>NC_136913.1:32294241-37278430 GCF_949752795.1 Hyperoodon ampullatus
TCCACAAATAGTTCTAAGTATATCTGGGAAGTTTGATAGTGACAAAGTCAAGTTATAATCTTTAAAATTGATACCTAGGAAACTACACACCCATTTAAAACTAAACACACTACATACCAAAATAAATTACACCAGTTGCACATGTAAGAAGCTTGCAAGTTGCCACTTTACCCTAACAAGATGCGTTCTTTTACAAATGTTTTCTCACACTCTGTGGCTTTTCTTTTCATTTTCTTTTTTTTTTTTTTACATCTTTATTGGAGTATAATTGCTTTACAATGGTGTGTTAATTTCTGCTTTATAACAAAGTGAGTCAGTTTTACCTATACATATGTTCCCATATCTCTTCCCTCTTGCGTCTCCCTCTCTCCCACTCTCCCTATCCCACCCCTCCAGGTGGTCACAAAGCAGTGAGCTGATCTCCCTGTGCTATGCAGCTGGTTCCCACTAGCTATCTATTTTACGTGTGGTAGTGTATATATGTCCATGCCTCTCTCTCGCTTTGTCACAGCTTACCCTTCCCGCTCCCCATATCCTCAAGTCCATTCTCTAGTAGGTCTGTGTCTTTATTCCTGTCTTACCCCTAGGTTCTTCATGACATTTTTTTGTCTTAAATTCCATATATATGTGTTAGCATACGGTATTTGTCTTTCTCTTTCTGACGTACTTCACTCTGTATGACAGACCCTAGGTCTATCCACCTCATTTCAAATAGCTCAATTTCATTTCTTTTTATGGCTGAGTAATATTCCATTGTATATAGTGCCACATCTTCTTTATCCATTCGTCTGTTGATGGACACTTAGGTTGCTTCCATGTCCTGGCTATTGTAAATAGAGCTGCAATGAACATTGTGGTACATGACCCTTTTTAAATTATGGTTTTCTCAGGGTATATGCCCAGTAGTGGGATTGCTGGGTCATATGGTAGCTCCATTTGTAGTTTTTTAAGGAACCTCCATACTGTTCTCCATAGTGGCTGTACCAATTCACATTCCCACCAGCAGTGCAACAGTGTTCCCTTTTCTCCACACCTTCTCCAGCATATATTGTTTCTAGATTTTTTGATGATGGCCATTCTGACTGGTGTGAGATGATATCTCATTGTAATTTTGATTTGCATTTCTCTAATGATTAGTGATGTTGAGCATCCTTTCATTTGTTTGTTGGCAATCTGTATATCTTCTTCGGAGAAATGTCTGTTTAGGTCTTCTGCCCATTTTTGGATTGGGTTGTTTGTTTTTTTGATATTGAGCTGCATGAGCTGCTTGTAAATTTTGGAGATTAATCCTTTGTCAGTTGCTTCATTTGCAAATGTTTTCTCCCATTTTGAGGGTTGTCTTTTGGTCTTCTTTATGGTTTCCTTTGATGTGCAAAAGTTTTGAAGTTTCATCAGGTCCCATTTGTTTATAGTTGTTTTTATTTCCATTTCTCTAGGAGGTGGGTCCAAAAGGATCTTGCTGTGATTTATGTCATAGAGTGTTCTACCTATGTTTTCCTCTAAGAGTTTGATAGTTTCTGGCCTTACATTTAGGTCTTTAATCCATTTTGAGCTTATTTTTGTGTATGGGGTTAGGGAGTGTTCTAATCTCATACTTTTACATGTACCTGTCCAGTTTTCCCAGCACCACTTATTGAAGAGGCTGTCCTTTCTCCACCATACATTCCTGCCTCCTTTATCAAAGATAAGGTGACCATATGTGCGTGGGCTTATCTCTGGGCTTTCTATCCTGTTCCATTGATCTATATTTCTGTTTTTCTGCCAGTACCATACTGTCTTGATTACTGTAGCTTTGTAGTATAGTCTGAAGTCAGGGAGCCTGATTCCTCCAGCTCCGTTTTTCGTTCTCAAGATTGCTTTGGCTATTCAGGGTCTTTTGTGTTTCCATACAAATTGTGAAATGTTTTGTTCTAGTTCTGTGAAAAATGCCAGTGGTAGTTTGATAGGGATTGCATTGAATCTGTAGATTGCTTTGGGTAGTAGAGTCATTTTCACAATGTTGATTCTTCCAATCCAAGAACATGGTATATCTCTCCATCTATTTGTATGATCTTTAATTTCTTTCATCAGTGTCTTGTAATTTTCTGCATACAGGTCTTTTGCCTCCTTAGGTCGGTTTATTCCTAGATATTTTATTGTTTTTGTTGCAATGGTAAATGGGAGTGTTTTCTTAATTTCACTTTCAGATTTTTCATCATTAGTGTATAGGAATGCCAGAGGTTTCTGTGCATTAATTTTGTATCCTGCTACTTTACCAAATTCATTGATTAGCTCTAGTAGTTTTCTGGTAGCATCTTTAGGATTCTCTATGTATAGTATCATGTCATCTGCAAACACTGACAGCTTTACTTCTTCTTTTCCAATTTGGATTCCTTTTATTTCCTTTTCTTCTCTGACAAACAATTTCTTTATGCAAGGTCTGAATGAGCTGAACAGTTATAAGAAGAAAAATCATAATAAATCCTTTGGTTTTTCTGAAAAAAATTTAAAATGATAATTATGTTCCTACCTCTAGGATAAATAAGCTAATGAAAATTAGGGAGTAAAATTTAATGAAGTAAACTAACAAAGAGCAGCTTCTAAAGCTATGTAAGGTGCCTAAGAATAAATCCAACAAAAGATGTGTGAAACATGTATGAGGAATGTTATGAACATTTACTGAAAGACCTAAACAAATGAAGTTAATGGATAAGAGAATTCAATGTCAGATACTCAATTGGTCAAAATGCAATTCAAATGAATATCCCAAAAGTGTCTTTCATGGATCCCAAGATCTTGAGCCTGGGGTAATTGAAAATAAAATGTATAGGAAATCGCAAAGGGAATAGCCAAGCCACTCCTAAAAAAAGAAATAAAAAAGTTGGATGAGGGCACATATTCTGCCAGAAAACAGGCAATACCAATCAATAGTAGTTTAAAAGTGCTATACTAACATATATGATAATGTCCTATTTTATAAATTTTGGGGAGGGTGGTGTCACAGGTGTTTATTATTATGTTTTATAATAACGTATATGTTATATATATTCTATGGTGTATTATTTATCTATTGCTGCACGTTATCCTATACATTAGTTGGGCAGAAATTTAGGATCAGCTTAGCAGTATGGATCTGGCTTAGGGTCTCTCATGAGGTTCAGTCAGATGTCAGCCAAGGCTGCCCTCATCTTAAGAATTTACTGAATGGGGAATTCCCTGGCAGTCCAGTGGCTAGGACTCAGTACTTTCACTGCCGTGGCCTGGGTTCAATCCCTGGCTGGGGAACTAAGATCCTGCAAGCAAGCTGCACAGCCAAAAAAAAAAAAATTACTGAATGGAGCTAGAGAATCTGTTTCCATGATGCCTCACTCACATGGCTAGTGCTGGCTATTGCCAAGAGAGCTCAGTTCTTCTATACTGTACCTATACCTGGGCTGCTTGAGTTTTCTCACCATGTGTTAGCTGGCTTTTCCCAGAAGTGATACAAGAGAAAGCAAGGTAGAAACTGCAATGCATTTTATGACCTAGCTTTGGAAGTCACACACCAACAGAGGAAATATCTTAGGAAACTACTAAATACATTAAATATATGAGGAAACTATTCAAGAGCATAAATATCCAAAATGTGGATCACTGGGGTCCATCATGGATGTTGGTTTTCACAGTACGTTTCATATATTACATTTTAAAAATTAATAGAAAAAGAAATTAATAGAGAAAAATATCTTTCCTGAGCAATATAAGGAAGACCAACTAATGTTTCATATATGTCACATCCCCAATTATACTCTGAAAGAATGCAACTTATATAATTATTTGTAGAGCCATAGCCTCACACACAAGAAAAAATGCCATGGGGCTTATGTACAATACTTATTTACTGACTTTTATAAAGTAAATTTACCTAAAATTGTTGGGTGGGGCTTCCCTGGTGGCGCAGTGGTTGAGAGTCCGCCTGCAGATGCAGGGGACACGGGTTCGTGCCCCGGTCCGGGAGGATCCCACATGCTGCGGAGCGGCTAGGCCCGTGAGCCATGGCCGCTGAGCCTGTGCGTCCGGAGCCTGCACTCCGCAAGGGGAGAGGCCACAACAGTGAGAGGCCCGCGTAACGCAAAAAAAAAAAAAAAATTGTTGGGTACTTTGATCAAATAGGAAAAGCCTGTTATCTTTTTATTTTTTTATTTTTTTTATTTTTTTTTTGCTTTATAACAAATTTAATCAGTTATACATATACATATGTTCCCATATCCCCTCCCTTTTGCGTCTCCCTCCCACCCTCCCTATCCCACCCCTCCAGGCGGTCACAAAGCACCGAGCTGATCTCCCTGTGCTATGCAAAAGCCTGTTATCTTTACACAGCCATAAATTGGCATAATATGACAAACTATTTTTATTTCCAGTATTTTTTTAGGGTTTGAACTGATTTTTTTTCATAATATCAATCATTTTTGAGGAATATTTTAGTCATTCCATCTGTAATCTACATCTATACATTATAATACATATGAGAAAATGATAGTATGACATTATTAAGTAAATTATCTTTATATCTGGACTCTAATGGATTCAACTTTTAAAGCAATGTTGCAATTAAAAACATACTTATTGTCTATCAAGAGGGTAAGCATAATTTAGCAACTTGTTATATTTATTTCAATAACAATAAAGTTAATATTATTTCTCCTTCAAAATATGGATACAAATATTAAGAGTTAGCACAGTTAATGGAATTTTGCATATCCCCATATATCCTGTTGATCAGCTAAGCTTTACTAAAACTATGTAGTTCAGTATTGCATTTGGAGCCAAAGAGTTTTTGTTTTCTCCTGCATTTTAATGCAAGACCTTTTCTATGCTGTTACAGGAAGGTGTTCATCTGCAACACTTCATGGATTCCTTTTGCTAACCATTTTAATTCAACATATTAGTTTATTGAATTAATGTATGATACTTGATATGATTTCAGTCTTCTTAAATTTATTAAGATTTGTTTTGTGACCTATCATATGATCTATCCTGGAGAATGTTCCATGTGTGCTTGAGAAGAATGTGTATTCCCCTGCATTGGATAGACTGTTTTATATATGTGTGTGTGTGTGTGTGTGTGTGTGTGTGTGTGTGTGTGTCTTAGGTCCATTTGGTTTAAAGTATGATTTAAGTCCAACTTTTCCTTCTTGATTTTTCTGGCTGTATGATTTATCCATTGGTGAATGTGGTGTATTTAAGTCCCCTACTACAGATCTTCCTCAATTTATAATGGGGTTACATCCCAATGAACCTATTGTAAGTTGAAAATATCATAAGTCAAAAATGCGTTTAGGGCTTCCCTGGTGGCGCAGTGGTTGAGAGTCCGCCTGCCGATGCAGGGGACACGGGTTCGTGCCCCAGTCCAGGAAGATCCCACATGCCACAGAGTGGCTGGGCGTGTGAGCCATGGCCACTGAGCCTGCGCGTCCGGAGCCTGTGCTCCGCAATGGGAGAGGCCACAACAGTGAGAGGCCTGCGTACCGCAAAAACAAAACAAAACAAAAATGCGTTTAATATACCTAGTCTACCAAACATCATAGCTTAGCCTAGCCTATGTTAAACATGCTCAGAATACTTACATTAACCTACATTTGGGCAAAATCATCTAACACAAAGTCTATTTCATATTAAAGTATTGAATATCTCATATAATTTACTGAATACTGTACTGAAAGTGAAAAACAGAATGGTTGTATGGGTACAGAATTGTTGTAAGTGTATGGGTTGTTCACCCTTGATATCATGTGGCTGACTGGGAGATGCAGCTCCCTGCCACTGCCCAACATCCTGAGAGAGTATCTTACTTACCACATATTGCTAGCCAGAGAAAATGTCAAAATTCAAAATTTGCAGTACTGAATGCTAGAGTTGAAAATTGTTAGTCAAACCATTATAAGTTGGGGACTGTCTGTATTATTGTATTGTTGTCTGTTTCTTCCTTCAGATCTGTTAGTATTTGCTTAATATATTTATGTGCTCCAATGTTGGGTGCATATGTATCAGTATTTACAACTATTATATTTTCTTAATGAACTGACCCCTTTATCATTATATAATGACTTTCTTTGTCTCTTGTTACCATTCAGAGGAAGTCCCTCATAGCAGGATACTGTCCAGAGGCTACTGGCACTGTCCCTGCTCAGAAGGGGTGGGAGACATGAGAACTCCCAGGAAAGAGAGGACTCAGAAAGGGTGCTTAAATGTCTAGATGACATCACTCAGTAGCACAGCAAAAAATCTCCGGGTCAGAGTGCTCCAATGGGCAGCAGCAGCTTGGGATCTTTTATCTGAAAGACTTACCTTACCTATAGCTGGCAGACGTTGGGTGTGGTTTTGTGGGATATACAAAGCAGGTAGGCTCTAGAAGGTTGAAAATCTGCTTGTTTGGATTGCAATATGTAAGTGTATCAAGTCAACATGTTGTACACCTCAAACTTATGCCAGGGCTTCCCTGGTAGCGCAGTGGTTGAGAGTCTGCCTGCCGATGCAGGGGACACGGGTTCGTGCCCCAGTCCGGGAAGATCCCACATGCCACGGAGCGGCTGGGCCTGTGAGCCATGGTCACTGGGCCTGCGCGTCCGGAGCCTGTGCTCCACAACGGGAGAGGCCACAACAATAAGAGGCCCGCGTACCGCAAAAAAAACCAAAAAAACAAAAAAAAAACTTATGCCATGTTATATGTCCATTATATCGCAATAAAAATAGTATTGATAATAATTGGAATGCAAAAATGTTTGAGTTCAGCTCCAGTGGGCTTTTAAGCTAATGAACCTCAGCCTGAAGTAAAGAAATAAACAATACACAGAAGCCATCTTTGGCTCATTTATATAACATGGATGTTCTACATTACATTGGAAGAACCATGCCGTAGGAGATTCTAGCTACAGAGGATCAGTTAGTACACAAAGTCATAAAAGTCTTTTTCATCCAGTAAATTTACATAAACCGGCTTGAACTTTTTTGGTTGATCATATTTTATAAACTAGTTTATTTACTATATGAGTTGAGAAAGATTACAATATGCCCATGATGGTCAAATGATAAAGTAGTAATTTGGAAGTAACAATTTCAGTTATATTTTTTATATCTTTTTTTTTAACCAAAAGAGAAAGGAAGGGAAGAAGGAATATTATCTTTAAAAATTTAGAAATATTCATGCTATCAACATTTTGCTCGTAGTCTGAACCTGGGAGATATATATATATATATATATATATATATATATATATATATATATATATATTTTTTTTTTTTTTTTTTTTTGTGGTACACGGGCCTCTCACTGCTGTGGCCTCTCCCGCTGCAGAGCACAGGCCCCGGACGCACAGGCCCAGCGGCCATGGCCCACGGGCCCAGCCGCTCCGCGGCACGTGGGACCCTCCCAGACCGGGGCACGAACCCGCGCCCCCTGCATCGGCAGGTGGACTCTCAACCACTGCGCCACCAGGGAAGCCCTGGGAGATATATTTTAAAAGAAGGAAACTAAAAGCTAGGCTATGTTAGAAATAGGTATCACCAAAGGTTTAATTCGGTCAGAATAAGAAAGTACTGAACTAGACTATTTAAACTAAAAGCAAAAATGTGTGTGGGTAGGAGATAAAATCAAAAAAATCTCGAGAGAGAGAAGTGTTACATCAAATATTTACTCTAAGCTGACACTATGCAGAACTTGCATTGTACTACTAATAGGAGCACAGTTTAATGGACTCATTCCTCAGTGGGTTGTGTATACAGGCCAGTCAGGACATTAACAGGAGTAGACAGTGAAAACCACATAAAGTTAAAGTAGCATAATAAAAATCAATGTCAAAAATATCATAAATAAATAGAACAAAATGTCTCTTCTATCTATAGGATTCATTGAATCTAATAAAGCTTTGAATCACAATTCAAAACTAAGCCAGTATGTGAAACTTTAGGTGATGTGGGTTGCAATAACTGCTCTTCAGTGCATTCAAATGTACCCTTAATGGGTAAGAAATAGTTAATTCTACTTTAAAAATGAGTTGATAGTTAGCAGAGTATAGTTTACATGCACTGAGACAATCTAACTCTGTAAGTGTAGTAGGTTTGAAGAATTCTAACTTACTCAAAATAATTATGTGAGGGAAATTAATATCAACACCTTCCAAGCTGAATTTTTAAAAGTGGTTATTTTTGTAGCATTCAGGTGAGGATTACTTTGTAAAGCTCTCCTTTTTAGAGATAAGATCTGGGAGAATCTCTAAGGAAGATGGAGTGTTAAGATGTATATCCGTTCCTTCCATGTATGGTTAGCTCACTTCTGAAGTGACTGGATTTCTTATAGGTAATACATCTTTAAGCAACATTTCCAGTGCTTACTTTCCTGCTCATAGACTAAACTCAGCATCAGCCATTTGATTTCATGGAGATCCAATTTTGTTTTAATTGAAATATATTATCTAAAAAGATAATAATCCATTGAAGTTGGAATTTACGAAATGGTACCCTGGTGACTTGAAGAGTCAACATAGCTTCCCAAAGTATCTAATATACCACAAGGGAGTATTTTATGCCCCTGATGAAATCAGTTGAGTATGTATGTAAAATTCTAGATATTGTTTGCTTATGTAGTCTAATCAGTTTCTTGTAAAAGTTTCTTTAATAAAGAAATGAATTAAAATCCAAGACTTTAAAGTAAAAAGAGACATTTCTACCAGTTTTTAAAATGGGAAAGAAATATGCATATATATGCATGTATATAATATATACATATTATATATTATAAGAAAAAAATATTTTGTCTTTTTCTCCATTTCCTGGCACAGAGCTCCCCAAACCCTTGGAATTTCCTAAGTGATAAGGGTGATAGGAACACCTTTTGTTCTAGTCAGGTGATTCTTGGCAGGCCCCTAAATAGTTTCAGGGTGGGGCTGGTCCCTGAGAGATTGAGTCCTGATTAAAAACTTGGAAGTTTTCAGTCCCACCCTCCAACCTCCAGAGAGTGGAGAAGGGCTGAAGATTGAGTTAATCACCAATGCCTATGTAGTGAATCCTCCATAAAACCCCCAAATAACAGAGTTCTGGGAACTTAGGAAATGGTGAACACATCCATATGCTAGGAGAGTAGCACACTCCAACTCCACAGGACAGAGGTTCCCACACTCAGGACTCTTCCTGGCCTTGCCCTATGTACCTGTCATCTGACTGTTCATTTGTATCCTTTATAACAAACTGTAATAGTAAGTATAACTTTTTCTTGAGTTATGGGAGTCATTCCGGCAAATTGTCGAACTTGAGGGGGGGTTGTAAAAACCCCCAACTTAGTAGCCAAGTTGAACAAGTGTGGATAACTTGGATACTTGTGACTGGCATCTGAAGCGGGGGCAATCTTGTGGGACTGAGCCCTTATGCCCGTGGAGTCTGATACTAACACCAGACTTGAACTGTCATACATCTAGTTGCTCTATATCTACCTGTGTCTATAAATGCATTAAAAGATTTTAAAGCATGTAGACCTAAGACTTAAAGCTCAAAAGTTTGGATTTGAGATTTAATGTTCCTAAAACTTGTACTAAAATAATCAAATTTTTCTGTACTCAGAGGTAGCCAATTGAGATACCTTGTCTTGGGATAAAACAGAGTCAGAATATTAGCACTGGAAGGATCTTAGAAGGGTATATAGCATAACATGACTGTTTTACAGATGAAGGTACTGAAATGGAAAAGGTTAAGTGACTTGTTTCACTTCATATAGCTAGAATCATCAAAACTGGAACTAGGACTGAATTAACTCTCAGTCTAGAGTTATTTTTCACCATCTCCATTGCTTTCCATTAAGAGGTACAATATATTTTAGATCAGTAAGGACTTCCCTGGTGGCGCAGTGGTTACGAATCTGCCTGCAAATGCAGGGGACACGGGTTCAAGCCCTGGTCTGGGAAAATCCCACATGCCGTGGAGCAACTAAGCCTGTGCGCCACAACTACTGAGGCTGCGTGCCACAACTACTGAAGTCCATGTGCCTAGAGCCTGTGCTCTGCATGCAACAAGAGAAGCCACCGCAATGAGAAGCCCACGCACCACAACGAAGAGTAGCCCCCACTCATCACAACTAGAGAAAGCCCATGCACAGCAACGAAGACCCAATGCAGCCAAAAATAAATAAATAAATTTATAGAATAGTAGAGGCTTCATTACTTAATAATCAGTTAAAAACAAATAGAATATCCCAATTGATATACAAAATTAACAAAACATCTTTCAGTCAAGGTGACAGACCAAAGTATACATTCTTTTTTCCTTTTCCTCCTAAAACCCAATTAAATGACAGTAAAAGAATAGAAAAATATTTTAAAAACCAAAGCAACAGAGAGAATGGAATAAAAGGGATTTCTATGAGTTTCCTTCAAGTTAGAATGCCTTCTATCTTGGGCTAATGAAGCAAAGTAGAGGGAGCAAAAGTCTATAATATTGCATGGAAGGTAATGTAGCCAAAGAGAGATTTGATCTCCCAATCAAAACCTGAAATAATTAACTCAAAAATTGAACGTTTTACCTATGCATGATAAAGTATCAACATTTGAAATGCCAAAAATATCAATTAGCAGAAAGATGAGAAAAATTCACAGTCTTCTCTTATTGCTTACTGCCTCCAGCATGGAGTGTGGAAAAATAAGTTAGGCAGATGTACAAAGACTCTTGAGTGCCAAAAATAGTTCATTGAAATTGATACAGAATATTGACTACCTCAAAAAAGAGGTGATTGCTCTCAGTCCATTCAATTACTTTCAGAAAGACATAGAGTAGACATGGAAAGAATTAACTAAGAATAATACAACTGAAGAGAGTAATTTCTTTGCAATGAGGCAGATGCAACTATCTCATTAAGACAATTTTTGTCATTAGGTGGTTCAATAAAGGTTTACTTACAATTTTTTTTTTTTTGCGATACACGGGCCTCTCACTGTTGTGGCCTCTCCCGTTGCGGAGCACAGGCTCCGGACGCGCAGGCTCAGCGGCCATTGCTTACGGGCCCAGCCGCTCCGCAGCATGTGGTATCTTCCCGGACCGGGGCACGAACCCGTGTCCCCTGCATCGGTAGGCGGACTCTTAACCACTGCACCACCAGGGAAGCCCCTGTTTACTTACTCTTCATTTCATTTTTAATTAGCTAAAACCAGTATTATTTCTTGCCCCTGTGTTAAACAATACTGAAACCAGGCATACTTTCTTTCCCTGTGTAAAACTGTACCGATACCAAGGAAAAGTACCTTAGTTCTTGCACCAAGAAATACCCACTCCTCAAAAGTAAAACTATGAGTAAACTAAAAACCTTTTTTAACAAGACTGAGCTTGCTTATCAAGACTATTTATTTCAAACCCTTGCTTCACTGTGCCTATCAATTGAAAGCTATTATGTTATAAACTCTGCCCACTCCCAGTCAGTTCTCCACATTGCAAGACCTACCTTAAAATCATCCATCCTAAGCCCTAAAACCTTATAAATTATTATTTCCTAATTTCCCCCATTTTGAGACATTGCTAACCCTCTGACAAGATGTTACCCCTTACTGCAGTAAACCTAATAAATTTAGACTTGCTTGGGTATCCCTGGTGGCGCAGTGGTTGAGAGTCCGCCTGCCGATGCAGGGGACACGGGTTCGTGCCCCGGTCCGGGAAGATCCCACATACCGCGGAGCGGCCGGGCCCGTGAGCCATGGCCGCTGAGCCTGCGCGTCCGGAGCCTGTGCTCCACAACGGGAGAGGCCACAACAGTGAGAGGCCCGCGTACCGCAAAAAAAAAAAAAAAAAAAAATTTAGACTTGCTTGATCAACAGGTATTTCTGGTGGTCTTTTGGGAGTTGATCCTTGACCAAAATCTTCTGACATGTTACCAGTCATTGAATAAACGTTTGTTTTGTGCTTGGCATATGCTCGGGATGCTAGTGGGATTTGAAAGTCTTGATCATAAATATGATCTCTCAGTCTAATATGAGGTGCAACCTAGAATCAATCATTTCCAAACATGGGGATCTTATTTATCAAGTTTCTTTCTGCTTTTTTTCTTTTTTTATGCTGGACCTGACTCTGACTTAGCGGTATAATTTAGAACTTGGAAATAACCAACCATATATCAGAGGAAGTTCGGGAGATTTGCTCAGCTTGAAGTATATCAGGTTGTATTCAAAATCCATTTGCTTTTCTCCAAATCAAAACATAATGGTACTAATTCAGATGAGTAGGGCATATAATTTTAGACATTTTTGTAGTCATGGAGATTTATTTCTGCTGATTCATCCAGTTCAGTCTGGCATACAATGCTGAGATGATTGGCTAAATTTTGAATGTAGCCCAAGGCCATAGAATAGAACATAGTCCATTGGTCCATAACAGATAATTTAATCTCATTACTATTTTCAACCAACTGGTCAAATCTCCCTAGGGTAAGTTCACGTTTGAGGCCTGTCTGAGTCCATGAATTTTCATTGTAGTTCCAAAAGTAGTCTAGCCTCCCAGGAATACTGCAAAACAGAGCAGAGATGATCAGAGTGATTTAAAAAAAAAAAAAAAAAAAAAAAGAGAGAGAGATACCCTTCTCCCCTATACCAATGATAATTTGCCCCAACACTAAAATGGATAACCAGACCTCAATTTTAGGTTTGAAATTATTCCTGTGGGTTATCCTAACCAGAATAAGTAAACTAAATAGCTGCTTGCAAAGTACAAATAAATGTTGCTCAAATTGGTGTGATAGTATTCTAAAGAAAATAATGCTTGTTTTAAAGCATTGAAGGCCCTTGAGACAAAACAGTTTTTTTCCCCCTCCTTGCCAAAAAAAGAAAAATATCTGGCTAAAGATGTGAGATAGGAGTTGGGGTAGGAAGGGAGGTTACTTGAAATCTTCTTTGGAAACTTCCATGTCATTCTCTGAAGATGTCTATGTAAATATACTGGACGAGTTCAGTGTTTGTATAATTAAATTATAACTTGAGGTGTCTTAACATCTTGTAAACTGTATTCATATTCATTACACATGATCTCAGTTCATTTCATTACAATTGTAAACTATTATTCTGATATTATAAATGAGAAAGACTAAGAGAAGTTAAATAAATTGTCTTAAATTTACATCACAGGGCTAGTTTGAGATGCAGCCATTTCTGAAACAAGATTATTCTAACTCTAAATTCAGTGTTCCTTATTCATGTCAAGAAGTGGGAAACCATTTCCTGAGTAGATATTAAAAAATAATGGCTGATGCCTAAGGGTCTAGAATTTAAATTAGAGGAAGTTGACAACATACAAAAGAGCTTTCACTTATTGACATACGTTCTACTACCATACTAGTGTAGAAGACTACTATAATGTTCATCTTCTGTAGAAGATTTCCAAATACTTATAGACTTAATCTGCTCTTAGAATCTAGGAAACAAAAGAGACTGGCAGAGAAAAACAAAATCTGTCTGTCAAGTCAGAATGATGTTGATATAAGTTGGACACATCAAGAAACTTTGACTCCAATCAATAAACCTTCTGAAATAGATTATTTCAAAAACAGGCACAGAAGACATCAGTGGAAGCTGATGAGTAAAATGTTTCTCTATATAATAAATTTAGTCTTCAATATATCTGTCCTAATATTTACCAGGCTTTTGCATAGAGAATATGTCCCCTGGGGAGGAAACTAGGTCTTATGCATGGATTAAGCTATGAGAGCCTGTGGTAATAATATTGCTAAAAATGTACTGCATTTACAAAGAAAGAAATTTGGGGTTCTCAAACACATCTATGTGTGGGCATATTAGGGAGAGAGAGAGAGAGAGAGAGAGAGAGAAGCCAGGAAAGAAGGAAAAGAGAAAGAAAAAGTAAAAAAGAGAAATATTTAAAAAGGCAGACAGACTTAGAAAGTTTTATAATTTGCCTAAGTCTCCCAACTTGTCAGTGGTAGAGTTGAAATCTGAATTTGGGTCTGATGCCAAAGTTACTAACCCATACTGCCTCTAGAATTTCTATCACCCGTATAATTTCCACAGCAAATTATTCTTCTATTGCACCCTCTCCCTAAAGTTATAATTTTCCTTAGGTTTCTACAATTCTATACTTTCTACAAAATCATTATTATAATCAAATATTTATCTATATGTTAGATTAGTAGACTTCATTTGTCTTACATGAGTTCCATGTCAAAGTTTGAATGTCTTTTTAAGAGATTCCTAGAATGTTATACTTCTGACTTATTTTTGTTATTCACATTCTTTGGTGTTAATATGCCACATTCTATAAGGCTTCCAATCACTCATTACACAGACTAAAAGTCATTGATAATGCATATTGAAATCCAATTAGTAATTTAAATAATGCTTCACCACTTTGCAGAGATTAATTATCTCATCCACTATGGTGACATTAAAATGTGTTTTACATTGTAATTAGCATCAATAAAGTAAGGAGTGAGCTTTTTCAGCTATTATGAGGAATATGACATGAATTTTAATATCAATGAACTGCAGATATTACTAGCTTAAGTGTGTTTGTGATGTTTATTAAATGTCCCCAACACTGAATTTTTTGTATATATTCAGTTTTGTTGATAATTCCCAGACAGATTTTAGATATAACACATTATTCCAAAAATGGCCATCTGTACTTAGAAGATATGTATATTCATTTATTCAGTCATCCATTAATTCATCACCTACTTAGTATAAATATTTCTTTTTGCTGGGATCTCTTCTTGGTGCTGGGTTTGTGGTGATTAATCAAACAGAATAAGATTGTGCCCTTTTGATACTGAACAAATAAATAAGCAAATACTTATCTTCTGGTAAGTGCCATAAAGAAAATAGAAGAAGTGCATGGGAATCTGGGTGTTATTCAATATCTTTAACAACTAACTGACAAATCGGATTAGACAAATGAACAACAGATTTTGTCTTAGAGCAGCATCTCTCAGGTGACCTGCTGGGCAGTTTCTTGATCATGGAAAGGTTTGAGGGGCGCCAGAAGTAAAGCTGAAGAGTCAGGGCAGCAGAGGTCCACTCAGGAGGCTTAGAATAGAGGCTTTTTCCTAACCCTAGTGGGATATTCTTAAAACCCCACTATAGCATGCTATGTAATATCCAATAATTTAATCACATAAAATGTGGTGTCACGGTATTGTGAGTTTAAAAAAAAAGAGTAAGTTTTTCAAACAGCCTAAACTGTCAAAAGCACAAAAGAGAAGGTTATACTTTACATAACTGACTATACACTGAACTCAGAAATTCCCAAAGAATCAGGTAGCTATCACTTGCTAATCCTCTCACTCCCCACATTCCCAATACAAGAACTTTTCCCAGTTACATTTAAGAATAGGTTAACAACAAAAGACACGGGTTGGGAGCAGCAATCATTAATCATGCTATATCCAGAACACATTATCATTGAGTTTTACTCTGTTTCAATGTTTTAATTTCTGAAATATACTTTAACATACGACATATACTCATGTTGAAACAAAGATTACCTTCTGTGACTTCTCTTTGTTTCTAACATTATTCTCAGGAGCAACACATTATAAAGACACATAATGTATTTTCTTAGTCTTCTTTTGTCCAAATTAACTGCTGTCTGTTCTTTCAACAAATTTTCTTTGTGACCTGAATTTCGTATCTCAGCCATCTGCTCTTCTAATATAGTCTCCTTAGTATTAATGATGTCAAGTGCTTGTATAAAGCTCCCTATCCAGACACTGTTCTAAGAGGTTTGTGTATGTTAATTTATTTAATCTCACAAACATGCTATAAAG
Organism: Hyperoodon ampullatus; assembly: GCF_949752795.1. Taxonomy (NCBI): domain Eukaryota; kingdom Metazoa; phylum Chordata; class Mammalia; order Artiodactyla; family Ziphiidae; genus Hyperoodon; species Hyperoodon ampullatus. Next base: position 32,309,999 of record NC_136913.1, read on the forward strand.
TAGGTTCTATTGTTATCCCCACTTGATAGATGGAAAAACTAAGGCATAGAGAGGTTAAGTAAATTGCTCAAGGCAACGCAGTTAGTACTGTCAGAACTAGGAAACAAACCCAGGCAGACTGGCATCATAGTCTGTGTTTTGATCAAATGTCCAGAATCACATTCTAAGATATAAAGTCTTCATTATTGTTAAGTTGTAGGATCATGGCAGCCCAACCAGAAGATCTGGTATGTAAGCAATGTGACTAGCAGAAGTCTGCTCTTACTTGTGCTTGGTTGCTCTTAAGAAATAGGCCTCAAAGATGCATAGCCATCAGAAAGGAATAGAACACTCGATAGTAATTATTAGCAATCAGCCTAGATCAGTGGTTCTCAAACTTTAGTGTGCATCAGAATCACCTGAAGAGCTTATTAACAGACAGATTGCTGGTCTCCATTCCCCAGAGTTTCTCATTCAGTAGGTCTGCGGTGGGACCAAAAATTTTGCATTTCTAAAAAGTTGCCAGGTAATGCTGCTGTTGATGTCTGTGCACCACACTTTGCACAGTTAACTATGCAACTGTTGCCCTAGAATATCTGGGCTTACAGTCCTAATATGTGTGCTTCAGATAACTGCAGGCCTGCACATGCCTAGACAATATGAACGCGCAAGGAAACAACTCATCAGTGAAAAACTGGACATTATAAAATGATTATGGGAGAACAGAAGAAGGCTGTTCTATACCTTGTGTGGTTCATAGGATCTTTGCGTGTGGTAAAATACCTAAAAATGGATGACTTATAGTCAAAGGGAGTGACCCTAATGTGTACGATAGCAAGTAGGACTTGGAAGAGAAAGTAAATTTACTTCTCTGGGCTGTACTGTGAGGAAGGCACACACTGCTCTGGTTGTCATATTAATATGACATATTAGAGTTACTTTTAGTTCAAGTAGTGTCCATGGATCTATCTTTTCATGGTTGGCCTAGGTCACAGTGACCGTAACTAGGAAACACACACACACGAAGCATCCATGAGTGAGATAGATCTGGGTATGAGAAGACCAAGTAAAAGTATTACACGAGTGCACCTCACTATGATTAAACATCAGTGAGACTTTTTCATAAAATGGCCTTTGTTATATCACAACTACAGAATTTTGACTGGCTACCTCACTCCACATGGTCCTTAGCTTCCTACTGTTTTTCTGAGAACACACACACACACACACACACACAAATACATATTTGCCTTACTAGCATGTATTGCAGTAAATCTTTGTTTTATTGGGCATTGCTAACATCAGGGCCCTTATCATGGTGTTTTCCTAAAATAGGATAATTGATTTTAAGAGAAATCTGGGGTAGGCTATTCGGTATCATTTTTTCACTGACATATTATATGCATGCTGCAAATACATATGTCATTGCTCTCCTTCATAAATTATTTGATAAATATTCAATTTTGGTTCCACCCATTTGGCTTCTTTCTACAGTTTCAAAGTAATCCCATGATTCAAATTTCCTGAATGATCTCTCTTATCTCCATTTTGTCAACTTATTTTCTTCCTAATAGCTTTTCTTTGTCTTCTTCTATGGGGCATTTTTGAAAAAAGCCCATTCTTACCACATTCTTTTGTATATTTTCCCAAGAAAAGAAGTAATCACCACATTATAACAGTAATCACCAAATTCTCATTACCAGAATGTCTGCATCTTTCTAAGAAGGCAGAGAATTTGTTGATTGGTTGCTCCCAAGTTCAACACTAGATAAGAAATTGAGGTTGACTAGGACAGAAACAATCTCTAATGTTCCCGTTACTGCTAGCAGATCTAATTCTGTTATTAGGAAGTAATATTTAAATGTGTGTCAGGAGACAGGCTTTGAAAATGTTGCCCAGAAAAAGGATATGTGGTCTCTAATTAATATATTTTAAAATATTTTAAGATTAATATAACAACCATACAGAAAGTAGAAAATATAAATACCTGAACCAAGAAATGTAACATGACCAGTTCCCCAGAAGCTCCCCTTTCAATCTCACACTTCATGGTTTTTTTTTTAAGTTTTATCATATATTCCTAGAAAACATGCTTTTCCTTTTTAACTATTTTTGAAACTCACATAAGTAAAAACCATACAATTCATATTCTTTTGTGTTTGGTTTCTTTCTCTTAATATAGAGTCTGTTGAGTACAGCTGTAATTTGTTTGATTTCATTGCTGATGTTCTCTGATATGAATATACTACTACTTATAAGTTTCAAGCTATTATAAAAATGCTGAAATGAATATTCTTGTACATAGATCCTGGGTCTTGTGCATGTTTCTCTAAAGTACATGTTTAGGCATGGAACTGCAGAACCATCGGTACATGCATCTTCAAGATTACTAGATAATGACAAACTGTTTTCTAAAATGGTCTAACAATTTAAATTCCACACAGCATTTCAGGAGAATTTCCATTGTTCCACATCATCCTCATCACTTGGGCATGTCATAATTTTAATTGTGATATAGAGATAGCCCATTATTGAGTTTATCACTCCCCTGGCAACTAAGTTGAGAACTTTTTATATTTTCATTGTCCATTAAGTGCTTGTCTAATTTTTTGCCCATCATTTTTTCCATCTTTTTTTCAGTCTGGTTTTTCCTAATTAATTTGTAGGAGGTCTTTATTCAAGTCAATTGCCAGTTGTATATATGACAAGTCTATTTTCCAACTCTGTGATATATCTTTTCATTATTTGTATGTCTTTTAATAGACAAAAATTCTTAATTTTAGTATTTTTTAAATTTATTTAATCCTGTTTCTAAGTGGCTGGTGCAATTGTATCTTATTTAAAATATATTTACTTCCCAAAATTCTGAAAGATATTCTACTATATTATCTTTTAAAAGCTTTATTATTTTACGCTTTACATTTAGAGCACTAATCTGTGTGGAATTGACTTCTGTTTATTATGTAAAGTAGGAGACCAATTTACTTTTTTTTTGTATTTTTTGTATTTTTTTATTGAAGTATATTTGATTTACTGTATTGTGTTAGTTTCAGGTGTACAGCACAGCGATTCAGTTATATATATATATATATATATATTTATGTATATATATGTATGTATATTCTTCTTCACATTCTCCTCCCTTATGGGTTATTACAAAATATTGAGTATAGCTCCCTGTGCTATACAGTAGGTCCTTGTTGGTTATCTATTTTATATATAGCCAATTTACTTTTTTTTTTTTTTTTTTTTTTTTTTTGAGGTACGCGGGCCTCCCACTGTTGTGGCCTCTCCTGTTGTGGAGCACAGGCTCCGGACGCGCAGGCTCAGCGGCCATGGCTCACGGGCCTAGCCGCTCCGCGGCATGTGGGCTCTTCCCAGACCGGGGCACGAACCCGTGTCCCCTGCATCGGCAGGCGGACTCTCAACCACTGCGCCACCAGGGAAGCCCCCAATTTACTTTTATTGAATAAGGATAACCAATTTTCAAAAAAACATTTATTGAAAAGACCATTCTTTGCCATTTTTATGCAAGTACTAATGAAACAGGAGGGAAGAAGGCAGGATGAAACCTTTAAAAGAATGACATAGTTGTTCAGGATACAACATAAACTGGTCAGGACCAACCAGGTCCAAGATGGCAAACAAGTCAACTTCCAGTAGACCTTGAGCCTCATTATATGCTCATTGTAATATATTAGCATATGCTAAATGACACACCCACAGGTGTCATGACAGTTCCAAGACTGACCATAAAAGGCCAAAAAGTGGCGGTGGCCCAATTCCCAGAAATCCCTGCTTCTTCCCTAAAATACTTGGAATCATCCTCCCACTCATTAGCCTATGAAATTACCCAGTCGATAAAAACTAACCACCACATGTTTTGGGGCCTCTCACCTTCTGAGATGGCCCACACTCTGTCTGTGGAGCGTGTTTCTCCCAGGGACACTCTCACTTTCCAAGATAACACCATATTCTGGGGCGACTCTTGCCTTTTGAGAAGGACCACATTCTGTCTACAGAATGTATATCTCTCTAAATAAATCCACTTCTTTTCTATCACTTAGCCTCTCACTGAATCCTTCTGTGCTGAAACATAAAGAACCTGAGCTTCATTAAGTCCTGAGACCAGGTGTGCAACTGGGACTTGAACTCATGGGCCAGGACTCGAACTCACCGTCTTTTAATCAGTGATAATATTATTATAATCTTTTCTGACTTTAGTCACTGTTGAGAAATCAGCCATGAGTGAAACTGCTGTTCATTTGAAGGCAATCTTTTATTCTACATTATTTTACTATATCACATTTGCCTTTGTAATTCTGAAGTCTCACTGTGATGTAACTATGTGTGGGGTCCTCATTTTTAATTTATTTATCTAGTTTAGGATAAACCACCAGGGAAGCTCCAGCTATTATCTCTTAGTAGGTAATATTAATCGATGTCATTGTTTTGCCCCTATTTTTTTTTAATTAATTAATTTATTTATTTTTGGCTGCATTGGGTCTTCATTGCTGCACACAGGCTTTAGTTGCGTCAAGCAGGGGATACTCTTCATTGCGGTGCGTGGCCTTCTCATTGCAGTGGCTTCTCTTGTTGTGGAGCATGGGCTCTAGGCACACGGGTTTCAGTAGTTGTGGCACACGGTCTCAGTAGTTGTGGCACGTGGGCTCTAGAGTGCAGGCTCAGTAGTTGTGACGCACAGGCTTAGTTGCTCTGCTGCATGTGGGATCTTCCCAGACCATGGCTCAAACCCATCTCCCCTACATTGGCAGGCAGATTCTTAACCACTGCACCACCAGGGAAGCCCACGCCCCTATTTTAAAATGAACATTTATTGCTTACTACTGAGTATGATCTAAATAAGGATCAATCATGAGGGTTTCCCTGGTGGCGCAGTGGTTAAGAATCCACCTGCCAATGCAAGGGACACGTGTTCAAGCCTTGGACCAGGAAGATCCCACCTGCCACGGAGCAACTAAGCCCGTGTGTCACAACTACTGAGCCTGCACTCTAGAGCCTGCATGCCACTACCGAAGCCCGTGCACCTGGAGCCCATGCTCTGCAGCAAGAGAAGCCACTGCAATGAGAGGCCCACACACTGCAACGAAGAGTGGCCCCTGCTTGCCGTAACAGGAGACAGCCCGAGCACAGCCAAAAATACATAAATAAAATAAATAAATAAATAGATAATACATAAATAAAATAAATAAATAGAATGAATCATGAATAGATTGCACACACAAAAACAACCTGTAGTAATAGAAAATTTTAGAATTACAAATGTTTATTAAAATTTTGAATACATGAAAGCTTGCAATAATAGGAAAGTGTAGAGTTCTAATCAAAGGGTGGATGTACCATTCAAAAAGAAGGAAAAAGAAAGAAAAGTTATAAAGTGAGGGGTTATTAAAATATTAAAAATAAAAATCCAACCTCAATAATTACACTTATCAACATTAGTAATAAAATAATACATTAATGAAAACAAACGCTTTTGTTAATAGTTGGAAAAAGTCCTGTATTATGACTTTATAAAATGAAAATTGATCAGTATCAATAATGTGTACCACTATTTTTTAACTGATTTTAGTATGACATGTATTTATCTTGATTGTCTCTCTCTTTCCCTCCCTTCATCTTACCAATGAATTTCAAAACAAAGCTTTCAGTGTAAATGTGCATATCTTCCAAATTTTATATTGGTCGTGCTTTCACATTAAACGCTAACCTAAAGATGTGAAATCAACTTATGAAAATATAATTAGTTAAACATCTATAGAAAAATTCAAGTGAGTCTTTGTACGCAAGTTCAAATGAAACATGATTTTAATTTTCTAAGTATAATACAAAAGTTTATTTGGGACCTATAGTTTGTTCAAAATAAAAGTGGAAATGATCTCTATACCATCCACTCAAAAGACATGTCAAAATGGAAATATGCATTACTATAACTGGAATGTGAAATAGATTTTTCTGTTTCCCATTATGATTGTGTATGGGTTGAGAGAATGGACAAAAAAAAAAAAAGTTAAGGGAAAATAGGGTATGTCTCATATCACCAAAACATCCAACTGCCTGAATGTCTTATGATATACTGACATTTTCCATTCGGGAACACTGCATATGTACACTCTATAGTAACACTTTACTTGTTGTAACTTGTTGGGGCTGCATGCTTCGATATGGCAATTTAAAAAAGCTTTAGTTTTAAATTCCTTGAAGATAGCTACCTGAATTTAAACATAAAAATTTTGAGGAACAAAAAAAACATAGGTGTATAAACCTTTTGAAAGAGAGACAAAGAAAGAGAGCGAGAGATTCACTTGTGAAGCAGCATCTGGATAAAAGTTATTATGGGAAATTCCTTAGGTTTTTAAAAATTCATTTAAAAACTACCTACTCTGAATGCCTGGGAATCCTCTCTGTTTTCTATGTATTATTATTAAAGTCTAGGCCAATGTACACAAGTCACTTTGAATCAATAGTAGAATACAGTCAACCGATTACTCACATGTTGTTTTACAACTAACCATTGATTTGAGCAATTTAGTTCATGCTTGATTTTCCAACAGTTGTGTATGAGTAGGCACAGCCAAAAAAGAACTTAAAAGTGTTGTTATGTTCTGATGTCAGAATTTATTTTGATTGCGTTCTGTTCGATTTTAATAGGCTGCAGCTGTGTGAATATAAGGGCTGCCTTCTGCTTTCCCAAAAAACAAACTCTACATGGTAGAAGATAATTTCCTTTAGTCTCACTTGGAACCACCAAGTAAGAATATAAAATCATAGCATTTAACCCCAGCTTCCCTCCGCTCTCTCATTTCTATAGGAACAATAAATTCACCGGAAGAATGGTGTGAAAAAAAAAAAAATCATGTGATTCTCAAAAGGCAGATTACTAAGGTTACTGAGGCAATCAGTTGTTTAAAAAGCATTGCAATACAATTTAACCAGAAAGAAGATAGTTGAGTTGCTAAAGCCTATTGATTGCTTTGGAGCTATAATACTTTAGCTACCCCTTCTGGGCTATTTCTTAAGATTGTGAAGACACATCTAAGAAAAGAGCAGCAACTTTGAATGGACAGTTAGGCTAAGCATCCAGCAGTTTAAGTAGTATATGTGTTGTGTGGAAAAAAGACTAGAAATGAAATTTAAGTTTTAAAGCTGACTTAACTTTGATATAACTTATATTAACTAGTTCTTTTTGGCTCATTATTTCCAGCTTCTCTTGGCTGTTGGAAAAATATTTTTTGATACTAAACATCTTTTCCTGCTTTACTTTCCTTTTCAGGTTGGGGAAATCATTTCTATAAAAATTAAGTTCCAAGATAATAAATTAATGAGTAGTAGGCTGGCCAAGATGACCTTTAAGCAGGTGGATTTTTTTTCTTCTGCATGGTTAACTGTATTACCTTCGGTAAACAATTTAATCTCTCTTCTTTATTTCCCAATTTACTGATGGGAGTAGTTTAGGGAACAAGTATGAAAATAGAACACACTTTAAGACTTTTGGTTGGATATAATAAAGTAGGAGAATTTTGATACATGTCCTCTCTCAAATCTCTTCATAAGGTAAATGTAAAGAACAAAATGGACAATAAACAATATGACAAATAATTTCCTCAGCCCCATGTGACCAAGAATGAGAAGTCAGAACTGAAACAGTACTGCCACCTGTTAAAAGTCAAGGACCAAAATTCTGAGAGACATAACCAATAATCCTTTGGTTAGAACACACTGAGATCTAGGGTCACAGGAAATGTTGAGGAGGTCCCTGTAGAGGCCATAGTATGAGAATACAGAACCACAGGCGAACAGAGCTAAAGGAAAATATCTGTGCTGGCAGATCATAAGCCATTTCTCTTTGATCGAGAGCAGGGCTTGCCACCCTAAAATACATCTTTTGCATAAGGATTACCTTGAGCTGGTTACTTTTTTTTTTTTTTTTGCGGTGTGCGGGCCTCTCACTGTTGTGGCCTCTCCCGTTGCGGAGCACAGGCTCCGGACGCGCAGGCTCAGCGGCCATGGCTCACGGGCCCAGCCGCTCCACGGCATGTGGGATCTTCCCGGACCGGGGCACGAACCCGTGTCCCCTGCATCGTCAGGCGGACTCCCAGCCACTGCGCCACCAGGGAAGCCCGAGCTGGTTACTTTTTAAGAAACAGCAGATACAGGAAAAGCTCGAAAAAGCAAGTAGAAGTTACCCTTTTTAAGGGGCATTTACATTTATAAGAGGAATCTCCAATTGTAAGGGTGTCTCCCTCTCTGTACCAGGAAGACAAGAATGACTCTAAATGTCTAGAAACTCTTATCAACGGAGAAGACATAGACTTAACTGTTCATACCAACCTTACTCTTGTTTACTGTGCTTTGCCTGGTAACCTCACATAACTGGCTTCCTTCCTTGCCAACATCTTCCTTTGTCTTTAGCTGGAGATGCTATTTAAGATTGTGGCTAAGGCCATTTCAAACTTACTCGGTTTTCCTGAGTATCTCCCATGTATACAGAAGGTATGCATGTTGTTAAACTTTTGTGTGTTTTTTTCCTATTAATCTATCTTTTTATTACAGGGGGTCTCAGATAAGAACCTAGAAGTATAGAGGGAAAATTATTTTCCTCCCCAACAGAGCATGCAAGATGAAACTATGAAAATCAATTGTATATCTCTATTTTAGCCATAATCACTCTGAAAATAAAATGAAGAAACAATTTCATTTACAGTAGTAACAAAAAGGATAAAAAACTTTGGGCTTCCCTGGTGGCGCAGTGGTTGAGAGTCCGCCTGCCGATGCAGGGGACACGGGTTCATGCCCTGGTCCGGGAAGATCCCACATGCCGCAGAGCAGCTGGGCCCGTGAGCCATGGCCGCTGGGCCTGCGCGTCCGGAGCCTGTGCTCCACAACGGGAGAGGCCACAACGGTGAGAGGCCCGCGTACCGCAAAAAAAAAAAAAAAAAAAGAATGGCTGTGCTATTTTTGCAGCCACATATATTTGTTGGCTCGTTATTATCATTCTTTTTTTTTTTTTGCTTTCTCTTTATGTTTTCATACATATTTTCCCCTCAAACTGTTTTTAAAAAAGAAGTACAAAAGGTATATCTTGGCATCTCTGTGAAAAATCAGTTTATAAAATTCCATTCTCTGTACTTATATGACACACGTCATTCCCTATTTCCCTAGAGAGATGTACCGCTTTCAGTTAAATTAACATTTTCTGTGGAAGACTCTTATCTTTATAAAACTATGCTAGTTTTCACCTTCTTAAACTATTTCTATTTAAATTCTCACATCTAGCACTTTAGTTTATTGAAAAACTTGATTTGGGTTAAAAAGTGACCTCAAATATATTTCAAAATTAATGTTTAGAAATCTGTAAGTTTTGAAAGAAAAAAGCACTAAATAAACAAAATATCTTGTTCTTAAGAAACAAAATTCTAGGTTATTTTTATGCTTTAAAAGAATCTAGCTATATTAGTTATCTATTATCATGTAACAAATTACCCCAAAATTTCACAGCTGAAAACAACAAAATTTATCATCTCAGTTTCTGTGGGTCAGGAATGTGAAAGGAGTTTAGCTGGTTGCCTCTGGCTGAAGGTCTCTTATGAGACTACAGTTAAGTTTTTGTCCCTTTGGCTGGGGCTGCTCATCTCCAGGATCAAAAGATGTGAGGGTGGGGGTCTACACTCCTGTGGATGTTGGTAGGCCTCAGTCCCTTTGCAGGTAGGCCTCCCTGTAGGACTTCCTCTCAACATGGTAGCTGGCTTCCTCCAGGATAATAATGCAAGAGAAAGTAAGATAGAGCACCCAAATCAGAAACCACTATCTTTTTATAACCTAACATCAGAAGTCACATCTCATCACTTCTTCCATACTCTCTTTATTAGAAGTGAGTCAGTAAATCTAACACAGTCTCAAGGGGAGAGGATTACACAGGAGTGTAAATACCAGGAGCCAGGGATTATTGGGGACCAATTTAGACTACTCACCATAGTAGCATACAAACAAAATCATGTCATGCTTTCCTCTCCAGAGTCACAAAAGTTCACAATGAACTAGGAATAGTAGATTTTTCTTCATAAACTTTGAGTTTGCTTTGTTGGGAAATTGTTATATACATAATTTGATATCATTGAGCTGTAGCCAAGAAAAAGGTACTACAAAATACCATGTACTGCTTTAAAGCATGAAGACTGTTTGGAATTTTAGGAAGAGATAGAAATAAAGACAATAGAGGTAGAGATAGAGAAAGATCTAGAGATGTAGTATGTATACAGTTATCAACATAGATATATAGATATATCAAGATAGTTAATATATTACTGCATCATTAATGTATGTCAGGAAACAGATTGTATAGTCAAAAGTGTTTAACTGGAAAATAGATTTTAAAAGGGTCTATTTTCAGAGATGTGAACAGAGTCAAGGGATCTAACAAAGGTCTAGTGACAATAGAAAGCCATTATGGCCATTGGCCAGAAGAGGCAAGAGGAAGAAAACGTGTTATCTTTTTTTTTTGTTGTTTTGGCCACACCCCACAGCATGTGGGATCTTAGTTTCGCACCAGGGATCAAACCCATGCCCCCTCCAGTGGAAGTGCAGTCTTAACCACTGCACTGCCAGGGAAGTCTTAAAAAGGTGTTATCTTAACTTGCTGAAAGCTTGAGCCTTGGAAAAGGGAGTGAATATTAAAGGTAATATGCATATGAGACACCTGAGGATCCTGTTTAAATGCAGATTCTGATTCTGAAAGCCTGGAGCGAGCCAGAGATTCTGTTTCTAACAAGTTCCCAAGTGATGCTGATGCTGCTGGTCCAGGGATCACACTTGGAATAACAAGGGCCTAGCTACTCAATCATCAGAGAACCTCGAGGTGGCAGGGAAGAAATGGAAAGAATGAACACACCAGTCTCTCCTCTGCCCACTTTCTAGTAGTGAGTCATTGTCTAAATGTAACCAAAAGCCAAAGACAAAGAAAACAAGGTAATTTAGTCTGTGAGGAGAATCTTCGAGAGGCCCAGAACAGAGCAAAGAGAGCCACAAAGTATGTAGGGCCTTGTATAGTTTCTTCACACATGTGCACATCAGTACTTAGCTAAATACTCAAGAAGGCCCTTCTGTGGAACTTCAGACTTCTCTCTCTTTCTCTCTCCAGTCTTATGTAATCTGTCCTATGAACTCTAGCTGCTTTGGTTTCCCCAGATTCTCATTTCTGTGTCCTCAATTCAGGAAGTCTGCTGGGCTCCACCTAGGTTCCTTTCCCTATGCTATGTTTTCATTATTTCGAGTTTTTCTGTTATTTCCAAAATTTTCCATTTTTGGATTCTTCCAATATATTGGTTATTTCCAATAGATTGCCTGATATTTCATTATTTCAGGTAAACCCAATCTGTTACTCCATCCTGGCTGGAAGTAGAAGTCCCTTGCATGAGTTATTGTTAATGATTTATTGTCTAATCAAAGGTACTCTTGGTTACAGAATCATATTTTTGATGTACATATTGAGTCTAATGGTACTTCTCTTTTAAGGAGAATGAAGGCCGGAAGTTGGGTAAAATGTTGTCTTTTGAAATTTAAAGGGCAAGATTATATTAGTATTTCAGTTTTATTATTTAAAGTCAGAAGTGGTAGAAGTGTATCAGTAATTGTACTCCCAACTTCCTACATTCCCATTCAAGTCTCACTTCCTTAGTAGTTTTGCAAATTATTCAACACTTGTGTAAGTATATTTTATGATCCATCTTGGTCCAAGTTAAGAATTCAAGATGTCCTATAGGTATAAATAAAAGAAATCAAGAAAATGTAATTTAGAGGTAGGTAAAGAAAAAGTCAAAACATAAATAAGAATAATTCATATAGTATGACATACATTTGTCCCATACAAAATTTCACATTATATAGTGGTCAGAGTAGTGGTTACCTTTTCTGGGTTACTGACAGGGAAAAGATACGGAGGCAACATTCTGGGGTTCTGCAAATATTTTCTATTTTGAACTGAGTGGTGAATTTGTGAGCGTAAAAACTCACATAACATAAAAATTCATCAATCCGTACACTTAAAGTTTGTGTACTTTATTGTATGGAAATTATATCTCAATAAAAAGTAATTAAAAATTATTTGATTCCTGCATGTTTACCACACATGAAACTGAAATATACCGTTGAGCTTCCCAGCAGTCAATAAATTTAAAATGGATATTTATTTAATTTCACAAACCATAGTATAGAAAAGATAAGAGGAGACATATTATATCGTAATTAACTGTAACCTAGTTCTTCAAAATATTTAAAAGTCTATAAACAGTTGCACAGAAATATCCGCTTTTAGTATCTGTGTTCTGGGGGAGGGAGGGAGAAGGAAGGAGGTTAATGAATGTAGATTGAGTTATATAAAAAATATATAAAGTTAATTAAGCAAACTTGCTTAATATTATTTCTTGTACCTTTCTTAAGCACACTCAAAAACCATGTCCTAATTATGTTTCAGGAAATAAAGGGTCATAGCTGTCCTGGAAGCCAACAGGAAATGATTCACCCAGCTATTGTGGAATGCACTGAACATTCCACAAAAATTCCTTTCCCCTTTCTGAGAGCGATACCTTGAATCATAGGGCCCATGAACAGCTGTGTAAGACTTCCTGCAATTTCCTGTAATATTATATACCGTGTTACACATTCATGAAAACTCCCTTATCATTTGTAACCTAATAAGGTAGAGAAAGTGTTCTTAAGTAATCAGAAATATCTTGGCCTCTGTTGAATCACCTACCCACACAAGCAGAAGAAATGGCTCAAAAATTGGAAAGCATAATTGAAATAGGCTGGCCTAGAGGATTTATATAGCTATAAAAAACTATTATCTCTTGGAATAAATATGAAGATTTGTGTGTGTCTTGTCAGCGCTAAAATCACAGTCTTCAAAGCAATACTAATCTGGCACCAAGAAAAAATATCAAAACTTTTCCTTTCTCATTCATTTTCTTCTCAAAGTTGAGATGATAAAATAAATATGTTTTAAATTAATCCATTTAACTAGTTTTAGAGAATTCCCTGACGGTCCAGTGTTTAGGACTCTGTGCTCTCACTGCAGGGGGCCCAGGTTTGATCCCTTGTCCGGGAACTAAAAACTAAAATCCCACAAACCGCCCAGCACGGCCAAAAAAAACCCCCAAAAAACCCCTCTAGTTTTAGACAATGTTCAGAGCAACAAGGGACTGGTTACCCAGTAGCAAATATTGTGGGCTGGGGTAAGAATAAGCAGGTGAAAATCAGAAGGAAATCAGATTTCTTCTAGCACTTTCCTCTTTCCTAAGATAACTTTGCTGTTCTTTGACCTCCTAGAGTGAAGTTTCATTAATTTGCAGTAAGTTCAGAAAGCAGAAGAACTTTCAACTATGTTCCTAAAATAATAACTAAAGATAATTATTTTTATTTCAAAACAAAAAAATAATTTTTAAAAATTAAAATATTATAATTTTAATAATTAAAAGCAACTGGAATCCGCTTTCAGTTTCACAGTTAGTAAAAAGCCACTGCTTTTAATGTAGTAACATTATTGTCAGTGTGAAAATTTTCCTTTTCCTTCCAAAAGAGCATTTTCACAAAGCTACTCAAAATAATCGTGGTCATGGGGATGTTTTACCTTTGAGCAAGCAGAGATGCAACCATTTAATTAAAAAAGGCATTGTAGTACATTACTTCAGGGTAAACTGCAATGTCCTTCCTGTGGAATTACCTCAAGCAGTGAATCATCCTTTTGTTCCATTGGCATTTAGTATCATACCCTAACCAGGCTGAATTAGTCTATGGTTTGCAATGTAAAATGACCTCAAACAATTTCTGCAAAAATTACAACTTAATTAATACCTTGAGATTCATGGGCCCAGTTTTAACATAAATTAGAAGAGTACTTGAGATAACTTTTTCCTAAATTTTTCCCCTTCAATGAAATATATTATTTCATATCATCAATTATAACTAAAAGATATCTTTTTAAGAATTGAATGGATCTTAACAAGCCCTTTCATTTGACCTCCCAGTATATCTCTTTTTTTGCTCTGAGAGAGGTTAAATGCTTCTTTTCTTTTCTTGCAGACAGTCTCATATATTTGTAAGTTATATCATCTAAGGTTGATTTTTTTTTTTTTTTTTTTTTTTTTGCTTTAAAAAAGGATGATAGTGGTCATGAATGTATACAGGTTCATTCATTCTTTTATTTATTTATTTATTTATTTATTTATTTATTTTTGGCTGCTTTGGGTCTTCGTTGCTGCACACGGGCTTTCTCTAGTTGCGGCGAGCGGGGGCTACTCTTCGTTGCGGTGCGCGGGCTTCTCACTGCGGTGGCCTCTCATTGAGGAGCATGGGCTCTAGGCGCGCGGGCTTCAGTAGTTGTGGCTCCTGGGCTCTAGAGCGCAGGCTCAGTCTTTGTGGCACACGGGCTTAGTTGCTCCGTGGCATGTGGGATCTTCCCGGACCAGGGCTCGAACCCGTGTCCCTTGCATTGGCAGGCGGATTCTTAACCACTGCGCCACCAGGGAAGCCCAAGGTTTATTCATTCTTTAGGAATAATTTTCCCTTTGGTCTTCAGATATAAGACCAATTAACTCTAGTTGGAGTTTTGCACACACATCATACAGGGAATTTACACTTCTAAAGGTAGGAACAAGAGCATTTGTTCTAAACAGCTAAGCAGATGATCAGTGCCCACCATGCCTTTGAAAAATAAGTGCTGCTGACCAGAAACACGTAAACAAAAACTGTATTTCTAATAAATGATGTGGTTGCTCTGATATCTGCACTTGTTTCTTAAGACAAACATTTAGATAATCCTGGGCAATTTATAGGCTGTAATAGTTTGGAAATATCTAAATGTTAGGGAGAAAAACTTTTTCCTCTACCCTTCTAAGCTCTCTGGCTGGTCTAATAATCAAATTGCCATAAGACAGATTAACAGGGAAAAAAACAAATTTAATTATGTACATATAGGGGCTCCACAAAGACAGTGAAACCCAAGAATAACCTGGGCAATTAAGACATATGCCATCTTGAACTAAGGAATGGGGTAGGGGCCTGGGGCTTTAAAGGGAAGGAGGGTGATTCACAGGAAGGTAAGAAGAGCAGATGTTTGGTAATTAGATATTTGCCCTGCCATACAAATGGGTCATTCAGAAAAAAATTATCTCTTGGTAATAGCTCTTTCTGGGTCAGGCCCTTTATCTAAAATTTTTTTATGTAGTTAAGAGAAAAAGGTTTTCTTGAGTCTTCTGGGTCTTGATTGCATTCAGCTCAAAATAGTCCACATGCCACAGCAACACATTTGGAGGGGGGTGGGGGATGGGTGTCATTCTGAACCCCTTCATAAACATGTGATTTACTTAGAAGAAGCAAATGATATATCCTAGCTCTGAGTACAGCAGATCAGCTATCATCTTTGTGTCACAAGTCAGAAAATATTTTAGGGATGCAATTCTGATTGGAAAAATGTGAGTTTTACCTCATCACTTGCCTTTAAGTTTCCATTGGAAGCATTTGCTACTTCCATCATTACTGGTCTACTATCTCATTTTCCTTCCTCCAGTTTCTACTATTTTATTTATGTGTGCCTCCTTGATTATCTCTAAAATATCACTTTTATATTTTCACTAATTTGCTTAAAAGTCTTTCTTGATCTCTCACCAGTCATTGCCAGATGATTAAGTCCTGTCAAATGACAAAACTAAAATAATTTAGTAATGAGTCCGATGTCCTTTATTCAAGGGGGAAAAAAAATCCATGGATTGGGGGAGTACAGTGCCTTAGTAGAGCACTGTTTCTGAAGGATTTGGGGCAAAAGTGACGTTTATACAGCATTAGAAGAGGTAACGTGGAAATAGGGCCTGATTGTCTAGAAGGTCAGAGATTTTCTAGAAGACGAGCAGATCCTATTTTCTAAGATAAGGTGAGCTAGCTGGAGCTGAGTTGAAATATTATAACTGGTGAATGTTAGGTTTTCTTGACAGGTGATTCCCATAAATGCAGGCTGATTTAGGTTTAGATTTGTGAAGTAGGCCAGGCCACTGGGGCAACTTCCATTTTGTGGGTCCTGATACACAAAGTAACTTTATTAGTCCAGACTTCTAAAACTGTATTTCAAGTCCCTGGCAACCTAATTTTTAGCCTTTCTTCTTACTACTTGCCTGCAGTGGCCACCCTCAGCTGCATCTATGCAAATGTTCTCCTAATGCCTTTCCTATTCCCTTGTAAGATTCATTACCTTAAAAATACTTGAACTCTGCCTCCTACATGAGCCCTTTCTGACCTCTTCAACCTACATTGTTTTTGTAACACTTCTAAGAATACATTGCTAAGTATTTATTTGTCATCTAATTTCATACTATTTGTAATAGCTTAACATTAACAAATTTGAGTGCCTAGCATGTATCAGTTTCCTTACTTTTATATTGCCTTGATCTGTTATTTAAATTCTTATATTTTCATTTCATTTCCTCTTATTTTCTTCCATATAGAGAATAAATCTCTAGATTCCTTGAGAGTAAGCAATAGAAATTTTGTGGTTTCCAAACCATTTAGCGCAGACGCAATGAATAAGAAAGATACAATTCATGTCCCATGGATTTTATATTCCAGTGGGAAAGTGGATAAAAGTATACAGAATTAACTCCACATTTATTATTTAATTGTAATTGTAAGGAATGTTTTGAAGCATAAATTGCAATATGAGTATTCTTTCAATCAACATGTTTCTATTGTAGGGGAAGAAAAATAATTTTCTAGGTTCTTGGCTGAGACCCTTCCTCCCCCAATAATAAAAAAGACAGATTAACAGGAGAAAAACAAACAGAGGCTTAATAACATGTGAACCTCCTGTATACCTGGGGGATACGCAGGAAAAATGAGTAACTCCCCCAAATGGCGCAAGCCAACAGCTTAAATACCATCTCCAGCTAAAGACAAAAGAAGATGCTGGTGGGGGAGGCCAGTTATGGGAGGTGACCAGAAAAAGCACAGTAAATAAGGGTAAGATTGTTATGCAGATTTAAGTCTCTGCCTTCTCCACTGATAACTTTCTAGAGATTTAGAGATAACCTTCTCTTCCTGGTACATTGAGGGAGACATTCTTACAAATGGAAATTTCCCTTGTAAATGTTAACGTCCCTTACAAAAGAGTAGCTTCTGCTAAGTTTTCAGAACTTTTCCTGTGTCTGATGTTTCTTAAAATTAACCAGCTCAAGATAATCGTTATGCCAAAAAGGCATATTTTGGAGTGACAAATTCTACTCCCATTCGTTATTGAATTCTTACTGAGTGCCAGACACTGTTCTATATGCTGGGGACACAACCAAAAAAAAAAAAAAAACTTTGCCCTCATGAAGCTGACATTCTAGTAAGGAAGTCTTAAAATAATTAACAAATAAATAACTAACACCCTTTTAGGAAGTGACAGATGATGTTAAGGAAATTAACAGAAAGATTGCAGGTGGGATGGGAGAAAGTGTTGGGTCTTTTTGATAAGGAATTCAATCAAGGCCTTTCTGAGAAGATGACATTTGAGCAAGGACCCAAGTGATGAGAAATAAGTATAAAGCATTAAGGCCGGGGAAGAACATTCTAGAAGGAGGAAACAGCAATAGTGTCTATACAGCAACAAGCATATTTTCTTATGCATATTAGGCAGGCAATAAGCATTGATTGCTACGCAGATGTGCATTTCTTTAAGAAGATGAATCTACAAAATATTCTCAGGCAATGAGTGAAAAAATTCATGAGCTCCCCAGAAATAGAGTTCTGCAAGTGACTGAATGATCCTTGAAGAAAACCGTGAAATATTTAATACCCAGTGAATCTAAAATATTAGATCAACTTCAACAGCATGGATATATATCATAAGTTTCATTTCCTTCATCTGTCAAACTCTGGAAACAGCATATGAAGGAAACTTAGCCAAGGAAAATAACTTCTTATCCCAATTCTGCATCTTACTAATGGTGTGACTTTACACCAATCATTTCCCCTTTCAGTTTCTCAGTTTCCTATTATGTGAGAAAATAAGCATTAATTCCTACTCTACCTAATTTACCAGGTGGCTATGAAGATTAAATGAGATAATAAATGTGCAAGATATTTATGCAACAAAAGGCAATATCCAAAGAGAAGATAGCTTTATTTGAAACAAAATGGCATTTCACAAAATTTGCAAATAATTGCAGGAACAGCAATAATATTTATTGAGCATTTACTAAGCATCAAGACTGCTCTTTGTGCTGTGGATATAACAACACAAATTCCTGCCCTTATGGGACTTATATTCTAATGGTACATCAAACAAGAAATAAGTAATTAGAAGGAGAAGGAGGAGAAGAAGGAGAGGAGAGAGAGAGTGATAAGTGCTATAGAGAAAATTAAAATAGAGTAAAAGGATAAAATGTGCTCAAGCAGGAGTGAGGTTTTCAATTTTAAACACGTTGGCCTGGGAAGGATTCACAAAAGGAAGTTGAGGGAGGAGCCCTGTGGACAGCTGGAGGAAGATTATGTCAAGCAGATGAGTTAAGAATTTTCCTGGCACACTTAGAAAACATTGATTAGGCCAGTGGTGCTAAATTGGAGTGAGTTCTGGGGAGAGTAAGTAAGAGATGAGGTCAAAACTAACAGCAAACCAAAAGTTAGAGGACATTGTAGGTCCCTATAAAGATTTGGCTTTTACTCTGATTAAGATGGAAACCCATTGAAGGGTTTGAGCACATGAACTGAAATGATCTGACTTAATTTTAAAAGAATTAATCAATTTATATATTATTATTTTATTCTGTTTATTGTTGCCATTTCAAACCCTTTGTGAAATAAAGCAGGATTCGTGAAAATAGAACATGATAAATAATGATAATAGTTAACATATGTTGAATATTTACTGTGGTTCTACAGAGTACATGTCTACGTTTTGCAAAGAATTTACTCAGAAACTCATGGAGTAAGTTCTAGATATACCCACATTATAGATGAAGAAACTGAGATCCATAACTTCCCAAGATCACATATCTGTTAAACTCCAGAGCCAGGATTTAAATGAATATCTAACTCCACAGCCAATTCTTTGACCACTAAAATATAGTCTGATAATATAAGAAAACAGACACAATTTACAAATGGTCAATCTGTATTTTTATAATGTTTATTGAAAGCCTATACATACATCCAATTTTCAAAAACATTTTTTTTCATGTACATATATGCTCATTAGTGTGGGAGAGGAAAAATAATTTTCCCTCTACCCTTTTAGGTTTTTGTTGAGACCCACTCCCTCATAATAAAAGACAAATTAACAGAAGATAAACAGAAGTTTAATATCATGTTTACCTCCTGTATACATGGAAGATACCCAGGAAAACTGAATACCTCTCTGAAATGACCCAAACCCACAGCTTAGATACCATCTCCAGCTAAAGACAAAAGAAGATGTTAACATGGGAGGAAGGGAGGCCAGTTCTGGGAGGTTATCAGGAAAAGCACAGTAAACAAGTGTAAGATTGTTATGCAAATTTATGTCTTGCCTTCTCCATTGATAAGAGTTCCTAGAGATTGAGGAACTTCTTCCTGGTACAGTGAAGGAGACACTCTTACAAATGGAGGTTCCCCTTATAAATG
This sequence comes from Hyperoodon ampullatus, assembly GCF_949752795.1. NCBI lineage: Eukaryota > Metazoa > Chordata > Mammalia > Artiodactyla > Ziphiidae > Hyperoodon > Hyperoodon ampullatus. Next base: position 32,329,622 of record NC_136913.1, read on the forward strand.
TAAATGTCTCTTATGAAAGGGTAACTTCCTGGTTTTCAGAGCTTCTCCCTTGTCTGCTGTTTCTTATAAATAACCAGCTCAAGATAATCCTTATGCCAAAGAAGCATATTTTGGTGTGGCAAATTCTGCTCCCCTTCTCTAACAATCTAATATTTTTTCTAAAGTTGAAAAAGACATTTTCTTGTAGATGAAAACCTAAGGAGTATAATAATAATCTCTCCTTTTATGCTTAAGTTCTAGTCATTCTTCAAATCCAGTGTGATCCTTAACTCCCCCTGGAGACTTTTACATAAATATCAGCCTTTAGTGATCTTCCTCTTCTATAAACTATTAAGCTTAGAGTAGTGCCATACAGATTTACACTTAACACTTCTCTAATAGAATTATTTCTACTCAATATGTCTCCCCAAATAAAAACTAATGTTACTGAACTGAACTTGAGTACCCTTGCACACCACACAGCAAAGGCAATCTACTGACACCAGGTGGGGTAAAGGAAAGTACAGCATTTATTTGCAGAGCACCAAGCAAAGGAGAAGGGCAGCTCGTGCTCAAAAGACCTGAACTCCCCAGTGGCTTTCAGGGAAGAGTTTTTAAATGCAACATTTGGGGTGAAGGTTGCAGCTTGTTGACTTTATTCTGATTGGCTGGTGGTAAGCTAACAGGGTGATGCTTTGGGAATCTTAATCATCAACCTTCTTGTTCCAACCAGTCTGGGGTCTATATGCTTGTGGTCAGCATGGAATCACCATCATTTACCTGGGTGAGGGTCTTAGTTTCTGCAGACCAACTCAAAGATATGCATCAGATTGTTATGTATATCCCTTGAGGAGGAACTAGGACTCTGTTTTATTTCTGAACTATTTGCTTTTCCTTTGTTTTTGCATTCTCTCACTTCCCTAATTAGTAACTGCTTGAGTCTGCTCTTTGGAACTCAGGGAAGGCCTAGCAGACTAAAGCCTTTTCCTACAAATGAGAAATGGAGGGGCTTTTGTACCCAGGAGGGCCCTACTGGGTGCTGCTTGGTTTCAATCCCCCGTTTTCTTTGATACTCCTCAATCCTGAGGTGAACAGGGGCGAGACAAGAAAGGGAATAAAGTTTTGAACAGAGAGGTTATTCATAAACTCTGTAGGGGTAATTGGTTTCACTGTTTCCTAAAAGTAAAAATTGTATCTTGTTTATTTTGCACTGTATACAACACTTAGAGAAAATTTTAGTTCAGTAAATATCTGTTGATAAGAGTGCTTGATAGTATAAGAAATTATTCAGAAGAGTTATAAAAATTGATGGCTCTTGAGGACAAAATTCAATGAAGTACCTAAGCATTACAGTATAATTTCATATAACGCTTTCCCAAGCATTCCAAGAGTAATTTGGGTGATATTTTAACTTTGCTAAAAATATTATTTGAATTACAAAGCTTTTTAAATGTACAAAGGATGTTTTAGGGCCTTTCAATGTAAATTAGAAATTTGTGAACTTCTGATGTTCATGATCCAGATTTTGCCATTCTACTTGCAAAAGGAAGTAATTTTCACAGTAGCAAGGAAGGCTAGCTTTGCTGGAAACAAATGAAAAAATATTGATTTGAAGACCCTCAAAGAAAATTTTCAGAACAGTGTATGAACAGTATTGGAAATTTGTCACAGCCATTTTTCAAGCTTATACTAAAAAAAACCCACCATTTCCTAGACCACAGTGAGGAGCTGAATAAAAGTGGTATACATTGTATATCATTTTTATTTTGGAGGAGCTAAGTGTGTAAAAGTAGTATAAAATATCACGGGCTTCCCTGGTGGCTCAGTGGTTGAGAGTCCGCCTGCCGATGCAGGGGACACGGGTTCGTGCCCCAGTCCGGGAAGATCCCACATGCCGCGGAGCGGCTAGGCCCGTGAGCCACGGCCACTGAGCCTGCGCGTCCGGAGCCTGTGCTCCGCAACGGGAGAGGCCACAACAGTGAGAGGCCCGCATACCGCCAAAAAAAAAAAAAAAAAAAAGTAGTATAAAATATCAAACCTGATTTTTAATTTTATTCTTTCAACTGTAAATACAAAGGAATGACTTGAGACAAATTAACCCCCCAGGTTTAATAACCATTCTTTCGATGCGTTTATTATGTCTGAAGTATAGGTATAAAAGAGTATATGATATTTCATAGTTAAGTATTTATGCAGGTTTTACTTAACCAAGCAATGAGAAATGACAGGACTCACTGGACTTGATATTCAAATTATCTTTTTAAAATTCCCATTGTCTTCCACCAGTTATTATGTGCAGAAAATTATACTGAAGTGGTTGGCAAGTGACTGGCCTATCAGTTTTCCCAAATAAAATGAAATAAATGCTTAGTCTATATATTTAATACTAAAGTCTTAGATAAATAATTATTATTTTGAGGCTCTAATTTCCATTTATAAAATTAGACATTTTAATCAGAAAATATTTGAAACATATTAAGTGAGGAGTTATATTTCTTAAAAAGATTACCAATGGGACAGCCATAGCTGATTTCTCATTTAAGCTGAGTGATGATTTTTAGCATTAACAGAACAGAATTGCATGAGCAAAATGTACATGTTCTAACTTTAAAACTAAAAACGTCTAATCTTTCATAACTGGCTTACAATGGATGATGCAATATCTAAGTATTTATCAAGTGTCTAACTGAATATCTTTTTTTTTTTTTTTTTTTTTTTTTTTTTTTTTTTTTTGTGGTACGCGGGCCTCTCACTGTTGTGGCCTCTCCCGCTGCGGAGCACAGGCTCCGGACGCGCAGGCTCAGCAGCCATGGCTCACGGGCCCAGCCGCTCCGCGGCATATGGGATCCTCCCAGACCGGGGCACGAACCCGTATTCCCCTGCACTGGCAGGCGGACTCCCAACCACTGCGCCACCAGGGAGGCCCTAACTGAATATCTTTAAAGTTGTTTTTCTACTATGTAAAAGGCATTTGTTTTTCCTTATTCGCTGGGGAGAAGTTTCAGCACACAGTAGTGCCTTTGGTTACACTGAAAATCTACATAGTCATTCACTAAATGGAAGCCAACCTATTACATGTGAATTTGTCTTGCCAAGATGTAGAGTTAATCGTTTGCTTTTGAGACGAATGAGGAAACTAAACATTCTGTAGCTGATTGGTATGTCGAGGTTTCTGTAAATGTATGCTGTAATCATCCATCCTTCTTAATCTTTCAGAAGAATGGAACAAAATAAGTTTGACTCTACAGCAAAAAAAAATCACAGAACCTATGCAAATCTGGTGCATGACAGAATAACAGAAGTAACAGCCACAGCCATAACACCAACACTAGTGACAGTGAACACTTACTATGTTTCAGACACTGTAATTTGAATTTTCCATACATTAACTCATACACTCTTCAAAGCACTCTGTAAGGTAGGCACTGTGTTTATTCTCATGGCGGTAAATTATTTGCTCAAAGTCACACAACTAGCAGCTGAGTGTGTATTCAAACCCAAATTCTAAACTGTAAATTCCTAATGACTATGACTCATACTCAGATGCCTGAAACACAATAGGGACTTTAGAATATTAAGTTATATTAAGTGCTACTTTTATGAATTTGTACATTAAAAAGAAACAACATATTAGTCTACTGAGTATTTTCCTATTACAGTTGACCCTTGAACAACGGGGGGATTAGAGGTACTTACTCTCCATGTAATCTAAAATCCCCATATGATTTATAGTTAGCCTCTGTATCCGTGGTTCTGCATCCACAGATTTAACCAACCTCAGGTGATGTAGCAGTGTAGTATTTACTATTGAGAAAATTCCACATGTAAGTGGACCTGCACAATTCAAACCCACGTTGTTCAAGGGCCAACTGTATATGCAGATGGCCTAGGTAATTTAAATCACTCCCATGATTACTTTCGTGATTTAAGGATTCCCTTGTAATTATTGTTAAACTTGGGGAAGATAGCAGAAAATAGAGAAAGACCAGAACTCATTCTGGAAATGGGTTCACTTGTCAAAAAATATTTAAACACTGTCTTAAGTCCTATCTTAGACACTAGTGATATAACCTGTATAAGTCAGAAAGGGTCCTTTCCTTCTCAGAGTTCACACTGGATCGATTCTCCAAGAATAAAATGAAGTCTACAAAATCCCTTCCCCAGGAAACTATTATTAAAGCAGAATGTTTCCTTTGCTTAAAATGCCCTTCATTTCTTTTCATCCTAGTTGATACCTGCTCATTCGTTTACATTTCAAGAAATTGTTTAAATGTTTCTTTCCCTGAAGAGACTTGCTAATGATAACCACTCCCTTCTCAGTAGTATCATGTCATAATATACATCGGCAGTATTATAGCATCAAATATTGTGATTATTCAATTACCTATCTAAGGAGATGCATACCCAAATTCGTGACTATCCATTCTAGCCCAGCAGGTTTTATTCTCCAGGGGCTTGGCATAACAATGGGAACAGTATGCATAAAATGTTATACTCACAATGTAATACTCACAAAGTGTCATATCTCTCAGTTCCTTCCTACCATAAAGCAGACTCCAAATATTATACCTGTTTCCCCATACTCAGCAAATCTGTATAACAGTCATTTATCAGCTAACATTTTGACTGAGAGTAAATGGTGATAGTTTAGAACATGACAGATCTGGGCCTGAATCTTGCCCCTTCTATGTATTGGAAGGGTCATGTTACACAAGTCATTTTACCTAAACGTTGTTTTCTTCATGTATAAAATAAAAAATAATTATAATATCTAACTGGCAACATTACGTGAGCATGAAATGAGACAGTCCTTGTAAACTCCTACCTGCAGTGCTTAACCAACAGGAAACAACCCATAGATGGCAGCACATTACCAGCACTCAAGCCTCTAACTTTTTTTTTTTTTTTTTTTGTAACTGCAGGAACTACTTTATCCTTCAAGCCATAGTGATCTAGCCATAAAGGTCTACATGTTTTGCTACAGAGCAGGATACTGATCAGATTCCCCAATTCACCCCGTGTGTCAATTCAAGGCCTCCAGGAAGTAGTTGCCAAGATGGAGTAAGAAGTATAAGAGATTCATTGGGATGTGACAAAGACTCTCCCTGACCAAACTTTACATAGGCTCCTCTGAGCCCTCTTTACTGCTAGGCCTTATTCTTGGGCCTTGTCTTTGGCCTGCCTAGCTGACTTTTATTAAGAATCCTGCTAAGTCGGTTTAATGAGAATCCCCCCCCTTTGATATCTAATCACCCTGGCCTGCCTTCAGCAAGAATCCTGTTAAGTCTGTTTAGCAAGAAACCCCCTATTCTTGATGTCTCCTCTTAGTAATTTTCCATCCACTGACTCCTCTCATTTTGCTCCTCGGCTCTAAATCCCCAGCTGTCTTTGCTGTATTCAAAGTTAAGCCCGATCTCTCTCCCTTATTGTGATAGTGTTGACATGTATCAAAAAGGTCCTAAATAATGTATTTTTTACCATTTTAACAAGTGTCAGGATAATTTTTGTTTCAAAGGTGAAATCTATGTAAGATAAAGGGTGAGGGAGCAAAAGTAGGTAGAGAAAACCTTTAGACCATAATACAGTTCTGACATCTGTGAAGGGAGAGGAAGAAGGAAGGAGGAAGGGATTGGAAGAGCCTCAGACCACAGTGCAGCTCTGAGAAAATCTCAGCATTCCAACAGGGAGCTCCAGAATAAAGATTATACATAGAGGAGCCATTGCGTTGGGAAGAAATGGCCAGACCCAAATACCCTACCGTGCTCAGTCATTGGCAGTGGGTTTGGGGGGGAAGGGAAGGCTTCCTGGGGAGAATGTATCTTTGGCTCAAATGCCTGCAACAAATCCGGAATCTTGAAGCCACTGCAGCTGGAGGCTGTATGCTAACTGCACTCTCCACAGCAGATTTTCTCTTTAAGGGCTATCTGAGCAGCTGCCACACCTAGCCAGGTGCTCATGCTCTGTGTTCAGGTGACAGTGTATTTGAAGGTAACACATTTTAAGCCTGTCCTTTACTATCTGTGTGACCACGAGAAAGCAACTAAAACTCTCTAAGCTTGGAGAAAATGTGTGATAGTGGCTGTTCCAGTTTAATCATGAGAGCTATGATTAAATAGCTTATTGCATGTCTATCTGCTTATCTATCTATCTCTCTGTCTGTCTATCTACGGGCCTAAGTAATGAGAAGTTGGGTGTTTCCTAGATATTTGGTTAATAATGATGTGTGGGCAAAGGTAGGGAAATATTCCTTTAATACCTGGGTTACCCTTATTTACTGGATGGGGATATCTTTCCTAGGTAATGGTTCACTATAGTCCCAGGTCATGGATTCTAACAGTGGGGTTATTACCAAGGTTTTCTCTCCTCCTTCCAAGACCTGAGTTTTTCACCTGCTTATAAAACCTTAATATACCCATCATGAAAGCAATTGCTTTTTTTATTCTTCTTACTCTATTTCCCCACATTTAGTTTATGATAATACTAATGGCTAATAAGTTGCATCAGTCAAGATGGGTTAGGTAGGGACTTCCCTGGCAGTCCAGTGGTTGGGACTTCACCTTCCAGTGCAGGGGGTGCAGGTTTGATCCCTGGTCAGGGAGCTAGGATCCCACATGCCTTGGGGCCAAGGGACAAAAACATAAAACAGAAGCAATACTGTATGTAACAAATTCAATAAAGACTTTAAAAATGGTCCACATAAAACAAAATCTTAAAAAAAAAAAAGATAGGTTAGGTTATATTGCAGTGACAAACACCCTGAATATCTCAGTGGCTCAGTCATTCTGCATGCCCATCAAGGGTTAGATGAGGCTCTGCTCTACATTGAAGGAGCAGCCTCAGCCTGGAATAGTGTTGGTCATTGTGGCAGAGGAAATAAGAACATATGGTAAACCACATATTCAATATTAAAATTTGTGCTAAAAAGTGACACACACCATTTGGCCAAAGCAAATCATATGACTAAGCCTTATGTTAGCAGAGCAGAATACATAATCCTCTTATAGGATTATTTAATAACAAAATCTACTACATAGTCCCAGTTTCACACCTTCAACCTAGAATCTGAATGTCACTTTTTCCCTTACAACAGGTATTTTGATATTAGTACTTCAGTTTGTATAGTCAACAAAAACTAAGAAATTAACTGCATGTGTCTTTGTTAAGAACTCCTGAAACTCCTTACTTGGGCTCTATCATTTGTTTGCCTTCTTATCACTGCAGCACCTTAGCAAATATACTCTGAGGATATCGTGGGCTTTGTATGAAATGCATTAATCATTCATGCCATTTTGATTGGCTTTTCTTCTTTTTGTAGTATATAGCAGCCAAACAAGGTCTTATTATAAGATCTGTTACAAAGTATCTTAACTGACAATTGATTTTTCTCCTAAAATCTTACTGTGATACATTAGCCTATGAGTTTTTACTGCTCTTTTTTTAGGAGGAAAAAAAAAATAAACACTCCATCCTAATTCTATGACAATCAGGCTTTGTAAAAGGAAACCTAGAGGGGATGAATTTTTTATGTTCTAATATCTCCCTAATCATAAATGTGAGATAAGTTGATAAAGCCAATGGGTCATCATTGGTACTGGTACTATTTTAGTTAGAAATGTACTAAAATTTCAAATCTACAGTAATGTGAAGCTGTATCTCTTCCTAGACTAGCCTGTCCTCATTTTTCATTAGAATGTAATGAAATTTGTAATTCCATGGTAATCTTGAATATAGAATGCTAATTTATTGAAATAGTAGAGGGTTTTAAAAATTCCAAAGATTAATTTATATAATGTATCTTTTTCTCTTAACGTATTTTGGTGGGAAAGGGTACAAATAAGAACTTTGTTATGCAAATCAAATATTTAACTTATTAAGAAGATATTTGAGAGATGTATATGGTAATTTCCTTTTTTAAATACTAGCTGTCATCTCCTGGTATTTTTCATTTTCTTCTGTTATAACTGTAACCTCAGTTCCCAAACTGTGCACCAAGGCATGCTAAGACACTAAAAGATGTATTAATTTTCAAAAGAAGTACAGCAGCATCTGTCAGATGCGGTTCAAACTACTAGCCCAAAGTTGTTCACAGTTTCATCATAAGATCACATGAAATTCCCTTCGATTATATCATATCTCTGTTAAGCTGGATTTTGGCAGTGGCTATGATAAAAAGCAAGTACTGTACAAAAATCACTGTGGGACATGAAATGAGGGTGATGGTATCCAAAATGATTCCAAGGTTTGAGGTGTGCAGAGCCCAGCAGGCAAATACACCCTGTGGTTATTTAGGAATGAAATAAAAGTTCTATTTTTTTCTTTAAATTTATATGTATTATTTTTTCCAAATGGCTACTAAATCATTAGCACAAAAATACCTATTAAGTTGTTTGGACCTAACAACTCAATAAATAGGACTCTTACATATTTATTTTGGCCTAGGATCCCACCTAAGTTATTACTGAAACACTAAGAGCATGTTGGTGGGAGAAAGTTTAGGAACCTCTGAACTATACATATTATCTCCAGTGTAATATTTGAATAAGACAAGAGATGTTACAGTGGCAAAATTGTTTTCAATTTACTCAGAATTACAGATGATGTGGATTTATAAATTTATATAGAATAGTGTTGTGCTGGATACCTTACATCCTCTATGAATCTAAAAGGGAAAATATTTATTGCATATTAATCCCATCTAATAATATAACCATACATGTTGGACAACAGAATTATTCATACCTGTTCATAAATTCTGGTTTATTAATAATTGTTTGATCAGCTGTTTGAAATATGTCACTTTGATCAGTGCAGTAGACATTGATGATTGCTTTCCCTGGAATCTATCTGCTTACCATCACTCTCCTACCCCCAACATACACTCGTAAACACACAAGAGGTGATCCACACCAACCTATCAGAAAATTGAGCAAATAAGTGTCATCTTTGTTATAATTTTTTGTTACTTGCAACCAAAAATATTCTGATACAGATGTCTTACTCTTTTTGCAACTGCAAATAAGAAAGTCTTAGAAAAGACTGCTAAAACTCAAATTAGGAATTTTTCTTTGTGGGAAACAATTGGTTGTCATTCAAATAATAATAGAAAGTGAGATTGATTTCATATTTTCATGGAAAAAAAGTCATTTATTGTCATGTAACTACCATTTATGTGTGTGTGTGTGTGTGTGTGTCTATAAATACATAGACTTATTGGAAAAAGAAAAAAATAAATTAACATTTATTGAGTTTACATCATGTGCCAGACAAAATGATCATACTTTAAATATGTTTTAGCATAGTGTTGCTCTATTAAATAAATACCCTTGAACTGTGCAAATCCTCTTTGGGTAGAGAAAAATATTTTAAAATAATTAATTAATTATTATCAATTTAAAATTTCCCTAACACAGGTACATACTAAAAAAAGTTATGATTATTTAAATCAGTGATTCTCAACCATGGCCGTACATGCCCATGACCATCCCTGAATATATGAGTTTATTTGTATCAAGGTTCAGGCATTATTAACAACTCTCCAGGTGATTCTAAATGAGGAGTTAGGATTGAGTAATTCCATTTTATGTGGTGCTACTCAGAGAGTTTAACTTTGTTCCCACTACCTATTTTTCTTTAACCTTCTCTGCCAGCTTTCTGATCTAGGAATAATCAGCCAGCTGCTGTTATCCTGTTTGGATTCAGTGTATAGAAAGTCAAAATGCAGCTACATGTTGGTCTCTGTAAAGAACTGATGCTAAAATATCAACCTTATTTTTTCCTTTCTACATCTTCTTTCAATAATTCAGCAGCCATCAAGCATCTCCTGTGGATAGTCTAGCTTTTTAAGAGTCAATGCTTAACAAAACAGTACTTTACTTCCTTAGCTGGGTTGAAGGGCCTCAGTAAGAAATCTATTGGTAGGTGTCAGAAATAGACTTGGGCATAGACCTTAATTTATTTTCCTTGCTATGTCTATGAAGTAACAGTGATTGAATGATTGCTTCCTCCCATGTTTCTCCCAGGCTTTTAAAATGCTAAGTATTACTAATCAAAAGCAGGTAAATTAGTTTTAGAGAAACTGCTGGTGTTTATTTTCAAACACATTACCACAGAAGGTCTGTTGTAAATGTAACATCTGTGTTTCACTAAAAAAGAAGGTAGGAGAACCATGACTATTTATAGCTCAGATCATTGCCATGTTGTTTTGTTTTGTCTTAATAATGCTTTCTCACTAGCTTTCCCAAATTGCAGGAATCTTCAGAAGTGAAATAAATTTCGGAGTCTTAAGTGTTATAACTCATTACAATAAGAAGAAACTAAAAGCTTTCAAAATAATCTGATTCCTAATTTTGTGAGATTCAACAGAGATTTTCTGGATACAGTGGAAACAGGATATACTCTCATTTTCTTATGATCTGAAACATACACAATAGTACCAGCTGCTTCCGTTTTCTTACACTGAACAATGTCTTCACATAGTGCCAATAGAGAACAGTGCTCTCGGGCATATTAAAGTCATTTGTAAATTGTTGAAGGCAAAGATCACAGTTGAGTGTACATTTCCCAGAATGTATTGTCATTAGGACTTAGGCTTATTAAGTCACTTCCTGCTACATCAATGAGATTCCTGGGTCTTATATATGAGTGTTGTGAAATTATAACATAACAAAATGTTATGAAAATAAAATAAACACCAGCAGTTTCTCTAAAACTAATTTACCTGCTTTTGACTAGTAATACTTATCAAAAGATTAGTAATACTTATCAAAAGTATCCTTCAGTAATTGGCAGAACAAGCCTTTATCCCGAATTGTGAAATGTAAATAAAATGTAGACTTTTATAGCACCAATATCTAGAATATTGGCTAAGTTTATTTAGTTGTTGATGAAATCATAAAAGACCCAGCTAAAACCCTTCTTTATGTAACATTAAGTGCTACTGGATCCAATTTAGAACTTTTCCCTATTATTTTGCGACATCAATGCAGCCATCTAGGTGGTGATGGAAAAAAAAGCCTTCCCTCATCCTTTTCTACCTTCTGAAAGGCGTTATCTGATTTGAAAAGAAAAACACATCTTGGAAAAAGAACTACAGACAAATGGAAAAATCTACACTTAAAAGACTCAAATTTAAAATGGCATCTTCAGCCAGCAAGCTTGTTCTTCCCATCCAACAGTCAGAATTCAGCTCTTTTCGTCAGCATTCAGTTTTAATGCATTTGCAGCAATGCAAACAACAATAAACAAATGGAAAAAGCAAAGGAAACATTTCGCTTAGAACCAGAGTCTGATTCAATTATCATGTAATCAGAAGAGTCAAAAGCCAATTTCACTCAATAAAGAAAAAGTCGATATGTAATTTTTATAGCCTATGATTCATTCACTGGAGAAGAAGAGGTTGTTAATGTGATTATACATGTGAAGGTTACTATTGTCTCTAATACAAGCTTGCAACATTTTCAGTGTTCAGAGAAAACTAACAGAAAAGACTAATTCTTTCTTTAATAAACAGAGTCAGTAACACTTTAACTAATGCAATAAACTGAAGATGATTATAAGTTACACTTTCTGTCAAGGATTTAGAAGGCCCTCTAAACTGACCTTCAAGTATTTATGTTATTGGTTATAGGAAAAACATGTAATGCTCGAAAAGTACAAAGGATTTTTAATATGCAAAGGCATTATCAGTACTGTTAAGATATCCAATTAAGAAGATTTACATATTATGTTATTAAATTGGTACCAAAGATATCATGAAACTTTTGAGTTCAGGTAGATCAACTCTCCTCATTTTACATAAAGAAACTCAACTCAGAGATCAAACGACCTTCACAAAACGTACAACTGTCAGCAGAATAATCCAAATGAGAACCCAGGTCTCTCAGTTGACTGATGTGTTTCCCACTACGGAACACCTTACAGAAAAGAATCTGAAATGTCACACATTATTGTCATCTACGAAATAAAATACTGTGCCTTTAAACATAAACGTAGACTTATTTTAAATACTGAGATTTTTCTCATTAGACAAAATATATTCAATGCGGGAAAGTATAAAAGTGAAAATAAGGACCACCTAATCACCACTGTGACTTTGTTGTATTCCCTTTCAAAATTTTTTCCTTGATTACACCTTCCCTTCACCTTTTTAAATAAACTTTATTGTGGTAAATTTTAGACATAATAGAATACACTAATTTTATGTAAACAATGGCATACATTTGTAAAAAATATATACATGCATGTAAGCACCACTCATTCAAGATATAGAGTATTTCCATCATACCAGAACAGTTCCTTTATGCACTTTCCAGTCAATTCTCACTATTTCTGCCCCAGGCAACACTCATCTGCTTCCTATCTCCATACACTAGTTTCACCTATTCTCAAATTTCATTTAAATGAAGTCATCCAATGTGAACTCTTTTATGTCTGGCTTCTTTCACTCAGCAAAATGCTTTTGAGATTCATCCATGTTGTTTGAATATGTCAGAAGATTGTTCCTTTTAATTGCTGAGTAGTATTCCATTGTATGAGTATACCACACTCTATGCATTCACTGTTGATGACCATTTCAGTTGATGAACATTTCAGTTATATCCAGTTAAAGGCTATTATAAGCAAGATTATACGCATTCATATGCATGTATCTTTTTGTATGAACTGTTCCGCATCTGGGGTTTGTCTGGTATTTCCTCATGATTAGATTCCAGTTTGCAGCCTTCATAGGATATCACATCTTACCCATCTGTCCTATACTGATAATGTTAATTTTGATCACTCTGTCAAATGTTTTCCATTTTCCCCAATGTACAATTACTATTTTTTCTTCCCTTGAAACTCACACGCAATCTATGAGGAGACACTTTAAGGGCATGAAGATATCCTGCTCCTCATCAATACTTCCCCCTAGATTTAACATCTATTAATGATTCTTGACTGACACAATTTTTATCATTACCATTGCAAAATAATGATTTTCCAACTCCAGTGTTCCCTTCACATTTACCAGTCAGTCCTCAGAATTCTACAGTAAGCAAGGGCTCTCCTACCCCACCCTATATCCATTCATTTATTTATTTATTATGGTTGTGGACTCATGAATTTCTATTTTATCAGTGGTTCATTATGGCTCTTATTTATTTTGATGCTCAAATTGTCCTAGATTTGGCCAGTAGGAGCCGTGTCAAGTTAGTTCCTATACTCTATGAACTGTCCCATCAATTTTTTTCTTTATTCTTTCTTATTTCAGACATAACAAGGTGCTCCAGGCTCATTTTGTAACTATTAATGTAAAATTAATGTACCTCATTTTGTACCTCATACCTGGAATCAACCATTTCTCCAAGGAGTCCTGACTCTTTCATGAGAAATGGTATTGGAGATCTAGATCCAGGTGCTATGTGTGATCATTGTTCCTGGGATGACTGCTCTTTGACCCTCTTACTGCATAGAACTAGGAAAATATCCCTATATATACACTCATATCTAAATATACATCCAAACATACATATGCACCTGCATATACATATGCATATTAAGAAGTATGCACACATGCATATTTTAGAAATCATGGATCTGCAGTGGCACCTCCAATTTTCATCCATTTCCACAGGGTTCTCTGTTGCCTTCTACACATTCCATATTCTTATGTCCCTTCTTCCATAGTGAGAACACGGGCTCCCAACAATGTCATCAGATTACTCATAGGTGCAATTCTATAATACATGTAAAATAGTTTAAAATTTGCTTCCTCCATACCCCACTACAATTAATACATCTTTTAAAAAGAAATCAACATTTGTTTGCAAATCTCCTTCTTTCCTCACAACCCTGCCCAAGACTGAGAATATATAGTCAAATGCCTTGTCCCTAAGCTAATTCGATTCCCTTTTCCTTCCTTCCTTCCTTCCTTGCTTTCTCTTCAGTGTGGATATGATATTTATTTGAAATAAAATTAAGTTCATTTATTTCCATTTGCTTTTACTTTTAAATTTTTTTCTTCCTCATTCTTGGTGATTTTATTTTATTTTTGACTATAAAATATTAACATACATTCAAAAGTAAAGAATATTCAGAAAGATACACTCAAAGACGTGTCATTCCCTTCTATATCCTTTCCACTCTTTTCCTCCATTATGTGTAACCAACTCATTGTTTTCTGTGTTTCTTTTCGGAAAGATAAGCAGACATATGTATGTTTTCTTATTTCTCCATCTTTCATACACACAAATGATAGCATATGTTTATACTATTTTGTACTTTGCCTTTTTTTACTTAACGTCTTCCCCCTGGAAATCACTCCATGTCAGTTCACAGAGATTTTCCTCATTCTGTTTTACATTTGCATAGTACTCACTTATGCATATGTAACATAGTTAATTCAACCTCCCTCTCAGATTGGTCACTGAGGGTAGCTTCCAATATTTTACAATTACACATAGTGCTCCAATAAATAACTTTGATTGTATGTATTTTCACATTGTTGGAGCCATATCTTCAGGGTAAATTCTGAGAAGTGGGACTGCTAAGTTGAAGGGTAAAAATGCCCATGTGGTTTTTGTAGACATCACCAAATTCTCCTCCATTTGATGTTCTATCATTTTGCATTGTCACCAGCAATCTATTTCCCCCAGTCTCTGCATGAAATTTATATGAAAGTTAAGATGATGCTGTTCACATAACATTATCTTCTAGTTTTTAAAAATCATACTCTATCACAGGCACTTTTACATGTCATTAAAGCTCTTTGTAAATATGATAGTATACAGTTGCATTATAGTCCATTGAACAACTACTATACCATAGTTAATTTATTCATTTGGGGACATTTAGATTGTTTCTAAATATTAATATTTTACATTAAGTGACAATGAACATTTTTAGTGTATAATCATCTGTGTGTGTAAGACTATATCACTAGAAGAGATTTCTTATTTTTCACTCAGTATCCTCATTTTGTGACATGAAGGACATTGAAGCTTAGACAGAGGGCAAAAAGCTTTACTCACATGTTTGAGAAGTTCATGCATTCTATGAGACAACTTTAGCAGAAATATTTAGGTAAAACTAAACCATTTACACAAATCTATGGGCAGTAAAGTCTTTGTCAAGTATAGTCATTAATGCAGTGTAGAAGAGTGGAAAACTTTAAAAGAATCAACTGAAGCAGTCCCTGTGCCCTCCACAAATAATTCAAAATGTCTTCTTTTTTTTTCATCTGAAAGTGCTGGGTTTAGTGAGCTTTAGGGTTTTAATAAAGAGCTTCAGAATGATTGCCAAGTACTTCAAGTGCTCTCCGAGTGCACTTAGTGTTTGCAAGGATTTTCATTTCACAGATTACTTTGTGCAGTAATTTGAGAAACTAAGTGCCTTCCTTTAAGCACCCAAAGTTACGATACAATCTGCATTGAAAATGTGTGGCCTTGTATTGCCTTCCTATCTTAGCATGGGTCACTCTTCTGAGAAGCAAGTTGAATTTTCTATAGAATTTGCATTTTCTCTAGAAACAGCAAGCTTTGAGAGTGGAATGCCTGCTTCCATTAAAACTGCAACATAGCTGTGGCGATGGGAGGTTTTCCCTGTGGACACAATCATTTTATAAGCTACAAAATACTGGCATTTACACTGAAAATATTGTGTCGTTCCTGTTTAACGACATGACTGCCCATCCCTTTGCTGCTGACACATCAGGCCTCCAGCCTCCCTTAGTGTCATGCTTAATAAGGCAGCCCGCATCTAAAACCTGCTGGTGTTTCTGCCTCAAACCTTGCACTGCTGCCTGCTACCTATCACCTTTGCCCGGGATTTTTCTGGTCTTAAGCCCAGGTTTGTTTGACAAAGCACCTGCCAACTTTAGTTCAGGCTGCTTCACCAATCTCACTCCAAGTTGCACATTCCTTGGTATATGTTACTATCCACATCAAGCAACTGAAATGTTTACATTTGGCCATGTCTGGGCCTAGATCAGGCAATTTATACCAATTACTGCCATGAGATAGAGAAGCTCACATGTCAAACTGCAGACTGCATCCAGCTGGCAAAGAGATTCATAACCTCTGGCTCTAGAACCTCAGAGCAGCTGTCCCAATTAATATTATAGGCTCAAATGTTGACCTGAAGAGGTTTTGACAAGGTTTGGTGCCCAGGCCACATATTTTTAAACCAAAGGGCCAGTTAGTGTGCCTTTACCACCAAGTTAGAGAATATATTCCTACCTCCCCAGATCCTCAACCATCCCCCTCAGTCACAGACACACAAACACATACAGTTGCACTATAATTTAATTACATTCACGTAATTTGTTAATGTGTGCTTCTCCCAGGCTAAACTGTGAACTCCTCGTGGATGAAAAATGAGTCTTATGCATGCTTGTGCCCTTGGATCTAGCACATAACCTGGAATAAAGTAGTTTCCTAATTACTCTCTTTGAATGATTAAAGCCACAAATACAGGTGTTAATTCCTGTGAAATTTTTGTCACCAAGGTCAAACAGGTGTTCAAGAATTATTTCCAAGCTTGAAGAGTTTTTCAAAGAGTAAAGCAGGAGGAAGACAAGTATCAGCAAATCCTGGAGCTCCTATCAGCAGGGCTTCAACCTAATAGCAAGTAACCACATCCCTTCTGGTAATGTTTATGAACTAGAGAATGGTCCCAATTGGTCCCAATTGGTCAGTTTCACACAGGTCTGAATACACACATTTGAGTTGAATTTGCTCAAAAGAAGATAGCTGTGAAGGTGTTCAATCATATTTTTTAGTGGATCTATATTAAGAACTCATGCATTTAATTGTTCTAGAATTAGAGAGATAAACCTTGGAGTTATTACTGTGGGAAATAGATGAGGGTTTCAATTGGGGATAATATTAGAAGTTAACACTGAGCAACAATGAGGTTTGAAATCATACATTAATTATGGAGTTCATCAGCCCATGACTATGGAAATCTTGATATATTTGAGCTGCAACAACAATTTGTAAAAACTCTTGAATACTTTCTGTCCTTCTATTTTCTCCTTCAATATAAGCCTACAAAAAGTTAAGGGTTGGGACCATGTCTCTGAATCTTTAATAAAAATCACACTCTCATAGTATGTATCCAAAACTGTATTATTGATTGTTTCATATGTGGGTTGGAGAAATAAGAGTAAAAAGATTAAGCATGATAGAGATCTTACTTCCCTGACCAGGGGTTGAACCCAGGCCCTCGGCAGGGAAGGCAGTGAAAGCATGGAGTCCTAACCACTGGACCACCAGAGAATTCCCTAGAACTCTTCATATTGCCATGATGGAGTAGCTGGTATCCGACTTACCTTCTTATCATGAAGTACTGTAACACTTGACAAGTTATTTGAGGCATGTGTCCATGCATTGAACAAGGTAGCTCAAAACTTTGATACTTAAGAGAAGGGAAACACTTGGGGTGAGCCACTTTTCAATCTAACTTTCTGTCTGGGGGCACTTTTCAAGATACAGGACAGGAAGGTGGAGCCCAAGTGGACTAAGAGGGGAGAAACAATACAAATAGTGATTGATCTCTTACCAGAAACAATGTTTGTCATAACATTATAGAACAGCATCTTTAAAATGCCGGAAGAAAAACAGAAGGAAAAGACCCTTTCAATTCAGAATTCTAGATCCATTGAAAATATCCTTCAAAAAAGAGGGTGATAAAACATAAGAAAAATATTTGTGACTTTGGATTAGGCAAAGATTTCTCAGATACAATACCTAAAGCATGATATAAAAAAGAGAAAAATGATAAATTGAACTTCATTAAAATTAGGCATGTTTGCTCTTAAAAGACATTGTTAAGACAATGAAATGACAAACCAAAGACTAGGAAAAATATATGCAAGTCACATATCTGAGAAAGAACTTATATCTAAAATATATTAATCAAAATTAATATGAAAAAAAAGCTTTGAACAAATACGTCACCAAAGAAGATATACAGATGGCAAATTAGTACATTTAGTACATAAAAAGATACACAATATATTTAATCATTAGGGATTAATCCAAATTAAAATCATGATGACCTATTAGAATGGCAAAAAAATTCTAAGTTCTAGCAATGATGTGAAGCAACTGGAAATACATTGTTAGAGTAAGTGTTAAATGGTACAGCCACCTTGGAAAATAGTGCAATGGTTTCTCATAAAGTTAAATGTACAAATTTACACAAGTGAAATGAAAATGTATGCTCACACAAAAATCTGTTCACGTTTGTCTATGGTGGCTTTATGCATAATCAACATAATTTGAAACAACATAAATATTTCTCAAATATGAAATGGATAAACAAATTGTAGTATATCCACAGCATAAATAAATACTATTTAGCATAAAAGAGAATGAATCATTCTTTTAATTTAATTTTTATTTTATATTGGAGTATAGTTGATTTATTACCGTGTTGTTTTAGTTTCAGGTGTATGACAAAGTGACTCAGTTATACATATACATATATCCATTCTTTTTTAGATCCTTTCCCCATATAGGTAATTAAAGAATATTGAGTACAGTTCCCTCTTTTATACAGTAGGTCCTTGTTGATTATCTATTTTATATATAGCAGTGTGTACATGTCAATCCCACACTCCCTAACTATCCCTTTCCCCCACCCTTCCCCCCTGGTAACCCTAAGTTCATTCTCTGTGAGTCTGGCTCTATTTTGTAAATACGTTTATTTGCATCATTTTTGTTTTAGATTCCACATATAAGTGATATCATATGATATTTGTCATTCTCTGTTTGGCTTACTTCACTTTGTATGATAATCTCTAGGTCCGTCCGTGTTGCTGCAAATGGCATTATTTCATTCTTTTTATGGCTGAGTAATATTCCATTATATATATGTACCACATCTCTTTATCCATTCCTCTGTAAATGGACATTTAGGTTGCTTCCATGTCTTGGCTATTGTAAATAGTGCTGCAATTAACATTGGGGTGCATGTATCTTTTTG
This sequence comes from Hyperoodon ampullatus, assembly GCF_949752795.1. NCBI lineage: Eukaryota > Metazoa > Chordata > Mammalia > Artiodactyla > Ziphiidae > Hyperoodon > Hyperoodon ampullatus. Next base: position 32,348,567 of record NC_136913.1, read on the forward strand.
AAGTATGGTTTTCTCTGGATATATGCCCAGGAGTGGGATTGCTGGATCATATGGTACTTGTATTTTTAGTTTTTTTTTATCTCTATTCGGGTATAATTGCTTTACCATGGTGTGTTAGTTTCTGCTTTATAAGAAAGTGAATCAGCTATACACGTACATATATACCCATATCTCCTCCCTCTTGCATCTCCCTCCCACCCTCCCTATCCCACCCCTCTGAATGAGATCCTTGCTGAGTAGAGTAATCTTGGTTGCAGGTTTTTCCCTTTCATCACTTTAAATATGTCCTGCCACTCTTTTCTGGCTTGCAGAGTTTCTGCTGAAAGATTAGCTGTTAACCTTATGGGGATTCCCTTGTGTGTTATTTGTTGTTTTTCCCTTGCTGCTTTTAATATGTTTTCTTTGTATTTAATTTTTGATAGTTTGATTAGTATGTGTCTTGGCGTGTTTCTCCTTGGATTTATCCTGTATGGGACTCTCTGCACTTCCTGGACTTGATTGACTATTTCCTTTCCCATATTAGGAAAGTTTTCAATAATAATCTCTTCAAATATTTTCTCAGACCCTTTCATTTTCTCTTCTTTTTCTGGGGCCCCTATAATTTGAATGTTGGTGCGTTTAATGTTGTCCCAGAGGTCTCTGAGACTGTCCTCAATTATTTTCTTAAGAAAGAATTATTAATGTATACAATGATTTGGATATATCTCAAAAGTATTATGCTATATGAAAGAAGCTAGACTCAAAGGGCTACATAGAGCATGATTTTATTTCTTGGTCTTCTGGAAAAGGCAAAACTATAAGGACAGAATATAGATCAGTGGTTGCTAGTGGCTGGTAGTAGGAGGCTGGGTTAACTTTAACGGGTTACATGAAAATATATTTTGGGTAATGGCAGTGTTCTATATCTTGACTAAGGAGATATTTGACTGTATGGGTTTGTCAAAGCTGGCAGAAGTTTACATTAAAAAAGAAACTTTACTGTATGTAATTTAAAATTTATTAAAAAATGAAAAGTAATAGGGTATAATAGCCATGTTGAGATAAACAAGAACTGAGGGAATTTGTTGCCAGCACACCTGACTTCTCAAAGATGATAAAGAAAGTTCTTTTGGCTAAAGAGAGATGATATTAGAGAAAAACTCAAATCTACAGCAAAAAAATGAAAAGTAATGGAAATTGTAAATATGTGGGTGAATATAAAGGTGGTCATTTTCTTTCTTTTTGTTTCTGTATTTCTTTAAGAGAAAAAAATTTATAGTATAAATAATAACATTTTACTGTGGGATGTTTAACATATGGTGGAAGCTAACTGTTTGACAAAATAGCACAAGGTATAGGAGGGAAAATAGAATTATACTCTTTTAAATGTTTTGAATTTTACAGTCAGTGGTATAATATTAATTCTAAGAAGACTGTGGTAAATTAGGGATACATATTATTATCCCAAGAAAAAGTAGGACAAACAGGTATCAATTAAAATCCAATAGAGATTATAAAATAAAAAACTGAAAATATTCAGGTAACACACAAAAAAGCAGTAAATGAGGACAAAAGAAACAATGTATGAGACAAATAGAAAACAAATAGCTTATAAATCAACTATATTCCAATATAAAATAAAAACTAAAAAAATAAAAATCACATACACAAAAAGAAATTATATAGAAAACAAATAGCTTAGAAGGTAGACTTAAGTTAAACCACAGCAAAAACTGTCATTTCCACAGACCTACTAGAGAATGGACTTGAGGATATGGGGAGGGGGAAGGGTAAGCTGGGACAAAGTGATAGAGTGGCATGGACATATATACACTACCAAACGTAAAATAGATAGCTAGTGGGAAGCAGCCGCATAGCACAGGGAGATCAGCTTGGTGCTTTGTGACCACCTAGAGGGGTGGGATAGGGAGGGTGGGAGGGAGGCATATGTATATGTATATGCATATACATATACATATGTGTATGTATAACTGATTCACTTTGTTATAAAGCAGAAACTAACACACCATTGTAAAGCAATTATACTCCAATAAAGATGTTAAAAAAAAACAAAACAGAACAAAAAAGACTGTCATTTCATTAGGAAGACATCACAATCCTAAAAGTGAACACACCAAGTTAACAGAGCTACAAAATAGGTGAAGTAAAAACTAACAGAACTAAAATAAGAAACACAAAAAGCCACAGTCATAGTTGGTGATTTCATTACCCCTCTCTCAGTAATTGATAAAACAAGTGGACCAAAAAATCATAAGGCTGCAGAATATTTAATCAACATTATCAACCAACTCAACCTTATTGGCGTTTCTATATCACCTTAATAACCACTGAACGCACTATTCATACGCACGTGAAATTTCCATCAGGATAGACCATATGCTGGGCACTAAATATGTACCAATAAATCTGAAAATACTAAACACTCACAGGGAATATTCTTTGAACATAACAATTAAATTAGAAATTAATAATAGTAAAATATTTAGAAGATGGCCCAAACTTTGGAAATTAATCAGCACTCTTTGAAATAACCCATCAGTCAAAGAATACATCACAAAGGAAATTAGAAAATATACCACACTGAATTCTAATGAAAGCATAACATGTCAAAGTTTGTGGGATGCTACTAAAGCAATACTTAGAGGGAAATTTATACCTTTGCATGCTTATTTTATAAATAAGTAAGATTTAAAATCAGTGACTAACTTTCCATTTTAAATGCCTTAGACTACCTAATTTCAAGGTTTTCTATGCTACAGTAATTGAGATATTATGGTATTATAAATAGACAAATACCTCAAATAAACAGAATACATCATCTGGAAAAAGACTCACACATACAACCAATTGATTTTCAGGAAAGAACTCAATGCAATTCAAAGGAGAAAGGAAAATATATTCAATAAACTGGGCTGGATAAACTTAATAAACATGGAAAAAATTAACCTGACTCCTTCCTTACATGGTACACAAAAATTAATTTGAGATGGATTAAGATCTAAATGTTAAAGTTAAAACTATAAAAGTTTTTAAAAGGAAGCATTACAGAATCCTTGTAAACATGGAGTCAGCAAATATTTCTTAGAGCAGCCACAAAAAAAACATTGAACTTAAAGAAAAATGGTATAGTAGACTTCAAATTTTTTTAATTCTGTTTTTTTTTTTTTTTTTTTTTTTTTTTTTTTTTTTTTTTTTTTTTTTGTGGTACGCGGGCCTCTCACTGTTGTGGCCTCTCCCATTGCGGAGCACAGGCTCCGGACGCGCAGGCTCAGCGGCCATGGCTCACGGGCCCAGCCGCTCCGCGGCATGTGGGATCCTCCCAGACCGGGGCACGAACCCGCTTCCCCTGCATCGGCAGGCGGACTCTCAACCACTGCGCCACCAGGGAAGCCCTAATTCTGTTTTTAATAACTGTCTTTATGAAAATAAAAATTCATTCCACAAAGAGGTTGAAAATATTAACAGCACACATACCTGACAAAGGACTTGTGTCCAGAATATATAAAGATCTCTCAAGAATGACATGTACACACTGCTATATTTAAAATAGATAACCAACAAGGACATACTGTATAGCACAGGGAACTCTGCTCAATATTCTGTAATAACCTAAATGGGAAAAGAATTTGAAAAAGAATAGATACATATATGTATATAAGTGAATCACTTTGCTGTGCACCTGAAAATAACACAACATTGTAAATCAACTGTACGCCAATATAAAATAAAAATTTTAAAAAAGAATAACTAATAAAAAATGGACAAAATACTTGAACACATACTACACAAAAGAAGATAAGTGAATAGTCAATAAGTACATGTAAAGATTCTCAATGTCATTAGGCATCAGGGAAATGAAAATTAAAACCACAGTGATACCACCACTTTGGAAAACTGGTTGGCAATTTCCTCAACAGTTAAATATACACCACCATTATGATCCAGTGATTTTACTCTTTGGTATTTACTTAAATAAAAATTTTTGTCCAAAGACTTGTATGAGAGTGTTTGTAGTAGTTTTATTCATAATGAGAAAAATATGGAAATAACCAAAAAGTCTACCAATAAGATAGTGAACTGTGGCATATTCATGTAATGAAATACTATTTACCAATAGAAAATGAACTGTTAAAACACACACCAACATGTATGAATCTCATAGGCATAATGTTGACCAAAAGGTGACAGACACAAAATACTACCTATTTTATGATTCCATTTAGATGAAGTTCTAGAATATACAAATTTAACCCATGGTGACAGAAATCAGAACAGTGACTGCTTATCTGGGGGTGAGATATGATTGGAATAAGGAAACACCAGCATCTTTTGACTTTATCTTGAGTGGCTATAGATTACACGTGCTTATATTACATGTGAATGTGCACGTATACAATGAAATATCATTGAATTGTACACTTAGAATAATGTTTATTTCACTGTATGTAAATTTAACTTCAGTAGTTTAAAAAAGTTACAAGTTAATTCTTTGAGAAAAGATATATAAATTGAATAATACAAGGGGAAGTTTGCTCAGCATGCAATATTGTTTTTCCTTCTCTGATTAGTTTGTTTGACCCACAAATATTTTATGACTTGTACTTGTGAAATCTCAGTGAAAACAACCTTCTGTTCTGTTGCTCTGTTGTTAAAAGTTATCCAAGGTCACCAAAGAACATTTATTGATTCCACAGTCAAGGTTAGCTTTTAAATAATTGTACATAAACCATATAACTACTATTATTCCTGTGAATCTAAGTTATTGCTTTTGCGGGGGGGAAGATTCTTCAATTTATTTTAATCAGGGATATTGGAGAATAGACCATGCAGGTTATTGAATAAATGCTCCCTAAGATACCTTGTAATCTGCAGTGCTGGATAAAAATCAGAGAAAAATCCTTGAACTATGCTAGTGGTTTGGGTAAAATGAATTCAGACTTATTTTTAAATTACTTGGAGAGGGAATTCCCTGGCATTCCAGTGGTTAGGACAGGGCACTCTCACTGCTATGGCCCAGGTTCAATCCCTGGTCAGGGACCTAAGAAAAATTACTTGGAGAATTATCCCACGCCTCTCCATTTAACATGTCCTGAAGAAGATGTGATAATTTGCAAATGTGGCTGTTTCTGGAGGGAATACCAAGTACTCACAACTATTTGCAGTACTTAGATACAGCAGATCAGAGGATTTTGACACAAATAATATGACTAGGCATGACATCAGTAATTCAGCATGGCAGGTTGCTGAAAATTTAAAGGGGATACCATTTTTTGTCCTGATTAGAATGCCATCATTCATCTGTTCTAGCTAATCTCAACAAGGAAAGGTATGGGGAAACTTAGATGTCTGCAGCTTTCAGAAATTGGTTCATCTGTTTCCAGGCTAAGTGAATTATTTATCAGTGACTCAGCACATCTCTAGTGTTTGAAGGCACATTGCACAAATTTAAAAGGAGTTTTTATTTCTGCAGCCAGGAAACAAATCCAATTAAAATAAACAATTTGGAAAGATTTTTATTTCTGAAAGTTATGAATAATTTCTTCAGTATAAAAATTCAGTGTCTGCATTTTATGAACCACTTTGTACTTGGACTCCAATGCATTTTTAGTACTCGCCTTTTCACATGTTGAATGGCATGAACTACTATTAAATGCCCATGTGTTGTAAATAAAATCTTGAAGATATTATTTTTTATTATTATTATATTTTTTATTTTGGCTGCACCACACAGCTTCTGGGATCTCAGTTCCCTGACCAGGGATTGAACCCGGGCCACGGCAGTGAAAGTACCAAGTCATAGCCACTGGACCACCAGGGAACTCCCTTGAAGATATTAGAATAGAAAATAAAACAGAATGGAAAACAGCTGAAGCCACACTTTCTCTTTCCTAACAGAACCTCAGTTTTGTTTAGGTATCTACTCCATTTCTAGCTCCAGAAGGAGTTCCTTTTTGCCAATGGAATAAGAGCAAAGAATTTCTCTTGGTTATTCTTCTTGCTCCATATAGGCCATGTGACCTAAGTTGGACTTACCAGAATAAATTTTATTCCATGTTTTGAGGAGAAGTTACTCTCTTTTGTTTTAGTGAACAATAAGTATCCCTGGTTGCCATTGGCATTCTCTTGAAAAGAAGCTGTTGTTAAGGAGAACAAACTAGAGAGATGGATATTTTATTGAATCATTAAATCACTGATGTTTCTGTACTTGACCCTGCACTACCTCTAGTCTTCCTGGTATGCAAGGATATACATTTCCTTATTGTTTAGGAAAGTTTAATTTAGTTTTTTTACCAAAAAAAAATTTTTTTTCTAAGTAACAAGGAAGCATCTCATTATCTGTACTTAGGCCTTGATTCACAGTAAAATACTTTGTCATTCCACTGAGTTTCAGGCTAAAATAGGATATGCATAGTTCATGGTTCTTGTCTACATCACAAGCAACAGAAAATAAGTGGATATGTTTTGTTTCATATGCTATAATCTAATTCTGAAGTGGTTTACCAAACCATCTCCAGGAATATCGGAAGATAGCATTTTTGGTAGCTGAGAGACTCTAAAATCCTCTAAATTATGGAAAACTTCAAGACAAAGAAAAAACCTCAAATATTAAAATTTTGCACAAGAAACACAACTGTGGATTGAAGAGGGTTGGACTGAAGCATAACAATTTTAGAATGTTGAGATTCAAGAAGTAATTTCTATTGTATCTGCTCTCTGGTTTTTGAATGGTCATAGATGGCAATGGCCTTATTGAAGTTTTCTGTACTGTTGGGGAATTGTGATTCAGTTTCACTGCAGAGCATGAGATACTGATGAAAAACAAAATGGAGGGCTTCCCTGGTGGCGCAGTGGTTGAGAGTCCGCCTGCCGATGCAGGGGACACAGGTTTGTGCCCCGGTCCGGGAGGATCCCACATGCCACGGAGCGGCTGGGCCCATGAGCCATGGCCGCTGAGCCTGCGCGTCCGGAGCCTGTGCTCCGCAGCGGGAGAGGCCACAACAGTGAGAGGCCCGCATACCGCAAAAAAAAAAAAAAAAAAAAACAGACTGGAGATTTTTTCTCTTAAATGTGAGAAGTAGGAAAATATAACCTGTGCTTAAAGTATCATCAATACAGAGATAATTTTACAATGTGAACTTAACCTTCTAAGTCAGGAAAATGAAAATCAGTCAATGCTAAATAGGAAAGGATTTAGACTGCTGTGAGATGTACAGAAGAATAAAAGATGGGAAAGAAATAAAATCCTAAAGAAAAAAAGCACAATCTTTATGATCCATGTAGCAGAATATCAAGATTATTATTAAAGCCATAAGAAGCGTTCCAGTACATTACAAGATGGTGACATAGGAGGCTCCTGAACTCACCTCCTCCCATGGACATTGGACATACCAATCTATAGCTACACACGGAGCAATTCTCTCTGCAAGAGATCTGGAAACTAGCTGAACAACTCCTACACACTGGGTAAATGAGAAAATACCCACATCACCCACATTGAAGTGTATAGGAAAGGCTGAGACACTCTCGCACAATAAACCCCACCCCTGGCACAGAACCATACAATCTGGAGGGATCTTCCAACTCCCAGATTCTCCCTGGGGAGTGAAGGGTTTGGATCCCACACCTAATGCCCCAACTTTTAAGACTCCCGCATGTGGAACAGGCCCCCAAAACACCTAACCCTGAAAACGTGTAGGGCTTGCATCCGTGAGACCCGGAAGACTATAGTCAAAAAGAAACATTTCTTGACAGGCTTCTGTGAACTTGCCATTGCTGTTTCCCAGTGCTCAGCACAGAGGGAGCAGGCAAAAAAAAAATCACATTTCCCAGTCTTTCCCTGAAAGAGACCTACTTGCATACTTTAAAAATTGCCCCCTGAGGATCAGGCTTATAATTTAGCACACATCTAGGGGCTGACTACGATCCTCCCTGTTGAACAGGAAGGCCAGAGACACCACCTTTGCCTTATCACTTGAGCTGACAACAAATTACCAATATCCCCCTGAAAGGAGCTTGTACACACATCTGGTACAGCGGCTTTTGTGGCTGGTGCTCAAGAGACAGGCCCCTGGATCACGTATCTCTGATAGCCAATGGGGCTTGCATTCATGACTCGCGCGGAACTGTAGCAGACAAAAAAATTAATGGGTGCAGGCACACCCCTTCCCACAGCTATACACCTGGGCCTAGTATAGAGGGAGTAGGCAAAAAAGCCTATCTCCCGGTTTCTCCTTGGACTTTACAATGGAAAAACCTGACAAACACTAGCTCAGCCAGGTGTGCAAGATTAACCTCAACAGTGACAAGTCATGTTGATAGTATATACCCTGGATATGATGTGATGAGAGTGACACTTTACCTCTGTGGCCATCCTTCCAAAAATACATAGCCCTAGCCCTGTCATGAGAAAACATAAGATAAACCCCAAATGAGGGAAATTCTACAAAATACCTGATCAGTACTCCTCACACAGTCAAGATCATTGAAAACAAGGAAAATATGAGAAATTGTAACAGACATGAGGAGCCTAAGGAAACATGATGACTAAATGTAACATGGTATCCTGAATGAGCTCCTGGAACAGAAAAAGGACATTAGCAAAAGTCTGAGGAAATATTAATAAAGTATGGATGTTAGTTAATAATAATGTATCAATATTAGCTCATTAATTATAATAAATGTTCTATACTAATGTAAGATTTTAATAATAGGGGAAACAGTATGTGATGCATGGAAACTGCTATCTCTGCAATGATTTTTATAAATCTAAACCTATTCTAAAATAAAAAATTTATTAAAAATCAGTGAAGTAGTAGAAAAAAGAGAAAGAAATAAGATATAGGAGAAATAAATGAAAATAAAATAGAACAGGGGAGAAATATGTCATTTAAGTACAACAAAAAGGGTGCTGTGCCCTGTTATTTTAAAAACATTTCAAACATTTGCATTTAAATAACTTTATGTATCAAAAGCCACATTACTTTTTTAAAATTCAACCTTCAAATCATGGATTCATTCATTAGCTGTTTTCTTCACACCTTTAGTCACACTTATGTCCCTCTACACCCAAATTCTTAAAACCCTTGAAAGTCCTACTGAAAAATTCCTTTGCTTTCTTCTGCCTTCCAGTTCTTCTATTTGCACTATTTTACATCGTTTTAACACTCTCCAGAGCACAATGATCATTCTCCCATCTTTTCTGCATTTAAGATTCTTTGCCTTCACCCACTATCTTCTCTTCAATCCAGAAACAACCAACTGTTTTCCTGCAGGCCAAGTTTATCTTAAAAATTAGTCCAGGGCTTCCCTGGTGGCGCAGTGGTTGAGAGTCCGCCTGCCGATGCAGGGGACACGGGTTCATGCCCCAGTCCAGGAGGATCCCACATGCCGCGGAGCGGCTGTGCCCGTGAGCCATGGCCGCTGAGCCTGCGCGTCCGGAGCCTGTGCTCCGCAACGGGAGAGGCCACAACAGTGAGAGGCCCGCGTACCGCAAAAAAAAAAAAAAAAAAAAAAAATTAGTCCACATCATGCTTTAAAATGAATTGAATATAATATCAATACTACTAAGCAATTCAAAGTAGCAAACTACTGATGAATGTAACAACATGGATGAATCTCAAAAATATTATACTGAGCAAAAGGAGCCAAATCCATTTTTATTAAATTATTGAAAAGACCAAATTAAGTTCTGGTGAGTGAAATCAGTCGTTCCCTCTGGGGCACGGGAATTGACTGAAACGGAGAAAAAGGGAACTTTTGGGGGGTAATGGAAACATTCTATAACTTGTTTGGGGTAAAGGTTACGTGAGTATATACATTTATCAAAATTTGTTAAATTATATACTTTAAATATGTATAACTTATGTAAATTATACCTTAAAAATTTGGAGGAATGAGGACTCTAAGGTAAAAACTAAAAGTTATTATAAATTAATGTTTAAGTGATTTTTTAAAATAGCAGCCAACATTTTCAATTTAGAAATCTGTGTTTCTGACTTTTTATAGAAAATGGGAAAACCTAGAAACATTGAACCCACAGTCTTACATAAGCCTAGAATCCATGACTCTGATCTTATCCCTTTCATTCATTTAGGGCTTTTTTGTTGTTGTTAGATCCTTTGGTCTAAATTCTAGTCCTTATTCCCAATGTGACTGTTGTCCTTGTATTTGGACAAACTGGGAGTATCCTAAGATTACGCATACATACCAATAGCACATATGCAGTCTCATTGAAATGACAGACCCCAAAGTCTACCTGATAAAATATGCCGTGGACCTAAGCAAAGGCAGGTCATTACCATTGACTCAGAGACCCTGGAACTAGATACGTTTTATAAAGGTATGAAGATGTAATAAAATAATAAAAAATACACATTGCCTGTGCATAATGAAGACACTATGGATGATTAAACTTTCCTGGTTATTTCTGAGTTTAAATTTATAAAGATATCAAAGCCTAAAGTCTATATCATTAAAATCTCTGAGTGTGTCTCATTCCACAGCGACATTTTTTTTCAAAGGGCTTGCAATTAAACACAGAGCATGTAAGTGATTTTATTAATGAGATTTCCTGTTAATTTAAGGTTATTCCATTTTTAAGACTGCCTGAACATTTATAGGTCACAAAAATATTTTTTTAAAGATTCCTTAGTGGAAGTGACCGAAATAGGTTAGATCAAATAAACTTCACCTTCCATCAGAGACTAGACATGAAATATTTCCATTCAGAAGGAGGATTTTGGGGGGCTTAGATTCACCTGATGAGTGAGATATGAAAACCAGATTTCTACCTTAGCTGGGGAGTTTTATTTAGGAGACCATATTCCTCTCATTTCTATTCAGCAGCATATCCAGTGAAAACAGAAACACTGCAATTAGGTAATCACCAAGTTTCCTCATAAAAACACACTATGTTTCAGATGATATTAAGAGGACATGATAAGCAAGCCACAGGACATAGAAATATAACGTACCAGCAGAATGTTTTGAAACCCATTGTCAACAATATTAACTAGGCATGGCAAAATAGGATGGAGGAGAAGAAAAGCAGTAATGACTAAAAAGGTCTTTTAGCAAACACCTGTAGATTGCAATTTGAAAAGAAATTTTCTTAACATCAAAAAGAAATAAATTTTAAGTAAGCATGTTATTTTCTTCCCTGTAAACATCTCCACGATTCACTTATCTGGGTTGCTAGCCAACAGGGTCCCAGTTGCATTGTGCATCGTAGCCTCTACAGTGCAAAAGATAATAATTTGCATTACTAAATTAGGGAGAAAATACAAATTAAATTAAGCTAAATTTCTGCTCCTCACACTAGTAGTAAACAAAAGGAGGTCTGGTTTGAAATATGAGATTTGATTTTGGCCAAGTATCCTAAGCCCAAAGGGAAGTAAGGGATTAACAATGATACAGTTTTCTTAGACATACTTGGAAGGTTCAGATAAATTTAAACTTTGAGTCATGATAGGGAAATGAAGTAGGGTGAGTAGGGAAAAAAGAGAACAAACAAGGTGACTTTGCAATCAATTGTGCATTGGTGTTTACAAATGTTGGCCTGGATTTAGAGCTTTCGGGAACAGAGTTAAATTATACCAAGCCAGTGCCCTGAATGGCTTTGTGTAGTCAGGCACTTGTCAAGTTCCAGAATGATGCTTCCAAAGCATTCATGGCCTTTCTCACAAAACTAGGTCAGTGGTGTTTGGACATTAAGTTTGTTTCTTCATAGATATTAAACATCCTAAAATAATCTTTTATTTCTCTCTACATGAAATAGTCAAGGGAGAAATTAATTTAAGAATCTGGATTGTCCATATTGTTATCTAACTTTTCTGAATTTGATAGAATACAGTCAATATGTTTTTCAAACTTTCTCTCTAATGCAACTAACGATAATGATTTGAAACCCCCAAATAATGAGCATCTACTGTACTTTGTGCTTTATTATTAATTATCTGATAGAATCCTCACTATGTCTCTATGAAATAAGGTCTACTTCTATTATAATTCCCATTTTACTTATGAGGAAACTGAGATTTTAATTTGTTCACAGTCACTATGCTAGTAAGTAGATGATTTGGGATTTAAATTCAGATCTGTTTTACTTCAAAGTATTTTAAAACGTGTGTTGTGACACATTATTGCTGGGATACTGATCAAACTTTAAAAAAAAATTACAATAGAACAAAGCAGAGTAGAAAATATTAGACAGCAAAAGAGGTAACAACAGTTCACGAAACTTTTCTTTCAGGTGTGTGTGTATGTGTGCAGCATGTGTATAATAAGCTAAAATTAAAATGAATTTCTTACTTTATCACAGCAAAAAACAGTTTGAAAACTAATGAGGTCTATACTCTCGACTCAAAATAATCTGTGGCAATTATAATATGCAAAAAAAGGAAAACCCTAAAATAAAGTACTATAACTGGGAGATGTGATTGGTAACTTCCTCAGCTTTAGAGGCTGTGTGGGCTATTTTTCATTTTTTGTTTCACTAGATATATAAGCAGATATCTCTCAGATGGTTCTCTGGATTCTTTCTGCAAATCAGAGCTTGAGCAACAACTCTGCGGAGTTTCAGTGTACACAGATCTTATTTGATGACAAGTAATAGTGTGTTAGGGCTTATACAAATATTAAAGACAAGGACACTGAACTTAAATATCTTCCCCAAAGTCATCCAACTAGTACATGACAGAAATAGGAATCAACTCTGGACTCTGTGGTGTCATGTCCCCTTCTCCTCACACTTCCTTTAGATGGCATATGGCAAGTGTTCCATGTACACACAGCTTTCAGGTTCAGAGCAGAAACAGGATGCTTAAGAAATGCTAGTCCTTAGGGTGTTGCTGGTGTTGATAAGGTGCTATGGCTTTTTGCATTACTAATAAACATATGTCCTTCCTGATTTGACAGCACCAACAAAATGCAATCATTCAATTTCAAAAGCATTAAGTAACAGAGTTCTGCAGTCTCAAAAAGATCAGTTTTTCAGAGAACAAAGAGTCCTTTGATACTCCTGAACTTAGTGGAAATAGGTAGGGGGGATGAAATTGGGTCTACTGTAAATAAGATACTAGCTAACAGGTAAGGAGACTTAATTTAGCAGCAATATATGATAATGAGCAGCTTCAATAGTTTATTGCTCTTTATAAATATTCTCACCTTCTGAGCTATATGAACATTATTTGTAATTGGAGAAAAAATTTCATTTCGATGTTCATTTAACTGACTCATCTGAACACACATAGGGAAATCAGTTGTATTGTAACCATATGGCTATTTACTAATCTAGTCAATAGATTGAGTAGAGGCCATCTGAAAGACAATACATGGAACATCTCTAGAAACACTGTGATGCACAGTTTAGTGTTAAATATGTAATAGGCACATATGTAAAAATAATCCAAATGTATATTTGTACATAATATATCTGTTTAACTGGCTCAAATATAATGATATATAAATATAAAATATATGTGAAAAAATACCATGGCCACTGTGTTTAGGAAAATACAAGCAAGATGAGCATGAAATAATGTATTTTGCTATAACTCAGAAATTCTAAAGTGCTTTTGAGATGGCTTTTCTGAGAGTACTAATATAGCATTTAACTACTACCAGCTTCATTTCTATTTCTAGGAGTTAGTAACCAGGAGATGGAATGCTACGGGGTTATTGTTGGCAGAAGACCAGGTGTTTCAGATATCAGTACTCACTGGCAGTGCATGAGGTTTATGAGGATAAAGAGTTGGGAAATTATGTCTCTGTGTTGTATTTAAAGTCATGTCACAGAATTATTTATCTATCACCAAGCATCTCAAAATGCAGCTGTAATATAAAAGAAGACAACTAAATTCAGAAGACTACATTGAAATAAAAAGCTAAAATTTACTAGCTGATTAACTTTGAAAATTAATTAGGCTTCAGTTTCTTCCACTGAAAATTATAGATGATAATTCCCTTTTACAGGATATTGTAATAATAATTTGAGGTTGAATCATATAAAATTGCTGATATTGATCATTTTTATCTACAAAAATGATAATTGCATTTAGATCAACTTAATATTAATAGCTTCACATTTACTGAATCCTCTGTCTTATATGCTCTTTGCTATATTTTACATGTTATAGTAGATTATAGTGATGGCTTCAATTTTTTACCCTTCCCTGTATTTGTGCCCTTTGTAATATACATCTTTAGTGTCCTCCCATCACGAGTGGGCTGACCTTCCCTGTCTCTTGAGTCTGGGTCCAACAACTTTACTTATTTTGCCAGTGGGATGTCAGCATGGGTGAGCAAACAGAGGCTTGCAATTAACTTTAGCAACAGGGCTTCCCTCTTATGCCATGAGAACATGTCCAGGACAGACTCCTGGAGAATGAGACACATCTAGAACAGAGTCAAGGTCACCCAGTTATTCTAGTCTAGACTCTATCCTAGATCAACTGACATGCAGCCAACTCCCAGACTTGCTCAGGAGGCCAGGTATGATTAGTATAACCAAACTCTAGCCAACCTGCAGCTATAAACTTACACTTGTATACCACTGAGGATTTATATCAGTGCACATATTACTGTGGCAATAACTAACAGATACAAACGATGATCTCATTTCATTCACACAACACATCTATAGGCACTATTATCATCTCACTGAACAAAAGAAGACACTGTGACCCAGAGAAAAGTTCAGTAAACTGTCTTGGGTCATATTAGCAGACAGTAAATGACAGAAGAAGGGTTTGAAATTAGGGAGCCTCACTCCAGAGGACGTATTCCAACCAGTACACAGAACAGCTTTGTTCTTGTAAAGATGAAATGAGATTATTTTTTGAAAGTGCTTTGTCAGTGTTAAAGCACACTAAAAATATAAGTCATTATTATGAAACTGCAAAAGATGCTGTAAAATTCCAGCTAAGTTTTTCTTTGTCTCATAAAAAAATTTTTAAAACTCCAGGCAAGCACTAGCTGATTTAAAATGCACTGTTCTTTGATATGCCAGTTACATAGGAAAAACTGATAAATGGTGAAATTTAACATGCCACCTTTTTTCTGAATCAGTGATAGACCTCTGCTATTTGCTAGGCAACTACCAAGTAAACAGAAAAATAAAGCCACCGTTTTCGTGGCAAGTGTCATTAATAATAGATTAAGTTTACAGTAAATGTAATCTGTAGCATAGATCACACAGACAAAAAAATCTGAAGGGGAAATGAAGGCATTAATAAGATATTTCTTAATTTTATGAAGCGTTATACACATCAGACCACTGAACCAAAAAACCTAGGGAAATAGCAATGAAACAGGGCATTTATTCCTCAGCTTCGAGGACGCATGCAAGTGTAAATGGTGCAAAACCAGAAGATGATTATGCCTAGAAATTGGAATAAACATAAAGAAGAAAAGTCTGGAGATGTTGATAGGCATTAAGTTCATGAGGTGTGACTTTATTTACGTGGAATATTTTCTATGGGCATGAATTTTTAAAATTCCATTAATTTTTCATTTTTACATATATTGAACCCCCCAAAGTTATTATTTTCTTCAAAAATAAAATAAAACTAGACGCTGCACTGGGTGAAATGAATAATGGGGAGAGGGCTTCCCTGGTGGCTCAGTGGTTGAGAGTTCGCCTGCTGATGCAGGGGACACGGGTTCGTGCCCCGGTCCGGGAAGATCCCACGTGCCACGGAGCGGCTGGGCCCGTGAGCCATGGCCGCTGAGCCTGTGCGTCCGGAGCCTGTGCTCCGCAACGGGAGAGGCCACAGCAGTGAGAGGCCCGCGTACCGCAAAAAAAAAAAAAAAAAAAAGTGGGGAGAATTGAAGGGAAACAGGACTCTGCATAGAAGTGTGCACCTAAGCTGAGTAAGGCATGACCCGAAGAGGGACTTCTTGATTTGGAAGGCTTTTGTCTGCAGTATTCCTCTTTTTATAAAACACAGAGATGACACTTTTTAAAAAAGAGAAAGAAAAAATGAACTTAATAGAAGAAAAGAGAAGAAAAATAAAAAGAAACCCCAAAGAAATGGATTAAACAGAATAGGAAAAGAGTTCTGCTTTGGAAAGCATAACTAAGACTTAAATGATTTATACAAAACCCATTGTTTCATAAATATCTCCCCCAAATCCTAGGTTTGATTTAACTGGCTCTTATTTTAATCATTTGCTTCTCCTTTGATGATTATCATCTAATTTTCTTGGTCCTTCTTTGAATAAAAAGGAAATTTAGAGGGAAAAGAGAAAGGACACTCAGAAGAGTTTTGCTCTTGAGTGTCTCTACTTTCTCTAGTGTTCAGCTTTGAAAACAAACCATTCAGTCGTTCATTTATTCACTTATTCATTAACTAACAAACATCTAGGGAGAAAAATGATGACTCCTTGTTAGGACATACACAATTCTGCTAAGAGAAAACTGATTGTGCTTGATGTAGATTTGGAGAGCACTTATTTTTTTCCTGACAACTACACCTTCATAAGATCCCACCATCTTTTTCATGTAAAGTTCTGTAATACTTAGTCTCTTTATATTGTGCTTGCTCAGAAGATGTAGCTTTGTATAGTTCCTGCTCAATTTTACCTTATTGTCACTGCTTCATTGTCCTAGCCTGTCAATTGTTTTGAATCCTGACACCATAATCCTACAATGCTATTTGCAAATTTTTATGTATTCTTAGAAGTCATTGAAAAAGTTTTCTACAGGCCAGATGACTAAAAAAAAATCTGAAAAAAAAATTGGCACTCTGTTACATGGCAGCTGGGCATGGAAATTGATACCACTGCTTTGGAAAACGGCTTGGAAGTACTTATTAAGTTGAACATATGAATTCCCTATAACCCATCAATTATGTTCCAAGTTATAAATACACAACAGAATTGTGTGCACAGTTTTATCAAGAGGCCTGTACAAGAATAATCATACCAAAATATTTGTAATAGTCCAAACTGAGAGCAAACTATATGTCCAGCTATATATCCATTTATGTATAATGGATAAATAAATTGTGGCATCTTCATATAATGGAATATTATACAGCAATGAGTTGAACGAAGTACAGCTTTTTTTTTTTTTTTTTTTTTTTTTGCGGTATGCGGACCTCTCACTGTTGTGGCCTCTCCCGTTGTGGAGCACAGGCTCTGGACACGCAGGCCCAGCAGCCATGGCTCACAGGCCCAGCCGCTCTGCCGCATGTGGGATCTTCCTGGACCGGGGCACGAACGCGTGTCCCCTGCATCGGCAGGCGGACTCTCAACCACTGCGCCACCAGGGAAGCCCCAAAGTACAGCTTTTATGCAACAATTTGAACAAATATCAAGAACACAGTGTTGAGCAAAATAAGACAGAAACAAAGCAAATACTGCATAAGTTCACTTTCCTGAGTTCAAAAATCAGACTAAATAAAATTATATAGGAATGAGTCGTTAGGTGGTCAAGCTACTTTAAAAAAAAGGGCACAAGAAATGATTGTCTCTAGGGTGGAGGAACTCGGGGGACAGTGATGAGAGGAGCATCTCTGAAATGCTGGCAATTCTGTTTTTTGATCTTGGTTATGATTGTATGGTTGTTCTCTCCGTGATAAATTACTGAGCTCTACATATGTATTTGTACATTTTTTGTGTGTGTTTTATTTGACAATAAAAAAGATTAAGCAAACAAACAAGCAATTATAATTAGAATGTCATGTTTGGAAGCACCCCTATGAGATCATCTTCTGGTTCATCTCCATTCCTTTAGCCTAAGTTGCCGTTAAGCATCATACTTTTTTTAATGGGTGCTTTTTTTTATAGAGCAAATCTTTCAAATAAACTGCTTAAAGTCTTCTCTAATATTTGTCACCATTATTATTTTGTAAATAAGTGACATATTAGCCTGGAATTGCTAGGC
The DNA here is from genome assembly GCF_949752795.1 of Hyperoodon ampullatus. Taxonomy (NCBI): domain Eukaryota; kingdom Metazoa; phylum Chordata; class Mammalia; order Artiodactyla; family Ziphiidae; genus Hyperoodon; species Hyperoodon ampullatus. The sequence continues at coordinate 32,366,454 of NC_136913.1, forward strand.
TGGAAACATATTTCAGAAGATATATAGATGTCTCCAAAAATTAAAGAAACTGAAAAATAATGACTGTGACATATGACAAGTAACTCTTCTTAAATCTCAGATATTTTAATCATAACTAAGAGCTAATTCTGAAGTGCAAGTCTTTTAATCACTTACAAATAAGTAATAACCATATTTCCTTAATCCTAAAACATATTTTTTAACACCTATGAGATCAAGTCCATCTTATAATCAACTGCATCCTCAATCTTTGTCAGCCTGGATCAAAGTTAAGGTCTTCCAGAGAGAATTTTCACTTGCTTTTGCCAGCCAACTTCCGGCACTACCCACCTGAGACCATTTTAAATTAAATTCTCTGCCCGAAGTTTTTTGGACCACACTGGAATTGTGAATTCAGACCTCAAACTTGCATGAGTACCAACTAGTTGTTCAAATTCTCCACCCAGTGCCAAGATTGAGATATTAAGCTTCCCTTGCTGTTCTTTTCTCTGTGGCCACTGTATTGAGTAGCCTAGTTTTAAGCTGAAACTAATATAGCCTTTAGTGACCCAGTTTTATTCAAAGGACTCCTGTTAGACCATGCCTCCACCCAAACTTGGTTGTGTTTTTTCCTTTCTTATTAAAGTACATAAATTCTTACAATCCCTGGTATCTTAGATTATACAGGTAGAGATTTTCTTTTTTTCCAAAAGAAAATATAGTCTACAAGTGCACAGAAAAACCCAGACTGATTCTTCCATGTATCATTCTGTTTAACCACATTTTAATTTTGGTCAAAATCTTGCTACATACTCTATATTGTTAGTAAAATATTAGGTTGCAATTAAAATTAATGAACTTACTTTGAGAGCTGTAAATCATATCACCATGTGAGGCAGAATTATTGTTTCTATGTGCACACTTTGTGTTCCCTACTTGAATTATAAGACCCATGAAGTCTCAAATTATACCTTTAGTAATGTCCCATTGCCTTGTACGTTATTGGGCCCATATTAAAGATGCAATAAAACTTAGTTTGGAGGGCTGAAAAACAACATGAGGTTAGCAAGAAACAACAAAACTTCCATAAATAGGGGGTATGTGTGTGTCTGTGTCCATGTGTCTATGTGTGTATGTGTGTGTGTCTGTGTGCACCTGAATGCAAAGTAAAAGTAAACATCTGGGCACAGAATCAAAGAAAGCTTCTTTGTTGGTCTTCATTATGAAAATATTTCAGCTTTGTCAAGATTAGATATTATGGAAGAGTGCTTGGGAGGGGATTGGGACTCCTATCTACAATACTTGCTCCAACAGATTCAATTCACAGCCTTAGCAGGTAATAAAAGAACTTTGCCTCTGGACCATGTAAGGGATTGCCCAGGCATAGCTAGGTGCACTGGCCATTTTATGTATTAATGCCAATCTCAGATAAATCACTTTTCTGGTCTGCTGTGGAAGGAAAGAGGATATTTCTGTCAGTAAGTGAATGGAGGATTACTGACTTGCCGACCTTTCCTGACTGTGATAAAAGATGACTTCTTTCCTTTTAGCAATACTTCAAAAATGGAAATTGCTCTTTTAAACGTACAATGTGAGAATGAAGTAGGGAGCCCGCTATTATTCCATAAATAGATCGTGGCAGAGGGCACCCCTAGGGAAAGGGAGAAATTCTCATTAGGGCTATTTTTCTGAGAGCTGTCAATATGCATGCGTTTGCATTTAAAGAATGGAGAAAGGAGGAAGCAAGTCCTGACCGGATGTATTTTTAAGACTCTATTCTTATTCCTGCAGCATTTAAATATAGTGTGTAAAATACAGCACTCCTAAATGCCTCATGCTATGTTTGTTCTGCGGATTCTTATGTCATTTTCCTGATGAAGGAGTCAGGAATGCAAAATTATTTTGCCTTGCATTGTTAGATCCAAATAAGAATGGAAATAACAAGGCATGCACTTTCCCTTGACCCAGGATATGTGACAGTTGCCTGGTATTTCAAAAACAAATGGCTTTTGCTGCTCAGGCCACAGGAAAAAAGAATGTGCTAAAGGACTGGACTTTTTGTTAAATGTGTTTAAGGGTCTTTAAAGGCCTGAGAAATTTAAACAAGTGAGAAAATAATGATGCAGAATATTTAGTGATATCAAATACTAAAACAACTCAAATGGCCCAGAAGTCACACCATATCTCTGGAGTGTTCTATCAATTAAGTCTTAAGTGACCTTTCTTTCAGTAGTACCAGTTGTCAGAACCACTCTTTTGTTTTATGTTCTGTGTGCATGTGGCTTCTCTGGACAATTTGAAGGTATTGTTCACAAAAAGCAAGGATCCTGTGTTATACCAGTGGATGCTTCTGGTGATGAATCAGTTTGTCTCAAGGGCTCGAGGCCACCTGCTGTCATACAGAATCACAGAAAAATGTGAAAGCTAAAATCCACATCAATCAATAGAACTTTGTTTTGAAATTAAATAGGAAAAAAAAAAAAAACAACTCTGAAAGTGGATGACTTAGCCCCTGGATGAAAGCTGTGGAGATGACAGATAATTTGACTGCCTATAACACTTTGCTCTAAGAACTAAAAAAAAATCATGCTAGCATATTATTTAAACACCTAAATATTTTGGTCTCATCACAAGAAAGAATAATCCTCTTTTTGAAGGTATTTATCTGTCACAGTGCATCTGATATTGAAATACATATTGCATCAGTGAATTTTCATGAACAAGTAATGATCTTTTCTTAAAACACACACGCACACACACACGCACGCACACACACACATTTGCCTTTAGGAGGATACAATAGCAAGAAGCAGGAGGGAGGGTTTCTTCCCATCTCTTGTTTAATCCTAGGTTGAGTTGGAACACAAATGTGGAGGAGATTAAGTCCTTGACCTTGGGCTCAGTTGTCTGTGCTTGTGTATAACTGCTTTTTCATGTGTGGAGCCACCATTTTAGCCAAAGGATGATCCAAAAATAACTGGAACTGTTAGGTTGACTTGCTTAAGCAGCCATACAGATCAGGTCTCCAGAAGAGTTGGATGAGTAGACTCTTTTACCAAATACAATTAATGCGTACTCTCCAGCATGCTTGATTCTAATTGGTCCTGATTCACCTGAGCCAAAAAAGCACCAGAGTGGAGGCAATAGAAACCTTGGCTGATAGTATTGTGTGTGTGAGATATTACTCTGAAATGCTCAAGAGAAGCCGTAAGTGCAAAGAAACAGGCAAAATCAGCAGGACCAGCATTCTTGGAGAATGCATGTGAATGGTGCTCTCTGGAGTTGTGCAGCACGACAGCTCTTATGGGCTAAGGTAGATTGCCAGTGCATTTGTGATGTAAGATGGGGGAGAAATTACCATGAGTGGCTTCAGAGATTCCAGGACAGTTTTCATGCCATCTGATAATTATTGATCTTTCCCCCTTAGCATATGACTTTGATCCTGGGAAAAATATACACACAGAAGGGAGTGTTTACACTAAAATATTTTCACTTTGTTATATTTTACTGTGAATGAGAGAACTGGGAGCAATTCTGATGGGGAAATAAGAGTGTTAGGCACGCTGGGGTGGGATAGGAAGTATGTCAAGAAATCTTCATGTACTTCCCAATTCTTTTTTGGAGATTTAGCACAACCTGAATATTGAATCCTCTAACAAAGGGTGCTTTGTCTAACAAAAGGTTCTATTGGCTCCAACTAAAACTAGTTTAATCAAAACAGGAAATTATTGGAAGGACACAGTATTTCAGGGAACACAAGGCAGCTTGACCTTACTAAGAACTGGGACCACCCACTGTTATTCTCTCTGCGTCTTACAGGGTCCCTCTTGACTGCTTCTCTCTGCATATCTATTTCATTCCTTTATTCTCTGCAGTTTTTCTTTGCCTCCCTGCACATACCCCAAAACTCCATAGTTTATGCATTTTATTACTAGCTACATGCAGAGACCAATTCCAAATCAATGGGCAAGAGAAACAGAGGGGACTAGCTTAAGGCAGGAACCATCTCTGCTGTATGTAATCACCTCTGACCAGGGGTGCAGGGTCATGTGGTGCAAATATGGCTGCCTGCCAAGTCCTCTATTGTTCTCAGAAAAATCATTATGGGTGAAGCCTAGACTCCAAAGCTAATCAATTACATCAACCTGTCAGGTTTCTACTCTCATAACTGCACAGTCTTATACCACATAGTTATGACTAAATGATAAAACTTGGAAGATCCAACTGTTAGATCTCCTTGTCCTGTATATATTTTTCTCCAATCTTTATGCTCACTTTAACTTTGTATTCCATAGATTGTAAATAATTCTAAAAATGCTCTGGTTCCAAAATAAAAAACATATATGCAAACCATTCTAAATATAAAAATGCACAAAATTTGTACTTATTTATACTCGTAAATCAATACGAGCCTAACTTTAGGAAAAGAGCATGTCACATGTATTTTCCCCATCCAGAGAGCACAATAGTCCAACAAGCCTAACTGAAGTCAAACAGTGCTTTTGATTTGAATGGGCATAAGAAGTCTTAATTGTTGCCTCAACTTTTAGAGCATTTGTGATTCAAACATGTCATGCAATCAGCAGCAGCAGGAGGAGGTTGCTGTGTTTAGGCTCATATTTGAACTTCATAAAGTTCAAATACCTGCCCAAATATGTCCTAATATTTATTGACTTTCTGATACAAATGGGGAAAAATAATTTTATCCATGCCTGAAAAGAATGCGGGAAAGAAACTCAGAGCATTCCATGTCTTTAAAGTTGTCTGGAAAGATGTGCTAAATATTGAGGTTTGCAAAGAAATATTCCAAGAATGGATTTTCCAGAATTCTGCTTCATTAAGAAGCATTTAAAAATATCAAGGTCTTCAGAAAATATAACTGGAAATTTTATATGAAACATTATGCCTCCATATGGATTTCTGTATTATATCAAATTTATGCCAAATTTGTTCCAACAGTGAACAGCACCCATAGCTTGGAGTTGAATGAGAAACATACTTTTCATTCCTACTGTATAGCACAGGGAACTACATTCAATATCCTGTGATAAACCATAATGGAAAAGAATATGAAAAAGAATGTATATATGTATAACTGAATCACTTTGCTGTACAGTAGAAATTAACACATTATAAATCAACTATACTTCAGTAAATTTTTTTAAAAACATACTTTTCATGATCATTAGTGTTAAATGTTTTTTTGCTTCTTTCAGACACACCATGGCTCAAATAAATGACACAACCATAATGGCTAGATAATGTTTAAGAAGAAGAATCACCTAAAAGTTAAAAATGGTAAAACTTGTTCTTGATGTCAGGAATTGCCACATTACCACTGAGCAGTGAAATGGCCACAAAGAGGAACTTACTCTCCAAAAATGCTTTGATCCACAAGTTTCCCACAGAGAGGCTGCCAAGCATGATAGCATTATCTGTATTTTCAGTTAACACACAGTATCGGAGGCCAGCAAAGCAGTGTTTCTTCTCCATTTAACCCTTAATAATTTAATTCCTCATTCATAATCATCTTTTGTTGTTGTTGTTGTTGTTGTTGGGTTTTTTTTTAAACATCTTTATGGGAGTATAATTGCTTTACAATGGTGTATTAGTTTCTGCTGTATAACAAAGTGAATCAGCTATACGTATACATATACCCCCATATCTCCTCCCTCTTGCGTCTCCCTCCCACCCTCCCTATCCCACCCCTCTAGGTAGACGCAAAGCACCGAGCTGATCTCCCTGTGCTATGCGGCTGCTTCCCACTACCTATCTGTTTTATGTTTGGTAGTGTATATATGTCCATGCCACTCTCTCACTTTGTCCCAGCTTATCCTTCCTTAATAATCTTAAGAGAAATGTCTTCTGTTCAGTTTTAAAACAATTTCTTTGAACTCTTCCTCGTGAACTACATTTTTATCAAAAAACTAAATAGGTTGTATGATATTAATTTCTTATTTTACCTTTCTGATGATAAATTCAAAGCAACCAAGGGGCCATCTTCAGTACCATCATGTATATGCAGTGTTTGAAGTTCAAGTCTATGCCTGTCTCTCTTCTGTGTATAAGAAATGCCTTCTGGTCACACAGAACATCCCCACCCATGCCAAAATTAGTATATAAATTATGTATATAGTTTAGATACTATTTTCTTCATTAATCCACGTCATACGCAGAAATTGAAGTATTCAAGGTTTTTGCTGGTTTGATGACATGATTTTCCAGTATTTGTTCCAAGCTTCTTTTATAATCATTATTTCTATGAAGTCATTCAACTTGGAAATAATTGCTTGCCAAAACTGAGTTTCTCTGGTGAACCACTCAACACAGCTTTAGTTTTACAAAGAACACCATTCTTTGTATGCTGTTAATCTTGGCTTACAAACACCACATATTATCCTTCCCACTTGAACAGTTCAGCTCCTGTTCTCTTAGTTATACTTTGGAACCATTAGACTTACGGCTGGAATATAAATGTGTGAGTCACCTAGCTGGGGAGTCTTTGAAAACAGATTTTCCAAGTATGGATATATGGACCCTCTGCTCGTGGCAACATCTAGTAGTTGTTAAAAATGTGAGGACTTCCCAGTCTGCAAACCTGCCTTATATCAGAAAAATTGTTGGCATTTTATTTCATAGAGTTTTGTTACTTAGTCTGATTTTAACTTTGACATTAAGTATCTATGACATTGTGTTCCCAATACTTGACACAGAAGTTATTCAAGTTAAATTATTCAAATAAATTAGTGCTTCCTGTGAAAATACTAAGCGCTTAATTCTCATTTCTATTTGCTCCTTTAATCTTATCTCATTTAAGGTTGCACTTCTGAAAAGCTATTAACAGAAGGTCATAACATGAAAATTTGACCAATAAATTAAAAATCCAGGTATTCAGTGGATTATTCTACAGAATACAAAATAATTTCGCTATCAGTTAATTTTCTAACCAAAATGACTTAAAGACCACCAAAATGGAACATTGTGTTGACAAAGCATGGGCCTGACTTAATAAAACAAACCACAAACTGACTATATAGCCACTATGGCAAAGCAAATTAAAATTGTTTTCCTGTTTCCTGTTCACAATGAAATCTCTTAAGGCAATGAATTTTCCCTTGTCTAATCCTAGTGAAGTTATCTCTCCATGTCTTCCAAATTCAGAGAAACTGGGTCATGGATAATTACCAGGCAGGACATGACTGTAAAGGTGTTTTGCCCATGAGAATTCTGTATGAAAATGAAAGTACCTTATACTGAAAATATAATACATCAAATGAATGATGCTGCTCCATCGAATTAGAATAAGGTCATTGAAAAGGAAAATTTCTATGATAGAAAATTTGTGGAAATGTTAGAATTCATAACTTAAATGTGCATACTTTTGAACATCAGATATTAAATACCTCATAGATTTATGAATGATTTACAATATTTTTTTCAGCAGAAAAATATACTGTGAACCTGTCAAGATTTGAGCGTTCATGAGAAATGAAAGGCATGGCAAAAAATATATATTTTATATTCAAACTGATTTTATCAACACAAGAAAATTTGCTCAATTATATATGGCTCTATTTCTACCTTCCAGAAAATTTTCTGACAATCATACAAGTGAATTTTTTGCTCTAATATAAATTTCTTCCAAGTATACTTAACATTTATCTAATACACAAAGGGTGATGGGAAATTTGAACTTTATGAATTTCTACACATACACATATGCACATTGAAAATTTAGTGTGTAATTAAAAAATAGAAATAATGCAGGAAAGCCTGCTTTAACATACCTTGCAACTACTGAAAACTAAACAAAAACCAAAATAGAGTATCAAACCCTTCACTACTCCTCTTTCTACTTGGGTGATTAGATAATAGGAAAAAGGAGAGCCTACACTATATCTCCTGTCTGTGCCTTTTAAGATAGAAAGTTTAAAAAGACACGTAATATTCTTTCTTTTATTGTTCATATAACTCAGCTGCAGAAGATAGAAAGGATTTGGGAGATAATTTGAAACAAAATATAGTTTAAAAATTTTTTACACAAAATGAACATGTCATATCAAGCTATGTTTTCTAAATAACATATACTTTATAAAAGAGAAAATGAACTGAAGACATTTAATTTAGAAACCTGTTAAAGAGTCCACACAGTAGAGAAGACACAAAGTCAAACCACATCAGTGAAGCCACTTTTATTTTTATTTTTTCCACATAGATAACTTCATGTCAGCTACAAAAATCATGAAATTAAGAACTGATCGTGAAACTGCAAACTCAAAACCACTGGAGTGAGAAACAGGTTCCCCCCAGAGGACTGTTAAAAAAAAATTAACCAGAATAGCATGAATTCATATTTAAGTATTAAACATGTCATATATTTTAAAATAATAAATATATAACAGCAGTAGAGAAACTAATAGCATAAACAGCGTGGAGTATATTTTATTTTTTAAGACAGATGAAATTTCTAGGCACAGTTTTAGGCATTAAAGAGGACACAGAGGCATAGGTTAGTGTGCGCTGCTCTGTACAAAAATACAGTCTGAATAAATTACATTGCTAGCCATACAATTAGACGTCACTTACCAGTCAGTTCATTGCATGTTTAATAATATACAGGTACATGCTAATCCATATATATCATTTATATTTCAAACACATAGGTCTCTCTATATTTATGTCTTTAAAATTTACATGTTGAACTTACAAAAAGCTAAATTGTTGTGCAAGAAATCCAAATAACTAGCCCTGCTGAGTACTTTATGCTATATGTATGTATGTATATCTCTCTCTCTCTCTAAGATAAACAATGGGATTGTAGTTAATAGTTTGGCTTGTAAGAAAACATTAAACAAACCTAAAGCTGCAAAGACATAATGTTATTGTGGGTGAAAAATTCACTTGTGTTGATTCTGATAGACAAAACAGTATTTTGGATGAGCAATGACAACTTTCATGTTATATTGAACTTGTTAGTAATGAAACACTTTCAAATATTAGTGATGGTAGAAATATAGCATAGGGCTCTTCACTGGGAGGGGGAAAAAGTTATATAAGAAATCTACTTCTCAGTAAACTGCAAATATGTGTGCCTTAGCCTATACTATATTCTGTCACTTTCCAGCTTTTCATATTGACAGAGAATGAAAACTTTGTAAGACTCAAGATATGATATTGGTCTAACAGCACACTGCATCCTCTACTAGGACTAAGAAAAGTGCCTCACTGATGCCAGCACCAAAGTACTGTTCTTCCATTATTCAGGAATAAAGAGATTCTCTCCCAGTAAAGAGTGTTTAGTAGCTGAAATCCCTTTCCAACAAATACCGTTATTTCTCATACTGCTCTGATAATATGCAATTAACTGCAAGATAGTCTGGCCCAGATTTTACTATTTCTCAAGAAAATTGCTTCAAAAGATTCTATAATAGTAATATCTTTCTGGAAAATTTCCATTCATAGTTTCTTATGATTCTATACAGAATTATATACTTTTATAAAGGTTTCTCTCTAGGATGCATTTAATCATTTTTGTCTGTCATTGCTAAAATAAGAATAAGCCTGGTTCTTCAAATTTACTTTATGATTCCATAGAAAAGTCACAAGATAAGAGGGTTTTTTTTTAAGCCTTTGAATAATAAAATAGTTTTGTTTTTTTCCTGTTGTTTTGGCAACAGTTCTTAAGACAAGCTGAAAGCAGAACTCTGCTTTGGGAGGTAAAGCAAATTATTAAATACTATTGATGTGGTCCTGCTCTTAACAGATTTTGCAATATAACAGAACACAGGTACATTTTAAATGATTTCTCCAATGCTTCTTTCTGCAAGAGGGCCAAATAGTGTCTTTGTTAACAAAAATAATTATTTATAATTTTTATATTAGAACTGTATATTTGATATAAAAATATGTTTACAATTAAACTAACCAAATTTGTATATTAAACAGGATTAACACAAGTTTGCAGTGTAAGACTCGTTGCAAGCTTATTCCCTATTATTGATATTTCCTTCCATTTGACCAGTCAATAAATGATTCCCTTACCATAAATCCATCATAATTGTGTGCACAAATCAGTTAGCCCATTAGTTAACTTCAGAGGACCAGGTGATAACCAGATGAATTCTACTCCTCTACTGACATTTAGACATTTATATAAATCTATCACTATTCCTTTATTTTTTACTGAAGACATTTAAAATACTTGGAAAAAAAGCAGCCTTCTATTTTAATGAATTTTAAACAAAATGATCATCCTAATTGCTACTCTCTTTTGAACTACAGGGCTTACAGAAGAATCATTAATTTTCAGATTAACACCATTTCAGTTTTTCTTCTTATACAATTCTATTAACACTTTCCAGTGAAACAGTAGAGAACATAAAGCAAAAGCTTTAGGGTATATGCACTTTTGTATGGTAAATAAGTGTGAATACCGATCTAAGCCTCTTAAAAATGTGTACAAGGTTAGTGTTCAAATCACTTCACTAGAGCAAACATTTATTTTATGTGCAAAAGGCAAATGCATGTGTAGGGCTAGGGAACAACTTATCACCATTTAATACTAATGGTTCACCTTCTATAAAAATATTTAAGCTTGTTACATATGCACAACTGTTTGCTGTAATGTTTGGTAAGTGATTTAAAGGGTACTTAGGACAAAAGCAACTCATGCATATTTCTTTCTAGTTGCCCCAAGGAAAGTAGAAACTCAGTTTTTCCTCATTCTAGATATGGCTGAGGCAAAATTTCTAATCACATAATGAAAAACACATGTCTCCAAGTCTTGACTTCCTTCCCAGGGAGATGCTGATTGCCAAAGCATAACCTCCCTTTAAAACAAGTATTCTTGAAGGTGGAATATGTATCATTAACCAGTTACATTCAGAACCCCCATTAGATGCTCAAGGGAAGTTCACTTTTCAAGAGTTCACTCAAGCAAATAACCAACGGCCAATGTAGTCACTGGGTGGGATAAGCAGGCGATAAGGACTCTAACAGTGGAATCCTTGTCAGCACAAAGGAGCTTCTAAACGTTGCTTATGCCAGCTGCTCCCCTGCAGGCAATAGGAGATTCAGGCATTTCTCATTCCAACTAGTTTCTCACAATGGTTGCTGTCATATAGACCCTTCGCTTGTCAAGAAAATGACATGAACATATTGGAAGTTTGCAGCATTTGCCTATGTCTAATCAGCTCTCTTAATTTGTGCAGGTCCCTAAAATGGATGTAAAAGCTGGTTATGATGTTGACAGCCAAAAGGCAAAAGATACTAAATCAACTGAGCAAACTGCTTGATGCTCCACAAGTGTTTTAGAAAATAGTGAGTTAGAAAAGATGCAGATGTAATCCTTTTGTTGGATGGTTGATTTTTTTTTTTAATTTGAGACTATTGGTTCTAGTAGTAGTCTTCGTAGTTCTTAGGGTTCAGGCAATAAAGGATGGCACCCCCAAACGAAAATATAGTTGCACCCCAGGCCAAGCCATAACCCCAATTGAACTCATGGTAAATTTTCAAGCTCACAGTTTCAATGAACTTGATTGGGTAAAGGACCAGGCTGCAAACCTGTAAAACAACTAAAAAAAAAAGCAAATCAAAATTAGGAAAATGTTATTTACAGGAAATAAAATGATATACAAATATACATATGTATGAGAATTACACTCTAATCAAATAAACAAAAAAGCCAAAAAATTTGAAGCATTGCTTATTCTAGATGGTACACTTTAAAATATTGACAACTTTTTCTGTTTAACACTATTTCACAGTACAGTAAGAATACTCTATTAATAATTAGCAAATCACTATAATAGTATTTGATGAAATAATTAGTGTAATATAATTTATATGAGCATACAAAGTAATGGTTCTCACTTTACAAACACATATATAATTATCACTATTATGGCAAGTAGTACTAGTTTAGCTAAACTGTTTCACTATACAACACCTGTAAATAGCTTCCCAAGAATAGTGACCCCAAATAGCAGCTAAAAACCCTTGTTATTTATTTATACTCTTGAGAAATTGGGGACTTTGAATTCATCTGTACTGATGAAACTGGTGTACCTGTGATTCAAGATGTGCTTTTGTTGCTGTCACTTCTCAGTATCATCTAACTCAGCCCAATATTCCAAGTCCTATCTTGATGTCCTTACTCTGATCAAAAACTATTTTTATTCTTTTCTTTTCATCCAGTCCATACCTCTCATCTTTTAAAATAGGTTCAAAAGTCATCTTTGTCAAGAAGCCACACCAACTTACACCCTTATTAGATATAACAGATATAAATATATATTTATTCCTCACCTACTTTCAAAAAAGAATTAAGTCTATGAAGGCATGGGAGATAATCGTACTAGAAAACCTAAGTTAATGATTTCTACCACAATAGGGCACAAAACTTAGCTCTCACTTCTTAGTTAAATCTTAGTTCTTAGGCAGGGCTAAAGGGGAAATGTGATGAGTGATACTTAATAAAATAAAAGAAACCAGTTAATCAGGAAAGGGGAGGTGCTTTTTAAAAAAATATCTAAAATGCAGTCGGTATTTATCCAGTGGATATTTTTATATGGGAGACACTGGATTATATATGAGGTGATGTCTTCCATTCAAAATCATAACTTTCTATTGGATCAACTATTATATAATTTCTTTTTATTTTTTTTTGGCCACGCCGCACGTTTTGTGGGATCCCCAACCAGGGATTGAACCCATGCCCCCTGCAGTGGAAGCAGAGTCCTAACCACTGGACCACCAGGGAATTCCCTTCTATTTTATTTAAATCAATTTAATGAGAATTTATGAGATGCATCTGCCTTGTTCTCTACTATATGATGGCTTCCACCCTCAAGAGACAATCTTCACCCTGAAAAATCTGAGATATAGTAATATGTGACAGGGATTGGCAAACTACCAAATCTGGCCTGCTTTTTGTTTTTGAAAAAAAGTTATACTGGAACACAGCCAGGCTCATTCATTTATGTACTGTTCACACTACCATGGCACAGTTGAGTAGCTGCAACAGAAACCATGTGGCCCACAAAGCCAGAAGTATTTACTATCTGGCCTTTTATAAAAAAAAGTTTACCAACCCCTGATATATAATGTAAATTTTGGGTTAAAATAATTATTATTTAACTCATCTTAAAAATACCATAAATTCCAAAAATGCAACAACAATAATGTGAATAATTAAGGTGTAGGAGACAAGAATAAACTTTGACACAGTAAAAATGATACAGCTTATTACATTTTTTGAAAACAGCAAGAGGATGGATAGTGTGTTTAATTAAACTGGAATTTCGTGCTTTAAAATCTACTCTCATCTATTCTCAGTACCTGTAAAATATCATTAATACCAATATGACTAATGTTCCTAGAAAGTCTACATTAACAGTCATCTATCTCTGGCATAAGACTGATGAACTACAGAAAACTCATGAGGGGGCATGATTCCTCAAAATTATTACTTTTGATAACGCTCAGACTAGGGGTGAAATGACCTTTCTGGAAGCAGATATAAGAATTCCAAACATTTTTGCCATGTAGCTCAACACTGCTCTGGGCCAGCACTAGCCTACCATACTTCCACATTACTACTGACAGTGGATGGATAAGTAGGTCCATATAACAGGAAAATCTCTCAACATTCAAAACAGAAATCACACCTTGTTTATAGTTTAAAAATCTCAGAAAAAGTTTTAAGTCATTGTTAGAACAATTAACAGCATATTATATAATCCACACTTCTATTTCCAGCCAGTAAGTGCTAAATGTGTATTAATTTAAAAACTGGCTGGCTCTGTGCCTTTGTGATGGAAAGGGTGCTTTCATGTTTTAAATGTCTTAAAACTAACAAGAAGTCAATTACTATCAACCATGAACTACAGAAAAAAAAATTCCAAAGTTACTAAGTAAGTTAAAAAGAAAAAAAGACATTTTTCTCCTTTGGTTTCTATACTCTGGTCACTAGTCAAATCATGACTGATCCTGCCAGGATATGATTGAAATATGAATGTGAATTAGAAACAGTAAAATTCATTTACTCATTCAACAAATACTTAAATGTTTCTAAAGTGACACAGTTTAAGGCACTGGTAACACAAGTTGCTACCCTCATGGCTAGGCGCACCATTATCAGTAAATAAATACAGAATACGGCAGGTATTGCTAAGAGACGTGAAAATACAAGAAAGCAAGAAAACAAGACAGAGAGATGCAGGCTGCTCTTTTAGATGAGAGCTGAAGAAGGCCTCTCTGGGGAGGAGTCATTAAAGCACAGACCTAAATGAAGTGAGGGGTGCAGGTCAGTATAGTGGGAAGTGAGCAATCTTGGGTAGAGGGCACAGGCAGTGCAAAACTGATGCAGGAGCACACTGGGTACAGTGGAACATCAGTAAGGATGCTGTGGATGCAGTACAGCGGTACAGAGAGCAAGGAAGGGAACAGCATGAGATGAGATAGAAAAGACAGCCAGAGGCTCATTCAGGAATGGCCTTGTGAACCATGGTCAGGGGTCTGGATTTCATTCTAAATGTGATGAGCAACTGCAAGAGGAATGTGAGCAGAGAAGTAAAAACTGATCTGAATTATATTCTAAAAGGATTATACTGCTTCTTTTGTGAATCAGCCAGTTCCTGGAGTGAGGTGTTCACCTGGCCTGCTTTTAATATTCATTTCAATGTGTTTTATTTAGCAAATATTTGGTCTTCATGGTATAATATAATGATATAGTTTCCCTCTAGTGGGAAAAGTAGAAATACAACTCCATTAGGCTCCACTGGCTTCCTTCTCTCTCTTGAGCGGCTTTCTTAGAGATGGAACTTTATTGTGTTGTTTGCCAGATGAAAATGACCCTAAAACGCTTTATGCTTCTGAATTATTTTACTCTCTTTGGAATCACTGAGAAAAATGCATGTAATAGCAATATTGAGAAAAAAATCCTGCATTTGTAAATAATTTTCTTCATTTAATATAATATATAGATGCAGGTTAAAATGTCTCCTTGCCTTTCACAGATGCTGCAAAGGAAACTAACAAACACACCTAGAGTCCAGAACTCAAGAAAATAACACCATACTATGTTTCTACTTTACCACCAATCGATTAAACATAACAGGCATTGGCTGTGGTATTTTCTATGCTCTATCTCAGAGGCATAAGTAAAGTTGTATAGCGTTTTAGAATTTGAAGGGAATTTGAGGTTCATTTTATTCCTCCTCCCTACTTTTTGGAAAAGAGGCAACAAAACTACCAGCCATGAAATTGTGCAGACAGAAACATGACAAGAACTTAGAGGTTCTTGTGTTATTTCTAGTTTTCTTTAAGGGGATATTTTTCAATGTTTTCAATATTGAAATATTCAAAATATTCAATATTCAAATAGTCAATATTTTCTAACATGGGGATATTTCAATATTTCAACAAACATTTATTGGATGCCCACTGCATTCTAGGTGAAAGAGGTAAGACAGATAGGACACGGCCCTTGCCCTTTGATATTTCACACTCTATCGTGGAGACAGACACACAGATACAAACAAATGTGTTCAACAGTAGTAGTAGAGGCATGTTCACTTATAATCCATTCATCATGTTTATTGAGCTCTAATGATATTCCAAGTACCACTTCTGCCTGCTGAAAGAAGGGAGGGCTTCAGAGATGAAGCACTATTTGAACTGGTTCTTGAAGGATGGACAGTACTCGGTCAGAAGAGAAACATGAAAAGACTTCTAGGAAGAAGAAGCCGTTTCCATAAAGCTTAGAGATATAAGAGGCTGTGCCCATAGAAAATTCACATGGGTAGAATGAAGGGCACAGTCACATGGAGATGTTTGGTTTAGACTATAAAAGACTTATTAGCATGTCATAAAAATACAGACTGGTTTCTATAGGGAGACGTTTCAGAGGTTATTTGAGTTTTAGATGCTGTTGGTACCCTATCCATATACTCTAATCCTCATAATTCCAGTATATGTCAGCCTGACTTTCGATTGTCAGCACCTGCACTTCTTTGCCTGACTTTTCCTCTGGCCACAAGAGCTACTTTGCCTGACTCCGAGGCAGGTACAGTGTTCTGGGAAATTACCATTGCTGTTTCCCCATCATCACCAACAGACCTTACCAATGACTATCAGCATTTGGTTTATAAATACTCCAATTCCCTAGTCCTTCCAGTGAGGTAACTCTGAGGGGTGTGTTCTGCACTGGTTTCCAAAATTTTTCCAGGAAGATTAAGCTCCAGGTGCTTACAGTGACTACTGGTTTGATAATGTGCTCTTTATTGGCTGCCTTCTCTTCCCTGTCTCACTTTCTTTCCATATCCCTTCTTTTACCTCCCAGATTAAGTACTTGCACTTGATTCCTTGCTTCAGATTCTGCCTCTGAGGAAACCAAAGGAACAAGTGACAAGACCAGATTTGTATTTCAGAACTACATCTCATGTGTTTGTATGCAAGACAGCCTAAAAGGGAGGAGACTGGAGGAGGACAGGCCCCTAGGAGGTTAGTCAGTGCATGGATACCTGTGCACAGTGATGACTAAGGTAACATCAGTGGGAAAGGTCAGGGAAAGTAACGACTATAAAAGAAAAACTGAGTAACTGGATTCCAGGAAAGGGAAAGGAAGGAGTCACATAGACGGTTTAACTCAGACGTTACCACAGAAAAATAAATTAGGGGGAAGTTCAAATTTGGGAACTGAGATGTTCCACTTGAGGAAGAGTTATATCCTCAACTAACTCAGTAATGGTGGTGTATAAAAAGAAGCTACAGACTTAGAAGATAATTTAAAGACAGAATTGATAGGACTATCCAGCCAAGTCCCCTAAATATCAAATTCACATAAAGGAAACAATATTTGTAGAATAAACAGCATTTGCCCATGAAAGGTTAACATGAAGCTATCAATTTCTCTCTTTTTTAATTTAATCTATAACTACATAAAAGTAAGCAGTACATATGAAATGAATTCTTGATGGTGATACTGTAAACTGTTCTAACCAAAGGGTAGTTTGATATGGATAAAGATCTGTGAATAGAACTCCTTTTTAGTTTGAAATATAAGCTGGACACTGATTTTTCTGTCAAAATCTAGACTTGAAATACCTCCAGCCATATCCTTGTGCCTGACAGGATGGAGAGGAGGGCTGCAATACACAATCCTCTAATCAGAGATGGAAAGCAGGTGCAGGACCCCCTCCCAAAATATCCCCATTCTGCATAAACAATCATTTAGAGGAGGCTTTCTGCAGATATAACAGAAAGGAACATCCTCAATAATACAATTAGTGGGGATTCTGTCATTTAAAATCTGAATTATGAAAGACTCAGATTTTTCTGCAACTTGTCTTAAAGGCCATGGGGGAAAAAAGGAAACAATCATCCTAAGTCCCAGTGGGGCTTAAAAAGATCTGCAAAACCATACAATAAAAGAAAAGGACCCAGAAAAAGGCAACCCCTCTAATTTCACCAAGTCTTTAGTGAGAACTAGATGTCAGGTGTCAGAATCTCCTCATGCATTATCTGTCATTGTCAGTTACACAATAAAAAACATGCTATAGTCAACCGTACTGGATATGTGCACAGTTTTCATGATGTGCTATGTTTCAGTCATGCTGTACTGATCAGTTTATGGTCTTTATGACACCTTGAGTTGCTGCCATCCTTCTGGTGTTGCTCCCAAGAGATGGAGTAACTGGAGTTACAGGATGGACTCCAACTGTAGTACACAGTTGGCAGCTGAATTAAAAATTCAAGGCTGGGGCTTCCCTGGTGGCGTAGTGGTTGGGAGTCCGCCTGCCGATGCAGGGGACACAGGTTCGTGCCCCGGTCCATGAGCCATGGCCGCTGAGCCTGCGCGTCCGGAGCCTGTGCTCCACAATGGGAGAGGCCACAACAGTGAGAGGACCGCGTACCGCAAAAAAAAAAAAAAAAAATTCAAGGCTGATTCGGCTTTTATTTTTCTATGTGTTATATGTACCCAAGTACAGATAACTGGTGAAACCTCACTTGGGCTCTCAAATTAGATAGCTGCCCTGAATTGAAACCCTGGCTCTGCAACTTACTAGCGGGACAACACCAGACAATTACTTAACCTTTCTGAGGCTGCTTCTTCACTGATAATATGAGGAAAATAAATACCTAATCTTAAGACTGTTATAGCAGAGATAGCAGTGTGCTACAGGTCTAGCAGTATGACACATGGTAGGTGCTCAGTTAATTATTATTATCATCAACAGTATCATTATAGATAACATCTTATTCTGAAGTCTAAATTTGTGGGACCGAAGGTAGAAGAGTTGTGGAACATAGGACAATGTTTTAGATGGGTTGCAGCGATGGCTAGCTCTTAGATCTTCTAGCAATTATTCAAGCAGGTAGCAAACCCACCCTAAATCAAGGACCTCAGAGAAAAAGAAAAGACAAGAAAACCTTTAAAATTTCTTTGGCTGTGTTTATAAGACTTAATCATCAGCTTTTAGTAAAAACCCTTTAAGAGTATACTATCTAACACCAAGATAGTGTAGTTGCATACTATACGCACCCAACATATATTTGTTAAATAAATGAATGAAAATATGGATATATAAAAAATAATCTTTACAACTGTTACTTTTTTGAGCTGTTTTGGTCTTAGATTTGTGGTCACAGGGAACTTGCTGCTTCATAAATTGCCAACAGAGAAATGGTTTAAGAAAAACCAAATTACAGTTAGCTAGTTGTTTTCATGCCTGTTTTTCCCTATCAGATTATAAGCCACATTCCTCAGTCTTCTTTCCATCATTCATTCAGCTATTTACTGAGTGCCCCAGAGTACCAGGCACTGCATATGGTACTGAATTAATGATGTAGTTCTGCGTAGAGATGTTTCCAAGTGGTAGTGCTATGTCTGTTTTGATTTTATGTACTGCAAGTTTCAGCAGAAGCAAAAAAAAAGAATATTTCTTAGTTGAGATAAGTATCATTCCCTATGTGTGTGAATACCAAGATAAAGCTTAATATTATTTGGAGAAGAAAATATTGTGAGAAAAAGCGGAGAAATACAGACCATTTTCAAGCAGACCAGGATGAGTAAAAAGGGAAAATAGTCCCAAATACGCATTTACAAAGAATCACTAAACTGGTGAGACAAGCCAACCACTAGACTAAGTATGTTTCCTAAGAAGCAAGCAAGATAAACAACCATGATTTTTAGCTAGCATTGTTTCAAGTAGGCAGATTTTCCAACTTTGTTAATCTTACACCCAAATCATAAATGGATTATTATGTTTAATAAATATCTTTTCCAGAAGTCAGCTACAGGCAACTCTTTAATGGCTTTTGCAGATGGGAGAGAAACTTTTTCATGACATGTTTCAAATAACCAGTAAGTTTTACCTTGCTTATATGCAAAGTGAACGCTAAACTAATGGTTATTTCAAAAAAAGCTTCCATAAGCAGTCTCAAAAGAGAATGAGTAAAATTAAATCTCAGCACATGTACAGTTTTAAAATGTAGCAGTATAATGCTCATTTTCGGTCTCGGCAGGTAGAATAATACTGTATGAATGTTGCTTTAGGGATTCGTCTCGTTATTTTATAATTTACTAATATTTGTGGCAGCGAGAGTTAAATCAAAATCTTTTTTGACCAAATCCATTACCTTTAACTTATACTCATTTACAATATGTTTTCTGTTACAACCAGTGCTTATTTTCACATTTTCACAAATTTTGCCATACTTGGGAAAAACTATAGAACTTTTTAAGAAAAAACTGGAACTTCCAGTTATTTCTGTAAGAATGTTTATAATAGGTGCTTTAAACAACAGATTTCTTTATAGATCCTGCATATGCCATTATAGAGTAAGTTAAAGGCTAACTGGGATAGTAACTAGGTAGCACAATAATACTGGATATTTATAAGAGAATGTCTAGACTGTCTCTATATCTTCATAAATCAGAAATATGAGTATTCTAAAAATTATTCAAAACATAATTCCAGTTTTAAAGAACTGTAAATCATTTCAGAACAATTTATCAAGAAATTCTATTATAATTGACTCTAATCACTATGTTAATAAATCCTAGCTGCAAAGATAAACTTATACTATAATTAAAATATCTAAGTTATTTCATTGTAAAAATAGGAAAAGAGCCGTGGCAAGTCCATGAACTGAGAAATAAACTGGAGAATGATGGAATCTTTAGGAGAATCTTCATGTTATACTAAATGATTCACAATAGAGACCTTTACTACACGAGATCAACAATATAATGATATCGTGGTCACTGCCTAAGACTTCAAAATATTTTTTGTAATAGTGTTTTCTACTCTATTAGAAAGTATCTGTCATGCTATTTAGCCAGTTTTATAGGTGTCTCAATACAATGTCCAGTCCATAATAGGTACCCAATAAAGAGTGAATGAATGAATGAGGGATTCAGTAGTGAATGAACCACCCGTTTAGGATTCAGTAGCCTCCCAGCCCCAGGTCCACCAGTAACTACTATGTGATCTTGAGCACATCACTTAAGAGATTTTAATTAGATCTATTTCTACAATCTTTAAGCCCTGTGGACCGTTGTTTTTATGACCCTTGCATTCTGACCAGTCTTCATGGGTATAAGAAGATGAACACAAACAGCAGGGGGCAGCAGAACACTTCTGATTTTATATTTTTAGACCAAATGACCCTTCAAATCCTGAGAAATTTCATCTATTCCCATCTTTAAACAGCTTTTAAAAAATCCATCTAACAGGCTAGATGGTTCTGTCAGTGTCTCCATTGTTGACAGTCACAGGGGCTTATTTTGCAGTCTTCAAATCAGATATGACTGACAGGGTAAATTGAAGGCACCAACAAGAATATTTCAGTTTCCGTCATTTATAAGAATATTTAAGGAGATCCTTACGAATGAAATTTAAACTCATATCAAATAATGTACTGGGCTTTTAGTCTTATAAGCCCCTTTTCTAAATAGCTCCCTGACTTTTAGTAAAACTTCCATTTTACCTGGGTTGATATTTTAATCCAAGCTGTGCTTCATAGAAAGATAGGTTGCTAAATTAATGAATATGCCATTGAACTCATACAATTGAATTGTCTGACGGGTCATGTTCAACATTATGATTTTTCAGTATAACCATGTTTATTTCAAAACAGATTTATACCTTTAAGGGTACACATATTGGAATTTTTTTTCAGTTTTATGTCAGAAAAAAACAATTTTGCCTTAAGATCACCAAGGGGGCAGTAAAAGGAGGAAAAAAATACTGGATGTGAAGAAAGACCGTTGGTAATCACATCTGCTGCAATTCCTAAGGCAACAGCCCTTGTCAAGAGCCATCATTTATTCGTGTTTTAGTTCGAAGTTTAGAAATTGCCACTGTGCTCTGTGAAATGCTTAACACACTGAAAACTGATACTATGATAAACCTGTAGCCAATTTACCTTAAAATATAACAAATGCCTCTTGATCTGTAGGTAATACAGCAACCACATTACTGTTTCTGCATGAGAAGGGAGGATGGTAGAAAGGTTCATGAAACTTTAATACTGGTTTGAAAGTAATGAATATATTTACCTGCTGCAAAAAGCATGACAGCAACAGGTCTGTAGAAGCGCCTTCGAGATCCCACGCAGATGGAAATCAAACCCACCAGGAATGCAATGAGAATGATGGCAGCACCGCCCAAGAGTAAAGCCAGAGTAGCAATCTGCCAATCTGGAAAGAAAAAAGAAAGGCGTTGCTTTTTTCAAGCAGTACACTATGCTCAGCAGCAGTCACCTTGCTGCAGCTAAATAGACGTGATTTTACTGCATACCAAGCGTCCTTCGGGATTTGAGATGTTTTGCAACAAAAATTACTACAAATGTCCTTATTCAGAAAAGTCTCCTACATTAAGCTAAACACAGTTGGGTTTTTTTTTTTTAATCTTTTTTTTCCATGTACCCAAATCTCACTTATCCTTCCAGACCCACCTTGAAATCTTCGCTAAGCACAGTTTTTAGACCACAGGTTTGCCATGCTTTTCTTCCACGGACTCTATTAAGTATTCATGCTAAATTGGTGCCCCCTGCACAACCTATTGTCATTATTATTATTATTTAATTTTCTATTGAGCTATAAAGTTCACAAATCATAAGTATAGAAAGTAGAGAACTTGATGAATTTCATGTATATTTACACACCCATGTAACCACCGCCCAGATTAAGATAGAGAACATTTCTATCACCCAGAAAGTTCCCTCGTGCCCCTCCCCAGTCAATAATCACCCTCCTACCCAGGCTACGAACCAACATTACTTATGTATTAGATTTGCCTTTTCTTAAACTTTATATAAATGGTATCAATTCTTTGATGTCTGGCTTTTAAGTCTGCATTTATTTTGTCTGGCTTTTATGTCTCTGATATTCAACCACGTTGTTGCATGTGGCTGTAGTACATACTTTGTCTTTTTTTATTGCTGTGCTTTCTTAGAAAGCCTTCCTTTGCACACGCACACACAAAAACCCCAACTTTTTTTTTTTTTTTTTTTTTGCGGTACGCGGGCCTCTCAGTGCTGTGGCCTCTCCCGTTGCGGAGCACAGGCTCCGGACGCGCAGGCCCAATGGCCATGGCTCACGGACCCAGCCGCTCCGCGGCGTGTGGAATCCTCTCGGACCGGGGCACGAACCCGTGTCCCCTGCATTGGCAGGCAGACTCTCAACCACTGAGCCACCAGGGAAGCCCCCAACTTTTTAATTGCCTTTCTCTCCCTCCCCCCCCAACTAAAACAACTCCCCCAGCAAATTAGCATCAGGAAGATTTGTTGTTTGTTTTTTCCTCTTCTCTTTCCTTTCATTCTAATCTTACTGTTGTATTTACCACCATCGGGGTGATTTCTGAAAGTAAGTATTCCCAGGGTGCCAGAATGGACTCTAAGTGGCTCCTTGGCTCCTTTCTTCATTCACACGCGTTAACAGTAAGCATATACTGACCACTTACTACGTGCAGGCCTCTGTACAGATACTTTGAGTCTCCCATGCCCTGAATGAAACTGAAACCTTGCTGAAATGTATTTGTTATTTCTTATAAAATAAATATTTAGAAAGAGTATGACACAAAACTGGCCCATTTTCCATTTTATAAGAGTAGAATGTTCTCTAAGAAGTAAAGTAAATATATAAAAGCACTATCCAGCTTAGGAAGCATCACAGAAAATGATACTGTGGAGAACATTCTTTCGTGGGTTTTGTTTGGAAGTCCCAGGCTGCCTCTTCTGGTCCTCACTTTAATGTATGTGCAAGAAATAAAAATAGACTTTAACCCATGGTTAAATTGCAATGCAGTCTATCCAAAGTCAGGAACTCATGATATTTTGATGCTGCACTCTGAAATTATCCCTCCAGAAAGCTCCCAAAGTTCACTCTTTACCACTGCAGGATAAGGGACAAGTAGAGGAACCTACAATGCCCTAAGATTTTCTTCTTTTATTTACACTTGTATAACCCTGCCTCAAGCATCCTCTTCCACATCCTCTCCTCCTAATAAATTCCGGAAATACAGCTGGCACTGAACTAGAACTCGCACAGCATTCAAGAAACAAACAAATAAGGGAGAAAACAGAACAAATCCATACTCCTTAAAATATAAAGATGAATCACAAGAAAGTGGAGAGCATTTTTTTATGCCATCTATTTGTAACAAAGCAATATAACTTCAAACAAAAGTATATCTGACTTTCAACTAGAGTTTAAAAGGATAGCCATGCTATGGGGTTTTTTTGGTTGTTGTTCCATAAAAGCATGTAGCTTTGAATTAAAAAAACAAAAGAACAATCCTTACATTTGGAAGTCTCTAAATTTTTTTGAAAAAGTTTATGTATAGCACAATTTTATTGCACTTTAACATAATAAAAATCCTTCTGAAAAGTTATAAGTTGAAATTCCTGAATAATAAATCAAATTTTCATTATATCTAAATGTTTGAGGTACAAAAAAAAAAATAATAAAATCAATCCATCCAGACATCAATCAAATTCCTGGAGGCTTTAAGAGCCAATGCTGAACATTTTCTTGTTGGAGTATTACTTTCATAAAATGATTATTGCTTTTAGCAACTTACTCCAATTTATTTTAAATAAATAAGAATTTTGAAAGTATCAATTTTGTTTAAATCAAGATACAACTTATTCACTCACTTTAAAAATATCTTAAAAATAAAAACACAATAGATTGCTTTTTTCCAATAAGCTCTTTCACATAGCCCAAAAGGCATAAAATGCCATACATTTGACTATTTCTACTTTTCAATCCAAAATAAAACAGGAATTTTGATCAATTTTCTCTACTTTAAATATCCTCAAAGAATAGCTAAAATATATGTATTTATTTGCATTTTGTAAAGAACAAGACTAAGAAAAAAATTGGCAAACTTTCCCTCTAAAGGGCCAGATATTAAATATTTTCGGCTTTGTGGGTCATGGTCTCTGTTGCAACTACTCAAGTCTGCCGTGTTGTGTGAAAACAGCCCTAGGCAGTATGTAAATAAAAGGAGCATGGTTGTGTCCCAATAAAACTTTATCTACAAAAACAAGTGGTGGGCTGTCAGGCAATAGTTTGCTAACCCCTGGTCTATACCTCATGTACTATCTATCTGTCTATCATCTGTCTATCTATTGATTGATTGACTGATAGAATGTGTTTTTTAAAAATTTATGTATTTATTTATTTTTGGCTGCGTTGGGTCTTCGTTGCTGTGAGCAGGGGCTACTCTTCATTGCAGTGCGCAGGCTTCTCATTGCAGTGGCTTCTCTTGTTGCGGAGCATGGGCTCTAGGCACATGGGCTTCAGTAGTTGTGGCACACGGGCTCAGTAGTTGTGGCTCGCGGGCTCTAGAGCACAGGCTCAG
Organism: Hyperoodon ampullatus; assembly: GCF_949752795.1. Classification (NCBI taxonomy): domain Eukaryota; kingdom Metazoa; phylum Chordata; class Mammalia; order Artiodactyla; family Ziphiidae; genus Hyperoodon; species Hyperoodon ampullatus. The sequence continues at coordinate 32,391,308 of NC_136913.1, forward strand.
TAGTTGTGGCACACGGGCTTAGTTGCTCCGCGGCGTGTGGGATCTTCCCAGACCAGGGATCAAACCCATGTCCCCTGCATTGGCAGGGGGATTCTTAACTACTGCGCCCCACAAGGAAGTCCTCATGTACCATTTTAAAATGTTGAACTTTCTTTTAGGTAAAGGCCTCTCAGACAATAATAATTTCATAATGAAGTCAGTTTGATTAACGAGTAATACAGGAGTGCAAAGTGATGCATATCCAGCATAACAATAGGAAACTGCAAAAAAATCATAATTTCACATGTTGAATTTCCTTAAAATAGTAATACTTTATTTCATACCAAAAGCCAATAAAATGCAATAGAAGCTACAGGAGAATAACAAGTATTAAAAGGGACTAGAACCTAATTAGGAGGGGAACCTCTTGTAGCAAAGGAAATAGTTCTAAAAAGCAGATGAATACAACCAGTTCTGATTTTCTTCTATATGTCCTATATTTAATTTTAAGTATTGAGGCTGTGGCTAATGAGAAAGTTACTTTAGACATAAAGTCAAAAAGGAGCACCAATCACCAGCATCTCCACAGTTATGATATTGCTACCCTTCCCTCTGGTCCACAACCATAGCTATGCCTGCTCAAACAGAAAAGCCATTTTATTTTCCAAGAGACTAGAATTGGGCCACATATGTCTGCCACTGTCCTGGCCAGAAGCTGGGGCTTAGACTGAAGTATTGAGGCTATATCTCTGGTGGACGGTGCCAAGTTTGGGGATTGCTGTCATTATACCCATTTGGAATGATTCACTTGGGCAGGTTGCCCAGGACCAAAGCTTTAACTCGCTGACCAGTTGAACATCAGTCAGTAAGCTGAAAAAGCAGTTTGAAATGGCTACCATAGTCAAGGAGGCTCAGGGTAGTTTTCAAGGTTCAGCACTAGGCATATTGGAGCTGAGAACAGTGCAACAGAATCCACTGTCCAAATATTAGGACCTGCCTCACAGATGAGTTAAAGTCAGGGACTATGCAGATAGGTCTGATACCATTTTCCTCTTTCTTACTGAACAAGACTAGGAGATGGGGAATAAAACAAGTCAAAAATACTTTTATAGATACCTACTAATGGCCATTAAAATAATAGGCTGGGATTCATGTTTACAAAGACATGTATTTACTTATCTACCAAATGTAGATTTAACAAGAATATATACATATAAAATATTTTGTTATATACTACAGGATTCGGGCAATTTTACATTAATACTATAATAAATGACTGGAAAACTATACATGAATTGTTTTTTTCCATTAGAAGGTTTGCATGCCACAAATACTTGCTATCCCATATTCAGTGTTTGCAAAACAAAATGTCATAAAATTCTCAATTTTCAGCTCCATTTCTTCAAAAAAATCATCTATTTTAAGTTCTCATAATTGGTTAATTTCTATATCAATCTTAGTCCCCCAATTTTATAGCCCTCACAGTATTTAATCTGATGAAGTGTTAAGAGTCCTTAGAGATTTATTACTCGGCATTAGTTTTATACATTTCTATAAATGATATACTGATACTGTAGTGGAGCAGTGAACGTAAACCAGCTCTGCAGAACATCAGTGGCCATGGTTCTGTTTTATACATTGCAGTGCTCTGCACAATTAAAATTGCTCATTGTTCAATGTTGGGCCACCTGATTTGAAATCTGAGTTTGGTTTCTAAGACCTGAGAGAACAAGTGATAATAGGTTTGGAGGAAATAATGTACAACCTTGGTCCATAAACTGGTTAGGTCTCAAATGGGCTGGGAGGGATGTTTTGGATCCGGAAATGAAACCTGAAATGAGGCTGGCATAGTATATGTCAGGTTCCACTTAAGAGTATTTTGACAAAACTGACACAGTGACAAACCAGATGTATTGGAACTGCACCTACAAAAGCCAAGGCTAAAGATAAGTATGTGCTTCCCTACGACAGCTTTCTCTAACAGAAAAAAGATAAAAGAAAAAAGGAAAAAAATAATTAAAATAAATAAATATAGATAGATAAAAGACAAACACACAATGTTATACTTTCCCCCGCAGCTACAGAACAAAAATTGGGCAGTCCAGGGCTTCCCTGGTGGCGCAGTGGTTGAGAGTCCGCCTGCCGATGCAGGGGACACGGGTTCGTGCCCCAGTCCGGGAAGATCCCACATGCCGCGGAGTGGCTGGGCCTGTGAGCCGTGGCTGCTGAGCCTTCATGTCCAGAGCCTGTGCTCCGCAACGGGAGAGGCCACAACAGTGAGAGGCCCACGTACTGCAAAAAAAAAAAAAAATTGGGCAGTCCATACGTCAAAACATCAAGTCCAACATTAATGTGCAACTCAGGAACTAAATTCAAATCCTCTTTCTAAGTATTTTTATTAGCGGGTGCCAGAGTTTCCAATGTCTATAAATGCTTTAGTATTCTGCAGAATTGTGCTGACTTACTTTACAATCTAATACATGAGACTGGCCTGAAATTGCTACTGTATTATGAAAATTCTATGGGCCACATTATAACTGCCAAATTGGAGAATTCACATTCCCTTGGGGAATTCACGGTCAAAATTTACTTCCGATTTTCAGGAAAAGCAAAATCTAAAGGATGATACATTTTCCACACTTTTGAGCCAAGGTCAGTGTACCACACCAGTGCCTAAAGCTTTCCTCCACCCGTCTCATTTCAAAACCTTTAACTCATCAGACACTGGCTAATTTATTTACCTCTGCAGGTTTTGTTTATACACTGAGATTAGTTCTACTGTATGTAAATCCTTGAGCACACAATTGTCACTTCTTCTAGGAAATTAGATATGATAAAAAAGCAATGAAGAAACATTTTTTTTTTTTTTTTTTTTCCGTACGCGGGCCTCTCACTGTTGCAGCCTCTTCCGTTGCGGAGCACAGGCTCCGGACGCACAGGCTCAGCGGCCATGGCTCACGGGCCTAGCCGCTCCGCAGCATGTGGGATCCTCCCGGACTGGGGCACGAACCCGTGTCCCCTGAATCGGCAGGCGGACTCTCAACCACTGCGCCACCAGGGAAGCCCAAGAAACACATTTTTAACCTTATAAATTCAACTCCCACAGCAGGAGTGGGTGGTACTTCCCCGAGTGTATTCTAATATTTTAATGCACAATTCTCACTATTCCTATAATTCTCATCAGAAAGTAAAATATTGATTTTAATAACTTTTATAATCACACTGAAATGTGCCAGACAGGCACTTATATTTTTACCTTTGAATTCTCCAAAAGAATATTCACCAAAATGATATCCATAACTGCAATCAAAATCATTCACTACTCAACCTAGAAGAGTAATCTTTTCTGTCATCTTGACGCTATCTCACAAGCCATCCACAAGGTTCTCCTTAAAGTTACTCTGCATGTGGCAGATGAAGTGGAAAATCGGAACCATTTGTGAGTGAGTTTAAACTTTGTTTTCTTGGCTAAGTTGCATCCTGACCTAAATCCGTCAGCATTGCGTTAATTTTCCACTGTTCCATGGGATACAGACACAAACAAAGGCAGCCAAAAGAAGAATCCGGATTCTAACTTCAGTAATTAAAATGACCATCTCTTTTTTCAAACAACTAATATCAAAACTAACATTCACATGCAAACAAATATTTATGGCAAACAACTACGTCTTTCATAAAATGACAAACAGTATAGACACTGTGTGCACCGAGCTGCACAAAGTCAAGTGGAATGTCAGAGAAGCACCTACTTTAAAACCCATGTTAAGTTGGCAACAATATGATTTAAGTCTCACTCTTTAGGCCCATTTATGGATAAAAAATGTGTCAGAAATACAGCGCCAACCCGATTTTAAGCACATAAATTACCCCAGGTAACCATCCAAATACATAATGCAACAATTTTAATGACCAAAGTGCAGGTCAATTTTACCAAAATTTTGGAAAATTCTGGTGGTCCAAGAGTGCCAAACAGGTTATTAATTTTCAATCCATGACAATTTCGTTCAAGACTTTTGAGTTGTTTTGTGTTGATGTTTGAAGAACACACATACTTTTTTCTTTACAAATAAAGGGGCACTTTACCTGCTTCACAGAATTCTATCACAGAAATTTGGTGGAAATGTAATTTATCATCTAAACACCATAACATAGTGGGGTTTTTCCCAAATAAAACCATTGTATACACTGCTTAGCCAAAGCCCTGCTATTAAAGTATGTTTCAGTATTTAGACAAAAAAGAAAGACACCATCACTGCTAATGGCTGCTGTTTCTTACCAAGTATTATATTAAAGATTTCGTTAGCATTTGATGGTAACTAGTATTATCTAATGGGTACTGGTATTTCTTAATAGTAATTCCTAATCATAGTACATATATAAACTTGTGATGTGTTTGTTACATCAAACATTGTTCCTTCTCCACTCTTTGGAAAAAACCTAAGAAGGTTACAATTTGGAAAACTTGGTTATTTGGAAAAACGAGAAGAAAACCCATGCCAAGACTAGGAGTGGGTGACCAGCCTCTAAGCAACTAAAAAGCTTTTGTGATGGGTTTAGCGTAGCTAATAATAATCAAAGAGCAGATGGAAGGCAGCCAGCCAGTCACCCACGATCAGTATTAAAACACCCCCCAGTAAATATGGAGGGATAAATTTGGCAAGCTAGTGCCCCTACCAGTTCCCTGTTAGCAAGCTTCTTTAGATGAGAGCCCTTCTTCTACCCCCCTGCAGAAGGTGAATTTATATTTATTTCCTCCTTTATAGTACTTCATACATTTGTATTATTTCATTAATTTGTTTAAAAGAAACTTTCATTCATCACCTTGCTCTCACCACCAGAATGACTAGCTGACTTTGTACCTGGACAATGCTTACTCCCTGCTAGGAAATCAATGAATATGTTTCAGTGAAGTTAACTACTTGGATACATATGAGAAGATAGAAAAGGGCCTCCCGGGACATTTCTATCTCTCTTTAAGTCACCTACTAGTGCTAGGAAAAGACTCCAGGTTGCCTTCACAAAGCACTATGCATTATGATGAACATTTGGTTTCAGGACCATAAAACATGACAGAAATAAAACTCCTTCTGATGGAAATTTGAGTCCTTTTGTGGATGTGCCTTTTCATGCATAGAGAATATGTGACTCGGAGTCCCAACTTCTATTTTTTTAACATCTTTTTGCCTAATACGCATATATTTTGAAAAGACAATATTTGTGACCTTATCTTGAAACATGGCTCATTAAAACTATCATTTTAAATCTCACAACAGTTAATAAGCTGGTAGAGATAAAAATGATCTAGATATATTTTTCCTGGTTTTCTGGAAACTATGGATGCTTCATTTTTGTAGGGGTTATTGTTTGTTTTGTTTTATTAATGGGAGTCTTTGGTGCCAAAGGCAAGACTACAATAGAACAGAAAATTGATGGTCTACTAATGTCTCCAAATCCCAAACAAATATAGGAGCAAAAAAGGGTAAGGAAGGTGTCCTTGTCTAATTTTCAAGGGAGATGATCCAATACTTTTTTTTTTTTTTTTTTTTTTTTTTTTGCGGTATGTGGGCCTCTCACTGTTGTGGCCTCTCCCGCCGCGGAGCACAGGCTCCGGACACGCAGGCTCAACGGCCATGGCTCATGGGCCAAGCCGCTCCGCGGCACGTGGGATCCTCCCAGACCGGGGCACGAACCCGCGTCCCCCGCATCGGCAGGCGGACCCTCAACCACTGCGCCACCAGGGAAGCCCAATCCAATACTTTGAAAAGACCGGTAAGATTTAACTGTCCATGCCTTTGACATGTGAGGATGAAATTCTGCTTAAGGAAAAATCTGTCTCATGATAAATAAGTGTATCTTTAAAAAAAAAAAGCCAGAACGCAATAATAAGTTTTTTTTGTTTTTGTTTTAATCTTTATTTATTTTTTGGCTGTGTTGGGAATCCATTGCTGCGTGTGGGCTTTCTCTAGTTGCAGCGAGCGGGGGCTACTCTTCATTGCAGTGTGAGGGCTTCTCATTGTGGTGGCTTCTCTTGTTGTGGAGCACAGGCTCTAGGCGTGCAGGCTTCAGTAGTTGCAGCACACGGGCTCAGTAGTTGTGGCATGTGGGCTCTAGGGTGCATGGGCTTCAGTAGTTGTGGCACGCAGGCTCAGTAATTGTGGTGCACGGGCTTAGTTGCTCCTCAGCATGTGGGATCTTCCTGGACCAGGGAGCGAACCTGTGTCCCCCGCATAGGCAGGCGGATTCTTAACCACTGTGTCATCAGGGAAGTCCCCCAGAATGCAGTAATAAGTTGATAGGAAAAATCAGTCTCTTGGTAAATAAATGTATCTTTTTAAAAAAAAAATAAAGCCAGAATGCAGTAATAAGTTGATCCAGTGAAATTTATATGCATCTAATCAATTTAAGAAACTTACATGGCTGGCTTCCACAGACTTTTGGAAGTGTTTTTCAACTTAAAATCAAACAGTTGTTTTAAAGAACCCTATCATAGAGAAACTTAAAGAAAAAGAAGTTTTTGTTGATTTTTAAGGACTAGCCATGGTAACAATGTACAGTTTGATGATAATAAATATCTAAAACTTAATGGACTTATCAACATAAATGAGTCTATTTGAAGACTCTTTAAATTCTATGGGAAATCAAATCTTGGATGATAAATAATCTTCTAAAAAGTAGACAGCTGTTTCACGTGTGGTCCTTAACTTCTTCATCCAAAATTTCATACATGATAGTATTCAACAATCCTTCAAATACCAAGAGATAGTTATCTGCAATATTACTGGAAATTCTGAAAACCCACCCTGCAAAAATACTATGGCTAAGTACAATCTCTCTATTGAGTCTTTAATATTCTGTCTTGCCTTATTTTTCTTGTCCATGCAATAAATTTATCAGGCAGGATTATTTTTTAAAATCTTTTCTACTCCAAATGTGCTGTGATTCTGTGATTCAACATATAGGCAATTATCAAGAGAAGAATCATGTTACTAAAATAATGAAAAAACAAGCAAACAAAAAACATCCCTGCAATTCTCATACCTTTCTAGCACTACAAAACTTGGCTCCTGTATGGAAGTGTTACATTTTAGTGTTCATGTACAAACCATCTCGTCAGACTCATACAAAACCTTCTAAGAAAGGCTAAAATTTTATCATGAAACATGAAGTAGCAAATTAAGAGTTCAGATTCTTAATCAGTTTGATCCTTGATCATTTGAGACTATAATCCAAAAATGACCTAAGGTTGAATATATAGAGAGAAAAATTTTCTCTATTTGTAGACAGGTTAAGTTTTTGAGCTCATTTGATTCCAAATCTAGAGTAACCCCATACAAGCGATTAATCATTAAAGCCATGTGTTCGTTGAGGGCAGTTTTCGCCCCAGCCAAATGTTATTTATACAATTGATTCAAAGTTCTTAAAGAAAGAAGCTATGTAGTTGTCTTGGTTCTTCAGAGGCAATGAAGAAAGAATGCAGATTTCTGGCTAGACTCCAGTGTCAGACTATACTTGCAAATGTGGCCCAAGAGCATTTCCTATCCTACATGCTCTTCTACAATGTGACCTTGCCACTGCTCCATCAAGAAGTAGAGCCCAGTTCTCCTCCCCTGGAATCTGGACTATACATATGGCTCCTCTGTGATTTCCCAGGCTGGTTCAGACAGAGACTGGTTATCTTTGAACCCTTGCTCTCAGCAAAACTACTCATCCTGTAAGAAAAGAAGTCCAACTATGCTGAGACCACCATGCTAGAAAGGCCAGTCCCAGCTGAGTCCAGCCTCCCAGCCATTCCCAACAATAAGTCAAACCTCGTGAAACCATTTGGAAGAAGATCCTGCAGCTCCAGATGTTCTACTTTCCAGCCATTCAAATCACCCTCAGCTCCAGCTCCAGACATCCTGGAGCAGAGACAAGCCATCCTCATTATGCCCTATCTGAATTCCTGACCCACAAAAGTCATGAGCATAAAAAAATAACTGTCATTTGACACCACTAACTTTGGGGGTGGTTTGTTTTCCAGCATTAATAACTGGAACACTCTTGGAAAAAACCTGTCCCTACCACTGATTGAGAACTTGGTAAACTTACAAAAATACCTGGTCTCCTCAATAATATATGGAGATAACATTAGCTAAACTGCAAGTTTATTCAGCACTGGGAATAATAGAGATGTCTGGCCTGGAATAGTACTGAATAAAAGGTAGCTATTAGACAATAATTTTGTGATCATGATTTACCAAGAGCACTGTTAAATGCTGGGAAGTACATATCAAAATTTAAATTTGAGACTAACAACACACTTCATCATTCAATGCAAAAAAAGTTTACCACTTAAGGAGGAAAAAGTCCTCAATTATTGAAAAAAATTATCACTTTGGGTTTGCTTCTCTGAATATATAAGGAAGAAATGCAACCCTAATGAGCAGGTATGTTTGCATATTTAATCTTCATGACAAATCATCTGATGACAGTAAGCTGTATGAGGTCATATGATTGGTAAGTGGTCAAGTTCAGGGCAGTTTGAATCCAAAGCCTCATATATTCTTCACAACACTACTCTGCCCTCCTAGAGGATTATGTTATAATTTATCAGAGTTCATAAAGAAGTTTACTGTGATATTTAGGTAATATAATCCAGGGACTAATTTTGGAGCACCTAAAATCCTTTTCACTAATATATCCAGTAGTACTTTGCAGTCTCACTAAGTGGGCTTAGTATTAAACAGAAACCTGAAAGTGATTCTTCAAATTTATTCCTGACAGCGGGCAAAATCTATTGCTTGAGATATGCTTTTGTTTGTTTTGGTTTTGTTTTGAAAGGTTTTATGAAAGGCCAGGCTTCTCACATACTCATCAAATCCGTTAGCTGACAAAGATTGATCTAAATGGCTCCCTGGAGATTACAATCATTCTACAAATGTGAACAAAAGAAGAATTATATCTGCCCACAAATTAAAATGTCCTTTGTAAAAGTCAATCTGGGGAACTTCAGAGTCTTAGGAGACCTTAAAAGGAAATCATCATCAAGATCTTGAAATGTTATACTGGGTTTTCTCTGAATTATTAATCAAGAAAGTTTTGGTGCTAAGTGCTGCTCTTTGAATAATTTTCCACCAGTCTACGCTGTATAGGTTAAATAAAATTCCATTTGTTCTACTTCTGTTCTTTTTTAGGAAGCCAGAATAGAGTATAACTGTTGTGACCTCCAGGCTTGCTGAGCTATTTGTAAACATGCGTCAATATCAACTCATTTCAAGCAACAAGCTGAACTTTCCCTGGAGTAAATCACATTGCAAAGTTTTCCAATGAAATTACATTTCCCAATTAAGATATGGATTCAAAATATGCACAGATGATACACATCTGAACTCAGAATCACTGTATCTAAGATTTTCTAAGATTTGCAGGTGTTTAGGCAGTTCCGTTTATCTTAAACTACCACCCAAGACAGGTTTTCTTATAATGTCTTTTAAAGTGGACTTTTATATCACAGTTTTAAAAAAATGAGCTACATACAAAGCACTCTTAAAAGAACCCCTTGTCAACTGAAAATAATAATATTCACCTGTTATTAGCCTACAGCGCACTGCCATTTCAAAACTGCCAGTGACTCGTTACAAATGCAGCTATTTTTAGGAGAGTGTGCTAATGTTAATATTCCTTGAAAAAGGAACCAACTATTTAATCAAGTATTTTGTGGGTGGAAAGATGGATAAATGCCACTTGTTATATCCCAAAATTACTCAGTAAATTGTGTTCATTTGGCCATCTGCACACCCTTACATTTTGCTTAGTCAGTAAATAACACAGACGTCAAAAAAGCAATCTGATTTATATGAAATAGCTACGTATTTATAAATTTTAAAGAAGAAGCATAAAATTACCCTAGAGGTTATACAGTACGTTTGAAGTCAAGTTTAGGGTGTCAGCTTTCTGTATACACTTGAGTAATCCTATTTGTACTAAGGATTCTCTTATAATTGCTATGGCTGTGAAACCCTATAATTATATTCTAGGAAAAAAGTTATAAAAACTAAATGCGACTAAGCAAAAGTCTAAAACATTACTATCATTTAAAAATAATATTTAAGATGTATTAAAAGGCTGCCAAAATCATCCTTAGAAATTCTGTGGCCAGCAGCCATGTGAGTACTACCTATTCTAAACTTCCTAACAAGCATACTTAATTTATTTATTTTTTTCCTGTTTCCACCGCGAATGACAGTCTATTAGCCATTTTCTCATTTGTCTTTTTGGGAAATTTACATTCATCATTAAAGATGAATGCCTGGATAGTCCCCCATACACTGAATTGGGACACCGGAGAAAAGCATTACAGTTGACTGACACCCGGATTACTGGTTCGTACTAGAAGTGCTGACGCAACCTACAATACACCAGGACACAAAAGGAATGGTTCTGCTTTTGCTTAAAACCATAAAACAGGTTATAAGCGGCAAACGATGCACATTTGGTACCAAAATTAAAATGCGGCTTTAAAAATAATGGCTGAGGGGAAAGTTTCCGTAGGAACTGGGCCTAAGTAGGACATATTGTCATCGGTAGAAACATTCCTGAAATTTCCCTTCTGTATTTACAAGCTTGCCTCTTCACGGCAGTTTCAATTCTAATTAAGACAAAGGTTTTTAATTAAACCCTGAAGATGCTGGTAAAGGGCCTTCAGTAAAACTGTCCTTGGTGGTTCCTCCTGAGGTAATTCATTTCGAGAGACAATGAAGTGGATCTCTTAAAATCTTCAGAGAAGACATTTCCCTCCCTGCTTTCTGCTATTCAACACAGCAAACAGACTGAGAAAAGCTGCCTGCCCTTTGGAACGGGCAAGGAAAACATTGCTCCTTTCACTTCAAGCTTCCCCCTTGTTTCAGAATACTGGTGCACAGAAGCTTCAAGTCACCGAACACTGTAAGAAAATAGACTTTGTAAAGTGGGGAGATGAGCGATTTTCCACATTTTGTTTCCTTTCCTCCTGCATCCTCCCCGTCCACCACCACCTTGGGGAGGAAAAACGAACTGCTACTACATAAAGAAAGTCAATAACTTGTTCCAGATAGCCTCCAACAAAACCATTTCCACCAGCCCAATTTGCTTCTGAAGTATACTTTTTCTAGGATGAAAACTATTTTATTTTCAGGAACGCAACAAGAAATAAATGCTGCAGTATGAGTTTCAGCAAGAGGGTAGAATAACGGGTTTAGAAGAAAAAATCAGAAGCTGTACCAGCCTCCGATTTTTACCTTGCAGAGTCCTATTACAACTATATTTGCATTAAGCTTGTGTCTCCCTATTTCCTTGCTTAGAGAGGAAAAAAGCAGAGATAAATGGGTATGGAGGCAATGAAGGAAAGATTAGCAAACGCTGCAGACGCGCCACAAACTCGAGCTGGCTTCTCCCCATTCCCCACATTCCTGGCCGAGAGAAAAGGATACGGGCCTGAAAAGAAAATGGGAGTTGAAGCTTGATTCTCCTACCTATCTAAAAAGTCTTTATGCAATCAGGGGGCTATTATTTCAGGAGACAGAGAGAAAGGGGCAAAAGATTTACGTTGCTAAGGAGACGTGCTGGAGCTGGCATTCCTACATAAATTTCCATTTCTATTGGAGAGGGGAAAGAAAGCATATTTTCTCCAAAGTTTATTTGGATCCCCTGGTTACTGAAGAAAGGCATTTTACCGATTTATTTTATCTTCAGTTGTAAACAACCAACCCTGAAAGAATTAAAAGACCTAAATGTTGACCTCCCGCTGCCAACCAGTCCCCTCCACAGTAAATTAAGCAACAAAGACGAACTCCTTCAATGGAAATTTTGAGGTAATATCAAAGAAAAAGCCTTTTGTAAACAGACAAATTTATGGAAGAAACTAAACCAAGTGCACTAATTTCTCTTATAACAAGAAACCAAAGACAAAAGCAAATCTGATTTTTGTGGCTCTTTGTCCTATTTCAACTTGCCTGGAACTTGACACGTTTCCAGTAAAGCTTTATAAATAGTCCCAGAGAAGACAGGAAACTGTCACGAAGGAATTTAATGAGTTTCTCAGGGGTGCGCGTGTACGTGTGTAAAATCACAGCCTGGTCCTCTGCCTTTTATTCCCCTTTCTCTGCACTGACACCAGCAGCTGAAGAATCAAGATTAGCGAGGAATAGGGGTTTGCAGCAAGAAATCGGAAGTTGTCAGATTTCTGCTAAGGGCGTAACATTGGGAGGGCAGGGGAAGGCAACCGGGGCTCAAGGAGAGAGTAAAGCGGTAAAGGCCCTCCGTGACTACCTAATTCTCCGTCCTCCACCCCATCCCTTTGCTGCTTCCAGTGCTGGCTGAATAAGCCACAACTTTCCAGTCATCTGTGAGTACCTCATGCAGAAGAGCAAGAAAGATCTGGAGGACTGAAGAGGCATTTGGAGTGGGAAAGAAAGAAGAGCAACTCTCAACCAAGGACGGTGTCACCAAAAAAGGCAAGGAAATTAAAGCCTGTCCCTCTCCCAACTCTTCACATCCCTCAAAAATTTAAGGAACTAAAATCCAAACCGAAACTCACGGGAAAACCCAGGTAAAGTGGAGTAGAACAGGCAGAAACGGGGGCACTCAGAGGTAAACTCAGGGAAATTCCTCCTTGAGAGAGAATGGGGAAGGCAGAGAGAACCCACAGCATCCTGGTGGGAGTTGGGGCGCTTTTGCTTGTGTCTTTTTTAACGCGGGTGTGGAAGGCGTTGCATTTTCAACACAGCCACATGGTTCTCCCCTTAAATGATAACAATTACCAAAAAATAGCATACGTGTTACTCCAGAGCCCGAGGAATGGCCACGGGAGGAGAGGGCGTGGGACATTGCACTGGGTTTGGCGACCGGGATTGGGGAGAGGTGAGGGGTGGAGATCAGGGAGTTGCCTGGAGCCCGAGGATCCGCGAAGGGCCAGGATGGAGGGGGCGGACTAGGGTGGGGGACACAGAAGGAGAGGCGGGTAGAGGCGGTAGCTGTCCAGGCAGCGGGGCGCGGGGCGGTCCGGGGCGGGAGGCAGGGGTCGCGGCGCGCCGGGCCCTCACCGCTGCTGAGTGTGGACTCGCAGTGCCAGATGTCCAAGCTGGCGGGTTTCCGGCAGGACTCCCACAGGGACAGGTAGTACTGGTGGTCGGCCGTGACCCAGGCCGGGCTCAGCACGGCCCCCAGGTCCAGACACAGTGCCAGGAAGATGCACACCAGCCCGACCAGCTTCAGCGGGGTCAGCACCGACACGCGCACCTCCTCCATGCCGCTGCCCGCCGAAGCCATGTCCCGGGCGCCGCAGCCGGCCCGCCCCGCCGGAGACGAGGACGCCAGGCGGGTCCGGAGAGCCGGGAGCCCGACCTCCCACGGAGGGAAGCAGCCGAGCCGCCGCGCGCTGGGACTCGCTCCCTCGGGGATCCGCGCGCTTTCCGCCGCGCCACGAAGGTGGATCTGAGGGGCGGCCGGCCGGGGATCGGGTCGTGGGCAGCCGCAGCGACGCCGTTCCCGCCGTGGACCTTAGCCGCCGGCCCCGCGCAGCGCTCTGCCCGCGCCCGCTCCGCCCCGGCACTGCCCCGCTCTCTCGCTCCGCCCCGGCCCCTCCCCGGCTGCGGGAGGCGGCGCCGAGCGGGGAGGGGCAGCGGTCAGCACCCGGGCCGACGTCAGGCTCCGGCTCCTGGCTCCTGGCTCCAGGCTCCCGGCGCGAGAGGCTTGCGCCCGCCCCACCCCTGCCCGGTGCGCGCGGAATGGGTCTGCTCTCTCTCTGCCCCCCGTGCGCTGTGCGCGCGCAGCGAGTCCTCTACCCTAGTGTGCTGCGCACACATAGCCCCATGCGAGCCCTCCGCCCCAGAACCGCTGCGCGGGGCAATTCCTCGAAGCTGCCCGGCCCCCGGCCCCGCCCCTGGCCGCGCTCGCTCCGGGGTCGCTTGGCTTCCCGCCCCCACCCCCTCCTGTCACGTGGATTTCCTTTTCTTAGCGAGCTGGGGTGGGTCCTTTTCTAGAAGGCGTCAGCTGTAGATTCCTAGGTTTCTTGGGCTGTGGCCATTGGAGCAAAGAGAGGTTCTCTCTCAGCGATGTAACACACCCCCTCCCGCCCCGCCAATTTCTCATCCCGGGGGGATTTGGAAGAAGGTGGAGAAAAGTGACAAAAGGCATTTTGTTCTCTTTTCAAACTCAGGATGGACCCAGTCTTGGATGCGATCTCTTCCCCCCCGCCCCCTCCCGCCAGTTTTCCCTATTTCCCAACTTTCCCCGCCGGCCTACTGCGGCTTCTATTCTCTGGGCTCGCCTCCTTTCGCGCCCCCTAGGAAGGGCCGCGTGAAAAGAAAGAACGCAGGAGCTAAAACGGGAATGAGAGCTCCCATAAAATGTGATGTAAACCTTACTTGCTTCCCCGCTGCTGTGTTCTTTGTACGTTGTTTAAAACCTTTATTCATTCGGCTTTACATTATGCCAAGTGGGATCTGAATCCCTCCATGGCATTAACCTTTTCCGGTGCCCCGAAAACCTAGCCCAGGGCCTGGCATAGGAAAAGCGGCATATCTTTAAGTAATGAATCTACGCATATTTACTGTGTGCTTGGGGCTAAGGATTCAGCCCAGTTCGACCTTGTCTCTGTTTTTAAGGAGACGCTCTTTTTTTCCCCCTGTACGTGAGGAATAAACTCCCATTGAAATTGAATTTGCAATTTGTAACTGACTATAGTTCAGCTTGTGATTGGTAGGGTTATCTGTCTCCTGTATCTCTTTGACTACTTGCCCCTTTTCCTATAAAAGAAACAACTTATTGATAGTTCATTGGGGGAAGGGGTGTTCCCAGATCTTTCACTGTCTGAAAAAGTTGGAGAGAAACCCAAAAATAGTGGTTAAGATCTGAAGAATGGAAGAAATGCCTTCTCTCTTTTAATGAAACACCATCCTCAATGCTGCAGGAGTTCATACTTTTTGCGGATAATAGTTTCTTTTCTTCTGATCACATCTTTCCATAGGGCTGACTACATTTTGACCGAAGCAACATTTTGAATGCAAGAAACAGTTGAGTTAGTGTCAAATGATGAGAATAAGAACCAACTCAATGTGAAATAAAAACCCATGATTTTCTTACATTTGTTCCCCTACCTCTCCATCGTGATATTTACCGCACTTAACAAAGAAAGCTAGAGCACTCTGAGCTCCGGAACCTCTAACTTCCAACAGGATTCTTGGCCTCCCAACCTTCCAAGGAGAAAGACGCTTACGTGCTTATCCTTGAAAACAGTTCCTAATGGAACACTGCAAAGTTATAAACCAGGACGATTAATAGGGAGGACCAGGCTTGGGATATCTTTCTTTTACCTGGATATATGTTCGTGGATTTATAAGGTACATTTGAAAATAATTTTTAAGAATATTTCTTGACTATGCCCTCAAAGTTATCTTTTTTATTCTCCAAGTTCTATCACTTGCCCTTTAATAAGTTCCAGTCCCAGTCTGCCAGTATTTTCTTTATCTTCGTTCCATCTAGTTTGGGCTTCCTTCCTCCTCCGGCCTCACCCTCCCCTTGCTTCGTTTTTCCGGCTTGTACTAAACTGCTTACTTGAACAACTCCATCCTTCATTGTACGACCTATAAAATTGTACTGTCTCAAAAATTGGAAAAATAAGGCATTTTTAACAGCAAAAAAGCCAAATTCTCCTAAAATACTCCATTCCTCTTTTAATATGTCTAGAATTTGCGCAGCATAATACAGATCACCAATCCTTAATCCTCATTTTAAAAATACAAAAAGCTCTTAAGACAGAAGGTTTTTTGTTTGTTTGTTTTTCTTTTCATAAGTTTGTAGCAAACTCATTTGGTAAAAACAAACAAATAAAAAAACAAAAAAACATTTACAAACTGATGTGAGGCTATTTATGGTTTTGGTGTATCCCACTTAGTGTGAATAAATATGGAGCCACAAACCCTGTTGGGTGTTGTCTAATTTGCAACATATGAACCATAGCATCATTCAACAATCTGAAAAAGTTCCTCAATACAGCTGGCCCCAGAGGTTTCATATAAGGGATGGTGGACCTGCATTTACTCTAAAAAGGGAAATGGTGGAGCAGAGATTCTAACCATAGTTAACATTGAATGAAAACCTACCAAAAAACAAAAAAGGTATCTGGCTGGAAGTAGGATGGGAGGTGACAGCTAAGGGGTGTGTGTGTGTGTGTGTGTGTGTGTGTGTGCGTGTGTGTGTAGGAGGGGAGTAGAAACAAGAATTGAAAAAGACCCATACCTGAGGGACTTCCCTGGTGGTGCAGTGGTTAAGACTCAGCACCTGAATGCAAGGGGCCCAGGTTGGTTCCCTGGTCAGGGAACTAGATTCCGCATGCCTCAACGAAGATCCCACACACGGCAATGAAGATCCTGCATGCCGCAACTAAGACCAGTGCAGCCAAATAAATTAAAAAAAAAAAAGACCCATAACTGAGAAATGATATGGGCCTACATTGAACTGTGAAGAAAGAGTCCCTTGCTTAGGCGAATTTACTAGAGATCTCTTAGAAGTGATGACTTTTTGGCCCTTCATTATGGTGCCACACAAAGGCCAGACACCCCCTCTTTCACCTGAACCTAGCCTGGGCACCATATCACCATGGTCACCCCTCTCCCTAGACCTCAGGGAGGCAAAGGCTAAGGGCCCAAATTCTATCCCACGGTATAGGAGCTCCATGAGAATTGGAGTCATAGAACTCTGACGTGAAACTCTGCCTGAATTGTGTAGCCAGGGAAAGGCAGGAAGGAGTCATTCCCAGACTCTGAAGTAAAGGAAGAGTTCCGCCTCAGGCTTGCATCAGTCAGGCCAGAAAAACAGGGCAGCAATGTGAGAGGTGAAGTCAGATGGAAGAGATTGGGAAGTTCATTCAGAAAAGTAGGGAAGTATCATGGTGGGAGGTAGAGGATATGGAAGAGATGGGGGGATGGGGAGGGAGCACGTTGCAGACTTTGAATGTGTCTTGAGAGAATAAAGAGGAGTAAATGTCACATTGTCTGCTCACAGCCTGTCAGCAAGGGCACCATCTCTACATTTGCTTAGCAGTTGAAAGGTACAACTACTAAGGTTCAGTCCTTTGGGATAACTCAGAAGGGATGTAATCAGTTAGGAAGGGAGAAATGATGTACTGTTTTCAGGAATGATCCCAGCAAATCTCATACACTGTTCAAGTCACCAAACTTGTCACTGTCACAGCAGCCTCTGGTCAATGTCAATCCTATGCCCCTTCTTTAGGTAGGCAGTGGGAAGGTGTCATCCAGTTTTTCTGAATCCAGGTCACCATCCATATAAAGTAAGCTTTATCCATCAGGGACAGGGCCCTTTGGCTCTGCAATTTTAAGTCACGCTTCTCTTTCCAGCTGCTGGAAAGATCTTCCTACAGCAGGCACTCGTTTGCTATAGAGAGGAAGAAATAGAATGGAGGGGAAAATTATGAAGCAACCATTAAAAGATTAGAAATATCCACCAGCTGTTTGTCCAGTGTAACAGATAATAATGTTGGCAAAATACTTTAGAAATTAGAAACAAAGACTACTTCAGTGTTTTACTCTCTTTACTATAATTCCATTCTCGAGGTCCATGCTAGAAGGTTTCTGATGTGAGTGAAGCCACGATATAATAAGTCCTGCCTGCTATTTATGATAATTAATAAGGTCCAAGAGAGTTCCAGGTTATGGTGTGTTCTGTATTGCATTATTGAGATTTCTTCTGTTGTCACAAAATTCTTGGCTTAGAGTTATTACAAATAATTGTGACTAATAATTACAACTTCTGCTCTTTTAAAAAAAGAATATTGATGAAAATGAAGAATTCCACATCCAAATAACTATATTCAATCATTTTCTAATGTCTTTTATGATTTAAAAATGTATAATATTGAATCTGTTAGATTTAAGTCAATAAGAGCACATTCATTGTTTCACATTATGTGTGAGTTTGACTTCGTTACTTCTTATTTCATAATAGCACCTATGACCATAATAATTTACTTACCCACAGAGAAAGGAAATAAATCATGAAAGGGAAAACACAAGAGGCCACTGGAGTTGAAGGATGATTAGTTTTAAAGTAAATATGTTTATTGTAATGAAAGAAGTGTGTCAGATGCCCGGGAATTAGAAATACAGGGAAAATCAGAATATTCCCAGTGGGATTAATTCTAAATGCCTCTTCCATCTCTTTTTCAAGCTTCTGTTTTCTTAACAAAATCAACTATGGCACAAGTTTTCCTCCATATTTATATTTTATTTGTATTCACTTAGAGCTTTGTGGAGAAATGACCAAGTATAAGCACTTCTAGTACTTCATGACTGCATTTTTTTTTTTTTTTTTTTTTGTGGTACACGGGCCTCTCACTGTTGTGGCCTCTCCCGTTGCGGAGCACAGGCTCCGGACGCGCAGGCTCAGCGGCCATGGCTCACGGGCCCAGCCGCTCCGCGGCATGTGGGATCTTCCTGGACCGGGGCACGAACCCGTGTCCCCTGCATCAGCAGGCGACCTCTCAACCACTGCGCCACCAGGGAAGCCCCATGACTGCATTTTTTAAAAACATTTTATTGGAGTATATGACTGCATTTTTAAACTTCTGGTTTCTTTGTTTCTACAACTATAAATTGAAACTTTTGCTTACCCTGAAGCAAATGCATGCCTACCCACATATTCTCATCCTGGTGGCATTTCAGTTATCCTTGGCCATCATCATCAGGATACATCATTTCTACATCTCTCCTGGTGTGCCCCACGCTTGAGGACTAAGTCGAAACTGGAACAATGGAAGCCTCAAAAATAAAGGGGTAGGATGACCAGGTCTAGATTTTGCTTGGTGAAGCTCGAAGGGGACTAGTGTTGAATCATGACTTGGGTTTGACTTAAACACAAGTCAAGGGAAGTTAGAGTAGAGATGGATCAACATCGTTAGGAATCATCATGGGAAGTTGTTTACATTTTCCATTGCTCTCTTTGGAGCCCATTAGCTAAGCTTTCTCTGTGACTTTAGATTTCAGTCTAAAGCCATCTTGGTGCACTTCTTGCTGGGTTTTCAGAGACCTTTTATTCTTGGACATTTAAATGAAGACACCTGTGACTTGATGGAAAAATTCTAAGAAGTGCCTGCCTAGAACCTCCCCTCCCAAATTAGACTACAACAGTGTCAGTTTTTCATCTCAAAAATAGTTTCATCCATGATGGTTGGCACTGTTTTATCCTCTCCTATGTGTTTATTTTTTGTAACATAGATGGTCTCAAAAGTGTTGTAACTGGAAGCCCTTACAAGCGCTCTCCTGATAGGGACTCTGTAGTGTAAGAAAGTTCTCTTTCATTAGAAAGTGTGGATCCCTTCTCTGTTTTGTGGCCTGAAGCACTCACACTCACAATGGAAAAAAATTAACCCCAATTCATACATCTCAAGTATAGCAATGGCTCAAAGTTAATTGAAGGAAAGGCTGAAATTAAAAAAGGATTAAGTAGAAAGGAGGGTACCTGGAGCAACTTATATTCACACTTCCAAGTAGAAGAAAGCAGCTAAGCTATTTCTCTCTGGAATTTCCAAAAGGTGGTCTTAAATGTCAGCAATGCTGGGGGATTGAGGCTAGTGGAAAAAAGATCCTCTTAGGAATTGTATTCCAGTGTAACTCTCACCCCTAGATTTCACCTTTTAAAATTTGTCGGTAAAGTTAGTGAGTACTGCATGGTTCATCAATAGTCTGTCAAAATTCAAAATGTCAGTTCATTCAGGTCCAAACAGATATTAGTAGAAATATCAGAACAATATGAAGATCAGAGCTTTTTGTCATTCCCTGAATCATTTTTTTTCAACTTTTCCTTTACG
This sequence comes from Hyperoodon ampullatus, assembly GCF_949752795.1. Classification (NCBI taxonomy): domain Eukaryota; kingdom Metazoa; phylum Chordata; class Mammalia; order Artiodactyla; family Ziphiidae; genus Hyperoodon; species Hyperoodon ampullatus. Next base: position 32,411,127 of record NC_136913.1, read on the forward strand.
TGTTTCACATTTTCCCCTCTTTCTTTTCAGGCTTTCTGGTCTTTGGTAAACAAGAATGGGGATTGTTTTGATTCAGCCAGACCAATGTTAAGGTAATCACTCTGGAACCTACTGAGTATATGGATTTGGGCTTGCCATTAACGTCAGATCTCTTCTTTATAAAATAGGGTGATACCTATGTCACCGAGTTGTGAGGATTGATGAGGTAATCTATATAATGTGTAATGTCTGGCATATGGTAAGCACTAATCATAATTATTATATTATCATAAGCCAGGTGTCAGCTAAGGCCTTCTGGTCCCTAGGAGATTTAGGTAAACTTTGTTTAACTCTATAATTTCATGATCCTTCAGAATCCAAAATCCTTTCCCAAATCCTTGCTGCTTCTGTTCTTCTCTGTATCTGGTTCTGCATCTAGTCAAATGCTCAATTCTACCCCTAACCAACCTAGGTGCAAATGTCAGCCCTCACCAAATTTCCAGGAAAAACCCATCAAGTAGCACCGTATAGTTTTGAATTTATGAAACTTTTCTAATGACTTAAGGAGTCATGAGGAAAGGGTGCTACACTGTAAAGAAGAAAGCCTTCCATGTCTTGCTTGTCTCATCAGAACCTGCATCTGTCCTCTCGTCTCTCACTGTCAGTTCCATCCCTTCCTTCTCTCTCCATCTGCTCATTCCTATGGCTCTAAATCCTTGCCACTCGAACTGTGGTCCACAGATGCCAGCAGTACTGGAGTCACCTGAGAATTTGCTAGAAATGCAGATTCCTGACCTCTCCCTGGACTAACTGAATCAGAATCTGTAGTTTAGTGGGATCCATAGTGATCAGTGTACAAATTACAGTTTGGGAAGCGCCTGATCTACATCATCTTCTCAGGTCTCTCAGGGCTCAACCTCTACTGCAGGTAGCTGCATGAAAGCAGCTGCTAAGAGAATTTTTAAAAATCACCATTTTCTTCCTTACTCTTCAATGCATTATGTGGTGACCAGGAGAATGGAGTTTCTTTCATGTCCATTTCTCAGCAGGCTTTAATTGTCACTGATTTTGATCCCACTGGCAATGATTACTCCATAAGGGTCATCAGGGTTTTCTTTTATTTATTTGTTTGTTTGTTTATTTATTTATTTATTTACATCTTTATTGGAGTATAATTGCTTGACAATGGTGGGTTAGTTTCTTCTTTATAACAAAATGAATCAGTTATACATATACATATGTTCCCATGTCCCCTCCCTCTTGCATCTCCCTCCCACCCTCCCTATCCCACCCCTCCAGGCGGTCACAAAGCACCGAGCTGATCTCCCTGTGCTATGCAGCTGCTTCCCACTAGCTATCTACCTTACGTTTGGTAGTGTATATATGTCCATGCCTCTCTTTCACTTTGTCACAGCTTACCCTTCCCCCTCCCCATATCCTCAAGTCCATTCTCTAGTAGGTGTGTGTCTTTATTCCTGTCTTACCCCTATGTTCTTCATGACATTTTTTTCTTAAATTCCATATATATGTGTCAGCATACAGTATTTGTCTTTCTCTTTCTGACTTACTTCACTCTGTATGACAGACTCTAGGTCCATCCACCTCATTACAAATAGCTCAGTTTCGTTTCTTTTTATGGCTGAGTAATATTCCATTGTATATATGTGCCACATCTTCTTTATCCATTCATCCGATGATGGACACTTAGGTTGTTTCCATCTCTGGGCTATTGCAAATAGGGCTGCTATGAACATTTTGGTACATGACTCTTTTTGAATTATGGTTTTCTCAGGGTGTATGCCCAGTAGTGGGATTGCTGGGTCATATGGTAGTTCTATTTTTAGTTTTTTAAGGAACCTCCATACTGTTCTCCATAGTGGCTGTACCAATTCACATTCCCACCAGCAGTGCAAGAGTGTTCCCTTTTTTCCACACCCTCTCCAGCATATATTGTTTCTAGATTTTTTGATGATGGCCATTCTGACTGGTGTGAGATGATACCTCATTGTAGTTTTGATTTGCATTTCTCTAATGATAAAAGATGTTGAGCATCCTTTCATGTGTTTGTTGGCAATCTGTATATCTTCTTTGGAGAAATGTCTGTTTAGGTCTTCTGCCCATTTTTGGATTGGGTTGTTCGTTTTTTTGCTATTGAGCTGCATGAGCTGCTTATAAATTTTGGAGATTAATCCTTTGTCAGTTGCTTCACTTGCAAATATTTTCTCCCATTCTAAGGGTAGTCTTTTGGTCTTGTTTATGGTTTCCTTTGCTGTGCAAAAAGCTTTTAAGTTTCGTTAGGTCCCATGTGTTTATTTTTGTCTTTATTTCCATTTCTCTAGGAGGTGGGTCCAAAAGGATCTTGCTGTGATTTATGTCATAGAGTGTTCTGCCTATGTTTTCTTCTAAGAGTTTGATAGTGTCTGGCCTTACATTTAGGTCTTTAATCTATTTTGAGCTTATTTTTGTGTATGGTGTTAGGGAGTGATTGAATCTCATACTTTTACATGTCCCTGTCCAGTTTTCCCAGCACCACTTATTGAAGAGACTGTCCTTTCTCCACTGTACATTCCTGCCTCCTTTATCAAAGATAAGGTGACCATATGTGCGTGGGTTTATCTCTGGGCTTTCTATCCTGTTCCATTGATCTATCTTTCTGTTTTTGTGCCAGTACCATACTGTCTTGATTACTGTAGCTTTGTAGTATAATCTGAAGTCAGGGAGCCTGATTCCTCCAGCTCCATTTTTCGTTCTCAAGGTTGCTTTGGCTATTCCGGGTCTTTGTGTTTCCATACAAATTGTGAAATTTTTTGTTCTAGTTCTGTGAAAAATGCCAGTGGTAGTTTGATAGGGATTGCATTGAATCTGTAGATTGCTTTGGGTAGTAGAGTCATTTTCGCAATGTTGATTCTTCCAATCCAGGAACACGGTATATCTCTCCATCTATTTGTATCATCTTTAATTTCGTTCATCAGTGTCTTATAATTTTCTGCATACAGGTCTTTTGTCTCCTTAGGTAGGTTTATTCCTAGATATTTTATTCTTTTTGTTGCAATGGTAAATGGGAATGTTTTCTTGATTTCACTTTCAGATTTTTCATCATTAGTGTATAGGAATGCCAGAGATTTCTCTGCATTAATTTTGTATCCTCCTGCTTTACCAAATTCATTGATTAGCTCTAGTAGCTTTCTGGTAGCATCTTTAGGATTCTCTATGTATAGTATCATGTCATCTGCAAACAGTGACAGCTTTACTTCTTCTTTTCTGATTTGGATTCCTTTTATTTCCTTTTCTTCTCTGATTGCTGTGGCTAAAACTTCCAAAACTAGGTTGAATAAGAGTGGTGAGAGTGGGCAGCCTTGCCTTGTTCCTGATCTTAGTGGAAATGGTTTCAGTTTTTCACCATTGAGGACGATGTTGGCTGTGGGTTTGTCATATATGGCCTTTATTATGTTGAGGAAAGTTCCCTCTATGCCTACTTTCTGCAGGGTTTTTATCATAAATGGGTGTTGAATTTTGTCAAAAACTTTCTCTGCATCTATTGAGATGATCATATGGTTTTTCTCCTTCAATTTGTTAATATGGTGTATCACGTTGATTGATTTGCGTATATTGAAGAATCCTTGCATTCCTGGAATAAACCCCACTTGATCATGGTGTATGATCCTTTTAATGTGCTGTTGGATTCTGTTTGCTAGTATTTTGTTGAGGATTTTTGCATCTATGTTCATCAGTGATATTGGCCTGTAGTTTTCTTTCTTTGTGACATCCTTGCCTGGTTTTGGTATCAAGGTGATGGTGGCCTCGTAGAATGAGTTTGGGAGTGTTCCTCCCTCTGCTATATTTTGGAAGAGTTTGAGAAGGATTGGTGTTAGCTCTTCTCTAAATGTTTGATAGAATTCGCCTGTGAAGCCATCTGGTCCTGGGCTTTTGTTTGTTGGAAGATTTTTTATCACAGTTTCAATTTCAGTGCTTGTGATTGGTCTGTTCATATTTTCTATTTCTTCCTGGTTCAGTCTCAGAAGGTTGTGCATTTCTAAGAATTTGTCCATTTCTTCCAGGTTGTCCATTTTATTGGCATAGAGTTGCTTGTAGTAATCTCTCATGATCTTTTGTATTTCTGCAGTGTCAGTTGTTACTTCTCCTTTTTCATTTCTAATTCTACTGATTTGAGTCTTCTCCCTTCTTTTCTTGATGAGTCTGGCTAATGGTTTGTCAATTTTGTTTATCTTCTCAAAGAACCAGCTTTTAGTTTGGTTGATCTTTGCTATCGTTTCCTTCATTTCTTTTTCATTTATTTCTGATCTGATCTTTATGATTTCTTTCCTTCTGCTAACTTTGGGGTTTTTTTGTTCTTCTTTCTCTAATTGCTTTAGGTGCAGGGTCAGGTTGTTTACTCGAAATGTTTCCTGTTTCTTAAGGTGGGATTGTATTGCTATAAACTTCCCCCTTAGAACTGCTTTTGCTGCGTCCCATAGGTTTTGGGTCGTCGTGTCTCCATTGTCATTTGTTTCTAAGTATTTCTTAATTTCCTCTTTGATTTCTTCAGTGATCACTTCATTATTGAGTAGTGTATTGTTTAGCCTCCATGTGTTTGTATTTTTTACAGATCTTTTCCTGTAATTGATGTCTAGTCTCATAGCATTGTGGTCGGAAAAGATACTTGATCCAATTTCAATTTTCTTAAATTTACCAAGGCTTGATTTGTGACCCATGATATGATCTATCCTGGAGAATGTTCCATGAGCACTTGAGAAAAATGTGTATTCTGTTGTCTTTGGATGGAATGTCCTATAAATATCAATTAAGTCCATCTTGTTTAATGTATCATTTAAAGCTTGTGTTTCCTTATTGATTTTCATTTTGGGTGATCTGTCCATTGGTGAAAGTGGGGTGTTAAAGTCCCCTACTATGAATGTGTTACTGTCAATTTCCCTTTTAATGGCTGTTAGTATTTGCCTTATGTATTGAGGTGCTCCTATGTTGGGTGCATAAATATTTACAATTGTTATATCTTCTTCTTGGATCGATCCCTTGATCATTATGTAGTGTCCTTCTTTGTCTCTTCTAGTAGTCTTTATTTTAAAGTCTATTTTGTCTGATATGAGAATTGCTACTCCAGCTTTCTTTTGGTTTCCATTTGCATGGAATATCTTTTTCCATCCCCTTACTTTCAGTCTGTATGTGTCTCTAGGTCTGAAGTGGGTCTCTTGTAGACAGCATATATATGGGTCTTGTTTTTGTATCCATTCAGCCAATCTGTGTCTTTTGGTGGGAGCATTTAGTCCATTTACATTTAAGGTAATTATCGATATGTATGTTCCTATTCCCATTTTCTTAATTGTTTTGGGTTCGTTGTTGTAGGTCTTTTCCTTCTGTTGTTTTTCTTGCCTAGAGAAGTTCCTTTAGCATTTTTTTTAAAGCTGGTTTGGTGGTGCTGAACTCTCTCAGCTTTTGCTTGTCTGTAAACGTTTTAATTTCTCCATCAGATCTGAATGAGATCCTTGCTGGGTAGAGTAATCTTGGTTGCAGGTTTTTCTCCTTCATCACTTTAAATATGTCCTGCCAGTCCCTTCTGGCTTGCAGAATTTCTGCTGAAAGATCAGCTGTTAACCTTATGGGGATTCCCTTGTGTGTTATTTGTTGTTTTTCCCTTGCTGCTTTTAATATGTTTTCTTTGTATTTAATTTTTGACAGTTTGATTAATATGTGTCTTGGCGTATCTCTCCTTGGATTTATCCTGTATGGGACTCTCTGTGCCTCCTGGACTTGACTGACTATTTCCTTTCCCATATCAGGGATGTTTTCAACTATAATCTCTTCAAATATTTTCTCAGTTCCTTTCTTTTTCTCTTCTTCTTATGGAACCCCTATAATTCGAATGTTGCTGCATTTAATGTTGTCCCAAAGGTCTCTGAGACTGTCCTCAGTTCTTTTCATTCTTTTTTCTTTCTTCTGCTCTGCAGTAGTTATTTCCGCTATTTTATCTTCCACATCACTTATCCGTTCTTCTGCCTCAGTTATTCTGCTATTGATCCCATCTAGAGTATTTTTCATTTCATTTATTGTGTTTTTAATCGATGCTTGATTCATCTTTAGTTCTTCTAGGTCCTTGTTAACTGTTTCTTGCATTTTGTCTATTCTATTTCCAAGATTTTGGATCATCTTTACTATCATTATTCTGAATTCTTTTTCAGGTAGACTGCCTATTTCCTCTTCATTTGTTAGGTCTGGTGGGTTTTTATCTTGCTCCTTCTCCTGCTGTGTGTTTTTCTGTCTTCTCATTTTGCTTAACTTGCTGTGTTTGGGGTCTGCTTTTTGCAGGATGCAGGTTCGTAGTTCCCGTTGTTTTTGGTGTCTGTCTCCAGTGGCTAAGGTTGGTTCAGTGGGTTGTGTAGGCTTCCTGGTGGAGGGGACTAGTGCCTGTGTTCTGGTGGATGAGGCTGGATCTTGTCTTTCTGGTGGGCAGGTCCACGTCTGGTGGTGTGTTTTGGGGTGTCTGTGGACTTTTTATGATTTTAGGCAGCCTCTCTGCTAATGGGTGGCGTTGTGTTCCTGTCTTGCTAGTTGTTTGGCATAGGGTGTCCAGCACTGTAGCTTGCTGGTCGTTGAGTGAAGCTGGGTGTTGGTGTTGAGATGGAGATCTCTCGAAGATTTTCGCCGTTTGATATTATGTGGAGCTGGGAGGTCTCTTGTGGACCAGTGTCCTGAAGTTGGCTCTCCCACCTCAGAGGCACAGCTCTGACTCCTGGCTCCTGAATTTGGGATGATTCGTTGTCTATTCATGTATTCCACAGATGCAGGGTACATCAAGTTGATTGTGGAGATTTAATCCACTGCTTCTGAGGCTGTTGGGAGAGATTTCCCTTTCTCTTCTTTGTTCTCACAGCTCCCAGCGCTCAGCTTTGGATTTGGCCCCGCCTCTCTGTGTAGGTCGCCGGAGGGCGTCTGTTCTTCGCTCAGACAGGACAGGGTTAAAGGAGCAGCCGCTTCGGGTACTCTGGCTCACTCAGGCCGGGAGGGAGGGAGGGGCACGGAGTGCGGGGCGAGCCTGCGGCGGCAGAGGCCAGCGTGACGTTGCACCAGCCCGAGGCGCGCCGTTCGTTCTCCCAGGGAAGCCGTCCCTGGAACCCGGGACCCCGGCAGTGACGGGCTGCACAGGCTCCCCAGAAGGGGGGCGTGGACAGTGACCTGCTCTCGCACGCAGGCCTCTTGGCGGCGGCAGCAGCCCCAGGGTCCCACGCCCGTCTCTGGGGTCCGCGCTTTCAGCAGCAGCTCGCGGCCGTCTCTGGAGCTCCTTTAAGCAGCGCTCTTAATCCCCTCTCCTCGCGCACCAGGAAACAAAGAGGGAAGAAAAAGTCTCTTGCCTCTTCGGCAGGTCCAGACTTTTTCCTGGACTCCCTCCCGGCTAGCTGTGGCGCATTAGCCCCTTCAGGCTGTGTTCACGCCGCCAGCCCCAGTCCTCTCCCTGCGCTCCGGCTGAAGCCCGAGCCTCAGCTCCCAGCGCCGCCCGCCCTGGCGGCCGAGCAGACAAGCCTCTCGGGCTGGTGAGTGCCGGTTGGCACCCATCCTCTGTGCGGGAATCTCTCCGCTTTGCCCTACCCAGGTACGTGGGGAGTTTCTTGCCTTTTGAGAGGTCTGAGGTCTTCTGCTAGCGTTCAGTAGGTGTTCTGTAGGAGTTTTTCCACGTGTAGCTGTATTTCTGGTGTATCTGTGGGGAGGAAGGTGATCTCCGCGTCCATCAGGGTTTTCTTGATTCAATAGTTCTAAACCACCTTTTTTTGTTGTTTTTTCACCTGCTTCTGAGAGCTGTCATTCTCATTGTAGTCCCAAGAGTCTGAGGTTGTGTTAACTGACTGATGAAGACAAATGATGATGCTTCTTCAAGTGCACATTAAAAAGCAACTTTCAAGACTGAGGAACACTAAGAGTGACCCCTGGCTTTTTCTGAATTCACTTTGAGACATTTATTGCATCTTCACAGTACATAAATAAACTACTAAGGATCAAGAAGTAAAAGGCAAACGTTCAATTAGCCTAGTCATCTGAAAGAGCATCGTAGAACAAAGTACAGCAGGACACTGATAAAGATCGTCAAATACAGAGAGTCACAGGCCTGGAAATGATATGTGTAGGTAAAGTAAGAGGATAAAGCTGTATTGTTGTGGTTTCAAACTCAGGCCACTTTGACATTTGATCTCCAGACTCTTTTTAAATTCCTTATCTTTAGCCAACCCAGCTATTAGATTTGGGAAACTCACATATACTATTCTTAATTGATGAATTGACAAACAAAAAATGGTGTGCCAGTGAACAGTGTTGAGAACATAAGCTGCCTGTGGAGGCGAGAGTAAGCTAAAGATGTCATGTGGGAAAGTTTATCCAGGGGACATGATGTGACTCACTCACATGAGTGAATGGATACAGGATTTTTCAGTATGATGAAGAGAAAACTAAAGTGAAAGACAAATGAAATTTACTTTAAAAATTATAAAAGCTCAATTATATATGAATAGTTGGCAGGTCAGGAGAAAAAATAGAAGATAAATAAAAATTATTGATTATTAGAGTTGACAATTAAGACTGAAGGACAGGCTAGTAACCCTTGTAGGGACCAGTTTTTCGTAGTTGGCATAGAATTGGGGTGATTGACGCCACCATTCTATGTTTTGACACCATCACCCTACAGTGAACTAAGTGAAGCTGTGATTTCTGATAACCCTTTATTATTTCTTGACAAGATATCACCAATTTTGATAAAGCAAGACAGATAAAGCAGATTCTTAAACACATTCAGAGAAGTACATTTTTCTAATATATTCTATTCAATATCTTTTGCAATTTTTCTCAACATGTTTTGAACCTTTTTACCAATTCACTGTCACTTTCATATCAATCTCTGGACATTTCTTTGGTCATACATTGTAATACTTCGTGTGTGTCCAGGAGGGAGAGCACATATTTTGTGTGTGTTTTTTGTGCTTTGGGTTTTTAAATCTTTTTTAACATATTTTTTCATTGACTGAATTAGTGTGTGCTGCTGTTTCTCAGGCCTTTCCTGGAGTACATTTCTCTCTTAGAAACAGGCTTCTTTTTAGGAGAAAACTCAAATCTGGTTTTCATTCTTTGTGCAAGTGTCTGAGTACAGGATCAAATAATGTAAGAAAAAGTAAATATATTAAAGTTGTTCTTTGGAGTCAGCAAAACTAAAATAGAAATTATTTTAAAGGGTGTGATTTTAAATATTGATAGACTTGCTGCAAAATCCCTTCAGTTATGCCATGCTTCTTAATTCTACTTTCATTTATCATATTCTTTTAAACTCATGGTGTTTTCCCGATGTTTTTTGGTGTTTACTCCCTTTCCCTAAGTCCAGTGAGAAAAACAGAGAGAGTGGTTAAAACAATCAAAAGGCATTTCTAAAGTATGTGTATATGATTTACCTTTTCCCATTTAAAAAATCTTATCTCTTTTTATTTCTTTTTCTGCTGTTGTCATATTTAGTCTCTCACATGATCCACATTCTGGCTTTTTTTTTTAAAATAAGCAAGCAGTAAATCAAATTGTCTGAAACACACACACACACACACACACCGCACAACACAGCACACACAGCCCATACTCAATTATTTGTATGACATCAAATACTGGTGAATATCCTTGTCTCTCCCCAGGAAATATGTAGAACCTTCTTTCCCTGAATTACAGTCAAATTTCACTTGGGTGTGAGCAATTTCCCTAAACTGAAAACTGTCTGCATATTTTGGGATAATATTCCTACTGCTGTTTTACTGAATATGGGGCTGGTTTTGCCATTACCAAGCCAGATCCATGCCAATCAACATGTCATCAAACCCAAATTTAGGACACAAGGTCTGACCAACTAAGTGTTCTAAAGGAACAACAAGGCAAAATATTAAAAATCAAGAGTGCCCTGCAAAATCCAGACATAGGATTGCTGAATCTGTAGTGCAAAATGTTCACTCTGTCTTTGATCCCTGCTCTCAGCCAGACTTCTTTACTATTGAAGCGGCTTTTTCACCACTCCATTTTCCCTTCACTCTTTCAAATGGTTTTCCAACTATGTCCAAGTTTCTCATCATATCTGCTAATGCTGCAATGTTTGGTCTTGTAAGGGGTTTCTTGCCTTCCCATCATCCCTTCTGGGTAGTATCAGAACAAATGTTAAGATAGTAAATTGTGTACATAAACGAGGATAGTGTTGGTGGTAATCATTAATGGTGCTTTAAATGGAAAGAGATCAGAAATAGAGAAATTTCTCTAGATTTAGTTAGAGTTGACTATACTTTCAATAATTTATTTGACAACGACTCCATAAAAAGAAAAAGTTTGGAAAAGCATTATATAGAAAAACCTGCAAAGCCTGTTTGGAAACAACCAAGGTATGTGATACTAAAGAGTGAAGAGTTATTTATGATTCCACAATTTAAGTCTGTCTGAAAAAAATATGATTCAAAAGGCAACTTACAGAAAGTAGAATAGTGGTTGCCAGGGGCTGGGAGGAAGGGTGGCATGGGGAGTTACTGTTTAATGAATTTAGAGTTTCAGTTTTACAAGAGTTCTGGAGATTGATAGTGGTGATGGTAGCACATCATTATGAATGAATTGAATTCCACTGAACCATACGCTTATAAATGGTTAAAATGGTAAATTTTATGTTATGTGTATTTTACCACTATAAAAACATTGGAAGGAATAAAAGGCAACAATTGTTTTCTTTCCTCCAACATCCCTTTAAACATTTTTAGTGCAGAGTAATCTTCCTCCACTCTTTGTTGAAAACTCTTACAGAGCTCATAGGTGTCTGTTCACTTTCATGTAATAGCAAGTCCCATGTCAATTTAGGTGGCAAATATAATCTTGATTCAGCAATTAGAATGTCCAGCTGTGGGACTTCCCTGGCAATCCAGTGGTTAAGACTCCCAGTGCACGGGGCATGGGTTTGATCCCTGGTTGGGGAACTAAGATCCTGCATGCAGCACAGTGCGGCCTAAAAAAAAGAATGTACAGCTGCAATATATTAATCAAAGCTCCAAACTTCATTTAGCATTAATTCTTTGTAGTTTGGACGTATAAAGCCACTCTTTTTTTTTTTTTTTTGCTTTATAACAAATTTAATCAGTTATACATATACATATGTTCCCATATCCCCTCCCTTTTGCGTCTCCCTCCCACCCTCCCTATCCCACCCCTCCAAAGCCACTCTTTTATAAAGGGGTGCTGCTTCTATTCTAGGTCTATTTTTATGCTGCTGGTCAGGCTGAGGGGTTCAAGAGATGGAACTGATCCTACTATTTTCTTTGTAAATTCAGTAATTGGAAGAGGGAGTCTCTGTCATCTTCACTCTGGCATGTCAATATCTTTTCTATTTGGTATCTCATCTAAATTTGAGGGAAGGAGAGTTCCATTATAAGACCCTGTTATGATGTGCTGTCAAGTTTGCCTAGAAGGTTGGGAAAGAGAGAAAATACTCTGGGCATCACTCAGATGACTGGTCAAGGACTGTCAGACTTAAAAGTTGTGACACATGAGTATTAATTACCTAGTGTGTGAGAAATTTAAGTAGCTCCAAATCAGATTTCATTGCACATCATTTTATTAATATTATTATTAATTATAATTTTTGAGCACCTATCAACTTCTAGTATTTTCTAGGTGTTTTACCCATGCTTTTTAAATTTCTTAAATGAATACAGCCACACAAAGAGGAAGGTGCCAGTGCCGCTTTTCAGGTGAGGTAACAGTTACGTAAAGTTTGAGTTACTTACCTAAGGCCATGCAGTTAAGTAGTAAAGCTGAAATTTTTCTCTTCTGTCATCTGAAATTGATAGAACATCAAGATCGCTGCATTATTCCCAACTAATGTTTTTTTACAAGGAGGCCTAAAGCTATGTTATACTGAAGGAACAAGAGTTGACAAGCACTGCTAATTGCCTTTTGTTCTATTCCTGCTAGTAGTCTTTGACTCAGGACTGGCACCCCCCCCGCCCCACCCTTTTTCTTCCTCTGGCATTGCTAGTTGCCTTTTTCTCCACCTTGAAATATATTATATAGGGACACAGTATGTCCTAGTTCAGATATCTTTTGTACTGTCATACTTTATATGTCTTTTTTTTTTTTTTTTGGTCACACCCTGCACAGCTTGTGGGATCTTGTTCTCTGACCAGGGATCGAGCCCTGGCCCTCGGCTGTGAAAGCACTGAGTCCTAACCACTGGAACACCAGGGAATTTCCTGTATGTCATTTTAATGTATCATGATCTCATGTAAGAAACCTATTTCTATAAAACCAACTAACTAACCAAATTAACTAACACTCTCCACTGTCTGGGTAAAGCAGGCCAACTGATGCCCAGGGCATACTCAAGACTCAGGGCTACTAGGCTAATCTATTGTAGCCCCACTCACTGTGGAGATGAGTTTACTAGGAATTATTTATTTGTTATGATACCTGTTTATGGTGCTTGCCCATATTTTAGTAATTGTCAAATTAACTGTGGGAGAAGCAATGGTGAAAAGTTCGAAATAATTAGACAAAAATCTAGCTGCAGTCCAACTCTGGAATAAGTCCTAAGTGTCTAAGTTCTCTTTGTACTTAAAATAAAAACAAAAACAAAACCCAGATAAGCATTTATTTATGAAAGATGTTAGGAGACTTCTAATAAGGAGTCTTATTCAAAGGAAATGTCTTGGACCTATATCACTAGATTCATAAATAGGTACACCTTTATGAGGAGATACCATTTTACTTGGAAGAACAAGGGCTGAGAATGTGAGTGCAACATTAAAAATACATACACATGTGTACACACATACATACACACAGAATGATAAAGTTAGAACCCTAGACCAGGATACTCCTTTGTCCCACAAAGGATCCAAACCACCAAAGGCCTCACCTCAGCAGTGGACAAGGAACCATCAGACCTCAGAGAACCAAAGTCCAGCTGTGACTCCATATGACAACACCATGGTATTAGAACCAGACTCTCTAGCCCTCTGTGTGCATAGATTCTGGAAGAAGAATTGACCAAGTAAATTCTCTTTTCCTTGGTTAATGCAAGCTAAAGCACTCAAAGAGGAAAAATTGGACATACTGCTAGTAAGAACATGTGAGGTTTTAAGCAATCAATTTGAAAAATAAAAGAGATATGACCTTGTTTACAAAGGTCATAAACATTAAACCCCATTTTAGGAAAAATTGTTAGATTGAATATAAAATGATCTAGTAGTCTTTTCAAGGCAAGAAATACATTTATTTAATATCCATTTATTTCCAAATGTAAAAAGCTACAGATTTAGAGAAATTCTGATATGTACAAAAAAGAATTATAATTTCCGCATTTAATTTAAAGTTATTTTCTTGCTTTTGGTTCATGCAATAATTTCACTTAGAGGTACATATCCTAGAAAAACTCTTTATAGCTTTAGTATTAACTTTATTGTTTTGATATTGCAGTTGGACCAATATTTGCACTCAGCTTCATCCAGGTTAGTTGTTTTTTGCATCACAAAAATGATGTGAATATGCAGTTAAAAGAGCTAAGCTAAAGCCGGTACATATACCCCTTTCTCCCTCATGAAAGAGCAGGGCAGGTTCTGGCCCTGCGCTGGAGCATTACTTGTTCATGGGCCATGCAAGGAATGCAGATAAAGGATTCATATATGAACCTGCATCCTGGGGAGAAGCCAGGTAGACCACATAAACAGATTTTCAACCCTAAAAGTGCCAGATCAAGAAGTAAAATCCAGGGATGTGGCAGCCAGTGGAACTGAGGGAATAAGATGATATTTAGGAGGTTCACAATGGAGAGAGAAGAGGTGCAAGGCATCCAAGGCCTCTCACTGTTTAGGAGGGAGCTTTCACAGACTCTCCCATGGCCTGAAGGCCGTGGGTTATTTCTCAGCTAAAAACCTATTTTTCAGTTTCCACTGGGTTTGTGAACACTGTTCTAACTTTGTGGAGACACTACTGAGCATGGGTGAGGCGGTGATGGGTATTGGAGCACAGTGTAGTTAGGTCCCTAGAAGGGGTTATATCCAAATGACCATAAATATTGTTAATGATTTCCTCTACTCTAGAGAAGCAAGTCTACATCTGACAGAGTCTACCTCTGAGCAAACCGCCAACCCTAAAGCTGTTTTTCTTCACAATCACATTTTTTATTATGAAATACAGCATATTTACAAAAGGGAGGTATATCAATTTAACCAATAACAAATTAATGAGTGCTTGTTAACCATATTAGAATAGAATATTAGCAGCTCAGAGCTTCGTGTATGCACCTCACTGATCTCCCCGTCCTTTCTTCAACCTAGATGTGCACATGGTCTAAAAATTTCTATTATTTATTCTCTTGCTTTTACTTTATACTTTTACCACATAAGCAATTTAGTATTTAGCTTTATCACATTTAGTGCTATATGAATAAAATCCTATAGCATGTCTTTTTCTGTGACTTTTTTGAACTTCATAATAAACGCCAATGCATGCAGCTACTATACTTGCATTTTTTTCTCTTGCATAACGTTCCACTGCATATTCATACAATGAATGAATATTTGTTCTTCTGTGGAAGACCATTTGGACTGATTCATATGCCTTTAAGAACAGTGCTGCTCAGAATATTCTGGAAGCATTGCTTAAGGCCTATGTGCAAGTGTTACGTGCTAAGGAGTGGAATTGTGGGTCATCAAGTATGCACTTGTTTACCGTTATTGGATTTATACTTCCACCAGCAGTGCATTAATGTCTGCATTAAAAACCGGACATGATCACCAGTTGACCTGCAAGCTGGACCCGGTTAATGAAAGGCTCCTCACCCACCCCCCTGTCCTTGGAATTACACCCACCATTCCCACACTAGGAGCTGTTTCAAGGACGCAGCCTTGAGAGAGTAATGTGTTGTTGAGACCATCTGGATGGTATATGTGACTAAACCCTGTTAAGGCTTCTATATAGACTTTTAAGATTCTGGTGGTTGGGTGCAGAGATCTGCTCATCTTGCATCCACCCAAGACAAGCCACCTAACAATATGGAGTGGTCAACCCCTTTGGTTTCCCCTTGCCCTTCGTGTACAGGGGCCAGTTTGCAAACTGAAAATGAAATATATTTTCTGTTGCTCCATCTCTTCATGAACACTTGAAATTTCTGAAGAGATCTAGGAAAAACGTCTCAAAACTGTTCAGCTGTGGGAAGAAGGAGGGAAGCACTGATTGATAATTTTTTTTTTTTTACCCTGTTGTCCAAGATGGGACATTGGGTGTTAACTACTCTGTATTTTTAGGTTTTGCATGCATAAGTGCAAGTGGGCTCATGCAGGTAACCCTGGCCAGCATGGGTTCCAGGAAGGGAGAGGTAGAGGATGCAGCCCCAGGAGAGGGAGCTCCTGAAAGTAACTGTTAAACAAAGTCATTAAAGGCAGCATGGAAGTGGTTGCTGCAGCAGGAGATAAAATAAGAGTTAACACACAAGAAGTTTTATAATTTTTGTCAGTTTTCATTTTTGTAGATGTCCTTTATCAAGTTAATAGTTCCTTTTCTAGTTTTGTCAGCTTTTTGAAGTAAAATATACATAAAGTAAATTCACCAATTTTAAGTGTACAATTTAATGATTTTTTAAATTCATTTTTTATTGAAGTAACATTGGTTTATAACATTACATGTTTCATGTGTACAACATTATATTTCTACTTCTGTATATACTACAGTGTGCTCACCACCAAAAATTTAGTTTCCATCCTTCACCATACAGTTGACCCCCTTTATCAATTTCACACTCTCTCTGTTCCCCTCTAACTACTACTCTATTCTCTCTATCTATGTGTTTGCTTTGTTCATTTATTTTATTTTTTGGTTTATTTGTTTTTATATTTCACATATAAGTGAAATCATACACTGTTTGTCTTTCTCCATCTGACATTTCACATAGCATAATACCCTCAAGGTCCATCCATGTTGTTGCAAATGGCAAGATTTCATCTTTTTTTATCCTTGAGAAGTATTCCATTGTGTATATATACTACATCTTCTTTATCCATTCATCTGTTGATGGGCAGTTAGGTTGTTTCCATACCTTGGCAATTGTAAATAATGCTGCAATGAACATAGGCATGCATATATCTCCAACTATCCCACTTCTGAGTATTTATCCAAAGAACATGAAAACCCTAATTTTATTTTTGACTAATGCATATAGTTGTGTAAACTCCACCACCATCATGATATAAAACACTTCCATCACCCCAGTATGTCCCTTCATGTTCCTTTGCAGTTAATCCCTCCTCACCCCAACCCCACCCCAACCCCTGTCACCTAGGCCTTGGCAACTGCTGATCTGCCTTCCATAGTTAATGATAGAGGTTAATGATTTCCTATTATTTCTAGTTCTCTAAAAATTCTTATTAGGAAAGGATGTTGAATTCTATCAAATGTGTTTTATTGATCTATTAATATGATCATGTGTTTTTTTCTCTCCTATAGTCTCTTAATGTAGTAAATTTTACTAGTATTTTTAGTAATATTAAAATAATTCCTGGATAATACCAATTTGGTAATGATGGGTTTTTTTTCAACAAGACTATATTCAGGTTGTTTTTAGTTTTTTCGTGAGTAGTGCATCTGTATTCATGATTTGTTCCTGTAAATTTTCATAGTATACTCTTTGGAAGGAAGTTATTATACAGAGTTCACAATTAAGGAGTGGAGACTTATGCTCTCTCTCCTTAAGGGAGGAGGATTTACATAAATTATTTGGAATTCTGCACAAGAGACTTGTTTCTTCTCCCTTTACTTTTTTTTTGGCCACACCACAAGGCTTGCAGGATATTAGTTCCCCGACCAGGGACTGTACCCGGGTCCATGGCACTGAAAGTGCTGAGTCCTAACCACTGGACCACCAGGGGATCCCCTAATTATTTGTTTATTTATTTATTTATTTATTTATTAATATCACTATGGACTCACGGATACTTATTTTATATTTTGGGTTACAACTCAATGCTATGTTATTTATTTTGTTACTCAAATGTTGCCTCCTATGTTCCTTTGACATACCCAAACCATTGAAATATTTTGTTTTGTTTCGTTTTGTTTTTTTAAATGCTTTCTTTCTGGCACTAAAAGATGCTCCAGGCTTATTGTGTACATTTTCAGCCCCAGTCCTAGAATCAGCCATTTCTCCAAGGATACCAGTTCTGTAACTTTTTAATACACTATTTTAAAAATTGCTATAAAGGTTATTATGTCATCACCGAATGAGTTGGAGGAAATATTCCTTCTTTTTCTCTACTGGATAATTTGATTTATTGTTGGAATTCTTTGTTATTTCACATTTTCTGGAACTTCCCTGCAAAGCCATCTGATTCTAGTGTGTTTTCTGGTAGGATAACTTAAACTATTGATTTTGTATTTTAATGGCTTTCTATTTGTCTAATTGAATGAGTTTAGGTAGGTTGCATATTTCTAAAATTTTTTTCCCATTTCATCTAATATTTTAAATTTATTAACAAAATTATTCAGAACATGATTTTATCTTTTTAATCACTGTAGTATCTGTAGTTGTGTCATCTCTTTCACTCCTAATATTGTCCATTTTGCCTTCTCTATTTTGTTTTATTTGTTAATATGATCAGAGATTTGTGCAAGTTATTAGTCTTTTCAAATAATTGTTTTGTGGGGCTTTGGTGGCCTCTTCCATTCCTATTTTATTTATTTATGATCTTTATTATTTATTCCCCGCTATTTTGGGGAGGTTTATTATGTTGTTCTTTTTTTATTATTAGGTTGGATGCCTGGTTAATTATTTTTAAATGATTCTTCTTTTTGAATATACATACTGAAGGCTATAAAGTTCCTCTAAGTACCACTTTGGCTATATTCTACAGTTTTGATACGTGTGATTTTGGTCATTTAGGTTGAAATATTTTATAATTTTTTTTCTGACTCAAAGATTATATGAAAAAGTTCTTTTAAATCTCCAAATTCCTTCGTTCTTTATTCATCCTACCAGTATTTGTCACAGAAATACCAGGAACTGCTCTAGTCATTAGTCACAGAATAAAAACTATGCACTCTAGGAATTTACATTCTAGTAAAGGGAGACAGATAAAAAAATAAGTAATGTTTTAGATGGCATGAAATGAGTTAGAGAAAAATAAAGTAGGGAAGAGGGAAAAAGAATGAGTTATGGATAGGGTGTTGGAGGCCTCAGTAAAAAAGTAATATTTGTAAAATAACCTAAAGGAGATGAAGGAGTGAGTGTTCAGATATCTGCAGGAAGGATCCTGACAGAAGAAACAACCAGTGTACAGTTCAGAGGTTGAATCAGGCTTACTGTATTAATGGAACAGCCAGTGTACCTGGAGCACACTGAGGGAGAGGGGAGGAGATGAGACTGGAGAAACAAAGCCAGCTTGGAAGGGTAGGTGTGTAGGCCTTGTGGACTACTGTAATGACTATGGATTTCAGCTTTCACTTGTAGCATGATGTGAAGCCATTGGAGAAATTTGAACAGAGGTATGACTCATCCCAGTTAGGTTTTCCCAGGATCATTGGGGTAGAGTTGAGAATAGATTGGTTAGGAACAAAAGGGAAGCAAGAAGACAAAAAAATGTGTTGCCATTCACTTCATAGATTAGAATGTGGTCAATTTTCATAATGCTCCTCAAGTTCTTGCAGAAAACATGTATTTTTCAGTCATTGTATACAATGTTACATATACATTCTTTAGATCAAACTTATTTATTGTGATATACAAATCTTCTGTATTCTTGCTAAGTTGTTATCTCTTTAATCCATTAGTTACTACAGATGTGTTAAAGTCTCTCAATGTGATAGAGGTTTTGTAATTTTCCATTTAATTCTGTCAATTTGTGCTTTATATAGTTTGAGGCTATATTATTAAGCCCATGTGAGTTAAAAATCATTATTATTGGGACTTCCCTGGCGGTCCAGTGGTTAACACTTTGTCTTCCAATACAGGGGGTGCAGGTTGGATCCGTGGTCGGGGAGCTAAGATCCCACGTGCCTTGTGGCCAAAAAACGAAAACAAAACAGAAGCAATATTGTAACAAATTCAATCAAGACTTTAAAAATGGTCCACATCAAAAAAAAATCATTATTATCTTCTGGCAAATTGAAATTTTTGACCACTATGTAGGCCTCTCTTTATCTTCAATAATGCATTGGTCTTAAAATCTACTTGGTTTGCTTATAAATACATTGAGACCACCTTTGTTTTGATTAGTGTGTGCCTGGTGTATCTTTCCATCATTTGACTTTCAATCTTTCTGAATTTTTATAATTTAGGTAGGTCTCATGTAAACAATATATGGCTAGATTTTTCTTTATTTTGTTTAGAGTCTGGAAAATCATTATCTTTCAAATCTAGAGTTTAGTCCATTTACATTGTTATAGGATTATGGATATATTAGAATTAATTTCTGCTATCTCCAGGCATTCATTTTGTACTGTTTATCCCTTTCATTGCCATTGCTAGTTTTTCTTCTTTTTTATTATATTTTCCATTAAGTTATTTTAGATATTATTCTCTATTTCTTTTGGTATTTATTCTAGCTATTTATACATGCATACTTTATTTAGTCTCTTTCACATTTTCCAAATCTTTGTCTCTCTGAGCTGCTTTCAGGAGAGTTCTTATGGATCCATCTTTCATTTATTCTTCTCTCTTCAGCTGTCTAATTTGCTGTTTAACCCACCATCAAAATTTTCATTTTAGGGCTTCCCTGGTGGCGCAGTGGTTGAGAGTCCGCCTGCCGATGCAGGGGACACGGGTTCGTGCCCCGGTCTGGGAAGATCCCACATGCCGCGGAGCGGCTGGGCCCGTGAGCCATGGCCACTGAGCCTGTGCTCCGGAGCCTGTGCTCCGCAAGGGGAGAGGCCACAACAGTGAGAGGCCCGCCTACCGCAAAAAAAAAAAAAAAAAAAAAAAAAAAAAATTTTCATTTTAATTATTTTGGTTTTAGTTTCTACAAATTCTTTTGATTCTATTTTAGATCTGCATTCTTATTTTTTATTGTTCATTATTTCTTGTTTAAATATTTAAACCTCTATTTCATGTTTTGAAATATATAACCATAGTTATTTTGCATTCTGGTTCTGAGGATTGCAACATTGGAATTCTTTGCACATTGGGTTCTTCCTCTTAGTTGTGGTAACTGGTTTCTGTGGCTTTTGTATTTTTTTTCTGTGATCTCATGTCCCTTAGATTGTTATCTGTGGGAATTATTTGACGGCTGGGTTGCAACTGTTTCCCCCAGAAGGGTTTGTTTGATTCTGCCAGTCATCTAGGGGTCCAGAGCACTTATCTTAAATGCTTCTCTTGAAGTTTCTATTTATGTAAATTTGGGCTACAGACATACATGAGAACTGCTTTTGTTTAAATATTCTCAGGGCAGATTGTACTCCCCTTCCATACAAGGTGAATGTCAAGACAGGCAATTTGACTTGCTCTCCCCATGGTGTGCCAAGTTTATTTCTCATTACCATTACATGGAAGGTCTATCCCTTCTGGATCCTAGCTTTAACCTGAGAGTTGTATTAGACTCCAGCCTTGGGCAAGCCTTAGGCTCTGCTCCTGTCCCTGTGACTTTCAAAGCAGCAGAGAATGCTCTGCTCAAGGTCACCAATACTCTGTTCAAGGTCACCAAGCAGATGCCCTGAGGATAAAGCCTACCTTTATTTCTCTTACATCTTGGGATTTCTATTTTCATTTTATTTTTTGTTATTCGCCTGTTCTTTATTTCTTGCCAGATCAGTGGTAACATTAAAAAAAGATGTTTATATTCTATGCAAATTTTTCTTATTTTCCTTAGAAGTGGTGTTCAAGGTCTCAAGTCTGCCATACTGCTTCAAATAAAAGCCACTTCACACATGCTCTCCTTCCTTACATGTAAATATATTATTTTTCTCTTTTATGTATTTCATATGTAAATATGAAATATATTGTTTCATTTTGACTCTCTCCCAAAAGATTGTATACTCTGAAGAAAGAGGTAACTGTGATAATAAGCTAAACCTGATAATTTGATAATTGTTGGTAAAAATTGGAGATAAACAATAATTTAGTATGTCACAGGAAAGTATCCAATTATACTATCACCTACGTCTACTAGAAATCAGCAAAATGTAAACCCTAGTTATTAGTATAAAGTGTGGACAACCATTTTCCAAATTGATAGTCTGAAAACTAGAGGTAAAAACCGCTCAATTTAATCTCTATCTTAATGTTATATTTCTTCAAAAGGTACAGTGTGGGAATAGGCATATATTGATTGTCTGGATGAATTTTGGAGATACAGGCCAATGCCTATGGCTTCTTTTTGTATGTTCCAATGTGTATTTCCATGATGAATCTATTTCCTAGATTCATTTAGAGTCATGAGTGTGGGCTGGGCACTGTGTATTTTATTCAAAAGTTAAAATTTCTAATTTAAAAAAAAAAAAAAAAAAAAAAAAAAATGTTATATTTCTTCTCACTATCTCCAAAAATACTAGGAAATTGACAAGTGGTGTGACAGAGAGATGGATAAAACACTATCCTGAGCTTCTTTCTGATTTCTCCCTAGTCATTAATTTCCATTTTGACAACTATGGAATATATACTTAAAAGCTTTTGGAATTTGATTATCAAAAATCAGAATCTTTTAAAATACGGACTATAGACTCCTTGACAAGAGAAGCTTATTTTCTATTAAGAGTTTGGATTAAAGGAAAAGTGAGATATTATCTCTATATTCAAGGAATCACTGTGTGCTAGTTCAGCCTAACCAACAAAAACATGTTATATTGGTATAATGAATAGAGACTTATAAAAAGCATTAAGATATCACATAGGAAAGCTCTCTGATCTAATATCAGAGGGATGAGATGTTGAACCATGATGCACAGTGTAGAACAATTGGAGAATTGAGTAGGGAAGAAACAGTTGGTGCTCACCAATTATCCCATGTATAATTTACAATCTGCTTTGCAGTTAAGTTAGGCTATATGACAGGTTCTGGTCAATGGACAATGCATGAAAGTAGCATAAGTCACTTCTTAGCTAAGGCAGTTGAGAGTGGGGGTACCTCTTTCATCCTGCTTTGCCTGCTGACATGACCTGTGTGTTCCAGATGGTATGGCAACAGTATGGAGAAGAACTGACCAGTCTTCATTAGACTTCACAAAAGTGAGAAAAAATATTAATTGTGTTTAGTTATGAGATGTCTGGCTATAGCTGCAGGTAATGTTAATTACCTAGATTAATACAGTAAGGTCTTAGTTTGGGATCCACCCAAAACAGACCTCAACACTGGCATTTGAGAATGAGTGGTTTATTTGGGAGGTGACACCAGGACACACCAGTGAGGAAGTAAGATGGCGAAGAGGTGATGGTGAATAAAACATTTGTTTTTAAGCAGTTGCTATGGGTAACTTGAGCTTCATCCTGCTGGGGAATTCTGAAGGACAGTATAGACTATACACTTCAGAGTTATTCCTAAGTGATTACTAAGAGATGATGGGAGTGCGAGTTTTTATGCACCAGCTTCTGTTAGCCATTGATTATAGGTTTCTCCTGGGAGGTGTTGATTCCCCAGCACTTTTTGCCTGATATACAAGTGACAAAATGGGCCTTGATGGCCAGAGAAAGCTCTCAAAGAAATGCAGGTGCGCACAGTGTGGTTTCACTTGTATGAAGGCACAAGACAACATGACATATCATAGGAAGTATAATGTGAGAGGCTGCATGGCATGAGATAGCACTGAAGAGATAATATGGCATCCAATCATGGAGGCTCTTCTTTGCCATATGAGGACCTTTTTTCTTCTGGTCTTGTCAGAGGCAGAAAGCTGTGGATGGATTATAAGTGTAGGAGTGATGTGGTCAGATTTGTACTCTAGATTGGTCACTCTAGAAGGTATTTGGAGAATGGATTGAAGTGGACCAATTCGGTGATTGTTACAGTTCTCCAGTGATGAGACCACAGGACTCGAAACTATGACAATGATAATAGAGACAATACTGATAAAAGCTAATATTGTTTAGCAGTCAGTATGTGCCAAATACATAATTTTAACATAATGAGTCATTTAATACAAAGCCATATCAATAGAAATTATTATTATATGTATTTTTAGGAAACTGTAGTGGAGAAAGTTTGAGTACTTTATTGAAGATCAGAGTTAAGAGGTGGATGAGCTTGGATGTAAACCCAGGATATGTTGTTCCAGAGTCTACACTCTTAACAAGCTCAACACTGGCTGTTGGTAAAAAAGAATAGATTTGTTTACGTTATTTGGTGAAATGAGCAAATCATGGTGATTTTTTTCTAAGGAAGAGGAAAATGTAAAGGATGACTCCAACATTTCTACCAATGGATAAAAGGTTAGATGCACATTTATAAGCAATATTTTTAAAACAAGAGAAAATTCTTCATTGCATAAAATGTTGCTAAGAGGCATTTATTTTAACAACAGCAAAAAAGCTTCTGAAGTTTATTTTATCCCTATGGTTGTAATAAAAGAAATGAGCCCTGAATTGCACTAATTTCTTCCAAGAAACTGGTACACTAATTTGGGGCCAAAGAGCTAAAGCATGAAATAGCTCAATGACAGGGAGTATAGTACTTTGTTTACTGGCAATTTGGCAGGTAGTGTCTTCTGACCTGGGAAAATGGTCCTGCAGGCAGGAGGGGCTTATTTTTGTCATGATGTGAAAAGCAAACCTAACATGGATAAGATTAGTAGCCTTACTTGTAGTGGCCACTTCATATAGATTTGAATTTTTAAATATTTTTTCTTAAAGACAAAGATGTGCCACACTTCAAATATTCTTTCTCTAAAGATGGCTGAAATTATATGGAAAATGAGCTTGAATATTAATTTTGGTGGTACTGACAGCCAAATAATCACCATGAGTGTTGTGGTTCTACTGTATAGACTGAAGGTGATTGTCATTCAGTCTTCATTTGAAAGTACATGTCCTCAGATCAGTGCTCTAAAAATATATTTCATAGGCTAGGTGAGTGCTGTAGGAGAAACTTATTAAATGTTGGTAGGAACTACAGTTGACCCTTGAACAACATGAGTTTGAACTGTGAGGGTCCACTTATACATGGAATTTTTTCACTAAGTGCATACTATAGCACTACACAATCCATGGTTGGTTGAATCCAAGGATGCAGAACCGTGGATACAGAGGGCCGACTGTAAAGTTATACATGGATTTTGAACTGCAGGGGTCAGCACACTTAATTCCTGTGTTGTTCAAGAAGATGAGCCAACCATCCATTGAATTCCACAAACACTCAACAAAGAAACACCTGCCAGAGAAGCACAGCAGGAAAATAGGCAGCAGGTGCCACACCCTTGGCATCTGCTCAGAGTAAAACAATCCCTGGTTCCATTGAGGCAGAAGGAGGGTGTTCTTTCTTGTAGCTGTTATTTTTCTGTTCTCTAGCAATGCAGAGTTATATTTATAGTTTATTTATAAATGGATTAAAAATATCTCCACGTTTCTTAACTGACACATTTTGAATACCTATCAGTCTTTCAAATTTGCTAAAATTGTTGCTTATCTACTTACTGGCTGACTGATTGCTTGTGAAACTTTTTTTTTTCAGTCATTTAAGCTTTCAGTTTATTTTAGAAAAATCATAATAAAAAGAAGGTAATATTTACAGAACGATAGGATTCAAATTCAAAATGACCATTTCAAGCTATGACTCTTCTACCTGTAACATCTTGAGTTATAGACTTAACCTCACAGTCTTGTTTCTTATCTGCAAAATAGGGTTGCTGTGATTATTAAATGCATATGGCCCAAGGTAGAATTCCTGAATATATATTAGGTGCTATTTTATGCTAAAAATGTCTTAGGAATACCATGATACAATAATTGAATTTGAAGTGTTCCTTAAGGATCACCTATCCCAATCCTACGTTAGCTGGTAAGGAAACTGAGTAAACTGTTGGTGATTACAAAATTATTAGTGGCAGAATTAAGGTTTGTATCTAGATTTCTTAATTGTTGCTCTAATTTTCATGGACATTTCTTAATTATAGTTCTTAAAGATAATTTTTATTACTTAAAAAAGGAAAAGAAACAGTTAAAAGCAGTTGCTGACTACTCATGGCAATTTACAGTTGTAATATCACTTTCATGAATAAAGAATCCAATAAATAAATATTGTAGCAACTCTGGATGTTAGACGTAGAATAGGATAAAATGACCAGATGGTTGATTTCAATGTAAAATACTTTTCTTGCCTATTTCAAGACTTTTCAAAATCTAAAAGAAAGCATTTTCTTCTCTGATTTAGAAGGAGAAAAACCAACACAGCAAAAGTGCAACTGTTGAGAGTGGGCAGGGTTGTGTTGGGGTAAGGTTGAAATTACAACCTCACAAAATTTTATCTTGTAACAAAGAGGGGATGAATCCATCCTGATTTTGTCATCGAAAAAGTAAATTCAAACAAAATAAAATGAGAGAAGGTATTTCAAATTATTTTGAAAAGTAATGATTTCTGTATTGGTATATATAAAGTATATACTTGCTCATATTATTACAAATTCAAAGCACTGACATATATATATCCACACACATACATATGTATGTATGTCACTTTGCCTCACTTAGATCATAGACTGGTTGCTCCAGTACCATCCTTAAACTAGGTGTCATTCACATTACTGAGCATATTACACATGCTGAGTTCATTTACCTTTAGAGTTATCCAATGAGGTATGTATCATCTTCACTTTTGGTTGAAGAAATTGAGGCTCAAAGTAGGTAAGATGTTTGTTGAAATTACAGAAACAAGGTTTTGTTCTAGTTCTCTTTTAAAAAATATTGGGTTATAATTCTGTGAGGTCAGTGTGCCCCGTTTAAGCCACAGGGTAGTCTAGCAGAAGTCTCACACTTACTCCCACAGGGAGGGCCATGGATTAGAGAAGAACGAGGGCTGATGTTCAGCCAGTAAGAACCGATTTAGCTAAAATGATTGTTAACATTTGGAAATAGTACTCTCCCACCTGCCTTGCACCAGCCTGCCTGACATCACCTTACCTGGAATCTAGGAAATTCCTAGATATCTCCACAATCCAGTAGGGCAGAAAGTATAGCTGGCAAAGCAAAAGCTTCCTGTATCCTGCTCAGGGCTTTGCCCAGCAGCAAAAAAGTGAGGGTGGGGAATTGGCTACCGCCTGCTTTCTCATTCCAAGCCCCGAGAACAAGGGAATATGGGATATGCAGCTTGTAGATGTCAGCCTTCTGGGGCACAGAACCAAGCAGGGGAGAGGTAAGAATGGGTATGGTGGGGGGCTTCCCTGGTGGCGCAGTGGTTGAGAGTCCACCTGCTGATGCAGGGGACACGGGTTCGTGCCCCGGTCCGGGAAGATCCCACATGCTGCGGAGCGGCTGGGCCCATGAGCCATGGCCGCTGAGCCTGCGCGTCCGGAGCCTGTGCTCCGCAACGGGAGAGGCCACAACAGTGATGAGGCCCGCGTACGGCAAAAAAAAAAAAAAAAAAAAAGAATGGGTATAGTGGGGCAGATGGAGTATAACCAGCATGGCAGTGGAATGAAAGATCATTACAGGAATTAAAATGAGCCCTAAAGAAATACATAAATCTGCAATTCTAGCACAGCTGAGTTTATGACCCTACCTTCATGTCTGATATAGGAACCCTGAATTAAGAGAAGGAAAGCAGAGGATTTGGGTTTCAACTCTTTCAAGGGCTAGTAGGTTTATGTTGTAGTTGCTTCCTCTTCTGATCTAGAGGCCTCTGTAATAACCCCCCTGGCGTCTATGTAGATGCAGGGCCCTGAATTTGTCATTCTCCAACTGTTGGAAAATGTCAATATTCACTTCACATTTACTAACAGTCAAGTTGTTGAAGTGGGAACATCTGCTGAAGAGGATTTATGACAACAGTTCTTGGAGTTAGACTGTGGGGCTAATGGCTTTTGAGAACCCTGGGATGCTGAGTCATGTGTATTTTTTAGGGAGCCCTTCTTAGGCAGACCTTACTTCCTCTTGCTGCATAAGTATCGTGAACATGCTCTCATTCAGTTTTGTTCAAGAGGCAAAATATCTAGTATTTATAAACATCTTTTTTTTTTTTTTTGCAGTACGCGGGCCTCTCACTGTTGTGGCCTCTCCCGTTGCGGAGCACAGGCTCCAGACGCGCAGGCTCAGCGGACATGGCTCACCGGCCCAGCCGCTCCGCGGCATGTGGGATCTTCCCGGACTGGGGCACGAACCTGTGTCCCCTGCATCGGCAGGCGGACTCTCAACCACTGCGCCACCAGGGAAGCCCTATAAACATCTTTTAAATGGAAACATATAGATCCTTATGTTAAGTCTTCTAGGAGGATATGTAAGTCTGATTATAAAAGAGCAGTAATATAAAAGCCAGAGTATAAAAAAGGAATTTGAAATTCTGGCAGGAATTTACTTGCATGAGAGTATCACAGGAAGCTGTGTGTGATGGAGGAAGGTGGAATCCAGTGAAAAGCCACATAAACCTGTGATACCCCTAAATCAGCTCTGTGTTACCTGTGTTAACACTGTACTTCCATTAAGTTCTACATAGCTGTCTAATTAATTTGGAAATTATGTTATCTCTATGTATTAGTTTTTTCTAGGGCTGCTATAACAAAATTCCACAGACTGGGTGGCTGAAATGACAGAAATATATTTTCTCACAGTTCTCGGGGCTAGTTCAAGGTGTCAGTGGGTTTGTTTCTTCTGAGGTCTCTCTCCTTGGTTTGCAGATGGACAGCTTCTTGCTGTGAACTCACATGGCTATCCCTCTGTCTGTGTTGTTTGTGTCCTAATCTCTTCTTATAAGGACACCAGTCATATTGGATCAGAACCTGCCCTAATGGCCCCACATAATTACCTTTTTAAAGACCCTATCTCCAAATACAATCACATTTTGAGTTACTGGAGGGTTAAGGCTTCAACATATAATTTTGGGGGAAGGGGACACAATTGAGTCCATAACACTCCATGAGGTCCATTATCACTTTTCTGTAACCCTCTTAATTAGCTGTATCCCAGTATGTACTGCACAGTTATATAGCATCAGTATGGCACATTTTAGTCTGTGTGATGTCTATTCAGTATCCATTTATCTCTTACTTTTCTTTAGACTACCAAGATATTCCCTCAGGTATCCACCTGTTTATGAGATCATTAGCACCAAGAGGTAAGCCTGGATTGGCTTAGCTCAGTCAGCATATACCTTTCTCTTTGGCTACAGCCACTGGTGCAGTGCTGGACATATGATCTATGCCAGCCCAGTTACTGTGAACCTGTAGACTTATTTCTTTTACTGTGGCAGATATTTTTTCTTCTGAATATGGACAAGAAAGCATGTAACCTTTGGAGTTTTTGGCAGCCATCTTGTGACCATGGATGAGAGCCAGGTCTAAGATGATGCTGCAGAAGGAGAGAGATGAAAGGGATCAGAGTTCTTGAAGATCCTATTGATCTATTGAATCAAACCACCCTTGAAATTCATCCCACATCAGGACTTTCCAACTATGTAAACCAATACATTTCCTTTACAGTTTGAGCTGTATTTAGCTCTTCTTTTTTGCAGCTGAATGTATTCTGATACAAGGCAGTGATGCTTTGTGCTTTCTGATCTTACAGAGCTAACCTTCCATCAAGTCAACAAATGTTTTTTGTTCATCTGCTATGTATGCGCCAGTCACTTTATTAGGTGCAGGGAAGAAAATTTTGTGCAAATTAGATAATCCTAGCTTTCTTAGCTTATAGTCTAGTTTGGGACACAAACTTTCATTAAATAATTACACAAATAAATGTATAATTGTAACTTTGAAAGCACAAAAAAAGAGATATACTCAAGGTTATAAAAGACTATAAAAGGAGGAGCTCACCTAGTACTTGTTCTAGTCAAATTTTCCACAAGCAAGGGCTATTTAACCTGGAATTTGGAAGAAGAGTACCAGTTAACTAGGTGACAGAAAGGAACAATGACAAAGTCTTGAATCAGGAAAGAAGAAGGCACAGCATTTAAGAAATTAAGTGAATGCCAGTGTGTGCGGCTCACATAGATTAAGTGGGAGAGGACATGGCATGGCGTTCTTTTAAAACAATACTTGATGCAGGATCTGAGGTCTGGAGCTTCCCGCATGGTATTTATTTATTTATTTAAATCCATTTATTTATTTATTTATTTATTTATTTATTTATTTATTTATTTATTTATGGCTGAGTTGGGTCTTCGTTGCTGCTCGCGGGCTTTCTCTAGTTGCAGCGAGCGGGGGCTACTCTTTGTTGCGGCGCATGGGGTTCTCACTGCGGTGGCTTCTATTGTTGCAGAGCATGGGCTCTAGGCACGCGGGCTTCAGTAGTTGTGGCTCGTGGGCTCTAGAGCGCAGGCTCAGTAGTTGTGGCGCAATAGAAACTCCTAATTATAAATTTTTTGCTGAAACCATCATGGACATTTCTTTCTCCATTTTACCTGGAAGATTTGGAATATTCAAGATATGTAAAGATTAGTGCAGGGTTTTAGTGTGTGCATGCACGTCTGTGTGTGTGTGTGTGTTTATGAATGTCTGTGTGTTTATGAATGTCTGTGTGTCTATATGTGCATATTTATGAATATGTGTGTGTTTGATATGTGTATATATTTATGAATGTGTATGTATGTGTAGCAGAGTTGCTAAGTAGAGGCTTGGCTCTGCGCATTCTGTGGGGCCCGGCCTAGGCAAACATATATAATTACCTTCAGAATCCATTATTATAAAGGGATTTTCTCTAAGATTGTCAGAAGGTTAGCTTAGGATAAATGGAACGTTTACCAAATTCTTCAAACTTTATTGCAAACATCAGCATCAGCCCTTTCTGGCTCCTTCTCTCTAATTCCCAAAAGAACATTTTAGGCCTATTTTTCTGCCAAGAGTCGAGTTCCAAGAGCAGAGAGAAGTTATGGTTTGAACAAAGAACAAACTCTGAACTGACCCTTTGAGTACCAGACACTTAATTTTTAAATTTCTTCTCTCAAATAAATTGATTTACAGACTTAGTCTTCCTTATAGAAAATAATCTGAAATATTTGCCCCCGGGTTCATTATGCACGAGGATGTCAGCAGCACAGTCTGATGGATATAGCAGAAGATTCAGCAAAAAGAATTATCTGAGAAGACAACACCTTTACAGATAGTTACAAGTCCCAAATTTAATAACACGGTGGGCATTTTTTTTTAAGTTTTTACTTCCTTTCAATGATGATAATAGCTACTCTTTTTTAAAAAATTATTAATTAATTTATTTATTTTTGCTGTGTTGGGTCTTCGTTTCTGTGCGAGGGCTTTCTCTAGTTGTGGCAAGCGGGGGCCACTCTTCATCGCGGTGTGCGGGCCTCTCACTGTCGCAGCCTCTCTTGTTGAGGAGCACAGGCTCCAGACGCGCAGGCTCAGTAGTTGTGGCTCACGGGCCTAGTTGCTCTGCGGCATGTGGGATCTTCCCAGACCAGGGCTAGAACCCGTGTCCCCTGCATTAGCAGGCATATTCTCAACCACTGCGCCACCAGGGAAGCCCAGTGGGCATGTTTTGATAAAATATTTTCAGTTATTATATGCTGTGATGTAGAAGGAAATATAAGAAGTCTTTCCCTTAAGTATGTTATATTTGTGAGTCATATAATACAACTATGTTTGGAGTTATGCAGCTACAAGGCAAGGAATGCCAAGAAATGCTGGCAACCACCGGAAGCCAAGAAGAGGTATGGAAGGAATCCTCCCCTGGAGACTTCAGAGAGAGCATGGCCCTGCTGACACCTTGATTTTGAACGTCAAGCATTAAGAGCTATGAGAGAAGACTTTTCTATTGTTTTAAGCCTCCCAATTTATCGTACTTTGTTATGGAAGCTCTAGTAAACTAATACAAGCTCCTATTATGAAGTTCATGGAACATCAGGTTTAGAATTGATTCATTATACTGTCGACCAGTATCTCAAAAGTGTTCTTAAGTCTCCTTTGAAATGTTGGAAGATGTTCTGCAAAAAGGGATTCTGATGGACCAATAAATTTGGGAAGTATTTCATATCTTAGCTCTAACTTAAAAATTCACACTGAGTTTTGGGGATATCAAAGATTATGAGAAGTAGAGAAACTGACTTTGTTTACCCTGAATTTCTCAAGTGTATTTGATCAAAGATTCCTCTTTTCATCAGACACCATGTAACATGACCACAGACAAATGTGTTCTGAGGGACTTGGGTCAGACATGCTAATGTAAGGAAATACAGGCCCTTGAAGGAGCACTATGACCAGAGTTATGTTGAGGAAAAGGATCCTGCAGCAGCAAGTAGGATAAAGGGGAGAGAAGAGGAGATAGAGGCAGGGAGGGCTGACCTGAGCAGGGAGGAGGGTGGTGAAGAGAGAAAGACGGAGGTTAAAGAGAAAACCAAGGGAGAAGGCACGAGGGCTGGAGACATTGGCTAGACAGCTCTCTCCTATTTACAACACAACAACTACAGAGTTCAAAACATCTTTTACATGTGAAATGGTTTTTGTCAAATTTTGGATTAGTGTTCACTATAGTACTGTAGGAGTTTCCTTATTATTTTTTTAATTTTCTTTGGTTTGTTTATTTTACCCAAATATATATATATATATATAATTTTTTTTTACCTGACTGTGGTATTGCTGATTGCACATACTCAAGAATTTAACCAATAGTTTAGTTCCTAAAGAAAGCAGATGAAGGGCATGAAGGAGAAGAGGTACAATGAAAGTATTCTTAAATTCCTTAAACCTCATTTGTGACCAGTGGCTAAGGAGGAACCAACCTCTAAGGAATCCCCCCACCCCACCCAAGTGAGCCAGGTCTGCTTGACTCCTTACCCCCAGGAGAAGCCAGGGAGAAGTTTTCTCCTCAGCCAGTTTCTGGAAGGCTTATTATGTACCATGGATCTGCAATGGCAGAATTAAGATGAAATTTCCATGAAGAAGCCAGAGAGGAGAAAAATGCCACATATGGTTGGAAATTTCCCATATTCCAATGAAAGGTGACATTCATTTCTAAGTTAGGTTTAGTATCAGTAAATTAGTTGGAAAGGTTTGTGTAAAAATCTGTCATAAACTCCTGCCTACTACATCTCTTACTGAAAAATCTATCTAAAATTAGTAACAGAATATTCTAGGCTTGGATGACAGGTAATGCTCTAGAACTTTTGTTACCACTGCACCTAACAATTCTATGCCTGGTGCTTACTCCGGGTTGAGTGCTGTAGATTTCTTCTATTCCTACTTGAGGGCAAAACTGAATAAGAAATGGAAGTTGCATTTTGAATTGAGGTAACATTTAGGAATGATTTAAGAAACTTGATTAATGAGAACACAGGCTTTTATGATTCAGTCATTAGGAGGCTTGTTTTTACCATTTTCATATTTGAAACAGGTTCTAAATAATGTTCTATCAAACCGTTATAAAGCGTTTATAAATGGCATCGCATAGAATTATTTACATGTCTCTTGAACATGATAAAACTCTTCTATAATAAATTATTATGGAAAACACACTGCTATTAATCATTCATTAAACGTTAATAACATTTATCAATGTTTATTTCCTTTAAAGTGAAAAGAAAAATAGTATTTCATATTGAAAAATATCAACTGAATTAAGGATTTTATTTTTTTCCAGATTTGACTCTAGACTGAAACAGATTTTTACCTTTTAAAAATTCAAGTTATTAATATTAATGTAGATAAAAAGAATATATTTGCATTTTTATAAGACACCCAGTCTCTACAGTAAAGAAGAGCTCTGTGAGAATATAAGGAAAAAAATTAAAATTGGATTGTGCACTATAATTTTAAAATATTTTTTGTATTCCTCAACAAGGAAAGTGTCTCTAAATACTCAGGTTTTTTTTTTTTTTTTTTTGCGGTACGCGGGCCTCTCACCTCTGCGGCCTCTCCCGCTGCGGAGCACAGGCTCCGGATGCGCAGGCCCAGAGACCATGGCCCACGGGCCCAGCCGCTCCGCGGCATGTGGGATCCCCCCGTACCAGGGCACGAACCCGCGTCCCTTGCATCGGCAGGCGGACGCTCAACCACTGCGCCACCCGGGAAGCCCACATTTCATTCTTAAAACAATCCTGTTACCTATTATTATACCCAGTGCAGGCGTAGGTTACATAGGTCTGTCAGAATAAGGATCTATCAATTCTATAGATATGACCATAGATTTTTTGATGGTAATGAAAGTGATCAAAGAACACATATTTGACCAATGTCATGCAATTAGCAAATATCCTGGCCTACTAGTAGCTAGTTTTATTTTTTTAATCAGGAGGCATAATGGAATATTTTCATATTATGAATAAATCTTCCAGAAAATATGAATACTCTGTATTAAAAAAAGATCAATAACATAAAATGAACATACTAAAACACCAAAGTAATCCCGTCTAATTTATCAGAATAATATTTCATAATGCCATGGTTCATAGCAATCACTGTTCTCATTTTACATTTGGAGGTATACCTTCTAAATATTAATATATAGAGAAACAAATATATATTGGTAGCTACATATAATATGTATAGATTTTAACTAGGACCACATTAGTTGTATAATATGATATGCTTTTAAAAACAATATAACTACAATAAAAAACATATAACTAAAACTTAAAAAAACTTAATATAAGTTTAACTTTTCTTTTATACTGAGAAATTGCTTGAAGCCACAATTTCTAATGGTCATTAATATTCCACCATATTAATTAAATGATCTATTTTTGAATATTTAATTTATTTTCTGATTTAAGAAACCTGAGTTTGTAAAGCCTGTGGTCATAATATCTAAAATTTCATGTCTATATGGTGCTATGTATAATGCTATATGTGTGTATGTTTTACCATGTAAAAGGTGATGATTCAATAATAATATCTATAATTGTGTAAGATGGTATACTTGTATTTGAAATAGAAATGTGATCAACAGTTTATAACGTATGTCTTGTTGACTAATCTTTATGGCAAAATGACCATGGCTTTCAGGTTAAAGATTGTTCTTAGGATTTCAGTCTGTTAAGCTAAAGAAGAGAAAAGTTGAAAAGAAATTACCACCTACTGCAAACCAACTCAAACAACATATAATTCCTCCTTTGTCCTTTGATCCATAGTTAAACATACTTCTACTGATCCAGAATACTTTCTGAATGATGACAAACGTATGTAGGTACTAGTAAGTCTGTTTTTACTATGAAGTTTCTTATTTTTGTATTGGGTTAGTCCTTCAGTATTTTGAGCACTATTGTTTTTGGCAGAGTAGATGTGTGAGACATAATAACCAGAAGTCAGTATCAACCATCTGTTATATAGCAATAATTTTAATGTATTCAGTGATGCCTGATTTAATGGTTTTTAAATTTTGTTTCTTGTTTTAGGAAGAAGCTTCATTACTGACAGAGATATATTGACATGAGAAAAGAATTGAAAAGGTGATATTTTGCTTGAGAATGCCTTCACATATACTTGATGTGTGCCAATGTCTACTGCACACCACTAAAACCAACTTTTAAAAGGACTGTTAAAGCCAGGTGAAGAAGTCAAACGTGACAGCTCATAGCCAATGGTATGTTGACTCCAGAACCTACTTTTCTGATTCTGTGAAATGCATCGAAAAGTGAGTAACAGTCAAAGCACAGATATGGTGTACATTGTGTGCTAGTAGCCAAAGCCAATTAATATAATAAATTACTTTTCAGAAGATTCCATGGTCAGTAATTAAAACTGAGATTAGGGCTTCCCTGGTGGCGCAGTGGTTGAGAGTCCGCCTACCGATGCAGGGGACACGGGTTCGTGCCCCGGTCCGGGAAGATCCCACATGCCGCGGAGCGCCTAGGCCCGTGAGCCATGGCCACTGAGCCTGCGCGTCCGGAGCCTGTGATCCGCAACGGGAGAGGCCACAACAGTGAGAGGCCCGCGTACCGCAAAAAAAAAAAAAAAAAAAAGAACCTCAGTTAAAACTGAGATTAAACAATAATTTTACAGGCATTTTATTAGTAGTAGTTATAATGACTAAAGTAAAAAGCAGGATAATATGGTTTCAAGTGGAGAGAAATCAAATTGAGTAGTGACACTAAATTAAGAAAAGCCTTAAAAATTGGATGGAGAAATCTAGAAATGATGCAGCAAACAAAAGGAAGACATTTAATTTCACAGAATGAAAGGGTTATTTTAGGAAGATTAATCAAGGATAATAATTTTACCTTTTACTTACTAGAAACTAAGATATTGAAATTATGTAATGGATTAACATTTTATATTGCCAAGTAGGTTCACTTAGTAAAGCACAGAAGCAACCTATGTGTCTTGTTCAATAATCAGTGATTAATAAAATGATGAGTTAAACCAGTCCTCAATCAAATAACAGCTGTGAGCACAAGATAATAAGAAAATCATAAAGTAATAAATCATTCAAAAGGGACAGATCACCAAAATTGTGTAAGTTGTTGTCCTAAAAATTAGGATTCTTGTCTAGATTCTACCACCATCTGGGACAGCTTTTCTTAATTTGTTGAGCCTCATGGAGCTTGTGTGCACAGGCCACTCAAGATGGCTGCTCTCTTGCTCTCTGTACACACCCTGCCCGACCAGTGCCTGCTTCACCTATACTCTACCCACTTGACCGACCTTCCTACATACTTGCCCCAGGCCCCAGCTAGTGATTGTTCTTTTCAAAGAGGCTGTGAGGGGCGTGCCTCTCTACTGGTTTCCCTGGTAACTAATGAGCCCACCTGAAGTCAATTTCCCTACAACTGGCCATCTCTCCACCACCACCCCCAGCGCCCCAGGAGCAAAGACGGCTGCCATGTCTTGCCCGCCATCTGCCACACGTTGTTGTGGTGGGGTGTTGCTCCAGGACCTTGCTTCAGAAGTAAGCTCCCCCATCCATTAAACCGTTGATGTCTCTGTTGCTGGGCTCTTTCTTTGGTCTTGAAGCTAGACAAGTACAGGCCTTATAGGTCTGCGGGGTGCTGCCCAACAGAGCTACTGTGAAAAATGAAGGAACGGAACATCATCATCTCTAAAGTTTCACCTTGCAATATATTACTGTATCATATCAATTCTAAGATGGGCATTTTTCACATTTAACTTCTCTGAAATCAGGATGTGTCTGTATTCTATGTTGTCCAGCTGGCAGTTACATCGTACTTGTCATTGCCTGCACATATGCACTCTTGATTGTAGCTTTTAATATCATTTCAGTTGGGTTATGTTACTAAACATGTTGAGTTTCATTGCATTACAAAATTATCGGTATCATTTGGTTTGAAATATAGAATTATTTGGCCTCAAAAATACAGCAGTAGGGCACAAATTTGTTGCTATTAAAGCAAATATTTATCCTTGGAGGAGTGAATACAATTTCATGATTTTGTGCAAAGAAATACAAAAGAAGCTTCATGAGACCTTAGAGAGATTCCCATCATAGAGACTTTGCTGTTCTAGGTTTTATTACGTTCCTTTGAAATTGCCTAATATACTGCAAGCAGGAAAAAATTCCAAATCACTTGGAAACAGAAGAAAACTTCAAAGCAAAAAGAGGCCGGTGTGACCAGATCATGTGTCATGTAGGACTTTCATTAATGCAATACATCATAATTTAATTTGTGATATATTTCTTCCTTAATTGTTTCAGTGAGTCTTACAACTGATGCTCTCTTAGGTTTGAAGAAACATGGTATGTATGTGCTTCTAAGGAGCCAAAATTGATTTCCCAAATTTCAGGCATTATCTCGCATATTTTACTCACATATATGATTCCAGATCTCTTGTGTAGTTGGCTCTTAAGTTATATAAAGTCCTGAAAAATTGGTTTAGATGCACAACAGATTGAAAAAGCATCCATACATTTTTTTAATGGGGAAGAGTATAAGTTTTAGTTTCTACTTTACAATGTCTGCACAAAACTTGCTATAGCGTCAACGCTACATTGGGTTTCATAGCTGTAATATCACAGTGAACTTGTAAGTAAACTCTAAACAAAGAGTCTGAAACACTGTAGATCATTACTTGAGCTGCACTGACAGGTGGGGATCATTAGAAATAAAGATTTTCTGCTATTAATTCAGTTGTGATTATCATACACAAAAAAGTTATGATCAGAAGCTAAATGTAATCTGTGCATCAACAATCTTGATAGTTTTTATAACTTTCAATGAGTTTTCAGATTCCAAATGAGAAATCCTAGATTACTTTCAGATTATGAAGTGTCATTAAACACTATTATGCCAGAGTAAAGTAGGCATAGTCCTTACCTATATTAAAAATAAAGCTTAGGTGTTAAACTGTGAAAAACTACTTTCCAATGTATATATTTTTAAAATAGCTAACTCCGCAACATTTTCTCAAGAGTTGCTTTTCTGTGCTTTGTGCGTCAATTATTTTTCTTCATGTGTGCAGCAATGTTTTGCAATTATTGGCCATCTTTTACTCCTGATTTCCCTTGTAGAAGATTGATTAGCACAGTCACTAGAAAGCAATTTTCATCACCAAAGGCAGCTTCTTTTTTCTCTTGATTAGCAGCCCTGCTGCAAGTTATTCAGCAGAAATAGATAATCCGTAAGAACACTGCCAGACAAACATTCTGATAAGAAAAAGAGGGCTAAACCTGAATATTGCCGACAGTATTCCAGGTAGGCAAATGATCAGTGAAGCTGTGCTGCCTTGAGTTTCTGTGATATTCCTGTTTTACTTGGAGAACTGGGCCTTCGGTACTGCTTTTTGTTTTTCTCGTTTCTGTATGAATCTTTGGGTCTTTGAGAAGAACACAAATTTGCCTGTGATATGTGTGAAGAGAGGGAGAATGCCTATTATGGATCAGTATCACAAACGAATGATTCTATATTTCTATGTGTGTTCTGTCACCCCCACTAAAAGTCCTGTCTATCTGAAGAAATAAGTCAAATGAAATTCAATTGAACCAGATAATTGTTTGTTCCTTTAAATTATGTCCTATTATGTAATAAATATTAGCTCTCCAGTTTCCATTTAAAAATAAATTTAGGGAGGAAATATTTATGTTGGCAGAAGAAGGATGAAAGGGGAAGCTCAAGAATTCTTTCCTCCTAAAGCTGCTGTACTTTGTCTGCTTAGAAAGAAGAATGCACAAGGAAGCAGCATGATAGAGGGAAAAAGTTAATAGATTTGGGTTCATACATATCTTCAGTATTCATTAAAATCTTCAGTATGTCCATTTAATACCTGTGTGACTTTGAACAAGCCAGTTAACATTTCCAAACCTCAGTTCTCTCATCTGTAAAATGAGCACAATATATTAATTATCTTGTCAGGATTAGAGATATTGTATCAAAAAGCTGAACTCATAGTAGGTTCTCAGTAAATGATAGCTATTTTATTACCTACATCTGTATCTATCTACCTCCTATCTATTTATCTTCCTACCTATTTATTTATTTAGATATGTAGACTTTAGTCTCTAAAGAAATGGCTATGCGTGATTATACTTTTTAACAGTCAACACAACTTAAACCTCTCTCTGTCCTTTTCTCTCTGTCAGGGTATCACAGGCTTGACAGCAGAATCAAAGTCTTTCCTCCCCCTCTACCCAAATGCTCCCAGACTCCCAAACCTAGTCTCCTCCAGCCCCTGTCTTCTCTTTCCCCAGATACAGTCCAATCCATTCTCTGTCTTCATCACTTGCTCGCTGCTGTTTCCAGTATACAGCAAATCCGTTCATCTCGTATCATCGTTTACCATGCTATTTCTCCAATTCTGCCCAACGAAAGGCCTCAGAACAAGCAGGCAAGGAATTGGATAGAGGAGCAGCTGTGACTTCTGTTTAGTTAACTATGTGCTTCTCCACCTCCCCTCCCCCCATACTCTCCCCTCCAGCTATCAAATTCCGAGAGGCCAATTCTTTTGTTTTCTGTTATTCAGGACATTAGGAAAGAAGATTCAGAAAATTCCTTGTGCTCTCCCTTGGGCTCTCTTAACCCCTTTTACTTATAATTTTCATCAGTGTGATAGCAGAGAGCAAAACCAAAATTTTGTATATTATAGAAAATTAAGAACTGATTTAGGATTCCCTCGGTGGCACCCTCTGAAAACAAATTCTGAAACTGTATGAAGCGTTTTTGAAATTGGGACCTGTTTTATTGATTTACAGGGAAAGTTCCACTCAATGGATATCTGAATGGACTAAGAGCATGGTTAAGAATGGGTAATAATCAATGCCAGAATTTTTTATTTCATAGAAAGCAAAGTTGAAGATTTTTTTCTGGAAGATTAGGAATGAATGCTATGAAAACCTGTAGGGCCTCTGACCAATTGTGGTTTGTCTTCATCTCTTTTATGCTTGGGGGCATTTCTAGCTAACATTTTCAACCTCCAGAAAAGAAAAACACAATGCACCAGTCAATTTCCTGAAATACAAAATAAAGCCTACTTCATGTGTCATTACATGTGAATAAGCCATTAAGAGCTGAGACTGGCTGCAGCATAACTTCCTCTGAATTACTGTGAAAATTCAAATTTAAAAGGCTCCACAATAGTTTTGCAAGGAAGGAAATATACTGGGGGAATAGAGCAACCTACACCAGATTTAAACTTGTACACTCCCAGCTGTTAGGAAAATGCAGATCTGTACCAAAAGGTAAGCAAGGGCTGTAGAAAATTTTCTGAATATTAGCATGAGGTTAATGTGGTGTATTTTTGCTGAAATGTGTAAAACCAATTTTAGCATATAGTGGTCTTCTGTCTTTGCCTCCTTATTATCACGTCTGTGCAACCAATTCAATTATTTCTTAAAATGTGTAAACATGATTAAAAAGCACCTAACGAATCTATAATATAGTTAATCATATTCACCAAGTGATTGGCACTGACAGCCGATGGCGCTGCACGTATTGTCTGTCCACCATCCCAGGGACCCTTGTAAAAAAGATTTATGTAATTAATAAAGTGACTAGGACACATGTTAATGATAAGTGATGTGGGTAATATAGTTTCAAATTTAGGAGCCCTATTCTTCACTGCGGCAGTCGCACCATCAGCTGTGTGGAGATGTGTGAAGGCAAAGGCAGTATGAATTAGACCTGCAGTTTTTGGCTTTGCCCCCATGAAATTGCGTCTGAATGACCTTACAAGGCTTTGATCCATGGGAATATTAGAATCAGATGTTCCATTTGACGATCAAATGGGAAAAGGCATTTCAGGTAGTTGATATCTTTACTTACATGAGAAAGTTCATATATGTATTGTCTACTAGGAATTTTATTCTAGAATTCTAATGCTCCTAACAGGCACTTCTTCTCTCATTAGACAAATTGAGTCTATTCCCTGACACCTAATTCTTCCAGAAAAGGTCTGTTATCTGACATCTAATTTGTGTAATGTATCTCCAATTTCATAACCTTTTCTAGATTTATGAAAATAAATGTCATTCATTGTTGTTCTTGGATCTATTCTTCCTAAACTACAGGATCATGCCACCTCCTCCCCAAAACTTTTCAAGGATTTCCAAGAATTTTACCAAAAATAATATCTCGCATCGTTTGGGAGCTGACCTCTATTTTCCTCTACAAACTCTCTGTCCTGCATTGCCCTGCTAACATCCTTCCTATGCTTCTCACTCCTGACCTTCTTTCATTCTCTCAAACACCCGAAGTTCTTACCTCAGGCCCTTTGTCCATCTTCCTCCTTGCCCTTTCCATGCCCGGCTTCTTCTTATAC
Source organism: Hyperoodon ampullatus (assembly GCF_949752795.1). Classification (NCBI taxonomy): domain Eukaryota; kingdom Metazoa; phylum Chordata; class Mammalia; order Artiodactyla; family Ziphiidae; genus Hyperoodon; species Hyperoodon ampullatus. The sequence goes on from NC_136913.1 coordinate 32,451,876, forward strand.
TTGAAGGCATGCTGTACATGATTCCATCTCAGAAGGGCCTTCCTTGAGTTTTCAATTGAACTTAGGTTCCCTGTACACTTTAACAAAACTTACACTCTCTACAGGACTCATCACGGCTCTTGACTGTGCCTATTTATAGGATAATTTGTTTGTCCCCCCCAGACAAGGAAATATGTAAGTGCACGGGTTTTGTCTATTTCACTCAGTACTGTGTTCTTAGAGCCAAGCACAGTGCCAATATTTCTCAACGTGGATGAATTAATGCTGTCTCAACTCTCTTTTAAAATGGACTGGACAAATTTAGTCAATGAATCTGTAAAAAATAAATATAAATTTCTCCCCATCCCGGGATCTCCTTTCCATATGGCTTTTGTTTTGATATTTTTCTCATTCAGTGGTTATAAGTGGTGGTTATAGAAATAGATATTAATAAACCCTGAATTGTTTTCTATAATAGAGTAAGAAAATAGTGTCATTGGGAGAATATGGTTCAACTGATGAGTAGAAGGATTCAGGAAGTGTCAAGAGGCCAAAGTGCTATTTGAGGCAGTGGATTTGGGGAGAAATATCCTATACCCAGGTAATCAATGGATTTGAAGGCTAAGCATATCTAACATACAATTTAAATTTACTTTGATATATTAGGCTCATATACTATTCAGTAGAATTAAAAAATAATAATATCCTGTTTGCTTTTGGCTTTGGGTCTCCAGGAGTAGGGTATGTGTCTCGTATTAGGTTTTCCCCTTAAGGTGGAGTGAAAGGAACAATCCTGAGACACAGAGTAGGGGATAAGAATTAATTGAAGGCAGACAGTCAGAGCTGGAGTTCCTCCCTCTACTTTAGCGCGTCTACCAGGAATTTGCAAAAATCCTTTTGGAACATTGGGCTATCTACAAGGTATTGAGACCAGTATTATCTAGATTTTTTTAAAGGCTCTAGACTACCTCCCTAACAGTTTCAAAGAGTTTCGTGTTGTTAAGCTTAAAGGCATCATAAAGTTGACCCAAGGTTACAAGTATAACGTAGAAATAACCTCCAGACATTGATGTTAGAAGTAGTCTAGGAATTATTTGATGATTCAGCTAACACTGTGGCATTTCTACCATCAAATATCCCATAATCCCATTAAATCCACATGAAAACATGTATAAAAAGTCATTTTGGCTCTTTATCGCTTTATAGTTTTCTAGACTCCAGCAAGGCAGAGTTCCATATCTGTTATAAAGTTTTGCATTTGTAACTTAAAAAGTACTGTATATAATGATAAGCAATAAAATGCTTTTGAACTTCACATACATACACACAGATACACACAACATCTAGAGAGACATACACGTCTATACATACATACATATACATTATATATATAAAATATATCTAGTGGAAATGCTATAAATGATTTCCCACCAAAACTTCTAAATGTATAGACAATCTAAACTATCATTAAATTAATCTAACCATTTAAAGTAAAATCTAAATCCTTAGCTCTCTAATGTTTGTTCTAAATCAACAGCTCCAAGCTTCTATCTTTATATTCTTAACATTACACATGTTGTATAATTGTGTCACAGAAAATTAGAAATACTGAGCACAGTTAAATACCTTCACAATCCCAACTCCTTTAATGCTAAACATTTAGCTTATTTCATTCCTGATTTTTCCTCTTAACCTTGGTGTTGGTTGTTGCTGGTTTTTTTTTTTTTTTTGCAAGTTTGTGTGTGTGTGTGTGTGCATGTTTTAAATGTATTTTCAATTAGGTAATATATCATCTGTTTACAATATAGCTCTTGAAAAACAAAAGGACTATAGATATTATAAGACAAAACAAACTCCAGTCATGAGATACTACATACATCATGTGAAAGCAACAGCCTGATCTCTAGGTTATGAAAATTAGAATTAAAAAGTCACTACCAAGAAAATGTCCAACTTTCCTACTTGCAAAGCTTGGGTGCAATTCTATGAAGTATTTAATAAGCTGAATTTTTCCCATTGTGTAAACAAAACGAGATTAATCTAAATCCTAAATCCATAGCTACACAAAATACCAGACATTGTGCATTTCACTTGTTAATATACCATATTTTCTCAGGTAGTGGAAGGGAAGGCAAAGTGACTACAGAGAACAAAAATGTGGGAAGAAGAAATAGTGTACCTATGTTAGACCTATTAAATAATGGTGAAAAGAAAGGCTCAATTAATGCATCTCCGAAAGGTGTAAAGACTATACTTCAACTTTGGAAAATTAATTTAGAAAGATAGAGGGAGAGATTGAATAATTGCAATTTTTCATGAAAAACGTACATATGACAGAAAGGAGCACAATGGAGAATTCATAAAACATGTTATTTGGAAAAATCTGTTAGTTTTCTTTGGCCAGATTAAGAAAGAATAAATAAGTTTATCAATATCTGCCATCCTTCATACTGTTGATAACAAATTAATAATAGCATTCCTGGCTCTGCACTTACTAATTAGGACTTCCTAATAAATGCTGATTAGCCGAGTCAGGGAGGTCAGCAAATAAACCTAAATCCTTTTTTAGTCATGTCTAATTTTGTACACTCTATTCTCCTTTTTTAGCATTTGAATACAACAGGTTAAGTTGGCAGATATTGTTTATGGACCACTGAAGTTATTTTGACCAGTTAAATCTCAGTTTTATTGAATCCTTGATAACTGGAATAGAATTTGCAGGGAGACCAGGGATATTGGAGGGGTTTGTACTTGATGTTTTCTGAGAAGCCAAAAGAGAAGTCTCTTAGTTTCCAGTTGAGTTGTATTTTTTTTATATACAGTTGTTCCTTTATTTCTGTTTTGTCATGCCCACTCAAAACAAGACTGTTAGCATCTTCAATTGTTTTATTCTCTTACATTTTGGTTTTCTTGGGATGCTCTTCTTTATGAGGTGAGGATGTCCTCTGACTCCTACTATAGGATTAGGTAAAATTTTTGGCTACATTCCCTGAAGGTCTATGTGGTTGGTTTACCAGACTTGTTGAAGAATGGACTCTAAAGGCTGTAGGCTTTGGTGGTGGAGAAATAGGAATAGGAATAGGAATGCTTACACTCCATGTACCCCTTGAACATTCACTGGAATTTACTTGTGGCACAGAAACTTCAGTAGCCTGTATGTTGGTCACACATATTGCTGTTATAACTGGAGCAGAACTGTTTCTGTCCCAAGAGCTGTCAGAACAGTTCAATGGACTAGTCTTCAAGTTAAGGCACAGGCCCGCAGTTATCACTGTTCATTGATCAGTAGAGGCTGTTGTCACTCAGAGATGTCACTCTGACACCTTCGGTTGAATGATTTTGCCTTTTTTCTAAAGCACATGCTTAGGTAGTAGTTAAGGTTGATTTGTCTTTAAATGCACTGTAGCACTTTTCACGTAAACTTCAAACATCTTGCTGCTTATTGCTTGCCTATAAACTGTGCCTGTGAAAGACTGAATATCATCGGGAGGATCAACATTGAGGTTATCAGAGTTTTTTGTTTTTTTAAACATTAAGTCAATCACCTGTATTATATGAAATTCTTCCTTATTCTTTCTCATCCTCCTCCTTTTAATTCTTATTCTGGGTCAGTTCTCTGTCTGCCCCTGGATGAAATCCTTGACATGCCCCCTAGTTTTTCCAGTCCCTCTTAACCAGTAAAAAATATTTAAATCTCTTTAAAGCACTGACAAGTTCATCATGTAATGACTTAACTCCAGTCTAGTCTAGTGTTATTTCAAATGCCAAACTTATTCAGAGTTACACTTTTCTCCTTCCTAAGCACAGACCTCCTCCAGTACTGGAAGCCTGTAGCAGGAAAAGGACAGGAACTAACTTCTTCTCTTAGTTGTTTGCTAATTACTATTTGGCTGACCCCAGGGCAATGGTGAAAATGGCACAAGTTTAAGTGATTGGTTCATTTGGAATCAGGTGTTGGGGTACTCTGGTGATAGTATTTTTCCAATAATACCTCTTTCCTTCCCACAGGGTGCATTTATGGGGTCCTTAGCAATTTTCCAATTGGAGACCTCCCACTTCAACTCCTTGGTTAGGGGAATGCCTTTTCTCTGGCTGACTGTACACAACTTTACCTTTGGCATCTTGGCTTTCAACTGTTTATAATTGGGGTCCTAGGTATTCCAACCAGTCCTCTGGGTTGGAGTAAATGCTAAGAAGACCCAGATTGGATCCCTTTTTCAAGGTCATATTTGATCCCCAGGAAACCTGCCCCTCTTCCCTACTTTTTTGAAAAAGGAGCTGGCTCTGTGGTCAGCCCTCTCCACTCTGCCAAGAGCAAGGGGTGGTACCAGCCATAGGTCTTGCCTTTAAAATTCATAAGCACAAGTCAGATGCTTGTCCTTTTGTTCCTCAAGCTCTTGGAAACACATTTGAAGATTTTCTAATAGATCCCAGAGCTCCTCTCATTTGAGTTGAGGGGAGGTAAAGCACAGTGCAATCAAATCTTTCTTGAAATAAATCCTCACTACTATGCACTTCTACATCACCTACAGAATAGCTAAAATGAAAAAGAAAATACTAAGTGTTAGTGAGGATGTGGAGCATCTGGAACTCTCATATACTACAGGTGCAGGTGGGAGTATAAATTGATATAATAACTAGAAAATGCTTTGGCATTATATACTATAGTGAAACATTATTCTCTTTGACCTAGCAATTCCACTCTTTAGGCATATATCTAACAGACATGCACGTATATGTTCAACAAATGTATGTTGGTAGAAGCACTATTTGTAATAGCCCCAAATTGAAAATTGCCTAATTGACCATCAATAATAGAATGGAAAAATAAATAGTGGTATATTCACACAATGGAATGCTATACAGAATTGAGGATGGTCATTCTACAACTATACACACCAATATATCAAAAACGCAATACTGAACAGATGTGCCAGGCACAAGAGTATATACTTTATGACACCATTTATATAAAATTCTTAATATAGGCCAGGTTATTCCATGTTATGTTAAAGGTCAAAAATAGTGGGGTGACTGGCTGGAAGAAGCTTGAGGGAGGAGTCTGTGGAGTTGGTAATGTTCTGTTTCCTGATCTGGTTTCTAGTGTTATGGGTAAATTTAGTTTATAAGATTTTATTGAGCTGCACACTTATAATACATGCACATCTCTTTTTGCTACAGTAATTCAGTAAGAAATATAAAACAAAACCAAACCAAAACAAACCAACAAAAATGAAATTAAATATCTTGACTTTTTAATCTCACCCTCTTATCTGATCTGGAGGTGGGTGATCTGTTAATGCTGGAAGACCCAGCATTGGGCCACCACCCCCCCATTTGCAAATCCTACATAGATGAGCCAGCCCCTTGGCTTAGATCCTGCAGTTACCAGGCAACAATTGCTCTCTTCTCAGCCTTTGTGGCCTCTTTCTGAGCCTACAGGAAGAATTGCGTTTATCCTGTTACATAAATGATATGCTTGGTACAAAGCTATCAGAAGCTTGGGGACCCAAATGAGGACTCTGCACATGCTCAATGGCAGGTATTGTAGGTCACAAGGTGCCAAAAGCCTTAAAGAGTAAAACCTTACAAAATGGGACCAAAGTGACAATTGTTTCTACATTAGCTTTGAGAGCCACAATTCCAGACTCATTCTGCCCAGATCTTTTGGTAATATCTCTATTAATTCACATGGGGTATGATTGACACAGCAATGAAGCTGAATTGGGAGGGCTTTGTGGAAAATACGTCAGAGAGGAAAAGAGACTTAAGCTACGTTAGCCTTTGTCAATTCTTTTATCACGATGCAGGCAGGCACTTTGAAATTAGCAAATATTTAACATTCTTTGAGTCAGATTGTGCTTTCTCCTATCCACACATACCCTAAACCCCCAAAAGTTGTACCTATTGAAGCAGTGCCCAAGTAGCAGGATATTTGGATAGATTCTCTGAAAGAGAATTGCTAGGTACAGGCATGAAGATTTTTATGTTTCAAGATTCACACTGACAAATTATTTTCCATTTGGCAATGTCACCAGCACGATACGGTATTATCAAATTTCCCATATCTCCATCAACATTAGGTAATACTATTTACTTAAATATATACATATGTGTATATATACCTATATGTTATATAACTTTCATAGGTAGAAATGGCTCTTCCAACATTTTAAATTTAAATAAAGAGAAAGCGTATTGGCCATAATTTTATCTTCTACTTTGTAGGAAAAATCTTGTCAGCACAAAATTAATTTTTTTTTTTTTTTTGCTGTACGCGGGCCTCTCACTGTTGTGGCCTCTCCTGTTGCGGAGCACAGGCTCCGGACGCACAGGCTCAGCGGCCATGGCTCATGGCCCAGCCGCTCTGCGGCACGTGGGATCTTCCCGGACCGGGGCACGAACCCATGTCCCCTGCATCAGCAGGCGGACTCTCAACCACTGCGCCACCAGGGAAGCCCCAAAATGACTCTTTTATTGAGTTGCTGTTGTTCTGACAAAATATAAACTGAGTGATCAATCTCTAGCAAAGAAACTCTATAAAGGAACATAAGGACAATGATCTCAGGTTCCTCAATTAGTTTAGAAATTGACAATTACATTCATCTCAGAAGACCTTGGTAGATTCTATCTGAAATAGTATTCATTCTTTTGTTCAGTGCATTGCCTAATGCCAAGCTAATGCCAAAGTAAATTATTAGCAATTATTTTTCTCTCTTTCAATAACTGTAATATGGAGCAAATCCTGTATTTTTTCCTACATCCTGTATGTAGTTTATGTAATTACACATCTTTTAATTTCAGAGTAGATTCTCCTATAACTATCTGAAATTATTATTATCATGATTTATGAGACCATTTCTGAATCAGAAAATTTCTTTTTTTTTAACATCTCTATTGGAGTATAATTGCTTTACAATGTTGTGTTAGTTTCTGCTTTATAACAAAGTGAATCAGCTATATGTATACATATATCCCCATATCCCCTCCCTCTTGTGTCTCCCTCCCACCCTCCCTATCCCACCCCTCTAGGTGGTCACAAAGCACTGAGCTGATCTCCCTGTGCTATGCGGCTGCTTCCCACTAGCTATCTATTTTACATTTGGTAGTGTATATTTGTCAATGCTACTCTCTCATTTCATCCCAGCTTCCCCCTCCACGCCATGTCCTCAAGTCCGTTCTCTATGTCTGCGTCTTTATTCCTGTCCTGACCCTAGGTTTGTCAGAACCTTTTTTTTTTTTTTTTTTTAGATTCCATATATATGTGTTAGCATACGGTATTTGTTTTTCTCTTTCTGACTTACTTCACTCTGTATGGCAGACTATAGGTCCATCCACCTCACTGCAAATAACTCAATTTCGTTTCTTTTTATGGCTGAGTAATATTCCATTGTATATATGTGCCACATCTTCTTTATTGAATGGGAAGATTTCTTAAGATACACCAAGGGAAATAATGGAGTGCTCAGAATTTTCTATTTTAGTATATTATGAAGCAGTAAGAGACTTGCTTTATAAAACTTAGAATCTTACAATGCTTTTTCAAGATGCTTCATACTTCAAGAGAAGTTAGATTATTACAATAGAGCTAATGATTATTCTATGACAGTGCTAGTGTTCTTACCCATATTTTCATACTCTATCATACACCAATTTTTAACAGCTTTATTGAGGTATACAATTCACCCATTTTAAGTGTACAATTAAATTTTTTTTGTAAATTATAGAGCTGTGCAACCATAATCACAATCTACAATGATCCCACTTGCTCTTTTAAGTTCACTCTACAGTGCTACCTCCAGTCCTTGGCAATGAGTAATCTGTTGTCTGTTTCTATAGATTTGTCTTTTCTGGACATTCCACATAAGTGAAATAATACAATATGTGGTCTTTTTTTATTGGCTTCTTTCACTTAGCTATTTTTTAAAAGATTCATGTATGCTGTAGCATGTACCAGTAGTCCCTTCTTTTATATTGCTGAATTATATTCTGTTTTATGTGTATACCACCTTTTGTTTATCCATTCATCAGTTGATGGACATTTCGGTTATTTTTAGTTTTTTGACTACTATATATAATGCTGCTATAAACACTTGTGTACAAGTCTGTGTGTGGACCTATGTGTTCACCTCTTTTGGGTAGATACTTAGGAGTGAAATTGCTGGGTTGTATGGTAAATTGCTTCATCCAGTGTCACAGCTGTGACGTTAGCCTTCCCTGATTGTTTGTCACCAAGATAGCTATTGTTTTTGACAAAGTCCCTGCAAGTGGGTTACCAAATTAGATCAGCCTCAACTGGCAGTGAAGCTCCTGATTTTTATGGCTTGTCCACCTTAGTAGAACTGCCATCCAAGATGAGCTTAGTGAGAGGCAGGGGAACACAGGGAGCAGGTACAGGTGAAAATGTCATAGGCTGACACTGCTTGTACCTGAAGCCTGAATTTCAGCAGTTTTCTGAGCATAAACAAATGCTTCTCAGATTGTTGTATGCCTTTGGTTAATTTCTGAACAACAGTAAAATGAGTGTTTTGACAATTTGTTCAGTAGTACTATTGTGTGTCAGGTAGAGGATTTGCCAATCTCTTTAACATTCTGGAAGCCTTGTTTCCTCCAAACACCAGTTTTTAAACTTAAAATAAACAAAGATATCAAGGCATCTTTTTCAGGCACATATTTGTTTATATGAGCCTTAGGAAAAAAATTGTTATATGAGTAGAGATAGGTAGACAATATAATTTCATAGAAATATACTAGGTTGAGAATACAATAAAATATAAAGAACTTTCCATATGTCATGCTACATCCCTATAAAGGAATAAACATGACTCTTACGTTACACCAATGATGGGGCAGCACTTAATGTTTTTACATAGTTTAGAACTCTTCCTTATCCTATTCCCAAGTTCTCTACGTGTATATGTATACACACACACATCTTTCTGTTAATAGTGACATTTAATCAATTATGTACATGATTTTCCCATGGCTAATTGTGAATTAGCTCACTAATGTCAGGGGGGTTTCATACTTCCATAGTACTGGCCTGTTGCTTCTAGGAAGAAAAGGTAAGAAGAGTTTGGGCTACACTGTCAAGCTCCCACAGCCATTTAAAAATACTTAACTAATGTTCACTTGGAAATTTCTCATTATAAGTCTCTCTCTCTCTTTCACACACACACACACACACACACACACACACACACACACACACAATCAGTTTGTCGGTTAATTGCCTGTGATGAAAGTTAATGTTCTAATAAACTAGGTATTAACTGATGTAATGAGTGGTATCGTGTAGGTTATTGCCATTATAAACCATACTTAACAGTTTAGAAAATCAATAACATATTAAACTAAGGTTAGTGCTTCTGAGAGAGTTCCTTGGCAAACAGTTGTTTTCTGACAGATTGTGACTGAGTCTTCTGCTTCTTGGAAGATAGCACATGTTCTGCTGCCTTAGTAACTGTTAAGGGTTTGTGTCTATGGAAGAATCACATACACATAAAAACCCAGACACCAGTGAACCATGGAAGCACATCTCAAGTTCCATCAGTGCAGCTGCTCTTTTCTAGATCTGAAGATGGGAGAGGAAGGCGGGCGGCTAAAATCCAGGCCTCATGCTAGTCTACTGTGCTGTCTCCACACACAAACCCATTTACAGGCATGGGGTAATTAAAGGGAAAGCAGGGAGTAGGATGACACATTTGGCAGTGTTCTTTTTTTTTCTTCCTTTTGCGGTACGCGGGCCTCTCACTGTTGTGGCCTCTCCCATTGTGGAGCACAGGCTCCGGACGCGCTGGCTCAGCGGCCACGGCTCACGGGCCCAGCCGCTCCACGGCAGGTGGGATCTTCCCAGACCGGGGCACGAACCCGTGTCCCCTGCATCGGCAGGCGGACTCCCAATCACTGCACCATCAGGGAAGCCCATGGCAGTGTTCTTTAAATGTGAGTTTGCTGTCCCCAGCTGTCAGGGGTCATGCTACTCTGGTGAAAGAACTCTCCACAATGTGGCTATTTACTTAACATCGCTGCTTCTAAACATCGTCTGGAAGCTGCCAGATAAAGGGAGAAATGCAGATTCACGGGAGACTTAGTGGCATTGGTTCCCAGGGCAAGATCGTCTGTGTTCTGTCAGAATATATTCCCCTACCTGAGCTTCTGGAGAGTCAGCTTAGAGAATAACTGGGAATTATTTGTGAGGACAATAAATAGATGGCATCATGCTGACTAATCATTCTGGAAAGAATGAGTTCGTAGCCTATATATAAATGTGTGCTATTTTCATTGGAATCGCCATCGCCACACTCCAAGGCCCTTCATTAAGCATACCTCTATAGGTTTTATACTTTATGCATAAAATCTCATTTTATGTTTAGTTTTCCCTCTTCCCTGCTACATGTTCTACAGCAAAAAGTTACTATTGGGTTGGCCAAAAAGTTCGTTTGGGTTTTCCATAACCTCTTACAGAATACCCAAACAAACTTTGGCCAACCCAATAACATGAATGCGTATCTTATTGATGCAGCACAGGGGCAAAGCTCTAGTACATTATTTGTAAAAGGGTAAAAGAGTTACAGTGTAACGTAGAATGAAAAGCATTCAACTGGGTGGCAGGAAACCTGTGTTCCTCTTCTGAGCTTGTGTTAAACTACTGGGTGACCATGAGGAAATAACAATATCCCAGGATGTCAGGTTTCTCACATATACCAGGGAACTGGCCGAGATCTCATCTAGGTCCCTTCTAGTGCAACATTATTCCAGTGATTACTTCACAGTTTCTACGTGCTAGTCACTACTCGGCACATTTTCCCATCCCTTTGATCTTCACAACACCCTTGCAAGGTAGGTGTCATCATCCCATTTCATGACTGGAGATCCAGAGCCTGGAGAGAATAAGCAAAGTGCCAGAGACACAGCCTGCAAGTGGCTTGGCCAGAACTCTGTGTTGTAATGACTACACTGCAGTCTTCACATGGACCAAAATGCTATGAATGGACAAAGCTACTTTTTGTCATCAAAGCTCTTCCTCAAGGATCTTGGATTTAGGAGCTAATACCTGAGAGATGGGCAAATTATATCAATATATTGAGGTGTTTGAGTACTAGCTGATTATCAGCCACTTCCCTGAGCTTCCAGACGTCCTCTTTGTCATTGCCCTAGACATCCCCTCTCACTACCATATGATCCATTCAGCAACTAAGGTGGCACACCTGGAACTGCCTTCCAGGACCCTCTTCAGCATTAGGACCTGTCTCCATTCTGCTTGGACACTACACTGTAATACCGGTTGTGAAGAACTTTAAAAAGTATCCCTGAAATTACTATCATAGCCATCCTCCCTTCCTTTTACCTGCAGGCCAAGACAGAATGAAGTGACTTCTGCCCCAAGACATTTTTCAAAGCTGCTAGTTGAGGGTGAATGTTGATTTAGAGTTAAGGTTAGCTTGGCTGAGTTGTTCCATATCTGCTTCTCAAGTTCTTTGGCTGAGTTCTGTCCTCTATTACTAAGATCCTGTTTGGGGATCTGGTTCCAGATCACCCCTACCTACCTCTGAGCTCCTAATAGGAGACTGTCTTCAGTTTGTTCTCTCTTATGTCTGGCCTTATCTTCAGTACATGCCTGATATTTCCTCCTCTTCTGATTACCAGGTTTCTAGATCTATTTCTTGCTTTTGTTTGCCTTATAGCCTTACCTAACATATCCTCTGATCTTCAGTAGAATGCACTCCCTCTCTGGTGGATTTGGCTGGTTTGAGGCCCTCAACTTCTGTTCTACCTGTGGCTATAGGCCACTGGGGAGTCGTTGCCCGCAGAGGAATTTGTCCATGTGAGAGACTTTCCTTCTGCATGCAGTGTTTTCCCAGTCTTACTAATGTTATATCTAACCCTCCACCTGAAAAGGAAAGAAAGTCTTTCTTTCTTTGCTGCTATTAAAAAAAAAATCCAATCTCTACCACTCTCCATCATACCCTATATTTTACTTATTTATCTTGTTTATTTTATTTATTTTATTTTACTTTTATTATTTTATTTTATTTTTGGCCATGAGGCACGCAGGATCTCAGTTCCCCGACCAGGGATCGAACTCATGCCCCCTGCAGTGGAAGCTCAGAGTCTTAACCACTGGAATGCCAGGGAAGTCCCTATCTTGTTTATTTTCTATCTGCATAGAATGTAAGCTTTATTATGTTAGGATTTTGTTTTTGGTGTTGTTCATTGATGTATCTCAAGCACTTGAAACAAGGTCTACCGTAAGTAGGTCCTTGGAAAACATTTGTTAAATGAATGGGTGAATGAATGAATTCACCCGTGTCTTGTTGTCTTTAACAACTGAATTACAAAAGTTATCTCCTCATAGTTTTAAAACGAACTAAGAAGAAATAAATCATTGTACCAAAGTAGACAATAATTTGGCAATAAAGTTATGCCCTAGAATAGACAACACTGTGCTCGGTCAGAAGAGTGGTGGAGAACTGGTCTGTTTGGGTAGATAAATTGTGTGAGCTGAGTCAGAGCAGGGGTAAAGGCCGGAGTAGCAATTGTCCTAATTACTCAGCCAGCAAACCTCACAGAATTGGCCTGTAAATAACATACTCATCAGCTCCACAGACCTCTCTGCACAGATGGTTTCATTTGAGTTTGAGCTCTCATGCCCCTTTCTAGGAGGTTTATGTGGATGTTTTTTGGCATGCCTGCCTGCTACGTGAAGCCCCTTTACCTTCAGGAAGATGTTCACCACACAGGCAATGGCAGACACAGTTCACATTAGTTCTGCCCACTGCCATGTCAGATGCTCATTGCTATGAAGACAGTTTCATAGAAAAAATTTTACTTTGTATTTCTAGAATTGGCTTTGAATTATTATCATTGTATTGATTATCTTAAACTACAACAGAAATTCTCAAAGTAAATAGGCTTAAGTAAAACGCAGGTGTATGCTACCAGCCAAACTCATCAAAACCAATAACAAGCATTTACCATGATTATTTCTGATATAAAGAAACATTGGTACAATATTGTGAAAACCTGCATTTGTAAATACTTTCTTTCCAGGATGCTGATCAATACCAATCAGCCCTGCCTCTCCTTCAGGAAACTGCTTCCCTCATAGCCTTTGCTTCTTTGATAGGCAGGTTTTATAACCTAAACTCATGTCCAGGCCATGGTGAGGCTGTCAGGAGAGGGCATCTGACTGAAGACTCATTAATCCATGGACAGCCCTGTAGCTGTGTGGTTTGATAGGACAGTTATGCCAACCTGATTTTCTTTCTCAAGAATTTGAACACAGAGAGTCAGAAAATAATTTATCAATCTGAACTGGAGGCAGAAACTGAAGGGGTGAAGTGAGAATGTATAAAGCTAACATTTACCGAGTCCCTACTATGTGCCTGAGACTATCTAGCACATTACATGGGTTATCTTTTAAATCCCTGTAATAGCTCTATGACCCAGGCACTAGTCTTAATTTGCAGGCCCAGGGAAGGTAAATTACTTGATTGTGCAGTAACTCGTGGGGTCACGATTGAAGCTGAGGTTCATGTGATTACAGACCCTCTTCTCTTTTTTATTTTTTAAAATTTATTTTATTTATTTACTTTTTGGCTGCGTTGGGTCTTCGTTGCTGTGGGCTTTGTCTAGTTGCGGTGAGGGGGGGTTACTCTTCGTTGTGGTGCGCGGGCTTTTCATTGTGGTGGCTTCTCTTGTTGCGGAGCACAGACTTTAGGCATACGGGCTTCAGTAGTTGTGGCTTGTGGGCTCTAGAGCGCAGGCTCAGTACTTGTGGCGCACGGGCTTAGTTGCTCTGTGGCTTGTGGGATCTTCCCGGACCAGGGATCGAACCCGTGTCCCCTGCATTGGCAGGTGGATTCTTTTTTTTTTTTTTTAACATCTTTATTGGAGTATAATTGCTTTACAATGGTGTGTTAGTTTCTGCTTTATAACAAAGTGAATCAGCTATACATATACATATGTCCCCATATATCCTCCCTCATGTGTCACCCTCCCACCCTCCTTAACCCACCCCTCTAGGTGGTCACAAAACACTGAGCTGATCTCCCTGTGCTATGCGGCTGCTTCCCACTAGCTATCTATTTTACATTTTGTAGTATTTATAAGTCTATGCCACTCTGTCACTTCGTCCCAGCTTACCCTTCCCCCTCCCCGTGTCCTCAAGTCCATTCTCTACGTCTGGCAGGTGGATTCCTAACCACTGCACTGCCAGGGAAGTCTCCCAGAGCCTCTTCTCTTAATCACTGCCTGGCACTGACTGCAGAAGAGAGTGAATTTTGTAAAGGTCATGTTAAATTTAAGAGGGAAGAAAACCCGTGAACAAATAGAGAATACCAGTTGTTTGAGAAGAGAAAATAGAAATGGAATGGTCTGAAGAGAACCAAGAGTAGCTTGTGGAAAAACATGTTTCCCAGGAGAAAAGAGAGAGAGAGCCTGGACTTAAGAATTACCTTGAGTTAGCACGGCATTCTGCTATATATTGCCTGAGAATTTCTCTGTCCTTTGCCAGAAAAAGAATGTCTTGAAAAGTTGTCTGTACTAATTAATACCATAAAAGTCTATTTTGGAGGGAGAACAAATGTAATCATAACAAGTGTGCTGCAAGAGTCCACTTTCCTCCTATGTCTATGCTCAGTTGCCAGCCTGTCTCTCTCAGGAAGACCGGCATGGAGGTGGACCCCAGGGAGCCAGGGCCAAGAGACCTGAAGCTCATTTCTTGTTGGGATGTCTCCTCGCTGGATGCGTTCTTGACAATGAGCAATACTGTAGCCCCAATAAAGCCAGTTTATCTTTCCTTTTATGCCAGAGGACTTCCTTCAGTGCCTCATTCTGATGACCCAAGCACTTCCTAGAAAAACTAGTCTTTGAGATAATCTGAGGCTACAGAAAAGCACAGGTCTGCACATAAGGGGGCCTGTACTCCGGGACCTAGCAAGGGAAGTGAACCACTTATGCACATATGCCGTGCGCTTCCCAGTGCTCCTGGGGGTCACGGTACTGAGGATGTGTGCTTCCTCACAGTATGGTACCCAGGCAGGTCTCCTTTGTAATGACTGCCGCTGGACCCCAGGATCTGAGGAACCCAGGAACTTCTTAGCTGAACTCCTGGCACCCATGAACATGAGACCCTTCTGTACTCATGGAATAAGATTCTCATCTCCTACACTGGAGTTGTCCCTAGGAATTTGTTTTCTTCATCTTTGGATCCCTTCACTTTGTTCTTTGCCTTCACTTTGTTCTTTTGACAAGCCTTGGTGAAGTTTTAAACCAATCATCTGGAGCACCTTAGAATCCTGTTCCTTTGAAAATTGTAAATGAAGAAATGTTCTATAAAGGAAAGACCAGATTGACCTGGTCAATCACTGAAAAGATCCTTTCCATTTTACAGGTCCCAGTAACCTGACATCAATTAAATGGCAATGCACTTAATTTTCAGGATGTGCTATGCTAAATTAGGTATCTAAATGTCAGATGAAACCTGGGCTTTCTGGAATTTCGTAAGATGCAACCTGGGCGTGTGTGTATCTGGGGAAGATATGCATGTCGGCTTTTTATAGAAAAGGACAAAACTGCAAAGTTTTCCTCCATTATTTAGTTTATAAATGGGTTGATCAACACAACTTCACTGTCCAATCCATCAGAAGGCATTATTTTTAAGGTAATGAATACTTATGAGACTACAGGACACAGTTCAATTTTAAAATATATATTATGTAAGTAAAATCTATTTTTGTGAGTTTAAAGAGTAGCAAATTTGTATGCTGTGTTCATTATCTATCATGAGTATATATTCCTTCTATTTCATTTCATTTATTTATTTATTTATTAATTAAAAATTTTTGGCTGCATTGGGTCTTCGTTGCTGCACGTGGGCTTTCTTTAGTTGCAGCGAGCAGGAGCTACTCTTCATTGAGGTGCAGAGGCTTCTCATTTCGGTGGCTTCTCTTGTTGTGGAGCACGGGCTCTAGGCATGTGGGCTTCAGTAGTTGTTGCTTGTGGGCTCAGTAGTTGTGGCATGCGGGCTCAGTAGTTGTGGCTCACAGGCTCTAGAGTGCAGGATCAGTAGTTGTGGCACACGGGCTTAGTTGCTCTGCAGCATGTGGGATCTTCCCGGACCAGGGCTCAAACCCTTGTCCCCTGCATTGGCAGGCGGATTCTTAACCACTGCGCCACCAGGGAAGTCCCATATTGTCAATTAATTTTTTTATTAAAGTCCCGCTTTCCAGATTTTTAAATTTCTCCAGACTGTGAGACAGCTATTTTTCCAGCATTTAACTGAAAAGCAGAGGACACTCAACTTCAAGCAGGAATGAAGCAGATGTCGCAGAGGAACCAAGAAGTGAGATGAACCCTCCTACTGACTTTCTCAGCCCTGGTTCAAGTCTGTAGTTTCCAATGGTTCCTGAGGTCCAGGGCACAATATTTTTCTTGTGATCTGTGAAACAATTAAAGAACAAAATTTCAAAGAGTTCCTAACTGCTAGAACCAGGAGTCTTCCTTTACTCTCCCACTAACTAGGTATGGGATCAGGTAAGATTCTCAAATTCTCTGGGCTCTGGTATTTTCTGGGCTTGGTAGATAAGAACACAGGATTTGGAATTACTTCAATCTGACTTTAGGGATTTCCCTGGTGGCCCAGTGGTTAAGAATCCACCTGCTAATGCAGGGCACATGGGTTTGATCCCTGGTCTGGGGAGATCCCACAGGCCGGGAGCAGCTAGCCCATGCGCCACAACTACTGAGCTTGCAGCACCACAACTACCGAAGCCTGCACATTCTAGGGCCCGCGTGACACAACTACTGAGCCTGAATGCTGCAACTACTGAAGCCCGTGCGCCTAGAGCCTGTGCTCTGCAGCAAGAGAAACCACCGCAATAAGAAGCCCGCACACCGCAACAAAGAGTAGCCCCCGCTCGCCACAACTAGAGAAAGCCGGCGCCCAGCAACAAAGACCCAACTCAGCTTAAAAAAAAAAAAAAAAAAAAAAAACTGACTTCAGATGTAGATTTCACCAGTTTTCATTTCTGTGAGTTGAGGAAAGTTTAACTCTTGAGCTCAGTTTTCGCTACTGCAAAAGAGAGATAATAACAGAGTTTCCCTGAGACTTTCATGAGAAAATATTTATAAAGCAAGTAAGATCATTCCTATTGTATAGTAAGGATTCAATAAATGGTGACAATTGTTATTACTAATAGTTCTGTAATTTTCCCTCCTTCTTTTTCTTCCTTCCTTCCTTGCATATTTTGTTTTTCTATGTGCTACATCTGGTGTTACAGTTAAACACACATTCCTTCAAAGAACTGGAATTCTCACTGGGAAGACACATTCATAAACAGAATTATGGTGTCACTTTCCAGTGCAGTAACAGACTTGTGTATGGGAGGGCATTTATCACAAGGCAAGCTGAGGAGAGATGCAGCCAGAGTCCAAATAGCCCTTTTCAGAGTTTTATTGTCAATGAAAAGAGCAGAGGTGGCACACAGGGGGTGTAGGCAATAGCGTTTCCTGACTTGAAAGCCTGCAGGGCAAGCCCTTTAGGAAGTGCTTCTCCAGATCTGGTGATTTCAATTTAAACCCTGAGGTCAGATATATTCTAATGGTGTCAAGCTCCTGGGAAGGATTCGTCCAGGTGGGGGGCCGCTAAGTTCCCTGACCTAGCCCTTCTAAAAATGACAAAAGGTTACCATATGGTCAGCTGGCAAATGACCAAATGGTCTGGGATAGGCTTCCTCTAACAGCCTGTAAAATTCACTTGCTCTTTGTCACTCCAAAGGCAAATGTTTCCTTAACTTATAACCTGTGGCCTTTATTCCAATAACTAGCGCCCGGGCCCAACTTGAGAGAGCTCATTGACACATACCAGCAACACAGGTTAAACGAAGACTGACTTCCCTAAAAGCCCACCTCTGAACTAAATTGGTCCACTTCCTTATTCGAGTCAGAATCAGTGTTGCAGTTTGGTGGCCTTTTAATAAAAGTAAATTGCTTTTTGAGGTCTTTTCTAAGTCAGAAGTATGTTGACAGCTTTCTTCCAAACATGCTGACATTGCTGCAGCTTTATGTAGCTGAAAACACACAGGCTGGCCTGCAGATTTATGTAGATGAAAACACACAGGCTTGTCCCACGGGTCGCGGTGAGCGTCTGTCCAGTTGCTATAGCAGCTGAGCATATGCAGTGCCCACCTTGGCCTGCAGGCAGGAACTGCAGCGCCTGCTTTCTCTCTAGGAGCTGCCTGGCAGAGCCCTCTCTGCAGAGTGGTGCCCGGTGTTTCGGGGGCAGGTACTTGAGGGAAAGGACTTTGTCTTCCATGTAAAAATCTGTTTCCTGAGAGCACCTTGCAGATGATTCTGCATCCACTCGCGCCCAGTGAACTGGCAGAATTTCCTCAGGGTAAATAGGGGATAATGAGTCGGCTGCCTCTGCAGCCTGTATTTCGTCTTGAGGCTCTAGAGGGGGAACTGAACTTCATTGATTCTGGGGCTTCCTTCTCCACTGCACAGATTGTTTCTCTAAGTTGCTTCAGGGTCCTCAGCTCAGATGGAAAGCGATGCCTGAGTGCTGGGGACTGTACGGTGTTACTGGTTTGAGGGACCCGGGCATCCCTATCAGGCTGTGGAAGCCACACACTCTTCGTGAGGCAGTTTCCAAGATCTCTCTGGCTGCTTTTGTATGAAGTCCAGCTCAGGGGAAGATCTCCTGTTTTCTTTCTCTTAGAGCTGACTCCGCCAGTTCTGAGTCAAGTGATTCCCCGAAATATGATTTAGTAACTCCTCATTTTTCTGCGGGGGCCCTTTTACTGGAGGGCTGTCAAAATTCTGCTGGAAATGATGTAATCCATCCAACATTGGTAACTCAGCCAAGGCTGTAGCTATGCTCTGGAATTCAACAGTCAGAAAGACTCTGTCCCTGCGCGTTATATAGGCCCTCTCTGAGTCTTCTGAGACAACCTCATCCTCAGTCTGTTATACGAAGGAAACTTAAATACTACAGACTGTGGTCGCGATGTATAAATCAAGCTGAAAACAGACATTGAAGCCAACGTTCTGGTGAGAATCTAAGCCACTTTCAGTTTATTTACTTTTCATCAAGCCCCTTCATTCGAGCCCTATGAGGAAAGTTGAGAAGTATTAATGACAGGTGAAGACAGCAGCATCTTTTTCACATTTCCTTTCATGTCAAAACAGACACCATATCTCAGAGGTAAGGATTCTCATCTTTAATTGATGGTTCTCATTAATGGTGCTGTAGATCTATCACTTTCTACAAAGCATTCCAGTATGCATTATCTCACTTGATCTTCACAACAACATTAGGAGCAATAAAGTCTATGGGAATTTAATTTTCTACGGTGGTTTCAGTTCCAGGGAAGTCTTCAAAAACAAGGTGGACTTTGAGTTGACCTTTGTGGGAGGAGGCATGAAATCTGCATGAGCGCTTTTCCATGGAAGATTGCATTTCTCTGCATCTAAGGGGTGTAGCCTGCAGGACAGTGCTGTTGACCCCGATGCAGGTGCACAGACCATGCCTCGCTCTTCCTGCCTTTTCATCCTTTCTCATTACGGATGTTCCATGGCTTTAACTCTTACTACTATAACCCCTGCCCCCTGGCCTCTTTCCACATGGGAATATGGTAGAGGGTCGTGTGGGGTAATGCCTAGACTGGGGCTCCAGAGGCAAATTCTAACCCTAAGTTAACAATAGCTCTATGATGTTTGACTAATTTCATGTGTTAAAAAACAAGGAAAGTGGTTGACACGATGAACTCTTAGGTGGCTTCTTTATCTGTAGGGCTATTTACAGAGGTGTGGACAGCGTCAGGGAGCCCATGGGGGCTGCTGGGGCACCCAGGGACCTGCAGCAACAGAAGCCTTTACCACACCTGAAGGGGAAAGGTGTTTGACAGCAGGAGCCTTTCAGCAGGGTCCCTGGGCAGGGGCTGTAGCTGTGGAGGAGTACTGTCACTGCCATAACTGCACAAGCCAGGAAGAGGTGAAAGAAATAAACTCTGTGATCTTGCTCTCTTTCTGCCCTCCAAGGTTCTGCTGACGCCTCCCACTGGCCAAACCCAACAGAAGCCAGAGTGCAGGGGAGCCCAGGTGATGCACACTGCAGGGCACAGCCTCCTGGGGCACGGAGAAGAGCAGAGAACGGCTTTCAGTAGATCTAGGGGCAGACGGCACTTACCCCCCAGAGACCTCAAACCATGACTTGGTTGTTCTTTGTGCAGAGTGACAGGTTCTAGCTGCCATTTATATGTTTGATTGTTTATTCATTCAAACAGCTGTTATTTCTATCTCTACTTGCAAAATGCTCTCTGGTAAATCCACTGGTAGAGGAGTATCCATTTCGCAAATCAGCCAGTTTCTCTACAATAACTGAAAAACATTGATTTTTATTTGGTGACTGGTTGAAACTTACAAACACTGGTTTAGAAACTAGTACCATATTTTCTTGTAGAGAATAAAATTTTATCAGTGACATAGATTTGGTAGTCCTCTTAAAGTAGGTGATACCAGGGCTTCCCTGGTGGCACAGAGGTTGAGAGTCCGCCTGCCGATGCAGGGGACATGGGTTCATGCCCCGGTCTGGGAAGATCCCACATGCCGCAGAGCGGCTGGACCCGTGAGCCATGGCCACTGAGCCTGCGCGTCCGGAGCCTGTGCTCTGCAACGGGAGAGGCCACAACAATGAGAGGCCCGCGTACAGAAAAAAAAAAAAAAAAGTAGGTGATACCAGACTAATTACAACTTGGGTAACACATGTTTAATGCTGATAAACTTATAATGGGGATACATTGAAGCGTTTGGAACTTTATAACTAGCATTATTTTATACAAATGAAAGCATGAGTAGAAATCCCAGATTTCATTCTTTATAGGAATCAATATATTTTTATACACTGGTGCGTGTGTGTGTGTGTGTGTGAATCTGTCTCCTGACTAATGGCTCTTTTTTTCCTTCCAAACAATAGACAAAACATAATCAAATGCTTATGAAGCAAAATACCATGTTATACAATCTGATAGATTTTATTTGTTTGTATTGGGCCTAATGGAGCTGCTTGAACAGTGCGCTGGAGGATTTTCTATATCTAATTTATGCCACCACTCACCCTGATTTTCTAATTTGTTACTACCCCAATAATCTGTTGCTATGCCCAGCTTTCTAAAATTCTAAGCAGGGTGCAGAAGGGTACAATGAGTCTGAAATGCCACATCAGATCTAACTTTAGGACTGATGTTAAATAAGCCTGAGAGTAAATATGAAGTGAGGAAAGGCTCTTACCTTCAAACTCCAGGTTTTAGGATCTGTGCCCTTTAATTTCATTCCATCAATTTCTGAAATACGCTCTAACACAGTGCATTTTAATCAAGCATCAAGATGCATTGTGTCTTTAGCTTGTGCTTTCAAATATTTAACAAATAATATTAGGTGGCTCCTGAGGGATCTGCGTGGTATAACAGGACAAGTGGTTCTATCTGTAGTGGGAGATGAGGACACAACTGACGATTAGATTTTCACATGGTTCCCCCCAAACAATGTCATGCTGTGAAAAGCGGCACAGCTGCCAAACTGAAGGGCGGGGGAATCAATACAAGCACACAGTCCATAAACGCGAATTTGGGGAAGCCAAGAAAAACAAAGGACACGTCGACGCAGACACAATCTCCCGTGAGGAGTGAGAACAGGAGACCTGAGGCTGATATATCCAGCCCCATTCTCCACCGTGTCTGCCTCGAGATGCTATGATTTCAGACCTTGTGCAAGAGGCACGTGGGGGAGTCCAGGGTGTTCATATCCCTGAATAATGAGTCAGTGAGAACAGGGGAGGGAAAAAGGCGGACACTCCCCACACAAGTCCTGAGTGCTCACGATGCAGTGGGCTGCTGAGATCTGATTTCATCCCACGTGAGTCAGGGTCGTAAGCAGTGGCGTACGAGGTATCATCTGGGTGATTCTAGGGCACATACCCCCGTTCCCAAATACCTTCAAACAGAAACTGCCCCCCACTCCCACCACTCATCACCCCTCCCCGCTACCTCTATGAAGTCCCATATTATCGCCTCCCTTAGGGAAGAGCACCTGAAGGTCCCTATTCACAGGGAAAGGTGTTAGCCACATGGGGTCACAGATTAGCAACCATTCAAACCTGGGGCGTAAATGATTTCATTTGTCGTGAGACACTAACTAACGCGGCTTGGAGGGAAGAGGACAGAAGGCAGGGATGCCACAGTCTCAGCCTCGGGGCAGCCGGGGAGAATAAGGCACTTGACTCTCAGGGGAGGCTGGGATGTAGAGGTAAAGGGCTGAGAGGAGCTTTGACAGGATGAGTCCCCGAAACTCAACTGGGCGCAGCTCTCCCATGGGGGAGTAACCCCCAGGGAGACAGTCCAGCAACAGGGTGTCTCTGGAGCAGAGCCAGGGCGAGGCACACATGCCAGCTTCCACCTCATCTCGGAGTCAGTCACCTGTCAGGGGTCCTTAGCCCTGCGCTGCTTAATGTCCCTTGATTCCGCTTCACTCCTTCACTCGTGTGCTTTTGTGATGAGAGTCTTCCCTCTCCTTTCAGGAGATATTTGGCGATAAACAAACAGGAGGTCTGTGAGAGTCCCCCAAGCTCACGTGCTTCAGTGTCATTGTCTATGGCTTGTGTCGAACGACCACGTGGGGCTTGAGCAACCCGCCCCTGAACTGGCCTGTGTTTCTCTAGGATTCGACTGTGAGGCAAAGTCAGGAGGCAAAGCAGAAGCAGAGAGAATTGTCCTTACCTGGGATCGTGTGTGTGTGTGTGTGTGTGTGTGTGTGTGTGAATGGAAAAGGAAGATCTTTGAACTTCATGTATATAACTAGACAGCCTCTTTTCAGGTTAAGATTTGCCATATAACCGTTTTGGGGATCCTTTTTTGGTAGCGCAAAAAAGTATTGTAATGTCAATACCGTTTTTGTTTTCGGTTTTTTTTTTTTTTTTTTTTTGCGGTATGCGGGCCTCTCACTGTTGTGGCCTCTCTCGTTGCGGAGCACAGGCTCCGGACACGCAGGCTCAGCGGCCATGGCTCACGGGCCCAGTCGCTCCGCGGCATGCGGGATCTTCCCGGACCGGGGCACGAACCCGTGTCCCCTGCATCGGCAGGCGGACTCTCAACCACTGCGCCACCAGGGAAGCCCAATACCGTTTTTTAAAAAATTGTAACCTATTAAAATTAACAGATAAGAGTGAGGTAATTCTCTAGACAAATGTCAGGAGCACTTAGTCTTACTTCTTTAAGGGAAATACACTAGAATACTAAAAAGAGTAATAAACAGAAAATCCCATTTCAATTCTTGAAAAGTCTGAATTATTCAATTTTTTAATATGATTTTATTTCAAGTTCAGCAGAGTGAGTTCTTCAGTTACCTCTTTGTTGAATAATGATTTGCAATTGCATATCGGTTGTATATTAATAAATATTTCCAAAGGGCTTTAAGGTCTTTGAAACCAATTTCTTCTCTTAAATGCTTAGTTCTTGTGGATATAAGTGATTTTCCCTATCACTGAATAAAAACTTTGGTAAACAGATGCTAAAAAAAAAAAAGAACGAGGTAATTATTTCACTGAAGTCACTAAGTGTTGGAATTTTGCTCTATATATCCCTGTCATGGTCTTATGAAATGCAGAGCTGTAGAATTCATTGAGTTGGTGTCGGTAATCTTTTTATTTACAACTTTGATTTCTAAATGTTAACCTTCTCCTGATTTTAATTGCAGTTTCTTTTTCTGCTTGTTTATATGTGTAATTCTTGAGGTAATTTATTATAAATCAAAAGGTACAAATTTCTAATTTAGTGTCTGGATTTACAGATCCCTGACTCTTCATTAACTTCTTGATTTATAAACAATGGACCAAAAGTTCCAGCTGATTGATGCAAAAACTTGTGAGGGATTTCACACTCTAAGAGCCCTGCTGTAAATCATTGTCACATTTACAAATATTCCCATTAGTTAGTGCTTTGGCTGTCTGATTTGAAACACCTTCTCTTTTTACTATTTAATTCTGATTTATCTTTTTAATATATGGCACGTTCTGATAATTTGTTACTACCAAGTGCTGATTTATAAGGGCACAGTAATAAATTTTATAACATAAATTTTAAAGGCTTTGAATTAGGTAAACCAGATTTTTGAAAGCTTTATGGCCCAAAAACATTTCTCAGAAACAAGACGTAAATTTATGTCCTATAAAACAAAACACGGAGTGCTGGCCATAGGAATGTTTGTCTTTTTCTTTCCATACTGTCTCCCCACCCCCTGCATCAAGACCTTCCTTTTTAAATAAGTGCCTACAGTTGTTGGCTGCACCTAAGAAGACTTGCATGGGCAGAGAAGTATTAGTGTTTGACCTGAACAGATTGATGTGATTATTGTGTACTAAGCCTCTTGTTGAATTGGGGGGGCCCTTAGTGGTTTTATTTTGGTTCTCTCTTTTGTCTGTGCTTTTCATCTACTGGGTACACACTAAGGCATATTTGGACTTAAATCCCTGATTGGGGAGCTCAGGTTTTTTTGCTGGGCAGCCTGTTAACTACATATCTGTTGAAGTTATTTATTGTTTCCCTGGATAAAGGCTGAGGGACTCATGTTTTATCAGTTTTATCCCCCATGCCTACTGGTGACTGAACTACTGCCCACTGTCAGAGAGACTTGCTCCTATAGGGGATTAGGGCAAGACATGAGGGCATTGAGTAAGAATTAACATTTTAGAATGATCATATTCTAGAAGGTGTTATTCACAATAAAGGAAATGGATAATTTTCCTCTCCATTCTATCAAATCTAGCAGATCTGTGTGGTTGACTTTGTTCCTTAGGTTCATGTGGTTTACCTTTGTACTCTTGCTAGAGGGGTGGGGAGTGATATATATTTTTGCATGGTATCTTTACTACAAAGGTTCTATCTTACCCAATGTGCAAGAACCGAAAGCTATCTAAAGTGGACAACTAAAGGCATAGATCTTCATTTGGATGAAATACCAAACAGGAGACAGAAATGGTTACCCTGTAGTTTCTACATAGCCCTGCAATTTATAGGAATCTGGGAGACTTTTGCAAGGAAAAATGGTGGGTGGACAATTTACAGTATAGTGGTTGGGTCTGACCATAAAGCATTTCTTTTTCATAAAGCAGTTTTTAACAACAAAATTTTTAGGATGAAATAGTCCATATGTTTTTCTTAAAGACCTCCTTTGGAGCTATCTCTGAACCTGGCATTTGGACTGGAATTGGGTATGTTGAGGAATAAAGACAATGTTCTAGAAGTTCAACCTATGGTCTGTGTCCTCAAGGGCAAGTCAAGGAAACAAGGCAAGATTCAAATCCAAAATAGTTAACAACACAAGATTTTTACTAGGAGCCCTGGGGTTTCAGCTAGGTGTGGACAAAGAACAAAGGATGTTGGGGCCATAAAGTCATCAATCACTGCAGCTGCCCCCTATGGTGCACCTGAGGGGAATTCAGGATGGAGAAAAACAGGATATTGGACCTAGATAGTTAAGATGCATATCAAAGAAATGATTTCAATAAGCCCAGACTCTTGCATCTTCCTATACATAGAAAAGCAGTAAAAACCATTAGTTTGAGATGTCTGTTTTTGTGATTAACAGTAATCTTTTTAAAAAAATCTATTTATTTAATTTATTTATTTTTGGCTGCATTGGGTCTTTGTTGCTGCGCGTGGGCTTCCTCTCGTTGCGGCAAGTGTAGCAGTAATCTTTTTATGTTCAACTACATCTTGGGGTTTTTTTTGTTTTGTTTTGTTTTGTTTTAGCAAAAACTACTATATATCCTGGCTCCTCCCTTACCTCTTTGGAACAGTCCCTTAGAGCTATCTGAGAGGCTGTACCCTGGGCCATAGTCCTCAGTAAGTCCACCAAATAAAATATAATTCTCAACTTTTAGGCTGTGCATCTTTTTTTTTTCTTTTTTTTTTTGAGTCAACATAGGTTTCCCTGCTGAGTAGCTGTGTGAGTCTCTGCAAATCACATCATTCTTTCAGGATTTTAGTTCCTCCACCTTACACAGAGAAGACAATTAACAAATCTTCACTGAGCACCTATTTTTTTGCCAGGCACTATTAAAACTATTGGGGAAGGAGTGATTAAGCCATAGTCAGCTTTGTGGAATCAAAGTCCAGAAGAAAAGGGAGAAATTTCTATAATTAATAAGGTCACATATGTTAGAAAAGTTTAAGTACTGTAGAAGAGAAGAAAAACACATAAAGTCCATTTCAGCCCTGTAGTGCTAGTGATTTTATGATAGATGTTCATACATCTATAAGTAATGAATATTATGCTTGTTACCGTTACCTGTTCCATTTACTCCACACACACGAAAATGACTTTTAGGTCATAGTTATTTCTCTCCTACTGCCACAATGTTTTTGATTAGGTAGTCATTGCATAGAATTGGTGATTTCAAACAGGAAAGAGAGGGAGAAATAAAACTGAGTCAAAGAAGAAAGTGAAATACAAAGGAAAATTTATCTAGGAGGGATTATATTTGTTATTTATTTTTTGCATGCAAGAAAAATGGCAGTGGTGTGCCCCACTGCTGTTTCAATACTAGACTTGATCATGATGGACGAGAAGACTGGTCACACTGATGTTACATCTTGAAATATGAATGAATTTGGTGAAATAACAAAGGGCTGGTTTTTCTATTTTGAATAGGACTTTAGGTGTGCTATAGGACCGTGCAGTGAAATCATCAAAGAGCAACAACTGGCCAAGAAGTGGTGCCCTCTTAAGCAGGTCCTGGCATTGAAGATTAGCCATGTAAGTACATCCGTGAGCTAAACAGACCTCTCTTATAGTGGTGCTTCCTCCTCTTTCACTGAAAGGTTTGGGATTGCCTTATCTTCCTGATACTGCCTAGTACAATATTCTTCAGGGCCTTGGGGATCCAGATGTAATGGGCTTACCACCTCAAGCTTGAGTGTGTTACAAATTTGATCACTGCTTTTCTATGACCACCAGGGGGTTAACCTAATTGTAATATTTCAAAACATAACTTGGGTCCTCTCACTGTCACTAGAGCAGATTTCCCAATAACAGCTTAAAAGAGAAAAAAAGTCCCTTATTCACTTTGAAAATAGGAAATTTCTAGGTAAAAATGAAATGAAATGGTTTCATACCTAAAGTTCTTCAAGACTGGTCTTTAATTAAGACCAAAATTACACACGGGCATTTAAAGTACTCATTTCTCTCATATCCAATATTATCATTCTGCCTTTTTTTTCTGCATTCAATGCATTTACTAGACATGAGAGCTTTGAACATAATCATGCAAATGTAAGCATCAAAACATAATTACCAGGCTTCCCTGGTGGCGCAGTGGTTGAGAGTCCGCCTGCCGATGCAGGGGACACGGGTTCGTGCCCCGGTCTGGGAAGATCCCACATGCCGCGGAGCGGCTAGGCCCACGAGCCATGGCCGCTGAGCCTGCGCGTCCGGAGCTTGTGCTCCGCAACGGGAGAGGCCACAACAGTGAGAGGCCCGCGTACCACAAAAAACAAACAAACAAAAAGAACACATAATTACCAAAATGATAAAAAAGAAAAAAACAGTTCAGCAGGCAGATGAACTCTTTGAAAAAAAGGAACAATAGTAGCTAATAAAGCTGCCAAGTGAATATGAGAAATTCCCTGCTTTCTGCAAATCTAAGATGAGAGAGGGTATTTTTAATTATTCATTACACTGATGCTCAGGAAAAAATAAATTAAGGGCATCTAATTTTATGAGAATTTAATTCAATTTATATGCTGTCCTTCTCTACTACCTTTCCCATGAGGCCTGTTTAACTATAGATCTGTGTGAAAAATAGCAGCTTTCTCCCTTCCATTAGCGTTCCTTCCTGCCACAGACATCTCATATACCCCATGCGTGGGCTAGTGACATCAGACTCATTTCAATTCAGGGTCTCGACTCTTCTTATGAAAGACAGACATACACAGAATGATGTCCACCTTTGGACATGACGCTGGTGGCACAGACATGTGCTGGAGTTTGGATGCATTCTGTACAACATTATAGAAAATGAATTGAATGAATTCATGGAAAAGATGCATATTTGTTAAATGTATGGACAATGCAGAAATGGGAGGGTCAGAGAATATAATAGATAACAGAATCAAGTGTCAAAAAGATCTTGAGAATTTGGAAATATAAGCTAAAATTAGCAACATGATGAATTTGTATCTAGCAAGGATATCTATGAAGTTCTTCACTCAGGATGAAAAAAATCAATTGCATATATAAACAGGTTGGGGAAACCTTGATAAGTGGTAGATTATGTTAAAGCAACAACAACAACAACAACAATAACCACAGCAGTAGCACAAAAGGAGCCTGAAGTTCTAGTTGACTTGAAGTTCAAGTCCCTGGTTGCAAGTCCACTGCCATGAAACTCAATTTTGGAAAATGTGATGAAGCTATATAGCAAAGTTGCCTTTGGGGGATGAAATACATTCTAGAAATGCTTCAGTAGGAAGTTACTGCATTCCTTTTGATATATGACCTTTTGGACTGCACATACTCCTTATTTGTGTCAGGGGAAGCCAGAAGTACGGAATAAAAAAATATGAGAAATTAGCACTGGAAGTTCTGATTATATCTTTTCCACAGCTTCCTCATTTATTGAAATGCCTCACCTTGATCATTTAAAATTGGAAATAATAAAAGCCAGCTTCCAGGGTTTGAATAGAGATACATTTGATAAAGAGGACAAAATTACATTAAAACCAAAAGTACAGCAAGTCCCCTGCATACGAACCTTCAAGTTACAAACTTTCAAACGTGCATTCGTATGTCCAATCATGTAAGTTAGTTCACGTGTCTGGTGTACATTGTCACATGTGTGCATCCTCTACAAGTGGTTGTGACTTTGTATACTTTACTGTACAGTACTGTATGAGTACAACAGTACAGTATCCTTATTCCAAGCCCAGGATGTCTGGAAGCAAGCATAAAAGCAGCAGTGATGTAGCTGGTACTGCTAAGAAGCGCCAAGCCATAATGATGGAAACAAAAGTGAAAATAATTGAGAAAGTGGAGTGAGGCAAAAAGATGGTACACGAAGG
Source organism: Hyperoodon ampullatus (assembly GCF_949752795.1). Classification (NCBI taxonomy): domain Eukaryota; kingdom Metazoa; phylum Chordata; class Mammalia; order Artiodactyla; family Ziphiidae; genus Hyperoodon; species Hyperoodon ampullatus. The sequence goes on from NC_136913.1 coordinate 32,480,972, forward strand.
TTGCAGTAACCGTTCAGAATGCAATCCAGTGCTACTGTGTCATCTATGACAAGAAAAAAAGAGCTACTACCCAGACACCAGTGGATCATTTTTTCAAGAGCGTAGATAGACTTGAATCCAGCAAGGAACCAGAACGTGTGCATCAACGTCAGGCATGAGCGAAACTGCAGCTTGCCCTCCGTCTCCTGTTGCTGACGATCCCTCAGCTCCACCATCTCCCACCTCCTCTCCCTCCTCCAGTCAGTAACTCTTCTTGCCTGTTCACTTGATGCCAGCCCCTGGATGCCAGCTGTCATACTGTACTACTGTACTTTTCAAGGTACTGTGCTGTAAGATTAAAAATGTTTTCTTTATTTTGTATGTATTATTTGTGTGAAAAGTATAATAAACCTATTACAGTACAGTATTATATAGCTGATTGTGTTAGTTGGGTACCTAGGCTAACTTTGTTGGACATAATGAACAAATTGGACTTATGAACGCAGTCTAGGAACAGAACTCGTTCGTATGCCTTTCCATAGGATTATCCTTAGTAGGGCTATACAAGTATTTTAACACACATAGGAAAACAGTATTTGGACACTCTCATATACTGTTGGAAGAATATAAATTGATAGAGGCAACTCGTACATATTCTTCAAATTTTTCAATGCACATGTTTTTGATCAAGTAATTCTATTTCTATTAATTTTGTCTACAGAAATACTCAGACCTGTGAACAAATATATATGTATAAAGGCTGTTTTTTCCCAGCATTTTTTGTAATAGTAAGACATTGAGAAATATCTAAAAGTTCATTCATAGGTAAATGGCTTAGAACTTTTAATAAATCATGGTAGATAAATACTATGGAATACTATGTAGTTGCTAAAAAGAATGAGGCATACTGACAGGGAAGAATGTCCATGAAAAAAGCATGTCACAAAATATATTAAAATTGGTACAATGTATGCAAAAATTAACTTTTATGAATGTGAAGAACGCACATACTGTGTGTCTGTGTGTTTGTGTACATACAGACATATGTATAAATGGAAGACAATTATCCATGGATCTCTTACATTTTGTACGTCTTGTGTCAGCTTTTGTTTTGGACTATCAAGGCTGTTTGTTGAACAAACAGCCTTGGAAGGTAGAAATAGTGTCTCCTTCTGGGACAGAAGGCAGAGGGCAGATTTTTTTTTTTACTGTCAGAATAAAAAGCATAATGCCTCCCTCAAGAGTAAAGGCTGGGCAGGTTCACTAGCAGCCCTCTTTAAAAGATTATGGGGCTTCCCTGGTGGCGCAGTGGTTGAGAGTCCGCCTGCCGATGCAGGGGACACGGGTTCGTGCCCCGGTCCGGGAAGATCCCACATGCCGCGGAGCGGCTGGGCCCGTGAGCCATGGCCGCTGAGCCTGCGCGTCCGGAGCCTGTGCTCCACAACGGGAGAGGCCACAACAGTGAGAGGCCCGCGTACCACAAAATAAATAAATAAATAAATAAAAATAAATTAAAAAAAAAAAAGATTATGGTTTCCTAAAGTCAGGGTTCCTTGTGCATTCAAATATTACCTTTTGCTGCCTCTTTGAGTATGTATGTAAAGGGCCTGCTCAGAAGAACTTGATCTTTCTCTCCTTTTCCCACTCTCCCTCTCCACCCATAGGTTTGGCCTTATCTGGGTGGCTCTATCTTTTTTCTCTGTTCTAGTGTTCTTTCTTGTTCATAGAAGTGGGGATTAGGGCCAGGATTTAACATGAATATTGGGTGCAGCCTTTTGTCTAATTGAAATAGGAAACAAAACCTTTTGATTGTGGGACTATGGAATCCAGAAGGCTGTTCAGCCTGCTTTGACTCTGGGCTCTAACTCTCTCTCCTCTGGACCAAAGGAGGATGGAGCCTGATAGGTGGTCTAGATCATCTTGTAGTTTTGCTCGACTTTGAGGTTTAGGGCCAAAGCCCCATTGAATAATAAAAGATCTCTTTATTTTCTGTGCCTCTTATGTACCTTCCTTGGGAAGGTGGTAGGGAAGATCTTGCTGGGCTGGCTAAGCAGGATTGAAGTAATTCTGGGTCCCGGCCCCAGCACCACTGTAACACCACTCCCTAATGGGACCCCAACCATTTCTGTTCCCAACAAGTATTGACAGGAATATTGATGACGAGTATCTTCTATTGGGCCAGAGAGGTGAGAGTAGAGGCCTTGTATGAAGTCTCTATAAAGTATTCCATTTATATAAGAATTTTTTGTATTATCTTCACAAATCACAGATACTGTATTAGTGATATTAAGGTTGTAAAACGGAGGGAGGAATAAACATTTAAATGCTTATCTGTAAAAACATGCATCTTAAAATATATTTTGTTATGTCTCAATGTTTCACAAACCAAATTACAAATAAATTCTCTGTGTTGATGAAGTCTGAGAAGATAAATATCAGACAAATCTCAAATATGTTTCAAAATCATTCTGTCAAAAGGATGGCAGCCTAATGTCCAGAGCAGTAAACAATACATTAATTCATCTCCCTTCTGTGATTTTCCATTCTTCCCTTTTCCCATGTAAGAAGCAGCCATAATGTCTGCATATTTCTTAGAATAATTTTAATGGCTTTTTCTAACCTTCACCATTGCTTCTTTATCTTCCTTTTGGGCCTGTTTCCATTTCATAGAGACATCATGCTATCAAAATCTCCATACAGGAAAGATGGGGGCTGGCCAGTTCTCCTCAAGCAATGCTAATAGAATTTCCATCCCTTTTGTTAACTCTTTGTAAATGCCAAGCAGTGATTTACAACTCCTCGCCCCTGCAGGGCCTTTGTAAAGAAATCACCCAGATGGTGTGAGACAGTCCTGAGCAGTGCAGTGCAGGATGCAGGGCTCTGGGCAGCAGGAATGTCTTGCAGGCTTGGTGCCCTCAGGACAAGGCATGAACCATCCATGAAGAAAGGGATAAAGGGAAAAATAATGGAGCTCAAACTTGAAGCCTGTATCCTAGATTCCTTGAGGGTGAAGCTGTGCAAAAGAATAGTATCCTGTATTTATGGAAAGTGATGTTTAATTGGAACTGAATAAATAACATATCAAATCGAAATAGTAAAGAAAAAAATAGGATCATAGATACACATATATGGACACATACATTACACATACTAAATATATGCACACATTCTTTATAAAGGCGGCTTTCAAAACATAACCTATTTTAGAGAAAGGATCAGCAAACTTTTTCTGAAAAGGGACAGATATATTTTAAGTTTTGCAGGTTACATCAAGTCTTCATCTCAACTACTCATCTCTACTGGTGTAGCTCAAAAGCAGCCATAGATAATATGTGAATAAATGTATGTGGCTGGGTTTGAATAGCATTTTTTATTTATCGACACTAACATTTGAATATTGCAATTTGCATGTCATTAGATATCATTCTTCTTTTCATTTCATTCATCCACTTAAAAATGTAAAAGCCATTCCTAGCTGGCAGACTGTACAAAAACAAGTGGTGAGCTGGATTTGGCCCACAGGTCATAGTTTGCTGATCCCTGCTTTAAGAGGGTCAAGGTCCATGAGATAAAATAAAATTTTATGATATCTAAAGTTTGAAAGTATTGCAGATTTGAGGAAATCTCCTAATACGTGACGCCATTCACTCATCTAATGGATGTGGCTATTTTAAAGTGCTAAAATAATTACAAGTTAGAAACATATCCTTTACGTTTCCTCTGTAACTTGTTACACAGCTTATTTATCATCTTCTGCCAAGTTACCAGCAATTTTGACTGTGTTTTTTTTAAATATTCTGAACAAGAGAGAAAGCACCTCTATTTGAAATTTAATAATATGTATTGAAAATGACTATACAATAAATGGCTGTCAGATCTAAATTACTATATAGAGCTAAAAACAAATACAAATCATGTCCTTATGATATACATGTCATCACACTCGACCTTCCATTTGCTGAAGTATTCTATTTAACTATAGATCTTCAGCCGAAATTCTCTTCACCGTAACTATCTCTTTGCTAGAGTTTTAAAGTGAAAATAAATGTTGGGAGAATCTTATGGTATGTATATTAGATTAATATATATATATTAATCTAGTCCCCCAAATTCAAAGAAGAAAAGTGTTGGAAATAAATCTATGTCTAGAAGAAAAAGCAAGAAAATGTAAAAGAAAACTTAAAAATTGTCATACTGTCCTAACTCAAGGAATTTGTGTTTACTCTTCCTGTGCTTCTTTTTTTCTTTTTTCCCTAATGGCACTTGTATTAGCTATCTGTTTTTGCACAATAAATTATCATACATGTAATCACTTAAAACAACATACATTTATTATCTCATAGTCTTTGTGGGCTAGGAGTTCAGGCACAGCTTATCTGGGTTCTCTGCTCATAGTTGCAGAAGGTTGCAATCAAGTTGTCAGGTGGCCTGTGTTCTCATCTGGAGCTTGGCATCCTCTTCCAAACTCATGTGGTTGTTGGCAGAATTCAGTTCCTTGTGTTTGCTTGTGATTGTAGGACTGAGGTTTTTGCTTTCTTGTAGTCTGTTGGCTGGAGGTCACTCTCATTTCCTAGAGGCCCCCACAGTTCCTTGCTAAATGGCCCTCTTAAAACATAGCAGCTTACTTCTTTGAGGCCAGGAGACTCTCTTTTGCTCCAGTGCTAAGAGGGAATCTCATGATCAAGGGAATGACTATCCTTTCATCTTTGCTATATTCTATTTCATAAGAGCAAGTCACAGGTTCTGGCTGACCTCAAGGGAAGGGGATTATATAAAGGTATGACTCATTGAAAACCACCTATGGTATGTCCACTATAATACTACTAACACTGATCCAAAAGTAATTACCTCTGTGACTCAAATATTAGTCATATAAGAATATTATTGGGTTATGCTCTTAGTGGCTATACACTGGTTCTACAATCCAATCTGTAAATATTTCTCAAAAGTCTTCTAATTAGAACATAAAAACTCTAGATCAGGGTTTCTCAGTCCAGGTACTACTGATGTTTTGGTCAGAGAGTCCTTTGTTGTGGAATGTATCGTAGGATGTTTTGTAGTATGCCTGGCCTCAACCAAATACATGGCACTAGCACTCCCTTCCCTGGTTGTGACAATCCAAAACATCTCCAGATATTGTCTGGAATACAGGAAGAGGTGCGGGTCTTAGGGCTACATAGTGAAGAGGAAGGAAAATGACACCCTGAGTTTGAGTTTTTTATGGAATATCCCAGTGGATGTGTGCAACAAACAGTTGAATATGTAAATCTGAAGCTCTGGGGTAAGATTAGAACCAAGGGCCGTTGGTATTTAAACGGTACTTAAAATGAAGAAAAGGGTGGATGAAATCACTTAGGCACAGCATGTAAAATGAACAGAGTAATGGTCTACATAGAGCCCTTGGGATATGAAAGATAAGGCCAGAGACAGAGAAAGAAAAGTTAATTATAGACTTCAAAAAGGAACAGTCAGATTTAGGATGAGAAAGAGAAGAAAAAGAGAATGATACCATGAAATTGAAGGTAGTTGATAGTATAACCAATGAAATGTGATAATTGGTGCCCAACAGAGTATCAAAATCCAGCATGATATCTATTGGATTTGACAGTATGAAATCAGTTTCTTGGATTATTCAGTGTGAAGTCTGGAGGTGCATCATTCAAAGCCAACTTAACTCTCCTTACTCAATGATAACTTGTTTCAGTCAGGCCAGTTCATACCAATCTTCTCTTACGCATACTTCCTAAGGCCCTTGAATACAGTAATATCACAGAATTTTGCATTTCATCCCTATTTTATCGAATACCTTGGCTTTCGGCTCAAAGGAATCTCAAAAGAGATACATAACCCTTTACTCAACTTTTGTCCTACATTTTGTAGAGCCCCCATAAAGGGAATCTGGTTTAAACCTTGCTTAAGAGCACAGTTGTAAAGAGCAGAGAGAGAACTGAAGTTTAAGACAATTGACTTCTAAGGAACACCATTGATTTTCAATTCACTGTTCCTTATTCTTGGCCATATGTCTATGTATATACTTTGTTAAGTATTTGTATTTTAATAGTCTATATAGGAGCTGCCAAGTGATTTATTTGGCTCTTTGTAAGGAACTAGTATGTGTTTCCAGAAACTTAGTATTTTGAATCTCAGTTTTAAAAAACCCAATGACTTAATTGAATAAAGTATATGTATCATAGCGATACTATCAGAGGATCTAAAATGAAATCAGTGGTCTCCCCCTCCACTGCACTCTAATTCCACCCCTGTAATGAAGCCATTGTTTGGAATCTGTTTTCCTTCACCCTTTTTCCTTTTTTATGTACATGTATAAAAAACAAACATACCCTTAGATGGTTAGGGATTTTAAAAAATAGATTTTATGAAATTAGTATGATAAAATACATATTATTGTGCATGTTTTTTTTTTTAAAAACTCTATGTCGAGGACATCCTTTCAAGTAAATACATCTGGATCTGCCATATTCAATATAATGAAACTGGTATTTCAGAGTATTGATGTGAAGTTATTAATTCAGTCACTTATCCATTGATGTATATTCATGTAGTCTTCAATTTGTTATAAACAATGTTTTAAAAATGAACATTTATGGTTTATACAGGCACAGTCAGGTAACTGTTTTCTCTATTTAGCTTTGCTTTCTCTCTCCTTTCACTTTCTGGGACCTCCTCTACTTTTTTATTGGTTTCCGGGTACATTTTGAAATCCCTTACACCTGTCATCTACCAATCACAGCTGGCATTAAAGGTTGGGTTTTAGGATTCGACATTTTTTGGAATTATTTGTTGCTAAGTACTTTCAGTCATTTAACCTTTTCTCTGCGTTTTGGTATTTCCTGACTTGCCAGGTGCTTACAGTACCACTAGCTTGGGTTCTAGGAAACCAGGGTTTTTTATCCATAGCAGCTAAATGTGGTTGGTGCCTCTAGCATTAATGTCAAACCCGGGCATAGATAGTCTTTAACTGAAACAACTAATTAAGCTAAAATATGCATTAATGTCAAACCTGGGCATAGATAGTCTTTAACTGAAACAACTAATTAAGCTAAAATAAAGTCCATTCCTTTCACTTGATCTTAGCTACTATCAGTTATGTCACACATTATGGAATGCTTTGAAAAATACAACTACTTTGCTAATGTTTTTATTCTGCTACAGTTTTCTTTTTTTTTTTTTTTTTTTAATTAGTTTCTGCTTTATAACAAAGTGAATCAGTCATACATATACATCTGTTCCCACATCCCCTCCCTCATGCATCTCCCTCCCTCCCACCCTCCCCATCCCACCCCTCCAGGCGGTCCCAAAGCACCGAGCTGATCTCCCTGTGCTCTGCGGCTGCTTCCCACTATCTATCTACCTTACGTTTGGTAGTGTATATATGTCCATGCCTCTCTTTCCCTTTGTCACAGCTTCCCCTTCCCCTTCCCCATATCCTCAAGTCCATTCTCAAGTAGGTCTGTGTCTTTATTCCCGTTTTACCCCTAGGTTCTTCATGACATTTTTTTTTTTTTTTAAATTCCATATATATGTGTTAGCATACGGTATTTGTCTTTCTCTTTCTGACTTACTTCACTCTGTATGACAGACTCTAGGTCTATCCACCTCATTACAAATAGCTCAGTTTCGTTTCTTTTTATGGCTGAGTAATATTCCATTGTATATATGTGCCACATCTTCTTTATCCATTCATCCGATGATGGACACTTAGGTTGTTTCCAGCTCCGGGCTATTGTGAATAGAGCTGCAATGAACATTTTGGTACATGTCTCTTTTTGAATTATGGTTTTCTCAGGGTATATGCCTAGTAGTGGGATTGCTGGGTCATATGGTAGTTCTATTTTTAGTTTTTTAAGGAACCTCCATACTGTTCTCCATAGTGGCTGTACCAATTCACATTCCCACCAGCAGTGCAAGAGTGTTCCCTTTTCTCCACACCCTCTCCAGCATTTATTGTTTCTAGATTTCTTGATGATGGCCATTCTGACTGGTGTGAGATGATATCTCATTGTAGTTTTGATTTGCATTTCTCTAATGATTAATGATGTTGAGCATCCTTTCATGTGTTTGTTGGCAGTCTGTATATCTTCTTTGGAGAAATGCCTATTTAAGTCTTCTGCCCATTTTTGGATTGGGTTGTTTGTTTTTTTGCTATTGAGCTGCATGAGCTGTTTATAAATTTTGGAGATTAATCCTTTGTCAGTTGCTTCATTTGCAAATATTTTCTCCCATTCTGAGGGTTGTCTTTTGGTCTTGTTTATGGTTTCCTTTGCTGTGAAAAAGCTTTGAAGTTTCATTAGGTCCCATTTGTTTATCTTTGTTTTTATTTCCATTTCTCTAGGAGGTGGGTCCAAAAGGATCTTGCTGTGATTTATGTCATAGAGTGTTCTACCTATGTTTTCCTCTAAGAGTTTGATAGTTTCTGGCCTTACATTTAGGTCTTTAATCCATTTTGAGCTTATTTTTGTGTATGGTGTTAGGGAATGATCTAATCTCATACTTTTACATGTCCCTGTCCAGTTTTCCCAGCACCACTTATTGAAGAGGCTGTCCTTTCTCCACTGTACATTCCTGCCTCCTTTATCAAAGATAAGTTGGCCATATGTGCGTGGGTTTATCTCTGGGCTTTCTATCCTGATCCACTGATCTATCTTTCTGTTTTTATGCCAGTACCACACTGTCTTAATTACTGTAGCTTTGTAGTATAGTCTGAAGTCAGGCAGCCTGATTCCTCCAGCTCCGTTTTTCGTTCTCAAGATTGCTTTGGCTATTCGGGGTCTTTTGTTTTTCCAAACAAATTTTGAAATTTTTTGTTCTAGTTCTGTGAAAAATGCCAGTGGTAGTTTGATAGGGATTGCATTGAATCTGTAGATTGCTTTGGGTAGTAGAGTCATTTTCACAATATTGATTCTTCCAATCCAGGAGCATGGTATATCTCTCCATCTATTTATATCATCTTTAATTTCTTTCATCAGTGTCTTATAATTTTCTGCATACAGGTCTTTTGTCTCCTTAGGTAGGTTTATTCCTAGATATTTTATTCTTTTTGTTGCAATGGTAAATGGGAGTGTTTTCTTGATTTCATTTTCAGATTTTTCATCATTAGTGTACAGGAATGCCAGAGATTTCTGTGCATTAATTTTGTATCCTGCTACTTTACCAAATTCATTGATTAGCTCTAGTAGTTTTTCAGTAGCATCTTTAGGATTCTCTATGTATAGTATCATGTCATCTGCAAACAGTGACAGCTTTACTTCTTCTTTTCCAATTTGGATTCCTTTTATTTCCTTTTCTTCTCTGATTGCTGTGGCTAAAACTTCCAAAACTATGTTGAATAAGAGTGGTGAGAGTGGGCAGCCTTGTCTTGTTCCTGATCTTAGTGGAAATGGTTTCAGTTTTTCACCATTGAGGACAATGTTGGCTGTGGGTTTGTCATATATGGCCTTTATTATGTTGAGGAAAGTTCCCTCTATGCCTACTTTCTGCAGGGTTTTTATCATAAATGGGTGTTGAATTTTGTCGAAAGCTTTCTCTGCATCTATTGAGATGATCATATGGTTTTTCTCCTTCAACTTGTTAATATGGTGTATCACATTGATTGATTTGCGTATATTGAAGAATCCTTGCATTCCTGGAATAAACCCCACTTGATCATGGTGTATGATCCTTTTAATGTGCTGTTGGATTCTGTTTGCTAGTATTTTGTTGAGGATTTTTGCATCTATGTTCATCAGTGATATTGGCCTGTAGTTTTCTTTCTTTGTGACATCCTTGCCTGGTTTTGGTATCAAGGTGATGGTGGCCTCGTAGAATGAGTTTGGGAGTGTTCCTTCCTCTGGTATTGTTTGGAAGAGTTTGAGAAGGATGGGTGTTAGCTCTTCTCTAAATGTTTGATAGAATTCGCCTGTGAAGCCATCTGGTCCTGGGCTTTTGTTTGATGGAAGATTTTTAATCACAGTTTCAATTTCAGTGCTTGTGATTGGTCTGTTCATATTTTCTATTTCTTCCTGAGTCAGTCTTGGTAGGTTGTGCATTTCTAAGAATTTGTCCATTTCTTCCAGGTTGTCCATTTTATTGGCATAGAGTTGCTTATAGTAATCTCTCATGATCTTTTGTATTTCTGCAGTGTCAGTTGTTACTTCTCCTTTTTCATTTCTAATTCTACTGATTTGAGTCTTCTCCCTTCTTTTCTTGATGAGTCTGGCTAATGGTTTGTCAATTTTGTTTATCTTCTCAAAGAACCAGCTTTTAGTTTGGTTGATCTTTGCTATCGTTTCCTTCATTTCTTTTTCATTTATTTCTGATCTGATCTTTATGATTTCTTTCCTTCTGCTAACTTTGGGGGTTTTTTGTTCTTCTTTCTCTAATTGCTTTAGGTGCAGGGTCAGGTTGTTTACTCGAAATGTTTCCTGTTTCTTAAGGTGGGATTGTATTGCTATAAACTTCCCCCTTAGAACTGCTTTTGCTGCGTCCCATAGGTTTTGGGTCGTCGTGTCTCCATTGTCATTTGTTTCTAAGTATTTCTTAATTTCCTCTTTGATTTCTTCAGTGATCACTTCATTATTGAGTAGTGTATTGTTTAGCCTCCATGTGTTTGTATTTTTTACAGATCTTTTCCTGTAATTGATGTCTCGTCTCATAGCATTGTGGTCGGAAAAGATACTTGATACAATTTCAATTTTCTTAAATTTACCAAGGCTTGATTTGTGACCCAAGATATGATCTATCCTGGAGAATGTTCCATGAGCACTTGAGAAAAATGTGTATTCTGTTGTTTTTGGGTGGAATGTCCTATAAATATCAATTAAGTCCATCTTGTTTAATGTATCATTTAAAGCTTGTGTTTCCTTATTTATTTTCATTTTGGATGATCTGTCCATTGGTGAAAGTGGGGTGTTAAAGTCCCCTACTATGATTGTGTTACTGTCGATTTCCCCTTTTATGGCTGTTAGTATTTGCCTTATGTATTGAGGTGCTCCTATGTTGGGTGCATAAATATTTACAATTGTTATATCTTCTTCTTGGATCGATCCCTTTATCGTTATGTAGTGTCCTTCTTTGTCTCTTCTAATAGTCTTTATTTTAAAGTCTATTTTGTCTGATATAAGAATTGCTACTCCAGCTTTCTTTTGATTTCCATTTGCATGGAATATCTTTTTCCATCCCCTTACTTTCAATCTGTATGTGTCTCTAGGTCTGAAGTGGGTCTCTTGTAGACAGCATATATATGGGTCTTGTTTTTGTATCCATTCAGCCACTCTGTGTCTTTTGGTGGGAGCATTTAGTCCATTTACATTTAAGGTAATTATTGATATGTATGTTCCTATTCCCATTTCCTTAATGGCTTTGGGTTCGTTATTGTAGGTATAGTCCTTCTGTTGTGTTTCTTGCCTAGAGAAGTTCCTTTAGCATTTGTTGTAAAGCTGGTTTGGTGGTGCTGAACTCTCTCAGCTTTTGCTTGTCTGTAAAGGTTTTAATTTCTCCATCAAATCTAAATGAGATCCTTGCTGGGTAGAGTAATCTTGGTTGCAGGTTTCTCTCCTTCATCACTTTAATTATGTCCTGCCACTCCCTTCTGGCTTGTAGAGTTTCTGCTGAGAGATCAGCTGTTAACCTGATGGGGATTCCCTTGTGTGTTATTTGTTGTTTTTCCCTTGCTGCTTTTAATATGATTTCTTTGTGTTTAATTTTTGACAGTTTGATTAATATGTGTCTTGGCGTATTTCTTCTTGGATTTATTCTGTATGGGACTCTCTGTGCCTCCTGGACTTGATTAACTATTTCCTTTCCCATATTAGGGAAGTTTTCAACTATAATCTCTTCAAATATTTTCTCAGTCCCTTTCTTTTTCTCTTCTTCTTCTGGAACCCCTATAATTCGAATGTTGGTGCGTTTAATGTTGTCCCAGAGGTCTCTGAGACTGTCCTCTGTTCTTTTCATTCTTTTTTCTTTATTTTTCTCTGCATCAGTTATTTCCACTATTTTATCTTCCACCTCACTTATCCGTTCTTCTGCCTCAGTTATTCTGCTATTGATCCCATCTAGAGTATTTTTCATTTCATTTATTGTGTTTTTAATCGATGCTTGATTCATCTTTAGTTCTTCTAGGTCCTTGTTAACTGTTTCTTGCATATTGTCTATTCTATTTCCAAGATTTTGGATCTGGGAAATAGAATCTTGGATCAGCTTTACTATCATTATTCTGAATTCTTTTTCAGGTAGACTGCCTATTACCTCTTCATTTGTTAGGTCTGGTAGGTTTTTATCTTGCTCCTTCACCTGCTGTGTGTTTTTCTGCTTTCTCATTTTGCTTATGTTACTGTGTTTGGGGTCTCCTTTTTGCAGGCTGCAGATTCGTAGTTCCCGTTGTTTTTGGTGTCTGTCCCCCGTGGCTAAGGTTGTTTCAGTAGGTTGTGTAGGCTTCCTGGTGGGGGGGACTAATGCCTGTGTTCTGGTGGTTGAAGCTCGATCTTGTCTTTCTGGTGGACAGGTCCACGTCTGGTGGTGTGTTTTGGGGTGCCTGTGGCCTTATTATGTTTTTAGGTATCCTCTCTGCTAATGGGTGGGGTTGTGTTCCTGCCTTGCTAGTTGCTTGGCATAGGGTGACCAGCACTGTAGCTTGCTGGTCGTTGACTGAAGCTGGGTGCTGGTGTTGAGATGGAGATCCCTGGGAGATTTTCGCTGCTTGATATTATGTGGAGCTGGGAGGTCTCTTGTGGACCCGTGTCCTGAAGTTGGCTCTCCCACTTCAGAGGCACAGCACTAACTCCTGGCTGCAGCACCAAGAGCCTTTCATCCACCCGGCTCAGAATAACAGTGAGAAAAAGTAGAAAGAAATAATTAGTAGAAGAAAGAAAGAGAGATTGAAAGAAAGGAAGAAGGGAAGTAAGGAAGGAAGGAAGAAAGAAAGAAAGGAGGGAGGGAGGAAGGATGGAAAGAAAGGAAAGAAAGGAGGGAGGGAGGGAGGAATGAAAGCAAAAGGAAGAGTGAATGGAAGAAGAGAGGGAGGGAGGGAGGAAGGAAAGAAAGAAAGAAAGACAGGAGGGAGGGAGGGAGGGAGGAAGGAAAGAAAAAGAAAGTGGAAAGAAGAAGGGTGGGAGGGAGGGAGGGATGGAGGAAAGAAAAAGAAAGAAGGAAAGGAGGAGCGGAGGGAGGGAGGGAGGAAGGGAAGGGAGGAAAAAAAGAAAGAGCAGGTAAAGTAAAATAGAATAAAGTATGAAATATAGTAGCGTTATTAAAATTAAAAAGTAATTATTGAAAAAAAACACGGACCGAAAGAACCCTGGGACATATGGTGGAAGCAAAGCTATACAGAGAGAATCTTACACAGAAGATTACACATACACATTCACAAAAAGAGAGCAGGGGGAAAAATCAAAAATCTTGCTCTCCAAGTCCACCTCCTCGATTTGGGATAATTCATTGTAAAAAGAGGAAAAGGGCGAAAAGTCTGAAATCTTGCTAAGTCCACCTGCTTAATTTGGGATAATTCGTTGTAAAAAGAGGGAAAAAAAGGGGGGGAAAGTCTTAAATCTTGTCCTCAAGGTCCACTTCCTCAATTTGGGATGATTCGCTGTCCATTCATGCACTCCACAGACGCAGGGCACATCAAATGGACCGTGGAGCTTTAATCCGCTGCCTCGGAGGCTGCACAGAGAGATTTCCCTGTCTCTGCTCTCACAGCTCCCGGGTCTCAGCCTTGGACCTGGCCCCGCCTCTGCGCGTAAGTCGCCGGAGGGCGTCCGTTCTTCGCTCAGACAGGACGGGTTTAAAGGAGCCGCTGATTCGGGGGCTCTGGCTCACTCAGGCAGAGGGGAGGGAGGGGAATGCCCTCTCCTCGCGCACCAGGCAACAAAAGGGAAAAAAGTCTCTTGCCTCTCCGGTAGCTCCAGACCCTTTCCCCGGACTCCCTCCGGGCTAGCACTAAGCCCTTCAGGGTCTCTTCCTGCCGCCAGCCCCAGACCTCTCCCTGCGCTCCGACTGAAAGCCGATACCCGAGCCTCAGCTCCCAGCCCCGCCCGCCCTGGCGGCCGAGCAGACAAGTCTCTCGGGCTGGTGTGTGCCTGAGGGCACCGATCCTCTGTGCCAAAATCTCTCTGCTTTGCCCTCCACACCCCTGTTGCTGTGCTCTCCTCCGCTACTCCGAAGCTTTCCCCCTCCGCCACCTGCAGTCTCCGCCCTCGAAGGGGCTTGTAGTGTGTAGAAACCTTCCCTCCTTCACGGCTCCCTCCCACTGGTGCAGGTCCCGTCCATATCCTATTGTCTCTGTTTATTCTTTTTTTCTTTTGACCTACCCAGGTATGTGGGGAGTTTCTTGCCTTTTGGGGGGTCTGAGGTCTTCTGTCAGCGTTCAGTAGGTGTTCTGTTGGAGTTGTTCCACGTGTAGATGAATTTCTGATGTATCTGTGGGGAGGAAGGTGATCTCCGCGTCTTACTCTTCCGCCATCTTCCTCCGGCTCCCCTACAGTTTTCTTCAACCACTTTTTACCTTTTAAAAAATGTTTCTTTCTTATTCTCCACCAGATTTTAGGAAGTTGATGAGCTCAACTAAGATTGTGTAAGATGAGAATACTAGAAAAATAAGGACCCAGGAAATTGAGAAAATTACTTAAAGAAATCCTACTCAGAACAAATGTTTCCCGTATCCCTGCCTGAATCCACTTTCACTATATTGAATTTCTTTATGTAGTCAAGTATATTCAAACCTAGAAAATCTATAGGAATTTCCAGTGAGACAAATGCCATTGATTCCCATTCATTCTAGTTCATGTCACATAATTCCTAACGTATATTTTGAACATCAGATTTTGTGTGCAACATAAGAAGAACTGAATTACATAATATTTTTCTCTTCAATAATCGTGTTATGTAAAAAGATCAAAAGGCTCAGAATTGGGCTCTAGTCAGAGCTATTTACCAGCCATGTGATCTTGGTCAAACCATTTAACCTCTTCTGGGCCTTGGTTTCCTAATACATAAATTGAGGGGGAGGGGAATAGATTCTCTAAAGAATTTTCTAACTCTGAAATTGTATGACCCTTAAATTCTACTGCAGATAGAATCTCATTAAACTTGGACCAGTGGTGTCCCTTAAAATGAAAATGTCTTGGTATGATTGCCATTGTGATGTGCAAATGTTCTGAAATTAGATCAATAAAGTGAAATTCTTGTTGCTCTTTCATATGCATGGTTATATTGCATGATGTTAAACAGCTGCTGTATTCTATCATGGCTGTTGCACTTCAGTTCTGGTTGAAATGGCTCCTATGTGTATAGTGAGAAATAAGGCTAATGCATGATTCAGCGCCTTTATAAATCAAAGATTCTATTACAGGCAGAAAATAGCCCAACAATGGCTATTCTATTACACTTCAATGGCATTAGAAAAGAAGAGAATACATCAAGTGGAGAACGTAGGTCCTCCCTTTTTATTCCGCAATACAATGAAAAGGCTATGTAGGTTTTAGCAGTTTCTTCTGTCCAGTCGTTAGTGCATTGACGCCTATGTTGAATGACATTGTCCAAGATGAACCTCTATTTTTTTCAGAATATCAATTCTCTTCTGTGCTTTGGTGAAGAAACTGCCTCTACTATACAGAGTACATGGGATCATTTTTTCAATCTAGCTCAATTGAAATTTTACTTCCTAAAAGCTAACAGGGAACAACTGCATAAAATCTGAATTAGGAGAACAATATATGTCTTTTTGTATTTGTATACAAAATTAGTTCATTTGATAAAATAATTGTATTTAATATAAAATTTTATGTGTAAAATGATCCTAAAGGCATTATTGTTGTAAATTCTATCCCTACTCTTCCAGCTATACTCTAAGGCCCAGGTCTATGTTTTGTCATGTAGAGAAGAGTTAGACATTTATCCTTAATGTTTCCTATACCATTTTAAGATGATATGCTTAGAACTGTCATTAAAGCTGCTATTTAAAAATCAAAACAATTGTAGGCCCTATATATAGTATTGAGTAATTCATGTCACCCCAGTCCCATTTGGCCCAGAATTTCAAACTTACGAAATTTATTTGGTATAGGCAATCAATTAATTTTACAAGAGGCATGATATGAATAAATGATTTAATATATGAAACCTGTTCATCACAGATAAGAACATTACATACCAGACAGCAGCAACTATGGAAAATATGCGATAAAAATCCTACTTTATAAAATTTCAAAATTTATAAGATAAAAACAGAAAGGACAAAGCTAAACCCAATTTGTTGAGATTGTTAGGACACAGGAGGATTTGAGAATGAGGCAGTGAGTGATGGAGGAGAGATGGGGGTAAAAATAGGTATTCCCAAAACCATAACTCCCAGCAGGCCATAAATCTGGCTGTTATCTTGATTGTCTCATTAAAATCATTCAATTTTGAGGGCTTCCCTGGTGGCGCAGTGGTTGCGAGTCCGCCTGCCGATGCAGGGGACATGGGTTCGTGCCCCGGTCCGGGAAGATCCCACATGCCGCGGAGCGGCTGGGCCCGTGAGCCATGGCCGCTGAGCCTGTGCGTCCGGAGCCTGTGCTCTGCAACGGGATAGGCCACAACAGTGAGAGGCCCGTGTACCGCAAAAAAAAAAAAAAAAAAAAAAAAAATCATTCAATTTTGAATGTAACCACCTCCATTCTATAAAATAACTTAATGAGAAAATAGTGTTTCCTTGAGAACTTGGTGGAATATATCTACTCTCTAAAGATATAAACTCGTGTGCTACCATGTTTTGTTTTTTCTCTTTTACAGTTAGTATTCATGAATATAGAAACTATTTATTTTCCCTGAACAGCAACATGATCACCTTCTGTTCTTATTATGAGAAAGCTAAATAATGTTTTAATGTCAACTTAGAAAGTGGAATTTATAAACGTGCCCTATCATCATAAGGAGCATTTTTGTATAATAATTTATTAAAATCATGCATTTGGCTAATAGAAGCTACACTGTTAAAAGCTACATAAATTAACCTGACACATTAAAATAGTCCACAGGTATCTAATTCTAAACAATATTTCATAAAATAGATAGGCATGAAATAATTTAGTAATTTAAAACTAGAGTTGACTTTGCTGTTTTATTTCTATAGTGAAATAAATGTATTTCTGAAACCCAAAGAAATGACACATTAATACACCCTCAGTGCAGTAAAATCAATCCTACAGGTCATTGCTTGACTTTGTGGGTTAAAATTGCTTTCAAAACTTATTATTAGCACTGTTGCATCGGAGGCTTTGCCTCCATTACCATAGAGGTGAGATTTCATTTTTTGTAACAACTTGTTGCCTTTCAAAATGCAAAGTTATAAGTACAGGCACTTTGAGTAGACTTGATTTTCCTAAATTGAAAGAGATTGAGCTTACTGTCAGCAACTTGTCTCAAAGGCAAGCTTTCAAAATTTACAAGTTATGGAAAAATGTTGGAAGAATTGATAGATAAATGAATCACAGGCCCATTTAAGAACAAAAATGCTTTTGAAATGGGTTGCTGTGTTTATGGTTGGTTCATTGTTTTTTTTTAATTTTTAAAAATTTATTTATTTATTTATTTATTTATTTATTTTTGTGGTACGCGGGCCTCTCACTGTTGTGGCCTCTCCCGTTGCGGAGCACAGGCTCCGGACGTGCAGGCTCAGCGACCATGGCTCACGGGCCCAGCCGCTCAGCGACATGTGGGATCTTCCCAGACCGGGGCACGAACCCGCATCCCCTGCATCGGCAGGCGGGCTCCCAACCACTGCGCCACCGGGGAAGCCCCTAAATTTATTTTATTTTTGGTTGCGTAGGGCTTGTGGGCTTTCTCTATTTGCGGCGAGCAGGAGCTACTTTTCGTTGTTGTGCGCGGGCTTCTTATTGAGGTGGCTTCTCTTGTTGCAGAGCACGGGCTCTAGGCGTACGGGCTTCACTAGTTGTGGCTGGTGAGCTCAGTAGTTGTGGCGCACGGGCTTAGTTGCTCCACGGCATGGGGGATCTTCCCGGAAGAGGGCTCGAACCCGTGTCCCCTACATTCTTAACCACTGCGCCACCAGGGAAGCCCCTATGGTTGGTTCATTTTACCTTCTTACCATCTTCTTAATTTAGATCTCCCTCAAGCTGAAGAAGAATAGATGAGGGAATCCATTTCTGTCATTTTATTTTACTGCCAAATCCATACTCTAATTTCGTTTCCACATGCTGTTTTCCAAATGTCTTGAGGTTAGAAGGCTGTTTGTTTCTATTCAATTTTAAGTGTTTCTGCATATGAGAAATGTACTGGATTATGTGTGTGTATACCCAGTGCATCTCCAAGGGAAACAATAGCAAAAATAGCTCGCCAATCAACAGTTTTAAAATCTAATAGAATTGTTTTCAATGTAGTGCAATCCTTTACTACAGGATTGAGCAAACCATGTTTAATTTACCATTATTTCTTCATTCCCTTTCATTTTTGTATGAAAAATGTTTTGCTTTGATCTTTTATTTATGTGTGCATTAAATCAAGAAACTACATGATACAATTTATACATTCTGAACTGATAGAATACTGTTATCAACTCAAAACAGTGCTTATATATTGTCATAACTACGTATCAACAGAGTAATAAAGATTATATATTATTCTTGAAGTAGCATCTTTAACAGGGCTGGGTTTGTTTTTCATCCAAAATAATTTCCTCACTCCCTATCATTCTTTAACTGAATATGCTCCTTTGAATAGGAGAACTGAAGAAATTAGTTTGCTTAAATAGGACATTTTATTTCATTATGGAAATGAATTTCTGCTCCTTCTCAGAAATTTGCAACTGAACGTTGGGGAATAGTATATACAAAATTTAAAAAGAGAAAAAGGAGGATATGCCTGCCTTACATTTAATTTTCTTACTTTAATTGTATTTTTCCAATTTAAGAAATTCACATTTAAGCTGCACAGCATAAAGTTGAAAAATTAGTTGAAATTATCTAATGGATTTGAGTTTAAATAGACAATCTAAGAAAAAGTCAGATCTCAATGTTCCCTATTGGGAAGAGGTTATAGCTTATACGAAATTGTGATTCCCACACAGAAATCTGGGAAGTTAAGAAACTGAGATAAGGCATGAGGAAGAAGCTAGCAGAAACATTGGGAAAATACTGCATTAGAAGTTTTGGTGCCCACTCATCATGAAAAAAATTCTGGTGCCTGAAGTTCATAACAAATGTCAGCTAGGAATTTTGAAATCAGCTATTCCCACCACATTTTCTGTATCTGTATTTAATCAGTGATTCAGATTCAACTTCTCTTCTTTGAATTCCAAAGTTCGTCACAAACAACTGGTGTCTATCTAGGGCTACTACATATATTTGAAGACTGCTTACTGCAGAGTGACCAAATCCGTATACCCTGGTGCTGAGCTGCGTTCATTAGGATGCACACACAGGTGTGTGGGCCAGCAGCTTCCTGCCTCTACCTCAAGGATAATTGCTTCCTCTAGAACATGCCTTAACACTCCACACCCCACACCCCTTGCAACTTCTAAAAGATATCCCCATTCTAATCCCTGGAACCTGTAATGCTAACTTATATATATAAAAAAAAAAAGGTCTTTGCAGATGTGGTTAAGGTAGGGATTTTGAGATGAGTCTATCCTGTTTATCTGGGTGAGCCCTAAATGCTATCACATGTAAACTTATGAGAGAGAGGTAGAGGACAACTGGACAGATACAAAAGAGGAGAAGGTGAGGTGACCATGGAGGCAGCAACTGGAGTTACGCAGACACGACAAGGAATGTTGGCAACCACCAGAAGCTGGAAGAGGCAAGGAACAGGTTCTCCATTAGAGACACTGGAGGGAGCATGACTCTGGCAACACCTTGATTTCAGCCCTGGGAAACTGACATAAGACTTCAGGCTTCCAGTACAGTGAGAGAACAAATTTCAGTTTTGTTTTTTTTAAAATAAATTTATATTTATTTATTTATTTATTTTTGGCTGCGTTGGGTCTTTGTTGCTGTGCGTGAGCTTTCTCTAGTTGTGGCGAGCGGGGTCCACTCTTCCTTGCAGTGCGCGGGCTTCTCACTGCGGTGGCTTCTCGTTGTGGAGCACGGGCTCTTGGCGCACGGGCTTCAGCAGCTGTGGCCCACGGGTTTCAGTAGTTGCCGTGCGCGGGCCCTAGAGCGCAGGCTCAGTAGTTGTGGCACATGGGCTTAGTTGCTCTGCAGCATGTGGGATCCTCCCTGACCAGGGCTCGAATCCGTGTCCCCTGCATTGGCAGGTGGATTCTTAACCACTGTGCTGCCAGGGGAGCCCCGAATTTCAGTTTTTTTAAACAAACCCAGTTTATGGTAATTTGTTATAACAGCCACATGAAACTAAGATACTGTCAAAAGTGTCCCATTTTGGAAGACAAATGTTCACTCTATCTCCATCTCAGCTACTGCACAATTTCTTGACGGTCCTTACATCCCATTCTATCCATTTCCCTTCACTCTCAGCTGATGAATATAACATCTATTTTATCAATAAAGGGACATGCTCAGATAAGAAATTTCT
Organism: Hyperoodon ampullatus; assembly: GCF_949752795.1. NCBI lineage: Eukaryota > Metazoa > Chordata > Mammalia > Artiodactyla > Ziphiidae > Hyperoodon > Hyperoodon ampullatus. The sequence continues at coordinate 32,501,477 of NC_136913.1, forward strand.
CAATGTCTGGTCTCCAATTTATCCATAATCTGCATGAATATTAATCTTTACCTCCCTTTTGCTGCTCTTGGAAGAAGTTTTAGTTCCATACTTGTGCTCTTGACCCAGTTTCCTCCTATATCCTCCTTGCTTTTTGATAATATTTAATCATTCAAAAAATTTTCCCATCTCTCCAGCTTTCTATTTTCTCTTTTCAGTCTGTAAACATACCCACATATGCACACGAAAATACTCAAATAGCCTTTGACACTTAAATCCTTCCTATATATACTGACACAAAAGTGTTTTCACTCTTTTCTGTTCTAAGAACTTAATTTTTTTAGTTATTTATTTTTTTGCGGTACGCGGGCCTCTCACTGTTGTGGCCTCTCCCGTTGCGGAGCACAGGCTCTGGACGCGCAGGCTCAGCGGCCACGGCTCACAGGCCCAGCCGCTCCGCAGCATGTGGGATCTTCCCAGACCGGGGCACGAACCCGTGTCCCCTGCATTGGCAGGCGGACTCTCAACCGCTGTGCCACCAGGGAAGCCCTAAGAACTTTATTTTTAATTAAATTACATGATATAGACAGAGAGAGAGAGAGAGAGAGAGAGAGAGAGGGAGGGAGGGAGAGAGAGAGATGTGTTAATATAGTGTGAAGCCCTGACAGTTTTTGTTTTCTTTTTTGTAATGCAAGTGCCTAACTCAAGCTTTACAGAGGCATCCACTTCAAAGAAACATTCCCTTCGATGATGACCATCTCAGATAAACACATTGCCAGCCACATGACTAAAGAGCCAGGTTGCTTACCTGTACACCCCTCCCTGCTGGTCCACCTGTTTTTTCTCTTCCTGAGCTTTAAATTCCCACTCTTATGTTTTAAATTTACCAATAAGGAGTGAGCTGGTGAACCCCTGGGCTCCCACCCTTGACCCCAATAAAAGCAGAACCCCAGGTCCCTGCTCTCTCTCTCTCTACCTGCAACCTTGCTGTGTGGCCCCAGGTATGCCATGTAATTTCCAGGACCTGTAAGCAATAAACCTTTTTTTTGTTTGTTTCCTGATGGTTATTGCTGAAGGGTGTCTTGCAATCATAATAAGAACCACAAGGGCCGGTCCAGCCACAATACTGGCTATTGATAGTCTGAGACTGGCACTCAGAACAGTACGTATACACACACACATACACACACACATGCTAAAATATTCAAATAGTTCATTACGGCTTATTAAAAAAATCCTCCTTTCCTACTCTTGCATTTCACTCTCAGAAGTGATCATTTTCAAGTCTTTTAGCTGTATTATTTTTATATAGAATATACTGTGAAATAATATAAAAATATATATTGGTCTCTGCCCCCGTTTCCTGGCATAGAGTTCCTAAAACCCTTGGAGTTTCCTAAGTGACAAGAACCAGGCACATCTTTTGTTCTAATATTTGGTCTTTGACCCCAGTTCCTAACATAGAGCTCTTGAATCCCTTGGAATTTCCTGGGTGATAGGAGTGTTCTGATTCTAATGAGGTAATTCTTGGTGGGCTCCTGGATAGCTTCAGGAGGGGGCTGGTAACCAGAAAGACCAAGCCATGATTAGAAGCTTGGAACTTTCAGTTGTAACCCCCATTGTCCTAGAAGAGGAGAGAGGCTGGAGGTTGAGTTAACGATTGATTGTACCTACATGATGAAGCCTCCATAAAAATTCCAAAAGTATGGGGCTTGGGGAGCTTCCAGGTTTGTGAACATCTACATAGTGGGAGGATGGTACACCCCAACTCCACAGGGACAGAAGCCCCTATGCTCGAGACCCTTCCAGACCTTGCCCTAGGCATCTCTTCATCTGACTGCGCATTTGTATCATTTAAAATATCCTTTGTAATAAACTGGCAAAAGTAAGTAAAACTGTTTTCCTGGGTTCTGTGAGCCATTCCAGCAAATTATTAGACTCAAGAAGGGGGCCATGGGAATCTGATTTGTAGCGAAGTCGGAAATAAGTGTCAGTAACCTGGGGACCTACTACTTATAATTGGCATTTGAAGGTGGGGGGAGTCTTGTGGGACTGAGCCCTTAACCTGTGGGGTCTGTGCTAACTCCAGTTAGTACAAGAATTGAATTCAATTGCAGGACACTCAGCTGGTATTGGAGAGTTGTGTGGGAAAAATCTCACACATCTGGTGTCACAAGTATTGTGTGTAAGTAAAGGTAAACAGTGTGTTTTTCCCTAGACATACACTTTTACAGCTATTTCTTGATTTATCAGTTTTAGTAAGTGCTCTCAACTTTCAGTTCAGAAATTGAGTACACTGATCAATCTCTATTTGCTCCTCTAGATCCAATCTCTGTCTCTCTCTGCTCTGTTCTGTGCCCTGGGAGGATGACTTCTATGGACTGGATCACAAGAGCCCCCTTTAGCTATGCTTAGCATTTACATTTTGCCAATTACAGGTATTGGCAGGAGATCTAAGGTCAGGAGCAGAGAAAAGTCAGGTGTCTATTCGCCCTCCCTGATGATCCTTCCCTGCCAGATTACACTTTAATAGTGCCTGTGTTCCCCTATTGATGGCCACAACCTCTATTGGGGGGGTGCCTTTCCCACAGTTATAGGTCTTGCCAGTTCCAGTAACCCTGCTCTCTCCCTTGCCTTCTTTTATAAGGCTTGGAATAGCTTCCTACTATTGTTAATCTCTGGGTGCATCACTGCTTCTATTGGGTTCCTTAATCCTTCCCTTAACTCTATGAATAGTCATTTCATTAAATTCTCTTCAACTACTTTTTGAATAAGCTGTTTTCTGCAGAAACCATGACTAAAGAATATTTAGCTCCTGTATTTCTTATTCACACACTTACCTCCCCCTCCCATTCTTTCAGCATAGTTAGCTACTAGTTAGGATATTACCAGAAAAAATAGGACTTAAGAAAACAGTACTTTAAAGAAGTATTTAAATAGAAGGATTTTAATTAAGGGAACTAGCTACTCAGTTGATGGATTTCTTGGGAACCCAAAATTGGGGGGAGGTGGGGCAACAGAGAAATTAGTATCAGCAAGAAGCAATTAGCAGCTTTAGGCTAGAGGGACAAAGCTAGGGTTGTCTTACTGGTGTCCAGGGCCCAAGATAACTTGGTAAGTGCTGGAACCATGGCAGGACTGTCTGCAAGTGCTACTGGAGCAAAGGAGATGCAGACATTGCCAGAGAAGCCAGATGAAGCATAGAGGGAGGAGAAGAAACCTGGATTCTCTCTACTTCCTGTCCTTCCTGTCCTTAAGTGCCTCCCACTGGCTGAATGTTCATGGAAGCCAGAGGACAAGAAAACTTGGAAATGTAATTTACAGGAGTTGTACCTCTGAGATACGGAAAAATTATCCCAGGTAAATTCTGGGTCATTTGAACTCTTTTATGTAGGCCACCATTCAATCTGGGCTTTAGCAAACTGTTAGATCCACTTCCAGCTGCTTCACCTTGTCCATTAAATGCCAAATCTCAGGTAAGTTTACCATCTTAATAAATTTTACTTGATTTAACCTTATGTTCTAGTCTCCTTGGTCCAGCAAGCTTAAAATCCATTCCCACAATACTTCCTGATTTCTTGCTTATACAAATTAGCAAGAACTTGCAATTACATTGGATACAGGTGCTACTTCATCCCCATATCTTGAAATTCTCCCCTGGGCCATGCTAGAACCTGAGCCTTCAAGGGCAATGTGGAGGCAATATGAATGGTGAGGTTTGTTCTTGAGGAGTTGCCTTTCTTTTGCAAGGGAACTGCCTCTGTGAAGTCATTAAAGATTCTTTTTTTTTTTTTTGCTTCAAATAAGCTTTATTTTTAATAGAACCTGGAAACAACCTAAATGTCCATCAACAATTGATGGATAGACGATTGTATAAAATCCATACACAGTGAAATATTACTCAGCAACAAAAAAGAATAACCTATTGATATTCTCAACAACAGTAAATAATCTCAGAACAATTATGCTTACTGACAGAAGGTAGGAAAAAAATAAACCCATACTGTATTACATTTATACAAAATTCTAGAAAATGCAAACTAATGTACTATGAAATAAAACAAAACAATACTCGCATGTGGATTAAGGAGGGACAAGAGGAAGAGATTATTAAGGGGTATGAGAAAACTTTTGGGGGTAATGATATGTTCATTACCTTAATTGTTATGATGGTATTATAGGTGCATACATACGTCAAGATTCAACAAACTGTACAATTTAAGTGAGTGCAGTGTACTGTATTCTGATTATACACCAATAAAGCTGTTAAGAGATAAAATGGTTCTACATAAAAATCTGGATCCCCCACTTCTTTTGGAAAATCAACCAATCCTATATCAACTCAACCATCTCCCATGTCCCATATCTTGGTAGGATCAGCTCTGCCTCAGTAGCAGCAAAAACAGGAGAACAATTAAGACCATGCCCACCTAAACACTGGCTTGGTCACAAGACCCATCCAAGACTACAGAGAATCTCTTCTCTCTGCCCTAGGGTTCCTGCCTGTGCAGTGATGGCCATAAGGTCAACAGCCCAGGGAGGTACAGGAATCCAGGAAACCTTTAGATTATTTGTTATGACACTGGCCTCGGTCACAGGAGATAAAGAGGTCTGTAGGTCCTGAGAATTTCTTTTTCTTTTTTTTTTTTTTTTTTGCGGTATGCGGGCCTCTCACTGTTGTGGCCTCTCCCGTTGCGGAGCACAGGCTTCAGACGCGCAGGCTCAGCGGCCATGGCTCACGGGCCCAGCCGCTCCGCGGCATGTGGGATCCTCCCTGACCGGGGCACGAACCCATGTCCCCTGCATTGGCAAGTGGACTCTCAACCACTGTGCCACCAGGGAAGCCCTATCCTGAGAATTTCTGTACACCTTTAACCCACAGAGCCACTGTCACATGAAATTTGTATATGCCCTCCAGAAGAGACACAGAACCTCTAGCTGGCCACAACCTCCAACACTCCCTACTACTCAATGTTTCTGTACACACTATTTCTATGTTTATTTTGATCTAAAAGGTATACTTTATTAATTTTTTAAAGGTTTTTTTCCTCTAGATAAGATATAGTCAAACCTACTTTACGATTTCTAAGTAAAACAATATTTACTGGAGTTAGCTTTACTAAGTGTTAAGGCTTAAAATCTGATAAAGTATAAAAACAGAATTTATACCTTTAACCCTTAATACCTTTGATCAGGAAAGATAACATTCTATGCATTAGAACAAGAGATATATCAACTATGCTTCCCACTTAGACCTACCTATCAGATTTTAGACTTCACAGGGGCTATGACTTCTGGATAGGTCTTGGGAGACAGCTATCAACAGTGTTGAGGAATGTGAGACATCCTGTGGGAAAAAGGGACTTAACTCATGCTGTTCCTAGAAGCACTAGAAGTTGTCATACCAATTACCCCTTCATCAGGGTTAGCTTAGGGCTCATAAGAGATCCTGACATCTAGGTCATAAAATCAACCCCACAAGGCTGAACAGTTTTTCTTAGGAGGGATTAGCCACCATTGCCAATTAGGCCAAATTAGATTGACAGCTGTTCTCTGCCATCCTGCTATTTTCTCTGAGGCACATAAAGTTTGGGGCTCCCACAAAAGATGTTTCTGTCTTCATGCTAGCAAAGCCTATTTCTTTTTTTAAAAAGTTAGTAACATTCTATTTAACCCAATATACTCAAAATAGCTTTTAACATATAGTCAATGTAAAGGTTATAAGATGTTTTACACTCTTTTTTTTTTTTATACAATGTCTTGGAAATCCAGTGTGCATTTTATGATTATAGCATACCTTAGCTTATTTCAAGTGCTCAATAATCATATGTGGCTAGTGCCTACCGTGTTGCTTAGCTATTTAGCTCAGCCCACCGTCCTAGTTTTGTTCCTAACTGTGGAAAGCAATCAAAACCTTTGCAGGTGTGAAGGGAAGAAATGAGCTCAGTGAGCCCTGTTTCCTGAAAGCCCATTTCTTTTCTCAATCAACCCCACCAGGTAAACAGAACAAAGCCTTTTACAATAACGCTTTTTCACTGCACAAGTCAGATCACTGTGGTGCAGGCAGTTCCAAGGTTGGGTGGTTTGGCAGCTGGAGAAATCCATTTCAGTTAGCTGATGTAGAGTCAATACTGTCCATGGAAAACGAAAACCTTTGGAAAATTGCAGCAGATTCTAGTTCAGATCTTTTCAGCAGGAGCTGGGTCATGTCCACACTGAAACCACCAGGGGGTACGGAATGAGGATTCCCCAGTGGGTTCAGATCACTCATGATTCCCTCCAGGAAATAAGAGAGAGACAGGTGGTCTGCCTCACCTGAGTACATTGGGGTAAGAGACACACAGTGTGTGGCCCCTGACTGCTGATAGAAGTGGGACGGTTTCTGCAACCGACACTGGCAATGATATACCTCAGGCCAAGGGAAGGTCCTGGGAAGGTTAGAAAATGTAAGGTAGCTCCTGAAAGCTTCCCACATACCTGGTCCTTGAAGTTATCTCCCCCGTGTGGATACTGGATGTATGAAGTTCAACTTCTGGTTGTTGGCTCCATTGCAAAGGCTACTTTCAGAGTTTTTCTCTTTTATGAGTCATACTATGTTGAGCAAGGAGAAAGCAAGTTCCCCGCTCTCTTAAGGCCTCTCTCCAGTGTGAAGGTTCTGGTGCTAAACAAACTTGATAAATGCAGGCAAAGGAACAACAAAACTGCTATACTCGTGAGGCCTTTCTTCAGTGTGAACTTTCATGTGCCAAGCAAGGTGGGAGGGTCTTCTGTAGGCTCTCCCACATTTGCTGAATGCATAAGGCCTTGCTCCAGTGTGAAGTCTCTGGTGTAAAATGAGGCTGGATTCATCAACGAATTTCCCACATTCACTTCATCCACAGGCTTTACTGAGGTGTGAACTTTCTTGTGTTGATTAAGGTGGGGGTTACTGATGTATGCTTTCTCACATTTACTGCACACGTAAAGCCTTGTTCCACTGTGAATTCTCTTATGTATTTTAATGCAGGCACTGTGGCTGAACAATTTCCCACATTCATCACACTCAGAAGACTTCTCTCTAGTGTGGATTTTCTGGTGCTCAACAAGTATATTTTTACGGACATGGGCTCTCCCACAAGTGCTGCACATATAAGGCCTTTCTCCATGGTGAATTTTCTGGTGCTGAGTGTGTCTTTGCAGTTGAAGGCTTTCCCATATTCATTGCACTCATAAGGTTTTGCCCCAGTGTGAATTCTCTGGTGCTGAACGAAGTGGGATCTTCTGCCAAAGGATTTCCCATATTCAGCATACTCAAAAGGCCTTGATCCTGTGTGTACTGTCTGGTGTATTTTGAGGCTGGAGCTGCAGCTAAAACCTTTCCCACAGTCATTGCACACATAAGGTGCTACTCTTCTGTGAGTTTTCTTGTGTGATAGAAAGTAGCAGCTGTGGCTAAAGAGTATCCCACATTCATTGGACTCATAGGCCTTTCCTCCCATGCAGATTTTCTGGTGCCCAACATATTCCTCTTTGTGGCTATAAGCTTGCCCACTTTCACTGAACTGGTTATCCCTTCGTCCAGTGTGGAAGGCTTCCTCACACTCAGCACTCCTGTATGCCTTCTCTCAAATGTGAGTGGCATGGTGCTGGCCAAGTCCAGAGCTGCCCAAGAAGTCTTCCTTGCCCCCTCTGCAAGTACAGTCCTTCTTTAACATGTGGTATCTGCAGCTCTTCACAGAGGAGGCCGGGCCCTTTTCTATTCTAGGGAATGTCTCTCCACTCTGCTGCCTCAGGATTCCATCAAGGTCACTGAACCAGAAGGCTCTCCCACATGACTTACATGGATATGGTTGCTGCCCAGGAGATGTTTCCTGCCGCCCAGCCAGATGCAAAATGCCTTTCAAGATTGCGTCACACATGTCAGATGTGTGGCTCTTTTGGATAGAAGGACCTGCCTGGAGACTTCACACATTTGATATTCTTTTTTTTTTTTTTTTTTTGCGGTATGCGGGCCTCTCACTGCAGTGGCCTCTCCTGTTGCGGAGCACAGGCTTCAGACGCGCAGGCTCAGCGGCCATGGCTCACGGGCCCAGCCGCTCCGCGGCATGTGGGATCCTCCCGGACCGGGGCACGAACCCGTGTCCCCTGCATCGGCAGGTGGACTCTCAACCACTGTGCTACCAGGGAAGCCCCTTGATATTCTTATAGGAACACCCTGCTCAGAATATGCATCTCTATCCTCCACACTATGGCTACAACTAGGGCCAGGGCGTTCCTGGGTCACCTCTGCCTTGGCTGGAGCTATGACAACCCAGTCAAGAACCCTGAGCTCTCTCTCTGGCTCAGATTATATGGTATCTGGAAACTGCAAGTCCCAGTGAGATCACCAGCATAAAGTTCTCCAGCATCACTTCACAGTACAGGAGTTTCTGGTGCTCATCAAGCAGGTCCCACTCCTCTCTAGTAAAGTGGATGTATACATCCTCGAAGGTCACAATGCTTCGGAGGACGTCCCTCTGTGCTGGGGCCTCCGCCATCTTCACAATACCAAGGTCCCGAGAGAGCGCACCCTAGTGGGCGCCGGCAAACACAGGCCCTGTCGTCTGGGTCACAGTCAGGGGAACGGAGTCTCACTTACGATAAGCTGGAACTGGGGCATCACGGCGCCTACAAAGCACAGAGGTAAGTTCCGACTGCGGAGGTAGGTCCCAGGCGCGAAAGTGTCCTCTGCTCGGTATGGTGCGGCAGAGCCGGCGGAGAAGATGCCTCCCCCAGCGCTCCCGTCCACGTTTCCGGATCAACCGGAATCAAAAACGCAGGGCGCGCAAATGCCTCGAGGCCGGAAGTCCCGCCCCGCCGCTGGCGTAAAGATTTTTTTTCCTGATCCGGGAAAGGCTGGCTTCCTTGATAGGAGAGCGGGAAGAAGGCTTCTGCTGGCGAAGGTGACTTGAGGTAATTTTAAAATTCACAGTTCTCAGCTTCATTCAGATCCAGCCAAATGCCTCCATTTCAGATTTCAAAATTCAAAAATCTTGTATTTAGGCACTTTTGAATTCTCTCTTTAGTTCAAATTGTTGGTCGGCTATCTTCGGTTGGTTATATGATCATTATCCTCTGCAAATAATACTTCATTTCATACTTTCGAACTTTTACATCCATTCTCCACTTATTTTTCTCTCGTTTTATTGCAGTGGCTAGAACCTTTAGGACAATGTTGATTAGTAGTGGTGGTAAGAGGTGACTTTTTAAATTTCTGAATTTAATGTAAGTTATTCTAGACTTTGCATATTATACTGTACATATATTTGCTATAGGTATATAGTAGATATATATATATATATATATATATATATTTTTTTTTTTTTTTTTTTTTTTTTGCGGTACGCGGGCCTCTCACTGTTGTGGCCTCTCCCGTTGTGGAGCACAGGCTCCGGACGCACAGGCTCAATGGCCATGGCTCACGGACCCAGCCACTCCACGGCATGTGGGATCTTCCCGGACCGGGGCATGAACCCGTGTCCCCTGCATCGGCAGGCGGACTCTCAACCACTGCACCACCAGGGAAGCCCCTATAGTAGATATATTTATGAAAGTTGTTTGCCAAAAATTTTTTAAATCATGAGTGATTGCTGGATGTCATTCAGTGGTATATTGATGTATATTAATTTAAACAGATTATTTTAGTGGATTAATTTTGTTGGTAAATTTTCTTTAATTGTGCTATCCTTGCAATTTTGAGATTAAACCGTTGGTAATGATGTCATTATTATAATGATGTGTTGATTGTGATTTGCCAATACTCTTTAGAATTTTTGCTTCTTTATGTATAAGTGTGATTAATATACAGTTTTACTTGCTTTTCTGTCTTGGGGGCCACAGTCAATGCTAAACTCAGAGAATTAGGAATTATCTATTTTTTGTTCTATATTTTGGAGCAAGCATTATACAATTGAAATTAGCTTTTTATAGAAAAAGTTTAGTAGGTCTGATATCTTTGTGGTTGAATAAATTTAATTACCCTTTCTTTGATTTTATGATTTTCTTCTTCATGGGCCACTTTGCTGGTTTATATTTCCCTAGAATATTTTTCGTGTTATCTAGATTTTCATATTTATTCGCAGTGTTGATAAGTGTATATTACTTTTATCTTTATTTAAACTTTTCCAGCCTTGTTGAGGTATAATTGACAAATAAAATTGTATATGTTTAAAGTGTACAATGTAATGATTTGATATATGTATATGTGAAATGATTACTACAATCAAGTTAATTAACACACTTATCGCCTTATATAGCTACCTTTATGTGTTTGTGTGTGTGCATGATGAGAATGCTTAAGATCTTCTCTTAGCAAATTTCAAGTATATAATGCTGTATTATTAAGTCACTATGTAGTACATTAGATCCCAAGAGCTTATTCATCTTATAACTGACAGTTTGACCCTTTGGTCAACTTCTCCCTATTTCTCCCATTATCTAGCCCCAGCAACCACCATTCTACTGTCTGTTTCTATGAATTTAACTTTTTTTTTTTTTAAGATTCCTCATATAAGTGAGTATTTACAGTATTCAACTTTCTGTTTCTGGCTTGTTTCATTTAGTGTAAGGTCATCCAGTTTCATCCATATTCTCACAGGTGGCAGGATTTTATTCTTTTATATGGCTGAATAATATGCCATTATATATATATATATGTATATGTATGTGTATATATATACAAAGGGTGGAAAGAAATATCCAGAATGAGGGAAAATTTGTGTAGCTTTTTCCTAAATATCGTCCTGTCTCTTTGCTGGTGCTGATTGCACTGTTTCTTTTTCACAATCTGCTCTGCCCTTCACTCCTTCCTGCCACAACCCACAAAATCAGGCACTTTGAAGAATAAAACAACTTTATGACATTTTTCAAGATGAAGGAGATTCACCACACTGAGCAGAAGTTGTAAAATGGAACTTTTAATATTTTAAAGCCATTTGGAATACAGTTCTCGTGCATGATTCTGTACGATGTCCAAATTGGTGCAGAGATGATGACCCTAGAGAATTTGCACTGACAGCTATGGGAGGAAGACATGCAGGAGTAACTTTTAATTGCATGTTTAATTGACCTTGTAGGAAAATGAATCTCATATTTTGTACTAAGTACAATTACATAAAGATTTGAAAATATTATGATCTAAAAAAGTTACTCAGACTACTTTGTGCTATTATTAAAATCATATACTCTGTACTCTTTAGACAGTGCTAAGACAACCACCATCCTGCTTTGTAGCAGAAGCGGGGGGGGGGGAAGTAGTTAAGAGATAAGATAAAGCATACTGCTACCAGTATTTTTAGTAATTTATGATAAATAACTTTATCAAGGACTCTCTAAAAGGTTTTCAGACATCACTTTGAAACTATCAAATTTATAGTTAATATAGCTAATATGTATAATTTTAAGGTGGCTTATTGCCTTTCTAGCCAATTGGGTATTAATGTAACTTACAACCAAATAAAATCAGTAATTTTTGTACTTATGTTTTCACTTCGGATAAGCTAAAGAAATTATTTTAAAGAATAAATATGTCTATTTTTTTCCAAGGACATTTGTCCTAAGAGCCTTTTAAAGACATCTTTTAGGGACTAAAAAGATAACATATATAGAAAAAAGCATTGGCTCATATAAAAATAGAACCTAGTCAAGGTCCTGTATATAGGGGGAAATAGATAATTTTAGAAGTTATAAAGTAAGAAATGATCACTGTTCAGTGTGAGAAAAAGCAGAGGTATTTTCTTAGACCCAGGACATAAACCAGGCAGCCACTTGCCGTGATTGGCAGTGATTTGGGGTGAAAATAGAGACCTCTAAAGGCACATAGGAACTCTGACCTATTAGAACTGCAGCTCAGCTAATAAGAGTACCTTTCCATTTAGAATTTTGACATGAGTTGCAGTAATGACTCAGAGTATAAACTACGAAACATCTGGCAATGCTTAATGCCATAGCCCATCCACTGCCATCTTAGGCTGCATTAAAAGAAATAGTGTCACAGGAGGGGGAGTCCCACCGTACTGATCAGAAGCTACTTTTCTGAATTCATTCAAGGTGTAGCCCAGGAAAAGTAACCCAGAGCAATGATGTAAAGAAAGGAAACAGTATTTTTTGATCTTTTAGCCAAGAGTAAAGATTTCAGGGGACATCAGTTGTATTCTTTCAAAAATCTTAGAGCTCTTATGGAGAAAATAATTTGATTTAGTTTGCTTTGTTTTACCAGATAGTAATAAAGATACTCACTTACTAGATGTATGGTCCACTGCCACAGTAAATCTTCATACCTATGTTACAAACTCTGAGATAGCACTGGAGACCTGATTTGCCTATGGACTTTTGGCTGAAATTTATGGGCAATCATTTCTAAACACTGGAAAGACAACGTTCCATAAAGCAGATGCATAAAGCCTGCCCTTTACATACCATGAAGAACAGTGGTCCCAATGATGTAGCGAAGAGTAGTGACATAAGTCTCTCTTCCCAACACAAAGACCACGGAGGAGACATTGTTTTTTAACACCAATGTTTAATTTACTAAAGTCAGAAATTAAAACACTTGATTCTTCCATAGGCTAGGATTTTTCCATAGTTTCCATTTTAACATACTATTTTACTATTTGGAATCTAGAAAATTTAGCAATCACTTTTAAAAAGCCTTTGGAAAATACTTGGTCCCATTTAAACATACCCTGGAACAATTTTAAATTGCAGATATAAATGTAATATTCAGTTGACATTTTACTTTATCTGAAGTAAAATCAAAGCCTCCCCAAATAATAAATATTCTTATGAATTCAACATATATACACACATGTATCTATGTATGTACACACACACAGACACACACATATATTGTGAAGCTAAGGACTGGGTGCAGTCGTGAAGTAGAAGGTGAAACAAATCAGCTGGATAGAAGTCCTAGCCAAATTCCTCATCTGTGGGAGTGTGGATTGCGGGACAGGACTGACTGCTGGGGAAGAGGTCACTGAAGCTGGGACGGAAGCCGGCAGGTGCGAGTCTGGCCCCGCCCTGCCCCGCCACCCTCCCCCCGACAGTGGGAGATGAGTGCTTATGCGTTTATATTTAGCTGACATGGAGTAGAGCCCACAGGTTCTGTGCGCCTGCACATCCCCCCCCCGAAACTGATGTTTACTGTTTACGTGTGTGAGTGGCAGTGGGGTTGCCACCTCGCCCCTACCCTGCTCGCGGCCCGCCCGCGCCGTGCGTGCTCCGCACAGTTGTCCACAGCTTGTACCCTGGAAATGAGCAGTAGCTGTTTTCCTTTGTTCAGGACCCCATTCCCCACCCGCACCCTTCCGTCTTTTATTCACAAATTCATGTTCCTTCCTCCTCCAGCTTTTTTGACTTGGTATCAGTAACTTCTCTGTCTGGCTTCTCAGAGGTACCCCTTGTACATTTGTCCTCAGGCGGTCTTAACGGATGTCATTCAGAAAATGGTTATTTTATATGATTTTTCATGGAATTTGTTGTAATAAATCATTCTTCTATCACATGTTATTAAAAACAAACAAACCAACCAACCAAGCAGCAGTTTTGGGTTCAGGACTTGTTAAAAGGGCTCTTGGTGCCCCAGGACCTCCTCCTTGCACACTTCCTTAACAGCAAAGGACTTAAGTATATTTCCGTAGGGTGAGGAGCATATTAAGGGATGAAGACCAATGGCATCTAGTCTGGCTTCCTTAATTGTAACTCAGGCTCATGGTTTTTTTTTTTTTTTTTTTTTTTTTTTGCGGTACGCGGGCCTCTCACTGCTGTGGCTAATCACGTTGCGCAGCACAGGCTCCGGACGCGCAGGCTCAGCGACCATGGCTCACGGGCCCAGCCGCCCCGTGGCATGTGGGATCTTCCCGGACCGGGGCACGAACCCACGCCCCCTGCATCGGCAGGCGGACTCTCAACCACTGCGCCACCAGGGAAGCCCCAGGCTCATGTTTTTGATATTTGTTCTAGAATGTTCTGGCAGTTAAAGAGTTTTAAAAAGTGGATTAGACTGCCTAACAAAGTAATGAACTTATGTTGCTGAGAAGGTTCAAGAAGGTGCTGTATGAACACCACCTTTCAAGGTTGCTTTAGGGGGATTCCTCAATTGATTTTGCGGCTGGACTAGATAAAAAGGTAGTGCTTTTCAACATATGCTAATGGTTCTTCATATTATGAAAAAACCCACAGATTTAATAAAAGCAGAAAAAATTTAAGATCTTTGTGAAGCAGTGATTTATATTGTAGTTTTTCACAGCAGCCCAAGATTTTCTTTTTATGTGAAGGTTTACCAGGAAAAAGTGCTTTAAAAGTAGTACCTCTATTTGCTTCGTGAGTGTTTTCTGTCGTTAGGAAGAGCCATATCCTCTATAATAGATACGTGTCTAAGCACTGAAAGTTATTTCTAAATAGTAATAATTTCCCCTTTATTCCTCACTAGATATAGTAAACACTGTGTTGTGCAATATATAATTTTATCTACATTCTGGTAAATACCAGAAGGCAAATTTGTGGCTCTGATTCAGAAAATACAGCTCGTAATTAAATCAATAACCAGCTTTAACATATTCTTCCAAATAAACATATTTTCCAATAAGTCGTGTATATTTATCTTGCTTTAGAGAAAGTTCAAATTTCATTTCTAGTTTTAGTTAGCAGTTAACTTTTTTTTTTGTGGAGCTCTTTCATAAGAAATACACTCTTGATTTTTTTCCACAGAGGTAAAAAAGGATTATTTTTCTGGCTTAGTTTTCATGTATATTATCTTTTAAAAGGAAGATATAGAGAAGAAATCACCTTTGCTCCACACGTTGGGGATTATTCATCAGTTTTGGGGAAGATTGTTGGTTTGGGGGGGAGAAAGTTTAAAGATGACAGCTGAGGAGATTGTACTCAGGTCTTTGGGGGGCTTAGTGCCTTGGGGCTTCAAAAGAGGCAATCAAGACCTGTAAGACTTAGAAATCAAAATCTACCGAAGGTCTTTTATTATGTATAGTTCACATATTTGAGACATTTAATTTACAGAAAGTTTAAACTGAAAATCGTTACTGGGTAGAATGAATGGGTGTAGACTAAGGACCACTAGAAGAGAAAATTCTGTAAATACTAAGCACTTCTGTGCCATTCAAAGCCACTGAAAATCTAATGCCCACCATGTTTTTGTGGCTAGATATACACTTATTAACGACCACTCTGTCTTCTGGGTTGCTGTTTTTCACTAACTTACTTAGGCAGATTTTACAAACATTCTTTGTGTTGTAAAATTTATATTATTAAAAATAAAAGCGAACAAATAAAAATTATGTCCATACAGCTCCTTAACTGCAGCTTCAGCATTTCCTGGCTCATTACCTTTTTTATAGGCAGAGCTGGTGGTTCAGGTGAGGCCTGGCAACTATGTATGGGTAAAAGGAGGATGCATGGTTTGTTGTCATCTGTGCATGGGTCAGTGGCTTGTCACATAACTGCCATTTAGTGCCACATAGTGCTCAGTAATGAAGATAGCTTTAGAGATAATTAAGGAAACTGTTTTTTCAGCTCTTTGATTACTTCTGCCTTCTTTATCTCCCAATAGTTCACATTTACTTCACAGCTAAGTGAGTTTCAGCATCTTCCCTTTCTGGTAAGTGACATTAGAACTCTGCTCACTTAGTACTTCAGAAACACTCATTGCCTTTTCAGCATATTTCAAAGCTTTTTCTTTCCTAAAATTTGAGCCAACAATTACTCAGAACCTATTACTCCTTCACTGTGGGGCATAGAAAGATTAACTAAGTGTGATCCTTCTCCACAAAGAGCATAAATAACGAGAGTTCAAGTTGGTATCTCAAAGAAAAATGCGTGTGGAAATTGAGCAATAGAGCAATTGCCTCTAGCTGGTGAGATTAGAGAAGGCTTCTGGGCCTTTTAACTAAGCCTTAAAAATGCGCAAAGCACCTGACAGGTGGATATGGTTACTACCTGCTCTCTTTACTTCTCCATCTTCTGCTCTCTTGGATGCATGGTGTCAGTCTTTAGTCCCTACCTATTGTCTAAATCCACTTGTTATAGCACTTTCACATTATCAAATCCAGTGGTCAACTCTCAGTCCTCACCTTAACTGAACTCTCAATGGCACTTGATTGAGCTCATCTGTCCTTCTTGAAACACTTTCTTTTCTTGGATTATGGGACACTGTCCTACTCTCCAGATTTTCCCATGCCTTGGTGGCCACTTTTTTCTAGCTTCCCTTGGTGTAATCTGCTTTTATAGATCTCTAAATTTTGACGTGCCCCAGAGCTGAGTACTCAGACCTCTCTCCACACCATTCCAGTAGGTCAGTGGTTCTTAAACCTGGTTGCACCTTAGAGGAGATTTTAAAATTCACCATTATCCTGGCCCCCCTGCAGAGATTTGGATTCAATTGGTCTGAGGATGGGGGGGCATCAGTTTTTTACCTTAACTCTCCCCCAGTGAATTGAATGTGTGGGAGGGTTGAGAATCACTGAATGGAGTGATCTCATCGTGTTCACTGACTCCAAATGACACAAATAAAATCTGATGGTTCAAATGGAAGTCTCCAGCCTTGAGCCCTCCTTTGAACTCCAGACTCATAACTAAAGGATTACTAGACATTTCTACTTTGCAGTCTAATGACCATTTCAAAGTTAGCAGGTCCAAAACCTTTTGATTTCCCATCCAAATCTCCAATGTTTCTTATCTCAGAAGATGGCACATGCCATAATGCACCCTGTTGCTTAGGGCCCAAACCTAGGAGTCGTCTAGGATTCCTCTCATTCTTTCATTTCTCATATCCAATCATCAGCAAATCTCTTTGTTTCTGTCTTCCAAATTAATCTTTAATTTACTCATTTCTTACCACCTCTACCCCAGTTTCCCCATCCTAAGCCACAATCATCTCTTACTTAGACTGGTCCCATAGCCTCCTAACTCATCTATGTTCATTTGTTCTACCACCCCCACAGTCTCTATAGGCCTGCAAAGTGACCTTTCTGAAAAATATATAAAATTGCATCATTCCTCTGCTCTCAATCCCCCGATACTTTTCCATCACACTGAGAATAAAACCCATACCTTTACCATGGTCCATAGCCTTGTGAGATTGACTTCTGGTTACTTTGACCTTGTTTCCTACCTTCTTTCTTGAAACCCCTCACTCAAGGTGCACCAGCCACACTGGTTTCCTTGCTTTTTTCCTCTAGTACCTCAAATGTGCTCTTGTCAAGGGCCTTTGTACCTACTATTACATAGATCCCATTATAATGTGGCTAGCTCTGTCATATCATTCAGACTATTGTTCAAATGCCACTCCCCTCAGGGAAGAGTTCCCTGAGTGCTTGCTTGTAGGGAGTAACTTCTACCCCCTTATTTTTATTTTTCATACCTCATATTTTATTATATGTGCACTTACTTAAATTCTGTCTTATCACTAGAATATAGGCTCCATTAGTGTAGGGACGTTGTTTTCTTCACCATCACATTTCTGGAGTCTAAAACAGCATCTTGCATGTGGTAGGTAGGTAGTCGCTAAATGAATTGATGAATGTGTGCGTGAATATGAAGGGAGAGATTTCAGCCAAGGGAGCAGTATGATCAATGTCATAGAAATGAAAAATATTAGCTAATTAGGGAGAAAAACATATTTGGCTGAAGGTTGCTTAGAGAAGAGTGGCAGAGATGGTTCTAGAAAGGGAAGTACAAGCCAGGATGTGGAGAGCCCTAAATGACTGATGTGGATTTTAGGAAATGGGGAGCCATTGAAGGTTTTTTTTGGTGGGCTGCTCATTTGATTGAATTGAAGCTAAAATCAAATGATTTGATAACTGAATAAAAGTGGTTAAGGGAAAAAGAAGAGTTAAATACGATTCTCAAATGTTAGGCGTGGGTAATTGATAGGATGTTAATGGCACCAACAAAGAGAAAGAAGACAGGGAATAGTGTGATATTGTTGTTTGTTATTACTGCAATTGGTAAATTTGAAGGTTAGAAAAATAATCCTTTTAATTCAGGGTATGTTAAATTTAAGATGCTTGGGAAAGTCACGTGGAGACATGAAAGAATCAATTGTACTTGAGGATGTGGAACTTGAGAGAAGTCAGGGCTAAAGTTTAGGGTTTAAAGGTTCTGCCCCAAGGAATAAGATGATATAGGTGTGGATATGAATATGAACTAGGAAATTGTGAAGTAAGAAATGAGAGCCTACTATGGAATCTTAGAAAATGCCGCTTTAAAAGATGATGTGAACATCGGAAAGCCAAAGGTTGTTCAGAGAAATAGGTAGAAATCTCCATGGGCTGCAATATCATGAAAGCCAGGGGAATAAAGAATTAGAAGAAAGAGAAGTTAATCATCAGTTTAAGTACTGCAGAGGGTTTGAGGAAGATGAAGAGGTAGAGCTTTTGATTAGAAAAGGGAAAATTGACTGTAACTGTGGTGATGTGGATTGGTAGCTTAGAAGAACTTAAAAGAATGTAGGAGGATAGTATCGTTATAAGGTAGCAGGGTTAAGAAAAGAATGTTTAAGGAGAGAAAAAAATGAACCATACTGTCAAATCAAGCAAAACTACTTTTAGAGGAAGAAACTAAAAAATCAAGAAGGGAGTGTGGGTCATCCACAGAATAGAGCCCTGTGCATCAAAGTGCAAAGTAGCTGTGTTAGCCCTAGAAAGAAATACAGATGTATCATCTTCTGACAGAGGAAGGAAAAATAAGAGAAAGGAAAAAAAAAAAAAAAAAGAAGAGGAGAGGAGAGAAGAGAGAGAGGTGGGTGGGATAGAGGTGAGAAACACATGTTAAGTAATTAAAATCCCAATAAGGCTGAAAATAAAATCATCTATTGAGATTTGGTACAGAGTGGGATGGGAGAGGAGTTGACTAACGTAAGTGAAAGGATTATGATCAACACTATGTTGACACCTTTTCCTCTTGACCTACGTTTTAATAAGTGATGTATGTAGACTTACATGTAAGTTTATAAAAATACATGAATAAAATAGTACATTTAAAGGTAGAGTCTATCACTATTGTAATTTATAAAGATGTTTTTTCTTTGCATGATAAAAGTATCAGTCTTGATATTTCTTATTTATTTATTTATTTATGGCTGTGTCGGGTCTTAGTTGCAACACACGGGATTTTCGTTGCAGTGTGCGGGCTTCTCTCTAGTTGTGGTGTGCGGGCTCCAGAGCGTGTGGGCTCTGTAGTTTGTGGCAAGCAGGCTCTCTAGTTGAGGCGCGCCGGCTCAGTAGTTGCGGCGCGCGGGCTTAGTTGACGCGCAGCATGTGGGATCTTAGTCCCCCGACCAGGGATCAAACCTGCGTCCCCTGCATTGGAAGGTGGATTATTTAACTACTGGACCACCAGGGAAGTCCCAGTCTTGATATTTCTTAAAAAACATTTTTCTGAATGAAGATGAACATTCATCAACTTTGATGATTTTAATGATGATACCAGTGAGTCTTCAATTCCAGGTCCAGCTGTGAAATATTTGCTCATAAATAATTAAGGGTCTCCCTTTCTTGCAGAGGAGCATCACTATAGTTTTCCTAATTATATAGAAATTAGGTAAGAAATTCTAGAATTATTTCTCATAAATGAGTTGATTCATGTAAAGTGCTTAGAGCTTAGCACAGTGCCTGGCACATAGAAGGCAGTCAATGGATGTTAACTATAATTCATCATCATCATCGTTGTTGTTAGAAAGAGGCATATGAATTTGGATTACTAAATTGTGTAAAATGTTTATTTATCCCATATTTTTGATATTGTCATGGACTTGTTATCATTTGAAACATACTGCAAAGACTTTTTACTAACTTTTTGATATTTGATCATAAAAATTTCACCTGTTCATATTCAATGTCAAGGCACTGATCAATATTAATATATTTGATATCATGTCACTATCATATTTAATCTCATGAGAGTTCCACTGTAGCATTTATTAAACATACTATTAAATTGAGTAGCTTAGCCTTCTGAAATGAATTAATATTCATCAAAATAACACCAATCATTATGGATACATTAGACATTAATATGAATGTCATATATGTATTTCTACAAAAATTTCATTGCAATCATTATTGCATTATTATAGTAAAGGCAGAAAATACATTCTTAATCTATCCAATGTATTTTTGTTCTTCAAAATTTTATCCTATTAGAGAAAAAGATTTTTTTATATTTCAGACTTGGAATTTTTTATATATTACAGATAAAAATTTTTTCCCATTTTTTTCAGTTTTATTGAGATATAATTGACATACAGCATTTTATAAGTTCAGGATGTACAACGCATTGATTTGATACACTTATGTGTTGCAAAATGATTACCACTATAGCATTAGCTAACACCTCCATCACCTCAGATAATTAACATTTCTTTTTTGTGGTGAGAACAATTAAATCTACTCTCTTAGCAACTTTTAAGTATATATTACAGTATTATTAACTGTAATCACCATGTTGTACATTAGATCTTCAGAACTTATTCATCTTATTGCTGGAAGTTTCTACCCTTTAAACAACAATATTCTATTGGTCTAAGTGTGTATTTTTATGCCAGTTGTTGCTTTGATTCTATTTTCGTAGTATAGTTTGAAATGGGGAAGTGTTATAACTAAAGCTTTGTTTTTCTTTCTCAGGATTGCTTTGAATATTTCGGGGCCTTTTGTGGTTCCATATAAATTATAGGATTTTTTTCTATTAATGTGAAAAATGACATTAGAATTTTCATAGGGATTACATTGAACCTGGCTTTGGGTAACATTGACCTTTTAACAATATTAGTTTTTTCTGACCCATGAACAGAGGATATCTTTCTGTTTGTTTGTCTTTTTCATTTTTTTTCATCAAAATCTTCTAGTTTTCAGTGTACAAATCTTTCACCTCCTTGGTTAAATTTGTTTCAAAATAATTTATTGTTTTTGATGCTATTGTGAATGGGATTTAAGCACTTTTTTTTCAGACATCTTTTTGTTGGTGTATAGAAATGCAACTGATTTTTGTATGTTGATGTTGTATTCTGTAACTTTACTGAATTCATTGATTAGTTCCAACAGTTTTTTGATGGAGTCTTTAGGATATTCTATATATAAAATCATATTATTTGTAACAGAGGGCAATTTTATTTCTTCCTTTCCATTCCAATTTGAATGCCACTTTTTGTTTGTTTGTTTTTGCCTGATTGCTCTGCCTGTAGCTAACTTTGGGCTTAGTTTGTTATTCTTTTTCTAGTTCCTTGAGGTGGAAAGTTAGGTTGTTTATTTGAGATTTTTCTTTTTTCTTAATGTAAGTGTTTATTACTATAAACTTCCCTCTTAGAACTGCTTTTGCAGCATTCCATGGGTTTTGATGTGCCATGCTTCTATTTTCATTTGTTTCAAGATTTTTTAATTTCCATTTTGATTTCTTCTTTGACCCATTGGTTCAGAAATGTGTTGTTTAATTTCCACATTTTTGTGAATTTTCCACTTTTCTTCCTGTTATTGATTTCTAGTTTCATACCATTGTGGTCTGAAGATACTTTGTATGATTGCAAACTTTTAAAATTTGCTGAGACTTGTTTTGTGACCCATCATATGATCTATCATGTAGACTGTTCCATGTGTACTTGAGAAGAATGTGTATTCTGCTGCTGTTGGATGAAATGTTCTATATTTGTCTGTTAGGTCCATTTGCTCTAAAATATGGTCCAATGTTTCCTTGTTGATTTTCTGTCTGTATAACCTCTCCGTTATTGAAAGTGGGATATTAAAGTCTCCTACTCTTACTGTATTGTTGTCTATTTCTACCTTCAGATCTGTTAGTATTTGCTTAATATATTCAGATGCTCAGATGTTGGGTGCCTACATATTTATGATTATTATATCCTCTGACTGAATTGACCCTTTTATCATTATATAATGGTCTTCTTTGTCTCTTGTTACTGTTTTGGGGTTAAAGTCTATTTTGTCTGGTATAAGTATAGCTACCTTTGCTTTCTTGTAGTTTTCTCTTTCATGGACTATCTTTTTCCAACTCTTCACTTTGAGCCTATGTGTGCCCTTAAAGGTGTAGTGATTCTCTTGTAGGCAGCATATAGTTGGGTCTTCTTTTTTTTTTTCCATTCATCCAGCCACTCTGTGTCTTTTGATTGGAGAATTCAATACATTTACATTTAGAGTAATTATTGATAGGTAAGAACTTAACTATTCCCATCTTATTCATGTTTTCTTGCTGTTTTATAGCTCTTTTGTTCCTTTCTTCTTCTCTTGTTGCCTTTCTTTGTGAATTGATGATTTTCCATAGTGGTATGCTTTGATATTTTTATATTTAATACATTATATAGGCTTACTTGGAATATATAATATGTACTATATTGTGAATTAAATATATATGACAGTATATTTTATGCTAAGAATTTAAATTTAATTGCGTACAAAATTCTGCCCTTTTAATCCTTCTGTTTTATGTTTATGATGTCACAATTTACATCTTTTTATGTTGTGTATCCATTAACAAATTGTTGTAGCTATAATTATTTTAATACTTTTGTCCTTTAGCCTTTGTACTAGAGTTAAGTGACTAACACAATACATTGCAATATTAGAGTATTCTGAATCTGATAATATGCATACCTTTACCAGTGTGTCCTTTTATTTCAGCTTGAAGAACTGTTTTCAGCATTTTTTGTAAGGCAAGTTTAGTGGTGATGAATTCCCTCAGCTTTTGTTTATTAGGGAAAGTCTTTATTTCACCTTTGTTTCTGAAGGACAACTGGGTAAAGTATTCTTGGTTGACAGTTTATTTCTTTCAGCCCTTTGAATAAATCATCTCATTTTCTCCTGAACTTCAAAGTCCTTGCTGATAAATCCCCTGATAGACTTATGGGTGTTCTCTTGTGTGAGATAAAATTTTCCCTTCCTGCTTTTAAAATTCTATCTTTTTCTTTGATTTTAGACAGTTTTATTATACTGTGTCCTGGTGAAGATCATTTTGGATTGAACTTTTGGGGTGACCTATTTAGCTTTATGAACTTGAATGTCCAAATCTCTCCCCAGGTTTGGGACATTCTCAGTCATTATTTCTTTAAATAAGCTTTCCACTTCTGTTACTCCTCTTCTTCTGGGATTCCAGAGATACTGATATTATTTTTTTGATGTTATTCATAAGTCCTGTAGGCTTTCTGCATTCATTTCCATTCTACAGTTTTTTTCCTTCTCTTACAATTGATCTCTCTTCTAGGTCACTGATTCTTCTGCTTTGTTGAGTCTGCTGTTGAAGCTGTGTTTTGAATTCTTCAAGTTCAGTCGTTTTATTCTTCAGCTGCAAAATTTCTGTTTTGTTCTTTTTATGTTTTCTCTGTTGAATTTCCCATTTTGTTTTTGTGTTGTTTTCCTGATGTTATTCATCGTTTATTGCTAATTATGTTCTCTTGTAGTTCTCTGAGTATCTTTAGAACAATTGTTTTGAATTATTTGTCAGGCACTTCCTGGATCTCCATTTCTTTGGGTCCAGTTACTGGAGGTTTACTGTATTCCTTTGGTGGAGTCATATTTTCCTGAGTCTTCATGTTCCCAGTAGCCTTGTGCAGGTGTTTGTGCATTTGAAGAAACAGTCACCTCTTTTAGACTTACAGACTGCCATCGTAAGGGAAAATTTTCATCTGTGGGAGGAAGGCACACTGGAGCATTCTGTGATTCTGGGTCTACTGGTGCAGGACACCTAGTACGGGTGTGGATGTGGTGGCATGTGGCAGCACTGGATCCTGGGAGGCATGATGTCTCTGGCTCAGGCTCCTTGGGGTTCACAGCATTGACAACTGGGTGGACTTTGGTGAACACTGTGCAGTGTCTTCGGTGGCTGCAAGCACTGTTGTGGTCTTCAGTGGTTCTTCCAGGATCAGCAGGTAGGGCAGGCATTGGTGATGGCCTGAGGTGTTGGTGTTCACACACTCATCTCTGGTGGCCAGCTGCAGGCGCCTGTGTGGAGGCAGGGCCAGTTGCAGATGCACACATCGTGGTGGGGTCCAGGTCCAGCAGCAAAGACTAGGGCCAACTAAAACCTCGGTGGCAGTTGCCCATTCTACCCCTGTGCATTCACACTGAATTGGAGGCTTCTGATAGGGGCCTGTGTGGGATTGTGCAGGTGCACATCTGGAGGGGCTAGCTATAGGTGAGTATGATGGTACAGGCCAGTGATAGAAGACCAGGCCTGATCTGCACTCACAAGCAGCAGCAGAGACCTTGGGTTGGCTATTGGTATGCACTCTGGTGACTATACACTGTCTGCCCATGAGTGCACACTGCAGTGGAGGCTGGTGACGGGGGTTTGCCAAGGGCTGTGCCAGTGCACAGCTGGAGGGGCTAGCCCTGAGCACTCGCAGGGCAGTGGGGGTCAGCTGAGGGTGTGTAGGATAGTGTCTAGCACTCTTGCAGCTCCGAGGCCTAAGCTGGTTGCCAGTATTGTTCCAGGGTTCAGAGTGGGGTGGCAGGGGTGAGGAGTAGGGAAGGATGCAGGTAGCTGTCATCAGTGAATGTGAATATGTACCTGTGGGGTGAAAGCTTATGGAATTTGCAAGTGGTCTGCCTTGGCTGTGCTGGCTTTGGTTTCATCAATGGGGAAATCTGCCAGGTTTGTCTACAGAACAGGTCACTGTGAATTGCAATTGCTACTGCTGATTGGCTGCTAGTAGCAGCCCCTGCTTTTTTTTCTTGTTCCTAGCCATTTCCATATATCTCAGCTTTCTAGTCTGGGTGGGATTAAACCAAAGCAGGACCATTGTGTGGTTCCCTGAAAGGCTAAAGAAGCTGGTTGCTCACCCCACTCTTCCTTGTCTGGCAGGAGGAACTCTTTCTAGCTCGAAGTTCCCTCTTGGTGCTGAACAGTTCTGGCTTCGGGGATGGGATGGTACAGGCAAAATGAAGCTGTGTTCCTTTTCTTCTTGTGCGGTTATTCTCAGGCTTTTTGTTCCACTCTGTTACTAAAATTTCTTAATATGACTCCAGAGCACTCCCGGAGCTGTTTTTGTTTGTGGATAGCTGTCTAGTTGTTGATGCTCAGGTCTCCTACATCGCCATTTTGGTGATGTCACTCCTACAGGTGAGATTTGAGTGCTACTCAACTGTGAAGGGAAAAAGTAACAGAATCTATTTGTAAACAATATTAAAAATATATTCTAAAAAGTTCACTTACATGAATCTGATCTTTGACAGTGTGGTAATTTGCTTCATGCATAAAGTGGGAATGATGTCCTCGTTTATATAACTAGTAAATGATGCTGGCATCTAAATAAGTAAATGTCAACTCTTACAGTAAAATGTGAATCTGATCAGTAGGCTTCAAAACAGAATAGCTAAAGTACACACTTTAACATTGTTACTATAAAATTAAAAACATAATAAAGCAGCAATATTTATTCCAGCCCCCCAAATGTCTTACCATGCTAAATTGTAATAAATGGACAGCACTTTAATGCAATTTAGTTTTTACTCACAATAATTTCTAAAGCCCATATGCTTTTCCTGCTGGGTCCATTACTGAATATTATTCTAAACACAGTGCTAGGTTAAACAGGAATATGAGACATGAAAAGGCAGTATATCCTTGTGGGGATACGGATGGAGAAGTGTGACCTTACTCATGTCTCGTAGTTTCTGTTAGAGAGAAGAATGGAATACTAGTTGATATACTTAAGCTCTTTTTTTTTTTATAGCAGAATTAAGCCTATAGCCAGCCAGGTTTTTTTTTTTTTTTTTTTTTTTTTTTGCAGTACGCGGGCCTCTCACTGTTGTGGCCACTCCCGCTGCAGAGCACAGGCTCCGGACGCGCAGGCCCAGCGGCCATGGCTCACGGGCCCAGCTGCTCCGCGGCATGTGGGATCTTCCCAGACCGGGGCACGAACCCGTATCCCCTGCATCGGCAGGCGGACTCTCAACCACTGCGCCACCAGGGAAGCCCCAGCCAGGTTTAATGGTAGAACTAGCATACTTAAATAAATATCCAAATACAAGTAAACTATCTGAATATTAAATAGTTTATATTCACAATCTGATTTATATTTGGTTATCACAGAATAAAGACCTATGCCTTGGAAAAATCTTAAGCTCTAATTTTTAATATTTTCCTATGGTAGTAAATATCAATTACATGACTTTAAAAAACTACAGACACTATCTATGGGTAATAGAGTTATCACATTTCATTACCTAGAGATGTAGTGAATAGAGTAACCCGTAATCATTTTTACCAACTGGCCCTTCTGTTACCTTAGGGCAACCAAGCAGAGGCTTGAATTTTATGGTTGGTTACAAATCATTGGCCATTTTCTTCAATTTCAAGGCTACAATGTGCCAAACCAAATTTGGAAAATAATAAAGTTATATGGATCTTCCATCCTTGAGAGGAAGTACTCTATGATATGCTTCATTTTGATTTAAAACTAGTGTGTTTTTATATAGTCTGAAGGCATTTTTAGTAAAAAAGGATTTATTCACCCACTAACCAAATCTTCTTTACCTCATAATTGCAAATGATGAGGGACATGACATACACGAAGCCCAGTATCCTAGTTCATGAGTTTACAGGCAGGGTGTATACTTTTGATACCTATTCTCATTTTATAGTCCTCTATGCTAAGGAAGCACAAGTTCTTTTCTATCATAAACAAAACTAGAGTTTTCTGATAAACATAGACATCCAACCTGTGACCTGAAAAATGGAGTAGAAAGAGCATAATCAAAATGTTTTTGAAATAATGCTTGATTTTATTAGCTGTGCATCCTGATTTCTAGGCTATAGAAGGCCCTAAATTCTCATGTAACTACATGGCTATATAGATGAGATTAAAGTCACACACATTTTTGTCCACAGAGTAAAAAATAAAACGAAAAATGAAATTTTACATAAATAAAATTTAACTAGAGTAATCAGCCAAATGTAATATATGTTTTAACAATCTAGATTCTTATTTCCCTCTTTACCCAAACAGAATTCCATATAAAGCTAGCTTTTTATAAAATAGATACCTTGGTGGGTTAATTATTATCATTTTTAGACTGTTTAATGTTATCTAGAGCTTTTATTTTAAACTTAAAACCTTATTTTCTTCACATTGATACCAAAAATTTGGAACAATCACTAATTCAAGCTAATGTCTGTCAGTCATAAATATGAGCTTTATAAATAGTTGTCTGTATGGGAGTTATTTGAAAATTTATCATAGTAAAATGGATGAATGACAGATTCTTGCCTCTTGCTTCCTTCCCTTTTGAGGTACTCTGAGTATGCCATTATATTGAGTTGTATGTAGTCCTCCAGCTAGTGTCCCTTTTTGTTTTTGTCACAAAGGATCAATGAAATATTTCACAATATATATGTGTGTCAAATGATCACACTGTACACTTTAAACCTACACAATGTTATGTCAATTATATTTCAATAAAGCTGGAAAAAAGTGAAAAAAAAGTGCCTCAGGACAGCTAGGGAAAGGAAGGGTGCATTTAAAGAACTAATATTTTTCAATTCCCTGGCTGTAGTTTACCATCAGCTCCTTTTCCTGATGCAGTGTTGCAAAAAATGTCTACTCTAGGTCTTTCAAAATATATTGTGGCATGGGCTTCCCTGGTGGCACAGTGGTTGAGAGTCCGCCTGCCGATGCAGGGGACATGGGTTCGTGCCCCGGTCTGGGAAGATCCCACATGCCGCGGAGCGGCTGGGCCCGTGAGCCATGGCTGCTGAGCCTGCGCGTCCGGAGCCTGTGCTTCGCAACGGGAGAGGCCACAACAATGAGAGGCCCACATACTGCAAAAAAAAAAAAGAAAAAAATTATATATATATATATATATATATATATATATATATATATATATATATTGTGGCAGCAAAGATATAAATTTTTGGATTTTTCTTCTAGAGTTCTGATTTCAGTTGACCCCAGAGCATTAAAATGTACTCTCTGGGAGGCTTATAATACAACACAGAGAACAAAGTTTAAACTCTGGAGGAGCTAAGTTATACCAGGACACAGAGCAGTACTAAGGAAAGTATGCCATCATAATATATTTTCGAAACTGAAATGAGAAGGGGCTATCATTATTATTTGCAAACATTCAGTACTTATAATATGTAATGTACTGTAGTATGCTCATTGAGGCATACAGAATTGAGCAAGATGTGGTTCCTGCGCTCCAGGAGTTTGTAATCTCTTGGAGAAGATGTGTGTACTTATAAATAACTCTGATGCATAGGAGATAATGAGGTGCAGAAAGTGAATGGCTGAATGTGCACTCTGAATAAAGAAGAAGAGAGCTTCAAGCTTCCAAACTGAAACACTGCTGTTATGACATAAGAGATTAAGCAGAATGTGTTTAATGCTAGATATTTCTATCCAAAGTTTTCTGGAAGCTGTGCTGTACAGTATGGTAGTAACTAACCACATGTGACTATTTGGATTTAAACTAATTAAAATAAAAATTCAGTTTCTCAGTTGCACTAGTCACATTTCAAGTGCTCTTTGTGGCTAGTGACTATTATACGGGACAGAACAGATATGGAACATTTATATCATCACAGAAAGTTCTTTTGGACAGCACTGTTCTAGAGCCTGCTCTTTTATATATTAAAGATTAACTGAGTTTATTACTCTCTAAAGTAGTGGGGACATGTGATTATTTGAAATACTGAGACGTTGTGTCATTTTATAAATTGCAAGACTCACATTCTTAAAATTTGGGGGAAATATTTTTAGGATCTAAGAATGGTTTTACAAGAATAGGAAATGTTGGTTGTCTAAAAATGTATCTGTTTAAGTATAAACTATGGCTCTGTAGTTTAGAAAAAAAATGCAAGTATATATTATGGTCAGATATTATAAATATTAACGTTATTAAAAGGAGTTCTAATTTAATGGGAGTTAAGGCAGATTATCCTCAGCCAAATATAATTGAGTTTGAGACTAGACATAGCACTAATGTACTTGAGGCAATATTATACATGATTGTTTCCATGGGAACATTCCTGGAGTGGCTACTGCCTAAAAGGGATATTCAGGGCATTACACAGAGGATTTGGTGGTGTTGATGCAGCTGATTCAGATTCTAATCAAGAATGATTTTAATTTTATTTATTTATATATTTTGTTAACTAAAAGAAAAGTAAAATGTACCATATGCATTGCAATAAGCTAGAAAATATAGCATTAGAGTGTAGAAGTGGCTCAAGAAGGGCATAAGACCAAGAGTTAGAGCAGAAATCTGCCCTTGGCTGGCTGGATGACAGGAGGTAATCTACATTTTGCACAGTGTCTGGTGTCTGGATGGAGTGTATTGTGGTAGGAAACAAAGGATGGAGACGTGTAGGCCCTGTCATGGACACTTTACATGAGAAAGGGAAAAGACTTTGGTGTATACAGTAAGTAGAGGCCTCAACCAGGAAAGTAGCATTCCAGAAAAAAACTTCTGTGATTTA
This sequence comes from Hyperoodon ampullatus, assembly GCF_949752795.1. Lineage (NCBI taxonomy): Eukaryota > Metazoa > Chordata > Mammalia > Artiodactyla > Ziphiidae > Hyperoodon > Hyperoodon ampullatus. Next base: position 32,530,916 of record NC_136913.1, read on the forward strand.
AGAGTGAAATGGGACTCATGGAAAAATGTCATCAGGACATAGAAAGAGGGAAATGTAGCTAGTAGTACAGAGAATGGTCTCTGTCCACGTGACTTAAGGGTTATTACCAAGTCTTCACAGAGGGAAACGTAGATGTTGATACTGGAACCTAACTTATGTGTCTTTTGTAGCTCTACACATTTTTATGAGTAGTTTGATATTTGTGTAACTCTCAAATCAGGTTATAGATTCAATCATTATTATAAATCCTTTTATCATCTTAAGGTCTTTATTTTAAGCAGAACCCCAGACACTGTCACTGATTCATACTCAGCTGGATTGACGCTGCCTGAGTTCTTCAGAAAAAAGCTGGTGAAGTCTGGCAAGCAGCACCATGTACACAGTAGTACCTGTGTAAAACCTATTTCATTTAATCAGTTCAACACCTCTATGGGGATATACTATTATTATTCAGAATTTGCAAATGTGTAAACGGAGGCCTAGGTGTATTAACATCTTGCCTGGAGTCACAGTAAGTGACAAAGCCAGAAATGAAGCAATCTTTTACCTGATTCTAAAGCAAACTGTAGGTAATAATTACTACAATCCACTCTCTTCCTTCTGTATAGCAATGTGAGAAAAATATTTGGTTGATAAAAAACAGTCTCATAGGCCTGTTGTTGATGTTCTGATTCTCCTATAAAATTTGCTGCTACCTGAAAACATCTGCAAGGTTGAAAGATATTAAAATAGTTATTTTTATTTCCATGGTCATTTGGGGAAGGATTTAATTCTTTATGAAAGTCTGAAACCTTGTGTGAAAACTGTAATATTATAGTTAAATAAATTATTTTAGAATCCCCACCACGTACACACAGTACATGGCCATAAATTTATATTCTAAATATCTACTTAGTAACATAGAAAATATTTATTAAAAATGTTATTTATACAGCATGAGTACATTCATATAAAGGAAATAATGTGTAAGGCAGAGAAAAAATATCTCCAAAAAGAAATACACCAAAGTATTTATAGTGGTGATCTCTGAGTAGTAGGATTAGAAGTGATGTTTAGTTTATTGATTGTGATTATCTTTTATTTTCCAGATTTAATTATGAAAAATTTCAACCATACTGTAAAGTTGAAAGAATTTTATAGTTCATTTTGCTTAACTTTTCATCAGTATTTTCTATGATATATTTTAAAAATAAGAACAAAAACATTATTTTAAAAAATGAGTTGGATCATCCTTTATTTTGCCTCTGTTTGCTTAATATTTTTTTCTCAAATATTTTTTACTCCATCTCATTTTACCAAAAAGAGGCATAGATCCCTGGCAACTAATGATATTTATACATACATTTCAAGCTCATTCTTGCAGTCTTTTGGGGACAGTTTGAGGACTTTCCTGACAATGGATTTTCCCTGTTAGCCTTAGGTGGGAAGGTACGGCACTAATCTAATTGTTATACTATGATGTCTGAGGATATTATCAGCCTACTCATGCCTGGTTCACAGTGGGTAAGCAGACATAATTGTGTACTCACTCTTTTGGATACACACAATTAGAAAAAACATAACTATCTGCCGCCTCCACTCAAGTTGAAGGAAGGGCAGGGCCAGGCAGCCATACCTCTTTGACTTGTAACCTTAAAGAAAATCTATACTGGTTGGTACCTTTGCTTGGGGGAGAAGAGATATATGGCAAACATTTCTGAGTCCACAGACACATGTGTTCTCATTCTCCTTTACCTGGCAGTTTATGTCAAGAAAGTGAAGGACTTTGTTCCCTCTTTTTCCTTCACTAATCGTCTCTGACACGCACCTGTCTACCCAATCTGGGATGCTGTGTCTTCAGCACTCCGCAGCAAGCATACTGTCTGAGAGTCTGAAATCTACTTTTGTCCCCTGCTTGTTCTCCTTCTGATGTGTAGTTAGGTGAGGTCACTGTTATCTGTGCTTAACCTCCACTTGCTGTGGTCATTTCCTTTGCTTAAAGAGAATCAGATACATGAGACTGGGTAACTTAGACTTAAAATATTTTCACAGAAAGTAAATCATCCTTATGTTAAAGTTATGTGCTTTTTATTTTTATTTTTTTGGTACGCTTTTTGTTTTTTTTAACCTGTATAAATCAACATTCTATGAATTGTGTACTGTGAAATATTAGGATGATTTTTACTCAGAAAGGTAATTAGGTACTGTGGTCATGTATGATTGGAGAATGCTGGGTTATTTAAAGTTCAGCAGTTTGCTTTACCCAGAGCCTTTAATGTTTCTCTGTATATCAGGCTCTTCAAGAAGGTGACCATGTATTCATCATTTTCCAAACCAATTTCACTAGAGGAACTTTTGCTTTTGCCAGCCACCATTAAGCAGGAGTACTCTTTGGAGACATAACAGTTTGTAAAGCATTCCTTCCACACAAAGTGTGGTCTGAGGAACCAGCAGCATCAGCATTACCTGGGAGATTGTTTGAAATGCAGGATCTCAGACCCCCACCTTAGACTTGCTGAATCAGTATCGTATTAACAAGCTTCCCAAGTGGTTCGTATAGATGCTTTAATGACTTTTCAGTGCACACCTGTTGAACACCTACTGTAGTCAGACATTGCAAGGAATTTTCAAATATATCATTTTCTCCTCATTGTCAGACACAGACTTAAATATTCTTACACATCCTAGGGTTAATTTTACAGTAGGAAAGGAGTAATAAACTCCAAAGTTGTAGCCTATGAGTGAATAGACTCTTTGTCCACAGATGTCACTACTGATATTGAATTTTTTAAAAATAGACGTTTTAAAAGATCAGTTTAGGTTCATAGCAAAATTGACGGGAAAGTACAGAGTTCCCAGATACCTCCTGCCCCTTCCCACCACATGCACAGCCTCCCCAAGTATTAAAATCCTGTACCTACACTAACATGTCATTATCATCTACAAGCCATAGTTTACATTAGGGTTCGCTCTTGGTGTTGTACATTCTATGGGTTTTGATAAATGTATAATGACATGTATTCACCATTATAGTATCATATAGCATAGTTTCCCTGCCCTAAAAATCCTCTGTGCTCCATCTGTTCATCCCTCCCTTCCCTCTAACCTCTGGCAACTACTGATCTTTTTACTGTCTCCATAGCCTTTTCCAGAGTGTTATATAGTTGTAATCATATAATAGCTTTTTCATATTGACTTCTTTCACTTAGTAATCTGCATTTAAGTTTCCTCCATGTCTTTTCATGGCTTGATAGCTCATTTCCTTTTCGTACTAAATAATAGTCCATTGTCTGGTTGTACCACAGTTTACTTATCCATTCACCTACCAGTGGACATCTTGATTGCTTCCAAGTTTTGGTAGTTATGAATAATGCTGCTATAAATGTCCATGTGTAGGTTTTTGTGTGGACATAAGTTTTCAGTTCATTTGTGTAAATACCATGGAGTGCAAATGCTGGATTGTATGGTAAGAGTATGTTTAGTTTTGTAAGAAACTGCCAAACTGTCTTCCAAAGTGGCATTCCCAAAGTTGTACTCCCACCAGTAATGAATAAGAGTTCCTGAAAATGAGTTTTAATAAGAAGTTAGTAATCATTGCTTAAGGAACCCTGGAGGTTTACTTAATGTTCTAATTATTATTCTTTAAATGTAATTCAAGAAAGAAATCTTATTTGATGAGAAACAAATATTTGAATGATACTTCACGTTTCTGTTTGCCTGTTATCATAAGTATGTACCTAATAAAAGTTTATACCAGAAGATGAAATATCAAAATATCAAGTCATACAGCTACATTTGATAAAAGACATGCACAGTGCATAGATAGATAACTCCATTGGTAGTGTTGACCTTCTTAAAATTGGAACAAGATTATCTGTGAGTTATCAGTGGTTAGTTAAGTTCTTACACTTCTCAAATTACCTCAGATATCTCAAATTAGGTGTGTAATAGAAGCAACTGCAAGTAATTTTTTGTTTGATTGAGAATGTAAAAGGCTTTAAATTTTAGAAATTGGCTGGAAGACCATTATGAAAGTAAATAAAAGATAGATAACAGTAGAGCTAACTAGGGTAACAGTTCTTTATAGTGAACAATAGCATGAAGAAAAAAAGGAATAAAGTAAACATTTGTTCTTCCCTTCCTGCCTGAACTTCATTTCATTTGATGAGGTAAAAGTCCTCCTTATGGAAGAATTTGAGTTAATAATTGTGCAAGAAATGATAAAATTAAACACTTACAACTTCGCAATCTCAAATAAAATAATTGATTCAGGAAACTGAATGATGAAAACACTGGATAATATATTAGGAATAAACTTTTACCAAAGGGATCAGGCTGTCCTTACCCTAACCATCAATATATTTTTATGACTCTTATTACTAAAGGTCATTCAAACAATATCATATCACCTGATATGATGAACATGACATTCAACCACCACCTGTGAAGTGTTCTTGCCAAAAGTATGAATTCTGAATTGAATCAAGCCTCTAGGTCTCACTTCCATCTTAGGGAAAAATGATAGAGGAACAGAACAAATAACACCACAAGGAAACAATCAGACAAATCCAGTTTCTGGGACATCATACAGGGCAACTTTCTCTGATTTGCATCAATGTCATGAAGAAAAAAAGAGTGGAGAGGGCACTGCTCTTGATGAAAAACGCTTAAGAAACATAACAGTAAAATGAGAAGTGGAGATCTTACTTGGATTCTGATTTAAATAAAACTATTGGGAGAAATGTTGTGACACTGGGAAATTTGATAATGAGAAGGGTATTAGATGATAGAAAGGAATTATTGTTTCAGTTTTCATAGTAATGATATTTTCATTGTGTTCACATAAAAATGGCTGTAATTTTTTAGAGATGCATACTGAAGTAAGTAGGGGCTGAATGATATTTAACTACTTGAGTATGTCCTTTCAGTTACTCTAAACACAGTCACCACTGACTTCTTACCTCTTTCTCTTGCTTTTCCCTGCCCCACCCCCTTCAGCCTCATTCCTGAGTTCACTATGACCACGCCTCCTCAATGGTGGGGGGATGCTACTCCCCTGTGAAGTTCTCTGTCTCCATCATTTGTGCTCTTATGAGTCTCACATAGCATCTGAGTCCATCTCAAACCTATTTTTTCTCTGCAATCACGAATGACCATCCTTGTGTTATCTTCTGAAGGCTTTACTATACATTTTTTGTATTACTATGTGTCAGGTGCTGTTTTAGGAGATGGCTATATAATGTTGAACAAAAATAGATCCCTGCCCTCTGGGATCTGACATTCAAATCATCGGAGAGAGGAGAATAAATATATAAAATGTAGTGGTAAATGGTGGAAAGTGGTGTGGCAATAATAGAGGAGAGTAAATGAAATGGGGTTGGAGGCATAAGAGTGCAATTTGAAATTTTAAACAATGGTCAAGATAGAGGTCCCTGAGAAGAACGTCACTGAGAATGCCTTATGTGAGCAAATGTGTGGAGGATATGAAAGACTTAGTAATGTGTTTATCTGAGAGCAGAAAGTTTCAGGCAGTGGGGTTTGCCAGTGCAAAGACCCTGAGGTGGGAGCTTTCCTGCAGATTTTCCAAGGGTAGCAGGGAAGCCACTGAGCTCGGAGTAGACTGAGGGGAAGAGTGGTAAGAGAAAGGTCAGGGAGCTAGATAATAGTAGGGATGATGAGGGAGGGGGCGGGGAGGCGCATGCCATAGGGAGCTATAGATGCTGCTAAGGATTTGTCATGTTATTCTGAGGGAAATTTGAAGTCAATTGAAGGACTTTGACAGAGGAGAGAGAATATCCAGTTTATATTTTGAGTTTTTTTTTTTTGCGGTACACGGGCCTCTCACTGTTGTGGCCTCTCCCGTTGCGGAGCACAGGCTCCGGACGCGCAGGCTCAGCGGCCATGGCTCACGGGCCCAGCCGCTCCGCGGCATGTTGGACCTTCCCGGACCAGGGCACGAACCCGTGTCCCTTGCATCGGCAGGCGGACTCTCAACCACTGCGCCACCAGGGAAGCCCTAAGAGGTTTTATACAAGTATTTATGTGTGTATATATTTGTCATGTGTTCTCAGCTAGTGAAATCATTGAGAAGTGGATCTGTGTTTGATTTATTTTTTTGCATTGTCCTCATCACCTAGCCCTCTGCATTTCATAATATAGTTACTGAATAAATAGTAACTTATTATCAACTTGACAGTTGATTACTGATTTACTGATTTTAGAACTTAGAGTGTGGCTTTCTCTCACTTATAGAGAATGTATCCTGCCACATAAAACTTGGCTGTTCTTAAAAAGTACAGGGCCACCTATTCACTTTTAATCACCAGGGCCACCTATAGAGTTAGTGAATTTCGATATTTTCATAGACCTTAGAAGTGTCACTTTTTCCTTAACAGGTGTCATTTAAATAACATGCGGGCTTCCCTCGTGGCGCAGTGGTTAAGAATCCGCCTGCCAATGCAGGGGACACAGGTTCAAGCCCTGGGCCGGGAAGATCCCACATGCCGCTGAGCGACTAAGCACGTGCCCCGCAACTACTGAGCCTGTGCTCTAGAGACCATGAGCCACAACTACTGAGCCCGTGTGCCACAACTACTGAAGCCCATGTGCCTAGAGCCCATGCTTCGCAACAAGAGAAGCTACCGCAACAAAGACCCAATGCAGCCAAAAATAAATAAATAAATAATTTATAGTATTTAAAATTAATAAATAAATAACATGCATTTTCTGGACCTCAAAAACAATGGTGTATGTTCTGCACTGTTGTGCTAATTCGTGTTAAAACAATGTTGTATATTCTGAATTTCTGTGCAGTGAAAGTTAGGCTGCTGGGTGTCATAAAAGTCCCAGTAGTAATTCGTTTTTTTCCATGTTATAACAGTTGGAGCTTAATATGCTCCAACTAATGGAGCAAAATAAAATGGTTCTTGCTCCTGTATAGTGTGCTTAGAGCCCCATAAAGCCTGTCTTCATATGTGCATAGAGGAGCTAGCTGGCATTTACCTTCCTTACCTCATGTTCACTCATTCCACTGATGTCTGCTTAATTGCATGCAGACAAATACAAATTGGTGTGTGTTGCCATTTTGATATAGTTGATTGTGTTTAAATATATTGGCTGAAAATACCAATTTATGCTATTATGTGATGTAGATTATTTAATGTTATGACAGAGTATATTAGTGTTCAATTATGACAGAGTATATTAGTGTTCAATAGCACCAATTTATGCTATTATGTGATGTAGATTATTTAATGTTATGACAGAGTATATTAGTGTTCAATGTGTATAACTTTAAAACTCCATGAAATTCTAGCTCTGCCTTCAGGCTTTAGCCTCATGTGAGAGATATGATGAGAAAGATTGGATGTTGTCCAGGGCATTTGAGCAGTGTGGATGCTCCCTGAATATTTCTACATGTTTTTGGTCCAGAAATGATGATCTAGTGTCCACATATTCAGAATTCACTGGGAAACTAAACTTTCCACTCTAAATTAGCTCCAAATTCACTTTCCCTTGTTTCTCTTTACTTTGCATCTTTGCAAGATTATTCTGTTTCTTTTGAACTTAGGCCTTCAAAGCAGCCCAGTTAATTGAGAATGACCTTAAAGTCAGGGAGTCCTGCATTCTATCTCCAGCCCTAACACTGAGGAGCTTAAACACTTCTCAGAAGTTCTTTGACCTCTTGGATCCTCAGATTTGTTGTCTGTAAACTGAAGATTAAGGACCACTCATCACGAACATATCATAATATAATTACATGTAATTTATGTAAATTATGATATAAATGATATGTACATATAAATATTATATACACATACATGCATATATTATATAATGTAAATTATATATATGCTCTTAAGTGTCAGTTATATACTTTACCTTCATATCTATATATTTAAAAAATCTCTTCCATATAATAGGTGTTTGTTAAATGTTATTTCCACAAGTGTTTAACCTTGAACTTATAGTTATTATATGATTTCTGTTTGGAATATAGTGTGCTGCTTACAAATTTATGAAGATTTTGAGAGGTGAGTAGGTAAAAATTATCATGGTGGACAACATGTAAATTAATATGGTTTCTTGCAACTTCAACACGCACAGTATTTTCAAAATATTACCTTCTTTGTTACCGTGTTTATCTTTAATTCAATATTTTTGTCAAGTTTTGGAGAGAAGATTAAAGAGCTTACTTTTATTTTAATATAAATTGCTGCAGTATAGGCCATATTTATCTTTTCATATTAAAATTAGAGGTCAGATTTCCACTTTCAAGTCTAAATGAAAAATATGCGAAGGTCTCAGAGAACCATACTCAAGTGCACTTTATAAATCAGGGTCTTTATGCTTGCCCACATTAAACCGTGACAGGATGCACTGCTGTATGAACAACACATAAATAATTTTTAAAAATTAATTAGTTAATTTATTTGGCTGTGTCGGGTCCCAGTTGCGGCATGCAGGATCTTTTGTTGCAGTGTGCGGGCTTCTCTCTAGTTGTGGTGCGTGGGCTCCAGAGCGTGTGGGCTCAGTAGTTGTGGCACGTGGGCTTAGTTGCCCTGTAGCATGTGGGATCTTGGTTCCCCGACCAGGGATTGAACCTGTATCCCCTGCATTGGAAGGTGGATTCTTAACTACTGGACCACCAGAGAAGTCCCATAAATAACTTTAATCTTGGAAGATTAAAATCTTCAGGAAAAGTGGTAAGTCATTTCATGGGATCGGGGTTTGGGCTCCGGATTTAGAACAAATTGGTTTTGAATCCCAGTTCTTCTAGTTATCCTCTTTGTGGCAGGTTAAGCAAATTACTTAACCTTCCTGAACCTCACTTACTCCATCTGAAAATGAGATAAAGGCAGTAATTAGCCCTTGGTTTTGTTCTACTGAGTCATTATAGCCACAGTGTAAGCAATGAGCCTGGCCCTTGGTAGCAAATGATTACTCTTAAAACTATTTAGAAAAATTTGGAAATCAAACTTTATAATCAAGTAGTTTATAACCAAGAGTTTTATAACCAAGCAACTGGTTTTGGGGTATCTCCTTCCTCCTGGAAATCATGTGTAGAAAAAAGGAGAAATGAAAACCAAAAAACTTTAAATTATATTTTCAGTGAAACTAGGAGATAGAGAAAACTCACAGACTCAGTTGCATATAGATTACATTAAAGGTGAAGCTGCACAGGAAGCTGGTGGCTGTGAGAGGACTGAGGGGGTGGAAGGGGGGACAGAGGGCTTCAGAGAGCTCTGGGATCTCAGCCGTCTCCAACCAATCGTTGCTTCCCAAATGAGGGCATCCTATCTGAGCGGGAAGTACCGGGAGTATAACTGAGACTGAGAACCTCAAGAGACCTGGGGAAGGAAGAGAGAGACAAGGTCCAGAAAGAGTTCGGGAGCCCAGAGGTGGCAGACAGCAGGACATGCCAGCAAGAAGCAGCATCTAAGTGTGCGTGATGGTGGAAGAAAGGGCCGTGGAGGGAACTAGGAAATCCAGGGCTGGCAGGAGAAGTTCACTGTTATCAGGCTGGACTCAGAGAGTCAGAGCAGGGCTGGCTACAGAGTTGACCATATTGTAAGGAACTCACTGTAGTGACAGGGGAGGGAGGTGTGAGCTGTGAAGCTGAGAATGATATCATGGCACATCCCTGTATTCCTCACACCAGCTCCGTACTAGAAGTCCAGGAAAATTAATCTCATTTAAATGAAAGCAACAGGAAAGGTGGAAGCTCTGCCCACACAGAAGGGTACTACAGAATAAAGCATGAATGAGAGGAACATTAATTCCTATAGATAATAGGAAAACTCACCTAAAAATAGTTTTGATGAAGCAGATAAAAATTATAATTTAACATTACAAAAAGAACTAAAAAAATCAAAAAAACTAACAAAAAAAATCCTTGAAAGAGCAATTATAGTTACTGAGGAACACTACAAAGCACAAATGGAAGAACTCAAACGGTGACCAGAAAACGGGAAATGATGGCCTAAAAATAGGATATGAAATGTCAATAACCTAACTCTTTAAACAGAAAAACAAACTTCTAAATGAAGACTAAATTATAAGTGCACATTGAAGAATAGCCAACACAGAAAGCACAGAAAGGGATAGAGAGGAAATAAATGAAAAAAACAGCTTATAGAAACAGCACCAAAAAAGGAGACTAAAAATATTAAAACCAGGGCTTCTGGTAGAAATGGCTAATTACATATTTGGGGATGAGAATGCAGATGGTGCCTAAAATATTTGGTCATACTAGAAAGAAAAGACATTATTAAATGATCCTGGAACCACAGTAGCAATGTAGCCAGCTAAAATACTTGCATCTTCAGGTTCCCTTGTAACAAGAGGTACCCAGTGGAAACAGTTCTGGTCGTTGAGATAGATATGAGTTGCGGTTTATCAGGAAAGCTTTGCTTTTCCAATATAGCTGTCACCCTTTTCTGCTTCAGTTCTTCTTCCTGTCTATCAAATGGACACAAGGCATAAATTAGCCATTGCGTACTCTCCAGGCAAGCAGTGTGGATAAAGAAGCCAAAATACTAGGGGAGAGGGCAGCAAAACAAAAGAAAGGCTTGAGTTTTCTGTTATTTTCAGTTGACAGAGAGTGATTTACTGACAGACATGTTGAAGTATTGTCAGAATTAGAGAATACAATGCATGTTAAAACCTTAGGAAGTCCTTGGCACTTACCAGATTACACCATTAATGTTAGTTCTTCTTTATAACCCTTCTCATCCTTTCATGGACAGCTGAGCATTAATAGTTACTTTACTTTGTGTTTCATTCTTTCAAAATGAGGATTTTTTTGAAACTAAAAATAGTCACACATAGTGCCCCCTAAAGAAAGTTGTGAAATGAGGCAGTGTGACAAAGTATTGATAAAAAGAGTATAGAATTCTGCATCAGAAAACCTGGACTTTGAATCCCAGTTTAGACACTAAAGGCTGTGCGTTTGTTCAGAGCTTATTTAACATAATCCCTTTTAGAATCAGTTTCTTCAGTATGATTCATGTAAACCCCTTCACATCATGGTCTGGCAACAAGTGATACTCAGTAATAGCAATGATGACCAGTTTGACGTACTCTAGTAGTCTTAAAATTTACTGCCTTAATAACACTGGTACTTTTGGGGGAAAGTGCTTAAACTCTCTGTGCCTCAGGTTCCTTATTTGTAAAAGGGGGAGATTAATAATAGTACTTTATGGACTTTATTGAGGAGTAAATAATATAGTCCATGCAAACAGAGCAAATGTCCAACAAATGCTAGTTCTTTTTTTAAATTTTTATTGGGGTATAGTTGTTTTACAATGTTGTGTTAGTTTCTACTGTACAGCGAAGTGGAGTTCCCTGTGCTATACAGCAAGTTCTTATTAGTTATCTGTTTTATACATATTAGTGTACATACGTCAATCCCAATCTCCCAATTCATCCCACCACCTCCCCCCCACCGCCACTTTCCCCCCTTGGTGTCCATACATTTGTTCTCTACATCTGTGTCTTTATTTCTGCCTTGCAAACCAGTTCATCTGTACCATTTTTCTAGATTCCACATATGTGCATTAATATACGATATTTGTTTTTCTCTTTCTGACTTACTTCACTCTGTATGACAGTCTCTAGGTCCATCCACGTCTCTACAAATGACCCAATTTCATTGCTAGTTCTTATGATTATTTCTCCAAAGAACTGACCTGGCTTGTGTGTGTGTGTGTGAGTGTGTGTGTTTTGAGTCGCTTAAGGGATCATAGAACGTACCCTCTAAAGAAAGGGGACTATACAGCATAAAAGGAGACCCCAAACTTCCTGGCAAATGTGTGTGTCAGTTAGAGTAGAGCCTCCCAGTCCTGCTCCTGCATTAGCTTCACTACTAAGAGTTTGGAGGCCTCCTAATGGGCTCCTCTGCTGTGGTTCCTACGGGGCAGGTACAGCTCTACACAGAGAAATGCAGTGAGACTACCATCTCCTCTTCCACTCAGGGATAACCATCAGTCATCAGATTAGAGTCATTTTCTGCCTCCCACGGCATTCTAAATGTCTGGACGCCCAAAACATAGCAATGTTAGGGCCATGCTTTGAATGGAAGCATGTTGTATTAATATTAAAGACATACAGACATGCAAAAATTCCAAGAGATTTAGAAAACCATAAGGAAAAGACCCAACAGCTGGGCTTCTGGATCAGTGGGAGGATTTAGAATTTCAAGTTTGTACAACTAACTTCAATATTATTATTTTTTTCTTTTTTGAGAACTTCTTGTTTATATGCTTGCTTTCTCTCTCTCTAACTCAGATTGTAAAATGGATAGGAAGTCTTAAACAGAAACAAGTTTCCAAGAGCTGAAGGCACTTGGATTTAAAGCTGTGCTTTTAAGCTGGATTTTTTGTTCATTAGCACACTAATACCTGAGGACTTACTGGGCTGGTTATGGCTAGATCAAGGAGGAGGCAGCAGTAAAATATCCATTTATCATAGGGATACGGTCTCCTTCCTGGTTCCCTTTCAAATGAGTTCAGAGATTGTCCCTGTGAACAGCACTCCATCCATCTATAGTTTCTGGAGCCTGATCCTTAATTTTGGCTAATCCCAGAAATGTAGGTATGGAAGGTGTAGGTCCAAAATTGTTTCTACCTCATACGGAGGCAATGAGTTTTCAAATTCAAGTTAATCGCAGTCCTAAAATTCTTTTTGAAAAGCCAGTAGTGTCTGAAGCTACTCAAAGGATATAGAGCTTCTTTGGGACCAAACCCAGTCCCAGATTTCCCCATGCAGGGGTGTACATATGTTTGTTTTTGTTGGAAGAAGCATGGCAAGGACCTTCATGCATTTCGGCCAACTCCAGACCAATAAAAACTCTTTACTCTATATCCTGCCTGGCAGTAACAGTGGATCAGAAATGGTTTAATCATCCTGTGAGACATGATTAATAGATGTTGTTCTAAAGGAGTTTGCAGTCTCAATGCCTATTAGGAAAGTTTAATGCTGATGATAGGGGAGATAAGAAATTCTTTGGAAAATGGGCTAGAAAGCTAGATGATCTTTATTTTGAGATTTATTGGGATATAGCTGAGTTTGAGGGAGTAGAAAGCCACCTTTCAATTTGAACAGCAGTAACTTTGGGAATGCATATTAATCAAGCACAACCCATTCTTTGCAGGTTCTACAGCAGTTTTGGAAAACAATTTGGAAGCCTTAGTAAGCACTGTCCCAAAACAATAAAACTTTAGCCAATGCCAAGAGGCAAAAGACAAGACAATAGATGTTGCTTTAAACCAATTTATCTCTTCTTTTGGTATGAAAATAAGGTAATGAATGGGAAGATTTTCATGAAATAGTGATGGACAGCTGTAGTCCCTTATGCATGCTATGAGGAATCCCCCAACTGAGCAGTTTGATATTTCTACAAGAGGACACACATTTCCATGCCCCATTTCAGGGAGGGAGGTGTTCATGTTGGATATTCCCCACTTGTCCTTCTAGATCCATTCTCCTCCCTTCTCCACCATGCTCTGTGTTCTGGAGGCTGATCACAATGGACAACATCAATTGGGCACCATAGCTCTCTGGCAAAGAGAGACAGCAACAGCAGATCAGTGAATTTATTCTCTCAGCCCCCTCCCTCCGGGGCCAAGAATTAGCAAGGGTTGCTTCCTCTCCCAGGGACTTCAGTTCCTGTTGGGTGTCCTTCCTCTATACCTATACGCTTGCTTTCTTCCTTCCTTCCTTCCTTTCTTTCTTTCTTTCTTTCTTTCTTTCTTTCTTATTTATTTTTTTATACAGCAGGTTCTTATTAGTTATCCATTTCATACATATTAGTGTGTATATGTCAATCCCAATCTCCCAATTCATCCCACCATCACCACCACCCCTTGCCGCTTTCCCCCCTTGGTGCCCATACATTTCTTCTCTACATCTGTGTCTCTATTTCTGCCCTGCAAACCGGTTCATCTGTACCATATTTCTAGGTTCCATCTATATGCATTAATATACGATATTTGTTTTTCTCTTTCTGACTTACTTCACTCTGTATGACAGTCTCTGGATCCATCCATGTCTTTACAAATGACCCAATTTCATTCCTTTTTATGGTTGAGTAATATTCCATTGTATATATGTACCACATCTTCTTTATCCAGTTGTCTGTCGATGGGCATTTAGGTTGCTTCCATGGCCTGACTATTGTAAATAGTGCTGCAGTGAACATTGGGGTGCATGTGTCTTTTTGAATTATGGTTTGCTCTGGGTATATGCCCAGTAGTGGGATTGCTGGGTCATATGGTAATTCTATTTTTAGTTTTTTAAGAAACCTACATACTGTTCTCCATAGTGGCTGTATCAATTTACATTCCCACCAACAGTGCAAGAGCATTCCCTTTTCTCCACACCCTCTCCAGCATTTGTTGTTTGTAGATTTTCTGATGACGCCCATTCTAACTGGTGTGAGGTGATACCTTATTGTAGTTTTGATTTGCATTTCTCCAATGATTAGTGATGTTGAGCAGCTTTTCATGTGTTTCTTGGCCATCTGTATGTCTTCTTTGGAGAAATGTCTATTTAGGTCTTCTGCCCATTTTTTGATTGGGTTGTTTGTTTTCTTAATATTGAGCTGCATGAGCTGTTTATATATTTTGGAGATTAATCCTTTGTCAGTTGATTCATTTACACATATTTTCTCCCTTTCTGAGGGTTGTCTTTTCGTCTTGTTTGTCATTTCCTTTGCTTTGCAAAAGGTTTTAAATTTCATTAAGTCCCATTTGTTTATTTTTCTTTTTATTTCCATTTCTCTAGGAGGTGGATCAAAAAAGATCTTGCTGTGATTTATGTCAAAGAGTGTTCTTCCTACATTTTCCTCTAAGAGTTTTATAGTGTCCAGTCTTACATTTAAGGTCTCTAATAATCCATTTTGAGTTTATTTTTGTGTCTGGTGTTAGGGAGTGTTCTAATTTCATTTTATACATGTAGCTGTCCAGTTTTCCTAGCACCACTTATTGAAGAGACTGTCTTTTTTCCATTGTATATCCTTGCCTCCTTTGTCATAGATTAGTTGACCATATGTGCATGGGTTTATCTCTGGGCTTTCTATCCTGTTCCATTGATCTATATTTCTGTTTTTGTGCCAGTACCATATTGTCTTGGATTACTGTAGCTTTGTAGTATAGTCTGAAGTCAGGGAGTCTGATTCCTCCAGCTCCATTTTTTTCCCTCAAGATTGCTTTGGCTATTCAGGGTCTTTTGTGTCTCCATACAAATTTTAAGATTTTTTGTTCTAGTTCTGTAAAAAATGCCATTGGTAGCTTGATAGGGATTGCATTGAATCTGTAGATTGCTTTGGGTAGTATACTCATTTTCACAATATTGATTTTTCCAATCCAAGAACATCATATATGTCTCCATCTGTTTATGTCATCTTTGATTTCTTTCATCACTGTCTTATAGTTTTCTGCATACAAGTATTTTACCTCCTTAGGTAGGTTTATTCCTAGGTACTTTATTCTTTTTGTTGCAATGGTAAATAGGAGTGTTTCTTTAATTTCTGTTTCAGATTTTTCATCATTAAAGTATAGGAATGCAAGAGATTTCTATGCATTAATTTTGTATCCTGCAACTTTACCAAATTCATTGATTAGCTCTAGTAGTTTTCTGGTGGCATTTTTAGGATTCTCTATGTATAGTATCATGTCATCTGCAAACAGTGACAGTTTTACTTCTTCTTTTCCAATTTGGATTCCTTTTATTTCTTTTTCTTCTCTGATTGCCATGGCTAGGACTTTGAAAACTATGTTGAATAATAGTGGCAAGACATCCTTGTCTTGTTCCTGATCTTAGAGGAAATGCTTTCAGTTTTTCGCCATTGAGAATGATGTTTGCTGTGGGTTTGTCATATAGGGCCTTTATTATATTGAGGTAGGTTCCCCCTGTGCCCACTTTCTGGAGAGTTTTTTATCATAAATGGGTGTTGAATTTTGTCAAAAGCTTTTTCTGCCTCTATTGAGATGATCATACAGTTTTTATTCTTCAATTTGTTAATATGGTATATCACATTGATTGATTTGCATATATTGAAGAATCCTTGCATCCCTGGGATAAATCCCACTTGATCATGGTGTATGATCCTTTTAATGTGTTGTTGGATTCTGTTTGCTAGTATTTTCTTGAGGATTCTTGCATCTATATTCATCAGTGATAGTGGTCTGTAATTTTCTTTTTCTGTAGTATCTTTGTCTAGTTTTGGTATCAGGGTGATGGTGGCCTCATAGAATGAGTTTGGGAGTGTTCCTTCCTCTGCAATTTTTTGGAAGAGTTTGAGAAGGATGGGTGTTAGCTCTTCTGTAAATGTTTGATAGAATTCACCTGTGAAGCCATCTGGACTTTTGTTTGTTGGAAGATTTTTAATCACAGTTTCAATTTCATTACTTGTGATTGGTCTGTTCATATTTTCTATTTCTTCCTGGTTCAGTCTTGGAAGGTTATACCTTTCTAAGAATTTGTCCATTTCTTCCAGGTTGTCCATTTTATTGGCATAGAGTTGTTTATAGTAGTCTCTTAGGATGCTTTGTATTTCTGCAATGTCTGTTGTAACTTCTCATTTCATTTCTAATTTTATTGATTTGAGTCCTCTCCCTCTTTTTCTTGATGAGTCTGGCTAATGATTTATCAATTTTGTTTATCTTCTCAAAGAACCAGCTTTTAGTTTTATTGATCTTTGCCACTGGTTCCTTCATTTCTTTTTCATTTATTTCTGATCTGATCTTTATGATTTCTTTCCTACTGCTAACTTTGCGGATTTTTTGTTCTTTCTCTAATTGCTTTAGGTGTAATGTTAGGTTGTTTATTTGAGTTGTTTCTTGTTTCCTGAGGTAGGATTGTATTGCTATAAACTTCCCTCTTAGAACTGATTTTGCTGCATCCCATAGGTTTTGGGTTGTCGTGTTTTCATTGTCATTTGTTTCTGGGTATTTTTTAATTTCCTCTTTGATTTCTTCAGTGATCTCTTTGTTTTTTAATAGTGTATTGTTTAGCCTCCATGTGTTTGTATTTTTTACAGTTTTTTCCTGTAACTGATATCTAGTCTCATAGTGTTGTGGTCAGAAAAGACACTTGATATGATTTCAGTTTTCTTAAATTTACTGAGGCTTGATTTGTGACGCCAGATGTGATCTGTCCTGGAGAATATTCCATGTGCAGTTGAGAAGAAAGTGTAGTCTGCTGTTTTTGGAGGGAATGTCCTATAAATATCAGTTAAATCTATCTGGTCTATTGTGTCATTTAAAGCTTGTGTTTCCTTATTAATTTTCTGTTTGGATGATCTGTCCATTGGTGTAAGTGAGGTGTTAAAGTCCCCCACTATTATTGTGTTACTGTCAATTTCCTCTTTTATAGCTGTTAGCATTTGCCTTATGTATTGAGGTGCTCCTATGTTGGGTGCATATATATTTATAATTGTTATATCTTCTTCTTGGATTGATCCCCTGATCATTATGTAGTGTCCTTCCTTGTCTCTTGTAACATTCTTTATTTTAAAGTCTATTTTGTCTGATATAAGAATTGCTACTCCAGCTTTCTTTTGATTTCCATTTGCATGGAATATCTTTTTCCATCCCCTTACTTTCAGTCTGTATGTGTCCCTAGGTCTGAAGTGGGTCTCTTGTAGACAGCATATATATGGATCTTGTTTTTGTACCCATTCAGCAAGCCTGTGTCTTTTGGTTGGAGCATTTAATCCATTCACCTTTAAGGTAGTTATTGATATGTATGTTCCTATTAGCATTTTCTTAATTGTTATGGGTTTGTTTTTGTAGGTCCTTTTCTTCTCTTGTGTTTCCCACTTAGAGAAGTTCCTTTAGCATTTGTTGTAGAGCTGGTTTGATGGTGCTGAATTCTCTTAGCTTTTGCTTGTCTGTAAAGCTTTTGATTTCTCCATCGAATCTGAATGAGATCCTTGCCAGGTAGAGTAATGGTTGTAAGTTCTTCCCTTTCATCACTTTCAATATATCATGCCACTCCCTTCTGGCTTGTAGAGTTTCTGCTGAGAAATCAGCTGTTAAGCTTGTGGGCGTTCCCTTGTATGTTATTTGTCATTTTTCCCTTGTTGCTTTCAATAATTTTTCTTTGTCTTTAATTTTTGTCAGTTTGATTACTATGCGTCTCGGCGTGTTTTTCCTTGGGTTTATCCTGCCTGGGACTCGCTGTGCTTCCTGTACTTGGGTGGCTATTTCCTTTCCCATGTTAGGGAAGTTTTCGACTATAATCTCTTCAAATATTTTCTCTGGTCCTTTCTCTCTTCTCCTTCTGGGACCCCTATAATGTGAATGTTGTTGTGTTTAATGTTGTCCCAGAGGTCTCTTAGGCTGTCTTCATTTCTTTTCATTCTTTTTTCTTTATTCTGTTCCGCAATAGTGAATTCCACCATTCTGTCATCCAGGTCACTTATCTGTTCTTCTGCCTCTGTTATTCTGTTATTGATTCCTTCTAGTATAGTTTTTATTTCATTTATTGTATTGTTCATCTCTGTTTGTTTGTTCTTTAGTTCTTCTACGTGTTTGTTCTTTAATTCTTCTAAGTCTTTGTTAAACATTTCCTGCATCTTCTCGATCTTTCCCTCCATTCTTTTTCCGAGGTCCTGGATCATCTTCACTGTCATTATTCTGAATTCTTTTTCTGGAAGGTTTCCTATCTCTACTTCATTTAGTTGTTTTTCTGGGGTTTTATCTTGTTGCTTCATCTGGTACATAGCCCTCTGCCTTTTCATCTTGTCTATCTTTCTGTGAATGTGGGTTTTGTTCCACAGGTTGCAGGATTGTAGTTCTTCTTGCTTCTGCTGTCTGCCCTCTGGTGGATGAGGCTATCTAAGAGGCTTGTGCAAGTTTCCTGATGAGTAGGACTGGTGGTGGGTAGAGCTGGGTGTTTCTCTGGTGGGCAGAGCTCAGTTAAACTTTAATCCGCTTGTCTGCTGATGTGTGGGCCTGGGTTCCCTCCCTGTTGGTTGTTTGGCCTGAGGAGACCCAACACTGGAGCCTACCCGGCTCTTTCTTGAAGCTATTGGCAGACTCTGGGAGGGCTCACGCCAAGGAGTACTTCCCAGAACTTCTGCTGCCAGTGTCCTTGTCCCCATGGTGAGCCACAGCCACCCCCTGCCTCTGCAGGAGACCCTCCAGCACTAGCAGGTAGGCCTGGTTCAGTCTCTTATGGGGTCACTGTTTCTTCCCCTGGGTCCCGACGCACACACTACTTTGTGTGTGCCCTCCAAGAGTGGAGTCTCTGTTTCCCGCAGTTCTGTCAAAGTTCTGCAATCAAATCCTGCTAGCCTTCAAAGTCTGACTCTCTGGGAATTCCTCCTCCCGTTTCTGGACCCCCAGGTTGGGAAGCCTGACGTGGGGCTCAGAACCTTCACTCCAGTGGGTGGATTTGTGTGGTATAAGTGTTTTCCAGTTTGTGAGTCACCCACCCAGCAATTATGGGATTTGATTTTATTGTGATTGTACCCCTCCTACCATCTCATTGTGACTTCTCCTCTGTCTTTGGATGTGGGGTATCTTTTTTGGTGAGTTCCAGTGTTTTCCTGTCGATGATTGTTCAGCAGTTAGTTGTGATTCCCATGCTCTCGCAAGAGGGAGTCCCTGTATGCTTTCTTGAGATTTGAGTGGCTGACTCCCCTTCCCTCTTCAGGCCTAGCTGCTATTTGTGCTCTCTTGTTACTAGCACCCCTTATTAGTTTCTCTTAACTTTCCCATATAGTCCCTTAATTAAATCTCTTCAATTACCTTTTGTAGGGGAGCAAAGTTTGCCACCCCAAAATGTGCCACTTTAGCATGTGGATTATTTTGAGCTGCAAACAATCAAGGCCCAAAAGACTTAGGAATAACCTTTGACTTTCTCCCTATCTGCCTAAAAGAATTTGGATAGAGGACCTGCTCCAGGAAGGGAGCTATCACCATAGATAACCATAGTATAATGTGAACTAGGTGTGGTAGGCAGGGAGGAACCCAGCAAAATCTGATTGATAAAATTCCTCTCTGTGTCCCATTGTTTCTATATGACCCGGCAAACATTTGTTTACCAAAGTTTGCTTTTCCATCTCCCTTTCAATTGCCTTCCTCCCCTTTGAAGTCCCAGACTCCTACTGTGTCTCCTTAGCTCAGAATAGCATATAAGCCTCATTTGCCTGACTGTCCTTTGGGTCTCATATTCTTATGGAGCTCCTGTATGTACGTAAATTTGGTTTTTCTCCTGCTCATCTTTGTCACGTTAATTTAACTATTAGGCCAGGCAGAAGAACCTAGAAGAGTAGAAGAAAAATTTTCCTTCCCAACACCTTCTATGCATGTAACATTCACTTGCTGCCAGGAAACCTACAGATAGCCTTCATTTCATGGCACAGTATATAGCCCATAATCAGTGCTTAATAAGTGCTTCTGTCTACTGTTGTTTTTACATGCACAACATGGTTACTATTTAAATCAGAATTTGTCCATTTTCAAGCCAGGGACATTTTCATCTTACAGTATTTCCAGCACTGGATACTTTCTAGTTGTTTGTCTTTACAAAACCTCAGTTTAAAGAATATGATTATGAAGACTTGAGGGGCTGATATATGGTTGTGTTTCTGAAAGTTCAAAGATTAGAGCTGAAAAATCCTAAAAATCCCATTCAAATCAATTCTAGTAAGTGTCAACATTTTTTCATTGTAGCAAAATATATCAAAATCACTTTTACTGAGAATGTATGTCCAGTTGGCCAAGGTCTGAAATTCTTTGTATTTTCATTTTATTTGTTTCAGTGACATATTTATTGCTATAAGGTCTAGCTTTGAGCTTCTAAGACCTCTGTCTATATGAGCCAGGAAAAGAGGCTTGGCCTTAACCATGGGCCAAAGTTGGCCTTTTATTCTATTATGTTCTGAAGGACAGTGATGAAAGAAATCTTAGTTTCACCAACTCAGAAAATTACTTGACTTAGTTACACTTGGGGAAGAAAACTAGAATTTCAAGAATTGTTGCATGTAATTAGTCCATGTTTATCAAAATGCTTTCCAGAGACAGCTGACACAACATCATTTGAAGAGTTTTTCAAAAATGTATATTATCTGGTTCTAACAGGACCTACTGAATCCAAATACTTGGGAGTATGGCCTTGGTAAACTAAATGTTAATTTTACTAGCTGCCCCAGGTTATATCCCTGTGTACCAAATTTGAGAACCATTGCAGTAATAAGCCATTTTAAAAGATCCTTTCTATGGGGGTGGGTCTTAAAATAGATTTATCTAAATATAATATAAGGGAAAGGCTAACATATAAAATGAAGTTAAAAAGTACAAAAGATTTTGGAATGACAATTTTGATATACCTTTTTATGAACTTAGCATAAGTTATCAAATTTAAAATTAGCAATTTTTAAAGTTTGGGTTGCTTACAATTCTGTAACAAATAAAATCACCACGGGGTGATTTCAAGAAATTTAAGGAATGACCCCTCCCTCTCCACTTACTCATCATGACATAGCACTTTCTACCTCCTGTTAATTATTTTTGCATGTGCCAAATCCTTACTGATAATTTGTGATCTCCTTGAAAGCAGGGATCATATCTTTTACATTTTAAATGGTTTAGAGTTGTTAGCACCTGACCCATGGCAGGATGGTCATAAATATTTATTGAAATAATGAATGAGTGGAGAATATCGTATTTGGGGATAAGACTAAGAGTGTGTGTGTGTGTGTGTGTGTGTGTGTCTGTGTGTGAAATGTTTAGGCAAAAATAAGAGATTCAATAACAAAGTACTAAACTGTGTGGTACAGAGTTCTCAGGGAGAATGCTTCATGGGAACTAGAATGGTCATATAGACATTAAATGTCTAAGGAAATAAACAGTCAACCTTGGTGAACCTAAAACACCTCTAAAAAAAAAAGTCTATTAAGAAAAAGTGAACACTGAGCTGCACCTTGCAGTTTGTAGGAGATCTGGCTAAGAAAAGAGGTCCAGGCAGGGATTGACATGCAATTGCCTGAAGATGGTGGTTCCAGGTGAGTCATATGTAATGAAAAACGTGTGGAGACAAATAGCAATGAATAAAAGATGTGGGACTGAAGAGGAGAGAGAGAGAGTCGAGTAAATGAACGTTGTTAGGGTTTGGAGAGTTCAAAGAGCCTGGGGAGTCTGGGCTTGGTCCCCTAAGTGACTGGCAACCGCTGTAAGTGTGGGGGACAGGACGGCTGGGGTGTAGTTGTCTTGCCCCTTGATGGGAGGGCTGTAGGGCTGGGAGGCCAGAGAGGACATAATAAATTTAAGATAATACAGGCTGCACGGTCTCTTTTTCCATCGAGTCCAAATGAATCAGAAAGAAGTTCTTCATGTCTGCCTTCTCATTATGGGCCCTGAGGCATAAACCAGGCTGTGGACCAGGTTTGGAGTCTAGAAACTCTGTGAGGAAGTGGAGACAGTTCGAACTAGCCTTTAGTCTCTACTACTTTGGAAACGCCTGTCTTCTTCTAAATCCCCACAATCCACAACTCTCTGTGGACAGAGACTTCTACAGAGAATGATTTTTTAACAAAAGAGAACCGCTTGGGGACTTCCCTGGTGGTCCAGTGGGTACGACTCTGTGCTCCCAGTGCAGGGAGCCTGGATTCAATCCCTAGTCAAGGAACTAGATACCACATGCATGCCACAACTAAGTCTGAACGCTGCAACTAAGGATCCCTAATGCCGCAACTAAAAGCCAGTGCAGGCAAAATAAATAAATAAATAAATACCAGTTACAATTGATAAAAAGAGAGAACTCTTTATTATTTTGAGAGAGGCACAGGGAGGTTGTCTTTTGCCCAAATACATATCTCTATTTTATTTTAATCAAATGCACGAAATGTGGTGAGATAGTTGCACAGAGGAAAGTGGCAGTGTTAAAATCATGATTTTTTTTTTCTCTCCATCAATCCCATCTTATGAGTAATGTGAGCCTGACTAAATGGCAAACACGTTCTCTTGCTCGAGAGGACCAAGAGCATCACACATTTTGAATAGGAGCACAAGTTGTAAAGCAAGATATGCCACAGTGAGGGTGGGTGACATTATGGAAATAGAAAGTAGCAGTTATCTGCGTGGGCTTGCCACCCTAGCAAGATGTGATTGCCCTTCTTTCTGTCCTGCCTACTCCCAGATTTTCACACAGTTTCCACTGCACTCGCCAAGCTCAACTCCTAAGTCAGGCCCAAGATGTTCTATTACTAAACTGTTTTCCGAACAACAGCATAACCACCTGCGTGCTACAATGCTGCCTGTGTGTCTGGCTGATGGTAGCCAATAAACACCCCACACACCTGTGTTTCCACAGTCGTGAGGCAGGAGAACGACAGTATTTCCTAGGGGAAGAGAATAAAGGCAGACGTGTCACCAATCCAGCTGTGAGTGAGGTTAAGTCCAGGAAAGGAGCCTTCTAGGGCCGCGCAGAGACTCATCTCTAAGGATCTCTGAGATCAGGAAGTCCCCTCATTCCAATTCGCAGTGATATCTGGTGACAGAAGTTTCTCGCGTTCAGGCAGTTGAGGGAACAGTCAGCCAGACGATGTGGGAATGCTCCCAACGAGATGCCTGCCGCCGAGATAACGCCCAGCTGTGATTTTTATTTCTCTCTGTTTGGATAACACGACTCGTTCTTACTGCCTTCACTGAGATAGACTGCCAAAGAAACGGCCAGTTTGGAAGAACACACACTGAAAAATCAACATTCCCGACTCATCTTGAGATCATGGCAGCAACAGGAACGTATTTCCAAAGAGCCAGAATAAAACAGCAGCAAGTCGAGGAGAGATGTGGTCTTGCCAGACTATGGCATCATCTCACACAAACACACAGAACTGAGAGGATGAGGGCGGGCATGAGACTTTCACGCAATATTATGGATTTCTTGGAAATACCAAATGTCAAGCACAACACAGTCCCCACTGCAGCCACCGATCTTTCGGTAACTTCCGTTTATTCCTATTTCCCTCCTCTGTTCATTTTCCACTTGCACAAAATAAAAAGATGCCAAATTGGTTTCATCTTTAAATCTTAATATTAGTCAATATATATGCCCCTCATGAAATGGGTTTGGCTCATAAATGCATAGCCTTGCTCATTTTTCCTCTTAATGTGGATGTGATTACTCAAAATGCAGTGTTCTTATTGTCATATATATGGCAGAGCTGTTAGTGATTATTACATAGCTGATTCCTGCAACATAGTTTGCTTCTTTTTTTAGCATGTTATTTCTGACATGCCAATGTTTTCGGGAGGGTGGATGATGTGCAGAAGTTAGGCAGAGACAAGGATGAAAAAAATTCAGGGTTTTCAATGATATTTCACCATTTGAATTTCGTCTATTTCTAAAGCATATCCAGTAGCATTAAGGTAGGAGATTCCTACACCAAAGCCTGGCCACCTATATCTTATCTTTAATATGAGCAAAATGATGAAGGAACCTTACTTAGGATACTCATCATTCCTTCATGGCATGAACCCCTGCAACCCTTCTCCCCACTCACTGTTCATCTTTCAGCCATGGTTTTTGCAGATGAGGTATAACTTTTAAGTGCTCCACATATGGCAAGAATGTCATGCTTTTCCACCATGTAAAGGCTTTTTTTCCCCTGATCTTTTTCATGGAAAAAATAGGGAAAAGAAAACATAAAATGTGAATAATGAGCAGAAATATTTATGGTCTCTATACTGCTACTCAAATATTTTCTCACACATCCTCAACTAACTCTGTATTTCATGTTATTTGTCAGAAAGTTATAAATTTCCCACGTAAACAGAGAGAAAAGAAGCTTAACATTTCACTGAACTGAATTTGAAAACCTAGAATTTACATTTATGAATTGATATAATCTACGTACAAAGGAACAGGTTAACAGGTTCCTCAAAAGCAAAAGAATAACATGAAAAGGGAACACTAGTGTGGTTTATTTCTTACTCTTTTGAAGTATGACGAAAATATGACTCATATTTATAGCTCATAAAATATGGCTCATAGCCTCTTACCTTGAGTTCCACAGAGCTGTTAACTCCTGGAGTTAACGTTCAGTAAGACTTTGAGGACAAGGGAAGAGGGTAAACACGTGACAGGTACAGGACTGTTTCTTCTCTTACAGCGTCACTAATCCCTGACAGGGCAGTTACATATCACAGCTGCCTCATTTGCACCCTTGTCATTTAAGCAGTGGGGACAGGCAGTTGACGAGGAGAAGGAAGGCTTCTATCGAAGGGATCTTGGATAAGCATAAGTTTGCTTGATTCTAACCTATCAATAGATTATTTTTTCTCTGTTAGTAACACCTAGAAAATTTAGCACAGTGACATTTTAAAATCAATGAATCATTTTTTTTTTTTTTTCTTTTTTGCGGTACGCGGGCCTCTCATTGTTGTGGCCTCTGCCGTTGCGGAGCACAGGCTCTGGACGCGCAGGCTCAGTGGCCATGGCTCACGGGCCCAGCCGCTCCGCGGCATATGGGATCTTCCCGGACCGGGGCACGAACCCGTGTCCCCTGCATCGGCAGGCGGACTCTCAACCACTGCGCCACCAGGGAAGCCCAATGAATCATTTTTTAAAACAACATGGATGTGCATTCAGTCACTGAAGATAGCAGTTTCCCCCATTAAAGAATATCATCCTGCCTCTCTTGTTACTTCATTTCTTGGATGCTTCAGCTGGTGCTTTCAGTCTCTGTCCACTATTCCAGTGAGGGGACACCGGGGCTGAAGACTCTGGTTTGTAATCCAAGACTCCATGCTCCAGCTGCTGGGGTAACCAAAGGAGGGTATAAGTATCAAAGAAACCTACTCATGCCTATTAGATGGGAATGAACAGCTGATTCCCAGAGTGAGAGCTGGGCCACCTCGAGCTGGAGGAATTCATCGAAAGAAAGAGCTGCTGTGTCAGCCAGGATAAGGGTAATTGTAAAGATAAAAGGAATTCTCATGGCCAAGCTGAACAGGAGAGCAGGTACCTCCTCAGAACTGGGCGGAACTCAAAGGACAGATTGCAAATAGAAGGGGCTGTAGCTCCACAATGAACAAGTGGGTCATTCCCCACTGGGTGTTGCTGAAATAATCCTGGAGTAAAAGGTTCCCCCAAATAAAATAGGGCTGAAAGAGGACATTAAGAGAATTCCAGTTATTCCCTCTGCTTCCTTATTTCCTTTTTTTCTTTGAAACTATCATGAAGGTATAATTCTTTCTCTGCCTTTTTTCTGCTTTTTGGGGTTGTTGGCTTCAATTTCCCCAATAAGGAAGAGCAAAAACTAGTGAAAAGGAATTTGAAAGGCTTTTGCCCAGATAACTTTGGAATATTTTTGCCATCCATATATATTTTTCCATTTTATTTACTTTTGAAATTTATAGACAGTAGAAATCATACTTGTGCATTTCTAAGAATTTGACAAATGTATACAGTTGAATAACAATCACCAGAAATAAAAACAAGAGTTGTATCAACACCACAATTTCCCTTGTGCTGTCCATTTAAAAATCAGTTCCCCTACAGCCCCTAGAAAACTCTGAATTTTTAAATGTTTTTCTACATTTACCTTTTCCATAATGTCATATCAATGGAATTATACAGTTTGGAGCTTTTTACAGTCTGGCATCTTTCACTTAGCACTTGAGATTCAGCATGTTGTTGTGCATATCAGAAGTTGTGTCTATCAAGAGATCATTCTTTTTGTGGATGGAGTAGTATTCCATGTTAAGGATGTATCACGGTTATTTTATTCATCTGTTAGTTGAAGGACATTTGGGCCTTTTCCAGTTTTTGGTGATTGTGAGTAAAGCCATTTTTTATTCCATTAAAATATTTTATGGTTTTCCTTGTGGCTTCCTTTCTGAATTATTTTTTAGGATTTGAAATATTTAGTCATTTTGTCCTATCTCTTTCTGTTACTCATTTGTGGTTAATTCCATTATGATCAGAGGACATACTTTGTTTTATGTCTATATTTTTATTTATTTTTTACCCTTACATAGTCTTCTTTATTCATGCATGCTTGCACTTCTCTAAAATAGAGCAGAGGTAGAATTTTCCTAGAAGTGGAAATTAAAAAAAATTATCTCCAAAATGGCTTTACTAAAAATATAGGAACTTGCCCATTTTTTCACCTTTACCAAAACTGGTTATTAATATTAAAATTTTTTTTCTCATTTTTTTTTCTTTTTTTTTTCATTTTTTACTAAAACAAAATCTTATTTTAAAGTTGTCTTAGCCTGATTCCTAGTGAGGTTGAAACATGTCCTTGTATTTATTGGCTAATTATATTTCTTCTCATTTTTCCATTGCATTGTGTTTTTCTTTTTGATGTATTCTAATTATAAATATTTTGACTCTTCAATGTGTTGAAAATTGTTTTCCTAGTTTGTGCCTTGCTTTCTATCTTTGGCCATAATATCTTTTTTTTTTTTTTTTTTTTTTTTTTTTTGCGGTACGCGGGCCTCTCACTGTTGTGGCCTCTCCCGTTGCGGAGCACAGGCTCCGGACGCGCAGGCTCAGCAGCCATGGCTCCTGGGCCCAGCCGCTCCGCGGCATGCGGGATCCTCCCAGACCGGCGCACGAACCCGTGTCCCCTGCATCAGCAGGTGGACTCTCAACCACTGCGCCACCAGGGAAGCCCCCATAATATCTTTTAAAATACAGAAATATAAAAATTTGGCCAAATATATCAAATGTTTCCTTTATGGATTTTGGAGTTTGTTTGTCAGAAACTTCATTTTTATGTAACACATCTCTGTAACGTGGAAGAACAAATTATCTTAGTATTGTCTAAAAAACTTAGAAGAATAAAAGGGACAGAGTCTCAGCAAGAGTTAGCCCCATTAAGGACATTCAAAATAGGTGCTAATCTACAAATTCAATGCAATCCCTATCAAACTACCAATGGCATTTTTCACAGGACTAGAACAAAAAATTTCACAATTTGTATGGAAACACAAAAGACTCTGAATAGCCAAAGCAATATTGAGAAAGAAAAACAGAGCTGGAGGAATCAGGCTCCCTGACTTCAGACTATACTACAAAGCTACAGTAATCAAGATGGTATGGTACTGGCACAAAAACAGAAATATAGATCAATGGAACGGGATAGAAAGCCCAGAGATAAACCCACACACATATGGTCACCTTATCTTTGATAAAGGAGGCAAGAATATACAATGGAGAAAAGACAGCCTCTTCAATAAGTGGTGCTGGGAAAAATGGACAGCTACATGTAAAAGAATGAAATTAGAGCACTTGCTAACAACATACACACAAATAAGCTCAAAATAGATTGAAGACCTAAATATAAGGCCATTCACTATAAAACTCTTAGAGGAAAACATAGGCAGAACACTGACATAAATCACAGCAAGATCCTTTTTTGACCCAGCTCCTAGAGAAATGGAAATAAAAACAAAAATAAACAAATGGGACCTAATGAAACTTAAAAGCTTTTGCACAGCAAAGGCAACCATAAACAAGACGAAAAGACAACCCTCAGAATGGGAGAAAATATTTGCAAATGAAGCAACTGACAAAGGATTAATCTCCAAAATTTATAAGCAGCTCATGCAGCTCAATATCAAAAAAACAAACAACCCAATCCAAAAATGGGCAGAAGACCTAAATAGACATTTCTCCAAAGAAGATATACAGATGCCAACAAACACATGAAAGGATGCTCAACATCACTAATCATTAGAGAAATGCAAATCAAAAGTACAATGAGATATCATCTCACACCAGTCAGAATGGCCATCATCAAAAAATCTAGAAACAATAAATGCTGGAGAGGGTGTGGAGAAAAGGGAACCCTCTTGCACTATTGGTGGGTATGTAAATTGATACAGCCACTATGGAGAACAATATGGAGGTTCCTTAAAAAACTAAAAATAGAGCTACCATACGACCCAGCCATCCCACTACTAGGCATATACCCTGAGAAAACCATAATTCAAAAAGAGTAATGGACCACAATATTCATTGCAGCTCTATTTACAATAGCCAGGACATGGAAGCAACCTAAGTGTCCATCGACAGATGAATGGGTAAAGAAGATGTGACACATATATACAATGGAATATTACTCAGCCATAAAAAGAAAGGAAATTGAGTTATTTGTAGTGAGGTGGATGGACCTAGAGTCTGTCATACAGGGTGAAGTAAGTTAGAAAGAGAAAAACAAATACCATATGCTAACACATATATATAGAATCTTAAAAAAAAAAAAAAAGGTTCTGAAGAGCCTAGGGACAGGACAGGAATAAAGCCGCAGATGTAGAGAATGGACTTGAGGACACGGGGAGGCGGAAGGGTAAGCTGGGACGAAGTGAGAGAGTAAAATTGAAATATATCCACTACCAAATGTAAAATAGATAACTAGTGGGAAGCAGCTGTATAGCACAGGGAGATCAACTTGATGTTTTGTGACCACCTAGAGGGGTCAGATAGAGAGGGTGGGAGGAAGATGCAAGAGGGAGGGGATATGGGGATATATGTATACGTATAGCTGATTCACTTTGTTATACAGCAGAAACGAACACACCATTGTAAAGCAATTATAACCTATAAAGATGTTAAAAAAGACATATACATAAAAGTTATATGTACAGAATACAAACATTGTACTTTAATACCTAAATGATGAGACAAGATAAAATAAGAATTATATTCCTGTTGAAAAAAAAATAGGTGTTAAGAATCCTAATGGTATCTGTTCTTTTTCTTTTTTTTTTACTTTGTAGTTAATTCTGAATTATGCAGTTTTCCTTTTTTTTTAATAGTTGATTTACATTGTTGTGTTAGTTTCAGGTGTACAGCAAAGTTTTACATATACATATATGTATATCAGTTATACATATACATATATCCACTCTTTTTCAGAGGACATACTTTGGATGATTTCAATCCTTATAAAATTGTTAAGGTTTGTCTTATGACTTAAAAAAATATGATGTAGCTTGGTGTTTGTTCCATATGACTGTGAAAAGGATGCATATTCTTTTGATGCTGGATGGTTTATTCTATAAATGGCAGTTAGGTCAAGTTGGTCGATTGTATTTTCCTATTTTCTCTATCCTTATCTTTTCTTTATCCTATACTTACTATTAATTATTCTGTTGAATGGAGTGGAGTGTTGAAGTTTTCAACTTTAATTGTGATTCGTTTCTCTCTCCCTTCAGTCCTATCAATATTTTCTTACTGTATTTTGAAGTTCACTTTTTAGGTTCATGCATATTTAGGATTGTTACATCTTTTTGGTGTATTGACCCCCTCATCCTTACTAATGAGAGATATATTCTGTATTTAAGTCACTTACCTTTAACAGAGAAGATAGTTATATAGATACCATAACCAAT
The DNA here is from genome assembly GCF_949752795.1 of Hyperoodon ampullatus. Lineage (NCBI taxonomy): Eukaryota > Metazoa > Chordata > Mammalia > Artiodactyla > Ziphiidae > Hyperoodon > Hyperoodon ampullatus. Next base: position 32,561,251 of record NC_136913.1, read on the forward strand.
GACGACATATTTTAAAAAAACCCTCACATGTAACATTGTAGAAGTATAGAAAAGGACTATAAAAAAGGGGAGGCTGAGAATAAGTCACAGAAGTAATAGCATTTAGGCTGAGCCTTAAAAGAATAGGATTATAACACCTTCAAACAGCTTAGAAAGGAACTCTAAGTGGAAAATAAAAACAAAACAAAACAAAAACACCACATGAAGAAAGGAAGTGAGAACTCCCAGCATACGAATGTCTCTGTGTAAAACTATATGGAATGTTTTCCTGTCATTAAAATTATTTTACAACACTTTTTTTGTTGTTGTTGTTGTTTTTGCTGTACGCGGGCCTCTCACTGTTGTGGCCTCTCCCGTTGCGGAGCACAGGCTCCGGACGCGCAGGCTCAGCAGCCATGGCTCACGGGGCCAGCCGCTCCGCGGCATGTGGGACCTTCCCGGACCGGGGCACGAACCCGTGTCCCCTGCACCGGCAGGCGGACTCTCAACAACTGCGCCACCAGGGAAGCCCTAATTAGATGATTTTTGAAGTGACCACAAGAGGGTCGTTGTAGTAGGGAGGCAAAACTTGATTCAATTGTACACTTCAAAATAGTTAAAATGACAAAGTTTATGTTATACACATTTTACAACAATAAAAAAGAAGTATTTAGGAAATCAGATCCTCAGAACTTGGTGAGGTTTTAGTTGTGGGAAGTGTGAGACTAATTGAGAAGGGCACACAGATATGGGGTAGTGAGTAGTTTCCAGAGCCACCCTTTGAAATATGGGGAATCAGAGGAGAGGCAAAGTTCAAAGTTTGAAAAAATTGAATATTGAACTCTAATTTGCTTTATAATACTTCTTACTTTAATTATATTTACTTTAGTTCATAATTGAGGAGCTACTGGAGTAATTCTCTAAAACTTGAATAAATATTTAGAAGGTCAAAGTTGTATCCCTGATCTTACTTCAAGACTGCTTTCATCATGTTGAGAATCATGGTGCCCTTTTTTTTTTTTGGCCATAACAAAAACTATCAGTAAGACCCAGTGTATTTATGAATAATTAAATCAAATGTAAGGTTAGAAGTGAAGGTGAGTGAGACTTTCAAAATAACTCAGTTTTCACGGTAACAGAGAATACAGACTCAAAGACCCAATGCAACCAAAAATAAATACATTAATTAATTTTAAAAAAAGAATTGTAAAATATGCCAACATCGGAGATTAGATCATTATGGCGAGCTGATTATACACATGCACTTTTTTACCCATGTATTATTTCTTAAAATGATAGAAAATAGCAGACACCAAAGAATGCTGGTAAACAAGAATTGGTGGGATAGGTGGCTCATAACTTTAGAGAAATTTCTAGAAGTTGGAAAAAAGGAGGAAATTGATTAAAGAAGACACTACAGTATGTATTGAAAAAAATTCTGGGGAAATAAGAACAGATACTGAAAAATACCAAAGTCAAATTAAAAAATAAAACAATGCAGTAGATTCTCCAGGGCATTTACCAGGGTAATTAAAGAACTGCATTCTGAATAAAGAGTGAAACCTTCCTTTTTCATCTTATATTGCAGTTCAGTTAATAATCTGAACCTTGTTTCTCATTAGAAATACTAAGGTAGTTTTAAAAAATACTGATGCCTGGGCCCCTCTCCTAGAGATTCTGAGTTAGTTGTTCTGGATTGAAGTCTGGGCATTGGGATTTTCTTACAGTTTCCTAGGTGATTCCATGCATATCCAAAGTTGAGGTCCACTGCACTAAAGGGAGTAAATCACTCTTCTGGACTTTTATTCCCCAGAGAATGTAGAGTTTGAGAGAGAGGAGCAGAGCAAGAGGTAATTCAGAAACCCCAAAACACATGCAGAGGAGGACTGAATGGAGAGGCAGATCTTCTCAGGAGGTATATGCACTGAATACCTCATGTGTCAGAGTAAGATGCTCCTTCTTGTAGCAAGTGAGGCTCTTCATGAAGTTCCATACCAGAACCTTTGTCTGACTATTGACACTTTCTGCCTCTGCACACCAGTGCAGAATGAAGTTATCCCTGCAGGTGGGGAAGCAGACCTGTGTAGCTGCAGAAACCTATATTATTGTCTTTTACCACAACATAATCTTTAATTCATAAAAATTAATCAAAAATCAAGAATCATGGGATATGGAGCAAAACCAACAGCATTAAAAAGAAAGACCTTGAAAAAACATTAAAGAAAAGACCTTGACTCTAAAACAGAATTTAGATTTAGAATGGAAATTCTAAACTGCTTATTAATACTGTGAGAGTGATTTTAAGATATTGAGTGGATACAGGAACAAACTGCAGTAAAATGAACAAAAATAAAAAAGATTTTCATAAAGTATATATGAGCAGGTATATGATAATAAGATTGAAAATACGATAAGTAGAATGAACATAGCTGGAAGAGAGTTAGGAATATGAAGGTAAAAATAAAAAAACTCACAACATGAGTAAAGAGGAAAAGGCATAAAAATAAGAAAAAAAAACCCCAAAGTAAACAGACATGGAGAATCAGCCGTGGACTTTCAGAATATATTTAAAAGAAATTCCAGAAGGCAAAAACTAAACCAAGTCTAAACAAAACAAAATAAAGAAGAAATACTTTATTAATAAATAAGAGAAAAGCATTTACAAGAGCTGGAAAAAGGCCAAATCCAGGGTTTAAGAGTCAGTCAAATTAGGGTGAATGTAAAAAGACCCACTGCTAGTGACATAATCTAGCTAAATTTTAGAACTTCAAGAAACAAAGAGAAATTCTAAAAGCATGGGGAGGGGGTCAGGAAAAAGCTTACCTATAAAGTTGTGGAAACCCATTTGGTATCAGACTTCTCATCGTTAACAATAGAAGCTAGCAGACAATTATCCAGCATCTTCAAAGTTTGAGATAAAATGATTTGGCATCTCTTATTCTATACCAAACCAGTTAAGCAAAATAATAGCATTTTTCATCAGGTAAATATTCATAAATGTTAAAACCATACACCTCATCTGTAAGAATTGCCCAAAACATGTAAACATTCAACATAAGAACAAAAATATGGGGAACAAGAGACAGTAGTGAGATACACACTGGTAATTAAATGTTAATTAAACAATTACTGAAGCATGATGTTAAAAAATGACAATCATGGAACAAAAATCTTTTATGAAAAATAATGAAATTTGCTGGTGCGAAATTAAAGAGAGTGATAGTATACCATGACTATTGCAGTTTTCAGAAGGAAAAGATAGCTAATTATCTTGTCATGATTTTGATAGTACAAGTGGAAGATTAAATATTAGTTCAAAGTAATGACATAGGAAATGAAAACGATGTTAGTATTTGTTAAATCTAATTGGTGGATAAATGGTAATTTGTTGAATAATTTCATGTTTATTTAATTTTTTGCATAGTTTAGAATGAAAATATGTTAATTTAAAAATAAGAAAAACTGAAGAACAGTCAAATAATAAGTAATTACTAGAAGAAAGTAAGATATAAGGATTTCAACATAAAGAGCTCAAAATGGAAAAAATTAAAATTGTTAAATATAAAAGAACCACAAAATATTTACTGTTGCTTGCAAAAGGAAAGTGGATAGTGCAATATTGATCTCAGAAAAGATAGAACTCATGGTAAATGCATTAAGTGGACATAATAGTTTATTTCATATTCATGAAAATTTCAGTCCAGGAAAGCACAGTGGTCTTGAATCTCTTTGTCCCTAATAATTTGTCTTCAAAATATTTAAGGCAAGATATGAACAATAATTTTAAGGAGAAATGAACAAATCTACCATCTTAGTGGGACATCAGTGTGCATTAAAAAGATAAATTAAGTAGACCAAAAAGAATTAATGATATTGAAGATTTAAGTAATGCTAGTAAGAAGGATGAGTACTGAGAATAAGAAATTTTCATACATGTTTGGAAAAATCAACTCTGCAGTAACTCAAAACAATCTCAAAAAACACTAGAAAAAAGGAAAAAAAAGAAAAAGGGAAAACCTCTATAAGTAACAATCACTAAATGTAATGCAATAAAAATGGAAAATACAACAGGATAGCTGTAAATTCTGAACTGTACTTTATAAAGGTTAATAATTAATAATAATAGTGATAATACAAAATTAAATATTTAAATTATTTATGATGGAAATTATAAATAATATGAAAATGAGAAAAAATAAGAATACTTCATATGAAAACTTTAGAGTAAAACCAAAGAAAAATTCAGGGAAAAAATGTATAACTTAAAACATATATTTTTAAAAATTGTAGCTTCAAATGCATATTAAAATATATTTCAAGTATTTAAAATATATATAAACAGAATGAAAACAAAAAAAACAAAATATTAAGACAATTAAATAAGTTAATTATTGGAAAAAGATGATAAGGGAGCCAAAAGTTGCTTCTTTGGAAAGATTAATAGAATAGTTTTGTTAGGTTAATTTTGAGAGCAGGGATGAACAGAGAAAGAGAATGAGAGGGGGTGAGAAGGAGAATGAGAGAAAGAAAGAACATGCACACAGAATGAGAAAGGACTCATAGTCAAATGAATTGAAGATACTATAACATAAAAAAAAAAAGTTCCTTCTGTTACATCATCAAGGCATGTGAAAATTTAGAGAAATTATTTTATTTTCTCAGAAAATATAAATCACTCAAATTAGGCCAAAGTGTTACAAAACCTGACTATGTAAGCCACCAGGCAATAAATGGGAAAAAGTTTGTAAAATATCTTCCCTATATAGACATTAAACACAGGCAGTGTTTAAAGATCGGTCCTACTAATCCTTTAATGAAGTTGATATATAAATTTTTTTCAGAGCATAGAAAAAGTGATTGACATTTGTCACACTTATTCTTTGAGGCTTGACTGTAATTAAGACATCAAATTGATAAGGACAGATCACACACAACACACACATAAACAAAAACACATGCACACTCAGACCTATACACCAGTCAGACAATGACAATAGAGGCAAAAAATTCCAAATTAAATACTAACACACTGCATCCTCTCTGTATTAAGATAAAAAAAATTTTTATTCTTAGAATACAATATTGAATCAACATTGAGAAATCCATTAATGTGCATTATTACATTTTGAAACAAAAAGGGGAAAATAAATGTTGAAAAGCATTTTATTAAAAATCCCTTATCTCTGTTTTTTAAAAAAAGTTTGGACAAATTAGCAATAAAGGAAACTTCCTTAATTTGATCAATGAAATCTACCAAACTTGATCAAATGACACTATTTTTTCAATATTAAAGGATGCTTCCCCATAAAAATCAGGAACAAAACAAGGTTAGCTCCTCTTATTAAATATTACATAGGTAATCCATGGAAATAAAATATAATAAAGAAAGTAAAGAAGGAACATACAGGTTAGAAAGGAAGAGAGAAAACTATCATCCTTTGTAGATTATATAATGTTCCATGTACAGTTTCCAAGAGAATTAAATGAGAAGATAGTTACAACTCTTAAAAAACTTATTAGATGCCTGTGTGCAAGATAAATTTACAGATCATCTTTTCCTGTATACTAGCACCAGTAATTATTTAAAAATGTAACATGGGATAAAAATAATAAATATGATGTACATAAGAATAAATTGACCAAAAGCTGTGGAAGACTTTTATAGATATATGGATAAAGCCCTATTTTGGGATGTAAAGGAAGAACTTAAAAGCAAAGAGAGAAAACATAGCTATCTATGGGAGTCTTGCTGTAAGTAGGCTTACCCCGCTGTTAAAAAGCTTCTTGGCTTAAATGTGCTGCAGATATCATGATTCTTATTAAAATGGAATGGAAATGAAATAATTGAATCAGTATAAAATTAAATACAATTTTAATAAAAGAATATTGTACACAACTTGATAGGATTCTCAAATTATCTTAAAGAAAGATTATATAAACAGACACAAACTCATATATATACACATATACTTGTATATATGTATGTATAAATTTTTAAAAAACAATTTTGGCTGCATTGCACTGCATGTGGGATCTTAGTTCTCTGATCAGGGATCGAACCCACACCCCTTACAGTGGAAGCGCAGAGTCTTAACCACTGGACCACCAGGGAAATCCCTGTATGTATATATTTTAATAAACGGTTAAGATGTTACTTTATATCAGTGAGCAAAGGAGGGGATATTCAGTGGTGTTGTAAAAATTTGGCCATATACTTGGAAATAAAGTGTTAGCTATTTACCTCATCCCATATATGAGAATATATTTTAGGTAGATTCTAGGCCTAAATATTTTTTATTATTAGATAAACATATTGGAGAATGTTTTTACAATTCTTGAATTTGATTTCTCAAGTGACATTCCAAATCTCAAAGACATTAGGAAAACCAAGAGTTAAACTTGATGCTATAAAAAGAATCTGTTTTTCATCAAAGTTAAAAATTATGTGTAAAATGGAAGAAAATATTTGCAACATATTCAGCAAAGAATATTCATAATATTGTTGATACATTATTGAATTACACTGGTGAAAACAGTACAATTAAATTTAATTTCATAAGGAAAAACAATAGACAATTGGTTGAAGTATATGATCAGGAAAGAGATCAGCAGAAAGTTTCAAAGGGTCAGTATATCCCTGGGAAGATGTTTAACAACACAAGTAAGACCAGGAATGCATATTTATGTTTGCCTGTCACACAGTAAAGAGTTAACAGAAATAGAGTCACAAATGTAGAAAACAAACCTATGGTTACCAGAGGGGAAGGAGGGGCGTGAGGGATAAATTGGTAATGGGTCTGACATATACACACTACTGTATATAAAATAGATAACTAATAAGGACCTACTGTATAGCACAGGGAACTCAATGCTCTGTAATGACCTATATGGGAAAAGAATGTAAAAAAAAGTGGATATATGTATATATATAACTGATTCACTTTGCTGTATACCTGAAACTAACACAACATTGTAAATCAACTATATTCCAATTAAAAAAAAAAAGATTGACAGTGTGGGCAAGGGGACGAGTATATGCTGATTCTCATACACTGTTGATTTGAGTGTATCCTGGTACAAACCCTGTGTGGGAGAGTGGCACAATTTCCTAAAGTTTTAAATGTGTGTACTTTGATCCAGCAATTCCAGTTCTGGATACCTACCTTAAAAAGTCATTAACAGTGTGTTTGGTGATGCATAGGTTGTTTTTAATGATGTTCATCATAAGATTGTTGCAGTAAACATTTTGACTGAAATGCTGAGTTGTTACTGTGAAGAAAGTGTGATTTTATTTTATTTTTTATTTTTTTTTTTTTTTTTTTTTTGCGGTACGCGGGCCTCTCACTGTTGTGGCCTCTCCCGTTGCGGAGCACAGGCTCTGGATGCGCAGGCTCAGCGGCCATGGCTCACGGGCCCAGCCGCTCCGCGGCATATGGGATCCTCCCAGACCGGGGCACGAACCCGTATCCCCTGCATCAGCAGGCGGACTCTCAACCACTGCGCCACCAGGGAGGCCCAGAAAGTGTGATTTTAGATTTTCACTCCATCCTTAATCTGTTCTGTTTTAACTTTTTAAAAGCCTTTTGAAACAATTTGACATCTCAAAATACATCTGAAAACCTCTTATTATCTTGAGAATTTCCTCAAGCTGGATAAGTGGAATACAGTGGATTTCACCGATTTTATTGCTTTTCTGTAATTTGTTGCTGGCACTAGGGAAATCAAAGTAAGTGAAAATATTATCTAGAGTGCTAGATATTGACATTTGTTAAAAGGATTATTTAAATGATACTATTTGTGGAGGGGTGTTGCAGTTTTTGGAAACGCCTTCTGAGCCAGAGAGAGCTTCCTCCTTTGTCAAGTATGAGATCTTTTACTTCTGTTAATGTCAGAGGCTGCACAACTAGAAGTCTTGCTACGGTATCACACACAGAATGACTTTTAGGATGGAAATTAGAATAGAACTGAAAATGGGAAATGGTATCTTTGACAAGTGAATATTTCCAATTTATGTACTGTATTCTGGAACTAAAAGAAAAGTAATGGAAATTTATTTCAAATTCAGATTGGTTTTTCAACCACGCATATAAAATTACTACCGTCATAATCAGTGTTGAGAGGCAGAATAATTTTGTAGATAGAAAGCAGGTTTAAGCACTTGTTTTTTTGTTGTTTTTTTTTTTGCGGTACGCGGGCCTCTCACCGCTGCGGCCCCTCCCGCCGCGGAGCACAGGCTCCGGACCCGCAGGCCCAGCGGCCACGGCCCACGGGCCCAGCCGCTCCGCGGCACGTGGGATCCTCCCGGACCGGGGCACGAACCCGTGTCCCCTGCATCGGCAGGCAGACTCCCAACCACTGCACCACCAGGGAAGCCCTAAGCACTTGTTTTAAGACCTAATTACATTCTATTCTGACTTGTGCATTATTATTGTAAAGTATGTGTGTTCACAACATTTAATAGTATTTTCTGTTTTGGCCACATTATAAATACAAGGTGATCATAAATAAATATCACCTGATTATAAATATCAGGTGATTTGATTTTAACAGTAAAGTCTAAACAACTCTACTCCTCACATTCACAAGTATAAAATTGCTAAAGGAAAGAGACCTCAAGAGAAGGCTGAAAGTGCAAGACCAGAATACTACCTAATATTATCTTGTGTAGCAAACAAAACAAGAAATGTATTTATAAATCATTCTGATTGATATCTATATCTTAGAATTATGAAACTTGTATTCACTGCTTTATAAGAACCTAATATTTAATTTATGACTCAGAAGGGAGAAGCAGATCTTCCCTGAATTTGGGCTATAGATTTTATAGAACCACCATGTTACATTCCGACCAATAATGTATGGGAATTTCTCTGTTGCATTTTCCTGCCAACACTTGGTAATATCAGACACATTAAGTAGCAGATATAATCCATTAAGTAGTGGATCATATGGATATACAATGACATGAAAATTTTATTATAATTATTATTTTTTTCTGGTTAGTGGGGAAGTAGAGTATCTTTTTTATGTTGTGAGCCATTCAAGATTTTCCTTCTGTTAAACACACGCACACACATACAATAAATATTATCTACATATATATCTACATCTTTGTTTTGTATACTAATGCTGAGTCCATTAGAATTAGAATCACTCCAAGCATGTTTTCTCACACTGTGGCTCATATTTTAACTTTATTTATGGCCTCTTTCAGAGGAAGATTATAATTTGCTAAAGATAAATGCATAGTTGTTTTTCTTTCTCAGTTCCTCTTTTTGGGTCTTTTTTCTCTTCTCCTTTACTGCTCCAATGTCATAACATATTTCCTATATTTTCTTTTAATATTTTTATGTTTTAATTTTTCTCATCAGGTTTCAGTTCATATTTGATTTGTGTAGTGTATGCAGTAAAAAAAAAGTTTTTCCATATGAATGCAAGATGTATCAGTGACTTTTATAGAATCAAATTGCACATTCTCTTCCTCATACATTCATAATATAATCTCTCTTAAACCAAATTCTTGGTGTGTATGCATATGCATACATGCATGTTAACATACTTATAGACTCGATTTTTTGCTGTTGTTGTTTTGCTTATCCCTAAATTACTGTCAACATCACATTTAAAAAATGACGATATGCTTTTAATAAGCCTTAATGTCTTAGAGAATCCCTCCTAGAGTTCTTCAAAATTATCTTACTATTATGGCCCCTTTAAATTTCCACATGCATTTTTGAATCAGTTACTCAATTCCTAAAAAATATTTGTTTGAAATCCATTGAACTCATAGATTAATTAAGGAAAGGAAAGGTTGACATCTTTACAACATGTGATCCTCCTATCCATTGTAGATAATCTATGCATCTAAAAATGTTAGCTCTTCCTTTGTCTATAACAATAAACTTTTATTAAATTCTCCATTATTTCTGACATCTTGTATTAGATTTATTCCTGGGTGCCTCTCAAATATTATCAACTTTATTTTTTAAAAGAAAATAATAAGCCCAATTGGTTGTGTACATTTACTAATGCTATAAAATGGCAGTTGATTACTTACAAACTTGTAAATATGCTTTAAGCAAAGCAACATATGATTGTGCAGTACCTCTGGGCTAGAGTGGGGAGCTCATACTGCCACAGGCTTACAGGCTTGAAGGATATGAATACAGCTACTTGAGAGGAGCTGTGGATTCCCATAGAGGAAAGCAGGAGTCAGTGGGAGGGAGGTTAGGGGGGATGATCCAGGAAAATCAGTACTCTGCTTTCATACTTCTTTTGCTTTTCAGTTTCTTACTAGTATCTCTCATTGACTGTACTCAACTCAGAGCCTGAGGGCTAGGGAAGCTGTGGATTCAGTCTGTAAAGAATAGCCTCTTAGGGCACAGAGTAGAATGGGAAAGAATCTAGAGTAGATCTTGGGGGCAAACAGAAGATATACAACACTCTTCTAGCTATTTTTATTAGTTAGAGTTCTCCAGAGAAGCAGAGTCAATAGGATATAAGTATTGGCTCATGCAATTGTGGAGACTGAGAAGTCCCATGATCTTCTGTCTGCAAGCTGGAAACCGAGGAAAGCTAGTAGTGTAGTTTGAAAGCGTGAGAGTCAGAGAGCTGATAGTGTAGTTCTAGTCTGGGTTGCAACGCCTAAGAACCAGGTCAAACAGTCAGGCAGAGAGCAAATTCAACCTTCTTCCACCTTTTCCTTCTATTCAGGCTTTCAATAGAATGGATGATGCCCATCTACATTGGGGAGGGCCATCTGTTTACTATGTCCACTAATTCAAATGCCAGTCTCTTCCAGAAACACCCTCCCAGACACACCCAGAAATAATGTTTAGCCAGCTATCTGGTCATCCCTTGTCCCAATCAAGTTGACATAAAATTAACCATCGTAGTAGTTTACACGTATTAACTCAATCTTTACAACACCCCTATGAGATAAATGCTTTTATATTCATTTTATAAATGAAGAAGTTGAGGAACAGACAGGTTTAGTAATTATACTGAAGTCTCACAGTCAGTAAGTGGTGGAGCTGGGCTTTTGACCCTAGCTGACTGATTGCCAAATCCGTACTCTTAAACATATTCCTCTTTTTTTTTTTTTTTTTTTGCGGTATGTGGGCCTCTCACTGTTGTGGCCTCTCCCGCTGCGGAGCACAGGCTCCGGACGCGCAGGCCCAACGGCCATGGCTCACGGGCCCAGCCGCTCCGCGGCACGTGGGATCCTCCCAGACCGGGGCACGAACCCGTGTCCCCCGCATCGGCAGGCGGACTCCCAACCACTGCGCCACCAGGGAAGCCCAAACATATTCCTCTTATGTTTTATCTGGTAATGGTGAAATAACATTGATAACATGAATAAATATGGTACTATTCTTTCATAGCATATGAAATTTTGATTGAAATTAAATTGAAACTATAAAATAATGTGGGGATAATTTACATATGTCTTCCAAATCAGTCTATCTATTCATGTAGGTTTTCTTTAATAATAAGCTTGGTAATTACCTCTAAAAAAAAACTTTGCACAACTTTTATTAGATTTATTCTTAGCTATATTTTTGTTGCTATTGTAATGTTTTTTAAAAAAAATAACTACATGATCTGTCTGTGTAGATTGGGTTCCTCTTAATTTTTGTATATTAATTTTTTCTAGCAAACTTGCTAAACTCTCATATTAATTATGTAAATTTAACTGTAGTTACTTTTTGGTTTCTATATAGACAAATATCTTCAGTGAATAATGACAATTTTGTGTATACCTTTCCAATCATTCTATTTTTAATTTGTTTTTTCTTACATGTCCTCCATTACAATGCTAAACAGAAGTGGTGATAATAGATATTCTTGTCTTATTCATTATCTTGAAAGAAATATTTCCTTCATTTCACCATTGAGTTTTATGTTTGCTTTTTTTTAGTTTGTTAAATTAATTAATTAATTTTTATTTATTTATTTTATTTTTGGCTGTGTTGAGTCTTGCTTGCTGCACATGGGCTTTCTCTAGTGGCGAGCAGGGGCTACTCTTCGTTGCAGTGCGAGTGCTTCGCATTGGGGTGGCTTCTCTTGTTGCGGAGCACGGGCTCTAGGTGCACGGGCTTCAGTAGTTGTGGCACGCGGGCTCTAGAGTGCAGGCTCAGTAGTTGTGGCACACGGCCTTAGATGCTCCACGGCATGTGGGATCTTCCTGGACCAGGGCTCGAACCCGTGTCCCCTGCATTGGCAGGCGGATTCTTAACCACTGTGCCACCAGGGAAGTCCCGCAAGTGAATTTTTGAGAGAGTTGTCTACAGGAGGGAGGGAGACAGATTCAAACAAAGATGTAGTCTCAGGTACAGTTTGGTCTTGGAGTACCCCTCCAGAGATTTCCTTCTTTGAGGCAAATGGGCTAAGCTTTTGTAATTAATATCAGTTCATCAGTGGCTGCTCCCAGTAGGACAGCACATGTGTAGGGCATGCAGGTGAGGTCAGTTCTCCAGAGAAGCGTTACAACAGCTGGAGGATGTGTATACCGACTGGTAAAAGGGATCTGATCAGGATACCAAAAACAATTTATACAATTTATTATTATTTTAGTTAGGATTGTTTGTAGCTAGATCAGGGGTCTGAGGGCCAAATCCAGACCACAGCCTGTTTCTGTAAATAAAGTTTTATTGAAACACAGCCATGCTGATTCATTTACATATTGCCTATGGTTGCTTTTGTGCTACAAGAGCATAGTTGAGTAGTTGCAATGGAGACTGGCCCACAAAGCCTAAGGTTTTGCCATCTGGCCCTTTACAGAAAAAGATTGCAAACCTTTATCTAGATTCATGTTGAGATTGGTCATTCTTTTAACACTTCCTTTTGTTTGTTGGTTTGTTTTATGGTATCAAGTTTATAATAATTTTGATTATTATAATCAAATGCACTGTTCTACATTTTTCTAGACATTGGAATATTTTGAGTAAGTTGGTAAAATTTTTCTTAGAGCTCACTGGTAAAACTTGCTAAGTGTGGAATCTTATTTGTGGGAAAGTTTTAAAGATCTGATACAAATTCTTTAACTATTTAGCTATTTTAAAAGGCTATTTATATTTCCCATATCCTTTTGTATCAATATTATTTAACAATATATATATTTTTAAATTTATTTAAATTTATTTTTGGCTGTGTTGGGTCTTCGTTTCTGTGCAAGGGCTTTCTCTAGTTGCGGCAAGCAGGGTCCACTCTTCATCGCGGTGTGTGGGCCTCTCACTGTCATGGCCTCTCTTGTTGCGGGGCACGGGCTCCAGACGCGCAGGCTCAGCAGTTGTGGCTCACAGGCCCAGTTGCTCTGCGGCATGTGGGATCTTCCCAGACCAGGGCTCGAACCCATGTCCCCTGCATTGGCAGGCAGATTCCCAAGCACTGTGCCACCAGGGAAGCCCTAACAATATTTTTATAAATATGTTTACATGAGCTAAGTTTTATGTTTCTTGACGTGTAGTTGTTTATTTCATCTTCTCAACGTTTAATTTTCTGTGACATCTTTAATATCCTCCTTTTTTATTATGTTTTATTTTGACTTTCTGATCTTTTTGTCACTTTTATTAGTCTTTTCAAATAATCAATATTGCTGATTTTTCTGTTTTTTCACTGTTTTCTTATTTGTTTCTAATTTAGTAAGTTGTGCTTGTACCTGTATTATGTCTTCATCTTACTTCCCTTAGATTCTATTGTTCATTTTCAAATCTTTTCCGTTATGTTTGGTTTATAAATTTCAATCTTTCTGTTTCTCAACATGAATGCTTATTTTAAGTATTTTTCTATGTATCTATCATCTATGTATCTTTCTAGCCTGGTTAAGTCATTTAACCATGAGTTGTTTGAAATGGGTTTTATAATTTATAAATATACAAGGCCTTTCTAATTATCATTTATTACTGATTTTAACTTAATTGCTTTGTATCAAGGAACATATTGTGTATGATTGCAATTTATTAACATTTTTGTTTGCTTTATGATAAAATGTGTAGCCATTAAAAAATGTTTCATGTATAATTGAATGACTTTAAGGTTTAGTATATTTCCACAATTCTGGTAAGTTCTCTGTTAGTAGATCTCTAATTGGATTTCCAGCAGGAGAGGATAGAGAAAATGGAAGGTTGTTTTTCAAAGATATTAGTCCTTCTTATTCTATCTCCCATTTCTCTCTTTTTCTAAATTTTAACAAGTTTAACATTTATCTTAATCTCTAATATACTTGCTACCATTTTTCCTCTATTATACATTCTGGATAATTTCTTTGTATCTATCGATTATTAATTTTTCCTCATTTCTATTGAATCTGTTGTTTAGCTGAACTTGCGTATTTAAGTTCTCAACACACACACACACACACAAATGGTAAATATGTGAGGTAATTGATGTGTTAACTTGACTGTGGTAATCATTTTGCTGTATAGTCATATATCAAATCATCACATTGTATACCATAAATATATACAATTTTATTTGTTTGTTTTACCTCAGTAAAGCTGAAAAAATAAAGAAATAAAGAAACGTTAACTTGATTGATTAGATCTCGGCCTATATAACACATGAACTGATATTGCGTATCACCCAATTTTTTAAAATAAAGATTCCATAATCTATTGTATATGTATGTTTAGAGGCAGAAAACATACCCTCAAGAGAGGTACAGTTCATAGTTTTAGATACTTTAGTAGTAAATCATGACTGTATGACTCTCTAGGTGACCTTAGCAAGGTGAATTAGAAGCATGTAGATATTTAGATATCAAGTCAGCCTCAGCCCTTTATTTAAAAAAAGGCTGTGTGGTACATTTTGAGTGTCAAGGATGAATACTTTTCCATATGAACTACATCTGTTGGGAGAACACATTAGTGGTTGAATACTAATAAATCAGCTATTCTTTGGAATGTATTTTGTTCTGTGTTGCATTTATAGAAGAATAATGTCCACATTAGGGAACTGATGATTCCAGAATACTCAGTATTTGTCAGGCCATGTGTGGCATGTTGTGTTCAGTTCCAGATACCACATTTTAGGAGGCTCTTTGAAAGATTGGATATGTTCAAAGGAAGCTGAGTGGGAAGGTGAAATGGTGACTTAGAAGGAATTAGTGAAAATTTGGGAAATGTTTAGCTTGGAGATCAGTACACATAGAAAGCATGTAAGAGCTGTCTTTAAGAATTGGAGGGAGGACTTCCCTGGTGGCTCAGTGGTTAAGGATCTGCCTGCCAACGCAGGGGACATGGGTTCAAGCCCTGGTCCGGGAAGATCCCACATGCCACGGAGCAACTAAGCCCGGGCACCACAACTACTGAGCCTGTGCTCTAGAGCCCGCGAGCCACAGCTACTGAGCCTGTGCGCCTAGACCCCATGCTCTGCAACAAGAGAAGCCACTGCAATGAGAAGCCCGCATACCACAACAAAGAGTAGCCCTGGCTCGCCACAGCTAGAGAAAGCCCGCGCACAGCAATGAAGACCCAAGGCAGCCAAAAATAAATAAATAAATAAATTTATTTAAAAAAAAAAGAATTGGAAGGGTTGTTAGTCATTCAGTTCACAGTCCTTGAGCAAATATCCCACATCAGATATTGAGTATGGGGCCCTAAAGGGAGCAATTATGAATAACAAGGGGGTAATCTTTTCCAGAAATACACAGGATAATTACAATCTGTATTATAATTATGTAAATTCAACCAAAAATATCACCCTGAAAAGTGATAGGACATCATATGAGGAAGGAATTATTGAACCATATTTTAGATTGCTTCACATTTTATAACTAGGGACAATGGGTTAAAGGAATAAGACATATATTTTCAAGAACATTATAAGGAAAATCTTTCTGATGATTGTATTAGTTCGTTTTACAGAGATTTTTCACTGAGGTAAGCCTTATTAACTCATAGAATCATCACGGTCATTTTGGTTGATAGTATTATTATCATTTTCACAGATAAGGAACCGAGGCACAGAATGTTTAAGCAACTTGCCCAAAGGTCACACAGCTAGCAAGTAGATTCACAGTTTGAATCCAGACACTCAAGCTCCAGAAACTATGCTCTTAACCACTAGGCTACACTGCCTCTCCAGATAGATTATTGGTCCTTATCTCTGGAAAGTTTCTTGCACAATCTCCATGAATATCTGTCAGAAGTAATACTGCCTAGATTGAGAGACTGTTCTAGTGATCTTTGAGAACTTTCTGTTTGTTATGAGTTTGTGATGCTGCTGAGATAAACTAAGAGCAGTCAGTAGTCATTAGTTCAGAAGCTAAGAGTAATACATTGGACCTTTATTTTAAGCAGGACCAGGAAATTCTATTTTTTGTTTTATAGTTAAGATAGATAGCTGTATATCCCTACTGCTTGGCAGTTAGTCTTTTTATCTTCTAGATAGCACAGCCTTTCTATGATCAGCGAAAACACTGTGTGTCTTAATATTCTACACCCTGAGAATATATTCCTCATGCCACACAACAATGCTGCACTCCTCATTGTTCACCAGTGTGCTTTCCTACAATTTTCCTTTTACTCCATGTGTTAACTGAAGTCTCTAAGAGCAGCTGGTCAGGTAGATTCCTGACGTTCATCTCCTAAAGGAATATGTTTGAAAGTCATTGAGCCTGGTTGCAACAAACTTTTTCTTGTATATTGATGGACGAGCACTCTTTTTATTTTTTTAAATATTACTGAGGGAAATTTTTAAAAAATTTATTTATTTATCTATCTATCTATTTATTTATTTTTGGCTGCATTGGGTCTTCGTTGCTGTGTACAGGCTTTCTCTAGTTGTGGTGAGCAGGGGCTACTCTTCGTTGCGGTGCACGGGCTTCTCATTGCCGTGGCTTCTCTTGTTGCGGAGTGTGGGCTCTAGACCTGCAGGCTTCAGCAGTTGTGGCACGCAGGCTCAGTAGTCGTGGCTCACAGGCTCTAGAGCGCAGGCTCAGTAGTTGTGGTGCACGGGCTTAGTTGCTCCGCGGCATGTGGGATCTTCCCGGACCAGGGCTCGAACCCGTGTCCCCTGCATTGGCAGGCAGATTCTTAACCACTGCCTCACCAGGGAAGCCCAGCACTCTTCTAAGGACAAATCACTGAAAGATTTTAGTTTTAAAAGGGTGCTTTGTTTTAGCTGCTTGATGAAGTTTATAAAAATATTCCATGTGACAATTCACAGTGGCAGATCCATGTCTCATTTGCAGAAAGGATGCCCCATCACTGCACAGAAAGTTCACCAGTGTGTCCTGGAGCTTATATGATTTTGGTGCCCTGCTCAACTCCTCCTCCACGATGGTTGTCAGCTGAAGAACTTGTTTCCCATTTCAGTAAATGTGAAAGGTCACTTCCACAAAATCCCATCACCATTACTGGCATCTGTGCCCTGATTTCCTTTTGGTCACTATGAACTGACTGTTCGCCCAGCAGAGATTAACATTCAATGTGTGCACTAGATCTAACTTTCTTTCTGCTTATTCGAGGACTTTGATGCAGTAATCTCTCCCTTTTTCTGCAACTTAAATTTATTTATTAAGGTTGGAAAGTGTTAGGGAGGAGCAGTTATGGTAGAGGGTGAAATCAAGAGTTCCCTTTTGGTGGGAATTCCCTGGCGGTCCAGTGGTTAAGACTCCATGCTTCCACTGCAGGGGACACGGGTTCCATCCCTGGTCAGGGAATTAAGATCCTGCAAGCCGTGCAGTGCGGCAAAAAAAAAAAAAAAAAAAAAGTTCTCTTTTGGAATGTTCTGTGAATTGCATGCCCAGTGCAATATACAAGTGGTTATATCAAATTGCTAGATGTATACATAAGTCTGGTATACCAACTAGGTAGGTCTCAATCACAGGCAGTAATTTTGGAAGTAGAAAGTACATAAATGGTATTAAAAGCTGGAAGATGTGACTGGGTGGATACAGAAAAGCAGAAGGTCACTGATTGTTTATTGGAGACCTCATACAGAAGCCAGCAAAGTAGAGTGAGTTGGAATGGCCCATGGGTCAGGAAGGAGTGCAGTGTAATGAAGGACGGAGAAGGAAAATTTTAAGAAGGAAGAGGTGGACAACCATACTGACTACTGCTAAGAAATATACAAACAATAACAGATATAAATGTTGGATTTAGCTAACGAGGAAGTCATGTTCCTTTGACAAGTGAATTACCGAGGAGTATTAATGACACAAAGTCCAAATTTTTCCAAAACTTTTCTGTGAAGAGGGAAAGAGAAATTGGTTGGTACATAGAGGGGATATCTGTTGTCAAGGGAAGGCTAAGGAATGCATATGTTTGGAAAACACTACAGAACTTGCAAAGCAGTGAAGAAGTTACACATGATATTCAGATGGCAAACATAGATGACATTGTTAAAGGTAATACTGAAAGGGCTGGGATTTCCCTGGTGGTCCAGCGGTAAAGAATCTGCCTTCCAATGCAGGGGACGTGGGTTCAATCCCTGGTTGGGGAACTAAGATCCCACATGCTGTGGGGCAACTAAGCTCCGCGTGCCACAACTACTGAGCTCACGCGCCTCAATGAGAGAGCCCTCTTGCTGCAAATTACAGAGCCCACGCACCCTGGAGTCCATGCGCCACAACTAGAGAGAAGCCTGTGGGCTGCAACGAAGAGCCCACACGCTGCACGGAAAAGATCCCGCATGCCTCTACGAAGATGCCACGTGCCGCAACTAAGACCAAAAAAAAAAAAAAAGGGAAAAAATAAAGAAAGAAAATACTGAAAGGACTAAAAAGTAAAATAAAATATCACACCTAGATTAAGATAGCTTAATAACTCAATCTTTATAAAATTGACAGAATTTTTCAGAACTATGGACAGAGAAGTGATCTGAGTAATATTCCCTGAGATAGGTAGAGACAGACTGGTTTTCTACAAGGACATCAGTATTACTGATGTCTCTAAAATCTATCTTCAGCACATCTGTTACTAAGGAATATTATGTCCTTTAATTTAACTTTGGGAAAGGATATATACCTTCTTAGATCAGACATTTATTTCCAAAATTTAAAAAAATGTACTGGGAGTTTAACATGAAAAATTCATAGAATGGATTCTTCCACCACTATTTTCTTTAATGGAATTCCAAATACTGATAATGAAATAAAACTCCCACTGGTTCATCTGTTGGACTTCAAAACTTGCAATGATCACTGCAAACGACTTAAGTCACTATTTTCTTTTTCACTATAACCTGCAATTATTTGCTGATGAAAATTTTCCCTACTTCATAGCTACAAGTTAAAGCCATATCAAACATCATGGGAAAAGTCAAGATTCAGTAGATCCCAAGGTTAGATGATAAAACTTAATTTTATCCTAGTTTAGCTAATTATGAACTTTGATATAAAAATCAGGAATTTATACTATTTATATTGTTAATTAACATTATTGAAACCCAACAATGATGGTGATTATTATTGTGTGAAGGACAGTTCTTTGTCCTACATAACAGATGAGCAATAAAGATCTATCATTTTATTTCAAAGGAAGTACTTAGAGTTCCTGGAAAGACATTTTATGTTCACTTATTAGGAAACACTTATTTGTTGCAAGTTAGGCCTCTCTAAATAGTGAACTATTTGGGCTAATGTAAATATTAGAAATTGTCTTGAATATACAAGAAGTAGGGTGAAACCTATTTTCTACTCATACTTGGGGAGCTGCCTGGATTAAATTGAATAGTGAAGGATGGAAGTTGATTAGTGAGGTAGTTATAGAAATGGAACTAAAAGTCTCTGTATTGATATTGAGCTGCATGAGCTGCTTGTAAATTTTGGAGATTAGTCCTTTGTCAGTTGCTTCATTTGCAAATATTTTCTCCCATTCTGAGGGTTATCTTTTCATCTTGTTTATGGTTGCCTTTGCTGTGCAAGAGCTTTTAAGTTTCATGAGGTCCCATTTGTTTATTTTTGTTTTTATTTCCATTTCTCTAGGAGCTGGGTCAAAAAGGATCTTGCTGGGATTTATGTCATAGAGTGTTCTGCCTATGTTTTTCTCTAAGAGTTTGATAGTGTCTGACCTAACATTTGGGTCTTTAATCCATTTTGAGTTTATTTTTGTATATGGTGTTAGGGAGTGTTCTAATGTCATTCTTTTACATGCAGCTGTCCAGTTTTCCCAGCACCACTTATTGAAGAGGCTGTCTTTTCTCCATTGTATATTCTTGCCTCCTTTATCAAAGATAAGGTGACCATAAGTGCATGGGTTTATCTCTGGGCTTTCTATCCTGTTCCATTGATCTATATTTCTGTTTTTGTGCCAGTACCATACTGTCTTGATTACTGTAGCTTTGTAGTATAATCTGAAGTCCAGGGGCCTGATTCCTCCAGCTCTGTTTTTCTTTCTCAAGATTTCTTTGGCTATTCAGAGTCTTTTGTGTTTCCATACAAATTGTGAAATGTTTTGTTCTAGTTCTGTGAAAAATGCCATTGGTAGTTTGATAGGGATTGTATTGAATCTGTAGATTGCTTTGGGTAGTAGAGTCATTTTCACAATGTTGATTCTTCCAATCCAAGAACATGGTATATCTCTCCATCTATTTGTATCACCTTTAATTTCTTTCATCAGTGTCTTATAATTTTCTGCATACAGCTCTTTTATGCAGCTCAATATCAAAAAAACAAACAACCCAATCCAAAAATGGGCAGAACACTTAAATAGACATTTCTCCAAAGAAGGTATACAGATAGCCAAAAAACACATGAAAGAATACTCAACATCATTAATCATTAGAGAAATGCAAATCAAAACTACAATGCAGTATCATCTCACACCAGTCAGAATGGCCATCATCAAAAAATCTACAAACAATAAATGCTGGAGAGGGTGTGGAGCAAAGGGAACCCTCATACACTGTTGGTGGGAATGTAAATTGATACAGCCACTATGGAGAACAGTATGGAGGTTCCTTAAAAAACTAAAAATAGGGCATCCCTGGTGGCGCAGTGGTTGAGAGTCCGCCTGCTGATGCAGGGGATACGGGTTCGTGCCCCAGTCTGGGAGGATCCCATATGCTGCGGAGCGGCTGGGCCCGTGAGCCATGGCCGCTGAGCCTGCGCATCCAGAGCCTGTGCTCCGCAACGGGAGAGGCCACAACAGTGAGAGGCCCGCGTACCGCAAAAAAAAAAAAAACAAAAAAAAACTAAAAATAGAACTACCATACGACCCAGCAATCCCACTACTGGGCATAGACCCTGAGAAAACCATAATTCAAAAAGAGTCATGGACCACAATTTTCATTGCAGCTCTATTTACAATAGCCAGGACATGGAAGCAACCTAAGTGTCCATCGACAGATGAATGGATAAAGAAGATGTGGCACATATATACAATGGAATATTACTCAGCCATAAAAAGAAACGAAATTGAGTTATTTTTAATGAGGTGGATGGACCTAGAGTCTGTCATACAGAGTGAAGTAAGTCAGAAAGAGAAAAACAAATACCGTATGCTAACACATATATATGGAATCTAAAAAAAAAAAAAAATGGTCATGAAGAACCTAGGGGCAAGATGGGAATAAAGACACAGACCTACTAGAGAATGGACCTGAGGACATGGGGAGGGGGAAGGGTAAGCTGGGACGAAGTGAGAGAGTGGCATGGACATATATACAGTACGAAATGTAAAATAGATAGCTAGTGGGAAGCAGTGGCATAGCACAGGGAGATCAGCTTGGTGCTTTGTGACCAGCTAGAAGAGTGGGATAGGGAGGGTGGGATAGGGAGGGTAGGAGGGAGGGAGACGCAAGAGGGAAGAGATATGGGAACATATGTATATGTATAACTGATTCACTTTGTTATAAAGCAGAAACTAACACACCATTGTAAAGCAATTATACTCTAATAAAAATGTTTTTTTTTTAAAAACAGACTCTGCATTGTACTAATCCTGATCTTCCTCTTACTGTCCTCTATTTCTATTATCCATATAGTCACTGTACCTGGAAAACAGGGCTGGTGTGAGAGCCTCACCCTCCCCTCCAGTCTCCCTTTCCTCACCTTTGGAGTATTTATGAGGGTAAGGAACCCCTTTATCACACACAAATTACGCCAGAATTTCCAGGAATACTAGTTTAGAGCATCTGCTGGGCATCTGTGGGCTTAAAAGATGACTATCTGGGAGATGGTTCCAGTTTCTTCTGAACATGTTAATTTGGGGAGACAGTTGTCCATCCTTTAAGGTAATATCAAGTATTACAGTCAGCTCTATTTGTTTATATTTCTTTCATAACAGTGATGTGAAAGCGAGTGAGTGTACTTGCAAGTACTTTCTAACATATAGATAGGAAGATATATGATTACATAATTACCTTAAATTCTGTTCCGTACATGTATGTTATTGGTATGTGTCCTGGTATGTGTCCAGTAGAACATCAGGATCT
This sequence comes from Hyperoodon ampullatus, assembly GCF_949752795.1. Classification (NCBI taxonomy): domain Eukaryota; kingdom Metazoa; phylum Chordata; class Mammalia; order Artiodactyla; family Ziphiidae; genus Hyperoodon; species Hyperoodon ampullatus. The sequence continues at coordinate 32,583,610 of NC_136913.1, forward strand.
AGGAGGCGGGTGTTGCTTGCCCAGGGCAGGAAATGCTTAATTGCCTTAGTTGACACTTCACAGCATATCTCCAACTACTGAATTCAGATTCTCTCTAAACATCCATAGGCTGATTTCTTCGTCACTTTACATTCCATCACTTAATTTGTGAACTTGGGACTCCAACCACTTCTTAGTTAAGTTGCCTCATCTATAACACTGGGATAATACTATAATACTTCATAGTCAAAAGGCAGGGATTTAAAATGCATGGCCATCGACAGTTCTTACAGCACTTCATCTCCATGGTGAAGGTGCATAATTAAATTAAATTGTCACTTGCTTGAGGTTTCCAGCTTTTCTGCATTCACTCTGGTCACTTTTATCCCTTTAGGAAGGGCTGCTTCCTCTCTTGGAATCCCTTCCTTCTCTACTACATTGGTCAAATTTCTTATTACTTGCAGCTTAGCAATAACTAAATAATGGTATTTGCACTAATATATAATTGATACCTATTTGTGGAAGGTGAGAAGGAAGATTTTTTCATCAGATAAAGTCAAATAGATGTTTTCCGTTAAGCTTCAATGTCATCCTCATTCCTAGCAGTGAAAAACCTTTCCTGACAAGATAACTCATCCAGTGAACTTGCACTCACATGTGGTGTCATGAATAAGTGCATGGCTGGTCACTGCTGCTTTTTCTTTTTCTGCACACCATATTCCTATTAACCTTTCCTTGGGACAAAAATGAAATATTCTCACTTACAAAGTGATGACTTATTGAAAACTGCATGAGTTACTTTTTCTAATACTTCTTTAGAATTGCATTCATTTATCCCCAGGAACTCCAAAGGCTCTGAAAGACATAAATGAGCCTCACATTACTGTCAGGATTTTTTCTAAAACATCTATTAATTATTCAAAGTATGGTAAGGGGTGTTTCAGAGACACAGCAATGTATTTCAATAGATACTTCCAGATATCTTATATGGTTGTTTAATATTATGATGCTTCTACAATGTGTTCTCACCTTTATAAAATGCAGTGACCCTAAATCTCTTTTATAGAACATCACTTGCCTCACAATAAATAAATGGATGTAAAAGCTAGGCTAACTAGCTTAAGTTCATCTTTCATAAGATTAACATCTTAAAGCAATTTGTAAAATAGAGAAAAATCTAAACCCATCTAGTGTTAATAAAAATAGGGCCTTATATTTTTAATGCTTTATAAGTTATAAATCACCTTTTCACAAAGTAACTTGTTTGAGCCTTACAACAACTCCGAGACTTAGTTAAAACACGTATGTTATCTCCATTTCATAGATGGGGCAAATGAAGCTAAGAGACATGTCATAACTTTCCCAAAGTACACATATTAAAAAGGAGAATGGGAATAACCAAAACGTACTGGCTCCCTTTAAAACAGTCTTTTGAAGTTTGCTTCCTTATGACCTACATAGTTCCAACCTCTTTTCTCCTGCTGAGTATTCAGAATATCCTCTCCTGGTCTGAGTCTCAGAAGAGATCCCCTCTACTGCTGACCACAGGACCAGTCTCCGGCCATCTTTCTGTGTGAAATGAAACCTGTGATTTTGGTGTGTTAAGGATTGGTGTGTGGTGGGTCCAAGCCTGTGGCTGGAACAATCGATCTCTTTTTCCTTCCTACAATGCAACTTCTTTTTTTTTTTTAAGATGACAGTATAATCTATCATTTTAATAGCTTTATTGAAATATGATTGATATAGAAACTGCACATATTTAATGCATACAATTTGATGAGTTTGGATATATGCATACCACACTGTGAAACCGTCACCACAGTCAAGGTGATAGACATATCCATCACCTCCAAAAGTTTCCTGTGCCCTCCCTCCTTTTTTTTGGTGATAAGGATGCTTAACATGTGATCTGCCCTTTTTATATGCAATTTATTTTCTTAATAAACTTTTTATATTTTGGAGGCTTATTATTATGGTAGTAGTATGGTGTGTGGTAGGGAAGCTTTCTCTAATTCTGATTAAACCCTAGTTTTTGGAGTGTGCTATGGGCCTGTGCCTAGGGGATGTGGCTTTTACAACAGTTTCTGTCCCTTCTCCAGAGGTAGAGCTTTTTCACCCCACACCCTCTAATCCTTCACCCTTGCAGTGGTTGTCCTGCAGTGTCCCCAGTATATATAGTTAAATTTCTCTCCCCTGTACATTTAATTTTTCATTTTTTTTCTTTAAGTGACACAGGGAGGCTGTGGTAAACCAGAGTTCCCTTCACCCAGCTTGAATGAGATTTCCCTGATGCCAACTGTCAGTGTCAGACCTCTTGGAGATTAAGCCTTTTGTTGCCTAAGAGAAGGGTCTGGGTGGATTTCACAATGGCTACTCTTCCCTTCCACCAGCTAGGGTCCTGTGGCTAGGGGAGGAGCTTTCTTAGGATTTTGGTTCTGTGAGAGCCTGGTGGGTTCCTGTAAGAAGAACCTTTAAAAATGTAGGCCCTTCCCCATGACTTCAGCTCCCAGGATCTTCTCAGTCTCATGATAGCCTATACCCAGCTTCTAGCAAGTCATCAAATTTTCAGTTTAATGTACCTTCCAGTTTATATGGCATCTGCCCAGCGGCTTCAGCTCCAGATAAATAAATGACAGAGTTATCTCCCTGGAAAAGCTCACGTCTCTAGATTTTGGGATGGTAATTTGATGTGCAATCTCAGTTCTCTGATCTGTCCAAGAAAAGTTGTTGATAATCAGTCTGGCTATTTCTTATTGTAAGGGTGGGAATGATGATTCCAAGCTCTTTATACGTCTGAGCTGAAACCAAAGTTCCCGTGATACCATTTTAATAAATGATGTCATGTTATTTTAAAATTGTCAGTGGTTCCTTGTCTAATTCAGATTCTACTGTCCTCTAAGATTCAAACATTCATTATTCCAAACATCCACATTTGTTTATCAATGTTTGTATATACATCCACATTTGTATATAACATCCACAAAATATTTACCTCAGTCATCAGATTAGTTATTATTAAGTTGAAAAGTGAAACAGATTTAGAGATTATTTCTCCCATCCCTTTCATGTTAGAGACTTTCAAATTGATTTAGGCTGTATGACCCACTAAAGGTCATTCAGAGTTCATGACATAGCTGAAAGTCTGACTTACTTCCTGGTCTACTAACGGTAGGGACGACTAAAAAACACATTACCTGCCATTTCCATTTATCCCCAGAAGTTGTCGTTTTAAACAAAATTATGTTTAGCTCCCTTATCAGCCTTCTATTGTACATAGTAATTATTTTAATAATGATGTCTTACATTCATATAAAAACACTTTTATATATGCTGTATTTTTTTATCCTTTTATAATCCAGCCATAAAGAGTTATTATTTCCAATGAATTTTGAATTCCTCTTGGAATTCAAAAAAGGTAAATGATTTGTCCAAGCACATGAGGCTGAAACAGAGGAAAGCATTAGGACTAAAGCTCAGTTTTCAGAGTTAAACCTCATAAAGACTCAACACTCGAGAAACCAGCTGCCATTAGCATGATGCTGACAATTTGATGTAACTGCCTGCGCTATTCTTAGTACAAAAGAATGCGCACCTGCTTCTCAGCTTTATAAGGTGTCCTTCCCAGGGCAGCCTCCTGCAGAAAGTGAGTGCTCAAAAATGTTGCCCATTGATCAACTGTGCCCTTCACATGCAGTTACTTTTAAAAGCTGCAGCTGCTAAAAACAACAGGAGCAAGCAAGAACATATTTTGTAATATTTAGTATCATTGGGCTTTTTAAGAGTAGTAGGCAAATATTTATTGGAATTAACTATGTGTACTAAGTTTTATGTTACCCAGTTTGGACATAATTACATTTCCTTTTTTGCTCACCTAACACATCATTTGTTCTTCTACTACAAATTTGTCATCTCTGTTTTGAATTGTGGTTAATTGTGGACATAGACAGTTACTTTCCAGGACTGGAGACACTTTAAGGAAAGGTATCATGTCATATTCATAGGGATTAATAAAGTGACTTACTCAGCATGGTTATTCACTAGTGCTGTGGCTTTGGGGAAAATGTGTTAATTTGTATTATATTTAATAGATGCTATTAGGTTTTAATTCTCAAAAAGCTGCTTCTGACAGTGTAAGACCCTTTCAGCATTAAATGCTTGAGTTAATTTCTGCCCAGGTAAATTCTGGTAGAGTAGGGAAAAAAAAGTACATAAATCTTGAAAGTTTCGCTTCCTGCATATTTAGCCCAAAGACTTAAGGGAGTTAGGGTAAACTCACCAATGCACATATTCAAAGAACTCTGGGTTTTCTCCATTCTGTTTCAGATTTTTTTTTCTACAGCTCACACTATCACTTCCCTTATCAGCTGTCATCTGATAAAACCCTGCAACTAAATAGTCTTACTAATCTTATTCCTCCCCTTTTTCCCCAGAAAATATGTGACCACTTTAACTTCATGCTTCACCTATAGCCCTGGCATGGAGTGGGATATTGTAGAACTGAGGTTTTCATATTAATTCAGTGGGGAAGAGCACCTGGAAATCACAACGCTATCTGCAGAACACCATGGAATGTTCTTCTTCCATTAGAGGAATTTAAATAGTTTCACTTTCTTAAAATATTACTTTGCACACGTAGAACATATAAGAAGTGTTATTATATATATTTAAGAAATATTTTTTCAAGGTTTGCCATTAATATGCATTCATTACTTGTTTATTCAGTTTTTTTCACCCACCTTTATACTATGATGCATATCCAGACCAGACTATATAAGGGAGCATAAGTACCTGGATTGCCCCTTCTAATAGTCATCCAAGTCTACTCATTTTAGGAATCTTTATGTAGGAATACTTACAACAGTTTTTTAACTCAATATTTATTTATTTAGCCCTTGAGGGTAATTTTTCATACACACACACACAACTATACAACTTTACATGAATATGAATGGTATATATTATTATATGGATTTTTAGTGCATTCTTTTTTCTTTTGATTTTTTGTTTGCTACTCATTTTCTTCTCTTATTTTTCTTACCCCCATTCTATTCTCCCAGGAAAGTAACCCATGTTAACAACTTTGAGTCCTTTATTTTTCTCCATGTTAACCTTAGTATATATTAGGGTATATATACTGCTATAGGAATTCTGTTTCATTGCTTTAGAAAATTAGGATCATACTGTGTGCAAAGTTTTCTGCATCTTGCATTTCTCACTCACTATCATTTACTTTGTAGAGCACCCTCCATGCCAACTAGTCCAACTGTAATTCATTATTTTAAAATATTTTTATCTGTGCATGTAGTGCATGGTGTGGATGTACCACAATTCCTCAATTCATGTCATTCAGTTTGTTTTCAACATTAAAATAAACATTAAACATTATATTGAGTTAGCCAAAAGTTAATTTGGGTTTTTCCATAACATCTTATGGAAAAACCCAAACGAACTTTTTGGCCAACCAAATATATGTATATATACAATCTTTTTTTTTTTTTTTTTTTTTCAGTATGCGGGCCTCTCACTGTTGTGGCCTCTCCCGTTGCGGAGCACAGGCTCCGGACGTGCAGGCCCAGCGGGCATGGCTCACGGGCCTAGCTGCTCCGCGGCATGTGGGATCTTCCCAGACCGGGGCACGAACCCGTGTCCCCTGCATTGGCAGGCGGACTCTCAACCACTGCGCCACCAGGGAAGCCCTATACAATCTTTTATATCCTAAAAATAGGGCTTTTATTTTTATGGGAGAGATTTCCAGAAGTGGGATTGCTGGGCCAAAGTTCATGTGAATTTTAACTTTTAATATATTGTTATGGGTTGAATTGTGTCCCCTAAAAAAATATGTTGAAGTCATAACCTGTCTTTGCAGATATAATCAAAATAAGATGAGGTCATACTTGAATTAGGGCAGGCCCTATTTCAATGACTGCTGTTCTTATAGGAAGAGGGATATATGAACACGGACACAGAGAGGAGAAGGCCTTGTGAAGATTAAGGCGGAAATTGGACTGATCCATCTACAAGTCAAAGAACATCAAGGATTGCCAGCAGCCACCAGAAGCAAGGAGGTCCTGTGAGAGAGCACGGCCCTGCCAGTACCTTGATTTCAGACTCATCCCCTCCAGAACTGTGAGAAAATACATTTCTGTTGTTTTAAGTCTGTTTATATCGTTTGTGAGACTTTGTTTTAGGAGACCTAGGAAACTAACACACAGATGTTGTAAGAGTAGTTTCCCTAAAGACAGATGCTCTTGTCTTATTTCCTAATTTATAGTGGCAGTTGTTTCAGTGACTAGCATTTAGTATATATTTGTTTTGGTTTTTGGTAAGAAGTCTACCATAAGTAGTTTCCTTTTATTCCTGTTTTATGTGGTACTTTTATTAATAAGGCTCTGAGTTTTATCAAATGGTTATTTAGCATTTATGGATATTATCATGAGGCTTTCCTACTTTACTTTTTAATAAGATGGATTTTGTTGATATATTTTACAATAATTGACCCATCCTTGCATTCCTAGAATAAACCCTACCTGGACATAATGTGCTATTCTTCTGACTTTATTTCCTAATATTTTATTTTGAATGTTTCATCTCTGTCCATAAGTGATGTTGGGCTATACTTTTAATGGTTATTATCAGGTTTAACATTAAAGCTTTGTTGGCTTTATAAAATACATTAGAGAGCTTTTCATCTTTTTTCTATTCACCTGGCATACTTTAGATTAAATTGATATTAACTTTTCCCCTCTTAATGTCATATAGAACTCACATATAAGCCACTCTAGTTCTTTTTCTTTTTGATTTTTTTAAATTGAAGTGTAGTTGATTTACAATGTTGTGTTAATTACTGCTGTACAGCAAAGTGATTCAGTTATATATATATATATATTCTTTTTTTAATATTCTTTTCCATTATAGTTTATTATAGGATATTGAATATAGGTGTCTGTGCTATACAGTAGGACCTTGTTGTTTATTCATCTTATATATAAAAGCTTACATCTGCTAACCCCAACCTCCCACTCCATCCCTCCCCCAACCCCTCCCCCTTGGCAACCACCGCTCTGTTCTCTATGTCTGTGAGTCTGTTTCCGTTTCATAGATAGGTTCATTGTGTCACATTTTAGATTCTACATAAAAGTGATATCATATGGCATTTGTCTTTCTCTTTCTGACTTACTTCACTTAGCATGATAATCTCTAGTTGCATCCATGTTGCTGCAAATGGCATTGTTTCATTCTTTTTTATGGCTGAGTAGTATTCCATTATATATATGTACCACATCTTCTTTATCCTTTCATCTGTTGATGGACATTTGGGTTGTTTCCATGTCTTGGCTATTGTGAATAGGGCTGCTATGAACATAGGGGTGCATGTATCTTTTTGAATTATAGTTTTGTCTGGATGTATGCCCGGGAGTTGGATTGCTGGGTCATATGGTAATTCTACTTTTAGTTTTTTGAGGAACCTCCATACTGTTTTCCACAGTGGCTGCACCAACTTACATTCCCACCAACAGTGTAGGAGGGTTCCCTTTTTGTTATTTGTAGACTTTTTAAAAATTTTATTTTATTTATTTGTTTATTTTTGGCTGCATTGGGTCTTTGTTGCTGCGCATGGGCTTTCTCTAGTTGTGATGAGCGGGGGCTACTCTTCGTTGTGGTGAGCAGCAATGTTGACTGTGAGCAGAGTGATGATGTAAGAAGCTCTACAGCTCTTAACATAGAGAGGATTTCTCCATCTGAGCAGAATAATGGCATTTATTATGTAACAGCATTACATACCCACCAAAAAGCACTAGAATTGGGCATTTGTGTTTTGAAATTCAGTGCTCAGTTTGTTGTAGGCTACATTGGTGCAAGCCAGCAAACACATTTGATGCCAAAAGTTATGGGAAAAAAATCACATGGAGTTAAAATATTGAGAAAATAGTGATTAACGTTTTTTATAATTAGTCATGAACCTCCTCATTCCAGCTTATAGGAGCCTACATTGAAATCTGTGTGTGTGGGTGTGTAACATGGCTCTATGTGGGTAAGTGCAGACTGTTTGAAAAATATAAGCAGATATATTTTGTTCAATATATGTATATCAAGGAAGTAAATCAGTCAGTTATGTGGCTATTGTGGATACAGTAGTTGAAGATGGGTAAGGGAGCCCAAATTTGGTATGAGGGGAGTGGAGTATTTTTAGTAATTTGACTTTTTTTTCCCTAAACTGCCTACCTACCCAAAATATTCTCAACAGTAATTTACGGAAGTATCAGAAAAACCTGATAGCTTAACAAATTGACATCAACATGATTCTTTAACTCTGTTATTATTACTTTATTTAATTTTAAAATTTAAGCCCCTAACTCATCAACATTAAGCTATGTGGTCCAATTATTCTGTGGGCAGTGATCAGACGGTCTTCTGTCTACAGCATTTATTTGGACTGAAAGGAAAATTTACAATACACATGAAAGCATTTTGCCTACATCCTTTTGAAAGCTCATTATTAAAGTTTGGCTGTCTATTCCTCACCCTTGTCCTGGAATTTAATAGTTTAATTATGTCACCGATCAATTAAATCCGTATTAATATTCTTTTCAAGAATCCCTAGAATCCTCAGCTATGCTAAAAGGACAAGTGAGACTGATAGGACAAAGATGTTGTATACTGACCCCAGGAAACACAGTATTTGCATTTTGTATTAAGCATTTCAAGGGGAAAAAAATAAAGCCAATGCCTTTAATTATCTAAACTAGATGGGTATAGATGATAAACCAAATGGAGAATGGGATCTGTAATCCCTACCAAAACGTTGGATGATGTAAAAAAATGAGATTCTCAGGCTAAGCGTATTGTCAAAAGAACACACGTTTATTACCTCTTTGCAGCCAATTTAATAGAAGCATTCTGATTTTAAAAAAAAACACAGAGGGCTTCCCTGGTGGCGCAGTGGTTGAGAGTCCGCCTGCCGATGCAGGGGACATGGATTCGTGCCCCGGTCCGGGAGGATCCCACATGCCGCGGAGCGGCTGGGCCCGTGAGCCATGGCCGCTGAGCCTGCGCGTCCAGAGCCTGTGCTTCGCAACGGGAGAAGCCACAACAGTGAAAGGCCCGCGTACCGCAAAAAAAAAAAAAAAAAAAAAAAACCCACAGAAAATTTACAGTAATAATTGCGTATACAAATGCTGCTCCTAGAAGCTCCAGAGGTCATGCAAATTCCAATGTAAGACAAACTGATAAACATCATGTCTGGCATTTGAGGCACAGTTAAATTTCTAAGAGGAAAAAAGAGTTGGATAAATTATTTCAAAACACTCCATTTGTCCCTAAAGCAGCAGTTTTATTTCATGAATAGTGTGGATGAGCCTTGGAGATACAACAGAGCTATCTTCGTTGACAGATTTGCTTGAAATTTGATGTTTACAATCATGCTCCAATTTGGGCCCCTTCAAATAAAAGAGAAAGGAGTCAAGAGAAGGGAGCTGGAAGAAAGCTTTGGAGTGAAATACAGTGGATTTAGAGACTTGTGATTGGTAAATACAATTAATCTCAAGGCCAGGAAGTTCTTTCAGAGTATACTATGTATGGCATGTACCAAACTAGAAATTGGAGAATCAAATATAATGTCCTCTGTGTGCCCTGTCTGTTCTTTAAAACCAGAGCTATAAAACTATTGAACTGCTACATCAGGAGGAGAGCAGGAAGGTACAGCATGATTGAGAATCCTCCCAAGGGCAGTTCAAAATTGGCCTTCAGATTTTTCTCCAGGTACATATCTTCCTGTAGGATGTGGTCATATCTTTGTGTCTGTGGTTTTTGATTTTTAACTTTATTTAACAGGATTTGAAATGGCTTTAATAATAATTCTGGTCCATGTTCTTCTAAAAAATCTGGATGGAACCTAGTAAGAGTGATGAAGGACATGTTATAATTGCAAGTCAGCAAATGTTTAGTAATCACTTGTTACGAAGAGGGAGGAGGTAAAAATCTAATATTTATGGAATGTCTAATTCATGCTGGGCTTATCCAAAGAAATTCTACAATATACCATATAAATTACTCCTCATAGCAACCCATGGAGACCTGTATACGGGTCTTCATTTTAACAGTTGAGAAAAATGAGGTTTAGAGTCACAGGCTGAGAAGCAGGAACCACTTCTAGTGTGATATAATATAAGCACTTCCCCCAACCCTCCTCAATGAATGTGTAGACTGATTGGAGAGAAAAGACACATGTATTTGAAATAAGAAATTATCTATGTCAGAGGGGACATTTTACTACAGGGAGTGCTTGGCATATCATCTTGGCATATCATATAGTCATTATATTGTATTTGGGAGAAACGGGAGTTCACAAAGAACTCTTCTGGTGTTCAGGAAAGATACAATGGGCAAAGGTGGGATTCAGACTCAACAAAACATCCTTGAAAGCTTAGTAGAATTAACATTGTCAGTAGTGGAACGTTCATGTCCAAAGCTCCATAGGTGGATAATCAAAGGAGAGTTAGGCAGGAAATAGTTGACCGGTGTGATTGTGAGGGTTTAGTGGGAGGAAAAGCTAACAGTAAAGTTAAATTTAGTCTATAGATGTTATATTTCAGCTTGTGTTACACTTTTGTTTGGTATCTGTATAGTGTTTTTAGAAGAATCAACTGAAGTATTCTATTAATCTGACGTGGAGAAACAGAGAGGAAGAAGGATCATGGACATGAGAGAGGAGACAGTGTGGGTGATGACAATAAAAATTTTGTAAACCAGATTTTTTTTGGGGGGGATTTAAGATTTGGAAATTTTTGGAAATGGTTTTGTATTATACATCTAATTAAAACTATCCTATTGGGGCTTCTCCGGTGGTGCAGTGGTTGAGAGCCCACCTGCCAATGCAGGGGACATAGGTTCGAGCCCTGGTCCGGGAAGATCCCACATGCCGCAGAGCAACTAAGCTCGTGCGCCACAGGTGCTGAGCCTGTGAGCCACAACTACTGAACCCACACGCCACAACTACTGAAGTCTGCACACCTAGAGCCCGTGCTCTGCAACAAGAGAAGCCACCGCAATGAGAAGCCCGCACACCACAACGAACAGTAGGCCCCACTCGCTGCAACTAGAGAAAGCCCACAAGCAGCAACGAAGAGCCAACACAGCCAAAAAAAATAATAAATAAAGTAAAGAAATTTATAAAAAAAAAACTATCCTATTTTACCTCCTGTAATAGTTTCATGTTACCACTCTCGCAAATTACCATAAACCTGGTGTCTTAAAACAACACAAATTTATAATCTTACATTTCTGAAGGTTAGAAGTTCAAAATGATTCTCATCAGGCTAAATTCAAGGTGTTGGCAGAGGTGTGTTCCTTCTGTGAGATCTAAGAGAGAATTCATTTCCTTGTCTTTTCCAGCTTCTAAAGGCTGCCTGTATTCCTTGGCTCATGGCCTCCTACCAGCAATCACACTCTGACCTCCACTTCCCTAATCACATTTTCTTTTCTGACTGACTCTCCTGCCTCACTAGTTCCCTTATTAGGGCCCTTGTGGTTACATTGGGCCCTCCCAGATAACCCAGGATGATCCCCCCATCTGAAGACCCTTAGTCACATCTGCAAATCCTTTTTGCCATGGAAGGCGACATATTCACAGGTTCCTGGGATTAGGACATCTTTGGGTGGCCATTATTGTTCCTACCATGCCAACACATGGCAAGAATACTTACTGCTGCTTTAGATCCATCCATCCATCCATTCTAAATTGGGAAATACAGCATGTACATTGATGTGATTTAACTGTGCAGTTGAGTGTCTTGACTGTATCACTTTCAGCATCCATTAAACCCTCTGACCTCAACACTATCATTTGAAAACTGAGGTATTTTACCCATCTCTAAGTTCTGTTGTAGAAATTAGTGAAATAATGTAGAGGAAAATATATAGAGCAGTACCTATTACAAGCTATTAACTAAAGTAGTAATATAATAATAATATTAACAGCATTCTGTGATAAGTGCTAAAAATTTTAATAAATACTAGTTGTACTGAAGTGCATAGTATAGACACAGAGCTAGATTGAACAATTGTTATTAACTTAAAGAGAATTACTTTGAAACACAATAAAACCATTGTTGAGAATAATAGGGTTTCTTTCTTTATTCAGGTTTCTTATCAGTTGTGTCTCAACTTCATGTGAAGGTTCTAACTTTCTTTTTAGTATTTTCATGACAGAGAGTGAGTTAGGTGGGCCCAGATATTTCCAGAGTTACATTAAATTGTGGAAAATTTTATATTGATTCTGGCATTTGTATGCTCAATGTCAATCTTCTAAGGGTGCCTTCTGGGTGAATACAGTTTGCTTTTAGCTTGGGCTGATCCTCTTAAAATTATACCATATCAGTGGGGAAGATGTTTGGTAGCTTAGACATATCCTAAGGTTTACCTTCAGTGACAGCCATAAGACTCTTACAGCATGATTCATACTCATAAATACTTTTTTCTTTTTAATTAACTTTTATTGTGGTATAATTGATTGTTAGAAGTGGCAGAACACAGCCTTTGATGTGGAGGGCTGGTGAAGTGACTGCAGGAATAAATGATGACTTTCATTTTCATGGCTGTGGTACCATTACCAGGTTGAGGAACACAAAATAGGAAAAGGATTTTCTGAAAAACAGTGAGCTCTCTTTGAGATGGTAAATTTGAGGCTTCTCTAGGATATCTAGGTAGGAATGTTCATTAGGCAGCTTATGTACTAGGATGGAGCTCGAGAGAGCTCTGAGCTAATAATAGGCATTTGAGAGTCACCGTGAGCATGGATGAGATTGGATAGGGAACGTGTGCATAGTGACAAATAAAGCCAAGAACAGCACAATTTGTCTAATGACACTTTAGTAGACTGAGCTAGTGAGACCTGCAAAGGGAACTGGAAAGATATGATCAGAGAGGTAGAAAGAAAATCAGGAGATACAGTTTTTTAGGAGGTTTCAAGTGGTGGGTTGACTTGAGGGTTATTACAGTTTTAGGTGTGGCAAGGTCCACTTTGAGGCTATAATAGACTAGTGGTTGAGTACCCAGGAAATCAAGAAGCTTGGCAAATAGGAAATTGGATAGGAGATCCATATGGATATAGAAGCCCTCTAGGCTGATGCTGGAGCTTGGCATAGAAAACAGAACTATTACTTAGGTTCTGAAGTCCATACCAGGTCAGAGAGAATGATAGAGGCCTATTTAGATGTATCAGAAGACATATTTGTGCATTAAAGTGGTGCATATTTCCCTTGGGGTTGTTACAAACCTGTCAGTATTTATTTCACATTGGAGATAATGAAAACTAATTTTCTTTTGGGGAGAACTATTGATATAAACACAAGAGAAGCAAGATTGTCTAGCCATTGGACAACATCCTTGTAGTTCTCCAAACTTATCATATAGTTTCACACCTTTGTACCTCCAGACATACTGTTCCTTCTCTATTCCTACTATTATTCCTTGTCCAGGTTTATTTATTGACTAATTTTTTGTTTATAGCTTTTATTAAATTTTAAGATAAAATTTACATATAATGATGTTCAAAAATATTAAACATACACTTGTTGAGTTTTTGACAAATGTATGCATCTATGTAACCCAAATCCCTATCAAGATATAGAATATTATCATCACTGCATAAAGTACCCTCATACTCCTTCCCGGTCAAACCCTACACATACACCCCAGAGGAAACCACTGTTCTGATCTTTTTACTGCCGTAGATTAGTTTTGCCTGTTCTGAAAATTAATACCATGAATAAATCCATTATTTTATGAATAGACACTGGGGCAGTTTCTAGTTTGGGGTTCTTACAAATAAAGCTGCTATGAACATTCATGTAAAAGTGTTTTGGTGGATATTTGTTTTCACTTAACTCAGGTAAATAGCTAGGAGCGGAACTGCTGGGTCAGAGAGTAGGTGAGTGTTTAGTTTCATAAGCAACTGCCAGAGCCTTTACCAAAGTAGTTGTACCATTTTGCGCTGTCATCAACAATGAGAGTTGTTAGCTTCTCCACATCCTTGCCAATACTTGGTGTTGTCAGTCTTATTAATTGTAAACATTATGGTGGGTAACTCCTTGGGGTTTTAATTTGCATTTTTGGAGGACTAATGATGTTGAGCATCTTTTTATGTGTTTACTGGCCATTCATTGGGTTGTCTTTCTGCTATTGGGTTGGAGGAGTTCTTTTTATACCCTGGTTACCAGTTCTTACCTGATACATGTTTTGGGAATACTATCTCCCAGTCTGTGGCTTACCTATTTTAAAATTTTAAAAATATTTTTATTTAATGAAATTTTTATTTTAAAATGTATAAAATATGTTTATTTTAAAAATTGTATTGTAAGAACACTTAACATGAGATCTACCTTCTTAACAAATTTTTAAGGTGCAATACATTATTTGTTGGCTGTAGGTACAATGTGGTGCAGCACTAGTGCTCATTCATTTTGCTTCACTGAAACTATGCCCATTGATTTGCTAGTTCTTGAAAATCAAATTGAAGTGTCAACTCCACAGAGAAGACCTCATGCCCTTGTTCAAGAAGCCTTTCTTTCTATCATTGCTTCTTTGTTGTAGTACTTATCACATGTTATTGTAATTGTTGATTCCTTGAGTATTTCCACTATTAGCTGGAAAAATTGTTGAAAACAGGAGCATGTCTTATTCTAATCTGTATTTCTTATGTCAGGCATGGAGTTGGACTCATAGTCGACAATCAAAAATTTGAATAATAGAATTTGTGTTCTCTAATTTCTTGTTTTGTCTTTATGGTATACCAGTGTACACAAAATGTAAATCTAGAATATCATTTCTAATGTAAAAATCAAGATACTCTTACATATATAGCCAAGTGTGTACCATCCTCTTCAAAACTCATTCTCTTAAAAGACTATTTCCTATTCCTCTGGTGAAAATATTCTTCAGGGTTCTCTTTGGTTTTGCAGAACTGTCTTCAAATTGAAGCAGTAAACTGTTGTTTATTCTTTTTCTTTTTGAGGTATAATTGATAAACAGTTGTTTATTCTAAGCAACATGTAATTGGACCTTTGTTTTTCATCCAGTCTGAGACTCTTATTTGGAGAAAAATGGTGATGCCAGAGCATCAGATAGGCAGCAGAATTTGTTTTAGGAATAGAATTTCAATTTTCCGAAGACCACATCACCCCTCTTTCTCCAACCCCTTCTTCAAGTAGAACATCTTAGCTTTGATCTGTGTGTTTTACATACCAGGCTTCTGACTACCTTTCATTTAAAGAAAAGCAACACCAGCAAAAGAAACTGTATAACAGGATACATGTGTTTCTGTCCTCCCTTCTCTTCCTTGGCCTGGTTTTGCATCTAAGAAGACACTCTGAGGCTTTTAGGCATTGAGGGTGCTGGGATGGGGAAGATGAAGTGTCTTGACTCTTTTCAGCAAGGGAGATTGGTTTTGTGTATCTCTGTGTCCTGTGCCAGGATCAGACATGGACATAATGCAGAGCCTTTTCAGATCTTTATAGCCATTTTTAATGCTGTTGATCTGGAGGTAGAAGTTTCAAATCCCTGGATGCTCCTTCTCAATCCAACTCACAGTTAGTGGATATTCCTTCCAGGTTTAGACTATCTTTTTCTCATCCTTCATTTCCATTGCTATTTCAAAAGTTAGCCTTTCATATTGCTTCACTTTAATGATGTTTTTATATGTTTTACTGCAAAAAAAGTGCTCATTGCAGAAAAAGAGAAAATAACTAAAAGAAGAAAATAATAAAAATTACATATCATCCTACCACAACTCAGAGGAACATTTGGGCTGTTATTATTTTAAAGTTTTAATTACTTTAAATTCTTAATGTGAGTGTGTGTGTGTGTGTGTATATATATATATATATATATATATATAAATCAACTATATATGAATATCCAATAGCTATTGATGTATAATAAACTATCCCAAATGTTGTGACTTAAAACAACAACCATGTATTTAGATCATGTATTAGTCAGCTCCAGCTGCTATTACAATACCACAGATTCAGTGGCTTAAAAAACTAAACTTATTTTCTCACAGTTCTGGAGGCTAAAAGTGTGAAATCAAGATACCAGCACGGGAGGTTTCCGGTGAGAGCTATCTTCTTGGCTTGTAGGTGGCTGCCTTCTACCTGTTTACTCTAGTGGCCCTTTCTTGATGTATGTGTGTGCATGTGTACGCATGCGCGCACACACACACGCACGCACACACACACACACACAGAGTGTCAGAGAGAGAGATGTTTCACTGGTGTCTCTTCTTATAAGCTCTCTGATGCCTTTCTATTCGAAAGCCTTATAACCTCATGTAAACTTAATTACTTTGGTAAAGGCCTGATCTCTAAGTACAGCCACATTGGGGGTTAGGACTTCAACATAAGAATTTCAGGGGGATACAAACATTTGGTCCATAACAGATAATGATTTTGCAGGTTGGATATTTGAATTCGGTTCAGCTGTGTGGTTCTTTTGGGCTGAGCCAGGCTTGGCTGATTCCGTGTGTCTGTGGTCAACTGGCGGTGACTGGTGCTGGCTAGTATATTATGGCCTCATCTTGCAAGGCTGGGATGACATAAGCCTCTCCCTATGTCTCTCATCATCTAGCATGCTAGCTCAGGCTGATTTACATGATTTTTGGAGAGCCCTAAGAGCAACAAGAGGGCAAGTTTCAATACACAAGAACTTGTCAAGTCTCCACTTGAGTCATATTTGCTTCTGTTCCATTGGCCAAAGTAAGGCCACAGTCAGTATAGGAGGACACTATCAAAGGTCTAGGATATAGGGAGGTGTGAACTGCAAATCATTCCACCACATATATGCAATATGCATATATAATTTTTCCCCAAAACAGGGACAAACTTTACATACTGTCTTATAACATTTTTTTTTTACTTAATAAAAATCATATCCTTCTATGTCTTTAACATTTTTCTGTAGCCACATTTTATTGCTTTATGGACAAAACATGGTCTTAAGGAGCGTTACATAAACAGAAGTTCAAAAAATATTCTGCCTAAATCATTAGACTGCATTGCCTTCTAAAATGAGTATTTGGAAGGGAACAAAAGTCTTGGGATGCGTATGTTATATAACATTTCTTAAGGACCAGTCTCAGTCACTAAGCTAGTGCTAAGAGGATGCTTATAATTGAGTAAGGTACTGGATCTGTGGAAGCTCATCTCACTTTAAGTGGTACTCTTCTTTTAGTAAATAGAAAGGCAAACATGTTCATACATTGCAGATGATTAACATGAAGTGATTGTGTGCATAGGTCAGAACCAGGAGGAATAGAATATGAGATGAAGCACAGGCCATAGAAGTCATTCTCGCTTGTATGTATTTCTGTATTTCTCATACCTACATTTGATCTGTCAGCAATATACCCTCAGAGTAGCTCAGCTTAGGCATGTTGGGATATCCTTGTCATCCTTACAACTTTTCCTAATACCACTGCTTCTGTAATGCCACTGATCCTCTCTGTTGAGCTACCTTCATTGTCTCACTGCCTGCCTATCACCAAGCCATACATACTGGTTCCAAGGGCACTGTTACCAAATTGTACCCATTCTGCCCGTGGCCCTTTAACAACAGATTCTTGTGCCTAACCTGCACACCATAGTGAACACAGGAAAGCTCTCCTCAGTGAGCTCCATGTTGACAACGACCCCCATGAAAAACAAAAGCTATTTCTCAGCTCTCATCTTATTTAGCAGTAGAATTTGCCACCGTTGGTCACAGTTTCCTTCTTGTCACAGTTTCTTCTCTTGGATTCCAGGGCAGTGTACTTTCATGAATTTCTTTCTACTTTTCTAACTACTGCTTTTTGGTTTCTTTTACGGGTTCTTTCCTTATTCCCAAGACATCTAAGTGTTAGAATGCCCTAGGGCCTTGTCCTTGAATCTCTTTTCTTTTCTATCTATGTTTAATTTTTAGGTGATTACATGAAATTTCATGACCTATGACTACTAAATTTATGCCACTAGCTTGTATTTCTCCCCGGAACTCCAAACTGGTGTATCCAATTGCTTAACGTGTCCAAACTTAGTATGTGTCGAACTGAACTTCTGATAGTTCTCCTAGTAAACAGAGACTGCTGTAGTCTCCTCACCATGGTTAATAGCAATGCCTTTCTTCTAATTGCTCAGACTACAACCTTGCTGACTCTTCTATTTTGTTCATGTTCCACAACTGATCTGTCAGGAAATTCTGCCAGCTCTTCTAGTTTGGGGACGTTAAAAATGTTCCACTGAATGAACTTGTTCATGTTGTACCTTATTATAAATTCCTAAAAAGAATAACACGAACAAAGGCTCTAAGTTTATTTTATTGCTTTTGACAACTGCCTAAATTGCATTTCATACGTTCATTCATTCACTCAATAAATATTTGCTGAGAGCATGTGATGTCCAAGAAGCTCTTAATTGGCAGCAATAGAGTTGAGGCCTGAGCCTTTGCGATACTTACCTGCTTGTGTGGAAGACAGAAAGTCAACTAAATAATGACAAACTCTGGTAAAGGTTATAAAGTAGACTAACAGAGACTGATAGAAAATATAACTAGGAGAACATTAATATTATAGAGTCATATTAAACACCTCATTATCCTGAAACCTGTCCACCTTGAGTATTAAAACTGTCTTTTGTTTATTCTTTGTGTTTTTTTTTTATTCTTTGTTATTTTTAAATACCTGGTTTGAGAGATGAAAGCAAAAAAAATAATACCCCACAAATGTGGATACTTTGACATTCTTCACTCTCAGTTTTGGTAATCTAAGATTTAGCCCTAAATTCTAAAGTTTGAAAACTGATTAAATACAAAACAATACATATAACCTTATAAATATTGAGGCAACTATGAATGATTGAAGAAGAAACAGTGCTGCTATTCTTGGGACCATAAAATAAATGTTTTCAAAAGATATAAATAAATATGAGAGGGAGACAGTTGAACTACAGGTGACATGTAAAAAACTACAGGTGACATGTAAAAATAAGTACTGAAATTGCTCATGCTTTAGTGAAAAGGCAGGATTCTCCAGCCACCATTGAACCTGTGAGTCTCAGCAGCAACCTCAGATCTTCATTATCTACAACTGCTCTGTATCTGATTTTAGAATGTGGAGGGAATTTATCACAGTCGAGCTAGGAAATGGAAATTTCTAAGGAGAAGACAGATCTAATTGGGTCTTCTCATGGGACATACGCTTTCACTGAGATGACAACAACTACATCCCAAGGAATGAAAGCTAGTTGTGTTTTCTATTTCTTCTAACAGTGCAGGATTGAATTAGACTATCAATCCACAAATTACACATTATGAATAAATCAATTTTTAAACAGAGTCTTTTCTGGTTCTTAAAATTACATAAACAACTTTGCCTTTGCTATGGAAGGGATATCAGTTGGCTGAAAACATCCTTTTTGTCAGATGTGAAACCTATACTTGACAGTGACTCAGGGAAACCTGGCTGACCCTGGATGCCCTTGCTACTCTTTCTCCCTTAGCTCAGTTTCAAGGGTGAATTCACAAGTGGGGATGGCTTTGGTATAGTCAAAAGTCACTTGGACCAGATGGTTACAAGCAGGCCAAGTGTCCTGTGCCTGTTCTGCTCTTCATTTGGGTCTGAAATAAAAGGCCTGCTGGCTCAGTGCAAAACAAAAGTTAATGAAAGGGAGGTCAAACACTCAGCCATGCCACCTGGCACCATTAAAAGAATCAGCTTGAGCAGACCATGTTCAGATGAATATTTTGAGTGTAAAATCAACAGAACTAAAAAAGAAAGAGAGAGAGGAAAAAATCCATGTCATGAAAGAGACAGTTAAAATAACCTCAGTAGAGGTTGACAGTGTTGTCCACCTGGGATTATAAATGCCAAAAGGGTGACTCCTTCTCTTTACGTTCCTTTGGAGCAGGGCAAGACAGGGCAGAGGTAGATAAGGTCTTAGTAAATAACTTGAAAAACCCAAGGGTGAATGAGGAAAACTAATATTCTTGGGGGTGTGCAAGTCCTTCAGGGCCTGGTGTGGCAGCCACGGTTCTGGATCCAAGTTGGAGTTTTAGCTGGTAGGGAAAATGCAGCACCAAATGATTGGTATTTTCTTTTTATAACTTTCAGGCTATTAATAGATCACCATTCCTTTCCAAAGGCTATGTAGTTGCCTACATATCAAGTTGTAATAATCTGTGACTCCCCACTTGTCTTCTTAAGTTCATCAAACATTCAGTGGACTGCTTCCTTCTAGGGCAGAAAGAAGTATGTTTTGTGTCTAATTATGGGTAAGCAAAACTAGAATTTATATTATTTTAAACATTTTCTGTGATTCAAGTTTGAGAGTGGGGAGAAGAATCCAGGAAGCTAGATTCACTGGGATGCTTTTGGGCTGAATAAATGGGGTCAACTCAGAGAATGTGGATTAATACAAAAAGATGCCCTCACTGATAACCTAAAGGCCAGATTGGAGACAGAACTCTCCAGTGGTTAAGGACATGATTAGGACATGACAATTTCTAGTAAGAGTTGGGGGAAAGTTTTTTCTGCTTTGTCTACAGAGGCATCATCTTCCTTTTCAAACTTTCTGAGAACCAGTGCATAATCTTCTCCCCCCAAATGATGGGTATCTCAGGTACAACTATTTTCTGTTAATTTTAATTCCATATATTATATTTTTTATAATTATTTCTATTTAGGGCTTTTGTTTCATGCCTAGAAAATGAAAGGCTTTACCTTTGTTAAGGATTAATAGATTTCTGTGGTCCATTAAAAAAAAGTTCATTTTGAAGCTCAGAGCAACCTCACTGGATGGGATTGAAAGGGAAAGTAAATGGCCTGGGTGGCTTGGAGGTGGTAAGAGGGCATTAGATGGAATAACTGGGAATCTACCATTTATGTCAAATTTTACATCTTTGTTTCTCTAGACCCCATTTTCTCATTCTGTTTTCCCTAGCAATAGACCATATTTAGCACAGAAAGTAGGTGTCATATGCATCTAGTCTTTTGTTATGTGTGAAATTGAGGAGGTGAAGGATTATTTTCATACAGATAAATAGTACATGGAGAAAGGAAAATTAAAATAAAGAAAATGAAGCAACTAACATTTAAAGCAGGGAAGAATTAAAGAAGGAAGATTGGCAGAACTTTCCCAAATACTTGATTGCAAATTTTGGAATCATAGTTGTTATGCAGTAGTTGCTTTTACCTGTCAGAGTAGGGGATAGAATACATGGAAGAAAGTTTGTGTCTCTTCAAGGAGAAGAATGAGTGCTCCCATTTTCATGTTTATTATGACAGCTATTTCTGGTAATTCTAAAGCTATTAAATGCTATGAAACATAAACTAGTTCTAATACACTCACTTTACGCAACAGCTGGGAAAGAAAATCAGAGCCACTCCGCTGGACCAGCTGAATCGTGAGAAAGGCATTTCATACCCCTCCAGCTGACGCAGCACACAGATCAAACTGCCAGCTGTATTTTAGGGAAAATATGTCACAACAGACAAATGTAAGAAAAGGACAGATCCACAAAAAAGATTTTCTGCATATGAATCACACTAGTAGGAAAACTTCAGAATGAGTAAGTAAAAAGTTAGGCATCATCCCCTCAATATTTAGAAAGCCCCTCATACCCACTGCAACCACCATGAGATAAAATACGTTTTTAGAATTATTTCTCATAGAAACAAAAATCATGAGCCAGAATCTCCTAAATATATTCACCATTGGTCTCTTTGTGCTGGCTTTAGATGTAAAATTCTCACAGAACTGTCAATAATGGAGTCCACATAAAAGCCAGAAACATAAAAGATAAGGGAAAAACCCATCAGGTATATATTTTTTGCATATAGCTAGTCAGGGATTACTACAACTTCACACTTTAGAAATGTGCTCAATATAAACTGTTGTCAAAATGATCTTGGCATATTTGCCAAGTGATGCATTGTATTGAGCCTGTCATGTGGCAAGCATTGTTACCTGTGAACCAAGTACCTTTATTCCATTCACATTGAGGAAGGATGGTCACAGAGAGCGTAAGTAGCTTTTCCAAAGTCACACAGTAAGTGGCAAAGCTTGACGTTTGAACCCAGATCATTGAGATTCGAAAGGGTGGATTCTTTGCTTCATTTTACTCTGCCTGGTGGTTGCCTAGTTTTACTTGAAATTTCCTGTGATGGAGAGATTGCTGGAGAGTTCCTGGTTCTCTAAGGCAGAGTGTTCAGTCTTGAGCAGTTCAAAATATCATCCTGTCTCCTCCACTCATTGTTCATGGCAAGAAGTTTTGGAGCCATAGGGATCCAATCTATTCCCTCCTTTGGATGACACTCATTCATACAACCTGATTCCATTTTGAATCTTCCCTTCTTGTTACTGAATCCTCCAACTGTTACTCACACGACATGTATTGGGTCTCGTCAACTTTCTGGCTATTGGGAATGTTACATATTCTGTCTCTACAACTGTAAAATGGGGACCATAATATGTCTTACC
The DNA here is from genome assembly GCF_949752795.1 of Hyperoodon ampullatus. NCBI lineage: Eukaryota > Metazoa > Chordata > Mammalia > Artiodactyla > Ziphiidae > Hyperoodon > Hyperoodon ampullatus. Next base: position 32,606,091 of record NC_136913.1, read on the forward strand.
ACTCAGCTTTGTTGAAAAAATTTAATACTGAGTTAATATATGTAAAGCTCTTAGTACCTGGCACATAGCAAGTACTCAAAAATGTTTGTCATTAATATTATTATTTCTGGTATTATCATTGCCCTTAGGGCTATTGTGGTGATTAAAGTGTGATCACATAGGTAAAGCCTCTAGTACAGAGCATGGGGCAGATTAATCACTCAATATATGTCAAGTTCCTCACCCTTTCTGTAAGCATCTAAGGTATGGGTAGCCTTCATGACTCCTTTCATCCTTGTGAGAGTTTATTTTCTAATTTCTCACATTTGGTGGTTTGTTGCTACAATAGACCAGTCAGAATTCCATCTCTGTATTAGCAATAGATTTTTGTTATGTATCTTCCTTTCTTAGACAAGTATGACCTCTGACTTTAGAATGACTGTCATTCCATTCTGTTACACGTTAACTGCAAAAAAAAAAAAAATCAACAATCTGCTGCAATGCCTTGATAAATGTGTCTTTCCATGGGGCCAGTCACAATGATTCTGGGGTGTCTGAAGAATGTTCTTGAAGACAGTGGTAGACATTCTCCACACTCACTAGTGGGCTGGCACCAGGGTCTTGGCAATGAATGTCTGTCAGGGTACAGATACTCTGGATTTTCATTTGGTTCCACAGCTGCAGCATTTCAAGGGATTCTTTCTCAGGATAAACATAATGATGTGAGCCTCCATGCTGAACAGTAACACATTTTACTGAGAATTTTCCTAATGCAGTTCTCTAGGCTACTTTTTCTTTTGCTTCCTTTATTGATTTGATTAACTGAATAATGCCTGAAACTATGTCATATATATATGCACAGACCTAATCAGTGTGGGAAAAGCAACAGCAAAAAAGCACAGGGCGTCTGCCTTGTCTATTCAATAATTTCCGTTAAGCATGTGCATGATAGGAAGGTAGGAAGAGCCAAGTGTAGAGTAAGTGGTCTGGTAGTACCAGGTATAAGGAGGCCTACATCATGGCTACTGTTAAGCATATAAATGCATTATAAATGGTCTTCATTCAAGTAGGTCATGGAAACTACGGCCATGTTTCCATGTTGGGAGAAGGGAGATTTCTATCATCCATTCTCAAAATAAAAATCCTCTTTATTTTACTGTTGCTCTTTCTGTAAAAAAAAAAAAAAAAGGAATTCAGTCACCATTTCTTAATCATAAATGTATTTCTAAAGAGTAGGCAAAATGTATTTTAAAATATTGAGCACACTGAGAGCATTTTAACAATGTTAATTAATATTGATTTTTGGTTCCTAAAGTATATATGACTACAAAACTTTAATTCCTTAACATGGTTCATTATTTTCATAACTATATAAAAATTATTCAATCCTGGGTTTCATCTAATCCTTCAAAGCACAAGTACTTTCAACTACCACCATCAGGATTTTCTGACCACGGATGTTTTCACCCATGCTGTGAAAAACCTTGCTACATGATTTCTGAAGAATGAATGAAATGAAAATGATAAATACAGTCTGGCCTATGTGGATAAACCATCTCATTCCTTGAAATTTATTTGGAGGTTGACACTTAGCTTTATCTTTAAAATGCTTCTAAGTTATTGTCTTTCATACGCTGGACATAACATGAGATCTAGTTCTCTTGAATTCATTTCATGGCCTTTTCCTTCCTTTACTTATAGAGAATTCATAACTCATTTAGCTGTACATTGTAGATGCTTACTGCCTTGGTCATGCACCCTCATGCCCCCCACCAACCCCAAATTATCTCAGAGCCCTTAGTTGAAAGCAAATAATGGTTTGGTACTAAGGGTAGCCAGGATTTGTTTTAATGAGGACTGGTAAGACACTCAAAGGCCTTGAGACACAGACATGACTGTCATGAAGGAAAAAGTTTGTTCCACTCACAGGTCCCTAGAAACACAAGGCAAAGGATGCCATGCCAGGCCACGTGGGGGAGCACCAGGGTCAGTCAGGAGGTAGACAGAGCAAGAGGAAAACATGGTCACAAGTTTATATTGTGGTTTCTATGGGAAGGAACTGGTGAGTCAGGGTCAGCGGGTTTAGGATTAGGTAGTTTGAATAATTTCAGTGGGCTCTGTGGCATAGCAGCCGTCCCTAGTTGTCTGGTACCTGGCTCTGGAGTAATTAGGGCAAGGGGGATAGTGGCCCGGAGTGCAAGACCCCAGTAAAAGAGGTGGCTGGAGAAACGGGCTCTGGATTGGTTGGTTTGCATATGAAAGGCACATTTTCCGGGTGAATTGTTTGCTGTCTCTAGGAATTGGCTAACCCCGGGAGGGTCAGTTTCTCCAGGGTCAGCAAGGCCACAAGCTGTCGAAGCGTGAGAATATAAAAAATAAAAGTCATGATTAATATAGGTTGTTGCCCATGGTGAGATACCTCGCCTGTATGACTGATTTATCTGTCATTACATGCCCAGTCAGACCTCAGAGCCTGGTCCATAGGAACTGATAATAGATATATGGTGTATTCTAGGGCCTAGGCTGCACTACTTAGTAAGTTTTGCTTGCCTTTTGAAATTTATAAAAATACTTGGGAGGAAAATAAAAGATCAAGATAGAACCCTATTTTATTTATCTAATAATAACAGTAATCTGTAACACTTATTTTGAGTGTAGCTCAGCTTCACTAATACCCTACATATGTTTCCAATAATTGATGGACATGAATTTCAAATGGCACATAGAACTCAAGTTTCTCAGCCCTTTGATGAGCCCTAACCTCCTCCCCTGCCCTGCCTTGCTTTCTAAATCCATGAACTATTCCCTTTCAGCATCTGTGTATCTGTTTGTGCTCACTACTGTAGTGCTGAGGACATCAAACACATCTGTCAGTCAGTCCAGCAGCAACCATTTATTGAGCACCCGGGGTATTTATACAACCCACAGTGTGTATCTGAGTAGATAACAAAAACTAAGCTAAATTACTGTTGTTGAAATGAGTGGAAGCAACAGGCTCCTCTTTAAGGATGAGCAAATTCACATTGTCCTTATTTTTTAAAGGCTATTTTGGGAATCATAAAATCAAAAGATGTTTTTCAAGCATTCTTCCTTAACTTTTTTTTTTTTTTTTTTTGCGTTACACGGGCCTCTCACCGCCACGGCCTCTCCCGCTGCGGAGCACAGGCTCCGGATGCGCAGGCTCAGCAGCCACGGCTCACGGGCCCAGCCGCTCCGCGGCATGCGGGATCCTCCCGGACCGGGGCATGAACCCGCACCCCCTGCACCGGCAAGCGGACCCCCAACCACTGCGCCACCAGGGAAGCCCTTTCCTTAACTTTTTAAAAATAAGAGTATCTTGAAAGGAAACTGTGTGCATTCAATTTAAGTTTATTTCAGATTATACCATTACGTTACGGGTTTATAAAAACTTTTACATTCTGTAAAACCCTTTGAAATTTTTTAATACAAAGTTTTCTTTTTTAAAAGAGGAAAAAATTACTGGAAGTTAATGCCAACATTTGAACCTTGATAATTATTTAATACACTTCTTTTATATGTTAAGGTCCAAGCAACCCTTGTCTTTATCAAGAAGGACACTAAAGTTTGAGGTTTGCTTTGAGAAGTTTTGTTTGTTTTCTGATTACAGTGCTTAAACTCAGCTGGCTGGCATAAAAGTATATTTTCTACATCAAATTTACTGGCACAGTAACTATTGTAACGAGTCCTGGGTCCCACATTTTTTTTATTGAAGTACAGTTGATTTATAATGTGTTAATTTCTGCTGTGCAGCAAAGTTATTCAGTTATACATATATATATACATTCTTTTTTTAATATTCTTTTACATTATGGTTTATCATAGGATATTGAATATATTTCCCTGCACTATACAGTAGGACCTTGTTGTTTATTCATTCTATATATAATAGCTTATATCTGCTAACCTCAACCTCCCACTCTACCCCTCCCCCAACCCCCTCCCCCTTGGCAACCACCAGTCTGTTCCCTATGTCTGTGAGTCTGTTTCTGTTTTGTAGATAGGTTCATTTGTGTCATATTTAGATTCCATATATAAGTAATATCATATGGTGTTTGTCTTTTTCTTTCTGACTTACTTCACTTAGTATGATAATCTCTAGTTGCATCCATGTTGCTGCAAATGGCATTATTTCTTTCTTTTTACAGCTGAGTAGTATTCCATTGTATATATATATACCACATCTTCTTTATCCATTCCTTTGTTGATGGACATTTAGGTTGTTTCCATGTCTTGGCTATTGTGAATAGTACTGCTATGAATATAGGGGTACATGTATCTTTTTGGATTAGAGTTTTGTCTGGATGTATGCTGGGTCCCACATTTTTAATCTCCATTGTTTGAGGGTGGCCTTTGAACTTACATTTTAGGACTGGGAAAAGCTGTATGGGATGGTCATAAACTTTGAAACTAAATCAGGAAACCAGCATGTATCGCTCTGCTTGCTCTGTCCTAACCCACAGTGTGGTCTGGGGCTGATCACTGAACCCCTTGTTGGCATCTCTGAATGGAAGTGAGATCAATACATTACATGTAAGAAGCATCTTTTTTTGTAGTTTATTGATTTCATGTAGTTCGGAAACCAGTCTTATCTAAATCATGAAATATTTAACCTCAGTGAAGTCTTTCAGTCCATGCATACCCTTAATATCTCATCTTATACCTATGTTAATGTTCTTACTTATAATCATTATTTTAAAACAAGAAGTGGCTATAGAGGTAATTGAGTCCAGATCACTTCCCTCCTAGAATATAAGCTCAAGAAGTCATGATTAATGCCTGGCTTTTTGAAGGGATATATCCTAGTGGCTTAGCACAGCATCTGCTATGTGATATGTGCTCAGCAAATGTGCTGCAATATATTAGTGGCTGTTTTAAAATCTCATCTAGGTATTTAGAACTTATGAACACTACCTAATGATTTGTGAGGTAAAGCTAAAGAAGGGAAAATTTTAAGTCCTTACTATTACTCTCTAGTCCCCTATAGTGGGGGGATGTAGACATAGAGAAAAACAGGATTGATGAGTGTGTGTGTGTGTGTGTGTGTGTGTGTGTGTGTGTATTTTGGAGGAGGGGCAGGAAAGAGATTTAGGTAGACGACACGGATACCTGTGACATTGACAAATGACTGACACAGAAAATATAATTATTTGCTATTTTTAAGAGCATATAACTAAATTTAGTGAGTTATACACACAAATAAAAGGCCAATTTACTAATGGCTGAAGAAAACAGACTCTAAATCTCAAGGAAGGAAAGATAATTACCTTATTTTTATTTACATTTTATTTGCTGTTTACTCTTATATGCTGTCTTTTGAGATACTTATTTTCTTTAGTCAACAAGTAAGGTTTCTACTGTGATATCAAAATGAAGCGTTTTTTAAGAACTTTGTGTGAAAAATGGTTTATCTCTGGGATGTTTCTCCCACCAGAAGTCTGATTGGTCACACTTACTTAATAGCAGCTGTTGGCTTCAGGAAATGTCAAGGAGACTAGAATACGGGGGCTGCTGATGTTGGGTAAGGGAGCAGGAGAGTGTGAGAAGGAAGGAATTGACTCTTTCCAATTTACTCTCAGAACAGGCTGAATCGAAGATGCAGTCATAGCCAGTTGTGTATGGATGTACACTGCACATCAGCCCGTCCATGCTTGATGATTATGAGTTGCCTGTTTGTATCGTCCAAACTCAATACTCAGACTCCAAGTGTCTGCACAGTGCCAAAACACTGTGCACAAAGAGAAAAATCGATTTCATCAAAGCTGTCTCCTTTTCTATCTCAGTGATTCCCCAATATCTCTCCAGAACTGGGTGCATCAGAACTATGTGAGATGGTTATCAAAAATACAGAATTTGGGCTTCCCTGGTGGCGCAGTGGTTGAGAGTCCGCCTGCCGATGCAGGGGGTACGGGTTCGTGCCCCAGTCTGGGAAGATCCCACATGCCGCGGAGCGGCTGGGCCCGTGAGCCATGGCCGCTGAGCCTGCGCGTCCGGAGCCTGTGCTCTGCAACGGGAGTGGCCACAACAGTGAGAGACCCGCATACCGCAAAAAAAAAAATACAGAATTTGAGCCTTGTTACAAACCTCTTGAATCAGAGTCACCAGGTATGTGGCCTAGGAATATGCATTTTATTAATCTCCGTAGGCAATGCTCATTTGGACTAACAGCTCTCATCAACATATTACTGAGTGATATAATTGATTTTCTAATAATTTTTGGATCATTTATTGTTTTCAAGTCACATATAAAAAGTCAGAAACCCTATTTTCCAGAAATTTATAAACCAGGAGATTGACACCCTAAAAATACAATGTAGTGACATGAAAAGAGAACAGGACCTGGTTTAGTAGACTTCAGTTCTAGTGGGGTCTTTGCTTCGTTACTAACACTGTGACTTTTGGCCAGAATAGACTGAATATGAAACTACTGATATTTGCATTTTTTTGACCCACAAAAATGGTGATTTTATATGCTTCAGCCCAATGATTTAACTCTGAGCATTGTTTCCTGTGTTTTAAATGGTATCATATTATTATCAGAAGACTATTTTTAGGATTAAATGAGCTTTTATAAGTAATCCCACTCTAAAATTATAATGTGAGCTGTTCTTTCATCTCCTTTAGAGACCATACTACTAGTAAATGCTAGTCGTTATGTTTGGGCATTGTACACCATTGGATTATGCTCTGCAGTACTTTTTGTTGTGTATACACATAAAATCTGCTCCACACTTTGGGAAATTTAATGATGACTGTTAAGTCCATGCCATCATATGAGAGTTCTCACAAAGAGCTGCGGCTTCTTGTATACCTTGGCTAGAATGGCTTTTTGTAGTTGTTGCCTTTCTATATGTCCTTATGCCATTCCTTCAGCCCTGGTTCCCTCCATTTTCTTGACTGAGAAGGCCACAGAGCAACTGCTTAGTTATGTTGCTATCACTCATTGTTAGCTTCATCCAAGGAAGAGATGTTCAATTCCAGGAAGAGCTCTCCAATATTAGCACGCTGGCCAAACTCCAGGACCTCAGGATGGTGATTCCAACCAGCTACTTAAACTAAAAGGAGGATTCATTGCCACAACTAACCGAATTGCTGCCAGTAATCATTGAGCAATTATTGATACGAAAGTGGTGTTATTTGAAAGAAGTGAAAAATGTTCTGATCTTCAAAAATGTGAAGATTATAGGGACTTCCCTGGCGGTCCAGTGGTTATGACTCCACACTTCCACTGCAGGGGGCACGGGTTCAATCACTGGTGGGGGAACTAAGATCCCACATTCCACATGGTGAGGCCAAAAAAACCCTGTGAATATTATAACTTTCCAAGAAAAGATTGGTGGACGAGTTTTCAATACCCAGAAAACCTTAGGAAATGATCTTGGCAGAGATGAATTGTGGATACTGTGACAGGGAATTGGTGCTTTGGGGGGAGCCAAAATTAGTTTGCCAAGAACAAGTTGAAGGATTTATCAATTGAACTTTCTTTTTCTAGGTAACTTTGACTTGTAACTTAAAACATTTAATTATGTCTCTCATAATGTCCTTCTGAAAAAGCTGGGAAAATAAGTGTTTGTGATTGAACAGGTGGAATCATAGCCAACTGAGAATTGTGCTAAATGAGAGTGTTGTTCAGAAGAGATCCTAAGTGGTCTCTGTGCAGTGATGTGCTGGAGCCATGCCAGCTCTTGAGAGCTTATTGTACACATCTCTTCCTAATGCCTCATTTGGTGATATTACATCAGTAGGTTGAAATCCGCCATGGTGGGTCTATTCATACCAAGGAAATTGGTCAACAGTACAATCTGGGTTTTATTTTTCTCTAGAGAAAAGGATGTCACTTGCCCTATGCTGAGGTAGCTTCTTGTCTAGTATGAGAGAAAGACATTTGGCATGCAAAGCCCTACATATCATACTCCCTTGATTTCTCCTTTGCTTTCTTCTTTGCTCTCACCTTGTACCAGTTTCTCTACTCAAATGCTATGTTCTTAGCCTCACAGGTATTTTCGCTATTCCTTAAACACCCCAAACTCATTCTTGCCTCAAGCTTTTGCACCTGCTATTCCATCAGGACTTCCCACCCTCCAGAACTTTGCATCCCTCCTCTATCCAGGTTCAAATACCACTTCTTCAGAAAAGCCTTCTCCGACTACCTCCAGACTAAAGTAAACAACTCGCTCTGCCTCTCAGTCACTCTTTTTTCACAAAATCCAGGTTTTTACTTTAAATAAACTGTTACACTTAGAATAGTTTTGATTTACAGAAAATTTCCAAAGATAGTTCAAAGTTTCTATTATATCCCCTGTCCAGTTTTCCCTATTATTAACATCTTGTGTTACTATGATACATTTCTTAACAACAGAAAAGCCAACATTAGTATTTTACTATTAACTCAATTCCACATTGTATTTGGATTTCACTTTTTTTTTTTTAGCTAATGTCCTTTTCTGTTCCATGATCACACCAGGATACTGCATTATGTTTAATCAACATGTTTCCTTAGCCCCCTCTAGTCTTTGATAATTTCTCAAATTTTCCTTATTTTCGATGACCTTGACAGTTTTGAGAAGTACTGGTTGAGGCATTTTGTAGAATGTCCTGCAACTGAAGTTTTTATGAAGTTTTTCTTATGGTTAGAACTGAGGTTATGGGTTTCGGAGAGGAAGACCACAGAAGTGAAGTGTCATTCTCATTAGATTATATCAAGGGTATGTGCTATCAACATGAGTTATCACTGATGATACTAACCTTGGTCAGCTGGCTGAGTTGACAGTGTTTATCAGGTGTCTCCACTCTCTTACTCTTCCCTGCCCCACCCTTTCCATCAGAATTCTCTTTGGAAGAAAGGCATTAAACGCAGTCCACACTTGGGGGGCAGGTGGGGAGTTAACCTCCATTTCCACGAGGGGAGAGTATCTACATAAATTATTCTCTGTACCAGAGATTTGTCCACTCTCCCCCATTTATTTATTTATTCAATTATTTATTTATATTGAGCACTTACTAGCACACCACCGTGTCTGTGTTTTTATATGGACTCATGGATATTTACTTAATATTTTGAGTTATATAATCCATCACTTTTTATTGTTGTTGTTGCTCAAATTTTTCCAGCTTTGGCCAATGGTAACTCTTTCAGATTGGCTCTTAAGTCCCTTTGATATAACTTCATCTTTTTTGTTTTTTGAATACTTCCTTACTTTCTGGTACTATAAGATGCTCCAGGCTCATCTTGCATATTCTCTGCCCCAATGTTTCTCCAAGAAACCCCAGTTCCTTTAATTGGAGAATGGTATTAGAAATCATTATCTGGGCACTGAATGTGCTTGTTGCTATAGAGGTATACTTACTTATAAACCCTCTCAGTGAACAGGGGTAGAAAATATATGTATGCATATTAAGCCATGTACACACGCTTATCTAATTTTTTTATCTATCCATCTGCATTATAATAAGCTGAAGATGAGTTTACACTGATGTCTCCAACTCTAATCCAGTATCAAAGGGTTTATTCTACCTCCTTGTTTATCTATAACCTCCTACTCCAACAGTGAGAAACCTGACTCCCACCATCTGCTATCCACTTACTTGTTTGTTCAGTCCCAGTGTACATGTGTAGCAACTACAGAATTGTTAACCTGTACTCCCATGAGAAAAAATTTACCAAAACTAGATTACAGTGTACATATTCAGTTTCTCTCGGCTTTAGTCTTATAGTTCCCAGTCAAAAGACCATTTTCCAAAATCAAAACACAGTTTTAAAGCATCATAATATTCATCATCGTGGTTTTCCCATATATATATATATATATATACATATATATATATATTATAAGCTCCAGAAGAGCAGAAGAACTTGGTCTGTCCATCTTGCAAAACATTCTTAACCTCAGCCAGCACATCAAAAATAATGCCAAGTGGGGCTTCCCTGGTGGCACAGTTGTTGAGAGTCCGCCTGCCGATGCAGGGGACACGGGTTTGTGCCCTGGTCCGGGAGATTCCCGCGTGCCGTGGAGCGGCTGGGCCCGTGGGCCATGGCCGCTGGGTCTGCGCGTCCGGAGCCTGTGCTCCACAGCGGGAGAGGCCACAACAGTGAGAGGCCCGCGTACTGCAAAAATAAAAAATAAAAATAAATAAATAAATAAAAACACGCATGTGTAAATAAACCACAAAAGAAAAAAAAATAATGCCAAGCATAGTTATTATTTATTAGATGCAAGGATGAAGTCATTCACAGCACAGCATATTTTTATCACTTGATTCTATTCACTTGGCCAAATGTAATTAGGTACTAGGTGAACGATACATTCCTTGAAAACATGGAAAAATGTTTGATAAATAAAATACCAATGAATTAATTTGCACTGAGAAATAAGGCTGCTAACAGACATGAGTACTCATACCAAAAGATCTGTTTCTTTTTTCTCTGTAGGAAAGTACTATCTGAACCATACTTATTGAGCAAAATCTAATGAAGGTAATGCTAATCACCAAGGGACTGAGCTGTGGGGCAGAACCCTGGGGCCTTGGTCACCCAATCCTCTATAAATTACGGTTAATTCAAACAGGTTATTGAAGGGAGCCTGCCCCTTCACGTAGATATGCCCCATCCTCATTCACCTCTCCTCAGAGAGTGAGGATCCCTTTATTCCAGATGGATCCATATTATGGTTTCACAAAATAAGGTTAAATCAATACCCTTACATTGTTACTGATAAGACCTATGACTCTGGACTAATGATGAACACTTAATAACTACATTCTAGACAATTACTAGAAAAAACAGTCTTATCCTCACCACCAGTCATAATTTGTTACCAGGTCAATTAATAAAAAATAATACTTCATGAGTGTTGTTGTTTGAACATGTGGTACATATTCTTTTCCAGATATTTTTTGATGAATTATTAGATTGTCATAACAGAAAATGTGATAACTAGATCACATTATATTGCCTCCCTCCCTTCTACTCACACATACAGAAATGTTTTACCATCAGCCTTATTTAAGGACAGTCTGAGAAACAACCTTGCTAATCTGTGTGGTACTGTTGCAGTAATAAACAAATTTATGAAGTTTAATAGAATCAAAAATTTCTTGTTTGATGAAATTGACATTTCAAATTGGGTGGCAGGTATGGGGCAAAAATAAAGGGGTATTTTTCATCTTTTAAAGTATATATCTTCGTGTTATTTGCTTATTTTTAGTAAAAAATTTTGCTTATTTAATTTAAGCTGTAAGACAGTAAGAGAAAAACAGAAGGAAGAAGAAATCTTCCAGAACTTGCCTGTGCAGTAATTGAAAAGATGTTGTTCATTTACAACACACGATAACCTCTTCTTATGACCCTGCCCTCAGAGAAACATAGTTCTATTTCATATTTTATGACAGAAATAAGTGTACTCCTGAGCAATTGTTCTGTTTAATGTTATGAACTCTGTGAATTATGTAATTGTCTAAATTTCACATTTTATTTTGGATCATAAGATAGAGTCCAATTTGTGCCACTTTTAAAATATATGCTGCCTTTTCCAAAGGATATATCCTTTAAAGCTTCCTCAAATATTTTCTGAACCAATATGAGGTATAAGTATTTAACTTAAATAAAAATGATTACATGGTTAGTTCCATCAGATGAGTGTACAGGGATATCCCCTATCTCCAACACAAGAGTATACCTGGCAAACTGTTTAGAATACTCATGGCAGATATTCAAGTCACACTTTCTCTTAGACAATGCTGTTTACAAACACAACAATTCTTAACTCTTTAGCTCCACATTTCATAGAATATATACAAATCACTTCACTTCATATTAAAGAGATAATTACACGAAGCATGTCATTGTTACTTGCAATCACACGTTGTCTTACATGCATTGCATTTCAGCATCTCTGATGGAGACCTGAGAATTGTCTAAATCCCTGGAGAACTTGAGGGTAGTATGCTGACCTCCAATTGTTTCAGTTTTCTATTACTGTGTAAAAAACTTCCATACTTAATGAAGTAAAACTACACTAGTCATTTATTATTCTCATGTCTTCACTGTGTTGACTGTATTCAGCTCAGCAATTCTTTTTTCTAGTCTTTCATGCAGTTGCACAGTGACAGAAACTGGAATCATTTCTGAGAATTCCACTCACACACGGCTGGCAGGTGACTCTGGCGGCATGCTGGGACTTCAGAAAAGGCTGTTGATTGGGACATCTACTCGGAGCCTCTTCATGTGAGCCGGGTTCTGTTGGTAAACATCATGAGAAAGAGAGAGCCAGAAGGAAACCTTATTGCTTTTTCAAACCTAGCATTAGAAGTCATGCAGCATCATTCTAGCCACATTCTATTAATTGAAAGCTAGTCACTAAGTCCAGCCTATATTCAAGAAGGGGATTAGACTTCACTTTTTAATAGGAAAAGTATCTAAGAATTTTTTGGACATTCTTTCAAAACATTCCACATATCTTACCTTTTCAAAAATTTTAATTTTTTTTACAAGCAGGTTCTTATTAGTTATCTATTTTATACATATTAGTGTATATATGTCAATCACAGACTCCCAATTCATCCCACCACCAACGCCCCGCTTTCCCTCTGTTTGTTCTCTATATCTGTGTCTCTGTTTCTGCCTTGCAAACCAGTTCATCTGTACCATGTTGCTAGATTCCAGATATATGTGTTAATATACGATATTTGTTTTTCTCCTTCTGACTTACTTCCCCCTGTATGACAGTGTCTAGGTCCATCCACGTCTCTACAAATGACCCAATTTCGTTCCTTTTCATGGCTGAGTAATATTCCATTGCATATATGTACCACATCTTCTTTATCCATCCGTCTGTCGATGGGCATTTAGGTTGCTTCCATGACCTGGCTATTGTAAATAGTGCTTCAATGAACATTAGGGTGCATGTGTCTTTTTGAATTATGGTTTTCTCTGGGTATATGCCCCGTAGAGGGATTGCTGGGTCATACGGTAATTCTATTTTTAGTTTTTTAAGGAACCTCCATACTGTTCTCCATAGTGGTTGTATCAATTTACATTCCCACCAACAGTGCAAGAGGGTTCCCTTTTCTCCACACCCTCTCCAGCATTTGTTGTTTGTACATTTTCTGATGACGCCCATTCTGATTGGTGTGAGATGATACCTCATTGTAGTTTTGATGTGCATTTCTCTAATAATTAGTGATGTTGAGCAGCTCTTCATGTGCCTCTTGGCCATCTGTATGTCGTCTTTGAAGAAATGTCCATTTAGGTCTTCTGTTCATTTTTTGATTGGGTTGTTTGTGTTTTTAATATTGAGCTGCATGACCTGTTTATATATTTTGGAGATTAATCCTTGTCAGTTGATTTGTTTGCAAATATTTTCTTCCATTCTGGGGGTTGTCTTTTCATCTTGTTTATAGTTTCCTTTGCTGTGCAGAAAGCTTTTAAGATTCATTAGGTCCCATTTGTTTGTTTTTGTTTTCATTTCCATTACTCTAGGAAGTGGGTCAAAAAAGATCTTGCTGTGATTTATGTCAACGAGTGTTCTGCCTATGTTTTCCTCTAAGACTTTTACAGTGTCCAGTCTTACATTTAGGTCTTTAATCCATTTTGAGTTTATTTTTGTGTATGGTGTTAGGGAGTGTTCTAATTTCATTATTTTACATGTAGCTGTCCAGTTTTCCTAGCACCACTTATTGAAGAAACTGTCTTTTCTCCACTGTGTATCCTTGCCTCCTTTGTCATAGATTAGTTGACCATAGGTGCATGGGTTTATTTCTGGGCTTTCTATCCTGTTCCATTGATCTATATTTCTGTTTTTGTGCCAGTACCATATTGTCTTGATTACTGTAGCTTTGTAGTATAGGCTGAAGTCAGGGAGTCTGATTCTTCCAGCTCCATTTTTTCCCTCAAGCATGCTTTGGCTATTCGGGGTCTTTTGTGTCTCCATACAAATTTTAAGATTTTTGTTCTAGTTCTGTAAAAAATGCCATTGGTAATTTGATAGGGATTGTATTGAATCTGTAGATTGCTTTGGGTAGTATAGTCATTTTCACAATATTGATTCTTCCAATCCAAGAACATGGTATATCACTCCATCTGTTTGTGTCATCTTTGACTTCTTTCATCAGTGTCTTACAGTTTTCTGGGTACAGGTATTTTACCTCCTTAGGTAGGTTTATTCCTAGGTATTTTATTCTTTTTGTTGCAGTGGTGAATGGGATTGTTTCCTTAATTTCTCTTTCTGATCTTTTGTTGTTAGGGTATAAGAATGCAAGAGATTTCAGTGCATTAATTTGTATCCTGCAACTTTACCAAATTCATTGATTAGCTCTAGTAGTTTTCTGGTGGCATCTTTAGGATTCTCTATGTATAGTATCATGTCATCTGCAAACAGTGACAGTTTTACTTCTTCTTTTCCAATTTGTATTCCTTTTATTTGTTTTTCTTCTCTGCTTGGCGTTGCTAGGACTTCCAAAACTATGTTGAATACTAGTGGTGAGAGTGGACATCCTTGTCTTGTTCCTGATCTTAGAGGAAATGCTTTCAGTTTTTCGCCATTGAGAATGATGTTTGCTGTGGGTTTGTCATATATGGCCTTTATTATGTTGAGGTAGGTTCCCTCTGTGCCCACTTTCTGGAGAGTTTTTATCATAAATTGGTGTTGAATTTTGTCAAAAGCTTTTTCTGCATCTATTGAGATGATCATATGGTTTTTATTCTTTAATTTGTTAATATGGTGTATCACATTGATTGATTTGCATATATTGAAGAATCCTTTCATCCCTGGAATAAATCCCACTTGATCGTGGTGTATGATCCTTTTAATGTGTTGTTGGATTATGTTTGCTAGTATTTTGTTGAGGATTTTTGAATCTATGTTCGTCAGCGATATTGGTCCGTAATTTTCCTTTTTTTGTAGTATCTTTGTCTGGTTTTGGTATCAGGATGATGGTGACCTCATAGAATGAGTTTGGGAGTGTTCCTTCCTCTGCAATTTTTTGGAAGAGTTTGAGAAGGATAGGTGTTAGCTCTTCTCTAAATGTTTGATAGAATTCACCTGTGAAGCCATCTGGTCCTGGAGTTCTGTTTGCTGGAAGATATTTATTCAGTTTCAATTTCATTACTTGTTATTGGTCTGTTCATATTTTCTATTTCTTCCAGGTTCAGTCTTGGAAGGTTATATCTTTCGAAGAATTTGTCCATTTCTTCCAGGTTGTCCATTTTATTGGCATAGATTTGCTTGTAGTAGTCTCTTAGGATGCTTTGTATTTCTGCGGTGTCTATTGTAACTTCTCCTTTTTCATTTCTCATTTCATTGATTTGAGTCCTCTCCCTCTTTTTCTTGATGAGTCTGGCTAAAAGTTTATCAATTTTGTTTATCTTCTCAAAGAACCAGCTTTTCATTTTATTGATATTTGCTATTGTTTTATTTGTTTTTATTTCATTTATTTCCTCTCTGATCTTTGGAGAGAGAGAGAAAGGACTCGAGAAAATATTTGAAGAGATTATATTTGAAAACTCCCCTAACATGGCAAAGGAAATAGCCACCCTAGTACAGAAAGCACAGCGAGTCCCAGGCAGGATAAACCCAAGGAGAAACATGCCAAGACTCATAGTAATCAAACTGACAAAAATTAAAGACAAAGAAAAATTATTGAAAGCAACAAGGGAAAAATGATAAATAACATACAAGGGAACTCCCACAAGGTTAACAGCTGATTTCTCAGCAGAAACTCTACAAGCCAGAAGGGAGTGGCATGATATATTTAAAGTGATGAAAGGGAAGAACTTACAACCATTACTCTACCTGGCAAGGATCTCATTCAGATTCGATGGAGAAATCAAAAGCTTTACAGACAGGGCTTCCCTGGTGGTGCAGTGGTTGAGAGTCCGCCTGCCGATGCAGGGGACACGGGTTCGTGCCCCGGTCTGGGAAGATCCCACATGCCGCAGAGCGGCTGGGCCCGTGAACCATGGCCACTGAACCTGTGCTCCGGAGCCTGTGCTCCGCAAGGGGAGAGGCCACAACAGTGAGAGGCCCGCCTATCGCAAAAAAAAAAAAAAAAAAAAAAAAAAAGAAAGCTTTACAGACAAACAAAAGCTAAGAGAATTCAGTACCACCAAACCAGCTCTACAACAAATGCTAAAGGAACTTCTCTAAGTGGGAAACACAAGAGAAGAAAAGGACCTACAAAAACAAACCCATAACAATTAAGAAAACGGTAATAGGAACATACATATTGATACTTACCTTAAATGTAAATGTATTAAATGCTCCCACCAAAAGACACAGGCTCGCTGAATGGGTACAAAAACAAGACCCATATATATGCTGTCTACAAGAGACCCACTTCAGACCTAGGGACACATACAGACTGAAAGTGAGGGGATGGAAAAAGATATTCCATGCAAATGGAAATCAAAAGCAAGCTTGAGTAGCAATACTCATATCAGATAAAATAGACTTTAAAATAAAGAATGTTAGAGAGACAAGGAAGGACACTACATAATGATCAAGGGATTAATCCAAGAAGAAGATATGACAATTGTAAATATATATGCACCCAATGTAGGAGCGCCTCAATACATAAGGCAAATGCTAACAGCTATAAAAGAGGAAATCGACAGTAACACAATAATAGTAGGGGACTTTAACACCTCACTTACACCAATGGACAGATCATCCAGACAGAAAATTAATAAGGAAACACAAGCTTTAAATGACACAATAGACCAGGTAGGTTTAATTGATATTTTTAGGACATTCCATCTGATAACAGCAGACTTTCTTCTCAAGTGCACATGGAACATTCTGCAGGATAGATCACATCTTGGGTCACAAATCAAGTGTCGGTAAATGTAAGAAAACTGAAATCATATCAAGCATCTTTTCCGACCACAACGCTATGAGATTAGAAATAAATTACAGGGAAAAAAGCGTAAAAAGCACAAATTCTTGGCAGCTAAACAATACGTTACTAAATAACCAAGAGATCACTGAAGAAATCAAAGAGGAAATCAAAAAATACCTAGAGACAAATGACAATGAAAACACAACGATCCAAAACCTATGGGATGCAGCAAAAGCAGTTCTAAGGGGGAAGTTTATAGCAATACAGTTGTACCTCAAGAAACAAGAAAAATCTCAAATAAACAATCTAACTTTACACCTAAAGGAAGTAAAGAAAGAAGAACAAACAAAACCCAAAGTTAGTAGAAGGAAAGAAACCACATATCTGGCTTTTTGATGTTGGTTCTTATTTGTTTCAGATGACTGTATGTCCCTCTCTAGGACCCCCATACTCTAGCGGGGTACTCTCCACTGAGCCTTTATCTACCGACAGGTTGACATCACCACATAGCATGCAACCTAATCGCCTGGAACTGCATGTCTACTTGTCATTGCATTCTGTCTCTAAAGTAATGCATCATTGCTGAATTCTGCCTTTATTTCTTTTTTCTTTTAAAGATTTTTGTTTTGATATGGTTCGTTTTTTAAAGTCTTTATTGAATTTGTTACGGTATTGCTTCTTTTTATGTTTTGTTTTTTTGGCTGCAAGGCATGTGGGATCTTAGCTCCCCAACCAGGGATCGAACCCACACCCCCTGCATTGGAAGGCCAAGTCTTAACCACTGGGCCTCCAGGGAAGTCCCTGCCTTTATTTCTTTATGCTTAAGGGGACAATGTATGATGCTCAGATTAATTAATAACAACTTGCACTCTTTGTTGCTGGTTATAGTCTAAAATTTTAAGGCTTCTCTGGATCTAACAGGTACTTTGAGTAGGGCTTATGGACATTTGTAATCATCCTAGTTCCCTTAGTTAACTCAGCAAAGTGGAACACAGTCTCCAGTGTGTCTTATTGCCTTTATGCATCAGTCAATAGCAGCACCTCATAGACCATTTCATGTTTTATTCAGTTGGTGATCTATCTGGTTGAGTAGAGTTAAATCAAAAGACCAATTTATTCATGACATGGTTCCAAATATTGAAAGGTTTGTTTTTTCTGTAGGCACATGAGAATCAAAGGATTGGCTTTTATGACTCTTGCTCCTATATATCATGCTTCCTAGAAGTTACTGCCTGGAACAGTACTCCCTGCCCTTTGAAATGGAAAACCTTGAAAACATTCCATAGTACAATCTTGCCATTAGTCAAGGCAAGACTCAGTATATTTCTACAGTTAGAGAAGTAATGAGAATTATGGAAATTATAATACTTACAGTATTTTTATTAAGTGGTATCTATGATAGAATATAGTGAATATTTTGCAGGGTTTTTGCGTATGCATGTAAATAGGTTTAATGAAAATGGAGCACATTTGCTAAATCAGTACTACTCTATGGCATGTGTGTATAAATCAGTCATTTCCAAATGCATGTAACTTGATCCCTTAACTGATATTAAGATGATTATTCTATTTGTTACTCTACAATTTAATGTCTTATTTGAAACAAGAGTGATTTTTAACCTTTGAGCTACAAAATTTTAAATCCGGTTGGCGTCCTACAGTATGGAATTTAATTTACTTTAGCTAAATTAATACGTCCAATTTGAAAGACAACTCAATGTTTTTTGCTCAGCACAGCTGTATTAAATTTCCAACAGAGAAGGAACTTCCCACTGTGTTTAAACTTTGAATGTATTTACAGAGGATTAAAAATACCAGCACTTTACAGTCACATGCTGGAGAAAATTGCCTTTGAAATAATTCATGAAGTAGGAAAAATGGAATTTTAGTAATGTAGAATATAAACCAGTTTTGGTTAAGATTTAAGTATTTGTACGATATTAAGGGATATTTAGTGTGTAAATATGTTTAATAGTATATTTTGTGTTTAAATAGACTTATTAAAATCTTCACTTCGGGCTTTCCTGGTGGTGCAGTGGTTGAGAGTCTGCCTGCCGATGCAGGGGACATGGGTTCGTGCCCCGGTCCGGGAAGATCCCACGTGCTGCGGAGCGGCTGGGCCCGTGAGCCATGGCTGCTGAGCCTGCGCGTCTGGAGCCTGTGCTCCACAACGGGAGAGGCCGCAACAGTGAGAGGCCTGCGTACCGAAAAAAAAAAAAAATCTTCACTTCTCTGCTCTGGTTAGGGAAATGCTTACCTCTTATGCTTGGCCTTTTCATCGTAGTTCTAAAATAGTCACAATAGAGAATTATAGAGTAAGCAAATCAGATAGTAGATTGGAAAAATGGAATCATTCATTGAGATGACTATAGGCAAAGTTTCTTAAAATAAATCTAAAATACACATATAAAACATATATTACCACCATCTGTTGTGCTTATTGACATTAAAAGAGAGAGTAAATCTCTTGGAATGTAAAAGTTTTGTATAGTGCTGTCTCTTTCAGAGTTATCCATCAAGTGTTCCTCCAGCAACAGAAAAAATCAGAGGACCCCAGCTCACCCTGAACACTCAAACCCATATGACATGTCAAGATGCATAATGTCAGAAACCCTAGAGCTCTTCTGGTTGCTGTTTTGCTATCACAGATTTACAGCATCATTACAATTTCTTTATAAATCAGTCCTCCTGAACTAACAGATTGGTTTATTTTTTTACTTCCTCTGTAAACTACAATTGACTTAGTTTTCCCTAGGCATCCATCTTCCTGAGAGGTAACCGTGACTGGTTACAGAAGACCTAGGTAATAGGTATTCTAAATTGGATTATGACACTAAGGGGCAGCCTTGCAAGTCCAGCATTGTCTTTAGCAAGTATTTTCTAAATCTTAGGCTATGAAGCATCAACCTAATGAAGCCAGTGTATAGTTATTCCTTACCCCACCCATGTAAGACTTTAGACTCTTAAACTTACTTCCCAGTGGTACAAGGAAAGTAGAGCATAGGGGAGCTCTAGAGAAATAGTGCCCATTTCTGGCTAGGAAATGATGGAAGGGGGAGGAAAAGGAGGGAGAGAGGGAAAGAAGGAAGCAGTTGCCCATTTCTCAGCTTGTGGCTACAGATATAGGAAGGACATACTTTTGATAAATAAGGGTAACATTAATGGCTGAGATGGAGGCGGTTGCTTTTACTGTCCACTGAGAGAGCTAGGGAAAGCTCACTTCTCCCTTCACTTCACTCTCCCACCAACCCTGAACAAGACTTGAGGAAGTTGGCCTATAATGGGATCTGACAGAAGGAAGACCTACAGTTTTTGTTTCCTGAACCAACCCCAGTTCCCATATGGCACAGGCATTGGGTTGAGAACTGGCTGGCCTGATGAGGGGCTCACTGTAGCTGTTGAGCCAGCAGATGTGATGGGACGATCAGTTGCAATCAGTAACCTGCTGCCAGTGGAGAGCAAGTTGAGGTCCAATTGTTCTGATCAAGTTAAAAGAGACCAGATCACTCATTGAACCAATCATGAATTTCAGCCATACTGTTAGCAAGGCTAACCACACCGATGTTTACAACGAATCTTGTTACAGAGGCCAGAGGAATAGAGAGCATCACACTTGAGGACCTTTTTCATGTCAGGAAGATCCTTAAAACCCTTCTGTCCATATTCCCTGATACCACCTTAGGGAGAGAAGCAGGGAAGGCCTTAGGGAGGCTCTCTGAAAAATTAAATATTTTACTCTAAATCTGATAACCTGCATTTTAAAAGACGCTCCTCAATATTATTTCATCAGAATAAGTTTAAACTATTATAGATTGGATATTTAATATTTATTCTCCATTGATGAGTTGGTGGTTGAGGGTAGTATCTGGATGACAAAATAAATGAATTTCATTTAATTTATTTTACTTTGTAAGAGAGGAGAGAAAGTGATCCCTTCAGCTCCCCTCTTTGGCCAGGGAAACCCCATCTCTTCCCTACCATGTCAGTGGAGAAAGAAAGGAAACACTACAGGGTCCTTTTGTTTCTAACATACTCTCTGAATCTGAATTTATGTGCAAAGTCTACTCATCTTGAGATCAAAGAACTTGCTCTAAGCTCCATGTTTAAAATAAACATTAGTCTTCAATCAGTAGAGTCTACTGAGTGCAAGGAACTGTGCTTGGAACTATAAGTAGTAAGTGCTCAATACAAACTCTCATCATCATAGCGAATCTGTCCTCTCTTTATGTTCCCTGACCATAGTCTCTCACAGTCTAAACCAATTCTTCACCATTGTTGTGAGTTCTATCCACATCTTTTAATCTATCAGCTGCTTTCTGGTTTCACTTGTGCCCTCACAGCTTGTACTTATGATTAATTGTGCTAATGAGGAAGGTGCTAACTTTTGTATCCTATGTTAATACCCTCCAGCAAGGCACCACTAGGAATATCTATAGTCAACAAAGTTAAATTTATTTTTGCAGCCAAGGAGACTAAACCATGAAGAACAGTGGGACATTCCAATAAGAAGGAGTTGGGGAATGTTCTCGGGTTTGGGTTTATGCTAATCAATATTAAGGAGGTTCCAAGGAAGTGAATGTCTGTTTTGGAGTACATGTTGCAGAAAGTGAGAGCAGTTTTTTCCAGGTGACAGAAGGAACTGAGCAGGGCTAGAATAGTCACTGGGCAGTAGGTAGTGATCACTCAAGTCAGCAGAGAAGGGGGAATTATTGGTCATTTTTGTGGTTGCCCAGGGACTTTGTTTTTTTTGTTGCTGTTTAAATTTCTGTTGCAGCATGATCAGAGTAGTCTTGCTTTTATCACTGTCACCGAGAAAATCCTTGTCGGATGTTGATGTTCTGTGAGATTATGTTCAGCAAGAATCTACTATAGCCTATCTGATAGCAACAAGGGTGACTACCAGTTGTCAGTGCTCAGGCCTCTTATTTTCTTTCTCACATAGAAACTTCACTCTGAACCACCGGGTCGGCCTTGCCAGTTACCAAGCTTTTGCTGTCAAGAGTTGATCTGAAGAAAATTATGATCATTTGCTTTGAAAATCCACTACAAATTAATGTTTTCTAATCCCAAGTGCTCCTTCACTGCTCCTCAACAATAAAAAAATATACTTCTTGTTGAATTTCTATTATAATGACCATAGAAGCCATTTCAAGCTCTTCATGCACTCCTCAAGGGCATAATTTAATCACAGCATCTCTTACTCTTGATAAATGACTATATCTACAAAATAGCTGAAAGACTGAGTCCATATAATTAGAAAATCCACTTTCTAATCACCTCCCCTCCTCACTACCTCTAAGAGCCTCTGTGAATGTCAGCCCTCCCCCTCCTTGCAGAGAAGGATTCCCACTTTCCTGTCAAAGCTACTAGTATTTCTGATTCCATGAACTCTAACCACCTCTATGATATTGTCCAGTTAGTCTCTTCCTCTCTGTCTACCATCTTTCATCTTTTTATCTTCATGTACTCAGTGATGACTTCCCCTTATTTACATATATTCTAATATTTTTCCAAATTAGGAATAAGCTAACCTATTCCTCCTTGAGCTCTCATTTCTTAACACACTCATTTACTGTTTTTGCCTTCGTTTATTTTCTCTTTTTATCTCGAAAAATGAAAAAAATAATAAAATTACAGAGACAACACCGTGATTTTACCACCAAGAATTAACAACTATTCATGTTCTTTATGTTAAAAGTTGTTTAATAACCAAATTACTACTGGAATTGCCACTTTGTTGTCTTGTAGACAGAATTGCCCTTGTTAAAAGTCAGTATGTCATATAAAAGCAACCAAGTTATTTTCTGTAATTTCTGTTTCTCTTTTAAATTAATTTGATCTCCAAGTCAGCATTTTCTGAAATTCTGTTGTTCTCACTTTTGTTTTTATCTTCCCAAGACCAGTTCATTAAGTCCTAATGAATTTTTCCTTCTCACAGATTTCACAGTGGCATTATTTTTTCTTTGCCATTGTCACCATCAAAGCCCAAACCTTATCATTTCATGCAGAAGGTATTTCAATATTTTTCTCATTGGCCTCCAGAGTCTCCTATTTCCAACTCATCTTTTATACTTCCATTTATCTTCTGGAATACCTCAATGAAAGTGTCCATTAGTTGTTTTTTAAAAATCAAATATACATAAAATTTGCCCATATTCTTTCACTTGACCATCAAAGTTCTCGAAAATAGAATTCCTTCCTGCTACTCTGGTGCAAGAGTCCTTTGATCCAGCTATACTCAAATATTTACCATTCTGTGATGACACATTGTTCTTACTGAACTTATTTCTGTTACCATGTTATTTACCTTGCATAGAATTCATTCTTCATCATTCCTCTATTAAAATCTACCCATCCTTCAGGCTAGTTGGCCTCCTCCACTTTGATGTTCCTGATCACTCCAGATCTTGTTAATATATGACTTTGTGCCGTTTTATGGGTCCTGTCATATACTGTCACATAGAAACAATTCTATTTCTTTCTGATCTAAATGTTGGAGGAGACTGATTTTTGTGGTAAAAATTACCTTAAAGTCTTCATTCTCCCAGGTTTTCCAGTTAACACTCATAATTCCTTGGCTCAAAATAATGGCTTTCATTTTCTCATCTAAACTTGCCATTGATATCACACTCACTCAAGTGACTCAATATTTTGGATATTTTGGTTCCTAATTATGTAAAAAATGAGGTATATATGATTTTGCTTCTTGCACAACTAGAAAAAAATCATTGTTTCAACCATTTAGAATTTTGTCTCAAAACATTTTTGATGTTGGAAGATAATACAAGAGAGTCAGGGAATCTTCAATTGTAGAGTGGATCCCATCTCTCTCAGTGTATGGATGGTGCTAAGGACCAATAAATTAAAAATGTCTTCTTGCTGGTCAGTCATCATAAGTTAGCAGCCAACATTGGAAACTTTGCAGAACTGTCTCTCTAGCATAGCCTAGAGCTTGTATAGCTACAATAAAAATAAAAGCAGTGCATGTTTAAATATCTAAGCAATACATTCATCAAGAAAGCTTGGTAAGTTCCTTCTAAGAAAGGTACTGCTTAGCCACAAATCTCTGCTAAGTGGTGATCTTCTTTGATGTTGATATTTCATTTTGTATTTGAATGTACAGTCCCAAGAATATGAGTTCCCATACAGCGTTAGATCCTCAACACAAAGAATTGTTGCTATTTCTGCTGGCCGTATCCCAGCTCCTTTAGTAATTTTCTCCACAGAACCATAATGAATAATAAAGTGTGTTCTCTGTGCTACTTGGCTCCTACATATCTCCAGCCACCTATCTTCTGTTCCAACCCCCCCAAAAAAACCCCCAAAAAACAAAAAACCCTACATACATTTAAAAATATCTTATGGTAGGGCTTCCCTGGTGGTGCAGTAGTTGAGAGTCTGCCTGCCGATGCAGGGGACATGGGTTCGTGCCCCGGTCCGGGAAGATCCCGCATGCCGCGGAGCGGCTGGGCCCGTGAGCCATGGCCGCTGAGCCTGCGCGTCTGGAGCCTGTGCTCCGCAGCGGGAGAGGCCACAACAATGAGAGGCCGGCGTACCGCAAAAAAAAAAAAAAAAAAAAATCTTATGGTAGATTTTATTTAGAATTCCATACCAGGATGTTAACATTTTTATTATTTGTCAGTAATATGCGGCATTGCCAAAATTGGCCTTTCTCCTAAAACTAGTCAGAAAATCACTTTCCCTTTGTAAATTAATTTGACATCACTCTAAATATTACTTATCACTTGAGATAAAATTATTCAAACATTGTGGATTTGTATTGTTGCAGTTATCCTCATTTTGAGTACCTTAGTATTCAAAAAGAAAACAGTGTACTCTCTCTGACAAGTCAGTGTATAAAATGGGAAGCTATTTACCATGAGTCAGGTAGTTTGAGTCACCTATGTGTGCAGAAAATAGATAATACTCAGTAGTTCAAAGATTGGAGCCACCTGTCAAGGTCAGCATTGAGAGAGAAGCATTAGGATCACTAGGTCTTCACAGAATAGAGTGAAGTGTGGAGAAAGAAATTAGCGCTATTTCCCTAAATAGCATTTAGGAACAGTAGAGAACTTACAGGGCCAGAAACTATGAAAAACATCTTGGGGTAACCCTTGCAGAGATAGAAAGCTTCTAGTTCATAGGATAATAATATTAGAAAAGGTTTCAAAAGAAACATAGATTCCTAAATAAGCATTGCTCATTTGTCATCTAAGGTGTGGTACCCTACCCAATTACTTATCTTTTGTTCCCTTACCAATAATAATTTTAACTCTGTTATATTAAGTTGACTGATGAGAGGGTGAAACTCATGGCAAACATTTATAATACATTCTCTTGCTAAAGTTAAGCAAATCTCTGACTCCCAAGGACAAATTAGGACCCAAATCAGTCCAGTTAGTCAGATTTTCTTTATACTCATAGCTGTTTGACAGAGAACAGATTGTAATGTATGTGTTTGTGGGAATGAGTTCATCTTTACGTTGTGGATGGCATAAGCCTTGTCTCCTGGGAATCTGACACTACTGCATTTGTTGGCCTGGGGGAAACACACAGCAGGGTAAGCAAACTTTCTTGTGGATGCCTTCATTTTCAACTATGATACCATGCCAATTCAGTTCAACCACTAGTCTTAGAGATTGGCAGGAAGCCACGTTCCTTTGCATAGGTTCATTCATAGTTTCTATCTAATTATCTAAGCTTCAAAAGGCAGTGTTACTCACATAAGAGATATGGAAGGTAGAATAATGGAAATCACTCAATCAAAACAGCAAAAAGAAAAACAAATTTAAAAATGAGAATAGCTTAAGAAATCTCTGGGGTAACATCAAGCTACTAACATTTGCATTATAGGGGTCCCAGAAGTAGAATAGAGAGAAAAGGGGGTAGGAAATGTATCTGATGGAAGTATGGCTGAAAACATATCAATCCTGAAGGAGGAAACAGATACCCAATACAAGAAGCACAGAGTCTCGAACAAGATGAACCCATAGAGACCCACACCAAGTCATATCATAATTAATATAGCAAAAGTTAAAGAGAGAATTCTAAAGGCAGCAAGAGACCAACAAAAAGTCACATACAAGGGAACCCCTCCCTAAGGCTATCAGCTGAATTTTCAGCAGAAATGTTGCAGGCCAGAAGGGACTGGCATGATATATTTAAAGTGCTGAAAGAAAAACCCTACATCTTAGGATCCTCAACTGAGCGAGGTTATCTTTCAGAATTGAAGGAGAGATAAAGAGCTTCTCCGAAAAGCAAAAACTAAGAGTTCATCAATTCTAAACCGACCTTACAGGAAGTGTTAAAGGATCTTCCTTAAGTGAAAAAGAAAAGGCTACAACAAGAAATAGGAAATTATAAGAAGGGAAAAATCCCACTGGTAAATGCAAATATATAGTAAAGGCTGTGAATCAATCACTTAAATAAGCTAGTATGAAGGTTAAAAGACAAAAATTGTAAAATCAACTATAACTACAATAAAGAGTTAAGGGATAGACATGAAGATGTAAAATATGACATCAAAAACACAGAATGTTGGGAGGGGGAGTAAAAAATGTAGACCTTTTAGAATTTGTTTGAACTTAAATGATTATCAGCTTGAAACAAGGAGATATAGTTATAGGTCAACATATATGAACTACATGGTAACCACAAGTCAAAAACTTGAGGTTTTTTTTCCCCTTCCTTAAGCGAAGTAAACCATCAACAAAATGAAAAGACAACCTACTGAATGGGAGAAGATATTTGCAAATATCTTCTGATATGTCTATTAAGGGATTAATATCCAAAATATATAAATAGTTCATACAACTGAATATCAAAAAAATCAAAGAACACAATTAAAAATGGGCAGAAGACCTGAGTAGACATTTTTCCAAAGAGGACCTTCAGATGCCAACAGGCATGTGAAAAGATGCTCAACATCACTAAGCATCAAGGTAATGCTAATCAAAACCACAATGAGAACCTCACACCTGTCAGGATGACTGACCTCAGAAAGAGAAGAAATAATGTTGGCAACGATGCGGAGAAAAGGGAACCCTAGTTCACTGTTGGTGGGAATGTAAATTGGTGCAGCCACTATGGGAAACCATATGGAGGTTCCTCAAAAAATTAAAAATAGGACTACCACATGACCCAGCAATTTCACCCTTGGGTATATATCCAAAGCAAATTAAAACACTAATTCAAAAAGATACATGCACCCCTATGTTCATAGCAGTACTATTCACAATAGTCAAGACATGGAAACAACCTAAACGTCCATCAAGAGATGAATGGATAAAGAAGACGTGGTACATGTGTACAATGGAATACTACTCAGCCATAAAAGAGAATGAAATAATGCCATTTGTAGCAACATGGGTGGACCTAGAGATGATCATACTAAGTGCAGTAAGTCAGACAGAAAGACAAATAATGTATGTTTTCACTTATATGTGGAATCTAAAAAATAAAACAAACAAATGACTATGACAAAACAGAAACAAACTCAGAGGTGCAAAGAGCAGACTAGTGGTTACTAGTGGGGAGAGGTGGTAGGAGGAGCAAGAATAGGGTAAGTGGACTAAAAGGTACAAACTGCGGTATAAAATAAATAAGATACAAGGATGTAATGTATAGCACAAGGAAAATAACCAATATATTATAATTTTAAGTGGAATGTAATCTCTAAAAATATTGAATCACTATTATGTATACCTGAAACTAATATATCATTGTAAATCAACTATATTTCAGTTAAAAAAAGGCAGTGTTACTTTAATATGTTTTTACCAACCCAAGTTCATATTGGTAATTTTCCAATTTAACTTTACAGATGTTCTCAGTCCTTAACCTAGATACAAAATACAGAATATTAACACAACTTCAAATTTCTAAGGCAATTTCATTAACTCTACACCAGAAACATTAAAGAATTAATACCTACATAGGAACTAGAAATCTGACACTCTCTCTTTCAGAATTATTAATAGCCCAAGACTCATATACCCATGGATGAATAAATATTCAATTGAAATAGCACTAAGCACCACTGTTATTGTAACCCAGGGTCATTATGCGGACATACATTGTGAACGTGTTTATTGTCTTGGTTTCAATGACTTGCCATACACATCTATCCCAAAAGGGTCCCTTCCAAGATTGTCCTCAAATTAACATGATAGAAATTCTTGAAAATGCTGAAAATTACAAAATCAATAATCATTTATTCAGTTGATCAATAAATGTGGGTGTTTTGTGACAAGAATGGGTCATCGGGGCAGTGTGGATTGGGAGAGGGAGAAAAAAAGCTTATAATCAGCAAATAAAGAAAACATGTAAGTTCAAGGTTTTAGTTACTTTAATGGATATAGTCATAATTTATTTTCTCCTCTCAAACATTTTGTGCTTCATTATGTAAACGGAAATTAATACAATTATATAAGAGAATACCAATCTCATCCTTCCTAACCTGGGTCAGATGCACAAGTTCTCAATCCCTTAGATGGTAATGCTCTGAAGGTTTTTTCAGGTTTAAAAAATCCAGAAACTGGTAGAGAAAGTGAAAATGATTTAGATTAGATGAATCTTTTATTGCCTCTGTGGGAGGGAAACACAAATGACTCAACTATTTTAATAAGATTTAAAATTCATTTAAAGAATCTTCATGATTCATCCACATTTATTTTTTCTATCACAAAACCCCTTATAATACTGTTCCCCAAAGAAGAGACAGAAATGATAATGAGGATACCAGCATATAAATATAATGACTGGGAAGATTATTTTTAAAAAAGTTAACCAAGGCATAGATTTCAGACAGTAAATACTAGTCTTGGATTGTTATATATATTTTCATAAAGATTTTCATTTTATGGCAATCGCATATGTTGCTTAGCTGGAATTAAATTCATTTCTCAACTTTCAAGATGGTAAGTTACCTCTAAAATAACCCACAGCCTCTTAAAAATAGAACCATTGTAAAATATTTTTAAAGTTGAGAGTGAAAGTATTTTTTTCTCTAGTTCAGTAAGTTGATGAAAACTATACTCTTTTTTTCCATTTGTTTTCTTTTTCTTTTTTTTTTTGGTTATGTTATTGGACCAGAAACACTGATTCATTAGCCATTGATGATTGTAGTGCCTGCAAAGTGCCTCACTTAAACGGTTTGTCTCAATATATTTATTTACAAGTGGGAAATATGATATGTAAGTGAGATGCTCTGTCACTGTTGCTTATGAGAGATCTTGACGGACAAGGTCAGTTCCTCCTGAATGCAAAAATCCAACAGTGGAAACTCCTGTTCAGGTACACTTCTTGTTTACCCAGCATCATCTTTGCTCTTTCAAAACACACTGCTGAAAATGACTGACCCCCACACACTCCTCAAAATTTCCGTTTTAACTACACAAACAGACAAAAATGGTGAGGAGTTTTTGATAGAGAAAACACTGGAAATTATTTTACTTCCAGCAAACTTACAAGATAACTATAGTTGTGAGTAGGCTGGACTTTTTTATAATTCTATTTTTCCGACTTATGCAGTACCTTTACTATCAGTTTGGACATTTCTCAAAAGAAATTTTCCCAAATGTGTCATAGCAACAGTGAGTGTGTAAATAAGCAGGAAAGAAAAGAATTGGTATCTTTTGCCCAGGCTGGACCTGTATCTCCCACCTCTTCAAGTTCTTTTAATATCCATCAAAACAAAAAATTACAAAGGAGCACAGCAAAACTGGCATTTGGAAATGTCTGTCCAATGAAATATGGACCAGAAATGCCAGGTTATATTGGTTTTGTCTACATTCTTCCTCCAGTTATTCTGTCTTGCTCTTCTGACCCATTCTTCTGCCTACTATGTCTCACACCTGTAATCAGGCTCCTTTTGAAATCCTCCTGTCCCTTCACCGCCTCTTCTCAATTTTATTATTTCTCATATTCTGCCCAGTTCCTAACCCAGATTTTTGCTCCTCATCTCTTTGCCTGGACAACACAGAGATGAGTGATTGCGCTCTAGTTGTTGTTCTGTTTTCAATTTTCTAGTTCAAAGAATTCACAATTCTGATCCAACCCCTGAGACAGGGAGCCTGCTTGGAGTCTTGTGGTCTGAGGACCAGCAGCTTTGACATCTCTTGGGAGATTTTTAGGGATGCAGAATCTCCGTCCTCACTGCAGACCTACTGAATCAGAATCTGTTTATCTGCATTTTAAGAAAATCCCCATGGTAATTTTGTATGTACATTAAAGCATGGGAAGCACTGGGCTAGATCACTGGTCCCAAACTAATTTTTAACAGCAAATGCTTCTCAGTAAAATAAGCGCTTGGCACATTTACCCCAAAATACTGTAGTCTCCCCCTTATTTGCAGTTTAACTTTCTGCACTTTCAATTACCTGTGATCAACGTCTGTCAGAAAATATTAAATGGAAAATTCCAGAAATAAACAATTCATAAAGCTTATTTTTTTATTGGGGTATAGTTGTTTTATAATGTTGTGTTAGTTTCTACTGTACAGTGAAATGGATTTCCCTGTGCTATACAGCAGGTTCTTACTAGTTATCTATTTTATAAATATTAGTGTATACATGTCAATCCCAATCTCCCAATTCATCCCACCACCTCCACCCCCCACCCCCCGCTTTCCCCCCTTGGTGTCTATACGTTTGTTCTCTACATCTGTGTCTCTATTTCTGCCTTGCAAACCGGTTCATCTGTACCATTTTTCTAGATTCCACGTAAAGTTTAAATTGTGTGACACTCTGAGTAGTTTGATGAAATCTCTTACCATCCCGCTCCATCCCCCTCAGGATGTGAATCATCCGTTTGTCCAGAGAATCCTGCCTGTTAGTCATTTAATAGCCTTCTCAGTTATCAGATTGACTGTCCCGGGATCACAGTGCTTGTGTTCAGGTCACCCTTATTTTCCTTAATAATGGCCCCAAAGCACAAGAGAAGTGATGCTGGTAATTCAGATATATCAAAGAGTAGCCATGAAGTACTTCCTTTAAGTGAAAAGGTGAAAGTTCTCGACTTAATAAGGAAAGAAGAAAAATCGTGTGCTGAAGTTACTAAGATCTAGGTGTATCTTCTATCCATGAAATTGTGAAGAAGGAAAAAGAAATTTGTGCTGGTTCTGCTGCCACACCTCAAACTGCAAAAGTTAGGGCCATAGTGCGTGATAAGTAATTAGTTAAGATGGAAAAGACATTAGATTTGTACAATAAGATACTTCGAGAGAGACAACATTCACATAACTTTTATTACAGTGTATTGTTAAAATTGTTCTATTATTAGTTATTGTTGTTATCTCTTACTGTGCCTAATTTATATATTAGACTTTGTCATAGGCATGTATTATGTTTAGGAAAAAAAACAACATATATATATAGGATTCAGTACTATCCACGGTTTCAGGCATCCACTGGAGGTCTTGGAATGTGTCTCCCGAGGATAAGGGGGGACTACTGTGTGACTATAGCTGACTGTCATGGTGAGAGTTTTGACTGAGGCACCAGGATACAATAGATATATTCCAAAGTGTGGTTGCTGTACTAAATTCGAATTTTCAAAAAAAAGTTGTTAATTTTTCAAATCTTAAAATCCTTTAGGAGTTGAGCAGATTTTGAAGAATGGATTTGTGAGGAGATTTCTTTGAAGGAAGCTGTTACCTTTCTGTGGTCTCACCCATTACCCCATACCAATCCCAAGGTGGGGATGGCTGGATTCCACCTCAAGCTTAAAGAGAAGTGTTTTAAGGGAGCAAAGACGCTCATATATGCTCCTTGAGGTTGTGAAGTCACAGTGGACTGGAATATCACTACTGACTAGGAAGCCGTGGAGGCAGGTCAGGCAGGAAAGTGAGCTCTTTCTTTGGTGGCAAAGCAAAGGAAAAGTGACTATATTGGAATCTGCCTGCACTCTAAGAGTTTGACAAGGGGAAAGAATGTGTGAGTGTTTTCCACAGTTTACAAGCAAGAGAGAGCTGGAGCCATCCTGACTCTTGCCTAAGAAGCCCAACTGGGAGAGTAAGGGGACTACCACATGTGGATTCTGAGAGTCCAACAGAAACATCTGTTGATTACTCAAAGCTTGCTTTATCAGACTCACTGCAGTAAGAGAGAACACCTGCAGATCAAGCAAAGCTAACTTGATTAGACTCATTTTAGAATTTGACAGAGTCTTAGTTGTGTCTCAGAACAGGAGAAGTCAGGAGAGAATATTTATAGGCGTTTAGAGTCTGGGATGGTGATTTTAAGGCTGATCTTGTGAAGTGGGGAACTGTTTAAGTTTGGGCATAGTTTATGGTATAAAGGCTTTGGATTATCTTAGTTGATTTAGTCTTATATTCCAGAAGAAACCATTTTCTGGAGCAAGTTGGTATGTTATTTTTGCTTATTCTCAGTATGTGGTCCTTTATGACCACATTGTCAAGGGCTGGGAGTAGGTGGGAACAGGAAGTTACTGATAATATATATGGGATTCCTTCTGGGGTGATGTAAATGTTCTGAAATTAGATTGTGGTGATGGTTGGATGACTGTGAATGTAGTAAAAACCACCGAATTATACACTTTAACAGGGTGAATTTTATATGTGAATTGTATTTCAATAAAGCTGTTGCTGTATATATATTTGACAGATTAAATGTGAGGAATGTGTCTATGTCTTTAAATATCTGTAAGGTAGAGACTATTGAGTCACTGGTCATCTCTGAAAATTAACACCTCTCTTTTGTTTAAAAAAAGAAAACATAGTAGCTTTAATTTCAGCTATGCGTTTTTGCGCTTTACTAGGAGTTAACCAGTGAACCTCTGTGAGGGAATAAAAGATTTCTGTGAAAGACATTGAAATTCCACTGAAACTCTTCCTTTGGGAGATCTTTAAATAATTTAGAAAATCAAAGTCTAGTTTTCAAGGTGACTAGATCTCAGAGTTTTTATACACGACACATCTTTTTCAGTAACAAAACTTCCCAGATATGGGAACAAAATCCCTCAGATTTTTTTGTATTATACTCTCTACAAAGCATTAGTTATTTTCAACAGTAACTATTGTCTTGTTCTTTATAAAAACCCACTTAATATTAAAGTGACCGATTATATGTGTGTGCGTGTCTTTAAATGCCTGCGAGGTAGCAACTACTGACAGTCATTGGTCATCCCTGAAAAGGTCAGCAAATTAATCATTTTGTAAAAGAAAAAGTTGATATCTCTAATTTCAGCTACTTTTTTGGTGCTTTGCAAGGAGCTAGCCAGTGAATCTCCATGGAGAACAAAAGATATTTTGCTTATACCCCATTCCAATAAACAAGGTTGTGAAGATTCTATTATTTAAGATGGTAAAATCACATGTCTGAGTACATTTAAGCCACCATGCGTTGCAATATGTCGAAAGCAAAGGAACTAGTAAAGTCACAGCTGTGGACAAACTTCAGGTTTTCCTCAGGACGCAGTGTGACACTTGAACATCTGGTAGACAAACCAAGTGTGAAAGTCATATATCAATCATTAGCAAACCTCATTGTTTTCCATTTTTAGATAGAACACTATTGCTGGAAGGTCTAATACTTTCCTCCAGCACACCATAGGGTCACCTGGAATACCTCCAAAAGATATGTTCTGAACTTTGGTGACAAGGGACCCAAAGCAAGCCTAGGTAAGAGGAAGAGAAATTAAGGAGGCCAACGCCATGAGCCTGCCAGATCCCTGGTGCCAGGCCTCTACCTTTACCCAGTTTTCATATTCCCAAGAACTGCCTTGATCAATGTCTACTGTGCATCTCACTATAGAGCCCTGGCTCTGAACAGTTAGTGGACCCTGTTTCCATACAAGGAATCTCATCAACGTCCAAGGCTGGCTGATGCGTCTGTACTGCAACATTGGTTTTCCTCAGCAGAACTTCAACAACTCCTAACAGACTAAACATGATCACATGAAATGAAAACAAAGAGCACAACCAAGAGAACTTCTCTGAAGGTTTCACAGTTGTGCATTTTACACATTGTAAATTAATCCCGCAAGTGATTAAAATCGGGGATTGATCTCTGTGGAGTGCCTAATTCAATGCCACCAGCACGAGGGTGCTTACTAAGTGGTTACTCGGTTTTGACACTTTAACACTAATGAGAACCAAAAAGTAAACAGTGAGATGTTACTGGACTACTTTTACAATGCCAGTCAGCAATGTTTAATGCATTCGCTAAGAAAATGAACTATGCATCCCAGGGCTCCTTACACATTTATGCCAACTTGCACACCTTGAGATCACTCTGTTATTCTATTATCCTGGTCATTCAGCTTTTCATAATGGAGTGAGTTTCCAGAGGAAATATTTAACTACCTTATTCCACTTTACAAGTGATATTTTGCCTCTTCAAGAAATGTATATATGTTTGTGTGTGTGTGTGTGTGTGTGTATCCCTAAACTGATACACTGTAGTGCAGAATTTCTCGACCTCAGTGGATTATTGACATCTAGTGCCAGATAATTCTTTGTTTTTGGGAGGGAGGTCTATTCTGTGCACTGTAGGATGTTTCCCTGATAACAGTATATCTGGCCTCTACCCTCTAGATGCCACTTACACACACCCTCCCAAGTTGTGACAACCAAAATACCAAATGTCCCCAGGGAAGTAAAATTGCCCTCAGTTGAGAACTACTGATACAGAGCTGTAGAGCTGTAGAGCATGCCCACACAACTAATCACCAAAACAAAGAAAAAAATGAATGCTGCATAAATTAGCAATAATAATTATTACTTATTTTTGCTATATAAGTACTTCCTTGACAGATTTGAAATTTACCCTGGTTGTGAGTATATTTCGGAGTTGACTTGCAAGGCTATATGGAGCACTTTGTCAGTTATTCACTGGTGATTGGCTTCTTCTCTCTCCCCTCTTCACTTCCAAGGTCTTTATAATGGGACTGATTGGTTGCACCGTGTACTTGACACAGAACAATTGCCAAGGGAACAGAACCTCCTAGAGCAGTGAGTCTCAAACTTTAACGTGCATAAATATCACCTGGAAAATCTTGTTAAAAGGCAGGTTTTGATTCTCAATGTTTGCGATGAGGTCCAAGATTCTTCATTTCTAACAAGTCCCAAGTGATGGTCCCAGAACCACATTGACAGTTGCAGGGTCTGAGCATGCTAGCAGTAGAACTGGGCATGCCTTTATAATCATTGATATGCCACCAAGAAAGCAGTTTTCTTTGTTGTTTTTGAAAGAGAAATTCCTCACTTGCTTCCATTCTATGCATCAAAGAAAATGCAGTGATACAGAGAGGGCTGAAAGGGACAGTGATTCCCACTCTTGGCTGCACATTAAAATCTCCTGGGGACTTCTAAAATTCCCAGTGTCCAGACCACTTCCCAGAGCAATTAAAACAGAATCTGAGGGGGTGGGACCCAGACATCTATTTATTTTAAAGCCCTGAAGGTGATTCTAATGAGCACTCAAGTTTGAGGATCACTGTGCAGTTCCTTGCTACACAAATCATGGTTCAGGGATCAGCTGCAGAGGCATCACCTGTTTCTCAGAAGTGAAAAATATCAAGCCACAGTCCAGACCCACTGAATCAAAATCTGCATTTTAGGAAGATCCCAAGTGATTCCTACGTACAGTATAGCATAAAAGAGCATTGTTAGACTCTTAAAATGAGTGTTTAAGTCTCTAGTCTAGATGACTTTCACTTTAGAAAGTTCTTGCAGAAGAACACCTTAGCCATGTTTAACATGTCATGGGAATGAGAGAGATGTCAGAACACTAGTTCCTAAAGGGAAATGGTAGAATTTGGCTTCTAACGATAAGTAACTTTGGTTTCTATGTATGAATCATCTCCAGAATAGATTATCAGGCCTATGGTTTGTGAACACAGAACAAGAAAAAGCATCAGTGGTCACCAGGAACCTTTAGACTTTATTAAGAAAAAAGTCACACCACCAAACTGACTTCATTCCTTTTGTTCACAAGAGTCCAAAAAAGTAGGTTAGGAAAATGTAGCCACAGATCTCTATGGTTTTAAGTTGCAGCTAAATCTTTTCCAAGGCCAATCCAGAAAATTTAGAAAAATGTAGCATAAGAGAAAATATATTTTCTGTTGAATCACTATTTCCAAGAAGTATTAACAGGTAAATAGGCAGCCACAGTGTGTGTGTGGGGGGGGGGGGGCGGGGGAGAGAGAGAGAAAGAGAATTGGTTAAAGACAAAGGGCATGTGTGAGTTTTTTATATGCAGACCACTAGAGCTTAGGGCATAACTAATAGTTTGGATGATAACTTTTAGCATTTACATTCAAAAGATCTATTGTATGATAAGGAAGAATTACCTTCAAATTCATGTGCAAAACCCCCAACCAAACCAACCAACCGACAAAATAAACAAACCCCCAGTTCAGTTGCCTAAGAGCTCAATATAAATCAAGCATAATTTGGCAACTGAGAAACTCTTAGACTGCTGTAATAGTAATATAGAAGATAAATTAGGTAAACTTTGTTGAGTCTGTCCTGGCATTAGAATTAGGATAGTGATTCGCCAGCAAACCATTGAAAGGAGTTTTATTTCTATTGCCCAAAATGTGTTTCTTTTTTTTTCCTCAGTGTATAGGAGTTCATAGTTTATATATTTCTGCCATTATTGAGTCAAAAGACATCATTACATATAATTTGATGTCCATAAAAATATAATTAAAATATTATTAAAATATTGTGCAGATTTTTTTCAGAAAAGGCACGATACAGATCCTGAAATGTGAGCCTAAGTGTATATTTTCTTACTCATCTTGAACTCAATACCTTATTCATGCTTAAAAATATATGTAAAAAATATTCATTTCCTTATTTTCTGGTGAGTGAAAGAAAACTGTTACTCTCATTAGAAAAAATAATTCCATTTACAGAAGAAAATAACCATTAAACCAAGGAAATCAATTGTATTTTAGAAACGATATGAAGTTGGAGGAAATGATTCAGCAGATGATAACACCATGAAACCCTGGACATCCTATTATGGGAACGAGCAAACAGCTATAGCTGCCACTGTTAACTATGTAAATTTGTGAGGAATTGTTGCATATCTATTTTTGATGGTAGATAAATGTGTTTTTATTATTTTGTTGAGCTGGTTTCCTAATTTCCTAACCACAGGGTGATGATCACCAATGAGTAGTAGATGATATATACAAAAATGGAAACAACAGAAATCAGATACGAAAAGGATGCAGGATAGGAAAATTGGAGGGTGAGAGTCCTAAACTAATAATAATATTATTATTAAAAATAATAGCTTTATTTGTTTTGAGCAACTATTATTTGCAGACACAAAGCTGAGTGCTGCTTTCCTTTTGTATTTCGATAAGCATGATTTTAAATGTTGCCTATACTATTGCCCAAAAGCAAGTATTCTGTGTCTACAAGAGTATAAATTATCCTGGATGCTTTTACAGACAAAAAGAAGTCCAAAGCCTTCTTTTAGAACCTGTATTACAGACAGGTCTTTCTTTTTTTTTTTTTTTTTTTTTTTTTGCGGTACGCGGGCCTCTCACTGTTGTGGCCTCTCCCGTTGCGGAGCACAGGCTCTGGATGCGCAGGCTCAGCGGCCATGGCTCACGGGCCCAGCCGCTCCGCGGCATATGGGATCCTCCCAGACCGGGGCACGAACCCGTATCCCCTGCATCAGCAGGCGGACTCTCAACCACTGCGCCACCAGGGAGGCCCCAGACAGGTCTTTCTAATGTGGATAAAATGAAAAGAAAATAACCAACTACCCAGTGAAATGTCTAAAAGTTAAATTTGCAAATCATTTTTATAAATGATTATAAGAACTGATTATAAAATTTACATTTGATTAAAATTAACTATAAATCACAGGGTTTGGGAGAAATTATCTGTATATATGTACCCGATGAAGAACAGAAAAAGACGTTCCCATCCATGTGACTTTGTTGTGTTCACTAATGTGCAGCGTGAGGCAGCCTAGTAAGGTACAAGGATCACTGAACTAAAAGTCAATATTCCTTGCTCTCTACTGGATGTTTGAATTTGGGGAAGTTATTTTTCCTCTTTGAACCTTAGTTTAGTCATTCATAAAATAAAAGAGTTCAAATAAATGATGTTTGAGGTCTCTTTTAGCTCCAAATGCTACAACTTAATAACTAAATGTATTTTTATTCTATGCATTGCATTCAGATGTTACACATTTATTTTGAAATATTAATTTATTTATTATAGAATTTTGGCCTACCCCAAGATGAGGGGAATTTTTTTGACTTTTTTTTCTTTTTAAAAATTTTTTATTTTATATTGGAGTATAGTTGATTAACAGTGTTGTGATAGTTTCAGGTGTACAGCAAAGTGATTCACTTATACATATACGTGTGTCTATTCTTTTTCAAATTATTTTCCCCTTGAGGCTATTACAGAGTATTGAGCAGAGTTCCCTGTGCTATACAGTAGGTCCTTGTTGGTTAGCTATTTTAAATATAGCCGTGTGTACATGTCAATCCCAAACTCTCAATTTATCCCTCCCCCCCATCCCCCCTGGTAACCATAAGTTCATTCTCTAAGTCTGTGAGTCTGTTTCTGTTTTGTAAATAAGTTCATTTTTATCATTTTTTTAAAAATTAGATTCCACATATGAGTGATATCATGATATTTGTCTTTCTCTGGCTTATTTCACTTAGTATAATAATCTTTAGGTCCATCCATGTTGCTGCAAATGGCATTATTTCCTTCTTTTTAATGGCTGAGTAATATTCCATTGTATATATGTACCACATCTTCTTTATCCATTCATCTGTCAGTGGACACTTAGGTTGCTTCCACGCCTTGGCTATTGTAAACAGCGCTGCA
Source organism: Hyperoodon ampullatus (assembly GCF_949752795.1). NCBI lineage: Eukaryota > Metazoa > Chordata > Mammalia > Artiodactyla > Ziphiidae > Hyperoodon > Hyperoodon ampullatus. The sequence continues at coordinate 32,644,753 of NC_136913.1, forward strand.
AAGAACATTGGGGTGCATGTATCCTTTCGAACCATGCTTTTTATGCCCAGGAGTGAGATTGCTGGATCATATGGTAGCTCTAATTTTAGCTTCTTAAGGAACCTCCATACTGTTTTCCATAGTGGCTGTACCAATTTACATTTCCACCAACAGTGTAGGAGGGTTCCCTTTTCTCCACACCCTCTCCAGCATTTATTGTTTGTAGACTTTTTGGATGATGGCCATTCTGACTGGTATGAGGTGATGTCTCATTGTAGCTTTGATTTGCATTTCTCTAATAATTAGCGATGTCGAGCATCTTTTCATGTGCCTCTTGGCCATCTGTATGTCTTCTTTGGTGGAGTAGAAGAAGGGGAATTTAATTAATCAATACTTTAAATTATTAACTTAATGATTAATAAAGGCAATGGATTCAGTGCTTTTAGACTTGCTTTTCATGCAGTCCTGAAACTAGCAACAATAGGTACTCCTGAAACAGATGGGAAGGGTCTACCTCTCTCATGATTTCCCTCCCTCTCTCTCTCTCTCTCTCCCTCTCTAACACACACACACACACACACACACACACACACACACACACACACACCTCTACCCTTATTCTCATCATCATCTTGATTATTTTCAGCAACCAGAAACCAGTCTCAGCATATATACCAGTCACGACCTCATATTACTTTCTATTTGTATGCCATTATGCTGCCCAGGAGTCAAAACAATGAAACAGGTCAGCAAGAATGTACTAAATGCCTGCTGTGAGCCCAACCTGTTTCAGATGATATGAAAGATAAATATTTCAACAATACTTCCTCTTCAGGAGATTATATATAACCTATGAGTTCTACAGATCTGAGCCCAAGGCTCTCCTTTATCTGTGACCCCACTACAACTCTTTTTAAGCATCTCGTGAATACAAGGGTGTCGATGTCTCTAAGGACTATGGTAGACCTTGTTCACAGGGATTAAGTAATGTTCTTAGCTCCATATGCCTCCTGCAGAGGCATCCAGTCACCATAAGCACCTTGTAGCCACATTGTATTTGATTACTGGCTTGAGATAGGGGGGCAGATCAATATCTTATCACCTGAAGCTGAAAACTGAACAGACTTAGCTTTCACCAGATGCAACAGTAGCTCGTGATTCAGCGTTCTAAATCAAAGGTCTATCACTCCTTGGAACATGTTCATACGTAATAAAATCACCAGTTAGTGGTGTGTTTTCATTGATAAATGGAATAATACTCCTGCCTGACCTGGCAAGAGTATAGGTAGAAACGACTATTAGAATTCAGTAACTGGATTATTGGAGGTGGAGTGAGAGTAACAGAGTGATTCTGTATATTGGGAACAAACTTAAAGGCATGGTTTTTCCAATTTCCCTGGTAGACGATTTTTATATAAGCCGATGAGGAAATTAGTGGATCACTCACATAACATGTCCATCTAACCTTAAATGAAATAGATTTCTTCCATCAGCATAGTAGAAAATGACAATTGTGGTTAATGAATTGTGAGTCCACTTTGGAAATATTAATTTCACCTACCTTCCAGCCACTAATTTAAATGTTTATCAATTAGTTATTATGTACCTTTAATTTTAGTCAGTGTGATTTACTCCACATATTCAAATTCAAAACAACCAATAAGTATTATTTGAGAATTATTTTAGTAATGTTTTAGGAAAAGTAATGGTTATTCTAGACATAATATATCACTTATAATTTTGGTTTTTCAATTTATAATTGCATCTGGACAGGCACATAAAATATCTGACAGTAAAAATGAAACTTGTTAATGCAGTGTCATCAGTAATTTTTGTGAAAATAGCATTAGAGAGCAACGAAACTAGACAGTAAGGTATTTTGCACTGTCACTTAATCCATTGAAACTGGATTTTGTTTCTATAACCTTGAGGAAATCTAAAAACTTAAGCATTCATCAAATAATGCCTTCACTGCAGCCTTATTAAAGTCTCGTATATCAAAATATATGACAATCAAGATTATGAGTACCATTTTTGGTCATATTTTCAGGATTTTCCTAATTTTACTTAATTCATGCAAACATTCGTGCACCATTAGAGATAAGTCCACTATCCTACATGCTTCTATTAAACATTACTTACCATAATGTTATCGCTTAAAAAGATGTTATTCAACCCCAAATATTTTAACAACATAACTAGCTCTATTTTTGTTTCCTTAATAAGTTCTTTTTTCAAAAGAACTTTCTTTTATGTCCCTTAAATCACAAGCCATATAGCTCACAAAAAATCCAAACCTCAAGAAACAGTGATGTGGAAAGATGAATTTAACAGCAAATCATCCAAAACCTGCAGCACTGGATCAATGTACAGGGGATGATATCACTTGACCGCCTTCCAATTTCCTTTTCATCATGACAGGAGCTTGGTAGTTCTCTGCTAAAGTGTGCTGAGCCATGTTGGCAAATATTATCATTGATGTTTCCATCTGGTTTATTGTGTAACATAAAGTTTCTTTCAAACTAAAAGCAAGACCCTCTTGGCTGCAGCTCTGGAATTAATGTTTTTCATCACAGAAGTATGTGGTCTGGCTTACGCTTCACACATTTACCAAAACTCTGTTACTTCTCAGGCTTGTGTAGGGCAAGGTTCATCATTTGGTTCATAGAATCTAAAGAGCTGGAAAGACCAAATGATCATTTGGTTCAATATTTCATCCCAAGCAGAAATCTATTATACAGTGAGAGCAGGAGGAAGATATAGGGGGAAGATATTTATTGCTGTTGTTGCTGTTGCATGAATTGAGTACCTGTAAGAGATGTTATATGGGGTGCTAGATGTGTGAGACAGATCCAGTTTCAAATCCCAGCTCTAGAATTTACTATCTCCATGATTTGTGTTGATTTTGTAGCTTTTCTAAGAAAAGACTCAGTCTAAACGTAGTAACTCCTTCCTTTCAGGGTTATGAGGGATTAGCTGAGAACGAGTGTAACAGCACTGGGTACAGTTATTGGCCATGGTTATTGTTCAATAATTATTATCTGTGATGATAAGTATGGTGATGGTGGTGCTGAAGACTGGTGTTGATTGTGTATTCAAGGAGCTTTAGAAACTTTCTTCATTCCTGAAATACTATGGCAGGTTGCCGTTAGCAGGTAAGAAAAGGGTGTTGTCAAGTAAAAGTATAAGGAGCCTCTGTCTAGTACAAATTATTGGGGTTCAGATAGTTTTTGTTGTGGTTACTAGAGAAGTTTTTTTTGGGAAAAGCTGTATTCTAGTTTAAATTGAGACCCTTTGAGTCTGCGCTTTGAGGAATTTGTCCCAGTGATCCGTGGGTCATGTTTGTCTCCATGACTAGGTTTATCAAAATTGATGTGTTGGAATCATGGCTAGAAGAGAAGGTGAAAGCACTCAAGAGGCTCCCTGCTTAGATTATTGGGGACACTAGGAGTTTTCTGCTGAGCAGTATGATAAAGGAGAAGGGGACCTAGATGATTCTTCAAAAGACTGGGCTGGAATCAAATCATCACAATGTACCCTTTAAATATCTTATTATTTTATTTGTCAGTTATACCACAATAAACCTGAAAAAAACACATGTTGAAGAAACGCTGTTAAAAAAGACTGGGCTGAGCTCAAGCTTCATGATAAACCAACTGTGACAGCTTGATTAGTATTCTTAACATCCCTGAGCCTTAGTGTCTTTCATCTGCCGGGAGATATTCCCAATCTCCCTGTCTATTTAAATAAAATGACATATAAAGATGTGCTTAGGGACTTCCCTGGTGGTCCAGTGGTAAAGAATCCGCCTTACAATGCAGGGGGCGTGGGTTCAATCCCTGGTCAGGGAACTAAGATCCCACAGGCCGCGGGGCAACTAAGACCGCATGCCACAACTACTGAGCTCGTGCGCCTCAACTAGAGAGCCTGTGTGCCACAAACTACAGAGCCCACACGCTCTGGAACCCATGCACCACAACTACAGAGCCCACGTGCCCTGGAGCCTGTGCGCCACAACTAGAGAAGAGAAAACCCACACACCACAACTAGAGAGAATCCCACATGCTGCAACGAAGAGCCTGCTTGCCTCAACGAAGATCCTGCGTGCCGCAACTGAGACCCGATGCAGCCAAAAATAAATAAAATAAATAAATAATAAATAAATCTTAAAAAAAAAGAGATGCGCTTATAATCCACAAAACTCTAAGCAAACACAAAGTGGGGCTAACATTTGTGCTAGTGTTACTATATAACGAGAGGTAAATCAGGACACAATACAAGGAGAAAAGAGCTGAAGGATATGAGGGGAATCAGAAAAAATTTGTGATGCAGGAAAAGCTATGCCTCAAAGAAGAAAACAAACACTTCATGGGAGTTGCACGGTATTTAATGTAAAGTGATTCCTTACTCTGATCCTGAGTCGACTCGGTTGGCTTATACCTACAGACTTGGAGCATAACCCAGGTCCTGAAGATAGACTTGCTCTAATCGTTGGCAATTTAAGATGCAACACTAGGTGGCCCCACATGAAGTTATATAATCACAGCTCTGTTAAATAAATAGTGTTCAATGTAAACACGAAGCAAGATTAATGCAATGACAATTGATTAGTGCATAATCAGCCACTAGATGGAACCAGAGGGAAACTTAGGAGCAACAACACTCCCCTAAGGGCTGCCAAGTCCATAGGATCTATAGCTACTTACCAGGATAACTGGCCCAGGTTAACTCTGATTCATTCACTAATACTCTTTGGATCTGGCAGTTCAACCAGCTGTAAATCTACCTAATTATTTTTAGTCCATGTTTCTCCACTTTCTCCATAATGATTCTGAAAGTTACATTTAATGACTCTTATTGAAATCAAGAAACACTACCAACAACATTCACTTAGAATACTAACATACAAATACTCACTAAGAAGGATATGAAATACTTTTAGTCTTACTTGTTTGCAGTGAACCCACATTGTCTCCTTATGGTCACTACATTCATTCCATACAAGATTTGGCCAATTTCAAAATCTCTTATTTTAGATTGTTTACAGGGATTTTCCCATTTCTTAAAACTTATAATAATAAATTTTTTCATTAGAATTCTAGAGATTATCATTTTTATTATGAGTATATTTGAATCTTCCTTTGAATTTTTTCTGTAATATCAATTAATTTGGGCAGGAAATGTACAAGAAATTACCATAATAAATATTTTAAATCATCCCCTATCTTTCCTACTCTCATATTAAAATCAATTAAAATATTCTATTATTGAATTTAGGCTTAGAATATAGACGTGTTTGCTGGCCCTAGGAATTGTGAATGAGCATAGCATTATGAAATTTCATGAGTTTTATGAATGATCATTACTATTGTACCTCATGTAGACTCAACCACAAGTTCTTCTGAGCCTAATGGTAAGAAGGTACACTGGGGATGTAATAGTAGGTAGAGGAGAGTGAACAGGAAATGTGTGGTGTGCTTGCAGAAAATAATGTCCAAAAGATCATAGCATGCCCCAGCAGTGTTTAGTCTGATACAGTTCATGGATATAACAAGAGTCTATGGGAAGAGGGCACATTTGTGGTCAGATATTTTTATTTGAACTAGGAACAGCAGCTGAGAACACAAAGATGGAGGTCCACATTCTGGGGTAGAAGATGATAGGAGTTTGGTTGTTTTGCAGAAGTCAAGGCTCAAGTAAGGTTTTCTCATACTGCAGAAATTGGAATGTTCTCTGTATACTAAGGCAGAAGACCTTTAGGAGAATGGATATAAGCATAAGGGATTAGGTGACAGTGTGTTAGTCATAAAGGTGCCAAAGCATACTAATATTCAGTGTTTAGACTTTCAAGTGACCCTTTCCTCCTCCCATATCCCCATCTTGGGATACCTCCATCCCAGATCCCTGAACCCATCTTCTTGGACACAATGGCCTACAGACACGTGTTGACCCATGCTAGGTGTACACACCTGTGCTGAGAGGCTAGCCCCACAACTATGCACAAACCCACATCTAACTCTCACCAGATGCCTACAGATAAACTGGCCATATATAGGCCATTATACAAACAGTATGTACATAAATATGTATACCTACAGTCATGCCACACAGGCATGTTCATGCAAATGCATACATATTTACAGTCACCACACATATCTACGTCATACATTAATCATTTTGGCTTATAGCAGAAAACCTATTGGTGCTGGTGTGCATGAGGTTCCCATGTTCTGTTAGCCTTGCTTAGCTTTGGCTCAGCCATGAGCAACATGTCTCTGAAAGAAAAACGATTTGCTCTACCTATAGGTGGGTGAGTCATTGTGAAACGTGATGATTTGAGGTAAATGCTGCCATTCCCTACATGTGAATAATCCCTATACTCTTGAAAAAGCTTTGGTTTATATTCTCTTATTATCCATTCTGTTTTCTAGAAACACACTAGTTAAATAATTATGTAATAAATTCAAGCAAAATGAAAACTTTCTTCATCCTAGAAATAGATTTATTTTGTGCTATTTTTAGGAAAATGGCTTGTTCGGTTGGGAATTGTAATGCCATCAGTGAAAATACGGTGGCTGGGGAGTTCCATTTTCAGTTATGGTAGCATAACTTACATCAGAATAGCCCTTTCACTGAGAACAACTATAAAAGCTGGATAAAATACAAAGAACAGTTGTTTAAAGGCATTAGAAGGCAATAAAAGAAGTCAGGACTTGTGAGCCAAAGTCCTGAGGGTAATAAAATACATTGAGATGGACCTGACCTTTTCTGTTTCTCCCCCCTTAAATCAAATTGTTATGAATGTATAACCGAACCTTGCTGGGATTCTGATTGGTATTGAATAACATCATTAATAAACTTGACCTAATCGATATATGCAGAATACTGAACCCCAGTACTATAAAATATACTCTTCTCAAGTGTACTTGGAAAGTTACCAGTGTTAGCCAATGGACCATGAAACAAGTTTCAATAAATTTCAAAGGAGATTATATTCTCTGAAGAAAGTAGAATTAAGCTAGAAATCTGCAACAAAAAGATAAACAGAAAAAGAACTCCCTTAATATTTGTTATTAATCTATATAGTTATAAATAAACCACTGATCAAAGAATCACAATGTAAAGTAGAAAATACTTGGAAATGAATGATAACATATTTGGTATATCAAAATATGCAGAATGCAACTAAAGCCATGCATAGATAAAAAACTTAGACTCACATGCATGTATTAAAAAAGAATGCTGGAAATCAACACTATATATATCTATCTGAAGCAGCTATAAGAACAGCAAATGAAATCCAAAGAAAGTAGAAGAAAAAATAATAATGATATATACAGAAGTCCAATAAACAGAAGACAAACATAAAATTAATCAACAAAACTAAAAGTCAATTCTTGAAAATATCACAAAATTGATAAACCCCTGGATCAAGGAAAAAATAGAGAAGGCAAAAATAATATCAGAAATTTAAAAAGGGATGTTACTATAGATACTATACATGTTGAAAAATTATAGGAAGATATTACAAACAATGTTATGTCAGTAATTTCAAAATTTAAATGAAATAAATACCTTGAAAACATCGTTTAACAAAACTGAGTAAGAGTAAATGGAAAATCAGAATTATTCTATATCTAATAAAGAATTTGAGTCTGTAATTCAAAACCTACTCTCATAGCAAACTCCAAGTCCACTGAATTCTTCTAAATACTTAAGGAACAAATAAAATGACACTAATATTATACTCTCTTCCATAAAAAAAAAAAATTCCAAGGTTCTTCTACAAAGCTAACATAACCTACTGTCAGAATCTGACAAGGGCACTACAAAATGATACTTACTGCCCAAATTCATCCATTAGCAAGATGCATAAAAAATAAACAATATATTATCAAATTCAGTGATATATGAAAAGTCAGAACCAATTGTGCCAGGAATGCAGATGTGGATTAACATTAAAAATTCAATTAATTTAATTCACCAAATTAACAGATTAAAGAAAAAGCATATGGTCAAACTAAAAGGTGAAAAAGTATAATTTGATACATTTAAAAACCAGTTAAATGTGCTTGAAAAAAGGAAATTAAAGAAAATGAAAAATTCTTAGAAAGCAAGGAATAGAAGGGGATAGATGGGAATACTCTTAATCTGATAAAGAACATCTATAAAAACAAAACAAAACATGGAAAATCATATTTAATTATGATCCTTTTAAAGCTTTCCTTCCATCTTCAGAAAAAATAAGGCTACTTATAATTACCACTTTTATTTAACATTGTATTGGATGTCCTAGAAGGGCAATAAGGTGAGAAAAATATATTAAAAATACATGGACTAGAAGAAACAAATAAACTTATAATTACTCCCAGTTAGAGCAGGTTGTACACACAGAAAATGCAAGAAATCTATTAATGGCCTATTAGAAAAAATTACTGGATGCAATTCAATATACAATAACCAATTGATTTCTATTTAGCAGCAACAAATAGTAAATTAAAATTTAAAAGTATTCATAATAGTTTAAAAATGCATCAACTACCTGATAATATTCTAACAAGACACATAAAATGTCTACTTTACAAACTACACAGTATTCCTAAAGAAATTTGAACAGTCTTAAAATATACTCATAGTTTGAAAGACTCAAGAATGAGCAAATTGAATCAAAATCGCAGCAATCAGTGGTGGGGGACCATATCTTAGTCTGTTTGGGCTGCTCTAACAGAATACCATACCATAGAATACAACAGACGTTTATTTCTCACAGTTCTGGAGGCTGAGAAATCCAAGATCAAGGTGCCTCCTTCCTGATTCATAGACTGCCTTCTCCCTCTGTCCTCACAAGGCAGAAGGGACAAGGGAGCTCTCTGAGGTCTCTTTCATAATGACATTAATTCTTCATTACCTCATCACTTCTAAAGGTCCTACTTCCAAATACCATCACATTAGGTATTAGGCTTCAACATATAAATTTTCCCTGGGGGGCTGGGGGCGGACACAAACATTCATTCCACAGCAAAGGGGCAGTGCAACAAGCTAATTCTAAAATTTATGTGGAAATGCAAAGGATCAAGAGTAAGTGAGACAATCTTGACAAAGAATAGCAGAGTTGGGAGATTTAACTGCTTTTTATTTTTTTTTTTTTTTTTTTTTTTGCGGTACGCGGGCCTCTCACTGCTGTGGCCTCTCCCGTTGCGGAGCACAGGCTCCGGACGCGCAGGCTCAGCGGCCATGGCTCACGGGCCCAGCCGCTCCGCGGCACGTGGGATCTTCCCAGACCGGGGCACGAACCCGCGTCCCCTGCATCGGCAGGCGGACTCTCAACCACTGCGCCACCAGGGAAGCCCTTAACTGCTTTTTAAAAGTAGCGTAATTAGCACAGTGGGATAGACAAATAGAGGACTGGAACAGAATATAGTTCAGAAATACCCTCATACATGTACAGTCACCTGATTTGTGATAGAGATTACATTGCATTGGATCATCCTGTTAATAAATTGTGTTGGGATAGATGGATATTGATGTGAATAAAATGAAAAAAAGAGAATCGTGACCTCTACCACATATCATTTGGACAATCTATTATAGATGGATTGTTTGTAGCCCTAAATATGAGAGGTACAATAATAAAACTTCCTGAAGATAACATCATATAATAAATTCATAAATTTGGCAGTAGGCAAAAATTTCTTAAACAGTATACAAAGAGCACTAATCATAAGGAAAAGATTGATAAAATAGACTTAATTAAAATTAAAGCTTCTATCCATCAAAAGACATGTTTAAGAGAGTGAAAAGTCAAGTAAAAACTGGGAGAAAGTATTTTCCATATGCTGGTGGGAGTGTAAATTGGTACCACAACTGCCTTGGAAATTATTTGGCATAATCTGTAAAGTTGGACTTTTATAACCCCATGTTACAACAGGTTTACCTCTAAATACTTACCCAGAAGAAATATGTATATGTCTTCAAACTGCATTCACAACAACATCCACAGCAGTGTTTTTTTTTTTTTTTTTTTTTTTTTTTTTTTTTTTTTGTGGTACATGGGCCTCTCACTGCTGTGGCCTCTCCCATCGCGGGGCACAGGCTCCAGACACGCAGGCTCAGCGGCCATGCCTCACGGGCCCAGCTGCTCCACGGCATGCGGGATCCTCCCGGACCGGGGCACGAACCCATGTCCCCTGCATCGGCAGGCAGAGTCTCAACCACTGCGCCACCAGGGAAGCCCCACAGCAGTGTTATTAATAAAAGCATCAAATGAAGAAACCCGAATGCTCATAAATAGAAGATAAATACATTGGGTATATTCATATGAATGGAGTAATACACAACTACGAAGATGGATGGATCACTGCTTCTTGCAACATGAATGAGGGAATGAAGCCAGACTCAAAAGAGTACATGCTGCATGGATAAAATTATATAAATTACAAAAACATGCAAAACTAATTCATGATGAGAGAAGTCCAAACAGTGTTAACCTATGGAAAATTAAGACTGTGAAGAGGTTCATGGGACACTTCTGTGGTGCTGGTAAGGTTCTATATCTCTATCTGGGTGGTTGTTTCTAGGTGTGCTTACTTGAAAAAAAAATTGAGCTATATATTTACAATATTATATCATCGTAATTTAATATAAAGTTTACTTAAACAACCAACAGCAATACAACCCCCAAAGATGGCATTATCAGTATAAAATATATTAGAAAAATATGGGCTTCCCTGGTGGCGCAATGGTTGAGAGTCCGCCTGCCGATGCAGGGGACGCGGGTTCGTGCCCCGGCCCGGGAGGATCCCACATGCCGCGGAGCGGCTGGGCCCGTGAGCCACGGCCGCTGAGCCTGCGCGTCCGGAGCCTGCGCATCCGGAGCCTGTGCTCCGCAATGGGAGAGGCCACAACAGTGACAGGCCCGCGTACCACAAAAAAAAAAAAAAGAAAAAAAAAAGAAAAAGAAAAATAAGTTTCCTAGTAACATTGCTCTCTTATATTAACTCTGAAAATCAAATGCTTCTCATTGGTTAAAACAGAGAGGGACTCCCACCTCTATGAAATACTATAATGGGATGATTATTTCAACAAAATTACACCTGAATAATATTATTCTCATATTTGCTTTATGAAGAAAATTATTTTACTTTCCTCTATTGTAGGAAGGTCAGGTCTAGGGCCCCAAAACTAGTATGGCTATCCCCCAGCAAGACCTTGTCATGAAAGTCAATGAATTCTGAAAAAGACATAAGTCTAATTGTGCCTTGGACACAATCTGATACAGGTCTTGCCCTATATACCATTCACCTTCACCACTAGCCTATTGCAAATGCAACCTGGATGTCAAATCTAATGACCTTTTCTTTTTTTCATCTTTTTTCCCTAAATACAATATAATGTGAATTTGTGTAAATTTTAACATTATTAAAATATGTAACATAGGTAGTGAAATTCCCTGGTGACCTCATGTCCAGATCATTAAGAATGGCTTGGTAATAAAGTCCCCAAGCTTTTTCTATACATATATTGATATACAGAAGTACTATACATATAGTAGTCACATCAGAATGTTCTGCAATTTTTTTCATACAATATATCTCTGTCATTTTTCTATCAGCACATACAGATCAACCTTATTCATTTTAATGTCTTTATGTTATCCCAGTATCTGGATTTGAAAATTATTTATCTGTTCTTCTATTGATGAATGTTTTGGTTGCCTGCAATTTTGAACTATGAAAAACAATGCTATGATGAACATTCTTGTATGTGTCATTTTGTGAGTGTGAGAGAACATATCTTCAGATTAAGTTACTTGAGGTAGAAATACTGCATAAACTAGAATTAATCTTTTAAAAATTATTATTTTAGTATTTCTTCCCTAGGTTTTATGACTTTCACCTCTGATCTTTAACTTTCTTTCTGACTGTGGCTTTGTCAAACTGTGTACAAGACATTTTAACATCTTGTTAACATTTCCCAATTATATCCTTAATTATAACCTTCACATAAGTAAGTTTCACAAACTTGCCAGATCTCAAGCTGTGTTCTCACAGAGTTGCTGATGAAAATACTTTAAACATCAGTCACAGAATTATTTTCAAAGTCAGGAAGACTTTTCCCCCCAGCACTTATATACATGCTGGATGTGGGAATCAATTTCGCTGGATATGGCATAAAATATGAATCATTCTGTTCCAGATTATTGGGTAGGATATTGAATGTTAAATCATTAACCCCCTAATTCATTTATTAAAGAATTCCCTTAGTGCACTTTTTTTTTTTTTTTGGTGTGAGAGCATTATTTCTAGTAGTGATCTAAGCTACAGTTCCAGGAGTCTCTATCAGAAGAAGGAGACAATAAAATCTAAAAGAAATCAATTTAGGTAATTTAATATGGGGATTTTATGTTCCATGAGAATTATAATCACCTTATTTAAATATTAAATTTAATTAAATAAAAACGTTTGATTACAATACCAAAATGATGTGGCTTTGTTTCTCTTGTTCTTACCCTCAATTTAATGGGAAAGTCGTGATATTCTCCATGGGTTCATTGGGGCTAAGATTCTGCAATCAAATTTCTGTGCATAATTTAACAGACAGATAATGTATAATATTGACCTTGTTTTTGTATCCGTGGTGTCCCAATCTACCTCTCAGTGACTTTCCAATCTAAAAATATATTGTCACTGGTGTCCTTTGAACACAGACTCCCGCTCATGTTTGTGCCTATGCCTGGTCTTTTATATTTCTTACCCATGATGTTCAGCGTCCCACCTAGAGGTACCCTTCCTTCCCTAACTCTGTCCTGAAAATAGTTCCACTCTTTCCCCTCAGAGCTGCCAGTGCTTTACCTTTCCATTTTGATCTCTGCTCAACAGTACTGGTCTGGGGAGGGATCTTCGCTGGCTGGACTGGTGAAAACAGGGGTGATAAAGTGAGCAAAAGTGAGAGTGGTCCTATAGAGAAGGTCTTTCCTCTGATCTCCACCACGTTCTTTATTTTATTTTATTTTATCTTATTTTTAATTGAAATCTATTTGACATAAAACATTGTATAAATTTGAGGTATACAACATGTTGATTTGATACATTTATATGTTATAATACAATTGCCATTGTAGCAGTAATTAGCACCTGTATCACACTACATAATTATAATTTCTTTTTAGTAGTTGGAACAATCAAGTTCTAGTCTCTTAGCAAGTTTGATGATTATAATACAATACTGTTGTCTATATTCTCTATATTGCCCATTAGATATCCAGGGCTTATCCGCTACTAATTGTGAGTTTATACCCTTAAACAACATCCATCCCATTCCTCAACCCCAGCCCCTGGTAACCACCATTCCACTCTGTTTTCACAAGCTTGCCTTTTATAGGTTCTACATATAAGTGATGTCATATAGTACTCGTCTTTTTCTGTTTGACTTATTTCACTTAGCCTAATGTGCTCAAAGTTCATCCATGTTGTCACAAATGACAGAATGTATTTTTTTTCTCATGGCTGAATAATATTCCATTGTATATATATACCACATCTTCTTTATCTATTCTACCACTTTCGTTTTGCTGAGCCCCATTTCCCACATGCCAAGCACAGCCATTTTTGCCCAGCCCATTCTTTTAAATTGTAAATAAATCTCAATTCAGTGTTAGCTACACCCAAACACCCATTTATTTCACATGTTTTCCCCACTTAAATAGTCTCTTAGAAAAAAAATTTAGGGGAAAATATAGGAGGATATGTCTTTCTTATCAAAGACAAAAAGACACCGACTCCATAGATTTTCTGTACAATTAACTATGCTTCATTTATTATGGTGCTAATAGTGAAGAACCTCAAAACTCTAGTGTGCTGGTTCCAACACTGGCAGAAAGGTAGCTTGAAGGTCTAAGGTTTTTAGAGGGCCAGGGAAACAGAAACCCAAATACAAAAGAACAAACCTTCATCTTGGTGATTTATAATAACTTTGCCTATCACATGTGGCAAAATACTTTCTCACTTTTTTTATCTTTTATCATTGTCTTTTTATTTAGTTTTCTACTTTTCAGAAGTTTTAAATTTATGTATAGCAAAATTAGCCTATTTTTATCATGAAATCCATCACATATATACAGAAAACTGCAGAGAATACAAATGAATAACTCAATAATTTATCACAAACGAATCACCGATTTATAATGATAGCACTAAGAAGTTCTCTCATGCCCCATCCCAGTCATTACTCTCTCTTTCCCTTCACTGCAAAGGAAAACCCCCATCCTGATTTTGTTAGTAATAGCTCCTTATTTTTATTAATGGTTTTGGTGATTAAACTTGCATTGCCAACATTAATTATGCTTGTTTTTAAACATTTTGTATTGATTCAGACAGTATTTTGTTTTTTGGTTTTTTTTTACATCTTTATTGGAGTATAATTGCTTTACAATGGTGTGTTAGTTTCTGCTTTATAATAAAGTGAATCAGTTATACATATACATATGTTCCCATATCTCTTCCCTCTTGCGTCTCCCTCCCTCCCACCCTCCCTATCCTACCCCTCTAGGTGGTCACAAAGCACCAAGCTGATCTCCCTGTGCTATGCGGCTTCTTCCCACTAGCTATCTATTTTACGTTTGGTAGTGTATATATGTCCATGCCACTCTCTCACTTTGTCACAGCTTACCCTTCCCCCTCCCCATATCCTCAAGTCCATTCTCTAGTAGGTCTGTGTCTTTATTCCTGTCTTACCCCTAGGTTCTTCATGACATTTTTTTTCTTAAATTCCATATATATGTGTTAGCATACGGTATTTGTCTTTCTCTTTCTGACTTACTTCACTCTGTATGACAGATTCTAGGTCCATCCACCTCACTACAAATAACTCAATTTCATTTCTTTTTATGGCTGCGTAATATTCCATTGTATATATGTGCCACATCTTCTGTGTATTCTGTTGTTTTTGGATGGAATGTCCTATAAATATCAATTAAGTCCATCTTGTTTAATGTATCATTTAAAGCTTGTGTTTCCTTATTTATTTTCATTTTGGATGATCTGTCCATTGGTGAAAGTGGGGTGTTAAAGTCCCCTACTATGAACGTGTTACTGTCGATTTCCCCTTTTATGGCTGTTAGTATTTGCCTTATGTATTGAGGTGCTCCTATGTTGGCTGCATAAATATTTACAGTTGTTATATCTTCTTCTTGGATGGGTCCCTTGATCATTATGTAGTGTCCTTCTTTGTCTCTTGTAATAGTCTTTGTTTTAAAGTCTATTTTGTCTGATATGAGAATTGCTACTCCAGCTTTCTTTTGATTTCCATTTGCATGGAATATCTTTTTCCATCCCCTCACTTTCAGTCTGTATGTGTCTCTAGGTCTGAAGTGGGTCTCTTGTAGACAGCATATATATGGGTCTTGTTTTTGTATCCATTCAGCCAATCTGTGTCTTTTGGTGGGAGCATTTAATCCATTTACATTTAAGGTAATTATTGATATGTATGTTCCTATTCCCATTTTCTTAATTGTTTTGGGTTCGTTATTGTAAGTCTTTTCCTTCTGTTGTGTTTCTTGCCTAGAGAAGATCCTTTAGCATTTTTTTTAAAGCTGGTTTGGTGGTGCTGAACCCTCTCAGCTTTTGCTTGTCTGTTAAGGTTTTAATTTCTCCATCAAATCTGAATGAGTTCCTTGCTGGGTAGAGTAATCTTGGTTGTAGGTTTTTCTCCTTCATCACTTTAAATATGTCCTGCCAGTCCCTTCTGGCTTGCAGAGTTTCTGCTGAAAGATCAGCTGTTAACCTTATGGGGATTCCCTTGTATGTTATTTGTTGTTTTTCCCTTGCTGCTTTTAATATGTTTTCTTTGTATTTAATTTTTGACAGTTTGATTAATATGTGTCTAGGCGTGTTTCTCCTTGGATTTATCCTGTATGGGACTCTCTGTGCTTCCTGGACTTGATTAACTATTTCCTTTCCCATATTAGGGAAGTTTTCAACTATAACCTCTTCAAATATTTTCTCAGTCCCTTTCTTTTTCTCTTCTTCTTATGGAACCCCTATAATTCGAATGTTGGTGTGTTTAATGTTGTCCCAAAGGTCTCTGAGACTGTCCTCAGTTCTTTTCATTCTTTTTTCTTTCTTCTGCTCTGCAGTAGTTATTTCCACTATTTTATCTTCCAGGTCACTTATCCGTTCTTCTGCCTCAGTTATTCTGCTATTGATCCCTTCTAGAGTATTTCTAATTTCATTTATTGTGTTGTTCATCGTTGCTTGTTTCATGTTTAGTTCTTCTAGGTCCTTGTTAACTGTTTCTTGCATTTTCTCTATTCTATTTCCAAGATTTTGTATCATCTTTACAATCATTATTCTGAATTCTTTTTCAGGTAGACTGCCTATTTCCTCTTCATTTGTTTGGTCTGGTGGGTTTTTATCTTGCTCCTTCATCTGCTGGGTGTTTTTCTGTCTTCTCATTTTGCTTATCTTACTGTGTTTGGGGTCTCCTTTTTGCAGGCTGCTGGTTCGTAGTTCCCATTGTTTTTGGTGTCTGTCCCCAGTGGCTAAAGTTGTTTCAGTGGGTTGTGTAGGCTTCCTGGTGGAGGGGACTAGTGCCTGTGTTCTGGTGGATGAGGCTGGATCTTGTCTTTCTGGTGGGCAGGTCCACATCTGGTGGTGTGTTTTGGGGTGTCTGTGGCCTTATTATGATTTTAGGCAGCCTCTCTGCTAATGGGTGGGGTTGTGTTCCTGTCTTGCTAGTTGTTTGGCATAGGGTGTCCAGCCTTGTAGCTTGCTGGTCGTTGAGTGAAGCTGGGTGTTGGTGTTGAGATGGAGATCTCTGGGAGATTTTCGCCATTTGATATTATGTGCAGCTGGGAGGTCTCCTGTGGACCAGTGTCCTGAAGTTGGCTCTCCCACCTCAGAGGCACAGCACTGACTCCTGGCTGCAGCACCAAGAGCCTTTCATCCACACGGCTCAGACTAAAAGGGAGAAAAAGTAGAAAGAAAGAAAGAGGATAAAAGAAAATAAAATAAAGTAAGGTAAAATAAAATAAAGTTATTAAAATAAAAAAATAATTATTAAGAAAAAAAATTTTTTAAGTAAAAAAAAAAACGGATGGATAGAACTCTAGGACAAATGGTGAAAGCAAAGCTATACAGACAAAATCTCACACAGATGCATACACTTACACAGTCACAAAAAGAGGAAAAGGGTAAAAAATAATAAATCTTGCTCTCAAAGTCCACCTCCTGAATTTGGGATGATTCGTTGAATGTTCAGGTATTCCACAGATGCAGGGTACATCAGGTTGATTGTGGAGATTTAATCCGCTGCTCCTGAGGCTGCTGGGAGAGATTTTCCTTTCTCTTCTTTGTTCGCACAGCCCCTGGGGTTCAGCTTTGGATTTGGCCCCGCCTCTGCATGTAGGTCGCCAGAGGGCGTCTGTTCTTCGCTCAGACAGGACGGGGTTAAAGGAGCCGCTGACTCGCGGGCTCTGGCTCAGTCAGGCCGGGGGGAGGGAGGGGTACGGAGGCGGGGCGAGCCTGCGGCGGCAGAGGCCGGTGTGACATTGCACCAGCCTGAGGCACACCGTGTGTTCTCCCGGGTAAGTTGTCCCTGTAATACGGGACCCTGGCAGTGGCGGGCTGCACAGGCTCCCGGGAGGGGAGGTGTGGAGAGTGACCTCTGCTCGCACACAGGCTTCTTGGTGGCTGCAGCAGCAGCCTTAGCGTCTCATGCCCGTCTCTGGGGTCTGCGCTGTTAGCCGCGGCTTGCGCCCGTCTCTGGAGCTCCTTTAAGCAGCGCTCTTAATCCCCTGTCCTCGCGCACCAGGAAACAAAGAGGGAAGAAAAAGTCTCTTGCCTCTTCGGCAGGTCCAGACTTTTTCCCGGACTCCCTCCCGGGTAGCCGTGGTGCACTAACCCCTTCAGAGTGTGTTCACGCCGCCAGTCCTCTCCCTGCGCTCCGACCGAAGCCCGAGCCTCAGCTCCCAGCCGACAAGCCTCTCGGGCCGGTGCGTGCCGATCGGCACCTGCCCTCTGCGCGGGAATGTCTCCGCTTTGCCCTCCGCACCCCTGTTGCTGTGCTCTCCTCCACGGCCCCGAAGCTTCCCCCCTCCGCCACCTGCAGTCTCCTCCCGCAAAGGGGCTTCTAGTGTGTGGAAACCTTTCCTCCTTCACAGCTCCCTCCCACTGGTGCAGGTCCCGTCCCTATTCTTTTGTCTCTTTATTCTTTTTTCTTTTGCCCTACCCAGGTACGTGGGGAGTTTCTTGCCTTTTGGGAGGTCTGAGGTCTTCTGCCAGCATTCAGTAGGTGTTCTGTAGGAGTTGTTCCACGTGTAGATGTATTTCTGATGTATCTGTGGGGAGGAAGGTGATCTCCGCGTCTTACTCTTCTGCCATCTTCCCCCTCTCTCTCTCAGACAGTATTTTGTGTCTGACATATTTTGCTTAACTGTGAGTCATCCAGGTTGATTAATGGAGTTTATTCACATTCATTGTTATATACTGTTGAATTGTATGACAAAACCACATTTGATTTATCCATTTGGTTATGTCCATTGATTTGTCATTAAATCATTAGCGCTGTGAACGTTCATGCATATGTCCATTGTATATGTGCAATGTCTTGATTTTTTTTCCCCTTTGCATTTCCATATAAATCTTAGAACATATTGTCAGGTTCCATTACAAAATGTACATGTTTTGATTGGGATCACATTATATCAGTAGATAATTTGGGGAGAATTAACATCTTCAGAATATTGAGTCTTTGTACCCATTAACAGGGTATATCCCTCTACTTATATAGATCTTAAATTATTTCTATAATGTATAATATTATATCATTTCCTCCATAGCGTTTTCAAAGACCTTTTGTTAAAATTATTCTTAAATGTTTTCATATTTGCAATGCTATTACTAATGACATTTTTTATTGAAAATTTTATTTCCTAGTTGTGTTGCTTATTTATAGAAATGCAATTCTTATGTAGTATTAATATTATAGCATATAAGTATTAATATGATAATATGACTATTAATGCTTATAAAGAAATCTTGACAAATTCACAATGATTTTAATAATTTATCTATGGGTTATTTTGGACTTTCTATATAATAATCATGTTGTTAACAGTGATATTTTATTTCTTCCTTTGAAATCCTTGCAGCATCTATTTTTCTTGTCTTAATGTTAAGACTTCATGTACAATGTTGAATGAAAGTGGTGAGAGTGAATATCCTATTCTTTTCCTGATCTCAGAGGGAAAGCTTTCAACATTTCACCATTAAGTATGTTTGTATAGATTTTTTGGTAGCACTGTTTTTCTGATAATCAAAGTTCTCTTCTGTTTTTAGCTGGTAAACCTTTTTTAAAAACATAATTGGATATTAAAATTTATCACATGCTTTTCCTGTATTAATTGAGATGATCATATACTTTTTCTCCTTTTTTTCTGTTAATGTAAGAATTTTATTGATGGGTTTTCTCTCAAACCAATATTAAACCAATGTTCCATGTTCTTTAATGGTGCTCAGAAAATATACCCCAACTCCAAGATGACACTTCTAGAAAACCCTCCAATTTTTTTTAGTGCTTGAATTGTCTCTTTCATCTTTTTCTCCCTTTTTTTTGTATAAATATCTTATTCTTCTGGAATGTGTTTTGATGTAAGGAAAGAGGAAGGAATTTGGCCTGTTATCTCACCCCATTTATTAATATGTCTTTTCTCCACTGATTTGACATGAAATTTTTATGATACAGTAAGTGCCTATATACACACAACTCTATTATTACACTATATTCTGGATAGCTCTTTAATATGTGGTTGGGCTAGTCTACCTTCATTATTTCTTTTTCACGTTTTCCTGGACATTCTCACTCATTTACTTTTCCACATCAACATTATAGAGAAACATAATGCTATTCGTATGGCTGATTTTCTTTACTTAATAAATCATTCCTTGTAACTCATATCCATGATGTAGCAAATATTTTGTACCATGTGAGATAATTTTGGCTATAAACAATAATAAGTGGATCTATATTGTACCATATAACAAAACCTTGCATAGTAGGTGGTTTCAAGGTTAAGTCAGTGACTCAATTGTGTTAATAAGGATCCATCTTTCTTCTCTACCATAATCACCATATTGCTGCATCATAACAACATCAGTATCATATTCAGGTTAAATGTGAGAAGGAATTTCCCTGTCTTGTTTCCCTTTTTAAAGTAGATTAAAAATTTCCCACAAATCTCTATGCATGTAGCCTTCATGTCTTATTGGCCAGAATTGCATCACATTACTGAACAATTAACAAGCAAAAGAATACTATCACAATCAACTTAGAAACCAATCAGGAAACACCCTTTGGATCTGGGTAGGGATCCAATCTTTACCAAACATCATGGACATTTAAAATTGGGCAAAGAAAATCAAAATGCTTTCAGCAAAGAAGTGGCGAAATACCTATTGTGTGGGCAGTCTCCACCTATACAACTTCATTTTAGAGAAACGTACGTAATTGGATTTAAATCCAATTGTCCTTCAGTGCAAACATCATTAATAATCTTCAGTAAGTGCTTAATAAAGTGCTTCTTGTGGTGACTGGTTAATTAATTTTCTTACATGCAGAAATTCTAAATTCCTGAATATTCATTTTATTGATTATACTGTAATCTATCTTTTTTTGGAGGTCAAAACAAAACAAAATGTGAATTACCATTCAAAACTACTATTATGGAGTAGGAATATCTTTAATACACAAAGCCAGCTGTTACTATAACGTTTAAAAGTTTGATGCATTCTTCATCCCAATTTTTACCTACAAGAAAAGACCTTTTATTTCATATGCTATACCATCTTTCCCTCAAGTAGGAAATCAAAATATTTAGACCTATCGTTTTCAAGATTTTCAAAATTAAATCATTTTCTACATAAAATCTTCTAGCATCATGACATATAAAACATATGAAGCTATTCTGGTTTTTGAAAAGGTGGTGGGCCTTATAGCTCTACTTTGTTGCCTTCTTTCTCCTCTTCCCTTCCTCCTGACACTTAATCTCATTCCTCTGTGGTGGACTCTAAGACACCTCTGCAGAACTTGTGAAAATGCTTGATATGGGCCATAGAATAAAGGAAGTATTTTGGGGTAATAAACTTTGGTAGGTAGCCTCCTATCATTTACCTTCTTCCTTTGAAAGTAAAATAAATCATAGACTATAGGTAATAAGGAAATAGTAATCTAGACTCATCACTGGGTGTGACTCCCTTTCATGGTTTATTAAATGAATTTAGTTTAATTTCTTAAATACAGTATCCTGGTCTGTTGCCAATTTTAGTGTATTGAAGAAAGGGGGAAAAATCTGCAAAATGATTCCTTAAACATTTTAGTTATCTTACTGAGCTAATAAGATTTTACTTAGGAAATGAATATTTCAGCAGAGTGATAATATCATAGGGAACATTTCCTCTTTTGGACTGATTTTGTTTAATGCAGCTCAGTGTGTTTATGGATTGAACACTGTTATCACTGAAATGTTGCTTAAGAATCCATGTGAAATTAATTGACAGTGTTGATCTAGGTGTTAACATGGAAAGCCTGTGTTATCAAAGCTAACATTATTAGAGCTAGTCCCCTATATCATTTTGTACAGAGTGCAAAGGTTAATTTAACTGACTTGTTGATAGATGGTGCTCTGGCTGATACTGCTGGGTGAGTCATTTCACTAGAACAGGGTTGACCCTTACCATGAAAACCAAATGAAAGGAAAAAAATTAAAGGTCTTTGTGGATCTTTGTGTAATATTAGTTTGAAATTATATATGCAATTTTAATTGACATATTTACTAAAATCAAATCATATTATGTCCCTCAGTACTGTGATTTTCAATTTATGGACAAAGATGAAAACCCTAAAAATATTAGCATCTCTTCTGGTTAGTTGCATCGTATGACTATTTCTTTTCAACAAAACGTAATCTAAGCACATATGGGTAATTCTCTGAACATTGTAAACAATTTTAAAGAAACAGTACGATATGGAAAATACCAACATCAACAACACTAATAATACATGTATATTTCTTCCATAGAGATCAAAAAATTTTATGTAAATTATATCCAGTTGTTCATCTTAACTCAGGAAGAGTGTCAGGAGTAGGTCCTTTTCTGTAACTGGCTGAAGGGAATAATCATTCCTTGGTACCTCCAACCTTTACAGCTGAAAGAACTCCATTATTTTGCTCCCTCAAAATCAACAAAACCTTTCCTCTTATGTATAGGAATTGAGTTGCATCCACTGAGGTATCAGAATTGACTCTTGTGCAGGCAGTATTTCTACCTCCAGTATGCCCACCTTTAAAAACTTTAAAGTGGGACTTCCCTGGAGGTCCAGTGGTTAAGACTTTGCCTTCCAATGCAGGGGGTGCAGGTTCAATCCCTCGTTGGGGAGCGAAGATCCCACATGCCTTGAGGCCAAAAAACCAAAACATGGAAAAAACAGAAACAATATTGTAACAAAAACATTCAATAAAGGCTTTAAAAATGGTCCACATCAAAAAAAAAAAAAACCTTTAAAGTAATCTAAACATATAAATATATGGAAAGAATTTTAAAAGCATAAACATTTGTAAAATTAAAAGTGAAGTCTTGGGCTTCCCTGGTGGTGCAGTGGTTGGGAGTCCGCCTGCTGATGCAGGGGACACGGGTTCTTGCCCCAGTCCGGGAAGATCCCACATGCCGCGGAGCGGCTGGGCCCGTGAGCCATGGCCACTGAGCCTGCGCGTCTGGAGCCTGTGCTCCGCAACGGGAGAGGCCACAGCAGTGAGAGGCGAAGTCTTAAGTATCCATTGAGAAATGAATGGATGAAGAAAATGTGGTGTATGTATACAGTAGAATATCATTTAACCATAAAAAGAAGGAAATCCTGATTTTTGCAACAACTTGGATGACCTTGAGGGTATTATGCTAAGTGAAAGATGTTGGGCAAGGAAAGACAAATACTATATGATCCCACTTATAAGTGGAATCTAAAAACAGACAAACTGGGACTTCCTGGTGGCGCAGTGGTTAAGAATCCGCCTGCCAGTGCAGGGGACACGGGTTCAAGCCCCGGTCTGGGAAGATCCCACATGCCGCGACTGAGCCTGCGCTCTAGAACCCGCGAGCCACAGCTACTGAAGCCCGCATCCCTAGAGCCTGGGCTCCGCAACAAGAGAAGCCACCGCAGTGAGAAGCCCACGCACCGCAACGAAGAGTAGCCCCCGTTCACCACAGTTAGAGAAAGCCCGCGCGCAGCAACGAAGACCCAACGCAGCAAAAAAAATAAAATAAATAAATTCATAAAAAAA
The DNA here is from genome assembly GCF_949752795.1 of Hyperoodon ampullatus. Classification (NCBI taxonomy): domain Eukaryota; kingdom Metazoa; phylum Chordata; class Mammalia; order Artiodactyla; family Ziphiidae; genus Hyperoodon; species Hyperoodon ampullatus. The sequence continues at coordinate 32,668,061 of NC_136913.1, forward strand.
AGACAAACTTATAGAAATAGAGTAAAATGGTGGTTGCCAGGAGCTGGGGGTATGGGGGAAATGGGGAGTTCAGCTTTCATAATGTAAACGTGTCCTTTTTGCAGTATATTTAATGTCTCGTTTTCCACATGTTTGTGCTTTTTGATGATTTTGTTGTTTAAAATGGGCCCTAAAGTAGCGTTGAAGTGCTGTCTAGCGTTCCTAAGTGCAAAAAGGCCATGATGTGTCTGGAGAAAACACATGTGTTAGAGAAGCTTTGTTCAGGTGTGGGTTATAGTGTTGTTGACTGAATTCAATGTTAATGAATCAAAAATATACATTAAATAAGGTGTCTTTAAAGAAACACACATAAAACAACTTTGTGTATTTATTGGTTAACAAAAATGGGACCAGAGGCTCACAGAAATCCAATGCTGTATTTGTCCTAGGAGCAATGGTTTAGTATTCACTAATTCAGTGTTTTTGGTGACTTTATTGAAACTAACTACCAAGGATAATGAGAATTGACTGTGTGTGTGTGTGTGTGTGTGTGTGTGTGTGTGTGTAATTCCAGGAAAAAATCTGAAAATCTTTTCAATTTATTTTATAAGGCTAGCATAACTAGAAAAAAGCAGCATGAAACCTGACAAAGATAAAACTAAAATGAGCCTTACCGAACAATCTCACTTATGATTATTTTGGTAGATTAAATTGAATAGCTATTTACATCCCCCTTCTGTGTAAGATCATATATCCCTGTCCATTGTCATGTGATGTTCAGTATCTTCCTGTGGGAGAAATATGATTCCTCAACTTATTAATAACAGGCTTGGCCACATAACTGGTTTGATCAATGAAATGTGAGTATGATCCTGTATAACAGTTCCAAGCAAAAGGTTTAGAGCTATTGCTGAATCTCACCAGCTGTTTTGCCCTTTTCCCTTTAATAATATAACATAAGGGCTCCTCTCTCATCTTGGATCCCAGGATGATGGAGACATCGGAGTGGAGGCACAGAACTGCAGTCTATGTGTAATTTGCTGGGGAGTGAGAAAAAAAAAACATTCTTGTATGCCACAGACATATTGGAGTGGTTTGTTACCTCAGCTTTATCTAGTAATGGCTGACTCATAAAAAGATGGATGCAAAGATCCTCTAAAAATACCAATAACTTTAATAAAACATTTGTTTAATTCAATAAATTAAATATAAAATATGTATTTAATCTATGATTTGGAGATAAAGGGTGGAGATGCAAGGACCAAATTGCAACTGTAAGGAGATCTAGAGAGTGGAATCTGTGATCAAGGACATCTTGAGGGACAGAATGGGTCAGGGACTGAAGGCTGTTGCACAAGGCCTGGACCACTGTATTACAACTTCTAGCTTCATGAGAGAAAAATCATCTTCAACCTTGTTAAAATGATAATTAAGGTAGTTAAAAGACTATAAAACTAATATTCACCATGCTTATAATCATGTTAGAATATATTTTAAAAATTAATGTACAAAAGGGAAATTAGTAATGTCTTTCTAGTTAAAATAAAAATGACTAAAAAATTAAAATAAATTAATCTATGATTTTATTAAGCCATAATAAAAAATGACTTATGGGGCTTCCCTGGTGGCGCAGTGGTTGAGAGTCTGCCTGCCGATGCAGGGGACACGGGTTCGTGCCCCGGTCCGGGAAAATCCCACGTGCCACGGATTAGCTGGGCCCGTGAGCCATGGCCGCTGAGCCTGCGCGTCCGGAGCCTGTGCTCCGCAATGGGAGAGGCCACAACAGTGAGAGGCCCGTGCACCGCAAAAAAAAAAAAAAAAAAAAAATGACTTAATGCTCCAGAATTTAACACTTAACAATATGAAAATTATTAACATAGTAAAGCAATAGTTACAATAAACAAAAAATCTTATCATCATGTAAATTGGCTATAAAGATCCATTTGACTAAATCCAAAAACATTTCAAAATAAAAATGCTTAACAAGCCCAGATTGAAATATACATCATTAATGTGATAAAAATTATTTCAGTAGTGAATTTTTAGAGGTTTAATGTTAAGGAACAATTTAAGAATTCTGTGGGACTTCCCTGGTGGTCCAGGGGTTAAGACTCTGCGCTCCCAATGCAGGGGGCCTGGGTTCGATCCCTGGTCAGTGAACTAGATCCCTCATGCCGCAACTAAGAGCCTGCACGCTGCCTGCATGCTGCAACGAAGATCCTGCAGGTGGCAACAAGGATCTCCGCATGCTGCAACTAAGACCCTGTGCAGCCAAATAAATAAATAAATAAATAAATAAATAGACAAACAAACATTAAAAAAAAAGAATGCCTGTTCTCACTGCTCTTTTGAACATTGGTCTGGAAACTCTAGCCAATACCTTAAGGCAAAAAAGTGTAATAATAGTGTTAACTTTTGAAAAGTAGGGGGCCAAATTATATAACACATTTAGGGAACTGCCTGGAACATAATTGGAATGAACAATAATAAAAATATTATTATGGCCAAGAGATAGAAAATGAATCTACAGTAATCAGTTCCATTTATATATAACAGCAATAACTTATTAGTTCATTCAATGAAACAAAAGATACCATTTATAATAATAGCAAAAATATAAATTGTATTGGTCTAAGTATATAGATGAACACTAAAAAATTACATACATGCATTTCTAAAAATTGTGACTGGAATATTTTAGAATCTAAAATGGCATTAAAATCCAGTTTAGAAATTAAGTACTATGGACATACAGGTGTGGTATTCTCACAAACAATGTTCTTCTTTCTAAAGAATAAACTATTTTTGTATTGAGCTATGGCCCTGCTTAATTCATCCTTCTTCCACAAATCAATACCTCCTTTTTTAGAACTGCAATTGCTCTTATTCCTCCTATAGTCACTTAATCATTGGCATAGTTGCATCCTTAAAAATAAGGTTTTTTTGCTGGGCTAAGGAAGTGAGCTAACCTTAAACAACCATCCTGTGCCAGGGTATTTACGTAATCTCATTTAATCCTCACCATATCCTAGTAAAGTAAGCAATACTATCCCCATTTAACTCTTGAAGATGTATAAAGCTCTCTTTCCTAGAAATGTTTTATGTTCCTAAAATATGCTGTGTCTTCCAGAGAAGTTAGCACAAGTACAGTGTTTATGTATACTGCAACTTTGTGCAAGACTAAGAGAAATTTAGTTATATCTCTTAATTCTACCAGCGGGTAAAATTTTTTATTTATACATTACTAAATATTTATCATTTAGTTAGTATTACTCAAGTTAATTTATTTCAAAACTATGTACTTATAATTAAAAAAACATGTTTAAGTTTATTCCTAAATATTGTCATTTCTTTCCTATAAGGGCTTTCATAGTTCATTTGTGCGGGGGCAGGGGCAGTTGAGAACCTCATCAACTGTGGTACACTGCTATCCCTCTCTCTAACCATATACATATCTGAATCTCTCTATACATATGTATAAATGCCTATATATCCATATTTATGTATCTGTGTATTTATCTATCTCTAGATTACTTGAGTGAGAATAATTTCATTCTGTGAAACTACATCTATATAGACTTACTAATAAAATTAAGCATGCACATTCACACAATAGATGTCTACACTGTGTTTCTGGTCATGATCTATACTACATCTAAATGGGCAATTAATAAAATACTAGTTAGAAGTGTCTGATTTCTACCCTGGTCTTCATCTACCCTCATTGCCCTAGTATTTTTATCTTCTGTGGTCCTCTTCTGGGTCTCATACTTTTAAAAAATGGCTATGTTATTCAAGTTGATTAACTCCTTCTATCAGGAATAAAATATAATTGGCAAAAATGTGCGATCTCTTGCATAGGCTCAAAATAAAATTTTACTGTACACAATATTAAAAACTGGACTCATGCAGGTCTTGCTGTGTATCCCCACTTGTTATTGCATGGAGACTCAAGTATAGAACCTAACAAAGTTCTGTTTCCCCTGATGTGTTTGGGCTCTAAAAATTGCCTGCTGCTGTTGCCTGTTAATAGATTAGTTTTTTTCATTTTCTCTGCTTTGGCTTTTAACTAATGACAAAACCTTCCAGGCTGTGACCTACCTCAAAAAGTTGTCCTCAAGCTTCCCACTTCAGTATTCTAATGTTAATTTCTATGTCAGTGTTACATATCCCATTAAGAGTACTCCACTGGGGGGCTGTGGTGTTTACTTGCAGTAAGTCATCCTCTGACTATGCTTTATATTTACATATCTGTCTTTCTCATTAGACCATTAGCTTCTCAAGAGTAATGGTTATTTCCTGTTTATCTCTGTGTCTCAATACTTAATATGATACAGAGAAGATGCCAAGTTGGTTGAGAGAATTAACGTAAAGGAAAATGCTAATAGCCAGGAGGAAAGAACCCAAGTTCTCAAGCCTGCCACCAAATTCTATAACTTAGAGCAAGTCAGCTTTAGGCTCTATGCTCCATTCCCTCAAGTATGAAAAGGAGGTGGAGCCATCAGATAGTACCAATATCCTTTTCTTTTAAATATCTCCTACAATATTGGGCTCTGCAGGCATTCAATGAACACTTCTTGATGGATGTATTATTACCTTGGCTTTCACATTTCTCCTGGTCAGGCAAAACCATTGCCTAGAAATTATCCTTGATTGACAGTATATTTACAGTGTTACCCATGAGCCGAATGTCATCCATGAACAGAATGGAATACTATTTTCTGACATTTTTTTTGTGGGAATGGATATGTATTGATAGAACTATTTTTTGTGTGTGTCCTCATGTACTTTAGCATTTTGCTCTGAGAAACGTTGCTGTCCCAGAAATATTTTCCTATGGAAAAAAATTAATTATCCCAGGGACTTAGCCTTTAGTTCACGATACCTGAGGAGCAGAAATAAGATACTTAGCATTTTTGTGGTACAGGGGCAATGAGTGAGCTGCGTGAAAAGAGGTCACTTTACACATGCAAAAGATTAGGTCTGTAGCTGAGGCAAATCAAGGGATGTGCATTAAATGTGCAATGTTCAGTGTTATATAGAACACAGGTGATTTCAACCACAAATAGCAGGAGGAAACATGCTGCCAGAGTTTCTTTTCTTTTTTCTTTTATTTATGTATGTATGTGTGTATGTATGTATTTATGGCTGCATTGGTTCTTCGTTGCTGCACGTGGGCTTTTCTCTAGTTGCGGTGAGCAGGGGCTACTCTTCGTTGTGGTGTGTGGGCTTCTCATTGCGGTGGCTTTTCTTGTTGCAGAGCATGGGCTCTAGGCGCATGGGCTTCAGTAGTTGCGGCACACGGGCTCAGTAGTTGTAGCTCACGGGCTCTAGAGTGCAGGCTCAGTAGTTGTGGTGCACGGGCTTAGTTGCTCCGCGGCATGTGGGATCTTCCCAGACTAGGGCTCGAACCTGTGTCCCCTGCATTGGCAGGCAGATTCTTAACCACTGCCTCCAGGGAAGCCCAGCACTCTTATAAGGACAAATCACTGAAAGATTTTAGTCTTGAAAGGGTGCTTTGTTTTAGCTGCTTGGTGAGGTTTATAAAAATATTCCATGTGACAATTCACAGTGGCAGATCCATGTCTCATTTGCAGAAAGGATGCCGCATCACTGCACAGGAAGTTCACCAGTTTGTCCTGGAGCTTATATGATTTTGGTGCCCTGCTCAACTCCTCCTCCACAATGGTTGTCAGCTGAAGACCTTGTTTCCCATTTCAGTAAATGTGAAAGGTCACTTCCACAAAATCCCATCACCATTATTGGCATCTGTGCTCACATGCCCTGATTTCCTTTTGGTCACTATGAACTGACTGTTCGCCCAGCAGAGATTAACATTCAATGTGTGCACTAGATCTAACTTTCTTTCTGCTTATTCGAGGACTTTGATGCAGTAATCTCTCCCTTTTTCTGCAACTTAAATTTATTTATTAAGGTTGGAAAGTGTTAGGGAGGAGCAGTTATGGTAGAGGGTGAAATCAAGAGTTCCCTTTTGGTGGGAATTCCCTGGCGGTCCAGTGGTTAAGACTCCATGCTTCCACTGCAGGGGACACGGGTTCCATCCCTGGTCAGGGAATTGAGATCCTGCAAGCTGTGCGGTGCGGCAAAAAAATAAATAAATAAATAAATAAATAAATAAAAATAACAGTGTCCCCTGCATTGGCAGGCAGGTTCTTAACCACTGTGCCACCAGGAAAGCCCTCTTTTCTTTTTTCTTTTTATTTTTTTTTTGGTATGCGGGCCTCTCACTGTCGTGGCCTCTCCCGTTGCGGAGCACAGGCTCCGGACGCGCAGGCTCAGCGGCCATGGCTCACGGGCCCAGCCGCTCCGCGGCATGTGGGATCCTCCCGGACCGGGGCACGAACCTGCGTCCCCTGCATCGGCAGGCGGACTCTCAACCACTGCGTCACCAGGGAAGCCCCCTCTTTTTTTAAAAAAAGTTTTTTTTTCAATTTATTTAAACAAACAAACAAAAAAAGTTCACCCATTTTTCCCACGCCCCACCCTGCAACCTCTTGGAACCACCAATCTGTTCTTTGTATATATGAGCTTGGGTTTTGGGGGATTTTTTTTTTTTTTTAGATTTCACATAGAAGAGAGAGCATATACACGGTATTTGTCTTTCTCTGTCTGACTTATTTCACTTAGTATAATGCCCTTGAGATCCATCCATGTTGTTGCAAATCGCAGTATTTTCTTCCTTTTTATGGCTGGATAATATTCCATTGTATATACCACAATTTCTTTATCCATTCACCCATTGATGGACACTTAGGTTGGTTTATTTTCTGACTTCTTGAAATGACAACTGATGTTTAAATTGTTTAGTTGGTAGAGACAAGGAGAGTAAGCCAATCCTGCTTTCATAACGTGTATTTGTAGCCATGGCAGATGTAAAATTGAGTTCAGAAATCCTAAGAGAAAAGAGCTTACACAGAATTGCATATGATGCACTAAGTATTAAAAAGGAGCTTCACATAAAATATCTAGGTAAGAAGAATAATTGCTCCCATTTCTTACTTTGCCCGGGTGATGTTCACATAACATTCTTATCATCAATTGACAAACTCACTAGAGGTAACAAAATTGCCCAATTAACCAAAAGTATTTGCACCAAACAATAGATATTCCAAATAAGCTACCCTAAGAAGGTCATTTTCCCTGTCTAATTCTTTGAACATTATGCTTGAAATATTGAAATGTAACACATTTCTGTCTTAGGATTATGGGTACTTTAGCAAAAAGGGCCAACAATTCTTTTCAACTGTACCCATGACTATTTTGACAGAATATCATGGAGAAAACATCTTGCTTGATGAAGTAGACACTCTTCTCTAGAGATGTTCCTACATCATTTGTAGTTTTGTAAAGTTTAATTACACTTTCCTTCCAAACCTTATATATTAAACTTAGTGTCAGATATTTTTCAGTAACTCCATATTTTAGGATTTATAGATTCAGCTTGAGAAGTAGGTTGGGAATATTTAACTCAATTTATCTCAGTATGTTTATCTCAACTTAACATGTAGATGCTTTTATTACATGTAAAAAATAGCAAAGAATGCAAAAAAAGAATAATTTATAAATCCTTGTGAGCAAGCAGTGAGCAGAATTTGTTTTTGTGGATGATAGGCAGGTGATATGAAATCTTAGAATTGTTTTAATATCCACAGTACTTGTCAGAGTATACAATTCCATGTTAGGTATTCCTGTCATTTTCTATACCCTATGCTTAGTCTCACCATAGCACATGGCATAGTATATTGATATGAGTCAGCTAATGCTGCAATAATTCTGCATAGCAAATCACTCCAAACTTAGTGGCTTAAAACAATAAGTACATTGATCTCACTTATTTTTCTTTGTGCCAACTGTGGTTTGACTTATATCAGCTGGACTTGCTAGACTCTGCTTCAAGCTGCAGGTGGGCTGAGCTTAACTGCAAGTAGTGGGTTAGATTGAGGTTGGCTCCACTTGACTTTTAACCTCTGTCAATAACTATGAAGGGTCTGAGATTTTATCCCACTTTTAAACTAATGCGTTACTTGCCACAGTTCCATAGATGCTGGCAGAAGACTGAAGACCCCTTGGTCAGTGACAGGACTTTATTATTCATTATTACTGCTACTATTATATTACTGTATATTTTAACTTGTTCATACCATAGTAGACAGAATGAGATTCATATTTTCCTTCATTTTTCTTGCTCCCTAAACTCCGTGGGGGTGATGTGGAGGCAGGTCCAGCTGTTTGCTATGCACTTAGTCAGTCTGTATCACAGTTGAGGAACTCTGAGTTTAGGAAACCCAATATTTTAAAAGGAGGCTCCTAGCAAACTTGGCCCCAGAAGGAGACATTATTGTTTTGGTCAGGAATCTTCCCTCTGTTTCAGAGGGAGACACAATCTCAAACTTCCATGAAAAATTGTTTCCAAATATCCTCCTTGGACCAATGGCTATCCAGGGTACATTCTTCTCATGTTGAATGGCATGAGCATATCTGCTAACATTCCACTGGGTAAAGTAAGTCATACCACTGAGCCCAAAGTCAGTGTGACAGGGAAGTATATACCACCCCATGTGAGAGAGAAGAACGGATATTTGCTGAACAGTAATCCAATCTGTTACTCATAGAATACTGAAATGACTTAATTTCTCCTTCAAGCTAATGCTCATTGTGGATAAAGACTGTTTTATTCACCGCTGCATTTTCCATGCACTGTCAAATTATTTCAGTAGGTGATCGGTGTGTTTTGTTTTTGCTTAGTGAATGAATGTCCAAATCAGAACGTTTGATACAAGTAATGTAGCTTTAGGGGTTATATACTTTTTAAAGGTTAATCTGCATTTTATTGGGCCATTTATGTCTGTATATTTCACCAGTTAATTAGTTAGTACCTAAGATGGTAAACCTCTGTCCCATCAAGTAAGAAGTTCACAATCTTTTTTTGTTCTTTTTTATTTCCCTCTTGAGTCAGATCATGGAGGTGAGTGTTTAGATGTCTATGCATGCTTGACTCTAGCAGAGCATGTGCTTTGGCTGAGCCTGGGGGATAAGAGTTTCAATATTGTGCCGTCGTCTGGCACCTAATACCCTCTACATTGGTACTGGAACAAAGTCACATTTCCTACTTCATCAGAACATGCCCATGTATATATCACCTTGTACTTTTTTGGTCTGCTAAGCTGAGGTTGTCATCTATGCAGGTGTGCAAGAAAATTGGCATAGCTATGGAAGTTATTTTAAAACACCTTTGCTTTTTGTTTTAAAAGTTATTCATATATATGATGAGATTTATATATATCATATATATATGGTGAGATCACTTATAATGTCAATCCAGAAATAACCACAGTTTAACATTTTAGAGTTTATTCTTCTTGACTTTTGTTTGTGTGTTTATATACAAATAGGCATGTATATATGGATATAGATACATATATGTGTACATACATAGATGTGGATGTAGATCAATATAGATTCTAATACATTTTATTCAATATATGTAGTACTATATCATGGGATTCTTTCTATGTCATCTTTGAAATGGCTGCTTAGTGTTCTCTTGATGAGTGTAGCATAATTTATTTAACTAATTTACTTATAAATCTATCGGCTATGAAACCAAACATACAAATTTCAGTGATTTAACTCAATAAAACTTTATTTTTTCTTTGTGTTTCTGGCTAATGAGAAGCTTTTTACTTGATGACCCAGGCCCCTACTATCTTGTGACTCTGCTCTTCTTTAGGGTCTTTCAGTCAGTTGAAGGTTAGGAAAAGAGCATGAGAGATCGCCCTTGGGAGATTTTTACCACTCAGGCCTAGAAATAGCATTCATCACTCCTTTTTATAGCTAAAACCTTTTCATAATGGAAGAGAGAGATCAAGTCTGTGGCAGACAGCTAGCCATCTCTATCACAAAGCTATATTTTTTTCACTAAAATAAACACCACCATGAAGAAAATCTTTAGTCTTCTGTGTTATTTTGAATTGTCCTTTTATTTATAACACACTTTGCTTAATATATTGCTATCTTGTAAAATTTGACCATTATGTATTATTTGACCATTGTATTTATACTTTTTATCAATAGGAACAATCCCATTTGATTTTTTTCTACTCGAATTTAACTTTTTCTGATACTAATTTTCACATATTTCCTTTGTTTGTATTTTTGCCATTCGATTTACTTTAAATTTTTCAATTACAACAAATGTGTTCATGGTAATTCAAACAACAAAGTTGTATATATTACAAATTAGTTTATCTCTCTCTTTGATTCTTTGTCATTCATGTATCAAAGATAGTCAGTATTCATAATTTACCCTATTTTCTAGTATAATTGTCCTATGATAAGCATACATGTATAAATTCTTTGGGTTTTTTAAATTAAAATTATGATATTATATCCTATTTTGTAGTAATATGCAGGTTCTTTTCTTTGCTTAATAATGAAATGAATAACATCCCTACCCAAAATTTCTAGGTCTAATTCATTCTTTTAAATAGTGACCACCAAAAGTTTATGATGTTTTTTGCCTCATCAAATCATCAAGAACATTTTGGAGGAGGCCCCTGTTGATTACTGTGAAATAGTAACTCTTTGTTTTTGCCTCCTTGCTTATTTGGGAGATTAAGTCATTGCGGGGGCCTTGTTTAATTTCCCTCTCCTGTTCATGTCCTCTGACCACTTTTTTGTTGCTAATTTATAGGTATTCTCTATATATTTTGGATTATATTTTGTGCTGTATATGTTTTGCACATAACTCTTTCCATCTGTTATATGTCTTTAACATTGTAGGCTTTTGGTCATATAGATGTTGTACATTTTGATGCAGTTGAATTTACGAAAGCTACTTTTATGGCCTTTGCTTCTTCATTCTTCTGAAAGGTTTTGATATTAATATAGTTACATTTATCAATCTTTATGAGTTGTGAGTATTTCATGTTTCATAAAGATATCCCTTCTCAATCCTAAAGTCATGAAGTGATTTCACTTTTTTATAATAGTTTTTATTTTTTTCACATTTAGTTCTTTAATCTGTCTGAATTTTATGGAAAGCCAGTTGTCCTAGCGGATTGATTGAATAATCCATTCATCTCTCTTAATATATTTTCTGATACACATAAAGTTCCCAGACATACTTGGGACTCCTTCTGAACATCTTATTGTGTTTCATTGATTTATTTGCTTCTCTTTGCCAATGATACCTGTTTTGATTAATATTTGATATTTAGTAAGGTAATGTCTGCCTCCTTGTTCTTCTTTAGCATTGCCTTCTCTCCTTTAGAGTCCTCTACTTTCCATATTAATTTTTGAGTCAATTTTATTGTTCCACAAAAGTAACCTACTGGGATTTTTATTGGAGTCATATTGAATTTATAGATTAATGTTAAGGAGAATTGACACTTTAAAAGATCGTGTCCTTTCTTTGTTTTCTAATCCTGCTAAATACTTCTATTTGATGTAGCTTTGTTTTTACTCTGGAATTTAGGGAAAGATGGAGTAGAGAGACAAATATTTCTCTTGAAACTAGACTTCTAAAATTACAGAACCCACTGTCCTTCAGTCACATAGTTTCTTGTCACAGGATAACGTATTCTATAAAAACACTGTGTTATTGTTTGTGGGTGTAAGTTTGACTCATGAACAACTATATTTCAATTATGTTCTATACTGCCGATTCCAAATACGATTGGCCTCAGTGAAGTCTGATAGCACATAGGCAGCTCGAAAATTCTAAAGATGTACCTATGACTCATGTCTTTCCAGACCATATCTTAGAATCCTGCCATTTAAACAGAGAGATCTAGTACCTGAGATTTCACAGTTCTTCATTTTGGGGCAAACTACTATAGTTTCAGGATCTCTTTTTTTTTTTTTTTTTTTTTTAACGGTACGCAGGCCTCTCACTGCCGTGGCCTCTCCCGTTGCGGAGCACAGGCCCCGGACGCGCAGGCTCAGCGGCCATGGCTCACGGGCCCAGCCGCTCCGCGGCATGTGGGATCTTCCCGGACCGGGGCACGAACCTGTGTCCCCTGCATCGGCAGGTGGACTCTCAACCACTGCGCCACCAGGGAAGTCCCCAGGATCTCTTTTTTATATGGGAAATACACTTCCAGGGTAATTAACCATTGATGCTTTTTCAAAATAATTGTATGTAACAATTAGATGGGATTGTTGCCTAGGATACCAGGCAAATGAAGAAAAGAGACAAAATGGGAGAAGCCGTATTTAGGGAAGAGGAAGAGAGATTATGATGTTTCAACTTAGAAAAGACTGTCTTGGATGGAGTAAATGTGGGATGGGGGGAGGAGGGTATGCCCCGCTTGGAGGAACAGCACTACACAGGATTCATTGTCCTGGTGAGGGGCGGGTGCGTGACTGATGTGCACAGAGTGATTTGGAAAGGAAAGATTGAATAGTGGCAAAAGCAAGCCGCACCCCTTTCCTTATGTGTATATTAACCGTTTCCTAGTCTGCTACAGGAGGTGAAGCTCCAGGCAGCCAGGGGATGTCTAACACATCTGTGGCTTTGGCAGGCACAGTGAGTGCCAAATGTGGGAGAAGTGGATATGGGAGAAGTCACTTGCAAGCTTGGGCGGAAAGAAGGTGGAAAACATGTGCTCAGTACACTCCTTTCACTCAGAATTTTAGAAAGATACCTTTCTGCATCTATTAAAAGCTGACATGCCATTTACTTAGTATGGAACCTCTGGAAGTATTTATAATTACGAATGGGGCATTTAGGTAGATGGAGCACCAACTCCACAACATGAGTTTGAGTGTGACACTGGCCTTAACTCTTCTACTCTTGGAAACATCTGGTGGGAATTTAAATCTCCACAGATCATCAGAATTGATCGCTAACGTTGGCACAAAATCGATTTCTGACTTAGGTGAGCGTGAAGAAAATAGAGCAGTTATTTTGTCCTTTCATTAGTGACTGAACTTGATCCCCCTGATGTGGCGCTCACCGTGGCGCTTGCTGGGCTCCCCCCGTCAGAATCAGTGGCTGAGAGAAGGAGGAACTCCACGCCTGGGCAGTGGTTCCTCAGGTCTGTCAGCAGGCGGTGCGACCTGCTCCCGAAACTGCATCTGCGACGGGGCATCGTGTGACATGCTGCCATTTCAGTCCCTGCCTTCCTGCTGGGGGTTAACCCTTCATAAACGTTTAATGATATTGCAGAAGCGTGTTTATATAAACTATGGTAGAGTTATTGTAAAAGACACATCCATTTAAAACTTAGTTTAAAATTATTATTTCTAAAAGAGACAAGTGGAGGACACAGCTCCACTAGGAAGATTTAATTTCATCTCTTCGTATGGGCAACAGTGAAGAAACTGTGTTCCCCTGGCTCACAGGTTCCTCTCCATTTTCACTGACAGCCTAGAGCTGGGAGAGGTAAGAGCCGCGGGGAATGCTGGTAGAATGAAGAAGACGCCTGTGGTCCCACCACGCGGGTCTCCCTCTGCTTTGTTTCTGCTCCTCTCCAGGCAGCGGCCCTGGAACACCTGTCTCTCCTCCCGTCTCAACCCCACACAGGTTCCTGACCCTTTGTTGTCATCTCGCTTCTTAGGAAAGGAGACCAGCTGGCTGCTGCGGGTCTGACTGTAAGACCTGCACTAGGAAAGCAGGAGACATGCCAAGGATGAGGCGGGAGCGGCTGCATGGCCGCCAACCCTGGGGCGCAAGTTTCCCAGGTTCTTTGTCTTTACCGTGAATTAGCTTGTCATGTGCTGTGCCTCAGGCGCTTGGCGTGTCCTAGACATCACATCATTTGAAATTTTCGTCTTCCACGGTACTTTCACATGGTTTTAGAGACGTGAGTTAACTCAGATGAGCTGAACGTTATGCAAAGGGGAGAACAGTGTCACAAACAAGGACACTGGTTTTCCTGCCTAGGCATCACGCTGAGCATAGCTCGTGCATTAGACGATTTCACCTCACACAGTCCTGCCAGGAGGAGATTTATGACGACCATGCCCGAAGGACACGTGTACAGACTGAAGGTCACAGATGTCATGAAACTTACCCAAGGTCACACAGCTGGAGAGTTTGGGGCCAGACTCTGAATCCAAGGGGTATGACTCCGGACGCTGCTCCTAACCTCCCATGTGCAATGACCAGGTGCGTTCTTCTTACAGACTGTCCCAGAACCTGTCACAGGTTTCTAATACAGGGGGAACTGAAGTAGATAGGAAGTGAATTCATCCTTTCTGTCAACAGACATTTATTTTGCTTACTCTGTTCCAGGCGCTGCTCTGGGCACAGCAGTTACAGCCACGAAGAAGACAGAAGTCTCGGAGATCATATTCTTGTGGATGGATGAAAAAGTGGTGAGTCCCCCAGTTCACCTGGTATATTTGCTGGTACGTTAGTGAATTGCTTTCATAAATCAATGAGTGATGTGAATACTGCAAATTCAAGCTGCAAGAATCAGTGCTTTAATCATCAATTTTCATCGTCGTTGTGACCAGAACCGTGTCTTATTCCTGTGAGCGTCCCCCTCACTGAGCACAGGACCTTGACATCTGCCTCTGGTGACTCCTCAAAAATTGTTTGTTGAATAAGAGATTGTTATGGACATAAAATTTTAAGTACATTACTTTCCATTTTTTAAAGAAAACATGGCAATTTGTTCTTGTGAGTAATATAAACCAAGTCTGATTCTTAATAACTGGCCGTTTGTTTTTTGAGTAATTTTGCAGCCAGTCTTGATTAGGAATGTGGAATTTGAAAAAAGTGCAATATTTAAACAAATGCTGGATTAACAGAAGTGTCTAAATGCTTTTCCTTAACTAAAAAATACTCTAGATTTATTTTTTTCAGTGACAAAAATAATAGCAGCCTTCTTGCCCTGCTTTTCTGTTTGTTTGTTTGTTTGTTTGTTTTACCATTTGTAAGTAGGGGCTTTGTAGTCCGGAATCTCATTCTGCATGTCTCTGGAACACTTACTGACAGTTATTACTCTTCTCTTTAATGAGCACTGAACACTCCCTTCCACCAGAGGGAAATAAATTTTCCATTGTTTATTTCAATTTTAGATGTTTTAAAACATAATTGTACTTTTATCTGTTGTCATGGAATTTAAAGAAAGATGGAGTCAAACACTTGACAAATTGCCTGCCAGCCAGTGTCAGTGGGGGACATGATGTCAAAACTCGGTTGTCAAGGAAGGCCGGGAGGAAGACACGTGCCCGAGAAAGCAGGCCTGCCCGCGTTCAGATCAGTGGTGGGCAGTAAAGTGGACACAAGAACACAGCCTCCGTTTTTAGGGATGTAGACTTTTAGAGCTGAAAGAATCCCGGAGACAGGTATTCCCCTAGTTCCACAGAGTAATTATCAAGATGATTAACCACTAAGGAGTGTGGTTTTCCTTGCCTTCTTATAAATATGGAGCTTGGAGTGAAGGCAGGACTAGAATCCAGACAGCGTGAAGCTTGTCGGTTGTTCTTTCAGTTGATTAATTCATTCTTCTACTTTATGCACTAAGCTGAGCTGGGTGTAAGCAGCTATGAAGTGATGAGGATGGAGCAACTAATGACCTGGGATGGTCAGGAGGGTGGGTCTGGAGAGGAGAGGGCACTGGAGCACAGTGCACAGTAGACAAGATCCTAACAACCAGACCCAGCAAGCTCTGTATTTTGTTCTGATTCCTCACCAAAAAAACAACAAACAAAAAACACAATTTATTTTACTCAGAACTAAATGAATGTTACAGTAATCACCAGGAATCAATGTGATCAGGACTGTGCAGAAAAAAAAAAAAGCCTGCAGTCATAGGATCACAGCTGCAGAGTTTCTTGGAACCCTTGGAACATAATGCCCAGAAAAATAAAATATCTTTTATTAATAAAACTCAGAGAAATTTAACAAAAACATTTCTTCCTTTCAGGAAATCTTGCATTTCTGTCAAAGCATCGAACCTAGAATGATAATGGCATGAGGCTCAGATACAAGGTCCTAAAACCTACAATAGCAAATCAGAAGCCATTCCCGGCTTCTCCTAGGACTTTCTGTCATCTCTAAGGTCACATCTACATTGAGTTCATCCCTCCAACGTTCGATGCAATTCCAGTAGAATTCTCCAGATGGGCTTGGGTCCTATCAGGCTACTACAGTTCTCAAAGACAATGTGTTAGCTTTTGATAATCATTTAGCTTAACTAGATTCCCCCTCCTCCTTTAAGCTTATAATATATTAGACGTTATTTAAAATGCCACTGATTTACTATTTAAAAGCATATAATTGTTTCCAGGCCATCTTCTGGGCAAAGAAATTTTTGTCTTTTCTAAAATTTAATATCATTAGAGAATTTATAAAACTGGATCAAGGTGCCTAAATAAATACATATTTAAACTACTGTTTACACCTGGCCTCTTAGCAGACCACTGGAAATTTATTTTTAAATGCCATTTAACTAATATAAATTTATCTCTGTTTAATAACATACGCCCTGCTGTAATTTAAACTACAGACCTCTGTTTCCTCATGTTGAAACGATTAGTAGAAAAAGAAAATCTCATAGAGAAATACACCGGAATGCAGTGATATTGGGAATCATTTAGGCCCTAACCTTCAGATCTTAACCTTCAGATCACAAGCACTGATGAAGTGGAGTCTGTGAAAGACATTGGGGAGGCTCTGGGATGAACATGGAGAAATCACTCCCCTCTTCCAAGCCCATGTTCCCATGTCCATCCCTATGATAATCTCCTTTATGCCAAATTCCTCCTAAAAATCAGTCACTTTTTATTTGATTCCTGATTGGAGCATTTATTTTTCCTCAGCAGAATCCACGGCACAAATGAACTATTATTGTTTTAAGCCACTGAGGTTTTGAGATTGTTTTTTCCTGGAGCACAAGCTAGCCTAGATGAATCCAGTCACTTTCCAGGTGCAAAAGATGTATTAATGAAACTAGCGTTCAAGATAAGGGAGGCTGTATTGGAAATCTAATTGAGGCCATGGATTTCTTGAGTTGATTCCTTCCTATTTTCTCGCTTATTCATTTCCCTGTCTTAAAGTATAATAGGTTTTAATTATCATACACATTAATTTGGCCAATCTTTAATAAGATGTGGAAAGATTCTGATCTTCCCTCTCTAGGTCACTGCCTTGGATACAAACAGACTGCACATCTCTGTGATGACACCCATAGTGTCATTTCTCCAACGGATTGTCAATAGTCTATGAGAACCTAATCACTGGGCTCATTCCAGGCATCCATGTCACAAAATTTCTTGACAAAACTGACAATGATTGGCAGACTTGTTTGCACCTGGAAATAGGGGCCAGAACTAGAAGCACCGGAGTTTAATGATTCTGCTTGATACTGGCCTTTGTGAGTAGAAAGAGGTGACAGATGCACTCACCTACTTTAAAAGGAAAGGACTCCTGCCCTACTACTTTTCCCATCTGAAATTCTTCGTCCAACTGAAAGTATACTCATCAGGAGTGGAAAGTTGTTATCTTTAAGGAAATATCAGAGCCCTTGTTACAGTCGCTTTCTGGAAACCCAGCACAGCAAGGTGCATGGGTTTGTAGGTAGGACCACCTTACCCCGAAGCCCTAAAGTGGATTCATGCTCAGCAGTCACATCTATATCTTGCTTGTCAATATCTGGTCTAAATTGGTTTCTGATCCTGTGTGATTAGTATTAGTTGTGGATATTATCTTCTCAGTGGCTACATTATCACTTTTTCTCTAAGTTTATACTGGTATCCCCAAATAGAGCAGCTGCCTGCCCAGTAGTTTAGCTTAATGATTCTTTATGCTGTATAATGGGGTAATTGTAGTCAAGTATGTTAGAACATGCATGAAACATAGTCTGTTCAAAAAACATGTGCTGTTTTTTCTGCCTGGGGTACTGAAGAAACATTTGTCTCAGTATGATTAAGTCATTATATTTCCCTTAAATCAATCCCTCCTTTTACATTCCCTGACTTGGTTAGTGAAGCTTTATTCCCTTCCAGTTAAAGGCTGGACTATAAACTATAGCCAAGTTTGAATTATTTTGCTCCCTTGCATACACAGCACAAAGACCCCTTCATTGAAACTCTATAGTCTCTTTCAGGATCATTCTTCTTTCACCATTCCTAGTGTCACTTTCTTCAAGTCTTCATTTATGGCAGTTAATGGATCCCTTTTCTATTTTTATACTGTCCTTGTATTGTACTGACCACATTGTATTTTAAAGGTCAGTCTCCCCTGCTGGACTGTGAGATTTTAAAGACTTATGTGCCTCAGTGTCTCTAGATCCCAGGACAGGATCTGTGAACTAATAAGTTCTCCATAAATGGCTGTTGAATGAAGAGTTTCTGAGTTCATCTGCCACCACTAGTCTCCCCTCCTAGGCATCTTCACAAACCATGATGTTAGACTCTTAAAGTAGACCTCCATTCATAAAACTCTACTGGTCAAAAATGCTCACTGGCACTAGATTTATTAACAAATAAGATGCAGGCTCCACAGCCTAATATTCAAAAGCCTTCTCAATCTGCATGACTTCCCAAATCTTTCCCAAATCATTGTTTCAGAAAACTTAACAACAGTTCAGATGCACTCCTTGCTTTATTCCTTATATCAATGTCTCACCTGTGCTTTGCTCATGATATTTCCTCTACCTTAAATAGTTTCCCCTTTTTCTTCATCTTCATGTTCCAACTTTTTTTCTATTATTTTTTTTAATTGAAGTATAGTTGATTTACAATGTTAGTTTCTGGTGTACATCAAAATGATTCAGTTATACATATATATTCTTTTTCATATTCTCTTCCATTATGGTTTATTACAGGATATTGAATATAGTTCTCTGTGCTATACAGTAGGACCTTGTTCATCTGTTTTATACATTAGTAGTCTGTATCTGCCAATCCCAACTCCTAATTTATGCCTCCTTCACCCCCTTTCCCCTTTGGTAATGTTTGTTTTCTATGTCTATGAATCTATTTTCTGTTTTGTAAATAAGTTCATTTGTATCATATTTTAAATTCTACATATAAGTGATATTATATGGTATTTGTCTTTGTCTCGCTTACTTCACTTAGTATGACAATCTCTAGGTCCATCCATGTCACTGCAGATGGCAGTATTTCATTCTTTTTTATGGCTGAGTAGTATTCCATTGTGTGTACATACCACATCTTTATCCATTCATCTATCGATGGACATTTAGGTTGCTTCCATATCTTGGCTATTATGAATAGTGCTGCTATGAACATTGGGGTGCATGTACCTTTCGAATTATAGTTTTCTCTGGATATATGCCCAGGAGTGGGATTGCTGTATCACATGGTAACTCTCTTTTTAGTTTTTTAAGGGACCTCCATACTGTTTTCCATAGTGGCTGCACCAATTTACATTCCCACCAGCAGTGTAGGAGGGTTCTCTTTTCTCCACACCCTCTCCAGCATTTATTATTTGTAGACTTTCTGATGACAGTCATTCCGACCCGTGTGAGGTGATACCTCATTGTAGTTTTGATTTGCACTTCTCTAGTAATTAGTGATGTTGAGCATCTTTTCTTGTGCCTATTGTCCATCTGTGTGTCTTCTTTAGAGAAATGTCTATTTAGGTCTTCTGCCCATTTTTTGATTGGGTTGTTTGTTTTTTTGTTATTGAATTGTACGAGCTGTTTGTAAATTTTGGAGACTAACCCCTTGTCGGTCACATTGTTTGCAAATATTTTCTCCCATTCTGTAGGTCGCCTTTTCATTTTGTTTATGGTTTCCTTTGCTGTGCAAAAGCTTGAAAGTTTGATTAGGTCCCATTTGTTTATTTTTGCTTTTATTTCTATTTCCTTGGGAGAGAGACCTAAGAAAACATTGCTATGATTTATATCAGAGAATGTTTTGCCTATGTTCTCTTCTAAAAATTTTATGGTGTCATGTCTTATATTTAAGTCTTTAAGCCATTTTGAGCTTATTTTTGTATATTATATGAGGGTGTGTTGTAACTTCATTGATTTATGTGCGGCTGTCCAGCTTTCCAAACACCACTTGCTAAAGAGACTATCTTTTCTCCATTGTTTATTCTTGCCTCTTTTGTTGAATATTAATTGACCATAGGTGTGTGGGTTTATTTCTGGGCTCTCTGTTCTGTTCCATTGATCCATATGTCTGCTTTTGTGCCAATACCACATTGTTTTATTACTGTAGCTTTGCAGTATTGTCTGAAGTCTGAGTGTTTTATGCCTCCAGCTTTGTTCTTATTCCTCAGGATTGCTTTGGCAATTCTGGGTCTTTTATGATTCCATATAAATTTTAGGATTATTATGTTCCATCTTTATGTATTCTACAACATAGTAATTGTACTTCTCTGGTCCTCAGTCATTCAGCAGGCCTTTAGGGCATTCCTAGCATGTCCCAGACATTGTGTGTAGCAGAGGACATACAGAAATGGAAGATGCCATTGTGCCCTAAAGGAACTCAATTCTGGGGGGTGGGCAGATGTGCAAACTCTTAAAATGCAGTGAAATGTGTGCACATGGTACTCTGGGAGCTCAAGGGATATGTACCTACCCCAGGTGAGGGAGAACAGTGTTGGGAAATGCACCATGGGGAGGCTGTAATATCTGGGTTGAGTTTCAAAACTTAGATATAAGTTAGCTACAAAAATGCACGTAGTAAGAATATTATAAATGGAAAGAGCAAGAGGTGGCAAGATTCGGGGATTCTAGTATGGGTGGCACAACTGAAGCAGTCTCTGTAATTCTCACAGTTTGCCTGCCTTTAAACCAAAGAATCATGTCTATACCTCTCATGTACATGCTAATTGTTGCCCTATATTATAGTTTTAACATGATAATCTGATCTTCATTATTAGACAAGAAAATGAGAACTATGCCTGATTTGTCTTCTTATCCTTAACATATCCTAAAAAATATGTTCTATTTACATAGTACATGATTGATACACATTTGTTGACTATATGAATAATTTTAGTTTGCACAGTCCTGAATTTTCACTTCAGTAATACTGAGCATTTGGACTCTGAGTATTTGGTTCATTACTTTGAAAGAGGGGTTAGTACTATCTTACTTTTATTGTATCTACAAGAGAAATGCTGGGAAGCTGTTTAAATTTAAGGAAAAATCATTAAGGCTCTGATAATCATCATGACATATTCTTCTGACATTGTGATATTATATTCAATATGTTATTGGTGTATGCTAGCAAAGCAAGTGCAAATTCCCTATCTGATAATGCAACCATTGTTCAGGCCACCTGTAATATTTGTGAGGCTTGTAACAAGAGAACCAATAAAGGCCCATATGTCATAAATCTGTGTATTTAAAATTTATAAATAACACTAAAAAACTAAGTAAAATATGCTCTAGGCTCCTACCTTGATAAGGTACCTTCCTAATCACCAGGAAGTGCAGGTTCACATTCCAAACTCTCAGACTCTGTGGACGTTGGGACTTAAAGATAGAAGCACAGGAGAAAAAAATCATATCCCTCAGGAGAAGCTAGTGGTCCTCTCCCCTACTCTTCCTCGCCCCTTGCATCCTCCCACACTAGGAAGGCCTGGTACTCAGGTGGACAACCCCATATACAGGTTAAAACTTTCTTATGGGTGGGGGGGATGAAATAGGTGAAGGAGATTGAGAGGTACAAACTACAGTTATAAAATAAATAAATCATGGGGATGTAATGTACAGCATAGGGAATATAGTCACTAATATTGTAAGAATTTTGTATGATGACAGGTGGTAAGTAATAGTGGTAACTATTTCAAAATGTATGTAAATATTGAATCACTATGATGTATACCTGAAACCAATATGATACTGTATGTCAATTATACTTCAATAATAAAAAAACTTTATTCATACCTCCCCATTAATATCTGCCACTTAGTTACCCCTCGGGCCCAGGGCTGTACACACCTGAGGCAGGTCTGCTCTCAGCATGCTGGGCCCAGGAAGAAGCCCACACAGCCCTGGAAGGGGACTCAGGGCCATTAGAAAAGGGAATCCCTGGGACATGAGTACCCAGGGAGTGTGCTAGAAGTGGATTGCTAGTGGTCCAACCAGGAGCCCGGTCAGAGGCTTGGAAGGGACCTGTGTTGTCTGGGCCTTAAAGCAGTATTTCTGCTTCCTAACATCTCCCTCAACACACTCTGTCACTCCCATGAAGATACAGTCACCATCATAGGCATTTAATAGCTTCAGATATATTTTAAGGGAAATTAATGTTTCTTCCTCTGAGAAAGATATAGTTAATGAAGAAAATATAATGAACATGTATAAAGGATCTCAGATCCTTCAAATATACAGCAGAATATTTTGTGAGTAGCTCACGGGTACAAATAATCAATATAGTGACTGTAATCATGTGTGAAACTGATTTTATCTTAATGAATTAACCAGGA
This sequence comes from Hyperoodon ampullatus, assembly GCF_949752795.1. Lineage (NCBI taxonomy): Eukaryota > Metazoa > Chordata > Mammalia > Artiodactyla > Ziphiidae > Hyperoodon > Hyperoodon ampullatus. The sequence continues at coordinate 32,690,424 of NC_136913.1, forward strand.
AATAATGAAACAAAGGACTCTGGATAAATTGTTAAAGAAAACAATGAGAGTATCTATGAAAAATTAAAACCAAAAAAATCTGGCTGCAGAAAAGTCATCAACAGGATAGCTGATAACTAGAATCAGTCTGTCAAGACCATCTACAGTTTCCTGATGCATGTGAGAGCAAAGGGGTCTCCATCTGATAAGGTAAAATCCTTTGGCAGAAAGACTTATTCAAACTTTTTAAATTTAGTTCAAAAATAACTATAGAATGGAATTTGGGAGACTTCCACTAAAATTATCAATAGAGCTGCGAGTTTGATATAAGCCTATACTAATTTCTGATGGCAGAAAATTGGTCATCTTTCTGAATGATAACTATGAAACTATGATCTAGGTTTAAAAATACGAATGAATTTAATGAGAATTTTTTTTTAGGAATAATATTGCTTTGGAAAAGTTAAGATTTGATGTCTGTAGATGTCAACTGGCAACAGTGGAAAAAACACTGGATTCAGAACGTGACTCCAGTTGGAATGGCAGCAGTCAGTTGTATGACTTTGAGTGAGATATTCAAACCAATTATTCAAACCAATTAACTGTTTTGAAAAAACAGTTTCCCAACATACAATAGGGACAATGGTGTCTAATATAATTGTTGTGAAGATTAAATTGGGCCACATGTGAAAGTGCTTTGTAAATGGCATTGTGTTGTTCAATTGTTATATGCTAATATTAATATTATGTGCCCTAACTCTCTCACTGTGATTTCTGATATATTCCTACGTAAAGAATATATCCCCTACTAGCTGATTTACTTCTTTTCAGCTCAGTAGCAGTTAATTCCTCAAATTTGAATCACTGCAGTGCTCTGATTCGGTCATTAAGATGACTAATCTGAATCAAGGTGTCATCTTGCTAGTTCTTGCTTTCATCTTAAGAAGCAATTAGGATCAGTTATGTATTCATCTATTTGATTGTTTGACAACTGAGACTTTCTGTAACTAAGTGACTATAATACCCAAAGCAATCTATAGATTCAATGCAATCCCTATCAAACTACCAATGGCATTTTTCACAGAACTAGAACAGAAAATTTCACAATTTGTATGGAAACACAAAAGACCCCGAATAGCCAAAGCAATCTTTTTTTTTTTTTTTTTTTTTTTTTTTATTTATTTTTTTTTTTGTGGTATGCGGGCCTCTCACTGTTGTGGCCTCTCCCGTTGCGGAGCACAGGCTCCAGACGCGCACGGTCAGCGGCCATGGCTCACGGGCCCAGCCGCTCCGCGGCATGTGGGATTCTCCCAGACCGGGGCACGAACCCGCGTCCCCTGCATTGGCAGGCGGACTCTCAACCACTGCGCCACCAGGGAAGCCCCAAAGCAATCTTGAGAAAGAAAAACGGAGCTGGAGGAATCAGGCTCCCGGACTTCACACTATACTACAAAGCTACAGTAATCAAGACAGTATGGTACTGGCACAAAAACAGAAATATAGATCAATGGAACAGGAAAGAAAGCCCAGAGATAAACCCACGCACATATGGTCACCTTATCTTTGATAAAGGAGGCAAGAATATACAATGGAGAAAAGACAGTCTCTTCAATACGTGGTGCTGGGAAAACTGGACAGCTGCATGTAAAAGAATGACATTAGAACACTCCCTAACACCATACACAAAAATAAACTCAAAATGGATTAAAGACCTAAATGTGAGACTGGACACTATAAAAGTCTTAGAGGAAAACATAGGCAGAACACTCTATGACATAAATCACAGCAAGATCCTTTTTGACCCACCTTCCAGAGTAATGGAAATAAAAACAAAAATAAACAAATGGGACCTAATGAAACTCAAAAGCTTTTGCATAGCAAAGGAAACCATAAACAAAACGAAAAGACAACTCACAGGTTGGGAGAAAATATTTGCAAATGATGTGACCAACAAGGGATTAGTCTCCAAAATTTACAAACAGCTCATGTGGCTTAATATTATCAAAACAAACAACCCAGTCAAAAAATGGGCAGAAGACCCAAATAGTCATTTTTCCAAAGAAGAAATACAGATGGCCAAGAGGCACATGAAAAGATGTTCAACATCGCTAATTATTAGAGAAATGCAAATCAAAACTACAATGAGATATCACCTCACACCAGTCAAAATGGCTATCATCAAAAAATCCATAAACAATAAATGCTGGAGAGGGTGTGGAGAAAAGGGAACCCTCCTACACTGTTGGTGGGAATGTAAATTGGTGCAACCACTTGTGGAGAACATTATGGAGGTTCCTTAAAAAACTAAAAATAAAGCTACCATATGATCCCGCAATCCCACTCCTGGGCATATATCCAGAGAAAAACATGTTCTGAAAGGATACATGCACCCCAGTGTTCATTGCAGCACTGTTTACAATAGCCAAGACATGGCAGCAACCTAAATGTCCATCAACAGAGGAATGGATATAGGAGAAGTGGTACATATATACAATGGAATATTACTCAGCCATTAAAAAGAATGAAATAATGCCATTTGCAGCAACATGGATGGACCTAGAGATTGTCATACTGATGAAGTAAGTCAGACAGAAAGGGAAATATCATATATTGCTTATATGAGGAATCTAAAAAGAAATGATACAAATGAACTTATTTACAAAACAGAAACAGACTCACAGACTTAGGGAACAAACTTATAATTACCAGGGGGGAAGGGTGGGGAGAAGGGATAGTTAGGGAGTTTGGGTTTGACATGTACACACTGCTATGTTTAAAATAGATAACCAACAAGGACCTACTGTATAGCACAGGGAACTCTGCTCAGTATTATGTAACAACCTAAATGGGAAAAGAATTTGAAAAAGAATAGATACATGTACATGTTTAACTGAATCACTTTGCTGTACACCTGAAACTACCACAACATTTTTAATCAACTATACTCCAATATAAAATAAAAAGTTAAAAAAATCGCAATTTTATTTTTGTACTTAAAATAGTTTATTTATGTCATCAAATATCCAGTTAGTGTTAAAAATTGCAACCAATTTGTACATCATAATTTTTTAATATTGTATTTAATGAAGATATAAATAATACCTGTATATTATAATGATTGATATGCATTTCATGCCCATTTAATCTATATATTTCCCCTTCATCTTTTCCCCTACCATTCAATCATAAAATAGTTGAGTACTTACTAATTGCCGAGTTCTGTGGAAAATGAATCCTTCTAATGTGGCTCCTGTGGCTTCCAATCATTACAAAGGCACTGCAAGTTGGGCATTGATTTCCTCATTTTCTCTTGCCCATTACTGTGTTTCAGACATAGGAGCATCTGACTACAAATTTGTATTCTTTCCATGATACCATGAACCCTCTGATTTCACCTCACAGGCACACAAATGTACCAACACTGATCAATGCCGTTGCCATGCAATTTTCTCTCATACTCATACCTTTCATCATACAAAGGAGGAAGCTAATGTGTTTCTTAAGATAAACTAATTTCTGTCAAGAACTTTAATGAGAACTTAGGTATGGAGTGGTACCTACCAAGCACCATTATGGATTAATTAATAACAAGTCAATTCAAACTCACCTCATTTCATAATTTTGACAGGGTTCATTCTTCACTAGCACAGTGGATGAGGATAAGAGCACAGAAAGATAGTGTATGAACCTTATTAAGAGATTTTATTAAACCTTTCACAATATTCTTTGGTAGTGATAGAAAGTCAGGGGTTATATGTTAGTAAAATTATTTAAATTCAAAGAGCCAAGACCAATTAAAACAAAAATGTTTGAGAGACTAATACTGAATGTAAATACAGTGCTAAATATTCAGCCAGATTTGAGAAACTGAAATAGCAAAAGATAGGGCATGTCAACGTTTGAACAAAGAGAGTTCGGATAATAAGAGACCCAGACCAAAATATCCCATCCATTGTGGTGTGGCTGCTGCCTGTCTTCTAATTGTATTCTCTACATGTACCATTCTTAAGGACTCCTTACTGGTAATACAGTAGATTAACTGTTCATAGCTTCCTTAGCTTGATGGGGGAGCCACTGTGAGGTAGAGATTTGTTTAAATGACAAGGGACTGCCATTTTGTATATGAGATAAAATAATAACTTGAGATATCAGCATATCATATAACAGCATAAAATATAATATGTAAGTAATAACTTATGGAGGCTGTATGGTATAGTGGTAATGGATCAGGATTGTGATTATATTACCTGGGTATATGTCCCAGCTCTGCCACTTACTAGCTGTGTAACTTTAGGAAAAGTACTTAACCTCTCTGCTGCCTTAATATGCTAATCTATGCAATACTAGTGCCTAATTCACACAGTGGTAGGGAGGCTCCAATGAGTTAATATAGGTAAAATTGTTTAACATAATGCTAGTACACAGTAAGCACTGCTTATGCGTAGGTAGTGTTTACTATCTATAAGAAATGGAATATATGGATATTTCTGTTGGGAGATATTCTCCATGGGTCTTTGATGTTTCTCTATACATCTTGTAAGCAGAGGCACTTGTTCAGAATTATCTTTTCTAAGATGTTTTCAGAGTGAACAACCTTAGGAGATAGAGAAAATGTGTCTTGAAATAATATGTGAACCTTAAGCTTTAAATTGAAGTAGAATTATTTATTTATTTATTTATTTATTTATTTATTTATTTATTAGCCGTGCCACACGGCTTGCAGGATCTCAGTTTCCCCACCAGGGATCAAACCTGGGCCAAGGCAGTGAAAGCCCGGAATCCTAACCACTAGGCCACCAGGGAATTCCCAGAACTATTATTTTTATATGTTGATATTATATCAGTTGAGGTATACAGGTGTATTTATCACTGTAAGAATAAAATACTGCAACAAAATTATACAAATAGTTATATAATAGCTAAGTAATAAGGAAGATTATTTGAAAGTTAATGCAAATATTCTCAATGTACATTAAGTAGACAATTTACAACGGACATTATAACCCTTTTAAGACATCAAATATATATAACAATTTACATAATAATAAAACACAGTAATGGTGACTAGATTATAAAATAATCCTTTTAGGTTTTTTTTTTGTTATACTAGCACTCATAACATAAAATCAAATTTAAGAACTGTATTTAGCACTGTTATTTCATTTCATTAGGCCATGAATCATTCAAGAGAAGAGGTCCTATTTGTGACATCTTCAAATCTTGAGAGGATGACTTAATCACAGCATGTTAAGTTTACTACTACAAAATTACATTAGGATGAATAAATCTAAAGTCATATGCAATAATATTCATGAAATTTATTAAATCCAGAAATAAAAATGAACATAGACTTTAAGAGAAGGTGAGACTTAAAGAGGAAGTATTAGAGAAAAATGGTGTGTCTCACATACTTTAAATTCCCAAGAGCAATATATGAGAGATCTAGTTTCTCTGCATCCTCACCATCATTTGATAGTCAATGTTTTCTATTTTAGCTGTTCTGATACGTGTGTAGTGGTATCTCATCTTGGTCTTAATTTTCATTTCTCTAACAGCTTACAATGTTGAACACCTTTTTACATGTTTGTCATCTATAAAATCTCTTTGCTGCCATGTCTCTTAATGTCTTTTGGCCATTTTTAATTGAATGTTTTAAAATGTTGACTTTTGAGAGTTCTTTATATATTCTAGATATGAGTCCTTTTGTCAGATATATGGTTTGCAAATATTTTCTCCAAACCTTTAGTTTTCCTTTTCCTGCACTTACTGGGGTTCTTCACACAGCAAAAGTTGTTAATTTTGATGAAGTCCAATTTTTTCATTTCCATTATGGATTGTGACTTTGATGTCATGTCTAAAAATTCTTCACCAATTATTAGGTACTGGAGATTTCCTTCTATGTTATCATCTAACTGTTTTATAATTTCACATTTTACATTTAGTCTGTGATAAATTTTGAGTTAATTTTTGAGATGAGTTGTAAGATGCAGGTCTACCTTCTTTTTAGGGGGGGGGTCTGTGGATATCCAGTTGTTCCAGCACCATTTGTTGAAAAGACTATCCTTCCTTCTTTGAATTGCTTTGGCACCTTTGTAAAAAATCAGTTGTCTGTACTTGTTCAGATCTGTTTCTGTGTTCCCTACTGTATCATTGGTCTATGTGTCTGAACATCAATACCACGCAGTCTTAATTACTGTAGCTATAAAATAAGTCTTGAAACTTGGTAGATCGCTTCCTCCCATTTTATATTATTTTTTCAAAATTGTTTTAGCTATTCTAGATTCTTTGCCTTTTCATACAAATTCTAGAATTAACTCATCTATACTTACAGAGTATCTTGCTGGTATTTTGATAGGAATTGTGTTAAACTTGAATATCAATTTGGAGAGAATTATCATTGTTACTATATTGAGTCTTCCAATCTTCCTTGATTTCTTCCACCAAGATTTTATAGTTTTTAAGAGTATAAGTCTTGTAACATGTTTTGATGTATTTACAGCTGAGTATTTAATTTTTGAATGGTTGTTAAGGTATTATATTTAAAAAATTTTTCCATATGTTCATTGCTAATATATAAAAATACAATTAATTTTTGTATGTCAACCTTTTATGCTGTGATCTTGCCAAATCCACTTCTTAGTTCCAGGAGATTTTTTTGTAGATTTCTTAGATTTTCTATGTAGATCATCATATCATCTTCAAATAGGAACAGTTTAATTTATTCCTTTTTGATCTATTTAACTTTATTTCTTTTCCTTGCTTTATTGTACTAGCTAGAACTTCCAGTAGCATGTTGAATAGCAGTGGTGTGGGTGAAATCCTTGCCTTATTCCCAGTCTTGGCAGAAAGCATTCAGCCTTTCACAGTTAAGTGTGATTTTAGCTGTAATTTTCTAATATATGATCTTTATGAACTTAAGGAACTTTCTATTACTAATTTTCTGAGAGTTTTTATCATAAATGGGTATTGAATTTTGTGAAATGATTTTTCTGCATCAGTTGATGATTGTATGATTTTCTTCTTAGGCCTGTTAATGTGGTATGTTACAATGATTGATTTTCAAACATCAAACCAGCCTGGCATCATTGAAATAAACCCAACTTGGTCATGTTGTATAATTATTTTTATATATTGTTGAATTTTATTTGCTAATAATTTGTTACTAATTTTTGAATCTAATATCATGAGAGATATTCATCAATGGTTTACTTTTTTGTACTGTTTTTGTCTGGCTTGGGTATCAGGGTAATACTGGCTTCATAAAATGGATTGGAAATGTCTCTTCTCTCCTATTTTCCAGAAAAGACTGTATAGAATTGGTATTATATCTTCTTAAGCGTTTTGTAGAATTCTCCAGTCATGCCGTCTAGGGGATTTCTTTTTCAGGAGATTTTAAATTACAAATTATATTTCCTTAATAGTTATAGAACTATTCAAGTTATTTATTTCTTATAGTGAGTTTAGCTAGTTTATACTTTTTGAGGAACCGGTCCATATCATCTAAATTGTAAATTTATAAGTATGTATAGAGTTATTTGTAATATTACGTTATATCCTTTAATATCTGCAAGGTGTGTAGTGATATCCCCTGTTACATTCCTGATATTAGTAATTTGAATTTTCTCTGTTTTTAAAAATCAATATTGCTTAAAGTTTGGCAATTTTATTGAACATTTCAAAGATCAACTCTTTGTGTCATTGGTATTTATTATTTTTCTGTTTTCAATTTCATTGATTTCTGCTTTTATTTTTACCACTACCTTCTTTCTGCTTGGATTGGGTTTAGTTTGCTCTTCATTTTCTATGTTCTTGAGGCAAAAGCTTAGACTATTCCATTGTATGTGTATACCACATATTCTTTATCCAGTCATCTGTCAATGAACATTTGAGTTGTTTCTGTATCTTGGCCGTTGTGAATAATGCTGCAGTGAACATGGGGATGCAGATATCTCTTTGAGATCCTGATTTCACTTCTTTTGCATATATACTCAAGTGGGATTGCTGAATGATGTGCTAGTTCAATTTTTAATTTTTTAAGGAAACCTCCATAGTGTTTTTCATAGTGTCTGCATTATTCTAAATTCCTACCAATAGTGTATAAGGGTTTCAATTTCTCCACATCCTCATCAATACTTGTTATATTTTGTGTGTTTGTTTTTTAAAACCATTCTGAAAGGTGTAACATGATATCTCATTGTGGTTTTAGTTTGCATTTCCTTGATGATTAGTGATGTTGAGCACCTTTTCATATACCTATTGGCCATGTGTATGCATTCTTTGGAGAAATATCTATTCAAGACCTTTGCTTATTTTAAAAATTGAGTTGTTGTTGTTGCTATTGAGCTGTAGGATATTCTTACATATATTACATATTCTATATCCAAAATATATTTTGGATATTAACCCTTGATGATATAGATGATTTGCGAATGTATTCTCTCATTCCATAGGTTGCCTTTTTACTCTGTTGATTGTTTTGCAGTGCAGAAGCTTTTTTGATGTAGTCCCACTTTTTTATATTTTTGGTTTTATTGCCTGTGCTTTTGGTGTCAACTCCAAGAAATCATTTTCAAGCCCAATGTCAAGAAGCTTTACCCCTGTTTTCTTCAAGGAGTTGTATGGTTTAAGGTCATATGTTTAAGTCTTTCATCCATTTTGAGTTGGTTTTTGTGTATTGTGTAAGATAATTGATCAATTTATTTCTTTTGCATGTGAATATCTAGCTTTTCCAACACCATTTGTTGAAGACTCATTTTCCCATTATGTGTCCTTGGCACACTTGTTGAAGGTCAACTGACTGTATATGCATGGGTTTATTTCTGGGCTCTCTATTCTGTCCCATTGGGCTATATGTCTGTTTTTATGCCAGTACCATATTGGTTTTGGTTTTGGTTTTGGTTTCAGTTTTATTGAGATATAATTGATATATAACACTGTATTAGTTCAAGGTATACAAAATAATGATTTGATATATGTGCAGGCATACCTTGACTTATTGTGTTTCACTTTATTGCTCTTTGAAGATATGTTTTTTACAAATTGAAGGTTTGTGGCAACTCTGTGTTGAGCAAGTCTATTGGTGCCATTTTTCTAACAGCATTTGCTCACTTTATGTCTCTGTGTCACATTTTGATAATTCTTGCAATATTTCAAAGTTTTTCATTATTACTGATTTTGTTACAGTGATTTGTGATCAGGGATCTTTGATGTTACTATTGTAATTGTTTTGGGGCACCATGCAATGCACCCATATGAAACAGTGAACTTAGTCAATAAATGTTTTATATGTTCTGACTGCTCCACAAACCAACCATTCCCCCATCTCTCTCCCTTTCCTTGGGCCTCCCTATTCCCTGAGACACAGTAGTATTGAAATTAGGCCAATTAATAACCCTACAGTGGCCTCTAAGTGTTCAAGTAAAAGGAAGAGTTGCATGTCTCTCACTTTAAATTAAAATCTAGAAATGATTAAGCTTAGTGAGGAAGGCATGTTGAAAGCTGAGATAGCCTGAAAGCTAAGCCTCTTGCACCAAACAGTTAGCCAAGTTGTGAATGCAAAGGAAAAAAGTTCTTTTTGGCGGGGGGGGCGCACAGCATGTGGGATCTCAGTTCCCTGACCAGGGATCGAACCCGTGCCCCCTGCAATGGAGGCACGGAGTCTTAACCACTGGACCACTGGGGAAGTCCCAGAAAAGTTCTTGAAGGAAATTAAAAGTGCTACTCCAGTGAACACATGAATGATAAAGTGAAACAGCTTTAGTGATCTAGATAGACAATCAAACCAGCCACAACATTCCCTTCAACCAAAGTCTAATCCAGAGCAAGGCCCTAACTCTCTTCAATTCTATGAAGGCTGAGAAAGGTGAGGAGCTTCAGAAGAAAACTGTGAAACTAACAGAGGTTGGTTCATGAGGTTTAAGGAAAGAAGCCGTCTCTTGCAAGGTGAAGCAGCAAGTGCCGATGTAGAAGATGCAGCAAATTAGTCAGGAGATCTAGCCAAGATGATTACTGAAGGTGGCTACACTAAACAACAGATTTTCAGTGTAGACCAAACAACCTTCTAGTGGAAGAAGATGCCATCTAGGACTTTCATAGCTAGAGAGGAGAAGTCAATGTCTGGCTTCAAAGCTTCAAAGGACAGACTGACTCTCTTGTTAGGGGCTAGTGCAATTGGTGACTTTAAGTTGAAGCCAATGCTCATTTACCATTCCAAAAATCCTAGGGCCCTTAAGAATTATGCTAAATCTACTCTGCATGTGCTCTATAAATGAAACAAGAAAGCCTGGATGGCAGCATATCTGTTAACAACGTGATTTATTGAATATTTGAAGCCCACTCTTGAGACCTACTGCTCAGAAAAAAAGATTCTATTCAAAATATTACTGCTCATTGACAATGCACCTGGTCACTCAAGAGCTCTGATGGAGATGTACAATGAATGAGATTCATATTTTCATGCCACTTAACATCCATTCTGCAGCCCATGGGTCAATGAGTAATTTCGACTTTAAAGTCTTATTATTTAATAAATATATTTTGCAAGGCTATAGCTGCCATCGATAGTGATTCCTCTGACAGATCTGGGCAAAGTAAATTGAAAAGCTTTTGCAAAAGATTCACCATTTTAGATGCCATTAAGAACATTCGGGGCTTCCCTGGTGGCGCAGTGGTTGAGAGTCCGCCTGCCGATGCAGGGGATGCAGGTTCGTGCCCCGGTCCGGGAGGATCCCACATGCCGCGGAGCGGCTGGGCCCGTGAGCCATGGACTGAGCCTGCGCGTCCGGAGCCTGTGCTCCACAACGGGAGAGGCCACAACAGTGAGAGGCCCTCGTACCGCAAAAAAAAAAAAAAAAGAACATTCGTAATTCATGGGAAGAGGTCAAAATATTAACATTAACAAGAGTTTGGAAGAAGTTGGTTACAGCCCTCATGGATGACTTTGAGGGGCTCAAGACTTCAGTGAAGGAAGTAACTGCGGACACGGTAGAAGTAGCAAGAGAACTAGAATTAGAGATGGAGCCTGAAGATGTCACTGAATTTCTGAAATCTCATGATAAAACTTTAACAGATGAGGAGTTGCTTCTTATGAATGAGCAAGGAAAGTGGTTTCTTGAGATGGAATCTACTCCTGGTGAAGATGCTGTGAAGATTGTTGAAATGACAAGAAAGGATTTATAATATTACATAAACTTAGTTGATAAAGCAGCAACAGGGTTTAAGAGAAATAACTCCAATTTTGAAAGAAGTTCTGCTGTAGGTAAAATGCTATCAAGCAGCATTGCATACTACAGAGAAATCATTAGCAAAAGGAAGAGTCAATCAATGTGGCAAATTTCATTGTTGTCTTATTTTAAGAAATCACCACTGTCACCCCAATCTTCAGCAACCACCACCCTGATTATTCAGCAGCCATCAACACTGAGGCAAGACTCTCCACGAGCAAAAGATTTCAACTTGCTGAAGGCTCAGGTGATGGTTTGCATATTTCAGCAAAAATGTATTTTTTTAAGGCATGCACACTGTTTTTCAGACATAATGCTATCGCACACTTAATAGACTACAGTATGTGTAAGCATAACTTTTATATGTGCTGGGAAACCAAAAAAGTCATGTGACTCACTTTATTGCAGTATTCGCTTCATTGCAGTGGTCTGGCACCGAACCTGCAATATCTCTGAAGTATGCCTGTATGTATTGTGAGATGATTACCACAGTAAGTTTAGTTAACATCTTGCTGACATCACTCTTCTCATTTTAACATTTAAATCAGTAGATCAAGAAAAGCAGATTCTCTTCCCTACCATGGGAACAAATGCTGACCCTTTCCTGAATAAGAGGTAATTCCTCTTAACCTGGCTGCCTTTGAGTTGGGATATCAGTTTTTCCTCCTGCCTTTGAACTCAAACTCAAACATCAGCTCTTCCTGGGTCTTGAGCTTGCTGGCTTTCTCACTGAAACTATACCATCAGCTCTCCTGGTTCTCAGACCTTTGAATTTGGACTGGAACTATACCACTGGCTCTCCTGGGTCCTCAGCTTACTGACTGCAGATCTTGGGATTTGTCAGCCTACGTAATCGCATGAGCCAATTCCTTATAATAAATCTCTTTGTGTATGTATGTGTATATATATGACTCCCTTCTAAAACTCTCTATATATACTTTGAGCCAGTCATTTAGTTTCAGCAAAGAATATATATATTTTTGAGAAGTGACTGGAATGTTATTTTCATATTAATTTATTTGAACTCTATTTTTTAACTTAATCTTTTCAGCCTTGAAGAAGTTATTTCTAAAATTATAACCATGTGAGGTGCGTGACCTTAGGAAAAACTGGAATAAAGACAAAGGCACTGGAGCAAAAACAGTGATGGAAAACATGGTGTATAGTGGGGAGAGTCAAACTATTCCTTGTCTATTAGTCCATGTGTAATATCTAGGCCGTTATTAGAGGCATCTTTTTTAAAAAATTTATTTATTTATTTATTTATTTTTGGCTGTGTTGGGTCTTCGTTTCTGTGTGAGGGCTTTCTCTAGTTGTGGCAAGTGGGGGCCACTCTTCATCGCGGTGTGTGGGCCTCTCACTGTCGCGGCCTCTCTTGTTGCGGAGCACAGGCTCCAGACGTGCAGGCTCAGTAGTTGTGGCTCACGGGCCTAGTTGCTCTGCGGCATGTGGGATCTTCCCAGACCAGGGCTCGAACCCGTGTCCCCTGCATTGGCAAACAGACTCTCAACCACTGCGCCACCAGGGAAGCCCTAGGCCATTATTGTAATATAAATTGACAACTACCAAATAGATTGAGGCAGTGGAATAACATGTCTCAATATGAACTTCAAAATTTTCACCCTGGAAAAATTACTGGAAGAGGGGTTGAATGGAAGAAAAGTGCCGAGGGAGAGATTAATAATATGCATTCAATATTTTAATAAATAGTTTAATTTCAGAGAAAAATATAAATGATTAAATTATGCTCCTATTGATTCTTTTTGTTATACACATCTAGGGAAATCTTAGTTTATTGATTCATACATCTATAACCTGAGGCATAATTTCCACTTAGCTCCTCGATGTGCAGACATAATATCTGGAAGCAAATAAGCCATTTCTGAAGTGCTGACCTCACAAACCCAGACCTACACAGTGATGGAAAATATCACACAGAGTGTTAATAAATGTACAAAAGATCCAAATCAAATATCACTCAGAGAAGATGAAAAGATGCATGCTTTATCCTATTATATTTATAGACAGCTTAGGGAAGGAAGTTCTCTCAAAAATTCCCTTTAGTATATTTTCCAGGGGATCTCAGATTAAGGAAGCAAATAAAAAAGGAAGAAAATTATAGCTTTAAGAACTGCCAGACTAAATAGCTCTTTCTGAAAATACTAGTGGTTTCTTTTGGATATAGTTAAGTGCCAAAGCTATAATTTCCCATTTACTTTCCTTTGTCACTGTACATGTAGGGTATTTACCCCAATTTGATGCCATTTGCTCTTTGTCAGAGGAAGTTGTCCTGCAGATTCATATTAACCACACTTCTTCTCCTAAAGCATGTTATAAAAACTATCTCTGTCACTCTTCTTTTGACATTGACCATTTCCTCATACAGAACTCAGTCATCAAATGATTGAAGGCCTGTGTAATTCAGCTCTAATGGATTGTGTTTTAAACTGCTCTAGTTTAAAATACCATAGGCCACGTATCTTAAAGTGCACACATTTCATATAGAAAAGATCAAATTCCACTGTCATTATTGCTGGAATAGCTAGCTGTGTGACAGCTTTTGATTTATAGGGGGTTTTGGGGGGAGGGGGTGCTTAATTTGAGCAAAGACACGTAAGTCATAGGTAAGCTGGAGGGCCTGGATGCGAGTTATTGGAAGTTGGGTAGTTTGAACAGCAGCGTAAGTTACACATCTTTTTGTTCTTGGACCAGATCAGTTTTTATCTACTCCACATCAATTTCTGTTAATACAGTTTTAAAAAAATAAACCTATTGCTTAAAGATTGCAGCTTTTCACAGAGATATGACTATACCTTGACTATAATCCTAATTGGAAGTAGATTTATTTTAATGCATAGTGTATTGTCTATTTTTCCCAAATTATCTTATTACAGTAATAGATACCACCTGAATAAACAAGTAAAACACTCTCTACTACCATTTTATCCCTTGTCCAAAATGCTGAATATGTACATTCTATGCATTCAACAATTTTTGCGTGTTTTGTTCACTGATGTGTTCCCAGTATCTTGAACAGTAACTGGCATATGGTAATAATTCACTACATAAATGCAAGAATAAATAAATGAGTTAGTGAAGTGTCTGAATACACATGCTAGATTCTACCCCTAGATCTGATTCATTTTGCTCTAAATAAGGGTCTGAGCGTGTGTTTCTCTCTCTCTCCCCCCACCATCTTTCCTTCTCCTTCCCTCCCTCCTTCCCATCCCACCTCCCCTCACTCTTTCTTATCATTTTCTTGGTGATTTTGATGTGCACTCTCAGTTAAGAACCAAGGAGGCCTCCAGGTGGAGGAAGAAATTGATCCATACTGGCAAATAGAGTCCAATGGTGAGAAGCATTAAGAAGACTGATTTGACCTCAAGAAAAACTTTCTAACAATTTATGGCAATTAAAAAGTGGAGTTGCCTACTTCTGGAAGCAATGACTTTCCTATCACTTACAAATGTTTGAGAAGAAATCCAAGTACCACCATGAGTGGATTCAGGCTAGAGAAAAAACTGCAAGAAGGGCTTATACTGTGAACACTTAAAAGCAATTTAAATATGACTGGAAAAGGTAGAGAAAACAATAGGCGAAAAGGTTTCATTGTCCTTTGTTTGATTTAAAGGCACTCATCATACACATCTTCATCCCAAAGCAATTTCTAGTTGCTTTTACATATGAACTAGTGACTCTTAAAAATCAGCACAATCAAGGAAACACATACGATGGTGTCAGTTTTAAACGTATATACATATATGTGTATATGTAATGATAATAATTTAAAAATTTAAGCAATAGTAAGTTTCTAATTAGTTAAGTGCTTGACATATGGTTCAATTATATAATGGTACCATATAACTAATTTCATGAATACTAAAAAGAGTAGTCAATTCATACATTCACAGTAAGAAATGATAGAGCATTTTGTTTTTGTATCTCCTCTATTGGGATTGTCTTCAGTTAGTCTTATCAATTTGTGGCCATGCTCTTTTGGACAAAACTAACAATAGTGAAAACAACAGCAAACAGTATAATTTGGAGAACTCAGTCACTTTTTCACTGGATGTAACTCAAAATACTATGGTTTTTTTTTTTTTTGCGGTACGCGGGCCTCTCACTGTTGTGGCCTCTCCCATTGTGGAGCACAGGCTCTGGACGTGCAGGCTCAGCGGCCATGGCTCACGGGCCCAGCCACTCTGCGGCATGTGGGATCTTCCTGGACCGGGGCACGAACCCGTGTCCCCTGCATCGGCAGGCGGACTCTCAACCACTGCGCCACCAGGGAAGCCCTATGTTTTTATTTCTAAGTACAAAATTCCTTCTCTGCCAAAATGTTGACAGTATTTCATCATTCAGAGAACTCTGATGAGGGAGTATAAACACAAACACAAGCCCAAAAGATTTCTTAAATATTTTGAATACTGTTAAATGTTTATCATCACACAATGATTCCTTGGATGGAAAACATTCATTTCCATGTGAAATGTTATATATGCCTATAGAAACTAGTTAATCATTCATATATTTTATAACCAAATACGGTGCATGTGGGGGAGACATTATTCAATTATTGTAGTGATTTTTGATTCCCCAAAACTTAACAGTGGGAATATGTTCTTAATCTATTGTTACATGAGACAATTTCTAAGCAGATATTTTAGTCAGTGTGGTAGGCAGAATAATGCCCAACCCAAAGATGTTCATGTCCTAATGCCTGAAACTTGTGAATATCTTAGGTGACATGCCAAAAAGGAATTAAGGTTGTAGGAATTAAGGAACTAAGATTGTTAATCAACAGATCTTGAGATGGGAAGATTCTCCTGGATTAACCAGTTGGCCCCAGTATAATCATGTGGGTCATTATAAGTGAAAGGTCAAGGTAGAAGAGAGAGAACCAAAGATATGGCAGTATGAGAAGGACTTGACCAAATGTTGCTGGCTTTGAAGATGAAGGAAGGGGACCATGAGTGAAGGAATTGAAATGGTTCAACAAATGATTATGATTTTTTCTAATATCTTCACTGACATTATGTATACACAATTATAGTTTATTAAACTACTTAAAATGTCTTTAAAGAGACCTATATATCAGACTATAAGTGTTTAAAACTTTTTCTCAAGAAAACTCTTTTTTTAAGTATGAAAAAAGTATCCAGTGGACACACATCTCCCAGCTTTGTATGTTCATTGTTTAATTGCCTACCTAACCTGAAACTTCTAAAAAAAAATAGCATCCATATCAGTTCTGAATATAAGATGAGGGATGATGTGCAGTGTCCCTCAATACACTGAACATTTCTAATTAAGATAAATTCTACCCAGAGCTGTAATTATGAAAAAATGCTATGGTGGAAACATCCTTTTATTTCAGTAATTAGTTAGTCATGAGTATATCTTGCTTAATAGCTGGATCTAACCTCCAAAAGTTTAATTTATACTTTTCTCTAATTAGTACATCAAATAGTAAATAGTTTGTATAATCACCAGAGACTTCTCACAAAATTAATATTGAACTCCACCTTCTCTTCCTGCCTCATCACTGAAGCCACCTTAGCCAGCAACACTGCAGGTGCCCAGGCCCTAGGACCCAGGACAGCAACCATGCACACACCCACAGCCAGTCCTGGCCCTTAAGGCCATGCACATGCACATCACCAGCCTGCCGCCTGTAGCTGTACACATGTACACAGCTGGCCCCTGATGCCATGCATGCACCCACATGTAGCCCCAGTAGCCATGAACATGAACAGTGTCAGCTCCAGTCCTCAAATCTTCAAGTGCACCTACAATCAGCCCTGGCCCCTGCTGCTGGCCTCCACTCTTGCCAACATGTGTACTTGCAGCTAGCCTCTAAAGCCAGATGCATGCATACCATTTGCTCTGGCCCCCAACACTGCCTGCCCCGGTCTCCACTGCTGGACCTGGAGGTGCCACTGAGGATTCCAGCAGCCCTTGTAGCTACCATGGACCCCATAAAGTTCTTGCTTCCAAGGACTACAGAGTTACTAACATTGTGAACCCCAGAAAACTGAGCTGATGATACACCATATACCCCCTGGACCCAGAAACATCACATGCCCCCACACACATCACCCTGGCCACTAGACCTGGTACCACAGTATGCTCCAGTGTACCCTCCACCAGGTGACAGTCTTTACTTCCCAAAGCCAGTCCATAAAGCCTAGAAGAGCTGACTGCTTCTTCAAATGCAAACACACTTACACAAGGCTACAGAATTGATGAAGAATCAGGGAAACATGACATGACCAAAGAACACAATAAATTTCTGTTAACCAACAGCTAAGAAATGGAGATCTATAAACTCCTGACATTAAAAATAATTAAAATAATTGCTCTAAAAAAACCTCAGTGACCTACAAAAGGAAACATTAGAAATTTAACAAAATCAGGAGGACAATACAAGCACAAAATGAGAAGTTCAACAAAGAGGTAGGTAACATTAAAAAGAAGCAAGGAAATTTTTGGAGCTGAAGAATACAATGACTGCAATAAAAAATGCAATAGAGAGTTTCAGTAGCAAACTTGATCAGGCAGAAGGAAGAATCAGTGAACTTGAAGATGTCATTTGAAATTATCCAGTCAGAGGAGAAAAAAGAGAAAAGAATGAAAAGGAATGCAGAAAGCCTACAGGAGTCATGAGACATCATCAGGAGAGCTAATATTTGTATTTTGAGAGTTCTGGAAGGAGAAGAGAGAAAGCGGCAGAAAGATTATTTAAAGAAACAATAGCTGAAAATTTCCCATATCTGAGGAGAGAGATGTACATCTAGGTACATGACTCAAAGGTTCCCAATCAGATTCAATCCAAAGAAGACTTCACTGAGACAAATTATAGTCAAACTGTCAAAAATCAAAGACAGAGCTTTGAAAGCAGCAAGGGAAAGAAGTTCATCATATACAAGGAAATCCCCACAAGGCTACAAGCAGATTTATCAGCAGAAACTGCAAGCCAGGAAAGAGTGTGATGATGCTATATTCAAAGTGCTGAAACAGAAAGACTGCCGACCAAGAATACTTTACCTGGCAAAGTTGTTCTTCAAAATGAAAGTAAGATAAACACTTTCTCTGATGAACAAAAACTAAAGAACTTCTTTGCCACTAGGCCTGCCTTACAAGAAATGCTGAAAGGAGTTTTTCAAGCTGGAATGAAAGAATGCTAATTAGTAACATGAAAACATATGAAAGTATAAAACTCACTGGTAAAGGTAAATATATATTCAAATTCAAAATACTCTAATATTGTATTATGTATAAGTCACTTATAATTCTAGTATAAAGGTTAAAAAACAAAGTATTAAGAGTAAGTATAGCTACAATAATTTGCAAATGAATACACAATATAAAAAGATGTGGATTGTGACATCAAAACATAAAATGTGTGGGGAGGAGTAAAAGTTTAGAGCTTTTCTATATGTAATCAAAGTCAAGTTGTTATCAGTTTAAAATAGACTCTTAACTATAAGAGGTTTTATGTAAACCTCATGGTAACCACAAAACAAAACCTATAGAAGACAAAGAGAGAAATAATTAAAGCTTACTACTAAGCAAATTTATCAAAGCACAAAGAAAACAGCAAGAGGAGAAGAAAGGAACAAAGGATCTAAAAAACAGAAAACAGTTAACAAGATGGCAATAATACATCCTCATCTAACAATAGTTCCTTTAAATGGAAATGGATTAAATTCTCCAATCAAAAGAGATAGTGGTTGAATACATTAAAAAATAAAACAAGACTCAACTATATTTTGCCTACAACACTCTCAACAAAGATAGATTATCCAGACAGAAAACTAATAAGAGAACGCTGGACTTGAACTACACTTTAGAACAAATGGACCTAACAGACATGTAGAAAACATGCATCCAACAGCAGCAGAATACACATTCTTCTCAAGCACACATAAAACATTATTGAGGATAATCATATGTTAGGGTACAAAACAAGTCTTAACAAATTTAGGAAGATTTAAATAATATCAAACATCTTTTCTGATAACAATGGTATGAAATCAGAAATCAATAACAGGAAGAATATGGGAAAATCACAAATATATGGAGATTAAACAATACACTCCTGAACAACTAATGAGTCAAAGAATAAATCAATAGAGAAATCAAATGGAAACACAATATACCAAAACTTATGGAATGCAGCAAAAGCTGTTCTAAGAGGAAAGATTATAGCAATGAATGCATGCGTTAAGAAATTAGATCTCAAATAAAAACCTAATGTTACACCTCAAGGAACTAGAAAAATAACTAAGTCCAAGCTTAGCGCAAAGGAGATACTCAAGATAAGAGCAGAAATAAATGAAATAGAAACTAGAAAGACAATAGAGAAGATCAATGAAACTAAGAGTTGTTTTTTTCAAAAGATAAGCAAAATGGACAAACTTTTAGCTAGACTAAAAGTCTAGCTAGTCTATCTGGATAGACTTTTTTTTTTAAGAAGACATAGAAATGGCCTACAAGTACACGAAAAGGTGCTCACATCACTTATCATCCCGGAAATGCAAGTCAAAACCACAATGAGATATCACTTCACACCTGTACAAGTGCTGTTATGGATGTGGAGAAAAGGGAACCATTTTTCATTGTTGGTGGGAATGTAAATTGGTATAGCCACGATGGAAAACAGTATGTACGCTCCCCAGAAAACTAAATATGGAACTACCATATGATCCAGCAATCCTACTCTAGGTATATATCCGAAGGAAATGAAATTATTCTCTTGAAGAGATGTCTGCACCCCCATGTTCATTGCAGCATTATTCACAGTAGCCAAGACACAGAAACAACCTAAGTTTCTGTGGATGAATGAATGGATAATGTTATACACATACTGTTAGTGTAGGCCTGTTACTTATATTCCTACCAGAGTATCTGAAAAATTTTGCTTTACTTTGCTAGAGTGAAAAATGTCCTGACCAATTGTTTGAATATCTTCTTCAAGTAGGGATTTAACAAGAAGCAAAGTACATCTTTGCCAAAAATTTCAACAAATAAATACTAGATAGGGATGTTTGTAAAGTCTGTGTTGTATGTTTGCATCTTCCCCTGCCCTACTATAGTTTCCATTTCATGCATCCATAACTCTCTATCTTCTGGGAGAAGAAAATTGATAGAAAATAATAGGTTAGGCATATGTGTAGTGTTTAAAATCTTATAATAATTACACATATTATGCAGACAATAGAGCTATGGAAATTTTGCATAAAGTTAGGTCAGGCTTCCAAATTTTTTATGCTCTCATTTCTTAAAACTCTTTTCCTAATCAATGAGAGTATGCCAACATTGGTTGCTCACAACTCATTAGCCAAAAAAGCATGTTTCCCCTACAGCTGTAGGAAATCTTTACCTTGTTCGGTGACAATTGAAGCAATGCACTCCATTGTCCTGTCATCTTGGGTGTCTGTTGCAAAGTTCCTTAAGCTTATTCTGGTCAATTGCTGGGGGAAAAAATGTGTTACTGAGGCATTTTGGCCTGGAACTGGAGACATAACCCCAGGCAGAAACATGTTTGAAATATTGTTTTCTTTGTTCAGAAAAAAAATTAAATGCCAGTCCTAAACTAAACCAGAAGAAAATTAAACAATGCTGCTCAGAAAGCAACTTGCAGTGTTTTGTGCCAGTGATCATTTGATTTGGCATTGTTTTCTGATTCCAACAGGGTCAGTCCTTTTGTGCTGCAGCTATCAAAGGCCACAGAAAACCCTTTATTTTCTTGTTTTTTAAGTGTAGCCTACTGACAGCTGTGACATGGAGTAGGGATATTTAAGCCACAATTTTGCACGGAGGTTTGGTTCCCTGCTCAGTTTCTTCCTACCTTCATGCAGTGACTGGTTTACTACAGTTTCCTTTTATTATTTTAAAAATCTCATGCTTTCTTTTGTTTATTAGCAACAGATCCCAATTTATATTGTGTACCCCGCAGGCCAGCAGTGCAGTGCAAACCAGTACAAAGGCCTGTAACTCATTCCACCTGTTACAGTGCTCATGTCCTGCATGGCCGTGTCTAGAGTCCTTTAGCAAAAACACAACTCATCTACACTGTCCACTAACACAAGCCGACCAGCCTCTTCTCTCTGCTGCCATATTAGCCCCAAGGGCAGGTGAATTCTAATTAAATTGAAGACTCCTTCCCAGCATGAGCCTCTGAATCCTCAAGTCAATAAATTTGGGGCATGAAATAGATATTGTTGACCAAAAATCTGACCTGGAAGTCGTGGCAAATATATTGATCCCAAGTACTTGAGTAAGCAATTCTCACTGGTGTGTGGCTGTAAGACAGAATAAGTGTTAACTGTGAATTGTTTGCTAAAGTTTTCTATTGAAACAATAACATTGGAATTGGGGGGGCAGTGTCAGCTTACTGTGCTATTCATTGATCTGCATAATGAATAACTATCAAATATAGGTAGTTTAAATGGCTTTTGGGTAGTTTAGTTCAATAGTTTGCCAAGTCGGCTTTCTTGAGGGATAGTACAGTGTTCTTATTTCGTCTTGAAATTATTCTTCTGGCTGTTTATGTTGATTAAATCAGGTATTACCTTTCCCTATTGTTATCTCTTGCCCAATCCTAGATATACTTGAACTATTTCTCATCCCCTCGGCTCAAAGTGACCCACTGTTACATTTCAGGTGCAAATACTTTTATATGATAAGCGTTTTGAATTGAACTTTGAATGGCTCTACCCTCTGCCCCTGTGAAGAGCTGCAAGGCAGTGACAAACAAATTGTCTCTGAACATCAAGAGTCCTGAACACAGAAAGCAGTCTGTGCAATTCTTGGTAAATGCAGAGTTAGAAAGCCCAAACTGCTTGACCTTAGAGCACATTCTGTGGCCTTGTGCCTCCAGCTAAATAGACAGTCCCTATTTCTAAAGCACAATCTAACAGTACCACCTAGAGTTACCTTTTCAATCACTCAAGCATTGGACACTGATGTGTGGGCCAAATTCTGTTCTCCTTTAGTAGGTGTCAGCACTAAAGAGACATTTGACACCCTTCCCCAGACCCCTGCAATCACAGCAGAGAATTTGGTTGTTGTCTCCATATTTAAGTAGAAAACCCATGGAGACCTATAAATCAGGGGTAGAAAAATGCATAGAGTGGAGCCTTCCTTCCTGCATTTTTACCTGAGTCAGGACACTGGAAGTGATTCAGGCAAAGAGCACACAGAGACAAAAACCTCAGGCAGGCTAATCCTCATTCAGAATATTCCCTGGATTTCATAGTTTCACTGTTTACTATTAGTCCAGTGGTATGGCTTAACTCAAACCTTATTCTATTTAAAAACATGAAGTTTTAACAATTATGAATCAAACTAAGAGTCATTAACTTAAAATGGACCCAAAGAGATTGATAAGTAAACTATATAAAAATGGATTTATGGCCTCAAGTTCTTATGGTTGTAGCTCTTTAGGGATTTCTCTTCAATTCAGTTAGTAGCACCAAAGCCCTTTTTTGAGTACAAGCCAGACGCCATCCTTGTCACTTCCTTATTAGTTGACAAGTTCCCTTTAACCATAATGTCTGTACTTGTGACATTTCCCAATGATTTCCCATTAAAGCTGCCTGATGCCTGACACCTGTGTGTTTGCTTTGAGATTTAACTATTGGGTGTCTTTAGAACTGTGCTGCATTTGCTCTCAGCCTGGTTGATGGCCCACTTGTAATGCAAAGCAAGGTCCCTGGCTGTCTACAAACCAAGAATATAAAGGTGGAGGAGGTGACTTGAAGAAGCTAAGAAGAGAGAGATGAAGTAGCTTTCAGGAAAAGAAAAGCTGGGATCCTGCTTCCCAGAAGTCCTGTGGCAATTAATGCTGGCCCTGAGTTTCTGGAAGCCAATTTACAGCATATAATCAAGTGTGATTTCTTCCGATTACCTCAGAAGTAATTAGGGAGTACCTCCCCACCCAAGACCTCTACCTAATTATAGAAGTATCTGGTAAGGAGGTATTTGCATATGTTCAAGTCATATTATGTCACGAGGACATTTGAGCTGATGAAAACTGACATTTACTATAAAGTAAAAATGCATTGCATTGAAACCAGGAGTCATGAGAAACCCAGAACTGCGAGTTTGGGAACCTATTGTAATTGATGAGACACAGCGTCTGTGCCTCGTGAAGCAAAAGAGAGCATGAAGCAGGAGGAAAGTAAATATGCAGAGGTCAGACCATCACCGCGAAGGCAGAGCTGCAGACACCACGTTTGGTGCACGTCCCCTGACTGCTGTCTCCAGCTTTTCTCTTCTCTCTTCCCTCGGGATTTATGAAGTAGGATTTAGGGGAGAAGCTTCTATAACTTGCTCTCTCTCACTCTTGCTTTTTGCTCCCTTTTACCTTTGCTGTGCCGTTTCTATTTATTAGAGAATTACCACCAAGTGCTCCTAGTGACAGTGATTTTTGGACAGCAGAGAGGCCCAGAGAAAGAAGGCGTTTTGCAGTTGATTCCTGGGAACATACCATCATTTCATGTAACTGGGTTTGCCTTCCAATAACTACAAAGAGTAGCTGTTACAATTACAGCAATAACTGCTGCTCACTATATGCCAAGCATTGTCCTGTGTCCTTCACATGAATTCATTCATCTGATCCTTACAGAAGTGCTCTGAAGTAGGTGCTCTTTTTATCTCCATATTAATGGTTAGGAAACAGGGCCTAAGAGTGATGGAATAACTTGTTCTAAATCAGCCAGTTTGTAAATTGAATTCAAGATTCAAACATGGCCGACCTGACTCTAATAGAGTCTAAGCTCTACTAAGCACCTGCATTTTTGCTGCTCTTTCCTCAGAGTTCGAGTGTTCACATTCACACACACACACACACCACAGAGGAGAGGATTCTAAAGCGGTCATGGAGGGCTTTCAATGATACCCAAGTACATTTTTCAGTTACTCCCACCATATGTCAGAAAGAAATCCCACTTTATATCAATGGCCTAGGTTTCCTGAAATTCATTTTTCACTGTTTGACAGAAAGAAAAAAGGGTAAATAGATGGTTACTACATGTATTTGACATTTGTTCCTTTTTTCCAGCTTTATTGAGGTATAACTGATATATAACATTGTGTAAGGTTAAGGCACAAAAATGTGATGATTTGATACACATGTATATTGCAAAATAATTACCACAATAAGATTAGTTAACACATCCATCAACTCACATAATTTCCATTTTTGCTGTTGTTTCACAGCAATTAAGACCTACACTCTTATCAACCTTCAACTATGCAATACAGTATTATTAACTATAGTCACCATGCTGTACATTACATTCCCAGGATTTGTTCATTTTATAACTGTAAATTTGTACCCTTTGATATCATTTCCCACACACCCCAGCCACCAGCCACTCTACTCTCTGTTACTGTGAGTTTGGCTTTTTAAAATTCCACGTATAAGTGGGTCATACACTATTTTTCATTCTCTGATTTATTTCACTTAGAATAATGCCTTCAAGCTTCATCCATGTTGTCACAAATGGCAGGATTTCCTTCTTTTTTATGACTGAATAATATTCCATTTTATATTTATATACATACAGCTGACCCTTGAACAGCATGGGTTTGAACTGTGCAGGTCCACTTATACTCGGAGTTTTTTCACTATATACATACTATAAGACTATACAGGGCTCCCCTGGTGGCGCAGTGGTCGGGAGTCCGCCTGCCGATGCAGGGGACACGGGTTTGTGTCCCGGTCTGGGAGGATCCCGCATGCCGCGGAGCGGCTAGGCCCGTGAGCCATGGCTGCTGAGCCTGCGCGTCCGGAGCTTCGCAATGGGAGAGGCCACAACAGTGAGAGGCCCACGTACCGCAAAAAAAAAAAAAAAAAAAAAAAAGACTATACAATCCATGGTTGGTTGAATCTGCAGAAGCAGAATCGAGTATATGGAGGGCCAACTGTAAACTTATACTTGGATTATCAACTGTGTGAGGGGTCAGCACCCCTAACCCTGTGTTGTTCAAGAATCACCCCCTCTATAGATACATGTATAGATAGATAGATATAGATATAGTGTATATACACACAATTTATAATATATATCAGATTTTCTTTATCCATTTATCTGTTGGTGGATACTTTTTATGTCTTGGCTTTGGGAATAATGCAATGAACATGGGGTTACAGATATCCTTTCAAGATAGTGATCTTACTTCTTTCAGTTATATGTCCAGAAGTGGGATTGCTGGATCATATGCTAGTGCTATCTTTAATATTTCAAAGAACCTTCATACTGTTTCCATATTTGTTATACCAACTTATATTCCTACCAACAGTGCACAAGGGTTCCCTTTTCTCCACATCTTCACCAACACTTATCTCTTGTCTTTTTTATAATAGCCATTCTAACAGGTATAAGGTGACATCTCACTGTGGTTTTGATTTGAATTTCTCTGATGATTAGCAATATTGAGCACCTTTTCATGTACCTACTGGCCATCTGAATGTTTTCTTAGGAAAAATGTCTAGTGAGCCTCTCTGCCCATTTTTTAAATCAGATTATTATTATTTTCTTTGCTATTAATTGTATGAGCTCCTTAAATATTTTGGACATTAACCCATTATTGGATATATGATTTGCACATATTTTCTCCCATTCTATAGGTTACCTTTTCATTTTGTTGATATTTTCTTTTGCTATGCAAAAGCTTTTCAGTTTGATATAGCCCCACTTGCTAATTTTTGCTTTTGTTACTTGTGCTTTTGGTGTCAAATCCAAAAAATCATTGCCAAGTCCAATGTTAAAGAGCTTTTCCCTTATGCTTTCTTCAGGAACTTTATGTTTTAAGTCTAAGTTCTTAATTCAGTTCAATTTTTGTGAGTGGTGCAAGATAGAGGTCCAATTTCGTTCATTTGCATGTGGATATCTCATTTTCTCAGCATCATTTATTGAATATACTGTCTTTTCCTCAATGAGCATTCTTGGTTCCCTTGTCAAATATTAGTTGATCATATGTACGTCAGTTTATTTCTGTGCTCTTGATTCTGGTACATTAGTCTATGAGTCTGTTTTTATGTCAGTACCATTTTGCTTTGATTACTATAGATTTGTAATATAGTTTGAAATTGGGATGTATAATTCCTCCAGCTTTGTTCTTTCTAAAGAAACCTTTGGCTATTTGGGGTCTTTTGTGGATCCACACCAATTTGGGGATTGCTTTTTCTATTTCTGTGAAAAATGCCATTGGAATTTTGGTAGGGATTGCATTGAATCTGTAGATGGCTTAGAATAGAATGGATAACTAATCCAATCCATGAACCTGGGATGTATTTCCGTTTATTTGTGTCTTCTTCAACTTCTTTCATTAATATTTTACAGTTTTCAGTATATGTGTGTGTGTGTGTGTGTATGTGTGTGTATACACATATACATTTTTTTAATCTCCTTGGTTAAATTTATTTCTAAGTATTTTATTGTGTTTGATGCTATTGTGAATGGGATTATTTCTTTGTTCCTTTTCAGATATTTCATTGTTAGTGTATAGAAATGCAACAGATTTTTGTATGTTGATTTTGGATCCTGAGATAAACTATATTTGTTTATTAATTCTAACAGTTTTTTCGTGGAGTCTTTAGGATTTCCTATGTGTAATATCATGTCATCTGCAAACAGACAGTTTTACTTCTTTATTTCCACTTTACATGCTTTGTATTATTTTTTTTTTTTACATAATTGTTCTGGCTAGGACTTCCAGTACTATGTTGAATAGGAATGATGATAGTGGGCACACTTATCTTTTTCCTGATCTTAGAGGAAAGACTTTCAGTCTTTCACTGCTGAGTATGATTTGGCTGTAGGTTTGTCACACATGGATGGCCTTTATTGTGTTGTGGTATCTTCCTTCTATATCCAAGTTGTTGGGGATTTTTTTTATCATGAAAGGATGTTATATTTTTTTCAAATGCTTTTTCTGCCTGTTGAGATGATCATATGATTTTATCTTTCATTCTGTTAATGTGGTATGCCACATTTATTGATCTGTGTGTTTTGAACCATCCAGGCATCCCAGGGATAAATCCTACTTTATCATGGTGTATGATCCTTTTATATTCTGTTGAATTCAGTTTGCCAATATTTTGTTGAGAATTTTTACATCTATATTTATTAAGGATATTTGTCAGTAGTTTTCTTGTACTGCCTTTATCTGACTTTGGTATCGAGGTAAAGCTGGCCTTGTATAATGTGTTTGGCATTGTTCCATCCTCTTACTTTTTTTTTTTTTTCTGAAGAGTTTGAGAAGAATTGGCATTAATTCTTCTTTAAAAATTTGGTAGAATTCACTCATGAAGCCATCTGGTTCTTGGATTTTCTTTGTTGGGGGGTTGTTTACTACTGATTCAGTCTCTTTACTCATTATTGATCTGTTCATATTTTCTATTTCTTAATCATTCAGCCTTGATAGGTTGTACATTTCTACAAATGTTTCCATTTCTTCTGAGTTATCAAATTTATTGGCATATAATTGTTCATGGAAATCTTTTATGATCCTTTGTATTTCTGTGATATCAGTTGTAATGTCTACTCTTTTATTTCTAATTTTATTTATTTTGAGTCCTCTTTTTTTCTTGGTAAGTCTAGCTAAAATGTTGTCATTTTGTTTATCTTTTTAAAAACCCGAATTTTAGTTTTGTTGAAATTTTCTGTTTTTTTCTTATTTCATATTTCATTTATTTCTGTTCTTATTATTATCTCCTTCCCTCTGCTAACTTTGAGCTTACTTTGTTATTCTTTTTCTGGTTCCTTCAGGTATAAACTTAGGTTGTTAATTCAATTTTTCTTTTTTTTAATGTATACTATAAGCTTATCACTATAACTTCTTTCCTAGAACTGCTTTTGCTGTAGCCTATAAGTCTAGGTGTTTTGTATTTCTGTTTTCATTTGTTTCAAAATATTTTTTTATTTCCCTTTTGATTTCTTCTTTGACCCATTGGTTGTTCAGGGGTATGTTTTTTAATTCCCACATATTTGTGAAATTTTCCAGTTTTCTTCCGGTTATTGGTTTCTAGTTTCATACCATTGTGGTCAGAAAAGATACTTGGTATGATTTCAATCTTTTATTTTATTTTATTACTTTTTAAAATTTCTTTATTTATTTATTTTTGGCTGCATTGGGTCTTCGTTGCTGTGTGAGGGCTTTCTCTAGTTGCGGCAAGTGGGGCTACTCTTCACTGAGGTGAGTGGGCTTCCCATTGTGGTGGCTTCTCTTGTTGCAGAGCACGGGCTCTAGGTGCCTGTGCAGGTTTCAGTACTTGTGGCACATGGGCTCAGTAGTTGTGGCTCGTGGGCTCTAGAGCGCAGGATCAGTAGTTGTGGTGCATGGGCTTAGTTGCTCCACGGCATGTGGGATCTTCCCAGACCAGGGCCCGAACCCATGTCCTGTGCATTGGCAGGCAGATTCTTAATCACTGTGCCACCAGGGAAGCCCTGATTTCAATCTTTTAAAAGATTAAATTAAATTTCTTAAGACTTGTTTTGTGGCCTAAAATATGATCTATTCTGATGACTGTTGCAGTGACTGTTCCATGTACACCTGAGAAGAATATGTATTCTGCTGCCGTTAGATGGAATGTTCTATATACGTCTGTTATGTCCCTTTGGTCTAAAATATAGATCAAGTCTGATGTTTCCTTATTGTTTTTCTATCTAGATGATCTATCCTGTGTTGAAAGTGGAGTACTGAAGTACCCTATTATTGTATTGTTGTCTATTTCTCCCTTCAGATCTGTTGTATTTACTTCATATATTTAGGAGCTCCGATGTTGGGTACACATATATTTACGATTGTTATATCCTCTTCATATGTCTCCTTTATCATTAGATCATGACCTTTATCTCCTGTTGTTTTTGACTTAAATTCTGTTTCTTCTGATATAAGTATAGCTATTCTTGTTCTCTTTTGGTTTCCACATGTGTGGAATATCTTTTTCCATGCCTTCACTTTCAGCTTATGTATGTCTTAAGGCTAAAGTGAGTCTCTGTAGGCAGCATATAGTTGGGTCTTGTTTTTTTTATCCATTCAGGCACTCTATGTTTTTTGATTGAAGAATTTAATCTGTTTACATATAAAATACTCATTGATAAGTAAGGATTTTCTAATGGAATTTTATTAATCTTTTTTCTGTCTGTCTCGTAGATCCTTTGTTCTTTTCATCCTCTTTTGCTGTCTTCCTTTGTGAATTGATGATTTTACATAGTGGTATGCTTTGATTCTCTTTTCTTGTAGCTCTCTGAACACCTTTAAAACAATTATTTTTAGTTCTCTGTCAGGCAATTTGTGGATCTCCATTTCTTTGTGGTCAATTTACTGGAAGTTTTTGTATTCCTTTGGTGGTGTCATATTTCCCTGATTCTTTATGATCCCTGTAGCCTTACATAGGTGTCTGTGCATTTGAAGAAGCAGTGAACTCTTCTAGACTTTACAGACTGACTTCTATAAGGAAAGACCTTCCCCTGCATGTTGGGCATGCTGGAGGATTCTGTGGCCCTTAATCCAGTGGTATGGAGCTCCAAGTGCGGGGGCCTATGGCAGTTCCAGGCCCTGGAAGACGTGTTGTATTGTCCTTGAGGCCTCTTGGCTCCGTGTTACTGACAACTACATGATCCTTAGAGCTGCAGGAGACTTGCAGTGGCTGAAAATTCTGTTGGGGTCCTCAGTGATACCTCCAGGTCCAGTGGCTAGGGACTAGGGCAAGTGGCCCTTGTAGCTAGAGCCAGTGGTATGTATTGGGTTGGCCAAAAAGTTCGTTCGGGTCTTCTATAACATCTTACAGAAAAACCTGAATGACCTTTTTGGCCAACCCAATATATGTTAGCCACACGGGCTGGCTGCTGGTACCTGTGTAGTAACAGGGGCCAGATGTAGACACATGAGTGGCAAGCACCAAGGGCCAATGCCAACCGAGGGCACATGAGCAGCTTCAGGGGCCCTGGCTATTGGCATGGATTCTTGTGGCTACAGAGGTTAGGCATGGGTGTGTAGCAGTGCAGGCCAGTGACAGGAGTAAGGGCCAGATATGGGCCCACAAGCAGCTATGTGGGCCTTGGCTGCTGGAGTGTACAGGTGCAGCTATAGGGGCAGCCACAGGTACACACACAGTGATGGTGATTGGCCACAGGGGCTTAAGCACCTGTACAGCCACAGAGGCTGGGGCTGTCTGCTGATGTGTATCTGGGGCTCTTGCAGGGCAGTACGGAGGGAATAGGGGAAGAACACAGGTGGTGGGCATCTTTGAATGTGAAAATATGTGGAGAGAAAATCTCAGTGGTGACTTCTGCAGGGGGTCTGCAGCAACTTTGCTGGCCATTGGTTTCCTTGGTGATGAAAGCTGGAGGAGTCTGCAGTATCCTCAGGGGCTTCTGAGGTCCTCTGCAGAACAGGGAACTATGGTCCCTCCTGCTGTGTGGCTGATACTGGTGGTCCTACACTTCTTCCTTGCTCCTAGCCACATCTAGATTTCTCAGCTCGTTTGTCTCTAGTTGGAGTGAAACCAAAGTGGGCTCTTCATGCAGTGCCCTGAAAGGCTGGGGAAGTTGGTTGTTCACTCCACTGTCCTTTTCCCAGTAAGAGGAACTCTCAGGCTAGGAAGTTCTGTCTTGGTAATGAAAAATACCATCCTGGTGGATGGGATGATGCAGGCAAAGTGAAACTACAGTTGACCCTTGAACAACACAGGTTTGAACTGCATGAGCTCACTTATACATGGATTTTTTTTTCAATAGTAAATACTATAGTACTACATGATCCATCTGCAGTTGTTGAATCTGCAGATATGGTGGAACTGCAGATATGGAGGAACCATGGATATGAAGGGCTAACTATAAGCTGAAGCCTTGCTCCTCCCGGGAAGAAAGTCCTCCAGCTGGGAGCCGGGGTGAGAGGGAGCCCTGCAGCGGTCTGGAGTGGAATCTGTACCTCACTGAACTCAGAGGGTCTAGGAAAGGAGAAGACTTGGTTCAAATATTTCAATCTTACCTTTCTTATGGGAAGTTTTAGTGATTTTCTTGAATAGATGTTTCTTCATTTGCTGTTTGCCCTTAGAACCATTTCACCATTTGGGTATTTTTTTATTATAGCTGTCACCAGTTTCATTGGGGAGTGAATCTGTGGAAGTGCCTCATGCTGGAAGTCAATCTTATCCCACTCTTTCTTAAACTTTTATAACACTATGTTCTTTTCCATCATTGCACTTATGACACTATTTACTGTTGTTTGAGTGGTAAACAACATTTGATGAATGTTGTTGTGGAAACAAGACAACAGATTTAATTTTTAAGAAAGAATTGTGGTTTCGTAAAAACTGCATACAATTTAGTGATTACCACCCATTATTTGGGTTACCTTCATACCTTGGTTTCTTAATGCATCAAAATTTCAGATTGTCTTTTATACATGATACAACCCAAGACACTCTCCAAGAATTGCCTGTTGGTCAGAGGGGAGGAGGAACCTGTGGATAGTCAGGGAGAAGGGAGGAGAGTTGTGCTATTTTTCAGGGAAGGGCAAGGTAGATCATTGAATCTTACAGTCAATCTTACAGGTGGTCCTTGGCTATAAAAGCCATTGTGGGAGTGTGCTTTCAGCTCTTGGGGGGAATCTTGTGGAAAATAAGACTGTGTACTCATGATATAAAATTAGGTATGATTTACAAGGAATTGCATTGCAACACGGGGGCGGGGGAGGTGCTCAGAAGCCAGTGTCTGGGTGGCCACAACACACCAAATTTTTTTTTTTTTTTTTTTTTTTTTTTTTTTTTTTTTTTTTTTTTTTTTTTTGCGGTATGCGGGCCTCCCACTGTTGTGGCCTCTCCCGTTGCGGAGCACAGGCTCCAGACGCGCAGGCTCAGCGGCCATGGCTCACGGGCCCAGCCGCTCCGCGGCATATGGGATCCTCCCAGACCGGGGCACGAACCCGTATCCCCTGCATCGGCAGGCGGACTCTCAACCACTGCGCCACCAGGGAGGCCCCAACACACCAAATTTTTAATGTATCCAATTATAGTAAATTACTGTAAAACCAAAGAGCCCATCTGTCTTGTACATTTGGGCTGCTGTAACATAACATCACAGACTGGGTGGCTTATAAGCAACAGACGTTTATTTCTCAGAGTTCTGGTGGCTGGGAAGTCCAGGATCATGGTGCTGGCAGATTTGGTGTTTGGTGAGGGCATCCTGCTTCAGAGATGGCGCCTTTTCACTGTGTCCTCATGTGGTGCAAGGGGCAAGGGATCTCCCCGGGCCTCTTTTATAAGGCCACTGATCCCATCCATGAGGGCTCTGCCCTCATGACCTAATCACCTCCTAAAGGCCCTACCTCCTAATACCATCACCTTGGGCTGAGGAATATTCAGACCATAGCACCATCCAAGAATTGCCTTGTGGTCAGCAGTGAAGTGCAGGAATCAGGTCCTCAGGTAGCACAGGGAATCCCTCAGGGAGACCCAGCAGGGCAGTGATACATCAGCAGGTCGAAGCTGGTAGCGTACTGAACAGAGTGACAGCATCTGCTCAGTACAACCCTGAGTATCTTGGTTTCCATTGAGGCGTGCTTTTTTCCCATAGCTCCTGGAAGAAAGCACAGTCTTTCAGGGAGGGGCTATTTTCTTCAGCAGTGTTTGTTAAGAAGCCTGGCTGTGCCTCTCCTGGACAGCCCCTGTGGCCACTTCTCAGGGATGCTGTGGCTTAGGGATTCTGAGACAGAGGAATTGTTAACATTCAAATAATCATGGATTCCAAGACAGGACTAAACTAATGCCAGCCAGTTAACAAAGTACCCCAGGAGATAGGGATGGGGGCTCATGGTCTCAGAAATTGAAGGGGGTTCCTGAGGGACGTTATTAGAGATATTTAACAAAAACTATGGCACAAGTACTGACCAATCGGTAGAGCTGGAGAAGGTGCTTATGACCCCGGCCTTGTGAGGCACTGACTCGGCTTTCACTGGATCCTGGGCCAGGCGCAAGGGTGGCCAGGACAGCAGAGGGCGGAGAACACGTAGGCCACCCAGAACAGTCTCGGTTTATTAACCAGTATGGGCCAGGACAAGGCGCACTAGCCGTCCTGCATCAGGAGGTCCCCGGGCTGCCGCAAACTCCAGCTCACCAGCAACTCACGCAGCGTCTGCGTGTATTAACAGAAAACATCTTCTGCTCTCAGGCTGGGTGAGCAGACTGCTGGCTTCGCTGTGAGGGCGAAAGGCTCCCAGCAGGAAGAGATTTTAAGAAGCAAAAGGGTCCCCCTGGGGAGATTTTAAGAAGCAAAAGGGTCTCCTCTGGGTGATGAAGTAGACAAAGGTAGCTCCTCAGAGTGAAAAAAGGTGCTCTCTCTAGGAGAATGAACTGGAAGAGCTCCCACCATGCTGCATGAACAACGCTTCCCCTTGTGAGAAGAGGACTCAGAAAGCAGTGCCCCCTCTGGCAGATGCAGCCGGGGGACGGGGGTGCATCTGGAGAGGAGAATCCAGGCTAGATTTCAGCGCCCGCACCCACCCCCAAGATCGAGCACTTTGTGCAGTGCACGAACTGCACAACTGTTCCAGGTGGCCCTGTCGAACCCGGCTGACAGTCCTTAAGGTTAACCTACTCCATCCCCCAAACTTATTCTCCTTTCCTCCTTGAGCGCCACCCCCCAGGTAAATATGTTTAAAAGTTTAGAGTTTTCAGTTGCCGCAATTGATTTGGCTTGTCTTTTTTCAAATTATTTTAACTTTGGCACATTTAATGTAGCACAGCCGTGTGGTGAGAGAGACAGCTGGCCAAAGAGAGGGCTCCATGGTGAACACCGTGCTTCTTCCCAATGTCAGGTCCACAACCTTGAACTCAAGGCAGCCCCTCCATTCCCAGAGCAGAAGGAGAAGCAGCCAGGAATGGTGAACCTTTCTGCATGTCATTTTGCTAATGTCCTGCAGCTCAGCCTGCAGGGATCGCTTCCAGGTGTAAGAGGATAATTCAGTGTTCACAGCCCGTTGATTTCCTGGCCACAGAAATGTCAATAAGGTGCCGACCGTAGCAGGGGTTGCTGTGTGATCCATTCTCTTTTCTGCTGAAACTCAATTTGTCAGGGCTGCCAGATAGTCCAGGACGATGTTTTGTCACTATGGCCTGGGCTGGATTTGGGTCATCGACTTGGTTCCCACATTAGTTACCTAATGTTCTAGAGTGTAACCATTGTGCATATTTATATCAGGGTATGTATCTTGGACAATTACGATGTTTGGAGATTTCAGGCCTCTGCTTTCAGAGTGTTCAATGATATGTATTACAAGATGCATGACAGGCTCTGAGCAGGACGGCAGGAGAACTGGTTTTCCAGGAACTATCTCAGTGGTGTCTGTCAGGTCCCATCACACGCTGGGAAGCAGATCGTCCATTGCGGATGAAATGCTTTATGACACTGTGACTGCAAATCACACCATCTTGAAGGCAAACGTGCAATTCCCCAGGGGGCCCTGCAGAGCAGCGCTACAGCCCTTACTCGGGAGGGGACTGCACTGCCTGCATCAGTGTCATCCCGGCTCCCCCCGGAGGGGTCCAGGGGCAGGACCCGGGCTAGTCAGAGCGGGTAGGTAGGCGCCTCCCAGGGACTCCACCGAGTGCATGGGGCGGGGCTCCTGCTGGCTGCCTGTTTCCATATCCCGCCCAGTCTCCCCGTTGTACTAATGTTGAGGGGCTCCTATTTGCCTCAGAAGTGTCCCCTGTTAGACCCCAGCAGCCATGCTTCAGGGCTCCTCCTCTTTGCACTGTCGCACCCCCTCCCAAGTTACACATGGCCCCGGGGGTCCGCGCTGCTCCCATTCGCCTCGTTCACACCTTCAGTGGTTGAGCAGCTTCTACCTACCGGGACAGGTCCACCATGGCCCTGAGGGGTCGCCCTCATCCTCTGGGACCTGGTCGCACCGGGTCTGGACCCATCACTGCGGTGAGTCTGGCTGTGCTCATCCTCGGCCTGGTCTCCCCTCTGGCCAAGCGCAGTGACTGGGGGAGGCTCTTCCGCTTTGCTCTGCTCGCACTCCCGCCCTGTTCACTCACGCAGGCGCACTGAGGACAAGCGGCTGCCCTTCCTGGCTGCTCTCCTTTCCCTTTGCGTCAGCTTCTCCTCTAACCTGTTCACAGCCCGACCAGTTACGGAGTTACGGAGTGCAGCGACTCTCCTTCCGCTTTCACACGTCCCGCCTGTGCGCTCCAAGGTGACGCCCCCGCGAGGACCGCCCTTTGCTGCTCAGCACCCGCCGTGCACTTCCCCCGCTGCACCGACCATGCCTTCCTCTACCCGGTTCACATCACCTGCCCAGGGACCACGCTGCAGGCTGCTGCGCACACACTGGTTCCGCCCCGCTCGCATCCTGTACAGCGTAACCACCGTGCTGGTGCTGCGGGGTTCCTCCTCGTGGCCCCGTTCACATAACCCCGCCACGTTACATGGTTTGCCCTGTTCACGGAGCCTGTCACCTTCCACCTCGGCACGAAGGGTGTGAGGATTCTCCTGTTTCGTCTGTTCACGTCCCCATGGAGGGAGGGAGGAACTCCCCCTCTTTGCCCTTCTCACCTCCCATGTCTGTCCCATCTGTGCACGGACAGACCAGGGATCACCCTCTTTCCCCATTCGCTTTTCTAGTCCAGTTGTCCCACTGCACCGAGCGTGTGGGGCTCTTTCTATTTGCCTTGTTCACATCCCTGCCCACAGACATCATGGTACTCATGGGTGGTATCTCATCCTCTTTTGTTGTGTTCACATCCTCTGGCCACTGATGCTATTACAGTTATGGTGCAGGGCTACTATTCTTTGCACAGATCACATCCTCTGGTCGGTTACACCAGTGATATGAGCACATGGATGGGGCAGGGCTCCATCTCTTTGCCCCATCTGAATACTCTGCTCAGTGACATCACCACACGGATGGTGCGGGAGTGCATCACATCCTCTCTTCACATCCCCTGTCCAGTTACCCCACTGCACTGAGGATGGGGGCTCTGCCTCTTTGACAGATTTCTATGCCTTCTTTCCTTCCCCCAGGACTGACTGACTGTTCAGGACTCCTCTTCGTGACATCCACAAACCAACCCAGGGCCATCAGAGCACCGAGGACACAGGGATGTGCCTCGTTACCACTTTTCCATCCTCTGCCCAGTTGCTCTACTGCACTGATGGGTGGACATCTCCTCTTTGCCCGTTAGCATCCCGACTGGTGGTGCCCCGGACTGATTGCTCGAGCCTCCTAATCTTGGCCCTACTCTCAAAACCAGCCCAGAGCCCTCACTGCACGGAAAGTGCCGGGTTGCACCGCGATGACACTTAGGCCTCCTCTGCCGGGTTTCTCCGCCACAGGGATGAGGCGGGGCCCCTCCTCTCACTGCGTTCACACGCCCTGTCCACCTATACCCCTGCACTGACAGTGTGCGGCTGCTCCTCCGTGCGCTGTTCACGTCCCTTCCCCCCACACACCAGTCCACTTTGCTTGGGAGATGCTCCTTCTCCCGTGTTTCACTTCATCCACCCGGTCCTTCAGCTGTGCTGACGATGCTGTACGCCCCCTCTTTGTCCATTCACACCACTGCACTGATGGTGCGGGGTCCTCTTTCCCTGTCCACATTCCCAGCCCGGGAGCACCGGTTCATCGACATCGTAAGTTCCTCCTCTTCCTCCTCTTCTCCTCCTCTGCCCTGTTACACAACGGCGCTACGCATCGGGATGCGGTCTTTGCCCCACTCACATTCCGCGCCCAGATACCTCACTGCACGATGGATAGGACTGCCCTTTTGGTCTTTCCTCTTCTGTCCAGTCGCTCCACTGCACAGGCATTTTGGTGCTCCTTTTCTTTGTCCCGTTCACATCCTTTGTCCCCTTACCTCCTCGCTGATGGAGTATGGCTTGTGCTGTAATCTGTGATCACATCCTCTGGCCAGTTCCACCACCGCATGAATGTGTGGGGTTCCTCCCTTCCCCATCCACAAGCCCTGGCTGCTTATACCACTGCCACAATAAGCGGGGCTCTTCATCCTTGTTCTCTTCATATCACCTACCCAGCTACACCAGTGCACTGGTGAATGAGAGTTTTGCCCACATTTTGCTCTTCTTTGCTCCCTTCATGTCCTTTGTCCAGTCACACTAGGACACTGATGGTGCAGGGCTCCTCTTTTCATGTAATTTAATTGCCTGTCTAGTTGTACCACATCACCACTGATGTGGGACTCCTCATTTGCCCTGTTCACAGTGGGAAGGTAGGGCTGGGATGGTTGAAGTTTAAAAAACTTATACTTTTATATCTGTTATAATGTAAAAAACACGTAGTGTTGGTATAATTATAATATAATCTGGGGGAAAGTTCTTCCCTGGTAGAAATCCACATTAGTGATAAATTCCACTATTTGTCTAGTGGTGTTTCTCCATGCAAGGGCAGAAATGTTATAGAATCTACATCAGGGGCAGCAGCAGATTTTTATCCTTCTTGATAAAGATCATAGGGGGTTTTTTTTCAATTAAAATACTTTCCTTTTTTCACAATATTTAGTTCATATTTTACTCTTCTTCATTTCCAACTAATTTCTTTCCAAATTGTACTTTTTTATAACAATTATTTCTTCATCTCCTCTTTGGGCATCTCAGACATACATATCACAAATTCATTGTCAGGCTCTTCCATCAATTACTTTCATTGGAAATTGCATCATATTCTGAGTTTTTAATTTATATTTAGCATTTAGATTTTATTGTATAACTTTGAATTTTGCTTTTCAGACGTATTTTTGAATGGGATTTTTTTTGTTAGTTTGTCTTGTTTTCTATCTTGTTGTTTTCTTCCTCTTGCCCTGTGGTAGGCAGAATTTCTATGAATGGCCCTTATAGTGAGTGGGCTTTATGGTGACTCCAAAATATATATGCTCATATCCTAATTCCTGAAACCTGTGAATGTTATGTTATGTGGGAAAAGGTACAATTAAGTTAAGGATATTGAAAAGAGGAGCTTATCCTGGATTATCTGCATGAGTCCTAAATACATTCACATGCAATCTTATTTGTAAGGAAAAGGCAGATGGATTTTGGACAGACACACACAATAGAGAAAGCAATGTAAAGCTGAGGAGACAGAGAGGTACCCAGAATGCCAAGGAATCCCAGTAGCCTCCAAAAGCTAGAAGAGGCACGGAATATTTTCTGTTTGAGCCTCCAGAGAGAGTGTCCTGCTGACACCCTGACTTTAGACTTCTGGCCTCCAGAACTGGGAGACAGTAAATTTTTATTGTTTTAAACCACTCAGCTTGTGGGAATTTGTTATAGCAGCTACAGGAAACTAATACAGCTCCAGAATTTCCGACCATATATCCTGGAACCTGTGCATGTGATGAGATAGCACTTCTGTGTTTGTGTTATGTTATTTGGCACAGTTGACCTTTAAAAGGGAGATTTTCCAGGTCGGCCTAATCTAATCACCCGAGCCCTGTCTCTAGTGGGTGGCTGAAGAGAAAGGCAAGAGAATAATTCAGAGCAATTTGAAGCATGAGAAGGATCTGACACACTATTCCTAGATTTAACAAGGGAAGGTGCCGTGAGTCAAGTAATGCAGGTGGCTTCTGGAATCTGAAAATAACCCCCAGCTAACAAATAGGTATAGTTTTACACTGCTAAGTTTATGGTAATTTGTTAGGCAACAGTAGAAAATAAACATGACCCCTCTCTGTGTAGCTTCTTGTTCTATTTAGAGATTTTACAGTTGCTTCTGCCTGGTCCACAGAGCCCTAGGGAACCCTTCCTTCTACCACCCTTTCCAGAACAAGATTGGACATGATCATTTTCGGTTTCCAGCCCCACTGTAATCTTGGTATCGCAAACCCATCTCTCAGCCAGGTAGAAACTTCATGTAGTTCATCAGCACAGCAATAACTCCCCAACAATGCTTTTGGTCTCCTTTTACAAGTGGAGGGAACACTCCTCAGCCTCTGAATTCAAGCATGGGATTTGAAAAATACTCCCATTCCCTAAAATACTTGTGTGATTTACCACCTAGAAACTGAATTGTTCTGCTCTTCCCTTTATGGTCCTTTTTTTTTTTTTTTTTTTTTTTATTAGTTTCTGCTTTATAACAAAGTGAATCAGTCATACATATACATCTGTTCCCACATCCCCTCCCTCATGCATCTCCCTCCCTCCCACCCTCCCCATCCCACCCCTCCAGGCGGTCACAAAGCACCGAGCTGATCTCCCTGTGCTCTGCGGCTGCTTCCCACTATCTATCTACCTTACATTTGGTAGTGTATATATGTCCATGCCTCTCTTTCCCTTTGTCACAGCTTCCCCTTCCCCTTCCCCATATCCTCAAGTCCATTCTCAAGTAGGTCTGTGTCTTTATTCCCGTTTTACCCCTAGGTTCTTCATGACATTTTTTTTTTTTAATTCCATATATATGTGTTAGCATACGGTATTTGTCTTTCTCTTTCTGACTTACTTCACTCTGTATGACAGACTCTAGGGCTATCCACCTCATTACAAATAGCTCAGTTTCGTTTCTTTTTATGGCTGAGTAATATTCCATTGTATATATGTGCCACATCTTCTTTATCCATTCATCCGATGATGGACACTTAGGTTGTTTCCAGCTCCGGGCTATTGTGAATAGAGCTGCAATGAACATTTTGGTACAAGTCTCTTTTTGAATTATGGTTTTCTCAGGGTATATGCCTAGTAGTGGGATTGCTGGGTCATATGGTAGTTCTATTTTTAGTTTTTTAAGGAACCTCCATACTGTTCTCCATAGTGGCTGTACCAATTCACATTCCCACCAGCAGTGCAAGAGTGTTCCCTTTTCTCCACACCCTCTCCAGCATTTATTGTTTCTAGATTTCTTGATGATGGCCATTCTGACTGGTGTGAGATGATATCTCATTGTAGTTTTGATTTGCATTTCTCTAATGATTAATGATGTTGAGCATTCTTTCATGTGTTTGTTGGCAGTCTGTATATCTTCTTTGGAGAAATGCCTATTTAAGTCTTCTGCCCATTTTTGAATTGGGTTGTTTGTTTTTTTGCTATTGAGCTGCATGAGCTGCTTATAAATTTTGGAGATTAATCCTTTGTCAGTTGCTTCATTTGCAAATATTATCTCCCATTCTGAGGGTTGTCTTTTGGTCTTGTTTATGGTTTCCTTTGCTGTGCAAAAGCTTTGAAGTTTCATTAGGTCCCATTTGTTTATCTTTGTTTTTATTTCCATTTCTCTAGGAGGTGGGTCCAAAAGGATCTTGCTGTGATTTATGTCATAGAGTGTTCTGCCTATGTTTTCCTCTAAGAGTTTGATAGTTTCTGGCCTTACATTTAGGTCTTTAATCCATTTTGAGCTTATTTTTGTGTATGGTGTTAGGGAATGATCTAATCTCATACTTGTACATGTCCCTGTCCAGTTTTCCCAGCACCACTTATTGAAGAGGCTGTCCTTTCTCCACTGTACATTCCTGCCTCCTTTATCAAAGATAAGTTGACCATATGTGCGTGGGTTTATCTCTGGGCTTTCTATCCTGTTCCATTGATCTATCTTTCTGTTTTTGTGCCAGTACCACACTGTCTTGATTACTGTAGCTTTGTAGTATAGTCTGAAGTCAGGGAGCCTGATTCCTCCAGCTCCGTTTTTCGTTCTCAAGATTGCTTTGGCTATTCAGGGTCTTTTGTTTCTCCAAACAAATTTTGAAATTTTTTGTTCTAGTTCTGTGAAAAATGCCAGTGGTAGTTTGATAGGGATTGCATTGAATCTGTAGATTGCTTTGGGTAGTAGAGTCATTTTGACAATATTGATTCTTCCAATCCAGGAGCATGGTATATCTCTCCATCTATTTGTATCATCTTTAATTTCTTTCATCAGTGTCTTATAATTTTCTGCATACAGGTCTTTTGTCTCCTTAGGTAGGTTTATTCCTAGATATTTTATTCTTTTTGTTGCAATGGTAAATGGGAGTGTTTTCTTGATTTCATTTTCAGATTTTTCATCATTAGTGTACAGGAATGCCAGAGATTTCTGTGCATTAATTTTGTATCCTGCTACTTTACCAAATTCATTGATTAGCTCTAGTAGTTTTCTGGTGGCATCTTTAGGATTCTCTATGTATAGTATCATGTCATCTGCAAACAGTGACAGCTTTACTTCTTCTTTTCCAATTTGGATTCCTTTTATTTCCTTTTCTTCTCTGATTGCTGTGGCTAAAACTTCCAAAACTAGGTTGAATAAGAGTGGTGAGAGTGGGCAGCCTTGTCTTGTTCCTGATCTTAGTGGAAATGGTTTCAGTTTTTCACCATTGAGGACAATGTTGGCTGTGGGTTTGTCATATATGGCCTTTATTATGTTGAGGAAAGTTCCCTCTATGCCTACTTTCTGCAGGGTTTTTATCATAAATGGGTGTTGAATTTTGTCGAAAGCTTTCTCTGCATCTATTGAGATGATCATATGGTTTTTCTCCTTCAGTTTGTTAATATGGTGTATCACATTGATTGATTTGCGTATATTGAAGAATCCTTGCATTCCTGGAATAAACCCCACTTGATCATGGTGTATGATCCTTTTAATGTGCTGTTGGATTCTGTTTGCTAGTATTTTGTTGAGGATTTTTGCATCTATGTTCATCAGTGATATTGGCCTGTAGTTTTCTTTCTTTGTGACATCCTTGCCTGGTTTTGGTATCAAGGTGATGGTGGCCTCATAGAATGAGTTTGGGAGTGTTCCTTCCTCTGAAATTGTTTGGAAGAGTTTGAGAAGGATGGGTGTTAGCTCTTCTCTAAATGTTTGATAGAATTCGCCTGTGAAGCCATCTGGTCCTGGGCTTTTGTTTGTTGGGAGATTTTTAATCACAGTTTCAATTTCAGTGCTTGTGATTGGTCTATTCATATTTTCTATTTCTTCCTGATTCAGTCTTGGCAGTTTGTGCATTTCTAAGAATTTGTCCATTTCTTTCAGGTTGTCCATTTTATTGGCATAGAGTTGCTTGTAGTAATGTCTCATGATCTTTTGTATTTCTGCAGTGTCAGTTGTTACTTCTCCTTTTTCATTTCTAATTCTATTGATTTGAGTCTTCTCCCTTTTTTTCTTGATGAGTCTGGCTAATGGTTTGTCTATTTTGTTTATCTTCTCAAAGAACCAGCTTTTACTTTTATTGATCTTTGCTATCGTTTCCTTCATTTCTTTTTCATTTATTTCTGATCTGATCTTTATGATTTCTTCCCTTCTGCTAGCTTTAGGGGTTTTTTGTTCTTCTTTCTCTAATTGCTTTAGGTGCAGGGTCAGGTTGTTTACTCGAAATGTTTCCTGTTTCTTAAGGTGGGATTGTATTGCTATAAACTTCCCCCTTAGAACTGCTTTTGCTGCGTCCCATAGGTTTTGGGTCGTCGTGTCTCCATTGTCATTTGTTTCTAGGTATTTTTTAATTTCCTCTTTAATTTCTTCAGTGATCACTTCGTTATTGAGTAGTGTATTGTTTAGCCTCCATGTGTTTGTATTTTTTACAGATCTTTTCCTGTAATTGATGTCTAGTCTCATAGCATTGTGGTCGGAAAAGATACTGGATACAATTTCAATTTTCTTAAATTTACCAAGGCTTGATTTGTGACCCAAGATATGATCTATCCTGGAGAATGTTCCATGAGCACTTGAGAAAAATGTGTATTCTGTTGTTTTTGGATGGAATGTCCTATAAATATCGATTAAGTCCATCTTGTTTAATGTATCATTTAAAGCTTGTGTTTCCTTATTGATTTTCATTTTGGATGATCTGTCCATTGGTGAAAGTGGGGTGTTAAAGTCCCCTACTATGATTGTGTTACTCTCGATTTCCCCTTTTATGGCTGTTAGTATTTGCCTTATGTATTGAGGTGCTCCTATGTTGGGTGCATATATATTTACAATTGTTATATCTTCTTCTTGGATCGATCCCTTTATTGTTATGTAGTGTCCTTCTTTGTCTCTTGTAATAGTCTTTATTTTAAAGTCTATTTTGTCTGATATAAGAATTGCTACTCCAGCTTTCTTTTGATTTCCATTTGCATGGAATATCTTTTTCCATCCCCTTACTTTCAATCTGTATGTGTCTCTAGGTCTGAAGTGGGTCTCTTGTAGACAGCATATATATGGGTCTTGTTTTTGTATCCATTCAGCCAATCTGTGTCTTTTGGTGGGAGCATTTAGTCCATTTACATTTAAGGTAATTATTGATATGTATGTTCCTATTCCCATTTCCTTAATTGCTTTGGGTTCGTTATTGTAGGTCTTTTCCTTCTGTTGTGTTTCTTGCCTAGAGAATTTCCTTTAGCATTTGTTGTAAAGCTGGTTTGGTGGTGCTGAACTCTCTCAGCTTTTGCTTGTCTGTAAAGGTTTTAATTTCTCCATCAAATCTGAATGAGATCCTTTCTGGGTAGAGTAATCTTGGTTGCAGGTTTCTCTCCTTCATCACTTTAATTATGTCCTGCCACTCCCTTCTGGCTTGTAGAGTTTCTGCTGAGAGATCAGCTGTTAACCTGATGGGGATTCCCTTGTGTGTTATTTGTTTTTTTTCCCTTGCTGCTTTTAATATGATTTCTTTGTGTTTAATTTTTGACAGTTTGATTAATATGTGTCTTGGAGTATTTCTTCTTGGATTTATGCTGTATGGGACTCTCTGTGCCTCCTGGACTTGATTAACTGTTTCCTTTCCCATATTAGGGAAGTTTTCAACTATAATCTCTTCAAATATTTTCTCAGTCCCTTTCTTTTTGTCTTCTTCTTCTAGAACTCCTATAATTCGAATGTTGGTGCGTTTAATGTTGTCCCAGAGGTCTCTGAGACTGTCCTCTGTTCTTTTCATTCTTTTTTCTTTATTTTGCTCTGCATCAGTTATTTCCACTATTTTATCTTCCACCTCACTTATCCGTTCTTCTGCCTCAGTTATTCTGCTATTGATCCCATCTAGAGTATTTTTCATTTCATTTATTGTGTTTTTAATCGATGCTTGATTCATCTTTAGTTCTTCTAGGTCCTTGTTAACTGTTTCTTGCATTTTGTCTATTCTATTTCCAAGATTTTGGATCTTGGAAATAGAATCTTGGATCATCTTTACCATCATTACTCTGAATTCTTTTTCAGGTAGACTGCCTATTACCTCTTCATTTGTTAGGTCTGGTAGATTTTTGTCTTGCTCCTTCACCTGCTGTGTGTTTTTCTGCCTTCTCATTTTGCTTATGTTACTGTGTTTGGGGTCTCCTTTTTGCAGGCTGCAGATTCGTAGTTCCCGTTGTTTTTGGTGTCTGTCCCCAGTGGCTAAGGTTGTTTCAGTAGGTTGTGTAGGCTTCCTGGTGGGGGGGACTAGAGCCTGTGTTCTGGTGGTTGAGGCTCGATCTTGTCTTTCTGGTGGACAGGTCCACGTCTGGTGGTGTGTTTTGGGGTGCCTGTGGCCTTATTATGTTTTTAGGCAGCCTCTCTGCTAATGGGTGGGGTTGTGTTCCTGCCTTGCTAGTTGCTTGGCATAGGGTGACCAGCACTGTAGCTTGCTGGTCGTTGACTGAAGCTGGGTGCTGGTGTTGAGATGGAGATCTCTGGGAGATTTTCGCTGCTTGATATTATGTGGAGCTGGGAGGTCTCTTGTGGACCCGTGTCCTGAAGTTGGCTCTCCCACTTCAGAGGCACAGCACTGACTCCTGGCTGCAGCACCAAGAGCCTTTCATCTACCCGGCTCAGAATA
The DNA here is from genome assembly GCF_949752795.1 of Hyperoodon ampullatus. Classification (NCBI taxonomy): domain Eukaryota; kingdom Metazoa; phylum Chordata; class Mammalia; order Artiodactyla; family Ziphiidae; genus Hyperoodon; species Hyperoodon ampullatus. The sequence continues at coordinate 32,735,340 of NC_136913.1, forward strand.
AAAGGGAGAAAAAGTAGAAAGAAAGAATTAGTAGAAGAAAGAAAGAGAGAGAGAAAGAAAGGAAGAAGAAAGGAAGGAAGAAAGAAAGAAAGAAAGGAGGGAGGGAGGGAGGAAGGATGGAAAGAAAGAAAGAAAAAGGAGGGAGGGAGGGAGGAAGGAAAGAAAAAGAAAGTGAAAGGAAGAAGGGTGGGAGGGAGGGAGGAAGGAAAGAAAGACAGGAGGGAGGGAGGGAGGGAGGGAGGAAGGAAAGAAAAAGAAAGTGAAAGGAGGAAGGGAGGGAGGAAGGAAAGAAAGAGAGAAAGAAGGAAAGGAGGGGCGGAGGGAGGGAGGGAGGAAGGGAAGGTAGGAAAAAAAGAAAGAGCAGGTAAAGTAAAATAGAATAAAGTATGAAATATAGTAGCGTTATTAAAATTAAAAAGTAATTATTGAAAAAAAAACGGACAGATAGAACCCTGGGACATATGGTGGAAGCAAAGCTATACAGAGAGAATCTTACACAGAAGCATACACATACACATTCACAAAAAGAGAGCAGGGGGAAAAATCAAAAATCTTGCTCTCCAACTCCACCTCCTCAATTTGGGATAATTCGTTGTAAAAAGAGGAAAAGGGCGAGAAGTCTGAAATCTTGCTCTCTAAGTCCACCTCCTTAATTTGGGATAGCTCGTTGTAAAAAGAGGAAAAGGGGGGAAAGTCTTAAATCTTGTCCTCAAAGTCCACTTCCTCAATTTGGGATGATTCGCTGTCCATTCATGCACTCCACAGACGCAGGGCACATCAAGTGGACCGTGGAGCTTTAACCCGCTGCCTCCGAGGCTGCACAGAGAGATTTCCCTGTCTCTTCTCTGCTTTCACAGCTCCCGGGTCTCAGCCTTGGACCTGGCCCCGCCTCTGCGCGTAGGTCGCCGGAGGGCGTCCGTTCTTCGCTCGGACAGGACGGGTTTAAAGGAGCCGCTGATTCGGGGGCTCTGGCTCATTCAGGCAGAGGGGAGAGAGGGGCGCGCAGTGTGGGGCGGGCCTGCGGCAGCAGAGGCCGGCGTGACGTTGCAGGAGCCCGAGGCGCTCCGTGCGCTTTCCCGGGAAAGCCGTCCTCGGGTCCCGGGACCCCGGCAGTGGCGGGGTGCACAGGCCCCCCGGAAGGCGGGACGGACAGTGACCCGCGCTCGCACACAGGCCCCGCGGCGGCGGCGGCAGCAGCCCCAGCGTCCCACGCCCGTCTCCGTGGTCCGCGCCTTTAGCGCGGCTCGCGCCCATCTCCGGCGCTTCCCCAAGCATCCCTCTTAATACCCTCTCCTCGCGCACCAGGAAACAAAAGGGAAGAAAAAGCCTCTTGCCTCTTCGGCAGCTCCAGACTTTTTCCCCGGACTCCCTCCGGGCTAGCCGTGGTGCACTAACCCCTTCAGGCTCTCTTCCTGCCGCCAGCCCCAGTCCTCTCCCTGCGCTCCGACTGAAACCCGATAACCGAGCCTCAGCTCCCAGCCCCGCCCGCCCCGGCGGCCGAGCAGACAAGCCTCTCGGGCTGGTGTGTGCCTGAGGGCACCGATCCTCTGTGCCGGAATCTCTCCGCTTTGCCCTCCACACCCCTGTTGCTGTGCTCTCTCCTCCGCTACTCCGAAGCTTTCCCCCTCCGCCACCTGCAGTCTCCGCCAGCGAAGGGGCTTCTAGTGTGTGGAAACCTTTCCTCCTTCACGGCTCCCTCCCACTGGTGCAGGTCCCATCCCTATCCTTTTGTCTCTGTTTATTCTTTTTTCTTTTGTCCTACCCAGGTATGTGGGGAGTTTCTTGCCTTTTGGGGAGTCTGAGGTCTTCTGTCAGCATTCAGTAGGTGTTCTGTAGGAGTTGTTCCACATGTAGATGAATTTCTGATGTATCTTGTGGGGAGGAAGGTGATCTCCGCGTCTTACTCTTCCGTCATCTTCCTCCAGGTCCTGATCTAAATATTCTTAACTCTGGTGGTGTGAGGAAATGGATTCAGACCTCACTTGATTAATTACTATAAAAAGGGTTAATAAGGGTCACCAAAAACAAATGTAAACTCAAAGCAATAATCAGGAATAAGTAAGGATCAGAGGTTAGGATTAAGCACAGATGATATTTTGTAATAACCTGTAAGGGAAAAGAATCTGAAAAAGAATATATATATATATAACTGAATCACTTTGCTGTACACCTGAAACTAACACAACGTTGTAAATCAACTATACTTCAATAGAAAGCAAAACAAAACAATAAAAAATAAATAAAAATTAAAAAATAAATTAAAAAGAATTAAGCAAGCCTGGGCAGCTAAGCTTTGTTTAAACTCCCTTGTTGCAAAACAATTTTAAGATGTCAATTATGAATAAATTGATCATTTCATACAGCATTTTCTAACATTGCTTTGCTATATGTCTCTGCTTGCACGGATCCTGTCTCACTACCTGGAGTATAAACAGTTTAAGCAAAGGCAAAAGAGATCAGCCATTATTGTTTATTGAGCTACTATGTGTTATATACTTTGCCACTTATTCTAATTTAATTTTCCACACAATGTACAGTAGTAGTGGACCCATTTGCCAGGTGAGAAAACTATGGCTCACAGAAGTCACAGAAAAGCAGAACTTAGATTTGAACGTGGTCTTTTTACTACAAAGTCTATTATCTTTTCCACTGGGTCATGATATCTATTCCTATAACCCTTCTTGGTGTTTAGAAAGATCCTGAGCCTATAGCAAATTTGTAATTGCAACTTTAATGTTCAAAGTATCTTAAACATTATCTAGTCCAATACCTTCCTTTACAAATAGGGATTCTGAAGCACAAATCTAAGTAACTTACTCAAAATGGATATTTAACAAACACTTGTAGGATGACAGGAAAACAGAAAGCAAAAACAGAATTTACTTTATCTACACTGAGACCAGAATTCATGAAACATGGCAACTTAGGTGTAAGCCTGTTGGGGGCAACTTAGATGAAAAAAAATCCTTGCAAGTTACTGAATACAAGGATCATTTCATTTCAAACTGTGAAATAAATGCATTTTTAAGTTTTATTCACATTCACTTTAACCACAGGTCAGACAGCCTTCATTAAAGCAGAAATGTTACACAAATGAAATCAAATATAAGTGAAAATTTTCTGTCTACTGCTAGAGAGCAAGGACAGTATTAAACACAGCAGTTTACAGGGCATTTTCAGAGATCTCTGAGGCATAAAACAAAATAAGTAATAATAGTAAATAGTAATAATAAAAAAATAGACCTTGTAGACCTCATTTAATATTTCTCTCTCATCCAAAAAATAGATAAATAAAATACCATACTATCAGTCTTTGCTTCACACTCTATGCTAAAGAAGACATATCTTCCAGGTGAGGATGGTTTGTTTGTGTGCTTGTTTTTTGTTTTTGTTTTTAAGTTGCAGACACTGGAAATTTCATAGTTCACCTATAATTTTCAATCCAGCTGTTTCCACGAGTGGACAACACAGGATAAAGCCAGGCAGTTAAGACTGCTGCCAGCGTCCGTGTGCTGTCTTCCAGAGTGGCTGTTCATTACCAAACCTCAAAGCTAGACCAGGAAGGAGTGAAATTTGAGGTCTTGAAATTTCATTTTTATTGGAAGGCACTTAAAGCACACTGGCACAAGTTTGTGTGAAATTTTCTCTTATTAAAATTCATAAGCAGAACTGTAGCTAGTTTGTGTAAAATATTAGTTGAGAAAAGGTAAATGTAATGAGACACCTAGGCACAGATCTATGGATTGCACAGATCTGGGAATGCTTGTGTTTTTCTACTTGAAGTAAAATGCTTCTCCTATTATTACTATTGTGAGAAGAATGGACTAAGGATGTCCCTGAATTAGCAAGAGGGCGTGACTGGAACCACAGGACTGTAGCGTAACGGACCTGCTTTGCCTCAGAGTTTTTAGCCTTCTTTTTTGGAAGTGTGCTAATAAAATAAAAACATCCTGCACTGAATCTAAAATAAATAAAGACGTATTTAGAATGGAACAGTCTTCCTGACTTCCTTTCCAACTTTCCTGTCTGTCTAAAAGAGAAATATTTTTCTTTGTCGATGGCATACAACCATGATTAATTGCTCCTAACCAAGAAAATGGAACAGCAACTCTATGGCTCTCAGACTTTGCAAAACTGGTCTTGTTCAAAAAGTCAGAGGAAGCTCAGAAAATGTCTCAGTATAACCCGTGGTCCTGGCAGCAACAATTTTCCATGATAAATCTCAGTAGGAAGTATGGCTTTCTGTCCTGTTTCTTTCACTACTCATGTAGCTTGTTGCCAGGACTAGCAGAATTCTCCTGTGCAGTCACCCCAGCATGGCCATGAAAGTAGTGTTTCTACTTCCCAATTTTGTATGTATGAGAATGTAAAACAAGGTAACTGATGCTACCAATTCCCACCTTGACTCATATCCCACCTGTTTTTGTTCCCTGTTTTCTTGACCATAGCAAGGATGGTGGACAAAAACTGGGAAGATGATGAATGTCCAGCATTAGGAATTAGATTGTCTCAACTAAATTATCATGTGATATAAGCACAGGGCAGCTTGGGGCCCAGCTTAGATAAATGAGTGAGTCTTTTCCATCTATAGTTGGTCTGTCAATATGAATTTTTAGCAGTAAAGAACCTCAGTCTTGGGACAGATGTAATTCACAGATTCCACTTGTAATGCAGCGTGTGTAATGGGGTTCAGAAGCCAAATTCTCCTGTCGAGTTCTCTCAGCTGCCAGTGCAGGTGGTGTTTACCCCAAATCCATTTCCCCCCAGGATCACCATAATTAATACTTAGAAAGAAACCTTGCTAGTTGGCTCAGATTAACACTTCCAACTTAGAGGTCTGTTCTGTGCAGGATTTATATTTCTTCCTAGTATATTCCTGGCATTTTGGATGAAGTAAAGAGTTCCCCCATGAAGAGCAAGCCTTTCTCTAATGCCAGCTCTGAGCCAGTTTTAACCTCTAATTCAGTCCACTGAGACCCCGGTCTGATTTGAGAATTTGCATGTGAGCCTCTTCTGTGAGCCCAACAGCTTCTCATTGCTGACTTCTTTGCCCTCCTGTACTTGGTGCTGCTTCATTTATCAATTCATGGAGTTTCTCATTCAATCATTACATACCCATATTATAGGCAGGGAAATTGTTTTAACTTATTTGTTAGTGAAAATGACACAATTAGGACTTGTCTAGTGCTCTATTTTTATTGAAAGGGACTGAGCTGCTAAAATAAAGTTGTTTAAAATCTGTCTTTTTTTTTTTTTTTTTTTTTTTTTTTTGCGGTACGCGGGCCTCTCACTGTTGTGGCCTCTCCTGTTGCGGATCACAGGCTCCGGACGCGCAGGCTCAGGGGCCATGGCTCACGGGCCCAGCCGCTCCGCGGCATGCGGGATCCTCCCAGACCGGGGCACGAACCCTCATCCCCTGCATCGGCAGGTGGACTCTCAACCACTGCGCCACCACGGAAGCCCTAAAATCTGTCTTTTTAAAAGTAAATGAAAAGCTTTCTTAAAACGTTTTGCTTTACTGTAAGAACCTCAACCCTCCAATGATTTGTTCAGATTAAGTTAACTCTTCTTTTGTGCCTGAGTCGTCCAAGTGGGGCTTTCAAGTGTTTTCATTGTGCAAACCCTCGTAATGATATTTCACAATAAGTGGTTGTGTCTGCTGGAGTTAGGAGTGAAGAATAGGTCAGTAGGATATCTTGAGAAAGTTACGGAGAGTAAAGAATTTTCTGATTTGTCTGGCTGGGGATGGAGGTTATATTAATTTAAGGAGCAGAGCCTCTGCTCTGTATTTTCATCTTCCCAGGTTTTAAAGTAGGCTGGGCTCCCCAAAGAGAACCATGAGTTCTAATACATACAGACTTTCAAATGTTTTTCTCCTTTTGGAAGCTGGAGCTGAGTCTCTGGCTTCAGATCGCCTGGTGTGAATCCTAGTTTTGCCTTTTCCTAGCTATATGCCCATGGTCAAGTTACTTAACCTCTCTTAGCCTCAGTCGCCCCATTCCTGAAACTGGGATGATTATAGTCTCTAACTCATAGGGTTGTATTGAGAATTAATGAGAAATTAGATGAGATCATCTTCATCACTGTACCATAAGCAAGTTCTCAATAAACATTTCTTGACATAGGAGGTTGTGAATTTCCCTACTAGGGTCACTGAGTAAGGTTGAGAAGCACTATCTTGGAGCCATCAGTAGTTAAAGAGAAACAAATGACCCATGAATTATAAGAAACAACCCATAGAAAAAGATTTTAGAGCAATCTAATAACAGGGAATTTTATAAGCTTTTCTGTGGCCTCCCAGAGTGAATGTAAGTTAAAATTTCCCTCATAATCAGCAATGAACAATATATTCATAAGCTCTGATTTATTTTCTATGGCTTCTCCATTTAAGTTTGACCTGGTAGACCAACATTAATTATTTTAAGAAATAAAATAAGCTAATCAAATTTAATTTTTTTCTTAATACCCTTATGGGGGAAATTAATCAAAGGTCCACAGTTCAAATCTGCTTGCTAGGATCTGGCTAACTAGAGCAGGAAAATGCCTTAGGCTCTTTCTTTACTAGCGGCAGACTTGCTGTTAAGTCCCCTCAATATACATACATACATAATAGTATACATATATACATATATATATATGATGTGAATTTATGATGTGAAGATTAATCCCAGAGTTAATCCTGGGGTAGAGATAGTTTTTCCAGTAAGATGTGAATTAGAAGCATTCTTCAAGCAAGTGAAGTTGTCTGCAATGAAAAGGGAGAAAAATCAAAATAAAAAAATAACAACAGGTGGCTTTGCCCCTGTTTCTCGCACTTCAACTAGGCCCGCGCTTTTTGCGAGTCGCCTCACGGAGTGCTCACCTAGTGAAGAAGCTCAGGGTAAAGACACGGCCTCCAAAGCAGGAGTGAGAATGACTTGACGCCGGGAGGGAGACTCCAAAGAGGTCGCAGCCGCAGGAGGCTGGAGTCCTGGCCGCTGTCAGCCTTCCCCGAGGGCTTCGACCAGGCCCCTCAGGCTGTGCACCGGCTGAGCACTGCACACCTCACGGACCCTGTCCTGCCTTGCCAACCGAGTCGCCTTCTTGCCAGACTGAGCTGAAGTCTGAAAATTGCTCAGCAGGACAAGGCATAGCATGGGCCTCTTCTCTTGTGGTTTCATTTGCCAGTGACCACTATCTTGATAATTCTGAGCTCTTCTCACAAGTGTCCATCCAGTGGCATCTACCCCAGAAGGGGAAACTAAGGCTGAGGCTGGTAAAGTAATATGATGAAGAACTGGTACTTACACTGTGTCTTCCTGAGCTTATTAAAATGTGGATTATTATTGCACCCTACTGTAGTCTGAGTCTGGTCATGTAAGCAATCCCAAGACATGGGCACCAGCATTACCGTTTTATAGATGGGAGAATGGGAGCTCAGAGAATCAAAGCTTGTACCCAGGTCTGCCTGATGACTTCCTGTTCACTGAATTCCCTCATGTGGCTGCCTCTTGAAAGAGCCGTGTGGCTGACAGGGTCTTGGTGTTCTGGCTGGGTGTCAGGCCTGTGCCTCTGAGGTGGGAGAGCCGAGTTCAGGACATTGGACCACCAGAGACCTACCAGTTCCACGTAATATCAGATGACAAAAGCTCTCCCAGAGATCTCTATCTCAATACTAAGACCCAGTTCCACTCAATGACCAGCAAGTTACAGTGCTGGACACCCTATGCCAAACAACTAGCAAGACAGGAACACAACCCCACGCATTAGCAGAGAGGCTGCCTAAAATCATAATAAGGTCACAGACACCCCAAAACACACCACCGGATGTGGTCCTGCCCACCAGAAAGACAAGATCCAGCCTCAACCACTAGAACACAGGCACCAGTCCCCTCCACCAGGAAGCCTACACAGCCCACTGAACCAACCTTAGCCACTGGGGGCAGACACCAAAAACAATGGGAACTATGAACCTGCAGGCTGCGAAAAGGAGACCCCAAACACAATAAGTTAAGCAAGATGGGAAGACATAGAAACACACAGTAGATGAAGGAGCAAGGTAAAAACCCACCAGACCAAACAAATGAAGAGGACATAGGCAGTCTACCTGAAAAAGAATTCAGAGTAATGATAGTAAAGATGATCCAAAACCTTGGAAATAGAAAGGAGAAAATGCAAGAAACATTTAACAAGGACCTAGAAGAACTAAAGAGCAAACAGACAATGATAAACAACACAATAAATGAAATTAAAAATTCTCTAGAAGGAATAAATAGCAGAATAACTGAAGCAGAAGAACGGATAAGTGACCTGGAAGATAAAATAGTGGAAATAACTACCTCAGAACAGAATAAAGAAAAAAGAATGAAAATAATTGAGGACAGTCTCAGAGACCTCTGGGACAACATTAAACACACCAACATTCAAATTATAGGGGTCCCAGAAGAAGAAGAGAAAAAGAAAGGGACTGAGAAAATATTTGAGGAGATTATAGTTGAAAACTTTCCTAATATGGGAAAGGAAATAGTCAATCAAGTCCAGGAAGCACAGAGGTCCCATACAGGATAAATCCAAGGAGAAACATGCCAAGACACATATTAATCAAACTACCAAAAATTAACTACAAAGAAAAAATATTAAAAGCAGCAAGGGAAAAACCACAAATAACATACAAGGGAATCCCCATAAGGTTAACAGCTGATCTTTCAGCAGAAACTCTGCAAGCCAGAAGGGAGTGGCAGGACATATTTAAAGTGATGAAAGGGAAAAACCCTACAACCAAGATTACTGTACCCAGCAAGGATCTCATTCAAATTTGATGGAGAAATTAAAACTTCTACAGACAAGCAAAAGCTAACAGAATTCAGCACCAACAAACCAGCTCTACAACAAATGCTAAAGGAATTTCTCTAGGCAGGAAACACAAGAGAAGGAAAAGACCTACAATAACAAACGCAAAACAATTAAGAAAATGGTAATAAGAACATACATATCGATAACTACCTTAAATGTAAGTGGATTAAATGCTCCCACCCAAAGACAGAGACTGGCTGAATGGATACAAAAACAAGACCCATATATATGCTGTCTACAAGAAACCCAATTCAGACCTACGGACACATACAGACTGAAAGTGAGGGGATGGAAAAAGATACTCCATGCAAATGGAAATCAAAAGAAAGCTGGAGTAGCAATTCTCATATCAGACAAAATAGACTTTAAAACAAAGACTATTACAAGAGACAAAGAAGGACACTACATAATGATCAAGGGACCCATCCAAGAAGAAGATATAACAACTGTAAATATTTATGCACCCAACATAGGAGCACCTCAATACATAAGGCAAATACTAACAGCCATAAAAGGGGAAATCAACAGTAACATGTTCATAGTAGGGGACTTTAACACCCCACTTTCACCAATGGACAGATCATCCAAAATGAAAATAAATATCGAAACACAAGCTTTAAATGATACATTAAACAAGATGGACTTCATTGATATTTATAGGATATGCCACCCAAAAACAACAGAATACACTTTCTTCTCAAGTGCCCATGGAACATTCTCCAGGATAGATCATATCTTGGGTCACAAATCAAGCCTTGGTAAATTTAAGAAAACTGAAATTGTATCAAGTATCTTTCCGACCAAAACATTATGAGACTAGATATCAATTATGGGAAGAAGTCTGTAAAAAATACAAACACATGGAGGCTAAACAATACACTACTAAATAACCAAGAGATTACTGAAGAAATCAAAGAGGAAATCAAAAAATACCTAGAAACAAATGACAATAAAAACACGATGACCCAAAACCTATGGGATGCAGCAAAAGCAATTCTAAGAGGGAAGTTTATAGCAATACAATCCTACTTCAAGAAATAAGAAACATCTCTAATAAACAACCCAATTGTACACCTAAAGCAATTAGAGAAAGAAGAACAAAAAAACCCCAAAGTTACCAGAAGGAAAGAAATCATAAAGAACAGATCAGAAATAAATGAGAAAGAAATGAAGGAAACAATAGCAAAGACCAATGAAACTAAAAGCTGGTTCTTTGAGTAGATAAACAAACTTGAAAAACCACTAGCCAGACCCATCAAGAAAAAAAGGGAGAAGACTCAAATCAATAGAATTAGAAATGAAAAAGGAGAAGTAACAACTGACACTGCAGAAATACAAGGATCATGAGAGATTACTACAAGCAACGATATGCCAATAAAATGGACAACCTGGAAGAAATGGACATATTCTTAAAAAAGGACAACCTTCTGACACTGAACCAGGAAGAAATAGAAAATATAAACAGACCAATCACAAGCACTGAAATTGAGACTGTGATTAAAATCTTCCAACAAACAAAAGCCCAGGACCAGATGGCTTCACAGGCGAATTCTATCAAACATTTAGAGAAGAGCTAACACCTATCCTTCTCAAACTCTTCCAAAATATAGCAGAGGGAGGAACACTCCCTAACTCATTCTACGAGGCCACCATCACCCTGATACCAAAACCAGACAAAGATGTCACAAAGAAAGAAAACTACAGGCCAATATCACTGATGAACATAGATGCAAAAATCCTCAACAAAATACTAGCAAACAGAATCCAACAGCACATTAAAAGGATCATACACCATGATCATGTGGGGTTTATCCCAGGAATGCAAAGATTCTTCAGTATACACAAATCATCAATGTAATAAACCATATTAACAAATTGAAGGAGAAAAACCATATGATCATCTCAATAGATGTAGAAAAAGCTTTTGACAAAATTCAACACCCATTTATGATAAAAACCATCCAGAAAGTAGGCATAGAGGGAACTTACCTCAACATAATAAAGGCCCTATATGACAAACCCACAGCCAACATCGTTCTCAATGGTGAAAAACTGAAACCATTTCCTCTAAGATCAAGAACAAGACAAGGTTGTCCACTCTCACCACCGTTATTCAACATAATGTTGGAACTTTTAGCCACAGCAATCAGAGAAGAAAAAGAAATAAAAGGAATCCAAATCAGAAAAGAAGAAGTAAAGCTGTCACCATTTGCAGATATCATGATACTACACATAGAGAATCCTAAAGATGCTACCAGGAAACTACTAGAGCTAATTAATGAATTTGGTAAAGCAGGAGGATACAAAATTAATGCACAGAAATCTCTTGCATTCATATACACTAATGATGAAAAATCTGAAAGAGCTATTAAGGAAACACTCCAATTTACCACTGCAACAAAAAGAATAAAATACCTAGGAATAAACCTACCTAAGGAGACAAAAGATCTGTATGCAGAAAATGATAAGACACTGATGAAAGAAATTAAAGATGATACAAAGAGTTGGAGAGATATACCATGTTCTTGGATTGGAAGAAACAACATTGTGAAAATGACTCTACTACCAAAAGCAATCTACAGATTTAATGCAATCCCTATCACACTACCACTGGCATTTTTCACAGAACTAGAACAAAAAATTTCACAATTTGTATGGAAACACAAAAGACCCCGAATAGCCAAAGCAATCCTGAGAACGAAAAATGGAGCTGGGGGAATCAGGCTCCCTGACTTTATACTACAAAGCTACAGTCATCAAGACAGTATGGTACTGGCACATAAACAGAAAGATAGATCAATGGAACAGGATAGAAAACCCAGAGATAAACCCACGCACATATGGTCACCTTATCTTTGATAAAGGAGGCAAGTATATACAGTGGAGAAAAGACAGCCTCTTCAGTAAGTGGTTCTGGGAAAACTGGACAGGTAGATGTAAAAGTATGAAATTACAACACTCCCTAACACCATACACAAAAATAAACTCAAAATGGATTAAAGTCCTAAATGTAAGGCCAGACACTCTCAAACTCTTAGAGGAAAACATAGGCAGAACACTCTATGACATAAATCACAGCAAGATCCTTTTTGACCCACCTCCTAGAGAAATGGAAATAAAAACAAAAATAAACAAATGGGACCTAATGAAACTTCAAAGCTTTTGCACAGCAAAGGAGATCATAAACAAGACGAAAAGACAACCCTCAGAATGGGAGAAAATATTTGTAAATGAAGCAACTGGCAAAGGATTAATCTCCAAAATTTACAAGCAGCTCATGCAGCTCAATATCAAAAAAAGAAACAACTCAATCCAAAAATGGGCAGAAGACCTAAATAGACATTTCTCAAAAGAAGATATACAGATTGCCAACAAACACATGAAAGAATGCTCAACATCATTAATCATTAGAGAAATGCAAATCAAAACTACAATGATATATCATCTCACAGCGGTCAGAATGGCCATCATCAAAAAATCTAGAAACAATAAATGCTGGAGAGGGTGTGGAGAAAAGGGAACACTCTTGCAGTTGGTGGGAACGTAAATTGATACAGCCACTACGGAGAACAGTATGGAGGTTCCTTAAAAAACTACAAATAGGGCTTCCCTGGTGGCGCAGTGGTTGAGAATCTGCCTGCCGATGCAGGGGACACGGGTTCGTGCCCCGGTCTGGGAAGATCCCACATGCCGCAGAGCGGCTAGGCCCATGAGCCATGGCCGCTGAGCCTGTGCGTCCGGAGCCTGTGCTCCGCAACAGGAGAGGCCACAACAGTGAGAGGCCCGCGTACTGCAAAAAACAAAAAACACTACAAATAAACTACCATACGACCCAGCAATCCCAGTACTGGGCATATACCCTGAGAAAACCATAATTCAAAAAGAGTCATGGACCAAAATGATCGTTGAAGCTCTATTTACGATAGCCAGGACATGGAAGCAACCTAAGTGTCCATCAACAGATGAATGGATAAAGAAGATGTGGCACATATATACAATGGAATATTACTCAGCCATAGAAAGAAACGAAACTGAGTTATTTGTACTGAGGTGGATGGACCTAGTCTGTCATACAGAGTGAAGTCAGAAAGAGAAAAAGAAATACTGTATGCTAACACATATATATGGAATCTAAGAAAAAAAATAAAAGGTCATGAAGAACCTAGGGGCAAGACGGGAATAAAGACACAGATCTACTAGAGAATGGACTTGAGGATGTGGGGAGGGGGAAAGGTAAGCTGTGACAAAGTGAGAGAGTGGCATGGACATATATACATTACCAAACGTAAAATAGATAGCTAGTGGGAAGCAGCCGCATAGCACAGGGAGATCAGCTCGGTGCTTTGTGACCACCTAGAGGGGTGGGATAGGGAGGGTAGGAGGGTGGGAGATGCAAGAGGGAAGAGATATGGGAACATATGTATATGTATAACTGATTCACTTTGTTATAAAGCAGAAACTAATGCAGCATTGTAAAGCAGTTATACTCCAATAAAGATGTTAAAAAAAAAAAAAGACAGCATGGTACTGGCATAAAAACAGAAATACAGATCAATGGAACAGGATTGAAAGCCCAGAGATAAACCCACGCACATATGGTCACCTTATTTTTGATAAAGGAGGCGAGAATATGCAATGGAGATAAGACAGCCTCTTCAATAAGTGGTGCTGGGAAAATTGGACAGCTACATGTAAAAAAATGAAATTAGAACACTTCCAAACACCATACACAAAAATAAACTCAAAATGGATTAAAGACCTAAATGTAAGGCCAGACACTTTAAAACTCTTAGAGCAAAACATAGGCAGAACACTCTATGATATAAATCACAGCAAGATCCTTTTTGACCCACCTCCTAGAGTGATGCAAATAAAAACAAAAATAAACAACTGTGACCTAATGAAACTTAAAAGCTCTTGCACAGCAAAGAAAACCATAAACAAGATGAAAAGACAACCCTCAGAATGGGAGAAAATATTTGTAAATGAAGCAACTGACAAAGGATTAATCTCCAAAATTTATAAACAGCTCATGCAGCTCAATAGCAAAAAAACGAACAACCCAATCCAAAAATGGGCAGAAGACTTAAATAGGCATTTCTCCAAAGAAGATATACAGACTGCCAACAAACACATGAAAGAATGCTCAACATCATTAATCATTAGAGAAATGCAAATCAAAACTACAATGAGATATCATCTCACACCAGTCAGAATGGCCATCATCAAGAAATCTAGAAACAATAAATGCTGGAGAGGGTGTGGAGAAAAGGGAACACTCTTGCACTGCTGGTGGGAATGTGAATTGGTACAGCCACTATGGAGAACAGTATGGAGGTTCCTTAAAAAACTAAAAATAGAACTACCATATGACCCAGCAATCCCACTACTAGGCATATACCCTGAGAAAACCATAATTCAAAAAGAGACATGTACCAAAATGTTCATTGCAGCTCTATTCACAATAGCCCGGAGCTGGAAACAACCTAAGTGTCCATCATCGGATGAATGGATAAAGAAGATGTGGCACATATATACAATGGAATATTACTCAGCCATAAAAAGAAACGAAACTGAGCTATTTATAATGAGGTGGATAGACCTAGAGTCTGTCATACAGAGTGAAGTAAGTCAGAAAGAGAAAGACAAATACCGTATGCTAACACATATATATGGAGTTAAAAAAAAATGTCATGAAGAACCTAGGGGTAAAACGGGAATAAAGACACAGACCTACTTGAGAATGGACCTGAGGATATGGGGAGGGGGAAGGGTAAGCTGTGACAAAGCGAAAGAGAGGCATGGACATATATACACTACCAAACGTAAGGTAGATAGATAGTGGGAAGCAGCCGCAGAGCACAAGGAGATCAGCTCAGTGCTTTGTGACCGCCTGGAGGGGTGGGATGGGGAGGGTGGGAGGGAGGGAGATGCATGAGGGAAGGGATGTGGGAACAGATGTATATGTATGACTGATTCACTTTGTTATAAAGCAGAAACTAATAAAAAAATGTTAAAAAAAAACTACAATGAGATATCATCTCACACCTGTCAGAATGGCCATCATCAAAAAATCTACAAAGAATAAATGCTAGGGAGGGTGTAGAGAAAAGGGTACCCTCTTGTACTGTTGATGGGAATGTAAATTGATACAGGCACTATGGAGAACAGTATGGAGGTTCCTTAAAAAGCTAAAAATAGAACTAACATACAACCCAGCAATCCCACTACTGGGCATATACCCTGAGAAAACCATAATTCAAAAAGAGTCATGTACCACAATGTTCACTGCAGCTCTATTTACAATAGCCAGGACATGGAAGCAACCTAAGTGTCCATCAACAGATGAATCGATAAAGAAGATGTGGCACATATATACAATGGAATATTACTCAGCCATAGAAAGAAACAAAACTGAGTTATTTGTAGAGACATGGATGGACCTAGAGACTGTCATACAGAGTGAAGTAAGTCAGAAAGAGAAAAATAAATATCGTATGCTAACATATATATATGGAATCCTAAAAAAAAAATGGTTCTGAAGAACCTAGGGGCAGGACAGGAATAAAGACGCAGTCGTAGAGAATGGACTTGAGGACATGGGGAGCGGGAAGGTTAAGCTATGATGAAGTGAGAGAGTGGCATGGACATATAATACACTACCAAATGTAAAATAGATAGATTGTGGAAAGCAGCCACATAGCACAGGGAGATCAGCTCGGTTCTTTGTGACCACCTAGAGGGGTGGGATAAGGAGGGTGGGAGGGAGACGCAAGAGGGAGGAGATATGGGGATATATGTATATGTATAGCTGATTCACTTTGTTATAAAGCAGAAACTAACACACCATTGTAAAGCAATTATACTCCAATAAAGATGTTAAAAAAAATAGTAACAACAGTAAAACCCAACAAGCTGAATCCCACTAAAGCTATATAAAAATAGCTTTAGTGGTTTCATTTATTCAACGGTCTTTTCCTGAATACCCACTATGTGTCAGGCATTATGCTAGAGTTTGGGAATAAAAATGAAAAGGATTTATTCACAATCATCTGTGTAAGAGTTTTCCCAAGTAACCTGCCCAAGGCTATGCCTGATGAGCAAGGCTAGAACTTGAACATGTAGTTCTGTGTCTCTAAAGTCTAATGTTTTCCCCATAATACCAAGTTGCAGGCACTGTTGGTATCCAGTCATGATACTCTCAGATCCCTTTTCCTAACTCTGTGTTCTCATCTCCTAGCTTCTGCATGTTATGCCAGTAAATACTCGTACCTTTGACCTTGAAAGGATTGCTCTTGGACACTGGTGCTTCCTTACCTGAACAAAGTCAGAAATGTCTTGGAGTCCCCATGCCTCACTCCCCCACCACCCCACAATCCTTGAGTGACACAGAGCCAATGACTGACTGGTGTGGAAGTTGAAAAGCTCAGTTACTTTGCCACAAGATAAGGCAAACTGTGAGGTTTAGCCTATGCTCCAGAGCTCTCCATAGGGTCATGTTGAGACCTCACCTAAATTGTATCTTTGCTTGGCTTCTTCTTTTCTATCATGCTGTCTCCACTTTCTTACTGATTTTACCCTGGGCATAGCTCTTTAATAAATCACTACCACACACATATTTTCTTTTAGGGTCTGCTTCTTGGAGGCCCTGACTTTGAGACATCTGTATTATGATATAAATTATATACATTTTTTACTGTAAGTTCATCTAGATTTTAACCATAAGATCGTGGGAATATGTTTTTAATGAATTTTTTAGATTACATTAGAAATATGGAATTAAAAATCAATCATTTGAGATGATTATTTCATCAGCCAAATATGTGTAATGTATTTAGTAACCTTGGCTAAGTCATTTCACCTATAGGCATACCTCATTTTATTGTGCTTTACTTTGTTGCACTTCACAGATACTGTGTTTTTTTACAAATTGAACCGTTTTTTACAACCCTGCGTCAAGCAAGTCTATCTAGCCCATTTTTCTAACAGCACTTGCTCACTTTGTGTCTCTGTGTGACACTTCGATAAGTCTTGCAGTATTTCAACTTCATTATTATTGTATTTGTTATGGTAATCTGTGATCAGTGAACTTTGATGTTACTATTGTAATTGTTTTGGCATTCTTTAGCAATAAAGTATTTTTAATTAAGGTATGCAACACTGTTTTCTTAGTCATAATGCTATTGCACAATTAATAGACTACAGTATAGTGTAAACATAACTTTTATATGCACTGGGAAACCCCAAAATTCTTGTGATTCGCTTATTGCAACATTCGTTTTATTACGGTGGTCTGGAACTGAACCCACAGTATATCCGAGGTATGCTTGTATTTGGATCACAGCTTTTTCCTTTGAAAGATGAGTGTTATTTATCCAGGTGGCATGTGCATATTAAATATAGTATGTACCAGGCCATTTTATGACACAAAACAATCATAGACTGTTTAAACAACAGGCTATATGAATAGTATCCATGTTTTGACATTTTTTCTTAATCTGAGTAACCAAGAGGAAGTAATTTTATGCTTTAATTTACTTTTCTCAATAGAGCAGATTTCCAATAACAATTGTCAAGTCTTATAGAACAAGTGAACACATTAAAACAACTGTGATTAGAAGTCCACTTATTGGGACTTGCCTGGTGGTCCAGTGGTTACGATCCTGTATTTTCACTGCAGGAGGCATGGGTTCAATCCCTGGTTGGGGAACTAAGATCCCGCCTGTCATGCAGCACGGCCAAAAAAAAAAAAGAAATCCACTTGTTACATTTAAAGAAAAAATATTTATATTTATATTTCAGCTTTTTCACAATGTATAGCATGGCCATTGTCAATTTTAAGTATTTAATATGCTATTAAAACATCATATTAAACAGTATAATTCAGAATTTTACCCATTTTAAAGTACCTTTATTTTTTATTTTATTTTTTATTTTTATTTTTTGCGGTACGCGGGCCTCTCACTGCTGTGGCCTCTCCCGCTGCGGAGCACAGGCTCCGGACACGCAGGCCCAGCGGCCATGGCTCACGGGCTCAGCCGCTCCGCGGCACGTGGGATCCTCCCGGACTGGGGCACGAACCCTTGTCTCCTGCATCGGCAGGCAGACTCTCAACCACTGCGCTACCAGGGAAGCGCAGTACCTTTGTTTTAAAATGAGACATGGCATAGATTCAAATACTAAATAAAAAGAAGCTCCGGGATAACTATTAGACAGAGGCTCCCTCTGACTTCGTCCTCTCGCGAGTCTGACCCGGGTGAGGGTCTTGGTGTATGGGGTACAACCTCAACTCCGCGGAGGGAGGAATCCTTGATCCTGCAGTGATTCTGGGTGAAGACACCGAGTGCGTTAAGTACCCCAGAATACAAGGAGCCCCACGGAACCTCACTCCTGCTGTCGTTCCCGCGAGAACCAGGCACCACTTGGTGTGGGGGGAGGAGGCGAGGGGGAGCGGAGCGGAAGGGACGCCCCTTGACTTCCGGGAGGATGGTTGGCGAAGGCAGATATTGAAAGCTGAGGGCTCTATTCGCGGAAGGAGGAGCCCTTCGAGTGGTCAGGTGGCAAGGTGAAGACACTGAACGAGGGAACTAACCACCCCAGAAGAGAGGGGCGGCCCGCTGAGTAAAGACCCGTCCCTTTTGTCATCCCGGGGAGCCCCCGGAGTAACTAACTAGGGCCTCAGGAATCTGAGGGCAGCGCGCGCCACTCGGGGCGTGGCCATGAGTCAGCAGAGGGAGGAGGCCCTGGCACGGGGGCGTTTCAGGGTTAGGTGGGCAAGGGGAATGAGGTGACCAGCTCTGCAGAATAGAGGGGACGCTGCAGGTAAAAGTGCAGCTCCCCGTCTCCAGCCCTCGGCGCCGTGAGAATAACTGTCAGACTGAGTTGCCCCCTGACTTCCACCTTGGGTTTGCAGGAAAGTGAGGCCTGTTCTGAGGACTGCTGCCTTGGGTGAGCAGAGGGAGGAGTCTGAGACCCTGCCGGGAGTCAAGGTAAGATGTTGAGTGGGACTGAGGAGACTTCTTCCCCAGAATGGAGAAGGGTCTTCAGAATTCTCTTGTGAGTCCCAGGAGGAGGAGGGGCCGGCCAGGAGTGACTTCCTCTGACTTTTGGGATATGAGGATGATGATGATATTGTTCTGAGAGGTGTGGCCCCAAGTAATCAGGCCCTGCCAGGAATCAAGTTAAGATGCTGAGCAGGGACTGGGGGAATCACACCCTGGAGAACAATGGGCGCCCCATAGAACCCTGTCCCTGTTGTCAGACTGGGTAGGCCCTGGAATAGTCAGACTTCGGTGCTTTCTGATTTTGGTTTTGGGAATCTGAGGGCTGTTGTCTCAAGTTAACAGAGAGAGGTGCCTCAGTCTCTGTCAAGGTCAAAAGTCATGATCTTTAGTGAGGATTGTGGGGACCGCACACATCAGAACAACAGAGCCCCAACAGACAGCCGTGCTCCTTCGTCACTTCTGGGAGGCCCGGGCAGGTATGGCCCCATGAGCGGCCCCTCACTTCTCTCCCCTGTCTGTCTCCTCTGTGACTTCCTGACTGAGAGGCTCTGAAAAAAGCTATCAGTGTGCGGCACCTCCTTTCTTCTTTGTAAGTCAAGTGTCTCAAGAAGATTTAAGCCTCTTTTTGAGGTGACAATCCTTGGGTCAGTAGAGGAAGGAGTCCCAGATACTCCCTGGGATCACAGTGAGGACTCTGAACAAAGATGGAGGGGACCACCCACCGCAGAACAGAAGGAATCCCACAGAGCTTGACCCCACCTGCTCTGTTATCAGCTTTAGGAAGCCTTGGACTAGGTTGGCTGGCTGCACCCTGAAGAGCCTTCTCGCTCCCTCCTTTGCTTCCTACAGTTCAGGACAGGACACCTGTGAGTCTCGAGTACTGCCCTAAGGAAAAGATGGATGGAAGGCACTCTTTTCAGAGCTGCCACAGTTGAGTTAACAGATGAGGCCACTCACATCCTCCCTTTCTCCCTAGGTGGTGGTCCTCTTTTACCCGCTCGCCTGCCCACATTCCTGTCTGCTGCCGCAGACCAGAGTGAACATGTCTCAGGGTCAAGAGATTCCACATTGCACACAGGAACAGCACCATGCCCTCAGTGAAGCCCAGGGCCTGGAGGCTGCACAGGTCTCCAGGGCGCTGGAGGAGACCTCTCCCTCCTCCTTCCATCCTCTAATGCCTGGCAATTTGGAGGAGGCTCTGGCTTCTGGGGCACCCAGTACTCCCCACAGTCCTCAGAGTGCCTACTTATCTTACATTATCACTACAGCCGTCTCATCATGCACATCAGATGAGTGCTCCAGCAACCAGGAAAAGGAGACTGGGTCAGCTTCTCTGTCAGAAACTGAGAACTTGCCCACAGACCCTCTAGATGAGAAGGTGATTTTGTTGGTGCAGTTCCTGCTGCAAAAGTATCAAATGAGAGATCTGATCACAAAGGCAGATATGATTGGTGATGTTATCAAAGAGTACAAGGATGACTTCCTTGAGATCCTCAGGAGAGCCTCTGAGTGCATAGGGCTGGTCTTTGGCATTGATGTGAAGGAAGTGGATCCCACCAGCCACAGCTATGCCCTCGTCAACAAACAAGGCCTCACCTATGATCCGAGGCTCAGTGGTGACAATGGCATGCCCAAGACAGGCCTCCTGATAATTATCCTGGGTGTGATTTTCATGAAGGGCAATCGTGCCACTGAGGAGGAGATCTGGAAAGTGTTGAATATGATGGACTTATATTCTGGGAGGAAGCATTTTATCTTTGGGGAGCCCAGGAAGCTTATCACCAAAGATTTAGTGGAAGAAAAGTACCTGGAGTACTGCCAGGTACCCAGTAGCAATCCTCCACGCTATGAATTCCTGTGGGGTCCAAGAGCCCATGCTGAAGCCAGCAAAATGAAATTGCTAGAGTTTTTGACCAAGATCCATGAATCTGACCCTACTTGCTTCCCATCCCAGTATGAGGAGGCTTTGAGAGATGAAGCAGAGAGAGCCTGAGCTAGAGTTGCAACCAGGGCTGGCAATGCTGCCATGGCCAGGGCACGTTCCAGTGCCATATCCAGTAGCTCCTCCCACCCCTAGTGAGGTCTGAGGCCGATTCTTCACTTTGTCATTGAAGAGAGCAGTCAACTTCCTAAGTAGTTGAGAGCTGGAGTGTGGCTGTTGGGAAACGGTATACTTTCTGTTCCTCTTCTATATAGTTAACATGGAGGTTTATTTTCTTTTTGGAGTGAGTTAGTTTTCAAATGTTCCTTTTAATATAACATTTCATTAGCTTCAGAATCTGTTTATGAGTGAAATTGGTCATACATTTATTGCTGTTTATGGAATTTAAGAATACAAGTTTTGTTTGTAAAACAAATTGTAAAACTGACCATCTTCTTTTGTGATCTGGAAAAGATAACATGACATTAGAATAGCCATTTCCTTGGCACTGTCAAAGAACTCAGCAGTAAAATAGTTGGGATCAAGAAAAAAAAAAAACTAAAAGATGGTCAATTCTTGGCTTCCCTTATCCTGTTTAATCTTCTGTTCTGTAAAATTAGAGGACATATATATGCCTTTGCTTATCTTGTTTAAGAATGTAAGAGAAATCTTAATAAATTAGACCCTGTGTACAATGGCTCGTTTATTCTCCAAACATTAAATCAGCATGTGCTCTTTGGAAAGCACTGTGTTAGTACTGGGCATGCCCAGATAAACAAGACTTACTACCCACCCATAGAATTTTAGAGTCTAGGAGCAGGAATCATGTAAAGACAATGGTGGATATCCTTTAATACCAAAAGAAAAAAAGGAATCAGGAGTTGGGGAGTTCATATGAGGGCTGTCAAATATAAATGTCCTGAGACAAGGCAGGCTGAGGCCTTGGGAAACTGCAAGTCCTCCACTGGGAGTTAATTTAATTTAATTTTTTAATTTTTATTGGAGTATAGTTGATTTGCAATGTTGTGTTAGTTTCAGATGTGCAGCAAAGTGAATCAGTTTTATATATATATCTCCATTCTTTTTCAGATTCTTTTCCCATATAGGTCATTACAGAATATTGAGTAGAGTTCCCTGTGCTATACAGTAGGTCCTTGTTATCTATTTTATATACAGTAGTGTGTATATGTTAATTGAGCTCTATGATACACTAGATGAGGCTGGGGAAGTGGTGAGCCAGGGGTGTGTCTCAGAGTTGAGAGACTTGGAATGGAATGGAGAACTGTTCTTACCAGTTACTTTGGGATCATGGGTAAACCAGATCCCTCCTGGGATAAGAATGGAAGATATCCTGCATTATTGCCCAAATGCAGTTGAACATAGTACACAAATTAGGCATTTTATGATTATCATCTTCAAGGAGTTTGTGAGAAATAAAGGTGATACTTTCTTGAGCTGAGATACCTAGAAGCCACTGGGCTGGCACTCTTTGCCTTGGGCTGGGGGGTCCAGCGTCCACACCATTCAAGGGACATTTTAAATAGGTTATGTTCAGTAAAATTTGGCAAAATCTAAGCAAGGCCTGTATTTTTGGAGGAGGCAAATGAATGAGAATAGGGACGGACTGTTGGAAGGGCAACTGAGAGTTGGTCCTTGACACAAGTTCTAGGATCCAGTTGGGAAATACTCCCCCAAACCCAAATTAAATAATGCATCCCCTAATAAAGAAGATTTAGTAAGGCTTTCTTGGTAAGCAGCAATTTTGGCTGATTTGGTGTGCCATGTCTCAGAGCAGGGCATATTCTCTGACATCTGCTGGATAAATAAATCCCAGAGGGGAAAGTGCTAGTTTCTGGGGTTAAAGTAATCATAATAATAACTGCCATCATTAAAAACCCATTGCATACCATGCACTGTACCAGGGGCTTTACATACAATACATACATTGTAACAGTCCTACATACAAAACCCTTTCACAGATGAACACAAGGCTTAGAGAGCTTGGGAATGTACCCAAGTTCACAGGCCTAATATGTGACAGAGTTGGAACTAGACCTCTGGTTTGAATTCTTCTAGAGCCCATGCTATTCCACTCCTCTTAGCCTGAGGTCACCATTCTGTCTGTTAACTCATTTCTTACTACTCCATAATGCCTCTCGGGGGATAAAAAGTACCTTGTAGCCAAAGTACTAAAAGTGGGTATAAAGAAGGGATGTGAAAATGAGAGTCAAACACAATTTGGAGATTGTTGGATTCATTTACCCAGGGTGCTGTTACCTCAACACCAAGGTTCCTTGAGAGCTGCCTCTGATCAGTAGCTGGCACGTGTGTTAAGTCCCAACACTTTCCCACATTACAGCTCCCTTCCCCTGGGTCTTCCCCAGTGTGCCTTCCTGGCTAACTCTGTAACCTGATTTGCTGACCAGCTCTTCACTGCATCCTCCTCTGAACATTGCATCCTGATCCCAATAGAACAGACAGCCCAGAACCACCTTCCTTCTCCCTGACAGAGTATTCTAACTTCCTGCAGGCATTCTTGGCTGACATTTACGATGGGATCCCTCTGATAGCAATAGCCCCTTCTATGTAAAGTTCTCTCTGAACAGTGAAGTTTAGGTACATGGTCAATCTCCTATGGGCTTCTTGGCACAGAACATACTAGTTGCTGGAATATAAACCTGAAGTCAGAGAAGTTTTTGAAACCATGTAACCATCTTGACGTTTGCAGTAGGATTTTTTTTTTTTTTTTTTTTGCGGTACGTGGGCCTCTCACTGCTGCGGCCCCTTCCATTGTGGAGCACAGGCTCTGGACACGTAGGCCCAGCCGCTCCGCGGCATGTGGGATCCTCCCGGACTGAGGCACGAACCCGTGTCCCCTGCATTGGCAGGCAGACTCTCAACCACTGCGCCACCAGGGAAGCCCTGCAGTAGGATTTTAATGGGGTGCCATATTTGAGACTAGCCACTGAAAAGCGACAGCAATGAGTGAGCATACGTTGGTGGTCAAAAACCAAGGCCTCCCCCTTAAGAGGCAAATGGGGCAAGGTCATGGAGATCACTGTGTAAGCAAACAGCCAATGTAACTGGGCTGGGAACTATCTTTATGTCTCCTGGAGACAGCTATTTCTTACCTTGTATGCAGTGTACCTCCTCTACTGAGGATGGGGCTTTGTAAATGGATGGGGTTAGTGAATGACGGCAGACAGTTGAGACAGACCATGAGTACCATGCGTAGTAGAAATGGATATACAATTTCAAGGAGGGGGAAATTGGAGGGGGGATGCCTTAGTGGCTAGTTAGCTCAGTGACTGTAAGAGACTAGGTATGGACATGTCTTAAAAAACAATCAGGTGGTATCTTTAAACCCAGACTGCCTTCTATGCTTCCTGAATTTTTGGCATACCAGAGGTAAGTGTCCTGGGGCTGTGTTTGCTGGCCTGTGTTGCAACTAGATAGGGGATTGGGAAAGGGTCAGATAGGGGATTGGGAAAGGGTCAGACATTTGCAGAGTGTGTGGTGCGCTTATAGAGATGGCACACTTCCTTATTAAACTGACAGGAGATTATGGAGATATGTGAGGTCCAAAGAGGGAAGCATTATGTACCATCCTGTTGGCAGCATCCCCACCTCCAAGATGAGGGTGTTAGGGCTTGGAAAGGAGACACCCATGGGAATTCTCAAGTTAGGTAAGGAGTTGTAACACTTTGTGTTTCCTCCGTGGAGGCAGAGACCCTACCAGGATTATTTTGAATCAGTCAATGTTACCTCTGGTACTCTGAGTCATTCATTCACCTGGAAAGCACTTACTGAACATATGCTGAAGGCAAACACTAAGTAAACAAAACAAAAGGAGATGGCAAGGCACTTGATTCAGGCTGTAGATGTGAGGATGGTGAGGAGGAGACAGATTTGAGTTTTAGGAGTTGGGGACTATGTGAAAGGGTGGGAGAGAGTCTGTAATGACCCTGAGTTCTGAAGGTTAACTGACTAGGTAGAAGCTCTTCCTCTTAGCTGAGACTGAGGATAAAGGAGGAGGAAGAGTTGGTGGCAATGTGAGTTGGAGGTAGAGACGAAGGAGGGTGTGGTGGATGAGTCAGTGTGGGCCATGTATGGTGAGGTTCTGCAGGCTGTCCAGGTGGAGACGTCCAGTGGGCAGTAGAAAACATAGGCCTGGCTATCGGGAGAGGGTCCCCGGCTGCATCTGGAGAGGTCATGTGAGGCCATGGGTGGAGGTAAAATCAAGTATTGTGCATATAGTGGCCTATATTCTGTCTCATCCCCTGCAAACACTGTTGGAAACCACAATTACACAAAACTTAATAAGTCCAGGGAAGAGTTTAAAGGGAGAAAGTACTTACCCAGAAAACCATCAGTAAGAGAAAGTTTTCCTGTTTCCTATAGCTCTCTTTTTTAAGGATGTACTTGTGCCTTTGCCTATAAATTGCCCATGCCTGTGTATTTGTGGCTTATAGTATATAAAAAGTTATATAGCATGAATTTTCAATCTCAGATCCGCCCTCTCAGGTGTCTTCTAGGATTCTACTCTTGATAGCCTTTGTTCAAGGCTAAGCTTACACCCACAATACACAGAGAGTTATCTGCTCTAACTAATGTGTCTGTTCTAGGCAGCTGGCAACTCTGTAGTAGCTCAAGTTTCTCATGACATAGAGAGCAAAGGACTGGAGGCAGTCTTGGGCCCATGTCCCTGGAAGTTGGAATTTCATGACATATCTTTTATCTAACTGGGAGACTGTGATTGTCAAAATTTTAGATATGAGCCCACTCATTCCAGCTGAAGCTTTCCCCAGAAATCCAATCCATGAACATAAGGAAGGCCGAGCAGTCTGGGTAAAGTGGGGACTGCAAGCCCACAGCCCTTTCTTCCCCCTGGGGACAGTGGGCCCTGACACCCACAGAACTCTTGGCTGCTGCCTGAACACTGCTGGGAAAGCTTGGTGCTAGAAGACCCTGCCTCAGGCATGGACTTCATCTAGAGTTGCCAGCCGTCCTGAACACACAGGACACATCCTCGATGTGATTTTGTCCTGCATTCTATATTGGCTTTGTCAGGACACCCTAAATGTCCTGTATTCAGCTTTTTTCAATAAGTTACAAAAATTCAGCAGTTAGAGCTGTTTTTCAACCACAGTAATTGGCGATTAAATCACTTAAGGCAATACTAGCTGAAAAGCATACCTCCACAAATAAAGATCTGGTCTCTCCTGCAGGTTTGGCTGAGGGAAGAGCCAAAGGGGCGCCAGGGGTGGGGGGGGGCTGTATTTAGAATTAAAGGAAATTTTCACGAAAGAAAAAGCTTTTTTTGGCCATAGTCCCAAGTTGTGAACAGGTAACCACCATTAATTACATGTAGGATCAGTAGAATCAGCTGTCAGTGACTGCCTCTCTTGGCAGTACCTAAGCTTCTGAAAGACAGCAAATCAACGACTGCACCAGGCTTCTGAAAATCAGCCAATCAGTGATATCCGCAGGAACCCCATCCTGTGTGTCAGCCAATCAGTGATATCCGCAGGAACCCCATCCTGTGTGTCAGCCAATCAGTGGTGCCCCCACCCACACAGTCCTGAACATCAGCCAATCAGCAATAGTCTCACATTTCCAGACAGCGTCCAATCAGCAAGTTCCTCTGTCGGGTAAGCCGCGCTTCTGGAAGTCAGCGGGCGCATAGCAGCTGTACTCTAGTGACTACAGGGTCGCCACTGAAAGTTTGTCAGTCCCTAAACACTCCCGCTTCTAAGTGTTCGGCAATGCTCGAATCCCCAAGCTAACCAAAACCTTGCATAGGATAGGCTCTGGCTTTGTTCTGGAAGATTGCGCCTGGTAAGTACGGCTCCCCCTATAATGAAACGGGAGAGGTTTTTTTGTTTTTTGTTTTGTTTTTTTTTTTTTTTTGAGGTACGCGGGCCTCTCACTGTTGTGGCCTCTCCCGTTGCGGAGCACAGGCTCCGGACGCGCAGGCTCAGTGGCCATGGCTCACGGGCCTAGCCGCTCCGCGACATGTGGGATCTTCCCGGACCGGGGCACGAATCCGTGTCCCCTGCATCGGCAGGCGGACTCTGAACCACTGCGCCACTAGGGAAGCCCGGGAGGGGTATTTTTGCATCAAATATCAAGTTTAGTTTATTCATAGTTCCTGAGTTCACAGCCCTTTCAACCATTCAATTCCTGTTACTAACTTGTTCGGAATTGTGGGTGACAAACACGCTGACTGTGACCCTGAGATTTTCAAATTCAGTCTTTTTTCATCTGTTTTCATTTGTGTACATTTGAACCTCGAAATGCCCAAACGCAAGTGTAAATGTCATGACGAACTTTATGAACAGTGCACCTTTATTAAATGAGAAGTCCTTTCAAAGATTTTTGTGCAGTATGCAGCTGTTCATCCAATATAGAAAATTGTGGAAAATCAGTTATAAACCAGTAAATATACTACAGCTGAGCATGCTAGCTGTTTGATTCCCTCAACTAGTAACAGTGACATTAAAAAAAGATAATGTATTCTTTTTGTTTAAGAGACATTTAGATTACAAAGGTAAAATCACAGCAGAGGGCTTCCCTGGTGGCGCAGTGGTTGGGAGTCCGTCTGCCGATGCAGGGGACACGGGTTCGTGCCCCAGTCTGGGAGGATCCCACATGCCGCGGAGCAGCTAGGCCCGTGAGCCATGGCCGCTGAGCCTGCGCATCCAGAGCCTGTGCTCCGCAACGGGAGAGGCCACGGCAGTGAGAGGCTCGCGTACCTCAAAAAAAAAAAAAAAAAAAAAAAAAAATCACAGCAGAAATTGAAATGGCCTTCTACATTGTATATAATCATCAATCTTTCACTTAAAGTTGGAAGCAAATTTTCAAGTGCCACGATTAGATCTACTACGATAATGAAAATAGCTTAATTTACATTACAGAGATTATCAAAGATCTAAATGCCTCACCTTTTTACTCGTGGCCACAGATGCATGTAATAACAATACCTTTTTCCTTCGCTTGTGAAATAGTTTTCTGTTGTGAAAGAAGGCTTTCTTATAAAGTTATTGTGAATAAAGTCCTTTGCAAATGTGACTTCAGAAACAGTAGCAAATTTTTGCAGAGTTCCTTTTTTTTTTAGTTAGGAGTTAATGAATTAAAGGGGCTAAAGTTGACATAAAGCATGCATGAGTCTATGTTGGCTGTACTGCCCATATTCTGCATAATGCAATTCAAACAGCACCTGATGTCCTTTTTATTGAACTTGAAGTAAGAATCATAAAATGATTCTTACTTCACAGCATTTATATTCTTTGAATTGACTTACTAAAGGATTTTGGTGATTTTGTTAGCATTCAGAATTCTTCAGTTTGCATTCAAATATCCACTGGCTCTCAAACAAATGCAGGTGAAAGAATCTTCAGTTTATTTGAAGCAGTGATACTTTAATTCTGAAGAAAGGGCGCCCCCCCTATTCTTGTTGACTTCTTAAATAAGCCACAGAGCAAAGTCTACTTATTTCTTGTTCATAGTTATCAATATTTATCTAGCATTAGGATTATGTGCATTGAAAGAAGATCAAGCAGTTATTAAAGTACTCCATTGATTAAAGGAACTTGTTGAATGTGTTAGAGAAAGAATTGATGAAAAATGTTTCCCTTTGTGTGACAAGGCTGTTCTTAAGATTAACACCATTACTTATGAACATGAAAAGAAATTCTGATTTGAAATGGGTAATTATTATGGAATTTGTCAAGACTATCATTTGGAATGGATCTCATCACTTGAAGAATTTGATTTAGTACCATGGATGTTACTGAATAGTCTTCCAGCATAGGAACAAGAAGAGGATAACGATTGATGATTATGATCTTTTTTGTCAATGGATGACATTAAAAAAAGAAAAAAAGTTGAGATGCAACACAATCCTGAAAAATGGAAAAGTGAGCTATGCTGTAAAGATGGTATTACGTGATTCGACAAAGCAGATTTGAAGAGCAGTTCTCAGAATTGTTAACTACGCCAGTACCTGTTTAGTATACCAGCTCATAATGCTAATGTTGAGCATATGTTCTCATTAATTAATTTTCAAAGGACAAAATAATGAAGTAAGTTGAAAGTGACCACTGTAAAAGCTATGAAAGCTATGCTACAATGTAAATGGAAGACACACTGAAACTGCAAGGAATTTTATAAGCAAATTTTGTAAAACAAACTCTTAAAGAGAGGTAGATCATCAGATCAGGGGAATATAACTAAAGAAAGAGGCATATAACTTAGGTGTTTGTAATTTAATTCCGATAAACAATAAATAATGTTTTAGTATAAGTATATTCTATGAAATGTTTTTTTTTCTTTTTATTTCAATGTGTATATGCATAGAAAATGTTACAGGTGGAATTGTGTTTTCTCAAAATTCGTATGTTGAAGTCCTAACCCCCAGTACCTCAGAATGTGATTGTATTTGGTGATAGTTTTTAAAAAGAGGTGATTAAGTTAAAATAAGATCATTAGAGTGGGCCCTAATTCAATATAACTGGTATTCTTGTAAGAAGAAGAAATTAGGACACCTGTACTCAGAGGGAAGACAATTTGAAGACACAGGGAGAAGATGGCCATCTACAAGCCAAAGAGAAAGGCCTAACAAGAAACCAGCCCTTGCTACCACCTTGATCTTGGACTTCTAGGCTCTGAAATTATAAGAAAATAAATTTATGTTGTTTAAGACACCCAGTCTGTGGTACTTTGTTATGGTAGCCCTAGCAAATTACTACAGACAATTAAAATAATTCAAATTTAACTAGGTGCCCTGAGTTTTAATTCGCTAAATCTGGCAGCCCTAGGTAAGGGAGAACAAGAGGTAAAGCTGCCTCAACACTTACCCACCCTCAGGAACTGCAAGGAACACTGCCTGGATGATGAGCAAAAGATGGCTTGTAGTGCTCTCAAATGGTGAAGAATAAATGACTCTAATCTCAAGGCACTTTTCCCAACTCAGTTTCATGCTACCAGACTTCTGATGCAGAAACCTAAGGAGAAAAGTGAAAGAAGGCCAACATATAGATTGATCTCATTCGTGAACATAGATGCAAAACTCTTAGATGTAATAATAGTTTATTTCATCTGCAACATATAAAAAAGAATAAAACACTTGAAGCAAGCTAATTTATCACTAGAAAGTCAGGTGATGTAAATTATTGCTTTATTGTAAGAAGATTCATAAAATCATTTTAATGAAAGAAAGCATTTGATCAATTTGAACATATATTCAAGATTAAAAAAAAGGCTCCTTTTAGCAGCCTAGTAATAGAAGGAAGTTCTTTAGCCTGCTAAAGATGATCAGTCATTGGTGAAATTTTGAGAGATTTTCATTTGAGATAATGATGTTCTATGTGACTATTCAACATTGTATGGCAGATCCTCACCTCCATAATAAACCTAAGATAGTATGAACAAAATATAGTGAAATTGTACAGGATGAAACAAAATTGTCATTATTCACAAATAAAATGATTTTGTATGTGAATAATCCAAACTTAATCTAAGGAAAAATGTATCAGAAATAAGGAAAAATGTATGAGAAATAATAAGAGTTTTCTGGATATTAATTCCTTATAACAAAATCAACTGTATTTCTATGTATCAGGGAAAAAGCTGAAATATAAAATTAGAAACACCATCTGCAACAGGACTAAAACTTCCAAGTACCTTGGAATACATCCAAGACAATGTGTATATGATCTTTACAAAGAAATTTTGTAGCCTTAATGAGGAAAATTTTTAAAGATTTAAATAATTGGGAAGATATGCTTTTTCATGAATTGAAAAGCAAAAAACAAAACAAAAACCAAAACCCAAAATGAACATTGTTATATGGTCTCCATTTTGTATTTATTTTATATTTTAATTCCTACAGCATCGTGTGAGGTAGGTGTTATTGCCTCGAGTTTAAAGATAAAGAAACTGTGAGTCTATAAATTCATGCAGTAAGTAGCATGGCCGGAACCTGAATATATATTTCTGTCTAAAGTCCCTGATTTTTCCACAGTACCACTGGAGTAGACACTGTTAATGCCCTACCCAGATACTCTCAGATACTTCTTACCAGCTTTGTGCATTCCCTTCCAGGCTTCTGCATGCCTTGCCACTGAGGTGTCATATATTTGACCTTCAGAGGATTACCCTTGGGCATTGGAGTCTCCTTTTTCACACAGAGTCAGGAACGTCTAGCAATTTTGTATCCCTCCCATCCCCTGCAAAATTCCCAGACAATCCATGGCTTCCTTCCCAGTACAGAGAACTGGAAGTGCCTAACAATTTCACATTCCCACATCCAATCTCCAAATGGTCCCTAGCCAACGACAGAACAGCTCCTTTGATTCAAAGCTGAAATACCTTTGAGGTGTATTTTATGCTCCAGGGCCCCCGTAGAACTAGGGTGAGTCTAAGACCTCAACAAAAATTATACTCTTTCTGGGCCTCTTCTCCTTTTCTGTCCTGCCTCCTTCACTCCCTGAATAGTTTCTCCTGGGAGTAAATCCTTAGAAACACTTGGATCTGAAACCTTAGTTTATTTGGGAGAATATCATCTGCTAAACCTACATTATGAGAGAGATTTATTTCAAATTCACAGTCTAGATAGTAGCCCCCAAATTAAGTAAATATGCTTTTTACATGAGCTTTATAAAATATGAGTATAGAATTGGTTGTAATAATGTTAAATGATCATTCAGTTAGAATACTGTTCATATAATTCAGTTATCTTTGCCAAGTGGTTTTATCTACCTGGCTTTCAGTTTTCTCCTTTGATAAATGAGTGTATTGGATCAGATATTCTCTAAGGCAGTGGATCTCAAAAGCAGGCAGTTTCATCCCCCAGAACACATTTGGTAAAATCTGGAGACATTTGAGGTAGTCACAACTGAGGAGGAGTGCTGCTGGTACTTCTAGTGGGCAGAAGCCAGGGATGCTGCTAAATAACCTGAAATGCCCTGGACAGCCCCTACAGCAACAAATCATCCAGCTCAAAATATCGCGAGTGCTGAGACTGAGAAACCTTGATCTAAGGTCTTACTGTCTCTAAAATTCAGTGAACTATTAATTCTATCTTAGTTTACAGTATGTCAGTTCATCATTTTTGTAATCAATGCATTTTCTATGAGAAACCAGTCAACTCAGTCAGCTTGATACTAACCAGTTAGTTACTGGTCTGTTTATAAGCAATTGATGGTCAGTTAAGATAGACTACTTCTGCATGGGCACATAGCCTTTGTAACCCAACATTCAGTGACCTACTTGCTGCTCTAGAGAATACTTTTTTAAAAATGTGGAACCGGGGATAGAGATTACCTAGTGAAAGCAAATACAATGGTAATTTCTTTACATAAAGTGGCATGGGCAAATTAAATAAAGTATGTAACATGCCATTTTATGACACAGTAATCATAGACAGTTTAATTAAAGAGCTATATGAGTAGTATGCACTTTTGACTTTTTATATTAATCTCAGTAACTAAGAGAAACTAATACCCCTGATTTGCTGTTATTAATAGAGCAGGTTTCCAATGACATTTGCCATGTTATAGTTTTCTAGAACAGTGAACACATTAAAAGTAGCTATGGTTAGAAGTTCATTGGTTATATTTACAAAAAAAGTACCTATTCCAATTTTTTTACTTGACATATATCATGGTCATTGTGAATTGCTTGTGTTTAATGTGCCATTAAAACACCCTAAATTAAATGACATAATGCTACACTATCTACTTCTGTATTTTATCCATTTTAAAGCTTAATTGCTTTATAATGAAGCATAATGTAGAGGCAAATACGGGAGCAAATGAAGAAGAAAGTATTAAAATTCCATGATGTAATTAATTCCACATACTTTATAAAAGATCTCTTTCTATGAAATCATCGTTGTGTAAGAAATAAAGAAACATGTAGAAGGACAAAGTATTTTGGATTAATAACCATGAAGTACATGAGGTAGATGAAGAAAAATGAAATAAAAACATAAAATCTGGACTCCAAAAGTTAGAGACTTGGTTCTGCTGGCTGGCTTTACTCTTGTTTCTAGGTTCAGAAAAGGAATGTAAATACAATAAAATAAGCCTAGAGGACTGTAAAATGATTCCACGGTGAGATGGATTAGGTTAAACTGCTTCACCCAAATACAGCACAGCAGTGATATAACAAGCTCCCAAGGGACAAATGGAAAATCCCTCACTGGTGCTGTGTTCAATAGCGGAGCACTTAAGCCTTTGGAAATCAAAACTATGGTATCATGTTTTGTGTGTCTTTCTCAAACTGCTACTTGATATTATCATATTTCTTTATGATTAGGATTTTGTGGACTGTGCCTTTAAGATCAATAATTGGAGATGCAGAGATAAGTTTATATAAGACAGAAAGATATAACATAGCAGTGCTGTGATCTGTTTCTGTTCCCCCAAAATTCATATGTTGAAATGCTAATGCCAGATGTGCTGGTATTAGGAGGCAGGGCCTTTGAGAGGTAATTAGGCCATGAAGGTGGAGCCCAATTAATTGTATTAATCTTGTAGTGCCTCACAAAAGAGACTCCACAGAGGTCTCTGACTCATTCCACCATGTAAGGATACAACCAGGAGATACATCCAGGAAGAGGGCCCTCCCCCACCCACCCATGCTGGCACCCTGATCTTGGACTTTCCAGCCTCCAGAACTATGGGAAATAAATTTCTGTTGTTTATAAGCTACCCAGTCTATGGTATTTTGTTATAGCAGTTCCAACTGACTAAGATAAGCACTATTCAAACTATTTTTTTTTCTCATTTTTCTCATGACCCATGGGAAAAATAGCCTACCAATTCCCATGAACAATACATAGCACATTAGTTATGTATCCACATACCTTTACAACTCAAGATAACTTTTTTTTTTGCGGTATGCGGGCCTCTCACTGTTATGGCCTCTCCCGTTGCGGAGCACAGGCTCCGGATGCGCAGGCTCAGGGGCCATGGCTCACGGGCCTAGCCGCTCCACGGCATGTGGGATCTTCCCAGACAGGGGCATGAACCTGCGTCCCCTGCATCGGCAGGCGGACTCTCAACCACTGCGCCACCAGGGAAGCCCTCAAGATAATTTTTGAATGAAAGTACTTGTGAATGTTTTAATTAAATGGTTAGCTATCTATTTTAATATAAGAAAAACGGTAGGTCTATAGAGTATACGTAAAGCCTGGAGATGTGGAAAAATATGTAGAATATAATCAAGGACATCTTCACTCTGTAAAATAATAATGCTGTCTGTGTTTCCAGACTTCATGAATACTGATATGGAACAATCTCCAAGATGTGTTATTAATCGGGGGGAAAGCAAATTGCAAAACAATATGTACTACTATATTATTACATTTATATAACAGTCAAATGCACATTTATATCCATATGGGATGAACTCATAATAAAATTATATGGTGGTAGGGATGAGAGAGGGAATTGAAGGGAATTCAAGAGAGAATTTTATTTTGACAGTATGTTTGAAATTTTTACAGTGTGAAAATGGTTATGGAGCACCAACCACTGCAGTATTTTAACCCTGATCAGCAACAGATCACTTTCAAGACTTCATATCTGACCCTGATGCTTCAGTCACTGTGAGTATGAGGGTGGACTCATTTCATGTGAAGGGTCCTGGGCGAATTGTTGGAGATTTAGGTTATAATCCTCCCTCTGGTACAAACAACCTGAGTGATTTTGAGCTAATCACCATTTCCCTAAGCTCCAGTCTCCCCATCCATAAATAATGATTTCTAAGGTCTTGTCTTGCTTTACTGTTTCAGCTGATCAGAAGTCAGGTAAAAGTATGCACCAATCCAGTGGACCTATGCTGGCTGGCTCTTAAAACTCCTCACTTCATGGTTGTGTCACACTGTCCTTTTGAGAAAGTGAAAATTAGCACTGCTAGTAAAAGAGTGCCTCCAATGGGACATGGACAAAGTCAAGTAAACAGTGTTTATACACACAAGGACCCACCACAACTAAAAATAGGACTAATGACCCCTCTTTGTAAGTGATTTTTGCTTTCTTATCAGTGATGTCCCCAGGCCAGCATTACTACCCTACCTCATAAAAAAAAGATTACTGAGACTCTAATTGCTAAACTGCTCCTTCTTCTCGACAAGACCCTATCCAAGACAGGAGTCCATGATCTCCCTTGGGAATATCAAGCATAAGTCCACACCTATAAACAGCCCCTCTTAAATCACCATTATGAGGTGCCCCAAGGTTTCATGTGGGGTATGTCCTCATTTTCTACAGCCTACTAAATAAATCTGACTTTGACTGCAGATGTGTGCCTGGCTCTTTGACTACTAGGATTTGACACTTCCTTTTGACCATCAAAAATATCAGTCATGTAACATAAACCGCATCTTTTGTCAAAAGATACTTCTTTTACTGAAAGAACACCCTTATTTTGAAATGCTATTGAAATAAAACATACAAACAATAGCAAGAGGGGTTAATCTATATCCTTGAAGACAGTTTTATTTATATTCTCAAATTATCATCCCGTTCCTCATACCTACATCACTTCATTAATTATCTAGGCCTTTCTTTCACTGGTAACTTTAACATATCCACAAATTGTAGTCAGTTACATTCTGAAACATGATGAACATCCTTTAAGAGATTTGTATTAGTTATATATTGCTGTATAACAAATTACCCCAAAATTTACTGACTTAAAGCAACAAACATTTATTATCTCACAGTGTCTGTGGGCTAAGAATTTGAGTGGCTTAGCTGGATAGTCCTGGCTGGTTCAAGGTCTGTCATGAGATCCTGAATCTTTCCTGCAACCTCATGGGGACTAAATAGGTGGTTTGATGTAAATTAATTTCTGAGCAATCTATTTCCTTATTAACATGTGTGCCATTGAATAATTGTAATCCAGTCACAGACATTTTAGTATGTATTTTCCACACATACGTGTCATGTGAAGGCCTCATAATAACTCTGTGGATCCAGTTTTCAAATGAAGAAACTGAGGCTTGGAGAATTTAAGTATCTTACCCTATATCGTAAAGCTATGGGGAGATAGAATCAGGATACGAAAAAAATTTTTGTTTAACGCCCGAACAGTACTTTTTGTACAAGATCAGATCTTCTAGAGAAAATAATCTTTTAAAAATAAAGAAGGAGAGAAAGAAGTAGGAATATTTGTTAATTGGGTCCTTACTTGATAACATAAATGTTTACATACATCATCACGCTTAATCAAGTCCATTCTCTTGTTTAATCAAGTCTATTTACAATTGCTATTCCAGAAATCTCTCCCTTTTGGTAAAAATGCCCTTCAAAATATTTTCCAAATAAGCAATAAACTCATATCACCAGGAATGCCAAAATTCTCTCATTCATATGTGAGCACCGGGGTCTTTTAAAGAGGAAGTCATTATATTTTGTCTCGATGTCTTTTGCATCACTTTTCTATGTTCTGTTCCTCCTGAATACTTTTCTGTCTCATTTTTCTTCCTTCTGTGGAATAGAGAAAGATCAAATACGTTATTTATACCTTTCAATAAAATGACTACAGTGAGAAGAAGTTTCTGTCAAATATTTTATTTCTTCTCTGCTTTGGCATTTTGAGGCAGTTATTTCTAACTGGCTATTCAGAAGAGAGCAAGAAGGAAAGAATTCAGAGAAAGGTACATTGAGTAGGACCTAAGTCTTTCAATATTTAATGTGAAAAAGAAGATTAAACTGCACTTAATTTCAGATAGTAGTTTTCAGTACTGAAAGGTATAGATATCAGAGAAAGAGGAAACATCAGAAATACAGTTTATTTAAAACTGTACTAAACAGGGTTACTTGTGGGCTCTCACATGCAGTTTGAAATATCTATCAAGTGAAGCTATGCATTTTCTTTGATCACAACATTAAACATTAAGCTAACAGTGCAGTGGAAATAATTCAAGATTTGGAGTCAGCAAGAAATGATCTCAGGTTCTAGTTTTACCATTACTGGTTATATAACCTTGGACAACCTGTTTGTGACAGTTTGTGTATCTGTAAAATGGGAGTAATAGTAGTGTCTATTTTTCCTGGTTGTGGTAAAGGTTAGAACTAACGTAGATAATTTGCCTAATACAGAGTAAAAGCTCAGGAAGTGGGGCTTTAATGAGTCTTAGTTTACATTTATTTATTTGCTTATGGAAAAAATGTGCTAATTTAGGAGAGCTAGAAAGAGAAATGTTTCTTCACCCCTTCCTAGCTACTCGGTTCTTAGATCTCCAGTACTTGGACCGCCACCTGTTCTTAGATCAATTTACCCTCGCCCAGTAAGTGCTTCTTCTGAAGCCGGAAGCTGCTTTGAAAAGCATACCTCCTTTTAAGAAATAACTTCCTTTGTGCAAAGTTTCCAGATGTCAGGTAGGCTTACCTCACCTATGTTTCTGGTTAGTAGACTGCAGATTTTAGATTATTATTTTCTTAAATGTAAGCAAGACTTTCAAAATGAGTTCCCAATCAAAAATACTAAGGTATTCACATTAGCTAGCTTGATAAAATGGATATGTGTGCCTGTGCTTCCAATCCTCGTTGAATATGAAGTTGATAGACAAGAAAAATCCTTTTAAACTTTACAGATATAAGCTTTTATTTGCTTAAAGCCAGAAAAATACCCCATAAGAATATGTAACTATTTCTTAATCAGTTTTTGAAATTCTTCTGTATAAACGGCTGCCAAAAATAAATGATATATTGATAGATCTTTATAGACTAATATTTAAATTACTTACATGTGCTCAATCATGAACTGTGAGGAAATGAAAACTTATAAAAGACTGATTATTTCAAGTCAATACAGACTAGTTTGTTTTAGCAGTAGGAAAGTATAAAATCTGGCCTGTTTGAGGATACAAAATTTGAGAAACTTTAAAGGAACTTGCCCTCTCCCAGTTGTTAGTAGGAATTCACCAACCTATGGGGACTCAGCTCAGTTCCACACAGGCTTATGTTTTAAATTCCTTGTTTATTTGGTATAGAAAGAACCTTTTTACAAAGAGTGATTTTTGGTTTTCCCCAAATCCCACCTCTGTGGATTTCCCCTGCAGTTTTGGAGCTTGAAAAGTACATTATAGTCATCCACCTCTCTTTCTTCCAGTGTTCACAGTACACTGTACCAGGGGGTTCACCCTGAAACATTCACACTCCTAAACCTTCATTACCCAGGATTCAAACTAGGCTGAACACTGTCATACTCCTGACAGCTCTGCACAGTGTTGCTGTGAACATGCTCCTCATATTCTCTTGCATTCTCTGTGGTTATAATGTGTCCTCTGTATATTTCTGTGGGGATAGCACAATTTAAGCTAATCATTGAATCAGGAATGTGAATCTTCACCTGAGTCTTGCACCCAGGAGCAGGGGGTGATGTTGGAATTACCTATAGTAAATCAATTATGAAAAATAAAATGGAGAAATGGAAATATAAATGAGATCTAAATAAAAAGTAATATAAATTGATGAGCTGGACTTCATTAAAATTAACAACCTCTGCTCTGTGAAAGAAGATATCAAGAGAATTAGAAGAGAAGCCGCAGACTAGGAGAAAATATTTGCAAAAGATACATCTGATTAAAGACTGTTATCCAAAATTACAAAGAACTCTTAAAACTCAACAGTAAGAAAACAAACAACCTGATTAAAAAATGGGCCAAAGACCTTAACAGATACCTCACCAAAGCTATACAGGTGGCAAATAAGCATATGAAAAGATGTTCCATATCATATGTCATCAGGGAAATGCAAATTAAAACAACAGTGAGATACCACTACATGCCTGTTAGAATGGCCGAAATCCAGAACCCTGACAACAGCAATTGCTGGTGAGGATGTTCTGCACAATGTACCCTCCTCTCAATTTTATTGTAAACCTAAGACTTCTCTAAAAAATGAAGTCTTTTAAAAAGTAATATGAAAGAATTGAAGTTCTTGCTAGACCTTAATGTTTGTTACATTTGTTGGAATGGAATTTTCTGAGGGTCTTATTCATAAATGTACCATCTGTATCCCAATACTGTGGCTGGCGTAAAATAGGGACTGAAGTGAATTGAAATTCTTTATCCAAAGTGAATTCCTTTTCTAGGAAGGAAAAACTGACTAAATTTATGGAAATCTATGTTCAAATCTAACTTCTAATTTCGTACCAGAGCTGGTCAGGTGTTTAGACTGAGCTTCTTGCCAAAAACTACCAAAACTGCCAGATGAAATATTAGAAGTACCTCTTGAAAACACTGCCTAGCTGATAAAACAGAAAGAATGATCTGGCCAAACTTAAGTGAAGGCTGGAACCAGATAATTAGCCTGAGCATAGAAGCCAGTTTTGCCCTAAGGGTATTTGCTGAATTTGACTTTAAATTTTCACAATCTTGGTTTAGGATACAAAGGGCGAAATGCAGGCCTCCCAGAGGCTGGAGACAAGTAGGAATCTTCCCTTTGTAAATCTGATACCACAAGGGCAGGGTAACCGAAAACTAAGGTTAAAGCTGCCTACTCTGTATACACCCTCAGGAACTGCAAGGAATACCACTGCCTGGATGATGAGCAAAAGATGGCTTCATACGAAGTGCTCTGAAATGTTCAAGAACAAATGACTCTAATCTCATACACACTTTTCCAAAGGACAGGACAAGGGAAGACTTCCCAGTTCAGTTTCATGTTACCAGATCCCTGATACAGAAACCTGAGGAGAAAAGTACAAGAAGGCCAACCTCACTCATGAACATAGATGCAAAAATCCTAGACACAATAATAATATAAGTGGAATGTTCAATGTATAAAAAGATGAATATACTGGAGCAAGTTAATTTACCATTGAAAGTCAATTAATGTAAGTTACTGCAGTATTGTAAGATGGAAAATACATATAATTAATGAAAGAAAGCACTATAAAATTTAACATACATGCAGAATTTAAAAAAGGAAAAAATATTGTACACTTATAATTTTGTTCAGGGCTAGATATCATGTTAAGTGTTTTTTCCACAATAAAATTTTTAAAAAGGGAAAAAGAAAACTTGTTAACAGCCTAGGAGTAGAACAGAGATTCTCCAATCTGCTAAAGAGTGACACTTTGAAAGATTTCCATTTGAGATAAGGATGCTGTACACAGTTATTCAACATTGTATGGCTGGTCCTCACTTCCACAGTAAAGCCTTAAGGTAATTTAAGAAAACCCGCAAATGGAGAGACATACATTTTCCTGAAAGAAAAACTCAATATTGTCAATATATCAATTCTACTCAAGTTGTTTTATAGAGTCAGTGGAATCCCAGTCAAAATCTTGAAAGTACTTTTGTGAAATATGAAAAGATGGAAAGTTGATTCTAAAATTTATATAAAAGAGAAAAGTGGTAAGGAAAGTCAGGACTCTTCTAGAGAAGAATAAGGTGCAGAAATTTTCTGACTAGATTTTGTAGCTTATTATAAAGCTGCGGTAATCAGGAATGTGTGGAATTGGTGCTTGGATAGAAAATAGACCAAATAGAATAGAAAGAGAACACAGAAACAGAGCAACTCATATATGGGCACTCCATATATGAAAAAAAGGACAAGGAATATTTGCTGATCAGCAGGGAAGAATAGACTACTGAAGAATATTTCTGGCTTAATTTGGAATCCATGGATAAAAAATAAAAATTAGAAACAAGACAGGGATATCCTTTTTCACTACTCCTATTCAACATTGTTCTGTAAATCACAGCTCATTCAATAAGGCAAGAAAAAGAAGTAAAAGTATACAGTTTGGAAAGAAAGAAATAAGAATATGTCTATTTGCAGATGGCGTAATTGTCTATATAGAAAACATGAAAGGGTCTTAAAAACAAAACAACTCCTGGAACTGTAAGCAAATTTAGCAAGGTCTCAGAAACAACATCAATGTACAGTAGTCAACTGCTTTTCTGTATACCACTAATAAATAATTTGAATTTTAAATTAAGAAATCTGTACTTTTAAAAACAGCACCAAAGAATTGAAGTGCTTGGGTATAAATCTAACAAAATATGTGCAGGGTCTATGTGTGAAAATTGCAAAACACTGAAGAAAGAAACCAAAGAAGATACAAATAATTAGACAATCTGTGTTCATGGATTGGAAAACTTGATACAGTTAAAATGTCAGCTCTTCCTAATGTGATCTAAAGATTTAATGCAATTTCAATGAAAGTCTCAGTAAGCTTCTTTTATAAAAAAGATATCTATAAACTGATTCTGAAATTTACACAAAAAGGCAAAATTACTAGAATAGCCAAAACAATTCTGAAAAGGAAGAACAAAGCTAGGGAACTCACATTGCCCAGTTTTATGATCTACTATAAGGCCACAGTAATCAAGGCAGCGTGGTATTGGCAAACGCATAGACATAAAAATCATTTCCAGGTAAGTTTAGTTAATACATAAACTAAATATGTTATACAATGGAATATTACTCAGCCATAAAAAGAAACAAAATTGAGTTATTTGTAGTGAGGTGGATGGACCTAGAGTCTGTCATACAGAGTGAAGTAAGTCAGAAAGAGAAAAACAAATACCGTATGCCAACACATATATATGGAATCTAAAAAAAAAAAAAAAAAAAAATGGTCACAAAGAACCTAGGGCCAAGACGGGAATAAAGACGCAGACCTACTAGAGAATGGACTTGAGGACTCGGGGAGGGGGAAGTGTAAGCTGTGGCAAAGTGAGAGAGTGGCATGGACATATATACACTACCAAATGTAGAATAGATAGCTAGTGGGAAGCAGCCACATAGCACAGGGAGATCAGCTTGGTGCTCTGTGACCACCTAGAGGGGTGGGATAGGGAGGGTGGGAGGGAGGGAGACGCAAGAGGGAAGGGATATGGGGATATATGTATATGTATAACTGATTCACTTTGTTATAAAGCAGAAACTAACACCATTGTAAAGCAATTATACTACAATAAAGATGTTAAAATAAATAAATATGTATTAGTTTTTGATTTCTGCATAACAGGTTACCACAAACTTAGCAGCTTAAAATGACATCCATTTATTAGCTCACTTTCTGTAGTTCAGAAGTCCAGACACAGCATGGCTGGGTTCTCTGCTCAGAGTCTCACACACATACATCAGGCTAAAATCAAGATGTCAGTCAGGCTATGTTCTTATCTGGAGCTCCGTCATCTTCTAAGCTTATGAGGTTGTGGTGAAATTCAGTTTCTTGCAGTTTAGGCCTGGGTCCCTGTTTCCTTGCTGGCTCTCAGCAGATGGCAATTCTCAGCTCCTAAAGCCTGCCTACATTACTTGCTGTGTGTACCCTCCATCTTCAGAGCCAGCAATAGGTAAGCTCCTTTGTAT
This sequence comes from Hyperoodon ampullatus, assembly GCF_949752795.1. NCBI lineage: Eukaryota > Metazoa > Chordata > Mammalia > Artiodactyla > Ziphiidae > Hyperoodon > Hyperoodon ampullatus. Next base: position 32,777,441 of record NC_136913.1, read on the forward strand.
CAAATCCCTCTCACTTTTTGAATCTCTTACCAGGAAGAGTGCCATCCTGAGGCAGGAGATAGATGGGCTCCAGGCTAGACATTTACAACTGGCCTCCTATTTCCTATTTACATTTCTTCGGGCTAGATAAAGATGGGCTTCAGGCTGGACACTTACAACTAGACTCCTGTTTGCATTTCCTGAGACAGGGGATAGGTGGGCTTCAGGTTAGATATTTACAACAAGCCTCCTGTTTGCTCTCCGAAATGGAAGTAACAACAGAAATGGTAAATAGCCAGGCTTTGTCTTCTGTGGACACCTTAAGATAACAGTCATGGCAGGGACAGAGAGGGGCTAGATCCTGTTTGAGTAAAGGATGAAGAGGTCATATATTTCCCATCCCTGGGGCAAGGGAGACACTGCACATGTGCAGAAAGGCTCCTTGGGGGTCAGAAGTCCGGGGACAATGCCAGGCCATAATGAGTCTTGCTTCTCCCAGATGCCTTTGCGTTGAGATCCATCTTGGCTGTAAGGTGCATGCACACGTAGGGGGAGGGTCCTAAAACAAATTAGCCAGGGGGGACAAAACAAGACGATTGGCCAGAAGGTAAACAAAGCCCCAGAAGAACTGGCCTATATAAATGACTTGACCGCCTCTTTACTGCGCTCCTCCTCATTAGGTAGGACGCCCACACCCTTTCTCTACAGGTGTGCATCTCTGCCTTGCTTCTGTCTTAACAAACTTTCTCTGTGTGCTCTTCCACTTGTTGTGCTGTCTCTAATAATAAACTTTGTACCTGTTTTTACAGTTTTTGCCTCCATGAGAAATGCATTTTTTACTGGGGGCAAGAGCCAGGGGGTCTGGTGGCTAGGATTCCTGGTTTTCATTCAAGCTACCCAGGTTCAGTTCCTGGGTAGGGAATTAAGATCTTGCTTCAAGCAACTGCTCACTCCTGCCTCTCCAAGATAATCCCTTTCAAGGGTTCAACCAATTAAGTCACACCCACAGGTATGAACTGACTTGTGTCATCCCAAAATTCATATGGTGAAGCCCTAACTCTCAGTGTGACTGTATTTGAAGATAGGGCCTTTAAGGAGATAACTAAGGTTAAATGATTTATAAGGGTGGAGTCTTAATCCAATATGCCTGATGTCCTTATAAAAGGAAGAGATGCTGGAAAAGCATGTGCTCAGAGGAAAGGGCCATGTGAGAACACAGCTAGAAGGCAACCATCTGCAAGCCAGGAAGGGAGGCCCCAACAGAAACCAACCCTGGTGGCACACTGATCTGAGATTTCCAGCCTCCAGAACTGAGAAAATAAATTTCTGTTGTTTAACCCACCAAGTCAGTGGTATTCTGTTATGGCAGCCTGAGCAGCCTAATATATCTGCTAAGAATAATCTCCTTTTCTTTACTAAATTGTGCCATATAAGATAAACTAATCATAGAGTTGATATCTCATTGTATTCATAAGTCTCTCCCACACAAGATGTGTGGATTATACAAGAGTGTGGATCATTAGGCGTCGTTTTTTAGTCTGTCTATTACAGCAGCTTCATTTGTTATAGCAAAAAAAAATATGGAAGCAACTCAAATGTCCATCAATAGGAGGATGGATAAACAAAGTATGGTACATCCCTACAACAAGTTACTACTCAGCAATAAAATGGAAGAACTGTTGATGCACACAACAGCTTGGATAAGTGCTGAGTGAAAGAAGCCAGTCTCAAAGGTTATATATTGTATGATTATATATACATACAATATGTAATTATATATGTATGTATAATATGCATATATATGATATATAATCATATATAACCGTATATATATATATATATATATATGTATGTGACATGGCATTCAGAAAAAGACAAAACTAAGGATGGAGAATAGACCAACGATTGTCAGGGGTTTGGGTGGGAAACTATTTGACTACAGATAGGCTGTTTGAAAAAGTTTTCTGGGGGCATGGGACTGTTTTCAACCCTGATTATGATGGTAGTTACGCAAATCTAAACGTGTTAAAACTCATAGACCTGTACAACAAAAAGTCAATTTTACTGCATGATAATTTAAAAATAAGAAAAATAATTTACCTCTAAGGATCTTATAAATTCCATGAAGTGACAAAATGAAACATTTTGTAACTTTTAAATTTATTGATAATAAAATAAAAATTTATAGCCACAATCTTGACACTTGAATTATTAAAATTCAGAAAATATTTAGAGATGTAGAGCCACTGGATTAATAATTTAATTTTTTTTTACAACCAAAATGCTAAATTTTCAGATGAATTCCTCAGGAGATTGTGGCCATTCCAAGCTACATTAAAATGTAGTCAACTTTACCACTCTCGACTTGTATCACATTTTACCGAATCACACCTGGAACTCCTTGTCGCCATGTGTTAATCCACCAAAGCAGTCATACTATTGTCTATTACTCTGTGTTTCACCATCACATCTTTACTCCACACAGAGATACATTTTATTTCAATTCCTATGTCAAATTGATAACTGGAAGTGATAAGTCACTCTAAAATGAGGAAAGCTGTCCGCAAGCAGTTGCTCGAGAAGCTAAAAATACATTTTCACAGCTGACGTGTTAATGGGGAAATTAACTCTGCCAGCAACATGAAATGAGAAACTCAAGGCATTTTGAGCATTTGAGAGGCAGCTGATCTCCATTTCACTGGTATTTACCCTTGCTGCGCTGGGACCTCTGGCTGGGGACCAGCCTGCTACCTCTACTGTGACTGTAAGGCCCCCAGTCCATCTCTGTACTGAGGGCAGAGGACTGGAGGAACCAGCAGGGCTTTGAAGATACATCTTTCCTCCTACCTACCACGGAGAGAGAAAACAGCGCTTTTCTGTGAGGGGAAAACCTGCTACTCTATATATGAATGAGCTAGATGTTGTCAATAAAGCCTTCGGAAAGAAGGAAGCCTAAAAATAATAACCAAATCACTTGGAAGATTTCCCAGGATATTAAAGCAGCATCCTCAGTTTCAAGGCCACCGTCTCCACCGATTTCTCCTGAAGTTCCCTAGGTCAGGGAGCCCTAGTGCCCGGAGGAGCCGGTCAGGGAGGAGGAGTGTGGGGAGAGAGTGAGGAAATGGCTACAGGACTCGGAGATACGAGGATACACGGGAGAAGAGGCTCAGCCTTGCCTTCGAGTTACTACGGCCTTTCTTCTTGGTCCTGAGTTATCCTTTTTGTCTATTTTCATTGATTGAATAATGGCATTCTTGCAAAAATTCACTCCACCCGTTGCTCTGTGATCACGGAAGGGCAGATGTACCGTAACTGGATCTTCATTCCTCTCTGAGGTGGAGCACACCACCGCTTTCAGAGCAAATGAAGAGGATATATTGAATTCAGAGCGAGAGCCTCCTATAAATGAGCACACCATCATCCGGAGCGTTGCCTAAGTGTAGATTGAGTGTAAATGGCCTTCGGTGGAGTATGTAAATAATTCATTAGGCAGGAAATGAGAATTGGCCATTTTACTATTAGAAACATAGTGAGATTCTTTTTTTCTTTATAAGAAAGCTTTTCATGACAGACGGGAATCAATCATCTGATCAAATGCCTTTTCGGCCTTTTGAAACAGCAGTGCTAATGCATTTTCCCTTCTTCCTCTTCATAAATGTGAATTCTTATTACACACAGTCTATTGTTGGTAAAGAGAAACTATCACTCTGGCTTCAGAGTGAGCAGGACACTCTTGGAGTTTCATTAGAAGTATAGCAGATTATTATATATATTATATACACTAATTATATGTATGGTAGATCATATATAGTATGTATGGTATGGCATATATAGTATATACTCTGACCTTATGTGCAACAACTTAACCCCTTCTCTCAATATTTTTAAAAAGAATTTTAAAGTCCAATACTTCAAGAGTAGGATTCTAATTCATTACAATGAAGGATTTTTTTTCAGAGTATCTGAACTGGCAAATCTGTACTTGAGCAGCATCAACCTTCTGAACTCTTTCTCTAATTTCTCCAACCAAAAAACAGAAGTTTCCCTAAAATTCCCTGAGGTTAATTAGCATATAGGCATACACACACACACCCACACACCCACACACCCCTACACACCTGTATTTGCTGTGTTGTATTAACACTTTTCGAATTTAAATCATTCCCAGAAGGGAAGGTTCAGTTACTTAATAATCAGTTATTATTCCTTTAACCTTGATTGGGAGGAAAAGGGGAGAAAGTAAGACAGAGACAGAGACAGTGGAATTAGGAAAAGTTGGTTCGAAAAAAAGAAATTTGAGAGAGGGGCAGCAGGAAGAATTTCCCTCTTTGGCCTACAGCATTTACCACAAGTGTTGCTGATAAAGTCTTAGATGAGAGATTTCTGGGGATTTGGGGCTGGGAAAGTCATGAGGTGTGAGCACTTAGCTCAGGTGTCTGTGATTCACAGGAACCTCCTAGAATTATATTACAAGAAAAATGTAATGGTGTCTGTCTTGAATTTTGTGATTTTTACCATTTTCTTTGCGTTGTTCTATACATTCCACAATGTAGAAATTATTCAAATATTAAATACTGTTAAAATGATCATTCACACAATTTTAAGTGTTATCATAGATTCAACTCTGGCTCCAAGCAGGGCTCACCATTTAATGAGTTACTCCTCAGAATTGTTAGCACCTTAAAAATTAGCACATTGATTTTTCATGATTATATAAACAATATTATTAGGGAACTTAGATAAGCTAGAGGAGTAAAAACAAATTTAAAGGATGTACCTATAACTTTATTGTTCCAATATCCACAGTTAACCAACATTAATACTTTATATATTTTCATATTTTTATTATAGAACTAATGATAATAATAATAATAATGGTTAAGTGTTTTCTTTGTGCCAGACCAGTCTTAAGTATTAAATGTATTAACCAATTTACTGTTTACCCAACCCCACTTGTATGTATATCATTACCTCCATTTTACAAGTGGGGAATCAGAAGCCTTGCACAATTGGGTAACTTGGCTAAGGTCCTGTAGTTAGAGATACAGCCAGGATTTGGGCCCAGGGGGCATGGCTTCAGAGTCTCACTGTTTAACCACTCTAAGCTGCCTTAAATGCGTGCGTGCGTGTGTGTGTGTGTGTGTGTGTGTGTGTGTATCTTGGGTGACTCATGGATTTAACCAATATACAACTTAAGGCTTGTAGCCCAAAGCTTCTTGAAAACCTGTCAAAAGGGTAAGTTGGGTAATCTTCCCTTGTCACCATATGGACATTTTGACAGATTCTATGACTTATTTGCATCTTCTCACCAAGAAAACTTCTCAATAGAAAGCCCCAACACTTACCATCTGCTGGGTTAAAAATGTTCTCCTGTCTATACATCCCTAACCAAACCTGGATTTTATGTACCCATCTAAAAAGAGAAATTTGTATTTCAATTTTGTATTTCTTTCACTGTATTTAATTTTGAGCATCTTGCCATGTGATTGCATTTTTTGTGTGTGATTAGTGTGACTGAGGAACTGAATTTTTAATTTTATTTATATTTTTTCCAGCTTTATTGAAATATGCTTGACGTATAACATTGTATAGGTTTAAGGTGTACAGTGTGTTGACTTGATACAATTATATATTGTAAAATGATTATACAGCATAGCATTAGCTTACTCGTCCATCACATCACATAATTACCATTTCTTTTTTTGTGATGAGAACATGTAAAATCTCTCTTAGCAACCTTCAAGCGTATAATACAGTATTATTAACTATAATCACTATGGTGTACATTAGATCCCCAGAACTTACTCATCTTATAACTGGAAGTTTGTACTCTTTGACCAACATCTGTCCATTTCCTCCACCCCTCAGCAACTGGTAACCACCATTCTAGTCTCTATTTCTATTAATTGGGTTATTTTATCATATAGTATTTATCTTTTTCTGTCTGATTTACCTCACTTAGCATACTGTCCTCAAGGTCTCTCCATGCTAGATACCGTACACCTTAAACCATACACAAAAATCAACTCAAAATGGTTTAAACACTTGAACTTAAGACCTGAAACAATAAAACCCAAAAAAATAAACATAGGAGAAAAGCTCCTTGATACTGGTCTTGGCAGTGATTTTTTGGATCGTCAAAAGGCAACAAAAGCAAAAGTAAGTGGGACTACATCAAACTAAAAACCTCCTTCTCAGCAAAGAGAACCAACAACAAAATCAAAATTCCATTCCTATGGAATGGGAGAAAATATTTGCAAATTATATATCTGATAAGGGGTTGGTTAATATCCAGAACATTTACTTGTACCACCTGATAGCCAAAAATTAAACAATCTAATCAAAAAATGAGCAGAGGTACAGAATAGACATTTTTCCACAGAAGATGTACAAATGGCCAAGAGCTACATGAAAAGGTGCTCTACATCATTAATCATCATGGAAATACAAATCAAAATCAGAATGAGATATAACCTCACATTTGTTGAAATGACTATCTTCAAAAAGACAGGAGTTAACAAGTATTGGTGAGGATGTGGAAAAAGGGAACCCTAGTGCACTATTGATGAGAATGTATATCAGGCAGCCACTATGGAAAATACTATGGAGGTTCCTCAAAAAATTAAAAATAGAACTAACTACATGATCCAGCAATCTCTCTTCTGGGTACATATCCAAAGGAAATGAAACTAAGATCTCAGAGATAACTGAACTCCCAAGTTCATTACAGCATTTTTCATAAGAAAAGCATTTTTCCAAGATACGGGGAAAAAACCCTAAGTTTCTATCAATAATGAATGGATAAAGAAGACATGATTTTATTTATATGTATATATATAATTTATATATTTCATTTATATATATTTTAATTATATATTTTATTTATAAGTTATATATATATATAATATGTGTATATATATATATATATATAAATAATAATATCAGCAAGTGTGATGCCTCCAGCTTTGTTTGTCTTTCTCAAGATTGCTTTAGCTATGCAGGATCTTTTGTGGTTCCATAAGAATTTTAGAATTGCTTTTTCTATGTGAAAAATGCCATTGGAATTTTTTTATGGGAGTATAATTGCTTTACAATGTTGTGTTAGTTTCTGCTGTACAGTGAAGTGAATCAGCTATATGTATACATATATCCCCTCCCTCTTGGACCTCCCTCACCCCCCCCATCTCACCCATCTAGGTCATCACAGAGCACCAAGCTGAGCTCCCTGTGCTATACAGCAGGTTCCCACTAGCTACCTATTTTACACATGGTAGTGTATTGATGTCAAACCTAATTTCCCAATTCAGCCCACCCTCCCCTTCCCTGCCGTGTCCACACGTCCATTCTCTATGTCTGCCTTTCTATTCCTGCCCTGCAAATAGATTCATCTGTACCATTTTTCTAGATTCCGTATCTATGTGTTAGCATACGGTATTTGTTTTTCTCTTTCTAACTTCACTCCGTATGACAGACTCTAGGTCCATCCACATCAGATAAAGAAGATGTGGTACATATATATAATGGAATATTACCCATAAGCAGAAATGAAATTGGGCCATTGGAATTTTTATAAGGATTGCATTGAATCTGTAGATGACTTTGCATATTATGGGCATTTTAACAATATTAATTCTTCCAATCCATGAGTGTGAAGTATCTTTCCATTTATTTGTGCCTTCTTCAGTTTCTTTCATCAATGTCTTATGGTTTTCAGTGTACAGGTCTTTCACCTCTTCAGTTAAATTTATTCCTAAGTATTTTATTCTTTTTGATACTATTGTAAATGGATTTGTTGACTTAATTTCTCTTTCTGATAGATCACTGTTAGCATACAGAAACACAGCTGATTTATTTCCTTCCCGTCACCAGATCCTTCCTTATGTCACCAGGGTTTTGGCAATAGCTGTGTCCCTCTAAGGCCATGCCTCATTTCTAATAGCCGCTAGTGTGCATGACTAGTTCTTACCAGACTCTCCTAACACCCTTTCTTCTCTGTGCCACCTCAGGCATAAGAAGTAATTCCTCTCAGCTGACATTAGTCTTTGGGGACTTCATAATTGCTTGTTTGTTCTTTAAACCTGCCCAAACCTATGAAAATTGTCCATTCATTATGTTAAATTTGACCATTTGATGGAGGCTTTTCTCTACTTCTGGAAGCCTATCTGATACTCTCATTTATCCAAAGGTTCTTATAAAGAAATGTACGGTATAAGCTATGCAAATAGAGTTATCATTAGTAGAATGTAGGCTTTAAAATATTCACTAATAACTGTCACAGAGAGAATACAGTAAATGCACTTAGTAAGAATTTTTTCAAGGGGAGTAGACCCAGAATCTTCTATCTATACATTCCCTACCCTCTGTTTTCAAGGGATCACCTACAGCCAGACATTCTAAATTCTGAAGCCCTGAGATCAGCTTTACATTTAATTTCTTTTCACCCACATGAACAGCCAGTTGCCAAGTCTAGCCATATTTTCTGTGGCAGTGCTAGATTTCATGCAAAGCTCCTTGTCCAAGTCTTGACTCTGGCTTTCTCTAAACCACGACATAATTTAAAATTATTTTCCATTTGCCATTTTAGATATTTTGCATTGTCACTCACAGAAATTCAGGAGCACCCCAGGGTTGGATATAAACTTGTAACCTTCAACATTTCTGCCTACCAAGTGTCAATAACATATTTGTCCTTATCTCTCTTTATCTTTTTACCTTGAAAATTCTGTTTTTGTTAATCCCTTGAAATGAGGTCCCCCTTTTAAACCTAACAACCTTTGAATAAATCATTCCAAATTTATGGGTACAATCCTCAATTCTTTTTTTTTTTTGGCTGCATTGGGTCTTCGTTGCTGTATAAGGGCTTTCTCTAGTTGCGGCGAGCGGGGGCTACTCTTCATTGTGGTGTGCGGGCTTCTCATTGCGGTGGCTCCTCTTGTTGCAGAGCATGGGTTCTAGGTGTGTGGGCTTCAGTAGTTGTGGCACGTGGGCTCAGTAGTTGTGGCTCATGGGCTCTAGAGCACAGGCTCAGTAGTTGTGGTGCACAGGTTTAGTTGCTCCGCAGCATGTGAGATCTTCCCGGACCAGGGCTCGAACCCGTGTCCCCTGCATTGGCAGGAGGATTCTTAAATACTGCACCACCAGGGAACTCCCCAATCCTCAATTCTTGACCAGAAATCATCTTCATCAATTCCTATATAGCATACATTTCTATAGAATCATAGACTCTAGAATACTTTGGAAAAATTAGTGGTAGTTTAGTCTAACCATTAACTTTTTACTGTTTTCCCATTTAGCTTTCTTCAATCAGTGTCAATTTTACCAACCAGAAGAATTGTTTCTCTATGTACAGCTTGCTGACCAGGGATACCTGTGAAGGACACTGCCTTTGAGGATAGGAATAAGAGGAGGAAGTAGCCAAGGCCTGCTGCATGCTAAATGGGGTGTCACTATTTATAGTTTTCATTCCAGAGTGCTGTACCCCCAAAAATGAGCCAAAATTGGGGAATCAGGAGAATAGTGTAGAAGTCTGGGCATAAAATTCAAGAATGTATCTTTAAGAAGTTAAGCACAGGCAGGAAAAAAGAAGCAGCGAAAAGGGAAATGAAATATAGTGAGTGTGATGGATAAAATCCTCTATCCTGTATATTGCCCTGGTGTGCCTCACTGGACAGTGGGTGGGACTGTAAAGGGGCCGTCTTTTCATTTAGCTGTCCTGTGAGGTGCTTCTGTGTCAGTGCTTCTTCAGAAGTGGGAGGGGTTTATAGGCTGTCACCCCATGGGATATTGGCAGAAGACCTCAGGAGTCCAGAATGGCCTGAACATCCCTTCCTGTGTCTTGGCATCCCTTCACTAATGACTGGGGTAGGCAGGTTGCTAAGAGAAGCAGAGAGCTGAACAGCTATCTGTGAAAGATCTGAGTTAAAGTCCATCAGGGTTTAACTGAAAAGAGGCAAACTAGCCTTATGAAAGAGAGAGGTAGAGGGAGAAGGAGAGGGGAAGAAAGAGAGGGAGGGAGGAAGGAAGGAAAGAAGGAAGGAAGGGAGGAAGGAAAAGGAGGGAGGGAGGGAGAGAAAGAAAACTAGAGTACAAAATAGGCAACCAGAGCAGAAGCCACTCTGTGTCTGGGAAACTCAAATGTAGGGAGCCTGCAGCTTCGGGCACCCTTGGTACATCAGATATGAGGATAAAGAGGCAATATATTTTGCCAGATCTGGATATGAAGCTAATAGGTTACCAGCTGTGGTCAAAATCTAGTCAAGATCAGAAACTAGATGTGGCTGAGCATACAATTTGAGCAATCTCAGTGTATGCAGCTGAGTAAAACTCTGATAAGAGAGGGATGAACACTCCCTATTAAGCTGAGGAGCACACAGTGAATAGAATGATTATTGGTCAATATTCATTGGTAACCCAAAAGAGTACTAGCAATTTAATCACAGTGCGAATTCTCATTAATTTTTGGTGACTTACTTACAAAAAAACACCCTTAAGGGAACTTTTCATTCTTCCTATTTTCTGCTTGCATTTCACAGTTTGTCTTTGGGCATATCAAGGTTGGGAATCCCCAAATGTTTCTCTTTGGAAAGAATTTGAGTGGCTCTGGACAGATGGAAAATGGACCATCTGGTGTTATCACTGCATGCGTTGTTAAGTCTAGATAACATAAGGGTGATTGGCCAACTGCCCAGATAACACCACCAATTCTCTGGATTTACTGATTTTTTTTTTCCCAAGAACTGCTCTTCATCATGGGAATTTATTTTCAAGCAGAGCATTGTTCTGATTTGCTCAGAAGAAGAAAAACAAATTTAAAAGAATGAAAGAGCAAGATTTTAAAATGCAGTATTTATTTTTTACTGAATGTCTCTGACTAACCTTTTAGTTTCCTAGAATTGTTAAAGTCAGCAACAGTGGGACCTTAACAGGATCAAACCTTATAGAATGATCCAAATACTATACACTACACTTGAGTGAATGTGGTATGTCTTTTTTTTTTCCTATTTGGTATATATTTTTGCAAACAAGGAGATTCCTTTTGCAAGGCTGTCATAGTGGAATTCTCACTAGATGCTGTAACATACTAGAAAAAATTTTTTGCTTTACTCTTTTTTTTTAAATTTATTTATTTTATTCATTTATTTTTGGCTGCGTTGGGTCTTTGTTGCTGCGCACAGGCTTTCTCTAGTTGTGGTGAGTGGGGGCTACTCTTCCTTGCGGTTTGTGGGCTTCTTGTTGCGGTGTCTTCTCTTGTTGTGGAGCACAGGCTGTAGAGCACAGGCTCCATGGTTGAGGTGCACGGGCTTAGTTGCTCCACGGCATGTGGGATCTTCCCGGACTAGGGCTCGAACCCATGTCTCCTGCATTGGCAGGCAGATTCTTAACCACTGCACCACCAGGGAAGTCCTTCCTTTACTTTCTTACCTGCTGAGTCCTCAAGAGGTATAAAAAATAAATAGCTACAACTACAGCAAAAAAGAAGTCTAATGATTCCAGAAAGGGTATCACTAATTGGACTACTGTTGTCAAGTCACCTTTAAAGAAATGTTTGCACAGTGACCTACAGGCACTTTGTGCCTTGAAAGAAACAGGTCTTCTGACCCTAATACATTGCTGAACCTGACATTTAAGAGATGACCTAAGTAGAATCCCAAATAAAAGACTCACCCAAGGACTTGTGGACAGAGACCATAACTTTCTTGTCCATTAACTTTTCTGAATACTTAATATAGAGCTTGATATAGAGTAATAATTCCAAGAACAAAAGAACAAACTATTTTCCTATCTGACCCTACCTCTCTCCTAGCTTTATTTTTTCTTTTACTTCTCTTGTTTAACAAACTTTTTTTTTTCATTTTATCATCATTTCTTTATCTTACTGTTTCTCCTGATATATATGGTCCCAAATTTCCTACGTTTGACACCAACTTTTCTCTAGGTATGCTTCATCTGCGCATTTATGTTTGATGCATTTTTAGCACCCATAGGTAGCATATCCCTGGGCATGACAAGGTCCCAAACATACTCTTTTCTTCACATGTTGCTTGTAGCTTACTCCCCCCAACAATCAAAAATTCATGTGCCAGGAACCACCTTATCTAGATTCATGGTTCCTAAAGAAGATTTAGTTCTTGTGATATAATTGATTGAAGAAGATAAATTAAGGCTTATTTTCTGAAAATTGTCTTTTTTATGACATAACTTCTCAGCTGAGGCTGGACAAATATGATTGAGGCCAACTTTGATATCCAATGCCATTTATTGGAATTGACTCCTAGAGCAGAACATGAAATGAGAAGTTAGCAACTCTTAATGGCCAACAGTCTATGTCAGGGCATCTCCTATAGACTAAATGTTTGTGCCCATTCCATCCACAATTCATATATTAAATCCTAAAGCCCAGTGTGATGGTATTTGGAGGTGGGGCCTTTGGGAGGTGAGTAGGTCATGAGGGCCGAGCCCTCATGAACGGGGTTAGTACCTTTATAAAAGAGAACCCAGAAATCTCCTTTGCTCTTTAGGACATATGAGGCTACAGTGAGAAGACTGCTGTCTATGAACTGGGAAGTGGGCTCCCACCAGACACTGAATCTGCCAGCACCTTGATCTTGGACTTCCTAGCCTTCAGAACAGTGAGAAATAAATTTCTGTTATTTATAAGCCACCCAATCTATGATATTTGTTATTGTAGCCTTAGAAGACTAAGACAGCATCCTTAATAATTTTTCTAATATTTCAGCCTAAATCATGTGTGTGTTAGGGGTGTGTGGTTTATGTTGATATGATGAGTTGCAGCAATCACAAACCAAACTATTTCCTTTTGACAGTTTCCTTAATCTCAACAGAGGTAGGTAAATTCAAATGCTTTTCCAAAAATGGTTGTATCTGGTGATGTGTTGCAAATAACGTAAAGGAGGGGTTGTAATAACAGATGCTTGATATAGAACTACCTGTTCCCTGAGTCATTTTGAGAAGGGGAAATCTTATTCCCTTAAGATTGAATTGCAAATTCAGGCTTCTTAGTCATGTATGTATGGGTAGCTTAGTGTGGGCTTCACTCTTTTCTAATTTTTTCATTATCTACTAATCCCAGAAGATCAGTAGCAGTCTTACATCCATTTCTTTTTCCATACAGAAGGCTTTAGTATATACTGCGTGTAATATAGCTAAGAAAATGACAGCTGTCCTCTTTCAAGTGAATGAGCTTTCCCCATAATTTTTTTCATTTTTAGAAAGATTATTCATGTCTTTGATCTTGAACAGTTTGAATCCATACAGTGTTTTCTCCACTTTTTGCATTCTGTACACACGTAAGATTCCAAGCAATTTATTTTGTAATGTAATCAAATGAAGGTGGGTCACAAATGTCTTCAAATTGTCAACATGCTCAGTAGCTGATTCCACTCACTGGAAGCAGTACTTTCAAAATTGTGGGCAAAACCAAAGTCATAATTACTCTAGCAAAATATTCTGATTTCCATGCATTAAACAAGTATTTCTTGAATGCCTGTTCTACACAGGAGCCTATGCTAAGTGATAATCCCTTTATTATGTCTGTGTGTATGATGACAGATTAATTATTGGCTTTTTATTTCCTACAAAAGAGTACCAAGAGAGATTTGTCATCATTATTAGCTACAAAAGCATAGGTAGTGAGGTAGTTGTGGAACCTATTGTTCCTGTTAAAATTGCAAGTGAGTCTCTGTCCTTTTGCATTTATATTCATCATATAGATAATACTTGTTTTGAGCAGTAGGCAGTTGACTTTATTATCTTCTGTCATTTTCTGACTGAACTCCATACCTTTAAGTAAACATCAGTGATAAAAAATGGTGGACTATGTTGATAATGTAGTGTTGGGGGGTGAACCGAGGTTTCTCTGCCTCTCTTAGACACATTGGATTTAGAGATTAGAGTGAAGCAATCTGGGCATGATGCCCTTCATTAAAAGTTAATACAAGAAAACTTATAACATCCCCAGATCAGGGAAAGGGGAAAAACTCTCTTAATATAAGAAGATGCTGTTTAGTTAGAAATCAGGTCAAAGTCAAAGTAGATAAGGAAGAGGAATTTCTTTTGTGACCCAGGTGGGAATATTTGAAAGGAAATTGTCTCCTGCAAGTTGAGATATGAATAATTTCAGGCATATTTTAAAGAAAAAGAAATAGAGTGGAAGCCTTTCAGTATTTCAAACCCCATTCTTGGGACCAAAGGAAACCCCTCACCATTAACCCTCTGGGCAGAACCAGCAGTAACTGGACAGTTCAAATGCCATTCACATTCATTGTAACGAAAGTGCCACATTTGCAAGTCTTAAGGGGCCAAATTGATTTCCATAGGCTGAGATGATAGCCTGGAAGATTGGGGCAATTGAAAGCACAGAAAGCCAATTGCTGAATGAGAGAAGATGAGGGAAAGGAGTTGGAATGAGCAAGTTAGGAGCATTGAGAAAGATCATGTACCTGCTTGAGGAGGCCTCTGGAGTGTCCCAGGAGGACCCTCCATTCCCATCCTCCACCCACGGCTCACGGCTCACGGCTCATGGCTCACGGCTCACAGTGACCCAGGCAGCATGGCGTGTCTCTGTGTGCAGTACAGCAGTGGTGCTAGACCCTTCCCCATCCACACCCCATCCCAAACTATTTGGTTTTGGAACAATTGTCTGATTCAGTTGTGACTCTCTTATGGCCTCATTAGAGTCAGTATATATTTTGATTCTAGGAAAAGCAGGCCAGACAGTACTGGAAATAGGTAGGAAGGGTCTCTCTACCCTTCTAAGCCATCTTCCTCTGTAGTCAGCTGAGCACCCAGATGGTGAATTCCAGAAAGTAGACCAAGCACTTCTTGCTATCCCAAACCATTTATTTTAAATGACGAGCCTACTCATTGTTCAAGCTGACAATCAATTCCACTTTTATACCAATAAATAGTCTAAAGAGATGACCACCTGTCACCAACATTTTCTGAAATAGTCTACGCTCATTTTAAGTTTCCAGAAAAGTATCAAGTTAAGTATAAACAAAGCAAAATACTCTAAATGACTAGCTCCTTCTCAAATTCTGGTGGTACACACGCCCCTCCCCTAAACACACACACACAGACACACGCATGCACACATGCACTATCAGTACTAGATGCTGGGTAAGCATATCAAGCATGTGAATATGAGTGTGAGGGAACCAGGGCACAAACAAATATAATCAGTGACTAATGTGATGGAAGAATACCTTCTCTAGACTTGAACTAGAGCACATACTCTACACCAGTAGTGTTCAACCTTGACTGCCCATTAGAATCACTTGGAAAATAGTTAAAAATCCGGATGCTAAGGCCACAACCCAAACCATTAAATCAGAATCCCTGGGGGTTGGGTCCAATAGACAGAGTTTTATAAACTCTGCAGGTGATTCCAATGTGCAGCCAAGTTTGAGAATCACTGCTTTATAGGATCATTTACAGCCTTATTGAGGACTATCTCTTCAATATCTTTTATTATATAGTTTATGCCTCTATAACACACATAGATCTGACATAACACAGACCTCCAAAGATGCAAACTCACTTTGATAAGATATAAATTTGTGGCAGGTATGATTCTTTCCTAAGTCAGATGTTTTAATAGGGGCTATGGTTCTAAGAGCACATGTCCTTTATCCACAACTGCTCTCACAGAGTTAGGGGTTCTGATATGATGCATCCTTCCCGTGGTGCATATTAGCACATACAGTAAAAGTCCACAGAGGCAGGCGTCATTAGCAGTATGCTAGTGGACTTGGGAGAAAAAATCAATGCGGCTCACTCACTGCCAGCATTGGGAGTATTTGATATTTAATATTTGCAGGAGTGCAATGCTGAAATACCATTTTCTATTGATTTGGATTCCATGGAAAGGTGGCAGGGAGGCACAGCTGTCCTTTAAGAGCCCTCATAAACCTGTCAATGTGGTTTTCATGCCATTGTGGTACTTAGCGTTGTAACTGGTCTTAGTCATTTTATATTCCCAGATTCTGATGGGGGCAACGTATGCCAGTTGTTACTGGAATAGAAAATAAGAGTTTAGCTCTATTCTTCAAGAACCTGTGCACTTCTGTAAAATCTTTATTTCCCAAATCCATACACTTCTGAAATAAGAATAACTCTGGCTGAGACACTGGATTCTCCCAGGTGCTCACTTTGCCAGTCATTTCCTATTGCTCTTAGCTCTTCCTCTTCCTTTTTTCTTTACTTCTTACTCCTTTAAGTTAGTGTTAGGAAGTAGAGAAAGGGAAAAGGAAGGTATAACAGTATAGTTCTTACTAACAGCTTTCTTGAACAGTCACCATATTAAAGTCTGTTTAGTACATAAAACACTGATAAATTAGAAATTAAGCAGTGCCGCAAGCCTCTAGAATTTATATATTAAAAGTACTCAAATCCTTACACTAGTTAGTTTTAAGGAGTTCAACTTTTATTTTGGACCTACTTCTCATGACATGATTCAGAGTCTTAATAGATTATTGTATTAATTCAGTTTGGGAAACCATCTTCTCATAAAAAAATGTATAAAACCGAGTCCATTCTCAAAATGAAAATGATGACAAAGCTATATTTGTGGAAACATTTACTCTTTGACTTGTAAAAGGCTAACGATGTTAAAATTGGGTTAGAACTTCAAAGTGTAAATGATCTTTGATCAGTGCAGGTGAAAATTAAGTCAAAACACAGAAGATGTTTCTCAAGTCCATGTTCCTGGGCCCATAGAAGTTCTTGGAAGTTATGAAAGGTGGATTGATTCAATTACTTATTCAGAATTACTCATTGAATGCGTGCTGTTTTCTAAAAATTGACCTGGGCATGAGGATTCAATATGTTTCCTGGACATTTCAAATAGAGAGAGGAAGAGAAATGTTTAAACAAGTACACTCAGTTGGGACTGCAATGGCTATGTGTATGAGGATGCTATGGGACCATAGAAAAGGCTATGCCAAAGCTTTTGTGGGATACTCAACAATATCTTCTTTAGGAAAATTAGATTTGAATTGATTTTTGAAATGTAAAGAAGTTCATAGAAAGGAAAGGGATGAAGGAATTACAGGGAGAGGATAAAGCGTATGCAACTACAAACAATGGAAGGAGCTTGACAAGGACTTGACTCTCAGAGTGATACTTGGGTATTGCAGGTCTAAGGGGCGGCCAGCACCTCAGGAATTAGGCTCAGGAGTCTGAACTTCGTTCATTTGGGAAATCACTGCAAGTTAAGGCATGGTCAGTTCTTCCATTTTTAAAGATAAATCTGACAGCCGCAGAGAGCTGGAGTAACCCAAAGGGGGACAGACAGTTTAGGAGGCCAAGGCGACAGTCAAAGTGAGGACTTGAACAAGGCAGTGGCCCTTGGTGTAATGAGGACATGACAGACCTAACAAATTTAGTAGACTGAGCACCTGCCTTGGAGCCAAGTTGCTGGTTTCTGATTCTGACTCTGCTGCTGACTGACCAGTTTTGAGTAAGTAACTCTCCCTCTCTGAGGCTCAGATCTGTGCTCTGTAAAATAAGGAACTTCTTTCAGCCCAGGTGATCTCCATGGTCCCATCAAATTTGCAAACACCTGGGTTTCTATGACCAGGCTGCAGAATAATGACCCATCGTGACTTGGGGGCACATGCCCACTCAGAGTGGCAGAAGAAGGAGGGTTAAAAGCATGTCAGGGGGCTTCCCTGGTGGCGCAGTGGTTGAGAGTCCGCCTGCCGATGCAGGGGACACGGGTTCGTGCCCCGGTTTGGGAAGATCCCACATGCCGCGGAGCGGCTGGGTCCGTGCTCCATGGCCGCTGAGCCTGCGCATCCGGAGCCTGTGCTCCACAACGGGAGAGGCCACAGCAGTGAGAAGCCCGCGTACCACAAAAAAAAAAAAAAAAAAAAAGCATGTCAGGGAGTTGTAGATCTCATCACTGGTTCTCCTTGAATTGCAACAATCAGGGCTTCTGATACATGCAAGACTGCCAAGGTTCACTTCTCCTCAGCTTTACCCTACTCCATTCACCCCAGTGTCAAACAGTGGGCCAATGCATCTTAATTCATTCCTTCTCCATGAAGTCCTTTCCTGGCTACTCCATCTTTATTCATCTTTGTCCACTGGACTCCAACAAACTTCAAAATGCTCACATTGTAGAAAACATTTGTCATTTTTTGACTTCCCAGCACCCAATTATCCTCTTTAGTTTGGAGGAACTGTCCCTAACTGGAATCTTTGTGAAGGACAGGACCCAAACTCCCACTGAAAAGACCAAATAAGGAGAATCTCCTTTTTTCTGCAACTTAACTGGTTAGAGAACGTGAATTTTGAGAGTGTCACAAATGTGAAGGAAAGGAACAATTAGATGTACAGCTGTGGAAGCATCTGGCACAAGGGGCTGAGTTCAGCAGCAGTGAAAAAAGCTTGTATCATTTTATTCTTATACAAACCTCCCAGTGCTTTCATTTTCTGAGCTTGGTTCTCCAGACATCCTGTCAGTTCTGTAAGCTGACAGATATCTTTGCCATACATTCATTTTCTGCTTAAGTAAGCCAAAGTCAGTTTCAGTTTGCAACACAAAACCCTGACAGATACATATCAGTTTTTAACTATGCAATCAGCCCTCTGTATCCATGGGTTCCACATCTGCAGATTCAACCAATTGCAGATGGAAAATATTTGAAAAAAAAAATCCAGAAAGTTCCAGAAGGCAAAACTTGAATTTGCTATACCCTGGCAACTATTTACATAGTATTTACATTGTATTTACAACTATTTACATAGCACTTATATTATATTAGGTTTTATAAGTAGTCTACAGATGACTTAAAGTGTATGGGAGGATGTGTGTAGGTTGTATGCAAATACTACACCATTTTATATAAGGGACTTGAACATCCACAGATTTTGGTATCTGCAGCGGTCCTGAAACCAATCCCCCATGGATAGCAAGGGATGGCTGTACTCTTCTCAGGTTCTTCGGGTCTTGAATAACTATGTAATAAGGAATATAAGGGACAGAGACTATATGTTATATTTAAGGTGAGTTTCATCATAATGCCCAGAACAGTATAGAATATGCAGGGATTTATCAATTCATATTTGTCAGTATATAGGTTTATTAATTAATTTTGTCAATTATTGATGTATGAAGTGAGGAATTTCCATTTGCATATATCTGCAAGAACAACAATTGCAGATTAGATTTCATTTCTTTTAAATATTAGTCTTATTTGGTCTTATGACTCATGAAAGAAAAAATGAAAACCATTATTTTATTTCTGTAATTAATGGACTGAATTATTAATGATAGTTATAGCACATTCTCCTCTAAAAACGAAGCAGCATTTTTTTTTTTTTTTTTTTTTTTTTTGCGTTACGCGGGCTTCTCACTGCTGTGGCCTCTCCCATTGCGGAGCACAGGCTCCTGGACGCGCAGGCTCAGCGGCCATGGCGCACGGACCCAGCTGCTCCGCGGCATGTGGGATCTTCCCAGACCGGGGCACGAACCCGCATCCCCTGCATCGGCAGGCGGACTCTCAACCACTGCGCCACCAGGGAAGCCCCGAAGCAGCATTTTTATTTTTAACTAAATTTGATTACAATGCTTTGTTTTTGTCTAGAAATGGGTATTTTATAAGCCACAAGTTAAAATGCAACTGCTATACAGGATGGTTTCCAATTTTCCTATGACCTCAATATAGAAAAGCATTGTCAGGGAGACAATGAGGCCTAAAAATAGTTTCAAATATCTGAATGCACTCAGGGTAGCCTTTAAATGCTAGCTGTGGCTAAATTTCTCATCCTGATGTAAAATCCCCAGGTGGAAAAATCTCCCTTTATGTAAAAGGTTACTTCCTTATTTTTGTTACCTTTGTGTTATTCAGAATGTTTCAAAATAATCTATGCCAGTAAGTTGTATCCATATGTTAACATAACCCTTGTTCTGTCAAACAATCAAATGGATTTTCTGTACTTGATAAATCTCCTTTCAAATAAATGGAAAAAAATGAGTACAAAAATACCTATCTTGGCCCAACTTGGGACATTTCTGAAGGGTTTTTCCCAGTGCCCAAGCTCCCAGTGGGAATGGTTGGGGTCTCCAAGATGGCACTGAAGCTTGACTTTTCCCTCTACCTAATCCCTCTTCATTCCCCTTCCTTCCCCAGCTGTTGATCCCCAGGGGACTCCTTACTAAACATCCTGTTTGCCAGACTCCATGTTAGATTCTGCAGCCTGGGGAACCTAGTCCACTACCCTTGTCCAAAATCAATGAGAGAGTAAATGGCAGAGCTAGAATTTTAAATTCATATCTGTTGATAACAAAGTCCATTTGGAAAATCTTTATACCAAATTACGACCAATTTGAGATAATGCTTCAACCAAAATTATTCAAGCTAATTCCCTGGTCCGAGAACTACCCGAAAGGCTTGTTTCTAGGAAACAGTCCAATAGATGTCTGCAGTTGATGCTTAACGATTGGCTGGGATGATGAAAAGATTGCTATACAGTCAGTTATAGGACTGACAAGGCTTTCCCAGATCTCAGAACAAGTGGCTTGAATCATCCGTGGAGCAGCATAATGGATAGTTGTGCAACTGGATTCCCTTTTCAGCCTAGCAGGCTCCCTTATCCATCAATGGCTGCTCCTTTAAGTCCCACTCTCCTCTCCCATGCTTCACCCTTTTGGCACCCCTGATCCCAAACGATGCTTTATGTTACTTCTTAGCGTTTAACATTTATTTATTTATTTTGTTAATTTTCCTTCTCCCCAACTGGACTGTTTGTGCTCTTCCCTGCTGTGTTCCCAGCACCTAGAATAATGCCTGATGTGTATTAGACCCTAACTAACATTTGTTGAATAAGTGATTGAATGAATGGTCACATCTTCTTTGCAAGCAGTTCTACGGGCAGATTTGTTTCCCCCTATAAATTCCAAAGTATTTAGTGTAGAACTTAATTATAAGATCTGCCTCTTTATAACATAATCACATGTTTACTTAAATATCTCCCCATGAACTCATCTCCAGTCTTTTCAATAGAGCTTTAAACTTCCAATCAAGTGTTCAAATGCATCAAATATCCTATCAGTTTCACCATTTTCTTGGATTTGTCTCTCCTTAAACATTCCATCCTTCTTCTCCAATCTGGACTAATTATTCTCTTGGCTTGCTTACAGCTGTCTTTCTGGAATTTCCCTTCAGCATCAGCCTCAGAGTTTCATCCACCACTCAACTGTGTTGTACCCCTATCTCCTACATTCCATTTCTTCCTCTTTCATCATTTACTTCCTAACTTTTGGTGCAACAGATCCTCTAGTAATATTCCTTATCTATTAGAGAGTGACCATTGACATTCTAAAATACCTTTATTCTATCCTCATATTTGATAATACGACTGGGTACAATATTTTAGGTTGGAAACAATTTGTCCTTAAAAATGTTAGGTGTTTCTTCATTATCCTCTCTTTAGTTCCAGTGTTGCCAGTGAGGTATACAATGCCATTCTGATCCGTGATCTTTGTTCTCATACCCCCCCCCCATTATATTTTAAGATTTTTCTCTTTATTACTGGTGTTTTATAATTGTGCATGTGTTTGTTTCCTTTTAATTTTCTGGTCACTGAGTGGGCCCCTTCAATTCAAGCAATTGATGTCCTTTACTTCTGGAAAGTTTTCTGGATCAATTTTCTTTTATAATTCCTTGACATCTTTTTTTTTTTCCTCCATTTCTTTCTTTCCTCAACTCTTGTTATTCAGATTTAGTCATCCCAGATTTATCCCCTAATTTAAAAATTTTTCTTCATCCTATTTCACAACTCTTTTTCTTCTATTTTGTGAAATACTTTCTTGATAATATCTTCTAAACTTTTTTATTGACATTTTTATTCCATTTCTTGGTCTCTCAACTTTTTTTTAATTTGATGGCATTTATTACTTCTTCAATAGATTTAATATTTCCTTATTTTTCTAAAAATATTATTATTATTTTCTTTTCCCTGAATTGTTTTTAATAAACTTCTTCTTTATCTCTCCTTCCCTCCTTCTTCCCTCCCTCCATCTCTGCCCCACTCCCCCACACACTTTTCTTGTTAGAGGTTTTCCCAAGTGTCAGAATCCTTGTTTGTCCATCTATATTTAGGAGTGAGATAAAAGTATGCTGATTGCATATATTTTATGCATGGATGGGCCTTAAAAAATATCATTCTTCACAAATTGGTGGATTAGGATTGCAGTCATTTCATCAGGGGCTCTACAAATGTCAGTACTTGTAGGCCTTTGCTCCTGGGCTAGTTAGGACCTATTTTATAGTTTCTCAGAGTAAATGCAGAAGGGAGCTTGTGGGGAGCAGTGGGTTCTCACCATTCTATTAACAGGTCTCACTTAATTCCCATGTTTTCACTATAACATCTCACTCCTGTTCTCAGTTGTGCCTGGTATCCTCAAATGCGTATCCTCTCTGGCTTAACTCTGGAGAGAATAAATCTCTAGAACTAGAGTGCAGGGGTGGAGTAGTATCCACACTCTTCTGTTGGCTAGGGCATTGGATTTGACAGTGCTGAATTAGAGCTGATTTCTGTGTTCCTGAAAAACAGTAAAGGATAAGGGAATCCTCCCTACCATTTTGTTATGGACAAGGTTTTAACTGCAAAGAACCACCCTTCTCTATACGATTTAGGTAAGACGCAAGAATGCTCCCCTTGTTTACCTATGACAAGGGCAGGCACACACTCTCCAAATTCTCAAATTCTCATTCTTTGTCTCATAAATGATTAGCAGAACTGCTTATTCCTCCCCTTTGTCAATCAGAACAAAATGCTTGTTAACCAAACTGTTGGTTGGTCCCTGGACTTTGACCCACCCTCAGTCTGAGCTAGATACAGCCCCTCCTTAACAACATCTCCTGAGAATAGGCTGGACTCAGAATAAAGCATTCCCTGATCTGTTTGACTGCCACTTTTTCTTCCCTCTTCCCCATTCCCAATTTGTTTACTCCTCTCTGTAGAAGAAAAGCTCCTTTT
Source organism: Hyperoodon ampullatus (assembly GCF_949752795.1). Taxonomy (NCBI): domain Eukaryota; kingdom Metazoa; phylum Chordata; class Mammalia; order Artiodactyla; family Ziphiidae; genus Hyperoodon; species Hyperoodon ampullatus. Next base: position 32,800,427 of record NC_136913.1, read on the forward strand.
GCCAAGTTCTCAAGGTGCTTACAGACTTTATGGTCAGAACATTCTATTTGCAACAATCTCTTTGCAATAGTCCTTTTGAATAAAGTGTTTCCTTACCAAGTCTGGGTTTATTTGGATTTGTTTTCTATTTGACAGGTATAAGGTAAAATTGTCCCTTTTACAAACATACAACCGATTATTTTATTTTTTCTAATTAATTTTTTTATTGGAGTATAGTTGATTTACAATATTGTGTTAGTTTCTGCTGTACAGCAAAGTGAGTCAGTTATACATATACACATGTCCACTCTTTTTTAGATTCTCTTCCCATATAGGTTATTACAGAGTGTTGAGTAGAGTTCCCTGTGCTATACAGTAGGTCCTTATTAGTTATCTATTTTATATATAGTCGTGTGTAGATGTCAATCCCAATCTCCCAATTTATCCCTCCCCCCCTTTCCCCCTTGGTAACCATAAGTTTGTTTTCTACACCTGTGACTCAATTTATATTTTGTAAATAAGGTTCATTTGTAACATTTTTTTAGATTCCACATATAAGCGATATCATATGATATTTGTCTTTCTCTGTCTGACTTACTTCACTTAGTATGACAATCTCTAGTTCCATCCATGTTGCTGTAAATGACACAATTTTGTTCCTTTTTATGGCTGAGCAATATTTCATTGTATATATGTACCACATCTTCTTTATGCATTCCTCTGTGGATGGACATTTAGGTTGCTTCCATGTCCTGGCTATTGTAAATAGTGCTGCCCAATTATATTATTTTAAATTTACCTGGTGAGCAATGCTTTCAAAGACTTGTCTCCTTTTATTGAAGCTTTCCAGAGTTCTGTTCTTCCAATCATTCTGTTTCATGTTAGCTTCCCTCTTGCAGGTTTAGCATTTAGTTTTCTCTTGTATATTTAGTCCATTACTTCCATGTGTAGAAGTATATGACATATTCATGATTGCTCATTATTCTAATTAATAATAGTTTTACTATATTTAGGGAAATTCCTTCATTGTGAAGTTTATATATCTCACAGACATAGAAAGCAGAATGTCATGTTCCAAACCTCCCTTTCAGCTAGGAACATACATGTGACCAGGAGCGCTATGGGTGAATTTGATGCAAAGGTGAGCAGTGTGAGAAAACAGGACCAGTGTGGAGCTTCCATTCTATCTGGCTTTCGTGGCAGAAGAGGCATCTAGTTTTCAGAAAAGGGATGACTTGCTATCACAGAAATGGCACTGGTGCTGGAAAGTGGCTGTAAAGTCAGGTTCTTAGTCATTATTGCTGGTGGTGTTTGCTCTCATAGCTGCAGCAGCACTTTCCCGAATAAGACAATCCTGTTTCTCAGTTTAGAGCGCTAGCCTCTACACTTTCTCTCAGCCTTACAAGAGCTACCCAATATTCTCTAATAAACTACTTTTACTTAAGTTAGCCAAAGTGAATTCTTTGTGCAGAGGTCATTATTTCTGTCACATCCTCTTCATCATGCCTTGTTTTGACCAAGCATAAGGTAAACATTTTTGTGAAGAATGACAGTGAATAATGGTAAATCTGCTTACTGTTAGAGACCTGCTTTCTTTGCTTAAGCAAACAAAACACAGGCTTGATGTGCAGCTTGTGATCTAGCAACCATTTTGTCCCCCTGTTTTAAAAGGGAGAGGACAGAAGAATAGCAGGCTGTCACTTGGCATGGATAGCAGTGCTACTTCATCAGTTCACTTCAGATCTGTGTCAACTCTCATTCACTAAGTTAGTCCACAGGGACCTTAATTATCTTAAAATTTTTATGGGACATTCAATTAATATGCTATATTAATAATTCATGCTTATAAGGCCTAATAAGAAGGATATAGTAGGTACCATAGATGCTTTTTGGAAACACTTGTTTCCAAAAACTTTGGTTTTCGAGGTAAGTGACTAGGAGAGTATGATATATCACTTGATTGTTAAACATATTCACCATGTTTCCTTGTACTTTGTTTCCTCTCCCAATGGAAAAATACACTTATCTGTACTGTGGAATTAAGCTTGGCCATATGATTTGTAAGTAGAAGTGAACTGGGTCACTTCTGAGAAGAGTTTTTGGCCAGAATGTACTGTACCATTCATATCTTTTTTATCTGCTGAAAGACTAGAAGTATCTTAGGCAGGGCTCCTGGAATAAAGTCACATCAGACCCATAATAGATACGTAAACTGAGTGAAAAATAAATCTTTGTTATAGTAAACCACTGAGATTTTTCTGTTGAAAGTTGCTCTAGCAAAATTTAGCCTAAGCTGACTTATAAAACTTATTTTGTAACTTTGCTTTTATGATCAAGCAATTAGTTTTCATATGTTAACAGTCTGTAGGTCTTTAAAGTGACAAATCCATATAAAACTACAATATAGATAAAAGAATCTTTTGTTAAATTTGTATTTGTGTTGAGTTTTCTAGATAACCTTACTCAGTTGTGCTATAGGAAAATACTAATAAGGATTCTTTTGGTCTAGACGTCTTTCTTCAGACTGCTTTAATGAACACGTTTATGATTCTTATCTTCTTGATAGTAAACTTATGGATCTTCTTGAGTATACAAGGGCTCACATAACCAGTCCAATATAGACAGTATCCAAAGCAAACATGGAACTACCTTACCCTAATAACTTTAAAACATGGAAAATAAGATAATTTTCTGAGAATTTAAGCATAAAACCAGTGAATGAAAAGTTATTTGAAGATATTAAAAAAAACTTAAGGAGAGAGAAATGTCTCCATTTGGGTAAGACTTTAAATCTATCTGAGTAAATGTGCATCTGAAAAATGGTGTTTATGAGAATGGAGTTTATTCAGCTGATAAAGTATAGGAAAAGGAGAATGATTTTTAAAAAGCCATTAGCACTACCCATCCAAGTATTTTGTAGGGAAAAGATGGTTCTATTGCCAAACATACTCCTACTTCAGACACAGAAGTTGTTAGCAAACTAAACTTGACATTATTATTTACTTGTATTTTTCGATTTCCTGCCAACAAGCAGACTGCTGATTATAAGTTTGCTTCCTGAATACAGAGAGAGGATGCCCTAGTCATTTCAATTGCAAGTGCACGTGCAAATTACTTCTGATTGTGAAGCCAGAAATTGGTATTCTGGTGTACACATCAGTTTCTACAAAAATGATGTGGTGGATAATCTCCAGTTGCTCCTCCAGACATACTCCTTTCATTTTAAACCTTTTTCTTTGTTCTAGAAGACTGATTTTGTGGACTGCATTACCTGAAACCCTTGCTGTTTGTCTTTTGCTTGCATATTTGACCAATGTGTGGTACCAGCAGGAGATTAAAAAGCAAGAGGAAGGGTGGGGACTCTGGAATGATAGAGGAAGGATGACCAAAAAGCTGTAAAAACAAAAAGAACACTGGCCAAAATTGTCAAAATCAACCTTTTCAGAACCTTGACAATTGAAGTCCTACTGTAACCAGAGGAGCGTTTACTCAGGAGAAACAGTTGAATCTGGGAAAGAAAAAAAAGAAAGCTCTGACATAATTGTGAGTATCTAGAGACCACATGCATGTGCAGGGCTGTGCATGTGCCCAGGAAAACCCTGAGAAGGTCCTATAATCTCTTACTCAAGACAACTTCGTTGAGCCAGATTCAATAAGCATATTTATGGTTTTCATCTCTTTAAAATAGCAGATTTTTGGATCCCCTTGAATAACCAAGGTGAACTTCCCAAGGATGTATTAATGGATGTTTATACTATTCTCTAACCACTACATGTGTTTATAGCAAACAACCTTTATTTTTCTCACCACATTTCTTTGTGAGGGCCATCCTCACCAGGACAAGGTATTATGGAAAGAATAGTGTGGTGGTTTGTGGAAAAAAGTCATCTGGGCTGAGTTGACTTTTCCAGGAGCAGCAGGAGCAAAGCATCAGAAGAAGGAGCCTGACACCCAAAGGAAAGGCAAAGGTCAAGGAGGGCCTAAGTGTGCTCTAAGTGCTCCTAAGAAGATATTGGATTCCAACTACTTCTAGCTAGGGATTCCTAATGGTAAAAGCTAGGGAGGAAAAAAATGACTGTCTTGAAGAAAAAGAGAAAATGGGGAAAAGGCTTTTTTACTCTTCTTTAAGAATGATGAAAAAAATAGTTTTTTCTGACAGGATAGAACCCGGCTATGGAAAATTTTATTTACTCTTAGGGCCAGTCTTTTGAACAGATTGTTTTTCTTCATTTTCATGTCATAGGGGAGAGAAAACTAGAATTCTTAAGGTAGAAAAAGTAAGAGAGCAGCAGGGAAAATCCTAGTCAAGCTGGGCTTCCAGAAATTTGAAATGAATATACTGATTTCATTCATTGTTTATCAGTATGGCTTGTGGCTCTAAGGTTTAGAACCACTATTCCAGTGAGGCCTTGTTACTAATGACCAAGTGTCTATATCACTAGTGGGTGCTGAGTGAAAAGGCAACGACTGAGAATCCCTACTCCAATCACCTCTAACAGAATAAAATAAGATAAATAGCCTGACTGTGGAAGAATTACAGAGACACTGACAGCAGCTTAGAGAAACATTTCAGAGATATTTGAACACGAAATGAATTTCAAAACTGGAGGGAATAATAGCAATAGCAAACACTGAACGTTTTTATTATTTCCAGGAACTGTTCTACGTGTAAATGTCATGTAGGTATTAGCTCACTAAATTCCTACAGCAATCCTACAAGATAGATACAATTCCATTTTATAAAGAAGCTATCTGAGGTAATGAGAACCTAAGTGACTTTTCCAGTTACTTAGTATGGGAGTCTGTTCCCAGGACCCATACTCCCAACCTTAGATCCTGATTACATAGAAGGTTTTACATTTAATAAAATGGTTATAAATCCTTAGTTTCATAAATATCTGAGTGTAAGCTCCAAGTTAGATTGAGTGATAGTTGATAATAAAATATTTTTAAAAGTTTTATAACTTACTATAAAAATATTCCCCATAAGACATACCTCTGTTACTAAGTAGTATTATGTAATTATGTTCATATGTATAATAAGGTTTGGAAAAGTCTTTGACAAATATAGACCATGGGTATCCTGTACTATGCAAACAAGTCTGCCTTAGTATAGTATTATCTATTTGGATAAATGGTATCAGAGAGAAGAACATTACCCTAAAGTCCTCTAAGTGTTCAAAGTTCAGTTATAAGCAAATGACAAGTGTCTTATACATAGATATAGCAGAGCCAGGAATAATGGTACACAAAGCTGATGACCATGGCAAGGATTAATCAAAATAATTTTCTTTTTTTAAAAAAATAAATTTATTTATTTATTTTTGGCTGTGTTGGGTCTTCGTTGCTGTGGGTGGGCTTTCTCTCTAGTTGCGGCGAGCGGGGGCTACTCTTTGTTGCGGTGCGCGGCCTTCTCATTTTCGTGGCTTCTCTTGTTGTGGAGCACGGCCTCTAGGTGCACAGGCTTCAGTAGTTTTGGCACGTGGGCTCAGTAGTTGTGGCTTGCGGGCTCTAGAGCTCAGGCTCAGTAGTTGTAGCGCACAGGCTTAGTTGCTCCGTGGCATGTGGGATCTTCCCGGGCCAGGGCACGAACCTGTGTCCCTTGCATTGGCAGGCAGATTCTTAACCACTGCGCCACCAGGGAAGCCCAAAATAATTTTCTTGAAGCAGAAATATATAAAGGTGAACAAATTAAAACACTCAATTCTAGTGTACCACCAGAGTAAAGCTATTAACATTAAGTGTATTTCCTTCCTATGTCTGCAGAGGTTTTTGTTTTACATAAGTATGCTTACATAGCATATACACAATTTTGTATCCTGATTTTATTCTTTACTTAGCATTATAACAGAAATCTTTTCCATATTTTACACATTCTTTAGAAATATCATTTAAATGACTTTATAATATTTAATCAACCAAGGTGTACCTGATTTTATTACCAATACTATTTTTAACTTTTTAGGTTTTTCAGTTTTTTGCTATTACACATCAGATTTCACCTAACTTCATGCATGTACATTTTAATATTTAATTATATTTTATATAGAAACATTTCTAAAAATATAGTTATTAAATTAAGTATAATAATATTTTTATGATACTTGGTATATATCGTCAGACTGCTTTCCAAATGGATTATCCTACATTGCATTACCATCCTCATTCTACTAAAACTACTATATCAAGTAAAACATATGCCATCCCTTATTTATGGAAGTGCCATTTATGTTACACTCATATATATATAAGATGTCCTAATTTTAATATTTGTTAATTTGACTTATGAAAGCTGTTGTATTTCTCCCTTTTTCTTTCTCTCCCTTACTCACTCACTGGAAAATCTGGATATTTCAGTAATATTAACACATACTTAGGAGTCAAATAAGCTTGAATTGGTGTCTTTATTTTGCCACCAAGAAGCCATGTGACCTTAGGCAAATTATTTATCCCTGCTGAGCCTCAGATTCCTCCTATACAAAACAGGGTTAATAATATATATCTTATAGAGTTGTAATAAGAAATATAGCAAGGTTTGAATAAATTTGAGTAAGTAATAGATACAGTAATAGTAATAGTTGCAGCAGTATTTAGAAAAAAATCAATATCAACAAATAAAATGGAATCATTTGGGTAAATATCTTTGGATATTTAGAACCACATAACGGTGATATTCAAAATGTGTAACAACTGATATGTCCTCAACTCTGACCAATTAAAATGAATGCCTGCACCACTAAAAAAAAGTTTAAAAAAAAAAAGGGAGTGTAACAGATATGTTAAGGAAGGAAAGAAAATGGAATCGTATAAAATGCTCAATTAAAATCATGAAAGCAGAAAACGAGTGTAAGACAAAAATAGGAACAAAGAACAAGGTTAACAAATACAAAACAGCAACAAATACGGTAAATATTAATCCAGCTATATCAATAATCACATTAAACTTCAGTAGTCTAAATATACCAATTAAAAGATTAACAGAGAGGATCAAAAATAAGACCAACTAGATGTTGTCTACAAGAAACCCACTTTAAATATAAAGTCACATATAAATTAAAAGTAAATGGATAGAAAAAAGTACACCATGCTAATACTAATCAAAAGAAAGCAGAAGTCGCTATGTTAATTTCAGACTGAGTAGACTCCAAGGCAAGGAGAGTCATCAGGGATAAAGAAGAGCATTACATAATAGTAAAAGAGTCAATTCTCCAAGGAGACATAACAATCTTTAACGTGTATGTGCCTAACAACAGTGCATCAAACTATGTGAGTCAAAAACAAATAGAATTGCAAAGAGAAATAGATGAATCCACTATCAGATTTCAGTACCTCTCAGAAATGGACAGATCCACAGTATGGTGACAGATGGAAGCTAAACTTTTGGTGGTGAGCACACTGTAGTGTATACAGAAGACAAAATATAATATTGAATACATGAAACTTATGTTATAAACCAATAACAAATTTTAAATAAATAGGACAGATTCAGCAGGCAGAAAATCAGTAAGGACATAGCTAAACTCAAAACCACAATCAATCCACTGGGTATAATGACATCTCTAGACTGATTCATCCAACAGCAACAGAATAGTATACATTCTTCTCAAGCTCACATGGACTTGGTGAATACTAACATAGACCACTTTCTGGATCATAAAACACACCTTAAAAGTTTAAAAGAATAGAAAGCATACAGTGTCTGTTCTCAGACCACAATAAAATTAAACTCGAAATAAATAACAGAAAGATATTTGGAAAATCCCAAAATATGTGGAGAGTAAACAATGCACTTGTAAATAACACATGGATCAAAGAAGAAATATGAAGAGAAATTTTAAAATATTTTGAACAAAATGAAAATGAAAACACAACTTACCAAGATTTGTAGGATATAGTGAAAGCAGTGCTTAGAGGGAAGTTATAGCATTGAATGTATATTAAAAAGGAAGAAAAGTCTAAAATCAATAATCTAAGCATCTACCTCAGGTTTCTGACTACTGTATGAATGCTAGAGTGCTTTCCTTGTGGATCTACCACTCCTGGGCTCAATACTTTCAATAGATAGTCACATTTTGTTTAATGATTTTTATTTTATATTTTAAAAGAAAATTTCTTCTTTTTATTATAGCTGCGAATTCTACATGATAGAAAAAACTGGAATTTAGAGATTCTTTTTTTTTCAGGCTAAGTTACTTTATTTTTTTAAAGTATAGTTGCTGTACAATATTATATAAGTTACGGGTGTACAATATAGTGTTTCCCAATTTTTAAAGGTTATACTCCATTTATAGTTATTATAAAATTTTGGCTATATTTCCCATGTTGTACAATATATACTTGTAGCTTATTTTATACCTAATAGTTTGTACCTCTTACTCCCCTACCTCTATATTGCCCTTCCTCTCTTCCCTCTCCTTGCTGTTAACCACTCGTTTGTTCTCTATCTCTGTGAGTTTTCTTCTTTTTGTTATATTCACCAGTTTGTTATAATTTTTAGATTCCACATATAAGTGATATCACACAGTATTTGTCTTTATCTCTCTGACTTACTTCACTTAGCATAATGCCCTCTAAGTCCACTCATTTTGCTGCAGATGGCAAAATTTTGTTCTTTCTTATGGCTGAATAGTATTCCATTGTATATATATACCACTTCGTCTTTATTCATTCATCTGTTGATGGACACTTAGGTTGCTTTCATACCTTGGCTATTGTAAATAATGCTGCTATGAACATTGGGGTACATGTATCTTTTAGAATTAGTGTTTTCTTTTGGATATATGCTGAGGAGTAGAATTACAGGGTCATATGGTAGGTCTATTTTTAGTTTTTTGAGAAACCTCCAAACTGTTTTCCACAGTGGCTGTGCCAATTTACATTCTCACCAACAGTGTACTAGGGTTCCCTTTTCTTCATATCCTTGCCAACATTCCTTATTTGTGTTCTTTGTGATGATAGCCATTCTGAGAGGTGTGAGGTGATATCTCATTGTGTGTTTTTTTTTAAGATTTTTTTTTGATGTGGACCATTTTTTTTAAAGTCTTTATTGAATTTGTTACAATATTGCTTCTGTTTTATGTTTTGGTTTTTTGGCCGTGAGGCATGTGAGATCTTAGCTCCCCAACCAGGGATTGAACCTGCACCCCCTGCATTGGAAGGTGAAGTCTTAACCACTGGACCTCCAGAGAAGTCCCTCGTTGTGGTTTTGATTTGCATTTCCTGGATGATTAGTGATGTTGAACATCTTTTCATGTGCCTGTTGGTAATCTGCATGTCCTCCTTGGAAAAATGTCTTTTCAGTTCTTCTACCCATTTTTAAATCACATCGTTTGTTTTTAGGATGTTGAGTTGTATGAGTTGTTTATGTATGTTGGATATTAATACCTTATTGGTCATATCATTTGCAAATATTTTCTCCCATTCAGTAGGTTGTCTTTGTTTTATTGATGGTTTCCTTTGCTGTGGAAAAGCTTTTAAGTTTAATTAGGTCCCATTTGTTTATTTTTGCTTTTATTTCCTTTACTTAAGGAGGTGGATCCAAAAACTATTGCTGTGATTTGTGTTAGAGTATTCTGCCCATGTTTTTCACTGGAATTTTATAGTATCTGGTCTTACACTTAGGTCTTTAATCCATTGTGAGTTTACTTTTGTATATGGTGTAAGAGAGTGTCCTAACGATTTTTAAAAATAGAACTTCTGTAATGACACTTTATTTTAGAAAATTTAGCTATCTTTAAAAGGAACCAAGATTAAGTTTTAAAGGATAAAATTATCATTCTTCATGATGTCATCATAGAGATACTGAAAGTTATGATATAGAATTTTAAATTTTAGCTTCATGTTTGAAAGGATCTAAAAGTTTAAACCTCCAAAAAGACCTCAGGTAATTAAATATTCATCAAAATCAGATATGAGTTATGAATATAAGAAGTTTTCAAATTATATTGTCTCGTCATCCTCAAAGAAACTAATGTAAAAGAATAATTCTTGGCTCTCTGTTTCACTTTGTAAGCATTGCTATTATGTCACGTATGCATTATTCTGTATATATAGTATGGTTACTTATACTTTAGATAATCCGTTTGTCAGAAGATAAAAAGTAAGATGCTTTGTGCTCATAATTTCTCTTTTTATTAAATTAAAACAATTGTTCATTGAAATAAAGTTTTGAGTAAAAATATTAGTAAATATTTTAGCCACATTTGATTTGAAGCAGCATATTTCATATATGCCTTCCTATTTTTTCTATAAGTTAGTGAATGTGTGGTCTTAGAACACTTTAAATAATTCCTGATTATAAGTCCGGAAAGCAGTTGTTTCAATTAAACACAGCGATTTAGCAATTTTGTCAAGAACTTGATATCTACAACTATAGTTCAACTATGGGAGCTTGCTGTTTTCCAATTAGACAGAGAATAGTGGGACCAAATTTTGAAGTGAAAAATGATTTCAGCAGCATAGTTCAAGAAGTTTTGTTAGTGCTAAAGGATCTTGGTAAGAAAGAGCTTATTAATCTTGTCACAGAATTTTGTCACCCAAGAGAGGTAAAAGACAACAAGGCCAATATCAGGTCAATGAATGCTATTGTCAGAATAAAAATCAAGCAAGATTTAAAAAAAAAAAACAACTTTGTTAGAACCAAAGTCAGCACAGCGTCTGGGAGTTTTACTGGAATTCTATAGCCAGTGAACATAAGGAATATTCCTGGATTATCATCATTAGGAAGGATCAAAGTGTTCTAAGAGCACATCCTAAAAAGACTGGATCTCGGTATAAGGGAGAAGGAAACAACAGGTTTAATTTCTGCCCTCAAACAAGCCAGCTATAGACAGGAAAGCCATGCACCATGGGGTTGGCCTGGGAGTCTCAGTTTTCACACCTGCCCAGTTCAGTCTCCCTCAGTATAGGAAACGATTGTGGTAGTACAGGTGCCAGAGATGGGATCCTGACACTAATTCACAGATCTGTATCTGGTTTTCCAACAGTAGGATGCTTATGTCTTGAAGTGGATCAACATTGGTGTTGTTTAGAGAGCCCGAAAAAATAACCAAAACTACATTATTTCTTTCAAATGGCCTTTTCTCGTGTCTAGGAAGGTAGCATAGAGGTAAGCAGTGAGGTATTTTTGTGACATTCTGGCGCCTGAAGCAAAAGTAACCATTTAAAATGATAGTTCTGGTAAGCAGAATTATTCAAAATTGATCACTGAGAGTTGGAGGGAGAAAGTAAGAACACGTGAGTGAGCAGAGACATAATTGTCTTAAGAGGGAAACTTTTCCTCAGTGGTAGAATTGTCAGCTTTGAAATAAGTTCTCTGATACAGTTTTTACAGGTAACTGAGAGTAATAAAAAGATATCAAATCTGGAAATAGTTGTGGTCTTGAGCAATTCCTTTATTATTTCTGGGTCTCAGTTTCCTCAGATGGAAAAACCCAATAGTCTTTAAAATGTATCAAGCATTAACATTCTGAGACTCCTTTTTCTTACTGCTCTCCCTGCTTTCCTGTTTTGTGCTCAAACTCACTTTTGTATTCTTTCCATTCCATACTGAGTACATCTCCCTGCTGTTTCTTGTCATCCCTGCCAAGAAGGAGACATCCCTAGAGACTGTTAGTCAGACATACTACACAATTATCATCAATACCAGACAACCGGTCTTCATCAGGGAAGAGAGGATCATTGAACAAGCATGAAAACAACAGTCATTGGACTGAAATGAAGGAACATGAAGTATGCATCATCAAGGCAAAAAACACTGGATCACTTTTGTTTTTCTTTATTTTCCTCATCCAGGAAATTTCCAGGAATGTTTTGCCCAAACTAGATAGGAATTGTGGATCATAACACCTTCTTGATTCCTCCTCCTCCTCACCTCCTAGCTTGGGAGATCCTAATTAATTCCCAACAAATTGATTAGCTGGCTACACAGTGTGCCAGCCACTTCCACTCTGTGCTGCCTCTAGTGCTTTCTCCTTGTGGTGCTTACATACGTTGTAAAATATGTGCGTGTATGGAGACACAGACATATGTACATTTTTTTTTCTGTTTTAGTTTTAAGGAGAAGTCAAACCTTTTCCTGCCTGTGCTAAAAAAAAAAAGTCAAATGATGGATGATTTTGACATTTAATGATATTTAAAGATAGAAATTACCTATACTGGAGAGATCTAAATATAGCCAGTTGTAAATTTAGTGTGGATATTTTTATTCCTCTTCTATAAAAGAAAAAATCCTCAGTATGCTCTGTTGTCATTGAAATGAGATCTAAACCCCAACAGTGGTCATTTTTAGGGGGTTACCAGATCAGTCATTCCATTTAATGCCACATATTCACTGCAGATTATAGACAGATGAAGAGAGAAAACAATGTAGCCAGTTGCTTGGTGGAAAGGGATTTAAATTTGCAAAGGGCAGCCAGTGAGTCACACATCAGAAAAAGGGGGAGATGATAAAACATGAATTTATTGACCAGAAGATTGCCACCATACCCTACTGTTAGGCACAAAAATAGAAGATGGTGCTATGAATTGTTAGTTCCATGCCCTAAAAGCCTGGCAGTGCTTTTAAGGACTATTCGGTAAGCTATAGTGGTATTCTGAAAATGACAGTTTCTCAAAGAGGCAAGGGTAACATAAATAGGCAGTTATTAGGGCAAGTTAGTGTACTGGGCAACCCAGTAGAGCACATGTTCAGGATCTCAGTGGTGCTAGATCTACAGTACCCTAACTACTTTCATCCTATCCAGTACACACTCTGTCGAACATGAGGTATCAGGGCTCATTTGTCTTGTTGAAGGGCCTTTAATGAAATGGAACTTAAACATGAAATAAGGGAAAATTAAGGAAAACATTGCTTAACTCCATGGACTTGTCTGCTACTTGTATCTGTATAGAAAAATACATATTTTCAAATTACTGCTTTCGGACACCTTGTAGCGCTTTACCTTTTTAAAGTTGTTTGTGACAAAAGCTAGAGCTATGTTCCCCAGACTCCACCACTACCAATATAGCTACTATTTTTAATGGGGAAAAAAAAACTGTATTTGTGGTGGCACAGTCTAGGCAGTTAACATTATTTTTTGTCACACACACACACACAAATCTGAGGGATTTAACATAATAATGGTTTAATTCTCATGCATACAAAGCCTGGTCAGGTGGCTCTCCTCTACGGGTGATGGTTGTCCCCAAACTCCTTTCATGCTGAGTAACCACGTCCTGAACAAATGATTTCATGATTGCCATTATAACATCCAATCAGCAGAAGGAGTGGGTGTGAAGAGTGAACATGAGTCACACCCAGTTTTAAATGCCTTCATTCAGAAGTAGCATACTACTGCCACCTTCTTTCCATTGGCAAGAACTAGTCATATGGTCCCACACAGATTCAAGGAGGCTGGGGAGTTTAGGTTAGCAAGTAGATATAGTTCCAGTTGCCTCAGCAGAAGGAGTGGGTTTGGTGAGTATCTAGTCAGTTTCTACAAGAGTCTACCCTTCTGGTGATCACGTGTATCTTTCCCTCCATCCCTAGAAAACATATTCCACTTTTCCAGGGAGAGACCTCAAGGTTCCACCAGTTGCTCTATCCAGTTCAAAGTTTAGGATCTCTGGGTGATGCAGAGTCCTGTACATGCAACACTGATGAGAATCCTTGTCTTATGACAGCTCATGAGCTCAAAAGAGAAGTAGACTGCTCTCCACACCACATCTTAAAAAAATGTTGAAACAGGGACACAATCACAATAATAACCATTCCTAATTATAAAGGAACAAATGGAAACATACAGCAGTGCTTTGTGCATTCAATTATAAAATTCCAATGAATAGACATCGTGAAAGTCCAGATCCTCATCTGCGGGAAGAACTTCATAGTCCACTGTTCCTCCTAGCCCCTGGATTTACTTCTCTGAGATTCTTCTCCATCCATGATTCTTCTTGGTGACATCAAAATTAAGTTTTGGAGAGTATGCCTTCCTAGAGTGCTGTGCAACTGTTGTAGTTTCCTTCCTCTGCCATGATTATTTTAAGACTCTCTGGAAAGGTGCTTTTCTTTTGCAAATGAAAATTTTGGTTGATTTGGTGATAGAATTCCCTAAAAAACCTGGTAGGTTTCTGATCTGCATTTTTCCAGTCAGTTCCATATGTCAGTGACCCCTTTCACAATTCTTTCCTAGTCATTGTTTTCATATCTGCTTTATTTCTGTGCTCATTCACCCCTTGTATCTTTCTCTCAATGTAATGGAAGATACCTTGAGACTATCATGTTTGAGTGGGGGAGGACATACCATTAATCTGACCTTTGGTTATAAGGTAGAGTCACTCTGTTCAACTGAGAAATCTCATTAGATCTTTGTTGATCAAAGCCCTTTTTACTCTCATATACATTTGGAATCCAGAAGCTTTTGTTTTTTTCCAAAACTCTAAGACTATGAATTGGGGGGCATTCTTTACTACTTCATTTACATTTAAAATAGACATTATTTCCAGAGCTCAGCCCTATCACATTTTTTTTAACCAAATAAAACTACTAACAAACAATCTGCACTATTAAAGTTTCGCTTTTCAACTTCTTTCCCTCAAGCTATAAGCTCAGTGGTCTCTGGTCTGCCTCCTATTTTTTCAATCACCAATTTTACCAACTGTTTCTTAATATACAGCGTCCCATCTTTCTTGTCTCTGATGTTAGGTTCCTTGCCACCTCATTCCTACTCTCAACATCCAAAGTTTAGCTTTGTTACAGAAACATTCCACTTCAGGCTTCTAATTTCTGCATTACTCATATTAGATTGGGCTTAAATATTAGTGGAAAATTGTTCCTCACTCATATCAGAGTTCAATAAGGTAAGCAATGGAAAGCTCCACTCTATTAAGTAACTCAGAGACTTAGGATTCTTCCATGTAGGGACTTCACCTTTGCTTTGATCCTTCTTTAGAGATGAGATAGACCCTCACTCAGAATTTGGTTTAGAAGTCAAGACTATTGAAAACACACACACACACACACATACACACACAAACACAAACACCCCCCAAAGGATTTTCACTCACATATTGAGGCTTTATTGGGAAAGCTGGAAAGGCTCCTAAAGCAGGTTCAAAAGGACTGAGCAGAGAGTGGTGACTGACACAGGATTTTTAGGCAGTTAGAAAGTTAGGCTGGGTGAACATTTCCTCATGTGGGCTGAGCCAGTCATAGTTTGAATTTACCACTTGAATTAAAGGAGGGAGAACCCAGGTTTTCTTATGAGCTTGCCCCCAGTGTGGGTCAGAAGGAAAAAAAGGAGGGGTGGAGTTTGAAAGCATTTAGCAGTCACACATGAAAAATTGAGTCAGACTCTTTATTACAGCTCTTCTCTACATGTGAACTCCGAGGTTGCTGTGAAAGGGGAAAAGACAAGAGATCCTTATATTAAATATGGTACATAACTTACGGTGCAGGTCTAGAACTCATGTTCATAACTTCAACCTCGAGTCTGCTGACCATGACTAGTCATATATCCCGCCCCTCTCTTCCAGCTTCCCCCAGATAAAAGGGGTAACATGTAATCATCCCATGGGCCCAGGGGAAATTTGAGGTGGCTTCATGTACTTTGGCACAACCCCAATATGCTTAGTTTTGTGATTTAATTATGTAGTATATGAAATGGAATATGTAACCAGGGGTGTTATATTCAGAGGGTTTCATTGAACTTGTATGACTGAGAACTGTGCAATTTCATGGATACAAAGCAAATAAAATCCCTTCATAACTCTCAATTCCATTAATGTTAAGCCTTTAGCATATGCTACTGGGGCAGGGGAAAAGGGTATGAAGGTGAGGATGTAATCATATTTAGCACTTTAAAATCCCTAAATATACTGTCCTACACAATAAGTATCTAAGTTGGGTTTTCTATGCGAGAGATTAATCATGAAGAATAATAAGCAAAATTGCATCTTCTAAATGAGAAAATATTAAAACATGTTCAAAACATGGTAGATCTTCTCTTCTTGGCCTAACATGATTTTCTCAGAGCCTAGTACATTATTAATCGTAAAATAGTATTTGTTAAATAAATGAATGAATAGATGAATGAATGGTTAGGAGGATGTGTGGGGTGGATGTTACTGGCAAATATCTACCCAGTATAAAATGTGACTTTTATTTTCCTTCTGTTGGAGCATAGACGTACACTCTTGATGAGCTAGAGTTAGTAAGAAGGAAGAAACACAGCATTTGGTATCAAAACGACCTAAAGTCATGACAGTGCTTCTAAACTACTTCACTGTGTGATATTGAACAAGGTAGTGAACAGATATGTACCTCATTTTTCTCACGCATAACAGTTGAATTGGGGTGTTATATGAATTAAATAATGAAGTGGTATAAAATGTCTGGAATATAATACATGATAATGTGTATCAGTTTTTTATAATTACTTTTACCACAATCTTGTTTTATACCTTATTTTAAAATCAGATTGTTTACTTTTTTTGCTGTTGGGTTTTATGAGTTCTTTATATATTTTGGATATTAACCCCTTATCTGATACAGAGTTTGCGAATATTTTCTTCCATTCCATAGGCTGTCTTTCCATTTTGTTGATTGTTTCCTTTGCTGTACAGAAGCTTTTTATTTAGATGTAGTCCCACTTATTTATTTTTACTTTTGTTATTTGTGCTTTGGGTGTCTTATGCAAAATATCTTTGCCAAGACTAATGTCAAGGAGCTGTTTCCCTACGTTTTCTTCTAGGAGTTTTATGGTTTCAGGTCTTATTTTTAATTAATTCATTTTGATCCAATTTCATTCTTCGGCATGTGGTTATCCAGTTTTCCCAACACCATTTACTGAAGAGACTATTCTTTCCTCACTGAGCATTCTTGACTCCCTTGTCAAATATTAGTTGCCCATATATGTGAGGGTTTATTTCTGGGCTCTTGATTCTGTTCCATTGGTCTATGTGCATATTTTTATGCCAGTACCATATTGTTATGGTTACTATAGCTTTGTAGTGTAGTTTGAAATCAGCAAGTATGATGCCTTCATCTTTGTTTTTCCTTCTCAGAATTGTTTTGGATATTAGGGGTTTTGTGGCTCCATAAAAATTCCAAGGTAGTTTTTTTCTGTTTCTGTGAATAATGCCATTGAAATTTTGATAGGGATTGCATTGAATCTGTAGATAACTTTGGGAAATATGTACATTTTAACAGTCTTAATTTTTTCAACCCATGACCATGGGTTAGTTTTCCATTTATTTGTGTCTTCTTCAGTTTCTTTCATTAATGTCTTACAGTTTTCTGTGTACAGATCTTTCACCTCTTTGGTCAGATTGATTCCTAAGTATTTTTTGATGCTATTGTAAATGTAATTGTTTTCTTTATTTCTGAATGGGCAGTTTTCCAAGGATATGCAAATGGCCAACAGGTACATAAAATGATGCTTTACATCACTAATCATCAAGAAAATGCAAATCAAAACCACAATGAGATCATCTCATACTAGTTAGAACAGCTATCACCAAAAAGACAAGAAATAACAAGCATTGGCAGGGGTGTAGAGAAAAGACAGCACTTGTGCTCTGGTGGTGGGAATGTGAATTGGTACAGACACTATAGAAGACAGTATAGTGATTCCTCAAAAAATTACAAATAGAACTACCATATGATCCAACAATCCCACTTCTCGATACACACACACACACACACACACACACACACACACACACACACACACACACACATACACATATATATCTCCATCCAAAGGAAATGAAATCACTATCTTGAAGAGATCTCTTTATTCCCATGTTCATTGCAGCATTATTCATAATAGCCAAGGTATGGAAACAACCTAAGTGTCTGTCAATAAATGGATAAAGGAGATGTGATACACACACACACACACACACACACACACAGGAGTATTATTCAGCCATGAGAAAGAAGGAATTCTGCCATTTGTGACAACATAGATGAACCTTGAGTTCCTTGTGCAAGCGGAAATTAGTCAGGCAGAGAATGACAAATACTGTATGGCCAGTTATATGTGGAGTCTGAGAAAGCCTAACTCATAGAAACAGAACAGAATGGTGGTTACCAGGATCTTGGGGGTAGGAGAAATGAGGAGATGTTAGTCAAAGCGTAAAAACTTCCAGTTATAAGATGAATAAGTTCTGGGGATCTAATTTACCCCATGTTGTTATTGTAGTTAACAACATTGTATTACACACTTGATAGTTGCTAAGAGAGTAGATATAAATGTTCTCATCACAAAAATAAATGGTAATTATGTGACATGATTGAGGTTTTAGCTAACTGTACTATGATAATGATTTTGCGATATATAAGTATCAACATGCTGTACATCTTAAATTTACACAATGTTATATGTCAAATATATCTCAATAAAGTAGGACAAACCTTTTTTTCTGTCCTAGGCATGATTGTCACTCCCCTCTGCCACACACACACACACACACACACACACACACACAGGAAACCAGTACAGACACTAGGTAGAAGGCTTAAAATACATAAGACCACCCTGATTATGAGTCTTTGAAACTAACAAAAAAATTTTAACAAATCATTCCATAGGATGATTTAGAATTATTTATAAGAAATTTCTTCTCCATATTAATTTGTTCAAATCACTTTCTATAATTTTCTGGGTGAAATTAATCTTCCTTCTCTGGGCTCATAAATTCTCCCTACTCTTCCAAATCCTTTATATCTCTTCCGGAGATGGGTACTTTTTGACTCTTTTACTTTTCTGTTAAGTACCTTTTAAATTTATGGACCCCTCCCCAGTCCAGCCTTTCTTCTGCTTTGAAACAGGACTTTTTACTGCAGTAGCCAAGAGTTTTGGGTTTGGGCTCCCTGGCAGCACAGTGGTTGAGAATCCACCTGCCAATGCAGGGGACACGGGTTCAAGCCCTAGTCTGGGAAGATCGCACATGTCGCAGAGCAAATAAGCCCGTGTGCCACAACTACTGAGCCTGCGCTCTAGAGCCCACGAGCCACAACTACTGAAAGCCTGCGCACCTAGGGCCCGTGCTCCGCAACAAGAGAAGCCACTGCAATGAGAAGACCGTGTACCACAACGAAGAGTAGCCCCCACTTACCACAACGAAGAGTAGCCCCCACTTACCGCAACTACAGAAAGCCCATGCACAGCAACGAAGACCCAATGCAGGCAAAAATAAATAAATAAAATTTATTAAAAAAAAAGTTTTGGGTTCTGTGCAAATTGTCATTTGAGAAAAATGGAATATCCATTGTTTAGCTACTAAAGGCCTTTATAATTGAGTTAACTGTCATTAATTGTGGTTTCATGCATTTCTGTTTGTGCTTTTTCTGAAGGCCTTCAGGAGTTGGCAAAACTAGGGAAAGATACAGCAACAGTAGAGATAAAATGTGCATGAAATAAACAAAGATCATAGAAAAGTAACAGAGAGACAAAACATTACTGCAAATTAGAACAAAACAAGAGTATGTTCAGGCAAAAAGGAGTCATTCTGTTCTTTTATTTTCAGTTATTCCAATTTCAGTAAAAAGGAAAAAAGAAAAGAATTTCTTCGACTGCATGCATTAGGGAAACAAACAATGCATTTCAGCGTTGAGAGGACTTCAAGATTTTGTTCACAAGTCAGGGGAGATCAGAAGGCTCAGGATCTCTCTGATGAAGGCTATTTTTCTATCATTTTTTGGCCTGTTCTATTTTGTTATTTACCTATGATGAGCCCTTGATATGCAACTGAGTTTTAGCTTCTGTGTATATATCTAAGAATTATAGAAAGGTAAACAACTCCCAATTAAAATTTTGCACAATATTCTCTATAACAAAGTGAAATTTAAATATACTTGAGATCAATTGTGTGGGGAATTGATGTGGAAATTTTTTGCCAAAGGAATGCTCCCAAGTGAAAGATGAGACAAATATTTCTTTAGACCCTAATTTCATGTTCATTGTATTTTGTTTCTCAGTCTCTTCTTCTTAATGATTTCTTTATTATTCCCAAACTTTCCATTAAAAAAAATCAACTTTGTCATTTTGCCCTTTATTGCTCCTCTCCTTTTCTTCTTTCCATTATCTTCTTTTTTCCCTTGATATTAATCTTGTATCTGAGCTAGAAATATCCCCATTACTTACAGATTTCTCAGGAAAGAGTCTAGATTTTGTGGAACATAAAGCTTATATAATTTGGGATGAGGGGACTCTTTAAGAAAAATTCTGTAAATTTATCATAACCAGACAGAGCTTTGGAAGGGACCTGTGCAAGTGAAGGGCCCTGAAGTTTGAGTCATGGTAAATCTTCTCATTATTATTAATCCATTCCAGACTGTTCTTCCTTTCCATTGATTTATCATTATAAATTTATTGGAGGACAAAATGTAACAGGGCTTTGGCTATTGTTATTCAGTACCCTATTTTCACCAACTGTGAGGCAGCTAGTTGTGTAAAGAAGCATCTGTGGACTTGGTAGACACTCTCAGAGATGAAATTCTTATCAATGTACATCTGTCTCTGAACAAAATTGGCACTAGATGAGATTCTGAGCCAGGGAGGCCATTGTTTAGCAATGCAATTTTCACTTTGAAAGAGAAGAAGCTGAAGATAGGCATGGATAGAGAGTTGACATACAGGAAACCAGTTTTCTATTTCTTATGGTGAAAAATAATATAAAAATGCAAAAGAAAATTTGGAAGCAGTTTTCAATAGTGAGTTAAAAGATATATCAACTTATTTACAATAATTAGTCCATCTTTAACACTCCTGTGCTTACTGCTGGAGAAGCAGTATGAAGTAATGGAAAAACTGCAGGCTTTGAAATTAAATCGACCTCAATGAAAACCTTGAGTCTGACACTTAATATCTGTGAGATTCTAACAACTCTAAGGCTCTCTTGCATCGAATATGAAGAGGAGAGTGACCAGGATGTTGTTGTTGATAAAACATTTGTATAGGGGACTTACCTGGTGGTCTAGTAGTAAAGGATCCGCCTTCCAATTCAGGGGATGCGGGGGTACAGTCCCTGGTCTGGGAACTAAGATCCCACATGCTGTGAGGCAACTAAGCCCATGTACCACAACTACTGAGCTCATGCACCTCAACTAGAGAACCCGTGTGCTGCAAACTACAGAGCCCATGTGCCCTGGAGCCCAAGCGTCACAACTAGAGAGAGGAAAAAAAAACCAAAAAAACCCTGCATGCCACAATGAAGAGCCCATGCACCACAGCGAAGAAAAAGATCCCACATGCCTCAATGAAGATCCTGCGTGCCACAACTAAAACCCGACGCAGCTAAAAAATAAATTTAAAAAAAGAAAGAAAAACATTAGTATATCTATGTGTACTCTGATGCTTTTGCAAATATGTTCCTATAAAGGGGTTTCATCTTCAAGGAATTCATGGAAAAGACTGACAAGTACAGGTTTCTGGTAACTGACTATACTGCTGAACTGAATGAATAAGCATTTTCAGAACTCTAATGGAATACTGATGAACTCATAAAAGTGCTAACAAAAGATCAAGATGAAAAAAAATTAATTACATGGGACTGAGTGAACTGATGAGGATGATTATAATTTTTGTGACTTTCTGTTTGAATAAAAAAAAAGAAAAACAGTATATGTGTGTACATAGAAATACTAGATAAATCACAGTCATCATTTTCATTATTAAATATATCTAATAGGTGTACAATATATACATATAATGGATACAATTGGCATGTAAATAGGAATTAGAGACTAAATGTGTATAAAGATTCATATTAAAGATAGAACAATAAGCATATTATTAAAGCTTTTAACTGTAATCTTTTATGCCCTAAGTATTTTTCCAAAAGGATTTTGCATTTATTATAACTTTGGTAATAATTGTGCATAGTCATGGATTAACAGATATATCTTTCTTTCACTTCTTGCACTCCACACCTTGAACTAGAGAACCACACTCCATCACTTTTCCCTCCAAAAGTTGCATATTAACACCTGTTAATTATCCCTATTTGAGATTTAGATTTACAAAAAAAAAAAACATTATCAAAGTAACAGTTTTTTCCATCTCCTTAAGTATTTTTCTGTTGAAAGTCATGAGCTAGCTGGAGCAGAAACTTAGTTGGGCTAGATGACATCAAAAAGGAATTTATTGGAAATCTTATTGAAAAGCTAGTCTGGAAGAAAGGACAGTTAGTATAGTACCTCAGTCACAAGACATGCAGAAATAAGAGAGATCTATAGAGAATTGTTCCTCAGAAGAGAAGCCAAAATCATGATCTTGCCCTGAGATGGTTTCCAAAATTTACTTTATTCTACTACAAATAAATAAATTATGTAATATTAATTGTTTAAGTTGTGTAATTTGCATGCAGAACATTCAACCTTTTAAAACTATACAGTTTGATGAGCTTTGATAAATATATACACCCATTTAAACCACCATCCAAATTAAGATAATGAACATTTTTGTCATTCCAGAAATTCCCCCCCTTTAGTATTTTAAGAAATCTCTCAATCCAGACAGAGGCAAACTCTGTTATTTGTCATCATCACTTATTTTTCATACCTAGAAATTCATGTGAAAGGAAGCATATAGTCTATACTCGTTTGTATCTGATTTATTTTCATCAACATTGTGTTTTGGAGACTCCTGTACATTGTTGTGAACATCAGAGGTTCAAGTCTTACACCTTTTTAGTAGTGCATTTGAATAAATGTGGTACAATATTGATAAACATGTGGATTGTTCCCAAATTCTGCTAAAGTGATTACAACTGTTATGAATGTCCTGTCATATGTATTCTTGTTGCTATATGTTTTTATTTCTCTTGGTTCTCTAAGAATATCATTGCCCAGTTATTACACTTCCAAACTGATATTAACATTTTTGTTTTGTTTTGTAACTAAGAAACTTTCAGTTATTTTCAAAGGAAAGGCAAACCAGTGGGTCAACGATGTCTCTCACACAGTTACTGAGAGTTTAAAATGGGATAAGTGATATGGAGGTAAACTGGGAAACCTCTAACCAAATTACATATTTTTTTCCATATTATTTTATATTTGTGAATGTACAATTTTAGATTCCTAAAATGTGATTAGCTTGAAGGGAAAAATGTTTATGAAGAAATTGGGATACTTATCTTACCTTAAATCAAGCCTTGCTCTAAATATTTACTAATTAAAATTATGTAATATTGGTACAGATACATAGACCTAAAGAATAAAGATCACAAAACTGACCTGTATGGGTCAGTTGATTTATGACAAAGATTACTCTGTATTCATGGGAACAAAGATGTCTGTTCAAGAAATGGTGTTGAGATAATAAGAAATTCATGAGACAAAAGTAAGTGCAATCCCTGTCTCATACCATACACACAAAAAGTCAATTCCAGGTGTACTAAAGACTGAAATGCAAAAAGAACAGTTTAACATATTTGGAAGATAAATTTGAAAATGTCATTTAGGACATCACGGTATATAAGACATAAAAAGCATAAATCATAATGGAAGGACTAATAAATATAACTAGTTTACCTTAAGAAGTTCTGTTCATCATCCAGAAATGAAAATACAATTCAGAAACTGAGTTTGGATAGTTGCAAAGTATATAACCAACAAAACATTAGTATCTAGATTATATATTTTTAAAATCTTAAGAATCAGTGAAAACAAAAACTATTCATTAGAAAAAAATAGTCAAAAGTCAAGAACAGTTATAGATAGAAATATCCTATTTACGTATGAAGGGATACTTAATTTCATTAATAATAAAGACATCAAAATTAAAGCCCTAATTCGGGATTATTTTAGATTCATCAAATACTCAAAATTGGAGAAAATATCATAAGTGTTGACAAGAATGAAGACCAGTGGGAATGCTTATAAAGTGCTGCTGAGAATGCATGTTAGTTGCCATTTGGTTCTGCTGAGAGTGTCAGAAAACTGAAACTATCAGTGACTTAACCTAATTAGTGGTTTATTTCTCTCTCACATTAACATTAGAAGTCCATCACTAATATAGAGTTCTGTTATCATCTGGGACTCCAGCTACTTCTATTTTTTTTTAAATTTTGTTCCCATCATCCTCAAGGGATAGTTATTTCCTAATGATCTAAGATTCTTCCCCCTCCAGCCATCTTTTCTTCATTACATCCAGAAGAAAATAAGAATGGGAAGGAGAAGACTGCATTTTTCTCTTTTGAAATTGCATACCACCTCGGCTTGCATTTTATTTATTGGTCTTAACTCAGCCAGTAGCTGAAAGTGAAACTAGGAAATAGATACTGGATATGCTTATAAGTCTCTCCTACAGGCAGGTAAATTTTATTGTGCTTTTAGAAAACAATTTTATATGACCTGACAAATGGAAGAATCATAAACCTTACAAACCAAAAATTACAATTCTAAGTGTATACTCCAAAGACACATGTTTACAAAGAGACATGGACAAGAATGTTCAAAGCAGCATTTCTAGGAAAAGAAAAAGAAAAAAATAGCCAGCATATCCATAAGTGTTCATTAATTGAAGGATGGATAACCCGTTGCATATTTAGTGGAATACTGTAAAGGGCACAGGAAATTTAGAGGCATAATATTGAGCAAAAATAAATGGTATAGAAGAACACAATCTTCCAGTGGTTATTCCACAATTGCTATACTATGCACAATGTATCTGTAGTTGTAATATGATACCTCTCAATTGGGTTCACATAGACCTCAGGATTTGGCTAAAAACTGCTATTTGGTTTCAGCTTTGGTCTTGGAATTTGGAAGGCCAAAGAGCTAAACGTGTCTGTCTACTTCATTGTTGTCTCTGGCATTCTTGAATTGTATTTGATCATGTGATTACCTACTTACTTCATTCTCATCAGTGTAATAATCAGTAATACACACAAGACATATCATACAGATTTATTTTTAACATTTAAATAGTAATTACTTTCAATGATAGGTTCTCATAATAAGTATAACTTGAAGCAAAAATCTTATGTTTTATGTTTTGAAATTTTGTCATTCAGTGATGTATATGTTTATATACACTTTTGCAAGAGTAAATTTAATGATATGAATGACACAAAAACAGTTAAGAATTTTCAAATAGTTAAAAAGCAGATAGATTACCAATATGAACATTTGCTAGAAAACTTTATGGAGGACACTACATCCTATTTGAGCCAATAAATTGTATTTAAATTTAAATATCAATTCCAGTTGTAATAGTAGAGACTATTATGTTATTTTGCATACTTGCTTTCATAAAGAAATAAGCTTTATGAACATTTTTAGTTTTATTTATTTAATTCCAATCAGGCCATGGGTTGTTCATGTAAAAGTGCCATTTCAAAATTCTTCGTATCTTATGAAGATGAAGAAAAAGCAGAATGTTAAACTTGCCACCCCATTTTTTTTCCTAAGAAAAACTCCAAAATTATGTACTATACATAATAAAGAATAAAAAGAGGGTTAAAGAGAAGAAAGTGTGAGATATTCCTCCAGAAATGCTAGTTGAACATGAATATGTTAGCATCACAAATTAAGCAATAGAGTGATTACTGGAGCAGCCCTGAAGTTCGCTATGCTTAAAAATGACTACCAAATTTTAATTATAATTTTATAATAAGTAACAGTTTTAAAACAACACTTCCAATTTATTCTTGTATCCCAGAGGTTCATTTTGTGGTGTTGGCCAAATCTTGTTTTTAACTTTTGCTCATTTAGTGAAACTGTGTACTCGTGCTTTCTATTTTATCATTAAGGCCCACTGCCTTAAGGGGCAATTAAAAATGAAAGCATTGGGCTTCCCTGGTGGCGCGGTGGTTGAGAGTCCGCCTGCCGATGCAGGGGACACGGGTTCGTGCCCCGGTCCGGGAAGATCCCACATGCCGCAGAGCGGCTGGGCCTGTGAGCCATGGCCACTGAGCCTGCGTGTCCGGAGCCTGTGCTCCGCAACGGGAGAGGCCACAACAGTGAGAGGCCCGTGTACTGAAAAAAAAAAAAAATGAGAGCATTTTCTTCTTTCTTTTATATCTGCCTCACCTGGTTCTAAGTTCTTAAAGTAAATCTTTCTTTATCAGCTTAATCTGTCCTTATTCCTTTATTTTTCTTTTATTTTTCTACTGCTCATATGCAGATAGTAAGTCTGAAGTATAGATGTCAAACTATCCTGGATCTTCCTTGATTTCTTGAATAAATTTGATTCTCTAAGACAGTATTGGAGGAACAGATATTTTTATCCTCTAAACTTTTGGTACTTCAGTTTCATTCAGGTGTTTCTTTACCTTAACAACAAAAAGTAGCATGTTGTCCTTATTTTAAATATCTGTTTCTTTCTAGTTTTTCATTAACAAAATCCGCCCTCCTTTTCTATGTGAAAAGACAGTCTGGGTCTATGAGCACTAAAACCTTGGACCAAATGTATTAATCAATCACGGTTCCAGTTGAGAGGACATGGTAATGTCTTAGACTTGAGCATATGGAAAAGCCACTTAACTCCAAAAGATTGGACTATCCAGTTTTTTTTCCCCTTAGCCCTCAATATAGTTCAAAATGATATTAAGAGGAACTGAACTTAAGGCTTCTGAACTAGCATTACTTACTTATGCCTGACACAAAATATACACACTGTTCGCCTCTCTCCAGTGTGATTCTTTCTGCTATTGCAAGTTTAAAAATTCAATATTTCCTTCTTTCTCATGCCTGAGTATTATATGTGTGTGTGTGTGTGTGTGTGTGTGTGTGTGTGTATCACATCTTCTTTATCCATTCATCAGTTGACAGACACTTAGGTTATCTCCATATCTTGGCTATTGTAAATAATACTGCAATAAACATGGTATAGATATCTTTTTGACATCCTGTTTTCATTTTCTTTGGATAGATACCCAGAAGTGGGATTATCATATCACTTATAAGTAGAATCTTAAAAAGCTGAACTTGTAGAAACAGAAAGTAGAATGGTAGTTACCAGGGGCTGGGGGGTGGGGTGGGATGGGAGAAATTGGTAGATGTTGGTCTAACACACTTTCAGTTAAAGGATAAATAAGTTCTGGGATCTAATGCACAGCATTGTGATTATATTTAACAAGACGGTATTATATATGTGAAATTTTCTAAGAGACTAGATCTTAAATGTTCTCACCACAAAAAAGAAAGGATAATCATGTGACAGGATGGATGTGTTAGCTAACATTATGGTGGTAATCATATTGCAATATATGTGTATCTAATTAACACATAGTGCACCTTAAATTTACACAATGTTATGTCAATTATATCTCAAAAAAATCAACATGTATATTTGCCTGAGAAAACAGCAAAAGTTTTATTTTTTTCCCATTTTACCCAACACACAAATACTTGGAAAGCTCAAACACTTGAAAGCTCAGTTTGTTTTGATATAGGCCTTTAGGACTAAAAGTCCTTCTCCTTTGATCATTTAATCCTTGTGTCAGCAGACCCTGCTTGGTTAAAAGCTAAGTCAGTGTGGGTCAGGACAAGGGCAGCCAGAATTCCCCATTTTTTATGCTTACTGAGGCCTGTCCTGCCTGATCCAGTTTAAAACCTACTGCAAAATAAACTGCTGCAACCCACTAAGGTCAAAGCCTCACATGACATACATGCATTGGAACCTGATGCCTCTCACCCAGGCTGTACCAGAAGCCTGATTTTTTTTCTTCCCCAAATATCAGGTCAAGATTTCTAATCAAAGACCCAAGATGTTGAGATACTAGGTGGCTGATGAATAGCATTCTTGTTCCCTGCACCCAAATTAGAAACTAGTTAAGAGACAGGCAAAAAAATCAAAAGGAGATTAATCAAAGTATAGTTTTATTACTGATAAGGTTGAATTGGTGACATCTACAGAGGGATTCCTAAAACTCTTTGTAATTTAGATGAACTTAACCTTAAAGGGTCATAAAGAAGCTCAGATATGGTAGAGCCAAGCATACACACAATCCTGATGGAATTGAAATTGTAAAACTCCTAGAAGAAAATATAGGAGGAAAGCTCCTTGACATTGGTCATGGAATGGTTTTGGGGATCTGACACCAAAAGCACAGGCAACAAATGCAACAATAAACAAGTGGGACTGTGTCATAACTAAAAAAATTCTGCTCAGCAAAGGATGCAATAAACAAAATGAAAAGGCAGCCTACAGATTGGGAGAGAATATTTGCAAATCATATATCTGACAAGGGGTTGATATCTAAAATGTATAAGGAACACTTACAACTCAACAGCAAAAAAAAAAACCAAAACAAAACCCCAAATAACCCAATTAAAACATGGGCAAAGGACCTGAATAAACATTTTTCCAAAAACATACAAATGACCAACAAGTATATTAAAAGGTGCTCAACTTCATTAATCATCAGGGAGATGCAAATCAAAACCACAATGAGATATCAACTTGTATCTTTAGAATAATTATCACTAAAAAGGATAAGAGATAACAAGTGTTAGTGAGGATATGGAGAAAAGGGAACCCTTGTGCACTGGTGGTGGGAATATAAATTGGTGCAGTCACTATGGAAAACAGTATGGTGGTTCCTCAAAAAACTAAAATAGAACTACTATATGATCCAGCAATCCCACTTCTGAGTATATATCCAAAGGAAATAAAATCACTATCTTGAAGAGATATCTACATTCCCATGGTCCTTGTGGCATTATTCACAATAGCCAAAATATGGGAACAGCTTAAATGTCCATCAACAGATGAATGGATAAAGAAAATGTGTTGTATGTATACAACAGAATATTATTCAGCCATAAAAAAGAAGGAAATCCTGCCATTTGTGACAACATGGATAAACCTGGGGGACATTATGCAAAGTGCAATAAGCCAGACAGAGAAAGATGACAAATACTGTATGATATCACTTATACGTGGAATCTTTTTTTTAAAAAAGCTGAACTCGTAACAACAGAGAGTAGAGTGGTGATTACCAGAGGCTGAGGCTGGGGCTTGAGGGGAAAGGGGGAGATGAAAAGAAAAATATAAAGTACAGTGGTGGTTGCCAGGGACTGGGAGGAAGAGTTATGGGAAGTTACTGTTTAATGGGTACAGGGTTTCAGTTTTGCAAGATTACAAGACTTTTGGAGATGGATGGTGGTGATATTAACTCTTTATTTCTGAAATTCTCTCCCCCTCCATTTCATCTGATTTGCTCCCATGTTAGGACATTAATAAAGTGGACTTTACACACTCATTTCTGTGGCACTGTGATTGGCTTGCTCCGTCCACTAATAAGTAAAATGCCACCCATTCCATCCCCAAAAGAATCAGTTAATTTGTTTCATCTCCATTGGCACAGGCTGTGCCATTTACCCCAATCAGCCATTCTACAGTCAACATCACTGATCACAGGAGGACTGGACCAAAGAAGGTGAAACAGAACAGGAGAGGAAAAAATCTCTCAAAGCATCATGCATTTGTCATCAGTGAAAGTTGGTATTATCATTCACAGGACAGAGCTCCCTTTCATCAACTCCCAGTGTAAATTGTGTCAGTCAGTCCAAAGTATCTCAATAGTATTCTAGAAAAATGCTTCTAGAGGTAAAAATTTGCAATTCTGTTTTGAAGTTTCTTTCATATTTATATCAAAACTCAGACAGTAAATTGACAGAAATGATTCAGACTTGGAGGTTGAGGTTACAGTAATTTACACAGTAGGAAAACCAAGAATCATTCTGTGAAGTTTCTGGTTCGACAGTAGCAATGTTGGAATTCCTTTCCCATCTCCCCACAAAGAGGGCAGATAGGATTCCAGGTCATCTTCAGTCCCACAGAGCGAGTCATGCAAAACATCATCTGAAGTGTCCAGGGAAAGTACCTGCTGGGTCATTTTCCCTCTCTGAACCACCTACAGATTAAAAAAAAAATTTTAATTGAATGAAAGATTCTTTAAATCTTATAGTGCTTTACAATTTTCAAAAGTTTCACATACATGATTTCATATAATCCCATAATAACCCTTTCTTCCCTCCTACCCCTATATTGTCCCTCCCCCCTTCCCTCTCCCCACTGGTAACTACTAGTTTGTTCTCTATAAGTCTGCTTCTATTTTGTTTTATTCACTAGTTTGTTTTGTTTTCTAGATTTCACATATAAGTGATATCACACAGTATTTGTCTTTATCACTCTAACTTATTTCACTTAGCATAACACCCTCCAAGTCCATTCATGTTGTTGCAAATGGTAAAATTGCATTCTTTTTTATGGCTGAATAGTATTCCATTGTATATATATACCACTTTTTCTTTATCCATCTTTTGATGGGCACTTGGGTTGCTTCCATATCTTGGCTATTGTAAATAGTGATGCTATCTATGAATATTGGGGTGCATGTATCTTTTCGAATTAGTGTTTTTGTTTCTTTTGGATATACACCCAGGAGTGGAATTGCTGGGTCATATGGTAGTTCTGTTTTTAGTTTTTTGAGAAACCTCCACACTGTTTTCCATAGTGGCTGCACAAGTTTACATTCTCACCAACAGTGTACTAGGGTTCCCTTTTCTCCATATCCTCGCCAACATTCCTTATTTGTGTTCTTTGTGATGATAGCCATTCTGAGAGGTATGAGGTGATACCTCATTGTGGTTTTGATTTGCATTTCCTTGATGATTAGTAATGTTGAGCATCTTGTGCCTGTTGGCCATCTGCGTGTCCTCTCTGGAAGAATTTCTATTCAGTTCTTCTGCCCATTCTTTAATTGGGTTGTTTGTTTTTTGAAGTTGAGTTGTATAAGCTCTTTATGTATGTTGGATATTAACCCCTTATCAGTCATATCATTTGCAAATATCTTCTCCCATTCAGTAGGTTGTGTTCATTTTTGTCAATGGTTTCCTTTGCTGTGCAGAAGCTTTTTTTTTTTTAATATTTATTTATTTATTTGGTTGCTCCGGGTCTTAGTTGTGGCAGGTGGGCTCCTTAGTTGTGGCTCGCCAGCTCCTTAGTTGCAGCATGCAGGCTCCTTAGTTGTGGCATGTGAAACTCTTAGTTGCAGCATGCATGTGGGATCTAGTTCCCTGACCAGGGATTGAACCCAGGCCCCCTGGATTGGGAGCATGGAGTCTTATCCACTGGCCACCAGGGAAGTCCCCTGTGCAAAAGCTTTTAAGGCATATATGACAGACCCACAGCTCACATCATACTGGAATGCTGAAAGCATTTCCTCTAAGATCAGGAACACAATAAGGATGTCCAATCTTGCCACGTTTATTCAACATAGTTTTGGAAGTCCTAGCCACAGCAATCAGAGAATAAAAAGAAATAAAAAGAATCCAAATTGGAAAAGAAGAAGTAATACTGTCACTATTTGCAGGTGACATCATACTATACATAGAAAATCCTAAAGATGCCACTAGAAAACTAGAGCTCATCAAAGAATTTGGTAAAGTTGCAGGATACAAAATTAATGTACAAAGATCTGTTGCATTTCTGTACACTAGCAACGAACTATCAGAAAGAGAAATTAAGGAAACAATCCCATTGACTATCACATCAAAAACAAAGACAAAAACAAAATGTAGGAATAAACCTACCAAAGTAGGCAAAAGACCTGTATTTGAAAAATTATGAGCTGATGAAAGAAACTGAAGGTGACACAGACAGATGGAAAGATATACCATGTTCTTGGATTGGAAGAATTAATAGGGTTAAGATGACCATACTACCCAAGGCAATCTACAGATTCAGTGCAATCCCTATCAAAATATCCATGGCATTTTTCATAGAACTAGAACAAATAATTTTAAAATTTGTATGGAAACACAAAAGACCCCGAATAGCCAAAACAATATTGGGAAAGAAGAATGGAGCTGGAGGGATCATGCTCCCTGACTTCAGACTATACTAGAAAGCTACAGTAATCAAAACCGTATGGTACTTGCACAAAAACAGATACATAGATCAGTGGAACAGGATAGAGAGCCCAGAAATAAATGCATACACTCATGGTCAATTAATCTATGACAAAGGAGGCAAGAATATACAATGAAGAAAAAACAGTGTCTTCAATAAGTGGTGCTGGAAAAACTGGATAGTTACATGTAAAAAAAATGAAATTAGAATATTCTCTAACACAATATAAAAAAATAAACTCTAAATGGATTAAAGACCTAAATGTAAGACTGGATACTATAAAACTCCTAGAGGAAAACAAAGACAGAACACTCTTTGACATAAATCACAGCAATAGTTTTGGATCCGTCTCCTAAAGCAAAGGAAATAAAAGCAAAAATAAACAAGTGGGACCTAATTAAACTTAAAAGCTTTCACACACAGATTTTATTCATAAATCCAGTGACCAAATCCACCTGGTTGTCATTTTTAGGGAGATTTTAAAGTGGACAAGAGCCTCAGATGAACCCTCAGAGTAACTTGACTTGTATTTGAGAAGTACATCAGAATTGAATATTATCCAAACCACTTCATTCTCAGTCTTCCAGTTACTCTTGGAAGATCTTCAAGTTTCTCCTGGGAAATACATACCTTGGGCTGCTTCTTATCATTAATAACACTGTAGGCTTATAGCAGTCATTTTTTCTCAATTTATGGTCCCAAAATTAGTACTGTTAAATGTGTGCCTTATTCTCCTTAAAATTATATAATACTTGTTAAATTAGTTAAATGCAGTGGAATGGAAGCACTGCAAACAAAGGAAAATAGAAAACAACAGAAAAGAAAAACAAAAGCCCTATGTTTAATGTTAGTAGCAGCTTTTATGTCTTTTCCTCTCAGACAGAATAGCTCCTGCATTAACCATTTCCAAGATGCTTCGCCAGTTGGCTGTATGCCTGTTCAGCTCCCCTGCACTTGCAAGATTCATTAGTGTCACCTAAAATTTCCCCCATAGTAGCCAGTGACAGATTGGGCAGGTAGTGTACATTGATGCTATAATCTTCGGAAGGAATACGTGAAATGAGTCCTGTGCTAAAATGGATGTTCCAAGACATATTTTTCTATTCAAATTGCAGCAATAAGAGGAAACTAGACAATTATTTGGTTAGGTTATAAAAGATGCAGTTAGTTTTAGTATGCATTAAAGGAACACCCCTCACAGACAAATAGGCATTACAGTATAATAAATCATTTATGTCACTTAGTCCAGGACAGAGAATGGTAGCAAGTTAGCCTCTAAGGCAGTTTTCTTTTACTGTTGATGGTGGGATGTTTAGAGCAAATTATCTTGCAGTTCTCAAAAATTATATATCAATGAACAGATTATATACCTGCTGTAACAACACAAAGCCATGATGCTTTTCAATGGAATGAGATATACATACATGCAAGCAAACTATTAGATTCTCACTCATATAAACACTCATATTTACATTTTAAAGTCTCTGGGTAGTATTTGCAATTCTAATAAGTAATTAGAGGAATAATGAAGCCTTACATCCAGAGTTTAAGAATAGCACCCATCAAGGTTAAGCAAGCCAGGAGGCAGCCCTGAGGCTGTGTGTTATTAAATGTCTGGTTCTGTGTGACTAGAGTAGATACATGCAGTCATATTACCTGTTATCCTCATAAAATGACAGCAGAGCTTAGGGATTTGGGTTTATGACAAAGAAAAATGCATCTCTAAAAAGTAAAAGTCTATTATGATTTTTCTTCGAATTTGTTAACTTTCATATAGCACAGAAAGCAAAATCATCTCTATTTTGCCCCTTTGAAAATCCCTCATCACATCTCCATGAGCACTGCACTTCTAAAGAAGCTCTCCTAAAAAAAATGTTCAAGTTCCTTCAATATTATAGCATCTGCCAAAAAGCAAAAAGTTCCATCTAAAATGAATCCATGGTTCATGCCACTTCTTATTCACAACAGAATTCATGTACTTGGAAGGGACTGAATATAGAAGAGTATGTGTTGAACTTTGTCTCTTTCAATTAACATTTGAGATTTGAGGGATTAAAAAAAAATACATTCTTTTATGCATCTCTCTCCTCAAGGAAAATGTATAAAAAGAAATCAAACTTATAATCTTCCCTTTCAAACAAGGTTCTTCATCTCTATTTCTATAAAGCATGGAGCTATAATTCTCTCAATTTTACAAGCTCAAAAGCTCAAAGCCATCTTTCATTTTTCACATTGGTCATGCACTAGGATCTGGGGATATAAAGTATCAAACAAAACCACACTTTGGTAGCCAGTCACCAAGATGTCCCCCAACCATTCTCTCCTCCTGGTATCTGTACCCATATATACTCCCCTCTCATTTTGATTTATGGCTAACCTATGTGACTAATAGGATGTTGTGAAAGTGGCAGTGTGAGACTTCTGAAGCTAGATATAAAAGATGTTACAGCTTCTGCCTTAGACTCTTCAGTTACTCACTCTGGGGAATGACAGTCACCACGATGTGAAGACATACAAGCTGGCTTATGCAGAAGCCTTTGTGTGGAGCAACTGAATCCTCCTGCCAACAGCCAGCACTACCTTGTTACCCATATGAATGAGCCACCTTGGGAGTGGATGGTTGTAGGATGGAGACAGAATACATGTGGATGTATTGGAACTCATCCAATGGATGGTTCAGCCCTGGTTGAACCTTCAGATAACTGCAGCCTTTGCCAACATCTGCCTATAACCTCTGAGATACCCCAAGCCAGAACCCTTCCCCGTAGCTAAATCACTCTCAAATTCCTGATCCATAGGAATTGTAAGAGATAATATATATTTTTGTTTTATGCCACTAAGTTTTTGGAGTAATTTGTTACACACAACCCTTACCACCATCTAATCAGCTGCCAAATATTAGAAATTCTACCTCCGTGTCTCACATGATCCCTTCTTTGCCATTCCCTTCATTAGAACCTGGGTTCAGAACTTTATAATTTCTCCCTTATTCTATCACTCTTGTGCTCCCCAAGTGTTAATGATGAGCCTAGCCTTTCATTTCTTCACAATACTGTTGAGTTAATGTGCTGAAATTACAGCTCTGATTGTTTCATTCCTCTGATCAAAAGCTATGAATAGTTGCCTACTTACTTCCAAAATTGAGTCCCAGTTCTTTATTTCTGTACATAAAGGCCTTATATTGTACACAGTCTTTTTTGCAGCTTAGCTTCCATGTTATCATGTATTTGCCCAATGCCAGAACCAAATTGACTGTAAGTCTTGCTTGTGTGTCTTTTGTTATGCTCTTCTCTCCCCAAACAGGTCCTCCTTATCCATTGTTGATTACCAAATTGATAACAAATTCAATGTAATCTGTTCAAAATTCAACAGATTCAATGTAATCTCTGTCAAAATCCCAACTGCCTTTTTTTTAAATAGAAAAGCTGATCCTAAAATTCAAATGAAATTTTAGAGACTACAAACAGAAAAAAAAACAAAACAAAGACCAAAGAACACAGAAAGACTCACACTTCCCCACTTCCTGTCTTCAAACTTACTATAAAGCTACAATAATCAAAGAAGTATAGTACTGACTTAAGGATACACATACAGATCAGTGGAATAGAACTGAGAGTTCAGAAATAAACCCATATACCTATGATAAATTGATTTTTAGCAAGACCATTCAATGCAGAAAGAACAGTCTCTTCAGTGAATAGTGGTGGGGCAGGTGGATATCCACATGTGAAAGAATGAAGTTGGACCACTACCTCATATCATATGTAAAAATTAAATCAAAATAGATCAAATACTTAAATATAAGAGCTTAGAAGAAACCAAATCTGCCAACTTACTCCTTGGTTTTGGACTTTTAGCTTCCAGAACTATAAGAAATGAAATTTTTGTTGTTTAAGCCACCCAGTCTATGGTACTTCGTTATGGCAGCTCTAATGAACTGCCATATTTTTATATGACATGTTTTTATAATAAAATAGAAATTAGACTTCAATATGATTACCTAAGTTTAATTTTCAAAAGTGAGAGAAGCAGCCTTCCCATACCCTAATAACAAAATCTCTTTCCTTTCGGGTAAGTGCCTAAAATACTCTTTAATGTTTTTACATAAAAAGGTTTATGAGCCACAGTTTTAAAACACCTCAAAAGTAGTACATCACTTTCTAACAACAATTAAGTTTCAAATTCATTAGAAGATTAATTGGCTCACTTAGATTCTAACAATGCCCGTATACTGCACTGAATTACTGTTTAAAATTTGCAAAGATGGAGAGTTGAATCCTTTTATATTTTTATTTTTTTTAATAGCTGTGTTTCTGCTTTTCAGTATTTTAAAATGTTTCTATTTTTATTGTAAATACTGAATATTATGATCAGAAGTTTTTTGTGTCCTCTGCATACTACTGTTGGTTAAGCAACAAGAAAAAATGTGACAGTTAACAAATATTTATTGAGCTATCACCAACAAACAAGCCAAGGAAGAATCTATATATTGTTGACACATACTTAATGCAGGCATTTATATATATGCGACAAATTGCAAGTTAATGCAAGTCTAACTTGGTTGTGGCTGGAGTGGCAACTAACCACCACTTCTTTCTGGGATGTGGAGAGGACTAAGGTATTGTCTTCAGGATTTTCTCCTTGCATTGCCCTGATACTGGATTGCCTTGTCTGACAGGAGGTATCAAATTCTTCATCCAATCCAGCTCCATGCAAGGTTGTTCTCTTACAGCTATCAGAAGCAACATGCTGATTATAGAATTCTAAATCCATAGAATCCATGTATTCTGTCTCCATCCTACAAAATTCAGCTACTGTATTTCACTTCTCTTTTTCTACATCAATTTGAATTGCTGTTGTTCAAACCTGTGCCATGCATAATTCCACTAAGTAACATCATGCCCTCAAATTCCAAGAAATGCCTTCTCTGTGCATCTTGCTCGCACATACTTCTACAGTTTGCACATACTTTTATAGTTTTAGAAAGAAAAGTATCATCTCTTGTGATAAGCTCTATCATTCAATTGCCCTTTCATTTGTAGCAATGTACATTTTTTCTATATAAAGGAAGTGAAGTAAGAGCCGGAAACAAGGGAAAAGAAGAGAGTTCCAAGG
Organism: Hyperoodon ampullatus; assembly: GCF_949752795.1. Taxonomy (NCBI): domain Eukaryota; kingdom Metazoa; phylum Chordata; class Mammalia; order Artiodactyla; family Ziphiidae; genus Hyperoodon; species Hyperoodon ampullatus. Next base: position 32,837,371 of record NC_136913.1, read on the forward strand.
TTCAGTGAACTCTCTTCAGGTTTCAAAAGTGATATCCAGATCTAACGTATCATAATTGAAGACATGAGTTCCTAGTCATACTAGTAATACTCGCATAATTCTATAAATATGATCCTGTGATCTTCACTGTCCTTTGAATTTAGTCCTGCAACTTTTCACATTTATTTTAAAGAGTATTTTACTTTTCCTATGATCATTATTAGCATCCTTCTGTGAACCTATCGCTAGAGCAAGATGAGCATTCCAGGAGCTGAAGTGGGCAGCCAGGGAGCCCAGTGGTGCCTTTTTCTTAGATAAATCTAATTGGATTGGGTGAGAGGAGATGGAAAGTTTATCCATATACATAGTCATTAACTTACTAGAGCTTCCTCTTAAGACTACTTAACACTGGAATTTTATTTTATGTATATGTACATATGTGTGTGTGTGTTTCCTCAGAAAGTGTGTGATATTAAATTTGCTGACACAAGTTTTATGGCTTCCAGGATATAAAGAATGGAAATTTTGGAGCTTCTTTGGAGAGAAGAGGAACATTGTTTATTTTTCTGTAAATGAAATCAAGGCTGCCTTTACCACATGCAGCGGCAGTCCAAGGCTGTGATTCACAGAGTGAAATTACCACCTGACCATTGGAGATTCGAAGTGCATCAACAAACAGCAAAACCTCTCTTTGTTGTGTGCCCAGAGAGGCTCTCCTAATTACCCAGTTCCCTCACCCCGAACACAAACACACACAAGAACCAAGAACTCCCAGGGTCCACCAACCTTGGCATTGTTATAAAAATCAAGATAGTAGAGAATGCAGTGCCTACTCTTGAAATAAATAAAATGATTCCCTTTGCATGCAAAGGGAATTACTAAAAAAAATTCAGTCAGTAGAAGAACAGATTGAAGTATTGTATATGGTTTTATTTCTATTTTCTTTATTTGACATGAGAGATCAGTCAGACCATTAGTGAAATAGATTAAAAACCTTGGCTCTGCAATTTTTTCTGAAAAGTAAATATATCATTCAATATATTAGAACTAATATAGTCATCTCAGGCTCTAATTTATACAACCTAAGACCCCTGTTATGTATTATTTTGCCCAGGTTTCTTATAAAACCTAAAGTTCTCCTTTTCTCCACTTTAATTTACAAGAGCTTGTAAGAAATACACACCATCACTATACGTTGAGACCAAAAATACTACTGTGTAACCGTAGTATTCATCATGAAACTACTAACTAGATTATTTTGTAATAATAGCTTAGCAATTAACTTTGGGGTTTTTTGTAGTATAACTATCCTAAGTATTTTATTAAATTCTCAGAGAATAGGAAAGCAGACAGAGCAGCTGCTTGTGTTTTATAATCACATGCTATTATTCTGTTGCCAGTAACTATGGGATGCATTTTCAATGTGGTCAGTTAGGTTCAGATGGTTTATTATGTTATAGTGATTATTGCCAGTAGAATATTTGAATGTCAAGTTCTTATTTAAAAGCGTAAAACTTCTGGTTTGAATGTGTTAGTGTAAATCAATGTGAAATCTCCTCCAGTACAGCATTCTGAGAATTAGAATGTAGACAACTACCTACTTGGGGTGATCTAATCTTGATCTGGTCTATGGACACAGAGATGGGCAGAGCCCAAATCAACTATTTAAACAGAATTAAGTTGTCAAGGAAAGCAGCTTTTTTGACCTTTATTTTCATGAAATTATCTTCATCAGTTCTTTGTTTCATATAATGAAAGGTATTTTCATGAAAGACCATTATGGGAAGTGTTTTAAAGATCTGAAGTGCATATAGATTCCCTTTTAGACCTTAATACAACAAAATAAAAGCTAATATTTATTAAATACTCCATATGTTATGTATATTTTAGCCTTTGTATTTAATTACACCATTAAACTGAGTGTAAAATTTTTCTCTCTCTTTTCAGCTAGGTTAAGTAACTTGCCCAAAATTACACAGTAGCAGGTAGCGTATTAACTGTCTAAATGAAGATCCTCAGTGTCTTAAAATGCCAAGACTGGTGCTAAGTAATTCTAAAACAAATGAATGAGTCAGGCAAATCAATGAAGCACTTAACTTTCTGCTTGTCATTAAGTAGTTTCTAATTTTTAAAATAGGCTTTATTAGGGATGGACTGGGAGTTTGGGGTTAGTAGATGCAAACTGTTACATATAGAATAGATAAACAACAAGGTCTTACTGTATAGCACAGGGAACTATATTCAATATCCTGGGATAAATCATAATGGAAAAGAATATAAAAAGAATATATATATATATATATATGAGAGTCACTTTGCTGTACAGCAGAAATTAACACAGCATTGTAAATCAAATATACTTCAATAAAAAATTGTTTTAGAAATAAATAAAATAGACTTTATTTTTAGAATAGTTTTTAGTTTAAAGCAAAATTGTGAGGAAAGTAGAGAGAGTTCTCATATATCTCCTGTCTCCACACTTGCACAACCTTCCCAGCTATCAATACCTGCACCACAGTGGTACATTTATTACAATCCATGAATTTGCATTGATGCATTATTATCATCCAAAGTCTATACTATACATCAGGGTTCACTCTTGGCTTTATACATCCCATGGGTTTGGATAAATGTATAATGACAGATTATACACCATTGTAGTATCATACAGAATAATTTTACTGTCCTAAAAATCCCCTGTGCTCCATTCATCCCTCCTCCCTAACCCCTGTTAACCACTGATCTTTTTATTGTCTCCATAGTTTTGCCTTTTCCAGAATATTATATAATTGGAATTATACACTATATAGCCTTTTTGTATTGGCTTCTTTCATTTAGTAACATGTATTTAAGGTTCTTCCGTGTCTTTTCATGGCTTCATAGCTTATTTCTTTTTAGAACTGAATAATATTCCATTGTTTGCATGCACCACAGTTTATTTAACCGTTCATATATTTTCTATTTTTAAACATATAAAATAGGCAGTGAATAAGTAACTCTAGAGTTACATCATTGGCTCAAGTATACAGCATTCATGCAACTCTTCATGGCTAGTCCTGCATGGGTTTGCTTCGGATCTCTAGAAACTCTTTGCCCATTATTTGAGTTCATGAATATAAATATACAAATATAGACTTACTTGGACCAAAATCCACCCAACAAAGAATTCTAACAGCAGTTCCAAAGGAAATTTTGTGAAATAATATATCTGTGCTTCAAGGTACCAACTGTAAAATATTAAGCCATGGTTGTACAAACCCTAGTTTTTCCTCAGTAATGTAATAATCAAGCACATAAAAAGAAAAATCCCTTGAAGTATATGCAAAGACAAAGCAGTCCTTCATTAATCAGTCATATTATCAGGATTGTTCTTGGTTTATTGAGCACCAAAGGAAACTTATATCTGGCAGTTGTCACATCACTTTGTTGATGGAAGGGGAACAGAGTAGATAATTCAAGGCTTAAAATAGATTTTAATAATTGATGTCCTTCTGCATTTTCTTTTGCTTTGGATGACCAATGATAATTCTTTCAGAAAATAAATCTAAAAACACCAACATAAATATAGCAAAGCAGAAGTACATTCCTTTGTGTTAATTTTATTTCAGATGTTTTAGCCTATTAGTACACATTTATTAATGGAATTGACATAGTGCCAAATGAGTGGTTGCAGTCCACCGTATAAATAATGAGACTAATTTGCTGTGGTTCTGGTTCTTTTATCTTCCAAATAAGAAGATTACATTTACTTTTTTATTATTGTGATAAAATACACATAACATAAAATTTACCAGTTTAACCATTTTAAATGTACAGATCAGTAGCACTAAGTACATTCATGTTATTGTACAATCTTCACCACCATCCATCTCCAGAATTTCATCATCTTCTTGAACTGAAACTCTGAACCCATTAAGTAATAACTCCCAGTTATCCCTTTCCCCCAGACCCTGGCAACCACCATTCTACTTCCTGTCTCTATGAATTTAACTACTGTAGATACCTCATATAGGTAGAATCATAGAGTATTTGTCCCTTTTTTGACTGGCTTATTTAACTTAGCATAATGTCTTCAACGTTTATCCATGTTGTAGGATGGGCCAGAATTTCTTTCCTTTTTAAGACTGAATAATAATCTACTGTATAAGTATACCACATTTTGTTTATTCATTTATCCATTATTAGACACTTGGGTTGCTTCCACCTTTTGGCTATTGTGAATAATGCAGTTAGCGACATTTGGTCCTGTCCAAAATGTCTGTGAGACATGTGGTCCATGCCAGTAGGTCCTTGAAATTTGGTCCTATCCAAAACATCCATGAACATATTTGGTCCATGCCAAATGGTTTCAGACAGGACCAAATATCTGAGACCTTTTGGTATGGACCAAATGTCTTATGGACGTTTTGGCCAGGACCAAATAAAAAGGACCTGTTGGAGTGGACCAAATGTCCTATGGATGTTTTGGGGTAGGACCAAATGTCCTTCAAGGAATAATGCTGCTATGAACATAGGTGGGAAAATATCTATTTGAGTCTCTGTTTTAAATTCTTTTGGATATATATCCAGAATTGGAATTGCTGGATCATATGGTGATTCTGTGTTTAATAAGGAATGTCATACTGTTTTCCACAGTGGCTGCACCATTATTACATCCCCACCAACAATGTACAAGAGTTCTAATTTCTTTATGTCTGTGCCAATGCTTTCTATTTTTTAAATTTTTATAATAACTCTCTTAATGGGCGTGGGGTCATATCTCATTGTGGTATTGATTTGCATTTCCCTAATGATTACTGATATTGAACATGTTTTCAGGTACCTACTGACCATTTGTATATTTTCTTTTTTTTTTTTACAATTGACAAGGAAATTTAGTTATTTCTGAGATATACATTTTATTTTATTTATTTATTTATTTATTTATTTATTTTTGGGGTGCGCGGGCCTCTCACTGCTGTGGCCTCTCCCGTTGTGGAGCACGGGCTCCGGATGCGCAGGCTCAGTGGCCATGGCTCACGGGCCCAGCCGCTCCGCGGCATGTGGGATCCTCCCAGAGTGGGGCACGAACTCGTGTCCCCTGCATCGGCAGGCGGACTCTCAACCACTGCGCCACCAGGGAAGCCCCATTTTAAAGTAATAACTAGAATTATGACTTATAACATTATACCAGAACATATAAGATTTTTAGAAATTTCATGTAATGTCTGAAACATTTATATTAACATATTTCCATACAAATAACACAAATAAAGTTTAGTATTAGTTGTTTTTTGTTTGTTTGTTTGTTTTTTTATACTGCAGGTTCTTATTAGTCATCAATTTTATACACATCAGTGTATACATGTCAGTCCCAATCGTCCAATTCAGCACACCACCATCCCCACCCCACCATGGTTTTCCCCCTTTGCTGTCCATACGTTTGTTCTCTACATCTGTGTCTCAACTTCTGCCCTGCAAACTGGTCCATCTTTACCATTTTTCTAGGTTCCACATACATGCGTTAATAAATGATATTTGTTTTTCTCTTTCTGACTTACTTCACTCTATATGACAGTCTCTAGATCCATCCATGTCTCAACAAGTGACTCAAATTCATTCCTTTTTATGGCTGAGTAATATTCCATTGTATATATGTACCACAACTTCTTTATCCATTCGTCTGTTGATGGACATTTAGGTTGCTTCCATGACCTGGCTATTGTAAACAGTGCTGCAGTGAACGTTGGGGTTCATGTGTCTTTTTAAATTATGGTTTTCTCTGGGTATATGCCCAGTAGTGGGATTGCTGGATCATATGGTAATTCTATTTTTAGTTTTTTAAGGAACCTCCATACCGTTCTCCCTAGTGGCTGTATCAATTTACATTCTCACCAACAGTGCAAGAGGGTTCCCTTTTCTCCACACCCTCTCCAGCATTTGTTGTTTGTAGATATTCTGATGATGCCCATTCTAACTGGTGTGAGGTGATACCTCATTGTAGTTTTGATTTGCATTTCTCTAATGATTAGTGATGTTGAGCAGCTTTTCATGTGCTTCTTGGCCATCTGTATGTCTTCTTTGGAGAAATGTATGTTTAGGTCTTCTGCCCATTTTTGGATTGGGTTGTTTGTTTCCTTAATATTGAGCTGCATGTGCTGTTTATATATTTTGGAGATTAATCCTTTATCCATTGATTCGTTTGCAAATATTTTCTCCCATTCTGAGGGTTGTCTTTTCGTGTTGTTCATGGTTTCCTTTGCGGTACAAAAGCTTTGAAGTTTCATTAGGTCCCATTTGTTTATTTTTGTTTTTATTTCCATTACTCTAGGAGGTGGATCAAAAAAGATCTTGCTGTGATTTATGTCCAAGTGTTCTTCCTATGTTTTCCTCTAAGAGTTTTATAGTGTCCGGTCTTACATTTAGGTCTCTAATCCATTTTCAGTTTATTTTTGTGTATGGTGTTAGGAAGTGTTCTAATTTCATTCTTTTACATGTAGCTGTCCAGTTTCCCCAGCAGCATGTATTGAACAGACTGTCTTTTCTCCATTGTATATGTTTGCCTCCTTTGTCACAGATTAGTTGACCATAGGTGCGTGGGTTTATCTCTGGGCTTTCTATCTTGTTCCATTGATCTATGTTTCTGTTTTTGTGCCATTACCATATTGTCTTGATTACTGTAGCTCTGCAGTATAATCTGAAGTCAGGGAGTCTGATTCCTCCAGCTCCATTTCTTTCCCTCAAGACTGCTTTGGCTATTTGGGGTCTTTTGTGTCTCCATACAAATTTTAAGATTTCTAGTTCTGTAAAAAATGCCATTGGTAATTTGATAGGGATTGCATTGAATCTGTAGATTGCTTTGGGTAGTATAGTCATTTTCACAATATTGATTCTTCCAATCCAAGAACGTGGTATATCTCTCCATCTGTTGGTATAATCTTTAATTTCTTTAATCAGTGTCTTATAGTTTTCTGCATACAGGTCTTTTGTCTCCCTAGGTAGGTTTATTCCTAGGTATTTTATTCTTTTTGTTGCAATGGTAAATGGGAGTGTTTCCATAATTTCTCTTTCAGATTTTTCATCATTAGTGTATAGGAATGCAAGAGATTTCTGTGCATTAATTTTGTATCCTGCAACTTTACCCAATTTATTGATTAGCTCTACTAGTTTTCTGGTGGCATTTTTAGGATTCTCTATGTATAATATCATGTCATCTGCAAACAGTGACAGTTTTACTTTTTCTTTTCCAATTTGTATTCCTTTTATTTCTTTTTCTTCTCTGCTTGGTGTGGCTAGGACTTCCAAAACTATGTTGAATAATAGTGGTGAGAGTGGACATCCTTGTCTCGTTCCTGATCGTAGAGGAAATGCTTTCAGTTTTTCACCATTGAGAATGATGTTTGCTGTGAGTTTGTCGTATATGGCCTTTATTATGTTGAGGTAGGTTCCCTCTATGCCCACTTTTTGGAGAGTTTTTATCATAAATTGGTGTTGAATTTTGTCAGAAGCTTTTTCTGCATCTATGGAGACGATCATATGGTTTTTATTCTTCAATTTGTAAATATGGTGTATCACATTGATTGATTTGCGTATATTGAAGAATCCTTGCATCCCTGGGATAAATCCCTCTTGGTTATGGTGTATGATCCTTTTAATGTGTTGTTGGATTCTGTTTGCTAGTATTTTGTTGAGGATTTTTGCATCTATATTCGTCAGTGATATTGGTCTGTAATTTTCTCTTTTCATAGTATCTTTGTCTGGTTTTGGTATCAGGGTGATGGTGGCCTCATAGAATGAGTTTGGGAGTGTTCCTTCCTCTGAAATTTTTGGAAGAGTTTGAGAAGGATGGGTGTTAGCTCTTCCCTAAATGTTTGATAGAATTCACCTGTGAAGCCATCTGGTGCTGGACTTTTGTTTGTTGGAAGATTTTCAATCACAGTTTCAATTTCATTACTTGTGATTGGTCTGTTCATATTTTCTATTTCTTCCTGGTTCAGTCTTGGAAGGTTATACCTTTCTAAGAATTTGTCCATTTCTTCCAGGTTGTCCATTTTATTGGCATAGAGTTACTTGTAGTAGTCTCTTAGGATGCTTTGTATTTCTGCAGTGTCTGTTGTAACTTCTCCTTTTTCATTTCTAATTTTATTGATTTGAGTCCTCTCCCTCTTTTTCTTGCTGAGTCTGGCTAATGGTTTATCAATTTTGTTTATCTTCTCAGAAAACCAGCTTTCAGTTTTATTGATCTTTGCTATTGTTTTCTTTGTTTCTATTTCATTTATTTCTGCTCTGATCTTTATGATTTCTTTCCTTATGCTAACTTTGGGATTTGTTTGTTCTTCTTTCTCTAGTTCGTTTAGGTGTAAGGTTAGATTGTTTACTTGAGATTTTTCTTGTTTCTTGAGGTAGGCTTGTATTGCTATAAACTTCCCTGTTAGAACTGCTTTTGCTGCATCCCATAGGTTTTGGATCATCTTGTTTTCATTTACATTTGTCTCTAGGTATTTTTTGATTTCCTCTTTGATTTTTTCAGTGATCTCTTTGTTATTTAGTAATGTATTGTTTAGCCACCATGTGTTTGTGTTTTTTATGTTTTTTCCCCTGTAATTCATTTCTAATCCCATAGCATTGTGGTCAGAAAATATGCTTGATATGATTTCAATTTTCTTAACTTTACTGAGGCTTGATTTGTGACCTAAGATGTGATCTATCCTGGAGAATGTTCCATGTGCACTGGAGAAGAAAGTGTAATCTGCTGTTTTTTGGATGGAGTGTCCTATAAATATCAATTAAATCTGTCTGGTCTATTGTGTCATTTAAATCATCTGTTTCCTTACTTATTTTCATTTTGGATGATCTGTCCACTGGTGTAAGTGAGGTGTTAAAGTCCTCCACTATTATTGTGTTACTGTTGATTTCCTCTTTTATAGCTGTTAGCAGTTGCCTTATGTATTGAGGTGCTCCTGTGTTAGGTGCATATATATTTATAGTTGTTATATCTTCTTCTTGGATTGATCCCTTGATCATTATGTAGTGTCCTTCCTTGTCTCCTGTAACATTCTTTATTTTAAAGTCTATTTTATCTGATATGAGTATAGCTACTCCAGCTTTCTTTTGATTTCCATTTGCATGGAATATCTTTTTCCATCCCCTCACTTTCAGTCTGTATGTGTCCCTAGGTCTGAAGTGGGTCTCTTATAGACAGTATATATATGGGTCTTGTTTTTGTATCCATTCAAGAAGCCTGTGTCTTTTGGTTGGAGCATTTAATCCATTCACGTTTAAGGTAATTATCGATATGTATGTTCCTATGACCATTTTCTTAATTGTTTTGGGTTTGTTTTTGTAGGTCCTTTTCTTCTCTTGTGTTTCCCACTTAGAGAAGTTCCTTTAGCATTTGTTGTAGAGCTGGTTTGGTGGTGCTTAATTCACTTACCTTTTGCTTGTCTGTAAACCTTTTGATTTCTCCATCGAATCTGAATGAGATCCTTGCCGAGTAGAGTAATCTTGGTTGTAGGTTCTTTCCTTTCATCACTTTAAGTGTATCATGCCACTCCCTTCTGGCTTATAGAGTTTCTGCTGAGAAATCAGCTGTTAACCTTATGGGAGTTCCCTTGTATGTTATTTGTCGGTTTTCCCTTGCTGCTTTCAGTAATTTTTCTTTGTCTTTAATTTTTCCCAATCTGATTACTATGTGTCTTGGAGTGTTTCTCCTTGTGTTTTTACTGTATGGGACTCGCTGCGCTTCATGGACTTGGGTGGCTATTTCCTTTCCCGTGTTAGGGAAGTTTTCGACTATAATCTTCAAATATTTTCTCTGTCCTTTCTCTCTCTCCTCCTTCTGGGTCCCCTATAATGCGAATGTTGTTGCCTTTAACGTTGTCCCAGAGGTCTCTTAGGCTGTCTTCATTTCTTTTCATTCTTTTTTCTCTAGTCTGTTCCGCAGCAGTGAATTCCACCATTCTGTCTTCCAGGTCACTTATCCATTCTTCTGCCTCAGTTATTCTGCTGTTGATTCCTTCTAGTGTAGTTTTCATTTCAGTTATTGTATTGTTCATCTCTGTTTGTTTGTTCTCTAATTCTTTTAGGTCTTTGTTAAACATTTCTTGCATCTTCTTGATCTTTTCCTCCATTCTTTTTCCGAGGTCCTGGATCATCTTCCCTATCGTTATTCTGAATTCTTTTTCTGGAAGGTTGCCTATCTCCATTTCACTTAGTTGTTTTTCTGGGGTTTTGTCTTGTTCCTTCATCTGGTACATAGCCTCTGCCTTTTCATCTTGTCTGTCTTTCTGTGAATGGGGGTTTTGTTCCATAGGCTGCAGCATTGTAGTTCTTCTTGCTTCTGCTGTCTGCCCTCTGGTCATCTGTATATTTTCTTTTGAGAAATGTTTATTCATTTTTGAATTGGGTTGTTCGTTTTTTTTATTCTTGAGTTTTAGAAATTCTTTATACTGGATATTAATCCCTTGCCGGACGTATGATTTGCAAATGTTTTCTCCCACTCCATGGGTTACCTTTTCACTCTGTTGATAGTTCCCTTTGACACAAAAAAGGTTTTAATTTTGATGAAGTTCAAGTTATCAATTTTTTTTCTTTTGTTGTCTCTGCTTTTGGCATCACATCCTAGAAATTATTACTAAATCCAGTGCTATAAACATTTTTCCTTATGTTTTCTTTTAAGAGTTTTATATTTTTTAGCTTTTACAAGTTCGTTCTTTGATCCATTTTTAGTTAATTTTTGTGCATGAAGTAAAAGAAGGGTCCAGCTTCATTCTTTTGCCTGTGAAAATCCTGTTTCCCAACATCATTTGTCAAAAAGAATGCTCTTTTCCCACTAAATGGTCTTGGTACCTTTGTCAAAAATATTTGAACATATATGTGAGGATTTATTTCTGGGCTCTTTATTTTATTCCATTGATCTGTCTTTATACAGTTTTGTTTACACACTGTTTTGATTACTGCAGCTTTATAGTTTTATTTATTTTTAACCTTTTTTAAAAATTTTTTTATTTATTTATTTATTTTTATTTTTTTATTACTTTCTGCTTTATAACAAAGTGAATCAGTCATACATATACATCTGTTCCCACATCCCTTCCCTCATGCATCTCCCTCCCTCCCACCCTCCCCATCCCACCCCTCCAGGCGGTCACAAAGCACCGAGCTGATCTCCCTGTGCTATGCGGCTGCTTCCCACTATCTATCTACCTTACGTTTGGTAGTGTATATATGTCCATGCCTCTCTTTCGCTTTGTCACAGCTTAACCTTCCCCCTCCCCATATCCTCAGGTCCATTCTCAAGTAGGTCTGTGTCTTTATTCCCATTTTACCCCTAGGTTCTTCATGACATTTTTTTTTTAATTCCATATATATGTGTTAGCATACGGGATTTGTCTTTCTCTTTCTGACTTACTTCACTCTGTATGACAGACTCTAGGGCTATCCACCTCATTACAAATAGCTCAGTTTCGTTTCTTTTTATGGCTGAGTAATATTCCATTGTATATATGTGCCACATCTTCTTTATCCATTCATCTGATGATGGACACTTAGGTTGTTTCCAGCTCCGGGCTATTGTGAATAGAGCTGCAATGAACATTTTGGTACATGTCTCTTTTTGAATTATGGTTTTCTCAGGGTATATGCCTAGTAGTGGGATTGCTGGGTCATATGGTAGTTCTATTTTTAGTTTTTTAAGGAACCTCCATGCTGTTCTCCATAGTGGCTGTATCAATTCACATTCCCACCAGCAGTGCAAGAGGGTTCCCTTTTCTCCACACCCTCTCCAGCATTTATTGTTTCTAGATTTCTTGATGATGGCCATTCTGACTGGTGTGAGATGATATCTCATTGTAGTTTTGGTTTGCATTTCTCTAATGATTAATGATGTTGAGCATTCTTTCATGTGTTTGTTGGCAGTCTGTATATCTTCTTTGGAGAAATGCCTATTTAAGTCTTCTGCCCATTTTTGGATTGGGTTGTTTGTTTTTTTGCTATTGAGCTGCATGAGCTGTTTATAAATTTTGGAGATTAATCCTTTGTCAGTTGCTTCATTTGCAAATATTTTTTCCCATTCTGACGTTGTATTTTGGTCTTCTTTATGGTTTCCTTTGCTGTGCAAAAGATTTGAAGTTTCATTAGGTCCCATTTGTTTATCTTTGTTTTTATTTCCATTTCTCTAGGAGGTGGGTCCAAAAGGATCTTGCTGTGATTTATGTCATAGAGTGTTCTGCCTATGTTTTCCTCTAAGAGTTTGCTAGTTTCTGGCCTTACATTTAGGTCTTTAATCCATTTTGAGCTTATTTTTGTGTATGGTGTTAGGGAATGATCTAATCTCATACTTTTACATGTCCCTGTCCAGTTTTCCCAGCACCACTTATTGAAGAGGCTGTCCTTTCTCCACTGTACATTCCTGCCTCCTTTATCAAAGATAAGTTGACCATATGTGCGTGGGTTTATCTCTGGGCTTTCTATCCTGTTCCATTGATCTATCTTTCTGTTTTTGTGCCAGTACCACACTGTCTTGATTACTGTAGCTTTGTAGTATAGTCTGAAGTCAGGGAGCCTGATTCCTCCAGCTCCGTTTTTCGTTCTCAAGATTGCTTTGGCTATTCGGGGTCTTTTGTTTCTCCAAACAAATTTTGAAATTTTTTGTTCTAGTTCTGTGAAAAATGCCAGTGGTAGTTTGATAGGGATTGCATTGAATCTGTAGATTGCTTTGGGTAGTAGAGTCATTTTGACAATATTGATTCTTCCAATCCAGGAGCATGGTATATCTCTCCCTCTATTTGTATCATCTTTAATTTCTTTCATCAGTGTCTTATAATTTTCTACATACAGGTCTTTTGTCTCCTTAGGTAGGTTTATTCCTAGATATTTTATTCTTTTTGTTGCAATGGTAAATGGGAGTGTTTTCTTGATTTCATTTTCAGATTTTTCATCATTAGTGTACAGGAATGCCAGAGATTTCTGTGCATTAATTTTGTATCCTGCTACTTTACCAAATTCATTGATTAGCTCTAGTAGTTTTCTGGTGGCATCTTTAGGATTCTCTATGTATAGTATCATGTCATCTGCAAACAGTGACAGCTTTACTTCTTCTTTTCCAATTTGGATTCCTTTTATTTCCTTTTCTTCTCTGATTGCTGTGGCTAAAACTTCCAAAACTAGGTTGAATAAGAGTGGTGAGAGTGGGCAGCCTTGTCTTGTTCCTGATCTTAGTGGAAATGGTTTCAGTTTTTCACCATTGAGGACAATGTTGGCTGTGGGTTTGTCATATATGGCCTTTATTATGTTGAGGAAAGTTTCCTCTATGCCTACTCTCTGCAGGGTTTTTATCATAAATGGGTGTTGAATTTTGTCGAAAGCTTTCTCTGCATCTATTGAGATGATCATATGGTTTTTCTCCTTCAGTTTGTTAATATGGTGTATCACATTGATTGATTTGCGTATATTGAAGAATCCTTGCATTCCTGGAATAAACCCCACTTGATCATGGTGTATGATCCTTTTAATGTGCTGTTGGATTCTGTTTGCTAGTATTTTGTTGAGGATTTTTGCATCTATGTTCATCAGTGATATTGGCCTGTAGTTTTCTTTCTTTGTGACATCCTTGCCTGGTTTTGGTATCAAGGTGATGGTGGCCTCATAGAATGAGTTTGGGAGTGTTCCTTCCTCTGAAATTGTTTGGAAGAGTTTGAGAAGGATGGGTGTTAGCTCTTCTCTAAATGTTTGATAGAATTCGCCTGTGAAGCCATCTGGTCCTGGGCTTTTGTTTGTTGGGAGATTTTTAATCACAGTTTCAATTTCAGTGCTTGTGATTGGTCTATTCATATTTTCTATTTCTTCCTGATTCAGTCTTGGCAGGTTGTGCATTTCTAAGAATTTGTCCATTTCTTCCAGGTTGTCCATTTTATTGGCATAGAGTTGCTTGTAGTAATGTCTCATGATCTTTTGTATTTCTGCAGTGTCAGTTGTTACTTCTCCTTTTTCATTTCTAATTCTATTGATTTGAGTCTTCTCCCTTTTTTTCTTGATGAGTCTGGCTAATGGTTTGTCTATTTTGTTTATCTTCTCAAAGAACCAGCTTTTACTTTTATTGATCTTTGCTATCGTTTCCTTCATTTCTTTTTCATTTATTTCTGATCTGATCTTTATGATTTCTTCCCTTCTGCTAGCTTTAGGGGTTTTTTGTTCTTCTTTCTCTAATTGCTTTAGGTGCAGGGTCAGGTTGTTTGCTCGAGATGTTTCCTGTTTCTTAAGGTGGGATTGTATTGCTATAAACTTCCCCCTTAGAACTGCTTTTGCTGCGTCCCATAGGTTTTGGGTCGTCGTGTCTCCATTGTCATTTGTTTCTAGGTATTTTTTAATTTCCTCTTTAATTTCTTCAGTGATCACTTCGTTATTGAGTAGTGTATTGTTTAGCCTCCATGTGTTTGTATTTTTTACAGATCTTTTCCTGTAATTGATGTCTAGTCTCATAGCATTGTGGTCGGAAAAGATACTGGATACAATTTCAATTTTCTTAAATTTACCAAGGCTTGATTTGTGACCCAAGATATGATCTATCCTGGAGAATGTTCCATGAGCACTTGAGAAAAATGTGTATTCTGTTGTTTTTGGATGGAATGTCCTATAAATATCGATTAAGTCCATCTTGTTTAATGTATCATTTAAAGCTTGTGTTTCCTTATTGATTTTCATTTTGGATGATCTGTCCATTGGTGAAAGTGGGGTGTTAAAGTCCCCTACTATGATTGTGTTACTCTCGATTTCCCCTTTTATGGCTGTTAGTATTTGCCTTATGTATTGAGGTGCTCCTATGTTGGGTGCATAAATATTTACAATTGTTATATCTTCTTCTTGGATCGATCCCTTTATTGTTATGTAGTGTCCTTCTTTGTCTCTTCTAATAGTCTTTATTTTAAAGTCTATTTTGTCTGATATAAGAATTGCTACTCCAGCTTTCTTTTGATTTCCATTTGCATGGAATATCTTTTTCCATCCCCTTACTTTCAATCTGTATGTGTCTCTAGGTCTGAAGTGGGTCTCTTGTAGACAGCATATATATGGGTCTTGTTTTTGTATCCATTCAGCCAATCTGTGTCTTTTCGTGGGAGCATTTAGTCCATTTACATTTAAGGTAATTATTGATATGTATGTTCCTATTCCCATTTCCTTAATTGCTTTGGGTTCGTTATTGTAGGTATATTCCTTCTGTTGTGTTTCTTGCCTAGAGAAGTTCCTTTAGCATTTGTTGTAAAGCTGGTTTGGTGGTGCTGAACTCTCTCAGCTTTTGCTTGTCTGTAAAGGTTTTAATTTCTCCATCAAATCTGAATGAGATCCTTGCTGGGTAGAGTAATCTTGGTTGCAGGTTTCTCTCCTTCATCACTTTAATTATGTCCTGCCACTCCCTTCTGGCTTGTAGAGTTTCTGCTGAGAGATCAGCTGTTAACCTGATGGGGATTCCCTTGTGTGTTATTTGTTGCTTTTCCCTTGCTGCTTTTAATATGATTTCTTTGTGTTTAATTTTTGACAGTTTGATTAATATGTGTCTTGGCATATTTCTCCTTGGATTTATTCTGTATGGGACTCTCTGTGCCTCCTGGACTTGATTAACTATTTCCTTTCCCATATTAGGGAAGTTTTCAACTATAATCTCTTCAAATATTTTCTCAGTCCCTTTCTTTTTCTCTTCTTCTTCTGGAACCCCTATAATTCGAATGTTGGTGCGTTTAATATTGTCCCAGAGGTCTCTGAGACTGTCCTCTGTTCTTTTCATTCTCTTTTCTTTATTTTGCTCTGCATCAGTTATTTCCACTATTTTATCTTCCATCTCACTTATCCGTTCTTCTGCCTCAGTTATTCTGCTATTGATCCCATCTAGAGTATTTTTCATTTCATTTATTGTGTTTTTAATCGATGCTTGATTCATCTTTAGTTCTTCTAGGTCCTTGTTAACTGTTTCTTGCCTTTTGTCTATTCTATTTCCAAGATTTTGGATCTTGGAAATAGAATCTTGGATCATCTTTACTATCATTATTCTGAATTCTTTTTCAGGCAGACTGCCTATTACCTCTTCATTTGTTAGGTCTGGTAGGTTTTTGTCTTGCTCCTTCACCTGCTGTGTGTTTTTCTGTCTTCTCATTTTGCTTATGTTACTGTGTTTGGGGTCTCCTTTTTGCAGGCTGCAGATTCGTAGTTCCCGTTGTTTTTGGTGTCTGTCCCCAGTGGCCAAGGTTGTTTCAGTAGGTTGTGTAGGCTTCCTGGTGGGGGGGACTAGAGCCTGTGTTCTGGTGGTTGAGGCTCGATCTTGTCTTTCTGGTGGACAGGTCCACATCTGGTGGTGTGTTTTGGGGTGCCTGTGGCCTTATTATGTTTTTAGGCAGCCTCTCTGTTAATGGGTGGGCTTGTGTTCCTGCCTTGATAGTTGCTTGGCATAGGGTGACCAGCACTGTAGTTTGCTGGTCATTGACTAAAGCTGGGTGCTGGTGTTGAGATGGAGATCTCTGGGAGATTTTCGCTGCTTGATATTATGTGGAGCTGGGAGGTCTCTTGTGGACCCGTGTCCTGAAGTTGGCTCTCCCAGTTCAGAGGCACAGCACTGACTCCTGGCTGCAGCACCAAGAGCCTTTCATCTACCCAGCTCAGAATAAAAGGGAGAAAAAGTAGAAAGAAAGAATTAGTAGAAGAAAGAGAGAGAGAAAGAAAGGAAGAAGGAAAGGAAGGAAGGAAGGAAGAAAGGAGGGAGAGAGGGAGGAATGAAAGAAAAAGGAAGAGTGAATGGAAGAAGGGAGGGAGGGAGGAAAGAAAGAAAAGACAGGAGGGAGGGAGGGAGGAAGGAAAGAAAAAGAAAGTGAAAGGAAGAGGGGTGGGAGGGAGGGAGGAAGGAAAGAAAGACAGGAGGGAGGGAGGGAGGAAGGAAAGAAAAAGAGTGAAAGGAAGCAGGGAGTGAGGGAGGGAGGAAGGAAAGAAGAAGAAAGTGAAAGGAAGAGGGGTGGGAGGGAGGGAGGAAGCAAAGAAAGACAGGAGGGAGGGAGGGAGGAAGGAAAGAAAAATAAAGTGAAAGGAAGAGGGGTGGGAGGGAGGGAGGAACGAAAGAAAGACAGGAGGGAGGGAGGGAGGAAGGAAAGAAAAAGAAAGTGAAAGGAAGCAGGAGGCAGAGAGGGAGGAAGGAAAGAAAAAGAAAGTGAAAGGAAGAGGGGTGGGAAGGAGGGAGGAAGGAAAGAAAGACAGGAGGGAGGGAGGAAGGGAGGAAGGAAAGAAAGAGAAAGAAGGAAAGGAGGGGCGGAGGGAGGGAGGGAGGAAGGGAAGGTAGGAAAAAAAGAAAGAGCAGGTAAAGTAAAATAGAATAAAGTATGAAATATAGTAGCGTTATTAAAATTAAAAAGTAATTATTGAAAAAAAAACGGACCGATAGAACCCTGGGACATATGGTGGAAGCAAAGCTATACAGAGAGAATCTTACACAGAAGAATACACATACACATTCACAAAAAGAGAGCAGGGGGAAAAATCAAAAATCTTGCTCTCCAAGTCCACCTCCTCAATTTGGGTTACTTCGTTGTAAAAAGAGGAAAAGGGCGAGAAGTCTGAAATCTTGCTAAGTCCACCTCCTTAATTTGGGATAGTTCGTTGTAAAAAGAGGAAAAGGGGGGAAAGTCTTAAATCTTGTCCTCAAGGTCCACTTCCTCAATTTGGGATGATTCGCTGTCCATTCATGCACTCCACAGACGCAGGGCACATCAAGTGGACCATGGAGCTTTAATCCGCTGCCTCCGGGGCTGCACAGAGAGATTTCCCTGTCTCTTCTCTGCTCTCACAGCTCCCGGGTCTCAGCCTTGGACCGGCCCCGCCTCTGCGCGTAGGTCGCCGGAGGGCGTCCGTTCTTCGCTCAGACAGGACGGGTTTAAAGGAGCCGCTGATGTGGTGGCTCTGGCTCACTCAGGCAGAGGGGAGGGAGGGGCGCGCAGAGTGGGGTGGGCCTGCGGCGGCAGAGGCTGGCGTGACGTTGCACCAGACCGAGGCGCTCCGTGCGCTTTCCGGGGAAAGCCGTCCCCGGGTCCCGGGACCCCGGCAGTGGCGGGGTGCACAGGCCCCCCGGAAGGCGGGACGGACAGTGACCCGCGCTCGCACACAGGCCCCGCGGCGGCGGCAGCAGCAGCAGCCCCAGCGTCCCACGCTCGTCTCCGGGGTCCGCGCCTTTAGCCGTGGCTCGTGCCCGTCTCCAGAGCTTCCCAAAGCAGCCCTCTTAATGCCCTCTCCTCGTGCACCAGGAAACAAAAGGGAAGAAAAAGCCTCTTGCCTCTTCGGCAGCTCCAGACCCTTTCCCGGACTCCCTCCGGGCTAGCCGTAGTGCACTAACCCCCTCAGGCTCTCTTCCTACCGCCAGCCCCAGTCCTCTCCCTGCGCTCCGACTGAAACCCGATACCCAAGCCTCAGCTCCCAGCCCCGCCCGGGGCGCCCCGGCAGCAGAGCAGACAAGCCTCTCGGGCTGGTGTGTGCCTGAGGGCACCGATCCTCTGTGCCGGAATCTCTCCGCTTTGCCCTCCACACCCCTGTTGCTGTGCTCTCCTCTGCTACTCCGAAGCTTTCCCCCTCCGCCACCTGCAGTCTCCGCCCGCGAAGGGGCTTGTAGTGTGTGGAAACCTTTCCTCCTTCACGGCTCCCTCCCACTGGTGCAGGTCCCGTCCCTATCCTTTTGTCTCTGTTTATTCTTTTTTCTTTTGCCCTATCCAGGTATATGGGGAGTTTCTTGCCTTTTGGGGGGTCTGAGGTCTTCTGTCAGCGTTTAGTAGGTGTTCTGTAGGAGTTGTTCCACGTGTAGATGAATTTTTGATGAATCTGTGGGGAGGAAGGTGATCTCCGCGTCTTACTCTTCCGCCATCTTCCCAGGGTCCTATTTTTAACTTTTTATTTTATACTGGAGTTTAGTTGATTAACAATGTTGTGATAGTTTCAGGTGTACAGCAAAGTGATTCTGTTAACATTTTCCCATTTAGGTTGTTACACAATATTGAGCGGAGTTTCCTGTGCTATACAGTAGGTTCTTGTTGGCTATCCATTTTAAATATAGCAGTGGACATGTCATAAGTTTTAAAATCAGGGAGTTTGAGACCTCCAATTTTGTTCTTTTTTTCTTTTCGTTATTCACGGTGCCTTGATATCTCATTTGAATTTTAGGTTGGATTTTTCTATTTCTGGGAAAATTGCTGCTGGGATTTTGATAGAGATTGCATTGAATTCATAGATCACTTTGGGCACAATTGATATCTTAACAATATTAAATCTTCCAATCATGAACATAGGATGTCTTCCCTATTTATTTGCATTTCTTTAATTTCTTTCAGCAAAATATTTTAGTTTTCAGTGTACAGGTCTTTCACCTCTTTGGTTAAGTTTATTTGTAAATATTATATTCTTTTGATGCTCTTAGAAATTGAATTGTTTCTTTTGGGATTGCTCATTGTTAGTCTATGGACATGTGACTGATTTTATGTTTTGATTTAGATGAACTCACTTATTAGTTCTAACAATGTTTCTGTGGAATATTTAGGGTTTTCTACATATGAGATCATGTCGCCTGCAAACAGATAATTTTAATTATTTCCTTCCAATTTGGATGACTTCTCTTTCTTTCTTGCCTTATTGCTCTGGCCTTTAATTATTTTTTCATCTAATTAATAACAGTCACTAAACTCACCCTTATTCTCTCAGAAGACTTGTTTTCTTAACAGAATTTTAAGTTAAATATTCAGTGAAAAATATATGTGCCATATATAGGCTTTCATAAATGAATTAAACATAAATCTTGAACTCAAGAAGTTCATAATGTCTTATAAAGCTTTGTTCTAGTACCAAACATTTATAATTCAAGACAGGCACCTTAAAAATCAGGAAGAAGGTGATATGTTAGTGTGCCCATTGTTACGGTAACCTGAAGGAGCAGATGGACCCTCACAGAAAATTTGGTTCAGATTCTGAGAATGTGGATACCACATACACACACCAAGAGGGTATAGAAAGCATTATAACTTAGCTGAGGCTTCCAGGGAGAGCAGGGCAAGCCTTTCAAGCTGTTCTGAAATGACTTGAGAGCAAGGAAAGAAGAGTGACCTGGATTTTTATTTTGTCTAGGGGGTGGGGCGGGAATGAGAATTTCCATGGAGGAGGGGTTTGCATGGTTTGGATCTCCTGCCTGTTCCAAAGGAGGGAGCATCCAGGTTTTATTAGCTTTCCCAGATGTGGGGCACTGGGAGAAGAAGGAGAGGTGATTCATAAAAGCTGTTGGTAGTCAAACACCAAAAAATTATGTCAGACTCCCTGTGACATGCTTCTATCTATTGGTGAGCATTTGAGTTGCTTCTAGTGTTCTACTTCTAACAATAAAACTGTTGTGAATATTCTTGTACATGTCTTTTGGTAAACACATGTATATGTTTCTGCTGAGTACATACCTAGAAGTGGAACAGCTGGGTCATAGGTATGCTTATGTGCCATTTTAGTAGATACTGCTAAGAAGTTGTCCCAAGAGGCTGTACAAATTTGCACTCATATCCACAGTCAAATCAAATCCTGGCTGTTCTGTATCCTTACCAATGCTTGGTATTGTTCTTTCTTTTCAAATTTTAGTCATTATATTGTTGTTTATAGAATTAGAGAAGATAATGCATATTAATATCTACTAAGGTGCTTATCATATATTTATAGCTCTAAAACATTTATTATTATTATTACCGTCAATCATTTTAAAGACACATTTTGAAAGAGACCTCATTATATTGCAAATATCAAGGCACTATGCCTTATTATAAATAGAAAATTGACAAATAACCCATCACAGAACTGGAGTTACTATTTTCTGTGCTGCTCCTAGTTTTCTTGTCAAACTTCTCAAATATGCACACTCATAATCAGATTCTAATAGGTACATTACTTTGAATTTTTCCTCCTTGGGTCTATTTAAATGCAAATGTCATTATCTGTAATTTGAGCCAATCTCAATGCTCTGAAGTCAGACTGGACCCATCTGGCTATTCAAAGGCAGCCCAAGCACATGCATATGCCAAAGGGCAGGTTTGCATATGGGCTTTTGTGCCTCCAGTGCCATCTTCAGCCTCTACCAGTTGCTTTCAGGACACAGGCTTGTAGTGTGGAAGCTCTTCTTGCGTATCAGCTTCTTTTGGTTGATTCCAGTTAAGCAAATCTGTTCTTTTTTTAGACTAACATTTCATCCATTCTTCCATGAGCCTGTCAGTCTGTTCTTGACCAACAAGATAATACTGCAAAGGACAAGATCTAAATGGAGCCAAAGCAATCAAGCTCTAAAATCTGTGAATAGACTTGTTAAATATAAGCAGTTTCAGAAATGTAACATTTAGCCACTGTTAATAATCCAAAACATGAACTTACTTGACACCAGGGCAAAGAAGAGCCCTTCTGGATGAAGTCCAATAACCCTGTTTCAAGATGCTAAACATCTGGTTGGTCACATTGGAATTCAGCCTTATTTTTGCCACCTTCTTTATGATCTATCTTCCCTTTGTGACATGGGCACCTGCACTATCTAAACATCCATTACCGTGCGACTGATGGAAGGCCCAAGTGCTCAGTGTTTTTATCGGAGTGCTTTAACAATTCCTCTAAGGATAAAGCCGAGAAGACAGAGATTTAAGCTAGAAATTTTGGAGTGTTTCCTAAGCCTGTCAACTGTTACAAATGCTGTTAAATCTTAACTGTGTAATGTACATGAATAAAAGTTCTTAAATATTCTGTCTTCATTATGTGGTATTTACGAAACTCTTGGGAGACTCTTTTTTTAAGTATAAAATATCACAGTGCCCTTATGTAAATGTTGACTGCAGCTTAAAAGCATGTTCTACTTTTAGCAGGACAAAAGAGAAGGGAATGGTATTTAGGCTCTTTTCAAGAAAAAAATAGCGCCAATGATTCTGAAGGAAAGAAGTGATACTGTCTACTGACCAAGACTGTCTTATCATTCCCTTCAGCTTGACTAAACTTTAGATATTTTTCGTCCTAAAGTTGGGACTCTGACCTCCCTTTCTTAGAGTATTTACTTTAGAGAACTAGTAATTGTAAATTCCTTCTCTACTCCTTTGAACTGCATGTAAATCTTCTCCCAGCCTCATGCCCAGTTTTACAACCCAGGAAATATCTTGCTCACAGGACCTGGGAAGCATCTCTTTAAAACGTAAGCATCCAATATGATAGGATGATTGCGCCTCTATCTCCCAGTCTCTGTGGGAAGGTAGGAGCCTAACTTTGATGGGTGTCAATTAGCAAACACAGATGCCTTAAACACAGTGAAGATTGTTTGCAAGGTCAGGAATAACTCAGTGTGTTCCACACATCCCATTGACTTACTTCCTCCCTAACATCCTCCAATACTTTTCCATTAGCTCACTCCAGTGCTTAAATACTCTCCCACCTTTTGTTTCAGCAGGTTGAGTTCAGTCTCTCTCTCTTACTGCAGTAGCTGGTGAAAAGTCTTCCTTGCCTGTTGAATTTTGGTGCAATTTTCGCTTCAATGCGACATAATGATGGTGATGCTAGCTTAATTCTAAAATTGTCAGCTAAGTATTTACTGAAGAGAAGCAGAAGGAAATAACCTTTCTTTGACACGTATAATATGCCAGACAGTGTGCTACTCACATTATTTTGTTAACTCCTACAAATGGGGGTGGCTGACTGCCCCCGTTTGCTCAGGACTGAGGCTTTCCCAGGACATGAGGCTCTCAATGCTAAAGGCAGGAAAGTCCTAGACAAACCGAGACAGTTGGTTACCTTACTCCCCTGCGGCATCGCATTATGCATCAGCACCAGATTTGCGGGGTTTAGGAACATTAGGTAGCCTAGTGATACAGTCCAGTTTCATAATCTGAATCTTAGGCTCCCCAGGTCCAGTCCTAAATTTGAGCACTTAATATGTTAAAAGCATTGTTGGTAATGACATTGGAGCTACAAAGACATAAGTAACACATCCTGCTATCAAGGAGCTTACATTATGAAATGGCAAGTGCTATAAGATCCCACTTAATACAAGTTGAAATAAGGATGTAGTCACTTCCCTGTAAAATAACAGGAACTACTTCAGAAAGGACATGGTATTTAGACTTGATCTGAATGAATGGTGTAATAAGGAATCCTTCCCCAAATTTCAAATAAATCCTAAAACCTGTCGGCAATACTATGTGTGTAAATAAGTGAAGACAACCCCATTGAGAATAAGCAGAGGCTATTTATTCAGAGCTTGCTATAGCTAGGGAGTCAGCCAGAATCACTTGGATTTGGCAGAGCCTCAAAGGCAAGGGGGGGAGTTGAAAAGCTTTGTGGTTTACAAAAAGAAAGGCTTCAAGTATGTTCTCATCTGAAGTTGTTGGCATGGAGAAGCCGAAGGCAGGCTAACTAGAAGCACAGTATCTTGTGTGTTTTGGGGAACGTGTTTAGCTTTCTCTGGTTGTTCCTGAGTTGGAAGCAGGTGAAAAATATAGGGAAGCTTCCAGTGATTGACCAAGTTATGACCAGTCTGGACTAATTGTCATAGATGTTAAGGTTTGGCTTCCCACTGAGGTTGCTGCAAAGATTGTGGCTCAGAGTCCTGTTGGCATGGTTGGACTAACCAATGCCCCTTTTCCTTCTCTTGGGAACATGTTCTTTATCCTTAGAAAAGTAGAAAAATCATAGAGCACTTTCCTGTCCTGTTGTTTCACATGTAAGACAATGTGAAGTCACCATTAGTCCATCATTTCTGCCCCACACAAAGTAATAAAGTGAGTACCCCTCTCTCCTACCATGTCTTTGTAGAAACAGTACCTGCTGTAAGAAAGGGTATGCCTATGCCTTGTCATTGATATCTGACTGTACCATGACAGGTCAAGGACCCAGGAATGATCTGAATAACAAAATATGTCCTTCTGGAGATAAAAGTTAGCACCTCATGTGGGAAATACCTAGGTGTTTTTAGGCACTGAAACTAAGAAGGGAGTAAAGGACACTGAGAAATCCTTTTTTTCAGTCTTTGTCCCTTATTTTCCTAAAGAATATATATCTTTATGATTTTAAAAATCATAGTGTGCTCTGGATCAGAATATGGAGACTGCAGAAACTAAATTAAGTTGATGTTGGTATAATCATCCGGTTTGAAGCACATGGTGGTGTAAGTGGTATAGTGATATCACTATAGTGATAGTTGGAGACAAGAATCTAACACTAGAAAGAAATCATTCTGTATGTGTATGGATATTGAAAGATACCCCTATCGGGACAGCATCAGTGCAGTTTCAAACTCATGAAAGCAAAAGGCATAGATAAACGCAGGGCAGCATCAGAATCTAAGGAGTCTGTGTAGAAGGCATTGTATGGTGTGAGGAATTTCAGGGGGTGGAGTTTTTGGTGTCACGTGAATAATATTATGTCATAAGGAGGGAAAGAAGCAAAGCATGACTCGTGAGCAAACTCCGTGTACAAGAGAGCATGACAAATAAAAGATGAGACCAAGTTCAGTAAAACAATAGCAGCAAATACGTAATTGCATGCAAAGTGCAGTTAAACATTTAAAGGACCACATTATTTCACAAAATGTGTTATGCCGAGGTTAACCCATTCTTCCATGTATATACAAGAAACATATAGAACATTTCATACAGAAGCATTCATGCTGTTATGTGTTAAGTTCTCCCTTGACACTAGAGTTGTAGGAAATTGTAATAACTTGAAGATCAGGGAATTGGGAGTGGGTATGGATGAGACTTGAAAGCACGACAGAGGAAATCAGCACGTAGACAAAAGTATATTCAGTCATTTGTAAGAAGTTCCTCTGGGGAATTGTTGTTTTGGTTTTGGGTTAGCTAGAAGCATAATGTGCTCATCATGTTTGTTTCCAAATTAGTTTGTTTTATTTTCCAAATTTTTTTGTTTTATTTTTGAGTTGAGTGACTCTTTCTTCCACTCTACAGACACATGATGTCTGTTTAGCATTTCTGCCTGCATCATGAGCTTTAGGTACCGACATAGAAGGATGGACTATTAACAAAAGCTTGGTCACTCTACCTATATGTTACTTGGACTATTGCAGAGTTCCTTAAATATCTTTCTTGAATGAAGTTAAGGAAAAATTGATGATAAACTTGGGTTAGGACTTGGAATGAAAAGAACGAAAATAGTTTAAAATAATAATAAAATATATTGACTGTGTGCTGATGAGGGACAAAATGTAGTGCTGTAAGGCCAGCAGCAGCTTGGGTCAGCACAAAGATACATAGGGCAGGAAGGAGAGATCCTCCTGGAAGCTACAATAGTCATGAAAAAAGTGAATCCACAGATAACAGAAGATGGGCATGGGTACTTCAGGTGAAAATCAAAACAGCATAATAACTTGAAATATTAAAAAAATAATTAGAGGTCTTATTCCAGGATAGTTTAAGATGGTTATGTGCTTGTGTGAATAGAGGAGCTCTTTCAAATAACTGACTCTTAAGTGTAAGGTATTTGATGGCCTGGCCAGTGACTCATCAGTATTTGCTTATCATATGTGCCCAGCACAGTGTCATATATAATGTGTTCAATAAGTTTTTATTGAAATGCCATCCATATGGAAATTAAACAGTAAACTTGCTCAGCCCTACAATAATTTATACTCAAATCCTACAAGAAATAACTTAGGCTAAAAAATGTGAGTCAGTACATTAATCTCTATTGTTCTTCTTGTAGCAATCTGAAAGCATATTAAGCCATTCTGTAGCATATTTTCCATAAAACATATTAATAGACAGTTAATTTCAAAATAATAATAGCCTCCATAAAATGAGCACGAAAATGTGCCAGGTATTTATTGCACTAAGTTTTCAGTATACCTTACCCCTTTTACTGTTCACAAGAATTCTTTAAAATAGGCACTGTTTTTATAACAAGTGAACAAAATGTAGAACTGAGGGTAAGAGATATTCATTAATTTCCTGAGGAACTAAGATTTATACTCAGCCACTCATCAGGACTTTCACTTCTTAATTAAAATTCTAAACCGATTTAGAACACACTTCCATAGTATTTATGTAGATATCCCAGATAAATTTTAATAAACTTCAGCAATGTGCTCAAATCACTCAGCTAGTAGTGTCAGAAATCAACTTAGATTTTGACATAATATGTGGAATATTATAACTAAAAAGACCTGGTAAAAGGATTAACAGTGTGGGGAGAGTGAAACCAAATAGAGCCCAGTGATCTCACTGAGTTGATAAGACAGATAGCAATGTACATAAAGATTGAGGTAGCTAGAATTTGAAGAGCAGAATATGGAAAAGGAGGGAACTATATAGAGACAGGGCTACAAAGGTCTGGGGCAAGAACTACCATAAACAGTTATCTAAAAGTTCTAGAGCTCATACAGGGATGAGAATAGTTTGTGTTTTCATCAGCCAAAGGGGAGAGACCTCGGAAGGATGTCACTATTTTAGTGAGATTTAATTAACCTCAGAATAATGACTATTGAGGACCTTCCTTACCAAAGTTTAAAATTAATTTCTGAAAGGATTATACTCATTACAAGTAATTTAACACTATGCCAGAAGAAAGTCAAATACTCTCAAAAGAAATGTAACAGAATCCATTATGCAACAAAATAAAATTCACAATTCCAGGCATCCAATCAAAAATTGCCTGGCATGGGGCTTCCCTGGTGGTGCAGTGGTTGAGAGTCTGCCTGCCGATGCAGGGGACACGGGTTCATGCCCCGGTCCGGGAGGATCCCACATGCCGCGGAGCGGCTGGGCCCGTGAGCCATGGCCACTGAGCCTGCGCGTCCAGAGCCTGTGCTCCGCAACGGGAGAGGCCACAACAGTGAGAGGCCCGCATACTGAAAAAAAAAAAAAAAAAAAAAAAAAAAATTGCCTGGCATGTAAAGCAGGAAATAAATATGACCCATTAATCAAAAGATGAGCCCAGATTTTAGTGAGATGATATAAAAAATATAAAAATGGAACTTATACAGACTAAAATATAATATCTAAAATATGTGGATGTATATCAATAGTAGAGATAAAATAGAATCCCCTTTTAAAAAAAAGACTACTTATAGTCTATGAAAACCAACATTAGATATGAAGAAACAGATAAGTTATAAGTAAAGAGATAGAAATACTATGCAAATGCTAATCAAAAGAAAGGAGGAGTGGCTATGTTATTATTATACAAATTATTCTTCAGGACAAGGAAAACTATAATAGATAAAAAGAAATATTTCATAGTGAAAAAAGTTCAAATTATCAAGAAGATATAATTTTAAATGTGGTTGCACACAACTAGAGTTTAAAAAACATGAAGCAAAATAAGATTAAAATTAAAAAAGAAGGGGATGGGGGATATATGTACACATGTAGCTGATTCACTTTGTTGTACAGCAGAAACTAACACAACATTGTAAAGCAATTATACTCCAATAAAGATGTAGAAAAAAAATTTAAAAAGAAATAGGTAATTCTACAGTTACAGTTGGAGACATCAATATTCATCTTGAGATGAATAATTGATAGAACATATGGACAGAAAATCAGTAAGATTTGAACAATACTATATACCAGTTTTGATCTAACTGAAATTTATAGAGCAGTCCACTCAAACACAGCAGCATACACATTATTTTCAAATGCACTTGGAACATTTACCAAAATAGAACATATGCTGGGCTATGAAATATCTCTTAATAGACTTTAAAAGATCGTACAAAGTATGTAACAGCCCTGCCCGACCAGTGCCTGCTTCACCTACAACCTACTCACATGACTGACCTTCCTTCTTAATCACAGAGACATACTGGCCCCAGCTAGTGTTTGTTCTAATCTCTAGCTTAGAACATCTCCACCATGATAGTTTATCAAAGGGGCAGTGAGGGCAGTGCTCCTCTACTGGTTTCCCTGTCCCTGGTAACCAATGAGCCAACCTGAGCGTCAGTGTCAATTCCCCCATAACTGGTAACCTCCCGCCCTCCACCATGTCATGCCTGCCTGCCGCACACAGTGGGGTGTCACTCTAGGACCTTGCTTCAGACATTTAAGAGCCCCCTATCCATTAAACCATTGATGTCTTTGTTGATGACTCCAGGCTCTTTCTTCGGTCTTGAGGCCGGGCAAGTACAGGGCTTGTACGCCTGTGGGGTGCGGCCCAACAGTATTCTAACCGCAATGAAATTAAATTAGAAATCATTGATGGAAAGATATCTGTATGATCTCCAACTATTTAGGAATTAAATGACAAACTTTAAGTTGTACATGGATGACAAATAAAATACAAGTTCAATGAGAAAATATTTTGTAAATGAAAATGAAAGCACAATATGTCAAAATTTGTAAGATTCAGCTAAAGTAGTCCTAGAGAGAAATGTATAGCTATAAATGATTGTTATAAAAGAAGAAAAATCTAATACTAATGATCTAAGTTTCCACCTTAGGAACTCAGGAAAAGAAGAGCAATTTAATCTCAAAGGAAGCAGAATGAAGGAAATAGTAAAGTTAAGGGAAAAAATCAATAAAATAGAAAATTGGCAAAAATAGAGGAAAATTAGTGAGACCAATAGTTGGTTCACTGAAAAGATTAATAAAATTGACATACCGTAAGTCGAGTAAGAAAATGCTGGAAAATGAAAATTACCAATATCAAGAATGAAAGAGCTTATATCACTACAGATCCTACAGATATTAGAAAAGATTATAAATAAATACTATAAACAACTTAGGCCAATAAATTTGACAACTTAGATAAAATGGAAAAATGTAATAAAATGGATGAATAGTAAATGATGCAATTTACCACATCTCACAAGAAAAAAAATAACCATTATAGCACTATATCTATTAAAGGGCAGTATTGATACTAAAATCTTTTCAGACAAAGAAAATTACAGGCCTACATTAGTTCCCTACTACTGCTGAAAAAGATTACTACAACACACATTTATTTATTTATTTTTTTATTGAAGTATAGTTGATTTACAATATTGTATTAATTTCTGCCATACAGCAAAGTGATTCCGTTATACACATAGAAACATTCTTTTTATATATATTCTTTTCCATTATGGTTTATCACAGGATATTGAGTATAGTTCCCTGTGCTATACAGTAGGACCTTGTTGTTTATCCATTCTGTATATAATAGTTTGCATCTGCTAACCCCAAACTCCCACTCCATCCCTCCCCCATGCCCCCTCCCCTTTGGCAACCACAAGTCTGTTCTCTATGTCTGTGAGTCTGTTTCTGTTTTGTCCATGAGTTCATTTGCATCATATTTTAGATTCCATATATAAGTGATATCATATGGTATTTGTCTTTCTCTTTCTGATATACTTCACTAAGTATGATAATCTCTAGTTCCATCCATGTTGCTGCAAATGGCATTATTTTGTTCTTTTTTATGGCTGAGTACTATTCCATTGTATATATGTACCACATCTTCTTTATCCATTCATCTGTTGATGGACATTTAGGTTGTTGCCATGTTTTGGCTATTGTGAATTGTGCTGCTGTGAATATAGGAGTGCATGTATCTTTTTGAATTATAGTTTTGTCTGGATATGTGCCCAAAACAACACACAATTTATTATCTTATAGTTCTGGAGGTGAGAAATCTGGAATGGGTTTCACTGGTCTGAAACCAAGGTGTTGGCAGGGATGTGTTCCCTTCAGAGGTTCTAGGGGAGAATCTGTTTCCTTGTCTTTTTCAGCTTTTAGAGCTGCATTCCTTTGTTCATGGCCCCTTCCTCCATCTTCAAAGCTATCAGGGTAACATCTTTAAATCTCTCTCTCCCTTCTTCCCTCTGCTCTGCCATCATGTGTGTATTCTAATCTAACTTCTGCCTCCCTCTTATAAGGACACTTGTGATAACATTTACTATCCACTTGTATAATTCTGAATGACTTCTGCATCTCAAGATCCTTACTCACTTCTGCTAAGTACCTTTTATCATATAAGGTAGCATTCACAGGTTCCTGAGATTTGAATCTGGATATCTTTGGGGGTCACTAGCTACCACAAGACCCAAATGGCTTCACTGGTGAATGCTACCAGATATTTAATAAAAATTAATATTTATTCTGTACATATTCTTTCAGAAAATAGAGGTGGATCAAATACTTTCAACTCAACGTATGAAGATGTCATTACCCTGATGCCAAAACCGGACAAAAACAGTAAAAAAAAAAAAAAAATGTAAACAGATTTTCCTCAAGAATATAAATGGAGAAATACTAAACCAAGTGTTAGAAAGAGAATATAGCAAGATATACACGTGATAATATTTTATGACTAAATGAGGTTTGTAATAAGAATGAAAGGTTGGTTTGACACTCAAAATTAAAGTAATTAATATTATTAAAAGAAACATTATCAGTTGATGCAGAAAAAGTGTTTGCCAAAATTAAATACTCATTCATCATAAAAATTCTCCTAAAACTAAGAGAAGAGACATTTTCTCAAACTGATAAAGAAAATCTGTATAAAAGCTTTAGCTCATTATACTTAATAATAAATAATTGAGTGCTTTCTTCCTAACATCGTGATCAAGGCAAGAATGTCCATTCTCACCACTTCTATTCAACATTTTCTGAAAGTTCTAAGTGATGCAATAAGGCAAGAAGAAAAATACTAAAGGCATACTGATTGAAAGGAAAGGAGTAAAACTGTGTTTAATCATAGTCAACATGATGGCCTACGCAGACATTTCTAAAGAATCTAGAAAATACTGCTAGAATTAATAATGATTTTATCAGCATCACTGGTCAAGGTCAATATACAATAAAAAGTAGCATTTCTATGTATTAGAATACAACCACTCGAAGCAAGATTTTTTAAAATGCCATTTATACCTGCATTCAAAATATATTTATGGATAAATTTAAGAAAACATATGTAAGAACTGCACACTGAAAGCTACAAAACATGGCAAAAGGAAATTTAAAAAGGCCTAAAAATAGATATATACCATGTTAATGTATTAGAATATTTAATAGTTATGATGTCAGTTCTCCACATGTCAATCTACATATTCAGTGTGATCCCAGTCAAAATTATACCAGAATTTCTTTCAGTAGACATTGACAAGCAAACTATAAAATTTATATGGAAATACAATGGACCTGACTGAACAATTCAAATTCTTTCTAAAAGAAGAACAAAGTTGGTGAACTATCTGCTTTCAAGATTTATCATAAAGCTATAATAATCAAGACTGTATTATTGGCATTTAGAAGAATTGGACAGAATACAAGACCCAGAAGGTGACCTCATTTATATGATGAATTTATTTTTGACAAAGACGCCCATTAATTCAGTGGAAAAAGTATAATCTCTTCAACAAATTGTCCTGTAATTATTAGATATTGCATGGAAAAAATATACACTGCCACTCTTACCTCTCCCCATACACAAACAAACTTGAAATGGATCATACATCTACGTGTAAAAGTGAAAACTATGAAACTCCTAGGAGGAAACGTTTGTGACCTGGGTCAGGCAGCAATTTCTTAAGAAGACAGAAACAAAAAAACCATAAAAGAAAAAAACTAAAAGTTTTGCTTTTCAAAAAAATATTGTTAGCATTGGTAAGAAAAGAAAAAGGAAAGAAAAGAAAAAGTCTATTTTCTCCATAGACTGTGAGAAGATATCTGAAAAGATAAATGTCATAAAGGATTTGTGTATCTAGAATGTGTAGAAGAACCTTTATAGCTCATTAATAAGAAGACAGTTAAACCAATTAAAATGGACAAAAGATTTGAACAAACATTGCAACAAAGAAGCTATGTGGAATTCCAATAAGCCCATGAAAATATACTCAAATTCATTAGGCATTCTGAAAGCACAAAACCATGAGAGGCCACTATCACCCATTATTTATCAATCACTTCTAGGTATTTACCCAAGAGAACTGAAAACCCACGTCTGTTTAAAAAAAAAAAACAAACTTATACGTGAATATTCATAGTACTTTTATTCACAGTAGCCAAAACCTTGTAACAATTCAAGTGTCACTATAGTGAAAGAAATCAAATAAGCAGTTGCCACGGACCAAAATGTCAGGTAAGGAGACTGACTACGAAGGAGTACAAAGGACCTTTTTAGGATGATGGAAATGTTCTATATCTTCATTGTGCTGGGGTTACATAACTGTATTACATTTGTCAAAACACACTTATTTGTGCATTTAAATTCGGTGAAATTGTATGTAAATTGTGATGATTAGGCTGATTTAAAGAAATCATATCTTCTTGCCCTCCAAAAATAAGATTTTAAGTAAAAAAGGTTTGGAGCCCAACTCTCTGGGTTTCCATCCTGGGTTTCCCAGTAACTATTTGTGTGACCTTGGAGAGGTTACATACCCTTTGAAATCTGCCTCATAGGGTTACTGTCATTTAAGTATGCAAAGTACATAGGACAGTATCCAGCACAAAGTAAGTGCTCAGTGAATGCTTGCTGTTCTCAGTTGTTGGTCCTGACTTTGCCACCTAATTATGACATTGATCAGATAATTTAAATTTTATATGAATTTTTCCAACCTTAAAAATGTTGTGATGATATGGATCCCTATGGTATTTCAGGCTTCTGACACCCTAAAGTCTATAAAGACATGGAATGATTTTTTTTACACTCTCTTAGGAGACATGCTTTGCAATATTGTTTCATAAAAGGTTTCTAAAAGAAGAATCTGCACCCTGAAATTATAGGTTTGTCTAATAGAGGAATTTTTTTTCTCATTTGACAAAAGTGTTAAGATGGTTTGCACTTTTTCACCTTAAATAAACCAAGTTTCGCCAAAGAGGTAGACTAAAAAAACTTCTAATTTGATCAAAATCTATTGTTTTGACAGTTTGCCAGCAGCACACTTTTTTTTTGGTACAGTTTTGCTTTCATGACTGGTAAATCATGTAAAGTTGTTTTTCAAGATTGATAATAGCCTCCTGATTTGTTTAATGTAGTGCAATTTATTAGGTTTACAAGTTTCCCTTGATGCATACTATTAAGGGCATCAAACTCAGGAGCTTTTATCAGATCAGCACTTTTGCCCTAGGTACCTCATCTCCCCCTTTATTTAATGATGCTGTCCTTGATAATGTAGTGATGCTCAGCAAGCTGGAAGCTGTAGGTGTCAGGTAGTAGAGTACTGACAGATATTTGGCAGAATTATTTGTTTTTCCTATTAAATATGTCTACCTCAATGTGATTTATAGTGCAACAAATTAGAATCTAATAGTGAAATGCCTGAGCACTTAAGAGTTACAGCAATCAGTTACTGTATAGAATTGTGGTGGAAGGTCCATTCTACTTGAAAATTCTATCAAAGCATCTTTCACTTCCTAGAATAAGCAAGAGACCTACTTCAAGAGTTCAGCCAACTTGAAGTTCATACATAGAAATTATACAGTTTTCTGCAATAACAAAAGACAATCACTACTTTCACATCTCTTAGAAAGATGCATCAAGATTCATCTCTAATGGAATTTCCTGTCATATTTCTGGATTCTCCCTATGAAAATTCCTGATGATTGATTACATGTTTAATAAACAATATACATTACAGCTGTCATGTTCTTGCTAAAACTTGATTTCCCCTTGGTCATTGTGTGAGTGTGATTACGCTCCTTGTCCGTATTTCCTTGAAAGGCGCTTTACGCAGACAGCCAAGCTCTTGAGCCTAATTCATTCACAGGCCTGCAGCCAATATGAGCGCTTGGTGTACTGCTGGATGCCATTGCTCGCTTTCCTCCCTGAAGATGAAAACTCCACATGGTTGCTCACCCTCAGGACTCCAGGAGGCTCTCTGAGTCTGAAATCAAGGCTCTCTGACTACTAGGATTTTGTATTTATCTTCTTTGAGATGTTCATAACTTTCCTGTGTTCTGAGGAAATATCCTTCACCTTGGGACAGTGTTCCTTTAGTAGTGGAGTCATGCAGCAGAGTGGAGACTTCCCTTCCCTCCTGAGGCTTCCATTATTTATCTCGTCAAAGGGAGAGCGTAGAGGTATTTCTACTGTTTGACTGTGTGACAGTAAAACTGCAATTCAAACTCAGCTCTCTCATCTTCAGAAAATAGAGAATCGATCTTAATTAGTAAATCATTCAGAAACTACTTACTGAGTACCCACTGTATACATTTGATTTTTCTAGAAGTTAAACCTTCCAGTGAAATTTCAGTCCAGGAGGGGATATAACTAAAAGCACATGGAAGCAGTTATATGTGTGTGTGTGTGTTCATGTATGTGTGTATAATATGGTTTAAACTTATTTGATATAAATAATTTATAAAGTACTTTTATATACTTTCATTTGATGGAATTTGGTCTTTCAGCTCCTCCTGCCCTCCTGCCCCTGACTCTTTTCTTTAATACTGAATTTTGGCAAAGCAGAGAATCTAGGTCCTTGTGGCTAATGCCTGCGCTCTCCTTTGATACCAGGGGCAATGCCCTCTACCCACCTGGCTGCAGCTTACCTGCTGTAGCCAGTGTGGCTCTCTTGCCTTGGTCAGGTCTTGTTGGTTCTCCCTGGCTGAACTGACCTCATCAGAGCTGGGGCTGACCATATACCCATAAGGGTTAAGCTGTGATATCCATACAGTCCCTGTCCTGACTTTGGAGATCAGTACTGGCCTCTGCTTAAGGGATCACCTCTCACTGCCTTCATGAACCACACACGAGACCAACCGGCCCTCAAGAAAATGCCCCAACCATACAAGGACTGAAAGTGGCTTGGAGAGATAAACTTGAGAACCTCATTCTGGTGAAAATTGATGCACAATACCTCTGCCCATTAAAATACCCATGAAATATATCTAGAGCCCCAAATTGACGACAGCATCTTAAGACAAAGATCAGAGAAGACATTGAAATAAGATCAAAGTACAGTTTCACTAACTGCATCTCCAAGGGGAATGAATTGAGAAACACATTAAAAAAATATAGAACAAGAGAGATGACCCTAAGATGGTATTAACCTAATTCCAGAATTCCACGCTGCAGTGGCCAGAGTAATATGCCTGTTTCTCTACCACAAGGAAACTAAATCCTGAAGCAATCATAGCCCTCTCCTCTCCCTCCTTCTTTCATCTGTCACCTATTCTGAATTTAATCAAAATGGTACAATAGAAGAAGGTCAGTTAAGGTGATGTCAGCAAGATGGAGGCCCCAGTACTTTTCTCCTCCACAAAAGCGACAAAAACAATGAATAAACAAGCACAAACTAACGAAAATAGCTGCGGGAAAGGCTCTGGACTACAATGAAGAAACAGCAGAAACACTGCAGGGCTAAAAACCAAGGATAGCCACATAGAAAAGCGTAGGACACATTTTGCCTCTGTCACCCCATCCCCCAGTCTCGAGCAGCTCAATGCCAAGAGGGATCCCTTTGGAGGGATTTCATTCTACAGGGAAAAGAAGAGTAGGAGAAGCCCAGAAAGCCTCACCACTGTGGAAATTTGCAGCCTTTGCTACCAAGGACCACTCTCATAGTCTTCACCAGTGCTGATTCCAGCTGATGGAGCTGCTCAGGGTGTGGCTTCTACATCTCCTCCCCAAGGTGGGAGTGATACCTGTGGTGATCCTGTCCCTAGGGGGCTCCAGTTGCTTCTGTGCCCCTGCTCCCTGGGATTGGGATGCCGCAGCACCTCACCATTTAAGGGACCAAAGTTGCCACTGCTCTGTGCACCACCGCTAAGTTCCAAGTCGTATATTTGACCTCTGCCATTACTAGGTCTGTGCTGCTGCTGCTCTGCACACCCCTGGGTCCTAAGCCAGGACTTTGACTTCTCATCCCAGGGGCTGCACTGTTGCTGTTCTGCACCCTGCCCCTAGGTGCTAAGGCAAGATTTTACCCGCCATCACTGTCCACTCTGCTGCTGCTCTGCACACTACCCCACCCCAGGGTCTAAACTGTGGCTATGTCCCAACAGCCCTGTAACTGAACCTTTTTTTTTTTTTTTCTCCTGCGGTACGCGGGCTTCTCACTGCTGTGGCCTCTCCCGCCGCAGAGCACAGGCTCCAGACGCGCAGGCCCAGCGGCCATGGCTCACAGGCCCAGCCCCTCCGCAGCATGCGAGATCCTCCCGGACCGGGGCACGAACCCGCATCCCCTGCATCGGCAGGCGGACTCTCAACCACTGCACCACCAGGGAAGCCCTGTAACTGAACCTTTGCTGTTCTACGAATGCCCCCTGAGGCTAGAGTCAGGACTTAAACTCACCATCCCCAGGGTGTGCTGCTACTACAACCAGCACCCTAACAGACATACACAGAACATTCCATCTACAGCAGCAGAACACACATTCTTTTCAAGTGCACTTGGAACGTTCTGCAGGGTAGATCATATGTTAGATTATAAAACAAGTCTCAATAAATTTTTAAAAATTAAAATCACAGAAAATGTCTTTTCTGGCCACAATGGAATGTCACTAGCAATCAGTAACAAAAGAAAAACTGGAAAATTCATAAATATGTGGAAATTAAGCAATACATTTAAGCAATCAAAGGATCAAACACCTT
The DNA here is from genome assembly GCF_949752795.1 of Hyperoodon ampullatus. Taxonomy (NCBI): domain Eukaryota; kingdom Metazoa; phylum Chordata; class Mammalia; order Artiodactyla; family Ziphiidae; genus Hyperoodon; species Hyperoodon ampullatus. The sequence continues at coordinate 32,873,863 of NC_136913.1, forward strand.
ACAAGTGAAACTAGAAAATACTTTGAGATAAATAAAAATAAAAACACAGCATCCCAAAACATATGGGATAGAGTGAAAGCAGTGCTGGGAGGGAAATTCATAGCTGCAAACACCTACATTAAAAAAGAAAAAAGGGCTTCCCTGGTGGCGCAGTGGTTGGGAGTCCGCCTGCCGATGCAGGGGACACGGGTTCGTGCCCTGGTCTGGGAAGATCCCACATGCCGTGGAGCGGCTGGGCCCGTGAGCCATGGCCGCTGAGCCTGCGCGTCCGGAGCCCGTGCTCCACAACAGGAGAGGCCACAACACTGAGAGGCCCGCATATAGCAAAAAAAAAAAAAAAAAAAAAAAAAAAAAAAAAAAAAAAAAGAAAAAAGACCTAAAATCAGTAAGCCAAGTTTACTTTGTAAGGACCTATTCTCTCTTTATTCAGAAATTACACATCCTAACATGCAATTCAGAAAAAAGTGTAGAGTAACTAGAAATGATCTTTTTCATATAAATATGTTTGGTTGCCTAAGAAGCAGCATTGTAAGCAAGGAAAGACATAGGGAAAGTTTGGGAGTAGTATAAGATACAGAGTGTAATATTTTAAATACTTCATTTTTTTCAAAAATGAATTGCAAATTGCATCTGAATCATGTGTTGATGTGTGGAACTTGAAAATCAAAGTAGGAGAAGATCCAGCTTCTCTGAAGCATACTCTCACTAAGTGTCTGACTTCCTCACTAAATATCCCACTTCTGGACATTTCACATTGACCCAGGTAGCATGTATATCATCCTGATCTTCAGGTTTGGGTCTTAGAAACTGAAATTGCCCAAGTGTGAAATCAGTGAGCCAAAGCTTTTCATCTCAGTTGAGAAAATCAGGGAATGAATGGTTCTCTACTGATTCAAGGTTAAGAAAACTAAACAAAAGAAAACAAATATGAAACCAACACAGTGAATCCAATACAAAAGATACTGCAGCTTAAGAAATAAGAAACGCGGGCTTCCCTGGTGGCGCAGTGGTTGAGAGTCCGCCTGCCAATGCAGGGGAAGCGGGTTCGTGCCCCGGTCTGGGAGGATCCCACATGCCGCGGAGCGGCTGGGCCCGTGAGCCATGGCCGCTGAGCCTGCGCGTCCGGAGCCTGTGCTCCGCAATGGGAGAGGCCACAACAGTGAGAGGCCCGCGTACCACAAAAAAAAAAAAAAAAAAAAAAAAAAAAAAAAAAAAAAAAAAGAAATAAGAAACAATGCATAGAAAAATTTGGAAAATAGTGTACCTCTGAAGATGTTTTTCTATAAGAAACAAAAAATAAGGATTCTGACTTTGTGTTCTGAAATATATGCAGGAGGATGTATCTTCTATGAAATAGAATGGGCAGGTGCCTTAATGAAGAAAAAATAGTACAAAAAGCTGGACCTACAATGCTACATAATGTATTTTTCCATTTACATGACATGCTAGAAAAGAAAAAGCTAAGGGAACTGAAAAAAGACAGGTAGTTGCCCATTTTGTGTGGTGGGAAGAGGGTTTGAGTACAAATGAGCATAACAAGTGAAATTTTGAGGTGATGGAACTGTTCTGCATTGTGAACACACAACTCTAATCATTTGTCCAAACTCATGTAACTATATACCACAAAGGATGAATTTTCATATGTAAATTAAAAAGAATTAGGATATTATGGGAAACCAAAATGGAGTAGACTATGACAAATGAATCTCTATGTATTGTAAATGAGTGCTCTGACCACAGTGAATGAGACGGTGAAGAAATAAGCTGTAACACATAACTTTAAAAAACATTATTTTAACTGCTTACTGTAAGACTAAAGACCAAAAAATTGGTACACAAACTTTGTACCCTAATTTACAAATTTAAGTATGTAGGTTAGCAATTCTGAAATGACCCTACGTGTATACCAGGTTTGAACAAATAAGTAAATATGTTCCAGCCAATTAGAGTCAATTTCTCAGTCAAAAAGAGGGGAGATGAAGCTAGAATGAACCATGTGTTACTGAATTAGAGGTAAAGGTATCATTCTGAACTCACATATACATAGAGAGATAGATAAGTAGATAGATAGATGGAAATGAATAGAGATATGTGTGTATATATGGGTTTCTGTGCAAACAAGTATGGCCCAGCGTTATCCATTGAGAGAACATAGAAGCAGTGACAACTTGGTAGCAATGAGCATACCTAGTTCCCAGGTCTTTGCTTCTAAATGCCATTCTTTTTTATTTTTTAATTGAAGTATAGTTGATTTATAATGCTGTGTTAGTTTCAAGTGTACGGCAAAGTAATTCAGTTGTGTATATATATATATATATATAATATTTACAGGTACATATTATATATATATTCTTTTCAGATTCTTTTCCATTATAGGTTATTACATGATATTGAGTAGAGTTCCCTGTGCTATACTGTAGGTCTTTGTTTTTTACCTATTTTATATATAGTAGTGTATACATGTTAATCCCAAACTCCTAAATGCCATTCTTTAATAACAGGAATGAGGGCTCCTTGGATCCCTGATCTAGGGCTGGTCTAGGGCTGGGAATGGAAAACGCAAGTCAAGCATAGAGCTTCTGGGGGTATTAGAGGGATGGGAAGTGCTAAACAACTAGATTGGGAGCATGGCAAAAGGACAAGAGGAATCAAATAAAAAGAGTTCCCAGTGGCCAAATCTAGAACAGTTCGTCACAAAATAAATAATGAGTGTTAGACTCTTAACTCTGTGATGGTTAGTTTTATGTGTCAAAGTCATGAAAGACAAGGAAAGACTGAGGAACTATCTATCATCACAGATCGGAAGAGACTTGGGAAACAGAACTAAATGTAATCAGTGTGATATTCAACATTAGATCCTGAAACAGAAAAAAGGACATTAGTGGAAAGAGTGGTGAATATGCATAAGATGTAGTTTATTTAGATGTAATTTAATGTCTTTTGTTAATTTCTTACTTTTGACAATCATGTTATGGTTGTGTGGGCTGTTATCATTGGGGGAAAGTGGGTGAAGGGTGTATGAGAGTTCTCTGTACTATTTTTGTAACTTCTCTGTAAACCTAAAATTACTGCAGATAAAAACCTGAAAAAGTAACATGTGCAATCTATGAGAATTTCAAAACATCTCTTGAAAAATTCTATTCAAATGAAGCCAAATCTGAGAATTCTGATTTCAGCCTCTCTTCTTCAGGGTAAATCATTTCATTTCTTTAAACTTTCTTCACTTTATACATATCATTCATCTTTGTTTTTGTGGTCTGCATTCTGTTCAGATACTCATCTCTCTTAAGCTTTGGTGAAGCAGTATCCTGATTGACATAGGCCAAAGCATGCCATATTAGCATCAATATTCACTTTACTTTGACCCAGGCTGGGGCTGTGTGAGCCTGTCTTGAAATACTAATGAGAAGGATGTTGAAGGAAAAAGCCTCAGAGTTCTAAAGTTCACGTAAATGTAAACTACACTAGAAAGATTATAAGAAAAATAAAGTTTAAGCCTGAACAGACTAGACTAAACTGTTAAAAGTATGAATTATAATTAAAATTGTTGTTTATGAATTATTTTTTAAAATTTATTTTTTTAATTAGTAAAGTTGAATTTAAAGTCAAAAGTAAACTTTCTGAACATTTAAAATTTTACATCTAATCCCCAATTACTTACAAAAACTATCAGTAAATATATTACTCATTTAAAGTTGAATTTACACAATAGATACTGAAGGGATGACTTTACCTTGATGCAAAATCTGAAACTAAGAAAATTTTATATTTTAATATACTGTAAGTAGAAAGAGTTCTACCTTCTAGTTGGGTGCTGTGGTTAGCTGTATACATGCCTTTAGCTAAGTCACTTCAGCCTCTCCAAGACAGCTCCACGATGGTCACATAGGGACCTACCACCTGTCATTGTACAATTCCAGCAAAGGCTGTTCACAAATTCACTTCAGAGTCTGTGGAATAGCACCCTTGGATTTGTACAGAAGAGTTCCTGGAGTGCAATTATTTGTCCTTTTAGATGGATAAATCAAGTTTCTGGGAGCTTCAGAAATGAATGGAAAAATGAGAAGGTGGCAGCTTGGATTCTGGAATTTGATAGGAAGGAGAATTTCTGGACAGGGATCACAGTTCTGATTAGGGAAGACCATTCCTGGCCTGCCATGGATCTGCTGATTATCTTGATATCTTTCTTACGGCTATTTTTTAATTGGGGTAGAATATATATACAGCAAAATGCCCTAATGTGAAATATACAGCTCAACATACTGTCTTTGAGATTCACCCTTATTGTTGCATATAGCAATGTTTTTATGTTGCTGAATAGAATTTCAGTAAAGAAATATGCCACTCTGTTTATTCATTCCACCCCGATGAGCTTTTAACTGAATTGTTTAAAGAAGCAGTTGTAACTGAACTAAGGCAATTTGGTGATACCCAAATATTAGGCTGTCGTGGTAGATCTGGGTAGTCTCCAGCAGTTAGAGACAAGAAAATGTCTCTAGGTCTCTGCTCTCAGTATCTCACTGTCGGTGATCTACGTCATACTATATTTATGAGAAAGTAGTCATCGCTTTGTCTTTTTAGGCATTTCAGCAAACATTTTGCTTCAAATTTTTATGCAAGGCAGATATGGCACTATTCAGAATTCTCCGAAGTGTCTCCACACAAGATTCAGACATAACCAGAGACCTGGGGCTCCACTTGTAAAGGTTGTGGCCTCTCTAGACCTCTTATCCCAATTCATGCAAAGGCAGAAATAGAGACAATATTTCTAGCCAATCCACATATGTTGAAGCCACTCAGGTCAACAATTAAGATCAGTCCTTACATTATACTAATTAACAAACCATCTGGTGCTGATCAGAGATAAAGATAGTTGAAGGGCACTGGCAGAGCCTGAAATTTCTGAATACAAACTGTGAAATCCTAAGTAACAAGGTCCAGTAGCGAATGCTCTTGATTTAGGGGCTTCAAATGCTCACTGATGATTTCCAGGGTACAGATTGAAAGACAACACACACACACACACACACACACACACACACACACACACACACACACATTACATAACATAATATTTAATATTAACATACATATTACATAATATAATATATATTATATATATTACATTATATATATATATTACACAAACCACATTTAAAACATTTTAAAGAAAATTGCAGACAATATTAGAAATTTTCTTATGAACACCCTAGTCTAACTTGTCAAACAGATCTAATCTCTACATGAAGGAGTTTGCTCAGGGAGGCTCCTCTTCTTGAGAGATTGGTAAATGTCTCTGGCTGTTCAGTTGGTTGACTCTGTCCTAGCTTCTCAGCCTCAGGCCATCTCTGAGGTTTGACTCTCTTTAAAAATTAAAGGGTGGAAGCTAGTGAGCAACTCGTAGACTGTTATTATAGCATATTGTTGAATTAGACATTTAACTCTGAAAATAATGGGAGCATCTGCTATATTCATTAGCTCTGCCACAACACTCAGTGGCTTTAACAGAAATTTTTATTTTACTAGATCTGCAGTTGGATCGGATGAGTCAAATAACTGAGAGTCACACAGTCTAGGCTGGGCAGACTCAGCTCTACTCATGTCTCATTCGGGGCCCAGGCTGAAGGTGCAGCACCTGGCGAAAGCTCTTCTCATGCTGATGCTTGAGGTGCAAGAGGGCAAGAAGAAACACAAGAGGCCTTGTAGGGTCACCTCCACCTACATAGCATAAGCCAGAGCAAGCCTGTGGACCAAGCAGAAAGTCAAGGGTCAGGGAGGCACATTCTGCCCATGATGAGGCCACTGTAAGGCAGTAGGTACAAGGAGGGCTGCAACATGCGAGTCTGTCCTTCAGCTACCATAGTCTCCCCATGAAACAAAACACACCCCTACCCATCACTGAGTTAAATATTTCCCTTTTCATTTTACCTATTAAAATATTATTGACAAAGAAGGAAGAGGTTTTGTTTTATATATATACTTTTTGTGTACAAGCCTCCTACAAATATCAGTAACTGATGTTGATCCATTTTATAAAAATGTATCCATTCATTTGATAATCAAATAGTGAGCACCTACTATATACAGATCATTGAGTGAAGCAATATGAGAAATACAAAGATGGTTCAGATGTAGATTCTTTCTCAATGATCTTGGGGGTTTGGGGCTTCAGGAAGGAAGCTTGGGGTTGGAGTAGCATCAAGTACTAAAATAGAATAGGGTGGTTAAAACAATTAGTTTTGGACTCAGGCAGACCTAGATTTGAGTCTCAGCCCCAACATTTCAGGCAAGCTATTTTCCTTTTCTTTTCGTTCTACCCATTGACAAATAGACAAAACAAGATCACATACATTATAGGTGGAGGATTGAAAATATATAATTTATGCCTGGCATCTATAAATATTCAATTAATAGCTAGCATAGGTATCAGGTTACTTTGATCAGATTGGACACCACCTCCCTGCCAGGGAGCTCTAAATGCATCTCCTCCTCCATTCTGTCGTCTCAACACTCCTGTGCTAATTTCTGTTTAACAGCTGGCTTTGGGGACAATTTTGTAATAACGGGGTATAAAACCCAAACCATGGGAAGTTAAATCTTTCCACAGATTCGTTCTGTACTGAAACCAATTATAAACTATTCTCAATCACTTTCCCTACAGCAATGATAAGGTAAATCCTGACTGGAACAGAACCAGGAAACCTGGATAGAATACTTATGTCACCAAAGTGACCCTGTGTCATGTGATTCACAGCACAGTCCAGTTGGTTGTAAGACCATAGAGTTGATTTTCTGACAAGCAGTTGATTTTCTAGAATTTCACTGACTGAGAAAACACATTCTCAGTATCAATCAACTAGGAGACATGATAGGTCCAAGATGAAACAAAGCAAATAAGCAAGCAGCTCATGTGATTTTAGGCTGAGTTTGTGTAAGCATTACTCCCTCTCTACACTGGAGTTCGGCCCCTAGTGAACCCTCTGGGGGCAGTGGTCTGTCCCTGCTTGCCCCACCCTGTGAAGGGAGTAGGAGGTGGGAGCAATGAAGCAGTTACTTACAAGGACGTTAGCATCATCAAGGGTGATGGAGGAGTTGGGATGGAAAAAAAGAAAAATAGCCGGGTGGAAAAGTCTTGGTAATTGGGCAGGATGAGCAGGAGAGTGAATGATGAGAGTGGTAGATAATGTAATAGATGATCGAGATGAGGTTCAAAGAAGCAAAGGTGTTGTTGTTTATTCAAATCTTCTCCAAGGATTGATATCCGAATCATTTTAAAAAATTGTGACTGAGAAACAGTTTAACAACTTGACTTGTTCTGGAGATCTAATATACAGCAATGGTGATGATAGTTAACAATACTGTTATGTATACTCGTAATTTGCTAAAAGGATAGCTCCTAAATTAAATCTTCTTAACACACACAAACACACAAATGGTAACTATATGAGTTGATAAATGTCACTAGCTTGATTGTGGTGATCGTTTCACAATGTATACGTATATCAAAACAACAAGCATATACCTTAAATAAATATAATTTTTATATGTCAATGATATCTCAACAAAACTGGTAAAAAAAAATATGGCCTGTAGGAAAATGGCTTTCAGAGGAAACGTCAGTGAATCTGGAAAGGTGGGCTGGGGACTGGAGGACTTTGTGTAACGTGTTCAAAGATGTGTGTGATCACAAATACATACATGTGGTCAAAACAAAAAATGGAGGGGGTGAAAAATGACAATGTTCTGAGTTAGGATTTCCTGCTCTAGAAAGGAGTGAAGCCTGCTTCTGAAACTAAGGGTAGCTGATCCGAGAGAAATTATTCTCAAAATGTTTGTGTACATATCTATAAGAAATTAATAAATTTTTTATAGCAAGGGATTTATAGTTTTCTTTGTGACATATAAAATGAAAATATCTGTATTATCAGATAAAATTTACTTATGTAAGTGACCCCTATTTAGCATTAGGGACTCAAAAGGTTTAGCAAGGGACACACCTTTTGTCAAAGATTCAGGAACAGAGCTACTTCCTGGCATAGTGGAAAGTTCCATGGAAGTTAGTCTCCTACCCTGGCCCAAATATGGATCAGAGTGAACGGGAAAAGGGCTTTCACTACTGTGTAGGAACATGGCATTTCTCTTTTAATTTTTTTAAATGGACAAAAAAGAGCATCCTTGTGATTTCTACCCAGTAAATCTTTTGGTTGTTACTGTTAAATTGGATGGCAAATACTCATGAAAGAAGCTGAGGACTGGAAAACATTCATGAAGAGGATTCACTCTGTGCATGGTGGGCTTTATGAGGAGCAAGCAACTCTTGGCCATAACTTTGTACTCTTTTATTGGTCCCCCCAAAGCCACAGAGTCTCCCTGAATGCTACATTTGTAGACTTCTTAGGAGCTGGCCTGGACATATTCCATCAGACATAAGCTTTTTACTTCTGCATTACCCAGGTCCTTTCCAAAGTTAAAGAAGGGATGTCCCTTTCCTTGATAAAGATGATTTCTACTGAGAGAGTCACTAACTATTTGTTTTTAAACTTAGTATATTGCATCAATTGATTAGTTCAACCAATGGGTTGGAATTATCAAAGACAATGGCATTTCAGGAAAAGTAACTGACTGTGATAGAACTAGTCTTAGACACAACTGGAAAGTGTAAATTTAGAAAGTGTAAATTCAGTCCTTTCTTCATTTTCTTTCTTGCTTTCTCTTCTCAAATCTCAAGTCCCAAGACCTGAGTCTCCCACTGGCCTTCCAGAAAAACTCTATGCTCTCAACTCATTATTTTTCCCTTCACCCTCCTCACCCATCCAAATTCTCAATGCATTTGTGCCTGTTTCTCACTGACTTTTATAGAGAAAACCTTCCTGATGTACTAAATGACAGTGTGTTTATTATGTATCAAAAAAAGTCTTTCAAATTAAGGTTAAACTGTGGGATAAGAGGTTGGGGGTAGGACTTCATGAGATTGTATCTACAAGTCAGAATTTCTCAAACAATAGCATGCATCAGAATCACCTGTAGGACTGGCTTACAACACAGATTCCTGGGCTCCACCTCCAGATTTTCTGATTCATTAAGTCTCAGGTAGGGACTGAGATTCTGCATTGCTAAAAAGCTCCCAGGTGATGCCGTTGCTGCTGATGATCCAGAAACCACACCTTGAGACCCACTGCTTTAAGCAATCTGAGTGACTGCCTAATTTTTCTAGACATCCAAATGCCATCATGAGCAGGACGCTGGCACATTCTACCCAAACATCTTGCTCAAAATTTGGGATTTTATATCTCTATTCATTCAATAGTAGAGAGTCATAAGCTACTCTTAGGAGAAAAATATAGAATTTGGAATAAGATTCGTATGTTGTCTGCTCTGCCACTGGCTGGAAATTTCTTTAAAATCTCCGAGCCTCCCTTTCATACTATAAAAAGTAGAACAGTAATAGATATCTAATGAGAACCTACTATATAGCACAGAGAACTCTACTTAATGCTCTGTGGTGACCTAAATGGGAAGGAAATCCAAAAAAGAGGGGACATATGTATATGTATAGCTGATTCACTTTGCTGTACAGTAGAAAGTAACACAGCATTGTAAAGCAACTATACTCCAATAAAAATTAATTTAAGAAAAAGTAGAACAATAAATCCAGTCTTTCAAGTTCATTGTGGGGCTCAAAACACAAAAATATGTGAAGATGCTTGGTAAGTTATCAGGTGCTCTACGAATGGTACAATTGTTCTAAAGAAAGTGGCTTCTCTGAGGTAGCTATTAAAAATGAAATGATATAGGACCAAACCCTGTTTTCTGAACACTAGAGCTACCTGTGTTCCCTGTGTCACTAACAAAGCTAGTTTCCTCAAAACCTTTATGTCATAGGTAAAAAGAAACACTGTACTAAGTTTTGACATAAGGCTTTTTATGCTCTGGAGAGTCTCACACACAGTGCAGATCTTTTTAGAACAAAGGGAAACTCTCTGGCATCCTACACGTTCCAGGAGGGGCCCCAGACCCCGTCATGGAAGATCCATAAGAAAAACACCTGTACAATCTTTCTTAGAGTCGATATATTCAGAAAGTATCAGGATAAAGCTGCATGGACATGATTCATTGAATGTATCCCATTCCATTTTTTACTCCTCATCTTTCACATGGCACTTAATAATTAGGGGGAACATATCTCCTGTGAATACAGCACACTCTGCCAAGCATTCCATTTGTTAGACTCAAATCTCATTTTTAAAATCTCTATGCTGCCCCCTCCCCTAGTGCCTGAAAATATGCAGCTCTCAAAAGATACAGTCCCAGATCCTGGAACAGCTGGGAGGAGCCATTATTGTGTCCCCGTAACAATTCTCACACCCAGAGCTAAGACAGGAACAGACGGTGTCTGCAGGGGACCATTCTAACCCCTTGAAGTCATTCCTTGCTGGCAGCAACCCTTGAAGAAGGCATAAGAGCTGCATATCAGGGGCTGGCCTTTTTTTTTTTTCCTCAGCTGGTGAGGTCCCTAACACTCAAAATTTTTCTTTCCCTAACATAGGAGCAAGTGAACACTCAGGTGCTGAATAAAGAGATACGGGATTCCGTACAGAGCTGCAAAGAACTGAGGTGGGGTAGTGAACTCAACTCATGTGATGCCATGGCTTCACCCACCTGTTGACACACCAAATGAGATTGTACATCCCAACACGCATAGGGAAAGCTCAGAAAATAAGGGAGGAAGTGGGAGAGGAGAAAGCTACAATTTTGCTTCTTGTGTATTTCCTCATCAGAACCTCACCTTGCCCTCTGGGATTCTCTCTTTCAGAGGGGGCAACCCAAAGCATCCAGGGTCAAGCAGTGATGGGTGTCCAAGATTACAGTCACCCTAGATAGCTCTGTGAGGTCAGCAGAGTTTGGGGGAGAGGTGGGATGGGGTCCACTATTCCTCCCAGCTTTTCTTTATTGACACTTTTCTTTCCCTCCTGAAGTTCTAAAGTGATTTAGATTTTTCCTCTCTATTCCTGCCACCACCCTCCTGTTCTCTGTTCTCTGCAAATTCATCTGTGAATATTTTCTGATTATAACATGGCCTTAGAAGGTATGTTGAGAATGCAAGAGTAAGAGATATGATTTCTTTCCACCTTTAGTTCATTCATTAAGGCAACGAATAGTTTGTGTGCATCTACTATGTAAAGGCCATTCTTCCAGATACTAGGCATGTATCACTGAACAAAACAGAAAAAAAAATTACTCCTGTCCTCTCAGAGTTTCTATTCTAGTGGACTTATAATCTGAAATTAAATCCAGTCCTCAAATCCTTCTTTTACACCGAAGTATAAGAGTGAAATGTGTTTATTTTCAAGAGGAATAAATCCTAAGAAGGCCAGTATTTCTCAAAGTGCCTTTTAAGGATCACCTCCATCAGAATCTCTTAACATAATTGTCCAAACAAACATTAATGGTCTCCACATCAGGCCCACTCAGTTAAACTCTAGAGGGTGGGGTGCAGTAACTTGAACATTCTTATCATGAATGCCCCCTAACCTTTGAGAGGATCTATCAAACTAAAGGGATTACGTTCAAATAGTGCAGGAGATTCAGTTCTTTTGTTCAAGTTAAAGTTTGAGATCTGTGCAAAAGAGATAAGATCAAATGGTGGAGTTTCAGGCACCACCAGCTACAGCAATGTTTCCTAAACTTCCTGATAAAATCATCCAGAGGCACCTGTTAATATTGGAGTTTCCCAGACTCACTTCACACAGATTCAGATCTAGTGGATGTGGGTAGGGCCACAGGTGATTCTTGGGTTAACAGTAAAGTTTAGGAAATACAGAGCTTCAGGATAAGATTGCAAATCAGGGACATCAGACCGATTCCATGCTCAGGGAAAAATACCCGAGAGTGATACATTAGTCACTTTTATTTTTTCCTCCATTTAGTGACTGCTCTTCTAACATGGATTTGCCCCTTTTGCTTTTCCATTTTCTTTCTCTGCTGGATATGTCTTTAAAGCTCAGCTATGTGAGCCCTGAGCTTGAAGGAACAAGCTTTTATCACAAGACTCGTCAATGTTTATACCTATTACCCTGGCCAGTCCCTGGCTAGATCATTAGATCTTCAAGGGTGGGGACTAATTTTGTCAACCCAGTACCCATCTAGGGCGTCTCCTCAGTAGGTACTCAATAAATATTTACTCAGTACTAGCCTGGTTAATAGTATTCTGAAGGATTAGAAGGTATTTGGATCTAATTTTTTTTTTTTTTTTTTGCGGTACGCGGGCCTCTCACTGCTGTGGCCTCTCCCGTTGCGGAGCACAGGCTCCGGACACACAGGCTCAGCGGCCATGGCTCACGGGCCCAGCCGCTCCGCGGCATGTGGGATCTTCCCGGACCAGGGCACGAACCCGTGTCCCCTGCATCGGCAGGCGGACTCTCAACCACTGCGCCACCAGGGAAGCCCTGGATCTAATTTAGACCACATTTTGCAATCCTCCTGTGGTCTTGCAGTCAGTTTTTCACCCTTCAGTAAATGAAGCACCAAGCATCAGTTTCTTTGCAGATCACCCTGATGTCTCCTCTCCTCCCTCCTCTCCAAGGACGACAGCAGAATAGAGCAATGTGGACTGATGAACAGAGATCAGAGCTGCACTTGAAAGAGATTACACCTTTTGATTTCTTTTTTGGCTGCTGACGTCAAGCTGGGTAACTTCACCGTTGCTGTGGCATTTTGGCATTAAATAAAAGTACACTATTTAAAGCAAATACATTTATTTTGAATATTTCGACATTTGAATAAAATCTAATTACCATCTTTTTTTCATTTTTATCAGTATGGCCCATTGAGGTTTAAAACTAAAAAACAAATCATTTGTGGAAAAGATATATGATTAAAGATGGATTAAAATACGTTAAGTAGGTTTAAAGAAAGGAAATACCAAAGAAATGTGGTGTGAATATATCCTCTTTGAAAATCGCTCTGTATGTCTTTTCTGAGCAGAAACTGTGGCTGAGCATAGTGAGCTGAGAGGCAGCTCAGATAAGAAGATAAGAGCAAAGACAGTTTGGAAGATGAGGAAAGTGGAAAGAGAACAGGCTTTAGAGGCAACTAAACCCAGGAAAGAATCCAGATTCTTACACAGAATGACCACATGATGCTGGGCAAGTCTCCAACCTCTTGAACAATAGCAAAATGTCCCTAAAGGGATTTTAAAAAAGATTCATTGGAATAAATATGAACAAGACTTGGCAACCCAAGTTTCCTCCCTCTTCACTGATGTGATGTCAGATATCATGAGTTGTAAACTTGTCAACTGGCACAGAAAATACAGCTAATATGGGCCATTAACACTGAATTCAGCTAAGCAAGGTAAACAAATCCCTATCTCAGTTGAAACTAGTTCATCTATTAAAGTTATTATACATGTTAAAACAAAAAGCAGAACAGAAGAAACGAGGAAAAAAATTATATCACACAGGAGATTTTAAAATAGGTTCTTTGCCATTTCATTTTGAATTGAAGTTTAATTTGCATTTATCGCACTATTATGTCATTTGGAAACTAGGTCGACATTTCAATAAATTTTGCGTAGCTGTAAAGTAGGATTTCTTACATAGACTTTGAAGAGTCTATTAATCACTACTCTGTGCCTTTGGGGTAAAAACTTCCCTACCTTTTTTCACACAGAAAAATCATTAATATTACCAACTACACAGTTTATTTAGATCTAGTGATGGCAACAAAATATTGCTAAATCCCAGACTTCTGCCCCAAATCCAGTTTGATGCTCAGTTTATGTTAGTAGATGGGGGCAATAAATAGTCAAGAAGTTGTTCAAAATCACACAGGAAATCTGTTTCAGTCCAATCATGTATTCCTGAATTTGTTATTTGGCAAAAAAAAAAAAAGAAGAGAACATAATTCTACCCAGGTTTCCCCATTTCTGTCTTCCCCAGTACAGTGATAACACGTAGCATGGACAGAGGTGAGTACTGATTTGCAAAGATGAATGCTGAGGTGCTATGGGATGTGGACTTTGAAGAATTCACATGAATGCAGGGTGTTCCTAACATAAATTCAATGAATGTTCAGCTCTAGTCTCTCTTTGGTAACAGATATATATTCCATCTTCACATGTAAAACAGATTTTAAACAAGATTAACTGATTTATTATGAAGATCATTCATCTTCTGAAAAGATATCTCATCCTTCTGAAAGCAGCATGTACAAATATGAAGTCAAGGCATGCATCAGTTAAGAAAAAATATGTTAAAACATCCTACATTGCCACTGAAAAGTAAAATCTTCCAGAAATTGGCCACATTAGAAATTACCTAGTTTGTATATGAAACATAAGAGCTAATTTAGATGAAAGACTGACATCAACAGATGCAAAAGTATCTCTATATTCAGAATGTGATTTTTAACTTGATAATGAAGCAGTGTATCTGCTCTTTATGCTACAAGGAAATTTGAAGCATGTCCTTGCTGAGGAAAGTGACAAAGGAAAGAAGGTAGAGACCTTTCAGCTAAATCTTTGCTTGATGTTATACTCTATTAAAAAGTAAAAATAAAGTATTTTCTTATTTGTTAATACTTTATAATGATAAGCACAGAGTTGTTAAGAACTAAAAATACTATCAGGGACCAAGTGGGCTTTTTTTGGGCTGCTTTCTTGTATGTGAATCTGCTATAATTACGTAGGAGAGTGAGAGGGTCTTAAACGTGCCAGTTGCCCCATAGGCAGGGGGCAAATAATTAAGAATTCTAACCCTTGAGCCAGAAATCAGAAAATAGATTGGAGACTGTTTAATAAACAACTATTTTAAGGATGGTACACCTATTTCTTACTCTGAATTTCCTCCAACTCTGAATTTATTGTATGTCTTACCAAGGCAGATCTAGCTGTTGTTGATGGTGGTGGGCCAGGTTCTCTGGCTCTTTGGGGTGGCTCTGTGCTCATTATGTTGCTGCCTCTACTACCTCCTTACACAGATGATGAACCTGTATAAAGCTCTAACTGGGTAAACCCTAAATTCAATCCAGTAAAAAATGACAGTGGCTAACTTGGTGGTTATCTGACCTCGTGGTCTCTGACCCTGTCACCCCAGATCCCTCAGGCAGAGAAATGGGTTAATTTCCCTCCCCCCTCCAGAAAGTGGCTGATGTGTGACTCCATGTGGCACACCCCAGCTTTGCCTTGGAAGCCAGAAAAAATCCTGGGAGGAAATTCATAAAACCACGGACAATAAAATAATTATATCATAACATTCTTCCTCTTTTCTTGTCCTATCAGTGCAGAATGAGGAATTTGTAGAAGTGACGGGCCTGGGCATTTGGAGTGTTACAGCATGTGAGGTAGCATGCAGGATTTACGGTTTATTGATTTTACATGGGTGCTCCTGAAGGCAGGTGCCAGCTGTCACATCCCGTCCTCTGGCCCAGCAAAGTAGAAAAGGTGCCCAATTAGAGGGAAAGTTCACTTGGAGCAATCTGGTCACATTCGTGAGTGACCGATGCCACAGCCACCTGTTGGGAAGCACTTTTCCATAGACCACTCACATTTCTGCCTGTCTTTTGAGCAGAGGCACTGAGAGTTTTGCCCTGAACTCTCTTTTCAAGGATGTTTGTATAAGCAAATGGCCTTGGATGACAGAGAAAGTGTCTCATACCTTGGTCAGAAGGCAGATTTGTTAGCTCTCCAGGACCATAAAGATAATGTCTTCCTTGGGGCAAAGCTTAGGCAGATTTGTTGGCAGTCCTCTGTAAAGGATTCTGGTTCCTCAGCTATGACACAGACCTACTGTGCATGCACCATCCTCTGGGTCCCTCCATATCAATCCAGTGGGACTTGGGGAACAAGGGGAACCAATGCAACTATGAAGTTCATGCTGCCTGCTGTGCAGTGGGTAATAAAGTCCTTTGTCTCTGACCCAGAAGTAGTTTATCTTCTGCCAACATCCATGAAAATACGGCAGACTAACTTGTCAGCCTGTAAGTAGGGTAAAATCTCACCACTGTGCTCCCCCGCAAATATCTTCCCTATGGGTTGCTCTTGAAATATTCTGCAATCTGTCTTTTAAAAACTAGTTCAAGGATATTCACCCCAAATGCAGCACGGTGAACATTTCTTAATCCTCATCCAGATTGAGATAGGTTCACTAATTTTGAGTTTTTGCTGCTCAGTTAGCCTTTAGATAAACTGGACGTGCTGTTCATCCTGCCAGCATCTTTTCCACATTTCCGTTTGCATGGAATATCTTTTTCCATCCCCTTACTTTCAGTCTGTATGTGTCTCTAGGTCTGAAGTGGGTCTCTTGTAGACAGCATATATATGGGTCTTGTTTTTGTATCCATTCAGCCAGTCTGTGTCTTTTGGTGGGAGCATTTAATCCATTTACATTAAAGGTAATTATCAATATGTATGTTCCTATTCCCATTTTCTTAATTGTTTTGGGTTTGTTATTGTAGGTCTTTTCCTTCTCTTGTGTTTCCTGCCTAGAGAAGTTCCTTTAGCGTTTGTTGTAAAGCTGGTTTGGTGGTACTGAACTCTCTCAGCTTTTGCTTGTCTGTAAAGGTTTTAATTTCTCCATCAAATCTGAATGAGATCCTTGCTGGGTAGAGTAATCTTGGTTGTAGGTTTTTCTCCTTCATCACTTTAAATATGTCCTGCCAGTCCCTTCTGGCTTGCAGAGTTTCTGCTGAAAGATCAGCTGTTAACCTTATGGGGATTCCCTCTGTGTTTTTTGTTTTTTGTTTTCCCTTGCTGCTTTTAATATGTTTTCTTTGTATTTAATTTTTGACAGTTTGATTAATATGTGTCTTGGCGTGTTTCTCCTTGGATTTATCCTGTATGGGACTCTCTGTGCTTCCTGGACTTGATTAACTATTTCCTTTCAACCATATTAGGGTTGTTTTCAACTATAATCTCTTCAAATATTTTCTCAGTCCCTTTCTTTTTCTCTTCTTCTGAGACCCGTATAATTTGAATGTTGGCGCATTTAATGTTGTCCCAGAGGTCTCTGAGACTGTCCTCAGTTCTTTTCATTCTTTTTTCTTTATTCTGCTCTGTGGTAGTTATTTCCACTATTTTATCTTGCAGGTCACTTGTCCGTTCTTCTGCCTCAATTATTCTGGTATTGATCCCTTCTAGAGTATTTTTAATTTCATTTATTGTGTTGTTCATCATTGCTTGTTTCCTCTTTAGTTCTTCTAGGTCCTTGTTAAATGTTTCTTGCATTTTCTCTATTCTATTTAACCTTTAAAAAAGGAAATCCTGTCATGCTATAACATGGATGGAACTTGAGGACATTATGCTAAATGAGATAATCCAACCACAGGTGGATAACTACTGCATGATTTCACTTATATGAGGTATCTAAAGTAATCAAACTCTTAAAAGCAGAGAGTAGAATGTGGTTGTCAGGGACTGAGAAGAGGGGAACAAATGGGGAGTTGCTGTTCAGTGGGTATGGAGTTTTAGTCATACAAGATGGAAAAGTTCTAGAGGTTTGATCTACAACAATGTGCATATAGTTAACAATACTGTCCTGTACACTTAAAAATTTAACAAGGTAGGGCTTCCCTGGTGGCGCAGTGGTTGAGAGTCCGCCTGCCGATGCAGGGGACGCGGGTTCGTGCCCCGGTCTGGGAAGATCTGGGCCCATGAGCCATGGCCGCTGAGCCTGCGCGTCCGCAGCCTGTGCTCCGCAACGGGAGAGGCCACAACAGTGAGAGGCCCGCGTAATGCAAAAAAAAAAAAAAATTTAACAAGGTAGACTTCATGTTATTCTTTTAACCACAAAACAAAATAAAACTAATAGAAGAAAACATGTGAATATCTGGTTCCCTAGCAACCTTTTACCCAATGGCTGTACTCCATTTGTGGCTGAAGCAATTATTACTATGATCATGGTAAAATAATAACTTTCCAAATTTATCATCCTTTCTAGATTTATTAATTGGAATTCTTCTGTGAAGCAGAGCTCTTTCTCCTCTCTTTTCTTATATTATTTTAGTATCAGTATAGAATCAGTTTAATGGGCTGTAGTTTATAATTAGTATTGTTTGTGTTAATGTTCCAGTTTTCCCATATTTGGTCTGTGGAATCACATTCAAAGTGGCTTCCATCCTTTTTTTAACATAACCCCATATGTTTTCTAAAGCACTTCCTTTCTTTATGGTGCAAAAAGGTATATCAGTATTTTCCCTGTCCAGCCCTGGAGTCAGCATTGATTCCAGATCCCTGAGTCTTCAGTGGGGGAAGGGTGGTAATTACATCAATTATAATAGACCTACCATGACAGGCCTCAGCTCTCTTTCCTTACTCCTCCTCCTCCTTTGCTTCATTTCAGTCTCACTGACTTTCTGACTGTTTACAAAACACTCAAACCTTATTCTCTACGATGGTCTTCCTCAAATATTGACATAGCCTTTCCAACCTCCTTCTGGTCTCTGTTCAGAAGAAACCCCTGGTGGAGATTTCTACGGATACATCATGTAAAAAACATATTCTCATGTTTGTCATTCTTTAGCCCTCTTCTCTGCTTGATATTTCTTTACAGCATTCATCATTACATGATGCCACATTATATATTCATCCCATATTTGTGAGAGCCTCATGATTCATGAGATCCTTCTGCCAGGCATCTAAAAAGTACCTGGCACCACATAGGGATTAAATAAATGTGTGTTAAATAAATAAATCTCAAATATTTAATAATGTATAGGATTCTTTTTCATAAACATCAAAATTTAAAGCATAAATAACTATCTCAAAAGAATTGCCCAAACTATCTATACTATATTAGAAGTATAAGAATTCTGTGTCTTCTATTCAAAGAAAATAAAATCACTATCTTGAAGAGATATGTGTAATCCCATCTTCATTACAGCGTTATTCACAGTAGCCAAGAAAATGTGATACACACACACAAACAGAAGTATTATTCATTTTTAAAAAGTAGGAAATCCTGCCATTTGCATCAACGTGGATGAACCTGGAGGACATTTTGCTAAGTGAAATAAGCCAGACACAGAAAGACAAATACTGCATGATCTCACTTATATGTGGAATCTTAAAAAAGAAAAAAAATTAACCAAACTCTTAGTAAGAGAGAGTAGAATGGTGGTTACTGGAGACTGGCGCATGGGGGAAAAAGGGAGATATTTATCAAAGTACACAAACTTTCAGTTATAAAATTAGCAAGTTCTTTAGACCTAATGTACAGCATGGTGACTATAGTTAATAATAATTGAAAAAAGAAAGAAATCTGTGTCCTTATTTGTTATTACAAGCACAGGATTGTTTTATCACAAAGAAAGAAAGAAACGGATGTCTGAACTTTCCCGGGAACTTACATAATAGTGCATGTATAATGTGGAAGAGTGAAATTGGCTTAAAAGAAAAGAACACAGCTGATGACTTCCTTTTTTTGTCTTTCCTTTCTTTCCTTCCTCCTTCTCTCCTTTACTTTCTTCCTTTCTTCTTTCCTTCTTTTATTTCTATTAAAGAGTAGTGACAAGCTACAAAATTCATAACCAATGCACAGTTAAAAGAAAACATCATTTTAAAATCTGTATCCAAAATTGGTTAATATGTCAGCTCAAGATACTGATCTATCAGTTTCCACTAGGTTACAAATTTAATTATAATACATTTGAATGGTTGTGTTTTACGATTTAAAAATAGTTTAACATTACATTAAACTTTAAAATTGAATAAAACATTTTTAGAATCCCTAACAAGTTCTAGAACTCAAATGGAAAATTGTTGATATTACTCTTTCTCTTTCTTTCTCATATGTTTCAGGGACAAGGTAGTTCCTTCCTAAAAAAATACCTAGCAGCTTAGAGGGTGACATATGGATATGGAAAATTACAAATATAATTTTTCCAAATATGATTTTAACTTGATTTGAATAACATTTATAAATCAGAGTTTATTGCTTGAATTTTTACAGGGAATCTGATTTTTTTAAGGATATGTTTCATCACAAGCAAATTAATTCTGTAGCTGAAATGTAGGGATAAATGGATTATAGTTCTTTTTAAAAGAAAGTCTCTGGCAAAAATCATAATGTATAAATTAAAAAAAGGATATGGGTTTTTTGAGAAATACTTAAAGGTGAAGAAGAGACTCTGTGATAACTTTAGGGAAAGAAAGAAAATGACTAATTGCTTTTTTTATTTCATAAATCATTATGTGGTGGGAAAATGTTATCTCAACAAAGAGTTAGGAAATTTGAATTCTAGTCCCATTTAATAACTGGCCTACAAGATTATCTTGATGAGATCATTAATCTTTGCACTTTAGTTTCTACTTTCACACATTCAAAACTGGAATGAAACCAATATTAGCAAGGACCTACAGAGGATCAAGGATCCAAACTGAGAATTCAATTCAAACTGACATACGTAGACAGCAATGAAGAGAAATGAACATTACTATGTACCAGCTGCAAAGGTGGATCTCACTACATAATTTTGAGAGAAATAAACCAGGCACATAATGATGCTTACAACCTTACTGAAGTGATATAAAGGTTAAAAACAACATTCTATATGCTTATATAAATGATAATAGTGTTCATGTTCGGGTTGAAGGGAATAGGGATTGGGAGAGGAGCAAAGTGGAGCTTCTAGGATGCTGGCAGTGTTCTATTCCTTGATCTCTGTAGTGATTTTAAAAACAATTGAGCTCTTAAATTATGCTTTATTTACTTTTTTCTGGAAATTTTTATTTCAATAAAGAGTAATTTAAAAAGTAAAATGGGTACTTCTGGGAAGCATCAGCATAACTATAAGACTCCCAGCATATCCTCTAAAACACTAAAGAAAAACTAGAACAACAAGTAAAATCACACACACCTTTTGCACTTGACATAACTAAAAGGTGTAGAATGGTGAAACTTTAAATTACCTGTAAAAAGAAAACTAAACAACAAATCCTAGTGAGCTAACTGCCTTACATTTCCCGTAAGCCTTGTCAGAGAACAAGGGCAATTTGGGAAAACTGTGAAAAAATAAGGAGGGAAGTAAAACAACCTCCAGAAAGAGAAAGTTTGCTCTAATGTGAAAAAAGAAAAAAGAAAAGAAAAGCACATGCTGGGTCAGAACACTAACTACAGGGTAGAGATTTAAAAGTGTATGATTCAAGCAGGCAATCCTGGAAAGGTAAGGTTTTAATAGGGGAAGAAGAGAAGATGATTAAAAGGGAGAGTTGCCCTATGAAAATTGCATAGTAAAAGGGGAAAGCAAAGTGAGAAATGTATGATCTCTAAAGACCGGGGGGGTGAATAAAAAAGGAAATTAAGGACACTCAAATCCTGTGTTCACCTCTCTCACTCTTAAAAGAGAAAGAAAACATGACTCAGTAAGGAAACCATCCTTTGCTACACTATGGAAAAGTGTGTGCTTGAACTAGGAATATTATAAAACACATTAAATCACCAGCATGGTTCATGGAAATATGGACTGACATTCTTCCCCTGGTCAAAACTACTGTAAAAGTCAAACAGAACATAGATGATTCAGCTGAAAACAATTTCCTCAAATATCTGAAGAAAAAGCAGAACTCATAATGTAGTATTCCAAAATGAAGTAAACATTCTCAAGTGAGTCTTTGAATATATACATATGTATATATACACAAACATATATATATGTATACAAACTTTGAAGCAGAAATTTAAAAACTAAAAGCAGAAATATACAAAAATAAGAGACAGTAAATAAACTTGATGAACACTGAATACTTAGAGAAGAAAAGACAAAATCATATCAGTAATGAAGACTAAATTACAAGCTGAACAAGAAAGAATAGATTTGAATGAAACATAAAAGGACAATTGAAAAGGATAAAAATGTAACCAAAGAATGAAAATGAGAGAGAAGAATGGTCAGAGAGAAAGTGGCTAAAATGGGAAATAGGCAAAGATGTTAGAAGTCGTGTATAATTGGAGTCTCTGAAGATGATAAGCTAATAGAATGAACTTAACACTTACAATTTAATCTAAGAAAAGCTTCCAGGTAAAAAAATCAAATACTTGAATTTATACCTTAAAAGAGGTCATCAGGTACCAGGAAAAAATTACCTCAGTGGTGTACTTCAATGTAATATTTAAACTGTTAGACTTTTTTATTGAAGTACAGTTGATTTACAATATTGTGTTATTTTCAGGTGTACAGCAAAGTGATTCAGTTATTTCCAGACTATTTTCCATTATAGGTTATTACAAGATACTGAATATAGTTCCCTTTAAATCCTTGTTGCTTATCTCTTTTATGTATAGTAGTTTGCATCTGTTAATCCCATACTCCTAATTTATCCATCCCTCCCCCATTTCCCCTTTGGTAACCATAAGTTTGTTTTCTATGTCTGTGAGTCTGTTTCTGTTTTGTATATAAATTCATTTGTATAATTTTCTAGATACCACATAGGAGTGATATCATATAATATTTGTTTTTCTCTGACTTCTAAGAAGAATATTCTTTGAATAATATAATATTCTTACTAAGTATAATATTCTCTAAGTCCATTCTTCTTGCTGCAGGTGGCAATATACCATTTTTTATGGCTGAATAATATTCCATTGTATATATATACCATACCTTCTTAAGCCAGTCATCTGTTGACGGGCACTTGGGTTGCTTCCATGTCTTGGCTGTTGTAAATAGTGCTGCTATGAACATTGGGGTGCATGTATCTTTTCAAATTACAGTTTTCATTTTTTTTCCAGATATACACCCAGGAGTGGGATTGCTGGATCATATGGTAGCTCTATTTTTAGTTTTTTAAGGAACATCCATACTGTTTTCCATTAAACTATTAGACTTTTAAGACAAACGAGAAGATCCTCAGAATATACAGGCAAACAGATCAAATAACTTTCCAAAGCAAGAGAGTTAGAATGGAATCACACTTCTCAGGAAAGACATACAAAGTGACAATAGAGCAGCACTTTCAAAATACTTAAGGATAAAAAACATGAAAAAAGGATTTTCTATCCAGCCAAGATCTCCTGTTAATATCAGAGCTACAGAAAAACATTTTTAAACATTGAAGAGCTCAGAGAATTCTGTATTTATCATCTTTGCATGAAGAGTCTACTACAAGATGACCTTGATCCAAACAAGAGATAATTAGGGCCACATACTTAATGTAGAACATTTCATAATATACTTGATGATATAAAAATAAAGCAGAGATGAGGACAATGGTAGAATAATATTTTGCATACTTTACATATTGTGTGTTGTGTGATCTGGCAAAGTAAAAAGAATGCAAATAAAATGGGAGATTTCAGAGGGAATGAAAGAATAGAATAAGTTCATTGCTTATTTAATAGTTTTAACTGGAAGATTAAGGGATATGATTTAAAAGTAACAAATGAGACAGTAAGGATTGAATAAGGAACAAGTGAATAAAGGTATTAAAAAGGTATAAATGCAAAAGTAACCACCAAACATTTAAATACCAGAAGAAATTTAAAAACTAAAGGGACAAAGAAACACAAAATGTAGAGTAAGAACCACAGCAAATGTTACATAATACACATAATAATTATAACATAAATAGCATAACAGAGTTGAGACCAAATAGAGCAGTCTTATCGATAGGCATAAATGTACTTCACTTTACCTATTAAATGAAAATGACTTTTAATTTGGCTTACAAAGCAAGAAAAATCTCTATGCTGTATAAAGGGACACACAAAAAATAAAATGACTTAGAAAGACTAAAAATAAAAGGATAGGTAAAAAAAATGTTCCAGGAAAATAGAAAATAAAGTGGGAGAGTAGTGATACTGATAACAGACAAACTAGAATTCAAAGCAGACATCATTAAATGTGAAAGATAAGTCTAATTTTATTGCTCAAAGGCAAAAATCATAAATAAGATGAGATAATCATAAAATCTTTCACCAATTAGTAGAGAAACAAAATATTAAGCAAATTAAGCATAGTAAGCAAAAAATGTAAAAGATGCAAGGAAACAGAAAAAGAAACATAACAATAGAGTCTTTAACATACCATTATCAGGACAGGATACATCAGGTGGATGAAAGTAAATAAGAACAGGCCAAGGACATCACCAAGATGGCCACATAGGAGACCCTGGCCTTCATTTCTCCCCAACTCCCCTGAAAAGATCAACAGTTAGACAGCTATCCACAAATGAAAACAGCTCTGGAGTCCACTTAAGAAACTTCAGCAACACAGTGGTACAAAAAATCCTGAGAATAACAGCACAAGGAGAGAAGGAAGCTTCATTTTGCCTGCATCATCCCATCCCCCAAGATGGCATTGCTAAGCCTGAAAAGGAAACTTCCCAGCTAGAAACAGGTCCCCTCACCAAGAAAGGAAGAGTGGGGTGAGCAACCAGCTTCCCCAGTCTTTGGGACACTGAACGAAGGTCCCAGTTTGGTTTTACTCCACCCAGATTGGCAAAACCGAGACATATAGAGATGACTAAAAACAGGGAAGAAAAACAGAGTCTACAAAGAGCAGCCACACAGCAGGAGTGATTGTGGTTCATGGTGACCTGCTCTGCAGACAAACCAAGCAGACTTTGCCAGTGAAGAAGCTAACAGCCAGCACAGCTATCACAGACCCCTTACCAATTTCACCAGCTTTTCCCCCATCAAGTATTCATCTTTGATGATGCCAGCCACCTGAGTTCCTCCCCTACTCCACTACCACCCCCCCCCCCCGGAAAGGAACAGCACTGGCAGCCAGCCCAGGCCTCTGCAGCTGCATGAGTGAAAAATGCCAGCCTAGACCTCTGCATCTGATCCCTACTGTCATGCACACACTCAGGGCTAGCTCCTCCAGTTGTGCAATTGCACACCACCAGCTTGACACCTGCCACCAGTGTGCATGCCCAAGGGGAGACTGTGCAGTCACAGGAGAGCATGCTGACAGCCAGGGTACCTGTAGTTGGCCTCAGCCCTTGCCACTGCCCAGGCACCTGCTGCTGGCCCCCACAGCCTGAGACAAAGAGACACCAGTCTGCCCCCCCCAAGACCTGGTGTTGCCACACAACCCTGAACTTTGTGCCCTGTACCACTAGAACCAGGGTCACAGCATGCTCTGGCATGGCCCCACCCAAAGGTGAAATTCTTCCTTTACTGAAGTCAGTCCACAAAGTCTAGAAGAGGTGATTGCTTCTTCAAATGTGCAGACACCTATGCAAGGCTACAGAGAACATGAAGAATCAGGGGGAACATGAATCCACCAAGTGCGTACAGGAAACCTTCAGTAACTGACCCCAAAGAAATGCAGATTAGAAATTGCCTGACAAGAATTCAAAATAATTATTTTAAGATGCTCAGAGGGCTAAAAGAGAACAAAGGTAGACAAGTTAACAACATTAGAAAAACAGTAAAAGAAGAAAAGGAGAAGTTCAACAATGTGATAGAAAACATAAGAAAGAACCAATAAGAAATTTGGAGTTGAACAATATAATGGCTCAAATGAAGAATTTAATAGACACCTTCAATATCAGATTTGATCAAACGGTAGAGAATCAGTGAGTTAGAAGATAGAACTGTTGAAATTATCCAATCAGAGGACCAAAATAAATAAATAAATAAATGAAAAGGAATAAAGAAAGCCTACAGGAATTGTGAGACACCATTAAGGAAACCAACAGACGTATCATTGGAGGCCCAGAAGGAGAAGGGAGGAAGAAAGCAGCAGGAAGTTTATTTAAAGAAATAAAGGCTGAGAACTTCCCAAACCTGGGAAGACATCTAGACATTCAAGAATGTTCATGAAGCTTAATAGGTCATCTAAAAATTTCAATTCAAAATTAATGTTTTCCAAGACACATTATAATAAAACTGTCTAAAATCAAAGAAAAAGAATTTTGGGCTTCCCCTGGTGGCGCAGTGGTTGAGAATCTGCCTGCTAATGCAGGGGACACGGGTTTGAGCCCTGGTCTGGGAGGATCCCACATGTCGCGGAGCAACTAGGCCCGTGAGCCGCAACTACTGAGCCTGCACGTCTGGAGCCTGTGCTCCGCAACAAGAGAGGCCGCGATAGTGAGAGGCCCGCGCACCGCGATGAAGAATGGCCCCCGCTTGCCACAACTAGAGAAAGCCCTCACACAGAAACAAAGACGCAACACAGCAAAAACAAATAAATAAATTAATAAACTCCTACCCCCAACATCAAAAAAGAAAAAGAATTTTAAAAGCAACAAGAAAAAAACCCTCTCATACAAGGAAACCCCCATAAAACTATCAGAAGATTTCTCAGCAGACACTTTGCAGGCCAGGAGAGAATGGCACAGTATATTGAAAATCCTGAAAGAAAGAAAACACCAACCAAGAATACTTTACCCAGCAGTTTGTTCTTCAGAAGTGGAGGTGAGATTAAAAACTTGCCCAGGCAAACAAAAGCTGACAGAGTTCATCACCACTAGCCCTGTCTTTCAAGAAATGCTGAAGGAGTTCTTCGAGCTGAAATGAAAGGATGCTAATTAATAACATAAAAACATGAAAATATACAACACACTGGTAAAGGTAAGCATATAGTCTGATTTAGAATATGCTAATACTGTAATATAGTAGTGTGTTAAGTACTTAACTCTAGTATGAAGGTTAAAGGACAAAAAGTATTAAAAATAGTTATAGCCACAATAATTTCTTAATGGAGAAATAATATAAAAAGATGTAAATTGTGACATCAAAAACATAAAAAGGAGGAGTAAAATGACAGAGTTTTGTACAACATTGAAGTTAAATTGTTATCAGCATAAAATAGACTGTTATAAGATGTTTCACATAAGGCTCATGGTAACCAAAAGCAAAAACCTACATATATTCACATAAGAAAAAGAGAAGGGAATCAAAACATACACTAAAGAAAACCATCAATTCATAAAGGAAGGCAGCAAGAGAGGAAGAAAGAAACAAAGGAACTACTAAACAGAAAACAATTAATAAGATGGCATTAGTAAGCCCTTACTTATCAATAATTATTCTAAAAGTAAATGGCTTGAATTCTCCAATGAAAAAACACAGAGTGGCTGGATGGATTAAAAAAATACAAGACCCAACTATATGCTGCCTATAAGAGATTAACTTCAAGATTAAGGACACACATAGGCTCAAAGTAAAGGGATGGAAAATGATATTCCATGCAAATGGAAACCAAAAGAGAGCAGGGTTGCTATACTCATATCAGACAAAATAGACTTTAAGGCAAAAATGGTAACAAGAAACAAAGGAGGTCACTATAATGATAAAAGGGTCAATTCATTAAGAAGATATAATAATCATAAATATATATGCACCTAAATATATGAAGCAAATACTAACAGGTCTGAACTGAGAACAATATGCAAATATCATAATAGTAGAGGACTTCAGTACTCCACTTTCTATAATGGACAGATTATCTAGACAGAAAATCAACAAGGAAATGTTGGATTTGAATCATATTTTAGACCACATGAGCCAAGGAGGCATACACAGAACATTCTATTCAACAGCAACAAAATATATACATTCTTCTCAAGTGCCCATGGAACATTCTCCAGAATAGATTATATGATAGGTAACAAAACAGTCTTTGCAAATTTAAGAACACTGAAATCATACCAACTATCCAGCTAGAGCGATTATGCAAGAAAAGAAAACAAAAGACACCCAAATTGGAAAGGAAAAGTAAAACTAGCTATATTCAAAGATGACATGATCTTATTTAGAAAGAATCCTAAAGAATCCACAAAAAACTAGTAGAATTTATAAATGAACTCAGAAAAGTGGAGGATACAAGATCAACACATAAAAATCAGTTATACTTCTATACACTTGCAATGAACAATCTGAAAATGAAATTAAGAAAACTTTTATTTATAACAGTATGAAAAGAATTAAATATTTAGGAATAAATTTAACAAAAAAGTGTGAAACTTGTACACTGACAGCTATAGAACATCTTTGAAAGAAGTTAAAGATGACCTAAATAAGTTTGAAGACATCGTATGTTTTAGAAAACTTAATATTCTTAAAATGGGATTACCCCAAATTGATCTACAGATTCACCACAATCACTATCAAAATCCCAGCTGGCTTTTTTGTAGAAATTCATAAGCTTATCCTAAAATTAATATGGAAATGCAAAAGGCCCAATTTAAAAATTTAATTTAAAGATACAATAATCAAGACACTCTGGTACTAGTGTAAGGATAGACATATAGATCAACGGAATAGAATTGAGTCTAGAAATAAGCCCATACATATATAGTCAACTGATTTTTGACAGAGGTTTCAAGATAATACAAAGGAGAAAGAATAGGCTTTTCAACAAATGGTGCTGAGAGAACTTGATATCCACATACAAAAGAATGAAGTTGAACTCCTAGCTCACACCATATACAAAAATTAACTCAAATTGTATAAAAAACCTAAATGTGAGAGCTAAAACTATACAACTGATAGAAGAACTATAGAATTCTTTGTGACTTGGATTCGGCAACAGTTTCTTAGATATGACACATGACTACCAAAACTAGAAATTTTTGTGCTTTAAAGGGCACTATCAAGAAACTGAAAAAACAACCCACATAATGGGAGAAAATATTTGCAAATATTATATTTGATCAGGATCTACTATCCCAAATATATAACTCTTACTCAATAAGAACTCAATGATAAAAAGACAGACCAATTTAAAAATGGACAAATTACTTAATAGACATTTTACCAAATAAGATATACAAATGTCCAATAAGCACATGAAGAGATGATCAATATCATTAGTCAATAGGGAAATGCAAATAAGAACTACAATGAGACAACACTTCACTCACACTAACATGGCTATAATAATAATTAAGTGAAGTTAAAAAAACCACATTAGTGAGGATGTACAGAAACGAGATCCCTCAAACATTTCTGGTGGGACTGTAAAGTGGTTCATCCACTGTGGAAAACAGTTTGATATTTCCTCATATAGTTAAACACAGAGTTACTATACGACTCAGCCCTGCCATTCCCAGGTATATTCTAAAGAGAATTAAAAATCAAATGTTCACAGAAACTTGTGTACACAAATGTTCATAAGAGCATTATTCACAATAGCCAAAAAGTAGGAACAGCTCAAATCCCATCAACTGATGAACTGATAAAATGTGGTATAGTCTCAAAATGGAATGTTATTCAGCCATAAAAAGGAATAAAATTCTGATATATGATACAGCATGAATGGACCTTGAAAATATTATGCTATGTGAAAAAAGCCAGTCATAAAAGACCACATAATGTATGATTCTGTTTATATGAAATGTCTACAATAGGCAAATCTATAGAGACAGAATGTTGATCAGATCGCACAGGGCAGGAGGAGAGTTGAATAGGAAGTATTGCTAATTTGGAGGGATAAAAATATTCTGGAATTAAATAATGGTAATGGTTGTACAACTTTAAGAATACACAAAAAACACTGAATTGTGCACTTTAAAATATTGAATTTTACAGTATGTGAATGATATCTCAATTTTAAAAATAAATAATTATGTTTGAGTAGAAATCCCTCTGAATCTTAAGATGTAGACTTTGCTCCCTATAGAGTTTAGATTTCTAATTCTCCCCAAGGACTTTCTCTAACTAACTAACTTTGAATTGGAAATAGGTGTGATTCACGGAGGCAACAGTGTAAAATAGTAAAAAAAAAAAAGTGATGAGAAGATTTTTGTGGCTTTTTGTTCAGACAATTTACTAGTCTGAGTCTCTAATAATGATGAAATTAGAGGCAGTAAAGAAAACTGACATGTAGACCAAAAAAAGGTAGATATTTACTTCCCTCTACCTACTGATGTACCAGAGCCCCTGATTTCAGCACTAAGGCTCTATGATTATAGAGCAGGAAAAGGAATAAGGAGGCCATTTGTGCCAGTGAAAGATGTCAGGAGATTGCCGTGAATCAACCTTTTAGACTGACATGCACAGTTCCTTTAAAGTTATAGACAGTAGTGGGTTTCTTCTACTTGGAGCCTTCAGTAAGACAGCATCTTATAGTCCATGTGGGTTTTAGTGAAATAAATCTAATAGAGCAGTCCATGTTGAGATGATATATCTTGTAATATAACAAGAACTTTTCTATGGGTTGTATAAAGCCTTGCTTTGTGAGTTAAGTCTGGCTATAAAGGAAATTTAACAGTGGACTTTCTTCTGAAGTGAAACACACTCCCCCTATGTGTGTCTCTCTCAGGGATGTTTGGTTTATGCTGTATTCTAGTGTGGAGGCTAGTAGGTAAGGTCACACCTCTGTGAGAATAGGGCAGGCAGGGTCTTCCTAGAGGGGTCAGACATCCTAGATGGGTGCTCGGATAGAAAATGGGAACTTAGAAGGTGTGCCTTAGACAGATAACAGGAGAAAGTTGTTCTCTCCATCTCTGTCTCATCCTCATGTGTTTGGTATTGAGAAATCTAAATAAACATGCATGAAGACACTTCTTGGAACAATTATAATAATGACACCTGTTTATTGTGTAAGTAAATTGTTCTAGTGACTGTGTTGAATGACTTTTATTTATATTAGACCATTTCGTTCATCCAGTAACTGTATAAGATAGATACTGAATTGTCCACACTTTGCAAATGAATGTACTAAAATGTGTGCCATAAACACTCAGACATTGAAAGTCTCACTTTCAGCCCTATTTTCTGTTATCTTCTTCAAGCCATTCGGTCACCTAGGATTCTCTCTCAGCTTGTCTTTCCCACTGGGAAATAGTTATTCTGAAATTGTGATGCCTCAGGAAGCCTGTAATATCTGTGATGATATTCATTCTTCAAAATTGCTTTTATATTAAGAAGTAACTTGAAGTACAAATTTCTTTGTGAGAACTCAGTTTTAGTAAGGTGGTTAGGTTAGCCATGAGATGGACCTTAGTTTTCTTTTTAAAATATAATTAAGATTCTGTATATTTGTCGAATCCTAAGTCTGCTATTTATTAGCTGTGCAACTTTGGGCTAGTTACTTAACTAAATTTCTTCTTTCTACAAAAGAGACCATGATTTGTGATGATAACAGCAAACTGGGACTTCAAAGAACTGTTTTGAGGATAAAATGTGTAAATTCAGGTGAAACTTCTAGAATAGTGTTTAGTAAAGAGGTAGTCCTTAAGATATGTGCATTTTTATTATTACCACTTGAGTAAGAAAAACTTCTGATGGTTATGGGGCTGAGGGGGGTGGGGAGTGAATAGCAAAGCAAAGGGGCAGGGAAATTGTTAGAGCCTGAACTGGTGCCCACTGAGGAGAGATCTGGATGAGGTATCATCGTACAACTCTTGGGAAGGCATGAGGAGCCATATGGATGCTGGATAACTGAAAAAAATGAGAAGCCCAGAAATAGAGATCAATAGGGAACATTAACAAGTAGCCTGCCCCCCAATCTTGCCCAGCCCTGGCCCTTTCCACCTCACTAGCAAAATAATTTCCAGTCATTTCTGTCTCTTCTTAACACCAGGCAGAGGTCTCAGATTTGGACCCAGATAGAAACAAATAGGTAATGGGAAATCCTTTTTAAAAAATCACCCTAAACCAGTTTGGAATTATTCCTTACACCACAGTTCAGCTTAACACCAACTGGCCAGCAGCTACTAACGCTGTTTGTTCTTTGAAATTCAGGTCTCTTTATTTGACCTTAACAGCTGTCCTCTTTTTCTGAAGTGTCTTTGACTTTTCAATCCAAATTTCTCTTATTTGAGGAAAAGGACAAATAAGCAAAATAGAAGATATAAAGACATGGACAGGCCTTTCACAGAAGAGGAAACATATGTAGGGGAAAAATATGTGAAATGGTATTCAGCCACACTGGTAACCAAGGAAATGCAAATCAATGTCAGGATGAGATGTCATTTTGCCCCCATTTTATTGGTGAAAGGAAGAAATCTGATCATACCAAGTTGGTAATACCAAGTGTTGGAGAAGATCTGAATTTCTGTGATTTCTTAGATTGTGGGAGGAAGTATAAATTAGTACAGCCACTTTGAAAAACAGTTGGCAATATCTTGTGAAGATGACAATTCACATACCTGGCAATTTCCCTACCAGCCATATTCCCAGAAGAAACTCTCGCACAGGGAGAAATACATAGGAATTTTCATTATAGCTCTTTTGTAACAGTAAAAATCTAAAAACAACCATTAAAAGAATAAATAAATAAAAACATTTTCATACAATTCATACATATTATACAGTGGTTGAAATGCCTGGACAGCAGCTACATGGAAGAATATTGATGAATCTTAGCAGAGCAATTGGAATGAAAAAAGTAATGCATGAGATCACATAGACTTTATATCTTTTCTATTAAGATAAAACTAAAGCTGATAGTATACATATTGGAGGGGTACTATATTTGCTTATGATAGAGTGATGAAAAAAAGCAAGGGTATTATAAGACAAAAGATTGTTAATGTTTCAAGTTGAAAGGGTATTGAAGTTATAAATTCCTTTGGTACTAATGCAAGAGAAAATCAAAATATAACTCTAAAAGGTGAAAAGAGAAGGTCAAACTTGTTTGGGACTCCAGAAATGGAGGAAAAACAAAAACAGAACTGCTGGGAATTTTATGACCCTCCCACCCAACAGAAAAAGGCTACTGAGGCCTAGTATATCCTGAGCCCCTAACTTAAGCTAGTAACTGAAGGCATCCCAGGTTAACACAATGCCCATTCCCACACATCCTTCAATGAACAGAAGTCCCACCAAAAACACCATGTGAAAATGGCAGCCCTGGCAAGGGGCGTAGTGGAGGGCCCCACTAACAACAAGTGGCTACCAGTAGTCTTCATTATTTGACCTATGATTGCTCTCTTCCACCCTGAGATACTGCATAGTAAAGATGTACTAGCAAAGGGATATAACAGGTAACATGGCTCAGGAAACCTTCCCATTCCCTTGGGCCTAAAACTCCTCTCCACCACCCAGAAACATCAAGAGGGAGGCCAGGGGGGCACAAGGGCTTATTCATGATCATCCACCTCTTGGCTTCCCATTGTCCAAGCCATAGGGTTAATCCCTTTAGAACAGCAACAACTGTCAGTGCAAAGAGTTAACAACTGGGGCTTATGAGTGATCACCAGCCAAAGTACTCTGAGTTCAGCCCACAGGCTACTGTGGTTCCTTCCTGTTTCTATCTAGATAGTGTCGCTGTTGCGCTGAAGAGTGACTGCCGTCCATGTGGATGGATTGCCCCAACTAGATCCGTCTGTATACCCAGGCATCAGCAGAAATTCCCCTAGCTCCCTCTCTGCCTTGAGCCTTCCCCACAGCCAGTACCCTTTACTGAGATTTATCAGTTTCCCCCCTCCATATCAGCAAGGATTGCCCAACATCATCAATATCTTGTCCCGTGACTGGGCTCAGCATGGATATCAGTGCCCCATACCAGGTGCTGTGGGGCAGACTGGAGTATCTTGGCTTTCATTCCTGCAGTGAATGTGGCCCAGTAGGGGCCTTCAAAGACAGAGGTGTAGATGGCCTGTCTCAATCCAAACTCCCTAAGAATTTGTTGTACCTCTTCTATAGATTTCCAGGGTCCCACATACCCAGGGAGAGCCCCCTCATTGGGCCACGCCTCCCTGTAGGCTGGAATAATCTAATCTATAAGGGAGTGAGTCCCTTGAACCCTCCCGAGCACCATGCAGGTGCAGCTCGAGGGCAGGATGTGCGGTGATGTTGCTCATTTTCTCTCCCTCCTACCCAGTCAGAGAAATGCCACCCCTTCCCCCCAACATTAACCACACCTGGATACTTTCCCTGGCCTTGTGCTGGAACTTGGCAACTATATCAGTAAGCTCAGTGGAAGGATATTGTCTCATGATGAAAATTTCCTTAACTGGGGGCTACCTTGCTGGCTGGGGAGTTGTTGCTATGTTTTTGCTTTCCTTTATAATAGGGGTCAGATGGCATGGGGCATTTCATCCATTTCACTGTCAGTCACAACTGCTTGCTCTTCACTCTCCTCACTCTCCCAGGATTCCTCCTCTCAGCGTCCCAATCAGGCTTTGTTACAAGTGCTTGAACCTTAATCCCTGGCAGTAGTTGTGTCCTCCTAGCTTTGCAAAATGGCACATTAAGTTCTCCAACTTAAGTTGTTGCTCTTCTACCTTGCCTACTAGCCCTGAAGCTAGCAGGATAGTGGACATCTGCATGTCCTTCTCTAATCTCAGCTCTTTTTTTTTTTTTTTTTTTTTTGGCGGTACGCGGGCCTCTCACTGCTGTGGCCTCTCCCGTTGCGGAGCACAGGCTCCAGTCGCGCAGGCCCAGCGGCCATGGCTCACGGGCCCAGCCGCTCCGCGGCACGTGGGATCCTCCCGGACCGGGGCACAAACCCGCGCCCCCTGCATTGGCAGGCGGACTCCCAACCACTGCGCCACCAGGGAAGCCCTAATCTCAGCTCTTATTCTAATTTTCTAACTCAGATTTCAGCCTCTAGTCAGGTGTCAGTGTTCAGGCAAACTGCCCACAGGAGGGGCCAGACCACTGCAGCAGCAACCATTCATTTCCCTTCAGTGCTACAGTGTGCTATGTGTAGCTCTCCAAACAAGCACATCAAACCAGCTGGCGTTTTCAGAGTGTCCTATACTCATGTGGCAGTCTGCAAGCATCTGACATTCAGACCACCCCTCCCCACATAGAGATAGATGGGCAACTCGGGATTTTCCTTGCAGATACCTCTTTCCCAAGACCCATTTATTCAGATTCTGGGCTGGCTTGCCAATTGTTGATTCGCAAACTTGCCCCCATGCACGGAGGGCAAAGAGAGACTGAAGAAAGAGGCAAGAGAACGTAACTTATGATGCTTATCTTGGGTAGCCACAATATGAGCAGATCTCCGCCCCTGACCACCAGAATCTTAAAAGTCTATATAGAGGCCTTAACGGGGTTCAGTCACATGTACTATCCAGATGGTTGCAGCAATACATTAGTATCTCAAGGCAGTGTCCTTGGGGCAGCTTCTAGTGCAGGGAAGGCAAGAAGAAGGCACATTCTGAGGACAAAGAAGAGGGTGAGGAGCCTCTGATTGCCCGGGTCCAAGTCATGGGTCAACCAGTGGTCACATCCTCTCAATGGTCTCCTCTAGCAGTATATCATCTTTCAAGAAAATAACTGTCAACACTAAATTTTAGAGCAGGTGAAACTCTCTTTTAAGAATGAAGGGTAAAGAAAGACTTTCTCAGACTAAGAAAAACTAAAAGAATGTGTTGCTATCAGACCTATTGTTAAAGAATGTCTAAAGGAAAAATTTTTAACAAAAAAGAAACAATAAAATAAGGAACCTTGGAGCATCTGGCAGGATTAAAAAAAAACAATGAAAAGAGAAGAAATATGACTATTTCCAATTGATTACCCTTCTCAGGGGATTTATAAATCATATTTGATGACTGAAAGAGAATTGTAATAACTTCTGATACTCAAAACAATGATATTTAAAAGTAAAGAAGGCAAGAAGATCCAAATGGAAGTAAGGTTTGCACACTTCACACAAAATGGTAAAATGTTGATACTAATAGACTGTTATAAGTCATAGATATTGTAATAACCAGAACAACAACTATGAAAAATATACAAAGAAACACACTCAAAGCCACTATAAATCATCAAGATGAAATCCTAAAAAATATGCAAGTAATCTACCAGAATGCAAAACATAACAATCCTAAATGTGTATTTGCCAGAGAGCCTCCAAAAAGTAAAAATGATAGCTCTAAAAGAAGAAGAAAACAAATCTACATTTATAGTTAAGAACTCAACATCTGCCTCTTGGCAACTGATAGAACTAGACAGAAAATCAGCAAATCCCATAACCACTAAAGAATTTGAATTTGTAATTTAAAGGCTCCCGAAAAAGTAATTTCCATGTCCGGAAGGCTTCACTGAAGAATTATTCCAAACATTTAAAGAATAATTAACACAAACTTTACATTATCTTTTCCAGATAATAGAAGAGTGAGAGATGCTTCTCAACATGGAACAGTATCACTCTCATACCAACACCTGAAAAAAGTACAAAAAAAGAAAACTACAGACTAATATGTCTCATGATCTTAGATGCCAAAAACCTCAACAAAAGTATTATTAAGGTGAACCAAAAATGTATAAAAATAATTATATACCATGGCCCAATGGGGCTTATTTCAGGTATGCAAGTTTAGTTCATCATTTGAACATCAACAGGCTAAAAAAAAATTATGTGATCTTATCAGTTGATGTAGAAAAAGCATTTGACAGTAAAAAAAATGAATGAATAAATTAAAAAAGCATTTTTATTTGTGATTCTAAAAGCTCTTAGGACGTTAAAGTAGAAATTATGTCAACTTAAGAAAACATGTAGGACTTCTGGGTTGGTGAAAAGGTGGAAGTCCTGGGAGAGTGGCATGCCTGGAGAGTTCATGGAATGTGATCACCCTTTCCCCAGACCTTGCCCTATATGTCACTTCCATCTGTCTATTCCTGAGTTATATATATCATTTCATAATATACTGGTGATCTAGTAAGTTTAAAAAAAAACATTTACAAGAAACCTATAACTAACTTTTTACATTTGTGACAACACAGATGGACCCTGAAGTTATTATTCTAAGTAATATAAGTCAGATGGAGAAAGACATATACAGTGTTATTTCACTCATATGTAGAATCAGAAAAAAAAATGAACAAACAAAATAAAACAGAGAACAGATTAGTGGTTACCAGAGGGGAAGGGGTAGGTGAAATGGATGAAGGGAGTCAAACATATGGTGATGAATGATAATTAGACTTGTGGTGTTGATCACCTTGAGTGTATACAGATGTAGAATTATAATGCTCTATACCTGAAACTTATATAATAATAATAAAAACATTTGTGCTGAAATGGATGATACTGAACAAATTGGGGTTTTTTGTCTCCCTTTATAATTTATTCAGTGGGTGGAAAATTCTTCAGGCCCCTAAAATAAACATTGGAAATGACTTTGGATTGCTCTCTTAATAAAAGATTATATGGTCATTAAAACAAAAAGAAAAGGAAAGAAATGAAGAATCTCAGTCCCTATCCCAGATTTACTGAATCTGAATCTGCATTTTAACAAGATTCTCAAGTAAGTTCTATACATATTAAAGTTTGGGAAGCACTAGTATAGGAGTAGGGCCTAATCCACTTAAACCTGCTTCCCCTCTCTTCTAAATGGCTTCCTAAATACCTGGTTTCTTTTATTTTGTCAACCATTTCCAGTGAATGATCTGCTTTTCCATGTCCCTCAGCCACCAGTAGTTGCAGATTACCAAAGTTTTTCTTCTCCTTGGGCCTCTAGAAATAGAATATTATCTTATAAGTGTTCTCCCTTCTTTTTATCCCTAAAGAAATCATTTAGCACTTGGGAGTTTTTCTAAAAGTTTATACTATTAGCTATGATGGAACAATATAATAAAGAAGCCACTTTAACTACCCTTTTCCTCCTTCTTCACTTTTTGTCTTCCATTCCCTTTCTCCTTCCTCTCTTTCTCCTTCTCTCCTCTTTGCCTCCCTCTCTTCCTCCTCCAAAAGTTAAATTTGAAGAGGACAGTGTAAAAACTTGGATGTTATTGGTGGAATTCTGTGAATGAAGATACTGAAATGCGATTTACCTACATTTAGAAAAACAGCTGGATTAATTAGTTCCTGCCATTTAATTATAAAAATAAGGGCACAGAAAACATTTGGAGAAGAGTATTTGGGGGAAGAAATGGGAGTGGGAAGTAAGGAGATACCACTGAGTCTGTTGGCAGTCTCTACACCTGAAAAATATCAATAGAACAGCCCATTTTTCTCATCGCTTCTATTTCCCTTCACCATTACCAGACATCACCCTGTAGCCATCACTCTGGGCTAATCCTGGGGTATAATAAAAAGCTGGACCTGTGAGAAAGAAGATGGGATCCTCCTCAAGGACAGCAGAATGAAAACTGATACCAGCTATGTATGAAAGGAAAAGAAGTCCCTATGAAGAGAGACTGGGTTATCCATCTGATTATCTGTTTCTGTGTGGTCATTTATTCAAAGCCCATCAGCTGATCAAAGATGGGCTATTCATTAACATGAACAATGAGCCTTCCCTGGCATATTCATTTTGAAGACAGTGCCTTGCAGTGGGCCACTCAGAGACCAGAAGTCATTTTCCAGCAAGGATCCTAAAACAGCAGTAGTTGCTACATGAGTGAACTTAAATCTACTACAGATTTGCACCATTTAGTTTGGAAAATATTTTGTTTGTACATTTAAATAAGTATAGACAAAATATAGGTTCAAATCTAGTTTAAGCAGGGTGAACTAAATGGTTGGCCTTTGGTTTTTTAATTTGCAGGTTTAGTCCACAGTTCAAAAAACTTTCCAGAGTTCAGCAAATTATTGTGGTCCATTCCAGTTTTTGACTCGTTTCAGTACAATTACAGTTCCTGTTTAATACCCAGGGGTGGTATATTGTAGAGGATGGTTTATTTTTGTTATCTTGGTTTGGAGTACATTCTAATCCATAACATACGAGACCTTTTTTTTTCCTTCTCACTAGCCTCCCGGTTAATCCAAAGAATCTAAACAGAAATACAAAGTTCCTTGTGTTGCCAAAACAGGTTCTAATCTTACATTTGTCAGATGTAAATACCATTAGCAAATACCATTCACATAAATTCACCTGGATCCACTTTATTGGCTTGTTATCAATATCTGGTTGCCTTTCTTCCTTTTAAACTTCTGGCAGCTCTAATTTTATTTTATAGACTCTAGTTTTTGCTTTCCACCTGCTCGGACCTAATTTCTGCTGGACTTGGTTTAATGTCTTACATTAATCAGTCCTTCCCAAAGGAGTGCCTTTACTATGCACATTGCAGTATGTGTGAGGTTATGTCATTCTTGAACTTTTTTACCCTTCCCCAACTTCACATCCACTACTTAGGTCTCTGATAGTGCCCTCTCCACCAATCAGGTCTTTACACGATGTCAACTCCTCAGAGAAACTTTTGCTAACTCTTTCTCACCTGGCTTGGGTACTTTGCTTTGTGCTTCCTTTTCACATTGAAATAGTCATACTGAGTCTCTTATAACACAGGGTTATCATCACAGGTGCTATGATTGCACGTGGAAGATTTTTGAATAATGAGACTCTTATCATTTACCATCCTATCCCCAGACCATGGTATCAATACAGTGGCTTTCAAAGTGTGGTTCCCATATCAATAAACAATAGCATCACCTGAAGAGATGGATTATTGTTAGAAGATTAATACAGTTTAGTTGAATGAATAAAGGAATGAGGTTCAGTATTAGAATATTAAACCCCTGTTTACTCCTGTAAATAATTGGGCAATGATACCTGTAGCCAGTATTTGGGGAGAAGCAGAGAGAGTACTCCTTGAACATGAGAGAAATAATAATGGTCCTTTGAACGTTATTCAAAGACACAATAAAGAGAATATGTGTTATTTAGAGGTGGAGCAGGTCAACAGTGGATGTGTAAAAGCAAGGAGAGAGAAACTTCGGCAATGATTATCAAAGCTGTAATCAGGGAAGGCACCATTTTGGCCCATGAACTTGAGCCATTAAAGTCCCATCGGCAAGTCTATTACTTTTGTACACTATCTCAAACTGATGCATGCCATCAACTATTCATAGTATATAACTGCCTTTTGGGGTTCTGATAATTTTCTGTTCTGCTAATTTTTTATTTATCTTCTCATGCATGTCTATGTACTGGGGGAACCATCTCTCAGATGTCAGCTTCCTTTGCCTAGACTGGGCAAATGGAAGTTTGTTCTCACTATTCTTTTGAGTTGTACTCTTAGAAGCCTTTTTGTCATGTTTATCTTCATAACAATCTTATGAGATAAGTATTGCTATTAGCTGTGTATATGATGAAACTGAGAATCAAAGAGGTTAAGTAATATAACCAAGCTACACAGCAAAAAAGTGGGAGACCCTGGACTTGAATATGGGCCAAGGAAGGAATGGGACTCATAAGTGAAGCAGAAATATAATGGGCAAGAAGGAATACTAGGTTAGAAATGTCAGTGGATTTAGGAAGGTGTGATAGGAACTCAAGACAAGTAAAGACAACATGAAAGCAAGAGGAACCTGCATATTGAAGAGTCGCTATATTTAAAGTGGACCATAGCAAGTTGAAATATTTTCTTGTTCAGTTTTTAAACCTAATTTGCCTTTGAGTTGACCAGAGTTTGTTCATTTGAAACAAAGGGGGAGGCTATATCAGTGATTTCCAATGGTAGTGATATCACCTCGCAGAGGTGCCTGGGACATGTTGAATGACAATTTTGTTGCCAGAATGATCAGAAGGCACAGTTGGCAGTTAGTGGGAGGAATCATCAATGTTGTACACTGGGCAGCCTCACACAACAAAACCTTCCCGCATTCTCTACACAAATTTCAATGATCTTACTGGATATTCTTGCA
Organism: Hyperoodon ampullatus; assembly: GCF_949752795.1. Classification (NCBI taxonomy): domain Eukaryota; kingdom Metazoa; phylum Chordata; class Mammalia; order Artiodactyla; family Ziphiidae; genus Hyperoodon; species Hyperoodon ampullatus. The sequence continues at coordinate 32,914,297 of NC_136913.1, forward strand.
GGTAAAAATCCAATCTTTGACTACCTGAACCTAGAACCTAATGTAACCTTCTTCAAAGAAAGAATGTGGGGCTTCCCTGGTGGTGCAGTGGTTGAGAGTCCGCCTGCCGATGCAGGGGACGTGGGTTTGTGCCCCGGTCCGGGAAGATCCCACATGCCGCAGAGCGGCTAGGCCCATGAGCCATGGCTGCTGAGCCTGTGCATCCGGAGCCTGTGCTCAGCAATGGGAGAGGCCACAACAGTGAGAGGCCTGTGTACCACAAAAAAAAAAAAAAAAAAGAATGTGTGCAGTGGTTCACCATTTTTGTTTTGAATATACTGTCCATGAATATACCAATCATAATTAACTCACCCAACCACACAGCTGTTTCAGACAGTTGTATACACAGTGATTCTCAGTCCAAGAATAAGCATCTGACTACAGCCATTAGGTCTTCCAGTCTGGTTGTGCTGAGGAAAAAAAAAATTGCTATGAATTTATTTTTTTTTTACATTACATTATGGTATTAACACACATACACAAGTATGTTGCAGTTAGATTGTATTACCTAAGAATTTTATTTTAAAGTGATAAAATATGTGTTTTAAATTGAGGAATTAGTTCTGATGGGATTGAAAACCTCTCTCTGAGATACTCTAGTAAAAATCATTACATCCAGCAAATGTCTTTACATAATTGTGATTGTTCAATCATAATTTTAAGCAAATAAGATTTAAAAGGAAAAAGGCAACTCTGCAAGAGAAAAAAGACATTTCTATATAATGATATAAAGTTAGACAATCTAATATTTCTTGGTCAAAAATTCACTTTAGAATTGAAGTTTGTATTTATGAGGATTAGAATTATTTTTCCTATATTTCAAACTTAGTCCATGGATATTTTGTTTATAATCGAAGAAAATTTTAATCTGGCAGCCCACCAGTACCTCAGACTAAGAGCTTTACATGAAACATATCCACTTATATTCTCAGAATTACCATGTGCATGCTTCCAAAACGCAGAGGTTTCAATTTTTCTGCAGTTCTCAATTTAGCAAAGTGAAATCAAAGTAATCTTTGTATGGTAAAAGACAAATTATAATGTGTGTAGGAGAACTCCACTCTTCAGATCTTTAAATCCTCAAACTGTGGCTCAGGTATAATTCTCTGATGGACCTTGTCAGGATAGCCTGTTCCCTAGCATCAGAAGCAAAAGGAGGATTTGCTTAATGTTTTCAAGTCCTGATGGAAATGACTTAGTTTCCTTCTTCGTGCATATTTATTACCCTTCAGATCAGTGCTTTGTAGTGCCAACACATGACTCCACCACAGGAAATTCTTGTTCTGAAACAGATGACTAGGAAAAATCCAACAGCATTTGAAACAAGAACATGAAGATGAGCAAGACCTTCTGAAATGACGTATCACAGAAAGTAGAGTAAAACAATACCAGTACTGCTGATTACTGAGAGGGGAATTACGTCAGGTGAGAAAGTAAGAGCGTGAAATGCAGCAAAATGTTTCTGAGAGGTTCAAACCTGGTGTACCGTAGAGTCACTTGGGCACATGTGAAAACTACCAATACCTGGTCCCCAATCTCAGATAGGGCCCAGGTGTCAGTATTAGCTCCTTGGGTGGCCCTAAAATTCAGCCAGCTTTAAGAACCACTGACCAGCCAGTTCATCAGTATCCCTATGGTTCTGACAGAAAACACCTGTGGGAGATTAGTACTAATTTGAGCATTGACCTTGATCCAGCTATAGTTTTGCTGCATAACTTGGGGCTATGTGACCATTTTTTCCAATAGTAATAGTATTCTTTCTCTCCCTTCCTTCCTTTCTTTTTTTTTCTTTCATCTAATATTTATTAAGTGTTTTGCTGCTGTTGTTACAATGCCAGTCACTGTGCTTGCTAGGCCTGGGGAAATAAAATCTAAACAAGCCCTACTCGTTGTCCCTGAGGTGCTCACAATCTAAAGTTCTCAGAAATGAGCAGAGATGAACAAGGCTATATTGTTCAAAATTATATCTTAAGTCACTACAAATATTGAAGCACTCCATCAAAACTAACAAATCTCCTAATCACATTTTGTCAGGAAAACTTAAGTTTTTGTACCCTGTCTCTTATTTGTAATATATCTTGATTGGCATTCTCTTATTTTTAACCTGAATTCATGTTAATTCTTGACAAAGAAGGAAATGTCTCATATATAACAGAAGGAAAACTTGGTGTCTGTATCTGTGATGGTAGGAAATAATTTAATGATATCTCAACATTTTCATGAGTAGACGTAGACTCCCAATTAATTGGAAATTGTACATTTATCGTGTTCTGTTAAAAAGAAATTAGCCTTGGATCTTTACTGAGGCTATATTCCATATATTATTTAAATGTTGAGATTATTTAGGAATAGTTATTTCAATTCATAAATGGATAACTGTGCTTCTTTCCTCAATCAGTGCTTTCTAATTTTATTATTTATTAATTTTTGCCCTCTCTTCTCTCAATTTGAGTACTTTCCTCAAATACAGAACTTCTTTGAAATTAAAAGACATTTCTATTACCTTGATTGTGGTGATGGTACCACGGGTGTTTGCATATGTCCAAACCCATCAAATTGTACACCTTAAATATGATTAGTTCTTTGTATATTAGTGTTAAAAAAAGAAACCAACAAAATAGAAGACCATAAAAATGATACATAAAGGCAGTGTTGCCAATGGAACTATTAGAAAAAATGAATCTCAGGTAGGGCAGAAACAGAGGTGTAACATGGATGAGATGATGGAAATAGATCTCTACAGGACCACATTAAGAGCAATAAGGAAAGCTGAGTGCTATCAGACCTTGAAGCTACACTTGTATTTGCTGCAAGGATTAGGACAAATGCTTTACCTAGGACCACTGTTCTGATATGTTCTCATGTGCTGGAGCAGAGCTAAGGTTATTAGGCAGGGGAATTGGAATTGCTGACCTAACTGCACCCAGCAATCTCCTAAATAAAATTTGACAATAATAAGAAGAATCGAAGTACACTGCTAAGTGCCCTGAAAACGTTAAAAATTATTTGTCTCATCAGATAAAAACTTTTGAACATTCCCCTTAATATATTCTAGTTATATATACATTTACACACACACACACACACATAAAAGTATAAAAGGCATAAAAATTCATATAGAACTGTAAAAGAATGAGATAAAAGCTAATATAAATAGAGTTTTATTATTATCCTTCTGCACTCCAGTAGATGTTCTTTTGCAGTCTCTACTTTGGATACCATTGCTGTAAGTTGGTCTGTTTCTGAGAATACAGTGGTTAGGCTCAGATGGAAAGAGCTGAACAAGGCTAACTCCTTCCTTTCTAGACAAAAATAAATTTCTAAATTTTAAGGAAACTTTCATCAATATTCCAAGGACATCAAAAATACATATAAGACAAACTTTTTACTACCAACACTTAGGATGGCCTAGTCCTGTTTTACCTCTGCATTTCCATTTTTAACTGCTTTGTATTATTCTTTTTAAAAAATTTTTGTAAACATCTTTATTAGAGTATAATTGCTTTACAATGGGGTGTTAGTTTCTGCTTTATAACAAAGTGAATCAGCTATACATATACATATATCCTCATATCCCCTCCCTCTTGTGCCTCCCTCCCACCTTCCCTATCCCACCCCTCTAGGTGGTCACGAAGCACCGAGCTGATCTCCCTGTGCGATGCGGCTGCTTTCCACTAGCTATCTGTTTTACATCTGGTAGTGTATATATGTCCATGCCACTCTCTCACTTCGTCCTAGCTTACCCTTCCCCCTCCCCGTGTCCTCAAGTGCATTCTCTATGCCTGCATCTTTATTCCTGTCCTGCCCCTAGGTTCTTCAGAACCATTTTTTTCTCTTTTTTTTTTAGATTCCATATGTATGTGTTAGCATATGGTATTTGTTTTTCTCTTTCTGACTTACTTCACTCTGTATGACAGACTCTAGGTCCATCCACCTCACTACAAATAACTCAATTTCATTTCTTTTTATGGCTGAGTAATATTCCATTGTATATATGTGCCACATCTTCTTTATCCATTCATCTGTCGATGAACACTTAGGTTGCTTCCATGTCCTGGCTATTGAAAATAGAGCTTCAATGAACATTGTGGTACGTGACTCTTTTTGAATTATGGTTTTCTCAGGGTATATGCCCAGTAGTGGGATTGCTGGGCTGTATGGTAGTTCTACTTTCAGTTTTTTAAGGAACCTCCATACTGTACTTCAAAGTGGCTGTATCAATTTACATTCCCACCAACAGTGCAAGAGGGTTCCCTTTTATGCACACTGTCTCCAGCATTTATTGTTTGTACACTTTTTGATGATGGCCATTCTGGCTGGTGTGAGGTGATACCTCACTGTAGTTTTGATTTGCATTTCTCTAATGATCAGTGATGTTGAGCATCCTTTCATGTGTTTGTTGGCAATCTGTATATCTTCTTTGGAGAAATGTCTATTTAGGTCTTCTGCCCATTTTTGGATTGGGTTTTTTGTTTTTATGATATTGAGCTGCATGAGCTGCTTGTAAATTTTGGAGATTAATCCTTTGTCAATTGCTTCATTTGCAAATATTTTCTCCCATTCTGAGGGTTACCTTTTCATCATGTTTATGGTTTCCTTTGTTGTGCAAGAGCTTTTAAGTTTCATTAGGTCCCGTTTGTTTATTTTTGCTTTTATTTCCATTTCTCTAGGAGGTGGGTCAAAAAGGATCTTGCTGTGATTTATGTCATAGAGTGTTCTGCCTTTCTTTTCCTCTAAGAGTTTTAGAGTGTCTGTCCTTACATTTAGATCTTTAATCCATTTTGAGTTTATTTTTCTGTATGGCGTTAGGGAGTGTTCTAATTTCATTCTTTTACATGTCGCTGTCCAGTTTTCCCAGCACCACTTATTGAAGAGGATGTCTTTTCTCCATTGTATACTCTTGCCTCCTTTATCAAAGATAAGGTGACCATATGTGCGTGGGTTTATCTCTGGGCTTTCTATCCTATTCCATTGATCTATATTTTTGTTTTTGTGCCAGTACCATACTGTCTTGATTACTGTAGCTTTGTAGTATAGTCTGAAGTCAAGGACCCTGATTCCTGCAGCTCCATTTTTCTTTCACAAGATTGCTTTGGCTATTCGGGGTCTTTTGTGCTTCCATACAAATTGTGAAATTTTTTGTTCTAGTTCCTTGAAAAATGCCGGTGGTATTTTGATAGGCATTGCATTGAATCTGTAGACTGCTTTGGGTAGTATAGTCATTTTCACAGTGTTGATTCTTCCAATCCAAGAACGTGGTATATCTCTCCATCTGTTTGTATCATCTTTAATTTCTTTCATCAGTGTCTTATAGTTTTCTGCATACAGGTCTTTTTTGTCTCTTGAGGTAGGTTTACTCCTAGGTATTTTATTCTTTTTGTTGCAGTGGTAAATGGGAGTGTTTCCTTAATTTCTCTTTCAGATTTTTCATCATTAGTGTATAGGAATGCAAGAGATTTCTGTGCATTAATTTTGTATCCTACTGCTTTACCAAATTCATTGATTAGCTCTGGTAGTTTTCTGGTAGCACGTTAAGGGTTCTCTGTATAGTGTCATGTCATCTGCAAACACTGACAGCTTTACCTCTTCTTTTCTGATTTGGATTCCTTTTGTTTCTTTTTCTTCTCTGATTGCTGTGGCTAAATCTTCCAAAACTATGTTGAATAATAATGGTGAGAGTGGGCAACCTTGTCTTGTTCCTGATCTTAGTGGAAATGGTTTTAGTTTTTCACTATTGAGAATGATGTTGGCTGTGGGTTTGTCATATATGGCCTTTATTATGTTGAGGTAAGTTCCCTCTATGCCTACTTTCTGCAGGGTTTTTATCATAAATGGGTGTTGAATTTTGTCAAAAGCTTTTTCTGCATCTACTGAGATGATCATATGGTTTTTCTCCTTCAGTTTGTTAATATGGTGTATCACATTGATTGATTTGCGTATATTGAAGAATCCTTGCATTCCTGGGATAAACCCAACTTGATCATGGTGTATGATCCTTTTAATGTGCTGTTGGATTCTGTTTGCTAGTATTTTGTTGAGGATTTTTGCACCTATGTTCATCAGTGATACTGTAGTTTTCTTTCTTTGTGACATCTTTGTCTGGTTTTGGTATCAGGGTGATGGTGGCCTTGTAAAATAAGTTTGGCAGTGTTCCTCCCTCTGCTATATTTTGGAAGAGTTTGAGAAGGATAGGTGTTAGCTCTTCTCTAAGTGTTTGATAGAATTTGTCTGTGAGACCCTCTGATCCTGGGCTTTGTTTGTTGGAAGATTTTTATTCACAGTCTCAATTTCAGTGCTAGTGATGGGTCTGTTTATGTTTTCTATTTCTTCCTGGTTCAGTCTTGGAAGGTTGTGCTTTTCTAAGAATTTGTCCATTTCTTCCAGGTTATCCATTTTATTGGCATAGAGTTGCTTGTAGTAATCTCTCATGATCCTTTGTATGTCTGCAGTGTCAGTTGTTACTTCTCCTTTTTCAGTTCTAATTCTATTGATTTGAGTCTTCTCCCTTTTTCTCTTAACGAGTCTGGCTAATGACTTATCTATTTTGTTTACCTGCTCAAGCCAGCTTTTAGCTTTATTGATCTTTGCTAATGTTTTCTTCATTTCTTTTTCATTTATTTCTGATCTGATCTTTATGATTTCTTTCCTTCTGCTACCTTTGGGGTTTTTTTTAATACAAGAATATCCATACCAACTTTATTTAACATCCAGAACCTGTCAGCAAATGTCCATCAGCAAGAGAATGGACAAACAAACTGTGGTATGTTCATATAATGTAATACTACTCAGCAATAAAAATGAACACAGTACTGATATGTCCAACAACATAGACAAAACTATTGTGATAGAAATCAGAGCAGTGGTTTTCTGCAGTAGATTAGGATTTTTTTTATTAGTTTCTGCTTTATAACAAAGTGAATCAGTTATACATATACATCTGTTCCCATATCCCTTCCCTCTTGCATCTCCCTCCCTTCCACCCTCCCTATCTCACCCCTCTAGGTGCTCACAAAGCACCGAGCTGATCTCCCTGTGCTACGCGGCTGCTTCCCACTATCTATCTACCTTACGTTTGGTAGTGTATATATGTCCATGCTTCTCTCTCGCTTTGTCACAGCTTACCCTCCCCCCTCCCCATATCCTCAAGTCCGTTCTCAAGTAGGTCTGTGTCTTTATTCCTGTTTTACCCCTAGGTTCTTTATGACATTTTTTTTTCTTAAATTCCATATATATGTGTTAGCATACGGTATTTGTCTTTCTCTTTCTGACTTACTTCACTCTGTATGACAGACTCTAGGTCTATCCACCTCATTACAAATAGCTCAGTTTCGTTTCTTTTTATGGCTGAGTAATATTCCATTGTATATATGTGCCACATCTTCTTTATCCATTCATCCGATGATGGACACTTAGGTTGTTTTCATCTCTGGGCTATTGTGAATAGAGCTTCAATGAACATTTTGGTACATGTCTCTTTTTTTTTTTTTTTTTTTTTGCGGTACGCGGGCCTCTCACTGCTGTGGCCTCTCCCGCTGCGGAGCACAGGCTCCGGATGCGCAGGCTCAGCGGCCATGGCCCACGGGCCCAGCCCTTCGCAGCATGCGGGATCTTCCCAGACCGGGGCACGAACCCGCGTCCCCTGCATCGGCAGGCAGACTCTCAACCACTGCGCCACCAGGGAAGCCCATGTCTCTTTTTGAATTATGGTTTTCTCAGGGTATATGCCTAGTAGTGGGATTGCTGGGTCATATGGTAGTTCTATTTGTAGTTTTTTAAGGAACCTCTATACTGTTCTCCATAGTGGCTGTACCAATTCACATTCCCACCAGCAGTGCAAGAGTGTTCCCTTTCTCCACACCCTCTCCAGCATTTATTGTTTCTAGATTTTTTGATGATGGCCATTCTGACTGGTGTGAGATGATATCTCATTGTAGTTTTGATTTGCATTTCTCTAATGATTAATGATGTTGAGCATTCTTTCATGTGCTTGTTGGCAGTCTGTATATCTTCTTTGGAGAAATGTCTGTTTAGGTCTTATGCCCATTTTTGGATTGGGTTGTTTGTTTTTTTGCTATTGAGCTGCATGAGCTGCTTATAAATTTTGGAGATTAATCCTTTGTCAATTGCTTCATTTGCAAATATTTTCTCCCGTTCTGAGGGTTGTCTTTTGGTCTTGTTTATGGTTTCCTTTGCTGTGCAAAAGCTTTGAGGTTTCATTAGGTCCCATTTGTTTATTTTTGTTTTTATTTCCATTTCTCTAGGAGGTGGGTCCTTTGGGGTTTTTTTGTTCTTCTTTCTCTTATTGCTTTTGATGTAGGGTTAGGTTGTTTATTTGAGATGTTTCTTGTTTCTTGAGGTAGGATTGTATTGCTATAAACTTCCCTCTTAGAACTGCTTTTGCTGCATCCCATAGGTTTTGGGTCGTTGTGTTTTCATTGTCATTTGGTTCTAGATATTTTTTGTTTCCTCAATGATTTCTTCAGTGATCTCTTGGTTATTAAGTAGTGTATTGTTTAGCCTCAATGTATTTGTATTTTTTACACATTTTTTCCTGTAATTGATATCTAGTCTCATAGTGTTGTGGTCGGGAAAGATACTTGATATGATTTCAGTTTTCTTAAATTTACCAAGGCTTGATTTGTGACACAAGATATGATCTATCGTGGAGAATGTTCCATGAGCACTTGAGATGAAAGTGTATTCTGTTGTTTTTAGGTGTAATGTCCTATAAATATCAGCTAAGTCCATCTTGTTTAATGTATCACTTAAAGCTTGTGTTTCCTTATTTATTTTCATTTTGGATGATCTTTCCATTGTTGGAAGTGGGGTGCTAAAGTCCCCTACTATGATTGTGTTACTGTCGATTTCGCCTCTTATGGCTGTTAGTATTTGCCTTATGTATTGAGGTGCTCCTATGTTGGGTCCATAAATATTTAAAATTGTTATATCTTCTTCTTGGATGGATCCCTTGATCATTATGTAGTGTCCTTCTTTGTCTCTTGTAATAGTCTTTATTTTAAAGTCTATTTTGTCTGATATGAGAATTGCTATTCCAGCTTTCTTTTGATTTCCATTTGCATGGAATATCTTTTTCCATCCCCTCACTTTCAGTCTGTATGTGTCCATAGGTCTGAAGTGGGTCTCTTGTAGACAGTATATATGCGGGTCTTGTTTTTGTATCCATTCAGCCAGTCTATGTTTTCTTGTTGGAGCATTTAATCCATTTACATTTAAGGTAATTATCGATATGTATGTTCCTATTCCTATTTTCTTAGTTGTTTCGGGTTTGTTATTGTAGATCTTTTCCTTCTGTTGTGTTTCTTGCCTAGAGAAGTTCCTTTAGCATTATTTGTAAAGCTGTTTTGGTGGTGCTGAATTCTCTTAGCTTTTGCTTTTCTGTAAAGGTTTTAATTTCTCCGTCAAATCTGAATGAGGTCCTTGCTGGGTAGAATAATCTTTGATGTAGGTTTTTCCCCTTCATTACTTTAAATATGTCCTGCCACTCCCTTCTTGCTTGCAGAGTTTCTCCTGAAAGATCAGCTGTTAACCTTATGGGGATTCCCTTGTATGTTATTTGTTGTTTTTCCCTTGCTGCTTTTAATATGTTTTCTTTGTATTTAATTTTTGGTAGTTTGATTAATATGTGTCTTGGCGTGTTTCTCCTTGGATTTATCCTCTATGGGACTCTCTGTGCTTCCTGGACTTTTTAAGCTATTTCCTTTCCCATATTAGGGAAGTTTTCAACTCTAATCTCTTCAAATATTTTCTCAGACCCTTTCTTTTTTCTTCTTCTTCTGGGACTCCTATAATTCGAATGTTGGTGTATTTAATGTTGTCCCAGAGGACTCTGAGACTCTTCTCTATTCTTTTCATTCTGTTTTCTTTATTCCGCTCTGCAGTAGTTATTTCTACTATTTTATCTTGCAGGTCACTTATCCATTTTTCTGTGTCAGTGATTCTGCTACTGATCCCTTCTAGAGCATTTTAAGTTTCATTTATTGTGTTATTCAACATTGTTTGTTTGGTCTTTAGTTCTTCTAGGTCCTTGTTGAATCTTTCTTATATTTTCTCCATTCCATTTGCAAGATTTTGTATCATCTTTTCTGTTATTACTCTGAATTCTTTTTCAGGTAGACTGACTATTTACTCTTCATTTGTTTGGTGGGTTTTTACCTTGCTTTTTCATCTGCTGTGTGTTTCTCTGTCTTCTCATTTTGCTTAACTTACTGTGTTTGTGGTCTCCTTTTCATAGGCTGCAGGTTCGTAGTTCCCATTGTTTTTGCTGTCTGCCCCCCAGTGGCTAAGGTTGGTTCAGTGGGTTGTGTAGGCTTCCTGGTGGAGGGGACTAGTGCCTGTGTTCTGGTGGATGAGGCTGGATCTTGTCTTTCTGGTGGGCAGGTCCGCTTCTGGTGGTGTGTTTTGGGGTGTCTGTGACCTTATTATGATTTTAGGCAGCCTCTCTGCTAATGGGTGGGGTTGTGTTCCTGTCTTGCTAGTTGTTTGGCATAGGGTGTCCAGCACTATAGCTTGCTGGTCGTTGAGTGGAGATGGGTCTTAGCGTTGAGATGGAGATCTCTGGGAGCGTTTTCAGTGTTTGATATTACGTGGAGCCAGGAGGTCTGTGGTGGACCAGTGTCCTGAACTCGGCTCTCCCACTTCAGAGGCACAGGCCTGACACCCGGCCGGAGCACCAAGGCCCTGTCAGGCGCACAGCTCAGAAGAAAAGGGAGAAAAAAGAAAGAACGAAAGGAATAAAATGAAATAAAATAAAGTTATTAAAATAAAAAAATGATTATTAAAAATAAAAAAATTAAAAAGCAGTATAAAAAAAAAAGAAAGAAGAGAGTAACCAAACCAAAATACAAATCTACCAATAATAACAAGTGCTAAAATCTATACTAAAAGAAAAAGAATAAAACAACAACAACAACAAAAGAAATCGACAGATAGACCCCTAGGACAAATGATAAAAGCAAAGCTATACAGACAAAATCACACAAAGAAGAATACACATAGATACTCACAAAAAGAGAAAAAGGAAAAAATCATATATATTGTTGCTCCTAAAGTCGACCACCTCAATTTTGAAATGCTTCGTTGTCTATTTAGGTATTCCACAAATGCAGGATACATGAAGTTGATTGTGGAGATTTAATCCGCTGCTCCTGAGGCTGCTGGGAGAGATTTCCTTTTTCTTCTTTGTTCACACAGCTCCTGGGGTTCAGCTTTGGATTTGGCCCTGCCTCTGCGTGTAGGTCGCCTGAGGGTGTCTGTTCTTCATTCAGACAGGACGGGGTTAAAGGAGCAGCTGATTAGGGTTCTCTTGCTCACTCAGGCTGGGGTACAGAATGTGGGGTGAGCCTGCGGCGGCAGAGGCTGGCGTGACGTTGCAACAGCCCGAGGTATGCTGTGTGTTCTCCCAGGGAAGTTGTCCCTGGATCATGGGACCCTGGCAGTGGCGGACTGCACAGGCTCCTGGGGGGGTGTGAATAGTGACCTGTGCTTGCACACAGCATTCTTGGTGGCTGCAGCTGCAGCATTAGAGTTTCATGCCCATCTCTGTTGTCTGAGCTGATAGCCACAGCTCGTGCCCATCTCTGGAGCATGTTTAAGTGGTGCTGTGCCTTCTGTGGGCAGACAGGGAAGGAATCCCCTCTCCTCGCGCACCCTGAAACAGTGGTCTCTTGCCTCTTAGGCAGGTCCAGACTTTTTCCTTGACTCCCTCTCGGCTAGCTTTGGCGCACTAGCCCCCTTCAGGCTGTGTTCATGCAGCCAACCCCAGTCCACTCCCTGGGGTCTGAACTCTGAAGCCCAACCCTCAGCTCCCAGCCCCCACCCGCCCCAGTTGGTGAGCAGACAAGCCTCTCGGGCTGGTGAGTGCTGGTCGGCACCAGTCCTCTGTGTGGGAATCTCTCCACTTTGCCCTCTGCATCCCTGTTGCTGTGCTCTCCTCCGTGGCTCCGAAGCTCCCCACCACCACCCCCCAACCCCCCATCAGTCTCTGCTAGTGAAGGGGCTCCCTAGTGTGTGGAAACTTTTCCTCCTTCACAACTCCCTCCCAGAGGTGCAGGTCTCATCCCTATTCTTTTGTCTCTGTGTTTTCTTTTTTCTTTTGCCCTACCCAGGTACGTGGGGGAGTTTCTTGCCTTTTGGGAGGTCTGAGGTCTTCTGCCAGCGTTCAGTAGGTGTTCTGTAGGAGTTGTTCCACATGTAGATGTATTTCTGATGTACTTGTGGGGAGAAAGGTGATCTCCACATCTTACTCTTCTGTATTATTCTTAATTAATATTTAATACTCTTAGTATGAAAAGAAAATGACATTTGTTTGATTCTGGTAAAGAGAGAGATTTTTTATTGATAGATAAGAAGAGAGTTTTGAGAATAATATCATGTATAGTAGAAGTTCTTGAATAGAACCTTATCATCAGCTTGTGGGAAAAATGAGAGGGCTGAGTGAGGTTTTTCAGGCATGGGTGAATCACTATTTAACTAATCTTCAAGTCATAAATATTTACCTGTAAATGTTTAAGCACTTCATTTATGAGACATTTTCATAGATAGAATCATAACAATTTTTACACCAGACTCTTGTCTTCTAACATTCTCTTACATTTGCTAACAAGGAAAGTTATATCCATATTATTCAATACAGCAAAAACTTGACTTCTTTGTTTTTTTTTCACAACTTCAGTTGCAGAAAGTAGTTTAACTAATACATTTAAGTTATGGCATGCTACACTATCATTTGTCCACTTCAGCAGCATTTTCCTTGTTTCCCTATCTCGAACCCCAATATCTCTTTCCTGTTTTCCTCCATTAAACAAATATTCACTGTACTTTGACATCTTGAATATGCTTATAAAATGCATAGTGGTGATTTATGCTTGTATGACTTTTATTTTATACATTTTGTAGAGTCTAGCTTTATTTCTCCCTAAAGACTGAACCAATTCAACCCAAACTAAGCAGACCATCACTAAGCCAGACCAAGATTTTTGGTCTTAGCAAGCATTTATACTTTTTGATTGAGGCAACTAAAAATTATTTGTCCATGTGGGTTATAGCAGTATACTTTAAAACTGAAAATAATTATTTATTTATAAATTCATTTAGAAATGTTTCTGACTTTTCAGACCTCCCAAAGAAGTATCAGAGGCCCCCATGTTTTGGGGGACCAACCTTAAGAATCACTGAGGGCTTTCCTGGTGGTGCAGTGGTTAAGAATCTGCCTGCCAATGTAGGGGACCAGGGTTCGAGCCCTGGTCTGGGAAGATCCCACATGCTGTGGAACAGCTAAGCCTGTGTGCCACAGCTACTGAGCCTGCGCTCTAGAGCCCGCAAGCCACAACTACTGAGCCTATGTGCCACAGCTCCTGAAACCCACGCGCCTAGAGCCCGTGCTCCACAATAAGAGAAGCCAACACAGTGAGAAGCCCGCACACCACAACGAAGAGTAGCTCCCACTCGCTGTGACTAGAGAAAGCCCGTGCACGGCAATGAAGACCCAACGCAGCCAAAAAGAAATAAAGATAAATTAAAAAAAAAATCACTGAACTAAGTAATCAATTCTATCTCCAGTTACCATATCTTACATTTTGACACACAGGTCTGGTTATAAGCTCTCCTTTCTATTCCATTGATCTATTTATTTCTCGACCTTTGGTTGCATAGATGAGATGAGACAAACTATGTATTATGTAAAAGTTACAACATACCAAAATATGAACCCTATGTTTCAGAATTGTTATGTGACCACTGTTATTTACCTTTCACCTCTGGGCATCAGTTCACTAACCTGTAAATTAGGAGACAAAGGAGATGTTTGTTAAATACTTCCCTGTTCTCTCATTCTAATGAACATCATAACTCACTGAACACTGAGCAAAATATTTATCTTGGCTTCAACTCACCAGTTGCCATTTCCTTTTGAATATTAATTTATTTTCAACATTAATGTTAATTTGCATAGATAGGTGTTCTGAGGATTAAATATATTAAGACATAAAACACTTAGAACAGTAACTGGCAAAATAAGCCAGACACAGGAAGACAAAGACTATATGATCTCCCTTTAGATTCCACAATCTAAAAAAGTTGAAATCATAGAATCAGAGAGTAGAATGGTGGTTGACAGGGGCTGGAGGGTGGGGGAAATGGGGAAATGTTGGTCAAATGGTGTAAGCTTTCTTTTATAAGATGCGTAAATTCTGGGCGTCTAATGAACAGCATGGTGATTATAGTTAGTAGTTCTGTGTAGACTTCAAGTAAAATGCACAATGTAAGAGTTATAGGTTTAAGTTTTATTCAGGGTCTTACTGAGGACTATAGCCTGAGAGACAGCCTCTCAGTAGCTCTGAGGGCACTGCTCCAAAGAAGTAGGAGAGAAAACATCTTACTTGTGAGTTTTGGCTAGGGAATCCATGCAGTCAAACATGCATCTTGGGGCTTCCCTGGTGGTGCAGTGGTTGAGGGTCCGCCCGCCGATGCAGGGGACGCGGGTTCGTGTCCTGGTCTGGGAGGATCCCGCGTGCCGCGGAGCGGCTGGGCCTGTGAGCCATGGCCGCTGGGCCTGCGCGTCCGGAGCCTGTGCTCCGCAGCGGGAGAGGCCACAACAGTGAGAGGCCCGCGTACCGCAAAAAAAAAAAAAAAAAAAAAAAAATGCATCTTGGTAAAAGATTACTGGTATTCACAAAGAACAGATATCTCAATTTAATGACTTTAGTGCTTTTCTATGTATGAGAAGATATAAGAATCTGGGTTCATTAAAATTCTTCCTGAGATATGCATTGAACTATCTATGGGGCCTGTTTTTCATCTTGAATTCCTCTCAGAGTGCACTGTCTGTGGGCAACTGCAGTGGATTATGACTTAGTCCTTGTAGAACTAGGTCGTGAGCAAAGCTCTTTGTTTTTCTTTGTTTACAACAGTATTATATACTTTGAAATTTGCTAAGAGAGCAAATCTTAAGTGTTTTCGCCACACACACACACACACAAGTAATAACTGTGTGAGGTGACGGATATGTTTAATTATGAAGTAGAAAAACACACCACTATCACCAATTGAATATTAGGAAATACTCCAGTTCTTCCCTCCTATGTGTCTTTCTCCTTTAATTTACACTACTACCACACTCACACAGAACACTTCAATTCTGACACTTCTGGTCACTAAATGTGGAGTGTTTTCCAGGCAATTCTCACAGGCAGGTTGTGTGCCCTACAATTTACAGTAAGTCCCTTACATACAAACAAGTTCCGTTCCGAGAGTGCTTTCGTAAGTCCAATTTGTTTGTAAGTCCAACAAAGTTAGCCTAGGTACCCAACTAACACAATCGACTATATAGTACTGTAGTAGGTTTATAATACTTTTCACACAAATAATACATAAAAAACAGACACACGAAATAAACATTTTAAATCTTACAGTACATCACCTTGAAAAGTACAGTAGTACAGTACAACAGCTGGCATACAAGGGCTGGCATCGAGTGAACAGGCAAGAAGAGTTACTGACTGGAGGAGGGAGAGGAGGTGGGAGATGGTAGAGCTGAAGGATCGTCAGCAATAGGAGACGGAGGGCAAACTGCAATTTCACTCACACCTGACGTTGATGGAACGCACATTCACATCTTTGAAAGTTCGCAACTTGAAGGTTCGTATGTAGGGGACTTACTGTAGCTCAATTCTGACACTATCTACCTAGAGTGGCTGACAGAATTCAGGAAAACTGTTGACTTTACTGTTTACTACTTTATTTTAAAAGGATTCGATAAAGGATACAGATGAACATCCATATGGAAAAGATTCTTAAGGCCAGCCATGTGTGGAGGGGTGTGGAGCTTCCATTGCCCTCTCTGAGCACACCACTGTCCCCAAACCTCCACTTGTTCACCAGTCTGGAAGCTCTCCTAAACCTGTTCTTTTGGGCTTTTTGGAGGCTTTGTTACATGGGCATGATTGATTAAATTATTAGCCATTGACAGTTGATTCTACCTCCAGCCTTCTCCCTTCCCTGAAGGTCATGGAAGGTGGGACTGAAAGTTCCAATCCTCTAATTTTGGTTGGTTTCCTGGCAACCAACCCCCGTTCCCTAGGTTACTCAAGGGCTTTCCAAAAGTCACTTCATTAACATAACAAAAGACTCCTTGATTGCTCTTATCACAGAAAATTCCAAGGGTTTTAGGAGCCTTGTGCCAGGAAAGGGGTTGAAGACCCAATACATGTTTCTTTTTACCAATCATAGTATCATAATTAACTTGATTGTGATAATTATTTCACAGTGTACATGTATATTAAATCATCACATTGTACATGTTAAAAAATCACATTGTATAACCTAGAAATATACAATTTTTATTTGTCAATCATATCTCAGTGAAGTTGGAAAAAAATAAAATAAGAACTATAATTGGCATATACTATGTTCTCAGGAGTGTAGGGGAGGGAAATTTTCTACCCCAGAATGTCTCTTTGGCATGTGAATTATTTCTAGCTAAAAACAATCAAGGCCCAAGAGACTCAGGAAGAAAATTTGACTTTTCCCCTAACTGCCTAAAGAATGTAGATAGAGGACCCGTTCCAGCAAGGGAACTGGTACCATAGACAACTATAGTATGAACTAAGTTTGTAGACAGGGAGGATCCTAGGAAAGTCTGTTATAATTCCTCTCTGTGTCCCATTGTTTCTGCATGGCACAGCAAACATTTGTTTACCAAACATTTGCTTTTCCATCTCTATGTCTGTTGCCTTCCTCCCCTTTGAGGTCCCAAACCACTCCCCCCAACACCCTCTTTTGTCTTTAGCTGAAGATGGTATTTAACATGAAGTTTTCAGCCACTGTGATGAGTTACTTAGTTCTCCAGGGTCTCTCCCATGTATACGTGCTACTAAATTTTTGTTTGATTTTCTCCTGTTAACTGTCTAATGTCAATTTAATTTTTAGACCAGTCAGAAGAACATAGAAGGGTACAGAAAAATTTCTTCCTCCTTCACAGTAGATATCAGATATTATTTTTGTTGTTCTCAATGATGTTATTATAATCACACAACTTGGAAACATCTGTCCAGGAGGGTGAAGTTAGAAGGTCTCACTCATGAACCTCACCATTTTTTAATGCATTATATAAATCAATGATATTACATATTGTCAATTTCACAACTCAGTAGAGTCATATCCCCATGGTACTTGTACGTGTAATTAAATTAAACCTAATTTATCTCTCACTGAAACTAAAACTATGTATTTCCATCATGAAACAAAGGTCTTTTCCTTTAAATATTACTAAAGTCTATTTGAAATAACATTTTCTATAATTATGAACATTCTAGGAAATAATTTCTCAACATGCAGTGAGATTTAGTGAAAAAAAAGTGAAATGTATAGCTTAGTTAATAGTGATATACCAATGTTAACTTACTAGTTTTTTTATGCTTTATTTTTTAAAAATATTTATTTATTTATTTTGGCTGCTCCGGGTCTTAGTTGCAGCATGCGGTCTCTTAGTTGTGGCATGCGGTCTCTTAGTTGTGGCATGCGAACTCTTAGTTGCATCCCTTAACTTACTAGTTTTTGATAAATGTACCATAGTTATATAAGGTACTTACATTTGGGAAAACTGGGTGAAAGGTAGACAGGGAACACTGGACTATTTTTACAACTTTTCTGTAAATCTAAAGTTATTTTTTAAAAAACAATCCTTATTTGTCCCCAGCCTCTGTGCCTGATATAGGTACTTAATAAAGATTTGAGGAATAAGCAGAAGTACACCTGGTCCTATTTCTTTATGTATACTCTTCTTTTTCCTCCCTTTTTAGGAGGTTCTTCCCTTCTATGCCTTTAGTTTTTAGAGGCAAACAGAGAGGCAGTCATGGGCACTCCCAGTGACACTCAAACTAAGGATGACTCACCATGATACCCTCCTCCACCAAAGCTTGGTATATGAGAAATAGCATAGCTTTAGAACCACACATACATGGGTCCATGTTTCAGGTTAGCCTTTTTTTTTGTGATCATAAGAAGGCATTTAACTTCTCTGAGTCTCAGTTGCATTACCTTTTAAGATAGGAATTATATTTGTTTTGCAGAGCTGATGTGAAAATCAAATAAGATACATAATGATTGGCAAATAGTAGGTATGTAATGTTAGTTGCCTTTCCTTTGGGTTTTATGTTGATTCCAGGGAGATGGCTTTATTCTTGGGGAGGAATGACTGTTGTTCATTATGAGGCTAGAACAATGACAATGTGGATCTTTGGGAAACAGTGGATTCCCTGCCTGAGTATAGGAGATGGAATGTCAGCCTCCCAGCATACCCAAGCTAGATTAGCCAAATGAGGCAAAATGAGAAGGGGCTGCAGTGTTCCTGCATTGTGCTGTCCTAGTTCTATTAGTCCATTCATTACTTCATTCATGAATCAAATGCTCCATATACTTGGGTGCCTACTGTGTCCAGGCCAGGGGATAGGTGCTGAGAGTTAGTGGTAAACAGACTTGGCCACTGCCCTCACAGAACTTTCAGCGTAGTTTATGGATGGAGGTGGAGGGATAGACTGGCACAGATCACAGTAGCCCTAATTGTGATAAGGGCTGTGAATAAAAAGTGTGGGCTGTGAGAAGGAATAACGGGGATCTAGCATGTCCTGGGGGATGGGAGGGTTTCGCTAAGGAAGTGACATTGAAACTGATTAATAAAAGACAAACGGGAGTTGGCCAGATGTTAATGGATGAATTCTAGACATAGAGAAGATAATTTTATCCATTAAATACAATGGATGTCTTAGGACTATAAGGCTGAATTCTTTCATGAAACCCTGGTTGGGAAAGGCTGCTATAATGCAAAATAAATGGCACAATAATGATTCACCATGGATTAACCAAACAGTAGTTACTGGCCAGCATTTTGATCTCAACTTTACTATTAACCAGCCATGTATCATTAGACAACTCACCTAACCACTTTTAACCTATTTCCTTAACTGAAATATCAGTGAAATTAACAAATGACCATTAATAAATTTTCTAACTATGATCATTTATAAATGGGGGAAATAATGGTACTTGTCTCACAGTGGTATAAATTCCAAGTGAAATAACGTATAATAGTGTTTAACAAGGAGCCAGTCACATAGTAAGACTCAAATAATTGTTAATGTTTTCTTGTTGTCTGTTATTTATATATCTGCAAAAGATATTCGATATCTCAAATATACCCAGGAGTGATTATTACATACTAAAACCAGAAAATTCTCCGAAGAAGAAGCAGTAACTAAGATTTTTTTCAAGATAGGTATACCTGTATGTTCTTGTTTCCATACTTGCTGTCAGTCAAGCCCAGAAATTAAAGATTCCAAGGCAGTAATAAACTTCCTTATCAAGTTCAAAATTCTCGAAATGGGTTAAAATTACTCTTTTCTCACTTATGTATTACAGCACTCAGAGGGCTTTGTTCTTCAGAATAAGCACATTCATTTTTGATGTTTTGCATCTTTTTTTTTTCCTTTCATGGTAAAACACATATTTTTACCCCCAAGTGAGGCCTGTTTTTAGTAAAAGAAAAGAACTCAAAAGAAAGAAAAGATGTTTTGTCCTTGATGTTTGCCTGTGATCTCACAGCTGCATAGAAGACAGCTTAATTCAGAGCACATCATGAGAGCTTTGAAAATTAAGTAGAAAATATTAAGTAAATTTAATCTTCCTTCTTTTTTGTTTGTTCACTCTGTTTTGAATCTTTGGACGGTGTATTAGTAAGGGTTCTCCAGGGAAACAGTCTGAAGTCTGCTGAAGAATTCTCTCTTGCTCAGGGAAGCCAGTCAATCTTTTTCCACTATTCAGGCCTTCTGCTGAATGGATGACACTTATCCACATTTCGGAGGGTAATCTGCTTGCTCAAAGTTTAATCTCATCCAAAACCACCCTCCAAATTGACACACAAAATTAACCATCACAGGTAGTATGTAATAGGAAATACAGTTTGCAACATTTATTTCAAAGGAATATGCAGCACAGAATTTTGTCATGTAAAGCTTGATATTTCTTAATTCTTATTCCATTCTTGACTTGCTGAATGATGAAGATGCAGTCATATGCATCTTGGAGGATCCTCAGATATAGATGAGCATTTAAAGTTAGATTAAATGAGATTGCCAAGAGAGTAAACATAGATAGAGAAAAGAACAGATCTGAGACCTGAGCTCCAAAGCTTTTTTCAACATAATTTAGAGATCAAGGAATTCCAACCAAGTTAACAGAAGCAGCAACAAATGAGGTAGTAGGATAAAATAAGGCTGTGTTGTGACCTGGTTGCCAAATAGTTTCAAGAAGGAGTGAACAATAGTGTGAAATGCTACAAGAGGAAAGATGGGAACTGAGTAATGGTCATTGGATTTAAAAATGAAGATATAACAACAGATAACCTTACAAGTGCAATTTCTATGAGTGGTAGAAATGAGAGAACTGTGGAGTCATCCAATTCTGGGACAGTTGGTATCCCTATCCTTATTTGGTTTTCTCAATTTTATTTTTTGACCACCTGGCATATAAGAAGCTCCTTGACAGAGGGGTTAATCTCTCAAGATATGTTTAGAAACCCTGCATACCGCATCTCTCCTTGGAGAGTCATGAAGCAAATGAGCATATTTAAATGACCTAAGAAATCCAAAAATAAACCCATTTACCTCCATGCCATCTAGAAAACTTATTTCCCATAAAGCTTGTGTGTGTGTGTGTGTGTGTGTGTGTGTGTGTGTGTGTGTATTAGATCCGTGATTTTTGACCTATGAATGTGAGCTGACAGTCAAAAAACATAGTTATCTTTGGAGTAAAATATCAATATTAGACCCAAAGAATGTATGAATTCATGCCATAAGAAAATAATGTAGGTGCATGCTTTATAAAATAATATCAAATACAATGTTTATCTTATGTATGTTTCTACATATATAGACTATAATTTTTGGAGCAGATTTAGCTTCACAGCAAAATTGAGGAGAAAGTATAGAGAATTCCCACATATTCCCTCCCCTTCCCCCCAACACCACCTCCTGTACCATCAACATCCTACACCAGAGTGGTACATTTGTTACAATGAATGAACTAACGCTGATTCATCATTATCACCCAAAGACCATAGTTTACATTAGGGTTCACACTTAGTATTGGACACTGTGGGTTTGGAAAAATTCTATGGGTTTGGACAAATGTATAATGACATGATTCTACCAGTATGGTATCATACAGAATAGCTTCACTGCCCTAAACACCCCCTGTGCCCCACCTGGTCATCCCTCCCCCCACTTAAAAATTCTGACACTTATCTTTTTACTGTTTCCATAGTTATGCTTTTTCCAGAATGTCATTGTTGGAATCATACAGTATGTAGCCTTTTAAAATTGGCTTCTGTCATTTAGTAATATTCATTATTACTTCCTCCATGTGTTTCTATGGCTTGATAGCTAATTTCTTTTAGCACTGGATGTACCACAGTTTATTTAAGCATTCATCTACTGAAGGATATCTTGGTTGCTTCCAACTTTTGGTAATTATGAATAAAGCTGCTGTAAACATCTGTGTGCAAGTTTTTGTGTGGACATATTTTAACTCATTTGGATAAATACCAAGAAGTGTGATTGTTTGGTCTTGTGGTAATATTATGTTTAGTTTTGTAAGAAACTGTCAAGCTGTCTTCCAAAGTGGCTCTACCATTTTGCATTCCCACCAGCAATGAGTGAGAGTTCCTGTTGCTTCACATCCTCATCAGCATTTGGTATTGTCAGTGTTTTGGACTTTAGCCATTCTAATAGGCATGTGATGGTATCTCACTGTTTTAATTTGCAGTTTCCTAATGAAGTACAATGTTGAGCATCTTTTCGTGTGCTTATTTGCCATCTGTATATTATCTTTGGTAAGGTATTATCTTCTGTATTTTAAAAATGAAAACTAAAAGTAACAGAAAAACATTGAAAAAATAATTTTGAAGACAAAGGTGTTTCCTCATAAAGACTTAAAATCAATAAACAATTACCAAATGTTTATTTCTTATGACACACATTTAGTGTTATGGGAGATAGCAACATAATAAAACAGCTGCCGTGAATCCCCTGGAAATGGTGGTTAATGGAGTATTCATTACTTTATAAATTAACCAAAGTAGAGCTCTACAGAGCCTCCAGTAAGAAAAGACTGGGTCATAGGTAAACCAGTGCTGATCAATTTATTGAAACCATCCTATCTTAGGCTATTGACTTCATTCAAGTGAGTCAGTCAAAATTTTAAAAACTTTAAAAAAATCCTTTCACTTTTAAAAAAAAATTTATTGGAGTATAGTTGATTTACAATGTTCTGTTAGTTTGAGGTGTACAGCAAAGTGAATCAGCTATACATATACATATATCCACTCTTTTTTTTTTTTTAGATTCTTTTCCCATATAGGCCTTAAACTGTCTCTCTAGCTTCTATGAGACATTTTCCACTCAAATGTGATGAATTGACTCCACATTACAGTGAGATTCAACAGATACAGTAAGGATGTCTAATTTACTAAACAAGGACTAAGAGAGAAGTTTTACAGGCATCTGTGATGACTTTGGAAATAGTTAAAATAACTTAGTCTCACTTAGTGTACATGTGGCTCTGGGAGTGGTAGTGAAAAGGATGAGACTGGAAGGGGAGTAATGAGGGCCTCTAATTCAATCAATCAATCAATCAATCAATCAATAAAAAATAAATAAATAAGCAAGCAAGCATAACATAAAATAAAATGAAATGGGGACCTACTTACATAGAAAATATGAACCAGAAAAGTTGTGTCACTGAGGAATTAGAACATGGGATGATAGAATGTCATCCCTTTGTTTTCTCCTTATTCTCATCATGTTTGCTATTGTGATCACACAACCTTCAGATACTCTCCACACTTAAATCATCTCCTTTAATTGGTGGTTCCTGGTGGGCAGAGTTTGTAAATAGTTGATGAAAGTTCTATATGACTAGTGATTGGTTCAGAGAAGCTTCAGGAGTCTTAGGGATGAGTCAGACAGAAGGTGAGATTATGAGTGGTTATGGGAAAGCCTGTGTATGGAATGAGCCTCCACTTAATATCAGGGCACTGCTTTAGAAGAAATAATCTGACATCAACACTTTCTTCAAAGGAAGAAGTTATGGAGATACCATACTAAAGTCTAAAAAAATGTGAAACAGCTTTGAGAAATGTTTTCACCAACAATATGCTGTATGGGGTAATTATGCTGTACAGAGTAATTATGCATTTTAATGCTGTGAACTGAATTTCATATCTGAAGGTAGTTATTGATTGAAGAGTGAAAGGACATTTGTATGGTTCCTTTTGTCACTGTTCTGTATTGTTCTTCCCTATCTCTCAGGCTACAGCACATTTTTGTCATCCTTTGAAGATGTGGCAGCTTCATGAAAGCAATCTATTGAACTGTCTGAATCACATGTTGTCTTTCCTAGAGAATATTAGAAAAGTAACAGATACCTAAGTGCCATTTGGAAGACATACTCACTATTTAAATTAAGTTTGATAAAGTAATGAGCAGCTTGAAGGAAGAGTAACACATTTGTCAGCCCCCTTGGTGCCCCAGAATGGCAATGGTATCCAGAATTGGTACTGAGCAGGAACATGAGGGGAGTGGGTGGAGGAAGAAAGAGATGGTTCCTCCCTGAAGCCCTTGGGGTAGACAAGGGGCCTTTAGCTTGGCAAGACATCCCCTCAATTAATTCTTAATGTTATTCTAGGAGATCACCTTCAAGGCTGTATTTTCTTAGGTTATACTAGAAATCACTTATCATTCATTTTTGGGCGTTTTGAGAGTCAAGAATTTTAAGCATAGAGGCTAGATCAAAAACCTTCAGACAATGGCTATTGACAGCTTGTTTCCCCAGTTAGTTTCTGAGTAGTTGAGCGGTGTTGTGGGAAGATCTTGGACCTTGGAGCAGGAGGTGTGGTCCAAGAACTTGGTCCCCTATGTACTAGACCTGGTTAACTGGGACAAAATACCAGCCTTTGCTGAGACTCAGCCTTCTCGTCTATAAAGTGAGAGTGTTTCCCATACCTATCTCACAGAATTATGGAGAAATGCATGAGATAGTGTGAGAGAAAGCCATTTGTACAAGGTAAAACACCACACGAGTACTCATTAAAATTTGTTTTAAAAACTGCTATAAAGCAGGACAAAGATTTGACCAGTATACAGACCTGATCTGCCCAGAAAAAATGAGAAAATTGAATTTAGACAGTTATGGTGCTTGTTTTGTAATTTTTGTTTCATCTCCTCTTTTCAAGGGCAAACTGATGACTTTCTTTGCATACTATACTCATTCTCTTCGCTAATCTTTAATTCACATTCTCCCAGGGACCCTAACTTCTGTAACTCACTGTCTAGACATCTGAATGACTTTCTTTCATCCTTGGTCTTCTAATACTATCAGTAAAATGTAATTGCTACCAAGATCTCAAGGAACAGTCTACTAATCGATGATAAGTGATACCAATATTCACTGTCATTGTGTATGAACAAGGTGATGCTTTGCCAAAATGCCTTAAAAGTGGAAGGAAATGCAATGTTAGAAGGCGCTTCAAGGATTCTTCCTGCTACTGCTTTGGCCTTCAGTCAAGAAAATATTTAAATCAGTCTTAAACACAGATGGTAATTTCATTTTGATGGACCCAAAAGAAAACAGATTACACACACACATACATACACACACACACACACACACACGCTCATAAACTTTTCAGTAATTAACAATTCTACAGATAAAAAATTACAATGTTTATGCCTAAATGATATGAAAATTATGAGGCCATGTATATCACTATACCTAAGAAATTATGTTAATTTTTAACAGACTTTACTTTTTAGAGCAGTTTTAGGTTCACAGCAAAATTGAGTGGAAGGTACAGAGATTTTCCATATAAACCCTGCCACCATATGTGCATAGTCTCCTCCCATTATCAACATCTACATGGTATTTTTATGAACATATTAAAAGCAGAAAAATAGAAGGGATGATTTTAAGAAGGGATAAGAGATCATAGAGGGACAATTTGGGGGGCAAAAATGATTGAAGGGAAATAAAAGGGGAGAAACGTTTGATAAATTATCAGAGTGATAATTGAGCAGGGGTGAGGACAGGCAGAACTTTCTGTTTTATCTCCTTTTACACATGCAGTCTTGTGTTTTAATGGTTCTTATCTGAGGATGCATGTCCTCCCTGAGAATGTGACAGATATAAGATTCTAAATATACTAGCCAGTGCTCATTTCGTCCAAGCCCAGCTCACTGGTGCTGGTGACATTGCTTCTACCTACATCATAGAACTTAGTTACATTTGTTGTATATTTATGTGCTCATATTTATGTATTCTTGGCCAAGCTCTGAAGTTGTGGAGGCTCAATGGTGTGTCTTATTCTTTTTATATTCCCCATTACACTAACTCAGCCTTCTGAATGAAAGATGCACCTAGAAATTTCCTGGGGAAATGGTCACGAGACTAGATAGACCTATAAGGTATAGGAACTTGGAGGTCATCTTAGCAGAAGGAGAAGTGAAGGAGCCCAGAGTGCACAGGGAAGGATGCAGAGAGAGCCACCAGGATGTCCGAGGGGATGCTGGCCCTTCTCAGTGCATCCAAGAATGAGGAGGTACAGGAAGACGGTATGTCTCATGTTAACCTAGATCCATTAGTTTAGGTGGTATCTGTCAGGTCCCATTACTGTGAAGGTACCATTTCCTCCTTTTTGTTAATATGTATCTTGTGTAGAGAAACTTTAAAACTAGGCAAATATCCTGTTTCTTGTCATACTTTGTCCTATTAATTTTAGCATCCAATAATGATTTTCTGGGGCTTACCTAATGGATATTATCTATTTCCATCATTTCTTAGCCAACTATTAATTAGAATTCTACTGTCAAGAAGAGATATCTCTTCTTCACTCTTTATTTTATGGTTTGGTTTCAAAGAAGGTAAGACATTAGAATTCATTAAACATGTTAGGAAGACCAATTTATAAAAATACTATATCAAACGCTTTCTAATAACTCACTTTCCTTGATTTCCACATGTGTGTGTGTTGCGGGGAGCAGCTGTGGCATATACATGTTCCTTGGACATAAAGGACCATTTGTTCTCATGGTCATGACTGACAAAGAAGAAATTAATGCTACAGGTTTGACATACCCAAGGGGAAGTACAGCACAGCAATGCAGACCTCCTATTGGGTGACATCACATAACACAGTGAGAGACACAAGCCCAGCATGTTATATCCCAACACAGTCAGCAGGCAAAATTTAAAAAACAAAAAAAACAAAAAAAAACGGTTCGTTGGGAAAAAGTAGAATAAAGTTAACTTTGGGGCTTCAGAAAACTGTTCTTTGAGTTCATTTATTATTTCATCTCTAAAGTAATGAATGACATTTAATCTAGGCCTTTCTTTCAAAAGTATCCATATTCTGAAGGTATGAATTCATTTCACAGAATCACATTTTAGTTGTCTTGGACAGAGAGTATTAAATGACCTTCAAATTTCAAATGAACTATCTTTGCTTCATTGAAAAGCGTGGCATTATGGGACTTGGTCTACACCTTCAGTTAGTTAAGAAACAAAAATACACACTTTGTTATGGTACAAATTGCCTTAGTTTAAAACCTGACAGAAATTGGGCATTGAGCCAGAAGATTTTCTCACATTTCTGCCTCACAAGAACAGCACAATACTATGAGAATCTTTTCCTGGCCATGATCACACAGCCCATTCTAAAGATTTTGCTGTTGTGTAATTTTCCCAAAGGCACTAGTCCTTCTCAAGCTATTTCCTCAGGTGCCAAAACAACTAATTGATTTAGTTCTTTCAGCTAAACCTACTATC
This sequence comes from Hyperoodon ampullatus, assembly GCF_949752795.1. NCBI lineage: Eukaryota > Metazoa > Chordata > Mammalia > Artiodactyla > Ziphiidae > Hyperoodon > Hyperoodon ampullatus. The sequence goes on from NC_136913.1 coordinate 32,941,225, forward strand.
AGTTATGAAAATAATCAAGTATGATTAATTGTTTCAGTTCATTTGAAGTGCTTTGAACTTGCTCTAACAGGTAAACACACAGCTGCAGATACTGTGGACTGGCTACTCAAAAGCTGTTTATTTACAACCCCTTCTCCCTTGCTTCCTTCTACTAAAGAGACTGGAAAGCTAAATTAGTCACTGGTTCAGCCTCTCTTCTAGCCAGGGTGGCCAGATGAGTGGTAGTTTTGTTGGTTTGTGAGATGTATGCAGTATGCAGTAATCTTTCAAAAAAGAAGAGGAAGAGGAATAAGGAGGACGAGAAGAGGAAGAGGAGGAAGGAGAAGGAGGAGGAGAAGGAGGAGAAGAAGAAAAGTTTTAGGAGGAGTGTTTTGACCCCTCCTCTTCTTCCAGTCTGACACATGAGAGTAGGATAGTGGAGTAGGAAGATGGAAGGAGCCATGATTCCCTGATGGCTTCCTATTGCACAGGCTACCTCCTGACAGGTTAGCTGATAAAAATACACCCTGTGTATGTGAGCCACTGTTTCAGGTTTTCTTTCCTTTTCTTATCTTTTTTAAGACAGTCACATTCTTACAGATATGTACATACTATGAACTCTCCTGAAATATGATAACTAATAAATACATTCCACCAGAAATTCAACAGTTGCAATAATGCTCATAAGCTTCAGGTTATAGAGATGTAATGCAGATGCTTTTTAGATCTGTTTTAGTTTCTACAGTTGGAAGAAAAACTAAGCTGAATCTCTTTAAATGAATATTATGGAAAATATCATTTTCTTTCTTCTGTATCCACTAGAGAATAATATTCACTCTCAAGTACCTTAATGACTAGTAAAACTTTCTTTTTCTTCTATTTTAGTTCTTTCATCTTGGGGAGACTTGAATGGATGGATGGGAAATAATTAAGTTACTTGGAAGCGCACACAACTGTAATCTAAGGCAGGGAAAGATGTAAAAACTCTAGAAATCCACCTTCTAATGTTTCCAAAATTGTTCAATATTTATTTATTTAGTTATTTGTTTAATTTTCCGATTTAAAGATTGAAGCTTGGCAGTTTTAATTGCTTTCACAATATATATCGATACGTGGTGATTTATTAAACAAGTGGACAAGCTAGAGTGACACTACAATAAAAGATTCAAAATACTTCCCTTTCAACATGAAGTACGAGCTTTGATGATTAGCATCCGAGTTTTAATCTATATTTTATCATCTCTAATGCATTTTATTTATAATATTTTGATAGTCAGTATCTGCTCATAAGCATTTTGCTTTGTAATTATAAGTCAGAAATTAAATAAATTCCTGTTTACTATTGATTTCAGTCAAGATTTTTGGTTGAAAGCAGCAAAACACAATTTTGGCTCGCTTAGGCAGAAAAATACGTTTTTAGAAGAGAAGCAGAGACTCAGCTGGAAGGATAGAGAACTAGGCTCAGAAATGGGCAGGAACTGGCCAAGTACAGTCAAGATCAGATGACATGCTCTTACTGGTTCTATTGACACTAGATACCCAGTTTTACCTCCTTTGGCACTACCAGGTACTCAAAAGTGGGTTTCATCACCTTTGGGCACTCCGATTTATGTTGGAACAAAAATTAGTGTTTTACTTAGCAATTTAAACGATTTTCAAAGTTCACCAAAATACAAAATTTGAATTTAGACTGCAGAGGGCAGTACATATCACAATTTTTTTCTGTATAGATTTACATTACAGAAAAGCATTACATTACAGAAAAGTCACCAGGTGGTTTGTTTAATTTTCTGATTTAAAGATTGAAGCTTGGAAGTTTTAATTGCTTTCACAATATATATTGATACATGGTGATTTATTAAACAAGGAGACAAGCTAAAGTGACACTACAATACAGGATTCAAAGTACTTCCCTTTCAACATGAAGTCTGAACTCATGTTGAAGTACGAGCTCATGTTGACTTCTACCAAACATTTAAGGGAGAATTAACAGCAATTTTTCTAGAACTATTCCAAAAAATTGAAGAGGAGGGAACATTTCCAAATTCATTTTATGAAACCAGCATTACCCTGATACTGAAGCCAGATGAAAACACCCCAAGAAAAGAAAACTGCAGGCCAACATCCTTGATAAATGGAGTCGCAAAAATCATCACCAAAATACTAGCAAATTGAATTCAACAGCACAATAAAAGGATCATACACCACAACCAAGTGGGATTTATCCCTGGGATGCAAGGATATGCCAATATACAAAAATCAATTAATGTGATACACTACCTCAACAAGATAAGGGATAAAAATCACATGATCATCTTAATAGATGCAGAGAAAAGCATTTGACAAAATTCAACACACTTTCAGGATAAAAACTCTCAACAAACGAAGAATAGAAAGAAAATATCTCTACATGATGAAGGCCGTGTATGAAAGGCCCATGGCTAACATCACACTCAATGGTGAAAAACTGACTTTTCCTTGAAGATCAGGAACAAGACAACGATGCCCACTCTTGCTATTTCTTTTCAACATGGTACTGGAAGTCATAGCTAGAGCAATTGGACAAGGGAAAAAAAGCATCCAAATCAGAAAGGAAGAAATAAGATTATCCCTGTTTGCAGATGACATGATCATATACATAGAAAACCCCAAAAATTCCATTAAAAAAACGGTAGAATTAATAAAAGAATTCAGTAACAATGAAGGATACAAAATCAACATTCAAAAATCAGTTGCTCTAAACATTAAAAATGAACTGTCTGAAAAGGAAATTAGGAAAACAATTCCATTTGCAATAGCATCAAAAAGAATAAAATGCTTATGAATAAACTTAATTAAGGAGGTAAAAGATGTATATGCTGAAGACAATAAAGCTTTAATGAAAGAACTTACACAAGACACAATTAAGTGGAGGAGACACATCCCATGTTCATGGATTGGAAGACAATATTGTTAAGATAACAGTACTACCCCAAATAACCTACAGACTCAATGCAACCCCTATCAAAATACCAAAGATATTTTTTACAGAAAAAAAATAATGATATCAGATTTCTTACCAGAAACCACTGAGGCTAGAAAGAAGTGACACACCATTTTTCAAGTGCTGAAAGAGAACTGTCAACCCTAAATCCTATGTCCAGTGAAAACACAGAAATGAAAGAAAATTAGGACAGTTTTAGATTAAGGAAAATGAATAGAATTTTTTGAAGCAGAGTACCCTAAAATACTGGCTAAGGAAGTTCTCTAAACACAAAGGAAATTAAAAGATGAAAACTTGAAACATCAAGACAGAAGAATAATAGAAAGATACAAATTATAGGTAAAAACAATAGATTTTTCTTCTCTTTCTGAGTTTTTAAAATTATGATTGATGGTTCAAGCAAAATTATAATAATGTCTTAACTGGCTATGAATGAAACTAGAGTGAATATTTAAGACAATTATACATGAGAAAAGGTAAAAGGAAGTAAAGGGAGGTGAGATGATGTTTATACAGTTCACTTTAGCTGGTAAAATGTTGACACCAATAGATTGTGATATTATGTCTATAAAATGTAATATCTACCAGAAACCAGTAAAAAGTCTATATAATGAGACTAAAAAATACTATATATAAATCTAATTAAATTCATAAATTGTTCAAGTATCCCAGAGTGAGGCAAGAAAAAGTAAACAGAAAAAGAAAAGAAAAATGGATAAACAAAACTCACACACAAGCACAAATAAAATGGCAGCCTTAAGCCTTAACATATTAATACTTACATTAAGTAATTGGTCCAAATGTATCAAATGTGGAAAGTCTAAATGCAGCAAATAATACAGTAGTTGGCAGAGTGATTAAAAACACGAACCATCTATATACTATGTATGTAAGACACTCACTAAAGATATAACAATATAGGAAGGTTAAAGGTGAAATGGTGTAAAAAATATGCTAGGCACATGTTAATCAAATAAAGCAGGAGTTCCTAGTTCCTATATTAGAATTAGAAAAGTTAGAATTACAGCAAAGAGAGAACATTACATAATAATATAATAGTAAATTCACCAAGAAGATAGATCAATCCTAAATGTGTATATACCAAAACAACAAAAAGAAAACAAAAGCTGCAAACTAGGTAAATCAAAAACTGATAGAGGGCTTCCCTGGTGGCGCAGTGGTTGAGAGTCCGCCTGCCGATGCAGGGGACACGGGTTCGTGCCCCAGTCCGGGAAGATCCCACATGCCGCGGAGCGGCTGGGCCTGTGAGCCATGGCTGCTGAGCCTGCATGTCCAGAGCCTGTGCTCCGCAACGGGAGAGGCCACAACAGTGAGAGGCCCACGTACTGCAAAAAAAAAAAAAAAAAAAAAAAAAAAAAAAAAAAAAACTGATAGAAATGGGATAAATAGACAAATCCACAATTTTGTTGCAGATGTCAATGTCCTTATTTTAACAATTGTTTGAATAACTAGACAGAAAATCAGCAAGCATATAGAATAATTAAACAACATATTAACTCAACAATATATGAACTAATAAGATCGAATTGACATTTATAGAAAACCTCACTCAGTAACAGTAAAATACACATTTTTTCAAGCACCCATGGTACACATACCAAGTTGGACCATATCCTGGAATAGATACATAGATCAATAGATGAGCAAAATAGAGAACCCAGAAATAGCCCGCACATTTGTAACCAGCTAATTTTTGACAAATGTGCAAAAGCAAGTCAATCAAAAAAATACAGTATTTTCAACAAATAGTGCTTGAGCAACTGGATATACATAGGTAAAAAAACAAAATAAAAAGAACCTTGATCTAAATCTCACATTTTATTCAACTATTGACTCAAATGGAGCACAAATTTAAATGTAAAACACAAAACTGTAACATTTTTAGAAAAAATATCATAGGAGGAAATCTTCAAGGTCTATGACTAGGAAAACAATTCTTAGACCTGACACCAAAATCATCATCTCTAAAAGATAAAATTGATAAATTGGACTACATACAAATGAAAAACTTTTGCTTTGTTAAAAATCTGGTCAAAAAGATGAAAAAACAAGCTACATGTTGAAAGAAAATATTTGCAAACCATATATCTGACAAAAGACACATCTAGGGTGTGTAAAAGAGTCTCAAAACTCAACATTAAAAACAAAGCAAAAATTTAGTTATAAAATGGACAAAAAACATGAAGATTCTTTTCACTGAAAAGTATATACATATAGTAGATAGCACATGAAAAGATATTCAACATCACTACATCTCAGGGAAATGCAAATTAAATCCATGATGAGATGTTATAACACATAGAACAACTAAAATAAAATTTAGTGACAATACTAAATGCTAGCAAGAATGTAGAGAAACAGGATGTCTCATATATTGCTGGTGGAGATGTAAAATGTCGTAGCCACTCTGAAAATTTTTTTGGCAGTGTCTTTAAAAAATCTAAATATACAACTCATAGAACCAGCAATTATACTCTTGGGCATCTATCACAGATAAATAAAACATATGGTCTACATAAAAACCTGTATATGTTGTTCCTAGCAGATTTATTTGTATTACTCAAAAACTCAAAGGAGACAAAATATCTCTCAATAGGTGAATGGTTAAGCAAACTGGTATATCCACACCATGAAATACTGCTCAACAATGAAAAGAAGTAGACCTTTGATATACACAACAGCTTGGATGGATCTCAAGGGTGTTATTCTGAATGAAAAAAGCAAGTCTCAAAGGTCATATACAGTAAGATTCCATTTATTAACATTCTCAAAATGGCAAAATTATAGAGCTTTGATAACAGAGATTATAGAAATGGCAGGTGCAACTGTAAAGGGGTATCATGAGGAAGGTCTTTGCCATGATGAAATGCTTCTGTATCTTGATTGTGGTGTGGTTATACGATTCTACACGTCATAAAATGATGTAGAATTACACACAAATATTTTACCAATGTCAATTTCCTGTTTTTGATATTGTACTCTAATTTTGCAATATTTAACAATTTGGAAAAACTGAATAAAATGTATGTAATTATTTCAAAAATGTTAAAAAATAGAAAAAATATAAATGGTCTAAATACCTAAGTTAAAAAACAAAAATTGTCAGTTTGGATAAAAAGGTAAGATGCAAGTACATGCTGCCTACCAGAAATGTACTTAATTCTAAAGATACAAATGGATTAAAAGTAAAAGATGAAAAAAGTTATATGATGGTAGCACTAGTCAAAAGGAAATAGGAGTGGTGATATTAATACCAGAGAGAGGGCTTCCCTGGTGGCACAGTGGTTAAGAACCCACCTTCCAATGCAGGGGACACGGGTTCGAGCCCTGGTCTGGGAAGATCCCACATGCCGCAGAGCGACTAAGCCCGTGCACCACAACTACTGAGCCTGTGCTCTAGAGCCCATGAGCCACAACAACTGAGCCCACGTGCCACAACTATTGAAGCCTGCATGCCCTAGAGCCCTGCTCCGCAACAAGAGAAGCCACCGCAGTAAGAAGCCTGCGCGCCGCAACGAAGAGTAGCCCCCGCTCACTGCAACTAGAGAAAGCCTGCACGCAGCAACAAAGACCCAACGCAGCCAGAAATAAATAAATTTATATATTAAAAAAAATACCAGAGAGAATATCAGGGCAAAGACTGTTACCAGGGATAGAGATGGTGCTTTCACAATAATAAAGCAGTCAATTTATCAAGGTGACGTAACAGTCTTATATGTTCATACATCTAGTAACAGAACTTCAAAATACATGATACAAGAACTGATACAACTATAAGGAGAATTAGATAATCCAAAAATGATAGAGCTTTCACTTCCACCTTTTCAGTAATTGAAAGAGCAAGTTTGACAGAAAATCAGTAAAGATATAGAAAATACAGCACTGTCAACAAATTTGACTTCACTGTCATTTATAGAACACCCCACTCAACAACAGTAGACTACACATTCTTTTCAAGTGTATAATGGGTATTTACCCTGGTAGACCACATTCTGGGCCGTAAAACAAATCTTGGTATATTCACAAATATTCAGGTAACAGAAAGTATACTCTCTGACCACACTAGCTGAATTCAAGACTGACATATAGTACAGTAATCAACATAGAGTGGGATTGGCATAAAATTTGACAGATCAATGGAAGTGAGTGGAGATTCCAAAACTATGCTCAGATATATTCCGAAAAATGATTTATCATAGAGGTATAAAGCTAATGTAGTGGAGAAAAAAAAATCTGTTCAATATAGGGTGTTGGCACAAATGGATATCCATGTGCCAAAAAAATGGAATTTGATCAACACTTTGTGCTGTACATACACAAAAACAACTCAAAATGCATCATAAGCCTGAATGTAAAACCGAAAACTACAAAACTTCTACATGAAAACCATTGTGATCTTGGGTTAGGCAAAGATTTCTTAGACATTGCACCAGAGGTATGATTCACAAAAGAACGAATTGACAAACTGAATTTCATCCAAATGAAAAATTTGTGCTCTGTGAAATATTTCATTAAGAGATGAAAATGCAAGCTACAGACTGGGAGAAATTATCTGCAAATTGCACATCTGACAAAGGGCTTGTGTCGCAATGTATAAATAAGTCTTAAAAGTAATTGGTAATAAATTAAAAAATCCAATAAAAAATGGGCACAGATTTGCATAGACACCTGACTAAAGAAGATATACAGAGGACAAACAAGCACAGGAAAGATGTATATCTTCATAGTCATTCTAGAAATGCAAAATAAAGCCACAACAATGTAACATTACACATCTATCATAATAGCTAAAATATTTATTTAAAAATTGGTAAAACCAAATGTTAGTATATGCAAGAACTTCAACTCTAAAGTATACTGGCGGAGGTGTAAAAGAATGACAATCGCTTTGGAAAACAGTTTGGCAGTTAAAAGTTAAACAGCTATCATATCTGTTCCACTCCCAGTTATTTATCCAAAAGGAATAAAAGTATAAATCCATATAAACACTTGTACATGAGTGTTTATAGCAGCTTTATTGATAATAGCCCCCAAATTGAAACAATTGCAGGGTTCATCAATAGGTGGAGGAATAACCAAATTGTCATGTATGTATACAATGGAATACTACTCATCAATAAAATGAATAGATTTTTTTCAATAATAGTTTTAGATTTATTTTTAAAAGATAGTTCTCATATATCCCACACCCAGTCTCATCTGCTGTTTTTTAACAGCTTTATTGACCTATAATTGACATTTTAAAAAACTGGACATACTTAATGTATATAATTAGATGAGTTTGGCTATATTCAGACACCCATGAAACCATCACCACAATAAAAAAGAATATATCCATCACCTCCATCAATAGATAAAAGAATAAACAAATTGTCATATATCTATACAATGGAATACTACTTGACAATAAAATGAATGGATTATTGGTACATGTCACAACATGGATGAATCTCAAAATAATAATGATGAGTGAAGGAAACCAGAAAAAAAAAATGGCCCACTGTATGACTCCATTTATTATAATATGGTAGGAATTACAAGCTAATATACACTGATAGGGCAGTGGTTACTTGGCAATAGGAATGGGGTAAGGAGAGGAATGAGGGAGGGATTGCAGAAGGGAAAGAGGAAACTTTTAGGGGTGATGGCTGTGTTCTTTATGTTGATTGTGGTGATGTTTTCACACATACATGTCAAAACTTAGCGAATTGTACAGTTTAAATATATGCGGTCTGTGGTATGTCAGCTATACTTTAATAAAGCTGCTTAAAAAATAACATTAAAGAATTAAACCAATACCACAATTTGGAGGAGGTTGGCTAGCAAAAATTGGCAATGCATAGACTTCTGAAAATGCAAGTGATTCAACAAAAACTATGCGTCTAGGAGCTGACTCTAATTTTCTGCCCTCAGGAAATAGAAATGATAATTAGCCCAATTAGTCTTATCAGGTAATTAGACATATGGGCTCCTCATTGCCAATTAATTCATTTAAGAAGTGAACTACAAAGACACTGTTATGATTTGAAACTTGCTGTATATAAGATATTCATTTACTGCAAACATGGATTTTAGCAGGAGCAAAGTAATGCTTGTATTTGGAATAATGATAGAATCTAAGAAGATGAGACCATGCAGAAAAAAGAAACAACTGCATATTAAAATTGTCATATTCAATAATGAAATAGTGTTTCCTAAATGGAAATTCTCTGGGAAGAACAGTGTGAAATGAGAAAAAGTAGGCTTTTGCCTAAGTGTAAGGATTTGGAGGAAGAAAAGAAGAGAAAGAACAAAATATATGCATAAGTTAGAATTTTAGATTTTTTTAAATACTAGAGTTACCCAGAAGAAATATGTATTTTGGTGTTTGAGTTATTGACAAAGATAAATGTACTTGTACCATACTAAAAGCTTGTATAACCTAGAAAGTCAATTAGAAAGTTTTCTAATGCATAACCAATTATATCAAGTCCTAAAGATACATTAACCCAATAGAAAAAACTAGCTAAAGTTTCAAATTGCTTCATGGGATTGATTAAATGTACTTATGCTGTTTCAATGTTACTAGTATGAAAAAGCTTACACTAAATATACTTCCTTTACATATTCAAATACTTGCTCAAAATGGACACTTCTACCATAAGGAGTTAATTTCCCTTCTAGAAAATGAGTCACTAGTATTTAGAAAGAGGAGAGATTTGTAAGGGGTTTCAGGGCCACTAAAGTGGCTGAGAGTGTCTTCTTGGCAGGTGGAGGAATCAAGCTAAAAGGAATTTAAATGACAGCCTTGAAGGATGAAAGATGTCACTCAGTTGTGGGGTGAAAGTGATCCTTGGGATGGGGAGCAGTGTTGCCTGGGGAAAACAGAAGAGGAAGGGGAAGTTTGAAAGCCAACAGGTGGCTGCTTAGGAAAAGGATCCCTGGCCACCTGACTATCATCCTGTCTCACCTGCCCTCAGGTGAGGCCCCTGCAGAGGCTGGGGTGAGCACTGCTGCTGCCTGATTCCTGCCTCCACTGCTTGGTATTTTTGCCCTTCTTCTGGGCACTGTGGCTATGATCAGTGCCCGCGATGCTTCTGCTGGTTATCACTGCTGATGTTTTATAACCCCTGAGGTGCCAAATCTCTACTCTGTGAAGAATGTAGGGATCATTCCTCTTCCCTTCTCTGTTATACATGGGTTAGTGGGGTAGGAGGAGTGCAAGTTGGGGAGTGTAAAGGCCCACTGCGTTTTGCTTTCATTTCATAAAGAGGTTTTAGTGAAATTAGCTCTTTGAGTGTGTATTCACATTTTTTCCCCCTCAAGCTCAGACATGATTTCATAAAGGGCTGCTCATTAGACACATCTGAATATCATCCTACACTGGAATTAGAATTATTCCTCTGTCAACAGATGAAGGTTTAGCTGCCTGCTTGATTAAGGCTTCCTTTAAAAAGATGATCTCCAAGAAATTTCCCAAGTCCTTGTAATCAGGGCTCTGGTGGCCCATGTGGCTAGTTGGTTAGACAGTGTGGACAGGCAGAAATGCACAAAACATAGGATTAGGCCTCCCCTGCCATGCCCAAAATTCATTCATTAAACCTGAAATAATGAAATAGTCTGGACCATACCTACAAGCCTCTTCTCCCACTGTTCCTCCATCAAACATCCCCAGTCTCCCAGCACCCTCTGCTCAGGATTGAAAATACAAACATGAACATGTTACAGTCTTTGAGAGCAAAGACCTTACAAATACAAGAGGGACCAAAACCAATTATTATAAAGCATAAAATCCTAGGTGCACACTTGGTAGAGCATTAGCACTAAAGAGGGAATAATCAACTGTCTGGAGAGGGGCATGAGTGGATAGGAAAAGCAAATGTACTATTTAACCAAAGTCTTGAAGGATGAGTCAGAGATAATCAGGACATAGGTGGTGGGTATGGGTAGGGCCAGGGAGGAAGGAGGGATTGTCAGCGACCTGAGAGACAAAAGGGAAGGTCCAGAGGTGCATGGTGGATGCTCAGTAAATATTGCATGGGTGAGGAATGTGTGAATGGCTAATAATAAACTATATTTTAATACCATTTTAGTGCTTCTAAAATGTATTTGCATAATTACTCCATTTACTCTTCACAATACTCGTGTATCAATAAAAAGGCAGGGCTTGTAGGTCATATTATACAGAGCATGAATTTGAGGTGCTAAGAGGTGGAAATGACCTCTTCATTGTTACAGGAGTGATGCAACTAAAATGTAACCCAGGCCCCATAACCATGCCATTGCCACATCAGTGATGACAGAACATCAGTAATGATGTCCATCAGAAGCTGCAATGGGAAAGAAGTGGTCCCCTAACTCCTCGGTCCCTGTACTAGTGCTTCTACTTCCACTTCAGCTCTTAGTTAAGATACAAAATTGTGAATGCTTTGTTTGGAATGCCCTTCATTGTTAAGATTCCTGACATCACACCCAGCTACCTGAGAGGTCCAAGTAATTTGTTTAGACATTTTAACTTTGCGAGACTCCTCTTGGCCCCATCTGTGTGCCGAATTGCTGCCACGAAGCCAACAAGCTGTAATCTTAAACCAGATTCCAATACTGAAATCTGATGTGATGAAATAGGTTACTACCTTTTCACAAACCGATAAATCACAACATGCATACTCTCCTGGCAGAGGTTAACATCAGTGTTTGCCTTTTGGGTGAGAACAATCCTCTTTGTTCTCTAATAGGTACCACTTTCTTTCCACTGGATAGTGGCACTGCTGCCCATTGTTGAACTTAAATCTCGCAGACATCTCCAGTGATTATGGTATTAATATCAGCAATAGCTGGCAACAAAGCCAACATCTGGGAGTTTGTTTGCAGAAAGGGAGCAGCCCACCTCAGGAAAGGAAGGCAGAGTAATTCGTTGTACAGGTCAAAATTCGCATCAAAGAAGGATGTCATATAATAAGAAATGAATGAAACCTGGGGCGACATCATTAATCAGAGGAGTTATCAGATTGCCTCCCAAATCCTCACGATCAGCTCTGCCAGAAAAATGCACATATCATACAGGAAACACTGATAAAAATGCTGCATGACCCTTGTCTCAATGTGTTTGGGATATAACATGAAGCCAGAAAATGTGAAAGTTAACCCAGAAGTCATTGCAAGTGAAGTGGGAGAAGACTCTGCTTAGGCTAATAAGTAGAATGGCAAAATGATCCATGTGACAATGACACAGAAAGGACTAACTTTACAGGGCAGGATGGATGATAGGATTACTTTGAAATATCTCTACTTCTCTTATACAAATCAATGCTTGCAGCTTCATAAAGTGTTTTACTTAACCTGAATGTATGATTCAAAAATCATACTTTTCTTTTTAGTTTTTCTGATCTGTTATAATAATGGCATTTATGCCATACCAATTCCATGCCCCATTGAATCTATGGAATATGGAACTTCTCTGCAGAGGCGTGCTCATCAAAAAGAACAAGTCACTAGCCTTCTAGGACTGAAAGCATTTCCAGACCCATACAAAGCAATTTTAAAGGAAATATCACCTTTTAAATTGGCTAATGTAGAATCAAGGAGTTATTTTTGATGGAAAGGGCTTTCACAATGCTCCGCAAATTTCACTACGTCAGCAACCACAATCATTTATCTGCAGAAGACTGGATCTAATTAATTTGAAGCTGCTGATGATGACAGTAATATTGGCAATGAAGTAATGAGTCTTGGCCTTGTCTTTGAAATGAGAAAAGTTAAGACAATGACAATTTATTCACTCATTTATCAAACATTTACCTTTTTTGGGTCCTGAGGTCAAAAAGAAATAAAGTATGTCCCACTCTAGCAAGAGCAGAGCAGGCTTGAGAAAAATGGGCACCGTGTAGACTTCAAATATTAACATCATTTCATTAGAAATGGGTCAAGCCAAGTTTTTGGCTACAAGCTTTTATTCTCATATTTATTTAAAGTTTTTAAAATGAGAGATTTAATACTGCATGCACACATTTTTTTTTAATTTGGAATTATCTCTTATTCCTGACACTTACAGCTGGATGGCATTAGTTATTTTCGCCAAGGATAAAATCATCTTACATGGAGATAGTTGCAAAGTCTTGAACAAAGTATGCTTAAAACTTTTTTTTCCTTATTTTCCATTTGGCAATATATTTCTAAGTTTTACATAGGTTTTCTGATATCTAATTCTCCATTTTTATTTCTATTTTTCAGTTTTCTGAACTAGACACCTTAAAAACACATTAAAATACTTCGAATAAGGTAAAATAAATCATTCATTTCCCCCCCAAAAAAAAAGAATTTTAATTTCGCATTACTTGATTTCAGAATTTCAGTGGCTGCAGCTATTGACTGCACTCAACTAGTAGCTAACTAATATCAGGGCTGGTAAAATGTCATGAAGCTACACCATGAAGTCACATGTGAACGACACTAAATATAAGAATTACAAACTGACAAAGGTTTCTCTTCCCTCTCTCCCTCCCTTCCTTCTTTTTTCCTTCCTTCCTTCCTTTCTTCCTTTTCTCTCTCCCTACCATTCTCCCACCTCCCTCCTTACTTTTTTCACTTATTTCTTTCCTCTTTTCATTTGTAATTTCCACTCTGGACTGCAGTACACTGTTTATGTCCCAGCATTTGTGCAGGTAGTTTTGGGCAAGCCTGAATTAAGTAGAAAGCCAATTCTATTTTTTACAGTAGTATTTTATCATGCCCTCATACCTTGGCACTCTCCAGAAGTATGTTTGGATGGACCATTCCTTGATCAAATTCTGAGCAGTGAGAAGCTATATAAATAAAAGACTAACCATAGTGCAGCATGTGAGTGCTCTGAGGGAGCTGTGTGCAACATGCTATGAGATGATAGGAAAGAAGACAATTGATCCTGAGGGAATTTGGGAAACTTCCTGTAAGAGGTAACATTTGATCTTGCATGGAACAGTAAATAGGAATTTGCCAAACAAGATGGGAGGCAGGGTTTTCCATACAGAAGGGAGTAGGGAGAACTGTGGTTAATCCAGTCAGCATCAGCAAAACAAATTAGTTGATTATTTTTGTGAAACCTTATTCTTAATAATGTATAGCTATAGCCAGAGTCTAATCTTAGTCCCTGATGGGGTTAAGTGAGACATACAAAAGTTCATGTTGAGACCACATTCAAAGAATGCTATACTTAGTCTCAAGACAAGAAAGTGCTGTTGACCATCTCATAACGGTGTTCACATGGTGCTGTCAATGCCAGGGTAGCCTGGATTGCCCTCCAGGTGAACGAAGGAGATCCTGGAAATGCCATTGGGTCATGATGGCAAGATACTGGGGAAACATTCTGAAAATTGGCATTCATAGATGTATGTATTCTGTGAGATTTCTCAGAAATTGAAACTGCTTTATCTCTGTCATAATATCAAATGGTTTGTGCTAGGTATTATTTGAGACACTTATTCAAATCTTTTGTTACACTTCCAATAATATTGATGGAAACCCACAACTATGTGTGTATTTTCTTTTAGGAGCAAGGGAGGGTATTCTTCATATCTATATCAGATGCTTTCTTTCACCCAGACTATTGGTATTTATGTCTAAATATTTTACATACCTCCCAGGTTGCATTCATTATGAGTTAATTTTTTGTATAAACACATTTTATATACTATTGGTCACCTACTTTTTATGTCTTTGTAAATATAGACTGTAATTCTATTCACAGAACAGGTGTGTAGGTACATAAAATTGAGGGGAAAAAAGTGTTATTTATTGCTGTGTTTCCTTTACACTATTGACATGGAAATTGAAAATCATTAACTCAGGAGTAAAGTGATCTAAAACCATCTGAATGAAATGAGATCCAAATGTTTTAAAGTTGTACAATTTTATAGCTGAATGTCATCTTAGAGATGCTTTACTTCAGTCTCCTAATATTGAATATAGGAAAGTGAAGTTAAATGATGCTATAACTTCCTCAGCTTCCTCAGTTATTGTAAAAATCTTGTGATTGGAATGTCAGTTTCCAGACTCCCAGCCTCATATTTCTTCCCCGGGTCTATTGTCAGGACCCCTATATAAGTTTCTTTTTTAAATATAATCATAAAATAGAAGTTCAGAAGGGCCCTCAAAAATAACTTAGTACTCCTGTTCTTCCAATGGATAGAACTCATTTTCTGCATAGACTTTAAGCTATTAACTTCTAAAGACATAAATTAGAGTATAATTCAAATGTCGTCCTCAAATTGTCATCTTTCTCCTTAAATAAATGAAAGAGTTACATTCTTAAATGGAATATTATTACATCTTGACATAAACATTACTCTGATATTATATTAAAATTCAATTAAAATGGGACATTCAGTTAAAATGGGATATAATGTACAGAAATGATATAGGGAAGTTTGTCAGCAACATAGTGATTCTAAAGTAAAGGAACCTCATTACTAACCTGGAAAGAGCAGTATCATTAAAGGGTGCTTATAAATCATCTCAATCACCAAGGATTCATGTAATCCAAACAAGTCATATGTGGTATGTTTTTTCCTTGGGAATTTTGCTGTGGAAAATCAGCCTAGATATAGCCCTGCAAAAAAAGAAGCAAATTGCTCAAAGATGTGGTGCCATCAGTTCCCTACAATTCGTAAGTCAACTCACAAAAGCACTGGGAACAATTTCATCTATAAAATCAGACATTCAGCAGATAATCCAGAAGTCTGCTAGAGCTGAATTTGGCTGAATGCACATAGGCGGCATTGCTATGTTATTCAACAAGTATCTACTGAGACCATACTCTGTGGGGAGCACTGTACAATGCATGCACTTTTGCAAGCTGGGTTTCCGTCTCCATTGGGCTTCATGGTGTCTTGGGCCACCCTCTGCTACATCTCAGAGGAAGGACTTCAGAGGCAGGGTGTCTGGGTTCCAATCCCTGCTCTGGCACGTGCTAGCCAAGCAACTCCTCTCTAATCCTCAGTGTCCTTACCTATAAAAGGGAATGAAGAATACCTATCTCATAAGGTTTAGGGAAGATGAAATAAGATAATACTCTATATACCTAGAATATAATGTGGAATTAGACATATTTAAGCACCAAACATTGTGATTCACTTTGGCTAAAATAAAACCATAAACTAGATATTTTAATAATACTTAATGAGAAACCTTTAGGAGGGATAACTGTTTTTGACACGAGTGCTTTTGAGTATCCAGGATACAGGGCTCTTCACTAATCCTTATTGAAAAGATAATAGAGAAGGTTGAAAAATATTTACGGATCAATTACCATAAAAATGCAAGGTATAAAGAGCATTAGCCATGTACTGATTTAACTAAATCTATACATATTCTTTATCCTGCCATTGTAAAATTGATTTGGGGGCAAGTTTGTTACAAATGGAAGAAATTCTCTAGTAACATTCTGTTTGCATTCTCAGAGTTTTATTTTTATCTTCGGTGCAATGTAATCCTTAACCTCAAGACTATAATTACTTAGGGCTTGTTGTACATGCTTTTTTATAGAAAATCTTATCTGTTAGAGTGTTTATTATAGGAAACTGAATTTACTCACCAACATTTAAAGTACACACTAGCCTTCTGATGTTTAGTTCAGTGTCTATGCCCATCCTTGCTAAATGTTGTAATGCATCCACTATATTGTGGAATCGATTTACTTGTCCATCAGAAAGCTTTTTTTAAAAAAATTATTTTTATTTATTTATTTATTGGGCTGCATTGGGTCTTCGTTGCTGCACAGGCTCTCTCCAGCTGCGGTGAGCGGGGGCCACTCCTCATTGCGGTGCACGGGCTTCTCATTGCAGTGGCCTCTCGTTGTGGAGCACAGGCTCCAGGTGCGTGGGCTTCAGTAGTTGCAGCACGTGGGCTCCAGAGCACAGGCTCAGTAGCTGTGGCACACGAGCCCAGTTGCTCTGCGGCATGTGGGATCTTCCCAAACCAGGGCTCAAACCCGTGTCCCCTGCATCGGCAGGCGGACTCTTAACTACTGCGCCACCAGGGAATCCCCAGAAAGCTTTTTAATCTAATTTTTTTTCCTTTTGAAACTCTTTGTGAAAATAAATTTGTGACTCTTAACACATTCGTCTCTAAACAAATACAGAGATTATTTCTTCTACAATGAACGATAAGTACAAAGCCAATGTTGATTCTGGCTAGTAAGATTAGTACTTTCATTACTTCTCTCTTCCACCTTTTGACAACTGCCCCAAGGCTGAAAAAATAATGAAAGTAGATTCATTTTGCTTTCTCCTAGGGGAAAACAAAGTTTAACACACCAGGGCTCAGAATTGAGTTAACTGTCCTGCTGCCACCTGGGCTTTTGTCTTAATCCTTGTTCCAACCTTCCCATAATAATTGCCTACAAATATTGAGGGCCCCACCCTTAGGATTTGGGGCCATATGTACTCTTGCTATTTCCTTTACTAAGTACTGGTGTCCTGACCAGAAACCCAAGTTTATGGCTGGTGTCCGGCACCTGCTGAGAGTTCTCCCCAAGTCCCAATGTCTGCTGGTCTGTCTACATCTCTGAACAAGATCTTCTACAAGATTCCCTGGGCACTTGTCTGTAAAAGAATGACAACCAAACACCAGTTTTTGTTATATTGTACCTCAATCACATCCCACAGTGAATAAAAGTAAACATACAATTCTGCAGTTTGAATCATGGATCTGGTGTTGCTTTTCCCTTTGAGTGTAAGGATCATCCTAGGTAATGGCATCAAGACTGAGGCTGTCAGTTTAGTAGTTAGTTAGCCTTGGGAACAGAAAGGTAAAGAGAATCTCAATTGGTGAATTTGCTATTTCCTATTATCCTCACTATCAGAAACCAGCCAGGGTTTAACTGGGACATGAATAAACTATAATTAAAGAGCAGGGCTTCCCTGGTGGCGCAGTGGTTGGGAGTCTGCCTGCTGATGCAGGGGACACGGGTTCGAGTCCTGGTCTGGGAGGATCCCACATGCCGCGGAGCTTCTGGGCCCGTGAGCCATGGTCGCTGAGCCTGCGCGTCCGGAGCCTGTGCTCCGCAAAGGGAGAGACCACAACAGTGAGAGGCCCGCATACCTCAAAAAAAAAAAAAAAGAGCAAACACAGCCTAACTATTAACAGCAAGACTATGACTTCAGTGTCGCATTTCAGCAAATGAAGGCTAAATGTTCAGAAATGTTCAGGCTAAGTGTTCAGAAAATGGTTTACTACAAAGAAACATCCTTCCGCATATGACTTAGATAAGACTCACAGATGCTTCCTTTATTTACCTAAGACAAAGTCAGACACAGGCCTTCCAAATTCCTACTTTTTATCTCGTAAATGGTTAGCTGAACAGCTTCTTCCAACTGATCAGTAGGAATCAAATGCTTGCTAATTAAACTTAGGTGAAGCATCTTTCCTTTTCCCAGGCTCCTGACATTTGACCCACCCCAGCCTGAGCCAGCCCACAGCCCTCCTGAGAACAGAGTGGCCTCACGGTAAAAATTTTCTGATGTAATATTTGTTATTTGTTCACACCACCATTTCAGCCCACTTCCCTAAAAGACCCCAACTCCTAATACCATCACCTTGGGGATTCGTTTTCAACATATGAATTTTGAAGGGACACAAACATTCAAGACCACAGCACCCCAGAGCTGCCAAATCAAAATCTGCAGTTTTACAAGATTGTCAGAGGATTCATGTGCCCATTTAAGTCTGATAAGCAATGTTATAGTATTATCATATTAATATTACATTCTCTATGATTGAACCATGTATAAAAGTTCAACATTTCATTGAAGTGGGGAAACTGAAAGATAGTGGTTTGTATTTACTCAGGGTTAGCATATGAATTTAGGACCATGATGTTCCTTTATCATCTCTTTAGTCATTACAGGCCATTGGCATCTTCTTGTATTGCCACAGTAGAGTATTGTGTCTGGGAGTGAAGAAAGGATTCTGGCCCAATCCGTGGTGAAACCGGAAAGATGTTATACTACCCGCTGCCTCCTCTGTAGAAGAGGCTGACTCCCTGGCCAAGAATGTCTCCTGTCTAGTCAGGAGGAGCCAGAGAACACCAGACAAAAGAAACCTTGGACCAAGCTGATTAGTCACATTTCAAAAAAGGCCACAAGTATACCCAAAGGACAATTTTAGAAATGCCCAAGGCAGCCGCATAGCACAGGGAGATCAGCTTGGTGCTTTGTGACCACCTAGAGGGGTGGGATAGGGAGGGTGGGAGGGAGGGAGACACAAGAGGGAAGAGATATGGGAACATATGTATATGTATAACTGATTCACTTTGTTATAAAGCAGAAACTAACACACCATTATAAAGCAATTATACTCCAATAAAGATGTAAAAAAAAAAAAAAAAAGACCAAAAAAAATGCCCAAGGACTCCTGGAGTCTACAGTTGTATAATTTTGAAATTAGTCTTGTCAGTTCATTCTCACTTCCAGGGCAGAATCCTATCTGAACAGACCATTTTCTATCAACACCATAATTGCATTCTATTCTTTTTTTTAAAAAAAAACTGTATTTTCATTGTAGAGACTAACATTGAGGGTGCAATTACTACACCCCAGATGCTATAGACATAGTATCCTATTGGATCTTCACAGTAAATGAGGTATTGATGAAGCATTATTATTCCTTTTTACAGATGAGGAAATTGAGACTCAGAAAAGTTAATTTGCAGGCTTCCCTGGTGGTGCAGTGGTTAAGAATCCACCTGCCAATGCAGGGGACACAGGTTCGAGCCCTGGCCCGGGAAGGTCCCACATGCCACGGAGCAACTAAGCCCGTGTGCCACAACCACTGAGCGTGAGCTCCAGAGCCCATGAGCCACAGCTACTGAGTCCACGTGCCACAACTACTGAAGCCCGCGCGCCTAGAGCCCGTGCTCGGCAACAAGAGAAGCCACCGCAATGAGAAGCCCATGCACCGCAATGAAGAGTAGCCCCCGCTCGCTGCAACTAGAGAAAGCCCGTGCGCAGCAACGAAGACCCAACACAGCCAAAAATAAATAAGTTAAATTTAAAAAAAGAAAAGTTAATTTGCAAGACATTCTAGAGCTAGCAGGCGGTGGAGCAGGAACATAAATTATTACAATTTATTATATCTGACTCAAAAAATCCTACTGTGTCCATTATACCACGACTCTTTTTTCCACATACCTAAATATGTCCTCATCTCCGGTTTACACAAAACATTTAATTTCCATTTTTTCTTCTCCATATACACATAAATAATACTAGTTTAAAGTCATGTTACTTAACCATTTTATAAAGCAGATTCACATATTTTGTTTCATTAGTACTTCTCAACACACAAATGGAATGGGCACAAATGGTACTATTTACTCCATTTTAAAGATGAGCTATTTGAAATTCAGATAGGTTAAAGAATTTTCGTAAATTGAGACAGCTACGAAAATGGTAATGCCCAGATCTGAACCTAAAAGTTCAGGTTCCAAATCCATGACCCTCAAAAATATATCACACTGACTCAATCAATTCTGTCTCTTTGGATATTGTGGTGTCTAAGGAAAGCATCATAATTTAGTAAATAAATATTTCATTGTTACAAAATACATACTGGGGAGGGAGACAACAAAAATATGTATGTTATATTCAGCCAACAATGGGATGAGAGTTAAACTAGCATATCCAAAAAATATTTGAAATAAAATCTAAGGTTATTATTTTTTACCTTCTCTGATTTTATTACTATATTACTAGATTGCATATAGAAAACAGAAAACATACATGTACACTGTAATAAATGATCAAAATGTAAACATCTGGTCAAGAACTAGAAAGTGCCAGAACATTAAGACTACATGTACACCTCTCCAGAACAAAAAGAAAAAAGATTCCAGATGGAAGGTCCAAGGTGAAAGAAGGGAGTAAGAGCAAAAAATAGTAAGTAAATAGGTAGATGCACACTGACTGTGTTAAAATATTAATAATGTCTAGTGGATTTATATACAGAATTAAATGCATGGCAATAATTTATAAGTTGGGAAAGGGATAAATTAAAGTTCATTAAACTCCTTGTATCACTTGGGAAGAAAGTGAAAGTATTGTCCTTATTTTTAAATCAACTTGATTGTGAAATGTAATGCAGTTATAGAAAAATCCATAAACAAATGCATAGTTTAATAGAAAATTGAAAAGTGAATACTTGTATAACCGTCCCATTTCCCTACCAATCACAACCAACAGTGTAAAGCTTATTCTGTGTAGTGTAAGCACCTGACAATGAGCTTTCTTGATTGTAATATATGTGCCTGACATTAAGCTTTCGATTGTTGAGCCATCCACTTCAAAGACATCCATCCCGAATAAACACATTGCCAGCTACACAACTAGGTGAAGAGCCAGGCTGCCCCAGTTCCCCTTTTTATTTATTTATCTTTTATAAATTTATTTATTTATTTTTGGGTGTTGGGTCTTCGTTGCTGCGCGGGCTTTCTCTAGTTGCGGTGTGCGGGCTTCTCATTGCAGTGGCTTCTCGTTGCGGAGAACAGGCTCTAGGCACGCAGGCGCAGTAGCTGTGGCTCGTGGGCTCTAGAGCACAGGCTCCGTAGCTCTGGCGCACGGCCTTAGTTGCTCCGCGGCGTGTGGGACCTTCCTGGAGGGGCCGAACCCGTGTCCCCTGCATTGGTAGGCAGATTCTTAACCACTGCCAGCAGGGAAGTCCCAAAGTTCCCCTTTTTAGAAAGCTCTGGTTGACTGACCGCTTTTTTTTTTTTTTTGCGGTACGCGGGCCTCTCACTGTTGTGGCCTCTCCCGTTGCGGAGCACAGGCTCCGGACGCGCAGGCTCAGCAGCCATGGCTCACGGGCCCAGCCGCTCCGTGGCATGTGGGATCCTCCCGGACCCGGGCACGAGCCCGCGTCCCCTGTATTGGCAGGCGGACTCTCAACCACTGCGCCACCAGGGAAGCCCCCCACTCTTAGATTTTAAATTTACTAATAAAGAGTGAACCTGTGAAACCCTGAGCACCCCACACTAGATCCCAATAAAGGCAGAACCCAGGACTGTGAGTGCTCACTTGCTTGTGCATGCTCACTCTGTCTCTCTACCCGCAGCTTCACTGTGTGGCCCAGGCATGCTGTGTACTCTCCAGGACTGGTGAGTAAATAAGCTTTGTTTTTTTCAAATTTCCTTTATGGCTGTTGCTGAGGTGCGTCTTGCAATCATAATAAGAACCACAAGGGCCAGTCCAGCCAGGACACTGGCCCTGGTTGGCGAAATGTCTGTGGGGCTCCCACAAGTAGTATGGGCCCTGATGAGTGCCCCAGGCATTTCTAGCCGATAACATCACTATGGACAGGCTGAGACTGATACAAAACATTCTGTCTGTTATGGTTGTCACTTGCTGCCTTTTTATTACTATAACAATTAAGTACATCAACTTTACAGTCGATATTTGTAAATATTCTATGTGTTAATGAAAATAATGTGTATTGTGCTGTTGTTGGGTGAAGTGATTTACACACATACATACACACACACATAACTATCAGGCTGTGTTTGTTAATAGTGTTCAAATCTTTTATATCCTGATTGATTTTTTCGGTGATTGTTACCAAAGTAGGAGTATGCTAAAATCTCCTACACCTATGGGGTTTATCCATTTCTCCATTTCTCATTGTAATTTTGTATATTTTGCCTCTGTGTGTGTGTGTGTGTGTGTGTTGAGCTTATGCTGTTGTTTTATATTCCTGATGAAATGAGTCATTCAGCTTTTTGAATTCTCTATCTCTTGTAATGCATTTTTGCCTTAGTAAATCTACGTTAGGGCTATTTACGGCATATGTTAATTGATTTTTTTTTTTTTCTCTCTTCTCTCTGTTCATCGCTAAGATAACTTTCCTGTATCCTCTGGGGATAAGTTAGTTCTGGTTTTCTCTAGTACTAAGGATGTAGCTCTTTTTGATCACAGACTCCCCTCCTTGGGCAGACCATGAGTCTTGCCTTCTCTATTCCCTGCCTCCTTCCTTCTTTCCCTCATCCGTACTCAAGCCCAAGAATCTAACTTCCAAAATGAAGGAAGCAGAAAGCCTCTCAAGGTTGAGGGGGCAGTGACGTGAGACCAATTGCTTTGCTCTCTGCTAAGCTTCCTGGGTTCTCACTTTATAGTACAACCTTGGCCTGGGATTTTTCCATGATCTTACCTGCTCCTTGGTGTATTTAAAGTGATGTTTCATAAATTTTATCCAATGTTTTAAGTTATTTTTAGTGCAAGATTGATCTAAATAATTTAGCCCACCTTAACCAGAAATTAAAATTCAACAAATGTAGCATTTTAGCACAAAACAAAAAAGTTAACTCCATTTCCAAAGAATTTTAGAACTGTAACAATATTCTTGATATCCAAAGTTTTTTGAGTGTAAGAGTTGAGCTGCTTGAGGAAAGAAAATGTTTATTGACTTCCAGAAGCTCTGCTTTGAACACGGAGAGGTGAGACCCAAAGTGCTGAACAATACTTTTGAAAGGACCCATAACTATGAAAGAGTTGGTCTTTTCTACCCCTGGAATGCAGCTCAGTGGGAGAGAAGGGAGAACTGGGAGAGGAGAGAAAGAGAGTCATTGAAATACATTCTGCAGAAAGGGATGCTGCTAGGTAGAGCCAATTTATGATGAAATAAGATCAGACATGATTTATTGACCACTTCCCATTTGGAACTCCAAGAGTGCAACCTCACAGTAAAAATGGCCACAGGAAAGGTGTGATTATAAAACAATTCTGTTTTGTTTTGTTTTTTTAACATCTTTATTGGAGTATAATTCCTTTACAGTGGTGTGTTAGTTTCTGCTTTATAACAAAGTGAATCAGCTATACATATACATATATCCCCATATCTCCTCCCTGTCCCAAGTTGCTTGCATTGCCAAATTTCTTACAGTATAGTTGGCTCTCTGAGAATGAGACAGATTTTGAATATCCAGAGATTCCTAGTGTCCCTGAGAGGAGACAGTTTGAGGAAGTCTCAGTGGATTTGAAGGGACTCAGTGTTTAGATAAGGAGGATGACATATTTTGCATAGATCTGGCATCAGAGAGCAGTCAACAAGGTGGGATTGATGAGAAAGTTAGAGGCATCTCAGCAGGGGCCATAGAAAGCAGAAAGTGGCTATGGACCAAACACAAACCCTAATGTGACAATGTAAAATACTCCACCAACCACAGTATATGTAGCCCAGAGAAAAACAGATGGCAAAGATGAAAATCCGGAATTTCCTTCCTAAATAATGAGAAAAATCCAGAAATTGCTGAGTTTACCATAAATGTTCAATTTACATATCATTTGCTCTGCAAGTTGGAAAATAGTAAAACTTGGTACTTTACCTGGTAGCACAAGTTATATCTCTGCACACCAAATGTTATGATTGTGCTAATGTAGTAATCTAAGTGGGGGGCTGGTCTGAGAATCCAAAGATTTTTCATTTTTATAGAGGTGAGATTTACATGACATAAAATTAATCATGTTAAGCTGAACGGTATTAAGTGATATTTAATATATTCACAAAATTGTGCAACCAACATCTCCATTTAGTTCCAAAACATTTCAATCACCCCCAAAGGAAACTCTGTAGCCATTCAGCAGTTGCTTAGCATTCCTCTCTTTCGCCAGCCCCTGGCAAACACCAATCTTCTATCTGTCCCTTTGGATATACCTATTCTGAATTTTTCATGTAAATAGAATCATACAATATGTGACCTTTTGTGTCTGGCTTCTTTCATTTAGCATAATGCTTTTGAGGTTCATCTGTATTGTAGCATGTGTCAGTACTTCATTCCTTTTTATGGCTGAATAATATTCCATTGTGTGTACATATGTTAATCTATTTATCCCTTGATATATATTTGGGCTGTTTCCACATTTGGTTATTGTGAGTGCTGCTATGGACATGTAAATACATGCATTTGTTTGAGTATTTGCTTTCAATTCTCTTGGGTATATACATATCTAGGAGTGGAATTGTTGGGTATATGGTGGTTCTGTGTTTTACTTTTTTTTTTTTTTTTTAATGTTTTTGAAGAACTGTTTTCCATAATGGCTGAACCATTTTATGTTCTAACTAGCAATGCACAAGGATTCCAATTTCTCTTCATAGAGGCCAACATTTGTTATTTTCTGTCTTATTGATTACAGCCATCCTAGTGGGTGTGAAGTCACACCTCAGAGTTGTTTGATTTGCATTTCTGTAATGACTAAAAATGTTGAGCATCTTTTCATGTGCTTGTCCATTTGTATATCTTCTCTGGAGAAATGTCTATTCAAGTCTTTCAGCCATTTTAAAAATTAGGTTATTTGACTTTTTGTTGTAAGAATTCTTTATATATTTTGAATACTAGATTCTTATCAGATACATAGTTTGCAAATATTCTCTTCCATTCTGTAGGTTGTCTTTCACTTTCTTGATAAGGTAAGTTTTTAATTTTGATGAAGTCTGACTTATCTATTTATTTTGTTGGTCATACATTAGGTATCTTATCCAAGAATACATCAGCAAATCCTAGGTCATGAAATTTATTCCTATATTTCCTGGTAGTGACTTTATAATTTTAGCTTTTGCATTTAATTTTTTGTCTCTTTTGAGTTAATTTTTGTATATGAGGTGAAGTAAGGGTCTAATTTCAATTTCATATATTGTTATTCAATTATGCCAGCAGCATTTGTTGAAAAGAATAACCTTTCTACTTT
This sequence comes from Hyperoodon ampullatus, assembly GCF_949752795.1. Lineage (NCBI taxonomy): Eukaryota > Metazoa > Chordata > Mammalia > Artiodactyla > Ziphiidae > Hyperoodon > Hyperoodon ampullatus. The sequence goes on from NC_136913.1 coordinate 32,966,890, forward strand.
GGATAGTGTTACGGAGTGAATTGTATTCCCCCACAACCCATGTGTTTAAGCCCTAACCCCCACTCCCCTGTGATTGTATTTGGAGATAGGACTTTAAAGAGAGGTGAGGTTAAATGAGGTCGTAGGTGTGAAGCTCTGATCCAATATGTCTGGTATCTACAAAGAAAAGGCTATGTGAGGACACAGCAAGAAGGCAGCTATCTCCAAGCCAAGGATAATGGCCAATCCTGACGGAACCTTGATCTTGGACATCCATCCTCCAGAACTATGAGAAACAAATTGCTGTTTTTAAGCCACTTAGTCTGTGATATTTTGTTATGGCAACCCTAGCAGACTAAGACAGATGGTCTTGGCATCATTATCAAAAATCAGTTGACTTTAAATATATAGGTTTATTTCTGGACTCTCAATTCTATTCCTTTGGTATTTATGCCAGTAGCACACTGTTAGAATTACTATAGTTTTTCAGCTAGTTTTGAAATCAGGAAGTTTGAGTCCTCTTTGTTATTTTTCTCAAAATTGTTTCAGCTATTTGGAGCCCCATGCAATTCCATATGAGTTTGAGGATTGGCTTTTCCATTTCTGCAAAAAAAAAAAAAAAAAAGAATGGAATTTTTATAGTAAGGACATTGAATTTGTAGATTACTTGGGGTAGCTTTGGTATTAAGTCTTCCAAACCATGAACATAGGATATCTTTCCATTTCTTTAGGTCTTCATTAATTTCTTTGGCTCTAATTGATGAATTGATCCATTTGTCACAATATAAAATCTTCTTTGTCCCCTATAATAGTATTTTGTCTAATATTAGTATAGCCACTCCAACTCCATTTTGGTTACTGTTTATGTGTAACATCTTTTTCCATCCTTTCAATTTCAAGCTATTTGTGTCTTTGGATCCAAAGTGATTCTCTTATAGAGAACATATAGTTGGATTATAGGTTTTTAAAAAATCTATTGTGCAAATCTGTTTATTGCTTTTAGAGTTTAACCCACATACATGTAATTATTGATGAGGAACGATATACCTGTGCCATTTTGCTATTTTTTTCTGGATTTCTTATTCCCTTTTTCCCTCATTTCCTTCATCTCTGCCTTCTTTTATGTTTAATTTTTGAAGTGTACCGCTTTGGTTCTTTTCTCATTTCCTTTTGTGTATATTTATAAAATATTTTCTTAGTGGTTACCATAGGAGTTTCAATTAACATGCTAAATTTAAAACCGTCTAGTTTGAATTAATACCAACTTAGCTTCAATAGCATGCACAAACTCTGCTCCTACACAGCTCCTCCCACCTTTGTTATTGTTGTCACAAATTACATCTCTATGCATTGTGTGCACATTAATATGGATGTATAATTATTGTTTTATACATTTGCATTTAAAATTATGTAGGAAAGAAAAAAGAGGAGTTACAAACAAAAAGTTCACTTATACTGTATGAGCTGTTTTGCATAAAATAGTCACTGTTTGGGGGTACTATATTCTGGACAGAAACTTAATTAACATTCATCAGAATAGAAATATATGATAATAAATAAATAATTTTTCTTTAATCAGGAAAGCAAAATTGTCCTAGGTAGAGTGTAGTCACCAGCCACAAAAGGGCTAATATGTCTTTATCTTTTCGCCTGAACTAAAATTAGATTTTGAGCTTCCATTTCAGCTCAGTAGTGAAAACTGTATTCTTTTAAATTGAAGGTAAATTCTGGATTGAAACTCAACTTCTTTTAGGGTAGCACTCTCCTAGTTCAGGAAATTCCTGTTTCTCCTTTCCTTCTCTTTGCCCTGGAGGTGATCTATGTTCCAAGGGGATTTATAAATAAGGTGGCGCTTGGGGAATATATGTCATTTATTATGTATAACTTAGCAGTGGAATCAACTAAACACTGACTTCGGCTGAAATAAATAAACTTAAGTGGTATTATTGGTTGACATCTATCAACTGCCTCTGTAACTCAAACGTCCATGCCCCTCTGCTCTGTGGTGCCCAGTTTATTACAGCTCAATATGTGTGTTCATTTTTCTTCATTTTGAGGTCTAACCAAGTTGCCAGTGTACTTTCAGCCGTTTTTATGTCCCTCTGAAAGGTGTAAGCCACTTTTTGGATGCTCCTCCAATCACCACATCGAGAACATATACTCATAACTTAACTACTCTAAATTGAAGTGCCAAAGTAGCCATGGGACTTCTCCAGGGACCTTTCCCTAACCTCTCTTATGTTTGGGTCCCACTAACCCTAAGCCCTAGGAAACAGGCTGGGGACATTTAATCCACAGTTTAACTTCCTTGATCAAGTCTGTCAATTATTTTTCTTTCCCTAAAGCAAATACATGGATTGTTTATCAGGATAGGCTAGGAAACTGTTCTCACATCCTTATACAACCCTTTGAATAGAATACATATAGCATAAACTCTAGTTCTGCTTCCTTCAAGGCTGTTTACTGGAGTGCCAGGTTTTCATAACTCATATATTCTACCAGTTTAAAATATCTACTCAGAAACTCAATTTATTTATTCTCAGGTGGATAAGCCTTCCTCTGACTCATGTAATGCCAGTGACCCAGTGGGTGAAGGATCTCAGATTATCAAGAAAATGGGAGAAAGAAAAGCCTTGGTTATCAAAATATTATCTCCTGCCACACCTGCAAACAAAACTTTGTGGCTAATTAGATGACTGGAATTGGAATAACATTTTATCAGGGTATCTCTATTAGTGTATTTTCTTGTGAGAAAACTGAAGTTCTGATATGTTAAATGACTTGCCTGAGAACCCAGTGATAATTAATAGCAACTCTGGGTACAAAAAATGCAATATTTTTCTATTGCTGGAAGCTTCTAGAACTGGAGCAGGAGAAATAGAAAGGGACTTTTGGCTAGCTCAATACCAGTGATTCACAAACATGCATTAGAATTGATCACAGAGATTTTGAAAAATATATATGACTCTCCCACAGCAAGCATGCAGATTCAGCATGTCGGGGGTATGTTCCATAACCCTGTATTTAAAAATAATCTCCTCAGATACTTTCTATGCTTTATAAAATAAACAAGCTCAAGAGCATGTGTAATGCACCTTCAATCTGCCTCAAATGTTGCCTTCCCTGGGCGTCCTGCCAGCAGTTCTTTCTGGGTCTCTTCCAGCTCCCGGAGACCAAATGGGAGGCAGCTAAGGCAAGAATTGTCTCTGATGTATGCACAGCTTGAGGCAGTGGTTTTAACACTGTTGTGTGCTTCAGGATCATCTAAGATGCTTGTTAAAAACGCACTTATCAGGTGCCACTCCCAAGTTGCCTGAACTGCTTTATGGACACTTGATAATGGGTAATTAATAAATGGGTATATGCTAGAGTTTGATTCAAAGCTGGCTTTTAGTATGACCTGGAAGTGAGGCTTTGGGGCTTCTTCAGCCATTACCCACATCAGAACTGTGGCTGCTCTTTTTGTGTATCTACCAAAAGCAAATTAATAGCTGTGCATGAACAAATCAGTTTAGGTTGTAGGGTTTATTTATTCAATCATCTGTCTCTAATAGTTGAACCTTCCTTCCTTTGGAGGCTGCAAACAGTCTGTCTCCCAGTCTTGGCTTTGGAACATAGTCTGGCAGTGAGTAGGAAGTGAGCATTACTTGTCTCTTGGGGGATTTGGCAGGATGCATGTAAAAACATTTCTCAGAGTATTTCTGAGCCTGCTCCTGGAAGCATGAACTGTCTTCCAAGCCTGCAAAATGAGCTGTGATGTTTGCTCAGTGGAGAGTTTGAAATCACTGAATTTGCTGATTGATAGATGCCTGTTTGGAGACTGGAGAATGCCTTCCAAGCATAATCTGTCTCACAATAATTCTCAGAAAACACAGATGGCAATAAAGTTTGGGCCTCAAAAGCCCTGGCATCCCAGGGGTTTGTATAGAGTTTAATTACTTTGCAGGTAAATAAAACAGGGAACAGATGTATATCACCAGGTCCAGCAGTAGGGTGAATCTTGGTATCAGCCCAAACCATCTCTTCTTGGCTCCTTTTATGGATCCCTGTGAATACAGAGACAGGAAGCCAAAAATCTGTGTGGTGAGCTCCATAACCTGTACTGCCAGATGAGGCAGGTGAGAACCATTAGGAGAAATGCCCAAGTCAGGATAACTATTGGGGCAGCCTCCTGAGGCCCAGCAATCTGTGTATCTCTGTGTATATATTATGTGTATATTTTGTGTGTGTAAGTGTGTGTGTGTGTTCAGGAGTCTTAAGAACTATTTTTATTTAAGTTTGAAAGAATTTTTTAAATAAAATTTATTTTGGAATAATTTTACGTTGATTACAGAATGGTTCTGTATCCCCCATTTCCTAGATTCTCCTATTATTAACATCTTAAAAACTGTGATACACCTTCCAGAACTTAAAAAAACAACAGTGGCACATTCTTGATAACTAAATTATGGACTTCATTTGGATTTCATTAGTTTTGCACAAATGGACTTTTTTTTTTTCTGTTCCGGGATCTAATCCAGAATACCACATTACATTTGTCATGTCTCCTTGGTCTTCTCTGGATGGTGACAATTACTCAGACTTTCCTTGCCTTCTGTTGAAGTGCCAAAGTAGCCATGGGACTACTTGACAGTTTTTTGGAGTACTGGTCAAGTACCTTGTTGAATGTCCTTCCTTTTGAGTTTTTCTGATGTTTCCTCATGATTAGACTGGGTTATGGGATTTTGTAAAGAATACCACATAGGTGAAATGTCATTCTAATGACATTATATAAATGTGTGCATGCTATCAACATGATTTATCATTGGCGATTTTAACCTTGATCCCTGGACCCAATTTGCTATTCTAGGTTTCTCCATTGTAAAGTTACTCTACCTCGCATCCATACCCTTCTCTTTGGAATCAGGTCACTAAGTCCAGCCTACACTCAAGGGAAGTTAAGAGAATTTAGATGCACTTTCTGGGTCATATTGACATAAATTACTTGGAATTATTCTGTAAGGAAGATTTGTCTTCCTCCAATTAATTAATTAAATTAATTATTTATTATATCAGTATAGACTCTGGTACACTTAATATATATATTATAATATATATATGATTCTTTTTGAGTTAAATTTTAGATTTCTTTCATCAGTAGTTTTTCTTGAGAAATGAAAGATTTCTTTCATTTGTAGTTTTTCACATATAGATCCTGCATGTATTTTATTAGATTTGTACCCAAGTACTTCATTTTTGGGGTACAATTATAAATGGCATTATCATTTTTTAATTTTAAATTCCAATTATTTTTTCCTGGTATATAGAAATACAATTTACTTATGTGTACTGACATTGCATCATGTGACCTTGCTAAACTCACTTATTAGTTCTAGTTTTGTAGTAGATTCTTTGGGATTTTCTACATAGACAATCATGTTATCTGAGAATAAAGTTTTATTTCTTCCTTCCCAATCTGTATATCTGGTATTTCTTTTTCTTGCTTTACTAATCTAGGTAGTACTTTTAATAAGATATCAAATAGCAGTAGTCAGAGAAGGCTTCCTTGCCTTATCTTAAGGTGAAGGCATTCAATCTCATACCTTCTGGTATAATGTTAGCTGTAGGGTGTTTTGTGGATACCTTCAATTAGACTAAGGAAACTCCCCTCTGTTACTAGTTTTTGAGCGTTTTTATCATGGATGAATGTGAAATTTTGTCAAATGATTTTCTGCACCTATTCATAGAATCATACTTTAAAATTTAGTGTTTTAATATGCTGAATTATATTAATTTTTTGTATGTTGAATTGGCCTTGAGTTCCTGTGATGAACCCCACTTAGTTGTGATGTATTTTCATACGTTGCTGAATTCCATTTGCTAATATTTTTTATGGATTTTTGCATCTTTGTTAATTAGAGATATTAGTATATAGCTATATTTAATTTTAATGCCTTTGGTTTGGGTATTAAGGTACTGATGGATTTATAAAATGAGTTTGGAAGTGTTATCTTAGTTTTGGAAGAGGTTGTGTGGAAGTGATCTTACTTCTTTCTTAAACTTTGGTGATGATTCTATAGTGAAACCACTGGGACTGCAGGGTTTTTCGGGGGGGAAGGGGAGGAGGGATTTTAAACTACACATTCGATTTCTTTAATAGATTTGGGACTATTCAGGTTACCCATTTCTCCTTGAGTGATTTTTGGTAGTTCATGTCTTTCAGAGAATTGGTCTATTTCATCTAAGTTACTGACTTTAAGGGCATAGAGTTGTTAATACTTTTATGCCAGTGGAATCAGTAGTGTTTGCTTTTTCATTGCTGATACTGTTGATTTGTATCATCTCTTTTATTCTTGATTATTCTGGCTAAATGGTTATTAATTTTGTTGATATGTTCAAAGAACCAGCTTTTGTTTTCATTGATTTTCTCTATTTTCTATTGATTTCTGCACTAACTGCATAATTTTCTTTCCTCTTATTACTTTAGATTTACTTTACTCTTCTTCACTAGTTGCCTAAGGTAGAGCTTGCATTCTGTATTGAAATGAACCCTCTGATGCATGCTAAAATTTTAGAATGGTTGGATTGTGTGATCAAATCCCTGTTTTCCTGCTGGGCTGTCCTCCGAAGACTAATCTTCCTCCCAAATTTTATTCCACACCAATGTTTTTTAAGTACTCATAGATGATAGGACCTCCTTCTACTTGTACGGGATACCCACATGCCCTCAATCTCATATGCACAGGATATTCCAGTGAAAAATGAATCAAACCATTACTGAATTACTTAATTGTTTTATAGACTCTGGTTTTCTAAAAAAATATCATCTGGATGCTTTCTTCTTCCTTAATTCTCCCCCTTTCTACCTCTACTTTTGAGATCTCTTTCCCTTCACATTTTTTTCCATCTACAGTCCTCATTCTTTGCTCCCTTACCATAGATACCTCACTCTTGTAACAGAAGGGAGTCTCAGTGCCCATTTCCTCCATCCCTGCAAGTCATGCCATGAGTCTTGAAAAGGATATGACCTCAGACAGCTGCTGAATTTCAGTGATACTCTTCTTGGTATTGTTGCTCCTGGCTTTGAGGAGACAAGGGCTTCACACTTCTCTGTCTTAGTGTCTGTGACTCCTTGAGTGGAGGATGTTATTTGTTTAGCCACTCCCTTTTTGATGGACATCTCGATTTTCTATTCTTTTTCTTTTTTTGCCATTACAAATAATGCAGTAGTGAGCATCCTAGTACTTATATTTTTGTATATATGTGTATTTATTTATTTATTTTTATTTATGGCTGCGTTGGGTCTTTGTTGCTGCACACAGGCTTTCTCTAGTTGCGGTGAGAGGGGGCTACTCTTCATCGAGGTGCGCGGGTTTCTCATTGCGATGGCTTCTCTTGTTGTGGGCCATGGGCTCTAGGCGCATGGGCTTCAGTAGTTGCAGAACACGGGCTCAGCAGTTGTGGCTCACGGGCTCTAGAGTGCTGGCTTAGTAGTTTTGGCGCATGGGCTTAGGTGCTTCGCAGAATGTGGGATCTTCCCAGACCAGGGATCAAACCTGTGTCCCCTGCATTGGCAGGCGGATTCTTAACCACTGCACCACCAGGGTAGTCCTGTGTGATTATTTTTAGAAGGATAATTGCTGGGCCAAAACATATGTGTGTTTAACATTTCAGTAGGTATTGCAAAAATTGCCTGTTAAAATTTTCCTGTTACACTCTCACAAGAGTATATGGGAGTGCCCTTTTCCTTACAGCTTCACCAATAATTGATGACAACAAACTATTACACTGTTGTAAATCTTATAGGTGAATAAAACTCTTGTTTCATTTTGAATTTCCCTGATAATCAATGAGGTTGAATATATTTCATATGGCAATCTATCATTTATATTTGCTTTTTGTGAATTTCATGTTTATAGTCTTGGTCATTTTTCTATTGAATTGTATGGCTTTTCCATTTAGTTTGTGAGTATTTACATATTGCTCATTCTGGTTATCCATCCCTGTCTGCTGAATATGATAAAAAATACCATCTTACAGTCTTTTATCTTCAAACTTTATGAATTACTTTAGAATACAAAAGTCTTTTAATAAGGCTTGTTCTGTCAATCTTTTTCTTTATGGCTTTTAGATATTGTGTTTTGCTTTAAAAATAAATATGTGCTTAATACATATATTCACATAAAGGTCCAATAAATAAAATAGAAGGTTACACATCAATTTGTTAATGGTGGTTACATCTAAGGAGAGAAATATAGGGGGAAGCATGAAGAGAGACTTTTAAGTTTGCTTTGTGTCTGATTGTGATGCAATGCATAGAGATTTTATAAAATACTGTATCTATGGATTAGTCGTATAACAAAAACCTTTAAAAGCTGGCTGAAAAAAATCAATTTTTCCTTTCCCATTTTCTTAATTACAGTGGGAATACACTGTAATTATTTTTCCCTCATGACTCCACTGTAATTGGTCTTGCCTGTATTATTAATGATCTCCTAATTCTCAATGCAGTGGACACAGTTGTCATATTTCCTGACCTGTTCTCCACTTGACATCAGAATCCATTCCCTTCTTGAATGTTACTGACCTTGATTTCTTAGGGTACCACTTTATCCCAGTTCTTTTCCAGCTCCTCTAACCACTTTTGATTTTTTTACTGCTTATATCTGAAGAGTTGATTTCCCTCAGAATTCCTCGGACAACCCTGCACTAATTGTTACTCTACAAACTCTCATTCAGTGACTATGTCTACAATAATGTTATTAATAGCCACTTATACCTGGATGACTCTTAAATCTAAATCTCTATCACAGATATGGCTCCTGGGTCCTTGATATCCATAAATCCCACTGCCAAGCAGATAGGGCCCACCCCTAGATATAAGTGCGTTGAACTCAGCATGTCCAAACCTGAGTTGATTAGTTCCATCATAAATCCATTATAAAACAATATACCTATTCTCCTTGAGGATATCATCATCCAAGGAAGCTTTACTTCATTCTGCTCACCCTTTCTATTTTTGTTTTCTTTTTTTCACCCTTTCTATTTTATATCAGGTTCTAAATTCAATTTTCTTCTTTTTCATCCTTCACATCCATACTGTTCCCTCATTTGTGCTGATCTTTCCCTAATTGAAGCCCTGATCATTTCTCCCTTGGCCTCTTTACTTTCTAACTGCATCCACCTTATTTCACTTCAATTCTTTTCCATACTACTTCATCCTCCATAATATCTTGCTAAGATAAAAATCTAATCATATTACTTCCTTACTTAATATTTTCACTTATCCATCATTGCCTGCAAGAGAACTCAAAGGGTGGCAAAATAGGCCATTTATGAATAGATTTTTACCTCATTTCTTACTCTATACCTCCTTTTAAAAAAAATTTATTTATTTATTTATTTATTTTGGGCTGTGTTGGGTCCTCGTTGCTGCGCGTGGGCCTTCTCCGGTTGTGACGAGCTGGGGCTACTCCTCATTGTGGTGCGCGGGCCTCTCATCGTGGTGGCCTCTCTTTGTTGCGGAGCACGGGCTCCAGGCGCTTGGGCCTCAGCAGCTGTGACACACGGGCTCAGCAGCTGTGGTCCATTGGCTCCAGAGTGCAGGCTCAGTAGTTGTGGCGCCCGGGCCCAGTTGCTCTGCGGCATGTTGGATCTTCCCGGACCAGCGATCGAACCTGTGTCCCCTGCATTGGCAGGTGGATTCTCAACCACTGCACCACCAGGGAAGCCCTACCTCCTTTTGAATCCAAGAATCTAGCTTCTACTGACCTACTTAAAGTTCTACATGTTCCTCTCTTCCATATTTTGAACATTTTCTTTCTCAGAGGATCACCATTCCTTAGCTCTTCCATGGGTGAGATCTTACTCCTATTCCTGATCCAAATCAATAATTCTCTTATCTACAGTGTTCATACCCTACTGCCTCCAAACCTCAGACACAGTTGAATTCTCTTCTTTCTAAGCAATGACTGTACTTAGAATACAACACTTTATTGTAATGACTTTTTTTTTTTTTTTTTTTTGCGGTACGCGGGCCTCTCACTGTTGTGGCCTCTCCCGTTGCGGAACACAGGCTCCGGACGCGCAGGTTCAGTGGCCATGGCTCACGGGCCTAGCCGCTCCGCGGCATGTGGGATCTTTCCGGACCGGGGCACGAACCTGTGTCCCCTGCATCGGCAGGCCGACTCTCAACCACCGCGCCACCAGGGAAGCCCTATTGTAATGATTTTATCAGTTATGCTACACTCTGAAAACTTGAGTGGAAGTATGTTGTCACATTTATCATGTTATTCTCAGCACAAAGCATGCCACTTGGCATATAGTGCTTAATAAATGCTTGCTGAACAGATGAAGACATTGAATGTATCTTGTTTCTGTTTCAGTGGATATGTTGAGTGAAGCAGAAAATAATATATGAGTTTTATGTGTTGTTATGAGCTGAATTGTGCCCTGCTGAAATTATTGTGTTGAACCCCTAACCCCCCATACTATATGTGACTGTATTTGGTGATAGGCCCTTTAAAGAGGTGATTACATTGAAATAAGGCCCTTAAGGTGGGCCCTAATTCAGTCTGGCTGGTATTCTTACAAGAAGAGGAAATTTGGACACAGACACTAGGGATTCACACACACAGAGGAGTGATCATGTGAGGACACAGCAAGAAGGTGGCCATTTGCAAGCCAAGGAGATGGGCCTCAGAAGGAACCAAATCTGTTGACACCTTGATATTGGACTTCTAACCTCCAGAACTGTGAGAAAATAAATTTTTGTTGTTTAAGCCACCCAGTGTATGATATTTTGTTACGGCAGCCCCAGCAAACTAATCGTAATAACAATAACAACAACAGCAACACATTTTTACCCCTTGTTGTATTCACTTCCTATGGCTACTGTAACAAATTGTCACACACTATGTAGTTTAAAACAATAGAAATTTATTTTCTCACAGTTCTAGAGGCCAAAAGTTTAAAATCAGTATCCCTGGGCCAAAATCTAGGTGTCCACAGAGCCATGATCTCTCCAAAGGGTCTAGAAGAAAAACCATTTCTTGTTTCTTCTAGCTTCTGGTAGCTGTTGGAACTATTTGGTCAATACTCCAGTCTCTGCTTCTGTGGTCACACTTGCCTACTTCTCTTCTGTTTGTAAAATTCCCCTCTGCCTTTCTCTATAAGGACTTTTAGGCCTGCCTAGATAATCCAGGATAATATACCTTTCTCAAGATTCTAAATTTAATCACATCTGCAAAGTCCATTTTGCCATATGAAGTAACATGTGCAGGTTCCAGGATCTGATCTTTGTATTTTGCGGGGCCATTATTCAGCCAACTATGCTTGTCTTATTTCTCCTTTTCTTTCTTCCTCCCTCCATTATTTTATTATTTCATTCCCTTCCCTTCCCTTTATATGTTCCCTCCCTCTATCCTTTTCCTCCCTTCATTTCTTTTTGAGCTTCCGTACCAACCTCCTTCCCTTCTGCCTTCTTTCCCTTCTTCTGAAAATGACAAGGCAGAAGAGGCTGGAAGGGACTAAATGATACTTTTTACATTCCTCCACTAAGGTGATGACAGAGCTGTGACAAGGAGACCACCCAAGCCAGGTCTCTTTTTCAAAACATTACATACAATCTCTCTAGTGTATGTAAAATCAAGGAGAGCCAAGCTGTCATCATGATATGAATGAAACTGCTGTTACTCTCTATGCATTGCTCTGAAATTATTACATCTTAAGAAATTAGTTGCATTTCACACCCTGCTGTATCTGAAGCATAGGAAATGCTTGACCATGATGGTCATTAAAAGGACATATAGGAGTGATAGGAAACAGGTTTTGTTAATAAATGTGTATCCAAAAGTATATGTGTGGATGATCAACATAATGAGTGTTTTTCAAAATTGGCTGCTCTGAATTTCAATTGCTAACTTAGTGTTTGTCACATTTCAGCTGTGTCCGCACAGCACCCAAATCAAAATGAAAATATTAAAAAAATCAGTTCATATGTTTGACAATACAATGCCATAAATGTGCATATGCTTTTTCCCTAGCTGAAGCAATCTGCTGTTTTGATGTAATGTAGACATGTCCATAGTTAAAATTTTATTTTTGTGTTGCCAAGTGAATATTTTGGGAGGTAGAAAACTTGAATACTCTTATGTTCTGACAGCCTCTCTGTAACCTGGAGACGAGTTACTTAGCCATAGTCCTACCTGCTAATATTAAGGCTAAAATTAGATTCCCGTATAATATTTCACAGGGTATTATGAAGGGAAGTTAAATGGTACTCAATAAATAGAAAATATTTTCCAAGAACCAGTGAAAAGCATTTATTCACTTTATTTTTAAGAGAAGTGGGTGAAATGGTAACATCTGCTAAAGGAGTGGGAAGCAATGCAAGCAGTTAACCAACTTGATCTTCCCTCATGTATATTCTTGCTTTTCTTCTAAATTAATAAGGTCTGCCTCTGTTCAGAAACAATGAATAATCACATCTCAAGTTCTACTCAATTTTTGCTATAATGTTGATTTTTTGAAAATATTATCCATATAAATTTACTTGCTTGTATATGGTGGGATTATTAGAAACTGCTTTAGGGAACATGTTTAACTTTTTTTCTTTACCTTTAATAATGATTTTCACGTTATACAATTTAATTTGGAACATTGGAAGAGGAGGGGCTGCCAGCAAGGAGGGTAACTGGGGGGCTACTAGCTTGTGCTTAAGTTCTTTTTGAGTGGTAATAAAAAAAGTGGTAACTTATAAACAAGAAACATAGTGCTAATTTTTAAAATTCTGATCCAGAATCATCTATTATACTTTTCATGATTTTTCTAATGCATGAGAAATGAGTTGAATATTTTCTAACTCTGGGAACTTTAGATGCGGTATTTGGAACAAAAGTTATATCTAATGAAAATATAGGGCCAGTGCCCATCAACCTTCTCCATTTTATAGGAAGAGATGAAATTCTAACAACAACAAAAAGAGATAGCAAAATGAATAATAAAGAAAAAGGAGGGCTTCCCTGGTGGTGCAGTGGTTGAGAGTCTGCCTGCCAATGCAGGGGGCGCGGGTTTGTGCCCCGGTCCAGGAAGATCCCACGTGCTGCGGAGCGGCTGGGCCCGTGAGCCATGGCCGCTGAGCCTGTGCGTCCGGAGCCTTGCCCCGCAATGGGAGAGGCCACAACAGTGAGAGGCCCGCGTACTGAAAAAAAAAAAAAAGAAAGAAAAAGGAGGTAGTTGAAGAGAATTTGCCAACATAATCTGCCATAGAAATTGCTCTCATGATTTGCAATAATTAGAGAATATAGCAAAGTTGAGTCTTGGAAGAGAGAAAACTCCTCAAGTCATTGGGGACCACTCAGAAGTTGAATGAGCTCTGAGGAGGTGGATAAACCACTTACAGTGTGTCACTGGGTTTTGTAGGGTCCAACATGAAGTTATCCTGGGAGAAGCTAATATGCCTTAACTCTCTACATCTAATTGGGTTTGGAAAATTATCCCCAAGCATATATGGAAGTCTCCAATGGCCAAACAGACACAGGGCTTGTTAATAATGCTTTAATCAAGGCTTCTCTAATGGGCATCTAGGATTACTGCAGGAGACAGAACTATGATCCCATGCAGAAATTACTAGAAATCCGTTTCTTTTTTAATATTATACCTACCAGATTTAATTCACCTTTAAGTTAAATACCTCTCCTCTTCAATAAGTGGCGCTGGGAAAACTGTACAGCTACATGTAAAAGAATGAAATTAGAACACTCCCTAACACCATACACAAAAATAAACTCAAAATGGACTAAAGACCTAAATGTAAGACCAGACACTGTAAAACTCTTAGAGGGAAACATAGGAAGAACACTCTTGGACATAAATCACAGCAAGATCATTTTGACCCATCTACTAGAGTAATGGAAATAAAAATAAAAATAAACAAATGGGACCTAATGAAACTTAAAAGCTTTTGCACAGCAAAGGAAACCATAAACAAGACAAAAAGACAACCCTCAGAATGGGAGAAAATATTTGCAAACGAATCAACAGACAAAGGATTAACCTCCAAAATTTACAAGCAGCTCATGCAGTTCAATATCAAAAAAACAAACAACCCAATTCAAAAATGGACGGAAGACCTAAATAGGCATTTCTCCAAAGAAGACATACAGATGGCCAACAATCCCATGAAAAGATGTTCAGCATCACTAATTATTAGAGAAATGCAAATCAAAACTAGAATAAGGTATCACCTCACACCAGTTAGAATGGGCATCATCAGAAAATGTACAAACAACAAATGCTGGAGAGGGTGTGAAGAAAAGGCAACCCTCTTGAACTGTTAGTAGGAATGTAAATTGATACAGCCACTATGGAGAACAGTATGGAGGTTCCTTAAAAAACGAAAAATAGAATTAACATATGACCCAGCAATCCCACTCCTGGGCATATACCCAGAGAAAACCATAATTCAAAAAGACATATGCACCCCAGTGTTCATTGCAGCACTATTTACAATAGCCAGGTCATGGAAGCAACGTAAATATCCGTCAACAGACGAATGGATAAAGAAGATGTGGTACATATATACAATGGAATATTACTCAGCCATAACAAGGAACAAAATTGTGTCATTTGTAGAGACATGGATGCACCTAGAGACTGTCATACAGAGTGAAGTAAGTCAGAAAGAGAAAAACAAATATCATATATTAACACATATTTGTGGAATCTAGAAAAATGGTACAGATGAACCAGTTTGTAAGTCAGAAATAGAGACACAGATGTAGAGGACAAACATATGGACACCACAGGGGGAAAGGGGGGATGGGATGAATTGGGAGATTGAGATTGACATACATACACTAATATGTATAAAACAGATAACTAATGAGAACCTGCTGTATAGCACAGGGAGCTCCACTGTACAGTAGAAACTAACACAACATTGTAAAACAACTACACCCCAATAAAAATAAATAAATAGATAGATAGATAGATAAATAAATAAATACCTCTCCTTATCTATAGTCTAGGAACTTCTGAAAATGATGTTTTGTGTGTATTGTCATATTATGTTATTTAATGTTTTATTATTTGTGACTTTTTAATTTCCTAAGATATTAAGCAATAAAATTCATGTTACCTCACTTAACTAAATCATCTTCTGGTTTTTATTTTGCTTTTTTTGTTTGCTTTTTGGCTTTTATCTAATCCTACTGTTTCTAATATTAAAGACTTTGAAGCATTTTGTTAAACCCATGGGCTGTGGACTTTACCTTCTGGTAACCCATTTCCACCATTGACTAGAAAGGCACCCTTAGGACACTTTGTTAAAGTCTCTCTTTCAGTTTTCTTATTTGCTAAATTGGGGCAGGGAATTGCTGTTTGGAATCCTTATTGATAGGGTTGTGAAAATGTCATTATATACCTTGTGTTGGGCTCATGGCAAGCATTCAAAAAAGGTTAGCTATTATTATAGTCAGAATATAACACTTATTTCTCTTCTCCCAGTGACTTGATTCTTATCATAAAACAGGGAGTGTCCACATCTTGACACAAGTTTCCTATCTGGATTTGTTTTATCTTTTTGCCTATTGCCTCTTCTGCCTCTTTGAAGCCTGTCTCAAAGACTTCCCTTATCTTCTATGAAAATTTGCTGAAAGACTAAAGAATATAAGTCTTATCTTCCTTTGTAAAGTCGAATGTCTCATATTCATTTAGAAGTAATTGTTTTATTCAGATTATTAGTGTATTTAGCATATCACTTTACCATGAATATTCATTCAAGAAAGAAGATGTGTAGGGGTCAGTATTCTAGGCTACTTTTCATTTTATTTTACTTTTTATGTTTTTGAGGTTCTACTCCATGCCAAACTCTGTATTAGGAGCAGTAGATTAAAACAAGACAAAACAAAACTAAAGGAAAAACAAATACAGTTGATAATTTTATCTTAAAGATCCTAGTCAGGGACTGTCCTAGAAACTCAACTTGAATAAATTGAGGCACAAAGGGACTCGATCTGCTGCAGTAACCAAGGGAAGGTGGGCAGTGGTGTGGCCAGGCCTCTGAGACAGTGGGAACAGTGGTGCTCTCTCTGCCAGGCTCTGTTTCTCTGCGGTGGGCTCCTTTATCTTCTGTAAGCCAGCGTCTTCCTCAAGTTCTTCAGCCTGGCTCTCACAGCTCTTGTCCTCACAGCTTCACCATCATAGAGGGGCTGAGCAGAGCCCAAATCCCAGAGAAGCGCTCTGACTCCCTGGCACAGAGTCTGTACCCGTCATTGTGTCTAGGAAGATGCACGCCTGTGATTGGCATCCTCCCCTAGGATCCTTTGTTGCAGTGAAAGAAGAAAGATGATTGTACCAGGAGATTAGAGGTGCTGCTTCCAGATGATAGCGATAGGGATGGGGACTGCTGGGGAAAAATGAACAATATATATACAGAGGTAGCTTTGGTGTCTGCCTGCCTGAATTTATGTTCTGAATTTCTAGTTTCCAGTCCACGCGACCATGGAGAAGTGATGTGTCTTCCCTAAGCCTCAGTCTTCTGATATGAAAAATGGGATATATAATATCAAGTGCCTCATGCATGGTGCCTGGCACACACTCATCTCACAATGAATGAAACCTCTTATTGCAATTACCATGTCCTCTACATTCGCTAAATGATCCCAGTCTCTATTCAGTGAAGCTAATATAACATTTCATTCTGAAAATAGAGGGCTGGATCAAATTCCCTTTGGGGTTCCTGCTACAAGCTTTATAACAGGAGTTGAAATAATGGCCATGATAATATGACTGAGTTTGTTGGTAGATGAGGGATAGTCTTGTTTGGTGGGAGTTAAGTTACCTCCCAAGGGAGGCAACATTTCTGGATTCCTGTCAGAAATTGAGGCCATATAGACACTGTTGAATTCAGATCGGCAAAAACTTGTGGCCTTACCAGTTTTTACCATGAACCCTTAGACCAGGTGCTAGGGTAGAGTCTGGGGACATCAGAGAGCTCTTAGCCATTCTCATGTTGACCTTTTCCTGATGACTCTCTTGGAAGTCTGCTAGGGCAAGAGCTTGAGAGGAATTTAAGCCTTCTCCAAAGAAGTTACCTGAGCTTGCTAGGAGTGGGGAGCCAGTGGGCTGGGAAGAAGACAGTAGGATTTCGTCGTTGCACACTTCCCATATGAGATAACCAAAAATATATATTTTCAAAGCCCTCAGAAATTTAAATTGCTCCTGGAATGTCTGCTGAGAACAGCTTTAGATATTTCTAGACTTGCAAAGGCTGGCAGGTTCATTCATGTTTGGCTGAATGCATCCTGTGCAGCCATACACAGCTTTTCTAATGCCTGGGATACTCAGAAGCTTGGGATCCTCACTCTATTGATAAAGGCAGCGTGCCTTCACTGCTTGCATCAGCTGAAGGGAAAGGGTGTTTTCCTTATTCTAATCACAAAAGACTGCTGCTTATGCTTTGAATGTTAATAGCAAGTATTTTGTGAGATAAAAATAGATTGGGAGGCAAGTCCCCCAAATCCACTGGGCCTATGTTTAGTTGAGGCAGAAAGGTGTGGATGGATTCTAATATCCCATGAAGCATTTCTCAAAATCATTTTTCACCCTGATATTATTCCACTTCAAGGAGAAAGTTTGAAACAGCCTTGTTTGGAGTTAAATACATAGTTTTCTATCTGGGCATGGTCATTTTTCTTTGAAAGATCATTCACCTGGAAGTCCTTGGTTTAAAATGACTGCTTGGGCCCTGCAGTTTTCTCCCCCTCCTCGCTTCCATCCAATACACAGCTGAATCTTGCTTGTGATGTTTTCTATTTAAGGCATCTATTCAGGCCAGTTTGGTTAACTTATTCCCCACAGGCAGGATAAAACCATTTTATAGAATGGTGTGTGCTGCATTCATTCTCATTTCCATTTATATGATGGATTACAGATTTTTCTCTTCTTATGTAACATCAGTTTAGTGCTAAAATGAAATGTGAAGATTTACAGATCTCTTTCCAAAAGAAATATTATCCATGAACTCTAAAGCAATAAAAGAAAAAAATTCACTGGAGAATGTAGCAGAATGAGGGAGTAATCTTGATGGTGGGATGAAAAAAATCCCAGAAATAGCATTTTGGTTTGTTTGACCAAAGGGGGATAATTCAAAATGCTGAGCAGCACAGTGTGCTGAGGTATTTGCATGACGATAGGGCACACAAAAAGGTGAAGCTCCATATGATGGGTGTTTGAACAGGTCATAAAGGGCCAACTTGGATGCCATAGATTGATTTCTGCATCATAGAAACATCCTCAAGGAGCTTGTGCTGAGGAAACGTGCCATATAGGCTGAATCTGCAAATGCTTCACAGCTTTCACTTCTCCCCTAAGTATAATCTCTTGCAGCCAATGAATCCCTGTTTTCTCCCTGGTAATCACAAGTGGTTTTAACAGTGAGGTTCTGTTACTTTATTCTTGATTTGCTACAGATGGTTGTGAAAAGATGAATCATTTGTGAGTGCAGTGAGGAGATAAAAGTCAAGACTTCAGTGCCTGGTTTACTGATGACTGCACACCAAGTATAGCAGCCTCTTATGGCAGTAAATGTCCGTGGGTCTTGACAGGGAAGCAGAGAAAGCCTACTTCCTTCTCGATCTAGTAGATGTGAAGCTATCATCAGATACCAACTAACAGGCTCCTGGTGTCTGGTTAGGGTGGGAATTGCTTGTTTATAAGAAGCAATTGATGAATAATAAGTCATAAGAACATCCCTGCAAATACCTACCAATAAGTTATGACCAGCAGATAAGGCTTCCTGTTGCTCTCCTTACAAAGAAATTTTTTTTTTTATTTTTTTTTATTTTTGGCTGTGTTGGGTCTTCGTTTCTATGCGAGGGCTTTCTCCAGTTGCGGCGAGTGGGGGCCACTCTTCATCGTGGTGCGCGGGCCTCTCACTGTCGCGGCCTCTCCCATTGCGGAGCACAGGCTCCAGACACGCAGGCTCAGTAGTTGTGGCTCACAGGCTTAGTTGCTCTGTGGCATGTGGGATCCTCCCAGACCAGGGCTCGAACCCGTGTCCCCTGCATTGGCAGGCAGATTCCCAACCACTGCGCCACCAGGGAAGCCCCAACAAAGAAATTTAATACTCTATTCCTGGGGAATAAAACTGGATCTAGGCCTATCAATTCTGGAAACGTATGCTTTTACTTGTGTCATCAAGCCTTTTTTTCTGAAAAGGGTGTAGAAATTTAGTGGACTATCCAAAGCAAGTTTATTCGTTCCCTGTTGACTTCTTCCTTCTTGTGGACTTTCTGTTCCTTCATTCCAAGAGGACTCTGATGGTTTTCCTAAACCTTCACCCATAGCCTCTCATTCCTGAGCATCACCAGCTCATGCACTCATTTCATACATATTAAAGGCCAGGCACCGAGCAGCCCTTTCAAGATGCTCAGCATAGAGAGAGGACATGTGGAAGAACATCAGTCATTGTCATACTGTACGATGAGATGAAAAGGAAGCATCTCCTGAGTCAGCCTGAGGACTGTGAAGATGCTTATGGGGACCCGTTAGCATCAAGTGAGGCGATTCTTGAGGGACAAGTAAGGATTAGCCAGAAAGATCAGCATACAGGCAGAAGAGGGGGAAAAGAAATTCCAGCAGATGTAACAGCATGGCCAAAGATTTGGAGGTTTAAGGGACCTTAGTACATTGAAAGAATTGAAGATAGACTAGAGGGTCTGAAGCAAGTTATGTGTGTGTGTACGGGTAGGTGTGCACACTTGCACACATGCAGCAGTGATGATATAATGGAAGATAAGTCTGTGACCTTGTAGGTCACCTGGCTCAATACGATGTTCACATGTTTTCAGGGCATAGGGGATAATCCCACTGCAGACAAGGCACATGAAACATTTCTATTCCCCCATGAATAAGGACATCAAACAGGAAAAAAAAAAAGAACAAAGCATATAGGCATAAATCCAGAGAGAGATGGAAGAAGTTGAGGACTGAGGTAGAGGGGCAGTTTCTAAGCCCATCTTGTGCTAGATCTTTGCAGTGTGACTTCCTTATTATTTTTTGAAGTATTGCATGTTTATATTGCTCTCAGTGTCAACCCCAGTGTTTGACTATAAATCCCAATTTAGACTGACTCCAGCTTATAAATACATTATGTCCCCAAACCCATTTATAAGTTAGCTATTCTGACTCACAAGGTGTTCACCCATAGAAGCAGTGTTACAGAAGGCAGCAATGGCATCCCAAACCCATGCCCTAAGCCCATGTGCCCATTGTGTGCTTGAGGAACAGTGTTTCTGGGTCCCCACTGCCATGTATGTCTGGTTGACACTAAGTCAGCTTACCTCCCACATGTCCCAAAGGCACTTTAGCCAACACGTATACAACAAAGTCCCCATCTTCCCTTATGTTCCTGATCTCACACCCGCTCTTCCCTCTCTGCTTCTACCCTGACTCGCTGCATCTCCATCACCCAGACACCTGAGTTAGAACACTTGTAGCCATTCCTCTTTCATATTCCATGTTCCAACAGTCACTGAGTCCTATTTACGGGCCACTCTAATCCATTCCTTGCTCAGTACCCCCACTGCCCTAACCCAGGCCCTCTTTTTCCTCCCCTGTTAGTGATCACAATAGCCAGGCTTTCTCGCATTAGACCCAGGGTGATCTCACTAAGATGTGCTAACTTCACATCTTAAATCATTCCAGTGTCTCTGTATTACCTTCCAGATGGAGGCCAATCTCATTAATACCATGCACAATGTACCTCTGTGCACATCAACTTGTGCCCTGCATTCCAGTCCCATGGAACAGCTAGCTGCCCCCTGGATGCACTGGCTACACCACACCTCCTCTATGCCTTTGAAAGTTCCTCTCACATTACCTCCTATCATCTCCTTGTCCTCTTTCAGAAATCAGCCAAGACATCACGTCTGAGAGGCTTCTTTTTCTATTTAGTCATCATTAAAGGGTGATGTATTAAACACGTGATGCCAGGCACTGTGTGAGAATCCAGAGGTACAATGATGACCAAGAAAATAATCTCCGCCCTCAAGAGTTTTGATGGGATATAATTGAGCAAATAGACACTTGAACATAGGTAATTAGATCAGGGAAGGAGAGACTGTATCAGAGCATGTGGCAGTATTTAATCCAACTGGAGAGAAAGATTCTGAGAGGAAGTGACTTCTAAGCCAAGACCATGAATAAATAGGAGTGACCACCAGGTGAATGGGGAAGGGAGAATGAGGGAATGTGGTACTGTAGGCAGGGAAGACAGCCTATGCCAAGGTCTAAAGATGGGTGCAGCAACATAATTTTCAGGACCCAGTGCAAAATGATAATGTGAGACCTCTAGGTCAAAAAAAAGCAGGAAAAAAGTTCTCTTAATGTTATTAAAATATAAAATTTCCTTCCATGGTCTCTTTCTCAACCTGTCATGGTGTTTTTTGTTTGTTTGTTTTTCATTTTCTGTTAGTTCATGTCACCTTTCCTCCTGTAAGGGAACATGGACAGGGCAAGTGCAAACCTGCAGGCATTCATAGGCACTGGGGACCCTGGCCAGAGGTTGGGAGCATATGTGGCCCATTGGCTTTCTGTTCCATCTCCCACCAGCATCCACAGCAATGAGTCTTTTGAAAGTGGGGAAATTGAGCCAGGCATCTAGCTTTCCATGGGTCACAGATGAGCAGCCCCAAAGGGATTTCAACCTCCATACTGGGACACACTTGGTTATTGCTTGAATCAAGCATGGCTGAAGGTCTTGGCCCCTTCAGATTGACTCTAAATGGGCTGTGGCACTGTTAGCCTGGGTCATGGATAGCCACTGCCATGCCCTGTCCCAGAATGCCATGGAGCACAGTCACCTGACTCCAACCCTCTCTGTGCCTCTGTCCAGATCCGTGCCCCACGGGGTAGAAGGCAGCAGTGGTTGCCACATGGGTAGGAGGAAGGAGAGGCTTTGTGGAGCCCAGAGCACAGGGGATGGGGATTAGGCTCTACCAGAGAGGCCAGGAGGTGATAAGAGGTGGGGCAATATGAGTGGAGGCTTCAACCACTGTCACTTCCTCCATTGACCCATGGGGCTCCACTTAAAAACACAAATTCAAAGATAAGCTTATTAAGAATTTCAAAATGACTTCTGGAATGATGACATGAGGAGATGAGTAGCTTTGTGGATCCTTTCTCCAGTGAAACAAGCAGAACTGGTGAAAATTATATATTGTCTTAAAGCAACCATTTAACATCTCTGAAAATTGTTCTAAGGACATGTATCAAATTAAAAAGAAATTCAAGAATAACTACCAAATATCAATAAGTACAGTAAGAGTCTGTGGCATTTGAACCACAACCTCCTCCCTATATCCTCGTCCCAACTCAGAGTGATGGGAGCTCCACTTATGACAGAATACAGACAAGAGCACAGGGCTTTCTGTCCCTCCAGGTCCCAGTTCAGGACAGTGGTATCTCCCCCAGAGGGACAGGCCACCAGCATTTCTCAATCTCAGCATCTTGGAGTTGCAGAGGCTCTATTCCAGGAAAGACTAGGCTGAGAGATCTGGGAGATCTCTTCTTCTACCCAGCTCCCACTTCTTGGACAGAGCGTTACTCCAGCTTTGGCAGGCCAGCAATACTGGGGCTCCAGTCACCATCACCCCAGCTCACTCACTGGGTGAAGGTTCTGGGCTGGAAGAAGCAAAACAAGAAGACCAGAGGATGGTACCTCAGCCCAGCACCCTGCTCATGAAGCAGAGGTGTCCCTGAGAGAATCAGGCCACATTTCATGCCCCCAACTCTGGATCAGCATGGTTTTGCTCAGGAGAAGAGGCAGGCTGTAAGAACAGAGAGCTCTAAAGCTCTTTCCAAGGGAAATTACTTCATTTGGAACAAAACATCGGTAGTTCAAGGTTAAGGGTGCTCCCCAAACCAATGGAGGTTTTTAGTGGTACAATTACAAAAAAGCTGGTTGCTCAGTGAGAACAGTAAGTCAAACTCTAAACCAACTAGATATATATCATAGAGAATCAGGGAAGGAGATAGCTAAGAAGAGTCCTCCTAAGGTAGGAACAGACCTCAAAGACTGGCCTCAAAGATTATCTCTACAAAGAGATGACTGTTAGTGGGATCAGACTGTGGGGAAATTTATGCCTCAGGGCAGTAATGAAATCAATAGCAACATCAGTCTAACAGCTGCATGTGAATCCAGCTGTACCAGAGAGCCTAGAGAGATTTGGGAAAGAAACAAATAGAGCAAGCTGAAGCCATTATTACCCCAGGGCAAATGTGTGCATGTCCAGGGCTATGCCCTCTGAAGAGCTACATCACAGGGTATATCCTGCTAGGAAAATAGACATCACTAAAACAGTCCAGCCAAGCCACTAAACCAATAAGCAAACAAACAATACCAATGAACCCAAGAGGGGGTGTTAGTATCCAGAGCTACTACAATACGTTATCTAAAATGTTAAGTATCCAAGAAATGAAACAAAATGGGACCCATACATTAAACGTCCATGTTAAACACTGTAATTAGTGTTAAATGACTGCATGTCTTCTCGTTAAGATCAGAAACAAGACAAGGACGTTCACTCTCACCACTTCTACTTAACATTGTATTGCCTCTGCCTAGGGCAATTAGTTAAGAAAATTTAAAAAAAAGAAATCCAGACCAGAAAGGAAGAAGTAAAACTATATTTCTTTGCAGATAACATGATCTTGTACATAGAAACTTATAAAGAATCCACTAAAAAAAAAACAAAAAATCAAAACTACTAGAATTCACAAATGACTGATATCATCCAGGTAGCAAGATCAATACACAAAATCTATTTTATTTCTATAGACTAGCAATAAAAAATTTGAAAATTAAGAAAACAATTTCATTTATAATAGAATGTTGAAAAATGTAATACTTAGAATAGACTTAAAAAAAGAAGTATAAAACTGATACTCTGAAAACTCCAAATACTGTCTTTAAAAGAAATTAAAGAAGACCTGAATGAATGGAAGGACATCCCATGTTCATGGAGCAAAAGATTTAATATTGTTAAGATGTCAGTTTTCGAAGGGGGACCTACAGATGGCAGAGGAGTAAGACGTGGAGATCACTTTCCTTCCCACAAATACATTAAAAATACATCTACATGTGGAACAACTCCTGCAGAACACTACTGAACGCTGGCAGAAGACCTCAGACCTCCCAAAAGGCAAAAAACTCCCCATGTGCCTCGGTAGGGCAAAAGAAAAAAAGAAAAAACAGAGACAAAAGAATAGGGATGGGACCTGCACCTCTGGGAGGAAGCTGTGAAGAAGGAGAAGTTTCCACATACTAAGAATCTCCTCTGGCAGAGACGGCATGAGTGAGCCAGAGCCCCCCAATCAGCCTCTACTTTAACCCAGTCTTGTCTGGGTGGAACAGAGGCCTGAGGGTGACCTACATGCAGAGGTGGGACCAAAACCAAAGGTGAACCCCAGGAGCTGTGCGAACAAAGAAGAGAAAGGGAAATTTCTCCGTGCAGCCTCAGGAGCAGTGGATTAAATCCCTGCAATCAACCTGAGGTATGCTGCATCTGTGGAATACCTGAATAGACAACGAATCAACCCAAAATTGAGGCAGTGGACTTTGGGAGCAAGTGTAGGC
The DNA here is from genome assembly GCF_949752795.1 of Hyperoodon ampullatus. Taxonomy (NCBI): domain Eukaryota; kingdom Metazoa; phylum Chordata; class Mammalia; order Artiodactyla; family Ziphiidae; genus Hyperoodon; species Hyperoodon ampullatus. Next base: position 32,991,488 of record NC_136913.1, read on the forward strand.
TTGGGGTTTGCTGTCTGTGACTGACTTGTTTCTGATTTTTACGTTTATCTTAGTTTAGTATTTAGAGCGTGTTATCATTGGTGGATTTGTTTATTGGTTTGGTTTTTCAGTATATGCAAATCAATCAATGTTATACACCACATTAACAAACTGAAGAATAAAAACCATATGATTATCTCAATAGATGCAGAGAAAACTTTTGACAAAATTCAACACCCATTTATGATAAAAACCCTGCAGAAAGTAGGCATAGAGGGAACTTACCTCAACATAATAAAGGCCATATATGGCAAACCCACAGCCAACATCGTTCTCAATGGTGAAAAACTGAAACCATTTCCACTAAGATCAGGAACAAGACAAGGTTGCCCACTCTCACCACTATTATTCAATATAGTTTTGGAAGTTTTAGCCACAGCAATCAGAGAAGAAAATGAAATAACAGGAATCCAAAGGTGACATTCTCACTGAATATAAAACCGGTGTTAATATTTATGCACCTAATAACTCAGCAGAACCAAATTCATAAGAAAAAAACCCTGAAAATATAAAGAGAAATAGAGGGAAACTGAGTATCACCAGGAGATTTACTTTTCACAAAAACAGATCAAGTAAACCAAAAAATGTTATGTCTGTAGGAGAATTTCACAACATAATAAATCAGGTAGATCTTATTGATATAAATATCAAGAGAATCAAGGAATCAAGAGAATCAAGAATTCATGTTATTTCCAATTGCACATGGAAAATTGATGCAAATTGACTGTGATTTACTTAGGCCACACACACACACAATCTCATTTATATAATTACAAACAGTATACAAATAGCATTCCCAATCCACAATATGATAAAACCAGAACATTTTCACCAGCATGCTTACCTTGAGTGCCTAAAATAAGTTTGCTAAAAAGAAAAGAAGTGATAAAAGGAGAAACCTTGGAGCATCAGGAAGGTTGAAAATGCATGATAAGCAAAAATATGAGTAAATACAATAAACCTTCCTTCTCCTCTTGAGTTTTCTAAATTATGTATGACAGTGCTATCAAAAGCTATAATACTATTTGATGTGGTTCTGAATGCATGTAGAGGAAATATTTGATAATCATGTTATAAATGGGGGAGGGTAAAAGATGTAAAGGGAGGTAAGATTTCTTTACTCAAACTGGTTAAACAGTAACACCAGAAGATTGTGATAAGATATACATACGTAGTATGATACTAAGAGGAATTATTAAAGAAACTATACAAAGACAAACTCAAAACCATCATTAAAAATTAAGCAAGGAGGGGCTTCCCTGGTGGCGCAGTGGTTGAGGGTCTGCCTGCCGATGCGGGGGACACGGGTTCGTGCCCCGGTCCACAAGGATCCTGCATGCCATGGAGCGGCTGGGCCCTTGAGCCATGGCCGCTGGGCCTGCGTGTCTGGAGCCTGTGCTCCGCAGCGGGAGGGGCCGCAACAGTGAGAGGCCTGTGTACCGCAAAAAAAAAAAAAAAATTAAGGAAGGGGGACACTCCCAAACTCATTCTATGAGGCTACCATTATCCTGATACCAAAACCAGTCAAAGACACTACAAAAAAAAAAGAAAATTACAGGCCAGTATCTCAAATATAGATGCAAAAATCCTCCACAAAATATTAGCAAGCCAAATTTGACAACACATAGAAAGGATCATACAGCATGGTTAAGTGGAAGTTATTCCAGGGATGCAAGGATTGTTCAGTATCCACAAATCAATCAATATGATGCTAACAAAAGGAAGGATAAAAATCACTTGATCCTCTTAATAGACACAGAGAAAGCATTTGGCAAAATTCAACATCCACTCATGATAAAAACTCTCAACAAAGTTGGTATAGAGAGAAAATATCTCAACATAATAAAGGCCATTTATGAAAAACTCAGCTAACATCATACTCAGTGGTGAAAAGCTGACAGCTTTTCCTCTAAGATCAGGAACAAGACAAGAATGCCCACTCTTGCCATTTCTATTTAACATAGTATTGGAAGTCCTTGCCACTGCAGTCAGACAAGAAAAAGAAATAAAAAGGCATCCAAAATGGGAGGAAAGAAGTAAAACTGTCACTGTTTGTAGATGATGTGATACTATAAATAGAAAACTCTAAAGTCTCCACCAAATAAACTATTAAAACTAGTAAATGAATTCAATAAAGTTGCACGATACAAGACTAATGTACAGAAATATGTTGCTTTTCTCTATACTAATAATGAGCTATCAGAAAAAGAAAGCAAGAAAACAATCCCATTTACAATCACATCAAAAAGAATAAAATACCTAGGAATAACTTTAAACAAGGAGATGATAGACCTATATGCTGAAAACTGTAAGACATTTAAGAAGGAAATTGAAGATGATACAAATAAATGGAAAGATATCCCATGTTCATAGATTGGAAGAATTAATAATTAAATGATCATGCTACCCAAAGCAATCTCCAGATTTAATGCAATCCCTATCAAAATACCAGTGGCATTTTTCACAGAACTAGAACAAATAATCCTCGAAAATTTATGGAACCACAAGAGACCCTGAATAGCCATAGCAATCTTGAGGAAAAAAAAAGAACAAAGTCAGGGGTATCATGCTCCTTGACTTCAGACTATACTACAAAGCTACATTAATCAAAACAGTATGGTACTGGCATATAAACAGACATATAGATCAGTGGAACAGAATAGAGAGCCCAGAAAAGAACCCATACATATATAGTCAATTAATCTAGGACAAAGGAGGCAAGAATATACAGTGGGGGAAAAGACAGTCTCTTCAATAAGTGGTGCTGGGAAAACTGGACAGCTACACGTAAAAGAATAAAATTGGAACATTTTCTCAAACCACATACAAAAATAAACTCATAATGGATTAAAGACATAAATGTACCACCGGAAACCATAAAACTCCTAGAAGAAAACATATGCAGTACACTCTGACATAGACTTAGCAATTTTCTTTTCATCTGTCTCCTCAGGCAAGGGGAAAAAAAGCAAAAATAAATAAATGGCACTTAATCAAACTTAAAATCTTTTGCACAGTGAAGGAAACCATCAACAAAACAGAAGGCAACCTACTGAATGGGAGAAGATATTTGCAAATTATGTCCGATAAGGGGTTAATATCCAAAATATAAAACGAACTCATACAACTCAATATCAAAAATACAAACAACCTGATTAAAAAATGGTCAGAGGACCTGAATAGACATTTTTCTGAAGACATACAGATGGCCAACAGGCACACAAAAATGCTCAACATCACTAATCATCAGGGAAATGTGAATCAAAACCACAATGAGATATCACCTCATACCTGTCAGAATGGCTCTTGTCAAAAAGACACCAATTAACAAGTGTTGGTGAGGATGTGGAGAAAAGGGAACCCTCCTACACTGTCGGTGGGAATGTCAATTGGTACAGCCACTATGGAAAACAGTATGGAGGTTCCTCAAAAAATTAAATATATAACTACTATACAATTCAGTAATTCCACTTCTGGGTATTTATTTGAAGAAAACAAAAACACAAATTCGAAAAGATATATGCACCCCAATGTTCACAGCAGCATTATTTACAATAGCCAAGTTATGCAAGCAATCTAAGTGTGCATCAACAGATGAATGGATAAAGAAGAATTGGTATTTATGTACAATGGAATATTACTCAGCCATGAGAAAGAACATGAATTTGCCATTTGCAACAACATAGATGGACTTGGAGGTTATGATGTGTAGTGAAATGTCAGACAGAGAACAAATACTATATGCTTTCACTTATATGTGGAATCTAAAAAATAAAACGAATGAATATATTGGGTAGGCCAAAAAGTTCATTTGGGTTTTTCATAAGATGTAACAGAAAAACCCAAAGGAACTTTTTGGCCAACCCAATAACATCTCCAAACACCTGGAAACTAAATAGCATGCTCCTAAACAACCAATGTGTCAGGGAGAAAATTCCAAGCAAAATTTTTAAAAATAATGAACTAAAAATGAATGAAAATACAACATATCAAAGTGTGTGAGACACAGCTAAAGCATGGATAAGACAGAAAGTGATAGCACAAAATGCATACATTTGGGAAAAGGGAAAGTTTCAGATCAATAATCTAAGCTCCCACTTAAAGAATGTAAGAAAGAAAGAACAAAATAAACCCAAAGTAAGCAGAGGAAGGAAATAATTGAAAAGAAATCAATGAAATTGAAAACAGAAAAATGATAGAGAGCATCAGTGAAATAAAGTGCTGCTTCTTTGAAAAGATTAATACAATGGATAAACCTCTAGTAAGAATGACCAAAAAAGAGACACAAATTACCCATATCAGGAGTAAACGGGCTATTACTAAAGACCCTGCAGGAATCTAAAAGATAATAAGAGGATATGTGAACAACTTTGCACACTTAATTTTGACCACTTAAATGCAAATGACCAATTTCTCAATATGGGGGTTTGTCCTCTGGAGACTGTATGACGTTGGAGGATTACAGGAACATATGTTACGAGGAGATGTGCACATAAACTGCATTAGCATCAATGTTAATCTCCATTTACCTAACTGGCTTACTGAAAATCATCTCTAATATCTACATCTCTCTATCTTATCTTCTTTTCGAGGGATTTTATAGTCCAGTTATGATGGCATATTTAATTCAAAAGAAAAGTACATAGATTTAAGATACTATAGCCTTAAATGGGAAAAAAAGAAAGAAAAAGAAAAATGCAGGAATGCATTATGAATGCATCCTTAAATAATAAAATGCAACGCATAGTCTCAGAAAGCAAAGAATGGCACTCTATCAGACTTATAGAGTCTCCTGATTGGCACCATGATATGCATTGCCTACAGCCTTCTGTGATTCGCATTAAGTCAGCATGCTCTATGGTACCAGCACAAACAAATGTCTGTACTATTCTTTAAATCATTTATTCGTTTGTTTGGCTTTCAAAGCTTGTACTCAGTTCTTTTTTTTTTTTAACCTTCATATTATCTTCCTGATCTTGCCCAGACTGGTATGCCATTTAGACAAAACATACATATCATTTGTTTTCAACAAATACCACAAATCTGAGCTGTCTCTGAGGACACTTAAAACTACCATTATCCCCATGCCTCTATTTCAATTTTCTTTTTTTCATAACCTCATCTTCCCAAACCATATTTGCTTCACTTAGAAACCATACCAGGGGTATTGATTTTTCTTGATAATTTAACACTGGTGCCTCTTGATTTTTATACTCTCTAAGAGTTCATCTACAGATCGTTTGCTAAGGAACACCACAGTGAAAAATTAAACACTCAAGTGCTTCCATCATTTAAAGGGAAGTTACATCTTCTTACTTCCTTTTTAGAAGGACACTTTTTGTTCTTCTTTGGTGTGTCAAAAAAAAAATAGGACAGATATATCCCTAAGTGGATGACTTATCAAAGTCCTCTTCAGAGAAGAGCAATTGTGTCCCTGCCTCAGCACGCATGCCACAGCCTGTGGCCAACTTAGCAGTGTCCTTTCCTGCCCTCTTTTTATACTGCTATCTCATGGAGTCTCTGGAAAAGTTAAAAGGGTAAAAAGGTTCTTAGAATTCTTGGCACACTCTGTGCTACTCTCTCCAGATCTTCCTTCTCTTAAATGGCCTTTAAATTTTAAATTCCACAGCATGAAACCCATTGGGATTCCATAGTGACAGTACTGGCCAGCCAGCCAGTGTAGTTACAGCAGGGTTTGATGCTGGCCTTTGTGATGTGTCTTGTTCAAGGCTGTTAAGCCTGAGCTCATTCTTTTCATCCATGCCCATGCTGGACACACTGAAAGGTTAGAAAGTAAATCTTCACTTGTCAAGTTCTATAGAGACATATTTCTCAGGTATCTAGTTTCAGATACAAAGTTTCTTAAGTATCTAGTTGAAGTTTTTTGAAGCTGTGAAATTCAGTCTTAGTCATAAACACATCTTATTTCACTAGAAACTTGGCAGAAATTCCAGCTATAAGTGAGCAAATGAAAGCCATAAAGACAAGAGCGCTTTTAGTGGAAAGGGGTGCCTGTATGTTTATGCTGAAACTAAAAAAGTTGTCTTATTTTTTATGAATATTTAAATTTTAATAGCTTCTTAAATTTCTTCTTAGGTTACTGATAATGATAAAAAAGAAAATACCTCCAACAAGGAAAAATGAGGAATAGTTCTTACATATTTTCTTTTCACTTCTGTTATTTAGAAAATTGAAGGCATGATGGGATGCAAGCTGAGTTATTTACCACCTCAACTCAGTGGACAATTGCCATTGTTTCACTATAGTTTGAGTTATAAAGATTTAGCATAAGGTAGAATATGTCTCGCCAACCCTCTAATGAAAATGGACTTGTCTTTACGTTCAACTGTTTTGGTTTGAGCTCCCTTGCAGAACTCATATCTCTTTTAAAAGTATAGCTATCAGCAGCCTATGTATCATTTTTTAAATTCATCTTTCCTGGCCCTTGATTCACTGATCTTTGACCACAGATTACATCGTTTTTAGGGTCTCTTCATCTAATCCCTAAACTCGAAGAATGTGACAGGAGAGTACAGAAAGAAATCAAACAAAAAAAAAATCAACCAGCCAACCAACAAACCCCAAAACCTCAAACCGAAGAATCACCCCCCTTCATCCATTTTCCCCATCTTGCTTGCCGATGTGCCTCCATCATTTTTGATAGTATGTGACTTGTTCCATATTTCTACCTCTGAAATCTGGTGCCACTTTTAAAAAGCATCATCCTTTACCCTGCCCATTTATCAATAGTCAGGTTAACCAGTTTGTTCCCTAAGTCTTAGAAATCACAGTCCTTCATTGTCTGATATTCAATACCTTAAGAATTTTGCTTCACGTATTTTGACCAGTGTTTTCAGTTCGTTCATGTAGGAGGGTAAATTCAGCCCATTAATAGATCTTGAATAGAGGTGGAAGTTTGTTGCCATTTTTGATTGTCATCCTTTAACCATCTAATCAAGAGTAAGATTGACCTCACCAGTCCTTTTTTAATGTTCTTTGGATATCACCCTCCTTTCTGCATCTCTTTAGCTCTGTCTTGGATTTGCCAGAAGAGTAACTAGATTTCTTTGACCTGTTCTCACATCTTTCTCTTTACACTGTCATTTCAGGGGTTTGACACTATCTCTCCCAGTGGAGAAAATAGAAAATGTTAATAAATAAGAGCTTGCTCTTTACAAAGTTCATTGTTTCATAAGTTTCCCATTTGACAGTGAGGTCCAGGACTACACTGTTACTAGCTTTACAATATATTTGAATTTTCAACTTTGCCTCAACTCACATTGTCAATAAAATTAGGTAATTTGGCTTTCCTTTTAAAGATGCTGCCTGCAGAATATTAACTCTTGGATGGTTGAGCTCAGAGATCAATTCCAGAAGAGCCTTGGGCAATATCCCCATTTTCCTAAAACATATTATAGTAAGAAACTCAAATATATAGGTCCTATATTCCCCAAATTAAAAAAACTATACTAGACCTAAAAGAAGGATGGTAGTGGAGAAAGTAATACTTTGGTTCTATACAGTTTCTCTACCAGGACTACAAATTCTCATCTGATAGCCCTAAGACTATCATGTTTCTACTTCCTGATATTTATCAGGTATACAAACCTGCAGCCTATGAAAAGGAGAACCCAAACACAGTATGTTAAACAAAATGAGAAGACAGAGAAATATGCAGCAGATGAAGGAGCAACAAAAAAACCCGCCAGACCAAACAGCTGAAGAGGAAATAGGCAGTCTACCTGAAAAAGAATTCAGAGTAACGATAGTAAAGATAATCCAAAATCTTGGAAATAGAATGGAGAAAATACAAGAAACATTTAACAAGGACCTAGAAGAACTAAAGAGCAAAGAAACAACAATAAACAACACAATAAATGAAATTAAAAATTCTCTAGAAGGAATCAATAGCAGAATAACGGAGGCAGAAAAATGGATAAGTGACCTGGAAGATAAAATAGTGGAAATAACTACCACAGAGCAGAATAAAGAAAAAAGAATGAAAAGAATTCAGGACAGTCTCAGAGACCTCTGGGACAACATTAAATGCACCAACATTCGAATTATAGGGGTCCCAGAAGAAGAAGAGAAAAAGAAAGGGACTGAGAAAATATTTGAAGAGATTACAGTTGAAAACTTCCCTAATATGGGAAAGGAAATAGTCAGTCATGTCCAGGAAGTGCAGAGAGTCCGATACAAGATAAATCCAAGGAGAAACACGCCAAGAAACATATTAATCAAACTATCAAAAATTAACTACAAAGAAAAAATATTAAAAGCAGCAAGGGAAAAACAACAAACAACATACCAGGGAATCCCCATAAGGTTAACAGCTGATCCTTCAGCAGAAACTCTGCAAGCCAGAAGGGAGTGGCAGGACATATTTAAAGTGATGAAAGGGAAAAACCTACAACCAAGATTACTCTACCCAGCAAGGATCTCATTCAAATTCGATGGAGTAATTAAAACCTTTACACAGAAGCAAAAGCTAAGGGAATTCAGCACCACCAAACCAGCTTTACAACAAATGCTAAAGGAACTTCTCTAGGAAGCAAACACAAAAGAAGTTAAAGACCTACAATAACAAACCCCAAACAATTAAGAAAATGGTAATAGGAACATACATATTGATAATTACCTTAAATGTAAATGGATTAACTGCTCCAACCAAAAGACATAGACTGGCTGAATGGATACAAAAACAAGACCTGTATATATGCTGCCTACAGCAGATCCACTTCAGACCTAGGGACACATACAGACTGAAAGAGAGGGGATGGAAAAGATATTCCATACAAATGGCAATCAGAAGAAAGCTGCAATAGCAATGATCATATCATGCAAAATAGACTTTAAAATAAAGACTATTACAATAGACAAAGAAGGACACTACATAATGATCAAGGGATCAAACCAAGAAGAAGATATAACAATTGTAAATAGTTATGCACCCAACATAGGAGCACCTCAATATATAAGGCATATGCTAACAATCATAACAGGAGAAATCAACAGTAACACATTCATAGTAGGGGACTTTAACACTCCACTTTCACCAATAGACAGATCATCCAAAATGAAAATAAATAAGGAAACACAAGCTTTAAATGATACATTAAACAAGATGGACTTAATTGATACTTATAGGACATTCCATCCAAAAACAACAGAATACACTTTCTTCTCATGTGCTCATGGAACATTTTCTAGGATAGATCATATCTGGGGTCACAAATCAAGTCTTTGTATATTTAAGAAAATTGAAACCATATCAAGTATCTTTTCTGACCACAGTGCTGTGAGACTAGATATCAATTACAGGAAAACATCCATAAAAAATACAAACACATGGAGGTTAAACAATACACTAATTAATAACCAAGAGATCACTGAAGAAATCAAAGAGGAAATCAAAAAATACCTAGAAACAAATGACAATGAAAACACGACAACCCAAAACCTATGGGATGCAGCAAAGGCAGTTCTAAGAGGGAGGTTTTTATAGCAATACAGTCCTACCTCAAGAAACAAGAAACTTCTCAAATAAACAAACTAACCTTACAGCTAAAGCAATTAGAGAAAGAAGAACAAAAAATCCCCGAAGTTAGCAGGAGGAAAGAAATCATAAAGATCAGATCAGAAATAAATGAAAAAGAAATGAAGGAAACAACAGCAAGGATAAATGAAACTAAAAGCTGGTTCTTTGAGAAGATAAACAAAATTGATAAACCATTAGCCAGACTCATCAAGAAAAGAAGGGAGAAGACTCAAATATATAGAATTAGAAATGAAAAAGGAGAAGTAACAAGTGACACTGCAGAAATACAAAGGATCATGAGAGATTACCACAAGCAACTATATACGAATAAAATGGACAACCTGGAAGAAATGGACAATTTCTTCAAAAAGCACAATCTTCCAAGACTGAACCAGGAAGAAATAGAAAATATAAACAGACCAATCATAAGCACTGAAATTGAGACTGTGATTAAAATCTTCCATCAAGCAAAAGCCCAGGAGCAGACTGCTTCACAGGCGAATTATACAGATTTAGAGAAGAGCTAACACCTATCCTTCTCAAACTCTTCCAAAACATAGCAGAGGGAGGAACACTCCCAAACTCATTCTGTGAGGCCACCATCACCCTGATACCAAAACCATACAAAGATGTCCAAAAGAAAGAAAACTACAGGCCAATATCACTGATGAACATAGATGCAAAAATCCTCAACAAAATACTAGCAAACAGAATCCAACAGCACATTAAAAGGATCATACACCATGATCAAGTGGGGTTCATCCCAGGAATGCAAGGATTCTTCAATATATGCAAATCAATCAATGTGATACACCATATTAACAAATTGAAGGAGAAAAACCATATGATCATCTCAATAGATGTAGAAAAAGCTTTTGACAAAATTCAACACCCATTTATGATAAAAACCCTGCAGAAAGTAGGCATAGAGGGAACTTACCTCAACATAATAAAGGCCATATATGACAAACCCACAGCCAACATCGTTCTCAATCGTGAAAAACTGAAACCATTTCCACTAAGATCAAAACAAGACAAGGTTGCCCACTCTCACCACTATTATTCAACTTGGTTTTGGAAGTTTTAGAGAAGAAAAAGAAATAAAAGGAATCCAAATTGGAAAGAAGAAGTAAAGCTGTCACTGTTTGCAGATGACATGATACTATACAAGGAGAATCCTAAAGATGCTACCAGAATACTACTCGAGCTAATCAATGAATTTAGTAAAGTAGCAGGATACAAAACTAATGCACAGAAATCTCTTGCATTCCTATACACTAATGATGAAAAATCTGAAAGAGGAATTAAGGAAACACTCCCATTTACCACTGCAACAAAAAGAATAAAATACCTAGGAATAAACCTACCTAAGGAGACAAAAGACCTGTATGCACAAAACTATAAGACACTGATGAAAGAAATTAAAGACGATAAAAACAGATGGAGAGATATACCATGTTCTTGGATTGGAAGAATCAACATTGTGAAAATGAATATACTACCCAAAGCAATCTGCAGATTCAATGTAATCCCTGTCAAACTACTAATGGCATTTTTCAGAGAGCTAGAACAAAAAATTTCACAATTTGTATGGAAACACAAAAGACCCCGAATAGCCAAAGAAATCTTGAGAAAGAAAAACGGAGCTGAAGGAATCAGGCTCCCAGACTTCAGACTATAGCACAAAGCTACAGTAATGAAGACAGTATGGTACTGGCACAAAAACTAAAATATAGATCAATGGAACAGGATAGAAAGCCCAGAGATAAGCCCACGCACATATGGTCACCTTATTTTTGATAAAGAAGGCAAGAATATACAATGGAGAAAAGACAGCCTCTTCAATAAGTGGTGCTGGGAAAACTGGACAGCTACTTGTAAAAGAATGAAATTAGAACACTCCCTAACACCATACTCTAAAATAAACTCAAAATGGATTAAAGACCTAAATGTAAGGCCAGACACTATAAAACTCTTAGAGGAAAACATAGGCAGAACACTGTATGATATAAATCACAGCAAGGTCCTTTTTGACCCACCCTCTAGAGAAATGGAAATAAAAACAAAAATGGGACCTAATGAAACTTAAAAGCTTTTGCACAGCAAAGGAAACCATAAACAAGACCAAAAGATAATCCTCAGAATGGGAGAAAATATTTGCCGATGAAGCAAGTGACAAAGGATTGATCTCCAAAATTTACAAGCAGCTCATGCAGCTCAGTATCAAAAAAAACAAAAACAAACAACCCAATCCAAAAATGAGCAGAAGACCTAAATAGACATTTCTCCAAAGAAGATATACAGATTACCAACAAACACATGAAAGGATGCTCAACATCACTAATCCTTTGAGAAATGCAAATCAAAACTACAATGAGGTATCACCTCACACCATTCAGAATGGCCATCATCAAAAAATCTACAAACAGTAAATGCTGGAGAGGGTGTGCATAAAAGGGAACCCTCTTGCACTGTTGGTGGGAATGTAAATTGATAGAGCCACTATGGAGAACAGTATGGAGGTTCCTTAAAAAACTAAAAATAGAAGTACCCTACGACCCAGCAATCCCACTACAGGGCATATACCCAGAGAAGACTGTAACTCCAAGAGTCATGTACCACAGTGTTCATTGCAGCTCTACTTACGATAGCCAGGACATGGAAGCAACCTAAGTGTCCATCATGAGATGAATGGATAAAGAAGATGTGGCACATATATACAATGGAATATTCCTTAGCCATAAAAAGAAATGAAATTGAGTTATTTGTAGTGAGGTGGATGGACCTAGAGTCTGTCATACAGAGTGAAGTAAGTCAGAAAGACAAAAACAAATACCGTATGCTAACACATATATATGGAATCTAAAGGAAAAAAAAGGTTCTGAAGAACCTAGGGACAGGATAGGAATATGGACGCTGATGTAGAGAATGGACTTGAGGACATGGGGAGGGGGAAGGGTAAGCTGGGATGAAGTGAGAGTGGCATGGACTTATATATACACTACCAAATGTAGAATATAGCTAGTGGGAAGCAGCCACATAGCACAGGGAGATCAGCTCGGTGCTTTGTGACCACCTAGAGGAGTGGGATAGAGAGGGTGGGAAGGAGACGCAAGAGGGAGGAGATATGGGGATATATGTATATGTATAGCTGATTCATTTTGTTATAAAGCAGAAACTAACACCCCATTGTAAAGCAATTATACTGCAATAAAGATGTTAAAAAAAGAAAGTGCTAATATTCAAATGTTGTGAAAATCACCGGGTGGGAGCACAACAGAGGACTCTGGTTTGCAGGGTAGCCCTCATCCTGGGGACACAGGGTGAAATAAGGACGCTGGAGCAGAAGGTAATGTGATGTAATTGTGAAAATTCTCCCTGCAGCAGGATACAGATTCCTCCTCTCACTTAGTCTGATGCCGTAAACAGGGTTCATTTCACCCAAACCGGAGGTCTCCTCATTATCCCTTCACACCCGGCAGACGCAGCCTCTGAAGCAGTTTTCTGCGGTGCTTGCCGGTCCAGACGGGCATGATTTGCTCGGATGTTGAGAGGTGAAGGGGCGGAGCCCGCGAGGCTCCCTCGTGAATTTCGCAGGCAGGTCTCTGTAATTCAGTCACTTGCTGGACCTGCCAACTGAAATGGGCGTGTGAGAGAGAAAGTCAGCTGTCCAGCAAAGGGGCTGCAGTGCCGGCTTCATCTCGGCCTTTATCAAGTGCGACTGTGTTTTAATGCAGTGGCAGTAATTCCAGAGGGAAAGATGGAGCTGTGGCAACTTGTTTGGATCTAACATGAGGCTTCAAGACGTGCCTGGTGAGACTCGCGCTGGGAGGAGCCCGGGTCTCTGGCCACAGCCTGTGGAGACGCTGCGTTGGCTGCTGTCTGTGCATTTGCACATTCTCAGTTGTGCTTGTCAGCTTGTCATCCTCAGCTGTAATTGCCTCTTTTCTAGCTTATTCTCTGATCAGCATCACCGGCACTGCAAATCGGCTTCCCACTGCACATGCTCCATCGGCCTCTTGGTGATTTCAACATCCCAAGCGCCTTGATAAACACAGTCAGAGCACCAGCGTCCATTTTCAACGCTGGAGAAATGGGTTCTCCTCGCCTTTCCCTCCCTTCCTTCCTTCTCATTTTGATGGGCTTTGTCCATACAAATACGGTCTACTTAAGGCTAAAACTACATTCCACAGCACACCTTCTGGCCCCTTCGGTATCAAAAGTGAATTATCTTTGCCTTAATTTTCCCCCTTTGGTAAGGGGTAGGAGGATTAGTATAGGGAAGCCAGGCAGGACAAAAAACCAAATTCTTCCACACTCCACATTTTCCTAAATGGATTACTAAATGCATATTACCAATCACACCCTTTTGTTTAGGCAAAACAGAGGGAGAGAAAAGTCGAGAGAGAATATCAGGCTGTTGTTATCCACTACTAATTATGGATGAGAGAGGATTAAATTGGAAAGAATGTCACTGCAGGAAAATGGCAAAGGAAAAAAATAAGCCTAACATTGTTATTATTCAAAAGAGACAACAAACAAAAAAACAGTTTAACTCTTCCTTCAAAGGAATTATAGAGCCAATTTGATGGATTTTTACAATCCAATTTGGTTTTTTAATCAAAAGTTCAAATTCCACCATGAGTACATTTTTAAACAGAAAAACTTATGGAAGGGCAGAATCTCCCCAGCATGGACAGGAGAGAAAAGGATCTTAATAATTTCATAGTAATGGGTTCTTTACTATGAAATCCCTGATTTCTGTCCCGTTGTGGCTACCTTCTGCCTAGCATCCTCTATTCCCTTCTAATATCATAAGCTTTACACAAGCCATCTAAACAGGCATACTTCCCAGTATGATTTTGAAACTTTATTGGTCAGGCTAAATGAATCTTAGCCTACAATGTAGAATACATGTTCTCACGCCTCAGAAATGCATTTGTTCATTTTCAGGTGTTTCAAGGAATAAATTACTTTGCTGCTTGATGCAGCATAACAGTTCCGTGCCTCACTGTGCTCTTCATGCTGATTGAACTTGTCTGCTAAGAGAGGTTTTGAAAGTTAGCAGCCTCAGACCTCCCAACGCAGTGAATTCATATTATCTATCCCACAAACATGTGTGACCTGTGGAACTGACAAGGAAAAAACTTGGGCCAGTTGCCAGGTTTTCAATAGCCTTTCGATTTCTGTAAGCCTCCATCATTAAGGAATAAAATGACCCCTTTTAATTGAACTAACAATTTTATAGCGGGGTAGTAGAAAGTAAAATTTTCTTACATTTTTTGAAATTACATTGGCACACACACCTTGTGATTTACTTGATTCATGTCCTATAATGTATAATGTAGCTAGACTGTCGAAAATGTCCATTATCCATCAATGAATATGTAAATACAACTAATTATGAATATTGACAAAAATGGAAGTGTTATTTCTTTAGAAAGTTATGATGAGTTGAGTTTTGTGGGAAAATAAGCAGAGCAAGCTAAACGCTAATGTGATGTTATTTTGTCTGCTAATGCAGATCAGTCTGCCCCTAATAAAAGCCAGAGGTTTACTGCAAAAAGCAGTTGCAGAGGAAAGTTAATTATGATGTAAATGATATGATTTTAGCTCAGAGGGGAAGCATGGGTAATAGAAATCTTTAGATCATTTTCACACTTTAATTTTAGATATTTGTCTCTACCTTTCCCAAAATAACTATTGCACCATATCTATAGTGTTGTAACTTTTCCATGTAAATCTAACGGCAAAAGAGCCACTTGGATTTAATTTTTTAGAGTTGGAGATTCATTGGGTCATTTATTTCAATTTAATTATTGAGCATCTACTGCACACCATGAGTGCTAGGGGCGTTAAAACTGTGATGGGACATTCACAACCTGAGCCCCAACAGAGATCACCGCTTAGCGGTTTTGAGTTTGCACTATTTCTCCTTCTTCCAAGGCCGACAGTCATCCCAACCTCCTTGGACTCATAGCTGTCTCCATACTAGAGCTGTGATCTGTGGCTGTGGCACAGATTTTTCTCTTTGAGAAGAAGAGATCTTATTGGGGGTGAACGGCCCAGGCTGCCAGCGTCTCTACCCTAGAAACAAATAACACAGCAGATCCACCTGGGCAACTTAGAATACCAAAGTTTGGGCTTCAATTTCTCCTGAAGTCGGTTTGCAGGTCAGGAGGAGGTGCTGATATTCTAAGGAAAACCAAAATGCGTGTGCATCTTCCTCTTCACTCCATCTCCTTTCCTCCCAGCTAGGCTGTGACGTCTTCCCCCAGTGTTCTGCTGCAAGGCTTGCTGAGTAAGAACCTAGGTTTCAGAGGTGAGACGGTAGAAGTACTGTTCTGTTTGTGCTGTCCTGGACACATTATGTAGCATTCTGTTTATTTTTTTCCGCAGCTTTAATGAGGTGTAATTGACACAAAATAAACTGCATGTGTTTAAAACACAGTTTGATAAGTTTGGGTACCTGAGTATATCCATAAAGCCATTATCACAGTCCAGATAATGTACAAGTCAATGACCTCAAAAATGTTTCCTCACCTCCATTTGGTAATTAGCATTCTAAGCCCCAGATTCTTCATCTGCAAAACCAGTATGAACATAGCATCCTCATAATGTCGTGGCAAAAATTTACAAAATACAGGTAAAGAGCACACTATGTAGCAGGAGAGGGGTCTGTGTTAGATCCTTAACTTCACTTTGCATTTAGTGAATATTCATGATCGTCAAGTTCTGACTGGATCCACCATTTAATGTTTCTCTTCCTTTTCCTCCAGTGAGTCAAATCTCCTCTCAGCATTAGAAGCCAGAAATAAAAGACCATGATCTGTGTTCAACATAAGTTCGCTGAACTTGTTGGGGGAGAGGAAACAGCTGGGCATTTTGAACTGTCCAGGGAGGCAATGGTAACTACAGACACAAGCCCTAGTGCTGGCTGACAGCTGAGCATGTGTGTGTGTGTGTGTGTGTGTGTGTGTGTGTGAGAGAGAGAGAGAGAGAGAGAGAGAGAAAGAGAGAGAGGAAGGGAGGGGACACATCAAGGGCATTGATGTCACTACCTGAAGAGAGTCTGATCTTTCATCAATAGCTGGCATCAGGTATGGGGATTCACAAAATTCTGTCATCAAAGAAACCAAAACCTGATGGAACACAAAGTGTAGTGAAACCTTTAATGCCCAGAAGGAAGCTACATTTACTTGAGTCCAGGGTCAACTTATAGAAAAGCAGTTTATAAATGTTGCTTTCTTGTGAAGCATCTCTTTTGATTATAAAGAAAAGGCATGTGAGTATGTCCAGTGGCAATCATGCTCATTCACAGCTGTGTGACTCTTGCATTACTTTTTAAAGCTCCTGAAAAGATACCTTCTCATGTTTCGTTTTTCTATACTTTTAAAATATATTACTTTTGTTCTTTATTTCTATCTCTTTTGAGTGATACGTCCTACTTACGGTATTATTCTAAGATGGGAGTTGCCCAGGGAGCTTGTTAAATGAAGATTCCTGGGCCCTGTCCCAGACATACGGAGAGTGGGAACAGGGAATCACAAGTTTTAATGAACTTACTGAGTAAATAGTACACACAGACATTTTTAGGCCATGTAACATTCTTTTAAAATATTTTCCTAAGTTAAAGTTTATAGCAATTCTATGTATTACATTTAAAACTGATATTAAAAAGGAGGAACTACAATTCAGCAAGACTGAGGAACTTACCAAAGTACAGACTTACCCCCAAATTTGTGATTTATCTACTATGTTTCAATACATCTGAATTTTGTAAAAGGTTAAGCCCTTGGTATGCCTATTAGTTTTTATCCTTCTGGAAGCTATTACACATCCGTCTAGGTCAAATAGCAGTAGCTCTTCTGTATTTATTGAGGCTGAGAAACATATTGGCTGTCTGATAAGAACGGCCATATCCTGGGCAAAACAGATGTGGTTGGTAATCCTATGTGTGGGGTAAAAGGACGGTAGAAAGAAGTCATATAAAAGAACATAAAGAGAGCCATTTGAACAATCTTTTCTTCATTTTGGTACTTTTTAGGCATCCACTGATGGCAGGAAGACTGTAGGTCCTCTGTTTATGATGGCTGAAGTAACCTGAATATGGGTTTAATGACATATGATTGAATGGACTCATTTTATAAGGAAGACATGAAACACATTTTCTTCTGTAAGTCAGAGAGCCATGATATGGCCTTGTGCCATTGAATCCCTCCTTTCTTCACATGCCAAGGCACTACTAACCCCATCATCAATTCACCTGGGAAACATCATGCCAGGGCTCCCCCAGTGATGCCAGCTGTTGCTCTGAGAACTAGAAGCTTTCCACTTCAGCTGCTGAGTTGGAAAATCCTTGTGGTCCTTCTAGAATTGCACCTCCAGTGAGGGGTCATTTTTCCCCCTTAGGATCTTGAATACCATCATGGGAGAGAGCTCTTATTTAAGACGTATGTCCTCATTGATGACACTCGGTTGCTACAGGGGAAAAACTCCCAAGATACAGCATTCTAAGAAATAAGCAGCACATCAGACAAAATTGGACTCGGCACTGATGAAAACCCTCAGGGAAAATGTATATCTGCTGTGAAGTAGTCCCCCCAGATATCATTAAGTTGTACAACACAAGTCTCATTTTATGAGTTTGGCAATGGAAAATCTGCTCTGACATTGCATTAGATTAAGATATTTCCTGAATGCTGAATACAGCTCAGAACAACCAGGATATAGGATTTTAATGTAGAGAGAGGAGAAAGTAGGGTCCTCAAGAGAAAAATAGGTATCAGAGATAAAGTTTTGAATTTTGAAAGTTTAAAATATTGTTACTATACTGAGGTCCACACCTCCATTTTGTAGCTATGATACAATTTCATCTCACTTGTTTTGCTGCAGACTTTGAGCAGTGATTTGCAGATCACAAATGCTGTCTTCTAGTCAAACACCAAGTATTGGTTTTACCAATTGTTCAGCTTCAGCAAGTCATTCAACCTCTTTGAACCTTAGCTTCTGTGGCATATTGTATTTGCAAAAGATGCCTGCAGCAATATCCCCATATCCCTCATGCCATTCTAGAACATTACCACTCCTATTTAATCTGGATGGGTTTGTGACTCGCTTGTAACAAATAGAATGGGATGGAAGTGATGCTGCTTGATTTTTAAGGCTCAGCCATAGAAAGCAAAGCTCCTTCTGCCTTTTTTCACTAGAACACGAGCTCTTGGATCCTTGAGCCACCATGTAAGAAGTCAAATTACCCTGAAACTGTCATGCTGTAAGGGTGCCAAGTGACGAGGGAGACCATGTATAGATGTTTTTTCTGTTGGCAGCCTTAGTCTTCAAGTCCTGCCAGCCCAGATGAATGAGCGTCTCCTAATAACAGCCCCTGCCATCAGTTCATCCTCAGCCTTTAAGTTTCCCAGACACTATGGAAAAGAAACAAGTATTCCCTATTGTGCCTTTTCCAAAGTTCTGACCCACAGAATCTATGTGCATAATAAAATGGTTCTTTTACAGCACTAAACTTTAGTATTTGTTGTGCATATCTGTAACTAGATGTAATTGTAACTAGGCCAGCCTTCATACAATGTTAAGGAAGTCAGATATGTTTCTGTATGGGAAAACTTCCTAAATTGTAATGTGCTTCTCTAATATGTAAAGATAGTTCTCTTTTTCCTGCCTTATAACTCAAGGCCTGCAGGTATTATAGCTACCTGCTTTGAAACGATTTCCAATTCCAAAAACCATTTTTTACTTAGTCCTATAGAAACCTTAGCTCCTTGGAAGAGCTTGTCATCAGTTTAAAACAGTAATTTCTGCATAATTATCAATATATATATGTATATCTACACAATGCCTATATACACATATGTATATTTAATACACACACACATATATACACACACAGACATTCACATGCACATAATATATTTTCATGTTTAGCACTGACAAATGAATCTGATTAGGAAAGATATTTACTAGGGAAACATTTTTGCAAGCATAGGAAGTCAGTAATTCCCAATCTAGTATATACAGAGATTGAACATGAAAAAACACTCATGCATTTTTTTTGTTTTGTTTTGTTTTCGTTTTTTTTGTTTTTGCGGTACGCGGGCCTCTCACTGTGTGGCCTCTCCTGTTGCGGAGCACAGGCTCCGGACGCGCAGGCTCAATGGCCATGGCTTACGGCCCCAGCCGCTATGTGGCACGTGGGATCCTCCCGGACCGGGGCACGAACCCGCGTCCCCTGCATCGGCAGGCGGACTCCCAGCCACTGCACCACCAGGGAAGCCCCTCATGCATTTTTTTATTGGATAATTTTTTTTCAAGAGAAAGAACTTAGGTTAATTTCAGTTCTGCTAACGTTTTTTCACTAAAACCACCAAACATTTTATAATTTTATGTAAAATTACATCTCTCCCAAGATACATCCTAAATGAATAGTCTTCCCTTGTTTCTTTGCTTCTCTGTCTGTGTCAGAGGTGCTAGGGCATATAAGGCCTCAGAAACGACTCACTGCATTGTAGTTCTTGAAAAGCTCAGGATCCCTCTTCAGTTTTTGTCCATAATATAATTTTCTTTCTGAGTTGGCCTCATTCTTTCCTCTCTCTAAAATGAACCCTTTCCACATACAGAAACCTGAATCAGAAGTATACCCAAGAAGTTCATCTTACGGCATTAGTCACTAGTTGTCCATACATTCTGGGGAAATCTGTGATGGTGATGGTGGATGGTTGAGCAAGCTTAATTTGGGCCCAAGATACACAATATTTAAATGGCTTGGGAGAAGGGGAAACAGTTTATAACAACACAAGCCAGGACTTGACATCTTACATGATGAAAACTAGTCTTCCTCTTTGCATTAATTTTTAAATCTGAATATTTTTTCTTATTTTAATGCATCTTTACTTATAGTATCACATAAGATAATGGAGAGCATTAGAAAATATCTAAGGGATTCAGGATTTGTTTTTTTATAATGGCTATCCCTCAAAGGACCTACTGTAATAATTTATTCTTAATCTACACAAAGGGAGGTCTTTTTCTGACTGTCTATCATTTGATGAGATATTTGAACAGTCAGGCAGTCATTTTCTGTCATTTCAAGTGCCTGATTTAGTTCAAGCTCTGAGTAGGTTAAAAATAATAGTTATAATGAAAAAAAAGAACAAATATTTTCCAAATGTAGAATTATAATTTTTAAAAATTCCTTAAAAAATTATTGAAATAGAGTTGAGGTACAATATTATGTTGAATTACCATTTTTAAAAAGGTACCCATATCACTCCTTGCATTTTAGTTTAATCAGGTTCAGAATGATATGGACATGTTACCTATCATAGAAACTACACAAAGATAATTTGAAAATACATGTCATTTTGTTGATAAACCTCTACAGGCACACTATTAGCCATGGTCTTCCGGTATCCTTTGAGTTTATTTTTCACTATTATTGAGCTCTGCCAATTCTGCCAGTGGGCTCTGGTCCATGTGCATTTTTAACTGCATCCTATCTTAGTGCTGATCTATATGATACCATGCCTCTTCTGTAAAACCTACTCACAACCTTGGCCTCATTATTAGTGCCTAGATCAGGATCCTCCTGTGCTTTTCGTTTAAGTTAGAATGCCAGGCATTTAACATATAAGAACAAAGGAAGTTCAACTAGTTGTAGGGTGTCTTTCCTGTAGGTAGCTAAAGTATAGCATTTCTAATGACATTTGCATGTTAGGTCTGCCCTGACAATAGAAGGACAGTTACTCTTCTGGGCCCACAGCAAAATTCGTCCCAATTTTCACTTAATTTTTTAATGATATCCAATAAAAGTGTGGTTTAACTAGTGAAATTCTCGGGAAAGGTGAGTGATACGATCCGAAAGAAGAAAAGGAGGCAGAGCTAAATATTATCTTTAGCTCTGTGGGTAGACATTACTCAGATTCTTACCTTGAGTCTTTGCATCCAAATTTGCAAGAACAGCTGATTGCCCAAAGCAATCATTTTGGATAGACACTTCAAGATTTAAAATAGAAGCATCCTAAAGAGGGCCCCCTTTTTTCCACTTATTCCATTGCTTGATGTCATTATTCTGTATTGATTACAACCATTTCACAAATGGTATGAAAACCTAATATTGGTGTACTTCCATTTCTCCCCTTTGCATGCATTTTATTCTTACACACATAACAAAGCCTACAATGTATTGTTGTTATTCTTGTTTAGAAAGTGAGATTCTATACTCAAGCTTGATGGAAACATAGGACAGCCATTTACTTCAGGACTTAATCTTTGTCCCACTAATGCACCACCCTGTGGATATTCTAAGTTTTCATAGGAAGTGTTCTCCGATTCTGAACGTGGTTGCAGAGGAGAAAGAGAACTACTGGATGCAAGGACTTGTGCTCATGCATTCAAGAGTTAGACAGGTGGGGAGGCCACATGGGTATGTTCAGATTGTGAAATTCTTTGCACAGTGCATTTATAATTTATGAAATTTTTTGGTATGTATTTCATAGTCCAATAGAAAGTTTCAAATTTTAAAAAGCTATATTTGGAAAAAGTTCAGAGAGATGAAAGAGAGAAGACATTTTTATTTTTATCAACTGAGGTGTCAGACTTAGCAATTTATGATGATGTATCTTAACAACTAGTAAATTAACTCGTTGCATGGATTTTATTTAATGGCAAACTCATTTTATTTTTTTTAACATCTTTATTGGAGTATAATTTCTTTACAATGGGGTGTTAGTTTCTGCTTTATAACAAACTGAATCAGCTATACGTATACATATATCCCCATATCTCCTCCCTTTTGCGTCTCCCTCCCACCGTCCCTATCCCACCTTCCCTATCCCACCCCTCTAGGTGGTCACAAAGCACCAAGTTTAATGGCAAACTCATTTTACCAAAAAAAAGTTCCATATCAGATCACAGAACAAAATTGGTTATAGGTGTTCAAACTCTGACTGAATAAAGGGTCACATGATAAAGCAAATGGGAATTTGGGGATCAGATACCAAGATAACCTAAATAAATTGTTTGGTACAGTGAGAAACCTTGAAAATACAATGCAGTGAGACCCAAAGTCAAGGAGACTTAGTAGAAGGAAAGTAAAAATAAAATAGGAGATAACCTCTTTCAATATAAAATTCAAGGCCCTCCGCACCCTTTATAGTTGTCATATGTGGGAAAGTAAAAGACATTAGTGGTGAGAAACATACTCTCTGACTTATATGGCAGAATGCAATCTGGATGAGTTGCAGAGAGAAGATATTTGCATTTTAATCACTGGTTTAGCAGACTTGGTAGCAATATGAGTAGATAATCCATGTCACAATACCTGTAACTTATTGAGCTTATATACCAAATGTGGGGCTAAGCATCATCTCATTTAATCTTGCCAATGCTTCTGCAACATAAGAGATGTTATTTCCATATTTTAGATGAAGAACAGTGTGCACAGATGGACCAAAGGCAGCCCAGTGGAGAAAGCACAGGTCAACTGATCCTAGCATTGGAATAAGAAAAAGGAGAGGAAGGAGTAGAAGCCAACCACAGGGTAGGAACTGAGAGTCAAGGACTGAGAAACAGGAAAAAGACATGTCCATGGCAGACCACAGTTGGTCCTGGCCAAATAACTCTCTGGGCCATGTTAGTGCATGCACATTCCCCACAGCCCTTTCTCTGCGACAAGATGAGGGAGGAAAAAGACATCACATACAGAAAGAAGCATTGCAACAATCACAGGACAAAACCATGGTGTGAGACACACTTCCTCCTTCTACCCTCTTACTTCACTTCTAAAAGGATTCTAAGGCTCGGGACTCACACAAGTAAACGGCCTCTGACTCGAAAGTATTTTTAGCATCATCAGTTACCATAACAAGTGCTGAGTGTGCATCTTTAAACTACTGTTAAAAATATTACATCAAAATAGTCCCAGAGTCAGTTGACTATGTTATCAGTACTTCCTACTATTTAAATCAAAAAAGCACTGCCAATTGGTTTAAAGAAGATAATTTGAAAAATGAGTTTCCTTAAAGCTCTTAAATGTCTTTTTCATTTAATAGGATTTCATTTCTGCAAGAGGATGGTTATGACAATGTTTTGTATTATTATGGGACATTGAAAAATATAATGAAGGCATATATTTAAAACAATAAATTATACATCATTTTTTTAGCTCTCACTTTTGGATGTTTCAAACTAAATGAGCATTTCCAAGTTAAATTCTGCATTGGTCAATTAAAAAGTAAAACATTTCTATACTTTTCTTTAAGCCCTTGTCAAGGCCCTGGGCATCCTTTATAGTTGTCACATGCGAGAAAGTGAAAGACATTAGTGGTGAGAAACACATGTCTATACTCGCTAATAAGAAAGGCAGAATGCGATTTGGATGAGTTGAGAGAGAAGATAAGGCAAGGCCATGGACATATGTTAGCTCTCTCTGTTGCACCCTTGGTAGTCTTACTCTGATTTGATGGTTTTGCAATTCGTAAGCTAAACATTTTAAAACCTCTGCCAGACAAAATAATGTTATAGATAAAAATAAAGTTAATGGGTTTTCAATCCTCTGAGAGATATTTCAAAGAGATTATTGATTTTTCATTCAACAGAAGTTAAACCCTAAAATCCCAATAATGCTTTACATGTGGCTCTATGTATTTTTTCAAAATAGCATTACATAAATTATCCTGTTTGATTTTTCCAGCGTCTGTGTAATGTAGGCATTGGTCAGCCTGGTTTCACAGAGGAGGGAATTCAAGTTCTAAAACGTATTGTGATTTACCAGCATCCCCATGGTTAATCACCACAGAACTAGAACTAGAACTAGAACTGAGGGCTGCATCCTGCAGGATTTTGTGCTGTTTTCTGTACCATTTTGCCTGCCTTGAAACAATGTTGGTGGCATCAAAACAATCTGCATTGAGAAAAATCTGGTAATTGTTTTAAATCTAGAATTGCTATAATGTAAATGGTCATTGTGAGAGCTTATTGCAGACCAGCCTCTGGCAGAGTACTCTGCATGCTTTGCTTCATATTCTCTTCACTGTATCTCTAGAAAGGACTCTGGTTATCATCTCTAATTTACAGATGAGGGGGATGTTTTAGGCAAATGAATAATGGACCAGCTGTGACAAAAATGTCTCTGGCTTCAGTCATCTCTGAGGAAACTGTGAACATGACATATCAATCACAGGTAGATAAATTCATCATTTTACAGGCTTACTTGTCCACAGACAAATCTTGGAGCTTCTCATTTGAGGGCATGTGAACTAAATCCACTGTCATCCCTCATGGCAAAAAGGAAATGCCAAGGTGCTATTTTAAAATGTCGAGATTGCGACCCATCATAGTGAAGGTGGGTACCTATGCGTGGCCAGTTAGGAGCCCTTCTTTAGCTTTAAGGGAAATAGAGTCTGATATTTGCATACTCACAAATCCCTGCACACCCCTGGGTTAAGGCTCCTGAGGAAGTAGGTAGGTGGAAAGTTAACAGAGGTTAACTGACAAGGAAAACTCTGAAAGTCTGAACAAATCTCTTAGTCTCAGGAAAGCATCCCACGCAAGTTGAAAACAACACTAATTTACTGTTGTCTTACTGCACAGAAGAAGTAGGTGGCTCTTGAGCATCAATTAGAAGAAAGTGCTATTAGTTTTACTTACTCAAAGTAGTTTTATCCGATTAACCATGGAGCTTATGGAATGAGCATTCCATTTATGTGGAGTTCACTGTTATTAGAAAAGCTCCTAGTTCATCAACTCTTGTATGAGCTGGAAGCTCAGATAGAATCTTTATGTGTGGTGGATTTTAGAACCCCAAATGGCAACAGGATTAGTTTAGCCTGTAGTGTTATATGAAACCATTACTCTGCAGGGGAGACATTTCCAAAATGGATACTTGACTGGTAACAAGTTGATATCTTAAGTTAACACCTCAAGCAGAATTGATAACCCCACTGGCAACGACTCCCCTTTGTTGTACACTCCTCGCAAATTTTAGTTGAAGAAAATGCCATTTGAAAGTTTCAGATCTCTTGTTTGCTTTGAAATGCCATGACCTTCTTTGACTTTAAAAACATTCATTTTATTTTCTTCCTCTGAATGTCATTGATCACCATCATCACATATATCAGTTCAAAACATGGCATCAGGGGTTGACAAATCCAGTGTGAAATACAGTAATGCCTATTAGTGAGACATAAAAATGAAAAATGATTTTTAAAAGTTTACCTCCTGAATAGTTATTTTCCCAACCTGCCTGAATTTTTCAACTGATATCCTTTGGGTTAAAATACTATTTTCTAGAAGGCTTTGTAAGAATGAATATATATACATAGAGGGAATAACATGGAGCTTGGCATACAGCAGGGACCTAATAAACAGTTGCTGAATGAAATGTTCATTAAATGGCATGACTCTTAAGCACATTAGTTTGGGTTAAGTCCTGAGTTCAAGATCATAAAAAAAATTTCCAATGGGGATGGGACCCAAGGCAGAGGGATGTCAGTAAACTGAGGCAGGATATGGAACAGAAAGCATATGAGCACTGAGGGCTGTGAACGCCTACAAAAATTAAGCTTCAAAAATGGGAGAAACTTGGCTTAACATCTCCCTAAAGTGCCAGAAACAGTGTGTGGCAATCTACAAGGTGTTTAATATATATTTTTGGTATAACAGAAGATAAAATTCCTTCACATCAAAATTTGCATCCGTGTGTGTGGTGGTCCTGATGGTGGATTACATGTAACAATTGCAGAGACAGAGAACTAGAAAATGGGCCAAAGACTCAGCAGGAAATAAAGTTATTTCTGTAAAGAAAACCTAGCAAAGATTGAAATGGGCCAAAGAGTCTGTAAGTGAAAAATAAAAGAAATGGTGAATAGTGAGAGAAGGCAAGCAAGATTTTCCCCTACTCTCTCCTGAAGGCTCAGATGTTCATCCTGTGTGTAGGCAGTATTTTCCAGCTATTGGGTGAAGAACTTTCGAGCATTATCACAATCCTGGCAACACTTATGAACTTAAACCTATTATCTGCATTTTAGAGATGAGAAAACCAAGGCATTGAAGTCACACAGCTAATACGGGACAGAGCTGGGATGCTACTTTCAGAGGTTTGAGGATGTTGAACACAGAACAGAGGACAAGAGATACTTGTGTGTCTAAATAAGTTCCGAAGATGGTGACTGTGAGTGCAGTGCAGGTATGCAAGACAGACCCTTGAGCTTCAGGTGATATTTTGGCTCTGAGGCATAGGCAGACCCTATGTACTTAGCACCAACAATGCAGAGAGGCAAAGGGCTTTGAAAACATTGTCATTTAAAGAAGTCAAGTTTACAAGGAGAGTTTTAGCTTTCACATATCAGAACTGTCTTCCTATTGGTTATATATTATTTTCCAATAATTAAACATTTCAAATATACCTCTAAAAGTGCTCATTGCAGGGTGGTGGTGTCTGTAGCGTGGCAGGTTAGGGAATAATATGAAGAAAAAGAAGGAAATCTGAAGAGAGACACAAACGTTCCTAGGAAGCCCCTAGCACCAGACCTTTGCATACTTTATTTCATTTAATCCTCAAAGATAAAAACTAAAAAGAGGGCTTCTCTGGTGGCGCAGTGGTTGAGAGTCCGCCTGCCGATGCAGGGGACATGGGTTTGTGCCCTGGTCCGGGAGGATCCCACATGCCACGGAGTGGCTGGGCCCGTGGGCCATGGCCGCTGAGCCTGCGCATCTGGAGCCTGTGCTCCATAACAGGAGAGGCCACAGCGGTGAGAGGCCCGTGTACCGCAAAAAAAAAAAAAAAAAACTAAAAAGAAAGATAAAACTTAAAATTAATAAAATAATGATTATTAGCATCATTGAGAGTTGAGATTTACTTTGTTTTACAAAGGTTAGGACATTTCTCCAAGGTCAAATGACTCGTAGATGGCAGAACCAGAATTGCCTTCTGAAAAATAAATATGAGAATAAATAACAATGAGTTTACATTGGGTCAGGTGATTGTGAATTTTCTTTTTGTTTTCTTTTCTAAATTTTCTATAATGTGGTTAACTAACTTTAAAAGTAAAAGGAGAAAAGAAAATATTAGATGTAGGTCTAAAGAGAACCATCAACACTGGCAACAGCCGCATCATAACAAGTTACCAGATTTGTTCCCAGTTCAAAGTATGGAGAAGGGATTATCACTCCACAGGAAATGAGTTTGTGAGCAGCTGCTCTCCGTTACCGTGGCAACCCACAGGTCCTGACTTCCCTGAGATGCGGCACCAAATACAATCTACCAAATCCATGCTGGAAAAATGTCTTCAATCCCTCAAATGCCCTTGTAACAGAATCACAGTTGATAGGTCTGCTCTCCCTGGGTGACACATGCCTCACCCCTCTGATTAAGCTGAGGACGATGAGAAGAGTGAGATGGGATACACTTTTGGTTTAGTGAGTTGGGCAACGGTGGCGCTGTGAACCCTTGAACGTTATCTAGGCCCAGCACTGACCAGCTGTGGGACCTAGGACAACTTATCTGACTTCTCTGAACCTTGGTTTCTTCACCTGTTACCTGGGGCTCAGTTGTCACAAGGACTCAGGAACACATTAGCATGCAAAGTGCTTAGCACTGTGCCAGACCCTGGACCAGTGCTTAATGAATGCGGCTGTTTCCACTCTGGACTTTTATCATTTCTTCCGTTCCTTTGACAATCGTGTACTTATTGCCAACTCTGCGTGGGGCACCATTCTGAACACTGGGAATACAGCAGAAAACAAAACATAAAAATCATGGTGCTTATGTGCTGATGGGGATACATACAAACAAGATTTTTAAATGTCAATAAAATATGTATATTAGGTAGTGATGTGTTAAAGAGAAAAAAAATCAAAGAGGGAGCTGTGACATGTCAGTGTGGAGAGTTGACTTTCAAGTTTGGGTGGCCAGGTAAGTCGAACTAGAGAGATGGGATTTTGCAGTAGAGACATGAGGGAAGGGATCAAGAAGCCGGGCAGGCATCTGGCAGAAGAGCATTTCAGGTAAAGCAAAAGCCAAGGTCCTAAGTTGGGAGCTTGCCTGGAATGTTTGAAGAACAGTGAGGAAGCTGCCTTGTTGAGATCAGATGGAAGGGGGTGTGGAAGAGGTGAGGGACTCTGTTCAGGGACAAGAACTCAGGAGTTCAGACCAGAGGTGAGCTCAGACCAGGTTGGTGACGGGGGAGATGCTGAGCAGTGGTCAGATGCTGGGTGTCTTGTGAAGGCAGAGCTGACAGGACATCCTCATGGAACAGCATGAGCGTGAGATAAAGGCCAAGGCTCTGTGCTCGTCTGAATCCACTACAAGCCTGGAAATAATGACCTACTCATGGTAGGCACTTCAGAAATATTGAATATTATCAGAATTGGAAGATTCCTTAAAGCCTGCTAGTTAAGCCATGTTGTTAGTTCTTGATTTTTCTCATCATCAACCACTAGCTGGCTTTAACCCAATAATACTTCAACAAATGCCAGAGAAAAGCACTGCCTCTCAGAGTAATCGATTCTACCCTTAAAATAGTTCTTAGTATGTGTAACCTGTCTCTCTGTAGCATTAAAAAATAAATACGAATAGGACTATATTTAGGTCCATTTCACCTTTCCAACTTTCAAGGTTTTTTAAATTTTTATTTCTATTCTGATATTTAATATAGTGTTTATCACACCAATTACTGTGATCTACACATAGAAGAAACCTATAAGGCTTCATCAAAAGAACTGATACAAATAAAAAGGGAAGTGATCTCCCCAAGAGGGAGGAGATATGGGGATATATATATAACTGAGTCACTTTGTTATAAAGCAGAAACTAACACACCACTGTAAAGCAATTATACTCCAATAAAGATGTTAAAAAAAAAAAAGGGAAGTGATGAGGACAGAGATCTATGGAAATGGCCCCATGATAGATTCCTATCACAGCAATGCCGACTCATTTTGTTAGCATCAATTTAGTCACGCTAAATCAACCTGTTACAAAATCACCTAAATTTAGCCAATGGTTTTTCTATTCTCTTTTTTCCCCTAAGAGAATAATAGGACTTTCTAATAGTTTCCAGAAAACCAGATATATTATGTATTCTTCATTTTGTTCATTAGTCAATTTATTTAGTGAACACACACTGGGTCCTAGTGATTAGGGCTCAAGTTTTATTTTAATGAAATATTCTTGCATTAGAGTAATAGGAAATCAACTTTTTCCAACTTTTACAAAAATATAACATATATACTTACATAAAGTCAAATTTACCTTTTTTAGTACATAGTTCCATAAGTTTTGATAAATGTACACAGTTGTGTTACTAAAACCAGAGTAAGGTATAGAGCAGTTCCATCTATCCCAAAACTCTCTCAAACTCTTTCGTATTCAACTTTACCCACACACCCTGTCTTCTTTTGGATTAATCAAGTATTTTTTAATTCTTCCATTTTACCTTGATTATTGGCTCCTTGGTATGATTTCTGTCTTCTTGAATTTGCTAAGACTTGTTTTGGGGCCTATCATGTGATCTATCCTGGAGAATGTTCTATGTGCACTTAAGAGGAACTTGTATTCTGCTGCCATTAAAGGGAGTGTTCTAGAAATGTCTGTTAGGTCCATTTGGTCTAATGTATGGTTTGAGTACAACATTATTTTGTTGATTTTCTGTCTGGATAATCTATCCATCGATGAAAGGGGTATTGGAGTCCCCTACTATTATTGCATTGTTGTCTGTTTCTCCCTTCAGGTCAGTTAGTATTTGCTTAACGTATTTAGGTGCTCCAATGTTGGGTGCATATATATTCAATCCCCTTGAGTGTGGGTAAGACCTGTGAATATAATGGGATATTACTCCTGTAGGTTACGTTATATGGAAAGAGCGAAGGTATTTGTAGATGTAGTCAAGTCCCTAATAAATTGATTTTAAATTAATAATTAATAGATAATGAGATTACCCTAGGTTGACCTGACTTAATCAGGTGAGCCCTTTTAAACAGGGTCCATAGATCAGATATAGGAGAAGTGAGAGAGATTACAAGTAGCATACATGCTGTCCTATTAGCCTTGAAGAAGCAAACTGCCATGTTACGGAAAGAGGCACATGGCAGGGAATGGTGGCTAACCACTAAGAGCTGAGAATCTCATCCAACAACAACACAGGACTGATTTTGCCAACAACCAGTGAGCTTGGAAGAGGACTCAAAGCCTCAGATGAGATCATAGTTCTGGGTGGTACATTGATTTCAGCCTGGTTAGACCCTGATTAGAGAACCCAGTTAAACTGATCCATGGAAAACTGATGTAACATATTTATGTTGTTTGCAGACTCTGAGTTTGTGGTAATTCATTATGCAGCAATATAAAACCAACGCACACTCCCAGGCTGATTTAATTAGTATGAAATGGTGCATGGGAATCATGTTTATTAAAAGTTCCCATGTTGTTGTAATATGCAGCCAAGGTCAAGATCAGTGGCCTAGACTTTTTTTTACATGCTTCCTTTTGAATCATGGAGGAGAAGAGTTGTTTTTCTTTATGCAGCTTGAATTTTAAAGTAAACTCTACCTTATGATACAGTTGCTATCACTGTAGTTAATCATCCCAAACAACAGCTTTTCAATGTCTGTTAGATTTCTGACAGATAGGGTGATACCTTGGGTTATCAGAGTCATTTTAAGAAAAAATCTTCATGCCCATAGAGTAGGAAAAAATTCATAGGACTACACAGAATGGCAACATCAATGCTAGCTGCTTATGAAACACCTTTTAAAAAATTTCTTTCCAACATTCAAATGAACTAAGTGGGAATATATTTTTTGCATTAAAATGTAAAACTCTATAGGACATGATTGACCATAAATTTCAAATACATTCTGCTGACAGTCCCCATGGAGAATGTCCTACTATTCTATGACCATCATAGTTAAAATTACATCTCTGACTAGGCTATAACATCACTCCTCCAAATAACATGGAACAGTGATTCTTAAAGTTTGTTCTTGGGATCAGCAACGTCAGCATCACCTAGGAACCTGTTAGAAAGGTAAAATCTGTAACTCTAGCCTAGACCTACCAAATCAGAAACTCTGGGGAGGGAGAGACCACAGTGTGTTATAACAAGCCTCCAGGTGATTCTGATGCATGTAAAAGCTTGAGGAAAAATAACACAAAGACAAAGAAATTGAATTATATATTTACACTCTTACCCCCAGAGAAATTTTTGCCTTGATTAGGCTATAAATAAAGTTTTGAAAATTAGTCTATCTATTGTTGTCCCTAAATCAGGATTCAAACAGACTTGTAAAGAAAACCCCTAAAATGGCCAGAACCACAACACCACAGCATGATGCATTTAATATTCTTTGAGTTCCATTATTTTCTTTGCTTCTTGTTCATTTTACAAATAAATAGCCAAGGTCACACACCATGTTTTTTCTTTATCTCAACTTATAATAACATTGGCCTTGATATGAGTATCTTCATGGAATTCTAAAGAAGTCTACAAAGGTAAGAAAGAAGACAGTTTCCCGACAGCCTGCTCTCTTCTGGGAGTTCATTTGTTCTCTTTCTGTCAACAACAACACGCTTAATTTAATATCCCAAATTTGTTACCCTTCCTTGTCCCTGAAAGAAAATTCAAGGGACGCTTAATGCTTAAATCTGGTGAGCAATTTTCCATCTCCATGCTACTCATATTTCTGGTTTTTTTCTTCTTCTGTTTCATGCATGTCACATCGCTTCATTTCTCTTTGTGATTTTCTTTACAATTGACCTCCTGGTTACTTTTCATGACAAGAAGTCTCCCTCATCTTCCCAGGATTCCCTCTTATAGACAGTCCATTGAATGCATATGCAGAATCATTAAACATTCCTATCTCAGCCCAAGTTCCTTAGAAAACAGAGCCGATAGCAAAGATTAATACTAACATTTTACTGGTGGGGGGTTGGAAGAGCATGTGAAATTCCAGGGAGGAATAATTCATAAAAGGGAACTGAGGCAAGAAAAAAGAAAATACAATATATAAAATTATTAGATTGGCCATAGCTTTATAAGAAAACATAGTTATTTGATCAGTCACATGGACCAGTCCCTGAGAGACAATATGGAGCCATTGCACCTCAGAAAATACATGGGAAGAAGAAAAGGATGGGATTTATCTAACAAAATCTTTTTGTTTACCGTACACTGGCTCAAGCTTGCCACATAGAGCATTAACTCCCTAACCCTCCAGGTTGTGTTACTGAGCTTCTCCAGGAAACTACTGGGACAGTCAAATTCCCCTATTCATGATTGCAAGAGATCATCTAAACCCAGAGGGATGGAAGTAGCAATAGCTTCTATGGGTTGTAGAACAGGGTTGAATGAGCTGTGGTGGCTCCTGCTCTGATACATGTAGAAGCTTTTTATCACACTGGGAGGCTGAGACAGATGGCAGAATGAGGAGATGTGTCCATGACAGTGATGGATGAGCTTCCCCACTAGTAGGTGATTAAGTCTTTAGGTGGTGGGGGTGAGAGGGTGGCATATAGTGCCAAGAGAATCTGAGGAGGTTCATAAACTTGGTAAACCAATCAAATCCCCCAGTATGCACCCTGAAAGTAGAGGTAAAGATCCAATCTTTGTCAGTTGTAATCTCCTAAAAAGTTACAAAGACTTTTAGGACTGTTGCTGTACCTGGTCCTGAGGCTATAATAGACATTCATCTTCACCGCCATTGTAGATTACTATCACCCTCTGCGAGCATTTAGTCTCATTTGGGTTGCTTGCCTGGTAGGGTGAACCAGAAATTCATCCCCAATGGCTAAACCCTTGCTGGTCTGGTGTTGCTAAAATTCCTGACCTATACTAATCTGGAAACATTAAAAGATGCCCCAGGGAAATTTCTAGGTGTGAGATATACTTCTCTCTGTTCCCATTGTGCAGTAGCATCCTTACTTTTCATTGTTAACTTCATAGAGTGTTTCCCGTCTGGAAATCATGGCCACTAACCAATCAGAGGCTAAAATTGTGGATCAGAAATCATAAATTGCACAACTGGATCAGTGTGAGAGGTGATGAGATGGGCCTATCCTATATCCCACTTCTATTTCCAAACCAGTGTTTTCTAGCTATTAAGGATACACCACCATATAATCACATGTATGTTCAGGGCATATACTGCCATTCATGGAACCACTATCCATCTATTTGGTAACACAGAAGCCTGCCAGTTTTGAGTGGCACCCAGTGCAAGGGAAGGCTCTGACTAGGTGCAGAGTGAGATACAAGCTATCCTGCCATTTTGGAAATATGACTTAGCATGTTCATTTGTGCTGGAGGTTCCAGCATGCCAAGGATACTTTGTAGAGTCTCTGGCAGACCTTGATAGGAGAGTCACAGAGTGGACCCCTAATTCTGGGGAAAAGCTACACTCTACACCTGTTCTATCTAATGTGGTAACCACAAGTCACCTGTGGCTACTTACATTTAAATAAATTAGAATTAAATAAAATTAAAAATTCAATTCCTCAGTCTCATTACCCACATTTCAAATACTTGATAGCCACATAAGACCAGTGGCTACCATATTAAGTGGTGCAGATGTAGAATATTTCCATCATTATAGAAAGTTCTATTGACCAGCCCTGCTTTACACAATAAAAAAACTATTCTCCTTTAAGAATGATCCTAGTGGTATGCTACTGGATCCTAATAAAGGCTGAACAACTGATCATGGACATCAAGTTACCTTGTGATTAGAGCTGTTCATCATGAACTGGGTGTTATCAAATCCACTGAATTGTAAATTGGCGCTGGGTAAAAACAGTGGGAAGCTTATAAAATAGGTCCAGAAAAAAAATCATGTAAGAAACAAAAAGCTTACTGGTAGGGCTTCCCTGGTGGCGCAGTGGTTGAGAGTCCACCTGCCGATGCAGGGGACACGGGTTCGTGCCCCGGTCTGGGAAGATCCCACATGCCGCGGAGTGGCTGGGCCCGTGAGCCATGGCCGCTGAGCCCACGCGTCCGGAGCCCGTGCTCCGCAATGGGAGAGGCCACAACAGTGAGAGGCCCACGTACCGGAAAAAAAAAAAAAAAAAAAAAAAAAAGCTTACTGATGGGAAAATATGGAATATTAGTAATAGAAAGGATCTTTGAGAACTCATTGGCTAATTTTATAGGTAACTCGCGGAGCTCTTCAAAATCTACAAAAATTACGAGGGAAAGAAAATCCCTGATGTCCCAAAGTTAGCTAATATTTGAATGAGACTAACTCAGTGTCATCCCCTAATCCTCCTTCCATTAAGGTACCTGGCTGCATTTAAAGAGTCTAGAAAGCTCCATGTCACAAAACTGGCTACTGAGAGAAGGACAGTATTCACAATCCCATTTAACATACCCTCCAGTCCCTCCAAGAATGCTACCAAGGAAGTTTCTAATGAGGTTACAAAGCATACAATTCATATCAAAATGTTTTCAAATTTATTTTCATGGAGCTGTGCAAAATAGTCTCTTACAATTATTTTACTTTCTCTGTATCAATAGTTATTTCTAATTCACATATAGTATGTGCTTTCTTCCTCTTTTCTTGATTAAATTAATGGGTTTTTTTTCTGTACCACTGAATTTTTACGCAGAACCACTTCTGATTTATTCATTTCATCTTCTATTTCTCTGTCCTTATTAATCTTTGCTTTTATATTAGTTCCTTACTTGTGCTTTCTTGTGATTTATTTTTTTATACCTTATCTAGCCTTTTAATTTGGAGATTTAATTAATTTTTATTCTTTTATTTTTACTGATGTAAGTGTTTAGGGCTTTGAAATTTTCTCTGATCACTGCTTTAAATTTGCCCCATATTTTTTTAAAGATTTTTTTGATGTGGACCATTTTTAAAGTCTTTATTGAATTTGTTACAATATTGCTTTTTCTTTTTTTTTTTATGTTTTGGTTTTTTGGCTGAGAGGCACATGGGATCTTAGCTCCCTGACCAGGGATCAAACCCACATGCCCTGCATTAGAAGGCAAAGTCCTAACCACTGGACCACCAGGGAAGTCCCCTGCCCCATATTTTTAATTGAGATATAATCAAGATATAATGTTGTGTAAGTTTAAGGTATACCACATGTTCTTTAGCTAACACTTCCATCACCTCACATAATTAACATTTCTTCATTGTAGTGAGAATATTTAAGATCTACTTTCTTAGCAACTTTCAAGTATATAATATTGTTAACTATAATCACCATGCTATACATTAGATCCCCTGAATTTATTCATCTTAAACTGTAAGTTTGCACCCTTTTACTAACATCTTCCCATTTCCCCCACTCCCCCCAGCCCTGTAACCACCATTCTACTCTCTGTTTCTTCAAACAGCTTTTTTTTAAGATTCTATATATAAGTGATATACAGTGTTCATCTTTCTCTATATGACTTATTTCATTTAGCATAATGCCCTCAAGGTCTTACCATGTTGTCACAAACAGCAAGATTTCCTCCTTTCTCATAGCTAAATAATATTCCACTGTGTGTGTATCACCTTTTCTTTATTCATTCATGCGTTAATGGAAACGTAAGTTGTTTACATGTCTCGGCTATTCTGAACAGTGCTGCAATGAAAACAGGAGTGCAGATATTTCTTCAAGATAGTGATTTCAATTCCTTCAGATATATAGCCTTAAGTGGGATTGCTTGATCATGTGATAGTTTTATCATTTATTTTTTTAGGAGCTTCCTACTGTTTTCCATAGTGGCTGTACTAATTTGCATTGCCACCAAAGGTGCACGGGGGTTCCCTTTTCTCTTTTCTCCGTATATTCCTCAACACTTGTTATTTCTCATCTTTTTGATGCTAGCCATTCTCACAGGTGGGAGGTGATAGCTCATTGTGGTTTTGATTTGCAATTCCTTGATGATTAGTGATGTTGAGCATCTTTTCATGCGCCTGTTGGAATATCTTTGAAAAAATATCTATTCAGTTCCTCTGCCCATTTTTAAATTGGTCTGATTATTTGTTTTGGCTATTGAGTTATATGAGTTTTTTATATATTTTGGATATTAACCCCTTATCAAATATGTGATTGGTAAATATTTCCTCCCATTCTATAGGTTGCCTTTTAATTTTGTTGAGTGTTTCTTTTGCTATGCATAAGATTTTTAGTATGATTTTTTGTATATGACACTAAGTGCACAAGCAACAGAAGCAAAAATTAATAAGTAAGACTACTCCATATTTTTTATATGAAACTATCTTTACTGAGATTTTTATCTTTTATAAAAGAAGTTCTGTAGTTTCTGTTTGTATTTTTCCTGTAATCCAGGAGATGTTT
Source organism: Hyperoodon ampullatus (assembly GCF_949752795.1). Taxonomy (NCBI): domain Eukaryota; kingdom Metazoa; phylum Chordata; class Mammalia; order Artiodactyla; family Ziphiidae; genus Hyperoodon; species Hyperoodon ampullatus. The sequence continues at coordinate 33,028,372 of NC_136913.1, forward strand.
AATAGTTCTTTTTTTCTTCCCAAGGGAGGTAATTTTTTCTTGTTTTCTTTTATGTTTCATGTAATTATGCTTTATGGTTTCCATTTTGATTTCTGTTTGTTGGCATTATAATTAGAGAATGTTGTTTTAATAGTTTTACTTTATGGAATTGACCGATGCTTTTTAATACTCTAATAGGCATTCCATTTTTGTGAATGTACCATGTGTACTTGAGAAAGTATAATGTCGATTATTAGGGTAGGGAGTTCAATATATAACCAAAATATCTACCTTATTAGTTATGTTGTTTGTATCTTTATATGCTTACTTTTTCTCCTACTTGATCTTTCTTGTATGAAGAGTAGTATATTAAAATCTTCTGTATTAATTTGTATTTCTATGCATTTCCTTGCATCTCCTATACCTCTGTTTTATATGTGTTTACTGTGTTATTTAATGCATAGATTTCCATAACTGTTATATCTTTGTTGTGAAATAAAACTTTTAGCATAAAAAAGTGTCTCTAGTTCATTTAATGATCTTTTTCCTGAAATCTGTTGTGTCTGTTACCAAAGTAACAACTTCTGCTTTTATATCATCTCCATTTACCTAGTAAATCTTGGCCCATCTCTTTAATTTTAACTTTTTTGGATCACTACATTTTAGATGTGTGTCTTATTTTGTCTCTTGGATTTTTCTTTAGAAACTAATTAAAAAAAATTTTTAGGCAGTTTAAGTTCATTGATATTTATTGATATAATGGATATGGTTGGTCTCAATTCTGTCATATTGTTTGCTTTAATTACTGTGTGTTTTATGTTATATACTGTTTCTCTCTCTATTTGGTGCTTCTTCTTGGCTCATTTCAAACAACATTGCTTTTGGTTTTTAAAAATATTTCTATTCATTTTTGTATTAAGGAAAAATTTTTATTAATAAAAAGTAGATACCACTATATTAATGCATTTTAAAGGGCCCTTAATCCATCTTTTCTTTCTTATAAAATGTTTACTAACCAATATTCCAGTTTTGAATCTTTTGACTCCTGCCTTTAACCTATATAACAGTCAATGGTCTTTCTCTGTTTTCCTTTTCTCCTATGTTTCACTTGAGTTTTTTCTCTAAAAACACATAGTTTAAATATTATCCTTCTATCCAAGTACTAACCTTTTTCTTAGTCTTAGATATATAATTAAATATATGGAATTCTCACCATATGTCCTTTTTCAAAAGCTTTCTCAGTCATCTCTTAGTTGGATGAATCTTAGCCTCTAGTAGATTATGCAAGAAGGGGTTCTGAGTACAAAATTCCAGCATAATCAAAATTATTTTTTACAGGCTTTTCACATAACAGAAAGTTTGACTCTATGTAAAATTCATGATTTGTACTTTCTTAAGTTTTTGAAAGTGCCATTTCACTATTGCCTTCATTTGTATGTTGTTTTTGAGAATTCTGACAAGTTAATTGTCTTTTCTTCGAAATTTACTTCTTTTCTTTTGTTGTCTTTTTTTTTTTTTTTTTTTTTTTTTTTTTTGGCCTGGAGGACCAAGGGATATTTTTTTTCTTCATGTTTAAACCTGAATTGTTGTATTAGGATATTTCTCTGTCTTGATCATTCCAGTTCAGTTTTACCCACTACATTTTAACATTGTATTCAGGTTTTTTAAATTTGTTTGTTTATTTGTTTGTTTTGAAGGGGGAGGGAGAGATTGGGATTGTTATCTTAAATACTAGTTCCATTGCACTGTATTGAATTTCTTCTACAGGGACCCAGTTATAATATTTTGGAGCTCTGCTTTCTGTATTCCATTTCTATCACTTTCTCTCTGACACTCTTTACTTCTTTCTTCCTTCTAATTTATTTTATTGGATTTTTTCCAGGTTTATTTCAATACTTTTATTAAATTTTCATTTAAATTTATTATTCCTTAGGTAACTTGTAATTTAATCTTCCTATCTAACATAAATTTATCTTTTACTTCTATTCCTTTCCTTAGTTTAAACAACTCTTGTTTTATGCTTCTTTTATTTTATTCTTGTGTAACTGATTTTGTATTTCTGATTCAAGATCTCCTAATGTTTGCATGAGGATATTTAATTCAATTTAGAGGGCTGCGCTACAGTTTTCTTCAATTTCATGAGTTTCAATTTTGGGGGGCAGGGGTTGTTGTTAGTGGAAAAGTCTTGCTTTGAATTTTCTGTTTCTTGCTATATTTTTTGCTGTGTGATTTTTTTCTATTTCTATTCATTTCATGAACAAGATTAATACTTTTAGACTGTCCTTTTAAATTTTTTCTTCTTTTTTTATTGAAGTATAGTTGATATACAGTCTTATATAAGTTACAAGTATACAGTATTAGTGATTCACAATTTTTAAAGGTTATACTCCATTTATAGTTATTATAAAATATTAGCTATATTCCCTGTATTGTACAATATATCCCTGTAGCTTATTTTATATCTAATAGTTTGAACCTCTTAATTACCTACCCCTATGTTGCCCTCTGCCTTCCCTCTCCCTAATGGTAACCACTAGTTTGTTCTCTATATCTGTGAGTCTGCTTTTTTTGTTATATTCACTAGTTTGTTGTATTTTTTAGACTCCACATATAAGTGATATCATACAGTATTTGGATTTCTCTGCCTGACTTATTTCACTTAGCATGATGCCCTCCAAGTCCATCCATGTTGCTGCAAATGGCAACATTTCATTCTTTTTTCTGGCTGAGTAATATTCTGTTGTATATATATATACCACTTCTTTATCCATTCATCTGTTGATGGACACTTAGGTTGCTTCCATATCTTGGCAATTGTAAATAATCTGCTATGAACATTGTGGTGCATGTATCTTTTCAAATTAGTGTTTTTGTTTTTTCTGGATATATGCCCAGTAGTGGTTGCTGAGTCATATGGTAGTTCTGTTTTTAGTTTTTTGAGAAACCTCCATACTGTTTTCCATAGTGGCTGCACCAATTTACATTCCTACCAACAGCATACAAGGGTTCCATTTTCTCCACATCATCACCAATACTTGTCATTTTTGGACTTTTTGATAATTGCCATTCTGACAGGTGTGAGGTGCCATCTCACTGTGGTTTTGATTTGCATTCCCTCATGATTAGCAATGTTGAATATCTTTTCATGTGCCTGTTGGCCATCTGTGTATCCTCTTTGGAAAAATGTCTATTCTGTTCTTCTGCCCAGTTTTTAAATAGCTTTTTTTTTTTGATTTGGAGTTGTATGAGCTGTGTATATATGTTGGATATTAACCCCTTATTGGTCATATCATCTGGAAGTATTTTCTCTCATTCAGTAGGTTGTCTTTTTTTGTTTGCTTTGTTTTTCTTTTAATTTTTAAAAATTGAAGTATAATTAATTTACAATATCATGTTAGTTTCAGATGTACAACACAGTGATTTAGTTGTACATAGTATATTGAGTATAGTTCTTTGTGCTAGACAGTAGGTCCTTGTTGGTTATCTATTTTATATAAAGTAGTGTGTGTATGTCAATCTCAATCTCCTAATTTATCCCTGCTCCCTCCCTGTTTGGTAACCATAAGTTTGTTTTCTACATCTGTGAGTCTGTTTCTGTTCTGTAAATAAGTTCATTTGTATCATTTTTTTAGATTCCACATGTAAGTGATATCATACGATATTTGTCTTTCTCTGTCTGGCTTATTTCACTTAGTATGACAACCTCTAGGTCCATCCATGTCACTGCAAATGGCATTATTTCATTCTTTTTTCTGGCTGAGTAATATTCCATTGTATATATATATACCACATCTTCCTTACCCATTCAGCTGTCAGTAGACATTTAGGTTGCTTCTATATCTTGGATACTATAAAGAGTGCTGCAGTGAACATTGGGGTGCATGTATCTTTTCGAATTAGAGTTTTCTCTGGATATATGCCCAGTAGTGGGATTGCTGGGTCATATGGTAATTCTATTTTTAGTTTTTTAAGGGACCTCCATACAATTCTCCATAGTGGCTGCACCAATTTACATTGCCACCAACAGTGTAGGAGGGTTCCTTTTTCTCCACACCCTCTACAGCATTTATTATTTGTAAATTTTTTAATGATGGCCATTCTGACTGGTGTGAGGTGACACCTCATTGTAATTTTGATTTGCATTTCTCTAATAATTAGCGATGTTGAGCATCTTTTCATGTGCCTTTTGGTCATCTGTATGGAGATGTGTCTATTTGGAGAAGTGTCTATGTAGATCTTCTGCCCATTTTTTGATGGGTTTTTTTTTTTTTTTTTTTTGATATTGAGCTGTATGAGCTGTTTGCATCTTTTGGAGATTAATCCCTTGTTGGTGGCATCATTTGCAAATATTTTCTCCCATTCTGTAGGTTGCCTTTTTGTTTTGTTTATGGTTTCCTTTGCTGTGCAAAAGCTTTTAAGATTAATTAGGGCCCATTTGTTTATTTTTGTTTTTATTTCCATTTCTCTAGGAGCTGGGTCAAAAAGGATCTTGCTGTGATTTATATCATAGAGTATTCTGCCTATGTTTTCCTCTAAGAGTTTTTTAGTGTCTGGCCTTACATTTAGGTATTCAATCGATTTTGAGTTTATTTTTGTGTATGGTGTTAGGGAGTGTTCTAGTTTCATTCTTTTACATGTAGGTGTCCAGTTTTCCCAGTACCACTTATTGAAGAGGCTTTTTTTTTTTTCCCACTGTATATCCTTGCCTCCTTTGTCGTGGATTGACCATAATTGCATGGGTTTATTCCTGGGCTCTCTATTCTGTTCCATTGATGTATGTGTCTGTTTTTGTGCCAGTACTGTACCGTTTTTATTACTGTAATTTTGCAGTATAATCTGAAGTCAGGGAGCATAATTCCTCCAGCTCTGTTCTTCTGTCTCAAGATTGTTTTGGCTATTCAGGGTCTTTTGTATTTCCATACAAATTTTAAAATTATTTGTTCTACTTCTGTGAAAAAATGCCATTGGTAATTTGATAGGGATTGCATTGAATCTGTATATTGCCTTGGGTAGTATGGTCATTTTAACAATATTAATTTTTCCAGTCCAAGAACACAGTGTATCTTTCCATCTGTTTGTGTCACCTTCAGTTTTTTTCATTGGTGTCATAGTTTTCTGAGTACAGGTTTTTTATTTCCCTAGCAATAAAAGGAAATAGGTAGGAATAAACCTATGGTAAATGGAATTATTTCCTTAATTTCTCTTTCTGATGATTTGTTGTTAGTGCATAGAAAGGCAACAGATTTCTATATATTAGTTTTGTATCCTGCAACTTTGCCGAATTCATTGATGAGTTCTAGTAGTTTTCCGGTGGTGTCTTTAGGATTTTCTATGTATAGTATCATGTCCTCTGCAAACAGTGACAGTTTTTCTTATTCCTTTCCAATTTTGATCCTTTTATTTCTTTTTTTTCTCTGATGGCTGAGGCTAGGACTTCCAGTACTTCGTTGAGTAAAAGTGGCTAGAGTGGGCATCCTTGTCTTGTTCCTGATCTTAGAGGAAATGCTTTCAACTTTTCACCATTGAGTATGATGTTTGCTGTGGGTTTGTCATATATGGCCTTTATTATGTTGAGGTAGGTTCCCTCGATGCCCACTTTCTGGAGAGTTTTCATCATAAATGGATGTTGAATTTTGTCAGAAGCTTTTTCAGCATCTATTGAGATAATCATATGTTTTTTATTTTCAGTTTGTTAGTGTGATGTATAACATTGATTGATTTGCATATACTGAAAAACCTTTGCATTCCTGGGATAAATCCCACTTGATCACGGTGTATGATCCACTTAATGTATTGTTGGATTCTGTTTGCATTTCCTCTTTGATTTCTTTAGTGATCCATTGGTTGTTTAGTAGCATACTGTTTAGCCTCCAAGTGTTTGTGTTTTTTGTAGTTTTTTTCTTGTAGTTGATTTCTAGTCTCATAGTGTTGTGATCAGAAACGATGCTTGATATGATTTTGATTTTCTTAAATTTACAGAGGCTTGTTTTGTGGCCTAATATGAGTTATGTAAAATAGTCAAATTCATAAAATCAGAGACAAGCATGGTGGTTACCAGAGGTTGGGGAGAGGAGGAAATGGGGAGGTATTAATCAAAAGCCTAAAGTTTAAATTAAGTAAGATGAATTAGCTTGAGATCTGCTGTACAACATTGTACCTATAGTCAACAATAATGTATTGTACCCTTACAATTTGTTCAGAGGATAGCTCTCATGTTAAATGTTCCTACCACAATAAAAGAAAAAAGAAAAACAGAGAGAAGATGCATACTACTAAAATCAAGAATGAAAAAGAAGGTACACTGTAGATCCTGCAAACACCAAAAAGATAATAGTAGAATTCTTTGAACAATTCTACAAAAATAAATTTGATAATTTGCATGAAAGAGACCAATTACTCAAAATGTATAAACTAGCATACCACACTGAATCTGAAATAGATAATTTTAATAGCTGTATAACTATTAAGGGAAATCAATTTTTAATTTTAAAAAACTCCCTCAAAAAAAAATCTCCAGATCCAGATAGTTTCACTGGAGAACTTGACCAAATGTTTAAAGAAGATTTAACAACAATTATACCCTATCTCTGCCAGAAAAAAAAGGTAACACTTTAAACTCAGTTTTTGAGCTAGTATTACCTTAATAGCAAAAAAAGATAAAGTACAAAAAAGGAAAAATATAGACCAGTATCCATCATGAATATAGATGGAAAAAATTATTAACAAAATATTAGAAAATAGAATTTGGCAGTATATAAAAAAGAATTTTACAGGATGACAAATTTGTGTTTATTCCAGGGATATGAGGCTTTGTAGGTGTTCAAAAAAACAATATAATACTCCATATTAATAGGAAAAACAAGAAAAATCCCATGATTTATGTAATACAGAGAGAAATGTGATAAAATTCAACATCCATTCAGATTAAAAACTCTTAGAAAACTAGGAATAGAGGGGAGTTTCATCAACTTGATAAAGAGTATCTACAAAATAAATTACAGCTAACATACCTATTGATTTCACTTAGGTCAGTAAGTAAACAGGATAATTCATGAACAGGTTGAAAATGTATGCCCTAGAACTGTGGTTCTAGAAAGTATGGAATATTTTATGGGAAAGGGACTATTGTGAGATTATTAAATCTGATTTATTTTCACAGGCTATACTGATGGATACAATTCAAAAATTTCAAAATTAATATAATCAACAAAATTGTCTCCATTGTCACTTCCCAACCCCTTAAAAGTGTTTTCCAGGATCACCTTCCGTAAGATTTACAGGCGATGAGTCACTACACTTGTCATTACACATTTAACTGTTTTCTGTTTATAAAGCAATGCTAGAATAAAATTCATATTTTAGTAGCCAAAATATTAGTGAACCTGGTATAAAAATGTGTGTGAATTTTTAAAAGAGTCTTCAAATTGCAGAGAAATTACATTTACACATTTACTGGATACCTAATTTTTATCAGTAAGAACACAGTGTTTTCTATGAGCTGAACTTTCTAATAGATTTCTTTCTTGGGAAAAAAGTTGAAAGCTATTTTCCCCAAAGGTGTAAGTAATCCTGATGGAAAATCAACTTACAAAGACAATAACAATAACATTGGGAAATTTTCTCATCTGGCAGAGACAGTGGGGGAGAAAACCATCCTTCTGGCTATTGGCAGATGGGGTTAAGCAGTGGACCATGGTACAGAATAATCACCTTTTACTGTGCACTAAGAGTGTGGCTCAGGAATTGGCACACACTGGAAATTCACAGTGAGTCTATGAGATGTCAGGGGAAAACTTTACAAGCAGCAAATTCCCTAAACAGGTATGTGTCTGTAGTACACTCTACAAATGGCAATACATTTTGCACAGGGTTGTAACTGGCCTTCGTCTCCCTTCTGTGTCATATTTGACAATTGGAAACACAACTGGCACATTTAATGACCTCGCAGAAGACAAGCTTTCAAACATTTCATAGCATTTGGATTGTTCTGGGTGGGAAATGGAAGTTTTTGTGCTCTCAACTCATCTTTGGTTTGGGCCCTTTAGTTGATGCTGTTGGTGTCCTATTTCTCTACTGTTAGCATCCGCCTCAACGTGAGAAAAGCTGCTTACTGCAAACATTTGCTACTCTCTTAATGAGGGCTTTCTTTGAAGCTAGCTGAGTCTCTGTAGTGGACAGACCAAAGTGCTCAAGAGAGTTAGTACACCCAACAAGCAGCTCTCAACCAATGATGAGAAGGCCAGAGGTCCACCACGTCTATGGCCTGAGCTTTCATTGCTTGTGCACAGTAGTTACTACCATATTAACAGACTAATGATTTCTTCCCTTCCTTATCTCACCTCCCTAGGCTCTATGATATTTCCTCAGATCAACTTCCAAATAAAATACTTGTCTCAAGTTCTGCTCCCTTGGTGAATCCAAAGCAACACAGGATTCCATTGGGTATTTTTTTAAACCCCATAAATGAGAAAGAACATATCTCTAGACTATCAGGTCCAGAGTAAATCATATATGCACTATTTATAGAGACATTTGAAAGGGAGACATCCCCTCTTCCAGGCTGCAGACTGTTGACTTCTTGATGTACCTTCACATAGAAAGAAGGCAAGAGAGCTCTCTGTGTTCCTCTTTATAAGGGCACTAATCCCATTCATAAGCATTCCATCTTCATGACCTAATTAACGTCCAAAGGCCCCACCTTCTAATACCATCACATTGGGAGTTAGGATTTCAACATATGAATTTTGGGGGAACACACACATTTAGTCCATTCCACCTTCCATTCCTAGTACTCTGTAAGTTTTCATCAGGGATAGATGTTGAATTTTTTCAAATGTTTTTTCCTCATCTATTGAAATACTTATTTTTATTTTTAGTCTGTGAATATGATCAACTATATTAACTAATTCTTAAATTTTGAATCTGTCTTGAAGTCCTGGGAGGAACACCAAATTGTTGTAATGTATTATCATTTTTAGATATTGGTGAAACTGATTTTTTTTTAAATTTTGAGGGATATTGGCTTATAGTTTTCTTTATCTGTAATGTATTTGTCTGGTTTGATATGAGTAATGCTGGCCTCATAGAATGACTTGTTATGTATTCACTTATCTTCTATTTTCTGGAAGAATTCATGTAGACTTAATATAGTTTCTCCCTGAAACATTTGCTGAAATTTACCATTGAAGCCATCTGCTCCTGCAATTCAATTTGCAGAAATAATTTTAACTACAAATTCTACTTATTTAATAGAGTAAAAATCAGGTTCTGTATTTCTTGAGTTGCCTTTGATAGTTTGTGTCTTTCAGGGAATTTTCCCATCATCAACTAAGTTGCCAAATTTATTGGCATAAAGTTGTTCTTAATATTTGTTTATTATCATTTTTAATGACTGTTAATGTACAGTGATGTTAACTATCAATTCCTGACATTAGTAATGTATGCCTTCAATTTTATTTCTGATCACACTGGTTAAAAACATTAATTTTATTCATCTTCTCAAAGAATCAGCTTTTACTTTCATTGATTTTCTCTCTATATTTTCTTTTATATGTTTCATTTATTTTTACTGTACTCTGAGTGATTTCCTTTCTTCTAATTACTTTGAGGTTATTTGCTCTTTATCTTGTAGTTTTTAAGTTGGAAGGTGAGATTGATTTGAGACCTTTATTCTTTCAAAAGTTAGTCATTTAATATTATAAACTTTCCTCTAAGTTCTGCTTTAGCTTCTTGGATGTGTGAGTTTATAATTTTCATCAAATTTACAAAAATGAAACTTCTTAAAGATGTTCCACTGCTCACTGATGATTTATTAAATTTTTTCCAGTCTTTCTTTTTTCCTTTGTATTCCATTTTATACTTTCCATTGTTATGTCATCAAGTTCACTAGTAGTTTCTTCTGCAATGTCTAATATGCTGTTATTCCCATATAGTGTATTTTTCATCTTATATGTAGTCACTTTATATCTAGACATTCATTTTGAGTCTCTTATACTTTTCCGTGTCTCTACTTAAGATGTTCCATCTTTCCTCTGGCTTCTTGGATATATAGAATGAGATTACAATAATTGTTATAATGTCCCTGTCTCCTAATTCTATCGTCTGTGTCAATTCTGGGTATGTTTCAATCTTAAATGATTAAACAGTTATTCTTCTCAATAAGGGTTGTATTTTCCACCTTCTTTGCATGCCTGTTCATTTTTTATTGCATGCCAACATTGCAGTTTTTACCTGGTTAGGTATTAGATGTATTTGTATATTTGTATTCCTTAACTATTTTTGATCTTTTATCCTGAATACAGTTAAGTTACTTGAAAACCAATCTTCTTAGGCATTAATTTTCAGATTTGTGGAGAAGGACCAGATGAGTGTTTAGTCTATGGCTAATTTTTAACCACAACTGGGGCAAGACACTTTTGAATACTCTGTGCCCCAATAATTATGAGGTTTTCTACTCTGGCCAGTGGGAATGGGAATCCTTCCTAGTCCTGTGTGAGCCCCGGGGATTGTTGACTCTAATAACTTTAGGCAATTCTCTCTCTGGTCTTAAGGAGTTACTTCACATGTGTTTGCTGATCAGTATTTACCTGGGACTCTGCAGATCTCCAGAATTCTCTCTCTAGTACTCTATCCTATGAACTCCAGCTGTTTTGGCCTCCTTGGTCTTCCAGCTCTGTCTCTTTAACTCAATGTTATGATGGCATCCACATTGCTTCCTGAGTGTTCCTTTACCAGGAATTGTAGCATGATCTATTTGCTTAGTTGGTTATATTATTGCCCCAAGGGTTTGCAGTCCTACTGTTCCTTCTCTCTAATGTTGGTTTAGTGAACAGATTTCATGGGAAACCAACTACATAACATGACCAAACAATAGTGACCCAATATCATTGCCTAATGGCAAGAGCAAGACTGGAAAGTCTGGGGCCATTGCCACTCTTTGATTTACTTTTTCACTAATATCCATCCAAAGCTGGAAAGTGGTATAATCTTATGCTGTGCATTTCTAGAGTTGAAAGAAATGATGTTCCTTGGTAGTTTGGGCTCTCTGGCTAAGAGCACATAAAACCAAAGTTATATCAAAGCCATATGGTTAATGGACATTAGGAACCTGTTGGGATTTCCTATTCAGTAAGTGGGATTTACTCAACATCCTTCATCAATGCACTAGCTGCTGAGGTTCACAAGAACCCTGTGGAGAACATTCTGTCAAAGCTCACACTTTGAAGAGTATGACTTCAAACAGATGGGAGTAGTGCTGGGCTCATATGTTGGTTATTACATTTCCTAGTTTTAACTGTATCACTGAACACATTAGGTGAATAGTATAAAGCTGTACAGAGCCTAGAGAAAACAAACAGAAAAATACTTTCACAAGTTCCTGGCAATATATGTAACTAAGAATTGGGATTTTAAGAGGATCTTCAAGCCAGTTTCTATTTTCAGGTGTGCAAGTTTAGGCAACTGGTATTATATTCATCACTGCTGACAAGAACAAGATACCCTTACTGCATTTGATCTCATTTCATGTGACACAGTGTTTGCAGGCATGACAGGAGCGCTGCCCAGAGAGAGGCCAGTGGTTAACAGTCCAGTCCAAGTCCTGACACAGAAACTCATATTAGGAGAAAAAACACTTAGAACTAAACAGTGTGGTGAGAACATGGTGGACAGAACCTTGTTTACATTTGTTTTAGCAAAATTCTGAATGATACAAATGAACAAATTATGAAAGATTCATAATGTTATTTTTAAACATGTATCCTTAAGTAGAATGGGATGTTTAGCTAAGTGAGATGATCCATCAGATTAACTCTTCTCAACTTACCAAAAAAAATGAACTGAACTTGGCTTATCTGTTCATTTCATGTAATGCTGCTTTGATATTTTTGGAGACAGTTCCTTTAGGAACTAGCATAATATTTTAGCATATTATTCTAGAGTAAAAAAAAAAACTCTGTTTTAATTTTGGTTCTATTATTTATGAACAGTGTGACTTTGGGTCTCAGTTCCTTTATCTACAATATGGCGGTAAAAATAGTACCTCCCTCATAAGCTTTCTGAGCATTAAATGGTGGCTATAAACTGATATTTTAACTCTGATTGATATATTCATCACTTCCCCTCATTGAACTGCACTGCATACAGAATACTCAACACAAAATATTCAAATTATTCTACTTTTCCTGACTTTAGCCTTTGATTTACTAGTGAATTCTGTGTATTCATCACACATTACATAATTTCTATATCATAAGTATTTGTATCATGATTTTTTTCAGTTTTCCAATCAGATATATTTGACATTCAGTGACAGAGATTAGTTTAGTCAATGGAAATTCTTTAAAAACATATCTATTAAATATTGAGAACAATTCTAGGCACTGGAGATAAGGATGGACAAGTAAGATGTTAATGTCTCAGCCCAAGAATCCTAGAACATACTGAGAAAGATGGGACTATATGAGGGAGACAGAAGCACAGAGGAGGGAGGCTAACCCCTTGGGGGAAGAACATTTAGATAACTTTTCTCAGAGAAGGTGAGGTTTGAGCTAAGTGTAGCAGTCCCAGATTATTAGGAAGACAAGGACAGAAGATATTTCCGCCAGAGGGAATAGCATTTACAAAATCATGGTATTGTATGACGGCATGGAGGTTTGAAAGAACTATAAGTAGAATGGAGCTTACAGAGCAAAAGATACACGAGGGCGTCTGAGGGACCTGAGACAAGAGAAGAAGGGACAAATCACAATATCTTGAATACATATTAAAAACATTCACCTTTGTCAATCATCATCAGTATGAACAATAATTATCCATGACAGTAAGCTGAGATTTCAGTGGCAGAAACCTGAAAGTACATGAAAAAGAGGACCAACGTATTTGAAGTGCCCAGTATGTGCTAATCTCAAGGCTAAGGAGTTTAAACATATAATCATCTTAAATTCACCTAACAGAATATTTAGCACATTCCATTCTCATCCACAGTGCCCACTGCCGTGGGTCAAGTCCCACACAAAGGTTCTGGGAGAAACACTGGAAATGCAGAGCTCTGCCTATTGGCTGCTGTTGCTGCTTCTGCTGAGGGAGTTGTTTAAGCATATGAGTTCTGGTGTATTAGAGCCAGCACCAGGTGAAGATACCAGAGTTTATGTCCCTGTGATTTTTGGCAGTGAGTAAGTCATTTAACCTTTCTGTGTATGTTTCCACTTCAAAATATGAAGAAATGAACCAGGTGACGTCTGGTATTGCTTCTTGCAAAAAAAAGAAATCTTATTATCCAAACATACAAGTTGTGCTAAAACTACCGAGAAACTCAAAGGATGGACTCGTTTATTTTTTGAGCAAAATGAATAATACTTAGTCCGTACTTCTATGGGGATTGGAATCACAAGCACATAAAAGGAATGAATAGCCCTGCTGGAGAGACAGATAAAAATAGATTGCTCTACACCCACTCATCGGGACAATGGCAAAGAGTAAGGCAAAGCCCTTAGAGGGGCCCCAAGTCATAACTAAGTGTACAGATAATCAGTGACAACTTCTGAGAAGAAGCTATATCTAAGTTCAGAGCAAAACACGTGTTCTAAGTTCCTAGGTAAGAAAGCAAGAAGACATTCATTCATCTGTCTCCCTGGGTAAACTGTTCATGCCTTCTATGTCCCTGTGTTTCCAGTCCCCTTCGGGGTCTAGACCAAGGATCATTCCTTTTGCTCACATAATAAATGAGTCTGTTCTTTGAGTTTCTCTGTGGTTTTAGGCATCCAAGCAGGGGCAGCAGCAAGTGCAAACATGGATGGTTAGAGAATCTGGAGTGTGCAGGGAAACTTAAGGTGCTGAGTAGGGCTGGAGCAGAGGGAACAACAGGATTCTGGGACATAAAAAATGAGTCTGAGGTTAGCAGGGGACAACTCATGAAAGACCATATTAAGTGATACTCAAGAGATGAATTTATTCCAAAGGTCATGGGGGCCATGGAAGGATTTTTTTAAGCATGAAGTCACATGACCAGATTTGCACTTTAGAAGGCTCTCTCTTGAACAGTGAAGGGAATGGATAATGAAGGGATGAGGAATGAGTGTCAGCATGTGTAGAAATTGAGATCAAAATTGATGAGAGCCAGTACCAAGAAAATAACAGAGAAGACAAAAAAGGAAAATAAAAGAAACACATTTCATTTCAAGTCTAAGAGCAATTACATGGTAGTCTAGATGTAGTCTAGAGTAGTCTAGATGTGGTGTCTGCTTGGATGCAGGAAAAAGAGAGAAGACCAAAGAGGAGATAGGTTCCACTCCCTGATTTCTGGTTTTGGCACTGGGGAAGTGATGAGGCCATTTGCTGAGATAATGAACCTAGTTCAGTTTTTCCCTCCAGGGCGTGAACCTTATATCCTGTCCAAGATTAGTCCCGCACCAGTGCTTTCGATTCACTTCTCTTGTCTCTTCAAGTATCTCAGATCATTACTTTTCTATACCCTCAATCAGGTTGCTATTTATCTTTTACACAGTAAAAAACAAAACAAAAACAAATGCAATGAGCTTCTTCAGCCTCATGTTCTATGCAATTATTTCCCTGTGTTTTTTAAAAAATATTTCCATCACTTCATACTCAAATTTCTTGCATGAACGATCTGTCCTCTTTCTTACCATCTTCTGTTTGAGACCTTGCCATACTTCCCTTAATCTGATGCTTAATATCAACTAATCAGCCCTAATTCCTGGCATCCTTCCTCCTCTGTGACTCAGATTCACTCTTAGATCTTCTTTCTCCTCTGGTTTAATTCACCATATTCTCCAGATACAGAATCCGCCTCAGCCCAGACATTTATGAGACCATTTTCAACCCACTGCATTGTTTCATGCATACTGCATGCATTTTCTACACTAGCCCCTCATTTCCTACTTTCATCTGAAAGCTGATGACTCCCCAGTGTTCCCTCTAAAATCACCTTTTTGAGTTAAAAGCCTGTATATCTACTTGTCTAGTGTCACCTCCATCCAAGTGCATGCACAGGAACTTCATATTCCTCATGTGTAAAATTAAATTTATAAGCATGTGAATGCACACACACATGCCACAGTATATTTTGTAAGGACTTACACATATGTAAAGACATATGTCAAACACATTAGCAGAGATGTTACAGAATAGAAGATAATGGGATCGAAAATAGGGGAAAAGGGAAGATTACAATTAAACTCCACTGATGGGGGAGGTTAATGTATTTTAAGCTGAGGAGTTTAATGAACTACTCAACTCTCCATACCTGAGATTTTGGCTGCTGAAGATAGAGCCTGCAAATAATCTTAGTGAAATGGTCAACTGTCTGACGTTGCTTAAGATGACATACCAATGGAGCTACATTATGGGTCCATAACTAACACAGAAGCTAAACTTGTGACTTTATAAGTGATATAAGAAAGAGTCTTGGCCTTTGACTAAGAAACTCCTAAGGGCTCACACATAATCTCTTAGTCCCTGTGCAATCAAACCCGAGGCAAACATATATATATATATATATATATATATATATATATATATATATATATATATATATATGCTATATTTCATAGAAATTATTGACACTGACATAATTTTGTAACTATGATGTAAGTTAAAATATGAAAACCATCAGCAATTACCAAGTCTGAGTAATTCATGGTAAATTTAATACTGATGTGGGTGCAGGAGCTGGGAGCTGTATGTTCACTGTTTGGTGAACATAGTGTACATGGTGTGTGCCTTCTGCCAGCTCTGAAGGTGCCTAAACAACTCTTACACTTTCAGGAATCTTTGCCGCTCTTATCCTTATCCATTCTCAGTTTTGTTGGGGAAACTGAAAGAGCTTATTTGACCCTATTAGACTACTTAAAGGTTTTCTGAATATTAAAAGATATACTTTCTTTTCTGTTGCAAATCATTGTTACTTTGTCTTTTCCTTAGCCTTTTTTTTTCATAGTTCAAAATACAAATGGAAATGTCTGAAATATATGTAGGATGAAAAATGGGTATTATTTTGCTCAGTGAGTTTTCATGTTTATTAAGGTTTTCTGTCTTGGTTTCTGCTTTCCTGACAAACAACTATAATCCCTTTGTTCTGTGCAGAAAAAATACTATGAATAAAATATAGTTGGTATAAATAGACTTTTAAAGGAATTTGATGACTCACTGTTTACAGGTTATGCATTTTTAAGTTCAGCAAATCAATCATGCAAACTTTCGTCAGTTGATATATTCTATTTGAAATCAAATGTGTCTATTATGCCCCTAACACATTGAGAAAATTGTAGGACCTTCTTTTAAACAATGGGTAAAAGACCTAATAATAAAGGCTATTTTTACATGATAAAAGAGCTGTCATCTAAAGCAGTTTCAGAAGATGGCGGAGTAGAAGGACGTGTGCTCACTCCCTCTTGCGAGAGCACCAGAATCACAACTAACTGCTAAACCGTCATTGACAGGAAGACACTGGAACTCACCAAAAAAGATACCCCACATCCAAAGACAAAGGAGAAGCCACAGTGAGATGGTAGGAAGTGTGCAATCACAATAAAATCAAATCCCATAACCACTGAGTGGGTGACTCACAAACTGGAGAACACTTATACCACGGAAGTCCATCCACTGGAGTGAAGGTTCTGAGCCCCATGTCAGGCATCCCAACCTGGGGGTCTGGCAACAGGAGGAAGAATTCCCAGAGAATCAGACTTTGAAGACTAGTGGGATTTGATTGCAGGACTTTGACAGGACTGGGGGAAACAGAGACTCCACTCTTGGAGGGCACACACAAAGTAGTGTGTGCATCAGGACCCAGGGGGAAGGACCAGTGACCCCATAAGAGACTGAACCAGACCTACCTGCTAGTGTTGGAGGGTCTCCTGCAGAGGCGGGGGACGGCTGTGGCTCACCGCAGGGACACTGGCAGCAGAAGTTCTTGGAAGTACTCCTTGGCATGAGCCCTCCCAGAGTCTAAAATTACCCCCAGCAAAGAGCCTGTAAGCTCCAGTGTTGGGGCACCTCAGACCAAACAACCAACAGGGAGGGAACTCAGCTCACGGATCAGCAGACAAGCAGATTAAAGTTTTACTAAGCTCTGCCCACCAGAGCAACAGCCAGCTCTGCCCACCACCAGTCCCTCCCATCAGGAAGCTTGCACAAGCCTCTTAGATAGCCTCATCCACCAGAGGGCAGACAACAGAAGCAAGGAGAACTACAATCCTGCAGCCTGTGGAACAAAAACCACATTCACAGTAAGACAGACAAAATGAAAAGGCAGAGGACTATGTACCAAAGGAAGGAGAAAACCAATACTGTATGCTAACACATATATATATGGAATCTAAAAAAAAAATGGTTCTGAAGAATCTAGGAGCAGGACAGGAATAAAGATGCAGACGTAGAGAATGGACTTGAGGACATAGGGAGGGGGAAGGGTAAGCTGGGACGAAGTGAGAGAGTGGCATGGACTTATATACACTACCAAATGTAAAACAGATAGCTAGTGGGAAGCAGCCACATAGCCCAGGGAGATCAGCTCGGTGCTTTGTGACCACCTAGAGGGGTGGGAGAGGGAGGGTGGGAGGGAGACACAAGAGGGAGAAGATATGGGGATATATGTATATGTATAGCTGATTCACTTTGTTATACAGCAGAAACTAACACCCCATTGTAAAGCAATTATACTCCAATAAGGATGTTAAAAAAAAAAAAGTAAAACTGTCACTGTTTGCACATGACATGATACTATACATAGAGAATCCTAAAGATGCCACCAGAAAACTACTAGGGCTAATCAATGAATTTGGTAAAGTTGCAGGATACAAAATTAATGCACAGAAATCTCTTGCATTCCTATACACTAATGATGAAAAATCTGAAAGAGAAATTAAGGAAACACTCCCCATCTACCATTGCAACAAAAAGAATAAAATACCTAGGAATCAACCTACCTAAGGAGGTAAAATACCTGTATGTAGAAAACTATAAGACACTGATGAAAAAAATCAAAGATGACATAAACAGATGGAGAGATATACCATGTTCTTGGATTGGAAGAATCAATATTGTGAAAATGACTATACTACCCAAAGCAATCTACAGATTCGATGCAATCCCTATCAAATTACCAATGGCATTTTTTACAGAACTAGAACAAAAATCTTAAAATTTGTATGGAGAGGGCTTCCCTGGTGGCGCAGTGGTTGAGAGTCCGCCTGCCGATGCAGGGGACGCGTGTTCGTGCCCCGGTCCAGGAAGATCCCACATGCTGCGGAGCGGCTGGGCCCGTGAGCCATGGCCCCTGAGCCTGCACGTCCGGAGCCTGTGCTCCGCAACGGGAGAGGCCACAACAGTGGGAGGCCCGCGTACCGCAAAAAAAAAAAAAAAAAAAAATTTGTATGGAGACACAAAAGACCCCAAATAGCCAAAGCAGTCTTGAGGGGAAAAAAAAAACAAAAAACTGGAGGAATCAGACTCCCTGACTTCAGACTATACTACAAAGCTACTGTAATCAAGACAATATGGTACTGGCACAAAAACAGAAATATAGATCAATGGAACAGGATGGAAAGCCCAGAGATAAACCCACACACCTATGGTCAACTAATCTATGACAAAGGAGGCAAGAATACACAATGGAGAAAAGACAGTCTCTTCAATAAGTGGTGCTGGGAAAACTGGACAGCTACATGTAAAAAAATGAAATTAGAACACTCCCTAACACCATACACAAAAGTAAACTCAAAATGGATCAGAGACCTAAATGTAAGACCAGACACTATAAAACTCTTAGAGGAAAACATAGGAAGAACACTCTTTGACATAAATCACAGCAAGATCTTTTTTGACCCACCTCCTAGAGAAATGAAAATAAAAACAAAAATAAACAAATGGGACCTAATGAAACTTAAAAGCTTTTGCACAGCAAAGGAAACTATAAACAAGACGAAAAGACAACCTCAGAATGAGACAAAATATTTGCAAACGAATCAACGGGCAATGGTTTACTCTCCAAAATATATAAACAGCACATGCATCTCAGTATTAAAAAATCAAACAACCGTATCAAAAAATGGGCCGAAGACCTAAATAGACATTTCTCCAAAGAAGACATACAGATGGCCAAGAGGCATATGAAAAGCTGCTCAACATCACTAGTTATTAGAGGAATGCAAATCAAAACTACAATGAGGTATCACCTCACACTGATTAGAATGGGCATCATTAGTGAATCTACAAACAACAAATGCTGGAGGGGGTGTGGAGTAAAGGGAATCCTCTTGAACTGTTGGTGAGAATGTAAATTGATACAGGCACTATGGAGAACAGTATGGAGGTTCCTTAAAAAACTAAAAATAGAACTACCATACCACCCAGCAATCCCACTACTGGGCATATACCCAGAGAAAACCATAATTCAAAAAGACACATGCACCCCAATGTTCACTGCAGCACTATTTACAATAGCCAGGTCATGGAAGCAACCTAAATGCCCATCGTCAGACGAATGGATAAAGAAGATGTTGTATATATACACAGTGGAATATTACTCAGCCATAAAAAGGAATGAAACTGGGTCATTTGTAGAGATGTGGATGGACCTAGAGAGTGTCATACAGAGTGAAATAAGTCAGAAAGAGAAAAAACAAGCATCGTATATTAACATATATACATGGAATCTAGAAAAATGGTACAGATGAACCAGTCTGCAGGGCAGAAACAGATACATAGATGTAGAGAACAAATGTATGGACACCAAGGGGGGAAAGGGGGGTGGGTGTTTGGTATGAATTGGGAGATTGGGATTGACATATATACACTAATATGTATAAAATAGGTAACTAATAAGGACCTGCTGTAAAAAAATCACTAAATAAAAATAAATAAGTAAATAAAGCAGTTTCAGCAGTCTATGGCCAAATCCAGCACACTCTATTTTTTTTTTTTTCTGGCTGCATTGGGTCTTCGTTGTTGTGCACAGGCTTTCTCTAGTTGCGGAGAGCAGGAGATACTCTTTGTTGTGGTGTACGGGCTTCTCATTGCGGTGGCTTCTCTTGTTGCAGAGCACAGGCTCTAGGAGCACAGGCTTCAGTAGTTGTGGTTCATGGGCTCTAGAGTGCAGGCTCAGTAGTTGTGGCGCATGGGCTTATTTGCTCAGCAGCATGTGGGATCTTCCCGGACCAGGGCTTGAACCTGTGTCTCCTTCATTGGCAGGAGGATTCTTAACCACTGCGCCACCAGGAAGTCCCCACTGTCTACTTTTGTCAGTAAAGTTTTATTGGCACACACCTATGCCCATTTGTTTGCATATTGTCTATGGCTGTTTGCACACTACTAAAGTAGGGATGAGTACTTGCAAGAGAGACCATATGGCCCACAAAGCTTAAAATATGACTATTTTTATCATTGTTATATTCTTGTATCTATCCTATGTATAGAATTATACTTAAGGAAAATCATATAGTATATATGCATCTAGTATCCTCAACTATAATTGATAATATGATTCCATTTTAGTATTCCAGAATAATATTCCATTTTATGGATCCACCATGACTTTAAATGTTTCATTTTTTCCCAATTCTTTTGTTATTGAAAGTGATATGAGGTGAATATTCTTGAACATAAATATTTGTTCTTTTCTTCAATTACATTCTTTAACATTCTTTAAATACAGCAACATTCTTTAAGTTAATTTATTGAGGTATAATTTACATAGAATAAAATGCACCCATTAAAATTTTACAGTTCAATCAGTTCAGTGAGTTTTGACTCATCTTTACTGAGGTATAATTGACATAAAATGCACCCATTTTAAGTGTACCGTTTGATGAGTTCTGTCAAATATTTGTACTTATATAGCCATGATTCCAATCAAGATATTGAGCATTTCTGTCACTCCAGAAAATTATCTTTTGTCCCGTTTGCTATCAGTACTCCTCTGTGAGCAACTACTCATCTAATTTCTAACTTTATAAATTATTTTTATCCATTCTAAAACTAAATATAGAATATAGTCTATTGTGTCTTGCTTCTTTCACTCAACATAATAGATTTGAGATTTATCTATTTTGTTCCTTTATTAGTAGTTTATTCTTTTTGTGGCTGTATAGTATTCCATTGGATAAATATACCAGAGGTTGTTCAGTCACTGCCATGTTGATGAATATTTGGATTGTCTCCTCTCATTAGCTTTTATGAATACAAATACCAAGAATAGTAATGGACAAGTATTTTTTTGGACATATATGGTCATTTATCTTGGGTAAATACCTATAAGCGAAATTGCTTGTTCATACGATAGATATAAATTTAACTTGATAAGAAACTTCTAAAGTGATTATTATGGTGACTATATCAATTTGCCCTAAAACCAGCAGTGTATGAAAGTTCCAGTTACCCCACTTTCTGGATAAAACTTGGTATTGTTAGGTTTTGTTTGTTTGTTTGCTTGCTTTAATTTCAGCAGTTCTAGAGGGCAGAAGTTCATTTTGATTTTATTTTGTATTTCTCTGACAGCTCATGATGTCAAGGACATTTTAATGTGCTTTCTGTCCATTCTGTTTTGAGTGTCTTTTCAAATCTTTTGTTGCCCATTTTTTGTTAGATTTTTTGTTCTCCTATTATTGAGTTGTAAGATTTTTACTATATTCCAAAGATCAATTTGTCAAATATATGTATCACATATATGGTCTCCCAGTCTGTAGTTTGCCTAATAATTTAATTTTGTTAAAGACTGATTTACAATTTTTTTTGAAGTTTGTGCTTTCTGTATTCTCTAAAAAATATTTTCCTACCCCAAAATCATGAGTACTTTTTTTCTCTTTTCTCATACAGGTTTTAAAAATTTGGCTTTTACCTTTTTGTGTTTGTTTATAAGCCTCTATTCATTGATTTTTGTGTAAGGTGTGAAGCTAGGCCTAAGGTTCATTGTTTTTCCCATGGAGATAACCAGTTATTCTAGTACCATTTATATAAAGGACTTTTTCCCCTATTGAACTACATTGGCAACACTGGAAAATCAATTGATCATCTATGTGTGGGTTTATCTCTAGGTGTTCAGTCATATTCAGTTTATCTATATATCTATCAATATCTTTATACCAGTAACAAACTGTCTTGAATATTGTAGCTTTATAGTAAATTTTGAATCAAGTAATATAAATACTCCAACTTTGTTCTCTTTTTCAAAATATCTTAGCTATTCTATGGGTCCTTTACAAATTTCATATAAATTTTAAAATCAGCTTGTCAATTTCTATCCCCATAAAAGGCTCCTTCCTGGAGATTTTGATTGGTATTATATTGAGTCAATAGATCAGATTGGGAAGAATAGACTTATTCAATTTATTGAATCTTCCACTCATGAAAATATTATAACTCTCCATTTGTTTTGATTTCTTAAATTTTTTTCAACAATGTTTTGTAGTATTCCCTATAGAGTTGGCTTACCATTAAGGCAATCAGAAGAATTTTTACAAGTCAAATTAGGGGTTTGAGAAGTGAAGTTAGAAGTCTTGGATAACCAATGGAATGGACATGATATCGCAAGAACCGTCAGTGCACATATTTAAAAAAAAATGAGTAGCAATAATGGTCTAGTTGAGGTTAGAGAGCATGCCTTTGATTTGGAACTAATTCCCTTTTGTCACTTTTTTCATGAATGAATGGTGGCTTGAAGCAATAGTAGATAAAATAGATTATGGAGGTGAGCTAGAATTAGAAAATTATCAGCAGAAATTCTAGACAGTGAGGAATTCTTGGGTGGTGATCATTTTCAAAGGGATGAAATGAATGTCTATGATTATTATTGTGGTCCGACACCAGAAGATTTAAAAAACAAAATGAGGAGAATAATTTTACAGATGTAAAAAGTGGGGTAAAGTTGGGTAGATTAAGAGAGCAGAAAGGAGAGATGAGAAAGGAAATAGGCAAAATGAGAAAAGAGGAAGTTGTGTTTGTTGTATTTCATTTATATATGTCAAAGATGCAATCTAGGTTAAACAAATAACTCAGTGAATATTTAACACTGGGCTCTTCATCAGGCTTTCACACCGATGCCATTTGTCCTGTAAGAATTCTCTTTGACTGCAGGGATGGTATTCTTTGTTCCTTTTACACATCAGCCACAGTTCCTCTTTTACAGCAATGATAAGAATTTTTAATGTTGTTAAGTATGACTGTCTCCAAGATTAAATGACAATATTCTTCCTTTGAAAATAATGTTTGCAGACGGCTTGTTGAGTGTGACCATTTCATTAGTATTCAAAGAGCTAGTACAGCTTTTAATCCAAAAAAGGGGTACAGCTTGTTGCCTGCCTTAGGAAGGAAAAGGAGTCTCCATCTGTGGTTATGGGCTTGCCAAAAAGCACCTGAGGGGTAATTCAATTCCATGCATTGTAGAATTATCATTTAGATTTTGCTCTTCAAATATAGATGCAGCTACATTGGCAATACTGTTTTCCTTCAGGCCATCCACTGATGCAGTATGCTGTAGGCAATTTGAGACTAACATTCTCAATTAATGTTTCTGGCATGGTCTTTACATTGTTTACAAATGGCCTTAGGCAGGGATAGAATGTACCTTTAAATGTGGCAATATATTTCTTGTGAGTTTCTTGCTTCTCTCATTTGAAAGACTACTCCAAAATAGCAATGAGGAAGACAAAAGCCTATACATTTGGTAAACATCCATTTGGTTTCCACTCTATCAGTTTTTCCACTAATTTAATATTTCAAGTTCAAACAATTCTCAACACCAAAACTCTAACAAATCAGGGCTCACTTATGAAATCAGTGATATTGAAATGCTTTTATTTTCATCAGTTTAATTATCACAAACCTTTTTAGATACCCAGGCTCAGAGATTGGTGAAGAATGTGTAGTGGAATCTTCACTGTGCCATTAAAATAGCACAATGCTAATTTTTTAAGTGAAGGAATAAATCTTTAGATAAATCGGGGCTTTGAGCATATAAATAACAATTCTACTTGAGACTATTATCTTATGAATTGATTTATAAGGAACTTGAGTACTGCTAAAATAAAATCAGAAGTTTTATTGGAAGCTGCAGTGATGATCCAAACAATAAGACAGCAATGTCTAAAGTTAAAAAAAAGCTTCAAGATTTAAATTAGGATAAAATACAAAATATGGATTTATTAAACCTCTTCTAAAAATGCCAGTTTTCAGTCTATGTACTGATTTTTCTTTTTGACAGATTCAACAGCAAACTAGGAGGCAGATTAATTATGAAAGTTCAAAATGAGTTTACCAAAAAGTGCCAGTGTGGGCTGAGCGTGAGACATATAACTAACAGGATAGAAGCATGCACTCTGAAACCAAAATGCCTGAGTGTGAATCTGATTCCACCAGATTGTAACTGTGTGATCTTTGACAAGTGACTTAACCACTGTAATTTAGTTTCTCTGTCTGTAAAATGAGAGTGACTTAGTACTTACCTCGCTCAAGGTGTCATGAGGATTAAATTAGTCATTGTGCGTAAAGAATTTACAGCAGTTTAAGCGCCATGGAGTTGTTTGATATTACTATTCTTAAAATTATTTTGGCAATACCAATATTGTAGTCATGGAAATTTGTCTACTTTTACAGTTGTTGAGCTATAATGCTGTACACTTGAAACTTATATAATAAAAAAAAATCTATTTTGAGACATGTTTCAAATTTTCTATTTTGAGACAAGTTTCTGGCCTTCAATATGAGAAATCCAGAAGATGGTATGTGATCCAGCCATTTGGACTCGCATAGAATGATTTGCCTGTACAATTGTAAAGGGGATTTTTGTCTGCCAATTTCCTGGGGAACCAGTGAGGTGTGAATGGGAAAGAAGATGCAAATATTTTTTTCACAGCTTTTCATATTTGATGGAGACAGAGCTTTATATAAATATGAGAAATATAGATTTGGGCTTCCCTGGTGGACTAGTGGTTGAGAATCCACCTGCCAATTCAGGGGACACGGGTTCAAGCCCTGGTCCGGGAAGATCCCACATGCCGCGGAGCAACTAAGCCCGTGCACCACAACTACTAAGCCTGCACTCTAGAGCCCACGAGCCACAACTACTGAAGTCCGCACGCCTAGAGCCCGTGCTCCACAGCAAGAGAAGCCACCGCAGTGAGAAGCCCACGCACCGCAATGAAGAGTAGCCCCCGCTCGCCACAACTAGAGAAAAGCCCGCGCGCAGCAATAAAGACCCAACGCATCCATAAATAAATAAATAAATAAATAAATAAATAAATAAATAAATATAATAATAATATAGGTTTGAGGAGACCCAAGTATGAGAAAAAGGTTTTTGCTGCCTGACTCTCCATTTACTTTAAATAAGTCATCAATTCTCAGTTTTTCTATTGATTATTTACTCCCACATCTGAATGTGCAACTTGCTAACAGCAAAGACAAATGCCCAGAATCCAACATAGCACCATTTTGCGGGAGAAGACAATGACCTCCCTGGTGGCAAGTTGATTATAATTAGTTCCTTACATCATTTAGGGAGCAGTGATTTGTCCTTCTACCATTACCACCATCAATGGATGTACAGAATCCCTCACTCATCAACATGGTAGCCACGCACACATTGTAAAATATATTTCACAGCAAAGGAAGTAAAGGAATTTTGTCCTGTTCATTCATTGATTTTACCATGTTTCACAACACACAGAAATAAGCTAAACTGTGAAGAGCCTATGAAGGCTCAGTATGGTGCCCTTGGATGACAACACATTGTGAGTTGGGTGTCTGCACTTAAAGGCTCAGTATGTACTCTGAACAAATGACCAGTATAGGATGCCAACTGTTTCACAGCCAGAATTCCCAAGGTGATGTACCAAGAGGTAGAAATGGAAGTGCCCTCTCTCACTATTACCAGTGATAAGACATGAATAAAAATGTGGCTTCCTGCCACAGTAACTTTGTACTTCCCTGGTTTAGAGTGTTAGTTCCCCCTCCTAAAAGGAATACTTCCACTAGGGTCACAAGAATTCTTCCAGTAAAGTGAAAGCTGAAATTGCCACTGTCCTATTTAGGATTCAGCATTCCAGTTAATGGAAAGACAGAAAGATTTCTCTGTTGGTTCTGTTAGTTGATCCTGATTATTAAGAGGAAACAGTGTGGCTGCTACACAGTTGGATCAAGGTGGATATGTATTAAGTGTGGAATTCAAATGATTCTTCTTTGCAATTCTGAATCTGAATCTAAAAGTTAATGGAAGATATAGCAACCCAATGCAGGCAGAACTCTAAGGATTCTAACCCTTTAGGAATAAAGGTTCTTAGTCACATCTCCAGTTAAACAAATATGACCAGTGTGAGAGCAAAGGAAATATTGACTAAGGAAGACTAACGTTATAAATGCCAACTATGACACTGTGACCAGTTACAGTAATCAAGACTTTAGAATGTAAGCAAGTTTTATTCTGCTTGCTTTTTAAATATATATACCAATTTATGTTTCTTATCTTCTCTTTGCCTACTATTTTCTATAATTCATTGTACGTAAACATCATTTTAGCTTAAAATTTTAAAGTATCAAAGGGAGTTTGTGACTGAGGTAGAAGAGGAAAAAATATCGCCCAGTAATGGACAAAGTTTATTGGGAGTTAGTGTTTCATTTTGGGGATAGAAGGGGAAAGCATTTTCTTTACATCAGATATAGTCACATCATGTTATGGGAAAGCAGGATCTGTTGCTATTTTTTGTCATTTGAAAGTTAAATATGGGCAGTAGGGGTGTGTGCATATTGAATTGTCAAAGGAGTAGACTGTATCAGATTATCTGTGTCAGATCAGCATAAGCCATACCCTGATTTATGCTTGATTCTACATCACAGGGGGAAACTTCAAAACTATATTTCTGAGACTTCACTGACAACATAGTTCAGGGTTAAATTTTGCCAGTAAGAAGAATCCACATGCTATTTGAAAGGCAGAAGTGAAGTAGAAGCCATTATTGCCCAGCACATTAAAAAGAGACTCTTGGGAAATTGTAAACATGAGTTTGCATTAGACTTAGAGTGAGGTCCTGTTAGTCCCTTGCTTTAGTCCTACTGGCAGCTTAGATTATCATCAGTGGCTTCCACTTGATTCTTATATTTCCAGATTTCCTGAAAGCCAGGAGTGTTATTTCTTTGAATTTTACTTCTCCAGCACTTTCGATGATTATTGCTCTAATTCTCTATATTAAACCACTTTCCACTTGAGATGGGTAAGGGGGCATCTCTTCTGTTGACTGATTTCTGATGGATATAGTCACGGATCTATATATTATGCTGAGGAGGAAGGATTTGGAGAGTTAGGAAGGAAAGTCATTGTTTTAAGTCAAAATGATGCTTGAAAAATCCTTCATAAGGTAACACATTAGGAGCCAAAGTATTACCTAAAAGTTCAACATATGATTTTTCCAAAACATGGAAGCAGGTTGCTGCTTCTTTAGTTCAGCACCAGATAAAGTGCATGGCTTGCTTTCAAAAGACATATTATATGAAAAATATATATCTTTAAACACTAGAATCACACTCAATACAGATAGCTATTCACTTTATGGGAGGCATGCCATAACTGGGACCAGCCAAAGTAACAGCAAGAGCCAATTCAGGTTTCTCACTTTATATTTTCTGTAGGCTGTATGTATGTTCACTGACTGGAATGGTGGACTGAATCGCCCACATTATTTGAACTTTTATTCTCTCCCTGTCTCTTATTCTCTCTATCTTTCCCCCTCTCAACTCATCCTCACTATCTTACTATTAATCCTTTCCTCTCTCTCCTAAAAAGATAAAATTGAATTTATCTAAGTTAAATGTATAAGTACTTTATGTTCATTGACTTTCCTTTTGTTAATTGCCCTTCTATCTATGCCCTTGAATCATTCATTCCTAGATATCAATATAAACATATTATAGCCTGGACATAGAATAATTTAACTTTTCTCAGGAAATGTGTCACTCAAATTATACCTTATCCTTTATTTTCAGTTTAACAATTTGAATGAGTTAACAGTTCAACACTGTCATATGTAAATATTTAATAGAATAACATGTAAGACATAGATTTTGAGCTCTCGGTTAGCAATAAAAATTACTTGGAACCACAGGGGGAATACCCTAAAGTGAAAGTGATTTAGAATCACAAATATGCTTATATTTGAGCTTTGGACTGTAGTTCCCATTGCAGCTGTGTCAGTAACTGCAAAGGATCTCAGATTTACATTGTTTATAAGCTAATAAGCTAGCCTATTTTTATTTCATAGATACTGGCATAAAGCATAAGATTCCTGGGTGAGGGATAAATAACTTTATTACTCACAGCACTATAAACAGCATAATCATCACCATATTTATGTCAGTTTTCCTTGCCTAAAGTTCCACAAGGGCAGCACGGATTAGTCCCGACCGTAAGCTTAGTGAACCTGAATCTTTTTATAATAGGCAGTAAGCATGCCCTCCCTTTGGTCTAGATAAAGACCTTGTCATTATTATAGTGGAAAGTAAACCTCTCCTTTGATCCAATGGAAGACACTACATCTTTCTTGCAAGGCTGGTCACTACACAAGCATCCTTGAAGAAATGCAGTCCCTTTGCTCACAAGATATCCAGACACATGAGAGTCCCAGGGAAAATTGTCTCTCAACAGGCTGACTTTGCAGTGTAAGGCTAATCTCTTCATTGTGACTTGCTGCCCTCTGCCTGGGAAATGAATTATCAATGTACTGTCTCCTGAAATATTTTTGACTTGAAGTCTTTAATCAAAGGACTAGAAGAAAACATGCCCCATAATTTTAAATACTGTGAACTCACAGAAATAAAGTCAACAAAGGACCAATAGCTCTGACCTTCACTTCCTGAATACACACACACACACACACACACACACACACACACACACACAAATGGAGGAAACAAAAGAGCTTAGCCAAAATTCACTTTATCCTGAGAGAAAAAAATCCTATTCAAAAATAACCAGATACACAAATTGCCCTTCTCCTGGAACCAGGGTTAATTTTTCTTCCAAAAAACAAGTTATATAATGCACACCAGTCTGACCTCAGGGCAAACCTCTGTTTCTTGGTCCAAAAAAGATGGGTTCGGAAAAAAAAAAAAAAAAAAAAAGATGGGTTCAGAAGAGAGACTACCCTACTCCTCTTTTTTTTGGAAATTAAGTAAAAGAGGTAGATTCTTATTTTGTCCTGGAACTGAGAAAGAGAGAAACAGAGACAGACAGACACAGAGAAACAGAGACAGAGACAAAAAGAGAGCAAAGAGAGACAACAGTGTGGAACCTTGAAAGAACATGCCAGAGCTTTATACAAAGATATACCTGGGTTTCACTCATAGTTCTGCCCCTTACTAGCCATATGCCTTTTATAAACTGAGGTTCTGTGAGCCTCAGTTTTCTTAATTTTTAAATACAGTGCATTCAATAAGTTAGAAATACTTAAATGAAAAACCTAGCCCACACTTGGTATTCAATCAGCATTAGCTGCTAATTACAGGGAGTTGGTAATATATTACTGGAGAAGTCTGGTTAAAGAACTGAGATTCATCCCCATGAGGTGTTAGATAAGTTGTGGAAGTGGATGAGCCCTCCAAAGAAGAGAATATAGATGAGTCAGCATTGCCAGTCCCCAGAGATTAAACAAGAACATTGACGTAGTCTGTGATGTTGGTTGTCCCCAATGAATTCACACCCTTGGTTGTCTTCTCCCTTTGAATCAGGGCTGGATCAGTTTCTTGTTTAAATCAATAGAATGTGGCAGAAGTGATACTATTCCAGTTCTGGGCATAAGACTTGAAAGCTACTAGAAGCTTCTGCTTTTGTGCTCATGGAACCCTGGGAAGGAGTCCTGTGGGAGGTTCCCTATGGAAATAATGTGTAGAAAAGCCATGTGGAGAGGTAGAGGCCCTGTGACTGCAGAGAGAGGGAAAGAGAGAGACCCAGTCATCCTGGTATCTCAGCAGACCCCAGCCTTCCAGGAGCTGGACCTGTGAGGGAAACATCATGGATGTCCCAAGCCACAATCTGGCTGAAGCAGCACAAGAGGTTTCAAGTGAGACCAGCAAAAGAATTGTCGTTTCTCTAGGAGGTGGGTCAAAAAGGATCTTGCTGTGATTTATGTCATAGAGTGTTCTGCCTATGTTTTCCTCTAAGAGTTTGATAGTTCCTGGCCTTACATTTAGGTCTTTAATCCATTTTGAGCTTATTTTTGTGTATGGTGTTAGGGAGTGTTCTAATCTCATACTTTTACATGTACCTGTCCAGTTTTCCCAGCACCACTTATTGAAGAGGCTGTCTTTTCTCCACTGTATATTCTTGCCTCCTTTATCAAAGATAAGGTGACCATATGTGCGTGGGTTTATCTCTGGGCTTTCTATCCTGTTCCATTGATCTATATTTCTGTTTTTGTGCCAGTACCATACTGTCTTGATTACTGTAGCTTTGTAGTATAGTCTGAAGTCAGGAAGCCTGATTCCTCCAGCTCCGTTTTTCGTTCTCAAGATTGCTTTGGCTATTTGGGGTCTTTTGTGTTTCCATACAAGTTGTGAAATGTTTTGTTCTAGTTCTGTGAAAAATGCCAGTGGTAGTTTGATAGGGATTGCATTGAATCTGTAGATTGCTTTGGGTAGTAGAGTCATTTTCACAATGTTGATTCTTCCAATCCAAGCACATGGTATATCTCTCCATCTATTTGTATCATCTTTAATTTCTTTCATCAGTGTCTTATAATTTTCTGCATACAGGTCTTTTGTCTCCTTAGGTAGGTTTATTCCTAGATATTTTATTCTTTTTGTTGCAATGGTAAATGGAGTGTTTTCTTGGTTTCACTTTCAGATTTTTCATCATTAGTGTATAGGAATGCAAGAGATTTCTGTGCATTAATTTTGTATCCTGCTGCTTTACCAAATTCATTGATTAGCTCTAGTAGTTTTCTGGTAGCATCTTTAGGATTCTCTATGTATAGTATCATGTCATCTGCAAACAGTGACAGCTTTACTTCTTGTTTTCTGATTTGGATTCCTAATGAAACTTAAAAGATTTTGCACAGCAAAGGAAACCATAAACAAGACCAAAAGACAACCCTCAGAATGGGAGAAAATATTTGCAAATGAAGCAAGTGACAAAGGATTAATCTCCAAAATTTACAAGCAGCTCATGCAGCTCAATAACAAAAAAACAAACAACCCAATCCAAAAATGGGCAGAAGACTTAAATAGACATTTCTCCAAAGAAAATATACAGATTGCCAAAAAACACATGAAAGAATGCTCAACATCATTAATCATTAGAGAAATGCCAATCAAAACTACAATGAGATATCATCTCACACCGGTCAGAATGGCCATCATCAAAAAATCTAGAAACAAGAAATGCTGGAGAGGGTGTGGAGAAAAGGGAACACTCTTGCACTGTTGGTGGGAATGTAAATTGATACAGCCACTATGGAGAACAGTATGGAGGTTCCTTAAAAAACTACAAATAGAACTACCATATGACCCAGCAATCCCACTACTGGGCATATACCCTGAGCGAACCATAATTCAAAAAGAGTCATGTACCAATATGTTCATTGCAGTTCTATTTACAATAGCCAGGACATGGAAGCAACCTAAGTGTCCATCATCGGATGAATGGATAAAGAAGATGTGGCACATATATACAATGGAATATTACTCAGCCATAAAAAGAAACGAAATTGAGTTATTTGAAGTGAGGTGGATGGACCTAGAGTCTGTCATACAGAGTGAAGTAAGTCAGAAAGAGAAAAACAAATACTGTATGCTAACACATATATATGGAATCTAAGGGGAAAAAAAAGGTCATGAAGAACCTAGGGGTAAGAGGGGAATAAAGACACAGACCTACTAGAGAATGGACTTGAGGATATGGGGAGGGGGAAGGGTAAGCTGTGACAAAGTGAGAGAGTGGCATGGACATATATACACTACCAAACGTAAAATAGATAGCTATTGAGAAGCAGCCGCATAGCACAGGGAGATCAGCTCGGTGCTTTGTGACCACCTAGAGGGGTGGGATAGGGAGGGTGGGAGGGAGGGAGACGCAAGAGGGAAGATATATGGGAACATATGTATATGTATAACTGATTCACTTTGTTATAAAGCAGAAACTAACACACCATTGTAAAGCAATTATACTCCAATAAAGATGTTAAAATATATATATATACAAGATGTTTACCCATTTTAACAAATTTTTCAATTAACCGACCAACTTTTGGAGGCATTCATATTGAATAAAAGGGTTCTATTGTGTGGGTGAATTGCAATAAATAAGGAAAACTTAAAAAAAAAAAAAAAGAATTGTCCGGCTGAGTCCCAGTCATCCACAAAACAGTGAGAAATAAACATTGTTTTATAAGCCACTAAGTTGGACCAGTTGGTTACACAGCAACAGATAACCAAAACAGACAAGAAAATGCTACATTAAATTTGTCTGTAGTCCATCTGGCCCCAGTGGTTTTCTGCAGGGGACAAATTTTAGGAGCATCATAGTCCTGTCCATAATATTATTCTCAAAAATAAATGATATGTTAGCATCCTCAATTTCCCCATTATATATGTGATTTGCAGTGTATCTAAACCATTCCTGAATCTATGTGTATCTTTCATATGCATAACTTCGGGGCATAAATGTTACATATATTTAGAAACTATCATAGTGATTGTCCATCCTATAAATTGTTTTCAAAGAAATTATTTTAAATGCTAAGCAATAATTACATTTTGCCTTTTAAGCCAACATTCTCCAAAGAAAAAGCAAGGGAGAGAAATGGAAAGAAAATTAGATAATATATCTGTAACATTTCACTAAACTATTCAATATCTCATGATTCATACAACTGAATTCAGCTCAATTTCTTATTGATCTTCTAGGATTCAAATAATATCCATGATGAAAGGCAGTTTGCCTACTTTTGCGGAACTTCTCAATTTGTTTATTTAGCATATTATTAGTGGTAAATTCCATCTAAGATAATTTTAAGGTATATACATTTAATCAGTTCTTAATCCTCTTGCCCTAACTTCAGGGAAGGGAAGCCTCTCCCCATTTACAGGAGTCCATGCTATTGCAGAGATGTAGGTTTTTATTCTATGATTTCTTTGACTCTTTTTTAAACCTTTACGTACAAATATGTGGCTGGAGATGGGGAGGACCAGGGTAGAATGAGAAAGAAAAGGGTTAGAAAAGATGAGGATACTAAGAGCAGTTGATTTTGTCCTGAGATTTATTTACTGAGAATGGCCTGGGCTGAGAAGTTAGGATGTGACTCAGTGCGGGGTAGTTAGGAAGGAAAGCTAGAATTTCTGTGGTCCAGATACACATGTGAACCAAAGAGAGGATGAAAGAAGCCAGAAGTCTGGTGGACAGTTAGGTAGTAGGTGTGCATGTGGTGTCAAAGAACAAGGCCAACAGTGAGTCAAAGACCAAACCCATTCACTCTGGTGTCAAAAGGCAAACGTACCAACGAATAAAGAAGGGCTGATGGTCACTGATGGAGAGAGTCAAGAGATTAGTAGAAACCCAAGTAATAAATAAAATGAACTAAAATTAACTAGGGAAGATGAAGCAAGAGAAGAGACGGCTCTCCTGCTGAACTTTCTGACTCTCACTCTACTCTCTCATTAGTTCTGGGCCCCACGCACAGTTTCCACTTTTGACTGACTGGCTTTATAAAGGGAGTATGGTATGACTCAGTCTCTCAAGTGTTTTGTTCAGCTTTCATGGTAATAGACTCTGAGGCTTGGAATGCCCTGTCAAATGCTTATTTTTAAGGGCAATAGAGCGCACTGCTGGTGGACAAAGCAGTGTCATAGAAGCACTTGCTCGCCCTGCTCAGCCTCAGCACAAGAAATCATCCTTTGTTCCTTCCAAAATGAGGATGAATGGTGTTTTGAATTGGAATGAATTTTAAAAAATCATACTTTATATTCCATCCAAAGATGAAATTAAATCACAACGGAAAGGTATCACACCATCAGCCAGAGGTGCAATCTAAAATCAGGTCTCAAGACTTGCTCCTTTTAATAAGTGAGAAAAGCTACATTTTCCCCAGCAGTTACAGTCTCAGACCCAAGCATGACAAATCTGGGAGGGGAGGTCATTTCTTAGTCTTTAGCACATGGCTTGACCCAAAGTCTAGACACCTCCAAGGAGCTACCCATGGGGAGGAAGAAACTATACATATCATGTGTCATGTGTTTAAGTGTGCTTGGAGAGAATTTAGATGGTCACCATGACAACTGCTAGCCGAGGAGAATTTTTAGTAGTGGGGGTACAGAAATCATTAAACACCACATGCATGGGGTCATGTTAGTCATATGGCCAAGTGGACCTAAAACAACTTGACTCCATTTATTCCCATTGTAAAGCCGTTTTATCTCAGTCTTACAATAAATGTCAACAGCAAAGAGCTCAATGGCAGTTACTACACAAATATCTTTGCAGATAATCTTGCTTCGTTCTTTTCCCAGCTTCAGACAAACATTTCAAGTGTGGCTTTGCTTAACTCAGCATAATTAAGAAAAAACACAACTTATTAGTGAAAGCCATTTTTGCATCTCTCCCTTCAAAAGTGTTTTTGCTCAACACTTTGTCACTTCCTTCTTGTTAAGGAAGGCTATGAATATCACGTTTCAAAGTTGTTGCCTGGTTTAACAAAAGATAAACTGTAAGAGAATTTATTCACTTGCTGATCCAGCTGAGGAGAGAGGCAGAGAGAGAGAGAACGTAATGTTGAAATTCCTAATGACTTCATTAAAAGCCCTTTTGTCCCATCTTCAAAAGTAAAACTCCATATACAAAATACACATGGTAGGAATTAATCCTGAATGCTGTATATCAAATTCCAAAGCAGTGGTGAATCATTCTCATTTTCCTCTCATTTCCTTCCTTTCCTACTCATATTGGACTCCCAAATCTCTGAATGCCATTCTATAATAAGTTACATACATACTACATGCACTTTTGTAATTTTTCAATAGAGTATACTTCACAACCTCTTCTGAGTTACTTTTGGTTAACACCCAGTCTCAGCTGCGTGGAACAGTATGCTGTTTGATGGATGAATTCCATATAAGCTGCAGCAACCTCCATCTCCCCTTCCTCGTGTACCAGCCTCTCTCCCCTTCACTATGGAATGCACTATGGAGTTACATATTCTGGGATATACATGTCAACCCTATTTACTGTCTTATGTTTATGTCAGAGAAGAAGCTTTGTATTAGAAGTATTGAAGGAGGGATAGCAATCAAGCTGGTGTCCTAAATGAGATGCTGGGACTCTCTGGATGGGAGACTGGATGGAAGGCTAGAATTGAGGCTTAGAATAGGAGATGACAGAGAACTGGAATAGGGGCCAAGATGGGTTCTTACGGAATCTATAACCAGTGGATTAGAGGTGGAGTAATGAGGTTAGTCAGAGGGATATTTGAGCACAGAGACAGAAGTCAACTGGGGACTCACACACCCAGGCCAGAGAAGAGGGTAGTTCAGAGGTCTACAGGTTGAGTTTAGTATACAGAATCCTTTTAAGCAAAAGCCAGAATCAAATGCTTGCATCCCACAAAAAGGACCTTTATTTTCCAGTGGCTACAAAGGCTGAAGAACATCACTGTACTGAACTGGCTGGTAATTATCAAGACAAGACGATTATTGTTAAAGGACTAGATTACTGGCTGGGTGCTACCCCTTCAGATGAAAGAGCCTGGAAACACAGGGTATTCTCTTAAATTAGTTATCTGAATAATATGAGACAGCTACAGTTATTTACCCATTCCGTGAATTGCAAAATTCCTAGTGTTCATTGCTGTTATGAATATACATTTTAAGCAGTTCTCTGTGATGAACTTCAGTGGAAATTACAAGGAGTGAGATCCAGGGCTTCCCTGGTGGTGCAGTGGTTGAGAGTCCGCCTGCCGATGCGGGGGACACGGGTTCGTGCCCCAGTCCAGGAAGATCCCACATGCCGCGGAGTGGCTGGGCCCGTGAGCCATGGCTGCTGGGCATGCGCATCTGGAGCCTGTGCTCCGCAACGGGAGAGGCCACAGCTGTGAGAGGTCCGCGTACCGCAAAAAAAAAAAAAAAAAAAAAAAAAAAAAGGAGTGAGATCCAGTGACACTTGGTTGATTATGAAAGCACCAGGCCCTTTGTTGCTTAAGTATTATCTATATTATGTCATGATCCCAGTGAACGGACAACACCCATGGCACTCACTGGCCAGGCCATGATTCATCTTTCTGATTACCCATTGTTGCCCATGGTGTTATCCTTTCCTGGACTCGAAATATCACAGTGACTTTATATGTTTCCATCTATAGTATCTAACTGCACATTATATCTAAATAAAACCTTTTAGTCTGAACTCCCAGGCCCTTCATGGTGTGACATCAGCCTCCCCTCCCCTCCCCATTACTATGACAATGACATAGTAATTGTCATTATCATCATCATCATTATCATCATCATTTCTAACAGTTATTCAGCATTTATTATTCACCAGACTCCTTTACATAATGTCCTTATTCATCATAACAATGCTATAAAGTGGGCTATATTATTGTTCTTAGTTTACCAGTAGGGCCTTAGTGACATTAAAAACCTTCCCCCAAACAGCACAGTGTGTAGTGGAGCTGGGATCTATACCATGTCAGTCAGCTTTGAAACCTAGAGGTCTCATTGGAAATGCATTGAAAACACAAGGATGATCTTTATAATACATTTATATATTTAGCCAATTTTCTATTTTATTTTATTTATTTGGCTGAATTAGGTGTTAGTTGTGGCACACGCATGGGCTCTTTGTTGCGGCATGTGGGCTTCTCTCTAGTTGTGATGTGCAGGCTCCAGAGCGCGTGGGCTCCCTAATTGTGGCGTGAGGGCTCCAGAGCACATGGGCTCAGTAGTTGCAGCCTGCAGGCTCTCTAGTTGTGGCACACGGGCTTTAGCGCACGCGGGCTCAGTAGTTGTGGCACACGGGCTTAGTTGCCCCACAGCAAGTGGGATCTTAGTTCCCCAACCAGGGATCGAACCCACATCCCCTGCACTGGAAGGCAGATTCTTAACCACTGGACCACCAGGGAAGTCCCCCTCTAGCCAATTTTTAAAGCAACAGGAACTACGGAGTGTCATAGAAAATTAACGTTAAAAATTATAAACAAAGATGTATAAATCAGGATATTCTGATATAGAATAATCTTGCACAAAGATTGAAGGAATATGGACAAAGAAAGAACTTATTGTCAGGCACTATGGTACCAAAAAGTTGTTTTGTGGTGTATGCAGTTCCAGTTAAAATTCTAGGAATCCCATTGGTTTCTGACCAGCAAACTAGCTTTTGAAATAAGAAATTTATTGGGGTGCATGTATCTTTTCAAATTAGTATTTTTGTTTTTTTCGGATATGTACCCAGGAGTGGAATTGCTGGATCATATGGTAGTTCTACTTCTAGTTTTTTGAGAAACCTCCATACTGTTTTCCACAGTGGCTACACCAATTTACACTCCCACCAATAGTGTACGAGGGTTCCCTTTTCTCCACATTCTCACCAACATTCCTTATTTGCATTTTTTTTGTGTGATAGCCATTCTAACAGGTGTGAGGTCATATCTCATTGTGGTTTTGATTTGCATTTCCCTGATGATTAGTGATGTTCAGCATCTTTTCATGTGCCCGTTGGCCACCCACATTTCCTCTTTGGAAAAATCTCTATTCAGTTCTTCTGCCCATTTTTAAATCAGGTTGTTTGGTTTTCTGATGTTGAGTTGTATGAGCTATTTATATATGTTGTATATTAACCCATTATAAGTCATATCATTAGCAAATATTTTCTCCCATTCTGTAGGTTGTCTTTTGGTATTGCTGATGGTTTCCTTTGCTGTGCAAAAGCTTTTGAGTTTAATTAGTTCCCATTTGTTTATTTTAGCTTTTATCGCATTTCCTTTAGGCGTCAGATCCAAAAAAATATTGCTATAATTTATGTCAGAGAGTGTTCTGCCTATGTTTTCCTCTAGGAGTTTTATGGTTTCTGGTCTTACATTTACATCTTTAATCCATTTCAAGTGTATTTTTGTATATCATGTTAGAGAATGTTCTAATTTCATTCATTTACATGTAGCTGTCCAGTTTTCCCAGCACCACTTATTGAAGAGACTGTCTTTTCTCCATTGTATATTCTTGCCTTCTTTATTGTAGATTAATTGGCCATAAGTGCATGGGTTTATATCTGGGCTCTCTATTCTGTTCCATTGATCTGTTTTTGTGCCAGTACCATACTGTTTTGATTAATGTAGCTTTGTAATATAGTCTTAAGTCAGGGAGCATAATTCCTCCAGCTCTGTTCTTCTTTCTCAAGATTGTTTGGCTATTCAGGGTCTTTTGTGTTTCCATATAAATTTTTAAATTATTTGTTCTAGTTCTGTGAAAAATGCCATTGGTAATTTGATAGGGATTGCACTGAATCTGTAGATTGCCTTGGGTAGTATGGTCATAGCAGCATTATTTACAATTGCCAAGATATGGAAGCAACCTAAGTGTACATCAACAGATGAAAGGATAATGAAGACGTGGTATATAGAGACAATGGAATACTACTCAGCCATAAAAAAAGAATGAAATGTTGCCATTTGCAGCAACATGGATGGACTTGGAGGGCTTTATGCTAAGTGAAATAAGTCAGACAGAGAAAGACAAATACTGTATGATATCCCTTATATGTGGAATCTAAAAACTACAACTAGTGAATATAACAAAAGAGAAGCAAATTCACAGAGAACAAACTAGTGGATACCAGTGCAGTGAGGGAAGGGAGGAGGGGCAATATAGGGGTAGGGGATTAAGAGGTACAAACTATTAGATATAAACTAAGCTACAAGGATATATTATACAACATGGGGAATATAGCCAATATTTTATAATAACTATAAATGGAGTATAACCTTTAAAATTTGTGAATCACTATATTGTAAGTCTGTAACATATAATATTGTATATCAACTATGCTTAAAAAAACAAGAAATTTATTTTGGACCTCATTTCTCTATATATCATTTGGACAAATTCTTTTCATTAATTGATAACAGATAAAGAGAGCTCCTACCCTCATATTCTCTCTTTTTCCCCACCCTTTCCTTTTAGAAACCCAACCTAGATCTTTCACTTGACCTTCTCTTGGGGCTGGTTCCCTGAGTGCCAACATACAGGATACTCCTTAGGAATGCTTACTTCTTAGGAATCTAGGTTAGGATCCCATTCAATTGGCCTTTTCTTAAACTTTCTCCCAAAGAACACACATGCAGACATCTTCCTACCCCTAAATCTTAGGAATCCTGCATCAGATGCCCTTTCACCATGCCTTTTCTGATCTGTGATTCCTTGAGTGCACATAAGGTGGCCACTTCCTGTATGCTCTTCTTAGGAGTCCAGTGTAGGATTCCCTTTCATGTGGTCTTCTCTGGGGACTAATTCCTCGAGTGCACACATGCTGGCCTATTCAATCGCTTTTCTCTTATAAATCCTGCATAGGATTCCCTTTCACTTGGCCCTCACTTGGGGCTGATTCAACTGCTGAGCTGCATCTCCGTGGCATGGAGAACAGAGAACTTGGAATACAGTTAGTGCTTTTCTGTTTTACAGCCAACTAGAATTGTTTACATAGTAAATCTTGATGGCTTTTTGCATAGGGAGGAGCCCCAAACGTCCTGGTGTTTTTGCATTCCCAGGAAGCAATCCTCTTATTTTATGCAGCACCCACTGACATCTCATTCTGAAAATTTGAGATCTGGATCTCTCTTGCTTGGTTAAGAACCCATCTAGTTCTTCTCTCTGCCTTAGGAATACTTTCAAAATTCAATTCAGGATGCCTAGAACTCAAATTCTAGAGCCCAATTTCTAGTTGTATGTGATCTACAATGTCTACTCATGTCAACAAGTCTCAGAGGACAGAGACAAGGAGGTTCATTATAATAAATCAGGGCAGTCTTTGAGTATCCATCGAGTTGTGAGTAGTTTGGTGAGTTATGAGAGGCTGGTTCTACAGAAATAGAGATCCTTATCCTGTAATTGCTATGGAAAAATACAACTGTGAAATACTGGGGAAAGGGTAAGCAGGATATACAAATAAAAACTGACCTCAGCCAGATTTATTCTAGGAGATCCGTTGGCTCATCTTCCTTCTACCACATGGCCTTGGCAGCCTTTGAAACAATCAAAGGTAGAGGACTGGCATGAGACAGTACCTCTAACATGCAGGGTACAAACTATGCTATTTGTGAACTCAAGCCTTCTTGATTCAGGGCTTTTTTTTTAACTTTTTTCCCCTCTTCTTCAAAAGACATTTTTGAAGCAAATGGATAGCTTGTTTCAACAAGAAATGGGATCATTACTTTGCCAGCTGATGACAGTGTTCAAGGTCAGTTTCTCACTAGTAAAAGAAAGCCAGCCCCTGCAGACATCAATGTATCACTTCAGAGGACTCAGAAGTTACGAGGAAATCACAACCCTGCCAAGCAAACATGCAAACTATGGAAGTGCACAGCTACATCATTCTGGAGATAAAATTGGA
Source organism: Hyperoodon ampullatus (assembly GCF_949752795.1). Classification (NCBI taxonomy): domain Eukaryota; kingdom Metazoa; phylum Chordata; class Mammalia; order Artiodactyla; family Ziphiidae; genus Hyperoodon; species Hyperoodon ampullatus. The sequence goes on from NC_136913.1 coordinate 33,068,936, forward strand.
GCATATGTGTGATGATCCATTTCCTTCTCCATGTAACAGGAAGCAGTAATTTTTTCTAGTTGTAACTGTACCAGAAACAGCGCTCTTCACATGCTAGGGGTACAAATAAGGTCATAGTGGTTTTTTTGTTCATATCAGCACTGCAAGGTTATCCATCCCTCCCCCTGTGGGCTCATCACCAGCATCATCCCACTTCTAGCGTATGGACCAGAGACCACATACTGGAATATTGTATTCTGTGGGAACTACCTCATGTTTGGAGTTGAAACCCAAATATAAATTGAGGAATTCTGCATCCACTACTGGAAGCAGATGCTAGTCAGCTCACAGCAAAGCCAGAGACTAATGCCCATGCACGGAAATCTGGGGAGACCATTCCCAAACCTCTATTGTCATGCCAAAGTGACTCACTATAAGCAGAACACAGAGGACCAGATTTGACTCCAAACTATCTCCACCTCAGAGTGTCACTGTTAAAAATCAGGTGGTTTGAACAGTCCCATGTCATTCCTGTTTACTGATACAGTAATACTTTTGCTGGTTTGTTTTTTCTTTGAGTTCCTGTTGTTAGTTGGAGGTGAGGAGGGTATGAGAGTGTGGAAATAAAATGCTCCCTCTCCTCCCACTGTCACGATCAGCTGTGATTACCACATATAAACTACGTTATAACCTACGTTATAACCTGTTATTTTACTATTAATATGCAGCCATTAATCTCAGAGCCATCCCATGTGGTGTTTGAGTTATTTAGTCATAGGAAATGTTTAGATTCAACCTATTTTGCTTGGAACTCCATGCATCAGAGATACTGGCTGGTTGTTTACCAAACCCATTTCCATTTCTTCACAGTCACCTTTTCTGACCTCCCTTGCAACAGGTGAGGCCATGTGGATGAAAGTGATGAACACCAACCACTTTCAGGTCCAACACAACAAAATATCTCTTGATCCTCCACTTTCCTATGGCAGACAGGAGAAGAAAAAAAAAAAAACAGCAGGAGAACCTGAAGTCCTCTGTGGCAGCAGTGCTATAAGAAGGAAGAACCTGGATTTGGAATAATTCCATCAAAGGCCACCTATCAAACACCCATGTTAAACTATTGCATAAGCCAGCACTCGATCGGTATTATATTAAGCCACTGAGATTTGGGAGCTGGTCATTGGTCATTACAGTCGTAACCTTCCTGGTCTAATACCTCCTGGTAATTTAAGGCCAGATTAAGCCTTAGTTACCACTCCAAATTCCTTTCTACTGCTCTCTGCCCAGTTCATTTATAAAAAGATTTCTAAGAATGTGGGATCCCAAATGAGGAGTCATATCTTTTATAGGATGGATAGATAGATAGATAGATAGATGTAGATATACCAAACAAACTTTTTGGCCAACCCAGTATATGTTTTCTCTGAAGAATATTTGGCTCCTTTACTAATTTGTCTATGTCTTTCCTGAAAACTGCTTCTTCCTCCAAAAAGTATAGGAACCACAATTTCTGTGGCTGAATACTTCATCAGTTACTTAGCTGAAGTAAATCTAATTCTCTCTGGAAGATTGTACTTTGAAGTCCAAAAATTACTCCAGTTAAATTTGTGTGACATATAAGATCACAGTAATACACACACACACACACACACACACACACACAAAGTACCATAAATGAATGTTGATAAAAACATTAAACTTCAGTATCAGATCCACAAAGATTGCAGATATTGGAATTATCAGACTCATGTTTAATATGATTAAAGAAATAAATTATCATGATTATGACTATGACAAATTCTATATTGTTCGGCAAATATATATCTCCCACCCCTATATGTGAATGTATATGAGGATGTTTGTTGTCTCTGGGCTAGGCTACTGAAACATGACTGAGAATTTTTACTGCTTCCTCCTTGAAAAGAGAGTACTTCCGTATCTCCATCCCACTGAGGCTGGACTTGGTCACATGGCTTGCTTTGGCCAAAAGAAATATGTGGAAGTAACAAGTTGCCAGTTCCAGACCTAGGTCTTAAGAGGCATTGTGCGTTTCCACCCAAACTTTGGGAAAATTTAGATTTCTTCCATGGGAAGAATATGAACTAGGTAGCCATTGCCCCTTCAACCTGTGTCCAAAAATGATACACAGGGCAAGACCTCAGTTTGACACACAGCCTGAAGCAGAGCTTTTTCTAATCACACAAAGGCATTGTATCGGCTAGCAATTGTATTGTTCACATCATTATTCTTTGAATATGTTTGGCGATTTTATATATAATGTGTGATAGTAACGGTGATGATGATGATAATGATGATGATAAAAGCAGACATCTTATATATTTCAATAGCTATTGAGTCCATATTCTTTCATCAGTGCGTAGAATTTGAGGAATTTTAGGATAAGTGGAGAAATCAGTCAATCTGTGTCAACAGCTATTTTATCAAAAGGAATAGAGAGGAATACTCTGTGTATTAGTCCCCACCAAGGAAAGGATGAAAGTGACTATGATTATGTCAGCACAGCTCTCAGTTTAGCAGGGAAAATCATCTATCCATTTGGTGAGACTGTTTTAGATAGTTGTGGTTTTAGAGTGTACATTTCCAAGAGAATTTACATAAAGGTATCTGTGGTACTCCTGGGTCAATGTTCCAAGAATGAAAAAATAAGTATATTTCCAATGCTTACTTAAAATAAATAGAATGGATGTGTTCCTATGTGTATGTGAATACATATGTGGACCTTTATTTTCTCTGAGCTAGGCTACTGGAATATGGCTGACAGTGTTTACTGGTTCTCCCTTAAACAGTTTCAGCTGTCTTTTAGAAACTGACAGATCAGGGTTACAGTCTGAAAATAAATATTCTTCTGGAACACTGTCAGGAAATGAAGGAAATTTGATGACCCGAGTTTTGCCCACACAGCATTGCTGGGTAGTGACTTTCCCCTGAAAGTGCAAGTCTGTCAAACCCTAATTGCACTGCACAGTTCACACTGGAGGCCTTTGGATGGCTATTCCTCATTTCTTCTCATACCAGTGCTCTGACTCCAAATTAGAAAAGTTTCTCTTTCTCTACTTAAAAACTGATTTTCTTAACTTGATATAGAGACAGTCATGGTTTTAAGACTGATTTTGAAAATCTAGGAAACAAGTGACAAACTGCATTTATTCTACAGTATCTGACCATACGGTGCATAATGCCATGTATTTACTTCTACCCTTGGCATCAACATGCTTCCTTACCATCATCTGTCTTCTGACTGTACACAGAAGTTAGCTTTGTGACTGTCAGTGGGTTTGTATAATCAGAGGTACAAACTGCAAAGTGAAATGTAAGTCTTCAAGAACAAAACAATGAGAATTGTGTGATTAAAATTAGTTTGTAGGATAATCTTGAAATCAGCAGGAAAGGTTATAATTGATGCATACATAGTATGACCTTGGACCTAGATAACTTGTGAATTTTTAAAAATTAAGCATCAATTTGAATATAATTCAGTTTTTATATTTTTTTATTATAAATATATCTAACAAAACTTACCATTTTCACCATTTTATATATTTTTTTTTTAAAGGAAGAGAGCAACCAAATCAATAAATCTACCAGTGATAATAAAGTCTACACACTAAACTAAGATAAACATAAAACTAGAAACAAATTAGATGCAGAAAACAAACCCCCAAGTCTACAGTTGCTCCCAAAGTCCACCGCCTCAATTTTGGGATGATTTGTTGTCTATTCAGGTATTCCTCAGATGCAGGGTACATCAAGTTGACTGTGGAGATTTAATCAGCTGCTCCTGAGGCTGCTGGGAGAGATTTCCTTTCTCTTCTTTGTTCGCACAGCTCCCGGGGTTCAGCTTTGCATTTGGACCCGCCTCTGCATGTAGGTCGCCTGAGGGCATCTGTTCTTCACTCAGACAGGACAGGGTTAAATTAGCAGCTGATTAGGGGGCTCTGGCTCACTCAGGCCAGGAGGAGGGAGGGGTACGGAATGCGGGGCGAGCCTGCGGTGGCAGAGGCCAGCATGACGTCGCACCAGCCTGAGGCGCACCATGTGTTCTCCCAGGGAAGTTGTCCCTGGATCACGGGACACTGGCCTTGGCGGGCTGCCACCCGCAGTCTCTGCCCGTGAAGGGGCTTCCTAGTGTGTGGAAACGTTTCCTCCTTCACGGCTCCCTCCCACTGGTGCAGGTCGCTTCCCTATCCTTTTATCTCTGTTTATTCTTTTTTCTTTTGCCCTACCTGGGAACATGGGGAGTTTCTTGCCTTTTGTGAGGTCTGACGTCTTATGCCAGCGTTCAGTAGGTGTTCTGTAGGAGTTGTTCCACATGCAGATGTATTTCTGATGTATCTGTGGGGAGGAAGGTGATCTCCGTGCCTTACTCTTCCACGATCTTGAAGGTCTCCTCAATATTGCCTATTTCTGATGAGTTGTATACTTGCCCCTCATGTAGTGAATTTATTTATTCCTAATAATGCTTTTTACCTTATGATTTATTTTGATATTAACATTAATGGAGGGGCTTTCTTTTGGTTAGAAAATATCTGCTATGTATTTCCCACTTTTTTAACTTTAATACTTTTGTTTCTTTATATGCATGTTTACTCTTTTTTTAAATTTTTAAATTTTATGTTATTTATTTTTTGTACAGCAGGCTCTTATTAGTCATCAATTTTATACACATCAGAGTATACATGTCAATCCCAATCTCCCAATTCATCACACCACCACCTCCATCCCCCTGCTGGTTTCCCCCCTTGGTGTCTGTACGTTTGTTCTCTACATCTGTGTCTCAGTTTCTGCCCTGAAAACCGGTACATCTGTACCATTTTTCTAGGTATCACATACATGCATTAATAAACGATATTTATTTTTCTCTTTCTGACTTACTTCACTCTGTATGACAGTCTCTAGATCCATCCATGTCTCAACAAATGACCCAATTTTGTTCCTTTTTATGGCTGAGTAATATTCCATTGTATATATGTACCACAACTTCTTTATCCATTCGTCTGACGATGGGCATTTAGGTTGCTTCCATGACCTGGCCATTGTAAATAGTGCTGCAATGAACATTGGGGTGCATGTGTCTTTTTGAATTATGATTTTCTCTGGGTATATGCCCACTAGTGGGATTGCTGGATCATATGGTAATTTTACTTTTAGTTTTTTAAGGAACCTCCATACTGTTCTCCATAGTGACTGTATCAATTTACATTCCCACCAACAGTACAAGAGGGTTCCCTTTTCTCCACACCCTGTCCAGCGTTTGTTGTTTGTAGATTTTCTGATGAGGCCCATTCTAACTGGTGTGAGGTGATACCTCATTGTAGTTTTGATTTGCAGTTCTCTAATAATTAGTGATGTTGAGCAGTTTTTCATGTGCTTCTTGGCTATCTGTATGTCTTCTTAGGAGAAATGTCTATTTAGATCTTCTGCCCATTTTTGGATTGGGTTGTTTGTTTCCTTAATATTGAGCTGCATGAGCTGTTTATATATTTTGGAGATTAATCCTTTGTCCGTTGATCTGTTTGCAAATATTTTCTTCCATTCTGCGGGTTGTCTTTTCATCTTGTTTATGGTTTCCTTTGCTGTGCAGAAGCTTTGAGGTTTCATTAGGTCCCATTTGTTTATTTTTGTTTTTATTTCCATTACTCTAGGAAGTGGATCAAAAAAGATCTTGCTGTGATTTATGTCAAAGAGTGTTCTTCCTATGTTTTCCTCTAAGAGTTTTATAGTGTCTGGTCTTACATTTAGGTCTCTAATCCATTTTGAGTTTATTTTTGTGTATGGTGTTAGGGAGCATTCTAATTTCATTCTTTTACATTTAGCTGTCCAGTTCTCCCAGCACCACTTATTGAAGAGACTGTCTTTTCTCCATTGTATATCCTTGCCTCTTTGTCATAGATTAATTGACCATAGGTGCGTGGGTTTATCTCTGGGCTTTCTATCTTGTTCCATTGATCTATGTTTCTGTTTTTCTGCCAGCACCATATTGTCTTGATTACTGTAGCTTTGTAGTATAGTCTGAACTCAGGGAGTCTGATTCCTCCAGCTCTGTTTTTTTCCCTCAAGACTGCTTTGGCTATTTGGGGTCTTTTGTGTCTCCATACAAATTTTAAGATTTCTAGTTCTGTAAAAAATGCCATTGGTAATTTGATAGGGATTGCATTGAATCTGTAGATTGCTTTGGGTAGTGTAGTCATTTTCACAATATTGATTCTTCCAAACCCAGAGCATGGTATATCTCTCCATCTGTTGGTATCATCTTTAATTTCTTTCATCAGTGTCTTATAGTTTTCTGCATACAGGTCTTTTGTCTCCCTAGGTAGGTTTATTCCTAGGTATTTTATTCTTTTTGTTGCAGTGGTAAATGGGAGTGTTTCCTTAATTTCTCTTTCAGATTTGTCATCATTAGTGTATAGGAATGCAAGAGATTTCTGTGCATTAATTTTGTATCATGCAACTTTACCCAATTCATTGATTAGCTCTACTAGTTTTCTGGTGGCATCTTTAGGATTCTCTATGTATAGTATCATGTCATCTGCAAACAGTGACAGTTTTACTTCTTCTCTTCCAATTTGTATTCCTTTTATTTCTTTTTCATCTCTGATTGCCGTGGCTAGGACTTCCAAAACTATGTTGAATACTAGTGGTGAGAGTGGACATCCTTGTCTTGTCCCTGATCTTAGAGGAAATGCTTTCAGTTTTTCACCACTGAGAATGATGTTTGCTGTGGTTTTGTCATATATTGCCTTTATTATGTTGAGGTAGGTTCCCTCTATGCCCACTTTCTGGAGAGTTTTTATCATAAATGGGTGTTGCATTTTGTCAAAAGCTTTTTCTGCCTCTGTTGAGATGATCATATGGTTTTTGTTCTTCAGTTTATTAATATGATGTATCACATTGATTGATTTGCATATATTGAAGAATCCTTGCATCCCTGGGATAAATCCCACTTGATCATGGTGTATGATCCTTTTAATGTGTTGTTGGATTCTGTTTGCTAGTATTTTGTTGAGGATTTTTGCATTTATAGTCATCAGTGATATTGGTCTGTAATTTTCTTTTTTTGTAGTACCTTTGTCTGGTTTTGGTATCAGGGTGATGGTGGCCTCATAGAATGAGTTTGGGAGTGTTCCTTCCTCTGCAATTTTTTGGAAGAGTTTGAGAAGGATGGGTGTTAGCTCTTCTCTAAATGTTTTATAGACTTCACCTGTGAAGCCATCTGGTTCTGGACTTTTGTTTGTTGGAAGATTTTTAATCACAGTTTCAATTTCATTACTTGTGATTGGTCTGTTCATATTTTCTATTTCTTCCTGGTTCAGTCTTGGAAGGTTATACATTTCTAAGAATTTGTCCATTTCTTCCAGGTTTTTCATTTTATTGGTATAGAGTTGCTTGTAGTAGTCTCTTAGGATGCTTTGTATTTCTGCGGTGTCTTTTGTAACTTCTCCTTTTTCATTTCTAATTTTATTGATTTGAGTCCTCTCCCTCTTTTTCTTGATGAGTCTGGCTAATGGTTTATCAATTTTATTTAACTTCTCAAGGAATCAGGTTTTTGTTTTATTGACCTTAGCTACTGTTTTCTTTGTTTGTATTTCATTTATTTCTGCTCTGATCTTTATGATTTCTTTCCTTCTGCTAACTTGGGTTTTGCTTGTTCTTCTTTCTCTAGTTCCTTTAGGTGTAAGGTTAGGTTGTTTATTTGAGATTTTTCTTGTCTCTTGAGGTAGGCTTGTATAGCTATAAACTTCCCTTTAGAACTGCTTTTGCTGCATCCCATAGGTTTTGGATCATTGTGTTTTTGTTGTAATTTGTCTCTAGGTATTTTTTGATCTCCTCTTTTATTTCCTCAGTGATCTCTTGGTTATTTAGTAACCAATTGTTTAGCCTCCATGTGTTTGTGTTCTTTACATTTTTTTCCCTGTAATTCATTTCTAATCTCGTAGCGTTGTGGTCAGAAAAGATGCTTGATATGATTTCAATTTTCTTAAATTTACTGAGGCTTGATTTGTGGCCCAAGATGTGATCTTTCCTGGAGAATGTTCCGTGCACAGTTGAGAAGAAAGTGTAATCTGCTGTTTTTTGGATGGAATGTCCTATAAATATCAATTAAATCTATCTGGTCTATTGTGTCATTTAAAGCTTGTGTTTCCTTATTAATTTTCTGTCTGGATGATCTGTCCATTGCTGTAAGTGAGGTGTTAAAGTTCCCCACTATTATTGTGTTATGGTCGATTTCCTCTTTTATAGCTTTTACCAGTTTCCTTATGTATTGAGATGCTCCTGTGTTGGGTGCATATATATTTATAATTGTTATATATTCTTCTTGGATTGATTCCTTAATCATTATGTAGTGTCCTTCCTTGTCTCTTGTAACATTCTTTTATTTAAAGTCTATTTAATTTAGATCACTTGTGATTTTTAAAAAATTAAGCATCAATTTGAATAGAATTCAGTTTTTATCATTTATTTTTTTATTATAAAATATACCTAACAAAATTTACCATTTTCACCATTTTAAATGTACGGTTCAAAGGCATTAAAGTACACTCATTGCTGTACAAGGATTACCACTCTCTCTAGAACTTTTTCATCTTTCCAAACTGTAACTCTGTATCTTTAAACAATAACTTCCCATTCACTCTTCATCACAGGCTTTGGCAACCACAATTCTACTTTCTGTCTCTATGAAGTTCATTGCTCTAGGTATCTCATATAAGTGGAATTGTACAAGATTCACCCTTTTTTCTTTTTAATTTTTATTTATTTATTTATTTATAGCTGTGTTGGGTCTTCATTTCTGTGTGAGGGCTTTCTCTAGTTTTGGCGAGCAGGGGCCGCTCTTCATCGCGGTGCGTGGGCCTCTCACTATCACGGCCTCTCTTGTTGCAGAGCACAGGCTCCAGACACTCAGGCTCAGTAACTGTGGCTCACGAGTCCAGTTGCTCCGCGGCATGTGGGCTCTTCCCAGACCAGGGCTCGAACCCATGTCCCCTGCATTGGCAGGCAGATTCTCAACCACTGCACCACCAGGGAAGCCCAAGATTCACCCTTTTGTGACTAGCTTATTCACTTAGCATAATGTCTCCATGGTTCGTTCATTCATCTATGCTGTAGCATGTGTCAGAATTTCATTTCTTTTTGAGGTTGAGTAATATTCCATTGTATGTATATATTTACATTTTGTTTATTCATCCGCTGATGCACATTTGGACTCTCCACCTTTTGCCTTTTGTGAATAATGGTTATATGAACATAGGTGTACAAATGTCTGTTTGAGTCCCTGCTTTCAATTTTTTTGCATAAATACCCAGAAGTGGAACTACTAGATCATATGATAATCATAAGCTGAATTTTTTGAGGACTACCGTGCTGTTTTCCACAGTGACTACACAATTTTGCACGCCCACCAGCAATGCATAAGGATTCCAATTTCTCTACATCCTTACCAATAGTTGTTTTTTTTCTTTCTTTCTTTCTCATGTTCTTTCTTTCTTTCCTTTTTTTCTTATACTGCAATCTTTCTCTTTTTCATATGCAATCTTAATGGATGGTAACTGGCACCTCATTGTGGAGTTGATTTGCATTTCCCTAATGATTAGTGATGTTGGGCATCTTTTCATGTACTTATTGGCCATGAATATCTGTATATCTTTTTTGTAGACATGGCTTTTCAAACCCTTTGTCTATTTTTAATTGGTTTTGTTGTTGTTGTTATTGTTGAGTTGTAAGAGTGATATATTTTATATGTTAATCCATTATCAGATATATGGTTTGTAAATATTTTCTCCCATTCTGTGGATTCTCTTTTCACTCTGTCGATAATGTCCTTTGATGCATACATTTTAAAAATTTTTGATGAAGTCCAATTTATCATTTTTTTTCTTTTGTGGCTTGTGCTTTTGGTGTCAAATCAAAGAAATCATCACCAAATCCACTGTCCTGAGGATTTTTCTTATAAAAGTATTATATTTTTAGCTCTTATGTTTAAGCCTTTTATCCATTTTGAGTTAATTTTTGTTTATGATGTGAGATAAAGTTCCAAACCTCAGTGTTTTGCATGTGAATGTCCAGTTTTCCCAACACTATTTGTTGAAGACTCTCCTTTTCCTGTTGAATGGTCTAGGACCCTTGAAGAAAATAATTTGAGCATACATGTAAGGGTTTATTTCTAGATTCTCTATTCTACCCTATTGGTCTATATGTTTGTCTTTATGGCAGTACCACACTGTTTTCACTAGTATAGCTTTGTATAAGCTTTGAAAACAGTGAGTCTGAGTGCTCCATCTTTGTTCTTTTTAAAAATTATTTTGGCTATTCTTTGTCTTGAGATTCCATATGAATTTTAGAATGGATTTTTCTGTTTCTTCAAAATACATCATTACAATTTTGATAGGGATTATATTGAATCTATAGAGCACTTTAGTGGTATTAATATCTTAACAATATAAAGTCTTCTAATTTATGAATACAGGGTATATTTCCATACATTTATGTCTTATTTCTCTTATCAATGTTTTTTAGTTTTCAGTGTGTAACTCTTTTGCCTCTTTGGTTAAGTTATTCCTAGGCATTTTCTTCTTTTTGATGCTATTATAAATGGAATTTTTTCCCTTAATTTCCTTTCCGGGTTGTTTATTATTTGTGTAGAGAAACAAAACTAATTTTTTGGTTGATTTTGTGTCCTAAAACCTTGCTGAATTAATTTAATAGTTCTAAAAGTTTGCATGTGTGTGTGTGATCATTATGGTTTTCAACATATAAGATCATGTCATCTATGAACAACGATAATTTTACTTCCTCCTACCCAATTTCAGTGTCTTTTATTTCTTTTTCTTCCCTCATTGCTCTGGCTAGAACTCCAAATGTTATTTTAAATAGAAGTAGCAAAAACAGACTATGATGCAATTTTTAACATCGACCAATATCTGTTTTCACTGAAGATCAAATGTACAGTCCCAGTTTACATTAACGCTAATTGATTCATGAAAAAGAAAATAACTCGGGAACATTTACCTTCCTTCCACTAATTACAAGTTGGGAGAACAACAGAAATTAAGTAGGATGGATGGGATGGAGAAAGGGTCTAAAAATAAATAGTAGAATTTGCATCAAAAGCTAAGAGGTCAGTAGGAATGGCAGCTCTGGATTTTGTAGGATCTGAAGTTTATACAATTTCGCGGTACTCCTTTAAGGAAAAAAAATACAAAATTATGAATACAAAGTTAAGCAAGAAATTGAATATTTATTTAAAATGAGAAAATAAGTAACAAATGTTTGTAGTCTTAGAAATTCAGGTTCTTTTCTCAGAAAATTTAGGAAATCCATCAGCAATGATTTTTTAAACAGGTTTCCTGATTGCAGTCTGGTTTCCTCTCCCCATCGACAATACTCTACAACTCCCAGAAACTCTCAGCATTATCAGAAATGCATAGAATTGAGGGGCCCTGATGATGCTGAAGCATCATTTGCTTCCTGGGGAGTCCACCAGCTGATAGTAGAATGCCTGATTATATATTATTTCCTCACATGTTGGCCCTGATGAGTAAGACTGGGAATAGTTACACTGTATCATTTTGTACAGTTGCTCTAGGACTAAAACTTGAAATACCTGTGTCGCATCTGTATTTGATTTTTGCTTGAAAGGAAGGAACATAATCTATAGCCTTATTATAATGCCAGGGAATAAAAAGCATGATTTATTAAACCAATTTATCGTGAAAATTCTTGCCAAGGAAGCTTGATTATTGGAAATTCCAGAAGTATTTGCTGACCACTCAGACTCATCCATAGTGTAATCTCCAGAATTATACACCTCAATATTGTCTGTAAAACATTTTCAGTGTCTTTAAAAGCTGCGTGTATGTATGTGAATGTGTGTGTGTGTATATGTAACCCCTACCGAGGACTCTGATTTTTAGTTCCTTAAAAATATCAGAGGGGGGCTTCCCTGGTGGCGCAGTGGTTGAGAGTCCGCCTGCCGATGCAGGGGACATGGGTTCGTGCCCCAGTCCGGGAAGATCCCACATGCCACGGAGTGGCTGGGCCCGTGAGCCATGGCTGCTGAGCCTGCGCGTCCAGAGCCTGTGCTGTGCAACGGGAGAGGCCACAACAGTGAGAGGCCCGCGTACCGCAAAAAGAAAAAAAACCAAATATCAGAGGGCTTCCCTGGTGGCGCACTGGTTAAGAATTTTCCTGCCAATGCAGGGGACACAGGTTCAAGCCCTGGTCCGGGAAGATCCCACATGCCACGGAGCAGCTAAGCCCATGTGCCACAGCTACTGAGCCCATGTACCATAACTACTGAAGCCTGCATGCCTAGAGCCCGTGCTCTGCAACAAGAGAAGCCACGACAATGAGAAGCCCGCACACCGCAACGAAGAGTAGCCTCCACTGACTGCAACTAGAGAAAGCCCGCGCACAGCAACAAAGACCCAACACAGCCATAAATCAATCAATCAATCAGAAATTCTGCATTAGTGTTTTCACAAACTCAGTAATGTGATATATTCAATAAGAAGAAGAACAGAAAACATTGATATTGTGGTAATCGAGTGTCAAGCCATATTCTTGTATTTACTTACTTGATTCTCACAGCAACCCTATAGGGAAAATTCTATTATTCCCATTTCCCATAAGAGAAAGCTGAGGCACAAAGAGGATTATTATCTTTCCCACAATAACAAATGTAATAAGGTGTGTGCTGGCTCCAGAGACTATGAGCCCAACTGCAACATTTTACTACTTCACCGGGCTGCACCAACTACTAATGAGTATGTTGTATTTATTTGTGATGTGGGGGTCCTCAATTATAAACAGTTATTCTTTCACTGCCCCAGTAGAAGACCAATTATTTTACATCCTATGCTGTTAGTCACAGAACATGTGGCTGACGTGTATTTGCTTTTTGAACTCTTGCTCATCTATTTTCTAGGAAATCTTCCTTAGCTTGTGTACTAAGACTCAACTCTGTCTTCTTTAGTCTCATTTTGCTTTCCCAATTAGAGTTTGTGCTTCATGAGGTCAAGAACCATATTTTCTATTTCCTCTGAATCTCCCAGAATTAGGGCATGGTACGAGATTCATAGAAAGGTAATGATAAACACTGACTTATTTACTGATACTTTTCTAACAACAAGCCAGTGGTAAACCTCAGTTATCTGTAATTTGCATTAAAAAATTATGTGAACCACACATTCCTTCAAACAAGGTTTATGGAGGGCCCATATGTGATAAGGATGCAACAAGAATGAAATACAGTTCTGCTGCCATTGAGGGCCTTATGGTATAATAGGAAGATAAAATGTAAACAAATAGTTTAGTGATGTGTTACAGAGACATTGTTAAGATTCAGTAAACATGATGAGTAAATAAAGTAGCTTTAGTGGGGATGGAGTGGTGTAATTCTAATCTTGGTAAGAGATACCTGACCCATACTCTATTAGAATTGAAGTAAAGTTTTAGGGATTATTTTTGTCTAATCCTTCATCTTATAGGTAAGAAACTGGAGTAGTAAGATATTGAATGGGATTTTTCCTGTTAGTCCAGGCTTGGCTATTAGGAAAAACATCTGGTAACAAAAGACCCTACGAATCCACTTCATCTGAAGAGGGCCTTTCTATGAACACCATCTTCTTGAAGGAATTTAGAGGCAACAGAATTAGCTCTACTACTACTGTGCACCCTCCTATCCCAGAATTAGCAGAGACTTAGAGATGGGAGGAAAGAGAGTCACGGTGGACAGTTTTGGGAGCATGCAGGTGCCCAAAGAAAGCCTCTTTCCTTCCTTTTACAAGTTTTTCCTCCTAAAGCAAAATGTTGACAGTGATGGGTTTGTATTAAGAGAATAAATCACACATTTTGGCTGAGTCTGCGAGAAGGAGAGAGTGAGATCTCTTTTCCTACTTTCTCATCTGGATGTCCTGGTACCATACCCTAAGGGGAGTCAGTAACAAATTTTGGGAATAGTTTGATAAGTGTTCTTTGGAGGTTGGTGGCATATGGAAGAGAAAGATTGATGCCACTTTCTGATCTAGAGATTTCTGAAGATGAGAGTCCCATCGCAGGGGTCAAGGCCAGCAAGACTTCAAGAGATCATGGTGTAGGAGGGCTTGGAAAACGTCTGGAGGCATCTTCACCTCACTGCAGTTTTCACAGTCCTTGGAGAAGGAGATAACACAGTTCCTGTGGTTCCAAGAGGAGCTCCAGGGTTTCTCAAGCCACTGACAGGCCAAGCATTGGGATATTCAGCCCAGAGAAGGGATTGGGAGTATGGAGTATGGCAGGAGGGCAGGGGGAGATAAGGGACTACTGCTCTCTAGGGGTCCTCAGCGATGGAGTGATCCTGGGTAAGGATCACTGATAACCTGAGTATCACCATTCCACCTACATACCAGTAACCACAGAAAGAATTAGACCAAATCAAGGTGAGAAATGGGGCTCCAAAAGGCAGCAGTTACATACAAACATCACTACATTCCTGACTCTCCTCCCTGTTTCCAAACCTGGAGGAGCTATATGCTTAGGAGGGAAGTAGAGAGAATATCCCACCAACATATACACAACACACACACACACACACACACACGGTGTCACATTGAGGGAAAGAAGTACGAGAAGGCGAACAGATCACAACCCCTACAACTCCAGTCCTTTTTAGATACAAACCCAGCATTAACTATAATATCTTTAGAATAACAACTGTGATATTAGAGTTTGAAAGAGGACTAGAGAAAACTTTTACTATTCAAAAATAAAGGATTTGCCCAATATTATAAAGGAGAATTTGAGATTTCATGGTTGAGAGTAGTTAAAATAAAGACCATTTCACATTTACAATTTAAACAGTTCATATCAGAATATCAAGGTGGGGAGTGGGCGATAGGGGTGCAGTCTGCCTAGACAGAGCAAGCGATTTTATTACTGATGTTGTTTAAAATTACTGGGCCCAGGCTGATAATAAAAAGCATACCTAGTTTTCATTGACTTAGTTATTGTTTTTTTTTCTCCTCCAGGGACAATGCACTCCTTGACTGCTTGGTCTTGGAGCAGTCCCTACCACACCTCCCTTGATACAGGACAGCCAGTTGAGACTCCCCGAAAATTCATTTGCACTGTGACCTGCCCAAAGAAATAAAACTTCTTTTCCTAGCAAAAGAAAATTTATTAAAGGTGGAGAATTTTGTAGACATTTTATAATTTCTGGCTTTGATTTAAAATCATTTGTAATTTTCTTTAAATTAGTTACAGGTTGAGGCAGATACAGTGGATCATTGGGGTTCTTTGGGAAGCAACCATGGAGACAGAGTTGTGAGCACAGATGATTACTGTGAATAATGCCTGAGAAAGATAAGGAGGGGGCAGGACTGGGCAGAGAGAGCCTTAGTTTACAATGCAGATCTGACAAAGTCTCAGCCAGCCCAGTAGGGAGCTGGGAACAAGGATTACTTGTTAGTCCCCTGCATTGGGCAGAAATGGCCAGGTTCTAGTAATACTACTGCCCAGCCGTTGACTGGGGGCTACCCAGGAAGACCATGGCATTTTCTGGAAAGCTGAGGCGGATCCTGAAGGCAGTGCAGCTAGAGGCTGTCAGCCAAATGCACCGCTTGCAGCGAATAGCACTTCTCTCTTGAAAGGAGATCTAAGTAGTGCATATCCCTGGCTGCCACACCTGATCTCAAGTTAAATATCTGCATCCCCAGCTTTTCTGTTAATTTTACAAGTGTAATAAGTGCTTTGTGATGCCTCATTAGATATTCATCCACCACTTCTATACAGCCAAGTACCATTTGGACACCCAGCATGTTCAACTGTTAAGAAGAGTCAATTTAGTAAACATGGAACTGGAGGCACTGTGTGACCTGGCTCGATTCTGTGTCACATTTCAGCTTCTTTTTGATCAAATAAAGTGCAGATTCTCTGACAACAAAGGAGTATCTTTTATTAATATTTATATCTTCTCACCCCCTACACAAAAAAATACAGGGCCTGACCGGGCATGTGTTGCCCAGGAGGATGACAGTAAATGTTGTATGTAATAGAATGACTGATTACAGAATGTTTTCCCTTCTTTCCTTTACTCCATGTCCATATAAACAGTCTTTGTGTGACTTGATATTGCTGGTGGTTCTGAATCTGGTTTTGAAATCAATATATTTTGTTTGTCTTCTTTATGAAAGAAGGAATAAAAATCCCCAATGGTAAGAGATAATTCAAATAAAGCCATGCTAAGAAGAAGAAATGCTGTATATAAAAAAGACTGAAGAGCCATTTTCCGGGACCTGCCACTCCAGTGACCTCTCCAGCAAGGTAACCTTCCTCCCACCACACTGGAGAGCAAGGCTGGGAGCAAGATATGTTACAGATTGAGGGAGCGAAGCACTCATATGTCAACACAAATTCAGAAAAGAAGCAAGGGAAGAGAAGGAAGAAAAGGAGGACGGTTATAGAAAATAATTATTTACAAAAATATGAAGGTTGGAAGGCTCCTTTGTGTAAATTTAATAACAACTTTCACTTTATCAGTGGACTGAGGATAGTTTTATGATTGGGGGAAGCTTACTTCCATGATGAGGACATATGACCACAACAGGGAGGTCCAGGTGGTAGCTAGGATGAAACGTGAATGTCAGGACCTTTAGTAGCCGCCAAGGAAGAACCTGTCCTTTTCAAGTCTGGCGAGTCACGAGGCTGCCATTAAACCTAAATAAGTGAACAGAAACAGTTGTTTCAGAGGATGTGGCTTCATCTGCAAAGGTGTCCACTGATGGATGCCCTTCTGTGCTAGGAGACAGCCATTGATTCCTGACTTCCTGAGGGGAGCCGTGGAGAGCTGCAAATGGAGAAGCTGAAACAGAGCCACATGGGGGCTTCCTGGAAGGCTCTTTGATGCAACTGATTATGATGTTCTGCGGGATAATTTACTTGTTTCAAGTGCATGATGAATGGGATTATTATTCATAATTAGGAAATGCCCAGAGAGAAAAGAACACAAACAATGTCCTGACTAGCTATCAGTAATTATCAGGCACACACGAATGATGCCCAGGAAATGAAAAGGCTCCAGCATTTTCCTTTAATTTTGTTTAGGAATGTGATTTCCTAACAGCAGTCGAGTGCTGTGGGCAGTGTATGTCCTGCCAATTATGTCACCTCAAAGCACCATTCCTCACGGCATCCCTTGCAGTGTACACAGAGGAGGCCCATCAGATAGTATTCCTTAATTAATTATGGTCTTTCTTGTAGGCGTCTTTGTAAACAGTATCTCCCTCTTCTCTTCTCCTTCCTCATCTCTTCCTAAAATTGCATGTGCTGCCTGTCTCTTTAGGAGACACACTATATCGGAGAAACTGAATTCTGTTAGCTACCAGCTTAGCCTGTAATGAGAAAGCTTTATTAGGCCAATCAACTTGGTTTGTATGAAATGTCCTCTCTTCTGGTAGTGAGGGGGAAAAAGTCTTAGCAGCTTTCTTTCTATAGGAACTGCTCCAGTTTTTCTTTTCTTTTTCGTTTTGTTTTGTTTTCTTTGGTACAACTAAAAGTACTGTCATGCTCACCACTGCAAATTACTGCAAACTGCAATGAGCTGTAGAAAGACCCCGGTCAGAGTGAAGGACCATTTGTGGAGGCAGTTGCCAACTTCTCCACTGGCATATCTTTGGGACTATAGCGATCAGAAAAGCCTTGGCTCCCCTGTGCAAATGTCCAAAGAAAATAAACAGCGATGAGAGGGAGGAGATAACGGGCCTCAAACACATTTCACAACTTGCTTCTCATTTTGAGTGTGTTCTGCTGGATTTTCAGAAGAATGTATGGCTGCTGTGCTGGGTGCAGCTGTTTGAGTTCTTACAGTTCTAGGAGCAAGACAGGGAGGAGGCAGAGTGCATTAGCATGGACCAATTCAAAGCAAGCTAAGTGCAAAAAGCTAAATGTGGCCAAACTCTCTGCAAAGTTCACACACGCACACAAAAGATTATATTTGGTTCTGCCTCAGAGCACCTAAAGCTATAGTTGAACTGCACAATTTTATCCCCAAATGGGTCACTTTTGCCCATGCCAAGCTGAAACAGAAAATGGAACGGGAGAAGGGTAAAGGTAGCTGGTTCCTACCAGGGCTTTGGGCACAATATTTGTCCCTTCAGCGTATCTAGCCGCTTGCTACTCAAACTATGGTGCATGGTCCAGCATCACCTGGGAGCTTGGAAGAAACACAGAATCTTGGACCCACCACAGACCCACTGAATTAGAATCTGCATGTTAACAAGATACCCAGGGGATTTCTATGCATGTGGCACTTTGGAAAGCCCTGGCCTAGGGCACTTGCTCAAGTTACCTCTGCAGTTTAGAAGGGAGGAAGGTCCATACTGAACTTCATGAAAAATCAGAATAAATCTGTTCAATATCTTATTTAACTTTATTTCTATAGGAACTTGATTTCCTTTTAAAAACAACTCGATTCCCAAATTTTTAAAAACATAAGTTAAGATGTACCGTGGCGATGACAAGCATTAGATTTTCCATAACTGGGGAAAAGTTTTCGTGAACAATGGGCTATTTTTAGAGCAAATTTTATATTGTTAGCCCCAGAATTACATGAAGTATTGTAAATAGTGGGATTCCTCTTCTATGCAGTTGTGGCAGCAGACAAGTTCATGGGTACTGCATATTTTATCTCCCAGGGTGCTGAAAATTCTTTTGATAACATTAAGAATAAATGGCCAGCACTCTGTTCTCTTTACCTCACTTGAATTTTTACTATTTTCCATAATATTTATCACCATAAATTTATTCTATTTAGTGTTTGTTTTATGTCAACCATACCTCCCACTGCTCGAAGAATGTTAACTCCAAATAAGTAGATATCTTGCCTGTGACAGCACTTGGCATATCACAGATGCTCAATCAATTTGTGTTGAATGAGTGAGACTCTGTTGTAGGATAGAGACATTTCTTGGGTCCTTCCAATTATTAGGCATAAATCCCCCTAAACTGTTTTACTCACATTGTTCTAGGTTTATCCTCACAAAGCAAATTCATGTATACTTTGTCTTCCAGGATGTCTGGAGAGTGAAAAAGGAATCTGTGGATTGGACAGTGTTGTTGTGTGTGTGTGTTTTTTTTCCTTTGGCTGTGCCACACGGCATGTGGGATCTTAGTTCCCAGGCCAGGGATTGAACCCATGCCACCTGCAGTGGAAGCACAGAGTCTTAACCACTGGACCACCAGGGAAGTCCTGAATCTATGGATTGTTGTTGAATACATCCCTCTGGCTTTATTAGACATGATGGTCTCTGGGGAAACTATTGCCCATTAACATTAACAAATTGGCTTCTCTTTCACATAATAGTTTTGTGTGATTTAGTGTGAATCCATTGCAGTGGCTAGTCTTTGGGTATATTAACTGCATTCATTCCTACGCCCGAAAAGCTGAGACCATATGCCAGCACAACATGACTTACACAAGGTGATAATCCTGAGAGGGCGACCAGTTTGCAGCTTTATATGACATCCACCTCTGCTCCTCACCTCTCCCTGGCCCCCACAGGCATGGCAGACACTGTATGCAAAGGGACTTAACATTTCTTATTCTGCAGTGTAACCAAATGTTGGGAGTTTAAGCATCCCATATTGTAATTAACGGCACAGACCCACAGAGCATGCTGACACACTGAACAGGTTTAGAAAGTACCATGCAACCACGACGGGCTTCATGCTATATAGTCCTTTTCTGTTTCTTTCTCTTCTTTCTGCCCCTTAGCCTTGGAGTGCCCCAGGGTTCGGTCCTTGGTCCCAACTTTATATTCAATATTACACTCAACTCCTTCCCTGTCCCTGCTCCTGGTGAACTTAACTCCCATGGCTTTAAATAGTATCTAACTGCTGACTACACTGAAATGTATATCCTAGCTTTGAACTCCATCCTGGACTTCATAGTTATATATACAAGTTGTACATCCAACAATTATAATTGTTTAACATACATTTCAAATTGAGTGTGTTCTTTTTTAATTTTAATTTTGTTATTGAGTTATGATTAACATACAATATTATATTAGTTTCAAGTGTGCCACACAGTGATTCAGTATTTTTTATACATTATGAAATGATCACTGCAACAAGACCAGTTACCATCTCTCATTCCTTGTTAAAAATTTCACTCCCCAAACATACTTTACTCACAATCTCAGTTGAGGGCAATTCTGTTATTTCACTTGTTCAAGCCAAAAACCTTAGAGTTGCTCTTGGCTCTTCTTTTTCCTTCCCAAGCCTCATCAAAACTGCCAAGAAATTCTGTTAACCCTAACATCAAAATACATCTGCTATATGCCCACTTTTCTCCAGCTTTACTGCTATCCTGGTTGGAGCCACGGTTATTATCTCTTGCCTGGATTATAGTAACAACCTCCTAATTGGCCTCTCTGCTTCCAATCTCAGGCCCCAATAGATGATTTTCAACAAAACAGCTGGAGATATCCTTTAAAAATTACAGATTACATCACTCTGCTCAACCCCTCCAATGCCTCCCTAGTCCATTCTGAGTCAAAACCAAAGTTCTTACAGGGTCTGGCCCTCTGTGACTGCTCCAACTTCATCTCCTTCTCCTCATCCTCTCTTACTCCACTCCTGTTGCCCTGGCTTCTGTGTTGTTCTTGGAACACACCAAGCACACTCCTGCCTTGGGATTTCGCTCAGTGGTTTCTTCTGCTTGGAACATTCCTCATCCCAGACATCCATACGACTTGCTTACTCACCTCCTTCATATCTCTGTACAAAGGTTACCTTTACATTGACCACCCTTTTTTGAGTTGCAACTCACTTTTCCCATATGGTACTCCCATTGATTCTCTCTGCCCTCATTTTTAAAAATTATTTTTTACTGAGGTAACATTGGTTTATAACATCATATAAGTTTCCCGTGTACAACATTATATTTCTCCTGTTTATACTACAGCATGCTCACTACCAAAAATTTAGTTTCCATTCATCACCATACAGTTGACTCCCCTTTACCCATTTCACTTACCCCCTGCCCCTTCCCTTCTGGTAATCACTATTCTGTTCTCTGTACCTATGTGTTTGTTTTTGTTTGTTGTTTTCATTTATTTTGTTTTGTTGTTTGTTGTATTCCACATGTGAGTGAAATCATAATTTGTCTTTCTCCATCTGACTTATTTAGCATAATACCCTCAAGGTCCATCTATCATGTTGCAAATGGCAGGATTTCATCTTTTTTTACGGTTGAATAGTATTTCATTGTATATATATATATATATCATTCATTGATGGGCACTTAGGTTGTTTCCATATCTTGGCTATTGTAAATAATGCTGCAATGAACAGAAGTGTGCATATACTTTTTCAAATTAGTGTTTTTGTATCTTTGGATAAGTACCCAGAAGTGGGATAGCTTGATCATATGGTAGTTCTGTTTGTAATTTTTGAGGTATCTGCATAATGCTTTCCATAGTGGCTGCATCAATTTACATTCCCACCAACAGTGTATGACGGTTCCCTTTTCTCCATATCCTTGCCAACACTTGTCATTTATTACATTTTTGATAACAGCCATTCTAACGGGTGTGAGGTGATATCTCATTGTGGTTTTAATTTGCATTTCCCTAATAATTAGTAATGTTGAACACCTTTTCATGTGCCTGTTGGCCCTCTATATGTCTTCTTGGGAAAAATGCCTATTCAGCTCCTCTGCCCATTTTTTAATCAGGTTGTTTGTTTTTCTGTGGCTGAGTTATATGCATTCTTCATTCTCTGCATTCCTTTTATCATTGTTTAGTTGTACTTAGCACTCCCTAGCATGCTACATAGTTTAGTTATTATCTTTATCGTTTATTGTTCGTGTCTCAAAACCCAGAATGAAGCCTCATGAAATGCAGATTTTGTCTATTTGGTTCACTAATAAATGACAAGCATCTATAATGGGCTGGGTTACTTAGCAGGTGCTTAATAAATTTGTTGAAGGTGTTAATAATTACTAAGTTCCACTTTTACACTGATTGAGAATTTGCCTCCCTGCTCTCCTGAAAGACTGACTCCTATTTTGCCCTCTAAAAGAACACAGGGAAAGCTTGCTCTAAGTTTCTCAGGATAACCCCCTGGCCAGAGAGTATATGTGGCTTTTCCCACATACAAATCAGATGCATTTTGCCTGGAACTTTTCATTTATTCCAATGGTGTCTGTAATTTTATGCCAGGCCTACCCTGCCATACTTAAGGTAAGCAGTGATGCTTTCCTAACTTTATGATCAGTACACAGGCTTGTGTTCATGAATATGATTATGATTTTTGATCCATTAATTTCTGGTCATTATCACCAAAGCCAGGAAGGACTGAACTATTTGAATAGTTTTGCCCAATTGTTGAGGCCATCAGAGACAAGTAGGCCCCAAATAACATTAAATCCACGGGCATTTGCAAAAACCTTGTGAGTCAATATTTTACAGCTCATATTTCCTTCTTCTCCTTCTGTAACTGATTTATGTAGTCAAGTTCCCTGTGAGTTGAAAGCTTACACCTAGCTGAAAATGACCCACTTGTAGAATCTTGGGCTTTGTCCAGAATATCTCAAGAGAACTTAGAGGTTGAGTTGAAATACCAGAAACAATTTAACTCATTATCAACTCAACCAGTAACAGGCATGTCTGGGAAGGAAGCCGCCTAAACTGCATGTGGCCTGTACCAGACCATTAAAGGCTTTCATGCCCAGAATGTGTTTGCATCCCAAATATTTCAAAGGTCCCTTTGAGGAAGTTAACTATTTGAAATATTATTTATATGCCACACATCCCAGTGTCTTAATTTGGGAATACAGAATAGAATTCTGGAGGAGAGAAGTAACTGAAAGGTCTTGCTAGAGAAAATGATGATGCTAACTCTATTGCATCAAATATATATTTACAAATATTTACAAATTATAAACCTCAAAGTAGCATGGATAGTCATACTATCTATGAAGAAATAATTGCTTAAAATAGACTGAAGAGTGTTCTATCATATTATATCAGACTCATAGAAACAGCAATGCCATTTCCACCTCCGAGCATTGTGAACTTATCTCCAGAATATTCTTATAACAAAAATCATTTAAGTTTTAGAGGTCTTTTACTTTTCAGTTGACACAGTATTTCCAAATGTATAGTTTCAGTAGTCGCATGGAGAAGATTTCATCTTTGTTTTGCAGCTGAAGATAATGAAAGTTACAAAGTGAAATAACTTGCCTAAGACCAAATACCCAGTCTGTAGCACACACAGTCTTGTTGTTCTTGGTCCAGTATGCCTTCCTCCATACCCAGGTGCCTTCATTTGCAAGTCTACAGTAGAGTTCTGGAGGGAAGAGGTTTCCAGAAGTTCATGCTAAAGGAGGTGAAGATGATAAACTCTACTACAGCAAATAATACTTATTTCCATATCTGCCTTTCCTATTAGGTGGTAATTCTTCTTAAAGACAATACATTAAATCTGCATTCCCCCATACCTTGCACAGTATCTAGAATGTAGTCAGTACTAGAAAGATTGAATTTAGAAAGGCTTAATGAGTACAAATGTCATACTCTCTCAGGTACACTGTGTCCTGTCACTAAGAGCAGAGACCCGTCTCCAGACCTGGGAAAATGTTACAAGGTACATGGGAACTGAGTTCATTCATTTAAAAAGAAAGTACTTACTGAGCATCTACTATGTGCCAGGCACTGTGTTAGGCAAAAGGCATAGTACTGCAGAAGACAGACATGGTGCCTTTACTCATAAGAGCATCCAGAGACTTGGAGCTGAGCCTTTAACTCTTGTTATAAAGTATGGACCAGTGATTCTCAAACTTGAATGTATGTACGAATTGCCCAGGGATCTGGCATTCTGATTCAGTAGGTCTGGGGTGGGCCCAAGAGTCTACATTGCTCACAAACTTCCAGTTGATGCTGATTATGCTGGTCCCAGGCTCACCTCTTGAGTAGCAAGGACCAATGTTATAAAATTTTATTCTCTTGAAATACTGTCCTGTATTACTTACCCTGCAGGATTTCCCCAGTATTACTTGTTAATGTGTGTGTGTTTAGTTCTATGCAATTTTGTCACATATGTAGGTTTGTAGATTCACCATCACAGTAAACATACAGAACAGTCTTATCACTGCCAACATCCCATCCCACAACATTGCTCACCTCTGGCAACCACTAATCTGTCATCTATCTCTACAATTTTGTCATTTCGAAAATGTTATATAAATAGAATCATACAGCACATAACCTTCTGAGATTGGTGCTTTCACTCTGTGTACTTTTCTTTTTGCCTGTATCGATAGATCATTCCTTTCTATTTGAGAGAAGTGTTCCATGGGACGAAAGCACCACAGTTAGTTTAACCCGTCACCAGTCGAAGGATATCTGGGTTGTGTCCATTTTCAATTATTACAAATAAGACTGCTCTGAACCTTTGTGTACAGATTTTTGTGTGAACATAAGTTTTCATTTCTTTGGGATGAATAACCAAGATTGCAATTGCAGGGCAATATGGCAGTTTCATGTTTAGATTTATAAGAAAGTGCCAAATTGTTGCCCAGAGGGGCTGTAAAATTTTATATTCCCACTAGCAAACTTTGAGTGTTCCAGTTTCTTTTCATCGTTGTCAGCATTTGGTGCTGTCACAATTTTTTTTTAATATTAATGCACACTTCTTTTTATTATATTAAAATCAGGCAATGGTCTGAAAAATGAAAAGGCTGCTTATGGAATACTGTTATGTTAAACTTTACTTACAGGACGTTAAATCCTTAGAACTAAGGTTTTCCCCAGAAAAAGATTAATGGTAACATCAGCTGCTTTTCAGACTTGATGGTTGCTGCTTCAAAAGGTGGTTTTACACAAACACTAAAAAAAAAAAAAGAAAAACCGTTAGAATACAATGAATTGCTTTTATTTTGGTATGCATCCACACCTCAGCATTTAGTGGTCCTGAAAAGAAAAGTGGAAAAATGCAGCAATTTGCCAGGAAGTCAAGCCCAGCAATTTTGGGGATCCACTTGGGGTACAAACAAGTTCTTTCTTATCCCTGCTGAGGACCGTGAGAAGCAGCAGCACTGAAACCAAAGTATGCACTGAATCTAAGGTTCTTTTTGTTCTAGTTGTCAGATTCCAAACTAGACCCAAATGGATTGCAAGGATGACCCAATGAAAGCCCTGTTTAAAACTTCTTCAAATTTTAAAAGCAAAAGCAATTACAGGAAAAGAAAACAATTCATTCAGAGGGATTATGTGTGCCTACAAGTGTCTTCTGTGGCCATTCTCCAAGTTTAACCACCAAGGACTTTGAGAGCTGGCAGGTCTCAGTAACCCTGGTGACTGTTCTTTTCACCTTATCAAAACCTGAGCTAAAAAAATGCATCAGCTGATGACGACAGCAGAGGGTGGCAGGGCTGAGCACCCAACATTCATTTCCCAGGCTGGTGGAGAGTAAAAAGTGTGGTTCCAAAACTAAATGAGGGAGGTCAGAGACGCTTTCCAACCTTACCTGATGGCTTCTGGCTAAAGCAAGGAAGTGTCATGGAAAGTGCTGGGTGGTGATGGTGCAAAAAGGGACTTGAGGAGGAGGAAGGACAAAGCAGCACGCTCGAATAAGGTGGAGGGAGAAGATATGGGGAAAGCCCTGAATTCCTCACCAAAGGCCAATTTCAGAGGGGAGCTGAGGGGGTTACAATCTATGCTTCGCCAAGGGTGGTAGTGGAGAGTGGGAAGAGGATGGTGGCTTGGAAGGGGGGCAGCATTTAAGACTTAAAGAAAGAAACCAGGCGTGCAGACGAAGCACCCCCGCACACCCAGCAGGAGTCCCACTGGCTGTGACCTGAAACCCTCACATCTACTCTAAGAAGCCACCCCCAGCTGGAGGGCTGTTGCAGGGAGGGAGGAGGCAGGGGGAGGGGAAGGGGAGAAGGCAGAGACCCCAGGCCATGTAATCAGCAGCAAGGTGATTGCGTGATGTGTCTTTTCACAGTTGAGTTAGATGTGCCCCACCGGTTATGACGGGAATCGATTTAAATACACTTTCTTGATCCCAGAAGTTCATATGTGGACAGTGGTTACACTTGACAGGATGATTTGTTATGGCACAACTTATATATTTCAAATGGACAAAAAGATTAGTATCACATTTACAGTATCTTAAGATAAACTGCCTTTGAATGGGAGTTTCCTTTCCAGTACTTTGAGGTCTACAAGACGTATCTAGAAAATTTACTACTGTGGAAAATGAAGACTGTTTAAATCAAATGGGGGGTAAGGGAGGGCTGGTGGTTTTTCTTTTTGATTCATTGCTGTAACACTGTCCTTCAGGCGGCTGAGGGAGTTTCATATTATCTTTAGACATCATTAGGCGCTGAAGCTCTTGCAGGGCAACTGATGCTATATGAGTTCTGCCATTCTGCTAGCACTGATTTGTCTCTTGGGTCCACCACTCCATTAGAACTATTAACTCCATTCATATTAATTTTTGTTACAAATCTTACAAAGGGGGGTGCTTCTAGGTATTTAGCTCCACATTCTATTTTAAGGCTGTATATTTGGTTTTCATAAATTGTTCTTGGGGGCTTAATTGTCATCCCTGTCCATCTTGTAAGTGTCATGTCTTCATCATCTTCTAGACCCCAGATAATTATACCATCTCCTGCTCCTTTCTGGCCTTCGTTGAGTTCTTCCAACAGTTGGAAATTGCGAGGGACTTTTAGTCGCGAGCCTGCGGTGGCTGCCACCTTGTGTTACTGTTGTTCCTTCACTATCTTTTTTTTTAATTTTAGGAATTCTAATAGACATGTAGTGATATCTCAGAGTGGTTTTAATTTGCATTTCCCTAATGGCTAATGTCAAACATCTTTCTTATGCTTCTTTGTCATCTGAATATTATCTTTGGTTGAGTGTCTGTTTATGTTTTATCCCAGTTTCTAATTGGATTTTTCCTTTGTTGTTTCCATTGAGTTTTAAGAGTTCTTCATATGTTCTGGATACTGCTACTTTGTCATATTCTTCTTTAGAAATATTTTCTCCAAGTCTTAAGCTTGTATTTCATCTTCTTCACAGGGTCTTTTGCAGAGCAAAAGTTTATATTTTTAGTGAGGTCCAATTTATCATTTTTTCCTTTTATGGATTATGCTTTGGGTATCAAGTTTAACAACTGTTCACCTAGACCTGATCCCAAAGATTTTCTCCTAGTATTTCTTTTCTCATAAAGGTTTTATAGTTTTAAGTTTTACATTTAAATGCATGAACATTTTGAATTTTTTTTTTTTTTTGGTATAAGGTGTGAGATTTAGATCGGAGTTTATTACACCTGTTGAGGTGTAGCATGAGGTCCAGGTGGGGGTTATGTTCAGTTTCCCACTGGACCCGACCAGCATCACCCTTACAAAAGAGGAACAGAGCACTTACACCTCACTGCAGACAGTTGAGGTGGAAGTTCAGCCAGCCCTTCCCTCTGCTGACATCTTCCCAGCAAATGTGTGACACTGACTTTCACTGCCTTGTTGATGCTGAGTGAATGTGGAAGCTCAGCTCCCTGCTGGACCCCACTGACACTACATGAGGAGAGGGAAATAGAGTGTCTGATGGCTCCACCTCTCATCACCTCACCTACCTCATTGCTGGTGGTGGGGGGAGTTGAGAATCTATTCCCCATTGTGTTCCACAGACACAGGGAAAGGGCTGCAAAGCCTAGTGGGGCCTAGCTCTGCCTCATACCACCTCATTTAGTCTTATTTCTTCCAGGAAGATATGGAGAGTCTGTTCACTGCTGGATCCCACTGATATCATCCTTGGGGGGAGGGAGAATGGTAATAACGCCTGCTTCTGGCCGGTGGGGGAATGGAAGATCAGATCTCCACTCAGCTTCGCCAGTACTCTTCCTGTAGGAGAATTGGTGCACAGCCTGCCTATGCTGGGCAGAGGATAGATGACTAGCAACCCCCTCAGCCCTGCCAACTCCACTGGGCAGGGGAATCAGAGGGCTGCCACCTCTCTGTGGTGCAGGGGGGAGTGACAAAGTGAAAGATCTGCTTGTGCTTGGCTTCAGTGGAACTTTGGGGAAGGGGTACAGTTTTTCCAATGTTCCATTTATTTTGCGCTGGCTTCAGTGGAACTTTGGGGAAGGGGTACAGTTTTTCCAATGTTCCATTTATTTTGTGCTGGAGTAGGGTAGCTATTACCAAAAAGGATTCTGTTGTTAAGGTACCCATTTTCTGGGCCTTTAGCTAGGGAAAGCAGGTTTTTGTTTTGTTTTGATTTGTTTTAATCTGTGCTTGTTGGCAGTTCTGGGTTGGAAGCTTTTGTAGCATCCTGTCACAAAGATGTATGGAAGTGATTTAAAAAAACCCCAGGAAACTCACTACCATGTTGTTCCTCAAGCCCCCTGCAATCTAAACCTACAAATAATAGACCGCTCTGGGAAGGAATTGCCTTCCTCTGGATTGTTACTGAGGACTGACCCCTTTTCTCAGCCCTGGATATTACGTTCTCTGAACCCTGAGGGCCCAGTCACATGACACTTTCTTGGTTTCCCATTAAACTGCTCTTTAATAATGACTGAAAGGAGCAAGGCTTCAATTCTGAGAGCGACCCTGGTGGCTTCAAGTCTCAAGAAATGCTATCGGCATCTGGGGGGTTACATGGGATGACAGCAAAGGAAGCTCTGACCTTCCTCCTTGTAGCTTGATCACATCTGGAAAAAAAAAAAGGCCTCCTGGCTTCTTTCTCTGCTTCTGAGTGTGGTCTTTGCTTATACCCTTCCAAGTCTAACATGCCTCATGTTCCTAATTACTTAGCTTATATTTTCAAATGCTCAGCTCCAGAAAGGTCCTGGCAATTGATGGTGGGACTTCATAGAATTTATTCCTAACCTCTGCCCCTCAGTTCATGTCCTCTCTGCCCACCCTAAGGATAACTCAGAGTGCCCCAAGTTTCATGACACTGTGCATTTTTAACATCTTTTTATGAAATATAGGAATGTGGCAGACTTGCAGAAATATCTGACAAGCTTTGGTGTTTAAAACACCTTTAAAACACTTTTAAGATTCATACTAAGACTTTATTAATAAATAGTTATAACTCAGAGCTTACATGTAAATTTCTCAAATGTATTTTAGTTATAGACAGTATAAGTTCTCACTCTGTATCAAATATAATGCAGCATCATTAAAAACACAAGTAAATCAACCCAAGTCATCTAGACTTAATAGTAAAATCCAAACACCAATGCCCTTTATAATGGGAAATCTGAAATATTTTCTGTTTATGAAATGATATTATATTTTCTAGCTGCACTTGGAGATGAGGGCCCAAAAGGTCACACAATCCAGACTTCATTTGGAGATGAGGAAGCAGGCTCAGAGAAGGTAAGTGGCTTGTCCAAGATCACAAACCCAATTAATTCTGAATTACAATTCATATCTCTTAATTCTTGGACCAATATTATTTTCATTACATCAGTGGTTCTTACATTTTAGGGTTCATTAGAATCACCTAGAGGGCATGTTTAAAAACAGACTGCTGGGTCCCACCCTCAGAGTTTCTGATTGAGTTTTCAGGGTGGGACCTGAAGATGTGCATTTCATACCAGATCCCACAAAGCTGCTCATGCTGCTGGTCTCAGGGACCACTTTTGAGAACCACTGAATTGCAGCATTTTCCTCTATTTCTATTCTATTTTACTTTAATGAACATCTTTAACTTTATATTCTGGATAATTTTGAAAATACACAAAAGTGGACCCAAGACTATGTATAAGGAACTCATAAATCCATCGAACACAAACAACCATCCAACAATAGCCAATCTAAAGAACTTCTTAACATACCACTTTATTTTTTATGCATTTTTCTCTTGGGGACAGGTATTCTTAGATGTCCAAAATGTCTAATGAGAACAAGGTCTTGTATTGTTACTCTAGTATTTTTCATTTTGTGGTTTTATTTAATGTAGATTATCTTTACAACTTTACGAAAAGGTAGAGACAGTTGTTTACCAGCTTCTTTATTACAGTGAAGGAAAAGGAGGCTCACATGGTTCTTGAGTGATTCACCCAGAATTTACCTTGTTGATCATCATCATTCAGTTGCATTAATTAAAGCCCAACTCATCTGATTTAAGGCAAAAGCACTCTCTTAGTCCATTCAGGCTGCTGTAACAGAATGCCATATGCTGGGTGGTTTAAACAACATTTATTCTCACAGTTCTGGAGACTGGAAAGTCCCAGATCGAGGCTCTGGCAGATTCGTTGTCTTGTGAGAGCCTATTTCTTGGCTCATAGACAGTCATTTTGCTGTCTCAAATGGTAGAAGGATGAGGGATCCCTCTAGAATCTCTTTTATAAGGGTACTAATCCCATTCATGAGGGTTCTACCCTCACGACCTAATCACCTCCCAAAGGCCCTACTTCCAAATACCATCATACTGGGGATTAGGATTTCAACCTACGAATTTTGGGAGGATACAAACATTCAGTCTTTAGCAAGCACAAAACTGGCTGCACTTATTTCTATATATGTAGCCAGTAACAGTGATGCAATGTTAGTACTTGTGGGCAAATGTTAAGTGGTTAGTGGCTCAGTAAGATTCAGACCTTCTGGTGGAGTGGAGGTGGCTGTATTTTCAGTCAAACTTCCAGTGACATTAATTGCCATAAGGATTTCAACATCACCACCTAATTCAATGTTCCTGCTAGAGTATGGAGTTCTTCCTTCATTTATGACCTAAGTCTCACTGAGACTGTCTCTTGCTTTCAGAAATGTGGATAGTCTTTGCCATTTATGTGCCTCCAACAAACTGTGAAGTTTAATGAACTATCAAGAGTTTTTTAGATGAATATTCATATATAGTACCATGTGTCTCTAAATAGTTCTCTATATTATACATTTATGAGTAATTCATATGCAGTTATGATCCAGTACTCAGAAATATAAAAGTATAAAATACCCACGTGTCAAATAAAATGCCACTTAACATTGGTATCTTACAAAATTTTATCCTAAACTCCAAACCCTTACACTGCTCTAACAGTTATCACCTTTTGAGATATGACTGATATATGTAGTGTGATAATGTACCTCTCTGATTATTTGTGACAGACATTATACCCTGGACTTTCTATGATTACCACAGAATAAAAAACAAAAAGAGAAAAGCTACCTGAGATGAAACTTGGCAGTTATAGTACTTTCTTATCGCTGACCTGTGGCTTTTTAAAATGTGATTCTGGTTTCTTTTCTTCAAGTTTATTAATTTGGGATAATAATGAATAGTTTTAGGAAATTTTGTGAGTTGACAGCTGTTTTTATCTAAGATCTATAAGAAAAATAAAAACATCTACTTTATGGTACTTTTTATATTAAAAGATTTGCATCCAACACAGATTGATTAGCATATGAAAAGTTGCTCAATATTATTAGTCATCAGAATTGCAACTGCAAACCTCAATGAGATATCACCAGAATAGTTAAAATTAAAAGGACTGACAATGCCAAGTGTTGACAAGGATGTAGAGTAACTGGAATTCTTTCACACTGCTGGTTGGAAATAAAT
Source organism: Hyperoodon ampullatus (assembly GCF_949752795.1). NCBI lineage: Eukaryota > Metazoa > Chordata > Mammalia > Artiodactyla > Ziphiidae > Hyperoodon > Hyperoodon ampullatus. The sequence continues at coordinate 33,100,489 of NC_136913.1, forward strand.
GGGTAAAACCACTTTGGAAAAATGTTTAACAGCAATTGGCAAGGCTAAAATACAAATACCCTAGGATCCAGTAATTCCACTCTTGGCCACATACACAAACATAAATGTGTACACATGTACCAAAATGCATGGACAAAAAATGATATTCCCAGACGAAACCCGAGAACAACACAAATGTGCAACCGTGGATGAATGGATAAATACATATGATATATTCATACAATGGGATGTAACTCAGCAATAAAAAGAATACACTACCGATATATGCAAATACATGGATGAAACTCACATACATAGTACTGAGCAAAAGAAAGTCAAACACAAAAGGGGACAAACTATATAATTCCTTTCATATCAAGTTCAAAAACAGCCAAAACTTTTGGGAGTATTAGCTAGGAGAGGGCACAAGGGAGCTTCCTGGAGTGCTGGATATGTTCTATATCTTGATGTCAGGTGCTGGTTTCAGGGGGTAAAAATCCATCAAGCTTTACCCTTAAGATCTGTTCGCTTACTAAATTATTTTTTAAAAATAGAAATAAAAAGATTATGCAAAATTGTCAAAATGCCCTGTTGAATTAACACTTCCAGACAGGCTCATTTCAAAGTGTGTAAACTTGGTCCCAGAGAATGAAAGCTTTTCTGAATCATCAGGTCATTTTTCTGGAGCTTCTACATGGCCAATATATTTTCAGTGCTGTGCTCAGGAACAAGTGATGCTTAAAGGTAGATTTAGTATCATCTCTTTTTATTGTACAGTGCCACATGGAAGCAGCAACATTTCATGACCCACATTTTGAGTTGAATACTCAGTCATATAACTCATAATTTTCTACTCATAAATACACAAGTTAACAACTTAAAAACAATCAATAGCCATCACAACTTACACAACTCCTTAAAAGCAACCATTTAAATAACTATTAGATTTATCCAATGCTGGGAACATTTTGCTGAACAAAATAGGCATCATTTTTTCCTGAGATTTAGGAAAAAATGTCTATATATACCTTATTTCATAATTTTTTCCAGACAGATGTCTTTTTTTTTTCCTACACATATTCTATCATTGTATGCAGACCCAGAAAAAAGACATGGCCTCCATTTCCAAGCCATACTCTGAATGGGAGTATTAGCTAGGAGAGGGCACAAGGGAGCTTCCTGGAGTGCTGGATATGTTCTATATCCTGATGTCAGGTGCTGGTTTCATGGATATAAAAATTCAAGCTTACTATTATCTACCTGGAAAGGAGTATCCTACAAAGGTACACAAGATAGTATGGTGCTCTTGACCTGAAGAGATTCCAGCTATGAAGACATCTGCTGAGGTGTTGCATTTTGCTTTTGCTAAAGTACTGCACCATCCTCTGTTGCCCCAGATACAAAATGACACAGGGAATTAATTCCCAGGAATGAAGCTTAAGTCATGGCTTTTGTTTGTCTTTGGAATTCTTTTTCAGCACTGCCTTTCTGATCTTTGAAATGGAGCAAACCCTTGTTTCCTGGAATTAATTTTTACACCAGAGGACATTCTTGAATATCATTTTTCTTTTGAGAGGGGTCTGTCCTTCATATTGTGGTCATGACATCTTACTAAATGTATCATCTCTCCCAGTTAGAACAGACTGTTACAAGCCAGGTGCTACTCTTAGGATAGAGAGAATAGCTGAATGGCTGAAACAAGGTAGAATATAAAAGATGTTTCATGTCCATGGAAGTGGTAGAGGCAGAAAATGAATTGGATTCCTTTAAGATGAATTTTTTATGGATCAGCAGATTTATTTGGAGTTACTTAAAAAGGAGTTATTTCATTAGCAACTAACTCTGATCTATGTGATCAATAAGGCATCCTAAGGCCATTTATTTCAGTATAAGAAGTCACTGCAGGGCTTCCCTGGTGGCACAGTGGTTAAGAGTCCGCCTGCCGATGCAGGGGACACGGGTTCGTGCCCCGGTCTGGGAAGATCCCACATGCCGCAGAGCGGCTAGGCCCGTGAGCCATGGCGCTGAGCCTGCGCGTCCGGAGCCTGTGCTCCGCAAGGGGAGAGGCCACAACAGTGAGAGGCGGCCCGCCTACCGCAAAAAAAAAAAAAGAAGTCACTGCAGAAGAAATGTGATTATTGACCATCTAAGATGGAAATAAATATTGAGGCAAAACTAAGACTATTTTTTACAGAATTATGGATATTACACTTGATTTTAAGCTTCATTTAATCAAAGCATTTGGCTATTGTACTTTGGTGAGTAAGTTTATGATCAGGAAAGATGAAATAATTATTTTTTAAAGAACACTAAAGCTAACACATTTTTGCAAAGTTTTTAGCAATGATTTAAGTACAATGCTTAGAGCTATTATATAAAGAGTATGGGAAATGCTGGTTGCTCAACTGATTTTTGACAAAGATGCAAAAGCAATTAAATGGAGAAAAAGTTACCTTTTCAACAAATGATGCTGGAGCAGTTGGACATCTACAGGGAAATATGTAAAATGAACTTCAGCCTAAATCTCATACCATATACAAAAATTAACTCAAAATGGATTACAAATTTAAATATAAAATTTAAAACTATAAAACTTTAAGAAAAAACAAAGGAGAAAGCCTTTGGGATCTAAGGCTGAGCAAAGAGTTCCTAGACTTGACATGCTCAAGGACAATCCATTAAAGAAATTCATTAAAGAAAATACTAATAACAGATTTCGTCAAATTTAGAAACTTTTTTTTATAAAAACACTATGTTAAGTGGATGAAAACACAAGCTACAGACTGAAAAAAAATAGTTGTAACCAAACCACATATCTGCCCACAGGATTACTATCTACCATATATTAAAACTCTCAAAACTCAACAGTAGGGCTTCCCTTGGTGGCCCAGTGGTTAAGAATCCACCTGCCAATGCAGGGGACACGGGTTCGAGCCCTGGTCTGGGAAGATCCCACATGCCGCGGAGCAGCTAAGCCCATGCGCCACAACTACTGAGCCTAAGCTCTAGAGCCCATGAGCCACAACTACTGAGCCCGCGTGCCACAACCACTGAAGCCCGTATGCCTAGAGCCCGTGCTCTGCAACAAGAGAAGCCACCGCAGTGGGAAGCACGTGCACCGCAATGAAGAGTAGCCCCCGCTCACCGCAACTAGAGAAAGCCCGCGTGCAGCAACGAAGACCCAACGCAGCCAAAAGTAAATAAATAAATTTATATTAAAAAAAAAACTCGGGCTTCCCTGGTGGCGCAGTGGTGAGAGTCCGCCTGCCGATGCAGGGGACACGGGTTCGTGCCCCGGTCCGGGAAGATCCCATATGCCACAGAGCGGCTGGGCCCATGAGCCATGGCCGCTGAACCTGCGCATCCGGAGCCTGTGCTCCACAACGGGAGAGGCCACAACAGTGAGAGGCCCACGTACCGCAAAAAAACAAACAAACAAAAAAACAGTAAAACAACAACCAGAAAAAAAAAATCTGACTAGAAAATGTTAAAAAGATATGAAGAGGCACTTCATGAAGAGGATATATAGAGGGAAAACAAGCATATGAAAAGATGTTCATAATGAGATGTTACAACAATGCAAATTAAAACCACAATGAGATACCACCATGCCTCGATCAGAATAGTTACAATTAAAAATATTGGCAACGATATTTCTAGAGAGGCTGTGGAGAAACCTGCTCATACAGATGTTGCTGGAGGAAATGTAAAACGGCACAGCCTTTGGCAGTTTCCTATAAAACTAAACATACAACTGCCATACAGCTCAGCATTTGCACTGTTGGCTATTCATCCTAGAGAAATGAAAATTTTTGTGCACACAAAAACCTATACATGAAAGTTCATAGTAGCTTTATTTGTAAGTCAAAACTGGAAACAACTCAGATGTTCTTCAACAGGAGAATGGTTACACAAACTATGGCACATCCCTACCATGGACTGCTACTCAACAATAAAAAGGAACAAACTGTTGATACAGTAGCCTGGATGAATCTCCAGAAAATTGTTCTGAGTGAAAAAAGCCAATACCCAAAGGTCACATACTGTATGATTCCATTTATATAATATTCTTGAAAAGATGTAATTGTAGAAATAAATGGAGAATAGAATAGTGGTTGTCGAGTTTGAAAGAGATGGTAAGAATGAGAATGAGGTAAGCTTGGCCATTGAAGAGCAGCATGAGACATCTTTGTAGTGATGGGATTAGTCTGTATCAATGTCAATATCCTGGTTATGATATCATACTATAATTTTGTAAGATGTTACTGTTGGGGAAACTAAGCAAAATGTATATGTAATCTCTTCATTTTTACCACTGCATGCAAATCTACCATTTCCTTAAAATCTTTTTTAAAGTTTATTTTAAAAAATCATATTCACAATGCATTTGTAAATGGTGTCAGAAATTGCATTCAGAAATATTATGAATGAGTAATACTGAGATTCTCTTGGACGAAGATACCATAAATCTCCACTAAAAAGCATTTCTCTCAGATATAGAAAAAGAACATTACATACGTATTTGTTCTCTCTATGTCTGGTTATATATACTTCACCACCTCACCCCAGATTGTCTGACCCTGGTGTGGTAAAAGTGGAGGCCATGGGGCTTCCCTGTGGCGCAGTGGTTGAGAGTCCGCCTGCCGATGCAGGGGACACAGGTTCGTGCCCCGGTCCGGGAAGATCCTACATGCCGCGGAGCGGCTGGGCCCGTGAGCCATGGCCGCTGAGCCTGCGTGTCCGGAGCCTGTGCTCCGCAACGGGAGAGGCCACAACAGTGAGAGGCCCGCGTACTGCAAAAACAAACAAACAAACAAAGTGGAGGCCATGAACCTTCTGTATCCCTTATCCATATCCTAGTACTCTTGTGCTTCTTCTTTAAACAGATTCAGATGGAAATCCATCTGGTAAGCTCATTCAGAGTAAAGAATTAGTGCCTGAATTTTAAATGTAAAGAAGAAATCTGCCAGAAGGATCCAGGTATAATATATTAAACCCAAAGATAAGCAATACAGACAGACATCCCCAGTGATATGAACAAGACACTGGAATGGTATTAGTAAGCAACACACATCATAGCAGCTGCAATTTGTCTCTCTCTGTACAGTTACCTTATTTCTCTGTCTGAAGTTGGGCCTTATTGATGGTTTTCATCATTTATTGATGCATACATTGCCGTCTCACAACTCCCAAATTTACCTAACTGAATATTTGGTACCAAAATAGATTCTCCCATCACAATGCCAAATTCCTACGAAAGAATCTGATGGTTTTTTCCAAGGTCAGTTCCCTGCCCTTTATCCAGTTAACTATGGGGTCATGCAGGAGGATGAACATGGATATTGAGGACTTAGATCTAGAGTCCAGTGACATTTAGCTTTTGAAAGCTATGATGCACTACACAAACAAATTGGTAAGAAGAGAATCACAGGCATGAATGAGGCACATAACTATAGATGAACCCTTTCTTGGAGTCTGAAAAATACCACTTCCTGGATAGCTTATACATGGAGTGGGGATGCCCTCATCTATGTGTTGTATAGATGGCATAAGTTTCTGTATCAGTAGTAGGAGATGAAAGTCATTCATCAGCCTCTGTTAGTATCTCCCCTGTACTCCCTCAACAGTCAGTGTCAAGCACCTGACAACCATGCCTCACTGCGAACTTCTGCCTAAAGGCTTTCTTTCACACAAGTGTAAGTTAATGCCCCTAGAAAGATAATGCTACTAGGGAACAGCCCTAAGCCATGGCAAATGAGAAGCGGAGGATAAATACCAGACCTAACTCAAGGGAGGGGGGTAACTCTGAGATGTGTTCTATTCTGGCTTCCAGACACACCCCCTACCCCCAGCAAAAGTGAGCCACAGTTGTACATATTACTAACGTCTAATAGCATATATTTCCTTTGGCTTCCTCCCCTTCCTGTCTCCTGTCTCATTCCCCCAGTGGCGCTTCCTGTCATCAATTACCAAATAAACTACCTGCCCTCAAATCCCTGTCTAAGGGTTTTCTTCTTTGGTATGCAATGTAAGACAGGGGCATAGGACATAAATTGCCAAATGCCTATCTTCAGGGCTGGCATGATGGAGGGAAACAGGAGAGGCCAGTAGTTGGCAAAGGTAAGAGAGAGAAGCAGGAGCCGTGAGAAAGCTTCAGGTCTAACATGGACCTGGCTGAGTTGAGTCAGGGTGCAGAGTGTGAATACAGCTTGAACACTGGAGGAAGATCTGATCTTTGTACAGAAGGAAAAAAGAAGCATTGGAGAAGAGGGGGTAACGTCCTCAGCCAGATCATGGCGCAAGATCAGTAACAGACAAGCTAAGTAAGACTCATCCCCTTGAAATCTTAGCAGATGGAAACACAAAGGGAGCGGGGCCTTGTTGGCTTCCTGGATACATTGGATTCATGTGGTCAGTGACCTGAGGTCAGGGGAACCTTTGAGGTCCAGGGGTGTGAATCCATCAATCATACAGCCATCCCTCCCCTCAGTATCCATAGGGGATTGGTTCTAGGACCTATTCCAGACATGAAAATCCAGGGATGCTTAAGTCCCAGAGATGGCCCTCCGGCCAGCCCTCCATATCTGCAGGTTCTGCATCCACAGATTCAACCAGCCATGAGTCATAAACGTAGTAGAACCCATGGGTGCAGAACGCCCAGAGGGCCAACTGTAGTCTTAGTTCATTTGACTAACTGCTAACCTCTCTAAGCATTAAAATGCAGCCTTACCCACAGCCACATTAGATTACTGGCTAATGTTTTGCTTTAGATTAATGAAGAGCTTTTTATAATAGAGAAGAACTGTCTCCCTGTAGATATAATTTTAAATAAGGCCCTCAGTTTAAAAGCTCTATAAAACACAATATTTTAAGTCTTCACAACAGAGTTTTACTCAGGAACATGTTAATTTATAAGCAAAGATATAAAGATCCAACAATTTGATATTCAGTGAGGATATGCTAACCCTGGCAGAAAAGGGCATAGCAAATTACTTAGCTAATCCTAAAATGTGGAGACCAAGTCTCTTCTTAGTGATAGTTGATGAGGAGGAACCAGTTCCAATATCCTTAACTAGTTGATTGAATTGGAAATTTTTACATAGCTCTTTAAATGTTAAGCATCTCCTAAAACAGAGCAAAAATAATTTTAGTAACTGATTATCATCTATATGTGTAAAATTCTGGAAACTCCGCCATTTTCACTTGAAAGTGGTTGGATTTCCTTCATCAATTAATTTGGCAAAACTCGAATAGAATGTGTAGTTTAAAATTATCCCAGAAACACCCAGAAAAATGGCACACATTCTGTCATTGACGTATCCCCTTTTACTCTACAAACTTGTCAATGAAAGATAAATTATAAAAATAAAAAAAGAATCAAAGAACCTTAGATAAGATAAATATCCTCATAGACCAGAGACAAAACAGAAAGCTGGAATTATAAAGTGAGTCTGAAGATCCATATTCCAAAGCAGGCAGTGGGAGGTATAAATTCACCTCTTTTGGGAAAAGAAGGACTAGAGGTCTTCCATGTGAAATGGAAAAACAGAGTCAGCTTCACTGCATAAATCCAGGGGCTATAAGTTATAAAAGTAAGGTGAAAAAAATACTGACAACTGCTGCCTGGGGCTACAACTTACATGGAGCTGCCAAGTAATGTAACCCTGAGGATATGGACATAGCCTCAGGACAGTGCTGCCTGTGGCTCACTAACCATTTCTGTATATTCTTCATACCCCTACCAGGGAGGAGGCCCAAGCCTTCATTATGAGATCTGTTTCTCAACTAATGGTCCCAGGACATTCATGGAAGTAGCCTCAAAACTTCTTGTCAGAGAGGAAGGAACCTAGAGAGAGAAAGAGAAAAAAATGCAAAGCAAAAAAAAAAAAAAAAAAAAGAAAGTTTCCCTTAGATAAGCCTGTGATCTGGAACTCTAAAATGCATGAAGAAATCTTATGTTAAGGAAGAGCCAAAAAAAATAAACCTTAGAACAGGAGTTATTTTCTAATGATGTAAATGTTATAAAATAGACAAATGTTTTAAAATAAGCATGGTTGGGATACTCAAAGGTGTGAGGACCTAACATCCATAAAAAGAACAAGAAAATATTACACAAAAAGTTACATACATAAAAGAGGGTGGGTATAAAAAAGAATTAAATTGAAATATGGGAAACAAAAATATAATAAAAATAAAATTAATAGACAGGATAAACTCTAAACAGAACACCACTGAAAAGATTAATCCTGACTGATAGCACTGAACACTTCACCTACCACATAGTAAAAAGATAAAAGAGATACACACAAGAGCAGTCAATATTCCCACAAGACCTATTGAGTTATTTTACACTTAAACTTCACTAATCTCTTTGAAAACATGTCCTAGCATACAGACAATACAGACAATGGCATGAAAAGAATATTTGATATTAGCTGAGAATTTTCTGACATTGAAGAGAGACAAAAGTGTTCAAATCAATAATGCACTTTGAGTACCAAGCAGAAGAGTAACAATAAAATAATAACAGGGACTTCCCTGGTGGCGCAGTGGTTAAGAATCCGCCTGCCAATGCAGGGGACACGGGTTTGAGCCCTGGTCCGGGAAGATCCCACATGCTGCAGAGCAACTAAGCCTGTATGCCACAACTACTGAGCCTCTGCGCTCTAGAGCCCGCAAGCCACAACTACTGAGCCCATGTGCCACAACTAATGAAGCCCGTGCACCTAGAGCCCATGCTCTGCAACAAGAGAAGCCACCGCAATGAGAAGCCCAGGCACCGCAACGAAGAGTAGCCCCTGCTCTCCGCAACTAGAGAAAGCCCACGTGCAGCAACGAAGACCCAACTCAGCCAAAAATAAATTAATCAAAAATAAATAAATGAATGTTTAAAAAAATAATAATAGATCCACAGGTAGATACATAATAGAGAAATTTCAAGAAATCAAGGATAAAAGAAAAAAATTTAAAGCTAGAATAAAGAAAAATCAGTTCATTTAAATGGTAATGGCAATTTGACAAACAGTGTATTTCTCATTATCAACAAGAAAGGACAGAGAAAATGGAATAATAGCCTCAAAGTTCTGAGAGGAAAAACAATTACTATAGGAACCCAGAGTTCTATACCCAGCAAATTGTAATTCAAAAGTAAGGGCAAAATGAAGACCTTTTTAGAAATAAAAAGACTAAATGATGTTGCCACAAACAAACCTTATAATATTGACTTTGGTTAGAAGGAAGACCCTAAATAAAGGCCATTTTTTTCTTACTGCAAGTAAATTTCAGTAAGATATTTACAGGGAGATTAGATAAGTCTCAAAACTTTCCCCAGACTCTTTATAATCCCCTCTTAACTTTTTCCTTCCCGGGGTGGGGGGAGGTTTGGGGGGGAATACTCCATGTTGTCCAGTCTGTTCAGGATCTATGCCTTGCTGTGGTTGGCTTAGTGGGGACAGGACCCCTGACTGATGTACCCTCACCCCAGAAGCAGAATCTAGATATTTCTCATTCTAACCAGTTTCTTCTCAGTTTACACCACTGCCTCTTTTTTCTGTCTGTTCACTGCTCTTTAAATGTCTGTTTTTCAGGGTTGTATTTGTGCCCTATTTTTCTTATTGAATATTTTGTCCCAACATGTGAATTTTCGAATCACCTGGAGAACTTGTTAAAATATAGATTCTTTAATCTAGCCCCACATACACTGAATCGCAATGAAAGAGAGTGAACCTTATACCTGCATTTTTAGCAATCAACTCAGATAATTCTAATGCATACTAGAGTTTAAGAACCACCACTTTTATAAACTTTCTGTAAGTATTATCATGTATAGCTTTGCTTTTGACTCATAACAATTCACCAGTAAGTCACAAAATTTATGTCAGAATCAAAGCCATGTTCTAAGTCCCACCTGCTAACTGGCCATTTCAATATAAATGTCCTATATTTACCCATCTTCTAACCCCTTTATTTCCTGAGCTAAGAATTTGAATTACCTTAAGCTCCTCTGTTCCCACCTACATTTGTTCCCATGTTTTCTGTCAATCCCCAACCCATTTATCCTGAGCTCCAACCATTGCTTTACTGGTTCCCGGACATGCCAGTCTGAGAGTTCACAATCCCTTCTACACATGCAAGACTTCACATCCAGGAATATTCTTCTCGAAAGTAATCTTTTCCTTGAAGTCTTTTCTCATTCCCCAGGCAAGCCCCCACCTCCATGTTTCCACACCAAGGTCTCAACCACAGCACTTTCCATATGATCTGGAAACTACCTGCTTACACCTGTTTTCCCCACCAGTCAGGGAGCACTTGCAGGAAAGGTTTGATCAGGGCTCACTTGTTTTTATATCTCAAGGTTGAGTACAGAAACTAGCTTGGAGTAGTACTTAACACCTCTTTTTTTAAGTAAGGGTATAAACACATGAGCAAATTGATAGATACCTGACCAAGGTTAATTGAATCTACAAATTCCAAATCAGCATATGTGTTTTCTTAAAGGATAGTGTACGTATCATGTGGATAAGATTCCCAGAAAACTGGTATCTTCCATTCTGCAGGAAATTCACATAGTAATGAACAAATTAGTGACCCTCAAATAAGAAACTCGAAGTAAAACCTTTTATTGCTTCTTCAGATTCCTTTTTCAATATGAAGCAACAAACATCAACACAATATAGTGTTCTCCTTGTCCCCATGAGATAAGAAGTTTGTGGACATGGGTAGACCTCTTCCTGGTTACCCCTCCTACTCCCCGTATAACTGCTCTAGTCTCCGAATTGATGCCCTTTGATTTTAAGAGCCACTGATATTCACAAGTGTTGGACAAAGAAATAGCGACAATATACAATGCAAAGCTTTCCTCTCCCTGAATCATTTCCCAACACCGCTGGATTCTTAAAATAAAGTAAAACAAGGACTGGTCGTGCTTGAAGACTCTTTAAAGTTTTACTGATCTCATGTTGCTCCATAGGTTATCATAAGAAATAGGACCATAGCTATATAAAGAGAGACATTCTGAACAACATTTCTATAGGAAATTGAAAAAAGTAAAACTGCCAAAGGAACATTTTAAACTCCTGATCTAATTTCAAATCCCTTACAATATTAAAATAATCCACAAATGATGGGTGAGCAGAGAGCATTTGATACTATGACCTTGCCTCTTATGTCTTTGTGACATTTTTGGTGCCTTGTGACATAGATCCATAAGTCTTGAGGATTCAGATATTTCTTGCTGTCTGGCTACACTGGGGACCATTTCAGATATTCAGATAAGTATCAAATTTATAAACTAGGCAAAATATGAAGCCCAAATATCATAAAACAAGTAAAGATTGAGAGTTATTTGCTATATGGTTCTGACAGTGAATAGGACTTTGGGAGATCACTTGACAATCAATATTAACTAGAATAGCTGGTACTTTAGATGCCTGCCAGTGGAGAGAGGAATCCAGAATCATCCTCCAAGTCCAAGAGAAGTTCCCACATTTTAAAAATTATGTTGCACTGTTGGTGGGAATGTAAATTGATACAGCCACTATGGAGAACAGTATGGAGGTTCCTTAAAAAACTAAAAATAGAACTACCATACGACCCAGCAATCCCACTACTGGGCATATACCCTGAGAAAACCATAATTCAAAAAGAGTCATGTACTAAAATGTTCATTGCAGCTCTATTTACAATAGCCAGGACATGGAAGCAACCTAAGTGTCCATCATCAGATGAATGGATAAAGAAGATGTGGCACATATATACAATGGAATATTACTCAGCCATAAAAAGAAACAAAATTGAGTTATTTGAAGTGAGGTGGATGGACCTAGAGTCTGTCATACAGAGTGAAGTAAGTCAGAAAGAGAAAAACAAATACTGTATGCTAACACATATATATGGAATCTAAGCAAAAAAAAAAAAAGGTCCTGAAGAACCTAGGGGTAAGACAGGAATAAAGACACAGACCTACTAGAGAATGGACTTGAGGATATGGGGAGGAGGAAGCATAAGCTGGGATGAAGTGAGAGAGTGGCATGGACATATATACACTACCAAACGTAAAATAGGTAGCTAGTGGGAAGCAGCCACATAGCACAGGGAGATCAGCTTGGTGCTTTGTGACCACCTAGAGAGGTGGGATAGGGAGGGTGGGAGGGAGGGAGACGCAAGAGGGAAGAGATATGGGAACATATGTATATGTATAACTGTTTCACTTTGTTATAAAGCAGAAGCTAACACACCATTGTAAAGCAATTATACTCCAATAAAGATGTTAAAAAAATACAATAAAAATAAAATAAAAATAAAAATTATGGTATTGATTTACTTCTCTCCCTTACTGCTAGATGCTATTTACATTGACATAGGCCAAATCTCCCCACCCCAGTCATCTCAATGGACTGTTCTGGGATTCAAGAACAACTCTTGCATGTTACCTTTTAGAAAACAGCAAAGAAGTAAAAAAAAAAAAAAAATATATATATATATATATATATGTATATATATATATACACACACATACACACACACACATATATAGTATATTGAATATGTAGCAACAGTGTGTGATTGTTTATTCATCTTCTTGATGAATACCTTGAAAATCCCACGTACACATGTACCAAAATCAGTTTTACAAGATATACATCACAACCAATTAAACTACCCTAACATCCTATGTTCTTCTCAATGCAACATGACTAAAAATTGATTGATCATCTCGTGTCTATATAATAATCACTCCCTAGTGTATACATAGAAGGGTTCATTAGTGTCAGATCAAAATTCAAAGACCACCAGTGCTGATAAAAACAAGCAGAATTAACTGCCCTCCAGGCCAGTGCTTAATTGCCAGGAATATCACTCAAGAGACAGGTTCACAGGGTCTCACCAAGTTAAAAGCAAGGCTGGATGCAGCGTAAAAAGAGAAAGATTTTCACAAACTAAGGTTCTGAAGGTCATGATTTGAATGAATAAGGAGAGGATGGCAAAGTCTCTTTGGGTTTGGTCATGGCACTGGTTTACATCACAAAAGTGTGGGGCCAGAGATCATACATTTACATTAGCAGAGATAATCATTTTCCACTTGCATGGCAGACTACAAGTTCATGGGCCAGGACTTTGTTTCAATTGGTTCTGCACACCAACACCATACCCCTTGTGTCATGCTGGGTGCATAATGACTGTAAAAAATAATTTTTGAGTAAATGAATGCATGCACATAGGTTATGCAGATGCCACGACTTTGTATCATCCTCAGAAATATTTGCCTCCATGAATGATTATTTCCAAGTTGAGCACAGTGCTATGCTTTTCCATGTCAACGCTTTATCTCCAGGAGATTTTCTACTTTGTTATGGGTATTTGCATGGTTTATAACTGATTGTTTGTCTTCACTTTATTTTCACACTGTGTTCTCTCTGGACCCATATATAAATACAGTACAAAAAAGGCCTTTTAAATGAAAATGATGTCAAACACTGAGAGAGTGTCCCCCGAGGCCGTACCTTCTAGTCCACTGGATTAAGGCTAGAATTTCACTCTGTTTTTATCTCTTTGTCTCAATTCCCATCTTGTTTCTGTTTTTAGTCAAGGATGTTAAGGCTTCTTCATCTTTCTCTCACGTGTTCGTATAGCAAACTAAATTAAATACCCACTATTAATCCTTTTCCCTCAGCAGTTTGTCTATCGAAGAGCTGCTTAAGCAATCCAATAAATACTTTAAGGGTGCAGGGCTAAGTACAGGTCTGATAGATGCTCTTTGGCTTAATAAGAACTTCTAATACATCAATAATTCTTATCTAGGTCTCTAGTAATCATATCATCCCTGCATATGATAAGAAGTTAAGATTCCTCCCTGGGTTTTTTTTGTTTGTTTTTTTGTTTGTTTTTTTGTGGTACGCGGGCCTCTCACTGCTGTGGCCTCTCCCGTTGCGGAGCACAGGCTCCGGACGCGCAGGCTCAGCGGCCACGGCTCTCGGGCCTAGCCGCTCCGTGGCATGTGGGATCTTCCCGGACCGGGGCACGAACCCACATCCCCTGCATCGGCAGGCGGACTCTCAACCACTGCGCCACCAGGGAAGCCAAAGTCTGTGGCTTTTAAATCACCTGTGCAGGGCTAGGTTCCATCTCTAGTCTCATGAATCAGGTTGGCTTGAAGAAGAGGCTGAGGGGCGGGCTTCCTGCTGGAGTGCAGAATGCAGTCAGCAGGTAGTGGGTCCCTTTAATGCTCCCAGATATTGTTATCTGCCCCTTTCCAGATCTCACCCTCCCCTGAGCCATGGAGGTCCCACCTCAATACCCTGGGTGCTGAAGGAGTGAAATGGGTTTCTTCAGCAGCATGGCACACAGCTGGGGAAGCAGGGCACCCTCTCACCCCCTCACCAACTTCCCTTTCCTCCCCCCCAGGAGAAGTCAGGGTGGGCAAGTTCAATCACGCTGTGCCACCTTGGGGGAGGGGCGGCGCTGTCAAAATTCTACTTACCTTGTCTAATGCGTCCAAACTCGTTACTTTTTTTTTTCCTTTTTTTTGCTGCAACGAAGTGCTGGAATCTCTCTTCAGGAAACCAGGACTTCTACAAGGCTGTCTCGTCGTCCATAAGTCAGTGCCCTCCAGGTATTCCGGGACCACGGCCAAGAGGGGCTGAAGCGGATTCACAGGCTCCTGCTGGTTCACGGCCTCTGTCAAGGTCTGTCTGCCTGTTACCCGATTCCCCCCCACCCACCGCCCCCGCCTAGTCTATGGCCGTATGGTCTGCATCTCACAGCTCCCACAGAGGCACTTTTGTTCATAGATGGATGTCGTTTTAGTTGCTAAAAGGGAGAAGGGGGGCAAAAAGCTGGACGTTTCACACCACCATCGCTGCTGACGTCACTCCACAGTTCCTGTTTTAAATTTTTTATTGGGGCTTGACCTTTCTTTGAACTCAAGTATTGTGAAAAGATTTCGATCTAAAATGGACGGGGCTTCCCTGGTGGCGCAGTGGTTGAGAGTCCGCCTGCCGATGCAGGGGATACGGGTTCGTGCCCCGGTCCGGGAAGATCCCACATGCGGCGGAGCGGCTGGGCCCGTGAGCCATGGCCGCTGAGCCTGTGCGTCCGGAGCCTGTGCTCCGCAACGGGAGAGGCCACAGCAGTGAGAGGCCCGCGTACCGCAAAAAAAAAAAAAAAAAAAAAAAAAAAAAAATATATATATATATATATATATAATGGAGGGAACCGGAGAAGCTCACGCAGGCGCCCTCCAAAGAATGGAACTTAAATGAGACCGGCTTCCTGCAAATGACTGATTTACCCAAGACCGAGACTTATCTCCTGACCAATGAACATCCGCCGTGAATCTATCCCCATCCTCAAGCCAATGAACTTACAGCTTACTGGCTGGACTTCCTGCTCTTTGCGCTCCTTCGCGATAAATACAGCTCCTCCTGAGCTCTTCACGGACTCGTCTGTAACTTGCAACATTGTTCCTTCTGGAGTTGCAGTTCCTCTGCTATTCCCGAGTAAACTCAAGTTCAGGTAATTGGAGCTTGCTTCAGTTTACCTCTTTATTTAGGTTGACAGTACCTTATATTCCCTTAAACAAGGTAATTTTTAAGTAATGGTCATGTGACAAAAGTAAAAACAGACCTCCGGATTTTTGTAGGAAAGGCTAGGAAAAAAGGAATGTTCCTGTTCGGCATTAATCATGATTTTATTTTCTGTATTTTATGATGTTTCTATATCTTAAAAATGTTGCTGGCTGGAGAGTGACTCCCCCTCCCAGGGTTAGCCCTTTCTTGGAGATAGCAAAGCGCCCTAGCCAGGACAATATCTTTTTTTTTTTTTTTTTCTCGGTACGCGGGCCTCTCACTGTCGTGGCCTCTCCCGTTGTGGAGCACAGGCTCCGGACGCGCAGGCTCAGCGGCCATGACTCACGGGCCCAGCCGCTCCGCGGCATGCGGGATCCTCCCGGACCGGGGCACAAACCCGTGTCCCCTGCATCGGCAGGCGGACTCTCAACCACTGCGCCACCAGGGAAGCCCGAGAATATCTTTTATATACAAACCAACCAGCCCTGAGTCTGTAGCCCGAAACACCTCCTTATCTGACTCCCACTGAAAAGCTGGTATTTCCTCTGCCTCATCCTAGGGCCAGGTACAGATAGCTAGAGACCACCCTATAGCCCAGATGCTGCCATAATTATTCAAACTAGCTAATTCTAAACAACTTTCTCTGCTTTCTCTCACTTTTCCTTCAGAAACCCCATTAAAGGCTCTTGCCTAGAGTTTCTTCTTGCTTCTGTCTTTGCCACCCGACCAAAACCTGGAGCTTCCTCTTTGGCCCTACACAGCATGCAGTGACTCCCCTCTGGAATCTGTGAGTATTATAAACTTTTTCCTTTCAAGCCTGGTTCTCATTTCCTCCTGTGGCCACACTCACTTTTCCGTGCCATATGCAACATTTACATTCTTAGAATGCTTTACCCATCTACTTGAAGCTGAAAGGGTGGAACAGGTGTACTAAAATGCCCCATGAAGGAAGAAACTGGAACTGCTAGGCAATCGAGTGTAACCTTGAAATGGAGCTTACACGGAGCAAGAGATGAAAAGAGATTCAGTCTTAATGACTTTGTTTTTATTCTAAATCTAACCATGGTTGAAGCTGCTTCTTGAGTTTTCAGTAATGTGAGCTAAAAATTCACTTTGTTATTTAATCCAGTCTGAGTTGGGTCTGTTGCCAATTGCACCACAAACAAACCCACCTGAGGGAGTGCTGAATGTGATGGATCCTACATTATTCAATTAGCTAAGCAGAAGTTAGGTGGAAGCCATTAGGAACTGATATTTTGCTTTGGTATTTGGTACTTTTTAAAAATAATAGACAGTAGATTAACATGTTACCTGTTTTATTTAGCACTAAAACCATGCCAGTGAGGCTGCAGCATCTGGGGTTTGGAAGTAAAAATTCAGGATACACCTTGGAAATTGTTGCTTAGGTTTTTTTTTTTTTAAGCAGTTTCACGTGGAATGTACGGTGAACATTCAAGCTATAAATATATACATACATATATATCTCAATGTAAAACTTTAGTTCTCACTTGTTGTTTGAGCCCAAGCCTGCCAGATATATTCTCCTGGATATATCTCTCCAAAAATGATGTGAACAAACTCTAGATGAACAGAAACAAAATCATTATCTACTTCTCTGTTTCCAGTCTTTATTAATGGTACCAGCACTTTACAACTAACCTGGCTCAGAAATGTAGAGACAGGTTTGACTGATGCCTCATTATGTTGCCTCTAATGACCTATAAGATGAAATCTCTATCTTTATTTGGTGTCTTTTTCTTACATTGATAATATCCTCATGTCGTAGCCATATTAAAATTCCCTAATGCACAATTGCTTTAATTGCTCTCCTGTTCAAACATCTTTTAATATCTCCCCACAGCCAATAACACCAAAAAATCAAACATGTACATTGTAGTCTGCCAGTTGAGCTTTTGCATAATATGACCGTATTTGAACTGAATTGTCTCCTACTACTCTTCCGTGCATACACCCGAAGAGAACTATTCACGGTTTGACAAAATCACCCCAGACTTTTCCTGCTTCTGTGTACACTGTTCCTTCTGCCTCAAATGTGTCCCCTTTCATCAGTCTTTTATCCTTCAATGTCTAATTCATGTTTTATCTCCACTAGGGACCCTGTTCCATTTCTATCTCAACTTTTTTTTTTCTTAAAGAATCTGAGAGGGGAACAGCATTGATTTATTTTTCTTTTTAATTAATTAATTAATTTTTTTTTTTGGCTGCATTGCGTCTTCGTTGCTGTGCACGGGCTTTCTCTAGTTGAGGCGAGCAGGGGCTACTCTTCCTTGTGGTGCTTCTCATTGCAGTGGCTTCTGTTTGTTGTGGAGCACAGGCTCTAGGCATGCAGGCTCAGTAGTTGTGACTTGCGGGCTATAGAGCGCAGGCTCAGTAGTTGTGGCGCACGGGCTTAGTTGCTCCGCGGCATGTGGGATCTTCCAGGACCAGGGCTCGAACCCATGTCCACTGCATTGGCAGGCGGATTCTTAACCACTGTGCCACCGGGGAAGTCCCTCTGTCTCAACTATTAATGGCAATTTGTACCTCTCCCAATGTTGGTTGTCACATTCTGATTTGTAATTAATGTTATTTTTTATTTTACTCCTGCAAACTATAAATACCTATAGGATAAGAACTATAGGAGCTATGTCTTTAAATACGCTTCCCAACTCCAAGTTAATGCTTTAGAATTTTAATGAGTTGTTTCCATAATATTTTTTTTTTTTTTTTTTTTTTTTTTTTTTTTGCGGTAGGCAGGCCTCTCACCGTTGTGGCCCCTCCCCTTGCGGAGCACAGGCTCCGGAGCACAGGCTCAGCGGCCACGGCTCACGGGCCCAGCCGCTCCGCGGCATGTGGGATCCTCCCAGACCGGGGCACGAACCCGCGTCCCCTGCATCGGCAGGCGGACTCCCAACCACTGCGCCACCAGGGAAGCCCTCCATAATATTTTATAGGCATATTTAAATAATGTAGGCTCTTGACAATTTCAAAAATAATTTAGGACTATAACGTACTCAGTTTAATGTGTGAGTATGTGTGTGTTTATATGCGTATGTGTGTCATAAACTGATTCTGAATGTCAGTTCAAAAAGTGAAGCTACATGTAGTGTCTTGAACAATTGAAATATTACTGTATGTATTATTTCTGAGCGTATAGCAAATGCAATGTCAAAGAAGATAAAATGATTTGCAGCAAAGCTTCAAAATTAGAGTACTCAAACAAGGCTTCATTGCTGAGGTGAGCCTTGAAAAATCAGTAGGCTTTGGATAGGTAGAGCAGAAATTGCAGGAAAAAAAGTCAGGGGAAAAAGGAAAGGTATGAGCAAAAGTACAGAAATGAAAATAAATGACGATGGTGATTTTGAAAAGGAATAGGAGGAGCCTTGTCTGCTGACAACAGAGACTAAATGTGAAGGAGGAGGCATGGTAAATAATGCTGGATGAATAGCATGAGGTCACGTTTTAGAGGGCTTTGAAAAATGGTAGAGAGATTTGGACTTGATGTGATAATAATTGGTTATGCTTGTAAAATGACTTATAGTTTACAATGCACAATAGATTTTTTTCATTTAAACTTTAATTTGTGACAGGCATGTTGTATTATAGATGAGGAACTAGAACCAGAGCAGTTAAGAATCTGCTGAAAATCACGCAGCTAATAAAATGCAGGACACCTGACTTACTACTCAGTGTTATTTTTGTGTCTGCACCATGTTATCTTCTGCATATTTAGGCAACAGATAGAAATAACTGGTATTTTAGGAAGTGTGTTCTCTCTATATTGGAGGTAACTCTATTGGAAATATCCAGTTTATAGTATAGAGGCTAAAGATATTTTCTATGTCTAAAGCAAAATAGAGGTTAATGGGGCAGGAGAGTGACCACAAAGATGGTAGAAGTTGATGAATGAGATTTTTGTGGGGGGTATCATTTGGAAACAAGAAACAATTTCTTGTGGTGGCTACTTCAGTGGTGATAGCAAAGCACCATTTCTCTGCATATCACAGTCAGAATGTGTAATTACGTTTCTTTTCTAGAATAGTGATTAATATCAAAAAGATAAACCCTATCCTGTTAAGAAAGCAGATATCAGCACTTAGGAGAGGAAGAAGGCATTCCATAAAATCTGTAAGTCAGATATCAGTGTGGCTTTGGTGTAGCATTGTTAGAAAAAATAAAATATTCCTGAAAGGTGTTTAATGTCCTTTGAATATCATAGGAGTCACAGGTCCACCTAAAGATTATTTAGAAGAATGAACTTTGACTCACTGTTTACTGTTGATTAAGGTTCCCAGACATGATGATGATCCATGTTAAATTATAGATTTTCATTACATCACAGGTTAATTGTATCAGACAATTAGAGAAGAGCTAACACCTATCCTTCTCAAACTCTTCCAAAATATAGCAGAGGGAGGAATACTCCCAAACTCATTCTATGAGGCCACCATCACCCTGATACCAAAACCAGACAACGATGTCACAAAGAAAGAAAACTACAGGCCAGTATCACTGATGAACATAGATGCAAAAATAATCAATAAAATACTAGCAAACAGAATCCAACAGCACATTGAAAGGATTATACACCATGGTCAAGTGGGGTTTATCCCAGGAATGCAAGGATTCTTCAATATACGCAAATCAATCAATGTGATACACTGTATTAACAAATTGAACGATAAAAACCAAAACCATATGGTAATCTCAGTGGATGCAGAAAGAGCTTTTGACAAAATTCAACACTCATTTATGGTAAAAACTCTACAGAAAGTAGGCATAGAGGGAACCTACCTCAACATAATACAGGCCATATATAACAAACCCACAGCCAACATCGTTCTCAATGGTGAAAAACTGAAACCATTTCCACTAAGATCAGGAACAAGACAAGGTTGCCCACTCACCACTATTATTCAACATAGTTTTGGAAGTTTTAGCCATAGCAATCAGAGAAGAAAAAGAAATAATAGGAATCCAAATCAGAAAAGAAGGAAGGGCTTCCCTGATGGCTCAGTGGTTGAGAGTCTGCCTGCCGATGCAGGGGACACAGGTTCGTGCCCAGTCCGGGAAGATCCCACATGCCGCGGAGTGGCTGGGCCCGTGAGCCATGGCTGCTGAGCCTGCGCTTCCGGAGCCTGTGCTCCGCAATGGGAGAGGCCGCAGCAGTGAGAGGCCCGCGTACCGTACCGCAAAAAAAAAAAAAAAAAAAAAAAAAAAAAAAAAAAAAAAAAAAAAGAAAAGAAGGAAAACTGTTACTTTTTGCAGATGACAGAAAACTACTAGAGCTAAACAATGAATTTGCTAAAGTAACAGGATACAAAATTAATGCACAGAAATCTCTTACATTTCTATGCACTAATGATGAATAATCTGAAAGAGAAATTAAGGAAACAGCCCATTTACCATTGCCACAAAAAAGAATAAAATACCTAGGAATAAACCTACCTAAGGAGACAAAAGACCTGTATGCAGAAAACTATAAGACATTGATGAAAGAAATTAAAGATGATACAGATGGAGAGATATACTATGTTCTTGGATTGGAAGAATCAACATTGTGAAAATCACTCTATTACCCAAAGCAATCTACAGATTCAGTGCAATCCCTATCACACTACCAATGACATTATTCACAGAATTAGAACAAAAAATTTCACAATTTGTATGGAAACACAAAAGACCCCGAATAGCCAAAGCAATCTTAAGAACGAAAAAGGGAGCTTGAAAAAGAAAAATCAGGATCCCTGACTTCAGACTATACTACAAAGCTACAGTAATCAAGACAGTCTGGTACTGGCAGAAAAACAGAAATACAGATCAATGGAACAGGATAGAAAGCCCAGAGATAAACCGATGCACAGATGGTCACCTTATTTTTGATAAAGAGGCAAGAATATACAATGGCGAAAAGACAGCCTCTTCAATAAGTGGTGCTGGGAAAACTGGACAACTGCATGTAAAAGAATTAAATTAGAACACTCCCTAACACCATACACAAAAACAAACTCAAAATGGAATAAAGACCTAAATGTAAGACCAGACACTCTAAAACTCTTAGAGGAAAACATAGGCAGAACACTCTGTTACATAAATCCCAGCAAGATCCTTTGTGATCCAACTCCTAGAGTAATGGAAATAAAAACAAAAATAAACAAATGGGATCTAATGAAAATTAAAAGCTTTTCAACAGCAAAAGAAACCATAAAGAAGACGAAAAGACAACCCTCAGAATGGGAGAAAATATTTGCAAATGAAGCAACTGACAAAGGATTAATCTCCAAAATTTGCAAGCAGCTCATGCAGCTCAATATCAAAAAAACAAACAACCCAATCCAAAAATGGGCAGAAGACCTAAATAGACATTTCTCCAAAGAAGATATACAGATTGCCAGCAAACACATGAAAAGATGCTCAACATCACTAATCATTAGAGTAAAACAAATCAAAAGTACAATGAGGTATCACCTCACACCGGTTAGAATGGCCATCATCAAAAAATCTAAAAACGGGGCTTCCCTGGTGGCGCAGTGGTTGAGAGTCCGCCTGCCGATGCAGGGGATGCGGGTTCGTGCCCCGGTTTGGGAAGATCCCACATGCCGCGGAGCGGCTAGGCCCGTGAGCCGTGGCCGCTGAGCCTGCGCGTCCGGAGCCTGTGCTCCTTAATGGGAGAGGCCACAACAGTGAGAGGCCCGCATACTGCAAAAAAAAAAAAAAAAAAAAAATCTAAAAACAAGAAATGCTGGAGAGGGTATGGAGAAAAGGGAACACTCTTGCACTGTTGGTGGGAATGTAAATTGATAGAGCCACTATGGAGAACAGTATGGAGGTTCCTTAAAAAATTAAAAATTGAACGATCATATAACCCAGCAATCCCACTACTGGGCATATACCATGAGAAAACCATAATTCAAATAGTGTCATGTACCGCAGTGTTCATTGCAGCACTATTTACAACAGCCAGGACATGGAAACAACCTCAGTGTCCATCAACAGATGAATGGATAAACAAGATGTGGAACATATATACAATGGAATATTACTCAGCCATAAAAAGAAACAAAATTGAGTTATTTGTAGTGAGGTGGATGGACCTAGACTCTGTCATACAGAGTGAAGTAAGTCAGAAAGAGAAAAACAAATACCGTATGCTAACACATATATATGGAATTTAAGAAATAAAAGTCATGAAGAACCTAGGGGTAAGACAGGAATAAAGACACAGACCTACTGAAGAATGGACTTGAGGATATGGGGAGGGGGAATGGTAAGCTGGGACAAAGTGAGAGAGTGGCATGGACATATATACACTACCAAACGTAAAATAGATAGCTAGTGGGAAGCCGCATAGCACAGGGAGTTCAGCTTGGTGCTTTGTGACCACCTAGAGGGGTGGGATAGGGAGGGTGGGAGGGAGGTGCAAGAGAGAGGGGATATGGGGTTATATGTATATGTATAGCTGATTCACTTTGTTATATAGCAGAAACTAACACAACATTGTAAACAATTATACTCCAGTAAAGATGTTTAAAAAAAAAACAACAATTTCTAAACCCAGGGTTAATTTGACAGTATGATTCATTGAAAGCATTGAGATGAAAGAAAAATCTGGCCCTCTGGTTGATTCATAATTTTAGCAATTATTTGGAAATGCTGAGCAAACATTTGCTGGAGTGTATTTCTTTTGTTATGTATTGAGAAATACTACCCTGTTAGAGTTATGAAAGTAATTGGCTTTATCGAGGAATCATAGCCCTTAAAATCTCTCGGGTATTAGTTTTCTATTGCTGTGTAACAAATTACCACAATTTTACCAGCTTAAAACCAAATACATATATTGTCTCATAGCTTATGTAGGTTAGACATCCAAGCATATTTTAATTGGGTCCTCTGCTCAGGGTTTCACAAGACTGAAATTAAGCTGTTGTCTGGAATGCAGTATTATCTGGAAATGTGACTAGTGAGGAATCCATTTCCAAACTTATTCTGGCTGTTGGCAAGATCACTGCCATGTGGTTGGAGAACTGAGTCCCCATTTTATTGCTGATCGTTGGCTGGGTACCACTCTCAGCTGCTATAGATTGCCTTCAGGTCTTTGCAGTCTGGCATCTCCACAGTCTGCTCACAACATGGTATTTGCTTATTTAGAAGCAGCAGAAGAATCTCTCTTATTTTGAATCTTTCTTGCTCTGAATTCCTCTCTTGAAGGAAAACCTAGATCCTCTTTTAAAGGACTCCAGGATTGAACAGTATGGAGTTTCCTTAAAAAAATAAAAATAGAACTACCATATGACCCAGCTATTCCACTACTGGGCATATACCCTAAGAAAACCATAATTCAAAGAGAGTCATGTACCACAGTGTTCATTGCAGCTCTATTTACAATAGCCAGGTCATGGAAGCAACCTAAGTGTCCATTGACAGATGAATGGATAAAGAAGATGTGGCACATATATACAGTGGAGTATTACTCAGCCATAAAAAGAAACGAAATTGAGCTATTTGTAATGAGGTGGATAGACCCAGAGTCTGTCATACAGAGTGAAGTAAGTCAGGAAGAGAAAGACAAATACCGTATGCTAACACATATATATGGAATCTAAAAAAAAAAAATGGTTCTGACGAACCTAGGGGCAGGACAGGAATAAAGATGCAGACGTAGAGCATGGACTTGAGGCCATGGGGAGGGGGAAGGGTAAGCTGGGACAAAGTGAAAGAGTAGCATTGACATATATACACTACCAAATGTAAAATAGATAGCTAGTGGGAAGCAGCCGCATTAGCACAGGGAGATCAGCTCGGTGCTTTGTGACCACCTAGAGGAGTGGGATAGGGAGGGTGGGAGGGAGATGCAAGAGGGAGGAGATATGGGGATATATGTATATGTATAGCTGATTCACTTTGTTATAAAGCAGAAACTAACACACCATTGTAAAGCAATTATACTCCAATAAAGGTGTTAAAAAAAAAAAAAGCAAACAAACGAACAAAAAGGGCTCCTGGATTAAGTCAAGCTCAGCCAGGAAAACCTCACTTTTGATTAACTGAAATACAATTTATTAGGAGCCTTGATTACATCTGCAGAATCGCTTCACCTTTGTGACACCAGGTAACCTAATCAAGGAGAGACATCTCATTATATTTATAAGTCCTGCACACACATTCAAGCGGAAGGGATTATAGAGGGTCTGTGTACATAGTGCAGGAGGGGGAATTTCAGAGTCCATATTAGAATTCTGCCTACCACAAATTGGTTTTGTGTTTGGAAACGCCACATTTTCACATAAATTAAATAACTACACATATCTACTTGTCTCAACCCAGGCTTTAGAGCTTTGCAAGGTGCTTGACATACATTTTATCTGGTGTGTATATGTGTGTGTGTGTGTGTGTGTGAATTATCCAAAATTAGAAGAAAAAAGGAAAAATGTGTGTGTGTGTGTCTTGGCAGGTGTTTAATGTCCTTTGAATATCACAGGAGTCACAGGTCCACCTAAAGATTATTTAGAAGAACGAACTTTGACTCACTGTTTACTGTTGATTAAGGTTCCCAGACATGATGATGATCCATGTTAAATTATAGATTTTCTTTTAGTATAGGTTCAAATAATTAGTAGAAAAGATTACCCAGAAGTTATAGTTTATAACCATTTGAGTCAATAACCAATTGTGTATGTAATCTAGCAATTTTTATATTCCTTTATTAAATTATTTCTATATAGTTCCTCAATTTCTCTTTTAAATGAGTCTCAAAATTGTATTGGTCCCCTCATTCATAAACTACTTAAATAAAGGTTTGACCTCTTATATTTACATGAAGGTTATCACAATTAAAAGAACTATTTATATAATCCAGCTATTCACCTGAGACTTGGATATTTTTTACACTCTCGCTGCCAAAGTCAACCTGAGTTTGAACAACATCAGTAATGGGGATGTATTTCCCCAAGCTTCCTTTTAATTTTAAGTTGACAGAAAGTCCTTCCTAGAATGAGGGATGATTTCAAAATAAGACGGATTGATGGATAGATGAGTGTGATAAGCAGTGGTAAATGTTAATTATAGATTAAGTGATAGGTATATGTATATTCCCTGTATAATTATTTCAATTTTTCTACTTCCTTGAAAATATAATGCAGAAAAAATTTTAATACGGACCCAAAATCAAATTTCTTATAATATGTAAGTTTCTCTATAAAAATAACACCTATTCCTTACTAAAATTACTTTAGTGGAATAGTCTTATGACACATCAGAAATGTGCAGGGTAAAAAGCAATATTTTCGGGCTTCCCTGGTGGCTCAGTGGTTAAGAATCCGCCTGCCAATGCAGGGGTCACGGGTTCGAGCCCTGGTCTGGGATGATCCCACATGCCTCAGAGCAACAAAGCCCATGTGCCGCAACTACTGAGCTTGCGCTCTAGAGCCCGTGAGCCACAACTACTGAAGCCCATGAACCTGGAGCCCATGCTCTGCAGCAAGAGAAGCCACTGCAATGAGAAGCCCATGCACTGCAACGAAAAGTAGCCCCTGCTCTCCACAACTAGACAAAGCCCGTGTGCAGCAACGAAGACCCAATGCAGCTAAAATTAAAAATAAATAAATAAATTTATTTTAAAAAAAGAATAGCTATGATTCTCAAAATTTCTGTATATCTTAGCACTACTAATATCAAGCCAAAAGCATCTTCATTTTGCATTAGATGCTTAGGTAGTCAACACCTCATATTTGAATTAATAGCTCATGATTTTCAGCCTTCATTTTTTTTTGAATGGCAAGGTAGCAAAAGAGGAAGAACAGCGCAGATCAGCTGAGTTAATGTTCAGCCACAACAGTTCAAGGAGATAAAAATTAGCAAACTAAGGATGGAATCAGGCCACTTTTTAACCACTGAGTTAATGGGGACCAGAGTTGCATTTGATCAAAACTTAGTATAGCTCAGTAATGCATGTTAAAAAAATTATTCTTCTCTGAATCGTTACTTAGCCACTTTACTATGAATAATAAATATGAAGGCAAAAGTAGTTCAAGTACACTTGGAAAAGTATGCTTAATAGCATTGTCAGACCAAAGCTTATAAATAACCAATAAGCAAAAAATCTAAAAGAGACTGTACAGATCCTACTGTAGGCCCAGAACTATGCAGTTGTAAGGCATGCAAAAAATCTTTAAGGAAAAGACTCTGCCTTCCTGAATTTTGTCACCTGATTGAGAAAAATTGGAAGTGATAACATAAGACACTTGGATGTTGGTACAACCACAATAGAATTTGTATGATTTATTTAAAATAGCCCCCTAATTAAGTGGGCTCTTAAACACACTGAGCATGATACAGATAATAAAGTTTCTGTTTTTTTAGTTACTTTAAAATGTTTATGTTTTCTTTTATTTAAATAGAGCTATAATATTTCCTGTTAAGGTCAATTCTCTGATTTAGTAATTCACCAGACTAAACAGATGTTAGAATAAGAAAGCAAGGAGAGCTCTGAAACAACCTTTGAAAATACACATCCATGTAACTTGCATGGTGTTTGTGAAGCAATAACACTAGTTGGGTCTACCAGACGCTCTAACACTTGATCTTAGATTGATGAATACCCTGTATATTGTAATAAACTCTGACTTAACAGTCACATAAGCCTCAGTTAAAATTCCTGCTCTGCCACTCACAAGCTATGTGATCATAGAAAAACTACTTTATGTCTTTGAGTTGGCTCTTTCCCTCAGGGTAAATCCCATCTATTTTTCAGAGTGAATAAATAAGAAAATATGTCTGTCATAGAACAATTCAAGTACTTATTAAATGGTAGTTCTTTTCCTTATGCCTGCTTCATCAGAATTAGGTTTAAAACACATATAATTTTTTCCATCAATATGGCAGAGTAGATGCCCTGGAAAAAGAAAGAAAATAAAAATTATTAGCTAAGCATCTATCAATACTTGGTTTAAAAAATGTAACAAATGCAGAGATGAACACGTTAAATAAAGAGATAAAAGAATCTCATAGGAAATGTCAGAAATAAACATCAAAATGAAGATTAGAAAAAACAGAGATAAGGTAGGGCAGATGCTAAGTCTATGTTGGGGGCTTTTTGCTCATCTTAGTAACCAGATTTTAACAGCTGTGTCAATAGAGAAGCAAGTCTCCACATGGCAGGGAGTCAAAGATAAGCCTCTAATTTAAAGCCAAGGGCCTTGGAGGGCTCTACCCTCAGTGAAAGGGTAGACTAGATACAGTCTATATGCCAGAAAAGTATGATTAAGAAAATTGAGAATTTATAACCACATGCAAATCTTCATGTTGTACTGTTGCTTGAATGGACAATATCACTAGGGTTTGAGAAGTGCCCAAACTAAGATAGTGCCATAGACTTGACTCAGGTTAACAATGTTAAAAGCAAATTCTTTGTAATGGGACACATCTTCAACCAAGGTCATGCAGTATTCCCACAGAGTCCCGCTAAACTCCAGATCACAAACAAAAATAAACCATGAAAAAATAAGCCATAAGCACAAAAGTTAGAAAAATTTTAAACAGCAGAAATAAAATTTCAAGAACTACAATTAGTTGAACGTAGCTAGATTTTAGGATATGGCATAGAAGTCACCCAGCTGAAAGCTGGTGATGTGGAATTATGTTTATTTTTATTATAAACAAGGCATGAGCAAAGCTCAGAGAAGATAAACAGGATGTTCAGTTTTGCTGAAAATAAAAGGTATAATGTGTGTCAGTTATCATTACTGATATCACCCTGATAGTGTTCTATAAGATAGTAAGTATTGGGACTCAGTGTGAAATCCTGGCTGTGTCAAACACTAACTCTATGGCCTTGGGAAAGCTACATTTACTCTCTGTGTCATTGTTTCCTCACTTGTAAAATGAAGATAATAGAATATCTGAGATTAGTGTTTTTATGAAGAATGAAAGAGATTATGAAAGCACACAATTAGTTGTTCAATACATATCAGTAAATATTCAACAGGGATATTTCAGTGTATTCATATTATTCAAGTGTGCATTCAAAACATTTTACTATGTGATAAAGTGTTAAGCATTGGTGAACAAAGCTGGTTAAGAAAAAATAAATGGTCAGGTGGGAAAAATAGGCATATAAACTAGCAGTTACAATGCAGTGATTTTTTTTGCATTATTATAGATGCATATAAATTGAAACTAAAATATGGAAGAGTGAAAAGAAAAGACTGTCATGATATAGTCAGCTTCACATGGAAGGAAATAAGGTGACTCAAAAATGGTAAATAAGATGCAAACTATTATATATAGAGTAAATAAACAACAAGGTCCTACTGTATAGCACAGGGAACTATATTCAATACACTGTGAAAAACCATAATGGAAAAGAATATAAAAAAGCACATATATATATGTATAACTGAGTCACTTCGCTGTATAGCAGAAATTAACACATTGTAAATCAGCTATACTTCAATTTAAAAAATGGTTAATAAGAATTTCTTGACAGAAAGGGAAAGGAATGGAGACAACACTGTGAGCAAAGTAAAAAAAAAAAAAAAAAATGGGGGGGCATACAAGATTGTACTCCAAAAATGGCAAGTGGTGCCTTGTGGGTCAAGTTTACTATATTAAAGGGAATATGGAAGAAAATAAAGAAAGTAGACTAAAACTAGATTCATATGGCTTTGTATGTGAAACTTAGGAGACTAGAACCAATATTAAGCATTAGGGGATTTTAATTCATTTTTTAAGTTACTTTTTCATTTTGGGGGGATTTTTGAATTTTATTTTATTAATTTTTTATACAGCAGGTTCTTATTAGTTATCCATTTTATACATATTAGTATATATATGTCAATCCCAGTCTCCAAATTCATCACACCACCACCCCCACCCCCGCCGCTTTCTCCCCTTGGTGTCCATACGTTGGTTCTCTACATCTGTGTCTCAGTTTCTGCCCTGCAAACCGGTTCATCGATACCATTTTTCTAGGTTCCACATGTGTGCATTAATATACGGTATTTGTTTTCCTCTTTCTGACTTACTTCGCTCTGTATGACAGTCTCTACAAATGACCCAATTTCGTTCCTTTTTATGGCTGAGTAATAGTCCATTGTATATATGTACCACATCTTGTTTATCCATTCATCTGTCGATGGGCATTTAGGTTGCTTCCATGACCTAGCTATTGTAAATAGTGCTGCAATGAACATTGGGGTGCATGTGTCCTTTTGAATTATGGTTTTCTCTGGGTATATGCCCACTAGTGGGATTGCTGGATCATATGGTAATTCTATTTCTAGTTTTTTAAGGAACCTCCATACTGTTCTCCATAGTGGCTGTATCAATTTACATTCCCACCAACAGTGCAAGAGTGTTCCCTTTTCTCCACACCCTCTCCAGCATTTCTTGTTTGTAGATTTTCTGATGATGCCCATTCTAACTGGTGTGAGGTGATACCTCATTGTAGTTTTGATTTGCAGTTCTCTAATAATTAGTGATGTTGAGCAGCTTTTCATGTGCTTCTTGGCCATCTGTATGTCTTCTTTGGAGAAATGTGTATTTAGGTTTTCTGCCCATTTTTGGATTGGGTTGTTTGTTTCCTTAATATTGAGCTGCATGAGCTGTTTATATATTTTGGAGATTAATCCTTTGTCTGTTGATTCGTTTGCAAATATTTTCTCCCATTCTGAGGATTGTCTTTTCGTCTTGTTTGTAGTTTCCTTTGCTTTGCAGAAGCTTTTAAGTTTAATTAGGTCCCATTTGTTTATTTTTGTTTTTATTTCCATTACTCTAAGAGGTGGATCAAAAAAGATCTTGCTGTGATTTATGTCAAAGAGTGTTCTTCCCAGGTTTTCCTCTAAGAGTTTTATAGTGTCCGGTCTTACATTTAGGTCTCAAATCCATTTTGAGTTTATTTTTGTGTATGGTGTTAGGGAGTGTCCTAATTTCATTCTTTTACATGTAGCTGTCCAGTTTTCCCAGCACCACTTACTGAAGAGACTGTCTTTTCTCCATTCTATATTCTTGCCTCCTTTGTCATAGATTAGTTGACCATAGGTGCGTTGGTTTATCTCTGGACTTCCTATCGTGTTCCACTGAGCTATATTTCTGTTTTTGTGCCAGTACCATACTGTCTTGATTACTGTAGCTTTGTAGTATAGTCTTAAGTCAGGGAATCTGATTCCTCCAGCTCCATTTTTTTCCCTCAAGACTACTTTGGCTATTCGGGGTATTTTATGTCTCCATACAAATTTTAAGATTTTTTGTTCTAGTTCTGTAAAAAATGCCATTGGTAATTTGATAGGGATTGCAATGAATCTGTAGATTGCTTTGGGTAGTAGAGTCACTTTCACAGTATTGATGCTTCCAGTCCAAGAACATGTTATATCTCTCCATCTGTTTGTATCATCTTTAATTTCTTTCATCAGTGTCTTATAGTTTTCTGCATACAGGTCTTTTATCTCTCTACATAGGTTTATTCCTAGATATTTTATTCTTTTTGTTGCAGTGGTAAATGGGAGTGTTTCCTAATTTCTGTTTCAGATTTTTCATCATTAGTGTATAGGAATGCAAGAGATTTCTGTGCATTAATTTTGTACCCTGCAACTTTACCAAATTCATTGCTTAGCTCTAGTAGTTTTCTGGTGGCATCTTTAGGATTCTCTATGTATAGTATCATGTCATCTGCAAACAGTGACGGTTTTACTTCTTCTTTTCCAATTTGTATTCCTTTTATTTCTTTTTCTTCTCTGATTGCCATGGCTAGGACTTCCTAAACTATGTTGAATAGTAGTAGTGAGAGTCGACATCCTTGTCTTTTTCCTGATCTTAGAGGAAATGCTTTCAGTTTTTCACCATTGAGAATGATGTTTGCTGTGGGTTTGTCATATATGGTCTTTATGATGTTGAGGTAAGTTCCCTCTATGCCTACTTTCTGAAGGGTTTTTTATCATAAATGGGTGTTGAATTTTGTCGAAAAGTTTTTTTCTGCATCTATTGAGATGATCATATGGTTTTTAATTCTTCAGTTTGTTAATATGGTGTATCACATTGATTGATTTGTGTATATTGAAGAATCCTTGCATTCCTGGGATAAACCCCACTTGATCATGGTGTGTTACCCCTTTAATGTGCTGTTGGATTCTCTTTGCTAGTATTTTTCTTTTTTTTTTTTTTTTTTTTTTTTTTGCAGTACGCGGGCCTCTCACTGTTGTGGCCTCTCCTGCTGCGGAGCACAGGCTCTGGACGCGCAGGCTCAGCGGTCATGGCTCACGGCCCCAGCCGCTCCACGGCATGTGGGATCTTCCCGGACCGGGGCACGAACCTGTGTCCTCTCCATCGGCAGGCAGACTCTCAACCACTGCGCCACCAGGGAAGCCCCTGCTAGTATTTTGTTGAGGATTTTTGCATCTATGTTCATCAGTGATATTGGCCTGTAGTTTTCTTTCTTTGTGACATCTTTGTATGAATTTGGTATCAGGGTGATGGTGGCCTCATAGAATGGGTTTGGGAGTGTTCTTTCCTCTGCAATTTTTTGGAAGAGTTTAAGAAGGATGGGTATTACTTGTTCTCTAAATGATTGACAGAATTCACCTGTGAAGACATCTGGTCCTGGACTTTTTTTTGTTGGAAGATGTTTAATCACAGTTTTAATTTCGTTCCTTGTGATTGGGCTGTTCATATTTTCTATTTCTTCCCGGTTCAGTCTTGGAAGATTATACCTTCCTAAGACTTTTCCCATTTCTTCCAGGCTGTCCATTTTATTGGCAAAGAGTTGCTTGTAGTAGTCTCTTAGGATGCTTTGTATTTCTGTGGTGTCCTTTGTAACTTTTCATTTTTCATTTCTAATTTTATTGATCTGAGTCCTCTCCCTCTTATTCTTGATGAGTCTGGCTAATGATTTATCCATTTTGTTTATCTTCTCAAAGAACCAGCTTTTAGTTTTACTGATCTTTGCTCTTGTTTTCTTTGTTTCTATTTCATTTATTTCTGCTCCGATCTTATGATTTCTTTCCTTCTGCTAATTATGGGTTTTGTTTGTTCTTTTCTCTCTAGTTCCTTTAGGTGTATGGTTAGATTGTTTGAGATTTTTCTTGTTTCTTGAGGTAGGCTTGTACTGCTATAAACTTCCTTCTTAGAACTGTTTTTGCTGCATCCCATAGGTTTTGGACCATCGTGTTTTCATTGTCATTTGTCTCTAGGGTTTTTTTTTATTTCCTCTTTGATTCCTCCAGTGATCTCTTGGTTATTTAGTAACATATTGTTTAGCCTCCATGTGTTTGTGTCTTTTACGTTTTTTTCCTTGTAATTGATTTCTAATCTCATAGCCTTGTGGTCAAAAAAGATGCTTGATATGATTTCAATTTTCTTAAATTCACTGAGGCTTGATTTGTGACCCAAGATGTGATCTATCCTGGAGAATGTTCCGTGCAAACTTGAGAAGAAAGTGTAATCTGCTGTTTTTGGATGGAATGTCCTATCAATATCAATTAAATTTATCTGGTCTATTGTGTCATTTAAAGCTTGTGTTTTCTTATTAATTTTCTGTCTGGATGATCTGTCCATTGCTGTAAGTGAGGTGTTAAAGTTCCCCACTATTATTTTGTTACAGTCGATTTCCTCTTTTGTAGCTGTTAGCAGTTGCCTTATGTATTGAGATGCTTCTACGTTGGGTGCATATATATTTATAATTTTTATATCTTCTTGGATTGATTCCTTGATCATTATGTAGTGTCCTTCCTTGTCTCTTATAACATTGTTTATTTTAAAGTCTATTTAATCTTATATGAATATTGGTACTCCAGCTTTCTTTTGATTTCTATTAGCATGGAATATCTTTTTCCATCCCCTCACTTTCAGTCTGTATGTGTCCCTATATCTGAAGTGGGTCTCTTGTAGACAGCATATATATGGGTCTTGGTTTTGTGTCCATTCAGCAAGCCTGTGTTTTTTGGTTGGAGGATTTCAGCCATTCACGTTTAAGGTAATTATGTATATGTATGTTCCTATTACCACTTTCTTAATTATTTCGGGTTTGTTTTTGTAGGTCCTTTTCTCCTCTTGTGTTTCCCACTTAGAGAAGTTCCTTTAGCATTTGTTGTAGAGCTGGTTTGGTGGTGCTTATTTCTCTTAGCTTTTGCTTGTCTGTAAAGCTTTTGATTTCTCCATTGAATCTGAATGAGATCCTTCCCGGGCAGAGTAATCTTGGTTATAGGTTCTTTCCTTTTATCACTTTAAATATACTTTCCACTTCCTTTTGGCTTGTAGAGTTTCTGCTGAGAAATCAGCTGTTAACCTTATGGGAGTTCCCTTGTATGTTATTTGTCGTTTTTCTCTTGCTGCTTTCAGTAAATTTTCTTTGTCTTTAAATTTTGCCAATTTGATTACTGTGTGTCTTGGTGTGTTTCTCCATGGGTTTATCCTGTATGGGTCTCTCTGCACTTCCTGGACTTCGGTGGCTATTTCCTTTCCCATGTTAGGGAAGTTTTCGACTATAATCTCTTCAAATATTTTCTTGGTTCCTTTCTCTCTCTCTTCTCCTTCTGGGACCCCTATAATGCAAATGTTGTTGTGTTTAATGTTGTCCCAGAGGTCTCTTAGGCTGTCTTCATTACTTTTCATTCTTTTTTCTTTATTCTGTTATGCAGCAGTGAATTCCACCATTCTGTCTTCCTAGGTCACTTATTCGTTCTTCTGCCTCAGTTATTCTGCTATTGATTCGTTCTAGTGTAGTTTTCATTTCAGTTATTGTATTGTTCATCTCTGTTTGTTTGTTCTTTAATTCTTCTAGGTCTTTGTTAAACATTTCTTGCATCTTCTCGATCTTTGCCTCCATTCTTTTTCCGAGGTCCTGGATCATCTTCACTGTCATTATTCTGAATTCTTTTTCTGGAAGGTTGCCTATCTCCACTTCATGTAGTTGTTTTTCTGGGGTTTTGTCTTGTTCCTTCATCTGGTACATAGCCCTCTGCCTTTTCATCTTGTTTGTCTTTCTCTGAATATGGTTTTTGTTCCACAGGCTGCAGGATTGTAGTTCTTCTTGCTTCTGCTGTCTGCCCTCTGGTGGATGAGGCTATCTTTGAGGCTTGTGTAAGTTTCCTGGTGGGATGGCCTGGTGGTGGGTAGAGCTTGTTGTTGCTCTGGTGGGCAGAGCTCAGTAAAACTTTAATCCACTTGACTGCTGATGGGTGGGGCTGGGTTCCCTCCCAGTTGGTTGTTTGGCCTGAGGCGACCCAACTCTGAAGCCTACTGGCCTCTTTGGTGGGGCTAATGGCATGCTCTGGGAGCTCTCATGCCAACGAATACTTCCCAGAACTTCTGCTGCCAGTGTCCGTGTCCTCTCGGTGAGACACAGCCACCCCACGCCTCTGCAGGAGACCCTCCAACACTAACAGGTAGGTGTCGTTCAGTCTCCTGTGGGGTCACTGCTCCTTCCTTTGGGTCACGATGCACGCACTACTTTGTGTGTGTCCTCCAAGAGTGGAGTCTCTGTTTCCCCCAGTCCTGTTGAAGTCTTGCAGTCAAATCCTGCTAGCCTTCAAATTCTGATTCTCCAGGTATTCCTCCTCCCGTTGCTGGATCCCCAGGTTGGGAAGCCTGACGTGGGGCTCAGAACCTTCACTCCAGTGGGTGGACTTCTGTGGTATAATTGTTCTCCAGTTTGTGAGTCGCCCACCCACCAGTTATGGGATTTGATTACGGCTCTCCTACCATCTCATTGTGGCTTCTCCTACCATCTCATTGTGGCTTCTCCTTTGTCTTTCCATGTGGGGTATCTTTTTTTTTTTTTGCGGTATGTGGGCCTCTCACTGTTGTGGCCTCTCCTGTTGTGGAGCACAGGCTCCAGACGCACAGGTTCAGCGGCCACGGCTCACAGGCCCAGCTGCTCCACGGCATGTGGGATCTTCCGGGACCGGGGCACGAACCCGCGTCCCCTGCATCAGCAGGCGGACTCTCAACCACTGCACCACCAGGGAAGCCCCATGTGGGGTATCTTTTTTTGGTGAGTTCCAGTGTCTTCCTGTTGATGATTGTTCAGCAGTTAGTTGTGATTCCAGTGCTCTCACAAGAGGGAATGAGAGCATGTCCTTCTACTCTGCCATATTGAACTAAAATCTCTCTTACTTTGCATATAGACTTTAGTTTTTAGAATTCAGAGCAAAGTTGAATGGAAGATATAGAAACTTCCCATATATCCCCTGCCCACTACACACGCATGGCCTCCCCACCATCAACATTCTGTATCGAGGTGGTACCTTTGTTACAATCAGTGAATCAACATTGACACATCATTGTCACCCAAAGTCCATAGTTTATACATTAGCATTCACTCTTAGTGTTACACATTCTGTGGGCGTGGGAAAAAATATAATGACATGTATCCACCATTATAGTATCAAACAGGATAGTTTCACTGCCCTAAAAATCTCTGTGCTTTACCTAGTCATTCCTCCCTCCTTTCCTAACCCCTGGAAAATGCTGACCTTTTTACTATCTCTTTATTTTTGCTTGTTTTCCGAATGCCATACAGATGGAACCATTTATTTCAGATTGGCTTCTTTTACTTAGTATTAGGCATTAAAGTTCCCTGCATGTTTTTTCTTGGCTTGATAGCTCATTTCTTTTTAGTGCTTAATAATCCATTCTTGGACTTCCCTGGTGGCGCAGTTGTTAAGAATCTGCCTGCCAGTGCAGGGGGACACGGGTTCAATCCCTGGTCTGAGAAGATCCCACATGCCGTGGAGCAGCTAAACCCATGCGCCACAACTACTGGACCAGTGCTCTAGAGCCTGCAAGCCACAACTACTGAGCCCGTGTGCCATGACTACTGAATCCCGTGTACCTAGAGGCTGTGCTCTGCAACAAGAAAAGCCACCACAATGAGAAGCCCGCGTACCACAACGAAGAATAGCCCCCACTCACTGCAACTAGAGAAAGCCCGTGTGCAGCAACAAAGACCCAAAGCAGCCAAAAATAAATTAATTTTTTAAAAAAGAGTATACACAATTTTTTTTTTAAATTATCCTTTCTCTTGATGTACCATGGTTTATTTATCCGTTCACCTACTGAAAGACAGCTTCGTTGCTTCTAAGCTTTGGTAATTATGAATAAAGCTACTTTAAACATCCATGTGCAGGTTTTGTATGTGGATGTAAGTTTTCACCTCCTTTGGGTAAATACCAAGGAGCACAATTGATGGATCATATGGTAAGAGTATGTTTAGTTTTGTGAGAAACTGCCAACTGTATTCCAAAGTGGCCGTACCATTTTGCATTCCCACCAGCAATGAATGAGAGTTCTCTTTGCCCCACATTCCTGGCCAGCATTTGGTGTTGTCAGTGTTCTGAATTTTGGCCATTCTAATTGGTGTATACTAATATCTCATTGTTGCTTTATTTTTCCCCAGCTTTATTGAGATATAATAGAACTATAACATGTATAAGTTTAAAATGTACAACATGATGATTTGATACCTATATATGTATACATATATATATATATATATATATATATATATATATATACACTTAGTGAAATGATTACCACAGTAAGATTAGTAAACACCTCTATAAACTCAAATAATTATCTTTTTTGTTATTTGAGGGAGTGAGAACATTTAAGATCTATTCCCTTAGCAAATTTCAAGTATATAATACAGTATTATTAACTATAGTCATCCATGCTGTACATTAGATCCCTAGAATGTATTCATCTTATAAGTGGAAGTTTGTACCGTTTGATCAGCATGTCCCCATTAACCATACCCCCTAGCCTCTGACAACCACCATACTGCTCTCTATTTCAATGAGTTGGCTTTTATAGATTCCTCATTATAGGTGAGATCATACCTTATTTGTCTTTCTTTGTCTAATGTATTTTACTTAGCATTAATATACTCAAGGTCCATTCATGTTGTCACAAATGGCAAAATCTTTTTTATGGCTGAATAAAATGGGAGTGCAGGTATCTGTCCAAGATAGTGATTTCAATTCCTTTA
The DNA here is from genome assembly GCF_949752795.1 of Hyperoodon ampullatus. NCBI lineage: Eukaryota > Metazoa > Chordata > Mammalia > Artiodactyla > Ziphiidae > Hyperoodon > Hyperoodon ampullatus. The sequence goes on from NC_136913.1 coordinate 33,138,010, forward strand.
GATATATATGCAAAAGTGGGATTGCTGGATCATATATTAGTTCTATTTTTAATTTTTTGAGGAACCTCCATACAGTTTTCCATAATAGCTGTACCAATTTGTATTATCACCAACAGTATACAAAGGTTCTCTTTTCTCAACCTTCACCAGCACTTGTTATCTCTTCTCTTTTTGATAATAGCTATCCTAAGATATCCTAAGGTGATATCTTACTGTGATTTTGACTTGAAATTCCCTCGTTATTAGTGATGTTGAGCATCTTCTCATGTACCTGTTGGTCATTTGAATATCTTCCTTGGAAAAATCCCCATTTAAGTCCTTGGCCCACTTTTTAAATTGGCTTATTATTCTTTGTTGTTGTTGCTGCTGTTGCGTTGTGTGAATGCACCTTATGTATTTTGGATATTAACTTCTTATCAGACATATGGTTTGCAAACAATTTCTCCAATTCTGTAGGTTGCCTTTTCATTTTGTTGATTGTTTCTTTTGCCATGCAGAAGCACTTTAGTTTCATGTAGTCCCACTTGTGGATTTTTGTTTTTGTTACTTGTGCTTTGGGTGTCATATCCAAAAAAAATCATTACCAAGATCAGTGTCAAGGTGTTTTTCCCTGTAATTTCTTTTAGGGGTTTTGTGGTTTCAGGTCTTAAGTTTAAGTCTTTGATCTATTCAGAGTTAATTTTTGTGAGTTGTGTAAGATAGGGGTCCAACATCATTCTTTTGCATGTGATTATCCAGTTTTCCCAGCACCATTTATTGAAGAGATTATCCTTTCCCCATTGAGTATTCTTTGCTCCTTTGTCATATGTTAGGTGACTGAATATGCTTGGGTTATTTTGTGGTTCTCAATTCTGTCCCATTGGTTTATGTGTCTGCTAATTCTTTTGTCTGAAGTTTCATATTTGCTGTTGAATGCCTGTGGTGAAATTTTCATTTTAGTTACTGTATTTTTCAACTCCAGAATTTCTGTTTGCTTCTTATAATGTTCACCCCTTTATTAATTTTCTCCATTTGATAAAACATGGTTATCATACCATTCTTTACTTCTTTAATGATGGTTTTCCTTAGTTCTTTGAATGTATAATGGCTACATTAAAGTCTTTGTTAAATCTAACATCTGGTTGCTCTCACTGGTAGTTTCTGTTGCATGCTTTATCTTTCCCCAGTAGATGAGTTATACTTTCCAGTTTCTTTGTTTTGGGGGGTCAAGGCAGGGCCACCCCAAAATATGCCGAAGAAGCATGTTGATTATTTTGAATTAAATTTGCTTAAGAAACAACCAGTACAAGAGGAATACTCTGACCCTCTTCTCTGTCTCCCTGAAAGCAGGAGCTAAATCTCTTATGTAAAAGGTGCTCTCCCTGTATCGGGAGGTAGAAGGATACCTGTATCGCCAAAGACAGGGAATTCAGGGCCAAGAAGCCTCTATAAACAAACTTTGTTACTTCTTTACTGGTGACTGCCCAAGCCCAAACTTTGCTTAAATTTTTTACTAATTAAGTACCCAAACCTAAATTTCTTTGTCCTGTCAGTTCTTCTCAAATTTATTGTTTCTTTGCCAAAAATGTATAAAAGCTGCCTCTCCTAGGACTAGGAAGTACTGGGGCGTGAGGAAGCTTTGTTTTCTTCCTTATTCCAGTCTAAAGTGGAGTGTCCATCTCATTGACCTTGATGAGGGGAGGGAAGACATGGATCTTGGTTCAGATACCGAAGACTCTCATAATTTTTACCATGCTGTAGTAGATTTTCTTGAATAAGTGTTCTTTATTTGTAGTTCGCCCTTAGGGCCATTTTCTGAGATATTAAATGGTTGTCTTTTTTTTTTTTTTTTTTTTGGCGGTACGCGGGCCTCTCACTGTTGTGGCCTCTCCCGTTGCGGGGCACAGGCTCCGGACGTGCAGGTTCAGCGGCCATGGCTCACGGGCCCAGCCGCTCCACGGCATGTGGGATCTTCCCGGACCGGGGCACGAACCCGCATCCCCTGCATCGGCAGGCAGACTCTCAACCACTGCGCCACCAGGGAAGCCCTAAATGGTTGTCTTTTTAAGTAATTTTTTCCAGTTTCAATGGCAGGTGGGTCTGTGGAGCTCCTCACACTGCCATGCCAGATGTGGAACCTCAGTTCTTTTTTTATCATGACCTAATTTAATAATGTATTTTATGTCATAATCCAGTAAACACACACACACACACACACATACACATACACACACAAAATTGGATTTTACAGAACAATACTTTTCCTTACCAAGTGTGATTCTTGTCAATATTTTTCTATTCTATTTTGCTTAATTAAAAACTGTACTAGTTGGCAATATCTAGATTGATTTTCCACCCACTAACAGATTGAAAAACACTGTTCAAGTTGATTTGCAGTCTTTGTTTATTTGTCCACTCATTTATTCTTTTAATTCAATCTATAATAATTTAAAACAATAGTTCAATTTTTATTTTTGGAAGTACCACTATGAATGAAATACAATTATTTATTCAGAGAAGCTTAAAATCTACTTGGGGAGCATGTTAAGTGTGAAAATGCTATTGACAAGAGACGTACTGTTGGAAGTTTTTGTAACAGGAAAGAGCTAAATCGGACTCCACGTTGGATGTGTTTCTTTGACTTTAACCTTTGCTTTACATTGCTTTTGTTATTCTAATCATACATTATGTCCTGCCTCAGGGAACCCTGCCCCTCTGCTGCTCAGCTCACAGGGAGACAATCTGCTACTGCCCACCTGTGGATGGCTGCAAGAAAGAAGAAACTAACACATCCCCTCACGGAGGCTGGCCATTCCAGGGGATAGGATATTTGCAAGAATGGTGGCCCTTTTTATTTTACTTCCTCATCGCCTCTCCCTCTCTGAGTCTGTAAAATAAACTGGCATCCAAACCCCGATAAGATGGTTTTTCAGAGACACTAGTCTGCCATCTTCTTAGTCTGCCAGCTTTCCGAATAAAGTCGTGTTCCTTGCCTCAACACCTCATCTTCAGTTTATTGGCCTGTCATGCAGCAAGCAGAGCGAGCTTGGATTCTGTAACATTTTTAACCAGAGGAGTAACGTAATCATGGCTACGTTTCAGTAAGTTAAATCTGGTGGTGGTGTAGAGGTTGGATGGGGACGGGTGATGGGGAGAAACCACAATCTGGTATATTGGTTTGGAGGCTTTTGCATTAAGTCAGTAAACATGGTGTGAGGACTTCCTTGACGGTCCAGTGGTTAAGATGCCATACTTCCACTGCAGGAGGCATGGGTTCGATCCCTGGATGGGGAGCTAGGATCCTGCATGCCCTGTGGTGTGGCCAAAAAAGAAAAAAAAAAGGTAAACATTGTGTGCACCCAAATTTAAATATTATGGTAGAATCAGATAAGAGAAAGTTGAGGGATGGGAATATAAGAGATATGTAGCAGATAGAGCCAATTAAATGCAGTCATAGGTGGACTTTAGAATAAAGAAGTTTCTTGTACAGTGGAGGGTGCATGTGCCATTATTAACTTGAGGTGGGAATAGGAGGAAGGAGGAATATGTTTTGAGGAAGTGGAGAAGAAAGTTTCCTTTTGTGCTGATAATTTCTTCATAATTGAGAAAATATGAACTGTTGTTACCAAGTCCAAGCTCACTCTGCTTGCAGCACGATAGGCCAATGAATCGGAGATGAGGTGTTGAGGCAAGGAACGTGACTTTATTCGGAAAGCCTGCAGACCGAGAAGATGGCAGATTAGTGTCTCTGAAAAACCATACTATCGGGGTTTGGATGCCAGTTTCTTTTATAGTACAGACAGGGAGAGGAGATGAGAAAGTAAAGTAAAAAGGCCATAAGTTTTGCAAGTATCCCCTGGAATGGCCAGCCTCCATGAGGGGATGTGTTAGTTTCTTCTTTCTTGCAGCCATCCACAGGTGGAGAGGATCAGATTATCTCCCTGTGAGCTGAGCAGTAGAGGGCCAGGGTTCCCTGAGGCAGGACATAATGTATGATTAGAATAACAAAAGCAATGAAAATCAAAGGTTAAAGTCAAAGAAACAGATCCAGTGTGGAGTCTGATTTAGCTCTCGCCTATTACACTGTGAGGAAAACATTAACTAAAAAGTCCAGTAGAAATTGTAGGAACTTAACAGAAAGTGATCCACCACTGAGTGAAAATAAAAATTATTCAGTAACCCTGATATTTATGAAATTAAAGAATTTTGACTTAATATGTATTATGTAAATGTTTGGTATTATTATTTTCGTGTCTTTTAGTATAGTGCATATTGTAACTTTCATTTTAGTGAAGAGTAGTAATTTATTTAAAAAGAAAGCATTAATTTAAAGAGTTAAGGTAAATTATCTAAAGTACAATGATTACATTTGAAATCATTTATGAACTAAAAAAATAATTTGCAAGTAAAGACCATGATATCAATGCATTATGACTTTAGAATAATAATAGTGAACTATTTTAAAATAAAGTAAGTGACTAAGTTTAGACATTTACTACAGTGCTCTTGATGATTCTGGGTCCATTAAAAGGAGCAAAAAATAATGTTCATTTGTACTTGTTTACTGTAACTAAAATAACATCTGCTTTTTTTAACGTTTTTATTGGAGTATAATTGCTTTACAATGGTGTGTTAGTTTCTGCTTTATAACAAAGTGAATCAGTTATACATATACATATATCCCCATATCTCTTCCCTCTTGCGTCTCCCTCCCTCCCACCCTTCTAGCTGGTCACAAAGCACCGAGCTGATCTCCCTGTGCTATGTGACTGCTTCCCACTAGCTATCTATTTTACATTTGGTATTGTATATATGTCCATATATACACTACCACTCTCTCACTTTGTCCCAGCTTACCCTTCCCCCTCCCCATGTCCTCAAGTGCATTCTCTACGTCTGTACCTTTATTCCTGTCCTGCCCCTAGGTTCTTCAGAACCATTTTTTCTTTTTTTTAGATTCCATATGTATGTGTTAGCATATGGTATTTCTTTTTCTCTTTCTGAATTACTTCACTCTGTATGACAGACTCTAGGTCCATCCAACTCACTACAAAAAAGTCAATTTCGTTTCTTTTTATGACTGAGTAATATTCCATTGTATATATGTGCCACATCTTCTTTATCCATTCATCTGTTGATGGACACTTAGGTTGCTTCCATGTTCTGGCTATTGTAAATAGAGCTGCAATGAACATTGTGGTCCATGACTCTTTTTGAATTATGGTTTTCTCAGGGTATATGCCCAGTAGTGGGACTGCTGGGTCATATGGTAGTTCTATTTTTAGTTTTTTAAGGAACCTCCATACTGTTCTCCATAGTGGCTGTATCAATTTACATTCCCACCAACAGTATATGAGGGTTCCCTTTTCTCCACACCCTCTCCAGCAATTATTGTTTGTAGATTTTTTGATGATGACCATTCTGACCAGTGTGAGATGATATCGCATTGTAGTTTTGATTTGCATTTTTCTAATGATTAATGATTTTGAGCATTCTTTCATGTGTTTGTTGGCAATCTGTATATCTTCTTTGGAGAAATGTCTATTTAGGTCTTCTGCCCATTTTTGGATTGGGTTGTTTGTTTTTTTAACATCTGCTCATGATCACGTAGTTAAGAACCAGTTTCAGATTCCCACACAGTCACTACATGAAAATGAAAAGTAATTTTTTCTTTAAACTTTGTTTCTTCATCTAAAAGCAAACAGTAATACTAGCTCCCTCCTAGAGCTGTTGTGAGGCTTTAATGCAGGAGCTAAGTAAAGGGATCAGCACCCACACCTGGCGTTAATGGGTACAAATGAATGAGATACAGAGAAAGACCTGTGCCCACACCACAAAGTTAGTACAAATGAGTGACCTGCTGCATCTGACCACACACAGGACTTCTGGAAGCAATGCAAGACAAGCAGTATTCCTCCAGTTTAATAGCTATGTTATCATGGTGCCAAGTGACTAATGTCTTTGATGTGAATAATAATATTGCTCAAGTCATGTCATTTTTAGTTAACAGTAATGGCTATAATGCACAAAATTTGAGGATGAAGATAACTACATTAGAGGCTACTTCCCAGTTGAATGTTTAACCATTAAAGTGGTTTATATATTCCTATATTTTCAGTAATTCTAAGCATTCCAAATAGGTCATATCCTTAGGAACTGCTTCATAATTAGCAGTTACTAAAAAGGGTCAAGTTTTGTTAAATGATTACATGTGGTGGTACTAATAGGTACAGAACGAATTCTCAAATGCAAATTTCTATTAAATTAATTGTGTGTAAGTTAAAAGTGAGAGCAAAAGCAAGAAGAACTTGCTTTTTAATTCTGCAGCCTGTGGAAGGAAAACCACATTCACAGAAAGATAGACAAAATGAGAAGGCAGAGGACTTTGTACCAGATGAAGGAACAAGATAAAACCCCCATAAAAAACAACTAAATGAAGTGGAGATAGGCAACGTTCCAGAAAAAGAATTCAGAAAAATGATAGTGAAGATGATCCAGGACCTCGGAAAAAGAATGGAGGCAAAGACCGAGAAGATGCAAGAAATGTTTAACAAAGACCTAGAAGAATTAAAGAACGAGCAAACAGAGACAAACAATACAGTAACTGAAATGAAAAATACACTAGAAGGAATCAGTAGCAGAATAACTGAGGCAGAAGAATGGATAAGTGACCTGGAAGACAGAATGGTGGAATTCACTGCTGTGGAACAGAATAAAGAAAAAAGAATGAAAAGTAATGAAGACAGCCTGAGAGACCTATGGGACAAATTAAATGCAACAACATTCGCATTATAGGGGTCCCAGAGGAGAAGAGAGAGAAAAAGCACAAGAAAATATTTGAAGAGATTATAGTCAGAAACTTCCCTAACATGGGAAAGGAAATAGCCACCCAAGTCCAGGAAGTGCAGAGAGTCTCAGGCAGGCTAAACCCAAGGAGAAACATGCTGAGACACATAGTAATCAAATTGACAAAAATTAAAGACAAAAAAAAATTATTGAAAGCAACATGGGAAAAACGACAAATAACATACAAGGGAACTCCCATAAGGTTAACAGCTGATTTCTCAGCAGAAACTCTACAAGCCAGATGGGAGTGGCAGGACATATTGAAAGTGATGAAAGGGAAGATCCTACAACCAAGATTACTCTACCTGGCAAGGATCTCATTCAGATTCAACGAAGAAATCAAAAGCTTTACAGACAAGCAAAAGCTAAGATAATTCAGCACCACCAAACCAGCTCTACAATAAATGCTAAAGGAACTTCTCTAAGTGGGAAACACAAGAGGAGAAAAGGACATACAAAAACAAACCCATAACAGTTAAGACAATGGTAATAGGAACATACATATCGATAATTACTTTAAATGTGAATGGATTAAATGCTCCAACCAAAAGACACAGGCTTGCTGAATGGATACAAAACCAAGACCCATATATATGCTGTCTACAAGAGACCCACTTAGGACCTAGGGACACATACAGACTGGAAGTGAGAGGATGGAAAAAGATATTCCATGCAAACAGAAATCAGAAGAAAGCTGGAGTACCAATACTCATATCAGATTAAATAGACTTTAAAATAAAGAATGGTACAAGAGACAAGGAAGGACAAAATGATCAAGGGATCAGTCCAAGAAGAAGATATAAGTATTATAAATATATATGTACCCAACATAGGAGCACCTCAATACATAAGGCATCGGCTAACAGCTAAAAAAGAGGAAATTGACCTGAACACAATAATAATGGGGAACGGTAACACCTCACAGCAATGGACAGGTCATCCAAACAGAAAATTAATAAGGAAACACAAGCTTTAAATGACACAATAGACCAGATAAATTTAATTGATATTTATAGGACCTTCCATCCAAAAACAACAGATTACACTTTTTTCTCAAGTGCACATGGAACATTCTCCAGGATAGATCTCATCTTGGGTCACGAACCAAGCCTCGGTAAAGTTAAGAAAATTGATATCATATCCAGCATCTTTTCCGGCCACAATGCTATGAGATTAGAAATGAATTACAGGGAAAAATTCGTAAAAAACACAAACACATGGAGGCTAAACAATACGTTACTAAATAACCAAGAGATCAGTGAAGAAATAAAAGAGGAGATTAAAAAATACCTAGAGACAAATTACAACAAAAACACAATGATCCAAAACCTGTGGCATGCAGCAAAAGCAGTTCTATGAGGGAAGTTTATAGCAATACAAGCCTACCTCAAGAAACAAGAAGAATCTCAAATAAACAATCTAACTTTACACCTAAAGGAACTAGAGAAAGAAGAACAAGTAAAACCCAACGTTAATAGAAAGAAAGAAATCATAAAGATCAGAGCAGAAATAAATGAAATAGAGAACAATAGCAAAGATCAATAAAACTAAAAGCTGGTTCTTTGAGAAGATAAACAAAATTGATAAATCATTAGCCAGACTCATCAAGAAAAAGAGGGAGAGGACTCAAATCGATAAAATTAGAAATGAAAAATGAAAAGTTACAAAGGACACCACAGAAATACAAAGCATCCTAAGAGACTACTACAAGCAACTCTTTGCCAATAAAATGGACAGCCTGGAAGAAATGGGAAAAGTCTTAGGAAGGTATAATCTTCCAAGACGGAACCAGGAAGAAATAGAAAATATGAAGAGATCAGTCACAAGGAATGAAATTAAAACTGTGATTAAGCATCTTCCAACAAAAAAAAGTCTAGGGCCAGATGGCTTCACAGGTGAATTCCATCAAACATTTAGAGAAGAGCTAACACCTATCCTTCTCAAAGTCATCCAAATAATTACAGAGGAAGGAACTCTCCCGAACTCATTCTATGAGACCACCATCACCCTGATACCAAAGCTAGACAAAGATACTACAAAAAAAGAAAATTACAGACCAATATCATTGATGAATATAGATGCAAAAATTCTCAACAAAATACTAGCAAACATAATCCAACAACACATTAAAAGAATCATACACCATGACCAAGTGGGATTTATCCCAGGGATGTGACGAGTTTTCAATATATGCGATACACCATATTAACACATTGAAGAATAAAAACCATATGATCATCTCAATAGATGCAGAAAAAGCTTTTAACAAAACTCAGCACCCATTTATGATAAAAACTCTCCAGAAAGTGGGTATAGAGGTAACCTACCTCAACATAATAAAGGCCATATATGACAATCTCACAGCAAACATCATTCTCAATGGTGAAAAACTGAAATAATTTCCTCTAAGATCAGGAAAAAGACAAGGACGTACACCTTTGCCACTATTATACAACATAGTTTTGGAAGTCCTAGCCATAGCAATCAGAGATGAAAAAGAACTAAAAGGAATACAAATTGGAAAAGAAGAAGTAAAACTGTCACTGTTTGTAGATGACATGATACTATACATAGAGAATCCTAAAGATGCCACCAGAAAACTACTAGAGGTAATCAATGAATTTGGTAAAGTTGCAGGGTACAAAATTAATGCACAGAAATCTCTTGCATTCCTATACACTAATGATGAAAAATATGAAAGAGAAATTAAGGAAACACTCCCATTTACCATTGCAACAAAAAGAATAAAATACCTAGGAATAAACCTACCTAGAAAGACAAAAGACCCAAATGCAGAAAAGTATAAGACACTGATGAAAGAAATCAAAGGTGACACAAACAGATGGAGAGATACACCATGTTCTTGGATTGGAAGAATCACTACTGTGAAAATGACTATCCTACCCAAAGCAATCTACAGATTCAGTGCAATGCCTATCAAATTAATGGTGGCATTTTTCACAGAACTGGAACAGAAGATCTTAAAATTTGTATGGAGACACAAAAGACCCCAAATAGCCAAAGCAGTCTTGAAGGAAATAAATGGAGCAGGAGCAATCAGGCTCCCTGACTTCAAATTATACTACAAAGCTACAGTAATCAAGACAGTGTGGTACTGGCACAAAAACAGAAATATAGATGAATGGAACAGGATAGAAAGCCCAGAGATAAACCCACGCACCTATGGTCAGGTAACCTATGACAAAGGAAGCAAGGATATACAGTGGAGAAAAGACAGTCTGTTCAGTAAGTGGTGCTGGGAAAACTGCACAGCTACATGTAAAAGAATGAAATTAGAACACTCCCTAACACCATACACAAAAATAAACTCAAAATGGACTAGAGACTTAAATGTAAGACCGAAAACACTATAGAACTCTTAGAGGAAAACATAGGAAGAACGCTCTTTGACATAAATCACAGCAAGATCTTTTTTGATCCACCTCGTAGAGTAATGGAAATAAAAACAAAAATAAACAAATGGGACCTAATGAAACTTAATAGCTTTTGCAAAGCAAAGGAAACTACAAACAATATGAAAAGACAACCCTCAGAATTGGAGAGAATATTTGCAAACGAATCAATGGACAAAGGATTAATCTCCAAAATATATAAACAGCTCATGCAGCTCAATATTAAAGAAGAATAACCCAATCAAAAAATGGGCAGAAGGGCTTCCCTGGTGGCGCAGTGGTTGGGAGTCCGCCTGCCGATGCAGGGGGCGCGGGTTCGTGCCCCGATCCCGGAGGATCCCACGTGCCGCGGAGCGGCTGGGCCCGCGAGCCATGGCCGCGGAGCCTGTGCGTCCGGAGCCTGTGCTCTGCAGCGGGAGAGGCCACAGCAGTGAGAGGCCCGTGTACAGCAAAAAATAAAAAAATAAAAAAAAAAATGGGCAGAAGACCTAAATACACAATTCTCCATAGAAGACCTACATATGGCCAAGAGGCACATGAAAAGCTGCTCAACATCACTAATTATTAGAGAAATGCAAATCAAAACTACAATGAGGTATCACCTCACACCAGTTAGAATGGGCATCATTAGAAAATCTAACAACAAATGCTGGAGAAGGTGTGGAGAGAAGGGAACCATCTTGACCTGTTGGTGAGAATGTAAATTGATACAGCCACTCTGGAGAACAGTATGGAGGTTCCTTAAGAAACTAAAAATAGAATTACCATGTGAACCAGCAATCCCACTACTGGTCATATACCCAGAGAAAACCATAATTCAAAAAGACACATGCACTGCAAGGTTCATTGCAGCACTGTTTACAATAGCCAGGTCATGGAAGCCACCTAAATGCCCATTGACAGCTGAGTGGATAAAGAAGATGTGGTACATATATATAATAGAATATTACTCCGCCGTAAAAAGGAACGAAATTGGGTCATTTGTTGAGACGTGGATGGATCTAGAGACTCTTATACAGAGTGAAGTAAGTCAGAAAGAGAAAAACAAATATCGTATATTAACGCATATATGTGGAACCTAGAAAAATGATACAGATGAACCAGGTTGCAGGGCAGAAATAGAGACACAGATGTAGAGAACAAAAGTATGGACACCAAGGGGTGAAACTGGTGGGGGTGTAGTGGTGGTGGGATGAATTGGGAGATTGGGATTGACATATACACACTAATATGTATAAAATAGATATCTAGTAAGAACCTTCTGTATAAAAAAAATAAAATTTAAAAAAATAAAAAATAAAAGTGAGAACATTATGTATATGGAGTTGCGGATGCCAAAATTTTTAATACATTAGTATCTTAACATAAAGTATGTTGCTGCATAGAATATTTCCTGATCAATTTGAATAATATAGTTTTGGGGATTAATATATGAAACTATCTGCAAGGGCCCATTGGAAATAATAACCTATAAATATTCTAATTTTAAAGCCTGAATTGTGTGCATTTCAATTAAGTTTCAACTGATTTTATATTAAGAGAACTATATTTTACATCTATCTATATATATTTATCTTTCTATTTATATGATATGATGTGCTAGATATGGTAGTAGATGATGCTAAGCATAAAATGGAGTTCAAAATAGACCGGGGTATTTCATTTTCTCATATTATTAGAAGGAATGACTTACAGTGGTGGAGTCACAAAATCAGTTAGTAGAAAGTCGACCATGTCATTAATCCAATACACTATGTGCTAATAAGCAATACAAGGTTTACTTTATAAAAATAAAGTTAAAAAAATGAAATAAAACGTCTTATATGCCTTTCAGCTAGTTATCAGAGAGATTCACCTTTCCCACCACTTCACCTATAGGGTTTTCAATGTAATCCTATTACTCATAACACTTCTCCAAGCCCTCTGAGATGTCAGTTGGTCAGACGACTGTGGGCAGTGATAACCAGGCAGCCTGTTGCCAGAGAAGAATAATGATACTCCTGCTCTAGGGGTTCCTGGTGTGGTGCCCTTGGAGCAGTATCACTGTGTAATTTCCCTTTTGCGTTAGCCCTGGTCCTGGAGCAAAATGACCATGGGAGAGGAAAAGAGATAGGGATTATATAAATAACTTGTGTGATGTAGAAGTGTGGTAAATAAATATGTATACTTACTTGACCTCTATTATGCCCTTTTTTAGTCTGTGCTTTTGGAAGGGGGTAAGGGGCAGAAGATAAAGACATATCACTTGGGATTTTCAGACATGTCCATGGCAGCAAGCAGGGCCTCCAGCAGAGCTTCAGGTCCTCTGGCCCGTCCAATGCTCTGGGGCCTAGCCAGTCACTGTGAATCTCACACATGCGCGCGCACACACACACACACGCGCGCACACACACACACACACACACACACGGGGATGATGCCAGCCACTCCCTATTTTTATTAACCCCTCCAAGTCATAGTTCTTATACTGATATTTAACATTCTTTAATCAAATTATAAATAAAAAGCAATCACTCCCATGCATGCATTTTGGAGAAGGAAATATTTTCCTCTACCATGTTTGGCTCAAATAGTTGAGAGCCTGAGAATAAATTGACCATAGAGAGATTAACAGGAGAAAAGACAAGGTTCCTAAGGTTCATTCACATGTGCTCATGGGGGTTGCTCAGTAATGAGCAGTTTTGATGAACAATGAGAGATAAAGTTCCATATGCCAGTTTAACAAAACTCTGAGGTAGGGCTTCAGTGGGAAATGTAAAAGCTTCTGTTGGGCTCTTTGATGCTAATGCACAGCTTAATTCGCACTTCCCAGTGCTAAAAGTCAGTCTTTGCCCAATCAGGAAACTGCCTTGGGGTGGGGGGGTGGGGAGGGATATGGCAATAGCAGCTGCATTTTGGGGACTCTCCTTAAGTTTAGATGATGCTTCTTTAGTGGCTGATGATGATTTAGATATTTTCAGTTTAAAGTAATTTTCGTACCACTTTGGTGGACTATGAATCCCAATATTTCCCCCATCTGAAATTTCTCTGAAAGTCTCAAAACAAGTTGCTGGATGGATTGCTGTGGAGAGGAGACTTGGGTTGGAAGTTAGGAGGTAAGAGATCTGTAAAGGGCAAGATGAATAGAAATTAGAACAAGGAAATAGGAAGAAAAACAAAGATTAATGATTGGAATCGACTGTAAAACAAGTTTCTGAGTCCATATATTGCAGGAAAGAGTTGGGTATGAGAGGATGTTCACATCCCAGGTCTCAGTAAGTCCCTGGGACAGGCCAACAGGTGTGGATTCTTGGCTTCATGCAGGAAAGAATTCAAGAGCTAGCCATAGTAAAGTGAAAGCAGGTTTATTTAGAGAGATGCACATTCCATAGACAGAATGCGGTCCATCTCAGAAAGTGAGAACAGCCCTGGGATAAACACACTCCACAGACAGAGAGTATGGGCCAACTCAAAAGGCAAGAGGCCCCAAAATATGGGGTGGTTAGTTTTTATGAGCTGGGTGATTTCATCGGCTAATGAGTGGGGGGATTATTCCAACTATTAGGGAGAATGGGAGGAGATTTCCAGGAACTGGGTCAGCACCCACTTTTTGGCCTTTTATGGTTAGCCTCAGAACTGTCATGGCGCCTGTGGGTGTGTCATTTAGCATATGCTAATGTATTCCAATGAGCATATAATGAGGCTCAAGCTCTACTGGAAGTTGAATGTTCCTCCATCTTAGACCTGGTTATTTCTGACCAGTTTATGTTGTGTCCTCAAAAACTATGTCATTCTTTTAAAGATTGTGCCGTGCCTCCTTCCTGTCTCACATAGGGAAGCCAGTTGAGAAGATATCTAGATGTTGGGCTTGAAACATCTTTAAAGGGTGGAGTGAGGCATCAGTGTCACAGTCATGGTTATTTCCCAGAGCAGAGCATGGAAGAGGTGGATGATCTGGTGAACTTCTTAAGTGGCCCGAACTGTTGTGCTGGTAAGTCATTTGAAGTCTAGATTGTCTTGTAGCTGCCCTTTGCCCGAAGGCCTACAAACTGAAGCTACATGACTTGTTATAAACTTCAAATGACTCAGTAAGGATCTGGGAAGTTAGATTTCAGTTTTTAGTGACACCAAGTCCGGAGAGTGGGAGGAAAAATTAGAATCAATTAATTACTGACAAAATGTTGCTGAACACAAGTTCATGGGCTCTATGCACAGTGAGGCCAAACAAACAGAAATGTCGGAGTTTGGAGCAGAGAAAGGTTTATTGCAGGCCAAGCAAGGAGAACGGATGGTTCGTGCTCAAAAGACCTGAGCTACCAGATGGTTTTCAGGGAGAAGTTTTTATAGGCAAAATTTGGGGTGAGGGCTGCAGGGTGTGTGACTTTCTTCCGATTGGTTGGTGGTAAGGTAACAGGGTGGTGCTCCAGGAATCTCATGCTCAGCCTGAAGTTACCATCCTCCACCTGGGTGGGGTCCTTAGTTCCTGCAGAAGAACTCAAAGATATTGTTATGTGTATCCCTTGAGGAGGAACCAGGACCCTGCCCCATCTCTGCACTATTGTTTCTTCTCTGCTCCTCCTTTGTTTCTGTGTCCCCTCCCTTCCCTAATTAGCAACTGTTTGAATCTGCATAGGGAAGGTCTAGGAGGCTGAAGCCTTTTTCCTGCAAACCAAAAAAATGGGGACACAGAAAGGCTTTTGTACCTAGGAGGGCCCTACAGGGTCTTGCTTAGTTTCAAAACTGCACAAGACAGCAAGATTAAAATGAAAGATTGTGGTGATCATTTTGTAATGTATTGAAATATTGAATCACTATGTTGTGCACCAGGAACTAACATAGTGTTATAGGTCAATTATACTTCAAAAACAAATAGACTCATAGAAAAAGAGATAAGGTTTGTGGTTACCAGAGGCAGGGTGGAGGAGGGGGAATTGGAAGAAGGTGATCAAAAGGTACAAACTTCCAGTTATAAGATAAATAATGCCAGGGATGTCATGTACAACATGATACATATAATTAACACTGCTGTATGTTATGTATGGAAATAGTTAAGGATAAATACTAAAAGTTCTTATCACAATGAAAACTTTTTTTTCCTTTATTATGTATCTATATGAGATCATGGATGTTCACTAAACTTATTGTGGGGAGGAAGGTGATCTCCATGTCTTACTCTTCCGCCATCTTCTCAAATCTCTCCTCAATAAACTTACTGTGATAATCATTTCATGATGTATCTACAACAAATCATCATGCTGTACACCTTAAACTTATACAGTGCTGTATGTCAATTATAACTCAATAAAATTAGAAGAAGAATAAGGATTATATACAGTAATATTCATTAGATAGTGATTTCGTTGTTTTTTGTTTTGTTTTTTTTTTTTGCGGTACGCGGGCCTCTCACTGCTGTGGCCTCTCCCGTTGTAGAGCACAGGCTCCGGACGCGCAGGCTAAGTGGCCATGGCTCACGGGCCCAGCCGCTCCGCGGCATGCGGGAGCTTCCCGGACCGGGCACGAACCGGTCTCCCCTGCATCGGCAGGCGGACTCTCAACCACTGTGCCACCAGGGGAGCCCAGTGATTTAGTTTTTTAATGTGTGTTCTTATTTGTCTTCTGAGACGGCATGGAATTATTGTTAAGAGCAGGCTTTAGGGTCAGATAGACAAACTTTGAACCCTGATTTTTATGATTCTTGGTTTTGATATACATAATAACTTGAATGAATCTCAAGGGTGGTATGTTTAGTTGTAAAAAGCTAATCTTAAAAGGTTACATAGTATATGATTCCATTTATATGACCTTCTCAAAAAGACAAGAGTATAGAGATAGAGAATAGATTAATGGTTTCTAGGGTTAGGTAGGCAGTTACTGGCTTGGATTGGACTGTAAAGAGTTAGCACGAGAGAATTCCTCTGTGGTAATAAACTAGTTAAGTTACTGAACTAAAAACTTGGGTCTGCTTGCCCTCATGCAGTAAAGCTAATCTGCTGACACCGGGTTGTGGTGAAGGAAAGTGCAGTGTTTATTGTAAGGCATCATACAAGGAGTCCAGGACAGCTAATGCTCAAAAAGCCCAAACTCCCCAATGAGTTTTAGGGAGGCCTTTTTAAAGGCGAGGTGATGGAGGGAAGTCACTAGTACGCAATCACCTCATACACAATTCTCTGATTGGTTGATGGTAAGGTAACAGGGTGGTGTCACAGGGGTTTGGGGGCTAGGTCCTCATGGTCATCAAGTAGTTAACTTCTTCCATTTTGTGGGGGTTTTAGCATCTGTAAAACAACTCAGGAAATGTGCATCAGATACTATTATCTAGGTACTTCAGAGAGGAACTAAAGCAGAGGACATGGAGGGACGGGAAGGTCCCATAGGGTCCTTCTCTGTTACAGTTCTATATCTCTGTTGTGGTTGTCATTAAACAGATCCATATGTGAGTTCAAATTGACTAGAAATACACGTATACACTCACAAACAAATGCATGTAAAAAATGATGAAAATGGGATGAAGTCTGTAGTCCAGTTAATGGTATTTTACCAATGTTAATTTCCTTGTTTTGGTATTGTACTACAGTTATACAACATGTCACCATTGGGGACAACATTAGGGTAAGAGTTCACAGGACTCTACTATTTTTGCAACTTCCTATGAGTCTATACTTACTCTAAACTGAAGCTTAAAAGATGTGAGAATTATAAAACAATTGAAAATTTGAACACTAAATGTGTATTTTATGTGTTAATATTAAGTAATTATTGTTAATTTTTAGATGTGATATTGGTTATGGTTGTGATATTTGACTTTTAGAGATTAGGAAATATTTGCAGGTGATAGGATGTCTGGGATGTTCTTCAAAATAATATGGAAGGTAGGGAAGGGAGTGGGTATCTGAAGCAGGATTGGCCATGAGTTCATAAGTATTCATACTGGATGATTAGTGTTTGGAGATTAATTATTTCTGCACATATTTGGTTTTCCATAAAAAAATAGAATCAACAAAATAGTAACTCCTTAAGCATGTTTCAGTCTCAATTTTCCCCACATAAGCTTTTTTCAAATTGTTCAACTTCAGACTAACTGCAAACATCATGTTCTCAATCAATACCATATACCAACTTATTGTCTCCCAGGAAACTTTCAGTTCTGCTGCCGGTGATTTAATTGTCATATCAATACAGGGAAGCCAGGAACATATTAATAAATCCTCATAAGTAGTTAATTTTAGAAATGTCCATTGTGTGTTAGATAAAATAAACATCATTTTAGTTTGCAAATCTATCTTTAAGAGATTATTTAAGCTCCTTAGAAGGAAAGTATATCCTCTTTTCTTAACCAGCAAGTACAACATGATCACTTTAAATCACGTATCAGTGCAGGCAAAGGGCTATTTGCAACGAGGCTCCAGAAGTTTTATATTTTTATTACCTGATTTGTAAGAACTCTTAGAAAGATGAAAAATAGCAATAGTTTTCTCAAGCTATATTCAGTATTTTTCTTTTCTCTGTTCATGAAAACAGGAACAACATATTTTTCTGCCCATGACACTGCCTAATTAGTGTCTAACAATTTGTTAATCACTTTGGCACCAAGAGTTATATCTTGAAACATGTCTTTTGTGCCTATGCTACTGAAAGTAGACACAGGCAATAGGCATCTTTTCAGAATTAATTTGAAAGTTATCTTTAACCTAAAAGTTCTTAATAGAATATATGTGGGAAATTTTATACAGAAATTTTGCCCACTTGTGGAATCTGCAAAAATGTATTTTCCTTTGCTATTAATGAAATGATAGTTTTTAGACTTTTATATTAATGGCTCATTTTATACTTATTATTTCAATTCAAAAAAATTTAATCTTGTATTTAATTTTCCTCAACATTTCAGACTCAATTTTTTGCTTACGATACCCTATGCCTTAAAAAAAGATTCCAAAATCTATATCTCAAATCACCTATACTTAATAAAGTCCTTGAAAACATATGTTATAGAAAGATAATATTTTAATATTAAACCTTTCCCCCCTACTTTGTTTAATGCTTTTAGTGACATCAAACATCCTTGACTATTGCCTTTATAGAAGTCCCCTGTATTACTAATGTACTAATGTTGCTTTGTATTTTCTATTGTACATTCAAGGTTTAAAACCCACATTGATGAGAGTTCCTTCAGTGTCAAATGGAAGAAGTTCTCCAACCTGAGGCTTTACCAAAACTCCAAATCGCTACCAGGTAGGAAGTTTGTGGTGAATTGCTCAGCAAATCTAGAAAAAAGTGTAAATATTGACCTGTTAGATTTGATCATTACCCCATTCTCTTTGTGAGACCTTGATGACTGGAGACTGTATCCTGCTGCAATAGCACTTAGCAGCTGTGAGCCTGATACTTATTACTGACGCCGAAAATTCAGCCTCTGTGCATCAGTGCCAAGTTGAATATCGGATACAGAGTTTTGGGTGAAGTAGCAAAGAATAGCTGTATTGCTTTGCCAGGCAAAGGGGACCCCAGCAGGCTTGTGCCCTCAAAACTGTGTGTCACAACCCAGGGGGATTTGGTGAGGAGTTTTATAGCAGTGGTTCAAGGACGGGGTTACTGATAAAGATCAGGGTGTGTGCAGGGCCTGCATTCCTTTAATCTGGCCTCAGGTGGTCTCCTGATGAGCTTCTGTGGTTCTCAAGGTTATCCAACTGTGACCTTCTCTCTAGAATGAACAATGCTTCATCAAGGAGTTAACATCTTCCATTTGTTGGGGGTTATAGTTCTGCAGAAGAGCTCAAAGTTACTGTTATTGTATCCCTTGAGGTGGAACCAGGATCCTGCCCCAAGGCTGCACTATAGTTTCTTGACTGTTCCTCCCTTGTCTCTGCATCCCCTCCTTTCCCTGATTAGCAACTGTTCAAACATGCCCTTTGGAACTCAGGGAAGGTCATGGAGGCTGGAGTCTATTCCCTACACACAAGAAATAGGGGACAAAGAAAGGCTTCCATGCCCAGGAGCCCCACAGGGTCCTGCTTGGTTTCATTACTTTATGGGATACTTACAGAATAACAGTCAAGAGGCATTTTTTAAATTACTGAAAGGTGTTATTCTTCCCAGAGTAACAAAATGGAATCCTAAAGATTTTTTCACGTACTTATAGCGTACAGAGAAAAAATGTCCCTGTAAAAGTGGGAAGAACTCAATGTCCTATATGAAAATTCAGTCATTTGTGAATTCATATATAAAATGACTGACCACAACAGCTATTGTAGCGTTGCCAAACACAAGTTCCTGTGCCCGATGCACGGTGAGGCCAAACAAACGGAAGCATTCAAATTTGGAGCAGAGAAAGATTTATGGCAGGGCTGAGCAAGGAGAATAGGTGGCTCGTGCTCCAAAATCCTGATCTCCAGGATGGTTTTGAGGGAGAAGTTTTTTTAGTCACAATCTGGGGAGAGGACTGCAGGGTGTGTGACTTTCTTCTGATTTGTGGGTGGTGAGGTAACAGGGCAGTGCTCTAGGACTCTTGTGCTCAGCCTGAAGTTACCATCTTCCACCTGGGTGGGGGCCTTAGTTCCTGTAGAAGAACTCAAAGATATATCTGTCATATATATTCCTTGAGGAGGAACCAGGATCCTGCTTTAATGGCTGCACTATTGTTTCTTGACTGCTCCTCCTTTGTTTCTGCATTCCCCCCTTCCCTGATTAGCAACTGTTTGAATCTGCCCTTTGGAATTCAGGGAAGGTCAAGGAGACTGGATGAAGCCTGTTTCCTACAAATAAGAAATGGGACCATGGAAAGGACTGGTACCCAGGAAGGCCCCGCAGGGTCCTGCTCAGTTTCAATAAGGGTTTTGTTTTTGCTACTATTCCATTGTGATATTTACTCACTTCCCTTTAGCTTTCCATTTGCTAACTGAGATGGAAGCACTTTACAGGCTACTTGAGAATTCTTGGGCCTGAAGATGGGTTAAAATGATCTGAAGTGAAGTGAGTGACATTTAAGACTCAAGTGACCATCTTCATGCCAAGGTTAATTACATTTGGGATGAAGACTGTGAAAGAAGTTGAGGAACTTCTTCGTCAAATAAAGCAGGGGAGGAGCGTACTGTGTGGGAGGTTGTACACAAAGGAACTTAAAATTCAAACTAATGGGAGATGTAGGTAGAAGGTAAAGTGCAGCCTTCAAGAATGGGTACAACAGTGAAACATAGAAAAAGAGACAGGGGACATTTATGTTGGGACTCTCTGATCCATTGAGCAAATGTGTGTTGAGTATTATGGCCGAGGTTTTGATAGTGGACTGTGGATATGGATGGCCTGGATTGGAACCCTAGTTCTATCCAGAGGCATGACTTCAGGTCATTTACTTAATGTGTACCTCAGTTTTCTCATCTGTTAAATGAACTTAACAGCCCATGTAAAGCCATCACATTAGTGCTTGACGTGAAAAGTATCGAGAGTTAACCAATATTACTATGGTCGTTATTGTTATTATTGTTTTAACATTTCATTACCAGTGCTGGGCAATGATGCATGATCTAATAAATGAGAGATGAATAAGACAGAGTGTCCATTCTCAAGAAGCTCAATCTAGTGCAGTATTTTAAATCATTGATTTAAAAGCAAATGACCAAAAAATTTCTTACATACATTTCTAAAATGTAAAAGATAAATGTAAGGTATGTAAAGTATAAGTGAATTGTTGCCATTAAAGTTGTAATAGGGATCCAATCAGGAGATGTTGTTGTAATGTTTATTTGTTTTCTAGTTATCTAGTCATTAAGAATAGAGTTTGTAGCTTGGGGTAACCCAGTGCTTCCTAGTATTTTGCTGAGATGTTTTCATAATCAGGGTGTAAGAAGTTTCCTGTCTCTGAACTAATTTCATTATGTGTGATTTCCAATCTTGTACAGTCCAACAGAAAAATATGCAAAATATCCAAGAAACTTAAACAAATAAAATCTTAACTACAAAAAGTTAGGAACTGAAAAGTCCCATAGATCTAGTACATAAGTATTAGTGACATAAGAATTACTGATATCAGAACTATATTCAGATACCCATGGGCTCTATAGTGCATCTCTATAATAGGTTCATGAATAATAAGGCTTCTTTATTAACAGTTTTAAAAATTAACATGTTAACCTGCAGGAGGAAAAGTAATTTTCCCTCTACCCTTCTAGGTTATTGACTGAGACACCCTGTAATAAAAGATTAAAAAGAGAAAAAAACAGAAGTTTAATAACATGTATACCTCCTGTATACATGGGAGAGCCCTAGGAAAACTGGGTAACTCTGAAATGGCCCAGGCCACCACCTTAAATACCATCTTTAGCTAAAGACAAAGAAGATGGTGGCAGGGGGTGGGGAGTGGGGGGTGGGGAGCCAGTTTGGGGAGGTAACCAGGAAAAGCACAGTAAACAAGGGTAAGAGTCACCCTTTTCTTCCTGGTACAGAGGGGGAGACACCCTTACAAATGGACATTTCCCTTATAAATGTAAATGTCTCTTACAAAATAGGAACTTGTACTCAGTTTTCAGATCTTATCCTGTATCTGCTATTTTTTTTAAAAAAGTAATCAAATTACCTAAAGTAATCCTCATGCCAAAAAGGCATATTTTGGAGTGATATATTTTCTTCCCCTTCATTAATAAGGAAGCTTTGTGTTATTTATAGCAGAAACTTAAAATTCGGTATAATTCTAAAAAGCAACTGTTTTTAGAAAACTATGACCCATTCTTCTGTATTTCTTAAAGTTGAGGCACAGAAACCAAGTCCGGGATCTTCAGGAAAAAAATATTTATGGTGTTAAAAAACAAAATTCAACTGAGTAAATCTGAAGATCTAATTTGCTTTATTCAACAATATGTGAATCAGGAAGCATTACATCTAGCAAGTAGATAGGTGCTCCAAGGAGCTGTACAAAATGAAGAGTTTTAAAGGCAGAAAGGGAATGGGGCAAGAAAGTAAAAACAAAAGAAAAGACTATTTCAGGCAAGGTCGCCTTCCTTTGGGGGAAGGGTGGGAGTCTGTCATGCAGATTACCTCACTAGTGTTGATTAGGAAATTCCAGACTAATTGGTTTAAAATTTCACTTGTGTAAAGACTAAAACTGCAATTATGTTAGGTATTAAGTTGTGGTTTGCTGACATGGGGCTTAGCCCAAGTGACTCCATTTGGCCCCTGTGGTTTGTTTTTTTAAACAATGGACATCAGTGAGCTATGCAGTTTGTTCTTCTTTAATACATTCTGCTATTTTGTTTTTTAAACAAAATCCAAGCAGAACATTAAGGCTATGCCTGGAACTGAGAAAAAACATCATTGATGAATGGCTCTATGCATGGATAATAAAAGTAATAGCCATCATTTATTAAACTTCTGTCACATCAGATTTCAATCATATCTCTTAAATGAACTTGGAAGAAAGCTTTAACCAGAAATGGGGACGATTTAGACTGGCTTTCAGGAGGGAGAAGGGCAGACAGAAGCCTGGGGTCTAGAACTGTATTTCCTAGGGGAATAGAAGAAACTACAAGTATACTTTCTTGATAATGAGTGAGATGGGCTGATGGATTGGTCCCAGGCCAGATGTGGTTGTCTGCCCTTGACACACAATATCACCTGCTGGTTGTGAAAGCAGTCATCACCACTTGGGGAGAAGTCATTACCTAACAGTGGTAGCACAGTGTTCCATTACTCTCTCCATTATTGAACTGAGGTTCAGCTGCTTACTGCTGGAAAGCCAATACTCAAGAGACAAGTGTTGCTTGGAAAAGAATGTTTGCTTTGTTTAGGAGGTCAGCAACCAGGGAGAAGGTGGACTCATGTCCAAAACCCAACTCTGAAGATTCTGCTTGACCGTGGAAGTTTTTAAAAGGGAGAAAGGGGAAGTTAATTGCAGTTAATCATTTGGGGAGGGGGTCAGAATCTTTGTTATCTTACAGTGTGTGCAGACTTTCTTCTGATTGGTTAGTGGTGAGGTAACAGGGCAGTGCTCTAGGGATCTTGTGCTCAGCCTGAAGTTACCTTCCTCCACCTGGGTAGGGGCCTTAGTTGCTGCAGAAGAGCTCAAAGATACTGTTATGTATATTCCTTGAGGAGGAACCAGGATCCTGCTTTAATTATTGCACTATTGTTTCTTGACTGCTGTTCCCTTGTTTCTGCTTTCCCTCCCTTCCTTGATTAGCAACTGTTTGAATCTGCCCTTTGGAACTCAGGGAAGGTCAAGGAGGCTGAATGAAGCCTATTTCCTACAAACAAGAAACAGGCGACATGGAAAGGATTTGTACGTGGGAGGGCCCCACAGGGTCATGCTTGGTTTCATCTCCTCTGTGGTTATGCATGTATGCAAGCTTCTCCGGGCTCCACTGGAATCCTTGGCCCCTGTCAAATGAGAAAGTCTGAGCAGGGGTGGCATTGGCCTTGAGGAAGGCAGAAATATGAACAGACAGAGGACTCTTCAGGAAGCTCACAGGGCCTCAGAGCCATGTCCATCCCCCAAAGGCAGCTTGGGAAGGGGAAGAGGATGGCAAATACGGGAGACCTCAAAAATCCCTTCCCTTTTAGAGCTAGAGAGAAGAAACAGAAGGAGCCCAGACTCACGAAAATAGATGTGTTATAAATATATATCCAGCCTATAATCTTAAATTCAGGTTTTACACAGATCCCTGTCACACAGACAGCTACCAGCGTATTAGTTATTATTATAGTTTTGCCATTATGATGTTCAGACCTAATTGCTTAATGATAGAATTATCTAGATTTCCTTTGTGAGACAAATCTTTTTAAATACCTGCTTTTAAACTGACTTCCCAATTTATACACGTTTGTTCCCTAGTACTGACAGATATGGTTTGTGTAGTCTCAGGGATTCATGAGCAGCACTGACATTGTACTAGCAGAGTGATTTGAATAGAAACAAACATTTGAATTATACAGACTGAGGGAAAAGTAACAAGTCACTGAGCCTGTCCTATCCTTGAGCAACCCTAGCAAAATAATGTTCTGTCTTAGTCGTCCCATATGCAATAATAAATCAGGGTTTTATTTTGAAAGTACGTCAAAAATTAAAGATGTCAGCTATTGCCGATGACGGGAGAGGATAAAAATCGAAGCAATTAGTCAAATTTGACTTTTAGAAGAAATACAGAAATGCTGGTTGCATTAGATAATGCAGTGTTGAAGCAGTAGCTTCAACTTGTTATGTATGATGTGAATGGGCCTCCTGCAGTTATAGTGAGGAAACAAAAAATTAGGGGGTTTTCTGAAATGACTTTGATGGATGCTCTGGTCTATGCAAAATATGCTCATCCAATTAAAAAAAAACAAAGCATTAAAGAAAATTGGAGAGTCATTTTAATTGAAGTTCAGGAAATGTATAACTTTTCAAGAGAAGTACAATTCCAGAGACACTTAGCAGGTATTCCTCTATCATCATTACTTCCACTTCATTACAATCAGCTAAGTTCATCTTTAACCTCACTAGAGTTATAATATGCTATAAGATTGGGTATGAAAGTGGGAAAATTCGTTTCAATCGATTTACAGAAATTGTATCCTATATTTATAGAATCATTGAGAGTTTTCAGAGATTGATTTTTTTGTTGTTTTGCTTACATGTTACCATAATTTATGGGGGAAATGATATGCTGGAGTTATGGTCACAATATTGGAAATGCAAGAACTTAAGACATCCCCATCTAGAATATTAAGGGCATGTACTACCTCTAGTTATTTCGTTTATTGCCAAATATACTGAGTCCCTACATTTGTTACATATCCCTAATGGGGGATAGTAACAAATAGAAGTGTAAGAAATAGTTCCTGTATTCAAGTAGCTTGGATTCTACTTGGGAAAATGAGCCATGTAGACAAATACCTGTAAAAAAAGAACCAATTAAAATTTGAAAAGATACCATATATCAACAACTAAATAAATGCTATAGAAAATAAGGATTTTAGGAACTCACAGGAGAAAGAAATCTATGAGGTGGACTGGTCAAAGAAATAGTAGAAACTTATACTTTAAAAGAATCACTCTGGCTATTCCAAGAATAGACTAGGTAGAAAAAGAACAGTGAAGAAACTTTGCAGTAATACAGGCTGAAGATGTTGGTTATTAGATCAAGATGGCAGTAGTAGTAGTGGTGAAAAGTAGTTGGGTTTCGTTTCTATTTTGTAGCTTACGTCGACAAATTTGCTAATGGATCAGATGGGGAGTATCAAAGTGTGCTCAAAGTTTCTTAGAATGCAATAATAAAATTGCCATTTACTGAGATGGGAGGACTTTTTTAAAAAAATCACTTCGGGGAAAAATTCAAGAATCTGTTTTTGGGCATGTTATTGATAAAGATGAATATTAGCATACAAATAGTGGTGTTGAATAGGTAATTGGTTATATGAGCCTGAAGTTCAGGGAAGAGGCCTAGACTGCAAGCAGGATTTTTGGTTTCTCCAGAGTACAGATGGTAAAGTCATTAGACTGGTGAAATCACCTAGAGAGCGAATGTGGATAAAACAAAAGTCTGAAGTTAAGCCGTGGGTCATTACAATGTTACAAAATTAGGGAAACAAGAAAGGATAACTGATGGAATTTGAGAAAGAGTGGCAGTAACAGAGGAGGGAATCCAAGAAAGTGTGATGCTTTGAGGGTGATATGAGCACAGTGGTTCAAGAAAGAAGGAGTGGTGAACGCGGTACCAGATGATGGACACAAGTTAAGTGAGATGAGGAGTAAGAATTGATCTTTTGTTGAAAGCGTGGAGAGAGTACAACAGCCCAAGAGGCAATGGTACTTGGATGCCTCATCTCAGGGGATGTTGAAGTCATGGAGAACCATGCCAGGGATGGTTCAGGGGAGTGACATTGAACTAGGTGCTAAGAGGGAGTTATTACAGTGTCTTTAAAATTACAGTATCAAGAAAGAGTAGAGGTGGGAGACAATGTAGAGTGAAGTTACCTGCCCAACACCAGGCCCAGTGATCTTGGAGTCATGGGGATGGGAGGTTTAATACTCCTCCTCTGAGGCTTTAAATGTCTGTAATACCCAACCAAACACTCCCCCGTGAATTTTTAAGTACCCTCTAAGAGGGATATTATGACCCCTGGTTGAAAACCACGGGATCTAGTTCCAAAGCTCATTTGCTCGCTTTTTGTTGGCGCTGCCTCAGCTCTGTGACCTTTTCAAACTTGTAAAGTTCTGTGCACATTCTACACCAAGATTATTTTTACATAGCAGCAACAGTCTGTTTTAATTGGGGTTGGCATGGTTTCCGGGAGATTCTCCTTTTTTCACCTGGTGTTTTGCAAGACTTCTGTTTTATTGATTTACATTTTTAGCCATGGACTCCTTTGTTCAAACAAGTTATATAGAAGACTAATGAATAAAACAAATGAAATAGAGCTTTTATTTTTAAATACTAATGGTTTGTGTGTGTTTTGGTGGGGGGGGGTTGGTTGGGGGAGAGAATAGGGTAGCAGTTTTTTAAAATAACAACCTTAACACAAAAGATTACACTCCGAAAGAAGAACTGCAGACCCAGTATGTGATGACAGATATTTATAGAAATTATCCCTTCCTCTGTGTGATACTCCTTAAATTATACTGCTCAGCAGGATACCTATTCTGCCAACATCTGCCAAAGCTAATGCTGGAGATACCTCTAATGGAACAGGGATGCTAAATAGCTTTCTCTGTGATTTTGGTATTGAAAAGATAGCTGGCAGATCTCCTGTGTTCTTTAGTCTACTACAGATCAGAATGGTCTGAATCTGAAATTCACAGAACACTAAGCTAGAGTAGGGATGTGAATAGGGGTGTTTCTATTGAAATGGAGCTGGAGGGAGGTGACAAAGACAATCCTTGACCAAACTTTAGACAGGTTCCTCTGTGCCCTCTTCTCAGCTAGGACTTTACCTTGGGCTTCCACATCCATCCTTGCTGAGTCCAATCCTAGAAAGAATCCTGCTAAGTTGGTTTAGAGAGAATCTTCCACCCTTGCTATCTCATCACCTTGGCCTGCCTTCAGTAAGAATCCTGTTAAGTCAATTTAGCAAAAATCCCCCTACCCTTGATGTCTCCTCTTAGTTAATTCTTCATCCACTGACCCTGTCACCTTGCTCTTTGTCTATAAATTCCCACTTGTATTTGTAATTGAGTTCATTTCTATACCGAATTATCTTTTTCCCTATTGCAATAGTTTCTGAATAAAATTGGTCTTTACCACTTTAACTAGTATCTAGCTCTGGTTCTCTTTAACAATTTCTTGGTGTTGTGACTCGGATCTGGATTGGAACCACCATCGGATCCTCAGACATGAAAACCAGACCTCTCAGCATGCACCAAGGCCTTTTGTCTCCAGTCTGCTTGCTTATTTTGGTATCCAGTGGTGAATCTGATTCCAAATCCCAGTGCTCCAGATAAATATCCATCCAAGCATGGTGAGAACAGATTGATTTTAAGAATCAAATATACTCTAGAAGTTGCATTAGAGTCTCAGGCAAATAAAAGCTAGTCCTAGGCCTCTCTGTCCATAAGCATAAAGATATCATCAGTCAAGAACATGGAATATTCTTAAATTATTAAAAACCACCCCCCCCTTCTCAAACTCTATGCTTGACCACTACACTCTAATACTATCCACTTTCTTTCTCCCTGGCAAAGTTTACTAGACACTCATTTGAGCTGCAGTGGCCCCTCTGGGGTTTCTGGGATATCTCCAAATTAATCCACCTGAAAGGAGCCCTAGAGTAAAAGGTACAAAAATCTTGGACACAAAATGGTCTGCTTATTTCTCTTGGTATGAAGAAGCTGAAAAATGGCTAAATAATTCAAGCTTCCCTCAAACTATTGAAATTTCTACAGAAAAAGTTTTTCTGACCCAGTAAGCTGTCTAGACTCCCTTCCCCTTGGCACCCAAATATTTCCCTCCTAGTTCTCCTCTGAATCCTTCTTTTCCCCAGAATATCCTCCATCATTCACACCCCAGCCCTTCAACTCCCTGTAACCATGAAGTTCGTAAGGCCCCCATCTTTTGCACATGAAGCCTAGGGACCTTGGTTTTGCTTTGAATTACATGCCATTACCAAGGGCTTCTCTGACTTCCGAAAGGAAAGGGAAAGATTTACTGAACCATTTAGAATTGTTCTAGGAACATGTTCTCCTGGATTCCCCAATTTATATCAACTTATACACCTATTGGTTGGACCTGGAGATGCCTCCCTTTGGTTTAAAAAGCCAAAAGGCCCACCTTTAAAGACCTTCAGAGGTCTCAGACTACTCGATTCCCATTGGAAACTGAGGGAAGTAAAAGAAAAATTACTAGGGGGCATTCCACAACAAAGAGATAAAACTATGGCTATCACCATTGATTGAAGAGAACATGGAAAGGCATTCAGAGCTAGAAATGACTTCCCAAACAGCCTCTGACCACAAACTTCATAACTGGTGTCAGACCAGAGCTCCATGACACATTATAGGAAAATATTAACTGGCAAAATGCAAACACATCTGAGGTCCAGACATTAGCCCAGCATTACGAAAACAGTGTTTCTGAAAACAGAGAATAAATACACAATGCAACCTTATGGCCTTGCAATTAAAACAGTCAGAAAAACCTGAAAAATTTAATCTATGGCAAGCTGCAAAATCACAGTTTCTCACTGATCAAGACACTTTCCAAAATTTTAAGGAAAAAAGACACTGGGTCTGGGATTGTCTAGACCTCAAGAGGAAGGGGAAGCTGGAGTCTTTTTCTCATCAGAGCATGATTGACTCTCCTCGGAGGAAGTAAGTGCCCACTGCCCTCAACTATCACTAAACTTGCAAGAGAAAAATAACCCTGCAAGTTGAAGGGCACCCCGCCAAGTTTCTCAATGATATAGGAGCAGCGTGTTCCACTTTTAATATCACTTCATTTCCTGCCCCCCTTCCTCAGAGTCCAAAACTTTAACAGTGATGGGTTTGATAATTTACCTCATGATTTCTTCTGTTGCAACCTCTTAATATTTCTACAGGACCTTTTAAAGCTCAAAACAACTTCCTTCTCAGTTCTACCACCCAAGTAAATCTGTTAGGGAGGGGTCGTCTCATGAATTATGGTATCAAAATTTATTGTGCCTGTAAAAGACTCCTTCCTACAGGTCCTCAACTCCTCCCCTTCATGTGTATGTCCCCTAAGGGCTTTGTCCAACTTGCCTGAGTTTCTTTGCCCCCTTCAACCTAACACTTATTTGAGCGAAGATTTAAATCAACTGTTAGATAAAACTCCTTCTTATTTATGGGCAACAAATTCCACTAATATTGGACACATGCAGGATGCAGAATCCCTCAAGGTGGAAATATATTCTTTCACACTCTTCCCCAGGATTCCTCAATATCATCTAAAACCAGAAGGACTTGAGAGGCTTTGCCCAATATTCCAGACTTTATTAGACAAAAAACTTTGTCTTCACTTTTGGTCCATGCAATACTTCCATTTTGGCTATTAAGAAAACTAATGGGAAAGGACATCAGTTAGTTCAAGGTCTAACATCTGTCAATAAAATTGTCAAATTTAGATTTTCCTTGTTGCCTAATCCTAACACTATCCTCTCTGCTATCCCTTATAGCACCCAATATTTCACAGTCATTGATTATGTTCAGCATTTTTTGTATTCCCTTTCACAAGGAATCCTAACACTTGCTTGCCTTCACTGGGGAAACCAACAATATACCTGGCCTGTTATGCCTCAAGAATTTACCGAGGCCTCTACCTTCTCTTGTATACCCTAAATGTCAATTTGAAACACTTAAAAAAAATCCCAGGAGACTCCACAGTAATCCAGTACATAAATGACTCCCTTATATGTTCTGACAGTTATGACAGGTCCCTTCTGGACACTGAATACCTTCTTAAGACATTAGCAAGAATGGGTCACAAGATGTCTAGAGACAAAATTCAGTTATGCTCTCTGTATGTCTGATATCTTGGTCATGACATCTCAGCCACAGGAAAAACTATCTCCGCAGACCAAGAATTTACCATCCAACATCTTTTTTCTCCCTGAAACAAAATGACATCTGAGAGATTTTTGGGGGTCTTGTGGGATATTATAAGGTGTAGATACCTAATTTTCCTATGATTGCTTCACCTGTCTATGCTGTGACTAGGGAGTCATCCCCAGACCCAATAATCTCTAATCTCCTCTCCGAAGATGCTTGTGAGAACCTTATGGGATCTCTGCTTTCACCTCCCACCCTTGGACTTCCCAATTGCTCTCTGCCTTTTCCCTTGTTTGTTGATGAATGAGAGGGTCATGCCATTTTAGTATTATCCCAGAGGCCTAATGGATATCAGAGACCCATGGGGTATTGTAGCTTGGCCTTAGACCCAGTAGCTGAGGCAGCCCTCTTGCCTGTGAGCTGTGGCCACAACTGCCAAAATTGTCCATGCTACCTCTGATTTAGTATTAGGTCATCTGCTTGACGTAAGTGTTCCTCATGGTATATAAACCCAATTTCTTAATGAATATACACAGTACTATTCCACATCTTGACTTACTATTTCTTTGTCTCACTCATCACCATACATTCCTGTTAGAAACTTAACCTTGCCACCCTGTTTGCTTTACCCACTGACAGAACCTCCATGATTGCTTCACTAATACCAGATAATTATCTTATTGTAGGCTAGATTTATCAGAAAACTTCCCCCAAGTTGATCTCATTATTTATGTTCATATTCCAGAAGGAATATGGGACCTTCCAGGTTGGGTATGCCCTCAATGATCAACACAAATCTCTTGAATATAAAGCCCTGCTAAATGTTAAATCAGCTCGGATGGCTGAATTAATTGATATCACTCAGACTTGCATAAAAGCAGAGGGAAAGAAGGTTAACATTTATACTGACAGCTGCTATGCCTTTAGGGTAGTTTATGATTTTGATATGTTATGGAAACAAAGGATTCATGACAACAGCTGGTATCCCAGTCAAAAATAGACCCAAAGTAATAGAACTTTTAGAAGCCTTGTTATTACCCCAGCATATTGCTGTGGTTAAAACTGAGGGGCGGGCTTCCCTGGTGGCGCAGTGGTTGAGAGTCCACCTGCTGATGCAGGGGACACGGGTTCGTGCCCCGGTCCGGGAAGATCCCACATGCCGCGGAGGGGCTAGGCCCGGCTGCTGAGCCTGTGTGTCTGGAGCCTGTGCCCCAACGGGAGAGGCCACAACAGTGAGAGGCCCGCATACCGCAAAAAAAAAAAAAAAAAAACAGAAAAAACAAAAACAAACAAACAAAAAAACCTGAGGGGCATAGTATAAAAAACTTAGACAAGGCCCAGGAAAACAAATTGTCTGATAAATATGCTAAACTAGCAGCCTCTTCCCATACCACCTAAGATATTCAAGTGGCTTCCGACTTGGGACTATGCCCCTGGAGTCTGTTTCAAGGCCCTGCCTGGTGGAATTATTCACCTTTCCTTGAGGGAAACAAATTCTTTAGAATGACTCCCAAGGAAATAATAACAGATATCTGCATGACTCATATAACAGCTTCAGCCTCAAAAAGAACTGGATGGGGAAAAGTGGGATGTTCAGTCTACTTGGATAGGCTTTGGAAACACCAAGATGGCCACTGGATGGCTCTTAAGTCTACTGCTCAAGTCATTGTGTATAGCTTACATGATATGACTCACCACGGAAAGGACAAAATGCTGGATATATTAGACAAACAATAGTTTGGGCCATTTAGCTTTTATTTGAACCAAGTAGTTGCCACTTGCTTCATATGACAGAAGCATAATCCTGGAAAAACTGTGTGTCCTTTGTGGAGCAAGGAAGGGAAGTAGATCTTCACCCACCAGACCTTCCTTCATTTGCAAATAGATTACATCAAATTACAAAAAGCACAAGGCTACCCATGTATACTACTCTAATCTGCATGTTTTCTAAATAGTTAGAGGCTGTCCCCTGCCACAATACTTCAGCAACATCAGTTGCCAAAGTTTTTGTAGAATGAATCTTCCCTTCTACTATATCTAGTGACAGAAGATTACATTTCATTGCCAGAATTATACAGGAAATTGAAAAGGCAACATGCATTAGTCAAAGTCTCCGCTGCTCTTACCATTCTCAGTAATCAGGCACCACAGAAAGAGCCAACAGTACCTCGAGACCAAACTAGCTAAAATATCTGAAGAATGGAACTTACTATGGCCATGAGAACTTCCTCTTGCTCTTATGACTCTCAGAATTTCACCCCTATCTATGCATAAACTGTCTCCTTTCGAAATTATCATGGGAAGGCCCATGAGGATACCTTATTCATTTTGGCCTGCAGAAGATTCTATCTTGACACAGTCTGTCATCCTTAGATACTCTCAAGGGTTAATAAAATATACTCAATCCTATATCAGCAAATGAAGGCTGCCTTCCCCTTAGAATTTCCTGATTATCCTTTACATGACTTACAAATAGGTGATCTGGTATTCTTGAAATGCCACCACTGGAAAACCCACCTTGAGCCCAGATGGAAGGGATCTTATTCCAGTTTACTCTGCTAAAACTCCTGACAAATTATCAATTGTTCAACCTTGCATTCATGTTTCACAGTTAAAGAAATACAAGAAGAGCTATTCAGACTGGAGAAGTATTCTAACCAGAGACCTGAAACTGAGGCTATATCAGGAGTTCCAGAAGCAGACAACAGCCAGAAGCAGACAGTCATCCCAAGAACCTCCGAATAAGTAGACTGATATCATAAGGTAGTCAGCTTCTGCCCAAGGTCACAGAACAAGACTCACCTGGATTCCCCTTCCTTATCCCCTGCTTCTTTTTCCTTGTCATTTGCCTCGAGACTCTCCTGCTCTTTCCAACTCTTTTATCAAGATGTGTTTCTACCCACAATAACTTTCTACCTTCAACATGACCTTTCCTCACCTTAAACTTCATTTTTCTGCCCCTAAACTTAAGATTTTCTGCTCCTCCCTCTACTCCTTCCCCCTTTCCTACCTCTCAGTAAGACTTTTTCATCTACAGAACCTTTGGCAACCCTGGGCCAGACTTCACTAAAGTGAGCATACTCCATTGTAGCAGGCCTGCATATCCTTAACTCTTTTCTTATTGGAAGATGTTCCTTCTCTTCATTGTAACTAATAGAATGGGGCTGAAGTGATGCTGCCTAACGTCTGTGTCTAGGTCAGACAATGTCCTGTGTCTTCTACCTGGTTCTCTTGGGATATATACTCTATGGGAAACCAGTCATCATGTAAAATGCATCTACCTGAAGGATGAATGCATATTAGACTATATGTAGGCATTTTTGTTGACAGTCCCAGCTGAGCTGGCAGCCAACGACCAGCATAAACTGCCATTCATGAGAGTTAGCCAGTCAAACCTTAACATAACTGTGGACATGACCAACAAGGGATTGCAACCCTAATTATGAAAGAACCTCAATAATGAAAATGCACAAAAAATGCACCCCAAGCCTACACATTGAATGTAGTTAATGAGGAAAATCCCATTTGCTACTGAATATTTTTTAGTCTACCAGTATCAGTATGTATAAGGCTTGCATTATTACATTCTCAGAGCCAAAGTTATACAAAATTAAAGTGTTTATAAAATATTCTGCTGGCACTCTGGATTACTTGGTAATTCTAAGTAATTCACTCAGTATAAAAGGATTATCAAAGTTCAGGGCAGAAGAAACAATTTTCTTTCATATTTTGAATTCCTTTGACATATGATTTGATATCATAGAATTCCTGATAAATGCATTCTTTCCCTAGGAAAATGTTTATTGAAAATTAATGAAGTAGGTCTATTTCATATTTCTTTGGAGAGTGTTTTTAAAATGAGCACTTGTATAAATACCCCAGAATAGGGCTTCCCTGGTGCTGCAGTGGTTGAGAGTCCGCCTGCCGATGCAGGGGACACGGGTTCGTGCCCCGCTCCGGGAAGATCCCACATGCCATGGAGCGGCTGGGCCCGTGAGCCATGTCCGCTGAGCCTGCGCGTCCGGAGCCCGTGCTCCGCAACGGGAGAGGCCACAACAGTGAGAGGCCCGCGTACCACACACACAAAAAAAAAAACCAAAAAAAAAAAAAAAAAAATACCCCAGAATAAAAGATAAAAGTTGCTTCTAATTTGAAACAAACACCTCACAGTATATTAGGGATATTAATTAAAAATGAACTCAGCCATTAAGTATGAAACAAAATTATTGCTTTCTTTTTGTTTCTTCCATACAAATATTTTGTCATACTTGCTTCTTTTATTCTCTTAAAAAGATACCAAGGGCATAAGGAAGCAGACGTTATTACATCAGAAACTGAATCTTGTGTCATATATTTTCCAGTGGTACCCATAACTAAGCTACCACAAGGACATTAAAAACATGAAGATATTCAGTGAAAATATAAAATTAAACCAAATGCCAATTTGAAGAAATGAATTTGTAATTGTCTTAGTGTTCTCTTAAAGGCTTAGGGAATGTAGAAAGGTAATCCGAAAGTCAACTTAGAATTGGATTGAGAAGAAATGAATAAATGTAGGAGAATAAAGAAAGCAAAAGTTGAGCTTCTAATTTATTACTCTGAAAAAACTGATCAAGACATGGATTCAAAATTATCACTTTTATCATAGAAAATATGTTCAGCATATCTGTAAAATATTAACATCAGTATTATTACTACTACAGTGGAGTCTATCAAAATTAGGATGATACCCCCCCAAATTGAAAGCAAGTCTTACTGGAATCTGAATTAAATTATATATTCAGTAGGATGTGATATGCCCCCGTTCTTCCTCATCTTCTTTCTGAACCTAAATATGGGCCTGTGTTCTATGTCTCCAGTTAACTAACTCCAGGCAGAGTTCCCAGTCACATTTAAAGGCAAATTAGACTAATGAATTCTTTTCAACTTAAAAATAATCACGATAGCATTCTTGCAGAAAAAAACATTTCATTTCAAATCTTTATTGAGAGTTTTCTTTTGTGTCAACCAGAATTTTGAGACTTGTGTTGATTGTAATCTCTTATCACTGATGATTGAGTTACTTAGTTTTATCTGTCAGAAGCAATCACAAGGAGGCAATAGAGGATGGAACTTGTGTTATTTTAATAGAAATTATTTGGTTGCTCTGTTTTCATCAAATTACATGCAGTATACTATTACAGGATGATTAATTAACAAGGACACAATATAATAGCTCAGTCACTCTGAACTCTATGGATTATTTTCTACAACCAGGAAAGAATAAAGAAAATTGTACTTGTTAAAGACCCATAAAAGTTATGAAATCAGTTTATTTTATTATATTTTAGGTGGAATACATCTGGTATATGTTTAGTTAATTTTCACCTACACTAGAAACTTGTGATATAGAACATCTAAAATACACTCCTACTAGCAAACGCTCTGAACAAAATCCCAAGTGTTATGTAGGCCAGATGAACATACAGAACTGAATGAAGGAAAATCGATTTTTTACCCAAGAGGCAAATTTCTCAGAGTAAACAAGTATAGTACAATCTACTGACTGCCAAATAAGTAGAAATTCATTTTTGCACTCCTGATTGCAAAGGGAATATTTTCAACCTGAACAAACTGGGAAAGTTATGCAGAACATTTCATCAATTAGTGAAGGAGCAGAGCTCTCATTCATGCCCATAGCTGTGTTTCGTTGGAGCTGATTAACCCATTAAAAAATCCTGTTGTTTATGATAAACAATATACTTTGAAAATACTTCATATATATAGATGTACTGGCTTTATCCAGTAAATAAGGATAAGGGGTTGCCACAACATAAAACAAAACAAACATACAACTGCTTTTTAAAAAATACTTGAAGTTTTTCAAAATCTCTGATTAGAAAAAGTCATTAATTATATATGTCAGTAAATTCCCAGAAACCCAAGAAATATACCAAGGCTCTCTTTTTTCCCAGGAGTACTTCAAGGCAGATTTATATTCAAGGCAGATTTATATTTAACAGTTAGCATCACCAACTTGTTTGTTAACTTATTGTGGAAACCAAAGTGCTTGGGGATTTTCATTCTTTCTAGGTATACTTATTAAGCATCTCTTACATGCTTCGCACTGTGTTGGTTGTTGGGGATACAGTGGTTGAACCAGGGTGACCATGGTTCCTACCCTCATCGAACCCAAGTGCATGATGATAGCAGACATTGCACAAGTAAGGACAACAACATGGAATCATTAAGAAAGAGAATGATGGTGTGGTGGTGTTATAGGAACATACTTCTAGCTCTCCAGTATGCTTCCAGAAAGAAACAACATTTAGGTTGAGACCTGAGAAATGAGTAGAAATCAGTAGGTGCCGGGGACACTGATGTTCTGCCCGGGTCACCTTTCATGAATGAAGGACTTACTCCCCCAGCTGGTGAGAATGTAGCACAAAGCTATCAGGCCTCTCCAGGAAGTGCCCTCATCTGAAGAGAGCTACTTTATCCAAAGACACCCCTCCTTCCTTGGGAGACTACCTGCTAGTGACTAGCCAAGGGAGAAAGAGAAAAACGAGGCCTTCTTACTCCAAACTGGGATAAATTAGAAGAGTTAAGAGCTTGGATGAATCTTTGTTGGGTTGGCATCACAGAGCAATTTATCCCTCTGCTAAATCCTGCATTTTTTTCTTTCTCCAATGTGTGTTGATTCCCGAGAACACTCTTTGCATCTTTGCACCATCTGGCTCTGACTGGCCTCTCCAGCAACTTGCTGCCTTTGACATTTCCTTAGCTTCGTTCTCTCAGTCACACTGGCCTTCAGTGGTCCCATGTCCATGTCCTGCTCTCTCCCCACCAAAGGACCTTTGCCCATGTGGCTTTTTCTGCCTGCAGTCTTCTCCTCTTCCTTCGCCTTCTTACCTCTCTACAACCCTCAAATCTCTTTTCCTGGTAGAGTTTACACGGAGGAACCAAATTTCCTTATTATATGTATTCAGAGCACCGTTCACTTCTTGTCTTAATTATCACAGTTAAACTTTTACATTTTTTGTATGATATATAGTTAATACATTGATTGACTAAATTAATGAATGACAAAATAATTAATGGCTCACACAGGACAATTTTTAAAAATTTTTTCTTCTGCTGAACCTGGGTGAGATGATTTTAAATCTCCTTATTCTGCTTTTGACGTGTTTCTAGATGCCTTAGAACTTTTCAGTGACCTTCTTACAATGCACAATTCAGAATGAATCAATTACTGATATGTCTCTGAGCAGCAGTGTTGAAGCTACATGCTTCAAAATATCCAGATTTTTCTTCCTTATTGTTACGGCCATTTTTTCCAAATACTTGTGATTTCTACATAATTAAGTTCTTCCTTATGGGATAGAACTAACGGCAGAGGGTAGTAACCATTCTGAGTATAAACCCATCAGCGAGACAGTTAATTTAAGCAATATGGATAATAGTTGTTACTGCTCTGTCTTGCTTCCTGCCATTTTTTATTATCAGCACAAGGAAGTTACCTCCCATGACTTATGACCTGCCAAGTGACCTATAATGTAATTGCTTTTCTCATTTCTTAACCCAAACAAGTTGAGACCTGTTACCACACACAAAAAGTTATGCCTTATTATCTATTCATATATATTTGCCTGTTCTAAATATTACCCATTATTTTTGAGAAAAATCTTATGGTTTGAGGTTCTGATTGTCGTATGTGGTATAAATTGATCCAAAGTATTTTTTTGAAAAAAAATAACATAATTCCTACTATAATCTAAATTAATATTTATATCCTGTTCTTTAATAATGACAAAGACTAATAACTTTAAATACTTCTCAAATAGATGAATGATTTTTTAACCTAAGAAATGACATTCTTCCACCATGGTCTCCTTTTTCTCAGGTAACCACAATGATTCAAACTTGATTATACTTTTGGGGGGAATATTAAGGTTCCACACAGCCGTCAAATGTCTACCAGCAAATTACATCTCACCAGTGAAATTGCCTCATTTTTGTTGCTCTCCTCTAAAAGCACACAGAAAGTTGATCACATGTTCATTTTGCTGTGAAGATTTTCAAGGTGCAGGGAAATCTTACCCACTTACAGCATTCTCGCAGTTCCAAATAGCCATTTTTAATTTACAATTTATAAAATAGTTTTTAAAAAATCAACAAGTACCCAGATATATACTGAATCTATAAAGCAGAAAGAATTGAAATATATGAAAAAGTTATGAACTGTGTATAAATATAGGATATATGTATGTTTTCTTCCTTTTGTGATTTTTAAATACCTGATTAGGTTGATCCTCAAGAATGATCTCTTCATTCTAATTTCATAATTTTATTTGTGAACTGACTAATCAATATTTCCCAAATCTTAATATG
Source organism: Hyperoodon ampullatus (assembly GCF_949752795.1). NCBI lineage: Eukaryota > Metazoa > Chordata > Mammalia > Artiodactyla > Ziphiidae > Hyperoodon > Hyperoodon ampullatus. Next base: position 33,176,557 of record NC_136913.1, read on the forward strand.
AGTCATTTATTCTACTGGGTGTTAGGTCTTGTGCTCTAGGAACTCATATTCTTGTCAGTGAGAGAAATAAATATGATAACAGGTAATATTTGCTGTAGCTGTAACAAAGATCTTATGGGTACAGAGGACTAGAATAGGAGTGTGCATAATAGTTCTTTATTGAATAAATGAATGAAGAATATTGCCAAAATCAGTTGCCTTCTTACCAGGCCTGAAAAGTGAGCTAATCATAGACTCTGGGGGCCCATATACTCATGTTGTTAAGGACTTCTCAATGAAAACTTATCCAGGCTCATCTGCTCCCAGTTTCATTGTGGTAAATAAATTCCAATAATTAGAACTCTTTGTGGTTCTTCAAATAGAACATATTGTTTCATGCATCTTATGTCATATGTACACACTGTTCTCTCATCCTGAAATTCCTTCATCATCCTCCTATATATGCCTTGCGAACAACTATTTAATCTTCAAACCTGAGCTTTAAATGTCTGTTGACTGAAAGAATATATTGAGAAAGTAGGTGGTGAGTTTGCAAATATGAACAATATATAAACCCAGTGGAGCTCACATTCTGTGGAGTTGTAGCAGATTATTTTTGCCAAAGCTGGCTGTAATAATCTTTCAACATGCTCTTGCACAGTACGATTTGGGCACCTCATCCTTTGAGAAGAAGAGTCTAAGACTACATCCCTTGAATCTGGGCAACCTTGTGACTATTTTGACAAATAAAGTATGGTAAAATGATGCCATGTGATTTCTGAGGCTGAGTAGTAAAAGGAAATTAAATCCTGAGATATTCATAGAACTCTGATACACTATGTAAGAAGTCTGGCTACCTGAAGGCTTCCATGCTTTGAGGAAGCCTGGGTCACATGGGGAGGCCACAGGTGATGATGTGGTAGATGCTGAAATCCCAGCTGACAGCTAGAATCAGCCAGCAGATATGTGAGTAAACAAACATCCAGATGACTTCAGCCCCAATCATCAAGTCACTGCCAGCCTTTCAGTCTTCCCAGTTGAAACCCCAGACATGGTGGATGGGAGATGAGCCATCTGCACTCTCTGTTCAAACTCCTGACAGAATAAATAAACATAATAGAACAATTCTCTTCAAGGCACAAAGTTTTTAGCCGTCTGTTATACAACAATAGTGATAACACAAAGAGTAATACATATAATTATTATTCTTCCTTCTTGTTGTCTGATTTTCACAAAGCTTCATCTTCTTTGTATTTGTCTTTACTAACTAGCATAGTACCTCAACTAAATTAACATCTATTGATGACCCACTATAAGTCAATAACTTACAGACATTTTTTGAAACATAAAAAATTGCATAGTTCTTTAAATTGATGGCCATATCATAGTTTTGATTTTGGTTTATTTTCTGATATTAAAGGAGAGTGACATCTTGTGTTTCTTATACATAAATATAGCAAATTTTTCTAATATTAAAATTATATCCTATTTGACTAAGTAGAACTTTTACTTTGGAATTTTGTTGAATAAATCAAAGAATGAATTATTTCTAAATTATTTTTCATGTATTGATTTCAAATACTAGATCTAAGATTACAAAAGATAGTGATTAAATTACAAAGAGAAATTGTATCTGTTGCCTAAGGAATGTTTCTAACTGGCTGAGGATATAAGTCATAGTCATTAAAAGAAAAGAAAGTTTTCATTTCAGTTATAATGAAATAAGTAGATTCAAACCTGTACTCCAACTGAATGCAACTAAAAACCCTGAGTTCATTAAGAAGTTACTGAAATAATCTGAAAAGTAATCATAGCAGGTAAATTGGGGTAGGAAACCCAAACTCAAAGTAATAGAGTTTGCTATTTGTTTTTTGACTCCATTAAGCTTAACCCTGGAGCCAAAGACAACCAAAAACCCAGAATTAAGCAGCACTTCTGAACAGAAATAGCTCCAAGGAATCCTCTCTTTTTCTTGTCCAAGAAATGAGCAAGAGTGCCACTGAGGGTTAGAAAAAGTGGAGAAGATGTGAAGTTTTATTTTAGTTTTTTTACCACTCTTTTCTATCACCCATACAATCCCAGGGCAGCAAAGGAGGTGGCAATGGTGAGATCATTGGCACAAGACAGGCCTTACAACTCAGAAGGAAGGGAACCTTTCTCTGTGACCAGAGGAAATGTGATACCAAGACTATGGGGAAAATCCCCATTGCTTTTCCCTCACTCTCCCCTCCCAGTCCTTGGAAACAGAGGTAGACACAACAATAGAAGTGTATGAAAGAGCCCAAGTTTCTAACTAGACAGCCACAGAAGGTGGCCACTTCGAGCTGGGAAATGATAGTGAGGAAGGAGTTCAACAAAGCAGTGACACAAAGTTTGGTATAAACTCAAGGACTCACTACAGAAATGCTATCATTTCAGTATGATTATAAACAGTATATCAAAGGCTTTTAGATTGTACTATGGGATAGATGACCAGCCAGGTCCAGACTGTCCATTGGGTGGTATATAGAACTGAAGATCACTGCAGACACTTTGAAAAATGAACTGACCTAAGACTATCAGTCCATATACAGTTTGGAAGTTGCAGTCTATACTGAAATAAAACGTCCTACTAAAATGGCAACAATAACAACAAACAATTTCTATAGAAATTAAACTAGACCTATAGACTGATAACATAGTATTCAAAATGTCCAGGATAAAAACTAAAATGACTTAACATAAAAGAAACAGGAAAATTTCAAAAACTTTCAAGGGAAAAGACAATTAACAGAAACCAATACTGACATGAAACAAATGTTGAAATTAATAAAGAGTTTAAAGCAACCATTATAACTGTACTATAAGTAAGAAAAGATACTTTTGAAATGAATTTAAAGGCAAGACATCTCAACATGCAAGTAGGTGTAAAGCAAGAGAACAGTAACAAAAATTCAAAGTCCTCAAGAACAGGATGGAAATGACAGAGTAAAGAACCAGTGAACTTGAAGATACATCAATAATAATTGTCCAGTCTGAATAACAAGGAGAAATAAATTGACAAACAAAAACCAGAGCTTCCAAAACATGCAGGGCAACACAAAGACATCTAACATTTGTGTCATTGAAGTCCTAGGAGGAAAGGAAAAAGAGTTTGCTTCATAAAACATTTGAAGAAGTAATGCCTGAAAATTTTACAAATTGGGAGGAATACAAAAACTTACAGGCTCCAAAACTCAACAAATCTTAAGCAGAATTAACCCACAGAAACCTATGCCCAGGAAAATTTATAATCAAACAGCTGAAAACTAAATGAAAATAAAAAGTCTTAAATGTAGCCATAGAAAACTGATGCATTGCATGTAGGGGAATAACAATTTGAAAGACTGTAAACTTTTCATCAGAAACCATGGAGGTCAAAAGGCAGTGCAGATATATTTATGAAGTGCTGAGTGAAAATAAATGTTAACTCATAATTCTGTATCCATAAAATATAAATGCCAGGAATTAAGCTCAATTAAAGACATTCTCAGATGAAGGAAACTAAGGGAATGCTATAAGAAATTTTTCAAAAGAAGGAAAAAGATACAGGAGAGAAAATTGGAACATTATGAATGAAGGAAAAGTGACAGAAATGGTATATATCTGGGTAAATGTAATAGACAATTCTTCTCCTCTGAGTTCTTTAAAACATGTATTATTGTTAAAAGCAGAAGTTACCACTGTGCTTGCTGTAGTGTTAAATGTCTGTAGATGTAATTTATATGCAGCTACAATATAAAGGGGAAGAGTGAAGGGATGTATATTGTGGTAAGGGATCTGTATTTCAGTTGAAGTGGTAAACTATTCTATGGAGATTATGAAAAGTAAAATGCATAAAGTAATCTCTAGAGAAACTAGTAGTGTTTTCTTCAAAAATATGTAGTGAAAAGGATTATATATTTTTATATATAATATAAAAGGATATACTAAAATATTCAACTAATCTAAAAGAAGGCAAGAAATGGGAAACACAGAAGAAAAGAAGAAAGAAGAGGAGTAGAAGGAGGAGGGGGAGGGGAAGGGAGGGGGAGGGGAAGGGAAGGAGAAGACGACCACCACTTCCATGACCACCACAACCAGTAGCACCTGAGGGATCAAACAAAATAAATATTAAAATGCTAGACCTAAGTTCAAATACTGTGATTATATAAGTGTAAAATATCTAAACAGACCAATTAAAAGACAGAAATTGTTGGAATTAATTCTGAAACATGTTATCTATAAGGAATCCACTTTAAACATAATGCTATATGTAGGATCAGAGTAAAACGATAGAAGGAGAATGTACCATGCAAAAGGTAAAAACTAATTAAATTACACTTGGTTGGAATAGCTATATTAAAATCAGACAAAGTAGCCAAAGGCATTGCATAACAAAAAAGGGTTAATTCACCAAGGACATAATAATATAAAATGTGTATACATCTAAAAACAGAGCTTCAAAGTACATGAAACAAAAATTGATAAAATGGAAAGGAGACTTGGACAAATTCACATTATATTTGGAGACTACATCAACGCCCTCTCAGTAATCAATATAGTAAACAGAAAATCAACAAGGATATATTTGAACTAAAAAAGATTATCAAACACTAACAATGAATCATCCTAAAAGGAAATGAAAAAAAATTCCTTAACAATAGCATCAAAAATAATAAAATACTAACAACAAATTTAGCAAGGAGGTAAAAGACTTGTACATTGAAAACTACAAAACATCCGTGAAAGAATTTTAAAAGACATAGTAAAATGGAAACGTATCCTGTTATCAACAAACTCCAACTAGAAAAACCACAAAGAGATCTACACCTAGACATATCACAATCAAATTGTGAGAAGACAAAACAGAATCTTGAAAGCAGCAAGAGAGAATTGACTCATCAGATACAAGGGTTTTAACATAAGATGAATAGCTAATGTTTCACCAGAAATAGTAGAGGCCAAAATACAATGGGATGATGTGTTCAAAGTGATAAAAGAAACAAAAGATTGTAAAACATGAATTCTATTTCCAGAAAATCTACCCTGCAAAAATGAAGAATTTAAGATATCCCCAGATATACAAAAACAGAGACCCGTCACTAGCAGGCATGTCCTATAAGAAATACTAATGGCCTGGGGGGTGGGGGTGGGGTTCCATGCAGGCTGAAATGAAAGGACATTGAACAGTACCTTGAATCCACGTGAAGAAATAAAGAACACTGGTAAACGTACATACACAGTCAAATATAAGATGCTGTATAAATGTATTTTGTATTTTAATTTTTTCTCCTATCTCATTTAAAAGACACCACATAAAGCAATTATAAATCTTTGCTAGTGGGCACACAATCTATAAATTTTTATTACAGTAACAGCAGAAAGGAGGGGAAATGGAGGTACACAGAAGCAATTTTTTGGTACAGTATTGAAATTGGTATTAATCCAAACTACACTGATAAAGATTAAGATGTTGATAATAATCCCTAGGGCAACCACTAAGAAAATAGCTCAAAAATACATAGTAGGAGAAACAACATTTAAATGGTACACTAGAAAATATCTATTTAACACAGAACAGTATGGAAGAATGGAGTGTAAAGAGATATTAATCATACAAGAAACAAATAGCAAAATGACATATAAACTCTAACTTATCAGTAATTAAATTAAAAGGATTTAAACACACCGATTAAAAGGCAGATAGAATTGATTTTAAAAAGGATGATCCAGTGGAGCAGAATAGAAAGCCCTGAAATAAATACACTCATTTGCAGTCAACTGATCTTCAACGATGGTGCTAAGAACACACAACTGGGAAAGAAATAGTCTCTTTAGCAAGTGGTACTGAGAAAACTAGATATCCACAGGTAAAAGAATGAAGTTGGACCCTTTATCTATTACAGCCATTTAATTTCTAGTAATAAAAACATCCTTCCCCACCCCCAGAATACTTAAGGCTAGATAGTTTCACTAGTGAACTCGTCAGACTCGAAGAAGAAATAACACAGATTCTACAAAATCTCTTCCAGAAAAAAAGAGGAGGGAAAACTTTCCCACTCATTTTATAAGGCCATAATTATCCTGATACTAAAACCAAAGACAGTATAAGAAAAGTAAAATAAATACCAATATCTTTCATGAACGTTGACACAAAAATCATCAAAAATATATTACCAGTGAAAATATATGAATGGCAAATAATCACATCAAATGAAGTTCACTGTCATTAATAATTAGGGAAGATACAAAGTAAAACCACAAGGAATAACCCCTACATACCTATTAGACTGCCTAAAATCACCACCACCATCATCATCTAAATAACTGACAATACCAAGTACTGGGAATGATGTGGAGCAACTGGAATTCCCACACTTAATGGTGAGAATGCAAAATGATAAAGCCACTCTGGATAACCATTTTTTAATAAAATTAAACATAAACTTACCCAGAAATAGGGTCAAAACTAGAGTGAAACAAGTGAGGCATTCATCTGAAGAACAAAATTTAAGGGCATGTCAAAAAACGCAGTAATTGCAATAAATATTATTTTAATATAATATTTTAAAATATCAAAATTAATGCCAAAATACATAAAGAACAAAACATGAAAATTTGAACTAGAGAAAGGATCAGTGTTACTGATTATCCCTTAGGCCTCTGGCTCCTGTGTGTCTCAGCATAGCCCTGCCCAGCAGTCTCACACCCAGGTAATGATCCCAGAAAAATGAAAATATGTTTACACATAAACCTGTATACAAATGTTTATAGCAACTCTAGTCATAATTGCCAAAACCTGGAGACATACAGAAGTCCTTTAAAGAGTGAATGGATAAATAAACCATGGTAAATCCACGTACTGGAATACTACTCACAAAAAGAAGCAAGCCATTAATACACGTGACAATTTAGATGAATCTTAAAGGCATTATGATGAGTGAAAGAAGACATTCTGAAAAGACTACATGCTATATAATTTCATTTATATGACCTTCTAAGGAAAGCAAAACTATAGGGATTGAGAACAGATTAGTGGCTACCAGATATTAAGGATAGCAAGAGTGTTTACAAATGTGCAACAGGAAGGAGTTTTTAGCAGTGATGGGATTTTTCTGTATCTTTATTCTGGTGGCAGTTACAGGAATATATACCTTTGTGAAACTCAGAACAAAGCAACCAATAGTAAATAAGTGAGCTATTCAGTAAGTAACTACATACATACATAAAACAAGTTAACACTATATTGGCATCATAAAGTGAAGTGTGAAACTTGAAAAATAGAATTTAAGTATCAATAGATGGAAAGGAGGTAAGAAGGGAATTTTAGGAGCCTAAAACAGTGAAGGCAGCTGAGAGGTAGTGATGCATGAAAGAGGCTCTGGAAATAGTGACCCTTTGCATAGATCGAAGCAGAGGATCTGTCTTAAACATTGGAGAGGAAACCTGGGAAGTCCGAGTAGCCTGGTACTATAGACAACATTTATAAGTGGAACACTACTCTGTGTAAGTGACAGGGAAACTTTGAATGATTTTGATAAGGGAAGTGACATGTTATAACAATGTACCTATAAGGGAGATTAGTTTAATGACACTCTGTAAGGTGGGTTAGAGGTGAAAGAGACTAATTGTATTAGCCCAAACATGAAGAGAAAAGCATCCAAGCTAAAATGATATTATTGTGATTGAATTTTTTTTAAATTAGAGTGACAAATAGTTTCAACATCGGATATAATTTTTAAAATATAATTTCTTGTGACCTGTTTCAACTGTTCTTTGTTAATATTGATATTGCAAAATGTTTCTAACATTTGTTCTGAGGATCACAATGATTATTGGTAAAACCAGTTGAAAATATTTCCCTAAGCCTGAAAAACTCTTGAAGGTAGTAAATATATTTGGATTAAAAAAACTAATAATTTGCAGTATTTGTAGCTAATTGAAAGAAAATGGTTTAATGACAATACTGTAACATATTCAAAATGGCTAACTGAGAGCCTTTGCTATCAAAGATGAGAACTCCAGTTATAATATTGATAGGCGATCGGACATTTCACTGCTCGTTATTTTTGACCTAAGTCCATAGAATGCATTCATACCTACCCAGTGCCTTTGTAAAGTTCATTTCTATGGTAGATAGAGACCATCCTGAGATACCACAAAGCACAGACAGGCAAGTCATGCCAAAACCATTCTTCTGGCAGTTGTAAAATGAAGAAAATCAATAAATTAGGTATTACCCTCCCAAATTCATACATCTCCCACCTTGTCTGGCACCAATGAGGGAAGTATTCAATATGACTTGGGGACATGAACCTCTTATTTCTCCACCCACTAAAGTTTAGCAGTCTGTGTTGAGTGGACACAATTAAACCTCATTAGGGAAAAATCTGCCTTATTCAAACAAAATACCATTTCTCTAGCATGTGGCAAAGAAACTTAAAATAATTAATACCAGTTCCTAGTCAGTATTTCAAATATAAAATAACAGGGAGCATTTATAGTCAACCAAAGTGTACTCAAAATATACTGTACATGTGCATGTGAGACAGGCTGAAATGTTGTCATGTAGCATATGATATTACAAGTACAATAAGGACAGTTGTAGTAAAACAGGAAAATAAGATAGAAAATGGAATTAACGTGTCACCCAATCATCTCCACTTAGTTAAAGCATTTCATAAGATAGCACTTTTAAATCTTACTGGAAAAAAACCCACATATGTTAAAAAGTAAAATGCATTGGGTTGCCCATTGAAAACCAATAGAAAAATTTTCCTAAAGAATCAATATCTAGTTAGTTATTTCCTTTTGCCTCCAACTTTCTTCGGTATTTACTTTGCGGACACTATGTTTTAACAAATATACTAGATGTATAAAGTTTGAGCATAGAAGCCATGCTGCTCTGGCTTAAGCAGAAAAAGAAGACATAATAGGATTTTCCATCTTAAATTTTGTTTCACAGTTGAGTGTAAATTGCATTAGCAAAAATGAGCCACATACTTTTTCTTGATATATTACCTTCTCTGACTTGTCAGCCTAGAGCCAGTAATAGATTACTTAAAGAAGCCGAGCCTTTCAGTGTCAATGACACCATCCACTTCAAGTTCAGTGATGACCAACATTATGGGAAACTTCCAGATCCTATCATGCACTCTATTATCAGTGTGACTTGAGACACTGAATAAGAGATGTGTAAAAAATGCTTGTGAGGAAAACAAAGAAAACCATAGCATGTTAAATCAATATCCACGGTGAAAATGTAAACCTTGAGATTTTGGCAAAGCCATTGTGGCAGGTGGCTATAAACTTGATTTCAGAAATAATTTTTATGCTACAGTTTAAATTGTTATGTTCCCTTCAGGGTAATCATTTTGTAGGGCATCTTATTTAGGCTCCATTTGTTTACTAAGAGCTGGTAGCTTGTATCTAATGGGTGCCACAAATATAACCAGCAGAAACTTTTATAAAGAATACAAGGAAAGATTTGGAAAATAAACCCAAGTGTTTGGATAATAGGCAGGATACATGAGGGTTTTTTGTTTAAAATGGCTAATTGTAAAATAGTCATTTTAACTCTTTCATCTCTTCACATAGAAAATGCATATTTTCTGTGAATACTTGCAAAGCCTTGTGACATTACCTAAGAAAGATTTCTATTTTTTAAATTAAATTACAACGACTGATGACCACAGACACGTACCAGCATAACACCCTATTGTTAATATCACTTCAATGTGTTAAGGGAACTGAGAGTAGAGCCCACCGTACAGTAGGGCAAAACATTGTTTAAATTTGGCGGTTATGGAAAAGGGAGAAGAAGAAATCTGTTTGTTGACTGTTACCAGCTATTGAACTGATGGCTTTCTGCAACATCTTTTTAGGGACGATGTTCTTTTCCTAAGTTCACATTCCTTTGTGGACTTTCATACACATACTACTGAGACACAGATCCTCAAACATGGACAGTAATCTGTGATGTCAAAGCCTAAGGGCATGAGGGGAAGCTGCAAACAACATGTTTGGCCTCAGATGCAAACAGTACTTTCCCTACTGATCTGTCTGCCGTGGAAAGTTGCCCCAAGAACTCTCATCAGTTTGGCAGGTTGGGTTTTGTGTAAAGTAAGTGCTTCAAGTGCTGGCTTAGCCTAGCCAGGTATTTAAGGTTTGCCAAGATCTCCCATCACATCTTTTAAGCCACACTTAAAAGAGAATCCCTTTTATAGTGACATTTTGTGATCGTCCTTGTAACTTCTCTTTGTCTTCTGTGGGTGAACTGCTAGTCATGTCAAGGTTGGGAGGAACTAGAATTTGAAATTAGACAAAGATGGATTCTATAGTTTTGTGACCTACTGTATGCACCCTTAGAAAAGTTACATAATTCCATGCAGTCTCGGTTTACTCATATTTATATCAGAGATTTGTATGCAATTAAGTGGTATATGTAACACACACACAATCTTTGGCATATCATAAATTCTCTAGATATGTTAGCTTTCTCCTCTTTCTCGTATCTTTTCTAGTGACAAAAAACAAAATACATCAAATTGTAAGTAAATGTGAAACTTAATTTCTGAATATGTAAATGAGTACCATCTGTGTCTCTGTGAATCAAATTATGAATTTGACCTCAATCCCAGGTTATTGACATTCCTGATATAATTAAAATGGCTTTGGCAAATGGATGCCTTCCTTAGCTACCTTTCACTTTCTTTCTTTCTTCTTTACTTTTAAAAACTGAGGTACATTTTGCATCCACTGAAATAAGTTTCTTCATGCCCCTTCCCAGTCAATCACTCCATCCACAGGCAACCTCTCTTCTGATTTCAATTATCATGAGTTAGTTTTGCCTGTTTTACAGCCTCATATGAATGGAACCATGCTCTTCTATTTTTTTCACGCAGCATGAAATGTTTGAGATTCATCCATGTTGATCTACATAAGACTAAGTTATTGGTTTTTATTGGAGAGTGGTATTCAATTGCATAAATATATCAGAATTGTTTATCCATTCCCCTCCATTTTTGCACTTATTTCTTTGTTAGTGTTTCAGTTTGGAAAATACATTTGATCATTTGAGCAGGTAAAAAGTTACAGGGATTGTTAAGATAACTAGTATTTCAGAATATATTCCAAGACAGATGATATGTATGGGTCAAATCTGGCACACCACCTGTTTTTATAAATAAAGTTTTATTGGAACACAGCTATGCTTATTCACTTATATATTATTTATACCTGCTTCCATGCTACCATGGAAGCATCCACAAAGTCTAAAGTATTTCTGTTTGACTCTTTACAGAAAAAGTTTGCTGATCCCTGTTCTAGAATGATTATCAGACTGATTAATGCTATATGCATCTGCACCTAATCAAAATGTTTTCACTGACTTAAGTTATAATATTACATCTTTGATTTTTATTTAAAATCAATATAAAATGACCAAAGGCCATGGAAATAATATTCCTCCATCTTTAATTAACAAACATAATTTTAGGTCATTGACCATTATTATGTAGTACAATGTATCTTAAAATACTCAAACTAAAAGTTACCTAGAATTTATCAAAGAGATACATTGTTCTGAAGCAATGGTACATTTTCCTTTACCAAACCATGAAAATATGTAATGCATAGTATTTTCTACCTTGCCATTCAAGAAGAGTTAAATTTAATACTTTATGCTGAGGTTTTATTATAATTATTTATTCTGATTCTTTCATAATTTTGAACTATTGCTTTTATATTTACTGGTGTTATTTATGTGTATCTCTTCCAGTGAAGCAAATCAAATACATTTGCAACAAGGAATGACAGAAATCAATTAATATGTAAATATATGCATAAAATAGAATTGTTAAAATACATCAAACCATCACACAACACTCATAGAAAATTATGAATCTCATGCACACAAATTGTCCTAACTTGGTTTCCAAATTCTTACCAAGAAGCTGTAAATCCAAAAAAATTTGACTGAGTATAAATATGGGCATTGACTCTGCCCATATTTACCAATATTATCTCCTCCTCTTCTAGTATTTGCTGGTGTTTTTTCATATCACTAAATTAACACAGTTTTTAAAAGTGTGAACAAATACTAAAAGTTAAGCACAGAAAACTATGAAAATCAAAGATAAAATGGGGGTAATATTTCAGGTGTAGAGCAAAGTGATTCAGTTTTTTGTTTTTTTGTTTTTACATCTTTATTGGAGTATAATTGCTTTACAGTGGTGTGTTAGCTTCTGCTTTATAACAAAGTGAATCAGCTCTACATACATATATCCCCATATTTCCTCCCTCTCACCCTCCCTATCCCACACAACATTGTAAATCAACTGTACCCCAATTTAAAAAAATATATCTCGGGGCTTCCCTGGTGGCGCAGTGGTTGAGAGTCCACCTGCCAATGAAGGGGACACGGGTTCATGCCCCGGTCCGGGAAGATCCCAAATGCCATGGAGCGGCTCGGCCCGTGAGCCATGGCCACTGAGCCTGCACGTCTGGAGCCTGTACTCCGCAACGGGAGAGGCCACAACGGTGAGAGGCCCACGTACTGCAATAATAATAATAATAATAATAATAATAATAATAATAATATTTCAAACTTAAAAATAATTAAATAAAAATAAAAATTTTTTAATGGGGGTAATATTGATATTTATAACTTAAATTCTTTGTGTGTGTGTGCGTTTGAATTACCTATTTTCTGAAAGAGTGTGATTCACAGAGTGTTAGAACAGAAAGGCATGTTAGAAATTCTGCAGTTAATCCCCTCATTCTATTAGATGAAGAAGACAAAGCCCGACAGATGTTCCCTGGTGCACCAAAGTCAATGGGAACACCAGGGGCAGAATTAGAGCCAGTTTGTACTGTAATAGTTTATTATCACACCTTGTTGCCTTACCCTTCCTTCCTTCCTCCCTCCTTCCCTCTCTTCCTTCCTTCTTGAAGTGTAGTTGAGTTACAGTGTTTCAGATGTACAGCAAAGTGATTGTTATACATATATATATATATATATATATATATATATGTGTGTGTGTAGCATTCTTTTTCAGATTCTTTTCCATTACAGGGTATTACAAGATATTGAATATAGTTCCCTATGCTATACAGTAGGTCCTTGTTGGTTATCTATTTTATATATAGTAGTGTATATGTGTTACTTCCAAATTCCCAATTTGTCCCTCCTCTGTCTTTTCCCCTTTGTTAACTACAAGTTGGTTTTCTACGTCTGTGAGTCTATTTTTGTCTTGTAAATAAGTTCATTTGTATCATTTTTTAGATACACATATAAGTGATATCATATGATATTTGTCTTTTTCTGTCTGACTTACTTCACTTAGTATGATAATCTCTAGGTTCATCCATGTTGCTGCAAATGGCATTATTTCATTCTTTTTTATGGCTGAGTAATAGTCCATTGTGTGTATATGTATGTATGTATATATATATATATATATATATATATATATACCACATCTTCTTTATCCATTCATCTGTGGATGGGCACTTAGGTTGCTTCCATGTCTTGGCTATTGTAAATAGTGCTGCTATGAACATTGGGGTACATGTATCTTTTCGAATTGGAATTTTCATCTTTTCCAGAAATATGTCCAGGAGTGGGATTGCTGGCTCATATGGTAACTCTATTTTTAGTTTTTTAATGAACCTCCATACTGTTTTCCATAGTGGCTGCACCAGCTTACATTCCCACCAACAGTGTAGGAGGGTTCCCTTTTTTCCACACCCTCTCCAGCATTTATTATTTGTAGACTTTTTAATGATGGCCATTCTGATTGGTGTGAGGTGATACCTCATTGTGTGTGTTTTTTTTTAATATTTACTTATTTATTTATTTCACTGTGTCGGGTCTTAGTTGTGGCATGCAGTATCTTTAGTTGTGGCATGCAAACTTTTAGTTGCAGCATGTGGGATCTAGTTCCCTGACCAGGGATTGAACCCAGGTCCCCTGCATTGGGAGTGCAGGTCCAGTGGCAGTGGGAATCTCAGCCACTGGACCACCGGGTAAGTCCCCTCATTGTGGTTTTTGATGTGCATTTCTCTAATTATTAGCGATGTTGAACATCTTTTCATGTGCCTGTTGGCCATCTGTATGTCCTCTTTGGAGTAATGTATGTGTAGGTCCTCTGTCCATTTTTTGATTGGGTTGTTTGTTTTTTTGATATTGAGCTGTAGGAGTTGTTTATATATTTTGGAAATTAATCCCTTGTTAGTTGCATCCTTTGCAAATATTTTCTTCCAGTCCATAGGTTGTCTTTTCATTTTGTTTATGGTTTCCTTTGCCATAAAAAGCTTTTAAGTTTAGCCCCATTTGTTTATTTTTGCTTTTCTTTTCATATAACTTATGTTCTTCTTGAAACTTGATTTTATTGCTGCTTTCTAAATATTATTCTGGTATCATTTAGCAATTAGGCATATATATTCAAGGCCATTTTAAGTACATTCATGACCACATTAATAGATACTTTATAGTCATAATTGAAAAACACAATAGATACTTTTTTTTTTTTTTTTTTTTTTGCGGTACGCGGGCCTCTCACCGTTGTGGCCTCTCCCATTGCGGAGCACAGGCTCTGGACGCGCAGGCCCAGCGGCCATGGCTCACGGGCCCAGCCGCTCCACGGCATGTGGGATCTTCCCGGACCGGGGCACGAACCCGTGTACCCTGCATCAGCAGGCAGACTCTCAACCACTGCGCCACCAGGGAAGCCCCACAATAGATACTATTGATGTTTTAGGGGATAGGAAAGTTCTTGCCCACCAATCCTACCACTTACTCTTCAGGAAAGATAAAATGCGACATCACAAAATATATGAGGGCATTATGCTTAGTGAGATAAGTCAGACAGAGAGAGACAAATACTGCATGTTTTCACTTATATGGGGAATCTAAAAAATGAAGCAAATGAACAAATATAACAAAACAGAAACAGATCACAAATAAAGAGAACAAACTAGGGGTTACCAGAGGAGAGAGGGGTAGGGGTAGGGGTAGAGACAAAATAGGTGAATGGGATTAGCAGGTACAAACTACTAGTTATAAATAGCTGAGTTATAAGAATATAATATACAACACAGAGAATATAGTTAATATTTTATAATAACTTTGTATAATGTATAATCTATAAAAATATCGAATTATTTTGTACACCTGAAACTAATTTTATATTGTAAGTCAACTATACTTAAATTAGAGAAAAAAAAAAGTACAGGTGAGAATGAGTTCCCTCCATTGAACAGGTCAGGACAGGTCACATATCCCTGAGCCTGGGGGACAAAGCGACCAGAAAGTCTTCTGCTTTTGGAGGAGGAGGGTTCTGAGAAGAAAGGACTTAGACATAAATGATAATTTTGCACCCAAAGAAGGCCAGATGCATCCATGGATCTTTTCATGACACCTAAAGTGATAGAATGGCTCAGTAATGGAGGGCAGCTTGCCATATCCTGTGACACTCTGTAGGAAAGGCAAAGGAAATCACACAAGTATCTTCCTTAACAGTCCCATATTCATGTTGTCTGTGGTGATTAAGTGTTCACAGTGTATCATTGGCCATATTAAATTAGCATTCTTAATTTGAATGTTTTGGTTTGGTTGTTTTCTTTTTATTGAATTCATAAACTGATTATTTTTATAGCCACATAAAAGCTGTAAGCTAAAAGATATGCTTTTTTAATATATTTGTTTGAACAAATTTAGTAATTGGCTAGTAATTGAAGCCCACAGAGGGAGACGAAAATAACTTTTTTCTTTTCCTTAAATTGTCTGAACAGCGACCAAGTTTGAGAAGCATGGCTTTCAAAAAGTAACAAATGCTATTAAGATGGTCCCCTTGACAACAGAATAATAAAAAATTGTCCCCCTAAAACAAGCTTGAAAATACAAATGAAGACAACACTGAGACATTTTCCCTCACCTATCAGATTGGCAAAAAAAAAAATCAAAGTTTGACTATTCACCTTTCTGTGACATTATGAAGTACTAGGCACTGTCGTACATTGCTAGTGTCAGTGCAAAGTGGTACATCCCTATGGAAGAAAATCTGTCAGTATTTATCAAAACTACCATTTGATCCAGCAATCCTACTTCTAAAAATCTACCCTACAGATACACCTGCATATGCACCAGTTGACAGGCTTTTAGCTAGATCAATTATTCTGAAAGGAGGGGGAGGTGATTTTTGCCTTCCCCCAGGGGATATTTGGTGAAGAGTGGAGACTTTTTTGGCTGCTACAAATAGAGGAGGGTGTGCTATTCGTATCTAGTGGGCAGAGGCCAGGGCTGCTGCTAAACATTGTACAATGCATAAGCTAGCCCCTGAACAAAGAATTATCTGTCCCAAATATCAGTAGTGCCAAAGTTGAGAAATCCTGATATAGATCAATTCTTTTATTTATATGATAAACTATGCTACTTTCTGTAATTCATATCTTCTGTTTTGCTTTCAGATTTTAGGGACAGCTTTTACGGTTCTAGTCAGCACTTATGGTTTAGGTTTGTTTTGCTTTGATTCCTCTGTGATAACAATGAACTTAGATTAGAAATATCTAGTAAGGGACTTCCCTGGTGGTCCAGTGGTTAAGACTTCACCTTCCAATGCAGGGATGCAGGTTCAATCCCTGCTCAGGGAGCTAAGATCCCACATGCCTCAGGGCCAAAAAAACCAAAACATAAAGCAGAAGAAATATCTAGTAAGTTAAAATATTTTAATAATTACAGCATCTCAAGGGGGAGAAAAGTCTACGTGCCAAAACAAAAGCAATTGTAAGCATTTACTTGCTGCCTCTTACTTAGCTTTTTGTATCCCTGCACTGAAAATCTAATTTAGAGCTTTGAAATCAGCAAAATACAATTAGATTTTCATCAGATACACAAAGTCTAAAGGGTACTGTGTTACTATATCAGAGTTTCCTTTCTGTGAATATTTTAAAATTTCTGGAGGGTTCCTTGATACAAATGCTGCCTAAACAAAGTGACAGCAGCTTGAGGCAAAGAGGTCATGTACCTTCACTGATAATTGTGAGCTGTATGATTTGCGCATGTGATCACTGTACTTGGAGCCCAAAATCTTTTCAAATGTTTATGAAAAACAGCTAACCCATAAAACATTAGAAAAATATAAACAGTTTTATGAAAGTACTGTGCTATGATAACTAACGCATAAAGTTTATATCTCTGCTTCTCAAAGCATGTGTATATATTTTATACTTGAAAAAATTTTAAGATCCTTTATCTTTGTTTCCCCAAAAATGGATTGTACAAAATCCTGTTTTTAGGAGATAACTTTCTCCCTCTCTATAGAAAAATATTTTGAAATTGAGAAAACCTCCACAGAAAAATCAACCACTCCCTCATTTTCTTTCTCTCTCTTACTTCTGGATCTTTCCATTTCCCTTCAGCCTAATATTTCTATTGGATATACTAATCTACTTCCAGAGACATAAGTACTGTATATAGTTGATATCTGCATGTATTTCTGTTTAATTATTGAAGCCTTTATGGGCAGTGTCAAAATGAAGCTAAGAAATGGAAGCTAATTTTAGTTTCAGAAGTATTGAACCTCCTATGGGGATCTGTCTCTATGGCTGTAATAATTCTGATTATAAGAATATCCAGTGGCAAAAGTAGAGATGTGATTGTCAGCTGTGGGCAGAGGGTGAGGCAAGTAATAACCAAGTGAGTATATTTTCATGATACATACATCCCCCTTGTCTATAACTCAAATATATTGGATATAAGCCCCTAAGGAACAAGGACAGCATCACAATTGACAAAAAATTACGATAAACTGACATTTCACATTATGTTTTAAAATTGATCATTAGAGTTTCAGTATTTTATTTGAAAAGTCATATTCTTAATTAAGAATTATGCCATTCACTGTATTTCTAATTTGGCAGAATCTATATAGTGTGTGGATTGGGTTGATAACAGCTGTCATTGAATTATCATCTGGTTGTTAGATAAAATCAATCTTTTATGATAAACATAGCTGACAACTTTAAGAGAATAAATGTAGGTTTCTAAAATAGTACTTTTAAGATTCAGTTACAAGTCAACAGTCCTTGGTACTACTGTTAACAAACCTTTTAATATTGGAGAAAATTTCTGCCCATCTTTAGCAAATCCTCAGAAAGACACTTCGTGAAATATGTACTCAGAATAAGTATATATTTAACCTCAGTTGTGTTTGAACAGGGGTGTAAATATTTAATAACTTCTTTGTTTTTCTATCTTACAATATAGAATGATAAGCACTGGCTTCTCTCCTCAAAGCACCTCCCATTGTCAGTTGTCTCCCATTCTCTGAAGGGCTTCAGGAACCACTGACTAAGACCTGTAGATTCCACCACAGTTAAACTTTCTTATTGTAGCTAAATTCATAAATATGGGATAGATAATTTTGTGTCTACAGCCAATATCTAAACATACTTTAAAAACATATTTCTTACGATTTATATTTCCATTCCTTTATTCATTCAGCAAATAGTAATTGAGGGCTTTCATTGAAATGAGAAGTATTGTTCTTGCCCTCATGGAGCTTATGATCACTAGAAAAGAAGTGACAATAAACTGCCAGTAACACAACTTGTTTTAGAATGATTACTGTGGAAATAAATAAATAAATAAATAAATAAATAAATAAATAAATAAATAAATAAAATTACTGTGATAACTGTTACCATGAACCAAGTCAAGGAGGCTACGAGAGCATAGGTTCTGGGACGCTGACTACTAAAGATCCACCATGAGAAGACCAATACACCAAACCTGAAGGGTGAGTCAGAGTTAGCTGGACATAGAGACAGAAAAAATTGCCTTCTAAGCATCAGAGAAGCACGTGGGAATTTTTCATGGTGGAAACCACCTTGGCCCGTTTGAGCAAGAACTTATGTGGGTGGAGCAGAGGGAATAGAAAGAACTTGTCAAGAGAAAAAGTAGGCAGGGACTTCCCTGGTGGTGCAGTGGTTAAGAATCCGCCTGCGGGCCTTCCCTGGTGGCGCAGTGGTTGGGAGTCCGCCTGCCATTGCAGGGGGCGCGGGTTCGTGCCCCGGTCCGGGAAGATCCCACGTGCCACGGAGTGGCTGGGCCCGTGAGCCATGGCCGCTGAGCCTGTGCCTCCGGGGCCTGTGCTCCGCAACGGGAGAGGCCACAACAGTGAGAAGCCTGCGTAACGCAAAAAAAAAAAAAAAAAAAAAGAATCTGCCTGCCAATGCAGCGGACACAGGTTCAAGCCCTGGTCTGGGAAGATCCCACATGCCGCGGAGCAACTAAGCCCGTGTGCCACAACTACTGAGCCTGTGCACCACAACTACTGAAGCCCATGCGCCTAGAGCCTGTGCTCCACAACAAAGAGAAGCCACCGCAATGAGAAGCCCGCGCACCGCAATGAAGAGTAGCCCTCGCTCGCCGCAACTAGAGAGAAAGCCTGCGCACAGCAACGAAGACCCAATGCAGCCATAAATAAATTAATTAATTTTTTTTAAAAAGAGAGAGATAAAGTAGGCAAAGTTGGCAAGACCATGCAGGGTATGGTGAAGATTTGGGACGTCTAATAATAGTGGGGGCCACAGAATGTTTTAAATATGAAAATAATAGGTTCTTTTAATGGTAAATTGAGTAAAGGAGATTCAAGGAGAAAAGTTAATGAGGTTTCCACAGTAGTTCAGGCCAGGTAGTGGCTTGCACAAGGGTGAGAGGAACATGTTAATTAAGATCAAGTAATGCCCTGCTATGTATGAAGCAGGTGCTACGTGAGCAGTCATGACCAGTAACTAGAATCATCAGTCATCATGAACTTATCACTTCAGTACTGAATTCACACCCTTTATATATATAGATTTTTTTTATCAAGCAGGTTTCAGAGAATTGCAGAGTTATGTATCTACCTATCTATCTAACAAAATAGTGTCATAAAACAATAATGGTAATAATCATTTGGATGTGCCAGCAAACTCATTATACTGTACAAAAGGGGTAAGTCTCCCATCCAGATATTATCCCTGCATAATTAGTATTCAACCTAATGTGTATATCATAATGCCAACATATCATGCAGTAGGAGCTATATTGGCCGAGAGTGCCTGTTATTTGGGTGAATCAGGAAGTGTGATTGAGTTTTAATCTATACAGTAAAATATTAGTAATTTTAAAAAACAGAGTACTTGATTAAACATGATAAATAATTTTGTTAACTTTTATTTATTTATTTATTTTAAATTTATTTTTGGATGCTTTGGGTCTTCATTGCTGTGCACAGGCTTTCTCTAGTTGTGGCGAGCGGGGACTACTCTTCGTTGTGGTACACGGGCTTCTCATTGCTGTGGCTTCTCTTGTTGTGGAGCGTGGGCTTCAGTAGTTGTGGCATTTGGGCTCAGTAGTTGTGGTGCACAGGCTTAGTTGCTCCGCAGCATGTGGGATCTTCCCAGACGAGGGATCAAACCCGTGTCTGCTGCATTGGCAGGCGGATTCTTAACCACTGCGCCACCAGGGAAGTCCCTGTGATAAATAATTTAAAATTCTACTGAATTATAAAAAAATTATTTACAAAATCACTAAACATTTTAATCTGTAAGAAATATTTTTTATGGCAAACAACAAAAATATCTCAATGATGGAGAAATAAATGTCAAGGTGTAATGGAAATTGTTATCCATGTAATTTCCCTGAATTTCTGTTGTTTTCTATGCTGTAATATAAAGCATATACATTTGTTTAACAGGAGAACTTAATAGGCATATAAGAAAAGAATGGAATCACTGAAGGCACATTTGAAATAAGATAAAGATAACAAGGTATTCAGAGAAAATAGAGGATGATGGATGAACTACAAGAAGTTATTTTCTTTGAATATATAATTAAGTAATGCCACCTATATACTCTTATTATCTTTACAAAGTTGTGTATCTTTTTCAAGAGGTATTTCATTTACATGTTTTTACTTCACTTTCATAAGGTCATTTGAAAGACCAGACATTTTGATTAACTTAAAATAACTACATTTTCCTCTGCTATGGCTGCAAGAACAGTAAACAACAAAATAAAAATTGAGAGAGAAAAGTTGCTACACATCTAATGCTCTTCTTACATGTTTTCTTCTAAAAAATGATACTAGAAATGAAAGATACAGGGACTTCTGAAACATAAATATTTTATCTGAGCTTTTAGCGATTAGCATCCAATTTCAGACTCTATCCATGACTTAGGTTTCATGTTTTGTACTTTATTTTCATAGAGTATCCTTTTGTGTAATTCTGAGAAAACTTACCAAAATTGGAAGGTGGGCACTCTAGTACATCACTATCACAGAATACCAAACTAGAGCTTAAATGATAATAATGGTAATATGTAACACTTATGGAACACTCACTGGGAACCAGGACTTTCTAAGGATTCCATATGCATTTGCACCTTGAATATCCAAAAATAATCTTTGTAACAGATTCTATCATCATCTCCCCATTACAGTTGAAGAAACTGAGTTTATAGTGAAGAAATTTTCTCAAGGTCCTACAGAGACCAAATGGAAGAACCCAAGGCATCTGACTTCAGATGTCACAACCTAGGATACCAGGCCTTTCATATGGCACAACTGCTAAGAAGATGCCATCAGCATCATCATTAAATGTGCAGGATGTAACCTGTAACCTGTGCAATGGAGTATGGTGGCCCTCAGGGTCAGAGATCAGAGGAAGAGTTCAGAGATCAGAGGAAGAGGAATAGAAATGGAGAAGCGACAGCCAGGGTGATAATTAATAAAGCTAGTCATGAAAGCCAAGAACAGAAAGAACTTAAGATGGTCAAACAGTAAATACTGCTGATGGGTTGAGTGAGCTCAGAACACAAATCTGACCACTGGATTAGAGGCATAATAGACAAAGTTGGCAGTCTTGTCAAGGGCAGTCCTACTAAAATGAGGAGGACGGGAGCCTTAACAAAGTGAATTGATGAGAGGAAACAACGTGAGGGGGAGTGGAGCAAGGGGTCACAGTCTGGATGCCAATGTGGGGTCATGGGAGGACCAATGACAGGTTTCTCAGGAGCTGTTTGTGATTACAGACCAAACCCGATGTTGGAGATTACATTCAGCTTGCAAACAAAGCACAAGAAGATGACTGGCCTTGAGTGAAATGAGACCAGCATGACTCATAAATCAGCAAATCAGACGCAAAAAAAAGACAACAAATTAGTCAAAGAACAGTGTCCTCGAGCTACAGAACACCTGGGAAATGAAAGAAGAGTCGTGAATCTGACATATAGTTAATCAGTAAAACCACTCCCACAGAGAACATCCCACAGAGAAAAGTAACTGAACTAATCCCCAGGGAGGCACAAAGAACACCTGGACCAAGAGTTACTAAGGAAGAAGAAATACAAGTATGGGGGAAATTTTTGCCTGCAGAGAATGATTTGTAATCTTAAAGAAGTGACATGGCGAAACAAAGTCTAAATGTCTACCGAGAATAATATCCTGGCAAAGAAATACCAACTGATTTAAATAGAATGGACGCATAAATAAAACATGTTGGAAAGATGTTCATCAAACCTCTTGACAACAGAGTCTGTGTTTTGTTTATTTTAGCATCTGAGACTGAGCATAGTCTGGCAGCAAAGATGCACACTCAACTGTTGTTGAATGATAACAGTGTTAAAATGATCTATCCTGGTTAGTGTGAGCACGTGTGTGAGGAGTGGGGATGGAGAGAGAGAAGAGGGGTCCTGGCATTTTCATTAAATGAGGCTTGATAGTTTTACTGGACAGATGGACCAAAGATCATGAAGATAAAGTGAGGCTGATGGAAAAGGAGTGGTGATAGGATTCTTATCTCCTACTTACCACGTTTACATATAAGAGCCTGTTCGTTCAGGAGGGGGAAAAGTATAGGAGAAAAAAAAATCCCAGCTTCAACCTGCCTCCTCCCTCACGATTCCCCATGGGAGAAAAAGCTACATATCAGTTCAGTGAATTTGGGTGAAGGAATGAAACATGAGCGGATGATCGGAGCCTTCTATTTCTTTCCCAGTAACTTGAATCCAGGAATCCATCTTTTCTCCTCCTCCTCCTCCTTCATGTGCAGGTTTTGTTTTTGTTTTTGTTTTTGTTTTTCCTGCAAGAAGTCTACAACTGGCCAGTTTGGTGTGAATACTTTCAATTTTGGTGGAAAGTATTAAGCCAGTTGTGTCCAAAGTGCCAAACCACCATCCAATTAATCTTTATAAATAATTAGTTAACATTTTAATCTTCCTCTGCCTTATTTCTACATCTACTTCTCAGTTGATTTTACACTCAGATGAGGTAAGGGTGTCATTAGTTAGTCGTAACACCTAATCACAGTCCAAGCCACAGAGTGAAATATTTTAATTTCTACCATAAGGCATTTAAGAGACTATAAAAAGTACAAAATTGCATAGACAACATTACCCTTTTGGACACTATTTAATGTGCTGAGTAAACTGTAATTAAGTTATACTTATGGGGAATTATAGCTGGTTTGCCTCTGCATATACTAAAGAATAAAATCATATTTAGAGTTGTGACCAAACTTGTCCCTTCATACAAAAAAATAGGTATTTTAGTTTCCACATCTAAGCAAAAATATACAGTATTTGTCTTTCTCTGTCTGACTTATTTCACTTAGCATAATACCCTCCAGGTCCATCCATGTTGTTGCAAATGGCAAAATTTCATTCTTTTATGGTGCATGGGTTTATTCCATTGTGTGTATATATATATATATATATATACACACCATATCTCCTTTGATCCATTCATCTCTTGATGCACACTGAGATTGCTTCTATATCTTAGCTATAGTAAATAATGCCACTATGAACATTGGAGTTCATACATCTCTTCTAATTAGTGTTTATGGGTTTTGGGGTTTTTTTTTGATATATACCCAGGTATGGAATTGCTGGGTCATATGATAGTTCTATTTTTAGTTTTTTGAGGAACCTCCATAGTGTTTTCCACAGTGGCTGCACCAATATACATTCCCACCAATAGTGTAGGAGAGTTCTCTTTTCTCCACATCCTTGCAGTGTTTGTTATTTGTGTTCTTTTTGGCAGTAGCCATTATGACAGGTGTGAGGTCATATCTCACTGTGGTTTTGATTTGCATTTCCCTGATGATTAGTGATATTGAGCATCTTTTCATGTGCCTGTTGGCCATCTGCATTTCCTCTTTGGAAAAATGTTTATTCAGTTCTTCTATCCATTTTTATTAATTAATTTATTTATTTTTGCTGTATTGGGTCTTTGCCTCTGTGCAAGGGCTTTCTCCAGTTGTGGCAAGTGGGGGCCACTCTTCATCGCGGTGCGCGGGCCTCTCACCATCGCGGCCTCTCTTGTTGCGGAGCACAGGCTCCAGATGCGCAGGCTCAGTAGTTGTGGCTCACGGGCCCAGTTGCTCTGTGGCATGTGGGATCTTCCCAGACCAGGGCTCGAACCCGTGTCCCCTGCATTAGCAGGCAGACTCCCAACCACTGCACCACCAGGGAAGCCCCTTCTATCCATTTTTAAATCAGGTTGTTTGTTTTTTTGATGTTGAGTTGTATGAGCTATTTATATATTTTGGGTGTGAACCCCTTATCAGTCATATCATCTACCAGTATTTTCTCCCATTCTGTAGGTTGTCTTTTCATTTTGTTGATGGTTTCCTTTGCTGTGCAAAAGCTTTTAAGTTTAATTAGGTCCCATTTGTTTATTTTTGCTTTTATTTGCATTACTCTAGGAGACAGATCCAAAAAAATATTGCTGCGATTTATGTCAAAGAATGTTCTGCCTGTGTTTTCCTCTATGAGTTTTATAGTGTCTGGTCTTACATTTAGGTCTTTAATCCATTTTGAGTTTATTTTTGTGTATGGTGTTGAGTGTTCTAATTTCATTCTTTTACATGTAACTGTCCAGTTTTTCCAGCACCACTTGTTGAAGAGACTGTCTTTTCTCCATTGTATATTCTTGCCTCCTTTGTTGTAGATTAATTGACCATAAGTGCGTGGGTTTATTTCTAGTCTCTATCCTGTTCCATTGATCTATGTCTCTGTTTTTGTGCCAGTACCATACTGTTCTGATTACTGTAGCTTTGTAGAATAGTCTGAAGTCAGGGAGTGTGATTCCTCCAGCTCTGTTCTTCCTTCTCAAGATTGTTTTGGCTATTTGGGGTCTTTTGTGTTTCCATACAAATTTTTAAATTATTTTTTCTAGTTCTGTGAAAAATATGATTGATATCTTGATAGGCATTTCCCTGACAACATGAATGGACCTGGAGGGTATTATACTTAGTAACATAAGGCAGACAGAGAAAGATAAATACTGTATGGTTCCACTTATATGTGGAATCTAAAAAACAAAAAATTTGACAAAATAGAAACAGACTCACAGATACAGAGAACAAAAGAGTGGTTACCAGAGGGGAGAGCAGTGGGGGGAAGGGAAAAATAGGTGAAGGGGATTATTAAGAGGTACAGACTACGAGTTACAAAATAAATAATTTACAAGATGTAATGCACAGCACAGGGAATATGGTCAGAATTTTTTTTTTTTTTTTTTTTTTTTGGCAGTACGCGGGCCTCTCACTGCTGTGGCCTCTCCCGTTGCGGAGCACAGGCTCCGGATGTGCAGGCTCAGCGGCCATGGCTCACGGGCCCAGCCGCTCCGCGGCATGTGGGATCTTCCCAGACCGGGGCACGAACCCGTGTCCCCTGCATTGGCAGGTGGACTCTCAACCACTGTGCCACCAGGGAAGCCCAATGGTCAGTATTTTATAATAACTTTGTATGGAGTGTAATCCATAAAAATATCAAATTACTCTGTTGTACACCTGAAACTAATATAACATTGTAGGTCAACTATACTTTAATTTAAAGAAAAAATAGGGTTTCCCTGGTGGCGCAGTGGTTAAGAATCCGCCTGCTAATGCAGGGGACACGTGTTCAAGCCCTAGGCCGGGAAGATCCCTCATACCGCGGAGCAACTAAGCCTGTGCACCACAACTACTGAGCCTGTGCTCTAGAGCCCGGGAGCCACAGCTACTGAAGCCCGCATGCCTAGAGCCTGTGCTCCACAACAAGAGAAGCCACCACAATGAGAAGCCCGTGCACCACAACAAAGAGTAGCCCCTGCTCGAGAAAGCCCACACGCAGCAATGAAGACCCAATGCAGCCAAAAGTAAATAAATAAATAAATTTATTTTTAAAAAAAGAAAGAAAAAGTAAACCATTTGGTGGGGGGTGGGGATCATAAGGGAAGGGTAGCAGGGGGACTTACTAAGAGTGCAGGCAAGTTGATAACACCCTTAGAATAAGGGTAGGGAGGGGCTTCCCTGGTGGCGCAGTGGTTGAGAGTCCGCCTGCCGATGCAGGGGACATGGGTTCGTGCCCCGGTCTGGGAAGATCCCACATGCCGCGGAGCGGCTAGGCCCGTGAGCCATGGCTGCTGGGCCTGCGCGTCCAGAGCCTGTGCTCCGCAACGGGAGAGGCCACAGCAGTGAGAAGCCCACGTAATGCAAAAAAAAAAAAAAAAAAAAAAAAAAAAAAAAAAAAAAAAAGAATAAGGGTAGGGAAAGGAATCACATTATTGCCTAGTGCCTTTATGGAACCCAGATGAGGCAGAGGTCAGCTAATTTATCAAATATTCAGGTACCATAAGGACAGAGAAAAATAATAAAGTCAGGTGGGGACTGATCAAATCTACTTCCATATGGCAAGACATAATTCAGGAGAACAAAAACATTCACAAATTAAAGTGTCTTTAGCCATAAAATAATGAGCTTGTTGAATTTGGTAACACCAAGCAGAGAAAGAAGTATTTCAGAGGGAATTATGGGTGAAGATATGCCTGTACTCTCTCCATATAGTTATTTTTAGCATTTAGTATTATTTTTCATTATGAAAAGCAATGAAGCAGTAAAATTAGGACCATATCAAAACATGTATTTTCAAGAGCTATTTGAGAGAGATTATTTTTCTGTTTTGCCTTTCAAATTTTCAAAAATGATATTGGAATTTTCCTTATAGATCCTGTTATCTAGGAGAAAGTACAGTGTTTTTTAGGTAGTAACATACAAAAAATTTTTTTAAGTTTTATTGAGATTGCTGGGGAGGGGAAATTTTCCTCATTTCCCCTCTTGAGTTCTTGTGGTTGCACTAATAATAAAATTGACACAAGATAGATAACAGGAGAAAAAGAAACAAATTTTAACACATGCGCATGGAGTTCGATAAAAATTGGACCAAAGAAGTGACCAAATCAGATAGCTTTTATACTTTTTAGACAAGAGAGTTTGTGATGAATTGACCAGACAAAGAAACTTAGGTTTTGGGTGCTTAATTAGTGAAGAATCTAAACAGAGTTTGGGTTTGGGGTAGTCAATTAAAGAAGTAACAAGGTTTGTATATATAGGCTTCTCAGCCCGAATTCCCCATCTCTGGTGATAAGGATGTTCTTTTACCTGCAGATGCAGGGAGTGCATCTTTCACATGAGAGATTTTGTTTCCTGCTTTCAGGGAGACAGAAGTGTCAGTGTCCCTCTTGCGTTGGCCGTTTCTTCAGTAACTGTAATTCAAAATAGTAAATATGCCATTGAGGTACCTTCGGGGGTGGCCTACCATGGACCCCAACAGAATATAATTGACATACAGTACTGTGTAAGTTTAAGGTGCACAGCATAATGACTTGAGTTAAATATATTTGAAAAATGATTACCACAGTAAGTTTAGTTAACATCTATCATCTTATATAGTTAATTTTTTTTCCTTTTGATGAGAACTTTCAGGATCCTACTACTCTCTTAGCAACTTTCAAATATTTTAGGTAGTAACTTTTAATCAATTTATCAGATTTAATATTTCTTTAGTTTACAACCTGAAAGCGTACAAGGCAGTAGTGAGTTACAATGGTTCCTACATACAAACGTTCATTCTACCTTCCTTTATATATAGAACTGTTTTCCTTCATCAGGATAGGTTTCCAATAGAAATAAAGCCTTGAATACTTAACCCCAGTTAAGTTTCTACAATGAAATTTAATCAACCATTAAACTTCACTTAGGTGTAGCAGGATGACACAAAACAATCTTTTCACAGCTGAATGAGACTGGTCATTCCTGGGGTGCTATAAATGTCGTTTGTCTGCTTGTTAAAATTTGTTCCATTTTAATCATGAAATACTTAAATTTGTTTTAGCCTGTAAAATTGGCAGTCAAGTGTTATACATTTGAGCTCGGAGGCAATACACTCTAATATCTGCTTCCCTGATTCGCCTATTAATCCGTTTTTGCTTTTAGTTGAAGAAAGGAAGGCTTAGAGGGTTCCATTTATTAAATATTGTATTTCTAAAATCTCTCTAATTATTTTACTAAAGCCAGTTCTGGATCCAGGTTATAATATTTCCAAGATAGGAGGGATTGGTTTCTATCTGTCCAATTTTAATTTGAGGAAATAATTCCATACATTAAAGAGTAAGTGAGAAAGTTGGCAATAGAATAGTCTGTACTTTCCATCTGGATATAGTCCAATTTTATTTATAAATTTAAGCCCTATGTGATTAATTTGGCCCTATTTACTCAAACAGATTAAAAGAAATAACAACTATTAAAATTTAATTGTACAACCTAACAATACTGTTTCCTTTTGCAAAATGTGTATTACTATTATCTAGTTGGTAAATAAAAAGAATGTAATGTGTGAGTTATCAAACTTTTGTGAAATTTCTAAGAACCTATGGGTTATAATTGGGTGCATATAATAGGAGGTTTTCATTTCATAATTCTTTCTCCACTTTAAAAAAAAATAATTATCTGTTTCAGTAAAGATGGGAGGAGAATTATTCTGACAATTATTCTGACAACAAAATTTAATAGTTCCTAAACTCTACCATGTGTATTGTCAAGAGTATAGTTTGCAAGAGACAGCACCCACTGAAAGTTCTGTGTCCTGGGAAACGTTTTAGTCACGAGGAAACTGGGATTACTAGTCACCCTATTCCTATTCCAGTACACTGGAGCTTAGAAAAGATTTCTCATCTCAGTAGGGGATTTGACATACTGACCAGAAACTGACTGGGGCTCTATCCTAAAGAGTGGGGACACCAACTTTGATGGTTGGAACGAGGTGGGAGTTTGTAGAGGCAAAAGCTTCCCTCACCATCATGTCACCAGGCACAGAAAAATACTTCATGTATAATAGCTTCTTAATAAGTACTTTTGGATAGATATATAGATTTTATAAATCCATAGTAAATAAAGTATGACAGATTCTGCTAAATGTTTCCCCAATATTTATTTCCTTCCTTCCCCTTTTTAAATATAGAGGGTCCCTCAATTCTATGAGGGCATGCCAAGAGACAACATTTCCCAGCCTCAGTTGCAGCTAGGAGCATCCATATGACTGAGTTCAGACCAATGGGATGCGGGTAGAAATGATGTATGCTTCTTCAGGTCATAGTTTAAAGGGAACCAGCTTGCTCTTCACTGCAGATGTGACTGTACAATTGATCATGTGGATGAGGACAACTTAGTAGGTGGTGGAGCAATAAGAGAAAAGGAACTAGAATCCCTGAAAATCTCAAGGGGCATAGGCACTACATTCCCTAACCCATGCACAAGTCCAGGCTTTCGTGTGAAAAAGAAATAAGCCTGTCTTATTTGTCACTGGTTTTTGGTCACTTAAAATAGCTGAAGTACATTCCTAACCAACATGTACCGTGACTTATTTGTTTTCTGTTTAAAAAATGTTCCTGCCTCTCAAGTATTCATGGAAGCATGAAAGATCATGTGCCTAATTGTTTATGGTATAGCATTATCTGAGTTGGACTGGATTGAGTTGTGGGAGGAGGAAGCTATCCATATTACTTCAGCAACTTCTTGAATTGTTAAAAATGAGAATTTTAGTAAAGTAATAGAAATAGCCATTATTATAAAATATTACAACTACTATCTCTCTGTCATAACTCCTTCAGTTATGTCTCATTTATTTTCTTTTATCATTGAAATACTTAGAGACAGTGTTAATAAAACTAAGGTCAAAGTAAAACAAAATAGATATAAGTGAAGCAAAGTAGGGAAGATATTTGTGTTCTTGCAAGGAATTGTATGTTCAATTTTATGGTCAGCTTGCTTTTTACATAATGTATAACCATAGATTTTTTTCCCCTTGAATTTAATGAAATACTGCTATAGGAATATCCCTTTTGATGTGGATTAGGCTCATTCCAATGTAGTTCATCTGGAAATCAATTGAAAAATAAAGTTTGCATCATTGGGATTTGATTTTGCCAGTGTTTATATTAACTTTTTGAGAAATCTTAA
This sequence comes from Hyperoodon ampullatus, assembly GCF_949752795.1. Classification (NCBI taxonomy): domain Eukaryota; kingdom Metazoa; phylum Chordata; class Mammalia; order Artiodactyla; family Ziphiidae; genus Hyperoodon; species Hyperoodon ampullatus. Next base: position 33,206,866 of record NC_136913.1, read on the forward strand.
GACTAAATGTCAGAGGGATTATGGGGGACCAAGTTCACTGTCTGAAATTCAAATCAAGATGGTTTTGTCTTTCTGTACTCGTGTGTGGTTTCTGTCGTTACTACATTCACTTTTAGTCAAGTTTGGCCAAAAAACCTGAATCCTAAAGCTGAATTTGTTTAAAACAGACCTTTAACTAATTAGTAGCTTCTATCTGTAGCTTAAAAACAAATGCTGCTTGCTGAGCACTATACAGACCTCAGAAGAATGATCACTTTAGATACCAGAGGGAGAAAGTGATTGCCTTGCTGGTATCATAGCACTTTGACTTTTATTTACCTTTTTACTGGTATTATACTAAACACAAACATTATGGTATTAAGCTTGACTTCCTAGCAGGCATCAGGCACATCTAGCAATAATGACTTCCACAAACATAAATCACTCCACTACTGCCAGGGTCAAAACAATTCATTACCAAAATGCTTACCTGAAAAGGTGAAGTGCCCCAAATCAATATCTTGATATATATTCAAAAGTACATAACTTATAAGAGCAATCAATAGCTTGTTCAAAATGCTGTGTCTTCCATGTGGTTGGTGGTATATTTTTTTATTTCAAGTGAAAAATCTCATATTTGGAAAATTAAGTAAAGTATTTCAAATTATTTAGAGTCAAAATTAGATATCAACTTTATGAGTAAAAAGCTGTAATTTAAATGTAATGTATGCCTTATACTTAATTATAAAAAATGTTTGGGCATTATATCTAATTTGTGTCCATTTTTCTATTTCGTTAAATAAGAGGCATTTTATCCAAGCTTGTATTTCTAAAATTAAGGCTGTGACATATGGCCTCAATCATGTTCCTTAAAATCAAAAGGAAATCACAAAGAGAAAGGAAGAAATTAAAGTAGGCTGGAAGTAGAAATTGCAGTTATTAGATTTTCCTCTTTTCACTGCTGACAGAATCACAGTCAGTGTCTTATAAACCTGTTAATAATTTTAATTGCTGTCATTTGGGGATGTGACCATGAAGTGAAGACAGCAAATGTAAGAACTGAGCACTCATTAAGCACTACTCAAATGATGTATTATATAAAAAAAGGAAATGGACAGCACTCTGCAACTCAAGCAAACTGTGTTTTTAATGGCTTAAAAGAAGATTCATGATTGTGATTCTCTTACCCTTGACATCTTCATTACAATTATCTGAACTCCTTTAAAAAACACTGCACAATCTGTCAGTTCTGAGATAAAATTGTCCAAAAAAAAATTCACAAGTGTGACTTCTACAGTATTCTCCACCAGATTCCTAGAGAGAAATTTTTCCAGTTAATTTGACTCTTAGTTTATATGATCATACTTGAGATATCAGAAAATATTTATTTATTTTTTATTAGTTTCTGCTTTATAACAAAGTGAATCAGTCATACATACACATCTGTTCCGACATCCCTTCCCTATTGCGTCTCCCTCCCTCCCACCCTCCCCATCCCACCCCTCCAGGCGGTCACAAAGCACCGAGCTGATCTCCCTGTGCTCTGCGGCTGCTTCCCACTATCTATCTACCTTACGTTTGGTAGTGTAGAGATATCAGAAAATAAACTATGTCATGAAATATAAAACTTCCTTGGTATGTGTTATCTGGTCATTTCCTGTGGTATTTATACATAAGTACACAAATAACTATTATACAAGTATAATAGTGGGCCAAACGGTTCGTTCAGTGTTTTCTGTAAGATGGCTCCAGTAGTAGTACTTAGTTGTCTTTAACTTCAGTCAAAACAATTTTGTTAGACTGTGTGTGACAGCTGTCATATCAAAATGCATTTGAAAAAAGACTTATCAAAATTGGTGAATCTTTGTGTAGCCATTTTAATATTGAAGTTGGAAGAAAAAAAGCAACATTTTTGGCATATTACGCTTTATTATTTCAAGAAAGGTTAAAATGCAGCCGAAATGCAAAAAAAAGATTTTTGTAGTGTATGGAGAAGGTGCTGTGACTGATTGAACCTGTCAAAAGTGGTTTGCGAAGTTTCGTGCTGGAGATTTCTTGCTGGATGATGCTCCACGGTGGGGTAGACCAGTTGAAGTTGATAGCAATCAAATCAAGACATTAATTGACAACAATCAACATTATACCACGCGGGAGATAGCTGACATACTCAGAATATCCAAATCAAGTGCTGAAAAATCATTTGCACCAGCTTGGTTATGTCAATCGCTTTGTTGTTTGGGTTCCACATAAGTTAAGCAAAAAAAAACCTTCGTATTTTCGCACGCGATTCTCTACTTAAATGTAATGAGAGCGTTCCGTTTTTAAAACAAATTGTGACGGACGATGAAAAGTGGATACAGTACAACCATGTGGAATGGAAGAGATGGTGGGGCGAGCGAAATGAACCACCGCCAACCACACCAAAGGCCCGTCTTCATCCAAAGAAGGTGATGTGTATATGATGGGATTGGAAGGGAGTCCTCTATTATGAGCTCCTTCCAGAAAACCAGACGATTAAATCCAACAAGCACTGCTCCCAATTAGACCAACTGAAAGCAGCACTCGACAAAAAGCATCCAGAATTAATCCGCAGAAAACGCATAATCTTCCATCAGGATAACGCAAGACCGCATGTTTCTTTGACGACCAGGCAAAAACTGTTACAGCTTGGCTGTGAAGTTCTGATTCATCTGCCGTATTCATCAGATATTGCACCTTCAGATTTCCATTTATTTTGGTCTTAACAAAATTCTCTTAATGGAAAAAATTTCAATTCCCTGGAAGACTGTTTAGCACCTGGAACAGTTCTTTGCTCAAAAAGATAAAAGGTTTTGGGAAGATAGAATTATGAAGTTGCCTGAAAAATGGCAGAAGGTAGTAGAACAAAAGGATGAATGTGTTGTTCAATAAAGTTCTTGGTGAAAATGAAAAATGTCTTTTATTTTTACTTAAAAACTGAAGGCACTTTTTGGCCCACCCAATATATATATATAAATATAAATTTATATATAAATATATGAACAGACACACACATTCTGCCTGCAAAAAAAGGGATAACTGGTAACTGGTAAAGAATATACAGGATTATGGAGATGAATACTAAATAATATATAAAAAAGATGCTACTACAAAAAGTATGTATGAAAGATATGGACTAGATTAAAGAAGACCAGATTAGTACATAGGAAATCTGCTCCAAAAATATGATTATATGACTAATTCAACTGGTCACTGTGAACATATGAATTTTTTCATTGTGACGGTAATAACCTCTATTTTTATAATAACTTTGCATTACTTAGTGTGACACTATAACAAATGTGCTTTATGTTTTTATGCTTTAAATTTTTTTCTTATTCAAATAATTCCTTATTCAAACTACTTATTTAAATGTACCTTATTAATGTTTATTTAAACTAATTTTGTAAAATATTTTAAATTTTTATTTTTTGAATTGCTCTTCCATTTATAAAATTAACAGACTATTATGTTTTTAATTGTGAAGAAACAAATATAGTTATAATTAATTATCTCAAAAATAAGCTTACATACAAGATTACATTTTCTGTTTTTTGATTTGTCTTGTTTTTTGGCTGTACCTTGCAGCATGCGGGATCTTCCCTGACCAGGGATTGAACCCATACCCCCTGCAGTGGAGGCGCGGAGTGTTAACCACTGGACCGCCAGGGAGATCCACAAGATTACATTTTTATGGAATGCATATATATATTTCTATGTAGATGGAGGAGAAATTGTCAGTGATCTTGTGAGAAATAAAAACATAATTTATCTGGACAGACAGTAATTACGCAAAGACATGGTATTAATATTTTCCTTGTGCCTTAGCTCTCAAGTATTCTGGAGCCATGTTAGAGTTCAAATAAATACGAATATGGTTCCTCACCAATATGTCAGGTATTATACTTTTATTAAGTCAGATGCACAGAAAATATAAATTCATTCTGTGGGAAAAGGGGAATTATAATACAGATAAGAGATTTTGAATTTATTATACTATGTTTTGTGGCATAAATAATCATATATCCATCTAAACTGCAAAATTGCTAAGTGTGTTCAAATTTATGTGTATTTGCAATATGTAGCACATTTGTAATATAATATCTAAAATTTATATTCTAAAATTTACAGGTTGATATAGAACACTCTAGACCTAGATTAAATATGTGAAATAAACAATAAAGATACAGTTAGATGTAATTTGGGAGGATTGGAATGGCTGAGAATATGTATAACCTTTTCTGATTATAATTAGCTTCACTGGCTTAAAGCATTAAATTGAAAATTAGTGTGATGAAAGTTACAGTTAGTATCATGTCACTGATCTTTTCCTGTAAGTCCTTAAGAAATTAGTGCCCTGACAATGAAAGCATCCACTCAGTCATAATGAATTCATGTTTCATTGTATTTCCACTGTGACAGGGAATAAGTCCTTTTCCAATAATCTCTCCCAGTGGGCAGAAGATAAGAATGCACAAAGAGAAAAGGTGGCTCACAAAACAAAACGAAATAAAACCAGAAAAGGACCTTGGACCCCATGTTTGCAGATAACATACGTGATAGATACATAGAAATAAATAAATAAATAAGAGTAAAATATCAACAGATGATCCAGTTGAAAAGGAAAAGTACACAGCTAATCTCCAATGATCTACTAAGTAAATACTGGGGACTGGGCTCTACAGAATGTCTATGATACATATCTGTACAATTACATCAATGTGCTTAAGGACATTTGTAGATTAAAAATTACTAATATATCTTTCAGTCCTTTGATAAAATGATTTAATATCTAGTACACAATCTATTTCACAACACTGCCATTAATGCTTGTTTTTGCTACTATAATCCAGCATAACCTTGATAAAGACCTCACCTTTAATTTTATAATCACATAATTACCAAGCCAAGTGAGTAAAGGGAACATGTCTACATTACCTATAACTTTCTGGACCTTGTGCTGAAACTTTCATGTAAAATGATGTGCAAGAAATGTATACTTTTGTGTTCTCATTGACCTTGTTTTAGATGGAAATTTTCTCTTTTCATTTTTAATATGGGAAAAACAGTGTCTGCAGAAGATACAAGCAACATTACTGTTAAAATTCCAGTAGAGCAATAGCTAGGGTCTATTATATCACTTTGATTAGATGACTCAGTATTATAAATTTAAAACTTCTTCTCTGTGGAAACTATATAGTCAGTTATCTTCTAGAGGGAAAAAAAACATTTTGACCTGTTTCTGAAACATCTTGAAAATAATCTAGTAGTTATGAAATATTTATATATGCTATATGTTTTTTTAGCCCAAAAATAAGAGTACTACAAGTAAAAAAAGTGATATTATTGTCAAAAGTACTGCTAGAAATGTGGATTTTCACTCCATTTGTTAAAATTAAAACTATATAAGCAATGGTTTTGGCTTCCATCCACGCTGGCTTTTAGAGAAGTTGAAAGGAGTGCTGCTTCTACCCTTACAGTAAAAAAGAGCCAGAACAACTTCAAATTACATGGCATTTCTTTTTTTTTTTTTTTTTTTTGTGGTACGTGGGCCTCTCACTGCTGCGGCCTCTCCCACTGCGGAGCACAGGCTCCGGACGCGCAGGCTCAGCGGCCATGGCTCACGGGCCCAGCCGCTCCACAGCATGTGGGATCATCCCGGACCGGGGCACGAACCCGTGTCCCCTGCATCAGCAGGCGGACTCTCAACCACTGTGCCACCAGGGAAGCCCAACATGGCATTTCTTGAGCTACCAGAAAGCTGATGTCACTGGTCGCAAATCCAAGGAAAGACCATGACTGCAGGGAAAGATAAGAGATGAACATGCACTCACCTGGGGTAGACATAATCAAGTCCCAAAAAGAAGAGTTCAGCTACAAGCAAGGACAATTGGTGAAGACCAAGTGTGGCCTGTTGAGACAGTGTGAAACCCCTGAGAGCATTGGAAATTGGAGGAGTCCATGTCCCCTTGCATGTCCTTTCTCAACAAACCCCAACAGGTGCTTGCAGAAAAGATTGGAAAGAGCCCTGAGGAATATCCACTGCAGTGCAGGCCCTAGAGGGAAGCAACAGTCATAAGGGAGGGGCAAGAAACTCTACCAGTGTTCTTTTCCTGGAGCTCCTATACAGAACAATAGCCTGCCTCTATGAGGAGAAGGGCAACAAGCACTGTTGATCTTAAAGAACTGGCGGACAGTCATGGCATGTGGAATAATCGAATAGGTGTAAAAACCCTACTCATGGAGAAGAGGAATGATTACACATTCAACTTATGGCTGCAATTTGGAGACAGGCAGGATAACCAAGAAACCACATCCCTGGCAGTCGAGTAAATTGTACATGCCTCTGACCCTTAGTCACAACAGCACCACCCCCACTGCCACGGTAAGACATTTTAAGTAACAAGTGACAGCGGACTACAGCTGGAATAGGACAGGAGAGGAATAAGTGTGCAAAGAAACTTTCTCTGAGTCACAAAGTGACACAGTATCCCCTAGTCATGGCAGTGTTTCATTAGGATTTCCATCACTTGGTGAATGCCAGCATCAGAAGTCTTATACTTTTCCCAGACATACCTGTTTGAGGTTGTTCTCTGGATACTGATTATTTATTGTCTTAGTAGACACTAATATCGCAATTTAAAAGGAATCTTCTTGCATGTCTCTGACTATGATTTATTGGGAATGACACTGACAGTTGAACTTGTTCATCACTTCAAACTTAAAATCAGCAATGGAATATACTATACTCAAAATAACATATTTTCCCCTTCTGAGAATATAAATCTCATCATTTAAGACATCATGAAATAAATTCATCACCACAAAATCATGAATTTTATATTGTATATGCATACCATGTAAAAGAAACCAATTAGATCAGTGTTAGTTAAAATAATTTCACCTTGATATTCTTATTTAAATGTTTTCTCTCTATATCCAGTTCATCACAATCGTGAATTTACCATTTGCACTCATCATCTGAATAACTACCAGTGTTTTGTATAATTTCATAAAGTTGGAGCTAAATAATACCAGAGTATCTGTATTCTTGGAGGTAGTACATTTAAATCTGTAAAGCATTAAAAATTAATTTTAGGGGCTTCCCTGGTGGCGCAGTGGTTGAGAGTCCGCCTGCCAATGCAGGGGACACGGGTTCGTGCCCTGGTCTGGGAGGATCCCACATGCCGCGGAGCGGCTGGGCCCGTGAGCCATGGCCGCTGAGCCTGCGCGTCCGGAGCCTGTGCTCCGCAACGGGAGGGGCCACAACAGTGAGAGGCCCGCATACCGCAAAAAAAAAAAAAAAAAAAAATTAATGTGATAAATATTTGCGGAATACAAATCTAGCAGCAGTAGTAAGTAATCTATTTCCTTTAGAGATTATCAGTGTATCAAAATCACTTTTAGATTCATCTGGATATTTATCCAAAATAATAGAAATCAGGATCTTGAAGAGATATTAGCACGACTATGTTCATTGCGGCACTATTCACTGTAGCCAAGCTATAGAAACAATCTAAATGTCCATTGATGGATGACTGGATAGAGAAATTGGGCTATATACAACAATGGAATAATATTCAGCCTTAAAAAAGTAGGAAATTATGCCATGTGCACCAACATGGAGGAACGTTGAGGACATTATGCTAAGTAAAATGAGACAGTCACAGAAAGACTGCACAGTTCCACTTATATAAGGTATCTAAAATAGATTCATAGAACCAAAGTGTGAAGTGGTTGCCAGGGGCTGGGAGAAGGGGGAAATAGGGAGTTACTAATCCATGGGCATAAAATTTCACTTAAGCAAGATGAATAAGCTCTAGAGATTTTCCATACAATGATGCAACTATAGTCAACAATAATAATGTGTTGTGCACTTAAAAACTGGTTAAGAGGGTAGATCTCATATTAAGTATCCTTACCATAATAAAATAATATTTTTTTAAGAAATTGGTTTTAAACAAAAATTACAGTATGATAAATTGCAGGTGTTCTGTTACCATTTTATCTCAAAAGATATCAATCAGCCCTATTAGAAAACAGTCAACCCTTATTTCTCTGGGAAATGTCATAAGGGACAGCTGGGGTTTCTGAGATAAGGAACCGTAAAACTCATGAGTCTATCTCGCTTCGCAGAAAGAGAAATTTCATCCAAATGCATTAGTTAAAGAAAAAACTTTCGTTTCTGGTGTATGTATTTCCACTCTAAAACAGGTCTGGGTCTCCATTTGAAGCCTCAAAATTGCTTCCAGTAATCACTGTTCATTTCCTTGACTGATCCAAGATGGAGATCAAAGGTTATTTGTAAAAGAAAGAGGAAAATTCTCACTCTTGTGAAAGCCAGAAGGCAGAATGATTGATAGCAGTTTCTTATGTCCTACTAGATTAAGGTTTCTTAAACTTTACTATGTATACAAATCACCTATGGAGCTTGCTAAAAAGAAAGCCTGATGAGTCCCACCTCCTGAGATTCTGATTCATTCAATCTGGCTGGTGTCCAGGAAGCTGCCATTTTTAAAAAAAAATTTATTTACTTATTTGTTTTTGGCTGTGTTGGGTCTTGTTTCGCTGCGCGCGGGCTTTCTCTAGTTGCGGAGAGCAGGAGCTACTCTTCGCTGTGGTGTGTGGGCTTCTCATTGCGGTGGTTTCTCTTGTTGTGGAGCACCGGCTCTAGGCGTGCAGGTTTCAGTACTTGTGGCACACGGGCTCAGTAGTTGTGGCTTGTGGGCTCTAGAGCGCAGGCTTAGTAGTTGTGGCGCACGGACTTAGTAGCTCCGTGGCATGTGGGATCTTCCCGGACCAGGGCTCTAACCTGTGTCCCCTGCATTGGCAGGCAGATTCTTAACCACTGCACCACCTGGGAAGTCCCGAAGCTGCCATTTTAAGGCACAGCTTTAATTACACGCTAAGAGATTCAGAATCAAATGATCATGAGGGCGTACTTTGAAAAACAACATGTTTGTGACAGGTATTTAGAGGTTGCAGAAGTTAGGAGATTTTTTACTGTCAGTAACAGTGGGAAATTAAAAAAGAATGACATCTTCCTTCATGATACTAAAGTACTGTTGGCTGTATTCTTCTTTTATTCTTTCTAATAAGACATACGGTATTCAGAGACATTTCACCAAAGGTGATACTTTTTACTAAACCATTAATAAAGTCAAAAAAAGAAAGAAATTTTCCCCAACTTAACATTCTTATAATTCCCCTAAATGTTAACTTTATTCCTTAATAAATGCAAATTTATCAAGTTCACTATTACTAAATATACCACAGATAGTAATTAATAGTAACTAATTATTAAGTCCTTAATATGTGCTGGTCTCTGTTCTAGGTATTTGGCTTATATCATCTCATTTAATCATCAGAAAACTTCGTATGAGTTAAGTGCTATAATTATTCCCATTTTCTAAATAGGAAATTGAGATAGTAAGATTAAAACATTTGCATAATGTCACAAGTCTTGTAAGATACAGTAATTATATATTTTTTCAGAGATATCAATAAAAGAGTATGAGGTTAACTAGCATATCTATATAAGGCTTTTTATCTTCTAATTTGTCTTTATAAGCTCTATATTTTTCATGAATCATTGTTTTGTGAGATACCATACAGTTAATAAAAAGGGAACATTTTTTTCTGAAAAATAAACATAGTATAAAATATTATGTTTGTCATTAAATTATACATGCACTAAAATCTTGGTATAGATCTGTAAGACCCATTTGACTCTTTTTTTTTTTTTTTTTTTTTTTTTTTTTTTTTTGCGGTATGCGGGCCTCTCACTGTTGTGGCCTCTCCCGTTGCGGAGCACAGGCTCCAGACGCGCAGGCTCAGTGGCCATGGCTCACGGGCCTAGCCTCTCCGCGGCATGTGGGATTTTCCCGGACCGGGGCACGAACCCATGTCCCCTGCATCGGCAGGCGGACTCTCAACCACTGCGCCACCAGGGAAGCCCCCATTTGACTCTTAAACCTTTTTTTTTCCATTTTAATCAACATTTTACTTATGATTCTTGATCATGCATAGCAAAATAAGAAAGACCTTTTGTTAATAATTTAAAGTCTATAAATTTCCTTGCAGAGTTATGAAAGAATAATGTAGTTGACTTCATATTTCAAAGGTCACAAGTACAAATCTGATGAAGTATATAGTTTGTAAAAAAATCCGCCTCTTCTTTTTTCATTATACTACAATAATAGATCGGTTCTTTTTAAAGTATTTTTGGAACACAAAACAGCAAGAGCTGATTCAAGTAAACCATGCATCTCAAAATAATCAAGTTTAGAAAATATCATTTAAACTGACGAGCTATTTTTCACTAAAAACATACTTTGACATTTATGTAATCTAAGGAGACAAAGCATAGATAAGAAGGTTATCCATTCTTTATACCATGCTTGCTTGTAATATTTTAATTAAAAAGCAGGATATGATGATGTCAAGACAAATAAGCTCATTTAAGTAAAAATCCAGTAACATGTTTGTGCCTATATCTATTTGTCACATCTAAAAGGAGAATCATAGTTTTCCCCTGAATTTACCGTAAGACTTCTTTAGTTTTAATTATACTCTTAAAGGGTAAGAGTCAGTGTTCTTGCTAACCTGTGAAACTGTAGTTCAATGTTCACAACTTCTGAGAAATAATAAAGTCTTAAAATTGAAGATAACTTGGAGATTTTATCAAATTCATTTAATATCTCACTAATAAATATTCCATAACATCTGTGTATTTTCTGTTCTTCTTGGCAACATTCTGAACAGGAAAGTGGAGATGGGGATAATTTTGATGTAATATAAATGGAAGAAGTCAGGAGGCATGTATGTGTTCTAACAATGAATAAAAAAAGCAACAGGACAACATGGAGATCCTGAAATGCTATTTGAAAGACATTGAAAATTGTAAATCAAAGAGATTGCAAACTAAAAAAGAGTTGAAAGAATTAATCTGAGACGTGTTATGATTTTTTTTCAAAGTAAAATATGCTTTTTCAAGGGAAAGCATGTCTTCTTAGCTGTTTTAAAGTCTTTCAGTTCAGAGCATGGCACATAGTATGCCCTGAAAGAATAAATGTATGAATGTATTCATGAGAGCTCTGCCTATGTGAGATCAACCTGATACTGGCAGAGTTTGGAGAAAGAAATTGGAATAGTATTTGGAAATTTCAGAATGCTTTTGAGATCTTTCATGATCTCATCTTCATCATTATGAACATCATTTAGATTGTACTCCTAAGAAGACAGATGCATAAAAACTAATTAAGACCTGGTAAAATAGCAAATAAACTTCCTAAATTATAAATATATATATGTATTCATGTAATGTGAGAATGGAGGATGTAGATCACCACACAGTAATTACACAGGCACAATTCTCATAATAAGTGACGTTTACATTCTACCTGGCTTGAAAGTCACACTAAAATAAATAACCTCACTGTTGAGCATGGTTATTATCTCCAGAAAACCAGGGTCACAATGAGAATTACAGGAGTGAATGAAGATCCTGAAAAGTGTCTCTTCCTCTAACTTTTACTTTAAATATGAATGTATTTAAGTTGTTTCACCTTAAGAATCTCAATAAACTGGAAGAAAAAAAAAAGAATCCTTGGGTGGAGAAGACAGCAACCAGAAGTAAGGGAGGCTCACCTACGTTTTGGATAATGAACATTAATCTACCTACAGTAATACTGTATGCCTGGCTTTATAATTCCAGGCTTGGGAAGGAGACTTCAGGGAATTGAGGAAGTACTATTGGATAGGAAAGTAGTCTGCATGCTGCATGCAAACTGTGGAAATCGGAATGAAGAAATTAAATGGAAAGAGATGAAATGAACAAATCAAAATGAAGATTTTCAGATGGGATTTAAAAAAGCACAACCTATATACTGTTTACAAGAGATACATCTAACATATATGGATACAGAAAAGTTGAAAGTCAATGTATAGGTTAAAAAATTCTCTGTAAATATGAATCAAAAAGAGTTTGTAAAGTTAAATTTATAGAAGACAAAGTAGACTTTAAGGAAAAATGATTACTGGAAATAAATGGGACTATTTTATAGTTATTAAGGATTAAATTGATGAAGATATAATTCTAATTTATTAAAAAATCAATATCTATAAAAAACTTAACAAAACCATCAGGATACATAGATACATACATAATGAGGTTGGAATATATTAACAAAACTCTCTCAGCGGGCTTCCCTGGTGACGCAGTGGATAAGAATCCGCCTGCCAATGCAGGAGACACGGGTTCAAGTCCTGGTCCAGGAAGATCCCACGTGCCATGGAGCAACTAAGCCTGTGGGCCACAACTACTGAGCCTACGCTCTAGAGCCCGCAAGTCACAACTACTGAGCCCGCGTGCCACAACTACTGAAACCCGTGCACCTAGAGCCCATGCTCCACAACAAGAGAAGCCACAGCAGTAAGCCCGTGCACCACAACAAAGAGTAGCGCCCTCTCACCACAACTAGAGAAAAGTCCACGTGCAGCATCGAAGACCCAATGCAGCCAAAAATAAATTAAATAAATAAATAAATTTATAAAATAAAAAAAAAACCCTCTCAGTAGCACATACAACCAGCAAGTTAAAAATTACTAAGGGTTGGGACTTCCCTGATGGCACAGTGGTTAAGAATCAGCCTTCCAATGCAGGGGACATGGGTTTGATCCCTGGTCAGGGAACTAGATCCCACATGCATACCGCAACTAAGAGTTTGCATGCCACAGCTAAGGAGCCCATGAGCCACAACTAAGGAGCCCACCTGCTGCAACTAAGACCACCGGTGCAACCAAAATAAATACTAAAATAAAAAAATTTTTTAAATTACTAAGTGTTTAGAAGATATAAACAGTGGTATTAAGAAATATAACCTAATATATCTGTATGGAGTACCATACCCAACAATTCCTGAATTCATGCTTTATAAGCACATAGTAGTATTAACAAAAATTTGTCATATATGTTTCCATATAGCAAGTCTCAAACAATTTCAAGAGATAAAACTCAGAGTAATTTTCTGATTGCAGTGCAATTACAGTAAGAATCAATAACAAAAATAGAGGCAAAAATCTCCAAATGGTGATTATCAGGGGCTAGAGGGGGAGCGAAAAGAGGAATTGTTTTTAGTTGGGTGTAGAGTTTCAGATTTGCCAGATGAAAAAGTTCTGAGGATCTGTTTCATAACACTGTGAATATACTTAATGTTAAAGAACTTAAAAATGGTTAAGATGATAACTTTTATATTGTATTTTTTACCACAATAAAAAAATTTGTGGGATAAAACTAAATCATAAATTAAAGACTATTAATTTTATGTGAGAAAAGGAAGACTGGATATTTTTTTAAAAATCTGTTGCCACAGGACAGGAATAAAGATGCAGACAGAGAAAATGGACTTGAGGACACAGGGAGGGGAAAGGGTAAGCTGGGATGAAGTGAGAGAGTGGCATGGACATATATACACTACCAAATGTAAAATAGATAGCTAGTGGGAAGCACCTGCGCAGTACAGGGAGCTCAGCTCGGTGCTTTGCGACCACCTAGAGGGGTGGGATAGGGAGGGTAGGAGGGAGATGCAAGAGGGAGGAGATATGGGGATATATGTATATGTATAGCTGATTCACTTTGTTATACAGCAGAAACTAACACAACATTGTAAAGCAATTATACTCCAATAAAGATGTTTTTAAAAAATCTATTGCCAAATCTAAGGTCTTGAAAATTTACCCCTGTATTTTCTTATAAGACATTTGCAGCTTTAGCTAGTTCATTTGGGTCTTTGATCCATTTTGAATTAATGTTTGTACATAGTGTGAACTAGAGGTCCCACTTTATTCTTTTTCACATGGATATCCTGTTGTTCCGGTGCCATTTGTTGAAGAGACTATTTTTCCCCCATTGAATGGTCTTGGCAGTATTGTCAAAAATCATTGTATGTATGGATTTATTTCTGGACTCAATTCTATTCTGTTGGTGAATAGGTCTATCCTTATGACAGTATGAAGCTGTTTTTGTTACTGTAGCTTTGTAGTAAGTTTAGAAGTCGGGGAGAGTGAGCCCTCCAAATTTTTTTCTTTTTCAAGACAGTTTTGGATATTTAGGATTCTTTATGAATTCCATATGAATTTTAGGATCAAGTTTTCCATTTCTGAAAAAAGATCATTAGGATTTTATGGGAATTGCAAAGAATCTGAAGATAATTGTGAGGAGTATTGCTATCTTAACAATATTAAGTTTTCAGTCCGTGAACCCAGGGTATCTTTCAGTTTATTTAGGTCTTCTTTAATTTCTGTCCCAATTTTTTGTAGTTTTCAGTGTATAAGTCTTACATCTACTTGGCTAAGTTTATTTCTAAGTACTGTATTTTTTTGGATGCTGTTATAAATAGAACTGTTTTGTTACCTTCCTTTTCAGATAGTTCATTGACAGTATACAGAAATGCAACTGAGTTTTTACGTGGTACTCTTATATCCTGCAACTTCACTGAATTTACTTATTAGCTCTAACTGGTTTTTTTGTGTGTGTGCATTCTTTAGGATTTTCTATATATACGGTCATATCATCTGTGAATAGAAATAGTTTTCCTACTTCCTTTCCAACTTGGATGCCTTTGACTACTTTTTCTTTCCTAATTGCTCTGTCTTGAACTTCCAGTATAATACTGAATAGAAGTGATGAGGTGAAGTTCCTCATCTTGATCTTAGAGGAGAAGGTTTCACCATTAAGTATGATGTTAGCTGTATGTTTTTCATAAATGCACTTTATCATTTTGAGGAAGTTCCCTTCTATTCCTAGTTTGTGGACTGCTTTTATCAAGAAAGAGTGTTGCAGTTAGTCAAATATGCTTTCTGCATCAATCTAGAACATCATGGGTTATTTTTTCCCCTTCATTTCACTAATGTAGCTCCAGAGTAACAGAGATGATCATCTGTGAAGTAAGATAAGTATGATTTAATAATTGAATTTGCCAACATGGGAATCATAGTGACCTTAACAATAGTTGGTTTGATGAAATGTAACAAATCTTGACTGAATGCAGGCTCAACAGGAAATGAGAGGTGAGAAATTAGAGCTCTCAGCTCTTGAGGTCTCTTCAACTCTTTTGAGGAACTTTGCTATAAATGAGGGGTTAGGAAATGAGGAGGTATCTTGAAGGAGATGCAGTGGGTATGAGTTCTTTTTAAAGACTGGGGAAATTATAGCATTTTATATGCAAATAAGAATGATTTAGAAGGGGGGGAAATTGATGAAGCTAGTGTTAAAGGAGAATCACTGGAGCCAGTAAGGATGGTATCTAGTGGACAGGTCAAGAGAGTGACCTAAACAGAAGTTCTGAAAGTTTCTCCACTATAAACAGAGAAAGACCATATGGTCACAGGTACATGTGTCTGAGTTACTGAGATTGTGAGTGTTTTTAGATGTTCTCATTTGATTGCCTCTGTATTCTCAGTAAGTTAAAACTATCAACTGTTGAGACTGAGGATGGGGGAAGAGGTTTTAGCTGTATGAGGAGAGAGGAAAAGGTGTGAAGTGGTCAGAGGGAGAAAGCTCAGGAAATGTGATATGATTGTAAGGTGTCATTTGGGACCTGATATATATTATATAATATATACAAATATATATTATATACTTTATAGAATTCTATGTATTATGTATATAAAAGTCTATATAAAATTATGTATATACATGTAGAGAAATATGTGTATATATAATTATATATTATGTAATTATTAATGGTTCTATATTATATATATATATGTATGTGGAGAGTTTGCTAATGTACCCAGGAATTGAGTGCTTGGTACAAGATGAATGTCTCACCATTTGCCCTTTTCCTCCTATCAGTTTTCCTTATGATAGAATTTGTGGTAAATATCAGCACATCATTTACATGTGGTAAAAAGATAAATATAACTCAGTGATTACTCTGTCTACTTCTAACAAGGAGGCAGGGGTCCCAGTACCTGCCTGGTTTCTATAGGAAAGGACACCTATTTTAGCTACCATAATTAAGGAAGAATAAACAGGAACAAAAAGTCATGAGTCGTTGTGCCCATAGGAGGGAAATCTGAGAATAGATTTTTTTTAAATAAAATGTATTCACTATTTCCCTTATATGAGATGGCTAAAAATATGTGAAACTAATCCATTCTGTAAGATTAAATTGACTTGCTCACAGAGCTGGTGATGGTAGAATTTTTAATTTGTGTGAATTCTTAGATATGACACAAAAAGCCAAACCTCTATTATCTAAACCCCAGCTAACCCACACTTATGGGTTAGTGTAAAGTCTTGTCGTTCTAAATCACAGTTTTAAGGTGTTTTTAAAAATTTTTGTAGCACATTTGTAGCAATAACTGATGGAGCCACTGGGAGGACATGATCTTACTATTGAGATACTTACAGTATTCCAAACACAGTGCTTTTCTGTAGAGGCCTGATGACTAAATGAATGAACAATTAAAAAATTAAAACTTAGCTTCCACATTTAACTAACACCAATTGTGATTCCAGGAATCACATCTCTAATATAAATAATGCCCTTGAATTGTACCCCAGCTACAATGTTCCTTAATTAAATACTATTCATGTCCATTATATAAGTATCTGAGTTAGAAAATGTTACCCTTTTTTATCTGATAATTTTGTACATATATTATTGGCTAACTTTATTTTTTGTTTTATTAAACATTTATATTGAGCTTATATGTTAGATACTCTTCTAAGTAACCATAAAAATATTGATTTCCTCCTCATAGAATTGTCTGTGTTACGTGTTGTTATCATTTTTATTCTAAAGATAATTAAACTGAGGCTCATAAATTTAAGCAGTTTGTCTAAAATAGTCAGATATTAAGTATTGAAGCTGGGTTTCAATACAGGCAGTCTGGCTTCAGGATCTGGGCTCTTACCCAATAAACAATACTGTTATAAATAAAATATAACAGTAAAAGTGGGTAAATAATTAATAAAATAAAAATGTAAAACATTAGTCTGTATATCATTCAGAATTATCTTAATTAACAGTGTTCCATGTCAGGGAGCATGCACTGAAAAGGAGATTAGTTTCCAAGAAGTTTATTAAGGAGTGCTTTCAGGAGCAGCACCTGTAGGGGAAGAGAATGAAACAGGATTAAGCAGAAGGTGGGCTGTGATTCAGTCACACGCAAAAAAGTTAGCTGACCTCACGTGAAGAACCTCTGAACGTACAAAGACTCTTCAAAGTAGTCCTGAATTGAGGTGTTGGAATCAAGATTTTATATCCCTGCCTCAACCAGTCCTTGGATACAGTCTGCCGGTGGAAAGAAGTCCTAACCTTGTGCAAGGCTGCTCTCTTCAGTCAAGGGCAATTCTCCAAAAGGGCTGACAGCTGCAAGTTCTCTCTCAACAGATAGTACTTCCCACTAGCTGGGTTTCCATTTTGAAGAGTTTGCTGGGTGGTACATAATAGCCTCCACTACAACTTCCACAGGTATAGGAAACACATTTTGGGTAGCATTGGCCTAAGCCATGATCTTTTAGAACACTATATCACACCAGGCCAAGAGTAATCTGTATTTTGTTAACTACCCTTTTTTACACGGGGGTAGTGAGTTTGAGGGATTTCGAGGCTGATCGAAAAGGATCTAATCAATAGGTGGCAGTAGCATGCAAGGAGCTGTATTCAGGCAGCATTTGGATAGGTTGGATTCAAGGGGAAGTCCCTTACTGCAGGCCACCTTCCAGAGGCAGCAGTGCAAGGGCTGCCCCCAGAAGGGGAAAAGGACATGGGAACTCCTGGGGGAGATGGGGAATCAGGAGGTTTATGTGTGTAGGTGATACTGATTGCTCAGCAGCAAGGTGGGGAGTCTTTCACTCAGAGAACTCTGAAGGGCAGCAGTGACTAGGATCTTCTAGAGCTACAGAGCTTATCTAGATATAACAGATGTTGGGTGCAGTTTTGTGGAGGTATGCAAAACAGGAAAGCTCTCAATGGCTAACAATCTGCTTTATTTGCGGTATTTTTAAAATAATCAGATGTATAAAAATTTAAGTTTGGTGCCGATAGGCTTTTGGCTACTGTAAGAAGCAAACAATGTAGAACTAAGGCGCATAAGCCATCTTTTTTTGTGTGTGTGTGTGGTACGTGGGCCCCTCACTGCTGTGGCCTCTCCCGTTGCGGATCACAGGCTCCAGATGCGCAGGCTCAGTGGCCATGGCTCACGGGCCTAGCCGCTCCGCGCGGCATGTGGGATCTTCCCGGAGTGGGGCATGAACCCGTGTCCCCTGCATTGGCAGGCGGACTCTCAACCACTGCGCCACCAGGGAAGCCCCGTAAGCCATCTTTTGACTCATTTATATAATACCTGCCATGGCCTTTATCCAGGTACTAAAGCCTATATAACAAGACCACCATATGTACGACATTCAACTTAGTGGAATACAATTCCTGTATTTTTAAATTTAATATGAAAATACAACCAATGTAATGACATCAGAATATTTTTTTAAATGCCACACATGAATATTCCATGTGGCTTAAGTTGTATTCTTTATTATAAAGTGTAAATTTTGCTATATATCCATATGATCTACATTATTGATTTGATGTTTCATGTACTAGAGCCTTATTGAAGTATGAAAGTATCATAATATTAGTGTGTTTTTATCTTTTATTTTCTCCTCGTATCCCCTGTGGTTGCTCTGTTTTTAGTGCATAGTTATTCGTAACTATTATATATACAATCTGATTGTGACTTTAGTATTAAAAAGTGCCATTCTTTCCCATGAATAATGCTTTTGGCTCAAATTATACTTTATTTGATATCAGGTATTAAATGTTTGATTGCTTATTGTTTCCTTTTGCCTAGTACATCTTGGCATATTCCTTTATTTTAGCCTTTATGAATCACTTTGTTTAATACAGAATATACTTGTATCTTAGATTGTAAGTCAGATTGGATATTATATTTAATACATGTGTTAAGCCCATAGTGTTTCTGACAGAGTTGAATTTGAACATTTTTTGACTCCTAGTCACGTGCTCCTTGTAACTCTATCAGTGGCTTCCAACCCTGGATCCTTAGAACCCTGGATGTCTAGGGGTACTTGAAGGAAGAAATATGGGCATTGTTTTAAAAGCTCAAGTAGAAGTTAGTTATCCATTTCCCCATAAAAAGGCCATGTGGGTAAATGAAAAGGTGAAGTGTGGCAGCTGGAATTACAGGAACTCAGTGAGGAACATAGCTATTCCCTTACTCTTGAGATAAACTCTATTGAATGATTTCATATTTTAATAAGAATAGGTAAATGAGGATTAATCAGTAAACACAACTTGTTTGAAAGCCAGCATCTTTCAGAACACCAGGAAAAATCAAAATAAAGGTCATCTTGGTTGAAAAAGAGTTGTGAACTGTTACACTGAAATATGCAGACCATTTTATACATTTTATTTTTACTGTCATGAAATATATATATAACATGAAATTTGCCATTTTATCCATTTTTAATGTACAGTTCAGTGGCATTAATTACATTCACAGTGTTGCATATTTATTATCACTCTTTTCACCTCAAACATAAATTATGTAACCATTAATCAATAATTCTGATTCCCCCTCCACCCAGCTCCTGGTAACCTCTAATCTACATTCTGATTATATGATTTTTTTTCTTTTCCAGATATTTCATATAAATGAATCATATAATATTTATACCTTTGTGTTTGGCTTCACTTAGCATAATATTTTCAGTATTTGTCAATGTTACAGCATGTATCAGAACTTCATTTTTTTATTATTTAGGGCTGAATAATATTCCATTGTATGTACATCCCACATTTGTTTATCCTTTCATCTGTGGATGAACATTTAGGGTTTTTCTACCTTTGCCTATTATGAATGATGGTACAGTGAACAGTGGCACACAGTGTATGAGTGTTTTTAGTGATTTTGTGTATACAACTAAAAGTGGAATTTACGGGTAGTATAATAATACTATGTTTTAAGTATTCAAGTCCTTTGCACCTTTTTTTAGTTGAGTTGTTTGTCTTTTTGTTGAATTGTAATATGGTTTGTGTATATATATTATAAAGCTCTATATATATACACACACACAAACATATATGTTCTAGATATTAAAACTTTATCCAATACATGATTTATAAGAATTTTCTCTCATTTTGTGGGTATTTTCACTTCCTTAATAATGTCTTTCGAGGGACGAAAGCTTTTAATGAAGTCCAGTTACCACTTGTTTCATCTTGTGCCTCATGCAGATTTCAAAAATAGTTCAGCAGATTCAATGACAGAACTTTAGTTAGCAATATTGTTGGAATTCTGAAGTTGCACAGGACTAATAATGCTATCTTATGCTTTTAATTGATGTTCAAATTATGACTTTTCCAGTGCCAGATTATTTCTGTGGGCCCTAAGGGCCTATGTCACTGTGAATCAGCATGCTTGGCATGCCATAATTAAGCACAAAATATGACAAATAACTGTCATTCATTTTTACCAAAATATTTTTCTGCATACTGCTGACTTTATAAATGGGGATACAATTAAAAACCCAGGAAGGCAATTACAGAGAAACATAAAGTGATAAAGTTGTGATGGAAGTATTAGCTAGTTTCAAAGTATTATCTTGTACTCTGATTGGCACCCTGTACATTACGTCTGTTAAAATCAGACTGGCAGTTAGAATTTAAGAAAATAGGTTTGGCAGCATAGCCAAATGCTCACCGATTACACAGATGACTCAATGTGTAACTTCCTGGCATTTTGATAATTGCTGAGATTAATAAAGCACATCAGTGATTACCATAAATAATATAAGAATGTATTTTGAGCACTTATAGCTAGCTAGATTATCAAAAATTATTATACAGCTATTATAAACAAAGTTCTATGCTGTCTACCCAGCCTATTTTCGGGCCTGTAAGTAGGCACATCCTTATAACTTGATGTATACACACAAACGCACATGCACACACACACACCCCGCGCTAAGAACATACTTGAATAACGTAAGATAAAATGAGGTTTATGCACTTAAATGATTACACCTAGTGGTCATCCAAGAGCAAGAAGCTTTGTGTGCATTCTGTCATGCTTCAGCACCACAACCAGCTTGGAAACGAAATTCCCCAAATGGATAGTCCAGAAGATAAATATTTGGTTATGGCTTATTGATGCGTCCTTGAATCTCCATCCAGGCACCCCGTCCCATTCATGTTTTGTAGTTGGTAGGCATTAAGACATGTGTGGACCCCTGAAACATAATCTTTTTTATACATTGCCTTGCATAATGCTCAACTGAAATTTCTTTCAAGAGCTTGCTATGTTTCTTTTGCTTTAGTTTGTACATGTCCTTGCCTGGAGTCTTCTGTTCCTAAAGTGAATAAGCCAGGAAAAATCCAAAAGAATTTGAGAGCTGCAGTCCACTCCTATTGGTTTATCATGTCATGGGTAGGATATTTCCGCAGCAATCAAAAGTTTTGAAATAAACTGTGGCGCTTCTTGGCTCATATATGCATTTACTTATGCTTCATCTGTTACAGAAACTTTTAAAGGTATCACAAAGATATAAAACACAAGAAAAAATGAATTACAAGTGATTTTTTAGGAAGTTGAAACAAGATTAGAGACATCAGGTGCAGTCAGGGATGAGATATAGTATGGTCATGTCACTTGCTCTGGAGAAGCCAAAATGTTTTTCTAGCAGCCAATGTATGGAGGAAAAATGAAGAGTGGCACAATCATGCTCCATGGGATAAAAACCAACTAATTGCTTCAAAGAGTCAACTACTCTTCCTGACACTAACATCTGAAAGCCATTTCTCCCTAAGTTTTCCTTGAAAAGACTGGAAAGCCTTTGATAACATCCTTACCTAAACATCAAGATGAATCCCTTAGAATATTTCTGTGTCATCTGAAGTTGTGGGTAGATGACATCACAACACAGTATTCACTGAATGAAATCTTAGTGTGGTTGGGAGAAGACATAGTAGATTTTAGGTACAGGGCTTTTGGCTCAGTTGATTTAATCATTGAGTAGATTTTAGAGCACCTAGAGGAATAGATAGATTGCAAGACTTTCCTCTAATCATTTACTAGTATTACTTTTTCAGTAGAGATTTTAGGTTTTGTTTATACCTAGGTGAGCAGTTAGTGAGATAGTGTTCTGTCTGTTTACTGAGAGACCATGTGCAAAGTGATTCAGAGACCCAGCTTTGCAGTCCTGGGTTTTTATGCCAGCAACATCACTTAATACCTCTGTGATCTTGAGCAAGTTGTTAAGCCTCGCTATGCCTCAGTTTTCTTATCTGTAAAAACAGAGATATTGCCTATTTGAAAGGGTTCATGCCCTGGGTAGGCTGAGCAGGCTTTGACATCCTGAGAAAGCTCCTGGGAAATGAGTTGTGGTTCTTGGCAATTGGAAGATGACCCCGATAACTTCCATGCAGGAAACCAAAAATGTCCTGGGATAAAAATGAAGGGCTCTGTAGAGTGCCTGTCATAATTCCCATCTTAAATATCAGCTATTGTATATCACCTAAATTATAGCCGTTCAGTTACACGTAAACAATATATACCGTAACTAACAGTTGAGTTAGAGGTTGAGTTCACATCCTCCTGTGGAAATTGAGGAGCATAATAAGGATTTATGCTAAGTGGAAGGCAACCCACCCCACTAAGGAAGTTCTTGTGAATGGGGTCAAAATTCTCCTTAGGACATAATTGTGAGTCTGCTTTAATGCACAGACCAGTGTGTGACCAAGGTCTCCAATTTCTGCTCCAGAAGCATAGCCAGGAAAATTTTTAACTTGGGATCTTTTTTTTTAATTGTGGTGAAATTGACATGACATAAAATTAACAATTTTTAAAGTGTACATCTGGTTGGTATTTAACACATTCACAATGTAGTACAGCCACCATCTCTATCTAACTCCAAAACTGTCACTTCTACAAAAGGAGATCTTGTACCCATTAAGCAGTTACTCCCTAAGGTCCTCTCCTCCAGCTTCTGGCAAGCACCAATATGCTTTCTGTACTATGGATTTACCTCTGCTGGACATTTCATATAAATGGAATCATACAATATCTGATCTTTTATATCTGGCTTCCTTCACTTAATGTTTTCAAGGCACATTTATGTTGTAGCATTTATCAGTACTTCTTTTCCTTCTATGGCTGCAAAGTAATGCCACACTTTGTTTATTTATCCATTGATGGGCATTTGGGCTGTTTCCACCTTTTGACTGTTGTGAATAGTGCTATGTGTATCAAGTATTTGTTTGTGTATCCCTTCTCAATTGTTTTGTATTTAAACCTGGAAGTGGAATTCTTGGGTCATATGGCATTCTATGTTTAGGTTTATAAGAGCAGCTAAACTGTTTTCCAGAGTGGCTGCTCCATTTTACATTTCCACCATCTATTTACAAGGGTTCCAATCTCTCCACATCCTCACTAATACTTGTTATATTCTATTCTTTTTAAATTGCATGAAGTGGCATATCACTGTGTTTTTGATTTGCATTTCCCTAATGGCAGTCGACATAAATCATCTTTTCATGTGCTTGTTGACCATTTGTATATCTTATCACATATATGATTTGCAGATATTTTCTTCTATTCTTTAGGTTGCCTTTTCACCTTCTTGATAATATCTTGTGATACACAATTTTTTAAAATTTTTGTTAAGGTCCAATTTATCTACTTTTTTTGCTCATGTTTTAAGGTCTTATCTAATAATCCATCACTAGGATTTCTAATATTTCTGTATTTTAACTCTAATACTTAGGTTACTGGTCCATTTTGAGTTATTTTTTTGTATATACAGTATTGTAAGGTAGAGTTCCAAATTCATTCTATTGCGTGTGGATATCCTTTTTTCTCAGCACCATTTGTTGAAAAGACTGCCTCTTCCCCATTGAATGGTAAATTCTCTCTTTCTCTCTCTCTTTTCCCCAAATGACCTGTGCATCTTTCTCATATACCTACTTATGCTCTTCTTCTGCCTTCAGTTCTTTTCCCCACATTTTCATCTGCCTAACTTTAGTCACCCTGTCTTCAGGTACCATCCTGTCTTCAGGTACCATCCTGTCTTAAGGTACATGACATCTCTCTCCAGATCTTCTGTGCATCTGCTAAGCCTGGAATGATTAGTTCCCTTATTGGAATCATGTGGCAGCTGATACACACCTTTATTGCAATATTTGTCACTGTTATTATAGTTAATGTTTGTCTTTCCCACCATATTGTGAGAACTTTTGAAGGCAGGGTTTGTGTATTAGGCACTTATAGCAAATGGGAGAGAGCAGTCCTTCAGTACTTCTCTGCTGGATGACTGGACCATGAATAAAGTATTATAAATATCTAGAACTTAGAGTTAACAAAATAGAAATAAAGTGAAAAAGATTACTTGATTTTTCAAAGGGCAATATTTCTGGGACAGGTGATAAAAGTGGAAATAGCCAAGATGTCAGGAGGAAAAAAGATGTTAGAGAAATAAGGAATCTAAAAATTTGATAATGACTTTGCAGCTCCAGAAATTGTTTTCTTGGAAAAATAGTGGTGTGTGTGTGTGTGTGTGTGTAGAAGGGGGGCAGCCAGGCAAGATGCAGGATCTGAAATACTGTGAGATCACTCACATCCACAAATTTCTCATTTGCTGATATATCATGAACCTTACTATCAACCTGCCACTAACAGAGATTCTGTGATTTCTGTACCATCTAAAGGCACATTCATATTGTCTGTTGAAAGACAGCAAGAGAGAACATAGTCCTCTCTTGAAATAATGTTAAGACGTTTACAAGTATTTCAATGAGAAGTGATTAATTTAGTAGCTTTTGTAATGAGTACATTTGGCATATATGTTAAACATGTTTATTCTTCCTGGCATCATGTTTCCCTATAGCCCTTTGACAATGCAGGCCACAGTATGAGGCTTTGTCACCAAGGAATATGAATACAACAAGATATGTAGTTGGTGCCTAAAGAAAAAACAAAAGACAGAAAGTAAGTTATTAGAGAGAGGGAGATATCATTACCAAGAAAAGGTAAGGAAGATCCTTTTCATATAGAAGAGAGAGAGAAGGTATCGGAGGTTGGTGTCTTTCTTTGCTCCCATTCCTTATAGTGAATTTCAGAGGGGGAAGGCAAATGAGAAGATTAGAAAAACAAGATAATTGTTGCAGAAAAACAGACCTCAGAGGCAATTTTGTACCACATTGAGTTTGCGAATCTAGGTGAGGAGCACCTCACAGTGAGCACCCTGTGAACACATGGTACCCACATCAGAGTGAAAGTAAAGTGTGAAAAGGAGAATTTCAGGCAGAAGGAAGATGAAGTAGAACCGAAGGGTCTCCTGTGGCAGCTGTGTGCAATTGATCCATGAGTTCCTTATTGCCATATTGAGGTCATATAAAATAGCTGATGGTGTAGGCTAGAGGTGCAAGGAGATCAACAGAGTGCGTCAAAGAGCCCATCTGTTTGAAAGCTACTGGGCCAGTTCATGCCTGTTCAGTGGTTCCGATGGGCGTTATAGTCAACCTCATGGGATTTCTCATGCTGAGGTAAAGCCTGCTCAGCCCTTGGAGCTTGTCTATGACAAGGGAATAACTCAGACCTTTCACCAGCCTTGGATTGAAAGAGAGAAGACCACCAAGGACCACAAGAATAGTAAGAGGATTCAGCTATGAATCTAGAGCTACCTCTCCCATCACCAGAAAAACACTCCAGCAGTACACTGTTCATTCCTACCCACACCACTATATGAAGAAAAAGGGAGGAGAAACTCTGAGAGTCTGAGCATTTACCCTAGAGATAGTGAGTTTACTGGAAAGAAGCTTTTGAACTTGAAAAACATTGGTATTCTTTTGATTGGCAAGTTTACTGATTTTTCTAGCTATGAAGTAGAAAGCAGTTTAAACCAATTGTGAGAAATTAAAAAGACAAACTATTTCCCAATTTATTTTTAATGTTAACATACTGATCCAACTGTATTTTCATAAATTTTGTATCCATATAATGCTTTATTAAGTATTTGATCTCTTTGTTAAAAGTTTCCCCACAAAACATCTAAAACATTTAAGATAGTAAATCATATTTGGTTACTATCAGATAGTTTAAATTATTTGTGTATATGATGCTAAGTGTGCATTTATAAACTAACATGTATAAGTGAGATGTCCACCATCAAGAGAATAAGGAAGGAGCTGGCACACTAGGGCCCAGGGGTCAAATCCAGCCCACTGCTGGTTTTTGTAAATAAAGTTTTATTGGAATGTAGCCATGATCATCTGTTTAAATATTGTCTATGTCTGCTTTTGCACTAAAACAGCAAGAGTAGTTGAAACAGAGACCATGTGGGCTGCAAAACCAAAAATATTTACTATCTGTCCCTTTACAGGTAAAGTTTGTTGAGCCCTGGCATGAGGAATCAGTCATTGCAGATATTTGACATATTTTTATTTTATTGCAATACCAACAGTCTGTCTCTGCAGCTTCTATTTGTTAAGGAGCCTTAACTCACAAATATGTTAAGATATTTTTAGAAGCACACTGAGTATCTGCATAATTATGTAAAGGCTTAGGTATAATTAGATAACAAATGGTTGCTTACTTTTTCGGTATTTTATGAAAGAAATCCTGTATAACAGAAATCACGTAACTTGAAACCATCACGATGACAAGCTACAAAAAGAAGAAAGTCATGTTTTCTTATTTCCGCAAGTGTCCAGGTATAATGGAGTTTTTCTGTGCTTCTCTGCTAAGACACATTCTGCAATTGAACACAATAAGCAGTGGAACACTAATATCCACTAATGCCCTAGCCATTGCTTAAATTATCCATTTGGGTGTAGAGAAGAAAATTAAAAAGTAGCCCGGTGAGCATGTGCATTTTTAAAAAAAACAAGTAACATTTTTAGCCCATCTTAATTGCAGTCTTCTAAAGGAGAGGCAGTAAAATCTTTAAAGCTTCAATTCCATTGTTTCTAAAAGCTAAAACAAGTAGAGGCAGAGAGAGCAAATCTGACTTACACATTGAGCAGAGCTCCAGGATGTCAAAACGTGCTGAAAATCAACAGAGCTTTGCATAGACACAGGCTGTGAGGACCATAGACTCAAGCTGGGTTATCAAAACACTTTGATTGTATATCTTCTTCCCTCATTTTTGCTATTCTGACCTTTAGGTGAAGAGAGTCAATCAAGTAAGAATCAAATAAATAATGCCAACTCTTTGAAAATTAAAAATGGAACAACTGAAGACCAAGAAAGAAAATATCAGAATATAGTGTTTTAGACCAAAGAGAGCCCCCAATTCCCACATGTGTTGTTTATTACTGTTCCTTTTATCCTGTTATGCAGTAATGCAGTCTCATTTAGAGACTCTGGTAGCATAATGGGAGTTCATGATATTTGCACTTGTGATATCTTAACCAAATTAATTTCAACATTCAAAATCTACACAAAACAACTCTAGCCTAAAGATTTTGCAATGCAGACATCTTTACATGAATCCAAGCCAGAAACAAATGAAGCGAATAGTAATCCATAGCTATTTTCCCTAGTTCAGGCAAGAGGCATGATCAGAAATAGTTAAAGCTTATCCTATAAGCACTGCCATTTGTTGATTTTACATTAGTCAGTGATTCAAATGTATGTGTCAGTTCAGATACATTTAATCAGTGAAATCAAGAGAAGAAATACAATCTGAATGAGTTTTTTTTTTCATAATGGCTAAAAGTTATTTCAGACTCTTAGATCTAGAAAAATAAACCCTGAAATTTTATTTTAAAAAGCTCCATTAGATGTCTGCACTTACATGATATATACTATATTTTCAAAAGTTCATTCAATTAACACTTTGCAATGAACTGCTTTTTGTTTGAAAAAAATGCCAACTAAATGAATTAAATAAAAGAAGAAGACCAGAATGATTCAGGGATGAAAAGGGCAGGACAGATTGCAAAGGTTAGAGCAATACATTGAAAAGGTTGAAGGAGTTTGGATCCAGCAGCTGAAAGGATGAGTTATTGATTCAAGTCCAGCTTCAGATGAATTGTTGGAGATTTGTTACAACTCATGAGAAGATACTCAGAATAAAATCAAGTACCAGTACTCAACTGGTCCACAAAAGATTTGAGTTGATTATTTACTTCTTTGATTTCTTTTGTGTTTGGTAGAGAATTTCAGCTTCCAGACTAGGATCTCCTAATGCTATTAATATTCAGAACTGATAATCACCCTGCTGATCTATTTGTATAAAAAAGTAATCTCTTCTATATTTTCCCTTCTGTATGAGGATTACTGTTTTATTTTTTGGACAATCAAGAATATTTCTAAAATATTTGGTTGAGGTCATGTATAAATCAGTTATCTGTTAGTCTCAAAACAATTCTTCTAAAACATAATTACATTTGGAAAAGGCAACATTTCAATTACCCACAAGCTGTGCACTGATTTTAGGACTCCTGTATTATATTTGATGGCACTGCCTCTCAGATGGCAGAATTATTAGAGTTCTTTGGTGTTCTCCAAGATACAAAGTGCATTCCTCCATTGACTTTCTTCCCCATCAAGATTTAAAGAAAAAAATGAATAATAATGCCTTTAAGTACTGTCTACATTTTTCATTGGCAGTAAGAGAGTTACAATCGCTTGGCAAACTGTAGGTACCTGTGAAAAGTAGTTGTGAAGACAAACTTAAGTCAGATATCCTGGGTTCAGGTCTTGGCTCAGCCTCTTACTTGCTGCCTGATCTTAATTTCTCTGTGTCTCAGTTTCCTGATCCATAAAATGGGGTTGAAAACAATACTTCCAGTATAGGATTATAGCGAGAATGCACTGAGAAAATTCTTAGGCTGGTATGTAGCACCTTTAGAGATGCTCAAAAACTGATTAACTATTGTTGTTTTTAAAAATTATTATTCAAGCATACTGTGCAGATGAAATGGAGTGAAAAATAACACGTATGCAGAATCACACTCTCTACATTTTTATATTTATGTTCATAAAAAGTTGAATAGTAAAACCCAAGCCAGAAAATTAACATAAATGCCAGCAATTTTGCATTTACATTATAATGCCTATCTTTTAAATCTGAGTATAGATTCTGGTTGATTCAAGCAATCTAGTGATACAAATATTTATTGATTTTAAAATTTAATTAATTGACTTGGTCTGAGAATACATTATCATATCTTAGCATAGTGGAAGTTGATTGGAGCCTGATGAATAACCTTCCTGAGTACAGAAGGATGAAACTGAACAGATACCTCTACCGTGAAGTGAAGAGGTATGAACAACTGTGCAAATATGGAGAGAAGCAAAAGAGAACAAAAATCAATACTTTTGTTTGAGTCAGCATCTTTGTGTACTAGGTATAGGCAAGGTTGATGTTCATGTGATTAATGTCTTGCCTTGCACACATTCTTCATTCTCAGCAGGCCTGCTCAGGATATTGGTAAAGCAGCCCTTGGTAAACAGTGTTTAGTGGTGTTTGAAGCACACTGACCACCCAGAATTACTGGATATATAAAAGGAAGTCAGGATTAATTTTTTAAGCAGATTCAGAGGCCCCAATAGAAACCTTTTATTTTGAAGCCCATAGTGCACAGCTGGTTCTTCATATCCATGGGTTCTATGTCTGTGGATCCAATCAACAGTGGGTTGAAACTATTAAGAAAAAAAAATTCCAGAAAGTTCCAAAAAAACAAAACTTGAGTTTACAGCTATTTATATAGCATTTACATTGTATTCACAGCTATTTACATAGCATTTACATTTTATTAGGTATTCTAAGTTATCTAGAGATGATTTAAAGTATACAGAAAGAAAAGCATAGGCTATATGCAAATGCTACAGCATATTATATAAGGGACTTGAGTATCTACAGATTTTGGTATCCTTGGGGGTCCTGGAACCAATCCCCTGTGGATACCAAGGGATGACTGCATCATTCATCCAGTGGTACATATCAAAGCACTGGGAACCAAAGGCTTGATGAAGTCAAAAGATTCTAAGCATAGATATGTCTTTCTTTTTTACTATGCAATGAAGTTTTCCTTATTTTCCTATCACGTACACATTCAGGGTACAAATGTGATCAGCTGGAATAAATTGAGACTATATGGTGATAAATTAAGTTACCACTTTAGAAGTTGTGAAAGAAGCCAGCAACTGCATCACAACATAATG
This sequence comes from Hyperoodon ampullatus, assembly GCF_949752795.1. Classification (NCBI taxonomy): domain Eukaryota; kingdom Metazoa; phylum Chordata; class Mammalia; order Artiodactyla; family Ziphiidae; genus Hyperoodon; species Hyperoodon ampullatus. The sequence continues at coordinate 33,237,061 of NC_136913.1, forward strand.
AGAACGAGAGTATCTTCTGTCATCAAAATGCTACAGTGGGCATAATATAATATTTAATATGAACATTTACAGAATGAGTGATACATGTTTGAAAAGTAAGCCAATTATTTTTCACTAATGTGTTTTGTCAGATAACGTTTCAAAAAATAAAATTACAATTTAGCAGTATAATTCAATCTTTGTAAAATATAGCACTTGATACTCAAGAAACTTTGATAATTATCATGAAATACAAAGAAAACTAAAATTTTTATTTATAGCAGTGTCATTACGTATATGAGTGGTTTATCTACAGCAAGTATTTTTACCTCATGCTGGCCTCCCTCTGACGCCTCACATATTACAGGGTTATCAGTTAGTATACACTTCAGGAATATAAATTAATTTTCATATCAGTCTTAGCCAAAAAAAGTAAATAAGAAAATAATTGCACTCCATGTATTCTTGCAGCTTAGCTAATATGAAAAAGAAAGTTGTGTGTGTAGGTGTCTTTCTCTGTCTCTATCTCTGTTTCTTTGTTTTTCTGTCCATATCTATCTATATTTACTTATAGGGAGCCATCTATTTCATTGCAAAGAAGATAAATTACTACATGAACCTGTATTTTATTCTAGTTCTGCTACTTGTCAACCATGCAGTTTAAGTACTTTACCCTCTATGGCCTCAAGTGCCTCCTCTATAACTGTATTGAGAGGCCTATGGTGTAGATTAACTGAAGTAGTGTATTGTATATAACCAATCAGTAGTTCAATCAAAATCCTTTATTTTTGCTAAAAATTCATTGAAATTCACTGAAAATATATCTTCCATGGTTTCAAGGAAAGAAAGATAAATACCATTGGCAGCAAACTACTGGATTATTGAAATGGGCTATATTTAAGATGCTAAATGTAGGAAATTTTCAAACCTTTAAAAATATTTTATTAAAAATAAGCATCAAGAAGTGACATCAAAAGATGGTAGAATAAGAAGACCTGGGCCCTCCTTCCTCTCACAAACATACCAATTCATGGGCAGTTCCCTTTGGAACTTTCTCCCTTCTGGAAAAATCCAGAAACTAATTGAAAGGATCCTGCATCCCAAGTGAATACAAAACCAGTCTTCAAAGCCAGTAGAGAGATTCAGGACACCCCCTCACTGGAGTCCTTTCCCCTGGCATAGTACCATACAATCAGGAAGAGACTCCCTATCTCCCAGATTCACCAGGGGAGGAGGGGCATTGGTTCACATGTCCAGTACCCCAACTTTTCCCAGAGGGCTCCCTAGAGGACTGGCTTATGTTTTGCCAGTCTTGGAGCTCTGATGAGTGCAGCACAGTCTAGCCACTCAGGGTAGAATATAGGTGGTGGCTGGGGCTGGTAGATGTCATAGATCACCCCTTTCTCTGCTTAGCAAAGAAAGAAAAGATGAAAACTCCCATCTCTCAGCTTTTCCCTTGGGAGGGAAAGGGTTGATCTAGATGTCCTGTGTCCCAATTTCTCCAGAGCTGCCCAAAGAATTGTCTGCTGGCTTGCATCTGAACTGGCATCTTGGAACTCTGATAAATATGGCAAAATCTAGACACCTGGGGAGAACATAGATGATGGTTTGGACAGGTAGATGCCATAGGTCCCCAACCACTGGATCAGCACAGAGTGAATAGACATGACCACAGCTACCTGCTTCCTCCTGGAGAGGGAAGGAGTTTGGAGGGGGTGGGCAGAATCTCTGGCTGGGCTGATGGGTGAAGATCTTGTCCTGTATGAGGCCAGGATGGCTGGGAGAGGTGCCTGTTTTGTCTAATTTGCAGACATCAATATAGAAAGTCAACGAAATTGAAGAATCAGGCAAAAATGTTCCAAACAAAGGAACAAGATAAATCTCCAGAAACCAATCCAATGAAAGTTATGATGTACCTGGCAGAGAATTCAAAATAACTGTCATAAAGATGCTCACTGAGGCCAAGAGAACAATGCATGAACATTGTAAAAATGTCAGCAAAGATATAGAAAATATCCAAAGGTACCAAACAGAAATCATGGAGCTGAACACGATAATTGAACTGAAAAACTTACTAGAGGGGTTGAGCAGCAGACTAGATCAATGGACCTACCTTAAATGAAATGCTAAAGGTTCTTCAGGTTGAAAAGGAAAGGGCGCTAAACAGCAACATGATAGCATAAATGAGTATAAAACTCACTGATAAAAGTAAGTATATAAACAGATACATAATACTGTACTACTGTAATTGTAATCAGTAAATGAGTTTTAATTCAAATTTAAAGTTAAAACACAAAAGTATTAAACATTACTATAACTAAAAAAATATATTAAAAGATAATATGAATAGTGTAAATGGTGCCAACAATAAGATAAAATATAGCTGGGGGAGAAGTTAAATGCAGAATTTGTATACAAGATTGAACTTGAACTTGTTTTTTTCAACTTAAAGTAGATTGTTATAACTGTAAAGTATTTTATGTAAGCTCCAAGGTGAACACACACACACACACACACACACTCACACTCACACTCACTCATTCACTCAGTCTTATACATCTGGTAAATGAGAAAATACCCACATCACCCACATCAAAATGGAGAAAAAAGCCTAAGACACTCACCGTAAAACTCTTTCTCAGCATAGTGCCATACAATTGACAGAAGACTCCCAACTCCAGGTGTCTCCCCAAGGAGTGAAGAATTTTGGGCACCACATCTAGAGAGGCTCAACTTTTAAAACTCCCATCTTAGGGACAGGACCCCAAAACACTTAGCTCTGAAAGCCCATAGGGCTTGTGTCCATGAGGCCCACAAGGCTATAGCAAACAAAGAAACAGTTCTTAGAAGGGCTCATGAGGACTTGCTGGGGCTCTAACCTCAAGGCTCGGAGCAGTCTCCCTGAAAGAGGCCTACTTACGTGCATTAAAAGCTACTGCCTGAGGCTTAGACTTCTAATTTAATATGCATCTAAGGACTAAGTGTGATTCTCCCAAGAAACCGGGGAAGACAGCGAACTCCACCTCTGCCTTCTCCCTTGAACCTGCCCCAAGTCTCCAATATCTTTCTGGAAGGAGCTTGCACACATCTGGCAGCCCAGCTTTTGTACCTGCTGCCCAAAGGATGGACCCCTAGATCACCTGGCTCTGATAGCCAATGGGGCTTGCATTCACCGGTCCCATAGGCCTATGGCAAACAAAGAAAGAGTTCTTAATCAGCTATCCTTACAGGGCTCGGGAGAGGGAACAGTCTTTCCCTGAAAGAGGCCTATTTGCACACCTTAAACTGAAACTTCACTCCTAAGGCGGGACTCAACCCAGCCAAAACTCAGTTTGGGGCTGGGACTTGAACCCACCTGCACCTCAGATTGTGACTTGAACCCAGGATCCTGACTTAGGAGGGGACTCAAACCCACTGTCTTTTTTGTTTTTTTTTAATGTTTATTTACTTATGGCTGCATTGGGTCTTTGTTGCTGCTCCTGGGCTTTCTCTAGTTGTGATGAGCGGGGCCTACTCTTTGTTGCGGTGCTCAGGCTTCTCAGTGTGGTGGCTTCTCTTGTTGTGGAGCACGGTCTCTAGGCGCACGGACTTCAGTAGTTGTGGCTCGCGGGCTCTAGAGCACAGGCTCAGTAGTTGTGGCGCATGGGCTTAGTTGCTCTGCGGCATGTGAAACCCACTGTCTTTTAATGGAAACTGCTCATCTGGTGTCAGGGCTCACTGAAGCTCAGGTACTTTTTGTCTAATTGCAGAAAGGATTCAGCATGAGGCAAAGTGGCAGGCAAAGAGTGAGTTTATTAGCATAGGACACTAGTGAGAGGTACAAATGGACAGCTCTGTGCTGAAGACTGAGAGGACTTTATTTTTTGTATCTTTTTTTTAGATTCTGCATATAAGCGATATCATATATTTGTCTTTCTCTGACTTACTTTGCTTAGTATGATAATCTCCAGGTTCATCCATGTTGCTGCAAATGGCATTATTTCATGCTTTTTTTTAAACTTTTTATTTTATACTGGAGTATAGCTGCTTAACAATGTTATGATGGTTTCAGGTGCACAGCAAGCGACTCAGCCATACATATACATGTATCCATTCTCCCCCAAATTCCCCTCCCATCCAGGCTGCCACATAACAATGAGCAGAGTTCCCTGTGCTATACAGTAGTAGGTCCTTGTTGGTTATCCATTTTAAATATAGCAATGTGTACATGTCAATCCCAAACTCCCTAACTATCCCTTCCCCCCACCCTTCCCCTCTGGTAACCATAAGTTCATTGTCTAAGTCTGTGAGTCTGTTTCTGTTTTGTAAATAAGTTCATTTCTTAATTTGTATCATTTCTTTTTAGTTTCCACATAAAAGGATATCATGATACTTGTCTTTCATTGTCTGACTTACTTCACTTAATATGATAATCTCCAGTTTCATCCATGTCACTGCAAATGGCATTATTTCACTCTTTTTAATGACTAATATTCCATTGTATATATGTATCACATCTTTCTTATCCATTCCTCTGTCAGTTGACATTTAGGTTGCTTCCATATCTTAGCTATTGTAAACAGCACTGCAATGAACATTGGGGTGCATGTATCCTTTCGAACCATGTTTTTCTCTGGATATATGCCCAGGAGTAGGATTGCTGGATCATATGGTAGCTGTATTTTTAGTTTCTTAAGGAGCCTCCATACTGTTCTTCATAGTGGCTGTACCAATTTACATTTCCACCAACAGTGTAGGAGGGTTTCCATTTCTCTACACCCTCTCCAACATTTATTGTTTGTAGATTTTTTTGATGATGGCCATTCTGATGGGCATGAGGTGATATCTCATTGTAGTTTTGATTTGCATTTCTCTAATAATTAGCAGTGTTGAGCATCTTTTCATGTGCTTCTTAGCCATCTATATGTCTTCTTTGGAGAAATGTCTATTTAGGTCCTCTGCCCATTTTTTGATTGCATTGTTTGTTTTTTTTTATATTGAGCTGCATGAACTATTTGTAAATTTTGGAGACTAAATCCCTTGTCGGTGGCATTGTTTGCAAATATTTTCTCCCATTCTGTGGGTTGTCTTTTCACTTTGTCTATGGTTTCCTTTGCTGTGCAAAGGCTTTTGAGTTTCATTAGGTCCCATTTGTTTATTTTTGTTTTTATTTCCATTGCTCTAGGAGGCGGCTTGAAAAAGATATTGCTGCAATTTATGTCAAAGTGTTCTTCCTATATTTTCCTCTAAGAGTTTTATAGTGTCTGGTCTTACATTTAGGTCTTTAATCCATTTTGAGTTTATTTTTGTGTATGGTGTTAACGAGTGTTCTAATTTCATTTTTTTACATGTAGCTGACCAGTATTCCCAGCACCATTTATTGAAGACTGTCTTTCCTCCATTGTGTAGAGAGAGGACTTCATAAACAAAAGAAAAATGGGGAGGGGGAGAAGACCACCTTCTTCCTTGCTCTTGGGTAAATGTCAAGGCTTACATCATTAGTTCCTCCTTTGACCCTATATGGTTTAGCCAGGACTGTCTTGTCACTATTTAAATCATATGTATATTAGCAGAAGGGTGGTAACATATACTAAAATATGGTAATTCATCTCAGGATTTGGTATAATGTCCCCTTTCACCTAATTTTTTTCTCCTTTCACCTATATTTTTGTCTTGGCTACATGCAGAAATGCTACTCTTCAAGGGCTATTAACTCCCTGACTTCATGTAACAAGAATCAGACCCCATATCTATTGTCTTGTGTTTTAACTGTCAGGGTTTGTGGCTTGAATGTGTCTGGCACTTGGATGCACCTGGTCTTCCTTCAAGGTAGTACAGATTGTTGCTAGGTTACTGGATTTTTTTCTTGAGTGGTCATTAGCTTACAACAGTCTCCCAAACTCCCTTAAAATTCCTTTTCTGGGGCCTCCCTGGTGGCGCAGTGGTTGAGAGTCCGCCTGCCGATGCAGGGGATACGGGTTCGTGCCCCGGTCTGGGAGGATCCCATATGCCGCGGAGCGGCTGGGCCCGTGAGCCATGGCTGCTGAGCCTGCGCATCCGGAGCCTGTGCTCCGCAACGGGAGAGGCCACAACAGTGAGAGGCCCGCGTACCACAAAAAAAAAAAAAAAAAAAAAAAAAAAAAAAAAAAAAAAAAATTCCTTTTCTGTCTTTAATCCCCTAGTGTGATTTCTAAACTGACTATTTAATTATCCTGCTCTATCCCTATCAAAACTGCTACATGAGGGTTTGGCTTCTAATTTAGTATACATCTACTGGCTCACTGTGATACTCCCCAGAGACTGGGGAAGCCTATGCACACCACCCCTGCCCTCTCTATCTAGCCTGGTCCAAGTCACCAGTTTCTCCCTGAAAGGAGCTTATACATGCCTCTGGTGCCCCAGCTTTTGTGGTATATACCCAGAAGTGGAATTGCTGAATCATTATGCTAAACGAAATAAGCCAGTGACAGAAAGACAAATACTGCCTGACTCCATTTATATGAGTTATCTAAAATAGTCAAATTCATAGATGCAGAGAGTAGAATGGTGGTTGCCAGGGGCTGAGGGAAAGGGAAAATGGGAAGTTGTTGTTCAAAGTGTATACAGTTTTAGTTATTCAAGATGAGTAAATTCTAGAAATCTGCCGTAGCACATTGTGCCTATAGTTAACAATAGTGTATTGTACCCTTAAAAATGTGTTAAGAGGGTAGACATTATTTTAAGTGTTATCACCACAATAAAAAAAAAAGAAAGTAAAAAGTCACTTGCTCAGGGAAGACTGATTGTCTTATTGGCTAATAAATAAAGAAAAATCCTTTATTCACATTTCTTCGAGAAACATGATTAAAGAAATGAAAGCAACATTTTAAGCCATTTTTCCTTTTCATGTTTTTATTGATCCTGAAAGTAGCAACTGGAAGACTAAAGTTCAGTGGAACTTTCAGCTAAGTCATAAGTCTGTGGCATAGGGGAAGGCATGATTTCAGGGTCAATCATGGAGGATGAGTCCTAGAAGAGACTTCAGACTTTCCACTGGAACCATGAAATAATCCCCTCTGAGATTAACAGTATAAACTTCAAAGCATCTCAGTTCCTGATTGGATTTATGTGATTTGGACTGCTGGCTCACCTCTCTTAGCTGATTGCTCTGTTGCATTATTTTTTTTTTTTTTAATGGCATGAAAAGAAGCTATTCTCCAAGGTCACAAGTTACTTCTGGTATTGTGGTTGGTTGTGGTATTTCAGGAGTCAATCCCAGTAAATATCTTAACCCTAAACCTTTATCAGGCTGAAAACAAAACTAGAGGAGATACATGTATATAATCTTCTCATTACATGTAGTTTTCATAATAATTTTGATATAAAAGTACAAAATTGTTAGAATTATATGGTTTAAGGTGCACTGTTGGTAAATGCACTGTGACACGGTGCTCATTGTGATGTTTTTTGTTTGTTTGTTTGTTTGTTTTTTGCGGTACGCGGGCCTCTCACTGTTGTGGCCTCTCCCGTTGCGGAGCACAGGCTCCGGACGCGCAGGCTCAGCGGCCATGGCTCACGGGCCCAGCCGCTCCGCGGCATGTGGGATCCTCCCGGACCAGGGCACGAACCCATATCCCCTGCATTGGCAGGCGGACTCTCAACCACTGCGCCACCAGGGAAGCCCTGTGATGTATTTTTTAACATTTATTTTATGGTGAGGAGATTACTTCATCATTTCTTATTTAAGAAAAATAGTGAACTTGGCATTAACACTTGTTAAACTTAAGGAATTTTAATGTATTGTCTGAACTAACACAGGAAATGTAATTAAATCAAAATTGGTTTCTTGAATTGAATGCATGTATATGCATTTATGTGAATGTTATCAAGTGACATATATTTCTGGAAGGCTCCGTTTCTAATCAACATGTGTTCAGCTCTAGTGGAGAGAGCCTGTGACACACTAAAATCTTAACTGTGCTGGTATCCCAGCTCTATCACTATTTATCTGTACAAATTTGGACAAGTAAATTAAGATCTACAAGCCTCAGTTCCATCATCTATAAAATGGGATGATGCATTCATACCTCTTATGAGTGCTGTGGGAATTTTCTGTGTGTGTATGTGTAAAATATGTGCCACAATGAAGATAACAGAGTAGACAGTCGATAAGTATTAGGTAAAACTGTATCTTAATGTAGGCTGATAAAGAAAATACAAGATTTGGTCTTTGCTCACAAAGTTCATACAATCACATTGGGGAGATGCAGTTGAAAGCCGCCCCCTCCCCAAATGATATATCTGTGTCAAATTCCTGGAACCTGTGAATGTTACCTTATTTGGAAAAAGAATATTTACAGATGTAATTAATTTAAGGTCTTAAGATAAGGAGATCTTGAATTATTCCTCTAGGCCTTTAATACTATAAGAGTCCTTATTAGAGAAAGGCAGAGGGATATTTGAGATAGGAGGGAAAACAGAGAGAAAAGAGGTTGAGGCAGTGTGACCATGAGACAGATTGGAGTGCTGGAGATGCAAGCCAAGAAATGCCTGCAGCCAACAGAAGCCAGAAGCAGTAGACTCTCCCTTAAGTGCCTTCTGAGGGAGTGTGACCCTGCTGACACCTTGATTTCAGACTGTTGGCCTCCAGAACTGGGAGAAAATAATTTTTTTAATTAAAATTTTTATTTTGAGATAATTGTTGATTTCCATGCAGTTGTAAGAAATAATACAGAAAGATCCTATATACCCTTCACCCAATCTCCCCCAATGGTAACATGTTGCAAAACTTTAGTATAATATCACAACCAGGAAACTGACACTGATACAGTCAAAATATAGACCATTTCATCATTCCACATTCCATCACCATGAGGACCCCTCATTGGGAGACAATAAATTTCAGTTCTTTTGAGCCACCCAGTTTGTGGCAGCTCTAGGAAACTAATATGGGAGATGAGACAAGGCTATATTTCTAGTGGCAATTTATCAAAGAGTGCCCATTATAATAAGTTATATCCTTGGTTTTTTTTTTTTTTTGCTTCAAATTACAACATAGTTTTAGCCTTTAAAACTTGGCAAATTAAGTCATTTATTCGTTCATTTAAGTGGTAATTACTTGGTTCTGATAATATGACAGATCAGTGCTAGGGGAATAGATATGAATTATTATTATTCTGAAAGAGCTTATAAACTAACAAAGGGTGTTTTCGTGGAATAAAATTAAATTCAATGTACAAATCATACCTGAGTCACTTGTGGACTTTAAAATAGCAGTAAATAATTTAGAGATTAATTTTGAAACACATATCATAAAGTTGATTTTATTAAAGTAATTGAATTACTCACGTGTATACACACACACACACACACACATATATATGTGTGTGTGTGTCTTTTCACAAGTAAATTTTTCACAAACAAATTAAATGCTAAAAGATCACCTGCTAATTTTTTATTTAAATTTTTTCTTGCTCTCTAAACGGGCACTGTCTGATTACTGGAGAATTAAAGTGGAAATTAATTTTCATTAAGGAAATTGAATAGTCTCATCCTTCTCATATAATAATTTTCATTTGGTTCTATTTTTTGTTCTCAGAAAGTGAAATGGAAAAAAAGAGGGGGCATAAATAGAAATTTAGGCATTATTTAATTCAGTATTCCATAAGGCTATTATTAGGCAGAAATCATTTTAATTTTAAGAAAGACCAGTTGTACATAAATAACATTTTAACCTAAGAAATAAAGAAGAGTGGCATTTTGGATATAAATCAGAAGTGGTAATGGATATAATTTAGAACAAAGAGATATTTTGACATTTATCAAATAACATTACAGAGGTGACAAGACAACTTTGATAATAAGGTGGTGACAGAAGATATATCCACAAAGCACATCTTCAAAATGACCATTACAGCTTGGTCCATAGGTATTTCAGAAGGCCCAACTCCCAGAAAATATGCTTGGTTACCTCTGCAAATATATAAGTGGGCGAATAATACGTTTTAGGAGATTAGAGACAAAATTTAGGGCAGTGAATAACATCTGGCGAGGAAAGATGGAAATCAAGAATATACACAAGTTTACAATTCAACTTGAGCAATTATAATTTATTATAAATAAGTTTTAATTGTAAAAACAATGGAAAAGTGCTTTCTACAATAGTTATAGGTGATGTTAGAATCATGGGTTCATAAGATAAAAGGGCACTCAAAGAACTACAGTAAAATATTCAATGCTTATAATTATAAAGAAGCAAAAATAAAACTATAAAAGGCAAAACACTGGACAATGACTAATTTCCTCGTCAACATGGAATATTTTATAAAACTGGTATAGGATTAGGCCTCCAAGGAATATTTCAATGGTCAAGCAAATCAACAACTAAAGCAAAGGAATATGCCAGAATAACAAACACCATCAACCATATATTGCCCTAGAAACTTTGCCTAGGGTTTAAGAGAGAAAATGAGAAAATTAAAATGATATATTTGTGCCCAGGCATTTGTTCTGGTCTAATATTCAGATATTTATTAGAGAAAAGCAGTGTCAGTTCAAGAGAATACTACAGCTTCTTCACGGAAGTGAAAATGCCAATGATTTTCAAAATGTTTTCACCCCAAAAGTATCACAAAATAATTCCTACCCTTACCACATGTGATGTTCTCTGATATTTTCTATTCTCTTTTACTGTAGTCTATTTCTTCAAAAATAATGCTCCTTTTGATTCACTCATGGATTGACACCTGCATATTGTAAAATCCTCGTCAAGAGGAATAAAATACTGGAATATAGAATTGACTTAGGTCTTATCATCACTTTTATAAGCCTTGAACACAAAATAAAACCACTAAAACTTACTCTTTTCTCTGTGAGCTGCAACCTATTTAATAGGAGCATGCCCTCATGTTACAAAGGTGTTATAACATTCTATGGTTGGCTGAATCTTAAGAGTAGGAAATGGGGATAGCAGCTGTGGGGCACTTATGTCACAGCTGTTCCTCGGCATCCTTGCCACATCCATGGCGAACATCACTAACTGATCACTCTAATCAGTAGGTCTGGTTACCCCTTCAAAATCCTTCACACAGCAGCCCTTCAGATAGCCAGTGTTGATTGATTAGAGCTGCCAGCACAGCAATCTCTTGGGAATCCCTGGAATCTAATTCTCTAGGGTTTCTAAATAAGAAAGAGACTCACTAGAAAGAAAATTTTTCATTATCATTAAAAGTTTAAGCTTCTAATTACAGTGACGTCAGCATTTGGTAGAATAGGAAGCTCTCTCCCCAAGGAAACAACAATTTAACAACAATGCTAATCACCTTTAGGGGAAATCCAGTAACCAGTTAAGAAGTTCCTGCACCTCAGGTGACACATAGACAAGAAGAACGATATTGAGTCCAGTAGGAAAAGTTGTGGCATTTACTCTCTCTAGTGCCTCACCACAGGACAGCACTACATGATTGGGAAGAAATTCCCAATTCCCAGCTTCTCACTGGAGAGGGAAAGAGAAGAGTGGAACATATATCCAACATTCAACATTCTTACTTTTTGAGTGCCTGCCTAAGGGACTAGTTTCAGTCTTGCCTGAACCTAAGTGCTGACAGGAACATGCAACAGGTTGGGGGCTTCTGAGGAATAAGATCATTGCACCTTAGACTAGCACCAGAGAGCCTGCAGTACCACAGACACACACTAGCCAAAACAAGTTTGAAAAAGATGATAGTCGGAGCCCTCACACTTCCTGTTTTGGAAACATACTACAAAAGAACAGTAATCAAGATGGTGTGCTACTGGCACAGATCGGCCAATGTAACAAAACAGTTCAGAAATAAACCCTTGTGCCATGTGGTTAAATGATCTTCAACAGGGGTGCTGTACAATGGGGAAGGACAAATGGTGTTAGGAAAAATGGATATCCACATGCAAAAGAATGAAGATAGACCCTTATCTTACACCATATACAAAAATTAACTCAAAATTTTACATCATATGCAAAAATTAACTCAAAGTGAATTAAAAATCTAAACATAAGACCCCAAACTGTTAAATTCGTAGAAAAAAAAGCATAAGGAAGAAGCTTCACAATATTGGATTTGGCAAGGATTTCTTGGCTATGACATCAAAAGCATAGGCAACCAAAGTAAAAATAGACAAATAAGACTACATTGAACTTAAAAACGAATTGCATCAAAGGAACAATTGATAAAATGAAAAGGCTCCCTGTGGAATGGGAGAACATATTTGCAAATCATAATCTGATAAGGGGTTAATAACCAGAGTATGTAAGGAACTCCTACAACTCAACAGAAATTTAAATAACCCAATTAAAAAATTGACAAATGACTTTAATAGACATTTCTCCAAAGATGATATGTAAATGACTAAAGAGCATATAAAAAGATGCTCAACATGACTAATCGTATGAGAAAAGCAAATCAAAACTGCAGTGAATATCACCTCATACCCATTAGGATAGCCACTATCAAAGGAAGAGACAATAACAAGTATTGGCAAGGATGTGGAGAAATTGGAACCCGTGTGCACTGTTCCTGGGAATGTAAAATGGTGCAGCCACTATGGAAGAAATTAAGGAGTTTCCTCAAAAAATTAAAACTAGAATTACCATATGATCCAGCAATCCTACTTCTGGGTACATATCCAAAAGAATTTGTAGGAGGATGTCGAAAAGATACTTACACACCCATGTTTTCTGCAGCATTATTCACAATGGCCAAGAGGTGAAAGTAACCCAAATGTCCATCAAGGAACAAATGGATAAAGAAAATGTGGTATAAACATACAATGAAATATTATGCAGCATTTTAAAAAGATGAAAATAATGTTACATGCTACGACATGAGTGAACCATGAGGACATTATGCTAAGTGAAGTAATAAGCCAGTCATGAAAGGACATAGACTATATGATTCCACTCATGTGATGTATCTAAAAGTCAAAATCATAGAAACAGGAAGTAGATAGGTGGGTGGGTGCCAAGGGCTGGGAGAAAAGGAGAATTAGTGTTTAATGGGTATAGAGCTTCAGTTTTATAAGATGAAAAATTCTAGAGATCTGTTGCACAACAGTGTGAATATACTTAACACTACTGAACTGTACACTTGAAAATGTTTAAGATGGTTGTTGTGATTTTGTCAAATTAGCACTTATTATGTGGAGCATAGGGTACCAGATGGTGAGCTGTAGTTCAGTAATAGACCACAGGAGGAATTGAAATAGAGAAATTCACTATTCACAATACCTGGCAACCTCTAGGGCCCATACAGGGAAGTCAAGACAGAGTGCAGACAGAGAGAGGCAGGACCTGGAGCATATGCTTTTATTAAGGTCCATGGGTGGAGTGCTCTGAGGTTTCTTGGCTAAGGCTGGACTAGTCAATTCAAACCAAAAGAGCAGGGTTTTGGTAAAACCCACAGGGCTCTTATCTTAGGGATGCATAAGGCATATAGGTGCCAGAAGGCTGGGGAGACTGTCAATCACAGTGGTTGTTGGGGAAGTCATATCAGAAACTTATATTTACTTGTGACTCTTCTAGCTGCTACATAGGGCATGTCCTTGCATGAGGGGCTAGTGCCAGCTTAAGGCCATTGTAGGCCGCTTGACCAAACAAAATGGATGCTGAAGCAGCAATACCATGGCGTAGCTTAGCTAAACTCTTGACAATGGTAAATATGTAATGTGTTTTCTACAATTAGAAAAAAAAGTTTATACCTTCTAATTAACCCTAATGAATCTCTATGCGGCTAAAAAAAAAAAAGTCAAACTTAACTATAATATTATAAAAATAATTTCTAAATTTAATTATGGTTTGAATATTATTTTCTTCCAAGTTTGAATATATAAACGTATCTAAATCACACTTTTAAACTATGTTATTATACTAATAACTTTTATAATAAATATCCATCTGCCAAAACGTTTTCACATCAAAACTAATTTAGGCAATGTTAGTTTCCTAACCAACAATATTTTTAATTCTAAAAAAATAGACCCTTTAGTTTAATGTATTTGTTAGACTCAGTAAGTAAATGAGAATGACATTTTGTTATCCATCATTTTATGAGATGGCCAAAATACATATAAATTCATTCTTGGAACGTCTCCCTTATGTTAACTATATCATTCCAGAAATGCAGAAGCATCTTGAGCAAACACCATGAAAAATAAAATTTATAAAGAAAATTCCATATGCAAAAACAGTTTGTCTTGTTGTCTAAGGTATCCTGCCCCCATCCCATTTAAGAGAAATGGGTCTCACACAGGAAATACACTAAGTACAGTCTTTTGAATTTCTGTGAAAAGTTTAATATGTTTGAATATTTGGCTAGTATCTTGGCTCACTTTGATGAGTGGGCTTTTATTCTTCCATTTGATGAGTGGCCTTTTATTGTTAACTTATGTTTATGACTGTTAGACCAATTTTTTTTAATACAGGTAAAATAATAATGACTGTACGTGGTGACTTAAGAAAGTGTATTTCATCTTCATATGGACTCTTTTAGGTTCAATGATAGAGAATGTTGGGGCTCAGGGTGGGCTGCCCCAAAATATGCTGCAATGACATATTGATTATTTTGAATTAAAGTTACTTAAGAAACTGCCAGTGCAGAAGGGGCATGCTGATTCTCCTTTGTCTCCCTGAAAGCAGGAAAAAAATCTCCCATGTGAAAGGTGCACTCCCTGCATCTGGAGGTAGAAGGACACCCTTATTGCCAGAGACAGGGAATTCAGGCCAAGAATCCTGTATAAACAAACCTTGCTACTTCTTTAATTGACTACCCCAAGCTCACACTCTGTTTAGATTCTTCACTAATTGAACACCCAAAACCTAAGTTTCTTTGTCCTGTCAATTCCTCATAAAAGTTTTGTTTCTTTGTTTGATAAGTATAAAAGCTGTCTACTTTGGCCGCTTCTTAGGTCCTATTTCTATGAGACCTCCATGAGTTTGAATTAAAACTTGTTTCTTTTTCTCCTGTTAATCTGTCTTGTATCAATTTTATTATCAGTCCAGCTACGAGAACTCAAGGGGTCAGAGGGGGAAATTTCCTGCCCCTCATCATGAACATTCCTTTATAAAGCATTTTTCTCTTACATGTACTTAAAGAGTAGATTAACCAGCATAATGACTTAACTTTCTATGTGAAAGAATTTCTGCTTGTTCAAAGAAATTGCCTCCATTTCTCATAATCTTTAATTAAAGGACTATACCATGTATATTCAATCTTGTGGCATAGAAGGGCAGATTTTAAAACAAGGACATTCAAAAGATGTTGAAATTTAGAAAATTGAAAAAAAAATCAAGTAATCAGAAAAGATTGGGATACTATTTTAAAATATGAACAGACATGTATCAAACTTTGCAAGTTATAAACCTTTTCAGTAGAAATTTTAATACCTTATACATTTTTAAATAGATGTAAGGTATTTGCAGCAATTAAACTAGTATAATTTTTGTTATTATTTTCTTAAAGACAAGAAACATTTGAGAGGTAGTAGACTCTAGACACATATTGAATTAAATTACCCAGCTACAGTTCCAGGGAACACAGTTAAGGAAATCCTGTGCTAGGATTTTTTTTTTTTAAGTTGAATTCATTTTAATAGAAATGAATGTGACTTCTTGATCATGCAGGTTTTTTGTACAACAGCCAGATTAAAACCCAGATTCCTATATTCCCAGGCCAGGGATCTTCCTGCTACTCCACATTGTTTAAAAGTTTTAACAAAGAATTCTAAGCTGTTAGAAGAGCAGATTGGAATTTTCATCTGTGGCAAAACTGCTTTTGGTATTTCACATTTATTTTCTGCCATTTTATCACTTTGCTAATTACATGTAATTGCTCTTTGATGCATGATGATAAATATTGTTACATAACCATGGTTATGTGGACATAAATTATAATTGTGTTATTTTAAATATATTATCATATTTCATTTATTCATTTGTTTAGTCAGTAAATATTTATTGAATTCTGCTCTGTGCAAGGTGTTGTGATAGACACTCAGAATAGAGCAAATCAACTGGACAGTAATGACCCTGTGTTAGTGGCACTTACATACTAGCAAGGGAAACATTAAATATAATGATTAGTTTAATTATAATTGGAATTATTTAACTAGAGCAGTGATAAATTACAAAGGAAAAGTGCAGGCTGGTATGAGGGCACACAACAGGGGATGCTGAATAAGCTGGAGAGTTAGGAACGGCCTCTTTGAGGAACCGACCTCTAAAGGATGAATAATAGACAAAAACAGTAGTAGGGAGCAGGGAAAATTAGAGCAGAGTTAAGAAGAACATTCGTTTCTAGGAAAAGCTCCATAAAGGTGCCGTGGCTAGAGTTGGAGACAAGGGGGAATGATCACAAGATTTTATGTTGGTGAGATGGGCAGGGGCTTTTAGGATATATTAAAGAGTTTGATGTTTATCCCAAGAACAATGCAAAGTCATTGCAATGTCTTAAGGAGAAGACCCTCATCATTAGATGGATTATTTTGAAGCAATATAATGAATGCTACATGGAAGGTGAGTTGGAAGGAGGCAAGACTGATTTGATTGGATGTAGATGGTCAGGACTAGGGTCCAATTCAAAATATTTAATGATCAGTCCATGGGTGCTACCAATCAGAACAGATATCACCAATAAACAATAATCATGGCAGCATAAGTGTGAACCTCCTGGATATAGGACCAGGGTGGTGAACTTCAGTGCATAGCTGTATCTCTTGCCGAGATGGGAATAGTGGGAGTAATTTTGAGGAAACAGGTAAAGGCTTAGAATAATGACTATTTTAAAAGCAAGTTAAAGAGACAAAGTAAAGGTATAACTGATTTCCCTTTATTCATTCTGCTATGAAAATTCCAATCAAGGAGGACACTGAAAGGCTGAATAAACCATATTCCATAATAATCTTGTTTTTAAAAGGAGAAAGTTCTTCTGAAAATTTCTGCTTGCTTAATATTCACTTCAACTAATTAAGCCTCTTGAGAGGGGATCTTTTTCCTAAAAAAGAACTTAATCATTTTTGCACTAAAAATATTATGTCTATTATTGTTATAAAATTAAACAAAGCTATATGAAGCCATATTAACACTGAGTTTAACAATGACTTTAGAGGTCACTGGAGAAGTCATTTCTAATTAAAAATTACAAGTTTAAAAATTACAGCATAGGATCCAAAGAAAAGTTAAAGTAAATTTTCAAAATACTTTGCTTTAAAAAATTAATATCCCAATATTATATCACTTATAGTTCCACGAAGTTTTCTCTCCCTTTCTAAACATTTGTTTTCCTTAAAAATTCTATTGTATGTTCAGATAAATTCATGTTATCCCTAAAATAGCCAATTTGATACTCTATAAACATTTGATAGACAAATAAATGAAGCAAATGTGTTTTTTACACTATTTTTTTCTCACTCTAATAAAAACAACATAGAACTCAAAGCATAGAAATCACAGTCAGAAAGCCTGGGTAACAGTAGTTGCACAGTATATGTGAACCACAGTTTCCTAATTTGAACACAATACCTACCTTTAAGGGATATTAAGCTGTACATATCTTTACAGAATATTAATTTTTGTTATTATCCCTCCAGATGATTGAAAGGAATTATATTTACTGGTGTTAGTACTAAGCTCTCAAAGAACCATTGTTCCAACTCCAAATTGTTACCCAGAAACTTGTATAGCCCTCAAAAAAGGTAGTTACATGTTCAAGTTGGAACAGTAGAAAAATCACTTTGATTTTTTGCATGTGGACGTTGGTAGAGAAACTAGAGCCAATAAACTGTGACTCCTCAAAAAATAAACAAACACACACATTCAGGGATTGTTTTACCTTTTTTAAATTGTTGGTAAAGATCATAAATTCTGAGGATGTGCTATCCAATACTATAGCCATATCCTCTGTTAAAATTGAGACAACAGGCCCAAAATGGAGTCACTTATGCTAAGCCCCATAAAACCAAACCCAGACAACTTAATTACAATTTCAGCTTTCCCAGAAATGGAATCTTAAACCAGTCAATCAGGAGTAGCCTGATCAGCACTAGTTAGGTAATCTGCCTCATAGACACCTGCCATCCCCTAAAGGAAAGTAACCTTGCAATAACTGACCTGCTTTTTTTCCTCGTGTAGCTTCCCTATTTTTGCTCCCTTCTGTCTATAAAAGTTTTTCATTTTGTATAGCTCCTCTGAGCTCCTTTCTGCTGTACTAGCTGCTGCCCAATTTGGATTGAATTTTGCTTAAATAAACTCTTAAAATTTTTAATATGCCTCAGTTTATCTTTTAATTCTTAGCATTTGAAACATGACTAAATTGAGATGTATCATAAGTCCAAATACACACTGAATTTCAAAGACTTAGTATGAAATAGGAATGTAAACCATCTGCTGAATAATTTTAATGTAATCAACATCATATTGGATTATATTATTAATATATATTAATATTATAGTGAAATTATAGCAGTGTTATATTGAAATTATAATATTTTGGTTATGTTGGGGTAAAGTGTTTTTTGAAATTAATTTCACTTGTTAATTTTTACTTTTTAATTGTAGCTACTAGAAAATTTAAAATTTACATATTAAGGGCTTCCCTGGTGGTGCAGTGGTTGAGAGTCCGCCTGCTGATGCAGGGGACACGGGTTTGTGCCCTGGTCCAGGAAGATCCCACATGCCGTGGAGAGGCTGGGCCCGTGAGCCATGGCCACTGGGCCTGCGCGTCCGGAGCATGTGCTCCGCAACGGGAGAGGCCACAACAGTGAGAGGCCCGCGTACCGCAAAAAAAAAAAAAAATTACATATTAAATTATATTTTTATTGGGTAATACTGTTCTAGAAGGAACAGAGGATAAAAAAAGAGGCCCCTACTTTTCTTCAAGCTGTGCCTTATACACCATCATGCCCAATTGTTGGTTTACACTAATGCTCTTACAATGTTTATATACATACATGAAGCATAATAAATGCATCTACATGAATTATGTTAATACCTAGAGATATTTTTCATGAAAATGTCCTCTTCAAAATTATGTATATTTTAATTCTGATAATAATCCCAAGAGTTTACCATTTTATCTTCAAATATCTCCTTGATTTGAGGTGAGAAGAATATGTGTGCAAACAGAATAAAATGCATATTTTAGTTAATAAATTGTTCGCACAGATATTTTAATTAGGAAACTTTGTCATAGCTTTTCCAATGCTGAAGACTTTATGTACTTTTCATTCTGACTGTTGGGTAAATACTCTAACAAAGAATGTGATAGTAGAAATTCTCTCTCGTAACATAGCTGTCTCTATGTTGCTGTGATGGTGGAGAAGACAGTCTGATCCTGACATCAGAACTCCTTTGACAGATGTATGATCTTACCACATATTAATAAAATGACCTTGGTCAACTCATCTCACCATCTGATACATGTGGATACATTAAGCTTGGTAACTTCTCTACCTCTGAGTATATATGGCCCACTCCTATGCAGAAGTAAGGGAGTTTTTCATGCAGGTAGTAATGTTATCTGGGGATCTCAATTTTCATAATAGAATGTCAACCCTACACCTGGCATAAAATTCTTCAATAGAAGCTCCCATCAAGAAGTACAATCTCGGGGCTTCCCTGGTGGCGCAGTGGTTGAGGGTCCGCCTGCCGATGCAGGGGGCGCGGGTTCGTGCCCCGGTCTGGGAGGATCCCACGTGCCACGGAGCGGCTGGGCCTGTGAGCCATGGCCGCTGGGCCTGTGCGTCCGGAGCCTGTGCTCCGCAACGGGAGAGGTCACAGCAGTGAGAGGCCCATGTACCGCAAAAAAAAAAAAGAAGTACAATCTCAAATTCTCTGCTGTTCAGGCCCCATCAAAAGTTTGATACAGGAAAGTAAAACTTAGACAACTTTATATAAAGCACTAGTCCTCAACTGCATATATTTTATGAAAAAAGTATAGGAATTATTATCACTAATTGATAATAGCGTACACCAGTACTGCTGATAATAATATTTATTGCTAGAGTTGTTAAACATAAAATAATTTTGTTGCCGAGGAAGTTTTTTTAAGAAAATCCATAGCCTGTCGCTCTGTTTTACTCAATCTACTACCCAAGGCTATTGCTAATACACCATGATGTACTATGATAGGGTATGTATGAGAATTGTTTGAGTTAGTAAATGTGTGAATAATTTGTACATAAGATCAAACTGTAGTAATGACAAGTACAAAAATAGTTTGTCATGGGAATTCTTGTTTTTTTGTTTGAATTCTAAGGATTTTTGCTTCAGACCAATGCTTTTAATGTCATTCAGGTGATCCATGAGTATATAATGAGACAAGAGAGAGGGACTTGGTGAGCTGAACAGAGACAGAGGGAATTATGTCATAGTAAAATTTCTAGTTCTATTAAAATATAATCAGTTGAACCTACACAGTAACATTTTATGTTTCTGTTTCCATCTGTTTCTTAGAAGTATCTCGGAATTAATACAACAGTACCTAAACCTGTATTTCATTTCCAGTTAGAATTTGATAAAGAGTGAATTGAATGATCTCCAAGATTTCTTTAATGACTATGATTCTAAGATTTTTCTCTAAAGATTTGATTCTCCATTCCCATTGCTACCCAATGCATAAAGTGTCTCCAGAGAATTCTTGCTGATGGCCCTTCCTCTATATTCCTCCTTCCCCTTCTATTGTCCAATTTTTGACATATAATGTAGTGAGGACTTTACCTTGATGTCATTTTGAGCTTTTCACTTAAAATTACTCCAGGTATTCCTGTTGCCAGAAACTCTTCCCTTAACCAAAGGGCCTCTTATTCTACTTGATTTGGGACCATCCAGCTCTTACTGTATTTGGCAGTACTGCAAGCCAACCCCCGTATAAACTTTCCTCTCTTTGGCTTCTATATCACTGAATATGCCACTTAATTTGCCTAGAATGTCGTCCCCATTTTGCAGTGTCAAATCATCTGCCTCGCTCATTAAAAACTTTCTCAAGGCCAATGATCCTAATTATACAATGAAACCTCTTTATCCAGCCTTTTCACCAGTCTAAACACTTAAGCACTTAATGGGGACATCTATAATTGGCTCTATAAATGTTTTCTACATATGCATAATTTTCTTTGGTTCTTGTATCTCTCTCATTAAGCCAAACAACTGACTTCAGGAAACTTATCTTTTATTTCCCTTGAAACTCTTCACTGCATCCAGCAAAGCGTTCAGCATTCAGAAGATGTCTAACAAATATGTTGCCTAAGAAAATCAGCACTAGACCTTGATAAACTATGGCTCTCTGTGCTTCAGTTTTTTTGCAGTTTACAAAAAAGAATACTGTGAAGGTAATTTACCATTAGAAAAGTGTTTTGAAATCCTTGAACAGAGAGTACTCTTCAGCAATTGCATGAAATACTGCTGCAATTACAATGATTTCTCGATGCCACTCTGCTACAAATCTGCCACCTCAGAACAAAAGAAAATGCCGCTCGAAGAAAACTGGTTAACAAAGTGCTGTGCAAGGCCAAATGCCACCTCCTCCACCCTACATCAAAAGTAGACTTGGCTTTAGTTTCCTGATACTAGAAAAAAATAATTTTAAGAAAATTTTAGCTAAGGAAAAACTCTTTGAAAAAAACAAAAGGATTCTCTACAAAGAACAGCTTGGTTCCAGCCTGGAATGCCTATTTTCTTTTTTTCTAGGTAATCTGATAGAATTTAAAAATTTCTAACAGATGGACTCTGTACTGTAAATCAGTTTAAATAAGTGGTCACTTAACACTATAAAAGTCTGTAAAATTTTTTGAATGAGTAGCTAGGAAGACATTCTACTAATCTAATGACAAGGAAATAATTAGAAGAGAAGATTTCAAGGGCTTCCCTGGTGGTGCAGTGGTTAAGAATCCACCTGCCAATGCAGGAGACATGGGTTTGAGCCCTGGTCTGGGAAGACCCACATGCTGCGGAGCAACTAGGCCCGTGCGCCACAGCTACTGAGCCTGCGCTGTAGAGCCCATGAACCACAACTACTGCACCCACATGCTGCATCTACTGAAGCCCGCCTGCTGTAGAGCCCATGTCTGCAACAAGAGAAGCCACTGCAATGAGAAGCCCGCGCACCACAATGAGGAGTAGCCCCCGCTCGCATCAACTAGAGAAAGCCTGCGCGCAGCAACGAAGACCCAACACAGACTAAAATAATAAATAAATAAAAATAAATATTAAAAAAAGATTTCAATATTAAATGCTAACTCAAAATTGAGCAAATGATGCAATCAATTCATTACAATAAAAAGGCCTGATTCTTGATTTTATTAAGAATACTTTAATTAATATGATGGTTTAATAATAAAAAAATGTTGACAAATTCTTGAAAAAACTATTGATTTCCATTATTTAAAACAATTCTAATGCCCTGTAATGCAAAATATTTGGATAATACCTCTGAATTGCTCTTATTATCAAATTGCTTTTTTTTCTTTCTGGAAGGTTCCGTATGTTTCACTCTGCCCCAGATTAACTCCTTCTCATCTTTCTGATCTCAACCTGTTGTCACTTTCTCAAATTGGCATTTTTCTTAGCCCCCAAATATAACCATTTTTTCCTGATATCCTCTTCCATTGCATCTTTGTATATTCTTTCAACACACGTATTGCAATTTATGATTCTATATTTATGTATTTATTTCCTTATTGAATTTCTCTCCAACTAAACCTTAACTTCCATGAAGGTAAGGTATCTGTCTCGTTTTTTTGTTTTTTTTGTTTTTTCTGACGTTCCAGACCGGCATCTAGCACAATGCTTGGCTATGTGATCAGGAAATACTTGTTGAATGAACTGAAGAATCAAAAAGTGATAATCCCTCATCATGTTATCTGATATTTCCAAAACACTAATTCATTTTGAGAGAGAAAAATGTAAATTAAAAAGAGCACTATCAGGGCTTCCCTGGTGGCACAGTGGTTGAGAGTCTGCCTGCCGATGCAGGGGACACGGGTTCGTGCCCCGGTCCAGGAAGATCCCACATGCCGCGGAGAGGCTGGGCCCGTGAGCCATGGCCGCTGAGCCTGCGCGTCCGGAGCCTGTGCTCCGCAACGGGAGAGGCCACAACAGTGAGAGGCCCGCGTACTGGGAAAAAAAAAAAAAAAAAAAAAAAAAGCACTATCATATGATCCAGCAATTCCACCTCTGGGAGTATATCCAAAAGAAACAAAAACACTAACTGGAAAAGATATCTGTACCTCCATGTTCACAGCAGCATTATTTACAATAGCCAAGATCGCGGGCGCCAGTGGGCGGGGTCTGGGGCGAGGCCCTGAGGGCCGCTGGGACTGGCGGCTTCGGTGCTCCAGGAGTGGGAGCGCAGGCGGAGGATGGGGGCCAGACAGCGGGGTGTGAGCTGCGGCGCAGATGTCATGTGACCTGTGCTTTGGACCGTGGTGCGTACCTATGCTCCCTATGTCACCTTTCCCGTGGCCTTCGTGGTTGGGGCTGTGGGCTACCACCTGGAATGGTTCATCCCGGGGAAGGATCCCCAGCCTGTGGAGGAGGAGAAGAGCATCTCGGAGAGCCGGGAGGACCGCAAGCTGGATGAGCTGCTAGGCAAGGACCACACCCAGGTCGTGAGCCTTAAGGGCAAGCTGGAATTTGCCCCTAAAGCTGTCCTGAACAGAAACCGCCCGGAGAAGAATTAATGGAGGACACAGGGCCCTATGGGTCCTTCTGGGGGCCAAGACTGGCCCTGCCGCCATGTCGACCCGGCAACCAGAACCCACATGATTTGCTTTATTGCTTCTTCTGGCCCCTCCCGCCCCACACAGCCACACACATACTGGCTGCTCTGCTATGGCCAGGCAGACACACTAGTAGCTGAGGGGCCAGTGAAGAAGAAGGCCCGTGAGGGTTCTGGCCTGAAGGCTGCCTCTGCTGGATGGTGGCCACAGCTGCTCAGGCTTCTGCGCTGCTAGGTGCGCCACTGGGAGGAGAGTGATGAAGTGAACATTGGCCGTCAGTCCCTGTGGGGAGGCAGTTTGGCCTCAGGTGGGAGTGGCTGGGATTGGGGTGATGCCTTTAGGAGGGGTACCTACATGCCTAGTTCTAGTTTGCACTGGGAAGAGTTCAGAAATCTCCCTGGCTCCCTTAACTAGCTTGCTTTGTCCTTTGTGCTCATTCTCCCTGAAATCCTGTCCTGTCAGCTCAGGAAGGAGATTCCCCTGGGAAGGAAAGCAGTTTTCTGTTCTTGGGAGCCCAGGCTGTTCACCTTGGGGCAGGTGAATTTGCTTGAAAACAATCACCGTCTTTCACCCCCACCCCGTTACTGTGTAGTGCAAAACTTGATTAAAGTGGCGTCTGAGAACCATTTTGATCTAATCCTATCTTCCAGGTGGTGCTGCGGTCTCCTAGGAGTTATGCAAAGCAGTCATCTCCTGATAGGATAAAATTGGCCTTTAACTAAGGACTTTGGGGCCCTGGAAGCTTTGTTTTACTAGCGTGGCTGCACTGGATCCTGGAGGCGGTGAGTCCTGGAGGCACAGGTTCCCAAGGGCCTTTTTATCACGATAACATGAGGCTTATATACTTTCAAAGTCTACATTAAGAGTAGACCAGGGAGCTTAACAATTGCTATCAAAATTTCCAACTTCATACACACGTGATACACACGTGTACACATACTTTTCCCTATAAAAGTAGTATATGTACGTTAAATTTGGTAGGGGTTTAAAAAAGGTTACCCACACTCTGAGGGCTCTAGTACAGATAAAACGTTAACATTTTGGTATCTTTCAGTAATTCTTGGACTAGTTTTTTTAGATATTTATTACTGTACATTTAATTTTATATTCTTTTTTTTACATAGTGTTTCATATCATAATCACTTTCCTATCTTATCACATGGTCTTCATAATCCTAATTGTTTTTATTAGCTGTATAATTGCCCATCAAGTGGGAATATAGCATAGTTTGTTTTTAACAGTTTCCCTATTGCTGGACATTTGGGTTGTTTCTGGTTGTTCACTAGGAGAAATATTGCAAAGAGTATCTTATATAAGGATTTTCCTGCATTTTGGGACTAAATGGTAGGAACAGTAAATGGCATTATGGACGAAATGGGACGAACGGTTTTAAGGGCCTCAATGCATAATATTAAATGTCTTTCCTGAAGGGCAGTAGGAGCTTATACTAAATGCTGCCACTAAAGATGTTGTCGGTGAGGTTGGAAGGGGTGAGAGCAGAGAGCAGACCTGTTGCCTCACGTAGTCAACTTACCTTTAACCTGAGTGAGCAAAGGCAAGTAATGAGTATTTGATGAAGAATGAACCTGCCTTAAAAGGGGGAGGCTGTTTGCCCTGCCTCTTACCTCAGGATCTGAGGCCCAGTGGTGTTAACAGGTGGGTGAAGGTAGAATTCCTGAACAGGTAGAGATGCCGGCTGTGGAGTGGGAGGAGTGGGGGGGACGTGAGGAGTGGGGGGGACGTGGAAAGTGGTAGCCAGAGAAGGAGGGGGCAAGTCGAGTCGGTGGCTTCCCCTCAGTCGCTGAGGCCTGCTGGAAATGTTGAGATGAGCTGCTGTTGCTTCTCAGGGCATAAATCCGACGGGGAGCGTGGGGAAGCAGGGTCTGCTGCTGAAGTGAGGATGAAGTTTCTGGTTCTGATAGGATGTGCTAATAAGCTTAGCTTGGTTACAGGCTCAGGCTGACGCAGGCCTCATGGGCAGACCAGTGCTGCCCTCCTGTGGCAGTCCTGAGGACGACCAAGCCTGGGATCCCTTCACTGGGCTAAACCACCAGTAGCAAACTCTCTTGCCTACAGGGGCCAGTCAGGTGGCTTAAATGAGCGGCCAGGCCAGGTACTAGAAAGCACAGGCCTGCCTAAAGGGGGCAGTCGCTATGCAGCTTCTTCCAATTTGTGCTGCTTGCCCAGAGATACCAGATTGAACTTCTGATTTTTAAATGTTGACAATTTATTTTTTAAAAAATTCTAAGCATGCTAACATACCCATAGGGTTAATTTGACCCAGTGGCGGCCAGTATGCCACCTGTCAAGCTGCCCCTTGCCTTCTAATGAAATCTGAGAGATATGCTTTGTTTTTAAGCAATCTAACAACTGTGGCAAACATTAGATCCCAGGATTGGTTTCCCTCGAAACACTTTCGGGCATCCTGCACATATGTAATTTAATATCGGCCTAAGCAAAACATTACAGGACAGAAAACCTACAGAAATAACACACAAAAAGTTTTCCCACGGACTAAGACATTTTTGGGTTTTCAGATATTTTAGAATAACCCCGCCACCACTGATGTACGTCCTCCCAATGCCTGATGGAAGAAGCACTATCTTTGAAAGTCCAAGGTGCTCCCTTTTTCTAGTCTCACTTTGTGCCCCTTTCAAATAATTTTATTTCCTCGGGCTTGCCCTCACTGAATTTTTGCCTCCAGCAAGTCTATTAGTATTCTCAGCTGGCTCTTTCTTTCCCAGGGCTGGCTGAGCTCTGCTGCTACCGTGGGGCTATGAGATAGAGCATGCTTTCTTGCCTCTGCTCAGGTGTCATCAGGCAGCAGGGTTTCTGTGGATGGGGCAAAGGTGGGCCAGGCTTGCTGGGACCAACCAAGGCATGGACTGGTTTTCTTCCACTCTTGCTGATTCACCTTGGAGGCGCGTGACCCTCTTTTGGGTTGGCCCAGCAGTCACGATTCACTGAAACACAGTAGTAAGTAGATGTGCTTGGGGCTTTTACCCACCCCTCCCGGCCCCCGCCCCGGGTCTTTTCCCAGCCTGGTGAAAGTAGTGGCTTTAGAGCTGCGTTATGCCGTCTGAGCATGGCAGGGATCACTTCTCTGCCCTCAGCGGCCCAGGGTCTGGTGCTTTTCCACTCTCTCTCGAGCCTTTCCTGTGCCTGTTGCTGTGTTAGCTCAAGTCAGCTGGGCAGCTGCCAGGACAAGCCTGCCAGAGGGCCCTTTGACTCCTGTCAGCTTCCCAGGGCCCCGGGCTGGTGAGGCCGTCGGCCGAGTGAAACACCATGGGATCCGCGTCCCCAGAGTCACTTGGGAGCCAGGCAGTGAAAATGAAAAGGCTCGTGCCTTGCCTCACTTTTCCTTTTCCACTCTGGGGTGGGTCTCTAGGCATTGGTAGAGTGGTGAGCCAGGGCGGTGTGGTACAGTGAAAATAAAGTGTATTCTTGAGTCTGACAGACTTATGAGTACTGCCTCAACCACTAGCTGAATGACCTTGGGCAAGTCACATAGCCTTTCTGAGCCTCAGGTATCTGTTATCCTCATCTGTAAAACAGGGATAAGAGTACCTATTTTTGCTGGGTTGTTGCAAAGTTAAGGTAACATATGTAAAGTTCTTAGCAGAGTCCATGGCAACAAGTAGGTGCTCAATAAATGTTGGCTGCTGTAGTTTTATTGCAGGAAAAGCAGTTCCATGTAGCCTTGTGATCCTAGTGAGCTAGAGATCCGGAGGGGAGAGCAGCCTTGGTTGGGAGGGTGATCACAGGGACCCACCCTCACAGGGACCCTCTCAGGCCTGGTGGTTGAGGGCTTCTTAGGAGTATTTTACAGGAAAGGCTGCCTTGTCCAAGAACCAGGCTGGCCACAGGGGTGCAGGCTTCAACCTGTGTTGCTAAGTAGTAGCCGCATCAGTGCCGTCTCAAGGTCAGAGACAAGACGGGCGGAGCGAGGTGTGGGGGAACGCCTGAGAGTAGCATGCGTCAGGATGGGTGGAGGTGAGAGCCTTGGACTTGGAGGCAAGAGACTGGGGTGGCCTGGGACATGCCCCTTCACCTCTTCTGGCCTTGGAAGAATAGGGGTACTGATGTCCTTCCTGCTGTAGTGTAAAAAGAGTGAGAAGCCAGCTTAGAGCTTCAAAAACATGCAAGTGCTGTTCTATCCCAGTAAAATCTCCCTTTTATCGAATCAGGATGGCAGCCAGTCTGAATAATGGAATAGACCTAAATGCTCCTTTATTCTTTTTCTGAGCAGTCTCTTAAAGTATTTGCTAAGTAGAAGTCTTTGGGGAATCAGCTTGAAGAGTAAAGAGGAGTAATTAGTAATTAGTGTGTATCATTTTGCATCCTGTTCCCGTGGTACCGTGATGTACTTAAAAACAGTCTATTCTTTTTTAATTAAATTGGTTAACATTAGTTATCTGTTTATCAAATCCCTTTTACACAATGAAGAGATGAACCTTGGCTTTGTTTTTTTTGTTTAAAACTTCCAAATGGGTCCTCCAAATCTTTTTGAGATTTTTAAACATCTTTACTGGTGTCCCAGAAAGGGCAGTTCTTCTCTCTACAAGAGTCCAAAGTCCCTTGTACCCTTATTCCCCTCTCTACTGCCCCTTTTCCTTCACTTCCAACCCCAGGTCCACTGTCCATTTCTGTTTGCTTCTGGGCCTGAACTGCCCAGTGCAGCTAGAGAATTTTGCATAACCGTGTGGCCTGACACTCTCCATATATGGGTTCAGATGCAACCTTCAAGGTGATTTCTTATTTATTTGTCTTTTTTGGCCATGCCGCATGGCATGCAGGATCTTAATTCCCCGACCAGGGATCAAACCCGTGCCTCCTGCATTGGGAGTGTGGAGTCTTAACCACTGGACTACCAGGGAAGTCCCTGATTTCTTTTTTCAACCAAGGTTGTCAAGCCCTCAGCCCCATCCCTGCATTTCTCTTAGCCCTTGCTGCTTGCTCTCTGCTTCCACCACTAAAGTGATGAAGCCAGTTTGGCTAAAAGCCTTTGTGATTGCAAATGTGGTATCCATTCCCAGTCATACTAATGCTTTGCAGTGTCTGGCACTCTTCACTGAATTCTGTCTTTACTTCACCACCACCTCTGTTTCCTTTTCCAGCTGTCTCCTCTGCCACTGGCTCCTCCTGTTCTCCTAACTGTGAGTGTTCTTCCAGTTTCATCCTTGGCTTTTTTCTTGCTGCACAGTTTTAGCCTCACCTGTGGCTTCAACCACCTGCTGATCTACCTTGAGGACTACCAGATGTCTTATCTGTAGTCGTGAGTTTCCCCCCAAGCTCCAGATCATTCTCCGAAACAGCTCACTATATATCTTTGTCTAGATTTGTATGACAGTTAAAGGTGTTGACCTGGGTTTGAAGCTTAACTCTGTAATCTAGTTGTGTGACCAGAAAAGTCACTTAACTTCTCTAAGCGCCATCTGTACAATGGGGACGATTCTTGTGAAGATGGAGAGTGTTTGTAAAACACCCGGCCTGGTGTTTGGCATGGATTCCGTCTCCGCTCTCCTGTTGCTCAACTTGGTTCTGACTCCCCCTTCCCCCAACCTGTGGTGACCCGCTTCTTCTTCATCTGGAATTCATCCTCTGTTCTCCATCTCACTTCCCTGCCCTCATAATCTCTTGCCTAAACTTTTGGTCTCTTCCTGAAAATTCTTCCTGTTTCTGGCAGCATTTTCTCTCTAAAACACATCTTTAATGAGGTCACTCCTTAAAGACCTCCATGGCTTCTCTCACCAAAGCCCCTTGTGTGCCATGCAGATTCTTTCATCATCTTGCCCTAGCCTCCCTCCCATCATCCCCAGGACAGAACCTACTTTGTATTGGTACCATTTCCTGAACACATTATGCTCGTTCAGATCCTGATGCCTCCGGGTGCACTATGCATCGGGCCTCTTTGGCTGCCTGATGAACTCCATTACACCACAAGACAGCCTACGTAGCTAAGCAGAGACTGCCGTTCCCTCTGCCTCTCTAACCCTGTGTCCGCTCTCCTACTGCAGCATTTACACAAGGCACTGTGATGGTCATGTGTCTGTTTCCCTAGACTGTGAGTTCCTTGAGGGCAGGGACCAAGCCTTGCACAGAGTCATTTCCAATAAATGTTGAATGAATTAAGAGAAAAAAAAACCAACAAAACAATAGCCAAGGTGTGCAAAAAACCTAAGTGTCTATAGATGTGTCCATAGATGCATAAATCCTTCAAGAAATTGATATCGATATATATAATTCAGCCATAAAAAATTGAGAAAATTGTACCATTTGTGACAACATGGATGGACCTTTAAGGTATTGTGCTAAGTGAAATAAGTCAGACAGAGAAAGACAAATATTGTATGATCTCACTAATATGTGGAATCTAAAAAAAAAACCAAACAAACTCATAGAAAAAAGACCAGACTTGTGGTTACTAGAGGTGGATGGTGGGGGGAAGGGGAAATGGAGAAAGATGATCAAAAGATACAAACTTCCAGTTGTAAGATAAATAAGTACTAGGGATGCAATGTACAATATGATGACTATAGCTACCACTGCTATACAACATATAGGAAAGTTGTTGAGAATAAATCTTGAGTTCTCAACACAAGGGGAATTTTTTTTCCCTTTTTTCCCTTCTTTTTTTTTTTTATTGTATCTATGTGAGAAAATGAATGTTAGCTGCACCTATTGTGGTAATCATTTCACAATGTGTAGATCAAGCTATCATTCCTTAAACTTATAGAGAGAGGTGTGCCAATTATTTTTCAATAACACTGGGAAAAAAATGTATAATTTGAACTCTGTTTCTGATTTAGGAAGGATTATTCGGGCCCTAAGATACTCTCCAGTGAATGGTACCAATTAGATGGGCAACCTGTTTCATTTTCCCTTCTCATTCTTTTCAAGCCTGTTATAAATTGCATCATAAATTGGTTTATAGGATGACAATTTTAGCTATGCATTTTTTTATATAAACCTTCAGAAGCTGGATTTTATTTATCACAAAAATTTTCCTCTGGGAACAGGTAATGCAGTATTCCTACTGACAATTTCCTACCCTCCTCCTGGGTACTCCTGCAAAAATAGGCAAAATGGATTTCAAGGTTGAGTGAAGCCACTATAGTACTATCTAGGCATTGCATCTCGTGCTTTGCACTTTTGTAATTGGCACTATAGCAGTTGCTATGTAGATTCCAGAGTTAAGTAATCGGTGATATTCTGGGAAGCTTCAATATTATGCAACTCAGTTCTCTCAATCTAGTATATACCAGTTCAGTCCAACCTTTCAAGTTTAGCCTATTTTTTTTTCTCCTCTAATACCTGGCTCATCTAACTAGGAAGAAAAAACAAGAGGGGAAATAAACATATATTTTCTAATTTCCTACCGTCTCCTCACTTTTGCTGTTTATTTTGATAACATTTTTATTTAGAAGCCTGTGGGATCAGAACATTTGCAAAAATGGCTAGGATTTACCGTATATAAATACACACATTGACATTTAGCATGTAGAAGATAGTTTTTTAAAAAAATCATCAGGATTATAACATATATATATAGAGAGAGAGAAGAAGGAGATATTATTTGATATTATGTTATGTTGGGTAATGGGAAGCCCTTTCACTTAATATAGTTGGTAATCATCAACAACGTTTTCTAGATTCCTAACAAAAATTCTATACACCATGAAGATTAGGAAATATAATTTAAGTTTTAAAACATAATTTTAGTTGACAGAGATCCCCATGATTAATACAACAAATGATTGAAAAGTAATATAAGAAGTAATGAATGCTATCTTTTCAAAATAAAGGAGTACCAAAACTAGACATTTATAGTACTTAACCTTAAGACAGTTTCAATTAATGAAACATATAGTTTGATATCTGTAAGGATTTCACTCAGTTATTTACAAACACACGTTAGTTCTAACTTGCTCACTTTTTTTTCTTAAAATTAATCAGTACATTTATAAGACAAAATTCTAGTCTCCCTATATGTACTATAGAGCTGTGCTGTCTAATACTGGAGCCCCTAGGCACATATAACAATATACATTTAAATTAATATAAATAAGTAAAATTTAAAATTCAGTTATTCTGTTGCCTTAGCCACATTTCAGGTGCTCAATAGTGATAAGTAGCTAGGGCAACCATTTTGGTGATACTGTATTTTTGTTGTTGTTTTATATTTTTTATACAATTTTAAAGGTTACTTTCCATTTACAGCTATTACAAAATATTGGCTATATTCCCCATGTTGTATAATACATCCTTGTAGCCCATCTTACACCCAAGAGTTTGTGCCTCCCACTCCCCCACCCTATCTTCCACCTCCCTCCCCTCACCACTGATAACTACTAGTTTGTTCTCTATATCTGTGAGTCTGCTTGTTTTTTGTTATATTCACTAGTTTGTTGTACTTTTTAGATTCCACATATAAGTGAGATCACACAGTATTTGTCTTTCTCTGTCTGACTTACTTCACTTAGCATAATGCCCTCCAAGTCCATCCATGGTGCTGCAGATGGCAAAATTTTGTTCGTTTTTTTTTTTTTTTTTTTTTTTTATGGTACACAGGCCTCTCACTGTTGTGGCCTCTCCCATTGTGGAGCACAGGCTCCGGACACGCAGGCTCAGTAGCCATGGCTTATGGGCCTAGCTGTTCCGCGGCACATGGGATCTTCCCGGACCGGGGCACGAACCCGTGTCCCCTGCATCGGCAGGCGGACTCTCAACTACTGCGCCACCAGGGAAGCCCAAATTTTGTTCTTTTTTATGACTGAGTAATATTCCATTGTGTATATATACCACTTCTTTATCCATTCATCTGTCAATGTACACTTAGGTCACTTCCATATCTTGGCAATTGTAAATAATGCTGCTATGAACATCGTGGTGCATGTATCTTTTCAAATCAGTGTTTTCAGTTTTTTTCGGATGTATGCCCAGGAGTGGAATTGCTGAGTCATATAACAGTTCTATTTTTAGTTTTTTGAGAAACCTCCATGCTGGCTGTACCAGTTTATATTCCCACCAACAGTATACAAGGGGTTCCCTTTTCTCCACATCCTCACCAGCATTTGCTATTTGTGTTCTTTTTGATGATAGCTATTCTGACAGGTGTGAGGTGATAGCTCATTGTGGTTTTGATTTGCATTTCCCTGATGATTAGTGATGTTGAGTATCTTTTCATGTGCCTGTTGGCCATCTGCATT
The DNA here is from genome assembly GCF_949752795.1 of Hyperoodon ampullatus. Taxonomy (NCBI): domain Eukaryota; kingdom Metazoa; phylum Chordata; class Mammalia; order Artiodactyla; family Ziphiidae; genus Hyperoodon; species Hyperoodon ampullatus. The sequence goes on from NC_136913.1 coordinate 33,269,949, forward strand.
TCCTCTTTGGAAAAATGTCTATTCAGTTCTTCTGCCCATTTTTTAATCAGGTTGTTTGGTTTTTTGATGTTGAGTCGTATGAGCTGTTTATATATTTTTGGATATTAATCCCTTATCTGTCATATTATTTGCAAATATTTCCTCCCATTCTGTGGGTTGTCTTTTCATTTTGACAGTGGTTTCTTTCCTGTGCAGAAGCTTTTAAGTTTAAGTCCCATTTGTGTATTTTTGCTTTCATTTCCTTTACTTTAAGAGATGGATCCAAAAAGTTATTGCTGCGATTTATGTCAGAGAGCATTCTGCGTATGTTTTCCTCTAGCAGTTTTATAGTATTTGGTCTTACATTTAGGTCTTTAATCCATTTTGAGTTTATTTTTGTATATGGTGTTAAAGAATGTTGTAATTTCATTCTTTTACATGTAGCTGTCCAGTTTTCCCAGCACCACTTAACAAAGAGACTGTCTTTTCTCCATTGTATATTTTTGCCTCCTTTGTCAAAGATAAGGTGACCATATGTGCGTGGGCTTATATCTGGGCTCTCTGTCCTGTTCCATTGACCTGTGTGTCTGTTTTTGTGCCAGTACCATACTGTTTTGATGACTATAGTTTTATAGTATAGTCTGACATCAGCGAGCCTGATTCCTCCAGCTCTGTTCTTCTTTCTCAAGATCGTTTTGGTTATTCAGGGTCTTTTGTGTTTCCATATAAATTTTAAAATTATTTCTTCCAGTTCTTTGAAAAATGCCATTGGTATTTTGATAGGAATTGCGTTGAATCTGTTGATTGTCTTAGATAGTATGGTGATTTTAACAGTATTGATTCCTTCAATCCAAGAACACCATATATCTTTCCATCTGTTTGTGTCATCTTCGGTTTCTTTCATCAGCATCTTATACTTTTTGGAGTACAGGTCTTTTGCCTCTGTAGGTGGGTTTATTCCTAGGTATTTTATTCTTTTTGATGTGAAGGTAAATGGAATTATTTCCTTAATTTCTCCTTATAATACTTTGTTGTTGGTGATAGAAATGCAACAGATTTCTGTATATTAATTTTGTATCCTGCGACTGTACCGAATTCATTAAAGAGCCCTAGTAGTTCGCTGGTAGCATCCTTAGGTGATACAATGTTTTATGTGAACATTTTCATCATCACAGAAACTTCTGTTAGAAAGTGATGCTATAGAGTTGATTTAGTGATAGTCCAGGCATATGAACAATACATTTTAATGCCTGTTTATAGCTATCAATAACAATGTAAGATTTTTCTGATGTATTGCTGTTTGGATCAGTACTCAATTCTGACGTGTTGGGGGGGGGGGTGCCCTCACACCACCAAACAACTCAATCCTGACACTATTTACCCAGAGATAGCATCAGATTCCACAGGTTAAGTGCTCAGTCCCAGCAGACTGCCCCCCCACACACATTTGCGTGCATACACACACACACACACACACACACTTCAGACACCACTTGCAAATCCAGGTTGTTATCTGTACTTCTGACTGGCTATAAAGCTGAGGTTCCCACAGCCCCCTCCTTGGGTTTGATTAATTTGCTAGAGTGGCTCACAGAACTCAGAGAAACCTTTTACTCACTAAATCACTGATTTATTATGGTTTATTATAAAAAGATATAACTCAGAAACAGCCAGGGTGAAGAGAGGGGTATAGCAAGGTAAGGGAAAGAGCACGAAGCTTCCATGCTCTCTCTTGAGTGCCACTCTCCTCAAATCTCCACGTGTTCACTAACTGGAAGCTCTGGGCTGTCCTTTTGGGTTTTTGTGGAGGCTTCATTATATAGGCATGAATGATTAAATCATTGGCTATTGGTAATTGATTCAACCTCCTGCCCCTCTCCCCTCCCCAGAAATCAGGGGGTGGGACTGAAAGTTCCACCCCTCTAATTTGTGGTTGGTTCCCCTGGCAACCAGCCTCCATCCATCCTTAGGTGCTTTCCAAAAGTCATTTTGCTAACATAAACCCAGTTGTGGTAGAAAGGGACTTGTTATGAATGATAACACACCTATTTCACTTTTGTGGCTCTGAAGGGATTTTAGGAACTGAGGGCAAAAGACCAAATATTATAACAAAAGATATTCCATTGCTATTTTCTCAGGAAATTCCAAGGATTTTGAGAGCTGTGAGGCAGGAACTGTGGATGAAGACCAAATATATATGAGAAATAGAATTTGGTCATCCGAATGACCAAATATATATTTCTTATAAGTCACAATATTACAGTTGCAGAGTATAGAATACACAAATTTCCATTACTTGGGAACGTAATTTAATTTTACAGGTAAAGTTTTATACAAGCTCTTAATTGGACATCAGATTTTATTATAAATAATACGAGAGTCTTGACAAAATATATTCACTCTTATAAATACATTGATTCTTTCCTCCAAAGGAAGTTTAAGAAACTAGTTGTGATCCATCAAAAAAAAAAAAGGTATTATATCCATTTTTAGGTCCTGTGTCTACCTACCAAGGACAACATCTCAAGTAACCAGAACCTTCAAGATACTAGTAAATCTCAAACTTGGAAGTTTGCCAACAGTCCAAAGCTTTCAGCTATAAGTAACATAGTGTCAAACTTATAAAACTCCTCCACTTCTGCTCTGCATACGCATGTATCCAAATAACTTCTCCAGTGGAAAGTATAATAAAAGTGTCAATGCTGCCCAAAAGAGGGATGTATTTATAAAATCAGTATCAAATTATAAAATAGACACTTCTGAAAAATTTCCTTGAGATCTGGTATTTCAACTAAGATCAACAGTCTGTGTTTCTTAATAAGTCAAATATAAAACTACTGATGTTTATTCCATCAACACCATAATTAATTAACATTTGTGAATATTTTATATGTGCATGTATTTTTGAAACACACACTTCCTCTCACCAAGGAGTTTATGTTTGAAGATAAACATGTCATGATAATGAGAGATGTTTACTGGACAGAGCACTGGATTGGAAGCAAGGGCTTTTGTTTCATTAGATGTAAAATGAGGAAGCTGGGCTTTATTATTCTTGTCACAGCTTCTAACATTATGGTGTTATAACCTTAATAAGAAAATGAGACAAGACACAGGGTTAGAAAATCAAAGTCAAATCAATAAAATGAGTGTTATTGTACCATCACATAATTCTGTTCCATCTTGAGGATTTTAGTCTTTGTAGTATCTTCTAAGTAAATCCTAATGAGTAAATAATCAGACTCCCTTGTGAGCTAAGGTGTTCTGTTCAGTGTGTTAATCTTCTTTCAGAACTCTAGGAAATCATTTATTCATGAAAATAATGTTCTAGGAGGGTAAATGGTATTCTAGTGGCCTTAATTTGTACAATCAAATTTCTTTAAGTGTGGAGAAATGTCATTGAGGCTTATGAAAACAGTCAGCAAAAACATTTAAGGAAGAAAGCAATTTTTTTTCTTAAAATAATGTATAGAAAAACTGTTGATAAAACAATAAAAAAAATAGCTGGATAATTTATTTTAGAAAATCTAAGCCTTTTAATAAGAACTTTTGCAAATAAGAACACTGACATGTGAAGGGAAACAGAATACACCACCCCCAAAATGTGCCACTTTGGCATGGGGATTATTTTGAGCTGAAAGCAGTCAAGACACTGCAGGTTCAGGAAGAGGTTTTTAGCTCTCCTTTAACATCCTAAAAGCATTTTAAATAGGTGGCCTGCACCAGAAAGAGAACTATTACCAGAGATTTTTTTTTTTTTTTTTTTTTAGAAATACTTACTTGCATGGCATGGCAAACATTTGTATACCAAACATTTACTCCTCTCATCTTCTTGTGAATTGTCTTCCTCTCCTTTGAAGTTCTAAAACCCTATGCCCCTTCTCCATAGCTCAGGATGGTATGTAGGCTTCAATTACCAGACTGCCTGGGGGTCTCATATCTTTGTGGGGCTCCCATAGGTACATAATTAAATTTATTTTTCTCCTGTTAACCTTTCTTATGTCAATTTCATTATTAGACCAGCCAGTGAACCTAGAAGGGAAGAAGGGAAAATATTTCTTCCCAACACATGTTATAAAATCCACAAAAGCATTTCGGGGCAAGGGGAGTTAGTCTGGAAAATAACTCCTTTCAGTTTGACAGTTCTCCTAGCTCAGCTCTAGAAACAACTGCAAAATTCTTCTCTCTCTGACTGGCTCTACCAAATCCTTACACTGGTGGAAATTTTGACTAACCTATGAAGGCCTAATATTTACACATGATTTGAATGGGCAAATGACTATTGAATCTGCTGTCTTTCCCTTCTTTGTCATTCATTTTTCAGATGAAGAACACTCCAAAACCTGGTAGTAGTTCTTATCCATTCTCTTTGTTGTTACAAACGCCTTTCTTGGTCACAGTGTTTCCTCATCAAAGGGCTGTGACATGGACTTAAAAAGTCTTAAAAGGCACATGGAGGCATCTAGAAGCAACTGGTACCTAAATAACTTAATCACTTCTGTGGAATTAGGACTCAAGAGCATCCCTGAAAAGTGTACTTTAAAACCCTCCTCTTCAACTTTTCCTTACAAAGGACTGCTTATTGTGGAATGTGGGTTGTCATGGTGACTGAATGAGGTAGGATTTAAAGATTTTCAAGGCACTGTTAATAGCTAAGAGCACTGACTTCTGACTTCAGAGCCAGGTTCCCTGAGTTTGAATCCAGGCTTAGCCATTTACTAGTTGTGTGACACTGATCAAATCACTTAATTTCCCTGTGCCCCAGTTTTCTCATCTGTAAAATGAGGATAACGGTATTACCTCAAAGGGTTACTGTAAGAATTAAATGAGTTACTATTTGTAAAACATTTAGAATAGTGTTTGGCATATAGTTAGTGCTGTATAAATACATATTAAATATTGATAAAAAACTAAAAATTGGAAAAAATATACAAAATAAATTGGAAAAAATATACCAAACTAAAAATTGGAAAAAATATACAAAGTTATATTCCTTCTCTGAATATAACTTGAAATGGGTCAGAGCTTGATTTCATGGTCCTGGAGAGCATTGAGAGCAATAAAGCATCCTAAAATTCAGTGTGCCTAATGTCTGTTGTTTTTTTATTGGATATCATAGAACATTAAATGATGATGGCAAGGTGGGGATTGAGGAAATGATTTGGTCTTATTAAAAATTTATATCTTAGATTAGATAATAATATTTTTACAGAGAACATAAATTTCACTCCTACATTTACAAGTTATCACAAAGCATAAATTAATGGAGTCCAAATTAATGAGGTTTAGCTGAAATATTTTAAGCTAGCAAGATCTGACACATTAAATTGAAATTATACATAAAATTAAAGCACGCAGAACTCCTTTGGGAAATGATTCGTTCATTTTTTTGTGTTGCCAAGGTTCTATTTAGCACATCAAAGAAGACTTTGCCAATTATTAGACTTTGGGAGAATTACTCAGATTATCTAAAGTCTTTTCTTCATCAGTAAAATGGAGTTGACAACAACTCCAGAGCTTGTCCCTCAATCCCCACCACATCCTACATCTCTCAGAGGGCAATTAGGAGCATAAAACAGTTTTGTATACAGTAGAACTATATGCATTAAATTGAGTGTGTATCTTAGTTTGGATCTTCCTAACAGCAGAGCATGCAGCAATTTGAGGGAATAGGATATTTATTTGGCAGGTTATCCATGGAAGGATAAAGGAGAGAGCAGGGAATGTAATGTCAGACTGGAAAACCAATAAGGAGCCGGTTTTCCCCATGAACAAATATGCTGTCTCCCTGTGTACCTTATGAGGAATTATATAGAATTCCCTATGGAACTGGCTTCCTGCATAGGAGAGGAGGCTCGAGCATTTCACTACAGACTCCCATCCTACACTGGTTGATGTGTTTCCTTGAGAGCACTAAAACCCTGATTGGACTTATCATCAGTCAGGAGGAAACCTTGAGGCAGAAAAGCAGAGAGACAATGGTGCCCTTAAATTGGCATCCTGGGAGTTTGTAAAGTGTAGTCCACTATAGCTTTAGATGAGGTGAGAGGTGAGCGGAGGAGATGTGGTCCAGACAGTAACAGTATCTGCCACAGTGTGTATTACTATGCCCTTGTGAGTAGAATTAAATTTGAGGTATGGCATAGGGGGTAATAATTCACTCTGGTCCATCAGTGCCTTTTTGTTTGCTGGGTTGTATTGCAACAAAGTGCTTACCCACTCTGTTCTTCAGAGCAAGGCCAGGCTTCTCTCATCAGTTCTATGATCCTTGAATTCTTCTAAGACAGATTCTTCCACCCTAACATGCAGGACACCGAATTTAACAAGTCCACGTCCGCTAGCATCTGCCTTGCCCTGGCCACCATTATTAAAACTGGGATTTGGCATTATGTATTTACCTAGCTTTCCTCTGTTTTCATGATATTTATCATATTCTGTTGTAGAAAGATATTTGAATTTCTACTTTTTCTTTCCCAACCTCGATCCATATTAGACTGTGAACTATTAGAAAGCAGTATCAATTAATTTTAAATGCAAACAACTAAATTTTCTACAATCTTCAGAATATTTTAAAAATCTACGTGGTGGTTAATTTTAGCTGTCAACTTAACTGAGCCACAAGGTGCCCAGATAGTAGATTAAACATTATTTCTGTGTGTGTCTGTGAGGGGGTTTCTGGATGGGATTAACATTTAAATCAGTAGGCTGAGCAAAGCAGATTGCCCTCCCCAATGTGGGTGGGACCCATCCAATCAGTTTGAGGCCTGAATAGAATAAAAGGCTAAGTAAGGAAGAATTCTCTCCCTCTGCCTGACTGTTTCTGAGCTGTAATATCAATCTTCTCTTGCCTTGGGACTCAGTCTTGAGCTCAGCTTGGAATTTGCACTATCAGCTCTCCTGGGTCTGGACTTCTCTGCTTCCATAATCAAGTTAGCCAGTTGCTTTAAAAAAAAAAATTATACACCCACACACATTCTATAGGTACTGTTCCTCTGGAGAACCCTGACACATGCAGTCTACTTTAATTTCCAATAAGATTGAATAAGTTCCTCACTGGCCTATAATCTTCTATGGTCCTAGTTTTATTTTGTGAAAAATACCTATGGGACTCTAAGTAATTCTGCTTTATACCAAAAGAAAATATATCTATATCTCCTAAATACTCTTTGATTTTATGTTCTTTTTTACCCTCAAAATAGCCCATTCAAAATAAATGGAGTGTTAGAGCTGCTCTTACATATTGGCTAAAATTCCCAGCCAACAACTTCATTTCTTTAAATAAACAAATACCTCTGGGACCTTTAGCAGGAAGATGGAGAATATTTTTCTTCTTTTAATATTTTTATAGCACAATATTCTGTTAAAAAGGCATGATAAATATTCAAACAAATATTCTGAAGTTATAAAACTTATGATGTAAGTGTAGAAAGAATTAAAATTTGGAAAATTACTAAATAAAATACAGTCATTAGTTGAAATTATTAGTGGACATCTACATAAAAGCAGGGTTGCTATTTCGTGTTTCATAAAAAACAAGAGGTGTCTGGCTGGTGACTAAATAAATTGAAGGTGAGTTATAGATGACCAGTGTCATCTTTGTCTAATTTCAATATTCATGTTGTATATTTCAAAGTATTACAGGGAAGTGAAACACTTTGGGATCAAAATTGTAAATACTTACCTGGAAATCAAATATTAATTTTAAAAAAATAACAAATGTCATATTTTAAAAGTATCTTCAAGACATATGGTAATGATTAAGATCACAATGTTAGCTGCATCCAGTCAATAATTTTTCCTTTGACAGATTACCAAATATTTCATCATTAAAATATATTTAAAGGTAGAGCATCTATCTTTTTGTATGCTATATTACCCTCCAACAGTTATGCAAAGTTTATAAACACTATGAAGTTTAGATTTATTACTCTTATCTTACCATAAACTCTGATAATTTTAAGCATATAAACATGAGTGAAAAGATGGATTACAAAACCATTCAAATACTATTATCCTGGATGGTGTGGCAAGTGGAGTAATATTCCCCCAAAGATGCCTATGACTTAATCTCCCAAACCTGTGAATATGTTCCTTTATGTGGCATATTTTTCAGATATGATTAAGTAGAGGATTTTGAGATGGGAAGATTATCCTGAATTATCTGACTGGACCCAATGTGATCACAAGTTTCCTTCTAAGAGAGAAGCAGAAGAATCAGAGTTAGGGAAGGAGATGTGATGATGGAAGTAGAGATTGAAATGATGCTGCCCAGGCCAAGGAATGCAGGCAGCCTCTTGAAACTGGGGGAGGCAAGGGATGGATTCTCCAGAAGGAATGCAGCCCTGCTGACACCTTAATCTTAGTGCTATGAGACCTGTTCTGATTTCTGACCTCCTGAATTGTAAGATAATAAATTTCTGTCATTTTAAGTAACAAAATTTGTGATAATTTGTTACAGCAGCAATAGCAAACTACTATAGATAGAGGAATTAAACCTTCCATATTACAGTAGCAGTTTTTTATATTTCTAAAGATATCTTGCTTAGGTTGATTCAGACCCTGTACAGATATGAAATATATAATTGTTAGAATTCTAGTTAGCAATCACATGGTTATAAAAAACACTCAAACTACTTAAAATAAATAGGGAATTTATTTTATTCTCTAGTAGGAGGAGAATCTTACAGGGCCCAATATTTGGAAGGGTAGCTGAATTTTACAGAAACTAAAAAACCATCAAGCATATAGTCTTACACTTACTCTTTCACTCTCTGGCTCTTTTTCTTGCTCACACTCCCTTATCATCTTCCCTCTCTCTCATCCACAGTGTGCCATACCTTTGTTTTTATTCTGCAAGCCTACCCCAGCCTCCTTTCTGAACACGGACTTGCCCTGAAAATACTTAGGATTTGCTACCCCATTACTTTGGTTTGTATAGAGCTTTAAACTTCTATACTGCCGAATCTAGTCTTGATTCATTATGGCAGGTCTGATATCTGCAGACACAGCCTAAAATGTTCTTATTCCAAATTCCCCAGAGAGGTATTCCGGTTGTCAAGTGTCCACTTTTAATCCAATCAGCTGTAGTCACAGAGATAGAATCGTTTACCCCAAATATGGCTAAGACAGAATCTTTTATAAGAAGGGATGACAGTTGAGCCAATGGTATAAGTTTGACCTACAGATATTTTATAAGCGTATTTACATGGTGAGTATATTTTTATAGGTACAATAGCTACAGCTAATACATTGAACCTTAATTACGTGAATTGCTGCTAAGCTATTGTGAATAGCACCAAGCACTGGCCTGCCAAGAACAGGACAGTAGTACATACCATAAATCTTTCAGTATAGAAGCTAGGCATCAAAACAATGGTGCAACTTTAATTGCTTATCATGTTACAAGTTATTCTAGTTAGATGATCCTCTCACAATGTCTTCTTCACTGGTAACTTACATAAATCTATTTTCCAGGACAAAGTTAAAAGAATTATTTGGTAGCCTACAGTAAGCAAACCTTTGCTTCTGCCTGTAAAGTAGGGACATCCCCTGCAGATACAGAGTAATAATAAAATGACTCACTAATTCCATGATGGAAAGAATCTTTGATAATAGTAACACACAGAACGTATTACATCAGTGCCTATCATGGGTCACAACCAAGCAATGGAATCATTTATAAAATCTCTTTTAACATTCTCAACCATTCTTTAAGATAGCTATTTTTTAGTTCACATTTTTTTTTTCTTTTTTTTTTTTTTTGCGGTACACGGGCCTCTCACTGTTGTGGCCTCTCCCGTTGCGGAGCACAGGCTCTGGACGCGCAGGCTCAGCGGCCATGGCTCACGGGCCCAGCCGCTCCGCGGCATGTGGGATCTTCCCGGACCGGGGCACAAACCCGTGTCCCCTGCATCGGCAGGCGGACTCTCAACCACTGCGCCACCAGGGAAGCCTAGTTCACATTTTATAGAGGATAAAACAAAGGCTTGGGAATAAAACAACTTGCTCAAAGCAAAATGAGTAAGAGGTATAACCCAGTTCTGAACAAGATCTGCCTGATTCAAAGCTAATATTCTATCCCGTATATTAAACTACTCAATGTTTGTCACTGTACTGATGAGAACATAATAGATTCTCCTTGTTGGTTATAAAAAATAACATATACAGCTTAAAATGTACAGATTGTCATTCAATGCTATTATAAACATTACAAAATGGACTAAAAGAAAAAGTAAAATCAAGATCAACATTTTTACAAGATTTACTATGGTATATTTACACTACTCTCAAGTCACTTACTTAAATTATAGACTTAACTACACCATCTCTCTTTGCTTTCAGCCTAGTTCCATCCTTGTCCCAGCAGTGGCAATGAAATGGCTACGAGATGAAAAGCACAGTATGTATCTGGAAAATTGGCAGTTCTGTTTAGGAGCTTAACTATGCAGCGGATGTTATAACAAAGGTAAGTAAGGCTGTTCTCACACTTGTAATCAGGTGCACTCGGGGAGAAATTCAGGTTTTGTGGTGCTTGAAACTTGTATGATTTGCACAGCTTCTTTAAGAGAAGAGAATATAAAATTGAAACTAAAAAATTAGGTATTAAAAGGACTATGAAAATGGGAAAAGAAATCACAACGAATTATAAATTTTGAAAGGTGATAAATACTGCAAGCACCACAAAGTTCAGAAAAATAATATAACTTGATCAACTACTTGAGATACCTGTGAAATGCTTTTATATTTGTTATTTCTTATCTATGTACTTTTTGATTCCCATGGCAATGGTTTGGTGGTATCATTTTCTAAACATATTCCACTTGTGCTGGTTAATTTTGTATGTCAACTTGAATGGACTAAGAGTTGCCCAGATAGCTGTGTCTGTGAGGGTGTTTCTAGAAGAGATTAGCATTTGAATTGGTAGCCTGAGTGAAAGAGATTGCTTTCACCTTTCTATGTGGGCATCATCCAATCCACTGAGGGCCTGAATAGAACTAAAATTTGGAGGAAGGGTGACTTTGGTCTCTGCTTGAGCTGGAACGCCCATCTTTCCTGCCCTCAGAAATTGGTGCTCCTTGTTCTCTGGCATTCCTGGACACCACTGGCTCCTCTGGTTCTCAGGTCTTTGGGTTTGGACTGGAACTACACTGCCAGCCTTCCTGAGTCTCCATTTTGCAGATGGCAGATTGTGGGACTTCTCAGCCTTCATAACTGCATGAGCCAACCCCTCATAATAAATTTCTTTCTGTATATCTATCTACCTACCTATCTCCCTATCTATCTATATCCTATTTGTTCTGTTTCTCTAGAGGATCCTGTCTAATACACCAGTCACTCCACTAGCATGACTAACTTGTCAAATATGTTTTAGTCAGGTATATTTCATGAGTATTGAATGCAATTGTGCTCATCTGTTTGGAGCCCCACTGCACTGTGGTGATGGCTTCCTAAGCTTCCATGTAAAGTTTTAAAGTTTCAAAATTGTTGAAGAATCTTCAAACCCTACTGATTCCAATAGGCTATGTTTAATTTCTCACGTATTAGGAAAGCATTTTTGAAGAGTGCTTTGAATTTGAAAGACTATCTAAAAAAAGGATGATGTATGAATAAAATAGTTTATAATAAACCCCTATATCTGAGATTCTTAAGTAAATGCTTTACATCAGAAAAGTTTATCAAATCACATTTTCATTTAACTGTAAATAACTGGTCACAACATATTAAAATTCTTTTTTTTCAGATTGTTTTCTTTTATAGGTTATTACAAGATATTGAATATAGTTCCTTGGGCTACACAGTAAATCGTTGATGCTTATCTATTTTATGTACAGTAGTTTGTATCTGTTAATCCCATACTCCTAATTTTTCCTCCCCCCTTCCTCGTTGATAACTGTAAGTTTGTTTTCTATGTCTGTGAGTCTGTTTCTGTTTTGTATAGAGATTCATTTGTATTATTTATTAGATTCCACACATAACTGCTTTCATATAATATTTGTCTTTCTCTGACTTCCTTCACTTAGTATAATATAATCTAAATCTAGCCATATTGCTGCAAATTATAACATTTCATATTTTTATGGCTGAATAATATTCCATTGTGTGCATATATATATATATATTTTTTTTCTTTTTCTCCGTAAACCAATCACCTGTTGATCAGCACTAGGGTTGTTTTCATGTCTTGGCTATTGTAAACAGTGCTGCTATGAACACTGGGGGTGCATGTATCTTTTCAAATTAGAGATTTTGTTTTTTCTGGGTACATACCCAGGAGTGGGATTGCTGGATCATATGGTATCCCTATTTTTAGTTTTTTAAGGAACCTCCATACTGTTTTACATAGTGGCTGCACCAATTTACACTGCTACCAACAGTGTAGAAATGTAACATAGGGTTTCCTTTTCTCCACACCCTCTCCAGCATTTATTATTTGTAAAGTTTCTGATGATGGCCATTCTGACCAGTGTGAGGTGATACTTCATTGCAGTTTTGATTTGCATTTCTCTAACAATTAGCGATGTTGAGCATCTTTTCATGAGCCTGTTGGCCATCTGTATGCCTTATTTAGAGAAATGTCTGTTTAGGTCTTCTGCCCAATTTTTGATTGGGTTGTTTGCTTTTTTGATATTGAGTTGTATGAGCTGATTATATATTTTGGAAATTAACACCTAGTTGGTTGTATCGTTTGCAGATATTTTCTCCCGGTACGTAGGCTGTCTTTCTGTTTTGTTGATGGTTTCCTTTGCTCTGCAAAAGCTTGTAAGTTTAATTAGGTCCCATTTGTTTATTTTTTGCTTTTATTTCCATTGCCTTGGGAGACTGACCTAAGAAAACATTGCTATGATTTTTTTTTAACTTATTTATTTTTTATTAGTTTCTGCTTTATAACAAAGTGAATCAGTCATACATACACATCTGTTCCCACATCCCTTCCCTATTGCGTCTCCCTCCCTCCCACCCTCCCCATCCCACCCCTCCAGGCGGTCACAAAGCACCGAGCTGATCTCCCTGTGCTCTGCGGCTGCTTCCCACTATCTATCTACCTTACGTTTGGTAGTGTATATATGTCCATGCCTCTCTTTCGCTTTGTCACAGCTTACCCTTCACCCTCCCCATATCCTCAAGTCCGTTCTCAAGTAGGTCTGTGTCTTTATTCCTGTCTTACCCTTAGGTTCTTCATGACATTTTTTTCTTAAATTCCCTATATATATATGTTAGCATACGGTATTTGTCTTTCTCTTTCTGACTTACTTCACTCTGTATGACAGACTCTAGGTCTATCCACCTCATTACAAATAGCTCAGTTTCATTCCTTTTTATGGCTGAGTAATATTCCATTGTATATATGTGCCACATCTTCTTTATCCATTCATCCGATGATGGACACTTAGGTTGTTTCCAGCTCCGGGCTATTGTGAATAGAGCTGCAATGAACATTTTGGTACATGTCTCTTTTTGAATTATGGTTTTCTCAGGGTATATGCCTAGTAGTGGGATTGCTGGGTCATATGGTAGTTCTATTTTTAGTTTTTTAAGGAACCTCCATACTGTTCTCCATAGTGGCTGTACCAATTCACATGCCCACCAGCAGTGCAAGAGTGTTCCCTTTTCTCCACACCCTCTCCAGCATTTATTGTTTCTAGATTTCTTGATGATGGCCATTCTGACTGGTGTGAGATGATATCTCATTGTAGTTTTGATTTGCATTTCTCTAATGATTAATGATGTTGAGCATTCTTTCACGTGTTTGTTGGCAGTCTGTATATCTTCTTTGGAGAAATGCCTATTTAAGTCTTCTGCCCATTTTTGGATTGGGTTGTTTGTTTTTTTGCTATTGAGCTGCATGAGCTGTTTATAAATTTTGGAGATGAATCCTTTGTCAGTTGCTTCATTTGCAAATATTTTCTCCCATTCTGAGGGTTGTCTTTTGGTCTTGTTTATGGTTTCCTTTGCTGTGCAAAAGCTTTGAAGTTTCATTAGGTCCCATTTGTTTATCTTTGTTTTTAGTTCCATTTCTCTAGGAGGTGGGTCCAAAAGGATCTTGCTGTGATTTATGTCATAGAGTGTTCTACCTATGTTTTCCTCTAAGAGTTTGATAGTTTCTGGCCTTACATTTAGGTCTTTAATCCATTTTGAGCTTATTTTTGTGTATGGTGTTAGGGAATGATCTAATCTCATACTTTTACATGTCCCTGTCCAGTTTTCCCAGCACCACTTATTGAAGAGGCTGTCCTTTCTCCACTGTACATTCCTGCCTCCTTTATCAAAGATAAGTTGGCCATATGTGCGTGGGTTTATCTCTGGGCTTTCTATCCTGATCCACTGATCTATCTTTCTGTTTTTATGCCAGTACCACACTGTCTTAATTACTGTAGCTTTGTAGTATAGTCTGAAGTCAGGGAGCCTGATTCCTCCAGCTCCATTTTTCGTTCTCAAGATTGCTTTGGCTATTCGGGGTCTTTTGTTTTTCCAAACAAATTTTGAACTTTTTTGTTCTAGTTCTGTGAAAAATGCCAGTGGTAGTTTGATAGGGATTGCATTGAATCTGTAGATTGCTTTGGGTAGTAGAGTCATTTTCACAATATTGATTCTTCCAATCCAGGAGCATGGTATATCTCTCCATCTATTTGTATCCTCTTTAATTTCTTTCATCAGTGTCTTATAATTTTCTGCATACAGGTCTTTTGTCTCCTTAGGTAGGTTTATTCCTAGATATTTTATTCTTTTTGTTGCAATGGTAAATGGGAGTGTTTTCTTGATTTCATTTTCAGATTTTTCATCATTAGTGTACAGGAATGCCAGAGATTTCTGTGCATTAATTTTGTATCCTGCTACTTTACCAAATTCATTGATTAGCTCTAGTAGTTTTTCGGTAGCATCTTTAGGATTCTCTATGTATAGTATCATGTCATCTGCAAACAGTGACAGCTTTACTTCTTCTTTTCCAATTTGGATTCCTTTTATTTCCTTTTCTTCTCTGATTGCTGTGGCTAAAACTTCCAGAACTAGGTTGAATAAGAGTGGTGAGAGTGGGCAGCCTTGTCTTGTTCCTGATCTTAGTGGAAATGGTTTCAGTTTTTCACCATTGAGGACAATGTTGGCTGTGGGTTTGTCATATATGGCCTTTATTATGTTGAGGAAAGTTCCCTCTATGCCTACTTTCTGCAGGGTTTTTATCATAAATGGGTGTTGAATTTTGTCGAAAGCTTTCTCTGCATCTATTGAGATGATCATATGGTTTTTCTCCTTCAACTTGTTAATATGGTGTATCACATTGATTGATTTGCGTATATTGAAGAATCCTTGCATTCCTGGAATAAACCCCACTTGATCATGGTGTATGATCCTTTTAATGTGCTGTTGGATTCTGTTTGCTAGTATTTTGTTGAGGATTTTTGCATCTATGTTCATCAGTGATATTGGCCTGTAGTTTTCTTTCTTTGTGACATCCTTGCCTGGTTTTGGTATCAAGGTGATGGTGGCCTCGTAGAATGAGTTTGGGAGTGTTCCTTCCTCTGATATTGTTTGGAAGAGTTTGAGAAGGATGGGTGTTAGCTCTTCTCTAAATGTTTGATAGAATTCGCCTGTGAAGCCATCTGGTCCTGGGCTTTTGTTTGATGGAAGATTTTTAATCACAGTTTCAATTTCAGTGCTTGTGATTGGTCTATTCATATTTTCTATTTCTTCCTGAGTCAGTCTTGGTAGGTTGTGCATTTCTAAGAATTTGTCCATTTCTTCCAGGTTGTCCATTTTATTGGCATAGAGTTGCTTGTAGTAATCTCTCATGATCTTTTGTATTTCTGCAGTGTCAGTTGTTACTTCTCCTTTTTCATTTCTAATTCTATTGATTTGAGTCTTCTCCCTTCTTTTCTTGATGAGTCTGGCTAATGGTTTGTCAATTTTGTTTATCTTCTCAAAGAACCAGCTTTTAGTTTGGTTGATCTTTGCTATTGTTTCCTTCATTTCTTTTTCATTTATTTCTGATCTGATCTTTATGATTTCTTTCCT
Organism: Hyperoodon ampullatus; assembly: GCF_949752795.1. Lineage (NCBI taxonomy): Eukaryota > Metazoa > Chordata > Mammalia > Artiodactyla > Ziphiidae > Hyperoodon > Hyperoodon ampullatus. The sequence goes on from NC_136913.1 coordinate 33,285,936, forward strand.
TCTGCTAACTTTGGGGGTTTTTTGTTCTTCTTTCTCTAATTGCTTTAGGTGCAGGGTCAGGTTGTTTACTCGAAATGTTTCTTGTTTCTTAAGGTGGGATTGTATTGCTATAAACTTCCCCCTTAGAACTGCTTTTGCTGCGTCCCATAGGTTTTGGGTCGTCGTGTCTCCATTGTCATTTGTTTCTAGGTATTTTTTCATTTCCTCTTTGATTTCTTCAGTGATCACTTCGTTATTGAGTAGTGTATTGTTTAGCCTCCATGTGTTTGTATTTTTTACAGATCTTCTCCTATAATTGATGTCTAGTCTCATAGCATTGTGGTCGGAAAAGATACTTGATACAATTTCAATTTTCTTAAATTTACCAAGGCTTGATTTGTGACCCAAGATATGATCTATCCTGGAGAATGTTCCATGAGCACTTGAGAAAAATGTGTATTCTGTTGTTTTTGGATGGAATGTCCTATAAATATCAACTAAGTCCATCTTGTTTAATGTATCATTTAAAGCTTGTGTTTCCTTATTTATTTTCATTTTGGATGATCTGTCCATTGGTGAAAGTGGGGTGTTAAAGTCCCCTACTATGATTGTGTTACTGTCGATTTCTCCTTTTATGGCTGTTAGTATTTGCCTTATGTATTGAGGTGCTCCTATGTTGGGTGCATAAATATTTACAATTGTTATATCTTCTTCTTGGATCGATCCCTTTATCATTATGTAGTGTCCTTCTTTGTCTCTTCTAATAGTCTTTATTTTAAAGTCTATTTTGTCTGATATAAGAATTGCTACTCCAGCTTTCTTTTGATTTCCATTTGCATGGAATATCTTTTTCCATCCCCTTACTTTCAATCTGTATGTGTCTCTAGGTCTGAAGTGGGTCTCTTGTAGACAGCATATATATGGGTCTTGTTTTTGTATCCATTCAGCCACTCTGTGTCTTTTGGTGGGAGCATTTAGTCCATTTACATTTAAGGTAATTATTGATATGTATGTTTCTATTCCCATTTCCTTAATTGCTTTGGGTTCGTTATTGTAGGTATATTCCTTCTGTTGTGTTTCTTGCCTAGAGAAGTTCCTTTAGCATTTGTTGTAAAGCTGGTTTGGTGGTGCTGAACTCTCTCAGCTTTTGCTTGTCTGTAAACGTTTTAATTTCTCCATCAAATCTGAGTGAGATCCTTGCTGGGTAGAGTAATCTTGGTTGCAGGTTTCTCTCCTTCATCACTTTAATTATGTCCTGCCACTCCCTTCTGGCTTGTAGAGTTTCTGCTGAGAGATCAGCTGTTAACCTGATGGGGATTCCCTTGTGTGTTATTTGTTGTTTTTCCCTTGCTGCTTTTAATATGATTTCTTTGTGTTTAATTTTTGACAGTTTGATTAATATGTGTCTTGGCGTATTTCTCCTTGGATTTATTCTGTATGGGACTCTCTGTGCCTCCTGGACTTGATTAACTATTTCCTTTCCCATATTAGGGAAGTTTTCAACTATAATCTCTTCAAATATTTTCTCAGTCCCTTTCTTTTTCTCTTCTTCTTCTGGAACCCCTATAATTCGGATGTTGGTGCGTTTAATGTTGTCCCAGAGGTCTCTGAGACTGTCCTCTATTCTTTTCATTCTTTTTTCTTTATTTTGCTCTGCATCAGTTATTTCCACTATTTTATGTTCCACCTCACTTATCCGTTCTTCTGCCTCCGTTATTCTGCTATTGATCCCATCTAGAGTATTTTTCATTTCATTTATTGTGTTTTTAATCGATGCTTGATTCATCTTTAGTTCTTCTAGGTCCTTGTTAACTGTTTCTTGCATTTTGTCTATCCTATTTCCAAGATTTTGGATCATCTTTACTATCATTATTCTGAATTCTTTTTCAGGTAGACTGCCTATTACCTCTTCATTTGTTAGGTCTGGTAGGTTTTTATCTTGCTCCTTCACCTGCTGTGTGTTTTTCTGCTTTCTCATTTTGCTTATGTTACTGTGTTTGGGGTCTCCTTTTTGCAGGCTGCAGATTCGTAGTTCCCGTTGTTTTTGGTATCTGTCCCCCGTGGCTAAGGTTGTTTCAGTAGGTTGTGTAGGCTTCCTGGTGGGGGGGACTAATGCCTGTGTTCTGGTGGTTGAGGCTCAATCTTGTCTTTCTGGTGGACAGGTCCACGTCTGGTGGTGTGTTTTGGGGTGCCTGTGGCCTTATTATGTTTTTAGGTAGCCTCTCTGCTAATGGGTGGGGTTGTGTTCCTGCCTTGCTAGTTGCTTGGCATAGGGTGACCAGCACTGTAGCTTGCTGGTCATTGACTGAAGCTGGGTGCTGGTGTTGAGATGGAGATCCCTGGGAGATTTTCGCTGCTTGATATTATGTGGAGCTGGGAGGTCTCTTGTGGACCCGTGTCCTGAGGTTGGCTCTCCCACTTCAGAGGCACAGCACTGACTCCTGGCTGCAGCACCAAGAGCCTTTCATCCACCCGGCTCAGAATAACAGTGAGAAAAAGTAGAAAGAAAGAATTAGTAGAAGAAAGAAAGAGAGAGGGAAAGAAAGGAAGAAGGGAAGAAAGGAAGGAAGGAAGGAAGAAAGAAAGAAAGGAGGGAGGGAGGGAGGGAGGATGGAAAGAAAGAAGGAAAGAAAGGAGGGAGGGAGGGAGGAATGAAAGCAAAAGGAAGAGTGAATGGAAGAAGGGAGGGAGGGAGGGAGGAAGGAAAGAAAGAAAGAAAGACAGGAGGGAGGGAGGAAGGAAAGAAAAAGAAAGTGGAAAGAAGAAGGGTGGGAGGGAGGGAGGGAGGAAAGAAAAAGAAAGAAGGAAAGGAGGAGCGGAGGGAGGGAGGGAGGAAGGGAAGGTAGGAAAAAAAGAAAGAGCAGGTAAAGTAAAATAGAATAAAGTATGAAATATAGTAGCGTTATTAAAATTAAAAAGTAATTATTGAAAAAAAAACACGGACCGATAGAACCCTGGGACATATGGTGGAAGCAAAGCTATACAGAGAGAATCTTACACAGAAGATTACACATACACATTCACAAAAAGAGAGCAGGGGGAAAAATCAAAAATCTTGCTCTCCAAGTCCACCTCCTCGATTTGGGATAATTCGTTGTAAAAAGAGGAAAAGGGCGAGAAGTCTGAAATCTTGCTAAGTCCACCTCCTTAATTTGGGATAATTCGTTGTAAAAAGGGGGGAAAGTCTTAAATCTTGTCCTCAAAGTCCACTTCCTCAATTTGGGATGATTCGCTGTCCATTCATACACTCCACAGACGCAGGGCACATCAAATGGACCGTGGAGCTTTAATCCACTGCCTCCGAGGCTGCACAGAGAGATTTCCCTGTCTCTGCTCTCACAACTCCCGGGTCTCAGCCTTGGACCTGGCCCCGCCTCTGCGCGTAGGTCGCCGGAGGGCGTCCGTTCTTCCGCTCAGACAGGACCGGTTTAAAGGAGCCGCTGATTCGGGGGCTCTGGCTCACTCAGGCAGAGGGGAGGGAGGGGAATGCCCTCTCCTCGCGCACCAGGCAACAAAAGGGAAAAAAAAGTCTCTTGCCTCTCCGGTAGCTCCAGACCCTTTCCCCGGACTCCCTCCGGGCTAGCACTAACCCCTTCAGGCTCTCTTCCTGCCGCCAGCCCCAGTCCTCTCCCTGCGCTCCAACTGAAAGGCGATACCCGAGCCTCAGCTCCCAGCCCCGCCCGCCCCGGCGGCGAGCAGACAAGCCTCTCGGGCTGGTGTGTGCCTGAGGGCACCGATCCTCTGTGCCAAAATCTCTCCGCTTTGCCCTCTGCACCCCTGTTGCTGTGCTCTCCTCCGCTACTCCGAAGCTTTCCCCCTCCGCCACCTGCAGTCTCCGCCCGTGAAGGGGCTTGTAGTGTGTAGAAACCTTCCCTCCTTCACGGCTCCCTCCCACTGGTGCAGGTCCCGTCCATATCCTATTGTCTCTGTTTATTCTTTTTTTCTTTTGACCTACCCAGGTATGTGGGGATTTTCTTGCCTTTTGGGGGGTCTGAGGTCTTCTGTCAGCGTTCAGTAGGTGTTCTGTTGGAGTTGTTCCACGTGTAGATGAATTTCTGATGTATCTGTGGGGAGGAAGGTGATCTCCGCGTCTTACTCTTCCGCCATCTTCCTCCGGTCCCCCATTGCTATGATTTATGTCAGAAAATGTTTGGCCTATTTTCTCTTCTAGGAGTTTTATGGCATATTGTTTTATATTTAAGTTTTTAAACCATTTTGAGTTTATTTTTGTATACGGTATGAGGGAGTGTTCTAACTTCATTTGTTTCTATGAGGCTGTCCAGCTTTCCTAACACCACTTGCTGAAGAGACTGCCTTTTCTCCATTGTATATTCTTGCCTCCATTGTCGTAGATTGATTGACTGTAGGTGTATGGGTTTACTTCTGGGCTCTCTATTCTGTTCCATTGATCTGTATGTCTGCTTTTGTGCCAATGTCATGCTGGTTTTTTTTGTTTGTTTTTTTAATTTTATTTTAACATCTTTATTGGAGTATAATTGCTTTACAGTGGTGTGTTAGTTTCTGCTTTATAACAAAGTGAATCAGCTATACATATACATATATCCCCATATCTCCTCCCTCTTGCATCTCCCTCCCACCCCCCCCCATCCCACCCCTCTAGGTGGTCACAAAGCACGGAGCTGATCTCCCTGTGCTGTGCGGCTGCTTCCCAATAGCTATCTATTTTACATTTGGTAGTGTATACACATCCATGCCACTCTCTCACTTCGTCCCAGCTTATACTTCCCCCTCCCCGTGTCCTCAAGTCCATTCTCTACGTCTGTGTCTTTATTCCTGTCCTGCCCATAGGTTCTTCAGAACCTTTTTTTTTTTTAGATTCCATATATATGTGTTAGCATACAGTATTTGTTTTTCTCTTTCTGACTTACTTCACTCTATACATCATGCTGTTTTGATTACTGTAGCTTTGTAGCATCGTCTGAAGTCTGAGAGGGTTGTGTCTCCACCTTTGTTCTTTTTCCTCGAGATTGCTTTAGCAATTCTGTGTCTTTTGTGGTTCCATATAAATTTTAGTATTTGTTTTAGTTCTGTGAAGAATGTCATGGGTGTTTTGATAGGCATTGTATTAAATTTGTAGATTGCTTTAGGTAGTATGGTCATTTTAACAATATTAATTCTTCTGATACAAGGACATGGGATATCTTTTCATTTCTTTGAATCACCTTCAGTTTCCTTTATCAATGTTTTATAGTTTTCAGTGTATAGGTCTTTATCTCCTTGGTTAAATTTATTCCTAGGTATTTTAATTTTTTTGACATGATTTTAAGCGGGATTTTTTTTATTTTCTCTTTTTGATATTTCATTGTTAGTTTAAGAAATGAAACAGATTTTTGTATATTAATCTTGTATACTGCTACGTTGCTGAATTCATTTATTAGTTCTAATAGTTTTTCTGTGGAATTTTTTGGGTCTTCTTATAGAGTATCATGCCATCTGCAAATAGTGACAATTTTACCTTTTACCTTCCATTTTGGATACCTTTTATTTCTTTTTCTTGTCTGATTGATGTTGCTAAACTTCCAATACTATGTTGAATAGAAGTGATGAGAGTGGGCATCCCTATCTTTTTCCAGAGTTTAGCAGGAAGGCTTATAGCTTTTCACCATTGAGTATTATGTTGGCTGTGGATTTGTCATAAATGGCTTTATTATGTTGAGATATGTTCCCTCTATACTCACTTTGATGAGAGTTTTTATCATGAATGGATGTTGACTTTTATCAAATGCTTTTTCTGCATCTATTGAGATGATCATGTGGTTTTTGTCTTTTCTTTTATTAATGCGGTGTATCACATTGATTAATTTGCGTATGTTGAACCATGCTTGCAACCCTGGGATGAGTCCAACTTGATCATGGTGTATGATTCTTTTTACATATTGTTGGATTTTGTTTGCTGATATTTTGTGGAGGATTTTCACATCTACATTCATCAAAGATATTGGCTTGTAATTTTCTGTTTTACTAGTGTCTTTGTCTGGTTTTGGTACCAGGGTGATGTTGGCTTCGTAGAATGACTTTGGGCATGTTCCCTACTCTTCAGTCTTTTGGAAGAGTTTGAGAAGGATAGGTATAAGTTCTTTGTGTGTTTGGTAGAATTGCCCAGTGAAGCCATCCAGTCTTGGACTTTTGTTTGCAGGGAGGTTTTTATTTTGGTTTTTTGGGTTTTTTTCAATTACAGATTCTGTTTCACTTCTAGTGACCTGTCTGTTCAAATTATCTATTTCATCTTAACTCAATTTTGACAGGCTGTTTTTAGAAACTCGTTCATTTTCTGTAGGTTGTCCATTTTGATGGCATATAACTGTTCATAGTATTCTCTTATGATTTTTTGTATTTCTGTGGTATCAGTTATTATTTCTCCTCTTTCATCTCTTATTTTGTTTATTTGGGCCCTCTCTCTTTTCTTCTTGGTGAGCCTGGCTAGAAGTTTGTAGATTTTGTTTATCTTTCAAAAAAACAGCACTTGGTTTTATTGATCTTTAGTATTGTTTTCTTGATCTCTATTTTATTTATATCCTCTCTGATATGTATTATTTCCTTCCTTCTGCTGATTTGGGTTTTATTTGTTCTTCTTTTTCTAATTCTTTTAGGTGGTAGGTTAGGTTGTTTAGTTTAGATTTTTCTCATTTTTTTGAGGAAGGCCTGTATCGCTATGAACTTCCCTCTTAGAACTGCTTTTGCTGCATCCCATAGATTTTGTAAGGTTGTGTTTTCATTGTTGTTTGTCTCAAGATATTTTCTCATTTCCTCTTTGATTTCATTGTTGACCCATTGATTTTTTAGTAGCATGTTGTTAGTCTCCATGTGTTCATTTTTTTCCCCATTTTTCTTTGTGGTTGATTTCTAGTTTCATACCATTGTGGTCAGAAAGGATGCTTGAAATAAGTCACAAATTTTTTTTTGGATTGGCTGTGCAGGACACACACACATACACATATACACACACGTATGCATGCACACACACACAAACAGTTTTATCTACTCAATATAATTGCAAAACATATATTGGCAGTTCAACATTCAGATATAAAGACTTTAAGCAGAATGTCCAGGATTGAGTCATCAGCCACTAGAACCTTCTTCCTAAAGCAACCTGAATTTATATGCAACAGAGCATCTACAGCCTGCCTTGCACTCCCAAGAAGAACTATGTCCCTAACACATGATCAAGAATTACAAATTAATAGTGTGCCAGTTAAATGTGGGTTTCACAGTAAACACTAGAATTGCAGGACTGTCTTTCACTTCAGCTGGACAGAGTAGATGCAGTTGTCAAATTTATGCTTTTCTCCAAGTTTACAAATCTTCCTTGATCGTGTTCTTGTATTTTATTGCCCTCCCATTACTGCACTACTGAATACATCTTTTAATATTTAGAAACAATTTTATTTTTGAACTGTATTTTTTCTTTCACTTAATATTGACTGGATACCTGCTGCTGTATGCCAGGTGTTGGTCTAGAGGCCAATGCTGGACTAGCAGATAAAGGACAGATCATCTTATATAAAAACAGAAACTGCAGGATACATCGTCACTCACTGATTCATTAACATGAATGAATTTATCTCTAGCTGGTCATCTGAGTTGAAGTTGGGTTACAGTTGGTATACATCTTGATTTGATGGACAAGGGCAGGAGGAAAAGTTCTAGTGCTCACAAGCTCTGGAGGATAGCACCATCATGAAGGTGGCTAGAGCTATCATAAGACATCAGAGCCACCTGAGAAAGCAGAGATGGTAAAAGCAAAAAGGAGGGTCCAGAGGACCATGGCAGGATCCAAGCATACCTATTCTACTCTCTCTGAAGTTCTTCAAAGCCCTGCTTTTGCAAACCATTCTTGTCCTCTAAAAAAGCATGAAATAGTTTGTACCAACTGATACTTCAAAGAGTAGTGGCGCCTGATTGGTTTTTATGCTCCTACATCTATGTGACAGACCACACTGGTAATAGGGACAATACAGCAAAATACAAATTGGATTTCAGCCAAATCTTGACATTATGCTTCCTGGCTTTCTTATTGAGACAAGCTAGGAGAGGGTGGAAGACAAACGGAGTCCAAAATCTACCATATACTTATATCATGTTAGAGAGTTTTCATAAAAGGGATGTATAGCCATCTGGCCATACCTTTTAGGTGTTTGTTTGCCAAACTAAGAAAAGAATAGTGAGGAGAAGAAGATAGAAAAAGCAGAAGTTTACATTAGATAATACCTTATCATTTTCTGTGGTCTGTGGTCACTAGCTTTCTTTCAACATTAAAGAGAGACAATATGGCACACAGATGCAGAGCAAAGACTGTGGAGACAAACTGCCATGGTTCAAATCTTATTTCTGCCACTGATGAGTTACGTGAATGTCAACAACTCACTTAAGCTCTTTTGTGCCTCAGTTTCATCCTCTTTAAAACAGTGGAAATAATCTTACCTATATCAAATATTTGTGGGGATTAGTAAGGTAGATAAGATACAGATATAGTGTTAGTAATTACTGTTAATAAAGGAGCCATGTGTTGTTCAAATAGTTAGTTATTAGAACACATGAAAAAGTGAAACTGATCATCATAAGCAGATTTCTCATGAGCTTCAAATGATACACAGAGTTTTTTTCAGCGGTACAAGTAAGTGGTAGATTTACATTTGTACCATGCATCTTCTAAGCCAGTTTCCAAATAGATTTTCTCTAGGGCTTACTTTATTTAAAAATTAAAGAGTAAATTTCAGTTAACCCAGTGTTAGCATGCAAAGGATGCCCCCTACATGATTTTTTTTTCCATGTTGAAAAAGACTGTGTTACCAAATGTGAGGGCCAGAGATGGGGTGGAGATGGGAGTTAGCATGTTAAATAAGAGTGATAAACATTAATTGAGCCCTAGTAGTTGTGTGCATTTCACTTATTCTCATTTACTGCCCATACCCATCCTGAAAGGTTAAATATTATCTTTATTTGACAAATAAGAAACCTGACATTTAGTGAGGTTAATTAGTAACCCAAGGTCACACAACCAGAGAATGACATAATTGGGAGCTGAAGTCATGTTTATTTGATGGTGTAAAAAAATGAGGAGACCTAGCATTTATTTAGTACCTCTGCATGTCCTGTGTTAGGGGCTTCATAGCACTATCATCCATTGATGGTATAACAGCTTATGACGTAGGGAGTATTTATGTTATCATTTATGTTATCAGGTCCCAGAGACAGGAAGTAGTAGGTAGGAGATTCAGAGTCTGTTCTTCACGTAACATGGAATTATAAAAAGTGATCATATTTTGATGATGGCTTTTGATTTTTCAAAAGCTACATCTTTGAGACAATATTACATATTCTTATGATACATAAAACAAACTAAAACTAGATTTTATGTAAAGTGATTCTTTGTTGTTACAATATTGTTGGAAACCTTGAAATAGCTGTATGTCAATTTAAATGACAGAAATCAAAGGATGGCTTGCTCAAGATATAAAAATTAGTGTGTCTTATATTCAAGAGAGAAAGCTCTCATTAAAAAGAAAGTTTACTGATTTATTGATATTTTAGAAAATAATATTTAAAATATATTTTATAAAAGTAAAAATGGAATAAGCCTATTATATATGCTTTATTTTTTTTAAAAAAAAGCCTTTCTCAGGACAACTATTTTGGTTATGGAATATTGTCTTAAGAAAAAGAATAAGGCTAAAAATCGATTGAAATATATAACCTTGGCTTTACCTTGAAATGTTTTCAAAGGGATATTTTAAGGCATTGAAAATGAATTATTTGATTTCTGAATAAGTTCTTTTTGCAATAACAGTTAAATAGGAAATTGTGAAATGCAAGATGTGCAATTTTCCTGTTACAATGTGGTGGATAGAATAAATATTCCTTCCCAAAGTTAAATGAAAATGCAAAATTAAATGGTAATACTTTTGTTGGCATTGCTTTCTAAAAAGGTACAGGGCAAGTAGTACTTCATATCACACATAATACTAGAAATCAAATTTTGAACTGAATTTGTCATTTTAAAGATGGCAACTGGTAATAAATGTGTTTCTGGAAAGTGTATTATTTCAGAGAGTGGCAGAATGTTGACTATAAAAACTATTTCTATCTTGCTTTAACATAGGCCTAACATAAGAACAACTTTTTTGGGCCTCCCTGGTGGCGCAGTGGTTGAGAGTCCGCCTGCCGATGCAGGGGATACGGGTTCGTGCCCCGGTCTGGGAGGATCCCATATGCCGCGGAGCGGCTGGGCCCGTGAGCCATGGCTGCTGAGCCTGCGCATCCGGAGCCTGTGCTCCGCAACGGGAGAGGCCACAACAGTGAGAGGCCCGCATACCACAAAAAAAAAAAAAAAAAAAAAAAAAAAAAAAAAAAAAAAAAAAAAAAAAAAAAGAACAACTTTTTTGTGCTCACATTAAACATTTTATTTAGACATTAAACAGAAGTTTTCTGATGTCGAGCCTTTACCAAGTCTGAATAAAAGCTTGTTTGCAGTTGTTTGGATGAGGCTTTCTTGTGCTATTGTCGTAAAAGATTTCTTTCCAGTGAGCTAATTTCTGAATTGCAAATTTTTAGAAATGTGTCTTAGCTATAATTCACACTTGTAAGAAGTAAATGAATACAATCACTTTCCAGCAAGTAAAAAAGTACTTATAGCTGCTACTGAGCAGAAATACAGGGTACTTGTTGATGATGTTAAACATCATTGTTACTTATTTTCTGGAGCTACAAGCTTAATTGACTATTTGTTACTATCAAAGGTCATGAATAATAGGATTGAACTTCAGACTAGTATATTAAGAATGCTCAGGGTAGAGATTAAATTTACTAATACGACTAGAAACCACCTTAATTGTAAATTCTCAGTATTTAGTTTTCTAATGAGGAGTAAACAGTTAAAGCACCTCGGTGACTGCATTGAACTATGTCCATGTAATGTTCTATAACATCTAAAGATTTGCCCCTGTAAGTAAATGCTATATAAAAATATTCTTGTTGTTCAATGTTTGGAAATTATTTTAGGCCACCAGCCAATATCAACATATTAAATTCTTAGAGTCTGTTCTTTTCCAAAATAATCTACAGATTCAATATAATCCCAATCAAACCTAGCAAGTTATTTTTTGTATATCGACGAACTGATTCTAAAATTTATATGGAGAGGCAAAAATCCATACTTCCTTCTCATACATCCTTCTCATGCTTTACTCAACCCCCGCCTCAGTTTCAAGCCATCTTGTTCACCACTAACAGGGTTATAAAGCTAAACCACTGCTCGGATCATACTAGCATGCTATCAGAAAAGTATCAAAGGCTGGAAAATGTCTATGGATTGAAGTCTAAGCTTCTTGTTCTCGAATTTACATTCCTTCACCATCTGGCCTCACTTACATCAAAGAAATGCCTTCAGGGGAAGGATTTCATCAAAGTGGACTGTGCAGAAGAACCACTGGACTGACTTGCCAACACCAAACTCACCACACATGTGGCTCTGGCAGAGGGCAATAGAGCAGGGTGTGCCATGGGTTTCTCACCTAGCAGCCATGGTCCCCCAGAGGTTCCCATGTATAAAATTCAGGGGATGGGGAGGATGAAGAACTGGATGGAAAAAAATGACTTTTATATTTTCATGAATGCCTTACTGAAATGTGTCATTCCCTTCAAGTATGAATATGGGCAACCAACCTAATAGGTAAGAAGTACCTATGACCAGGTCACCATTAAACATCCCAGGTATTTTTAAACCATGCAACAGTCATATCACACATATTGAGATTATGAAAATTATGAAATCACCCACTATATCTTGTTGCTCAGTGCATTAAGGAGCATATATGCTCCTACATCACAGATGCATTTCATAGTTATTTTGACAGCACTATTTTAAAATTACTGGTTTCCTTTGCTATCTTTTTTTAAATTTTTATTTTATATTGGAGTATAGTTGATTTACAAAGTTGTGTTAGTTTCAGGTGTACAGCAAAGTGAATCAGTTATACATATATATATATTAATTCTTTTTCAGATTCTTTTCCCATATAGGTTATTACAGAGTACTGAGTAGAGTTCTCTGTGCTATACAGTAGGTCCTTATTGATCATCTACCTTATATATAGTAGTGTGTGTATGTTAATCCCAGCCTCCTAATTTACCCCTCCCCTACCACCTTTCCCCTTTGATAACCATGTTTGTTTTTTAAGTCTGTGAGTCTGTTCTTGTTTTGTAAATAAGTTCACTTGTATCATTTTTTTAGATTCAACATACAAGTGATATCATATGATATTTGTCTTTCTCTGACTTACTTCACTTAGTATGATAATCTCTAGATCAATCCATATTGCTGCAAATGGCATTATTTCATTCATTTTTATGACTGAGTAATATTCCATTGTATATATGTACCATATCTTCTTTATCCATTCATCCACTGATGGACATTTAGGTTGTTTCCATGTCTTGGATATTGGTAAATAGTGCTACAGTGAACTTTGGGGTGCATGTATTTTTTTTATATAAATTTATTTATTTTTATTTATTTATTTTTGGCTGCATTGGGTCTTCGTTGCTGCATACAGCCTTTCTCTAGCTGCGGCAAGTGGGGCTACTCTTCGTTGTGGTGCACGGGCTTTCTCATTGTGCTGGCTTCTCTTGTTGTGGAGCGTGGGCTCTAGGCGTGCAGGCTTTAGTAGTTGTAGCACACGGGCTCTGTAGTTGTGGCTCACGGGCTCTAGAGCGCAGGCTCAGTAGTTGTGGCACACGGGCTTAGCTGGCCATGGCATGTGGGATCTCCCCGGACCAGGGCTCAAACCCATGTCCCCTGCATTGGCAGGTGGATTCTTAACCATTGTGCCACCAGGGAAGGCCACATGTATCTTTCTGAAGTATGGTTTTCTCTGGATATATGCCCAGGAGTGGGATTGCTGGATCATATGATAGCTCTATTTTTAGGTTTTTTTTAGATTTTTTTTTTTTTTTTTTTTTGCTATCTGATATATTATTATTTATATACAAACAGCATTCTGAGTATATTTTTTTAGACTGCCAAAGGTGTCTGTGTCAGAAAATAGGTTCAAAACTGCTACACTGTCTACGGCATGGTCCAGAAGTAGGTAACTGATAACACACAAGGGTGGTTCTATAAATTTAAACCCATTAAATTTATCTGATTGTTGTTATTAAAATTTTATTTTTAAGGATGTATTATGGCCCTGATATTCACAAGCTGCAGGGCCTTGAGCAGATTGGAGTGACATCCTCCTAAGAAATTTAGAACCGTCATGCCAGAGATACACCTCAGACATATGGCTTTTATATAGATTATTAAAGAGCAACTGGAAAAAATTATTAGAAAAATGTTGTGCAAGTTATACCACATTATACAACCTTTAATTGGTACAAGTTAATTTTCATAATACTGCATTAGGAGTGAGTTGTCTCTGTCTTATGAACATGCATGTTTTATAGCTATCTCTAAATTTTATTTATGGATTGTATTATTGCAATCAAAATAAATTTAAGAATTGCTGTTACTAAAGTATAAGTTAACCACTTAGGACAAATTGTCTTCATCTAAATTTCAGTCTTGTGCAAAACAAACTTCTTCCTGAAGAAAAGTAGAAATGTACTTGCATATTTCACTACTTCATCTAAACAACTGGCCACAGCATTGCATTTCTACAGTTTGTTACATATCAATCCTGTAATGATGGTAAAATGAGCTTTTCAAATTATAATTTTTATCCAGACCAGAGAGCTATCTGTGTGGTTATGCAGGAAAGAATCTTAACTTTCATCATGTCTCAAAGCATGACAGGGCTCCCCTGGTGGCGCAGTGGTTGAGAGTCCGCCTGCCGATGCAGGGGACATGGGTTCGTGCCCCGGTCTGGGAGGATCCCACATGCCGCGGAGCGGCTGGGCCCGTGAGCCATGGCCGCTGAGCGGGCGCGTCCGGAGCCTGTGCTCCGCAGCGGGAGAGGCCACAACAGTGAGAGGCCCGCATACCACAAAAAAAAAAAAGCATGATATTAACATTATTTCTATTATGATGTTAAGAAAAATAGACTTCACACATAGTGTATTTGCTTGCTTGCTTTTGCTTCTTTTTCTCATTGAGATAATGTTAGGTTTATAAAATTAGTTTCCATATTCTCATGTCTAGATCAACTTACTTAATTTTTTTTCTGAAATGTGTTGGCAAAAAAAGGTAATTTTGATCTCAGCATTTAACTGGGTTTTTAACCCCTTTTTCCCTCTTTATATTGTGTCACCTTACTTAGGGTTTCTCAATATCATTATCATATTTACCTCTTTTTTCTTCCTCATCTCCCTATATCCAGTTACCACCAAATGTACCTGTGGAGGATACTGTCAGCCATCAACCAGGAATTATCTCCTCAGCTGGTGGGGTCCTGTGGAAAGATAGCTTTTGGCTGTCAATCTTCTCTCAGGGTTTCCTTAGGTGAAGAAAACTGCTTCACCCAAAATCATGCTTCCTTCCAAAGCTAACCAACTTCCAGTGACCAAACAACAGAGGGGTATAAAGACCTGACCCCCTTGCTCCAGCTCAGGATAATTCTGAAGGGTCAACTCAGCTATAGCATTCCCCATGAGGTTGGCTGAGCCCTTTGTTGGGGCTGCATCACAGCTCAACATTTACTTTCTCCAGTTCTATGTTACACCCTCTTCCCCCAACACACCTACTTGTTGATACCAGTAGCACTTCCTAATAAACATCCTGAGCGCTAAATTCCCATGGAACCCAACCTGTGACAGAACCATTTTACCTTTTTATTTCTCTTGAAATTCTCTTCCTTTTTCTCACTGATCTAGTTCAATCTACCATTAACTTTCATTTTGAATGGTCACTCTTTAATTTTATTCCTTGCCAAGTGGGCTTTAAAATAAATATTGCTCCCACAGACACATGGATTTTGACTGGAGCTCACTGAAGGCATACATTTCAACTTCACCCTTTTCTTAAAACATTTCCCTACTCACCTATATGGCATCACACCCACTGAAGCATATACAGTTGGCTCTCTCTATCCATGGGTTCTACATCTGTGGGTTCTGCATCTGCGGATTCAACCGACCGTAAATCAAAAAAAAATTTTTTTAATCCAGAAAGTTCCCAAAACCAAAACTTTTTGCCATAGGCCACAACTATTTACATAGCATTTACATTGTATTTACAACTATTTACGTAACGTTTACATTGTATTAGGTATTATAAGTAATCTGGAGGTGATTTAAAGTATATGGGAAGATGTGCGTAGGTTAGATGCAAGTACTATGCCATTTTATATAAGGCACTTGAGCATCCAAGGATTTTGATTTCCATGGGGGTCCTGGAACCAATCCCTTGCAGATACCGAGGGGCAACTGTACTGTTCTTAGCCCATATATCCTCCATAATGGTTCCCATACACACTCATGTCTTCCTGCATCTCTGCTTGAAGGCATTGTTTGTCATGGGAACATACTTAGTCTGTTTATGTCAGAAACAGCTGGGAGATAATATCTCAAGAGTGTTTCTCAAATAATGAGGCACGGATATAGTGAATACATACCCAGCTTCCTCACCCTACGATGTGACAGTTCTACATAGGGATATTCTACATAGTCTCTAACAAGGTCCTCAGTGAGGTACCCCAGGTTTCAGTAGCAATCTGTTTGTAATTCTGTCCTTTATTGTCTTTCACTCTTCACTGTCTTAATTCCCCACTTCAGAGGGTTTCCTAAGATCACCTTCCAGATAAACAGATCCTTGTTTCAGAGTTTGCTTTCTGGGGAAACCAAAATAAGTTACTTATGTTGATAAATGATGACCTAGGACAGGAGTCAACAGGCCTATGTGCCAAATCTGATCTGCTACCTACTTCTGTAAGTATTGGAACACAGCCACTCACGTTCATTTAGGTACTCTCTGTGGCTGCTTTCACACTATAACAGCAGAGTTCAGTAGTTGCATTAGAGACCAGATGACCCACAAGCATAAAATATTTACTATCTGGGCCTTTACAGAAAAAAAAAAAAATTGTTTCCTGATCTGAATTATTGCCAAAGGCCCCTAAATGATCACCCAGATCTAGCTGCCTTACTTCTCCCAGCCCATTTGTTTTATATATTACCTATAGATTTCTCTTTCAGAAACTATTGACTCATGCCTTTTGCCTCCTCCAAAATCTTCAATGGTTCCCAGTGCGATAAGAAGTAAAACAAAACTGCCCTACAAATTCTGCCTGTATTCCTAACTATGTCACTCTGCATTCGCTACCACACACACACTCCAGACGCACCCTTCTAGTCATTATTTACAGAAATTGTCTTCTCTGTAATTGTAATAGAAATTGTCTTATTCTACAATAAGGTTATTTCATCTGCTAAAATGCCCTCCTCCACCCATATTGGCTCATCATTCAAGGTCCAGATAAAACCCACTATCTCCTAAGAAGCCCCCTCAGACCCCCACTGTTGTGATTAATCTCTTTCCACCGTGCTCCACAGCATCATGTTGAAATTTTCAGTCTATCGGAGTATACTTTGTATTCAGAAGATTTATGGATGTCTGTTTCCACCACCAGATATGAATTCCTGGGAGGCAGGAGCCATATCATATCTATCTTTGTATCCATTGCTAATATTTGAAATAATTAACAAACATAGATTAGAGTTCGTACCAATCTGAAAGGATGCCTGATCAAAGTCCTGAGACTCCCTGATATACTATGTGTTAACTCCTTAGCTGTCACTGAATTATTGGGAGATGCAGGGGGCTCTGGGGGAGGGGACAAAGTAGTTAGAGGGCCAAGGGTTATACTGTAGTAAAAGCCTCTGTTACGATATTTTAACAAGCAGAGCATAATGCTTGAATGCCAGCCTTGTTTATAACTGCTATGCTTATCAAGGATTTCCTAATTATAGGCTCTCAGTAAATAACTGTTGTATACTTAAGAACAGAACTGAAAATGAGCACTTTTTTTTAAAGACTGCTCACACACACACACACACACACACACAAGCTGATGCATATCTTTGACCAGCATGAATAGGGAAAATTTCACATATGTGTGAAAAATTTATAGTGTAATTTTCCTTATATTATTTCAGGTTAGTTAACAGCTGTTCAAAAACAATTACACTTACGGTGTTTAAAAACATGTACAAGTCTTCCAATAGTAACATCAATAAAAATGGAATTAGCCCTTCCTTGACTAGCTCTCTTTTTCCAGAGCATAATGGCAACATTAATTCAACTCTGAGGGAAAACTCTGGGCACAGCTATCATAAACATGTTTTGCAAATGTTTTTCAAAATGATGAAGCCTGTAAAACCTCTTATGTAACCACCAGCATTTACCCTAATCCACCCTCACTTTGCGTTGGGCCCTGATTCGCCTTTAGTTCCCTAAATTCCTTCTAAAATCTTTCATACAGTTATGTTAAAAGAGCACATATTTGCTTACTGTAACTATATCTTGAAATGTATAGCCTCACAATTGCTGGTAAGACCAATACAAACAAGGTTATACAAAGGAAGAGCATATCAAATCCACTTATTTAATTCCTCTATTTATTTCAATAACTCCTAGCCCAGGAGTTTCTTTCAAGGTTGTCATAAACATTCCTAATTCAATAATGTTCCACAGTTCATGATGCCTCTTATGTTTCTTCTCCTAAGTAGCAGACCTTGCTGCCTTATATACAGTAGGATACTGAAGTTCATTCACTATGTTTTGTCTAAAAATAATCATGCCAATTCTGAGGGACATGTTGTTCATTACAAAAGAATAGTTAAATTGCACAGCTGTCATTTGATGATCAAGATTAAAATTGAAATATAGGTTAATTTTTTTGTTTCTTCTAATAAAATATTCCTTCATTTTATTTTATTTTATTTTTAATTAAAACATTGGATAAAATATTTCTTTGTAGTTAAAAAAATACATTGTACTATTTACTAAGTGAAAAATCTTCTGAGGCAGAAAACCAAGTGAAAGAGAGAGCAGTTTCCCTGGAGTCACTTGATGAATGCTGAGTTTTGAGTTTTGCTTTAAAAAAAATTTTTTTTTATTGAAGTATAGTTGATTTACAATATTGTGTTAGTTTCAGGTGTACAGCACAGCAATTCAGTTTTATATATATATTGTTTTTAATTTTTATTTATTTATTTATTTATTTATTTTATTTATTTTGGCCACACCTTGCGGCATGTGGGATCTTAGTTCCCCAACCAGGGATTGAACCCATGTCACCTGCATTGGAAGCACAGAGTCTTAACAACTGGACTGCCAGGGAAGTCCCCTATATTGTTTTTTAGATTCTTTTCCATTATAGGTTATTACCAGATATTGTAATAATTGCATCTATATTCATCAAAGATATTGGCCTGTAATTTTCTCTTTTGGTAGTGTCTTTGTCTGATTTTGGTAACAGGGTGATGGTGGCTTCATGGAATGACTTTGGGAGTGTTCCCTACTCTTCAGTCTTTTGGAAGAGTTTGAGAAGGATAGGTATAAGTTCTTCTTTGTATGTTTGGTAGGAGTCTACAGTGAAGCCATCTAGTCCTGGACTTTTGTTTGCAGGGAGGTTTTTTTCCCCCCCACAGATTTGATTTTCATTTCTAGTGACCTGTCTGTTCAAATTATCTGTTTCTTCTTGACTAAGCTTTGGCAGGTTGTATGTTCCTAGAAACTCGTTCATTTCCTATAGGTGGTCCATTTTGTTGGCATATAATTGTTCATAGTATTCTCTTATGATTTTTTGTATTTCTGTGGTATCAGTTGTTCTTTCTCCTTTTTTCATTTCTTATTTTGTTTATTTGGGTCCTCTCTTCTTTTTGGTGAGCCTGGCCAGAGGTGTGTTGATTTTGTTTTTTCTTTCAAAAAACCAGCTCTTAGTTTTATTGATTTTTTTTCTATTTTTTAATCTCTATTTTATTTATATCCTCTTTGATCTTTATTATTTCTTCCTTCTGCTGATTTTAGGTTTAGTTTGTTCTTCTTTTTCTAATTCTTTTAGGTGGTAGGTTAGGTTGATTACTTGAGATTTTTCTTGTTTTTTGAGGAAGGCCTGTATTGCTATGAACTTCCACGTTAGGACTGCTTATGCTGCATCCCATAGATTTTGTTTTGTTGTGTTTTCATTATCATTTGTCTTGAGGTGTTTTTTGATTTCCTCTTTGACCAATTGGTTTTTTTTGGTAGCATGTTGTTTAGTCTCCATGTAGTTGTTTTCTTCTTGTTTCTCTTTCTGTGGTCAATTTCTAGTTTACTACTGCTGTGGTCAGAAAAGTTGCCTGAAATAATTTCTATCCTCTTAAATTTGTTGAGGCTTGTTTTGTGTCCTGGCATGTGGTGTCTCCCAGAGAATGCTCCATATGCACTTGAAAAGAATGTGTATTCTGTTTTTGGGGTGATATAGTGTCCTGTAGATATCAATTAAGTCTACCTGTTCTGTTATGTCATTTAGGATCTCTGTTGCCTCATTGATTTTCTGTCTTGAAGGTCTGTCCATTGATGTCACTGGGATCTTAAAGTCTCCTACTATTGCTGTATTCCCATAAATTTCTCCCTCTATGTCTGTTAGTATTTGTTTTATATATTTAGGTGCTCCTATATTGGATGCATATATGTTAATCAGTGTAATAGCCTCTGCTTGTATTGATACTTTTGTCATTATATAGTGTCCTTCTTTGTCTTTCTTGATGGCCTTTATTTTGAAGTCTGTTTTGTCAGATATTAGTATTGCTAACCCTGCTTTCTTGTCATTTCCACTTGCATTAAATATCTTTCTTCATCCTCTCACTTTCAATCTATGTGTGTCTTTCACAGTAAAGTGGATCTTTTGTAGGCAGCCTATTGTAGGTTCTTGTTTTATTATCCAATCTGCCACTCTGTGTCTTCTGATTGGAGCATTTAGTCCATTGACATTTAAAGTAATTATTGATAAGTATGTATTTACTGCCATTTTAAACTTTGTTTTCCAGTTGATTTTGTGTTTCTTCTTTGTTCCTTTCTTTTTGTTTTTCCTTTTGTGGTTTGATGGTTTTCTTTTGTACTATTCTTGAATTCCTTTCTTTTTGATTTTTGCCTCTTTGTTGTATGTTTTTGATTTGAGGTTACCCTGGTTTTCAAGTATGTTGACCCATTACTATGTGTACTTGTTTTAGACTGGTAGTTATATAACCTCAAGCACATTCTAAAAGGTCTACATTTTCTTACTCTCCTCCCCTGCATTTTGTGATTTTGATGTCCTATTTTACATCTTCATGTTTATCTTTTTGCTGTTCATTGTAGGTATAATCACTTTCACCAAATTGTTTTTATTGTTTTCTTAATATATGTGCTGGCTAATTTAAGTGATCTTCAATCCTTTTATATATTTGCCTTTCCTGTTGTGATTTTCCCTTTCCTATAGATTCTTGCTTCTTTTCCATTTACAGAAGACCTTTCAATATTCTTTTAGGATAGGTTTAGTATTGCTGTATTCTTTTAGTTTTTGCTTATCTGAGAAATTCTTAGTTTCTCCTTCTATTCTAAATGATAATTTGCTGGGTAGAATATTCTGGGTTGCAGTTTTTTGTCTTTCAGGAATTTGAATATGTCCTGCCACTCCCTTCCAGCCTGCAGGGTTTCTGTAGAGAAATCAGCTGATAGCCGTAAGGGGTTCCCTCATAACTGACTCTTTGTTTTTCTCTTGCCATCTTCAGAATCCTCTCTTTATCTTTAACTTTTGCTGTTTTAATTATGATATGTCTTGGTGTGGGTCTGTTTGGATTCATATTGTTTGGGACCCTCTATGCTTCTCATACCTGGATATCTGTTTCCTTTTTAGGTTTGGGAAGTTTCAGCCATAATTTCTTCCCAAGTATGTTTTTGATCCCCTTTTCTCTTTCTACTCCTTCTGGGATCCCTATTATGTGTAGATTGGCACACTTAATATTATTCCATAGGTGTTGTATATTGCTTTCTTTTTTTTTTTTTTTTTTTTTTTAAGTCTTTCTGTCTGCTCTTCTAATTGGGTGATTTTCATTATTCTGTCTTCCAGATGAGTTATCCATTCTTCTTCATTATTTAGTTTGCTATTCATTGCCTTTAGCTAGGATTTATCTCAGCAATTGAGTTGTCTAATTTTGATTGGCTCCTCTTTATAGCTTCTAGTTCCTTGTTCCAGTGATCTGCATTTCCATTGATAATCTTTTCTAATTCCTTAGCATTTTTATTACCTCTGTTTTGAACTCAGCATGTGGTAGACTGGAGAGGTCTATTTGATTGTTTGTTCTTTCAGGGTATTTCTCTTAGTCTTTTAATTGGGAATAGTTACTCTGCTTTTTAATTTAACTTATATTTCTTTGACTCTATGAATTGAGGAGAAACATTTATCTACTGTGGTCTTTTTTTTTTTTTGGCCTCACCACACGCAGCTTACAGGATCTCTGTTCCCCCACCAGGGATTGAACCCAGGCCACAGCAGTGAAAGTGTTGAATCCTAACCACTAGACCACCAGGGAACTCCCTACTGTGGTCTTGAAGGGCTGTTTTTATGTGGGAACATCCCTATGTAGACTGTGTGAGTCTGAAATATTTGGTGTGAGGACTGTTTTTGGTATGGATGCCTCCCATGTCTTTCCTTATCATGTGCTGGCCATTGTCCCCTTGATAGGGGGTGTGTTTATTGTTGTGGTTATCAGAACCTGTACTGGATATTTGGTGGAGCCTCCTCTTTGCTCTGTGGTTGTCACAGCCCTGTTGGGGACAGGATCTGCTCCCCAGTTCTTGAAGTAGAAGCCCCAGATCCAGTTCTAAGCTACAGTTGAGGTAAGCAGGACTGGAGCACTCCCACTGAGAAAGGAGCTGCTGCATATTCCTCCGCACCTGCTGTCTACAGGGACGTGTGACTCTGTGATATCACCTGCCACCTGGTGTGTGCACCCACAAAGTCCACTGTTGCTGTGGGAGTGCTGGTAATTGGCTCAGGTATGTGTACACTCCCAAAGTCTGCTGGTGGGAAAACCCACTGAAACCACGCCCCTGAACCCACCAGGGGAGCTCTGGTAGTCGGCTCATATTTCAGCTCCACTTCCACACGTGCACTCCCAAAACCTGCTGCTGTCAGAGCCATGCCCTGATGTGAGAATGCTGACAGTGAGACTGCAGTGGTGGATCCATGCCCCTCCCTTCACGTGTTGATAATTGGGCTTCTGTGACAGACCCATGCTGTGTCCTCTTGTACCCTCAGTTTCAGCCCAGACCACACTCCCAGCCCTTCAGTCTGTCTCCATGCAGCCAAACTGAGTCCTCTCCCCAGGTTTGTCCAATGAGGACTGAGCTTCAGCACCCAGCTGTTTTGAACACGAATAGGCTTCCAATGAAGCCTGAGTTTCAGCACCCAGGCATGTGTTTTGGTCTGGGAAGTGTGGCAATGTGGCAAGGACTGTCTGTACTGGCCTCTTTGTACACTGCCTGGCCAGAAGCCACCTCTCACACTGTCCTCTTAAGCCTCTGAAGCTCCCTATCTATCCCTGCAGACCTCCCAACCAGTGAAGGAGGTTCCCAGGGTGAGGGGACCTTTCCTCTTTCACAGCTCCTTCCCAGGGGCACAGGTCCCATCCCAATTCTTTTTTTCTTTTGTCCTACCCAGTTACATGGGGATCTTTCTTGCAGCTTTGGTTGTATGAAATCCTCTGCCAGCATTCAGTAAGTATTCTGTAAGAATTGTTCAACGTATAGATATATTTTTGATGTATTTGTGGGAGGAGGTGAGATTCATGCCCTTCTACTTCACCATCTTGATCTCCTCCCAAAACGTGGGTTAATTTAATTAATTTTATATCCCAGATTATATGCAAAATGGTGAAATATACTACTTCATTGAAATATTTGGAATAGGTTTACTATAATCTATGATGAATTCTTAATGGACTTTGTAAAGCAAAATTCTTAAAAGTGATGGGAAGATTTCAGAAGATGCTAATGACTATTGTTGTGGTGACGTTTCACGTCAAGCACACTAGAAGCTGAGGAATGAGCCAGTGGACTCTTCCATCACAGTATGTTTTGTTGCAGTGGCAGTGAGTCATGGAGTCAGGCAGAGCTCCAACTTTATGCCAAGTTTATGCCTTTTAAGAATTTCCTTTCTACTTGCTAATAGTATTTAGATTCAGCCTGCTATCTTTGCACTTCTTTCTTTGCTCCGGTTCTCTACAGCTTTTATACCAGGTGTGGACTCTGCCCTCAAACAATCTTTGGTTCTCCCATTCTTACCTAGTTCAGTTCCTCAGTTCTCTGGTATCTTCCTGTTCATCCTGCTCAATACGCCATGTAACTTTGTTCCGAGTCACCCATATCTTCCCACTTAAGCTTGAACTGCTATTCCCTCAAACATTTCCTCAGTCCTCTCCAAAATTTAATCTGTTTTCTACCCTTCCAGACTCAAAAGAAGGCAAACAGGATATGGATGGACCTTCATAGATAATTTCATACCATTATTCTTCCACTGTCATTCATCAAAGACTTTAGAAATTCGTAACCTGAGATTATCCCTTTCTTTATCATGTGTTTACTTCTCTACCACTCATTTTTTTTTTAAACACAAAATCCAAGCCCAGAATCAAGGTTTTCCTTGACTTGTCTCTTGCCATCATCCTTGGAAATTCAAGATAATGTAGTAATAAAAATTTCTGACAGTCGCCTTGATAATTAACATGGATCTCATGGCCAGCTATTCTAAAACTGCCCTTAAATCTCCTACTTATTTGATCTGTTTCATTGATGCCATGGAACTTATCTAGTCTAGGCTGACCTTACCCTCCCATTGATTTTTTCATAATTCCTACAAAATGGTAAGGAAGTCACAAATAGGGGTTAGCCCTAAAATTTGGGGTGCTCTAACTGCCCTTTTTACTCCTGCTTAGCCGTATTTTATCAATCTCATATTGCCCTAACATGGCATTTTCCAAAGGGCTCTTCACATCTTTCCCTAAGCCCTTTAGTTCCCAAGTCTCATCTCTTCTCATCATGTTGAAGAAATGGTTTTGCTACCTATTTTCTGTAGTAATTCCAGATATGCAAGATTTTGTACGTGAATGTTTACCTGGCCTCAACTCTGGACAGTTGGTTTAAAGAATAATAAGTTCCCTTCATACACACACACGTTTCCACAGACTAGACCTGATTTCTCTCAGCATGGGTTGCATTAACCCCCAAGCTGGTGGACCTCTGAGAAACTCTGAAAACCTTGAGGAAATATTTATACTCATATTTGTATCCTCAATCCAGTTTATGTCCTTTGAATTATTTAACTTATGTGAAAGTAAAACAAACTTGGTTTAAGTAATCATTTTGAGAGTCTTTATAACTGGATTAGTGTTTGTAGGCTGGCCTGGCATACAAGTCCTACCAAATATACTTCGATTGATTGATTGATTGATTGATTGATTCATTCATTCATTCATTCATTCATTCATTTGCCTCTGCCCCTATTTGTCCATATCTATCCTCACCACTCTTGTCCATGACTTTGTGACTTCATGGCTAGACTACTGAAAACATCTACCACATCGATTCCATAAACTCAAAATAGTTTCTCTCTAATGTTAGACTGCTATATTAACTTTTGGAAAACTGTTTTTATGTTATACTTCCACATAAAAATTTCCCATGACTCCTCACTACTCGTTGAATGATGCAAAGAATCACTGACACAGACCTACCTTCACAGCCCCAACTCCCCAAGTTTCCCAAAGGCTCAGTGTCCTGGTTAATTTGGAAAACTCCATATTCTGAGAATTTGCTTTGTCGTCCACCTTCCCTGAATTTATAACCACATCCAAGTTTACGTATAAATGTACTACTCATTCTCTAAGTCTCAGTTACGATGGTAGCTTTTTTAGATAGTCTTTCCCTAATAGTCTAACTAAAAGAGATTCATCATCTTACGGATCCTTAACATTTATCACTTCTATGGCACTTGCCTTTCTCTAGGGAGCTTCAACAGAACAGTACTCTAAAGGACTCTTGGCCACTTATTCTGGTGCATAAAAAAAATATTTGGACTTTAACAAATATTCAGGCAAGTGGGGATGAAGAGACAGCACTCACCCAGAATTGCTGCTAGATGTGTGTTTCTCACATTACAAGTTTGCCTCTATTAACTTTGACCAGCCTTTGATCTCAGTCCCTAAGGCTCTTTCAAGATTATATGTTTGTTTATTTCATTACTCACCTAACCAACTTGCTTTCCTCTGAAGCCATCAGTGCTTTAATCCAAAGGAAACATGGACATTTTAAGATCTCTTGAAGCTTGTTGGAGAAGTAGATTTATACAAAGATGTTTTGGTAACACTGATACACCTACTTAAGACCAGCTGTAATATTGGCTGGCCGGAAGAAACTCGGTAGTTTGGCACTTGAACTCTCTATTTAGAAATATAGTAATATAGTTTACTGGAGCATGAGCATCCCTGAGAAGCATTTGTTATATTTCTTTAGTTAGCATAAGATAAAAAAAATTGCATTACTATTGGAATATTCTAAGTCAGCTCAACCATTGATGCCTAGGGGAAAAGTAACCTGTGAAACTGAGGCTGAGAGGGGGCAAGTAAATTGTTTCAAATTATATAACTAGTATTTGACTCCAAGATCAGTGCTTTGAAATCTTTGTGATAAATCAAATACAGCATAGTATCCTTTCTTATATGCTTAGGTGTTTTCTTTTTACTCTGATGAATTAGTAATAATAACAGCAGCAACAACAATAATAACATTGAATTAGCATTTATCATGGTCCAGACACTGGCTTAAGTGCATTAAGTATATCATCACATGTTCTTCATTGAACAATCCCTGTCCCCATATGAGAAAACTGACTTGTCCCGGGGATAGTAAGTGCTGGTGCTCGGGTTTGAACCTTTTCCTGCTTCTGTTCTGCTTTACTGTCTGCCAAGCAAAAGGAAACATCCTGCTGTTAGCTTTTATGAAGTTAATATTCTCCTTGTTTGCTCTCTCATTACATTATAAACTTGACCCAAATTTAAAAGGAGAACAGTTACATTACTAATATTTCAACTTTATTAGGTTTCACATATTAGGTTTAACTATCTTCGAAATAAATTGCTTTGTCCTCTCATAAGGTCAAGATTAATGATCTGTTAATTTGAAAATTATTATTTTATCTGCTTTTGTTGAGCAAGATGTTATACGTACTGTGGAATGTTATTTTAAGTATGTCATTTTTTGCACATAATTACTCTTAATTAAACAATTTACCTTTAACCAAAATTCATGAATATATTTGCCTGTATGCAGTTTCATCCAATTAGAGTAGTACAGGAAACACTGAACATGAGCACCATACTCAAATTTTGCTTCAGTGTGTGCGTTTCATTTTAAAGAAAAAATTCACAGTGTTATGAAATTTACCATGCGATGATATTGCCCTGTGTTTAAAAT
Source organism: Hyperoodon ampullatus (assembly GCF_949752795.1). Taxonomy (NCBI): domain Eukaryota; kingdom Metazoa; phylum Chordata; class Mammalia; order Artiodactyla; family Ziphiidae; genus Hyperoodon; species Hyperoodon ampullatus. Next base: position 33,312,364 of record NC_136913.1, read on the forward strand.
TAAGCATATAGTTAAATGTAGTCAGATAAGATAAAGAAAATATGTTTCTCTCGAAGAGGAAGAATAGAAAATGTTATTAAATAGGTACACTAAAAGGGGTTTTTGAAAACTCCAAACAACATTTCCTTCCTCACCAAATACGATCTTTTTTCACAGTCACACTCTTGAGTTTCTTTGTATTCTTCTTCCTAATTGCAGGATGCACATCACTCAGTTTGCCATCTTCAGTTCTTAGTTCCTTCTTTCCCTAGAGAGAATATGGAGAATTATTGCCTACCTTCATTGCCCCTGGATTAACCTATCATAATTATATAGTTTAGTTTCTTGAAAGTGCTTAAAGTTCAATATGTCTGACTTTTTTTTTAATCTCCCATCTGTGCAGCAAAATCTTGGCAATTGCTGTTTTCTCAGACACAATTTCTGACTCCCACCATTTGTCCTCATTGTACCTTTTGGCATGTCTAGTGCCAAACACAGACTCCGGCACATATAAGGACTCACCAACATTAATTGAATGAAAGAATAAATAATAAATGAATGAATAGTTGATTTTCAGCATTTTAGCACTGCATTCAGAAATTTCTGCCCCCTGGTCTGATCTTTGTTATACAATTTTCTAGTTGGACTGTGGCCCCAAAGGATCCTCCAGCACCTATAAGATAAACCCTTTCTACAATTTCCCAGTGACTTTGGCATTGATCTCCCCCACCCCGCCACTGTCCTACTTTATCTTCACCATAATGTCTTAGGAGATTTTACTTTTCCTCCACTCCAGATTCGTATTTTCCCTCTTATATCTATGCAAACTATACTTTTGAGGATAGCACATAAATAATTTAAAACGCTGGTTTAATCCAACTGAGAGCAGGAGACAAGAACAATTTAATGATCTATTTTTATTAAAGTGTGCTATTATTTTTTTTAAGGAGAAACTCTGTCTTCAAGTCTCACTTCTAGACCACTCACAGGATGTCCAGTCTCTGCAGACATGAGTGTATGTATTCTTTCCTGCAAATATGTCTTAACTAATACATAATTTATATCCAGTATGTATCCAGAGATACTCAAATGAAGTTCTTCCTCCTTGATAGTTTTTTATATTTTGTATTATCTAATTCCATACTAAGCAAGGAAACTGTCAAAGAATTTATGGCAAGAAGCCAGTAAGCCTCCTCCATTTAAGTAACTGTTATTCACCATCCTGAAGCACTCAGAAACATGCATATTTGTTAAGCCCAGCTAAGCTGCTGAGCTGAAATATGTTAAATCTTGGATAATAGAGAATGAAGCATATAAATTTGGTCATAAAAAGTGCTTTGTTCACTTTCCAGTTTTCTTCAAGTCTAAGTCTACAACAGACTATCTGAATATCTCAGATTACTGAATAATGATCCCTTTCCTTTAACGAACATGGAATTTGCCAGAGGGAGTGGAGCATGTTGCTAAAAAGGGTAGAAGGTGTAACAGCTGGACAACATAACTATAAAAAATTATCTTGCTCTACTGAAGACTTTTTTGTTACCCTGCTGTTTATCCATGGAGAGCTTTCCTGTTTCTTTAAGGCCCTGGAGCTGGTTAGGCAGGCTATCCTTTGTTTCACTTATCTATGCTGGTCTTTTCCTTTCAAGCAGTGTCACTTTTCTCTGAAGGTTTCCATTTTTCTAATCTTAATGAAATCAGAGCATAGTTATAAAAACCTTCTCAACCCTAAGGTAGGATACAGTATAAAAGCATAATACAGGTTTCACCATTGCACTTATCTTTCCATTTATTGCCAATATACGTAAGTAATCAATACATAACAACAAATAAGAAAAAAGTGTCCTAAGGCTTAATTCCATGTAAGGAAATTCTCCAGAAAACTAGAAAAAAAAGTCAAGGATATCAACCAGACAAGTATCATGACAATGAAACTAAATGGATATGATTTTAATTCACTACTGTGAGAAGCATTTAACAAATCAAATTTTAAAGATGGCAACTTTGTTTTCAAATGCACTGAGGTCTATGTGTCAAGAAAATCAGTCACTCCTGCAAGAATATTAAGTATGTTAAATCCTTCGTAAGACAAATTGAGGGTTTGTGTGTGTTTATGTTTTATATATGTACTATATCACAAATTAATTACATTATACACATTAATTATACATTATATAGCACATGTTATATATGATGTGCTGCTATATACATATTCCATATTATAATTTTACATTATATACTAAAACACATTGGCAGTGGATCATAGTTGAAATTCATACTGTCTAATCAAAACCCCAAGACTCTCAGCTGGCTATGGGGCAAAGAAAGAGTTACTCTCAAAGATTGTCAGAATATTGCTATTTTTATTCCATCCTACTCAAGTAGAAATATAATTTTAGAATGTAATTTTCTCTTGGAAAAAAGGACTCCAGGTACATTTTGTCATCTTTGTTCACTGATTACTTTCATTCTCAGAGAAGTATTTGGGTTGTGGCAACCTCATTAGAGCAAATCAGGAGAAAGAATTATTTGATCAAAATGTGTTGTTTTTATTAGTAGAAATCTAGGGAAAAAATGCCTGATTTTTCTCATGCTTGAACAGATTGAAACAAAAACCTTTAGAATAGGAAATTTAAATAAAATGAAATGTTTAGAATAGGAAATTTAAACAACTCAACAGTAATTATTAATGTTATCAAAGACAAAGAATCACTAGCTTTTTCATAGTATACAAAAATAGAAATGTACAAGTTCAAGTATAAAGTTTCTGTCAAAAGCTTTATGTTATACACTATTTCCTTTTCCCTGAAAATATTCATTTCCTAATGATATGGAATCTGAAAGTGAAAGCCAACGACCTTCTTAAGTGTACATTTTCCAACTCATGAAATGTTCGTGAGCAAAGACCCAAAGGAATGCACAGTGTCAGCCCCCTCCCTTACAAGTCCATAAAGAAATCCATCATAATAGTGGAATTCATGGAAAAGATGGTTCTATCTTTGAAGATGTATTGATAAAACAATATTTCTTTTCCTAAAATCCAAAATAATTTGATTCATATAAAAAACATAAATAGGAAGATTTTCATATGTTATAAATCAGAAGGCACTTCTGGGTTAAGAGATTCATCAGCCAGTATCCATATCCCCTCAGATGTAAAATAGCAAAGGTAGAAACTATTTTGGTCCTTAGAAGCTTGGAAATTTTTCCTGGCCACATTGTGCCACCATACCATCATCTCTTTTAAGGACATGTTTTCTCAAAATTCTTTCCAATTCTGATCTGTAGCAGATGTCATCCATGCCCTGCCATGTCCCTTCACATTTAAATCTTCCCTGTAGGTCAGTGGCTTCATGAAAAACTGCTCCTTTCTCCTTGAGGGCTTTCTCTGTTCTCAGGAGGGTGATCAGTCCTCACAGGCCTCAGGCCAGAAGTTGCAGTTAAAGCCCGTTGGAGCAGTCCTCAACCAATAATGGATGGAAATTGGTGGAAAAATAACCCATCTTCCTTGCCCTTTGGTTGGAATAACTCTGAGGTGAATTATTCCAGAGGTCCACAATGGGAATAAGCCTCAACTGCCCACGGTGGTAACCTGCTCATTAACACCCATTGAATTAGTCTCTTCTCTTCACTCTTAGTACAGAATGTCTACCAGTTCACATGGTGGAATACACTTTTATTGTATTAAGCTCTTTATATTTCAAATTTTGTCTGTTATATCATTTAGCAGTCACTTTTTCTGGCTAAAACACAGCTACTCTTTCTGGTGTTAGGCTTATTTAGTATTTTAATTACTAAGGTAACTGTAAATACATTCTTGTTGCAAGAAATTCTAACAGTTGTCTCCCTTTGCAACTCAAAAATTCTGTTCCTTCCTCAAAGGTAAACACATTTAACATCTGAAATATATTAATTTAAAGCTCATTCTAGTTATTTGGTTTTTCGTACATAGATATACCATAAAAATATGTTGTGCTGTTTTTCACATACATGGGTTCACTGATCCTTTTTATTGTTTCAGTATCCAAACCAATGTATACTTTTATCTCAGACACAGTAGCTTTACCTCTTCACATTCATTCTGAATCTTCTCGTATCTTCTATGTCTCCAATCCACTTAATTTTTATGTTGTTTAGTGGGCATGTGAAATATAGTTACGATAACTGTTTCAATGTCCTTGTCTATGCATTTTATCACGTGTATCATTTCCAGGTCAGTTTTGATTGCTTAATTTTTTCCTAATTATTGATTATATATTCCTGCTTCTTTGCATGCCTGGCGATACGTGATTGGATGCCAGACCTTGTGAAATTGTGATTTTGCCTTGTTTACACTTGTCCAGAACAAATGCACAGTTTTTTTTTAATTTCAATACATCAATATTCTTAAGCTCTGTTTTGTAATGAATATTAAGTTACTTAGAAACAAAATAATCTTGTCAGTTCTTGCTTTCCAGCTTTGTTAGTTGGGACTAGAACAGCATGAACCATGGCTTACCTCACCTCACTTCTGAGTACTCTCCCTGATGCCCCATGAATGATAAGGGCTTATCACTTCGACAGGAAGTACTCCCTGCCCTGTGTGGGCTCCACAGTTCTTTCTCTGTGCAGCTCTCTCCTCTCTGGTACTCTTTCTTAGGACCTCTAGCTGCATCGTCCTCTCACCACTCTCATCTTCATCTTATCAACTCAGAGATACCACAGGCTCCACCTGAGCTCCAGGCAGCAAGCTGGGGTAATTACAGGCTCAGATCCATTCTTTCCCATGTCTCAGGGATCACTGTTTTCATGGTCTGTTGTCCAGTATATTGAATAATGTTGTCGTGTATTTTATCTATTTTTTAAAATTGTTTCAGACAAGTGGGAAAATCCAGTCCCAGTTACTCCATCTTCAGCATACTAGAAGTTGTAAAAGTCATAAGTAAGATCTAAATTATTGCAGCACACAAATGTCACGAAAGAGTAAACCAGCATTCCAAACACATTAAAATTAAAATTGGAATATGAAAGACTGTGGCAAACACACGAACACATACACCTATTTAATTTTATCCTTTTGAGAATTTTATGTAAATGAAATTATAGAGTAGATAAGGTTGACCTTTAAGATTGGCTTTTTTCATTCAGCATTATTTCTGAAGATTGATTCCCATTGTAATATGTATGCTTGTCCCCTTCTTTTTTATTGCGGTATAGTATGAATCACAGTCTTTTATCAATTCCTCATCATAGGTTGTTTGGCTTGCTTCTGCTTTTTGGCTATTACAAACAGAGCTTCTATAAAAATTCAGATGCTGTTTTTTTTGTGTGAGTGTAAGTTTTCATTTCTCCATGAAAATATCCAGAAGGGGCCTTTTCAAACTTAAGTAATAAGTTAGTTTTATCAGAAACATCCAAATGGTTTTCCAAAGAGCCTAGCTCATTTTGCATTCCCAAATCAATGTATGAGAGATCTGATAGCTCCACAACCTCACCAGGACTTGGTATTTTTAGTATAGTCTTTTTTAGCCATTCTGATAGATACATAGTGGCATCTCATAGCAGTTTAAATTTACATTTTCTTTAAGTGTAATGATGTTTAATGTATTCTCATCTCCTTATTTGGCAGCCATAAATCCTCTTTGGTAAGCATGTATTCAAGTTTTATGCCAATTTTCTAACCGAACTCTGTCTATTACTGTTGAGTTTAGAGAGTTCTTTCTATTTAGGGAACAAGCCCTTTTTCAGATATGTGATTTGCAAATATTTCTTGCAGTCTTTGTATGGTAATTTCTTTTTCTTATCATTGCCATTCACAGAGCAAAAATGTTTTAAATTTGATTAAGTCTAATATAGTGGGATGAATTGGGAGATTGGGATTGACATATATACACTAATATATATAAAGTAGATAACTAGGGCTTCCCTGGTGGCGCAGTGGTTGGGAGTCTGCCTGCCGATGCAGGGGACACGGGTTCGTGCCCCGGTGCGGGAGGATCCTACATGCCGCAGAGCGGCTGGGTCTGTGAGCCATGGCCGCTGAGCCTGCGCGTCCGGAGCCTGTGCTCCGCAATGGGAGAGGCCCCAGCAGTGAGAGGCCCGCGTACCGCAAAAAATAAAAATAAAAATAAAATAAAATAAAATAGATAACTAATAAGAACCTGCTGTATAAAAAAATAAATAAAATAAAATTCAAAAGTTCAAAAAAAATAAGTCTAATATAGATAGGTTTGATTTTATGGCTTAAAGTCAGGTGTGAGAACTTTTCACAATGGATGGACTGGGCATGCTATGCAATTGTGGTGAGTCTGTAATCTACAATAGAAGAGAGAAGACAAGATAGATTAGAGGGAACATTTTAAAGTTCCCCCTTAGTTATTCCAAGTGTGACTTGGTTCAATGGATTTCTGTTGCTTCACTGCAGGAATCTGAGGTGGCACCTGAAACCACAGCTGCCATCAACCATCAGTAAGGTCATTTCAGTAAAGCATAAAAGTTTGAGTTGCTTGAGGCAGTATGACTCCGGTGCGTACAATAACCACCTAAAGCCTCTTTAATGGGTGAGAACTGGCCATTATTTTTATTTTAATAAAATGTAAAGAATAGACTAGGAATAGAATTGAGGATATCAGAGTAAATCGCACACAATAAGGCTAGGTTTTCTTTTATGAAACTCAGATAATATATGTATACATACACACACACACAAACTCTTGTTAGACATTGCTTAATAGTTTATATATATTCTCATTATGAAGAATGGTAGAAAAAAAAAAAGTCACTACACTAGACAATGTAATGTAAGATAATGCCCAAAATTTAGGGGCTCACAAAATCCTGACTATCAGATTCTTCCGTATAGTAAGTACATCTTTAAAAATTGAAGGTCCTCAAGAGGCTAATTCTACAGGGTAAATGGAAGGAATAGATCAGCCTGTTTTTTTCTCTGACAGCCCATCCTCCATTCTAAGGCTCCTACCTTGTGCTGCAGCTCCTCCATTGTGCTTAGATCCTGATCCATTTTGTGTAAGAGTTGGGCAAAAGTCTCAGAGCAGGCAGGAAGGTAATATTATCAACAGAATAAACTAATTAAGGAGCCGGAATTCTAAATACAGATATAGACCACCATGAGAAAGACCTGAAAGGACCACGTGCTCCAGAACTTGGGTAGCAGGGAGCAGAGATCTGTTCCTGCTTTCAGTCTGGAGAGGCTGTAGGCTGCTCCAGAGGCTGTAGGCTTCCTGGATATAGCTGAGGGGAGATGTAGAGTTTGGCGGGGGGAGCAGGTTTCAGACTACCACTGTAGCTGAAGAAGAGTCCCACTCTTCTGGCTCTTATCTTTTCAAGGGTATTCCCCAGACTTACCTGTTTTGGGGACACCTGTGATTCTCCAGGGCCCTCCGAGAGCCCCCACCCACCATCACTACTGCTGTAGCTGTATCATGCACAAGAAGCAATAAAGGAGCTAACAGAGTCAAGAAAAGGAAAATTCTAGCACCTCATAGGCCCTGCCTGACAATAAGTGCTTGTGTGCAGACCCTGTATCTAACAAGGTGACTTTTTTAGTGTCGTTTCTGTTGCTCATTAATAAAATGAAAGCGCCCATCACAAAGACACATATGCTAACGAATGTCAACAACAGGACCACTTCTCTGAAATCAGGATAGCTTCTGAGTAGATGAAACTGGGTTTTATCACTGATTTGAAGAAAGTTGTCTCCATGGAGAGCTTCCATGCCCTTCTTAGCAAAATGGACCTCACCTTTGATAGGAAACTGAGTAATGACAAGGACGTGCCCAAGGCCAGCCACTAGGTTACTAAGGACAACTGAGTCACTGAGGAGGAAATCTGGGAAGAGATTAATGTAATGAAGGTATGTGTTGAGAGGAATCACTTCTCTACTAAGAGCCCATGAATCTCATCTGATTCATGGATGGAAGAAAATACCTGATGCGCTGGAAGATTCTCAACAGTGATCTGCATGCTGTTGAATACGTGTGGATTCCAGCAGTCCATGCCGAAACCAACACAATGAAAGTCTTGGTATTTTCCACCAGGGCCCATGTTATAGTCCCCACTGCACTCCCTTCCTGATATGAAGAGGCTCTAAGAGATGAGGAGGGGAAATCCCAAGGCAAAATTGCAGCCAGGGTTGGCTCTACTGCCATAGTCAGTGTACATTACAGGGCCAAGTTCAACAGCTTCTCCTGAGGCAGACTTTTCACTTAGTGTTTAAATACTAAGGTCAATATTCTAAGTAGCTGAGGTCCAGTATAGGGCTGGAGGGAAAATTTTATATCATTTTTGTATTCCTGATTTATGTGGTAACTTGGCGTTTTTCCTTCCTTCCTTTCTTTTCACACTTCCTCCCTTTCTTCCTTTTCTCCTCTCTCTCTCCATCCTTACTTCCCATATAGCCTTGCTTTCTTCTTTCATTTATTTTTCAAGTGCTGTTCTTTTTATACATGTTTAAATAGCTTTAGAACCTATGTTTATGTATAATTTTGGTTGAATATTTACTGCTTTGTATCAAGATTGAGTAGGAGTTTTGTGACTGTAAAACAGTGTTTGCAATCCAGAACAGGGTAACCTGGTATTGCAGTCCATGTTTCTTAGGAAATCTGAAAGAACTGAGTAGTAAAATCATTTACCCCAAGAAATTGATGCAAATATATTAAATGTTGGTCAATTCTTGTCTTTCCTAATGCTTTTTACTGTCATTTTGTAAAACCAAAGGTATCTATTTGTATTTAGTTATAAAGAATACTGGAGAAATTAAATCTTAATAGTTCATTTATCTCCAAAACATTGAACATCTGCTCTTTGGGAGACACTGTACCATTGCTTGAGTTGCTCAGAATTTTGTGTGTAGAAGTTGGAAGAAGTGAGGTAGCACGGTAAACCAGAGGGACAATTTTTAAAAAGGAGTTAGGAGGCATGAGTTCAAGTTAGAATAGTCATCTATAAATGTCCCATTGCATGGCCTTTCGCACATTCAGTAAGCTGCATGTCCTTCGTGAGAGTGAAGTTTAAATTTAACTTTGGAGTGGGCAAATCAAAGGTGTTGGATTGTTCAACAGATAACAGGTCCCTCAGATGGTATCTCACAGTTGAGAGACTAAAGCCTGGAATGCAAAATGGGTCTCAGCAATTAGTCTTGAATCCTGGATACACTGGAGAGGTAGGAGTTTGGCCCCTGTCTCAATACATTTGAGGACAGTTTGCAAAGTAATTGCATTGGATAATCAGTTACAAACACATATTCCCTTCCATAACAAATGAAGGATGACTTCAAGGAGAAACCTAGAACCCAGAGAGTGGCATTTGGAAATTTATCTGAAGGCCTTAAAATCTAATCAAGGAATTCACAATATATGCCCAACAGGCTTTCACAATGCTATGGGCCAGGGAATGTTTATACCTTCCACTTTTCCTGTTTTGAATAAGAATGTCTATAGTTGCTGTCCTTTCCCTGTCCCACTATTATATATAGGGTGTGTTGGGGCCTGATAATTTGTTTCTTTTATTTCACAGGTCCACAGAGAGAGAAGTATTGTGCCCCAGTTGGTATACTTAACTGTATGTTCCCCAAGAGCCTCATCTGCATAGGAGCCTATTTTAGGTGATGAGATTTGGATTTCAAATTGCTGTTGTAGTAGATTCAGATTTGGGGGGATCTTGGGAGAATATTAATGTATTTTGGATGAGGAAGAGACTTGGTTCATGGAGTTCAGAGATAAATTGTGGTAGAGAGAGTCTAAAGTAGTTACCATGATCTTGACCTTTTGGTATTCACGCTTTTGTATACTTCTCCTCTTGAGTATGGGCAAGGCCTGGGACTCGATTGTAACCAACAGAATATGGAAAACTGATATGTCACACCCATGATTACATTACATTTGATGCCAAAAAAGATGAGACATCATTCATTTGATTACAGATACCATATATGACTGTGTTTTGCTAAAGACTTGCTCTCACTTTCCTGCTGGCATTGAAAAAGAAATCTGCTATGTTGAAAACTTCTATGGAGAGGGTCACCGGCCTGGAACTACAGGCTACTTTTAACCATTTAAACTGATTTTGCAAGAGTTTTTTTTTTTTTTTTAATTAAGCTCTTAGTTCTTCAGACAAGAGGAAATGAATTCTGCCAACAAACTGAGTGAGCTTGATACTGGATTTTTCTCTAGTCAAGCCTTCAGATTAGAGCAGAGCTCAGTAAATACGTTAAAGTCAACTAGGAGAAACCCTGAATCAGAGAAGGCAGTTGAGCTATTCTTGGACTCCTGATACACAAAAACCATGAGAGAATTAAATTGTGTGTGTTTTTTTAACTGGTATGTTTGTGGTAATTTGTTACACAGCAAAACAGAACCAATGCATGAAGAATAGTGTATGATATTCTTCTGGATATAAACTCTTCTTTTTTCTCTTTCTTCATTCCTGTATTTCATGTTTCAAACCTAAAGTGGTTATCTCGTGATGAGCAGAAATAGATTCATATAATGTTTGAGTAAGTAGGACTGTTCCTTGATCTCAAGGGTGAAGGGAGCTGGAATGAAGTGTGTGGAGTAGAGATGGGTGTGTGCCTTGCTCTGGGCTAGTAATTATCATGATTGACGATGATCTAGATGGTGTCCCTCCTCTTCAAGTTCCCCTCAGCTTAGGACTCTGTGGAATTATTTCTTGGAGTCTCCTTTGACATTTCAGCATTGACTGTCAGACTAAACTCTCAAACCAAGAACCCAGAATACCATTTAGATGGTGGAAGTTTCTCATTTAGGCACTCTCAGGACCTGGCCTGTCAGGAGTGGTGATAATTTACTTTATGGATGAAGAGTCCCTCCCTCTGGGTTCACTAAGAGCTGCCTGCCCATTTTGGAATTAGCTCAGGGTTCCTGAGTCCTGCCCTCTCTTAAATCAGACTCTCCTTAACGTCAGCAAGTAGAGAGACCTGTGCCTTTCTCATTAAAATACTCCATAGCCCAGTCAGGGGCCTCTATAAGGGGGTCTCTGTGCTAAACAGCAGAATCTGCAGGACACTTTCACTTGGAAAATAAAGGAGAGAGGCCCAGTCCCCCAGATTCCTAACTTCCAGAAGGAACACTCATCCTGGTGGAACAACAGGTGGGATTCTATTCCCATCATATCTGGACACCCTGGCGTGGCACTGCATCTAGGTCAGTAATGACCTCTTGGTTCTCAGTATGTCTGTAATCAACAGGCTATTCCCTGGTGTCTCTTCTTTGGAACAGTACAGTACAGAGCATATAATTCTTGGAGGTGCAGAGCAACACAAGTCAGCATGGGGGATGATGTAGTGGGAGGTGAAATGAACATATCATTGGCTCAGATAGCATTCTCCCAATGCAGCATTCTCCCAAGTCCCAGTTGTCACATTTTGAAAGTAAAGGCCCAAGAAGAAAAACTACGTGTGGAACATGAGGAAGAAGAGCTGGCATATCTTCTTCTGTCCAACTCATGTCATCTCACGTGCTTATGTTACTGACCTGATAGATGTCCCCAGACTTTTCATTCTTTCTCCTCCAGATTTATTGATGTGCTCGATGACCAATGTTGCCGGCTCTTTACTTGATAGAACATGTGAAGATTTTGTATGTTGTTTCTTCTGTTATGTAAGATCTATATGACCAATAATTTATAAGTATTACCAATTACAAAAGAAACAGAAATAAGTAATAATAGTTAAAAATAGTGTATGAAATATAGGTGCAGAGAGTTAAGTATTTTAAGAGAACACTAACAGTATTTTAAAACAATACCTCAGCAAAAAGTGTCAACAAGGAAAGGTTTCTGCCTATAGAAAACTTCTGTTAATAATTTCAAGATATGGTAGAATGAGAAAATTACCATGCTAGCCCATAGTGGAGAATGGAGAATGGTCATAATTCTCAGAGTGTGAAGATCACAAAAAAGGAAGACACATAGACATTATGTATCTCCTAATGGAAGTATAAAGTATCACCTGTGGAGTGCTCTTGCCAAAAAAAAACAAACACATTGACCAAAAAAATACTGATATGATCAGACTTCTGCTTATAACTATTGATGATGGTTATGATGAGTGTCAGGGAAACAGGGTTCATAATACTGTTTTGTGTACTACACTAAATATCAGAGAATTTCTATGCAAAATTATTTATTATAAATATCATGCCTTTAACTTTGAATACCCAAGAGAAATGAAGAGAAATGCTGTTTTTCAGCAAAACATATACTGCAAAGGAGGCCCATTAATAGCAGAAAATTGAAATCAGCAATCACAAACTGAAACAGTAGGCCAAAGCCACACAGATCACATCAGGCTTAGAGGCTACTTGCACCATATAATCAGGGAAAACTAATCAGCATGTTCTGTAAACTTTTCCAAATCACACAAAAATATTTGAAATTACTCCACACATTTTAACAAGCAGGCTTCCCTTGATACAAAAACCAAAAAGATGAGGAGACTCAAGAAAAGAATATTTAAGCCACTGTTTTAAACTGGACTAGAAAACAAAGCCACAGAGATAAGAATAGAAAAATAAACCAGAAGTATAAAAATGCAAATAGGTAACATCCATCATCTGCATATGATTACTGCATGTTACAGGTGTGAAACAACCTCATAAAACAGGGGCTTTCAAAATCATTCGTCTCAGTTCCTCCACGTACAAAGTAAACTTTTTAGTGGATAACCTATGAAAGTGGCTAAGTCTGCCTGGTGAAAGCAGGAATAGATGGCTATGACTTTTCTCTGACAGCCCACCCCCCTGTCCTGCCCCCTTCCTGCCTTGTGCTCCAACTTCCCCATTTTTCATTGAGGCTGGAACATGACCCATTCTAAGCGCTGCAAGGATTGCAGTAAGTGAACTCATCAAGGCTTTGCTGGGATCAGGCATTTCCCTGAAAGCCTGAAGTCATGAAAAAGGAGCCCAAAAGAGAACCCCATAAATGAGGACAGAGGAGAACAACAGCAAAGAATAAAGGGGTGGGGGTGGGGGTCACACGAAGACGGGCTAGCGGCTGCTTTTCACCTTAAAGGCCAGGCAGGTCTGTCTGGTTGAGATACGCCCTCAGTTACTCTTCAGGGTTCTCAGTGGCAAGAGGACCTTGGCATGAGGGTCAAGACCTCACCTCAACAGAGGGAGGCAGCTAGAGCGTGGCAGCCAGAGTGAGGGCTGGGAGCCGGGCCAGCAGGCACCACCCCTCTGAAACTGAGTGCTGCGTGCGCAGCGCGCCACCCCTACTGGTGACCCCGGGAGGCCCCAGGCAGGCCTCACCGGATGTCACGCCCCCTGACTTCCGCCTCCAGAGCGCAGGGCTGCGAGGGCTGCGAGGGCTGCGAGGGCTTCAATCTGAGGCACAGACTCCAGTCAGCAGCGGGAGGAGCCCCAGGTGCCGCTCGGTGTCAGGTGAGACTCTAAATGAGGGCTGAGGGGACCGCCGGCCCCAGAAAGGAGGACGCCCAGCTGATCAGAGCCCCACCCCAACCCCGGGAGGCGCAGGCAGGTTCAGGCTGACCTACCACACACTTCCTGTTGGGCCATCTGATTGAGGTGGTGGCCTTTGTGCGTGGGGCTGTGTCCCCGACCTACGAGTCTTCAAGCAAAGGCCCCTGAGTGAGACCTGAGGGGACCGTCCCCCACAATAGTAGCGACTCACTGAGCCTCGGCCGGGAGGTCGGCCGTGGGAGGCCCCGGGCAGGAGCGGCCGGAAGTGGTGCTAATGACCTCGGCCACTGGAGTCTGAGGGAGGGGAGGCCTTAGTCTGGGACAGGTGGTGTCATGTCACCAAAGGAAGGCATCTCAGGCCCTGCAGGAGTCCTGGTGAGGACCCCGAGTGAAGCCTTAGGGATCCTCAGACCCCAGGACGGAGGGTGTGCACAGCGTTCATCCCTGTTGTCAGCTGTGGATGTCCTGTCATGAGGTTCTCCTGACTTCCATTTTGGGGGTCTCACGGAGATGCGGCCTTGATTGGAGGGGGGCCTCAGGCAATAGATGGCGGCGGGCACCTTACCAACCAGGATCTAGTTTGAGAAGTGTATGTGAGGATTGTGGGGCTAACTAACCCATGGCAGAGGGGGCTCCACAGCCCTGAGAGGTCCAGGGAGTGAAGCTGGCAGAGGCCACCCCTCCCATCCTCCTCTGGGTCTCAGGAAGAGCCGCCACAGTTCAGTTTACCAGCTGAAGCCACTCACATATGCCCTGTTTATCTTAGGTGGTGAATCTCATTGCCCACCCTCCTGTCCACGTACTGCTACCCACAAGAGTCATCATGCCTCAGCGTCAGAAGCATCCTCAACACTCATATGATCAATGCGATCAGACCTTCAATAAGTCCCAGGGCCTGGAGGTTGCACAGGTCTCCAGGGCTCTGGAGGAGACCCATCTCTCCTGCCATCCTCTAATGCCTGGCGATTTGAGGGAGACTCCTGGGGCTCATATATCCAGCACTCCTGAGGGTCCTCAGAGTTTCTGCTCCTCTTCCATTGCTATCAAAGCCACCTCACCCACCAAATCGGATGAGGGGTCCAATAGCCAAGAGAGAGAGTATACTCTGAGCGCCTCACAGGCTGTGCTAGACCCCAAGAATGTGCCCATAGATGCTCTAGATAAGAAAGTAGCTATGTTGGTAAATTTCTTGCTATTCAAGTATCAAATGAAAGAGCCAATAACAAAGGCAGATATGTTGAAGTTTGTCATGAAAGAGTACGAAGTCCACTTTCCTGAGATCTTCCTGAGAGCCTCTGAGCACATGGAGATGGTCTTTGGCCTTGATTTGATGGAAGTGGATCACACCAATCACCACTATGGCCTCTTCATCAAATTGGGCCTCACCTATGATGGGATGCTGCATGTTGAAAGAGGCATGCCCAAGACCGGCATCCTGATACTTACCCTGAGTGTGATCTTCATGAAGGGCAACCGTGCTACCGAAGACGAAATCTGGGAAGTTGTGAATGTGGCCGGGGCATATTCTGGGATGAAGCACTTCATCTTTGGGGAGCCCAGGGAGCTCATCACCAAAGAATTCGTGAAGGAAAAATACCTGGAGTACCGGCAGGTGGCCAACACTGATCCTGCGCAATTTGAGTTCCTGTGGGGCCCCAGAGCCCACGCTGAAACCACCAAGATGAAGGTCCTGGCGTTTCTGGCCAAGATTCATGGGACTCACCCAAGTTCTTACCCATCTCAGTATGAGGATGCTCTGCAAGACGAAGAAGAGAGAGCCCGAGCCAGAATTTCAGGCAGGGCTCTCTCTCGTTCTGTAGTCACTGCAAGTTCTAGTGCCAAGGCTAGCAGCTTCTCCCACACCTAGGGGAGTCAGGGATACTTTCTTCATGCATTGTTGGAAGAGGCAGTTAATGCTGGTAGAATTTAGTTCTGAGGCGGGGGCAGAAAGGAAGACAACATATTTGCCTGTGTGTTCCTGTTTTGTATGTATAACTTGAAAGTTTATTCTCTTTTTTGATGTATGTATTACTCATATTTTTTAATGTGAATTTAACTGGTTTCAAAATGTCAAGGTTTATGAATGATACTGATCATACATTTACTACTCTCATGATGTTTAAAGCAAGAACTTTGTTGTTTTGTGAAACAAATTGTGGAACTATCCATCTTACTTTATCTTCTGGAATAAGAAGATGGCATTGCTATAGGCACTTATTTCCTTGCACATGTGGAAGGTCAGCTTTAAGACAGCTGGGATCAATAGAAAAAATAGAGAAGAATCTCTAAAAGATATTCAAAATTTGCCTTTCGTATCCCTTTTAGTTCTTGTTCTGTAAAATTAAATGATATATGCGTGGATTTGCTTAAGCTCTTTAAAGAATGTATAACAAATGTTAATAAATTAGACCTCATGTTCACTGGATCATTTATTCCACAAACATTTATTGAACAGCTGCTCTTTGAAAAGAACTGTAGATAGTATTGGGAATGCTAGGATTAATGACTCAGGGCCTGCTCATAATGTTTTAACATATAGGAGAAAGAATCCTTCATGGACAATAATGAGATCTTCTAATTCCTAAGGGACACGTAAAATGAAGAAGTGAGTAGGTAGAGGTGGACAGTCCTATGAGACTGTCAGCGTGGTAATGCAGTTAGGCGTGGCCATTTGGGGCTTTGGGAAACTTCAAGTCTTTCAGTGGGAGTTAATTTTACATGAAACTGGCTGGTGAGCAACATGAGGCTGAGGGCATTATGAGAGGGACCAGACCCTCTAATGGTCTGTCTGAGTTGAAACCCAAATGTCTGGAGTGGTGAACTGCTGTTAGTTGTTACTTTTGGATCACAGTAAACCAGAAAGAAATTCTCACCTGGAACAGGAATGGAAGGTTACCTGAATCTTATTCCTGTGCAGCTGAACGCATGCACAAAGTTTTTTGTATATGTCACCTCTAAGGAGTTTCTGAGAAATATAAATACTTCTTTGAGATCAGACACCCAGAAGCTACCGGGCTGACAGTTGGCCATCGCCTAGGAGAGCCAGCGCTTGCTTACTTCATTCAAAAGAAAATTTGGTTAAGCTGTCTTCAGTGAAATGAATGAAAAAGTGGGGCAGGGTTGCAAGCAAGGTGTAAGGGAGGAAAAGTAATTTTTCCTCTATCCTTCTTGTTCTTGGCTGAGACCCTCTTGTAATAAAAAGAATAACGGGAAAAACAAATTTAGTTTTCTATGTCTGTATGGGAGCCCCACAAATATATGAGACTCAAAGAAGTACCAGAGCAGGAAGCTTTTATACCTTTTAGACAAAGAAACAATGAATTGAAAAGAACTGACAAAGGGGTTTAAACCAGGGCAAGTCAAGAGTGAAACAGTAAGAGGGTTTGTTTATATAGCCCTATTGGCCCTAAATTCTGTTTCTGGTGGTAAGAATGCCTTCTACCCTCCTGGTGCAGGGAGGGTACCTTTCACATGGGAGATTTATCTCCTGCTTTCAGGGGAACAAAGGAGGGTCAGAGTGTCCTCCTTTCACTAACTGTTTCTCAAGTACCTTTAACTCAAAGCAACCTGTATGCCAAAGTGGCATATTTGAGGGTGACATACAGTAGCCCTTCCTTACCCCAGTTTTGCTGTCCAAAGTTTTGCTTACTGCAGTCTACCATGGTTTGAAAATATTAAATGGAAAATTCCAGAAATAACAGTTCACACATTTTAAATTTTATGCTGTTCTAAGTGCTGCGATTAAGTCTCATGTGGTCCTGCTCCATCCAGCCTGAGATGTGAATCATCCCTTTGTCCAGCGTATCCCATCTGTTAGTCACTTAGTAGCTTTCTCTTTTATGAGATTGACTATCAAGGTTTTTCAGCACTTGTGTTCAAGTAACCCTTATTTTATTTAATAACAGCCCCAAGGTACAAGAGAAGTGATGCTGGCAATTTGGATAGTCTCTTACTGTGCCTAATTTATAAATTAAACTTGATCATAGGTATGAATGTATAGGAAGAAACATAGTATATATAGGGTTCAGTTCTATCCACAGTTTCAGTCATCCACTGAGGTCTTGGAACGTATCCCACACTGAGAAGGGGGGACTGCTGTATTATGAACCCCTACAAACAGCAGCTGGGAGGAAGGCAAGGAGTTTGTCCTTGACACGGTATCTAGGACATTTGAATTACATCCAGATGGGGAAGACATTCCAACACCCAAATTCAAGAACATAAACTCTGAGGGTAAATTTTTACAAATTTTTTTTTTTTTTTTTTTTTTGCTGAGGAACATTTTTGTCTGATTTGATATACCGTAGCACTTTGTGTCTTCTGAGAAAGTCTAGATTTAGAGAAACACTCATACACACACATACACAGGTGAGGGGGTAGGATTTGGCATCAACAGTCACAGCAATAACTCTCATTCATTAAAGCCCTGTGATATGCCAGACACTGTGCCATGTGTTTTGTATACTTAATACACATTGCAATAGTCCCAGAAGACAGGACTTACCAAACCAAATTCACATAAAAGAAGATCCTCAGGCTCAAAGACCTTGTGATCGTACCTGATTTCACATGACTAGACTGTGACAGAGCTGCCACTAGACCTCTTCTCTGAATTCATCTGGAACTCACTAGGTTCCACTCTTCCCAGCCTGAGTCAGACCTTCTGACCCTTTATCTGTCTTCTCACTACTCCTTAATACCTCTCAGGATACAGAAAGAATGTAGTACCCAGGAACTTAAAGCAGGTATAAAGAAGGAAATTTGAAATAAGAAACACAATTTGGGGATTGTCTCTGAACTTCATTTACCAATGTCTTGAGAGCTGACTCTGCCTGGGGGCTGGCATTTCTATCAGCTTCTGCTCTCTCTGCAACATGCTGCCTTTCCCCTGGGTATTCTCCAGTGAGCCTTCTTGTTCACACTGGAACCTGACCTGCTGGCTAGCTCTGCAGTCCTCCTCTGAAAGCTGTACCTGCTCCCATTGGAACAAATAGGGCAAAATTCACCTGCCTCCCCCTGACTTGGAGCATTCTAGCTCCCTGCTGGTCCTCTCCCTCACCTCTACCCCTGTGACAGCAAAATCCTGTTCCACATAAAAGGTAACCTGGTGTTGAAAGTCAGACCTGGCCACCCAATGATGATCATCTCTGCCTCATTCTCAAAATGTTTTCCCAAAGAGGTGGTAAATATGGTCTGATTTAGCATAGAATCTGCTAATTTGAGGGATAAAACCCTGAAGTTGGAGAGAGGATTTTGAAATCACCTTGATATTTGCAATATAATTTTGATTTTTTTTTTTTTTTAGATTGCCCACTGAACACATACACTTATGAGCTTACCTATGTGGTTAATAACAAAAATTTCCCTCATAAGTGATAGTTGAGGAGAGGTGAAAGACCTTGGAAATAACTGCACAGCAAACATCTACTGAGGATTAATTTCTTAAATTCCCTGGAGTCCTTCCAGGAGGTGAAAAATTGTTTATTGACAGACACAGTATCTTTGGTTAGGAGAAATAAAAATGTTTCAGTGCAGTTTTACTGCCTCTTGTCTCACTCTGTGACCCAAAAGAAAATTCTGGTTTTTCTTTGTGCCTAATAATACCTGTAAAAGTGTTCAGTCATGTTCAGTAATCTTGAAGGTGGCAGAAATTCATAGATTTTTTTGACCAGAAACCAACAGAAAGAAGAAAATTCTCATCCCATTAAGATTCTAGGAGTTATGGTTTAGGTCAGTGCAGAAAAGTACTACTGAGGGAAGAAGACAAAACTCTTCTTGCTGCTTTTTATGGGGTCCTTTAGAAAATCTGATGTGAGCCTGTGTTTGGGAGCAACGGTCACATAGTAGGACCTCAGGAAAGTGGGAGAATTTCAAGGAAATCTGGCCTCCTCAGAAACTCTAACAGGAACTAGAGAGGATGATTGTCATAAAAATTCTACTAGTCATGGTGTATTGAGCACTAACTTTGTAACAGTTTATGGGGAAAACTGCAAGTGTTCATCCACATCTTGTCTTCCTCTCCTTCCTGGGCTCATGGGGAGACTGTGTTCCCAAGCGCACTTGTAGTTAGAGCATTTGACTAGCCCTTGCCATTGATCTGTGAGCAGAAGCAATATTTGTCATTTCCAGACCAAAGCATTTGCTGTCTGGTTTACCACCGTCCATGTTTTTCCTTGCACTCATCAGTAAACATGGAAATTGTGTGTTTGTTCATGGACCCACAAGAAGGAAGCAGACTGAGCCCCTTTGTTACCTGTTAGCACAGCATGTCTACCAATTCACAGGGAGAAATAAACTTTTATTATATTAAGCTTTCATATTTCAGGTTTGGTCTGTTACATAATTTATCAGTCACTTTTTGTGGCTAAAGCACAGCTACTCTTTCTGGCATTAGACTTATTCAAATATTTTAATTACTACAATAACTGCATATGTGTTATTGCAAGAAATTCTCACAGTACTGAGAAATCACAGTTGTCCCTCTATATAACT
This sequence comes from Hyperoodon ampullatus, assembly GCF_949752795.1. Classification (NCBI taxonomy): domain Eukaryota; kingdom Metazoa; phylum Chordata; class Mammalia; order Artiodactyla; family Ziphiidae; genus Hyperoodon; species Hyperoodon ampullatus. The sequence continues at coordinate 33,332,271 of NC_136913.1, forward strand.
CAGAAATTCTGCCCCTTCCTCAAAGGTGAACACACTTAACATCTATATATGTTATTTTAAAGCTGATTCTAGTTTTTATCATACATAGATATACTGTAAAAATATGTTGTGATATTTTTTCACATACATGGATTCACTGATCTTTTTTATTCTTTCAGTATTCCAATCCAATGCATATTTTTATCTCAGACATTGTAGTTTTCACCTCTTGAGGTTCATTTAGAGTCTTTTTATGTCTTCTGTGTCTCTAACCAGTTAATCCTTCTTCTTGTTTTTTGAACATGTGAAATATAGTTATAATAACTGTTTTGATGTCCTTATTTACTCATTCTGTCAGCTGTGTTATTTCCAGGTCAGTTTTGATTGGTTAATTTTCTCCTAATTTTTAGTTATATATTTCTTCTTCTTTCCATGTCTAGTAATTTTGATCGGGTGCCCAATATTGTGAAATTTTGATTTTACGTTTTCACACTTGTCCAGAAAAAATACGCGTTTAATTTTTTTTTTACTTGAAATATAGTTGACGTACAATAGTATGTTAGTTTCAGGTGAACTATATAGTGATTCAACATTTATATACATTACAAAATAATCACCACAATAAGCCTAGTAACCATCCATCCCCATAGAAAGCTATTACAATATTGTTGAACATGTTCCTTATGCTATATATCACATCCCCATGGCTTATTTATTTTATAATTGGAAGTTTGTACCTCTTAATCCCCTTCACCTGTTTCACCCAACCCCTTACCCCTCGACCTTGGGAACCACTGGTTATCTGTATCTGTGAGTCTGTTTTCATTTTGTTTTGTTTGTTTTGGTTTTGGATTCCACATATAAGTGATATCATATGGTATTTGTCTTTCTCTGACTTATTTCACTTAGCGTGATACCCTTTGGCTCCATCCATGTTTTTGCAAATGGCAAGAGATCATTTTTTTAATGACTGAGTATTATTCCATTGTACATATTACCACATCTTCTTTATCCCTCCATGGGCACTTAGGTTGCTTCCATATCTTGCCCATTGTAAATAATGCTGCAGTGAACATTGGAGTGCGTATACCCTTCTGAGTTTGTGTTTTGGTTTTCTTTGAGTAATACCCAGAAGAGAAATTCCTGGATCATGTGGTAGTTCTAGTTTTAATTTTTTGAGGAACTTCCATTCAGTTTTCCATAATGGCCATGCTAATTTACAATCCCACCAACAGTGTGCAAGGGTGCCCTTTTCCCCGCATCTTCGGCAACACTTGTTACAACTTGTCTTTTTGATGATAGCCATTCTGACAGGTGTCAGTCAGTGTATCATTGTAGGTTTGCATTGCATTTCCCTGATGAATAGTGATATTGAGCATCTTTTCTTGTGTCTGTTTGCCATCTGTATGTCTTCTTAAGAAAAATGTCTATTCAGGTCCTCTGCCCATCTTTGAATTGTTTTTTTTTTTTTTTAATGTATGAGTTCTTTGTGTATTTTGGATATTAACCCCTTATCAAATAGATTATGGACAAATGTCTCCTCCCATTCAGTAGGCTGCCTTTTCATTTTGTTGGTAGTTTTCCTTCACTGTGAAAAAGCTTTTTAGTTTGATGTAGTCCTTTTTCTTTATTTTTGCTTTTGTTTCCTTTGCTTGAGGAGACAGATCAAAAAAATATATATTGCTAAGACCAATGTCAAAGAGTGTACTACCTGTGTTTTCTTCTGGGAGTTTTATGGTTTAAGGTCTTACATGTATGCCTTTGATCCATTTTGAGCTTATATTTGTCTATAGTGTGAGAAAGTGGTCCAGTTTCATCCTTTTGCATGTAGCTATCCAGTTTTCCCAACACCATTTATTGAAGATGCTGTCTTTCCCCCATTGTATATTCTTGCCTCCTTTGTTGTAGATTAATTGACCATATGTGCATGGGTTCATTTCTGGGCTTTCTGTCCTGTTGCATTGATCTATATTTCTGTTTTTGTGCAGTGCCATACTGTTTTGATGACTGTAGCTTTGTGGTATAGTTTGAAATCAGGGCACATGATACCTCCAACTTTGTTCTTCTTTCTCAAGATTGCTTTGGCTATTCTGGAAAGCCCACATTTTTTAAAATTTTCAGTACATCAAGATCTCAAGCTCTCTTCTGTAGTGTTATGAAGTTACTTAGAAACAAAATAATCCTTTCCATTCTTGCTTTCAAGCTTTGTTAGTTAGGACCAGAGCAGCATGAACTATGGCTTACATCAGCTCACTATTGAGACAAAGCACTTCTGAGTACTCTCCCTGATGCTCCATGAATCATATGGTTTATCACTCTGACAGGAAGTACTCCCTGCCCTGTGTGGGCTCCTTTTCTGTACAATTCTCTCCTCTCCAGTACTTTCTCTTAGGAACTCTCTCTGACTTGTCCTTACCAGACTCTCAGCTTCATCTCCTCAATTAACAGAAACCCCAGGCTTCACCTGGGCTCCAGGCAGCAAGCTGGAAAAATTATAGGTTCATATCCTTTGTTACCCATCTCCCATCACTGTCTTATATGGTCTGATGTCCAATATATTGAATACTGTTGTTGTATAATTTATCTGTTTTTTAACTGTTTCAGGCAAGTGGATGAATCTGGTCCCAGTTACTCCATCTTCACCAGAGTTAGAAGTTGTAGAAATAAGTAAAATCTAGGTAATTGCAGCATGCTAATGTCTCAAAAGAACAAATCAACTTTTCAAGCACATTATAATTAAAAATTAAGATTGAAAGATACTGGCAAACACACTAACATATATAACTCTATAATTTTTCCTTTTAATAATTTTGTATAAATGGAATTATAGAGTAGATAAGGTTGAACTTTAACATTGGCTCTTTTTCACTCAGCATTATGACCTTGAGATTGATCTGGGTTGTCACATGTACATGTTCTTTTTTTATTGCACTGTAATATTCCATCATATGGATCACGGTCTTTTAGCCATTCCTCACTGAAAGACATATGGTTTGCTTCTAGTTTTTGGCTATTACAAACAAAGCTTCTATATACATTCAGATGCAGTTTTTTGTGTGTGAGATAAGTTTTTGTTTCTCTATGAAAATATGCAGCAGGGACCTGTTCAAACATAATTGTAAGTTAACTGCATTAGAAACTGCTGAATGGTTTTCCAGGGAGCTTGGCTCATTTTCCATTCCCACAATCAATGTAGGAGAAATCCAGTTGCTTCACATCCTTACCAGGGCATGGTATTTTTAGTATTTTTTTAACCATTCTAATAGATGTTTAGTTGTGTCTCGTAGGGTTTAAATTTACATTTCCTTAAAGGATAATGATGCTTAGTGTATTTTCATCTGCTTTTCTGGTGTCTGTATGTCCTCTCTGGTAAAGATTGTGTTCAAACTGAAAAGGTTCTGCAAAGCAAATGAAACAGTCAGCAAAATGAAAAGGCAATCTATGGAATGGGAGAAAGTATTTCCAAAACATACATCTGTAATGGGTCAGTATCTACAATATTTAAGGAATTCATATAATCAACAGCAAAAAACAATTTGATTTTAAAATGCACAGAGGGCTTAGAAGATGCTTTTCCAAAGACATACCTATGGCCAAGAAGTATAGGAAAAGGTGCTTAATGTCCCTAATCATCAGGGAAATACAAATAAAAACCACAATGAGATATTACCTTACCCCTGTTAGAATAGCTATTATCATAAAGACAATAGGTAGCAAATATTGGTGAGGATGTGGAGAAAAGGCAACCCTTGTGCAATGTTCGTAAGAACGTAAATTAGTATAGTCACTATGGAAAAAAGTATGCAAGTTCCTCAAAAATTAAAAATAGGACTACTGTATGATTGAGCAATCCCACTTCTCGGTATATACCTGAAGGAAATGAAAACACTTATCTCGAAGAGAAGTATCTGTACCCCAATGTTAATTGCAGCATTATTTACAAGAGTCAAAATGTGAGAACTACCTAAGTGTCCATCAGTGCATGAGTGGATAAAGATGTGGTGTGTATACACACATACATATATACACACACAATGGAATATTATTCAACCTCAAGAAAGAAGGAAATCCTGCCTTTTGCGACAACATGGATGGACCTTGAATACACTATGCTAAGTGAAGTAAAGAGTAGAATAGTGGTTGCCAGGAGCTGGGGGTGTGGAGGAAATGGGGAGATGTTGGTCCAAGGGTACAAACTCCCAGCTATAAGATGAATAAGATCTGGGGCTCTAATGCACAGCATGGTCACTATAGTTAATGGTGCTGTGTTATTTACTTGAATGTTGTTAAGAGGGTAGATCTTAAATGTTATCACCACACACACAAGAAAACTGGCAATTATGTGATGGGATGGAAGTGTTAGCCAATTATTTTAGTAATCATTTTGCAATATATACATGTAACTAATCATCACATTGTACACCTTTAACTTACATATGTTATCAATATCTCAATAATCTGGAAAAAATAAAGAATATAAAAGGAGGCAGGATCGGTCAGAAATAGAAGTTGGGATGAGGCATGGGAATGATTGAGCTTTTCAATCAGTGGTATCTCAGTGTCACCTTCATCTCTGTTGTTAGCTGTCTTAAATATAACTGAACCAAGTAGGGACAATCAAGGCTACTGACTTTTTGACTCTTGTGAGTCCTGGAAACAGAAATGCAGACGTATTGTCTGAATTATGGCTTTCATCTGCGGGGTTCCAGAGCAACTTCTGTTTGAGGATACTGTTGGTCACAAGGTATAATCCCACACTTCCTAAGACTTCCTGCTGCCCTCAGGTCACCTGTACTGATTACTCCACTAAGGTGGCAGCCCATGCTGAAAGTACAGACCACAATTCTGTTCTCAACTCTTTGTTGCTCTCACCACAGGGGCACATGTGGATGTCAAAGGGAAGAAAGTGGAGCTCCAGTCTTGAAGTCCCTTTCACTCCCAGGTAATGAGTATGTATGGAATAGATGAACTCTCTGATCAAATTGGGCTTAACTTCTGGACAAAACATGAAGCAGAGCTTGTCTGAATATCATTTCATAAGTACTGTTTAAATAAAGCAGCTGTTTCAATTAGTGATGAACATTTGGGGATCAATAAAATTGCTCAAAGCATTAGCACACAAGATTAAAAGATGATACGTACATTTGTTAACGGAAGTATCGGTGACCCCAGCTCAACCTTTAAAAAAAGGCATAATGGCTACCCTCTATTAAAGAATTTCATTACAAAGAGAGCTTGACTGTGGTTAAAAATTAGCCAGTTAAATACATAGCAAAGGAGTCACCAATGAATCTTCAATTTTTTTATGTACTATAATAGTTCATAGTACAAGATATAATGGAAAATTTGAACTGGAAATAAAGGACTGTTCTACATCTTAGTATATACATACACATCTTTGGAGTGGTTTGAAAATATATCCACAATTTCTTTAATACTGCCTTGAATGTGGTGATATGCTGGGCCAGCTTTAGTGACAAATAGTATGCTAGAATGCAGCAGAAGTGAAGCAATGTGATTTCTGATACTAGGTCAGGAAATTTTACAAAATTTCTGCCTAGTCTTCTATCTTTTTGGCTTACTTGACTTTAGAACCAAATTGCCATCCTGTGAAATAGCCCGGGCTACATGGAGAGGCCACCTGTAAGTATCCAGGCAAACAATCCCTGCTTGAGATAATTTGCTAAGTAGCTATAGGAGACTGATAAAATCTCCAAACCTCAGTTTGTTCAACACTTGCAATCTCCATTACTTCAATCTTTTTTATCATAATGAGTAGAAAAACAGACTAACTTAAGTTTTATCTCCATTACTTTTCTTTACCTATTTTGTTGGCAAGCAGCTAATGAAAGTGGTTTTTTGAATAAATCAAAAAATTGCTTCATTCCCAAAGGAGCCTCTCAAACCCAGGAAACAGAATTAAGCAAAAACAGGTTAGAAAACCTTTGAAAACCTAAGAATTTGTATTTACCTGTTTACAAAGCTAATTATTATCATTAGTGTTACTTAAGAGATGCCAGAATAAAATTTGATGAAATATTTTGTTTTGGGAAAATTCTGTTTTTACTTGATTAATGTTCCTGGGTCTAGAATGTCAGTAATGAACATATCTTGTTTATAAAAACAGTATCATATGTACCCTGAAGATGGAACAGAAAACACCTTCATGAATAGTGATATGAGATGAAGTTTTAGATTCATCCCATCTTTTATGTGTCCAAGAGTTCAAAAAAGAGACAAGTAGCCATCTAGAGGACAGTATAATGGATGTTTGCTGCATTTTGTACTGCTTTACCTCTAGGAAATTGAGGAGTATCTTAAGCAAGGATCCCTAACCTGTAGTCTAAGAACAAAGTGGATATATGTGAAATTCCAACTTTATTTTTACTGACTTTTAATTGCATTATAGCATTCCCAAACCACAGTATTATTAGTTGTACCTATAACTTGGCCACCAAAGAATCACAGATGTTTATATCACATTTCTGTTGTTTGAAATATTGTTTATATTTGTCACTACTTTGAAAGTATGACAGTCATTAGATCCACCATTAGATCTTATGCATTGTGTTAATGAAGAAGTCTACATTTTATATAATATTTTTTTACTTTTTGATAGTCTATTGGAATATTAGCTTCTTCCATAATTCTTACATCTTATTTTATGTATTTTAAACACCCTATGCTGTGAAGAAGCATAGGCTTCATCAAACTACCAAAGAGGCTGATGGCATAAAAAATAATTAAGTAACTCTGATCTGGAGTGAGAGGATCAAGGCAGCTTACCACTTAGTATATGCACTTGCCTGTGGTTTGCTCTCGTTAACTTAGAGACTTGCCTAATTCAAATTGCTAACTCAGTGCAATAGAATGAAATATTTTAAAATTGTGTCTCTCCAGAATCCAGCTTTTGGTGAGCTTTTAGTGAGGATCAGGACCCACAAAAATATCTCCATGAGGGCCTTTTTTCACTTGGCTGAGTATTCTGGATCAACCTACTCTGGGATACAAGCCTGAATGATGAAGCCCCTAAGTTCATGTACCATACTGTCTGCCATAAAATGCAGGCCTGCAAGAAATAATTACAATGCAGAATGATAAATACTTTAATATCTTTTCAACCTTCATTCACACTCTCCTATGTTGACCCTGTGGTCCATATGCACACACATATGGCTCGTGCTTCCCTTTGGCTACCCCCAATGCTTCTGTCATCCCCTCTTTCCATGTTCCCTTTTCTTGTATGGAACTTATTCCCCTTCTCTAGACTCTGACCATCAAGAGCTTCTTCATTTTTTGGAGCCCGATTTGTATATGATAAATAAAAGCAACAGAGTACAGTGTATATGTGAGAAAAGGGCTTAGTACCTCTTAATTCTCCTTAAGTGTCCTCTCCTCTTCCATGAAGTTCTCTATCAGATCTAAATAGTGATATTCTTCTCATATCAACTCATAGAGCATTTTTTTTCATGTAACGTATGATACCAAATGCATCCTGCCTTATATAAATGCAAACATTGTGTAATTGTTTTTCTACTTGATGGTGGGCTACTTGAGGACCAGATCTGACTTATTCATCACACTATATGTTTCCAGTACTAAAAAGAGTGCTTGGGGTGCCATCTAGTATGTATCTGTTGAATGAGTACATAACTCAATATTGCTGGTAAGAACAGCAAATCGTATCAGTGTAGGAAATAATTTTCAAAGGATTCATTTCTGAGAACAGCTCATCCATCGATCAATTTTAAATTGTGGCTAAAACCGGTCTTTTATACTGACCCTTGCCAGCCAATTCTTTTGGGATTAATTAGAATAAGAATTTCCTAACTGTTCTTGCTTATGCTAATGCTTCATATTCTCATAAAGTAAAATGTGTGATGACTATAAAGTTTACCTCCCACACCATTTAATAAAGAACAGTTTACAGATAGAGACTTTAAAATTTTTCTTAATAATGGCTTCTATTATATTTTTAACAGCATCTGAAAGATAATTTCAATACCATAAGGCTCATTTGGGAAGAGAAAATTTATTCTTTTGCGACACATTATGTTGCAGTAACAAACAACATCCCAAATCAGTGGATTTGCATAATAGTTGATTTCTTCCTCATACTACGTGTCCATTATTGATGGAGAAGGTACAATCAGAGACCTATGCTGAGGGAGACTCAATTTCTGCATGTACTTCAAAACTCATTACAGCTGGGGAAAGGAATCTGAAAAATTGCCCAGTGGCACTTAAATGTGGAAAATAATGTACAGCACTTCTCACATGTTTTTGGCCAAATAAATTTTATGTTCACACATAACTTGAGCATTGGTGAGGAAATGCAATATTACCATGTGCCTAAAAAGAGAAGAACATGAATATTTTTTAAAAGCACCAGAAGCAATCCAGTCAGTTTGTGGGGAATTTTTTTTAACCTTTTCTTGTCTCCCAGCATAACCCTGCTGGTTAAACCTAGAGACCAGACCTGGGGTTATTAATGAGACAATGTCATGTTATTACATTTTAGATTACATAAGGAAGTTAACTATAGAGGTACTATGCAGGACTTCCATTCTAATTATGATTTTAAATGTGTGTTTTTATATTTTATTTGTGCCTGGAATTCTCTTCAAAAATAATAATGAGAGCTTTGAGAAAAAATGTGATCTTGTAACATTACTGTTATTTTATTAAGAAATATTTAAATATCAGAAGGTCTCATTATGCCTACATAACCAGATACCTCACTAACCATTTTACCTTTCCTCCTCACTGACAAAACTTTGACTTTATTTAGGCATGTGAGCATAGGTTCAGTCATCTGATTAAGATTTAGCCCATGGGCTACAAGCAGAAGTGCTGTGTTGTGTTTCTGGAGAGAAGGCACACTCTTTTCACTGCCCTTCCTATTTTTCTGCTGTCTAAAAGGTGGGTATTATTGTTGGAGTTCTGGAAATTTTCACTGAGCCTTGAGTAGGTGCATAGGATTTTTCCTGTTACATGACCCAGAGCCTGGAGGTGCCATAAAAAAATAGTTAGGATCCCAGAAAAAAGAAGAGACTCTTTAGCCAGCCTTTTTAGTGAACTTGTGACTACTCTATCTTAATTCATCATATAGATTTCGGGCTCAGCAATCTATGCCAGTTGCCAAATGACAAATCAAGGATTTGTATAAATTGACCAACGCCTTTTCCTTGAGAAATCCTCCTGTGGCTTTTGCCTTTGTAAGTCCCACCCTTGTCTTTGATCTGGGGGACAGTCTTCACAAAGGTATATGGAATAAATCCTCAGTCCTTTAAAATAATGGCTCTGACTTATTCTTTGGGGCTTATTCTGCAGAATAGTGACTCCCCTGTGTTGGATCATGTTCTTTCTGACTTCTGTTAGATCATGACTCCCTCAGTCAATGTTTCAGCAACTTTATGTTTCTTTTGTCACAGGAAGGGTTGAGAGCAGAATTGAGATATTCAGTATTATCACTGTAAATGGAAGAGACTATATGAGAAAGAAGAATCAATAAATCTTGAGACCATAGTAGACGCACTTCTTAACCTGTATTCTAAACTGAGTTTGTAATTATTTTAGATAAATACTTCTAAGGTTTCCTTTCCTGCCAAAATTACATTATAAATGTTTTTATACTCCATTTTGGTTTTGACTTGGCACATATGCCATAAAAAGAAACATACCTCTACCTGTAACTTTACTGTCTATGGTTTCAATAACTTTGGACTTTGGATCTAGTCAAACACATTCCAGAACATTATATAAAGAAAAAAAAATGTTACAGTCTGTGAGACAGAATTCTTATATTGCATTACAAATTTTGAAAGTAGACTCAATTTTGCTGCTCATTAAACTGAGTCAATTTTTTTGTTACTTGTGCTCACAGATACCTACAGCGTTGCTTTGAAGTTCACCTCTAGTTTAATAAGTGATATCATAAATTATTCAAAATAAAAAGTAAAGAAAATCTTTTGAGACAATTCAGGCAAAATCTACATGACAAAGCAAGTGTTTAATCAAGAAGATGCAAGGGACTAAAAAGTTAGATTTCTAGAAGAACTGTTTACTAGTGTTTGACAATAATAATATTTGATATCTACAAATAAGTTAACATAAGATGCCTAGAATTGCCTGGTATGATATGGTATGTTATAGTATGGTATGTTATGGTATGGTATTATAGGGGCAGAAGGCAGGCTGCCCCACATGTTGCCTCAGTGGCATATTAATCATTTTGAATTAAAGTTACTTAAGAAATGGCCAATGTGAGAGGGACACTTTGACCCTCCTCTTTTTTTTTTTTTTTTTTTTTTTTTTTTTTTTGCGGTACGCGGGCCTCTCACTGCCGTGGCCTCTCCCATTGCGGAGCACAGGCTCTGGACGCTCAGGCTCAGTGGCCATGGCTCACGGGCCCAGCCGCTCCTCAGCATGTGGGATCCTCCCGGACCGGGGCACGAACCCGTGTCCCCTGCATCGGCAGGCGGACTCTCAACCACTGCACCACCAGGGAAGCCCGACCCTCCTCTTTGTCTCCCTGAAAGCAGGAGATGAATCTATCATGTGAAAGGTGCTCTCCCTGCATTTGGAGGTAGAAGGACACCCTTATCACCAGAGACAGGGAATTCAGGCCAAGAATCCTGTATAAACAAACCTTGTTACTTCTTTAATTGACTACTCAAAGCCCAAACTCTATTTAGATCCTTCACTAATTAAGCACCCAAAGCCTAAGTTTCTTTGTCCTTTGGGTTTCTTTGTCCTGCAAATTCCTCACAGCTTTATCGTTGCTTTGTCTAAAAAGTATAAAATTTGCCTATTTTGGCCACTTCGTAGGTCCTGTTTCTATGAGACCTCCTTGTGCACAAGTGAAAATTTGTTTCTTTTTTCTCCTGTTAATCTGTCTTGTGTTAATTTTATTATTAGTTAGTCCAGTCACAAGGGCTCAAGAGGGGTAGAGGGGGAAATTTCCTCCTCCCCAGCAATGTGGTATAGTATTAAAGGTCAGCTCATCAATTCATGTCGTACTGATTATTAAAGCCGAGTGAGAAAACAAGGCTTTGAATGCCCAAGTTAAGCATAACATGACCATTAATAAAACAAATACAGTGAGACCAAATGGCATCTTCTTTCACAACTTTTCTCACAGAACAACCAATAAGGAAATCAAACATAATGTATATAATTTTTATACTTTCTTAAAAATATTAGCTTGAGTACACTTCACTTTCGGAAATTAAAATACATTTATTTCAATCTTAGCAAGATTGGCCCAAGCATTGTAATGATTTCAGATAACTTTCACAACCCATGTTGTCAAAATTGCCCCAATTTTTACCTGCTGAGCCTTTTTTACACCTGAAAGGATCACACAGACAGAAGCAAACAAAAGTGTAATGTAAACTAACAGTATAGCAGTAAAGGTTAATATATAAATCCATTTCATTAATATAAATCTGCATTATTTTCTTTTCCCTGACATTCCTTAACTGTCATAGCACTACTTTTTATTGCTTTACTGTCAATAGATTTCTGTAGTTTAAAAGATATTAGAATTATAAAGCAATCTAAGTTTTAAAAACTTTGCTTCTATATCCTGAATTCAGACTCTTTAAAAAAATCTATAAACACTGACTTCACAAATTAGATGGAAGAAATTTAAATATTAATGCTGTCAAGTGCATATTTATTCAATTACCATGCACATGAACCTAGTAACACATAAAGAGGTATATTTGAATAAAAATGTGAATAATATAAATTAACCATTTTGAATAAATTAAAACCAATATGCAAATTTATAGTAAATTTATTCAGTGCAAATTATAGTGAATTCCCTCTGATAATTAAGAATTTATAAAATACAAATATTTACAGTGGTTCATGTGGTTAACTAATTGGCCAGGTTTAGTTAATTGTTATAGTAAAGATACAAATGTTGAGGATTCCACCAAAATGACACCAAAATAAATGAAACAATTATTTAGACGCAAGAGGGAAGAGATATGGGAACATATGTATATGTATAACTGATTCACTTTGTTATAAAGCAGAAACTGACACACCATTGTAAAGCAATTATACTGCAATAAAGATGTTAAAATTTTTTTTAATTAAAAAAAAGAATTATTTAGAATTCTGCTTCACAGAAATCCACATAACCACAAAAAAATTCTTCCCTTTTTTTCCACCGTTCATGAAAATTAATTATAGTCAGAATAAATTACAGTTTAAGGAGTCTAAGTCTTCTCACTCTACCACTCAAAACTTACGTTAGAAGAAGAGAAAGCACAGATTCCCGGCCCCCTCTTCTGGGAAGTCTGATTCAATTGGTGGAGAACGGGACCTAGAAATTTTTAAAAAAATAGACATCAGGACTTCCCTGGTGGCGCAGTGGTTAAGAATCCTCCTGCCAATGCAGGGGACATGGGTTCGAGCCCTGGTCTGGGAAGATCCCACATGCCGCCCAGCAACTAAGCCCGTGCACCACAACCACTGAGCCTACACTCCAGAGCCTGTGAGCCACAGCTACTGAGCCCGCGTGCCACAACTACTGAAGACCGTGTGCTTAGAGCCCGTGTTCCGCAACAAGCGAAGTCACCGCAATGAGAAGCCCGCGCACCATGACGAAGAGTAGGCCCCGCTCACAGCAATGAAGACCCTATGCAGCCCAAAATTAATTAATTAATTATTTGTTTAAAAAACCATATCAGCTTCTTAAAAAAAAAAAAAAGAAGTAAAAAAAAAGATATATCATAAAATAGCCTTATCAGAGAAAGTTAAGAAAAAACGAGCTAGCCTCAAGAGGAGGTTCTGAGAAAACCCATAATCTACCTGACCCAGGATTCCAAAAGACAAGCTCCCCCTGTGCTTAGGATGCCAAAAGCCACCTCTGTGCCTCAGATAATCACTCCTCGCCTTGTTCACTCCTGCCAGAAGAAAGATCTAAGGGTAAGTGGAGAAAGTTGCTTTTTCCAGCCAAGTTTCTCATAGTCATCTCACTATTCCTCAAGCCAGTATTCAAAGAAAAAGAAAAAGAAAATGGGGAAGGAGAAGCAGTAACATATATACACGATGCTATGCTATACCAAGACACTTAAGTGTTGAATTACTCATATCACCAGTTTATATTGTATATTCTTTAATAGCTGTACTAGCAAACATTTAGAATAAGTAATATGATGACTTCTGAATGTAGAAAAATTGAATCAAAAACCAAGCCAGTAATAAGATTAAAGATTTTTTTACCCTTCTTAACACACACGTGCATGCACACCCACACCTGCGCAACTGCAATATTTTTGTATATCCTGACACTTGAAAACTAACATCAGATTCTCTCCTTTTGTTTTAACTTGATATTTCTAATGCTTTCCTATTTGACTTGTAAGATGTACCAATAGTGTATACCAGAAAATGTCCAATATATAAAATTAATCATAGTAAAAGGCAGTCTATGAATGATGCAAGACACATGACAGAATTTCAGAGGTACCTATATCACTGTAAAGTTACAGTTAGGCAAATATATAAGGAAGTGATCCTCTCCAGAGAGTAATTTAAATTTAAAACCAGGCACTGAATTCTCATTCAAATTTTATAAAATTATGAGGCAAAAAAAGTCTCCAATGCTTCTCTTGATTTAAAAAAAAAAAAAACTACTTGATGACTGCAATTTCTAAGGCAGTAGTTCTCACATTTCAATGTACATAATAATCACCTGGGCTGCTTGTTTAAAGTTCAGATTCCCAAGGTTTTACCTGACAGGATTCTGATCAGATAAATGTGACATGGGTCCCAGGACCCTGCATTTAAAACAAGCTCTCTAGGTGCTTTTTTTTTTTTTCTTTTTTAACATCTTTATTGGAGTATAATTGCTTCACAATGATGTGTTAGTTTCTGCTTTATAACAAAGTGAATCAGCTATATGTATAAATATATCCCCATATCTGCTCCCTCTTGTGTCTCCCTCCCACCCGCCATGGCACCCCTCTAGGTGGTCACAAAGCACCGAGTTGATCTCCCTGTGCTATGCGGCTGCTTCCCACTAGCTGTCTGTTTTACGTTTGGTAGTGTATATATGTCAGTGCTACTCTTTCACTTCGTCCCAGCTTACCCTCCCCCCTCCCCGTGTCGTCAAGTCCATTTTCTATGTCTGCGTCTCTATTCCTGTCCTGCCCCTAGGTTCATCAGAACCTTTTTTTTTTTTTTTTTAGATTCCATATATATGTGTTAGCATATGGTATTTGTTTTTCTCTTTCTGACTTACTCCACTCTGTATGACAGACTCTAGGTCCATCCACCTTACTACAAATAACTCAATTTCGTTTCTTTTTATGGCCGAGTAATATTGCATTGTATATATGTGCCACATCTTCTTTATCCATTCATCTGTGGATGGACACTTAGGTTGCTTCCATGTCCTGGCTATTGTAAATAGTGCTGCAATGAACATTGTGGTCCATGTCTCTTTTTGAATTATGGTTTTCTCAGGTTAAATGCCCAGTAGTGGGATTGCTGGGTCATATGGTAGTTCTATTTTTAGTTTTTTAAGGAACCTCTATACTGTCCTCCATAGTGGCTGTATCTATTTACATTCCTGCCAGCAGTGCAAGAGGGTTCCCTTTTCTCCACACCCTCTCTAGCTTTTACTGTTTGTAGATTTTTTGATGATGGCCATTCTGACCGGTGTGAGGTGATACCTCATTGTGGTTTTGATTTGCATTTCTCTAATAATTAGTGATGTTGAGCATCCTTTCATGTGTTTGTTGGCAGTCTGTATATCTTCTTTGGAGAAATGTCTATTTAGGTCTTCTGCCCATTTTTGGATTGGGTTGTTTGTTTTTTTGATATTGAGTTGCATGAGCCGCTTATAAATTTTGGAGATTAATCCTTTGTTAGTTGCTTCATTTGCAAATATTTTCTCCCATTCTGAGGGTTGTCTTTTCGTGTTGTTTATGGTTTCCTTTGCTGTGCAAAAGCTTTTAAGTTTCATTAAGTCCCATTTGTTGATTTTTGTTTTTATTTCCATTTCTCTGGGAGGTGGGTCAAAAAGGATCTTGCTGTGATGTATGGCATAGAGTGTTCTGCCTATGTTTTCCTCTAAGAGTTTTAGAGTGTCTGGCCTTGCATTTAGGTCTTTAATCCATTTGGAGTTTATTTTTGTGTGTGGTGTTAGGAAGTGTTCTAATTTCATTCTTTTACATGTCCCTGTCCAGTTTTCCCAGCACCACTTATTGAAGAGGCTGTCCTTTCTCCACTGTACATTCCTGCCTCCTTTATCAAAGATAAGGTGACCATATGTGCGTGGGTTTATCTCTGGGCTTTGTATCCTGTTCCATTGATCTATCTTTCTGTTTTCGTGCCAGTACTCTTCAGGTGTTTTTGATGTCACTTGTCCACGGATTCACCCCTGATAAATCCTGCCCTTGACCTGCCCCTCCTCTAACTTAATTCTGCATAAAAATCCCTTGGGGATGTTGTTAATGTGCAAGTTCTGATTCAGTAGTTCTTGGGGGAAGCGTCTGAGGATTCTAACATGTTCCCAGGTGAGATCAATGCTTATGGTCCATGGACCACACTTTGAGAAGCAAGGTTTTAAAACCTAAACCTTTGTTAAACATAAACCAAGACTCTCAGAGATATGCGATATGACAGCTATAATACTTACCAGTAAGTAAATTAACAAAGTACTGGTGGTGGTGGTTGAGGTGATTTGGAGGTTTTTAGCTAGAAAGGGGGTTCCTTAGTGATTATGCTAATTAAGGATTGAAAACTAACACTTTAGAGAGGACTTGAATTGTACATAGGTCTGTATGTATTTGGGGTAAAAAATAAATCCTGCTATTTGTTGGACAGAAAAGCCCCTTCAGTTAGGTCCAGTAAGAGTCATTAAAAGATAATGGTATTTTTTCAGCCTCAGCTGGTTAGAACATTTTTGATGAAGCACAATGTTCAGTTTTATACCACCTAGACAAATGCTGCTACAGGTAGGGATTTTTCCTTTTAACACTACTAGTGGAGAACTTGCCCAGCAAAACAGGGCAGATAGATGATTATGAAGTCATAAAAGTTTGGTTAGCAGATTTATTTTCTCAAGTGCCTTTTTTCCAACATTATTAATTCTGTTTTCATCTTACATTAAGTAATAGATTCAGCAGTTGCTAGAATTCAATGTCAGTCCCTGGATTCAAACAACAAACAGACTTAATGCTGAGTATTATGTGTACGGTAGAGAAGGAACTCTCAGCTTACCGTTTATTTCCTTAAGTTGCACCAAGCAGACATGTTTAAAAGACACTTAAGTCTTTTAAACATGTTCAGTTGCCAGGGTGTGTGAAATCCATGGTTCTTTTGGAAATCCATGAAATACAGATGCTAAGTTTAACCAAGTACATAATTTTTTGCAATACCAAGGACTTGAGCAAATGTTAGTAAACATAAGTTTTGTTGTGTAGTGATAGTTTTTCAGCAAAGTGTTCTGCTGACTCTCTTAGCCAATATCAATCCTGGAAAAACTGTAAAGAGTAGAAACATGTATTTCAGGAACTTAACCATCACAATAAACCTGGAGAGAGGGAAGGTTGTTTGGGACTGTTTGGGGATGGAGGGTCAGGTGAGAGGCTGCGGGTGGGAAGGAGGAGGCCTAGAGAAGAAAGGTTGGAAAATCATATTAAGTTGTGTTCTTTGTCTGTCCCCTGAGTTGTCTAGGCACAAATGCTCCTGGTGAATGTAAGGTTCTTGTCCCATCACAGAAAGAATTCAGAAACGAGACAGGGAGGTCAAGAAAGTAAAGTGAGGATTTATTTAAGCAAGAATACGCTCTCAGAAGGAGAGTGGGCAGACAGGTGAGTAGCTGCCCTGGGTTTCTTTGGCAAGCCGGGTATGTGGGGCATACAAATGAAGGGATGGAAAATGTCAAATACTAAGTGTTAGATATATGTGTAACTTCCAGGTCTCAACAAAAGTATTGATCTGAGGATCTGATTTCTGAAGCTGAGTGAAATAGAGTTCATAGTATTGACATTTGATATTTTTTACTTATAATCTAGCTTCTCCCTCAGCATGTAAAACTGTACGAATTTTGACAAATTCATTAAGAACAGATAAGTTATTTTTTTACATTGTGTCCATAAATAATATTCAAGCATTTTATTGTTTTTTCATCTCAAATCTATTTTTTTGTTGTTGTTGTTAATCTCAAGACAGGTACATGTACATTGAATGTGCCGTACTAATTAATCATGATGCCCTAAGTAAAAGTTAATTTCCTGTTTAAATCAATATTTCAGTTTTCATGTTTAACAGATGAAGTAAAATTAGAAGAAAAAAGGCTATTAGTTATAAAATTTTAAATATTGACAGAACGCTGAATCTCAATTAGCAGAAAGACACGATTTATAAATCTGAAGTAGTCTGCTTTTTACAGATCAAACAACATTTCAAGGAAAATTGATTTGCCATGATTATTTATTCATTTTTATCTGATGATGGTTATAAGTTTATAGAGCTATAAATACATATAATTTCTTTTCAAAGAGATGAAGAAAATTACATATTTCCTTAAGAGTGAAGAATGCTAATTTCAGTGAGTTTATACCAAGACAGCTTAAGTCCTCAGCAGTTTGGAAGAGGTTTTGACATTCACAGTGATTTCTTTCCATTGTGGTGTTTTGCATTTTATAACTTCCCAAATAACAAATGATTTCTCCCAAATTGATGTCCTTTAAAACTGATTTTGTTAATGAATGAACATGATTTTGAATTTGTAATTAATCAAGCATCTATATCTATATATCCCTAATATGTGTGACATAAGAAAGGAGCTGAGGGCTTCCCTGGTGGCGCAGTGGTTGAGAGTCTGCCTGCCGATGCAGGGGACACGGGTTCGTGCCCTGGTCCAGGAAGATCCCACATGCCGCAGAGCGGCTAGGCCCGTAAGCCATGGCCGCTGAGCCTGCGCGTCCGGAGCCTGTGCTCCGCAACGGGAGAGGCCACAACAGTGAGAGGCCCGCGTACCACAAAAAAAAAAAAAAAAAGAGAAGCTGATGTGTGTGTGCATGTGTATGAATACCTCTGTGTGTGAGTGTGGCATGCCCGTGCTTATAATGTGG
The DNA here is from genome assembly GCF_949752795.1 of Hyperoodon ampullatus. Classification (NCBI taxonomy): domain Eukaryota; kingdom Metazoa; phylum Chordata; class Mammalia; order Artiodactyla; family Ziphiidae; genus Hyperoodon; species Hyperoodon ampullatus. The sequence goes on from NC_136913.1 coordinate 33,350,357, forward strand.
CTACATTGGCATATTTGTACTGTAATAAAAGCACAGATATAAAATTAAAACTTTAGATTACCCAAATGACTTCCATGGAGGGAAACCTTTGAGGAATTCTGTATTTTTACACTGATCATGTCTAAAATCTTCAGGTGTCATCTTCAGGTGTCAGTTTTTCTGCCCCAGAACCATGTTAATGACAGGCTAAAATCAGCTATGTCTCTTAGCCACATGTTGCAAAGCAACGTCTTGTTTCAGAGAATTTCTTAGAGAGGGTTGAGAAGTATAAGTGTTCATTATTCAGGAGGAAATCAGAAGATCACAGCACATATCTCAGTAACAATCAAATGCCCACTTCCGGTTCTGTCATTATCTAATCAGACAGTCTGCTCACATGAGCATTTTGACACTTTCCTCACACATCTGGCCACTACTCAACCCTCCCAGTGTCATCCTCTCTGTTTCCCATTCTTGCACCTACCTACCTAAAACTCTTTATAAATCTATATGAGAATCCAGTAACATAATGAATTTACTTGTTTTTTACCATACACATCCGTAGTAGAAAATAATATTTAGACAAGATAATGGCCTCAAAAGTCAATCATGATAATGTCACAGTAATTTTTATTAAGATTTTAAAATCCACCCCTCCTTGAGCTATAAACACGTAGAACTCTGCCTGGAACATCATCACTTCTGCCTAAATGCCAGCATTAGCATTATCTTTATAATGGATTTGCTCTACAGGACACTCAGGATAAATTGATGAACGCTCTTGTCAAAGAAGAGAAAAGTCTTCTTTTCTGCGTAAACCTCCAACTCTTAATCCAAACAAAAACACAGACAGGCTCAGGGACTGCTTTAACTTAAATCACAAGTCTCCATGACAAAAGGAAATATAAGTTGCTCTGTGTATAGTGAAAGACTCCTTCATGAAAAGCACAAATGTAATCCTAAAAAGCTGACTGTAAAATAACACTCAATGCAAGTTCTTTTTTTTTTTTTTTAATATTTATTTATTTATTTATTTGGCTGCACCAGGTCTTAGTTGTGGCATGTGGACTCTCTTAGCTGCGGCACACGGGATCTAGTTCCCTGACCAGGGATCGAACCCAGGCCCCCTACACTGGGAGCACAGAGTCTTAACCGCTGGACCACAAGGGAAGTCCCTCAGTGCAAGTTCTTTCAACTTCTTTTATAAAACTGGAGACTTATTTCCACAGGAAGAGTAGCAGAGTAAGAATACCAGAGACACAAAAGCCAAGAATTGTGCACATGTAGGTATGTGCTCATCTATGTGTCTGTACACACACACACACACACACACACACACACACACATACACATATGTCTTTATCCATTCATCTGCAGATAGACACTTAGGTCACTTCCATATTTGCCTGTTGTGAATAATGATGTGATGAACAAGGGAATGCAGACATCTCTTCAAGATAGTGATTCCGTTTCTTTACATATGTGCCCAGAAGTTGAATTGCTGGATCATATGTTAGTTCGATTGTTATTTTTTTCTCAGGAATCTTCATACTGTTTTCCATAGTGGCTGCACAAAAGTATATTTCCACCAACAGTACACAAGGGTTCCTTTTTCTCCACATCTTTGCCAACACTTGTTATGCCTTGTCTTTTTGATGTTAGCCATTGTAACAGGTGTGAGGTGATACCTGATTGTGATTTTGATTTGTATTTCCCTGATAATTAGTGATGTTCAGCATCTTTTCATGTACCTGTTGGCCATGTGTATGTCTTCAGGCCTATTCAGGTCCTCTGCCCGTTTTTTAATTGGAGTGTTTGTTCATTTGCTATTGAGTTGTATGAGGTGATTTGTTGTTAAGCTGGGTGGTGGAGAAGATACAGCTATGAGAGAGGTGAGCAGGAGCCACATTCTCAGGTGCTGTAACTCGGCCTTCAGAGATAAAAACCTGGAGGGAGAATTTCTAGCCGTTACTTTGAGATCACGAATAAAGGCAAGAGTGGAAGGTGTCCTGTGCTTTTGTCTCAGCACAGCTGAACACGTGGCAACCTAAATGTTTTATGCACGTTATCTCCAAGGAGTGTTTGAGAAATAAGTATGATAGTCCCTTGAGATGATATGTGCAGAACACACTGGGCTGGCACTGTATATGTAGGGCTTGGAGGGCCAGAGTCCACTACATTCATAGAACATTTTAATCAGGTTATCTTGAATGTATGTTGGTAAATCTAATCTGGGGCTAGATTTTTGGTAAGGGTGAAATGAATGAAAACGGTGGTTTGCATGGCATGCAGGGAAGGAGTTAGTCCTTGACACAAATTCTAGGATCATTGAATTTCATCCAGTTGGGATGACACCTCCACACCTAAATTATATAATAGACTATTTGAGGGGAAATTTTTATTTGATTTTTACTTGCCAAGTAACAATTTTTGTCTGATTTGATATGTCCTACAGCGATTCGTGTACTCTGATACATCCTTGATTAATTTTTTAATTAAAAAAATAGGTAAAGGTGGTTCCGTTTGTGGTCAAAATAACCAGAGTAATAATTCCCATTCATAAAGATTTAAGATATACCAAGCACTGTGCCTGGCGTTTTACATATATTGCATGCATTCCAACAGACTTTTGACATAGTGTTTATTAGACTAACTGCAGAGATGAAGAAACTGAGCTTCATAGAGCTTGGGATGTGCCTGAATTAACAGAATAGTCTGTGACTATACTGGGACTAAACCCCTGATCTGAACTGGTCTAGAGCCCACACTGTTCCACTCCTGCCAGCCAGAGGTAAACCTTCTGTCTTTTATCAATAATTCATTTCTCTTCCCACTATTCCATAATGTGTCCCAGATGATAAAAAGAAGGACTCTGTCACCAAAGTACTTTATGCAGGCTTAATGTAGGAAGATGAAAATGAGAATAAAGTATAATTTAATGGTTATGTGTAGTTTTTGTCCCCATCACGTGTCATTGGACCAGCCCTTGCTGCTGACATATGAGAAAAAGCAGTTTGCCACTTTCAGGCCAAAGAATATGAGAGTCAGTATGCCACCTCTGTGCTTTCTCTTTCATTCAGCAACATCCCAGAGTTTGTGTTGTGATGGTAGAACTAGAAGGTGGAACAGCCTGGATCCATGGGTCACCTGATAGTAGTTTGGCCAGGACAATGTACATCAGATTTCATCTTCACAAAAATAAATATCTTTGTGTTAAGCCATTCAAAATTCAGGTTTTGTGTGTTGTATCATGCAGCAATCATTCTATCTTATTAACACACTCTATCTTATTAGCTACTTTGGCCTATTTTAATATCTTAATAAGAAAGCTACTGATGCATATCTTTTTGTGGCAAAAGAGTTTTAACAATATACATAAATCAAAGTTCTCTGCTTTACAGTATTTCTCCAAAATTCATGCCCTCACTGAGAGGTTACCACAAATGAGAGTCTAGTGTGTATCATTTAAAAGATGACTCTAGGATTTCCAATATAGAGATGTAGTATAAAAATACATTCTATTTTTAATTTAATGGATAAAAGTAACATGTTTTTCTACTTGCCCTTGCCACTTAATAAAATGAATGTGGATCTTTCCATGATAACACATATAGATAACCTCACTTATGTAACTATATCCAAAGCAAGTATGTGTCATAATGAGTTTAACCGTTCTCCTACTAATTAGAAATTAAGTTGTTTCCCATTTGTTAATATGATTTATAGAACTGAAGTCAAGATTTTGGAAATGCGTTATAGGGCCCATGTGCATGCTTTCTCAGAGGAAAGATAATGCCAAATGTAAATTGGGTTAAAGTGGAGAAGATTGTATATTTTTATAAATATAGCCCAAATTTATTTCCAAAATTTTTCTTCTAGTTCTGTCTCACAAATTAATGTATTTTAATACCCTACACACTTACGGACACTTTAATTTACCAATCCTTTAAATTACAGTCAAACTTAAGAGTGAGAAAATATTGTCTCACTAATATTTTGTATTTCCCTGTTTTCTAATTAAGTCTAGCCGAAAATTATATTACAACCTCACTCATATTAAGCTGAATTTATACAGTGATTTCCTGAGTAACAGGATATTTCTTGGAATGCTTTAAAATTCTGCTGTGTCAACATGGTATTTCTCCTTCATGTGAGAAGCAAGGATTCGATCAGAATGACCAAGTGTCAAGGAATAGGTCCAGACAGGAAAATATTAGCTAGTGAGGATTCAAGAGGACAGCATTATCCAGGGTCCATGAGAGTCACATACAAAGCACGTCCAGGGACCCCAGTGTAGGATAGCTGTCAGGATTCTGAATCCAGAGCTCAGCATTATGTGGAGAAAGCACAGGAAGTAGAGAAGATGGGGAATTTGGGAGCAGGAAGGTGGGGAGGGTCCAGGACAAATTACATAAATAGGTTTGGGAAATATCACCATTGCCAGCTGAGCAGTAGGGACATCTCAGTGTGGTGAGTCTACTGGATAAAGGAATAGAGACATGAAAGACAGCCACCTTACCTTAGAATACCCCCTACATACTGGGAGTCCAGTGCACCCCTCTTGGTGTTCCAGGGCTTGTGGCTGTCGTGTGTGTGTGTGTGTGTGTGTGTGTGTGTGTAATAATAGCACTTAATGTGAAATCTACTGTCTTAAAACATTTTAAAGTGTACATTTTTTTTGGGGGGGGGGGGTTACGCAGGCCTCTCACTGTTGTGGCCTCTCCCGTTGAGGAGCATAGGCTCCGGACGCACAGGCTCAGCGGCCATGGCTCACGGGCCCAGCCGCTTCGCGGCACGCGGGATCTTCCGGGACCGGGGCACGAGCCCGCGTCCCCTGCATCGGCAGGCGGACTCTCAATCACTGTGCCACCAGGGAAGCCCCTGAAGTGTACATTATTTTTTGATTATAGGTACAATGTTGTACAGCAGATCCTAGATCTTATCATCTTGCTTAACTGAAACTTTATGTCTGTTGATTGGTAACTCCTCATTTCCCCTTCCCCTCAGCCCCTGGCAACCACCATTCCAGTCTTTAATTATGTGAATTTGACTATTTTAAATAACTCATACAAGTGGAATCATGCAATATTTCTTTCTGTAACTGGTTTACTTCACTTAGCATAATATCCATGATGCTCATCCATATTTTGCATTTGGCAGAATTTTCTTCTTTTTTTAAGGTTGAATAGTATTCTATTGTATGTCTATACCACATATGTTACTGACCCTTTAGAGTCGGGCCCCAACAAGGGTCCTTCTGCCTGGTGTCCTTCAAGCCAATAGGAGGCGGAGTTCGGTTCAGAAGCAAAGGAAAGCTTTATTCTTTGATCAAAGAGTGGAGAGGTGTGTGCTTGTGCTCTAGAGCACCTGCTCTCCCTCACCGGCCAGGCCAGGGGCGGGGCTGCTTTATTGGGATCAGCGGGGAGGGGGCGGAGTTCGCGCGAGGGGCGCAGGCGTGTTGCTCATGCTCCAGATCTCAGCGTGGGCGCGGCGTCTCTGCACACAGCACGCCGAGCTGAGGTGTCTGGTGCCGCCATCTTGCACTAAGAATCTGGTCTGAAGTGCCAGGTACAAGACCTCTGCACGTAGCACCATATGAGCAAGAGAAAGAAGACGAAGCACAGAGGAAAAGAAAAAAAAAAAAAAAAAGGTTAGACTTTATTGTATTACCCAGATTCTGTTTCTATTTCCCAGGAATTGTTAATAGCTTTGCTGGTGACATTCCCTCCTCTGCCTTTTGGCCGGCTTCTCATTCTCGAGGGGCGCTGAGGGGCGACGGTCTGTCTTCTGTGACTGTTTCCTGCTGATTTGGGGGGTCGTCATAACCCCAGGGAGAGGAGCCGAGCTTCCCACAGCTGCCTTTAGTTAGTTTTGATTTTCCCCAGGCGTTAGCCCTAATTGTTTGCGTTCCTGAGCGACCACCCTTGGACATTTTATAGATTCTAACCTTTTGGAGACAAAAGACGCAAGACAATTTGATACATGGCCCAAGTGTCAGCAAGAGAACAATGGTTATTAAGAGGGCCTGGAAAAGTAAAAACCGGCGACCCAGGGGAGGCTTTGTTTTACCTGGCTCCACATTGGTTCGGCCGGATGAGGCTGGCTGCCTTCTGTTTGGCAAGTTGCTGTTTCCGGTAGCCTGTCTGCACTTTCTTCAGTCAGGTCACTTGCACTGAAGTAAAAGCAACATGACGTATTGGCCAGCACACAGACCCTTCCCTGGTCAGCTAAGAGATCTTCAAATCTCTACTGCTCAGCAAGGCATATAGGGTTACTTATCGTTTGCCGTTTTTCGGAAAAGGAGTTTTAGGTTGGAGAAAGGTTCAGAAGAGGAGTCAGAAGGGTCCATTGTCTTGGGTTGTTTACTCTCAAGTGATGTACCCACGGAGTAATCCCCTGCAACAGAGTTGCGAGTCTCCATGGGCTGTTAGTCCAGATTCCCTTGCCGACCAGTTGACATTGGAGGGCAATAGCCAGTAAATGGGCTTGCGTCCAGGCCTTTTTACCCTGACTTTTTCTCCTCTGTATCTCAGTTTTTAAACAGCCAGTGGGCAACCTTAACGAGGCAAGAGGTAGCGGTATCTGGTTCTATTTCCAGTTTCTGAAGTTTATGCTTGCTAGGGACACTTTGGGAAATGAAATACGACCTCAGGATTACATCCCCTTTCAATGACTCAGGGTCAGTGGTAGTATAGATTGCAAGGTATTCCCTAAGGCTTTAGGAATGCTAAAGCGTTTTCTTTTGGCTCATGATTGAATTCCTTTATCTATTCCAGTTGACAGGTTTCTTTCCTATTACCTGGATTCCCTTTAGAATCATATTTTTATAATGAGTCGGTCTCTGTCTTCCACCTTCTTTTCCCATTGTCTCCGTGGTCCCAGGTAGGTTCATTATGTGGGACCACTTAATTCCCTGGTCTGAAAATAACACAAACTACATTGTTTCTGTTCTCTTTGTTTGCTTCCTCTCTGGCTTTTAAAAAGACCTTGGCCTTTTCTTCCCCCATTAAGAGTACATTGAGGGGGCTCTACAGGTCAGCACAGGTGGGGTCATGGGTCTGAAAGATTCCCCTAATCAGATTCAGGAACTCCTCTGGATCTTCCATCAACCCCTTACTGTGACTTTTCCAGTTACACAGATCAAAAGTGGTAAATGGGACATATACCTGGATGAGTTCTTCTTCTCCACTGGGGACCTGGCTCAAAGAGAGTACTTTTCTTGGTGGTTGTTGGTGTTACCTTGGCTGGTAATTAGTAGACCCATAGACAGGCCAACTTTACCCATCTCTCAGCCGGTATTGGAGGCAGGCTGTATTACGTAGGAAGATTAAATGTTTTCAGTTAGGGGGTGATACCTGAAAAACTTCCAGTTCTGCAGGATACACCCTAATGGGCTACCCTTCGATATGGCAGATGTTTGGTTCCCCATACCTTAGGTGTTCTGTTTTGGATTTGTTACCAGTTACTGAGGGGGCGGTTGGAGTGATTTGTTGGCACACAAATGCCCCAAGATTTGACCCAAATAAGATTTCTGGTTTGGGAAATTTGGAACCAGCAACCAAACCACTAATGGATTCCTTAAGAGACCCAAATAGGCATGGGATCTGATACAGTTGGGGATTCCCTTTGAATTCATAATGGCCTGTGCTTGAAATAGTTAGTCCTTCCTCAGTCAGAATGTCCCACAGGAGGTTGGACAGGAGTGCCTCCAGGCCAGAACAGCTTAGCCATGTTAGTTCCTGACCACCTTAGTCCCTTAGGGAGTGGCACAGCTGTCTGAGACGGGGCTCTTCTCTTTCCTCCTTTTGGCTGAAGAGGAGGAGTTTTCAGGCTTCTTGCCGGGTGAGAGCTAAAAGCATGAGGGATTCCCACAGGGTACTCACCAGATCACTGGAGTAGCTGGTGTTCTGTGCTGATACCGGGAGGAGAGCCCGTGGAGCCTCAGTCGGTAAAGAATCACCCAAGGTTCGCCTCCCAAGCAGAGTGGGGAGGAGAGGTCGGGTAGTGGGTGTTTCCTGTTCTTGCCAGCAGCTCACAGGGCTTCCCAGTAATGACCTTGTGAGTGGCTCACAGGGCTCCCCAGCCCAGTTCAGACAAACTAGCACTGACCAGAAGAGGTCAAGACCCTGGTCGCATACCTACCTTGGGACCCGTTTGCAGTTGGGCGTCTTCAGTGCCTTTTCCTGAACTCAGATCGAGCGTCCGCATTCTGTTTTGTCAGGTGGTCCTTATTACCTGGGCCTTGTTCTGGTCTCACCTCTTGGCTCATGGGGCTGCCCACTTTCCTTTACCGCACTGAATGTGACTATGGAGAATGCTACTGTTGACCCCTGGAGGTTGGGGAGGAGGGCAGAAAGCCCTGGTGTTACTGCTACTGCCTTGTACAGGGGTCAAGAGGTCAGCACTACTGGTGAGACAGCGGGCAAGACTGCCGTGGTTCCCTCTAGTCCACAGATCCTCACCGTCCCCAGGCGTCCGGTACCGACGGAAGGCCAGCCAGAGGCAGCGGGCAGATACTCATTATTGAGTTTCAGTCTCTGATCCCCAAGGATGCCAGAGTATGATCCCCTCAAGGGGTCACAGTCCGGATTACTCTGGGAGCTACGCTGTGTGCACACCATGCCCGGCTATTGGGTTGCTGGGCAGAGTTGTTCTGAATTCGGCCAAAGACTACCACCATTTTACCCCATCAGAGTGTAGTCAAAGATCACACAGTCAGTCCTCCTCACGTGGACCTCCCAAAGCCTCTGCCTTCCTCCCACTGGAGCTGGGATGAGCCCAGAGCCTAGTGGATAGGTGGAGGCAAAAAGGCCATGGTCCATCCCATCTGGGTCACCAGAATTTGTTACTGACCCTTTTGAGTCAGGCCCCAATAAGGGTCCTCCTGCCTGATGTCACTTGCTCCAATAGAAGGAGAACAAGTTTGATTCAGAAGCAAAGGAAAGCTTTATTCTTTGATTAAAGAATGGAGAGGTGCACTCTCACTCCAGATTACACACTCTCCGCAAAAGGCCATCAGTAGGGCTGCTTTACAGGGTTCTCATCTGTGGGGGGAGGGGCAGAGTCCTTGAGGGTCAGGTGCAGCCGTTCTCCTCATGGCACTTCAGACTGAAGCACTGGGTGCAGCATCTCTGCACACGGTATGCTATTGCCATCTTGAATTGACGTGTCCTGCTCAGTACTTTTGCACACAGCATGCCAATTGGGGTATCAGGCATGGAGGTTCTGTAGTAGGAGCTCTAATCTGACATGTTAGGAGCAAGGCCTCTGCACATGGCCCTCTACTGGCAAGTGAAACTAGACTAAGCACAAAAGAAGTTAAACTTTATCTTATCACCTAGATTCCATCTTATTTTTCTCAGGGACCCCAGTGGGCATTGCTGGTGACACATATTTATCCATTCATCCACCCATGGATGTTTCAGTTGTTGCTGGGGATTGTCTTATTGCCTGCTGGAGATGGGTATTTCTTCTCATGTGGACAGTGGCCCTCCTCCCCTGATGCTGGGGCTACGTAATAGTTGATATTGGTGAATGATGACAGGGAAGACAGGCCAGGAGTCCCATGAGTAGTGGAAGTGGGTGTGCAGGTTCAAGTATGTCTTGTTTTTCCACTTGGAAATTACAAGGGGGGATGGGTGCTAATTACCTCAGTAACTCAACAGATGAAAGGCTGGATGTGGAAGACATTTCTTCTGAATCAATCCAGATGGTGTCTTCAGCTCAGACTCCTTTCCATGGTTTCTGAGAGCTTGGCACACTACAGAGTAGGTGTTCTGTGGCTTTGATCGCTGGCCTACATTGGCACCAGTTACTGCCTGGAGTAGGAAGTTGGCTCAAGGTATAGACTTTGCAGGTTGGATGCAGAACCCATGAAGATGGCACATGTTCTTCTTAAATTGACTGGGGTAACAAGGATGTGTGTAGTGAAATGCAGAAAGCATAGTATATCATCCTGTTGTGCACACTCCCACCTCTAAGATGAAGAGTTTAGGGCCTGGGAATGAGATGTCCATTATGACATTCAGAGTGATAGTTTCACATGGGAATTCTCAAGTTAGATGAGCAGCTGCGTTGCAGGAGAGGGAAATGTCACATCCTGGGACCCGCGGGAGTCCTTAGGACAGACTGCCAAGTGAGGCTCCTTGGCTTCGTGCAGGAAAGAATTCAAGAGCAAGCCAGAGAAAAGCAAAAGCAAGTTTATTTGATAAAATAGAGGGGTACACACTCCATAGGCAGAATGCAGACCTTCTTAGAAGGTGAGAGCAGCCCCAGGGCGTGCGGTCATCTCGGAAAGTGAGAGCGGCCCTGGGGTATGGGATCATTGTTTTTTATGGGCTGAGTAATTTCATACGCTAATGAGTGGGAGGAATAGTCTTGCTATTTCAGGGAAGGGTGAGGATTTCCCAGGAATTGGGCCACTGCCAACTTTTTGGCCTTTTATGGTTCGTTTCGGAACTGTCATGGCATAAGGGGGAGTAATTTTGAATATTACAATGAAGGTATAATGAGCTAAATCTCAATGGCGGGACTCTTCTCAAAGCCACCCTGGTTTCAGTTGGTTCCAGCCAGTTGGTTCCAGGTTTTTATCGCATCCCAACAGCTGCGCCCCTTCTTCATTTACCTAACATTTGTGTCCTGCTGCCTTCCCTCCTATCTCAGCGGTAGCACTTTGAGTTTTTTCAGTGGAGGCAGAGGTAGGGCTCTACATTTTGAATCAGGGAATGTGACCCTTTAGTACTTTGATTGACTGATTGATTCATTCATTCAGCAAACACTGATTATATGCTGAGAGTGAAACATAGACAATGTGATCAGCAGGTGTAGAAAAAGGAACTTAACTACTTTCACAGTTTCACAGTTTCACCTTTTTTTGTTCCGGAAAAAAAAGTGTGTTATCAAAATTTCTACCTTCATTTTCTTGAGGATTTGGGCATCTTAGGCTGCTCACTTGTACATATCAGCTACCCCAGCAGGTTTTTTTCCTTTCAGTTAACTAATTATTTTTCTCTGGTGTTCATTAAGAGACCAGGTAATTTTAAGCCTCAGACATTTATTTGCAACATTATTTAGGTTGCTAATTTCTATTTTCAGGAAGTTTTGGTAACCGTACTAAACCCAACATGAGCTACTGCTGTTTGATAGTCCATAACCACTCCTAAGACCTTAGGGAAGCCACTCTGTCTGATTGTGTCTGTGACACAAAGGTATTGTGCTCACCTCTCTTCAAACTGTTCCGTCAGTTTTAATAGCTATTACCTGAGGTTTCTTTTTAATCTGTTTAAGGAGTTTGAAAGTGTTGGTAAGAATGACATTCTGTGATTTAGGCACTACCATCTCAAGATATTGGTTCACAGAGGTAAACTGTGCCAAAGAATCTCAGCAATTCCATATTAGTGATTTTCGTAAGTGGAATTTTTTTTTTAATTTTTTAAATCTTTATTTTATTTATTTATTTTTGGCTGCGTCGGGTCTCCGTTGCTGCATGTGGGCTCTCTCCAGTGGCAGCAAAGGGAGGCTACTCTTCACTGTAGTGCACAGGACCCCCACTGCAGTGGCCTCTCATTGCGGAGCCCGGGCTCTAGGCAACCGGGCCTCAGTGGTTGTGGCTCGCAGGCCTAGTCGCTCTGCGGCATGTGGGGTCCTCCCTAACCAGGGCTTGAACCCGTGTCCCCTGCATTGGCAGGCGGATTCCCAACCACTGCGCCACCAGGGAAGTCCCCTCGTAAGCGGAATTTAATAACAAACTTAATAACAGAGTAATTCATATTTTCTATTGCATTTATTTCTAATTTCCTTCCTTTAAAGAATCTTACCTTACATTTGTGAAAATTATTGTCTCTATAATCTTGTCTATATTCTTTAGGTCTAAACATTATTTCTAGTAAAGGGCTAAATAAATTAAGAAAGCATGTTTCCAGTCAAATATGCTTTAATTTGATTTTTACATCATAATTAAAATTTGTGTTTAAATATTAGCTAGCATAAATTCTTGTGCTTATGAAACTTATCTTGAAGTCAAAAGTCACTGCAATGGGGGCTTCCCTGGTAGCGCAGTGGTTGAGGGTCCGCCTGCCGATGCAGGGGACGTGGGTTCGTGTCCCGGTCCGGGAGGATCCCGCATGCCGCGGAGCGGCTGGGCCCGTGCGCCAGGGCCGCTGGGCCTGCGTGTCCGGAGCCTGTGCTCCACAACAGGAGAGGCCACAGCAGTGAGAGGCCCGAGTACCGCAAAAACAAACAAACAAACAAACAAACAAAAAGTCACTGCAATGTAATTACAGCTCTAAGCCTGTTAGCATCCTCAGTCCTTGAATGTCATTGCAGTTAGAGAATTATCTTAGTAAATACTGCTGAAGAAATTTTCATGTAACCTTTATATCTCTTCTGAGAAAAACAGAAAAATAAAATCAAGTACAAGAGAACACATCTCAATATTTCTTAGCAGAAAATGGGGAGGGAGATGCTTTTCTTTCTCTAATCTGAGCCCTTTACCCTTTGAGACAAGAATTTAGTTTTTTTCCAATTTATAACTGAATCCTTATCAAGCATTACTCAAACCCTCTTGCAGCCTACACAGTTTTTTTTTTTTCTCAAGGAGATTGCAGTTACAACTTAAAGTTTACCAGAACGTACTTCTAAAGACCAGTATGAACAAGTTTTCAACATAAAAATAAAATTATTTTATCCTAATAAAAATGTGAATAAGAGTACATAGAACAGCCTGAAGAAATTAAGATGAATCAGGTTAAAGTGGCAAAATATTTATTATACAAAATAAGATTATATCATCCCATAATGTGCTGAGAAAAAAAATCTGGTTGAAGATTTTATAAAAACTAGTAGGAGGGATAGTCTTAGATAAATATAAGCAATTTAAAATCATGTGCTAGAAAATATTTCTTAAGTCCTAATATGGAGCAAATAATTTGGAAAAAAATGAGTTCAGTGTACCCTGACAAGTTATTTTCCCATCGAAGATGATACTTGGAAGACTTGACATAATTATTTAGAAATGTTATCAGCACACCAGGCTTAGAAATTTCATTTTCAGTTTCTTCTGCAAGTTGATAAGTAGTTACACTTTTAGTAGTTCCAGCGTATACAAAAACCTTTAGTGGAAATCAGGTGGTCCTGGTCAGGAGAATTGTTCTTATTACATCCCTTTTTATGTCCTCATTTGAAAAACAAATTCATCTAGAGTGTAAATGTCTAAAGAAAAGCTGAACACTCTCATATCACTAGATTCCCCTTAGAGTGTCAGTCCTTTCAAACATGAAATAGATCTCAAGAAGCCTGGAGGCATTGGACCTTCAAAAGTACTTAACTCTCATTTCCCATGTCACCAAACTCCATTAATTTCATGAATTACAAAGGACTATGATTCATTGTTAGTGGTTATTATAATTAAATGTAAATGTTTCTTTTATAAATCCTGCGTCTAGAAGAAGCATATTTGCTAATTCATTCAATTTTAATAAAACTTATCATATTAATAATTGTTAATGTGGGCATATGAAGGAACAATCTAAAACCCAATTTAAGTGCTTGAGTCACATGTATTTTGGTCCCAAAGGTACCCATGCCTGTCTCATCACAGTGTCATGTAGAGTACAATGAAAGAATGTCACCTTCTTCAGGAGATGTATTAGTAATAATTCACACATGTAGACAGAAAGCATGAGCATTGGGATTGGATTTGGGTCACAAATGTCAGTGCCCCACTTTCATAAAAGAAAAATATAAATTTAGAGGATATACAGATTAATTTAAATGTATAAAAATGAGTTAAAACATAGTACAGCAATCACTTTTTTTAAGTTACTAATAGTCAATAGTGCTGACCTGTAGAAACAGCAACAAGGTTGGAACTTTCAGTCCTACTCCCTGAGGGGAGATGGGTTGAAGGCTGAATCCATCATCAATGGCCAATAATTTAATCATTCATGCCCATGTAATGAAGCTCCACAAAAACCCAAAGGGAGGGAGTTCAGAGAGCTTCCGCATTGGGGAACCAGAATGCCTCCGTGTGCCACCATGCCAGGTCTCACACTCCATGAGGACTGAAGCTCCTTTGTTCAGGACTTTAACCTATGTATCTCTTCATCTGGCTGTTGATTCCTATCCTTTAATATCCTTTGTACTAAATCAGTAATCCAGTGAGTAAACAGGTTTCCTGAGTTCTGTGAGCCACTCTAGCAAATTAATCAAACTCAAGGAGGAGGTCATGGGAACCTCCAGTCCGTAGCTGGTGGGTCAGAAGCACAGGTAACAACTTGGCTTTGCAATTGGCATCTGAGGTGGAGGGCAGTCTTGTGGGACTGAGCCCTTAACCTGTGGGATCTAATGCTGCCTCTGGGTAGATAGTGTCAGAAATTAGTTAAATTCTAAGATACCCAGCTACTATCAGAGAATTGTTGGTATTTCCCCACACATTGGAAACTGAGTGACCAGAACCCTTACATGTATATTAACTTCACAAACGAGGATTGCTTTACCCCTGAAATTTGAAGACTTAGTTTTCTCTAGAACCCCAAATGTCTTGGAGGCTTCCAGAAACAGTACTGGCTACTTTTTCATCTGAGGTGCCACACCCTTGAGAATTTTTATAACATATCATTTCAAAATCAGTCTACTCAAATAGAAGTTAAAATAGGTAACCAACAGGACCTACACAATAGGGAACTCTGCTCAATATTCTGTAATAACCTAAATGGGAAAAGAATTTGAAAAAGAATAGATACATATATATGTATAACTGAATCACTTTGCTGTACACCTGAAACTAACACAGCATTGGTAATCAGCTATAACCCAATATAAAGTAAAAATTTAAAAAAAACACTAGAAGTCTTCAGCTAATATACAAAATTAGTTGAAATTCTATACTTTCTGTGTTTATAATTTTTTCCTGCTAGAAACCTATTAATATTTTTATGTCTAAGATATAATGCATCTCAAAGGAAATGATTTTAACATTCTTATTTCTATTTGGCCTAGTATCTGTGAACTACATGTTTCTTTTAATGTGTAATCAATAGCCATGGCTTTCAATAACAATTGAGAGTTTCACTGTGTAGCCAACATTCATTTTCTGTGTACTGAAAACAAAAATGCCTTTTGATTTGAAAAGAGCAATTTACTAGCTTTTTAAGGCCTTTACATATGACACTGTTTTTCAGGAAGGTGATAGTGAATGTTAGCAGTAGGTATAGACTGTGTCCTCAAAATACACCATCCCTGCTTGCTGTCATCATTGTGTGAACCTAAATAATATTGAACCCGGTTCTGTTAAGATGAAATGTAGGTTTGTAGGTATTAACCAATTTATCCTCTCTCTTCTCGCCCTCTCTCTGTTACCTGTATCTTTCAATCGCTTTTGAAAAAGTATTTTATAGTCCCATGTATTTGTACATACCTCAGAGTTTATTGGGATATATATATATATGTGTGTGTGTGTGTGTATATGTGTGTGTATGTATATGTGTGTGTATATGTGTGTATGTGTGTGTAAATGTATGTGTGCATGTGTGTATATGTGTGTAAATGTGTGTATGTGTGTGTGTATATATATATTTGCCTCCACTATTCTCATCGCAGAGGAATATTGGAAACTTTACTATAAATCAATGAAGCTAATTTTCAGTTGTGGTTATATGATTATTCTTATTGTTTTGAAGTCACATATAGTGTGTTAATGATTTTTTTTTTCAGCCTGAGGAGCTCAAAATTCAAAGATATCATACAGTAACTTAACCATTCTTGTAAGAACCAAATCCTATCCTTTTTGTAAACAGTTTTTCCAAGCACTTTCGCATCACTTCACTGTCATGATGGCCTCCTTAAGAATCCTAATTTAATCTGAAAACAAACATTTTTTGAGTGCTTGCTATGTATCGGACACTCTTTGAGGCGCTAGAATTATAGATAAGAATCTCTGTCATCAGGTTGCAGATAGACTAGTGAGGAAGGCAGGTAAGCAAAGAGTTACACTAGTTGTGTGTAAATTCTAAATGACTGACTACATACAAAGTCCTGTGGGAGCAGAGTGGCACCATGCCTAATCTTACCTTGATCTTATCTGTGTTAGTTATTTATAGCTGTGTAACAAGTTAACACAAATTTAGCATTTTAAAACAATGCACTTTATTATCTCACAGTTTCCTTGGATTAAGAGTCCAGACAAGACTTGGCTGAGTCATCTGCTTAAGATCTCACTCATTTTCAATCAAAGCATCAGCCAGACTTACCTAGTATATAGAGGATCATTTATACATGAAAAATAATACAGAATATTAGATATGTAAAATAAACTTTAATTTTACACATAAAATTACACATACAATGATGTTGTATGGTAATAGTAAATCTTGTTTATCTTCTCCTTTAAAGTAACATATGACTTAACTGAATTCTCCTATATAAAACTTTGTGGAAAAAATAAACTACAATGTGATCAGTGGTTTAATCAGATGCTTCTGAATCCCCTTGTTGTGTTTATTCATAATATAGCCTTAGAAAAATGCTAATAGCTTAGCTAATGCTCAGTGGCATAGTAATGAAGTCAATTTTATTCTTTCAGTTAGACAATTGGAATATTAATATTTTACTCCCTAACTTTATATCAGTCAAAATATAATTACACTTATTTTGGCATCTAAATGTATTAAAACATGTCTTGATCACATATACTTTGTCTTGGTAGAAAAAATATTAGGAAAAAGTGACAATCATAAAATTATATTGCTGTCAAATAAGAAATACTGCTCTCAATCTAATGGATTATATTGAATTACAAATACTTACGTGGGAAATGTATCTACTAATTTATGTACTCAATTATATTGGTAAGCTTATCGAAAAATGCAATAATACACTTAAATATATAATCAAATCAACATCTAAGTCCACCTACTTGGCTCTTATTCTAATTAAATGTGCAATAACTTCTTTGCTATTAAGAACCACATGTTGAAACCTGTAAAGTAATTAGGCCTCTTTTTGATGACTTTACGTATGTATAGCAAACATTTCTACTTTACACTGCTCTAAGGAAAGGCCATTTGTTTCATTTTAGCTCTTTTATTTGAACTTTCAAATAATATTGAAATAATTTATTTAAAAGCTCTTTGAAAATAGAAATGGTTCTACAGAACTCCCACTGAGATTCATAGAAATTCTAAAATTAAGGGAAAACCTACAAAAGCCCTGAAAATTCATGCTCTCAAATGCTACAAATCGAAACAAATTTCTGCTCATGCATAGATAGAGGCAGATTGAATGGAGGAACCTGGAGCAGAATCATGACCCAGTCCCTGAGGAAATGCACTTTCTGGGAGGAGGTATTGACAGACCCCCACACAGAGCACACAAACACTGCACAGCACAAAGCCGTGTACTGACAGAACCCTGGGACTCTGTCCTCACTTTTAGTGCCCATGAGAGCATCTGCTCTGTGTAGTCCTGGGTTCCAAAGTTGGAAACCACCCACATTGCTGGGCTTATCTCTGTGGGGAAGGTAGAGGGGTCAAGTATGGGCATCAATTATTATCTGTATGTGGGGGAGGCAAGGGATCCTTGAGTTTGGGCTGGGTTAAGATAGGATTCCAGTTTGAGCCATTTGCTGTGGCCTAACCAGCCCTTTCCCACCAAATCTTGGGCCTATCTTTGAGGTATAACTAGACTCGCCTTTCCCCCTAGTAGATTTCTCTTCCATGCCTTTTCTGTCTACAAATGGTTGTCAGAAACAATTCCATTATGTTCTTTGCTTCCATGAATTTGACTATTTTAGATACTTCATATAAGTGGGACCATACAATATTTGTCTTTTTGTGACTGGCTTCTTTCACTTATCATAATGCCCTCAAGGTTTATCCATGTTGTCTCATATTCCAGCATTTCCATGTTGTCTCCGATTCTAGCATTTCCTTCTTTTTTAAGGTTTAATTCTTATTTTTAAGGTTTCCTTCTTATTTAAGCAATAATATTCCGTTGTATGAATATACATTTTCTTTATCCATTTATCCATCAATGGACATTAAGCTTGCTTTCACATCTTGGCCATTGTGAATAATGCTCCAGTAAGTATAGGAGTGTAGATATCTCTTTGAGATCTTGATTTCAATTCTTTTAGATATATACCCAGAAGTGGGATTGTAGGATCAATGGTAGTTCTATTTTTAATTTTTTAAGGAACCTCCATACTGCTTTCCATAACGGCAGTACCTCAAATACCTTATACTAGATTAAAGAACATTAGTTCCTATTTTCCCACATTGATGTTAATTTTATGGACCCATGTACTCTTGAAGGAAACCATAGAATATGGGGAAAGACTGTTGCAAATTTATAAGTTTGCCATTTCAAATTGAATTCTCAATAAATTTATTATTGTGTTCACTCCTCCCAACAAAATTTAATTAATTAAGTAGGGAATGTTAATGAATGAGAAAGAGCATGAACCCTGAACTTAAGTTTGTCACAATCAAGTGAAGAGGGCAAACTTACATAGTGCTTCCCCATGGAGTAGGTGCCTCCTCCAGGTGGATGAGAAAAGCTTGCTGAGCATATATCAAATTTGCAAGAATAAGAAAAATGCATCTCTTGTTTCGGTGGATGGAGCCTTGTGCTGGGACAACCTTGCCCTCAACAAGATGCCCCTTGTTAGGCATAATCTTTACTAGTGTACATGGCATCCCAGAACATGGTTACTAATTTCTGTAATACAGTCAACCAGACAGACTGACAATATCTGGAATAGAGAGAAGAATGCATTTCTGTATGATGGTAGAGATGGGGATAGTTGATTAACAGAGGAGTTTGATCAAGGAAGATGAGTAGAAATTTGCCAATAAAATAATGAGATGGCAAGGGGCAGATGTGCTTGGGAGAAGACTGTAAAAAGAGCAGCTAAGCATGAAATTCCATGGACACTTGAGTGGATAATTCTGAGAATGGTTTACAAGAAGTGTCAATAAATTGGTTGCATGGGTAGGACAAAATGGAATTGAGGAGACCAGTAACTTTTAAATTGAATAACAGGTTTTGTTTTACTGAAAGCAGGAACTCAGTGGAAGGTATTGATCACAGGCAAAATCTGTGTTTTAGAAAGGGTCTCTGGAGCCCATGTTGAGAGTACATTAAAAGTTTGGAGAAAGAAATCAGAGTCAGGCATACTGGCTAAGAAACTCAGGCATTCTATTTCTACTGCCCTTTGGTTTTCCTTCTGTGATTCTGGCAAGGGCCGCAATTTGATTACCAGCAGTAAAAACAAAGAAGGATGTGAGGAGCAATAGTGAAAAAAGCAGTGACAAGTATTGCACTTGGAGAAAGGAATAGGAAGAAGGACAGAGGAACTAGGGACAACTGTAAAGATGAATCTGGATATAAAGATTAATATTCCACAAGACCCAGCAATCCCACTCCTGGGCATATACCCAGAGAGAACAATAATTCAAAAAGATACGTGCACCCCAGTGTTCATTGCAGCACTATTTACAATAGCCAGGACATGGAAGCAACCTAAATACCCACTGACAGACAAATGGATAAAGAAGATGTGGTACATATATACAATGGAATATTACTCAGCCATAAAAAGGAATGAAACTGGGTTATTTCTAGAGACATGGATGAATATAGAGACTGTCATACAGAGTGAAGTAAGGCAGAAAGAGAAAAACAAATATCGTATGTTAACGCATATATATGGAATCAAGAAAAATGGCATAGATGAACTTATGTGCAAAGCAGAAGTAGAGACACAGATTCAGGGAACAAATGTATGGATACCAAGGGGGAAAGGGAGGGTGGGATGAATTGGGAGATTGGGATTGACATATATACACTATTGATATTATGTATAAAATAGATAACTAATGAGAACCGACTGTATAGAACAGGGAACTCTACTCAATGCTCTGTGGTAACCTAAATGGGAAGGAAATCCAAAAAAGAGGGGATAGCTGGGACAAAGTGAGAGAGTGGCATGGACTTACATATACTACCAAATGTAAAATAGATAGCTAGTGGGAAGCAGCTGCATAGCACAGGGAGATCAGCTTGGTGCTTTGTGTCCACCTAGAGGGCTGGGATAGGGAGGGTGGGAGGGAGGGAGATGCAAGAGGGAGGGGATATGGGGATATATGTATACGTATAGCTGGTTCACTTTGTTATAAAGCAGAAACTAACACACCATTGTAAAGCAATTATACTCCAATAAAGATGTTAAAAAAAACGGGGATATATGTATACGTATGGCTGATTCACTTTGCTGTACAGTAGAAACTACCACAACGTTGTAAAGCAGCTATACTCCAATAAAAATTAATTTTTAAAAGATTAATCTTAATATCAGTTTGGTTGATATTCACAGTTGAAAGAAAGCAAATTTTAATTTACTTGCAGAGCAAATTGGTGGCATTTTTAAAAATAGAAACTCTTTTTTTTCCAAGAAATGTGGCAACAGTGGGGAGGAAAAGTATTAATTTTCTCACCACAATGACTTCGGCAGTCTAGACACAGTTTCCTGGTATTTGCTGAGATAATGTCATACAGCACACTACATTTTTATTAGGAAACCCATTTGTATGTTTTTCCATTTAAGTATACATTACCTTCTCAAAATGTCTGTGGAATCATCTCTGACGCATGCAATTCAGTTGGGTTAAGACTGTTCAAATGACTGAATTTTTCACTGCAGGCTTACAAATTTTTTTATGAATCTTTCACCTGCACTGAGTTTTCCAGCACATTCCCCTGAGTTAATTATTATTAATAATTCAATTAAAATTATTCTTTTCAAAATAACAGCAATTATTCTGCCCTGGTCATGTTATGTATAATTTTTTAAAGTCAAGTAGTCATCTTGAATGATTAATGGCCTTTTTCTAGAGTACGTAATTTAAAATTTTATAATTTCAGTTTAGCTGTCATTTGCCTATCTAGCCTTCAAACTCATGTAATTTGCCCACAGGATCTAGGCTCAAGGTAAGAGAATAAGTAGGATTTAAGATCTGTAAGACAATATGGATATCTGTCTAGGACAGTATCTTTTTATAAGATTGAGGTTATTTGTATCTAGAGGGCATTCACAGCATGTCCAAGGTTACCTAGATAATTAGTTACAGAGCTAGGATTAGACCTTTTCTGCCCATTAAATTTTGTGTCCTTCCTTTCTGGGTCATTAATAGTTGGTCTTCTTGCAAAGTTGCATGCAGCTGTGCTATTTGAGGAATGCAATTACCTAGATACACAGAATGAACAAAATATTTTCTGAGTGTTTCTTTGTTTCTCCCAGGATAATATAATTACAATTATCAAGTACAATAAAAATATGAAATTAAGAGCAGGAAGGAATTTGTACAGGTGACTCTAAGGACAGCTCACAATGGCAAGTGTCTGCTATATTTAAGAGAATTTCATTTCTCTGGCCATGATCTCTAGACTTATAAATTAAGGAACTTTTTCCCCAGCATTACTGAGATATAATTGACATGCAACATTGAGTATGTTTAAGGTTTACAGTGTGGTGATGTGATAAATTTATATATTGCAAAATAATTGTTATGGTAAGATTAGTTTACACATCTATCACCTCACATAGTTACAGTGTGTGTGTGTGTTGAAAACTTTTAACATTTACTGTTAGCAACTTTCAAATGTACAATACAGTATTTAAAAAAAATTTTATTGAACTATATTTGATTTACAATATTGTGTTAGTTTCAGGTGTACAGCTTCAGATTATTTTCTATTACAAGTTATTGCAAAATATTGAGTGTAGTTGTCTGTGCTATACAGTAAATCTTTGTTGTTTATTTTATATATAGTGGTGTATACCTGTTAATCCCAAACTCCTAATTTATGTCTCCCTCTCCTCTTCCCCCTTTGGTAACCATAAGTTTGCTCTATGTCTGTGAGTCTGTTTCTGTTTTGTAAATAAATTAATTTGTATTAGTTTTTTAGATTCTGCATGTAAGTGATATCATATTATATTTGTCTTCCTCTGTCTGACTTCACTTAGTATGATAATCTCTACATCCATCTGTGCTGCTGCAAATGGCATTATTTCATTCTTTTTCAGCTGAGTAATATTCCATGGTATACCACACCTTCTTAATCCATTCATCTGTTGATGGACACTTAGGTTGCTTCCATGTCTTGACTGTTGTGAATAGTGCTGCTATGAACATTGGCTGCATGTATCTTTTCAAATTAGAGTTTTTGTTTTTTCCAGATATATGCCCAGGAGTGGGATTGCTGGCTCATATGGTAGCTCAGTTGTTAGTTTTTAAAGGAACCTCCATACTGTTCTCCATAGTAGCTGTACCAATTTACCTTCACACCAACAGTGTAGGAGAGTTTCCTTTTCTCCACACCCTCTCCAGCATTTATTATTTGTAGACTTTTTGATGATGACCATTCTGACTGGTGTGAGGTGATATCTCATTGTAGTTTTGATTTTCATTCTTCTAATAATTAGCAGTGTTGAGCATCTTTTCATGTGCCTGTTGACCATCTGTATGTCTTCTTTGGAGAAATGTCTGTTTTGGTCTTCTGCCCATTTTTTGACACAATACAGTATTTTAACCTATAGCCACCATACTGTACATCCCCAGAACTTTTTTTTTAATCAATTAATTTATTTTATTTTTGGCTGCATTGGGTCTTTGCTGCTGCGCACGGGCTTTCTCTAGTTGCGGCGAGCGGGGGCTACTCTTTGTTGCAGTGCGCAGGCTTCTCATTGCAGTGGCTTCTCTTGTTGCAGAGCATGGGCTCTAGGCGCACGGGCTTCAGTAGTTGTGGCACACAGGCTCAGTAGTTGTGGCTCGCGGGCTCTAGAGTGCAGGCTCAGTAGTTGTGGTGCACGGGCTTAGTTGCTCTGCGGCATGTGGGATCTTCCCAGACCAGGGCTTGAACCCGTGTCCCCTGCATTGGCAGGTGGATTCTTAACCACTGCACCACCAGGGAAGTCCTACATCCCCAGAACTTATTAATCTCATAACTTCCAACTGTCCTTTATTACATTTGCATTCCCTTCTTAGTCTGATCTTATTTCAAGAATAGTAGAGAAAAATAATTACGTCAGACTACAGACTAAAGTTGCCTGAATAACTTCTCTAACATAAGCAAAACAAGAATTATTTTCATTTATTTTAAGTGTTGTTATATAATAAGGAGAACATATTCAAAATGAACAAGTTAGGTAAAATAATTTTTAGAGAAGTGGTAATATACCATCTGTGTAAGAAATGGAATTGAATGGAGACTAATTTATTGATATCTTCCTAAAAACTGGCTAATCAATGGCTGGGAAACAGTTTATCATTTGTATTAGATTTTGGAAATAACAGTTTACTCCTTTTATATAGACAGTCATGGTTTGATACTCATTTGCATGAGGTAGACAAACTTCAGGTTTCATTCAGCCACACACAGAAACACTGAAAATTAGGATAATATTTTAATCACTGAGTCTAATTGCTTATGAATAGTATATTTTGGAGAAAAACAACTGAATTTTAAATTAGAATAGGGATACCATGACAATTCAAATAAAAGTAAAAGAACTATTTCTTATTTTCTCAAGCCTCTGCTTTGTTGAGCTGATACTTCTGTCCTCTATTCTAATTACTATTGAAAATTTTCCATCATTAGCATTGATCAGTCAGCTATATTTGTACTTTAAAAAAATGTTTTTTGCACCCTGCAAAATACATGGCTGCTTAGGAAATATTCTATATTCAAATTATATAAAAATACTATGTATTTCCTGGAGTAGCTGAACTGAAGACAAATTGTGTATCTTAATTAATGAAATTCTAGGAAACTTTATCCTATGTAAGTAGACCACTAAATGCATTATAATATCAACAAGTATCAGTTTGGGAAGAAGGTAAGGAAGCTAGGAATGTGACCTTACAAGCAAATTATTTATTTCTACATTGTCTTCCTATTTAATTTTCAGTTTCCAGTGTTTTACTTCTTATCTAAGATATTTATACTATTTTGGAATATTTAAAAATAGATTGCATACTTAAAGATATCCATGGAATACTCTCTCAGGCATGCAGTTGATAGTGTTTTAAGATTGCCTCAGGGCACTTCAAATGAGTTAAAAGCCCTCCTCAGAGTTGGATTTGATACTCTTGGTTCCCTCGTATAATAGTTATTTGTATGCCTGTCACAAGCCCATGTAATTGCAAGATTCTACACTGTAGGCCCAAACCTAAATTTTCCAACCTTTATTTTCATTGATCCTTTCTAGTCTTGGTCCTTCTAGGCCTTTCGTGTCAGAATCTGCATTTCACAAGATCCCCAAGTGATGTGTATGCTCATGAAAGTTTATGAAGCCCTGCTCTCAAAGAATGGTCCCAGTCTATTTAAATGGATCCCTAAATACCTCATACGTGCCTAGAAAAGGGTTAAGTTTCTAATATGTGTTACTTCATGTAGTCCTTACCACATCCTTACTATCATTCTACTTCTTAAGATTTAAGGATTTTTTTTTTTTTTTTTTTTTTTTTTTGCGGTACGCGGGCCTCTCACTGCTGTGGCCTCTCCCGTTGCGGAGCACAGGCTCCGGACGCGCAGGCTCAGCAGCCATGGCTCACGGGCCCAGCCGCTCCGCGGCATGTGGGATCCTCCCAGACCCGGGCACGAACTCGTTTCCCCTGCATCGGCAGGCGGACTCGCAACCACTGCGCCACCAGGGAAGCCCAGATTTAAGGATTTTTTAAGTTAATTATTGAAAATATAAAATATATATAATTGTAGAGATGAAATAACAACAAACCTCTGTTGTATCCTCTACCCAGATTCCATTGCATGGCCACACATTTTTCATGTTTATTTTGAAGCAAATCCTAACCATCACACCATTTTATCCTTAAATAGTGCTGTGTTTCTAAAACAGTCTCTATTTTTGACACAGCCATGCTGCCATTACTACTAAAAATATTTCTTCTTTATTCCTTAGTATCCTCAAACATCCAGGCAGTGTTCATACCTCCCTAATTGTTTCATAATTGTGTTTGTCTTGTTGCTGATGCTTCTTTTTAAGTAACTGTTTCAGTTAGCATTTAAATAAAGTTCATCTATTGTGATTGTATGTTTTTTCTTTTGACTGTCTCTGTCTCTCTCTGCAATATGGTGATTTATAAGAAATATACATTTCGTCATTCATGTTAGCAGAACAGAGTCTGAGGACCCCTCCTGCCAGGGCCTCTGTTCTTGGTAAGGACTCAAAGAAGAATCTGAGGTCTTACCCGTTGCAAGAGAGTTTATTGAAGATAAGGAGAGAACAGAGAGAACACCTCAAGAGAGAGGTGGGCCAGGCCAAGGAAGGCAATGGCCCTGGAGGCTGGGATGTAGAGTTTTTAAGGCAAGATCTTTGATTGACAGTCTTGACTGACAGCTGCAGGTTATATAACAAGAGGCTCTGCTGTGCATGTCCTTCCCATAATTGTCTGTTATAATCAGATGTATGTATTCATAGAATATTTATGAACATTTAATGAGCCTAAAGGCCACCAAAGGTTATCTGTGGACATGATAGCGTGAGCTGCGTGCATGTGCCAGAGTGGGGAAAGTCCCTCCAGTCGGCCATTGGGGAATTTTTCTGGTCCCCTGACCATGTTGGAGTACTGATGGGGGTGTGTTTGGGGCGGGATTGGCAAATAGCTTGGCAGGATTTAGGCGGCTACTGGACATTCAGCCGATGGGGCCGCATCTTGTTGCTCATGGCTAACTTCCTGCCTAACGTTCAGATGATCAAAATCTATTTCTCATATATATTTGGTCTTCATCCACAGTTCCTGGCTCAGAGCTCCCAAAACCCTTGGAATTTCCTGAATGATAAGAGGAATGGGAACATCTTTTGTTAAAATATTTGGTCTCTTGTTCCTCAAAATGCTTCAGAGTCATAAGGATGAAATGGCTATCTTATTACTCGTAATGTAGGGGAGGAAAACTTTTCCCTTTTTCCCTTCTAGGTTCTTTGGCTGGTCTCATAATTAAATTGATATAAGACAGGTTAACAGGAAAAACCAAGTTTAATTTTGTATGTACAGGAGCTCATAGAAATAGGAGCTCAAAGGAGTGACTAAAGCAGGCAGCTTTTATACCTTTTAATCAAAGAAACAATTTTTTTTGTGAAGAATTGACAAAGGCATTTGGACTAGGGGTAGTAAATGGCCAAGAATTAACAAGGTTCGTTTATACAGTCTTCTTGACTCTAAATTCCCTGCCTCTGTTGATATGGATGTCTTCTACCCTCCTGGTACAGGGAGGGTACCTTTCACATTGGAGATTTATTTCCTGCTTTCAGGGAGACAAAGGAGGGTCAGAGTGCCCTTCTTTCACTGGCTGTTTCTTGAGTAACTTTAATTCAAAATAATCAATACGCCAAAGTGGTGTATTTGGGGATGTCCTGTCCTGAACCGGATCAATAACAAGCCCGTTTCACCAGAGCCAGGTTTATGTTAATGAGGTGACTTTTGGAAAGCACCTAAGGATGGGGGCTGGTTCCCAGGAGAACCAATCATGAATAGAGGGGTGAAACTTTCAGTCTCACCCCCTGACCTCCTGGGTGGGGAGAGAGGCTGCAGGCTGAATCAGTTGCCAGTGGCCATGACTTAGATAGTCATGCCTATGTAATGAAGCCTCCATAAAACCCCCAAAGGACAGAGTTTGGAGAGCTTCTGGGTTGGTGAACACATGGAGATGTGGGGACAGGGGAGCACCTGGAGAGAGCTTGGAAGCTCCAAGCAATTTCCTTATACTTTGCCCTAGGCATCTCTTTCATCTGGCTGTTCCTGAGTTGTATCTTTTTATAATAAACTGGTAATCTAGTAAGTAAAATGTTTCTCTGGGTTCTTTGAGCCACTCTAAATTAATCAAACCCTAGGAGGCGGTTGTTGGAACCCCCCCATCTATGGTTACCCAGGGCAGGTGACAAACTGGGCTTTCCACTGGTGTCTGCAGTATGGTTGTGTTTGGGGGTGGGGACAGTCTTGTAGGATTGAGCCCTTAACCTGTGGAATCTGATGCTATCTCCCAGTAGATAGTGTCAGAATTGAGTTAAATTTTAGGATACCCAGCTGGTGTCCCAAGTATTTGCTTGGTGGTATGGGGAAAACACCCCCTCCATACATTAGAATTGGGCATGTAGAATCTAAATACTCTCCCTAAATCTCATTTAATCTCTGGGTTACTACAAAGGAAGGCATTTTTTATTCCAATTTACAGAGGACAAAACTGGAACTCAAATTAAGTACATTGCCTGAGATTAAGTAGCTAGTAAATGGCAGTGCCAGAATTGAAACCAGGCCTGTCTGCTTCCATTAATTCTTCTCTACATCATGTTACTGCCCTTACATTGTCCCAGTTTTATTTCTTCACTCTCATGTAGCTCACTGACTTCTTGCCTTTTCATTCTTAAAGATTTTTTTGTATCCACACATGTCCATTTAGGAAGTCCACAGGTTAAAGTCTAGTTTCCTAGAAATCAGACACACCCTGAAATGATGTCACTACCCTCCAACAATAAGTTACAGAATGAGGAAAAAGGGCTGTGTGTGTGTGTGTGTGTGTGTGTGTGTATGTATGTATGTGTATGTTTTGGTTGCTTTCTTGATTGTTCATTAATTTTAAGCTTGCATTCTTTCAAAGATTATATGTATCTGTAAAGATTCAATTATTGTTGGTTCCATCCTGGGACCTTTTAAATCCACCCACCATGTTCTGGTTGCATGCAAAATTTCCTCCACACTATTGTAGGGCTATACTTATGCCTGACCTTTTCTCCACCCATTTAGGACCTATATTGCATAATGTATGGATCTTACTATTGCATGCTGACTCATTCTCAGGAACTGTTTAGTTCTGCCTTTAATATGGAAACATAGTTTTGTTTTATGATTTATCATAATTTTTCTGAACTTTAAAAAATATTGTCAAGTTGTTATATATTGCAGAATTAATATACATATACAAGTATGATCCCTCTGCCTTCCACCTTCCTTCCAAGAAATTTTTAAAGTTTACTTCACTACATCAGTATTCCAGCATACATTAGAGTACATATACATTATATTTATTTATAATGCTGAAGGATGGGACTGGTGTTCATATAGTCACCTAACCATCTTCATAGCAAAATTTTCCAGTATGTGATTGGATTTTTGAAGGCATCCTTTTAACTTTATTATACCAGCATGCATATAATAGAGCAACATTTTACCAATTTTAAAAAGTATTAATTATGGTGCTCTTGTAAAACTTTAATTTTTGATCTTAAGATTGATATCAAAATTTGGTATGTAAATTATTTACTCAGCAAAACTTACCATTTCTCAAATGATTAGGAAACCACTATGTTCTCAAAATCTGTGTATTATGGTATGGTCTAGTATTCTATCCCATCTTTTATTTGCTTGATTATTAACCACTAAAGAATTAAATATTAAATGGTAAAGTTGTGACCAAATGTTCACTGTTGCCCATTACGTACCCTCTACCTTACCTTAACCAACTTTTTGTCAGGGTTTTCTCCACCCTACAGGCCCCTGAACTTTGGCTTGCCCTAGAGTTTAATCATTAAAATGCAGAACATCCCCCCTTAACATCTCATCCTGAGAACTAGCTGACCGCATTGAAAAAGACAGCCCTGATCATGCTGTCTGGTCACTCCCACTCATTCCCCCATTTTCCCTTCAAAAATTCCTGCTAGCCCTGCTTACCCCTCTCTATAAGAGAAACGCATGTTTAAGTTTCATTTTGAGACATGTTCAGATCCTAAGGTTGGAGCACCCTCCCTATTGCAAAACTGTTTTTGAGTAAAGTCTCTACTTATCCAAGTCCAGATTTGTTTTTATTTGACATTTGTTAGCATCTCCAACTTGTTATGCTATATTTCTTTACATTTATTTCTACTCTCCGTGCCTTCTAATGCCAAATAAAAAGCATAATAGTCACTAAATTTTTTGAGCACGTTGATGATGTTTCTTTGAGAGAACTGTTTGACTAGAACACATATTTGACATTGTTAATAAAATGCCTCTTCTCTAATTCTTCTTGAATCACTAAGTTAGAACTACTAGAAATGGGTTATCCATTTATATTACCCTGTTTAATGAAGTTCATGACGGCACTTTTATGTTTCATATCTCCCAAGTCCATCCTGGATAACAATGACAAGGACATAAATATTCACTCCAGTCACCAATGTTTTTGCTTCCCCTAGTGTTTAATAAGGAAGACCTAGTTCTGTATTTGGAATGAGAGCTCCTTCAAATACTGGATGTGGAGCTCAAATTGCTGCTAATTAAGCCAAGGGAAAGACTTTGGCTTTTGAAACATAGCACTAGATGTCACACATGAAGTCTGAGCAAAGGTTGATGACAGGTACTGTGGAGAGCAGTAGTATCCAAATGGTCATTGCCCTTCTGAGGCTGACCAAGGTCATGATGGGACTGGAAAATAAGTGATGCACTTAAATTACTCACTCATAAAAAAAAATTACTCACTCATGAAAAATGTGTACACAACTGTCACCACTTAACCAGTACCAATATTTTGTTTGTTTGTTTGTTTTGTGGAACGTGGGCCTCTCACCGCCGTGGCCTCTCCCGTTGCGGAGCACAGGCTCCGGACGCGCAGGCCCAGCGGCCATGGCTCACGGGCCCAGCCGCTCCGCGGCATGTGGGATCCTCCCGGACCGGGGCACGAACCCGCATCCCCTGCATCGGCAGGCGGACTCTCAACCACTGCACCACCAGGGAAGCCCCAGTACCAATATTTTTGATAGAAAACTTGGGGTTTACACTGAGGACTTTTTTCCCCCAGAAAGCTCAGTTATTTTTTTTTTTAAACCTCACTAATAATATATTTGAAACAAATTGTTCTGCTAGGTAATTTTAGGCATTACAGTATGGTTGATATTTCACAGTAGTTCTCAATTCTGGCTCTACATTGGGATGCCCTAGAGAACTGATCCCAGTGCTCAGGCCCCACCAGAACAATTCAGTATCAATCTCTGGAAGGGGGTGAGTGGGGACATATTCTAAAAGTTGTCCAGGATATTCTGTTGTTCATCCAGAGGGGATCATTTCTGGGGTCAGATTACCAGGCTGAGAATCCAGACTCTAACACTGTCCAGCTGTGTGACTGTGAGCTGGTAACTTAAAACTCCTCCAGCCTTGATTTTTACATTTGTAATAAGGAGATAATGGTCATTAATGAAAACTAAGTGAGATAATTATATTAAATGCTTAGCGTAGTACCTAGTATATAATTAGTGCTCTCTAGATGTGTGGCATTGTTGCTGTTGTTACTGTAGATGCTATTATTACAGCTTGAACTCTATCTTATAATTGAAATAAGGTACAGTCGAGTCGCCACAGAGCCACGAAAGTGATTCTTCTAAAATGGAAACCTGCGCACTTTGCTCCTTTGCTCCCCTGGCTTTTCTAGTTTGTGTCAGAATGAAAACAAACATCTTTACGGTGGTCTTCATGACCCTCCTGGTCAGGCCCATCCCCTTCCCTGACCTCAGCATCTCCACTGGAGTCCATTCACTCCTGTCCCTCCCTGTGCACAGGCCTCCTTGCTGTTCTTCCAGCACCCGAAGAAGGCCTGCTCCCTGCGGCCTGTGCACGTCTGTCCTTTGTTGCTTTTCCCTGGACGTGAGAGGCTGCGTCCCTCAGTTACTTCAGGTCTACTGGAACGCTACCGCTGAGGTTTTGCTTTACCAACTTGCATTTTTATTTTTTCATTTAATTTTTATTTTATATTGGAGTATAGTTGATTTACAATGTTGTGTTACTTTTCAGGTGTACAGCAAAGTGGTTCAGTTATACATATACATATATCCCCTTTTTTAAGATTCTTTTCCCATATAGGCCATTACAGAGTGTTGAGTAGAGTTCACTGTGCTATACAGTAGGTCCTTATTAGTTATCTATTTTATATACAGTAGTGTTTATATGTCAATCCCAGTCTCCCAATTTATCCCTGCCCCCCTTATCCCCCTGGTAACCATAAGTTTGTTTTCTACATCTATGACTCTACTTCTGTTTTGTAAATAAGTTCATTTGTACCCTCTTTTTAAATTCCACATGTAAGTGATATCATATGATATTTGTCTTTGTCTGGCTTACTTCACTCAGTATGACAATCTCTAGGTCCATCCATGTTGCTGCAAATGGCATTATTTCATTCTTTTTTGTGGCTGAGTAATATTCCATTGCGTATATGTACCACATCCTCTTCATCCATTCCTCTGTTGATGGGCACTTAGGTTTTTTCCATGTCTTGGTTCTTGTAAATAGTGCTGCAATGAACATTGGGGTGCATGTATCTTTTTGAATTACGGTTTTCTCCGGATATATGCCCAGGAGTGGGAGTGCTAGGTCATATAGGAGTTCTTTTTTTAATAAATTTATTTATTTATTTATTTATTTATTTATTTTTGGCTGCATTGGGTCTTCGTTGCTGTGCACTGGCTTTCTCTAGTTGTGGCGAGCGGGGACTGCTCTTCATTGTGGTGTGTGGGCTTCTCACTGCGGTGGGTTCTCTTATTGCAGAGCATGGGCTCTAGGCATGTGGGCTTCAGTAGTTGTGGCTCGCGGGCTGTAGAGCGCAGGCTCAATAGTTGTGGCACACGGGCTTAGTTGCTCCGTGGCATGTGGGATCTTTGCAGCCCAGGGCTCAAACCTGTGTCCCCAGCATTGGCAGGCAGATTCTTAACCACTGCGCCACCAGGGAAGCTCTTTTTTTAGTTTTTTAAGGAAGCTCCATACTGTTCTCCATAGTGGTTGTACCAATTTACATTCCCACCAACAAGGTAGGAGTGTTCCCTTTTCTCCACACCCTCTCCAGCACTTATTGTTTGTAGACATTTTGATGACCACTCTGCCTGGTGTGAGGTGATACCTAATTGTAGTTTTGATTTGTATTTCTCTAATAATTCATGACGTTGAGTATCTTTTCATGGGCTTTTTAGCCATCTGTATGTTTTTGGAGAAATGTTTATTTAGATCTTCTGCCCATTTTTGATTGGGTTGTTTCTTTTTGATATTGAGCTACATCAGCTGTTTGTGTATTTTGGAGATTAATCCCTTGTCAGTCACATCATTTGCAAATATTTTCTCCCATTCTGTGGGTTGTCTTTTCATTTTGTTTATGGTTTCCTTTGCTGTGCAAAAGCTTGTACTTTAATTAGGTCCCATTTGTTTATTTTTGTTTTTATTTTCATTACTCTAGGAGATGGATCCAAAAAGATATTGCTGCGATTTATGTCAAAGTGTTCTGTTTATGTTTGTTGTAGATTAACTGACCATAGGAGAATGCGTTTATTTCTGGGCTTTCTATCCTATTCCATTGATCTGTTTTACTGTTTCTGTGCCAGCACCATACTGTTTTGATGACTTTAGCTTTGTAGTATAGTCTGAAGACAGGAAGCCTGATTCCTCTAGGTCTGTTTTTCTTTCTCAGTATTGCTTTGGCTATTCAGGGTCTTTTGTGTATCCATACAAATTTAAAAATTTTTTGTTCCAGTTCTGTGAAAAATACCATTGGTAATTTAATAGGGATTGCATTGAATCTGTAGATTGCCTTGGGTAGTATGGTCATTTTAACAATACTGATTCTTCCAGTCCAAGAACACGGTATACCTTCCAGCTGTTTGTGGTGTCTTTGATTTCTCTCATCACAGTGTCTTATAGTTTTTGGAGTACAGGTCTTTTGCCTGCTTAGGTGGGTTTATTCCTAGGTATTTTGTTCTTTTCAATGCGATGATAAATAGGATTGTTTCTTTAATTTCTCTTTCTGATCTTTCGTTGTTAGTAAATAGAAATGCAAGATATTTCTGTGTATTAATTTTGTATCCTGCAACTTTACCAAATTCATTGATGAGCTCTAGCAGTTTTCTGGTTAGCATCTTTAGGATTTTCTATGTATAGTATCATGTCATCTGCAAATGGTGACAGTTTTACTTCTTCTTTTCCAATTTGGATTTTTAATTTCTTTTTCTTCTCTGATTTCCATGGCTAGGACTTCAAAACTATATTGAATAAAAGTGTTGAGAGTGGACATCCTTGTCTTGTTCTTGATCTTACGGGAAATGCTTTCAGCTTTTCACCGTTGAGTATGATGTTAGCTGTAGGTTAGTCATATATGGCCTTTATTATGTTGAGGTAGGTTCCCTCTATGCCCACTTTCTGGAGAGTTTTTATCATAAATGGTTGTTGGATTTTGTCAAAAGCTTTTTCTGTATCTGTTGAGATGATCATATGGTTTTTATTCTTCAGTTTGTTAATGTGGTGTATCACACTGATTGATTTGCAGATACTGAAGAATCTTTGCATCCCTGGGATAAATCCCACTTGATCATGGTATATGATCCTTTTAATGTGTTGTTGGATTCAGTTTGCTAGTATTTTGTTGAGTATTTTTGCATCTATGTTCATCAGTGATGTTGGCCTATAATTTTCTTTTTTTGTGTGGTATCTTTGGTTTCGGTATCAGGGTGATGGTGGCCTCATAGAATGGGTTTGGGAGTGTTCCTCCCTCTGCAATTTTTTTGAATATTTGCAGAAGGATAGGCATTAGCTCTTCTCTAAATGTTTGATAGAATTCACCTGTGAAGCTATCTGGTCCTGGAATTTGTTTGTTGGGAGTTTTGAAATCACATTTCAATTTCAGTACCAACTTACATTTCTTCAAAAATCCCTACTTCCACCAGCCACTCCCCAAACCCTAAACTTCTTTCACTTTTCTCTATAGTTAGCATTTACCATCTGAGAGTAGTATATTTATGTGTTTACTCTTTATCTCCAGCAAGGGAATTTGTGAGAAGATATTTGTTTAGTTAATTCTCATATCACTAGTGCCTAGAAACGTGTGCACTGTGCCAAAGGTAGTCACTAAATCTTTGTTCACTGAAGAAATAAATAGTAATTTAAAAAATCCTACTAGTTTAACATTAGCCTTAATCTACATAGGTTACAACAAAACCCTTGGCATTGTAGGCATAGTTTCTTTTGTATTTGTGAGAATGCCAGAATCAGTACAGGGGGAAAAAAGTTTACCAACTATTAATGATGGCTTTTTAAGAATGTCCCAAAACATCAAGGCCTCAGGTTCTGATGCCCTCTTGATTGATCCATCCATTCTGTACTTCTAAGAAGCTGATGGCTCTCTTCAGCTCATATGTAAAAGCCTACTTCTACTATAGAATAGTGCATTTGGGAAGGTTTATATTCAACTTTCAGTGCACTATTACAGTAAAAATGTTCAATGAGTGGCCATTTTAAACTTTAAGCCCATCTTAGAGTGCTTTCTCACTGTCCTTTTAAATTCATTTTCTTCATTCTTATCTCTTTTCAAGAGACTTTATTGAAATGGAAAATGGTTGACAGAGATGATTTTGTACAAGGACCAACTTTCTGTGATGAATGTACTTACACTCTGAATTTTCTCACTCTGTCTTTGGCTCTCTCCCTGGAACCCCGTACACTTATTGTGTTAATTACTGTGTCATTGCATCGAGCAAATTACGTTTTCTATTGATTTACTTTTACATTTACCTGTGCTGCCCACTAGGTTGTGAATTCCTAGAAATCTAAAGAGCTTTTCTTACGTATTTTTTAGTCTCTCTCTCAATGTTTTGTGCATTATATGTGCTCTGTCATTGTTTAATTGAATTGAACATATGCCTGAACAAAAAATGGCTCTTTTAACCTACTTGACTCATACTCTTTGGGCTGGATTTATCTGCAGTGTTGGAACTGTTTTGAACTAGATTATGTCTAAAGAAGCATTATGCATGGGGGCATTATGTGGATGGAAGTAAAAATGGTGGATGGAATGGTGGACAGAAGTAAAAATGTCTAACCTAGATAAGAATTTTGGACAGCTATGGAGGGGTAGGAACTAGTTGCTTTTACATATTTATAAAATTGTCATTAGTAAAAGAGGGGGACTCACTGTGTACTGCTAATAAGAATATGTCTGTTGGGTAGATGTTAAGGAGCACAAGTTTCACCTCAAGCAAGAAAGCACTTTCACAGTACCATTCATCAGTAGAATGGTTTCCTCCCAAGTCAATGAATTCCTCAACACTGAAAACATTAGAGCAGGAACATTAAGCACCTCTTGATGAAGTGTGACTCCATTAGTTCTGTGAAATGTGTTGGTGTTATGTTCCAATAATTAAATAAAATTTTGGCTAAAGAAATTAACCAGTTCAACCTCTTGATGGATCTTTTCTCCAAATATGAAGTCTAAATACATAATGCTCTTTTTTGTTTTGTAAGTAAAAGTTAAGAGAATTCCATTCTGATTTTACTCTGTTTATTTGCAGTCCTTTATCCTCTTTAATATCTCAAAGTTGAGGAAGCCTAAGTTCATTTTATACATGATAAAACTGAGCCTTCTAGGATATTTCAGTATCCCCAAGAAAATCTACATCCCTCAGATTCTGGAAATTCAAGCTACCTTGACTTAATACCAAGGAGTTAAACTTCAAAGAAAACAGGTTATTAGTAACATACATAATGCAGTATCTAGTACTGTCCCTAGTACTGCAAAGTACAAAAAAGGAGAGATTATCTTCACTAACAGGAGTTCGTAATATAATTGAGGAGAGATTCAGCTACCTGAATGCCAATTATTATTATTTTATTTATTTATTTATTTATTTATTTATTTTGCGGTACGCGGGCCTCTCACCGCTGCAGCCTCTCCCGTTGCGGAGCACAGGCTCTGGACTCACAGGCTCAGCGGCCGTGGCTCGTGGGCCCAGCCGCTCCGCGGCATGTGGGATCTTCCCGGACCGGGGCACGAACCTGTGTCCCCTGCATCAGCAGGCGGACTCTCAACCACTGCGCCACCAGGGAAGCCCTGAATGCCAATTATTGAATGATATTTTACATTATAAATAAGCAACACATTACATCACAGTAGCCTAAATTATATACTAAATTTGAGTGCTAAATACTGGTATTAAAATTTAAAGATTTGTCTTTCTTAGAGAATAGTTATCCGATAAAGACCATGAGTACATTTTAAGAGAAGTGAGTTCTTGATCTGACAGTGAACTTGGTTACGGAGGTTGCGCTGGGGTTCAGGCTTAGGCTGGCTCTAAAGGATAGGAGGGATGTTGATGGCAAGAGTATATCAGAGGAGAGTGATGAATTACTTTTGAGTAATTTATCTTTGATCTGGACTAGAGCTTTTATTTATTGATTACTTACTTATGGTCTCCTGGTGCCCCTTTATTCTGTTTTTTTGTAATCTAGAAGGAATAAGCCAGATTTAATATAAATGTTGATATATTATTAAATACAAGTGATAATACATAAACAATGTGGCCAAATATTTTTAACAGTTCAAAATTCCCTTTCTTTTTTCTTACACTTCCTTCCAGACTGCTGCATAATAACAGAAACATAATTTATTCTCTTGGGCTACTCCTAGACTGTACAGTATATCCAGTGCTATGGATTCTAAGTCATGTTTTCGCTAAATTTGGTCTTGTTAAGTTTTCATTTGTTATTCTAGGATGATTTATGTTAAATATAATATAGTTTCTAAGTCTGAAAGAGTGAAGGCTACAGATTATAAATTACAGGGTATTCTGTTCACTTGAACTTCCCAGAGAAGTGGGATCCTAGATTCAAATGCTAAGTGGCCAAGTAGATAACAAAGATGTTAATATTAGGTCTAGTATAAGCAATAGGGGTGATGTAGCCTAGGGCAAATGGCAAATTGGAAAGTAGATGCCCTGACTGAATGTTCAAATTAAAAGAAAAACTAAAAGTTTGGGCCACAGAGATGGAAACAACCTAAGTGTCCATCATCGGATGAATGGGTAAAGAAGATGTGGCACATATATACAATGGAATATTACTCAGCCATAAAAAGAAATGAAATTGAGCTATTTGTAATGAGGTGGATGGACCTAGAGTCTGTCATACAGAGTGAAGTAAGTCAGAAAGAGAAAGACAAATACTGTATGCTGACACATATATATGGAATTTAAGAAAAAAAAGTGTCATGAAGAACATAGGGGTAAGACAGGAATAAAGACACAGACCTACTAGAGAATGGACTTGAGGATATGGGGAGGGGGAAGGGTAAGCTGTGACAAAGTGAAAGAGAGGCATGGACATATATACACTGCCAAACGTAAGGTAGATAGCTAGTGGGAAGCAGCCGCATAGCACAGGGAGATTAAAAAAAAAAAAATAGAGCTACTGCTGTTAACCATGGAAGCTAAAGCAATTGAAAAAAATGGAAGTAGTAACACATTTATAATTTTGCTAATATCACATTACAAAGAAGAATATTTTAAGTTTAAAATATTTAAAAAATTTTAAAATTTGCTTATAAAGGCAACGTCTTTAGTCTTCGTCAAGTTTTTCCTTAAAGTTTAAGATTTCATATTTGTATATATAGTTTTTGTTTATCAAAATGGGTGCCATTTTATGAATAAAGTTATGTGGTATTTAAAAAAAAAAAAAAAAGCTTGGGCCAGCCAAACAATGATGGGGGTCATATTTAGCTCACCAGCTGCCAGTTTGGTATCTCTCATCAGTTGGTTTTTGTTTGTTTGGTTTGGTTTTATTTTTGTTTTTAAACTTGAAAAATGTAAAAATGCAGTTATCCTACCAGACTTTGTCTGACTTCTGCTACAGGCCTCAAACAGACTAGACTCAAGAATTGGGGAATGCATCCAGAAATATCTACTTGACTAGGATAACAGGGATTCCTAGATATAGAGATAAAATTTGTGGAAAGTGTCCTAGTAAATAATTTACTCTAATTTTAGATAACATTGGTGTGAACATGTTGAATGTCTCCAGGTGGCCTTCAGTGCCTCCTTAAAAATGAAGTCATCAATATAAAATAACTAGGGAAAAGGTATAGTTTGGGAAATTACATTATGTCTGTAATGACAGGTGCTTTGGATAAGTGATGAACATTTAAACTGGAGCTGAATAATAAGAATGTCCAGGTGTTCAATTCAGCACAGCCTAAAGTCAAGAGCAGCTTTAAACATTGAATGCAAGTTTCCAATTCAGTCACCCAAATCTCTTTACTGTAATACTATTCTCAATTATTAATCTGAAATTGTGGATAAATATGAGTCATTTATTCATTCAACAAATATTTATCGTGTATTGTGTGCCAGACTGTGTTTTAAGCACTCAGATTACATCAGAGACCAAAACAAAAATCCCTGCCCTGTAGAGCTTAGAGTCTAGCAAAGGGGTTACAGACAATAAACAGTACACATAATAAAAGATAAATTTTCTTGTATGTGGGAAGTGATAAACACCAGAAGAAAAAAGAAAAGGAGCAGGGTAAGGTAATGGGGAGTGCCAGGGAGTGGGTGTAGTTGGCAGTATGATGTAGAGTGGTAAGGCGGGATCCCTTAAGAGGATGAGAACTGAGGGATGTGAAGAAAAGGAGTAAGTTAGACAGATATCTGGTGGAAGGGTCTTCCAAAAAGAGGGAACAGTTGTTATGAGATCATCAAGGGGGATGTTATAAGGAGGCCGGTGTGGCATAAGTGGAATGAGCAAAGAGAGAGTAAAGTAGGAGAAAAGGTTAGAAAGATAACTGAGCATTGGACCCTGTAGGGACTTTGAGGCTGGCTCTCTTAAGGATTTTTTTACCATGAATGAAATGAGGAGCTATTGCATGGTTCTGAGCTTGAGAAAGAATGAGGCGGCCACCAATTTATATCTATATCTATATCTATATCTATATCTATATAAGTGATTACTTAAAAAAATTAACTGCTTTAACTTAAACTGTTGTCTGCGATTTATTGAGGGGTAAGTTGTTTAAAAATGATTGCATGATTCAATAATTACAAAAACACAATTTACATTTAAAAAGTAAAAACTAGAATCCTAAACACATGCCAGACATACAGAAGGTCCAGTAGATCAGGGTAGGACAGGCAGGTGCCAGGTGCAGAACACTCTCAGGCACAGAACTGATGGCACCTGCATCACTCACTGCCAAGTCATGGTAAGTGCACATGCTATACAGTGTTGCCAAGAATATGTCAGCCAGTTGGAGAGCAGAGAAAATCCTAAGAAAATACAAATTTAAGAAAATGACACCCCACTGTCCTCACACTTGCTCAGAGGTCCTGAGGCCACAGATAACAAGCTGTGTCTGCTGGCCACAGTAAATTACCAACTTTTAATGAGATATGGTAAAAATCTGATTACTAAACATGTAATACATGGAGGGATGATATTAATACATGTGCAGAATATCACTGCTGACCAAGGGCTGTGGGGCAATATAGCAGAGTATGTTAGATGATTCCATATGGTCAGTGCTGGGTTACCAATCATGGCATCTTCATTCATGGCCGGGGACCAGGGAGCAGTGTGGGTAGTGAAATGTCCCATCATCTGCTTCATGGCTCCCTTAGGCTCTGGCCACCTTCTAGCCCCAGGAGTCCTCTAAGACCCCTGGGATATTCATTGGCTAAGAATGAGTATTTTTATGACAGAAATCAGAAGTTGTGGGAGTGACTGAGAAGCAGAGAATGCAGCCAGACTTCCCAATAGCAAGTAGTAGTGAAACTTCCTGATTGTGATGAAGGATGGACAAATACACGCAAGGGACCCAGAAGAGTGGGCTGGGAGGTAGGGATGACTATAAAGCCCACTATTGGTGGGCCTCTACCCATGACTAAAGAATTGTTAGAAAGACTTCTGCAGCTTAATATGCAATAGCTAAGTGAATAAAAATACCACAAACTAACCTCTATTTTTCTCTGTCTTCAAAATTCTAGTGTTCATGAGAACAGTAAACACTTTCTTATTCTCCTAAGACTTCAGGAAAATAGCTTCAGAAAATAGGAAAAATTATATTGTCTGAGGCATTATCCAGAGAGGCCACACTGTATATAAAAAAGTTTCCTTCAAATGAGACATGGAATCATCCATAGGCATAGTTGAGCACAAGCCCTAATAGGTATCTCAGTTTGTTCTGAATAGGAGGTACACTGAACGGTGGCCTTTCAAGGGCAAACGTAACAGTGTTGCCTCGTAGCTATGCAGAAGAATGGATCTTGTCTACCATATTGAACAATATGACCTAAAACTGATCATTACAATAGTATAATAAATATTTTCTTCCTTTTCATATTTACAAATCAATTCTACATTTCCTTAAACAATAAAGGTTCAGCATCAGCCTTGGCACTGACCTGACCATGAGGGGCCATAGATCAAGGAGCTTCAGGTGTCACAGGACAACTGCTGCAGGCCTTCTAGTGGGAGCTGGCTCTTCTAGGGAAGGGTGGACCTCAGTGGGCTGCTGGGGTTGGAGTTGAGTGTTTGTTGGAATATGAATGAAGCTCTTTGTCAAATTCCTGGTCAGGATTAGACAGGCTTCTCAGAGGTGTGGCCACTCCCATCTCTGATCCATTCAATGAGAACCTTGAAATGTACATCTTTTTTTTTTCTGGACTGAGCCTACTGAGAAAGATTGGCTAGAGCAGGACCTAGCCTTTCCTCCAGTGAGGGAAGCAAAACATTCAGAATGAGAGCCATGAGGACTTGTATTCCATCTCCAGGCCGCGTGTGAGTCATATAATTGAAATTGGCTAAGTTGATATAGTTTTGGCGCTCATTCTGGGTTTCTAGGCATTGCTCACCCACATTGTAATCTCTCTTGCTCTGGAACTTTTGCAAGTATCTGACACCCTTAACATCTCCAGAGGACTTGTTGTTAAAGTAGATTAAGCATGGAAGCTCACAGTTGAGGAGGTTTGATGGTACATTAAGAGTTTAGTGGTCTTATCCTTCTCAGACCAGTTATTTGGACCCATTCCATAGTATTAACATCATCATTAAGGTGTATTGATATCACACTCACTGTATACTGTGACATGGGGAGAGCAGTAACTATAAGTAACTATAGTTTGAGGGCCATATTAGCTCCTGCATGCTTGACCTTTTGATGTGAGTCTACGTGCAATCCCATATGGCTGAAGCAAAACAGGTATTCCTCATTATTGAGCTCCACAGAACAAATGTCATCAAAAGATTACAGTGAGAGGAACATGACTGAGGGGCTGCTGGAATTTGCCAGGCTTAGAGATTGCCCATCTTCATGGATACTCAACAGAGAGAACCCAGAAGAGTAGCCAACACAGAGCTTTTCCTTGAACATTGTCATGCACTGTACAGTTCCTGGAGCCACAGTTTCATTGAACTGTCTGTGAGAAGCTTTAGTTCTATGGATTTCATAGCAAAAGATCAGGCATTTCACTGCTACAAGCAGACAGGTTGAAGAACTCTTCCTACGTGTTGAACTTAGGATGACTAGGCAGCCCTTTATTTCTGGAAGCTTGATGTCAAAGCTCCCTTCCACTGCCTCAAAGGAAGAGTATGGATAAAATGGAGCATGGTCCTGATAAATGGAATATTTATAAATGGAATATTTCCTGTCATACCAGTAAACAAAGGATGTCACAGTCACCAATGATTGCAGCCCTCCAACGTGAGCTGATGAGCCCTGAGGAAACTCAGGGTGTGAAAATACAGGCCCTAGATAGCTGAGGTGCATATCAGAGGAATGATTTCAGTGAGTCCAGGCTCTTGCATCTTCCCATATATAGAAAAGCACTAAATTCCTTAACTTGAGATATCTGGTTTTCTTTATTTAACAATAATCGTTTGACCTTCCCAATTACGTGCTTTTTATTGCAAAACTCCTATATATCCTGGCCCCTCCCCTTGCCTCCTGGGCTGAAGCCCTCATTTTGCCCCCAGTAAAACTTAACTCACAGCTCTCAAGTTGTGCATTTTTTTTAAGTCAACAGTCCTAGCAACAAAGCTATTCCAATAACAGAAAAGGGTTGTAGTTTTCTTTTTAGGGAGAGAAAGT
This sequence comes from Hyperoodon ampullatus, assembly GCF_949752795.1. Taxonomy (NCBI): domain Eukaryota; kingdom Metazoa; phylum Chordata; class Mammalia; order Artiodactyla; family Ziphiidae; genus Hyperoodon; species Hyperoodon ampullatus. The sequence goes on from NC_136913.1 coordinate 33,392,261, forward strand.
TCAGTATGGTACACTTCCTTACAAACAGTAGCTTGAATGATCACATCACAGGTAATCTCTATTATGTACACACTTAGCTTTAAACTGACTGCAATCTTAGATGATTGTCCATAACAGGTGTCAGAATTGCTTTAATAAGAGATAGTATCCTGACAGAAGTGGTGGCAGCACCGGCGAAGCAGGTGGAGGCGGTGACTGCGACGTCTGAGATGAGAACCTCGCACCGAAGGGTGGGGGCTTGCAGGCAGGCATCCGTCTTAGAGGACCTACATGAGGTGCCGGAGTGGTTGAGTCTCCCTTCTCTAGCTTAGCGAGCACCCAGAGTGATGGCAGTGGTGATGGCGGCAGTTACTCGGACAGCCCCAGTTAAACTGCGCTCTGAGAGATATATCCAGAAAGTGTCCAGAAGAAACATTCTACCGGAAAAACTGAAAGAGCAGTATTTATAACACTGGAATTTGTGGACAGTTTGTTAAAATGGCAGAAAATAGTGAAAATAATAGTAAAAATGTAGATGTAAGGCCCAAAACTAGTCGGAGTCGAAGTGCTGACAGAAAGGATGGTTATGTATGGAGTGGAAAGAAGTTATCTTGGTCAAAAAAGAGTGAAAGTTGTTCAGATGCTGAAACAGTGAGTGCTATAGAGAAAACTGAAGTTCCTTTAAGGAGCCAAGAAAGGAAGCACAGCTGTTCATGTCTTGAGTTGGATTTAGATCATTCCTGTGGGCATAGATTTTTAGGCCGATCTCTTAAACAGAAACTGCAAGATGCTGTGGGGCAGTGTTTTCCAATAAAGAATTGCAGTAGTCGGCACTCTTCAGGGCTTCCGTCTAAAAGAAAACTTCGTATCAGTGAACTCATGTTAGATAAGTGTCCTTTCCCACCTCGATCAGATTTAGCCTTTAGGTGGCATTTTATTAAACGACACACTGCTCCTATAAGTCCCAAATCAGATGAATGGGTAAGCACAGACTTGTCTCAGACTGAATTGAGGGATGGTCAACTAAAACAACAAAGATACATGGAAGAGGTCAACTGCTTCTCACATACCAGTGTTCAGCCCTGTGTCATAACCAATAACGATTCTTCGGGTAGAGGTGGTCCTGGGACTGGCTCTATAATGAACCTGGCTTCAAATAACAGTATAGAAGATAGTGATATGGATTCAGATGATGAAATTATAATACTTTGCACAAGTTCCAGGAAAAGAAACAAACCCAAATGGGAAATTGATGAAGAAACCCTGCAACTGGAAACACCTCCTAAGTACCATACCCAGATTGATTATGTCCACTGTCTTGTACCAGACCTCCTTCAGATCAATAATCATGTTACTGGGGCGTTATGGATAAATATGCAGCTGAAGCTCTACTAGATGAAAAACCAGAGGGTACCTTTTTACTGCGAGATTCAGCACAGGAAGACTGTTTATTCTCCGTTAGTTTTAGACGCTATAGTCGTTCTCTTCATGCTAGAATTGAACAGTGGAATCACAACTTTAGCTTTGATGCACATGATCCTCGTGTCTTCCATTCTCCTGACATTACTGGGCTCCTAGAGCATTATAAGGACCCGAGTGCCTGTATGTTCTTTGAACCACTTTTATCCACTCCTTTAATTCGGACTTTTCCCTTTCCCCTGCAGCATATATGCAGAACAGTTATTTGTAACTGTACAACTTATGATGGCATTGATGCCCTTCCAATTCCTTCTTCCATGAAATTATATCTGAAAGAATATCACTATAAATCAAAAGTTAGAGTACTCAGGATTGATGCACCAGAACAACAATGCTAAGCAAAGGGTAGGAACACGGGAGTGATTATATACATATTTTCATTTAATATTTATTTTTCTGATTATGCCACTTAGAATTTTTCTACAGGAGCAGTTGAAGTCCAAAATAAACTTATGCCCTAAATTAAAAAAAAAAAAGAGACAGTATCCTGTCATAGGCTTCTAGTGGAATATGCACAACATGATTTTTCAGTCTGTTTTTATGTAGGATAGACTGGAGTCCTTCTAGAAACCTAGCCAACTTCCTCTTTTCTTTCTCATTTTCTGTTAGAATTAGTAAAGAACCAGTCTTCAAGTTGTACTTAAGAGAGAAGCTGTCACCCTGAATATACAAGGAATATCAGCTCGGATCACGTATAACAGCTAAAGCGAGGATAAAGCTCATCAAAAAATCCTCACCTCTAAGATACAAGATTGGCTCACAATAACTCCAAGCTGGGTGGCTTTTCCTTCAGGCAAATCATACAAAAAGAGTAGACAGTTATATACCAATACATAAATCGTTGTCATCCGTTCTCCACACTGGTATGTTTTGCACCTTAAGGTAAACTTTGTAGGGTGTTCCTAGGCCTTTCTGCACATCCACTTTAAGAGGCCTCTGGGACTGCCTAGAGGTTGTACAGACCTTGGGAGCACTGTCTTTGTGGGATACACACCTCCAAGCAATAGCCTTGTTAAATTAGTCCAACCATGAGTGAGGTGCAGTGGCTACAGCAAGTAGGACTGGAAAAAACTTGATGCTAAATCAATGACCTTTTGGCTTTGGTTCAACCAGTAAAGCGGCCTGTGTGGTGACAGTGGCACAGCAGCTGGCCTTTGCTGCAGCCAAGACATGTCTTCTTGCTGTTCTGGACTCATGGGCATGAAAATTGATGGGGACACTTCTGGGTTTGGAGTTTGTGTTTCTTACTAGCTCAGCTAGTTCTAAGTTTCAAATCAGTGCAGGAGATGCAGTGTTGAAATAGTTAAAAATAGAAACACAAAAATCTAGAATTTTGAGCTCTGTGTTTATTCTAAATTTATCTCTTGTTTTATTCAGAATTTCTACATCATCTAATAATTCTCTCCTTGTTGCTTCAAAATCCTTTAGTTTGCTTCCAGAAGAGAGGTTTGTATTTAAACGTTTCTCAGTTAATTTTGAACAAGTTCCTTGGCCTGGTTGCTTACCTCAAGAGCAGACTGAAAGCCCTGCAGACATGTTCAGCTTCTTACTATGATGGCCTTTCCAAAGTGGATCCAGCATTCATGATGCCAGACTAGACCTTTCTGGTTTCAAACTCTTTGGTCATTTTAGAAACAAGAGCTTCAAAATACTGCTGGACATCTTTCTCATTGCTGATCCAATTCATGGTTTCTGCAATCTAAGCTTCCCAGCAGGCCGCCTACTCTTAGCTGCCAAATCCATAACCTCAACTTCATATTGTGTATTTTGAGCTCTTAGGTTATCCACAACAGGTCAAAGCCTTTCATTTTCACCAGTAATTTCTTGTTTTCTTTGCACCTCATTGCACTTTCTTTTTCAAAAATACATCCTTCACCGTGTCTTCTGCCTCCTCCATTTCATTATGACATTCTTGTTTTTACTTTTGTTATTTCTCTTTTAATTTTTTTTTTTCTGCAGGATAAGCTGATGGCTCTCTGAATCACACACCTTGTTTTTTTGTGTTTTTTGCTTGTTTGCTTTTTGTGAGGTTTTTTTTTTTTTTTTTTTTTTGGCTTCTAAGACATGGAACATTTCATGTCCAACACATTCCTTTATATAAAACAAGACTTTCTCCTCAAGTTCAGATTTTATTTCAGAAATCTCTTGCTGGTATTCTGAAGTGGAACCTGGAATTTAACCTCCTTGGCTCATTATGGGGACCTCAAGCTCACTTTCTGTTTGTTTAGAGAGGTTCTCTCTGCTTTCATGAGGCTGTGTTCCTGTGAAGCCTCAGCAAAAGTATCCTCAAGCTGAGCTTCCAGGTCTTTCCTGAACATCTTGGATTCAGAGATTTCCTGTTCCATGGAGTTACTTTTCGACATGGCCACTTCCATCTCTTCCTCTTTGTCATTAAGCTTTCAGGAAATCTTCTGCTTCTGTAAGCCATGCATGCTTCTATCTCTGAGAATTCCTGCAGGGTCAGCTTTTATTGCTGATGGGTATCTTTGTGGTTTTTTGGCCTGGGATTTTGGACTGTCTGAAGGTTCAACCAATTGCTTCTGAAAAATCTTATTTTTCCTGCCTCATGATGTGGTACTGGTTTTCTAGGCCTTTCAGTCTAGGTGTGGATCTTCATGTTCTTGGCAAAGTGTTACTATATTCTCAAGTTGTTGCTTGAGCCTAGTTGAATCAGCTATTTATCCTTTAAATATATACTTTATTCATTTAATTTTTTAATTTCTTTTTTCTTGGTTTGAATTTCTGTGGCATGAAGTGAACAATGTAGAGTCTGTGCATTCTTGTAACTTCCTATTCAGTTCCAGTTTCTCTTAGTCTAGTTTTCATACTCTTCTTTCATCCTTCTATCTTTAATTCTTGACTGCTATAGACCTGGCTGTTTTATTTGGTACTGAAGTCAGGGCAATAAACAAGAGAGAGGAGCCCCTGCCCTCCTGAAGCTTCTGTTCCAGTGGCTATAACAGAGGAAACAACAACAAATAAATAGGTAAATAATATGATATCACAGTCTAAAAAGGAAAATAAATGAGTTCAAGGAGAAAGAGAGTAAGGGATAGCTCTGTGTGGCAGACAGATAAGGTGTCCTGAGGATATATTTGAGCAATTGGCTATTGTGAAATTTAATGAGAATTCCTTTCAAAGTGCTATTAACAGTCCCTGGCTAGTTGTAATAACTGAGTCAATGTTCTAATATTGTCATTAGTAATAGAATTAGTATTTCAGCTTTCCAGAATGATTTCAATGGCTACTACAGAGATATGGGCTTTTTACTATTGAGAGTATTATTGGGTCCACCCTGGATTGTAAGAGACACTGTCATAGAGACAGAGAGTTTGGGCAGGAGGGGAAGAGGGGCAGAGGCAGGAATGCAATTCATGGGGAGTGAGGAGTGCTTTGGATAACCTCCAAATCATTTACATTGTGTTTCAGAATTTGTTTGTTTTTATGTTGGACAAATGTATCTGATTTGGGAATGCACCAAGATCACATGGTTTAACAGATGCCAGAGTGTTGAAACCCCCGATTTTGCACTGTGGTTTCCACTAAAGACAAGGGAAGGAAACATTATATCCTGAAGGAGCATGTAATAATCAGAATGAAGTCTTTCTGCCTCCTCCTATTTTATAATAAGTTCACTGCCTGACTGGTACTTTGCTTAGACCTTACAAAGGACTCAAGTAATATCTCTGGGTGATTATTTTTACCAGAATTCTAAAAATTCCAAAGAAAGCATAATATTTTCTGATAATTAACCCCAAACCTAGGGTGTTTTCAACATTTTGAAAAGTCAAGAGTTGATTTCAGCTGTGTGTTTCAGGTACCATGAGGGTAACCTGAATTAGGAGTGCCTCCATGTTAAAATGCAAACACAAATCAAGTGTTCATAATTAGCAGAGGGGAGGTAAGAACACGAAGGTTTACAACTCATTATATTCTTCATCCCACAGATTTTTAAGATATATTCATTATATTGAAAACAACTTATATAATCCCTACATTTTAGTACCCAGGTTTCGAGTGAGTAAATGTAGACCAAAAGAAAAATTTGAGGTGCTTTTTAAGAGAACTAAATAAGTTATTGGAAAATAAAATTTAAAGTAAATGATAGAATTCTAGATTATTTGACTAGCTAATATAAAACATATATATGGGATGGTTGTTCAGATAATAACTGTTTTCCCATTCTAGAGAAATGGTCTCAACTTTGGCTTGGCTGGGCATTGGAATCACCTGGGGAATTCTAAAACTACAAATGTCTTCTTGCTACCCCAATATGCTGATATTAATGATCTGAAGGGTGACCGAGAGTGCTGAAAGTTTTAACTGCTTCCCAGATTTTTCTAATGGCAAGCCAAAGTTGAGAACCCTTGCTCTAGAACACTGATTCTCAAACTTTATCATGCATATGACTTACCTGGAGGGCTTGTTAAAACAGCTTCTGAGTCCCACCTCCTGAACTCCTGGTTTAGCAAGTCTTTGGTGGGACCTGTAAATTTGCCTGCTGAGGTCACTAGTTTGAGGACAGGCTTTGAGCTTGTTTGAAAGAGAATTTCAGGTCCTACTCCAGATCTAAGGAATCAACAGCATCTGTATTTTAAAAATATCCCTGGGTGATTCAGGTTCTCAGTAAAGTTAGTGAAGCTTGGGGACCTAGAAAGACTGGATAAGGGAAAATGCCATCAGGAGGGATTAGATTAAACATTTTGGCAGAAAATGACATTAATACTAGAAATGATGTTGCTGTGGGACTCTTTAGGCTTGATACATATCTTTATAACATTAGAGTAGATTTTGTTTCTGCTACTCATAATTCTGCCTTTGTATATAAACTAATGAAATACAAAAGCAAGTATTACTTAACTTTACCCTTCAAATAACTCCATGTTGTACAACATATAGTCCCCAAATTACAGAGAAAACAGAAACATTATTAGGCTATTTATCTTTTATACTTTCAACCAGCTCTCAGATGAGAGAAGCTACATTTGAAATCACGTTATTATATCTAGTACAACATTTTGCCTCCTTCTAACTTTTTTATCTTAATAAAATTTTATAATAGCTTTAGATGTGCAGAAAAGTTTTAGAAATAGTACAGAGAGTTCCTATACCCCTCACACCTAGTTTTCTCTATTATTAGCATATTACATTAGTATGGCACATTTGTCATGACTAATAAACATATATGGATACATTATTGCTAACTAAAGTTTCTACTTTTTCCAGATTGCCTCAGATTTTTCCCTAATGTTATTTTACTCTTTGAGGATCCTCACTGGGATCCCACATTACATTTAGTTATCATGTCTCTTTAGACTCCACTTAGTTATGACAGTTTCTCAGATTTACCTTGTTTTAGATGAGATGACCTTGACAGTTTTGAGAAGTACTTGTCAGGTCTTTTGTACGGTATTCCTCAATTTGGTTTTGTCTAATGCGTTTCTCATGACTAAACTTGAGTTATAGATTTTGGTGTAGAAGACCACTGAGGTAAAATACCATTATCATCCCATCATATCAAGGGAACATGCTATCAGCAGGACTCAATGTTAACATTGATCACTTACCTGAGATATTGTTTATCAGGTTTCTCCACCAGAGTTACTTTTCCTCCCTTTCTATACTGTACTCTTTGGAATGAAGTCATTACACTCTACCTCCAGTTAAGGAGTGGGATTTAAGTGCTACCTCTTTGAGAGCCCTGAGTATTCACATAAGTTATTTGAAATTGTTCTGCAAAGGAGATTTGTCTGTTTTCTTTAGTTTACTTATTTATTTGACCGTTGACTATGATCTTTTTTTATTTATTTGACCGTAGTCCATTGACTATGGACTCTTGGATATTTATTTTATACATTGGATTATAATTTTATACTACTTTCTGTATTTTCTTGCTCAAATTGTTCCAGCTTTGTCTATTGAGAACTCTTTTTTTTTTTATTCCTTTGTCCCTTTGACACATCCTTATCTTTGTGTTTGTTTCTGAGAATTTCTATAATTTCTATCACTGCATTATGGTCCACAGTCACTGTGTATATTTCTTGTCCCAAGCCTAGAGTTGGCCATTTCTCCAAGGAGTCCTGGTTCCTTTTGTTTGAGAATGTTTTTGTTTTTTGGAGAATGGATGCCAGGTGTGCTTATTGCAACTGGTGTGTCAATGCTTCTAGGCCCACTCAGATGACAGAGCAAGGAAATATATGTGTGTATACGAACCCCTACACATATACATCCCTATAAATACTTGTGTATGTATCCATCCATATCTGTATTAAGCTAAAACATGAGTTCTTTCTGGTATCTTCAATTCTAATCCAATACCACGAGTCATTCTAACCTTTCCCCATTGCTTTTCTATAACCTCCCAGTCCAACAATGAGAGACCTGTATCTGTCATTTTCCATCTGTTTATTTAATTGTTAAATTTGGCTTACATGTATAGTACTTTCAGTGTTGGTAACCTGCACCACTATGAGAACCAACTTTATCAACCAGATTTTTTACTGCTTTTACATGACCAGTTTACTAAGAAACTTGTATAGAATTATTTTTGAGTTGTGAAAATCCATTACTTATATAGTAAGGCTTCAGTGTTTTAGTGGATTATGTTCTAAATGAGGGACCAATTAGAGATGCACAGTAAACATCATATAGGCAATGTTTGGTAGATGACAGTGAACTAAACTCAGGGATGGTTTTCAACTGACACAAAATGGTATATATTTGCCAGTGGATAAAATCTTGACATACTTCTTTGTTAGTCAGTAACTAGCCTCTGTCCTTAGTGCCCACACCATATGCCTGGGCTGTCTACCCACTCCCTCTGGACTTCATACCTACTCAAGACCTAGTAACCAAAGGGTTAATACCTGGCATAGTCAGGATTCTTTGGGGTCCTATGCTGTTTATCTATTTTTCTATGGTTCCCTTTTACATTGGAGGATTTATTAGCATTAGAAGCTAACTATTCTGAATATCACCCTTTTCCATATGAAACATGATCGTGTTTCCAAAGACATAGTAGTTATATTTCTTTTTTTTTTTTTTCTGCGGTACGCAGGCCTCTCACTGTTGTGGCCTCTGCCGTTGCGGAGCATAGGCTCCGGACGCGCAGGCTCAGTGGCCATGGCTCACGGGCCCAGCCACTCCACATGTGGAATCTTCCCGGACCAGGGCACGAACCCGTGTCCCCTGCATCGGCAGGCAGACTCTCAACCACTGCGCCACCAGGGAAGCCCTAGTAGTTATATTTCTAATGCCATCAGGAGCAGTGGCCCTGCACATTTGCAGTTGGCTGGTGTGCAGTAGCTTCAGTGTCATTAACAGCAAAGCTGTCACTGAAATGTCTCCTCTATGAATTTCTTGGCACACAACTCTTGGGTTGTTCCTAATTTAGTTACCCACTCTAAACTAATTTCATTAGTGCTTTCCCTATTCATGGGTGAGATATATTTTAGCAGAATTCTTGGACTTTTTCTTAAAAAAAAATATGACACAATCTTGTTCATTTTGGAGTTGCTGGTGTTAAGGTACTGGATTATATAAATTTTTTCTGACTTTAAAACACATGTAGGGCTTCCCTGGTGGCGCAGTGGTTGATAGTCCGCCTGCCGATGCAGGGGAAACGGGTTCGTGCCCCAGTCCGGGAAGATCCCACATGCCGAGGAGCGGCTGGGCCCGTGAGCCATGGCCGCTGGGCCTGTGCGTCCGGAGCCTGTGCTCCGCAACGGGAGAGGCCACAACAGTGAGAGGCCCACATACCGCAAAAAAAAAAAAAAAAAAAAAAACACATGTAAATGGAACTTTGCACATATATTTTAATATGTTAGTTAATAGGGAGTTTAAATGATAAATAAATAAATTATAATTTAGACTTCATTTGTTGATATGATAATTAAGTATTCTGTTCTGGTTTTAAAGTTAAAGCAGTGCTTAAAAGTCTATCGTAAAAGTGTAGAATATTATGTTGATGAGAAGTATATTTTAAAATATGTAAATCTGATGTTAAAACTGAGAATGTAAAGCTCTTAATTATATTTACTGCTTTCTTATATGGCAGACATTTTTTCAACCTTGTTATAGAATCATAAAACTTCTGGATGCATAATAAACCTTCTTATGCTTGTCTCATTAATATGATAAGGCATTGCCACTCAAATGGAAATTATGCTATTAAAAAAAAATGTCAGGGCTTCCCTGGTGGCGCAGTGGTTGAGAGTCTGCCTGCCGATGCAGGGGACACGGGTTCGTGCCCCGGTCCAGGAGGATTCCGCATGCCGCTGAGCGGCTGGGCCCGTGAGCCATGGCCGCTGAGCCTGTGCATCCGGAGCCTGTGCTCCGCAACGGGAGAGACCACAGCAGTGAGAGGCCCGCGTACCGCAAAAAAAAAACAAAAACAAAAAAAATGTCAGTGCATACCATGGTATTTGTGAAGGGTGCATATGGGTATATCGGGTTGGATTCTAGTATTTATTAAAGTATTTTAAGCATTCCTCTTCTAGATACTTTACTGTTTTTGAAAGAGGAGGAGCCTGCATCACATAGAGCAGACCAGCAGAAAATGAATCAGACTCAGATTTAAACCACTTGGAATGCACTCAGGTTGGCAACAGCATAGTAACTGTAATGTAGGTAAAGTAATACCTAGTTCCTGGGGAGGAGGTCAAGATGGCAGAGTATAAGGAGGTGGAGCTCACCTCCCCCCACAAACACATCAAAAATATGTCTACATGTGGAACAATTCTCACAGAATACCAACTGAAAGCTGGCAGAAGATCTCTTATACAACCAAAGCTACAAGAAAGATGCCCACATAACTGGGTAGGACAAAAGGAAGAAGAAAAAAAAAAGGTATCAGGATGGGACCTGTGCCCCTGGAGGGAGCTCCAAAAGAGGAAAGGTTCCATCGCCCTGGGACCCCCTTTGCTGGCTAGGAGGTCTGCTGGAACAGATAGGGAAATGGAGTGGCCTGGACTTTGCTTGAGAGGAATGTGTAGGTGCTAGCTTGCTGGCAGGTGGGATAGAGAGGGATCAGCACTGATGGCTGCCACATCGTTGTCACTCTTCCCAGGCCAAGACACGTGCCTGCTGGTGCACACAGCAGCTGGGTGCTGAACCTCAGGCTTCAGAGAACAGATCTGTGGAGAGGACTCGGTTTGGCTGCATGGAGACAACCTGAATGGCCTAGTGTGTGGTCTGGGCCACCATTGCTGGTGCACACCAGATAGAGTGCGGGTCTGCCACAGAAGTGCCATTCTCAGTATGCTCCCAATGAGGTGCAGCTCTGGCAGTGGTGGGCTTTGGGTGCCCATATACACTGGAAGTGGAACTGACAGCCAAGCCAATTATCAGGGCTCCCACAGTGTGGGCAGGTCCAGGGGTGGTGCCAGCAGCAGCAGACCTTGTGGACACACACACTGGATGGTGGATGGTATCACAGAATCACATGTCCCCAGTGGACAGCTCCTGGGAAGGAATACACAGTGGCTCCTTTCCCAACAGGAGCACTCTGGTCCTGCCTACCTCACACCACAGCTTAGAAATGGATCTGGGGGCTTCTACTTCAAAAACTGGGGAGCAGACTCTGCCCCCAATAAGGCTCTGACAGCCACAGACCAAATAGGATGCCCTGCCCAACATCCAGTGCAGATACCACAAAAGCCAAATACACCCCCTATCAAGGGGACAATGGCCAGCACACTCTGAGGAAAGACATGGCAGGCATCCATACCAAAAACAGCCCTCTCACTAAAAATATTGGACTCATACAGTCTACACAGGGATGCTCCCACATGAAAACAGCCCTTCAAGACCATAGTAGATAATTGTTTCTCCTCAATGCATAGAGTCAGAGAAAGTTCAATAAAATGAAAAAGCAGAGGAACTACTCCCAGTTAAAAGAACAAGAGAAGTACCTTGAAAGAACAAACAATGAAACAGACCTCTCCAGTATACCATACCCTGAGTTCAAAAAGAGGTAATAAAAATGCCAAAGGGATTAAGAAAAACTCTTGATAGCAATGCAGATCAAGGAATTCCCTGGCGGTCCAGTGGTTGGGACTTGTACTCGGTGCTCTCACTGCCGGGGCCCATGTTAAATCCCTGGTCGGGGAACTAAGATCCCACAAGCCATGCAGCATGGGAAAAAAAAAAAAAAAAAAAAAAAGAAAGAAAGAAATGCAGATCACTGGAACAAGGAACTAGAAACTATAAAGAGGAACCAATCAAAATTAGTCAAGTCAATTGCAGAGATTAAAAACCAAGCTAAAGGCAATGAATAGGAAATTCAATAATGAAGAAGAATGAATAACTCATCTGGAAGATAGAATAATGGAAATCACCCAATCAGAACAGACAGAAAGACAAATTTTTAAAAAATGAAAGCAACATATGAGATCTATGGGATAGTATTAAGCGTGCCAACCTATGCATAATAGGGATCCCAGAAGAACAAGAAAGAGAAAGGGGAATTGAAAATGTACTTGAAGAAATTATGGCAGAAACCTTCCTAAACCTAAGGAAGGAAACAGATATCCAGGTACAGAAAGCACAGAGGGTCCCAAACAAAGTGAACTCAAACACACCCACACCAAGACATATCAAAATTAAAATGGCAAAAGTTAAAGAGGATTCTGAAGATGGCAAGAGAAGAGTCAGTTACAAGGGAACCCCCATAAGGCTATCAGCTGGTTTCTCTATGGAAACTTTGTAGGCCAGAAAGGAGTGGCATGATATATTCAGTCTTGAAAGAGAAGAAACTGCCACGTAGGATACTCTACCAAGAAATATGATCATTAAGAATATTAAGAGAGAATACAAATTTCTCAGATAAGCAAAAACTAAAAGGATACAGCAATACTAAACCTATCCTAAAAGAAATATTGAAAGGTCTTCTCTAAATAGTAAGGAAGCAAAAATCTATAGGAAAGGGAAAGACACAATAGTAAAGGCAAATATATAAAAAATTGAAGATCACTTTAATAAGCCAGTGCGTGGATTAAAACAAAAATCAAAAAATTTTTGTAAAAGCAATTATAACTACAATGAACAGCAAAAGGATAAACATAACGATGTGAAATAGGACAGCAACATCACAAAATGTCAGGGGGGGAGTGTAAAAAATGTAGATGTTTTAGAATGTGTTGGAACTTATATGATTACCAGTTTAAAGCAAGTAGATATAGTTATGGGTTAACATACTTGAAAACCAGGGTAATCACAAATCAAAAACATAAAATAGATTCACAAAAACCAAAAAGAGGAATACAAGCATAATATTGATACAAAAGAAAACCATCAAACCACAAAAGAAAAAACAAAAGAAGAAAGGAACAAACTCTTTGGGCATGAAGGCAGTACTATTTAGTACTGTCTTAAAGTATTCTATATAGCTTTCCAAATACTTAAAGTTTAGATTTTGCCTGTGTATCTCTTTGTAATGATAGTTATTTACAGACAAAGAAAAAATTTGTAAATTTAGAGTGTACACATACACCTACATAAAATACATACACATACATATGGGGTTTCGCCCAAACATAAATATGTTTAGGGATTGGCAATTTCTCCTTTTTGTCACATTTCATTCCTAGAAACCACATTTTGAACTTTGTTAACAATAGATTATAGTATTTTTCTCCAGGAACACTTTCTTGAAAAGAAAATATATATTGGTAGGTATTAATCAAAGGTAATGTTTTAAAATACTAAAAATAGGCTCTAAGATATCCAGGTTTCTCAAATGTTTTATAGAAATTGCAGTTTATGCTTATTTTACCAGATTATTGGGTATCCAGCAACTGAGATGATTCATGTGAAAATAACATATAAATTTAAGTTATTGCTAAATGGATATATTACTTGATGAATATCTACAGATCTCTTATGTGATCTAAAAAAATAATTCTCTGCCGTTATTCTGCTGTGATACAAATCAATGGAAGACTTTCACATATGCAACATACTTCAGTGGATTTAGGAAGTTTTAGATTAAACCAAAAATCTATATTGAGGCACTAAATTAGTTAATGTATATTAGCTAGAATTAGTAATTTTCATAAATAACAGTGACTTTATGGCCTGCAGATAACATATATTCTGAGTTATTGCAGTACCTAAAAGAGTAGCTTTTTGTTTTGTTTTGTTTGCTTTCCCCTCATAGGAAAGATAGTGACTTCTTTCCTACAATCTGGCAATGAGGAGAAATGGAAAATAGAATTAAGACAGTATTGTGTGCCTGGGCCTGGGGAGAGGGATTTGATATTTATGTGTGCATCAAGTCTGTGTGTGTGTGCATTATATTGGGGAGACAAATGTATTAGATGAATCAAATTAAATTACCATTTACATAGTTGGCAATTTCATATGGTTCAACCCAATATTTAAACATTCATTTGATGCAAACAGCCTTAGCACTGATGTAATAAGTACCACTGCAGCTTCAGGGATATTTCATAATTGTAGTATCCAGAAGTATCATTTTTTAATAAGAGGAACTAGAAGCCAAAAATAATATCATGAGGGTATTAAAATACAAGCGAATAAGAGTTGCAGTATTATCAGGAAACTTTTGAGTCTGCTTCAATTCAATAAAAATAAATACATACTTCAAAAACTCTGATACTTTATTACTGACTAAAAAAATGAATTGTGGTACCATCAAGATTTTGAGGTGTGTTTGAGTATTGCAACAATCAAAAACTATTAATACTTACCTAGGATTAAACTGATAAACTGATTGAAAGAAAATACTAGTATCTCTATATATTAGTTTTGGTTAAAAATTACACAGACATTAGAACAATATATTAAATAACTGAAATCTTTACAAATAAAATGGAAATAAATACATTTTCACTTTCATAGTAGTATTTTTAAATGATTTACTAATTTATATAGCTCTTAAATTTCATTCAGAAACTGTGCTAATAAAGTGTTCTAATCTGAAACAGATCTGAATTATCATTCTTTAATTACCTCCTTTATTTATATAAAAGAAACAACAAAACACCCTCAGGCATGGGAATTATAAAGGCAGTGTCTCATAATCCTAATTTTCTGTGTTTAATAGGAGATTGAAAGCATCCATGCTATGAAAATGTAGTCATTAGAAGTGTATATTTTTAGAATCATGATATTGGAACTATCATCCCAACTGTAAATCAGTGACATCTATTGAGTACTGATTTATACCGTGATTTTTGTCATAGAATCTTTAGCAGAAGTAGCCACATGATTTTGTTGGATAACTAACTTAAATCCTATAAAATGGGAACTGACAAAAGATTAATACAACGTTTTTAGAAATGAAGTTATATAAAAAGGATGCATATTAAAAATATTAACATAAGAATAATTGATTTGTAGTGAATAAGATGAGTTATCTTCATAATTCTTAGTTTCATGTGGTTCTGAAAGACTGCTATTCTTAATCCCTTGGAGGAGTGTAAAGGAGGTGATTTCCTATAGTTCTCCACCAGAGGACTATGTGCATGGCCTGAAGTATGTAGAAAAAGGCAATAATTTCTGACTGTGTTACTTGAAAGCAGATATACTGGTTCTGTAAATTTGTATTTATAGGACATAGAGCCAATTTACACACTCACTTCCTCATACTGCTATAAAAAGCACCTGTTTTCTTTTCCGTCTTCTGATGCTGTTGTCCTGTGCTGCACTTTTCAGTTTGGGGATCTGACTCAGTAGTTTTTAGCCCTGAGAACCACTGACCTAGCTGCTTGGAGGAGCCCTTCCAAAGGGTTTTATACAACCCAAACACAGAGTGTATACTTTATATGCAGACTATTAAGGAAAAGGCTGATAAGGAAATGAATGTTCACACAGTCTCAAAGTTTCATGTAGAGGTTAGTTATTAACTACTGAGGGAGAAAGCTAGCTTTAACATGAAGACATCTGGTGGACACCACCATAACCAGATGACCAAACTTAGAATCCCAAATAACTTGGCACTCTGACCTGCTGTGCTTCTGGGACACACTGAGAACTATACCACAGTACATATACAGTTTTCTTGCAGAAAAGTTTAAACTCCTCTAGTTATGAAGGGACAACCAGAGATTTCAGATAACTGACCTCAAGTCTTAAAAAATGTCAGTGCCGGGCTTCCCTGGTGGCGCAGTGGTTGAGAGTCCGCCTGCCGATGCAGGGGACACGGGTTCGTGCCCCGGTCTGGGAAGATCCCACATGCCGCGGAGCGGCTGGGCCCGTGAGCCATGGCCACTGAGCCTGTGCTCCGGAGCCTGTGCTCCGCAAGGGGAGAGGCCACAACAGTGAGAGGCCCGCCTACCGCAAAAAAAAAAAAAAAAAAAAAAAAAAAAAAAAAAAATGTCAGTGCCATGAAGGACCCAAACAAGGTTGGGGGACTGTCCTGGATTAAAGGAGCCTAAATTCAGTGGGTAATCCTGACATTATTGGGACTCTTGAACATGGACTGTAATTTAGATAATGTTGTTATGTAATTGTTAAATGTGTTGGTTGTAATGATGGAATTGCTGTTATATAGGAGACTTCTTTTTCTTAGAAGATGCATGCTGAATATTTAAGGGTGTGTGTGCCTGTGTGTGTGTGCACGTGTGCACATGCACACATGAAAATGCCTTAAGAAAATAAATCACAAATGAAAGAAGACAAGAGAGAGGAAGGGAGAAAGTAGATATGGCAAAATGTCAACTGGTGAACTAACCGAGGATTATGTGTGTTTCCTGTTCTAGTCTTCAACTCTTACATAAATTTGGAATATTTTAAAGTACAGAGTTGGGGTGGGAAGAAGAAATCATTAATAAGTATTGGATGGGTCTGAACATGAAAAGGATAAAAACTAAATAGTGCATTCTGGATACGTCTTCCTATGTATTATGGTATTTATCATTTGATTTATTACACTGAACTGTCAAGAGTTTGTACGTGAGAATCATGTGAATCAGCATTAGACAGAAATTGGCCAGAATATCTTCTCATAGTCACATTTTTTTTTAAATTTTTATTTTTGGCTGCATTAGGTCTTTGTTGATGCATGCTGGCTTTCTCTAGTTGCGGCGAGCGGGGGCTACTCTGTCGTGGTGTGTGGGCTTCTCATTGCGGTGGCTTCTCGTTGCAGAGCATGGGCTCTAGGCACGTGGGCTTCAGTAGTTGTGGCACGTGGGCTCAGTAATTGTGGCTCGTGGGCTCAGTAGTTGTGGCTTGCGGGCTCTAGAGCACAGGCTCAGTAGTTGTGGCCCACGAGCTTAGTTGCTCCATGGCATGTGGGATCTTCCCAGACCAAGGCTCGAACCCGTGTCCCCTTCATTGGCAGGTGGATTCTTAACCACTGTGCCACCAGGGAAGTCCCTCATAGTCACATTTTATAGCATTTCTTAGTACCTCGAGAACTAGAGTACCTTTTTTTCTTCGAACTTTCTATCTTTGTAAGAATTTATCATGTGCTCCATAGAAGTATTTGGTCAAGTCAATTTTGTAAGTATTGGTTATTCTTTCCTCTGGGGAGCATTTAAATCAAATGTGTTTTCTTCCTGGGAAACAGGGGAATATTTATAGCTTCCAAAAAATGCTACTGTTTAAACTACTTTTTACTATGAACATATACAGTTGCATATTTTTAGAACAGCTAGAAATTATTAAAATGCATGTTAGTTAATGATAAAGTTGAGAAAATAAGTTAGTGCAAAAAGGTTTTAAGTGTTGACATTCATCATTGTCTATATGGTTTTATTCAGACCTCCTAAATTTGAGCATCTGTGCAGCCACAGGTCTGGAAACTAACCATTTTCATGCAGTGACTAAGAACATAGCTTTGTTTCAGGCAGGTTGAACTTGAACCTAGCCCCACAATTTTCTACTTGTGGGACTTTAAACAATTAATGACTTTTCAGGGCCTTGTTATCATAAAAAAAATCCGAGGAAGATATTACCATCTGCTCTCTGAGACTGTTAAGAGGATTTATAGAAATGAGATAGTGCACATTATGTATTCAAAACAGTAGCTGACACAAATAGTACAAACCCATTACCACCACTTTTATCTACATCCACACCAGATCATCCTCCTTGTTGTCATCAGGAATGTCCATCCTAATTTATGCCGAGTAGAAACACTAAATCATTTGTGCCAGAAGTGTGTTATTTAAATCCCAGAATGGAGTTGAAAACCATGGTGTCATGTGCCTTTTAATTTTACTGTCACTCTAATATTGAGTATTTTTAGAATAAATTCCTTACCACTAATTGTTCCTTTCTGTACAGATTGGCATAGGAAATCCATAAATGTTACCATTGTTTCCTGATGAGGTACCATAAATTATCCTATATTCCAGGAAATTTTTTTTTTTTTTTTTTTTTTTTTCCAGTACGCGGGCCTCTCACTGTTGTGGCCTCTCCCGTTGCGGAGTACAGGCTCCGGACACTCAGGCCCAGTGGCCATGGCTCACAGGCCCAGCTGCTCCGCGGCATGTGGGATCTTCCTGGACTGGGGCACGAACCCGTGTCCCCTGCATCGGCAGGCAGACTCTCAACCACTGCGCCACCAGGGAAGCCCCCAGGAAATATTTTTATTAAAATAAAATATTTTACTTAACTTTAAGTTTTTTTAATTTAACAATATTTATTATAATTTATAATGATATAATATTATGGCATAATATGTAAAATAAATATAAATTTATTTTTATTTAATATAAATTAAATTATAATTCATTTTAAATTAAAATATTATATTAAAACATAGAGTATTAGTATTACCATCTGCGTGTCCCTTTTCTTTCTTAACATATTTTTAATAATGATACCAATGTATAAAGTGCCCATGTAGCCATGCAGTATAACTTGTTAAATTTCTGTATCATGTGCTTCATGGAAGAATGTGGTCAAGTCAATTATGTATGTGTTGGTTATGAAACTGAGCAGGACCCTGTGGAGCTCCTGGGCATGGAAGCCTTTCCATGTCCCCCATTTCCAGCCAGCCTCCATGACCTTCCCTGAATTCCAAAAGGCAGATTCGAACAATTGCTAATCAGGGAAGGGAGGGATGCAGAGACGGGAAGGAGACCACCTGAGGCCAGATTAAAGGCGTGCAGGTTCTGCACTCACCCTGATCCTTACCAGCAGCCCCGCCCTTGAACCATTACTATTAAACTCCTCACCAAATCCCTCCAGGTTGGGACACACAGTTTTTCAGGGCACAAGCCCTCTGTGTCACCCTTTGCCTGGCAAAGCAATAAAACTATTCTTTTTTACTTCACCCAAAACTCTGTCTCCAAGATTCAGTTTGGCACCAGTGCACAGAGGCTGAGTTTTTGGCATCAGTTATTCTTACTCTGAGGAGCATCTGGAATCAAATGCTATCTTAATAAACTGATTTTGTGAAATTTTATTCTCACAATAAAATTTTCAACTTTTTCCTTAGTTCTTTACCATTTTACATCCATTCAATAGTGCTTCGTCCATTCATTCATTTGATACTTGTCATGGGTAGCTGCTTGTGAATTGTTCCTAAGTGTTGGAGGATTCATGGGTATGTGGTTTGTTAAGGAAATGATCCCGGGGAAAAAAGAAGTAATGGAGTAGGGGAAACAGGACAGAGAATCAGTCACCCTAAATAAAAGTGACATTTCAGTCAAAGCTCAAGCCTCACCCTCATACTTGGGGTTCTCAAGAACTGAAATTGCACCACTGAGTTTTTGGACTATTTGAGGCAATGGAGCTGGACTTTTAAACTCCCATACTACATGGGCATTGGCTTGGACTTGCTACAGGGCACATAAACGCTCAGGCACTTCAGGCTCTGAACAGCTACAGTAGCCCAAGGGAGGTTCTCTGAAGAAGGTTAGAGGTACCCACTTAGGACAGTCGGCAAAAAATTAATCAGTCAATCTAAGAAAGAAATGAAAATTTTATTCAAGCCATGTTAAGGATTATAACCCAAGAACAGCCCCTCAGAAAGCTCCGAGAACTGTTCCACCATTTAAAAGTCAAAGCACATTTATATAAGTTTTTGAGACAGAGGGCTGTACCTTAAATGACTTACTATTGACAGTTTACACAATCTAGGGAGTAGCGGGTCATGGATCATCATGGCCCCTTTCAAGATTCAGAAGGAATGTTGTTTTTTTATGGTTGAGCAGGTATTCCTGCCGATTGGGGAGGTTTGGTCGATGCATAATGCAGATACACAGTGTACAGTAGAGGGGAAAGAGGAGGCCAAAGGGCAGAGAAAAATTTTTATGTTTAAATTTTATTTCTTCTTCTGCCATAAAATATTAATTTTATTTCATAGGGCTAAGCTTGTGGAAGCTGGAGGATAGGAGCATATCACAGGTGATATGGGCTGAATATTGATAGCATTTGCTAGAGTGCTCTTTTTTTTCCTGAAATTGGTAAAACAAAAATTTTTGATTCTATGATAGCAATGATGATGATGCCATGAATAAAATATTTTATTTGATCTAGATAGTTATGGTTAAAAACAGATGCTCAGGTAGTAGAATGTTTAATCATTAGGTTTAGCATAAATATACAGTAAGCAAAAGTAGTAATTCCTGATGTCAAGGAATTTTAAGCTTTATTTGTAAAGAGAACAGCACATGAAATAATTACACATATTTGTTAGTTTCCTATTGCTGCCATACCAAATAAGCATAAATTCAATGGCTTAAAACAATGCCCACTTACTATCTCACAGTTCTATATGTCAAAAGTCCAATAGAGCATGGCTGGGTTCTCTGCTCAGGTCCCACAAGCTGAAATCAAGGGATTAGCTAAAACTACAATGCTTATCTGAGGCTTGGGTAGGTCCTTTACTAAACACGGTGGCTGTTGCTAGAATTTGTTTTCTTGGGTTTGTAGGACTGAGGCCCCATTTTCTTGCTGGCTCTCAGGTAGAGGTGGCTCTCATCTCTTAAAGGTCTCATACTCACAAGTCATCCCACAACATGGTACTTTATTCTTCCTTTAAGCCAGCAGGAGCACATCTCTCTCTGACTTCTGCACATCCAGAGAAAGTCTCCTGTTTAGCTTCTCACCTGATTGAGTTGGGCCCACCCAGATAATCTCCATATTTTAAGATAAACTGACTTGAAACTTTAATTACTTCTGTAAAATCTTCACCAGGAGGACATAAATTAGTGTTTGACTGAACAACCAGTGGACTGGAATCTTGGGGGACCATCTTTAGAATTCTCCCTGTCACAGTATACAAATGCAAATTAACACAACAAGGAAGTTTGATGTGTGTGCTTAGGATGCAAAGAATAGAATGAATGGTTTTGCTAAAGGGTTTAAAAAAAAAATTGAGTGTTGTGGATTTTGCACAAAATTTTGAAGAATTTTAAATATTAAAGATAAATGGATAGGGACTTCCCTGGTGGCGCAGTGGATAAGAATCCGCCTGCCAATGCAGGGGACACAGGTTCGATCCCTGTTCTGGGAAGATCCCACATGCCGCGGGGAAACTAAGACCGTGCGCCACAACTACCGAGCCTGCGCTCTAGAGCCTGCATTGCCACAACTACTGAGCGCACACACCTAGAGCCCATGCTCTGCAACAAGAGAAGCCCCCGCTTGACTAGAGAAAGCCCGTGCGCAGCAACGAAGGCCCAACGCAGCCAAAAATAAATAAAATTAAATCTTTTAAAAAAATAAAATAAAAAAGAGTACATCCTTTAAAAAAAAAAGATAAATGGATAATGCACTTTGTAAGGAAGAAATAGCATATGTAGGACCATGAAAGAAATAGCAATTTAGTTATATGAAGCAGATGTATAGGTTGAATATCCCTGAGAACTCCTTATATTTGAGCTAAGATTTTTTTTTTGGTTCTGTGATGGGTGACTTTACGTAGTGGTAGGAAGTTGGTGAGATTAGTTTTTAAATTAATTGATAAAATAAGTTTACATCACTTTCCTTCTGCAGTATGTGTACTGACTTCCTCTTTTCTTTACCACACATACCAATCATATGTACATGTGCACACAAATGTGGACACTTGCATACATCTGTACACACATACACATTCACTAACTGTAACACAAAAGAAGTTTCTTAGTCCATTGATTACACATCTATCACAAGGCATCCAGTTGGAAAGTCATTCAGTGAACTATTTCAATAAATAGATTGTTTCTCTGCTCAGTTACAAAATTTGTCAACCAGTGGATGGCATAATCCAGAACTGAAAAAATAGGTTGTTCTCATGTAAGGAAAAAGAGGAATGATAGGAATCAAAGGAAAGTTCTAGAGGAGCAACGTAAACAATTTGAAATTTTTCATCATGGCAGCAACAACATTGTAAATATTTGAAAGTTGAATGATGTTTCTGAAGGGTATCAGAATATGCCACCACAAAATATGCCTCTTTGGCATAAGGATTATTTTGAGCTGATTGCTTTGAGAAATTGCAGACACAGGAGAAGCTCTGAAAACAGAGTAGAATTTACTCTTTTGTAAGGGGACTCTACATTTATAAAGGAAATTTGCATTAAAAGGGGGGAATGACTGGAAAGAGTTATTATCAGAGATAAGCTTTTCACCTGAGAGACTTACCTGCAGGGCAGGGCAACCTTTGTTTACCACACATTTTCTCCTTTCACCTTTCCATGAATTGCCTATCCCCAACCCCCAACAACATATTTCTTTTGTCTTTAGCTGAAGATGGAATTTAAGGTGGTGACTTGGGCAATTTGAGGTAGTTACTCTGTTTTCCTGGATATCTCCTATGTATGCAGGAGGTATACATGTTAATAAACTTTGTTTTTCTCTTGTTAATCCATCTTTATTACAGGGAATCTTAGCCAAGAATTCAGAAGGGTAGGGGGAAAATTATTCAGCAAATACTTCATTCAGCAAAGAATTTTTTATCATCCAACGAGTATGAGGACTGGAATAAAATCTGGCTCAAAATTAAGGACAAGATAATGGCAGGGGAAGCAACCATCAGTTAATTGGAGCAGGGCAATGAAATTACTAAAATGTCAGTGAATTGTTTCAATCTGGCTAATGTATCTTATGTCTTAATGTAAATTAGTTTATAGACCAATTACTGTAAAATTCAGTGGACTGATTGGAAGATATTGGAAGACAATGGTGAATCAATAATTGTTTTCGAGTCCAAGTCCCTGTGCCAGACACACAGTGAGGTCAAATAGACCTAAATGTTGATGCCAAAAGCTGAGCTTCTCTGTACACCAGTGCCAAATCAAATCTCAGAGACAGAGTTCTGGGTGAAGTAAAAAGGATAGCTTTATTACTTTGCCAAGCAAAGGGGGACACAGTGGGCTCCTGCCTCGAAAAACTGTGTCCCAACTTGGAGAGGATAGTCAGAAGTTTTATAGTAATGGTTCAAAGAGGGGCGTAATCAGTTCATGGACATTCTTCTGATGGGTTGGTGGTGAGGTAAGTAGGAGTCAGCATCATCAACCTTCTGGTTCCAACTGGTCTGGCATCTATGTGCTTCTGGGCAGCACATTAACTTCCCCCACCTGGAGGGGGTTTCATTATCTGCAAAACAGCTCAAAGATATTGTTGTGTGTATTCTTTGATGGGGAACCAGAATCTTGCCCCAAGGCTGCACTATTGTTTCTCTTGACTGTTTGTTTCTCCCTTGTCTTGCATCCCCTCCCTTCCCTAATTAACATCTGCTTGAACCTGCCCATTGGAACTCAGGGACGGTGATGGAGGCTGAATGAAGCCTATTTCCTGCAAAGGAATGGGGAATACAGAAAGGCTTTTTGCCCAGGAGCCCCACAGGGCCCTGCTCAGTATCAATGTCTGAGTTTGGAGCAGAAAAGGTTTATTGCATGGGCCAAGTAAGGAGAATGGGCAGCTTGTTCTCAAAAGACCCAAATTCCCTGATGGTTTTCAGGGCAGAGTTTTTAAAGTCAACATTTAGAGTTGTTACCAAATGCAAGTTTGTGTGCCCGATGCACAGTGAAGCCAAACAAACCAAAACCTCAGAGTTTGGAGCAGAGAAAGGTTCATTGCAGGGCCATGCAAGGAGAACGGGTGGCTCATGCCCCCACCCAAGCCCCAAACACCCCCAAGGGTTTCAGCAAAGCTTTTTTTTTTTTTTTTTTTTTTTTGCAGTACGCGGGCCTCTCACTGTTATGGCCTCTCCCGTTGCGGAGCACAGGCTCCAGGTGCGCAGGCTCAGTGGCCATGGCTCACGGGCCTAGTTGTTCTGCGGCATGAGGGATCTTCCCGGACCGGGGCATGAACCCGTGTCCCCTGCGTTGGCAGGCGGACTCTCAACCACTGTGCCACCAGGGAAGCCCTCAGCAAAGCATTTTTAAAGGCAAGATGAGAGATGAGAGCAGCATTTTTAAAGGCAAGATGAGAGATGAGAGAGCGGCATCCCAGGGTATGTGATCAATTCATGCACAATTCTCTGATTGGTTGATGGTGAGGTAACAGGGCTGTGTCACAAGGGTTAACATTATCAATCCTTAGGCTGATATCAGAAGGTCTGGGGGCTATGTGCTCATGATCATCAAGTAGTTAATTTCTTCCATTGGATGGTGATTTTTAGCATCTGAAAAACTCAGGAAATATGCAGAAGATACTATCATCTGGGTACTTCAGAGAGGAGCTTACAGCACAAGATATGGGGAGAGGTCTGTCCAGGGAAGGCCTTATAGGGTCCTGCTCGGTTACAGGGTGACTGCTGCAGGGTGTTATGACTTTCTTCTGATTGGTTGATGGTGAGGTAACAGGGTGGCGTTCCAGGAATCTCAGTCTTCTGGTTCTGGGGTCTCAGCATGTAGTTAACATTCTCCACCTGGGTGGGGGCCTTAGTTCCTGCAGAACTCAAAGATATACATCAGATTGTTATGTATAGCCTTTGAGAAGGAACTAAGACTGTTTTTATCACTGAACTATTTTCTTGGTTGCTTTTCCTTTGTTTCTGCATTTCCTCACTTCCCTAATTAGTAACCGCTTGAATCTGCTCTTTGGAGCTCAGGGAAAGTCTAGGAGACTAAAGCCTTTTTCTACAAACAACAAATGGGGGACACAGAAAGGCTTTTGTACCCAGAAGAGCCTCACAAGGTCCTACTGTTAGAAGTCAATAAAGCCATAAAATAGACTTAGAATTGGGTTGTTAAAAGAGGAGGCCCTAGAAAAGAAATGACTGATTTTATCTGTTGTGATAAGTCTCTGTTTCCGTGATCCATCATATTAATTACATTTTTCTAACCAAATCATTTTATTTCATGAAGTATAAAGTTCTCATACATTATAGCTTCCTTAAGAAATCTGAAATAAAGGTAAAGCCAGGGCAAATAAATTTAGTTGACTAAAAACAAAAAAAATAGATGTCAAACATAAAAAAGCAAATAGACACTGTGTGAAGCAATTGCATCCAGAGGTTATGACAGCAAAGGTCAGGAATAACACGTTTTCAATATCCGGGCTAATTCTGTAATAAGTAATGTTGACAAGCGCTCAATATCCTGAAGATTATTAAAACACCAAGATTGAGTTTAAATGAGTAGCTTTCAATGATTAGACTGTCCCCATATCCATCCCAATGATCATTAAGAAAGAAAAATGTTTTTATAAAGTACGTGAGTTGACTGGTCATGTTTATTAGCTGATGGATGACTTGGAATATTTAAATCATCAGGGTCTTTGGAAACTGGAAGTATGCAAAGAAAAATCAATTAGGTTAACCAAAAGATGCAGATAATTTATCAATTATTTTGTAATTATAAATACAAAATATAATCCATTCCTTGTATAATTTAAAAGCTCATATAGATGTTTTCCACTTGGATGGCATTTATCATATATCTCTACATGGCTAATGTTTGTTATGTTCATGGCTTCCCTTTATTACAAGCCCCCATTGCATGTCCCCAGCTCATGGCTTCATTCTCAGCTCTGAATAACTTTCCCTCTACATCCATGACACATTTGGTGGGAGTCAGTCTGTTAGGTTCACGTAAGCGATCTATTCTCAGAAAACAGCTCTGCAAAGAATATGAGTAAGTATTGTTTGCATAAATTACTTGTCAGGGACCATGGACCTTTAGCACTTCCTACAGATAGTCAAATCAACAGTTTGTTAATTAATGCCAAGGCTTTTGTGATATATTTGTGTGTGTGTCTGTAAATATGTGTATTTATATGGTAGTTACATGTCTACTGTATGGCAAGCAGGCTAATAAGAGTGCCAGTCTGAATCTCTACTCCAGCACTTAGTAACTTAAGAGCTATGTGATACCAGGCAATTTTTTAAATGTTTCTGTGCTTCAGTTTTCTTTTAAACATGTGGATGCAAATATGCTTATAATGAAGGTTAAATATGAAAATGTACATAAAGTGCATATTCTTAATGTTCAGTAGGCAGTAAATGTTAAATAATAGATATTGTGTATATATAACATGTTTGTCATGTGTATATATGCATATACGTATGTGTAATAAACACAAATGTACGTATAAAAGGACCAGAAAGAAATTAACCAACATGTTAGTACAACTATGTTTATCTGATGGGAGTTTTCATTCTTCTTTATACTTTGCTGCAAATTTCAAATTTTCAACAGTGTGCATTTATCACATTTATAAACAGAGAAAAATGATCAATATTTATTCACTTGGAAAAAAATGGTCTGACACATCAGAAAGCTGGTGTGGTTATCAAGAATAATTTCTTCATAACGAGACCTTTTTAAATACTGGAATAGACTAGTAGGTTTATGGAGTTTTGCTTTTTGGAAACCATAACACTCTTCTCCTTTTTAATCCTAATTGAAGGAGGAATAGTACATCTCAGGTTTGCAAAGCCTTGACAGCATGACAAATAGTTCTGTGGTTACAAACAAATTAATTTCTATTACAAAAGGTATGTTTTGGGACTTCCCTGGTGGTCCAGTGGTTAAGACTCCACTCTTCCACTGCAGGGGGCATGGGTTCGATCCCTGGTCCGGGAGCCAAGATCCCGCATGCCACATGGTGTGGCCAAAAAAAAAAAAAGTTATGTTTTATCAATCAACACATAAGGAAGCAGAACTACTAAAGTACCTGGGAAATTGATGTTCTTTTTCTTTTTTCCAAGGAGTTTTCTTCAGAATTGATTGATAATAAGGAAGCAGGTGAACATTTTTTTCCCCTCATATTTAACTCAGAATGGATATACTTCCAACCATGAATATTCAGATTTGATGATATATATACCCTTTAGCAGGGAGCATTTACTGAAGAAAACAACCACAGTTTAAAGACACAAACCAAGAAGATCATTTCAATTGGATCCTGGGTATTTCAAATATAATTTAAGCTTGACCCAATCCAATAATTTCTGCATTTGATCTACTGTAAGTAATAAAGATTACAGTTTAGAAATAAATACAGCCTAATATATAAAGACCAAAGAGACAACTAGGAAAAGTACTTTTTTTTCCCATTCTGTCTTTTTGAACTGGTAAAAATAATTGAATGCAAAAAATTCTAAAAATTATAACTGGTTAAAGATCATAAGTGCTTATGAAATTTGTCAACTCTTCTGGTACTGACACTGCTTGTATTATTTAAGAAGAGTATTTGTCATGTTTAACATCCATTGGTACATCATTTGGGATTTATTGATCCTGGAAGCAATATATATTTTGCTCATATTTATGTAAATATGACTATTCTCTGGGATTCTTATGCATACTTTATTTTTTAATTTATTTGATTTTTATTAGTTTAATTGTATACATTTTACATTTTTATGAGTTTGCTCTTTTGTTGCAACTTATGAAATATTTAAGACACAAATACATATACAGTATAATTTAATAAGCACCTGTGTAACCAACACTAAAATTAAGAAATAAAATATTGCCAATATTATTTAAGCACCCGCTGTACCTCTCCCCAATAATACCCTGTCACCTGGCCACCTTGTCAAAGGAAGGTATTTTCTTGGATTTTGTGTTAAATATTCCCATTGTATTTTTATACTTTTACTATATGTGAAAATGTCCATAAATTATACATAGTATTTGAACGTTTCTATACTCTATTTTTCTGGGGTTTGACTTCTCCATTGATATTATGTTACAGCCATCATCCATGTTGACTATGGGTGCTCCAATTAATTAATTTTCTCTGTATTTAATATCCCATTATATAATTGTAGCACATTCTCCATATAAAGCATGCTTACTTTGTTTCCAAGTTTTTTAGTATCACAAAGAGTGCTGCTAGGAGCATTCTGATACATTTCTCTATGTGCACATATGCCATAATTGGTATACATACCCCAAAGTGAACTTAATATGTCATAGGAATTTGTATATTCAAATGAACATGTTACTGGCAAATGTTTGTATCAGTTTACTCACCATCAACAATATTCTTTACTAATACCTATTATTATCAGACTTGCCATTCGGGTTTCTTCTTTGGTAACTGACTGTTCATGTCTTTAGCCTATTTTTTGCTATGGGATTGTTTATCTTTTTCTGAATTGATTTTTAGATCTTTGTATACTTTGGACATCAAGCCATTTTTAGTTATATTCATTAAAAATAGTTTTTCTTGGACTATGACTTATCTTTTCACATTATTCATAGCTTTTTTTTTTAATTCATTAAAAAATAGACTCAAGAGGTGTTGCAAAAACAGTAGAGTATTACAATCACTAAGCTTAATCCATCTCTCAGCTTCTCTCAGTAGTATACAATCACCCAGTTTCCCCAATAGTGACATTTTATGTAACTATAGTACGTTATCCAAACCAGGAAATTGATATTAGTATAATGAAATCAACTACACTAGAAATGATACACACAGTTTGCCAGTTTTTGCTTGCAACTCTTGTTTTGGGGATGTCTTTTTGTATAATTCTACAATGTAGGTCTAGGTTCGTGTGTATATCTACATATGTGTTAATTCATATAACTCCCACCACATTCGAAATACAGAGCTGATCCACTGGTACAAAGAAGCTCCCTCATAGTATCACTTTATAGTCACACACTCCTTCCTACTTTACTAACTCATGGCAACAACTGGTCTGTTACCCATCTCTGTATTTTGTCATCTCAAGCATGTTATATAAATAGAATCATACTGAATGTAACCATGTATTTTGAAATAATTACATATTATTGCAAAAGAAATTGCAAAGATTGTACAGAGTTCTCAGGTAAATTTTACCCAGTTTCCCCCAATGGTGTTATCTTACATAACTATAGTACTTCAGTATAATGTATTGGTTTAGACCTATGTCCTTTTATCATGCATATACATCTATGTGACTATTACTGCAGTCAAAATTCAGTACGGTTACCTAGTGTTACCCCTTAATAGTGGTGCCAACCCCCTTTGCCCAACCGTGCCTAATACATAGCAACAACTAATTTGTTCTCCATTGCTATCATTTTATTATTTGGAGAATGCTATGAAAATGGATCATATAGTATGTGACCTTTTGAAACTGATTTTTTTTTTCACTCAGCAAGTATGGCCTTTAGATCCATCCAAATTGTTGCATGTATCAATAGGGTTTTTTCCCCCTTTTCATTCCATTGCATAAATGTCCCAGTTTTTTTTAAACGTTCACCTACTACAGGACATTTTGTTTGTTTCACGTTTTCAGCTATTACAAACAAAGCTGCTATGAACAATTGTGTGCAGGTTTCTTTGTGGACATAAGATTTCATTTTCTAGGATAAACATCCAGTTGTACCATTTCTAGTTCATATGGTGAGTGTATGTTTAGTTGTTTTTTTTTTTAACTTTCCAACTGTTTTTTAGAGTCACTGTGCCATTTTACATTTTGTTGACAGAAATAATCAATAAACCAATATATAGTAGGAATAGAAAAGAGTTTTATTTGAGCCAAACTGAGGCCTATAGCCCAGGAGACATGATTCAAGAAGCACTTAAATTGTGTTCCACTGGACTACAAATGGGGGAGGCTTATAAAGGCAAAAACCCCACAAAATTACATAAGTTGTTTGTCATGAATTATAATTGGAGCTGGCAAGAAGTAACGGTGCTTGTTAAGCAAGGATTGGGGTCTGAAATGGTTGCATAGTTACCCGGGGAGGCCCTGAGACCACAAAGTTGCAGCTGGCAGCTGCCAGCAGATATAGTTTTGAGAATGGCTGGTGGTGTCCTTGAGTCTGATACAGTCCAGAAAATTCAAGTTCTCAGTGATGCAGGAACGTGTCTGAAACCACATCCACAGTGGCCACTCAGCTGCATTTTGGATACCTGAACCACAGTTGCTCCATTTTGATTTTTAAATGCGTTCTTTTCTTTAGTGGTTAAAAAGGATGTACATTGTATATTTGATAGGCCACAAAGCAGGCTGTTCTAATTATCGTAAGTTTAAGTTAAAACATGTATAAACCTGAACAACTTCCTCATACCTCAACATGTGAATATTTCTTCCATCAATTTCCACCAGCAATGTATGAATGATCCAGTTTCTCTGCATCATTGCCAACATTTGATACTTTACTTTTTTTTAAGCTGTTCTGATAAGTATGTAGTGATATCTCATCGTCATCCTTAATTCACATTTTCCTGAAATCTAGTGAAGTTGAACTTCTTTTAATGTGCTTATTTGCTATCTGTATGTCCTTTTCAGTGAAATCTTTCTTCATGTCTCTATAAGAAAAAACTCAGTTTTATACCTTGTGTGAGAAAAAACCCTGTTTGTCCCTACTGTGTGTTTCTTTCCTATGTGTCTCCTTTACTACTCACATAGAACACTCATACTTCTGACATTTCTGGTCACCAAATGTTTGGAAGTTTTTTCCCCCTCAAAAAGCAATTCTCTGTGACACCAGCTGGGTATCCTACAGTTTAACTAGGACACTATCTACCTGGAGAGAGCATCAGATCCCACAGGTTAAGGGCTCAGTCCCACAAGAGTGCCCATCCCCCCAACTCCAGATGCCAGTTGCAAGCCCAGGCTATCACTTGTGCTTCTGACTAACCGGCTATAGATCAGAGGTTCTGAAGACCCCTTCCTTGGATTTGATTAATTTGCTAGAATGACTCACAGAACTCAAGGAACCACTTACTTACACTTACTGGTATATTAAAGGATTTGATAAAAGATCTAGATGAACAGCCAGATGAAAAAATATCAGTACATAGGTCAAGGCCTGGGAGGGTCCTGAGCATAGGCACTTCTGTCCCCATGGAGTTGGGGTGCATCACCCTCCCAGTGCAGATGTGTTCTCCAGCCTGGAAGCTCCCCAAACCCTGTACTACTGGGATTTTATGAAGTCTTCCTCATGTAAGCAGGATCAATTATTAACTCCATTTACAGTCCCTCTCTCCTCTCTGGAGGATGAGGGATGGGGCTGAAACTTCCAAGCTTCTAATCATGGCTTGGTCTTTCCAGTGACCAGCCTCCATCCAGGAGCCCCCCAGACTCACCTCAGTAGCACAAACGATGCTTCTAGTGCTCTTATTACTTAGGAATTCACAAGAGTTTTAGGAGTCCTGTGTCAGGGATGGAGTCAAAGACAAATATTAGAACAGGAGATGTTCCTGGTGTTCTTACCACTTAGGAAATTATAAGGGTTTTAGGAACTCTGTGCCAGGAACTGGGGGCAGAGACCAATACATACATACATACATACATATATATATATATATATATAAAATTTATTTATTTATTACTTCATAATATCTTTTGTCCATTTTCTAATTAATTGTTTCCTTTTTTTTTTTTTTTTTTTTTTTTGAAGTACACGGGCCTCTCACTGTTGTGGCTTCTCCCATTGCGGAGCACAGGCTCCGGACGCTCAGGCTCAGCGGCCATGGCTCACAGGCCCAGCTGCTCCCCGGCATGTGGGATCTTCCCAGACCAGGGCACAAACCCGTGTCCCCTGCATCGGCAGGCTGACTCTCAACCACTGCGCCACCAGGTAAGCCCTGTTTCCTTTTTTAAATGTTGTTTTCAGATGTCTTTAGATATTCTACATATGAATGCTTTGTACATATTTGGTTTGGCAAATATTTTCCTTGGCTTGTATTTTCATACTCTTGAAAAGATTTTTCATGAATAATTTTTTTTTATTTTGATGAAGTCTAATTTATCAATCTTTTCTTTTATGGATTATGTTCTTGGTATAATGTCTAAAATCTTCAGTAGATCCCCAAAGCTTGCTCCTACATTTTCTTCTAAAAGTTTTATAGCTTTACATTTTATATTTAACTCATATGTAACATTGAATTTATTTTTGTATAAGATCTGAGATTTAGGTCAAAATGCATTTTTTCCCAGTGGATGTTCAATTGCTCCAGCACCAGTTTTTGTAAAGTCTATCCTTCCTCCATTTAATTACTTTTGCAACTTTGTTGAAAATCAATTTCTGTACTTATATGGGGGTATTTCTATGGTCTCTTTTCTGATCTATTCGTCTATATGTCCACCCAGCCACCAATATCACAGTCTCGATTACTACAGCTAATCAATGTCTTGAAATCTGATAAAGAGATTCCTCCCATTTTTACTCTTCTTTTTAAAACATTGTTTTAGCCATTCTAGTTCCTTTGCCTTTCCATTTAAACTTTTAGATGAGATTAACTAGACATGGAAAAAAATCTTGCTGAAATTTTTATAGGTATTATGTTAAACCTGTTTTATCAATTTGACAAAAATTGAGATTATTACTATATTGAGTCTTTTAATCCATGAACATATTATATCTCTCCATTTATTTAGATATTCTTTTATCTCATTCATTAGTGTTTTGTACTTTTCTGCATACAATGCCTGTACATATTTTTTTAGATTTATACTTAGGTATTTCAGAGTTGTGTTGTTTTTTGAGTGAGTGTCAGTGATATTGCATTTATAGTTTCCATGTGTTCATTACTACTATATAGAAATACAACTGAGTTTTGCATATTGATCTTAAAGTCTGCAACCTTGCTGTGTTCACTTACTAGATCTAGGAGTTGTTTTGTAGATTTCTTGGGTTTTTAAATATACACAGTCATGACTTCTTCAAAGAGGGAGAGTATTATCTATTCATATATGATTCTTAAGACTTTTATTTCTTTCATTACCTTATTGTGCTGGCTAGACATTCTAGTACTATGTTAAATAGCAGTGGTGAGAGTGAACATTCTTGCCTTGTTCCTGATCTTATGGAAAAGTCATTCAGTCTTTCACCATTAAGTATAATGTCAAATTTAGGTATTTTTAGATGTTCATTATCAAGTTGAGGGAATTCGCCTCTATTATATCCTAAGAGTTTTGTTATACATAGGTGCTGAATTTTGTCAGTAATAATAATTATCATCATCATTATTTTCTGTCTGTACGACATTCTGCTATTCATTTAAGACTTCGGTAACTTCTGTCTTCTTTTTTTCTCTGTCAGTCTTACTAGAGGTGTGTCAATTTTATTGGTCCTTCCAAAAAAAAAAAAACCCACAAAAATAAACACAAGCTTTTAGTTTCATTGATTATCTCCATTTTTTTTTTTGTTTTTTTGTTTACAATTTCATTAAGTTCTGCTCTTTATCATTTTCTTTCTTTTCTTGCTTTTGGTTTATTTTGCTCTTCTTTATCTAGGTTCTTGTGGTGTGAGTTTAAATTACTAATCTGAGACTTTTCTGCTTATTTAATTTACTATCTTAGTGCTATAAAGTTCAGTCTCAGCACTGCTTTAGCTGTGCCCCACAAATTTTGAAATATTGTATTTTCATTTTAATTCAGTTCAGCATATTTTTAAATTTCTTTTGAGACTTCTCTGACCCACAGATGATTTAAAAGTCTTTCTTAGTTTCCAAATATTTAGAGTTTCCCTGTTGTCCTTCTGTTATTGATTTCAATATTGGCTCCATGATCATTAGAGAGTGCACTCTATATGATTGTAATTATTTTCAATTTGTTACGGTTTGTTTCATTAACTAGGATATGGTCTGTCTTGGTGTATGTTGCATGATGTCTTGAAAAGAATGTGCATTCTCCTTTTTTTGTGTAGAATGTTCTATAAATGTTTCTTAGATTCTGTTGGTTGATGGTTCTTCTATATCCTTGCTGATTTTGTACCTGGTTGTTGTATCATTTGTTGAGAGAGAAGAGTGTTCAACACTCCTGGTGTGTCTTTGTTAAATTAACATATGTTAAAAGGAGCATAAGTTAAGGGTGCTGAATGGTGAGTGGTGGTCCGACAACAGACCACAAGAGAAATTGAAATAGAGAAGTTCGTTACTCACAAGTCCTGGGGGAAGTACATCCAAGCCTCCAGGGGCCACATGGGGAGATCAAGGCAGAGTGCAGACAGAGGCAGAACCTGGGACACATGCCTTTATTAGGGTCTGTGGGTGGAGTGCTTTGGGATTCCCAGGCTAAGGCCGGATTGGTCAATTCAAAACAAAAGAGTAGAGTTTTGGTAAGTTACATGGGATCTCATCTAAGGGACATGTAAAGGGGTGGCCCTGGGAGGCAGAGGAGACTGTTGATCACAAGGTCTATTGCAGAAGTCATATCAGGAACTTAGTTTGCTTGTGACTCTATGGAATGCTATCTAGAGCATGCACGTGCATGGGGGGCTAGTGGTAGTTTAAGGTCTCTGCAGGCTGCTTGGCCAAACAAAATGGATGCCAAGGCAATAATACCATGGAATAGCTTAGCTAATCTTTAATAACTCTAAATATAATTATAGATTTATCTATTTTTCTTTTCAGTTCTATCTGGTTTTGTTTCACATATTTTTCAGCTCTATAGTTTAGTGAATCCACAGTGAACACTGCAGTATCTTTTCGGTAGATTGACCCTAAAACTTGCAGAAAGTAATGTAGTCCTGTCAACACATTGATTTTTGCCTCAGAAGACTTATGTCAGACTTTGGAACTACAGAACCATAAAATAATAATTTGTGTTGTTTTAAACTGCTAAATCAGTGGTGTTTGATAAAGCAGGAAAGGAAAACTAATATGCTAGTATAAGCAATTATTCCTATAAATTCTTCTAATCACTGCCTTACTTGCATCCCATAGATTTTGATATATTGCATTTTAATTTTCATTGATTCATTTGAACATATTTTTTAAATTTACCTTGAGAAATCTTCTTTGACCCATATATTCTTTAGGGGTATGTTAGTTAATTTCCGATAATTTAAAGAGTTCCCTGTTGAGTTTCTGTTATTGATTTCTAGTTTCAGTCCATTACATTCAGAGTCCAATCACATTCTGTGTGATTTCATTCTTTTACCTTTGTTAAGGTTTTTTTATTACACAGGGTCTAGCTTGTGAATATTCTATGTGTGCTTGAAAACAATATGTGTTCTGTTGTGTTGGGTCGTGTTCTATAAACACTAATTGTATCCTGTTAGATTATGATGCTGTTCAGTTCTATATCCTTTTTACTATATTTATATCCTCTAAATCCTTGATGAGTTCTTTTCTGCTGTTACTGTTGATCCCTTAGGGAAAGGTGTTTAAATCACTGACTATAAGTGTGGATTTGTCTACAAGTCTGTCGGTTCAGTTCCCTCAGTTTTTTTTTTTTTTTTTTTTTTTTTTTTGTGGTACGCAGGCCTCTCACTGTTGTGGCCTCTCCCGTTGCAGAGCACAGGCTCCGGACGCACAGGCTCAGCGGCCATGGCTCACAGGGCTAGCCGCTCCGCGGCATGTGGGATCTTCCCAGACCGGGGCACAAACCCGTGTCCCCTGCATTGGCAGGCGGACTCTCAACCACTGCGCCACCAGGCATTTTAACAAGCATTCTCAAGTGATTCTATGCCTGAAGTCTGTGGTGCATATTTTGAGTTAAAATCACTTTAGATTCTGGCCTTGCACTAATTCCCACATCAGCACCTCCTAAGTCCTAGAGGCATAGTTCAATAATAGAAACCATTCCATTTACATGAAGATATATCATAGGTTTAATTTTTTAACCTGGACTCCACTGAATATTTGATGAATTTATTAAAAATCTCTCCATTTGTGTGCTCTAAATCACCTTCAGTAATTTTACTCTAAAATGAGCAAGAGGTACAGCTAGTGTTGGCCACAGACCTGATTTTGGGCTTTTTACTTTATGTCATTGGAACTATATTTGGTTTTTGGCCATGGAGAAATGTTCAGAAAGAACCAATTTTAATATCATTCCATAACATTTTAAAATGTCCACTGAACAAGAATTCTGAGCTACCTAATCATTTTATTTTGTAATGCAGTCCATGGTACCTCCACTGGCATCTAGCCAACACACCCGGGCTCTTTAATCAGTACATAGTTAAATATATTTTAATGACATGTCTATTGAAACTGTTATTATAAAATGTAACTGCAACAGTTCTGGCTGTGAACCAATTTTACCTAATATATACTACATGGCCTATGTCAAAATAAAGTATTTGACAAGGGAGAGGAAAAAAGAGAGAGATTGACTGATATTTGTTCTGACTCTAAAGAAAAGGTCAGAGTTATTTGATCTTGATCTCCAGATGGGAAACTACAGATTTATCTCTTATTACATGTACTTATTTTTCTGCAAAATCTGTGATGAATGAATTTTTGTGAGGACAGTCACATTTTAAGTTCACAAGAATGCTATCAATGGCTTCAGTAAAGATAATAATTATCCTAATTTTATATCTGTTAACCCCTTTATATATAAATCCACGTTTTAACTGTCAACTTTTTTTTTTTTTTACAGCTAAACTTGTTTGTAATATTATTCTTTATTTCCTGCCATTTGTAGATATTCTCAACAAAGATAAACCATAATTTCACCATGGCAATGCCACCTTCCAAATTTGCCTTTCTGCACATAAGACGTCAAATTTTACTCCATTACCTTCTCGTCAAAGATACTGTGCTGGTGCAATACCTTGCCAAATAATATTGACTTGTTTAATGTTTGTTATCCTCATAGTATTTTTTTAAAGGAAGGACACCCAGGAGATGTAAAATTGTTCTTTGACATTTTTGATAATTTATTTTAACTGAGCTAAAATTTACCTCACATACAATTCACTATTTTAACAATTTTAAAGTGCACAATTCAGTGGCTTTTAGTACATTCAAGGTGTTGTGTAATCATCATCACCATCCAATTCAAGAATATTTTCATCACCCCAGAAAGACAATCCATACTCATTAAACAGTCACTCACTATTCCTCTCCTCCCCTCAGCTACTTGTGACCACTAATCTGTATTCTACATCTGTGAATTTGCCCCTTATGGACATTTCATATAAACAGAATCATAAATTATGTTTCCTTTGGTCTTCTGGATTCTTTCACTTAGCACAGTATTTCTAGGATTGATCCATGTTGTAGCATGTATCAGTACTTCATTCCTTGTTATGGTTGAATAATATTCCACTGTGGGAATATACCACATTTTGTTTATTCATTTATCAGTTGAGTTATTTCTACTTTTTGGTTATTATTCATAATGCTGCTATGAACATTTTTGTTTGAGCTCCTGTTTTGGGTATATACCTAGAAGTAGAGTTTTGAGTCATATGGTAATCCTCTGGTTAACCTTTTGAGGAAATTCCAAAACGTGCAGAGCACTTCACCATTTTACATTCCCACCAGCAATGCATTAGTCTTCCAATTTCTCTACATCCTCACCAGCACCTGTTATGTTCATTTTGTGTTTTTAATTATTGTAGCCACCCTAATGGGTGTGGAGCGGGATCTCATTGTGGTTTTGATTACTTGCTTTTCCTCAGTGGCAAATATTGTTGAGCATCTTTTTATGTGTTTTTGGGCAATTTGTGTATCTTCTTTGGAGAAATGTTTATTTAAGTCCTTTGCCCATGTTTAATTAGCATTTTTGTCTCTTTTTTTTTTGAAAATTTTATTGGAGTATAGTTGATTTACAATGTTGTGTTAGTTTCTGGTGTACAGCAAAGTGAATCAGTTATATATATACATATATCTACTCTTTTTTAGATTCTTTTCCCATATAGGTCATTACAGAGTATTGAGAAAAGTTCCCTGTGCTATGCAGTAGGTCCTTATTAGTTATCTATTTTATATATAGTCGTGTGTATATGTCCATCCCAGTCTCCCAATTTGTCCCTCCCCCCACCCCCTGCTTTCCCCCTGGTAACCATAAGTTTGTTTTCTACATCTGTGACTCTGTTTGTCTTTTTTTTTAAATAAAATTTGATTGGCATTTTTGTCATTTTAAAAATTGAGGTATAACTAAAACTGCACATATTTAATGTATACAATTTCATGAGTTTGGATGTATGCATACACCTGTGAAACTATCACCACAGTCAAGGTAATAGACATATATATCACCTCCAAAAGTTTCCTTGTGTCCCTTCAAATTTTTTTATCATAAGAATAGTTAACATGAAATCTACCCTCTTAAAGTTTTAAGTACACAGTAGAGTACTGTTGACTACTGCACTATGCCATAGAGCAGATTTTGAGAACAAATTTATCTTGCATAACTGAAATTTCATACAAATTGAAAAAACAACTCCCCATTTCCCCCTCATCCCCCCGTCCCTGGTAATCATGGTTCTAATCTCTACTTTTATGAATTTGACAATTTTACGTACCTCATATAAGTGGAACCAAGCAATATTTGTCTTTCTGTGACTGGCTTTGTTGTTGAATTGGAAGAACTTTTAATATATTCTGGATACTAGATCATTATCAAATATATGATTTGCAAATATTTTCTCACATTCCATGGATTGTTTTTTCACTCTCTTGATAGTAGTATCCCTTAATGTACAAAAATGTATGATTTTGATTAAATCAGCAGATCCATTTTTACCTAGTTTTCTTTAGTCACTTGTGCTTTTACTGTCATATCTAAGAATCCATTGTCACATCCATTGTCTTGAATGTTAACTCCTATTTTTTCTAAGAGTTTTATAGTTTTAGCTATTACCTTTATCTATCTTGAGTTAATTTTTGTATATGGTATGAGGTAAGGGTCCAACTTCATTGTATATGGTATGAGGTAAGGGTCCAACTTCATTCTTTTCCATGTGAATATTGGTTGTCTCAACAACATTTCATTAAAAGGACTATTCTTTCCCCATTAAATTGTCTTGTCACTCTTGTGGAAAATCAATCAACCATAGATGTATGGCTTTATTTGTGGACTCCCAATTCTTTTGATCTATATGTTTACCTTATGCCAGTACCACACTGTTTTGATTATTGTAGCTTTGTAATAAGTTTTAAAATTGAGAAGTATATGTCATCTAACAGCATTCTTCTTTTAAAAATTATTTTAGTTATTTGGGGTCCCTGGTAATTCCACATAAATTTTAAGATCAGCTTGTCCATTTCTGACAAAAAGTCAGTTGGATTTTTGGTACAGATTGTATAGAAGCTACAGATCAGTTTTGGAGTGTATTACCATTTTAACAATATTAATCGATGAATGTGGAATGTCTTTCTGTTCATTTAGTTCTTTCATTTATTTCAACAGTGTTTGGTAGTTTTCAGTGTACCAGTCGTGCACATTCATTGTAAATGTATTCCTAAGTATTCCGTGGTGTTATTGTAAATGAAATAGTTTTCTTCATTTCATTTCAGGTTGTTAACTACTGTAGAAATAAAACTTATTTTTGTATGTTGATCTTATGTATTGCAACTATGCTGAATTTATCTATTATCTCTGACAGTTTCTTAGTAGACTTTAGGATTTCCTCTATATGATATCATGTCACTTGCATATAGAAATTGTTTCACTTTTTACGTTCCAATTTGCTAATGACTTTCTTTTGATTACTTCATTTACCTGCCTAAAACTTCCAGTGCAATGTTGAATAGAAATAACAAAATGGACATCCTTATTTTGATCCTGATACTAGGGAGGGAACTTTCCATCTTTCTCAATTTAATATGTTGTTAGCCGTGGGTTTTTCAGAGATGCCTTTTACTGATTAAGGATGTTGCCTTCTATTCCTATTTTATTGAGTGTTTTCTTATCAATAAAGGGTGTTGCACTTTGTCAAATGTTTCTTCTGCAGCAATTGAAATGATCTTTTTTCTTTCACTTTATTAATATTGTGTATTAAATTTATTTTCATACGTTAACTCACCCTTGTATTCCAGGGATAAATCCTGCTTGGTCATGGTGTATAATCCTGTCAGTATGCTGCTGGATTCAGTTTGCCAGTATTATGTTGAGGATTTTTGCATCATATTCTTAGGGGACATTGGTTTGTAGTTTTTGGTTTCTTTTTAATGATGTCTTTGTCTAGCTTTTGTACCAGAGTAGTACTAGTCTCATAAAATGAGTTAGAAGTAATCACTCCACTATTTTTAGGGAGAATTTGAGAAGGATTGATGTTAGTTCTTCTTTAAATGTTTGACTAGAAAAGCCATCTGTCTGGTCCTGGGTTTTTCTTTGTTTGAAATTATTTGAATGCTGAGTTAATCTCTTTGCTTATTATAGGTTTGTTTATGTTCAGTTAATTCAGATCTGTTTTGTGAACAGGCAACTGATGGGGTTCAGGGCAGGCTGCCCTAGAATGTGCCACTTTGGCATGTGGATTATTTTGAGCTGAAGGCAATCAAGGCAAACAGACTTAAGAAGAGCTTTTTACCTCTCCCTTAACTGCCTAAGTAGACTTTAGAAAAAGAGCTTATACCAGAAAGAGAGCTATTACCAGAGGTAACTTTTTACTTTAGAAAGATTTAACCTCATGACAGGGCAAACATTTGCTGTTCCCATCTTCCTGTGGATTGCTTTCCTCCCTTTGAAGTTCCAGATCCTTGCCTGCCCTCTTCTCCTTAGCTTAGGGTGGCATATAAGCCTCAAGTGCCTGACTGTCAGGGAACTTTATATTTTGGGTGCTCCCGTACATACGAAATTTAATTTGTTTTTCTCCTTTTAATGTGTTTTATGTCAATTCAACTATCAGGCCAGCCAAAGAGCCTAGAAGGGAAGAAGGGAAAAGTTTTCCTCCCATACACAAAGAAAAAAGATGATAATTTCAATCTTTGCATTGTCAAAAAAATCTCTACCTTTACTTAGACTATTTAAGTAGTTGCCTTGATTTTACAGTATTATCTTGAATAGTCTTATTCTGGCCAGAAGGAAATGATTAATTGCCAGCTTGTGACCTTTCTTTTAGACTTGGGAATGCCTGAGGGCTTGGCATTTAGTTGGAATCTCTTTACACCTTTAACTCCAGGAACTTATAGGAGTATGCCAGATCTAAGTTGAGAACCCAGTTGAGGATTGTGTACTGGGCCAAGCAACCATACCTCATTTTCAAGATTGTTTATTGAGTAATGGATAATTACTCATTACCCCAAGGGTGTTGCTTGACTATGTAAAAATAAAAACTGAAAGGATGTCAGACTTGAAGGCATTCCTGAGTTGAAATGATCCATGCCCCCATCTCTTGTGATCATTTGTGACTTGAGAGTGGAGTGAATAAGACACTGAAAGCTATGCCTTGAGTCAAGCACACTCCACTTTTC
The DNA here is from genome assembly GCF_949752795.1 of Hyperoodon ampullatus. Taxonomy (NCBI): domain Eukaryota; kingdom Metazoa; phylum Chordata; class Mammalia; order Artiodactyla; family Ziphiidae; genus Hyperoodon; species Hyperoodon ampullatus. Next base: position 33,433,121 of record NC_136913.1, read on the forward strand.
AATTGTGCATTCTGTGTGGTTACCAAATTGTATAACCATAAGTCACTTAATATGCATTCAACAACCACAAAGATTGTCAATTTTGGTAATTAAAGCAAGATTCAATATAATTTTAAATATTAGGGAAAAGCATTATTATAAAAATAGTGATAATAATAATAATGGCTTCATATCAGTGGGAGGAATGATACTGTTAGAGTCTCAAAACAGAACATATTTTTTTACCTAGGTGGTGGATACATTGAGCTTGTAGATCACTCTACATGGTCAATGTTTATGCTTCTGTACTCTATTTCTACCAAGCATGAGAAAATACTCTCTCACGATTATGGGTTAACAAAATTGGTGGTTCTGGAAGATAGTTCTGGATATTCAAATGAAAAATGAAGTGAAGCATTCTGTGGAAGTTTCTCATGGAAATCTACTATCCAGATTCCATCAGATGCTGAGCTGTGATGACAAGCTCAATAGCAGAAGGTAAAATAGAGCGGGATAGATAAAATAGGGATAGAGTGGCAAAGATAATAATTTTCAGTGTCATTCAAAGTTTCTTCAGATTCTGTTACCAGAACTTTATTAACCTGTACAAAACCCTTATATATATATATTTTAAATGTGCCTCAGTCCTCTCAGAATTGACATAATCCTGTATTTACAGTTGACTGACTCTTGAACAACACAAGTTTGAACTGATGCGTCCATTTGTATGTGGATTTTTTTCAATGAATACATACTGCAGTACTGCAGGATCCACAGTTGATTGAATCTGCAGATGTGGGGCCATAGATATAAGGGGCTGACTGTAAAGTAACATGCAGATTTTCTATTGTGCAGAGGGTCAGTGTTGCTCAGGGGTCTATTGTACCTGGTTTTACCTGATGGTATCTTTGTGCAAAGAAAGATTCATCTGTTCCTCTAGTCAGGCACAGCTTTAAATATGTTTATTGACTTAGCAAGTAGTATGTAGGCTAGATATCAACATTTATAACCTCAGTTGTGAATGAATGACATACTGATAAATAAGTTATGTCCATTAAGTATTTGGAATTTGTAACTTATATCTTCAAAGAGCAAATGAAAATATGTAACTCAGTATTCTCAATTTCACCATTTCATTAACACCAAGTAGAGAAAACTAACTGCCAACATTTTCCTGTGAATAAGGTTTCAATTGCAACCTCCCTTATTCACATAAACACTCTCTTCCTTTCTAGCCTCATGGTTCATGCTCTATCATACTTATCCCGAAGTCTCTTCTCTGTATCGTGCGTTCATTTTTAACTTCGTGACAGAAATGACTGGTATCATATGTGAGTAGTTGTTCTTCCACATTGTATGTCAATAGTATTGTGGAACATCTTACAGAGACATTTAAGAAAATGCTTTCACCAATTTCATCTTCTCCAGAATTATATTTTGGAATTGATATTGCAATATGAGGCCCATGTGTTATTTTTATTTTATTTTGCTTCATTTCATTTTTGCTGCATTTTTATAAACCTCAATATGCCTCTGTAGTTTTGTTACCAAGTCCAAACTCGCTCTGCTTGCCTCACAACAGGCTAATGAATCGAAGACAAGGTGTTGTTGATGCAGGGAATACGACTTTATTCGGAAAGCCGGCAGACAGAGAAGATGGCAGACTAGTGTCTCTGAGAAACCATCTTATCAGGGTCTGGATGCTAGTTTCTTTTATAGCACAGAGATGGGGAGGAGATGAGGAAGTAAAGTAAAAAGGCCATAAGTTTTGCAACTATCCCCTGGAATGGCCAGCCTCCGTGAGGGGATGTGTTAGTTTCTTCTTTCTTGCAGCCATCCACAGATGGGCGGGGTCAGATTATCTCCCTGTGAGCTGAGCAGTAGAGGGGCAGGGTTCCCTGAGGCAGGCCATTATGTATGATTAGAATAACAAAAGCAATGTAAAGCAAAGGTTAAAGTCAAAGAAACACATCCAAATTGGAGTCCGATTTAGCTCTTCCCTGTTAGAGTTTTTGTCTCATCTTCCTATGTTCAGCAACAAAATGCATCCATTTAATTTTATAAAGCATAATTTAATACTGGTTCTGAGGAAATTTCATTGATTTACCAGAAGGATCCCTATTCTTTGTTTGAAAATATCTGACTTTACGATGGAATTGTGCCACTATTTGACAAAACTTTGTAACAGACAATACGTGGAAGAAATTAGTCAACAGTCTAATTAAATCTGCCTTTCAGATATTTATTGCTATATTCCCTATCACATTTTTCTTTTCTAGCTCCTTCTGTAAAATCATCATAGGCACAGATGCTCTTCTCTAATCACATGCAGATTTATCCTTTGTATTCATGTGGTAGCTCTATTTACATTTACATTCTGAATTCATGTGCTTCTATTATCCTTTTTTCATCTCACTTGTGCTTCATGAACAATTTTTCATTTATCAATGTGTTTTTTGATGAATTCTGGAATATAATGCAAGACAGTGGCTGTAATTGAACAAGCAAATTGAACAAGCAAAAATAACCAAATGACACAAAATCAAATTGGGTGAGACAAGCTATATCCTGTTATCTAAACTATTAGTCAAGGAGAACTGCAAAGACAGCCCTGGAAGGCATGCATGATCACTAGGAAAGAGACAGTTAGAACTTAAAAGGATTTGTGTCAAAATCACAACATTCCATGTCTTTTTCTTAGAATCACTTATTGAAGTGTGATATGCAAAAACTTGGACTTTTTTTTTTTTTTTTTTTTTTGCTGTACGCAGGCCTCTCACTGCTGTGGCCTCTCCCGTTGTGGAGCACAGGCTCCGGACACGCAGGCTCAGTGGCCATGGCTCACTGGCCCAGCCACTCCGTGGCATGTGGGATCTTCCCGGACTGGGGCATGAACCCGTGTCCCCTGCATCGGCAGGCGGACTCTCAACCACTGTGCCACCAGGGAAGCCCCAAACTTGGACATTTGATGTATACAACTTGATCCATGTAATCGTCATCACAGTCTATGCCATAAACATATCCAACACCTCTAAAAGTTTTCTCATGCCCTTTTTATTTGTAATTATTTTTGTGTGTGATAAGAAAACATAAGTTCTACTCTCTAGCAAATTGTTAAGTGTACAATACAATATTGTTAACTACAGGCACTATGTTGTACACAGAATAAGTTCCATAGGACTTACTCATCTTATGTAGCAAACTTTGTACTCTTTGACTAATACCTCCCCATTTTTCCCTCTCCCAGGCCCTGGCAACCACCATTCTACTCTCTGCTTCCATGAGTTTGACTATTTTAGATCCCTCATATAAGTTCCTCATGTAGTATTTTTTTGTCCTTGTGTATCTGGCTTATTTTGCTTAGTATAAGGTCTTCAGGATTCATCCATGTTGTCACAAATGTCAGGATATCCTTTTTTATGACTGAATAATATTCATGTTTGTGTGTGTATATATATCACATTTTCTTTACCCATTTGTCTGTTGATGGACACTTAGGTTGTTTCTGTGTCTTGGCTATTGTAAATAATGCTGCAATGAACATGGGGTACAGATATCTTTTCAAATTAGTGATTTCATTTTCTTTGGATAAATACCCATAAGTGAGATTGCTGATCATATGGTAGTTCAGTTTTTAGTTTTTTGAGGAACCAACATACTATTTTCCATAGTGGCTGTACCACTTCACATTCCTACCAGCAGTGCCTAAGAGTTCCTTTTTCTCCATATCCTCACCAACACTTACTATCTCTTGTCTTTTTGATAATACCCATTCTAACAGGTGTGAGGTGACCTCTCATGGTTCTAATTGAGCATTTTATATGATTTACTTTTTTTCTTTTCTTAGCATATCAACTGTACTTCTTTTATTTTTTAACTTTTTTAGTGTTTGTCTTGAGTTTGCAATACATATTTATAATTAATCCAAGTCCACTTTCAGATAACACTATACCACTTTACAGGTAGTGCAGGTACATTATAATAATAAAATGTTTCTAATTCTTCCCTCTCATCCCCTGTATTAGGTAAATATATATATATATATATATATATATAAAGTGATTTTTTTAAAAGAGACTCTAAGTCACAACTGTTGGGTAATGAATTCTGAATGCCCAATGAATGATTTCCCCCAAAATGAAAGTACATTATTAAAAGCTACTTAAAATATGTAAAAATTTCAATAAATCAAACAGAAAATTGAAGTTAGAATTAATTCCTGGGGAAAAAATTCCCAGATTAAGGTAATTTTATTATCAAGTCTTTAAATTTTCAAGATATTTGCTGGTTAAATTTCCCACTGTATAGAAACTTGAAATATTAGTTCATTAAGTCCATGGATCTGGGTTTGTCTTATTATTCAAAAATGGAAAAGAATAATATATAAGAAACATATAGAACTAGCTCAGTTTAGCTTGCTCTTGAATATAGATACAGAAATTCTAAATATAGCCATTCTATTTATAGTGATCAAGACTCACATCTACTGTGTCAGCAGATTACCTTGGTGGTTAAAATTATGGTAGAGAATCTCTGACAACCCACCACACCTGCCATCTTGTAGCTATCAATGGGACCCAAATTCCTATTTAAATTAACAACAAATATACATGGCTTGATGTAACCAATACAATGTAATTATTTTTGACATGCTAAGTAATAAAACAACACAATTAATTAATTAATTGAGGTAAATATATTGTCAAAAAGAAGATAATATCAAAAAAGTGACTGCTCCCTGTTCATTAATACTATTATGTGTCTACTTGACTATATGCTAGATTTAAGGTGGATATTTTATTTCTATAGAAATGTGCAGCTTCTAAATTTTGCATGTTTAAATGGACTCTTCTTAGTTCTAGTTCAACTTTCTCATTTTACAAGTGAGGAAACTGAAACTCAATTTTTCATTGCTTGCCTAAGTCAGAAGATGTTTAGAAAAAATGAAAAGTATGTGGATATTAAACAATTTATATTTGCAAATTTTTGGTCTTCTTAACAACTCCCTCATAATTTATAGTTTAGCACAGAATAAATATAGAATAGAATAATAAAAAGAAAAGAAAACAATATATGTTTAAGATGATTCCAAAGGATACACTATATTTTATTATATGACACAAAGCAAGAGATTCGGAGAAAGGTGTAATAGTCACCTTCTTATTGGCTCTGGAATAGAAAGGGAATGGAGTCTTTGGGGCCAGCTTAAGTGACTAAATCAGGACTGAGCTGCATCTACACGATTCTGAAAGAAATTATATGCCTTTTTTTGTCTTTTTTCTCCACCTCTTCCATAGATCTGTTACCTTCTTTCTTTGATGATTTATTTTCCTCCAAATTCAAATTTTCATTTACTATATCAACAACTAAGTATTCATAAGTATTGGTCAAATAAGGTTCCTTGAATATTATAAAATATTTTGTTATTACTACTTGTATGTGACAAATAGATCCCATTATACTTATTCTATGTTCTTTAAGAAGAAATTCTAAGTCAGTTAGCTGTATCTTAAAAGGAATATATCTCTTTTCAAAGATCTAACAGAAATGTCCAGAAAACAGGTTAATTTTAACAAACAAAACCATTTAAGTTTTCTTATCATCATAATAGTATATAGAAACATCCCCTCCAAAATATTCTTTTACATTCAACTACTTTCAAAGCATCTTGAAACTTCCTAGCATTCTTAATTAGCCTGAATAAGACTTTAGCTGCAGACATGACAGAGGCAAAAGCAGCTTCAGATTCAAAGTAAGTTTATATCCAAATAAAATAGTTGAAACAGAGCATTTTCTGAGTTAACAATATTTTCTAGACCAAAGTGTGATTTAATCACAATGTACATGCACACACACACACGTATGTCCATCTCTTCACAAGACAAGCAATCTCCTATGTAGCTAACTCATAGTAACTATAAGCATAAGCTTCTCAACCTCTCTAGGATGTAGTTTCTTAGTCTGTAAAGTGGGATCAATAAGGTCATCTAATTCAGAGCTCTTGGGAGGGCTAAGTGAACCAATAAATGTAAGGCACATAGCAGAGCACCTCATACCAGGAAAACACTAAATATATATTAGTGATTATTATTACATGTATTTCTAAAGTTATTTTAAAATATTTAAGAATCATGATGTCCATCTTTAGAAGTGTTTCTCCAAATGGATGCATTATTTTTAACCCCTAGACTTCTTTCCCAATAATCAAAGAAAAACAAAGATTTTATTCATATAAGAATATTATTTATTGTAGTGCAATTCCTCATTTGTTTTTGTGGAAGCATCTTATGAAAAAATGTAACAGTAAAAAAGCAATAATAATAACAGTTATAGCAGCAATAATAATAAAATTATAGTAATAACACCTTCCAACTTTTTACAGTCTATGAGTCCTCACAAAAGCCTTCAAATAAATAAAACAAACATTATAAATATCCTGTTACCCTACCTACCAATGTGCACATTTTGTTTTAATAACAGATGATAAATTTGAGGCTCTAAGGGATAAAGAGAAAATTATACGGCAGATTGGTGAGGTGAGCACACAAAATAGAATTTCCATCCAGATTCTGTAACTCTTCATCTATTGCTCTTATCACTGTTATCTGAAATCTTCCTTCTAGTACATTAGAATACAACTTTAGGATTAGTCAGAAAATCCTTTTTATTTTGACAATGTTTGTAAAATTGTGATAGGAATAGATATGTGGATATAAAGTCCCCTCCTGCCAGCAGGATTATTCAATAAATTACTTTAAAATCAATGTCCTGTCATTCAGAACACACTATTCCACATAAAATCCACTCACTTATGAAACTGCATTGCTAAGATATTCCTTCCTGGTAGTCCATAATTCAGACTATCCATTCTATAGCATTGATTGAATACATTTTATATGCTGGGCATGGTGCTAAGCACTATGGATACAAGGGTGAAAAGGGGAGAGACGGTTCCTGCTGTCACTGAACTTACAGATATCATTATTTAGAATGGATATGGATAATAGGACGGTTAAGTCACAATGTGGTTAAGGGCCATGACAGGAGAATTGCAGAGCTATGAGGGTGCACCAGGGAAACATAAGACCCCTACGTGCAGAGGTATGGTTCCCCTGCATATGTATAGGTTGTGGTATGGGAAAATGCCCCAGTTATAAGAAAGACCATCAGCAAAAATATAGATGCTGGAAGAACTCAGTGAAGTATAATGTGGCTTCGACATAGAGGAAGGTAACCAGAAGTGAGAATGAAGTCATTGGCTGGGGCCATGCCATTAGGGCCTTGTAGACATCATCCTATTAGCAGTGAGCTTCTGTGGACAGATTTTAGGCCTGGTAATGACAAGACTGGATTTCAATTTAGAAAGACCACCGTGTCCAGAGTGTGAAGGATGGTGTGGGAAATGTGGGGAACATCGTAGATGGCAGAAGAACAGTTTGGAGACCTTTACAGTGATCCTGGCCTGCCTGAATGTGGGGAGTTGCAGTGGAGAGGGAGAGAAGTGAATGCATTTGATAGATATTTAGGAGACAAAAGGGATGGGAATTGTGGACTGGAAGTGGAGTGGGAGAGAGAAGCCATTGTTTAGGATGGCACTCAGCTTTCTGGATTGGATACCAGGAGGGATAGTAGGTATGAACACAGGGTTGGGGTGTTTGGAAGAAGATGGTTTCGGAAAGAGGAATTCGTTTTGTGCCATGTTGTTGAAATGCCTATGGGAATCCAAGGAAAGATATCCAGAAGGCAGTTGACTACAGATTCCTGAATCTCTAGATTGGGATCTAGGTTGGAGGTATAGCCCAGGAATTATAACTGAGATCATGGAAGGGAGAAGAGAAAAGCAGCTAGGAGAGAATTCACATTGACATAAAGAATTTAAAAGGGCAGGTAGAGAAAGTGGATCCCATGAGGGATGCTCAGAGGAATAGTCAGAGAGATGAGAGGAACCCCAAGGCGGTATGATACGTGGAAGCCCAGAGAGATTTTGAAGAAAGAATAGTCACAGTATCAAATGCTGCTCAGAAGTCAAGTTATAATGGAGGGATGTGTTATCCTTACCTCTAACATTTCCTTCCAGTTAAAGGGGAGCTAAAGTATGTACTCTTAACTGCCTCGTTCCTCTGCTAGCTTCCTCTTTCTTCCTGGGAAATACAGTGATTTATTTGATTGGTAAATTTGAGAAGAGTAAATTGGGCATGTATGGCCTGAATCAGCCCCCTTTCCTGTCTGGGAATGAGCCTGTCCACTGAGAGAAAAAAGTCACTTCTGTCCTTCCTGCTGCTATATCTGGACACTCTCCCAAAGAAGCCTAGATGGAAGCAGAAGTTGAAAGTTAAGAGTAAGCAATGATTTGAAATGAGGCCTTTGGGTAAAGGGATTGATTCCATTAGGGGAAGGAATGGCCTAAGGCAACAGACAGTTCAGTTCCCTGCTTTGTGACAAGAGCCAAAGGACAGATCATAGGTTTCGATTAGTATTTGGTAGTTGAAAATTCAGAGTATTCCTGCCTAGTGGTCTTTATTTGTTCTAAAATTTAGAGAAAAGGGCATCCCCTGAGCTTGAGGAAGAAGGATGAAAGAAATTTCATAAGAGTGGTAAAGAGTTGAAGAAAGTATGGACAATCAGAGAAAACTGGATAAGAATACAGACACCTTCCAATCAACACTGAACATTAAGGCCTTGACAATCTACATTCTCAGCAGCTGGGAGAAGGTCTAAATTTTCAAAGATCCATGGGTGGAGTTTTACCAGACAACTGTGAGTAAAAACTGTGAAGAAAGGGGACTCATGTACTGCAAAGAGAGACAGTAAAGTGATAGGCAGTGGAATCTAACTTGGCAAGAAATGGTGTTAGAAGCAAGGGATTCATAGGTAAGAGAACTGGAAAAATGGGAATTGCCCAATGAGAGTGATAGGACAAGGGTTTGGAGTCATAAGTATGAAGGTATAAAGTATGAATGTAGTCTGTCATACAGAGTGAAGTAAGTCAGAAAGAGAAAACAAATACCGTATGCTAACACATATATATGGAATCTTAAAAAAAAAAAAAGGTTATGAAGAACCTAGGGGCAGGACAGGAATAAAGATGCAGACGTAGAGAATGGACTTGAGGACACAGGGAGGAGGAAGGGTAAGCTGGGACGAAGTGAGAGAGTGACATGGACATACATATACTACCAAATGTAAAATAGATAGCTAGTGGGAAGCAGCCGCATAGCACAGGGAGATCAGCTTGGTGCTTTGTGACCATCTAGAGGGGTGGGATAGGGAGGGTGGGAGGGAGGGAGACACAAGAGGGAGGAGATATGGGAACATATGTATATGTATAACTGATTCACTTTGTTATAAAGCAGAAACTAACACACCATTGTAAAGCAATTATACTCCAATAAAGATGTTAAAAAAATAAAGTATGAATGTATGATGTCAGAAGTAGAGCAGTTCTGGGGAGAGGTGTGATCTACGATACAGCCATGGAATTGGTGGTGAAGTAGAACATTGACAGTTAATAAATTGAGGAACTGTGTTTAGAGTCCTAAAAGTTGCTCTCATCTGGAGTGTGGCAGGAATCAGCATAAAGACACAAAGAGCAAATGTGCAGCTAGTCATTCAATGAATGAGTGAAGAGACTGAGTTGGTTGAATCCAGGAATGAGATTTGTAGAGGGCAGTAGAGTCAGAGTGCTTGAGACAAAATGCAACAGGAGAACTTAGATAACATTAGAGGTGAGTTTGTGTGGAAGTAGCAATGGAGTTTAAAGGGGGAGCTGATCCCACTTCGTGACATAAGATATCTGAAGTTTGGGAAACAAAATGCTCACCTCATGAAAAGATGGCATGTGACTTTGTAGAGGAGCTGGGGGAGGGGGGTGGAAGGAGCTTTCCATAAAAATTGAGGACCGAGTTGGTTCGCACACACATGTATATTTTAAAATTCAAAAGCTTTGTGTGCCCATAGGCACTGTATATGTAGATAACTATATACAGATAGGCAGAGATAATCCAAAATACTAAAATATTAGCAGTGGGTATCTTAGAAAGGTGGTGTTATGGTGAACTTTTCCTCTATACTTTTCTATAACTTCCAGATTGTTTACAATGAATATATACTACTTTTACAACCAGAAACGTAATGCCAGGGTTTTTTTTTTTCAGTTTATATTTATGAGTTTCCATAGCAATGTCATGAACAAGATCGGTTACTTTAAATTTGTTCTAACTAAATCAAAAGTACTTGATTTGGGAAAAAAAAAAAAAAAAAAGTACTTGATTTGGATGTGGTTTACAAGAGGGTGTATGATAAATGCCATCCAAACAGTACAAATCTATACATACTTGTAAATTACTCAGGGAATATATTACATTTAGTATTTATAATTACAAAATAAATCACTTGCAGTTTTTGGTTAACCTATTCTTTCTCTTTGCATACTTCTGGTCTCCAAAGCCCTTAATGACTTAAGTATGCTAAGCCATCCTTCAGACATAAACATGACCAGTACGCTTCAGGTGCTTTATAAAAATATTTTTCATTTTTTATGATCACTAGGATGAAGATGGGGATGCTCTCTAATTAATGAAAACCATTCATTTAAACTCAATCTAGATGTTGTAATTGTTTCTGTAGAGTATTGAGTGCTAATGAACATAGCTTATTACAAAATTAACCCAGAAATTGAAAACCTGTTATTCCTGACCTTTGCTATTATAGCATCTTGATCCTAGCATTTTGCTATTATATCACCAAATTTCCTATTCTCTTTTTCACGTATGACATCTATTTTTTTTTCTTTTTCTGTCAACTGAATTAAATCACCCTGGCTTTACCTTTCCATTAAAGATTTGTTCTTAAGAAAGAAAAAAATGCATGAGAATTTAAATTTATATTTTATGGTAATAATATGCCTTGGTTAGAAAAATAAAATTAAACAGATGGTTCACAGAAATAGGACTTACCACAGCAGATCAAAGTAGTCAGTTATTTTGTAGGGCCTCCCCTTCCTTTAACAACCAAATTCTTAATTCCAACAGTTCATCTTGTATCCCTGATTCAATATTGTCTTCAAATCCCCTCCAATTACTACTAGTCCATTGAATTTTACAAGAATTGTTTTATTAACTAGTTTACATTAAGACATAGGCTTACACATTAGCCAGCTTACACATTAGCCAGATTTCACACCATCATAATTATTTGAAAGAAGCAGTTCACACTGAGCTTTTAGTGATTTCATTGCTCTCCTTTATTTCCCTGCCATTTTCTTGTCCTCAATTTGGAGATAGGTTCTATTCCATTCCTCACACTCCTTTGGATCATAGCTAGTAAGTTCCTCTTTGTTGAATAAAGAACCATTCAACTTCCAAATATTTTAAGAGATATTGATGCTGTCATGATGAAAAATGTCAAATTCTGTTCACACTGTCCCTCTAGAGCATGCCTTTGATACCTCTATTTCCTCTTTCTCCTTATGTGAGCAACGTCTGTTTTGCCGGTACTGGAGTATATCGGGTACTAGTTGATGGATTTTGTAACTGCACATAGAAATAATGTATTTATTAAAATGGTTCACTGAGTGATTCTGCAACTGGATGTCTTACTGTAGTTGTATAATTGGTGGGCTAAGAAACTTCCTTTGTGTTCCAGTTAGTGTAGGTGTATGTGTGTGCATGTGCATGCACGTGTACACATCTATCCACATATATGTGTACATACACAACTGGTGTATGTCTGTGAGAAGGAGAGGAGAGAGATTAGTACACATAATACAGAAGGAAAGTGATTTAAGCTTATTCTATCTAATAATTTAAAAACTAAATCAATCTAATTTCCTAGCACTATATTAAGCCCACCTATCACAGAACCAAGAAAAATATCTTAGCTCAAATATAAATAGTTCTTAAGGATATTAAAACTATGCATGTATTCCATATAACTGAATTGTTATTTCCCCCTTGGTTTGACAAATATTTCTTCCTTGTAGAATACATTATTCAGTTATTTTTAACGTTTAAAACTCTTCAAAAATCTTTGCAAAATCCACATACTTAAAGTTTTCCTTTTAAACCATTTGTCCAAACCAATCATTCTATTCACTGCAACCTAAGCACATACATCAGATTTCGTTGTTAAGTGCTAATTTGCATTTGCATACTGTAATAGGCAGAATTCTAAAGATGGTCCCCCAAGATTCTAGCCCCCTGGCTATTCAATCAGTGATGTATATCCTGCTGGAAAGACATTTTATAGATATAATTAAAGTCCCAAATCAGTTTAGCTTAAAATATGGAGATTATCTGGGTGGGCCTGACTCAGTCAGGTGAGAGGCTAAACAGTAGAGTTTCTCTGGATGTACAGAAGTCAGAGAGAGATGTGCTCCTGCTGACCTAAAGGAAGAAGGAGTAAAATGCCATGTTGTAAGATGGCTTGTGAGTAGGAGGCCTTTAATAGCTGACAGCCACCGCAGCTTGACAGCCAACAAGAAAATGGGGCCTCAGTTCTACCAACACAAAGAAAAAATTCTGGCAACACCCACAGTGTTTGGAAAAAGATCCAAGACAGATGAGCACTGTAGCCTGGTTGATAACTTGACTTCAGCCTGTGGAACCTGAGCAGAGAATGCAGCCATGCCACACTGGACTTCTGACCTGCAGAACTGTGAGATAATAAGTGGGCATTGCTTTAATCCATTGAATTTGTGCTAATTTGGTATGGAAGGAAAAGAAAAATAATACATATGCATAATTATTTTGTGTGTTCTCCTATTTAAAAATGAAACTTGACATTCCTCGATAGCAGGAATTATTGCTTAAACAAGTTGTGTGTTTATGCTAAACACTGATAGATCAAAAATTCTATTAACTGACCAACTGTGTTTAACCAATAATTACCTCGATTATATACAGTTTCTTATTCACAGACATCATCATTGATATCGTAGACTCAAAAGTGTTATTTTGGTTTTAACAGTGATTCCAGAAAAAGGGAGGGAAAACAAGAAGGACAATTTTAGTAAATGCTTTGGATACTCTGCTCTTATACGCTCATCCCCTGGCATCCAGTTTACTTGTGCTGTTCTTTTATTGGGGAGAAAGAATTTTCCTCTACCGTTGAAAGGTTCTTTTGGCAGGTCTAATAATCAAACCAACATGAGACAGATAAACAGAAGAAAAACAAATTTAATTTTATATGTACAGGAATCCCACATGCATGAGAGGGTCAGAGACCGAAGGGTAAAATGAGATATATATATCATCCCAAGCTAAGGAATGGGACAGGGGCCTGGGGCTTCAATGGTTCCACTGTGCAGGTACTGAGTAACTCTCCAAAATGGCCCACATCATCAACTTAAATACATTTGTCCCCCAGTACCTGCAGGAGTTTGTTTTCAGGACCCCCTTGGATATCAAAATCCTTGAATGCTCAAGTCCCTTATATAAAATAGCGTAGTATTTGCATATAACATATGCACATCCTCCTGTATACTTTAAATCATCTCTAGATTACTATATAAATAGTTGGCAGAACAAGGCAAATTCAAGTTTTGCTTTTTGGAATTTTCTGGAATTTTTTTTTTTTTTTAATATTTTTGATCCATGGTTGATTGAATTCACAGATGCAGAACCTACACATACGGAGGGTCACCTGTACCATTTCCACCTAAAGACTGGGGGAAGTGAGGAGGACAGTTATGGAGGTTATCAGGAAAAACACAGTGAACAAGGGTATGTTTGTTCTGCAGATTTAAATCATTGCCTTCTCCATTGATAAGAATATCTAGAGATTTAGAGTCATCCTCCTCTCCCTGGTACAGAGAAGGAAACACCCTTACAACTGGGGATTTCCTTTGCAAATGTCTCTCACAAAAGATCAACTTCTACTCTTGTTTTCAGAGCTTCTCCTGTGCCTGCTGTTGATTAAAAATAATCAGCCTAAAATAATTCTTATGCCAAAGAGGCATATTTTGGGGTGACAAATTCTGCTCCCCTTTAGTGGGTTACCTATAACTTTCTTCAGAGAACTATCATTGCACTGCTGAGGTTGCTCAAAACCAGAAGTAGCTGGTAGTTGATGTCTCCTGCGGCAGGCCCAGAGCCAAAGGCTATGTGGGGTGGGAGTTTGAAAGCCCAGCTCCCTTGCCTCTAACAGAAAAGAAAAAAGAAAAAAAAAAAAAAAGCCACTGGTGTCATTTCAGCTCCAGAGAACACCATGGAGTCAGGCTAGGGCTGATACATTGCCTTAAATCCCACATTTCTTTGGAATATCTGATTTGCTTTTCTGCTTCCATCCCCACTTACTTGTTTTTCCTGGAATCATTTCCTTAATAAATCACATATCATTGAATCCTCATCTAAAGATCAGCTTGAGGACAATCCTGTCCAAGAAAAATACAAAATAAGCAAATAAAAGAAGCATTGGAAATTCAATCATTTATAAAAAGGTAAGGGATTAATGAAAATAATGGTGAAAATAAGAATTTATTGTGAGTATCAAATGGGGAGTAATATACTAATATGTTGTTTTGGTTTTTGTAGAAAACTACTTTCTTGAAGATGATTGCATTTGATTTCAGATGCCCCCTCAGAGTAAAAAATAATTGACATATACAAAATTGACTTGGCCCTATTCTTCCATGTAGCACATGATACAGAAATTGAACAAGTTATACAGCATGGCTATATGGCCACTTTATACATTGGTGTCATTAGTATTAATAGTATATTAAAACAGAAAAGTGACCTGTAGTTGGTAATACTAATATTCTATATTTAAATTAAAAAATTTCCTGGAAAATATATGATACCTCATTCAGGAAACAGTGATAATATTAATGGATTCCCTTTGCCTTTCCAAACAGATAGGAACACTAGCAGTATGGTCTTTACTGTAAAAATACTCAATTTAGAGTGACAGTGAAATAAGAGGATACTCGAACACTGTGGGTTTCAATACCATTCTGGAATTTAAGTATCAACTTTCAGCCATTAATGATTTAGAATGGTTCCACTGTGCATAAATCAAGTTGGACATTTTGGGTGACAAGAGGGTTGATGATTTGACAAGATGTTAATGAAAGTGATGGAAATGCGCTTGTATGATTCATGCCAGGTACTGTGCTGAGCACTGAACACGTATTAGTTCATTTCCATAAATCCTCTCAACAGTCTTAGAAATTATGTATTATTATATTTCTCAGCCTTTAGTTATGATACCAAGGTCCTGAAAAAGTCAGTCACACAGTAGAAAGGGAGGAAGGGAGGAAAGAAAAAGCCACACAATCAGAAAATAAAGGAGCCAGGTTCAATATCAGCCTGTTTGAAATAAGTTTATATTCTTTTTTTTTTTTTTTTTAATTTATTTATTTTAGGCTGTGTTGGGTCTTCGTTTCTGTGCAAGGGCTTTCTCTAGTTGCGGCGAGCGGGGGCCACTCTTGATCGCGCTGCGCGGGCCTCTCACTGTCGCGGCCTCTCCTGTTGTGGAGCACAGGCTCCAGACGCGCAGGCTCAGCAGTTGTGGCTCACGGGCCCAGCCGCTCCGCGGCATGTGGGATCTTCCCAGACCAGGGCCCGAACCCGTGTCCCCTGCATTGGCAGGCAGATTCTCAACCACTGTGCCACCAGGGAAGCCCTAAGTTTATATTCTTAACTACTACATGGGAATGGTAAAAGCTACCAGATCTGTCTTGTGCATCTGCTCAAATTTAGGAAGTCTGTACAAAGCCATATAGACGATGAATTTAAGCACTTAAAACTTTTCACTAACTTATCAATTTGTCATTAAACAAAATACATTTTAATAATTTATCCCTGTTCTAATAATGTACAATCTTATTTGTTCATATTAGAAAGTAGTTTAAATTAAAGCTTCATTTTTGGAAGCTATAGATAATGTTCTAGGTGCTCAGGAAGAAACATATTTGATTTCAGATGCTCCCCATAGTAAACAGTAAGTGGCAAATACAAAACCTACTTGGCCAAATATTTATATGGAGCACATGATAAATTCTTACAGAGGTGGAATGTTTGTAGTTTTATACAGAAAAAGAGGTACTCCATAACCATACAGAACATTGTTAAATAAATACAGAGGAAATCATGGCCAATTCCCATGTCACACTGCTTCAGATACAATTCTCATGAGCCAGTTACTGATACTTCAGTGTAAAATTCAAAGAACAAATAATGTAAAAAATAGACATATATCAAGTGCACTATTTATTTTTTTATCCTTTACCATTTAAGCATACACAACACTTGTTATTAATATTCCCCCATCCCAACTATGTAGTTTAAAATACTCCAAACTTAAAGAAAACTTGAAAGAGTAGTATAATAAACACATATATTCTTCACTAGTACACCAATTAACATTTTGCCACATCTGTTCTCTCTCTTCTCTGTCTCTTTTATTTGCAGTTTATTTTCTTAATTTTTATGCATGTGTGCACATGCACGCACACAGATTCACACCCAAATATTCAGCATGTATCTACTAAGAATGAGAACATTTTCCTATATAATAATAATCGCATCATCACAACCAAGAAATTTAACAATGATATGACAACATTGTCTAATTTATAGTCCATATTCAAGAGACCCAATTATGTCAGGGTCCAAATTAGAATCATCTTACAAATTTAGTCTCTCTTTTTTTTTTTTAGCTATGTATAATATACTTTCTTTTTTTCTTTCAATTTTATTGAGATATTGACATACATCACTGAACAAGTTTAAACTGTACAGCATAATGATTTGACTTACATACATCATGAAGTGATTGCCACAGTAGTTTAGTGGTTATCTATAATCTCTTACAGACACAAAATAAAAGAAAGAAAATTATTTTTTCTTGTGTTGAGAACTCAGGATTTACTCTATTAACAAATTTCATATGCAATATACAGCAGTGTTAATTATATTAATCATGTTGTATATTACATCCCTAGTACTTTTTTCTCTTATAACTGGAAGTTTGACCACCTTCATCACCATACAAAGATATTACATTTTTTAAAATTTATTTAAAAAATTTTTAATTAAAATTTTTTTTATTTTTTATACTTTTTTTATTTTTTATTTTTTTGTGATACGTGGGCCTCTCACTGTTGTGGCCTCTCCCGTTGTGGAGCACAGGCTCCGGATGTGCAGGCTCAGCAGCCATGGCTCACGGGCCTAGCCGCTCTGCGGCATGTGGGATCTTCCCAGACCGGGGCACAAACCCGTGTCCCCTGCCTCGGCAGGCGGACTCGCAACCACTGTGCCACCAGGGAAGCCCAAATTGTAAAATTTTTTGATCTAATTCTGTAAAGAATGCCTGTAGATTGCTTTGGGTAGTATAGTCATTTTCACATTATTGATTCTTCCAATCCAAGAACATGGTATATTTCTCCATCTCTTTGTATCATCTTTGATTTCTTTCATCAGTGTTTTATAGTTTTCTGAGTACAGGTCTTTGGCCTCCTTAGGTAGGTTTATTCCTAGGTATTTTATTCTTTTGTGTGTGTGTGTGATGGTAAGTGAGATTGTTTCCTAAATTTCTCTTTCTGATCTTTTGTTGTTAATGTATAGGAATGCAAGAGATTTCTGTGCATTAATTTTGTTTCATGCAACTTTACCACATTCATTGATTAGCTCTAGTAGTTTTCTGGTGGCATCTTTAGCATTTTCAACGGATAGTATCATGTCATCTGCAAACAGTGACAGTTTCCTCCTTCTTTTCCTATTTGGATTCCTTTTATTTCTTTTTCTTCTCTGATTGCCGTGGCTAGGACTTCCAGAACTATGTTGAATAAGACTGGTTAGAGTGGACATCCTTGTCTTGTTCCTGATCTTAGAGGAAATGCTTTCAGTTTTTCACCATTGAGAATGATGTTTGCTGTGGGTTTGTCGTATATGGCCTTTATTATGTTGAGGTAGGTTCCCTGTATACCCAGTTTCTGGAGAGTTTTTATCATAAATCGGTGTTGAATTTTGTTGAAAGCTTTTTCTGCATCTATTGAGATGATCATATGGTTTTTATTCTTCAGCTTGTTAATATGGTGTATCACATTGATTGATTTGTGTATATTGAAGAGTCCTTGCATCTCTGTAATAAATCCCACTTGATCATGGTATATGATCCTTTTAATGTGTTGTTGCATTCTGTTTGCTAGTATTTTGTTGAGGACTTTGCATCTATGTTCATCAGTGATATTCGTCTGTAATTTTCTTTTTTTTGTGATATCTTTGTCTGGTTTTGGTGTCAGGGTGATGGTGGCCTCGTAGAATGAGTTTGGGAGTGTTCCTCCCTCTGCAATTTTTTGGAAGAGTTTGAGAAAGATAGGTGTTAGCTCTTCTCTGAATGTTTGATAGAATTCGCCTGTGCAGCCATCTGGTCCTGGGCTTTTGTTTGTTGGAAGATATTTTATTACAGTTTCAATTTCATTACTTGTGATTGGTCTGTTTACATTTTCTAATTCTTCCTAGTTATTTGTTTCTTCCAGGTTGTCCATTTTATGGGCATATAGTTGCTTGAAGCATGTCCATTAGACATGTTTCTGTTATAAATTTTTCCATTATACTGATTTAAAATCTTCACACTTTGATGTCCAGACTAGAGACAGAGACTCACAGTGGCATAGGACAGAAAAATCCATACATTAGTGGACTTTCATTCAACTTTTCCTTCATTATTCTTTTAACGCCCTTTAGTGAAAAGAGCTAACATTTGAGTGTGGGCAAACTTGGGTGTCTGAAATGAGACACAACTGTTTAACTGAACTGACCTATTTTCTCAAGACTAAGAGAATGGTTTAATGAAAATATGGAGTGATTTACCAACTCAGCTTCTGTATTGTGAAACTTCTTGGGAGTTTCAGAGGTGGAAATGAGAGGGAACAGAATATGCCACCCTTAAATGTGCCTCTTTGGCGTGAGGATTTTGGGGGGCTGATTATTTTTAAGAAATAGCAGACACTGGAGAAGCTCTGAGAACATAGTAAAAGTTACCCTTTTGTGAGGGACATTTACATTTATAGGGGAAATCTCCATTTGTAAGGGTGTCTCCCTCTCTGTGCCAGGAAGAGGAAGATGATTAAATCTCTAGAAATCCTTATCAGTGGAAAAGACAGGGACTTAAATCTTCATAACAACCATGTTTACTGTGCTTTGCCTGGAAACCTCCTATAACTGGACTCCCCTTCTTCCTCCATCTTCCTTAGTCTTTAGCTGGAGATGCTATTTATGGTGGTGGCTTAGGCCATCTCAGGGAGTTACTCAGTTTTACTGGATCTCTGCCATGTATATGGTGTGTATACATGTTATTAAATTTATGTTTTCTCCTGTTAATCTGTCTTTTTATTACAGGCAGGTCTCAGACAAGAACCTAGAAGGATAGAGGGAAAATTATTTTTTCTCTCCTATGTATAAAACATTACAGAAATCTCATAAAGTCTCTCTATTCATCACTTCACTCATTACCAGAGGAATACTAACTCTCTAATCTCAAATCTCCCATCCTTTCTTCATGATTAGTGAAGATAAGAGACTTTGTCTTTGCAAATTATTTTAGGGATGGAATTTTGAAGTTTTATATTGAATTTCTATGATAAGTGGCACTTACGATGTTATATGAAGTCCTGTGATGTACTGCCCACAATATGCCAAGTACCATAAGATTGTTTTGGTATGTTTATCTTTCTGATCTTACCTAAGTTTATTCTCCTACATATACTGTTAGAAAACAGATCTTGTGTTCAAAAAATAGTTCTACTGAAAATGGTTTTAATTCATAAAAACAGAGGAAGAGAAAGGAACAGCGTTTCATGGTGCAGCTTCTAGAAACACGTCTCTCTGGTCTTAATATGATTACCTGTATAAACCTTTTTCCTCAAGGCTGCTAAATCAAAAATTACATGTTGGCAGAATTGACCGTGGCTGTGAAGGATTAATGAAAGAGTTTACTGCTAACACTGCTTTGGATTAATAATTTACAACTCTATTTATAGAATTGAAAAAAGTGAAAAATAGGAAAATAGAAAAAATGCTGGGTCAGCCCTTTGAAATTGCTATTCGCTGTGAAACCCACTGCTACAAACAAAACCATCTAAAAAACAAGTTGCTTTTTACCATCCATATAGTTTTAAGTAAAGACTTACAATCAATGGAATGATTCTGAATGGCTGTACTTACTTAAGGGAGTGTAATTACATAAAACAAACTTCTTTTAGCAAGATTTCTAAAGCTTCTTTCATATCTATACCTATCCAAATTTCTTACTTTAATAACTGGTGACAATATATTTGCATCTAACTTTATTTACATAAAAGAGCTCATGTTTCTTTAAATATTTAATGTAGCTAGTATATTTTTGTTGGTTAGGTCAGTCTATGGGACAAATGAATTTTAGTGCTGGTAATGTACTTTTTATAACTGTACAGCTCATCCACGATGTTGTAACATGCAAGAGTGTACCTATCATGTGTAAGGACATCAAAACTTGTTTTTTTAGTCAGTGATAATCTTTCAGAGTTTCAGTGCGTTTATTTCTTTTTAATGCATTAAAGACACTCATAAGATTCCCTGTCATAATGTAACTGTTACTCATTTGTGTTTCAGTATCCTTGCATGAGGGAGATAAGAGTAGAGTTACAGCTACTCTTCTAGGCATTACAATAACCCAGACTATATGTTGTGTGGAACCCAAAAGATCACTGTTGTTTATGAACATGAACATTTCTTGACTAAGTGTTAATGTACTAAATTAGTGCCCTAAAATTGTTTTTAAGTTTGATCTAAGTGTGTCTAAGTCCCTGCAAGTGAAAATCATCCAATGACTTCATTTAAGTCCCTGAAAGTGAAAATCTTCCAATGACTTCATTACAGCAGAAAAAGACCTTAGAACATGTCTTTAAACCATCTACAAGTTCCATAAATATTCACCATGTATAGTAATATATGTCCACTTATCAAAACTATAAATTATTTTCACACAAATCATCTCTTGATAAGTAAGAAAAAACTACAATTTATATAAAACGTTTGAGAAATTGTAAAATCTCTGTCAGGGCCTACGTTCACTCTTTTTTTTTAAAAAAAATATTTATTTATTTATTTATTTATTTGGCTGCGTTGGGTCTTCGTTGCTGCGCACGGGCTTTCTCTAGTTGCAGCAAGCGGGGGCTACTTTTCATTGCGGTGCGCGGGCTTCTCATTGCGGTGGCTTCTCTTGTTGCAGAGCACCAGCTCTAGGTGCGCAGGCTTCAGTAGTTGCAGCATGTGGGCTCAGTAGTTGTGGCTCGGAGACTCTAGAGCACAGGCTCAGTAGCTGTGGCGCACAGGCTTTTAGTTGCTTCGTGGCATGTGGGATCTTCCCGGACCAGGGATCGAACCTATGTCCCCTGCATTGGCAGGCAGATTCTTAACCACTGCACCACCAGGAAGTCCCTACTTTCACTGTTTTAAATTATTACCTTTGATTAACATCTATCAGTGCATATTTTCTTTCCAAGAGAGTATACCTATGGGAAAAATTTGTAATCTATTGTTAACACAGTTTAAAATAGTTTCTAGGAATGAGTTGTGGCAAAACTGAAAAATTACCATTTCTTAAGCATACTTAAGTTTGGGCCAAATCCTGAACATGTGTGTATGTATATGTATGTACTTGTATGTATACTCTAAATTTATAAACTTTTTGGCTTACTGTAATAGATATATATATAAATAAATATGATTACAAAAATATGCAAAGGCAAAACATATTCAGAAAGACATACAGATTACTGCAAAACAGTAAATATCATTGCCTTAGCTCTCAAAGAGTAGAACTTCTACATATGGTAGAGTGCTCTCGTAATGCAATCAACCTTATAACATCCAATAAAGCTGAGTCGAAAAGTTATTTGTAAACCATATGAACCATTAGCTATTCTGCTGTTTACATCTTTAATGGTTAATTCCAAAGAATTCTGAGCAGAGGCAACAGCCTTTAAATATATTATGTGAATCAACATCCTCACCCTGCTGATAACAAAAAACTGAAACTTCCACTGTGATGGCATGAACACACATAAACAGAGCAAGCTCATTTTCATTAAGCTATCTTTAGAAATATGTAATGTACTTTAATTTTAGAAGACAGCCATGAACTAGCTAAAACATAGACTAGGTACTTTTCATAGGTTATTTTCATCTTACCTCTTAGGTTTCAGGATGTCTTCAATAAGCACAGAAGAAGGGATAGTTGTGTTTTGAAATACCTGGAATCAATCTATTCTAAGGCAGAGATTTTTAGAAACAGGTAGTAACACAGACTAATGTCAGAGCTGGACTTAAAGGAGACCAGCAACCAGGTGTTAAGATGGAGTTCCCTCTGATGGAATCACTTGTTAAAATGTATTTCCTTAATCATCTGGGCAAATATCTGAAATATCACCATAAGATGTGTGTTCTCATTCGTTAGAGCAATGCTAAAGATGAATTTTTAGTTGACTGTAAATTACTAGCTTGGAGGTTAAAATGTGAATGCCTAAGCAAGGGAACAACTGGGCCATGATGAAATGAGCACAGGGACTTGGGAAACCAGAAGGCTATCTGGCATCACTTTCATAAGGAGTATGGTTGCAAAGGATGAGGGCAGCTGGGGGCCCCTCATAATAGAGGAGTGGCTCCCAAGGAAAGGGAAAAGGTAAATTAAGCACGAACTATGACGTACCAAGACATTGGCATAAGACACAAGCTTAAGACATTCTTAGCTTATTTATCAATAATATTTCAAGTTACATGATCTCTTTCAGAATACTCCCATTGTATGTAAGTCCAATGTTAGGAAACTAGACAAATTCATTTGTATTGCATTGTTTTGTACATTTCAAATAAGGTGTCAATGAAATCCATCCAAAATATCTCTACTCAATATCAATAACAGACTTGTAATGGTAAAATTACCAACAGGTTTCCATCATCTATGAATATGGAGCCCTAACTCTAGGCTGCAGACAAATGAGGGGCAATAGAAATATAACCAGTTGAGGCTCTGTATGTCCTTAGTTAGGCACAACAAATAGTCAAAAAAATAATTTATCAAATACATGTTTTTAAACGTGATGTTACAAAATGTCAGTGCCTGCTCTAATAGTTAATAAAATGAAAATTTTAAGTGCTGATGAATTTAGAGTAACTTTTGGCCTATGTTTTTTCAAACAACAGAGTAAAATGGAAGCATGCTAATGTAGAGGGTCCAGTAAATGATTTGAGGCTAAAAGTGCTTATAGAACTTGAAAAACATGGAACCACTGCTCTTCAGTGTGAATCTAGTCTAAAATAAAGCACTATAGGTCTTCCCTGGTGGCGCAGTGGTTGAGAGGCTGCCTGCCGATGCAGGGGACACGGGTTCGTGCCCCGGTCCGGGAAGATCCCACATGCTGCGGAGTGGCTGGGCCCGTGAGCCATGGCCGCTGAGCTTGCGCGTCTGGAGCCTGTGCTCCGCAACGGGAGAGGCCACAGCAGTGAGAGGCCTGCGGACCGCAAAAATAAATAAATTAAATAAATAAATAAATAAATAAAATAAAATAAAGCACTATAGGATCCCACTAGTTTATGGAAATCTGAGATAAAGATCATTTAGAATAGAATGAAGATAAGTGTCATCACAAGCATTAACGTGGAATTCTGAACTACCTTTTGTATTTTAGTAGGGGAGAGATGAATTCAACTTCTTTCCATTGAGGTTTCTTTCTGACATAACTAGTAGTAACAGGAAAGCAGTACTACGTCTAGCTAGTTATTGAGAAAAGTCAGATTCCGATATCTACAAACAATTATGTGCTGGCTACAAAATGCAGTTGGAGACTGATACCCACAGTTACAGGGGATATGTTTTTTTTTTTTTTTTTTTTTTTTTGCGGTACGTGGGCCTCTCACTGTTGTGGCCTCTCCCGTTGCGGAGCACAGGCTCCGGACGCGCAGGCTCAGCGGCCATGGTTCACGGGCCCAGCCGCTCTGCGGCACGTGGGATCTTCCCGGACCGGGGCACGAACCCGTGTCCCCTGCATCGGCAGGTGGACTCTCAACCACTGCGCCACCAGGGAAGCCCTAGGGGATATGTTTTTTAACATCAGGGAGCTAACTTTTGCTGAACTTGGATACTGGAGAATAAAACCCTTAAAATATGATAAACTCTGAGGTTAACTACCACCACTGTAGTTCTATCCCTCTTTCCAGCATCAG
Source organism: Hyperoodon ampullatus (assembly GCF_949752795.1). NCBI lineage: Eukaryota > Metazoa > Chordata > Mammalia > Artiodactyla > Ziphiidae > Hyperoodon > Hyperoodon ampullatus. The sequence continues at coordinate 33,457,306 of NC_136913.1, forward strand.
TCTGGTTTATTTGCTGTCAATCTTGTTTATTTATTTACAGATATCTCTACTACTGCCCTTTGTCCTATCTTAGTCAACTTGCACATAAATATCTCTTCCATCTGGCTGAAAGCTCCTTAAAGTGAAAGACCAGCACAAGATAAAGATATTTGCAAAATGTATCAAAGGTGGATAGATGGGTGGATGGATGGATGGTTGGAGTCTGACATCGTTATTCAAGATAAATTTGAACTAGTAGAAAAGACTGCTTTGTAACCATTAGTAGGCAACCCCAAAAGTATAACATCTAATCCCTAATTGTCACAAATTGAGGTAACTGCAAGCAGAGAGAGTTTGAGGTGTAAGAGGTTTATTAGGTATCAATTTCTGTGTAAGGCATAGAGAGGAAGCAGATTTGGGCAGATTAAGAAAACAGCTACACAGACCCCATGAGGGCTTGGCCAACATGACAGGGAGCTCTGGATTGCCCTTCAAAATATTTGGCACCAGTCTGAACTGTCTGAACTTCTAAACCCTGACAATCAGGCAGAGGATGCAGGCTTGCATGGTGGGGTGTAACCTAGGGCCAGATGGCTGAGACACCCACTGTTGACAAATGGAGGCAGTCATATGATCACACCCCACATGGCAGCATGTCCTACCTTGAAGGAGCTCTAGAAGGTACACCTCCATGTCTTCCATACTAATAAACCCATTTTTGTCTTGATTTCCAAATCAGAAAAATCTAACCCATGAGATGATCATCTACTATATTATTTTTCCTCCCCCACGTAAGTCAGCCCCACTGTATATGTCACATATCACTCAGCTACTACAGTAAGTATTATTTGGATACTTAATAACTGAAGTGGTCCAGTATGGTATTTTAAACTGACGGTTTTATTAAGTGGGAAAAAACTTATGCAAATAGAGAATACTTTTATTCTGAAAGGAAGGGCATGAATAAGTCCTCCGAGGTTCTTTAAATTGACATTCATCTTTGAGTAAAATCCAAGGATTTAAATAATGAATTTTAAGTAGTCTGCTGAAATTCTGAAACTCTTTTATTAAAGCATTTTTTGTATTGATTTCTATTCAGTTGGAATGCTGAAACTGTTCAGGCTATAGGTGAAGGTCAAACAAAATTAAACACTGTTATTAAATAAAATTAAAGGTTTTAAAATAAGATAGTTCAATATCCTTAATAAAAGTAATTAATAAAAAGTGAAAGAAATACATTGTTTTATATTGAATAGATACTTATAAATAGAGCCAAATATTTCTTTCAGTTGTATCATATTCTATCTTTATTTTTAACCTGAGAGAAGTAAAAAAAAAAATTGATTTCCTATAACACTCTTTTTTTAAAAATCAAAGTATAGTTGATTTACAATATTGTGTTAGTTTCAGGTGTACAGCAAAGTGCTTCAGTTATACATGCATATATATTTTTTCAGATTATTTTCCATTATAGGTTATTGCAAAATATTGAATATAGTTTCCTGTGCTATATAGTAGGTCCTTGTTGGTTATCTATTTTATATATAGTAGTGTGTATATGTTAATCCCAACCTCCCAATTTATCCCCCCTCTTTCACCCTTTGGTAACCATAAGTTTGTTTTCTACGTCTGTGAGTCTGTTTCTGTTTTGTAAATAAACCCATTTGTGTTATTTTTTAGATTCCACATATAAGTGATATCATATATTTATCTTTCTCTGTCTTATTTCACCCAGTATGGTAATCTGTAGGTCCACCCATGTTGCTGCAAATGGTAGCACTTCATTTTCTTTATGGCCGAGTGATGTTCTATTTTGTGTGTGTGTGTGTGTGTATAGACACACACACACACATATGTCACATCTTCTGTATCCATTCATCTGTTGATGGACACTTAGGTTGCTTCCATGTCTTGGCTTTTGTAAGTAGTGCTGCTATGACAATTGGGGTGTATATATCTTTGAATTAGAGTTTTTGTATTTTCTGAATATATGCCCAGGAGTGGGAGTGCTGGATCATATGGTAGCTCTATTTTTAGTTTTTGAAGGAACCTCCATATTCCTTTCCATAGTAGCTGCACCAATTTACATTCCCATTAACAGTGCAGGAAGATTCCCTTTTATATATACCCACTCCAGCATTTATTACTTGTAGACTTTTTGATGATGGCCATTCTGACTGGTGTGAGGTGATACCTCATTGTAGTTTTCATTTGCATTTCTCTAATAATTAGCAATGTTGAGCATATTTTCATGTGCCTGTTGGCCATCTATATCTCTTCTCTGGAGAACTGTCTATTTAGCTCTTCTGCCTATTTTTCTGATTGGGTTGTTTTGTTTTTTGATATTGAGTTGTATGAGCTGTTTGTGTATTTTGGAAATTAACCCCTTGTTGGTTGCATTATTTGCAAATATTTTCTCCCAGTCCATAGGTTGTCTTTTTGTTTTGTTTGTGGTTTCCTTTGCCTTGCAAAAGCTTATAAGTTTGATTAGGTCATGTTTGTTTATTTTTGCTTTTATTTCTTTTGCCTTGGGAGGCTGATCTAAGAAAATATTTCTGTGATATAAGTCCGAGAATGTTTTGCCTGTGCTCTCTTCTAGGAGTTTTATGATGTTATGTCTTATATTTAAGTCTTTAAACCATTTTGAGTTTATTTTTGGATATGGTGTGAGGGAGTATTCCCTATAACACTCTTAATAAACATAAAACTTTGGGGGGGGAATAATTTTTCCTTTACCCTTCTAGGTTCTTGGCTGAGACTCCCCTGTAATAAAAGATAGATTAATAGGAGAAAAACAAACAGAATTTTAATAACACATATACCTCCTGTGTTCATGGGAAATACCCAGAAAAACTGAGTAACTCCCTGAATGGCCCAAGTCACCACCTTAAATACCATCTCTGGCTAAAGACAAAGGAAAATGAGGGGGAGACAGGGAGACCAGTTATGGAAGGTTACCAAACAATGCACAGTAAATTAGGGTAAGGTTGTTGCACAGATCTAAGTTGGTACTTCCTCCATTGATAAGACTTTCTAGAGATTTAGAGTTATCCTCTTCCTGGTATAGAGAGGGAGACACCCTTACAAGTGGAAATTTCCCTCATAAATATAAATGTCCCTTACAAAAGGGTGGCTTCTACTTTGTTTTCAGAGCTACTCCTGTATATGTTGTTTCTCAAAATAATCAGCTCAAAATAATCCTATGCCAAAGAGGCATATTTTGGGGTGGCATAATCTATCATCCTTCAGATTTTAGAAGACCAATAATGGAAATATGACAGGTTCAAAGAGCATATGCAGGAGGTGGTGTTCCAAATATCACTTCAAAAGTAAGCCTAACTATGAAGAATAACAAATAAGTTGTTATACCACTCCTCTATATATAAAAAATAGTCTGAAAATGGCATTTAATATGCTTATTCTGGTATGGGCTATAAACTTTTAAAGGATTGAGGAAGATGCTTTAAATAAAAGATACATACCAGTATGGACTTCATCAAAAAAAAGGAAAAAAACTCTCCTAGATGCTTTTTCCCAGCTACTTCCTGCTGCTCTTTTGCTCTGGTTTGCTTAAAGTAGCTAGCTGTCAATGCTGTCACTGTCTGAGGTTTATTACAGGGGAAATTCTTTATCTTTATGTAGTAGGATTTCTCAGCTTGAGAATTTTCTAAGCTATATGCACCCTAGGTGTTTGGCTTGTGAAACATTGGGGCTATTTACAAGAGAACTAACAAGCTCTGAGAACAAGCTTTCCAAGGAGTGTGAAAGTGTAGCCACACAAATGTGATTCAAGAACAATAGCTCAGAAATGGAAGAGGCTGGAGATTTGGATACAGCTCAAGGTGGGTCATATAGGGGTTCATAAGAAGCCTCCCCAAAATGTGCCGCTTTTACATGAGGATTATTTTGAGCTAAAGGCAATTGAGACCTTGTGGGTTCGAGAGAAACTACTGCCCCTCCCTTAGCTACCTAGAATTTATATTGGGAATATTTTCCAGAAAAGAGTTATTACCAGAGATAAATTTTATCTAAGTGCCCCAGCTATATGGCAGGGCAAATATCTAATTACCAAACATATGCTCTTATTCTTATCATCCTGTGAGTGACACTGCTGTCCTTGGAAGCTCCAGTCCCCTATCCCTTTCCTTAGCTAAGGTTGCTCTATATACCTCATTTTAGCTTTTTGTCTCTGAACCTCTCGTATACATGGGATTCCCATACTACAAAATTAACTTTGATTTTCTCTTACTACTCTGTCTCATGTCAACTTAATTCTTAGACCAGCCAGAAGAACCCAGAAGGGTAGAGGAAAGTTTTTTCCTTCCCGACAGTCACATATATATCCCCGTCCCAGCATTCTGGCCCCCGTGGGAATCGAATGAAGGGGCAAGAAAGAAGGAGTGAAAAATAAAACCTACCACAGTTAAACTCCTGAAAGCCCTGAGAGTATAAGGCAGCCCTGCTTGGTGGCCAGTCTAACAGTCTAGTCAAGGTGGAGATAAAGTGTATCTGGCCCCCTTAAGGATAATATTAATGGCAAAGGTTGCATCTACATAGCAAAGGTTGTGTCTACAAGGCAAAGGACATGGAACATTTCCATTTCAGGGGACATCAAGGCCTTGATCATGGCATGGGACAGGAGGTTCACATCACAGCTAGATTAGGAGAGGAGATAATGGCAAAACAGAAGCGTAATCACTTATCAATACGGGCAAGAGGGAAATGGCAGATGATATGTGATAGCTCAAAGAACAAGGGTAAGACTCCACCACGTGTAAGTGGAAGGAATTTTTAAGTCATTTAGAGACCCACAGTTCTCAGTCACAAGGGGAAGGGAGAAAATACACAAGCTTTTTTCTGTGCTATTTATGACACTGTTTTTACTCCCAGGCTCTTGTGACCTGGGAGTGAAAAGGCAAAGTTATATTCATAATATTATTGGAGTCATGGTTTGAACACAAGTGGGATGTCATGTAAAGGGACTGGAGAGGGGTAGGATTTAGGGGAACTGGAAAACTGAATTTTAATTTTAAAAAGTAAAATGGTGCTGTTGAAGGTTGTTAAGTAGAGAATTGGTCTAGTCTAAGAGCTTTGGTTCTATTTCCCAAAACAAACAATTGGAAAAATTTTGATTCATCTGAGGTGTGCAGATGCACAGAAATATTTCTGGTTTCTATGCTTTTTAGAAGGGAATGACTGCTGCAGTTTGTAACATGAAAGATAAGGATGCATTTTTCAAAATCCTAAAGTGAGTTATAATTACATGTTAAATAAACAATTAATGTTCAGGTTGTTCATCTATGGCAATAGTACAGAGTTTGGTGAGAAGGGGCAACACCCAGGTCACTCCATCCTGAATCTAGGGTGTATCCTTGCCTTGCCATCACCATGGTAACCAAGGTAGTTTATTATGACTGCTTCCTCCAGTGCCCCTGCCATCCTGTTCTCTGCCCTATGTCTCCAACACTTCAACTACCAGGCTACTTTTCTGAAAGCGTACCATGAATCTTTCAGTCTCTTGCTCAAGAACTTGAAATGGCTCCTAAGTGCTTACTAATCAATTATGGCAAATAAATGGCTTGATAATTCCTAATAAAATGTATTTCCCATTTCCTAGCCCCTTATATTCATTTCCACCAAGTCCATTGCAAAGTTGCTTCCACCTATTCCACTTTTAGGACTGTTTAAAAACTTGCTCAACCTTTTCCCTCCACCTTCTAAATCTTGTCTAAGCCCCCCCTTTTTCAGTAGGTCATCTCTGATAAGCTGGGCTCTTTATACTGTAGGGGAGCAAAATTTGCTACCTCAAAATGTGCCTCTTTGGCCTGCAGTTTATTTTGAGCTGAAAAAAAATCAAGGCCCAAAAGAAGCAGGAAGAAACTTTGACCATCCCCCTAACTGCCTAAAAGAATTTCCCAGAATAGACCTATCACCAGAGAAATATGCAAAGTACATGGGCTAGGTATGGTGGAGAAAACTCAGCAGGGCCTAGAGATGAGAGTCCACCCTGTGTCCCATTGTCTCTGCATGGCCCAGCAAACATTTGTTTACCAAACATTTGCTTTTCATCTCCATATGAATTGCCTTTCTCCCCTTTGAATCCCAGACCACTAACCCCAACATCCTCTTAGGTGAAGATGGTATTAAACGTGAGGATTTCAGCCATTTTGGTGAGTTAGTCAATTCTCCTGGGTCTCTCGCATGTATATAAGTTATTAAACCTTTGTTTGATTTTCTCCTGTTAGTCTGTCTCATGTCAGCTTAATTCTTAGACCAGCCAGAAGAACTTAGAAGGGTAGAGGAAAATTTCTTCCTCCCTGACACTTCCCTGTACTTCCTCTGTGGTTATGAGGAAATACCACACACAATAACAAGTAAGTAGTATGAGTCTTTCAAGTTTACTTGGTTACGTACGCACCAGTTTCTTTAAAAACAATTGGAGGACTAGGACAAAGACTGTATCTTACACGTTTGTCACAATCTATATGAAACCCAACACAGTGCAAGATCCACTGTATTGAAGGGGAGCAGAATATGTCACCACCAAATATGCCTTTGGGCCATAAGGATTATCTTGAGCTCTTTATTTTTGAGAAATAGCAGACACGGGAAATGCTGGAAACTGAGTAGAAGTTGCCATTCTGAAGGAGACATTCACATTTAGAAGGGAAATCTCCATTTGTAAGGAAGAGGAGGATGACTAAATCTCTGGAAAAGCTTTATCAATGGAGAAGGCAAGGGATTTAAATCTACATAACAACCATACCTTTGTTTACTGTGGTTTTCCTGGTCACCTCCCATAACTGGCCTTCCCTTCTCCCAACATCTACCCTTGTCAGTTAGCTAGAGAAGATACTTTAGGTTGAGTCTCTCCCATGTATACAGCAGATATACATGTTATTCACCTTGTTTGTTTTTCTTCTGTTAATCCGTCTTTTATTACAAGGGGGTCTCAGCCAAGAACCTAGAAGGGTAGAGGGATAATTATTTTTTCCTCCAGTATAAGATACACATAGGAAATAATCATTTTTCTGGGCTTTCATTCCTTACAGTCCTGGCACTTGACTTTTTAGCTTCTTCCCTTTTAGTGGTGTTATGTCTCCAACTTATAGCTTCCTCATAATTAAAATGGACATAAGACCTATTCTCATCTGAGGATATAATGTGACACTGTATGCCTGACAAATAATGAGTGGTCAATAAATGTGCTCTTAGTAGCCTATAAAGACACAATTGAAAGCATTGTTTTTCAAAGCCTGGTCCAGTTGCAGGTGAAAAGAGACTTTTACCACAGTCTCAACAGGTAATACATACCTACTGCTTTGCTCAGAGATGCTCTGGGGACAGAATCTGACAGGTGTGAGAAGAATGGAGGTGGTTATATGGATATATGTAATCTGGTATCAGTAAACCCTCTCCGCTGAAAAATTATGATTCTCACAAGCAACTCCAGCCTGCCCTCCACATTGGGGGAAATATTTAGAAGGCATTTATTTGCCACAGTCCTGGTCAAAGTTGTCAAGAACTGAAACACAGGAGATAACATTAGGAGTAGACATAAGGAATGGAACCAAGAAAGTCAACAAAGGAAGAAAGGACAGGACTTGCTGTTCCAGAAGTACTGCTTAGCATAGCTAAGAGATTAGCACTAAGCTAAGGGAAATATTTCTTCTCTTGATTAGAAAATTGAAGAAGTTTCCCAGAGTATTATGACATTCAAGTCTTGGACTATATTCTAGAAATAAAGGACAGTGTTTACAGCAGTCACATAATAGTAATAAAATTATATTTCATTGCTGAGCTATCACTCTGTTCCAGATCTGTGCAATGTCTCTGAATCCTCACAACACCTCTAAGATGCACTCACTACTATTACTCCCTATTACAAATGAAGAAACAAAGCCTGGTTTACAGAGGTTTAGTAATTTTCCTGAAGTCACATAGCTGGTAAATATTAGAGGCAGGACTTGATTCTGGGTCAGTCCTACTCCAAAGCCTGTGCATTAAACTGCAGTTATTACACTTGCCAAGTTGTATCAGATGATTGGCTCAAATGGAAACTGTGATGCCCCACCGCTCATGGTTTCTTCATTTTTCTCATCTTTATCTATATATGACTTTAAAGGCTTTACGTTTATGCAAGTTTTTCAAGCAGCAATAACAATAACAAACATTTATTGAGATTTACTGTGTGCCAGAGATGATAATGTTACTGAACCAAACTTGGATCCACTCAACCACACAAAGTAAAACCAATCTACTGACAACAGGTTGTGGTGAAGGAAAGTGCAGCATTTATTGTAAGGTACCATATAAGGAGTCCAGGAGACCTAGTGCTCAAAAAGCCCGAACTCCCTTATGTGTTTCAGCAAAGCATATCTAAAGGCAAGGTGAGGGGAGGGGTGCAGGGTATGTGACCAGCTTGTGCACAGTTTTCTGATTGGTTGATGGTGAGGTAACAGGGTGGTGTCACAGGGGTTAACATAACCAGTCCTTAGGCTCCAGGAGGCCTGGGGCGATGTGCTCATGGTCATCAAGTAGTTAACATCTTCCATTTGGTGGGGGGTTTTCATGTCTGCAAAACAACTCAGGAAATGTGCATCAAATACAATTATCTGGGTACTTCAGGGAGGAGCTAAAGCAGAAGATATGGGGGAGGGGTCTGTCCTGGGAAGGCGCATAGAGTTCTGCTCTGTTACAATTACAGGTACTTTTTCTGTGTTCTTTTGTTTAATCTTCACAGTCAACCTTCAATGTAGGCATCACCATGCATCATTGTTATTACCATCATTCACACTCAACAGATGAAGAAACTGATGCACAAAGAGACGTGTCATTGCTAAGGACTCATTGTCAGATAGTGTTAGCACCAGTATTCAAACCCTGTCAGACTGATCACTAAACCTGTACTCTTAACACACAAGACAAAAAATTATCTTGCCAGGATTTCGTCTTTTTTTTTAAATTCAATGTTGCCTTGTTAGTTTCAGTCCATTATTCCAGTCCATCAAGAAGATTTGAATCTTGATTCTCTCATCCATCTATTTTATTAGGTAGCCTGCCAAGCTCTCCAGCATCTGCAAATTTGAGATTTAAGTTGCACTTTTTTTCCTTAGCTTTCTTGAGGTATAATTGACGATTAAAATGTGTATATATTTAAGGTGTACAGCATGATAATTTAAAATATATATACTGTATTGTGAAGTAACTACCACAGTCAGGTTATTTAACACGTCCATCACCTTACATAGTTAACATTTGTGTCTGTGTGCACATTTAGTAAGAATACCTAAGATTTACTCTCTTGGGACTTCCCTGGTGGCACAGTGGTTAAGAATCTGCTTGCCAATGCAGGGGACACGGGTTCGATCCTTGGTCTGGGAAGATCCCACATGCCACGGAGCAACTAAGCTCGTGCAGCACAACTACTGAGCCTGTGCTCTAGAGCCCGTGAGCCACAACTACTGAGCCCGCGTGCCACAACTACTGAAGCCCTTGCACCTAGAGCCTGTGCTCCGCAACAAGAGAAGCCACTGCAATGAAAAGCCTGCGTGCAGCAGTGAAGACCCAATGCAGCCAAAAATAAAAAATAAATAAATTTATATATATAAAAAAAGATTTACTCTCAACAGATTTCAGGTATACAATACAGTATTGTTTGCTGTAGTCATCGTAGATCCCCAGAACTTATTCATTTTATTACTGAAAGTTTGTACCCTTTGCCCAACATCTCCCCATTTCCCCCACCCCCTAGTCGCTGACTACCACCATTCTAGTCTCCGGTTCTATGAGTTTGACTTCTTTAGATTTTACATATAAGTGAAATCATGCAATATTTGTCCTTCTGTGTCTGGCTTATTTCACTTACCATGATGTCCTCCAGATTCATCCATATTGTCACAATGGCAGTATTTCCTTCTTTCTTATGGCTGAATAATATTCCATTATATATCACATTTCTTTATTAATTCACTCATTGATAGACACTTAGCTTGAATTGCATTTACTCTGCCTAGCAATAGAATTGAATTATGAACATTAATAAAGCCAAAATAAAATTCTCTCTCTCTCTCTCCTTCTCTCTCTCTACACATACACACAGACCCTGTACTTAGACACTCATACACATGCACACAACAAACTAAACAAATCACTGGACACTAGATGGTATAAATGACTAAGATCTTGGATAATTTATCATTCACAATAATCACAAATTAATTTTATTCTATGTTTATATCTGACAAAATTTTGTATTAGAATCTAACAAATTGAGTTGCTAATAGGTTCCAAAATTATTCAGGTATAAAGCTACCATGACATCTCATTTCCTAAGGCTGAGAACGTATATTTTATATTTGACTTTTCGGACTTAAAGTATCTTCATTGAATCTCTCTATATATCATTAGGTTATTTGTAATATCTCTGTGATTTGGGCATTTGTTAGAGTATCTTAAGATAGATGATAGTGTTTAGTTTTGAACATACAATGATGTTCAAGTGACAATTGCTATGGCCTGAATACATGAACAAGCAATATGCTTTTATTTTTTAAATTTTTATTTGGAAATAATTATAGACACACAAGAAATCACAAGAATAATACAGAGGTCTGTGTACCCTTCCTCCCTCCAGGTTCCCACAATGACTATATCTCACATAGACTATATCTCGCAATATCAAAACCACAAAATTGACATTGGTACCATGCAATTAAGGACACTACACGTTTATTCAGATTTCACTTATTTTTACATACATAGATTTGTGGTATGTGTGTGTATGTATGTATGCAGTTCTATGCATTTTTTCAAATGTATAGATTCATATAACTATGATAACAATCAAGATTCAGAAAATCCCATCATGACAAAGAAATTCCCTTTTACTATTCCATTATAGTCATATTCTTGCCTACATCCCTAACCCCTGGCAACCATTCATCAGTTCTTCATCTGTAAAATTTTGTCATTTCAAGAAGGTTATATAACTGTAATCACACAGTATTTAACTTGTTGTCTGTACCTGTTGGCTTTTCTGGGCTGTGAACTTCTCTAGCACCCTGTCTGGGGCACACAGGAGGCAAAATGAAAACGAAAACCCGGGGAGCTCCCTGCCGTGCTGTTCTTCAAGTCCCAAGGACCCTAGCAAATTTGCCTCAGTCTCCCCAACATTTTGGAGGGTCTTTTTATGTTTGTTTTATGTATTATATATAGGGGTTTTCGCTGTAGGAAGAGCAGAGAGAAATACCTCCATTTTACCTTTTCCAGAACTGGAACTCCAAACTTGCTTTTAGAAACAAAATTATATTTGCCCTTTGATGACAGCTCACACACACACAGACGCACGTAAGGAGAGCTGTTAACAGTGGTTGTGTTAGAGTGGCAAGATTATTCTTCTCTTTTACCAATATTTTACCATGGCATTTACATTACTTCAAAGAAGACAAAATTAAATTTCTTTTTTTAAAAACCACTTTATTGAAGTATAATTGATATATAGAAAACTGCACATATTTTAGTGTATATAGTTTGATGAGTTTGGACATATTTATAATGTGCTTCCAAAGTGTGTTTTATGGTTTTTATTCATCTAAATACTCTTTAGCTAGACTCAGCTTTGCTTACTTTCCTACCACCGTTGCCAACTTCTCTATTTAGCAGCTCACAGCTGATTTTTCTTTTGAGAACGTTGATATATTTAAAGAGGTAAAATACTCCATCTTTTTTCTGGTGTGTCAGTCAAGGTCCAATCAGAGAGGCAGGACCAATAGGAATTAATGTTAAGAGATTTATTGCAAGGAATTGGCTTACACAGTTGTGGGAGTTGGCTAGGCAAGTTCAAAATCAAAAGGGCTGACCATTAGGAAAGGCAGACTGAAACTCTGGAACATGACCTGAAGCTGCTGTATGCAGGCAGAATTTGTTCTTCTTCAAGGAAGGCCGAGCTCTGCTTTTAAGGCCTTTCAGCTGATTAAATCAGGCCCATCCCAATTATCTTTGCTGATCTACATTATTTAAAAATCATCTGTTTATGGACTTAAATCACATCTACAAACTACCTTTATAACAACATCTAGATTAATGTTTAGATAAATGGGGACATTAGCGTAGCCAAGTTGACACATCCAAAAGACAACACACTGAATAATCTAATACAAAATTTGCTGCTAATAAATATTTTATTTCAAATATTTCAAAGCCAAGTATCAAAATTGTATCAGAGAATAGATCATGTTGAAAATGTTACTTGAAAATGAAGAATGTTATTTAATCATTGTGTGTATACAAGATGGGGCAGAAATTGAATTTTGGGATAACATATCTTATGGTTTTGAGATTTTTTAAAAACAGAAAAGTGATATCGTGAAAAATGCCTACAAAATTTTCTTTGTAATCAATAATATTGTCTTAGCTATCTTTTTATCAAAATTAGTGTCTTATGTAATCTATGAAATTCAGTATTTTTAAAAAATTAATTTTAAACAATTACATTTAGGAAATATTTTAAATAATAACATGATTTTCAGTTAAAAATATAAGATGCAAAATTTTATACATATGTTATAAACTCAGTGCTAATAGTAATGTTAATTATTGCTAAAAACCCATAATCAACACTTTATATTAGGCCTCCTAATATGTGCCAAGTACTCTAATAAGTGTTTTATATAAAATATATCTAATCCTCATAACAGCCCTATTAGGTATTATCATCTCCCTATTGAAGAGGAGAAAATTGAAACTCCAAGAGTTTCAGTAGCTTGATGGGATTAAATCTAATCCTTTCCATGTTATATGTTCTGGTGTCGATTATCAATTTATTACCTCTCAGTTCCAGATGCACCATCTTAGACTGCTCTGGGAAAATGAATGTGGGTAATTTTTCTTTCGCCGGCTGACACAGAATCTTTCTCAACAGAGGGCGCTAGAGATACACTGCAGGAGGAACCGTTTTGCTTCCGGGTTCCAGTGTGCTGGGTCCTCTGGCTCCTGTAACTACAGCACAGGCTGTTTCTCCAGTGCCCAGCTCTTGCAGTATGTGGTGGGCAGCAGAAGGCAGCAGTAAGTAGTTCCCCGCAACCTCCCTCAAGCAGTTGTGTAGCAGAGTGTCTGAAGAGACACTAAGCCATGAACTACTTTTCTCCTCACCCTAGAGGGAAGATTTCCAGCAAGTGTTTCTGCCAGTGTCCTACAACAGCAGATTCTCTGTCATTTAGTGACCCATGCCTGCACTCTCTCCAAGAAGGTCTGGATCTCAGCCCTGGGGGAGAGGCAACTTCCTGGTGTGCTCTATCTTAGCCTTAGCATAGTGGCTGATTTTTTTAGCATAGTGGCTGAAATTTATATATAAATTGTTTTATATTTTTTAGTTATCTTTCCTCTTTACTAGCTAATCCATCATCACACCAATCCCATTATAGTTAATGATTCTTTATATTAATCTTCCCCTGTTCAAATTACTGTCTTGAGGCTTCCCTGGTGGCGCAGTGGTTGGGAGTCCGCCTGCCGATGCAGGGGACACGGGTTCATGCCCCGGTCCGGGAGGATCCCACATGCCGCGGAGCGGCTGGGCCCATGAGCCACGGCCGCTGAGCCTGCGCGTCCGGAGCCTGTGCTCCACAGTGGGAGAGGCCACAACAGTGAGAGGCCCGCATACTGCAAAAAAAAAAAAAAAAATTACTGTCTTGTTTCCTTATCTTGGTTGAATCCAGACTGATACATACTTGGTACTTGGTAGTGATCCCAGGAGATAGATCCTCAAAGATAGGATTTTGGTTTGGTCATGCCTTTGGGCTTGGGTACAGTGCTGAGTTCTTTGCCAGTGGGAAACAGGATGCTAGTAAAACAGCATGCAGTGGCTTCACAATTAATCCAGCTTTCGCTTGTGGTTGATTGTGATGAAATGCCAAATGAAACTTGTGCTTTGGGAGCCCAAGTGGCTGCTGCACTTGATTATTATGGCAGTAATGACTATTGAAGGGACTATGATATGGGGTAGATTCTTTTGAGTTCGCTTGCGTGCTCACAAAGAGAAAATGAGAGTTTCCTTTTCATTCCTAAAAGAAGCTTTTACTTCTGTGGTCACAGGGCTGATGCTGCTGAAAATCAAATGCAAAATTTCATTGTGTGGGTTACTGAATCACACTGACAGTTAGTCAGAGGCTTACTAAGTTTGTCATGTGAAAGTCTGGGCACTGATTGACAAAGAATGGGATCCTGAAACTTGGAGTGAAAACAATAGGCTGGATCCATATGAAACTGACCATCTCAAACCCCAGCCTTGGGCTTTCTAAAGCATCCATCACAAAACCTGTGGGCAAGAGCCAACAAGCCAGACTTAGAGGTGCATGTGATGAAAGGGACCATAGGCTACAGGCTTTACCTGTAGTGCTCTTTCAACATTTTCAGAGGTGGAAGGTATCACCTTATAGGATCAGTTCCAGAAACTTGTCAGTGGATAAGAAAACCCTGAGAGAGTGCATCTCTCGTGAAGAGAAAAGAGACCTGTCCTCTGTAGGATAAGTGGAGGGAGAACCCTGAGGAGGGCAGAGAAATAAGATGAAATAGGAGAAAGGGGTCTTGTGGAAGACAAGGTAGGAGGGTGTTTACAAATCATAGAAGGGGTCAATGGTATCAAATACCGCAGTAAATTCCATTAGCGAAAAGACTGAAAAGTATCCCCTGGATTTGCCCTTGGTGAGTTTTGCAAGAGTAGTTTGAGGAGAGTGGAGTAGAGGGTGGAATGAGAGATGAGGAGATAGGGATCCAGACTATAGTAAATTAACCCAGCTGTGATAAATACTCCCTTTGAGTTTGCCACATGTTTCTTCAACTGGCACAGTAATTCTGAAACACTATAAGCATTTCCCTTCAGGAAGGAACAAGGTCAGGATGCCTAACATTAACACAAGGATTCAACATAATTCTAGATATTCTAACCATAAAGACGAAGCAGGAGAGAAGAAGGGGAAGAAGAGGCAGAATAAGGAGGAGGAGAAGAGGAAACATTAGTCAGTTACCATTTTGAGACTGATAAACTGTTTACTTAGAAAACCTTGAAGAATAACTGAAAATATGCCAGAACTAATCAGAGAAGTTCAGTAAGAGAATCAGATGCATGATGAAATGGAAATAAATAAATTAAGCTGTCTTTTGGACTAGGAATAACTAATTAGAAAGAATAATGGAAAAATATTCTCTCAATACTTATGCATATAAAGATAAACTTAAATGGAAAAACATGCTTTCTTGAATGGGAAAACTCAGTATTTTAAATATATCAGTTTTCTCAAACTTATACATACATAAGGTCATCCCAATTCAATATCATAAAGAGC
The DNA here is from genome assembly GCF_949752795.1 of Hyperoodon ampullatus. Classification (NCBI taxonomy): domain Eukaryota; kingdom Metazoa; phylum Chordata; class Mammalia; order Artiodactyla; family Ziphiidae; genus Hyperoodon; species Hyperoodon ampullatus. Next base: position 33,472,626 of record NC_136913.1, read on the forward strand.
CTTTTTTCTTGAAACAGGAAAAAAAATATTCTATTGTTTATCTCTTTCATCTAGACAAGTAAATGGGTGAGAAGAGTCAAGAAATTTGTGTAATGGATGTCTTTGAGGTAAGAATTTTTGTACCAAGTAGCGAAGAAGAGTCTAAAATTGCTGTAATTCAAAACGAAAAATTGAAATGCCAGGATTTCAATGGACTGATAGATCAAAAGATATAATTAATTCAGATTCTATAAACAGACCTAAGTACATAAGAGAATTTAGTGTATCATAAAGGAGTCATTTTAAATCACTGTAGACACTGAATGTTATTCTATAAATAGTGCTGGAATATCAGAGAAAATTTAAGGAACAAATATTGCTAGATCCCCACCCCACAGCTTCCATAAGCATAGATTTCAATATTTCTATTATAAATGTGTATGTGTATGAGTTTCCTCTAAGTTCTAAGAAATTAGTCATAAGAAAAACAGAGAATTATGAAAACAAACGTCAATAAAAAGCTACTGATTGTGGTTCTAGTATAACACTAAATAGATGGATACAGTCTAAATGTCCAAAGAGTGAATTGGTAAAATATATTAGGGTATATCTATAAAACTGAATAATATAGAGCCATCAAAATGATTATTTAGATATGTATGTATACACATTTTTTTAAAAATGTATATATTAAAGTATGTTTAGAAAAAATACGAATGCTGATAGTGATTACAATTCAGAATGCTGATAGTGATATAATGCCTGTGATATTTGTGCAATTTCTCCCTTATATTTTTTGACATAACTTTTCATTTATATGAAGTAACAAATTTATTTTATAAATGACAGTAATACATTATATAGAAACCATTTTTGTCCATTAACAAAAGCTGCATTTCAGATTATCTGTAAAGAAAATATTTGTATTAGTTAGATATTGCTGCATAACAAATTATCCCCAAATAATCAATTACTATCTATCATAGTTACTATGGATCAGAAATTCGGGAGTGGCCTAGATGGTCACTTCTGCATTTGGGTCTCCTATGTTGTCTCAGTCAGTACTCAGATTGCAGAGCTTCAGTCATGTGAAGGCTTGACCTGGACTGAAAGACCAGATTCCAAGGTGACTCACTCACATGGCTGGGAAGAGGGTGCCAGCTGCTGGAAAAAGACCTTAGTTCCTTTCCTCATGGGATTTTCCACAGGGCTGCTTATGTGTCCTCAGTATATACCTGCCAGCTTCTCCCACAGTGAGCAATCCAAGAGCACAAGGAAGAAGCTGCAACGCCTTTTATGACCTAGCTTGGAAGTCACAGTGTTGTATCCAAAGTATCCCCTGGGTCACAGGTTTGCCCTAGTCAATACTGGAGGGGACTACATAAAGGCATAAATGTTGGGAGGTGAGGATCATTGGGAGCCATCTTGGAAGCTGACTAACATAATTATATAAAGAAAAATAAAAATTAAAGGAATTTCTAAAAATTGTAAGATATAGAATATTTATGTTGTACCAGCATAGCAAATTGATGAACCTTATGCATCAACTGAAATTATTAAAAGTGATAATTATAGAGAAAATATTTTTAAATTAATATTAGGTAAATAAACATACATATAAATAAATATTAATATATAGGCTATTACCTACTATTTCAAGTGATCAGCAGACAAAGATTGAGGTAAAATGAAGAAATTCAAATGATTATATTTGAGGGTAGGATTATGGGTAGATAAAAATTTTTCTTTTCTACTTTTTTTTAATGTTGCATTACTATTTTTTAGTAAGACATGTATTTAAAACAAAGAAAATTAGTAAGTATTATACTAGAGTTTAAGTCATTATTAATTCTGTTACTCTATAGTTGAAGTAATGGATTAGTAATTCAAAAATATATTAAAAATATTTTAAAATACAAAATACTAAAAATCAATGGCATCTAATTTACAAGAAAATCTTACAAACATCAAAGAGCAAACATAACCCAGTGATACATATGAAAAAACCAATATCGAGTATGCTTCTACAAAATTTAAGGATTCATCTCTAATAGCTCTTTAAAATATGAGTTGGTCTCAATCCCCAAATTCTGACCGGAAATTCCCTCCCTCACTCCAAGCTCCTTAGAGAAGAGTTAATAATTGAGGAATTAGGCAGTCAGAGTAACAAAAGCCTATTAGTCTGCCTTGACCCTGGGGGAAAGATGAAGGTGAATATTCTTTCTCTTTCTCTGTGTGAGGACTAGAGAGGAATTCTATCCCAAAATCTCAGCTTTGGAAAGTTAATACCATTTACCAGACCCACTATTCTAGTGACTGACTTAATTCTCTTATGCATGTGCTAGTTTTATTTAAACCTAATACATTTAGGTTATGTTAAAATTAAGTTAAAAAAATCAACTCTGTAAGCCTTTCTTCATGGTTCCTTGGTCAGAGTCTAAAAGTAGGAGGAGGAAAATGAGAAAGAATGACACATATTTCAAGAGTGGGAAAAGGAAGAATAATAATACAGCTGACACACCTAAGCCTTCAAGATCATAATAAGCTTTGATGGGTTCAGAGATACATATAACTAGTGTTGTGCTATACTCATAAATTCCATGCTAACATCTTGAAAATTTTTTTAATAAAATGAAGAGCTAAATAATATAAAGGGAATACTTTCAGCTCCAGTCAAACGTATTGCCTACCGGACAAAACAGTTGAGTTTTCATTTTTGTTTTTATTTAACATGAACTGGTCAGTTCCTTCTCTTGTCATAGAATTTTTTGGAAATAGTTCGTTCTCATAACAGAGTTATAGAAACATAAAATATCAGAGCACTTATTACTAGTTATATAGTTCTTAAAATATGGCTATGGCGATGGAGGAACTACATTTTTTATTTCATGTAATTGTAATTAATCTCAGCTAAATCATCACACATGGGGCTTCCCTGGTGGCGCAAGTGGTTGAGAGTCCGCCTGCCGATGCAGGGGACACGGGTTTGTGCCCCAGTCTGGGAGGATCCCACATGCCGCGGAGCGGCTGCGCCCGTGAGCCATGGCCGCTGAGCCTGCGCGTCCGGAGCCTGTGCGCCGCAACGGGAGAGGCCACAACAGTGAGAAGCCCGCGTACCGCAAAAAAAAATAAAATAAAATAAATCATCACACATGGCCAGTGGCTACCATGTAAGGATGCACAACTCTATACACTGACCCAGGAGACATGCGAGTGGCCCACAAGGAAAGGAGGGGCTTGAGTAACTTAGAGTAAACAAGCCAGTCGAGCCACAATACCAAATACAACTGCAGTTGTCCACCAGTCCTTTTGATTGTACCCAAACCTGATGCAGCGTAGGAAACGAAAGGTTACAACGAGAAATAAATCAAGTCCTTTATTGCTGATGTGTCATTTTTCTGCTACACAGGTCAACCAAGAGAGCACCCACTGGCTATTTACATTTCCACAAGAAAACAACAGACAACTTATAGCTAGCTATAAATATAGTGAAGGACATCTGAAACGACTAGAAACCAGATAATCAATTTGCCTCACTGGCACAAATTTAGTGAGCAAATTCTCACAGGGTGTGCTGTCTCTGCAGGATTTTATATGTTCTTCTCACTGTCTGGCTGAATTACACTCTTATACATGAAGTAAATCTCCCTCTAAATGCATAACAAAAATGGAATGATTTAGAATTTTGAGTAAAAGTGTGACACTCGCCATACAAAGTATTGTAAACAAACGCATTGAGTTTCTTTATTTTGTTTTTAGATCTCATGTACACTTTATCCAGATATTCCAGTGGTAACATTTTGGAGTGGGGTAGGGAATTCCATAAAACTTTTACTTATTTGCATTTATTTAAAATTCTATTTTGTTTAAATTTTCTTTAAAATTTAAATTTTGTGTTAAGAGATTTGTAGAGTCACATGCAATTGTAAGAAATAATACAGAGATGTCTGTGTAATATTTTCCTAGTTTTCCTCAGTGGTAACATTTTGCAAAACTATAATAACATAACCAGCATGTTGACATTGATATAAGGCATTGATATTATTCAGATTGCCAGTTTTACCCATATTCATTTGTGTGTGTATGTGTGTGTGTGTGTATTCAATTCTATATAATTCTATCACCTGTGTAGGTTCACGTATCTACCGCTACAGTCAAGATATTGAACAGTTCCAACACCACAAGGATCCCTCCTCTTGCCCTTTTACAACCACACCCAGCTCTCTTCTGCCTTATCCCATACCTAACCACTGATATGCCCTCTATTTCTGTTATCACTTTAAACATGTTATATAAAAGTTACATATACTATGTAACCTTTTGGAATGGATTTATTTCACTTACCATAATCCTCTGAAGATTTTTCCCAAGTTGTTGTGTGTATCAGTAGTTTGTTTCTTTTCACTGTTGAGTGGTATTCCACAGTATGGATATATCAGAGTTTATTTGCCTGTTGAAGGCATCTGAACTGTTTCTAACTATTATGAATAATGCTAGTATGAACATTCAGTTATTGTGTGAGCCTAAGTTTGCATTTCTCAGGATGAATGCCTATGAATGCAATTTGTTGGTCATATGGTAGTTACATGTTTAGTTTAATAAGAAAATGCCAAACTGTTCTCCAGAGTGGTTGTACTATTTTATATTCCCACCAGAAATTTATGAATGATTCAGTTGCTCTATTCTCACCAGCATTTTGTGTTGTTATTATTTTTTATTTTAGAAGGTGATGATTTAGTAATCTCATCAACCAGCTCACTAGCACATACATACGCCATTTTCCTGATATAGTTATATTGTAATTTTGTTTGGATCAATATTCTTCTTTTATATTATTATATCTCAATAAATAATAATCACTTAAGTAATATTTTAATTTTCATACTAAGCTTTTCATTTTTCCAAGTAATTAATGTTATTTTTATGTTTTTATTTTGCTTCTATGTGTTTTTCACTAATGTATTCCTCCCAAACCTCCCCTAGTTGTTTAAATAATTTCTCAACACATTAAAACTCATCAAGCATTCTATTCATTCACTCTTCTTGGAGACATCTGTTCTGTTGCCCTCTGACCTTCAATCTTCACTGGATGCTTGCTAGGTTTGTTGCATATCTGTTATCTCCCTGAGGTTTTCTATCACCACTCTCTTAAGTTGGACGCCTTATTTCCTGAATACTATTTTTGTTTTCCTTGGCCTCGTTTGAGTAGAACATAATCTCTTAGTTGGTTTCCTGGGAAAAGGGCCTGTGAGGTAAAGTTAAGGCTTTGATTGACAGAAAATACTATCAGTTTACCCACACATTTAATCAGTAGTTTAATTTCATATATAATTATCTCAAATCTTGAAGCCGTTATTGCAGCATTTTCTAGTATTCAGTATTCTGCTGAAGAAGACCAAAGCCATTTTGATTTCTTGTTCTTTGCATGTGTACTTTCCCCCCCACCACCCCCTTTGGAAACTCTTGGGATTTTCTCTTTTACTTCTTTTCTTTGAAATTTCCACATTTTTACCTAGTCATAGATGTGTTTCGATCCATGGTGTTGAGAAATAATGAGACCTTTCAATCAGGAAAATCATATCCCTAAATTCCATAAGATTGTCTTGAATATGCCTTTGATTATGGCCTTTTTTGTTTTGTTTCTCCCTTCTTGGAACACCTACTATGTGGCCATTGGACATATGGATGTCTTCTAATCTTATTGTGTTTTTCTGCCCTTTTTTTCCATCCCTTAGGCTTTTGAAAGTATCTTCTAGGTTAAAGATTAGCAAACTGCGGTCCATAGGTTTGCCACCCATTTTTCTAAGTAAAGTTTTATGGGAACCCAGCCACATCCATTCTGTTATAACTGCAGAGTTGAGCTGCAACAGATACAATATGCCTTGCAGGCCTAAAATATGTAATATCTGGTCATTTAATACAAAGTTTATTGACATCTCTTCTAAGAGATTTTTTTTTCAATTTTGTCTTCCAGATTTTCTATCGAATTTCTCATATCTATGTTCATATTTTCAACTTCCATTAATTCTATTTACAGCATCCTGTTCTTAAGTCATGGCTATAATATTCTCTATTATCTTTCTGAAGATATAAATAATCTTTTCTCTGTTCTTAAGATTTTATCATCCAGTATGGTCTCTCTTTAAGTTGTTGATGCCTTTTGTCTTTGGTCTCTGTAATGTTAGCACTTTTAAATGATTATAGGAGAGCCTTGACTACTTGCTCATATTTAAGAGTGAGGCACTAAAATGCTGAAATTTCTGTACACATAGATGAATTTTGTAAATTGTGAGCTTTCCAGAATGGCAGTCTAGTAAGAGTGTTTTCTTAGGGAAATGTTGTACTCAAAGGCAATGCCCAATGGCAGTATTTCCCCTTGGAGTACTCAGATTCCTTCCAGCTTTTATAAGCTTGCTGCCATGATATCCAAATGAGGTAACAGGACTGAGAGCTTTTAACACTCTTTTTAGTACAGTACTCTGCCCTCAACAATGCCTGGTACCCCTCAGTTGGGAAGTCTGTGTTTTATACTCCTCTGTAAATAAATATTCAATCTTATGCCTGAATACGGGTCAGGGTCAGGAGATCTAAATCTTGTAAACCCCTAGATTTAGACAAATCAATAGATCATATTTTGTTGGCCTGTCTTATTTTACCAAAATTTTTGTTAAATATTTTTTCTCCAATATTAACATTTTTCAAAGTATTTTATCCAGGTTTTAAACTTATAGTATGTTAAACCTGAATGGTGCTACCACTACCCTTCTAAACCAGGACACATTCAATTCCAAGTATCAGAAAATTCAATGCAAGCAAAATTAAACAAAGGGCATCACTGACCAGCTATAATATAGACCTTTTTTTTTTTTTTTTTTTTTTTTTTTGCGGTACGTGGGCCTCTCACCGCTGTGGCCTCTCCCATTGCAGAGCACAGGCTCCAGACGCGCAGGCTCAACGGCCATGGCTCACAGGCCCAGCCGTGCCGCGGCATGTGGGATCTTCCCGGACTGGGGCACGAACCCGTGTCCCCTGCATCGGCAGGCGGACTCTCAACCACTGTGCCACCAGGTAAGCCCTAGACCTATTTTTTTTTAATTTGATTCAGTAGATCAAAGATTACAATAAATATGTGTAACTTATTTCAGCCCCAGCTTCATGATGTCAATTGCATCTTTAGAATGCCTTTCTTCTTGGTGACAAAATGTCTAGAGCAGTTCCAGTCATCACATCCACCCACCACAACATCCAAAAGGGAAGAGCAATGATCCCTTCTGGTAATTCTTTCAAATAGCATAGACATTGTATTCCAAGAGGCCCTCAGCAAACCACTAGTTGAAACTTAATGACCCAAATAGAGTGCTGAACCAATCCTGTCAACTAGGAGAATATCACAGATTAATTGACTTTCCTTGGGATATCTGAATCAGTCACTTTGGCAAGGAAGCAGAATAATCCTGATTGGCTTTCACCAATCACTGTCTGCTCTTAGAGCCTTGGATAGGTTCAATCCCTTCCAAACCATGTGATTTTTATACCATGGCACAGTGGGGTAGAGGGAAATGTATTTTTGGGAGTAATGACAATATTCACTTTACTCCCCATCTTTCTCCAAATCAACAATTATAGGTGAACATTTTAATACCTCTTGGCCAATAATTGATAGACCATGTAGGCAGAAAATTGGTAAGGATATAGAAGCCCTGAGGAGTGCTATCAGCCAACTTGTGCTAATTGACATTTATAGAACAATATACCCAACAGCAGATTGCTCATTTTTCTTTATGTGCACATGAAATATTTACCAAGATAGGCCATATTATGGGTCATAAAACAAGTTTTATTCAATTTAAAGGATTCCATTCATACAAAGTATGTCCTCTGACCGCCATAAAATTAAGTTAGAAATCAAAATCAAAAAGTCTTGAAAATCTCCAAATATTTGAAAACTAAGTAATATACATAATCCATGTATCAAAGAAGAAATCAAAAGAAATTAGAAAGTATTTTGACCTTTATGAAAATGAAAAAAGAATATATTATACTTGTGTGATGCAGCTAAAGCCATATTTAGTGGGAAACTTATTAAATTCCTATATTAGAAAAGAAAAAAACAATGTCTCAAATCAATGTCTTCAGCTTCCACTTTAAGAAACCAAAAAAATAAAAGCTAATGAATCATAAAGTAAGCAGAAGAAAGGAAATAATATCAGAACAGAAATCAGTGAAATTTAAAACAGAAAAAAAATAGAGAAAACCAGTAAAACTAAAAGCTGGTTATTTGAGATGCTTAACAAAAATGATAAATTTGTATCCAGGCTGATCAGAAAAATAGAAAAGACACAAATTTCCAATGTCAAGAATGAGAAAGGTGGCATCACTATAAACTCTATAGATATTAAAATGATAAGGAGTTATTATAAACAACTTTATGCTAATAAACTCAATAACTTATATGATTCTATAAATTCCTGAAAGACAGAAACTTCCAAAGCTCACACAAGAAAATTATAACCCGAATAACCCTATATCTAGTAAATTAATGGAATTTGTAGTTAAAAAGCTTCCCACAATGAAAACCCCAGGTTAACATCACTTCTCTGGTGAATTCTCAAACATTTAAAGAAGAAATAAAACCAATATCAATAATACCAATTATGCAAGAACTCTTTCCACAAATTGAAGAGGAGGGAATTCTTCTCAACTCATTCTATGAGGTCAGCATTAATCTGATACCAAAAACTAGAGAAAGACACCATAAGAAAGAAAATTATAGGCCTATATCCCTTATGAACTTATTTATTCATTCTTTAGCTTTCAGGAAAACATTAATCACCTCTTTAGTGCAGCCTTTGTGATTTCTTTGACTAGTTAAATCTCCTTAATTTATGGTCTTATAGCAGCACATACCTCTTCTTCATTAGACATATCAAATGTATTTATTTTATGATAATATGTAATAAGAATCTTTCTCCCACACTAGACTGTAAAGTTTTGTTTGGGTGAGAATGTCCCTAGCCTGCTTCTGAACATTTTTTTCACAACTGTTTAGCAGAGTATCAGGTACATAGAAAGTGTTCAGTAACATTGAATATATATTTTTGAACTAATGAATGACAAGTTGTTGATGAGATGCTATTGCCATCTATTATGCATAGTGGTGATCTTGGGATGTGTGTAGAATGGGATGAAGGTAGTGAATGAGCTAGGGACATAGCTGGTTGGTTACCATTTTATTATTTCACTGGTTCAGAAATTCCCTGCAAAGAGGCTTTCCAATCTATTTTCATATTGTGGCACACGTAGAAAGTACTATCTGTAAGTCACTTTGAGATGTGATACCCTGAATAAAAACATTCTTGTCAGTGAGTAATTCGACTCCCTCTCCTCCCCCCATTCTCTTTCTCTTTGTTTGTGTACATATGTACATGCAACACATACACACACACATATGATTCTGTGGAACACTGGAGATTGAGTGAGAACTAAATTTTAAAGCTTCTGAACCCAGAAACATTTCTCTTTCTCTTTTTATCTTTTTCCAGCAGCTTTTCTCTTATCAGAAATTTTAAAATTATTTTACTTAACATGTATCATAGGATCCCTTCACATTACATCAAGAAAGTCTTGGTATCATAATTTCTTTTTTTATTTTATTAATATAAAAGAAATGTCTGTCATTTGTGAAAACTGCATGTAAATCTGGTTACAAGAGAGATTATTGAAGGTTAAGCTAAAAAAGAAAGGATAATAAGGAGGAGAAGAGGGAGAGAGAGGGTTGGGGAGATGAGGAAGGAGAGACAAAATAAGAAAACTTTCAAAAGCTCCTTCATGGGGGTGGGAGGACAGAGGAGAGAGTTTCTGCTATATGCTTACAGGGTTGAAAAAGGTAGTTTATACAACATTGACTTATATGATGGAATTGGATACACTACAAGTTATATTTTCTCCAGCTATTTAACAGGAACAGAACTTCCTTTTCTCACCCTCACCTCCCCATGCCTGCCCCAAAGTTGTAATTGCTGGAATTCCTGGCAGACTTTAGTCTCAAAAGTGTCCTCTTATTTATACGTATTTTTAATATTTATTTATTTGGCTGGGCTGGGTCTTAGTTGCGGCCTGCGGGATCTTTGTTGTGGCATGTGGGATCCTTTAGTTGTGGCATGTGAACCCTTAGTTGCGGCATGTGGGATCTAGTTCCCTGATCAGGGATCGAACCCGGGCCCCCTGCACTGGGAGCACGGAGTCTTAGCCACTGGACCACCAAGCAAGTCCCTCAAAAGTGCCCTTTTAGAGACTTGCTCTTTATTATGAAAAATCAGCTATTTATAAATTTATAGATAAGGAAAGGATACTGAAAATGAATAATCAAATCATATATACATAGATACATATTTCTTTTAGAACCAGTAATTGAAAAGATTTTTTCATTACCTGTTTTACAGGTTTTTCCTCCCCTTTGGTTACAGAATGGGTTTTTTAAATGTTCTCATTCATTTTGTCAGTCTCATAAGCCCTTTAGAAACAGATTTTTAAAAATTCTATTTCAAATAAGTAACACCAAAGGGATTTTGGGATTCACTGGGGTCAAACAGGAAAATAAAGTACATATAGAGGTATAAATGAGTTGAGGAATGAAAGAATCTTAAATCATTTGATGAACAATACCTTTCATAATCACCCCTTTGGAGCTTTTTTTCACATTGATTTCAGCCATCAACTAGTCACATTTATCAGGTCCTGATTTGATGGTGGTTACATTTTATACTACAATAAACATCAATATCTTATAGCCCAATAAAATTTGATACAAAGCCTATACTATGAGACTAGCCCTGCCTAAAGCCCTGGTGTTATGTGGTTCACCAATCAAATACTGAACTCAAATAAAAGAACAGAAAGAAATGGCAGTTTTTACTTCAGCAAAAACATAAACTTAAAGGGAGAAATGACGAAAATGGAATTGAAAATGTAGGACAAAGAGAATGGGCAGAAATGCAGAGTATGTTGAAACTGTGAAAAAAGAGTGGAAAATAATTAAAAGAATAGTAATTATTATTAATAAAACATTTCAAGCAGTTTCCTAGATATACTAAATGATAACAGAGAAATGAAATTATGAATACAAATGGAAGAGAAAAAAATAGATAAATCAGTGTACAAAAGTGATAATGTATTTGACAGAAGTACTGAACCTCAACAAGAAATTCCCAGGATAAAAACAAGGGAAAGTGCTATTGAGAGAATTTATGTTTAGTTGTTAACTGCAGCTAACCCAGCACTAAATAAAACTTTTGAGGGACCATATTTTGAAATTCTTTTTTTTTTAAAGAAGATGTTGGGGGTAGGAGTTTATTAATTAATTTATTTATTTTTGCTCTGTTGGGTCTTTGTTTCTGTGCGAGGGCTTTCTCTTGTTGTGGCAAGTGGGGGCCACTCTTCATCGCGGTACACGGGCCTCTCACTATCGTGGCCTCTCTTGTTGCGGAGCACAGGCTGCAGACGCGCAGGCTCAGTAGTTGTGGCTCACGGGCCTGGTTGCTCCGCGGCATGTGGGATCCTCCCAGACCAGGGCTCGAACCCGTGTCCCCTGCATTAGCAGGCAGATTCTCAACCACTGCGCCACCAGGGAAGCCCGTATTTTGAAATTCTTATTGGAATTTATTCAATAAATGATGTTGGGGTTTTCTGGATTGATATCTAACTTTTATACCAGGATAAATTTCATATGGATATAAGATGTAAATGTTGTAAACAAAACAATAAAATGCCAGAAGAAACCATGGAAGAACTTGTGTATAAGGAAGGCCTTTCTAAGAGCAAATAAGAATACTTTTTTAAAATCCTGAAGCCGTAAAGCAGAAAGCATTAAAAAGTATTTAAAAGCAAAAATATATTATAAATTCAGCCGAGTTCTTTCCTAACCCTTCATATTTTCATACTGGAAATTCATGATTTTAGATTGTTTTATTTTAGATTGTTTGTCTTCTCCTTGATTCCTTTAGATGTCCTTATCCAGCTCTGCTGAATCTTTCTTGAGATTGATCAACATCACTTCAGGTAGGATGGGAGATGGTCCTGAAGGAGGGTGAGATAATGCAGTAGTGACTATCCTGTTACTGTCAAGTGAGGCCTGTTCTGCTGGGATGTATTATACTGGGTAATTGACTTTTAATTCATTGTTTCACTCAGTAACCTGTAATTACTCAGAAAGCAAAGGTATTATTTGACACCAGGTATTTGTGCCCAGTAAGCATGAGGGGCAAAGGCAGAGTCATCACAGCAGTTTGGTGGTGAGAAGGGTTGGTAGGAGTTTTAGATGGCTAAAATAAGGTTTTGCAAAAGTTACAAAGCTCTGTCTACTAGCATAGTGTTATTGAAACTGGTCCTCTTCATGGGAACATGTCCTTCTGAGTTCCTGCCCTGTGTTGTTGTCTGTATTGATTAGGTTCAGCTATTCTAAAGGGGCTCAAACCAGTAGTGGATTAAACAAGATTTAGTTTTAACTGTCTCCCAAATAAAAATCCCAGCTGGGTTGGTGGCTTTGCTATCCAATTTCAGGGCCCAGGCTTCTTCTATCTTCTTACTATATTTACCTTAAAGTGATCAGATGAACCAGTCATACTTACACTGAGCCAGAAAAGCAGGATAAGAGGAAAGAGAAAGCATCTCCCCTGATTTTAAGGCACTACTTGAAGGGAATAATTTAGAAGCAGCACACATCAGTTCTACTCATACTCAGAACTTATTTGCATGGCCATATTCAGCAGGAAAGGAGGCTGTAAAATGTAGAAAATGTAGTCTTAATGTGTACAGCCGTATGTATATCTAAAAATTCTACCACTAAAGAAAAGGAAAATGGATACCAAGGCACAATTAGCAATCTCTGCAATGATGTCTGTGTGTAGTAAGACACACTTGTTATTAATGATAGAGAAACTTGTGTCCTTTGACCTGGGTCAGTTGGTGGCTTTCTGTCATTCACTAAATGCCTTGTGAAAATAATGGATAATTTTTCTGTTGGTTTATGTTACTGCCATCCAGTTCATGCTATTCTACTATATCCAGACATTAGTCTCATCAATCTATTCTTATTGGCATGGCTCTCCATTATCTGGAAGAACTTTTAATCCTATGTAATCTTAGTGAATTTCATTTTATACTTTCCACTTTTAAATTATTTTATAACACGATGGTTACCACACTTTTAATACTCTTCTGCTTAAAGAAGTTCTTTTTACCCTCTTTCAGTAACTCCTGTTTCTAAGTCAGTACTCTAACCACTGTAATAGATATTCCTGGACTTCATTCAGACCCTTTTCAAAAAATAATTTGAACTTTTGAAGATTTTAAATCATGAAAGTAATATCCACTGTTTTCCCTTTTTCCCCTTTCCATCAACTTTTTCAGTCCCTTAAACATGTCTAGAAGTAAACATCCAAAAATTGTACTAGGTATCATTTCACTTGCTTCCTCATTGTTACCCCTTCCTTAGTGTTCAGAAACTCTACCCACCATTAGAGTTTCCACTAGTTAAGTATGAAGTAGGACTTCTGATGTCTATTTCACATGGCAAAATTTATAGTTAATTGATAGGAGTTACGTTTTTTCTCTTAAATTATTTCAGAGTAGAAGAATGGCAAGTCTGCAGTGGACGTTTAGCGTGTCTCTGCTTAACCTTCAAGTTCCCATTATAGTATAGCTCACCATTTATTATAATGAGGAATAAAATTTAGCCTTGTTTATAATATATAAAGTATTCCAGTCAGAATGCCTACTTTGATTTTTATACAGAAGTCCTGCCAACCATGCTGCCTTGGAAATCTGAACAAAGATGAACACAGACATTTCATCCACGGTACATAACGAGCATTATTCTCCATGAAGCTATATTAGAAAATGATATATATAAGAAAATGATATTAGAAAATGATATATATAAGGTACTGTTTATCTTTTGAATTACTGTTATGTAAAAATCTCTTGTTGTTATGTTATTTGTCCAGCCTTAAAGTAACTACATAATCATGCATAGTTGAAAATTTTGGCTAAAAACAGCTTACAGTTCACCAAAATATGCCTTTATATGGCCGTTGTTTGATCATGGAAATTGGACAAGACATGTTGGAGTTAAACAAGTAATGCAAATGTTAGACTACTTCATCTAAAGTTTACATTTAAGGTAGATAAAGTAGGTAAAAAATCAAGAAGGCTTAATTATAGTTACTAAGGGCAATGGATCCAGCGCTAGGCTTGGGGAACTTGGAGAGAGCTATGTGACACAGTTGATGAGAGTATGAATGGACAGGGAAACAAAATTGTTCTCCATTTGATTTGCGTCACTGTATCTTTAGGATCTACACAGAAGTCTAGACTTGAACCCCAAAATTGCCTACTGCCCAGAATGGGCAGTCAAGTTCTTTGGGCCACTGTTGTCCTCTCAGTGCTGTAAAATTGTCCTGCATAGGGGCTCAAAGATATGCACTGGGTTTGTACTGTAATATCATAGTAGCGATTAGCATAAAAATCCAGGTGTGACTCACATCTCCCACTTCTTAAGTCAAAATATATAGAATTTTGAAAAATGATTCAGATGCCTTTAATCAATCATTTCATAAGAATTTGCAAATAATAATGTCCACCACCGCTACTTCCACTGTTCTCAACTATTGACGACAACAATTGCAAGAAATTTTAAAGCTTCTCTTTATAGTTACTTTATAGTGAAGTAATAACTTATCGATCATCTTGGTACTGTGAGAATCTTGTAAAACAATTGTGGGAAAGTTTTCTACAAGGATATTTAGATCTTGAAGGATGAGTAACTGTTTGGCCAACAGATGGAAAAGCTAGTGCCCTCAGAGTGAAAATCATGTGCCGTGGCAAGGAGGAAATGAAAACACCCAATTATATACCAATTTTAATGTGAGTGGGGAATTCTATATAGTTTTTAAAACAAGGAGGGGGGGGGAAGCCATTTCTGCAGTGCTTGGCTCCAGATAATAAAGGTCAGTGGAAGAAACTGTTGTAAAGTTATGATAAGAGGCAAATTTAAGGCAGGGAAATACCACTCATCTAATATGCTTAGAAACCAAGGACCATCACAGCAGATGAAGGATGATGACAGTAGGGATTGGGCAGTGTGAATCTGGACCTGTTGGAAAGGTGCTCATCTAGCTATGAAGATGTTTGATCTCAGTCTTCTGAGCAGCACTTTGTTTCACAAATGAAGGAACTTACACCTAGAGTAGTTAAAGTTCCTATAGGGACTTCCCTGGTTGCGCAGTGAATGAGAATCTGCCTGCCAATGCAGGGGACACGGGTTCGAGCCCTGGTCTGGGAAGATCCCACATGCCGCAGAGCAACTGAGCCCATGAGCCACAACTACTGAGCCTGCGCGCCTGGAGCCTGTGCTCCGCAACAAGAGAGGCCACGATAGTGAGAGGCCCGCGCACCGCGATGAAGAGTGGCCCCCGCTTGCCGCAACTAGAGAAAGCCCTTGCGCAGAGACGAAGACCCAACACAGCCAAAAATAAATAAAATAAATAAATAAATTTAAAAAGTAAAAAAAAAAAAAAGTTCCTATAGCCTCTACACCTAGAATAGTTAAAGTTCCTATCCTCTCTATGCAGTGTGTGGTCCCTGGACCTGCAGCACTGGAATCACCTGGGACTGTGTTTCAGATTCTTAGGCCCTGCCCCAGATCTACTGAAAACAGACTCCGCATTTTAACAAAAGACCCAGAGGATTGCTATTAGATTTTTAGAAACGCTAGCCTAAAGGAAACTGAGCCGTACATCTAGGGGGCTCTGACTCTGCTTCCATTGAATTCCTCCGTTACTGTTATATCTTGCTGCTTTGATAGACCCCATGGGCACATTACTTCCACTGCTCTTTAAGCTTAATCTTAAGAGAGGTCTAGGAAAGTGCCCAACCCGCCAGTGACATCTTAAAATCCTGCCAGCCAATGGCAAAGTGAGATCCCTCTGGGATTTCGGCGACCAAAGCAAGTTTTCCGGTTCCTCTGATGACACCTGCGATCCTGGGGTTCTTTCGCCAGACGCCTGCAGCTTCGGTTGAGGTTGCCCATTCGCTCAGCTTGGGCGGCGCTAAAGCCGGCTCGGCTGGAGGCTAGCAATCAGCGTCTGGCGGTTGCCTAGCAACGGCGTCCACACTAATCCTCAGTCAAATCTGCAAAGGTTTGCGGGATACCTAGAGCACGGCTATAGAGTCCGGGAGGAGCTCACTCATGGCCTGGGACTTGGAGACCCCAAAGAAGGATATGTAGCTGCGGGTGACCCCGTCGGAAGTGAAGTTCCTGGAGGCGATGGCAGGGAGGGTCTACCGCCTCCCAATTACCGTGCACAATCTCGGCCGATACAGCCAGAAGATCCGGTTTCAGGAGCCTGTCAAGCCACAGGTAACACACCCAGGGGTGTTCAGAGCAGGACCTCAGGAGGGCCGCCGTCCGAGAATGCCTACCCACCTGGGCACCTGCTTTGTCCTGGGGAGTAGGCGCCCAGCTCCTGCGGGGCGTGCGGGCAGGATTGAGCTTCCTGGGGAGTGGCGATTTAGTGTGCTGGCCTTTTTGTTTTGTTTTGATGTTTTTTCCTTTCTGCTTGGGGCTGGGAGACAGAGTGGAGAAAAGTCGATCTGGAACCTCCCAATTTCTTCATTGGGAGTTTGGAAAGAAGGGAAGAGGATTTCACGTCTGTCTCCTCTTAACAGCCCAGAATCTATGCTTCATGATACTGTAGAATTATGGCAACAGATTCTCTATTAACTACCCTTTGGATCATAAAGTGCCTGTTACTCCAGATACTGTAGGATAGTGGAAAGGTTTATTATTTCGTATTCTAACAAACCTTTGTTGAGAACCTGCTGCAAAATAGGCAGTAAGTGTTAGGGATGTAAAATGGAGAGAGTCCTGCCTTCATAAGACTTAGAAACTAATGAGGGAGTTAGTACTAATAATCAGCAAAATTAATGTTCTGAGAGGCTATCCCTATCTTCTGATTTAAAAGTTGACAGAACTTCATCTCTGTCTCACTGTTGTTTTAGATTATCTGTGTAAATGGATGGATATTAGTTTACTGTGATCATCTGTTCTTAGGGAAAGTTGATATAGGACAGGTGAAATGAATTTTTGATATGTACGTGATGAATAACTGCATTTTTTTGTGGGGTAGTTCTAATGATAATGATATTGAATGCAGCTGGACTTCTATATGCAGAAATGGAAAGGTATCTATGATTTAATTAAAATCACACATATTTGTTTGTATATATATAGATAAATGTACGGTAGTGATTAGGAGGGCAATGAGAAAAAGGACTTTTATGTTCTACTTTTTACACTTAGAAAATTGATGTACTGTTTACCTACACTAAAGTGCACAAATCTTGAAAGTAAACCTTGATGAATTTTTATATACATATATCTCCACATAGCCACCACTTGGATCAAATCATAGAATATTTCCAGCACTCTAGAAGGTTCCCTATAGTACGTGGAGTAATCACCCCATGGAGGTGACCACTATACTAATTTGTAATGAACCAGATTAATTTTGTCAGTTCTTGAGTTTCATATAAATGGAATCATTCTTTATTGATTTTTGTATGTACATGTTTTAACAATAGTAATGTGTTTATTTTGTAATAAAAGTGTACATCACAGAGACTATTAACTACTCTTTAAATCAAGAAGTACCTGATTACTCCAAACACTGTAAAATTCGGGGAAAAGTTAATTATTTCATTAACTCACTACATATTTATTGAACAATTGAATGTATATCTGAAAATATTTTCTTTTAAAACTCAAGCTGGCAGCAAATCCCAGATGTGGGCAAACACTATTTTATGGATGTCCAGGAGACACTTGTATGGGTGGTTTTTATGCAGTCAGAAGAAAAATAACATAGTTTTACTGTGGTTTTTATTTAGACCACAGGTCTTGACATTGGCAAGAGAATGGCCAGACAGGTTTACTAGTTAGAGGCCAAGACCATGAGTTCAATATCTGTTGCAAGATCATGATATGCACTCCTGGTCCTTCACAGGCATAAAGGGAATTAGGGAAGGGATAGATTAGCAAAAAGTATATTAACTGTCTTGGAGGAAGAAAGAAAAAATAAAAACAGGGTGCTACGTAAAGGGCATTGTCGTCATCACTATTGTAATTATTTAGGAAATAATTCTCTTAACACACAGCAGTGCTTGTTTTCCACCCCGTTTTCCAAGACCCTGCCTTGCCTATGTATCGAGTACCCACTATGTGCCATATGCAGTGCTAATGCCACCTACTGTGGGTTGCTGTTAGAAAATTAAGACACAGTCCTTATCTTCAGTGTTTTGCTGACTCGTGTGGTCTTTGGTTCTGTCAGGCCAGTCTTACTTGTAATTGTCCTCTTACCCCCATGGCTCAGACCTCTTTTTCTTTTGACCCATGTTTTCATTCCTCCCTCCTGCAAGAATCACCGCCTTACAAATCCCACCCATCTTTTAGGGTCAAAGTGAGTTCTCATTTTCTGAAACAAGTCTTCTCTTATATTATCTCCAAATTATTTCTCCCCTACTGGATACTAATTGCATTTACAGACATTCGTTATAGCTTGGACTTGTATCCAGATGGCTCCTGGTAAGTGTTACTTTCACCTCAATGGTCAGTTCATAAGCTCCTAAGAGAAGGGGTGGTGCCTTACACACCTTTGCAGACCACTCAGAGCGCTGAGAAACTTGTGGTTTGGGCACATGCTGCTGAAGTACTAGTTGCCCTTCTTATTTAAAGGAAGGTGGTCAAACCTGTTATGTGGACTTCCAGCACCCAAAGACCTTATGTGGGGCATAATCTATCCCTTGTTTTCTTACTGTTTGGTGATGGATGGGGGTTGAGAGTTGGGCTGTGGTAGTTATGAGGTGTCAGAATCATTGTTTGCTGGAAGTATGATGCTTTCAGACCAGTGGTATCAACACATCACTCCAGTTCTCTGTATCTCTCATTGCTGGAAAGCCCTGCTTAGACTCAGTCTGACATTAAAAGCCCTGAATAATTAATTTCAACTTGACCTCCGTTGTTACTCATTGAAGCTGTTTGCCCAGCGAGGCTAGCTTATTAGCTGCCTGCTGAGAGATTATTTTGCTTATTCTTTTCTCTGCGTGTGCCTGAGATACTCCCGCCTCCATAGGGAGCACCTTTCTTGCTTCTTCTCCACCTTTTACATCCATCCTCTAAGCCTGGGTTGAGTGTATTCCTTCTTAGCCCACAGTAATCATGTCCTCTCATGGATTTTCATGATACTTACGTCTGCATCACTCATATGACACTTGATTAGTCCCTGGCTTACATTATTTTAATTTTCAAGGGGTATATAGTCTGCTTCTTTAAAGAGATTATATATTCAGGAGATTCTTTCTAGTTGTAGGGAAAGAGCTTAAGTTTTAGAGTCAGACAGATGTGTGTTTTGAGTCCTCACTGACACAGTGACCTTAGGTATTACTTGCACCTACAGGTCCCAGTTTCTCATCTCTACACTGGGAGCCTTAATATCAGCCTTACAGGGCTGTAGAAGTGTATTAAGTGAGCTAATAGACATCGAATGCTTCACCTACCAGACATACTCAGCACAAAGCAGTTCTCCTCTTTCCCCCTTCAGATTTTTCCTGGAGTCTAGCAAATGTTTTTCAAGAACAAAAGTTCTTTTTCCTCATTGATCTATTCCTTTTTATATTTCCTCCAAGTTATGAAGTCCAAGTCCTTTATGCAGAAAGTATATAAAATGCTGTATGTATTTATGATTGTATGTATGTGTTCATGTTTATATCGTGTATGTATTTAGACTGAGTAACATTTTCATTAGATTGCTCTTCCCTTTTTTTCTGTATTCTAGTACCTCATACTTCTAAAGGAGCCCATGAGCATTTACATATTTCTTGACTGACTGCATTTTCAGTTTCAGTTTGTGTACCATTAAAAGCATATCTGAAGCATCTAGAATCTGATAGGTATAGATATGGTCATTAAGTCTTTGCCTTTAGGGCAGGAATATTGCCTATGTCTTGATATATCTCTTGAAATAATGTATACTCCTAACTACAGTTGCTCATACTATTTTCTTATTAGGACTTAAGATGTATAATTTGATTTTTTTTTTCCTCCCACTGAAGTTCAAACTGATTTGGACCAATCTGGATAAAGCACTTGCTTCTGGCCTTCAGACAACAGCTATGGTGGAATATCATCCTGATCAGAATGAAGACACTTTTGACCAACTTCTTATTTCAATAGGAAATAAAACAATAGAGATCCCTCTAATTGGGTATGTATTCTTCATATTTCATGCTAATATTTTGAGCGCTCTTCAAAGATTAAGGGTCATAGTAATACTTTGTATTTTCTATGACTAATAGAGCTTTCTGTATCTACAGTTTCCTTACACCTGAACTTAAAGAACAAATTTTTAGCAAATTGTAGTGTTCAAAACAAATGGAAGACCAGTTTTCCATTTTTTAAATTAAAATCATAAAAAAATGTCCAACAATTGCATGTTTTCTTTTTTTCCCCTTGAACTTGCACCCTACTTTATTTCCACCATGTTTTCTGTACCTTTTGATAGCAAGATTGATTAAAGAATGCTATTTTTGCTGTCTCTACAATCTTACTTTCCGTTCTCACTCCAGCAAACTCCAGAGGGGCTGTTTTCCCCAGCTTTCCAGTGAAGTAACTCTTGCATATTGCCAGTCTGTTGGTACCTCCTTTGTCTTTATCTTACTCCATTTCTCGGAAGCATTAGACACAATTAACCATTACTGCCTTTGTGGGCCACTTTATTCTCTTGATTTCCCTGCTACTACACCTCTTCAATGATTGTTCCTTCTCATCCTGTGTTATTATTATTTTTTTAATTGAAATACAGTTGACATATAACATTGTGTAAGTTGAAGGTGTACGTGTTGATGTGATACATTTATATATTGCAATATATTACTACCATAGGGTTGGCTAACACCAGTATCACATTACATAGTCATCATTTCTTTCCTGTGGTGGGAACAATTAAGATCTAGTCTGTTAGCAACTTTGAAGTTTATAATACATTTTTGTTGCCTATGATCACTATGCTGTATGTTAGCTCTCTGGGACTTATTTATCTACTAGTTCCCAGTTTGTACCCTTAAACAGTATCTCTCCAATTCTCCTACCCTCCAGCCTCTGGTAACCACCCTTCTACTTTCTGTTTTTGTGATGGATGTATTCCTAAATGAATTATTGTGGACCCATATTCACATTTTAATTTAATTTTAAATTATTGTCATATTTACTTCACAGAATTTGAAATCATGCAGATGTTTGGCTTCAAAAAAATCAAAATGGTGTTTTTTTGAGATTGGCTGAAAAATATGGACTTATATAATGAATATAATACAGAACTAAGTAACTGGTTTGCAGATTAACTTTAATACAAATAATTTATTTGACCAGGACATTGTGCTATTCATTTTATATTGAAATAAGTATAGTTCTGTTCATTATAAAATTACCTGTTAGAGCTACTGTTAAAATTTTTGTGTTTTTTTTTCACATATATACATGCCTGATCCTTCTTTTCCCCAGCAAAATATGATTCCATAGGTGTTATTCTTTTGTCTCTGTCTAGCACCAGCAGAATTAATATTAGAATATTAATATTTAATATTAATATTGCTATTAGATATGTCTTTTTATAATTTCCCTTGCATTTTTCATCTTCATAAACTAAATTTAGATGTGCAATTATTTGGGTTCTCAGTGTTGTTGAGAAGTTCTGCTTTCTCACAACATCCCATTCTGCATAGGAGTCAAACAGCTGACACATGTTAGGAAAGGAATAAGCTACTCCTTTGCATCACTGGAAGGTATTTATTTAGCTATCAGAGCATCCCCAAGTTTGGAGACCACTGGTACTTGGCATTAGTGTGTTGGTCATTTCCTTCTCCAGCATTTCCTTCAACTCTGATCCTTAGTCAGGGTTCAACTGGCAACTCATCTTGCAGAGGGCATTTGGAGTCAAGAGGCCCTTCTTCTGATAGGTGGCTAGATACTTTATTGTCCTCAGAGGTCAACTGTCTTGACGTGTTGTGGTGCATATGGGGCCAGAAAAAGTTTTTTATACAAGGAGAAGATAAACCAGTAGGAAAGCCAGAGAAACTGTTGTATATTGCCATTTTACCACACCCTTAATGCTAAGGTTAAACCATATATATGTATATGCATGTATGTACGTGTATATGTGTGTGTATGTGTGTGTGAAGATTCTTAAGAAATTCTTCTTAAGATACTTTTCCACATCTAGCTAGAGAAGAAGTTTGAAAAAACGTTCAGCTTCACATCTTATATTGTTTGTGTAACTGGTTCCTCTTTTAGATCCTGTAAACTATTAATGCAATTATGTATACACATATAAATATATTGTAAAGAGATGTACAAGGTCATTGGTCTTTTCCTGTCACAAAATTACAATCTCTATGAGAAGAACATGGGTATTTCTTAGACTATGCAGCATAAGTAGGACATTCCTGGCTGATCTCTGCAATGTCTGTACCTATCCAGTAATACACAAACACATATAAACACAGATCCCAGAAAGAAGGCCCAGACCACCAATGTATAGGCAGTATTTGTGAATGTTTTGTTCAGGTATTTTTATTTATGAATTTTAGTGTGTTTGTATGTATATATGATTGTATGTATGTATGCATTTATGCTTTGGAGGTTGTATCCTAAGTGGAGTAAATTA
This sequence comes from Hyperoodon ampullatus, assembly GCF_949752795.1. NCBI lineage: Eukaryota > Metazoa > Chordata > Mammalia > Artiodactyla > Ziphiidae > Hyperoodon > Hyperoodon ampullatus. Next base: position 33,495,380 of record NC_136913.1, read on the forward strand.
TTTAATTCATGTGTCTGGCACATAACCTTAGGACTCAATAAAGATTAGTTATTACTATATTTATTACTGATGCTGTTGTTATCGTTGTTAGGTTTCTAAGGTAATGTACTTGAAGTCTAACAAAATGGATTCAAGGTTAAGTTCCCCAACGTTATATCCAAATAATTCCTTAGATAAATCATTTAAGCTTTTTAAGTCTTTGGCTTTTCATCTGTAACCTAGGAGCCGTAATGTTTACCTACCTTTGAGGAAATTTGTTAATATCAAACAGGATAATATACTTAATGGTGCTTTATAAACTATAAATTATTATCCAGATATATATATCATTATGAGATGTGTATTTAGGATTAGAATGGATTTTTTAAATGCTTATGAAAACATATGCTACAGATACGCTACAGTGAGTCCTTTAAATTAGAGACACACATGGAAAATCAATTGTATCCTTTTGTTCTTAGACCTTGTTTTAGTCCCCAAGTGACATTTTGTAGTATCACAGCTTCTTTTATTTCATCAGATTTGGATCATCCAAACTAGTTCACTTTGTTCAGATAACTTGCACCCTTTTGGGATCGGGGGGGCAAAATAATGTATTATAGGCTTAGTTGGAGATTCCAAAACAGAATTCCAAATATATTTTGAGCTACAAAAATATTGAGATGTGTGGGTTACCTCTCAAGGTGAGTACTTGGGAAGGCATACCATGTACTTATGCATAAAGTCTGATTTCTTTATTTAAAATGTGTCTCATTATCTTTTTTTCATGTCTTTATTTTACAGTTTGTTTTACTGACAGATGTGCCACCAGCAGACCTATAAGGAAACTGAAATATCTTTTTAGGAGTTAAGATAAAAATATCTATATATGTCCCCCTGTGGATTTAACCATGAGGTTATAGTTGTTAAAATTCATCATATGGTCCTCTTTTCTCCTCTTCTAGGTTGATTCTATCCTGTCAACTGGAAATTGAGTCAGAAGTTAATTTTGGGACATTGGTTGTCAATAGTAAAGTATACTGTAAAGAGATTAATATCATTAACCATGGCAGAGTACCAGGTAAATACTTTCTGTCATATAAATTAACTTACACTTTTGGAAGAAAATTGGTACTGTTTGAAATATATACCTTCTGCAATTAATGGATTCTCTGATTCACCCTACCCCTCCAAAAAAATTATGTTATTTGAAAAAGCTCAAAACTGAAGGTCCTTAAGTAGGATCACTGTAAAAGACTATAGGTAATATCAGGAAAGATGAATCTACATCCTTATGATTCTTATTAATACAACCTGACTCTCAGATGACTGATGATATCCCTGAGGATAGAAGGCAAGGTGGTGTCATGGAAGTGACATAGTCCTTAGAGCTTTCCAGTGATAGAATCAGGACACAGTGCCTTACTAGCTGTGTGATCTGGGGCAAGTATCTGTAAGGACATTGAACTTCAGATTCCTCATTTATAAACTGGCTAATAAAATATACTGTGCTTAATTATGTATGTACTTAAGGTTGTAATATGGTACTTGACTTATCACAAGCACTCAGTAACTATTTGTTCTTTTTCTCGATCATATTCAACTTTGAATTCACATGATGATCCCTAGAAGGCTCTTACTAACATTTTGTTGAAAGGAAAACTGCTTCTCTCTTCTCCATACTGGATTATTTCTAGACATTCTTACTGTGACCTAAGAGTTTCCATAAAGGCATAGGTGTGCCTGTGACTATGTGTGTGTGTGCACACTCTTCATTGATGATATACTGTAGACATAAAATCACTTATCCTGTCATTCAGTTGATTGGATGGTCAGCATCTGGGATGATAAGACTAACATTTTCCCCAAGCTGAGATGAGGACTAGCTCCAGACAGGGAGGGCATTTCTCTCTGAGACTGCTTGTTGGATACATAAAACAGGTCTTAAATCCAAACCCGTTTTACAGTAAGTGAGGACGTTCTTTGGGGTTGCTTGAATGAACAGTGGGAATTATTAAGACAAAGGCAGTCTGTCACTTTACTGATTTCTTCTGGGATATGAACAAATAAAACTGATAGTTGTTACTCACTGAATGTTATTCATTTCACTTTCCATGCTTTGATTTTTAAATGGCTGAATTTCTGATGCCTGTCAGACTGTGGAATATTAGGCTCATTTGTGGTCTGACTCCAGTGTTAAGGATGAACTCTCTTATGGTGATTGACTATGGGCTGTATGGTCCTTTAGATTGTCTGGTTATAGAGCAGTGATATGTAATTGAGAGAATTTTATTTGTATTCTTTTACTTTCCAAAATCTCTCTTAACTGTTGTCCATTCCAAAACCTTTAAAGTTTTGATCATATCCTCTCTTTATTATAAAATCTCACCAAATTGTACAGTTTTATTACTTATAAAAACTCTCTGTAAGTAAAAAATACATAATTTTAATTTTAATTGAATATTTAATATTATTTTACTTAATAAAAGTATATGTGTGGACCTGAGTCCCTACATTTTAGGAAAAGTAATCCACATTGACTTTTAGTATTGTATTAATATTTTGTGTGTGCATAGTATTTGTAGTTAATACTATATTGGTAAATTATAATTGAGTATTATGAAATGTTAATTACTCTTACTAACTGAAACAAATTGTTATCAATGAAACACATTTTCTTAGTGCTGACTTTGTCCCTCATTTCTGGAGTTGAATGATATTATTTTTTCCACCCTTACCAAAACTGATAGTATGTTTTATATTCACAGTAGCAAGTGCCCGTAAAGTGTCATAAAGTCCTCATTACCCACAAGCACAACATATAAATATTCATGAGAATTATAATGTATTTTCATGAAGAAAAACACTTAGGCAGAAAACAGATTCAGCAACCAAAGATGATTTTAATAAAATTTTCAAAAAGGATTTTATGTGACAAATATTTTATAGTTTTAGAGTCAAAGGTCAAGTGTTTACAAACGTATATGTGCACTTAAGAGGACATTAAAAAGCCACATTCAGCAGATTCATGATTTGTATAGCTTTGTTTTCTCTCTCTGGTAGTGTCACTGAGGTTATTATCTTCAGTTTTATAGAAGCCAGAGTTTACGTAACAACTTCATGATGTTTTATTTTAATAGTCTATTATGGAGTAACCATCCCTAGATTTAGCTGAAAGTTGTTGAATACATTTTGTTGTCTTGCCCCTTATAAGAATGTTTCCTAAATTTACAAAGTAGTGCTTGTCTTTTCATCTTGAAAAGACATGGTTTAATCTTTAAGATGTTTCTAATATTAGTGTTTTGTGAGCTGGGGAACTCCTTGTTCTCTTTTATGTCTTTATTGTTTCTCAGTTTTTATCATTGAAGATTGAAAAAACATTATTTTAGCATGCCTTGAATTGCACACATTTCCCTCTTCTCCTCTTGAATCTTTGGGTACTTTTTCTACTACTGTGTTACGATGTAGAATAGTCTTTAAAGTCTCTAGTGTGATCTTTACACACCATTTCTGGGTTTGAACAGCTACCTTAGGACTCCTTTAGGTTTTGGGGGGTTATTTTGCCCCAAATATATGACCTTTCTCTTGCTCTTAATGTCTGCTGTCCTCCTTCCCCTGATCATCAGCATCATCTCTCTACATCACTGTCTAGAAAAGCCTGGCATCATCTGTAAAGCAGAAAATTTGCTAAATTGGACCAGACCCAGGAGTGGTCCTCAGAATCCTAACTACCCAGAGAAGCACCCACTGCTTATTGTCAATGCATTTTTTTGTTTTGTTTTCATGGAAACTGATGTCATGAAATCTCAACATACTTTTCATGCATAACACAATGTTAGGCATATACCAGGAATTCAATAAGCCTTTATTTAATTGATTTGACCTGGAGTGAGGTGTTCCAGGTCCCAAATCTTGGTTACAACATTAACTGGCTGGGAGACCCCAGGCAAGGAATTTACACTTCCCAAACATTCATTGCCTCCCTTATACATTAAAGATAAACATAGCGCTTTCCTCCTATAATTGTGGTGATGATTAATAAAATGCTTAGCACACTCTCTGACATATATTAAGTGTTCAGTAAATATTCATTATTGATGTTAGAATTCTTCTTCTTCTCCCTCCTCCTTAATTCTCTTTTGTGGACTGCTGTCCCTTTTTTCAGTACATTAGAAGTGAGTGTTCCTTAGGATTTGTCATAGACCCTCATGTTTCCTCAGTCACCCTGCGCTCCCTAGGCAATCACTTCCATTCCTGTTACTTCACTGAAGTCTGTACAAGACTCTGCATTTCCTTCAGGTTTTTCAAAGTTAACACGTCTAAAACTAAACTCCTCAATGTCTCCCCCAAACTTCTCCTTTTCTGTTTTTCATTGAATGTCACCACCGTGTATACGGCCAAGTCAGAAATTTGGCAAGTCCTTGACACCTCCCTCCTTTTCACCCTCTACCCCCTTACTCAGTCAACTATTAAATCCTGTCTGTTCACTTCCTTATAGTGTGAGTAATCCTACTTTTCTCTGTTCCATTGTCACTTTTTTACAACAGTCCATAATCTTCTCTTGCCTTATAATTACATCAATCTAATTTATTTGTCTGGAGTCACCTCTTATCTCCTTCTAGTTCATTCTCCACACATCAGCCAGTTTCACATCTAAAAAGAAATGAAAATTTGATGACAAAAATTCTTCAATGACACCGTTCTCCTAGGATGATGTTCTTGCTCCTGTTGTTAGCAATTAAAAAACCAGTCAAATATTTCATTATTACTAATAATATCAAAGTTACATAAGACACAGTAATGTTTGTGAACTCACTGTTTTAATATATTTAAAAGATTGAGCAATGTTCTTTTGTTAGGGGTTGTTCATTCTTTTTTTTTTTTTTCGGTACTCGGGCCTCTCACCGTTGTGGCCTCTCCCTTTGCGGAGCACGGGCTCTGATGCACAGGCTCAGCAGCCATGGCTCACGGGCCCAGCCGCTCCGCGGCATGTGGGATCTTCCCGGACCGGGGCACGAACCCGTGTCCCCTGCGTTGGCAGGCGGATTCTCAACCACTGCGCCACCAGGGAAGCCCAGGACAGCATTTTTTAATGCTATATATCTCAGTTCATTAGCAGAATGTGCAGTCACTATAATGGGTCACCACCAGTATTAAAACAATGAAATTGAAAACATCAGAATGCATCTCACATGGTAAGGGCAAGTGGCGTTTTGTAAAATTTGTTTCGTGTGTGTGTGTGTGTGTGTGTGTGTGTGTGTGTTTGTCCTGCATTGTAATGTAAAATGCATTTCTAACTGAAGGTCACAATTTAAAAAACGTTAGAGAAACAGTTGTGAGCCCCGATAGGAGCTTAGGTTCTATTGTAAAGGCAGTGGAATCTCAGGAAGGTTTTAAGATGAGAGTGTCTTGATTAGTTTGCATTTTAGAAAGGTCATGTTGATAGCAGTGTACAAAATTGAGGAGTACAGATGTGGAGTGGATAGCCTGACTAGAAATTCTAATAGTAAAGCAGGAGAGAAATAATGAAGGCCTCATTTAAGGTACAAATTGGGAGTATGGAGGGAGAGAAGTGTGCAGATTGGAGATATGTTATAGAGGTAGATTTGACTACATTTAGTGACTGGTTATAGAAAGGGAAGGTAAGAGGAGGTTCAGGTCTGTGAGAGAAGATCTTGAGTTCTGTTTTGGAATGCTGGAATTGATTTGCTTTGCAGAATCCTGTGGAACCTATTAGATTTACTTATCTTGAGTCCCAGAAAAAAATTTGGTCTAGGTATATTGGTTTGAGAGTCGTCAGTTCATAAGATGTAGATGAAGCACGAAATGTTGAAAATAACTTTGAGAAGGAGGGTAGAGTATAAAAAAAAAGTAGGAGAGAAATAGCATTATTCATAGAATTTACAAAATATCCAAGTCTTAGAAGAATGAGAAGGCAGAGTCTAAATAAGTTAGAAGGAAAGCCGTGAAAGTATGGTGTCAAGAAAGCTAAGGGAGTGGAGATGCGGAAAGAGATGGTATCAACCATGCCCAATGTGACAGAGATACACAGAGATACAAAGTTAAGGACTTTGGTGATGGCTGTGAATTGGTCAGTGATCTGTGGTATCTGACAGAGTGAGATTCAAAAGGATTGCATTTATGCCAGAGAGGGATAAATGCGGGATGGAGGGAAGTTGCAACAGTGAATTCAAATTAGTCTGGAAAGTGAAGTTTTATGAGGGAGGATATTCATTTCAGCAAAGAAGTGGAGTTTTGCTGAGATACTTTACTTTGTAGGGAATTGGGTTATTAGGATGGGGATGAAGTTGGCTGTTGGACTTGGGGGAATGGGATGAGAAAAGAATCTCAGAATTCTAGAACTAGAGGTGACCATGTAAATCATTGGTGATATGGAGATATCAGTAAGTGATTTTTGGGGTCAATTCATGCAGTTGTTTTCCATCTTTGTTGTTTCCTGGAGACAATGAATTAGGTTGCACATATGCTATTCTACTTTGCAGATTCAGACAGACAGAAGGATATGACAATCTCTGGCACATATGTGAAAGGAACTGCTCTTAGGCCTTTGAACTTTAATTATTATGTGATTTTATAAAATTTCTGTTTATATAAACATTTAGGAGAAAAATAAAATATATAGAATTCTAATTAAAATATGTATGTATAATTCATTATCTTGTAGAGTGAGTTTGCAAGATCGCCCAGACATATTCTTGAATATCAAAGCTCATGTTGTTGAGCAGATGATTGAATTGTTAAACATGAGTAATGATAAAAAGTTGGAAAGCATAAGCTTTGGTCCTGTTTTCCTTGGAATGTCAAAGATTGAACATGCACTTCTATACAATAATAGCCCAGAACCTATAAATTGGGTAGCCATAATGCAAGATGATTCTGTTGGAGAAGAATTGGTAAGTAAGTAGTGTAACTTACTAATAACCAACAAGCTGTTTAATTTTTCTAAATATGTTTTAACATGAAGATAGATATGATTTCATTTCATGCGTCTCCAAGGGTGACCTAAAAAAGTTCAGTAAATTCGGCTGACATTGATAGTAATCTATATCTGTTCTTATCAATTTTTCAGTAGTTCTTTTAATTTTATGAGGTGCCTTGATCAAATTTATGTACGTTACTTTAAAAACATATATATTCTCTATATCTAGACTCTGGAATTTCAATAATTATTTTATGACCTCATCTTAAAATATTTTATTTTGTTTGTGTTTTGCCTGAATACTCTTTTATTTCTGATTTTATATTACAGGGTAGAAATGTTCAATAAAGAACAGATGTTGGGCCTCGCTGGTGGCGCAGTGGTTGGGAGTCCGCCTGCCGATGCAGGGGATGCGGGTTCGTGCCCCGGTCTGGGAGGATCCCATATGCCGCGGAGCGGCTGGGCCCGTGGGACATGGCTGCTGGGCCTGCGCGTCCGGAGCCTGTGCTCCGCGGCGGGGGAGGCCGCGGCAGTGAGAGGCCCGCGTACCACAAAAAAAAAAAAAAAAAAAAAAAAAAAAAAAAAAAAAAAAAAAAGAACAGATGTTGCTTTAAATAATCTAACCTACTTAAGGAAAATAAAGAACATAGATATTACCACATTTATCTCCTGTGTTCCTAATGAAGGGAGGTTACAACCTTATCAAAAGATTTTAATTACATTTTGTTTCAGCCCAAAGTAAGCAAAAATTAATTCCATTATGATGTTACTTATTAATGGAAAGTATATTAACCATACATTCATCAGATTGATTTTAATAGTAAAACTTGGTGGGCTTCCCTGGTGGTGCAGTGGTTGAGAATCTGCCTGCCAATACAGGGGACACGGGTTAGAGCCCTGGTCTGGGAAGATCCCACATGCCACAGAGCAGCGAGGCTGCCACAGCTGCTGAGCCTGCGCTCTAGAGACTGTGAGCCACAACTACTGAGCCCGCATGCCACAACTGCTGAAGCCCGCGTGCCTAGAGCCTGTGCTCTGCAACAGGAGAGGCCACCGCAATGTGAAGCCCACGCACCACAATGAAGAGTAGCACCTGCTCGCCGCAACCAGGGAAAGCCCGTGCACAGCAACGAAGACCCAACACAGCCAAAAATAAATAAATAAAATAAATAAATTTATTAAAAAAAACAAGCAAACTTGGCAGAAGGCACAAATTGGGTTTTTCTTATTATGGTTCTAAATATTTCTAACATGGTTAATATTATTTACAATATTTAAAAATGTTTCTAAATACTTCATTTTAAATTAAAAATCTCTCCAGACCTTGTGGAAATGAGGTGATGGAATTTTTGGGTTGCTTTGGATTTTGGCCGCAAACCAATCTGTTCAACCAAGACCTTGTTGTCCCTGCAGAAATAGTCAGGTGATGGCCAGGGGCATGCAGTATGTTCTAGATGCCTCCAAAGAGGATGCAGTGCTCCTGCCAGGGCCAAATGCTTACTGAGTATCAGGAATATTAAGCCTATAGCAGCAGCTGGGATCAACCACACTTGCTTGCTGAAACTCATACAGATGTTTAGGACTTTTGCCAATGTATATTTTTCCCTGTACTTGGTTTGATTATTTAGTTTGAAAATATATTTGGCAATGCTGTTTTTTTTTTTTCTTTTTTCTTTTTTTTTTGCGGTACGCAGGCCTCTCACTGTTGTGGCCTCTCCCATTGCGGAGCACAGGCTCCAGACACACAGGCTCAGCGGCCATGGCTCACGGGCCCAGCCGCTCCGCGGCATGTGGGATCTTCCCGGACCGGGGCACGAACCTGTGTCCCCTGCATCGGCAGGTGGACTCTCAACCACTGCGCCACCAGGGAAGCCCTTGGCAATGCTGTTTTAAATATATAGTAGCAATTTCAGCTACACTTGAGAGGTTGCAGTGTGTGACAATAACCGATCCAATTGTCAGTATGTTTACCCTTGTTTGTAAGAAGGCAATGTTTAATGTACTTCTCTCTGTGGCAACAGGGTCACTTGGTGATACCAACTGTCCGATGAAGACTGAGTTGTGATTTAATTTAAGGAGGGTAGTAAATCAAGTAATTGTTCTATTTGTACAACCTATAATTGCCTTATTAATCATCTCTTCATGCAGGAAACTTCTTTGGTGAATCTGTAAGATTCTGTTTAATACACAATCTTTGAAATTCTAAATATTCTTTTCATGGCAACATGTTCATTTTATTTGAGAGTCTAGCATGAACACATAGGAATAAATATGATTTGTAGTCTTAGTTAAAGATGTTCTCACTATGCTATTTTGTTTCCTATGTAATATTTCACATCAGCCTTTTGTGTGTATGTTTGAGCATCTGCTGCTAAAAAGCTGAGTTCTAGGTAAGGCAAGTAAAGATTGCCAGTGCACAAGCCTGTGATGTAACCCATCTCTGTCTTTGGTCCTACTTCCCTTCTTCTCATCTTTCCTTTGCTTTCCTCCTCTGCCAAGATTTGGCTGTTACCAAATCTTATTCTCCAAATTACTTGTTCTCCTCTAATAAGAATGTGGCTAGCAATATGTGCTTAGTCCATGGGAGGAGACAGGTACGTATGAGAGGTTTGCAGTTTCACCCTGGTGTAAGAAGGACTATTGTAGAGAATTGAACAGAGACCTTAGCTAGCAATGAAGTTTCCTTGGAAAGAAAATCCTTTACATAGAAAGTGGCGTTGGAGGCAAGACCTTGACAACTTAGTATATTTAAGTTCCTCTTATCTTACAAATATCATCATGAAGTCATTTTTTGGATCTTCACATAATATGAGTATGACCTTCTTTTTGGCAAGTCTCAATGTCTTGTGCAGTAATTTTGGAAAATGGATCACAGTTACCTTTTTATTCCTGAATTTCATCTGTTTGCATAGATTTAAGTATTGGGTTGAAATTCCCTTTTGAGAGATAATAAAGTTATCATCTTTGCTTTAGAAATAACTGATTGTGATTTTTTACAGGCGAATCATTAATGGTCAAAAGGATGATCCTTCACACAGGCAAGACTATGCTCTCTTTTTGAGATTTGAGTCTGTAGGGAGTAAAAATGGATTTTTGAGAGATGATAACAATAAAACCATCAAAAGTAAGTACAAAATGAACATTATCATCAAATTTATAGCTGTTTAAATTGTTTAAAAGTTTGGACAGCAATATTTGTAGAGGCAGTTTAATAAAAATATATAATTCTGGACTAGAATAAAAATGCAAACATTTGAGAGACCTTAACACGTCTTATGTGGCACGTTGAGAAAAGTCAGCCTCAGCATCATTTACATGATAATTTTCCAAGTTAGAATTTAGATGACTTTATTATTTTATTTTATTATTTTTTTAAAAAATATTTATTTATTTAGTTAGTTAGTTAGTTTTGGCTGCATTGGGTCTTGGTTGCTGCACACGGGCTTCCTCTAGTTGCAGCGGGCGGGGGCTACTCTTCGTTGCTGTGTGCGGGCTTCTCATTGCGGTGGCTTCTCTTGTTGCGGGGCATGGGCTCTAGGCACATGGGCTTCAGTAGCTGTGGCACATGGGCTCAATAGTTGTGGCTCGCGGGCTCTAGAGTGCAGGCTCAGTAGTTGTGGCGCGTGGGCTTAGTTGCTCTGCGACTTATGGGATCTTCCCGGACCAGGGCTCGAACCCGTGTCCCCTGCATTGACAGGCAGATTCTTAACCACTGCGCCACCAGGGAAGTCCCAACTTTATTATTTTAAAATAACATTAGATAAACATGATGATGTAGAGTTAAGGGAATAAAAAAAGAAAAAACAAAAAAACCTGCCTTCTTTTCTTTGTAAGCCTAGGTTTTCTCTTAGAGATTAATATGGGAACAAATGACCTATTTCATCTTTACCAAACCTTTTGCTCTCTTAGAATCTATATAAAGTGACAGTCACTTTATTTACTAGTCACCCTATTTACTAGAGCTCTAGTAAATAGAGTGTAATATCCTGCTATAGGATATTGATAAGTGCATGTGCTTTGCAGGCCACACATAAAGATGCAAGGCACTTTTTACATTTTTGGGTAATGTTGGATGCGTTGCAGTGAGGAAAATGGAATTGGACTTCAGTTTAGCAAGAAAGATCAAAGAGAAAAATATAGGCAGATGAGAGATGAAATCCAGAAAGATGAGCCATGGCAAGTCAAGAGTCTAGAAGATTTACATGTTGGTACAAGTGATGTCATTGAGCAGAGTTGAACTGTGTTCCTAGGGCAGAAATTGATTGCTCTGTTACTGTTTATGCCGTGGTTGGTGATATGGAGCTCTGTCTGCTGATCATAGACAGAACATTTATTCTAGGCTTGCAAGTTAATCTCGTTTTCAATGGCTAGAGATACAGATGCTAGGTTTTGCTTAGAGTCTAGGATTGGCTAGTAAGACCAAGAGTGAAGAAATATCAACTCTGTCTATGGGATTCTAGTTACATTGCTTTCTCTGCAAAACAGTTCTTTCACTCAATTAGAGCTCACAATTCATAGGTACTAGCTTCTTTCTAGTATCTCCAAAACTTCATATTTATGTTATTGCTCAGCTTATATTCCACCATCCATTATTTTAATCACCTTTTCCCAAGTATATGTAAATCTCTTGGCTCAACTCCCATTTTGGCTGAGTGGAAAACCTCTAATCTGCTTAAATTCAACTCTTAGCATACTCTAGCACTGCACCTGGGAAGCTAGTTGTGCTGGCGAAAAACACAAAACCAGGCTGTGAGGTTTCACTTTATATCTATAACCACTAATCCCAACCGAGTCCGGGTGTTCACCATTCCTGCTGTGTTCCTGCGTGCATTCACTTTCTTTCGATTTGAGATTAGTATCACACAGCTTCTCTTCTCCCCTCAAAAGTCCAATCCTTCCTCCTTCATCTTCACTCTAAGGTTACAAATATATTAAGTGACCTATTAAGGCATTTCCACTTGGATGTCTACTAGACATCTCAAACTTAACATGTCCAAAAAAAGAACTATTGGTTTCCCTATAACCTATATCTCCTGAAGTCTTTCCTGTCTCAAGAAATGAAAATTCCATCACTTCAGTTGCTTATGCCAAAAACCTTAGCATTATCATTATCGTATTCAATCTCCTATTCTACATGCAATCCGTCAGCAAATTTTGTTAACTGGACCCTCAAAAGTATATCTTAGGTCTGATCATTTCTCACCATTCTTCTACTGCTCTTCCGCAGCCATACTTCGTTCCTGTGGGGTTTTTTTGAGCATGCCAAGCCATTTCTACCTTAGAGTCTCTGTACTTGCTGTTTTCTCTGTTTAGAATACACTTTTTTTCTGGATTTTTCACATGATTTGCTTCCAGAGTCCCTTATATCTTTGCTCACACGTCTCCCTATCAGAGAGGTCTTTTGGGACTTCCCCATATAAATGAGCAGCCCCAAGACATTGTACGCTGTCTTGCTCTACCTTATCTATTTATTTTATTCTCAGTGTCACCTCACTAGAATGTAAAACCCATGAGAGCAAGGACATTGTCTATTTTATTCACTGCTGTACCCCCAAGGCCTAGAAAAGTCCCTGGCACAAAGAAGGCCCTGGCACTCAATAACTTTGTTGAATGAAAGATTGAATGAGCTACCCATGTCTCATCAAGTCTTTCAGATGACACTATTTGGACTGAGCAAATATATTCTGGCGTCCCAAAACACTTTTAATGTTAAAAAGCTATTATTGCTTTTACAGGTGATCGATTTCAGAAAGTAGAATTAGCCCTGACAGGCTCAGGACTTCCTGTCTTATTACAGTTTGATCCAGGAAGGGTCCTTAATTTTGCACCTTGTTTCATGGGTGGACATTCAGAGATTCAGTGTATTATGCAAAATCGATCCAAATCACTTCCTGTGATGTACCGCTTTAAAAAAACTGCACATTTTAAAATTGATCCTCAAAAGGGCAAGATAGATGAAGGATATATGCAGGTAAGATAATCATTCTGTGCTTTCACATGCTTCAAATATTTTAAGGTTGGCTAAAAAGCCATGCAGAGGATTAAAAGCTACATTTGTTGTACCAGTGTTTATAAATTTTATCTCTTTTGTGACCTAGTTATGAATACTTTTGTATTGGTACCTATACAATACCCATAATTATTTGTTAAGTGTCTTTCATATGCCAGGAAAAGCACTTGACACTGTAGGGAATGTAAAGTACAAAACACAGTTGCTGCTTCTAAGGAATTTTTTTTTTTTCTGAGAGAATATTTATTTACATATGTGCCCAGGAGGTTGGCCCCTAAACTTAAATATCCAGCATGGAGCTTTGGCCCTCCCACACGAGGGTGGATGCAGGAATGGGTCCTGGAGCCCTTGTCTAGGGCAGTAGAACCCAGGGACCAGAGATGGGATGCACCTGAGCCAGCGGCTGCTGATAGCAGCAAAAGGTGAAAAGGGGGTGGGAACCAGGAACTCATCACAACCGCAGAGCTGCTGAAGGTTGTTCAAGCTTGGGTGCACACATGTGGGAGAAGTGGATGTCCAGTGCCATGTGCAGAGGCTGGAACCCAGGTGTCCGCCCCAGTGCCAGCTAACTCAAGACAGGAGAGAGGGGGTGGTGGCAGTTTTGCCACCAGGAGGCCCGGGTCTTACACTCCTGTGAGGTGAGGTGGTAGGGGGGAAAGCGGGCACTATAGTTTGAGTACTTGCTGAGGGATGCATCCCCCAAGGCCAGCTCTTCAGAGGCTGGTGTGGAAGGCGCCCTGCAACCACTGGTCATGGGCATAGTGTGTCTGGGGCACAGTGAAGGGTGGCGGGTTGAGGGGCAGGCTGGTATCAGGAGGCTCGTCGTCATCAGATAGGCCAGTGTCGGGTGGGTAGGAGCTGAGTGCAGGGAGGACCAGTCTTGTCACAGGTGCTTGCAATAGTTCAGGATTGACTCGTACAGCGCCCCCAGCTGGCACAGCAGGGACGCGTCCGCCCACCGCCGCCTACGGCAGCGCGGCAGGCGGGGTCAAGGTGGGCGGCGTACAGGAGCTGGTCCCGGACGCCGGAGGCTTGGGCCCGCTGGTTGCGGCTGCGGCTGCGTGGGCTGTGGGTGCGCCCCAGCTCCGGCCACGAGCCCCAGCTCCGGCCACGAGCCCCGCGCGGTGAGCGAACCTATGAGGCCGCGCGGTAGCGGCGGGAGCCCGGCCCGGACACAGCCCGCGCCGACCGGCGCCTCGGCCAGGAGCAGACCGTTCATGGCCGGCGGATGAACTTCTATGCCGCCTCCTTCCCGCCAACGCTCCGCCAGGTAAGAATTTTTTAATGCATTAGGAAGTGTAAGACATACAAACAGGTACGGTTCAAGAAGAATGCAAGGTATCTTAAAACAGATCTGTAACAAGGTGATAACAGAAACTCCAGCCAGGTAGAAAGGTCTTCCATCATAGTAACATATGAGTCAGACCTTGAAGGTTCAGTAGAATTTTCTAATTGGAAACAGATGATACTTAATTGACTGAGGCCTTGTACTGCTGGTGCGGAGCAGAAAAGTTGAATGACGAAGCACACCTGTGAGCACCAGGACAGCTTGTGGATGTCAGAGTCTGCTTTGCTCTTTCTCGCTACTCAGACAGCTCTTTCCCAGATCCTCTAAACCAGGGGTTGGCGGACTATGGTCCACAGGCGGCCTGCCGCCTGTTTCTTTTTGTTGTTGTTGTTGTTTGTTTGTTTTAAGTAAACTGCTATTGGAACGTAGCCCCTCTTATTTGTTGCCTATTGTCTATAGATGTTTTAATGCTACAAGGGCAGAGTTGAATAGTTGTGAGAGTTGTATGGTTTCATAAAACCTAAAATATTTACTGTCTGGTAATTAACAGAAAAAGTTTGCTGAGCCTTGCTCTAAACAGTAGCAAACATGAGTGCCTTCAGTTTCACCTCACGTTCTTATGTTATCATCTTTCCTCCAGTGCATAGTGATATGTTTCATAAAGTTATTGATGGAAGCTTTCTCCCAGTTGCAGTTAAGAACTGTTGTATACATGTTTAAATGCATACAGTTCATATGTATAACTCTTCCTGCTTCATTAGAATGACACTCCTCCCACAGTTTTAATAGAGCTAATTAGTCTTCACAGAGTAACAAGCGTTAACCACATTATGCAAAACGCTTTCTTTTTAATGGTTTCTTAGACTTTAGTCTAAGTCTCTTAATCCTACCAGCATAATTCATTTTCTCCAGTAACCTGCATATCTTTCAAAACATAGCCGATTTTCTCTGATCAGAGAAACTGACAAGGATCACAGGAATCTGGTCAATCTCCCTTAGCAGTCAGCTCCAAGTGTTAAAAGACTTTGAAAGACACCGATTACCAATTTCCTACAGAAGCTCTTCACACCAGGATAAGAGAGTGGAGGTGGAAGTTGAGAAAGAAAGTGGTGAGAGGAGCAAAATGAGTGGAAGACTGAAAATAGCAGTGCTACAGAAAAGATGGGAAATAATAGCACAAAGGAAACACAGGCTAAGGTGAATTTATAATGTGGAAGGATATGTCCTGCATCCTTTGTGATGCTTTACTTTTGCGAGCTAAAATGTTTCAGAACCTATTGTGGCATCCAACCTCAATTGAATTAGCATTATCTTAAGAAAGGGGTAAGTACCCAGGAAACAAGAGAAAATTTACAGCATGAAATATATAGTGGAAAATGATAGCAATAGGATGTTTTTTAATATATGGTAGGCATAAAATTAGTAACAGTAGATTAGGGATGGGCTGTTCCTAGTGGTTATGTTGAGAAAATGTGCAGGATGGCCAACAATTTAAGTGGACATGATATGAAAAGTTTAATTCAGTTTGAGTGTAGAGGGGGAGTCTGAGTGTGTAGAGAAGATACATGGGTGACAGCTGATAAATATGTGGCTGAGCAGATAATGAATCACTGTTGAGAAAGGAACATTTAAAGAGGGTATAATAAAGGGTCTTTCCTTTCATTATTAAATGAAAATTGTTCTGTTCACAAAGGTTTTTAATTTCTATAATGCAAGACAGACCTGAAGTATATTTGCCACTTAAATTTAGGTCAGCATATAATCTTCCGGGCATAAAAAGAAGTATATACTTTTGTGCATCTCTGAAACCAATTTGGGACTTTTACATTGAGAGGGGCTCCTGGGAACACCCTATGCTGTATAAAATTTTCAAACTCAAAAAAGAACCCCATAAGGGACTTCCCTGGTGGTCCAGTGGTTAAGAGTCTGTGCTTCCACTGCAGGGGACATGGGTTCAATCCCTGGTCGGGGAACTAAGATATCCTGCATGCTGCGTGGCTTGGCCCAAAAAAACCAAAAAAAACCCCATAGCTGATAGTTAATTTCTTAACATAATTTTTAGCCCTCTACGTTTCTGGATTTCTCGAGCACTTTGAAGTTTCAAATTACTAAAAAGTGAATGTAGGAAATGTGGGGGACACTGGAGAACTATGACTTCCACAGGCTGGTCAAATAGCCTTTGAATATTTGGAAGTGTGGTAAGATTATTCTTTTCTTTTAATACCAGCTATATTGGAGCATAATTCACGCACCATAAAATTTACACGTTTAAAGTATACAATTCAGTGGTAATTAGTATATTCACAGAATTGTGTGGCTATCAGCACGAATTCCACAACATTCTCATCACCCCAAAAAGAAACACAATGTCCATTAGTGGTCACTCCCCTTGCTCCCCATTTCTCAGCCCCTGGTAACCACTAATCTATTTTCTATCCCTCTAAATTCCCCTGTTCTTGACATGGCATATAAATACAATCATATAATATGTGGACTTTGGTTTCTTTGATTTAGCGTAATATCTTCAATATTCGTCAATGTTGAAATAGGTATCATTACCTCATTCCTTTTTATGGCCAAATTATATTCCATGGTATGGCTATACTACCTTTTGTTTATCCGTTCATCAGTTGATGGCCATTTGCATTTGTTCCACCTTTTGGCTGTTGTGAAGAATGCTGCTATAAACATTCATGTAGAAGTTTTTGTATGGGTAAGGTTTCTTATGTATGTATGTATGTAGTTTTTACTATAGGAAAAGTATGTAATAAAACAAAAGGAAACTAGAACTTCTAATACAGATCAAGGTGCTCTGAAGGGATGTGGCAGTAAATATCTAGATTATAATTGCCCCACACTTCCCCAATCTTATCCTCAACATTTTTTTTTTTTGTCCTCAGCTTTATTGAGGTATAATTGACAAATAGGAATTGTATATATTTAAGGTGTACAACTGTTTGGATATATGTGTACATTGTGTAATGATCACCACAATCAAGGTAAGTAACATATTCATCACCTCACATTGTTACAGTTTGTTTTTACCCTCTTACCAAACTGCAGGTATACAATATACAGTACTGTTAATTATAGTCATCATGCTATACATTAGATCTCCAAAATTTACTCATCTTGAGTAACTGAAACTTTGTACTCTTTTGACCAACATCTCCCAATTTCCCCCCCATCCCTGCCCCGGCAGCCACCATTCTACTCTCTCCTTCTATGAGTTTGACTATTTTAGATTCCACGTATATGCCACATATAAGATTCATGAACTATTTGTCTTTCTGTGTCTGGCTTGTTTCACTCAGCATAATGTCCTCCAGGTTCATCCATGTTGTCACAAATGGCAGGATTTCCTTCTTTCTTAAGGCGGAATAATATTCCATTGTGTGTGTACTATATTATTTGTATTCATTAATTGGTGAACATTGAGATTGTTTTTGACTCTTGGCTATGGCAAATAATGCTGCAATGAACATGGGAATGCAGATATATCTTGGAGATACTGATTTCATTTCCTTTGGTTATATACTCAGAAGGGGGATTGCTGGGTCATAAGGTAGTTATATTTCTAATTTTTTGAGGAGCCTTCATAATATTTTCCCTAATTGCTGTATCAGTTTACATTCCCAACAACAGCAAATAAGAGGTTCCCTTTTCTCCATAACCTCACCAACCTTTGTTATCTTATTTTTTCAATAAATGACCATTTCAACAGGTGTGAAGTAATAGTTCATTGAGGTTTTGATTTGCATTTCCCTGATGCTTAGTGACGTTGAGCACCTTTTCATATACTGTTTGTCATTCATATGTCTTTTTCAGAGAAATGTCTATTCAGGTCCTCTGCCGACTTTTTTTTTAGTAGATTTATTTTTTTTTAATCTTTATTGGAGTATAATTGCTTTACAATGGTGTGTTAGTTTCTGCTTTATAACAAAGTGAATCAGCTATACATATACATATATCCCCATATCTCCTCCCTCTTGCATCTCCCTCCCACCCTCCCTATCCCACCCCTCTAGGCGGTCACAAAGCACCGAGCTGATCTCCCTGTGCTATGCGGGTGCTTCCCACTAGCTATCGATTTTACATTTGGTAGTGTATATATGTCCATGCCACTCTCTCACTTTGTCCCATCTTACCCTTCCCCATCCCCATGTCCTCAAGTCCATTCTGTAGTAGGTCTGCGTCTTTATTCCCATCCTGACCCTAGGTTCTTCATAACCATTTTTTTTTTTAGATTCCATATATATGTGTTAGCATACGGTATTTGTTTTCCTCTTTCTAACTTACTTCACTCTGTATGACAGTCTCTAGGTCCATCCACCTCACTACAAATAAATCAGTTTCATTTCTTTTTATGGCTCAGTAATATTCCATTGTATATATGTGCCACATCTTCTTTATCCATTCATGTGTCGATAGACACTTAGGTTGCTTCCATGTCCTTACTATTGTAAACAGAGCTGCAATGAACATTGTGGTCCATGGCTCTTTTTGAATTATGGTTTTCTCAGGGTATATGCCCAGTAGCGGGATTGCTGGGTCATATGGTAGTTCTATTTGTAGCTTTTTAAGGAACCTCCATACTATTCTCCATAGTGGCTGTATCAATTTACATTCCCACCAACCGTGCAAGAGGGTTCCCTTTTCTCCACACCCTCTCCAGCATTTATTGTTTCTATATTTTTTGATGATGGCCATTCTGACCGGAGTGAGGTGATACCTCAATGTAGTTTTGATTTGCATTTCTCTAATGATTAGTGATGTTGAGCATCCTTTCATGTGTTTGTTGGCAATCTGTATATCTTCTTTGGAGAAATGTCTATTTAGGTCTTCTGCCCATTTTTGGATTGGGTTGTTTGTTTTTTTTTTTTTTTTTGCAGTACGCGGGCCTCTCACTGTTGTGGCCTCTCCCGTTGCGGAGCACAGGCTCCGGACGCGCAAGCCCAGCGGCCATGGCTCACGGGCCCAGCCGCTCCGCAGCATGTGGGATCCTCCCGGACCGGGGCACGAACCCGTGTCCCCTGCATCGGCAGGCAGACTCCCAACCACTGCGCCACCAGGGAAGCCCTGTTTTTTTGATATTGAACTGCATGAGCTGTTTATAAATTTTGGAGATTAATCCTTTCTCAGTTGCTTCATTTGGAAATATTTGCTCCCATTCTGAGGGTTGTCTTTTTGTCTTATTTATGGTTTCCTTTGCTGTGCAAAATCTTTTAATTTTCATTAGGTCCCATTTGTTTATTTTTGTTTTATTTCCATTTCTCTAGGAGGTGGGTCAAAAAGGATCTTGCTGTGATTTATGTCATAGAGTGTTCTGCCTATGTTTTCCTCTAAGAGTTTGATAATGTCTGGCCTTACATTTAGGTCTCTAATCCATTTTGAGTTTATTTTTGTATATGGTGTTAGGGAGTGTTCTAATTTCATTCTTTTACATGTAGCTGTCCAGTTTTCCCAGCACCACTTATTGAAGAGGTTGTCTTCTGTCCACTGTATATTCTTGCCTCCTTTATCAAACATAAGGTGAGCATATGTGCATGGGTTTATCTCTGGGCTTTCTATCCTGTTCCATTGATCTATATTTCTGTTTTTGTGCCAGTAACATACTGTCTTGATTACTGTAGCTTTGTAGTATAGTCTGAAGTCAGGGAGCCTGATTCCTCCAGCTCTGTTTTTCTTTATCAGGATTGCTTTGGCTATTTGGGGTCTTTTGTATTTCCATACAAATTGTGAAATTTTTTGTTCTAGTTCTGTGAAAAATGGCAGTGGTAGTTTGATAGGGATTGCATTGAATTTGTAGATTGCTTTGGGTAGTATAGTCATTTTCACAGTGTTGATTCTTCCAATCCAAGAACATGGTATATCGCTCCATCTATTTGTATCATATTTAATTTCTTTCATCAGTGTCTTACAGTTTTCTGCATAAAGGTCTTTTTTCTCCTGAGGTAGGTTTATTCCTAAGTATTTTAGACTTTTTGTTGCAATGGTAAATGGGAATGTTTCCCTAATTTCTCTTCCAGATTTTTCATCATTAGTGTATAGGAATGCAGAGATTTCTGTGCATTAATTTTGTATCCTGCTACTTTACCAACTTCATTGATTAGCTCTAGTAGTTTTCTGGTAGTATCTTTAGGATTCTTTATGTATAGTATCAGGTCATCTGCAAAGAGTGACAGCTTCTTCTTTTCCAATTTTGATTCCTTTTATTTCTTTTTCTTCTCTGATTGCTGTGGCTAAAACTTCCAAAACAGTGTTGAATAATAGTGGTGACGGTGGGCAACCTTGTCTTGTTCCTTATCTTGGTGGAAATGGTTTCAGGTTTTCACCATTGAGGATGAGGTTGGCTGTGGGTTTGTCATATATGGCCTTTATTATGTTGAGATAATTCCCTCTATGCCTACTTTCTGGAGGGTTTTTATCATAAATGGGTGTTGAATTTTGTCGAAAGCTTTCTCTGCATCTATTGAGATGATCATATGTTTTTTGTTCCTCAATTTGTTAATATGGTGTATCACATTGATTGATTTGCGTATTTGAAGAATCCGTGCATTCCTGGAATAAGCCCAACTTGATTATGGTGCATGATCCTTTTAATGTGCTGTTGCATTCCGTTTGCTAGTATTTTTTTGAGGATTTTTGCATTTATGTTCATCAGTGATATTGGCCTGTTGTTTTCTTTCTTTGTGACATCTTTGTCTGGTTTTGGTATCAGGGTTATGGTGGCCTTGTAGAATGAGTTTGGGAGTGTTCCTCCCTCTGCTATATTTTGGAAGAGTTTGGGAAGCATACGTGTTAGCTCTTCTCTAAATGTTTGATAGAATTTGCCTGTGAAGCAGTCTGGTTCTGGGCTTTTGTTTGTTGGAAGATTTTTAATCACAGTTTCAACTTCAGTGCTTGTGATTGGCCTGTTGGTGTTAAAGTCCCCTACTATGATTGTGTTACTTTCAATTTCCCCTTTTGTGCCTGTTAGTATTTGCCTTATGTATTGCTGTTCTCCTATGTTGGGTGCATAAATATTTACAGTTGTTATATCTTCTTTGATTGATCCCTTTATCATTATGAAGTGTCGTCCTTTGTCTCTTGTAATAGTCTTTATTTTAAAGTCTGTTTTGTCTGATATGAGAATTGCTACTCCAGCTTTCTTTTGATTTCCATTTGCATGGAGTATCTTTTTCCATCCCCTCACTTTCAGTCTGTATGTGTTCCTAGGTCTGAAGTGGATCTCTTGTAGACAGCATATGTACGGGTCTTTTTTTTGTATCCCTTCAGCCAGTCTATGTCTTTTGGTTGGAGCATTTAATCCATTTACATTTAAGGTAATTATCGATATGTATGTTCCAGTTACCATTTTCTTAATTGTTTGGAGTTTGTTATTGTAGGTCTTTTCCTTCTCTTGTGTTTCCTGCCTAGAGAAGTTCCTTTAGCATTTGTTATAAAGCTGGTTTGGTGGTGCTGAATTCTCTTAGCTTTTGTTTGTCTGTAAAGGTTTTAATTTCTCTGTCGAATCTGAATGAGATCCTTGCTGGGTAGAGTAATCTTGGTTGTAGGTTTTTTCCCTTTCATCGCTTTAAATATGTCCTGCCAGTCCTTTCTGGCTTGCAGAGTTTCTGCTGAAAGATCAGTTGTTAACCTTATGGGGATTCCCTTGTATGTTATTTGTTGTTTTTCCCTTGCTGCTTTTAATATGTTTTCTTTGTATTTAATGTTTGATAGTTTTATTAATGTGTCTTGTCATGTTTCTCCTTGGATATATCCTATATGGGACTCTCTGCACTTCCTCTACTTGATGAACTATTTCCTTTCCCATATTAGGGAAGTTTTCAACTACAATCTCTTCAAATTCCCTTACTTTTTCTCTTCTTCTTCTGGGACCCGTATAATTTGAATGTTGGTGCATTTAATGTTGTCCCAGAGGTCTCTGTGACTCTCCTCAATTCTTTTCACTCTTTTTTCTTTATTCTGCCCTGTGGTAGTTATTTTCACTATTTTATTTTCTAGATCACTTATCCGTTCTTCTGCATCAGTTATTCTGCTATTGATTCCTTCTAGAGAATTTTTAATTTCATTTATTGTGTTGTTCATCATTGTTTGTTTGCTCTTTAGTTCTTCTATTTCCTTGTTAAACGTTTCTTGTATTTTCTCCATTCTATTTCCAAGATTTTGGATCATGTTTACTCTCATTACTCCGAATTCTTTTTCAGGTAGACTGCCTATTTCCTCTTCATTTGTTAGGTCTGGTGGGTTTTTACCTTGCTCCTTCATCTGCTGTGTGTTTCCTTGTCTTCTCATTTTGCTTCACTTACTATTTTTGGGGTCTCCTTTTTGCAGGCTGCAGGTTCGTAGTTCCCGTTGTTTTTGGTGTCTGTCCCCAGTGGGTAAGGTTGGTTCAGTGGGTTGTGTAAGCTTCCTGGTGGAGGGGACTAATACCTGTGTTCTGGTAGATGAGGCTGGATCTTGTCTTCCTGGTGGGCAGGTCTGTGTCCGGTGGTATGTTTTGGGGTGTCTGTCACCTTATGATTTTTAGGCAGCCTCTCTGCTGGTGGGTGGGGTTGTGTTCCTGTCTTGCTAATTGTTTGGCATAGGGTGTCCAGCACTGTAGCTTGCTGGTCATTGAATGGAGCTGGGTCTTGGTGTTGAGATGGAGATCTCTGGGAGATTTTTTCTGTTTGATATTACGTGGAGCTGGTGGACCACGTCCAGCTGGTGGGACTGGTGTTTGATATTACCATTGCCCTGGTGGACCAATGTCCTGAACTTGGCTCTCCCACCTCAGGCACAGGCCTGATACCTGGCCAGAACACCAAGATACTGTCAGCCACATGGCTCAGAATAAAAGGGAGGAGAAAAAGAAAGAACAAAAAATTTTTAAAAATAAAATTTAATAAAGTTATTAAAATAAAAAAGTAATTATTAAAAATAAGAAAATTAAAGAGTAATAAAAAGAAAGAAGAGAGCAACCAAACCAAAAAACAAATCCACCAATGATAAGAAGTGCTCAAAGCTATACTAAAAGAAGAAAACAAAAACGGGCAGACAGAACCCTAGGAGAAATGGTAAAAGCAAAGTTATACAGACAAAATTACTCACAGAAGCATACACATACACACTCACAAAAATAGAAAAAGGAAAAAAAAATATATTGTTGCTCCCAAAATTCCCCGCCTCAATTTGGGGTGATTCATTGTCTATTCACGTATTCCACAGGTGCCGGGTACATCAAGTTGATTGTGGGGATTTAATCCGCTGCCCCTGAGTCTTCTATCCTATAGGGCAGCGGTCGCCAACCTTTTTGGTACCAGGAACCGGTTTCGTGGAATATAATTTTTCCACGCATAGGGTGGGGGGGGTGGTTTCGGGATGATTCAAGCGCATTACATTTATTGTGCACTTTATTTCTATTATTATGTTGTAATATATAATGAAATAATTATACAACTCACCATAATGCAGAATCAGTGGGAGCCCTGAGCTTGTTTTTACTTGCCACTCACTGATAGGGTTTTTTTTTTTTTTTTTTTTTTTTTTGCGGTACGCAGGCCTCTCACTGTTGTGGCCTCTCCCGTTGCGGAGCACAGGCTCCGGACGCGCAGGCTCAGCGGCCATGGCTCACGGGCCCAGCCGCTCCGCAGCATGTGGGATCTTCCCGGACTGGGGCACAAACCCGCATCCCCTGCATCGGCAAGCAGACTCTCAACCACTGTGCCACCAGGGAAGCCCACTGATAGGGTTTTGATATGAGTCTGCAAGCAATTAATTTATTATGGTCTCTGTGCAGTCAAACCTCTCTGCTAATGATAATCTGTATTTGCAGCCGCTCCCCACCACTAGCATCACCACCTCAGCTCCACCTCAGATCATCAGGCATTAGATTCTCATAAGAAGCGTGCAACCTAGATCCTTCGCATGCAGAGTTTACTGTAGAATTCGGGCTCCTGTGAGAATCTAATGCCGCTGCTGATCTGACAGGCGGAGCTCAGGCGGTAATGCGAGTGATGAGGAGCAGCTGTAAATACAGATGAAGCTTCACTTGCTTGCCCGCTGCTCACTTCCTGCTGTGCGGCCCGGTTCCTATCAGGCTATGGACCGGACTGGGACCGGTACTAGTCTGTGGCCCAGGGGTTGAGGACCCCTGCCATAGGGCATTAACATATGAGTTATTAACATACGAGGATTTAACATATGAGTTTCAGGGACTTCCCTGGCAGTCCAGTGGTTGAGACTCCACAGTTCCACTTCAGGGGGTGTAGGTTCAATCCCTTGGTGGGGAGCTAAGATCCCGTGTGCCGCGCAGCGTGGCAAAAAAAAGGCAAAAAACAAAAAAGAAAATATGAGTTTTAGGTGTTCACAAACATTCAGCCTATAGCAATTGGTCACTTTTCTTCTTTTTTCGGAATGTGACATGTTTATTCATTCCACATCAAGTTGGAGTCTTTAAAGTGAAGCAATTTATAGAGATTATTCGCTCAGTGACAGATGAAAATTTGCAGTCTTCGTCCCTGAAGACTCTCCATCAGATATGTTTATATTTCAGTAGTGTCTGCAAACCTTCCACCAAGAAAGTTGTGATGAAAATTAATCCTGGTATGCTATTGGGGGTGCTTACCATTTATTTATCTATTTTTGGTTAATACAGGATTATCTTAACATACTAATGCTTAGCTGTATATATCAAATGTGGTCTAATATAATGGTTCTCAACTTTTGTGTGCATCTAGGACTGCCCTATGTCCCAGCGTTGATTATTAAGTAGGTCTTTGTTGGAGCCCAAAGATTTATATTTCTAACATGTTTCCAGTAGATGCTGATGCTGCCATTTTGAGGATCTCACTTTGACTAGCACTGGTTTAATGATCTGTAAAATTTATTAAATATTTTAATGGTTTTTATATTTTATTCTTTTACTTCTTTGTTTGAGTCTATAATGTAAACTGGTTTTGACCATTCCATGGATTTTCTGGTTGCTGCTGTTTCAACTAATTCTCAGTTATCTCTTATACATTGAACCATATGCAATTGCTGATATTCAACTCTCTTTAACGTATAAAAATTTCAGTTTCATGTGTGCCAACCCAGTCCTTCAAGTTACCGTGTTTTAGTTTTTTTGCATGCATTTTTATTACTTATGCATGCATTATTTTGCTAAATTGTTTTATGTAGATCCATTTATTAAATGAATTATTCATATTTTCTGGATTTGCTTAGGGATTTAGCTTTAAGTTGGAACCAGTGGTCTAGTGTAGTAATTAATTCATGGAAATTCAAAAAAAACATATTTACACTTAATATTCAGTTCTCTAAAAGGTATATCCCCTTTGATCAGTAATCCTATGGGACAGTTTGTGGTGAAAGACTTGGCAAAATACAAGGACCATGCACCTGTCGCAATGCTTCAATCAACCACGACACACATTCACAATCATAACACAAGTAAGGAGTTAATAAAGGATGCTCTGATAGCCTTTCCCAATGACCGAGCTGCAAGTATCTGGTCTGGAGAAGAGCATAAACATTTCAGGTAATGTGCTATATTAAAAACCTGAAATTTTGTAGGATACAATAACCAGCATGACATGCAGAGATCTTATCAGATCCTGCTGTAACAAATTAGTGATGGTAATAATAATAATAGTAAAATTTAATTTTCTCTCTCTTTTTTTTTTTTTTTGCGGTACGTGGGCCTCTCACTGTTGTGGCCTCTCCCGCTGCGGAGCACAGGCTCCGGATGCGCAGGCTCAGCGGCCATGGCTCACGGGCCCAGCCGCTCTGCGGCATGTGGGATCTTCCCGGACCGGGGCATGAACCCGTGTCCCCTGCATCGGCAGGCAGACTCTCAACCACTGTGCCACCAGGGAAGCCCCCTTTTTTTTTTCTTTTGCATCAGAGGAGTGGTTGCTGAATGCTGTCATCTAACCTCTCATCTCTATTGCATACTTGCCAGGACTTGTGAATGGTTTACCAGATGATTCTTAAAATATGCTGTTAACAAGTAGAGAAGAATAATAGAAATAATCACTTTTGGAAATGTATACAGTCCTCAGAGTAGTCATGTTCATTAATTATGGCTGAGAGCCTGTATTTATCTAAAATTAAAAATTTTAAACTGTGATAAACAAGTTGTTCTCATCTTCATTGTCATTATCTTCATCCCTATGCTATCATCTTTGTTCAATCCCCTCAAAATCACATTTCCAATAACCTTTACCAAAGTGAACTAAAACCTCCCCAATTATAAGGACTATGAGTGATAGTAAGCCTCAATTTAAAAATTATCCCATTTTCAAAGAAATTACTACCATGTCAATGCTTAGTGAGAATAAACCCAGTCAACCTGACATCTTTATTTGGGCCATTAGCTCAGGAATGGTTTTATACATTTGAGGATGAACTGGGTTTCTTTTCTGTCTGCTTGTTTAACTGTCTAAACTTGACCATGTCCCTGGGCTTTCTCTACTTGTCTCTTTACCTTTGGGGAGTCTTCAAATTCACTTACTTTTATAGTCATTTTCTTAAAATACCATTTGATTTTTTAGTCCATAATTGTTTTATTATCCACAATTGAAAAATTCTGGGTTTTTATATAGTCTGTTTTATGATTTTATTTTACAAATTCCATCCACAGCAGTCTTTATCTCTCTTTTTTTACTTGACAAGTACCATAAAACACACAAACATAAAAATTATGCAGACTCCATTTAAAATAATTATACAGTATAATAAAAGGAAAACTCATCCCACCCTACAGAGGTAGCTGCTGGAAATAATTATTTTTTTTTTGCGGTACGCGGGCCTCTCACTGTTGTGTCCTCTCCCGTTGCGGAGCACAGGCTCCGGACGTGCAGGCTCAGCGGCCATGGCTGATGGGCCCAGCCGCTCCGCGGCATGTGGGATCCTCCCGGACCGGGGCACGAACTCGTGTCCCCTGCATCGGCAGGCGAACTCTCAACCACTGTGCCACCAGGGAAGCCCTGGAAATAATTTTTAAATGTATCATTTTCAATTCTTTGCTATGCTTATACAAATATATCTATGTATAGATATAATGTGTTAATTCAACATTAACATTTTGTTCCTAAGTATTAATCAGATGATCTCAAAATGCCAGGATTTTTTTGAAGAAGGCTAACATAAGCATCCCATGGCCATAATTATTTTTCTCAATTTACTCTTTTCCATGCTAACAGAAATACAAAATTTAGTCCAGTTATTTTCTGGCTAGCAAATAGTAATGAAAATTTAAGTAATGAAATTTTATAGTGTATTAAGTTGTTGGTAATTATAATTGCTGGGGTTTTTTTTTAATGCTTTTTACCTTTTCAATTTTTGAGAAGAAAATAAGGTAAGAATTTTTGTCTAGTTTTATTTAATGCAGTATATGTCTTGTGTTTAGAATAGTATGTTATAATAGGCATTCAGTAAAAATTTTTTAATAAATGAGGAAAAATGCCTTATTTACATAGTAATTTTTGTTGTCTGTACTTTGCACATTTAAAAAAAACCACCTACTCAAAGTTGCAGAGGTATTTCTTAAAGTTTATTCTTTAAAGAGCTGATAAGCATTTAGATATGCTAGTAACCAGCTCTTTGTCACTTCAGGCACCTCCTGTACTATTTCTTTTAAGTCCCTCCTTTTCTCCTTGTTACAGAGGTAGGGACTTAAGATATAGGAATTATTTCTAGGTTCTAAAGGTGGTTAAGGATCCCAGAGCCTGAAGGGAGATTTAAATATATCAACAACTATCTGAGTAACAAAGCATTTGTTTCTCTCTTATTGCCTCAATCTCTTAAAGACTTTAACTCAGTTCAAGCTATATTACTGTTACCACTGAGGAATTATCAAAAACAGGAAGAAATATTAGATATTAGATTAAATTTCATTTGACTGTATATGACTACTAGGTTTATACTTAGGAGTTAATTATTAAGGGTGAGAATCTCAATGATTAATAAAATTTGCTGAAGACTGAGGTAGCCTAAGGCCAAAAGATGTGAATAATTGTACTTTTTGTTTTTATGGAAAATACGTGGTAGGTGAAAGGAAGTGCACGCACCCAGTTGAGTGAATGTGAGATGTAGAGTAGTTTGCAGTTCTTCTTTGGATTTTTTTTCTCTGTATAGATTTATTGCTGATGGTTATTTCATAAGCTCTGAGATATTAAGAAAGCATGATTTAACAAAAGGATTCA
Organism: Hyperoodon ampullatus; assembly: GCF_949752795.1. Classification (NCBI taxonomy): domain Eukaryota; kingdom Metazoa; phylum Chordata; class Mammalia; order Artiodactyla; family Ziphiidae; genus Hyperoodon; species Hyperoodon ampullatus. The sequence goes on from NC_136913.1 coordinate 33,523,789, forward strand.
TTATTCTATATATTCTTTTATGATTTTGATCCCAGTGATCTAAAAGTAATTAACTATTAGGAAACACTAATCAGATTCAGATCTAGTTCCATCTGTAATCCAGAACTGCCCAAATTGCCTACTTGACTCATACTCCAAGAGTGGGTTTAGGGTAGGTGCTACTTCTTCCCAGTGATCTTAGGGATTTCCTGTGATTAGGTTAAGAAGAAAATTAGATATCATTCTATTTCTACATGTAATAATGTCTTGGTATATAAAAGGACTAGAATCTGTCCTGTTCACCATTCTGTGCCCAACTCCTGACATAGGAGGCCCTCAGTAAATACTGATTGAATAAATGCATATATATACACCTAAATATTAACATGTCTTGCTCATATTGTAGGACGATTTTCACAAAGATTCCAAGATATAACTTTGTGGATCCTGATTTTGCATATACTAAATTTGAAAAAATAGAAAAGAAGGCACATGAAAAGTATTATGCAGGATACATTAAATATTTAAGAAATGTGCACCTGCAGAAAGAAGAACAGAGGTAAAGTTCACTTCCTCAAACAGTGTGAAACAGAGCATGGTGCCTGTAGAGCCAGAATTTTTTTCTTTACTCTTTAGGTTCTTTTTAGTGACTTAAATGACTTTTCATGTATGAAAATAGCAAAACATTGAACTACTTTAACTGCATTTATTTCCTTTTTTACTTTTGATTTGGGAATGTCTTGGGTGGGCTTCCCCAGAAGCAGATTCTGAGACAGGAATTCCAACACATGTGATTTTTGGAGGATGTTCTTTTGGGAGAAACCTGCACAATATGAGGAAAGCAGGAGAGGGCAGAAGAGAGAACTCAGAAATAATGTGTTTCAAATAAAGTTTACTCTCAGCCTGATACCTAGGGTCTTTTGAGCATAAATTATACCATGTTGTTGTTCCTGCCTTGAGTCATTGTGAGCTGTCCTTGGGTATAGTAGGGTGGGCGTAGCTTCCTTGAGGAGGTGTTTGAGAATGGGGTCCCCTCAACAGAGGGCAATTTTATGCAGATTAGTGCTTCTGTCTGCTTCAGTGGATCTGAGTGGGTCAGTAACAGCATGTACTATGGGGAATATTTTGATTTACTGAGGTATTTTCTAAAAGACTTAGCCTCAGTTAATTATTATTATGATTTCACTAGGAAACACATGTACTCATATAATGATACAGACATAGGATTCGTTTATTGTGTTGTTCATCATTATTTATTTGCTCTTTAGTTCTTGTAGGTCCTTGTTAAACGTTTCTTGTATTTTCTCCATTCTATTTCCAAGATTTTGGATCATCTTTACTATCATTACTCTAAATTCTTTTTCAGGTAGACTGCCTATTTTCTCTTCATTTGTTTAGTCTGGTGGGTTTTTACCTTGCTCCTTCATCTGCTGTGTGTTTCTCTGTCTCCTCATTTTGCTTAACTTACTGTGTTTGGGGGTCTCCTTTTCACAGGCTGCAGGTTCTTCATTCCCATTGTTTTTGGTGTTTGCCCCCAGTGGCTAAGGTTGGTTCAGCAGGTTGTGTAGGCTTCCTGGTGGAGGGGACTGGTGCCTACGTTCTGGTTGATGAGTCTGGATCTTGTCTTTGTGGTGGGCAGGACCACATCCGGTGGTGTGTTTTGGGGTGTCTCTGACCTTATTATGATTTTAGGCAGCTTCTCTGGTATTGGGTGTGGTTGTGTTCCTGTCTTGCTAGTTGTTTGGCATAGGGTGTCCAGCACTGTAGCTTGCTGTTTGTTGAGTGGAGCTGGGTCTTAGCCTTGAGATGGAGATCTCTGGGAGAGCTTTCACTGTTTGATATTATGTGGAGCCGGGAGGTCTTTGGTGAACCAGTGTCTTGAACTTGGCTCTCCCACCTCAGAGGCACAGGCCTGACACCCGGCCAGGGCACCAAGACCCTGTCAGCCACACAGCTCAGAAGAAAAGGGAGGAGAAAAAAGAAAGAAAGAATAAAATAAAATAAAGTTATTAAAATAAAAGAAAATATGTTAAAAAATTAAAAAGTCATTAAAGGAAGAAGAAAGAAGAGAGCAACCAAACCAATAAAAAAATCCACCAATGATAACAAGCTCTAGAAAGTATACTCAAGAAAAAAAACAACAAACCATGGACAGACAGCCTCCTAGGACAAATGGTAAAAGCAAAGCTATACAGACAAAATTGCACAACTAAGCATACGTATACATACTCCCAAAAAGAGAAAATGGAAAAATATATATATAACTTTTGGGAGGTCTGAGGTCTTCTGCCAGTGTTCAGTAGTTGGTGTTCTGTAGGAGTTGTTCCACATGTAGATGTATTTCTGATGTATTTGTGGGGAGGAAGGTGATCTCCACGTCTTACTCCTCTGCCATCTTGAAGGTCTCCTGTATAAATATTTTTATTGAGTTATTTTTCTTACATCCCTTTTTGTTATATCGTGTTGGAAAAGAAGAAGTTTTCTTCTACCCTTAGGTTCTTCTAGTTGGTGTAAGAATTAAACTGACATGGGACCGATTAACAGGAGAAAATCAAACAAAAGTTTAATAACATGTATCCAAGAGACAGACCCAGGAAAACCCAGTAACTTGCCAGAGTGGCCAAATCCTCACCTTAAATGTCATCTTCAGCTAAAGACAAAAGAGGATGTTGGGGGTAGTGGATTGGGGCTTCAGAGGTGAGAAAGGGAATTCACATGCAGATGGAAAAGCAAATGTTTGGTAAACAGATGTTTGCTGGGTCATGGTACACAGAGTGGACTTGATCTCTAGGCCCAGCTGAGTCTCCCCTATCACAGCCAGCCCATATTCTTTGCATGTATCTCTGGTGATAGCTCTATTCTGGGAACTAGCCCTTTATCTAAATTCTTTTAGGCAGTTAAGGAAGAGGTAACAAGAAAAAACTTCCTGAGTTTTCTGTTTCTTAAAAATAATCAGCTTAAATTAATCCTCATGCCAAAGAGACACATTTTGGGGTGGCAAATTTTTGTGTCCCTAGAATTGGTTTTACATCCTACATAATGCATTTAATCATATCATTCTCTATATTTTTGTAAACTAAAGTGAAGAGTTATAATTTAAATTTTATGTTGTGATTGTCCTTTCTTCCTGAGGCATGGTACATTTTGGATTTGTATTTGGATAGTGGATAGTATAAGGGGAGAATGGAAGAGTGGATTGATGTTTTCTAAGATAGAATTGGTTTCTCATTTGACTTTTTCATTAGATATTGTTTATGTTTCTGCTTGTTTTGTTATGTGTTCATCCTTGTTGTCGTTAACCATACTGAACTCTTGAGTTCACTCAATCCTCAGACTTCTCTTCAGTAAGTTCACTCTCATTGTCTTTCTCAATTCTGTCACTCCTTGGGCATTTGTAGTACCTTCCCTGCCAATCCCAGCCATGCTCAGTTCAGCCATCCAATTTATTTCTCCTGTCCCATGATATACGTAATATTCCTGGAGAAAAATATATAGCCATGCTGGCTGAAGGGAAAGTATTGACCTCAAGCTAACCCTCTCAACATGGATCTATAATCCTTGTGCTGCTCTCAACTCTTCTCTGAAAGCTTAGGTGTCTTAATAAATAGCATTGACTCTTCTTTGTCAGAGTTACTTCCCATCACAGTCTTCTCTACACATCACTCTCTTCTAGTACCATCACTTGACTTCTACATTTCCCACAGACTTTGTCCTCCTGCAGAGTTCCTGCTCATTCTTCAGTCACAGCTCAAATGCCATCTCCTTATGATGAAGTTTCCTCCACTTTCTTGGGCTAATTTAGAACTCCCCACCCAACTTCTTTTCCACTCCCATTGTGTATTCATTACATCACCTACAGTTATTTGTTTATGTCCATCTCCTGTTGTGTTAGATGTTACTAAGCCCATATCTGATATCCATTCCCCTTCCTTATGGGACCCTCATTTTGTTTGGGGAAGCAATGTTCTTATTTACATATCTCTTTTCCCCAGCCTTTCTTGCCAATGAGATATGGACAGAAATTTCTTTTAGCTTCATCCCCCTTCTACATGCCAGGTACTGTTTGAAGTACTTCTGTTTATATTAGCTTATTTAATCCCTATATCAGTTCTCTAAGAAACAGTTGTTATCCCCACTTTATGTATGAGGAATCTGTTGTACATAGGTTTAGTAAATCGTCCAAAGTCTCATCTAGTAAGTGTCAGAGCTGAAATTTGAACCAGGGAGTCTGACCAGAGAATTTGTGCTCTTTTTAACTACTGTGCTTTGATACCTTTCCACACTGAGGAAGGCCACGTGATAAGGAATGGCAGTGTGGGAAGCTAGGAGCATTGCTCCTTGAAGTCATTGTCAACCTGTTAAGGCAGACCTGGACTACCTGCCCATGGACTTCTGATTGCATAAGATAAATAAACCCGTATCTACCTAACCCACTGTAACAGGGCTTATTGTTGCTTATAGACAAATATAATTCTGATGGATCCCAACTAGACTGTTAGCTCTTCCATGAGTAGTTTCTCTTCTTTTTATAAATTATTGTGCCAACCATAGTATTGGCATTCAAGAGTATTAATAATAACATCTGGCACTGGGTGCTTTCTGGGCATTACACACTATGTTAATCCCTTTATGTGTGTTGTTATCTCCCTACCTGGCCACTGCAAAACTAGGAGGTAGGCACTATACCTTTTTCAAGGTTGAGAAAACTACTGTTGCATGTGAGTCAACCTGACTCAAGGCAAAGTTTGTTGTGATGGTCATGCATCTCTCTGTTCAGTATCCTGTGCCTTTAAATCTGAGATGATCCCCTCTTCCTGAGGGAAGAGCTTCTAAGTCATTCTTTCCATCAAGTATTATTTTCTTAGACCAAAGGAGATGATGAATTTAAACAGGTAAAGCAGCTCACAGTAAATGTGTCTTATACCCTCCTGGGTTCTAAATACATTTGAATTATAGAAATGTGTTAATTACTAACAGCTACATCAAAAGTTATATCTCTAGGGATGTGAACATTAAAACAAAACAAAAAAAGCCTCTGGTAATGATAATTCCTTTCTCCAAAAACTGAATGAGTGTCTGGTGTGTTTCAGAGTGTTTGAGAAATGTGGAGGGAACATTTGATCAGGGGTCGCAGATGGTTTTCTACTGTCTAGATGTAAAGTCATCTCTAATCCTAGAGTGTTGCTTCATTGATAAATTTTAAATTTTTTGCTATATATTGGCATACTTTTTGTCAGATATTTTGATCTGCCTATTAAAGTTGGAGCATAAGGTATTCCCTGTATTTTGTTTAATTTAAATAATTTGTTATAAAATGTCATTACATTTTTATGCCATCTCTTATTTTGGATATTAAAAAATAAATATAGTTAAAATGTGGTAAATTTCTTGTTCTCTCTAAATTCTCTGTAGGCACTGTTGAACCATACTCCCTATTGGAATGTGAAGTGACATGGCAGCCGGGTTTTGATTCTCCGGAAAGGGGAGAATTTATTCTTCACATCAATGAAGGAAACACGCTGACACTGAAATGTCTTGCACATGTAATGATTTCCCTTGAATATTATTTTTATTTTGAGGGCTATAAATTGGTTGAGTATACATATACGTATATAGTTGCATATATATACTATGTTAGTAAAAACTGATTTTACATGTAATACTTAGTTAACTAAACTGTCTTAGCATCTTCTTGGAGCTACTTCTCTACCATAAATGAAGACTTTGCTAAAAAATGTGTTGTATTATCTAGAATTAACTCAGAAATCCAAGGCTTTTGTGCCAACAATACTAGATTGTTATTAGAGACTCTATAAATATATAATACCATGGGAGCCACTTGAAATTAAATTATTTCTTTAATAAATGCCAAAGAAAAATAGAGAAAATTATATTATTGCATTTTTCGTATTTAGTTGTAATTAATAATTCAGTATGAAATGGATCATGTGATTTATATAGCAGGGAAATATAGAAAATTCTTCCATATTCCATATGGAATATACTTATAATAAAAATGTAAGTAAAGAGAAGGCTGCAATATGTAATTTTAACTTTCTTTCTGTGGTAGAACCCAGAAGACCTTAACTTAATGGCTCTTAATTACCAAGGATATGCTTTACATGTGTACCAAATTCCCTTCCCAATGTTCTTAGTAATTTAACACAACCCAGTGCTGTTTTACTAAATCCCGTCTCTGTCTCCAGGCCACGATCATGTTCTTACATATTTTAGCTATGAAGAAACTTATAGCCTTAAGATATAAGAGATCCATCCACTTTTATGATGGCAAGTGGCAGTCAGAAATCAGTAGGGTCTTTCCTTTGCCCCAGGCTTGAAATAAGCTACTGCTTTCACTATGTTTAAATCACTTATTAATTCTTTTTAAAACTTTGTATTGAAGTATAGTATACTACAGAAAGGTGCACATATTATAAAGTATGTATCACTCAATTATTTTTTATAAACTAGTAACACCCTTGTAACTCACATCCAGATCAACCTGATCAAGAAACAGAACATGAGTAGCATCACAAAAGGACCCCCCTAGTCCACACTTGCAGTCACTATGTGTCCCTCCCAGGATCATCACAATCCTTACTTCTAAGAGCATAGATTAATTTTGGTTTTAAACTTTATATAAATGTCATCACACCATATGTTCTCTTCTATGCCTGGCTTCTTTTGTTCATCATTAGGTTTGTGGGATGCATCTATGCTGATACATGTGGTGACAGATTATTCATTCTCACTCATGAATAGCATTCCATTTGGTTAGACTATACAATCAGTTTTCCATCACACAGCTGATGAGGGTTTGGATTGTTTCAGATTTTTGGCTAATGTAATAGTGCTTCTGTTAACATTCTTCTGTCTTTTGGTGAACATATGTATACAGTTCTTTAACTGTTATTTACATAACTGTGTTTGACAAGTTTACTAATAGAAATTTGCTCATATACTCACCCCATGTGTATTTTTTCTGGCAAATAAAAGATGAGCATTTTAGTAATGTAGACTTAGCATTAATAATAAGTATCATTTTTTAAAAAAAATATTGGAGTATAGTTGATTTACAATGTTGTATTAGTTTCAGGTGTACAGCAAAGTGAATCAGTTATACGTATACATGTATCCAGTCTTTTTTTTTTTTGAGATTCTTTTTCCATATAGGCCTTTACAGAGTATTGAGTAGAGTTACCTGCACTATGCAGCAGGTTCTTATTAGTTATCTGTTTTATATATAGTAGTGTGTATATGTCAGTCCCAGTCTCCCAATTTATCCCTCCCCCCCTTATCCCCTGATAACCATAAGGTATCATTGATTAATTATTGTGTCTCAGGTACGATGCAAAATGACGTTCTTGTATTATCTCATTTAATCCTTACAACAACTCTATAAGGAATGTATTAATAACTGAACTGATGGGTGAGGAAATGGAGCATTAGAATGGTTAATTATCTAGTACAGGTTCACACGTGCAGTAAATGCCCTATTGGAATTTATATCCAAAGTGATCTGCCTCCACAGCCTTTGCCGTTACCCTCTCATAAAATTTGATTTCCGCTTTCCCTACACTAGGATTGGTTAAGAATTAAACTCTGAGATATCAGTGTACTGAACTAGATTATTTTTGGCCAATTTTTCAAGTCCTTAAGGTTAAGTGAACTTACTTAAGAGTAAGTGAAGTGTTACTCTTAAGAAAGTAAAGAAGGAGGAATGTGAAACAATTAAATAAAATGTTCATTTAAGGTTTTTCATTAATTATGAAGGACTTACTTGACCATTTCATCTTTTGTTAGCTTTCTCTGAAAGTTTATTCTTCCAGTTATCCGAATCATGTTCTTCAACTAATTATACGAATGTATTAAAATCTCCTAAGACAATAAGAAATAATATGTATTATTTATAGTAGGGTCTATTGTAAAGAGCACTGAATGAGGAATTAGACATCTTGGGTTCTAGTTCACCTTGGTTACTGTTTGCTTTCCTGTAAAATGGGAGAGGTGGATAATATCAATGTTTCCAAAAAGTGTTTTATGTTGCCGTAGTTCTGTGAAGTGGTTTGTGTAGGACAGGGCGAGGGAGTCCTGTGCCTAAGTAATTCTGTGAATCACCGTGTACTACCTCCCCATTCTCAGATAAGCAAAGTGTACATTATCAGCATATTAAGCCCTATGAGAAGACTTCTAGTAGAAACATGCCTGGATAATCTCTCTTGGCATGTTATTTCCCATACTTACATGACCCTTGAACTTTTTCCTTTTGTGTAGCACATGGTAACACCTTGTATGTAGTGGGGCAGATGGTCTCTAATATCCCCTTCAGTGACTAATCTACATCATTCTCAGTCATGGATTTACTTTGTCCTTAGAGTTATCTTACTCTCTCTGCCTTCCTCAGTTTAGGAGTGCATTGTAAATATTCCACTCTTTTCCTTTCTCTTAAGCACACCATAAAATCTGATAACGCTTCATATTTTAGAAATTTCTATGAAGCTGAAAAAGTTTGAGTTATCTGGTGGGGGATAAAAAAATGTTTACTGTTATTTCAATTTCATGTTCCCTTTCTTCCTCTTATTAGCTTGGTCACACCAAGGTCATTCTTTTAGAGCCAAGGATACTCTTCAGTGATAGCCCTGCCCTCAAGGTTTAACAACTTGGAGGAAAGCCATTCTTCACAATGTAGGACAAAACCATACTTATTTCAAGGTAATGTAGAACCTGGAAATCTTACTTGGATCAGATCACATTATAATTTGAACTATTTATTGCCATGAGTTCTATGCCATTAATACTTTAGTCTTTATAGATTGACTAATGCTAATATTTAGGTATTTCATATCAGATTTATCTGAATACATTTCATCTACTTTATCCTTTTAGTTTCCCATAAAATTTATCTCTATTTCTCCCTTCCTTCCTTAATCTCTCCCTTCCTTCTCCTCTTACCCCTCTTTTGCTTTCTTTCTGTTATTTTGTTTTATTGGGAAAAAAAGATGATTTCAAAAAAACTAACATTTAAAAAATATGCATTGTTTATGTTACATTCAGTATTTAATTACATGCTTTTCCTTTTTTCCCTCTTTTTCACTTTGTCATCAAGACTGTTATGGTAGCAACTGGGACCTAGATCAAGACCATTCTAAAGATATTCTATTTATAGTTGTTACTCTTGATTTAAATTGTGGGGCGGGTGGTGTTTAAATTGGTAATAGAGGTTTTTTTTTTTTTTTTTAACTGAGAAACATTAAGATCTCCTAATAGTGACAGTAGAGGTTAGCATTTGAGATCTTTCTTTCAAGCTTGTATTTACATGTCTTCTGCCCAAACAAGCAAAGGAGGATACCCTTTTCTATTCTGTTGCTTCAGAATTAGTTCTGAAGTCTGTTTGTTCCCTCATCCCCTAAAATATGTTAACCAATTTCCCTTCAAATTATTCTGACTTAAGCCATGATAGATAAGCCTAAATTGGCCTCTGACAAACCATACCTTAACTCTTTTGGTAAGTTACTTTTTTGAAGGTCAAAATGATATCTTAGACATTAGGCTATAAAGGAAATAATAAAGAAGAGTAGGTTACTTTATCATCTTGCCTCCCCACTAACTTTGCTTTCAGTTTTTTAGGGTCAGGGAAAAGACAGGCTATCAAAATAGTATCTAGAATTTTGGCATCTCTCCAACAGATACATCTCATCCTTTCCTTGTAAGTTTTGCAAAGTCTTGAAAACACTTCAGATAATAAGTTTCATCGTCCTGTTTGAATTGGAAGATGCCATTGCTAAAAGTTCTGTTTGCTGAGTTAGGGGTGCAAATCCTTGTTGAAGCTCAAATTGTTTGTCTGGTGTTTGAAAATCTATTTCAATATCATCTCATGCTGTGTGCCTATAGGTCCTCTCTCTGTGTAGTGGTCTAGAAGTTTTCCTATGAAAGCTTTGGAACAATAACTTTAAAGGATAAGTGACATTTCTGCAAATTTTTGATTATAGGTTTGTGACCAGAGTCTTTTGTCTGTGATTGATGTTGTTCCATCACAGGGAATCATTCCATTGGGGGGCTAACTGTTCTGTAACTGTACTCCTACCGTAGCAGGAAAATTTGATACAGGAGCAAAGGTATGTTTATGCATATGTTTGTTCACTCCTTATATATGTATCTGTGGATTTGTTTGGTTATGATATTTATAATAGTAGGTATAATGCTATAAAATGTTATATACATGTGTATTCTTAGAAAGCTTGTTTTAATGATTTCTTCTAATGGGGATGGGTTTTAATATTATGACACTAAAGAGTAATTTTTAAATTTTCTGTTATTTTTCTATTCTAAATTTCTAATTGAGTTAGCTCTAAAGAGGTGCAGTTTTTAGAAATCTAAAAAATAAACAACCTTACTTATACATCTGTTGTAAAAATGATTAGCAGAACTTGGCAAGAGGATCTGTAGAAAATATTTTTGGTGAAAGTTGCTAATGGAAGTTTCTACTAAGTTGAAATGGATACATTTCATTGATATGAGGCATTTTTCACATGAACTTGGAATATTTGGCATCTGTAACTTGTGACAAGCCCTCACTAGTCACAGAGCAAAGGATTGTTTTTTCCATGGTGTTAATTAGATACCTAAGGAAAAAATAATCAATTTTGGAATGCTAATTTTAAATAGCTTTAATGACTATAGGAATTATAGGCCAATTGTATATGACGTTAATATCTATATTTTATAGCACACATAAAATGTTTTACTATTTTATGTTCTGGGAATTATGTAAATGAAAAGATATTACCTTGATTTTAGGGACTTCTTTAAGTGTTCATTAAACAGAATAAATAAAACATGTAAGACCAGTCTGTAGTAAATTTTACTTATTATAAACTCATGGAATGGAATGCTCTTAATCTTCAATTTGATGATCAACTGTGTGCATTTACTCACATTAAAAAAGTAATATGTGCACTATCATCAGATCAAAATGAATGGCTTAAGACATATCCTCCCTTTTATCCTTCAATTTCGCATAACCATTAGTTCTTAAATAACATTTAGCTTAATATAATAAACACCAATTTGCCTGGCCCCCAAATAAACAACCTAATAATTATATCTTTTATAAAAAGTATAGGGAGCTTCCCTGGTGGCACAGTGATTACAAATCTGCCTGCTAATGCAGGGGACATGGGTTCGAGCCCTGGTCCGGGAAGATCCCACAAGCCATGGAGCAACTAAGCCCGTGCGCCACAGCTACTGAGCCTGCGCTCTAGACCCCGCGCGCCATAACTACTGAAGCCCATGAGCCTAGAGCCCCTGCCCCACAACAAGAGAGGCCACCACGATGAGTAGCCCGTGCACCACAATGAAGAGTAGCCCCCGCTTGCCACAGCTAGAGAAAGCCTGTGCGCAGCAACGAAGACCCAGCACAGCCAAAAATAAATAAATAAAATAAATAAATTACAAAAAAAAGTATATATTGAAAGATGTTTATAAAGTGTATATTGTGGTATACGGTCTGATATTTGGTCAGAATTTTTGTATATTATTTTGGAAAAAATAAAAAACATAGCCACTAAAATATAGGTTTTACTGAGATTAGTTTCCACTGTGTTTTCGAGAACCATGCTGTTTTTACAAAGCTTACCTTTTTAACAGTATACTATAATGAGATTCCTTTATTCATCCATTCCATGCGTACTTACTGGGCACATATTATGTGTTAGGCTCTGCTGCAGTTGCTAGGAATGCAAAATTGAACAAGATAACTAGGGTCCTTCGTCTCTAAGAGTGTACAATATGATGGGGGATGCAAACAACTCAAAATTAAAAGATAGTGTAATAAGTACTATGATGGAGAAATACAGTAGGCTGAGGGTGTACACGGGTGAGGTTTGCAACCCATGCTTAAATGGTCAGGGGCAGTTTCCTAGGGGAAGATATATCTGAAAGACACCAGAGTTAAGAATCAGCCAGAGGAAAGGGGTAGTAGTGGGGTGAGGGAGGAGAGGAGGAAAGAGTATTCAAGGAAGACAAAATTGAATCTGTTCAGGCATATGGGAGGAGAGAGAGAGCTACAAGGCAGATATGAAGAACTTAGTTTAACATGACTTGGTTATAGATTGAATGGATGATAGTGGGGAAAGATGTATTTAGGGACCTGTATAAATTTTAGTCATACAGGTCCTTAGCAACAACTTAGGAAGTCAAAATTTCATCTTAAGAGCTTGGAGTTTTTAAGCATAGAGAGTTTCACAATCAGATTTGCATTTTTCAGACATCACTTTGGTTATAGAGCAGTGTTAAACTGCGACCAGTGCAGAGTTATTAGTCTGCTGATGATGTCCAAGCAGGAGAAGATTGTGTTCTCAGGAGGTAGGATTCTAGACAAATTCTAGTCAAATTTAGGAGATGAACATTTAGGGTTTGATGATTGAAAGGGATCACATATAAATAAAACAGGTAAGTCAAGTGTGAGACAGGTGGTAACAACATTCGAAGAAAGATTAGAGGATGAGTAGCAGATTTTAGAGGGAAATCATGAGTTTGAGGCACCTTTTGCATCCCTATGTAGAGATGTCTAGTAAAGAGGCCATTGCTTATACATGTTGGTCTGAAGGCTAAGGATTCATCTTAGAGATGATAGAGGTTATTTCTGTTACCCCTGTGAAAATCAAGATGAGTATAAGTGGATCGAATATATTGATGAGAAGTTGGAATAATAAACTTTGTTGAATAAAGGAGAAAATGGAGACAGGTTAATTGGGGCTGATCAGGAAAACATCACACATGTGACATCATGGAACTCTTGTCTCTGAAAATGGGTGAGAAAGCAGGGATGAGAGAGGGTTGTGAGAAAGAGAGGGACAGATGAATGTATGGTTTCTGAGGCCATGGATTTGTGACGGGTGATATTGTCCAGGGTACAGATTAAGTCTCAGGAGATGAAAAGGTCGAGCGAGCAATTGGTGAGGGTAGTAAATGGGTTATGGCAGCCTGGAATCTTCAGTTACCCACGAAAGGGGAGGTGAGTAAAAGGCAGCAATGGGGGTGTTGAGACTTACATACGGCGTTCATCAGTGAAGCATATATTGATTTGTAATTACTCTGAAGCATTAAGTTATGCTTCTTATGATTTTAGTCAAGTATTTTAGGTACTATATATTCTGTAAATAAAATATAGAAATCATATAGTAGTATGAATTAAGCAATTCGGTTAATAAGATTGTCTAGATGGCACTCACTTTCCTTAATAATTCTGAAAAAATGGTATTTTGTGGTTTCTTTACATATAAACAATGTCACTGATTCTATCGAAAGAGTGAAATACACTCATATCTCTTTTTTTAAATATACATTTAGATTTAAATCTTGAAGTTGACTGCTAACCTATTCTTATACAGGTAGGGCTTTCAGGGAATGATATTTTTGTGCTTCTGAGATTTTGATTAGACAATTATATGTTCATGTAATCTATAGTTCTTATTTTGTAGGAGTTACATGACTAAATTCTTATTTCACTGTCTTAAATTTCTTGGAAGAAATTGAGTGCTCAGGCAGTTCTTGGTTCAAGTTTAGCCACTGCTGCTTTCAAGTTTTGTGACCTTAAGCCCCAGTTTTCCTCACTTGGAAATTAGGGTATTAACAGAATACTGAAGATTAAAAGGGAGATAATGTATTTAGCAGTATACTTGGGCCATATACTCAGCAATTTTTAGCTGCTCTCATTAGAATTATGGTTGTTTTGGATATTAGTATCTTTCTATGTTTGCACGCAGTTTCTTGCTTGTTTTAATTTTGAATATTCCTTTGGAATTAGGTAAATACAAAAGGCTCACACAGAGTTTGAAGCAATAATGTCAAGGCTAATGAGTAGAACTCTTCAGTCAAACTCACGAGCTATCAGCCGGTCCCATTTGTGATGGAAGTTTTTAAGAGTTGAAAATTCACTCCTTTAGGAATATCAATTCTACATCACAAGAAATTGGATGATAACTGCCAGAATAAATCTTGTGACATTTATAATAAGTTATGATTATTTAAATTATAAAATGTTATATAAATGCCAGGTAATACTTCAGCAGTATATGAGTATATTTTAGTGTGGTTTCTACAGAGTTTTATGTTTTTCCTAAATAGATTGCTATTTGCCGTGCAAAAGACATAGACCTTAGGATTGGTGGATCTATTGAGATTGCTGATGTTGAAATCAATCCGGTGAGTATGTTACCTATTTGTATAATCAATTTATGAGTGTGGTGATTTTTATTTATGTGTCCCTAGTCAGCCCATTTAGGTTAAAAATTTTTTATTATGTAGTAATTTGTCACATAGAAATTAATCTATGTAATATAAATATAAGTGATGAAGCAGAGTATTAAGCCAGTTAATGAAGGTTTAAGAATTCACCACTGAACTTAAGTAGCAGAACAGTACCAGTACCGTTAAATTATCTGTAGTCTTCATCATGATCCTACCCCTCTTAAGAGATAACTACTTTCCTGAATTTTGTCATTGTTCTCCCTTTACTTTTTCTAATTAGGTTACCACGTATGTATGAATTCCTTAACGGCTCATTATTTAGTTTAGTTTGTTCATTTCTGAGCTTTATAACAAAGATATATTGTCTTGGGTGGGTTACTTTTAATTGAATATTATGTTTTTAAACTTTATCTAGGTTATGCGTAGCTGTATGTTATTCATTTTCCCTGTTGCTTAATAGTCCATTATGTAGACATACTGTAATTTGTAGACTCATTCCATTGTCCATCCAATTAGTGTCTGTTTTCTTGGTATTACAAATACTATAGCTATGAACATTCATGTACATATCTTCTAAGGTACTTATGAAAGAGTTTCTTTAGGAATGGAGTTGCTGAGATGCAGATTATGTACATATTTGACTTCACAAGATAATTTCCATATTTTCTTCTCAAGTTTCCATTGGTCCACATTCTGTTGCTCCATAAGTTGTATTATAAGACACAGTGTTTGCCAATCTATTGAGTATAAAATACCTCACTGTGGTCTTGATTTACATTTTCTGAACTATAATCAAATTTATTTTTTGAATTATTGTTCTGTACCCTAATAAAATTTTGTTCTACAGTTGACAGAGTGCACATACATGCTTTTTTTTTTTTTTTCTGTCCAGGCTTTCAGAGTTATATCTGGTCTTACCTACCTAAAGAAACTTTCCCTGATCCTTCAAAGCAAGCCCATATTCCCCTCTCTTGTGACATTTATTAGATGTCACAAACATCTTAAACTCTGGGAACATCTCCATTGTAGCAATTGTCATCTTATTTTCAGGTTATCTGCCCTTTTGTTTTTCTATCCCCAGTACCTAGTACCATTCTGGTGCTGAACTAAATTGAGTAGAAATTGATGAGGCTGCTGGTTGCCTCAGGTAGGGCCTTACCACTAGTCTGCACTTTAACGGCATCACCACAATTCTAGGCTTTAAGTTACAATTTTCTAACCTTTCTTTTATTCAGTGTTGAAGGAATGGTAAGTCCAGATAGACTGATGGATACTAAGCTAGCTTGTCTAAGACAATGGTGATTCCTGTAGTATCCAGAGTGCTTTTTTTCAGTTGATATGGTGTCCCTCCTTGAACAATGTTAGACAAAGATGGAGACTTTAAATACTGCATTTCCTAGTCCTAAAGATATTTGTGGCAGGCTTTGCATGTTATGGTACAACTGACTAATTTATAGGACTTTAATATATATTTATCAATATTTCTTAATTACGTTGGATTTTTAAACATTGCTGCCTAAGTTACCTTTTAAAAACAATATTCTAGTATTACCAGATATTGTTAGCAGTATATCTAATAACTGTGTGGCATTAACTGTGTGTCTTAATAACAATTAGGAAATTTTATCCAAATGAACCTATGGGAAAGACCAGAAATGGGATAAGAGGAGTGATTTTTTGCATACGAAGCATCAAACTTTCACTACCTGTTTTGGATTTCACAAATTTCACCTGTAGAACTGGGTTGATATTTTAAGTGAAGCAAATAGTGGACAGTTGACCTTAATGCCATGTTTTTCTCAGCATTAGGATACTGTTGCCTCTTTCTCTTTTAATGGTGTATGTGATTCTTTTACTAAGGAACTGTAGAGTATATATAGTTACTCTACCAGAAGAGGAATCCTACAGAGTTTTGTGGGGTACACATGCCTGGCATATAAGCTAAAGTTAAGATACATTCAGTAAACATTCCTTATGTACTTAAGCTAGATGTCAGATAGGTGCTAGAGATGTAAAAATGAATGAGGCTTAAGGTCCACTAGAAGAAACATAAATAAACAAATAAATGGACTTTATGATATAATGTGAGTAAACATAAGGAACAGAAGTAGTCCCGATCATATTGTAATTAATTGTGACTTATCCAACTGGTGTTTGAAGGATGCATGGTATTTTATCAGGCAATTACAAGTTAGAGAAGGGCCTTCTGACAGAAGAGACACCTTGATAAAGACAGAAGGGAGAAGCGCGAGGTATTGGTTGGAAATGACAAGTCATACAGCTTGCTGAAATATGAAGCTGTACAGCAGAAACTAACACAACATTGTAAAGCAACTATAATAAAAATTAATTTAAAAAAATCCTGAAGTAATTCAGAGGAAAAAACACCTTACTATATTGAGGAGCAAAGATAAGAATTATATGTGACTTCCTCTGAGAAACTATGCAAGCAAGAAGAGAATGGAGGGAAATATATATAGTGTTGAGAGATAAAAAAAAAACCCACCAATCTAGAATTCTGTACCTTGAGAAATTAGCCTTCAAAAGTGAAGGAGAAATAAAGACTTTTTCAGAAAAACAAAAATTGAGGGGATTTGTTGCCAATAGACCTGCCTTGAAAGAGATAGTAAAAGAAGTTCTTTAGCGAGAAAAAAATGTTATAGGTGAGAAACTTAGATCTATATAAAGAAAAGAAGAGCACTAGAGACAAAATAAATAAAGGTAAAATAAGAGTTTTTATTTTTCATATTCTTGATCTGACATTTAAGTTTATTCAACATAATAATGCAACGGTATTTATTTATATATATGTTTATGTATACTTATATGTAAGTGAAATTAATGACAATAATGAAACAATGACAGTAATCAAACAATTATGCTATAAGTATGTTAAGGAAGGTAGGGAGGAATTAGGATTATTTTGTTATTAAAAAGGTCCGACAAATACTCTGTTATCACTTGTATGTGGAATATAAAAAATAAATGAATATATTGGGTTGGCCAAAAAGTTCATCTGGATTTTTCCATAAGATGTTATGGGAAAACCCAAATGAACTCTTTGGCCAACCCAGTATATAACAAAACAGGAACAGACTTACATATATAGAGAACAAACTGGTGGTTACCAGTGGGAAGGGGAAAGATAGAGGTATAGGGGTATCTCATGTATGCAAGGCTGGTTCACATTCAAAACTCAATTAACCAGTTTTCTTATCAGTAAAAAAAGGACAATTGGTAGCTTCCTTGCATACTTGGCAAAGTGGAAAGCACTGTGCAAAGTAAAAGCACTAGAGGAATTGAAGGTATATTTTAAATCAGCAAACTATAACTTAAACCAGTGAAATAATATATATTATAGATACAACCCCGAAATATCAGTTTCCTCTGTTAAGAACATTCCTTAGGAATTTATCCTAAGAAAACAAAGGAATAGATAAAGATGTTCATTAGAGCATTACCAATGATGGTGAAATACTGGGAGTAACCTAAATGTCCAGCAATAGGGGATTGGCTAATTAGATTATACTATGAGTTTATTAAGGAATGCTATACTTCTAAGAAAATTCATGATATCTTGTTAAATTTTAAAAAAGTACAGATTACAAAACGTGGTTATATGACCCCACTTTTGGGTTATGGAAATATATATGTGTATATGAAAAATTGTATGTAGACAAAACATAAACAGTAATGATTTCTGAGTGGGTAGAGTATAGATAATTTGGGGGGGGTGATTTTTTTGTGTTCTTACAGTTTTCTTTATGAAGAACATACAACTTTTTTATTAGAAAGAAAAAAATTAAGCCATCACGTTAACAGGCTAAAAAAGAAAATATCACATGATCATATCAGTAGATGCAGAAAAAAAGCATTTTACAAAATCCATTACCCATATATTAAAAAAAAAATTCAGTAAATGAGTGATGGAGGGGAACTTTCTCAACTTGACAGAAAATATCTACGAAAACCCCCCACAGCTAACATCATTCTTAATGGTGAGAAACTTGAAGCTTTCTCACTAAGAACAGAAACCAGGCTAGGATATCCCCTCTCACCACTATTTCTCAACATTGTACTGGAAGCCTTAGCTAATGCAATAAGACACAAAAAGGAATTGAAAGGTATACAGATTAGGAAGGAAGAACTAAAACTGCCTTTGTTCGTGGATGACATGATTGTCTATAGAAAATCTGAGTAAACTAAAAGAAAACACAACTGGAACTAATAAGCTATTATAGTAAGGTTGCAGGATACAGGCTAATATACAAAAGTCAGTTGCTTTCCTGTATACAAGTAATGTAAAATGGAATTTAAAATTAAATACAAAATACCATTTATAGTAGCACCCAACAAAAATGAAATACTTAGGTATAAATTGAACAAAATACTTAATAAGAGCTATATGAGGAGAACTACAAAACTCTGATGAAGGATATCAAAGAAGAATTAAATAAATGGAGCAATATTCCATGTTAATGCATGGAAAGACTCGGTATTGTCAAGTTGGCAGTTCTTCCCAACTTGATCTAGAGATTCAATGCATTCCCAGTCAAAATCCCAGCAAGTTATTTTGTGGATATTGACAGACATATTGATTCAAAGTTTATATGAAAAGGGAAAAGACCCACAGTGGCCAACATGCTATTGAAGGAACAGAACAAAGTTAGAGGACAGACACTACCCAACTTCAAGACTTACTACAAAGGTACAATAATCAGGAGACTTTAGTATTGACAAAACTAGACAAATAGATCGATGGAACAGAAAAAAAGAGCCCAGAAACAGGCCTACATAAGTATAGTCAACTCATCTTTGACAAAGGAGTAGAGGCAGTACAATTTGGAATAGGCTTTTTAAAGAATGGTACTGAATAACTGGGCATCCACAAGCAAAAAAATGTATATAGACACAGACTTTATACCCTTCACAAAAATTAACTCAAAATGGATTGCAGACCGCAATGTAAAATGCAAAACTATAAAACTCATAGAAAATAACATAGGAAAACATCTCTAAAATGACCTTGGGTTTGGCAGTGACATTTTAGGTACAACAACAAAGGCAAGATCTATGAAAGAAAGAATTAATAAGCTGGACCTAATTAATATTAAAAATTTCTGCTCTGCAAAAGACACTATTAAGATACCAAATGACAAGCTGGTGACTGGGAGAAAATATTTGCAAAAGACATATACAGCAAACTCTTCAAAATGCAACAATAAGAAAAACCAATTAAAACATGGGTCAGAGATCTGAACATACACCTTACTAAAGGAGATATACTGATGGGAGATAAGCACATGAAAAAATGCTCCACATCATATGTTATCAAGAAAATTCAAATTAAAACAACAGTAAGCTACCACTATACACCTATTAGCATGGCCAGAATCCAGAACATTGACAGTGCTAAATGCTGATGAGGATGTGAACAACAGGAACTGGTGTGAATGCAATTTCTAGTGAGATTGCATTGCTGATGGGACTGAAAGATAATATTGCTTCTTTGGAAGACAGTTGGGCATTTGGTGGTTTCTTCCAACACTAAACTTACTCTTACAATACGATCCAGCAGATCACTCTCCTTGGTATTTACCCAAAGGAGTTGAAAACTCATATTTGCACAAAAACCTTCATGTAAATTTTATGGCAGCTTTGTTCATAATTGCCAAAATTTGGAAGCAACCAAGATGTCCTTCCAAATCTTGTTTATCCAAGTAGGTGAATGGATAAACTGTGGTACATCCAGACAGTGGAATATTATTTAGCACTAAAACGAAATGAGCTATCACATCATGAAAAGACATGGAAGAACCTTAAATGTACATTACTAAGTGAAAGAATCTAATCTCACAAGCCTACATACTGTATCATTCCAACTATATAACATTTTGGAAGATGTAAAACTATGGAGGCAATAAAAAGATCAGTGGCTTCCAAGGGTTGTGGGGAGAGAGAGACAAATAGGTAGACCACAGAGGATTTTGGGGACAGTGAATCTCCTGTGTATGAAACTATAGTGGTGGATAGATGGCATTATACATTTGTTCAAACCTAGAGAATGTACACCATGAATGATCACTAATGTAAACAGTGGGCATTAGCTTATAATGATGTGTCATTGCAGGTTCCTGTGTAACGAATGTACCACTGTGGTAGAGGATGTTGATAATGGAAGAGGCTGTGTGTGTGGCAGTGGTGAGGGGTTATATGGGAAATCTCTGTGCAGTTCTGTGAATCTAAAATTGCTCTAAACATCTATTAAAAATATAGGGCTTCCCTGGTGGTGCAGTGGTTGAGAGTCCGCCTGCCGATGCAGGGGACACGGGTTCGTGCTCCAGTCTGAGAAGATCCCACATGCTGCGGAGCGGCTGGGCCTGTGAGCCATGGCCGCTGAGCCTGCGTGTCTGGAGCCTGTGCTCCACAACGGGAGAGGCCACAACAGTGAGAGGCCCACGTACAGAAAAAAAAAAAAAAAAAATATATATATATATATATATATATATAGGAGTTTCCAGCAGATAATATCTTCTCTAATGTATTTTTACATATGATTCCATTCCTGATCTTCCAAAGAATAGCCATTTTCTCTGTAGAGCTTTCCTGTTTCATGTATAAAATGTTTTATGATATGCCATCTATATATTTTCCCTTTATTCCAATAATTTTTCCTTCTATATTTCTTTTCACTTTTGCACTTCTGCATTGGTGAAACTTTACTGTGGACATCATTTTAACTTTGTCTATTTTTTCCCTGAGATTAATATTTAGTGTATTTTATACTCTTTTATTGACTCAAGGGTACATTTTATATTTTACTTGTAATTAACTGCCATTACAAAATTGGAACTTACAGATGTGATAAACCAAGATATTCCTGAAATGTTTTTAAACATAATTTTGTTTTCTGGCTGGAAATACAAAAATAGGTAGAAAATTTAAATGTAAAGTAAAAATTATCTGTGAGCTTATGTCTATTAGTATTTTAACAGTATATTTGCTTTCCTGTCACAGTGTTGCAAGCACCAATGACATTTTCCAGCACTGATTTTATATTTGAAATCCCATTACATACTATGGATCCTAATAAAAGTGTCACAAAAACTCAGGTGTGTATAGAGAATTGATGCAATTTACAATTTTTTTCTGATTATGGTTTTCAGTTTATTAAGGTGATTATTCTGAAGCATGTGTTGTAAGAATACTTTCATTTTAGAGAACTTGCATGTATATATATATGTATATATAGACCGTATTTCTCAGAAGTAATAAAGTATACAAATGTATAAAGCCACTTATTTTATATATGTATATTTTAATAGGACTATTCAAAATATATTAAATTGAATGGTTATCCCTCTTTCTTTATACAAACGGAAGCTATGATTAAAATTAACATGAAATATGTTCCATACAGGTGAGGAAATGTGAGAGGCAAGAATAAAAATTGAAAAAGTCCAGATATATAATACAGTCACTTCTATGTTAATCTACTCTTTATTTCTTATATTTCTGCCTCTCTTCTAATTATGAATCCATCTGGAAAGGAAAAAAAGAGAGACATGCATAAGAAAGAAGCTCAGGCATGCATTGTAGAAATTTGTATTTGTAGTGCTCCTTTTTTTGTCTTTTATATCAGTTTTCCTGCATTCATAAATACAGTCCCTTATATTGTAAAAAATACTTTGCTGATGTATAATGTAATTAGAATAATGATCCTGAGCATGGGAGATTATCTGAGATTATGTAGGTGGTCCCAGTCTAATCACATGAAGAGTTAAAAACAGAGAACCTTTCCTGACTGTGGTCAGAAGGATATGTGATGATAGAAGAGGGGTCAGAGAGGTGTGATGTTGCTGGATTTGAAGATAGTGCAAGGAGGCCACCAGCCAAAGAATTTGTCTGAACTCTAGAAACTGAGACTGGCAAGGAAACAGATTCTTCTCTAGAACCTCCAGAAGGTATCACAGTTCCTTCTAACACCTTGGTTTTAGTCCAGTGATATCTGCATTGACCTTCTAATCTACAAGACTGTAATGTGATAAATTTGTTTTGTTTTAAACCACTAACTTTGTGGTAGTTTGTTATGGCAGCAATAAAAATCCTAAAGTAAGCTATATCAGCATCACATTTAGAATAGGCTATAACTATTAGAGAAAGTTGAAATAAGAATTGGTTAAAATTGGTTGCTTCTGGGAAGCAGGACTGTTGATGAGGAGGAGCTGAGTGGGCCAACTTTTTTTTTTTTTTTTTTCGGTACGCGGGCCTCTCACTGTTGTGTCCTCTCCCGTTGTGGAGCACAGGCTCCGGACGTGCAGGCTCAGTGGCCATGGCTCACGGGCCCAGCCGCTCCACGACATGTGGGATCTTCCCGGACCGGGGCACGAACCCGTGTCCCCTGCATCGGCAGGCAGACTCTCAACCACCGTGCCACCAGGGAAGCCCGGGCCAACTTTTTTATAAGTGTATTTCAACTATTTGTGTAAGCTATGCACATGTATCATTTTGATGAAATTATAAAGAAAAATAACCGTACTACACATGCTAAACTAATTAAACGATGCTTCTCCATAGATGACTGGAACAGTTCAATTCTTAGGATATAGAAAGTGGATAGTATGTTAGAGATCTTATACCATTTCCTCAATTTCAGAATGAGAAATATGAGGCATTCATATAACTAGTATGATAACCATGCTCACCTTCTGTATTAAAAGATGTTTTCTTTATTAGGTGCAAATGAACTTTGTTATAAAGTACACAAAT
This sequence comes from Hyperoodon ampullatus, assembly GCF_949752795.1. Lineage (NCBI taxonomy): Eukaryota > Metazoa > Chordata > Mammalia > Artiodactyla > Ziphiidae > Hyperoodon > Hyperoodon ampullatus. The sequence goes on from NC_136913.1 coordinate 33,546,787, forward strand.
ATTAGAGCATTTTAAATAGGTGTCTCAGTACTTAGAGACATCTGGGGGTAAAATTGCCTCATTTTTTTAATCTTGAATATTTTAAATAAATCATGCTTTAGAAAGAAACAAAGTATGTTATTTTGTTGTGGTGACAATTGCATGGATCATTCTACACACTTCCAATTTGGAAGAATAAAGTTTAAAAAAACTTGGTTGAAGCTTTTATTTTCATAGTGAGTTGCACAGGAAAGATGAGTTTGCACACAAGTCATGTATATAGCTCCCAGATTTATAGGAACATCACAAAGACAGTGCAGAGACTTTCTGCATACACTTTACACAACTTTCCCTAATGTTAACACCTTATACAACCAGAGAACAATTTTTTAACACTAAGAAATTAACATTAGTAAAATATTATTAACTAAACAACAGACTCTATTCACATTTCACCAGGTATTTACTAAGGTCCTTTTACTGTACTAGGGTCCAATCCAGGACACCATATTGCATTTAGTCTCCTCTAATGTATGACAGGTTCTCAATCTTACTAATTTTTTATGACCATGTTAATTTAAAAAAATACTGGTCTGGCTTTTTTTTTTTTTCCAGAATGTTCTTTAATTTCAGTTTGTCTTATATTTTCCACCTGACTAGGCTCAGTTCTTATTTTCCATGGACTTTGGGGAAGAATGTCACAGAGGTGAAATATGCTTTTTGTCATATCATGTGAAGGGAGGACATGATATCAGTATACATGCCAGGTTTTTCCACTGTAAAGTTGGAGAAACTATTTTTCCCTTTCCACACTCTGTGATTTGGAAGTGAGTCATCTATTTCAGCCCAGACTCAAGGGGTAGGGGACAAGCTCCACCTTCTGGAGGGGATATTTACATATATTATTTGGAATTTTTCTGTAAGAAAGGTTATTTCTTCTCTCCATTTATTTATTTATTTAGTTAGTTACTTAATATATCACTGTGACCTCACATATATTTATTCCATACTTTTAGTTTTAATCCAATGTTACATTTTTTATTTTGTTGCTAAAACTGTTCCAGCTTTGGCCATAAGGACCTCTTTTAGATTGGCCCTTTGATATATTCCCTTCTTTATGATTTTTTTTTTTTTTTTTTTGCATTATGCGGGCCTCTCACTGTTGTGGCCTCTCCCGTTTCGGAGCACGGGCTCCGGATGCGCAGGCTCAGCGGCCATGGCTCACGGGCCCAGCCGCTCCGCGGCATGTGGGATCTTCCCAGACCGGGGCACGAACCCGTGTCCCCCGCATCGGCAGGCGGACTCGCAACCACTGCGCCACCAGGGAAGCCCTCTTTATGATTTTAAAGCATTCTCTTACTTCCTTTGCTACAAAATGGTCCAGGGTCACTTTTTTTTTTTAACATCTTTATTAGAGTATGATTGCTTTACAATGGTGTGTTAGTTTCTACTGTATCACAAAGTGAATCAGCTATACGTATACATATATGCCCATATCCCCTCCCTCTTGCGTCTCCCTCCCACCCTCCTTATCCCACCCCTCTAGGTGGTCACAAAGCACCGAGCTGATCTCCCTGTGCTATGCAGCTGCCTCCCACTAGCTATCTATTTTACATTTGATAGTGTCTATAAGTCCATGCCACTCTCTCACTTCGGCCCAGCTTACACTTCGCCCTCCCCGTGTCCTCAAGTCCATTCTCTATGTGTGCATCTTTATTCCTGTCCTGTCCCTAGGTTCTATAAAACGTTTTTTTTCTTAGATTCCATATATATGTGTTAGCATACAGTATTTGTTTTTCTCTTTCTGACTTACTTCACTCTGTATGACAGACCCTAGGTCCATCCACCTCACTACAAATTACTCAATTTCGTTTCTTTTTATGGCTGAATAATATTCCATTGTATATATGTGCCACATCTTCTTTATCCATTCATCTGTCAATGGACACTTAGATTGCTTACATGTCCTGGCTATTGTAAATGGAGCTGCAGTGAACATTGTGGTACATGACTCTTTGAATTATGGTTTTCTCGCGCACCAGGAAACAAAGAGGGAAGAAAAAGTCTCTTGCCTCTTCGGCAGCTCCAGACTTTTTCCCGGACTCCCTCCCGGCTAGCCGTGGCGGAGTAGCCCCCTTCAGGCTGTGTTCACGCAGCCAACCCCAGTCCTCTCCCTGGGATCTGACCTCCGAAGCCTGAGCCTCAGCTCCCAGCCCCCTCCCGACCCAGCGGGTGAGCAGACAAGCCTCTCGGGCTGGTGATTGCTGGTCGGCACTGATCCTCTGTGCAGGAATCTCTCCGCTTTGCCCTCTGCACCCCTGTTGCTGCGCTCTCCTCCGTGGCTCTGAAGCATCACCCCTTTGCCACCCACAGTCTCCGCCCACGAAGGGACTTTCTAGTGTGTGGAAACCTTTCCTCCTTCACAGCTCCCTCCCACTGGTGCAGGTCCCATCCCTATTGTTTTGTCTCTGTTTTTTCTTTTTTCTTTTGCCCTACCCAGGTACGTGGGGAGTTTCTTGCCTTTGGGGAAGTCTGAGGTCTTCTGTCTGCGTTCAGTGTGTGTTCTGTAGGAGTTGTTCCACATGTAGATGTATTTTTGATGTATTTGTGGGGAGGATGGTGATCTCCCCGTCTTATTCCTCTGCCATCTTGAAGATCTCCCTCCCAGGGTCACTTTTATTTTAGTTGTTCCAGCTCTTGAGTCAACATTTTCTCGAAGAAACCTCATTATCTTTTACAGGAGAATGGTATTTAGAAACCAAGATCTGTACACTAGGTGTGCTAGCGGCTACTGTGGTGTCACGTGTTCTAGGCCCTTTTGGCAAATAGAGCCAGGAAGTATTTGTATGTGTACTAATCCATGAGTACACATATATTTGTAATTATCTATCTGTCTATCTACCTGTCTATCATCTATTTATATCTGTCTTTTCCTATTTGTCTATCTAAACATGAATTCAAACTGATAACTCTGACTGTAATCCAGCACCACAAGGTTCATTTCAGTCTTTCTCCCTTGTTCATTTTTAACTCTGACAGTGAGAAATCTGACTCTCTTGTTTATAATATATTTACATATTTTTTAACCCTGGTAGACTTAGTAAAGAAGTTTCAGAATTTTTAACCTGTACCCTTTTAGAATTCTTAACATATTTTCCAACTAGGGTACAGTGTTTATGAAGAGTATCTTTTTGTCTTTAGCTTTATAGTTTCCAGTCAAAACACAGTTTTCCAGAATTATTTAGGACACTCCTTACCACCCACACTACCTTTGGTGAGGTTATTTCCTACATTTGCGATATAGCTTGTCACAGTCTACAGTCCATGCTGGGATCCCCAGCATCTTGGTTGATTGTTTTTAATTTACATACCTTTAAGTTCACTCTTTGCAGTATACAGTTGTATGAGATTTTAAAAATGTATAGAATCATTTATTTACTACTTCAGTGCCATACAGAACAGTTTCATTACACTAAAAATTATCTGTATAACCCCTTAGCAATCACCTACTTCTCTTTCCACTGACACTTGGCAGCAATTGATTTTTTTTCCCACCCACAAAATTGTGCATTTCCAGAATGACAGGTAATTTAATTATACAGTATGTAGAAATTTGGGTCTGGCATCTTTCACTTAACAAAATATATTTAATCTTCACTTATGTTTTTGCATGAATTAATATTTTACTTATTTTGTCACTGAATTTTATCCCATTGTATGGATGTACCACAGTTTGTTTATACATTCATTTGTCAATGGAAATCTTGTTTGTTTCTACTTCCATTGCTTGGTGATTATGAACAAAGCTATTATAAACATTCACATACAGATTTTTGTGTGAGCATAAATTTTCAATTTAAAAAAATACCTAAGAGTAGGATTACTGGGTCACTTGGTAGACATATGTTTAACATTATAAGAAGCTGTCAAACTGTCTTCCAAAGTGACTGCACCAATTTGCATTCTCACCATCATGAATGAAGGTTCTTGTTACTCTGCGTCCTTGATAACTAGCATAGCTCCTTTGAGTACTTTTCATAGTTATTGACAGGCTGCGAACATATTTGCATACCCCTTTGTTTGCCTAACATCACTTTTAAAACATTTTATCTATGATTACCACATTTAATTGCTTGACTTTGTGCCTAGGACTATCAAGTTGCTATAGCAATACAAACTAAATTTATATTGCATGTTATAATCTTTATAAATCTCTTCTTTTATTTTTTATGTGTGAACAGGATCTTGTTTTACATAATACTTCAAAAAAAAGATGAAGAGTGGAATTTCGATATTAGTAATACTGGTAAACTTTTCGAAGATGGCATATTCAAATTTAGCATACTCAGTAGGACTCTGTGACCAATTGAAGAGTGTAATGCTTCTATAAATTTCTATCCAGGTAAGTACTTTTTTTCTGTATTTGTTGTTTCTATATCAGTTTATCCTTCACATATTTTATCAAGTATATAAAAGTTTAGATTATTTGTTATATGTTCTTAAAACAGTTTTAAGAAATTTCTTACTAAAATTTTGTGGTAACTGTCATTATAAATGACACCCAGTGATCCTTACCTCCTGGTATTCATGCTATTATATAGTCCCCTCCCACATCAAATAGAGCTAATATATGACCCATGGGATATTATGGATGTGATGGTGTGTGACTTCTAAGGCTAGATCAGAAAAGGCACTGCAACATCTGACTTTTCCTCTTGGATTGCTTGCTTTGGGGAAAGCTGGCCAGGATGTCTGTTTATCTGTATTTCCACTTTTCTGTTTTTTTTTTTTAATTACAAAAAGTTTTTTGTACCTTTTAATAATTGGTATGGCAAATTTTCTTTCACTAAACATATATTTCAAACATTTTTGGCAATTCTTATACATTTGCTTTTCTAAATGAACTGTAGATTATTTTTTCCAGTTTCTAGAAAATGGCATGTAATTGAGTTTTTCCCTTCAAAGAATAACATGCTTTTACAGTAATTAAGGTGTCATTTTATATGCATCATTATATAAAGAACAAGAATATCTTTTCCCCACTAAATTATCTTGGTACCTTGTTGAAATGCAGTTGACCATAAACAGAGTTGTTTATTTCTCTTAACCTGGTCTTAGAGAATGGCTTGTGAAGTATTCCCTCCATTTCTGTTTTTGTGAAGGTTAATATTAATTCTTCATGAAATGTTTAGTACATTTAACCAATGAAGTTGTTTGTGTTTTGGCTGTTCTATGTGGGAAGTCTTTTGATTCCTACTTCGATCCCTTTCTATGTCTATTCAGATTTTATATTTCTTCTTGAGTCAGTTTAAGTAATTTGTGTCTTTCTAGAAATTTGCACATTTCATCTAGGTTATCTAATTTGTTTGTATACAGCTGTACATTGTGTTTCCTTATAATCCTTCTATTAAATTTCTGAAAAGTTAGTATTATTTTCCCTTTTTTTTATTCATGACTTTTGTAATTTGAATCTTCTCTCTTTTTTCTTTCTTGGTCATTCTTGCTAACGGTTTTTAAAATTTGATAATGTTTTCAAAGACCAACTTGATTTTCTTAATTTTTTCCTATACTTTAATTAATTTCTGTTCTAATATTTATTATCTTCTCTATTCTACTTTGTTTGGCTGTAATTTTTTTCCCCCTTGTCTCTTATGGTGCAAGGTGTTAGGTATTGATTTGAAATATCTTTTCGATGGAGACATTTATAGCTATAAATTTCACTCTGAGCACTGCTTTAGGTGCATCCCATAAATTTTGATATGTTTTGTTTTCCTTTTAATCTACAGTTATATTTAAAAATTTACTTTGCCATTTCTTTTTTTTTTTTTTCTTCACTCTGACGTTTGCTGGTCAACAGTGTGTCCTCAATGGTATTATTCTGAGAACCGACAACTACTGAGCAAGGGGCTTGGGAGCAAGGGAGAAAACATTGTACAATGTATTCAGTTCTGTTCTCTCCATCTGGAGGTAGCCTACAGGTTGATTATATTTTAATACTTTTTACATAATATTAGAATGGCACACATTTTCATCGTTTTGATGGGAAGTTTCACTAATCTGGCAGCTATCGTGTTTACTCCTTGTATTTTTCCCTTTTAGTTCTATTCTTTTCAGATACAAAGATGAAGTGTTTAATACTAAATGTGGGGGAAAATAATCATTTTTGATCTATTTCTTCCTCCCACCCATTGCTTTTCTTTCAAAAATACTTTTGTATTTTCTTTTGCTTCTATTATCATGACAAATATTTTATCTGAGCTCTTCCTGCTGTCTTACATTGTTTGTCCTTAAATCATCTGAGATTTGCTCCCAAGAGCAAATTTATTTATTTTATGGCATTTGCTTCCAATAGCAATTTGTTACATTTATCCATTCCATGGTTAAACAGTTCTTATTAATGAGAGATTCTTTTTTTTTTTTTTTTTTTTTTTTGCGGTACGTGGGCCTCTCACTGTTGTGGCCTCTGCTGTGCAGAGCACAGGCTCCGGACACGCAAGCTCAGCGGCCATGGCTCACGGGCCTAGCTGCTCCGTGGCATGTGGGATCTTCCCGGACCGGGGCACGAACCCGTGTCCTCTGCATCGGCAGGCGGACTCTCAACCACTGTGCCACCAGGGAAGCCCAATGAGAGATTCTTAAATTTAATGTTTTGAAGGACTTAAGGATCCTCTCACAATTCAGACTATCTTAACTGTAAAAGTTAATTTATTTGACTCATCTAATGCAAAAACCTAGGAATAGATTTCCTGTGTTTAGGCATGGCTGGAACCAGGTGCTCTAAAGATTACCTGGTTTCTTTCTTATTTTTCAAATCTGCTAAATCATTATCAGAGTCATGTGGTCATTTAAAACAGGCTTCCATTCTCTCATGTGCAGATCTGTTGAAAAAGAGATTGCTTCATTCTCACCAGTTTGAACAAAGGCATTGGGCCTGGTTACATTGGTCTAGTGGGTGATATGCCTAGCAATAGGTATCATTTGAATTGCTGGACCTCACTCAAATATCCACTACAAAAGCTTCATCTTTCAGATTGTTATGACTTTTCTCATTGAAGATGTAGGCTTTCCAGCAGTCATCCAATAATTCTGGATAGGCTTTCTTTAAGTCCACAACTAGATGGAAGCTGCATCAGCAAAGGCTTGATTATACTATAATATACTATACACATAGTATATTATATACTATAATATACTGTACTATAATATTTGAGGAATAACACGTGCACATTATAGTATTCTGCTTTTTTTTTTTTTTTTTTTTTTTTTTTTTGCGGTACGCAGGCCTCTCACTGTTGTGGCCTCTCCCGTTGCGGAGCGCAGGCTCCGGACGCGCAGGCCCAGCGGCCATGGCTCACGGGCCCAGCCGCTCCGCAGCATGTGGGATCCTCCCAGACCGGGGCACGAACCCGTGTCCCCTGCATCGGCAGGCGGACCCTCAACCACTGCGCCACCAGGGAAGCCCAGTATTCTGCTTTTTTGTTATGCTCTTATATTTTAGCATTTAATATGTCATAAATGTGTTTATAGTATTAATGATAATTGTAAGCTATTTTTAATTGGTAAAAATGGCCAACTACTTTGTTTCATCATGATGTATTCTATGGGAGTCTGAACAGTTTTTGGATTCAGACTTTTGAGAGTCAGATTTCAGAGTCAAACAAATTTGTTTGAGAGTCAAACAAATTTCTGTTTGGTAAGCTCCCTAAATACCTGGCTGTCATCAGAAAAATGGACACAAAATTATTGGGATTAAATCACTAACTGAGATAGTGACTGAAAAGGATCAATGTGGTATGTATAATTTTCTGGCTTAGATTTTATGCATGCTTCCCAATGACCATTCCTCTACTTTGCATATATGAATTCTTCATAGTTTCCACTTTAAAACAAGTATAGATATCTAAGGTACAAATCTGAATCAGATCAAAAAGTTTATAATTTTAGAAGAATGTTTGTGGTTGAGTAATGTGTACTTTTGCTGTTATTTGTGATCATCTGTCTTTGCAGTGTATTCTGTTTTGATTTTTATTGGATTTTTTTAACACCTTTATTGGAGTATAATTGCTTTACAATGGTGTGTTAGTTTCTGCTTTATAACAAAGTGAATCAGTTATACATATACATATGTTCCCATATCTCTTCCCTCTTGCGTCTCCCTCCCTCCCACCCTCTCTATCCCAACCCTCTAGGTGGTCACAAAGCACCGAGCTGATCTCCCTGTGCTATGCGGCTGCTTCCCTCTAGCTATCTGTTTTACATTTGGTAGTGTATATATGTCCATGCCACTCTCTCACTTTGTCACAGCTTACCCTTCCCCCACCCCATATCCTCAAGTCCATTCTCTAGTAGGTCTGTGTCTTTATTCCTGTTTTGCCCCTAGGTTCTTCATGACCTTATTTATTTTTTTTCTTAGATTCCATATATGTGTGTTAGCATACAGTATTTGTTTTTCTCTTTCTGACTTACTTCACTCTGTATGACAGACTCTAGGTCCATCCACCTCACTACAAATATCTCAATTTCGTTTCTTTTTATGGCTGAGTAATATTTCATTGTATATATGTGCCAAATCTTCTTTATCCATTCATCTGTTGATGGACAGTTAGGTTGCTTCCATACCCTGGCTATTTAAAACAGAGCTGCAATGAACATTTTGGTACATGACTCTTTTTGAATTATGGTTTTCTCAGGGTATATGCCCAGTAGTGGGATTGTTGGGTCATATGGTAGTTCTATTTTTAGATTTTTAAGGAACCTCCATACTGTTCTTCATAGTGGCTGTATCAATTTACATTCCCACCAACCGTGCAAGAGGGTTCCCTTTTCTCCACACCCTCTCCAGCATTTATTGTTTCTAGATTTTTTGATGATGGCCATTCTGACCAGTGTGAGATGATATCTCATTGTAGTTTTGATTGGCATTTCTCTAATGATTAATGATGTTGAGCATTCTTTCAGTGTTATGTTGGCAATCTGTATATCTTCTTTGGAGAAATGTCTATTTAGGTCTTCTGCCCATTTTTACATTGGGTTGTTTGTTTTTTTGACAGTGAGCTGCATGAGCTGCTTGTAAGTTTTGGAGATTAACCCTTTCTCAGTTGCTACATTTGCAAAGATGTTCTCCCATTCTGAGGGTTGTCTTTTGGTCTTGTTTATGGTTTCCTTTGCTGTGCAAACGTTTTTAAGTTTCATTCTGTCCCATTTGTTTATTTTTGTTTTTATTTCCATTTCTCTAGGAGGTGGGTCAAAAAGGATCTTGCTGTGATTTATGTCATAGATTGTTCTGCCTATGTTTTTCTCTAAGAGTTTGATAGTGTCTTGCCTTACATTTAGGTCTTTAATCCATTTTGAGTTTATTTTTATGTATGGTGTTAGGGAGTGTTGTAATTTCATACTTTTTGCATGTACCTGTCCAGTTTTCCCAGCACCACTTATTGAAGAGGCTGTCTTTTCTCCACTGTATATTCTTGCCTCCTTTATCAAAGATAAGGTGACCATATGTGCATGGGTTTATCTCTGGGCTTTCTATCCTGTTCCATTGATCTTTATTTCTGTTTTTGAGCCAGTACCATACTGTCTTGATTACTGTAGCTTTGTAGTATAGTCTGAAGTCCAGGAGCCTGATTCCTTCAGCTCCATTTTTCGTTCCGAAGATTGCTTTGGCTATTTCAGATCTTTTGTGTTTCCATACAAGTTGTGAAATGTTTTGTTCTAGTTCTGTGAAAAATGCCAGTGGTAGTTTGATAGGGATTGCATTGAATCTGTAGATTGCTTTGGGTAGTAGAGTCATTTTCACAATGTTGATTCTTCCAATCCAGGAACATGGTATATCTCTCCATCTATTTGTATCATCTTTAATTTCTTTCATCAGTGTCTTATAATTTTCTGCATACAGGTCTTTTGTCTTCTTAGGTAGGTTTATTCCTAGATATTTTATTCTTTTTGTTGCAATGGTAAATGGCAGTGTTTTCTTAATTTCACTTTCAGATTTTTCATCATTAGTGTATAGGAATGCCAGAGATTTCTGTGCATTTATTTTGTATCCTACTACTTTACCAAATTCATTGATTAGCTCTAGTAGTGTTCTGGTAGCATCTTTAGGATTCTCTATGTAGAGTATCATGTCACTTGCAAACAGTGGTGGCTTTACTTATTCTTTTCCAATTTGGATTCCTTTTATTTCTTTTCCTTCTGTGATTACTGTGGCGAAGACTTCCAAAACTGTGTTGAATAATAGTGGTGACAGTGGGCAACCTTGTCTTGTTCCTTATCTTAGTGGATAGGTTTCAGTTTTTCACCACTGAGGATGATGTTGGCTGTGCGTTTGTCATATATGGCCTTTACTATGTTGAGGAAAGTTCCCTCTATGCCTACTTTCTGCAGGGTTTTTATCATAAATGGGTGTTGAATTTTGTCAAAAGCTTTCTCTCCCGGGCTTCCCTGGTGGTGCAGTGGTTGAGAGTCCGCCTGCCGATGCAGGGGACGCGGGTTCGTGCCCCGGTCCGGGAAAATCCCACATGCCGCGGAGCGGCTGCGCCCGTGAGCCATGGCCGCTGAGCCTGCGCGTCCGGAGCCTGTGCTCCGCAATGGGAGAGGCCACAACAGTGAGAGGCCCGCGTACCACAAAAAAAAAAAAAAAAAGCTTTCTCTGCATCGATTGAGATGATCATATGGTTTTTCTCCTTCATTTTGTTAATATGGTGTATCACATTGATTGATTTGCATATATTGAAGAATCCTTGCATTCCTGGAATAAAGCCCACTTGATCATGGTGTATGATCCTTTTAATGTGCTGTTGGATTCTGTTTGCTAGTATTTTGTTGAGGATTTTTGCATCTATGTTCATCAGTGATATTGGCCTGTAGTTTTCTTTCTTTGTGACATCCTTGTCTGGTTTTGGTATCAGGGTGATGGTGCCTTGTAAAATGAGTTTGGGAGTGTTCCTCCCTCTGCTATATTTTGGGCGAGTTTCAGAAGGATAGGTGTTAGCTCTTCTCTATATGTTTGATAGAATTTGCCTGTGAAGCCATCTGGTCCTGGGCTTTTGTTTGTTGGAAGATTTTTAATCACAGTTTCAATTTCAGTGCTTTGATTGGTCTGTTCATATTTTCTATGTCTTCCTGGTTCAGTCTCCCCAGGTTGTGCATTTGTAAGAATTTGTCCATTTCTTCCAGGTTGTCCATTTTATTGGCATACACTTGTTTGTAGTAATCTCTCATGATCCTTTTTATTTCTGCAGTGTCAGTTGTTACTTCTTTTTCATTTCTAATTCTATTGATTTGAGTCTTCTCGCTTTTCTTCTTGATGAGTGTGGCTAATGATTTTATCAATTTTGTTTATCTTCTCAAAGAACTAGCTTTTGGTTTTATTGATCTTTGCTATTGTTTCCTTCATTTCTTTTTCATTTATTTCTGATCTGATCTTTATGATTTCTTTCCTTCTGCTAACTTTGGGGTTTTTTTGTTCTTCTTTCTCTAATGGCTTTAGGTGCAAGGTTAGGTTGTTTATTCGAGATGTTTCCTGTTTCTTAAGGTAGGATTGTATTGCTATAAACTTCCCTCTTAGAACTGCTTTTGCTACATTCCATAGGTTTTGGGTCGTCGTGTCTCCATTGTCATTTGTTTCTAGGTATTTTTTGATTTCCTCTTTGATTTCTTCAGTGATCACTTGGTTATTAAGTAGTGTATTGTTTAGCCTCCATGTGTTTGTATTTTTTACAGATCTTTTCCTGTAATTGATATCTAGTCTCATAGCGTTGTGGTCGGAAAAGATATTTGATATGATTTCAATTTTCTTAAATTTACCAAGGCTTGATTTGTGACCCAAGATATGATCTATCCTGGAGAATGTTCCATGAGCACTTGAGAAAAATGTGTATTCTGTTGTTTTTGGATGGAATGTCCTATAAATATCAATTAAGTCCATCTTCTTTAATGTATCATTTAAAGCTTGTGTTTCCTTATTTATTTTGATTTTGGATGATCTGTCCATTGGTGAAAGCGGGGTGTTAAAGTCCCCTACTATGATTGTGTTACTGTCGATTTCCCCTTTTATGGCTGTTAGTATTTGCCTTATGTATTGAGGTGCTCCTATGTTGGGTGCATAAATATTTACAATTGTTATATCTTCTTCTTGGATTGATCCCTTGATCATTATGTAGTGTCCTTGTCTCTTGTAATAGTCTTTATTTTAAAGTCTATTTTGTTTGATATGAGAATTGCTTCTCCAGCTTTCTTTTGATTTCCATTTTCATGGAGTATGTTTTTCTATCCCCTCACTTTCAGTCTGTGTGTGTCCCTAGGTCTAAAGTGGGTCTCTTGTAGACAGCATATTTATGGGTCTTGTTTTTGTATCCATTCAGCCAGTCTGTGTCTTTTGGTGGGAGCATTTAATACATTTACATTGAAGGTAAGTATCAATATGTATATTCCTATTCCCATTTTCTTATTTGTTTTGGGTTTGTTATTGTAGGTCTTTTTCTTCTGTTGTGATTCCTGCCTAGAGAAGTTCCTTTAGCATTTGTTGTAAAGCTGGTTTGGTGGTGCTGAACTCTCTTAGCTTTTGCTTGTCTGTGAAGGTTTTAATTTCTCCATCAAATCTGAATGAGATCCTTGCTGGGTAGAATAATTTTGGTTGTAGGTTTTTCTCCTTCATCACTTTAAATATTTCTTGCCACTCCCTTCTGGCTTGCAGAGTTTCTCCTGAAAGATCAGCTGTTAGCCTTATGGAGATTCCCTTGTGTGTTATTTGTTGTTTTTCCCTTGCTGCTTTTAATATGTTTTCTTTGTATTTAATTTTTGACAGTTTGATTAATATGTGTCTTGGCGTGTTTCTCCTTGGATTTATCCCATATGGGACTCTGTGCTTCCTGGACTTGATTAACTATTTCCTTTCCCATATTAGGGAAGTTTTCAACTATAATCTATTCAAATATTTTCTCAGTCTCTTTCTCTTCTTCTTCTGGGACCCCTATAATTCGAATGTTGGTGCGTTTAATGTTGTCCCAGAGGTCTCTGAGACTGTCCTCAGTTCTTTTCATTCTTTTTTCTTTATTCTGCTCTGCAGCAGTTATTTCCACTATTTTATCTTCCAGGTCACTTATCCGTTCTTCTGCCTCAGTTATTCTGCTATTGATCCCTTCTAGAAAACGTTTAATTCCATTTGTTGCGTTGTTCATCATTGTTTGTTTGCTCTTTAGTTCTTGTAGGTCCTTGTTAAACCTTTCTTGTATTTTCTCTATTTCCAAGATTTTGGATCATCTTTACTATCATTATTCTGAATTCTTTTTCTGGTAGACTGCCTATTTCCTCTTCATTTATTAGGTCTGGTGGGTTTTTATCTTGTTCCTTCATCTGCTGTGTGTTTTTCTGTCTTCTCATTTTGCTTAACTTACTGTTATTGGGGTCTCCTTTTCTCAGGCTGCAGGTTCATAGTTCCCGTTGTTTTTGGCGTCTGTCCCCAGTGGCTAAAGTTGCTTCAGGATGGGGTTAAAGGAGCAGCTGATTCAGGGGCTCTGGCTCACTCAAGCTGGCAGGAGGGAGGGGTACGGATGCGGGGCGAGCCTGCGGCGGCAGAGGCTGCCGTGACGTTGCACCAGCCTGAGGCGCGCCGTGTGTTCTCCCGGGTAAGTTGTCCCTGGATTACGGGACCCTGGCAGTGGCGGGCTGCCCAGGCTCCCGGGAGGGGAGGTGTGGAGAGTGACCTGTGCTCGCACACAGGCTTCTTGTTGGTGGCAGCATCGGCCTTAGCGTATCATGCCCGTCTCTGGGGTCCGCGCTGTTAGCCACGGCTAGCGCCAGTCTCTGGAGCTCCTTTAAGCAGCTCTCTTAATCCCCTCTCCTCGCGCACCAGGAAACAAAGAGGTAAGAAAAAGTCTCTTGCCTCTTCAGCAGCTCCCGACTTTTTCCTGGACTCCCTCCCGTCTAGCCATGGCGCACTAGCCCCTTCAGGCTTTGTTCACGCAGCCAACCCCAGTCCTCTCCCTGCGATCCGACCGAAGCCCGAGCCTCAGCTCCCAGCCCCGCCCGCCCCGGCGGGTGAGCAGGCAAGCCTCTCGGGCTGGTGAGTGCCGTTTGGCACCGATCCTCTGTGCCGGGATCTCTCCGCTTTGCCCTTTGCACCCCTGTTGCTGTGCTCTCCTCCACGGCTCCGAAGCTTCCCCCCTCCGCCACCCACAGTCTCCGCCCACGAAGGGGCTTCCTAGTGTGTGGATACCTTTCCTCCTTCACGGCTCCCTCCCACTGATGCAGGTCCCATCCCTATCCTTTTGTCTCTGTTTATTCTTTTTTCTTTTGCCCTACTCAGGTACGTGGGGAGTTTCTTGCCTTTTGGGAGGTCTGAGGTCTTCGGTCTTCTGCCAGCGTTCAGTAGGTTTTCTATAGGAGAGTTCCACATGTAGATGTATTTCTGAGGTATCTGTGGGAAGGAAGGTGATCTCCGCGTCTTACTCTTCCGCCATCTTGAAGCTCCTCCTGCCATTTCTTAAGAATTCGTTTTTTGGGAGTGTGTTGTTTAATTTTCACATATTTGAGAATTTCCCAAATTTCACTTCATTATTGATTTCTATTTTTATTCCATTGTTGTTGCAGAACATACTTTGTATGGTTTCCATCATTTTTTTTTTTTTTTTTTTTTTTTTTTTTGTGGTACGCGGGCCTCTCACTGCTGTGGCCTCTCCCGTTGCGGAGCACAGGCTCCGGATGCACAGGCTCAGCAGCCATGGCTCACGGGCCCAGCCGCTCCGCGGCATATGGGATCCTCCCAGACCGGGGCACGAACCCGTATCCCCTGCATCGGCAGGCGGACTCTCAACCACTGCGCCACCAGGGAGGCCCGGTTTCCGTCATTTTTAATATATTGAGGCTTACCTTACACACTAAAGTATGGTCTACCCAGGAGAATGTTCCACATGCCCTTGAGAAGTGTATGTATTTTGCTCTTGTTGGGTGGAATGTTCCATAGATGTGTGTTAGGTCTAGATCATTTACAGTATTGTTTAAGTCTGTTATTTCTTTAGTGATTCTACCTACTTGACTTACCCACAATTGGGAGTGGAGTATTGAAGCTTTATAGGGTTATTATTTAATTATTTATTTGTGCTTTCAGTTCTGCCAGGTTTTCGTCATGTACTTTGTGGCTCTGTTAAGTGCATATTTGATTAAAGTTGTTATATCTTCTTTATGATTTGTCCTCTTATCCGTACATATAATGTCCTTATTTATCTATAGTAGCAATTTTTTTCTTAATATTTATTTTTTTCTAAATTTATCATAGCCACCACAGCTCTTGTTTCGTTATTATTTGCCTGTATATCCTTTCTCCATCCTTTTACTTTCAACTGAATTGTGTTTCTGAATCTAAACGTGTCTCCTGTAGATTACATGAATTTGGATTATTTTTTAAAGTTTATTTTACTTATCTCAGCCTTTTCATTGCTGTACTGAATTATTTTATATTTACTGATTAATTACTAATGAAGTTAAGGAAAGATTTACATCTGTCTTTTTGCTTACATTTAACTTCCCTTGTTGTTTCTTTCATAATAAAATTCTGAGGTATTTTCTTAGTGACTTCCCTGGAAAATACTAGTAACATGTTACTTTTTTAAATGTAATTGAGAATAATACCAAGTTCATTTCAACAGTATGCAAAAACTTTGCTCCAATATAGCATCCCCTTCCTTTGTACTATTATTGTCATGCAAATTACATCTTTGCACAATATAATCCCATCAACACAGTTTTATACTACTTTCTTATACTTTTTTTCTGTGTAGTTTTAAGGGTTTTTTTTCCTTTTATTGAAGTTTAGTTGTACAATATTATATAAGTTACAGGCATATAATATAATGATTCACAATTTTTAAAGGTATACACCATTTATAGTTATTATAAAATATTGGCTATATTCCCCATACTGTACAATATATCCTTGTAGCTTATTTTATACCTAATAATTTGCACTTTTTAATCCCCTACTCCTATATTGCCCCTGCCCCCCTCACCACTAGTTTGTCTCTGTATCTGTGAGTCTGCTTCTTTTTTGTTATATTCACTAATTCGTTGTATTTTTTTTTCAGATTCCACATATGAATGATATCATACAGTATTTGTCTTTCTCCATCTGACTTATATAACTTAGCATAATGCCCTTGAAGTACATCCATGTTGCTGCAGTCACTGTGGAAAACAGTATGGAGGTTTCTCAAAAAACTAAAAACAGAACTGCCATATGACCCAGCAGTTCTACTCCTGGGTATACATGCGAAAAAAATAAAAAACACTAATTCGAAAAGATACATGCACCCAAATGTTTGTAGCAGCGTTATTTACAATTGCCAAGATATGGAAGCACCCTAAATGTTCATCAACAGATGAATGGATAAAGATGTGGTGTATAAAAAAAAAAAAAAAAAAAAAAAAGATGTGGTGTATATATATATATATATATAATGGAATACTACTCAGCCATAAAAAGAAAAGAAATTTTGCCATTTGCAGCACCATGGATGGACTTGGAGGGCATTATGCTAAGTGAAATAAGTATGCATTTTAAAAAAATCAGATAATCAAGGAAAATAAAAACAAAACTACTTTTATATTATCATTTATATTTACTCATATATTTACCTTTACCTCTTTATTTCTTTCTGTGATCCAGTTTACTGTCTAGTATCCTTTTATTTCAGTTTCATGGGCTTCCTTTAGTATTTCTTCTAGAAAAGGTCTGCTGGTGATGAAGTCTATCAGTTTTTGTTTATCTGGGAATGTCCTAATTCCTTCCTCATTTCTGAAGGATAATTTTGTTGGATATAGAATTCTTGGTTGACAGTCTTTTTCTTTCAGTACTTTAAATATGTCTTCATACTGCATTCAGGCCTTCATGGTTTTTGATAAGTCAGCTGTTCACATTATTGAAGATCCCATATATATAATGAGTCACTTTTCTTTTTCTGCTTTGAAGACTCTTTCCTTTGGTTTTTGGCCATTTGACAAATATGTCTGAGAGTAGATCTCTTTGAATTTGTTACATGCAATTCATTGAAATTTTTACATGTTTCGGTTAATGGTTTTCATCAAATTTTGTATGGTTTTGGCCATTATTTCTTCAAATAGTCTTTCTGCCCTCTCTTTCTCTATCTCTGGGATTCTTGTTTTGTGTATATTGGTTTACTTGATGTTGTCCTATAGATCTTTGAGGCTCTGTTCAGTTTTCTTCATTCTGTTTTCTTCTGTTCCTCACACTGGAGGAACTCAACTGACATTTTTTTCATGTTGGCTGATTCTTTCTTTAGTCAGTTTAGATCTACTGGTGAAACCATGTTGAATGAATTTTTCATTTCATTTACTGTACATCAACTCCGCAATTTATGTATAATATATATTTATATATAAATGTGTGTGTGTATGTGCAATGTTTGAACTTTCTCAGGGACAGGTTCTACTGACAATCTTTTTTCCTGTGTATAGATCATTCACTGTTGGTCTTTCGTGTGTCTCAAAATTTTATTTTTGAAAGTGGGGCATTATAAGTAATGTAATATGGCTACCATGGAAATGAGAACTTCACTTCCACTCAGTAGTTGTTGCAATTTTTGGTTTGTTGTTAATATTGTTACTGTTTGTTTGTTTAATGACATTACAGAACTAATTCTGTAAGATTTGTATTCTTTTCCTTATGTGTCCACTGAACTCTCAATTTAGTGCTCATCTAATGATTAAACAGTGATTTCCTTAAATGCTTTAAATCAATAAGTTGCCCATACTTTGCTGAGGGATTCTGTGCATGTGTTGGGGCATGTCATTGATGGATGAATGGACAAAGAAGATATGGTATATCCTTACAATGGAATATTATTCATCATTAAAAAAGGGGACTTCCCTGTCTGTCCAGTGGTTAAGACTCCACGCTTCCACTGCAGAGGTTGTGTGTTGGATCCCTGTTGGGGGAACTAAGATCCCACATGCTGCAGGGCACAGCCAAAAAAAAAAAAAAGGAAATCCTGTAATGTGTGACATGTTTGAATCTTGAGAACACTGTGCTAAGTGAAATAAGCCAGTCACAGAAAGACAAATACTGCGTGATTCTACTTATGTGAGATATTAAATTAGTCAAACTAATAGAAACAAGGAAAAGAATGGTGCTTTTCAGGGGCTAGGGAAGGGGAAAATGGAGAGTTGCTAATCAGTGGGTATAAAGTTTCAGTTATGCAAGACGAATAAGTTCTAGCAATCTGCTGTACAACATTGTGTCTACATATAAAAATACTGTAATATACCCCTAAAATCTTTTAAAATGGTAGATCTCGTATTAAGTGTTCTTATCACAATAATTTTTTTTAAATGTGGGGATAAGAGGTATCTCTCTGCATCTATACATTTCAAATAACTAAAAAATTCCTCTAGTCTTTTTTTTTTAAAATCAGAAAACTGTTAGGACAAGTTAGTCTCCTTTTGGACAAGTTACAATGGTAGCATTTTGATTTTTGACTGAAAGTCTGTTTTTCTGTCCACCCCTGGCCCCAGAACGAATCCCTTTGTCCTAAATCTGATCCATTTTCTAACTTTTTTACACACCCCCCACTTATGTGCAAACCATGATTCCAGTGATCTTATTAACATAACTTCTCACCCCCATGTCACAGGGCTTTGGAAGGACAGCGTAATAAGCAGCACAGAAAGCAACTTGTTTACTTTTCCCAGCCTCTTGAGAGATGTGGGTCTCTAATTGACTTAAGATTTCTTTTAATCACACCTAGTGAGATCTTGTCCTTGTTCTTTGTGCTATCCTGTAGCATCTGCCGTTTTATTCTAGCAGGCATTGGTGATTGATTACACTTCTGTTCTGCCATTTTCTCTTCTTGTAATCTGACTGTGGTATAAGCCTTTTATTTCAAACCATGGTCAGGGCTTTTATGTCTCCTATTTCCTTTGCCTTGTAGATGGAACCTTTGCCATCAATATCACTTAAAGTGGGGCAAATATATTTTATCTCCACTTTGGGTAGACCCTGTTAGCTAACCAAGCAGGGCTCCTTTATACTGTCAGGGCTTTCAAGCGTTTGAGTGAGGTGGGTTTTAGTTTTCACTCCCCCTTTATTGCTCTTCCTTGGACTGCCACAGGGATAGAGGCAGGGCTGTGATAGTATCTGTTATCCACACTGGTATGTAGGCAAATCATCAATCCCTTCTGAATCTTAACCTCTGTTCTTGAATCTAATTTGTGTGGCTAGACTCTCACTCCCCTTGGATAAAATTGTTCTTAGTTATGTAAATACCCTCAATGTTTCCTGAGCCTGACACCCAGGATGCGCATATCTTAGAAGATTCTCAACATGAGAATCCGTGCTACATTAAAACATAGAATTTTTCAGATAATGAGCTTTAGTAAGTGAAGGTATGGCAACTAGCTTTTTTAAGCAGACAGGAGCAAAGGAACAGCAGGAAGGTGCTTGTAAAAACATCTATGCACTTTTTTTTCTGTCTTTGAGGAAGTCTATACTACTATTTGTCTCTAATTGAAAGCATCTGCTTAAGTACCTTTATAGTTTATATACTATAACTAAAGCATACCAAATGTCATTTCCAGACTATTTTTCTACTTAAAAGGGTGTTATAGTAACTTACCTGTTTTTCTTCCTAATTATTCTTACTTATGAAGCAATGTTAGGATTACAGGCTCTTGTATATGCTATTTGGGCCTATTCAGATTCCCATTACTGGGCTTTTCCATCCCTCTCTCAGTTGTGGGTGTTGGTTCCTGGCAGGTTATGTTTGTCCCTTTCTCCAGGGGATTGCCCTTGGCTGGAGGAAGATACCTCATGAAGAGATACCAAGGAGATTAAGTCTAACCACCACTACTACCTCAGGTGACCCAACCCACTCCCTCCCACCCCCTCCCCCTGCTCTGTCTGACATCCCAGAGCTCCCTGTGGAATCAGGTTGAATCTGGATTCTAAAACTACAGCTTCTCATAGCTTCTTGCCCTGCCCTGTTCTGCTTCCCTCCTTTACCCACAGGTTCCTCCTGAGAGCACTCCCTCAGTAAATCACTTGCATTGGGATCTCTCGGACACTACTATGTTTTACACATGTGGCAATCTAATAAAATACCCGCGGCTAGCTATGTTAACAATAGAAAAGGCAGGATAAGAACCTATTACCGCTTTTAAGCTTTTTAGAGAGTTCATTGAGCTGTGTGTTTGCTTTCTCCATAATATTCTGTTAGCACGGTATTGCATTAAATCTATGTCCAGCATATCTCTTAGCCTGGCCTTGTATATGCACTTTCGATTTATGTGTGAAAGACAGTACATAGGATACTGTGATTAGTAGATTTTTTAAATGTTTCATCTTTTATTACCTCTGTTTAGAACTCTGAAAAGATGATAGAAAACATCAAATATTCCCTGCATTCTGAAGTTTACTTTATAAAAATTATTAGGTTTCATTATATATTTCTTTGTATTTCTTCTTAGTTTCTAATGTGTCTGGTCCTAAAAGAAATAGTATAAAAGGTAGTCCAGCTAAAACCACCACCTGTATTTCTATACAGAGCTTCTCCTTTATGTCCTTATCAACATTTATATCCAGATGAAATGGACTGAATCATCTAGAAGGAAATAAGAAACATTTCCATTTGCCTTTTCCTTCAGTATGGGGCTGAGCCCAAGCAGTCAAACCTATAAGTTCCTTCCTTAGGATCTCATCCTAACTCTTAAAAAAAAATTAAACATGCCTATAACACCTTTATATAACTTACATCTCAGATGAGAGAGAAGGCATACCTGAGCTTAAAAACATGTGTTACTGAATCCCCAGTAGTCTTAGGTTACGCAAGGAACCCCCTTCTCCATTATCCCAGAAACCTTTAACACTTCTAAAACCCAGGAATAATCTCAAAGCAATCCATTCAAAACTCAGAATTCAGTAAGTTTTTGATTTCTAAAATATAACCTTGAATTCATACTCATGAGATCACATTTTTCTGCCTATGAGACTTATGTTTGGGGATTTGGGTCTTAAAAGGCATTGGCAACTGGCTCTGATGGCACCTGTTGTCCAAGAGCAGCCTGCTGCTTCTGTGCTGAGCCTTTTTCTCCTACACAAACTGCCTTTCCTCCTGTGAGTTGCCATGTGGCAATTTCCTGTCTTTTCCTACCAGGTGAAATTGGCCAGTCGACCCTGACAGCCTTACATAAACCTAAAAATCTGCAAGAAAGCATATTCCTTTCCTCTTAGCATATCCATTTCTCAGTATTCCCTGAGATCTTTATGGCAGTTATTTGACCTCATCTTCATGCTGCATATACTAAAGGGATGGGCAGCTCCTGTTAAGTCATGGAAAACAATTAAAAAAAGAAGTCCTGTTGAATAAAAGATAAAAAGAAGTCCTATTGTACTGTTTCCCCAAGGTATATGTATTTTCCCATAATAATGAAAATCTACTGTAAGGAGACGTACTCTATTTCTAGACAGAGTGCACTTTAAAAGATTTTTATATCAATGACACCTCATTACAAGTCTTAAGTTCCTTGGCAGGATAAATCCAGTTTCTGGGTAATCTGTTCTGCTCCATTGAGCCGTAACTTCATAGTACATCTTAATATTTAGTAAGGTTTAAATTATGTAAATGTTTTTTGGTGTGTGTGAACTAATCTAAAATACTTAAAAAATGTTTTTCTTTCATTAGAGCAGCCTAGAAAATACACAGCTGATATTCCTATATATTTAAATGATAATCCAGTTTGCTATCGAATGTTATGTCTGGTTGGAGAGGTAAAATTACCGAAGTTATTGTTTGACCCTCCTTTCATATTTTTTAATCCTGTTCCTTTGGATGTAACAACTATGCTGGATGTCAACATTTTACCTCAAAACTATTTCAGGTAGTTGCCTAATGTGAATTGACCACATTTTCTTTAGGTGCTTTTTTCTTTCTGTCTGTGTTATATGAGTCATGAACAATGTCTGACTTGCTTCTATAGTTGGAGTGAACTACTAAAATATTTAACTGTACATTTAAATTAAAAATACCCCCCAAAAGCCCATTTAATTGTCTCACCATTAGTCGTTTAATTTTCTGGTAAAAATTTTTGGTATATCTCTTTTTGTGGTATGAGAAGCAAGCTTAAAAATTCAGTGTATAGTTTTCTTTTGCTGTATGACAAATTACCACAGACTTAGTGCCTTAAAACATGAATTTGTTCTCCCAGTTTATTTGGGGGGGTAGGTGGTGGGTGGGTCAGGAGTCCAGGTTAGTGTAGTGTCCACTGCTCAAGGTCTCAGTAGGCAGAGCTCAAGGTGTGGGCTATAGCAGCAGTCTCATCTGAGGCTTAGTTCTCCTCCATGCTCTCTGGTTGTTGGCAGAACTAATCCTTGTAGTTGTAGGACTCAGACATCGTTTTTTTGCTGGCTGTTGGCTCGGACAACTCTCAGCTCTTAGAGGCCACCCTCACGTCCTAGACATGTGGTCCCCTCCTCACAACATGGCATTTAACTCATTCAAAGCCAGAAGTACACCATCTCTCTGACTTTTCTCTCTCACATGATTAAATTGGATCTGGCCCTGATTATCTCCCTTTGCTTACTCAAATTCCATTGACTAGGGACCTTCATTACCTATGGAAAGTTCCTTTACTATTGCCATATAGCATAACTTAATCACCAAAGTGATGTCTCATCATATTTACAGATCCTGCCACCCAAGGAGTGGGAACTATGCAGTTTGTACACTAAGGAACAGGACTCTTGGTGGCCATCACAGAATTCTGCCTATCATGTGCACACACTATAGAGAATGCAATCTGTTTTCATTTTTTTAAAAATTTATGAACAGCGCAAATCCCAGGACTGTATTGGCCTAGATATATTATGAACCCTCACATTACAGAACAAATAGAGCTTGTGTTTGCGTGTGTGTGTGTGTGTATATATATGTATGTATGTATTAAAAATATATATATATATATATATATAAAACTGCTGGGCTGCTGAGAAGAGTGGGAGGTCTCTAAAGGGTATCAGATCAAGCCAAACCAGAAGAATACATTCTTATAAGCTGAAACTAGAGTAGGAGTGGTGAACTGTAATAACATGCCAAATGCAAGCTTGTTCTTAAATTGGGACAACTTCAAGATAGGAAAACTTAATCTCTGATTCCTGGATTAATCTGGAAGAGGCTAAAATGGTTCCATGTGAGTAAGTCCTTCTGTCTTTCAGCAGAAGCAAGCAAATCTTCTCTAGATCAGTGGTTCTTAAACTTTGGTGTATGTCGGAATCTGAATTTCTGTATAGGAAATTAAAAGAATGTATATGTAGATATTTAAAACTATGAAGATGATTTATCAAGATAGACAAATATAAGTCCAGTATTTAAAATTCAATAGCATTTCAGCTTACAACATTTAGAACATGCAACTGTAAAACTACTAATCATAAAAACATTAACAATTAAAGATAATAGGAAGAATTGTATGGAACTGTGTGGAGAAAATTATAAAATTTAAGTCAAAGAACTCATAAATAAATGAAGATTTACACATATTCATGAATTGGGATACTTAATATTGTAAAAAGGACAGTTTTCTACAAATCAATTTAGATATTTCATATAACTGAAATAAAAATTCAAATAAATTTTTTCATAGAGATTGACAGATAAAATTCTATATTTTATATGAAAAAATCAAGGGTCAAGAGTAGCCAAGCCACCCCTGAAGGAAAAGAATAAGGTGAGAAGGGCTTGGCTTCCTAAATATCAAGACTAATAAATCAATGTGATAGTGGTGCAGTGATAGAGAAAATGTGCAAAGGAGTAGAATAGACTTGAAAAAGGCCCACACGTGGATGGATACTGAATATATGACAAAGGTAGTATAGATCTATGGAGCAAAGAGATTACTATTCAATAAATGGTGCTGGAATAATCGATTCTATGGAATATTTCAAACTGGATTCCTGTCTTAATACACGAAAATTCATTACACATGGATTGAAGGCTTAAATGTCAAAGGTCAAATGTAAAAAAAAAATTAGAGGACTTCCTTGGTGGCACAGTGGTTAAGAATCCACCTGCCAGTGCAGGGGACACGGGTTCGAGCCCTGGTCCAGGAAGATCCCACATGCCATGGAGCAACTAGGCCTGTGCACCACAACTACTGAGCCTGTGCTCTAGAGCCCATGAGCCACAACTACTGAGCCTGCATACCACAACTACTGAAGCCCGTGCGCCTAGAGCCTATGCTCTGCAACAAGAAGCCACCGCAATGAGAAGCCCGTGCACCGCAATGAAGAGTAGCCCCCACTCACCACAACTAGAGAAAGCCCGCACGCAGCAATGAAGACCTGATGCAGCCAAAAATAAATAAATAAAATTTAAAAAAGATAGCCAATTTGAATATAGGCAAAAAAGAAAATTTAAAACAATTTTAATGTCTGTGGGTAGAGAAAGATTTCTTAAGCCTTAAAATCATGCTAACAATAAAATAACTGATACAGATTAATCAGAAAAATATCAAGTAACTCAACAGAAATGTTGACAAAAAGTTTCAATCACTGTTTCACAGATAAAACAGAAAATAAACACATGAAAACATATAATTGACCTGTTTGTAAACTTGGAAGTAAAAATTAGTGGCTGCAATAAGATAACATTTTGCTTGTCCTAGGTAGGCAAACATTAATAAATCAGGTTACTAGTCACGGTGTCAGTGAGTAGGACCACACTGGATAATACTATGTAAAGTGTAACATCGGCATATTTCATAGCCCAACATCTACACTTCACAGTATATACAAGAAAAACTCATCAGGGAAATGCAAATCAAAACCACAATGAGATATCACCTCACACCTATCAGAATGGCAGTTGTCAAAAAGACAACAAGTAATAAATGTTGACGAGGACGTGGAGAAAAGGGAACTGTTGGTGGGAATGTATATTGGTGCAGCCACTGTGGCAAACAGCATGGTGGTTCCTCAAAAGATTAAAAATAGAGCTATCATATGATCCAGCAATTCCAGTCCTGAGTATATATACAAAGAAAATAAAAACACTAATTCAAAAAGATTAATGCACCCCAGTATTCATAGCAGCATTATTTACAATAGCCAGTGTATGGAAGCAATTTAAGTGTCCATCAACAAATGAGGGCTTCCCTGGTGGCACAGTGGTTGAGAGTCCGCCTGCCAATGCAGGGGACACGGGTTCGTGCCCCGGTCTGGGAAGATCCCACATGCCGCGGAGAGGCTGGGCCCGTGAGCCATGGCCGCTGAGCCTGCGCGTCCGGAGCCTGTGCTCCGCAACGGGAGAGGCCACAACAGTGAGAGGCCTGCGTGCCACAAAAACAAAAACAAAAACAAAAGAATGGATAAAGAAGATGTGTATATATTCTACATATTGAATGAAATATTATCCAGCCATAAAAAAGAATGAAATTCTGCCATTTGCAACAACATGGATGGACCTGGAAGGTATTATGCTTAGTGAAGTAAGTCAGACAGAGAAAGACAAATACTGTATGTTTTCATTTATATGTGGAATCTAAAAAATAAAATGAATGAATATAACACAAGGGAAACAGATTCATAGACACAGAGTGGTTACCAGAGGGGAGACAAGTAGGGGGAGGCTCAAGATAGGGCAAGGGGATTAAGAGGTACAAACTACTATGTATAAAATAAATAAGCTACAAGGATATATTATACAACACAGGGAAGATAGCCAATATTTTATAACTGTTTTTTGAATTTCTTTTTTTTATACAGCAGGTTCTTATTAGTTATCTGTTTTATACATATTAGTGTATATATGTCAATCCCAATCTCCCAATTCATCCCACCAACACCACCTCCGCCCCACTTTCCCCCCTTGGTGTCCATACGTTTGTTCTCTACATCTGTGTCTCTAGTTCTGCCTTGCGAACCACTTCATCTTTACCATTTTTCTAGATTCCACATATATGCATTAATATACGATATTTGTTTTTCTCTTGTGACTTACTTCACTCTGTGTGACAGTCTCTAGGTCCATCCATGTCTCTACAAATGACCCAATTTCGTTCCTTTTTATGGCTGAGTAATATTCCATTGTATATATGTACCACATCCTCCTTTTCCATTCGTCTGTCAGTGGACATTTAGGTTGCTTCCATGACCTGGCTATTGTAAATAGCCAATATTTTATAATAACTTTAATATTGAATCACTGAATATAACATTGAATATAACATTATAAATCAACTATACTTAAAATAAAGTGCACATGTGTACTACAAGGTATGTTTGAAATTAGTCATAGTTACATTATTCAGAATAGCAAAATCTGGGAACTGCACAGATGTCCAGTGACAGGTAAAGGGGTAAATAATTTGTGATATATGTGTACGTGAATATTTCTATAGCTGTGAAGTGGAGGAACTTCAACTAATGAGACAACTGTATTATGAATCTTAGAAAACAAAATATTGAGATTAATAAAAAGTTAAGGAAGACTACATATATTGATATCCTTTATATAAAATGACAAAAAAGGAAAGTGAAACAAATCTTTATTTAGAAATATACGCCTGTCTATATATACAAAGAAATAGATGTAAAGAGTGGCTGGTGTACATCTTAAAATTATATAAATTGTGAGGATTTGTGTACCGATGTGAATTGTCTATTAGCATTATTTTCATAAACTTCCAGATCTTGGACCCACCTCAGAGCTTCTCTAGCTCAATACCTTACTTTATAGTTAAGCGTTCTGAGATCCAGAGAAAATGAGTTCCGTGTGTGATGTAATGGTTGGAAATAAATGAAAATTGTCCAAGTTGAGGAGCATAGAACAGCCTTTAGTTTCTAACATTTGGCCTGCAGGATACGATGAGTGCTTACTTATACCTCAGGGGCTTGCTTTAAATGCCATTTTGTGAGAGAGTGTAGTTCCTCAACTTTAACTTTACAACTTTGGGATTCACAGTTTTTCCAAGACCCTATCTTGTAAGTAGACACTAAACTTTGTTGCTTAAATAGGAAATAGACATGACTTGAATTACATTGTACTAGAAAGTACTTTTTTTGGGTCAAGAAACGTCTCATATATGAATTAATCTTTTAATCTTTCAGCTTTTAAATTAATGTATAATGGTATAAATTTTAAAAATACCTCAAGTTAAAAGCTGAGTCTTACAAAACATGGTATAATGAAATGAGCATGTAAAAGTGACTGTAGAGATGATGTAACCTATTCTCATTATATATACAATAAAGTCAATAGCATTAATGACTTATCTGATGACAGTTAATTAGCAACAGAATTGGATTCAAACCTGATTTATAAACTGCTTTTTCATGTTTTATCCAGTGAACCATATGAGTTTAACTAATTCAAGTTGAGAGCTTTCTTTACTTTTTCTAGTTAATTAGCTGAATAATCTTCATTCTAATTAAAGTACTAAGGAAATATGATTCCCATTTGATAGCACTTCTTATTTGCTATAGGAACCTATATATATAATAAAACAAAGTAATATGGTGAAATATTTATTGACAACTAAAATTTACCAAGTATTAATTTAGTAGCATAGTATGTAGTACTCACCTCAGGTGAGTACTACATACTATGCTACTAAAAATCACAAACATTTTAGATTGGCTAAATAAATTATAGTATATAATGAAATATGCAAACATTTGGTAGAATTTTTTTGATAGTAATGATTGAAAAAATATTCATGATATATGTGTACAAGTGCTTAATTGTACCCAAATTAAAGAAAAATATGTGTTTATGCATTTATTAATATTTAGTCTACATGCATTAAAGCTTTAGCTGTTAAAGCAGTAATTTCTAGTAAATTTTTGTTAGGACATATTTAAGGACAATGCTTTTAGCATGGCTGTGGTTAAAAACACATTGCACTTAGTCAGGCATTTTAACCCTGTTATTTTATTTTATTTTATTTTATTTTATTTATTTATTTTTTTTGTGTGTGGTACGTGGGCCTCTCGTTGTGGCCTCTCCCATTGTGGAGCACAGGCTCCGGATGCGCAGGCTCAGCGGCCATGGCTCACGGGCCCAGCCGCTCCACGGCACGTGGGATCTTCCCGTACCGGGGCACAAACCCACGTTCTCTGCATCGGCAGGCGGACTCTCAACCACTGCGCCACCAGGGAAGCCCAACCCTGTTATTTTAATCCTGACAGGTCAAAAGGAACTTTTGATCACCTCATGTAGTTCTTGGTTAAATCAACATATTATCAATTTTACTTATATTGTGACCAGAAAACGAGAGATGATAGAAAAATATCTTTAGTAGTTGGGCATATTATTGTAAATATTTATTGTTTTAATTTTTCTAATGATTCAAAAAACAGAGGAAACCACATTTAAATCCAATTACTTGTACGTGTTTTGAGCTAATTTTTTCTTTTAATTTTAAACAGGGATTCAATTTTCAGTGTCCAGATTTCCCCAACAAGGCTTCTTGATGGTGATGTGATTCAACCTCTTTCTGTGAATTTTCCAAAAGGCAGAGTCATTATGTGCTCTCCCAGTGGAATTAATGCTGCTCTCACCTGTCATCTCAGCTTCAAATCATCTAAACCTATGTCATTTTTCATCAGTGTTCTTTTCTGCGATAGCAGGGATAAGTGGTAAGACATTTAAATGTAGATTCTTTTGTATCTGACAGTGAAGAATAATAGATTTATATTCTACACTATTATAAAATGTTAAAAAGAGGGACATCTAAAATAATGACTTTGGACATAAAGGTTTTTTAAGAAAGTTCCAAATGCAATGTTGCTTTCACGAGAAACAGGGTGATAGTGGCTGCCAGCCTATTCTCTGGGACTAGGCTGCCTGGATTTTAATCCTGGCTGTGTTAATTTTGGTGAAGTTATGTCATCTTCTGAGCCTCTCAGTTCCCTCATCTGTAAAATGGGGGTCATAGCAGAACCTATCTCATCTGTAATAATGAGAAATTCATTGAGTTAATTTTTATTGAGTAATTGTACAGGAACTGGCACAAAGGAAATGCTAAGTCAGTATTAAATGAAAATGAGAAACATCAGCATAACGAGTTTCCAAACAATATGATTTTGTTACACGTTCCTTTGACGGACTCAAGGAAATTAAAGTACACCTTGGTTAAACCATGTTTCTGGACTTCTTACCTTGTAGGACCAGAAATTTCACTTTTACATTATACCCTGAGATGATTTGACTCTCCAAAGGGCAAGAGGTGAATGTATAGAGCAATAAAGTTTGTTAAAAATGTTTATAGTGTAGAGCGAATTGTATACTAAAGATGAATATGTACTCTATGTGATAATTTATTAACTTTTAGTGAGGTCATTGCTGTATAGCATATTTATAGTCTAAGGATTGATTTATGCATTAGGAATTAGAAGGGTGAGAGAGACAGATGGTACTGGAATGTTGCATCCAAGGCAAAGCGTGGCTGTATCCAGGACACGGTTCATGGAGTTCTGAGCTCCAGCTTCCGTGTCCCTTTCTCACATATGTTGACAGATAAAATTATCTAAATTATACCTCTCAGACTCCTATTTTTCTCTTTTGATGCTCACAGTCCATCTTTTGTTGACATTAAAAAAAAAACCTTTTTTTTTTTTAAATTGGCGTTGCTTTAGGCTTCTATCAAGAACTGAACTCCATGCCTTCATCCTGGGAGGTATTCTGTCTTTTTCTGTGTTACTGACCTTGTTCATAGAAGTTTAACTTTACTTTCCTCTAGTCCACAAATTCAATGCCAAAAGCACTAAGTAAGGTGTACCTTTGAGCTCACCAATAAAAATCATGAATAACTTATCCATGAATGTCTTCAAGCTAATGAAGGCTCAGACCACGTTCACAGGGTGCGGAAGGAAATAGCTTCAGTAAATGCTGTGTGAGCTAGATGGCTTCTTGGACGGTGGTACAATTGCCTCTAAGAGAGGCATAAACAGGTTTCATTGTTACAGTGTGTTGACGTCTGGTCAGCAAACAGGATGTAAGGAGACCTGACAGCAGTCTTCAGAAAGAGGAGGGTCATATACTTGATGATTTTCTTGTCTTTTTGTTGTTGTGTGTTTCCTTTCAGCCTTGAGACTCATTTGCTCTTCAGTAGATTTCCCCACCCTTCTTCCCTTACCCTAAACTCCAATTCAACATTTAGCAGGTTTGGGATAAGGTAGAGCTTTTGGAACTAATTTAGAACCTTTGGAAATCATAAATGGGCTACAAAAGACTTTTCCATGTACAAGGAAACATTCCCTGGAACCTTAATAGTGACAAATCCTTTTACTGATGCCATGTTAACTCCTTATCTGGTTTCCCATAGGGCATATGATCAGCTCTTCCTTCTCAACTCTCCGAAGCTGTCTTTGCCTTTCTCTCACTACACGTTTTTGATCCCATTGAGATAAATGAGGTGTTCCAGCAAGAACGTCCTCAAAAGCCTCCCTTTCACCTCAGCCTGTTTGGAATAAATTTGATTCTTTTGATTCTTTTATTGCTTTTTATCTGTTAGTTTATATTTATTTGTGAGTAATCCTTGTGAGCTCTGCCCAAGGTACTGGGTAAGCAAAGATTAAATAGAAGGTGACTTTTCCTTGATGGAGGTCAATATAGTAGGGAAGGTAGACTTTAAAAAAGTGTTTGGTACCAATAGAGGTAAAGAGAAAATGCAACACAAAAGGAGCAACTAATAATGTCCTGGGGTGGGGGTGGGACTGGGGACGGCTGCATGGGCTTCTGAGTAAAATCTCAAAGGACAAATTACACTTGCTGATGTTTGTCCTAAATTAAAGACTTTATTTGCATCTGGTGTGTCCGTGTTGAGGTGCATGGGTTCAGTGAAAAAATGAAACACTCATTTCTTCATGTTTTGGGTTTTTTTTACTTAGGTAAGACCATTTCATACCGTGGCTCCCCCTGGAGGTGAACATGCTTGGCTTTTAATTTTGTTTTCTTCTTTTGACTTTGTCACATTTGGTTTGGCTCACCTGGCTGTAGAGCTATTAATTACAGCCTGCTAACGTGGCTGCTGGTCTCCTCCACACTCATGTGTCTTCAGCTTGGTGGTTGCACATCCTGCTTTTCTTTTCCCTAAATTTCCAAAAAATCTGGGTTTTGAGGTTATATATCTTCCATATATCTATGGAAGGGATGGTGATGTGGGCAGAGTATTACAAGTTGTAAAAAAAAAAAAAAAAAAGCACTGGATATGGAGGCTGAAACAGGCTTATATTTGGGGAATATTTTTGGGTTTTTTTGGTTTGATGGATACTGGCCAGGCAAAGCTGAGAGATGAAGGTGAAAGAATAGCAGGAGCAGATTATGAGAGTCTTGCACAATCTGCTTTGTTATCCGTGAGTAAGACATGGGATGAGAACTGGGAGAGGCTGATTTTATGGAAATCAAAGCTTGGATAAATACAGGAATCATGAGGTCAACAGCTATCAATTAACACAGGTCAAATTCTAGGTCATAGGCTGGATATCATGGAATCCACACAACAGCCCTGAGATGTGGATGTTTTTAGATCTTCATCTCTGTTTTACAGAAGAGATATAAAGCCCATAGTGTGAGATAACTTGCCCAAGTTTACTCACACGTTAAGTGGGAGAGCCAGGAATTTGAACCAAATTTCTGTTTCCAAAGATTATGCACTTAGTCACCTTGTTTTAACACCACTTAGATTGTATAGAATCATATAGAAATTTTATTATAGGTACACTCTTTTGAGAATAACACTGTCATATGTCAGCTATAGACTTTACAAAGAATAAGAAAAGGAAACTTTACATTTTCCTCTTTTCCTGTTCCTTTGCATCTCTCATCTTTCTCTCTCTCACACACACCCCTATCTTATAAGTACCCTTATATAATAAATTTATTTTTAAGTAAATAACATTTTAGTTTCTATATTGCCTTTCAGTACCAAGAAATTTAGTTTATAATTAAGTGCATTTTGAGTTGCAGGTCTTAAATAGGCTATATGTTCTAGAATTAGGGAAGTGATCAAGAAATATCCCCTGAATAGAATACATTAATAAATATTCCATGTTTGATATATAGTAATGATAATAATTAAAGTTACTCAATAAAAACTGAGATGTTATTCATTTATTTTTATTGATATATTAATTTATTAATGAGGCAAAAACCCATAAATTGTCTCCATAGTTATAGGATGAAGTGAATGTTTATAGTTTCACTGAAGAAGCCTGTTTTACAACTGCCATCAGTAAACTCTACAGAAGATATTTACTTAAAAATAAATGTATTATATATGGGTACTTGTAAGATATCATATAACTATTTTAGATATTTTAAATTAATAGTGTTTACAAAAGGCTTCAAATCAACTTATGAAATTGAAACCCAATACCAAAACCAATGCTAAACTGCTCTTTTGAAACTGTACATTTCACATCAATAAAATTTCAAAATGAAAAACATATTCCTTGTAAAAATTAAAATATGTTCCTACAAAAAAAGCATATACTTATTACTGAAACAAATTTATATCTTATTTTAGAAGTTTATGGTTTTATGTGGGATTTTTATGTCCATTTATAGTTGCTTAAATGATATTAAGAATGTTTTTTGTGACTTTCAAAAGAAACAAAGTCTTTGTTTGCAGAACCAGAATGGATATTCCTAGCCATTGTGTTTCTAAGATAAATTATGTAGAGTTTTCTTTAGTTTAACATCACCTAGATATTGGGTAGCACCACTAAAGTAATGTCCTTGTTTATGCTGAATTATCTGATCAGCTATGATATTCTAAATACAGAAGACACTGGTTTGTTGTAATTTCTGTCTTCCAAAATTAATAACCAGCCTTTCCATCTATTTCCTAAGTTATAAAAAAGTATTATTTTATGGTAAAAAAAAAAAAGGATGGTTTTTGAGGGAGTCAAGGAACCCAACAGTAAAATACAGTTCCTCCCTTGCTGCTTTTCGAATTAACCTCTATTTTAGATTAACTGATTATCTTCCTTATGTGCTCATCACTTCAATATTTTCTTCTTGACTTTCCTTATTTTTACTTTTGGCATATGAAGTAATACTGTAGGGGTATGTGTGTGAGTGTGTGTGCTAGTGAGAGAGACAAAGGGAGAGTGAGAGAGAGAGAAGCAATATATCTATATCTATATCTATATCTATATATCTCCATTAGTTATCTGAGTAAAATGGCTAGAATATGTTTTCTGATTTTTTGTGGGTGTTTTTGAGTATCTAGTATATGTTTTCTGTTTTTTTTTTCTGAACTTAACATTTTAGTTTCTGTATTGCCTTTATGTACCAAGGTATTTAGTTCATAATTATATGAAGCACATTCAGAGCTACAAGTCTTAAATAGGCTATACTCTCTAGAATTAGGGAATTAATCAAGAAATGTTCCCTGAATAGAATAACAGGAAGTCCCTTACATAGATAAGACTTGTGGAAACCATCCTGAGAAATAATCTGCCTTGAATAGGAGGCATTTGTTAAATGTTGATAAGATTAGTGAACTTCCAAAATGAATGCAGGTGACTCCTCAGCCTCTTTATTTATTTATTTACTTATTTTAATTTATTTTTTTATATAGCAGGTTCTTATTACTTATCTATTTTATACATATTATACATATTAGTGTATATATGTCAATCCCAGTCTCGCAATTCATCCCACCTGCACTGCTTTCCTCCCTCGGTGTCCATACGTTTGTTTTCTACATCTCTGTCTCTATTTCTGCCTTGCAAACCGGTTCATCTGTACCATGTTTCTAGATTCCACATATATGCGTTAATATACAATATTTGTTTTCCTCTTTGTGACTTACTTCACTCTGTATGATAGTCTCTAGATCCATCCACATCTCTACAAATGACCCAATTTCGTTCCTTTTTATGGCTGAGTAATATTCCATTGAATATATGTACCACATCTTCCTTATCCATTTGTCTGTCAGTGGGCATTTAGGTTGCTTCCATGACCTGGCTATTGTAAACAGTGCTGCAATGAACATTGGGGTGCATGTGTCTCTTTGAATTATGGTTTTCTCTTGGTATATGCCCGGTAGTGTGATTGCTGGGTCGTATGGTAGTTTCATTTTTAGTTTTTTAAGGAACCTCCATACTGTTCTCCATAGTGGCTGTATCAATTTACAGTGCCACCAACAGTGCAAGAGGGTTCCCTTTTCTCCACACCCTCTCCAGCATTTGTTGTTTGTAGATTTTCTGATGATGCCCATTCTAACCTGTGTGAGGTGATATCGCATTGTAGTTTTGATTTGCATTTCTCTAATGATTAGTGATGTTGATCAGCTTTTCATGTGCCTCTTGGCCATGTATATGTTTTCTTTGGAGAAATGTCTATTTCGGCCTTCTGCCCATTTTTGGATTGGGTTGTTTGTTTTTTTGATATTGAACTGCATGAGCTGTTTATATATTTTGGAGATTAATCCTTTATCCTTTGATTCGTTTGCAAATATTTTCTCCCATTCTGAGGGTTGTCTTTTCCTCCTGTTTACAGTTTCCTTTGCTGTGCAAAAGTTTTTAAGTTTCATTAGGTCCCATTTGTTTATTTTTTGTTTTTATTTCCATTACTCTAGGAGTTGGGTCAAAAAGGATCTTTCTGTGATTTATGTCATAGAGTGTTCTGCCTATGTTTTCCTCTAAGAGTTTGATGGTGTCTGGTCTTAAATTTAGGTCTTTAATCCATTTGGAGTTTATTTTTGTGTATGGTGTTAGGGAGTGTTCTAATTTCATTCTTTTACATGTAGCTGTCCAGTTTTCCCAGCACCACTTATTGAAGAGGCTGTCCTTTCTCCACTGTATATTCTTGCCTCCTTTATCAAAGATAAGGTGACCATATGTGCGTGGGCTTATCTCTGGGCTTTGTATCCTGTTCCATTGATCTATATTTCTGTTTTTTTGTTTTTTGTTTTTTTTGTGTGGTATGCGGGCCTCTCACTGTTGTGGTCTCTCCCGTTGCGGAGCACAAGCTCCGGATGCGCAGGCTCAGCGGCCATGGCCCCACGGGCCCACGGCCCCACGGGCCCAGCCGCTCTGCGGCATGTGGGATCTTCCCGGACCGGGGCACAAACCCGTGTCCCCTGCATCGGCAGGTGGACTCTCAACTACTGCGCCACCAGGGAAGCCCTATATTTCTGTTTTTCTGCCAGTACCATACTGTCTTGATTACTGTAGCTTTGTAGTATAGTCTGAAGTCAGGGAGCCTGATTCCTCCAGCTCCATTTTTCATTCTCAAGATTGCTTTGGCTATTCGGGGTGTTTTGTGTTTCCATACAAATTTTAAGATTTTTTGTTCTAGTTCTGTAAAAGTGCCATTGGTAAATTGATAGGGATTGCATTGAATCTGTAGATTGCTTTGGGTAGTATAGTCATTTTCACATTATTGATTCTTCCAATCCAAGAACATGGTATATCTCTCCATCTGTTTGTGTCATCTTTGATTTCTTTCATCAGTGTCTTATAGTTTTCTGAGTACAGGTCTTTTAGCTCCTTAGGTAGGTTTATTCCTAGATATTTTATTCTTTTTGTTGCAGTGGTGAATGGGATTGTTTCCTTAACTTCTCTTTCTGATCTTTCGTTGTTAGTGTATAGGAATGCAAGAAATTTCTGTGCATTAATTTTGTGTCCTGAAACTTTTCTAAATTCATTGATTAGCTCTAGTAGTTTTCTAGTGGCATCTATAGGTTCATCTATGTATAGTGTCATGTCATCTGCAAACAGTGACAGTTTTAGTTCTTCTTTTCCAATTTGTATTCCTTTTATTTTCCTCCTTTGATTGCCATGGCTAGGACTTCCAAAACTATGTTGAATTAGAGTGACAAAAGTGGACATCTTGGCCTTGTTCCTTATCTTAGAGGAAATGCTTTCAGTTTTTCACCATCGAGGACGATGTTGGCTGTGAGTTTGTCGTATATGGCCTTTATTATTTTGAGGTAGGTTCCTTCTATGCCTACTTTCTGGAGAGTTTTTATCATAAATGTTGAATTTTGTCGAAAGCTTTCTCTGCATCTATTGAGATGATCATATGGTTTTTCTCCTTCATTTTGTTAATATGGTGTATCACATTGATTGATTTGCGTATATTGAAGAATCCTTGCATTCCTGGAATAAACCCCTCTTGATCATGGTGTATGATCCTTTTAATGTGCTGTTGGATTCTGTTTGCTAGTATTTTGTTGAGGATTTTTGCATCTGTGTTCATTAGTGATATTGGCCTGTAGTTTTCTTTCTTTGTGACATCTTTGTCTGGTTTTGGTATCAGGGTGATGTTGGCCTCGTAGAATGAGTTTGGGAGTGTTCCTCCCTCTGCTATATTTTGTAAGAGTTTGAGAAGGGTAGGTGTTAGCTCTTCTCTAAATGTTTGATAGAATTCGCCTGTGAAGCCATCTGGTCCTGGGCTTTTGTTTGTTGGAAGATTTTAAATCACAGTTTCAATTTCAGTGCTTGTGATTGGTCTGTTCATATTTTCTATTTCTTCCTGATTGAGTCTTGGAAGGTTGTGCATTTCTAAGAATTTGTCCATTTTTTCCAGGTTGTCCATTTTATTGGCATAGAGTTGCTTGTAGTAATCTCTCATGATCTTTTGTATTTCTGCAGTGTCAGTTGTTACTTCTCCTTTTTCATTTCTGATTCTATTGATTTGAGTCTTCTCCCTTTTTTTCTTGATGAGTCTGGCTAATGGTTTATCCATTTTGTTTATCTTCTCAAAGAACCAGCTTTTAGTTTTATTGATCTTTGCTATTGTTTCCTTCATTTCTTTTTCATTTATTTCTGATCTGATCTTTATGATTTCTTTCCTTCTGCCAACTTTTTTTTTTCTTCTTCTTTCTCTCATTGCTTTAGGTGCAAGGTTAGGTTGTTTATTTGAGATGTTTCCTGTTTCTTAAGGTAGGATTGTATTGCTATAAACTTCCCATAGTATCACAAAAAGCAATTAGTGCTTTTAAGTTGTTCACAGAATGGTATTTATTTACCAGTTATATTTGAAAAAGAAGTCCCTTTAAACAACAATTCCTTTGAAGTAATAATGACTGAGAACTTCTCCAAATTAATGTCAGACATCACACCACAGGTCTGGGAAGCTCAGAGAATACCAATCAGGATAAATGCCCCAAAACCTTTATACTGAGGCATATTATATTCAAACTGCAGAAAATCAAAGATAAAGAAAGAATCTTGAAGGAAGCCAAAGGAAAAAAACACCTTACCTGTAGACAGACAAAGATAAGAATTACATCCATCTTCTCCTCAGAAATCATGCATTCAGGAAGAGAGTGAAGTGAAATATTTAAAGTGTTGAGGGAAAACTAACCTGTAATTCTGTACTCTGAAATTATCCTTCAATCGTGAAGGAGAAACATTGCAGAGAATAGATAGTGGGCCTCAATTACACACTTTTTTGGGGTAAACTGATTAGATGGCAGCTTGTAGAGTCAACCTTAAGGACAGTGTGTCCTTGATCAACCTGATGGGACAACAAATAAAGAATTTTTCGTTGATAACGGGTTTCTCAGAAACTCTTGCGAGTTTAGCATTGGAACCAGCCTGACAGGTTTTTTGCATATTGCGTATCTGCTGAGGTCTTGCTATCAGCACCTCCACCTCACTTAGGTCAGGGCTGATACATTCCTTTTTTTAAATTATTATTTTTTATTTTTTTCCTTTAATTTATTTATTAAAAAAGACTTTTTTAGTTTAATGAGGTAACATTGATTTATAACTGATACATTACTGTCATTAGAATTAAAAAAAATTTTTATTCACTTTATTTAAACAAAGCAAAACAAAAAACTGTTCAGCCATTTATTTTACCTCCGTACCCCCTACCTCTTGTAATCACCAGTCTGTTTTCTGTGTCCATGAGCTTGGTTTTTGTTGTTGTTGCTTTAGATTCTACATAGAAGAGAGATCATATGGTATTTGTCTTTCTCTGTCTGACTTATTTTACTTAGCATAATGTCCTCAGTGTCCATCCATGTTGTGACAAATGGAAAGATTTCACTTTTTTTATGACTGAATAACATTCCATTGTGTGTGTGTGTGTGTATGTATACCACAATTTCTTTAGTATTTATCTATTTATTGATTTATCCATTTATCCATTAATGGACATCTAGGTTGTTCCCATATTTTGGATATTATAAAAAATGCTGCAGTGGGGCTTCTCTGGTGGCGCAGTGGTTGAGAGTCCGCCTGCCGATACAGGGGACACGGGTTCGTGCCCTGGTCCCGGAAGATCCCACATGCCACGGAGCAGCTGGGCCCATGAGCCATGACCACTGGGCCTGCGCGTCTGGAGCCTGTCATCCTTAGGGCCCTGGTGAAAACTCATTGCAGCTTCAAAAAACCCTTAAAAACAAAAAACCCCACCTCTCCCCCTGGGAAAGAGGCTGGAATTTGACATGACAATCAAGTAGAAGATCCCAAAGAATCTACAGAAAAGCTCCTAAACTAGTATAAGTGTTTATCAAGGTTGTAGGATGGATATATGATCAGTATACAAAAAATAAATTCTACTTCTAGGGAATGGCAGTAAACAGTTGGAATTTGAAATTATCTATCTATATTTATACATATATATAATTTATCATAGCACCATTAAATTCTTAAGTGTAAACCTAACACAATATGTGTAGAATATATGTGCTGAATGTTACGAAACACTGATGAAAGAAATCAAAGATAACTAGATAGAGAAATACACCATGCACGTGGTATTGGAAGACTCAATATCGTTAAGATGTCAAAATGATCTGTAGATTCAATGTAACCGCAGTGAACATCCTACCACCCTTTTTTTTCGTAGATATCAATAAATTGACTCTCAAATGCATGTGGGAATTTTTGAAGTGATGAAACTTTTCTGTATGGAAATGTGATGGTGAATACATGATAATGTATCTCTCAAAATCCTAGAAGTGTATCTCTCAAAATCCAGAAAGAGTGAATGTTAGTGTATATATATATTTTAATCAACCAAGAGACAGAAGTAGTAATCCAGGATGGAATGCAGACTGTGACAAATGAATCTAACTTCATTACAGATGTTTGACAACCTCACTGAATGTAATGGAGGAGAAAGGAGCTGACTAAATTCTCTCTTGAATATAGTACCATGAGTGCATAATGTAGAACTAAAGACAAATAGAACTGTACATATACATGTTACTCTAGTTTCTTACAAGGGGATGGGTTTGCAATTCTGAAAGTACTTTTTTTTTTTTTTTTTTTTTTTTGCGTTACACGGGCCTCTCAGTGTTGCGGCCTCTCCCCTTGCGGAGCACAGGCTCCGGATGTGCAGGCTCAGCGGCCATGGCTCACGGGCCCAGCCGCTCCGCGGCATGTGGGATCCTCCCGGACCGGGGCACGAACCCGCGTCCCCCGCATCGGCAGGCGGACTCCCAACCACTGCGCCACCAGGGAAGCCCTGAAAGTACTTTATATGTATACCGTGGCTCAACAAATAAGTAAATCTATTTTCGATAGTGAGAACCATGTTTTTCACTGTTAAAAGAAGCAAGTTAGAAATAGGCAAAGGGGGAAGGCCATAATGAATCCTGTGATGCAGGATTGCAGTTGGTGGAATTGGAAGTAACAGTGTAACACTTAGGTTTTGCTGTATTGTTATCTATTCATTAACTTCTAGTTAGGAAGTATTTCATTAGTTTTCCTCTTGTGGTTGTAATCTTTCCTCAATAAGATGTTAAACTCTTTCAGGGGAATTTCTGTCCCTTGTCTATGTCAGTACAAGATAAGGATGAGATACTTAGAGGTCACAGTCTATATCCACTGCCACCTGACTGTTTCACTATAAACTTAAAAGGCTAGTTAATTGCCTTTTTCAGATTTAAGTTAGAATTGTTGTTTCTAGTTTGTAGAAAAATGAATTTTGGCTACAAATTGAGACCCTTTTTATTAAAAGCTATGAGTGGCAAATATACATCAAGAAGTACATTTAGACTATAATTATTCAGACAACTAGAAATGTACATTTTACAATAATTACTTTGGTTGTATCACATCTTATATCAAACATACAATTATTTATAGATTTCTGCCAGGAAAAAAAATACTTTCAAAAATATAGTGCAGAATGTTGTTTGCTATGTGTTAGTTGAAAATTCCTAGTGATCTTTGTTTGCTAGACTGATTTTGCAATAATATACTATAGAAATCCTCTAGAAATGTTCAGTGTTGCAGCGTCTCAGATGAAAAAGTACTGGGCACTGTTTCTGTGAAATATCCAGGACATCTGTGGTTCCAGAGAAAATTAAGGCTTCCAGTTCCAGACGTAAAACAATCCTACTTTGTGAAGTCATATACATGTCATGAACATATCCCATCATGGTTTCTTCTTCGCGGAAAATGAGAATCAAGGGACTTGAGGGGGTTTATGAAGATCACCCATTTTTCCCCCTCTTTTCAGACAAGAAATTATCTCAAACTGTTAAGAATCTAGGCCCTTTTGGAAACATTTTAAAAAAGGAAATGTCACATTCATCACAGCAATAATTTCTGATGTTTAAATCATCTTTCCTTCCTCCCAAATATAGGACAGGTTTGTTTTTGTTTTGTTTTTCACTAAATATCCAGATATTTTCACTTTTTTTCCTAGTCTCAGCATAGTAATTGTCTCTGTAACTGAAAACTTCTTTTATTATTCCTCCGTCTTGTATTATCTTTTATAGGTCATTTCTGGTTTCTTTAAGCCATAAATCTCCAACCCCTTTCACATACTTACCCTACATGTGGAGGAATTTCTGCAACAAATAGTGAAACTGGCACACTACAACTTTAGAGTTACAGGAAACCTCACGCCTTCCGAGCCTCCTTACCCATGTTGATGATCATTGATCAAACATTTGAACTTCACGGTACTCAACAGAATGAGTAATTTTGAAATATCAGATTTTTTTTCTATTACTGCATGGTCGTATATTCTTCAAAGTGGTTCCAGTAGAAATAAAAGAGACAGCTTGCAGTTGCCTGTAATACCTTACAGATATATTTCATGTTACTAAGCTTCTGAGGTTTATTTATTTATTGTTTTATTTCCAAAATAATATGTTTTTTCTTTTCCAAGCTAAGGCAAATTTCTCTTTGACTATTGCTCAAATTTCCATAAGATATATTGTTAGAAAAGTAAAATTATTATGATATTTATTCTCTCTCTCTTTTTTGGAGCAGATGTTATTCCCTCTGAGAGATGGATAGTAAATTTTGACAGAGACCTTTTAGATGGCCTTGTTTTTGCAACACTGTTAGGAGCCTATTGCCTATTTTTGGTAAGAGTCCTTTTTATGCAGAGTGGTCTTCTCTTATTTGAAAGAACTTAGTAATTAAAATTTGAAATACTTTCTGCAAACTGATTCTTTTGAAGTTTTAATTTTAAGTCATACCTATATCTGAATGACTAGCATTCCCTTTTTATTTATTCTTTTATTTTCATTATAATAATCTCCTACTGACAAATGCTAGTATTTAAATGATTCTTTGCTGAACTACAGAGAACAGTTAAAAAGCAGTAATTTTTATTCCATTACTAAAAGATTTGATTGTTGTCTTTTCCAGATTGAGTCTCATTTTGTAAATGTGTACACACAACTGAAAAGTTCTGAATAGTATCTGCACAATTGCCTGATTATTGTGAAAGTTCTTCGTGAAATTGGCTTTGACATGGACATACAGGTGGGTGCCTTAAAATCACACATTCTATAAATATTTTATGAATTTCTTCTCTTTTTCCAGCTTTGTAAGTTACGACTGACAAATAAAAATTGTGTATATTTAACTTGTACAGTGTGATTTTTTGTGTGTACAATGTGATGATTTAACATACATATACAATGTGAAATGATTACCATGATCAAGTTAATTAACACGTCAGCATCCATCACCTCACATAGTTACTTTGTTTTTTGTGGTGAGAATACTTAGGATCTACTCTCTTAGCAAATTTCAAGTGTACAGTCCAGTATATTATTAACTATAATGACCATACTTTACATTACTTCCCCAGAACTCAGTCATCTTATAATTGAAGATTTGTACCCTTTGACCAACATCTCCCCATTTCCCCTATCTCCATGCCCTGGCTACTACCATTTAACTCTCTGGTTCTTTGAGTTTGACTTTTTTAGGTTCCACATATAATTGAAATCATACAGTACTTGTCTTTCTGTGTCTGGCTTATTTCACTTACTGTAATGTCCTCCAGGTTCATCCATATCGTCACAAATGACAGGATTTCCTTCTTTTTTATGATTAAATAATATTCCATTGTAAGTATATACCACATTTTCTTTATCCATTCATCTGTCAAGAGACACTTATGTTGTTCCTATATTTTGGCTTTTGTGAATAATGCTGCAGTTGAACATGGAAGTGCAGATATCTGTGATGTAACTGATTTTATTTACTTTGGATATATACCCAGAAGTGGAATTGCTGGATGATGTAGTAGTTCTATTTTTAATTTTTTGAGGAACCACAATACTGTTTTCCATAGTGGCTGCACCAGTTCACATTCCTACCAAGAGTGTGCATGTGTTCCCTTTTCTCCACATCCTCACCAACTCTTGTCATCTCTTGTCTTTTCAATAATAGCCATTCTAACAGGTATAAGATGATCTCTCCTTGTGATTTTGATTACATTTCCCTAATGGTTAGTGATGTTAAACATCTTTTTAAGTACCTGTTGGCCATTTTTATGTCTTCTTTGGAAAAATGTTGATTGACTCCTTTATAATATTCCTTTGTTCATATATTTAAAATCTAAGTTGAAACAGTCTTTTCATGGGATATTGCTAAAATTTGGAAATTAAAGTATGACTTCATAGAAATCTACTGGCTATTTTTAAATGTATGTAATTATGTACATCTGACTGTGTAATAAGCAGTTCTATTGATAGGTCCAGTTTTCTTAAACCCCAACAATGAAATTTAAGTGCTTTATTAATATTATCTGAGTTCTAAGAATGAATTAAAGCAGCAGATTGTTTGAATATAGATGTTCTATTATTGTTTTCCTATTTGGTAGCAAAAAAGAATTTTCACCTTAGTTTTTAAGTATTGATGTAGAGGTCACAATGTCAATACAGAGTTTTATTATGTTTAGACCTCCAAGCTATAATTCCATCTGGCCTTTCACATCGTCCTCTATAGCAACAATCAAAAACATATTATATGCTTACCATTTTCTGAGCCTTTTGTTACTTTAGAGTAATGAAGTAGTATAATAAATTATTCCTGACTTCAAAGAATATGCAAACTCATTGAATAATCAAGATATATGCAAGTTAAATGATAAATAATGT
Source organism: Hyperoodon ampullatus (assembly GCF_949752795.1). Classification (NCBI taxonomy): domain Eukaryota; kingdom Metazoa; phylum Chordata; class Mammalia; order Artiodactyla; family Ziphiidae; genus Hyperoodon; species Hyperoodon ampullatus. The sequence goes on from NC_136913.1 coordinate 33,590,098, forward strand.
TCTACTGATGTAATTGTCAATGTAGGAAAAGAATAAAGTGTAGAATTCAGATAAAAGAAGATATCAGTGTGATCTAGATTGATCCACCAAAGACTTTGTGGAGAAGGCAGGACTTACTTGGGGTCTTGAATGGTGGGTTGGATTCGGATTGGTAGTGGTAAGAGAGGGTGTTTATTCAGGCATAAGCAGAATGTAGAATGTGGACAGATGACATACATTAAGGAAATTGTGTGAATAGTTTGCCTTAGTTGAGGTTTGGGATTGGAAAAATAGACATAGGGCATATACTGGGATCTTGGGTATCAGCATAAAAAGTCAGGAGTTTACTATGTGGGTGTTGTGGGAATAAAGGTGTTTACTCTTACAGCAGTGGTGAGGATGGACCTAGGCGAAAGGCACTGGAAGCAGGGAACACAGTACAATAAAAATGCCATTGCAGTTGGTCAAGGAGAAAAGTAGTTTCTCTACTCATATCATTTTAATGGGGACTTAAAATAATAAACTGATAGGGGAGATATTGTGAGGTTTGTGAGACCTGGTGACCAGACACAAAAGGACACAAGAGGACCATTACAGCAAACTCTGAGTTTTCCATTCTATGATTCAGAGAGATTGATGATGCCAGTGCCCATGTGTGGCTTGGTACAAAATGCTTCCTTACACCTGCTGGAGAAATGGTGTTTCATAACGGCTTGCTTTTTCCTTGTATTAAAGTCACTTATATGTTAAAGTCATTTTGTACCAGGTCTGACATTTATCTTTTATATTGGTAGAGCTATAAAGAGATACTGTAATCAAGGGTTTTGGCCAGAGAGTTCTTTTATAAGAGTTTTAAAGATAAACTCTAATTAAATACTTTAGTGTGGAAGAAAAAAGATATTATAGTTCCCGTCAATTTGACAGATTGAATATCCTCCATGAAATATGCTGGATAGACCCTGCAAGGGATACAGATATGGTGAAACCATACTCATGCCTTCAAATATGTTACTGACTCACAGTTGCACATATATCTGGTACAAAGCAGCCAGTGCATGCCAAGAAGACATAGATACAGTATGCTTTGGGAATCAAAGGGGGAGAGAAATCATTCTGAAAAAGGAACCAGGAAGAGTTGCATAAGACTTTTGGTGTTTAAGGTAACCTTTGAGAATTTGGTAAGGGTTTACAAGAAACTTAAAATATCTTTGGTTAGAAAATATAATTCATCATACATTGTGATTCTCTCCTTTGCTTTTTGACTTCCTCAGATAAATTGACTCAAAATGTCTATTTAAAAAAATATATATATCTATTTTATTGTGTAGCCAAAAAACAAGATTTTAAAATTTGAGTATCTACTACATAAAAAATATAGAGAAGATGTCTAAGATTTGATGAATGGAAAAGTTGACCATGAACTTAGCTGATAATTACCAAACTTTAACCAGCCAGTTCCAATTCCCTACCTTTTTATCAGCCTGAATTTACCCACTGCATTAAATGTCAAAGTTTTAAAAATATCACCCTTAAATTAACTTACCCATAGTGAATTAATGCTGATGCTTAGCACTGGTCCACATTTGAATCTTGTGAAATTCACCACTGGACTTACTTATTAATGTTTAAGTTCCTGATTCATCATGTCCTTCTTTGCAACTATTGAATCAGTTGGATAAGTTTCTGTGCCAGAGTTATGCCCTGTTGTGGAATCATGCCAGCTGGAATGTAACAGTTATTACATATCCTCCCTTTTAAAGCAAAGATATTGTGCAAATTATTTGGACTCATCATAGAATGTATTTTTATTCCCTCATGTAGAGAGAGAGAGAGATTCTCCTACACATAATTCACTGAGTATTGATGGAAGTTAAGGGTGAATAGATAATCTAACTTTTCTCTTAAAAATTTTGTTACTTTATATCAACTTGGATGCTTTCAGCCTTAATAACAGAATTCATGAATAAAAGTGTTTTAAAAGTAAAGAAGGTCAATGTTTTATGTAAGATGAATTCAGGCAGTAGAAGACTGTAGGGATAGTTATTCATTTCCTCAACAAAGTTATCAAAGATTCATTTTTGCCCAGCCCTTCTCAGCCTGCTGGCTTTGTTTTAAGCATGTGCGCTAATAACCACAAAGTTCCTGCTGAAAATCTTACATAACACCATTATACAGCTGTTCTTGGTCTGATTGAATAGGACCTTTTCTTGTGCTTCTCATTTTCCATAAAGTAAACTTTCCCAATGGTCCCACAGCATACTTCCCATCGTATATCATGGACCATAATTGCATCCCATGTTTGTAGTTAAACCAGTGTTTGAGAAAGGTAATGGAACAGCCACAAAAATTGGGAGTCTTAGTAAAGAAGAAAGGAGAAAATTGCTGTTGGCAAGGCAACCAGTAGTGTTCTCTGTAGGATTATGGTATGTCATTGGGTACTACTAGTTTTGACTGGTATCTAGTTTGAAAGCTGGGATATCTTGAAGTCATAGCAAATTAAACCCAGATGAGGACATTGAGACCTAGAGAAACCAATTGATTTAGTAAAGATTATGGCACTTTGTGGTAGCAGGACTTGATTTTAGTTTACTAGATTTTTACTCAACCATTTTCCTCTATTATGGCATTAAAAAAAAATTCCCTGTCTTTTGTTAGTCCAATTTGAAAATATCATCAGGGGAAAAATGGATCAATACAAGTAAAGTTCTTCTAGGTTAGAACTGTGTATAGAAAGTGATGGTTATCTTTGAAATACATCTCACATGAAAATCTTGTTTTAAACAAACATAACTTATTTTGACATTTGGCTTTTTAAGCCTAGGATTGACTAAAATGCAATTTCTTTAGGTTATTTTCATTGAAATTTATCATAAAGGTAAGACTGTGCTTTTCTGTGGTTTTTCACTCTAATACCCTGATTATCAAATGTATTTTTCAATTAAGATAAACATTTTTTTTCATTTCCAAAATACTGCCTCTTCATCCTATTACACATTTTTCAAAGGTGAATTTTTGGAATAATTTTGTATTGCTGCCTATATATTGTGTGCTGTAGTCACTATAACTGTTCAGAAGACTTTTACTGGCCTCAGACTTGGGAACCAGAGTATCCTGCCACTAGTTCTACCCTTTCCCCAGTGAACATACTTCCCATCACTGTAGATAGCTCTCTTTGGATCACACCCAGAGGCTGGCCCATATTCTTCATTTCGTGGGAATTAAACTCTGTATTCCATTTTTCAGTTTGTCCTTATGTTGAATAATTTTCCTATATATGTTGACTAACATTGTCTTTAGTGAACAAATGTGAGATGACAGAATACTGATGAGAAACTTTGAGGTCCTGATATATTTCTCAGTTTTCCTCACATCATACTCACTAACAGTTTTCTACCCTGCCAAGGCTCCCCCTTTTCCCCCTAATAATCTCCTCCCTGGGCTCCTTTACTGGTTAGCCTTACTGCTTATTGACAGAACAAGAAAGAATAAACCTTTGTGTTCTTTCAAAGAAGGAAAAGAATGTTTTCAGGAATGTGGACTAGCAGATGATCAAAGGGGCTGTCATTATTTTGTGGTAACTGCTGCCAGATTTCAGAACCAAGTGCTTTAGTTCCACATAACACTTTAGATATCCTTAGCTCTGGCACTATTTGTGTTTTCAAGCCAGGCCCAGATCATTTTCAGTTGCTATGTGAATGTGTGCCATTAAGTCATAGTAGATCTTCAGTTTTTGGAAATGTTAGGAGCTTCCTGTTGACTAACAATGACAGAGCTGCTTGTTGATCAGTGGTGTTTATATGTCTTTGCCTCAGACCAATCCCAATACTTCATTGCTGTGAATAATGCTTCCCCACTACTTCCGCCTTTCTCTAGGAGATCATAGACACTACATAAACTAAGAGAAAGAATCCTTCCTCCTTCTGCTCCTGACTCTACATTTGGGGTTTAATGCACATTCTGGCTATGTTGATTGTCCCTGCTGTTATTCCTCTCTAATTCTGGATTTTCTCTCAAATCTCTTCCAACAACCAGCACTGATTTATGTTGTTTATCAGTATAATTACATTTTCTGCCTTACTGTGATTTGTTCTAGACAAAGTACTTCCCCAGCCACCCTCCCCCTGCCCCTACCTGATCTGCCCGAATTGTTGCTCTTGTGTTATTCCTTGTTCTGAAATCAAGTCCCTCACCCTGGCATCCACACCCTCCTCTATGTGGCCGTGGCAGTCCTTAGTCTTTTCTTCCACAACTGGCCCCTTCTTATCTTATTATGCGTGATTCGGATTGTACTTTTTCTTTCCCGAATGAACACTATACTTCTTATATCCTTGTCCTAGAGTTCTTTACCTTTCTGATAGAATATACCTTTTTCTCACTCCAAACACCAACTTATTTAAAATCCAAGCATTCTTCAAGGCCATCCCATCTGCTACCTCCTCCTTTGGGCTTTTGCTTGAAAACCTCTTGCCATCTTTTACCTTAGTAGTTTGTCTACTATTACCTTTTACCATATTATATACTTTAAGTCAGGGATGGTATCTTAATCACATTAGTCAGTATTTCTAGTGCACAGTATTTTATCTGACTTCTGACTAGCTTTTATGACATCTTTGAGGCTGTGAGGTCATTGTTATATTTAGAATACATCTAATTTATCTTTTAACACATAGGTGAAGCTGTTCTGATTCACAGCAATATTTTGTTTGCTCGTAGCAACATTTCAGCATCATTGTCAATAACATTTTAAGATGTTTTAAGTAATTCAACAATCGATGTACTGTGCTTTAGCTCTTTTTATATATTTTATCTGTATTTCCTGTAATTTATAATTCTCTTCTTTGAAACTAGGCTACTGACATCTGTGATCCCAATCCAATCCTGATGCTCATGTTTTGTGTCTGCATGTATGAAAGACTTCCTGCATATCTCCCCAAGAAGGTGGTGCCCTTTCGTTGTACTCTTCATGACACTGTGTTGAGAGAGGTAAGGATATCTTTGGGGCCAAAATATACGTGGAGTTAAACATTTAAGTGGGTTTTAGATATTTCTTTCTCAACCCAAAATTAACAAAAGTATCAGTATGATAAAATAAGCCTTAAATGTTTTTCCTTCTAAACTAAAGGTATAGCAGAGTGAAATGGAGAATTTTTCCTTAATAGTAGTCACTACCTGCAATGAAATGATGACTCTTTCATTCATTTGAGGAATGGGGTGGGGAGATGGAAAATGAAAGTTAAGCACTTTGAAGGGCAAATCATTCAGGAAACTTGAGATCCATTTCATGTACAAGAAGACTGATGCAGTAAGTAGAAACTTGTGATCAGAGTATGCTTGGCTTTCCTTTAGGGAACTTTACACATCCAGATGGATTTTGTTCAAATGAGGATATGGAAAGGGAAGTAGTAATGAAAGCACTCCTGACCAGGGCCACTATTAATTCCCACTAAGGGTTTTTATATATGCTGGAGCTGCTAAATGTGTAACAGTGAATTTTTTAATATGCAGGAAAAATTAAAAATGAAATTTTCAGTCCTTTGACCATGACAAAACTATATAAATAAGTCCATGTTTTCTTTGATTGAGAAATATCTTGTCAGGGATCATCAACATCACTTTGGTTTTCAAACAATATGTTTCATATGAATACTTGTGAAATATGTTGAGCATACAGTTTGATTTCTTATATTTGTTTAAGACTGTTCCTTCTACTAGTTTTCATAAAATCTTCAACCAGATTTATAGTTCTCTCCTTCTTTCTCAGGACAGTCTGGGCTGTTAGAATCTTACTATGTACAGAAGTTAATTTACCTCTTTGGTCAGATCATTTTTATTCCTTGTCCTCAGGCTGTTTTATGTATTCCTCATGTTAAGCTGGGGGGTGGTAATTTGATACTTTTGATGCAAAACATGTCCATATTTGGTCTTCAAAAGATACATCCTGGTGTTTTGTAGATGTAACCTTTTTGAGAAAATAACTGTGCAGGCTCTGTGACTGTATGAGTGATGGTTAATAAGAATTCAGTTAAAAATCAGGAAAAACTCAGGTCCTTGTCTCAAAGTGTAAAGGGCTCAATTTAGGGAAAGGAAAGCCACTCCTGATTTTCTGTTAGCAAACATTGAGATATGATCCCTTTTTAAAAATTTTATTCCTTTCCCTTTTTTTGTTGGAAAAAGAGATAACAAAACTGTTCAGAGAACTTTTTCAACAGTATTTTGTACCGTAATTCACTACGTGCAATGATAATTAAGGGCCTTGGGTACTAACTGGCCTAGAGCTGTAATTACAATGAAGAGGACTTTTGACTTCAGAATCAAATTTCTGAAGAGTTAGAAATGCTTTGCTTAAGCCTGCCGAAGATAGGAGAGGTCTGAATTAGATTTAAGGGGTGATTTATTTCACTTAAGTATTATTACTAGTTTTCTAATTCTGTACACATGTTTGAATTTCTTTATGCCGTTTGATCATTATTTTGAAAAAGTTAATAACACAAGCTAATTTTTAAACATAAATTTTATTTGTGATGTTAAAAATCAGATTAAAGCATATTAAAATGGAAACATGATTTCTTTCCACACTTTTTACTAAGAATAATGTTCACACTTTAAGATTATAGATGCGATTCTATGTAGAGCTTTTATTTTTCACAAATATAATAAACAGCTTTTGAAGAAAACAATAAAAATTAAATAGAAATGCAAAATAAAATATCAGTTACAACATGCTTTGATTTTAAATTTCATTCAAGAAAATCACTGATTTGGAAATTGCTAAGAATCTGTGGCATAGTTTGCCCGTATGCATCAACACCGTAAATGGCAGTGCCTAAGTAGTAGAATGTCATTCCTATCAGCCCTTTCAACCTTCCAGTATAAAGAAAAATCTCAAGAAATGGCTACTGTAATTGAAAAAGTATTTTTGTAGCTATGTGTCACAAATAGAATACTGGGACCATTAAACAATATAATGATCAGTGAAAAAATGTAGAGTGCAGTGATTTTCTGAGATACTTTTAAAAGCAATAGAACTATCTTTTTTTTTTTTTTTTACTTTTTGAAACAAAATTTACACAGGAGCACAATAGTTAAAGAATAGCTGTCACTGCAAAAGGAGAATTGAGGTTCCAAAACTTGCTTTCTTTCCTTGAACAGCTTTCCCTTCTCCCCATCTACCACTCACATGACCCCTACATGAAATCCTGGAGTTGGGTGGAATAATCTGACCACAGATGGGCCCTATGCCTTTGCATCATTTATTTGTTTATTTATTTTTATATAAATTTATTTGTGTGTGTGTGTGTGTGTGTGTGTATGACATAATGAGAATGAGTAGCTTTCTTCAGATCTCAGGGCTGGTTATGGAAGTTCCAAGTATAAACCAGTAACAGTTCATAGTACATCTACTATTATTTTCAACATTTCCTTCCAGAAAATGGAAATTAGCTCTCTGTGACTTAAAATCACTAGATCTGTTAATTAATACTTTAAATGCACACATACATACATAAAAAATAAGACACTAGAGGAGTCTTGCCTCGATTGTTACTGAGATCTGTAAACAGGTAAGCAACATGAGAGCCCCAAATTTGAGGGTAAACAAAGGGTAGAAACTCTTCGGCAACAACATACTTGTCTTGGTGGTTACCAAAGTTCTTATTGAAATATAAAAGTAGTTAATTTATCTTTCAACAGATGTCTACCATATTCTATCTATGACTATAGTTCCTGGACTGCCTAAGTGCTGTCACCTTTTCCTTACTCTAATTTGGCCAACCATTCACTTCCCTCAGGTCTTCTCCATCCTCTGGGTCAGTACTTTCCATGATAACTCTGTGTCGTTCTAATGAGTATATTTTTTAATCCCCATTATATTCTGCATAAACACTTATATACTCACATTTTTCATGAAATGCTCTCTAAAAATGAAGTAACTCATTCTCGAATATTCTCCATATCTTGGCATCAGGAAGGAAAGGACAGCCAACCCTTAGCTCTACTACCACTTCTAAATGAGGCCACCATTGTTTTCAGCCTGGACCTCTGATACTAAACCTACACTCCTTATAATGCTTTCTACACTGAGCAGCCAGAGTAACCTTTTTGTAAATTGGATTATGTAAGTTCTCTGTTTCAAATTCTTTAAAGATTTCCCTTTGCAGTACAATTAAAATCCAAGTTGCTAACTTTGGATTTCAAATCTTCAATGATCAGGTGTTCTTACATCTGTCATTTCCTTGACTGATAGCTCTTTCTCCCTGCCCACTTCTGGAAAAAAATCAATAATACACACACACACTATCTTTGAACACAAATTCTGCTTTCTTCCAGTTACTACACTAGGAGTAAGTATTTTCATGATTAAAATATTTAACTCTTTGATAAAAATAAGAAATGTTAAGTTGTATATTTTTAAAATTCAGGATCTCATTTATCCTCTTCTTCAACATAGATTCTACTGAAAAATTCAAGCTTGAAAAACTTAGTGTATAATGCTACAATTATCGGAAGAGATGCCACTGACTTCTCCCTCTCCCAAGGGAAGGTTGTGACAGTTTCTCCAAAGTAAGTGTTTCTTTTCTTTTAATTTTGCTTCACTGAACATATCAACCCTAGAGATTTAATGTGTGTAATGATTACAAAAGAGTGAGCTGGATTTGTTTTTTAAAAAAATAAATTTATTTATTTTATTTATTTATTTTTGGCTGAGTTGGGTCTTCATTGCTGCTCGAGAGCTTTCTCTAGTTGCGGAGAGCGGTGGCTACTCTTCGTTGCGGTGCACAGGCTTCTTATTGCGGTGGCTTCTCTTGTTGTGGATCATGGGCTCTAGGCACGTGGGCTTCAGTAGTTGTGGCTCCCAGGCTCAGTAGTTGTGGCTCACAGGCTCTAGAGTGCAGGCTCATTAGTTGTGGCATACGGGCTTAGTTGTTCCTCGGCATGTGGAATCTTCCCAGACCAGGGCTTGAACTGGTGTCTCCTGCATTGGCAGGTGGATTCTTAACCACTGTGCCACCAGGGAAGTCCCTGGATTTGTTTTTAACAGATATATATGTGTAATGAAAAGATCGCCACTGCTGATATAGATAAGTTATTCATATGTTACTGAGATTTCTCACCAATTTTGTTAAAACAGTTCTAACAATATAAAGCATTTGCTTTTTATGTATGCATTTAATTTTAATTTATTTTGCATGCATATGGTCCGTAGAGAATAGCCTCTAAGTTCTTTATGTACTACAGTCCTAGTCCAGGAAACTGGAACCAGTGTGTGCTAAATATATATATATATATATATATATATATATATATATATATATATATATATATATATATATATAATATTTAGTTGTTTCTGATTATAAATGCACTTTATGCTCATTGTAAAAATTTAGAAACTATGAAAGAATGAAGAAAAATAAAAGTAAAGGCTAAAAATCCTACCTCAAAGATACCCCCAATGTTTCCATTTTTCTCTATCACTTCATTATCATTGTATATTTATGTATGGATATATACATACATGTACACTCCCAAATTGTGATGGTATTATATATAGTCTCATTTTTATTTGATTCTGTTCACATGATACTTGTTGAATGTTTCAATTACTAACCATTCTCAAAAATAAGGAACAAATGAAACCCTCAGGGAATAGTCTTGAGAAATTAAATACGAGCATAATATATAATTCTTCCTAGATCAACAAATCCTACTTCATATATTAATGTGTTAATGATGGCAAATACTCTTATTACATATTACAACGATGATATGAGAATAGCTGTGTCAGTACCACAGGAGTTGACAGATTTGATAACCAGTAATGGACTTTAACCAGTGTTAAATTTTAGTCATTGTCTTTGTATTCAATTATTTTTTCCTTGTGCAAAGCAACAGACTATAACTGCTAATTATCTTTTTGGTTTTTGAACTATACCTTAACCTGAATTACTTTTCACATGTAGTCTTTATTACTTCTAATATATCAAACACAGAAATAACTGGAAATGGGAGCCAGCTTTAATTGTATTTAAAATACGAAGAAACCCAGTTGCAGTAGTACATTTGACTTGTGTCATTAGCCTCTGTTCATTTTCTTCAGTTGCTGCTCCATGCTAAAGGAGTATATAATTTATAAAATCTGAATATTCATGGTTGAGACTATGTCCAGATTGAATTAAATATAACAAAAACAATTCTCCACTCACCTCTATCTATATTATAAATCAAATCCCAGAATAAAACTCTTTGTAAAAATAGCCCATTCGTTTTCCAAGTTATGTTTCTTATATGTCTGTTATAAAACACAACTTTGGTAATACAAATTCATTTGGACATTGTCACAGTACCATTTGTCTTCCCTCAGGACTTTGATAAATGATCTCTTCTCTGCCCTTCAAGTGAAAAGGATTAAAGTCCCCCCCCCGACCCTTTGTTCACTCATAAACCTGATAGCCTCTTCCAGTATTTCAAAGTTCTCATGATGTGGAAATTCTTCCTAACAACCACACTAAACCTCTGATGTCTTAGCTTAAGACCATTTTTCTTGTTAGTTAAACTAACAATTAAATTTATAGTTTCTATTATAAATGTAAAACCTGTATAGCTGCATTGTTGAAAATTTGCACTTAACAGAAAAGTATAAAGAGGAAAACAAAAATTGTCTAGAATTCCATCAGATAAACACATTTAATTTATTCATTTCTTTCCAGTCTTTTTATATGAACAAGTATGTATTTATTATAGCATATGCATAATTAGATGTTTACAAAGTAAATGCATTTTATATGTAAATATTAAAACAATATATGTTAAACATTTGTTATGTATGAAATCTATATAGCATACACTTTTATGTACCTTTTCATATTTAATCATTCTTGCAACCATACTAGTGTCCTCGTTTTACAAAAGAAGACATTGGGCACAGAGACATTAAATCATTTGCCCAATTTTCCCTGCTATTAAATGGTGAAATAGAGATTCAAAACCAGCCAATGTAAATCCAGAGTTAGTACTCTTATTAAACTAACACCTGCAATACTGTGTGTGTGTGTGTATATCATATTCATACAAAGCCCTTGGCATTCAGTGAAACGTGACTTTGACTATTTGTAAGAAATCCTGAAGATCCATGACATATAATTATATCATTTTTGTTTCTCCGGGAGTTGGTTTGTGAGAATATTTCACTTGGGTGAACGGAATTCCCATTAATTGCTCAGCAGTGCTTTTTTCTTTTTATTCACCATTGTACCTTTAATGGTCTGCATCAATACAGACATATTTATGAATATTAGCTTCTTGAGGTTTTTAACACATGCCAAGTGAATGTTAACTGACCATATATCCATGTACACTTATACATGTAATCATGAATATATGTATTCATATTTTGACCATATTGTACATATACATATATTCTTGTTTTCAACTTCCTTATCTTTTTTTTATCAAAATTTAATTTACATCTGCTTTAACAACTCAGATACAGAAGAGTTTAACATGCAAAGGAAATCCTTCTACCCTCATATTCCCATCTCTAGAGATCCACTTCTTGAGTGCCTACTTTTAACTCTTTCAACTATGTCTAATTTTAGTTCTTCCAATGGTTACCTCCACAAATATAAATAATCTATATATCTTTGCCAGTATTTTTATTATGTCAACTTCAGAAATAATGTCTTGATATATAGCTATAATATTTGATGGTCTTGCTTACTTATTACTCTAGATGGATCACCCTCTCACCAAACATCACTAGTTTTATCCTCTGTTCATTACTGTTCCGAGAGTAAAAATGTGTTTTGTAAATATTTCTTATGCAATCAGTGTACAAAGCATCTTTTGATTATTTTTTTAAGCTGAGAAAATAAATTCTAAAGAAGTGCGTAAAATCCTTCCTTCAAGTATACCACATTCTAGAGCACTTTACCTTTCATTCTTATTTGGACTGAGTGCTTTCCAGACCTACTGAAGAGCTTAGTATTGGGCACTCTATATTTCTCTTTGGATAGAAACTAATATCCTTCTCTTTCTTAATGTACTCACTTATTTACTAAAAAACTTCCTTTATGAAACCTTCTAATAAAAAGTATGGGAGAGGTAAATTTCCTAAAATTTTTATTTTTAAGCATGTCTTTTGACTACCCTTACACTTGATTTATATTTTGCTTGGTATATTTTTCCAAGATGAAAAGGTTTTTCCTCGTAACTCTTGAGATAATTGTTCCACTTCCTCATGGTATTCAGTATTTGTGATGGGAAAGTCTACTGTAATTCTGTTTTCCCACACCTCTGGACATTTTTAGGATCTTCCATTGTGTTGTGATATTGTTCCAGAATGCATCAAGGAGGGACTTTCACTATCTGGGTTCACAGTGAGTCTTTTAATTATGAACTTGTTTTTCATAAGCTCTGGAAAATTCTCTTAAATAATTTCTTTCATCATTCTCTCCCCTCCATTTTCATTGTTCTCATTTTCCAACCTTTAGTTGTTGGATACTACCTGTTAATTGGATCCTCTGTATATCCTATCTTATCACTCATCTTTTTCAGCTCATTGCTTTTTTCTCTCTTTATCAACAAGCCTTCTTTTCCAACTGTTTCCTTTAGGAGATAGATAGATAGATAGGTGATCTCCTATATATATTTATAAGAATACTTTCTTTTGCATTGAGTATCTCTATTTCATAGCGTCCTGTTCTTAAACTGGAGTTATAATATCTTAATAAGCATCTCTGGTTTTTATATTCTGACTTTTACGTTCTCATCTATGACCTGTATTATTTTTATTTTCTTTGAGATCAGTCGGTATGTTTGTTTATCTTGGTCTCGGTGATATAAAAATATCTTTTTAGACTAAATAATTTAAAAGACTTTGGTTTTTACACATAGGGTTCAGAAAATATTTTATTTTCTTTAAAAAATCTGTAGGTTTATCATTATCAGATATTATATAATTATCTATGTGCACCATATCCTGTCTTAGATTCTGTCTGAATCATGATTAATAATGGCTCTTTCTGCCAGTTGTGGATTTAAATTCCCTGAGATATCATTTATATAGAAAAGATTAAACAGCTATACCAGCATATAAACAAACATTTCTGCATCTAACTTGATGACTAAATTTAGCTCTAATCATAGATTGACTGTCATAGAAGTGAAAATATACTTTTAGAAAACCATTCTGTTTCTTTTTTTCCTCATTATTCTCGTTGAGCCATCTGGGCACTGACATTGATGTGTCATATATTTATTTTCCATCCCATCCAAAAGCCATGTTGAAGTAGTTTATGAGGTACATGTAATATCAAGGAGACTTTTTTTAAATGAGGGGGAGGCAATTGGAACAAAAAGAAAATAAAAGATAAGAAAATTAAGATAAAGTCCATAATTATGATACGCATCTGGAGACATAAGGCACTTACCTGAAAAAGACAACCCACTTGATTCTGAAATTTGTAACATGCTCAGGAAGGAATACTGGTCATTTCCATGCTTAAATATGACTACAAAATTTATAAAAGAAATATCTATACTCAGCAGAAGCTCAAATCTTGATGGTCCTAAAACCAGCTGTTGGCTTCATAAAATGGATACTCTATTTTAAAATGTTTCATAAAACTTAAGTATAGTTCCATAAATTTATTTACTAAGTGCATGTTATTTAGCTTATGGTCATTCATTTTTTTTTTTTTTGCGGTACGCGGGCCGCTCACTGTTGTGGCCTCTCCCGTTGTGGAGCATAGGCTCCAGATGCGCAGACTCAGCAGCCATGGCTCACGGGCCCAGCCGCTCCGCGGCATGTGGGATCTTCCCAGACCGGGCACGAACCCGTGTCCCCTGCATTGGCAGGCGGACTCTCAACCACTGCGCCACCAGGGAAGCCCAAGTTTGTTTTTTATAATTAAGGATATTATTTTTTGTTATTATCATATTGTATGTTTTATTTATTTTTTTTTACCTTAGGCAACTATAAAATGCAAATCTCCATGTTATAAATGGAAAGAAATCACTGTGAATGTTAAAAATCCCTTCCACGCTGCTGGGGACTTCAGGTAAGTTATTGTTTTGACATAAATTCATTGCAATTAGCCATATTGAATCTTAAGAGAAGTATGTAATTTTCTTCAACATGAACTGTTTTGAGGAGAAATTTTATATATTTACATTGCTATAAATTTATAAGCATCAGCAGGTAAAATAGAACAAATAATGAAGGTAAATCAGTTTTCCTTGAAATGCTATTTGATCTCTACAAAGCTAAGGCTGATCATATCAAATTTATGAATTTTGTCTCTAAGCTTTCTGTTTATTGAGATTTACAGTTCTTTCATTTTTTAAAATTTATAATTAATAGACTTTTTAACTTCTAATTTTATCCTATCTGTTAATTTCCAAAAGTGAAATGTTGATTCAAGCGGAAAATTTATTTTTACCTAAAGCATCATGATTAATTAAAACTGCACATTAAACGTGCATTTGTGCATCTTGAGATTTAGCAACAACAATAACAACAGCATATATTTGAAATTAAAAGACAATAAGTTGCTTAAGTATTATTTAAGGTCGCAAGTAGAAAAATATCTTTCTATAAATTTACCTTATGTATCGCTTAAATTATGAACTCTGTTTCCACCAGCTTTAAAAATCAGCTCCTTACAGCAGTACTTGTGTTGAGACTAGAAGTTGTATGTATGCTTATTATTTTAGTAGTTGATAATTTCCAGTTTTTAAATCACTATATGTCTAGGCTTTTGGTAATTTCTTATTAACAATGTCATTTATTGTTGACAAAACAAAAATTCTTTTTTTAAAACAGCTGGTGAGGGCTTCCCTGGTGGCGCAGTGGTTGAGAGTCCGCCTGCCGATGCAGGGGATACGGGTTCGTGCCCCGGTCTGGGAGGATCCCACATGCCGCGGAGCGGATGGGCCTGTGAGCCATGGCCGCTGAGCCTGCGCGTCCGGAGCCTGTGCTCCGCAACGGGAGGGGCCACATCAGTGAGAGGCCCGCATACTGCAAAAAAAAAAAAAAAAACAGCTGGTGAATTTATGGTTCCCATGTTCAGTGAGGGAGAATTTTATTTACCTTAGTTTTATTAAAGTGTTATATCAGAATGTAAGGAATAAAAAAATACCAGAATATGTGGCATTAATCCAGTATTAAAATATGCCCTTAAATAAACCAAATGACTGCAGTTCTTCGGAGGAAATCAGGATCGAACATGTTTAGACTTATTCTAGTTGTAGAACTAAAAGTAAATCTCAAAGTTCCTGGAATTGGTAGAATATTATAATTGTATGTTTCTCAAAAAATTATAATATTTTATTGTTATTTTATGGTTTATCTCAGATTGAATTAAAATTGTTACTTCTTGTGAGGAATGCATGATTTGGTAGAGGACAAGATTGTTAATTGGGGACTTTTGACTCCTTCCTCTCTTATTTGAATGTGGCCCTCAAACTTAGGCAGTGGGCATATGAACTCAGAAATTTAAGGCCAATCATAAAATTTGTAAAATCAGTAATTTACCGTAAACATATATTACTTTTAAAGATAAAATATAATAAAAGAGAATGAGTAAGAAAGGAAATTTAAAGCCAAATAATTCATATAGAGACTATTTTAATGTTATAAACAATATAACAATAAGTGACCTAGTCTTTCATATTACACTTACAAAAAATGATCAGAATTTGCTTATTATTAACAATCTCATATTAAATGTACTTTAAAGTAAAATTTTAAATTTCTTTTTGTTTTTGTTTTTTTTTTGTTTTTTTTTGCGGTATGCGGGCCTCTCACTGTTGTGGCCTCTCCCGTTGCGGAGCACAGGCTCTGGACGCACAGGCTCAGCGGCCATGGCTCACGGGCCCAGCCGCTCCGCGGCATGTGGGATCTTCCCGGACCGGGGCACGAACCCGTGTCCCCTGCATCGGCAGGCGGACTCTCAACCACTGCGCCACCAGGGAAGCCCTAAATTTCTTTTCTTTTTTTTTTTTTTTTGGCTGTATGTGGGCCTCTCACTGTTGTGGCCTCTCGAGTTGCGGAACACAGGCTCCGGATGCGCAGGCTCAGCGGCCATGGCTCACGGGCCCAGCCGCTCCATGGCATGTGGGATCTTCCCGGACTGGGGCACGAACCCATGTCCCCTGCATCGGCAGGCGGACTCTCAACCACTGCGCCACCAGGGAAGCCCGAGATTAAGAACTATATGCTTTAAGGTCAGCTTCTCCCTCTAGGCAAAATCTCTGAGCCACGGCTCTCTTGGTGGAACTGGGGACAGTGGTACACTTTTCTTGGAGAATCAGTCCCACATTAGGAGCTGAGTGCTAGGTGGGATGGGGGACAGTAGCTTCAGGTCTTCCTGGCTTGCTTCTTCCAGCATAGATCCACCACTTTATAAGGTAGGGCAATGGCAGTTTCACATCCATGTAGAGCCTGTGGTCCATGATTTGGTGCTGGGCAGAAGGGAGCCCCTTGGCTCCTCTCAGCTGCGTTTGCCCAGAACTTAGCCTCAGCAGCATGTACTTGGGGTAGGATGAGAAATGTTGATGTCACACATCTCTCAGAAAGATAGTTCTTTATCTGAGAGCTAGGGAGGAATGAGCCCTATATTCTTAGCTGTACTAGTCTGGAGTAGAGTTTATGTCTTAATTGGGTGAGGAAGGAGGAGGAAGAGAGTGGTCTTGGTTCAGATGCCACAGACTGCATCTTTTCTTACTGAATTTAGTAAATATTACTGAAGAGGTGTGTGTTTTTTGTTTTTTGGGGTTTTTTTTTTGCTATATGCCCTCAAGATCATTTCAAGAGAGTTTATGTAGTTGATTTTTATATTTTAACTCATTTCCCTGGTAAGTAGTCCATGGAGTTCTCATGCTGTCATGCTGGAACAATGTTTGCTTTAAGTTCTATTTTGTCTGTTATTAGTATAGCCACTCCAGTTCTCTCTTTTTTTTTTTTTTTTTTTTTTTTTTACTGTTTGCATGGTATTTTTTGTTTGTTTGTTTGTTTGTTTAATTCTTTTGTTCCCAGTCTGTTTGTGTCTTTGAACCAATGTTTGTCTTTTTTCTAAGCTATTTTTTCCATTTTGTCAATATCTGCCTTTTGATTAGAGTGTTAATCCCTTTACAATTAATGTAATCTCTGATACAGTAGGGTTTATGTCTGCCATTTTGATACTTGTTTTCTATAAGTCCTGTGTCTTTGTTCATCTGTTTCTTTGTTACTGCTTGATTTTGTTTTAAATATTTACTTTTAGTGTGCCTTTTAAAATTTTTGTTTCTTTTACTGGATGTTTTCTTAGTTTTTTTTCTCAGTAGTTATCCTGAAGATTATAATTAGCACCCTAATTTAAAATAATCTAGCTCAGATTGATACCAGTTTAATTTCAGTAGAATTCAGAAACTTTGCTTCAGTGTATCTCCTTTTCCTAGTCTCTTGTTAGTGCTATTATTGTTATACCCATTACATCTTTATAAGTTATAAGCCCATAAAACAGTCTTACATTTATTGTCTTACACTGTTTTATTTTAAATCAGAAAGGAGAACAAAAAGGATTGCAAATAAAGTACATTTATAGCCTATTTGTTTTATGTATTTACCTATGTAGTTACCTTTACCCTATGCTTTTTATTTCATCATGTGGTTTAGAGTTAACTTCTTTTACTTTAGCCTGAGGAAATTCTGCTAGTATTTCTTGTAGGGTAGGTCTGTTAGCAATGAATTCTTTCATTTTTTTGTTTGTTTGGTAATATCTTAATTTTTCCCTAATTTTTGAAGGATAGTTTTGCTGTATATAGTATTCCTTATTGATAGTCTTCTTTCAGCATACTGTATATACATCATCCCATTGCATTCTGTTCTTTAGGGTTTAAATGGGAATTCTATTGTTAATCTTACTGAGGAGCAACATAGGTATTGAGTCAATTTTGTTCTGCTTCTTACTGCGTCTGGGCCTTTCAATGACTTGACTCTTATTGTCTAGCTATGGATCACCTTGGGTTTATCTTGCATAGAATTTTTTGTACTTCTTAGATGTATAAATTAATACTTTTCATCAAATTTGGGAAGATTTCATTTATTTCTTCACAGTTTCTGTCTGCCTCTTTTTCTCTTTTCAGGATTCTGATTAGGCTTATGTTTGTCTGTTTGAAGGTTTCCCACAGTTCTCTGAGGCTCTGTTAATTTTTCTTCATTCTTTTCTCTTTCCAGTCTTTAGAATTAATCATTTTACTTGACCTATCTTCAAGTGTACTGGTCCTTTTGCCACCTCAAACCTGCAGTTGAGTCCTTCTAGTGCTTTTTTATTTCAGGTATTGTACTTTCTAAGTCCAGAATTTATAATTAGTTCTTTTGTATAATATCTCTTTATAGATATTCTTTATTAATTGTCTCCATAAGTGGGGTTGAAGGTCTTTGACATATTTTGGGTCTCTACTAAGCTGTGGCGACTCTGCCTATGGGCATCTTGTCCCCAGATCTTCCTTTTATGTTTTGTCAGGCTGTTATTTGATCCAATTGCTGTTGCAGCCTCAATTATCAGTAGCATAATTGCTACTGATTGTTTTCAACTAACATCTTGGGGGATAGGTGTTTTTCTTTGAGTCAGTTTGATTAAAGACAACACCTTGCATATTGAGCTCTTCTAGGGAACTGTGAGATGGGTTACACAGGAACAATGATCAGGGATGGGACTTTTTTGAAGAGCTCCAGTCTCAGTCTGTTCCCTCCTGTGGCTGCAAGCCTGAGCATTTTTTACAACTACCTTGGTTGCAAGGTTGTTAGTTTTCAAGGCTACTATAGTGCTGTGGAAAGGTGGAGGGAGAGTTACAACATAAAAGTTACAAGGCCACAAACTCTACTGTTCTTGCCAAGGTTTGGCAGCTTTTCTTGAATAAACACTACTTAGATTGCTGCAGGCCTTTCTTTAGTGAACTAGAATTCTGAAAAAGTTAATTTGGACAAATTTTTGCAGTGTTTTTGTTGCTTTTATACAGTAGTGAATATATGGTCGTTCTAAACCATTCCCTGTTTTTCTTTTTCTGGTGGCCTGGTTTTATTATTTAAAATATTTGGGGTTTTTTTTTGTTTTAGATTAGACTCGTGCTTCTCAAAATGTCATCCTTGAGTCAGCAAAATCAACATCACCTGGGGGCTTATTAGAAAAACAGACTCTCAGGCCCACCCCAATCCAATTGAGTTAGAATCTGCGTTTAACAACATCTCCAGAGTATTTGTTTGTGCATTAATGTTGGAGCAGTGCTGGTCTAAGTCAAGATTACTCAGAGTTTAATCCATAGACAGGCTATTTTAAAAACACCTGGAGATCTTGTTTTAAATGGAACCCATGCCAGACTAAGTCGGAATTCATGCAAATAGAAGCTTGGGAATCTGCATTTTGAACAAGCACTCCAGATAATAGTAATGCACATTGAAGTATGAGAACCACTGATTTAGAAACTGCAGTAATGAAACAGGATCTTTTTCCATTTTAATGACAGTTTATATTTCATTTTACAATTAATATGTCTATTTTGAGGAAAGCAGGTTCATTGTAATTAAGCAGGCACTTTTCAAACAGAAGCATACAGATGCTCTTTTATCTCAAAATGGTACATGTATAGTATATGAAAAATCTAATATTTGTTATAGTGGTTTAGTTTTTTATTTGTGTGTCAAGTAATATTATCCGTGTGATTGTTTTTTAGCCAGAACAAATTATCACCAAAGTAAATTGCCCAATGATTCACCATGGATTTATAGAAATAAAAGGAAACATTTTGTTTTTTGCCTCATAATTTTATGATATTTAAATGAGAATTTAGTGTATGACTTTACATTTAAATTGCTCTCTGGAGAGGAATTATTCCTACATTTGCTTAACTGTAACTTTACAGTGATATAAGCAAGTCTGCTAGTTTGATACATTGCTTGCATTGTTCATAGTTTACATTTTATTACAGTTAATTTTGTCTGTTTAAAACTTTTTATTATTTAATATTTATAAAATTCCTTACAACCCTTATATGAAGGCACCAGAAATATCAAGTTAAAACAAAAGGACAAAAACTGATGTCAACATTCAAATGTTAGGATATATAAATGTGTTGCAGTTTAGTTCGTATATGTGTGTTTGTGAATGTGTGTGTGTTTTAAGACTAAAACATTTGATTAATTTTATTACTGATCTGTTTTTCATTGTAAAGCTAGTATTGTGAGATATTAATAACTGTTACATAATAAAAAAGGTTTCCTTTAACAAATCAAGTTTGGATAAATCTGTTCTTAACAATATTATACAGATTCTGTTCAACTCTGCAGGAGGGATTAGGCATTCCTGACATGACTCTTCATGATATCTTTCACCTGCTGCTGGAGTATCATTTCTCTACATTGTGGGGGGCTGAGAGGATAACATATTCATGTTTGTACTTTCCAGTACCTAGTCCCACACCTAACACATAATGGAGTCTCCAAAACTGTTTCTTGAAGGAATGAGCATTATTATATAGGAAGGGCGGAATTTCTATGTGATTCCAGATGATGGCATAATTATTAATGCACTGATTTAACTAGGTACCCAAATCTCATGTCCACTCCTGAAAGAAACGTTTCTCTTTTCTGGAAATAGGATTAGAAATTATTAATTGTGTATAGCTCTGACAGTGTATTAAGACCAGTGTGTAATTTCCTCTTTCTTTCTGGAATATAATTTGGGTGGTCATTTTTGCTCTAAATTTCCTTGTTATGAGAATTCAGTGTTGACTTTCCATATAAAAATAGCATTTTTTACCTATTTCCATTCCAGATCTTTTCTTTCTAGCATATGTTTTGAGTTGCAGAATGAGAGCACATGGACTTTTTGAATTGTAATTTATTCTGATTCTAATTATAGTTTATGAATGATGGAAAATAATTTAAAAGAAGAATGTTTTGTGGTCATCTGAAATTTGTTACAGTAGAATTCAAAATAATCCTTTTTTCATTTATTTTAGTGTCATTTTTGTGGAATCCTCAACTTTTATCTCTTTGCCATCCCAATTAACTGAAGTTGGAGAATTTGTTGACCACATGAATGATGGGTAAATGTCTATATATTTTATGCTCATAATTATCTGAGGCAAATTTCTGAGAAATTAGCATTCAAGTAAACTTGTTATATAATTACACAGTAGTTTTCATTTATTTGAAATATTTAATTTATATTATATATATAATTTATATTATTCACACTTATTCTCTTTATATATTTCTAGGTTTATGTGCATGAAAATTGAATACATATGCACTTTATTAAATGCAGTGGATTCTCATTATTCATGGTAGTTATGTTCTATAAAGTTGCCATAAACACTCAATTAGTGAATATTGCACCATTACTCCGAGGAGAAGTATATATAACCACATAGAGTATAACTGTAAATCCTAAAAACAACCTATCCTGGTAGATTCCACTTTTTTTTACTTTACACAGAGAAAATGAAGTTCAGAAGTGTTAAATGACTTGCCTGAGGCAGTCCCACTAACAGGTACAAGAGAAGGGTTTTAAACCCTGTCCTCCTGACCTCAGAGCTAGAGTGGCTTGTGCTTCTTTTTTTTTTTAAATTTATTTATTATTTATTTGTTTTATTTTTGGCTGCATTGGGTCTTCATTGCTGCGCGCGGGCTTTTTCTTTAGTTGCGGTGAGCAGGGGCTACTCTTCGTTGCGGTGCGCGGGCTTTCTTATTTCGGTGGCTTCTCTTGCTGCAGAGCACAGGCTCTAGCGCATGGGCTTCAGTAGTCATGGCTCTCAGGCTCTAGAGTGCAGTCTCAGTAGTTGTAGCGCACGGGCTTAGTTGCTCCGCAGCATGTGGGATCTTCCTGGACCAGGGATTGAACCTGTGTCCCTGCATTGTCACGTGGATTCTTAACCACTGAGCTGCCAGGGAAGTCCCTCGGCTTGCACTTCTGTACTTGTGTACTACCCCCTACTGTCTCCATCCTCTGCTTATCTATGCTGGAAAACTGAAATAGAAAAGCCCAATATCACTTTATTTGACCTCAGCTGGGAACTTGTGTGACCAGCTACTGGAACTTTCCACCATTCTGCACATGCCTGCGAACAATTGTGAAAGTGCCATGAGTATTGATTTGTGGGTTACAAATCAATTTTAGTGAGGAGGTGAATTTGCAAATACGGAATTGGTGGATAATGAGGATTGACTGTATTTAAGCTTATTTGACCCATGTTATGAAGTCTGTATTTAGTTTAGAAAGGAACTTTAACTTCTCAATAGAGAAGTAGAATTTTTTAAAGTTAGATTGCCTCGTATGTCTCATCTGTTTTAAACTATAAAATAGCTATTTAAAGTGAAGTAGAATAAAACAATGTTATAAAGGTTGAAGAAAGGCAGAAACAAAATAATGCAGGTTTCTATTATAGAAGTGCACATGACCGTTACTACTGTGTCGTTAGTTTATTTTATACCACTGTCTCTGTGTAATGCTTGACAGCATCAGTGTCATCCTTTTAGCTGGAAAAACATTCCAAGAGGCAAGGATTTGGCAGTGTTGATACATTGAGCTATAAGGCAACATTATAGATATCATAGGAATGGAGTATTGTAGGCATTTATGTTAATTTCTTTGTAGTGTGAAATTCTAGTATTGCCAAAAAAACTTCGGTAAACAGTTCTCCTGGATTTTTTTTTCAGTCCCTTGCTTCTTGATCAAGAAGTTGCTTTGGGGCTTCCCTGGTGGCGCAGTGGTTGAGAGTCCGCCTGCCGATGCAGGGGACACGGGTTCGTGCCCCGGTCCGGGAAGATCCCACATGCTGCGGAGCGGCTGGGCCCGTGAGCCATGGCCGCTGAGCCTGCGCGTCCGGAGCCTGTGCTCCGCAACGGGAGAGGCCACAACAGTGAGAGGCCCGCGTACCGCAAAAAAAAAAAAAAAAAAAAAAAAAGAAGTTGCTTTGTGGTCACAGATTTTGCCTGAATGGCTTTGAAACAATTTCTTCACATTAATTGCAAATAATTTATAGTATCACATAATTAAACTAGAGTCAAATCTCAAAGAAATGCTGTAGGTATCTGTGAGCAGAAGTAACTCAAAGTGGATCTGTTTAATGAAGAGCAAGAATAATGAGTCTACCTTCATAATTTAGAACGTAATATGGAAATTCTGTATCCAGATTTTAATATGATTTTTCTTCATGCAATGTTCTGAAATGGTTTTAGTTAGACCCAAAGTTCCAGAATTATTGAAACCATAGAATCTCAAACTACAAGTAAAGATATCTTTTTAAGTCATGCCTTTCAAATCAAAAACAAAGTAGAGTCAACAAGTATGAAAGCATTTGTAATTTAATTTAGGAAAGGAAGGAAACTTTGGAAGTACTCATGCAAAATAAATCCCAATTCAGCATGAAGTATCGCTTAAGAAGTGTGTCTACCACAGTCTCAAACTTTATTGATCATTATTTCTCATATAGTCTCTTCCATTTGTATTTATAATACTATACTGTCTTAGTTCTTCTCTCAAGTCTTCCTGTGAGGAAAGAAACATAAAGATGCAGTGACATTGAGTGTTGGGTCGGGGAGAAAATAGAGTAGTCAGGCTTTGGCAGATTAGCTCTCAAAGAAAAATTCAGAGCCATTAATTTAAAGGATCACAGATTTACTCCTGTGCACCTCTGTAAAGACTGTCTCCCAGTGCTTTGTGACCGCCTGGAGGGTGGGAGGGAGGGAGACGCAAGAGGGAAGGGATATGGGAACAGATGTATATGTATAACTGATTCACTTTGTTATAAAGCAGAAACTAACACACACACACACACACACACACACACACACACACACAAAGACTGTCTCCCAGATCAAAGGCAAGGGTGAGACAAAGGCAAAAGCCACACAGTTCCTCAAGGAAAAGGGCTGCTCCTTGGTGTGTCATTTCAGCATTGACATGGATTGAATACTGAGCCCCAAATCCATATGTTGAGTTGTGATAGAATAGTCTCAAGTTCACTAAAAAGTTTGCTTTTCTGACAATTCTGAACAGATTTATTAGAAGCATTGCTGTGGCTCCTTCTTCTAGGGTCCTGACTGCTTTCTGTGTAACACCTCCAGGCTCCGGTTCATGTAACAGGCAAGCCTTTATTTATTTTCTCAAGGATCAGCTGAAGTATCCAGAACTCCAGCAATCAAGTCCACTTTATAGGCAGCAGGAAGGATAAGAGTGTGCCCTTTTTCTGTTAGGGAAGCTTCCCAGAAATAGCACATAGCACTTCTGCTTGTAGCCCATTGATCCAATCTTAATCAGATGACCAGCCCTAGCTGGAAGGAAGACTGAGAAACTGCCCTTCTCCACATACACATCAAAAGAAAATGAGGGTTTTGTCAGGGACGAGGGAAGGGCCAGGGGTTATTGGGAAGGCAACCAACAAGTTCCACCGTGAGGGGAACACAAAAGGGCATTTTTCCTCCAAATAGCACAACGTTATCTAATATTTCATCAATCTGGCTTCATCAGCATAATGAGGCCTTTTGATCTTTAAATATAATCTTAATAAAACAATACTTAGGGCTTCCCTGGTGGCGCAGTGGTTGAGAGTCCGCCTGCCGATGCAGGGTACACGGGTTTGTGCCCTGGTCCGGGAGGATCCCACATGCCGCGGAGCGGCTGGGCCCGTGAGTCATGGCCGCTGAGCCTGCGCGTCTGGAGCCTGTGCTCCGCAACGGGAGAGGACACAACAGTGAGAGGCCCGCGTACCACACACACACAAAAAAAACAAAAAAAACCCCAAAAAACCCAAAAACAATACTTAATAATGTGACACATCCTATTTTTATTAAAGCTCTCCTTAATGTTTGTCTTGAACAGATTTCCAGACACAAATAACATTTAAGAACATGCATTTCAATCATGACCAGAATGGAAGTCTGGTGCAGTACCTCTATGATTAACTTTCATATGTAATACACCATATAATAAGTATTACATTATCTCAATAAAGCCCTAGTCTGGTCTCTAGGTTTAATCATCAAGGTAACATAAGAGAACAAGAAAATGTTTTTTAAAATCTCCATAAGCTAACTGGATTATTTTTAGAGCTTTTTTACAAATATCCTTGTTTTCCTCTTTTAGGCACATGGTAATATTGCACTTCCCCACTAATGTTGAAGTTATCCATGAACACATAACTCAGTCGGCCAATGGCATGTGAGAACTGCTGACTATTTTTTCCAGGTGGTAGCTTTAAGACCCAGTGAGCAATTTTTCTTGTCCCTTCTCCCTGCCACAGTTATTAGAGAGGCACATTTAGAAATGGAGGCCTCCTTCACCAAGGATCACTACATGTGTGAGCAAGAAATAAACTATTGTGTTAATCCACTGAGATGTGGAGTTGTTACTGTAGCATGACCTAGCGTATACTAACTGATACTCCTCTTCAGAGTCACTTCTGTTAATATCTCCCCACATGATAAATAACCTCTTCTCAAATGAGCCGTAAAGTGCTGAAATTATCTTTTAGATGGCATAAAAAAGGATCTCCTATTTAAAAATGTAAAATGTCTCTGTAAACTGGTCTTCTTAAGCAACAGATACATATAAAACAACACAGTTGAAACCACATGAATGAGGAAACTTTATGTTCATCACATATTTTACTTTATGTGAACATGATCCCTGAGTTCAATCACAGGCCCTGAGCCAAACCTCTTCTCAGACCCAGCACCTAGGGGCCCATCTATGCTGAACCCCCACCCCCACCCCAGTCTCCAGTGTCATCCACGTTGTCTCATGAATACTATTCCTGTTAACTGAGATGAACTTGAGTCCGCTCACCTGCACAGTAAAGCCAATCTACTGACAGCAGGTTGTGGTGAAGGAAATGCAGCATTTATTGCAGGTGCCAAGCAAGGAGTCCAGGCAACTCATGCTCAAA
Source organism: Hyperoodon ampullatus (assembly GCF_949752795.1). NCBI lineage: Eukaryota > Metazoa > Chordata > Mammalia > Artiodactyla > Ziphiidae > Hyperoodon > Hyperoodon ampullatus. The sequence continues at coordinate 33,616,003 of NC_136913.1, forward strand.
AGACCTAAACTCCCTGATGGGTTTCAGGGAAGGGGTCTTAAAGGCAAGGTGAGGGAGAGAGTCACACGGTGCATGATCAGCTTGTGCACAATTCTCTGATTGGTTGATGGTGAGGTAACAGGGCAGTGTCACAGGGATTAACGTCATCAATCCTCAGGCTCCAGCTGGTCTGAGGACTATGTGCTCATAGTCATCATGCAGTTAACTTCTTCCATCTGGTGGAGGTTTTCGTGTCTGCAAAACAACTCAGGAATGTGCATCAGACTTATCTTTGTCCTTTAGGGAGGAACTAAAGATTTTGTGACCGTTATATGACCGATTTATCATTTAAATTGTTACCAGTTCTCCTGGCCTAACTGCTGTTTTTTTTTGTTGTTACTGTATGTCCACATACTTTCAGTCATTAATTCTTGAGCCAGCCTTTTGTGACTCAGGGCAGGCCTGGGAAACTAAAGCTTTTCTACAAACAAGAGGCAGGTGGAGGACATGGTGGGGGGTGGGGTGGTGGTGGTGGTGGTGTCTGTCCTGGGAAGTCCCCATAGGGTCCCTCTCGGTTCCATTCTGACATTAAATCTGGCAGCCCTGGCTCCTCATTCATATGCTGTCATCCTTGTGATGCATCTCCCTCTTTCTGGTGTGTTCCACTACCCAGGCATAGGTTTCTACTTTATTTCTTAAAATCCAGGTGTGTTGTTTCCAGACTCCTTCCCTGGATACTGGTACACTTTTCCTGCCAATCCACCCTTGTTCTGACAGCCCAAAGCCCCTCAGACAAGAATCTTGTCCCTGAACTTGGTTGGGATCCTGGGTCTGTCTTGACTGCAGACTGGCCTCTGACGTCAGCCTGACCTAGCTCCCCTTTTCTCTGGACCACTTACGTGATTATAATTTCACTTCCTACTTTTGAAAATCCCAGTCATAACTATTGTTTGACTAAAATGGCTTTCTTATCTGGCTACCTTCCTATACCTGTCCTCCCATAGTCAGAGTTTACAGCTTGTTGAGTTGCCTATACGTGTCCTGTCCTAATGCTTGGGTTTTTGCCAGCTCCAGCTTCTTTCTTTTTACTCTGCACCATGCAGTAATGAGATGTGATTGTGTCCTATGTTATCAACGAAAATATACTTTAAGTCAAATAATTTGCATAACCAAGTCAAAATAATTATCCATGAGTGTGTATTCTTTATCCTTATAGTTTTAATATAAGATATTTTCACTTTGATAAATGTCTTACTTTGCCTTTTATTGTTTTATAGCTGTGGACATAAAGCCTGCAAGTAAAAAAATGTGAACTTTAAGCAGTGTCTTATTCTTCCTATTAGGTGTTCAATAGTGAATATATGCTGTGCAATAGTATGCTTAGGGAGTCATTTAGTCAAAAATTGTATAACCTTTTCCCCTGGTCTAAGTCCTAGAGAATGTGCTTTTTATTGGCTTCCTAACAGTTCATTCAGACTAATTTACATACTTAGTAAATCAGTCTATTTAAAACTCTGTTCAAAACATTTTATATTTAATACAAGACAATTAGAGAAAGTTTATGGTATTCAGAATTAAAAATGCAAAACACAAAGTTAATTTGCTGTCTGCAATCTCTTGCTTCCTTCCCCATGGAGGGGTTAATTAGAAAGTGAAATCTTAAATTTATTTATTTATTTATTTATTTATTTATTTATTTTGGGCTGTGTTGGGTCTTTGTTTCTGTGCGAGGGCTTTCTCCAGTTGCGGTGAGCGGGGGCCACTCTTCATCGCGGTGCACAGGTCTCTCACTGTCGTGGCCTCTCCCGTTGCGGAGCACAGGCTCCAGATGCGCAGGCTCAGTAGTTGTGGCTCACAGGCTTAGTTGCTCCGCAGCATGTGGGATCTTCCCAGACCAGGGCTCGAACCCATGTCCCCTGCATTGGCAGGCAGATTCCCAACCACTGTGCCACCAGGGAAGCCCATAAAGTGAAATCTTATTTTAGTTCTTTTCTTTTGGAAATTTTGTCTTCTGAGAAAAGTTATATGAAAAAGACAACTTCCTAGTTTAAATACCAGCAAGCTACAATTCCATGATAGGCTTTCTCCTAATTTTCCGTTAAATGATCCATGAAGACATACAGAAATTCAGAAATTCAATATCAATATAAAGTAAAGATAACAGCCACTCATTTGCATAAATCCTATGAGGAATTCCAGTAGTCACTGAAAGGATGTAGCCTGATTGAAAAACACATTTAATAACCTCCATAGGCTCATGCTCAATTAAAACATAATTTAGGTATAAAAAGAAAACAGTCTAGTCCCATGATCTGCCTTTTCCTCAGAAATTTATTTTCTGCAACATACCAGAAAACTAGGAAGCTGCCTCCTAATTGCATACCTCCTGGTACATCGTAGGTGTTTTAAAATATTTTTCTAATGAATGGATATAAGTGAAATACTTTCCAAGGGCATCCTCTATTAACACTTCTTTGTTTGCACCTCTCTTAAGAAAACAAACCCCCTGAACTTAAAATGACTGTAACTGTACGAGGAAAATGTGGAAGAACATCATTCTATCATAAGGATGTATAGAATCTAGCATGTAGATCTGGTGTTGGTGACAGAGATTGGAAGAGTCCAAGTGATTTTTGGTACATGTTGTTGGTGGGATTAGAGTTTATCCAGTAACAGTAAGTTCATGAAATTTTCTAAGATGTAAATTTTCCCTTAGGTGATTTGAAACCTGCCAGTGGATATAAGAAGTATCCCCCCTACATCTAATCGACATATGCTTGTTTGATACAGGAAATTGACCCAAGGGTATACATTGAGCTACCTCCACATTTAGATCTAAGAGATCGCTGCAGAATGAAAGGCGAGTGAGACCCTGTACAAGTGACCACTTAGGAAAGATAACCCTCTCCTATTTATAGAAGCAAATGAAAAAAGAAAAGACAGAATGGTTTTTTAAATGCTAGAAGTTAAGAGTGACACCTAAATTCACACTTAAATAGTTTATCGTGAAACAGTTGAATGGCAAAGACAAGAGAAATTCTGAAAAGCAACGAGAAAAAGACATACTAGTTTCAAAGGAACAAAAATTATAGTGAAGGCAGAATTACCAATAGGAACAATAGAAGCCAGAAGATAATGGTATTGTAGTACTGAAGCAAATTAACTGTCAGCCTAGAATTTTAAATCCCAGTAAACTATCACTCAAGAGTAAGATTGAAATAAAATTATTTTCAATTCAACAGTGAAATTGGGACAATTTAAAACTCACAGATAGTTGCTAAAAGAACAAAGGAGGATCTACTTATGGATGAAGGAAATTGAATTCAGAAGAAAAACTTGGAATCAAAGAGCTGTAATTAATAAAATAATCACAAAATGAGATATTAAACATAAATATGTCATTAGTCACGATAAATATAAAAGTTGATATTTTCACAATGGGAAGTGAAATACAGCTTTATGCTGTTTACAAAATTACCTGGTAAAATATCCAAAAACTTATGCCAGCTATTAGCTAATCAAAAAATAGCTGGCATAAATATAGAATAAGTAGACTTTAGAGAATCCCCTGGTGGTCCAGTGGTTAGGACTCAACACTTTCACTGCCGGGCCCAGGTTTGATCCCTGGTCAGGGAACTAAGATCCCACAAGCCATGCAGTGCTGCCAAAAAAAAAAGAAAAAAAAAAAAAAAAGTAGACTTTAAGGCAAATAAATGTGTTAATTTAAAAAGGAATACTCAAATGTAGAGAGAAATTTTGAACTTATTTCCACCTAATCACATAATCTCAAAATGTACAAAGCAAAAATTGGCAAATATGGAAGAAAAATGAACAAATCCACAGAGCGGGAGATTTTATTACACATCTCTCAATAATTGATACATCAAGCCAACAGAACATTAGTAAGGCCCTACTAGTCTTGACCAATGCAATTAATAAGATTAGGTATTCCTGTACCTATTAAACCTAGCTTGACTGTGCTGGAAATAATAGGCAGTTCTTGCCATTTACTTATAGCACTTTGATATCCCTCTCTGGTCTTTTTCCTGTGCTTTAGGGCACCTGGGGGGATGTATAGGTATTGCCTTTCAGCAAAATCTGACAGGGAACTGCATACCAGTCTTTTCTGCTTGCAGATACTTAGAAACTTCATGGGGCAACAAGTCTGATGCTCTCAACCATTTGGAGTTGGTTAGGAAAGGTCACATGCCATTCTCTTAGCATCCCCCAAACATTATTTTTCCTTCCTCAATTCCAACTTCCCTTTCTCCTTTATTTTTGTCCTCCTTGTATCTTCCTTTCTTCTTCTTCTTTTTTTCTTTTTTTTTTTTTGCCGTACGCGGGCCTCTCACTGTTGTGGCCTCTCCCGTTGCGGAGCACAGGCTCCGGACGCGCAGGCTCAGCGGCCATGGCTCACGGGCCCAGCCACTCCGCGGCATGTGGAATCTTCCCAGACTGGGGCACGAACCTGTGTCCCCTGCATTGGCAGGCGGACTCTCAACCACTGTGCCACCAGGGAAGCCCCCTTCTTTTTTTCCTTTTCCCCTTTCCCTCTCTCTTCCTATCTCTTTCTTTTCACCCTTAAATATTATTTTAGATCTTCCTGGTGATAGAAAAGCAAAAGTAATTCAGCCAGCCTCTTTTGAAGTGATAAGACCCATTTTAACCAATATTTCAAAAATTGAATTTGTCAGTAATTAGTATGGGTTTCTATCATTTTAAATTATTGTTATTTTATTGAATAGTATACTAAATTTGACAATTTAAGCAGTGAACCATTTCAGAAAATGGTTTTACCTGATGGATGATGCTAATGAAAACATTTTACAAAATAAATCAAGCACACTCTTAAATTGCAGTTGAACTTTTTTTCTTTTTTATATGAAGTCTTTCGGCACACTTCATGATTTTGATATTAAATGAGTAAACTCAGTAATGAGAAATTGTTAGCACACAGTGAATCTATCACTTACTTTGCCAGAGTATTCGTGAGGTAGATGCTCATGTGCCGAAAAGAACATAATAAAGTAACTAAAATGGGTAAAATTCCAACTAGCAAGTGATTTGGTCCTTTACTTGTGTAATGGGAAAAAAATCGACACTAAATCTTTCCAGTAGTAGATGGAAGTGGGATTAGCAAATAGGCCAAAACATTATTTGAAAATATAATTACTCATACATTAACTTATAACAAATATCTGTTTATTATAAATTCATTTTATAAATGAATTCATATCATAAATTTATTCATTCTCTCGATACCTCATTTTCTGAATTAAGGATTTCTGACTATTGTTTGCTAGTAATATCCTTTTATAATTAACTATAGAAGATAATGACCAATTTACTGTATTACTTAGTCTCTTCCACTTTTCTGATGTACTTTCATATAATCATGCAATGTTAAAGCAGAAAGAAACCTAAGAGATCAGTTAATGAAATTATATTCTTTAGAGCTGTAACATTCTTCTGAAGTGCTTTGGTTTGTCTATAGGGAGGCTGTGGAAGCGAATAGGAGCTTCTAGTGTCTTACTTCAACCAGATTGACTCTAGGTTAACTTGTTTTATATACTGAGATTCTGTCTTAGGTATTCTTTGGATACATTCCCCACCCCGCCCCGCCCCGCCCCGCCCCACCCTGCCCCACCAAGCCAAAAAATAAAATGTTTGAAAGCTACTGATCAAATCTCACTCCTTAATTTAAACAGATTAAGAACTTGAATTCTGAAAAAGACCTCTAAGTTGTTTGCCCAAGATCACACAATGTAGAAGAGGAACTAAAACTAGAAAACAGAACTTTTAACTGTTAGTTGATTGTATCTTTCACCTCACCAGTTTAATGCATGTATCTTGCTTTGGAGTTAAGACATGGTAGATTGTGTCAGTAAAAGCCCAGTTGGATCCTGTCTGCCTGTATACATGTTATATGTGGTCTCAGCTCCCTGGTCTTGGCCATGTGACTTGCTTTGGCCAATGGATGGTTAAGGAATTCGAAAGAAGCAGATATATGATAACCATTTGTGCACAGGGCTCTCATTCTTTTGCTACTGGTAATTCTTCTGTACTGTATGAAAAATATTGGGCTCATCTCATAGAAGATTAGAGAGCTCATGGACAGAATTCCCAGTTGAGGTCCTAATGCATGAGTGAGCCCAGCCAATACCACATGAAGCAGGTAAGCCTTCCCAAATGAGGTTAGGCCACAGAATCATGAACAAATAAGCGGTGTTTGGTTTTTTTTAAACCACTAAGTTTTGGAGAGTTTTAGCTGACCAAAACAGCGGTATTGATTTATTGTCCCAACCATGACCTATTCTAGGATCTGAAATTGCACATTTTTTTTAACAGCAAAATTTTGCAATTTGTTGGAAAAGACTGAATATAGGACATTTAGGGCATCCTGACAAAGTCAATACATGCTTCAGGAAAAAATCATGAAATACAAGGGCATGTTCTATATAGAGAGAATGCCTGGAAACTCTGTGACCCATGGACACCCCTCAATCCAAGCTCTTTCTCTCACTGAATTTTTTTTATATTGAAGTATAGTTGATTTACAATGTTGTGTTAGTTTCAGGTGTACAGCAAAGTGATTCGTTATATATATATATATTTTTTTATATATATATTCTTTTTTTTTTTTTTTAAATAAATTTATTTATTTATTTATTTATTGTAGGCTGTGTTGGGTCTTCATTTCTGTGCGAGGGCTTTCTCTAGTTGTGGCAAGCGGGGGCCACTCGTCATCGCGCTGCGCGGGCCTCTCACTGTCGCGGCCTCTCGTTGCGGAACACAGGCTCCAGACGCGCAGGCTCAGTAGTTGTGGCTCACGGGCCCAGCTGCTCCGCGGCATGTGGGATCTTCCCAGACCAGGGCTCGAACCCGTGTCCCCTGCATTGGCAGGCAGATTCTCAACCACTGTGCCACCAGGGAAGCCCTATATATATATTCTTTTTCATATTCTTTTCCATTATAGTTTATTACAAGATACTGAATATAATTCCCTGTGCTATACAGTAGGACCTTGTTGCTTATCTATTTTATGTATAGTAGTTTGTATCTGCTAATCCCAAACTCCTAATTTATCCCTCGCCCACATTTCCCTTTTGGTAACCAGACGTTTGTTTTCTATGTCTGTGAGTCTGTTTATGTTTTATAAATAAGTTCACTTGTATCATTTTTTTTAGAGTCCACATATAAGTGATATCATATGATATTTGTCTTTCTCTGACTTACTTCACTAAGTATGATAATCTCTAGGTCCATCCATGTTGCTGCAAATGGCATTATTTCATTCTTTTTTATGGCTGAGTAGTATTCCATTGTATACCTATACTACATCTTCTTTATCCATTCATCTGTCAATGGACAGTTAGGTTGCTTCCATGTCTTGGCTGTTGTAAGTAGTGCTGCTATGAACATTGGGGTGCATGTATCGAATTAGAGTTTTCTCCAGATATATACGCAGGAGTTGGATTGTTAGATCATATGTGCTGGATGCCCATTTTTATGGGTTATTTTAAAAATGATAGGTCACACTCACTTCTTCCAGTAGCTAAAGTTATATAAAATTAAGTATTTTTTCATTAGAGAGATTCTCTGTTTATGTTCCTTTATTTTCTTTAGTAACTATAATCTGATAAATTTACGTATCTTTGGTTATCTTTAATTACAGAACCCTAGCAACTCCCATAGTTACTAGGATCACCTGTAAAGAAAAGGCCCCAGGTGAGCTACATCTAGTAGAGTAAGGATGGAAGGGACAGGTCCAGATTGTCCCTGACATTTGTAATGCCCAGGTCAAAAGTACAAAGGGAAGCCCATATACCATATATCTAAATTTTAAAAGTGGTAAATCAAACTAACAAATTTTTAAATAGAATATGGTCTGTTATTCCGCCTTGAGAAATAAAGCTTTATACCAACCTAGAAGACCAAATTTGAATTTAGAATTCTTGGCCTCCTCAGAGTTTTGCACTAGAACATGAAAACACAGGATAGCTGGGCCCTGGGCATGTGCCCACCCCATTCTCTTTTTTCCTTCACATCTAACATGTATTGTAAGAGGGCTTGTGTACAAATTTGTAGGTACCTCAGCCCACATAATTAATCTTGGTTGACATCTTCCCCTTAATAGCCACCTCTTAGTTAGAGGTGGCTGTTCTAACTTAGAATTCTTCAATTCTAAGAGTCTTCCAGCAGGAGGACTGACATAGGGAAGAGTTCTGTGCAGGCACTGGAAGTGGGATCAAAGCACTTTGGATTGTGAATTGTGACATCCCATGAACGTGGAACAAGGATGGAGCTGGGCTCAACATAGGCCTGTCCCAGTGGGCCCATGTCCTCCTTGCATATGCAGAGAGACAATGACAGGAGATTCAGAGTAAGGCTCTAGAAAGCATGAGGCCCAGGACAGCAAGCTCTCTTTCCTTGGTCTAAGGGTATGTGTTAGGTTGGGGATTCCCAACAGCAGACCCTGAGAGCAGGTCTTGAGAGCAAGTAGTTTGAGAAGTGATCTCAGGAACCGTAGGTAGAAGTGTGAGAGAGTGAGAGACAGCAAAGAGAGGAAGCCAATTCAGGGAGTGTTCATGAGCAGTTGCCACTGTGAGCAATTTGGGCTCAGTTGCACTGGGGAATCTCTGTGAGTTGGTGTAGAGTTCACCTCAGAGTTATTCCAACCCAAGGGTAAAGAAGCTGGGTTATTTTTCCACCAGTTTGATACATTATTTGTCAAGGACTGCAACTGCAGGTATTAACTGTCACTTCTGGCCTGATCCATGTGAGGGTTAAGCACCTTCCTATGACTAGAGGAAGGCCTCAAGGAGAAAGTAGCTGTTTTCCATAAAGCCACTGGCCTGCAGGGAGGATTAAATGCCAAGGGGACATGGCAGGGCATGGATAACATCTGCTACAGAGCAGAATTGGAAAAGACTTTGGGAAAACATGTCCTTAAAGGAGAATGATGTTAAGGTGGCACAGTGTGGCCAGGAAAATTTCCAAGTTTCTAAATATGAAAAGACTCTACCTCTGCTATTTTACATCTAAGGTGATGAGGATACTGTGTGATGAATACCTTAATCCACAAGTAGCTTCATGTTGGTAATATATGATAATATTCCAACTCTTTTTTTCTAGCATGAATTAATTAAATTATTTCAGATGTTTAAGAAAAAGAAATATTGTTTTATCAATATATCTTCAACAAAACCATCATTTCCATGATTTCCACTATTATGATGAATTTCTGTTTGGACTTGTAAGGGAGAGGGGCTTGCATGGCTTACTTCTTAGGGTCTTTGCTCATGAACATTTCATGAGTTGGAAAATGTACACTGAAGAATGTCCTTGGCTTTCACTTTCAGACTCAGTGTCAATAGGAAGTGCATATTTTTAGGGAAAAGGAAATAGTGTATAACATAAAGCTTTCGATAGAAGCTTTATACTTGAGCTTGTGCATTTCAATTATTGTTTACCGTGAAATGGCTAGTTATTCTTTATCGATGATGAAAATAATAATTACTGTTGTAAAGCAATTATACTCCAATAAAGATGTTAAAAAAATTACTGTTAAGTTGATTAAATTTCATATTCTAAGCAGTTTAATTTTATTTAAATTACCTAATCTAAGTATTTTCATTTCAATCTGTTCATACAAGAGAGAAATGTGGTTTCTTCCTTTCTGATAATAAAGCAACAAATTTTAATCAAATAATTATCTCACCTGTTTTGTTCTAATGATGTTGCCACAATTCAAATGCTTTTCTCAGAATGAAAGTAATCAGTGAACAACAGATGATAAAATGTGCCTGGAGTCCTTTTTTTTTTTTTTTTTGCGGTACGCGGGCCTCTCACTGTTGTGGCCTCTCCCGTTGCGGAGCACAGGCTCCGGACGCACAGGGTCAGTGGCCATGGCTCACGGGCCCAGCTGCTCCGCGGCATATGGGATCCTCCCAGACCGGGGCACGAACCCGTATCCCCTGCATCAGCAGGCGGACTCTCAACCACTGCGCCACCAGGGAGGCCCCTGGAGTCCTTTTTGACAAGAAAAAATAATTTTATTCTAAAATTAGATTTGTACTTGAAAAGGATGGAATAAAAATTCCAACATTCTAACAGCCTTTGTTTCCTCCTTAGACCAGCTGAGAATCTTGGACTTTGGTTAGATGTAATATAGATTTCAAGTGTGATCCACTGTCAGTGTTTTTTAACATATAACTACGACATTATACATAATATATGATATATACAACACGTAATACATTCTATATAATATATGATGAATATATTTTTAAAATATGTAACACAGAACATATAACACATACATATACATCTTCAATATGTTTTAAAAATGATTTATAACAGTTAATGTTCTTGCAAGAATGACTGGTCTTCTTGGCATATAGACTTCAGTGTATTTGAAAACAAGTTTGCCATTTTTAACATTTGAGGTGTTAAATGTGAGTGAAGTAAAATTACAGCCAATTAGTATCATAATACTTGTCCATTGGTTGATAAGCTTGATTTGTCTTCTTGGTTTCGGAGAATTTCCTTGCACAGAATTAGGCTTCTGAACATTTTTTAGCACTTGTTTCTCATCTGTAACTTAAATACTTTGGCTTTAGCAGTGAAATTTGTGTTATAGTATTATACTGCATCCTCCTTTAGGGTTGAGAGATTTTTATAACTATTTTCTCATTTCCTGGAGAATAAGAAAATGGTGACCTTCAGAGAAAAAGTAGTATTGCTTGGAAGGAAAGGACCAGCATAGACAGCCTGCCCACCATAAGAAATGATATTAGCTATTAACTTAAGGTATATGGTATAACAAAGTGATATGAGAAGTATTCATTGGACATGCCTCTTTTGGCTTCCCTTGGTTATTAACTATGAAAAATTATTTCTATCTTCTGGTCAAGTTGCAACTTATTTTGATTGCTATGGGACAGAGCATTTCTATGTCATAGAAATGTGGCAGGTAATAATGCTTGCCAAATATTCCATATATCTCTCAGTTCTCAGCCCCTGTCAGCTGAGATAGAACCCTGTGGTTGGGTCTGACCAGTTAACTGTGATGTGTGTTAACTTTGGGCTGAGCACTAAAAAGCCCTTGAGCAAACTTTCAGTTACTCTTCCCTGACCTGTAAACAAAGGAGGAGTGGTGTGCCTGGGTCCCTCAGTGGCTTTATGGAGCAGACCTTCCTCTGACCTATGCAGGATATATTCTGTCATTAATAAAAAATAAACTTGCTTGTAATGCCCAGGAGACTGAGGGGTACTGTGTTACCTTGCTATAACCTAGTCTCTTCTGGATTATATAATACAGTTAAATCCAAAAAAATAAAATATTGCTTTACCTGAAAATGAATCTTAGGATTTATAGCATCAGAAATGATTAAACCACTTTTTAATTGTTTTGATAGTTACAGATGGATCTGTTCCAGTTCCTTTACGATTTGTTCCTCTCAGTCCTGGATGCTACCCTTGTAAAATCTTGTTGACATCAAGGTATGATGTGCGTGTCTATTGCATTGAAGGTGTGGTAAATGAAGAACGTCCAGAGGCCAGATTTGATTTTGCAACACCAGCATTTGAAGTCCTTACCCAGAGTATTCCAACAGTAAGCACAGACTTTTTTTTTTCGTACTTTTCTTCATTCCCACTGCCACTGTCTCAATTAAAGTCCTTCAGACCTTTCATCTGAACTCTTACCGATTCCTAATTGCATTATGTGTGGCCATTTGTTTCTCCATATTGATGTCACAGTTTTATTCCCGAATATAAATGTTATCATATTACTCACCTGATTAATCACTCCTGCTGGATCTCTTTGCTTAAAAAATTAATTCTAACTTCCTTAACCTATCATCAAACCAAGCAGAGTCATGGTCTCTCAGATCACTCTGCTCCAGATTCAGTTGTGATCTGAATACTTGATTAAGATGGGCTTATAGGCACTAAGAACAGTGATTGGCTGTAGCTTGGCTATTCGTGGGTGATAATAGCATCAAGGAAGGTAATATAATTGTAAGGAATTTTGAATTTTTTACATTGATATTTTTCTATCTCTCTGATATTTTTCTGTCTTTATTTTCATGCTTTAGAATAATAAAACAAAGAATGAATGGAAATGTCAAGTTACTATGGAAGGAGAGTGGTTTTATGGACCTCCCGTTTTACATGTTGGACCAAGTGAGACTGTGAATTATCCTCTCACATTCAAACCTATTTTGGAATGTGAGATTATGGTATGAACTCATTGATTTTTTTCCCTAGCTTTAACATGTCAATAAACCAATGTGTGATGTTAACATATATAATTTGTGATAAATTTTCTTGCAGAAAAGTTATATTTTCTGGCGGAGGTGGGGTGGTGGTGTGATGAATTGGGAAATTGGTTGGGGTTGACATATATACACTAATACGTATGAAATGGGTAACTAATAAAAACCTGCTGTATAAAAAAATAAATAAAATTAAACTAAAAAATTAAAAAAAAGAAAAGTTATATTTTCTATGAATTTGATCATTAGTGTTCACTCTGCTTGAAACTTTAATAAATGTTGTAATTTGAGGGATAAATATTCTGAAAGTCACAATGTCATAGGCTGTCAATATTTATGTCTAGATTATTTTTACATAATATGTTTAACAAAGTAAAATCATTGCTTTTTTGTATTCAGTAAGGAAGTTTGTACTTCAGAAAATATTTTCTTAAGTCATATTTCTTTGACAAGGATGTAAACAGGCATATAATTGCTATGTATGAGAATGCCTATTAAACTGTCACTTAGAGAAAATGAAAAGAAATGAAGAGCTTTTCACAGGAAATTCATCTTTATTCGTTCAGTAGAAGTATTTATATATAAACTGGAAAAGCTAATGACTGGCACCTCCTTGAAAGCTCATTTCATTGATCAGATTCAAGATTACTAAAATAGAAGAGATTGTTGGCATCCAACTGTCATTCCTATAGAGCTGAAATTTGGCTGACTTGTCACAGGGCAAACTTACTCTACGAAATGAAGTAGATGGTATGGAGCATATCTTTGACATAAAAGTGATTGGAAAAAGACCGCTGGCCTTGGAACACATTACCGTAGACTGTCAAGTGGGGGAGATACCAAATAAACCCATAATGGTGCCCAATTATACAACAAGCATCCTAACATTTAAGGTAAGATTTTGGGTTTTTTTTTTTTTTGGTATGAAAGTGTTTTCAGAAGGAGTATATTGAATTATATATTTAAAAACATTTAATTTTACTTAACTAGGTGAAGCAGTGTGACATAAGGAGATGGTTAGAATTCTCCTTTCTGCTAGTCCAACAGCTTTTAAAATGCCATTTCGATTATAAAGTTGAATTAGCACCAAACAAGTTTTATATCTAAATATTAGCATATAATCATAAAACACATTAAAATTTACTTATTTGAGTCATGTGTATTTTCACTTGAAGAAATTGTACATGACAATGAAAGATATTTTTTAAAAAACTTTTAAACAGCTTTTAAAATTGTAATGTGATATCTGCAAGCATGAAATTTCAAAAGTGTGTCCTGTCATTTACCAGTGTGAATAATAGTGGGAATGTGAAGAAATGCATAATTATTTACATCTTTATTTTTTATGAGGTTTTGTACTTGGCCCTCCTCACTTGATTTGTTTAAGCAAATCTGAAAATAAATTTTTCTACTCCCCACTCCCATATTTATCTACAAATTATGTGCCCAATAGAATCCTCAAAGAAGCTTCAAATATCTATCCATCATAGATGCCTGAATCTAGTTTTAGAGGGTACATCAGAAGTTTAGAAATTCTCTGGGTTTGTCTTCTGCTTTTTTTGGTAATCTTGAAAAATATGCTTTGATTTTCTTCTTCTTTCCTTACTGGATTGCAAATAGAGTGAATATTATGAATGAAAATCTCATCTTCTCACTCCCCTGCTAAAACTCTTCACTGTCATCTCTTGCCTTCAGGATTGAGTCCAGGCTCCCTGAAGTGGCTTTCACGTGTTTCAAAAGCCTATCTGCTCAGCTTTCTCTCTTAGCACTCCTGGCTCCAGCCACACTTAGGCCATTTGTATATAGTATTTCCTTTTACTACTGCCTGGAAATCTCTATCCAATTCCCTATCTTCCACTTCTCTGTGTATGTCTAACTCCTTTTCATTCTTTATGACAAAGCTTAGATGCCACTTTTCCAAGACTCCTTCTACATCCCCATAAACCTGGATTGGGTGCCTTTCATGTGCTTCCACGGCATTTTTTTTTACTTTTCCCACCATCATGTACATTACATCCTATTGCTATTACCTGTTCTCCACCAGATTATTCTTCTCCACCAGATTATGAACTGTGAGAAAAGGGGCATGCCCCTCGTATCCATACTTTTGTACTTAGCATAAATCATAGTATCAAGCACATAATAGTTTTTCAAGGAAGATTTGTTTAATGAACGGATACAAACATAATGGATGGCTTTTCAAATGGAAGGAAGAAAGGAAGGAACGAGGGAAAGAAGGAAGGAAAAGAAAAGAAAAGAGCATGACTACTTGCACTTGCTATAACTAAGGAAAAAAATCATTTTTCCACCACTCCCTTTCCCCTTCCAGAATTTTCTGGTGAGCAAGAAATCCTGTCTTATGAGTTTGATGAAAACAGGTTAAAGAAAAAGTTGCTTAATTTCTTAACATTGGTTATTTCATTTTGTTATTATGGCAGAGGTGATGTCTGTAGGTTTTTAAAATTTTTATTCTTCAGAATGAATGCATTTTTTAAAAATGTAGGCCTTTAAAAATAGTAATTATGCTATATTAACTATATTTCTCTAATTAAATGTAAAAGTGGAATTCTATTCATAACAGAATTGTACTTACAGGAAATAATAATCAAAGTCTATATTTCTGTGGTTTCAATACACAAATAAAACTGAAGAATCTGGTTAATTTTACCTTTAGAGTGTAAGTTTTCAGTGAGGCCCTTTCTGTAATTAAAGATACTACATATTAAATTAATTAAATGTCATTTCATTAAGATATTAATAATACTGTTCATGTATTCCAGTTCTTCTATATTTCTATATTTAAATAGCATCAACAATTATAAAGGAACAGAAACATGTTTAAGACTGAAGAAACATTTGTCCCTAGAGATATTATGAATAAAGTATCACCTTTCTTAATTTGAAAATCACCATTATTTTTAATCAGCATGTACTAATGAACATTACCAATTTGCCCTTTCTTTTCATTCATAATATTTAGTTTATTGCTGGTATTTCAATGGAAATTCTATTGAAAAACAACTGAGGTGCTGCTAAGGAGAAAGGCTAGACTGAGAAACTTTGCTTTATAGTGTCAGGATTCATCTTGCACTTCCTTTGAGACTACTGAAATGCTTCTGATTCTCCATCTTCATTCTTCAATGTGTAAAATGAAGTTGGCCTCTGTGCACTCAAGGCTGATTCTCATTCTTTCCCCCCCACCTCTTTCTCTCTTTCTCTCTCTTTCAATACCTTCCTCATCGTTGGATTATTTTTCTTAATCTATAAATATTCTCAAAGATTTTCCATTATAAGATAAAACTTGTCTCTAACAATAGCCCTTCAGCTATTACCCTCTATATTTTCTGTGATTGCTAAACTTCTTGAAAAAGCAGTATTTACATGATCACTTCTTATTTCATGGTGGTCCATTTGTATCTCCTCTACTCTGTTGAAACTTCTGCCACAAAGATCACCCATAACTTTTGGTCAAGAAAAATCAGTTCTTTTCCCAAGTTATCTGCCTCAAAACTCCTATAATGTTTGGCACTGTCTGTCTGCCTTCTTAACACTCTTCACCCTTTATTTTACATCATTCTATATTCCTAATCTCCGTGCCATTTCTGGATTGTTACTTATCTGGTCCTTTTATTCCTCTAGGCTTCTCATTTCTTTTCAAGTTTCCACCTTCTAAAGCATTCTTAGTCTGTACAACATCCCACTTGGCAGTTTTTTGGCTTCAAACTATCAACTAGGTACAAATGCCAAATTCATACTTTTACTCAAAATGTATTAGCTTCAGCCCCTCATTTTTGACTGCTTGCTGCACACCTCCACTTTGACAGTCTGCTAACAACTCAGACTCACTATATTCTTTTCATGTCTTTTCCTTGTTCTATTTTTCATTGCTGTTAGTATTGATTTTTATGATGCTTTGTTTTTTTTTTTAAAAAGCCTTGGGCTTCCCTGGTGGCGCAGTGGTTGAGAGTCCGCCTGCCAATGCAGGGGACACGGGTTCGTGCCCCGGTCTGGGAGGATCCCACATGCCGCGGAGCGGCTGGGCCCGTGAGCCATGGCCGCTGAGCCTGCGCGTCCGGAGCCTGTGCTCCGCAATGGGAGAGGCCACAACACTGAGAGGCCCGCGTACCGCAAAAAAAAAAAAAAAAAAAAAAAAAATAAAATAAAATAAAATAAAAAGCCTTTTAACATATATTTAATTTCATTGCTACAAGAATAGTTTGCAATAGAAGGTTGAGACTTCCCTAACAGGAAAGAGAATATAAAAAAATCAGAGAATATAATTGAGATACAGGTAAAATGCTATGGCATTTTATCAAAGTGACCAAGGAGTAGGAAATAGTTGTGCAATAAAGAAAACAGGAGACCTGGGACTTCCAAAATGGTGGAGCAAGGAGTTTCATAAATCTGTTCCTCCTTAAAAGCAATAAAAACACTAACAAAAATTGTCAAAATGAAAATTTTTAAATCTTGAAATTAAACAAAGATTTCAAACAATCTGAGGAGTATTTACTCAAGAAAAACTCTGAATCCTGGTAAGAGCAGGGTGATTTGTGACATTTTGACTTGACCCATTTCTATCCCCCTCTCCTCAGCTCTGCAATCTTGCAATCACAGTAGCTATGAAAACTGTAACCTTGCAAACAAAGGAAGAGGCAGACTGAGTATGGCTCTCCTCACAATTCCCATCCCCAGTGCATTGTCACAACTAACTTGACCTTTCTTGTAGCTCTCTAGCAACACCCCACCCCACGAGCAAGGTGTTGTCATCTTTTGACTTGTTTCATATCTTGCTCAGATGGAAAGGCCCTATCCTCAGGACATTTGCCAAAAATATTCAGTAGCTTTACATTGCAGTTGCCTGAGGCTGCAGTAACAGTTGTGGCCAACTAGAGTTTGGCTAAAAACTTGAAAGGAAGATCTGGGGAATAAGATGTCCATAGGGGATTTTAAAACTCTGACATATCCCTGGGGAACAAGCCAGCCACGTGCACGTGCAGAGTGGTGCGCTTGCCCAGGGAAGGCAGAGAGGGTGCCAGTATTTTCATCTCTGGCTGATGGAGAGGTGCTGTGTGAGCTGGAAGCTGAGGCTAAGGTAGAGTTGTAAACTACCTGAGTGATGAAGGTATGCCACAATATGTATGCAGTGCTCCTTGACAAAGGGTAAAAGATTTATTGTTTCAGACATGTAAAGAAACCTGTGACAAACTACAGGCATACCTTGGAGATATTTGGTTTGGGTTCCAGACCACCACCACAATAAAGCAAATATCACAGTAAAGCAAGTCACACGAATTTTTGTTTCCCAGTGCATATAAAAGTTATGTTTATGTTTACACTATACTGTAGTTTAAGTACACAATAGCATTATGTCTAAAAAGAACAATGTACATACCTTCATTAAAAAATACTTTATTGCTAAAAAATGCCAAAGCAATTACAATAATAACATCAAAGATCACTGATCACCATAATAAATATAAAAATAATGAAAAAGTTTGAAATATTCCAAATATTATCAAAGTGTGACAAAGTGAACAAATGCTATTGGAAAAATGGCACTTATAGACTTGCACGATGCAGAGTTACCACAAACTTTCAGTTTGTAAAAGAAAAAAAAAAAGAAAATGCAGTAAAGCAAAGCACAATAATGCTAGTATGCTTGTATTACTGACCACTAAGCTATTTACTGGACAAACACTACAGTGAATGCAGAATTTACAGAGTTCATCCAGAAAAATCACTAAATCAACAAAGAACAAAGCAACAAAAACAAGAACAACATAAATTATGGGGAGGTAGTGATCTGATTTCAAAAATGGCTACATAGGGCTTCCCTGGTGGCGCAGTGGTTGAGAGTCCACCTGCCGATGCAGGGGACACGGGTTCGTGCCCCGGTCCGGGAAGATCCCACATGCCGCGGAGCGGCTAGGCCCGTGAGCCATGGCCGCTGAGCCTGCGCGTCCGGAGCCTGTGCTCCACAACGGGAGAGGCCACAACAGTGAGAGGCCCACGTACCGCAAAAAAAAAAAAAAAAAAAATGGCTACATTATCTTATATAAAATGTATATTTTTCAACAACAAAAATTATGAGACAAAGAAAAAGGAAATAAAGAAACAGGAGAGTATGGCCCATATACAAGAAAATAAGCAGTCACTAGAAGTTGTCTCTGAAGGGGCCCACATGTAGGATTACTGGACAGAGTTTATAATAAAACCTTTGTAAATATGTTCAATGAACTAAAAGAAATGGTATCTGAAGAATTAATGAAAAGTTTCAATAAAGAGTATCAGTAAGTATTAATATATAGAAATTATAAAAAGATAAATTCTACAGCTGAAAAGTACAATAAAAAAGGGAAACATTCACTATATGGGCTCAAAATATTTTCTAATTCCCCTTGGGATTTCTTCTTTGACATATTGTTTATTTAGGACTATGCTATTTTAAATTCTACCTATTTAAGGATTTCCCAAATTTCTTTCCATTTTTGATTTCTAATTTAATTCTGTTGTTGTCAGAAACGTACTGTATATGATTGCAGCCCTTTTAAATTTATTGAGGCTTCTTTTATGTCCTAAGACATGGTCTACCGTGGAAAATATTCCATGTGTACTTGAAACATGCTAAAAGGCATCCATGAAAATCCCACAACTAAGATCATACTTAATGGTAAAACATTGAATAACTTTCCCTGTGGTCAGGAGCAAGACAAGGATTTTCCACCCTTGCCACTTCTATTCAACATTGTACTAGAGGGTACTAGCTAGTGCAGTTAGTTAAGAACAAGAAATAAAGGCATGCACAGTGAAAAGGGAGAAATCATACAATCTGTATTTACAGGTATGATCTTATAAATAGAAAATTATACAGAATCCACTAAATATACTATCAAAACTAATAAATGAGTTCAGAAGATTTGCTGGATATGAGATCAATATACAAAAATTAATCATTTCTATACACTAGTGATACAAAATGAAATTAATAATCATTTATAATAGTATCAAAAAGAACAAAATGCTTAGGAACAAGTTTGACAAAAGTAGGTCAAGATTTATACATTGAAAACTACAAAACATTATTGAAGAATATTAAAGAAATTCTAAATAAATAGAAAGACATCACTTGCTCATGGGTCAGAAGACTTAATATTGTTATGATGGCAATATTAAAAAAAATTGATATACAAATTGAACACAATATCAAAATCCTAACTGACTTTTTTGCAGAATCTTACAGGGTAATCCTGAAATTCTTGTAGAAATGCAAGGGACACAGAAGAGCCAAAGCAATCCTGTGCAATAAGAAAGAAAGTAGATGACTCACACTTTCTCATTTTAAAACTTACTACAAACCCTTAAATGTAAAGCTATAATATTAAAGAAAATGTACTGGCATCAGGTAGACATGTAGATGAATGGAATAGAATAGAATGTGCAGAAACTAACCTTTATAATAATGGTTAATCGATTTTTGACAAGGTTGCTAAGAGAATTCAGTGAGACAAAATAGTCTTTTTTAAAAATCATGCTGAGACAACTTTATAGTCACGTACAAAAAAATGAATTTGGACCCCTTAACTCATACCATGTGCAAAAGTAAACTCAAAAAGGATCATAGACTAAAATTTAGTAGCTAAAACTATAAAAATCATAGAAGAAAACATACAAGTAAAATCTTCATGACCTTGGGTTCGGCAATTATTTTTTTAGGTATGACATTGGTGTGACAATAAACAAATTCAAAGTTGAAATGTTTGTGCTGCAAATGATACCTTGAAGAAAGTACAAAAACAGCCCACAGAATGAGAGAAAATATCCACATGCCCAATATCTGATAAGGGCCTTGTTTCTAGAATATATAAACATCTCTTACAATTTAATAATAAAATGACAAGTAACACAGTTTTTTAAATGTGTGAAGAGTTTGAAAAGAGTCCCCAAAAAGGATATGCAAATGAACAATAAGCACATGAAAAGATATTCAACATTATTAATCCTTAGGGAAATGCAAATCAAAATCACAGTGAGATACCACGTCACACTCATTAGGATGGCTATCATAGAAATGACAGACAAAAACTTTGAGAAAAGCTGTAGAGAAACAGGAACCATCATTCATTGCTGGTGGGAAAGAAAAATGGTGCAGCCATTTTGGAAAAGAGTTTTGGAAAGCAGTAATTTAAAAGCTTAAACATCTGGTTATCATATGTCCCAGCAATTCCACACCAAGATGTATGTCCATAAGAAAAGAAAATCTGTGTCTACTCAAAAACTTGTACATGTTTTCATAGCTGCCTTATTCATAATAGACAAAAATGAAAACACCCCAAATTTCCATCAACTTATGAATGGTTACACAAAATGTGGTTGTTATACAATTTAATACCATTCGTCAATAAAAAGAAGTGATGTGCTGATAAACACCACAACATAGATGAACCTTGAAAACATTATGCTAAGTGAAAAAAAGCTAGTCACGAAAGACCACATACTGTATGATTTCTTTTTTATTAATTGTTCAAGATAGGCACATCTATAGAGGGACAAAGTAGATTAGTGTTTGCCTGGGCAGTGGTGAGTGGGGGGGCGGGCAGCAAGATGAAAGTACTCACTAAGGTGAAAGTTGAATCTAGCCAACAAGAGTTGTGGCCAAATGCTGCTTAAATATTATTTATATGCTGTAGTAATATTGATGTAGAAATTCATTGAAATGGTTTATCTTTTGTACATCAAATTACGTAAATAAAATTCTGCATGGCCTATAAAAGCTAGTCTAAGCATCGGTGATCTTGCTACAAGTAGCAACAGAAAATAAACATTGTTCTTTTGTTCTATTTTTTCATATGTCTCAGATTTTTCTTCTGCTGTATGTATCATTTTTCTGCTTTGCTTTTCATTTAAAAGTGAACAGTTTTAATGGAAGTATTTAAGTTAAATTTCAGCTTTGCCTGTGCTTTAGCTTATTATACTAATTTCATGGAAATGTTGACATTATATAATTCCTGTTTTTGAATTCTCTTTTTTAGGTGTCCTCAGATCTTCTGATGGTGTGGGGAAACCCACACATCACCATAGACCCTGATAATGCAATTCCCTATATTCTACACGTATGCCCTTGGAAACGTGGTATATTCAAAGGTAACAAAATTGTTAATGAAATGTTATTGACTACCATACTGGGAAAGATGCGTGATCAGAATAAATTAAAAAGTAACTTAAATTTCCCCTTTCTAATAAATAACCCAGAGGGAAATTTAGTTTTCCATTTCAGTCATTACCTTTCTAAATAATCAGAGCTTTGGGGCATACATTTTATGTCTATAGTGCTATACTCTCTTGTCCATTTTTTAAAATTTATTTGTGGGGCAAATTCCTAGAAGTAGAAATATTTAGTTAAGCCATTTACATTGAAAATTGTGGTAAACACTTTCAAATAGTTATATCAATTTATGAGCCAGACACCGTCCTATGAGAATATCTCTTTATAGGACTAAGTATTATAAAAACATGTACATATACTTAATTGAACATGAAAAATAGGTTAAAGGCTTTGGTATATGTGAAGTTTTCTTTGTTTCTCTCTAGTAAAACATTCATTTATGCAAATTGCCTGATGGTCCCTGAAAAGAATTGCTTGCTTGGGAATGGGAGTGAGGGGTATTCCTACAAAGCTTTTGATGAGAGAGGAGGTGAGAGGTGTAGAAGACTAACAGGGAAGAACTGAGAGACTGTAATTCATCAAAGGAATAATTGTTCTCTTCGGGAGAGAATTCAGTGTCCCATGGTGGTTAGATCCTGCTGAGGAAATTATTAAAATGTTGGTAAATGGATACAGTTTAAAAATGTAGAAAGCATACAGCCAGTAGCAATCTTGTACTGCCTGGAAGTAGTAGCCCCTCATCCTTGCTTGCCTCAACAAAGAATGTTTTAGGAAAAGGTCTGTACCTAGCATAGGAGCTGTAGAGAGCTGCTCCAAATAAGAAAGTACATAGAGAGTAGGCTGAATGCCAGCGCTGTTAACAAGCAGATGGGAAATTTCAGAATGGCAACCACAGTGATCCAGTTACTACCACTGTAATAGAATATGCTACGGGTGAATAGCCAACCCACCTATCCCCACTCTCTACTTCTAGTTGGCTTGACCTCAAATGTCACCATAGGGGCTTCCCTGGTGACGCAGTGGTTGAGAGTCCGCCTGCCAATGCAGGGGACACGGGTTCGTGACCGGTCTGGGAAGATCCCACATGCCGCGAAGCGGCTGGGCCCGTGAGCCATGGCCACTGAGCCTGCGCGTCCGGAGCCTGTGCTCCACAACGGGAGAGGCCACAACAGTGAGATGCCCGCGTACTGAAAAACTAAAAAATTAAAAAAAAATAAGGTCACCATAGTCATAGCTGTTAGCATCTTGTGAAATCTTCCCGTCACTTTTCAGACATTTGGCTTTACAGAGTCCATTAACAATTCTCCATGTGATAGGTAGATTTTGAACTAGAGTGAGCCTATTCCAGGCATTTCAATAAAGTAGCATATTTTTTGCCATTTTTAATGTAATTCACAGGATAGAAATGTAAATTTCAGTTTTCATTTTAATCATCAAATGACAATCCTAATTTTCCTTAGTTCTGGAATTTTAACTAGTCTTTTGTAAAGAGTAGCAAGTGATTCAGAATTGCTATTATTATTTTTTATGTAAGTAATAAATCTGAGTTTCATGTTCTATAAAAGGCAGTGAGGTCTGCTATGTGTGAGAAGGAACATAAGAGGAACTTCAAACAGTAGAACATTGTTGAATTGGGAGTGTTTATGACTCCTTTAAGCAAAACGGAGCTGCTGATCCATGAATCAGACTCTTAAAGTTATAGAAAGGGAGCTAAGAAGAATTAAATGATCAGATTTAATATATCTTTCCTTTGTATAGTCATTTTTGTTGATTTTGGCAGCATTTCTGAGACCATAAAATTTCAAAACATATTTTCACTGATCAGATAAGGACTCTTAGCATGCTGATTTGAAGGACTTTAGAAGAAATTTGGGGAACTTAAAGGCAACTCAGGATACATCGTTAGGTGAGGATGAATTGGTAAATATTGCTGGCTACACAAGAGCTTTTGCAGGCTTCATAATTTTGAAAAATATTTGCAAGACATGTTCGTGATTGTTCTTCCCAGGGCGGTCCTTTAAATTTGAATTAATGTTGCCATTATGATTTGGACAGGCTGAGCCTGTAAAGAAGGTAAACTCCATTTTTATTGATATTACTGTTGGAAGGCTGCTACAATATTTTAAGCAGTGTAAATGTAATTGCTTCTGAACAGTTGTTAATCTGTTGTAATGTAAAGAAAACTAGACTAAAATTTTCATACATATATGAGAACGTTCCTATTTGTGCTGGTTAAAGAAGTATGTCAATGTGCATGTGTACCTCACCCATCTTAAAAAGAAAAAACTTCGTGCACATTTTCAGTTCTGTCCTTAGTTATATAAACAATTATTTACAAAAGGCCTATAATTTGGAAAGTCTTGATAAGTATAGTAGTTATAAACAAAGCTGATCTTTAACCAATTATGCTCTGTTTGTTAAAATGTTTTCACAGGTGCTTTTCCTCATATGTTGGCAAATACTCAATTGTTTGAGCTCCACTTAGGTGTAACTTTTTTTTTTTTTTTTTTTTTTTTTTTTTTTTTTTTGCGGTACGTGGGCCTCTCACTGTTGTGGCCTCTCCCGCTGCGGAGCACAGGCTCCGGACGCGCAGGCTCAGCTGCCATGGCTCACGGGCCCAGCCGCTCCGCGGCATGTGGGATCCTCCCGGTCCGGGGCACGAACCCGTGTCCCCTGCATCGGCAGGCAGACTCTCAACCACTGCGCCACCAGGGAAGCCCTAGGTGTAACTTTTGATCTCTAGCCACCACAGCCCCTCCCTTTGCCCCCCACCCAGACTTCCCAACAATTCAGCAACAAATAAAGTGTTAACACATGCCTCAGGACTTGGATCCAGTGTCCTTCCTGACTGGTCAGAGCTGGAATATAGGTTTGGTAATTATCTCAAATATTACCACTGGATAAAAGATAGATGTCATATGGCTCCTACTTCCTAGGAATTCATATCTGGTGGTAGAAATAGATATCCATAAGTCATCTCGGTACAAGGTACACACTGATGTACCACGAATTTAAACATGGCACTGCAGAGCATGATATTGGGAAACGTTAACCCTAACAGTGGGAGTCCAAGAGGGCATCTTAGGAGATAATGGGTTTGATCTGGACCTTAAAGGATGAACTGGGATTTATCAGCCGTTATGGTGGGGAGCGCATTCTAGCAGAGGAAACAACCTTATTGAAAACACAGAGAAGTTACTTTCTGTAAATAATGAATACAGGGGTGTGTCTGGAGTGTGTGTTTATGGTAGCCAATGCAGAGTGATATACAGTTAGAAAACCAGGCAGACTTTGCTGGACAGAGTTGTGTTTTACTTCTTACTGCAGTTGGAGCCATTGAAAATTTCTGAGAGGCATGAGTCAACTGAGTTTTAGAAAGAAAAGTCTGGAGGTAACATATAAAATGGATAGGAGGTACAAGAGAGGGTGGATAGATCTGAGAGATCATTTAGGGGCCTTTAGCAATATTCTGGTTGATTAGTTCTCAGTATTAGTTTGTGCCTCTTCTCCCAAAAGCAGACCCTGAGAAAAGGGTTTAATTGCAAGTAGTTTTTTTGAGAGGTGATCACAGGAAGCACGCTGACCAAATGGGGAAGTAAGATGCTGAAGGGAAAAAGTCAGAAAATGAGCTAGATATCAGATTACTGCTGAGACCTGGGGAACCTCACTGGGAACTTTCTGAGAGAATTGTCAGGCTGAAGGGTAAAGAAATTGGGGTAAACATCCTCTACCTCCTTTCCCTCAATGATTAAAGTTTGTTCTTAGGGCAGATTCCCATGGCAGTGAATTCCCACTGGAAAAGAGTCATAGCAAACCACTGGTGTGAATGCGAACTGTCTGCAGAGGGGACTGAGTCATATGTGGCATATACTAAAGTAGGTGTCATGGCATATTGATTGGTAGGTAGAAATTTTGAGAAATGGATGGAACTGGAATTATCACAGGAGCCTGCAGTGAACTACAATCATGTTTCAGGCATACCTATGTGGAGGTTTAAATTTGAATGCCTCTTTGGCCATGGAACAAAAAGTTAAGGTTGACCACTTAAATGAACATTAAGGGCAGACCAAACTAAGCCAGTGCTAGTGGGTTAAAAAAAACAGAAGTGAAGTTTCAAGAAAAGTAACAATGGAAAATGATGCTGTAGCAGCTTGGGTTTCCAGGGAATCAGACTCTGAGATGGGAGATTAGTTTATAGGACATTTATTAGGGAATGTGTTGTGATCAACACTTGTGAAAGGAAAAGGTAAGAAAACATACTGACCGGAGGGAAAAGTTGAGTTTCCGGACAGGTGGAATGAAGGCTTTTAGTCAACTCACTGGGGCCTCTGAAGCTGGGATGGTCCTCTGGACTTGTCCCAAGTTAGGATAAGGGGACTGGGCCTTTATGCTGCTGTGCTGATCAGTCATTGAAAGTGGACTACATGTGGAAGGAGGTTTGACCTTGGGTGAGACTTTTTTTTTTTTTTTTCACTCAAGGTGCCATGCCTAAAGAGGGCTTGACCAAATAGTCATTTTCCAGCATTATTCCTAGTAGCAACAGAAATAAGTCCTTCATTCCTGAAAAGGAAAATGGTTGATGTAGCATAATGTCTATCACAGCTGCATTTGATGAAGATTGAATAAGGAGAGAGAAGGGAGAAAGGCGAGTCAAGTGTACTTCTGATAGTAAGCAACTCTAAGGAAGGTGATACCATTAACTGCGAGAGAGAGATCAGCAGGTTAGATTTACTAGTTAGGGAGGGAAAGCCCAGTTCTATCTTGATTTGAAGATTATCTTTTTTGTGTCAGTAAATTTCATAAAAATGGAAAAATATTGAGTCAGTCAACCTAGATATGAAAGCATAGAACCTTAAAGGGAAACAGACACACAAAACCAAGCAAACAAAAACACCGTGTGTAAAGGCAGAAATGTGTTAATGACTAAATGCATTAAAACGTAATGGCCTAATTCTCTCCTTAACAACCAGAAAATGACCTCTCTGGTCATTAGAATGCAAAAAGCGAATATTACTGTCCATTATTACAGGATTAGTATGTAACAAAATATAGACATGTAGTAATGGCCTGTGGCTTATTTGTAGTAGTGAAATATGCAACTAAATTTCCATTCGTCTCAGGTAGAAACTTGATTTTTTGTACAAGGCCAATATTTAGTGAAGATGATTAGGCATTAACAGTTAGCATATACTTTAGTAACAATAATCCTTAAATTTATTTTGATTGCAATAACATGATTCACAAATATGATTTAGAGATGGCTGTAAACATGCATGTTCACAACATAGAGCAACTCACTCCTAATATAGCACTAAGAAAATGAACTTGTAAGAATTAAGGTTATACAATTTGATATAACGTACATATCATTTTTTCTAATAGTTTGCTCCATTTGCTCTTCAATAATCTACATGGAACACATATGTCTCTGGCATAACTGTTCTGAGTTTCTTATGAGGAAATCACAGTAATCAGCTCAGTGCCCTCCAGCTTGTGAATATCAGGGTGATAATATAACTTTAAAAAGCAGATTTTAATAAAAACAAACAGGTGACTGTCTAAACTTGTGGGAATACCACTAGGGCCCCCTTTCTGTGAAGAGAAATGAAGAGTTATGAAGCTAAATAATTAATTTGGGGTTTAGTAGTCCAAAAATATAATGTGAAATCGGGACCCCAAACCATGCAAGCCTGGGCTCTTTGACAGGTTTGTTTTCTGATTCCCAATTATGACCCCGAAAGGCAAGACTCCAGGATACCACAGAGTAGTTCATATTCCAGAACAGATATCTCCAGTGATGGCTCAGTGCAGTGGATTCCTGCTTTCTTAGCTTGTATGTGTGTTTAACTTAAACTTGGCAGTTGAGAGAGGATTCTCTGAACATCTCTTCCAACATATTATGGAAATGGCGATCCCTAGATACCTTTAAACAGCTTTTATCTTACTGTTAACCAATGCAGTTGATTTATCTAACCTAAGCATAAGACTTTGTAATTATCCCTTATGATCCCCCAGTTGTGAGGAACATACTTTCATCTCCAGGGAAGAAGTCTTTAGAAATCCTTCCAATTGTTAATGACATTTATTTG
Source organism: Hyperoodon ampullatus (assembly GCF_949752795.1). NCBI lineage: Eukaryota > Metazoa > Chordata > Mammalia > Artiodactyla > Ziphiidae > Hyperoodon > Hyperoodon ampullatus. The sequence continues at coordinate 33,643,515 of NC_136913.1, forward strand.
TGAAAAAAAAAAGGGGGGGGGAACTTGGGTAGTTGAATATCTTATCTTTGTCTGCAGAGTCGTGGAAGTCCACAAGGACTATTTATTGAACTATTTAAATTTATGAACTAAAATCAGACTGAAATAATTTAATATGTTGATCATGGCATGGTAGCCTAAAATGATCTCTAAACATTAAACAAGAGTATTTTTACACCTAAAACTAATATAATGTTATATGTCAATTTTATCTCAATTAAGAATAAATATTTAAAAATTTTAAAGGATATTTTCATAAACCATTCACTTACAGTGTCAAGTATTTAATTGTTCAGGATACTACATGGACACAGTTCAATACTGTGCTTTAACTGTTTATTCTACAGTAGAAAACTAAATGCTGAGAATCCACGTTTTAAGGTGGTTTCCAGTCATATTAGTAAATGTAGTCTCTACCCTGAACATTCATGATAAAGTAGTCTTAAATTCTCTCTTATATCTGTGCCCCTTGACAAGCTGATAGCTCTAGAAAGTTGGTAACAATGGTGATTTTGATGTAGCCCACAATTACCTTGTATTTTTTCAGCAGCAGCCGGAAGTGCTTTTTCACTTGCTGAAAAGTGATTGCATTCATTCAGTTCAACACAACTGTAAATTAGAGCTAAGATTTATTTCTGCAAATTTGCAATTCAGAAGTCCTTATGCTAGAATGAGATCTATTATGACATTGGCACAAGAAAGCCTACTCTAAATGATTGCAAACAAGCTTTTAGTCAGCTTTGCTAAAGATTTTTAAAAATTTCTTTTCGATGAACTTCTGCTTAATGTCAAAACGGAATGTTTAATGTGAGCATAACAAAGTTCTTAAGTTAGGCCTATGTTTAAACAAGATGGGGGTTTCCCTGGTGGCGCAGTGGTTGAGAGTCCACCTGCCGATGCAGGGGACACAGGTTCGTGTCCCGGTCCGGGAAGATCCCACATGCTGCGGAGCGGCTGGGCCCGTGAGCCATGGTTGCTGAGCCTGCGCGTCCAGAGCCTGTGCTCCGCAACGGGAGAGGCCACAACAGTGAGAGGCCCACGTACCGCAAAAAAAAACAAAACAAAAAAAAAAAAAAACAAGATAGGAATAGTTTTTATAGCTGGCGTCCTGCTACTCTCCACCATCTAGACAGATATGTATTACCAGTTGCCATCTTTGAAATAGAAATTCAGTTCAAAATTTGATTTCTAATATTGTATGTGATGAGAAGCCTGCTTGTCATGTGTATTTTCAGAATGTGATGCTGAGCAAAAGTAGTGCTATTTAAATTTGCATTTTTTCATTTAAAGTTTGGGCAGTATGTTCATGCTAACCAGCACATCACAATGGCATAATTGAACATCTTTTCCTTTGCTATCTCTTATCTTACTGCTATTGTGTTGCAAAGGAACACTTTCGGAAGTCACGTGTGACTTCAACCTCCAATTATATCATTCTCTGGTTGGGCGACCTTGGTAGTATACTTAACATCACTGATTATCAGGTTTCTTACATGTAAAATATAGATAATACTTAACCTTTCCTTAACCTTAACCCAGGGTAGTTATGGGCATAAAATGGGAATATATGAAAAGTACTCATCTAGTAGGTGCTCAACTAATGTTTATCACTCTTATTTAATATGCTAACTCCCATTTTTGAAAATTCCCTAACATGATATGGATATATGGGAGGATTTAGGGCTTCTTTTGTCTCCACTCTCTCCTAGTTTGTCTCAATGAAAATGCCAGAGAAAGTGCTATCAAAAGCTTGGCTAAAACTGAATTTGGATCTTGCTGGCCTGTTCCCACCAGTGTTGTAGACTGTGCCCAGTTATAGGAGCATAAAAACCAATTAGATGCCACTGGTCTTTCAAAACAAATGTTGGTGCTTTAAATGCCATAAAGCATTTTCATGCTCTTTTAGTTGAAAAATATGGTTTACAAAAAAAAAACAGGGCCTTTGAGGCACTGCAGAGAGAATGAATTGGGTTTGTTTGTATCCTCTCATGGTCTTCTGGGATTTCCTCTTTGCTTTCACCATCTCTGCTTTCCCAGGCAGCCTCTGCTCTGATGTTTCGTAAAAGCTCTAGCCACCTGCATGGTATTACCCTGGGGGGCTTGTGAACACTAGATTTGTTTTTCCTGCCCCTGACCCCAAAATCAAAATTAGTATTAACTCTAGTCTCAAGGTCTACTCAGATGATTGGCTAGAGGTAAATTCATGCACGTTAATAGATCAATGAGCAACAACAAATCCTGCATTTTCTGCCTTTACACGGGATGATCTGTCCTTTGAGTGCCAGACTAGCATTGGCCTGCAGACCAACACCTGGCATATAGCAGCAGGTATCTGGTCAGTGTCAAATGGAAGAAGCAATACATTTCAAAAATAAAATTATTTCTAAAATATTTTTTAAATTGCTTAGTAGTGCAGTAATAGGAGTGCAGTAAAATATGAGAACAAGGAAGATTTACAAACTTGAAGAAAAACATAAATTTGAAAACTGCATATATTCTGTCAAACTGAAGGAAGACACTCTTGCAATTCCAGTGTTTGCTGTGGGGTCATGTGTCAGAGACATAGTTCTCCCTGGGAGTGCAAGGTAGGCCGTAGATGCTCTATTGAATATGAATTTAGGTTGCTTTCAGAAGAAGGCTCTAGTGGCTTCCCAATCCACCCATGATATTCTGGTTAAAAGCTTTATATTTGAATTTTGAACTAGTGATATATGTATATATATGTCTATGTATATATATATACACACATACATATATATCGTTATTAAGAAAATAAAACTTTCTCCCTCATTTCGCCACCTCTCTCTTATCCCCCCTCCTGTGTGTGTGTATGTTGTATGTGTGTGTGTGTGTGTGCACGTGTGTGTGTGTGCTTTACTAGTCAAAAGAATTTGTGTATTTTGTAAGGAGTTATTTATAGTAAAATGAAAATATGATTTGGCAAGTCATTGGCTTTTAAAAAAATTTATTTATTTATCATGTATTTAATTTTTGGCTACATTGGGTCTTCGTTGCTGCGTGCGGGCTTTCTCTAGTTGTGGCGAGCGGGGGCTAGTCTTTGTTGAGGTGCGCGGGCTTCTCATTGCGGTGGCTTCTCTTGTTGCGGAGCACAGGCTCTAGGCGCGCGGGCTTCAGTAGTTGTGGCTCGCGGACTCTAGAGCACAGGCTCAGTAGTTGTGGTGCACAGGCTTAGTTGCTCCGCGGCATGTGGGATCTTCCTGGACCAGGGCTCGAACCCGTGTCCCCTGCATTGGCAGGTGGATTCTTAACCACTGTGACACCAGGGAAGCCCCCAAGTCATTGGCTTTTCTCAAGTAAAACTTTTACTGAAGAATCTCAGAGAGAGGGGTTTATTGTAAATAATTTATTCATACACTTTTTTTAAAAAATTTCAAATTCAAAGCATCATTCAAAGAGGCTTTCTATTATGTGAGGAATTAAACATAACCTCTTGGAATTAAAAGGGTTAGAAGAACATTCAGAAATTCTGAAACTTTAAAACTATTTTTTGTCTTTTCAATATTTTTTCTTTTTTTATTGAAGTATAGTTGATTTACAATGTTGTGTTAATTTCTGCTGTACAGCAAAATTATTCAGTTATACATATATATACATTCTTTTTTTAATATTCTTTTCCATTTTGGTTTATCACAGGATATTGATTTTAGTTCCCTGTGCTTGCATCTGCTAACCCCAAACTCCCATTCCATTCCTCCCCACTCCCCACCCCGGCAACCACAAGTCTGTTCTCTATGTCTGTGAGTGTGTTTCTGTTTCAGAGATAGGTTCATTTGTGTCATATTTCAGATTCCACATATAAGTGATATGATATGGTATTTGTCTTTCTCTTTCTGACTTCACTTAGTATGATAATCTCTAGGTCCATCCATGTTGCTGCAAATGGCATTCTTTCGTTCTTTTTTATGGCTGAGTAGTATTCCATTGTATATATGTACCACATCTTCTTTATCCATTTGTCTGTTGGTGAGCATTTAGGTTGTTTCCATGTCTTGGTTATTGTGAATAATGCTGCTGTGAACATAAGGGTGCATGTATCTTTTTGAATTATACTTTCATCCAGATACATGCCCAGGCGTGGGATTGCTGGATCATATAGCAACTCTATTTTTAGTTTTTTGAGGAACATCCATACTGTTTTCCATAGTGGCTGCACCAACTTACATTCCCACCAACAGTGTAGGAGGGTTCCCTTTTCTCCACACCCTCTCCAGCATTTCTTATTTGTAGACTTTTTAATGATAACCATTCTGACTGGTGTGAGGTGGTACCTCATTATAGTTTTGATTTGCATTTCTCTAATAATTAGCGATGTTGAGCATTTTTTCATGTGCCTCTTGGCCATCTGTATTTAAATATTTTTTCTTAACATGGATCTACTTCTAAAAGTTTTGTGAATACTGGTGAACATTTCCCTCTTAACATTCTGCATTTTTATAAAATGTGACTCCTGTTTTTATTGTGTGGATGGGGTCTAAGGATGCTTTTTAATGCTAAAATCCATTTTTATCTCATGCAGAAATTAATCATAGAAATAAGTTGAAAATAAAATGAAAAAAAAAATGAGGGCTTTACGTGGAGGCTTAAGAAGCCACCTTCACAGTGCAGTGAATCCAGACAAATGAGCAAACAATTATATTTGATATCAATGAAACATGCATGGCTTTATGGAACAAGAGGAGATATAGATAGAGATTTTAAATAGATAGATGGATAGATAGATAAAAGTCTTCTGGCTATTTAATATGATGGCTTCATTAATTATCCTGTATTAATTATCTTGCACTTGACATTGCCTTGTGCGGTAAAGATACTCATTGGTGGCTGTGAACTTCTCTTAAACACACCCTGCTTATACAGTACTTCCAATTTGGGGTGACAGTTCTCAACTTCTGTCAATATTCTGCTCAGAAGTGGTGGGTATAATATCTGAAATACACTGTATTTTTTTAACACCTTTATTGCAGTATAATTGATATATAATAAGTTGTACATATTCAAAGTACAATTTGAGAAGGTTTTTTTTTTTTTAAATTAATTAATTAATTAATTAATTTATTTATTTATTTATGGCTGTGTTGGCTCTTCGTTTCTGTGCTAGGGCTTTCTCTAGTTGTAGCAAGCGGGGGCCACTCTTCATCGTGGTGCGCAGGCCTCTCACTATCGCGGCCTCTCTTGTTGCGGAGCACAGGCTCCAGACGCGCAGGCTCAGTAATTGTGGCTCACAGGGCTAGTTGCTCTGCAGCATGTGGGATCTTCCCAGACCAGGGCTCGAACCCATGTCCCCTGAATTGGCAGGCAGATTCTCAACCACTGCGCCACCAGGGAAGCCCCAATTTGAGAAGTTTTAACATGTGTACCCCCATGAATCCATTGACACAATTCAAATAATATATTTTACCCCCTGAAGTTTCCTTGTGTCCATTTTTAATCTTTTTGCCTCTGCTCCCCTCCTGCCCAATGCCACCATTGCCCTGGACAACCATTTATCTGTTTTCTGTCACTTTATATGCATCTTATAGCATTTTATATATATATATATATACACACACACACACACACACACAGAGATATATACACACGTATACTATATATATATAACTATATACATATATATACTATATATACACACAATATATATACATAATATGTAATATTTTATATATTATACTAAATATATAACAAATATTTATAAATAATATATTTATATAAAAATTATATATAAATACAAATATTTATAAATATATAATATATAATATAATTATAAGATATATAATAATATATTGTGTATTGTGTATATGTATGTTGTGTATTGTGTATATTGTATATATGTGTATATATACACACTATATATTGTGTATATATATATTATATATTATATAATAACACATTGTACCCCCCTTTTTTGGCTGTTTTCTTTTGTGCATCGTAATGTTTTTGAGAGCCATCCACACAGTGTATCTATCAATAGTTTATTCCTTTTATTTCTGAGTAATACTCCATGGAATGGATATACCACACTTTGTTCATCTATTTACCTATTGATGGACATTTGGGTTTTGGCATTTTTTGGTAATTACAAATAAAGCTGATATGAGCATTCATGTATACGTCTTTCTATGGGCATATACTTTCATTCCTCTTGCGTAAATCACTTATATGTTGGATGGCTGGGTAACGTGGTTATTGAATTTATAACGTTTAAAGAAACTGCTAGACCATTTCTCAAAGAGATTGTTCCTTTTTCCATTCCCACCAGCAGTGTATGAAAGTTCCACTTTCTCTACATCATTGACCATACTTAGTAGGGTCAGTCCTTTCAATTTTTTCCATTTTAATTTGTTGTAGTGCTATTATAGTGTGGTTTTAATCTGTATTTCCATAATGAATAATAAATAACGTTGAACATCTTGTGCTTGTTTGTCATCCATATGCCTTCTGAATTTAAAATTTTTTTCAAGTCTTTTGCCCAGCCCCCCTATTGAGTTGTCTGTTTTCTTACTGTTGAAATTTTAGAAGTTTTTAAAAATATATTCTGGATATATTCCCTTTATCAGATATGTGCTTTATAAGTTTTTCTCCTATATGTAGTTTTCCTCTTAATTTGATTAACAGTGTCTATTAAATAGCAGAAGTTTTTATTTTTTTCCAGCTTAATTGAGGTATAATTGACAAAAATTGTATATATTTAAGATGCACAATGTGACAATTTGATATGTGTATACATTATGAAATGATTATAGAAGTTTTTAATTTTAATGAAATGCAGTTTATCAGTTTTTTCTTCTGTGGATCAGGAAGAAGCATGCAGTTTTAATTGCAATCTAGACTATCATTGCTTGCCCCAGAAATGAAAGCATAGGTTATTGTTAAAATTAAAATGTAATCAACCATTCTCTACAACAGAAATCTAAATCCTATAGATTTTAACAATCCTTTATAATCCTTTCCTGTTGTCTTTAGTGTCTTGATATACTCATGCCAAAATGTATTATAGAAAGAACAAACAGTATAATTCCACACACACACAAAAATGGAGCCTTTAGGACTACCATTGGGTACTAAGCTGCTGCACATTTTATCGTTAAAAATTAAGCATTTAGAAAGAGTGGGAGACAAGAGCTCTGTTTATGGCAGTTGTAGCCACAGCACTGGGTTTCTTTATCTCTGTTTTTTATCAGTACATAATTTTGTTTTTCCACCTTGCCTTCTGGTCCCCTAATGAAGGGGAAATAAAACAATATATGGTCTTATATAGGGCTTTTGAGTTGTTTTACAAGTGATTGTCCAATTTCTATTTGCTATGGGATAATAAAAATGCAGAAATGTTTAAGTGGGTGAGTTGGAGGAAGAAAAATACGCTGAGTATATAAATGAACTGAAATGAGAAAGAATGGAGAACGTGTACTTTTAATTCTTGAGAATATTTCATAGTATTTGAAATATTGATTAGGTTTCCTTATTATTCAATGCACATGTATTAACACATATAAGGTTATCCAAATAATGGTTTTATTTAACTGAATTGTTTCCTTAGTTTTCTAATTGTTCATTGCTAGTGTACAGAAATTTACCCTTCATTCATTCATTCATTCATTCGTTCCGGAAATGAGTCTCATTTGATTATGGTATGTAATCCTTTTGATATGCTGCTGAATCCAATTTTCTAGTATTTTATTGAAAATTTTTGCATCAGTGTTCACCAGGGATATTGGATTTTAGTTTTCTTACACTGTGTTTGTCTGGCTTTTGTATCATGGCAATGCTGGCCTCCTAGTATGAGTTAGGAAGTTTTCTCTCCTCTTCAATAATTTGCAAGTGTTTGAGAAAAAATCTTGTAAATTCTTCTTTAAATATTTGGTAGAATTAAACAGTGAAGCCATCTCGTGCTGGGCTTTTCTTTGTAGGGAGGGTTTTGATTACTGATTTAATCCTCTTACTAATTTTATGTCTATTGAAGTTTTCTATTATTCATGAGTCAGTTTTAGTAGATTGTGTGTTTTTAGGAAATTGTCCATTTTGTCTAAGTTATCCAATTTTTGGCACATAGTTGTTTATAATATTCTCTTTACATGTATATAATGCTTTTTATTTTGGTAAAAACAATAGTAATGTCCTACTTTAATTTGAGTCTCCTCTCCTTTTTTCCTAGTCAGTCTAGCTAATGGTCTACCACTTATGTTGATCTTTATAAAGAACCAACTTTTGGGTTTTTTGGTTTTCTCTATTGCTTTTCTATTCTCCATATCATTTACCTCCATGCTAATCTTTATTATTTCCTTCCTTCTGCTAGTTTTGGGTTTAATTTGCTCTTCTACAAACTCTACTAGTTCGTATAGTGTACATTTAGGTTGTTGATTTGAGGTTGTTCTTTTTTTTTTAACAAATTCATTTACTGCTATAAATTGCCCTCTTAGCACTGCTCTTAATGCATCCCTTAAATTTTGTATACTGTGTTTTCATTTTCAGTTGTCTCAAGATATTTTCTAATTTTCATTGTGATTTCTTCTTTGAAATATTGTTTGTTTAAGAGTATGTTGTTTAATTTCCAAATTTATAAATTTCATTCTTCTGTTATTGATTTATAATTTCTTTCCATTGTGATGAGAAAAAAATGCTTTGTACAATTTCAGTATTTTAAAATTTATTAAGATTTGCTTTGTGGCCTCACATGCGATCTATCCTAGACATTGTTCCTTGGTCATTTGAGAAGAACGTGTACTCTGCTCTTGTTTTGTGGAATGTTCTTTGTAAGTCAGTTAGGTCTAGTCATGTTACAGTATTGTTCACCTCCTCTATTTCCATATTTGTCTTCTGTCTGGTTGTTCTGTCCATTAATGAAAGTGGGATATTGAGGTCTCCAGCTATTATTGTAGGATTGTCTATTTCTCCTTCCAGTTTTGTCAATTTTTGCTTCATATATTTTGGGCCTCTGTTTTTAGGTGTGCATAGGTGTATAATTTTTATATATTCTTGCTGAATTGAATCTTTTTTTGATTTGATAATTGTTTATATTGTAAAATGATCCCCACGATAAGTCTAGTTAACATCCATCACTACACATAATTACATTTTTTTTCTTGTAATGAGAACTTTTAAGATCTATTCTCTTAGGAACTTTCAAATATGCAATACAGTATTATTTACTGTACATTACATCCCCATGACTTATTTTTTTTAACTGGAAGTTTGTACCTTTTGACCCCCTTCACCCATTTCACTTATCCCACCCCCAACCCCTGCCTCTGGCAACCACCAATCTGTTCTCTGTATCTATATATAAGCTCAGGTTTGTTTGTTTGTTTTTTGATTTTTTAGTTAATTGAATCTTTTATTAATATATAGTGTCCTTATTTGTCTCTTGTAAACTTTTTGGATATCTAATAAATGAGTGGTATCCAAAATATATTTTAAAGTACTAAAACTCAACAACAGTAAAATAAGTCAACTTTAAAAATTGGCAAAAGATCTGGAGACATACCTCACCAAAAAAAATATTCTGATAGCAAATAAGCATACAAAAAGATGTTCAACATCATATGTCTTTAGGGAACTGCAAATTAAAACAACAATGAGATAACACTACATACCTATTAGGATGGCTAAATTCAGAAGCCCTGACAATACCAAATGCTGACAAAGATGTAGAAAAATTGGAACTCTCATTCATTAATGGTGAGAATACAAAATGGTACAGTGGTACAGGTGCTTTAGAAGACATTTTGGCAGTATGTTACAAAACTAAACATATTCATAACATGATCCAGAAATCACAAGCCCATTTGGTATTTACCCATATAAGTTGAAAATTTATGTCCACACAAAAATCTACACATGAATGTTTATAACAGTTTTATTCATGATTGCCAAAATGTGGAGGCAACCATGATATCCTACAGTAGGTGAATGGATAAATAGTGGCATATCTTAGAATTTACTCTCTTAACTTTCCTATGTATCATACAGCAGTGTTAACTATAGTCATCATGCTGTACATTACATCCCTAGTACTTATTTATCTTATAACTGCAAGTTTATACCTTTTGACCACCTTCCTTCATTTCCCCCTACCCCCACCCTCTGCCTCTGGTAACCACAAGTCTGATCTCTTTTTCTATGAGTTTGGGTTTTTTGTTTGTTTATTTTAGACTACACATATAAGTGAGATCATACAGTATTTTTTCTTCTCTATCTGACTTATTTCACTTAGCATAATGCCTTCATAGTCCATCCATGTTGTCACACATGGTAGGATTTCCTTGTTTTTTAATGGCTGAATAAGATTCCATTGAATATACTATAATGTCTTTATCCATTCATTCGTTGAAGACACTTAGGTTGTTCCCATGTTTTGGCTATTGTAAATAATGCTGCTTTGAACAGGAAGATACAGATATCTTTTTGAGTTAGTGTTTTCATTTCCTTTGGATATATTCCCAGAAGTGAGATTGCTGGATCGTATGGTAATTCTACTTTTAATTTTATGAGGATCCTCCAGACTGTTTTGTGTAGTGGCCATATGAATTTACAATCCCACCAGCAGTGCACAAGGGTTCCCTTTTCTCCACATCCATGCCAGCATTTGTTATCTCTTGTCTCTTTGACCATGGCCATTCTAACAAGTGTGATATCTCATTGTGGTTTTAATTTGTATTTCCCTAATGACTAGTAATGAACTTAAATTTAATAGTGAATATTCTCTGAATGATAGAAATGTGTATATACAAATGCACACATATATATGTATCTATTAATTATATATGTGTATATTCCAGTGTATTTATATATGTATGTGTCTATATATCTATGTCTTTATTGATATATTACTCTTGAAATTTTATACAAAAAAATAAGTACTCTTGGTCATGAGATGGTGAATAATTTTTAGTTTTTAAAGTTTTTCAGTAATTTCTTAAATTGCTATAGTGAATACTCCTAATTTTATAATTAGAAAAATGTTTTAATATGTTTAAAGCTTGTAGTTAAGCAAAGTTTAATAATTATTATTTTTGTTCATCTCATTAATAAATTATCACTAATCCCACTCTCACCAATAAATTCATATTCATTGTATGTTTTTAGCTCTGTAGGAATTAAATTAGCTTCATCACAATACTACCTTATGTGATAGACACAGCAATTACAAATAGGAGGTGTTCTTGTCCCCATGATAGTAAATTTTATGTGTCACCTTAGCTGGGTCATGGTGCCCAGGTATTAGGTTAAACATTATTCTGGATGTTTTTGTAAAGGTGATTTTGTATGAGAATTACATTTAAATCTTTAGACTTTCAAAGAAGGTTGCCCTCCATAATGTGCGTGGGTCTTACCTAACCAGTTGAAGGTCTTAATAGAACAAAGACTGACCTCTGCAGAGCAAAAAGGAATTCTACCCGTAGACTGCCTTTGGACTTGAACTCCAGCTCTTCCCTGGGTCTCCAACCTGCTGGACTAACCTGCAGATTTTGGACTTACTGAGCCAATTATTTGAGCCATGCAATACAATTCAATATATTCAATGTAATTCAACAATTCAACATAATACGATGCAATGCATTGCAATGCAGTGCAAAACAAAACACTTTTTCAGAAGAGAGAGTCTGAGAACTGCACTGGTCTGGGCCCCTTATTTCATAGATAAGGAAATTAAGGCCCAGAGAGGCTTAGTGATTTACCTAAGTAAGTTAATCAAACATTGCAGTTCTTGGAATCTTTAAAACTTGACAATACTGATATGATATGCAAACAATTAACTGAAACTGAAGGTCATCTTAAACTGTAATCTAGCTCAACATTGGAGAATAAAGAATATCAAAGTGAGAAGCTGAGCAGATGAGAACAAATAGAAAACATGTGGGTTTGATGCCAGTACAAACCCTGCTATACAGGGCTTTTATGGTTGACCAGGGTTCTGGTTTCAGGTTTTAAGGGTGTGATTTTGGACATCACTGGCAGCAGAAAGGCCTGTTTAAAAAAAAAAAAAAAGTTGGAAAACCCAGATGTAAACATTACTTTCTCACGGCTTAGTCCTGCTAAAAAACAAAATTCAGCTGAGTAAATATGAAGATCTAATTGGCCTGATTCGTCAATTCATTAATCAGGCGGCATCCCATCTAGCAAACAAAGTTACTACCAGGTTTTATAGAAATGCTGGGGGAGGGGGTGGGGTATGGACAAGGAGGTTATTAGCAGAACAAAAGAAAGGATTGTTTCAGGCAGGGTTACCTCACTAGAGCTGACCAGGAAATTGCAAAAAGTCCATTCCCAGGAGAGGTTGAAACTGCAATTAAGTCTTGGTTTACTGTCCCAGAGGCAAGTGGCTCCACCTTGGGCCTGTTCTTTCTTTCTTCTTCTTTTTCTTTCCCCCCTCCCCTCCTTCTCCTTTTTTTCCTCCTCCTTCTTCTTTTTTTTTTTTTTTTTTAACAGTCCATACCCATTTCAGCTTTTGTTGGGCTAAATTGCTAGGATCCTCTTTCACACTCCCAAAAAACCAGAAATTTCATAAACTATTTCTGATTTTTTCCTTAGGCTAAATTTTTATGGTACTAGAAATGTAGCCTTGTATATTGTAATACCATAGTTAGGTATTTCTACGTATAATATGTGAATACTTTGGGACTTAAGGGGGAAAGATTAGTTATTTCTTTTGAAATATTAATCCTTAAAAGTAAAACACTCTTGTTTTTGTGGGGAACTTAGTGAGTTACGGGGCAGGCATGAGGCAGGGAGCTTTCACAGCCAATTCTCATAGCCATGCAGTCTGGGGCTTCTCTTATTGCTCACAAACTGATGAAATCAGCTTTTCACCTTCTTCACAGCTCTCTTGACAAATGAGTCCATCAGAAAGAGTTTGAAAATGATATCTAATTCATGTTTCTCAAATTTTTATGTTAAATATGGTTTTCTGAAACCTAAATTAAGATGTGCTATGTTTTTTTCTTTTTTCAGATGATGCTATTAGCAATTTACAAATCTGGTATTATCTTGAAATCCATATTGCTCCTGGACCACCCTTAAACACTATTGAAGTGAAATGTATTGCTCTGGTAAGAGCCCCATTAATTGTTCATAGACTCCTTTTCGCAAACAGTTGGGGCATTTATTGTAAACCTAAATTGCTATTCCTAAAAAATATCTATATTAAATGAGCATTTTGGGATAAATTATTCAAATTACAGCAATTTTATTTTAAATCCAGTAAAATGCACCTTAAATGCTTATAGAAAACATCTTTTAGTTCAATGGTATCATAGTGGCTGCCCCGATAAGCATTTTACCTGCATGTCTCAAGAATTACTAGAGCAAAATTAACCTTAGCCTGCATGCTTTCCTCACACATCTGATAAAAGCAGGATTGTGCTCTCTGGACTCTTTCAGTATTGATTGTTCCTGGTTTCTATAGCAGGCCTTTCACTCTGAAATATATTTCGAGCAACTGGCATATATTTGGGGTTTTAAATAATACTGACAAAGAGTAGGATTGTCTTATGTGAATTATTAAAGTATTACTAAATCCATGTCCAGAATTATTTGATAAAGTCAAATATTGAGTCTTCATTTAAATAAAATATGAGGACAATATTAATTGTTATTAATCGCATTTTAATTTAATTTGATTAATTTTCAATTATTATTAGTACTCATTTATTTAAATCAAATATTTAAACTTATGATAAATAATGATTATTTTCATTTTTAAATATGCAGATGAATTTCTTCATAGAATGATTATTTAGAATCTTCAACTTTTGCTCCAACAGAAAATAAATTATTTCTGCTGTAAATCAATTATTTGCTCACCTAATCTCTGGGTAAATCTCCATTGAGGCATAGAAAATGGATGGTTAAACTACTGAAATGCACTCAAGTGCCCCTTGCAAAAGCTTTCTCTTCTACCTAGAAAATTATTCAATGGGATGACGATAGGATCATTTCACTCAGTGAAAATGTCCTATTTCTGTGACCCTGTTATCACTGCAGAATAAAATCTTTATTAAAGATTATTTTTAGGGCTTCTCTGGTGGCGCAGTGGTTGAGAGTCCGCCTGCCGATGCAGGGGACACGGGTTTGTGCCCCGGTCCAGGAAGAGCCCACATGCCGTGGAGTGGCTGGGCCTGTGAGCCATGGCCGCTGAGCCTGCGCGTCCGGAGCCTGTGCTCCGCAACGGGAGAGGCCACAACAGTGAGAGGCCCGCGTACCGCAAAAAAAAAAAAAAAAAAAAAAAGATTATTTGTAAATGACATAACTTTAATTATGAGACCACTTACATCTTTAGCTATAGCCAAAAGAGGATGTTAGGGGTGGTGTTTTGGGACTTCTCAGAGGAGGAAGGACATTCACATGAAGGTAGAAAAGCAAATGTTTGGTAAATAAGTATTTGCTGGGCCATGCCAGAGACAGTGGGGCACAGAGAGAAATTTTAACAAACAGACTTTGCTAGGTTCCTCCTGTCTACACACCTAGTTCACGCTAGTCTGTGGTGATAGCTCCCTTCCTGGAATAGGTCCTCTCTCTACATTCTTTTAGGCAGTTAGGGGGAAGGTCAGAGTTCCTTCCTGAGTCTTTTGGGCTTTGATTGGTTTCAGTTTGAAATAATCCACATGCCAAAGGGACATTTTGAGGCGGCAAATTTTGCTTGAGTACAATAGTTATCTCTTTATCAGGACACAGGAGAAAATAATTTTTTAAACGGGTCCAGGAGAAATTGGGACCACGAGGTGGCACCTCAAAAAGGGAGACATTGGCTTCCTTACTAACAAAGAGCAAGACTTAGCACCATCAGATGCTAGATTGCTCTCTTTGCGAATACAGGCAGATGTGCTGTACTAATTACATGTTCACTTTCAACAGAAGTTGGTGGAGAAGGGGAGTCATTTTCAAGTAACTCTGCCCAAATAGGCTACCAATGACAGTGATGTTGCCAAATTACTAAGTTTTCCCACCTTTCTAATAGTAATTACCTAAGGTAAAAACTTGTTAGCTCTATAACTTTTGGACATGAAGATTTAGTAGTTGGAGACGGTATGGGTTGTTTTAAATAATCCCATCAAATAAACCTTTGTGCACTTCTTGAAGAACATGCTTTCTGAATACTTTCAGAAGTAGACTAAAATGGCTGTCCACACCTATATATAGTTTCCTAATATTTTTGACTGCATTTGCTGTGTTTGCTAAACTTTTGAGAAATACTATACTTAATCCTTAGATCATCAGATGTGGCAATGAAGGTTTCAAGACACTAAGTCTTCTCTGATTTTCCATCTGTATCTCAGCTTTTGTTACATTCAATTCAATTTCCACACCTTCCCTAGAGATGAATGAACGGTTAGAATCTCTTTAAATAGGGTTTTTGTAAGAAATATTTACATCCTCGAGGCACATAAATTTGGTTACTCCTTACAGCAGGTTCCAAAAATCAGGTTACATTTATAATAAACAACAATTTGTTGATAGTAGTCCATTCTCTTTTGTATAAAGTATTTAGGATGTCTTTTTGAATCTTTTTTCTTCCAGTTTTATTGAGATATAATTGACATACAGCACTGTATAAGTTTAAGGTGTACTGGATAATGGTTTGACTTACGTACATTATGAAAGTTTAGTGAACATCCATCATCTCATATAGATGCAAAATAAAAGAAAAAGAAGATTTGTATAACTGAAAATAAAGCAAACAAACATACAGAGTATGTGTGAAAGTGGAATCCTGTATGAGCTTTTAATTCTTTGCTTATTAATGACCTTGATCATTGTTCTCTCTGTACGATTTTTGGGCATTTATATTTCTAGTTGTGTGAATTTGCCTTTAAATTTTAGGTTTCGCTTTTATAAGTAATCAAACAAATTGCTCTTTTCCTATGTGATTTTTCCCCTGTCTTTTCCTGTTAAACATGGAGACCCTTGCCAATCTGGAGATTTAATAAATATTCATATTCCTTAAAAAAAGAAGAAAAGTAAAAGAAAATTTTTTTCATTGTGATGAGAACTCTTAGGATTTACTTTCTTAACAACTTTTCTATAAAACATACAGTAGTGCTAATTATCTTTGTCAGGTAGTACATTACATCCCTAGTGCTTATTTACCTTATACCTGGAATGTTGTACCTTTTGACCACCTACATCCTTTTGCTCCTCCCGCCACCCTCTGACTCTCGTAAACACAAATCTGATCTCTTTATCTATGAGTTTGTTTGTTTGGTGTACAACATAGGGATTCAATATTTTTATACATTACAAAATGACCACTACTGTCTTGGAAATTTTAATGGGTAATAGCTGCTATTCCATTTTCTTTGAACACAAAAATCTCTTGTGTATCATATAGTTTGGGTGTGGGAGAATGATGAGTGTAATCTACTGTCTTCCCATTGACAGTCAGTAATTTCAATATATAGCAGTGAGCTGAAAACAAATCTTGAGTTTGTGAATAAAACCTTATAGGCTTTAAATTTTAGGTCAGTCATAGCCTTCATAATATTTGTTGTCTTGTCTGAAAATTGCATGACCATTTCTTTACGTATTTTTTCATTCTATAATCAACCTTCAATTAAATTCATTATATTGTTAATGGTGAGGCCCAGAAACCTCTCCACAAGTTAGTAAGAGAGAAGCAGAGTTAAAAACACTATTAATCCACTTGGTATCAAATATAACAACATGTATCAGTTGCCAACCATTTCCAATAAGTTTTTAGTTTAAAATTTTAGCCTCCATCATATGAAAACTGTATTTTGAGGTTTTCAATTTATGTATTTTCTTCTTTCCTTCAGGTTTTTATATTCTTAATTTTTTCTGTGTTAAAGATAATATATCATGAGTATTTGTACATGTTATTGAAATTTTTGATCCTCATGAAATGTTGAAGTAGCAAAAAATAGCATTCTGGGACTTCCCTGGTGGCGCAGTGGTTGAGAGTCCGCCTGCCGATGCAGGGGACACGGGTTCGTGCCCCGGTCCAGGAAGATCCCACGTGCTGCGGAGCGGCTGGGCCCGTGAGCCATGGCCGCTGAGCCTGCGCGTCCGGAGCCTGTGCTCCGCAACGGGAGAGGCCACAACAGTAAGAGGCCCGTGTACCGCAAAAAAAAAAAAAAAAAAAAAGTTATAAGTCATCAGCCAGAATGGATCAGAATGAGAATCAGGAAATGTCTTGGAACGTGAAGTGTGCCTTCCATGGCTGAGTGGATGTAGCCCGGGAGGCAGGACAGGAGAAACCTCACAGAAGGGAGGAATCTAAACAGGAAGGTAGTCCTGTCATCAGCATAATTTGGCCTCTTAGTTCAGATTGTCTCTAGAACTTGCTATTGATGTACAGAGCTACTTAAAAGTGTATCCTCGGAATCAGCAGAAGCAGCCACAGCTTTTTAGAAAGATAAATTTTTGGGCCCCATCCCAGATGTACTGAATCAGAATCTTTGAGGAAGAGGGCCAGTAATCTATATTTTAGCAACCTCTACGGATGATAAGTCTGAGTACCACAGCAAGAAGAAACATTGACAGACAGACCTCATAATAATAATGGTACTGAAGACAAATATATTTTAAATGTAATTTTGCAGTTTCCTTAGCATTTAGCGAGGTGGATCTCTTGGACTATTTGTTGTTGAAAAAAATATTGTCACCATTTAGCAAGGCTAAACGAAGAAAATATGTAAGAGATTAAAAGAGAGTGAGGTGCATTCAGTAGTGGGTCAAGGAGAAAAATAAACTTTTATACATTTGGCCATTGTTTTATCGGCTTTCATAGGACAATGGCTCTGTGCTGACGCTAAGAGCTAATTTTATATTTCTTATGTAATTCTAGGAGAGTGTTTGTATTGAAATACGTCTCTTTAATCCAAAAGAGAAAATCATTCACTTAGATGTGCTGTTATCGAGTGCTGCTGTTAGTGGACTCAAGGAACTTGTACTATTTCCACTAGATTCTCTCAACTGTGTTATACGGTATTCTCCAGCGACTACAGGCTACAGAGAAGAAAGGTATGGTTTGAGTGTGGCATTATACTTATTGCTGATCCTTTGAAATTACCTTTAAAATTATTTCTTTGCATGGTATAATCATTGAGATTACACTCGCTCATAGTTTTAGCTTTGTTTAATACCATTCATTGGTAAAATGTACTAATTTAGAATTACCATTGTTTTCTTTAATGCAAAGATATTATTTATTAGAATATCAAGTTAAATAATTCCTAAATTGCCCCTTATATGCTCTCTTTCACTTCACTTTTTGTGAACCATATTTTTCTGGGTTGCACCAAATGAAAATGATTCTGTAAGGACTAGGGGTTAAACTTTCAATTTTCATGATAAAAATTCATTTATATCTTATATTCTCAATTAAATGCAAATCACATACACCCATACACACACATATATTAACAGTGCAATGACGAGTGTTCTTATGGCATAATTATGAAAAACTTTGCACTATGTATTCACACACACACACACACACACAAACACATAGCCTCTATGCTCATGACTAACTCAGTTTATAGTAAAATAGTCAACTTTCTTTGTTTTAACAGTAATAGCCAATTTATTTGTTATAGTTTTAAAGACTGTACTTAGTATTGGTGTGTACAGTGCATTCCATTACTCCATGAAAATGTCTTTTGCTAGTTTATATGCTCTTTCAGAGTTAGAATAATTCTTATTTTAATGAATGATGAATAAATAAATATATTTGTGAAATTTTAAAGGATAAACATTTTTATAATGTGAAGCATGAAAATTAAGACCATAATGTATATAAAAGACACTATTTTGCTAGATTACCATTAGAAACGTGGGCTTGTCTCCTCTCTGCATTGTGACTATAGAGGCTTTGTGAACACAGACTGAATCTTGGATTTTCTTTGTCGGCATACATTAAAAGACACAGAAATACATTGTGACCTTGGAAAGTAAGTTCCATTTAATAGATAAAATTATTTCATGGAAGATGGAAGGAAAAAATGTTTATCTAAACGAATATTGTTATAATGCATTTAGTATTTTAAAATAAGACATAAATATGTTTTTAGTAATTGATTTTCTTCTCCAGGGAGGTTTGATATTTGAACGACCTTGTGGAAAACTTGTGTGAAAAGAAAAACAAGTCAGGACTTAGTAAGGAGAGGCTTTTATTCAAAATGATTATTGCAGGGGAGGAAAAGGGACTATTGAAATAGTCAGCGGGGTACTATTGCAATTCGGAGAACATTCCCCTCTCAGAAATCTACAAGCTACTCAATATCAAACCGAGCAAGCTTTTTCTTTTATAGGCTAAAGGAGGGGCAAGCAGAAATAAGCAGAATCGTTGGAGGGAAAGCTGGACAAGGAAGGGAAAATGACCGGTGGGGACTGATAGGAAAAAGGGTTTTGCTGTGGTCAGTTGATTCCCAAGAGAAGCCCAGAAGGGAGGCACATTCTACTTTTTTGGTGCTTGCTCAGGCTTGGGGACAAGCAGAATTCAGGGGCCTATGGGAAAGATAGAAAGCTGACTAAACTTTGGTCAAGGCAAAGCAGAGGGTAAGCATTGGGCAATTGAGAATACTTGGTCATTTGGTTAATACCATATGCCCTTGAAATATGACCTTTATATTTAGGTGATTGAGTTCCTAGTACATGTCTGGCGTCGTTTGGCGCTGATGCATAGGGATAATCAAGTCACATTTCCTGCTTTTTTTAAAGAGTATGTGTACCAGTGGGCAAATCAGTGCCCTCTCATTAATGTCTCTCCCTCAGCACACCAAAAGAGTGTTCAAGTCTCCCAGTGCCAGATGTTTTTTTCATTCATGTTTTTTTTCATTCTACCTAAAAGTGCTAGCCTTTTTTTCTTTCAAGTTCTTGTTGTTCTTTACGTTTTTCTAAAACAACTACTTTTTATCTAAGTCATACTGTGTATAATTTAAAGTTGCATAATATTAAAAGATGTTTGATAGTTACTGTATTTCTAACCAGTCTTGTGGATCTTTTTTCCTCTTCCGAAGTTTTCATGGTCTTTAATTGTACCTAATGTCCTTAAAATTCTTAATGATATACATTGGTGTGGCTCTATTTTCGTACATTTTTCTATGTAGTTGGGGTCTCTTTCAATATGGAAACACTGAGATATTGTTTCATGCTTGTTAGAGTGGCTAGAAGTTTGAAATCAGGGTTTCAGCTGGACCATGCTCCCTCTGAAACCCAAAAGGGAGAATCCTTCCTTGGCTCTTCTGGCTTCTGGTGCTTGCCAGCAATCTTTGGTGTTCCTTGAGTTGTAGATGTATCATTCCATTCTCTACCTCCTTTCTCGTATGGCCTTCTCATGTGTCTTCACATCATCTTCTCATAAGGACACCAGTCATGTTGGATTAAGGACCACCCTACTCCAGTGTGACCACAATTTAACTAATTACATCTGCAATGACGCTGTTTCCAAATAAGGTCACATTCTGAGGTACTGGACATTAGAACTTTACTACATCTTTTTGGGGGATGCAGTTCAACCCATAATAGTCATCAAGTTTGTGAAATTATCATTGAACAACTTTACTAGCTTTGTTCTCCCTTTCAGGTTTGTCACTCAGATAATTCCTACACACGAAACCTTAGAATTGCAAGCAACAAACAGTAATCCTGATAATTTTGTCCTGGAGATGAACAGATCACCAGTAAGTATATTCAGAAAGCCGAGTAATCTACCACTACTAGAACATTTTCCAATTCTGATTTTGGGACACCATGGAGTAATAGCAATTGAATTATTAATAAGGTTTCAAATGCTAAAATTTTTAAATATAACATATACATTGCCAATTTTAATTTATCAAGAAAATCAATATCATGTTCATGTAAATTTTAGAAATTATATATGCTAGATTCATGCTCATTTTCACTGAACCCTAAATAAATTGGTTGTGCTTTATTTTTGACCGCTTCAGTAAGCAGTTTTTGCAATAGTGTCCCAATAATATGATTTTTTTTCTGATTTTAATTGGAGTGGTCTTTTTTTTTTTTTTTAAGAGACAATTGTTTAGAGCAGTTTAGGTTCACAGCAAAATTAAGCCGAAGGTACAGAGATTTCCTATATACATCCTGCCTCAGTCTCCCTCCCACCCTCCCTATCCCACCCCTCTAGGTGGTCACAAAGCACCGAGCTGATCTCCCTGCGCTATGCGGCTGCTTCCCACTAGCTATCTGTTTTACATTTGGTAGTGTATATGGGGCACAGAGAATTTGCTTTTCTAAGAAGTCCTCTTGCTGCTGCTGCTGCTGCTGCTGCTGCTGCAGCTGGAGAAAGAGCACACTTTAAGAACACTGATTTAAGATATGTACAGTTTGGAGAGTATCTCAAAGGAACATAAATTCGGGGAATATTCTTAGGCAATTGGCTATGTGGCTCTGAAGTTCAGTGTAGAATATTAAGCTAGAAATGAAGACTTGGAGGATCATCTGCACCAAAATGATAACTGAAATTTGGGGAGTATATGGGGGGAGGTCTGTGTATATAGAAAAGTAGAAAATCCCAAGCCTCACTGACCCTTGAGTGTAGAGGAGTGAGAAGAGTCCACAAAGGAGACCCACCCTCCCTCTTGCGTCTCCCCAGCTATCAACGTCCCCACCAAAGTGGTGCATTTTAGGAATATGATTTGACTCAATGGTTATTCTATGTGTCCAGGTCCCAGGACGCCAGTTCTTTTTAGCTTTCCCTTAGTTCCTACCCATCACGCCCTCCCCACAGACAGTGCTGACAGCTCTGCCCCTCTCTTTCTCTACCTCATTTTCTCATTCCTTCATTCCTGGGAGAGACTAGAGCCAGTCAGTGGGCCTCAATCACCTTATCTTCCCCCAAATAGCAAAACAAGATCTGAAGGTTCAGCATCCCTGTCTGTATTTCCAAAGCATACGATACCAAGTATGTATAGTGAATGCCAAAACCCTGCTTTCAAGTAAACTTCGAAATGATAATTGCAATAGATTATTTTCTTCAGAGGACCTCACAGTAAATCACGGTATTTAGAAAAAGGCTTTTACTATTTGCTGTTTGATGATTGTTTAACGAATCTACAATGTGATTTCTTTCTTTATATTTTAATACCTGTCTCTTGTCACTCACTGGTTGCCAACTAATATGATATGAAATTAGTTCTTAACTGCCATGATGTGTCAAATCAGATATCGCTAAGTATTACATTGCTAAAATTGGTGTATATAGTGTAATCTTAGAAAAATTATTTTAAAATATACATGTATGTTTGTATTACTTAACACCATATTTTCCATAAATTCAACAGAATATGATGTTCAGGCTGTAGTTTACATTTAACAGAAATTACTCATTAGTGGTGTTTTCATATCCTTCGTACCACTACTTTTATAGAGAATGTAAACTGTGGTCCAAGGGAAAACAAATGCATTGTATTACAGATGCCATCTTAACGTTGCATAATGAAAAAGATGGTCTCGGCTTTAACGTTTCCAACCATGGTTTTCTAGTCCATTCATTCTTTCGTACACTTATCAAATATTATTGAGCACAGAATATGCAATTAATTTAATATTTGGAAACAACTCAAAAATAAATTTACAGGTGAGAAAAATACTATTATATGTTATAGAACAAATAGGAACATACATTAATGGTAATGATAATAAATGGAAGGTATATTATATATATATGTATATACTTTATATAGATATGTATATATAACTATTCCTGGTTTTGTTGTGTAATATTCTTGTTTACATAGGTAAGGATTTTAAAATATTGATGATTACCTGTAAATGCTTCAATAAGTAAGCATAGATTGATTATCAAGGCAAATAATGATATTAAAAATTTACTGTCCTCCATCTATATATTATGAGAAATTTCAAAAAGATACAGAAGTGGAAAGAATAATACAATGCACAAACTTATACCTTCTATCTTTGTTCTTATAGTAACAATTTGTTACATTTTTTCCTCTCTTTTCTCTCTTACATTTCTTACTATTCAATTTAAAGGTAAATTGTAGATGCTATTTTAACAATAAATACTTTAGATTATATTTCTTAAGAGCATATTAGTCTCCTCCATCATCTAATATCCTGTCCAAATTTCAGTTTACCTAACTGTTGCAAGAATATCTTTCCCTCTTGAACTAGGATCTAGTGTAAGCTCAGACATGGGAATTGGTACTCCTGATGACACTTGCTTGTAATAAAATGTTTTTAAGTTTCAAAAACTGATATGTTTAACATATTATTTATATATCCCATTACACTAAACCAGTAGGTTTGCTACAGTTAAATTCCATCCAACCGTGTTTATCTTTTTTTCCTTGAAACCAGGGGAGATGCATTTTTCAGTAAATTTTAGGTGGAAATAAAGGAATTGAGTTATTGCTTAGTTGTATACACTACCTCAATTTTCACCACATGCCTCTGACATATATTTATAGAAAAGGAATTTGAGGCCAGAGAGGCTAAAATATTTAAACCACATGATTAGTCAGTCGTAGAACTAGAGTTAAAAATCTAAGTTAATATAGTATTATACATTTTTCCGATGAAATGGATGATTTCTTTTATATATATATGGGGGGAAGGAGAGAAATATTTTTGTCACATTTGCTAAATTGAAAGAACATATGAACTGCAACTTTTCTGTTTTTTTTGTTCTTTGCTAAAGTTAATTCTGATATTAATTTGAACTCCTTAAATGTGCATTAACTGATAATGTCAAAACTGATAATGAAGTATCAGAGGGACACCCAGCCTGAGATAAAAAATATTTGCTATAGATAAACCACATGTATAATAAGGAGGTAACTCTGTTCTAAAATTAAGTTTGTATTTTTTTTTCATGGTCGTTTTCAGAGTTTATTGAAGAGCAAGTGCTGTATTCTACAAGGATTGAATGACTTTGCCATATTGCAAGTGTCCTTTTTCAAAAGTTATCTGGCAAAATACATTAGTGAAAAAATAATTGACTTCTCAAATGTGCCACTCATTCTGTCATTCTATAAGGGTTGATAATAAATATTACATTATTCACAGTGTAGCTTTTTGATTACTTAAGATCTTCAAGCCTTCATTATATTATGATGGAGTTTCTAGCTTCTTTCACAATCTCTAAAGAGGTAACTCAGATTAATACATTTCAGACTCAAGTTATTCTAGCAGGTCACACCTTGAGGGTCTATGTAATAGGACAAAGAAATCACTTTTATTGTACAACAAAGAAGCATGTCTTGCATCTGCACTTAGACTCAGTTCATTTCTTTTGACCTCGCCAACACTGCAAGTTAGGTTCCCGGTGGTTTGACAGGTATTTTGGGATGGATAATAAGCTATGGATTCTTTAAATAAAATGTACATTTCTATTATTGGGGATTCCAACTCCGATTAAAAAATTCATCCTGATTTCCTTTTATTGGTCGATGTGGTCATTGTCTGGGGGAAGAACATTGTGTGAGCACTAATAAACACTGTTTACTATGGGCTGTTTCACCAATATTCCCCAAGCAGGCATACTGAGAATGGTTAATGTGTATAAGGCAACACGTTAACCACATGAACATCAACCTGGTATACACCTAGCACACAAAGATGCTGACTCAAACAAAAGTATTGATTTTTGTTTCTCTTTCTTGTTTCTTAATTTACACAGCTGATCATACCACCTCACTCCACCAAAGACATATCTGTTCACTTTCGTCCCTCTGCTCTTGGAAGAGCTGGTCATCAGACTTCTATCACCTTCCACTGTGCTCAGGTACAATAGAGTATTCTTGGACCAAGACAAGTTAATTAAATTTTAAAGTCAATACACAAGTAAATCTAATTGTCCACTTGACATCTTTGCAAGCAAAACAAATTTATTGTAAATTATTATTTAAATGAACTTTTGAAAATACAGTATGCATTATGTATGTACAGGCATTTAAGAAGGCATTTTTAAATCCTTAGATCACTTGACTGAAAGAGAATATACACCCAGATTTAAAATGTAGGGACTTTAATGTAAATGCTAAATTGCTAGCATTTATGTTAATTTTCTGACTGGGATTTTATTACTCAAATTTTCATGAACTTAAATATAAAACTGTATAAAATGTACTCTTGCAAGTACTGTGGTTTTTTTTTTCACTCTGTTTTCATCTGAATAATAAAAATTTTAAAAAAATACTTTATTTTTTAAGTATCTCTAAACTCGCTACATGCCATTCTAAGAATTATTTCAATTCATTGTCCAGAGTCCTATGGAAGAAGTATGGCCAACCCCATTTTATGGATCAGGAATATGAGACACACAGAAATTAAGACCAGGCAGCTAGTAGGAGGTCGAACCCAGACCTGAACCCAGGACATCTGGCTTCAACCCATCTTCATGACTATTCTTACAGCTACTGACAGATTGCCTAGGCATAACTCTCTTACTGCCAATGAAAAATTTTCATAAATTTTACAGTTATTATTATTTTTTACTTCTTCAAGTGTTGATGCGGGAGTAAAGTAAATGGAGGTATATACTTTATATCCTATGGGACACCAAGGAGCTTACAAAATCCTGCTATCTGGGAGGGAGTGAAATCAAATATAATACAGGGGTTCCTATGTCAGTGCAAGGCCTGTATGTAACTGAAGTACCCTCTTTTTCCCCAAAAATGTGTAATTTAGAAAAAAGTTTTTGAGGCTAATAAATTTTTTACATGATTACTGACTTATACATGACCTGAAGCAATACTGTGGAAGTATGCTTGACTTTCAAAGATATTAAAGAAAATAGACAAACCAGTATTCCTTCTCATAAAGAAGGGCAGGTATAGTAGAGATATTTTCTTTCACAAAAATAATTTTAACACAGCTGATCTTTTAAATCATTGCTTCATAGCAGGGTCAGGCCTTTCATCTTAATTCTTGGAGATAACTTAGTTGCTTGCATTTCTGGTGGAAATTACATCTACTCAAGGTGGTCTGGGCACATCAGCAGGATAGTAATCAGTTCTCCATCTTAATAGATTTAGAAAATCCTAGCCTAGAGGCTGAACTCAAAATTCTTTATCAAATACAAAAGAACTCAAACAAGTAAGTAATCCACTCAAACCTTTTTGTCAATCACTTTAACACTGGGGCTTGATTTCAGTCACTCTAAGCCTCTCCTTCCAAATTGTAGCAAATCTCCA
Source organism: Hyperoodon ampullatus (assembly GCF_949752795.1). NCBI lineage: Eukaryota > Metazoa > Chordata > Mammalia > Artiodactyla > Ziphiidae > Hyperoodon > Hyperoodon ampullatus. The sequence continues at coordinate 33,669,686 of NC_136913.1, forward strand.
AGGCTTTATCTCTGGTTAGACTTAAATCAATAATTCATTCATTTAGCTACTGAGTCCAGACCGCTTCAACCTTTTCAATGTATTGCCCTAACCTTTGTGATTTTTCTTGCCTTTTCTTTTTATTTTTTTGCCTTTAATTTTTTTTTTCCTTTCTATCCCTGAATAAGTCAGGTCTTCCTCTTCTTTTAATTCATCTAGTTGACATTCTTTGCAGGCAAAACTGGTTTATCCTAAAGTATTAATTGAATGAACTTTTGAAAATGCAGTATATATTATGTATGTGTAGGCATCTAAAGAAGATATTTTTAAGAAGAAAATTTTAGGGCTTACTTTTCTAAGTCTGAGAGTTTGCAATTAGGTTAACCACTAGGGAAAAACTCTGTCCCTCTCTTGATTTCACTGATAAATATATCTGAACTAACACACACAACTGAGTAGCTGATTAATCAAAAATCTAGTATGGTAGTGCTTGTAGGATAAGTTTTAACTATTTCTGAATATGACTCTTTGCTGAACTTAAGGAAATGGCTATGGTTTATTATTTGTTTCATTTGTTTCCAGTTTGTATCCATGTGAAGAACTCTGCATTGTAAAAAAATCTAACTTTAAGCTAAAGTTGTTTGTATAGATTTTGAATCCTGAGATTAATTTGGTTAGGGCATCACAACTGCAAATATCATAAACTCATAATATGCTACCAGAATCTCTCAATGAGATTGTTACTGTATAACAGGATGTGGAACAATAGTAAGCAGCAAATGGGATAAACAGGCCTTCTCTGATATCAAACATTATGTTCTGAGATTTTCTCTTGGTTTTCAGTCGTTTCATTTTTATTTTCAAATAGTTGCCATTATTTATTTCATTTATACTTGATGTGGGACTCACTGCATCTAAAGGTCAAAACAGTGAAAATAAAGGAAAAAGATTTAAAATCAGAGTGATTTTATTACCCAGCATGTGTCTGTGGTCCTTGCAGCCCGTGTCTATGGCAGACTCTCTTGATTCTTAGCAAGCTCAAATGCCCTTGAGCTCTACTCAGTGTGCAAGCCAGATCTACTATCTTTTACCTCCACTTGTTTCTTCTTCAGAAACACATTGGAATTGGATCTTTAATTGTTTTACTGTCTCCTTTCAAAGAAGTTTGAGATAAAGATGGACTAAAAATGTTACCTTTTTTTTTAATGCATATGTTCCCTGGGCTACTTTTTAATTTCCCTCTGTGAACCCAGGTGGATAATTTAAGCAATGCCAGGGTAATTGTTAGATACTAGTGTCCAGGAATGGTAGGAAATGGTTTAACTTAGAACCTCCAGTATTCCAGGCCACTTGGCAAAACATAAAAACATGACCTTCTTGGTTTTGTAGTTTGGCTTATTTCCAATGGTTTAAATTAACCTAATTTCTGTCATCCATGACTTATTTTATAAAATAGCCAAAAAGTAAGTAATTTACATAAAACAGTTGTTACTATAATTGAACCCTGACATTTGATTCCAGGCAGTCAATTACATGTGATCAAGTTCAGGCATCATAAGTGAAAATATAGTGAATTTATGCTTGTAGACTCTCTAACTAAAAGTAATACAGTCATTTGAAGACATATGCAGATAAAACTTGCCTTTTCATCCTCACTTACTGAGACAGCATTTTATGAATTTCCTGTCACCACCCATCCTACTTTGGAAGCAAAGCAAGTTTCCCTCTTTTATTGGAACTTAAGCTTGCAAACATCTATGTAGTTTGAGAGGTGATAAACCAGGACATTGTTCGCTGGTTTTTGGTTAATGACCTCGTCATTCATCGGTAACATTAGCAAAGTGTTCGGTGTAGAACAGAGTCTCAAGGGACTTTTATTCTAAATGAATACAAAGGGAACATTTTCAAACAGAGCTTTGCAGGCTTATGAAACACAGATAAGAACAATGGCCACATTCACTCTTCTTCACATAATTTTTGAGCCATTTTTTCATATCATGTGATAAAACATACACTGTACTAGATGATGGGCGTAAATAATATGGCAGTAAGTTGTATACACTTCTTTTTAATGGGACCGCAATCTGTGTCTCACCTTGTTTGCCTTCCTGTGATAAATATTTTGGAAACTTCATAGAGCATTTAGTCCCAGTTTGTTAGACAAATTGATTTTTTTAAAAATCTTGAGCAGAAATGCATGGCTTTCATTAAATTTTCTCTTTTATATTGCTATCAGTAAGCTTGTATGTATTGAAATATGTTTAATATTTGAACATTGGCCTTTTGCCTTTTTTTCAGTGTAAAAACACATTGATTTTTCAATAAAATCAAAAGGAATTTGGAAAAGGAAGGAAAGATAAAAACAGTGCATGTTAAATATTAACAAAAAACTTATCTGCCAAAATTTTTATGTGTACTATATTTATTAAGTGGTACAAATAAAAAGTATGTAATTAGTACATATATGTTATGGATGTTTATCTTTATATAGTTTAAAGAATGGATATTCTACATCTGTGGAATAGGACTATTCCCCCAGCCTCTAGAAATAGAAAGAATGACCACATACCTTCGTCTTCAATCATCTGTTCTTATACCTTTCCAAAATCCCACCAAAGAAGATGTTTTAATCGATATCATACTAACAGGTAAGTTGTTTTTCTTTTACTTTACATATGTTATTTTGTAATTTTAAAAAAAATTATTTATTTTTATTTTTGGCTGCGTTGGGTCTTCGGCGCGGGCTTCTCATTGCAGTGGCTTCTCTTATTGCGGAGCACAGTGCGCGGGCTTTGGTAGTTGTGGCGCACGGGCTTAGCTGCTCCATGGCATGTGGGATCTGCCCGGGCCAGGGCTCGAACCCATGTCCCCTGCATTGGCAGGCGGATTCCTAACCACTGCGCCACCAGGGAAGCCCATTTTGTAATTATTAATCACACTTATTCTATTATAGAGTCCAAGCATTTTAGAGGTAGTGGACACTTCAGGGATCTGTTAGTTCAACAACATCATTTTATTAAAGAGAAAGCATATGTTTAAGAGATGAAGTATCATGGCCAAAATCACAACTCTAAACTCCAGGATCAGAAATTAGGAATCTGTATACCAGGTCAAGTTCTTCTAATTTTATCTGGAAACTTGAATATGTAAATCAGTAAATTTGCACAATTCTTATGATATTACTCAAATATGCCAATGTTTATTCCTCAAAGTTTATAAAAATTCCAGTGTTCTAATTTTGTTTCCTTTGCCCCTTTTCTATATAAATATACAGCATATTTGGATTAAATTTTGGCTCCAACCAAGCTTGTTCCTTTTTTCATGTCATATTGAAGATGCATGTTTTTAAATTCAATTGTGTGAAATGTTTGATCACTTTGTATTAAATGACCCAATAATGTGGGTCTGAAATAAAAATCAACTCATTATAAGTTTTCTGAAACACATTTTAAATGTAATGTTGAACATTAATAATTTTAACTTTTCAACTATTTTTACTACTTCTACTAAAATTACAACTACTGCTACTACTACGGTGATCCATTTTATAAAGTTCAGTTTCAGGGCTAAAAGGAACACATATGTTAAGGTTTTTGATATAAATAACCAATTTACTCTCCTGAATGGTTATCCTATTGCACTTCATGCTGCCATCAGGAGTATATTACAGACATAACTACTTATTTTCTTGAACCTTGTAAGCCCTGAGTATCAGCATTCTCCTTAATTTCCAGCAGTCTCATTGTGGGAAAATTGTATCTTATCATCATTGCAAATTTTCTATTTTTTATTAATGCTGAAGCTGAACACTATCATTTACCTGTTAGAGTTCTCATCTTTCCTGATCATCTCTTCATGCTTGTGGTATGAAATAAGAAAAATTAAGAACATAATGTCATCTCATGTAAAATTCCCTTATGAATACTTTGGCTATGATGAGAAGGAGAAACATGCTGTTTAGTAAAACTTGATTGCAGGCTCAAGGAAGTCAGTATTTTAATGTGGAAGAGACTTGAGCATATATATATAAGCAGACGGAAGAAGTCAGGGTTGAGAAAGAGTTAAAGCTATAAAGGACATAGGGTTTAACCGATGGGCCAAGGCTCTGGGAGGACTGGTATCAGGGTTGAGGTAGAAGGAAGAACTATGAACAGCAGGGGCATTTCTACTTTTGAACAGGTAGAGGTAAGCTAAAACAAATGTGAATGTAGATAAATTGTAGGTACTAGAGGGGCTTTGGAATTAAGAGCAGTTGGATTTATATTTTCATCTGCTGAGAAAAGGAGATATAGTAAGAGATTTGAAGAGTGGCACAGTGGGTTGAAATAACTGCTGGAGGGAAAGGAAGATGGAACTGACAAAATTCAAATAGGAAAGGTATTGTATTTGGTTGGAATTGGAAAACACAAGTTTAGGTAGGCGCCAAGAAAATATGTGTTTGTAAACTTTGTACCAGTTGTAGAGCTTAGAATTCCTGGTGTGGGAACACGCAAGGCTGATTAATGGAACTTTCCAGGGAATGGAATTTTCAAGGCAGCTGCATAGCTATAAGAGTGTTATAAAAGCATATTAGATCAATATTTTAACATTAAAATAAATTGTGATATAATTTGTGGCTTCTTAATTTTCTTTAATAGGTCTAAAATTTTTTCTACTATGTAACAGGAAAAAACAGTAAGCTTGATAATTAAAAATGTATTAGTCTCTTGTAGTTTAAAACAGTCTTTTTTAAGTAAACTCACTCTCTCAGGTGAATGTTTAGACTCTTAGGTTCTCCCCCTTCTTCCTTCAACCCATGGAGTCTGGGGAATAAGAAAGACACTGACCTCTGATATCTTTCTCTCTTCCACTTTCTCCATTAGTTTATGAAAAGATTCCTCCTTTCCTTTTCTTGGTGATGGAGTCTCTCTGTCACTCTGTCATTACCTCCTCCTTCTTTCTTTTGTGGACTTATTTTTTTTTCTAGCCACCATGTATATGTCTTCTTGTAATCATATTTCTTGGCAACCTGGCCTCATATTTTGGCCTGAACTGTTGAAGGGCCACAAGGAAATATGACTGACAAGAAGAATAAAAATATTTAACACATATGCCAAATATACTCATTAGAGAAAGTACTACGTTAATACCTTCTCATTTAAATATTTGTAAATGTCTTAAAATTATTTCATGATAGGATGATGGAATACCTTGCTGTCTTTCAAAAGAAGATGTAAATGTTCCTGCAGATGCTACATAATTCACAGAATCCCCTTAGGGAGGTTGATAGGAAGACTCAATATAGCCCCAAGAGAGTAGTTGATGCGTCTGAGAGATCCCACAGTATTTCAGATCCTGCATTCCTCATCTCTCTTTCAGACAGATAGACAGACAGACAGACTTTATAGATATTTAAGATATAAAGATGAAGATATCTTTCAAAAGTCACTGTTTTTCCAAGAAGGCAACATTTTTAGAATTGTAAACTCATCATCAAAACTTTTATATTGCCCAATTCTCTAATGTCTTTTCTTCTGCTATCTTGGTTGTTTTCATTTTAATCACTTCTCTCAGATATATTGCCCTTTGATATTCAAATAATCTATTTATTATCTTTAATTAAATTCTATTTAATCTTTTAATTCTACTGTGTGTTGTCTATACATTCTTTCAGTTGACCATTATGCAAGGCAAGGTATCAAAAAAATTATATTTGAGGGATCTATTCATATCTGAATCTATGCCAACTTAAAAAAGTAATGAGATAGGGAGGCTAGAGAGGAGATGGCCTAAACACCTGGAGAATACTAGAGATGTGTCCAAAGCACACCATTAATGAGTCCCATGAGGACCAGAATGCTACAGAAAAGCTTTCAAATAGCATAGAAAACTAGGATTTTTTATGCATCCACTATGTACCACACTTAAGCTCTATAAATGTGACTATACCCAATCTTTACAAGAAGACTTGGAGGTTTTTTCAATGTGGAACCTGAGGCTTAGAAATTTCCTAAAGCCATGCAGTGGGTAAGTGATGGAACGGGTTCTTGAACTCATCTTCTCCAGGACCACCTCACTGTCTTTCTAAGTTGTCTGCTTACAGATGGTGCTTTAAAAGCCCCATACTGGATTAGCAGATGCAAACTATTACATATCGAATGGATAAACAACAAGGTCCTACCGTATAGCACAGGGAAGTATATTCAATATCCTGTGATAAGCCATAATGGAAAAGAATATGAAAAAGAATGTATATATACGTATAACTGAATCATTGTGCTGTACAGCAGAAATTAACACATTATAAATCAACTATAGTTCAATAAAATAAATTTAAAATAAATAAATAAATAAAAGCCCCATACTGATAAGGCTCTAAAGAAAGGCACTTGGCCTTCTTTTTGCTTCCTCCCCCCAGATCTCAGGGAAAGAGGCCTCCCTGCATCCTATCAAAGGACCTCAAGAAATGCCCCTGACTACCACTCCTTTCACGTTTTCTCAGCTCTTCGGGACTCTCCTTTCTCTTTTTAACATTGCCATCAGACCCTAGCTCACATATGCTTGGATTTCCCATCTTGGCCGCCTTATTCGGCCAGGACATGTTCCCTTCCTCAGCGACTGGTATCCATGGACTCAATTCCCACAATCCTCTCTCGTCAGTAATTATGTCCTCCACCCCAGCCCCCTACTCTTAAGTTTCCTTCCTACTTAGCTGGAAGTAAAGGTGGAAACAGGGAAGGTAGCTGTGAGTGGGAAGCAAGCATCTGAGTTGAAACATTAGAAATGAGGGCCCAGTGTATACATTAAGAATTTAAGGACCCATCTCCATTATATGTATGTGTGTGCCCTTGTTCATATAACCGTATTCCACACCTGCTACTTTATATGCTTGCTAAGGGCGGGGGTTATATTAACTCATAGATTTGCTCCTAACTAAATGAGTATTTCAGTGTTGGCATGTATGTTGATAAAGCAGGAGTTGAATATTAAGTCACTGTTTATTGAGCATCTGTTTTGTGCTGAAAGCTGTCATATGCACATTTCAAAGCTACCTCATGTGTGGGATATACGTACACACAAAAATATATACACATTGTATTTTGATTTTATGTGGTATTCTACTTGTGAAATATCACTATGGGTTATATACCTAAAAGTTGCATAAATGAATGAAGCAGTAATAGATGTATGCAGAGTAGTTGTTTTGATTATTTATGTTAAAGTAGCTGTAGTCTTGAGATTATTTGATCTTTTACTTAATACAAATTTAAATGCAATATTAGTGATTTGATTCAAATGTTTAAGTATAAGTGGATTCTATTCCAGACATTAGTAGTTTTATTAAAGAGCAAAACAGAATAACAGCAGGGATAAAGGTGTGCATACCAGTTAACATACTAGTTTTACAAATATCAACTTCCATTTTGAGGGTTGATAAAATATAAACAAGGTACTCTGTTGAATTGTTGTTGACTCAGGTTGATTATGACCATGGTGTTCACTAGTAATATAGTAATAAAGCAAACAATATAACACAGTTACGATAAGTTAATCACACTTACGGGATGTGGAGAGGTAATACCCAGTGCATTTGATTTCACATGTTTGAATTAGTTTATGAAAATCTTGCCCTTGGAGGCCTCTGAATCTTATCTGAAGTACCTCCAGAGTTGAATAAATATTTATGTTAAATATGTAGTGATCATTGTACATTGCCAGTCAAGGTGTGCATAGCTTAATACATAAGAGAGATAAATAGGTGTAAGAAAAAGTCCCACGATCTCAAAATCTCTCCCAAATTCAGATAGTCAACTATTTAAATATTTGAATTAATAAACATCACTGGGAGGGCTTCCCTGGTGGCGCAGTGGTTGAGAGTCCGCCTGCCGAGGCAGGGGACACGGGTTCGTGCCCCGGTCCGGGAAGATCCCACATGCTGCGGAGCAGCTGGGCCCGTGAGCCATGGCCGCTGAGCCTGCGCGTCCGGAGCCCGTGCTCCGCAACGGGAGAGGCCACAACAGTGAAAGGCCCGTGTACCGCAAAAAAAAAAAAATAAATAAAAAAAATAAATAAGTAAATAAACATCACTGGGAGATTTGAGATTGGTGGGCAGGAAAGTTGGAGTATCAAATATATAACAGTCTATTTATACCTTAGTTTAATTGGATTATTTGTCTTAGTTTGCTTTGCTCATAACAAGTAGCTAACACTCATACTGTAGAAAAGTAGACGTGGAATTATTGTTATAGCCACTTTTCAGATAAGTAATCTGAGACTCAACTTGCTTATAATTACTTTAATTATTTTTAGATACTGTTTGGGAGCCTTAATATTTGGAATTCCTTTTTTCTCACTTAGTAGCTTTCAAAATTCAGTAAGCAGTAATTGGAAGCTTATCAAAATTTAGATTCTCAGGTTCACAGTTATTCTGATTCATTATGTCTGGGGTAAGACCCTACCATCACAAATTATTCCAATGTAGGTTGTCAGAAGACAGCACTTTCAGAAATATTGCTCTTTACACAATGGTCTTGAAATATATTTTAATATCATACACCTCAGTTAGTAAATATTTTTCAGCATTCACTTCAATGTATGCATATTTACTTGTGAAATATTTACATATAGCATCATCACCTCATATATTTAATGTCAGTAAAGCTTATCTCCTTTCCATAGAGAATTAACTATAATTTATGTTTCCCCCATGACCCAGTAGTTCAACTTACACAAATCCCATTTTATTTTATTTATTTATTTATTTATTTATTTATTTTTATTTTTATTTTTTTTTTTTCGGTACACGGGCCTCTCACTGTTGTGGCCTCTCCCGTTGCAGAGCACAGGCTCCAGAGGCGCAGGCTCAGCGGCCATGGCTCACAGGCCTAGCCACTCCGCGACATGTGGGATCCTCCCAAACTGGGGCACGAACCCGTGTCCCCTGCATCGTCAGGCGGACTCTCAACCACTGCGCCACCAGGGAAGCCCCGAAATTCCATTTTAAAGATAACAAAATGTGCTTCCATTTAATTAAAGCTATAGGAATTTTTTTTTTGCATTTAGTCTTTAGTCTCCTCCCCACAAAACACAACTTTTTATTTTGAAAAATGTCACACCTACAGAAGAGCATAGTACAATGAATGGTCCTATATTTTTCATACAGATTCATCTATTTCATCAATTGTTAACTTTTGGGGAACTTGCTTTATATCCTATCTCTATCTGTAGACGTATAATTTCGTCTCTAAAGTATGTATGGACTTAGAAAAAGGACTTTCTCCAACATAATTTCAATGCCATTATCATACACTAAGATTTAACCTAGATACATTAATATTTTTAAAATATTAAATATCCACAGTAAAACTTCTCCAATTGTCCCAAAAATGTTCCTTTTAACTTTAAAAAATGTTATCTTTTTTCCAGTCTGGGATTCAATCAAGGATTCTTCATTACATTTGGTTTCCAATCTCTTACATCTCATTTAATCTAAAAATTCCCTTCTACCTTGTTTTGTCTTTTATGATATTGGTATTTTGGAGCATCCAGGCCAGTTGTCTCGTAGAATATTGCATGTTATGGATTTCTTTTTTTTTTTTCTGTACGAAAATTTCTTTGTCTTTATTTCATATTGCATATCTTGGAAGTCATATGATATTAAGACATAAAAAACCACCTAAATATATTTACAGCTCCATAATGTTACACTGCACTGATGTACTTTGATTTATCTTATCTTTGTTTCTTCATTATTCAATTCAGATTAAACAATTTGGTAAGAATATCACATATCGTGTACTTCTCATTGCAACACATTCGGAGACACAAAGTCCCATTAGTGGGGATACTAAGTTAATCACTTGGTTAAGGTTGTGTCTGCCAGATCTTTATATTGTAAAGATTATCTTTTCCCTTTATAACTAATAAATAATTTTGGGGGAGTGATAATTTGAGACAATGTGAATAACCTCTTCCCTTACAACCCTTCATTTGATAGTTTCAGATATGCTACCAGTATCAATTATTATGTCCATTATCCTTGCTATTTTTTATTAGCTGAGATTTTTCAATGAAAGAAAAAAGCTTTTTCTCTGCTTCTCTCCTCCCCCCCAACTCTTTTTATTTTTAAGTACGAGTACAGATTCATGGATTTTTAAAATCTTTTATGTTTCAGCATTTATTGTTTTCAAATCCCCATCACATTATCATATTTAACCACTGAACATTTAATTTATAAAAATGTGAGGGAATCTAAATTCAGAAGACACAAGCTGTGTGACCTTGGGTAAGGAACTTTTATTTTTTTGGCTTTTGTGTCTCCTAACACTGGGGGAGGTACCAGGTAATCTCTGAGCTTGCTTCTAGCTGGTGATTCTATGATTCTTTGACCACTGCATGTGTACTGTTTGATGGCCCACTCTTTATTCAGGGGAGGCTCCTTGATTTCTATCATTATCATTATATTTCTGAGTAATGCCTCTGAGTTTGGAAAAACAGAAACAAAGCCAGATGTTAACAGAAATGACTTTGACACCTACCTCTTCCTTCTCTGGATTTCTCTGTATCCAGATCTCTAGGAGGAATTTGTGGCTCTTAACGAGCAATTCAAAAATACTAGAGCTAATATTTGTACAAATCCATAGCTATTATATCAATAGAAAAGAATAATCTCTCACTCCTTTTCCTTTTTCTTCTTGCATTGAAGACTATTGAACTTGTTTGCCGTGTTTTTGAATTATAGCAAATTTTTATGGTTTTTGAAAAGACATTCATTCAAAGAGTAGTGCCAGAGGGACTTCCTTGGTGGTTCAGTGGTTAAGACTCTGCACTTCCACTGCAGGGGGCATGGGTTCTATCCCTGGTGGGGGAAGTTCCACATGACCTACTATGCAGCCAAAAAGGAAAAAAAAAAAATAAAGAAAAGAGTAGTGCCAGAGCAAACTGGGAAAAGACAGTTCCAGACCTTTTTCTTTTTTATTTCTTTCTGTTACTGATTCCCTTATGGTCGAAAGAACACAATCTGTATGATTTAGGGTATTTTAAATTTGTTAAGGTTTGTTTTATGACCCAGTATATGGTCTCTCTTGGTAAATGTCCCATAGGACTTGAAACAAATAAGTATTCTGCTGTTGTTTTATGGAGTGTTTTACATATGTCATTCAAATCCTCAGTTAATTTTGTTATTTGGGTCTTCTGTATCCTTGCTGATTTTCTGACTAGTAGTTTTACCTATCAGTTGGTGAGAGGGGGATATTAAATCACACAACTATAATGGTGTATTTATTTCTTCTTTCCCCTCTATTGAATTTTGCTTCATGTAAGTTGGGGCTTTGTTATTTGTTATAGACACATTAGTATTATATGTCTTCCTGGTGTATCCATATTTTATAATTATGTATTGCCCCTCTTTGTCTCTAGTAATTTTCTTTTCTCTGAAGTTTGCTTTATATGATAGTAATGTAACCTTTTTTTTTTTTTTTTTTTGCGGTACGCGGGCCTCTCACCGTTGCGGCCCCTCCCGCTGCGGAGCACAGGCTCCGAACGCGCAGGCCCAGCGCCCACGGCCCACGGGCCCAGCCGCTCCGCGGCATGTGGGATCTTCTGGGACCGGGGCATGAACCCGTGTCCCCTGCATCAGCAGGCGGACTCTCAACCACTGCGCCACCAGGGAAGCCCCATTTTTGTTTTTTAAAATTAACATTTTCATGGTACATCTTTTATCATCCTTTTTCTTTCAAACTACCTATGTCATTAAATTGGAGAAGTCTGTTTTAGATAGAACATTGTCGGACCATGTTATATATAAATATTTTAACTCTACCCTGGCTAGCTACCCTTTCCCTCAGCCTGCTACCCCAGCAAGAGAATTGGAGTGCCGCCTGTTTCTACCAAGCAAGAGATAGAAGATCAGCTCCCCTCCCCTTTATTTTTCTGCCGCTCTTAGTTGATTTGGGTTGGAGACTTGTTCAGTGCCTTGTCCAGTATATATGAGAGGCAGTATGGAAACCTGGAAACCCACCACCATGTCCTCAAGTCCCAAGGTCCCTAAGCAGGCTGCCTTCTTCTTTCATATTTCAGAGTCTCCCTATCCTTGTCTGTTGTGTGTTATGTCTGGCAATTTTTACTTGTAAGAGGGGAGGCCTAGGAGGAATGGGGCTACTTCATTTTTGTGGATTTTTATTATTATTCTTTTGGACACTCCCAAATTTGGCCAGTGGGACGCTTTACAAGACAATCCCTAAGTCCTTTTTATCGTCATTAGTTTTTGAATATTTTGTTACTTTCTGGCAGTATAAGATGTTCTAGTTTCACCTAGCACTCAACTTGCTGTAAAACTAGAATTTGGCATTTTTCAATGGTCTGCTATACAGAGACAAGGTATTTAGTGTCCAAGATATGGGCACTAGATGTGCTCATTGCTGCTAGGATGTTCCTTTCAGGGGACAGAACAAAGAAGTATAATTACTAAAATAGTTATTAAAAACAGTTATCTCATACTGATACCTCCTATTCCGATCCTACACCATAGGGTTCTTCCTCAATTCACCTCACTTTCTCTTCTCCCATGTGAAAAACCTCACTCCCAACACATCAATTCAGTACCCATTTGCTCTATCATACCTATATACCCCTTATATTTTCTAAATTACTATATTCTTAACTACCAAGAAAAAGAGAGAGAGAGAGAGAGAGAGAGAGAAGATAAGAAAAAGGAACTGAAAACTACTAAATCTAAAGCTATCTTTGCAGTTGATTTTTCCTCCTGGAATATATTGTACTACAATAGAACAGTCAGAGAACTATGGCCAAAATATTCTTTAATTAATTCTTTATTCTGTATAGTTTTGTTGTCAATTTATATAAAGATGGATTCTTTAATTTTTAATTTGAATTCAGTTTTAGCTTTGCTTTTTCACACTTTCTAAATTTATTTTTGAATTTGTAAAACACGTATTGTTCAAAACTCAAAGCTATGTAAAATGTTCTACTTAAAGAAGTCCCATTCCCATAACTCAACCATCCACCACTTTCTCAAACAATCATATAGATGACCATCATCATTTGATTCTGATTTATCCATACTGTGTTTAGTTTTGCAAAAATGAGTATATATAAATAAATGCATATGTACACACATGGTTCTGTTTCATCCTCTATCTTATACAAAGGTAGGATACTGTATAATTTCTTTTGCAACTTGCTAACTTCACCTAATAATATGTCTGGGATCCTAGTAAAATAGTTAATGGACATCTTTCTCATAGATTTTTATGACTTTTTAGTACCTCAGTTTTTTTCCTGCACTATTGTTTATACACAACTAGTCTCCAGTGCATAGATCTTTTCATTATTGCTAATAATTTGCTATACAAATATTGCTATGCAAATAATGCCTTTGTATATTTAAGCTGTATTTCTACAAGTAGCATTGATGGGCAAAATGGTAAATATATATACAATTTTACTGTATGTTACAAAAATCCCCTTCTTAGAAGTTGTAACACTCCCATTCCTTTCCAAGGCATCAGCTGATATCTAGTTCAATATATTTAAAATTATAAATTTCTGTGCTGACAGAGTTTTTTTACTTTTTATACATGGTAGCACTAAAAGCCAGTACGTGTTATGTAGCCCATAAGCACCTTTTGAAAAATTGATTGATTTTTGCATATATTAGTTTAAATTATTAACATTGCAAAAGTGTATATTTATGCATGTGTAAATATTAACTACTACAATCCATTTTTATATGGTAGGTTCAAACAGGTTCTCAGTAATATCTTTTATTTGAATAGTTTAAATTAAAATTCCAAGAATTTATGAGTTGATTTTATAATATTTTTGAGTATTATAGAAAAAATCATTAATAGTGTTGAATATGTTCTTCAAAAATGCCATTTAAGGGCTTCCCTGGTGGCGCAGTGGTTGGGAGTCTGCCTGCAGATGCAGGGGACGCAGGTTCGTGCCCCAATCCGGGAAGATCCCACATGCAGCGGAGCGGCTGGGCCCATGAGCCATGGCCGCTGAGCCTGCGCGTCCGGAGCCCGCATGTCCGGAGCCTGTGCTCCACAACGGGAGAGGCCACAACAGAGAGAGGCCCGCATACTGCAAGAAAAAAAAAATGCCATTTAAATCTCATCTTAAAATGTACTTTGAAAATGATCATCTCAGAAATTTCCCATTAGAAGGAAGTTTTGATTCTATTTCAATCTCCACTGATGTTTTTCCTCTTTAATGTGACATTGAAGTGTAATATCTCTTTATATTTTGATTAGGTCAGGAGAAGCACAAGCGTCTTGTCCTGGCTCCATACTGGGACAGCTTCCTCAAAGAGACTTCTACCTTCAAGCTTAGTGGTCTGAGTCACACAAAAGGTACAGGATTTCTGCCTTATATTCTGTCATTCTATATGCTATCACATTTTAGAGATGATGAAATATGTCTTGTTGTCTTAATAAATATTTAATGAAAATTAAATGTACAAGTTAAAAATTTTGACACAAATTTTAGTAAGTTGATAGAAAAACATGGATAGTATAACCTTTACATATAGTCATTATATCTTCACTTTTTTTTCATTCCTTATTGCATGAATACAACTTGCAAAAAATCTTATCTCTGAGACTGTGAATGGTTGAATGTCATACCACTTAATACATAACTGTGTGAGTCAAAGAAGATTTTGGAAAATTAAAAATACCTAGTGTGGGGCTTCCCTGTTGGCAGTGCGGTTGAGAGTCCGCCTGCCGATGCAGGGGACATGGGTTTGTGCCCCTGTCCGGGAAGATCCACATGCCTCGGAGCGGCTGGGCCCGTGAGCCATGGCTGCTGAGCCTGCGCGTCCGGAGCCTGTGCTCCGCAATGGGAGAGGCCACAATGGTGAGAGGCCTGCATACCGCAAAAAAACAAAAACAAAACCTAGTGTGCTAAAGCTGCTCACACTTATGAAAATAATTCCATCTTTGCAAAGCTGACAATTCCCTGAAAATGTATTATAGGGTGTACAGGTATTAGTAATCCCAACTGCATATTGATGAATACGAAAAAAAATCTAAAGCATAAGAAATAATGAATTTGCTTAAAAATCTAAATCTCACGAAATATGAATTTGCTTAAAATAATTTTCATTACAAAAAACTAATCATAATAATTACTGTACATATAAAATACAAATTATCTTAACATAATTATTACAAAAATAATAACTAAAATCAGTAACTACTACTAACATTCCAATATAAGTGGGTTCATGACTTTCTTTTATATTTACTATAGTCATTTTTATTAGCATCCTGAATCTCATTAATTTATTTCATTTGATACTCACAACAGCTCCATTGTATAGGTGTTACTATTATTATTATTGAATCAAGGAGATTGCAATTCAGAAAAATTAACTTACACAAAATCAAAACAGTTGCTTACTGGCAAAGCCGAACTACCATATGTCTGATTTCAACATCTCTGTTTTCTCTTTCTTTGCAATATGTTAAAAGGAGTATGAACTGCAGTTCACAAAAGAGGAAGTACCGATGGCCAAAGAATGACTGAAAATATGTTCAAAGTCACTAATATTCAAATAGATCTTGATTTAAATGATAGCCAGCTAAGTTTTCTTTTCCCTTTTTAAAAAATTTTTTCTATTTCAATTAAACTGTGATGAAATTGGAACAAACACTGATTAGTGGAGTATAAATCACTACATAATTTCTGAAAAGCACTTTGTGTAATGTATATAAAGAAACTTAGACATTATCACCTTTTTGACCCAGTAATTCCAATTCCGGTGAGATCTTTTCAAGAAATAATCAAAAGATGGATTATTTATCCACAGAGATGTTTGATATTGAATTATTTATAACAGCAAAAAATTGGAAATCACCTCAATGCCAAATAACAACTTTGTTGTATCTGTAGTAACTATTTATATGTTTGCTTATATTTTAATTTTACTTAGCCATTAAATATATGAGACATTTTCTTTTATTTCATTTTTTCCATTGATTCTCCACTTTCAAAGCCTTTCTACATTTGAATCAATTGAAACTTCACCTCTGTTTTCTTTTTTTCTTCTCCTTTGTTTATAATGGGGAAAGAGTTATAGGTAGGTAGGTATCTTTTTCATTTGCTCCTTTTTTTAAAAATTAATTAATTTATTTATTTTTGCCGTGTTGGGTCTTCGTTTCTGTGCGAGGGCTATCTCCAGTTGTGGCAAGTGGGGGCCACTCTTCATCGCGGTGCACGGGCCTCTCACTGTCGCGGCCTCTCTTGTTGCGGAGCACAAGTTCCATACGCGCAGGCTCAGTAGTTGTGGCTCACGGGCCTAGTCGCTCCACGGCATGTGGGATCCTCCCAGACCAGGGCTCGAACCCGTGTCCCCTGCATTGGCAGGCAGATTCTCAACCACTGAGCCACCAGGGAAGCCCCCCATTTGCTCCTTTAATTCATCCAGATTTTGCTTTTTTGCTAAGTAATTACAATCTAATTTGATTCCCCCTTGATTAGCAAGATTTCCATCTTTTAATTGAATAATAATTATTATTCTGTTGTTATTTGTTTTTGCAATGTGACATCCTATATTCAATCATCTATACTCTGTTACATAGATCTGTATTTCCGGTCTTGTTCCAGTGCCATACGGTTTAAATCCTCCAGGTTTATGTTTTCTTATTTTATTTCTATTTTCTCATTATCATTTAAATCATTTCTTTCCTTTTACCATCTATTTATCCTTCTGGAAAATAATTTAGAACAACTTTTTAACAAGTTCTGAAAAGTACCAGTAAACATTTGATTGAAATTACATTAAACCTATAGACAAATTTGGTAAGAACTACATCTTTACAATATTTAATCTTCTTATCCATGACCACTTATTTCCTCAATATTTTTGAGCACAGTATTTATAAATATTAATAAAGTTCATTTTTCCATGAAAAAAACATAAAGTTTCCAGTGGCAGTACTTTTATTTAAATAATACAAATAATGGGTAGAGGTGGTCAAAAGGTAAATAAATTAATAAAATGGCAGGGAATCATCCACTCTAAACATAGAGTATGGGAATTAGGGAAATTATTGTTTCTTTTACCAAAGTCAACAATCTTATTGCATTAGTTTATAAAGTTTTCATCTTTGTTTACTAATTTTGGACTACTTATATATTGAAATGACTGCTTATTTTTTGTTTCTTTTTGAATTCCTGGTTCTTTATTCTGCAGTAAGTAATTTTTAAGTAATTTTCAAATTAAAAACTAACTAAATAATCCAATTAGCAATTATACATAATGTAATTTCTATGCAACACAGAGACCAACATTTTGTGTTCCATTTTAAAATCTTCAAATTTGAAAAATTATAGATGTACTTTCTTTTTTTAAAATTTTGCTTTGTATATTTTAAGGCAATGCTGTTTGGTACATAGATATTTTTTTTTTTTTAATATTTATTTATTTATTTGGCTGCGCCGGGTCTTAGTTCAGCATGTGGGATCTTCATTGCCGTGTGCGGGGTCTTCGTCGTGGCATGCAGGATCTTTAGTTATGGCATGCAGAATCTTTAGTTGCAGCATGCAGGGTCTTTATTGCAGCACGTGGGATCATTAGTTGCAGCATGCAGGATCTTTAGTTGAGGCATGGGAACTCTTAGTTGCGGCATGTGGGATCTAGTTCCCTGACCGGGGATCGAACCCAGGCCCCCTGCATTGGGAGAGCAGAGTCTTGGCCACTGGACCATCAGGGAAGTCCCTAAGCATACTTTCTTAATTATAATTTATATTGTTCTTGCTGTCTTCAAATGGTTTTCAAATTTAATGCCGTGTTTGCTGGATTTTTCAACTAGCAATGGACAACCCTGACTGTGCAGTGGGTTGACAGTTCCAAATATATTCTCTGCTGCTCTATATAATAAAATCTCCAAAGGGGTTTGTTTATTTTCAAGAAATTTGTTATTTGCTCTGATATTCTTACATGGTATAATATTAGTGATATGGATATCCCTGATGGTTTGGGGAGCATAAACAGTAAGGGTACAACAGAAATGGGATCTCTGTTTCTTACACTGCTATTGGCATTTTTAGAGACTTTGGGATTCATTGACCATATTGTAAAAATTGCTTCTAGGGAAAATCTCATATATGATATAAAGCATTTGTATTCTTAAAACTAAGTCTTTCTACATCTACACGATATCAGATGAATTGATTGAGTGGAGAGGTTCTAAACTTGTGTCGTCCAGTTTGCCAAGTAATGTGACAGTGCATTCAGTTCAATTCAGTTTAAGTGCTAGGCATTAAAGGGAAACCAAGTGATAGCTGGTAAGACTAGTATATATTCCTCAAATGTGAATGCTAATGCTTCAGTCCATGGTAAGCTAATCTATGCATCATCCCAGTCACAGCCTGACTTTACCAACATTTTGTTCTATATATGACAAAAGGACATGGATAAAAATAATTTCTGTAAGTACTCCTCATATTAACTTCTTTCTGAAATTTTAAGTTCCTTTGCATTTCTGAAATCCCTTAATAAAATTGGATGGGTGGGTGGATGGGTTGATGGATCGATAGATGGATAGATGGATGGATGGATAGATATATACATAAATACATACATACATACATACCAAGACAAGAACTCTAGCCATTGACACTATTTTTTTACATTGGAAAAAGATGTTCACATCCATTTCATTCCTCCAAGGAAACATTTTTGTTTTCCTAGAATTTTTCTTCCTTAGAATGAGTTCCGTAGTAGGCTATACTTCATTTTGTTTTTAGTAGTTTCACTGTTCTTTTCATTATCTTTCTTTCAAAACTGCTGACAGAAACTAGACAGGAGTTTTTAAAAAAAAAAAAAAAAAAAAGGGTCCTCCTGTCAGCAAAGAATCTTAACCTGCCAGGTTTTCAGTTTGAAGCTCATTCTTGTGTACACATCTAATTAGGTCAAGTAACCAAAGATGAGACAAGAGTATAGGTGAATTGTGATCTCAGAAGCCATCCTTCTACAACGGTGATACATGTATAAGAGTTGCAGTGTTCCTTTTCTCTTTTACTAGGAAGTAATCAAATGTCACCGAAGCAAAATCAAGATTAAACTCCTGATAAAAATATCTTAGCTGAAACATTTTCCTGGGTCCTCTGACTGTGATAGTTTAAAAAAAATGGGGGCGGTGGATTAGCATTATTATATATCATAGTGTAGCGCTAGGGAGTAAGGTACTAGTTTACAAATCTATATATGTATAAACTTAGACGTAGGACTTCAGTAAAGGAGTCAAGCTGCAGGGATAGGGCATTAGACTTGCAGTGTGAGAATCTGTGTTCTGGCTTTGACTGTAATGTGGAAAAGCTGTGTTAGGTTGAGCTGGTTTCTGTACTCTCAGGACCCTGTTTTAGACATCAGAAAAAATGAAAATCAGTTTTACCTAATAGGATATTTTTTGAAGAACAAACACAGTTGTGCATGTGAAGAAATGTCTAAACACTAAAGGTATATACAAGTATTGTTTTTTAGTATTACTTGTATAGGTGAAAATAGGTAAACCCAAAGATGGATTCCTGATTTTCTTCAGTTTTAGATGAAACAAGACCTAGTACACTGCCAGTACATGCCAGGAAATATATTTCTGAAAAATGAACAAAGAAATAAATAGCAGTTATTTTTCTTCTGAAATCCATTTGTTTTTTAGGTGAAACAGTTATGAGACAAATTTTAATTTTCATCAACTACTCATTGATGAAACAGTCTTGTTACCTTGATGAATACCTTTTCTAGAAAAGGATATCTTACAGGACAGTAGATATCTATATTTCTGTATTTATATCTATATTTTAAGAGTATCCAACTTTGTAGATACCTATATTTAAAAAATAATTCAACCTTGTTCTTCCTTTCGATATCCCTAATCCTTGACGTATTCTATTCATTCAACATTTTAATTTTAAAAAATCAGCAAATTCTGGGCTTCCCTGGTGGCGCAGTGGTTGAGAGTCTGCCTACTGATACAGGGGACATGGGTTCGTGCCCCGGTCCGGGAAGATCCCACATGCCGCGGAGCGACTGGGCCCGTGAGCCATGGCCACTGAGCCTGCACGACTGGAGCCTGTGCTCCGCAACGGGAGAGGCCACAGCAGTGAGAGGCCCGCGTACCGCAAAAAAAAAAAAAAAAAAAAAAAAAAAAAAAAAAAAATCAGCAAATTCATATACCACTTTCACAAATTTTGGCATTCCCTTGTATCACCTATATAATAATTTACCTAATTGTATTTTAATAGAAAGCAGTCACTTGTCATGAGCAGTAGCAATGTACTCTGTTCCAGGAACTATTTTAAGCACTTTACAAATATTAATTCGTATAGTCTTCACAACAACCCTATGAGATAGATTCTATTAATAACCCTATGTTAGAGATGAGTATACTGAGACGTGTAGGAGTTATATCCAAGATCACACCCACAGTATGTGCTGGAGCTTGTGTTTGAATGTAGGGCTTGGGCTCTTACTCAACTACAAAATACTGTTATAAATAGAAGACAGATTTAAAACGTCAATCAGTAAATAATAAAATAAAAATTTTAAATATCTGTCCAACTTTCACTCAGAAGTATCTTAAATGCCACTGTTGCAAAAAAGGTTTTCCTGGGAAGCAGTCTCTGACAAGGAGGTTAGCATGCAGGAATTGTATTAGGTAGAAGTGTATGAGGATCAACAGCACTGGAGGAAGAAGAGGATGAAGCAAAACTGAACAGAGGGAGGTGGGGACAAAGCTGTCATTTCACACCCTGGCAAGCACCGAAACTAGGATAGTTCTTCAGAGTTTCCCCAGTTTGGGATGAGGAAGCCAGAATTTTATATCTCATTTCCTCACCCACAACCCTCCCACCTCCCATCCCATCAATCCATCATGAAATGTAGTCTAATCCTGGAAAGGAGTTTAACCTTGGTCAGGTGACTGTCTTCAGCTGAAGGCAATTCTCCCAGAAAGCTGATATCTAGGTACTGTATACTGGCAATAATCTTGATAGCTTGGGACGTAAAGTCATGAAGATATATTCCTCTTTTTACTAGAAGCATTATTCACTTTTCCTGATACTTATATCAATAATTTTAAATATGATAAGATATCAGAGTCAACGTTCATTTTATTCATTATGTATACCTAA
Organism: Hyperoodon ampullatus; assembly: GCF_949752795.1. Lineage (NCBI taxonomy): Eukaryota > Metazoa > Chordata > Mammalia > Artiodactyla > Ziphiidae > Hyperoodon > Hyperoodon ampullatus. The sequence continues at coordinate 33,690,806 of NC_136913.1, forward strand.
TTGTCCTAGCACCATTTAAAGAAAAAGCCATCCTTTCCTTCCTTAAATTGCAGTGACACTTTTCTCCTAAATCCACTGGCAGAATGTGTATGAGTCTCTTTCTGTACTCTATTCATTTCTAGTTGTCTATTCATATATTTTTGCAGCAATATCATATGTCTTAACTACTATAGCTATATGGCAAGTCTTAACACGTAGTAATGTAAATCCTTCAAATTTTTCCTCTTCTTCAAGATTTTCTTAGTTATTCTAGATCCTTTGCACTTTCATAATAATTTCAGAGTCAGCTAGTTAATTTACAAACACACACAGGAACACAGATACACACATATACCCCCGTGAGGACTTTGAATTGTATTGAAACTATACTTTGATTTGGGGGCAGCTGGCATCTTAGAAATACTGAGTTATTGAGTCTTTCAATCCAAGAACATGGTGTTTCTCTCCACCTAATTTACCCAAATGGCTATATATTTCTTCAAGATTTATTTAAAAGCCCATCTTATCCCTACTGATTTGATATGCCAACATTATCATAGACTATACTGCCATATGTACTTGGGTTCTTTCTGGGTTATCTCTACTATTCTACTGATCTGTCTTTTAGAGCCAAAACTACACTGTTTTAATTAGAGAGTCTTTATAATGTGCTTTAATACGTGGTGAAGATGGCTCTCTCATATTGCTTTTCCTTTCTAAGATTTTATTGGCTGTTCTACCCTATTTATTTATCTGTAGGAACCTTATAATAAACTTGACTACCTCCAGAGACAACCTGATAGAATATTTACTGGAATTATTTTAAATTTATAATTTAAATTATAACTCTATACATGTAAGAAGAAATGACATTTCTGTGATATTGAATCTTTGTATCAATGTCATTTCATGTATTTTCACTAGTTCGGCAGCTTTGTGCCTTCAAAAATGTTTAAATTTTATTTTTTAAATGTTTTTTGCATGTGTTCTAATGGACAAATCATGCTTAAAACCACTTTAGATCACCTTTTAAAAAAAGTGACATGGGCTTCCCTGGTGGCGCAATGGTTGAGAGTCTGCCTGACGATGCAGGGGACACAGGTTCGTGACCCGGTCCGGGAAGATCCCACATGCCGCGGAGCGGCTGGGCCCGTGAGCCATGGCCGCTGAGCCTGCGCATCCGGAGCCTGTGCTCTGCAACGGGGGAGGCCACAGCAGTGAGAGGCCCACGTACCGCAAAAAAAAAAAAAAAAAGTGACAGTATTAACGATATATCTCATTCTTTTTGTGATATTAGAGCAACAGAAAATATACAATTTGTTGTCACATAATATAAGCTACCTTTATGATCATTTATACTTAATATTTTATTACTGATTTTAAGTGTAACAGCTCACTATTATATTTTCTCTTACTGCTTCCCAGATAACAAAAAAGGCTTTGCTTAAAATAACACTTTACTCAAGAATAGAAAACCTTTAGTCATTTTAATGAGAAAGGGTAATATAATTAAAAGTACTCATATAATGACTATCATATCGCTTTAGTACTCTTGATATTCCATGATGCAATGGTAAAAGGATTGGCACACTATTCAAAACATTTTACACAGTGTAAATAATTTCTGTAAGGGCTAATTAAATTTTATCTTCAATTTAAAAGAAAATATTTAGAGCCTTAATTTAGATTGTTGTCCACAGAGTAATTGCAATATTAGGGAATCTTACTTCTGGTTAGATAAAGATTCCTGGCAGAAAATCACATAGGGAAGATACATTTAACTGTGTTGCTCTAGTTATATTTTTCTTTAAAACATCAGGCCTTTGTTTTTCCACATAATTTTCTTTATCTAATTGAAACTAATCAGATATAATTTTAGTTAGTGTCATTTTTATGTGACTTTTAAAAATGTCAGTGTTCTATTTTAGCTTTATTTAAATATAGATATGTAGGTAGACAGATAGATAAATGTTAGGTAACATCCCCTTCTTTGAAAATTAATGCCTCTGTTGTCAACATGAAGCCATTCAGTTGGCTAATGTAAGAAGTCCATTGGGTTCCAGGAAGCAGAACGTTCAGATCTAACATTAATGTTTACAATTGACTTTTTGTAAATTGTATTTTCATAACTTTTGCCAATTTTTAATGATACTACGTTGTTTTACATCTGCCATTAACTTGCAAAACTTTTCCATATCATTAATTTAAAAACTTTTTAATTGAAGCACAGTTGATTTACAGTATTGTGTTAGTTACAGTTGTACCAGCAAAGTGATTCAGTTATATATATATATTTTTTTCCATTATAGGTTATTATAAGATACTGAATATAGTTCCTTGTGCTATCTAGTAAATCCTTGTTGCTTATCTATTTTATGTATAATAGTTTGTATCTATTAATTGCATACTCCTAATTTATCCCTCCCCTCCTCCCTTTTTTCTTCGGTAACCATAAATTTTTTTTTCTATGTTTGTGAGTCTGTTTCTGTTTTCTATATAGATTCATTTGTATTATGTTTTAGATTCCACATATAAGTGACACCATATATTTGTTTTTCTCTGTCTGACTTACTTCACTAAGTATAATATTCTCTACATCCATCTATGTTGCTTCAAATGGCAATATTTCTTTTTTATGGCTGAGTAATATTCTAGTGTGTGTGTGTGTGTGTGTGTGTGTCTGTGTCTGTGTATAAACCACATCTTCTTTTTTTTCTTTTTTTAAAATAAATTTATTTATTATTTATTTTTTGGCTGTGTTGGGTCTTCGTTTCTGTGCGAGGGCTTTCTCCAGTTGCGGTGAGCGGGGCCCACTCTTCATCACGGTGCGCGGGCCTCTCACTGTCGCGGTGCCTCCTGTTGCGGAGCACAGGCTCCAGATGCGCAGACTCAGTAGTTGTGGCTTGTGGGCTTAGTTACTCCATGGCATGCAGGATCTTCCCAGACCAGGGCTCGAACCTATGTCCCCTGCATTGGCAGGCAGATTCTTAACCACTGTGCCACCAGGGAAGCCCCCTAAACCACATCTTCTTAAGCCAGTCATCTGCTGATGGACACTTGGGTTGTTTCCATGTCTTGGTTATTGTAAATAGTGTTGCTGTGAACATTGGGGTGCATGTATCTTTTAGAATTAGAGTTTGTATCTTTTCCAGATGCATGCCCAGCAGTGGGATTGCTAGATCATATGGAAACTCTATTTTTATTTTTTTAAGGAACCTCTATACTGTTTCTATAGTGGCTATACCAATTTACATTGCCACCAACAGTGGAGGAGGGTTCCCTTTTCTCCACATCCTCTCCAGCATTTATTATTTGTAAGCTTTTTGTTGATGGGCATTCTGACCGGTGTGAGGTGATACCTCATTGTAATTTTGATTTGCATTTCTTAATAATTAGTGATGTTGAGCATCTTTTCATGTGCCTGTTGGCCATCTGTATGTCTTCTTTGGAGAAATGTCTGTTTAGGTCTTCTGCCCAATTTTTGGTTGGGTTGTTTATTTTTTCAACATTGAGTTGTATGAACTGTTTGTATATTTTAGGGATTAATCCCTTGTCAGTCACATCATTTGGAAATATTTTCTCCCATTTCATAGGTTGACTTTTTATTTTGTTGATTGGTTCCTTTGCAGTGCAAATGCTTTTAAGTTTGATTAAGCCCCATTAGTTTATTTTTACTTTTATTTCTTTTGCCTTGGGAGACTGATCTAAGAAAATATTGCTATGATTTATGTCAGAGAATGTTTTGCCTATGTTCTCTTCTAGGAGTTTTATGGTGTCATGTCTTATATTTAGGTCTTTAAACCATTTTGAGTTTATTTTTGTATATGATGTAAGGGGGTGTTCTAATTTCATTGATTTACATGTAGCTTTCCAGTTTTCCCAACACCAGTTGTTGCATAGACTGTCTTTCCTCTATTCTATGTCCTTGCCTCCTTTGTCATAGATTAATTGATCATAGTTGTGTGGATTGAGATTATTTCTAGGCTCTCTGTTCTATTGATATTCTATTGATCTATGTGTCTGTTTCTGTGCCAATACCATGTTGTTTTAATTACTGTAGCTTTGTAGTATAGTCTGAAGTCTGAATGGTTATGCCTCCAACTTTGTTCTTTTTCCTCAGGATTGCCTTGGCAATTCTGGGTCTTTTGTTGTTCCATATAAATTTTAGGATTATTTGTTCTACTAGTTCTATTAAAAATGTCATGGGTATTTTGATAGGGATCACATTAAATCTATAGATTGCTTTGGGTAATATGGCCATTTTAACAGTATAAAAAAATATGAATTTTGTCAAATGCTTTTTCTTCATCTATTGAGATGAGCATGTAGTTTTTGTCTTTTCTTTTGCTGATATGGTGTATCACATTGATTGATTTGTGTATGTCAAACCATCCTTGCAACCCCTAATGAATCCAGCTTGATCATGGTGTATGATCCATTTTATATATTGTTGGATTCATTTTGCTAATATTTTGTTGAGGATTTTTACATCTATAGTCATCAAAAATATTGGTGTATAATTTTCTTTTTTTCTGGTTTCTTTGGTTTTGGTATCAGGGTGATGGTGGCTTCATAGAATGAATTTGAGAGTGTTCCCTCCTATTCAATTTAAAAAAAACATTTTTGATATGTCACTGAGAGATATTTCTTTCAATCTATTATTTGTTTATTATGTTTGATTGTAGCATTTTTCCCATAAGTTTTTTTGCAATTTTATGATTAAATAGTGCTGTCTTTTATATTCCCTGGGTCACCTGTCTTGGTTAGAAAGATTTTCTCCTTCAAGCATTGTGAAAATAGATGAGTAAATTTTTTTCCAAGACTTGTAGAGTTTAAAAAATATATTTAAACATGTAATTCATCTGGAATTTATCTTTGTATTATATTTGGTGTGCAAAATTTCCCATTTGATTTTTCCTTTAGCTAGATATCAAGTTGTGATTGTATCATTTGTGAAATAAACCAGCCCTTTCCCACTGAATGGAAACACCATTAATATAGAAGTTATATATTATATATTAATTATTAAAATTTATATAAATAAATAATAATTTATAAGTTAATTTATTTGAAGATGTATTATCACGATTATAATATAGTGATACATATTTGAGTATATTAACTCTTTAATATATTTAGTATTTTCGTATATTAATTAATTGATGCAGATGTTAATTAGATAATATTTTCATAAATACATACTTCCAGATCTCTTTATGGTCATTCTGTATGTTGTTTCATTAATTAATTTGGTTATAACTAGCCAGTTCCATTTTTAAAATTGTGATTTTTGTGGCATTGTATTTATATCTAATACGGCTAGTCCCTTTCTCTATTCTCAACATGACACAATAGGAACCAGCAATATAAATTATTAATTTTGATGTTGCATAAAATATAGCCCATCATCAGCATAGGTTATTTGGGAATTAAGAACACAATTCTATCTTTGACTGTATTAATCCATCTTAAAACAGTAATTCTTACAGTTTTATATGTGCCTTTTGGTAAGTCATTTAATTTTTCTTGTTATATTACCAGTCTGTAATATTTAAATGCTGACACTTATCATTCACCTTAAATGCTTATTTTCACATAATGGCTTCACAAAATTCTCAAGAGAGGATTTCATAGTAATAACTCAGTTATATTATTGCCAGTGAATGAAAGCCAAAATCCTTCTCCAGAATAAAAATGTACAATTTTTCTTCTTTTTATGTTGTTATATTTTTATATAAAGTATTATGCATAATCCTCAAAATGAGAAAGTATATCTTTAAGCAATATGAATTATACTAGTGATGATTTAAGACAATATTCTAATTCAGCATTAATCTAGATAATAAATGTGAAGCCAAAACTCTGTCTCAAAGCATTTTATACATGTAGAAGGATATACAAATTTATAGGATAATAATTTTGCTTTTATTGTTGTTGCTACTGCTTTCATTATTAATATGGAAGTTATTCTAATTTTGGAATTTTTGCTATAATCAGTAGAAGTTACATCCTCAAAGGATTTGTATTTCAGAATTTAATAGTTTTAATGACAACAACCATGTTTTCTCAGTTATTATTCACTGGATATTTAGTGAAGTATAAAACACCAGTATCTTAAAAGAATATATAAATAATTTCTTGCCAGTTAAAATCCATTTCATCCAGAAATAAAAGCTGCTACATTTAAAACAGATTTTTATGAATATGACTTCAGAAAATAAAATAAGTTTCTCCAGAAGAGAAACAGACCAAAATGGATTAAAAATTAGTACATATTTAGGTATCACTGTATAAACAAAATTCCATTATCATAAATACCATTTAAGAGAAATATGTTTCAGAGAAAGTTTCTTCGTAATAAAATATTTTAATGACCCAGTAAAAGGTTCATATAAATAGTGTTTTGCTGATATGGTTACTGTGAACTCTACTCTGCCACCAATTAATATAACCTTAGACAAGAGACGTCTTCTAGACCTTTTAAGTTTTCTCATTTAAAAAATCTGTCACTTGGCATTTGCATGTTCTGCTCAGCAATGTTTAAATGTTTAGCATTGGAAAAAAGCACTGTTCACACTCATAGCAACAATGAAAAGATGGGAAAATGGAAAAGTTATAATTTTTTTAAAAAAATCAGAGTTAAAGTCACAGAGGAATCAGTCGGCTCAAAATCTGAACAAGGACTGGGTACCTGCAGAGAGATACTAGAGGCAAAGTAGTTTTATCTGTGGATAAAGCTACAGTGGCACACTTGTAAGAAGAGTTCAGCTAAGAAGTTTGGAGAACTGGGATACTGAATGTGCACTGATAAAGGAGTAGAAAGACCCCAAGGGCTTAAGATAGAGGGACAGTGTTACCCTCTTAGAAGCTTAACCCCCTAAAAACTCACTGGCACTCCAGACAAGACTGGAGAAACTTTTGAATAATTATCCTTTGTGGACCTAAAAACTACATTAATTTGTATTGGCTAAACAGACGTAGAGGTCAAATGAACAGAAGAGAAACTCAGATTTAGATTCAAACAGATATAGTCAAATGAATGTTTTAGGATCTGAAGAAGTACTAAATACATAATTGGTACAAACAAGGTCCACTGACAGATGAACAAATTAGAAGGTGAACATTCAAATAAAAAGAGAATATTTGCACCATCTCAAAGTAGTTCCACAAAGTATTTATTGAAAACAAAGGGGAAATACTAAGTCTACATTGGAGAACCTGGCAGATACCAGCTTAACCAAATAATAAAGATTAATATGACTAGTAATAAAATATATCAACACCGTGTGTCCCCTGATTATTGGACACTGAGAAGGGAAAATAATCTCTCTGGTATTTTCCTCCAAATATATATCCTCAATCTTATCATGAGAAAACATCAGAGAAACTCAAACTGAGGGGTATTCTATAAAACAACTTATCAGTACTCTTCAAAAGTGTCAGGGTCATAAAAGATAAGGAAAGGCTGACTCACAAATTGAAGGAGACTCAGGGGACATGGGATCTAAATGTAATGTAGAATCTAGGACTGGATCCTGTGATATAAAATAACATTAGTGAAATAATTGATGTTATCTGAATTAAGTATATAGGTTAGTTAATCATATTGTACCAATGTTACTGTCTTAGTTTTTATAGTTGTGCATTTCTGAGTAAAAGTTTTTTAAAGTCTGTTGGATAATATCATCTCTGGAATTATTCCAAACACCAAAGATTTTTGAATTTCATTGTTAAAAATCTATGGCATGTTTTATAATTTCTGTAAGATTATATGAGTCTTTTGTGTTAAGTAAATTTAGGATGATATTGTGATGATAAATTGAGTTTGGTTGTTACCATACAAAAAGTAGAACAAGGAGAATTCTAAGGCTAGACAGCTATTTTAATTCCTAAAAAAATTATTGACATATCATTAAAATCATGTAGAATATTTACAATAAAAACAAACATGAAGAGCAATAACAGCATGGATAGATTAAGAGCAAGTTCTAACACATTAACCTAATTTTATTTTACTAAACTCTTACATCTTAGAAATATGTAATAATTATGTTCTTCATTTTCCACAAGGCATTGGACAAATTCCATTATAAGATCTTTGTGATACAAGTACAGGCATTTTCGTATATTGAACACTTATAGCCAAAACTTCTGTGAAGGGTCAGAACCTTCTGTCTGTCATTATAGTCACTTCCTTCTTTATGCTTTGAACTCTTTTGTCCATCTTCCTCCTTCTGTTCACTAGGCAAAACCACAGCCATGGTGAATTAGTCAGTGATTGCTGCATTAAAACTGCATAACAAACAACCCCATGATGTCAGTGTCTTATAACCTGAAACATTTATTTTTCTTCCTCATGGATCTGCTGATCAGCTGGGCAGCTTTAGATTGTGCATCAGGTTCAGGACTGCTCGATAGGTTTACTCGTTCTGGGACATACCTAGAATACGTTCTTATCGTGGCTGGAAGAGGCACAAGAGGGCAAGTGGAAATACAAAATACTTCCTAAGGTCTCATTTGCATATTTCACCTACACCCACACTCCATTGTTCAAATTAATGTATGTTTAATATCAGTGGAAGTGGGAGATATATTTTCCCTACCTTAACATGGGAAACATAAAAGTATGGCCATGATTATATAATTATAATAAAGAGGAGTAAAATTATAATTATAATTATATAATTATAATAAAGAGTTATCAGGAAAAATGATCTAGTCTGCTACATCAGACACTAACTCTCTGCCCTTTCTACATTTGCACAGATATAACTGATTATGGCTGAAGGACAAAGAAAAAGAAAAAACAAAACAAAACCAAAAAACTCTGACTTTACTCCCATTACTAGGGCCAAATGGTTTGTGCTCCTCTCACAAGCCAGCGCCTCCACTTGATCCCCAGATCCCACCTCTCCTAATTTATACAACAACCTTACCTCTCAATTATCTTTCATCTCACCTGTATCTACGGTGTTTCCACTGACTGGAGATTCTCACGGTACTTACCAGCATGTTATAATATCAATATATTTTAAATGAACACCATGATCTGTTGGCCTCTGCAGCTACCAATCCATTTTTGTCTTCTTATTTGAAGTAAAATTCCTAGAAAGAGTTGTTTATACTCATTGTCTCTACTTCTTTGTTTAAATTGAGATATAATTGACATATAAAATTATATTAGTTGCAGGTGTACAACGATTTGTTATTTGTATACACTACAAAATAATTACCACAATAAGTCTAGTTAATATCTGTCACCACACAATAGTTACAAATAAATTTTTTTCTTGTGATGAAAACTTTTAAGACCTACTTTCTTAGCAACTTTCAAATATACTGTAAAGTACTATGAACTATAGTCACCATGATGTACATTACATCCCCTTGACTTATTTATTATATAACTGGAAGTTTGTACCTTTTGACCCCCTTCACCCATTTTGCCCCCTACTCCCCTCTGGCAGCCACCAATCTGTTCTCTGTATCTATGAGCTTGTTTTTGTTTTTGTTTTAGACTTCACATATAAGTGAGATAATATTGTATTATCTTTCTCTGTCTAACTTATTTCACCTAGTGTAATGCCCTTGAGATCTGTCCATGTTGTTGCAAATGGCAAGATTTCATTCCTTTTTATGGCTAAATACTATTCCATTGTATATACCACGTTTTCTTTATCCATTCATCAGTGGGCACTTAGGGCATTGTGCTGGGTTCCCTTTTGTCCACATTTTCACCAACACTTGTTATATCATATCATTTTGATGATAGCCATTCTAACAGGCATGTGGCTATATCTCATTGTGGTTTTGATTTGCATTAGTGATGTTGAACATCTTTCCATGTACTTATTAGCCATCTGTATGTCTTCTTTGGAAAAATATCCATTCAGATATTCTGCCCATTTGTGATCGGATTGTTTTGGGGTTTGTGGGTTGTTTTTTTTTTTGCCATTGAGTGTATGGATTCTTTATATATTTTGGATATTAATCCCTTATCAGACATATGATTTGCAAATATTTTCTCCCATTCAGTAGGTTGCCATTTCATTTTATTGATGGTTTCCTTTGCTGTACAGAATGTCTTGACTTCTTTTTCTCCAATTCTCAAACTCATTTCAGTGAGGATTTAATCTTGACAGTTTGACTGAAATTGCCTTTGTCTAGGTAATCACGACTTTTATGTTTCATTATCTGTAGGTCAGTGCTATGTCCTTATCTTACTTTATCTCTCAGTAGCCTTTGGTGTAGTTGTCTTTCTTTCTCCTTAAAATGTTATATTCACTTGGCTTTAGTTTTCCTCCGATGTCATTGTTCAGTTCCTCTAAATCTTCTTTTCTGTCTCTTACCTGCTATCAGAATTCTAGATGTTGGCTTGATTTAGGGCTTATCCCAGTCTCTTCCCCAGTTATAATATCTTCCTGGACATTTTTTTTTCAGCCTTGTGTATACCATCTATACATGGCCTCTTAATTTATATCTCCAACTCTAAACTTCCTCCTGAGTTTCAGCTGCATGTTTTCATCTTCACATGGATATCTTACAGGTATCTCTTACTAAATATTATGCTTGATATACCTGTCTCCTCACCTATGCTAGTTTATTCCCCGAATAATTCTTCATCTTAGTCAATGGCACCATTATTTATCCACTTTATCTTTCCAAAAACCTAGGAGTCATACTTGATTTCTTTTATTTTCTCATTGCAAATTTCCAGCCCATGAGTAAATACTGATAGCAAAGCCATAAAAATATATCTCATTCTGATCACTTTTTAGCACCTCCACCCTAGACTATACCACCTGAACTACTGCACCTGCTTCCTGTATTTCAGTCGTATACCCCATACTCTAATCTCCACACAGAAGACAGAGCGATTTCTTGTAAAACAAAAATTGGGTCGTATCACTATGTTGTTTAAAACCTTCCCATGTTTTCCAGTTCAACATTAGGAGGTGAGGTCAGAAAGGCCCCCCATGATCTGGTCCGTGCTTTTCTTTCTGACCTTACCTTCTCTACTCTTTCCCACCCTTCACTGAGCTACTGACTGCATCAACATTCTGAGCCAATTCCTATTTAAGCTTTTACATTGCTCACACTTGTGGTTGCAACACTCTTACCCAACTTCTTGTTTAACTTTCTCCAAATCCTTGAAGCCTCCACTAAACGTCACTTCTTTAGAGGAGTTTTCTCTGAAAGCACCCTCCACTAATTCTCCCTAAATAATTAACTTGAAATCTATTGTGCAGTTATCTATTTATTCTCTTCTTTTTCTCCACTAGAAGTTAAGTTCCATGATGCGAGAGAGATTTTCTGTCTCATTTCCTACAGTATCCCCAGCAACTAGAACAGTTCCTTGCTGAATCCATTTAAGTACTAATATTTATTAAGAACTACCATATGCTAAGATCCCGTTCTAAGTTCTGTAGATACACAGGGAGCCAAATAGACAAAAATCTCTGCCTTCCTGGGATTTACATGTTCATGGAAAGAGACAGACAATGATCAAATAGGATGGGAGGAGAAAATAGGCAGGGGAAGGGGTTAAAGACAGTCATAGTGCTGGAGGTACAATTTTGAATAGGGTGGCTAGAAAAGTCCTTACCGAAGGGAAAAAGTGAATGCATGAGTTAACCTGCACTGATGGCTATAATAAATTGCTGACAGAGTCTTGTTGGAGTCCATGTCATCTACGTCTTACGTAAAACCATAGACTATTAAGCAACTTTATGTATTACAAAAAACAGGAAGAGAAAGTCAGTATGCTAGAATGCCAAATGTATAATTAATCTCAATATTCTACAATGTTTGACTGTGGTCTTCAAGACATAGTATTTTGGAGATCAGAATGTCTCATGTGTGGGTTCAAAGCACCAGTAGCATAAATTGAATATGTGGTGTGTGGCTTGGGAGAACATTTTTGGGTTTGGCTTACTTCTTTCTTTTTTTTCTTTCTATCTATCTATCTATCTATCTATCTATCTATTTATTTATTTATGGCTGTGTTGGGTCTTTGTTGCTGTGTGCGGGCTTTCTCTGGTTGCGGCGAGTGGGGACTACCCTTCGTTGCAGTGCGCGGGCTTCTCATTGTGGTGGCTTCTCTTGTTACTGAGCACAGGCTCTAGGTGCACGGGCTTCAGTAGTTGTGGCACGCGGGCTCAGTAGTTGTGGCTTGTGGGCTTAGTTGCTCCGTGGCATGTGGGATCTTCCCGGACCAGGGCTCAAACCCATGTCCCCTGCATTGGCAGGAGGATTCTTAACCACTGCACCACCAGAGAAGTCCCTTCATTATTGATAACCTACTTTGTAGTAAGATTATCTACAAATGTAAAGTAAATTTCAATCATGATAGTAAAATTGCTTTTCTCAGGTATGAGAATATAGGTAATTGCTATGAACTAATTAGATCATACCTAGATAATTTGGGTCTATTAAACATGCTATCTATTAAGATATTATAAAATAGATTGCTTCTTTGCATGGATATTGCTTGATGAAGGATCCTTTGTCATATCTTAGGAAATGGCTAGTAAATACCTGATAAATAGCTAGACAATTCTACTTGTAGCCAAAACCTCCAACTAGACCTCTTGATTGAATTTACACTGGTGCTGCAGAAACCAGACATAATTATACCTGTTAGGAAAGAGTGAAATTGGAAATTTGGAAAATCTTGCATTAAGGATAAAGCAACAGACAACATGTTATAATCTAGGTATAAGTGGTGATGTCCTAATGGGCAGGTAGTCCATGGAGTTAGAAATTCAAGGACAGTATTTAGAGATCCAGGAAATCATTCATCATAGGTGAAATATAACACGTAGCTGAGCTTACCGGTTTTGGACTGCCTAGTAAAGGACCCAGCAGAGACAAGATAGTCAGGATGTTAAGTCCTTGAAAATCTGAATAACTAGCAAGATACTGGCAAACATATAGAACTGGATCTAGTGCTTGAGGGGATAAATTATAATGAGCTTGGAAAAATAGTTTCTCCAAGTGTGGAAGATAAGAGTTTAATTTTCTGTATCCCTGCTGAGGGCAGAACTTCAACCAGAGACTGGTTAGTTCTAAGCAGTGGAACTAGGGGCTCAAACAAGGAAAAACCTTCTAATTTTGTTTCATGAAGGAACTGAGTACCATAAGAAATAGGAACTTCTCATCAGATGATGGGTCCAAATGGTTGCTGAGGACTGTCTTGCATAGACTTCTTACAATATGTTGCTACACTCATTGGGAGGTTATAAATGAGGACCATTAAGTTAGAACTCAAAGATTCTATCATTCTATGTTGGTAACATTAATAAAAACTGATCTGTATAGGATCAGGATAATTGTTTTGGAACAATTATGCTAATTTCAATGTTAAGTTCAAAATATTTTCTTTAAAAAATGGAACCCTTTTTTCTTTAGGTACTAGATAAGGCATAAAAAAGAAAAATTTAGAATAAAAGTGCTCAGAAGTAAAATGAAAAGTCAATTATATAATTTTCTACTTGTTTGGGAATACAACAGGATGTTAGTTAGAGAGTGAAATTTTGTTTTGTAAATGGAATATACTCTTTCACATTTTATTGGTCTAATGATGTTTTTATTATGTTCGGATCAAGTATCAAGTGCCTGTCTTGGGGAAAACATAAAACATGCTTAACGGGCTTCCCTGGTGGCGCAGTGGTTGAGAGTCCGCCTGCCGATGCAGGGGACGCAGGTTCGTGCCCCAGTCTGGGAGGATCCCACATGCCGCGGAGTGGCTGGGCCCGTGAGCCGTGGCCGCTGAGCCTGCGCGTCCGGAGCCTGTGCTCCGCAACGGGAGAGGCCACAGCAGTGAGAGGCCCGTGTACCGCAAAAAAAACAAAACAAAACATGCTTAACATTAGGCATTTATCCACATGTGTGAGATAGAGGAGAAATCAGGGTAAGACTATTGAAGATCACTGGTACAGAATCCACGGGTATGGAAAAACATACAATGCATTAGCTTCTATGCAAGAGCCTCAAGAGATGGAAGCTGTAAATAAAGTGTGGAGAGAGAGTAACAGTGGTGACAGCTTTAGCACATTTGGGTCACTTTTGAGAAACAATGCAGTTTTGTAGACTTCACATTTTTGTTTTAATTCTTAGACTCTGATAAATGAGAACATGTTTTAAGCCATACCTTATGACCTGTTTGGTGCATTCTAAAAAACAAAATTCCTGCTTTATGCTACATAAATATGATATTTCTCATTATGTTTATTTTGTATGAAAAAATATAATATCAGACTCCAATTCCAGGGTAGGTATTACATTGTCAGTGAAGTTAATTAAAATCTTCTATCACTTCAAACCTTTATTTAATTTAAAGCAAAAAAATTCCAGAAATAACCAAGTATGTTGGATAAGAAGAGCTTAAAATGAAAATCAATATGCATCTGTCAAATGTAATGAGAGCTCTGATATGTCAAAAATCCATTACACCTGAACTGAAATTGTTATTTTTTCTTCTTCTTTTAGCTGACACCCCTATTTATATTTAAGTCTAAAAGGAAAATCAGATGGATATAAGTTGTCATGGTCTCCATGTGTAGGAAATGAGTACACAGTCGAAACTTTACTGTCACCAGCTCTGTGGACGAGTCAAAATTTAATCTTACAAAAGGATTAGATTTCTGTTTTTTCAGTTATGTCATAAAAGGAATATGGTGAATGCATTTTAGGAAAACATCCATTCTAGGATTTCCCCATTTTGACTAGGCACAACCATTCATTACCTTTTGCCACTTGTATTCTTCCTGAATTCTTGTAGCTCTAATTGATTTCTTTTCCTGTAGCAAATGGGCATGTCCTGAAATCCCTAACCCCTCGATAACATCAGAAGATGCCAACTTTGAGTGTTATTTATCTTATTATCAAATATAAATGGTGCCTTAATCTTTATCAAAACTTCTTATCAGGAAGAAACTGATAGGAGGAAAATGCAGATGCTGAGACATTTGTCTTGCAGACAAGCACTCAATTCATAGGTATGTTAGCAAATTCAGCATTTGGCATTAGTTGGTTATTTATGAGACCTGAGCTTTAAGAATGCTAAGCTTATATATAGCAAAGTATATGCCTATGTTTACGTAGTTAGAGAATGTTGAATAATTGATGGACTTTTTTCAAGCCATTAGCAAATCCTTATATGTAATGTATATTTGCTAAGTTATCCATTCTTTTCCACCTCTAAAGTCTCATCCCCATAGTGCGAGTGTGAGATCTTACCACCACCATCTATCTTTCTTTCATCAGGAAGTATATAAGTATGTATTTATCCTTCTTTGTATCTGTTACCATATGAGCACCTGTTCTTCCAGGTCATCCCTCATTCCCAACATTCATATCCCCAGTGGCAGTGTACATCCACTTTTTTTTTTTTTTTTACCACACTTTCACTCCTTTCTAAATCCTAAAACTTTACCACACCATCTTCTAGAATTTGTGATCTATCGTAAGGAAAATACCCTCTATTCTAAACCTGCTTAGCCTTCCCATGAAAACCGCAGTAAAGGCTCTTGGCCATTCCCTCACCCCATGACTAATTTTGATGGTTCCCCATGTGTCCCTGCATGGCATGCTATGCCTCCCGTTCCTAGGGATATGTGAGTATAAAACTTCTTTCTTCATGACAGTCATTTCTGTGTCTGTATGTCTCACCATACCTGATTAAAAATCCTAAGTACATTTTAAAACATAAGGTACATATTGATACATTTCATTCAAATTAAACATTGATACCTATGGAAAGCAATAAGTTGCGTATGTATATTGAATTACCATTTTAAACAACTAAGAAAATTAAGTGATAGACTTAATGAAGTGATAGACTCAAAAACACTATAAATCAGTTAAAATCCTAAAATATGTTCAAGTAACCCATGGCAACATCACTACAGATAACCTAAGACATTAGAAAAATAAAGCAGTATTATGAACAACTATAAACACATAAATTCAACAACTTAGGAGAAATTGATCCATTTCTCGTAAATTCCAAACTACCAAAATCCACCAAAGATGAAATAGATCATATGAGTAGTCGTCTATTAAAGAAATTAAATTAATAGTTGGGAAACTTCCAAGGCAAAATCTTTAGGCCCAAATGGCCTCACTGGCAAATTCTACCAAACATGTAAAGAAGAATTAACACCAATCTTTCTCAAATTATTCCAAGATGGAGAAGAGGAAAAAACACCTTCCAACTTATTCTATGAGGACAGCATTACCCTGATACAAAAACTAGAAGCACATTACAGTTAAAGAAAGCTACAGACTAATACTGTTCCTGAAATTAGACACAAAAATCTTCAACAAATATTAATAAAATGAACCCATCAAAAGATATAACAAAAAAATATACCCATGAGCAGATGGCATTTATTCCAAATGTAAAGGCTGGTTGAGCATTTGAAATTTCATTAATGTAATCTACTCTCTTAAAAAGAATAAAGGAAAAAAATCACAGGTCATTCAGTATAGAAAATATAATGTTACTTTCCGTTACGAAACATTGAATACTTTCTCTCTAAAATAGGGAGCAACACAAGGATGTCACTCTCAGCATTTATCATACTGTTGGAAGTCCCAGCCAGTGCAATAAGGCAAGTAAAGAAAATGAAAGGCAAATAGAATGAAAGAAAGAAATGAACTGTCCTTATCTTCATATCACATGATTATCTACCAGAAAATCACAAGGAATCTTAAAAAAAAAAAAAAAGCTTGTAGAAGTATTAAGTGAATTCAGCAAGGTCATGGTAAATAAGAACGACACACAAAGAATCAATCGTATTTATATATATTACCAATGAAAATGTGGAAACTGAAAGTTAAAATCTAATATTGTTTGTAATCTCTCCAAATAAATAAATTACTTAGAAGTAAATCTAACAGAGCATGTTCAGGACTTGTATGCTGAAAATGACAAAATCAAATGACATTTAAATAAATAGAGAGATACACTCTATTCATGAATTGGAAGACTCAATATAGTAAAGATGTCAGTTCTATCCCACTTGATTTATAGGTTTAATGCAATTCCAGCCAGGATGCTCAGACCTTATGCAAAAACTGACACAATGCTAAGTAAATAGTTCTTGCTTTTAACCAATAAAAAATTCCATAAGAGGAAAAATTAATAAATTGGACATCAAACTAAAATATTTTTCTCCATAAAAGCCCATGAGAAGACGATAAAGTGGAAAGCTATAAACTGGGAGAAAATGTTTGCAAACCACATATGTGACAAAGGGTTAGTATCTAGAATATATAAAACATACTGAAAACTCACTAATAAAAATACAATTTTTAGAAAATGGGTAAAGAATATGAATAGACATTTCACCAGAGAAAATATACTGATCGTTAATAAGCACATGAAGAGATGTTCAACATCATTAATCTTTAGAGAAGTGCGAAATAAAAACACAAGGAGTTTTCACTACAAACCTATCAGAATGGCTAAAATAAAAAACAGTGACATCAAGTATTAGGAAAGATGTAGAGAAACTGGATCACTCATACATTGCTGGTGGGAATGTAAAAGGGTACAGCCATTCTGGAAAACTGTTTGGTTGTTTCTTATCAAAGTAAACATGCAATTACCCTACCATCCAACAATTACACTCATGGGAATTTATCCCAGAAAAGTAAAAATTTATGTCATACAAAAATATGTGCATGAATGTTCATAGCAGATTTATTTGTAATAGCCAAAATCTGAAAACAACCTAGGTGCCCTTCAAAGTGTGAATGGTTAAACAAATGGTGTTATATCTATACCACTGTGTAGTATTCAGCAATGAAAAGGAACAAATCATTGATAAGTACAACAACTTGATTGAATATCCAGGGTATTATTCTGAGTGAAAAAGCCAATCCCCCAGATTTATATACTATATGATTCCATTCATAGAGTATTCTTGATGTGACAAAATTACAGAAATGGAGAATAGTAGTATTCAGGGTTAGAGTAGTGGGGGAGGTAGGGATGTCTGTAAAAGGTCAACCAGAGGGATACTTGTGGTGATGAAACTTCTATATCTTCACTATTTCAATGTAAATATTTTGGATTTTGTATTGCATTACAGCTTTACAAGATGTTACCATGGGAGGTAACTGGGTAAAGCGTACTTTCATTTCTTAAAACTGCATGTTTATAATTATCTCAAATGTTTTTATAATGGATAAGGGTTATATCATATTATAATAAGAGAATAATCAGAAGGATAATGATATACACTATGTTTGGTATCTATAATATCTACTTTTTAAAAGATAAAATATACATAATTTATGTGATTGTTAATTAGAGCTAAATAAGCATTTAGAAAAGAGACGTATGTTTTTTTTCCTTATGAGAGATAATTGCTATGTCTCATGTTGATTTTAGTTAACATATATCATGCAGTTTGGCAATGAATAATAAAAATATTGTATGCAGAAAAAATTTTTTTCAAATTAAATGTTGCTACTTGTGAATTGGAAAATGTCTCCAAGAACTCAGTGTTTAGTGGCATTTAATGTGTGCTGCTGCCTGAGGTAAAGCATACCCAGGTCTCCAGATAATTGTCATGAATGTTTATTAAATTATGTTGGCAGCTGAGCATAATTTCATGTTTTTTGTAAAATTTCCCTTCCTATTATGTCAGATGACCAATTTTCCACACAAATGAGCTCAGGTTCCAATCAGACAGATTTGTAATTATGATTTTTAGCATAAAGCAAGCAGATTTCTAAGCTAGTCAGTGAAGCTGCTGATTTTATTGTAAAACACAAAGCTATAGCTTTTGTTATGCAAAGATGCCTGGATGCCTGCCCTTCAGAAAAATCTCTATAACCTGAAATTTAGACCTACTTCTACCACTAGAATATTTCTATGAAGAGAATGAAAATCGAACTAATTAAAATATTTTATATGGTCTGGGCTTGTAAAATGGAACCCAAGGCTTACAGTACCATGTCTCTTTTCTGTCATTTTATGCAATTTTCTTAGCTTCAGAAATACAGATAAATATTCTAACAAAGAGAGGACTAATATCTTTTTAGGATTTAGAGAATTTGGGGCTTTTACAGTAGGTAGAGTGGTTGATGGATATAGAGATGGATAGATAGAAAGGGAGATAGAGAAATAAGTAAACTGTGAGTGAATGATGAACTTTTGATGACACATTCTTTTCCTTTAGTAAAATTTCCTACAATGAATTGAAACCTGATGACTACTACTGACATTCAGCATTTCCTCCCCTTCTCTCATCTGATATTCTTTCTTCCTATTTCATTAAGAATATAAAGTCAAATCAGCATCTAATTGTCTGGTTCTTCCATTACATCGACCAGCCTAATTTTATTTTCATCCATGTGCCTTGCCTCTCCTCCCATTATATTGGAAAAGCTCTTTGTGTTCTTATGGCCAGCCCTCGACCCGTTCACTGAATCCCACGCCTACTCAACTATGTGGAGCTCTCCAGCTCTTTCCTCTGTCTTCTGTGTAATAATTCTTGTGGGATTATGCCTATCAACATAGCAAGCATGCAATAATACCTCTTAATGTTAAAAGACATGCCTCTCTTTACCCCTTAACCCTGCCAGGTACTATCCCATTTCTCTGATCCCTCTTTATGGCAAAAAACTTGAAAGATTGTCTATACTTATGGCCCTCATTTCTTATACATTATCTTTTTTTTTCATTTTTTTTATTGAGGTACAGTTGATTTACAATGTTGTGTTAGTTTCAGGTGTACAGCAAAGTGATTCAGATATATAGATATAGATATAGATATGGATAGATAGATTCTTTTTCAGATTATTTTCCCTTATAAGTTATTGCAAAAGCTAATCTTACTTTATTCCCCATCAGTCTACAGATGATTCTGCTCTTTTGAAGTTCATCAGTAACATAACACTGCCAGATCTAATCATCTATGGCATCCTCATCTTGCTCATGAGCTCTACTTGATACAGTTGATCTCTCACCATTTTGGAAACAATTGGCTTCCAGGATTCAATTCTCCCTTGATTCTCCTTCTGTCTCTCTAGAAAGGCCTCCTCAGTCTTTTTTGCATTTTCTCCCCTGTTCCTATCCCCTGAATTCCCAGAAGCCCAAGGCCCTATCTTCTCTTTTCATTTCTATCCATACTTGTTCCTGATGAGCTCTCATTCAGTCACAAGTGAATTCAAACAACTTTTAAATTGATAGCCCCAGCCTCAATTTCCCCTTAAATTCAGACTCATATAGCCACCTGCTATCTTAGTATTCCCCCCATGGATGTCTACAAGGCTTCTCAGACTTCCTTAGGTGCTTTGCTCAAATGACACCTATCAGAGAGGCCTTCCTGGACCACCCTATATTAACATCCACATCACTCTCTAACTCTTTATTGTTTTACTTAACAACACCATACATAAAATACGTTTTATTTATTGTTTGACTTCTCACCCCCAACACATTCTTGAATGCATGATCCAGAAAAGCAAGGAATTTATTTTCTTCGCTATTTTATCCCTTATTACAATGCATGGCACAGAGTATTTTCTGAATGAATAAGTGAAAGAATAAAATAGTGTACAATCAATGTATACTGTACAAAATGGGATTATCTGGATGGAACTGAAATAGTACCTTTGCCATAGCAAAATCTTGATATGTATGTTATATTCATATATATATATGCTTCCTTTTTCATATGAGGAAAATCTCACTTAGAAATTTAAATGACTTTCCCAGTTTCCCAGAACTAATGAATATCAGAGCATAGATTTAAATTTGTAAATCTCAAATGCTTTACATTATATCATAGAGTATTCCTGCAGGTGAAGAGAGAGATTTTACATACACACACACACAACTTAGCAGTGCAGAGAACAAGGAAGACATGGTAATTGATCAATAAGGGATATTATTTTAATTGAAATTAAAATTAGTTACTTTCCAAGAAAATATTCAATTTCCTGACATTAATTTTTTTGTTTCTTTTTGTTTTTGTGGTATGTGGGCCTCTCACTGCTGTGGTCTCTCCCGTTGCGGAGCACAGGCTCCGGACGCGCGGGCTCAGCGGCCATGGCTCACGGGCCCAGCCGCTCCGCGGCACGTGGGATCTTCCCGGACCGGGGCATGAACCCATGTCCCCTGCATCGGCAGGCGGACTCTCAACCACTGCACCACCAGGGAAGCCCCTGACATTAATTTTTAAAACCTTAGTTATCTTTTCTATTTATAATGAAAAATGTTATCATAGAATATTAAGACTGGAAGGCACATTAAGATATTCTAAATATTCATGTAAAGCTCAAAACCCTTCTCTTGGTCATCACTGTCAGTGGTTATTAGCATATGCTTGAAGGCCTTCAATAACAGAAAACTCTGTCCTTTACTGTGTCTCTGGTCAGGAGGCTCTGATAGTGGATTTTTCACTCATTTTAGACCCAGCAATGGAATGTTTACATTGGAATCAGTATTTCCTTTAAGTTTTATTTGTTTATTTTTTACTAATGTATTCTTAGATTTTTTAAAAAGCAAACATAAAACTTTAACTTACAGGTGCTTAGTTCATGATGTAAGACTTACCTTAGCAACCATATTTGTGTTGAATAATCCCAAAAATCTACTTTGAAAGCATTATATGTCTCAAACTGAACATTTTTTTCTAAGAAGCATGGATTTGTATCTATTCCCCAATGACCTATATGAGTAAATGTGACCTTCTACTTAGTGCTCACTTTTTGTACACTAGTCCTTTTAATGGTGTCTTCTTTGGACAAGTTCTTTATTAAATCTCAGACATTAGCTAACTCTATAAAAGATGGAGGAGTAAAGCAGCAGCAGTCTCTAATCCTTCATGAAGAAAATTCCATCCCTGAAATGCCCTTCTTGCTCTTTAATAGATGCTTCCATTCAATACATGCACCTCAGTCAGCAAGATACAGGTTGGATGGGAAGACTGCTTCGTCCCTAGCTTTTTCATGATCATAGCAGCCAAATGGCAGTCAGAGTCAAATTTCTCTATCTGTCCTGTTTTGAGAGCCTGGAATTAGAAAGTCTCTAAGCAAGTTCAGTGGTATCCCATGCCTCAGCCTCTGAGATAACATAGAAGGAAAGATAATTTTATGTATCAGTTTGCTAGGGCTGCAGTAATAAAATACCAGTCGGGGTGGATTAAACAAAATAAATTAATTTTTTCACAGTTCTGGGGGCTGGAAGTTCAAAATCAAGGGACCGGGATATTTGATTTCTTCTGAGGTGTCTCTATTGGGCTTGTAGCTGGGTGCCTTCTCGCTGTGCCCTCACATGGTCTTTCCTTTGTATGTGGGCATCCTTGGTGTCTGTCTGTGTGTCAAAATTTCCTTTTTTTATAAGGACACCAGTCAGACTGGATTAGAGCCCACCTTAACAGTCTTATTTTAATTTGACCACCTCTTTAAAGGCCCCCAACTTCAAATACAGTCACATTTGAGACACTGGCAATTAGAACTTCAACATATGAGTTGGGGAGGGGGGCATAATTCAGCCTATAATATCTCTGAAGAACCAATGAAAGGACTTTTCTCCAAACTACCACATTAACAATTCTGTTCTACTTTTTAGTGATAATTTAAAGATTATTAAATCAGTTATTGAAAATATAAAGTATTCAAGTAGAAAGTACACACATTTCATGTGTGAAAGTGGTTGATGAAAAGTCACATTCTTGATGACTTGATGTTTTAAAAATAAAAACTTGCTTTCTTATTTAAAATAAACCACTATAGCAGCAACATGGATGGACCTAAAGATTCTCGTACTAAGTGAAGTAAGTCAGACAGAGAAGGACAAATATTATATGATATCACTTATATGTGGAATCTAAAAAAATAGTACAAATGAACTTATTTACAAAACAGAAAGACACTCGC
Organism: Hyperoodon ampullatus; assembly: GCF_949752795.1. NCBI lineage: Eukaryota > Metazoa > Chordata > Mammalia > Artiodactyla > Ziphiidae > Hyperoodon > Hyperoodon ampullatus. The sequence continues at coordinate 33,713,687 of NC_136913.1, forward strand.
AGACATAGAAAACAAACTTATGGTTACCAAGGGGAAGATGGGGGAGGGATAAATTGGGAGTAGGGGATTAACAGATGCACACTACCATATATTAAATAGATAAACAACAAGGTCCTACTGTATAGCACAGGGAACCATAATCAATATGTTGTAATAAACAAATGGGATAAAATCAAAGAAAAGAATATAGATATATACACATATATACGTATAACTGAATCACTTTGCTATACACCTGAAACACAATACTGTAAATCAACTGTACTTCAATTAAAAAAACCAAATAGACATTTGACAAAAGTATAAATAAATAAATTAATTAATTAAAGAAACCACTATAACAAAAATAATAGCATCACTTAGGGAGCTAGAATGTTTAAGTATCTCTTTGATTTCCTGACATGGGCTATTTCTAATTCCATCCTAAATACTAGAAATTATGCTGTGGGGAGCAGTAGTGTAATACCACTAAAGTGATTAAAAATTAATCTCCCCAAATGAAATATTTTCATTACTAAAATGAGTATTATGCTCACTTTACGCTCTTGAGAAGATTTTCTTCTAAGAAGGCAAGTAACCTTATACCATTAAAGTATTGGACAATTTCTATATTTCAAATTGGAGATCAGTGCATAAATATTTCTATTACGTTTGATCAAAATAGCAGTATTAGAATACACTGAATAAAATTTGAATGTTAAGTGCAGCTAGGCCATAGCAGATTTCAAAAGCAAAATAACAATAATACAATGAAGGCCACTCTTTTTAATATTTCTCAGATGCTAAACATGACGTATTATCAGGGTCTCAAAATTATATAAATAATGTATACTTCTCTCATAAAATATATAAGTACCTAAAATCAATTATGTAAAATAAAATGTGCATATTTCCCCCTAGATGCTTATTAGGATTTTGAATCCCCGAATGGTAACTGTAATAGAAAAAAGTAAATACATCTGTAGTTACTTTGTGTAGTTACTATATGGAAATGGAGTAAAATAGAAAAAGAAAAGCTTAGAAAATGTTTTGAGTTTAGAATATGTTTTATTAGATTGTTTAACCTAATAGATGTAGTAATCATCACACTAGCTAGATTTCCCAGTCAGAAGATAGAAACAACTGAGGTAGTTTCTCCCAGCTTCCTGCTAAACACATATGAAGATGCTGAAATGAGCCTCCAGCAACACTGAAAACTAACACTGGCTGAAAACCTATTCCAAGAACCTAGAAGCACCTAATATAATGCTCAAATGAGAAAAATAAAGGCCATATCCTTGCTTTTGAATAGATCGTGAATGGACAAAAATGTCAGTGATTCCTAAAACGTAAATGTGGGGCAATCCCATTAAAAGAACTGTTTGCCAGGCCATCCCCTTCTTGGAGCTAACTGTTCATTCCAAATTTAGAAAAATTCTTTTAAAAAAATGAGCCAGGGGAGGAGACAGTTCTAGTAGAAAATAAAGCATCTATAATTAAAACAGTGTGGTACTTACACATGAAGAGAAATCTAGGGACTCCAGAAAAAGACAAAAATATATAAGGAAATGCCATGTAGGTGGCATTTCAAATCATTGAACTTTTAAATAAGTGGTTTTTGGATAATTAGTCTCATATAGAAAATCAACAACGTTGGATTCATTCTTCATTCCTTACATATGGATAAATTACAAGTGGATTGAGTATTTAACTATAAGGATGAAAATATATAGATATTAGAAGAAAACATAGGTTAGATTCTTTATAAGATAGAAGTGTGGACGGCTTTTCTGTCTCTACTCAAAAGTATTGCAAAGGACAATGGGAAAGCCACAGGAAATATAAATTATTTGTGAGACACGAAATGAATTTGATAAATTCTCAAAGTTCTTTTCATTGCTAAGTTTCAGTGATTTCTTGGAAGTTTATTAACATTGCAGTGACTTACTATTCAAGCATGTAATAATAGTTAAAGAAATGTATGGTGAATTCAGTAGGGAACTATAGTTCTATTTGTAGACTGGTAAAAAGTTACAGCCACAAATAGCCTACTAGATTTTCAGTTAAATGGGCTTATTGGTTATAGCATTATCTTTCATTTCAAATATTATAAGAAAGCATGATGTTAGCAATGAAGTACCCTTTTGTATCTTTGTCTTGACTCCTTACACCATCTAAATGTCTGGGTTTATTTTTAGTTATAATATAATCTATTTTTAGTGGTAATATACTTTTGTAAGGGTAAATGATCATTTCTAAACTTTTCCTTGGAGATGTAATGTGTGGTTTATTTGACTCAGCTCTGCTTTTTAAAATCATATTCCAGCTCTTTATCCTATTTTATTCTGGCTCTTGCTGTTTTTACTTATTTGAATGCAGCGATTCGTTGAAAATACAGAACTCATAAAGGCAAAGTTGAAGATAGAAATTTTTCAGATATCTTAGTAAACAACATGATCTTTCATTGGGACTTTGGGCAAGTTGTTTAACCAAATTGTCTCAATATCTCCATCTCTAAAATGAGAAACATAATAACACTTGTTTATGGTGATTTTCTGAGGATGAAATGAGATAATTGTGTGAAAAATACTTAGCACAGAGCCTGGCATAGAGTCAGTAGTGAATAAATATTAACTAGTAATCATATTAATTACTAGTTATTGTTAAGTATGACAGTACACCTTAGAAAATTTTCATTTCCTGAAGGAATAAACTTTAAAATTTGAAAATTTATAAGAACTTTGAGTTGGGATATTTTGCAGAGGGGCCATTTTCTATTTTCTTTCTTGATGTTCTTAATAGTTTAGTACAGTATTCTCATCTGAGACAAAATGACTTTGAATATCATCAATCTTATAACAAAGAATTTTAAAAAAACAATATAGTCAATAATCCCTCATTTTCTTGTAAAGAGTGTTACTCTTCAAAATAAAGGAAGACACCGATCACTTGGAAATCTTCACTGTTATAAGTGGCTAGAAGTTCACTACTCTTCCAACCTCTCAATACTTGTCCAATAGATAGAGGGTTTTTTTCTAAGTATGGTCTCATGATCACCTGCTTCTGGATCTCATGAGCTGCTACTTAAATACGCAGCTTTGAGGTCCCAGCCCACACTAAACAAATCAGAATCTCTGTAGTTGGGCCTTAGCAAACTCCATGTCTAACAAGTTTTTCTCAGGTGGTACTTATTCAAAGCAAGGGTTGAAAAATTCTAATCCACTAGAACACATGAAATTGCTGTCTGTTTTTTTGTCTTCTGATTTTTATAACCTGAAGTGGATGCCCCTTTCTTTCACAAATAAGCTTTGGCTTCCTTCGTGAATCAGTTAAAGAAATGAACAGTTTACTGGTAGCAATTCTGGGGCTCCAAGCAGAAACATGAAGCTATTATGGTCTAGAACAAAAATATGCAAAGAAATGAAAGGGTCAGAAATTGCTGTACTTTGCCTTATGCAAAATGTGGTAAGACTTGAAAAGATCCATGGGTTTTATGGAGTTTTTTTAATCACTCTGGGAAACTCAAGCCATCACTATCAACATTTCTTCAGTTCTTCCAGCCTCTTCAGGAGAACCTTCTTGGCTCAGAATAAAATGTGTTTTTTAAAGAATTTTGGTGACATTTGAGGAAAATCAGTGAAGCCAGTGAAGTGCACTTATAATTTAGCATAATGTGTTTTTTTGTTCAGGAGTGACTTTGAAACATTTAGGTCATCAGTAAGGAGAGGTTACTTTCTGTGGTTAAAATTATTATATTCTAAAAACGTTTACCACATTAAAACTTATTTTTGTGTGTGTGTGTTTTTTTTCAGGAATTGCATTGCCTCCTAAAGGGACTGTAGATATCCAGGTGTTATTTATGCCCCAGGTTACGAAATTACAAAAAACAATGGTCATTGTTCAAATGAAGAAGGCAAGTGGAGAAAGATGGCCTATTGACAATTTTAAAGAATTGCACACAGAGGTGAAAAGGTAACATTTACATAGCACATTGAAGGAACATGATTTCATTTTGACTGGCATTGATATGATCGGTTTCTTTTATATGTTATGCAATGTGAAGTTCATGAAGTGTTCAAATTTACATGGTCAGGGGGAAAATATATTTGATACATGGGAATTATATATATCATTGCTGATTTGAAGTTCAGAGTGAGGAACAAGTCAATCTAAGTATCGTATCAGTGAATCATAGTCAGATACATGCAAAGGGACTCCTTTTTGAGTCTGTATCTAGAGAACAACCTGGAACAGCTTGTCTGGGCAAAGCATAGGACTTCTGATGCTCGTGTTCACCAAGTGATGGCACTGTGCCAGGTATATGACGTCCTGATGAAATACTGCCATGACTAGGGTGTGCTGTCGTTGCCAGAATGCAGGTTACTTGTCCCCTCTTTGCTTAGCTGAAGTTTAAGCAGACTCCAGTGATGATGCAAAATTTAAATGTTTTCTCTGCTTTTATAATTTTAATTAAATAATTGTCTAGAAACCTTATTAATTAAAAAGAAATTCTTACTTTGTCCTATATGTGCATATTTCTTCTTCACGTTCAAAAAATTCTTTCCTGTGGGCTCAGAGTCCATTCTCCCATGCTTTTCACTACTCCTGCGATCAAGACTGCCAACGTGATCTGGGTAAAATGAAAATGAGGACGCCCTTGTTCAAAAAGTATTAAGAATTTCAAGACATTAAACAAACATGAGCAATTCCAAGTGTGGAGTTCTTGCATACGTCACATGCCCATGAAGCTGGTCCTGCCTGTCGTGTCTTACGTTCCATTTTTCATAAGAAAAGCCTGTTTTCAACAACGACCAGAATCATTTTGTAGTATTGCTGTTCTCCTGATGGTGTATGATGGCTGTAGAATAATTTTACAAATGCCCTTTTTCTTTTAACTGGTAGCCTCCAAAAGTAAATTCCTGATAACTTTCTGAAGTCCTGTACTTAATGGCATTTTTTGTGTTCTGTGCTTTGCCCATCCAGTTTAGAACATAACCCATGGAAACTGTATTACCTCTGATTAATCACAGTTTAGTCACATCAGTAAATACCAATACAGTCGTCCCTCAGAATCCATGGGGTATCGATTCCAGGACCCCTGCACATACCAATATGGTTGCTCAAGTCCATTATATAAAATGGCATAGTATTTGCATATAACCTATGCACATCCTCCCATATACTTTAAATCACCTCTGCATTACTTATAATTCCTAATATAATGTAAATGCTATGTAAATACAAGTTTTGCTTTTTGGAACTTTCTGGAATTTCTTTTTTTTTTTTTTTTTAATATTTTCAGTTCACAGTTGGTTGAATCTGTGGATTTGGAACCCACAGATATGAAGGGCCAACTGCTGTACCAACCTTTGAATGTAGAGAAAAAAGTTCTTCAGTTTTAACTTGCATCTCACAATGGTTGTGTTACATTTTTCTTTGTGACAGTTTACCAGGGTTTGGTTTGAAATGAAATCAACATTTGCAGAAAATGTTTTATATTTCATACTTAGTTTTTCACTGCCAAAGTTTAAATTCACAAGCTTTGCTAAAATACCATTAGGTTACTAAAAAATATGTCATTTCATGCTAATATTGAAAGTGTTTATGCTTTTGTTCACTCTTAATAATTTAATTTCTAATTAGAGCTTTGGGGATAGACAGTGAAGAAATCCCAGGAATATGCTGGATATACCCTATTCTTGGATTCCCACAGGCACCACATCCTAAATGCCCCCAAGGTAGGTATATCTTAAGAACACCGGGATTTTACGTATCTTAGAGGCCTTCTAATCCCACCTCTTCTTTGTACAAGTAAGAAAATCCAGGTCCAGAGGAAGTAGGTTGTAAAGTGACCCAGCCCTATTGGTGGAAATGCTACGACTGAATCTGGTCTCTTAACAATAAGTCCAATGGTCTTTCCACAAAACCATACCATTTCCTGTTGTTTTCCTTGTTGGTGAAACCTACAAATCAACTAAGGTTGAAATAACATTCAATTCAGACCCCTTTATTTCATATTCTTTGATGTGCTCAGAGCCCTGTGCTAGATCTGTAAGATTCCTGGGTACTTGGGTTCTTGGATCACATTTAATCACCATATTCCAGCTTCTGTGTAACTCATGGGGGCAATGATTCCTCTATTAGTTGTCCCAGATACAAAACTTTTATGATGTTCTCCAAAAACCAGTCAGAATGTACTACAGATTTTAGGGAGGTGGGCTTGGCCACCACACATGCAGCGTAAAATCCCTACTCTTAAAATGCCTTTTTTTCCCTCAATGACCCCTTTTTTTCCTCCACATACTCCAGGCTTCTCTCAAGTTTCTGTATGTTCTCTTTCCTCAACACTCTTCTCACTTCTTCTGCATACTTCCATTTTCCCATTTTGTTCCCGGGGTCAGCGTAAGAATCACAACTCCTCTTAGATAACCATAAGGTGAAATTTAGTATCCCAACCTCTTACCAGGCTCTAGGCATAGTTCTTCATAACTAAGAATCACTGAATTGCACAGCAAAGGGATATCTATTTTTGATCCACCTTGAGCAACACAGATAAGCTAAAAGAAGTCTTAAAATTTTGAATTTTTCTTCTCCCTCCAATGCCAATCTTTGCTAGTGAAAAAGAGCTAGTCTTTACTGATACAAATTATGTCGCCACACTTAGAAGAGAAAATAGTCAGTTTTGCTTGTGAATAACAGCATTTCCCCAGAGACACTGGTTATAAGGGAAGGCCAAGATTATATATTTCCTTATGTAGTTTAATTTTAACTGGAGTGAAAATCCACATAACTAACAGTACCTTTGACAATAAATGTCATTTGTTTTACTTGAAATATTTTTACTCTTGAGTTAAAAAATTATCAACACATAAATATTTCAAATATACTAAATTATCTTCAGAATGCTTCAAAAACATGTCAAAATGGTTTTTTTTATTTCTTTCAAAACATAGTTGTTTGTATACTTTCCAAAGAGCTGAACAGTTTAAAATTTATAATAGTCTTCTGATCAAAGTGATGTAATACAGCCTAGATATTACTCTGTTGGAATTCTAACAGCAGTGTTGCTCATGTCTACCCCAGACACTGCTTGTTTTTTCCCCCAGATTAAAGACGTAAAGCAGATTTTTTAAAGTCTAAAATAAAGCCTATGAGAAAATAAAAACAAATTTCTTGCACAGTTTTCTTCAAAGAAGGTTAAATATGCTCCAGAAACATAGAAATTTTCTATCAAGTCACTTCTTTTGATAATTATTAGATTTTTAAAGTAAATGTAAGTTCTGTAAATAGCCTGTGTTACATTAGCACAACCAAGTAGTAACATCTGTGTTCTGAACAGACTGTGTACTAGTTATTAAAAATTAAATTTTACCAAAAGTCTAAAACCTATTCTAGTAATTCTTTTTCTCTACAAATGCCCTTGAGAAACAAATGGGTATGATTTTATAAGTAAATATTATTTACTTTCGGTACAGTCCATTCTTCATTCTTAAGAACACATCAGAAATAACCCATTGCTTTCCCTGCTCAACTGTGTCACCATCAATGTTTGTTGTTTCTTTTTTTTTTTTCTATGTATCTATAACCCAGGTTATTCTCAAGCCCAGGGTACTTTTGTTGCTCTGTGAACCACCTTTTCTCCTGTCCTTTGGGGTAGATAATTGGAAAAGGACTGTACTCCCTATCACAGTGTAAAGACAATGGAATGTGAATCCACTGTGGTTTAGTAATCCTGGCATTGCTAGGGCAGTAATTTCCTAAGGACTTACAGGACAAGACCAATGACATGATACTAATTGTAACTTTGATCACACTAGTTTCCAATTTAATGCTTTAAGACTGAAGCTAATTATAACCAGAAAAGCTTGTACATTTTCCTCAGCCATTTCAACCCACTTAATTTACATCTAACTTTGTACCCTTGTTGTACATTTCACATATTAATTCTAAGTCCAAAATCTTCAGTATTAACCTGTAAGTTTAAGAATTAAAAATAAATTTATTTTAAACATTTCTTTACTATAAATGTGGTCTGTACTGCGAAAACACATAAATCTGAGGACATTATCCAATCTTGCTGTTGAGATGAACGTATTATCAATATTATTGATGCCACGAAAGCATAGTGTAATCCATTTCAAAGCTTTTTTAGTATTATGACTCCCTTTTTATCTCATATTCAATTTATGTCCTATGTGCATCTGAACTGATAAAAATATAACAGTTAATATATTTTGGAGAAATAATATTCTTAAATATGGACTCTAGCATACATGGCCCCATAATATTATACAGCTAATGCCAATATATTAATATTCCTTTATATAATTAGTAGTTGATATAGACATAATATTTTGGTTGCTCACAAGATCATTAACAACTTCTGCACTTTATATAAGAAAATGTTGGAATTATATATATATATATAAAATATGTAAAGTTACATATTAATTTAATGTTTTAGTGCTGTATGCTAAATTAATATGTAATAACATTTTAATATTAACTTTAAATAATTCATTACAATTTCTAACTACTAAATAGTGTATTTTGTAAATTTAAAAGCAATTCACAAATGGAAATCAAAATATTTTACTTAAATAATTTAAGTGAATTTTAAGGTGCATGTAAATAAACTAATATTTTTGGTTTAGGAGATATTTTAATAAAATATATTTTTAAAGTGTTATTACAAAATAAATATTATAGAACTTATTTTTTAAATTATTTGAAGGTATTTGCTGTAATATTTTTATATAAGTAAAGTTTGGTATTTACCACAATGAGTATACAACTAGCTGAAAAATCCAGTCCCTGAATCACATTTCTACATCCTGATGTAATCTTCTATACTTTGGTGTGTATCTTCTAGATTTATCTCTCGTCATGCAATTTTTACATATTATTTAATATTCATGTTGCTTCCAAAATGTCAATGTATGTTGATACTGAATGAGTGTATGTGTGTTAATACCAGATGCAATGACATGTTAAAGTATGCCAAAGGAACTTTTATTTTTCATAACATAATTCATTTTTTCTATCTCAAGAACAATCATATAACCCAATAGTCAAATTAACTGAAAGTATTTCTCTCCTGTAGTTGTCATAAAATGTCAGTCCAGGAAGCGGGTAGAAGAGGAGGTGGAAGTCACATTGGATGGAGGTTTTTGGGGACAAAATCCTATCTTAGATCTGACAGACTTTGTAGTGATTCCAAAAAGAAAATCATATGATTCTTATGAAGATATCAAAGGTAAGAGAACCACAGTCATGGGTATAAAAAATTATAATAAATAAAAACTCAGTTTTCCTTAAATTTCAGGTTGCTGATTACTCAGTTGCATGAAAATCCATTCCCATTTATTTTTCACATACAGTATCATTAAAATAGTGCCCAACGAGTATTCGTTTATGTTTGTTCTCTTCACATAGTAGTTTTCTCCAAAACGACAATAATTATGGTTATCAGTGGATTTATAAAAATAGGTCGTGATTTTGTCATCAGTGAGGAAAGAAAAAGTTACAGTAACTGTAATTTTCATTTCCCTTCAATTTTAATTTCTTCCTTTACTCTCTTTTTCTGATTTAAGGAATAAGATTGAAGCCATGGCTTCAGCTTTAAACTTGGAAGCAGAACCTTGAATAAAATGTTTCTTATTTAAAGAAATATAAAAATTGACATAAATTAGATGTAATACCCACATATATTTTGTACAACTACCCCTCTGACATTTAGAGTCTTAAATAAGACTTTTCAAAAAGTTAATACTATGGTCTGGCAAAATCAAATCTCAGTGATGCAAACTTTATTTTTCAGCTGTCTCCCAGATGAACTAAAGTAGAATGCTCCTATTCACACTGAAAGGGAAATTCCCATCGCAGTGTTTTATTAGAATCAAGGGGAGAAATCTATGTTTATATATTATTTAAAAAGCAAATTAACTACAAAATTAAGTATGAAATTCCTTGCAGAAACAAAATATCTTCTCTAATTTTCTCATTTATATGTATAGTTTTTTACTTTAATCTCACTATTATCATCTCTGTGTCTAATCTAATTATTTCAGTGATAAGAGAATGTAAATGAGGTATAACTGAAGAGAGAGTATACAAGAGTATAGAGAGGATACAAGAGATATAAAATAGTTTTTAATTTTTTATAATAGCAGCTATTTCTACTAAGTTATAAATGCTCATTTTAAATGGTTCAAGAAATTCCTGAAGTAATATGGATAGCAGCCCCTCAATTCAATTCAGCCCCACTCAGATGGTGTTAGAATATAATAAACTTGATATATACCCTCTCATACTTCCGGCCATACTTGAGTGATGGAAACATGTTAGGAATTTAACCAGTTATTTTAACTAAGACCAATTAACAGTGACAAACAAGACAGGCATATTTCTCCTTCACATGTAAGCCTGGACTTGTGCATGGTTTAGGCAGTATAGTGCCTCTACCCCTTGAGATTATCAGGGATTCAGGTTCCTTTTCTCTTGTTGCTCCACCATCACACTAAGTTGTCCTCATCTGCATGATCAGTTCTATAGTCATGTCCACAGTGAAGAGCAAGCTGGTTCCCTTTAAAGCCATGACCTGAAGATGCATATGTGATTTCTGCTTGTATCCCACTGGTGAGACCTCAGTCATATGGGCACACCTAGTTGCACCTGAGGCTGGGAAATGCCTCTTGACAGACCCAAATAAAATTGGGGGGCATTCTATTATGAAAAAAGAGGAAAAGAGAGAAAGTAAATATTGGAGAGACAATTAGCAGTCTCTGCCATATTTTATTTGCTGTGAACTGTTAAAATCTATCATCAGTCCATCCGAAAGTACTTAATGAGGACCTATTATACATCAAGTGTTTTCCTGGGCATGGAAATTCACACGTACCCCTATCCCTCTCCTACTATCAGACTGGTATCCCCACTCTGTAGGATAGAGTTCCAGTCAGTTTCTGGTCAACATCTCAAATCGCCTACTGAGATGAGGATCCAGGTTTAACTGGCTGGCTCTGCACAGCCGCTGTTGCCGTGAACCGAGTACCACCCTCCATTCTCCAGTTCTCTCTCTATCTGACATAAAGTATTGTCACTCTGTCTGTGCCTTCTACCATACTCCAAACCCAGATTAGAACCTTTCTGATATCCATGCCAGTTTATTTATTAAGCACTTAGTCTTCCAAGAACAGTGCTAAGTGTTTTATGTTTTGTATTTATTATATTATTATAGGACTTATCATCAAAGAAACCCTATGAAGCACATAGTATCCCTGTATTTTTATTTTACAAGTGAGGAAATCTAAGTAAAAGAAGTTTAGTGACTTGTCCAGGGTCCTACAATGCAGCAGTGGAAGGGATAATGCATGAATCCAGGCCTGACTATTTTTTAAAACCGTTTCAAAAAATACTTTAGATTTAAAACCTAAAGATGAAATAGTAGGTTCTGAGCTGTTCATATTGGCATCAGGCCTAACCTAATTGCTTTTTCTTTTAAAGCTCTGTAGAAATCAAAAACTTTTACAAGGGAAAAGCTTTCTGAGAGGTTCCCTAGCATAAGGTATAATGCCTGGTACAAAGTGGCCAATCAATAAACAAAGAGTTGTTTCAGCTTTCCCTTTATTATCACACTCTCTTCTGTTTTACTTCGTACCCTGTTTTATCCTGTTGCTCTTTTTTTCAGTAATAGTGTTTATACATTGCTTGCTGAATAAAAAATGACTTTGCAACATATAAAAGTACCAATACCCATCAATTTTTCACCTATAAAAATATCTATTCCATATGAAATGATATTTGATCACTTTTACCTACTAAAATGTTTTTGATGTGATTCAGTCTATAGAAAATAATCCTGAATTACATTCACCATTTGTTCCCTACTGTCATTCCAGCCTGTTTATCTTTATTTGCTGAAGCTGTAATATGTAGAGCTAGGGAATATTTATTTCTCTGCTTTTCTATGCAGGCCTGCTTTCTCCTCTCTTTGCAGGTCTCCTTTCTCTGCCTGCTCATCGACTTATACACATGGCTCCATCACGCTTAATCAACACTTCCCATTTGCTTCATGAAACCCTTGGTGTCTTCTAAAAAAGATTATTCAAACTGGGGTTCTATTATTTGCAAATAAACATTCCGAGAGTAAATGTAGAAGAGGATCTAGAAATAATAAATATTTCTTTTTTTTTTTGTTTTGTTTTTTGTTTTTATTTTTTTGTGGTACGCGGGCCTCTCACCGCTGTGACCTCTCCCATTGCGGAGCACAGGCTCCGGACGCGCAGACTCAGCGGCCATGGTTCACGGGCCCAGCCGCTCCGCGGCACGTGGGATCCTCCCAGACCGGGGCACGAACCCGCGTCCCCTGCATCGGCAGGTGGACTCTCAACCACTGCGCCACCAGGGAAGCCCAATAATAAATATTTCTTAAATGAATTACAAAAATGTCAGAATAATCTCCCCTACACACTTTCACTATAAAATTTGCAAGGCAATATTTGAAAAGCTGGAGGTGGAATTATGAAATGAGTATCTATGTTATATGTATCCAATGTATTTCAAAAGATCTTTGGAATTCCAAAAATATTAGTTCACCCTAACTGTGTTCTTTTTATTTACTGGCTAGTTATTGATAGTATGAAGTATGTGAGAGTTGGAGATAGTAATGCAGTTACTAGGTTGCACAATGAGATACTTAATTCTTAATTATATTAACTTATTACTTATTTTTTCCCTTTGGTTGAATTTTAGTTTTGTCACTGCAAAATGCCAGTGTAATCATGAACTGCTTAAATTTATAAAAAGTGAAATAAATTTATATGAGGAGAGGGAAATTTTCCATTTCAATGCCTGTTCAGTTACTCTCTATTTCAAAGAACTGTCCATTAATAATGGAATCAGACTGATCCAAAGCATTTCCATTTATCTCAAAAAAGTTATTATAAATTGGATATAGATTTTGCTTTAGTGAATCATGTAGTGACATCAGACAAATGTAGGAAATGTAATCTTTAAGTAAATGAAATTCTGTTGGCTTTCTTTTCTTCAACCGATTGCCAATACTCAAAGAAAATTCTGATTGTTTATGCATATCAGGGATAAGAATATTAGTGTAGATTAACCTCAGAATTCAGATGTGTAATACAACTTCCAATTTCCAGTGATAAATAAATGTAAGTACTTTCTTATTAAAATAGAAAATAATTTTAATAAGCAGCCAACCTATAATAATTATACCCCAGTGAATGTACAGTTTCTTTCTGAAGTGAAACCATTGTTTTGTGTGTCATCCTGCTATGCTTCAGTGAATTTTTTTAAGGGGGGGTTCTTTATTCTTTTTTAAAATAAATTTATTTATTTATTTATGGCTGTGTTGGGTCTTTGTTGCTGTACGTGGGCTTTCTCTAGTTGTGGCGAGCAGGGTCAACTCTTTGTTGTGGTGCACAGGCTTCTCACTGCGGTGGCTTCTCTTGTTGCAGAGCACGAGCTCTAGGTGCGTGGGCTTCAGTAGTTGTGGCTCGCTGGCTCAGTAGTTGTGGCTCACGGGCTCTAGAGCGCAGGCTCAGTAGTTGGGGCGCACAGGCTTAGGTGTTTTGTGGCATGTGGGATCTGCCCGGACCAGGACTCGAACCCTTGTCTCCTGCATTGGCAGGTGGATTCTTAACCACTGCACTACCAGGGAAGTCTGCTTCAGTGAATTTTAATAGGTTAGTGTTCAAGCCTTGATTTTTATTTGAAATCTATCCTGTTGAAGGCAAAATGTTGATGCTTCTATGACATGAAGTGGAAAGGAAGGTAAAGAAATGCTTGTATCCAGGACTCATCTTACTATGTTCTTGCTACTTTAAATTGCTTAAATTGTACTCTTGTCAGGTTGCAAGCTAAAGAAATTATAATTCTGATAATAGAAATTGATTAAATCTTATTACCTGAAAAAAATCCACTTCCTCCTAGATAAGCAAGGTCTATAAGGAAGCTACCAACATCATTTTGAGAGGTTTGAAAGGCATGTTAGGAAAACAGTCTCTCTCAAATAGCTCTTGAAAATATACCTTTTGATATGGTTCATATTTTACTGCTTCATTACTTTTCATGATGAAAAATAATGCTTACTATTGAAAATAACTATTTGGAAGGCTTGCAGGCTTATCTCTTCCCATCATTCTCTCTAAAATAGCTTTTTCTCTGCTCAGTACCACCAAACGCAAGAAGCTATCTATTTTTTGGCAAAAGACATTTTAATTTGTGAACGTTTATTTCTGTTCTGAAGCATGTCTTGCTATACAGGTGTACATTTGTTCAGTCCCATCTCAACTTTAATGTTTTTCTCTTAGTGTCTTTTCTCTGAATATTTAATAAATCAGTTGACCTCTCTCTTTTCTGAGTTCCTTACAAGCATCTGGTAATAACTGGATTCCTTTACTGCTGTTATTCCAAAGATGTAACCAACTTACATGCACTCTCTGTAATTCTCCCTGCTCGCCCTTTCCTTCTCACCTATTTCTTTATGGAGGGACGAGTCTGGTCACAAGTCTGAATACTATTTTAGACTTTATGCAAAGGCAAACCAGCTACTTTCACCTATGTGTGTCATTTAATTATAGTTTACTCAACACATTAAATAGAATTCAAAAGAATCATGTTGTTTAAGCCATTTTGTACTTCCTATAGTCTCTTAAATCCCTTATGGTGGAAATTAGAGCACTTCACTCTGTGGCTTGAACTTTGATGGGGCTTTTTTAGGTGTGATCATTAATTACACCCTGTATTCCCTCATCCGAATTTATAAGCATCTGAGAAATAGATGTAGAAATAAAGCAGATGGAGATCAAAAGTTACCTTTATATAAAGGTGAACTGGAAAATGACTTTGGATTCGTTTGGGCTTATTAATACCTTCCACCAAAATCGAGTGCATTAACCCCAACCTAGCCAGTTGTAGACTCCCTACAGGAATAAACAACCAACACATGAAGAAGGAAGAGAAAATGTACATCCTGGATTCAGGACATCGGGAAAGAAAAAAAAGGGTCTGCTCATCTGCTCATGCTTCATTTCTTCACCCAAATTCACAGATCAGATATGTTGCTTTCCCTCGGATGGCAAATCATGATGGAGGAGGCAGACTGATGCTGAATTTATTTTTCCTCCTATACCTTTCCCTTCTAGTGAGTGAATAAGCCTCACTATGTAAACATGATCAGTAGGAAATAAGGATCCCCACCACTGCCTTCCCATTATTTCCCTTTATCTTCATCATCTTCTTTCCCTGAGAGTCCAATAAAACTATCAAACCTCATTAAATGAAAATACCAGGACCTCTCTGTTCTCTTTCCACCCTGACTCCTCACACACACCATTGAATTAATGAAGATTGATCACTTTCATATCTTTTTTATTCAACAACAATCTAGGGAGCATCTTTGCTGCCAGGTATTATGCTGAGTCCCAGAGATGCCAAAATTAACAGGACACAAACTGTTGTGAAGGAATTCAGAAAACATCTATCCAATATGTTGGATTTATGCACCTGTATTATTTAAATCAATTGGTGTTGCCCTACTGGGGTATTATAATACTTGTATTTTTAGACTGTATTTTGAAATGTCACTTCTATAAGACTACAAATTATACCGTGTGGGCAGAATTTCCCCTATAGTTGTGTTTATTCTTCCTAAGTAACTCCTAGTCCGTGCCTTCTTTGTGCCTCTCTGGAGATTAGTTCCGTGACTCTCTCTCTATGGGACTTTTTCTGTGAGAGTAGTTTTGCCATTGAACTGCATAACAGATTCATGCCTCTTCCTGTTATTTCCCAGTCTTCAGTAGCTTGAGGCTGTTTTTCTTTGATTAATCTATTGTCTTTTTTTGTGCCTGATTTATGTGTCACACCGGTCACATTTCACCCCCCAGGCCAGTCATCTTGTTGCATGTTGTTTACATGTTGAGTGTAAACACCCTTGTTGGGTTTGGTCTGTGATCACAAACAGCTCCTGAGAAGCTCATCATTGGTCCTCCCATGACCCCACATTGGCCTCTAGACTTGATCCTTTCCTCTGCTTCTCTTCATTTTGCTTTCTCTACTCAACTCACTCCATTAAGCCTTCTGTCCTAACTACTCTAATGAGAGTACCCCTGACAAGATTGTCAACCTTATCCAGTATGCCTAATCCAGTGGTCAGATTTGTGTTCTGAGCTTACTCATCGGCAGTATTTACCAGTTGACCCAGTTAAAGAACTTTCTGCTCTTGGTTTTCATGACTAGCTTTATTTATCTCTCCCTTCTCCATCTCTGTTGTTGGCTCCTCTTCCTCTGATCAGGATCTAAATGTTTGAGTGACCCAGGCCTCTGCTCTGAGGGCCATCACACCCCCTTGCGCAGGTGATGGCCTGCACATTTCCAGATGCAGCTGCTGATGGCATCTTCTCAGCAGTTGGGCCACTTGACAGGCCTGGTATCCTAGGTTGTGACATCTGAACACAGACAGCTTGGGTTCTTCCATTTAGTCTCTGTAGGGCCTTGACAAAATTACTTTAGTTCTCTATAAACTTTGTTTCTTCAATTGTAGTATGGAGATAGTAATGGTATCTGTTTCATAGGATATTTTTTTAAGATTAAGTGCAAATGCATAGAATCCTTAAAAGTGCCTGATTCTCAGTAAGTGACTCAGAAGTGTTAGATATTACCATTATTATCATTTAAAGCTCTGGTTGGGCATTCTCTGACAGTGATGTAACTAGAGGGCCCGTCTTCAGTCACTGACAAATGACCTGTTGAGATGGAAACATGATTCTTTCAATGTCATTCAGTGGGTTTTCTCATTAATACACAAAAGAATATTCTATCAAAAAAGAAAGTACAAAAATATGGTACCTAAGTCTTAGAGTCTGAAATTGGGTGCTACTTGCTAAAAGCTTAGATAAAATACTTATGTTACAAGAAGTTCCTTTATCTTTTATTTCTGGTTTCTTGTTTAAAATGAAACATGTAAGAAGAGCATCAGCTATGTGGCCACTTTCTTCCTTTAATTTTCATTTTGTAGTTTACTGTACTTGCATTTGTATTAAAGGAACATGCAGTTATTTTAAGTTAATCAAAATGTTTGGTCTATTAAATGACCTTATGAAAGTGAAGTAAAGCATGTAAATGAAATACCCCTTCAAAAAGGTACACAATTTTGTAAAAAAATAATAAGAATGTGCAGATGGCACATTCTTCATTATCTGTTCAAAGAAAATAGCTTTAGGTAGTTTATCCAGTATCCTCTCTTTTCTTTGAATACCTTGTTGTCGTCATCCTATTTCAGATTTGTCTTCAGTACTCCATTCATTCCTTGTATGATTACTGTGTTCTTTCAAACAAATGTAGATGCCTGTTATTAATGAAGAGACAACTATAGAAATTTAGGGAAAGAACATGAATAATATTGTTCTTTATACTTTGATATTCATTTCTCTATAATTGAGACATTTTGGTTTGGTTTGCTATGAAACATATTTCTTACTGATTAAAATATATATGGTATAAAATACATAATTTCAAAGTACATTTTGTAAATAAATTGGTTAAAATTCAGTACTTTTTGATTATTTATCATATTTAATCAAGGGTTCTCTTTTTAAAAATTACTAATATTTTTCCACATTGAATAAAATGCAGTCATTGCCCTGAGAAAATTCACCCAAGTAATAGGCACCCTTGGCCAACATAGTGCCCGTCGCATGATTTATGGGCATGATGATACAAGCATTAGGTTGAATGATAATTATGCAGACATAATATCTGGATGGAGACATACCCCTCTTATTCAATATAATGACCTTGCTGTCATACCCAAATGATTATTACCATCATTATTTTATGAGACAGTAGATGATCAATGGATAGATAGATAGATAGATATAGATATCTCATACTCTACAATTCTCTGAAACCTGTTTGATTAAATATTTTGTATGTATCAATATGTTAAGTGTATGAATACAGTACTGAAGTGATAAGCTCATGATTCTAGTTACCAGTCAGGACTGCTCATGTAGCTGCCACTTCACACATTACAGGACATTGCTTGAGCTTAATCTACATCTTCCTCTCACCCTTGTGAAAGTCACCACATGGCCTGAACTACTGCAGAAATTTCATTACCTTCTCTACTAATCCCCTTTTGCTCAATTTACCATTCAACGATCACATCACTTCCATACTTAAAACATTCAGTAGGCTCTTGTTATTCCTAGAAGTCCCAAATCATCACTGTACCCTGCATGGTCTTGCCTATTTTGCCCAATTCATCTCTTGACAAGTTTTTCCCATTCCCTTTTGCTCCACCTGCTTAAGTTCTTTCTCAAATGGGCCGAGGTGGTTTCCACCATGGAAAAATTCCCCATGCTGCTCTGATGCCTAGGAGGCATTTACTTTCTCTCTACATCCAGGAAACCCTTATTGCCTTTCAACTTTGGTGTACTGGTCACCTCCTCAGGACCTTAGAAGTCAAGTTCCCAGAACCTTTACCCTCATAGCCTCTTCTGCTTCTCCATAGTAGCCGCTATCACAGTAGTCATTTAAAAACTAGTGATATAATTGGTAGTTTATTGGCAGTTTTTCCCTCCCAATCATAAAGCTCCATGAGGACAAGAACCTTATTTGTCATTTCAAGGAAAGCTTTCAATTATTATTCATTGAATGAATAAAGAAATGAAAATATAGATGATAAGAAAAACGTTTTTTTTTTTATTAGTTTCTGCTTTATAACAAAGTGAATCAGTCATACATATACATCTGTTCCCACATCCCCTCCCTCATGCATCTCCCTCCCTCCCACCCTCCCCATCCCACCCCTCCAGGCGGTCACAAAGCACCGAGCTGATCTCCCTGTGCTCTGCGGCTGCTTCCCACTATCTATCTACCTTACGTTTGGTAGTGTATATATGTCCATGCCTCTATTTCCCTTTGTCACAGCTTCCCCTTCCCCTTCCCCATATCCTCAAGTCCATTCTCAAGTAGGTCTGTGTCTTTATTCCCGTTTTACCCCTAGGTTCTTCATGACATTTTTTTTTTTTTTTAAATCCCATATATATGTGTTAGCATACGGTATTTGTCTTTCTCTTTCTGACTTACTTCACTCTGTATGACAGACTCTAGGTCTATCCACCTCATTACAAATAGCTCAGTTTCGTTTCTTTTTATGGCTGAGTAATATTCCATTGTATATATGTGCCACATCTTCTTTATCCATTCATCCGATGATGGACACTTAGGTTGTTTCCAGCTCCGGGCTATTGTGAATAGAGCTGCAATGAACATTTTGGTACATGTCTCTTTTTGAATTATGGTTTTCTCAGGGTATATGCCTAGTAGTGGGATTGCTGGGTCATATGGTAGTTCTATTTTTAGTTTTTTAAGGAACCTCCATACTGTTCTCCATAGTGGCTGTACCAATTCACATTCCCACCAGCAGTGCAAGAGTGTTCCCTTTTCTCCACACCCTCTCCAGCATTTATTGTTTCTAGATTTCTTGATGATGGCCATTCTGACTGGTGTGAGATGATATCTCATTGTAGTTTTGATTTGCATTTCTCTAATGATTAATGATGTTGAGCATTCTTTCATGTGTTTGTTGGCAGTCTGTATATCTTCTTTGGAGAAATGCCTATTTAAGTCTTCTGCCCATTTTTGGATTGGGTTGTTTTTTTGCTGTTGAGCTGCATGAGCTGTTTATAAATTTTGGAGATGAATCCTTTGTCAGTTGCTTCATTTGCAAATATTTTCTCCCATTCTGAGGGTTGTCTTTTGGTCTTGTTTATGGTTTCCTTTGCTGTGCAAAAGCTTTGAAGTTTCATTAGGTCCCATTTGTTTATCTTTGTTTTTATTTCCATTTCTCTAGGAGGTGGGTCCAAAAGGATCTTGCTGTGATTTATGTCATAGAGTGTTCTACCTATGTTTTCCTCTAAGAGTTTGATAGTTTCTGGCCTTACATTTAGGTCTTTAATCCATTTTGAGCTTATTTTTGTGTATGGTGTTAGGGAATGATCTAATCTCATACTTTTACATGTCCCTGTCCAGTTTTCCCAGCACCACTTATTGAAGAGGCTGTCCTTTCTCCACTGTACATTCCTGCCTCCTTTATCAAAGATAAGTTGGCCATATGTGCGTGGGTTTATCTCTGGGCTTTCTATCCTGATCCACTGATCTATCTTTCTGTTTTTATGCCAGTACCACACTGTCTTAATTACTGTAGCTTTGTAGTATAGTCTGAAGTCAGGCAGCCTGATTCCTCCAGCTCCGTTTTTCGTTCTCAAGATTGCTTTGGCTATTCGGGGTCTTTTGTTTTTCCAAACAAATTTTGAAATTTTTTGTTCTAGTTCTGTGAAAAATGCCAGTGGTAGTTTGATAGGGATTGCATTGAATCTGTAGATTGCTTTGGGTAGTAGAGTCATTTTCACAATATTGATTCTTCCAATCCAGGAGCATGGTATATCTCTCCATCTATTTATATCCTCTTTAATTTCTTTCATCAGTGTCTTATAATTTTCTGCATACAGGTCTTTTGTCTCCTTAGGTAGGTTTATTCCTAGATATTTTATTCTTTTTGTTGCAATGGTAAATGGGAGTGTTTTCTTGATTTCATTTTCAGATTTTTCATCATTAGTGTACAGGAATGCCAGAGATTTCTGTGCATTAATTTTGTATCCTGCTACTTTACCAAATTCATTGATTAGCTCTAGTAGTTTTTCGGTAGCATCTTTAGGATTCTCTATGTATAGTATCATGTCATCTGCAAACAGTGACAGCTTTACTTCTTCTTTTCCAATTTGGATTCCTTTTATTTCCTTTTCTTCTCTGATTGCTGTGGCTAAAACTTCCAAAACTATGTTGAATAAGAGTGGTGAGAGTGGGCAGCCTTGTCTTGTTCCTGATCTTAGTGGAAATGGTTTCAGTTTTTCACCATTGAGGACAATGTTGGCTGTGGGTTTGTCATATATGGCCTTTATTATGTTGAGGAAAGTTCCCTCTATGCCTACTTTCTGCAGGGTTTTTATCATAAATGGGTGTTGAATTTTGTCGAAAGCTTTCTCTGCATCTATTGAGATGATCATATGGTTTTTCTCCTTCAACTTGTTAATATGGTGTATCACATTGATTGATTTGCGTATATTGAAGAATCCTTGCATTCCTGGAATAAACCCCACTTGATCATGGTGTATGATCCTTTTAATGTGCTGTTGGATTCTGTTTGCTAGTATTTTGTTGAGGATTTTTGCATCTATGTTCATCAGTGATATTGGCCTGTAGTTTTCTTTCTTTGTGACATCCTTGCCTGGTTTTGGTATCAAGGTGATGGTGGCCTCGTAGAATGAGTTTGGGAGTGTTCCTTCCTCTGATATTGTTTGGAAGAGTTTGAGAAGGATGGGTGTTAGCTCTTCTCTAAATGTTTGATAGAATTCGCCTGTGAAGCCATCTGGTCCTGGGCTTTTGTTTGATGGAAGATTTTTAATCACAATTTCAATTTCAGTGCTTGTGATTGGTCTATTCATATTTTCTATTTCTTCCTGAGTCAGTCTTGGTAGGTTGTGCATTTCTAAGAATTTGTCCATTTCTTCCAGGTTGTCCATTTTATTGGCATAGAGTTGCTTATAGTAATCTCTCATGATCTTTTGTATTTCTGCAGTGTCAGTTGTTACTTCTCCTTTTTCATTTCTAATTCTACTGATTTGAGTCTTCTCCCTTCTTTTCTTGATGAGTCTGGCTAATGGTTTGTCAATTTTGTTTATCTTCTCAAAGAACCAGCTTTTAGTTTGGTTGATCTTTGCTATCGTTTCCTTCATTTCTTTTTCATTTATTTCTGATCTGATCTTTATGATTTCTTTCCTTCTGCTAACTTTGGGGGTTTTTTGTTCTTCTTTCTCTAATTGCTTTAGGTGCAGGGTCAGGTTGTTTACTCGAAATGTTTCCTGTTTCTTAAGGTGGGATTGTATTGCTATAAACTTCCCCCTTAGAACTGCTTTTGCTGCGTCCCATAGGTTTTGGGTCGTCGTGTCTCCATTGTCATTTGTTTCTAAGTATTTCTTAATTTCCTCTTTGATTTCTTCAGTGATCACTTCATTATTGAGTAGTGTATTGTTTAGCCTCCATGTGTTTGTATTTTTTACAGATCTTTTCCTGTAATTGATGTCTAGTCTCATAGCATTGTGGTCGGAAAAGATACTTGATACAATTTCAATTTTCTTAAATTTACCAAGGCTTGATTTGTGACCCAGGATATGATCTATCCTGGAGAATGTTCCATGAGCACTTGAGAAAAATGTGTATTCTGTTGTTTTTGGGTGGAATGTCCTATAAATATCAATTAAGTCCATCTTGTTTAATGTATCATTTAAAGCTTGTGTTTCCTTATTTATTTTCATTTTGGATGATCTGTCCATTGGTGAAAGTGGGGTGTTAAAGTCCCCTACTATGATTGTGTTACTGTCGATTTCCCCTTTTATGGCTGTTAGTATTTGCCTTATGTATTGAGGTGCTCCTATGTTGGGTGCATAAATATTTACAATTGTTATATCTTCTTCTTGGATCGATCCCTTTATCGTTATGTAGTGTCCTTCTTTGTCTCTTCTAATAGTCTTTATTTTAAAGTCTATTTTGTCTGATATAAGAATTGCTACTCCAGCTTTCTTTTGATTTCCATTTGCATGGAATATCTTTTTCCATCCCCTTACTTTCAATCTGTATGTGTCTCTAGGTCTGAAGTGGGTCTCTTGTAGACAGCATATATATGGGTCTTGTTTTTGTATCCATTCAGCCACTCTGTGTCTTTTGGTGGGAGCATTTAGTCCATTTACATTTAAGGTAATTATTGATATGTATGTTCCTATTCCCATTTCCTTAATGGCTTTGGGTTCGTTATTGTAGGTATATTCCTTCTGTTGTGTTTCTTGCCTAGAGAAGTTCCTTTAGCATTTGTTGTAAAGCTGGTTTGGTGGTGCTGAACTCTCTCAGCTTTTGCTTGTCTGTAAACGTTTTAATTTCTCCATCAAATCTGAATGAGATCCTTGCTGGGTAGAGTAATCTTGGTTGCAGGTTTCTCTCCTTCATCACTTTAATTATGTCCTGCCACTCCCTTCTGGCTTGTAGAGTTTCTGCTGAGAGATCAGCTGTTAACCTGATGGGGATTCCCTTGTGTGTTATTTGTTGTTTTTCCCTTGCTGCTTTTAATATGATTTCTTTGTGTTTAATTTTTGACAGTTTGATTAATATGTGTCTTGGCGTATTTCTTCTTGGATTTATTCTGTATGGGACTCTCTGTGCCTCCTGGACTTGATTAACTATTTCCTTTCCCATATTAGGGAAGTTTTCAACTATAATCTCTTCAAATATTTTCTCAGTCCCTTTCTTTTTCTCTTCTTCTTCTGGAACCCCTATAATTCGAATGTTGGTGCGTTTAATGTTGTCCCAGAGGTCTCTGAGACTGTCCTCTGTTCTTTTCATTCTTTTTTCTTTATTTTGCTCTGCGTCAGTTATTTCCACTATTTTATCTTCCACCTCACTTATCCGTTCTTCTGCCTCAGTTATTCTGCTATTGATCCCATCTAGAGTATTTTTCATTTCATTTATTGTGTTTTTAATCGATGCTTGATTCATCTTTAGTTCTTCTAGGTCCTTGTTAACTGTTTCTTGCATATTGTCTATTCTATTTCCAAGATTTTGGATCTGGGAAATAGAATCTTGGATCAGCTTTACTATCATTATTCTGAATTCTTTTTCAGGTAGACTGCCTATTACCTCTTCATTTGTTAGGTCTGGTAGGTTTTTATCTTGCTCCTTCACCTGCTGTGTGTTTTTCTGCTTTCTCATTTTGCTTATGTTACTGTGTTTGGGGTCTCCTTTTTGCAGGCTGCAGATTCGTAGTTCCCGTTGTTTTTGGTGTCTGTCCCCCGTGGCTAAGGTTGTTTCAGTAGGTTGTGTAGGCTTCCTGGTGGGGGGGACTAATGCCTGTGTTCTGGTGGTTGAAGCTCGATCTTGTCTTTCTGGTGGACAGGTCCACGTCTGGTGGTGTGTTTTGGGGTGCCTGTGGCCTTATTATGTTTTTAGGTAGCCTCTCTGCTAATGGGTGGGGTTGTGTTCCTGCCTTGCTAGTTGCTTGGCATAGGGTGACCAGCACTGTAGCTTGCTGGTCGTTGACTGAAGCTGGGTGCTGGTGTTGAGATGGAGATCCCTGGGAGATTTTCGCTGCTTGATATTATGTGGAGCTGGGAGGTCTCTTGTGGACCCGTGTCCTGAAGTTGGCTCTCCCACTTCAGAGGCACAGCACTAACTCCTGGCTGCAGCACCAAGAGCCTTTCATCCACCCGGCTCAGAATAACAGTGAGAAAAAGTAGAAAGAAATAATTAGTAGAAGAAAGAAAGAGAGATTGAAAGAAAGGAAGAAGGGAAGTAAGGAAGGAAGGAAGAAAGAAAGAAAGGAGGGAGGGAGGAAGGATGGAAAGAAAGGAAAGAAAGGAGGGAGGGAGGGAGGAATGAAAGCAAAAGGAAGAGTGAATGGAAGAAGAGAGGGAGGGAGGGAGGAAGGAAAGAAAGAAAGAAAGACAGGAGGGAGGGAGGGAGGGAGGAAGGAAAGAAAAAGAAAGTGGAAAGAAGAAGGGTGGGAGGGAGGGAGGGATGGAGGAAAGAAAAAGAAAGAAGGAAAGGAGGAGCGGAGGGAGGGAGGGAGGAAGGGAAGGGAGGAAAAAAAGAAAGAGCAGGTAAAGTAAAATAGAATAAAGTATGAAATATAGTAGCGTTATTAAAATTAAAAAGTAATTATTGAAAAAAAACACGGACCGAAAGAACCCTGGGACATATGGTGGAAGCAAAGCTATACAGAGAGAATCTTACACAGAAGATTACACATACACATTCACAAAAAGAGAGCAGGGGGAAAAATCAAAAATCTTGCTCTCCAAGTCCACCTCCTCGATTTGGGATAATTCATTGTAAAAAGAGGAAAAGGGCGAAAAGTCTGAAATCTTGCTAAGTCCACCTCCTTAATTTGAGATAATTCGTTGTAAAAAGAGGGGAAAAAAGGGGGGGAAAGTCTTAAATCTTGTCCTCAAGGTCCACTTCCTCAATTTGGGATGATTCGCTGTCCATTCATGCACTCCACAGACGCAGGGCACATCAAATGGACCGTGGAGCTTTAATCCGCTGCCTCGGAGGCTGCACAGAGAGATTTCCCTGTCTCTGCTCTCACAGCTCCCGGGTCTCAGCCTTGGACCTGGCCCCGCCTCTGCGCGTAGGTCGCAGGAGGGCGTCCGTTCTTCGCTCAGACAGGACGGGTTTAAAGGAGCCGCTGATTCGGGGGCTCTGGCTCACTCAGGCAGAGGGGAGGGAGGGGAATGCCCTCTCCTCGCGCACCAGGCAACAAAAGGGAAAAAAGTCTCTTGCCTCTCCGGTAGCTCCAGACCCTTTCCCCGGACTCCCTCCGGGCTAGCACTAACCCCTTCAGGGTCTCTTCCTGCCGCCAGCCCCAGACCTCTCCCTGCGCTCCGACTGAAAGCCGATACCCGAGCCTCAGCTCCCAGCCCCGCCCGCCCTGGCGGCCGAGCAGACAAGTCTCTCGGGCTGGTGTGTGCCTGAGGGCACCGATCCTCTGTGCCAAAATCTCTCTGCTTTGCCCTCCACACCCCTGTTGCTGTGCTCTCCTCCGCTACTCCGAAGCTTTCCCCCTCCGCCACCTGCAGTCTCCGCCCTCGAAGGGGCTTGTAGTGTGTAGAAACCTTCCCTCCTTCACGGCTCCCTCCCACTGGTGCAGGTCCCGTCCATATCCTATTGTCTCTGTTTATTCTTTTTTTCTTTTGACCTACCCAGGTATGTGGGGAGTTTCTTGCCTTTTGGGGGGTCTGAGGTCTTCTGTCAGCGTTCAGTAGGTGTTCTGTTGGAGTTGTTCCACGTGTAGATGAATTTCTGATGTATCTCTTTGGAGAAATCCCTCAGAGTTACGTGAGAGGCTGTCTCCGGGCTTAAGTCCTCAGCAACTTTTAGGTTTTTCAGTCGACACTCCCAATTAGCCATCTTCATTCCACCCTTGTGATCTGTGGCTGTTCCCCATACAGAGACCTGAATAACAACTTGACTAGGAAAGGGATGCTGTCTGGGGACGCAGGATTAGTGTCGCTTCATCCCGGAGCTAGCGGAAGCTTTCCCCAAGAAAAACGTTTTTAAAGTCTGTTTAGATGTTGGCTGTGGAAACAAAATTATCTGCCTCATATTCATGAATTTAGCTGTAGCTAGGAAGTTTTACTGGGGCAAATTCTACAGGTCTTAGTGAGCAGTTTATGAAAATCTTCAGAGAATGGGAGACCATTGAAAATGGGAAGTACTTTTAGACAAGCCGGTGATAACCATTATATATTGTAAAATACAAAAAAAAAAGAGGTTAGTAAATATTTCAATACCTGTTAAAACACAATTGAAATTAAATATATATTTATCCTATTAATTTCATGAGTTCAAGTCTTTTTTTTTAACATCTTTACTGGAGTATAATTGCTTTACAATGGTGTGTTAGTTTCTGCTTTATAACAAAGTGAATCAGTTATACATATACATATGTTCCCATATCTCTTCCATCTTGCGTCTCCCTCCCTATCCCACCCCTCTAGGTGGTCACAAAGCACCGAGCTGATCTCCCTGTGCTATGCAGCTGCTTCCCACTAGCTATCTATTTTACATTTGGTATTGTGTATATGTCCATGCCACTCTCTCACTTTGTCACTGCTTACCCTTCCCCCTCCCCATATCCTCAAGTCCATTCTCTAGTAGGTCTGTGTCTTTATTCCCTTCTTACCCCTAGGTTCTTCATGACATTTTTTTCTTAGATTCCATATATATGTGTTAGCATATGGTATTTGTCTTTCTCTTTCTGACTTACTTCACTCTGTATGACAGACTCTAGGTCCATCCACCTCGCCACAAATAACTCAATTTCGTTTCTTTTTATGGTTGAGTAACATTCCATTGTATATATGTGCCACATCTTCTTTATCCATTCATCCAATGATGGACACTTAGGTTGATTCCATGTCCTGGCTATTGTAAATAGAACTGCAATGAACCTTTTGGTATATGACTCTTTTTGAATTATGGTTTTCTCAGGGTATATGCCCAGTAGTGGGATTGCTGGGTCATATGGTAGTTCTATTTGTAGTTTTTTAAGGAACCTCCATACTGTTCTCCATAGTGGCTGTACCAATTCACATTCCCACCAGCAGTGCAAGAGTGTTCCCTTTTCTCCACACCCTCTCCAGCATTTATTGTTTCTAATTTTTTTGACAGCAAGATCCTTTTTGACCCAACTCCTAGAGAAATGGAAATAAAAACAAAAATAAACAAATGGGACCTAATGAAACTTCAAAGCTTTTGCACAGCAAAGGAAACCATAAACAAGACCAAAAGACAACCCTCAGAATGGGAGAAAATATTTGCAAATGAAGCAACTGACAAAGGATTAATCTGCAAAATTTACAAGCAGCTCATTCAGCTCAATATCAAAAAAAAACAAACAACCCAATCCAAAAATGGGCAGAAGACCTAAATAGACATTTCTCCAAAGAAGATATACAGATTGCCAACAAATACATGAAAGAATGCTCAACATCATTAATCATTAGAGAAATGCAAATCAAAACTACAATGAGATATCATCTCATACCGGTCAGAATGGCCATCATCAAGTGTCTTTTTAAGGGATTGCTAAAAATAGGACAGAATTTTCCTCCTGTATTTGTTACAGTAGTCCCAAGAACTGTTGACCTGTAACTTTGAAATTACAAACTGTATTAAGAGCAACTATATTTATTTAGATTTTTTTTAGAAATGTGCAATTACTCTCTTAAAGTTATGAGCTATGTTTGTCATGAGTGATTAATTTTATACAACAATCAGATGATAATTAATTTACACTGGCCTCACTGATTTAGCTCTTATCAACCATGTCCACATAAAAGTACTATACAGATTCTCTTCCACTTAGCAAAAGGCATGTTTTTAACTTGATAATATGACTTTTCAAGTAAAAATGCAGAGATTCTAATATGATAGCTTTAAGACACAATACAGAATGTCAGTTTATGATTTTGTACAACCCAATTCTGTCCCTCTCCCTTAGGTGCTAGTATCAACATATTCGAGTTACAGGTAAGGGGGATATGTGTAGTTTGAAAAAATACTAATGTGGTTCCTACTTGCCTCACCGCTGTCCCTTGCAGATAATCATCTCTGTGTTTTGTACAGTGGGTTTTCTTATGATTGGCATTATGACATCCATAGAGACAATTCCCCACAAAGGGTTCAATGCTTCTAAAACTAAATTTAGCTTCTCATTTCCTATCTTCATTCTAACACAGCCGTTCCCATAAAGGCTTCAATAATTAAGCAGAAACAGATGCAAATCTCAACTACATACAGTATTTACTTTGAAGAATATGTCATTTGAATGCAGTGGAAATTTCATCTCCCACTAAACACTCTAAAATTCTTAAATACTGCTTCTCTGTATGGAATGCTGCTTCCTATACATTTCCATATCCTGTCCCCAAAACAAATAGACACATTAAAGTAGACATGTTGATTTTGCTACAACAAAGAATGGTTATTGATAGGAACAGCAATTGCTGATTTTGTCAACAGGATAAGAACTAGCAATTCAGGAGGTCAGAGATTTATTTTTACACGTGGAAAAAAAAAAAGATCTTGTAAGGGTGTGGGTCAGTCAGTTATTTTCCATTAATAAGGTTTGCTGAGTAATCATTAAATGTGACTCAGGCTTGTTACAGCCAAGCTATTTTTCAGAGTTCTGTGGCAGAAATTACAATCAGCTACTTCTGAAAGGTGATCTGGTTTCTGTTAGGATTGCTTAGAGGTGGCCGTCAGTTCTGTGAATCCAAGGATCATTTACCATTTACCTTTACACACTAGAGACAGATTTTAGAAATTAGCTCAGCTGTGGACCAGGTCAAGTCATGGTTCTCTGGAGCTCTCTTCCATGATCTATATGCAACAAACTTCTTGATTTGCAAGTTGGGTTCCTTACATGGGCATGGAGCATAAATATAATAAATGACTGTGCTTCTCTTCTACATGCCAGTCTTGAATTTAAGATATTTTTCACATGTACCTAACAAAACCCTGCTATAAATAACTTTCCTCTGGTAAGCTACTGCTTAAGAAAATACAGTTAACCATATTGTCTATAATAACCCAAGACTAATGAAGAACTCTCTCTTGTATTAAACTTCACCAGGGAATTCCCTGGTGGTCCAGTAGTTAGGACTCTGCATTTTCACTGCTGAGGGCACAGGTTCAATCCCTGGTCCGGGAATTAAGATCCCGCAAGCCATGCAATGCAGCCAAAAAATAAAAAATAAAATATACCAGTGTTTGAAAATCCTGCCCTAATAGACTGCGATGCAGTTTTAATATTGTTTGAACTTAATTCAAATCGTTCTTTATTAATTACAAGTCTATAGGCTTTTAATATATTTTTTATAGAGAGCAGGTCATTATTTTTATTTTATAGTAAATACTGATTTTTAGTTTCCACTTGGCTATTTCTTGTTTTATAAGTCTGAATTTTAAGGATTTAAGATGGTGGGATTTAAGGATGATGGGTGCATGTATTTTTTTTATGTTCATTCATTTATTTACCTTTTAACAAAAGCATACTGAGTACTATTATATATCTGGTAATGCACTAGGTATTATGAACACAAAGCTAAATAACATATACCATCTTCTTCCCTCTAAATACTTGTGCATGATTAATGCTGACATAATTGATTTTCAACCTATACATATTTAATCGAATTAAAATGCATTTTAATTTTAATTTTCCTAGATATACTTGTAAAACGTGAATTTGAATACGAAATTCAATTTGAATCTGAAGTTGCGAAGGCTAATTTGGAATCCTGTATGGCTTTATATTACATTAAAAAATCTTATAATATCAAGGCTGAAAGGGTAACATTGGTCTTCAGTCAGATATTTGCAACAAAGAAACCATTGAGGTAAACCTGCTTTTTTTTTTTTTTTTTTTTTTTTGCGGTACGCGGGCCTCTCACTGTTGTGGCCTCTCCCGTTTGCGGAGCACAGGCTCCGGATGCGCAGGCTCAGCGGCCATGGCTCACGGGCCCAGCCGCTCCGCGGCATATGGGATCCTCCCGGACCGGGGCACGAACCCGTATCCCCTGCATTGGCAGGCGGACTCTCAACCACTGCGCCACCAGGGAGGCCCGGTAAACCTGCTTTTACCCCTATTTTCTTTAAACAATATTATTACTCTTTTAAAATAAATAATGTGATATTTTCTTTACATATTTCTATATTTCAGTTGAATTACTTCTTTGATGCTGTTGAGGTGAATAGATTATTTCTTTTTTTTTAATTTCTTTTTTTTTTAACATCTTTATTGGGGTATAATTGCTTTACAGCAGTGTGTTAGTTTCTGCTTCATAACAAAGTGAATCAGCTATATATATACATATATCCCCATATCTCCTCCCTCTTGTGTCTCCCTCCCACCCTCCCTATCCCAACCTTCTAGGTGGTCACAAAGCACCGAGCTGATCTCCCTGTGCTATGTGGCTGCTTCCCACTAGGTATCTATTTTATATTTGGTAGTGTATATATGTCCATGCCACTCTCTCACTTTGTCACAGCTTACCCTTCCCCCTCCCTGTGTCCTCAAGTCCATTCTCTACGTCTGCATCTTTATTCCTGTGCAGCTGCTAGGTTCTTCAGAACCATTTTTTTTTTTTTTAGATTCCATATATATGTGTTAGCATACAGTATTTGTTTTTCTCCTTCTGACTTACTTCACTCTATAGAACAGACTCTGGCTCCATCCACCTCATTACAAATAACTCCATTTCATTTCTTTTTATGGCTGAGTAATATTCCATTGTATATATGTGCCACATCTTTATCCACTCATCTGGCGATGGACACTTAGGTTGTTTCCATGTCCTGGCTATTGCAAATACAGCTGCGATGAACATTTTGGTACATGACTCTTTTTGAATTATGGTTTTCTCAGGGTATATGCCCAGTAGTGGGATTGCTGGGTCATATGGTAGTTCTAGTTTTAGTTTTCTAAGGAGGCTCCATACTGTTCTCCATAGTGGCTGTATCAGTTTACATTCCCATCAACAGTGAAAGAGGCTTCCCTTTTCTCCACACCCTCTCCAGCATTTATTGTTTGTAGATTTTTTGATGATGGCCATTCTGACCAGTGTGAGATGATATCTCATTGTAGTTTTTTTTTTTTTTTTTTTTTTTTTTTTTTTTGCGGTACGCGGGCCTCTCACTGTTGTGGTCTCTCCCGTTGCGGAGCACAGGCTCCGGATGCGCAGGCTCAGCGGCCATGGCTCACGGGCCCAGCCGCTCCGCGGCATATGGGATCCTCCCAGACCGGGGCATGAACCCGTATCCCCTGCATCGGCAGGCGGACTCTCAACCACTGCGCCACCAGGGAGGCCCTCATTGTAGTTTTGATTTGCATTTCTCTAATGATTAATGATGTTGAGCATTCTTTCATGTGTTTGTTGGCAGTCTGTATATCTTCTGTGGAGAAATGTCTATTTAGGTCTTCTGCCCATTTTTGGATTGGGTTGTTTGTGTTTCTAATATTGCGCTGCATGAGCTGCTTGTAAAGTTTGGAGATTAATCCTTTGTCAGTTGCTTCAATGGCAAATAATTTCTCCCATTCTAAGGGTTGTCTTTTGGTCTTGTTTATGGTTTCCTTTGCTGTGCAAAAGCTTTTAAGTTTCATTAGATCCCATCTGTTTATATTTGTTTTTATTTCCATTTCTCTAGGAGGTGGGTCAAAAAGGATCTTGCTGTGATTTATGTCATTGAGTGTTCTGCCTATGTTTTCCTCTTAAGAGTTTGATACTGTCTGGCCTTACATTTAGATCTTCAATCCATTTTGAGTTTATTTTTGTGTATGGTGTTAGGGAGTGTTCTAATTTCATCCTTTTACATGTAGCTGTCCAGCTTTTCCTAGGACCACTTATCGAAGAGGCTGTCTTTTCTCCGTTGTATATTCTTGCCTCCTTTATCAAAAATAAGGTGGCCATATGTGCGTGAGTTTATCTCTGGGCTTTCTATCCTGTTCCATTGATCTATATTTCTGGTTTGGTGCCACTACAATATTGTCTTGATTACTGTAGCTTTGTAGTATAGTCCGAAGTCAGGGAGC
The DNA here is from genome assembly GCF_949752795.1 of Hyperoodon ampullatus. NCBI lineage: Eukaryota > Metazoa > Chordata > Mammalia > Artiodactyla > Ziphiidae > Hyperoodon > Hyperoodon ampullatus. The sequence continues at coordinate 33,745,896 of NC_136913.1, forward strand.
CTGATTCCTCCCGCTCCATTTTTCTTTCTCAAGATTTCTTTGGCTCTTTAGGGTCTTTTGTGTTTCCATGCAAATTGTGAAATTTTTTGTTCTAGTTCTGTGAAAAATTCCATTGGTAGTTTGATAGGGATTGCATTGAATCTGTAGTATAGTCATTTCCACAATGTTGATTCTTCCAATCCAAGAACGTGGTATATCTCTCCATCTGTTTGTACCATCTTTAATTTCTTTCATCAGTGTCTTATAGTTTTCTGCATACAGGTCTTTTGTCTCCTTAGGTAGGTTTGTTCCTTGGTATTTCATTCTTTCTGCTGCAGTGGTAAATGGGAGTGTTTCCTTAATTTCTCTTTCAGATTGTTCATCATTAGTGTATGGGAATGCAAGAGATTTCTTTATTTTTTTTATAAGTTTTTGTTTCACTTATTCTCATTTCTTAAACTGATAATACATGGTACAAAGTTAAAAATATATAAAAGAGTATTTGATAAAGTGTCTTCCCTCTCTCGTTCCCCAGGCACCCATCTTTCCTTTCCAGAGCTACTCAATGTTACTTGTTCTTGCATATCTTTACAGAGATTTTTAAAACACTTTATCGAAGTATAATTTACATACCATAAAATATATCCATTTTAAGTATACAATTCAATAATTTTTAGTAAATTTACAGAGCTGTGCAATCATCACCACAATCCAGTTTTAGAACACTTCTGTTACCCAGAAAACTCCCTTATACCTGTTTGCAATCAATCCACATTCCCAGCCCCAGACAACCTCCAACCTGCCATTTTTTTTTCTGTACATTTCATGTAAATAGAATTATATAATATCTAGTCTTTTGCATCTAGCTTCTTAGCATGATGTTTTCAAGATTCATCCTTGTTATAGTATGTATCACTACTCTTTTTATTGCTGGTTAGTATTCCATTGTATGGCTCTACCACATTTTGTTTATCCAGTTGCCAGTTGTTGGACATTTGGATTGTTTTATTTTTTATTTTTTGGATAATGTGAATCATGCTGCTATGAACACTTTTGTAAAAGTTTTTGTGTGGACATATGTTTTCATTTTGTTCTTTATTTTAACATCTTTGCTGGAGTATAATTGCTTTACAATGGTGTGTTAGTTTCTGCTTTATAACAAAGTGAATCAGTTATACATATAAATATGTTCCCATATCTCTTTCCTCTTGCATCTCCCTCCCTCCCACCCTCCCTATCCCACCCCTCTAGGTGGTCACAAACCACCTAGCTGATCTCCCTGTCCTATGCAGCTGCTTCCCACTAGCTATCTATTTTACGTTTGGTAGTGTATATATGTCCATGCCACTCTCTCGCTTTGTCACAGCTTACCCTTCCCCCTCCCCATATCCTCAAGTCCATTCTCTAGTAGGTCTGTGTCTTTATTCCCTTCTTACCCCTAGGTTCTTCATGACATTTTTTTTTCTTAGATTCCATATATATGTGTTAGCATACGGTATTTGTCTTTCTCTTTCTGACTTACTTCACTCTGTTGACAGACTCTAGGTCCATCCACCTCACCACAAATAACTCAATTTCCTTTATTTTTATGGCTGAGTAATATTCCATTATATATATGTGCCACATATTCTTTATCCATTCATCTGAGGATGGACACTTACGTTGCTTTCATGTCCTGGCTATTGTAAATACAGCTGCGATGAACATTTTGGTACATGACCCTTTTTGAATTATGGTTTTCTAGGGGTATATGCCCAGTAGTGGGATTGCTGGGTCATATGGTAGTTCTATTTGTAGTTTTTTAAGGAACCTCCATACTGTTCTCCATAGTGGCTGTACCAATTCACATTCCCACCAGCAGTGCAAGAGTGTTCCTTTTTCTCCACACCCTCTCCAGCATTTATTGTTTGTAGATTTTTTGATGATGGCCATTCTGACTGGTGTGAGATGATGTCTCATTGTAGTTTTTTTTTTTTTTTTTTGCATTACGTGGGCTTCTCACTGCTGTGGCCTCTCCCGTTGCGGAGCACAGGCTCCGGACGCGCAGGCCCAGCAGCCATGGCTCACGGGCCCAGCCACTCCGCGGCACGTGGGATCTTCCCAGACCGGGGCACAAACCCGTGTCCCCTGCCTCGGCAGGCGGACTCTCAACCACTGCGCCACCAGGGAAGCCCTCATTGTAGTTTTGATTTGCATTTCTCTTATGATTAATGATGTTGAGCATTCTTTCATGTGTTTGTTGGCAGTCTGTATATCTTCTGTGGAGCAATGTCTGTTTAGGTCTTCTGCCCATTTTTGGATTGGGTTGTTTGTGTTTTTGATATTGAGCTGCATGAGCTGCTTATAAATTTTGGAGATGAATCCTTTGTCAGTTGCTTCATTTGCAAATATTTTCTCCCATTCTGAGGGTTGTCTTTTGGTCTTGTTTATGGTTTCCTTTGCTGTGCAAAAGCTTTGAAGTTTCATTAGGTCCCATTTGTTTATTTTTGTTTTTATTTCCATTTCTCTAGGAGGTGGGTCAAAAAGGATCTTGCTGTGATTTATGTCACAGAGTGTTCTGCCTATGTTTTCCTCTAAGACTTTGATAGTTTCTGGCCTTACATTTAGGTCTTTAATCCATTTTGAGTTTATTTTTGTATATGGTGTTAGGGAGTGTTCTAATCTCATACTTTTACACGTAGCTGTCCAGTTTTCCCAGCACCACTTATTGAAGAGGCTGTCCTTTCTCCACTGTACATTCCTGCCTCCTTTATGAAAGATAAGGTGACCATATATGCGTGGGTTTATCTCTGGGCTTTCTATCCTGTTCCATTGATATATATTTCTGTTTTTGTGCCAGTACCATCCTGTCTTGATTACTGTAGCTTTGTAGTATAGTCTAGAGTCAGGGAGCCTGATTCCTTCAGCTCCATTTTTCTTTCTCAAGATTTCTTTGGCTCTTCGGGGTCTTTTGTGTTTCCATACAAATTGTGAAATTTTTTGTTCTAGTTCTCTGAAAAATGCCAGTGGTAGTTTGATAGGGATTGCATTGAATCTGTAGATTGCTTTGGGTAGTAGAGTCATTTTCACAATGTTGATTCTTCCAATCCAAGAACATGGTATATCTCTCCATCTATTTGTATCATCTTTAATTTCTTTCATCAGTGTCTTATAATTTTCTGCATACAGGTGTTTTGTCTCCTTAGGTAGTTTTATTCCTAGATATTTTATTCTTTTTGTTTCAGTGGTAACTGGGTGTGTTTTCTTGATTTCGCTTTCAGATTTTTCATCATTAGTGTATAGGAATGCCAGAGATTTCTGTGCATTAATTTTGTATCCCGCTACTTTACCAAATTCATTGATTAGCTCTAGTAGTTTTCTGGTAGCATCTTTAGGAATCTCTTTGTATAGTATCATGTCATCTGCAAACAGTGACAGCTTTACTTCTTCTTTTCCGATTTGGATTCCTTTTATTTCCTTTTCTTCTCTGATTGCTGTGACTAAAACTTCCAAAACTATGTTGAATAAGAGTGGTGAGAGTGGGCAACCTTGTCTTGTTCCTGATCTTAGTGGAAATGGTTTCAGTTTTTCACCACAGGACGATGTTGGCTGTGGGTTTGTCATATATGGCCTTTATTATGTTCAGGAAAGTTCCCTCTATGCCTACTCTCTGGAGGGTTTTTATCATAAATGGGTGTTGAATTTTGTCGAAAGCTTTCTCTGCATCTATTGAGATGATCATATGGTTTTTCTCCTTCAGTTTGTTAATATGGTGTGTCACGTTGATTGATGTGCGTATATTGAAGAATCCTTGCATTCCTGGAATAAACCCCACTTGATCATGGTGTATGATCCTTTTAATGTGCTGTTGGATTCTGTTTGCTAGTATTTTGTTGAGGATTTTTGCATCTATGTTCATCAGTGATATTGGTCTGTAGTTTTCTTTCTTTGTGACATCTTTGTCTGGTTTTGGTATCAGGGTGATGGTGGCCTCGTAGAATGAGTTTGGGAGTGTTCCTCCCTCTGCTATATTTTGTAAGAGTTTGAGAAGGGTAGGTGTTAGCTCTTTTCTAAATGTTTGATAGAATTCGCCTGTGAAGCCATCTGGTCCTGGGCTTTTGTTTGTTGGAAGATTTTTAATCCCAGTTTCAATTTCAGTGCTTGTGATTGGTCTGTTCATATTTTCTATTTCTTCCTGATTGAGTCTTGGCGGGTTGTGCATTTCTATGAATTTGTCCATTTCTTCCAGGTTGTCCATTTTATTGGCATAGAGTTGCTTGTAGTAATCTCTCATGATCTTTTGTATTTCTGCAGTGTCAGTTGTTACTTCTCCTTTTTCATCTTCTCCCTTTTTTTCTTGATGAGTCTGGCTAATGGTTTATCAATTTTGTTTATCTTCTCAAAGAACTAGCTTTTAGTTTTATTGATCTTTGCTATCGTTTCCTTAATTTCTTTTTCATTTATTTCTGATCTGACCTTTATGATTTCTTTCCTTCTGCTAACTTTGGGTTTTTTTGGTTCTTCTTTCTCTAATTGCTTTAGGTGCAAGGTTAGGTTGTTTATTCGAGATGTTTCCTGTTTCTTAAGGTAGGATTATTTTGCTATAAACTTGCCTCTTAGAACTGCTTTTGCTGAATCCCACTGGTTTTGGGTCATCGTGTCTCTGTTGTCATTTGTTTGTAGGTATTTTTTGATTTCCTCAGTGATCACTTCGTTATTAAGTAGTGTATTGTTTAGCCTCCATGTGTTTGTATTTTTTACAGATCTTTTCCTGTAATTGAAATCTAATCTCATAGCGTTGTGGTCAGAAAAGATACTTGATACAGTTTCAATTTTCTTAAATTTACCAAGGCTTGATTTGTGACCCAAGATATTATCTGTCCTGGAGAGTATTCCATGAGTACTTGAGAAAAATGTGTATTCTGTTGTTTTTGGCTGGAATATTCTATAAATATCAATTAATGTCCCAAGACTTCCTTCTTTTTATGGCTAAATAATATTCCATTCTCTGTATATACCAGATTTTTCTTTATCCATTCAACTGTAGACAGTCACTTAGATTATTTCCATATCTTAGCTTTTGTGACTAATGCTACAGTAACATGGGAATGCAGATATATCTTTGAGACACTGATTTCATTTCCTTTAGATATACAATCCAGAAGTAGGATTGTTGGATCGTATGGTAATTCAGTTTTAGCTTTTTGAGGAAACTTCATACAGTTTTCCACAATGGCTGTACCAATTTTAAATCCCGCCAACAGTGTTCAGTAGTTTCCTTTTTTTCCACATTCTTGCCAGCACTTATTTTTTGACTTTTTGAATAGGTGTGAGGTGATGTCCCACTGTGGTTTCAATTTGCATTTCCCTGATGATCAGTGATGTTGAGCACCTTTTTATATACTTGTTGGCCATTTGTCTGTCTTCTTTAGAAAAATATCTATTGAGGTCCTGTGCCCAGTTTTTAATAGGGTTATTTGTGGGTTTTCTTGCTATTGAGTTATATGAGTTCCTTATGTATTTTAGATATTACCCCCCTATCAGATATATGGTATGCAAATATTTTCTCCCAGTCCAGAGGTTGCCTTTTCATTGGGTGATTTTTTTTCCTTTGCTGTACAGAAAAATTTTAGTGTGATATAGTCCTACTTGTTTATTTTTGCTTTTGTTGCCAGTGCTTTTGATGTTATATACAAAAAGTCATTTCTAAGACTAAGGTGAAGGATCTTTTCCCTTGCTTTCTTCTGAAATTTTTACTTTTGATTTATACAAGGTTTAGGTCTTATGTTTATATCTTTAATCCATTTTGAGTTGATTTTTGTTAGTGGTATAAGATAGGGGTCCAATTTTACTTTTTTGTATATGGTTATTCCACTTTTCTAGCACCATTTATTAAAGAGACTATCCTTTCCCCATTGTGTATTTTCAGCAACTTTGTCGAAGATTAGTTGACTCTATATGTGTGCATTTATCCCCAGGCTCTCTGTTCTGTTCCATTGGTCTGTATGTCTGTCTTTATTCCTGTATCATTCCATATTGATTACTGCAGATTTGTAATAAATTTTGAAGTTACTAAGTATGAGGCCTCTAGGTTTGTTTTTATTTCTCAAGATTGTTGTGGCCATTCAGAATCCTTTAAGACTGCATATGCATTTTACAATTTTTTTATTATTTCTTCAAAAAATGCCATTGAGGTTTTGGTGGGGATTGCATTGAATCTGTAGATTGCTTTGGATAGTATGGACGTTTTAACAATATTGATTCTTCCTGTCCATGAATATGGAGATATCTTTCCATTTTTGTCTTCTCTAATTTCTTTCATCATTATCTGTTAGTTTTCAATGTACAGATCTTAACATTCTTGGTTAAATCGATGTCTAAGTACAGTTGACCCTTGAACAATATGGGAGTTAGGGGTGCTGACCTACTAGCAGTCAACAGTCAGCCTTCCCTATATGTGACTCCACACCGACAGATTGAACCAATCACAGATCGTGTAGTACTATAGTATATGTATTTTTAAAAATCCATGTATAAGTGGACCTATGCAGTTCAAACTTGTGTTGTTCAAGGGTCAACTGTATTCTTTTTCATGCCATTTTAAATAGGATTTTTTTTTCATTTCTTTTTTCAAATAGTTCATTGTTAGTATATAGTAATGCAACTGATTTTTGTATGTTGATTTTGTATCCTGCAACTTTACTGAATTCATTTATTAGTTATAACAGTTTTTCCTGGAATCATTCTACAAATAAAATCATGTCATCTGCTAACAGAGATAATGATCTCAGAGGAAAAGCTTTTGGTTTTTCAACATTGAGGATGATATTAGCTGTGGACTTTGCATATGTGGCCTCTATTATGTTGAACTAATTTTCTTCTATTCCTGGATTGTTGAGGGGTTTTTTTAATCATAAAAGGGTGTTGAATTTTGTCAAATTTTTTTCTGCATGTCTTGAGATGATCATGTGTTTTTTATCCTTCATTCTGTTAAAGTGGTTTATCATATTAATTGATTTTCTTATGTGGAACCTTCCTTGCATCCTATGGTTAAATTCTATTTGGACATGGTGTATGATCCTATTAATGTGCCATTGAATTTAATTTGATAGCATTTATTGAGGATTTTTTGCATCTATATTCATCAAGGATATTGGCTGTAGTTTTCTTTTTTTGTAGTGTCTTTTTCTGGCTTTGGCATAAGGATAAATTATACTTGGAAGTATTTGGAAGTATTCCCTCCTTTTCAATATTTTGGAAGAGTTTAAGATGGATTAATGTTAATTCTTCTTTAAATATTTGGTAGAATTCACCATCTGTTCCTGGGCTTTTCTTTGTTGGGAGGATTTTGATTACTGATTCAATGTGCTTAATATTTATAGATCTGTTCAGATTTTCTGTTTATTCATGATTCTGTCTTGGTAGATTACATTTTGGGGGAATTTATTCATTTCTTCTAGGTTATACAATTTTTTGATATATAATTGTTCACAGCAGTCTCTTATGATCATTTTTATTTCTGGGGCATCAATTGTAATGTGTCCTTTTTCATTTATGATTTTATATATTTGTCTTCTCTTTTTTTCTTAATTAGTCTACATAATTTTGTTAATTTTGTTCTTTTCAAGAAACAAACTCTTAGTTTCACTCTTAGTTGATTTTTTTCTAGTGTCTCTTTGATTTATTTCTGCTCTACTCTTTATTATTTCCTTCTTTCTGCTAACTTTGGGTTGAGTTTTTCTTCTTTTTCTAGTTTCTTGAGGTATAGAGTTTGGTTGTTTATTTGAGTTCTTTCTTCTTTTTTTTTTTTTTAAATGTAGGCATTTATCACTATAAACTTCCCTCTTAGTACTACTTTTGCTGCATCCCACAAGCAATGTTGTGTTTTCATTTTCGTTTGTCTCAGGATATTTTCTAACATCTTTTTGACTTCTTCTTTGGTTCATTGGTAGTTCAAGATTTCATTGGTTTTTTTTAAATTAAAATTTGATTTTTTAATTTCCACATATTTGTGTATTTCCAATTTTCCTTCTGCTATTGATATCTAGTTTCATTCCACTGTGGTGGGAGAAGACAACTGGTAGGATTTCAGTCTTCTCAAATTTGTTTAGACTTGATTTGTGACCTGACATGCAGTCTGTCCTTGAGAATGTTCCATGTGCCCCTGAGAGGAATGTAAATGCTGTTGCTGTTGAGTGGAATGCTCTGCGTATATTTGTTAGAACCATTTGTCTATAGTGTTGTTCCTGTCTTCCTTTTTCTTATTGATCTTCTTTCTTGGTTTTCTATTCATTATTGGAAATGGGATTTTGAAGTCTCCTATTATTATTCTATTGCTTTCTATTTCTCCTTTCATTTCTGTTAATCTTTGGTACATATATTTAGATACTCTGTTGTTGGGCATATGTATAGCTATAATATGTATAATTGTTATATCATTCTGGCAAGTTGATCTGATATAAGGTCCTTCTTTGTCTTCTCTGACAGTTTTTTTTTAAGTCTACTTTGCCTAATATAAGTAAGGCCATCCATGCTCTTTTGTTTACCATTTGCCGTCTTTCTTCCCTTTAAGACTTTCAGCTTATGTGTACTTTTAAACCCAAAGTTAGTCTCTTATAGACAGCATATACTTGGATCTTGTTTTTTATCCTATCAGCTACTGTCTCTTTTGAGTGGGGAGTTTGATTTACATTTAAAGTAATTATTGATAGGGAAGGACTTAGTATTGTCATTTTGTTGTTTTCTGTATGTCTTATGGCTCTTTTGTCCATCTTTTCTTCTCTTGCTGTCTTCCTTTATGTTGTATTGATTTTTTTTTCTAGTAACATGCTTTGATTCCTTTCTTTTTCTTTTGGGTATCTTCTATAGGTGTTTTCTTTGTGGTTACCATAGGGCTTACATAAAACATCTCATAAGTTTAACAATCCATTTTAAGCTGATAACTTGACTTCAGTTGCATACAAAATCTGTACACTTTGTTAGTGATGTACAAATTACATATTTTATATTGTGTATCCATTCATATATTTTATAATTAGAGTATTTTTATACTTTTGTTTTTTAACTTTTATGCCACAATTAAAAGTGATTTATGTACCACTGTTACACTATTGAGTTTTGTGTATTTTTCTATATATCTATATTTTCTATATATTTACCTTTACCTTTATACTTTCGAATGCTTTTGTGTGGCTGTTTGGCATCTTTTCATTTCAACTTGAAGGACTCCCTTTAGCATGCGTTGTAAGGCAGGTCTAATGGTGATTAGCTCCCTCAGCTTTTCTTTGTCAGGGAAAGTATCCACTTCATTTTTGAAGGATGGTTTTGCTGGTTATAGTATTTTTGCTTAGCAGTTTGTTTTTTATCACTTTAAATATATCATCCCTCTCATTTCAGTCTTACAAGGTTTCTGCTGAGAAATCTGCTGAGAGCCTTACAAGGATTCCCTTGTATGTGATAAGTTACTTTTCTCTTGCTATTTCCAAATTCTCTTTTTGGCTTTGTTGACATTTTGATTATGCGTCTCATTGTGGAGTTATTTGCTTTCATCCTATTTAGAGCCTTTTGGACTTGATGAATCTGATGTCCATTTCCTTCCCCAGATTTGGGAAGTTTTTGGCCATTATTTCTTTAAATAAGCTTTCTGCCTCTATTTTTCTCTTTTCCTTATGAGACTCATAATGCGTATATTGGTCCTCTTGATATTGTTGTGTAAGTCCCTTAGATTTTCTTCACTCTATTTTATTTATTTTTTCTTTTTGCTCCTCTGACTGGATAATTTCACATGACTTTTCTTCAAATTCTCTGATTACTTTTGCTTGATCAAATCTGTTGAACCTCTAGTGAATTTTTTATTTCAGTGAATTTTTCAGCTACATTCCTCAGCTCCAAAATTTGTTTGGTCTTTTTTTATATTTTCTATCTCTTTGTTGAAATTCTCATTTTGTTCATGCATTGTTTTCCTGATATTGTTGAACATCTTCATGACAGTTATTTTGAATAATTTGTCAAGTAAGTCCTATAACTCCATTTCTTTATGGTGCGTTTCTGGAGACTTATTTTGTTTCTTTAACAGGGTAATTTTTTTCTGTTTCTTCATATTCTTTTTAACTTTGTGTTGGTATCTACACATTTGAAAAAATAGCTACCTCTCCCATTCTTTACAGACTGGCTTTATACAGGGAAAGATCTTCACCAAGCAGTGCAACTAGAGACTCTGGGGGCCTCTCAGGTCTTTTCTGTGAATATGTCTTTCTGATCTTGTGTATGAAGATTACTAATTAGAGGAGCTTGCCAGCTTCTATTTTCTCATGAGTTTGTAATCTCTTGCGCCCTCTGGTGTCTGTCTTCTGTAGTGTGAGTACTCTGAAATGGCACACTGCCCAGATCTTTTTTTCAGCAGCCTCTAGGCATCTAGAGTTTGTCATGTTCTCTCAGTTCCATAAGACAAGCAAGACAGAAACCAGAACCTTAAGCAGCCCACTGAAAAGCCAGAAATTTGGATGCATGTTCCACTCTTCTTTTTCTGCACTTATGGAGAGTCTTCTGAGCTATATCAGTTTCTGTCTGCCATACCATGAGACCTCTGTAGAACCAGTACCCTGCCCAGCTCTTTTTTGTTCTCAGAAACTACCATGCTTCTAGAGTGTGTCAGGTCTCATCAATACTTCAAGATAGGCAAGACAGAAGCCAGTCCCCCAGCAGCCCCACACCTCCAATATCCAGATGTTGGATGTCTGGTCCACTCTTCTCTTTTCTTCACCTGGGAGAAGTGAGACCTGAGAATTTCCTCCTAATCCTGTGGTACTGTGCTCAGGAGGGAGAGCTTGTGGTGACAGGACCCACATATTTTCCTAATAGCTTCAGAGCAGCTGATTTTGCACTCACTTGCAGGGCAGAAGCCTCTTAACTGGTTTCAGAATTTCTCACAATGGAAATTGGCCTGCATATTTTTGAATCAGTGTCTCCATGGAACTGATCTGGGGCTTCCTATTCTGCCATCTTCCTGACATCACCCCTCTGGATATTCTGTTTTATACATCTCTTATTTATTGGATCATGCATCATTGCCTAGCACTGGTAATAAAATGTTTTAAAACAATAACAATCATAATGACTATATTAATATTAATTAGTCCTTGTCAGGTACTTTCCATGTGCCAGGAAAGATAATAATCTTTATGGGTATTATTAATTTAACAGAATGAAAACTGAGGTTCAGAAAGACTAAGCAAGTTGCTTGAAGTCATGCTCCCAGATAGAGCTAAGATTCCGGTCTAAGCCATCTGTGTCCTTAGTCCACTTTCTCAGACCACCTGCTATGAGACTCAATACACATTTACTGAAAGGATCAGTGAGTCCCAACCTGAATCTCCTATCTGCTCTTCTATGTTTCACTGTTGGATCTTTTCTAGGAAACTGTTCTTTACCTTCTGCCTGTATCTCCCCTGTCAGTTTGGATTTTAAATTCCTCACAACCTCCCATGTACTGTGCCTCTCTCCTGCTTTCTTCTACCAAGAAGTTCCTCAAATTCTTTCACAGTCTTCATCTCAAATGTAATCTACCTTGACTTCAAGATGGTCACTTGAATCTTAAATGTCACTCAGTTCACTTCAGATCATAGCAGCTCATCTTCAGGCCCAAGAATCTTTAATGAACCTGTAAAGTACTTATGTCTTACTTAGCAAGTGGAAAACTGAAGGAGAGTGAGCAAATATCACATTGGAATAGTAGTAAAAACAAAGGCTTTATGATAGCTGCTGTGGTCAGGCATTTTAGATATTAATTTATTTTAAAATAATTGAATTTTCATTTGTTATTCAGTTATTCAGTTATTATAGGGACAGCATTGTATTCTTTGTACACTATAAAAATAAAATGTGATTAAAAATATCTTTAAGATTCCATTTTTGTCACCCTACAAAGAATGACACTTTTCGATAATTTTAAAAATGCCTCCTCACTATTATTCTGTAAGCATTCCATAAAGTAACAAGTATCAGACTCACAGCGGCATAACAGCATTAATGTTTAACTGTAGTCCTATGCAACAGGATATAAACCAAGCCCTACCCATCAAGTTCTCATAAAGGGAACAGGGTAATGATACAATTTTAAAGGTTGATATTATGTTTTTGTTCCAGAAATCTCGAGCCATTCACGGCATACTTCCTACCTGGCATTGATCCTGAGTTTTTCATAAAACCTCAGGTTGGAGAACTTCTTCCTTTTGACACTGAAGGAACTCTAATCGTTGTGGGTTTTAAACCCAAAATGTACAGCAGGAAATACAAAGCAACATTAGCAATACAGGTGAGTTCTACAAAGGCAGTAGTCAAGAATGTTTGATGTCACAAAAGTCATTAAATGACTTTGGGAGAAAAGGTTTCACCCAATGATCACAGATAAAGAATAGCAACATTATCTTGTAAAAGTCAACATATTTCAACTGCTCTGTCTTGTTTTAATTTCCTTTTGGTCAATAAAGAAATTTTAAATGTGAAGTATAACCAAAAATATTGTTATCACCAGTGAAAATAGGAAATTATTTCTCTTCCATATTAAGGGATTGTGGAAGAGATAAATAATGACTGTAAAGTGATTTGTATAGTCACATACTATTTTCTGTAATAACCAATTCAAAGACTTTAGGTGATTTGCGATAGAGATTTTGAAACCTTTGATTAAGGGATAAGATGTTGTCAAAATGTTAAAGTCTAAAATGAAGAAAATTAAATAGAAGATAAAATTTATTTTGAATTGAAAAAAAATGATATGAAATGGGCCATTAATGTAAAATAATGTTAAAGTGATCATTTTATTAAAAGTTAAGGTAAATACAATTCTGAAAATTTATCCAGTAAGCAACACTTCTCCATAAAATTTCCCACATATATGCCACTAGGAACTTTTTGGTTAAGGTAACTTTCAAGTTATTTCTGAAAAGATGCCTATTGCCACTGTCTGTTTTCAGTAGCACAGGCACAAGGGACTTGTAGTCTTGTTTTGAGACACAACTACTGATGCCAAAGTGTCTACTAGACTTCTGAATCAGACACTAATTAAGCAGCACCATTGGCAGAAAAATGTGTTGTTACTGTTTTAATGAATAGAGAAAAATGTTGAATATTGCTTGAGAAAATTATTTTTATTTTTCATCTTAGAGTCCTTACAACCTAGGTAATAAAAATATAAAGCCTCTGGAGACTTGCTGCACATAACCCACTCCTGTGTTAATATTTGATTTTAAATGATCATGTTGATATATTTCCTTCTTAAAATGATATTTTTAAAATAGATTTGTGAATAAAATTATATTCAGTTTATAGTATATGGTGGACATTTCTGAAATTAACTACTTAGGAGGTTTTTTTTTTTTTTTTTTTTTTTTTTTTTTTTTTGCGTTATGTGGGCCTCTCACTGTTGTGGCCTCTCCTGTTGCGGAGCACAGGCTCCGGACGCACAGGCCCAGCGGCCATGGCTCACGGGCCCAGCCGCTCCGCGGCATGTGGGATCTTCCCAGACCGGGGCACGAACCCGCGTCCCCTGCATCGGCAGGCGGACTCTCAACCACTGCGCCACCAGGGAAGCCCTTTAGGAGGTTTTACCAACAAAATTCTGTTTCTGATTTCCCTATGCAGAATTGACAGTTAAATCAGTGGCAGCAGAATTGAAGGGTTTCTGTGAAAGAATAAGTTAGTATATGGGATCAACTGAGAATATAACATTTTCATTTAGTCTGAAGTAGTATAGTTTGATAAAGTATATACAGGGAAAATTGAGAAATCACCATTTGGATTTAAGAAGTCACTGTCTTGTTGATCCTATTTTTATTATGGAAAATTCCAAATACGTGTAGAAATGGAGAGAATAATTAACCCACACGTGCTCATCATCCCATATGAACACTTATCAACTCAAGGCCACTCCTGCTTCAAATATATTCCCACCCCCTTCCTGACTTCCCATATTATTTTGAAGAAAATGCCAGACATCCTATTATCTGCAAATATTTTCTGCTAATCTCTAAAAGACAAAAATCTTAACCATAATACCATTATCACATCTAAAATTTAACAATAATTCCTTAACATCAGTACCTACCAAATATCCATTTAGCGTTCAAATTTTCAATTGACTCATAAATCTCATATTTTTAAATTTAAATAAATATGTAAAGACATAAAAATAGTACACAGAGTCCTATGAATCCTTCTCCCAGCTCTCCCAATGGTGACATCTTATACAGCTGTAGTAAAATATCAATACAAAGATATTAACCTAACAAAATAGTTTTAACTAGGCTAGAGACCTTATTCCATTTTTTACATTTTTCACATGCATTTGTGTGTGTTTGTGTGTGTGTGTGTGTGTATGTCTGGTTCTAGACAGTTTGAACCCATGTATAGATGTGTATAACTACAGTCACAAGTGAGATGGAGAACTCTTCCATCACAGCAAAGGAACTATGTCTTGCTAACCCTTTCTAGTCATGTCAATACTGTAACTCCCTCTCTACCCCTGGCAACTAGTAATCTTTTCTCCATCCCTTTGGTTTCATAATTTCTAATATATTATATAAGTGGAATTATATGTAACATTTTGAGATTGGCTTTTTATGCTAAGTATCATACCCTTGGGGTTCATAAAGATTATTATATATATCAAATCAATGATTTTGAAATCATGGTTCAAACATTGTCTATCTTCTGACTCTAAAACCCTGCTATTAATGATAACACCATGATGTCTCACATGATAAATGTGAAGAATTTTAAAAGTTAATTCATTATCTAAATAAAAATTATTGTTTACATTATTATCATCTTTTGTAAACTGTTGGTTTTAAGCATTAAGTCAATTAATACTTGTAACATATATGAAACCTATGGTCTTTACTTGGAAATAAAAAGTAGGATTCTTAAGAACAGTTTAGTTAAATATTACACTATACAAACTTCAACAACCATGTTAGCAAGCTTCATAAGTTCCCTTTCAATTAAACCATATTTGGAAAGATTAAAAAGTGTCCCTTCCCCACTGTTATACAAGGCATGTAGCTTTGTGAGACTTAAGTTAACTTGGTCAGAGTATTACAAAAAGCAGTGTGACTCAGAGAGTCGACAGTCCACTCAACTTCCATGGTGGACATGATGAATCTTAAATAATTTATATAAACTTCTGAGGGCTATCAGAATTACCCAAGATAAAACATATAAGGCTTGTACAAAAGAAATATTTATATGTAGAGGGACCTGGTAAAGCTAGAGACGTAACTAGGCATAGGCATAAGTAATATGTATGTAATTGTATTGATTTTAAAAGAATTGGCCATTGCCATGAAACTGTGGGATATATATATATATATCTTTGTATTTTCTCATAAGCAGATCCTGAAATAAGGATTCAAGTCCATGTAGCATATTTACCATGTGATCACAGGAAACAGATGTAGAGAAGCCAGGATATGAGACACAGAAGGAATAGAAACCAATAAAGGGTGCTTTTATCAAGGCAATTACCAGAGTAGGCTCCTGGAATTTAAAGCCATGGGAGTTCTCTGGGAAATCATGTGGAACTCACACCTCAGAATATTTACACCTGAGGGGGCCAGGGAGTTGGAGGGTTTATACACCAACTACTACTGTTCAGTCATCGATTGAGGAACGTTCCCAGGAATTGTTAATTCCCTGGCAGCACAGAAGCCTTCTGGAGTTTCTGAAAAACTTCAAGTCAAAGAGGTGCAGATACTGGCAATTGGAAATTGGGCAGCAATGAAATGGAAATGTCTGAGGGATGTACCTGGGTACAGGCCACATCAGCTAATGTTGTTTCCATTCATAAGAATGTGGTCTTTAAAACATAGCTTTGGGAATTTATTCCATGAGTTCATTGGCTTTGGTTGATTCCTTTTCAAACTAGAGAGATATTATTTAAATATGGAATTTACATCTGTTTAAAAAATACTTGTTTTTTAAAATTCATTTAAATAAATAGTTGAGTATAATTGTCAGTTTGGCATTCTTTTGTAAGAATCAGCACAGTGATTCTTTGACACATTAGCTACATGGAGGTATTGGTTTATTCTTATATTATTTTCACTTCTGCTTTTTTAATTTATATTTTCAAAGGGAGAGTGAGTATAGAAGATATAGAGCTATATCTTTAAAATGTTTTCAAAAACATGAGTCCTTTTCACAATTGGAAGAAAGTTAACTATAGATATAAGAACTGTAATATTTAATCTTTATAAAATAAATATGTTCTTATACTATATAAAGTATTGAGATAAAGGACATGAACAACTTCTTAGGAATATATTTATATTTGGATTATATATATTATATGTATACAAACACACACAGCATCACTTATTGCAAAATTATTTGAATTTTTTGGTCAGTTAATCAATTTTATTTTATTTTATTTATTTTTGGGAGATTGGGATTGACATATATACACTATTGATTCTATGTATAAAATAGATAACTGGGGCTTCCCTGGTGGCGCAGTGGTTGAGAGTCCGCCTCCCAATGCAGGGGACACGGGTTCGTGCCCCGGTCCGGGAAGATCCCACATGCCGCGGAGCGGCTGGGCCCGTGAGCCATGGCCGCTGAGCCTGCATGTCCGGAGCCTGTGCTCTGCAACAGGAGAGGCCAAAACAGTGAGAGGCCCGCGAACCGCAAAAAAAAAAAGAAAAAAAAAAAAGATAACTAATGAGAACCTATTGTATAGCACAGAGAAAGACTTTTTTTAAAATTAGAGTATAGTTGATTTACAATGTTGTGTTAACTTCTGCTGTACAGCAAAGTGGATCAGTTATATGTATACATATTTCCACTCTTTTTTAGATTCTTTTCCCATATAGATCATTACAGAGTATTGAGTAAAGTTCCCTGTGCTATATAGTAGGTCCTTATTAGTTATCTATTTTGTATATAGTAGCGTGTATATGTCAATCCCAATCTCCCAATTTATCCCTCCCTCCCCCTTTTCCCCCCGGTAACCATAAGTTTGTTTTGTACATTTGTGACTCTATTTCTGTTTTGTAAGTAAGTTCCTTTGTACCATTTTTTTAGATTCCACATATAAGAGATATCATATGATATTTGTCTTTCTCTTTCTGACTTACTTCACTTAGTATGATAATCTATAGTTGCATCCATGTTGCTACAAATGGCATTATTTCATTCTTTTTTATGGCTGAGTAATATTCCATTGTATATATGTACCACATCTTCTTTATCCATTCATCTGTCGATGGACATTTAGGTTTCTTCCATGTCCTGGCTATTATAAATAGCACTGAAATGAACATTGTCTTAGTTGATTGCTAAAAATGCAGTTACAAGGTTCACTGTCCTCCATTCTGGTTCATTATTTGGGACTAAATGCAAGGATCTACATTTTAACGTGTGTTTAGGTGCTTCTAATATTCACACGTTAAGATAAAATATTCAGTAAGAGAAGAGGGCCATGGATATGACTCTGAAAAACAAACATTTAAAAAGTAGCAAGCAGAGAGAAGAGGTAGTGGTGTAAACTAAGAAGTTGGTTAAAGAGAGGAATATCTAGATCCTGCTCCTGATGTTGGGTACAGCAGTCTGGGGTCTTGTCCCCACTGAGCCAAACAACCACATAGCAAGGATAGTTCCTGGAAAACAGACTGGGCAACATGGGGTATTTACCCTGGGAAGGAAAGAGTTAAGCTGGGATTGTGAGGAGACTCCTTGTAAACAAAACACATGGCTGAAACATACAAGCAGGAAGAAAAAAAATTGTCATTCACTTAAGATTTTTCTTTTAACCTAAATCAATATTGTAAGGGTTTGTTTGTGACAACTTCTTTTAGTCTTCTTATTTCTAGAGATGTCTTCATTTTGTCCTTACTCTCAATTTACACTTTCTCTAGGCATAGATTTCTGGGTTCATAACTATTTTTCCCGTCAGCACTTTGCAGTTATTACCCCATCTTCTATGACTTTTCTTGTTGTTGAGAAATCTGTTATATGTCAAGTTTACCTAAAAGGTAAACTGACTTTCCTTTTTATCTTTTAAGGTTTTTTTCTTTCATTCTTGATTTCCTGAAAATTTCTCTATTATGTATCTAGCAATGGGTCTATTATGTTATTTTATTATTGTTATTATTATTGTTATTATTCTGCTTGGTACTCAAAGTGTGCTATCATTTTGAATACTTATATCTCTCTTCCATGTCAGAAAATTCTCAGCTAATATCTTAGCAAATATTCCTTCTCTTTCTTGCCTGCATTCTCTGTATTCTGGAAAGAGATCCCAAGAGCTTAGGGCCTGAAGCTTAAGTGTAAAGGATCTCAGTCGATCTTGTGGGAATATTAACAGCTTGTACATATATTTTACCTTTTTTATCTCTTAGCTGTGTGGTAGATGAAGTGTTCAGTGCTATCTTCCAAGTCAGTAATAGTCTTTTCAGTGGTGTTCTGTTCAGAGTTTATCCTGTCTATTAATTTTATTGTTTACTTTGATGATATTTTTTATTTCTTGTATTTCAATTAGTTTTTTTATATTTATCTTTTAAATATATGTAGCTTCTTGTTTGATATTTTCTTGTTCATTCCTTAATAAGATTTTATCTCTGAGTATCATAGCAGTGTTTACTATAAAGCATTTGTCAAAATATTCCATAAAGTTAATATCATGAGGAGATAATTCCTGTTCTGATGTTTACTTATTGATTGTCTTCCTTAGCATTAGGTTTCTTCATGCATTTTAGAATGGTGGATCACAGGCTTATCTAAGGGGAATATGTACTTTTTTGCTTTGCATTGTTTTCTTTTTCTTTAACTTTCTGGGCTCTTTCCTCTCTGACAAGGAGTTATGAGGCTACTTCCAGGAATGTCCTGGTGCCCTCAGTTGACAAGTAGCTCTCATAATGAAGGCTTGGGCCTCCTCCCTGGTAGGGATATGAAAGATATACAGGACGGATTAGTGAGCCTCAGGCAGCTGGAGCTTACATTGCCTGCAGCTATGGGCAGCAGTTACCAGTATTTTTTTCACCCTACTTTTAGAAATCATAGCCTCTGGATTTAAGCAGTGAAGCCAACTCCTTTTCTCCATTTCACATGGAAGATCTCTAGTTCTTCTTATCCCAAAGAGGTAAATTTGCATCTCCCACTGCCTGCTTTGGAATATAGACCATCAGCTCCATTAACCACTCCAGCTTTCTATATTGTCTTTTGTGTACGAAAATGCTTATTTTGTCTCAGTCTCTTTGATTCTTTATTTTTATATTGCTAAGTTTTTAGAGCCAAAGGGTATACATGAAAGAAGCAACAGAGTGCCTTTTTCCTAGTGTCTCTGGGTTAATTTTTAACTACAGATTTTATTAGAATGTTGGAAATATAATTAATAAAGGAAATCCAATCACTTTCAAGTAGGAATAGCTATGGAGTTTCTAGAGGTTTAATTATATAGATTATAATCAGTTACTAAAGTTTTTTTTCTTTCCTCTGTTTCAGGAAATACGTAGCTTTGAAAGAGTTATGTAAAACTTTGCAATTCAGTCAACTAGTGAAGGATATTGGAACTGGTTCTTTCTCATCAGCTATCACTGAAAAGAACCTTGGTGTCTACAGTTTAGGATTAGATAAGTAATTTCTATGCTTTTTTTCTGTCAGAGCTAGTGTAGTCTCAGTGAATACATATCAGATTGTTGGATCTTTATATGTTTGCTTATTAATTAACATGTTCCTGAGTAAAACTCTGAAGTTCTCTCTGTTTTTAAGCCTTAAAATACGGTGTCTTATACAGTTTTCAAATGAAGGCCTTATCTTTTTAAAATTATATCTACAAGGAAAGGATTCTTTCCTCTTACAAGAAGCACTTCACTGAAGTGAGACATTAGCCAATGGTTTCATTTGTAAGGCAGTATCTTCATATTGACTGGTTAACAATTAATTACTCAAGTGAAAACTAAGAATATATTAGTGGATTGTTAATTCACTCCTCTGGATCTCAGCTGAGAAGTTTCCCTAATACATCTCAGGTCACTGACCACATGAATCCCATGTCTCCAGGCAGCCAGCGGGGCCCTGCTCCCTTTGTGTTTCCATCTGCTAAGGTTTCAAGGGGATGAGTCTTACTTAGCTTGTCTGTTACTGATCTTGCGCCATGATGTGGCTGAGGACGTTGTCCCCTCTTCTCCAATGCTTCTTTTTTCCTTCTCTGCATAGATTAGATCTTCCTCCAGTGTTCAAGCTGTATTCACACTCTGCACCCTGACTCAGCCAGGTCCATGTTAGACCTGAAGCTTTCTCACGGCTCCTGCTTCTCTCTCTTACCTTTGCCAACTACTGGCCTCTCCTGTTTCCCTCCATCGTGCCAGCCCTGAAGATAGGCATTTGGCAATTTATGTCCTATGCCCCTATCTTACATTGCATCCCAAAGAGGGAAATCTTTATATGGTATGTGATAGGAGGTAGTTTATTTGGGCGTTGATCACAGAAAGCACCATTAGGGGAAGAAGATAGTGAGATGATATGTGGAAGGGGAGGAAGCCCAAAAGAGGGTGAGTTATTAACGGTTTTGTTCTATGTCCAAATGGATATCACTTCTCCTCAGGATCTCTGAAGTCCAAGACAGAACATACCTCAGAGTAATCCCCCTTCTTTCTCAGAGCCAAGTGGGGTCCATACTCATCCTCCAGTACCCATTTGTCATTGCTAAGGGCTGCTCCATAGGAACATTTACTTTCTAAGGGCATTAGTTCACAAGTATCTGAAAGAAAGCCCTTCAGCAGAAATTTGCAATGGATCAGGGTTGTTTATGTACTGGCCAGTGAGTGTTGAATGAGTATGGGAGAGGTACTAACAGGAACTGATGAATCACTCCCATCCTCTAATACTTATGTAGGAACTGTTGACATCTGTATCACAGAGGTGAGGGCATCCCCACTACATGCATAGGATGTCCAGGCAGTGGTATTTGTGAGGCACCAAGAAAGGGTTCATCCAAAGTTATCTGCTTCATTCATGCCTATGGTTCTCTCTTACTAATAGCTTCATTTCTTTCAAAAGATAAATGTCACTGGATTCTAGATCTGAGTCCTCAGTATCTTTATTCATCCTCCCACATAACTGCACAAATCAATTGGAAAAAGAGCATGGAACTCACCTGGGAAAAGCCATCAGATTCTCTCTCTAGGAATTTGGCATTGGGACGGGAGAAGCTCTTTCGGTCTCAATTATTCAGTTAGGAAAATTTGGGAGCCAAGGCATGACAGTGTATGCAGCAGACAAAATATCAATAAGGCTGAACTTCAGATAGAGAAATAAGGTAAACATACAGGGAGAAACAAACTGGAGCTTCTATGCTGTGTCTTGCTTACTAATACCATTCGAGTTGCTTGATCATACCGCTGGGGAAGTCTGTCTATATTGATTATTCCTGGGTTACACCTGAATCCTGACATTTCTCCTTTACACTTAAACTTCAGGCACTGATTCTTTACTCTGAATGTGTTTGCCAGATGGATTTCCTTCTGGACCTATTTAAAGAGAAAGCACAAGAACACTGATATATGGAATAAGGGGTGTAGAAGGTTGATGGCCTCCACATTATACTAAGGTCAGACAAAGTTGCAGTGAGGGAGATGAGGTATATAACAGATATGGAGATAAATAAATACTATGTGGCACCTTATTTATATATCTGAGTCAAGTACTTTTGTTCATTTTAACATTTTTGTGTTATATGTGGTAAAATACACAAAATTTACCATTTTAACCATTAAGTTTACAGTTCAGTGGTATTAAGTAGATTCACATTGTTCAGCTATTAACACTATCTATCCCAGAACACTTCTCACCTTTCCAAACTGAAACTATGTACCCATTAAACAATAACTCCCTATTCTCCCCTCGCTGCAGCCCCTGGCAACCATCATTATACTTTCTGCCTCTATGAATTTGACTACTCCAGACACCTCAGATAAGTGGAATCATACAGTATTTGTCCTTTTATGACTAGCTTATTTCACTTAGCCTAATGTCCTCAAGGTTCATTCCTGTTGTAGCATATGACAGAATTTCCTTCTTTTTAGAGCTGAATAATATTCCACTGTGTGTCTATATATATATACCACATCTCGTTTATCCCTTCATCCATCTATGGATGCTTGGGTTGCTTCCACCTTTTGACTATTGTGAATAATGCTGCTATGAAAAAGGGTGTACATGGTCAGAATGACCATCATTAAAAAATCTACAAATAACAAATGCTAAGGAGGGTGTAGAGAAAAGGGAACCCTCTTGCACTGTTGGTGGGAATGTAAATTGGTATAGCCACTGTGGAAAACAGTATGGAGGTTCCTTAAAAAACTAAAAATAGAGTCCCATATGATCTAGCAGTCCCCCTCCTAGGCATATATCCAGAGAAAACTATAATTTGAAAAGATACATGCACCCAGTGTTCATAGCAGCACTATTCACAATAGCTAAGACATGGAAGCAACCTAAATATCCATCAACAGAGGAATGGATAAAGAAGATGTGGTACATATATACACTGGAATATTACCCAGCCATAAAAAAGACTGAAATAATGCCATTTGCAGCAACATGGATGGACCTAGAGATTGTCACACTGAGTGAAGTAAGTCAGAAAGAGAAAGACAAATACCATATGATGTCACTTATATGTGGAATCTGAAATATGGCACAGATGAACATTTATGAAACACAAACAGACTCACAGACATAGAAAACAAACTATGGTTACCAAAGGGGAAAGGGGGCAGAGGAGGGATAAATTAGGAGTTTGGGATTAGCAGATACAAACTACTGTATATAAAATAGGTTAACAACAGGGTCCTACTGTATAGCACAGGGAACTATATTCAATATCCTGTAATCAACCATAATGGAAAAGAATACGAAAAGAACATGTTATATATGTACTGAATAATTGTGCTGTTCACCAGTAAATCAACTATACTTCAATTAAAAAGAAAAAAGAAAATGGGTGTGCAAATATGTGTATGATTCCTTGCTTTCAGTTAATGGGTATATACCTCTAAGTGGAATTGCTGTAACATATAGTGATCCTATTATTAATTTTTTGAGGAACCGCCATACTATTTTCCATGCACCATTTTACAATTGCAGCAGCAATTCACAAAGGTTCCACTTTCTGCACATCCTTGCCAATTGTGTAGATAAATGTATGTGTGTAGACATTTTTGTATTATTCCCTTATTAACCTTCTGATGCCTACAGGGTCTGTAATGATACAACACGTTTCTTACCTAATAGAAAAATGCCAATCTCCCTATTTTTAAGCATTTTATTTTTTTAATTTGTCTTTGTTCACTCCATTTTTTGTTTCTCTGTTTATGATCCTGTCTTGCTGTGGTTTACTTGTAGATTTTTTAAGTCCCATTCTGATTCATCTAAAGTGTTTTTTAAGAGTAACTCTTTGCATAAAATTTTTATGATAGCTTACTTATTGTATTATATATTCATAACTTCTCAGTCTACTGATGTCATTCTATCAGTTTGAGTGAAGTGCAGCATTCTTACCTCCCTTTATGCTCCCTTATTATATAATTTAAAAAATATTTCCTCTACAGGTATTTAGAACCACATCAGAGAAAGTTATAATTTTTTCTTCCAACATCAATCATAATTTAGAAAACTCAAGAGAAGAAGGAAAGTCTCTGGTATTTACCCACATGTTTGCTCACTGCATTCTTTCTTCCTTTCTTATGTTCCAATATTCCTACTTTTATAATTTTCTTTCTGTTTAGAGAAATTCTCTCACCTTTAGAGTCAGTCTCTAGGTGACAAATTCCACTAATTTTCCTTTGTCTAAGAATATCTGGGCTTCCTTTCTGAACAATATTTCCACTGTCTGTAGGATTCTAGGTGGACAGTTCTTTACTTTCTGCACTGGAAAAAAAAAAATGTGTCACCTCCATGGTTTCTAATAAGGAATTCATTGTTATTCTAATTGCTTTTCCCCTGTAGGTAAGGTGTCATTTCTCTGAACTGCTTTCAAGATTTTTACTCTGTTTTCATTTTTCAGAAGTGTGACTCTATTGTGTGTTGTTATTTCTTTGGATTTATCCTATTTGGAATTTTATCAGCTTTTAAAAACTGTAGGTATATGTCTTTTGCCAAATTTTGGAAGTTCTCCTCCATTATTTCTCCAAGTACGTTTTCAGCCTTATCCTTTTTTCCCTCTCTTTCTGGGATTCTGATGACATGAATATTAGATTTTTTTTTTTAATTTTATTTATTTATTTATTTATGGCTGTGTTGGGTCTTCGTTTCTGTGCGAGGGCTTTCTCTAGTTGCGGCAAGTGGGGTCCACTCCTCATCGCGGTGCGCGGGCCTCTCACTATCGCGGCCTCTCTTGTTGCGGAGCACAGGCTCCAGACGCGCAGGCTCAGTAATTGTGGCTCACGGGGCTAGTTGCTCCGCGGCATGTGGGATCTTCCCAGACCAGGGCTCCAACCCGTGTCCCCTGCATTGGCAGGCAGACTCTCAACCACTGCACCACCAGGGAAGCCCCATGAATATTAGATTTTTGTTATAATCTCACAGATCCCCGAGGCTCTCTTCATTTTTTAGATTCTTCTCTGTTATTCAGATTAGAATTAGAATTGTTCTATCTTTCAGTTCACTAACCCTTTTTTCTGCCCCCCTCCATTGTGTTGCAGGTGTCCTCATCATGAGCGAGAGAGAGGTGGTGAAAGTCTTGTCTCTCCACCACCCCAGTTGGGAGGGGCAGGAGCATCTTGTTGCTGCAGGGTGTGGGTAGATGTTCAGGCTTTCCACGCAGCGGTCTCCCTTGACAGTGTTGAAGGCAGAGCCTTATTACCACCTAGCAGGGCTGACTATGAAAGCCCTGGCCCCTACTCAACCTTCTTTGACACCACTCCAGTGGGGAATTATGGCGCTTCCTTACAGCCTAGCAAATGTTAGTCTGAAAGTCTAGGCCCCCATTTGGCCTTTATTGGTGAGGGTGAGTGTGAGGCAATAGTTTTTTCTGTAGTATTTGGCTGGAGTAGAGAAGCTGTTGTTTAAGTTTTCTCTCTGCTAGGCTGACCTTTTCTGAGTCCTTTCTCTAAAGAGAGCAGACTTTCCTTGGGAACTCATAGCCATGTTGTTCCTAGAGTTCCAAGGTTGTCCTTAGTCCATCTGCCTTCTCTCCATCTTTTAGAGTAATATACATATTTATACATACATACATATATACATATATATACTTACATATATATATGTGTGTGTGTGTGTGTGTGTGTGTGTGTGTGTGTTTTAGTTGTACTTATTGGGAGGAAAATGGACAAATACATTTACTCCATTTTCCCAGAAGAGGAGATCTAGCTTCATATTCATTTAATTTAACTCAGAGAAAAAAATAACATGAATGCTTTCAGTTTATTACAGCATCCTTGCCATCCACTTATTTCAAAAGTCAAAAGGGGTTCAGGGCTCTTTACCTCCCTACTCTATGAGAAGCCAACTTTCAGCATGACTCATAGACCCCTTTGGGATTTTTCTACTATCTGCTTCCATCTTGTTAATGCCAAAAGAGATTCTAAAGTGTAGGGGCTTGAGGTTAGGCCCAACGCAGTCAAGGTGAAGGGCACTCTGCATTAATAAGCCTCTGAACGCTAACCTCTCCAAGTTTCCCCAGCACTTGAGGCCAGGCGTCTCTTCATGTCTGGTAGTACCCCGTCCTACAACACAGGCTTGGGAAACTCCAAATAGCATCTCCCATCCCTTCAAGCAATAGCTCCAACCACTTGCTCCTGAAATCATTGCTATGAACTTTGTGAAAATATGTTAACATTACTGTTCTTTTTTAAAAAAAAAAATCATTTATCTTTCCTTCCCGATCATAAACTTACAAAAATAAAACAAATGCTTTGATTAAATGAAGCAAAGAATCAAGCATAGTGTTCATAATTCTATAAGAAAAATGACCTAGTTTTGCCTCAGTATTTATTTGCCTTTTAGAGATTCAATAATTGCATTTTTTCCTGAAGTGACTTCCTGTGCTAAAATAAATGACCGAAGAGTGTCTTATTGCTGACACAGATCACAGTTTGTTGCTAATGGAATGTTAACTGCTTTTTAAGTAACTCTGAATAAATCTGCTGATCCATAAAAGATTCATCTAAAAGGAATCCAATTCATTTTCTGCCTCTACCACTTCCACTGATGTGAAAAATCTTCCTTCATATTCCACTTTAGTTCAGCCATTGCAATGCTGAGAGCGGCACCTGGCTTGTAAAAGGATATTTTAATTGGGAGAGGTGACACATTTAATAATATGTCAAGGTTACCATTTAAAAAACAGTCACTCCCCAAAAGAAAAATGATATTTAAGCTTGTCCTCTGGTGTAAAAAATCATCTCCAGAGTATGAAGTTTTGCTCCATTTCCAAGATCAGAAAGGCAGTACTGAAAAAGAATCCTGAGATCTCCAAAGACAAACAAAACCTGTGACTTCAGCTTCATCCCTGAGAATTAATTCCCTGTGTAATTTTGTATCTGGGACAACCACGACAGAGGATTTTGCAAAACTTTAGCAAAACCAAAACTCAACACCTCAGCAGATGTCTTTGTGGCTTGAATTTCCTGTGTCTAGAGCACCTTCCTGCCTTGTGTGCCTTTGTAGAATAGTCCAGCTTGGGTAGAAAATAGCCGCATCTATGTATGGTTTAGAAATAGGGGCTGTATCTTTCTTCCAGGTCTGCATGTTATTTATCATTCTTTGAAACAATAATGTGTCTGAAAATAAGGCATATATTTAAAAATTATGAAATAAGGTATTTATTAGACATTTATTTTTGTAAATCTCAAAAAAGATAAATATTTTTTGAAGCAAAGCTCTTCTTTTAGACTTATACCGCAGTCCTCCAAGAATAGATACACCTTTGCAGTTACTTAAACAATAGCTTACAAGGAGTTGTATAAATTGTGCTGGCTACATAGATGTATACAGGCTGTAAATTGTTTTCAAGTTGTTACTTCTGTGTTTAAGAAAGAAAATAATGGGGCTTCCCTGGTGCCCCAGTGGTTAAGAATCCGCCTACCAATGCAGGGGACACAGGTTTGAGCCCTGGTCCAGGAAGATCCCACATGCCTCGGAGCAACTAAGCCTGTGCACCACAACTACTGAGCCTGTGCTCTAGAGCCCGTGGGCCACAACTACTGAGCCCACGTGCCACAACTACTGAAGCCCACGCACCTAGAGCCTGTGCTCTGCAACAAGAGAAGCGACCGCAATGAGAAGCCTGTGCACCACAATGAAGAGTAGCCCCCACTCGCTGCAACTAGAGAAAAGCCCTCGTGCACTAATGAAGACCCAACGCAGCCAAATATAAATAAATAAATATTTTTAAAAAAAGAAAGAAAATAATGAGTTATATGACTGAGTGACATTTCACAATGAAAAGAAATAATACTAAATCTACATTTAAGCATCACTTGCACTAGGTCACTATGATTTCAAATGCTGTCATTATGGAAGAATTATGGCTCTTTTGAATCTCACATAAATGGAATCACATAGTTTGTCCTCTTTTCTTTTTTTTTTTTTTTTTTTTTTTTTTTTTTTTTTTTTTTTTTTTTTTTTTTTTAAAGACTGTAGTTTTGGGTTTTTTATTTATTTATTTATTTATTTATTTATTTTGGCTGTGTTGGGTCTTCGTTTCTGTGCGAGGGCTTTCTCCAGTTGCGGCGAGTGGGGGCCACTCTTCATCGTGGTGCGCGGGCCTCTCACTGTCGCGGCCTCTCCCATTGCGGAGCACAGGCTCCAGACACGCAGGCTCAGTAGTTGTGGCTCACAGGCTTAGTTGCTCCGTGGCATGTGGGATCCTCCCAGACCAGGGCTCGAACCCGTGTCCCCTGCATTGGCAGGCAGATTCCCAACCACTGCGCCACCAGGGAAGCCCCTGTCCTCTTTTCTGTTTGGCTTTCTTTCACATAATATTTTGTCAGTGAGATTCATCCATGCTTTTGCATCTATCAGTAGTTTATTCTTTTCATTGTGAGTTATATCCTGTTATATGAATCACATTATATATATCACATTATTACATTGTATGAATGTATCGTATGTATTTTTCCTTTCACTTGTGGTTGGACATTTGTGTTGTTCCCAGGTTTTGGTCTTTATGTACAAAACTGCCAAGAACATTCCTGTCCGACATTTGGTGCACATGTGTAGACATTTCTGTCGTGTATTCAGCTAAATAAGCTTCCCAGACTCAATTCCAATGTGTGTATGTGGATGCTTTCCCACACCAACAAGCAATTCTTGTACTCTAGCACGGTGTCCAAGAATTCAACTCAATTCTGACGCTACCTACCCAGAAATAGAATGAAATTCCACAGGTAAAGGGCTGAGTCCCACAAGACCACCCTCCACTTCAGACACCAGCACAAGCCCAAGTTTGTTACCTGTACTTCTGGCAGACAATCTAAAAACTGGAGGACTCAACAACCCTCTCCAACTCAGACTGCCAATCAGAAGTCCAGGTTGTCACCTGCACTTCTGACCAACTGGCTCTAAATCAGAGGTTCCCACGACCCCCTTCTTGGGGTCAGTTAATTTACTAGAACAGCTCACAGAACTCAGAGAAACATTTTACTTACTGGATTACTGGTTTATTATAAAATAATAATCTAAGAAACTGAACTTATAAAAACAGAGAGTAGAATGGTAGTTGCCAGGGTCTGGGGGGTAGGGGAGGAAATTGAGGAGATGTTGGTTAAGGGCACAAACTTGCAACTAGTAGATACATAAGTCCTGGGGATCAAATGCACAACATAGTGACTATAGTCAACAATACTGTATTATAAACTTCAAAGTTGCCAAGAGACTAGATCTTAATTGTTCTCAACTAAAAAAGAAACGATTATTACGTGACATGATAAAGGTGTTCGATAACACAACTGTGGTAATCATATTGCAATATATAAACACATACACCTCAAACTTACACAATGTTATATGTAAATTATATCTCAATAAAAAGTATCATAAATTAAATATTTTCTTTTTTCTTCATAGATCTTAGATAAAAATAGATGTCATTTCACAAATTCCCTAAAACCATTCTTTACTATTCCAATGTAATAAACTTGAAGAAAAGAAACCGGAATCACATTTTAAAAAGTCACAGGTCAGTGTTAAGAAAGTATTGTAACTGCCAAGCTTTATCTCAGACAGAGCTTTTTCTACCTTTTCTGTTTGTTCTGTTCTAATCACAAAATGTACAGAGCACCATGTCCGTCACTAAAAGAGACGCATGTAACACGACTGACTAAATCAATTATGTCTCAAAGGTAATAACTATTGGAACATTGCAAAGGTTAGTAGTTTAGGATAAGATTTCATTAACCGTGATCAATGGCATTTTATTTGACATACATAGATGTTTTAAAATTTTGTGTGAGCCTGGAGTCATAAATGCAGATGTATAACTCATAATGTATATGCATATGCATATGTATGTGTAGTACAGAGAATTATTTCAAGACCATGCTACTATAAATGAGCATTCATCTAGACAGTTATTAATAATTCATTGAGCCTCACAAGTCATCTGAGACACACAGATGACAAAAACTGCATATTTCTGAAAACAAGAGGCAAGAGTCTGTAGGTGAGAGAAATTTGGTACCCCAAAATATATCTTTGGCACATTAATTATTTTAAGATGGTTGTTTTTTAAGAAGCAACAGATAAGGAAAAAACTCAGAAAACCAAATAGGAGTTACCTTTTTGTAAGAAACATGAACGTTTATAAGGGAAATCTCCATTAGTAAGTTATGTCTGCCTCACTGTACCAGGAAGAAGAGGATGACTCTAATCTCTAGAATTTCTTATCAGTGGAGAAGATGATGACTTAAATCTGCATAAAGATTGTTTACTGTTCTTTTCCTGGTAACCTCTCCTGACTCCCTCAACATCCTCTTTTGTCTTTAGCTGAAGATGGTATTTAAGGTGAGGGCTTCAGCCATTTTGGCGAGTTACTCATTTCTTCTGGGTCTCTCCCGTTTAGACATGTTATTAAATTTTTGTTTGATTTTCCCCCATTAATCTGTCTCATGTCAATTTAATTATTAGAACAGCCAGAAGAACCTCGAAGGGCAGAGGAAAATGTCTTTCTCCTCGACAAGTCCCAGGGAGACTCAGGTCCTAAAGGAAGAACTCCACCTCTGGCATGAAGAATGAGTCAGGTGATGGTGTCTAAATCCTAATAGCAATTAACCACACTGGGGGTTTGATTGAAAATGTAGCCAGTACCATTCCACCAGGAGGTCTGAATCTTCCTGGGCCACTAACCACATTAACACTCGGCCACAAGTGCTTAGGTTGTATCACCATTACCGGCTACACATATGAAAGTAAGTGCAGCTGAAATGTGCTTTTGTCTTAAAATCAGGTGAGTTTGACTTTAACTGAAACAATTGAATATAGTGTCTGTCATGATAAGTTCTGGAGTTGGACTTAAATATGAGTCCTGGGTGAGTTGCTTAATGACCATCTGAGCCTCCATTTCCCTCATTGTAACATGGAAGCTGGGAAACCACTGTCTCCCACTTAGAGTTGTGGAGACAGTGTACATTAAGTAACACTGCAAACTAAACATTAGCAGAGTAATAATACAAAACAATTTTTGTTAGCATCTTGGAAATTATGAGAATGCCTGTCTCCCAGGAGAAAATGCAGAAAAAAATAAAGTGGCATGTTAAGAAGTCCTTTAGATGGCCCATTGTTGGATGGTTGTCCATACTCAGTAGATTTGTGAGGGTTCCTTATACGTATCTGTCCACTTTTGTGTATTTACAAAATTCTCCAAAATAAAAAGTTTTTTAAAGTCCTTTAAAAGTAAAATACTACATAAACGTAAGAGGAAACCACTGTACTGCTGTGGTTCTCAGAGTGGTCCCTGGGACCAGCAGCATCAACAGCTATCTGGAATCTTGTTTCCAGTGCATATTCTTGGGTCCCACCTCAGGTAAATTGCATCAGAAACTCTGAGGGTAGGAGCCGGCTGTCTGTGTTTTTTAACATGCCCTCCAGGTGATTCTGATATACCACTAAAATGTGAAAATCATTAATATAATGAAAATAGGATTAGCCTGTGTTGGAGGTTGATTCCCTAATGGAGGCTAGACTTGGGCAATCAGAGGCTCCTTACACCCCACTCCCACTCCGAGGAACTGCTTCAAGGACGCAGCCTCAGATCATAATATGTTATTGAAACCATCTGGGCATATACGTGACAGAACCTCGTGAACGCCTCTATATAAAGTTTTCTTTTTTTAACATCTTTATTGGAGTATAATTGCTTTACAGTGTTGTGTGAGTTTCTGCTGTATAACAAAGTGAATCAGCTGTACATATCCATATATCCACATATACCCTCCCTCTTGCGTCTCCCTCCCACCCTCCCACCCTCCCTATCCCACCCCTCTAGGTGGTCACAAAGCACCGAGCTGATCTCCCTGTGCTATGTGGCTGCTTCCCACTAGCTATCTATTTTACGTTTGGTAGTGTATATATGTCCTTTCTCTTCTTTGCTCACGCAGCTCCTGGGCTTCAGCTTTGGATTTGGCCCCACCTCTGCGTGTAGGTTACCCTCTGACATCTGTTCTTTGCGCAGACAGGAGGGGGTTAAGGGAGCGGCTGATTAGGGGGCTCTGGCTCACTCATGTTAGGGGGAGGGAGGGGTACAGTAGTTATAATTGGAATGCGGGACAAGCCTGTGGCAGCAGAGGCCGGTGTGACTTTGCAACAGCCTGAGGCACGCCGTGTGTTCTCCTTCTCTCACCGGACAGATTCCTGGAGTCTTCCTCTCAAACGTTCAGAAGTGCTCTATATAAACTCTTTAAGATTCTGGCAGGCGGGTGCGGAGATCATCTTGCGGCCGCCGGAGAGAAACTTCACATGTAAGTTCCCTTGTGTTTTTTTTTTTTTTTTTTTTTTACGGTACGCGGGCCTCTCACTGTTGTGGCCTCTCTCGTTGCGGAGCACAGGCTCCGGACGCGCAGGCTCAGCGGCCATGGCTCATGGGCCCAGCCACCCCGCGGCATGTGGGATCCTCCCGGACCGGGGCACGAACCTATGTCCCCTGCATCGGCAGGCAGACTCTCAACCACTGCGCCACCAGGAAAGACCTCCCTTTGTTTTTGTTTTTGTTTTTACGGTACGCGGGCCTCTCACTATTGCGGCCTCTCCCATTGCGGAGCACAGGCTCCGGACGCGCAGGCTCAGCGGCCATGGCTCACGGGCCCAGCCGCTCCGCGTCATGTGGGATCCTCCTGGACCGGGGCACAATCCCATGTTCCCTGCATTGGCAGGTGGACTCTCAACCACTGCGCCACCAGGGAAGCCCTGTTTTTTGTTTTTAAACCTGCCACCTACCAATCTGGAGTGGTCTTCTTTCTCTGGTTTCTCCTTGCTCTCCCTGTACTGGGGCCAGTTTCACATTTTACCCAGGGAACGCCCAAGGTTTGAAACCGACAGTCCGGGAGTTAAGAGGTCGGAACTTGAGTCTAGGATCAACTGGTTTTATAACCATGGACAAGCCACTTACCTTGAGCATCAGTTTCCTTATCTCTTAATGAAATCTGAGTTTTATGGCCTCCTGAGCCCTTTCTAGTTTGGCCTTTGAGGATGACTCTGGTATACACAGCTTAAGTGAGAAAATGTGGTTTCTGGGAAACTGATCTCTGAACTTGGAAAATTATGAGCCTTGGTTAACTATGCAAACTGCTAATAATTAAACAATTGTCTTTAATTAATGGATTCTCTGTGTATAGCTGGGAGAGTTCATTTTCATCTCCAAATACAGTTTGAAAGTGTAAATATTGTTTCACAAATAGAAAGTATTTCATGTTTTTCATTACAGTAGTCGTTGGTGTTTAGATATTATTAAGTATAGATGATGGGGTAATTTACTTGTGTTTTTATAGCTTTGCGTTCTATTTGCAGAGGAGGGTTTTACAGTTTCTGGAACACATTTAAGAAACTAACAGTATGCTCTTAATTATAACTATAGATAAGAGTTTGTTGTGAATCTACAAAGTGTTGTTAAAGGACTTTTTAGCACCAAACGTTGTCAAGTATTTGCCCAATTCCGTCACCCTCCTTTGGTTCACAAAATGATGTTAAAATTTACAAGAGTCATGAAACTTTGGCCGCTCCGAGTTATCTTTAGGGAGGGCAGAGATTACATGAACTGGAGGGGGGGGTCAAGGGTTAAGAATAATTTCTATGAAGCGCCACAGTTAATTGCCAGGATACTCTTGAGGCTAAGCATTTAAAAACAGCAAAGTAATGAGGGGAAAAAAAAAGGCATACTGGACTTGAAAGTATGTTGCTGAGTGCCACGTTGGGAAGCAGGAGAAGCCAGAAGCTCATTTTCTCAGATGTGATTCAGCTAAAAGGAAGAAGGCCAGATCTTCCTTTGTTATCACATCCTGCAGCTCAGCTCCATGAATGATAGTAACATTTCTGGGGTCCTTGAGCCACCAGGGCACCTCTTAGTGTTACTGCTCACCCCTTTCAGTCAATATTAAACAAAAATTTAATGGGAGACCAGAGAATACAGTATCCAGGCCTGAGAAAAAGATCAAACATCCTCCTTAAAAATCCACAGGAAGCACCTTGCATCCCATAGTGGTCTATTATTTACAGATTTAAAGTGTCTTGTGGATAAAGGAGATACTTAACTTTAAAAAAAACCAAAAAATCAGTATTTAATCCTTGCAGATACTGACAGCAATAGGCTGGAATTAAGCTGCACAAGGGGCAAATGTAAGGCTTGCAATGCTGCCACTCTGGAGATTTATAACAAAGGCACAGATGAGTATTGATGTGCCGTAAAGCAAGTTAAATCCTCATGGATGCACGAACTAGCAAAGAAGAAACAAGTCTAGGTGTTTGAACTGGTCAGGGTCTCTAGTTGGGTATTATTTAGAGAGTAAATTAAAAGAGTAGAACAGTGAAGTGGGGACTGAATCTGATGCTTATTTTATTCCCATTCATGCTGCGCATATAGTGATATGAACAGGAGGGTCACAAAAGAAACAGCTAATCCTGACACATAGCTGACACATGCCTATTTCATTTGATCCTTACAAATTGGAAAGGGTTTACATAATGTAGTCATCCTGTACTTCTGCCTGGTGACCCTTAGCAGGAGACTTCTGGTTCCAGCCAAGTTGGAGAAACCTCCTTTCTTCTAGGTCTTCATTCTTAAAATGAAAAGTCCTAAACCTGACACAGTAAAAAACCATAGGAAGACTTTGAAAGGCAGAAAGCTGGTGAGATGACTAGGAACGCTGGGACTTGAGGAACAACATGGCAGTGATTTCCCTGCTGTATTAGTCTATCCGGGCTGCCCTAACAAAGGACCAGACTGAGTGACTTAAACAACAAATTTATTTTCTCAGAATTTTGGAGGCTAGCAGTGCAAGATCAAGGTGCCAGCAAGACTGTTTCTTTTTATTACTAATTTTATTGTGGTTAGAACACTTAACATTTAACGTAAGAACTTAAGAACGCAACAAATTTTTAAGTGTAGAATACAGTATCATAATCCATAGGCACAATATTGTTCAGCAGATCTCTACAAATTATCCATCTTGCATAACTGAAATTTTATAACTGTTGATTATCAACACTCCATTTACCCCTCCACTCACCCCTGAAAACCACAATTCTATGGTTTACTTCTATGGGTTTGGCTATTTTCCATATCTCATATAAGTGGAATTGTGCAGTATTTGCCCTTCTGTGACTGGCTTATTTCACTTAGCAAAATTGCCCTCCCGGTTCATTCATGTTGTCACGTACTGCAGAATTTCCTTCTTTGTAAAGGCTGAATGATAGTCTATTGTATGTGTATACCACATTTTCTTTATTCATTAATCTATCTATGGACATTTAGGTTGTTTCCACATTTTGGCTATTATAAATAAGCTAGAATAAACATGGGAGTGCTAATACGTCTTCAAGACCCTGATTTCAATTTATTATGGATAAATACCCAGAAGTGGGATGGCTGGATAATATGATTTTTCTAATGTGAACTTTTTGAGGAACCTCAAAAAGTTGTCTGAGGTTTTTGAAAACAAAAAATAGTTTTCAAAAGTCACTGCACCATTTTGCATTCCCATCATCAGTGTGAAAGGGTTCCAGTTGATTCACAACCTCATCAACATTTGTTATATTTTGTTCTTTTGATAATAGCCATCCTAAGAGGTGTGGGGTGATGTCCCATTGTGGTTTTGATTTGCATTTCCCTGATTAGCAAGGTCAAGGATCTTTTCATATATGTGTTGGGCACTGGTATGTTTCTTTGGAGAAATGTCTATTCAGGTTCTTAGCCCATTTTAAAATCACATTAATGGGTTTATTTGTTACTGAGTTACACGAGTCCTTTGTGTTTTTTTTGAAATTAACCCTTTATCAGATACATGGTTTACAGATTTTTTTCCTATTCCTTAAGTTGGCTTTTCATTCTATTGATTGATTCGTTTGTTATACAAAAGCTTTTCAGTTTGATGTAGTCTGTCTTGTCTATTTCTGCTTTTGCTGCCTGTGCTTTTACTGTTAGAGCTATGAAATCATTAGATCTATGTCAGGAATCTTTTCCCCTATGTTTTCCTCTAAGAGTTCTATAGTTTCACATATTACATTTAAATCTTTAACCTATTTTGAGTTGACTTTTGCATATGGTGTAAGTGAAGGTTTCAGTTTTATTCTTTTGCATGTAGATAACCAATTTTACCATCACCATTGGTTGAAGAGACTAGTCTTTCCCTGCTGTGTATTTTTGGCATACTTGTCAAAGATCAGTTGAGCATATATGCATGGATTTATTTCTGGGCTCTCTATTCTGTTCCATTGATTTATATGTGTTTATGCCAGTAGCATACTGGTGTGATTACTAGAGCATTAGAACATATAGAAATCAGGAATGTAATGCCTCCAGCTTGAGTCATATTTTTCAAGATTTGTTTTGGCTATTTGAGGTCTTTGTGGTTCCATATGAATTTTAGAATTTTTTTTCTATTTCTGGGAAAAAAGTGCCATTGCGATATTGATAGGAATTGCATTGAATCTATAAATCACACTGGGTAGTACGGATATTTTAACAAGAGTAAGTCTTTAAATGCATGAACACAGGAGATCTTCATTTGTGTCATTTTTAATTTCTTTCATCAGTGTTTTTTAGTTTTTAGTGTACACATCCTTCACTTCCTTAATTTTATTACTAAGTATTTTATTTTGATACTGTTATAAATTAGATTGTTTTCCTAATTGCCTTTTCAGATAGTTTATTAGTGTATTTTTTTAAATTTATTTTTATTTTATTTATTTTTGGCTGAGCTGGGTCTTTGTTGCTGCGCATGGGCTTTCTCTAGTTGCGGCGAGTGGGCGCTACTCTTCACTGCGGTGCAGGGGCTTCTCATTGCGGTGGCTTCTCTTGTTGTGGAGCACGGGCTCTAGGCGCGTGGGCTTCAGTAGTTGTGGCTCGCAGGCTCTAGAGAGTAGGCTCAGTAGCTGTGGTGCAGGGGCTTAGTTGCTCCGTGGAATGTGGGATCTTCCCGGACCAGGGCTCGAACCCGTGTCCCCTGCGTTGGCAGGCGCATTCTTCACCACTGCGCCACCAGGGAAGCCCTGCAATTCCACTTTTAAAGATACTTCTTGGATTGAAATTGTTTGCATCATTGGATGATTCAGTACACAAAGCAAGCGTCTGTCTAGAGAAACAAGACAAGCCACGCAAACTTGCTGGGCAATACTGCACTGGAAATCTGATTGCTTTTATGTCTTTGATAGGGAGATGGATTGGTGAAACAAATGGGTGTCATCTATTTTTCTTTCCTATAGTTAAAGTAAAATGAATCGTACAATTCTCACTATGTATGTGTGAATAACTTACCATTATTAACAAGACAAATTTTTCTAACTTGTCTTATGAAAGCACAGACACAATGGTGCCCCCAGCAGTTCGGACTTTACCATCAAAGGTGAAGAGAAACTTTTATTATATGGTTGGAAAGACACTGACTTCTGCTGGAGCATTTGATTAAAAAAAAAACTGACCTCGAGTCTATTGATAAGTAAAGGTCAGCCCAAGAGAGACTGGGAATAAAAAAAAAGAATGAGGCTTAAATATATATTTATAGCTAAAGAAATCTCATTACCATTCAGTTCAAACACACTGCCTTGTTTTTACTTTGCTTTATATAAAAACATAAGCATTTGTTATTTTGGGCATTACATTTTGGACACCAAAACGGAGGAGTGTGAAACTTCTGAGGAGCACTAAAGAAGGAGAAGAAACAGGAAACTCAAGGCAAGACATCCCTCCAATCCCAGCAGCACGGAGAATAAGACATTTGCTCCTTATTATTTAAAAAGCCTTTTAAAAGTCATGTGGGAAAGGAAGCAATCCAAGGATCTTTTGATTCCTTTTGGTTTTGGCTAAGAAAATGAAATTATTGAGAAAACCCAACCTTTTATAGAATATTGCCATTGAAAGGACTTTTCAGTGGGTTAAATACTGTAAAGTCATTGTTTGTTGGGCGGTACAGAGTGGAGGAGAAAATAAAAATAATGATTGAAGAGGAGCTGGTTGGGTGAGTTTGCACAGACTTGTATTCCAGTGTCAGAATGTGGCATCAAAGGCTTAGTTTGCTGGGGTCACTTTTGTTATCCTAGGTGACCAGGGGCTGCGTTAAGGCAAAAGCAAGGTACTCCTTCCATCAGGTTGTTGGAAACAGACCATGCGTCATAGCTCTCAAACCACCTGCCCTTAACCCTGACCTTTTGTATGATGCAGGTCAACTCGCTTCCTCTAATGATTTGTAAACCCATCAATGGTTGTAGATTTCCACGCACAGGCCTCGCTCTGGCGGCTTCTCTGAACTCTGATTACTTAGCAAGCGCAGGAAGGCCCGGGAATGCCAGAATTATCCAGTCATCACTCAGGGGCACTTTATAGACCTCTTCTTTTCTTCAGAATGCTCTTTCTTCCTAGCTTATTTCAAATCCCAGGGTCATCGGGATGATAAAGGGCACTTCTTAAACACTGGACAGCATGGTGGAGGTGAAAATCTGTTGTAAAATCTGAGGGATGTCCTTGGTATCCATGGCAACGAAAGACCGGCCAGCTGGTAGAGTTCTCTGAAGCCTGGCTGCTTGATCACCTAAAGATCCAATAAAAATGGCAAAAGCATTTACTTGAGGGTTGCTTGTCAGGATCTGGGCAAACTTGGCAAGATGTATTCCATAGCGTGACAGGTTGGCATCACTTAAGACAATGACAAAGTACTCATCAGCTTCTTCTTTGACGATTTCCTTGATGGCGTGTTCTGTCCCCTCTAATGTGTGGTCCCCACTCATGCAGAACTGAGCGTGGGCATGCATCATCCTGAGAATTTCTAGTCTTTGCTTATTGTCCTTGGGGATTTTGTTAATTGGAACTAGAGCAATGTTGTAGCCATCTCCAGAGTGTACAGCGATGTCATACTTGAACTTCTCCTCATAGCTCTCAAAGGCCTCCATGACCATACACACGGCTTCCATCGAGCGCTCAAGCCGGCCATCCACCCCATTAAAGCGGTACATGCTGCCGGACACGTCCACCACCAGACGCAGGCGCTTGGGTTTCTGTTGAGGGCTGCCCAGTTGTGGCTCCAGCTCACCCCGGCGTTTGTAGATGGCTTTTTCTCCAGTCAGCCCATCAATGATCTTGGCATCATCTAGTTCCCCAGTAGCTTGGTGTCTTAGCCACTGTCTTTCTTTACCTTTAGCCTGTAAATTATCCAGGATAATTCGGAGGGAGTGCACCTGCCGTCGAACAGCCCCTGAAAACCTTTCATAGGTTGCAGCATCATATTCACTCATTTGGATCTCCTTTAGCCTCTGCTGAAAGGCT
The DNA here is from genome assembly GCF_949752795.1 of Hyperoodon ampullatus. Taxonomy (NCBI): domain Eukaryota; kingdom Metazoa; phylum Chordata; class Mammalia; order Artiodactyla; family Ziphiidae; genus Hyperoodon; species Hyperoodon ampullatus. Next base: position 33,784,813 of record NC_136913.1, read on the forward strand.
CTCTGGCCCATCTCTCTCGCAGCTCTCTTCACCTCCTCAGGAACTGCATCTTTCTCAGCCTTAGAGACCTGGTACACTGTGTGGCCTGCATCCAGCCGGTAAGGACCTCCTTTGCCGCCCAGACCTGCAGTGTCTCTTCCCCCTGTGCCACCAGCCCAGGTGTTGCCGCCCACATGCGGCATGTTGTCTGGGTCTTCCTTGCCATGTTTGGGGGAACTCACGTCTTCACCGCTCTCTCTGTTGATTGTTATCTGCATAGGTCTGTCACCTTCTTGTCCAATCATGTTTCTCCATTCCATGAGTGACCGCTGCAGATGTTCCAGTCCAGTTTCCCAAAGCCGGATGCGACCTCCCATGTCAACAGTGACAACGCCACCTTTGCCCCACTCAGCCAGCAGTGCATCTGTGTCCGAGATAGTAGATAGCCACGTGGTATATGGTGAGAAAAAGTCTGATCCAGGAATAGGGATGTATCGGAGTCTCTTTGATTGGAGATCAGTGACTTCTATATAACCAGCTGTTTGTGGAGGGATAACATCTTTTGGGTAGATATCTTTTAGAGGGATTTCTCCTGGGGGCAAAATCCTGACTATCTGATTAGTATCCAAAAGCGTCACACAATTGCTCTGCTTTGGAGTTCCAATTTTCTTCTTCCCTCCATAGAATGTATCAGTGACCCTTGATTTATGCAAAGATGTTGGCCTTTTCCAAGAATAAACTTCACTAGGTGACATGAGATCTGGGAAACCAACAACGACTGTAGCATAACTATTCTCATCTGAGAGAATTCGGTTAGGAGAGGCAATCTTTTGTCCCACAGCTGAACTCAGATTTTCAGATGATAGTTGATGACTTGAAATTTTATGAGGTATGCTGAAGTCTGTTTCTTGTGTGACTCCAAACCCTGTGCTAGGCAGCTCCTCTTTCAGCACATACAACTGGCAAACCCTACTGTCCTCAGATTCGATGTGTGCAGGCTTAGTTAAAAGATATTTCTGATGTGTTTTGCTCTCCACCAGAAGCCATTTGTCTTCTGCTACGAGAAAAACCGTCTGGAGGCTGATGGGAAGTGAGATGGTGTGAGTTCGCCCTTCTAGAACATCCAGCACAGCCAGGGTGTTCCCTTTTTCTTTGTAGAATACTAGCCAATTTTTGTGCGCAAATTCTTTACACATTTTGTAAGTTTCAGCTTCCTCCTTGCTCCACCAGGAAGTTTTCTTAAGTGTAAACTCTTCTGAAGGTAAGATGAGACGATGAAGGGCTTGGCTAGTGGTATCCAACAACAGGATGACATTGCTCTGCTGCTCATGGAGAATCACTTGACCCTTGAGGGGATTTCCCAGCGGTGCCACTGTCACAAATGGGTGCCAGACTCCACTGGCTGCTCTTGGGAAGATGTCAAAAAGGTCCACAAAGTAGCCGCTTTTCCCAGTCATATTCATAAAGTATAAGGAAACGGGATTGCATGCAACTACATAGAGAGTATTTTCCTCATTTTCATATGATGTAGCGATGTCGCAGATTAAGTTAATTTCATCCAATGGTAACTTCCAGGAGGCACATTCTTCAGTAAAGGTTTGGGATCTTCCTTCATGTCTTTCTATCGGATACTCCTGTATGTTTATAAGTGCTGGACCCTTTACATCTATATGATGAGTTTCTGCTGGACACAATAGTTTTTGCATTCCATTTCTTGACTGACCAATTGTCCAATAGCCCATGAAGGTCTGCTCTGGCAGAGGCAACCTGCTAGTTTGGAGGGTCCCCTGCAGAGGCAGGGGGTGGCTGTGTCTCACTGTGAGGACAAGGACACTGGCAGCAGAAGTTCGGGGAAGCACTCCTTGGTGTGAGCCCTCCCAGAGTCCGACATTAGGCCCACCAAAGAGCCTATTAGTGTATTGAAACACAGTTGCCTTTTGTGTGTTGATTTTGTATTCCAAAACTTTTCTGTATTTATTTTTCAGTTCTAACAATCTTCTCTACAGTCTTTGGGGTTTCTTTATTATCATATCATCTGCAAACATGGACAATTTTACCTCTTTGTTTGTAATTTGGATGCCATTTATTTCCCCTCCTTGCCTAATTTCTCTGGCTAGGACTTGAAGCACTGTGTTGAATAGAAATAAATGGAGTGGGTATCCTTGCCTTGTTTCAGATCTTAGAGGAAAAGCTTTTTGTTTTTCATCATTGAGTATGATGTTAGCTGTGGGCTTTTCACTTAAGGCCTTTGTTATGTTGGGGTAATATCCTTCTGTACCTAATTTGTTGATATTTTTATCATAAAAAATGTTGAACTTTATTATATGCTTTTTCTGCATCTACTGATGATCATGTGAATTTTATCCTTCATTCTGTTAATGTGGTGTATCACATTTACTGATTTTGATATGTTGAATCATATTTTCATGCCAGGGATAAATCCCCCTTGGTTATGGTGTATGATCCTTTTAATGTGCTGTATTTTGCTAGTATTTTGTTTGCTAGTATTTTGTTGATAAATTTTGCATCAATATTCATCAGGGATATTGGCCTATCATTATTTTCTTATGGTTTATTTGTCTGGTTTTGGTATTGGGGTGATTCTGGCTTCATAAAATGAGTTTGGAAGTGTTCCCTCTTCAATTTTGGGAAATTTTGAGAAGGATTGGCATTAATTCTTTTTCCAGCTTTATTGAAGTATAATTGACAAAAATCATATAAATTATATATATTTAAGGTGTACAACAGAATAATTTGCTATACATGTACATTGTGAAATTGTTACCACAATCAAGCTAATTAATACACCCATAGACTCACATAGTTACCTTTTTTTTTTTTTTTTGGTTTAGTGAGAACACTTAACATCTACTTTCTTAGCAAATTTCAAGTGTACAATACAGTTTAATTAACTGTAGTCATTAATGCCTATCTAAGTGTTAGGCAAGTTTTGCTAGGGAAGCTATCTGGTCCTGGGCTTCTTTTGTTGGGAGGTTTTTAATTACTGATTCAACCTCCATGCTAGTTATAGGTGTATTCAGATTTTCTATTTCTTCATGACTCAGTCTTGGCAGTTTGTATATTTCTATAACTTATGCATTTCTTCTGTGTTGTCCAGTTGGTTGCTGTATAATCATTCATAATAGTCTCATGATCCTCTTTATTTCTGTGGCTTCAGTTGTAATCTCTTCTTTCATTTCTAATTTCATTAACTTGAGTCTTCTTTCTTAATCTAGCTCAAAAAAATTTATTTTCAGGAAATGATGCCACACATCACCTGGTCCATCCCTTCATGTTTTACAGTGAAAATATGTCAGGGGAGGTGACTTATTGGATACCAAACAGTGCAGGGCATAAACTTACATATTTTTACCTGGTGCTGGCTCTATTACACCAAAAATTATATTCTTAAACAGCTCAAATATCATCAGCAGAGGCTAACAGGCAGAGCTCTCTCTTCCTATATTGTTTACCCCAGAATCTTTGCATAGGAGTTGATCTGTGGCAGTGCAAAAGGGGATGGAATTCTTCATATATTTTATGTCAGTTAAACATGACCATGTGTTAGAAGTCCTTAGTCTTGAGATTGGCACATAATATTGTTCTTCTCTTTTGTGTATGTTCAGATTTTTTTTTAAATTTTTATTGGAGAATAGTTGATTTACAATGTTGTGTTAGTTTCAGGTGTATAGCAAAGTGAATCAGTTATACATGTACCCACTCTTTTTTAGATTCTTTTCCCATATAGGCCATTACAGAGTATTGAGTAGAGTTCCCTGTGCCATACAGCAGGTTCTTATTAGTTGTCAGTTTTATATATAGTAGTGTGTATATGTCAGTCCCAGTCTCCCAATTTATCCCCCGCTTAAAAATTTGAGTTCACTAAATTATATGTCATTAAATCCAGGTTCAGTTTACTGCAGCCTTTGTAAACAGAGGAACTATGATCTTCCTATCAACAGCCAATGCCTAACAGACAAAGTATCATGATGAAGAATAGATTGTCCAGATGGCTCTATTTATGTTGTTTCTGGTGACTTCTTATTGTTGTACTTTTGATTCATACTTAGAAATACCAACCACATCTATTTTTCCAAGAATACAGCAGTTCTTTTCAGGTAGCCAATATTTTTTTCAGCCTTAATACAGTCAAGCTACTTTAGTTTTTTTTTTTTTTTTTTTTTTTTGCGGTATGCGGGCCTCTCCCGTTGCGGAGCACAGGCTCCGGACATGCAGGCTCAGCGGCCACGGCTCATGGGCCCAGCCGCTCCGCGGCATGTGGGATCTTCCCAGACCGGGGCACGAACCTGCGTCCCCTGCATCGGCAGGCGGACTCTCAACCACTGCGCCACCAGGGAAGCCCTCAAGCTACTATTATTTGACTTAGACTGATGTGCAAAAGGTTCCAGAAGGATGAAAACTAATAGGCATACAAAGGGCTTGAAACATGTAGGGGAATTCACATATTTCAAATCAATCAGAACTTTGCAGCTGTCAGATCTTGGCAAATTCTTCAGCTTTGCTGAATTTTCAGTCCTCTTTTTAAAAATTCCAGTTGTAAAATGCACCACATCTAAGTGCTATAAATTTTAAATTAAGATAAATAAAAAGTATATAACATTGTCTCAAAAAATATGCATTTAATATTCACTCAGGAAATTTGTTTAAAATTGCAATTCCATGTTCTTACCCTGTTATAGGTTGAATGTTTGTATCCGCACAAATTCACAAAGATGGGGTTTTTGAGAGGTAATTAGGTTTAGATTACATCATGAGGGTGGAATCCTCATCACAGAATTAGTGTCCTTATAAGAAAAAGGACGAGAGATATTCATAGTTATTCTACATGCCAAGGAAAGGCCATGTGAGCACATAGTGCGAGAAGGCAGTTGTCTAAAAGCTAGGAAGTGGGTTCTCACCAAACACCAACTCGGCCAAGACCTTGATCCCCTGGACTTGGCAGCTTCCAGAACTATGAAAAATAATCTTCTGTTGTTTAAGCCAACCAGACTTCAGTATGTTGTTATAGCTGACTAAAACACCCCCACCCTCGGTATGTCTGGAACATGGCCCAGAAATCAGCATTTAACAAGATACCTGGGAAACTTTAGTCTTATAACAATTAGGACATGTCACTCAATGTAGATAAACATAAATAACAATGATATTTTTTTAATTATAGAAAAAACAAATGAGCAGATATTATTTCAGTAGCTTGAAAAAACATAAGAACAGTTGCACAGGTCTAAATTAGTGTGACTACTGCTGGACTTGCTCATGTGCCTTTTCTTCATAATCGATAGGAGCTTCACAAAAAAGCCCAAAATGTATAAATTGTGCTTTTCTAGAAATAGACTCTGTGCTAAGATTCTCTTAAAGAATCCAAATTATTTAGGATGAGCCATGTAAAATCACCTATATTTGAATGATTTTCACTTGGCAAATGGCAATTTTTTTCCTTTAATTTTTTTAACATCTTTATTGGAGTATAACTGCTTTACAATGGTGTGTTAGTTTCTGCTTTTAACAAAGTGAATCAGCTATACATATACATATATCCCCATATCTCCTCCCTCTTGCATTTCCCTCCCACCCTCCCTATCCCACCCCTCTAGGTGGTCACAAAGCACCAAGCTGATCTCCCTGTGCTATGCGGCTACTTCCTACTAGCTATATATTTTACATTTGGTAGTGTATATATGTCCATGTCACTCTCTCACTTCGTCCCAGCTTACCCTTCCCCCTCCCCGTGTCCTCAAGTGCATTCTCTATGTCTGCATCTTTATTCTTCTCCTACCCCTAGGTTCTTCAGAACCTTTTTTTTTTAGATCCATATATATGTGTTAGCATACAGTATTTATTTTTTCCCTTTCATCACTTTATGTCTTGCCACTCCCTTCTGGCTTGCAGAACTTCTGCTGAAAGATCAGCTGTTAACCTTATGGGGATTCCCTTTTGTGTTATGTGTTGTTTTTCCCTTGCTGCTTTTAATATTTTTTCTTGGTATTTAATTTTTGATAGTTTGATTAATATGTATTGGCATGTTTCTCCTTGTATTTATCCTGTATGGGACTCTCTGCACTTCTTGGACTTGCTTGACTATTTCCTTTCCCATATTAGGGAAGTTTTCAACTATAATCTCTTCAAATATTTTCTCAGCCCCTTCCTTTTTCTCTTCTTCTTCTGGACCCCTATAATTTGAATGTTGGTGAGTTTAATGTTGCCCCAGAAGTCTCTGAGACTCTCTTCAATTCTTTTCATTCTTTTTTCTTTATTCTGCTCTGCAGCAGTTATTTCCACTATTTTATCCATTTTCTGCCTCAGTTACTCTGCTATTGATTCTTCTAGAGAATTTTTAATTTCATTTATTGTGTTGTTTATCATTCTTTGTTTCCTCTTTAGTTCTTCTAGGTCCTTGTTAAACGTTTCTTGTATTTTCTCCATTCTATTTCCAAGATTTTGGATCATATTTACTATCATTACTCTGAATTCTTTCTCAGGTAGAATTCCTATTTCCTCTTCATTTATTAGGTCTGCTGGGTTTTTACCTTGCTCCTGCATCTGCTGTGTGTTTCTCTGTCTTCTCATTTTATTTAACTTACTGTGTTTGGGGTCTCCTTTTCACAGGCTGCAGGTTCGTCATTCCCGTTGTTTTTGGTGTCTGCCCCCAGTGGCTAAGGTTGCTTCAGTGGGTTGTGTAGGCTTCCTGGTGGAGGGGACTAGTCCCTGCATTCTGGTGGCTGGGGCTTGGTCTTGTCTTTCTGGTGGGCAGGATTGTGTACGGTGGTGTGTTTTGTGGTGGCTGTGACCTTTTTATGATTTTAGGCATCCTCTCTGCTAATGGGTGGGTTGTGTTCCTATCTTGCCAGTTTTTTGGCATAGGGTGTCCAGCACTGTAGCTTGCTGGTTGTTTAGTGGAGCTGGGTGTTGGTGTTGAGATGGAGATCTCTGGGAGAGCTTTCACCATTTGATATTACGTGGAGCCGGGAGGTCTCTTGTGGACCAATGTCCTGAACTCAGCTGTCCCACCTCAGAGGCACTGGCCTGACACCCAGTCAGAGCACCAAGACCCTGTCAGCCACACGGCTCAGAAGAAAAGGGAGAAAAAAAAGAAAGAAAGGAAAAAGATAAATAAAAGAAATACAGTTTTTTAAATAAAAAATTTTTTAAATTATTAAAAATTAAAATGTAATAAAAAAGGAAAAAGAAAGAAAAGAGCAACCAAACCAAAAAAAAAATCCATCAGTGATAACAAGTGCTAAAAACTATACTAAAAAAAAAAACACCAAAAAAACCTGACAGACAGACCCTAGGACAAATGATAAAAGCAATGCTATACAGACAATATCACACAAAGAAGCATACACATACACACTCACAAAAAGAGAAAACGGAAAAAAAATATATATCTATATATTAAGAAAAAAAGGAAGAGAGCAACCAAATCAATAAACAAATCTACCAATGACAATAAACTCTAAATATTAAACTAAGATAAACATAAAACCAGAAACCTGTCAGTCACATACAGCCAACCCCAAGTCTACAGTTGCTCCCAAAGTCCCCCACTTCAATTTGGGATGATTCGCTGTCTATTCAGGTATTCCACAGATGCAGGGTATATCGAGTTGATTGTGGAGATTTAATCCGTTGCTTCTGAGGCTGCTGGGAGAGATTTCCCTTTCTCTTCTTTGTTTGCACAGCTCCCGGGGTTCAGCTTTGGATTTGGCTCTGCCTCTGCGTGTAGGTCACCTGAGGGCGTCTGTTCTTCGCTCAGACAGGACGGGGTTAAAGGAGCCGCTGATTCGCGGGTTCTGCTCACTCAGGCCGGGGGGAGGGAGGGGTACGGAGGGCGGGGCGAGCCTGCGGCGGCAGAGGCCGGCGTGACGTTGCAGCAGCCTGAGGCGCGCCGTGCGTTCTCCCGGGTAAGTTGTTCTTGGATCTCGGGACCCTTGCAGTGGCGGTCTGCACAGGATCCCGAGAGGGGAGGTGTGGAGAGTGACCTGTGCTCGCACACAGGCTTCTTGGTGGCGGCGGCAGCAGCCTTAGCGTCTCATGCCCGTCTCTGGGGTCCCCGCTGTTAGCCACGGCTCTCCCCGTCTCTGGAGCGCCTTTAAGCAGCGCTCTTAATCCCCTCTCCTCGCGCACCAGGAAACAAAGAGGGAAGGAAAAGTCTCTTGCCTCTTCAGCAGTTCCAGACTTTTTCCCGGACTCCCTCCTGGGTAGCCGTGGTGCACTAACCCCCTGCAGGCTGTGTTCACACCGCCAACCCCAGTCCTCTCCCTGCGCTCCGACCGAAGCCCAAGCCTCAGCTCCCAGCCCCGCCCGCCCCGGCGACCGAGCAGACAAGCCTCTCAGGCTGGTGAGTGCCGGTCGGCCCCGATCCAACGTGCGGGAATCTCTCCGCTTTGCCCTCTGCACCCCTGTTGCTGTGCGCTCCTCCGCTACTCCGAAGCTTCCCCCCTCCGCCACCCGCAGTCTCCGCCCGCGAAGGGGCTTCTAGTGTGTGGAAACCTTTCCTCCTTCACAGCTCGCTCCCACTGGTGCAGGTCCCGTCCCTATTCTTTTGTCTCTGTTTATTCTTTTTTCTTTTGCCCTACCCAGGTACCTGGGGAGTTTCCTGCCTTTTGGGAGGTCTGAGGTCTTCTGCCAGCGTTCAGTAGGTGTTCTGTAGGAGTTGTTCCACGTTTAGATGCATTTCTGATGTGTTTGTTGGGAAGAGGTGATCTCCGCGTCTTACTCCTCCGCCATCTTGAAGGTCTCCCCGGCAATTTCTTATGGTTGAATCTAATAGCTTTTCATCTGTCTTTGAAGCTTTTAAAATATTTCCAACTCTACTAGTCTCCAAGATTCTTCAGAATACTGACTGTTTTAAAAAGTATCAAAATGGGGCCTCCCTGGTGGCGCAGTGGTTGAGAGTCCACGTGCCGATGCAGGGGATACGGGTTCGTGCCCCGGTCCGGGAGGATCCCATATGCCGCGGAGCGGCTGGGCCCGTGAGCCATGGCCGCTGAGCCTGCACATCCGGAGCCTGTGCTCCGCAACGGGAGAGGCCACAGCAGTGAGAGGCCCGCGTACCGCAAAAAAAAAAAAAGTATCAAAATGGACTGTGCTAGAAATGTGAGATCCCAAGTTGGAAAACAATGAATTAAAATAATTTGTAGGCCTGTGTGTGTTGGGGGTATGAATCATTTAATAACATAGGGTGCTTTTAAAATAAATTTTCCAAATGCCACTTGGACAGTCTTTTATTGCTTTGAGTCATGTGGTGCTCAAACATTACTTAAACAGGTGCATTTTTATAGTTAGAAAAGGAGTAAGAATCAATTGTAAATAACTCTCTAAATGGCAGTTTTCAACCTAGGCAGTGGTTAGTCAGCCATGGATTCCCTTCTACGTCTGTAAAATATGACATAGTTCTCATCTAGTCCTTTTCCTTTTCTCACATGCACCTGGATTCCTTAAGATAGTTTCTTCCCTTCTTTTCCTACACAGGTACAGGGAAACAATCTATTCTTCTATGAGTGCCACATCTCAGCCATTTTACTTTGAATGTCTGTGGAAATAAACAGGAACTGATTCCATGTGGACTCAGGTAAGCACAGCTTCCTCCTGGGAGCTAACTGCCTCTCTACCCCATCTTGTTCAACCAGATAGCACTTTCCTTGCTAACAGAATTTTGTGAATCCCCATACCTGGTGCCAGCTACTGATATAAGATCAGACTCTCTTCAGGTAGAGACATCAGTGCCCTTGATGTGCCCCCTCCCTTCCAGATGCTCTCACACACATTTGCTCAGCTGTCAGCCAGCAGTAGGGCTTGTGTCCTTAGTTACCATCCACTGCCTGGGTAGTTCAAAATGCCCAGCTTTCTCCTCTCCCCAACTAGCTCAGAAGACCTCCTATAGAGCTTACCTAGGAATCTTTTATTTCTGGTTATAAGCATGAGAAAAGATTTCTTACTGGGGGAAAAGAATGAGAAGCATAAAATGGTAGAATCACTTAAGAACTTGACAATTCATGAATATTCACTAATGCAAAGTGGGGGTAAGGATCTAACACAGACCCCTCTCCTGCTATATAGTGTTGGCTTTACCTGTGTTTTGTGAATTTTTCATGACATTATGAGGTTGCTATGTTCATACTGGTTTTACAGATGAAGAATCTGGGGCTTAGAATGGTAAGTATCAAACGGACATGAGGAAACAATTTTGAGGTCATTGATTTGTTTATTATCTGGATGGTGATAATGGCCTTATGGATATACACATGTGCCCAGACTTATCAAACTATATGTTTTAAACACCTGTAGTTTATTTTATGTCAACTACACCTCACTGAAGCTGGAAAAAACAAACAGAATGCTACATAACCTGTCAAGGAAAACACAAGCAGAACAGTACTTCTACCGTCTCACCTCTGAAACCTAGGTTCTTATTCAGCAAGCCTTGCAGCAGAACACTGGGGGAAGACGTCACAGCCTAGCTGGGAGGAAAGGAGATGGAGTGAAGAGGAAGATGCACACGCATTTTGGTTTTCCTTAGAATATGAGCACCCCCTCCTGACCTGCAAACCAACTTCAGGAGAAATTGAAGCCCAAACTTTGGTGTTCTAAGTTGCCCAGGTGGATCTGCTGTGTCATTTGTTTCTGGGGTAGAGATGCTGGCAGCCTTGGCCTGTTCACCCCCAATAAGATCTCTTCTTCTCAAAGAGAAAAATCTGTGCCACAGCCACAGATCACAGCTCTAGTATGGAGACAGCTATGAGTCCAAGGAGGTTGGGATGACTGTCGGCCTTGGAAGAAGGAGAAATAGTGCAAACTCAAAACCGCTAAGCGGTGATCTCTGTTGGGGCTCAGGTTGTGAATGTCCCATCACAGTTATAACCCCCCTAGCACTCATGGTGTGTAGTAGACGCTCAATAATTAATTTGAAATAAATGATCCAATGAATCACCAGTTCTAAAGAATTAAATCCAAGTGGCTCTGTTACCATTAGATTTATATGGAAAAGTTACAACACTATAGATATGGTACAGTATTTATTTTGGGAAAACTAGAGATGAATATCTAAAATTAAAGTGTGAAAATGATCTAAAGATTTCTATTACCTGTGCTTCCCCTCTGAGCTAAAATCATAATCAACTTTCCTCTGCCACTGCTATTTTTTTTTTTTTTGCGATACATGGGCCTCTTGCCGTTGTGGCCTCTCCCGTTGTGGAGCACAGGCTCTGGACGCGCAGGCTCAGCGGCCATGGCTCACGGGCCCAGCCAGTCTGCGGCATGTGGGATCTTCCCTGACCGGGGCACGAACCCGTGTCCCCTGCATCAGCAGGCGGACCCTCAACCACTGCACCACCAGGAAAGCCCTCTGCCACTGCTTTTTGCAGTAAACCTCTGGCTTTTATTAGGGGCAGACTGATCTGCATTAGCAGACAAAAAAACATCACATTAGCGTTTAGCTTGCTCTGCTTGTTTTCCCACAAAACTCAGCTCATCATAACTTCTCTAAAGAAACATTTCCATTTTTGTAAATATTCATAATTAGTTATATTTCCCTATTTATTGCGGGATCATGGAAGTCTTAGTCTAGCTGCATTACACATTATAGGACACAAATCAAGTAAAGCATGAGGTATGTGTGCCAAAATAATTTCAAAAATTGTAAGAAAATTTTATTTTCTACTATCCCACTTTAAAACTGTTAGTTTAAATTAAAAGAGGGATCATTTTATTCCTTAATGATGGAGACTTGCAGAAATTGAAAATCCATTGAAAACCTGGCAATTGGCCCAAGTATTTTCCTTGTCAGTTCCGCAGGTCACACATGTTTGTGGGGTAGATAATATGAATTCACTGCGTTGGGAGGTCTGAGGCTGTTAAACTTAGCAGACTAGTTCAATCAGCATAAAGAACACAGGCACGGAACTGTTACGCTGCATCAAGCAGCAAAGTAATTTATTCCTTGAAACACCTGAAAATGAACAAATGCATTTCTGAGGCATGAGAACATGTATTCTACATTGTAGGCTAAGATTCATTTAGCCTGACCAACAAAGTTTCAAAATCATATTGGGAAGTATGCCTGATTAGATGGCTTGTGTAAAGCTTATGATATTAGAAGGGAATAGAGGATACTAGGCAGGAGGTAGCCAAAATGGGACAGAAATCAGGGATTTCATAGTAAAGAACCCCTTACTGTGAAATTTTTGAGACCCTTTTCTTTCCTGTCCATGCTGGGGAGATTTTGGCCTTCCATGAGTTCTTTTGTTTAAAAATGTACTTTTGTTTCTTAAAAATAATAATAATAATAATTGCATTGTAAAAATCCATCAAATTACCTCTAAAATTCCTTTGAAGAAAGGCTTAAACTGTGTTTTCTTTGTGTGTTGTCTCTGTTGAATAATAACAATATTAGGCTTTTTTTTTCCTTTGCCATTTTCCTGCAGTGAGATTCCTTCCAATTTAATCCTCTCTCATCCGTAATTAGTAGTGTATAACAACAGCTTGATATTCTCTCTCTCTGTTTTGCCTAAACAAAAGGGTGTGATTGGTAATATGCATTTAGTAATCCATTTAGGAAAATGTGGAGTGTGGAAGAATTTGGTTTTTTGTCCTGCCTGGCTTCCCTATACTAATCCTCCTACCCCTTACCAAAGGGGGAAAATTAAGGCAAAGATAATTCACTTTTGATACCGAAGGGGCCAGAAGGTGTGCTGTGGAATGTAGTTTTAGCCTTAAGTAGACCGTATTTGTATGGACAAAGCCCATCAAAATGAGAAGGAAGGAAGGGAGGGAAAGGCGAGGAGGAGAACCCATTTCTCCAGCGTTGAAACTGGACGCTGGTGCTCTGACTGTGTTTATCAAGGCGCCTGGGGTGTTGAAATCACCAAGAGGCCGACGGAGCATGTGCAGTGGGAAGCCGATTTGCAGTGCCGGTGATGCCGATCAGAGAATAAGCTAGAAAAGAGGCAATTACAGCTGAAGATGACAAGCTGACAAGCACAGCTGAGAATGTGCAAATGCACAGACAGCAGCCAACGCAGCGTCTCCACAGGCCGTGGCCAGAGACGCGTGCTCCTCCCAGCGCGAGTCTCTCCAGGCACGTCTTGAAGCCTCATGTTAGATCCAAACAAGTTGCCACAGCTCCATCTTTCCCTCTGGAATTACTGCCACTGCATTAAAACACAGTCGCACTTGATAAAGGCCGAGATGAAGCCAGCACTGCAGCCCCTTTGCTGGACAGCTGACTTTCTCTCTCACACGCCCATTTCTGTTGGCAGGTCCAGCAAGTGACTGAATTAAGGAGACCTGCCTGCGAACTTCACGAGGGAGCCTCGCGGACTCCGCCCCTTCACCTCTCAGCATCCGAGCAAATCATGCCCGTCTGGACCGGCAAGCACCGCAGAAAACTGCTTCAGAGGCTGTGTCTGCCGGGTGTGAAGGGATAATGAGGAGACCTCCGGTTTGGGTGAAATGAACCCTGTTTACGGCATCAGACTAAGTGAGAGGAGGAATCTGTATCCTGCTGCAGGGAGAATTTTCACAATTACATCACATCACCTTCTGCTCCAGCGTCCTTATTTCACCCTGTGTCCCCAGGATGAGGGCTACCCTGCAAACCAGAGTCCTCTGTTGTGGTCCCAGCTGGTGATTTTCACAACATTTGAATATTAGCACTTTTAATAATGTGTTTGGTTAGCACACAGCTTAGGAATTCATAGCATCATTAACATTTAAAAGTCTAAACATGGGTCTTTTAAAGATTCTAAATCTTTTTACTTGGCTTTTGCTTCCTAGGGAAAATAATTGTCTGTTAAAATAAGAATCGCACCAAATATGAAGATATTATAAGATATATGTGAACTATAATACATGAATGCATATCTTATAAGCTACACAAGATGCATACATGTAAGGTGTATATTACAAAATATGTAAATATATATTAAGTATATATACATGATATAGAGTAAATATATAGTAGATATATGTGGTAGATTTAGTATATGTGTAATATATGAAAATATTGAAGATATATATAAGATATATGTGTATATTATATATGTGATACATTTAGTATATATACATCTCTGCATATACAATAACATATATATGAAAGCCCCACTATGGGAAAAGCCCTTGTTGGTTGTCCTAGATAAAATTATAATACATGATAAAACTTTCCTCTTTCTTGGAGGAGTTTAAATTTTATCTGGGTGTGTACATAAATACTTAAATTGAGAATTATGTGGCAGGGCAGTATGAATGATAACAATAATTATTGATTAGAATAGTACACATTTTTCTTTATAAGTCACCTTTGCTTATTCATATATATGTTGAAATATTGCCAACAAACTACCCTCTTCTTAAGGTTAATATTTTGCAAGTTATTTCTCATTTTATTTAACAAGAATAAAAAGCAAATCAAAATAAAGGCATCTTTTGTCCCTTGCAAATTGGTGTAAAAACCTCTTCAGTGAGCCCCATCAATCAAGTAAACACAGGCTATCTGCTCCTGTATAGTGGTCCTAACTACTGTCACAAGTTCCAATCTTTATTTTTAAATATCAGAAAGACCCTAAAATGAGAGGGTCTTACATCCTTGTGGGATGATTTAGTGTGCAGATTCCCATAAACTCCTACAAGAAGGTAGTGAGAATAAGGAGAGAGAGGAAACATTCCTCAATGTAGTCGTTATATCCTAGGAAAATACAAGAAGCAAAACGGGCCCCCGGGCTAAGAAGGAAGGGACCATCAGTGAGGGACCAAGTCATCAAGAGTGTTCTTATTATGCAGGTGGCTGTGAGATGGCGCATCCAACTCAGCAGTCAGGGGAGACTTGCACGTTAATCAGGACCCTGATTTGTGGTGCCCTGAAGTAAGGAAGCATACATGGAGCCCCAAGAGAGATTCCTGTAACCCTCGTGTGCCTCATCCTCACAAATGGCAGGTAAGACTTCCCAAAGGAAAAGAAGATCCTGTTACAGAAGGGATGAAAGAAGTGAAAATTAAAGAGAGCGATACTCCTAAACATATGAATAGTGTAAAACATGTAGCTGGTTTAGGAAGGACATTTTTTTTGCTTGTTTTAAATGATGTTATTATAAGAGCCATCAAACTTATAAAACCAGGGTCTCCACAGTATTTTTCCAGAAGAAAACGTTTTCACTTCAGTCAAGGGGAAAAAAATGACCAATAAGCTGGGAATGGGTACAATGGCTATGCATAACCTGGAAGGGCATCTAGGGAAAGGAAGGCAGAATTGACCCTGTCCTGAGTCAGCTTGCTATGAGAAAGACCAAGAACCAGCAGGTGGGATGCAAGGGTGGCTGTGGTCACGTCTCCTAGAGGAACCAAATCTGCCTTAAAGAGTGAGCAAGTGGTCATAAGTAACCATTAGAAGGGTATATTGTAGAGGGAGTTAAAATTACAGAAAAAAGAACAAGTCTTATTCTTGTATTATTTTAGGTGATCCATTTATTATATGATATTTAATGGAGATTAGTGGGAATATTGATCATGTTGACACCAAAAAACATATGGATTTTACCCATAATATGTATTTTTCCAGCCAGTAAAATATATGAAACCTTTAATTTTTATGTTGTATTGTCTAGGTATTATTCATAATAGTACATCAATAGCAAGTTATCCTTCCAATATTCTCCTTGGTTAAAGAAAACTTGATGGGTACAGACTTAATAGACCACAAATTTAGGCCTTATGTGACAAGATGTAACTTTTCTTTCTTTTCCACAAATTAACTTCTATCACAACATACTCTATACCAGTCCCTGGTTCTCTCTGATACAATAATGGCATTATATTATTATTATTATTATTATTATTATTATTAGGATCTTACCACTTCCAGATAAGCCTAGTTACTTTCGTGATTTTTCTCAGTCATTTCAGCTTTAACTCAGAAAAATTCTGTACTTGGACTCTTTTTTTTCTTTGGGATTGATGTTAAATCCTACTGGCTTACACAAGCGCCACTGTTACCAGTGGGAAGTCAGCGTTTTTCTCCATCTTGCTCTATGTTGGTCTCCTGCTGGCATCTAAAGTGATATAACTCATGCAGTCTGGCCTTTGGGTTTGTCTCCGCTCACCCTGCCATCAGCAGAAATTCACAAAATCGGCTGAATCCCAAAGCCAGTGCAAAATGCACCCTCTGTAGCAGCATTCCCTTGAACTAGTTTCAAGACATTTACAGGTCTGCCAGCAATTTCTCTCTAAACTAATATTCTCTTGGGCTATCACTTCAGCTTTTGGATGTTCTGTTATTTGTTTGAAACCATAGGACCCTTAGGAGGGTAAATGGAAGGCTGTTGCCCCTTATGCCTGGAACATGCCACCCCGCCATTTCTAATCTTGTGCTGGATCTCCATGATTCTTCAGGAGACCTTCTACAAGACTTCCCATCTCCCTCAGATTTGCCAAGGAGGCTATTACACATTGAATTGTGTTCCCCCATAATTCAAATGTTGAAGTCCTAACCCTCAGTGTTCTTATTCGGAAATAGAGTCTTTGCAGATATAATTAGTTAAGATGAAGTCATTAAGATGGGCTCTAATCCAATATGACTGGCATCCTTATAAAGAGGGAATTTTGGAGACAGACATACATACAGGGAGAATGCCATGTGAAGTTGAAGGCAGAGATCAGGGTGATGCTTCTTAGATGCCAGAATTGCCAGATTGCCCACAAACCAGCAGAAGCTAGGGGAGAGGCTTGGAATAGATTGTCCCTCACAGCCCTCAGAAGGAACCAACACTGCTGATACCTTGATCTCGGATTTCTAGCCTCCAGAACTATGAGACAATACATTTCTGTTGTTTAAGCTACTCAGTTTATGGTACTTAGTTACAGCAGCCTTAGCAAACTAATACAGAGGCCTATACTCTCTTTCTACCTTTGTATCTCCAAATTAAAAAGATTGGTTCCAGTTTCACACTCATCAAACTCAAAAATGGGGTGAAGGTGGGTCTCCTACAATGCATTTTACAAGTTGTCTTCCTTTCCAGAGTCTCCTGGAGATCAGAGCATTTGTTCAACAAATATTGAGTGCTTCCTAGGGCCAGGCACTATTTTAGGCAATGTTACCAAATATCATGGTGAATAAGATGGCCAATGTTCATGCTTTGGGGCTCACAGAATATTGGAAGATTATAGTAAATGAGTGAACAAATAGTAGAAACTACAGTAGAGAAAAGGGAACAGAGTAAAAGGGATGGGAGTTATTTTTATCGGTGGTAAAGACAAATTCTTTCTGATAAACTGTCATTTGAGAATCTGAGTGAAGCAAGAAACAAGCTATGCTGTCATCTAGGTGATAAGCAGAGGAGATAACCCATAACCAGGTCTGGTGCCCGTTTATTGTGTCTCAGGGTGGGAGTTTGTGATGAAGTGGCAGAAGAGGAGTACTGAAAGTCCAGTTGGGTAGATGTTTGGATGAATAAGCATACCCAGGAACTGTGTTTATTCACTTGTTTATAACATATCAGAGTGTTTGTGCTTATCAGAGAGTAACCACAAGACTTCAAACATAAATTCTCCGAATTAAAAGGGGGAAAAAAAAGGTGTCACAGACAATTGGTGTCAGTCAGTGTCAATATAGTATAAAGTACTGAATTTCATCAGAGTGTAGAGAAGATGGCAGACCTTAACCGGTAGGAGTACAAGTGGAAGAAATGAGCAAAAATCCACAGAGGTAAAAGGGAGTAAAGCAGCTATGATATGGATGAGATGGTGGCATGCCTAATATATTTTATACATGGAAAAGATCATTTTTAAGACTGCATTTATCTACATAGAAAAATATTGTCAGTAATCATCATAAAACAGAAAATATCAATATATAATAGAAAAACAGAGAATGGAGTATTTATTATTGGAATTTTTTTATATCAAATCATATCCGGAAATATGAAATCAGTTCAGTTAGCGAACTGATTTTTTGTCAGTTGTTTTAAAGCTAAAGAACAAACAACTTTAGAAGACTAAATCTCAGTAATAAAGATTTAAGTTCATAAAAAACAGTTCATGTGCAAGTCAAAATGTTTACTTAACAGAAGAAAATCATTATACTTTGCAGTTCACACTATTTTTCACTGTTTAAAATGTTAAATACACGTGCAAATTCCAACTGGTAGCTTAAAATGACAGAATTGAAGTAACTCAAGTTATATTTCTTTGCTTGGTTGCTCACTGTGCCTGCAGAGTTCAATTTTAATCTCCTGTTCATGTGCAAGAAAAGGCAAGAGCACGGGGATGAGTGACATGAGCTCTGAATAAAGCAAGCTCACAGAGCTCAGAACATTAGGGACTTGCTCAAACAACCTGTGTAGTTGAGTCCCCGTTTGTTGAGGGATGACTGTCTAATGGGGATTTTCCCAATTAACTCTCGATGTTTATAAGAGGATAAGAAAGAAAAGTGTTTTAATTTAAAGCTTTCATCTCTAGTATTAAATTTCAACAATGACCACAGAACTTCAACCAACCAACAGAAGATCTCTTCAGATAGGAATATTTTATCCCAGATATTTAGAATTGCCCATCCTACATAATGGACAGCTTACGTAAGAGACTTTTAGTTGGTTTTGTTATTGTTTCTGTTAAAATCTCCAGACGATGTATCTTCTTAATGCTGGTACTTGGAGCAGACAGACTACTCCCAGGGCCAGGGATAAACTGCAGCGTTCAGTTTTATCAGTTATTCCCTGACCATGGGAGCAATTATACTTCCACATCTATTACCCTCAAGACTGAAAATGGTTTGCATTCGGAGTGTTTGCATTTGGGGGAGCTATGCCTCCATCTTTGGAAACGGTATAAAAACCAGTTGATACTATATATATATATATTATATATATATATATATATTATATATATATATATTTGGTTTTTTTCTTCATCTGGTAAAAAATAATACAGTCAACTTGGCTTAAATAGTTTCTTGTCTGAAAATCTGTGAGTGGAAATATGAGGAAGTAATAGCCCCTTCTCTGTCTCAGCTTGTGTTTTTGCTGCTGGATATTTCACAGACTCCTCTATGCCTCAACAGCTTTATAGTGAATGTCCTGTATCAGGCTCTTCACTACTTTCCTATCTTTCTCCAGTGTAGACAGATAAGAGGGAGGATGGAATGACAGCCTTGTTGGAAGGTGACCCCTCCACAGCCCCATGTGCCTCCCTAACTCACCTCCTCTCCAAGTTCTTCTTTGTTCTCACAAGCAGAATTGATATCATTAATTGGACTAGCTGTTAACCAGACACTAAATAGAATTTCCTTTTCTTGGGCAGATATCTTTGATTAGGCCAGTATTATTAGGTAGAATGTCCCTAGACTTTTTGGATCCTTGCCCAGGAAGCTTGGTTGATAGAGGTCAGTGTTGCTGTTTTACTGGTGACATCCTCTTTTTAACTTTTAAAAATCATACACTGTTTATGGAGGCTGATGAAATGTTTAGCATCACAGAATTGTTGAATAATATTATATGTAAATGATACTTCATGCTACCATTTTGGAAAATGACTATATTTGATAGAAAAAGACATAGAGATGTTACAAAGGAGATTCATTTGGAAATTCAATGAACTTTAGTAACATTAAATATAAAGAAAGGTATTATAGACCAGTGAAATTCAAGACTGAGCCCCACTACTCACAGAAAGACTGTTCAATAAAATGTAATGGTGAGGTTTGTAATATAGGAGTAAATAAAATGAATAACAAAAGAAATAACCAGGTCAGTTAAATCAGTAAAGGAATTTTCAGCTGGGGAAAATTTCCCAGAAAAGTTTTTTTTAAACCCCAGCAGACAATGTTGTTCATTTTCTCACTAGATTAGTTTTAGATTCAGAACAATATACAAGCTAGTCATTTCTGATATCAAGAGATGGGGTTCAAAAGGAACTTGCCAACAGCTTTACTGACACATTTTTTTTCCAGCAGAGCATATCAAGGAAAACCAGCAGGGGTCATGCAACTTCTTTTTTAGCACTTTTTTTTTTAATCAACTTTATTGAGACACAATGGCATATAACAGTGTGTAAGTTTAAGATGTACAGTAGGATGCTCTGATAAATATATATATTGTGAAATGATTACCACAATAAGGTTGTTTAATACCTCCATCATCTCACATAATTACCACTTTTTGTGGTGAGAATGTTTAAGATTTATTCTCTCAGCAGTTTCAAGTATATGATGTAGTATTGTCAACTATAGTAACCCTGTTGTACATTAGATCTCCAGAACTTATTCGTCTTATAACTGCAAGTTTGTACCTTTGACCAAAATATTGCCATTTCCTACACCCCTCAGCCCCCTGGCAACTAGTATTTTACTGTTTCTATGAGTTCAGCTATTTTAGATCCCTACATATAAGTGAGATTATAAAGTATTTATCTTTTTTGTTCTGACTTATTTCACTTAGCATAATGCTCTCTCAAGGCCCATTCAGCTTGTTGCAAATGGCAGGGTTTCCTTCATTTTCGTGGCTGAATAATATTCCATTATATTATGTAATTATAATATATATAATAATGTAATAATTATATATATATAATTTTCTTGATCCATTTATCCGTTCATCCATCAGTGGACATTTAGTGGACATTTAGATTATTTTCCTATCTTGGCTATTGTGAATAATGCTGCACTGAACATGGAAGTGCAGCTATCTCTTCTAATAGTGCTTTCATTTTTTAGGATATATGCCCAGAAATGAGATTGTTGGATCATATGGTAGCTCTATTTTTAGCTTTTTGAGGAATCTCCATACTGTTTTCCATAGTGGCTGCACCAATTTACATTCCCACCAGCAGTGTAGGAGGCTTCCTTTCTCTCTTCCTTTCATCCTCGCCAACACTTGTTATCACTTGTCTTTTTTATAAAAGTCATTTTAACATGTGTGAGGTGATATGTCATTATGGTTTTGATTTGCATTTTCCTGATGATTAGTGATGTTGAGCATCTTTTCATGTACCTATTGGCTGTCTGTATGTCTTTGGAAAAATGTCTATTTAGGTCCTCTGCCCATTCTTTAGTTGGATTGTTTTTTGTTGTTTTGCTACTGAGTTATATGAGTTCCTTATGTATTTGGATATTAATCCTTTATCCAATATATGGTTTGCATATATTTTCTTCCATTCTGTAGGTTGCCTTTTTATTCTGTTGATTGTTTCTTTTGCTATGCAGAAGCTTTCTGGTTTGATGCAGTTCCACTTTTTTGTTTTTGCTTTTGTGGCCTGTGCTTTTGGCACCACATCCAAAAAGTCATTGTCAAGACCAGTGTCAATGATGTTTTTCCCTTTGTCTTCTAGTAGTTTTATAGTTTCAGGTTTTACATTCAAATCTTTATTCCATTTCAAGTAAATTCTTGTGAATGGTTTAAGATAGGGGTCCAATTTCATTCTTCTGGCGTGTGAATATCCAGTTTTCCCAGCACCATTTATTGAAGAGACTATGCTTTCTCCACTGAATATTTTTGGTTCCTTTGTCAAATATTAGTTGGCCATATATGCATGGATTTATTTCTGGGCTCACAATTCTGTTCCATGTGTCTATGTGTCCACTTTTGCCAGTAATACTGTTTTGGTTACTATAGTTTAGTAATACATTTTGAAATCAGAAAGTTATGATGTCTTCAGCTTTGTTCTTTCTCAAGATTGCCTTGAATATTTGGGGGTTTTATGGTCTCATACAAATTTTAGAATTGTTCTTCTGTTTCTGTGAAAAATGTCTTTGGAATTTTGATATGGATTGCATTAAATCTATTGATGGCCTTGAGTATTATGGGCATTTGAACAATATTAATTCTTCTGATCCACAAACGGGATATTGTGCCATTTATTTGTATCTCTACATTTCTTTCTTAAACATGTTATAATTTTCAGTGTATGAATTTTTTGTATCCTTGGTTAAATTTATGCCAAAATATTTTATTGTTTTTGATGCTATTGTAATTGAGATTGTTTTCTTTATTTCTCTTTCAGGTATTTCATTGTTGATGTATAGAAATGCAACTAATTTTTTAAATTGATTTTATATTCTACAACTTAATTTGTTTATTAATTCTAACAATTTTTTGATGGAGTCTTTAGGATTTTCTATATGTAAGATCAAATTATCTGCAAACAGAGGTAATTCCATTCAGCATTTCTCGTAAGGTAGGTGTAGTGGTGATAAACACCCTCAGCTTCTGTCTGTTTGGTAGTGTCTTTGTCTCTCCTTCATTTCTGAAGGGCAACTTTGCCTGGTAAAATATTCTGGTTACCACTTTTTTTCTTTCAGCACTTTGGCTATGTCATTCTGTTCTCTCATGCCCTGCAAAGTTTCTGCTGAGAAATAGGCAGATAGCCTTACAGGAGTTCCCTTGTGTGTAATTTTTTTTCTCTTGCTACTTTTAAAATCCTCTCTTTGTCTTTGATTTTAGACAGTTTTTTTGTTTGTTTTTAATAAAGTGCCTTGGAGAAGATGATCTTGTGTTGAAATTTTGGGGCAACCTATGAATTTCATAAACTTGGATGTTCAGATCTCTCCCCAGACTTGGGAAGTTCTCAGCCATTAATTCTTTAAATAACCTTTCTACTCCTTTTTCCCTTTTTCCTCCTTCTGGGACGTCAATAATATATAGATCATTTCTCAATGATATCGTTAGATTACTTCTCTTAATAATTTCCTATAGTTCATGTAGGCTTTCTGAACTCTTTTTCATTTTCCTTTGTTCTCTTCTGACTGGATAGTTTCAAACCATTTGTATTCTACTTCACATATTTTTTTCTTCTGCTTAATCCACTCTGACATTGATGTTCCCTATTGCATTTTTCATTTCTTCGTTGTAATATTTAGCTCCCAAGTTTGTTTCATTCTTTTTTATTATTTCTATCTTTATATTAACCTTCTCATTTTGTTCACGTATTGCTTTCCTGATTTCATTGTATTGTCTTTCTGTTTTCTTGTAGCTCACTGAGTTTTGTGAAAACAACTCTTTTGCTTTATTTTTTCGTACAAGCATAATTGATATTTAACATTATATTTCAGGTATACAATGTAGTGGTTCAGTATGTTAAAACAAGTATTTTAAATTCTTTATCAGGCAAATTGCATATCTCCATTTCTTGGGTCAGTTACTGGAAAATGTGTTCCTTTGGTAGTATCATGCTTTCTTAATTTTTTTCATGTTCCTTGAAGTCTTACATTACTGACTTTGCATTTGAAGAAGCAGTCACCTCCTGCAGTCTCTACTGACTGATTTCAGGAGAAAAATACCTTCCTTCAACCCTATTAGGGATTCTGCAGCTTTCTCAGATCTTTTCTATGGGTATGCCTGCTCCACACTTCTTATCCCCTCTTGTGGGGAGAATCTTAAACTTGTATACCTTCTATCAATTCCACAAAGCCAGTCCAGGTGCTGATAGCCTCCCATTTGCTCACTTTCCAAGCATGTTATTGGTATATTACTCATTGCATCATGATATATTTGGATTTATTTAATTTATTTATTTATTTATTTATTTATGGTTGCATTGGGTCTTCATTGCTGCGCGCAGTCTTTCTCTAGTTGTGGCGAGCAGGGGCTACTCTTCTTTGTGGGCAAGGGCTTCTCATTGTGTTGGCTTCTTTTGTTGCAGAGCATGGGCTCTAGATGCACGGGCTTCGGTAGTTGTGGCATGTGGGCTCAGTAGTTATGCCTCATGGGCTCTAGAGCGCAGGCTCAGTAGCTGTGGTGTATGGGCTTAGTTGCTCCGCAGCATGTGGGATCTTCCTGGACCAGGGATCGAACCCATGTTGCCTGCATTGGCAAGCGGATTCTTAACCACCACGCCACCAGGGAAGTCCATGATATATTTGGATAGGAAGGCTTCTTCTTCCCCAACCAGATGTGAACTCATTTAAGTCAGGCCTGTGTCGTCATTTTTTGCATTCTAATTCATGGACAATTCCTGGCACACTGTAGCAGCTGCTTTATAAATATTGGTGGAATAAATAAAATAAAAATTCAGAATTAGAAGCAACCTCAAAACAACAGTTGTATCATCATTTGGAATTTTTTCAGAAACCTGTCTATGGCGTACATTCATTACTGACAGAGTGCAAGTTGATGTTAATTCTCTGTAATTCGATTTTGCCATATGTATCAAGAGCTTTGAAATATTATTCTTTGAATGCTAAGTTCTACTTTAAAAAGTAATCTTCAGAAAGAAATTATAGATGCCAAAATAAACAAAAGTTTTTTTTCAATTGTGACAGTTACCCAGCCCAAAATAATTTAAATGAAAAGTGGAAATGTGGCTGTTCCTAAAGCTAGAAAAACTACAAAGGAAATTCACAAAATTGAAGGAGGAGTAGCAATCCCCAGCGCCCAGGGTCAGGCAGCAAGGACCAGAATATGCCAGGACATTCCTGTACTTCATCTATCATTTCTCTCTGTTCGTTTTACTTGACTTCACTCTTCAGATAGGTTTCCTCTCAAAGAAGAAAATACGAACCCCAGCAGCTGCAGGTTTCCACCCTGTCTGCTTTAGCAACTCCAGAGATAAAAGAGCATTACTTCCCCTATTTTCATAGCATCTCTCTATCAAACCAGAAAATGTCTTGGATTGACCTGCACTTAGGTCACGAAAACACCCCGTGACTAATTATTATTTCCAAGATAGTGTGATAGAGAGTGTTGGTGAGCCAAGACAAGGATGCTAGATGATTTAAAAGAGAAATGCATGAAGTGTGTATCTCCTGTGAGTTAGAGGATTATATTCCAGCACATGCACCACATTACAATATTAAAAAATGTTTAAAACAGGTTCTTCACTATAGCAATGAGGTTAAATAAATTATGTATTATATTCCAGCACATGTACCACATTACAATATTAAAAAATGTTTAAAACAGGTTCTTCACTATAGCAATGAGGTTAAATAAATTATGTATTACCTGAATACAGTAAAACATTATATAACCATTAAAATTCCTTTTACAGAATGTCTAAGGATATGAAAAGGTGTTCATGATAATATAACAAAAACAAAAAGATAAAAAATATTTCTAGGAAACACACCAAAATAATGGAAGTTATCTTTAGAATATAGAACTATAGGTTATTTTATTTTCTTCTTTACAATTCTGGATTTTCTGAATTTTCTACATGGATCATTAATTTTACAATAAAAATATTTTTAAAATACCTGATATATATCAGGAAGTAAGATATACTGGCTGATCTTAGGGCTGTCAGATGAGTTTGTAGGCCTGGTAGAGAAGCTGTATGGAAGCGCAATAGTGTTGGTTTCACCATCATCCTTAATTCTGGGTCCAAAGTAGTGATTGAAACTTGGGTTTATAGGTGTGATATGTTTGTGTTTCTTATTAGAACCTATTATAGGAGTATGTGGATATTGCCAGAGTCTATTCTGGAATTGACCTTTGAGCTAAAGTCATCTAAGAATTAATATCCTGTTTGTAACATGTTCAAAAACAAAGCCAAATTATCTATGTCTGTTGACAGTGCATGCTGAGGAAAATTTTTATATTCAAACACATTGCATATCTACTGATAGTGCAACCCTGGGTCTCACTGCCAAATGAAAACATTATGAAGCAATGAACCTGTATTGTATTTTATTTTATTCCAGCTTTTTTGAGGTATAATTGACAAATTAAAGTTGTATACATTTAAGGTATACAGCGTTGCAACTTGATATGTATATATATATGTGTGTGTGTGTGTATATATATATACATGTATGAAATGATTACCACAATGAAGCTAATTAACACATATATCACCTCACATAGTTACCATTTTTTTGTGTGTGGTGAGAATACTTAAAATCTACTCTTTTAGCAAATTTCAAATATACTATATAGTGTTATTAACTATAGTCACCATGCTATAGGTTAGATCCCCAGAACTTATTTACCTCACAACTGAAAGTTTATACACTTTGACTGATAGCTCTCCATTTCTGTCACCCTCTAGCCCCTGGTAACCCACTGTTCTACTCTCTCCTTCTGTGAGTTTGACTTTTTTTTAAGATTCCATATATAAGTGAGATTATATAGTATTTACTTTGTCATGTGCACCAAGAATACACAATGGGAAGTTTATACCTGGAAGTTTATACCTTTTGACCACCTTCATCCATTTCTACCTTCACCCATTTCACCCAGTTATAAAATAAATAAATCATGGAGAAGTAATGTACCTGCATGGTGACTGTAGTTAATGATACTATATTGCATACATGAAAGTTGATAAGAGAGTAAATCTTTAAAGTTCTCATTACAAGAAAAACATGTAGCTATGTATAGTGACAGATGCTAACTAGATTTATTGCAGTCGTTGATTTCACAATATATACAAATATCAAATCATTCTGATGTGCACCTGAAATGAATATAATGTTTTATGTCAGTTACATGTCAATTTTAAAAAAGGATACACAACGGGGAAAGGATAGTCTCTTCAATAAATGTTGTTTGGGAAATGGTATACAGAAATGCAAAAGAATGAAATTATACCCTCATCATACACCATACACAAAAATCAACTCAAAATGGATTAAAGACTTAAATTTAAGACTTGAAACCATAAAATTCCTAGAAGAAAATGTACAGGAAAAGCTCCTTGACATTGGTCTTAGCAATGAATTTTTGGATATGACACCAAAAGCACAGACAACAAGAGCAAAAATAAACAAGTGAGACTACATTAAACTCAAAAGCTTCTGCACAGCAAAATGAACAATCAACGAAATGAAAAAGCAACCTACAGAATGAGAGAAAATATTTGCAAATCATATACCTAATAAACAATAAACGTTTTAAATGTCAGGCCCTCATTTATGGAAGTCTTATATTTTCCATTGGGAGAAATAATATAAAATCCCATGGTCTAACAACATAAGGTGAAAAGTATGAAAGCAGGTCAAAGAAATCAAGTTACTCTTCTGACAAACTCAAGAGAGAACTAAAGGTGTTCTTAATCCACTAACTGTAAAATATGGTTGTAAGTTTGACAACCACAAGAAATTAAAATTGCTCAATATTGATATCTCTATGAATTATACTGACTTTAGGGGAGGAAGATATTGTTAAGTTCCTCAAGTATGTAGTTGAAAAAATTTTGAAAGTGTGAAAGCCTTAGTCATAAACATGTCTTATTTCACTAGAAGCATGGCAGAAATCCCAGCTATAAATTAGCAAAAGGTGGGCTTCCCTGGTGGCGCAGTGGTTGAGAGCCCGCCTGCCAATGCAGGGGACACGGGTTCGTGCCCCGGTCCGGGAAGATCCCACATGCCGCGGAGAGGCTGGGCCCGTGAGCCATGGCCGCTGGGCCTGCGCGTCTGGAGCCTGTGCTCCGCAATGGGAGAGGCCACAACAGTGAGAGGCCCACATACCGCAAAAAAAAAAAAAAAAAAAAAAAAAAAATTAGCAAAAGGATGTCATAAAGATGAGAGAGCATTTAGTGGGAAGGAGTGCCTGTGTGTTTATGCTGAAACTAAAGGAGTTTTTTTTTTTTTTTTTTTTTTTGGTGGTGTTGTTTTTCAAGGAATATTTAATAACAAGGTAGATAACATATACTTATCTAACATGTATTTTTATATCACTGAAGCTAAAGCAAAACATCCTGTTTATTGGCAAGTATGGCCTGTATGTGTACACTACAGTGCAATTTTTAAAATACTGTAATTATAGTATCAGAACCTCAGAATCTGAATAGGTGCCAGTGTTCTCTCCTTTTTTTATATGGGAAAAGAAAATCCTTTGAAAATCATTTGAAGCTTGGACAAAAATTCCATAGCTATATTCTTAGGATCGCTCTGTAGAGTCTATGATTCAGATGATACAAGGGAAGCTTCAATTCAACTTTTTAGAGAAGACACTCCAGCTCTCATGATCTCATCAACCAGGAGAATGTTGGTGGCAATCACAGTGCAGGAATGAAGAAGCTGTTTCTTTACACAATAGTTATCCCTTATGCCTACTTCTGCTGCTACCATTGCCTCACCTGTATTCAAGTCTACACCCACAAGTTGACCTGATTCTGAATGTTCTGCTTGAACTTTAACTAGTGTTTCCTGAAGGTCAAAAACAGAGTCTGAGCAAGAAGCTTGGGAATCATGAGCAATGCATCAGCAAATGCTTGAACTCCAAGTTGGGCCCTGCCCTTTACACTGGGCTTGTATTTAATCAGGGCTTCTGCCATTGCCACTTCCACTGCACCAGCACCTGGAACTACACAGCCATCATCAATAGCATTTTTAACAGCCCTCAAACCATCTCTTATTGCATCTTTGATTTGAGTAAGTGTGTGCTGCTTATTTGGTCCTTTAATCATCAATAATGTGACCGAGGGAGGATTGTTACATTTCTCAATAAAGGTGAACTTCTCTTCTCCCAATATATATTCTTAGACAAGTCCTGCATGTCCCAAACAATCAGGATTTAGGTCATCAAGAGAATTTAGGGCTACTCTACCACAAGCAAGAGTCAGCCTTTCCATATTTATTCTTTTAGCTCTGCGCAGAGCTACTATGCCTTCTTTTGCAAGAGTATCTAAGGAAAAGGGGTCAATTCCCTTTTGATTAATAACAACAAATCCTTTATCTGAATCATCACAGACTTTCATTTTTAGGTCTATCATTTTTTAAACTCTGTTTTCAATGAATTTTCTTTCAGCTTTCACTAGTTTCTCTCTCTCCTCTGCACTCTTGTAAAAAAAAAAAAAAAAAGCCAGAATTCACCTCTGGTTTTCCATATTTTAATGACACATTGCATGTAAGGATGTATGTATCTACGCATCTTTTACTCTCTTTCTTATATCAGGATGCCATGCCCCATGGTCCAAAACAAGACCTCTGATTAAGTTTGCATCAGTTTCAGATTTATGTTTCATCTCCATGATCTCAACCATGAAGAGGTCAGTAGGTTCATCTTGTTTTTTAATGGCTAAAATGGAGTCCACTACAGCCTCTGTTAAGACATCAGCAAGTTCAGCATGAACTTTAGTATGTAGAGATGTTCTGGCCACATCTATAAGTGTTTCCCTGTCCATCTCTTTGCTTAGTTTGACTTGTTCCAAAAACTGAAGTTCCTTTTCCTTTGTAGCTTCAAACCCTTTTGTAATTATTCTGGGATGAAGACCTTCAGAAATGTAGAGATCCAACTGCTTCAGGAGCTCTCCAATGATTAGGACATTGGAAGTAGTACCATCACCAGTTATGTCATCCTGGGCTGTTGCTACTCTGGCTATTAAGGAGGCTGTTGTGTGTTGAATTTGCATTTCATGAAGCAGCGCATTTCCATCTTTAGTGAGCTTGATGTCTCCAGCACCAGAAACAAGCATCTTCATGGTGCCCTTAGGCCCCAAGTTGGTCCTCAGCACGTACTGCAGCCCCCAGGCCACGCTGATGTTGACGGCCAACACCGCATGGGCTCAGGACACCTCAGCCTTGGAGTTCAGGGTGTTCACGGCCACCATAGCTGACCCAGCAGAAGAAAATGAGGGAACCCGGTGTCTGGAAAGCCCAGAGCCAGTTCAGCATGGCTGGGAGGTGCTATCCAGGTCTTCTGGAGAGGGAGTTTTCTTTTCTATTATTTGAATATTTAAATAGTGTTAATAGCTTGTGAAATTTCTTCTTACTTAGGGCACTGATAATAATAAGAAAATCTTCCAAATACAGACAAATGAGAACTATTTCTTCTTTTTTTTATTATTTATTTATTTGTTTGTTTGTTTTGGCTGCACTGGGTCTTAGTTGCGGCATGTGAGATGTTAGTTGCAGCATGCGAGATCTTTAGTTGAGGCATGCATGTGGAATCTAGTTCCCTGACCAGGGATCGAACCTGGACCCCCTGCACTGGGAGCACAGAGTCTTACCCACTGGACCACCAGGGAAGTCCCTGAGAACTATTTCTTAGACATTTGCTTTTCACCTCTATTATGTAAAAATTGAAGCCATATGAGGATTGAAGCTGAATTATTTACTACCTCAACTCAGTGGACAGTCGCCACTCCTCCACTACAGTTTGGGCTTTAAAGATCTAGTATAAGATAAAATGAAATACATCTCAACAACTCTGTAGGGAAAATGGGTCAGTCTTATCGTTCAATTCTTTTGGTTTGAGATCCCTTACAGAACTCATATCACCTTTAAATACAGCTGCCACCAGTCGATAAGATTTTTTTTAATTCATTTTTTCCTGGTCCTGAGTTGCTGAACTTTGGCCACAAATTGCATTGTATTTAGGGCCTCTCCATCTCACCTCTAAACTTGGAGCATGTGTCTAGAAGAGAACAGAAACAAAACAAGCAAAAATCAAGATAAAATAAAAACCCAAACTGAAGAATCACCCTTCATCTTTCTTTACATTCTTGGCTTGTCTGAGTCCTTCCTTACTTTTATGGCTCATGACCTGTCCCATCTCCAAACATTTGATATCTGTTGCCACTTCTTCATCATATTTACCTCATACATCTCATCAATAGTTAGGTTGACTAGTTTGTTTTCAAATCTCAGTAATCACTGTCCTTCATTGCATGATGACTTGAGAACTAGTTCTTCATATATTTTGGCCAGTTTTTTTTTTAAGTTTGTTTTATGTGAAAACGTAAATCTCATCCTTTAATATATCTTGACTGGAGGCATACGTATGGTGCCATTTTTTAAAATATGATCTTTTATGCCTCTAATCTCACTGAAAGTCAGGCTGGTCAGTTCTCTTTAATGTTCTCTGGGGAATCATCCCTCCTTTCTGAAGCCCTCAATTAAGTCTGAGTTCAAACCACCTACAGGAAAATGGCTCTTCCACCATTTACATCTGCCTTTGCAAACCTGCCTTAAACAATATGGCCCCGATCAACAATCCTAGTGACCTTGAAGAGACAGCAGTGTGTGGCAGCTTGAAGCGAGATCTTAGTTCCTGCCCAGGAAATGAACCTGGGTAGCCTGGGTGAAAACCAGGAATCCTAGCCACCAGTCCACCAGGGACTACAGGCTAGAAGCAAAGTTGGCTTTTGCTGGCCTTGCCCCTGTTGAAAAATGAATTTCTCAGGGAGGCAAAAGCTGTAAAAACACATACAAAGTTTATAATTAGAGACACTGCACAAGTGGGAGAGCACACAGAGAAACAGTTCATTTGGTTAAGACAGAAGCAAGGCAGAGATGCACACCCAGAGAGAAAGGAGGAGCGCACCATATAGGGCAGTTCTTCCCTGTCTTTGTTTACCTTTGGCTAATTATCTCACTTCTTTTTCCACACCTGACCTGTCTTAGATCCCTTCCCAACATGTGTGCGCATATTTTTGTCGAGGGATTCCAGCACAGAGGACTATGGGGAGGTTGACACACCTATTATGGGGTGGTGCCCCTCCCTTTTTGACCCCCGAGGAGCCTTTCTGTGGATGTGTAGTTGGGGAGATCTCCTTGACCTCAAGAATAGGAAATACATGGTCTCTTTATCTTTTGTCCAAGCAGGACCCGCCATTATCTTTATCTTGGAGTATCTGTCCACAGGGGACAGATGCCAGCTGCCCATCTATCTCCTGCTTCACTAGCACTTATGGGTTCCAACAGTCACAATAGAAGCAGTGACCATGGAGGATATGCTTTGCAACAAAGAGGTTTCTCTCTGATTTTCGGTTGGGTCTGTTGATGCAAAACAAGATGGAAGGTGGAGGAAATCCTTTGACTAAGCCAAGAGAACACCATAGCCTCCATTTGTTGGATGTTTCAGATAATTAGTCTTTGAGCTTGATATGTGTGGAACAGCTCAAATGCTCCATTTTGTAGCTCACTTGTGGGAACAGATCAAGCCCTCAAGTTCCCCTGATGTGTATGTTTCTTACTGAAAGTAGTGTCTTTACTTATTTTTATTTTTTTCTTCAGATTTAAATAACATAAGCTTAAGAATGTGGAATGGGGTGGGGAAGAGCCAAATATGTAATTTTATGAGTAAAAGCACTTGAAATTAAATCATCCCGGGAATTAATGTGCATAGAAAACTGA
This sequence comes from Hyperoodon ampullatus, assembly GCF_949752795.1. NCBI lineage: Eukaryota > Metazoa > Chordata > Mammalia > Artiodactyla > Ziphiidae > Hyperoodon > Hyperoodon ampullatus. Next base: position 33,816,812 of record NC_136913.1, read on the forward strand.
CATCTACAACTTGACTTGAGAAATATATGCCAGTTTCTGGTTGACTGTGTATTTCTTAAGCATATACTATAGAAGAAGTTGTTTGTAGTATTTGTATTTCTCATGTCTAGGGCATTGGGTATCGTGTTTCAGATGATCAGTGAATGCTAAATGAAAGAAATAAGTGGATCATTGTGGTCCTCCTCTCATTTTTGTGGCCTTCAAAAGACTAAAGGAATTTTCGAGCAGTTTATATATCAGTGATCCATGAATTCATTAGTTTATTCTCACAGGAAAATATTAGAACAACCCAGTGAACATTTGGTAGATTCAGCTTCTGCTTTTTTCATGTGCTCTCTCTTCCAAAAACTTTTTAATAAGAAAATTACTCAGGTAGAGACAGCATATTCTAAGGCTTTAAGCTAATGTTGGTTCCTAAGCATCCTTCAAATCAACTTCAAGTATGTCCTGGTAGATCAAGGGAGACTATGTAGATGCAGATATTGGCGATTCTGATCTCCACAGAACAGGAGTGAGTTCACTGCAGAGTTTGGCCCATTCCTAACTCCACCAGGGAAAGTGAAGGGCTTCTGCTGCTCTGACTGGGAAACCTGCCCTCTCTTCTCAGTGGAAGAACAGATCATATGGTTAGCTCATTTTATATGTGGTGATGTGACAAGGCATAAAGCACTAGAACTACAGGGTTTTATTTTCAGGATTACTGAGCAAGTCCCTTTAACAAAGGAGGAGAGAAATATGTCTCTTTGCAACTTGACAGGTAAAGATTTATTTTCTTATCTTTAACTGTGTCCAGTGTGCTTATGGATGGAGAGACTGAGCTCACAGGTGACAGCCTTGAACATGGCATATCACAGAGGCCAGCATCAGGCCCTGCTGTAACTACACTGGCTGGCCAGCCAGGGCTTGCAAGGCAAAGCCAAGGGCTCGCCTTGGGAGCCATTCAGGTTTCATGTTGGAGCATTTAGAAAGGGGAAAGCCAGAGGTACAGAGACATTTTAAAGACCATTTAAGATTGTAAACATACAGGAGGGGAATACAGTGTGCTGAGAATTATAAGAAGTTTGGTCCTCTCAAATTTTCCACAGCCTCATGAGAGGGCCATAAGAAGGGAGGGCAGGAAAGGGACACTGCTCACTAGGCTTTGGCATGAACGCTGAGTCCAAAAGCCCATGGCTATTCTCTGAAGAGGACTCTAGTAAATCATCCACTTGGGCTCATATGTCTGTTCCATTTCTTTGATCTAGCAAAAGAGAACAAATGGTGGCCCTCAAAAGATGAAAACTAAGATGTTGTGACTCCAGTTTAAATTATGGAAGCACTTCAGTATTGTCTTTTAAGCTCTAGTCTTCCTTAGCCTTGTAGAGAGTATAAAAACCAAGAGGCAGTACTGTTAACTTATCAAGAAAAATCAGTATCCTTGGTGTGGTTTGTAAATGAGGCACATATTGTCTGTGAGGTGAGGGTGTGAGAAAAGGAAAAATAAAAAAATAATAATAGAGGCATAGGGAAAATGACAGTTTTATTAAGTGGCCTGGGAGATATCTCAGAGTTGTAGCATTTTTTGTAAACAGGTAGTCTGTATGTGTTGTCAAAATGCAAAGGAGACTCACATACCACTCCATGCCCAGATCTGGAGGATAATATAAAAGCAAAAGGAAATAATTGAGTATAAACTTTGGACCCCAAATTAATAAGTATTTTAAAGAATAGTAGAGATCTCCTTCTTCCTTGGGACCATGGAACCTGCTGACTTGATCAATGCAAATTACAGATGGTTGCTAAGCAATGCCTGTCCTGATGCCAGTCAGGTGATTCTATTATTCTTTGTAGAGTTTCTCTCTGCTTTCTGAGACTATGTATGGCATTTTGTTCTCCAAGAATGCGATAATACTCCTTTTTTAAAAACCATTTAACACTATGAAATCTCAAACATATATATTTTTCTTGAGAATGAAATATGTCTATTCCTGTCAAAACCAGATCATAAGGTTTTTAGAAAAGAAGATAAAATAGAGAAATGTCAGTATTGGAGATGGCTTTCCATAAGCCGATTAGGGAAATGGGGATTAACACTGATGCTAATGCAATTTGTGTGCAGAACTCCTTTTAACATATGTCTCTGGCATCCTCCAAAGTCTCATGGTCTCCAGGGGACAAACCCCATTACTCAGTGCATTTCAGAGTGCTGAGGACAGAAATCTACATGGATATATGGAAAATTATTTCTAAAATTGTACTTTCATATTAAGGATCACCTCATTCTTCCCATAACACCATGCTCATATTTTTTTTTATAACATATGTCATATTCTTTATTCACTGGTCTATCTCCGACTGAATGTCAGCTTCCTGAGTTTGGTGGTTTTATCCTTGTGCTTCCTATATTGGTGGAGCCCAGCATCATGTTTCATACACAGTCTGGGGTATATAAGTGTTTGCTGGGAACCAAATTCACACAGATGCAATTATACTAGCATAAATTTAGTGTAAGCTTAGTTTTATCTCAGCTCTGCCATGTATGTTTTCTTTGGACATAAAACGTTCTTCCTAAAAATATTTTAACTTTGAATTTTAATTTTGTGAATAAACTAGAATAAATTATACATTTTATATCTGACTTCATGGATACAAATAGCCTAATATATACATAGAAACATTTGCACTTCTACTTTTAGCACAGACACATAAAGAGCAAGTCGTCATACCTATCCTTACAATCAGAAGAAGCTGGACAGACTGGAAATTAATGACTTTTCTTGGACCCACCAAAGAACTAAGGTCACAGGGCAACTTGCTACCCCTAAATCTGAAGAGACAAGCACATCTAGAGAAAGAGAGCCAAGATCTGTTTACCTGGAGGAGAAGTTAATAAAAAAGAAGACACAAATTAGCAATATAAGAAAAGGGAGGTCATCACTACTGATCCAAGAATACAGGCATACCTTGGAGATATTGCAGGTTTGGTTCCAGACCACTGCAATAAAGCAAATATCACAAAGTGAGTTGCACACACAAAAAAAATTTTAATTCCTACTGCATATAAAAGTTATGTTTACACTATACTGTAGTCCATTAAGTGTGCAATAGCATTATGTCTTTTAAAAAGTATATAACTTGGGGACTTCCCTGGTTATGCAATGGTTAAGAATACACCTGCCAGTGTAGGGGACATGGGTTCGAGTCTTGGTCCAGGAAGATCCCACATGCCACGGAGCAACTAAGCCCGTGTGCCACAACTGTTGAGCCTGCGCTCTAGAGCCCATGAGCCACAACTACTGAGCCCGCGTGCCTAGAGCCCGTGCTCCACAACAAGAGAAGCCACCACAATGAGAAGCCCGTGCACCACAACAAGGAGTAGCCCCTGCTCACCGCAACTAGAGAAAGCCCACGTGCAGCAACAAAGACCCAATGCAGCCCCCCCAAAAAGTACATGACTTAATGTAAAAATACTTTATTGTTGAAAATTGCTAACCATCATCTAACAATGCAGGGGTGCCACAAACCTTCAGTTTATAAAAAATGCAATATCTGCAAAGTGCAGTAAAGTGAAGCACAATAAAATGAGGTATGCCTGTATTAAAAGGATAATAAAAGACCACTACAAAAAACACTATGCCCATAAGTTTGATAACTTGGATGAAGTGGACCAATTCCTTGAAATACACCAACTACCACTGTTTTCAAAAGCTGCCTTTTGAAACACTAATTCTATGGGCAAATACATTGTGAGTAAAACAGCTGATTTAGAAATGGGATTTGGGGACATAATGTATTTACAAATTGGAGTCAGTCTCTAGTTGGATTTTTAATTGAATATTGGGGTGACATTGAGAGCAGTATAAACATGCAGCAATTCAAAAATAATTATAATAATAATGATAAGAAGAGGAGGAGGAGGAGGAGGAAGAGGAAGAGGAAGAAGAAAGTCATCCTGAAAAGATTCAGTGCAAGAGGGGCTTAGAAATTGCCCCTCTATCTCAGTCTTCAATTTCTTCCATCTCCCTCTGGATTTGTGCCTATTTAAAAGCAATCACATGCTTGGTTCAGTTTTTTTTTCCCATTTCATGCCCACATTCATGGGAGAATAGAGATGTTTTCCTGTGCCTTGTTTGCAGTGGGATTATCTTCTACCCCCTGAAAACATTTGAACACTGTACTGAGCCAGGTGACCTATAAGGTCCCAGATTCAGACTCGCTAGTCTATCTTCAATTCTTTCAGTGTCATAAGGTCCCTCAAACCTCCAGGTCTTTGGTCATGCTGTTCTACCTGCTGGAATTTCTTTTCTTCCTCTTCTGCCTGTATGCTAACTTTTCTGGTTAATCCTTACTTGTCCCTCAAGAATCAGCTCACTTGTTGCTAATGGGTCCCCATAAGCATCTTCACAGTCCTCAGGCTGACTCAGGAGATGCTCCCTTTTCATCTCATCGTACAGTATGACAATGACTGATGTTCTTCCACATGTCCTCTCTCTATGCTGAGCATCTCGAAAGTCAGGGCTGCTCGGTGCCTGGCCTTTAATATGTATGAAATGAGTGCATGAGCCGGTGATGCTCAGGAATGAGAGGCTATGGGTGAAGGTTTAGGAAAACCATCAGAGTCCTCTTGGAATGAAGGAACAGAAAGTCCACAAGAAGGAAGAAGTCAACGGAGAACTAATAAATTTGCTTGGGATAGTGCACTAAATTTCTACACCCTTTTCAGAAAAAAAGTGGCTTGATGACACAAGTGAAAGCATAAGTTGCCAGAATTGATGGGCCCAGATCCAGTTTTATTCCCCAGGAATAGAATATTACATTTCTTTGTAAGAAAAGCAACAGGAAGCCTTATCTGCTGGTCATACTTATTGGTAGGTATTTGCAGGGATGTTCTTATGACTTATTATTCATCAATTGCTTCTTATGAACAAGAATTCCCACCCTAACCAGGTACCAGCAGCCTGGTAGTTGGCATCTGACGATAGCTTCACATCTACTAGACCGAGAAGGAAGTGGCCTTTCTCTGCTTCCCCGTAAGGACTCATGGACATTTGCTGCCCTCGGGGGCTGCTGTACTTGGTGTACAGTCATCAGTAAACCAGGCACTGAAGTCTTGAGTTTTATCTCCTCACTGCACTCACAAGTGATTCATCTTTTCACAACCGTCTGTAGCAAATCAAGAGTAAAGTAACAGAACATCACTGGTAAAACCACTTGGGATTACCAGGGAGAAAACAATGATTCATTGGTCACAAGAGATTATACTTAGAGAGGGGAGAAGTGAAAGCTGTGAAGCATTTGCAGATTCAGCCTGTATGGCATGTTTGCTCAGCACAAGCTCCTTGAGGATGTTTCTATGATGCAGAAATCAATCTGTGGCATCCAAGTTGGCCCTTTATGACCTGTTCAAACACCCATTATACGGAGCTTCACCTTTTCGTGTGCCCTATCGTCATGCAAATACCTCAGCACACTGTGTTGCTCAGCATTTCAGATTATCCCCCTTTGGTCAAACAAACCAGAATGCTATTTCTGGGATTCTTTTCTTCCCACCATCCAGATTTCTCCCTCATTCTGCTACATCCTCCAGTGAATTTTTTGTTTTTATTATTGCTTTAGAGTTCATGGATAATATTTCTTTTGGAAAGATACCAGTAAATCTTCACATTTTACTTTAGCACCAAACTGACATTATACAAGAGAGAGATCTGCAATCCATCATATGAAGGAAAATTTAAATGAATGCCATATAAAACATTCTATAAAATGCGATAAAATCTTCCCACATGCTAGGGCAGGACATGGTTTTCTTCTTCCTGTGGAGAAATAAGTTAACAGAATTGACCCAAATAGATGCCTAGACATAAAACATCACAGGCAAAATGCAGGATACCAGCAGTAATTTTAAACCAAGAACTTACAGATGATTATGCTTATGTCCGGATGGAAAAGTAGTTATATACTCCAAGCAAGGCTGTTTTAAACTTTCTCTTTGAAAGAGAATAATAGATGGGTGAAAAATAATTTTGAGAAATGCCTCAGGGGATAATATATGAATCCATCCATACCTTTTTGTCTTGCTCAACCTAGGCCTGGGGGAGGGGATTCTCTTCCAAATCTATTTTTGATCTAACAAAGTACTTATTAACATTCAAAACAGACACACAGCTCAGTCATTTGTGCTCTCACTGCAACAAAGGATCCTGACAGAGGCTGCCAATCACAGGCGTGCACCTTCCTAGACACAATGACGGGTACAGACTCTGTGCCAGGGAGTCAGAGCGCTTCTCTGGGATTTGGGCTCTGCTCAGCCCCTCTATGATGGTGAAGCTGTGAGGACAAGAGCTGTGAGAGCCAGGCTGAAGAACTCGTGGAAGACGCTGGCTTACAGAAGATAAAGGAGCCCACCGCAGAGAAACAGAGCCTGGCAGAGAGAGCACCACTGTTCCCACTGTCTCAGAGGCCTGGCCACACCACTGCCCACCTTCCCTTGGTTACTGCAGCAGATCGAGTCCCTTTGTGCCTCAATTTGTTCACGTTGAGTTTCTAGGACAGTCCCTGACTAGGATCTTTAACATAAAACTATGTATTTTTTGTTTTGTCTTGTTTTAATCTTCTGCTCCTAATACAGTGTTTGGCGCGGAATAGAAACTCAAAAATAAAACAACAACAAAAAAATAAATTGAAAAGTGGCCTCAAATACTGACCCCCTGCCCTTTCTTTCTTTAATGAATTGTAAAGTGATATGCTAAATGCACTGATAAGCCCAGCAAAACAGTAACTTGTAAATGGAAATGGGGAATTCCATTTTACAAAGGAAGGTCAGACTTAACATTCTTTACTTTTTTTAGCAAGTTTTCACACAAGATAAGGGAAATCTACAAGATGGGCTTCAAAGAGACAGGGGAGGCAATTGGCAAAAAGGTAAACCATCCAGATAGGAAACTAATGTTAGGATGAGGACACTCAGTTCATGTTTTGTTCTGTTTTGGTCTGTTTTTTGTTTTGTGTGATATACTTTTGCCGTTACTAACACTGGAGGTACATTTTTACTATACCTTCCCTAGTTTTAGAATTGGTGTATACTGAAGGGGGCCAGAATGTGCCACCCCAAAATATGTCTCTTTGGCATAAGGATTATTTTGAGCTGCTCAATATTAAGAAATAGACACAAGAGAGGCTCTGAAAACCAAGTAGAAGTTACCCTTTTGTAAGGTAAATTTAAATTTATTAAGGAAATCTCCATTTGTAAGAGTTTCTCCCTTTCTGTACCAGTAAGAGGAGAATGACTAAAACTCTAGAAACAACTACTGATACAGAAGGCCATGACTTAAATCTGCAGAACAAACATACCCTGTTTACTGTGCTTTGCCTGATAACCTCCCATAACTGTCTCACCCCACCCCCAATATGTTTTGTCTTAGCTGAAAGTGGTATTTAAGGTGGTGGCTGGGGCATTTCAGGGAGTTACTCAGTTTTCTTGGGTCTTTCCCATGTATACAGCAGTTATACATGTTTTTAAACTTCTGTTTGTTTTTCTCCTATTAATCTGTCTTTTATTACAGCCAAGCAACTAGAAAGGAAGAGAGAAAATTATTTTTCCTCCCCCAAAATAGATTACTCAGAGAGTAAATTATAGCTACAGGTTGGTGTAGCATGGAGAAACAATTGTGGTTTAGACCAGCATCTGTTGATTGAATCTTCAGAGTTGTGTACTTTTCTTATAAGCATCTCTTAAAGAAATTTGAACTCTGTTATTCTCAAACATTTGGCACTGAATGAAAAATTCAAAAGACAAAGGAAATGGAAGTAGTGGTAAGTTCAAGGAGAAGAGACAGAGAAATTGTGACAAAATGCCGGCATAGGAATAGAAGGGAATAGATGAAGTATAAATTTTTAGAGCTTACCCTAGCATGAAATCTTCTGTTTTTATTGTGTTAAAAAAAAAACCAAACACATAACAAAATTTAAAATCTTAACCATTTTTAAGTACAGTAGTGTTAACCATAAGCACATTGCTATGCAACAGATCTTTAGAAAATTTTCGTCTTATAAAACTGAAACTTTATACTCATTGAAAGTGTTAAGAAATGAAATTCAACTGAGTAAATTTTAAAGATCCTATTGGCTGTATTCAATGATTCATGCATCAGGCAGCACCCAATCCAGCAGATAGAAAGGAGCTCTCAGGAACTGTACAAAATGAAAGACTTTTATAGGCAGAAGGGAATGGGAACAAGGAAGTTATACTAGGCCAAAAAAAAAAAGTGGGTTGATTATTGCAAGGTCTCTTTCCTTTAGGCGGTGTCTGGGGTCTCTCAGGCAGATTATCTAACTAATGCTGATTAGGTGATTCCTGATTGACTGGTTTAAGATTCGTTTTGTGGGAAAGCCAAAACTATAATTCAGTTAAGTCTCAGTTTGGTGACGTGGGACTTAGCATGAACGACTCCAGTTTGGGTGTGTTGTCTTGATTTTAATGAAAGACAACTCCCCTTTTCCCCATGCCTATAGCTCCTGGCAACTACCGTTCTATTTTCTGTTTCTAAGAATTTAACTAATTTGGATATCACATGTAAGTAGAATCAAGCAGTAGTTGTCCTCTTGGCTTATGTAACTTAGCATAATATCCACAAGGCTCATCCATACTGTGGCATATGATGGGATTTTCACCTTTTTTAAGGGAGAATAATATTTTATTGCATGTATATGCCACATTTTCTCTATCCATATATCTGTGATAGATATCAACCTCTTGGCTCTTGAGAATAATGCTGCAATGAATATAGGTGTGCAGATTATCTCTTTGAAATCCTGTTTTCAGTTCTTTTGGATATATACCTAGAAGTGGGATTCCTAGGTCATATGATAATTCTGTTTCTAATTTATTGAGGAGCCTGTTTTTCACATCAGCTGCACCATTTTACATTCCCACCAACAGTGTACAAGGGTTCTGATTTCTCTACATCCTCACCAACACGTCATTTTCTTTTTTTTTTCTTTTTTAACAGAAGCTCATTAAGCTTCCAAAAGACAATTATTTTGAATTCTTTGTCATTTAATTCATAGATGTCTGTTTCTTTGGGTTTAGTTTCTGGAGATTTTTTTTTTTTTTTTTTTTTTTATTAAGTGAGCCATGTTTCCCTGTGTCTTCATATGCCTTGTTGGTTTTTGCTGGGATTTGGGTATTTGAAAAAAAAAAATCCACCTCTTCTGGTCTTTACAAACTGGCTTTGTACAGAAGACCTTCACCAGTCAACCTGGCTAGAGATTCTAGGGGCATCTCAAACATTTTCTGACGATGTGTCTTCTCTGTGCTTGTGCATATAATTTCCCAACTGTACAGATTTTCCAGTTTGCTTTTCAGGATCTTGTAATATCTTGTTCCCTCCAGTGTCTGTTATGGTTCTCTAGGTGCTCTGTTGCTACAACAAGCCACCAAGCTTTACTTTGTTCTCAGCAGCCCCCAGGGTTCAAAAGTAAGCTGGTTCCCCATCAACACTCCAACTCAGGGGAGACAGAAGCCAGTCCCTCAGGCATCCCCCTGAATGGCTGGAATACTGGGTATACGTTCCACTTTTCTCTTACCCTCCAAAGGACAAGCACTGAGTTGAGTGTTTTCTTCCAGTCACCCCAAGCTGTGCTGGCTTTGGGGAAGGGCTATCATGGGTGAAATGTAACAATTTTTCTTACCCATTTCAATGTGACTATTCTTGGCTTTCCCCTTTCCTGGGGTACTGAGTCATCTTCAATGGTTTCTGGAGTTCTCATAAAGGCTTTCTGGGCCATATATTGTTGGTAAGTCAGTGTCTCTGTGGGGAGCAAGGTCTGAGGGTTCCTATTCTGCCATCTCACTGACATCAGTCCTAAATCTTCATTCGTGTTTTATGATAAGGATCAGGTCACTGAGAGAAGAGAAATGAGTTTTATATACTGAATAATTATTATAATAGTCGTTGACTTTTCTTTAATGCTTACTATGAGAGTGACACATGGTATACAGATGGTCCCAACTTAACGATGGTTCAACTTACGATTTTTCGACTCTATGTTGGTGCAAAAGCCATACGCATTCAGTAGAAACTGTACTTTGAATTTTGAATATTGATCTTCTCCCAGACTAGAGATATGCCCTACGATACTTTCTTGTGATGCTGGGCAGGGACAGCGAGCCACAGCTCCCAGTCAGCCACACCATCATGAACGTAAATAACCAATGCACTTATAATAATTCTGTACCCATACATCTATTCTGTTTTATACTTCCAGTACATTATTCAATAAATTACATGAGTTATTAACACTTTCTTATAAAATAGGCTTTCTGTTAGATGATTTTGCCTAACTGTAGGCTAATGTAAGTGTTCTGAGCATGTTTAAGGTAGGTTAGGCTAAACTATGATGTTTGGTAGATGAGGTGTATTCAATGCATTTTCAGCTTATGATATTTTCAACTTACGATGGGTTTATAGGGGCATAACCCCATCATGAGTCAAGGAAGATCTGTGTGATAAAATTCTCACAACTGTATCTATAAAGATTCCAAATACCACTTCCCTCTCCCAATTTACCCAATAAGAAAACTAAAAGAGGGTGGCCTAAGGGTGCTTTTCTAGTCAATAGTAGGAATGGGGTTTGCACCAAGGCAATCTAAATCCATGGCCTGTGGGTTTAACAAGTTGCTTCAAAGTCTTTAGTATTTGAAACTGTAGGATTATATAAAAGCCAAAAACAAACAAAAAAGCAAAACAAAAACCAGGAGGTTATTTAGTTTTGTGAGTTAACATGAATTTTATTGTTTAACATCATAGGAAACCAAGAAAGTCACAGGTAATAAAGCATTAAATAACATAGCTACACATACAAAACATTTTCAGAAATTCTTAGACTTTGGGGGAAGAAGAATGTTTAACCTAAAGTTGATTTAAATCTGATAAGTATACCATTCAAAGAGAGATTGATTTCCACCAGTTTCTCCATGGGATCATAATTCTGTCTCTGAAGTAATCCCAGATGCCCATTAGAAAAGCCTTGACTAAAACATATTAACAAGCCCTAAATTTGTTTAGTCAACGGAAACCTCCATACATGCTCAGGGGGTAGTTTTCCAAACCCAGTCAGATGTAGGGATTTATGGCATATTAGCTCCCTCCAGGATAACTTTATGTTCAACCCCCCAAAACCCAGCAAAACCCTACAAGCTGGTTCCATCACCCCCTCACTAACATCTCATTCAACTTTCCCATGGTACACAGTGATTTGTGGAATTTTATCTCTTCCAGTGCTTAAGATTCAACTTTGCCATGTTTTCTTTATTGCAAGTAATAAGAACAATTACTTTTTTTTTTTTGGTTTTAAAGTGACAGGATGAGTTTTATTTTTTATATTTTTAACTTTGTTATATTTGTACTTTTTTTTACGGTAGGTCCTTGTTGGTTATCTATTTTATACATCTTTAACATTTATTGATTGATTGATTGATTTTGACTGTGTTGGGTCTTTGTTGCTGCGCGCAGGCTTTTTCTCTAGTTGCAGTGAGCGGGGGCTGCTCTTCATTGCAGTGCGTGGGCTTCTCATTGCAGTGGCTCCTCTTGTTGCAGAGCATGGTCTCTAGGCATGTGGGCTCAGTAGTTGTGGCTCACGGGCTCTAGAGCACAGGCTCAGTAGTTGTGGCTCACAGGCTTAGTTGCTCCACGGCATGAGGGATCTTCCCGGACCAGGGCTTGAACCCATGTCCCCTGCACTGGCAGGCAGATTCCTAACCACGGAGCCACCAGGGAAGTCCAGTTATCTATTTTAAATATAGCAGTGTGTACATGTCAATCCCAAACTCCCAATCTATCCCTCCCTCTTACCCTTCCCCTAGGTGGAACAATAAGAACAATTTCTAAGGCAGATTATGTCAATAAATTTTCTTCAACTACCTACTTTTTCTATATTACTCATTTTGCTTTCTCTTTTTTTTGTGTTTTTTGCAGTTTTAACACTTCGTATAAGATGAGAGAGAAAGCTGAAGGGTATTGGCCAGATATTTTCTTTGTAAAATACTTGTTCTAAAGTTCCAGTACTTAGAAAAATGTTAACCTCATTTATCACACACACACACACACACACACACACACAGTATGTTTCTTATTTATAAGTCACGGCTTTCTTAATTATCACTCATCAAGGACTTACCTGATTCACAAGCTAGCAGCCTCCAAATTACCCTCCCTGCCTATGGTTTCTTCCCTTCCAATCCTTTAAATTAAATTGCATCAAGTAATAATCATTGCTCAGGGTAAAAGAATAAAAAATTAAAACAGTCTCCCTAAAGCACAATTTCTAATAAGCAAAGCGTAGATGAGAAAGTAAATGTAAATGGAAGGTACAAATGCAAGAGAAAAAAAACCAACACTAGAGCAAAATCTCAGTAGAACTTCAGATGCGATTATTCAGTATTGCTGAGCAGAGTCAGGGCTCATTAGTTCTGGGGAAAAGTAAGAATATGCACGAGGGCAAGTAAAGTTGGTTGATTCCTCATAGTGCTTCCTATTCCCTCAGCAAATATTACCATTTCACTCCACTCAAAAAGTAAAATGAATAATGCTTTTTACTGGCCTTTGGAAAACTTCCTCTATGCATTGAATGTCATTTAATTTGGCTCATAATCCTCCGTGAAATAGTGTAAGGGTGTATATTACTAGTTTTAATATTAGTGGGTAGGACTATGGCTAAGTAACTTTTTTCCAGGTTACTGAGAGGCTTATAGTATTCAACTCTTCTGCCTCCTGAAACATTCACTTTGCAATACAAAACTAAAACTATAATTACGGATATGTCTACACGATACCAAAATAACAGATGGATTTAGCTAGAAAAACAACATGCACATTTATGGAATTGTATACTCAAACAAATATGAACTGACAGATTTTTCATATTTTCATTTTAATTTGGGTGTTGTGAGCATACAGCTGAAGTGTGACAAAGCCCATGATAGTAATTGAAATTCAGAGCAGTCAATTTTAGAAAACACTTACTGTGTTGATCATCTACACGTATTGTACTTTTGGATACATACTTATTAACAAAATTTGTTTCCTATCACTCATGTCTGTCCTCTTAATGGCCATCACAACCAAGTATTTCCTATGCCTGAAATACCGCAGAGTGTGAAGTGCCACTAATTTCCTTTGATGTCATAATTTCAGAGCCATGTAGAGAGAGTAATTAGGAGCTTCATTCAGTGTTATGGTGACAGCTTGGCTCTCTTCGACGGTACATAAATCTAAACTAGGGAGAGTGTGTGTGATGTGGAGACAAGAGACCTGGCTTGGGTGACCAAAGGGATTATCTTTGTCCCAGCTCTATCATCACCTTCATGGAGGAAGTTGGAAATGTTAGCTAGCCCTTTTTAGCCTCAGTTCCCTCAATTTCAGGAGAGAAGGAGGGAGGAAGGAAGGAAGGAGGGAAATGAATGGGGGGGAGAGAAAGAAATGTGGGAAGGGAAGGAAATAAATGGCAGAGGGACAGAGGAAAGAAACAGTAAGGGAACAAAGGGACACAATTTCTGAAATATGAGTGTTATTACATGTGCCCATAGAATTCATATCTCATCTCCAGCCGCCCACTACCCCTCCACTTGAACAGAGACATTTTCACTATGTTCATTCACTTAAAAAACACCTACCATTTGTAAACATTATGCTTTGTGCCGGGAATACCACAATAAATACCACATCCTGCCTCCATTCAGAGTTTTCAGAGTGCAGTGAGGGTAATATACATTAATTTATATAACAAGACAATTATATCGCTGTCACTTCTGTGAATAAAACCCGTCACAAAAAGGATGACATTTTTTCCATAAGTACTTTTTGTTTTGTTTCCTTTCCATGCTCTTCAGGTATCACTCCTTTTATGTTTTCTGACTTCTCTGCTATCTTTAGGCTTCTCTGGATCTGGAGCAGACAGCAAAGCAAATCAGTAGGCCAAAATAAGATTGGCCAAAATAGGATTTCCTTACTGTCTTGCCAGGATCACCTTTAATTTTGCAGTTTCATCTTCCAGTTCTTTTTCTGTCTTATTTCTCTTACTCTTCCCCCCGCCACCCTGCCCCCAGCCCATTCTCTCAGGTTTTCCTCCCACTGGATGTCAATCTATTGGTAAGGAGGCTGCCCTAATAATTATCCCAACAGGGGCATTTCTCCTAATGGTTCTCACCTGCCTTGTGTGGCAGCACAGGCTGCAGAGCTCATCACACAGATTTTTGGACTCTTTATCTCCATATTCCCAGGGATTCATGCAAGGAGCCAAGGAGGAATGGTTTGGGCCAGTACCTAGGCTCATCCTGCTGCTGGACCTAGTGTGATACATCTGTCCTCTGTTTTACCTGCAAAGTAATTAAACTACAAACAAATTCTCTAGGTCACCAGAGCTGTTAAGGTCCAAATACGCCTGCCATCTGTGTTTCCTGAAAATTACTGAGTGGCAGATTGTGCTTGGCAGGTATTTTCTGTTCTCCAAACAGGCATTTATCAATCAGCAAATTCAGTGCTTTCAAACTCACCACTTAGTAAACATCACAGCTCATTTTATAGATTTGGAAGTGTTGGTATTTCTCTGAGCAGGCTCAGAAATAGTTTGGGAAATGCTTTTACATGCCGTCCTGCCAAATCCCCCAACAGAATTCTCACTTCCTACTCACTGCCAGACTATGTTCCAAAGCCAAGGCCAGGAAACAGACTGTAGCCTCCAAAGGAAGGAAGGTTCAACTATTAGAGACAGATGATTGAATAAATAAACCCTACAACCTAAACCGATTTGTTCACGCACAGATATTAAGTTGTTTTTGGTAGATACACAAGAGCAGGCACAGTTCTGATGTGGATAACGGCTGAAGAAGCCCCAGAGCCTCACTTCCAGGTCATACTAAAAGCCAGCTTTGAATCAAACTCTAGCATATACCCATTTATTTAATTACCCATTATCAAGTGTCCATAAAGCAGTTCAGGCAACTTGGGAGTGGCACCTGATAAGTGCGTTTTTAACAAGCATCTTAGATGATCCTGAAGCACACAAAAGTGTTAAAACCACTGCCTCAAGCTGTGCCTACATCAGAGCTAATGGCTACCTTAGTCCCCTCCTTTTTGGTCTCTTTTTTTTTAATTGAAGTATAGTTAATTTAAAATGTTGTGTTAATTTCGAGTGTGCAGCAAAGTGATTCATATATATATATATATATATATATATACACACACACACACACGTATTCTTTTTCAGATTCTTTTCCATTATAGGCTATTACAAGATATTGAATATAGTTCCCTGTGCTATACAGTAGTTCCTTGTTGTTTACACATTTTATATATGGCAGTGTGTATATGTTCATCCCAAACTCCTAATTTATCTCCCCCACATACACTTTGGTAGCCATAAGTTTGTTTTCTATGTCCTTGAGTCTCTTTCTGTTTTGGAAATAAGTTCATTTGTATCATTTTTTAAGATTCCACATATAAATGGTATCATGTAATATTTGTCTTTGTCTGGCTTGCTTCACTTAGTATAATAATCTGTAGGTCCATCCATGTTGCTGCAAATGACATTATTTCATTCTTTTTTATGGCTGAGTAATAGTCCATTGTATATATGTTCCACATCTTCTTTAACCATTCATCTGTCAATGGACATTTAGGTTGGTTCCATGTCTTGGCTGTTTGTAAGTAGTGCTGCTATGAACATTGAGGTACATGTATCTTTTTGAATTAGAGTTTTCTCTGGGTATATGCCCAGGAGTGGGATTGCAGGATCGTATGGCAACTCTATTTTTAGTTATCTAAGGAACCTCCATACTGTTCTCCATAGTGGCTGCACCAATTTACGCTCCCACCAACAGTGTAGGAGGGTACCCTTTCTCCACACCCTCTCCAGCATTTATTATTTGTAGACTTTTTAATGATGCCCATTCTGACTAGTGTGAGGTGATATCTCATTGTAGTTTTGATTTGCATTTCTCCAATAATTAGCAATATTGAGCATCTTTTGATGTGCCTGTTGGCCATCTGTATGTCTTCTTTGGAGAAATGTCTGTTTAGGTCTTCTGCCCATTTTTTGATTGGGTTGTTTGGGTTGTTTTTGATATTCAGCTGTTTGTATATTTTAGAAATCAATCCCTTGTCAGTAGCATCGTTTACAAATATTTTCTCCCAGTCTGTAGGTTGTCTTTTTGTTTTGTTGATGGTTTCCTTTGCTGTGCAAAAGCTTTTAAGTTCCATTTGTTCATTTTTGTTTTTATTTCCATTATGCTAAGAGACGAATCCAAAAAAATATTGCTGCGACTTATGTCAAAGAGTGTTCTGCGTATGTTTTCCTTTAGGAGTTTTATAGTATCTGGTTTTGCATTTAGGCCTTTAATCCATTTTAAGTTTATTTTTGAATATGGTATTAGAGAATGTTCTAATTTCGTTCTTTCACATGTAGCTTTAGGAGCTAGAAGAGACTGGGAAAAAGCTACTGGAAGGCTGTCGAGGGAAGGTAATATTTGAAGCCAATTGGATGTGTATTACACATGCTCTTCAGCTTTGTTTATTTTACAAAGCATAGAAATTATCTGTGGAAGTTGTTTTTAAGTAGAGAGGTATGGAAACTAACCCACGCCTGGTGAACCTGCATGCATGCTGTGGGAGAGTCTCATGTATTTTGCAAAAGATCTGTTGTTGATTCTAGTGCACAGCCGTGTTTGTGAATCATTGATACGGAGCTAGCTGTGTTGACCTAAAGCAAGTAGACTGCCAGGTCTTTCTCCAGTGAATATGGGTTTATTCAGGATCAGCAGAGAATTGCAATTCTGGGCCTGCACCCATGGCGAGCCTTGTGCAAGTGCTTGCCCAGCAAGGGAAGGAAACTGCTTTTATAGAGGGGGGGGAAAAAGAACTTGGGAGGCCCATAGTAAACAAAGAGTCCATGGCTTTTCATTGGCTGAGTCCTTGCCATGAAAGAACAGGAATCTTTCTTCTTTCTACCTGCTGGACTCTGCAATCATTGTAGGGCATGAGAGCTCCCCTTTTGGTCTTCCGACTATTTAATTGAGGTTTCTGTTTATTAATTTTGTACAGCTAGAAGCCACTTTCTGTTTCTCCAATCCAAGTTTAGAGCTTCCAGCAACAGGAAAACACTGTACATTTCTGTTCCCAGAGTTGCTATTAATTAGCATTGCAATCTCAGACATGTCACTTGATATATCAGAGCTTCGGTTTTCTTACAAGAAGTCACTTTAAATACAAGCTAATACAGATATTCTGATAAAATGTTATCCATTTTATCCCAGTCATTCAAAGGCACAAGTCTTTGTTACAGGTATAGCAGGAGGCAATATTTTGACAATAACCAAGGTTTTCTTTTTCCTGTTATTTTTAACAATCTTGGGCACACCACCCAGTTGGGTTGCCGGTATTCCATGAGTCAGGAAAGGGCTAACTCAGCTGGGAATTAAAGAAGTTAAGTGAGTTTCTGAGTAGATTTTATAAACTCATAGAACACACAAGTTGTGAAAACCTGACATTGTGGAATGCCAAGAAACTCAGCCTTTAAAGAAGCAGACCTAGAGTTTATGCCATATGTATTTAACTCAAAAGTTTGTATGAGGATGTAAGAACAGTTTTCTGCCTATGGGCAGGTAAAGAACCCATGTATTTGGCAGAGGTAATCAAGGGAGTTAAACTGTGGATTAAATATTCCAGGGTTATGTAACAGGGTTTAGTGTGTGTGAGAAATCTAGACAGAGTTAGTGGGACCCAAACATAAAGAGGGGTTAGTGAAAGGCCCCTGGAGAAGTCCCAAAGCCACTTTGGCATCTGAAATCTAGAGTAGCAAGTTGTAAGTGCATGTCCCTCAATGTAGTAGGTCAGAGAGCATCTAAAATGGCATCTTCCCTTCAGAGGGATATAAAAATGAATAAGAGTGGCCTGGAGACTTAGAAGCCTCAAAATGACAGGAAAATGAAGGCACGCATCGGCTTGTAATAAATTGGGCATGGCAGAGCGGAAAGAATATGGGCATTTGAGCCACAGAGGTAGTTGATAGATGTCAATCATTAAAATTGATTAAGCTTATACATCTCAGCCAAAGCCAGCATGGGTTCTTAATTCTAATGTTAAGTTATACATTATCTATCTATCTATCTACCCATTCATCCATCCATCCATCCCCCCACCCATCCATTCATCCATCCCAAATGCCAGCTTATTTATAAATCCCCCTGGAATATAGATCAGGACAAATAGAAGGAAAGGGAAAAAAGGAAATTCTACCTTAGGAGAGACTGAGTTTCAAACCAGAACTTACTGAATGTACCTTGAATTTGAAAGATTAAATTTTCTACCACTGAGTTGAAATGAAAGCTCAAGTTCAAAATTTTGTTTAGTTATGGAGGCAAAAATATAGGGACATGTTTGCTCTCCTGTTGTTGGTGACTGTATCCAATAAATATTTCTCTACCCTAGGACAGCATTGCTTTCCTCATTAGAGACAAATTATTTACTTATTATCTAATGTCTCTACCCTTTGATGAATATGGTAATTAGGTCTCTGTCCAGAATTTAGTATCCTAAAATAGTGACTATCTGTATAAATAGTGACAAAACAGCTCATGGTTGCCTGGGTAACAGATTACATCCCCAGCACCTACTGCAATCTGACTTAGGCCTATTTGGTTTTTGCCCAATGCTTAGTTTATTTTTGACAGACAGTGCTGCTCAAAAGTTGGGTGTGGGTAAGGGTAATTGCTTCCTCTTAACTTTTCTGTCAGGATATCTTAAGTCTTAGAACAAATGCTGCCATAAATACAAACATAGAGTAATCAAACATTGATTATCAAGCAGACATAAAACGGTTCATACAGCCTATTCTGTGGGTTCCATGAACTCCAGAATTCTGTCCCTCTAGGTATTTCAGCTACCTCCTTGCATGAAAGGGTCCTAGACAGATCCAAAACCATTGCAGAGGCTGGAATCTGCAAACACTATAATAATTATCACTATATATCCTCTCAGACTCATGGTTCTCATACTTGGGTACACATGGGGATCACCTAGGAAGCTTTAAAAACCCCTAATGAGGGCTTCCCTGGTGGCGCAGTGATTGAGAGTCCGCCTGCCGATGCAGGGGACGTGGGTTCGTGCCCCGGTCCGGGAAGATCCCACATGCCACGGAGCAGCTGGGCCCGTGAGCCATGGCCACTGAGCCTGCTCGTCCAGAGCCTGTGCTCCGCAACGGGAGAGGCCACAACAGTGAGAGGCCCGTGTACCACAAAAACAACAAAAAACAACAACAACAAAAAAACCCCTAATGCCTGGACTGCTCCCCCAAGGATTCTGATTTAATTGTTCTGAGGTGTGGCTTGAGCATTTGCAGCTTTTTAAAGCATTCCAAGTACGTCTAATGTGCAGCCAAGTTTAAGAACTGCATTCCTAAACAAATAGCAGGAGAAATGATCTTGGGCTGCATTCCAAAGGGTAAAGTCTATCAACCTCATTAGATTCTTAAAAACTCTTTGTGCGGGGATGGGCAGTAACTTCCGCCCTAGATTCAGCCAGTCCATAAACCTTAATTACTTTTTATTTCACCTATGTGAGTCCATTTACAAAAAAACATCATTCTAGACAACATGCCTATTTCACCAATAAAATTTCATTTCTGGCATTTAATATGTTAATTTGCAAAGCGCAGTTTGTTGACTGAAAAACAAGGAACAAAGGCACTCTCAGTAGCCGCCTCTTGTGTATGGACTTCCTACTTGAACGCCAGCTGACCACACTTAGACTGTACATTGATATCTGGACCCGAGTTAGTATTTGAACTAACTTTTAAAATAATACATGTAAAATATATGTGTGTGTGTGCATCTGTATGTGTGTGTAGAATATTTTAAAGTAAAATTAGTATATAACATTATGTAGTTTTCAGGTGTACAACATTATAATTCGACATCTGTGTACTCTATAATGTGATCTTCACCAAAGGTCTAATTACCATCCATCATCATGCAATTGACCCCCTTCACCCATTTTGCCCACTCCTCAGCTCCCTCCCCCACTAGTAACCACCACTCTGTTCTCTGTATCTATGAATTTGTTTTTTTTTTTTTTTTTTTTTTTGCGGTATGCGGGCCTCTCACTGTTGTGGCCTCTCCCGTTGCGGAGCACAGGCTCCGGATGCGCAGGCTCAGCGGCCATGGCTCACGGGCCCAGCCTCTCCGCGGCATGTGGGATCCTCCCAGACCGGGGCACGAACCCGTGTCCCCTGCATTGGCAGGCAGACTCTCAACCACTGCGCCACCAGGGAAGCCCTGTTTTTGTTTTATTTATTCATTTCTTTTGTATTTTTTTACATTAAACATATGATGGAATCATAAGGTATTTGTCTTTGTCCATCTGACTTATTTCATTTAACACAGTACCCTCAAGGTCCATCCATGTTGTCACAAATGGCAAGATTTTATTCTTTTTTATGGTTGAGTAGTGTTCCATTCTCTCTGTATACCACATCTTCTTCATCCATTCATACCTTGACAGACATTTAGGTTGTTTCCATAACTTGGCTATTGTAAATAAAGCTGCAGTGAACATGGGGCTTCATATATCTTTTTGAATTAGTGTTTTCTCGTTCTTCATATATACCCAGAAGTGCAATAGCTGGATCATGTGGTAGTTCTAGTCTTAATTTTTTGAAGAATCTCCATACTGTTTTCCACAATGGCGGTACCAATTTACATTCCCACCAACAGTGTACAGGGGTTCCTTTTTCCACATGCTTTCCAACACTTGTTATTTCTTGTCTTTATGATTACCAGTCTAACAGGTGTGAGGTGATTTCTCACTGTGGTTTAGATTTGCATCTCCCTAGTAGTGATGTTGAACATCTTTTCATATGTCTGTTGGCCATTTGTTGTCTTTTTTGGAAAAATGTCTGTTCAGATCCTCTGCCCATTTTTTAATCAGGTTATTTGTCTTTTTGTTGTTGAGCTGTATGAATTCTTTATATATGTTGGATATTAACTGCCTATAGTCCCACTTGTTTATTTTTGCTTTTGTTTCCTTTGCCTTTGGAGTCAGATCCACAAAAACATTGCTAAGACCAATGTCAAGGAGTTCCCTGCCTATGTTTTCTTCTATAAATTTTATGGTTTCAAATCTTACATTAAAGTTATTTTTTTGTGTATGGTGTAGGATAGTGGTCTAGTTTCATTCTTTTGCATGTAGCTGTCCAGTTTTTCTAACAGTATTTATTGAAAAGACTGTCCTTTCTCCATTATATGTTCTTGGCTCCTTTGTCATAAATTAATTGTCCATATATGTGCAGGTTTATTTCTGGGCTCTATTCTGTTCCACTGATCTTTGTGTCTGTTTTTATGCCAATACTGTACTTTTTAATTACTATCACTTTGCATCAAAGTTTGAAATTGGGGAGTGTGATACCTCTAGCTTTGTTCTTTCTCAAGATTGCTTTGGCTCTTCAGGATCTTTTGTGATTCCATACAAATTTTAGATTTATTTGTTCTAGTTCTGTGAAAAATGCCATTGGAATTTTGGTAGTGATTGTGCTGAATCTGAGGTTGCTCTTGGTAGTATGGACATTTTAATGATATTAATTCTTTCAATCCATGAGCACCAAATACCTTGCCATTTTTTTTGTGTCTTCTTCAGTTTCTTGTGTGTAAAATTTTAAATAAATTGTAGACAGTATAACACCCCTGCCCACTGTCATCATATAGGTCGCCTGGATCCTGGGTGCCATTTACAACTCCTTCTACTGGGAGGGAATGTTCTCAACTTCTTCCATTGGAAGTCAATATTTGTTTCTCCCAGAAGACTGCATTTCTAAGCAGTTGCTTCATCTTCCTCTCACCTCAACAACGAATTTTTAATCCCGGTAATAGTAGTGTTCAGTCTTAAATTGCCTTGAGAAAACAGCATAGTGTTGTCTTTGTTTGGAAAGTTCAGTTACAATAGCCTGATTTCAAAACACAAATCTCTGGCCATGCTCTCTTGTCTAGAGGAGAGTCGTGGTCTGTCTCTTGGCATTAACTGTCTGGCTCCAAAGAAGCATAGGTAAGAACAGCTCTCAAGCTGTCTCAGTAATATGTTGACCCTACTCCTGAAGTCACTTGGGCCTCAGTGACCTCCTAATCCTGCCTCACCTTCCATATTACTGGTCATGTTATCTTAATAGTTATAGCTTATTACATAAATTTTTGTTTTGCTTTTTTTTTTTTAAGGGAATACAGAGAGTAGGATGCTGTGGTATAATGAGAGCTTCAGTTGTTGTGGAAATGCTCTACCATTTCTGTGATATTGTGATTTATAATAAGAAATGTATGTGTGGTCTTTGTCTCCTGTCTGGCGCAGAGCTCCTAAAACCCTTGGAATTTCCTAAGTGATGATAGCGATAAAGGTGTCTTTTGTTATACTAATGAGGTGACCTTTGAACTGCACCTAATGATGGGGGCTGGTTGCCAGGGGAACCAATCATGTGATTAGAGCATTGGAACTTTTATTCTCACCACCCTGACCTCTGGCGTGGGAAAAGGGACTAGAGGTTGAATCAATCACTAATGGCTAAGGATTTAATTAGTCATGCCTGTGTAATAAAGCCTTCATAAACACCCAAAAAGATGGGGTTCAGAGAGCTTCTGGGTTGATAAACCCACGGAGGTGCTGGAAAGTGGTACTTCTGGAGAGGGCATGGAAGCTTCACACCCTTTCCCCACACCTTGTCCTGTGCATCTCTTCCATCTGGCTGTCCTGAGTTACATCCTTTTATAATAAACTGATGACACAGTAAATGTTTCTCTGAGTTCTGTGAGCTGCTCTAGTAAATTAGTTGAGCCCAAGGAGGGGGTCCTTGGAACCTCCAGTCTATAGCTGGTCAGTCAGAAGCACAGGTGATAACCTAGACTTGCCACTGGGATTATTACCCAAAAACTGGGTTTACCTCTTGGTGGGTGTGAAGCCAGAAGACACAACCAAGTCAAAGACCAGGAAAAGGAAGGATTTATCACTTGCAGCCAGTAAAGAGAGCACTGTGGATCTTTCCTAAAGCAGTGTCTCCCTGAACAGCAAAATTGGGGAGGTTTTAAGCTAAGGGTACATGTATATTCATGAAGGGGCTTGAGCAGAGGAGAATTCAGCATAGAATTGGGGCAGAGGTTGACAGGGCCTAAGCTTTAGGTGATTGAAGTCACGAGGATCAGTAAAGGTCAACATCATCATTCCTCAGGTTCTGGCCAATCTGGGGTCTCAAGGTGTAGTACCATCCTCCACCTGGGTGGGGACCTTTGTTCCTGCATAACTCAAAGATATGTATCAGATTGTTATGTATATCCCTTGAGGAGGAAGTAGGACTCTGTTTTATCACTGAACTACTGTTTCTTGACTGCTTTTACTTTGTTCCCACATTCCTTTGTTCCCTTAAGATCATAAATTACTGAGATCTGTTCAAGGGAAAGCATTGTGGCTTAGATCACAAAATGACTTAGACCAAAAATAGCCTCTCTTATGTCAAGAAAGCCATGCTGCTTCTCTTTCTCTAGGGACGCCGTACCCTATCTGCTTACAGCATCTGCAGGAGGGGGGCAGTTTTGTAGGATTGACCCCTTAACCTGTGGGGTATGACACTATCCCCACTTAGATAGTGTCAGAATTGAGTTCAATTGTAGGTCACCCAGCTGGTGTTGGAGAATTGCTTATTGGTGTGGGAACACCCGTCCCCACACACATACACCCACATGTTGGAATTGGTGACCAGACCTTTAACTCCCAACCCAGGGACTGACTGGGCTTTTTAGCTCAGGTGTGGACTCCTACTTCTTTCTGGAAAACCGACGTTGTCAGGTAACACACTTATACCGTGAGCTGAAACGTCTTTTCCTTTCTGAGAAGAAGTTTAGTACTTGCAGGAGCAACTCAGAGTTCACATAGAGGCCTTCATGGTATTTTCCCATAGCCATCCATAGTGTTTTTCCTTATGCTGACATTCCTGTGTCAGCCCTGGAGACATGATGGATTATGCAATACTCTTACACTCGGGCTCATTACAACCCATTGTTTGCAAATCATTAAATACTTCTGAGAGTCTCATTTCTCTCACAAGGTGGCAGTTTGGCCTCAAGCTAATCACACCCTTTCCCATCTGTTAGTATTAGTCCTTGAGGCAGATGTATTGTTATAGTGCATAAAAATTCTTTGGAAACTCAGACCAGGCCTCATTTAGGGTACTACAAATACTAAAATCATAAAATCCGGTGTACACTTATGCAACTTGTGTTACATTTTAGCACACCTCATTTTCCATTTCCCAATTTGCGAAGGAAAGAAAACAACCCTGAACATTTATGGTGAACTCAGCCACTTCTAGATTTCTATCAGTATTATTTAGGGAGGAAATTCTGGATTTTAACCTTCATCATCTTTTTTTCCTCTGGGATACTTATACTGTGGATGATGGTAAAGGAGAGCAGAATTTGCCACCCCCAAATATGTCTCTTTGGCATAAGGATTATTTTAGGCTGGTTATTTTCAAGAAATAGCAAACAGGAAAAGTTGTGAAACCTAAGTTACCCTTTTGTAAGAGATATTGAGATTTACCAGAGAAATCTCCATTTGTAAGGGTGTCTCCCTCTCTTACCAGGAATAGAAGGATGACTGAATCTCTGAAACTCTCATCAATGGAGAAGACAGTGACTTAAATCTGCATAACAATCTTACCCATGTTTACTGTGCTTCCCCCCCCCCCAAACCTCCCATAACTGACTCCCCACTCCTCCCCCACAACATCTTCTTTTGTCTTTAGCTGGAGATGGTATTTAAGGTGCTGGCTTGGGCCTTTTGAGGGAGGTACCCGGTTTTCTTGGGCATCTCCCATGTATAAAGGAAGTATACATGTCATTAAACTTCTGTTTGTTTGTTTTTTTTTCCTGTCAATCTGTCTTTTATTATAGGGGAGTCTCAACCAAGAACCTTGAAGGAAGAGGGAAGGGATAGAGAACCAAGAGGGAAGGGATATGGGAACAGATGTATATGTATAACTGGTTCACTTTGTTATAAACCAGAAACTAATAAAATTAAAAAAAAAAAAGATCCTAGAAGGGTAGAAGGAAAATTATTTTTTCTTCCTACAGTGGAATACTTTATATTGTCATATTAGGCTTTGTATTTTGTCCCTGTCACTTCCTGCACACTATGGCCTCTGCTGAGATGCCTCTGAATTTGTCATCAGTCCCATGAAGACATGTTGATGTCTGCTCTCTGATACCAGATCTACAAAGGGCATACGTCATCTTCCTCATCTAAAACACTGAGTCCCTTCACATCCACCGAGTCTTCCTCAGACTCTCTCCATACGCCTTTCAGGTTCACCAGAAATCTTCTCTGGTTCAAAACCTTCAACATTCTTAGATAGCCATCATAGACTGAAAAAAACTTAAGAATGCAAGCAACTTGGGACAGTCTCAGGATTTTTCCACAATGACACTTGACCTATGGCCATTTCTTCTGTGAGGCTGTAGATGTTAGCATGTTGCACTCCTGGAGTTCTAAGTAGGAAGTGGGGAATAAATCATATCTGTGAGCCTATTTCATCTCAAATTGGGAGCTCTGCCTCCACCTAGTGGCATCCTCTTCTGGACCTACATCAGTGACTCTCTTCTGCTCCTTTCCCAGTTCTATCTTCTCTTCCAAAGAGTTATATTCCTAGGGTAGGAAAGACCAGCTCTTCCATCAATATGCGTTCTTCTATACCTGTTGTTCTGTGAGACTTACCTCTCAGTGTTCAAAGCGGAGATTTTGGAAGCCAGGGGAAAAGTTTCCTTTTTGAAATGCTAGCGTAAACACAAACCCAAAATAAGGAAAAAAATTAATTTTCCATGATATAATAAAGGAAAGAAACTTTCCCATCCATTTTCTTAGAATACTTCCTGTATAAAACATATGTATATATTTTTTTCTGCTCTTCAAAATGTAAATATATAAGGCTTTTAAAAGGCTAAATAATCCTCTTGCCAATTTTACACCCCAGAGATATTTTTCTTAAAGGCCTGAAGACATCTCTTTGAAATGTAAGCATTAAGAAAGATACCACCCCATCTTCTAGTCTCCCTGAGAGGTTGACCTAGGCATCTGACACCAGGTTGTAACTAGTTACCTGTTATATACGTATGAGGAGTTGTATTATTTCTTTGGATAAAAGCAATTAGCTGACACAGATGGCCACCTCAATTACCAAGTAAACTTAGGATAAATTATGTGTAACAAATGGCACCGTCATGTCCTCTTAAGGATTAGTTATCATTTATCTTAAGAACATATATGTAATGGTAATATCTGTTTGGCTATGTAAAATGGTAAGATTTCTGTCTTTCTAATCACTTGAGCTGATGTCTGTGATGCACATCACAGTCTTGTTTATTCTTTCTTTTGTACTTTTGTAGAGTTTTTCTGGATTGGCAGGAAATTTTGTTTCTAATTATTTCCTCAATACAGAGAGCTCACCTCTTATACTCAAAAGCCTTGGATATCAAGAATATTTTGTCTGAGTTTTTTAAATTCCATGGATAAACAAGTATTTTTGTTTGTTCCATGCTAGAATGCTGTATCTGTTGAATTTTGGTTTCTGGTAATGGTAGGCTAAATTATTTAGATGAATTCTCCCATTAGAAACAACTGAAAGCTTTGGATAAAAATTTTAAAACATCACTTTAAAAGCATCAAAGAGCAAGTAAGACTATAGAAGACTTTCCAGGCCAAAGTTATACTTTAAAATGAGAACCCAGGGAGTTTAGCAGAACACAGAACACTCAATTCCCCTCCCCCTCCCTCATACCCAAAGACTTTGAGCTTCCTTCATTTGGGGTTAGATTCTCTGGCTTGAGTAGGGATGAGGGATTATAGGCAGAAATTTTTTTTCCTTCTTCCCTTCTCATTTTGTTGGCTGGTCTAATAATTTAATTGACATAAGACAGATAAACAGGAGAAAAACAAACTTAACTGTGTAGACACAGGAGCCCCACAAAGACATGAAGACTCAAAGATAGTCAGGTCATTGAGGCCTATATGCCATCCTGAGCTAAGGAGAAGGGGGTAGGGGTCTGGGGCTTCAAAGGGGAGGAAGATGATTCACAGAAAGGTGGGAAGAGCAAATGTTTGGTAAACAAATGTTTGCCCTGCCCTTCAGTAAGTCCTTCTGATGTAAAAATGACCTCTGATAATAGCTCTCTTCTTGGTACAGTCCCCCCCCGTCTAAATTCTTTTAGGCAGTTAAGGGAGACGTAAAAAGCTTTTCATGCGTCTGCTGGGTCTCCATTGTCTTCAGCTCCATACAGTCACCATGCCAAAGTGGCGCATTTTGGGATGATGTATTCTGTTCCCCCTTTAAGGGAAAGAAGGATGGAAGGACAGAAGTAAGGGCCCAGGGCCTGCCCAAGCAGGAAAGTCCAGGATCCCAAAGGGTTACAACCTTAGTGTTAAAGTAAACCAGAGTTAATTTCATCCCCAGCGGGTACAGAAAAGCCATCTTGGTGCTGACCAGAGTGGGAAAAAAAGGGAAAGCAAAAAAAATCCAGGACACATTGTCATGAGTCAGCCCTACTGTAAATTAGCTAGGGCAAAAAAAAAAAAAAAAAAAATTTACAGGAGATAAAGAGAAATAAACAGAGTCAGTTCATAAAGATGAAAGACTCATTTCATTAAGAAGATAAAACAAATTAGATATATAGACAGATCTAAAAGATGCAGAATTCCAATGAGAAATGGGTAAACTCAGCAATCACTGTGGGACTTTTTTTTAGGGTAGGATGTATTTTATTAGATTTTTAAAATTTTTATTGGAGTATAGTTGATTTACAATGCTGTGTTAGTTTCTGGTGTACAGCAAAGTGAATCAGTTATATATATACACATATCCACTCTTTTTTAGATTCTATTCCCATATAGGTCATCACAGAGTACTGAGTAGAGTTCTCTGTGCTATACAGTAGGTCCTTATTAGTTATCTATTTTATATATAGTAGTGTGTATGTGTCAATCCCAATCTCCCAATTTATCCCTCCCCAACATTTCCACCCTGGTAAACATAAGTCTGTTTTCTATATCAGTGACTCTATTTCTGTTTTGTAAATAAGTTCATTTGTACCATTTTTTAAGATATTACATATAAGAGATATCATGTGATATTAGTCTTTTTCTGTCTGGCTTACTTCACTTAGTATGATAATCTTTAGGTCCATCCAGGTAGCTGCAAATGGCATTATTTCATTCTTTTCTATGGCTGAGTAATATTCCATTGTGTATATGTACCACATCTTCTTTATCCATTCCTGTTGATGGTGGGACATTTTAACGTATGCCTCTTTTGGTAATTGTCGCACAGAAAATCAATTAGGATATAGAAGATTTGAACTCCATTAACAAACATAGCTTAATGGTTATGTGCGTGTGTGTGCATGCACCAACAACATGATACACGTTATTTTTACTCACACATAGAATATTTATAAATATTGACCACAAAGTGGACAAACTTAATTTTTATAGTAGCAAACAAAGGAAGTGATTACCATGAAACTCAGGGAAGGCTTTACTCTGGTAGGGGAAGTTGGGAGGGTGGGGGAGGGGTTGTGATTAATAGGCAAATGGGATGGTTATGCAGGTATTCACTTCCAGTATTCCATGAAACTATGCTTTAATGTTTTATGGATTTTCTATATGTTTGCTACATTTCACAATAAAGTTAATTTAAAAATAAGGGCAATATTTTTACCATCTTCCCAGATAATACGGTAAGCTTATATACTTGAATTAATCTCATCATAACATGTAATGCTGCCCTGCGTTTAATTCTATTTATAAACCTATTAGACATTAATAATAATTTAACACAGTCAATATGAATACACTTGTATTTACTATTTTTTGTTCTTCCTCCTTGCCTCTTGGATCTTCCACCTGGAATCTTTTCCTCTCTCTTATACCTATAGCCTGAAAGTTCTGGTAAGGTTCCAGTTTCGACTAGATGTTTACATTTTAATCATTTCTTAAACTTTACATTTATGTTTTTTTGTACAATTCTATATGCAAAAATTAATAAAATTAAATATTTTTAAAAGAATAACTTAAAATTTTATGTCTAATGTTCTTTAGATATACTAGTTTTACTCTGGTTCCATTGTTGGTTGAGTATAACATACGTATTCCTTTCTGATATGTACTTTGCCTCACAGTGAAAATAGTTTGTTAACAAATTATGATGTTTTCCTTAGACACTACAGTATACAAAGAGATACACAGAATTGATCAAGAAAATGTGCTGTATTTTTGAGAGTCATGGATTTGGAATCAAAGTTTTAGGTTCAGGTCTAGATGCTGCCATTTTAGTAGGTGTCTCACTTTATAAAAGTTCCTTTTTCAATTTGAATTTCAAATAATTCATCTATAATGGAGACAATAATACAATTTGGCCTATTTCACAGAACTGGTGAGAAATACTAATGAAACAAAATATGTGAATAGTCTTCATAAAATGGGTAACACATGAGATCTTTTGTGTATACTGAAGATGAGGATATGTATAGGTACATAGTGAAGCATTATGGTATAATAGAAATAGTAGGATGTTTTGAGTCAGATATAATAAATTGGAAGATTTAAGTTTCTGCTCCATTGCCTGCTAGCTCTAGAATCTCCTGCAGTTAACTTTTCTGAGTCTCAGTTTCCTCATCTATAAAATGGAAATTATAATGCCTCACTGATGCCTCATTTACTGTGAAGACTGAATAGGACACTGTGTGTGTTGTGCCTGGAACACAGTAAGTTCACTGTCAATGTTAAGTCTTTACAATGCAAATTGAGTAAAAAGAATGATGAGAATAGAATGTGATTATAGTGTAGATAGAAAATGGTCTATTCAGTTAATATTCTCCCCAGGAAGTGAGAAGGACCTGATAAAACTAAATTTCAAAATAATACAACTATAAACTCCAGGAGCCATTGGGATTTTAAAAATACAGTCCTTAGGTACACCTCTGACCTTTGCTGAAATTTGCTTAATCAGCTTGTTTCAAGATTCATTTCCTTTTCTCTCCTCTGACTCCTGCTGCCTTGACGGGAAATATTTTTGCCCAGAAAGTCAGCCTAGAGAAGATTTACACTTGAGCTCTCAAGGGAAGGAATGATGAGGAGGGGGAGTGTTTGCACGCAGCCCCTACCTCCAGGGGTGAGATTGCCCTGATAGTCACAGATCTGAGTGCAGAACCCAACCTGGAACTAAGAGATCCAGAGCCAGCTTCTACCTCACAGCCTCTGGAACACCCTCCTTCGACTCTGCTGTCACTCCACCTCTCATTCCCATAAGGGGAATATTGTCTATGAAAACAAACACACAAAACCTGCAAATTTCCTTCATTGCTTCTGTCTTCTATTAGTTTTCCAACCACTCCCCACCTACCCTTCATGCCCAGCTCCCCATCCAAAAAGCAAACCAATAAACCATCAAATTAAAAAAAAATCCATACTAAGGTAATTTCTTTATCTGGAATAAAGTTGAATAAAGAAAGGGATAGTGCGGGGCTTCCCTGGTGGCGCAGTGGTTGGAAGTCCGCCTGCCGATGCAAGGGACGCGGGTTCGTGCCCCGGCCCGGCGGGGGGGGATCCCAGGGGGGATCCCACGTGCCGTGGAGTGGCTGGGCCATGGTCGCTGAGCCTGCGCGGCGGGAGGGGCTGCAGCAGTGAGAGGCCCGCGTACCGCAAAAAAAAAGGTGGGGGGGATAGTGCAAGAGGGAATAGACTTGCAATAGGGAGAATGCTTTCATCATGAGGTCTGCAAGCCTCTCAAGGGTTAGGCACAAAGGGTTTTTCTTTTATGGGGAGGAATAAACATGGCTAGAAATAATTAGGTATGGGGAAGTTGGATGAAAGGGAAATCGGGCATTAGATCAGAGAATATTTTACCCTGAGGCCATTCTAAACACAAGAGGGATTATATGTTAGCTCAGGCTGAGGATGGGTCAAAGTTCAGGGACCTGGGGAAGTAGAGAAGCTTAATCAAAGTCTGGTTAACAAGCATTTTATTCTAATTGATCAGTAGGAAAAATCAGTTTAGCTCATCTTTTATGAGACAAAGAATGGGGATTTGGAGGGTCTGAGTCTGGCCTTGTCTTACAGAAACAAAGCGAGCATTGTGAGTCTTTTCCAAGTCATTTGAGGGAGGGTATTTCTCTGCAGTAAGCCATCTCCTTGAACACAAATGGATGGAAGAGATTTCTTTAACCATCTGTATTTTCCAGGAGCACAAGTTTCAGATAAAATTCAACGTTGTTAAAAACAAAACAAAAAACAGAGTGTAGAAATTTCTTCACCAATTAAGATTCTCTTTACCTTTCTGTTCCCAAGGCTAACCAATTACTAAACTGACAGCCTCAGTCTTGATGCCATTACCTAGGATGATCCTCACACTCAAAGGGAAAAGCAACACCAGATCCATGATTCAAACTGCAGAATTTTATGTTTACTTTTATTCACTGTGGGATGTGATCGAGGCACAATATAACAAAAGCTGGTGTTTGGTTGTTATTTCTTTGACAAGCAAGTGCTCAGGGCACCTTGGGGAAGATCTTGTTCAGAGATGCAGACAGACTAGCAGACATTGGGACTCGGAGAACTCTCAGCAGGTGCCAGACACCAGCCATAATCTTGGGTTTCTGGTCAGGACACCAGTACTTAGGGGAATAGCGAGAGTATATATGGCCCCAAGTTCTAAAGGGGGGGGGCTTGATATTTGTAGGCGATTACTATAGCAAGGTAGGGACAAGGATTAGGACAAAACCCCAGGTTCCAGCAGGACAGTTAACTCAATTGTGAGTCCTGGTGACTCTGCTCTAATTACTCCATCAGGCTTAGAGCAGTTGTCAAATGGTAGAAGGGAGAACAAGTAATGAAAGTATAACTAGCCACAGTCAACATTGGCTTTGTACATACCATTCATTGTAGAAGAAAGAATCTCTGTGTTTTGTTTTGAGATGAGTGTGTTAGAGTCACAGATTTCTCTTTTTGCAGACAGCCCCAAAAGGAGAAATTTAACCTTAGAAAGCTTTCTCATGGACAAGTAAGTTTACGCCACATATATAGGAGATGTGTTACCACATTTACCAAGGACGCACATAGATACTGAGTTAAACATCAGAGGGCTAGTCTGTACTTTACAATTTTGTTGAGTAAATCCAATTTCCTGTCATACGTACGCTAACAGATGACAGTTTCTATAGAAAACAGGTACGAGAAGCCCCTTGTAATTATAGTCTTGAGGTTAAAGATTATATTACACTAGGGATAAAAATAAAACTCTGTAAAAGAAAACAGAATGTTACAAGAGAGTTTCTTCCATTTGCAACAAACTTGGCCAAAAATCAATTTTACAATGATGGGATAAAGAATATATATAGATTAAGCTAAATCAGTACGTGGCTAATGCTTTTTATACCTTGTGCCTTAATGATAATTGTTTTGCAAATATTTCCCAGCCTTCTCTATTATCTTTTCAATAAAGATTAACAAAGGGCCCTGTATGGTACATTCCCCAATGCACTTGTATCAAAATCAATTATTTCCTCTAACATTTTCTTATTAAATACTATTGAAATATTTAGTTTATGGTTTTGTTCTAACCAAAATGAATCACAATATTTGGTGCTTAAACATTTCCAATTCCACACTATATATACGCTAGACAATTTTCTTAAGTATTTTTGAAGTATTATTTTATTCGACCTTCCTTTAAACTTCATGAACTAGGGATTCTTGTTTCCATTTTATAGATAAGGAAACTGAGGATTAGAGAGGAGTTGCTCAGCTAGCATGTGCCAGAGCAGGGATTGGAACCCAGATCCTCTGCTTTCAAAGCCCCCTCAAAGACATAGGCGAGAGTGGCCCAAGATAGCATGATGGTAGAGTCTGAGGCCCAATTTGTAAGAGTGCTTTTGTTGTACAGTGCTCCACATGGAGTATGGTCTCGGTAGATCCTTTGAATAATGTAGTAATCCTGCCTGTGTACAGTGGTACCTGGAGAATGACTGGTTTTATAAGCAAAATTGTTCCTGGTGCTTTTGTTAGCTGGCTTACAAACTGTTGGGAACTGATGGCACCAGATCATAGAGTAGCCTGCTTCTCTTTTGCAGAAATATATCTAGGCTGATTTTCACAGCAAAAATCCCAGAGAGAGAAAAAACAAAAACAAAAAAACCTTCTACCACATAATGACTCATTAGGATTAAATGAATCCTTGGCAACCGAGACAATTCATAAGCATCTTTTAATGATACTGCTCTTTCAAAGACAGTAATGAGTTTTTAGAAATTGTAGAATGGATATGTTGCTGACAAATTATATCCCGTTTTCCATCGAATTTTTCTATAATACAAAAGAATATTTGTGCCAAGGTATAATAATATCCCCCTTAAGAATGAAACTCACTTTCATTTATTTAAAGGGAAAGATGATAATTCGGGGATGACATTTGAATAATACTCTAATTTACTATATGTCGGTTTCAGAAATTAATAGCTTAAAGTCTGTGCAGAACACAATAGTTCTATCCACTCAAAGAACAGAGGCACTAAGTGATCTTTGAGTGTCCCTCAACACCTCTAATTTTATGATTATATTTAAAGAAAAGGTAGGCATATAGGAGTATCCATAATAGAGCAAGGGAAGGAACACAGTGCTGGGAATCCAGAAACTGATATTCTAATTCTAGGATATT
This sequence comes from Hyperoodon ampullatus, assembly GCF_949752795.1. NCBI lineage: Eukaryota > Metazoa > Chordata > Mammalia > Artiodactyla > Ziphiidae > Hyperoodon > Hyperoodon ampullatus. The sequence continues at coordinate 33,850,574 of NC_136913.1, forward strand.
TACAATAACTGAGGAATCAGGAGCAAGCCATGACCTCATCTGACCTAAGTCTCCTTTATTCAATATGAGGAGACAGAAGTAAATCATTTTTAAGATGACTACAGGCTATACAATTCTATAACTTTAATTCATTTGAATCTCATTGCATAAAGATGATTTGGGATCAAGTTACAGTTTTCAAGTTTCAGATCAACAATGTAAAGAAAATATAGAAATAAATCCATTTTCTTTATAAGTTACATACCTACACATCTGTGAATAGAATTCTGGGCTATATTTATAGATAAATATAGTTTAGACAACCAAAAAGATATAAAAATGGATTTATACAACAAATAAACTCAAGTACATGCAACCTGGGAATTATATTTACATGAAGGTGCCGATAGTCTAGGGAAAATAAAAAGTCTAATATGACTACAAAGAATCTCTCTTCCTTGCTCCTAAAAGAAAACTCCATAAATGGTTAAGAGTTTTCATCAATATTATTGGATGTGCAAAGAAATATTTGAGTGCGTCCAAATAGTGCCCTGCACAAGCCATTGGATATTTTAACTGAGAGCAAACAGTTTCAGATTTTCAAGAAATCTCCCAAATTAGAGCACGTGCGTTTATGGATGCCTGTTTTCAGGATGTTTCCCCAACGTTTTGTCATCACGGTGCACTAACATTTCCAGAGTCTTCCTTGATCACCTTGAGGGCAGTCTAGGTCATCCTGGCATTGACAGCCCCGTGTGAACCACATTATGAGATGGTCAACAGCACGTTCTTGTCCTTTCAGGCTAAGTCTGGCATTATTTGAATGTGGTCTCAACATGAACTCACTTAACTCCAGCAGGGACCAAGTAGGATTAGACTCTGGCTATAGAAATTCACATCAAAAAATATTTCCTAAATCAACTAATCTGTTGTTATTGACTGAATTAACGGCATTTTCCCCTAACTCCCTTCTGTATGCCTCCCCATCTTGTCTGTCTGGCAAATTTCTATTTACTGTTTCATGCAAGATCAAATGTCACCCCTTAGAGGAAGTCTTCCAAATTCCCCCAGGTTCGATCAATTGCCTCCTTTCTTATCATCCCATAGCATATTACACATATGTACACAGCTTCATTAGAGCACTCACATGCTGCATAACACTGTATATGCTTCTCACTGCTCAGAATTTGATTGAGGATTGGCCCATCAAGACACATTCCTGGAGGGTGTCAAGGTATGAGGGCTTGATAAAACACCACTAAAATAAATTGGAATTGGATTGGTGGTTAACTCACGCTTACCAAAAACTACTTGCGTAGATCATGGTATATAAACTAGACTAGCCTGTACTTCAGGGTAGAGATTAAAAAAGAAAGGAAAGGAAGGAGGAAGGGAAGGAAAAAAGAGAAAAGGAAGGAAGAGAGGAAACCATTGTCAGTTTTTAATTATTATATTTGGTGTCACTCATATGTGATTTCATGGTATAGCCACGTGCCATCTCACCAACCCTGATCTAGTAAACTTGTTGCAGTAGTGAACAGATTATTTTCACTAAAGATAAAATTATATTACATGAATATAGTTGCAAATTGTCAATCCAAGATGCTTAAAACTTTTTCGTCCTGATTTTCTATTTGGCAGTATATTTCTAAATTTACCATAGATCTTCTGATGTCCAGTTCTCCGTTTTTCTTTCTATCCTTCAGCTTTATTTCTTGTTTTATTTTTTTAACTAAACACTCTAAAATCATATTACAAGATTTTAGATAAGGTAGTAAACTAAGTCACTCATTCACAGAAAAAAAGGGACTTCATTTGGCATGACTTGATTTCAGAATTCCATATGTCAAAGTTTTTTAAATGAGCATTCCTTTTCAGAGAAGTTCAATATTCCATACATTCAGTGGAGCATGGGATGGGTATGGGATAAATGTTATTATGATAACAGGTCAGAAAAACAAGAAAGAAAAATATAGTTTTATGAAGTATATATTTAGGACAAGTAAAATGTTTTTATGAAGTTCTACGTATTAATTTTATAAAAGAGACAGATATTTCAAAGTAACCCTGTCATCACCCTTCCCACATGAAGTTAGTCCTTTCTGTGTCATTGTCACATGGAGCATTTTGCCATTCCACTTAGTAGCCTAAGTGGAGTCTTCTCCTTGCAATGGCTTCTGGGTTAACCTTCACATTTTCTGGCTTCATGTTATATCCCAAACACATTGAGATAAGGGTCATGCAGCGTTTTTATCAGTGTTTCCTGTGTGATATGTGTATTTTTCTGGCAGAGCTGATCGTGAGGATTTGGGAGGCAATCTGATAACTCCTCTGATTAATGATGTCGCCCCAGGTTTCATTCATTTCTTATTATATGACATCTTTCTTTGATGCGAATTTTGACCTGTACAACGAATTACTCTGCCTTCCTTTCCTGAGGTGGGCTGCTCCCTTTCTGCAAACAAACTCCCAGATGTTGGCTTTATTGCCAGCTATTGCTGATGTTAATGCTTACATTGGTGATGTCTGTGAGATTTAAGTTCCACAATGGGCAGCAATGCCAATATCCAGTGGAAAGGAAGTGGTACCTATTAGAGAACAAAAGGGATTGTTCTCACCCAGAAAGCAGATGCTGAATTTAACCTCTTCCAGGAGAGTACGCAGTGTTGTGCATTATCCGTTTGTGAAGAGGTAGTAACCTGTTTCATCACATCAGATTTCAGGATTTTCACTAATTTATATATTTTAAATCTCTTTTGTTAGATAGGTAATAGCTTACACATTGCTTATAATTTAAAAAAATCGTTTTATAATCAAGGTTTGTCTTCTGACCTGTTCCCAGTCACACTACTCTAACATTACCCTCAGTCATCAAAGGCAGCAAATGCCATAAGTTTCTTCTAGAGTTATACCAGGGAATGGATCGATGGATAGATAGATAGATAGATAGATAGATAGATAAAGATATCACACAAAGTATTATACACATGAATATCTTTACATACTCATATATATTTTATCCATATATTACCCATCCATTTTCTGTGTATTTCCTTTTTCATCTAAAACAAGTTGGAAATTATTTCCTTCACGTACACCATGACTTTGTTCATTCTGTTCAACAATATTTTCTTCTATGGATACACAGTCATTTACAGAGCCAGTCCCTTATCTGTGAACATTTGTTTCCAGATTGCTATTACAAACTATGCTGTAGGAATAATCTTCTACATGTAACATTTCCCATGAATGTATGCAAGGATATCTTCAAAATGAATTCCTAAATGTGGAATTGGTGATTGCAAGGATATGTGCATTTGCAATTTTGAGAGTTTTGTCAAATGTGCATTTCCTCCAGTAATTATGAAAGTGCCTTAACCCTACTACATACTCACAAAAATATTCACTGATTTATTCTTAACCAATGTAGTCCATTTTACTTCCATTTCAGTAGTGTACAGAGTTTGGATCGGTTCTTGTTGCAAAGCAGGAATGCAAACTTCTGTGTCCCTCTCTCCCCTTCTTGGGGGTATTAGTTTTTAATTAATTAGAATAAGATGTTTTGTTTAACTTTAAAAAAAAATAAAGGAAGACAAACGGTTCTGGTAGATGCTGTTCCTCTCCAAATCAATTTTCTGAATCAAAGGTCTTTTCAGTTTTTCTATTAACGTAGCTGAAATGTTTTTTGTAGAATCCAAAACATTTACTTGATAAAATGTTACTACCTTTTATTTTTATTAAATCAATCCTTTATTTCCTGTGATTACTTTCATTCCTCAAATATATGCAATAAATACTTTTTTTGGTTGAGTTGACTTTTATTTATTTATTTTTTAACATCTTTATTGGAGTATAATTGCTTTACAATGGTGTGTTAGTTTCTGCTTAATAACAAAGTGAATCAGTTATACATATACATATGTCCCTACGTCTCCTCCCTCCTGCGTCTCCTCCCTCCTGGGTCTCCTTCCCACCCTCCCTCTCCCACCCTCCCTCTCCCACTCCTCTAGGTGGGCTCAAAGCACTGAGCTGATCTCCCTGTGCTCTGTGGCTGCTTCCCACTAGCTATCTATTACACGTTTGGTAGTGTATATAAGTCCATGCCACTCTCTCACTTCGTCCCAGCTTACACCTCCCCCTCCCTGTGTCCTCAAGTCCATTCTCTATGTCTGCGTCTTTATTCATGTCCCACTGCTAGGTTCTTCAGAGCCATTTTTTTTTTTTAGATTCCATACATATGTGTTAGCATACAGTATTCGTTTTTCTCTTTCTGACTTACTTCACTCTGTGTGACAGACTCTAGATCCATTCACCTCACTAAAAATTACTCAATTTTGCTTCTTTTTATGGCTGAGTAATATTCCATTGTATATATGTGCCACATCTTCTTTATCCATTCATCTGTCGATGGACACTTAGGTTACTTCCATGTCCTGGCTATTGTAAATAGTGCTGCAATGAACATTGTGGTACATGACACATTTTTTTTTTTTTTTTGCGGTACGCGGGCCTCTCACCGTTGCGGCCTCTCCCATTTTGGAGCACAGGCTTCGGACGCACAGACTCAGCGGCCATGGCTCACGGGCCCAGCCGCTCCGCGGCACGCGGGATCCTCCTGGACCAGGGCACGAACCCATGTCCCCTGCATCGGCAGGCGGACTCCCAACCACTGCGCCACCAGGGAAGCCCATGCCACTTTTTGAATTATGGTTTTCTCAGGGTATACATCCAGTAGTGGATTGCTGGGTCATATGGTAGTTCTCTTTTCGGTTTTTTAAGAAACCTCCATACTATTCTCCATAGTGGCTGTGTCAATTTACATTCCCACCAACAGTGCAAGAGGGTTCCCTTTTCTCCACACCTGCTCCAGCATTTATGGTTTGTAGGTTTTTTTGATGATAGCCATTCTGACCTGTGTGACGTGATACCTCATTGTAGTTTTGATTTGCATTTCTCTAATGATTAGTGATGTTGAGCATCCTTTCATGTATTTGTTGGCAATCTGTATATCTTCTTTGGAGAACTGTCTGTTTAGGTCTTCTGCCCATTTTTGGATTGGGTTGTTTGTTTTTTTGATATTGAGCTGCATGAGCTGCTTGTAAATTTTGCAGATTAATCCTTTGTCACTTGCTTCATTGGCAAATATTTTCTCCGATTCTGAGGGTTGTCTTTTCATCTTATTTATGGTTTCCTTTGCTGTGCAAAAGCTTTGAAGTTTCATTAGGTCCCATTTGTTTATTTTTGTTTTTATTTCCATTTCTCTAGAAGGTGGGCCAAAAACGATCTTGCTGTGATATATGTCATAGAGTGTTCTGCCTATGTTTTCCTCTAAGAGTTTGATAGTTTCTGGCCTTCCATTTAGGTCTCTAATCTATTTTGGGTTTATTTTTGTGTATGGTGTTAGGGGAGTGTTCTGATTTCATTCTTTTACATGTAGCTGTCCAGTTTTCCCAGAACGACTTATTGAACAGGCTGTTTTTTCTCCGTTTTATAGTCTTGCCTCCTTTATCAAAAATAAGGTGACCATATGTGCATGGGTTTACTTCTGGGCTTTCTATCCTGTTCCATTGATCTATATTTCTGTTTTTGTGCCAGTACCATACTGTCTTGATTACTGTAGCTTTGTAGTATAGTCTGAAGTCAGGGAGCCTGATTCCTCCAGCTCTGTTTTTCTATCTCAAGATTGCTTTGGCTACTTGGGGTCTTTTGTGTTTCCATACAAATTGTGAAATTTTTTGTTCTAGTTCTGTGAAAAATGCCAGTGGTAGTTTGATAGGGATTGCATTGAATCTGTAGATTGCTTTGGGTACTATAGTCATTTTCACAATGTTGATTCTTCCAATCCAAGGACACGGTATATCTCTCCATCTGTTTGTATCATCTTTAATTTCTTTCATCAGTGTCTTATAATTTTCTGCATACAGGTCTTTTGTCTCCTTAGGTAGGTTTATTCCTAGGTATTTTATTCTTTTTGTTGCAGTGGTAAATGGGAGTGTTCCCTTAATTTCTCTTTCAATTTTGTCATCATTAGTGTATAGGAATGCAAGAGATTTCTGTGCATTCATTTTGTATCCTGCTACTTTACCAAATTCATTGATTAGCTCTAGTAGTTTTCTGGTAGCGTCTTTAGGATTCTCTATGTATAGTATCATGTCATCTGCAAACAGTGACGGTTTTACTTCTTTTCCGATTTGGATTCCTTTTCTTTTTCTTCTTGGATTGCCATGGCTAAAACTTCCAAAACTATGTTAAATATTATTGGTGAGAGTCGGCAACTTTGTCTTGTTCCTGATCTTAGTGGAAATGGTTTCAGTTTTTCACCACTGAGAACAATGTTGGCTGTGTTTCTGTCATATATGGCCTTTACTATGTTGAGGTAAGTTCCCTCTATGCCTCCTTTCAGGAGGGTTTTTATCATAAATGGGTGTTGAATTTTGTTCAAAGCTTTTTCTGCCTCTATTGAGATGATCATATGGTTTTTCTCCTTCACTTTGTTAATATGGTGAATCACATTGATTGATTTGCGTATATTGAATCCTTGCATTCCTGGGCTAAACCCCACTTGATCATGGTGTATGATCCTTTTAATGTGCTGTTGGATTCTGTTTGCTAATATTTTGTTGAGGACTTTTGCATCTATGTTCGTCAGTGATATTGGCCTGTAGTTTTCTTTCTTTGTGACATCTTTGGTTTTGGCATCAGGGTGCTGGTGGCCTCGTAGAATGAGTTTGGGAGTGTTCCTCCCTCTGCTATATTTTGGAAGAGTTTGAGAAGGATAGGTGTTAGCTCTTCTCTAAATGTTTGATAAAATTCGCCTGTGAAGCCATCTGGCCCTGGGCTTTTGTTTGTTGGAAGATTTTAAATCACAGTTTCAATTTCAGTGCTTGTGATTGGTCTGTTTATATTTTCTATTTCTTCCTGGTTCAGTCTCAGAAGGTTGTCTTTTTCTAAGAATTTGTCCATTTCTTCCAGGTTGTCCATTTTATTGGTATATAGTTGCTTGTAGTAATTTCTCATGATCCTTTGTATTTCTGCAGTGTCAGTTGTTACTTCTCCTTTTTCATTTCTAATTCTATTGAGTTGAGTCTTCTCCCTTCTTTACTTGATGAATCTGGCTAATGGTTTATCTATTATGTTTATCTTCTCAAAGAACCAGCTTTTAGATTTATTGATCTTTTCTGTCATTTCCTTCATTTCTTTTTCATTTATTTCTCATCTGATCTTTATGATTTCTTTCCTTCTGCTAACTTTGTGGTTTTTTGTTCTTCTTTCTCTAATTGCTTTAGGTATAAGGTTAGATTGTTTATTTGAGATGTTTCTTGTTTCTTGAGGTAGGATTGTATTGCTATAAGCTTCCCTCTTAGAACTGCTTTTGCTGCATCCCATAGGTTTTGTTTTCATTGTCATTTGCTTCTAGGTATTTTTTGATTTCCTCTTTCATTTCTTCAGTCATCTCTTAGTTATTTAGTAGTGTATTGTTTAGCCTCGATGTGTCTGTATTTTTTACAGATTTTTTCCTGTAATTGGTATCTAGTCTCATAGCGTTTTTGTCGGAAAAGATACTTGATACGATTTCAATTTTCTTAAATTTACTAAGGCTTGATTTGTGACCCAAGATATGATCTATCCTGGAGAATGTTCCATAAGCACTTGAGAAGAAAGTGTATTCTGTTGTTTTTGCATGGAATGTCTTATAAATATCAATTAAGTCCATCTTGTTTAATGTGTCATTTAAAGCTTGTGTTTCCTTATTTATTTTCATTTTGGATGATCTGTCCATTGGTGAAAGTGGGGTGTTAAAGTCCCCTACTATGATTGTGTTACTGTCGATTTCCCCTTTTATGGCTGTTAGTATTTGCCTTATGTATTGAGGTGCTCCTATGTTGGGTGCATAAATATTTACAATTGTTATATCTTCTTCTTGGATCGATCCCTTGATCATTATGTAGTGTCCTTCTTTGTCTCTTGTAATAGTCTTTATTTTAAAGTCAATTTTGTCTGATATGATAATTGCTACTCCAGCTTTCTTTTGATTTCCATTTGCATGGAATATCTTTTTCCATCCCCTCACTTTCAGGCTGTATGTGTCTCTAGGTCTGAAGTGGGTCTCTTGTAGACAGCATATATATGGGTCTTATTTTTGTATCCATTCAGCCAGTCTATGTCTTTTGGTGGGAGCATTTAATCCATTTATATTTAAGGTAGTTATCGATATGTGTGTTCCTGTTACCATTTTTTAAATTGATTTGGGTTTGTTATTGTGGGTCTTTTCTTTCTCTTGTGTTTCCTGCCTAGAGAAATTCCTTTAGCATTTGTTGTAAAGCTGGTTTGGTGGTGCTGAATTCTCTTAGTTTTTGCTTGTCTATAAAGGTTTTAATTTCTCTAGCGAATCTGAATGAGATCCTTGCTGGGTAGAGTAATCATGGTTGTAGGTCTTTCCCATTCATCACTTTAATTATGTCCTGCCAGTCCCTTCTGGCTTGTAGAGTTTCTGCTGAAAGTTCAGCTGTTAACCTTATGGGTATTCCCTTGTATGTTATTTGTTGCTTTTCCCTTGATGCTTTTAATATTTTTTCTTTGTATTTAATTTTTGATAGTTTGATTAATATGTGTCTTGGCATGTTTCTCCTTGGATTTATCCTTTATGGGACTCTCTGTGCTTCCTGTACTTGATTATTTCCTTTCCCATATTAGGGAAGTTTTCAACTATAATCTCTTCAAATAGTTTCTCAGTCTCTTTCTTTTTCTCTTCTTCTTCTGGGACCTCTATAATTCATATATTGGTGTGTTTAATGTTGTCCCAGAGGTCTCTGAGACCGTCCTCAATTCTTTTCATTCCTTTTTCTTTATTCTGCTCTGCAGTAGTTATTTCCACTATTTTGTTTTTGTTTTTGTTTTTTTTGCAGTACGCGGGCTTCTCACTGCTGTGGCCTCTCCCGTTGCGGAGCACAGGCTCCGGACGCGCAGGCTCAGCGGCCATGGCTCAAGGGCCCAGCCGCTCCGCGGCATGTGGGATCTTCCCAGACCGGGGCACGAACCCGCGTCCCCTGCATCGGCAGGTGGACTCACAACCACTGCGCCACCAGGGAAGCCCTATTTCCACTATTTTATCTTCCAGGTCACTTATCCGTTCTTCTGCCGCAGTTATTCTGCTATTGATTCCTTCTAGAGAATTTTTAATTTTATTTATTATGTTGTTTATCATTGTTTGTTTGCTCGTTATGAGTTCTTTTAGGTCCTTGTTAAACGTTTCTTGTATTTTCTCCATTCTGTTTCCAAGATTTTGGTTCATGTTTACTATCATTACTCTGAATTCTCTTTCAGGTAGACGGCCTATTTTCTCTTCATTTATTTGGTCTGGTGGGTTTTTACCTTGCTCCTTCACCTGCTGTGTGTTTCTCTGTCTTCTCATTTTGCTTAACTTACTGTATTTAGGGTCTCCTTTTCACAGGCTGCAGGTTCGTAGTTTCCATTGTTTTTGGTGTCTGCCCCCAGTGGCTAAGGTTGGTTCAGTGGGTTCTGTAGACTTCCTGGTGTATGGGACTCGTGCCTTGTGTTCTGGTGGATGAGGCTGGATCTTGTCTTTCTGGTGGGCAGGTCCACGTCTGGTGGTGTGTTTTGGGGTGTCTGTGGCCTTATTATGATTTTAGGCAGCCTCTCTGCTAATGGGTGGGGTTGTATTCTTGTCTTGCTAGTTGTTTGGCATAGGGTGTCCAGCACTGTAGCTTGCTGGTCGTTGAGTGGAGCTGGGTCTTAGTGTTGAGATGGAGATCTCTGAGAGAGCTCTCGCAGATTGATATTATGTGGGGCCGGGAGGTTTCTGGTGGACCATTGTCCTGAACTCGGCTCTCCCACCTCAGATGCACAGGCCTGACACCTGGCCAGAGCACCAAGACCCTGTCAGCTACATGGCTCAGCCATCAGTGGCTGCAACTCCAGGGGTTAGTTTTTTAATTCAAAATTATAGTGCTAACATTCATCCTTATTGCATACAGCTGCTGTCAATCATTTCTATATTATTATTTATCCATTTTCCTGCTGAGAGTTTTTTTCATATTTTTACAACTATATAAGAGCTTCGATGGATGTTCTTGTTCATATCTCATGATGGTGGTGGTAGTGTTGTATGTGTGCAAAGTTTCCTTGGGATATATGATTAGCAGGGAAATTGCTAGGCTGTAGAGAATATGAATGTTCATCTTTGCAAGATATTGCTACGTGTTTTCCATAGTGGTTGTAGTCATCAATACTTCTTCCAGCAATGTCCAAAAATCACAGCAATGCAGATCTTCCCCAACACTTGGAATTATCCAATTTCTCACTTTCACCAATAAAATGGGTATGAAATGGCACCTCATTCTTGTATTGGTTTGTGATTCCTTGCTCACACTCATGGCTGACCACTTTTGCACAGTTTTCCCCTATATGTGCTTCTTCCTCTGTGAAATACCTGTTCATGTCTTTAGATCTTCCATTGGGTTACTTATCCTTTTCTTCATAGAAGAAAAATTTAGGTTGAAAAGTCAAAGACACTTCAAAGAAAGAGGACAGTTGTTAAGGTCAAATAAAAATCTCAATTTCAGAGAGCAAATAGCTTCTTCATCTTCAGTAGCTGATAGTCAAGTGATGCTATGTTGGACTTTGATTTAAGGACTAATTCCAAAGTAATTTAGAGTGAGATTTTTTTCCAAAGAATTTATTCCTTCCTCTTAGTTCCCTTTAAAAAATGAAATACAACTGAGTGAATTTTAAATATCTAATTGGCTTTTTTTCAGTGATCATGAATCAGGAGCATCCCATCTAGCAAGTATCAATAGAAGGGAGATTCAGAGGGCTACCAAAAGGGAGAATGTTTTAAAGGCAAGGCAAGGAAGTCAGAAACAAATTATTTCAGACTAGGTCATCTCCCTTTGGGGACAAAAGGGTCTTATTCCTGGGGAAGGTTGTAACTGCAGTTAGGTTACGTGTTAAGTCTTAGTTTTAGCACATGACTCCTTTTGAACAGTTCCCCACTTTTGATCAGACTCCCACATTAACTGAGAGATGTGATCAAAAGTTAAGGCATTAACACCAGTCTCAGCTACTGCTCTGTAGTTCTCAGAGCTTTTGTTGATCCTCTGTGTGGTATTCACAGGTCATGTTTTTGCTTAATCCTTGTCATATTCACAGGTCACCACTTCAGGTTCATAATCTTTAAGCTGGTCATTCTCTTTGTTCCTCTTCTGACCTTCTAGTCTTAGGGAGAGCATTTGCTTGGTGGTTAGTGACTGCAAACACACATTTAAAGCTTTTGAAAGAACATAATGCACCAGGGAGATTTCTGTGATTGTAGTAAGCAGGATAATTCCCAATGTTTGGAGTGCATTTTGGAGCCATGGTCCCCAAGACCCAAACCAATCAAAATCAAAGAAAAGACCCTAATGAAGGAGTCAGCTTTTTAAGCCAAGTGGCTTGTTCAGTGACCTTATATAATTGAGATTCAACTTCCCCAGAAGTGTTAATCCAGGTGCAGCAGTGGTGTCGGCCATAGCACAGACTCCTCCTTGCTCAGCAAAAGATAATCAAGGTCTGTCCTATTATCAAGAACAACTTTGGCCAGAGAATCTAAGGATCTTTGTTGGTCAACTGTTCTCTTAGCAACGGAAACTGCAATAGCTTCAGGAGTTAAGGAGACATTCCTCATTTGCATTTCCTCTTAACCAGGAAAGTAGGGATCTGTCAAAGGGAACTAATTTTGAATTATGAATGCCATCTGGTATTAAGGGTCTGTAGCCCACACAGGCAGTTTTATTTTGGTTACTTTTGCCTTGTGTCCCTTCCTTTGAATACAGCCTGGCTGCAAAGTTTGGGGTGTTAACCAGAGGCAGAAAAATGAACCAGGGAGTCTCTACCATCATAGACAGATAAGAGATTTGTTGACAGATGCAGCAGTCTGAAAGGCCACCCCTCTTAACAGTGGCTTGGGAGATACAGTTGATGGTGGTATCTTTCTAGGCCAATGTCAAAGTAGAGGAAAGAAAGGGGAAGTTTCATGTTTCATAAAAGTATGAAGTCTTGATCTGGCATCTTAGGAGGAAGCAGTCTCCTTTAATGTTAGCTACTTCTGTTCCTAGTCAATTTCATTTGAGCTTTTTAGCATTTGTATGCAACCAGATGTCAAGTGGAGTCTTCTTTAGCTATGAAATGTGTCCCTAAGGCTTGACTACTGAACTTTGGCTGCCATCTGGGTAGTGAGGAGGACCTCGTATAGTCCCTTCCAAGAAGACTCAAGGGCAGTCTTTGTTCTTACCAGTTCAGTTTTATGATCTTAAAGTTATCAGAAACCTTCACTTGTCAAAAAGTCCTTTTCTTGAATTTTTCTGAAGATGAAATACTTTTGTGGGAACACCTTTGCAGAGCATCAGAATAAAACAATAACTCTCTGTAAATTACAGAAGACTTAAAAATGCCTATTACTAAAGATATGATGGAATTGATAAGGAGATCTGGGTATTTCTGTGACACACAACATTTTAAGATAATAACTGGAATTATGACTGATAACATTATACCAGGAGATAGATTTCCAGGAATTTCACACATTTACTGAAATACTTATAACATATACTTATATAAGCACAACATTAAAAGGCTTTGTATTACTTCTTATTGGACAATGCTTCGCATGTAATTTACCATATCAAATAAGCCTAATTAGTTTAACACCTTCCCTTTTTATAAGGAGAGAGAGAGCAAATCTTTTGAAATGTTCCAGGGAGGCTCTGGAAAACTTCAAAGTTAGTTGGAAGTCAAAAAAGACTTCATTTAGAATTTTATTTTGGTAAATTTTTCAAAAATATCAACAAGGTTTTAAAACACCTAGTCAAATAGGATCATAGGTCACTGTAAAACAGTTCATAGTTATTCATTTAACCAAAGTGATAATAGAAGATGTTAAAGGCAAATACAGAAAGGTAAATAGTTAAAAAACAAAAACCAAAACTTTACTCTTTTAAGAGAAGATTCAGTTTTCTTAAAAAAAAAGTATTTTGACAAAATACAGAATCTTTGTTTTCTAGGCAAATTATTTTAAAAGCTAAAGAAAATCTTTCACAATTCCGTATCAAGAGGAGACCAGTAGTCCAATAAAACCTTGTCTTTTTAACAAGCAGAAAACCAAATTTCAGTTTTGCACCACCTAACTTTTGAATTAAAACTCATATTTAATTAAATTTATTCTAATCTTATTCACACATAAAATTCCTTTTCTTAATTATTTCTAGTAGTTTTAATTACATATTAGAATTTTTAACCCTTAGAAACCTTTAATTTCTAATAAAAACTAAGAAGAAACCAACTATGTTTTGCATCAGCATTCTATGGATTGGCGGATTTATAAATACTTTTTTTTTTTTTTTTTTTTTTTGTGGTACGCGGGCCTCTCACTGTTGTGGCCTCTCCCGTTGCGGAGCACAGGCTCCGGATGCACAGGCTCAGCGGCCATGGCTCACAGGCCCAGCCGCTCCACGGCATATGGGATCTTCCCAGACCGGGGCATGAACCCGTGTCCCCTGCATCGGCAGGCGGACTCTCAACCACTGCGCCACCAGGGAAGCCCACATGATATGTTTTGATGTGCATATTGCCCTATAAAGAGGAAACTTCTGTATCATCTTCAAATCCTTGTCAAAGAAGGGTGTAGTGCTAGTCATTAGGAGGTAGGAGTGGACCACTTCTGTAGGTTCAGAGAATTCAGGGAAAATTGGAGATTGAAGAATTTTGGGGTGTATTAACCCAGATGTCTATAGGTTAAGAGTTTCTATTTTCTAATATTTTATGTAGGATTTTTGCATCTGTGCTCTAGAAAGAGACTGACCCATATTTTTCTTTATGGTAATACCATTTTCATTTTTGGCACCAAAGTATTCTATCTTTTGCATATTATTGCTGTTATTTTTTTCCTTAAGTATTTGGTAGAGTTTATAGGTAAAACCATCTGGGGCCAGACAATGCCTTTGTGAGGGTGGGGGTGGGGGTGAGGTGATTTTAAATTACAAATTTAATTTTTTTTAAGATATAGAAATATTTGGGTTTTCTATTTCTTCTTGTATCAGTTTTGGTAATTTGAGTTTATGATTTTTTTTATATAATCAATCTTCAAATATATTGCTAAAAAGCTATTAATGTCTTCTCATATGTTTTTTACTTTATTTTTTAATTTACTTTTTTATTGAATGAAAGTTGTTTTCAATTCTGTAGTGCTTTACAATTTTTAAAGTTTCACACACATGATTTCATATACTCCTATAATAACCCTTTTTTTCCCCCTACCCCTATGTTGCCCATCCCTGCTTCCTTCTTTTCACTGGTAACCACTAGTTTGTTCTCTGTATCTGTGAGTCTGCTTCTTTTTTTTGTTGTTACATTCACTAGTTTGTTGTATTGTTTAGATTCCACATTTAAATTATATCATACAGTATTGGTCTTTCTCTGACTTACTTCACTTAGCATAATGCCCTCCAAGTCCATCCATGTTGCTGCAAATGGCAAAATTTCTTTCTTTTTTTATGGCTGAGTAGTATTCCATTGTGTTTATATACCGCACCTTCTTTATCCATTTCTCTGTTGATGGACACTTAGGTTGCTTCCATACCTTGGCTATTGTAAATAATGCTGCTGTGAACATTGGGGTGTACATATTTTTTCAAAGTACTGTTTTTGGGCTTTTTTCACTTATATATGCAGTAGTGGAATTGCTGGGTTATATGGTAGTTCTATTTTTAGTTCTTCAAGAAACCTCCATGCTGTTTTCCACAGTGGCTGAACCAATTTACATTTCCACCAACATCTTCTCATATGTTTTTAATGCCTTCAAGGTTTGTATTGTTGTCTTTTTAAAATTTCTGATACTGGTAATTTTACCTCCTTTCTTTTTTTCATGACAAAACATGCTTAGTGCTTATTCATTTGTATCAGATGTTTCAAAAGACTATTTATTCCCTTTATTCTCCACTGTATGATTTTTTCTATTTAACTAGATTCTGTCTCTTTAGTAATTGTGAAATAGTATGTTTTCCTTATCTCCTAATGACTATTAAATAATATAATCTTTGAGGTAGAGTCCTCCCAAGTTTGTAATATATTTCAAGCAATGGTAATAACATATACATTAATTCAGAGTTCATGTATCTGTCAAGTTTCCTAAGTAGCTGTATATACACAAGAGCAGTGGCAGAGTAGTAAGCATCTATCATAAAGTTAGAAAATCCTCAGTTTGAGATCCAGATGGATATCTTAACAGCTGTATTAACATATGCAAATTAACATAGTTCAACCTCAGTTTTCTTGTCTGCAAAATGGAGATACAACATACTCCTATTGAGATTATTGAGAGAATTAAGTGAGAGAAGATATCTAAAACTCAGCCCTTTCTAGGTTCATTGTAAATGTTGGTCTCATTTCACTTTATTTTATCATTTTTATTTTATTTTTAAAAATTTATTTATTTTAGGCTGTGTTGGATCTTCATTGCTACATGTGGGCTTTTCTCTAGTTGCAGAAAGTGGGGGCTACTCTTCATTGCTATGTGCAGGCTTCTCATTGCAGTGGCTTCTCTTGTTGCAGAGCACAGGCTCTAGTTGCACGGACTTCAGTAGTTGTGGCACACAGTCTTAGTTGCTCCATGGCATGTGGGATCTTCCCAGACCAGGGCTCGAACCCGTGTCCCCTGCATTGTCAGGCAGATTCTTAACCACTGCGCCACCAGGGAAGCCCCTTATTTTGTTTTTTTAATGCAGAAATTAATAGCTCCTACAAGGTAATATGTAATTTAGTAATTAAATGAGACTAGCATTTACACTTCCTATTTCACTGTTGAGCTAAAATTTTCCCACTTGGAAAATTATTTATGAAAGAAGAAAAAAGCAATTAGCCATCTTCAGTGTTTGCTCTGAAATTATCACATAGAGGCTAGTTTTCACCTTTAAGTATTTCTTATGAAGTAATATACTTTTTCCAATTTACACATCATTATTTTCCCAACAGACTTGCTTTTTTACATTGCAATGGTTTTTAATCCATTTGCCCCTTGACTTCAGCTACAAAATTATCTGGGTTCTATTAACTCTTACCATTAAGCGAAACACAGTTGCCCTGCAAAAAATTAAACAACAAACTCTAATTTATAAATGTCACCCAAATCAGATTGCAATCCCCTTTGGCAAAATTACGTTTGCAGTTGTCCACTTCAGTATGCCCCTTTCTTGGCTGCAAGGCATTGTTTTAGGAAGGAACCATTTTGATCCTGAAACATATTAGAAGGATAGGGAAAGAGTAATATCAGTGCTTTGCTGCCTGGATTCTGCATTTTATGTTCAGGATTCTATAAAAGTTTTGTTGAATTATACATTTTAACATAATATTAAAATATTTTAAAATGGTAATAAAAGCAAAATACATTAATTCAAATGTATAAAAATTGTAATGCATTGGATTCTATCAGATCTTGTACCGACAAACTAACTGATTTTGGGTTCAGACCTTAGAAACTCTTTTCTTTTGTAACTTCGTACTGATCATAGTTTATAGATTGGCAGTTCTTTTTAATAGGGAGGGAGGGAGGGAGGCCGGAAAAAAGCAAGGTAGCATGATTACGTACAATGGAGTACGGGATATTCCCCTATCAGAAAATAGAAACCCTCGGAACAGAGGCAGGGGAAATGAATGCTGACCATGAATAACAGGAAACAATGACTTGGGGCCATCAGCAGGGCCTCGCAAACAATCATTTTGGTTGTCAGTGATCTAGGACACAAAGAACGATTGGGAAGGTAATACATTTTGAGTTGTAGGGAAAGGGACAGATGCATCCAAAGTAAGAGGCGTTGTTAGGGGACACAGTGCTGGGCTTGCGGTACAGACCAAATAGGAGGGGAGTTTGGAGCATCACAGAGGATTGGTGCCAGAGAAAGACAGTGAAGCAAAACCTACACAGATCTGCCTTCACTCTTTCTGGAATAATTTCTCATTAATCATTAAAGAAGCCGATGAGACCGATCTATAAAATTATTTAACTTCTGATGCAACTTTTTAAAGTTATCACCTATTTTAATCAATGATAGAGAAGATTATAGTGTTCTACTCTTTAAGGAAGTATCTCATCATCAAAGAAGTACCTTACATCACCTATTAGAGGTAATGGGGCACTACAAGAAAGCACCTAAAAATCAGAATCTATTAGTAATATCCATGATGAAGCTAGGGAAATCCTTTATCGTGGCTGAGTTTATGGTCACTTGTCAAAATCTTTTCTTTATGTTATCTTCTTCATTATATATCCATTGCCTATGGAAAGATTATGAATATCAGAATTTATGATACCGTTTCTAAAGAATTCTCAATATATCAGTGATTGTACTTAGCAATAAAAAAGATATGGGACTTTCCTGGTGGCGCTGTGGTTAAGAATCCGCCTGCCAATGCAGGGCACACAGGTTTGAGCCCTGGTCTGGGAAGATCCAATATGCCGTGGAGCAACTAAGCCCGTGCACCACAACTACTGAGCCTGCTCTCTAAAGCCTGGGAGCCACAACTACTGAGCCCGTGTGCCACAACTGCTGAAGCCCATGTGCCTAGAGCCCCCGCCCTGCAACAAGATAAGCCGCCGCAATGAGAAGCCCACGCACCACAACAAAGATCAGCCCCCACTTGCTGCAGCAAGAGAAAGCCTGTGTGCAGCAATGAGGACCCAACACAGCCAAAAATTTAAAAATTAATATATAAATAAATTTATTTGAAAAAGGTATAGTTTCATAAGACTTTAGAGTTATTCTCAAAATAATTTAATCCATCTCCTTCAAATAAGCATCCGCTTATCTATCCTTGAGAGATTAATTAACTTGACCAAGGTCACTGAAATTTTTCCAAACTCAGGTTCAGCTGCCACTTGAAAGCCAGTACTTGAGAGACAAGTGTTGGTTGGAAAAGGAAAGGTTGCTTTATTCAGGAGGCAGGCAACCTGGGGAGAAGGCAGAATCAGGTCCCAGAACCAACTCTGAAGATTCTGCTTGGCCATAAAAGTTTTTAAAGGGAGAAAGAGGAAGCTAGTTTCAGTTAATCATTGAAGTAGGGTGTCAGATTCTTTGCCAACTTTCATTGTGTGGGGGCTTGTTGAATTTTTTTTTTTTAGCTCTTTTCTTTTTCACTTCTTTATTGGAGTATAATTGCTTTACAATGGTGTGTTAGTTTCTGCTTATAACAAAGTGAATCAGCTATACATATACATATATCCCCATATCTCCTCCCTCTTGCATCTCCCTCCCATCCTCCCTGTCCCACCCCTCTAGGTGGTCACAGACCACCGAGCTGATCTCCCTGTGCTATGCAGCTGCTTCCCACTAGCTATCTATTTTCCATTTGGTAGTGTATATATGTCCATGACACTCTCTCACTTTGTCACAGCTTACCCTTCCCCCTCACCATATCCTCAAGTCCATTCTCTAGTAGGTCTGTGTCTTTATTCCCTTCTTATCCCTAGGTTCTTCATGACATTTTTTTTCTTAGATTCCATATATATGTGTTAGCATATGGTATTTGTCTTTCTCTTTCTGACTTACTTCACTCTGTTGACAGACTCTAGGTCCATCCACTTTACTACAAATAACTCAATTTTGTTTCTTTTTATAGCTGAGTAATATTCCATTATATATATGTGCCACATCTTCTTTATCCATTCATCAGAGGATGGACACTTACATTGCTTCCATGTGCTGGCTATTGTAAATACAGCTGCGATGAACATTTTGGTACATGACTCTTTTTTTTTTTTTTTTTTTTTTTTTTTGCGGTACACGGGCCTCTCACTGTTGTGGCCTCTCCCGTTGCGGAGCACAGGCTCCAGACGCGCAGGCCCAGCGGCCGTGGCTCACGGGCCCAGCCGCTCCGCAGCACGCGGGATCTTCCCGGACCGGGGCACGAACCCGTGTCCCCTGCATCAGCAGGCGGACTCTCAACCACTGCGCCACCAGGGAAGCCCATGACTCTTTTTGAATTATGGTTTTCTCAGGGTATATGCCCAGTAGTGGGTCATATGGTAGTTCTATTTGTAGTTTTTTCAGGAACCTCCATACCGTTCTCCATAGTGGCTGTACCAATTCACATTCCCACCAGCAGTACAAGAGGGTTCCCTTTTCTCCACACCCTCTCCAGCATTTATTGTTTCTAGATTTTTTGATGATGGCCATTCTGACTGGTGTGAGATGATATCTCATTGTAGTTTTGATTTGCATTTCTCTAGTGATTAATGATGTTGAGCATTCTTTCCTGTGCTTGTTGGCAGTCTGTATATCTTCTTTGGAGAAATGTCTATTTAGGTCTTCTGCCCATTTTTGGATTGGGTTGTTTGTGTTTTTGATATTGAGCTGCATGAGCTGCTTGTAAATTTTGGAGATTAATCCTTTGTCAGTTGCTTCATTTGCAAATATTTTCTCCCATTTTTGAGGGTTGTCTTTTGGTCTTGTTTATGGTTTCCTTTGCTGTGCAAAAGCTTTTAAGTTTCATTAGGTCCCATTTGTTTATTTTTGTTTTTATTTCCATTTCTCTAGGAGGTGGGTCAAAAAGCATCTTGCTGTGATGTATGTCATAGAGTGTTCTGCCTATGTTTTCCTCTATGAGTTTCATACTGTCTGGCCTTACATTTAGGTCTTTAATCCATTTTGACTTTATTTCTGTGTATGGTGTAAGGAAGTGTTCTAACTTCATTGTTTTACATGTACCTGTCCAGTTTTCCCAGCCCCACTTATTGAAGAGGCTGTCTTTTCTCCATTGTATATTCTTGCCTCCTTTATCAAAGATAAGATGACCATATGTGTGTGGGTTTTTCTCTGGGCTTTCTATCCTGTTGCATTGATCTGTATTTCTGTTTTTGGGCTAGTACCATACTGTCTTGATTACTGTAGCTTTGTAGTATAGTCTGAAGTCAAGGAGCGTGATTCCTCCAGCTCCATTTTTCTTTCTCAAGATTGCTTTGGCTATTTGGGGTCTTTTGTGTTTCCATAAAAATTGTGAAATGTTTTGTTCTAGTCTGTGAAAAATGCCATTTGTAGTTTGATAGGGATTGCATTGAATCTGTAGATTGCTTTGGATAGTATAGTCATTTTTACAATGTTGATTCTTCCAATCCAAGACCATGGTATATCTCTCCATCTGTTTATATCATCTTTAATTTATTTCATCCATGTCTTACAGTTGTCTGCATACAGGTCTTTTGTCTCCTTAGGTAGGTTTATTCCTAGGTATTTTATTCTTTTGGTTGCAATGGTAAATGGGAGTGTTCCCTTAATTTCTCTTTCAGATTTTTCATCATTAGTGTATTCTGCTACTTTACCAAATTCATTGATTAGCTCTAGTAGTTTTCTGGTAGCATCTTTAGGATTCTCTATGTATAGTATCCTGTCATCTGCAAACAGTGAAAGCTTTACCTCTTCTTTTCCAATTTTGATTCCTTTTATTTCTTCTTCTTCTCTGATTGCTGTGGCTAAAACTTCCAAAACAATGTTGAATAATATTGGTGAGAGTGAGCAACCTTGTCTTGTTCCTGATCTTAGAGGAAATGGTTTCAGATTTTCACCATTGAGAATGATGTTGGCTGTGGGTTTGTCATATATGGCCTTTATTATGTTGAGGTAAATTCCCTCTATGCCTACTTTCTGGGGGGTTTTTATCATAAATGGGTGTTGAAATTTGTGGAAAGCTTTTTCTGCATCTATTGAGATGATCCTATGGTTTTTATCCTTCAGTTTGTTAATATGGTGTATCACATTGATTGATTTGCATATGTTGAAGAATCCTTGCATTCCTGGAATAAACCCCACTTGATCATGGTGTATGATCCTTTTAATGTGTTGTTGGGTTCTGTTTGCTAGTATTTTGTTGAGGATTTTTGCATCTATGTTCATCAGTGCTATTGGCCTGTAGTTTTCTTTCTTTGTTACGTCTTTGTCTGGTCTTGGTATCAGGGTGATGGTGGCCTCGTAGAATGAGTTTGGGAGTGTTCCTTCCTCTGCTATATTTTGGAAGAGTTTGAGAAGGATAGGTGTTAGTTCTTCTCTAAATGTTTGATAGAATTTGCCTGTGAAGCCATCTGGTCCTGGGCTTTTGTTTGATGGAAGATTTTGAATCACAGTTTCAATTTCTGTGCTTGTGATTGGTCTGTTTATATTTTCTATTTCTTCCTGGTTCATTCTCAGAAGTCTGTGCTTTTCTAAGAATTTGTCCATTTCTTCCCAGTTTTCCATTTTATTGGCATAGAGTTGCTTGTAGTCATCTCTCATGATCCTTTGTATTTCTGCAGTGTCAGTTGTTACTTTTCCTTTTTCTTTTCTAATTATATTGATTTGAGTCTTCTCCCGTTTTTCTTGATAAGTCTGGCTAATGGTTTATCAATTTTGTTTATGTATTCAAAGAACCAGCTTTTAGTTTTATTGATCTTTGCTATTGTTTCCTTCATTTATTTTTCATTGATAACTGATCTGATCTTTATGATTTCTTTCCTTCTGCTAACTTCGGGGTTTCTTTGTTCTTCTTTCTCTAATTGCTTTAGGTGTAAGTTTAGGTTGTTTATTTCAGATGTTTTTTGTTCCTTGAGGTAGGATTGTATTGCTATAAACTTCCCTCTTAGAAGTGCTTTTGCTGCATCCCATAGGTTTTGGGTCATCGTGTTTTCATTGTCATTTGTTTCTAGGTATTTTTTGGTTTCCTCTTTGATTTCTTCAGTGATCTCTTGGTTATTTAGTAGTGTATTGTTTAGTCTCCATGTGTTTTTATTTTTTACAGATTTTTTTCCTGTAATTGATAACTAGGCTCATAGTGTCGTGGTCAGAAAAGATACTTGATATGATTTCAATTTTCTTAAATTTACAAAGGCTTGATTTGTGATCCTAGATATGATCTGTCCTGGAGAATGTTCCATGAGCACTTGAGAAGAAAGTGTATTCTGTTGTTTTGGGATGGAATGTCCTATAAATATCAGTTAAGTCCATCTTGTTTAATGTATCATTTAAAGCTTGTGTTTCCTTTTTTCTTTTCTTTTTTAATTTATTTTTTATTTTACAACTTTATTGGAGTATAATTGCTTTACAATGGTGTGTTAGTTTCTGCTTTATAACAAACGGAATCAGTTATACATATACATATGTCCGCATATCTCTTCCCTCTTGCGTCTCCCTCCCTCACACCCTCCCTATCCCACCCCTCTAGGGGGTCACAAAGCACCAAGCTGATCTCCCTGTGGTATGTGGCTGCTTCCCACTAGCTATCTATTTTACAGTTATCTTTTTTAATTAATTTTTTGGGGGGTATAGTTGATTTACAGTGTTGTATTTGTTTCAGATGTACAGCAAGGTGAGTCAGTAATACATATACACATATCCACTCTTTTTTAGATTCTATTCCCATATAGGTCATTACAGAGTATTGAATAGAGTTTCCTATGCTATACAGTACATTCTTATTTTTATCTACTTTATGTATAGTAGTGTATATATGTCAATACCATCTCCCAGTTTCTCCGCCACCTTTCTCCACTGCTAACCATAGGATTGTTTTATACATCTATGACTCTATTTCTGTTTTGTAAATAAGTTCATTTGTACCATTTTGTTTTAGATTCCACATAGAAGCAATATCATATATTTGTCTTTCTCTGACTTACTTTACTCAGTATGACAATCTCTAGGTCCATCCATTGCTGCAAATGGCATTATTTCATTCTTTTTTATGGCTGAGTAATATTCCATTGTATATGTGTACCA
Organism: Hyperoodon ampullatus; assembly: GCF_949752795.1. Taxonomy (NCBI): domain Eukaryota; kingdom Metazoa; phylum Chordata; class Mammalia; order Artiodactyla; family Ziphiidae; genus Hyperoodon; species Hyperoodon ampullatus. The sequence continues at coordinate 33,873,340 of NC_136913.1, forward strand.
CATCTTTATCCACTCCTCTGTCGACGGACATGTAGGTTGCTTCCATGTCTTGGCTATTGTAAGTAACGCTGCAATGAACACTGAGGTGCATGTTTCTTTTTGAATTATGGATTTTTCTGGAAATATGCCCAGGAGTGGGATTGCTGGATCGTGTGGTAGTTCTATATTCAGTTTTCTGTTCTCCATAATGGTTGCACCAATTTACATTCCCACCAACAGTGTAGGAAGTTTCCCTTTTCTCCACACCTTCTCCAGCATCTATCGCTTGTAGATTTTTTGATGATGGACATTCTGAGCAGTTTCAAAGTGGCAGCTTACATGTCTAATTTGGACCACAGATGGGTTTGCTAGTCCTACACAAATGTTTTTAGAGAAAATTAGTTATCTGTTAACATTTAAAAATCAATAACTTTTTATGTGAATAAAGGTCTTGGCAGAGGAGACGTAGTAAGCCTAGTTGACAATCTAGCAGGAGGTGCATGGGTGCTCGAAGCAGGCAGCCTAGGTGAGGACTCACCAGGAAGTTCCTGAGTGGAGGTTGCAGCCACTCTAGGGGAGCTATTGTAGGATGGTACGTTTGTGGAAGGTGCAGCCATTCTGTAGGCTGATGGATTAGAAGGCAAATGGAAAGAGGGAGAAACCAGCCTAGAGGAAGATTTGGCAGGAGTTTCATGAGTGATGGAAATATCCATCCTGTGGTAGGACCTAGAAAGCTATGCATGAGTGGAGGGAGCATCTAGCCTCCAGGAGGACTTCTAGGCTATGAGTGAGTAGAGGGAAAGCAGCCTGGTGAAGTATGCAACAATAAGTGTAGTAGCGGGCGATGTAGCCAACCTAGGAGATGACCCTCCAAGACGTTCTTGGGTGAAGGGTGTAGATACCCTTGGCTAAGGCCTGAGAGGAAGTGCAAGGGAGGAAGGAGTATTGTAATGGGGAAGACTTGGTAGGACCTAAGCAGTGGATGGAACACCACCCCCAGGGAAAGACACAGAAGGGAGGTGCATGGAAAGGTGGAGCATCTAGTCTGTGGGAGGAGTGGATGGGAGACACAGAAGGGAGGTGCATGGGTGAAATAGCCATTCTAGGGGAGGATCATGTAAGACTGTGTAAGTGAAGGATTCAGCCAGCCTGGGGGAGCAGTCAGCAAGAGGTGTAAGGGTGGAGAGTACAGAGAAGCTGGGGGGGGGGTCCTGATAGGAAATGTGTGGCTGGTAGGAGCGTGCAGCCCAGGGGCTTACTCAGCAGGAGGTTCATGGGTAGCAGGCTGTGATAACTTACTTAATAACTGTTTTTGGTATTCTCTAATTGATTTGACATCTTGGAATCATTGGGCTGTGCCAGTGGCCCAAGGTTGTTTACATCTCCACCATCCCTGCGTTTTCGTGAGCATGAAGGAATCTTATTACAAACCTTCGACGAGCTTCAGCCTGTTTTGCTTCTGGCCCAGTAGCCCAGTAGAGCTACTTCTGACTACTGTAGCGATAAAAGCCCCGGTTCCTCTTTCTCTCTCTCTGCTTCTCCCTGCACATGACCTCATGTGGCCCTTTGTGGCATGTTGGGCCTCCTGTCCACTGGGCAACCCTTTGTAATCAACTCTTCTTTGAAAGGCAGCTGTCTTCATGTCCATACTTACCCAATGCGATTAAAACAAATCTTGAGTGTATTTTAAAACGGTCGGTGTGGAGAGCAGGGTAGTGGTGACAGGGATGACATGGCCTCTCGGTTTACTAACTGAATTCATTAGACAGCAAATACTATGTGGGAAGGCACTGGTGGCTGTTGGCCAGCTTGTGCTTCAGTGGCCATTGTGTTGTGTTATGTTTGTCTGGTTTTGCTGTGGTTCTCCAATCTATGTTGTAGCACAGCCCAAAAAGCTGAGTCCTCCCCGAGCAGCTGTCTAGCTCAGAGTGCTGTGGTCTGGGCAGAGTGGTCTCCAGTTGGTTCCTTAAGTCTTTTTTAAAAGTTTTTATTTATTTATTTATTGACATATAGTTGATTTACAATGTTGTGTTAATTTCCACTGTACAGCAAAGTGATTCAGTTATATACATATAAACATTCTTTTTTTTAAATATTCTTTTCCATAATGGTTTATCCCAGGATATTGGATATAGTTCCCTGTGCTGTACAGTAGGACCTTGTTGTTTATCCATTCTGTATATAATAGTTTGCATCTGCTAACCCCAAACTCCCAGTCCATCCGTCCCCCTCCCCCCTCCCTCTTGGCAACCACAAATCAGTTCTGTATGTCTGTGAGTCAGTTCCTGTTTCATAGATAAGTTCATTTGTGTTATATTTTAGATTCACATATATGTGATATCATGTGGTATTTGTCTTCCTCTTTCTGACGTACATCACTTAGTATGATAATCTCTAGTTGCGTCCATGTTGCTGCAAATGGCATTATTTCATTCTTTCTTATGGCTGAGTAGTATTCCATTATATATATATGTACCGCATCTTCTTTATCCATTCCTCTGCCAATGGACATGTAGCTTGTTTCCATGTTTTGGCAATTGTGAATAGTGCTACTATGAACATAGGGGGTGCGTGTATCTTTTTGAATTATAGTTTTGTACAAATATGTGTACAGGAGTGGGATTGCTGGATCATATGGCTACTCTATTTTTAGTGTTTTGAGGAAGCTCTATTCTGTTTTCTATAGTGGCTGCACCAACTTATATTCCCACCAACAGTGTAGGAGGGTTCCCTTAAATCTTTATGATGCAGCTAATCTGGGCATGGTCCCTAGGAGAGTCTAGGGTAATTAGCTATCGTACTATGTGGAAGTCCTCCCAAAGGAATAAGAAGTGGTTACCACTCTCCTGGTACAAGTGAATCTGATCCACCAAACCTTCACTAGTGCAGAAGGCCGTAGAAGCTACTCAACTAAAACCAACTCCCTTCCTCATACGTGTGAGCTCCACGTGCCTATCTCTGTGGGTAGCAGGGAACTGCCTAACTAGATATCCTTACACTGAAAGGACCTGGTGACCAGTGATGTGGTCCGCTCTTTCCCCTGAGACCATGGCTCCCTGCAAACATTGCCGTGTTGCTCCCAAACTCCTCTGCTATTGTCTGCCTTGCTGTTATTGTACTTTGTCCCCGGACCCTGTGGATTCTAAGAGTTTGTATCCTTAGAGGCCTTTGGCACAATAGTGAATGAAAAAAACCAGAAGCATATGGAACATCTTGTCCTGGCACCTCCAGAAACTCCTGCTGATGTGCTCGATTTGATTAATACTTGTGAAATACCACGAGAACACTCTGGAGTGCTGTCAGTGCCGCAGCATATCAGCACTCCGAGAACTGGTTTTAGAACAAAGCATAGGAACAGATCAGGCAGTGCCACAATTGCCCTCTTGCAGGTGGACCCCAACACTGTGGAGGTCAACTGGGATGCCTTAGAATGGGAGGCTGACACCAAACCACTGCTGCAGGTATTTCTGGTAAACACCCAACTGGTAAAAACTGTTGGGAGTGAGCAAGAAATTGAGATGGAGAGTTGAAGTTTCATAAGACTAGAAGTACAAACCATCTTAAGGGACTTCGTACAGAGCATTCAGGAAAAGGGCACATAATGGTTTGTAAGGGTCTTTACTATAGGCTCCACACTCAGGCTCATGGTCTAAGAAATGAGGCAGTCAGTGGGAATAGCCTGAGACCCCTAAATACATACTGTACTCAGGGATCCTCTGTCCACTCTGGCTAGACTCGCACCTGTACTCAGCACACCTGTCAAACAGATGAAAGTTCCACTGGTCAGGCAGATCAGAAGAGCCCCTAGAAAATCGCTATGTGGAGCAAGCCCCTTCTATTATTACAGTGGATTTTTATGGTCTGGGAATGGGCTTACCCTAGCATAGCCACAATCACTGCTAAGACCAGTGATAAATGGCAAATAGTACAGGAGGCCAAAACATTATTACACAAAATTGGCGTGGTTGGGCCAGTTTATTATTTTGTAGAAAACCCTGACCCTGCAGATCATAAAGCCATTTCAAACCCAGAGTCTGCCCTCCTTGACCCACAGTCCAAGGAACTTTTCCAAGGCCCCTCCCCTCTCACCGAATTATAAACCTGCCTTTGTTTCTCTTATGGCTCAGCCCACACAGTCCAGGAGACCCTAGAGGGAATAGCTATCCCAGTTGACTTGAGAACAACTCATCCAACAATTAACAGGTTTTAGTTTATCAGAGCCAGCGCTGGCTTGACCCTCTAGGTGTTTTCTCCCTCTGTGCGGCGACCTCTACTTCCTGACTGTCTCCCTCAGGGACCCCCAGATAAATCTCTCCTTGGGGATCAGTGGGTAATGGTAGTTCACCAAGACCTCATAGCTGGGCAGCCATTTCAAAAACTCAAACTCTGGAAAGGAGGCATTTCTCTTCTTTTTTTAAAATTTATTTTATTGAAGTATACTTGATTTCCAGTATTGTATTACTTTCTGCTGTACAGCAAAGTGATTCAGTTATACATATGTATACATTCTTTTTCATATCCTTTTCCATTATGGTTTTTTAGTTGAAGTATAGTTGATTTACAATGTTGTGTCAATTTCTGCTGTACAGAAAAGTGACTCAGTTATGCACATATAGACATTCTTTTTTTCATATTCTTTTCCATTGTGGTTTATCACAGGATATTGAATATAGTTCCCTGTGCTACACAGTAGGACCTTGTTGTTTATCCATTCTATATATAATAGTTTGCATCTGCTAATCCCAAACTCCCACTTCATCCCTCTCCCACACCTCTTCCCCCACTTGGCAACCACAAGTCTGTTCTCTGTTTGTCTGGTTTTCTTTCATAGATAGGTTCATTTGTGTTATATTTCAGATTCCACATATAAGTGATATCATATGGTATTTGTCTCTCTTTCTGACTTACTTCACTTAGTGTGATAATCTCTAGGTCCACCCATGTTGCTGCAAATGGCATTCTTTCGTTCTTTTTTTATGGCTGAGTAATATTCCATTGTATATATGTACCACATTGCTTTATCCATTCATCTGTTGATGGACATTTAGGTTGCTTCCATGTCTTGGCTATTGTGAATAGTACTGCTGTGAACATAGGGGTACGTGTGTCTTTTCGAATTGTAGTTTTGTCTGGTTCTATGCCCAGGAGTGGGATGGCTGGATCATATGGCAACTATTTTTAGTTTCTTGAGGAACCTCCCTACTGTTTTCCACAGTGGCTACGCCAATGTACATGACCACCAGCAGTGTAGGTGGGTTCCCTTTTCTAAGAAAGGAGGCATCTCTTAATTTAGGACCTTTTCCTAATCCACAGTCAGCTTCTGCAGAGACACCTCGAGGCTCTCAACTATCATCCCGACAAACCTATCTGTTGGCAACTTGGAGACAGGGGCATCCCTCATGAAAAAAATTGGGGCTAATCCATCTAGGAAATCCAACAATTAAAAAACCTCATACAGGAGGGAGTTCCCTTTGTTGGATAGGGGAAGTTCCACGCAGCCAGAGGGAGGCAGTGTCAGTTCCTAGTTCTAGGGGCCCTAATGCCCCATGCCCTGCCCTGCCCTTCGACAGTAGCAGTCACCTAACCACCTCCCCTAGGATGACGGCAACTCCCTGGAGCTTGTCCCACCGCCTGGGGATAATCACACATAAACTACTCTCATGGTCCATTGGATCCCACAAAGTAACCAACTTTTCCTGGCCCTTTTAGATACTGGGGCACAGGTCACAGTTATTCTGGGTAACTCCTCCCTTTTCAAAAACTGTGGTAACTCAGTTAAAATCCAGGGCGTATTATGTCGCCCCATTCAGGGCATATAGGTCCTGCTCGATGTTACGATCAGATCTATCAAATTAACTAAATCCCCAGTGCTAGTTGCCCCTGTCTCTGGTCCATCTAGTCATAGGCATGGACACCATTTTGGGAAATCTCTTAAAGTGGAACAAGCCAAAATCGGTAGCACTTGCTGTGGAACTTGCTTGGTGGGAACCTGTGGACTTTCCATCTCCCATTAAGATTGTCAGTACGTCTCAGGATAAGTTACAACAAGGTCCGGCTGGACAGAGGCCCATTACTTCAGATCTTTTTAAAGCTGGCATCGTGGTTCCTGCCATCTGTCCTATTAATAGCCCTGTCTGGCCATAGCTAAAGGCAGACAAATTAGGGTGTAGATTACACCTAACTCTAGATGATCTCCATCTCAGTGCAGTCGTTCTGTCCATCAAGGCACCCCCCCTTTTTTTTTAACCATTATTGAGGTTATTAATGACATGCAGAGTGCACCTGGTCATTTCTTTGTAGGGCAGAGAGGAAGCCCAGTGTATCACTGGAGTGGAGGAACTGGGTGGGCAATGTGAAGGGGGCAAAGAAGAACCCTTCAACATCAGTGTAGTGGAGTTATGACATGGTGTGCACAGGGCCGGGACGACTGGCCATCCATCAATACATTGGTTTATCCTGGCAGTGAATATGAATGAGGATACCTGCACTATGGGTGCAGTGGAGTAAGAAAGAAGGGAATACATATGAACATTACAAAAAGGAGGAGTCATGTGCTATCACTGCCCCGGGGCATCTTGGTAGAAGATGTGATTGGGAAAAAATGGATCTTGCACAATCAGTGCACTGGTGTAATTAGAGTATGTGAACAGAGCAAAGAAAGGAGCTCTATCCAATGTGCACAGTGTTGTAAGGGAGAGGGGATGTGAACAAGGCAAAGAGGAGGAGCCCTGTCCCAGGAGTAGAATGCCAGAAATGGACAAACGATGTGGACGGGGAAAGGGAAGGCCCATCCTTTCAGTCCAGGGGAGTAACTAGGAAGGCTACTTGACCAGGCTAACAAGGAGGAGCCGTGCACCATCAGTGTATTAATGGCAGATTGTGAACAAGGCAAAGAGAAATTGATTGAACAGTTGATATGAGCAAGGCAGTGAAGACGAGCGCCCCCCCATCACTGTAGTGATGTACTTGGCCAGGAGATGTAAAAAGGGGAAAGGAAAAGGGGCTTCCATCATCAGTTCATTAGAGCAGCTGGACAGAGGATATGAATGTGGCAAATAGTAGGAGTACTGTCCCATAAATGCAGTGGGTCTCTAGACAAGGCATGTAAGTGAGTGGGGTAAAGAGGAGAAGCCCTAAACCAAATGCAGTGATGTAACCGGACAGGTGATGTGAAGCTGCAAAGAGGTGCTTCCCTGAACCTTTAGAGAACTAGTGCAGCTGGGCAGGAGGAGAAGTGACCAGGCCAGTCAGTAGGACCCCTGCACCATCAGTGCAGTGGAGTAACTGGCCAAGGGATGTGGACAGGCAAAGAGGAAGAACCCTACTCTATCAGAGCAGTGGAGTGATCGGGAATAGAGGAGGATCCCCAGTCAATCAGTGCAGTGGTGCAGCTTGAGGAGCTTTCTGAAAGGGGCAGAGCTGAGAAGCCCCAAACATTGTGGGTACGGCAAGGGGGACACCTACACCGTCAGTTCCCAGATGGAAGAGGTGTACGGGAAGTGAGACACGTGCTCATACCATCAATGTGGTGGAGACTCTGAACAGGGAACAGGATCATGGTAAAGAAAAGGAGCCCAGCATCATCAGTGTGGTGGTATAAATGACAAGGGATATGAAGGGCACAAGGAGAATTAACTTCCCTCTCTCATCAGTACAAAATACAGTGCAGGGCATGCTAACGGGGTCACGAGGAAGAGCGCTGGATCACTGCATTAGTGCAGTGTTGTAAATAGACAGGGTATGTGATTGGGGCAAAGTGAATAGGGCCTGTAGCACCAGAGAGTGTTGCGAGTGTACAGGTGATGTGAACTCGGCAAAGAGAAGGACCCAGCACCATCTCTCACTAGAGCAGAGGGGGAACAGGTCCCAGGGCACAGAGATGTGAGCAAGGCATAGAAGAAGAGCCCTGAGCGGTAACCAGTGGTGTGACTTGGCCAAGAATATTAACGGGGCAGTAGAACAACCCCCCACCATCAGTGTAGAAGGATAGTTGGACCGGGGATATGATCAGGGGATGTGATGCATTCTGGCAGCATCAGTGTACTGATGTCACTGAGCAGAGTATTCAGATGGGGCAAAGAGATGGAGCCCTGCCTCAACCGTATGCTGGTGTCACTGGCATAACTGACCAGGGTATTCTGTGCAAAGAATAGTAGCCCAGCACCATAACTATAATAGCTTCAGTTGCCAGAGGATGTGAACACGACAAAAGCGGATGAGGTACCCCCCGTGAGTACCATGATGTCTGTGGGCAGGGATGTGAACAAGGCAAATAGAAGGAGCCCCACACGCTCGGTGCAGTGGGACAACTGGACTAGAAAAGCGAATGGGGAAAGAGGGTGATCCCTGGTCTGTCCGTGCACAGATGGGACAGACATGGGAGGTGAGAAGGGCAAAGAGGGGGAGTTCCTCCCTCCCTCCATGGGGACGTGAACAGACGAAACAGGAGGATCCTCACACCCTTCGTGCCGAGGTGGAAGGTGACAGGCTCCGTGAACGGGGCAAACCATGTAACGTGGCGGGGTTATGTGAACGGGGCCCCGAGGAAGAACCCTGCAGCACCAGCACGGTGGTTACGCTGCACAGGATACGAGTGGGGCGGAACCAGTGTGTGCGCAGCACCCCGCAGCGTGGTCCCTGGGCGGGTGATGTGAACCGGGTAGAGGAAGGCATGGTCGGTGCAGCGGGGGAAGTGCACGGCGGGTGCTGAGCAGCAAAGGGCGGTCCTCGCGGGGGCGTCACCTTGGAGCGCACAGGCGGGGCGTGTGAAGCGGAAGGAGGAGGGTCGTCGCTCTCCTTAACTGGTCGGGCTGTGAACAGGTTAGAGGAGAATCTAATGCAAAGGGAAAGGAGAGCTGCCAGTAGGGGCAGCCGCTTGCCCTCAGTGCGCCTGCGTGAGTGAACAGGGCGGGAGTGCGAGCAGAGCAAAGCGGAAGAGCCTCCCCCAGTCACTGCGCTTGGCCAGAGGGGAGACCGGGCAGAGGATGAGCACAGCCAGACTCACCGCAGTGATGGGTCCAGACCCGGTGCGACCGGGTCCCAGAGGATGAGGGCGACCCCTCAGGGCCATGGTGGACCTGTCCCGGGAGGTAGAAGTTGCGCAACCACTGAAGGTGTGAACGAGGCGAATAGGAGCAGCGCGGACCCCCGGGGCCATGTGTAACTTGGGAGGGGGTGCGACAGCGCAAAGAGGAGGAGCCCTGAAGCATCGCTGCTGGGGTCTAACAGGGGACACTTCTGAGGCAAATAGGAGCCCCTCAACGTTAGTACAACGGGGAGACTGGGCTGGATATGGAAACAGGCAGCCAGCAGGAGCCCCGCCCCATGCACTCGGTGGAGTCCCTGGGAGGCGCCTACCTACCCGCTCTGACTGGCCCGGGTCCTGCCTCTGGACCCCTGGGGGGAGCCGGGTTGACACTGATGCAGGCAGTTCAGTCCCCTCCCGAGTCAGTAAGGGCTGTAGCGCTGCTCTGCAGGGCCCCTTGGGGAATTGCACGTTTGCCTTCAAGATGGTGTGATTTGCAGTCACAGTGTCATAAAGCATTTCATCCGCAATGGACGATCTGCTTCCCAGCGTGTGATGGGACCTGACAGACACCACTGAGATAGTTCCTGGAAAACCAGTTCTCCTGCCGTCCTGCTCAGAGCCTGTCATGTATCTTGTAATATATATCATTGAACACTCTGAAAGCAGAGGCCTGAAATCTTCAAACATCGTAATTGTCCAAGATACATACCCTGATATAAATATGCACAGTGTATTACACTCTAGAACATTAGGTAACTAATGTGGGAACCAAGTCGATGACCCAAATCCAGCCCAGGCCATAGTGACAAAACATCGTCCTGGACTATCTGGCAGCCCTGACAAATTGAGTTTCAGCAGAAAAGAGAATGGATCACACAGCAACCCCTGCTATGGTCGGCACCTTATTGACATTTCTGCAGCTGTGGCCTGCAAATCAACGGGCTGTGAACACTGAATTATGCTCTTACACCTGGAAGCAATCCCTGCAGGCTGAGCTGCAGGACATTAGCAGAATGACATGCAGAAAGGTTCACCATTCCTGGCTGCTTCTCCTTCTGCTCTGGGAATGGAGGGGCTGCCTTGAGTTCAAGGTTGTGGACCTGACATTGGGAAGAAGCACGGTGTTCACCATGGAGCCCTCTCTTTGGCCAGCTGTCTCTCTCATCACACGGCTGTGCTACATTAAATGTGCCAAAGTTAAAATAATTTGAAAAAAGACAAGTCAAATCAATTTCAGCAACTGGAAACTCTAAACTTTTAAACATATTTACCTGGGGGGTGGCGCTCAAGGAGGAAAGGAGAATAAGTTTGGGGGATGGAGTGGGTTAACCTTAAGGACTGTCAGCCTTTATAACTGTAACAGGCAGTGTGACTGCATGTGTGTAATCACAGAGTCAGATCCATTGAATAATGCACAGCCTCAGGGCTATCTTTGGCCCTGCTGAATCCCTATGGGTGCTCTTCTTATGCTCTGGATTGAAAGCTTCATTATTCCTTTCATTACTTATTAAAACTGCACATACCACCCAAATGGAGATTGCTAAATGCAGGTGTGAGGGTTCATGGGAGGGAGGATATTCCAGCTTTCTTATGTCCTATTTCATTCCTTTGAAAAGCATCATGTCTTTGTGTTGTTGTGTATAACCTGTAATTAATACATCATTTTTGAGAGTTGCAAGGTAGTTTGCTCTATCATCCAGCCATCAACAGTAAAAGAAAACTGCCTTAGGGTCCAATTTCCTACCACTCTCTCTCCTGGATTAAATGATGTAAAGGATTGATTATATTGTAATGTATGTCTATGAAGGGAGTTCCTTTAATTCGTATTAAAATGAACTAAATCTTTTAGAACCTAACTGAAGAGTTATCTGGTTTCTTCTTTCTACTATAATGTGATTAGAAGAGTATTTCTTGAAAGTTCGCATTTAGCACAGAATTGATTTCATTTTTTTATCCCAGTGATCAGAGCATCAGTGTATGCTTCCTGACCAATTTGTCAATGGCTACCTTGGGGGAAATTTTAGGTGACTCCAATGCATCTTCCAAACGCATGGGAGTTGAACTAGGATACAGCCAAGTGGTGAAGCATCTGGGAAATGGTTAACACAGGCGACCATTCTGTCTGAGAGAAAAGACAAAAACATTGCTACGAGCATTAAACACAGGGGTTATTGGTTTTTTGAAACCCTACCTTTTCACTGTACTTAAATATCCAACTTAATGTGTCATTTTTAGAAGAAGAAAATTTTTCATAAAACTCACTTTGGATCCATGGAATTGAGAAAGAAGGGCAGTAGTTAAGACTGATAAGAAATTGTCAGTATACAGTAGTTACTAGTGATAAGAGATTATCAGTATACAGTAGTTACTAGTGATAAGAAATTGTCAGTATACAGTAGTTACTAGTGATAAGAGATTATCAGTATACAGTAGTTACTAGTGATAAGAAATTGTCAGTATACAGTAGTTACTAGTGATAAGAAATTATCAGTATACAGTAGTTACTAGTGATAAGAAATTATCCAAGGTGTGTAGATTTGCCAGGAGAAATGTGGGAATCTTCCAGTAGTAATTGAATAATCCTTCTGGAGACAGAGATGGAAGTGTTTTGGATAGCATTGGATTCCATTGTGCTTCTCAAGCAGTTAAGTTGCACCAAGGATTCCTTCTGTGGCGCCTGTCTACCATTGGCATCTCTCCAAAAGTTGTTTGTAGCTCAGAGAGGGAAATGTGGGCCACAACTTGGGAAAAGTGATCCAAGAAAAATGATCCAGCTTTTATCCTTTTGATTATTGTGGTTATTGTTATGACATGTATAATATCAAGGGAGTCAAATTTTATATTGATTTCCTTGATACATTGTACATATTTTGCCTTGATTAAGAAATCCTTCCCTAACTTAAAGTCTCAAATACATGTCCAGTGCTGTACTTCTTTAGATTTTTTAAAAAATTCATGTTTTAATCTGCCTGTAACTGCTTTATGGGTAAGGTGTAATGATTCTAATTTAATTTTATTACTTCATTTGGGCAATTAATTTCATACAGATAAGTAACCCATGTTCCACTGATTATTCTGTCACTGTCACATGTACAGATCCTGTTTATTTCTGTGTATCTTTCTGTACTCTGTATTCTTTGTTGTCTGATTTTCTATCCTTTTGCCAAAACGTTACTTTCTTAACCACAATGAATTTTTGTGATATGTTGTAATAATTGAAAGCACGAGTCTCTGTCATTGTTCTTTCTTCCCTAAAGTTGTCTTCATTATTATTAGTCTCTTGCTTTTTCAAATAAGTTTAAAATGATATTCATTAAGTTTCATGGAAAAAAGAAACCAATGGGATTTTTACTGGAACTGTCTTAAAATTATAGATTAATTGAGGGATAGCTGATATCACATATCACAATATGGTGTCTTTTCTAGAATATGATATATAATTCGTTATTAAACTCTTCTTAGAACCTTAAAAATATTTGGTAATTTTATCCATTCAATTCTTATGCACTATTTGTTAAAGTTATTTATACTTTGTATATTTTTCTGTTGTTAGGAGTTGAATCTTTCCTTCAGCCTTATCAGTAATAAAACAATTACTTTGATTTTTTTTCTCCGTTAGTTTCCTTTGCCTGTCACTAAATTAGTTTCTAACTTGGGTGAAAGGAATAAGTGTGCTATTCATCGGCAACCTAATACCCCAACATCTTGGCCACATTGGCTGGAAATCTTGAACTGATATTTTGGGGAAGAAAAGATCCATGCTTCTGACACAGCCTGGGCAGGGGGCATCAGGTTTCAAGGCTTTCATAAGTCATGTGATTTTTCACCTTGGTGGGGTTTTTTTTTTTTTTTTTGGAGTATAGTTGATTTACAATGTTTGTTAGTTTCTGCTGTACTGCAGAGTGAATCAGTTATACATATATGTACATATATCTGCTCTTTTTTTTTAGATCTTTGTGGGTTTTCAGGTGGTTCAGGTGGGACAAGCCTCAGTAAGCATAGACAACAGAGCTTCATGTTGACCTCACCCTGGCCCACATCAGCTTAGTTTTTAGCCAAGCAGTCTGTCCTAACACAAGGATTAAATGACCGAAGAAGAAAACCATTTAGTCCTAGTTAATGCCTATATCAAAACAAGCTGAGCTTTCTAAGTATTTGGACTTTCCAAGTATTTGTGCATAGGGCAAAAGGAATAAAAGAGAGATTGAGAGTGAGAACTTTTGTTATTTTCCCAGCCAGATATACATGCTGAAATTTTTAAACTTCCAATAGCAGAATGAATCATGAGGGATACAGACCAACAGTGTGTGTGTTTCGTGCCAGGCATAGGTAAGTTATGTTGGTTCAGAAGCCCAGTGTTTTTAGGCCCTCTTAATGTAATATTGGACTTTATTCAGGGCTCATTGTTTATTGCAGTAGAATGAAATGAATTTTGGAAAATGTTATAGAGCAAGATCATGACGTAGGTTTGTCTAATTGGGCCCTCTCTTGGTATATTGAATCTTTAGTGAATCATCAAGGATGTGGACTGTTCATTACAGTTATTCATGTAATGTACTGTTCCTGTTTCTATTCTATTCTATCCTATTCTATTCTTTTCTATTCTATTCCATTCCATTCTATTCCATTTCATTCCATTCCATTTAAAAATTCTGGTCAGGACTCACAAATTGACTTCCTATCTCATTATATATAAGCCCTTACCTGAAGTGTGAAAAATACTGGACTAGACTACTAGCGATACAGGATTTCTGATGCAGGTTTTTCAGCTAATTCCTCAGGAGTTACCTAGATTTTTGTTTCTTTTCCAGTACTGGTACTGTCAATTCTGTGAGCTCTACATAGGATTCCACTAAATTACCTTTCGATCTCAGCCTAACTCAGTTTCTGCTTATGACTCAGAACTCAAGATGGTTCATAACTTTAAATAGAATAATGCTTATGACAATGGAAATGCAGTTGGCACTTGGATGACTATTTCTCCTAAAACAAATGTGTAATAAGGACATAAGTTTAAATTTGCTAGCATGCACCTTTGAGAGAGGGGCAAGTGATGGGGTGTGGCAGTTTTATTCAAGCTGTGAAATTCAAGAAGTGAAAGACACATTTGTTAATTTATGAAGTTATTACTACAATGATAATAAAGCAAAATTCTTATGAAAAAATCTTCAGAGAATCAGTTACAGAGAAAAATCATTTAAATAACAGACTTATTGTTCTGCCTTAAATATGAATATCTATAAACCTTTATCTAATGTTTCTTAAATGCCTACTGTATCATCAATTATATGTATACATTATATACCTAACATCATATATATGTATATATACATACACATATATTGATTGATTAATGATAGTAATTACATGATGGCTTTGATTCATTTAGTATCACTTAGTAACCACACATACCCACAAATATTATGAGAAATCCTAACAACAAACTGGATATTCTCCTCTACATTCATACTCGATGCAGCAGTGCATCAGAGATGTTATAATCTCATAGCTAGTAAGTGTCAGACCCAGGGTTTGCTTTGAGGTCTATTTAATTCTAAAGCCTGAAGCCTTTCTATCAATTCACGGTGTTTCTTTAGCAATAGGAATAGGAAATTGAAGATCAAAAGAAAAAGTTGACTATTGTCAACTACTTCCAAAATTCCCTTTGCATTTAAATATTCTTTTTCACAATAAGTAATACAAAACTGTATGTCAATTCTCTCCATCTATGCTTCTCTAACTTCAGCTCCCTCTCCTTCAAAGGAAAATTTGCATTGCCTGTCTAGTTCAGAATCCCATCTAGCTCCAATTTTATTCATAGGCAGATTTACATTAAGAACTAAATCTCTGAGAGTTTCTGACAAGTCCACTGCTGTTTCTTTGTAGAAGTAGCTGTTTTGTAATAGGTAAAAATGCGATGCTGAATAAATGTAGCAGAAACTCTGTTAATATGGCCTCTAGTGAATATATAATAAGAAATGAATGTGAAAGAAAAACGGATCTGGAATGGACTGTGATAAGCAGATTTACCATTAAACTAATGAAGCTAAATCTTCAGGGCCCTTAACTTGAGCAGGCTGCTTCCGAGGCTCTGACTGGTTATGATAATGTTATATGCTTTTTCCTAAAGAGTCCCCCATGCCAGATTATATTAGCTTCATGTTCCAGAACATCTAGATTCTCTCCTAGGAAATTTGGACAAGATATGGGTATCCCTGGCTCAAATATAAGATCAAGATAAAAAAAAAGGAAAAAGAATAGAAAGGGAATTAATATAGAAAAATAAGAAGAGCAATAAAGGGCAAAATGACAGAGTTGTTAAGAAAAGGAAAGTTTGCAGGTCATTGAGAAATTTCTTGGTACTATTAAGGGAAGCCCAAGGAACATGGGATTAGAGATATTTGTGTTCTCTTTTCACCTGGGAATATTCTCTGCCAATAAAGCTCCCAAATCAGTCCCCAGCACAACAGGCTTCAAATATACTTAGTTCCAGTTTGTAA
This sequence comes from Hyperoodon ampullatus, assembly GCF_949752795.1. Classification (NCBI taxonomy): domain Eukaryota; kingdom Metazoa; phylum Chordata; class Mammalia; order Artiodactyla; family Ziphiidae; genus Hyperoodon; species Hyperoodon ampullatus. The sequence goes on from NC_136913.1 coordinate 33,888,847, forward strand.
TTAGAAAGATTGTGTAAAACCCTTAAGCAGTAAATAGAAGTACATGAAGCTGTAATAATTTACCTTACCAACAAGAAAGATCATTTCTCAACTGAAAATTTTCATAAGATCCTAGACTCTTAGGTATTTAAAGAATCACCTTTCAAAGCCGGAGAAAGAAAGACTGGATTAGAGAGGCGAGGGCTTCGTAAATTAGGAATAGATTCATCCGAATAGAAAAGAAAACTAAAAGAACCTCCTTATCTTTAAGAGATATAAAGGGTTTGGAAGAGTGGGGAGAATTGATGAAGATATCAAAGGGAAGATTAATTTCACTCAAAACTGCAGAAAGTGCTTAGAACATGTGCATATGAATGGAGCAATGAGAGGGACCTTGAGGTATCTCGCTGAAAGGGAGACTGTTTTCTATGTGGGGAAGAAGTGAAAGAGACATATGATGACCAGAAGTGTAGATTAGTAGAAACTGACTAGATACTCACCAAAACTATACCCTCTTCTTAGGCACGCTGCTAAAACTGTATTCCTCACATTCCTGGAATCTATTTGGAATCATATAACAAGTTTTTGCAAATGAAAAGCAGGTGGCAGTAGTATGCTATTTCTGGATCGAGGCATTTAAAAGTGGGTGTGATTCATGTTCACTCTCCACACTTGCTGCCAAATGGATGGTGTAATGGCAGTCTTGACACCATTTGTTTAGGATATAGCTACACAGACTTCCATCACCTTTGCAGAAGAACCACATGACTAGGCTTTGTATGAATGAGAATTAAACCATTATTGTGTTAAACCCCTCAGATTGGTTTGTGACATAATGAATGTTAACTATCCAGACTGGGCCACTACAAATATAGTGTTGTGCCCATAATACATGAATGCACTGTGTTCTTCCTTGAGTGGTTCTTTCTTCCCTTTTCACACATTTGTCTTCTGTCAACTTACATACTGTAAGTTCCTTCAGAATAGGAGCTATGTACCATATTTCCTCTCTGGCCCTAGGAAGTTGTATGGAACATGGAAGTATCTAGCAATGTTTGCTCAATGAATGAGTGAACGCATATTTTCCACTTTTTTTTTTTTTTTGCTAATCTTTTTATTTTCCTTTTTTTAATCCATGAAAACAACAGATTTATTGATAGTGGCAGTCTGGGAGTTAACTCTAGCTTTTGTCACAGATGACTTCTAAAATGGTAAAGTACTGTAAGGCATCAGAATGCAGTAATTTGAAAATGTGGAACTAACAGGGAAGACCATGGGCTTAAGTGACCATTTTCCTGACAATTTCTTACTTAATGCGTAAGTTTCATTTCATTGGAGCCCTCGATACCTCATGAGTGGCAAAAGGTAAAAGTAGTTAGGACATTTAGAACCCAGCACCAATATAGTTGATTTACAATGTTGTGTTAGTTTCAGGTGTACAGCAAAGTGATTCAGTTACACACACACACACACACACACACATATTCTTTTCTTTTCTAGATTCTTTTCCATTATAGGTTATCACAAGATATTGAGTACAGTTCCCTGTTCTATAGAGTAGGTCCTTGTTGGTTATCTATTTTATTTATAGTAGTATGTACCCCATAATCCTAATTTATCTCCCCCTTTTCCCCTTTGGTAACCATAAGTTTGTTTTCTATGTCTGTGAGTCTACTTCTGTTTTGTAAATAAGTTCATTTGTATCATTTTTTAAGATTCCAAATATAAGCAATATCATATGATGTCTTCTCTGTCTGACTTCACTTAGTATGATAATCTCTAGGGACATGCATGTTGCTGCAAATGGCATTATTTCATTCTTTTTTATGGCTGAGTAATATTCCATTGTCTCTATATACCACAGCTTCTTTATCCATTCATCTGTTGATGGACACTTAGGTTGCTTCCATCTCCTGGCTATTGTAAATAGAGCTGCAATGAACATTTTGGTACATGACTCTTTTTGAATTATGGTTTTCTCAGGGTATATGCCCAGTAGTGGGATTGCTGGGTCGTCTGGTAGTTCTATTTTTAGTTTTTTAAGGAACCTCCATACTGTTCTCCATAGTGGTTGTACCAATTTAAATTCCCACCAACAGTGCAAGAGAGTTCCCTTTTCTCCACACCCTCTCCAGCATTTATTGTTTCTAGATTTTTTGATAATGGCCATTCTGACCAGTGTGAGACGGTATCTCATTGTAGTTTTGATTTGCATTTCTCTAATGATTAGTGATGTTGAGCATCTTTTCATGTGTTTGTTGGCAATCTGTATATCTTCTTTGGAGAAATGTCTATTTAGATCTTCTGCCCATTTTTTGATTGGGTTGTGTTTTTTTATATGTATATTAAACTGTATGAGCTGTTTGTATATTTTGGAAATTAAGCCCTGTTGGCAAATATTTTCTCCCATTTCATAGGTTGTCTTTCAAACTCATTTTCATTAAACAAAAAGCTATATTTTTCCTCTTGTCATCTTTCTCTAATCTGCACTAAATATCTGGCGTTAAATAGAATGACTAATGTGGAGCTCCTGAAAATGACCACAGTTGATGTTTGGGCTCATTTCAATAACAACAGAGCATATTGAGGATTGTTTTTCTTTTATAAAAGGAAGAACAACAACAATATTCACACTAAGTTTAGGGTCATCTACATTTAGTTCTCTCCAGTATAAGTGATTCCTCTATTTAAATACCATTAGGGAATTCCCTGGTGGTCCAGTGGTTAGGACTCCGTGCTTTCACTGCCGAGGGCTGGATTCAGTCCCTGGTAGGGGAACTAAGATTCTGCAAGCCATGCAGCATGGTCTGTGGTCCCATAGCATCCTCATATGCACAGCCATTGCAGTCCCAATTGAGTGTATTTATTTGTGTTTCTTCTCTATATTGGAAATGTCCTGAGAACACATACTGTATCCTCACACCTGGGTCAATTTTTGGAAAGTACCAGGTATTCATTGAATAATTCTGACAAAAGTAATTGAATCAGTCCACCTGTATAACTTCCAAGAACTTCTGCTTTGGACCCAGAAACATAAACTTGGGAAATACATTATGCGTTTTAATCTAAATTTCTTCTGCACTCATGAAGATCATTTACACTTTGGAGATCTAGTCCAATTGTAACATCTTTATTCCTCTACAATGGAAACAGTAAATGTTTCCACAAAGAGTTCCTTTTACAACTTTGTCCCCATTTTCATTTTAATGTTGAGAATGGATTTAGTTTCGAAGAAAAATGAGTTCAAACTCATTTGGTTAAATCATGGTTCCCCAGGCTGAATTGATACATGATGTATTTAGAATCTGAGTCATGCCCTGAGAAGTAGGTCTAAAATAAAGCCTATAATCCTTAAAACTAAGCAATGTTAAGAGTTTGGGATTTTTATGAATTCTAGAGATATGGGGCACTGATTAAATTCTAACTCCACCAGTGTTTTAGATGCTAAACCAAGTTTTATATGGTAAGTGTTCAAGAGAGTTGTCAATAAGAAATATACTATTCCATCTCCTTCCCCACCTTTACTTTCTTTATTTCCTAACACTGAGGTAAAGAAATGAAAAATAAGGGATAAAGAGCAAAGAGTAGTGGGAAATTGCTTTGGCAGAGTAAGCACCTGGGATGATTCAGTGCTCCATCTCAAGTTATGCAGATTTCAGAAGTGCATAAATTTGGGAAATAAAGATTTTACAGAAGTGCTAAGGTTCTTGAGGAGTAGAACTGAACTCCTTTTTTTTTTTTTTTTTTTTTTTTTTTTTTTTTGCGGTACACGGGCCTCGCACTGTTGTGGCCTCTCCCGCTGCGGAGCACAGGCTCTGGACGCGCAGGCTCAGCGGCCATGGCTCACGGGCCCAGCCGCTCCGCGGCATGTGGGATCTTCCCGGACCGGGGCACGAACCCATGTCCCCTGCATCGGCAGGCGGACTCAACCACTGCGCCACCAGGGAAGCCTTGAACTCTTATTTAATATTCCAGTAATAAGTAGCATGTGTAACCCCATCGGAATTTGGGAATATAAGACTAAGACCAGTTACAACACTAAATACTATAATAGCATGAAGACCTCACTGATGGGCTTGTGAGAGCTCTTTAAAGGACTGCTGTGCCTCCCCACTGCCTCACTGCAGAGTGAAAATCAATAGAAAATGGCCCTTCAGCATGCACTTTAGTGAATATTAAATATCAAATACTCCCAATAGTGGCAGTGAGTGAGCTGCATTGATTTTTTCTCCTGACTCTACTGGCATCCTGCTAATGACGCCTGCCTCTGTGGACTTTTACTGCACGTGCTAATATGCACCACGGGAAAGATGCATCATATCAGAACACCTAGCTCTGAGAGCAGTTTGTGGACAAAGGACATGTGCTCTTAGAACCATAGCACTTATTAAAACATCTGACTTTGGAAAGAATCACACCTGCCACAAATTCATATCTTATCAAAGTGACTTTGCATCTTTGGAGGTCTGTGTTATGTCAGATCTATTCAGATCCATGTCCATTATAGAAACACAAACTACTGGAATAGATGATTATGAAGGGCTAGTCCTCAACAAGGCTTTTCTAGTTGCAAACTGTTTTATAAAGCAGTGATTCTCAAACTTGGCTGCACATTGGAATCACCTGCAGAGTTTATAAAACTCTGGTGAGGGAATTCCCTGGCCATCTAGTGGTTAGGACTCTGTGCTCACACTGCTGAGGGCCCGGGTTCAATTCCCTGGTTGGGGAACTAAGATCCCACATCCTACTAGCTGCTAAGTGTAGCCAAAAACAAACAAACAAAAACAACAAAAAAAACAAAATTCTGATGACTGGACCCAACATCCAGGGATTCTGATTTAATGGTTTGGGTTGTGGCCTTAGCATCCGGATTTTTAACTATTTTCCAAGTGATTCTAATGGGCAGTCAAGGTTGAACACTACTGGTGTAGAGTATGTGCTCTAGTTCAAGTCTAGAGAAGGCATTCTTCCATTGCGTTAGTCACTGATTACAATTATATTTGTTTGTGCCCTGGCTCCCTCATGCTCACATTCACATGCTTGATATGCTTACCCAGCTTCTGGTACTGATAGTGCGTGCATGCATGTGTGTGTGTGTGTGTGTGTGTGTGTGTGTGTAGGGGAGGGGCGTGTGTACCACCAGAATTTGAGAAGGAGCTAGTCATTTAGAGTATTTTGCTTTGTTTATACTTAACTTGATACTCTTCTGGAAACTTAAAATGAGCATAGACTGTTTCAGAAAATGTTGGTGACAGATGGTCATCTCTTTAGACTATTTATTGGTATAAAAGTGGAATTGATTGTCAGCTTGAACAATGAGTAGGCTCGTCATTTAAAATAAATGGTTTGGGATAGCAAGAAGTGCTTGGTCTACTTCCTGGAATTCACCATCTGGGTGCTCAGCTGACTACAGAGGAAGATGGCTTAGAAGGGTAGAGAGACCCTTCCTACCTATTTCCAGTACTGTCTGGCCTGCTTTTCCTGGAATTAAAATATATACTGACTCTAATGAGGCCATAAGAGGGTCACAAATGAATCAGATGATTGTTCCAAAACCAGATAGATTGGGATGGGGTGTGGGTGGGGAAGGAACACAGTAGTCTAGCACCACTGCTGTACTGCACACAGAGACACGCCATGCTGCCTGGGTCATTGTGAGCTGTGGGCGAAGGATGGAAGTAGAGGGATAGGGTCATCCAGGGATACTCCATAGGCCTCCTCAAGCAGATTCATAATTCTTCTTGATGCTCCTCACTTTCTCATTCCAACTCCTTTCCCTCATCTTGTCTCATTCAGCATTTGGCTTTTTGTGCTTTCACTTGCCCCAAAGCTAAAAGTACTATATCCAATGAGTAGAGTCAGCCATGGAGCACGTTAACATTTGAGAATATTCTGGATCCACCTTTATTTAATTAAATCACTAATAAACTGCTTGCCATCGTATATGTTTATAGCAGGTAAAAAGTGAAGAAGGCACCGTATGAAACCAAACTGGTCAAAACCATCCACATGAATAGTCTTTCCACAAATGGAGTCTTTGTGGAGAAAATCCACTGATTTTTGACGAAAGCAGTAGTCATTTTCTTAGCTGTGTTACATGTAGTATATACTATAACCCCCTGTATGGATAAAGAAATGGATGTTAGAATGTTACTGATAAGTTACTGATTAGTTCTAAGAAAAACTAGAAAAGAATGAAGCATATACCAGGTTACCTGTATTTACATGGTACTGACCAAGAAGCCTGAATTTATGATTCAATCTTAAAGGAAAGATAGGTTTGACTGAAATGCCCCCATCTCAAAATATAATAACTCAGAGAACAGGTAGTTCTGTATACATTTCTGTTGCTATGATCCTTCCCTTATATCAGTTATTTGCAACACATAGCCAGATACAACCATTTCTGAAAAGGTGCCTGAATTTACCTCCCCTGAGATTAAGGAAATTGTCAATAGAAAATTCATCTGATGTGTGATTTCTGTAACTCATATCAACATAAACCATGACTCCCACACTCACACATGTACAGGATTTAGGCTGAAATATAACATCAAATTAATAAGGATGCCCTGACATAGATTGTTGGCTATTAACATTTGCTGATTTATCATTTCATGTTCTACCATATGAATCAGTTCCAATAAACGGCACTGGGTCTCAAAGCTGGCCTCAATCATATATGTTCTTAGCTTTAGTTGAGGAGTTATGTAATTACAAAAAGTGAATTTTATTGGGTTAGCCAAAAGGTTCATTCCATTTTTTTCCGTAAGATGGCTCTAGTAGCACTTAATTGTCTTTAACTTAATTCAAAACAATTTTGTTAGATTGTATGTGACAGCTGTCATATCATTGTGCATTTAAGAAAGACATATCAAATTGGTGAATTTTTGTGTAGCCATTTTAATATTGAAGATGGAAGAAAAGAAGCAACATTTTTGGCATATTATGCCTTATTATTTCAAGAAAGGTAAAAATGCAACTGAAACGCAAAAAAAGATTTGTGCAGTGTATGGAGAAGGTGCTGTGACTGATCGAATGTGTCAAAAGTGGTTTGCGAAGTTTCGTGCTGGAGATTTCTCACTGGACGATGCTCCACGGTCAGGTAGACCAGTTGAAGTGGATAGCGATCAAATCGAGACATTAATTGAGAACAATAAGCATTATACCATGCAGGAGATAGCTGACATACTCAAAATATCCAGATCAAATGCTAAAAATCATTTGCACCTGCTTGGTTTTGTGAATCGCTTTGATGTTTGGGTTTCACATAAGTTAAGTGAAAAAAACCTTCTTGACCCCGTATTTACTCATGGGATTCTCTACTGAGACGTAATGAAAACGTTCCGTTTTTAAAGCCAATTGTGGTGGGTGATGAAAAGTGGATACTGTACAATAATGTGGAACAGAAGAGATCGTGGGGCAAGCGGAATGAACCACCATCAACCCCACCAAAGGCCGGTCTTCATCCAAAGAAAGTGATGTTGTGTGTATGGTGAGATTGGAAAGGAGTCCTCTATGATGAGGTCCTTCCAGAAAACCAAACGATTAAATCCAGCAAGTACTGCTCCCAATTAGACCAACTGAAAGCAGCACTTGACGAAAAGTGTCCAGAATTAGTAAACAGAAAATGCATAATCTTCCTTCAGGATAACACAAGAACACATGTTCTTTGAACACATAACACAAGAACATGTTTCTTTGATGACCAGGCAAAAACTTATAGCTTGGATGGGAGGTTCTGATTCATCCGCCATATTCACCAGACATTGCACCTTCCATTTGTTTCGGTCTTTACAAGATTCTCTTAATGGAAAAAATTTCAGTTCCCTGGAAGACTGTAAAAGGCACCTGGAACAGTTCTTTGCTCAAAAAGGTAAAAAGTTTTGGGAAGATAGAATTATGAAGTTGCTTGAAAAATGGCAGAAGGTAGTGGAACAAAAGGGTGAATACATTGTTCAATAAAGTTCATGGTGAAAATGAAAAATGTGTCTTTTGTTTTTTTTTTTTTTTTTTTTTTTTTTTTTGTGGTACGCGGGCCTCTCACTGCTGTGGCCTCTCCCGTTGCGGAGCACAGGCTCCGGACGCGCAGGCTCAGCAGCCATGGCTCACGGGCCCAGCCGCTCCGCGGCATATGGGATCCTCCCAGACCGGGGCACGAACCCGTATCCCCTGCATCGGCAGGCGGACTCTCAACCACTGCGCCACCAGGGAGGCCCTGTCTTTTGTTTTTACTTAAAAACCTAAGGCACTTTTTGGCCAACCCAATATGAAAATAAATCTGAATTGATCTTCTTCCCTAACCTAAACCATAAGAATTAAATCTTCTTTAGGAATTATGAAGCTAGATAAGGTGGTTCCGGATACTTTAATTTTTAAATGTTGGGAGGGGGTGACCTTTAGTAAGCATATGCAGAAAGGAGTATTTGGGACCTGGCTAGGGTGAAATTACCTAGCAGTGTTATGAATGTGTCAAACACTAATGGAAAGATGAAAGTAAACATGGAGAAAAGTTGATGTGACACCCAGGAAGTTTGGGAGCATATATAGCAGGAGAAACAGTAATAAAAAGAAATGATAATATAATGAAAAGTAATGAGTTGTTTAGGCAAAAGAAATAAAAAATATGGAGTTAGGAGTGAGGTAGGAACAGATAAGAAAATAGTTTGTTCATTTAATCTTTGAACTACTGCTCTATGTCAAGCTCTGTATTAGGTATTCAGCAAAGCTAAAGAACAAGAACGTTATGGTCTCTGTCCACAAATCCTTGAGTGAGTCTTTTATTTGGGCTCCTGCTTAGAGTATCTCTTAAAATCCAACCTGGTCAATGCACTAGAATCACAAAACCTGACTCTTTCAAGAGACAAAGTGCCTATGGGTCACCGTGCAAGAATTTTTCTAAAGGTGAATTGGCAAAAGGTGAAGTAGTCCCACTGGTGACATCCCTTCTAGAGGCATTACACTTCTTTTTTGTTGTGCTTGTTGCTGTTGATTTTATATACCCCTTGAGAACTCACCAGGCGAGAAAGTAGAGGAAACAAATTTTCTTTACTACACTACAGCATCCAAGGGGAATTCCCCTGATACAATCCTGAGACAACCTTGCAAAAGGAATCTCCTTAGTTGGAAAAAAAATATTACATTAGATAAGAAAAAGAGATACTACATATATTCAAGGTTACAGTGTTCATATCTTTCTAGAAGGTTTGGTCCTCATGAGGTCCCATTATTGCTAATTTGAATAATTTTAGGAAGCTGAAAGCCTAGTACGAGATATATGATAACAATAAAATATTGCATTTTTAAGTCTTATTCTTCCATCCATTCCTTTAATTTTTTTTTCTTCCAAGGAAATCGGAACAGTACTCTGCTTGAAAATAAACTCCCATGGTGAAGTGAAGCTCTTGGAAAAACCCAATAAATCTAGAGAATTGGTGGTGTTATCTGGGCAATTAGCCAGTCCCTCTTACGGTATTTAAACTTACATTGCATGCAGAGATAACCCCAGATGGTCCAATTTCCCATCTGGCTTAAGCCACCCAAATTCTTTCCAAAGGCAAACACTTGGTATCCTCAAGCTTGACGTGCCAAAAGACAAAATGTGAGATGAGAGTAGGAGAAAAAAGAATGAAAAGTTCCTTTAAGGACATATTTTTTAAGGCACCAAAAAAAATTGAGAGTTTGCATTGTGATTAAATTGCTAGTATTCATTTGGTTTACAATGAATATTGACCGATAATCATTCTATTCACTGTGTGCTCCTCAATTTAATAGTGAATATCCATTGCTCTCTTACCAAAATTTCATTCAGCTGCACACACTGAGATCACTCATACTGTAGGCTCAAGCCACATCTAACTTCTGATCTTTTTTTTTTTTTTTTTTTTTTTGGCTGCATCTGGTCTTAGTTGCAGTACTTGGGATCTTTGTTGTGGCATGCAGATCTTTCGTTGCAGCGTGTGGGCTTCTCTCTAGTTGTGGTGCACAGGCTCCAGGGTGCGTATGCTCTGTAGTTTGCGGTACACGGGCTCTCTAGTGGAGGCACACGGGCTCTCTAGTGGAGGCACACGGGCTTAGTTGCCCCACGGCATGTGGGATCTTAGTTCCCCAACCAGGGATCGAACTAGCGTCCCCAGCATTGTAAGGTGGATTCTTTACCACTGGACCACCAGGGAAGTCCCTAACTTCTGATCTTAATTAGATCTTGACCAAGGCTGGTAACATATTAGCTTCATTCCCAGATCTGGCAGTCATACTCCTCAAAGCCTTGCACCTGATGTGCCAAGGGTTTGCCAGGCTTCCAGCTCCCTACTTTTGAGTTTTGTAGACAAGAGGTGGCTTCTTTCTGGTTTTCTATTTTGCATGCTAGTTTCCCTTTCTTCAGTTAAGCCCTGATGGACCTTAATTCTCTTTTTTTTATGAAGAACTTTGATTTTAATAAGCAATGATATTTTATAGATAAATCTGTAAATCAGAAAAATCAGAAATCTTTTCCATAAATACATCGTTAAGAAAAATCTGGATGGCTTCCTGTTTTTTCTTTAATTGAAGTATAGTTGATTTACAATATTGTGTTTCAGATGTACAGAAAAATGATTCAGTTATGCACATGTATATATCTATTGTATTTTTTTCAATTCTTTTCCATTATAGTTTCTTATAAAATATTGAATATAGTTCCCTGTGATGTACAGAAAATCCTTGTTTATCTGTTTGGTAGATGGTAGTGTGCATCTTTTAGTCCTGTACTCCCAACTTATCCCTCCCCACCTTCCCCTTTGGTAACCATGTTTGTTTTCTCTGTCTGTGAATCTGTTTCTATTTTGTAAATAAGTTCATTTGTACTGCTTTTTAGATGATAGACCTTAATTCTAATCCCTCACAGATAGCTGTTCAGCACCGCTCCTCTTCACAACCCTCCCACCTCAGTCATTAGTGAAGAGCTGCTGAGACACAGGAAGGGATGCTTAGGCCATTCTGGACTCCTGATGTCTCCTGCAATGTCTCATGGAGTGACAGCCTATAGACACCCTCCAGCAGCCTTTTGATGGGCAGATCTGAAAAAGCACCTCACAAAAGAGCCAGACAAGAGGACAACCCCTTTCCATCCCCACCCTCAGTCTGTGAAGCACACAGGGGCAGTATATAGGACTAAAGTTTTTTACACTGTACATAATTTGCTTCAGTTCCTCATTACTGAGTTTTTCCCTTCTCCTTTTGCCTGCTTCTGCTTAACTTCTTCAAGATATATTCTTGATTTTTTTTTTTGTACCTCCAAACTTCTATTCTCCTGATTCCTCAGTTTTGGCTTAGATTTCCCTTCTGGTACAGAGCCTCAGGAATTAGAACTAATAGTAGTGACACACCGTTTGTCATGCAGCAAGCCCTACCTTCTCTTCTTATTCCTACCATCAGAGGTCATTTCCTTCACAGGAAGCTCTGGTTAGCAAACTGTGGGCAGAGACAATTCTACTCATTGGAGAAATTGAAGCTTAATTAGGGCAAGCTTGATAGAAAACTTATAAAATATTAATGGTTGGGCTAAACTACTATTAATCCTTCCAAAGGATTCTAGATTCTATAATTCTAAGTACAGAATTGTATTCTTAAAATAAATGGATGAAGATGTTTTCTGGGGATAATGTGGGAATTGTACCCATAAATTTGGGGTGATCATTCAAAAGTGAGGACACATATAACACTGAATTTTGGGTGAAAATGTTGAAGATTAGCCAGAAATTTGTATCTAACCCTGGGGTGCTCCTGAATTGTTGTGAGCAAGTACAGTATATCTGAAATGGAAAATGGAAAATGATTTAAAATTTAGGGCTTGCTATGCTTTGGTTTAGAGAAAGTCAGAGTCAAGACTTAGACAAGGGGCTTGGCATGAGATCTGTCATTGCCACAAAGAAAGATGACTAGATATAGCAATTGGTTATTCATTGGATGGAAAGAAATTAAAATGTAAAGATCATCTCAGGGCTTGAGAATTTAGAATATCTGGTTGTGGGTGATTCCTTGAAGATTGTGGGGAGTATATAGATAGGAGATTCTGAATACGCTCCTTTCGAAAAATTTCCCTCTAAATACATTTAATGTGTTCTCTCTTTGTGGCAGTTGTTACTGATTATCTTAAAATCTGCATGCCACTAATGATAGTACAATTTACATAGTTTATATTTTCTATTCGCTTATAAACACTGTAGGATTAATGGAAGTGTCAGATTCCCAGAAGGAGACAAAGCCTCCCTCAAAAGACTAAACTGACTACAATCAGATATTGCCTCATACCTTAGGATGGCTACTGTTAACATTAAAAAAATATGTAAATAACAACAGGTTTTGGTGAAGATGTGGTTAAATGGCAACCCTTGTGCACAGTTGGTGGGAATGTAATGATACAGCAGGTATGGAAAACAGCTCAAAAAATTAAGATTGCCGTATGATCCAGCAATTACATTTCTGGATATACATCCGAAAAAATTGAAAACAGGATCTCAGAGAGATTTACATACCCATGTTAATAGCAGCACTATTTACAATAGCCAAGAGGTAGAGTGTCCATCCATGGATATATGAATAAACAAAATGTTCACCCAGTAGCAAAGAAAGATTACCCCCACTCACCCTCTTAACTGGGTTTTGAAACAGCTGTGAGCTACAAGCCTCGAGTTGTGTTTTGATGCATGCATAAGTCACATGTCCAACACACACACTCACACACACACACGCACAATTAAGGCAGTTTAGAGTGGTTAAGCTCTGGCTGTATCTCTAACTTTGGGACCTTAGCCATGTCACCTAATTGTTTAAAGTGTCCATATCCCCACTTGCAAAATGGAGATAATGATATATCTACACATGGAATTGGGTGGAAGGTAAATTAGTTAATACATTTAATACTTAAAACTGATCTGACACAAAGAAAGCACTTAGCCATTATTATTATCATCATCATCATCAGTAGTAGTAGTAGTATTTGGGTAATTAAAAGATTAAAATACAGGGACTTCGCTGGTGGCGCAGTGGTTAAGAATCCGCCTGCCAATGCAAGGGATACGGCTTCGATTCCTGGTCCAGGAAGATCCCACATGCCGTAGAGCAACTAAGCCCATGTGCCACAACTATGAGCCTGCACTCTAGAGCCCGCGAGCCACAACTACTGAAGCCCGCGTGCCTAGAGCCCATGCTCTGCAACAAAGAGAAGCCACCGCAATGAGAAGCCCACGCACCACAATGAAGAGTAGCTCCCGCTCGCCGCAACTAGAGAAAGCCAGCGCGCAGAAACGAAGACCCAATGCAGCCAAAAATAAATAAAAAATTTTATATATTAAAAAAATATTAAAATACATAAAATATTAATAGTAACTCTGAGTAATGAAGTGATGAGGTTTTAGGTACATCTTTTAATTCTGTTTTTATGCTTGTAGCTTATCTAAATTCCATAATAATGTCTGTATAATCATAAAAAAATCAGTGGTTTTTTTTTTTTTTTTTTTTTTTTTTGTGGTATGCTGGCCTCTCACTGTTGTGGCCTCTCCCGTTGCGGAGCACAGGCTCCGGACGCGCAGGCACAGTGGCCATGGCTCACGGGCCCAGCCGCTCTGCGGCATGTGGGACCTTCCCGGACCGGGGCACGAACCCGTGTCCCCTGTATCGGCAGGCGGACTCTCAACCACTGCGCCACCAGGGAAGCCCCAGTGTGTTACTTTTTAAGGTACTAATAATTCTGAGGAGTAACTCATTAAATGATGAGGCCCTCTTAGAGCCAAAGAGTTGGATAGATCATAGAGTTGGATCTATGATAACACCTAAAAGAGTCTGAATGATCATTTTTAAAGTATTTAATATTTGAATAGTTTCCACATTGTGGAATGTGTAGAACAGCACAAAGAAAATGGTAAAAATCACAAAATCCAAAGACAGACACCATTACGTTTTTGTTGTAATATAATTCCTAGGAGGCTCCTGTGAACCATACGCATCTGGGTTGTGTGGTGGTGACTAGACAGAGGCAGTGCTATCATCTCAGAACTTTCCCAGCCCCATCTCCCCAGAAATATCTCATCCAAGACCATCAGCAACACTATGATAGATTCTTCAGACCAAAGAGGAATATTCTTTCATGCTGCCCCTTTCTCAGACTTCTTTTTTTCAAATCACCTTTTCCTAATTCCATTTTCCCTCTCTCCCTACCTCTGTCTTCCCCACCTTGATCTCTCTCTCTCTCTCTCTCTCTCTCTCTTTCTCTAGTTTCTTACCTTTTTCTCCCTTCAGTCTAAAGGAATAAGAACCTATTATTAAGCAATTAAACATTCTCTTCCAGGCATTAAGTTAAATTTGAAATATGTTATTACGACACAGTATCTACAGGGGTGTGTGTGTGTGTGTGTGAGACTTCATTTCAGAGAACTTTAGGGAAACTACTGCTTACTGGTTGGAAAAACTGTCAGAAGAATTGAGGAGATTGGTGCTGCTCAAGTACAGATTTCATAGGTCAGGTCCTTTGAAAAACCTATCCTCTGTTCCAGTGAAATAAATCCTACCCTAGAAGTGTTGGGCTACAGAACCTCAGGATATTGGAAGAGGGAACTAAATTGAGGCAGATCAGGTCAGAGAAAGGGTGGGGCACTGCTATGACTCTGGAGAGGGTCCTGCTCACTCTGAAGCCAGAGTGATAGTTTCTCTTTACCAACAATAGACTGTGTGTAATAAGAATTCACATTTATGAAGAGGAAGAAGGGAAAATGCATTAGCACTCTGCTGTTTCAAAAGGCCGAAAAGGCATTTGATCAGATGATTGATTCCCGTCTGTCATGAAAAGCTTTCTTATAAAGAAAAAAAGAATCTCACTATGTTTCTAATAGTAAAATGGCCAATTCTCATTTCCTGCCTAATGAATTATTTACATACTCCACCGAAGGCCATTTACACTCAATCTACACTTAGGCAACGCTCCGGATGATGGTGTGCTCATTTATAGGAGACTCTCGCTCTGAATTCAATATATCCTCTTCATTTGCTCTGAAAGCGGTGGTGTGCTCCACCTCAGAGAGGAATGAAGATCCAGTTACGGTACATCTGCCCTTCTGTGATCACAGAGCAACGGGTAGAGTGAATTTTTGCAAGGATGCCATTATTCAATCAATGAAAATAGACAAAAAGGATAACTCAGGACCAAGAAGAAAGGCCGTAGTAACTCGAAGGCAAGGCTGAGCCTCTTCTCCCGTGTATCCTCGTATCTCCGAGTCCTGTAGCCATTTCCTCACTCTCCCCCCACACTCCTCCTCCCTGACCGGCTCCTCCGGGCACTAGGGCTCCCTGACCTAGGGAACTTCAGGAGAAATCGGTGGAGACGGTGGCCTTGAAACTGAGGGTGCTGCTTTAATATCTTGGGAAATCTTCCAAGTGATTTGGTTATTATTTTTAGGCTTCCTTCTTTCCGAAGGCTTTATTGACAACATCTAGCTCATTCATATATAGAGTAGCAGGTTTTCCCCTCACAGAAAAGCGCTGTTTTCTCTCTCCGTGGTAGGTAGGAGGAAAGATGTATCTTCAGAGCCCTGCTGGTTCCTCCAGTCCTCTGCCCTCAGTACAGAGATGGACTGGGGGCCTTACAGTCACAGTAGAGGTAGCAGGCTGGTCCCCAGCCAGAGGTCCCAGCGCAGCAAGGGTAAATACCAGTGAAATGGAGATCAGCTGCCTCTCGAATGCTCAAAATGCCTTGAGTATCTCATTTCATGTTGCTGGCAGAGTTAATTTCCCCATTAACACGTCAGCTGTGAAAATGTATTTTTAGCTTCTCGAGCAAGTGCTTGTGGACAGCTTTCCTCATTTTAGAGTGACATATCACTTCCAGTTATCAGTTTGACATAGGCATTGAAATAAAATGTATCTCTGTGTGGAGTAAAGATGTGATGGTGAAACTAAAAGAGAATTATGGCAGCAACATGGATACTTTGTTGGATTAACACATTGCAATAATGAGTTATGTAGTTCATTATAATTTTCTGAAAACCAGGACTTCCATAGAGGTAAAGCTGGGCAAACTTTAATGTGTCTAGGAATGCTAGCTAACTCTTTAGGATTTTATTTTAAAATTCAATATTTCATTGTAAAACCCATCTTTATTAATCCAGTCAGTAGTTTCATATCAGTCAGTAGTTTCTGTATGATAATAATCCAAGTTTTGAGGTTGTGTCTACAAAGTCTTGCAGTTTTGCATTTTATTATCAATAGTAAGTTGAATAATTTTTTTAAATCTCCTTCTTAGACTTCCTGGAATTTATGAGATAACTTTATAATGAAATATGTTTTAAATATTTATTGAGATATATATTTGTATAGAAAGATGTATATATGCATAATTTAAAGAATAATTAAAAGGTAGAAAAGAGTGTGAACCTCATATGTAAGAAAAGAGACCACCAACACATCAGATACCCTATGTGAGTTCATTGCTTACTGTATCCCCTTCTCTTTCCACTAGAGTTACCTTCTGAGTCTTGAGTTTCCTCCTTGCTTTTCCTTTTAGTTTTATGACATATGTACGAAATCATAAAGAATATACTGTTTAATTTAGCCTGAACGTTATATAAACAGAACTGGATGTGCCCTTTTGTGTCTTCTTTTTTTCAAAATTGAATTGAATAATTTTTAATTGCCTATGTGTATATATGCACAGAGATAAAAGGAAAATATTGCTTGGAAGATACGTATAAAAATTGTCTTTTGGTTATCTGAAATAATGAACATGTAAATTATATAGCTCTTTCTTTAATTATATTTCCCTGATTATTTGCTTCTCTTTAACAATTCCTTGTTTTGCAAAATTTGCTTATAAAATTCCTGACAGCTACAGTCTATTTACATTGTAGCATAGCTTCTACACTGGTCGCTGCCAACTTATTTCATTCTTTCATTCATTGAAGAATCATTAATGAGAACATAAATTCAGTGTTAGCATTATCAGCCAGTATAGTTGTCGACTGAAAAAACGAGCACAACGTAAAGGTTGAGAGTTATGTTTTATTTGGTGGACAAAAGTGAGGACTTAAGCCCAGAACACAGCAACTCAGATAACTCTGAGAGACTGCTCTGAAGAGGAGACTAGGGGAGCCAAGATACATAGGAGTGTTTGCAACAAAGACCAGGTAGTGGGAACATCAAAAGCTTACTGTTAATGAAAGAAAACCAGACATCTCAAGTTAAATAATTCAGCGCTTTTCTGTGTAGGAGAAGAAACAAGAGTCTGGGCTCACTGAAATCATTCCTTTGATATGCGCCTCAGCTATCTGGGGACGGAATCCTGTGTTTTCTCATCCTGAGTTCCCTCAGGGCTCACTGTCGAGGACAGCTGTAGTGGCTGATGGCTGCAACAGCCTTTGTTTACTGACATGGCAGGCAGCTTTTTTAGTTCACATACTGAACAGGTACTGACATAAAGTTAACAATTTTGAGAATTTTTCTCCAAATTTGATATAAGCATAATAGAACTTGTTTTTCCTTTCTTTCGGATTGTGTTGTACCTGTTGATCCACAAATTTTTCGGCTGTTGTCCACTGACAGAACAGAACATTGTTTTCATTTTTTATTCCCCTTTTTCTTTAGCGCTACGTATGATCTCACTTGTTCCCATGCTGGAAGTGTATATAGTAATATCCGAGTGAAAAAGCAGATTCTTCAAGCAATGAAGTCCATTTCAAAACATACTCATGGCAAGTGCCATAATAATTATCCACTTCAAGTCAGAATTTCTTTCCCCTTCGTAGGTAATGTTGTCCCTTTTATGAAAAGCCTTGACACTTAAAGAGATGAACTTTTTCATCAATTATTTAACGTATTCAACAAGTTCCTTTAAGCAATGGAGTACTTCAGTAACCCTGTTTTTCTTTCACTTTGTAAAATCCATTTGCAAATGAGATAGTTAAAAGTCTGAGCAAGAAATAAGTAGGCTTCCCCTCAATAGATAATTTAAAAAGTCAAAAAGAATTTGTTTTTTTTTCCCTTCACAATTAAAGTATGATTCAGTGCTTAAAAAAAAAAAAAAAGCCTGAAGAGCTTTCAATTGTACTTGTTAAAGAGAGCCAATGGGTTTTTGAATGAGAAGGAATTGAAGAATATTGGATGCTAATAAAATCACTAAAATCATTTAGTCATTATGTTCAGTTTTGTTTGTTTGTTTTTTCTTTGTCTTACCTCACTGCTTGTGGGATCTTAATTCCCCAACCAGGTGACCAGGGATCGAACCCATGCCCTCGGCAGTGAAAGTGCAGAGTCCTAACCACTGGACCGCCAGGGAATTCCCATGTTCAAATTGTATAAATGCTGAAATAAGAGAAAAATTTTATGACCGTTATTTCAATGTCAATAGAAAGGATATCAGATACTGTTTGAGTAGAATTATGCAGAATATGAGAAGTACAGCCAACACTTTCTGTAGAATCATTCATGTTCTGCTTCAACTTTGAATAAATTTTTTTGCACCTATATACAAGTATTGATATATACAGTCTCCACCAAAACTTGTATAATCCCTACAAAAACCAGTACATTTTTTTAATTCACTCCAAACTCAAGTAGAGTCTCTGTAAAAATCATCTGTTTCTGAAATTTCATCTGGAAGGGATTTTATTCAAAATAGCCTTTTTCATAAGAAAACTATTACACAAGCCAAGGAAAAAAACGTTTCCTGCATTGTCATCACATGCATCTGTGGCCATGTTGTAAAAAGGTTTAGATATCTTAGCATGGATGATTTAGATTTACCATTTTGATCTTTGGTAATCTTTGTAATAGTAAATGGAGCTATTACATTTTTTATGATTTCACCCTGGCATTTTGAAATTTGCTTTCAGTTTTGGAATCAGAAAATAATTCTGGTGGTAGTATATTCAAACAGTCATTTGAGCTGAAAGACTGATATCTTTCATATATAGTGTAGAAGACCATTACAACTTCCACTGTGACTGTTTTATCTTCTTCATGTGAATTTCTCTTAATCAATTAAAGGGTTGTTTTTTTGTTTATTTGTTTTACTGTCTTTGGTACTGGCTGAGGAAATCATACATCTCTCGTGCTGTGCTGTAGTATTTGCTGGTCTATAACCGACTTTCCACCATTTTCTATATTGAATGGACAATTGTATGCTGCACAAATATCTTTGAAAGGGATTGTTTCTCATTGAATAAAAGTGTACTATTCATAAAATTCGTCACAATATTTACACTTTTGTCTGGGCATTTCAAGGTTCAAATATACACAGATAAAACTAGATGAATGCAACCATTGCAAGAATTGAAAAGACCGAATTTGAAAATCTCAAGGCCATGTTAGTGTGTCTGTCACTCACAAGTAAACAAGGGTTGAATGGTTGAAAGGGCTGTGAACTTAGGAGTATAAATAAATTGAACTCGGTATTTTTTTTAAGATTTATTTATTATTTTATTTATTTATTTTTGGCTGCTTCGGGTCTTAGTTGTGGCATGCGGGATCTTCACTGAGGCATACGGGATCTTTCTTTGTGGTGTGCAGGCTTCTCTCTAGTTGTGGCGTGTGGGTTTTCTCTTCTCTAGTTGTGGCACGCAGGCTCCAGAGTGCACGCGGTGGGCTCTGTAGTTGTGGTGCGGCACGCAGGCTCTCTAGTTGAGGCGCACTAACTCAGTAGTTGTGGAGCGTGGGCTTAGTTGCCCCGCAGCATGTGAGATCTTAGTTCCCTGACCAGGGATCGAACCTGCGTCTCCTGCATTGGAAGGCGGATTCTTTACCACTGGACCACCAGGGAAGTCCCGAACTCGGTATTTGATGCAAAAAGTTGAACATCCTGCTTGCCTAAAGGGAGAAATGTCCCTGCAAGTTTCAGTCTTCCGGAACAATCCAGAGCCGATGCTATGTAAGATTTTGGTTAGTTTGGGGATTCGAGGATTGGTGATCATTCAGAAGCAGAAGCGTTTAGGGACTGACAGACTTTCAGGGGTGATCTTGTTGCCACTAGAGTAAGGCTGCTATGGACTTGCTGACTAGAAGTGTGATTGGCTAGATTTTCAGAAGCCTGGCTCTGTCATTGATTTGCTGTCTTTCAGAAGCCTATTACTGGAGAAAGGCAGTCATTTATGGGCTGATTCTAATTAGTGGTGGTTACCTGTTCATAACTTGGGACTGTGGCCAGAAACACAGGCTTTTTCTTTTGTGAATATTTCCTTTAATTCTAAATCCCCCCCGCCCCCCGCCCTTTGGCTCTTCCCTCAGCCAAACCTGCAGAAGGGACCAGATCTTTATTTGTGGAGGTATGCTTCTCAGCTAGTGTTGCCTTAAGTGATTTAATCGCCAATTACTGTGGTTGAAAAATAGCTCTAACTGCTGAATTTTTGTAACTTATTGAAAAAGCTGAATACAGGACATTTAGGGTGTCCTGACAAAGCCAATATAGAATGCAGGACAAAATCACATCGAGGATGTGTTCTGTGTGTTTAGGACGGCTGGCAACTCTAGATGAAGTCCATGCCTGAGGCAGGGTCTTCTAGCACCAAGCTTTCCCAGCAGTGTTCAGGC
Source organism: Hyperoodon ampullatus (assembly GCF_949752795.1). Classification (NCBI taxonomy): domain Eukaryota; kingdom Metazoa; phylum Chordata; class Mammalia; order Artiodactyla; family Ziphiidae; genus Hyperoodon; species Hyperoodon ampullatus. The sequence goes on from NC_136913.1 coordinate 33,909,376, forward strand.
AGCAGCCAAGAGTTCTGTAGGTGTCAAGGCCCACTGTCCCCAGGGGGAAGAAAAGGCTGTGGGCTTGCAGTCCCCACTTTACCCAGACTGCTCGGCCTTCCTTATGTTCATAGTTTGGATTTTTGGAGAAAGCTTCAGCCGGAATAAGCAGTCTCATGTCAAAAATGTTCATGTCCACTGTCTGGCGGTTAGATACGGCGTGCATTATGGAGTCTCAGCCTTCAGAGACCTGTGCTCAAAGTTACTTTCAACACCCTGCTCTGTATATGGAGAGAAACTTGAGTTAATGGAGAGTTACTAGCTGACTAAAACAAACAGAGTAATGATAGGAGATAAGTGTCTGGGTAGTGGTGCAGAGTGTAAGGTCAACCTTGGACAAAGGCTGTCAAGAGTAGAGTCCTAAAGGGCACCCAAGGTAGAAGAGGTGAAATTGAACAATCAGGGTAGTTAACTTTATATATAAGCCACAAATACACAGGTATATGCAAAGGCACAGTTATATGCTTAGAAAAGAAAGCTTAAGGAAACATAGGAGAAGTCTCTGATTGGTGGGTTTCTGGGTGAGTACTTTCCCCTTTGAAGTTCTTCCTGGATTTCTTAAGCTTTTAATTTTAATAAGCCATGTAATTTGGGTTTCCAACTGTGTTTACAGGAGAGAGTATGACATACTATAGCATGTGGGCTACTATATATACAACACTTGATTTTACCTAAATTTTTGGCCTTAAATGATCTCTACTAATGCAGCTAAGCCTAATTTACAGCCTGGACCCCTCTTCTGATAACCAGACCCATGTTTTCTACTGCACACTGGACATCTCCACCTACACAGCCCACAGAACCTTAAGTGGTTCACATTGACCTCAACCATCACCCCCTTCCTCATGTCTACTTCTAACTCAAATCGCCACCAACTCTCCCTCCTTCTCTATCCCCAGTTTCCTCTAGTCTCTATTCTAAATGTCAGTTAAGAGGAATAACTTCAGTTTAGTCAGCCAAAATTCTCATTATGGACACCCACACACATACACTATTTCAACAGTCACTGACTATCTCACGCTCTCCAAGTTGTTTCCTCCTCACCATCCTCACACAGACAGCTCGAATTAAGTGCCTTGTTATTTCATTTTGCTTTGTTTATTAAGTGTTTTTCCTCAGTGCATCAGTCAGGGTTTAACTAGAGAAGTAGAAATAATACAGAGAGGGGACTTCCCTGGAGGTCCAGTGGTTAGGATCCCGCACTTTCACTGCAGGGGGCGTGGGTTCGATCCCTGGTCAGGGAACTAGGATCCTGTATGCCACGTGGTGTGGCCAAATAAATAAATAATACAGAGAGATGCCATATACCCTTTACCTAGTTCCCCTGAAGAGCAGCATCTTGCAAACCCACAGTAACACAACCAGGATATTGACATGGATAGAGTCAAGGCACAGAATGTTTTCATTACCACAAAGATCCCTCATGTTGTTCCTTTTACAGCCACAACCACCCCCCTCCCACCCACATTCCCTTCTCAATGCCTGGCCACCACTAATATGTTTTCCATCTCTATAAAGTTATCATCTTAAAAATTTAAATAAATGGAATCATACTCAGCATAATTCTCTGGATATTCATTTGGGTTGTTGCACGTATCAGTAGTTCATTCCTATTTATTGCTTAGTAGTGTTCTGTAGAAGGGATATACCATAGTTGGTTTAACCTTTCATCCATTGAAGGACATCTGGGGTTTTTCTAGTTTTTGGTTATCATGAATAAAGCTCCTATAAATAATTATGCATGATTTTTGTGTGAAAAGACATTTCCATTTCCCAGGAATAAATGCTCAAGAGTGTAATTGCTAGGTTGTGTGGTAGCTGTATATTTAGTTTTATAATAAACTGCCAAATTCTTTCTGAAAGCAGCTGTACCATTTACATCCCCATTAGCAACATATGAGTGACCCAGCTTCTCTGCATCCTCACCAGCATTTGGTCACTCTATTTTATTTTAGTTATTCTGGTAGGTGTGTAGTGATAGCTCATTGTGGTTTTAATTTGCATTTCTCTGATGGCTAATGATTTTGAACATCTTTTCATGTACTTATTTGACATCTGCATTTCCTCTTCAGTGAAATGTCTGTTCATGCCTTTCGCCCATTTTCTAGTTGGATTGTTTTTCTCTTGTTGAGTTTTAAGAGTTTTTATATAGTCTAGATATTAGTTCTTTTTCAGATAACATGGTTTGCAAATATTTTCTTATAGTATGTAGATTGTGTTTTCATCTTCTTAAAAGGGTCTTTTACAGAACACAAGATTTTAATTTTGGTGTGAGCCAATTTATGAATTTTTCCTTTTATGGATCATGCTTTATGGGTCAAGTCTAAACACTCTTGGCCTAACCCTGTATCCTGAAATGTTCCTTCCTTTTTTTCTAAATGTTGTATCATTTTAAGTTTCAAATTTAAGTCCATGATTTATCTTGAGTTAATTTTTGTATATAATGTTAGGCTTAAGTCAAGGTCAGTTTTTTTTTTTTTTGCCTATGAATGTCCAAATGCTCCAGCACCATTTGTTGAAAAGGCTATATTTCCTATATTGAATTGCTTTTGCAGATGACAAAAATAAGTTGGGCACACTTACTTAGGTGAGTCTATTTCTTGGTTCTCTATTCTGTTGGTCTATTTGTCTATCCCTCTGCCAATACCACACAACCTTGGTTACTGTGGCTATATAATGTCTTAAAGTCTGATAAACAGATTCCTCCCATGTTATTCTTCTTTTTCAAAATTGTTTTAGCTACTCTAGTTCCTTTACATTTCCTTATAACTTTTACAATAGACTTGGTTGTATTTTTATAGGAATTACAGTAAATATATCAGTTGGGGAAGAATTGACATCTTTACTATGTTGAGTCTTCCAATTCATGAACATAGTGTGTCTCTCTGTTTATTTAGATTTTCCTTGATTTCTTTCAGAATTTCAGCCTCAATAGTTTTAACCATTCAAGTCCTGTACATGTTTTGTTAAAGGTACATCTAAGTATCTAATTTTTAAGTGATTGTAAATGGCATTAAATTTGTAATATTGGTGTCCACTTGTTCATTGCTAGTGTATAGAAATGCAATTGTTTTATATATGTTTACCTTGTGTCCTGTGACCTTACAGAACACACTTCTTAGCCCAAGGGGGTATTTTACTATTTTTGTAGATTCCCTGGGATTTTGTATATAGACAATCATGTCATCTGCAAACAGGGATGGTTTTATTTCTTCTTTCTGGTCTGTATGCCTTTTATTGCCCTTTCTTTCCTTATTTCACTGGCTAGGATTTCCAGCACTATGTTGATCAAGAGTGGTGAGAGCAGACATCCCTGTCTTGTTCTCAGTGTTAGGGGGAAAGCAGTCTTTCACTATTAAGAATAATGTTAGCTATAGATTTTTTTATAGATGGTCTCTATCAACTTGAAGAAGTTATACCCTATTCCTGTTTTTCTGACAGTTGTTATCATGATGGGTGTTGAATTTTTTCAAATGCTTTTCCTGCATCAGTTGATAAGATCATGTGATTTGTCTTCTTTAGCCTATCAATATGGTGGATTACATTGACTGATTTCAAATGTTTAATTAGTTATGTATCCCCTCAACCCTGCTTTTATGGTCTTTCAACTGATGAATCAGGCCCACTCAGATTATCCAGGATAATTTCTCTTACTAAAGTCAACTAATTAGGGGTTTAATTATATCTGTAAAGTTATGTATAGGTAAGGGTTATCCCAAAAAGCAGAACCACTAGGAGATATACATAGATAGATAGATAGATAGATGATAGATAGATGAAAGAAAGAAAGGAAGGAAGGAAGGAAGGAAGGCCGGCCAGAGGAAGAGAGAGAGGAAGAGAGGAAGAGGGGCTCTTGTGATTATGGAAGCTGGCAAGGCAACCCAAGGGGGTTTTGCCTGGATGAAACCCCCTAGGAGACAGTCAAAAGGTTGCAACACCCGGCCACCTCTACCTGGAGCTTCCCATGGCGAACAGTTGTGGCTTGGCTCTCTAGGGCCCCCTCTCTTCTGGGGTGAGTGGCCACGTTCAGCCCTCATTCAAGATCCTTCTCTTGGCTACAGTCCTTTCGATTAATTCCTTCCTTGATTAAGATTTCTTATTAATTAAGGAAGTAATCTGTGCACATGTGTCAAACTGCAACTCTCATAGAGATTGAGTCTGAGTCCCAGGCTAGATTTTTATATGTATGTGTCCAGAACAACTGCTGGACTGTCACACACACACACACACACACACACACACACACTCTCTCTCTCTCTCTCTCTCTCTCTCTCTCTCTCTCTCTCTCTCTTCCCATCAGAGGTCTCTTCTCTAGCCAGACTTAAACACTTGGGAATCTTCTGTTCCAAAAGATTTACAGGGTGCAGACTCATGTAGACACATTTTTTTTTAAGGTAGTTTTGTCCATATCCTTTGGAAACATTGTACCACTTCCTATAATACTGAAGTGAAGAGTTTTAAGAGCCAGCATAGGCCCACTGGGTGGATATATGTTCTTACTTGACTTCTAATCATTTGATAAATAATTGAAATGGCAAAGTAGGAAAGAACCTTACAAATGTCATTCTGTGGATGCAGAGCCTGGAGCACAGGGAGGGGGTGATTTGTCCAAGATCACACAGTTTGTGCCAGAAGGAGGATTCACACTGACATCCGCTGTTTCCATCCTTGTACTCAAAATGACTGGGACTTCAGAGCGGGGGTGGAGTGTTTTGCAAGTGATTTGTTACTGATGGGTTAAAAATACTGAAGTGGTGCTCTATGACTATTTTCTCACTATAAGAATTCCAAACATACTGTCATAACAAAATTCTGTCTTGAGAATCCCCTCCCTCATCCTCACCACCATATAACCTTATTATGAGTTTATTCTGAATGGATGGAAATGTGCTTATGACTGTTACATAAATATAATAATAAAGTACATATTGATTTTCAACTCCCCCCCCAATTAGTAATGCATCTTGAAGCATGTACAGTAACAGTCTTCAGAGTGGCCCTAAAGTCAGGAAACGCAGACAACATTATTTTATTAATATTTTGCAGACTGAACATGTTCTCAATGACATTTTATATATTTGTCTATATTTCCAGACTTTACAGGACCTCTCTGTATATATAGATTTAGCATTTTTGTTTATTAAAAAAATAAATGACTAAGCCTATAATTAAAACTCTAATGCATATTTGTCTGAAAATATTGTCTTGAGGTGCCAAGAGTATTGAGATATATAATTGGTGTTCTAAGTATTGCTTATGAGAATCAGTAGACCTTTCTTTCCCTAGGCTATGAGAAATGAGAAACAATAAAATTAAAAGGTTGACTATTGCTATACTCTACCTCTCTGTTTTTTATAGACTTAACCTCTGCATTTCCAGTTCTTGATCTGTAAGGTCAGCCCACAAAGTGCTGTTGATCACAGTGGTGAAATGCCAAGTAGCATATTGTAAAGCTCAGGCAAAAGCTTAAAGTCTCAAACACAAGGTCCAGTGAGGGGGTTTTCCATTTGCTTTTTGAGAGATTATGCTGTGAGGCAGTTTCATCACCTAGTCCATCTTGCCTTGGAATCATTTTAGAGCTCTTTAGAGGTATTTTGTTTATGTGCATTCCTTTTTTGAGACTGGGATATGAGAGTAAGGCAGAATCAAGTTTCTATGTCTTCATTTGATTCTTTTTGTCAACTCTCATGTACTATACTATTAACATAAAATGTTTTCTGTTCTGTTTCCTATATGTTTGGGGGTTTTTTAGAGAGACATTATTTGTTGAGTATGTAGAATTAATGTCAACTGGAATTTTAAAGATTCCTTCTTTATTTCATGTAGTATTTGCATCTATACCATGTCTCATCTTAAAGCAAAAGTACTTTAAAATGGGTAAAATTCTGAATTACACTAATGTGGGGTATTTTAATAGTATAGTAAGCACAATTGTCAATGGCCATGATACATGTTGAGTCAAAAAGTTGAAATAGAAACTTTTTTCTATAAATGTAACAAGTGTACTTGCAATAATAGCTCCTGTTTTAGTCTTTTATTTCTTTAATAAATTTTTATTTTATGAAAATTTTAATCTACAGAAAAGTTGTGATGATAGTATAGAGATTTCCCATATACATATACTACATCCAGTTCCTTTATTGTTAATATCTTCCATTAGTATGGTATATTTGTCACAATCAATGAACCAATATTGATACATTATTATCTAAAGTCCATACTTTTTCCAGATTTCCTTAGTTTCTACCTAATGTTCTTTATATACTCCAAGGTTCCATCCAGGATAGCATGTTAGATAGATCATGTCTCCTCAGGCTCATCGTTGGCTGTGATAGTTTCTCAGACATTCCTTGTTTTTCACAAGCTTGACAATTTTGAGGAGTACCTTGTCAAGTATTTTTTATAATGTCCCTGAATTGAGATTTGTCTGTTTTCTTATCAATTTTCTTGAGTTTTAAAAAACAATCAGCTTTTGGTTTCATTGATTTTTCTCTATTGTTTTCCTTTTTAAAATTTTGCTGATTTCTGCTCTAATTTTTATTACTCAGTTCTTCTCCTTGCTTTAAGGTTAATTTGCTGTACACCTGAAACTAACACAACATTGTTAATCAACTATACCCCAATATAAAATAAATTTTTTTAAAGTTTAATTTGCTCTTCTTTCTCTTGTTTCCTAAGGTGGAAGCTTAGGTTATTGATTTTAGATCTTTCTTCTATACTTATATATGCATTTTATGTTATAAATTTCCCTATGCATTGTTTTAGTTGTAGCCAACAGATTTTGCTAAGTTGTATTTTGATTTTTATTTAATTCATAATAGTTTAAAATTTCTCTTAAGATTTCTTCTTTGACTCATGGTTTAGAAGTATACTGTTTAATTTTCAAATATTTTGGGATTTTCCAACTATCTTTCTGTTACTTATTTCTAATATAATTTTATTATGATCTGAAAACAGATTTTGTATGATTTCTATTATTATAAATTTGTTAAGGTGTGTTTTACGACCTGAAAAATGGTCTATCATGGTCACAATCCCATGTGAACTTGAGAAGAAAATATATTCTGCTGTTGTTGGATGGAGTGTTCCATAACTGACAATTAGATCAAGTTGATTAATAGTATTGTTCAGGTTATCAATATCTTTATATTCTGCCTGAATTATCTATAAATTACTGACAGAGGAATGTTGAAGTCTCCAAGGATAATAGTGGATTTGTCTATTTCTGCTTTTATTTCTATCAGTTTTTGCCTCATGACTTTTTTTTTTAATTGGAGTATAGTTGTGTTACACCGCTGTGTCAGTTTCTGCTGTACAGCAGAGTGAATCAGCCATACTTATACATATATCTGTTCTTTTTTGGATTTCCTTCCCATTTAGGTCACCACAGAGCACTGAGTAGAGTTCCCTGTGCTATACAGTAGGTTCTCATTAGTTATCTATTTTATACATAGTAGTGTATATATGTCAATCCCAATCTCCCAGTTCATCCCTCCGCCCCTCTCCCCCTTGTTCTCTATGTCGTTGTCTCTACTTCTGCTTTGCAAATAAGATCATCTATACCATTTTTCTAGATCCCACAAATATGCATTAATATACAATATTTGTGTTTCTCTTTCTGACTTACTTCACTCTGTATGACAATCTCTGGGTCCATCCACGTCTCTGCAAATGACACAATTTCGTTCCATTTTATGGCTGAGTAATATTCCATTGTATATATATATACCACATCTTCTTTATCCATTCCTCTATTGATGCACCTTGTTCAGAGTGAATAGACCACAGTCGCACAGCTCTTATGTGATCGTGTGCAAAATGAACAGCCCCAGAAGGGGCAGGTTCAGAGGTGAGGACAGGAAACAGAAGTGGCCCTTAGAGGCTGTTTAAGCCTTGTTGGCGCGCGGCTCTAAAGCGAGTACATGAGGGTTTGTGGCGTGACAGTCATCAGTGATTTTGAGGTGATGGCTTTGTTGGCTTTTGGGAATGACAGTCTGTGGGGTCAGTTGGTGGGGAATTAAAGGGTCTGGTGAATGGGAGTGTATGCGGGTCAGGGAGGGATGGAGGCTTTTGAGGTAGTCAGTTTTTAGATAACTTGCTGCATTTTGTTGTCAAGTCCTAATAGTGTGTGTGCGTTTAGATTTTTTCCTCAGTCTCCCCAGAGATTTTCTAATTTTATTAGCCTTTCCAAACAACCAACTTTTGGCTTTGTTGATCCTCTCTGATGTACCTTTGTTTTCTCTTTCCCTAATTCCTGCTATCTATGCTATTTTCTCTTTTATCTAACTTCTTAAATTGGTTGTTAATTCATTAATGTTCAGCCTTTCTTTGTTAAAAGGCATTTGAAAACATGAATTTCCCTTTAAGAGTCTCTTTAGTTGCGTTCCACAAAATGTTATATGCACCATCTTATTATTGAGCTTTGTGTTTAATTTTTCTTTTTTATTTATTCTTTACATAACTATAATGTTTTGGGAGGGTTGACATTTTAATTAAATTTTTTATCTAGGGGTATGATATGTCTGTGTGACTATTTTATATTTGTCAATTTTTTTTACTTTTTAAATTTATAGGTGCAGCTCCTTAAAGAGTTTATTTTACATATTTTATATTTTTCTTGTTATCATTACTAATGGATTTTTTTTTCCATTTTCATTTGGTCATTATTATACAGGGAAAAAACTATCTGCTCTTGTAATTTTATCTTGTATCCAGCCCCTTATCAAATTACCCTATGACTTATGGTAGAGTCTGGGGTAGGTTTTCTATGTATAAAATCATATCACTGGCAAAGAAAGCTACATTTTCATTTCTTTGCAGTATTTATTCTGATTATTTCATCTTCTATTGTGTGAGCTAGAGCCAGAAAAAACAATTTTGAGTTGTATCAGACATCCCTATCCTTTTACTAATTTTAATGGCAGTTGCTTCATCATTTTACTTTTTAGCATAGTATTTCAGGGATATGTTTTGTAAATGATTTTCGTGATATTTAAGTGATTTACTTCCTCCCTAATTTTAGTTTGAGTTTTTATTAGTAATGACTGCTGAATTGTGTCAAATGCTTTTTTGGTGTAAGTTAAAAGCAGCATGTTTCCTCCCCCCCTCTAATTTGTTGATTTAATAAATATTATTAATGTTGAATCATCTTCTGGAAAGAAGAGGCTCAGAGCTTCTCCACAGAAGAATTTAAGAGGGATTTTTCACCCTAAAATGGTGAAATAATTAAAGTGGACAGAAGAGACCCCTTTCATTAAGATTACCAGGTTTCCAGGTTTTTTGCCTCCACAGTCACTCACCAGGACCCCATGGACAAGTCCTTCCCCTGCCTACCCCATGGGGCTTCAGCACCATTCACTGCCTCACTTCCACCTTCTCCCCAAACCCAGATCTGCCGGAATTGAGGGATGAGCTGGTTGGGTAAAGTGTGAAGCACCCCCTGTGGAGCCACCCAAGAGTAATGAACTCTGAGTTCATTAATTTGACTCCAAATATCATGATTGTTTCCACAATCTACCCCCACTAATACTCAGAGTGGGAGTTGCTGAACTTTGTGGGGCGAATGTGGAATGACAGTGATGACATGGATACTGTCCTTTTAGGATTTGTTGATGTCTCTGTGGAGCTGTTGAACTTTCCGCATATTGGAGGCTGCAAGATCTTCCATTTATTCTGACTGCAGCCCACGTACAAAGGCCTCTCCGGCTTTGGAAGGTGGGCTGGTACTCAGAGTCAACATGCCAGCTAATGGGAAATCACCCCGAGGTTTCCTGCCCTGGTTCCAGGACAACCTGGCAGATCATTTGAAGTAAGTAAGAGGAGCCTATTTTTTCCCATTTTTTTATTTTTAAAAAAATTTTTAGACAAAAATTTTTATTTTTTAGACAAATTTTGATTTTGAGATAATTGTAGATTCAAATGCAATGTACTGATGTACTGTTTACCCAGTTTCCCCCATCATAGCATCTTGCAAAATCTTGGTATTGGTACAGTATCACAACCAGGATATTGACATACAGAACATTTCCTTTACCACAAGGATCTCTCATGTTGCCCTTTAATAGTCACACCCACTTCCCTCCTCCCCCTCTCCCTCCTTAACCCCTGGCAACCAATAATCTGTGCTCCAGTTCTATAATTTTGTTATTTCAAGAGTGTTATATATGTAGACTCATACAGTATGTAACCTTTTGGGACTGGCTTTTTTTACTCAGCAAAATTCTCTGGAGATTCATCCAGATTGTTGCATATATGAATGGTTTGTTCCTTTTTATTGCTGAATAGCACTCCATGGTATGGATTTACCACAGTTTGCTTAACCAGTCACTAGTTGAAGGACATCTTGGTTGTTTCCAGTTTTTGGCTGTTATGAATAAGGATGCTGTGATTGTGTAAGATTTTTGTATTGAAGGAATGCACATGAGTGCAATTGCTGGATTGTATGCTAAGAGCATTAAAACAATTAAGTGACCTAATTTTTAGTAGTTCTAGATTTACAGAATAATTGAGATGGTAGTATTAGTGTGGTACATTTGTTACAATTAACCAATATTGATACATTATTATTAATTATAGTCAGCAGTTTACAGTAAGGTTCACTCTTTGTGTTACACATTCTATGTGTTTTGACAAATACATAGTGACATATATCCACCATTACAGTTCATACAGAACAGTTTCATCTGTGCTTTAGCTATTCATTCATCTTTCCTCTCCCCCTGCCTGAAACTCTGGCAACCACACTTTTTTTTACTGTCTCTATAGCTTTGCCGTTTCTAAAATGTCATATAGTTGGAATCATACAGTTTGTGGCCTTTTCAGATTGGCTTCTTGCACTCAGCAATTTGCATTCAAGTTTCCTCCATGTCTTTTCATGGCTTGATAGCTCTTTTTTTTTTTTTTTTTTGCGGTACGCGGGCTTCTCACTGCTGTGGCCTCTCCCGTTGCGGAGCACAGGCTCCGGATGCACAGGCTCAGCGGCCATGGCTCACAGGCCCAGCCGCTCCCAGGCATGTGGGATCTTCCCAGACCGGGGCACGAACCCGCGTCCCCTGCATCGGCAGGCGGACTCGCAACCACTGCGCCACCAGGGAACCCCAGCTCATTTGTTTTTATCACTGAATAATATTCCATTGTATGGATGTACCACAGTTTGCTTATCCATTCACCTATTGAAGGACACCTTGGTTGTTTCCAGTGTGGGGTGATTATGAATGAAGCTGCTATAAACATGTATGTACAGGTTATGGTGTAAACATAAGTTTTCCATTCATTTGGGTAAATGACTAGGAGTGCAGTTGTGTGTCATATGGTAAGACTGTAAGAAACTACCAAACTGTCTTCCACAGTTTTTCATCATTTTCATTCTCACCAGCAATGAATGAACATTCTTGTTGCTTCACATCTTTGCCAGGATTTGATACTGTCAGTTTTTTGGATTTTAACCATTCTAATAAGTGTGTAGTGGTATCTTATTGTTGTTTTAATTTGAAATTCCATAATGAAAAATGATGTTGACATGGTTTTACATGCTTATTTCCCATCGTATATTTTCTTTGGTCAGGTGTCTATTCAGATCTTTTGCCCACTTTGTAATGGGGTTGTTTGTTTTCTTATTGTTGATTTTTAAGAGTTCTTTGTATATTTTATTTTATTATTTTAAAAAATATTTATTTATTTATTTATTTATTTATTTATTTATTTATTTATTTATTGGCTGTGTTGGGTGGGTTTTAGTTGCGGCACGCGGGATCTTTCCTTGCAGTGCGTGGGTTCTCCGTTGGGGTGCACGGGCTTCCCTCTAGTTGTGGTGTGTGGACTCCAGAACGCGTGGGCTCTGTAGTTGTGGCACACTGGATCCAGAGTGCGTGGGCTCAGTAGTTGCAGCATGTGGGCTTAGTTGCCCTGCAGCATGTGGGATCTTAGTTCCCTGACCAGGGATCAAACTGGCGTGCCCTGAATTGCAAGATGGATTCTTAACCACTGGACCACGGGGGAAGTCCCTCTTTGTATATTTTTTAAATACAAGTCATTTTATCAGTTATGTGTTGTGCAAGTATTTTCTCCTGTTCTGGGCTTGTCTCTTTATTCTCTTAACATTGTCTTTCACAGAGTAGAATTTTAAAATTTTAATAAAGTCCGACTTGTCAGTTTTTCTTTCATGTAATGTACTTTTGGTGTTATATTTTAAAACACTGCCAAACCCAAAGTCACTTAAATTTTCTCCTGTCATTTGCAGAAGTTTTCTTTCTTTCTTTTTTTTTTGGCCGCGCCGTGCAGCTTGAGGGATTTCAGTTCCCTGACCAAGGATTGAACCTGGGCCATAGTAGTGGAAGTCTGGAATCCTAACCACTAGGCCACCAGGGAACTCCCTATTTGCAGAAGTTTTATATTTTTGCATTTTGCCTATAAGTCTAAGATCCATTTAGAGTTAATTTTTGTGAAAGTTGTCAGGACTGTGTCTAGATATTTTCTTTTTGCATATGGATATCAAATTGTTTCAACATCATTTATTGAAAAGGCTGTCCTTTCTCCATTGAATCGCTTTTGTTCCTTTGTCAAAGATCAGTTGTCTATATTTGTGTGGGTCTATTTTCTGGCTCTCTATTTGTTGCATTGGTAAATTTGTCTATTTTTACCAATACCATACTTTTATTTATTTATTTATTTTTAAATTGAGGTATAATTGACTTACAATATTATATTAGTTTCAGATATACAACATAGTGATTCGATATTTGTATGTATTGTTAAATGATCACCATGATAAGTCTAGTTGACATCCATCACCATACATAGTTACAGAATTTTTTTTTCTTGTGATGAGAACTTTTTTTTTTTTTTTGGCCACACACGGGCCTCTCATTGTTGTGGCCTCTCCTGTTGCGGAGCACAGGCTCCTGATGCGCAGGCCTAGCGGCCATGGCCCACGGGCCCAGCCGCTCCGCAGCACATGGGACCCTCCCAGACCAGGGCACGAACCCGTGTCCCCTGCATCGGCAGGCGGACTCTCAACCACTGTGCCACTGGGGAAGCCCAACACTTGTCTTTTTGATAATAGACATTCTGACAGGTGTGAGGAGAGCTCATTGTGGTTTTGATTTGCATTTCCCTGATGATTAGTGATGTTCAGCATCTTTTCATGTGCCTGTTGGCCATCTGTGTGTCTTCCTTGGAAAAATGTCTATTCTGATCTTCTGCCATTTTTTAGTTAGGTTGGTTGTTTTTTAGATATTGAGTTGTGTGAGAGGTAGTGTTTGCTTTTAAATGCTTTCAACAAATGCTCACCTGGGAGGCTGCTCCAGCCCTAAGAGTTCTAAGGTTGGTGAAGCAAAGACAAATCTCTGAGCTGATTCCTCAGGGAACCACAAAACAGGCCAAAATGCACAACCACAACTCTGAGAACTATGTCTATATTTCTCCCTCTGACACCAGCAAGCTGAACCAGGAATACAGACTGCCATCCACATAGCCACTGCCTAGCTGGGGAATGGGGATGGTAGGCAGGTAACCAAAATCACCACAGAGATCTCTTACCAAAATTAGAAATGTTTTTTCATTAAGCACTCTCTGGTTGTTCTAAGTTTTTTAAATTAAATTCCAGAGTTCAAAACCAAATTGATACTGATAGTTTTGCCAACTTAATCATTGCTTGTGGAGGGATAGATTTTTCGATTTCTCTACTCTGCCATCTTCCTGTGACTTCACTCTGATGACATATCAAGTGTTTAACAATAGTTATCAATCACTGGCAGGATTGCTTGGGATTTAAATTTTATTATCAACTTTTCTGAATTGTCTAAATTTTCTCCATTAGGGTTTGTCAACCTTGACACTCCTGACATTATGGATCAGTTAGATAATTCCATGTAGGATGTTGTCCTGTGCATTGAGGGGGTTTAGCAGCATCTCTGTTCTCTACACACTAGATGCCTGTAGCACCTCCACCCTCACCAGTTGGGACAACCAAAAATATCTCCAGGAATTGCCAAATGTCTCCTCAGGGACAAAATGTAACTGGTTGAGAACCACTGCTCCTTAGGGAATGAGATCCTAATATATGTAAAAAGCTAGGTGTAGGTATAAAGATAGGTAGGTTGAGAGAGTGATGATAGCGTGGTTGGTCGAATAATGGTCCACCAAAAGATATTCACGTCCTAATCAATGGAACCTGTTAATGTTACCTTATATGGCTAAAAAGGACTTTGTAGATGTGATTAAGTTACAGATCTTGAGGTAAGGAGATTATTCTGTATTATCCAGGTAAGCCCTAAATGCAACCACATGTTCTTATAAGAGAGAGGCAGAGACAGATCTGATACAAATACACAGAGAAGGATTATGTGAAGACAGAGGTGGAGATTGGGGTGATAATGGCAGTGAGCTAAGGAAGGCCAGCAGGCACTAGAAGCTGGAAGAGGCAAGGAACAGATTCTCCCCTAGAGCCTCCAAAGGGACTACAGGCCTGCCCATACCTTGATTTTGTCCCAGTGATACTGAATTTGTATGTCTGGCCTCTAGGGTTTTGAGGGAATACATTTCTGTTATATTAAGTCACCAAACTTGTGGTAATTTTTTACAGAAACCAAAGGAAATTAAGATAGATAGATGGATGGATAGATAGGTAAGTAGGTAGACAGATACATAGATAGATAAATAGATATAAATATTGATCGGTATATACAATTATCATGTTTTTTACATGTATAATATAGCTTTTTCCCTATGTCATTAAAACTTCTTAGAAACAACAATGTGGAAGCTGTGTAAGTTTATTTTATGGACATCCGGGGTCCTCTTGGAAAATGAGATCATTTCAGACTTTTAAAAATAATTGACACTGTAATAATCACCTTTGAGCATACAACTTTGTGGGTATACATCAGTATTCCTTCAGAATTAATGTCTAGAAGAGGAATTATAGTGTCAAATGGATTTCATATTTATGACTTTAAATATATAGTGTCAAATTTCCATCTGTCAATGTTACGAATTTAAAACCCCATCTAGTAGTACATGAGAGAGTCTGCTTTCTTACAACAGCTTAAAACCTAATTAAACATTTAAAACTCATATTTTTTTAAAATGTAAAAAGCTGTTTTTTTCTGAATATAAGGGTAATGTATATTCATTGAAAACATTCAGAAAATAAAGTATGAAGAGGAAAAAAAATCTTCCTTCCAGAATTTTCTTTCTCTTTAAGCATATATATATATATATATATACTGTTTAAACAGGAGCAGTTGGGGAAGAGAAAGAAGACAGCATTAAAGATATACCAGAAGAGTTAAAGAGGAGAGGGTCTTCTATCGAAGAAAGTTTGAGATCTTAGAGGATAGCCAAATCAATTAGTGAAAGAAAAAAATACATATATTGTCCTCATCTAAAGAAATATATATATGGAGAAATTATGTTTATATATATTGTATATAAAAGTATATATTTAATGCAATTATATTCATAAAGGAGAAATATATATATAATTTCTCTTTATATACAAAAATATAGAAATATAATATATATTTTTATTTAAAAAATAATTGTCTTTATATATGTGAAGATAATTTTATAATTTTATATAAATATATATATATAGAAATATGTATGGAGAAATATACATATAAGGAGAAATATATTTTTTCTCTCTATATTTCTCCTTACATATATATATATAGGAATATATATATATATATATGTATATATATATATAAAATCTTTAAATGAGAGCAAGGACAAATGGAGGCATCTTAGTAAGTCAAGGATCATAACTAAGGCCCAGACAGATTCCGGAAAGGAGTAAAGGGATAGATATCAGAGAGTAACCTGAAATGATACCCTAGAGGACTACTGGATCCATGAAACTGGTGAAAGTTGCCCTCTAGAGTTAATGGAATGTTATGAGATAAGTTGGGGGGGTTTATTCCTCTAAATGACTAGCACAACCACACGGACTGTAGTGGTCACCATGGTCAGAACAGAATCACCAATTTCCATTCTCCCCGATCTGCTCCTCTACTGAGCAAGTTTTCCCTATTTCAGTTGAGTGGTACCATCATCCACCCAGATTCTCTGGCCAGAGTCTAGGAGTCATCACTGATTGTTCTTCCCTCATGACCTCACAGCCATTCAAATTTTACCAGCTGAGGGCCCAGATATAGTGGAATAGAGACAAGCTCTGTCTGAATTCTAGATGTACAGAATCTATAATTGTCATTTCACAACACCAAATTATGGAGCAGTAACTGATTTAAATAAATTCTTTTAATTTATTCTTCATTTTAGTGCATCCTCTGATTCATCAGTATTTCATTTTCCATCTTCTGTTTCATTTTTATTCAATTTCTATTCCATCCTTCAAAACGTTGTATTTTATATTTCAATCCAAATCCCATTCCATTTTTTCTATATCTATTTAAAAGTCTCCAGTGTATATTTCATAGTCCATTTATTTCATGCCACTGCATTGTCAGTTCCATTCTATATTCCTTCCTATTTAATTTCAATTTCGTTCCTTTTCTTTTTTTCAAAATAAATTTATTTAAATTTTGGCTGCGTGGGGTCTTCGTTTCTGCGCGTCAGCTTTCTCTAGTTGTGGCAAGCGGGGGCTACTCTTCATTACGGTGCACGGGCTTCTCATCGTGGTGGCTTCTCTTGTTGCAGAGCGTGGGCTCTAGGTGTGTGGGCTTAGTTGCTCCACGGCATGTGGGATCTTCCCCGACCAGGGCTCAAACCCGTGTCCCCTGCATTGGCAGGCAGATTCTTAACCGCTGCACCACCAGGGAAGCCCTCGTTCTTTTTCTTTAAAGTTGTATTTTATTATATATTCCATTTCATTCCTTTTCTTATATGACATTATATTTTATATTCTGTGTGCCATTAGATATTTATTTCCATTCTCCTTTCCATTCCATTTTCCCATTATATTCCGTTCAATTTCCATCCTATTCAATTTTCCTTTCCATACCCTGTTCAGGTCCATATTCTATTCCTCATTTCATTCCAGTTTCCTCTGCAACCAGTCTCCGTTTCATCCCCTTCTGTACTACATTTCAAATCCACTTTACATTCCATATTATTTAACACTCCAAATACCACTCCATTCTGTTTTGTGTTCTTTCCAGTTGTTCATGAATTCCATTAAACATCCCATTCCATTTTGCCAAAATTGTTATAAAAATGACTTCCAGGAGATCAGCTTCCCAATATTTTTATCAAAGAAGTACATATGTGCCTGGTACATATGTGTTGGTACAATTCCATATGTACCAACAATTTCCACTTCTGGGAACTTATGCATAACAATGGCAAACTTATGAACAAATTTTAGCAAGAAGGGTGTGTCTCACAGTGATGTGTTAGAGAGTGAAAAGTTGAAAACAACACAAATGTTGGCAATATAAGAATATTTGGAAATGTAGGTTTCTTCTGTAAATGGAGTATTTTCTAGTTAAAAAATGGCCTTGTGTAAATTTATTAATTGACATGGAAAGTGGGTTTTCTAGGTCTAAATCACAAGTTAAAAAATAATTTGTATGGATAAATAATTCTACTTTTATAAAACAAGACAAAAACTACGAAATAAATGAATGGCCGTTCTGCCAACATATAATCAAACATTTGCAGTAGTTACCTATGGGTGTGTGGAAATTTAGGTTCAAGTTTTCTTACATTTGCTTTTCTTTCTTTGGGTACTAAATATGCAACCCTTTTGTGATAATGACTAAAAATAAATGTCCAAATGTTAAACTTGAAGTCTGTGCATCACAACATATTTATATTAACAGAAACTAGACATCGGTGGCCAAGAATGAAGACTAGGTCAGATACATAGCATACACTCATCACTAGCTTACTGTGTAGCCTATACACATGTTGATGTGTATTTAAGGGCAGTACCACCTTTAATTCCAGGCAACCCTTGCCTTTGCCTGAAGGAGCCAGGTGGGCCGAAGCACTCTTCCGGGAAAATGTCTAAAACTCCCTCTGGTGCCCGGGAAACACGAGGCAGCAGGGCCGAACATTTCAAGAACAGCATGGGGGGCTTCCCTGGTGGCGCAGTGGTTGAGAGTCCGCCTGCCGATGCAGGGGACACGGGTTCGTACCCCGGTCCGGGAAGATCCCACATGCCACGGAGCGGCTGGGCTCGTGAGCCATGGCCGCTGAGCCTGCGCGTCCGGAGCCTGTGCTCTGCAATGGGAGAGGCTGCAACAGTGAGAGGCCCGCGTACCGCAAAAAAAAAAAAAAAAAAAAAAAGAACAGCGTGAGGCCCCATCCCATTTCTACCCTTTCAGAAAGCCACGCTCCAACTCTTAAACCCACGTTCAGCGTGGGGTGATCCAGATACCAGGAGGAGTCCCTGGACTGTTCCGTCTGGGGTCATCCATGGACTCAGTGTTCTGACCAGTTCCATGAGGACGACCTAGCTAGGGGATTATCTCTTTCTGACCAGTGTGGTATTTCTTTCAAGTGATTTCTTGGGTTTGAGCCACCAGCGTGATGCTGACACGCTGGGGGTCACTCAAATTGTTTATCTAGAGACCCCACCCTCCTACACACAGTCACACACTTTTAGGGGCTATGTTTAAATACTGAGGAAATTCATATAACTGACCAGCCCAGGGCAGACCCCAAAGCGGTGGTGCACTCTCCTATTTGCTGCCCGAAGGATCTGGGTTGGACTCTAGGAAGATGAGTGTCATGTGATATCCAGCTCACCAATCAGAAGCGAAGATTCCACCAGGGCCCGCCCATCTTCCTCGTTCTACTAACCCTGGCTCTACCTGAGCCGGCGTTTGCAGCAGACTCCCTGTTTCTGAGAACCTGGCATTATGGCCGCCCGGTCAGGCTAGGAGGAGGAGAGAAGCAGCAGCAGTCTGATTTCATGCAGGGTGAGGTGACCAGTGGGTCTAAGAACGAGGTCGCCCCTGCCGCTACTGATATCTTAGGACTGGCAAGGTTCTGATCTACAGGGCTGCACAGGTTCTCGCTCAGACCTCAGAGGTACGTGGGCCCAGAAAAACCAGAATCAAGAACGTGCACGCTAGGGCTTCCCTGGTGGCGCAGTGGTTGAGAGTCCACCTGCCGATGCAGGGGACACGGGTTCGTGCCCCGGTCCGGGAAGATCCCACATGCCGCGGAGCGGCTGGGCCCGTGAGCCATGGCCGCTGAGCCTGCGCGTCCGGAGCCTGTGCTCCGCAACGGGAGACGCCACACCAGTGAGAGGCCCGCGTACCGCAAAAAAAAAAAAAAAGAACGTGCACGCTGGAGCGAGGCCGCCACGGGACGACCCACAAGGGGCACTGGCTCCCTCACGGACGAGCCCGGACCGTGGTTTAGGGTAAACGTGGGCCCAAAAGCAGCTCCACCAGGAAGAGCCTGCCGGGATACGGAATCCTCCAACGTGCTTTCCGTTTCCTAGAGCTTCCAGGACTCAGAGGTCTGAGCTTTTGCTGCTATTTACTCCAAAGTCTCCGCCCAGCAGCAGACTCCTTTCTCAAGGCTTCTGTCTGGAGTCCAGCATCCCGGCCAGACCCTGGTCTTCCCAGCCGCAACCCCACGCCAGGCCCGACCCTCCTGAGCCGCCACACAGGTAAGAACGGTGCTTCGCTGCTGCCCTTTTCCACTCCAGGCCGGCTGGCCTGAGTCCTGCTTCCCCCCTAGATTGACCTGAGGAAGGCTGCTCTTCCCCTGTGCCCTGGTGGTAATGCCGTCTGCATCAGTGCCTCCTCTAATGCTCTCGTGGCACATTCTCCTTTCATTTTGCTGGGCAGTGCGTTGAGAGCATCTCCTCCTTCAGGTCTGTTGGCTTGCGCCCCTCTCCTCCCTCATGGGGTTTTCTGTGCTCAGCTGTCCGTCGTACCGTGATGATGATTCGTTTTGCCTGAGCTTCACTCCAAGCCTAGTCCTCCGAGAGTTAGGCCCGTGTTGCGCCCGAGCCCTGCCTCTCCAGGAGAGCAGGCACACCCCTACCCCCCACCTACTGTGCTGTGACCTTCTGTAAGCAACCTCCTAGAAGCAAACGTGGAACAGCTAGCCAGCCACTGCAGTGATTGGGCTGCCTGATCGTGTTCACCTGTGAGGTTTCCAAGCGTTCTAACCAAGATTCAGAGCAATTTAAAAGCCTCTCCTCCCCATGGCTCCAGCAGTCGGCAGTTAATCTGCTGTTAACCCTTGATTAACAGCCCCCCGCTCCCTGAAAATGACCTGCCTCTGCTCCTGAGCTGAAATTTCCCTTTTCCAAGTTGCCTTTTATAGAACAAAATTTTCTTTAATGGTATCTCATTCTGGCTTTTCCATAATTACAAGTAAAAGTAAACACTTCTTTTGTTCTTGTCTTTGGGCATTTATGTTTCTGTAAAATGCCTATTTATACTCATTATTTGAAAAAAACGTGCATTATGAATAACCCTTTTTCTGGTTCATGTGGAGCAAATGCTTCCACTGTTTGGTCTTGTTCTTTAACCTTGTAAATACTCTCTTTAAAATTTTTTTAATTTTATTTTTGGCTGCGTTGGGTCTTCGTTGCTGCGCGCGGGCTTTCTCTAGTTGCGCAAGGGGGCGCTGCTCGTCGTTGCGGTGCGCGGGCTTCTCATTGCCCTGGCTTCTCTTGTTGCGGAGCACGGGCTCTCGGCGCGCAGGCTTCTGTAGTTGTGGCGCGCGGGCTAAGTAGTTTTGGATCGTGGGCCCTAGAGCGCAGGCTCAGTAGTTGTGGTGCACGGGCTTAGTTGCTCAGGCGCATGTGGGATCTTCCCGGACCAGGGCTGGAACCCGTGTCCCCTGCATTGGCTGGCGGATTCTTTAACCACTGTGCCACCAGGGAAGTCCCAATACTCTCTTTTAATAACTAAAAGTTTTAAAATTATTTTGCAGCTGAATTTGACTATCTTTTATAGTTCGTGCTTTTTATATTTTAACTAAGAAATCTTTTACTAGTCCCAATGTATATAAGATAGTCTTATTTTTTTCTATATGCTTTAAGTCCTACTTGTCACAGAATTATCTACCTGAAATTTGTTTCCGTGTACAATTTAGTGGAGAGATTCCCATTTTTTTCCTTTTTTCCATATGGATAATCTATTGTCCAGTAGCATTTAAAATTTTCCTTCTTTTCGGGGGCTTCCCTGGTGGCGCAGTTGTTAAGAATCTGCCTGCCAGTGCAGAGGACACGGGTTCGAGCCCTGGTCCAGGAAAATCCCACATGCTCCGGAGCAACCAAGCCCGTGCACCACAACTACTGATCCCGCGTGCCTGGAGCCCGTGCTCCACAACAAGAGAAGCCACTGCAATGAGAAGCCCGTGCACCGCAACGAAGAATAGCCTCCGCTCGCCGCGACTAGAGAAAGCCCGTGCGCAGCAGTGAAGACCCATCCCAGACAAAAATAAATAAATTAAATAAATAAATCTATAATAAATAAATAAATAAAAATTTCCTCCTTTTCCCATGATCTAGCACCATAGCCCTGAAGTGGAATAGGTTTTAATTTATGCATGGATCTATGTTTAGACTCTTTTCTGTACAGCTGGGTCATTTGTCTCTATTTGCACTTATACCACACTGTTATAAAAAGCCTCTGTGTTGTAGGGCAAATATCTCACATCATTCTTTTTCAGGAGTATTTTCATACTATTCATATTTCATGACCCTTTCCTTTTTCATATACATACTAATATGTCAAAATGCATGAAATATCCCATTGGGGTTTTATTTGAAATTGCTTTGAATTTATAGGTTATTTTGCAAAGTCTATATTATTGTAATAATGAATCTTCTTGTCCATGAAAATAGTGTATATTACCATTTATCTAGCGATTTGTGTGTGTGTGTGTTTCATTGACATTTTTATACTTTTCCCACTAGTTTGATGTTTCCAGGCGTGGTTTTCTTTGTATCTATCTTGCTTGAGGTCTGTAGGGGTTTTTAATCCTGCAGCTTGATATCTTCAGTCAATTTTGAAAAATTATAGGCAATTATCTCTTCATAGAATGATTTTTTTTAATAAGTAAAACTTGAAGTGTTGGTTTCATTTTTTAATGTAAATTTTTTTATTGTGGTCTCTAAAATTGTTAATTTTATGTCATATTTGGAGGTTTAAAAGAAAGTAGCATGCTAGTTGACTCTTTAGAAGGGACAAAGGTTCATCATTTATGGCCTTTATTTGAAATGGTGTTATGACCATAAAGTTCCCATTTGGACAGTTCATACCCTCTTAGCATAGGTAATTTACAACTTGGACAAGAGAACTAGAGTTTAACCCAAGGTGTCTAGAGAAAGGGAGGGGTGATGGAGGTACCCAGCGTCAGGAAAGAGGCAGTGCATGATCAAGTGTATGAGAGAGGAGGATAACCCAGATAGGAATAGGGAGGGCTGGGAGGAAGATTCAGAATCAAGAAGGAGGAAACAGCAGACAGAAGTTAGAAGCCTGGGGTGAAGGTCTTGGTTTTTAGAGGAGGAAACAGGGGCTTTTGAAGCCTACAAGATGGGGAGGAAGGGGGCTGGGCAACTATTCAAGGTTAATGACTGACATGCTAAAATGGTCAAATATTAAGCAAAAAAAGATTTTCGCTTAATATTAATGGATATTAAGATTAATGGATGTTAATGCATAATCTCGTTTAAAAAAATAGTTGTGACTGAGTTTTTGAGTAGATATGTGAGCGTGATTGTGTATGTGTGTGTAGACACTTGTATAGAATTGGATGGGCATATAACATGCTGTGAACAGGATATATATTCAGTTGTTTTTTCACCTTGATCATAGCGTCATTTCTGTGATGCGACTAAACTTAGCTGTTTTTCAAAAATTTAAGTTGTGGAAACATGGTAGGAAACCACATTGAAGTGAGTGGAGTGGAAAACAAACAAACAAACACTAAAATGAACTCCCTCTCCCTCCTTTCCCATATTTCTCCTCTTTCTCTCTCTCTCTCTTATTTTTGGCCAGGTTTACATATACTCTGAGTAGTGTTTTTTTTTAATTGAAGTATAGTTGATTTACAATGTTATGTTAGTTTCTACTGTACAGCAAAGTGACTCAGTTATACATAGATATATATTCTTTTTCATATTCTTCTCCATCATGGCTTATTATAAGATATTGAGTATAGTTTCCTGTGCTATACAGTTGGTCCTCGTTGTTTATCTCTTTTATATATAGTTGTTTGTATCTGCCAATTCCAAACTCCTAATGTATCCCCTGCCCTCTTTCCCCTTTGGTAACCATAAGTTTGTTTTTGAAGTCTGTGAGTCTGTTTCTGTTTTGTAAATAAGTTCATTAGTGTCTTATTTTAGATTCCACATATAAGTGATATCATATGCTATTTGTCTTTCTCTTTCTTACTTACTTCACTTAGTACAATAATCTCTAGGTTCTCCTCTCTTTTCTTTTACTTTTCTGGTATATGGCCAGTACTGGCATTTGACCTGGTCAAGAAGGGTCATAGTGCTGAGCCCTGTATTAGGCCCTCCTTATCTGCTTTTCATGCTAGAGCTGAAAGTCCACAGGGACAAGGTGATGAGTCTCCTGACACCCTGTTACTTTTGTAGGAAATATATCAGGTACCCTAATTCCCTAAGGATACTTCCAGGGCCAGCAAGGTCCTATTCTCAAAGTCATTCCAGAGGAAAGAAGAGCTGGGCCTATGATATGCTCAATCTTGGGCACAAAAGGTGGCTCGGTGGTCACTGTTTGTGGGAGCAAGGGGTAGACAAAGCTTGGAGGTGTGGGTTGAGGTGCTGTTAGTGTTAGGTGTGAAGCACTGCATGGTGTAGGACATAATGGCCATGAGAAGAAGGGATCCAGGACATGGGCTGGTGGCCTCCATTTTACTTTTGCCATAGGCACTGCAAAAGTTAGTGGTGGGTGTGTATGTGTCGTTAGCTCTCTCCAGAGAGTTAGAAACACCCAGGGATGTATATCTAGGAAGCTACACTTTATTCCTGGAGGTAGCCCTGACCACAGAACACCCCCTCATATACGAGAGGTCGAGGAAGGCAGTACTTCAGGCCTTAGGTCTGGTTCCTTCCTTCAGTGAGCCAGCATTGCAGGTGGAATCAAAGCCCCAACCATCCTACTTCATCCTATGGTTTTAATAGGTCTCCTTGGCATTTGATCTGCCTGAGTGTGGACACGAATCCAGTGTCCTTAACTCAGGTCCTCCACACCAAAATCTACATAGCCCCAGCTGCCCACAAGCTCTTCTTCCTTCCTTTGACCTTGAGAGCTTCCTATTCTCTCTCCTTAAGAAAGGACCAAATACCATCACATAGCAGACCTTCACACTGCAGAATCCAATGGAAACATGTTAGACATCATCTTACTTGACCTTTTGGCAGCATTTAATACAGTTGATCACTCCTTTTCCTTGATACATGTTCTTTCTTGGTCTTTAAAGAGTTCCCTCTTTGTGTTCACCTTGTATTCTTCTGGAACTTCCTCATTTTCTATACTCAGTGTTAGAATTTCCAAGGCTTTAGGTTTTGGTCATTTTTTTCTACACGCATTCACTTCCTAGGGGGTCCTATCTAGACTCATGTTTTAAAATGTCACTTTAAGTTGATGAATTTCAAATATGTATGTTTATTTTTACTCATTCCCTTGTACTTCCATTCATACAGCTGTGTAATCGGTTTTTCCATTTGAGGTCTAACAGGCATCTCAGACGTCAGTAATAATAGAGTGCTGTCCATGGGCAATGTAATACTAGCCACACAATGTAATTAACAGTTTTCTAGTAGTCAAAATTCTTTGTAAAAAGAAATGTGAAATTAACTTTAATAATATGTTTTTAACACTCTGTCTATCCCAAATACTACATTTTCCATGTGGAAGCAATATAAAAATTATTAATGAGCTATTTTTCGTTCTTTTGTACTGAATCATTGAAATCTGGTACATATTTTACTCTGACATCATATCTCAAATCTGACTAGCCTCATTTCAAGTGCTCAGTGGCCACATGTGTGGACAACACAATTTTGCACCTTCTCCTTTCCTTCATCTCTCTTGTCAATTTCCTCCTGAATTGTTTCCAACCCCAGAGTTTCTGCTAATCATGGAGTCTTGCCCTAGAAGGAAACACTGAGGTACCAGTTTTGAAAGTTCACAGTGGTCTTCTGCTCTAGTACCTTTGGTCCTTCTTGAGGTGTGCTCCTTGCACTTGCCTTCTGTGGAAAAGCCAAAACCCTCCCAATTGCAGCTGTTCTTTCCAGTGAGTACCTAGTGACTAGTTTGCTATTCTGTTTTATAAAGTTAGTCAGATGCTGTGCCATTGCTTCTTTTTTTTTTTTTTTTTTTTTTGTGTGTGTCACGCGGGCCTCTCCCATTGCAGAGCACAGGGTCCGGACGCACAGGCTCAGTGGCCATGGCTCACGGGCCCAGCCGCTCCGCGGCATGTGGGATCTTCCCAGACCGGGGCATGAACCCGTGTCCCCTGCATCGGCAGGCGGACTCTCAACCACGGCGCCACCAGGGAAGCCCTTTTTTTTTTTTTTTTTTTAACTCACATACAGACACTGATACCATGCAGGTAATGTGTCTCTTGATGGTTTGTCCTCATCCACTTGAATTTTAGGATTTTGGGGGAATTGCATTCCCAGTGCTGTGAAATCATCAGCTCTATTTAATAACAGAGTATATTCATCACTGCAAAATGAAACCCATACCAATTAAGAAGTTAATCCTCATTCCTCCCTCTTCAGGCCCTGGCAACCACTAATCTGATTTCTGTCTCTATGGATTTGCTTATTCTGGATATGTCATGTAAATGGAATCATACCTTTTGTGTCTGACTCCTTTCCTTTTAGCACAACGTTTTCAGGTTTATCCAAGTTGTTGCATGAATCGGTACTCCATTCCTTTTTAATGGCTGAATAACATTCCATTGAGTGTCTACACCACATTTTGTTTATCCATTCATCAGTGTACAGACATTTGGGTTGTTTGGATATTTGGACCTTTTGGCTG
This sequence comes from Hyperoodon ampullatus, assembly GCF_949752795.1. Lineage (NCBI taxonomy): Eukaryota > Metazoa > Chordata > Mammalia > Artiodactyla > Ziphiidae > Hyperoodon > Hyperoodon ampullatus. Next base: position 33,935,376 of record NC_136913.1, read on the forward strand.
TTGTGAATAGTGCTGCTATGAACAGACATGTACGAGTTTTTATTTGAACACCTGTTTTCAGTTCTTTCGGGTATGTATCCAGGAGTAAAAATGCTGGGTCATATGGTAATTCTATCTTTAACTGCTTTAGGAACCACCAGACTGTTTCCAGAGTGGCTGCACCATTTTATATTATCCCAAGAAATGTTATTAGATTTCTATATTCTCTATATCCACTTTAAACTTTATTATTTTTCTTTTTTTTTTTATCTTATAGCCATCCCAGTGGGTGTGAAATGGTGTCTTACTGGGTTTTGATTTGCATTTCCCTAATGACTAAGGACTTTGAAATGAATAGGTTGAAAGTGCAAGAAGACTTGGAGGGAACTTGTCAGAGTATGCTTCAATGCACAGTGAAACCAGCTTAAGTGGGTGCATGAAGCTAGCTTCCAGCCTAGTCGAGTCAATGGAGGGAGGTGTGTGTTTGTGGGTTGTGGCCTGCCTTGGGGGAAGCTCCAACAGGAAGTGTAGAGGGAGCATCCAGCTTAAGGGTGGTCTTGGCAGAAGATGTATGTGTGGAGAGAGAAGCCAGCCTGGTGGGTGGGGATATGGAAGGTGGTGTATAGCTGCATGGTACAGTCATCCTAGGACCTGGCTGAAATGCAGAGATAGAGGGAGTATACAGCCTAGGGGAGGATATGACAGGAAGTGTATATGTGTTGAATGCAGCCAGCCCAGAGGAGGTCCTGCAGGAAATGCATGGGTGGAGGCTACAGCTAGTCTAGTTGCGTTAATGGCAGCAAGTGGATTGGTCGAAGGAGCATCCAGTCTAGGGAAGGACTCAGCAGACCTTGGATGGGGGAATCGTGCAGAAAGCTTATAGGAGGATCCTGTAGGAAGTGAATGGATGGAGGGAACATTCAGCCCAGGGGAGGACATGGCAGAAGGTGCATGGCTGGAGAAAGCAGCCTGCCTAGTGGAGGACTAGCCAGGAGATGGCATGAGTGGAGCGAGCATCCAGTCTTGAGGAGGACATGGCTGGAGAAGACCCAGCATGAGTTGCATGGGTACAGAATGTAGTCAGCCTTTGGGAGGACCTGTCAGAAACTGCAGGGGTATATGTTGCAGCCCACTTTGGGGTACATGGCAGGAAGAACATGGGTGGAGAGTGTAGCCAGCCCAGGAAAGAACATGACAGAAGGTGTGTAGGTAGATGGAGTATTCAGCTTAGGTGAGAGGCCTGCAGGAAGTGCATGGGTGGAAGATGCAGCCAACCTAGGGGTCAGGGCTAATCATTTGGTTCATGAATGTAGGGTGAAGTCATCCTAAGTTAGGACTCCAGAGGAAGAAATATTTATCCCATGGGAAATCATGGCACAATGTCCATTAGTGCTAAGGAACATCCACTCTAGAAGGACATGGCTAAAGATGTATGGGTGCATGTTGTATCCAGCTCACATGTGGAAATGGCAGGGAGTGCATAAATGCAGAATGTAGCCAGCCTAGAGGAGGACACTGCTGCATGTTCATTAGGGAATGGTGCATCCTGCCTAGGGGAGGATCCAGTAGGAGGTACATCTGTGGAAGGAACATTCCTTCAAAGGAGGATGCAGCAGGCTGTGCATGTGTGTGGGAAGCATCCAGCCTATAGACGGTCTTGGCAAGAGGTAAATGGGTGGTTGGTCCAGCCAGCCTAGCAGACAGCCTGGCAGAAAGTGCACAGGTGGAGGATACAGACAGATTAGAGGAAGACCTGATGGGAAGTACATGTGTAGAGTGTGAATCTTGACTAGGGCAGGACTTGGTGGGTGGTGGATGGATGGAGTGTGCAGTGATCTTGGAGGAGGACATAGTTGATGTCTGTGGGTGCAGTTTTCCTCTTAGGGGAAGACTCAGCATGAGGTGCATAAGGTTAGGGCCTTCCAACCTAGGGGAAGACTTGGAGGACATGCATAAATGGAGGAAGCAGTCATCCTGGGGAAGGATCAGGTAGGAAGTGGATGGGTGGTCAGAGCATCCAGCCTATGCGAGGATTCAGTTGATGGTGCATGAGTGGAATGTGCGACCATCATATGGAAGATATGAAGGTAGTTTCATGTGTTCAGGTTGCAACCAGCCTAAGGGAAGACCTGGCAGGGGGTGCATGGTGGATGGTGCCCTCAGCCTGTTAGAAGACACGACCAGAGGTGAATGGATGCATGGTGCAGCCATCCGAATTTATGACCCAGAAGGAAGTACAAAGGTGGAGAGAACATTCAGCTTATGCAACCTGGCAGGAGGCAAATGGGTAGAAGCAGCATAGAGCCAAAGGGAGGACCCTGCAGGAGATGCTCACGTGGAAGATCCAGCCAGCCTAACGAAGGTTCCGACAGGAAGTCTTCAGGTGGAAGGAGCATCCAGCTTAGATGAGTGCTCTGTAGTAAGTGCCTGGCAGGAGGCAGCATCAAGGCGAGGGGAGGACTTAGCAGGAAGTGCATGGTTGGGGGGTGTAGGCAGTACTGTGAATGTCAAGAATAAAAATAAATGCAAGTCCAGATGTTATTAACGATAGACTTAATTAAGAGAGGCTGTTGTAATAGGGAGACCCTCAAAGCCTAAGTCAGAAACATCTCATGGAAGGAGTAGAGAAGCAAAACTTTTATATGCAGAGACGGTAGGTATGGAAAGAGGAAGCAGGGTGCTAAATACTGCTAGGAGAGTTCTAGAAAGCCAGTGAACTGCATCAAGCATTGCATTAACAGGACAGTCAAGGCAGAGAATGTTGTCTTTCTTAGGCACGTGAGGCTGGGGTCTGGGCCCAATATGGAGAAAAAAAGTTATAGTGTAGGAAGTTCATGTAAAGAGTTTAGGGTCAAACTGTCTTATTCAAGCCAGCCTAAGGTTATGTCGGGTACATTTGATCAAAGAGATTGTTCTTGGACAACTCAAAGATAAGTAGGGGATGGCTGAGTGAAACAGTCCTCAGGTCCAGAATGCACATGGTGTTTTTCTTCCTGGAGGACCATTCATACCCTTTGTTGGGTGTGTTGCCTGACTGATAGTTGCTGGATGGTTCTTTGATGAGGCATTTTATCAAGTGAATGCATTTAAAAATAAAGAGAAGGAGAGAGATTAGTAGATGGATAAGAGGTTAAAACCAAGAGTTTACATTAGGAGGCAATCTTTCAATGGATTCCAGGCCATGGATTCAAAAGTATCTCAGGTCAGTGGTATGAGGGCAGCTGTGGTGGTGCAGTGATTTCCCAGTTTGTGATCTGAATATGCTAAGCGATGGTACAGATGTCAGAGGTTCTGGGGAACAGTTACTTGCAACCACTGTGTAAGTACCCTCTGGGGAAGCCAGATCATTTCCAATGCCAGATGATTGTGAAGGACTGCACGTTGGGGTTCTTGCAGCCCTCTGGTGATGATGCTGGTGGTTTTGGTGAGATGTCAGAGTTGTGGTTACTTCCTAGAGTAAAGCATGGAAAATGTGGGAATTTCAGTGAACTTCCTAAGTGGCCCACACAGTGGTAGTCCCAGGGATTATTGGCGGTCCACACATGATCAAGGCTGTAGTTAGGCTTTCCAAGTTTAGTACCACCATTTTGTTTCGTTCTGGGGTATTTCCCCAGAACCTGATAAAAAGAAGGTCACATTTGGGGTCCACAACCTTGCTATCTTTTTTTAAATAATAGTCATCCTAAAAGGTGTGAAGTGATATCTCATTGTAATTTTGATTTTCCAGATAATTCATGATATTGACCGTCTATTCATGAACATGTTAGCCATTTGTATGACTTCTTTGGAGAAATGACTTTTCAAGTCCTTTGCCCGTTTTTAATCAGATTATTTGAGTTTTTTGCTATTGCATTGTAAGAATTCCTTATAAATTTTGGAAATTAACTCCTTATCAGATATATGGTTTGCAAATATTTTCTGTAGCTTGCCTTTTTATGCCATTGATTGTTTACTTTGCTGTGCATGAGATTTTTAGTTTGATTTTGTCCCACTTGTCTACTTTTGCTTTGTTCCCTGTGTTTTTGGTATCATATCCAAGAAATCTTTGCCCAGATTAATGTCAAGAGGCTTTCCCCTAAATTTTCTTGCAGGAGTATCATGTTTTACATATAAGTATGTAATCCATTTTGAGTTGATTTTTGTTTATGATGTAAAGTAAGAGTCAAATTTCATTCTTCTGTATGTGGATATCCAGTTTTCCTAGCAACATTTGTTGAAGAGACTATTTTTTCCTCATTGTGTGTTCTTGACACACTTGTCAAAGATCAGTTGACCATATATGCATGGATTTATTTCTGGTCTGTCTTTTGTGTTTCAGTGGTCTCTATATCTGTCTTTATGCCAGGACCATGCTGTTTTAAAAACTATGTTTGTAATATATTTTAAATTAGGGAGTGTGATACTTCCACCTTTGTTCGTTCTTCAGATCACTTTGGCTATTCTGGGTCTTTTGTAGTTCCATGTGAATTTTAGGAGTATTTTTTCTGTTTCTGTAAAAAATGCCAGTGGGATTTTGTTGGGAGTAGTGTTGATTCTATAGATCACTTTGACTAGTATGGACATTTTAACAATATTAAGCCTTCCCATCCATGAAACAAGATGTCTTTCCACTTTTGTGTGTCTCGTTTAATTTTCTTTGTTAATGTTTTTTAGTTTTCAGTTTATAAGTCTTTCCCCTCTTTGGTCAGTTTATTCCTAAGTATTTTTCTTTTTGATGCTATTGTAAATGGGATTATTTTCTTAATTTCCTTTTTAGATTGTTGGTGTCTAAAACACAATGATTTTTATATGTTGATTTTGTATCCTGCAACTTTACTGAACCTGTTTATTAGTTCCAACAGGTGTGTGTGTGTGTGTGTGTGTGTGTGTGTGTGTGTAGTCTTTAGGGTATTGTGCATATAGGATCATGTTGTCTGAAAAAAGAGAGAATTTTACTTCTTTCTTTCTGATTTGAATGCCTGCTATTTCTTTTATTTGTCTAACTGCTTTTGCTGAGATGTCCAGTACTTTGTTGAATAGAAGTAGCAAGAGTGGACATTTTTGTCTTGTTCCTGATCTTAGAGGGAAAGCTTTCAGCTTCTCACTGTTTAGCATGATGTTAGCTGTGGGCTTATCGTATATGGCCTTTATTATGTTGAGGTACATTCCATCTATACCTAGTTTGCTGAGAATTTTTATCATGAAAGGGTGTTGAATTTTGTCAAATTATTTTTCTGCATGTATTGATATGATTTTGTGATTTTTATCCTATATTTTGTTAATGTGATGTGTACATATCACATTTATTGATTGGCATATATTGAAACATCCTTGCATCCCAGGGATAAATCTCACTTGATCATGGAGTATGATTCTTTTCATGTGCTGTTAAATTCAGTTTACTAGTATTTTGTTGAGGTATTTTTCATCAGTGTTCATTAGGGATATTGGCCTGTAATTTTCTTTTCTTGCGGTGTGTTTTTCTGTCTTTGGTATCAGAATAATGCTGGCCTCATAAAATGAGTTTGGAGGTGTTTTCCCTATTTGATTTTTTATAATTGTTTGATTAGTATTGGTGTTCTTTTTAAATATTTGACCGAATTTACTAATGAAGCCATCTGGTTTGGGGATTTTCTTTCTTGGACGGTTTTTTGATTACTAATTCAATCTCCTTATTCATTATAGATCTGTTCAGATTTTCTGTTTCTTCATGATTCAGTCTTAGAGGGTTGTATTTTTCTAGGAACTTACCCATTTTTCCTAATGTATCCAATTTGTAAGTATATAGCTATTTGTAGTAGTCTCTTATGATCTTTTGTATGTCTGTGGCAATGGTTATAATGTCTTCTCTTTTATTTCTTATTTATTTGAGTCTTTTTTTTTTTGCTGGTTAGTTGAGCTGAAGTTGTATCAATTTTGTTTATCTTTTCTAATAACCACCTCTTGGTTTTTGTTGAGTTTTTCTATTGTTTTTCTTATCTCTATTCATTTATTTCTATCTAGTTTTTATTATTTTCTTCTTTCTGCTAACTTTGGGTTTAGTTTGTTCTTCTCTTTGTAGCTTCTTGAGGTGTAAAGTTAAATTGTTTACTTGAGATAGTTCTTTTTAAATTTATTGGTATAAAATTTCCTCTTAGTGTTGCTTTTGCTGCATGATGGTATGTGAACAGACTCACAAACTGGCATATACCAAGTTGTAATTAAGAAGACCTGGGCTAAGCAGGTAAATCACCAAGGTGGAGGAAGCCAACTAGCCTTAAGAATGGGTAGATATTAATAACGAAATAATTAAGACTGAATTCTATACAAGGCAAATAAAAAACATGGGAACAGAAGTTAACACAGTAAAAACAGTGCATCATTGAAGAATGGTGAGTATTTGAGTCTGGCTGGATTTTAGCGTTCTTTCACCAGAGTAGCAGCTTGAAATTCTCTTTTGCAATTCATAAAATTTGATGAATATGGGCACCTGAAAGAATATGGGTACATTTTGAGAGTAACTGATTGTTGTTTCAACAAACAAGAGGTACTCTCATTGAGGTATTTCAGGAAGGTAAATCTGGATATATAAAACATGAGTTGAAGAAAAATTGGCAAACTAGGGGCTCAGAGAATCAGTCCTTCCACTGAAGCAATCATTAAGGTCCAAAAAATTGAGAGTATCAAATTTGTTGGAGCTCTTGAATGTAATATAAAAAGATACAGCTACCAGGTAAGTGCTTAATGAAGAAACAGGCTGCTAAATATTAACCAAAAAAAGTGTCATGGTGATTTTACTTACTAGCCAATCATCTCCCATCCCCCTGGGCATCAGCAGTCCATAGAGATGACAGCCCATGATCCTGATGTGGCTTTCTGGTGTCAGTGCAGACCTTATTCTCAAAAAACTGTAGTTGTATCTTTTTCCTGTCTGGTGGTTCACTGAGGCACCATAACAGAAGCAGACCTTTGTTTTGCTAAACTTCAGCTGGAGGGGCTTTCTGTGTGGCAGCATCTACTGAAATCATTTAAAGATATACACTATTCATAGTAACCTAGAGCACAGGATAAAAGACAGGGCACATGGCAGATAGACCCAAAAGTCTGGGAAGGAGGAGTCAGGAGGAAGATACTTGGGGGAATAAGGCCTTGGTTGGGCTACTGTATATACTGAAGAAACTGTAGTGTAATCTCATGCCTAGGGCAAGACACATGCTCAATGAAAACGTAAGAGGAACCCAGATTTTGTACCTTGGGCTGATTTGTGGATGGCACAGGCAGGAGATTCAGGCTGAAACAGAATTATAGGCATCCTGGCTTAAAGTTGAAGGAGTACTCCAACTCAGAGCCAATATGCAAAGACCAGGAGACATTTTTGTTTTTGCTTCTTTGCTCCTGGAACTTAAGGATATCTCTGTTTGGTCACTGGCTGATCACTCATAACAGGACAGAGACTTCAGTTACCACACATAACAAAAAATTCAGTCTTTGAAAAAATAGTTTGGAGCAGTCACTAAACAAATGGACGGCTCCAACCCACAACAATCAATAGCAGCAAACACTGGAGAAGGGTGAGGATCTGCATTCCAGAGCTACTATATAAAATATTTGAAATACCCAGTTTTCAATTTAAAAAAATTACACAGTATACAAAGAAATGGGAAAATATGGCATATGCACAGGAGAAAGGAAGTTGCCAAAAACTGTCCCTGATGAAGCCCAGATATGGGACAAACTAGACAAAGACTTTATTTTATTTTATTTTTATTTTATATTGGAGTAGAGTTGATTAACAATGTTGTGTTAGTTTCACGTGTACAGCAAAGTGATTCAGTTATACATATACATGTATCTATTCTTTTTCAAATTATTTTCCCATTTAGGTTATTACAGAGTATTGAACAGAGTTCCCTGTGTTATACAGTAAGTCCTTGTTGGTTATCTGTTTTAAAAATAGCAGTGTGTGGATCTCAATCCCAAACTCCCAATCTAGACAAAGACTTTAAATCAGCTGTCTTAAATATACTCAAGGAGCTAAAGGAAACCGTGGACAAGAGTTAAATGAAATCAGGAAACCAGTGTATGAACAGAGAATATCAATAAGAGATAGAAATTATAAAAAGGAAACAGAAACTCTGAAGCTGAAAATACAATACCCAAAAGGAAAAATTCACCAGAGGGTTTCAACAGCAGATCCGAGAAAGCAGAAGAAAAAATTGGCAATTGATAGGACAATTGAAATTATCCAGTCTGAGGATCAGAAAGAAAAAGAATTAAGAAAAATGAACAGAGCCTAAGGGACCTGTGGAATATCAACAGGTATACCAGAATCTATATTATGGGAGTACAAGAAGGAGAAGAGAGAAGGTAAATGGCAGAAAGAACACTTGAAGAAATCCTAGCTGATAACTTCCAAATTTGATGAAAGCCATGACTCTACCCATCCAAGAAGCTCAACAAACTCCAAATATGATAAATTGAAAGATATACACTGAGACACATTGTAATGAAACCATCCATCAATAGGTGAGCAAATAAATTATGATACACACACACACACACACACACACATATCGTACCGCGCGGCTTACAGGATCTTAGTTCCCAGACAGGGATTGAACCCGTGCCCACTGCAGTGGAAGCGTGGAGTCTTAACCCCTGGACCGCCAGGGAAGCCCCGAGATAAATATATATTTTAAGCCATACCAAGAAGGAATGAAGCACTGATACATGGATACATGTGTGAATCTCCAAAATATTATGCTAAGTGAAAGAAGCCAGAAAGAAAAGATCACATATTATATGGTTCCATATATATGAAATATTCAGAATAGGTAAATCCATTGAAACAGAAAGCAAACTGGTGGTTTCCAGGGTCTAGGAGGAAGGGGGAATGGAAAGAACTGTTTAGTGGTTCCTCGTTTTCTTTTAGGGTGATGGAAATGTGTTGGAACTAAAGAGAGGTGGTGGATGCACAGCCTTGTGAATGCACTAAATGACATTGAGTTGTTCAATTTAAAATGGCTAATTTTGTCATGTGACTTTCACATTAAAATTATTTGGGATTAGACCTTGGAGGCTAATAAGAAAAATATTGGACTAGCTTCTGCATGAAATAAGGCTTGGGTTTGGATATTGATCTTTTCCATAGAAAGATAGTACCACTGTGAGAGATTATGAGAAGGAAAAAGCATTAGGATTTAAAGAACTCGTCTGGAGGCAACAGACAGAATTTCAGACTATAGTGACTTAGAGATCAAAGTAATTATAACAGAAAATAAATGAAATTCCAGGGAAGAACTTAGTTGCTTTTATATTATTATTTTGGTATTTATAACATTATATTGGCCTTCAGCCTGGGTAATTCTTGCAGTGTCCATGAGACAACAAAGTGTCAGTTACACTTTGATAATTTTTTGTAAATTTTTGGATTAAAAAAATCTTTAACATAACATGAGCACTTATTAATTCCTGACAGTAAAAACACAGGTGTTCTATTTTTCTCTGTAATTTTCTGATTTCTTTTTCATTTTTCAAAAGAAAATAAATTAAGGCAAGGAGAGTAAATGAGTCTGTTAAGAAACGAGAGCACAAGGAAGAATAGGTTAGCTAATTTCTAGTTGGGGGAAAGATGAGAATATATGTGTATAAGGGGAAATTGGTATATAGTTTGTAATAATTCTGGCTGCCATAACAAAATAACACAAACTAGGTGGCTTTAACAGCAGAAATTTATTTTCTCAAGTTTTAGAGGCTGGAAGTTCAAGATCAGCATACCATCATGGTTGGGTTCTGCTGAGATCTTTCTTCCCAATTTGCAGAAGCCTGCCTTGTCCCTGTATCTTAGATGGTGGGGAGAGGGCTCTCGGGTTTCTCCTCCCCCTCTTATAAGGACACACATCCCATTAGATTAGGGCCATACCTTTATGACTTCATTTTAACTTTAATTACTTCCGCAAAAGGCCCTATCTCCAGATAGTAACATTGGAGGTTAGGCTTCAACGTAAGAAATTTGGCGGGACAAAAATATTCAGCCCATAATAAGTATATGAAAATAAAAGAAGAAAAAGAAGATGGTGGACAGAGAGGAAACGACAGCGTCACATGAGCAATTAGATGACATGGAATTACAAGCTCCAGTAGATCTGACAGGATTGTGGGAATTCTTCTTTATAGAGAGGAAGAAGAAGAGCTAGAATACAAAGAGGCATTTACAGGCAATGAGGAAGGGAGGTAATTACAAAGAGGATTTTCTTATTACATGGTCTTATTCTTTCAGTAGTTTGTAAATGTATTCATTTATCAAGAGTAAGAGATACTGTGATTAAATTATACCCTGAGGAGTGCATGAAGAGTTTGAAATGGCTTCTATGGTCATTGTAATAGAAATTCAACAAGAAGTGTATTTTTTAATTGTCAAGGAGCAGTGAAGGAGCACTTGGAGTTAGGAAACATTAATTTGTAGTGGATTTTCAAAGCAAATGATCATAATTTTCTTCACATCAACTTGACAGCAAAAGGTTGGTACGTGGCAAGGCCGACCGGTGGTTCAGAGCATAAAAGCTTCATTGTTGGAAGGAAAATAAGAGCTCTGAGAGATGATAGCTCGTAGTTGCTCTAGTTCTTTCTAGCTAAGCCATGATGTTCCTCTGCTGAAGATAAAATCACAGATTATCATCCTCAGATAAGGATTCTCCATGACTGTGATTGAACAGGACAAGAACAAACCTACTCCATAATCATGCAAGCACAAAAATAACCAAACATCTCCCTCTTTCAGCTAATATAAGTAATTGCTGCTGCTTCCCCAGTAACAACCTTAGCCCCACTCCTTTCCTCCTTGCCACCTAGAAAGTAATTACAGTGACCCAATCCTCAAGTTATTCCTGCTTTCTGACAACATGCACTCCAGAACAGACATACGCTTCCTTGGAGCCTCCCTGCAATCAATTAGCATAAACCCAAATCCTAGAGTAATCCCCCAGTTCCTTATTGGAGTGTTCCACTGTTCCCCTGATTCAGTCTCCCTTGTTGCAACACTAAACTTAACTTTGTGGACTCTAAGTGTCCCTGGTGGTCTCTCTCTGGAGGGCATCAACTTAGGGCATAAAATTTGGGCTTTCATCTTTAACACAGCTACTCATGGGGACCAAGCTAGGAAGGCACAATGAGACTAGAAAGGAGCTGATGGACTGATAGACGTGTCGGCCAGAGAGGGAGCACTCACAGCAGTGGGGGAGAACTGGTTTAGTGTGTGAGAGACTGGACAGGGAACAAGAGGAGGGGACAGACTTCACCCTGAGGATGACAACCTGTACTGAACACTTGCATTTACAGCCCCAAGCACAGCTTCTCACGCTCAGTAGTAGACTGTACTCTGATTAAAAACTAATTTTTATTTCAAAGGTGGAGCTTAGAGCCTCTTTTCCTATATCTCAAGATGAGTAGACATTTGCACATCAACTCAGACTCACAAAGTATGTCAGAAGCACAGGGATCCTATAATGTTCTCTCCCTTTCTCACTGACTTGATGGGAACCCTTTCTATAGAGGGCATCTTAGGGGAACACTTGCTCTACTCTTCTGGCAGAGTAAAGTAGCTCAGAATAAAATGTAACTTATTTTATCATTCAGAGAGCCCCCTTCCCCACCAGCTTGTCAGCGGAGAAAAAAATATCGCTATGTATTCAATCTGGTATAAAATTAGTGTGATCCAAAAATATTGAGGAACATCATTCAGAAGTGTAGATTATCAGACTTTGAATGAAATATTTCATATTTCAGGGAGCCTTCCCTTCCTCTTGCTGCCCTCTCTCAGGTGGTGCCAGGATAGATGGACAGAAGGGTTTTAAGGATCTCCCTGACATGAGAAAGATCCAGAGGCCTCAGACATGATGCCCTCTATTTCTCTGGTCTGTGGGACAAGGTTCCTGGTAAACATGAGCGTGGTTAACCTTGCTAACAGTGTGGGAGAAATTTCTTATTGGTTCAATTAATGATCTGGTCTCTCTTAACTTGGTCAGAATAATTGAATCTCAGCTTGGTCTCCATCAGTGGCAGGTTACTGATTGCAACTAATGCCCCTTCACACCTGCTGGCTTGACAGCTACAGTGACCCCCCGCCCTTATCAAGCCAGTCAGATTTCAGTCTGTGCCATATGGGAATTGGGGTTGGCTCATTAAAAGCAAACTTCAGGGCTTCCCTCTGTCAGATCTCATTATCGGGCCAAATTCTTAGAGTCTTGTTCAAGGTTGTTGGGAGAGGGACAGCCCAACAACTGACTTTTCCTAGATCCCTCAATGGAGAATAAAAGCAGTATCCTCCTTCTCAGTCATTAATGTTATCCTTATTTATCAATAGTACCGCCTTCCTGGAAAGGGAGCCCTCCTACACTGTTAGTGGGAATATAAATGGGTGCAGCCACTATGGAAAACAGTATACAAGTTCCTTAAAAACCTAAAAATAGAGTTACCATATGATCCAGCAGTCCCACTCCTGGGCATATATCTGGAAAAGACGAAAACTCTAATTCGAAAAAATACATGCACCTCAATGTTCATAGCAATACTATTCACAGTAGCTAAGATATAGAAGCAACCTAAGTGTCCATCAACAGATGAGTGGATAAAGAAGATGTGGTATATGTACACAATGGAATACTACTCAGCCATAAAAAAAGAATGAAATATTGCCATTTGCAGCAACATGGATGGACCTAGAGATTGTCATACTAAGTGAAATCAGAAAGAGAAAGACAAATACCATATGATATCACTTATATGTGGAATCTTAAAAAAGAATACAGATCAATTTATTTACAAAACGGGAACAGACTCGCAGACAGAAAACAAACTTAGGGTTAGCAAAGGGAAAAGGGGAGGGGGAGGGATAAATTAGGAGAAAGGGATTAACAGATACATGCTACTATATTTAGGATAAACAACAAGGACCTACTGTATAACACAGAGAACTATATTCAGTATCTTGTAATAACCTATAATGGAAAAGAATCTGAAGCTATACACCTGAAACTAACACAATATTGTAAATCAACTATAGTTAAATTTTTTAAAAAGTACCTCCTTCCTGTAATCTGCAGCTATAAGCTGGGTAATTGGTGACTGCTTCCTTCTTTTCCTCTCTCCTTTCTTTTCTTCCTCTTTACATCATTTCTTAGCCAGAAAAGGGCAGTATTTCTCTAAACTCCCCCTATGCTCTATTTTCCTTGTACCATTGAGAAGTCAACTTAAGAGCCTAAAGTCATTCATGAATGGGATAAGGAATAACTATAGATTGGCTTTGTATGGCTGATGCTTCATAGCCTAAGATTTGGAAAATAGTCTCTAAAGATAATACGAGTCTTGCAAGGCTGCCACCTAGTGTCATAATCCAATTTAGAAAATGAACGAATATTACCTAGGTCTTGTGTAACCAGTTAACACTCACCCCTCAGACAGATGGATGCCTAGGAAAAATTAAGTTAATCATAGTTTACAAAGGAAGCCATAAAGAGACTAACTTGTTAGTTGAGGGAGAAGTGATTGATAAAGAAATTGTGATAATGGTGTCAATTTGTGATAGCAAAACACAACCAGGAAGAGCACTAGGGTTTCTGACACTGTGTATGTTAACATGTTTTATTGGAGCTGAGTGTTTGGGGTGGAGGTGGCGGTCCTCTAATTTTTTTTCATTGCTGGAAGAACATTTGACTGCTAACTCTGAGAGAGACAGCATTGTACAAAGGCTTTCCATTCCTGGAGACTTGATTTATCTTTTAGGGTCAAAGAACAAAGCAGATGGTGATAATATACGTTTCATATGTATATTTTTGGATTTATTCAAAATTCCTCACCTATGGTCATCGTAATAAATAATTCTGTTTTCACAATCAGCGGTCTGATTCACTTGCTCTATAATTCTCTGTGTAACTATTCTAGAACTATGAGGGAAATACCAGGTATAAGATGTGAGCATTTCCCTAATCAGAGCAGAGAACTGGAAATTTTAATAAGCCTATTTAAAATGCTCTAGGGTCTTTAATGAAAATGCTAACATAACACAAAAGTATATTATTAAACATATTTACACACTAAATATCCCTTAATGTTGTACAAATGTTACCAGAAACTGGTTTATATTTCATATTATTAAAATCTCATTTTTCCCACTTCATAAATTATTTCAAAGGCAATTTTCACCTGCAAATGACTATAAAGTGCTAGTATTTTTTTAATCCTCTTTAACTATATTTCAAAGTTTAACACAGTGGGAGATTCCGCCTCCGTTAGAAATTACATATAGCTGTGCTAGGCAAATGAATTTGAGTTGTGCTTCAAATTGAACATGTTAATTTTTCGAGTTTTATTGAGATCTAATTGACGAAAGTGTATACATTTAAGGTACACAACTTGCTGTTTTGATGTACATATATAGTGAAATAACTACCAGTCAAGTTAATTAGCATATCTGTTACCTCACATAGTTACTGTTTTCTTCTGTTGTGTTTTGTGATAAGAACATTTAGACAATTTCAAGTAGACAATACCATACTGTTAACTTTAGTCACATTGCTGTAAATTAGACCTTCATAACTTGGTCATCTTGCATAACTGAAAATTTGTACCCTTTGACCATCACCTCTCCATTTCTCCCTCCAGCCCCTGGCAACCACCATTCTGTTTCTGTTTTATTCTGTTTCTATGAGTTTGGCTATTTATATTTTACGTACAAATGAGATCATGCAGTATTTGTCTTTCTGTGTCTGGTTTATTAAACTTAGCATAATGTCCTCTAGATTCACCCCTTTTCATTTAGGTTTCTTCTATATCTTGGTTTTGTGAATAATGCTGCAATGAAAATTGGAGTGCAGATATCTCTTTGAGATACTGATTTCATTTCCTTTAAATATATACCCAGAAGTGGGATTGCTGGTTGAGAAGGTGGTTTTATCTTTAATTTTTTGAGGAATCTCCGTACTGTATTCTGTAATGGTTGTACCAATCTACATTACCACCAACTGTGTAAAAGGGTTCCCTTTTCTCCACATCCTGGCCAACATTTGTTATCTTTTGTCTTTTTGATAATAGTCATTCTACCAGGTGTTAGGTGATATCTCATTGTGGTTTTGATTTGCCTTTCCCTGATGATTAGTAAAATTGATCACCTTTTCATATACCTGTTGGTCATTTGCATGTCTTCTTTTGAGAAATATCTATTCAGGTCCTTTACCCATTTTTTAATAGAGTTATTTACTTATTTATTTATTGTTATTGAGTTGTTTGAGTTACTTTTATATTTTGGTTCTTAACCCCTTATCCGATACATGACCTGCTAATATTTTCTCCCATTGTGGAGGTTACCTTTTTACTCGATTGTTTCCTTGGCTGTGCAGAAGCTTTTTAGTTCGATGCAATTTGACTTGTCTATTTTTTGTGTGTATTGCCTGTGCTTTTGGTATCTTATCCAAAAAATCACTGCCCAGGCCATCAATGTCAAGAAGCTTTTCCCCTATGTTTTCTTCTAGTAGTATTACGATTTCACGTCTTACGTTTAACTCTTTAATCCATTTTAAATTGATTTTTGTATATGGTGTGAATTAAGGGTCTACTTTCATTCTTCTGCATGTGAATATCTTGTTTTCTCAACACAATTTATTGAAGACACTATCTTTTCCCCATTTTGTGTTCATGGCACCCTTGTCGAAGATCAGTTGGCCATAGATGCATGGATTTATTTCTGGACTCTTTATTGTCTATTAGTCTGTGTATCTGTCTTTATGCCAGTACCATATAGCTTTGTAAAATATTTTGAAATCAGGGAGTGTGATGTCTCCAGCTTTGTTCTTCTTGCTCAAGACTGTCTCGGCTCTTTGTGATCTTTGGTGATTCAATATGAATTTTAGGATTGTCTTTTCTATTTCTGTTAAGAATGCCATTGGGATTTTGATAGAGATTGTGTTGAATCTTAGATCACTTTGGGTAGTATGGACATGTAAACATTATTAATTCTTCAGTCTTTGAACATGAGATGTCTTTCCACTTATTTGTGTTTTTAATTTTCTTTATTAATGTTGATTAAAGCAAATTAAATCCCATAAAGCAAATTTAATCAGGTAGGATGTCAACCTGATTTAAAACTTGTAGTTTACTGGTTAAAAAATAAGCAGTAAACTGGTTGCAAATAAGGTTAACAAATAGGAGGATAATCACAATTATTGTATTTCTCATTACTTTTCTAACTGTAGAAATATTTACGGTCTTGCATTTATTAATGACAAATTTGTATTGTTGAAAGTTTTCAAGGTTTCAAATTTCAAAGAGCAGAGAGTACTATCCCAAACAGTAATTTCTTGGAAGCCTGGTCATAAAGGGACAGTAGTTAGAAAGGTCAATCTGTTGACTCTCCAGTGATCTCACATGACTACAGTGACACTCAAACCTTTTGATCCTTGGAACCATACTATGAATAAATTGATCTTTGATCAGAACCTCTTCAACCAGACAGACTGACAATTAAATCAAATTTGAAATCAACTTAGTTCACTTAGCATAACTGTACATGGTCTTCAGTGAGTCTTCTTGCCTTTGTGCATCATTCAAGAATAGCACCTCACGGACTGAAAACAATAGAATAATGATAAACTTCCAGAAATCTGAATTGATTCCAGAAACTAATGTATCCAGAGAGTCTTTTAGCCCTACCAAAGCCCTACCATCAGCAACACAGAGTGAGAGCTCCTATTAATCTGGGCACAGCCCGTTGTCCCCTGAAGCTCAAGAAAGTTAAGGCAGAATGCAGCAATGTTGTCTTAGGACAAAGCACAATGCCAACAGATAGGGAGTTGTAGGTAATTATGCTGTATGCTGTGTAGTGATGAAGTTACTACTTCATCACTAAACTAAAGTTACTACTTTAGTTTAACTTTAGACAAAGTTACTACTTCGTCACTAAACTTTGAAGAAGCCTAGTAAGGAATGGAGGAACCCTTAGAAAGAGAAAGGTAGTCATCCCAAATTGATACTAGTAAGTCTCAATATCACAGAGGCAAGATGAGTGTCTGGTTTTAAAGCATACCTGAAAATTATTTGACACTCTTCCCACCAAGAGGTGAAGTCTAATTTCCCACCTCACCTCCTTTTAAATATGGACTGGCCTTAGTTAACAGTGGCTACTAAAGAGAATACAGCTAGAGTGATGGTGTATAACTTCTGAGGCTAGTTTAGAAAAGGCAGCACGGCTTCTGACCGGCTCTGTTAGGACACTTCCCTTTGGAACAAAGCTGATACGGTGCATGGAAGCCCAGTCCACATAGAGAGGCCGTGTGTAGGTGTTTCTGTTGTTAGCCCCTGCTGAGGTCCCAACGAACAGCCAACATCAACCACCAGACATGCGAGTAAGGAAGGCTCAGAGGTGGTTCCAACTCTAGGCATTGTTTGAGTGCAACACAATGAGAGACTCCAAGTGAAATCCACCAAGCTGAGCTTAGTCAACCCCTAGAACTGTAAAGAAATAATAATTAGAAATTGTTCTTATTTTACACCACTTAATATGG
Source organism: Hyperoodon ampullatus (assembly GCF_949752795.1). Lineage (NCBI taxonomy): Eukaryota > Metazoa > Chordata > Mammalia > Artiodactyla > Ziphiidae > Hyperoodon > Hyperoodon ampullatus. The sequence goes on from NC_136913.1 coordinate 33,952,865, forward strand.
ATCAGATTGTTTATCAGGAAGAGATAGTTGAAACATTGGGACATATATAGGGGTAGTAGTCCTTAGAGATGATTTGTGAAAATATTCCTGCTGAAGTTAGCATGTTTCCCTATCATCATGTATGGATTAGGACAAATCTCAAGTCTCTAACAGAGACACTGAAATGTAATTCATGTAAAAGAATGTGAAATTGACAATAATGCCCACCTGCTTTGTGTATTGTTTCTGTAATATGAAGGGAAGTGATTTGTTGAAATTTAAGAAATTAGTTAGAGAGTAAGAATTGTTCTATTTTGCAAGAGTGTAACTTGACCATTTGCCATGAATATTCTAGGCCCTTTGACAGGTATAGATAGGGTGTATCCATGTATAATACTATTTAACAGAACTAACCACTTAATCACGTTTTGTTTATTAATTTGTATTTTTATACAACATGTTCCAAAAAATTTGAGGAAGCTTAAAAAGAATATCTAAGATTGGAAACTGTATGATAAATTTTTTAAAGTTGTGCCATGAGAAAACAGAAAATGCAGAGTGAGGACAAAGCACACTGACAAATTAGGCTAAAATGCATTCAATTATGACTTACATTTTGTGGGCCACAAGTTTCCAACATTCGATATAGAAGTAAATTTAGACAATTGTATAATTCAAAATACTTACCAGATTAAACAAAATAGTTACCCAAGAGCACTTACTCCTTGAACTGCAAAAATATGACTTTTTTTTCTTGAGGAGAGTGTCAAAAAATGAGACATTATGCGCTATAATGAATATCTTTTCACTTAGAGGCATACGTCGTTTTATTGCACTTTATTGTGCTTTCAGATACTATGTTTTTTACAAATTGAAAATTTGTGGCAACCCTGTGTTATCAGATGATGGTTCCATTTATTAGCAATTAAGTATTTTTCAATTAAGGTATGTATTTTTAGATGTAGTGCTATTGCAAACTTAATAGAGAACTGTATAATGTAAACATAACTTATATGCACTGGGAAACCAACAAATTCTGTGACTAGCTTTATTGCTATTTTAGCTTTATTGCAGTGGTTTGGAACTGAACCCACAGTGTCTCCAAGGTGTGCCTGTATTATGTTGACAAATTCCAGAGTATTTGTTTTCTTTCGTTTTCTTTTTTTGTTGTTTTTCTTTCTTATTCAAATTACATAAGTGATACCATTTTATTGAAGAAAAGGGGAACTCATATAAATTAAAAGGTAAAAAAATACCTCTGTGTTGCCACCAGCTTCACCACTTGACTTGAAATATCCCTTTTATCAAACAAGAAATTCTGCATAAGCTACTTAACTTTTGTTGAAATGACCAAAAATTTTCCAAATTTGGTGAAAACGATAAACTCATAGATCCAAGAAACTCAACAAAATTAAAGCAAAAGAAACATAAAGTACAGGTGTACCTCATTTTATTGCACTTAGTAGATATTGTGGTTTTTACAAATTGAAGGTTTGTGGTAACGCTGTGTCAAGCAAGTCTATTGGCAACATTTTTCCAACAGCATTTGCCCACTTCGTGTCTCTCTGTCACATTTTGGTAATTCTTGCAAGTTTTTTTTTCCCCCATCATCAGTATTTATTGAGCATTTACAGTGTACTAGGCACAATAGAACATACAGAAAGCATTGTCCCTGCTCTCGAGGAGCTTACATTCTAAAAGAAAAAAAAACACCTCTTTTAAAATGGTATTTTTGTTTGGTGTTTTCTTCAAGGTACTGAGGAAATAGCTTGTAGGGTGAGTTTTGGGTATAACTTAGCCCCATCATTATTCAAAGAGAGGAAGAGGAAGGATTTTAAAGGTAAAGACAATGACAGACCGTTCAGTATAGGTAGGGTTTACAGAGAGAGAAACACAATCTCATCAACTAAGGAGAGATTTGCTGCAGTGTATAGGATGAGGGAAATAGTTTGTGGGATGCAAGCAAAGGAAGCAGGGTATCCTTAGGCATTGAGTGGAGCCAGAAAGATGATGTGGCCTTTTCCCCAAGTACATGGCCACCAAGTAGGAACAGTTGGTGACAAGACACAAGCCTTAAAAAAGGTAATCCTGTGCACCTGACAAATAGAAAGAATAAAGGATCAAAATTGAAGGCAGGCTATAAGAGTATCAAGAAATTCTTAAAAACAAAAGTGATTTGGAAGCACGAAACTTACAGTTAATACTACCCAATGTCACGATGGGTCAAGAACATTGCGGCTTCCTAACTTAGAAAATGCCATATACCAAAATTTTAAATGGAACACATTACTTTTTTTTTTCATTCAATCCCCCTGTCTCTGAAAAAAAAATTTTTTTCAGGGTGAGGGGGGAGTATGGGACATGGTTGGGAACAGTAGTAGTTATCTTAGTAGTATTTTGTTGTTATGATAAACTTTGTATTCAAACTTAGTAAAAGCCATTAGCTTCTTGGAATATTTTAAACTTTTTCATTATTATTATATTTGTCATGGTGATCTGTGATCATTGACCTTTGATGTTACTGTTGTAAAAAGATTATGACTTGCTGAAGGCTCAGATGATGGTTAGCATTTCTTAGCAATAAAGTACCTTTAAATCAAGGTATGTACATTTTAATAGACATAATACTATTTCATACTTAATACACTGCAGTATAATGTAAATGTAACTTTTATATGCCCTGGGAAACCAAAAAATTTGTGTGACTCGCTTTATTGTTATAGTTGCTTTATTGCAGTGGTCTGAAACCAAACCCACAATATCTTCAGGGTATCCTTATGCTACACCCATATACATCATAATCAAATTGCTCAACACCAATGATAAAGAGAAAGACTTATAGGCAGCCACGGAAAAAAGATGTGTTACGTAAAGTTATAAATTTAGGGATAACAACACATATCATGTTGGAAACCATAAAAGTGAGAAGAAAGCACTAAGGAAGAAAGACTGTAAACCTAAAATTCTGTTGCCAGCAAAAACATCTTTCAAAAACAGAGACAAAATACTTTTTCAGATATACAAAAGCTGAAATAATTGGTCACTAACAAACCTGTACTTTTCGAAATACATGTATAATATGGTACCTTTATCTGGTTATGTCTGTCAAACTTTTGGGATGTTGGTTGAATTAGAAACAAACTTGAGGATGTTGATTTAAGATTCATCAACATAGAGATGACTGATATCATAGATGGCAAGGAGACTGTGTGAACTAAGAAACGAGGCACAGAGCCAGAAGCATGGAAAGCAAAGATGAAACGGTGGGCATTAATTTTGATGAGTGCCTAATGTACCAAACACCATGCAAGTTGTTTATCATATCGTATCTCATTTTTCCCTTACATTAGGCCTATAAGGTAGATATAATTATCCCTGTTTTATTGATGAGAAAAGTGAAAACTCTGAAAGGTTATAAGTGAATTTCCTAAGAACATGCTGTTTAAAAATAGCAGGAACAGGGTTGGAATCCAAGATACACATCTCTAACATTAACTACCATATACACACATATAACACACTACACCATGCTGCTTAAATACCACGTTACCTGGAAATTATACTTGGCCCTTTTATCCAGTCACCCCTCTAGCCCTAAATGCAATAATCCTGTGCATTTCCTTTGTAGCTCGTCACAACTGTAATTGAATAATTATTGCTGCAATTATTTACCACCTCTGCTAGATTTTAACTTCCATGAGCATCTGGGCCATGAAATAACAGTGTCTTTTCACAGTACCTGATGCAGCACTTTGCAAACAGCAGGTGCTCCACACATTATTTTTGAATAAATCCTTCATCTCTACTGTTGCAAACAGGCTGAAAAGGAACTAGTACCAGGGCTGACAGAAGGCTTTGAATTTACCCACTAGTAACTCCTTAAAATCACATGATCTCACATGAACTGGCTTTCTCATTGCAAAGCAGTTACTTAGAAGAACAACTGTAGTTAATAGTCTGTACTAGCACTGTCCAATAGAAATATAATATGAACCTCATACGTAATTTAAAATTTTCTGGTACTTCGTTTAAAAAAGGCAGAAAATAATGAAATAATGTCTTTTGCAACAACATGGATGGACCTAGAGGTTATCATACTAAGTGAAGTAAGTCAGACAGAGAAAGACAAATATCACATGACATTGATATGACAATTTTTTTTTCTTTTCCATTTTTTTCCTGTAGGAAAAATCAGGGAAGAAGGCTTTCCATGGTGGAAAGCATGACATTGTTGACATATGTTGAAAATTAGAAGTTATGTCGAATCTAGGAAAATACATTTGAAACATGAATAATGGTGGGGATGGAGTCGGAGAGGTTCATGCAAAAAAAAAAAAAAAAAAAAGAAAGAAAGAAATGGTGAAAGGGTGTGCTAAGCTAAGGCTCCTGTACCATTTTGCTCATATTAGAGATAAAATGTAAGTAGCCAGGTTTTTGTGTAGAAATCCTCTACATTATTGCTATTGGATATGCTTTAGAAGTAGATGAAATTCATGAGGTGAATTATCATTGCAAATCCTGAATTTTTCATCCCTGTCTCTGCCTCAATTCTGCACAGAATCCAGTCTACTAAAATCTTTGGTTTCCCAGAAATGAAATATTAAAAAAGTAGAAAACTCTGTTGCTAAAATCAACTATGTAATAATCACAGTTTTATCAGAAATATAACAATAAGAACACCCTGCATTTTGAGTAATCACATCCATATTAAGAGGAAAAATGAGCAAGGCTCTGCATTTATGAGCCAAACCCATTTCCTGAGGGGCATATATATTGACTAATATTAGGATTTAAAAATGAAACCAATTTGGCATCTTTTTATTTTGTGCAAGTGGCAAATGAACAGAGGAGGGAAATAAGAATAAACGGAAGTTACCGAAAGATCGGTGGCTGCAGTGGGGACCGTGTTGTGCTTGACATTTGATATTTCCAAGAAATCCATAATATTGCAGTGAAAGTCTCATGCCCACCCTCATCCTCTCAGTTCTGTGTGTTTGTGTGAGATGATGCCATAGTCTGGCAAGACCACATCTCTCCTCGACTTGCTGCTGTTTTATTCTGGCTCTTTGGAAATACGTTCCTGTTGCTGCCATGATCTCAAGATGAGTCGGGAATGTTGATTTTTCAGTGTGTGTTCTTCCAAACTGGCTATTTCTTTGGCAGTCTATCTCAGTGAAGGCAGTAAGAACGAGTCGTGTTATCCAAACAGAAATAAAAATCACAGCTGGGCGTTATCTCGGCGGCAGGCGTCCTGTTGCGAGCATTCCCATATCGCCTGGCTGACTGTTCCCTCAACTGCCTGAATGCAAGAAACTTCTGTCACCAGATATCACTGCGAATTGGAATGAGGGGACTTCCTGATTTCAGAGATCCTTAGAAATGAGTCTCCGCGCTGCCTTAGAAGGCTCCTTTCCTGGACTTAACCTCACTCACAGCTGGATTGGTGACATGTCTGCCTTTATTCTCTTCCCCTAGGAAATAGTGTCGTTCTCCTGCCTCACGACTGTGGAAACACAGGTGCGTGGGGTGTTTATTGGCTCCCATCAGCCAGACACACAGGCAGCATCGTAGCACGCAGGTGGTTATGCTGTTGTTCGGAAAACAGTTTAGTAATAGAACATCTTGGGCCTGACTTAGGAGTTGAGCTTGGCGAGTGCAGTGGAAACTGTGTGAAAATCTGGGAGTAGGCAGGACAGAAAGAAGGGCAATCACATCTTGCTAGGGTGGCAAGCCCACGCAGATAACTGCTACTTTCTATTTCCGTAATGTCACCCACCCTCACCGTGGCATATCTTGCTCTACAACTTGTGCTCCTATTCAAAATGTGTGATGCTCTTGGTCCTCTCGAGCAAGAGAACGTGTTTGCCATTTAGTCAGGCTCACATTACTCATAAGATGGGGTTGATCGAGGGGAAAAAAAAAATCATGATTTTTAACACTGCCACTTTCCTCTGTGCAACTGTCTCACCACATTTCGTGCATTTGATTAAAGTAAAATAGAGATATGTATTTGGGCAAAAGACAACCTCCCTGTGCCTCTCTCAAAATAATAAAGGGTTTTCTCTTTTTATCAATTGTAACTGATATTTATTTATTTATTTAGGCTGCACTGGGTTTTAGTTGCAGCATGCAGGATCCTTAGTTGCAGCATGTGGGATCTTTAGTTGCGGCGTGCATGCGGGATCTAGTTCCCTGACTAGGGATCAACCCTGGGCCCCCTGCATTGGGAGCACAGAGTCTTACCCACTGGACCACCAGGGAAGTCCCTGAATGGTTTTCTTTTGTTAAAAGATCATTCTCTGTAGAAGTCTCTGTCCACAGAGAGTTGTGGATTGTGGGGATTTAGAAGAAGACAGGCGTTTCCAAAGTAGTAGAGACTAAAGGCTAGTTTGAACGGTCTCCACTTCCCCACAGAGTTTCCAGACTCCAAACCCTGGTCCACAGCCTGGCTTATGCCCCAGGGCCCATAATGAGAAGGCAGACATGAAGAACTTCTTTCTGATTCATTTGGACTCGATGGAAAAAGAGACCGTGCAGCCTGTATTATCTTAAATTTATTATGTCCTCTCTGGCCTCCCAGCCTTACAGCCCTCCCATCAAGGGGCAAGACAACTACACCCCAGCCGTCCTGTCCCCCACACTTACAGTGGTTGCCAGTCACTTAGGAGACCAAGCCCAGACTCCCCAGGCTCTTTGAACTCTCCAAACCCTAACAACCTTCACTTACTCGACTCTCTCTCTCTCCTCTTCAGTCCCACATCTTTTATTCATTGCTATTTTTAAAAATATTTATTTATTTAGGCTGCGCCAGGTCTTGGTTGCGGCATGCGGGATCTTCGTTGAGGCATGTGGGCTTCTGGTTGCGGCATGCATGTGGGATCTAGTTCCCTGACCAGGGATCAGACCCGGGCCCCCTGCACTGGGAGCACGGAGTCTTACCCACTGGATCACCAGAGAAGTCCCTATTCATTGCTACTTGTCTCCACACTTTTTTCATTACATATGACTCACCTGGAACCACCATTTTCAGGCAGTTGTATGTCAGTCCCTGCCTCTTCTCTTAGCCAGATCTCCTACAAACTTCAAGGTGCAGCTCAAGGTTAAGCTTTTATTTCCTTGGATGGTTTAATGACTCTTTGGCTATTCTAATTCCCATGAAGCATTCTCTCAGTGAACTCTGTACCACACTGTGTAGTACTTTATTATTGAATCACCTAATCTTTTATTATAGCCTGAACATTTCGTAGATACACCTACACACACACAGTCTTATCCCATAAATGTGATATTCTACACTTAAGTATTATTTCAGTAAATATCAATTACTCTCCTGCCATGGGTCAAATACTGCGCTAAGAACTGTGGATGAAATAAAATGTAAAATTTATGATCCCTGCTTTCAAAGAGATCAGAAACTTATCAGTAAATATTAGGCACATGGAAAATAACTAACAAGAGGAAGAGGGTGCTGTGTCATGATAATTACAAGGAGAAGCATATAGACATAGGTCTTAGAAACTCAAAGCCAAATAACAGTAAATATGTCCCTAAAACTAATAAAATGAAAATGCAGAGAATTCCAGACTTCAGCCAACTAGACAAATATTCTCAGCAAAAATAGTTTTGACAGATTCTTATAAAATGAAAAAAACATTGACACTTAGAGTTCATATGGGTGAGATTTTTAAACTGTTTTTCACTTCCATGCTTTGAACTTTTGGAAATACATCCATATGTGTTGGCCCCTCTAATCATCACATTGTACTCCTTAAGCTGAAGTTTTGTAAAGACTGGCAATGACTAGAAATTCTCCAGTGCTGGAAATACCCTGAGATGAAAAAAACCCTGGCTTGAAATTGGACAAAATCAAATTTAGATGTATTAACCACATTGTCCATATAAAAACAATAATAGCAAGAAGCATCTGTTAAGCACTGATTATGGGCTAAGCACTGTGTTATGTAGGGCGGTGTAGGTCAGTTTTGTGGCCTGAAGTAAATGCCACATTCAGAAAGTGGTAATTGAGGTTGAGTGAAAGGCAGAGTTAAGGGGAACTGATAGGGTTTGGTGAAGGTTCCCATTGCTGTAATAGTGGATCACAAGTAGCAGCTAGGTGTGAAGAAGCAGGGGGAGTCAGCCACTGGAACGCCAAGAGAACTGATAGTTGCAGGTGAGAGCCACGCCTTAGAAACTCAAGTCCTTGGGAAAAGAAAGCAGACCGTACAAAATCCTGACCCAAGAGACAGGTGGCTGAAAGAATGTGTATCCTGATCTCCTGTTGGTGTCTCACTTTGCCTAAACCCAACCAGAAGCCAGAACTCAAAGGGACCCAATTGATATAATGCATTGAGGTCATCCTCCCAGGGCACAGACATGGTGGGGTGATTAATAGGTGTTCTAAAGGAACTTGCTATCTCCGTGCCTTTTAGGAAAGCTTAATGCTAATGACAGGGGAGGTGAAGAGATTCTTTGGGTTAGAAAGCTCGATGACCTTTCTTTCGAGATTTATTTGGATATGGCTAATCATGAGGGAGTGAAAAGCCACTTTCAATTTAAACCGCAATAACTTGAGATAAATATTACTCAAGTGTAGCCCATTCTGTTGCAGATGCTACAGCATTTTGGAAAACAACTTGGAAACCTTAGTAAACATGTCCTCAAACAATAAAGCTCCAGACAAAGCCTAGAGAGCAAGAAAGAAGATAATAGATGTTGCTTTAAAATAATTTATCTTTTTCTTTGGTATGAAAATAAGGTAATGAAGGGAAGAGTATTTTATAATAGTGATCGACTACAGTTGTGTGAAAGGGCATCTCTCATGGGAAGGGAGGCTGAAGAAGCAAGTATTTTAGCTGAACACGTTGCCTAGACAGCATCCTGGTTATGTTAGTAAAGAAGAGTGAAAAATAGATCTCAGGTGGGCAACTAGCAGATAATGCCCATCTTTCCATTGTACATATGAAGAATAAGTCTCAGCCATTTTAAGCTACTTTCCCAAGTCATAGATAATAAGTGGAAGAGAGGATATTTTAACACAGGGCTGACTGGTTGAAAACATTTGCTTTTTCCTTCAAATCAGACTAGGAGAGCAAAAGTCCACCCCTTCATTCGCCTAATGAATCACTTCTTGAAAGCTGAAGAATAGATTTCTTACCTAAAATCACATAACTAGTGGAAAAGCCATATTAGCGAATGATCGTCCAGATTTTTACCTGGGTTTTTTTTTTTTTTTTTTTTTTTTACTTAAAAATCACTGCTTCAAATTTGTATTTTTCAGAAACCACATTGGTGAATGCCTAAAATTAATTCCTTTAATATATTAGTACCTGCCAGATGTTCTACTGTAGAATCCTATGATTCTCCTGAGGCTATGTATACCTTATTTGATTTATCAGCCTAATGTTGTATCTGATTTACAGCTCATACACATGAGGTCATCTGTAAGCTTATTCTACTTCCTGTCTTTCTCCTCCTTTCTATCTCTTTTTTTGTTATTTGTATTATATATAACTTCAGAACATATAATATTTAAATCATACTCTGACATGCTGTTTCAAGCCATTATTTTATCTTAAATATATAGTTACTTATGTTTATCAGCAGTCTTTTTGCCAAAAGTTTTCCTTATCATCACTAGTTGACTAAAGCTCATTCTCTAGGAAAGGCACATGAAAATGATATCACCCTGGTTACTGAATGTTTTATTTTTAAAATTTATTTATTTTTTTAACATCTTTATTGGAGTATAATTGCTTTACAATGGTGTGTTAGTTTCTGCTTTATAACAAAGTGAATCAGTCACACATATACATATGTCCCCATGTCTCTTCCCTCTTGCATCTTCCTCCCTCCCACCCTCCCTATCCCACCCCCACATCCCACCCCTCTATTACTGAATGTTTTAAACTCTTAAAGGACAGCTTGCTTGGATACAAAATCATTGTTTCAAACTTTTTTAAAGAAATATCTTGTAGTCTTACTTCAATGTCTTCTGTTATTTAATGGTGCTATTGAAAAAGATCTAATACCAACCCAGTTTCCTTTACCTTTGCATTTTACCTGGATGGCCATAGAATTATTTCTTCATCTTAAACGTTCAGTGATTTTGGGACTTCCCTGGTGGTCCATTGGGTAAGACTCCATGCTCCCAATGCAGGGGGCCTGGGTTCGATCCCTGGTTGGGGAACTAGATCCCACATGCGTGCCGCAAGTAAGAGTCTGCATGCCGCAACCAAGAAGCCCACATGCTGCAACTAAAGATCCCACATGCCGCAAGGAAGATACCGCATGGCACAACTAAGACCTGGCGCAGCCTAAATAAAATAAAAATAAATAAATAAAATATATATTAAAAAAATACCTTCAAAAGTTCAATGATTTTACCAGGATATGTCTTGAGATTTATTATCCTGGATCATTTTCATCAGGTACATGAAGTTGGTATTCAAATGTATATTCAAATCTTCCTTTATTTCAGGAGCATTTTCTTAAATAATAGTTGTGAATATTTGTCTTGTTGAATTGTTTTGAACTTCTTTGAGGAGTCAAATTATATGCATATTGAAACTTTTTTCTGACTAATTTCTATAGTTTTGTGAGAGTTTTTTTGCATTGGATTCGAATAAAGTTTCTCTCAGGAATCAAGAATAGCTCAACTTTGGAAAGTATGTAAAAGACATAAATCTACAAAAACCACATCAGTGGTTTAAAAGAAGAAAATAGTAACATCTCTACAGAAGCAGAAAATTTTTTACTAAGCTCACCACATTTTGTGATAAAAACATAGTAAACTAAGAAGATAAGGGAATTTCCTTAACCTAAAGAAAATTTCTGTAAAATTCCTAAAAGAAATGTCATTCAAGAGCATTCCTTTTATTAGTTAGTAAGTTTAGAAATATTTTCATGTTTTATTATGAGAAAGAGTAAAAATAAAATAGACAAAAAATAATGGACATCTATATTGTTTCATCCATATACCTACCCATTTTCTTAGCAAACATCCAAGCTATCTTCCAGCATACCCTTTCAATTATTTTGAAGCAGGTCCCAGTCATCATATTATTCCATCTGTAGATATTTCTGAATGTATCTCTAAATGAAAAAGACTCTTTAAAAACAGGAATATCACTATTACCTCTATGCAGTAAGTAATAGCTTAATATCATCCAATATCTAGTTAGTATTTTAATTTCCCCAGTTTGTACATGTTTTGTTTTAGTTAGTTTGAATTATGTTCCATGTAAAGCCTATACATTGCAATAGGTTATGTCCCTTGACTCTTTTTATTGATAAAATGCCTCTCTTTCCTTTATTTTCTGAAAAAAAAAAAACAAAAACAAAAAACAATAACAAAATGACGGAATGGTTTCTTCTATACTGTTTCACACAATCTGGATTTTACTAATTGAATCCCTATAGTTTAGTTTAACATGCTCCCCTGTCTCTTGTATTTTATGTAAATTGTTGATTAGATATAGAATTTTCATTAGATTCTGATTTGCATTTTTAACAAAACTGCCTCATAAGTGGTATAGTGTACTTTCATTAGAGGGCACAGAATATCTGATGCTATCTTCGTTAGAGTAACAGCCATTGATAGGCATTGTCTTGCTCCATTATTTCAATAATGGTTGCAAATTGATGATATTGTAATTCTGTTATTCTTCTTTCATTTATTTATTAGCTAGGATGTTTCTATAAAGAAGTACCTGAAGTTACAGTTAATTCTAGAATGGCAAGATAAATACTTAATTCTTTCCTTTTATTTATTTTCTAAGTAATGAATTCATTCCTTTGCATCCCTCAGAGTTGATCAGTGAGTGTGATGGGGGGTGTGTGTGTGTGTGTGAGAGAGAGAGAGAGAGAAAGACAGGGAGAGGGAGAGGGAGGGAGAGGTACAAATGGATTTAAAGATATTTTAAAACGTATTTGTTTTTCATTCTTTGCACTTATTATCCGTGCCCTAAATGTCCCATTTTTGGCAGGGTATAATTCTTCTCTAGTTGGTGTGACATGATTCAAATATTATTTAATAATCTCCTAGTATGAACAGATGTTCTAGGCTCACATTCCACATTTTCATCCTCAGGTATATAGTCAGCCATTTCTACAGGGAGACTTGCTTTTAATTTTTTAAATCTCTTTTTTTACTTATGTTCCATAAACTTTGCTCTTCATTTATTTCTTCTCTATCCTTTACTGTGCTTTCTGTAGTGGTTATTCTTGTGTTCCTTGTAATTTCATCTTCATTTAAAATATTTTTTAAATTTGTTTCCTGAATTCTGTTGATTAACATTTCATATCATCCTATTTTCAGGCCATCACTTCCTGTTTTTTTGGCCACCTTTTCTTCGAGTTCTTACGTTTGTATTCCATGCATGATATTCCCACATAACTATAATTGCTTTTTCAAGCATTTGTTTTTATTTGTTTTCTATTTTATTTTTTTCCTTTTAAAAAATTTTTTGTTGAAATGTTAAATTATAATTTTTATCTGCTTCATCAAAACCATTTTCAGGTGAGTTTTCCTATTTATAGGAATTAATGTTCCTCTCATTCATGCTTTATTCTGTAGTACCTTTCTGTGTGGCAGAGCTTCCTTCTTTCCTGTTGCTTTCATTTAAATGAGATGGATTTTCCTGGACTTCTAGTAGGGAGCTGGTGTGAGGAATACAGGGATGTGCCATGATATCATTCTCAGCTTCACAGCTCACCCCTCCCTCCTTTGTCACTACAGTGAGTGCCTTACAATATGGTCAACTCTGTAGCCAGCCCTGCTCTGACTCTCTGAGCCCAGGCTGATAAGAGCGAACTTCTCCTGCCAGCCCTGGATTTCCTAGTTCCCTCCACGGCCCTTTCTTCCACCATCACGCACCCTTAGACGCTGTTTCTTGCTGGCATGTCCTGCTGTCTGCCTCCTCTGGGCTCCCGAACTCTTTCTGGACCTTGTCTCTCTCTTCCTTCCCCAGGGCCCTTGAGGTTCTCAGTCTCAGTTATACTCCCGATATTTCCCGCTCAGATAGGATGCCCTCATTTGGAAGCAACGACTGGTTGGAGACGGCTGAGATCCCAGAGCTCTTTGAAGCTCTTTGCCCCCACTTCCACCCCCTCAGTCCTCTCACAGCCACCTGGTTCTGTGTGTCTTCATCTTCAATGTAATCTATATGCAACTGGCTCTGAGTTTGCTCTATCTCCTAGTTTCACTGAAAATGTAATTTAAAGTTTTTTGGTTTTCATTTCTCCTTTTTTCTACACATGATTTCCAGGAGGAACAAGATACTCCCAAATCAGTTACTTGGTTATAAAACTCTTGATCATAAACTATTTGGTTATGAAGTTTGATTTCCAAACTTTTCTAAATAGTTAGAAAAGTATCATTTGCTAAGGATTGCTAAGGACCAGGCTTAGTGCCATTTACGATAGATGTGATGACTCGGTTTGTTACCAAACACAAGTTTGTGTGCCCAACACGCAGTGAGGCCAAACAAACATCAGAGTTTGGAGCAGAGAAGGGTTTATTGCAGGTCCAAGCAAGGAGGACAGGTGGCTCATGCTCAAAAAATTTCCACACTTCGAATATGTCATCTCGCTGCTTTTTCATCTCATTTCTTTTTTCTCTAGCTTTGTCGAGGTTTTAATTGACAAATAAAAATTGTATATACGTAAGGTATATAATATGATGTTTAGATATATGTACATATTGTGAAATGATTACAAAAATGACATTAATTAACATATCCATAACCTCACATAGTTATAGTTTTTTTGTGGTGAGAATACTCTCTTAACAAATTTCAAGTATACAGCATACTATTAGCTATAGTTACCATGCTGTATATTAGAGTTCCAGAACTTATTCATCCTGCATAAATGAAACTTTGTACCCTTTGACCAAAATCTCCCCATTTCCCCCACCCCCATCATCCTCTGACTACCACCATTTCACTCTCTGCTTTTATGAGTTTGACTTTTTTATATTCCACATATAGGTGAGATCATGGAGTATTTGTCTTTTAGGTCTGGTTTATTTCACTTAGCATAACATATTCTAGTTTCATCTATGTTGTTGTAAATGGTGGATTTCCTTCTTTTTTGTGATATGTATCACATTTTCTTTATCCATAGTCTGTCAATGTACACTTAGGTTGTTGTCTTGACTATTGTGAATGACTCTGCAGTGTACATAGGAATGCTTATATGTCTTCAAGATACTGATTTCATTTCCTTTTGGATAGGTACCCAGAAGTGGGATTTCTGGATCACAGTTAGTTCTATTTTTAATTTTTTGAGGAACGTCCATACTCTTTTCCATAATGGCTATACCAATTTACATTCCCATCAACAGCACACAAGGGTTCCCTTTTTCCACATCCTCACCAATATTGATATCTTTTGTCTTTTTAATGTGAGGTTCGTGAGGTGATATCTCATTGTGGTTTTGATTTGCATTTCCCTAATGATTAGTGATGTTGAGCAATTTTTCATATCCAGGCCTACCTTGTTTTATTGCACTTCACTTTATTATGCTTCACAGATGCTGTGTTTTTTACAAATTGAAGGTTTATCACAACCCTGAATCGACCAAGTATATCAGTGCCATTTTTCCAACAGTGTTTGATCGTTTTGTGTCTCTGTGTCCCATTTTGTTAATTTTTTGCAATATTTTAAAGTTTTTCATTATTATTATATTCGTTATGGTGATCTGTGATCAGTGGTCTTTGATGTTACTGTTGTAAAAAGGTGATGACTTGCTGAAGGTTCAGATGATGGTTAGCATTTTTTTTTAGCAATAAAGTACTTCTTAATTAAGATATGTACGTTTTTAAGACACAATGCTTTACACACACAATAGACTAAAGTTTAGGGTAAACATAACTTTTACATGCACTGAAAAACCAAAAAATTTGCTTTATTGCCTCAGTCTGGAACTGAACCCACATTATTTCTGAGATATGCCTGTACTTGTTGGCCCTTTTTATGTGTTACTTTGAGAAAGGTCTATTAAGATCATTTGCCCATTTTTTTACTCAGGTTGTTTTATTTTTCTTGCTTTTGCATTGTATGAGTTCCTTATATATTTTAGATATTAACCCTTTATCTGACATATGGTCTGCTAATATTTTCTCCCATTCTGTAGGTTGCCTTTTCACTCTGTTGATTGTTTCCTTGCTGTGCAGAATCTTTTTAGCTTGATGTAGTCCCACTTATCTTACTTTTGTTTTTCTTGCTTGTGCATTTGGTGTCATATCCAGAAAATCGTTGCCCAGATAAACGTCAAGAAGTTTTTTCTGTCTGTTTTCTTATAGTATACTGTAGTTTCAGGTCTTACTTTTAATTCTTTAATTCATGTTGAGTTGATTTTTGTACTTGGTATGAGATAAGGGTTCAGATTCATTCTAATGCATATGACATAGAAACATACAGTTTCCCAACATAATTTATTGAAGAAACTATCCTTTTCTCATTCTTTGTTCTTGGCTCTTTTGACAAAGATCAGCTGACAGTACATGCGTGGTTCTGTTTTTTGGCTCTCTATTCTATTACAGTGGTCTGTATGTGTGTCTTTATGCCAGTATCATACTGTAGCTTTGTAATACATTGAATATTTTGACATCAGGAAGTGTGATGCCTCCAGCTTTGTTTTTCTTACTCAAAATTGCTTTTTAGGGGTCTTTTGTGGTTCCATATGTATATTAGGATTGTTTTTTCTGTTTCTGTAAAAAAATGCCGTTAGGATTCTGATGGGGATAGCATTGAATCTGTAGATCACTTTGGGTGGTATGGACATTTTAACAATATTAAGTGTTCTAATCCATGAACACAGGATGTCGTCCCATTTATCTGTGTCTTCTTTAATTTCCTTCATCAAAGTTTTATAATTTTCAGTATGCAAATCTTTTACATTTTTGGTTAAGTTTATTCCTATGTCTTTTATTCCTTTTGTTGCTCTTGTGAATGGGATTGTTTTCCCAATTCCTTGTTTGATAGTTCATTGTTACTTTACAGAAGCATGATTGATTTTTGTTTCCTGTAACTTTACTGAATTCCTTAGTTCAAACCATTCTTTATTGATTCTTTAGGGTTTTCTTCATATATGATCATGTCGTCAGCAAACAGAGATCATTTTACTTCTTTCTTTCCAATTTGGATGCCTTTTATTTCTTCTTGCCTAATTACTCTTGCTAGGACTTCTATGTTGAATAGAAGTGGTCAGAGTGGACATCTTTGTCTTGTACTAGGTCTTAGAGGGAAAGCTTTGAGTTTTCCCTCATTGATTATGATACTAGCTGTGTGCTTTTCATATAAAGACTTCATTGTGTTCAGGTAAGTTCCTTCTATACCTATTTCGTTAAGTGTTTTAATCATGAATGCACATTGAACTTTGTCAAATGCTTTTTCTGTGTCTAGGGCAAGGATCACATGTGTTTTCTCTTTCATTTTAATGTGGGGTATCAGTTTAATGGGGGGAGTAGTATGGACTCCAGGCTGTACCATCAACTTGTATCAGCATCAGTGAAGACTGCAGGGGTCTGCAGTGGCAAAAACTGCAAGTGTCTGCAGTGGTGACAAGGGTCGCTAGAGTCCTTTTGCTCTCTTTTACCCATGTGAAGCATGGTTGCAGCTAAGGGAATTCCTCTTGATGCTGAGTCCTGCCAGAATGGAGGATTAGATGATGCAGGAAAAATGTTTTCCTATGCCTTTCTATGTGGTGATCCTGAGTTTTTTTGTGTTCTATGGGGTTTTTGCAGCCTTCTTCTTTCACTCTGGAACTCTCTCAGAGCTAGTTTTATCAGTTGTTTAGCCATTGTTTTTATTGTTTTTGTGTGGGGAGATGGGCATTGGGTCCTCTTATTCTGCCATCTTGCTAAAATCACTGACCTCTATTACTTCTGATAAGATGTCATCTGTTAATCTTATGGGGTTCCCTTAAATGTGATGAGTCATTTTCTTTCTCTTGCTACATTCAAAATTCTCTTTGGCTTTCAACATTTTTGAATATAATGTGTCTGGGTGGGGATCTCTTTGCATTATAGTGCTTGGAGTTCGTTGAGCTTCTTGGATTTGTAAATTAGTGTTTCATTCCCAGCTATTATGTTTCAAATATTTTCCTGTCATTTTATCATTTATCCTGTCATTTCCTGTCATTTTATCTCCTTTCCTTCAAGGGCTCCCGTTATATGTATATTTGTGTGATTAACAGTTTCCTATTTCTCTGGCTGTGTTTATTTTTCTTCATTCTTTTTTTCTCTGTTCTTTAGATTGTATAATCTCTATCAATCTATATTTTTAGTTCATTGATTCTTTCTTCTGCCAGCTCGAACTACTGTTACACACTCTACTGAATTTTTAATATTAATTATTATATGTTTCAACTTCAGATTTTCCATTTGTTCTTTTTAATAACTTCTGTATCTTTAGTTATATTCTTTTTTGAATGAAACACCATGATCATACCTTCCTTTAATTCTTTACTTATGGGTTCCTTTAGTTTTTTAACATACTTATATAGCTGCTTTGAGGTTTTTAATCTAATAAATCCACCATCATGGACCCTTTATAGACAGTTTCTATTGCCAGCTTTTTTTTTTTTTTTTTTCGGTACGCGGGCCTCTCACTGTTGTGGTCTCTCCTGTTGCGGAGCACAGGCTCCGGACGCGCAGGCTCAGCGGCCATGGCTCACGGGCCCAGCCGCTCTGCGGCATGTGGGATCTTCCCGGACCGGGGCACGAACCCGTGTCCCCTGCATTGGCAGGCGGACTCTTAACCACTGCGCCACAAGGGAAGCCCTATTGCCAGCTTTTTTCCCTATGTGTGAGTCACACTTTCCTGTTTCTTTTTATGTGTCATAATTTTTTTTTTGAAAACTGGACATTTTAGATAATTTATTACAGCAACTCTGGATACTGACCTCTCTCCAGAGGTAACTATGGTTGTTTTTTTTCTCATTTGTTTGTTTAGTAACATGGCTCAACTATTTCTGCAAAGTCTATTTCCCCCTCAGTGTATAGGCTCTGAGTTATTTTTCCCTTTGTTTTTATGTTTTAGTCTGGCTACCTAGAGTTACCTTTTGCTGTCATAAAGCACTTATTGGTCAAAGGCTGTGTTTTAAGAACCCTTAGCCAGTTAGATTTTTAATCTTTACCATGGGATATTTGTATGGTTTGGAGGCTGCTATGTGAGTTCGGGGAATTTACATTTTTTTTGTGCCACATTCAGCTGGCACTAGTGGCTTGAAGTTTTCATCTCTGGTAACTCTAGATAGAGTGCAGCCTTAGGCATGTATACAGTGTGCCATACTACCAGCGATGATTGTGATATTTTTAAGCCTTTCTTAGGAGTCACACCTGGGTTCAAGGAGCTCATTGGAGAGTCAGTGTTTTGTCACAGGCTTTGTTTAAGCCTCTTGTGCCAGTAAGACTTCTGCCCTGTATTAATGGGTCTATGTGTGGCTCTGCCTCATGTCCTGCTCTGATTGCTTCTGAGTGGATGCAACATAATGCATATGCACAGCCTTCTCAAGCTCTAGGACTGACTTTGATCCTAGGAGGGCTTTTTATTGTGCTGTCATTCCCTGGTCCTTGCTATTAAACTTCTGGCCATTCTGCCAATTTGTTTATATCTGAACTACATCTCTAGTCCACTAAGGTCTCCATTGTTCTCAGCAACACTCTCTGGCATGAGTTCTCTACTCACTGATCCAAATAATGTCCATCCATCCTCTCAGGCAGAGCCGAGGGGGTTTTGTCCCATCAATCTTTCCTTTACTCCTGGATGAATCCCTTTGCCACTGCACTGGAGCTGATGGTGAGGACCCGCTTTTCCAGTGCAACAGCCTCATTCTAAGAACGGGCCCTGGGGGACTGAAACATTAGGCCTGGTCTTCTCAGTTTGTACCTCCAGGCATGAAACCTTCACTCTATCACTGATCTGGGGCCAGGATTCCTGGCCCGTAGCACCTGAGATAGAGCTTTCATCTTATGAGTGGAGACTGGATATGAGAAGGAAGACCATTCCTCTCTTCTGCCCACTCAGAATAGAGGTTCTGCACTTTGGGAGTGAGAGGAGTGAGGAAAACCAGCAGTCTGACCCTCCTGGGATGAAAATATAGCCACAGATTGGGGGGTGGGGTGAGAGGGATCTGCCATGTTCTTTGTTTTACATGCCTGGTGGAACATCTGTAACACAGAACTGGGAATGGGTGGGTAATGGACCAGGTTGTAGCTTAGACGCCGCAGACTCTCACCATTCTTACCACGATTCCATAGATTTTCTTTAATAAATGTTTCTCCTATGCTGTATGATTTTAGGAAAATTTAGAGACTTTAATAAAAAGATTTTTTTGTTTTGTAATTTTTACTGGATAAATAGTTTTGCTAGGCAGGGAGTTTGCCATGCTCTTTACTCCATCATTCCAGAAATTTCACCTCTAGTAACTACTTCGTATTCTTTGTACTCAGAGTTTCTAGCCCACTATCTTCCTGTTTCATCTTCAGTGTCTTCCCCTTTGTCGATGCTAAAAGAATGAATGAATGAAGTTCTCAGGAGATTGGCTGGCAAGCTCCTCAGAATGGTGGTACTATGTCCTGCACACCTACTTTTCCTCTTCCTGCTCTGACTCTATGTTGGGAAGAGGGACTTATGTCTTTATTGTTCCCTGCATCAATAGGAGCACTTTTTCTTTCCATTACATAGAAGACAGGCATTATGCAATTTCCCTCTTTTATGCAACATTGTATTTCTAGTGTCTGAGGACTTTAAAAATCGCCCATAAAGAAGATGTGGCACATATATACAATGGAATATTACTCAGCCGTAAAAAGAAACTAAATTGAGTTATTTGTAGTGAGGTGGATGGACCTAGAGTCTGTCATACAGAGTGAAGTAAGTCAGAAAGACAAATACCGTATGCTAGCACATATATATGGAATCTAAGAAAAAAAAAAGTGTCATGAAGAACCTGGGGGTAAGATGGGAATAAAGACACAGACCTACTAGAGAATGGACTTGAGGATATGGGGAGGGGGAAGGGTAAGCTGTGACAAAACGAGAGAGTGGCATGGACATATATACACTATGAAACGTAAAATAGATAGCTAGTGGGAAGCAGCCGCATAGCACAGGGAGATCAGCTCGGTGCTTTGTGACCACCTAGAGGGGTGGGATAGGGAGGGTGGGAGGGAGGGAGACGCAAGAGGGAAGAGATATGGGAACATATGTATATGTATAACTGATTCACTTTGTTATAAAGCAGAAACTAACACACCATTGTAAAGCAATTATACTCCAATAAAGACGTTAAGAAAAATCGCCCATAAATTTTATTCAAGAATCCTTAGGCAAATTGGGCCTTGATGATCTACCATGCTATCCCAGAGTTAGTAATGTAGATAGGAAGTATATTGTGTCACTGGACCGTACATCTAGTAAGCTAAAATATTTTTAAAATTTATTTTATTGATGTACAGTTGATTTACAATGTTGTGTTAATTTCTACTGTATAGAGAAGTGATTCAGTTATACATATATACACTTTCTTTTTCATATTCTTTTTCCATTATGCTTTATCACAGGATATTAAATATAGTTCCCTGTGCTATACAGGACGACCTTGTTGTTTATTCTATATATAATAGCTTGCATCTACTAATCCCAGACTCCCAATACATCCCTCCCCCATGTCCCCTCCCCCTTGGCAACTACAAGCCTGTTCTCTATGTTTGTAAGTCTGTTTCTCTATCATAGATAAGTTCATTTGTGTCATATTTTAGATTCCACATGTAAGTGATATCATATGGTATTTGTCTTTCTCTTTCTGACATACTTCACTTAGTACGATCATCTCTGGGTCCATCCATGTTGCTGCAAATGGCATTATTTCATTCTTTTTATGGCTGAGTAGTATTCCATTGTATATATGTACTACGTCTTCTTTATCCATTCATCTGTCAATGGATATTTAGGTTGTTTCCATGTCTTGGCTATTGTAAATAGTGCTGCAATGAACATAGGGGTGCATGTATCGTTTTGAATTATACTTTTGTCCAGATATATGCCCAAGAGTAGGATTGCAGGATCATATGGCAACTCTATTTTTAGTTTTTTGAGGAACCTCCATACTGTTTTCCATAGTGGCTGTACCAATTTATATTCCCACCAACAGTATAGGAGGGTCCCCTTTCTCCACATCCTCTCCAGCATTTATTATTTGTAGTCTTTTTGATGATGGCCATTCTGACCCGTGTGAGGTGATACCTCATTGTAGTTTTGATTTGCATTTCTCTAATAATTAGTGATGTTGGATATCTTTTCATGTGCCTATTGGCCATCTGTATGTCTTCTTTGGAGAAATGTCTGTTTAGGTCTTCTGCTCATCTTTTGATTGGGTTGTTTGTTTTTTTGTTATTGAGTTTTTTAAATGTTTTTTACTTTCTGGTAAAACAAAAGCATTTAAATCGAATTATTTTTTCCATGAGAGTTCTAAGATTCTTTAGAAGAATGTAACTGGTGTTCCTGAAATCTTCTTTACACTGACTAAAAAAATGAAATCAAGAATACTGTCAAATCAAAGAATTCCTTATGTCATTATTCTGTATTACTTACCTTGGGGTACACCTAGGATGAATTCAGAGATGTGGTTTCTGATCATTACAGTGGGACTTTTCCTTCCTGTGAATTGGACACTACTTCTTTTAATACAGCCCAAGATGGAGGCAGATAGGATGTGGTGTTAAACATTGCCAGATGTTTCGTGGCTTATATTCTGAGAGTCATCACTGCAGTGAACACATTTCTAAATGGAAATGTATTTATAAATAGCTGAGATGCAGTTCTAGTAATTCACAGTTCCTATGTGCCTTTAGAGTTCTCTATTTTCACCCCAAATCTTTGCCAGTCACAGCAAGTGACTGCCTGGTTTATGTCTTGGGTCTGAGAAAATACTTTTGCTTTCTCTCGTATTAAATAGTGATCATTTCTTACCTTATAACCTCTAAAAGTTTTCTCTTTCCATTTCCCCTTATACATAGGATCTCAGTTGAATTCTATTTTTAGATGAGGTAATGTGTTTCTTTTTATATCTGTTATCTTTTTAGTCCTCTAAAGGATTCTGAACAGGCTCTTAGGACATATGCCCTTGGAAAAAATAGAATTAATCATTCTTTAAAACAACAATTCTCTTAGCTCTGACCAACGTGACAGCACATGTAGAAAACTTACTGATTTCACAAGGTTGTAAATAACACAAAGGTAGATACCGGGAAACTGAGTTAGGGAAGGGGGCATTTTTTCCTGGAAATGTATTCAACCTGAAGTTAACTAGCAGTGTCACAGGCCTTGAAATATTGTTGCCAGGGAGTCTACATCTAAACTCACTAGAGGAAATGATGGGAGTAGGGGAGAAGTGGGATGGCAGAGCAAAGTGTTTATTTCTACAGAGTGTTTGCTTATTTGTCACCAGAAGATACATAACTCCATCATTTAGTTATTTCTCCCTTTGTTGACCTGGAAAATACTATTTTTGATACCAGCGTCAAAGAGCAATGTCAAAGAGAACAGCTGTTTATGTGCTCATAGTATTTTTGCCTCAGAAGCATGTTTGGTCTTTATTTTTTATGCCTGCCATGCAAATAATATTTATATGAACATTAGGACTACTAAATTATTAAGCATATGAAAAGAATTCAGAAGACATGTTTTTAATTCTTGTCTGCTACCAACATTGGAAGAGTTCCAATGTCTGAATACCTTTATGCCTTTAAATACAGTGTGGGAACCATCAAAGTCTGTTTTGTTCTGACAGCCAAGTTTTCTGATTACAGCTGAAATGTGAGCTAAATACACATATGTGAATATATGAGAATTACAGTATATGATGAGGATTAATAATGTAATATAAGCAGTTAAAAATGAAAAAATTATATTTATTTGTATGTCCCCCTCTCTTCATTTCTGTTGAGTCATGCACAATGGCTATTTGACTGAATAAGTGATAGTCAAAGGGCAGAAAGAAATATCCAGAAGAGTGTAAATTTATTTAGTTCTTCCTAAATATCATATACCTAAATATAAATAAAATTTATATTTACAAGCAGAATAAAACACAAATGTAAATATCATATCATGTTTTTCATTTAAACTGAATTGTAACTAAAATCATCCTTTTTATCATTAGTAAAATGGGGCTACAATGTTATCATCCCCATCTACAGACATTGTTACTTAAGGAGTTTTGCATAATCTACCACCACATTGTTATTTAAGGATGTGTGTGTATATATATATATATATGTATATATTTAAGGATATATATGTGGATATATGTAATTATATGTTGTATAAATATAATAAGTATATAAATAATATATAAATAATTTAAAGTGTTTTTTAAATATTTGACTGGGAAAACTCTCAAAATCTAAAATTCAGTACTTTGTTAATGTATAAGAATTCAAAATTTGTTTTTGTCAGAATAATCATAACACATTGACGTTGTGTTTGTGTGTGTGTGTGTGTAAGTAAATAATTGTTTCACTCTTCACAAACAGTGGTATAGTTTGGAATTTATTCAGTCTGGCATTATTTGAAAGGTAATAAATATTTAGAGACGTAACACTTTCTACAATACTAATATTTTTATAGAGAGTTAAGTATAATCTTTTCCAACAAAAACTACAAGAAATTGTATAATTTCAGTAAGCCAACTTAAATTATACATTTTATCTCACTTAACTACAGATATAACATTTCAAAGTGATGTGTGAAAATAAATTACTAAAAATACTGATGGATGGTACGCTTTATTTTATCTAACTACTTTCCATTACTTTTGCTCTAAATCAGGATAGTGATTGTTAGGACAGCCAAAAGAATTCAGAGCGTAAACATTATATGATTCTAATAATATCATAAAATAGCCTAGGTAAATTGTTTGGATAATAATATATTTGAATCTTTATTAAATTGTATTCAGTACCAAATATGAGACTCATTTTCCTTCAAGGTCAATTAAGTATATAGTTACAAGTTATTCCCACATGTCTTTGTCCCATGGTTGTCAGTTCAGATTCTCCAGGGTCATTATTTTTCCATAGATCTTTAGAAAATCATATGAAATTATTTATGCCATCTGTATTCTAAATAGCTTTATAATATTAAAAGTTCCACTTTGCAGTTTCTTTTTTTTTTTTTAGATGTTGGGGGTAGGAGTTTATTAATTAATTAATTAATTTTTGCTGTGTTGGGTCTTCGTTTCTGTGCGAGGGCTTTCTCTACTTGTGGCAAGCAGGGGCTACTCTTCATGGCGGTGCGCGGGCCTCTCACTATCGCGGCCTCTCTTGCTGAGGAGCACAAGCTCCAGACGCGCAGGCTCAGTAGTTGTGGCTCACGGGCCTAGCCGTTCCGTGGCACGTGGGATCCTCCCAGACCAGGGCTCAAACCCGTGTCCCCCGCATTAGCAGGCAGACTCCCAACCACTGTGCCACCAGGGAAGCCCCCATTTTGCAGTTTCTTATGCCCAGTGATGAAGTGGTACATGTTCTTATTTTTTTTTTTTTTATTTTTATTTTTTTTGCGGAACACTGGCCTCTCCCGCTGCGGAGCACAGGCTCCAGATGCGCAGGCTCAGCGGCCATGGCTCACGGGCCCAGCCACTCCACGGCATGTGGGATCTTCCTGGACCAGGGCACGAACCCGTGTCGCCTGCATCGGCAGGCGGACTCTCAACCACTGCGCCACCAGGGAAGCCCTCTTATTCTTAATAAAGACCAAAAAGTGTTTTCATTCTCGAAAGTGCCTGATTTTGCAGGTTGTGGCAGAAGGAAGGAGTGAAGGGGAGAGCAGGTCATGAAAAAGAAATGGAAGTGCAGTCAGCACCAGGAAATATCATCACAGGGTGATATTTAGGAAGAACTAAATAAATTTACACTCTTCTGGATATTTCTTTCTGCCCTTTGACTATCACTCATTCAGTCAAATAGCCATTGTGCACGACTCAGCAGAAATGAAGAGAGGGGGACATACAAATAATCAAATTTGGCTTTTCAATTTCAAACATCTAAGATCAGAAAAATAAGGTATAATTTGTATTCGGAGATTTATTAATGAGAAATTATGATAAGTAGAAGAAAGATTCCCTGGTTTGGGAAGAAGGGTGATAGTGGAAGTGTGAAAAGTAAGAAAAGTCTGTGAGGGCTTAGAATTTAGGATGAAAAGGAGTGATGTTAGCAAGATGGTCAAATATCCCTCCCTCAACAGCAATAATTTGCCATCCATCCATGAACAAAAGTGCCTTTGTGGGAGCTTTGGGATCCAGGTAAAGAGGCTGTGAAAACCCAGTGCAGTCCAAGAATGAGGAGAGCCATTTTGAGAAGACAGGCCCACACCCAGGCAGCTGACGTGCTGACCATGTTCTTAGCTGTAGACCTGTAAACAGCTCCAGGAAGTAGAAGGAAAGCTGGAAATTTCATGGATATGTGGAAATTAACAACACAGTCCTGAGAAATGAATGAGTCAAAAAAGAACTCAAAAGAAAAAAATTTTTTAAATTCTGAAACAAATGAAAATCAAAACACAACTACCAAAATGTGTAGGATGTAGCAAAGGCAGTTTTAAGGGGGAATTTGATAGTAATAAATGCCTACTTGAAGAACAAAGAAAAATCTCAAACAACCTAACTTTATACTTCAAGGAACTAGAATAGAAAGAGAACTTTAAAACTAAGCCCAAAGTCAACAGAAGGAGGGAAATAACAAAGATCAGAGCAGAAATAAATGAAATAGAGACCAGCAAAACAATAGAAAAGATCAACAAAACTAAGAGCTGAATAAACTATCAGCAAAACACAATCAACAGTTTTTTATAAAAATTACATGAAAACGAAGGCCTAATCTCAAAATTGTAAGAATAGTACCATATTAGATAATTTATTAAAGTAATTCACTAAAATAACAAATGAGAGAAATATTTCATTAACAGTCATTGTCATACCATTGAATAAAATGTAGTAACAATTAAAGATAAATATTTTTGGCAAAGTTAACTTTCATAAGTGTATCTACCAGACACCTCTAACAAATATATATATACAATTTAAGATGCAAAGTTCTCGAATACTTTACCTTAAAGGCAGGAATAAAAATATCATCTCTTATAAAAAAATTGTGCTAAAAATCCTCCCCATTACAATAAAACAAGAGAAAAAATACGGAGCATGGATGTAAAAGTTAAAGAAGAGGAAAAAAATACTACAGATTTCCCCCCACTATATGAAAGTAGAGCGTTCCTATGAAACCTTTTGTAAACCAAAATGACATAACGTGAAGAAGCAATTACCTTAGGACGCTTCTTGCTGACAGACGCACAAAATAAACTGAGATAAGTCAGAGATGTTCATAGACACATTTCAAAGCCAGGGTGGCTTGATGCTGAGAAACTGAGTGTAGTTCCCAGGGAAGGAGCTTGGAGGGGCCACTCTCTCTGCTTGGGGTGTGTGCTGCCTCTAACAGCTGGCTGTAAAACAAATGCTGAACACCATTTTCACTGTTCGCCTTTTTTTTGTAAAAACAAAAGTCCTTTTCAGATTTCTTTTGGTTAGCAAAAACAGGTAATAATGTAGGCCTTTCGTAAAAGTGAAGTGGCATAAAAACGAACTTTCAGAAAGTCGGGAATCTGTATTTGCAGATAATATCATTTATGAAACAATTCAGGATAACCGGCAAAACTGTTAGAGCTAAAGGGAACATTCAACAGTGGAACATAAACTTATACTGACAGCTATCCTTAGGATTATGCTATTTTACTACCATTGTGCTCAGTACACCACATGTAAGGACGGAGACAGAAGCCTGTTGGATTGGTTTATAGGATTGGTTTGTCAGTTGCATGTGGTTAAAACACAGAAGTTTAATGATATTAAGGGAACTTGTTTGAAAATAGTTTAGATAATCATTGAGATCTGAATTTTATTTTTAGACAACATTTAAACCTCAACTGTCTATATAACTGTCAACTACATTTCCAACTTTATGCTGTGTAGATGTAGTTTACATGTGATTTTCACTAAGAAAGTGAAATTTAAAGCACAGACATCCTTCCTTGGTTTGTTTTTAATATACTCCTCCCAAAAAGTCAGTTGAAAATCTCTTAGAAAGAGCAAAGTTAGTTTCCTTAGTGGAACAAAATGTTCTGACTAATCAAAATAATGTGTTCAGATCTTTTATTCAGATGAATATAGTTTGGTTAAAGAATGATAAGGAGAAATGAAATTATGTTCAATGTAAAACAAAGCTAACATTGGGACTTCCCTGGTGGTCCAGTTGTTAAGACTCTGAGCTTCCACCACAGGGGGCACAGGTTCAATCCCTGGTTGGGGAACTAAGGTCCCGCAAGCCGAGTGGCATGGCCAAAAAACAAACAAACAAACAAACAAAGCTAGCATCATTAGAGATGCTACTTCAAGAACTGTGGTGTCGACTGAAAAAAATGCACAATGTGAGAGTTGTGAGTTAAGTTTTATTTGGGGCAAAATGAGGACTGCAGCCCGGAGACAGCATTTCACATAGCTCTGAAAAACTGCTCCAGAGAGGTAATGGGGGGGAGGTCAATATATATGATTTTGGTGAAGGGGGAGTACATGCAGTCAAGCACATGGCGACGAGAAGCAGACGTCACCATGAAGGAATTTAGTGCTTTTCTATATATGAGGAGATGCAAGGATTGGGCTCATAAAATCAGCTCCTGAAAATATCTAACTATCTGAAGACCTGTTCTGCCAGTTTTGCTCAAAGCACTGAGTGCCTCATTCCTGATCTCCACCCTGAATTCCTTTCAGGGGGTGTTGAGGGTCAGCAGCTGCAGTGGCACCTGATTTAATCATTGTAGAGGTAGATGGCAAGTGCCCATGGCAAGTGCCAATTTGTAGTTGACAATGGGTAACCTTTATTTCTCTGTTGGTACATAGTTATGACAATAAGTAGACATTGTTTTGAGTTGGTAACAGCATTCTATCAGTTCCAGAATGTATCATGTAGTTTCTTGATTTAATGTACACATGAATAAAAAGAGATCAAAGCATAACTCATTTTTCATATGGAAATGAAAAGGAATGAAGAAGCAGAGATAACTACATATGCTTTGCTTAACCCTGATGCAATGAATTGTATCTCACTGAAAATATTTTTATTAGATTTTAAATCTGTTGGCTGATGAGCTCTTCTTTCTCTTGGAGATGCACCGGTTATGCACACACATAATGCAATTCATTTCTCATATACAGAACCACTTAGAGTTGAATAAAAACAAACAGCCTTCTAATCTCATGACATTTGGAAAACAGCATGTGGAAAAGAAATTACAGTATGGATTTGGCAGTAAAATTAAATGACATAATTGGATTCCCTCATTTATTCTTTTCCAGCTTGAGGCAGATCTAAATTAAGAAGGTGGTAAAGAAGGTAAAATGAGCAAATCATAAATAAAGCCAGCTATTTCAAAAACATTTCAATTTTAAATGTGCCAGTGATTTATTTATTTATATATTATTCCAGCACTTTTAACTTATAAATTTTGAAAATTTGCCTTTGTGACAAGTTAAGACACTGAACTTAATCTCTTTCAGTTTAGGAAAATCAAGTCTACTCAAAGTGGCCTGTACTTCTAACTTTGCATTTTGAAAGCTAGCAAGCTCTTATAAAAAAAAATGCAATCCTGCCTCTACCTTAATCGATTTAGAAGCCTCCAGTGCAACAATGCTAATAATAATATTTTGAAAGCAATTTTAACCCACAAAGTCAAGCAGTGACCTGTAGGATTGATTCTACTTCACTGAGGGTGCGTTAATATATCATTTCTTTGGATTTCAGAAATGATAGCTTCATTTCACCCAAAATGCAAAAGCAGCGAAGTCAGCTTTAGTTTTGCATTACTAAATTATTTCATGTCTACATGTTTTACAAAATAGAATTTAGAAGTAGATACTTGGGAACTACTTTAATGTATCAGGTTAATTTTCTGTAGCTCCTAACCGTATAGCTTCTATTAGCCAAATGCATTATTTTAATCTATCATTATTCAAAAATGTTCCTTTTGGTAGGATATATAGGTAAGTCCCAGTTTGAAAGCTGACAGTAAAGTAAATATTTAGCATTCTGGGAATAAAAACAGATTGATCATGTATTTCTTGCTGTACAGGGAAAATAAATAATTTCTATGTTTAGCAGTATTAACTTCGAAAGATTAAAAAAAAACCCCACATTGTCAGCTGTTGGTGCCATCTAGTGCTGAGCGCCTGGCAGAGGATGGGTGAAACTGTCGCAAATACAGAGGAAACAGAGTACAGAGCCACCTAGTGATTATTTTAACACTTCAACATAGTCATCTCCAGTAGGAGTGGTGAATTGCGTTTAGCTGTTCCACAAATCTAAAATATTTCCAGTTTTTAGATAGCATCAAATTTTATTTCATCCTATGGATCCTGATCCTCTAAAACAAAGGTCAGTAAGCTAGGGCCTATGGGCCAAATTCAGCCTGCCACCTATTTTTGTACAGCGGCATATGAGTTAACAGTGGTTTTTACATGTTTGCATAGTTGAAAAAAAATAAAAGGAAGAATAATATTTTGTGACATGTGAAAATTGTATGAAATTCTAATTTCAGTGTCCATAAATAGAATTTCATGGGAACACAACCATGCCTGTTTGTTTACACATTGTCTGTGGTTGCTTTAAAGCCACAACAAAAGAGCTGAGTAATTGTAACTATGTGTAGCACACAAAGCCTAAAATATTTACTATGTGGCCCTTTATTGCTGATCCCCTGCTCTAAAATATGTTGAAAATTTTGAAAAACAACCCAAAAAAGAAAGAACACATGGATGTATCCTATTTAGTATGTGCAATATATATATTCATATGTCTGTGTATATCTATACGCCTCTTTCTAGTTTCTGTAATACATCTATATGTTTTAGTATTTATTCAGTTTCAATTAAACATCACTTCCCATAAATACAGGATTTATGGGAATCTTCCCATAAATCTTCCCACTTCCCATAAATACTATTATTTTGCACAGCTTCACCCTCAAGGAATCTAGGATACAGGCTTCAAGTTTGAGCTCCATTATTTTTCCCTTTATCCCTTTCTTCATGGATGGTTCAAGCCTTGTCCTGAGGGCACCAAGCCTGCAAGACATTCCTGCTGCCCAGAGCCCTGCATCCTGCACTGCACTGCTCTCACACCATCTGGGTGATTTCTTTACAAAGGCCCTGCAGGGGCGAGGAGTTGTAAATCACTGCTTGGCATTTCCAAAGGGTTAACAAAAGGGATGGAAATTCTGTTAGCATTGCTTGAGGAGAACTGGCTAGCCCCCATCTTTCCTGTCTGGAGATTTTGATAGCATGATGTCTCTATGAAATGGAAACAGGCCCAAAAGGAAGATAAAGATGCAATGGTAAAGGTTAAAAAATGCAAAAAAAAATTTACTTTAAGAAATATGCAGGCATTATGGCTGCCTTTGACATGTGAAAAGGGAAGAATGGAAAATTGCAGGAGGGAGATGAATTAATGTATTGTTTCCTGCTCTGGACATCAGGCTGTTATGCTTGCAACAAAATGATTTTGAAACACACTTGAGATTTGCCTGATATTTATCTTCTCAGACTTCCCTGATTTCTAGAATTCATTTGTAATTTGGTTTGTAAAGTATTGAGACATAATGAAATACATTTTAAGATGCATTGCTTTTGCAGATAATCATTTAAATTTTTATTCCTCCCTCTGTTTTACTACCTTAGTATCACTAGTATCTGTGATTTGTGAAGATAATACAAAAAACAGTTCTTATATAAATGGAATACTTTATAGAAACTTCATAAGGGCCTCTACTCTAACCTCTCTGGCCCAGTAGAAGATACTCCTCATCAATATTCCTGCCAATACTATCGACTGAAGAAAAATGCACAGCGTGAGAGCTGTGAGTTAAGTTTTATTTGGGGCCTAATGAGGACTACCGCTCGGGAGACAGCTTCTCATATAGCTCTGAGGAACTGCTCTGAAGAGGTAGGGCGGGAGGTCAGTATATATAAGATTTTAGTGAAGGGGGAGTATGTGCAATCAAGCACACATTTTGGCAGAAGGTTGATGTTGGTCATGAGAAGGTTGCAGCTAGTCACACAAGGAGCAGATGTCTCCGTTAATGATTTTAGTGCTTTTCTAGATATGAGACGATGCAAGAAATTGGGCTCATAAAATCTTCTCCTGAAAATATCTAACTTTCTGAAGGCCTGTTCTGCCAGTTTTTTTCAGAGCACAGAGTGCCTCATTCCTGATCTCTGCCCTGAACTCCTTTCAAGGAGTGTTGAAGGTCAGCAGCTACGGTGGCTAGTGACTTCATCCTTGTAGAACCAGATGGTGAGTGACAGTTTTTAGTTGCCAGTACCATTGCAGGAAGAGGGACCCCTTCCAGGGCCAGAGAGTGGGTTCTTGTCTAACACTTGGAAATGAATTGTCTGAGGAGACACACATACTGACAAATCAAAACACTTTATTGAGAAGGGGTGCCTGGGCAGAGAACAGCAGGGTAAGGGAACCCAGGAGAACTGCTCTGCCACATGGCTCACAGTCTCAGGTTTTATGGTGGTGATGTTCGCTTTCTGGCTTGTCTCTGGACAACCTGGTCTCTGATCTTGCTTGACCCATATATGGTCTGACTCAGGGTCCTTCCTGGTGGCATGCGCATCTCTCAGCCAAGATGGATGCCAGTGTGAGGGTTTCTGGGAGGTTAGGGCAGGACATACTGTCTCCTCCCTCCTCCTTTTGGCCCCTCCTGAATTCTTCTGGGTCAGTTATGGGCTGGTATCTCCTCCCTCCTTCTGGCCCCTCCAAACTTCTCCTGGTTAGTTTTCAGCGTTCTTTATTGCGACCTCCTGTTTTGAGACAACTGAGGCAAATGGTTATTACCGTGCCTGGCCAAGGCGGGCGATTTTGGTCAGCGGTCTTGGGAAACAAATGATTGGCGTCCTGTTAGGGAGTGATGTTACATTGGTGCTGGTCCAAGAACCCAGAATTACTTCAGTCCCACCTAGCCCATCTTCCCAAGGAAGGTACATAAGAGGTACAGAAATAATAAAGAGATCCTGTCAACTGAAAATAAATGCACAACGTAAAAGTTGAGAATTACGTTTTATTTGGGGCATTACTGAGGACTAGAGCCTGGAAAGACAGCCTCTGAGATAGCTCTACCTTGTAGAGGTAGATGGCAAGTGTCAGTCTCCAGTCGGCAGGGCCCCTTCATGGTCATAAGTTTGACCATGGTTTGCGGGGGGGGCATTTCATGACCATTTCGTCCAGTGATGCTAGGAATGCTCATTCCCAGTTCTGGTGAAGATTTTGTTGACAGGCCACTCAATGTGCTGTTACTAAGCTAGGCCTTGTTAACAGTAGCCAAAAGTCTTTGGATCCCCTGCCTTACTAGTCTCTTATGGTCCAGGAGAATACTCCCTCTTGCTGCTGCTTCTCATATGTAGAGTTACACTATTACAATCATTGATCTCATATGGCACCATACATCATCATTTTATTAGAGGCTCAGTCACACATTTGGTAATGTAAGAAACAACAATTTTGTAAAACAGGCAATGTAGAATATAATATAGCTAGCAGTATTACTAAGGTCATAAGTAAGAATTTAAGTCAAGAACTTCTATTACGTGCAGCCCAATATATCCCTGGTCATCTGACTTAGTCTGTTCTGCACCAATCCTTATCTTCAGGGAAATGATATATTGGAATTGTCCACAAGGAACCCAGCCCAGCTTCCTAGCATTACTAGGCTGGTTATCCTTAGTGTAGTCTGGTTGTTTCTTTAAATTTTAATGACCATAGCCTGGTGTTAATCTGCTGGTTGTAGATCATGGAGCATCTGATCTTTATCCAAAGATTGATTATGAAGTTAGGCTTCTGAAACAAACTTAGAGAGTCCTTCTGACAACGTAACTAAATTTTGTAACAGTATAATGTAACAACAAGGAACTATGAGTCTTAGTAAACACAGACCTTAATTAACAAAACTAGAATTTAATATTCAGTGAAATATATATTTTTCTAAAATTACCCCCATTTTCGCCCAAAACAGCCAAGAGTAATTAATTATTTTTTTTCATCTTTATTAGAGTATAATTGCTTTTCAATGGTGTGTTAGTTTCTGCTTTATAACAAAGTGAATCAGTTATGCATATACATATGTTCCCATATCTCTTCCCTCTTGCATCTCCCTCCCTCCCACCCTCCCTATCCCACCCCTCCAGGCGGTCACAAAACACTGAGCTGATCTCCCTGTGCCATGCGGCTGCTTCCCACTAGCTATCTACCTTACATTTGGTAGTGTATATATGTCCATGCCTCTCTCTCACTTTGTCACAGCTTACCCTTCCCCCTCCCCATATCCTCAAGTCCATTCTCTAGTAGGTCTGTGTCTTTATTCCTGTCTTACCCCTAGGTTCTTCACGACATTTATTTTTTCTTAAATTCCATATACATGTGTTAGCATACGGTATTTGTCTTTCTCTTTCTGACTTCACTCTGTATGACAGACTCTAGGTCTATCCACCTCATTACAAATAGCTCAATTTCGTTTCTTTTTATGGCTGAGTAATATTCCATTGTATATATGTGCCACATCTTCTTTATCCATTCCTCCGATGATGGACACTTAGGTTGTTTCCATCTCCGGGCTATTTTAAATACAGCTGCAATGAACATTTCCAGAACCATTTGTTTAAAAGACTATTCTTTCCTTAATGAATTATCTTGACACTTTTGTCAAAAAGCAGTTAACCATAGATGTAGGATTTTTTTTCTAGATTCCCACTTCTGTTCCATTAATCTATATGTCTATCCTTATGCCAGTACCACACTGTTTTGATTACAGTTGTTTTGTAGTAAGCTTTGGAACTGAAAGTATGAGTCCTCCAGCTTTGTTTTTCTTCTTCACGATTGTTTTGGCTATTCTATGCCCATAGCATTTCCATATGAATTTTCAGATCAGGTTGTCGATTTCTGCAAAAAACACAGTTGGCATTACGATAGTGATTGTATTGAATCTGTAGGTCAATTTGGGGAGTACTGCCATCATAAGAAAATTAAATTTTCCAGTACATGAACACAGGATGCTTTTCCATTTATTTAGGTCTTCTTTAATTTCTTTCAACAATGCTTTGTAAATTTCAGTGTACAATTCCTGCAATTCCTTGGTTAAATT
This sequence comes from Hyperoodon ampullatus, assembly GCF_949752795.1. Taxonomy (NCBI): domain Eukaryota; kingdom Metazoa; phylum Chordata; class Mammalia; order Artiodactyla; family Ziphiidae; genus Hyperoodon; species Hyperoodon ampullatus. The sequence continues at coordinate 33,987,095 of NC_136913.1, forward strand.
TATTACCACGTATTTTATTTTACTTGATTCCTTTAAAAATGGAATTCTTAATTTCATTTTTGGGTTGTTCATTGCAAGTATATAGAAATACAGCTGATATTTGTATATTGATCTTGAATCCTACAACTATGCTGAACTTATTTATTAGCTTTAATAGTTTTTGTGGATTATGTCATCTGTGAATACATAAAGTTTTACTTCTTCCTTTCAAATCTGGATGCATTTATTTCTTATTCTTTCCTAATCACCTTGAATAGAGCTTCTAGTACAGTGTTAAATTGAAGTGGCAACAGAAGACATCTTTTTCTTGTTCCTGATTTTAGGGGGACTTTCATAAGTGTGATGTGAGCTGTGGATTTTTCAAATACAGTTTGTCAGGTTGAGGAAGTTCCCTTCTATTCCTTGTTTGTGGAGTGTTTTTATCATTAGACAGTGGTGGATTTTGTTAAATGCTTTTCTGCATTCATTGAGATAATCATGTGGGTATTTCTCCTTCCTTCTATTAATGCAATGTATAATATTGATTGATTTTCATAGAACTGCTCTTGCAGTTCTGGGATAAATCGCATTTGAACAAGGTGTATAATTCTTTTACTATGTTGCTGGATTCAGTTTGCTAGTATTTTGTTGAGTGTTTTTACTTCTGTAGACATAAGGGATATTTTTCTGTAGTTTTCTTGTGACGTCTTTATCTGTTTGGTATCAAGTAATACTGGCCTTATAGAATAAGTTAGGAAGTGTTCCCTTCTCTTCTGTTTTTTGGAAGAGTTTGAGAACAGTTGGTTTTAAATCTTAAATATCTAGTAGAATTCACCAGTAAAGCTGTATGGTACTGGGTTTTTCTTATCATTGTAAACCTTATAATCTTCACGTTAAATCTCTTCACTTGTTATGGGTCTGTTCAGATTTTCTGTTTCTTCGTAAGTCAGGCTTGTAGTTTGTATTTATAGGAATTTGTCCTTTCTGTTCAGGTTATATAATTTGTTGGCATATAATAGCTCATAATATTCTTTTATAATACTTTTTATTCCTGTAAGGTCAGGAGTAATATCCTACTTTAATTCCTGATATTAGAAATACAGGTTTTCTGTCTTGTTTTAATTTGTCTAGCTTTTTTTTTTTTTTTTGATCAAAAGAACAAACTTTTGGCTTTGTTGATTTTCTCTATTATTTTCTATTCCCTATTTCATTTATCTCCACCATAATTTTTGTTACCCCTCCTTATGCTTCCTTTGGGTTTAGTTTGGTCCTTCTTCTTTTTCTAGTTTCTTAAGGTGGCAAGTTACATTATTGTTTTGAGATGTTTATTCTCTTTTTAATGTAAACATTTACAGCTGTACATTTCACTGTGAGCCTTACTTTCAGTGTATCCCATAAGTTTTGGTATGGTGGGTTTCATTTTTAATCTCAAAGTATTTTCTAATCTGTTATATCTCTTGCCTCAGGTGGCCAGGGCTAGTATATTTGTATATTAAATAATTTTGATCAATGCCTACTAGGAGGCCAGTCTAGCTGTGAGAACATTCCATGGAGGGCAAAACAAAAGCAAGCCCTTAAACTGATCCTTCAGAGAGCCATCATTCAGGACAAAACTTGAATTCTTTGAGAATAAAGTTTGTGTGGCCCCCTCCAGCATCTACAAGCAACACTTAGAACCACTAGTGATCTGGGGTGGCTGCAGTTTGTGGCAGCTTGAAATGGGATCTCAACTCCCTGACTGGGAATCAAACCCGGGCTGCAGTGGTAAGAGTGCCAAATCCTAATCACTAGGCCACCAGGTTCTAGTGGCTAGAAGCAGGGCCCTGGTTCTTGTCTTCTTTGGAGAAAGAATTTCAGCAAAGAGATGGAAATTTGTAAAGTAGATAGAACATTTATTAGGAGCAAAGTACATGCGGAAAGATACATGGGCGAGCTCAGAGGGAGTCGCACGCTTTTGGGGTAGTTTAAATCATTTATATGGGGGCAGTTCTTCCAGGTTGCCTCTGGCCAATCATCTTGCTTTGTCTGTGTCCATATCTGGTCTGACTCAGAGCCCTCCCGGATGTGTGTGCGCATCTTTTAGCCAAGATGGATTCCAGCGTGTGGGTCTCTAGGAGATAGGCAGAACATATTGTGGACTAGCACCCTCTCCCTTTTCTGACCCCTGAGGAACCTTTCCACACATGTGTAGTTTGGGAGGTCTCCTTGATCTCAAGAATGAGAAATATATAGACTCCTTATCTTTTTACCCAGGCAGGGCTCAGCTCCTCTCTGCTTCTGCCATTATCTTTATCTTGAAGTGTCTGTCCTCAGGGGACAAATTCCAGCTGCTCAACATGGGGCCCATCTATCTCTTGCCTCACAAGTACTGCACAGCTGAAAGGGGCCACGAGGAATTTTCTTCCTCTTATACAGTGTTTGTTCAAACTTATCTAGCATATATCTGGCCTTGTTAGTTATAAAGATGTTGTCTTCTCCTGTATTTTAATTCTGTAAAGTTGTACTGTGGCTTCAATGATCACCCGTTCCCCAATAGTTTTGACATGGCTGCCACATAATAAGTGCTCAATGAATACTTGTTAATTAAGTCTTTTATATTTAAGGTAGAGGAACTAAGACCCTGAAAAACTGATTTGACTTACAGTGGCTCATACAGTACTCAGCAGGGAAACCTAGCTGAAACCTCGGAGTTTCCCCTAAAAATCTCGTGTTGTCTATTAACTACTTCGGATTTGAATCCTTCCTTGCTACTTTGACTTGCCCTTGAGGACACAGACCATGTATTGAACTGCCAGAATATTGTGTTAGTTTCTTTCTGTGCCCAACTCCAACCCCAGTGCTCAAGAATACTCCCCAAAGAGGTCTTTAAGTATATGGGCTACTTTTTTTCTAAATATTTTGTTGTTAAAAATATTTCAGAGAAAAAAATGCTTTATGGTCAGTCCCAACTGCTGTACAGCAAATTGGTCACCTATGATTTCTCAGGTTCCTACAAATCTCAGGGCTATGTAGAGAGTACAGGGTAACAGTTTCTGTCTACTATTTGTCACTTCATCCAAAAGAACATCTGTGCCTTTTTTTTTTTTTTTTTTTTGCGGTACACGGGCCTCTCAGTGTTGTGGCCTCTCCCGTCGCGGAGCATAGACTCCGGACGCTCAGGCCCAGCCGCTCCGCGGCGTGTGGGATCTTCCCAGACCGGGGCACAAACCCGTGGCCCCTGCATCGGCAGGCGGACCCTCAACCACTGCGCCACCAGGGAAACCCCATCTGTGCCTTTAATTGCCCATTTAAATAGCTTTCAGTTCTTGGCAATTCAGTAAGATAAAACCTTCGTAGTTACAGTCACCATGTGACTTTAATATACCACCCTGACAGGGAAAAAAGTGCAAAGGTAAAAGCACATGAACCTAATGAACAAAGTGAACCACACAGACCTGATAGACTTGAGAGAATTAAGAGGAAAATTACCCATTTCCTTTATTGTGAATAACGCCTTCCAGAATATGATCATTATAAAATGCTCATCCTTACTCAATGCCCTCACGTCTTGCCCTAATCCCCTATAGGAGCAAGTCTCTTTGACAGTGGGCTGTAGTTCAGTCACCAGTAAGCAAGGAGAATAAAACTGATAAACGTGAGTCTCTCGGCCCTTAGCCAGGGAAACAATAAATAACTTCAACCGGTATGTCGTTAGCAGGCTGCCCAGCAAGAAACCTGAGCTCCCCAATCAGGGATTTCAGCCCCCTTGTGCTTCAGTGTGTCCCCAGCAGATGAAAAGCACAGATGAAAGAGAGAACCAAGATAAAACCATGAAGGGCCCCCCAAATTCAACAAGAGGCTTAGTACACAATAATCACATCAATCTGTTCAGGTCAAACACTAATACTTCTCTGCCCTTGGAAGTCTAAGAAGAAGGTCCAGCCAACAACTGTAGGCACTTGTTTAAAAAGGAAGGTCTTAATGCAGGGGGTGGGGAGACAGTATGGAAAGAAAAGACAAACATTCCTATGGCCAGCACTCCGTGTTTTGTTTTGTAGGACGTAAAATTTACTTTATGCTTCTGAGAATTGTTTTAGAGGAGTTAGGAAAGCCATAAAGCTTTCAAAAGTCTGGTGTACCTAATTCAAAGCCTTTAAAATTTACGTTATAAAATTTATTACAGTGCCCTTATAAATCAGCACTTGATGGTAACAAATTATCAGAATGAGCTGTATATTAAAAAGATAAATCAGAATTAAATAGTAAAAAGAGAAGGTGTTTCAAATCAGACAGCCAAAGCACTAACTAATGGGAATATTTGTAAATGTGACAGTGATTTATAGCAGGGCTCTTAGAGTGCATAAATCCTGCACGAGTTTTTGCACCTAACAGCTGGGACTTTCCATCCATTGTTTATAAATCAAGAAGTTAATGAAGAGTCAGGGATCTGTAAATCCAGACACTAAATTAGAAATTTGTAACTTTTGATTTATAGTAAGTTACCTCAAGAATTACACATATAAATAAGCAGAAAAATAAATTACATTTAAAATCAGGTGAAGGTTAACATTTAGAAATCAAAGTTGTAAATAAAAAGATTACCGATACCAACGCAACAAATTCTACAGCTCTGCATTTCGTAAGACCATGACAGGGATGTATAGAGCAAAATTCCAACACCTAGTGACTTCAGTGAAATAATTACCTCATTATTATCTGTTAATTTTAATAGGTTACAGTTTTTAAAACTATGGTATTGACATTACAGTACTTTTTTGCGCTACCAAAAAAGGGCCCCCAAAAGAGTTATATGGCAAATCTTAACCTGAAAAGAGGCTGTCTAGTTATATACATGAAGTTCAAAGATCTTCCTTTTCCATTCACACACACACACACACACACTCTCTCTCTCTCTCTCTCTCTCTCTCTCTCTCTCTCTCTCTCTCTCTCTCTCTCCCTCTCTCCCCCAGGTAAGGACAATTCTCTCTGCTTCTGTTTTGCCTCCTGACTTTGCCTGACAGTGAAATCCTAGAGAAGCACAGGCCAGTTCAGGGGTGGGTTGCTCAAGCCCCACGTGGTCGTTCGACACAAGCCATAGACAATGACACTGAAGCACGTGAGCTTGGGGGACCCTCACAGACCTCCTGTTTGTTTATCGCCAAATATCTCCTGAAAGGAGAGGGAAGACTCTCATCACAAAAGCACACGAGTGAAGGAGTGAAGCGGAATCAAGGGACATTAAGCAGCGCAGGGCTAAGGACCCCTGACAGGTGACTGACTCCGAGATGAGGTGGAAGCTGGCATGTGTGCCTCGCCCTGGCTCTGCTCCAGAGACACCCTGTTGCTGGACTGTCTCCCTGGGGGTTACTCCCCCATGGGAGAGCTGCGCCCAGTTGAGTTTCGGGGACTCATCCTGTCAAAGCTCCTCTCAGCCCTTTACCTCTACATCCCACCCTCCCCTGAGAGTCAAGTGCCTTATTCTCCCAGCTGCCCCGAGGCTGAGGTGAAATATCCTGCTTCCCCATCCGACTGGGGCATCCCTGCCTTCTGTCCTCTTCCCTCCAAGCCACCGATAAATGAAATCATTTACGCCCCAGGTTTGAAAGGTTGCTAATCTGTGACCCCATGTGGCTAACACCTTTCCCTGTGAATAGGGACCTTCAGGTGCTCTTCCCTAAGGGAGGCGATAATATGGGACTTCATAGAGGTAGCGGGGAGGGGTGATGAGTGGTGGGAGTGGGGGGCAGTTTCTGTTTGAAGGTATTTGGGAACGGGGGTATGTGCCCTAGAATCACCCAGATGATACCTCGTACGCCACTGCTTACGACCCTGACGCATGTGGGATGAAATCAGATCTCAGCAGCCCACTGCATCGTGAGCACTCAGGACTTGTGTGGGGAGTGTCCACCTTTTTCCCTCCCCTGTTCTCACTGACTCATTATTCAGGGATATGAACACCCTGGACTCCCCCACGTGCCTCTTGCACAAGGTCTGAAATCATAGCATCTCGAGGCAGACACGGTGGAGAATGGGGCTGGATATATCAGCCTCAGGTCTCCTGTTCTCACTCCTCACGGGAGATTGTGTCTGCGTCGACGTGTCCTTTGTTTTTCTTGGCTTCCCCAAATTCGCGTTTATGGACTGTGTGCTTGTATTGATTCCCCCGCCCTTCAGTTTGGCAGCTGTGCCGCTTTTCACAGCATGACATTGTTTGGGGGGAACCATGTGAAAATCTAATCGTCAGTTGTGTCCTCATCTCCCACTACAGATAGAACCACTCGTCCTGTTAGACCATGCAGATCCCTCAGGAGCCACCTAATATTATTTGTTAAATATTTGAAAGCACAAGCTAAAGACACAATGCATCTTGATGCTTGATTAAAATGCACTGTGTTAGAGCGTATTTCAGAAATTGATGGAGTGAAATTAAAGGGCCCAGATCCTAAAACCTGGAGTTTGAAGGTAAGAGCCTTTCCTCACTTCATATTTACTCTCAGGCTTATTTAACATCAGTCCTAAAGTTAAATCTGATGTGGCATTTCAGACTCATTGTACCCTTCTGCACCCTGCTTAGAATTTTAGAAAGCTGGGCATAGCAACAGATTATTGGGGTAGTAACAAATTAGAAAATCAGGGTGAGTGGTGGCATAAATTAGATATAGAAAATCCTCCAGCGCACTGTTCAAGCAGCTCCATTAGGCCCAATACAAACAAATAAAATCTATCAGATTGTATAACATGGTATTTTGCTTCATAAGCATTTGATTATGTTTTGTCTATTGTTTGGAAGGAAAAAAAGAGCCATTAGTCAGGAGACAGATACACACACACACACACACGCACGCACCAATGTATAAAAATATATTGACTCCTACAAAGAATAAAATCTGGGATTTCTACTCCTCATGCTTTCATTTGTATAAAATAATACTAGTTATAAAGTTCCAAACGCTTCAATGTATCCCCATTATAAGTTTATCAGCATTAAACATGTGTTACCCAAGGTGTAATTACTCTGGTATCACCTACTTTAAGAGGACTACCAAATCTATGTCACTGATAACATTTTATTCTCTACAAGAAAATATGGTACTAGTTTCTAAACCAGTGTTTGTAAGTTTCAACCAGTCACCAAATAAAAATCAATGTTTTTCAGTTATTGTAGAGAAACTGGCTGATTTGCGAAATGGATACTCCTACCGGTGGATTTACGAGAGGGCATTTTGCAAGTAGAGATAGAAATAACAGCTGTTTAAATGAATAAACAATCAAACATATAAATGGCAGCTAGAACCTGTCACTCTGCACAAAGAACAACCAAGTCATGGTTTGAGGTCTCTGGGGGGTAAGTGCCGTCTGCCCCTAGATCTACTGAAAGCCGTTCTCTGCTCTTCTCCGTGCCCCAGGAGGCTGTGCCCTGCAGTGTGCATCACCTGGGCTCCCCTGCACTCTGACTCCTGTTGGGTTTGGCCAGTGGGAGGCGTCAGCAGAACCTTGGAGGGCAGAAAGGGAGCGAGGTCACGGAGTTTATTTCTTTCACCTCTACCTGGCTTGCGCAGTTATGGCAGTGACAGTACTCCTCCACAGCTACAGCCCCTGCCCAGGGACCCTGCTGAAAGGCTCCTGCTGTCAAACACCTTTCCCCTTCAGGTGTGGTAAAGGCTTCTGTTGCTGCAGGTCCCTGGGTGCCCCAGCAGCCCCCATGGGCTCCCTGACGCTGTCCACACCTCTGTAAATAGCCCTACAGATAAAGAAGCCACCTAAGAGTTCATCGTGTCAACCACTTTCCTTGTTTTTTAACACATGAAATTAGTCAAACATCATAGAGCTATTGTTAACTTAGGGTTAGAATTTGCCTCTGGAGCCCCAGTCTGCGCATTACCCCACACGACCCTCTACCATATTCCCATGTGGAAAGAGGCCAGGGGGCAGGGGTTATAGTAGTAAGAGTTAAAGCCATGGAACATCCGTAATGAGAAAGGATGAAAAGGCAGGAAGAGCGAGGCATGGTCTGTGCACCTGCATCGGGGTCAACAGCACTGTCCTGCAGGCTACACCCCTTAGATGCAGAGAAATGCAATCCTCCATGGAAAAGCGCTCATGCAGATTTCATGCCTCCTCCCACAAAGGTCAACTCAAAGTCCACCTTGTTTTTGAAGACTTCCCTGGAACTGAAACCACCGTAGAAAATTAAATTCCCATAGACTTTATTGCTCCTAATGTTATTGTGAAGATCAAGTGAGATAATGCATACTGGAATGCTTTGTAGAAAGTGATAGATTTACAGCACCATTAATGAGAACCATCAATTAAAGATGAGAATCCTTACCTCTGAGATATGGTGTCTGTTTTGACATGAAAGGAAATGTGAAAAAGATGCTGCTGTCTTCACCTGTCATTAATACTTCTCAACTTTCCTCATAGGGCTCGAATGAAGGGGCTTGATGAAAAGTAAATAAACTGAAAGTGGCTTAGATTCTCACCAGAGCGTTGGCTTCAATGTCTGTTTTCAGCTTGATTTATACATCGCGACCACAGTCTGTAGTATTTAAGTTTCCTTCGTATAACAGACTGAGGATGAGGTTGTCTCAGAAGACTCAGAGAGGGCCTATATAATGCACAGGGACAGAGTCTTTCTGACTGTTGAATTCCAGAGTATAGCTACAGCCTTGGCTGAGTTACCAATGTTGGATGGATTACATCATTTCCAGCAGAATTTTGACAGCCCTCCAGTAAAAGGGCCCCCGCAGAAAAATGAGGAGTTCCTAAATCATATTTCAGGGAATCACTTGACTCAGAACTGGCGGAGTCAGCTCTAAGAGAAAGAAAACAGAGGATCTTCCCCTGAGCTGGACTTCATACAAAAGCAGCCAGCGAGATCTTGGAAACTCTGCCTCACGAAGAGTGTGTGGCTTCCACAGCCTGATAGGGATGCCCGGGTCCCTCAAACCAGTAACACCGTACAGTCCCCAGCACTCAGGCATCGCTTTCCATCTGAGCTGAGGACCCTGAAGCAACTTAGAGAAACAGTCTGTGCGGTAGAGAAGGAAGCCCCAGAATCAATGAAGTTCAGTTCCCCCTCTGGAGCCTCAAGACGAAATACAGGCTGCAGAGGCAGCCGACTCATTATCCCCTATTTACCCTGAGGAAATTCTGCCAGTTCACTGGGCGCGAGTGGATGCAGAATCATCTGCAAGGTGCTCTCAGGAAACAGATTTTTACGTGGAAGACAAAGTCCTTTCCCTCAAGTACCTGCCCCCGAAACACCGGGCACCACTCTGCAGAGAGGGCTCTGCCAGGCAGCTCCTAGAGAGAAAGCAGGCGCTGCAGTTCCTGCCTGCAGGCCAAGGGGGGCACCACATATGCTCAGCTGCTATAGCAACTGGACAGACGCTCACCGCGACCCGTGGGACAAGCCTGTGTGTTTTCATCCACATAAATCTGCAGGCCAGCCTGTGTGTTTTCAGCTACATAAAGCTGCAGCAATGTCAGCATGTTTGGAAGAAAGCTGTCAACATACTTCTGACTTAGAAAAGACCCCAAAAAGCAATTTACTTTTATTAAAAGGCCACCAAACTGCAACACTGATTCTGACTCGAATAAGGAAGTGGACCAATTTAGTTCAGAGGTGGGCTTTTAGGGAAGTCAGTCTTCGTTTAACCTGTGTTGCTGGTATGTGTCAATGAGCTCTCTCAAGTTGGGCCCGGGCGCTAGTTATTGGAATAAAGGCCACAGGTTATAAGTTAAGGAAACATTTGCCTTTGGAGTGACAAAGAGCAAGTGAATTTTACAGGCTGTTAGAGGAAGCCTATCCCAGACCATTTGGTCATTTGCCAGCTGACCATATGGTAACCTTTTGTCATTTTTAGAAGGGCTAGGTCAGGGAACTTAGCGGCCCCCCACCTGGACGAATCCTTCCCAGGAGCTTGACACCATTAGAATATATCTGACCTCAGGGTCTAAGTTGCAATCACCAGATCTGGAGAAGCACTTCCTAAAGGGCTTGCCCTGCAGGCTTTCAAGTCAGGAAACGCTATTGCCTACACCCCCTGTGTGCCACCTCTACTCTTTTCATTGACAATAAAACTCTGAAAAGAGCTATTTGGACTCTGGCTGCATCTCTCCTCAGCTTGCCTTGTGATAAGTGCCCTCCCATACACAAGTCTGTTACTGCACTGGAAAGTGACACCGTTATTCTGTTTATGAATGTGTCTTCCCAGTGAGAATTCCAGTTCTTTGAAGGAATGTGTGTTTAACTGTAATACCAGATGTAGCACATAGAAAAACAAAATATGCAAGGAAGGAAGGAAGAAAAAGAGGGAGGGAAAAATTACAGAACTATTAGTAATAACAATTGTCACCATTTATTGAATCCTTACTATACAATGGGAATGATCTTACTTGCTTTATAAATATTTTCTCATGAAAGTCTCAGGGAAACTCTGTTATTATCTCTCTTTTGCATAGCGAAAACTGAGCTCAAGAGTTAAACTTTCCTCAACTCACAGAAATGAAAACTGGTGAAATCTATATCTGAAGTCAGTGCGTTTTTTGGTTGTTGTTTTTTTTTTTCTTTTAGCTGCGTTGGATCTTCATTTCTGGGCGCAGACTTTCTCTAGTTGTGGTGAGCAGGGGCTACTCTTTGTTGTGGTGTGCAGCTTCTTATTGCGGTGGTTCCTCTTGTTGCAGAGCACAGGCTCTAGGCGGGCGGGCTTCAGTAGTTGCAGCACACAGGCTCAGTAGTTGTGTCACGTGGGCCCTAGAACATGCAGGCTTCAGTAGTCGTGGTGTGCAAGCTCAGTAGTTGTGGCGCATGGGCTTAGCTGCTCCCAGCCTGTGGAATCTTCGAGACCAGGGATCAAACCCATGTGCCCTGCATTAGCAGGTGGATTTTTAACTACTGTGCCACCAGGGAAGTCCCTGAAGTCAGTTTTGACTAATTCCAAATCCTGTGTTCTTATCTACCAAGCCCAGAAAATTCCAGAGTCCAGAGGATTTGAGAATCTTACCTAATCCCATACCTAGTTAGTGGGAGAGTAATGGAAGACTCTGGTTCTAGCAGTTAGGAACTCTTTAACTAGGGTTTTCCAGCTAACGAGATTTGTATCATTTGCAAGAATGAAATTTATGTAGTGAATATTATAGCTTCTTTCATACATATAATTTCAATTTTCCATATATTATTTTGTGTGTATATTCATTTGAAAATAAAATGAATAGCCACTTTTATGTATTTTCCCAAGATAAGTGAAAACATCATCACCCAAAGACTTATACATGAATGTTCATGGCCGCTTCGTTCATAACAGCCCCAAATGAAAATAACTTAAGTATCTTTCCACTGGTGAACGAATAAACTCATTATGATAGATCAGACAATGGACTACTACTCAACATTTAAAAGGAGCAAGCTACTGGTACAGGCAAAAATATGAAAGAATCTCAGATGCCTCATGCTAAGTGAAGAAAGCCAGGCACAGGAGACTAACATACTGTATGATTCTATTATGGAACATCATCCTGGAAATGGCAAAACTATAGGAACAGAAATCAGGTCAGTGCTAAGGAATGAGGGAGGGGATTGGCTACAAAGGGGCATGAAAGAACTTTTGGGAAATGTTCTATATTATGATTATGGTGGTGGTACATGACTTTTTACATTTGTCAAAATTCATCAAACTGTACACTTGAAAATGATGAATTCTATTGTATTTAAATCATACCTCAATAAACCTGAGTTAAAAAAAAAATGAAAGGGACTTCCCTGGTGGTGCAGTGGTTAAGAATCCACCTGCCAATGCAGGGAACATGGGTTGGAGCCCTGGTCCGGGAAGATCCCACATGCTGTGGAGCAAATAAGCCCGTGCACCACAACTACTGAGCCTGCACTCTAGAGCCTGCAAGCCACAACTACAGAGCCCGCGTACCACAACGACTGAAGCCCGTGTACCCTAAGGCATGCCGCAACTGCTGAGCCCACATGCTGCAACTACTGAAGCCTGCACCTAGAGCCCGTGCTCCACAACAAGAGAAGCTACCGCAGTGAGAAGCCCGTGCACCTCAACGAAGAGTAGCACCCACTGGCCACAACTAGAGAAAAACTGTGTGCAGCAACAAAGACCCAATGCAGCCAAAAATTAAATATAAATAAATAAAATGAAATAGAAGGAATATATACTCATGATAGATAATGAATACAGCATACAAATTTGCTACTCTTTCAACTCACAAAAATAGATTTTACTTACATATTTTAAAATTTAACTGTGTCCTGTAGTCTCATAAGTATTCATTACCTTAAAACTAATGCCTTCTGATGGATTGGACAGTGAAGTTGTGTTAACCCATTTATAATCTAAATAATGGAGGAAAACTTTGCAGTTTTGTCCTTTTCTATAAAAAGCCGACATGCATATCTTCCCCAGATACATACACGCCCAGGTTGCATCTTAGGAAATTCCAGAAAGCCCAGGTTTCATCTGACATTTAGATACCTAATTTAGCATAGCACATCCTGAAAATTAAGTGCATTGCCATTTAATTGATGTCAGGTTACTGGGACCTGTAAAATGGAAAGGATCTTTTCAGTGATTGACCAGGTCAATCTGGTCTTTCCTTTATAGAACATTTCTTCATTTACAGTTTTCAAAGGAACAGGATTCTAAGGTGCTCCAGATGATTGGTTTAAAACTTCACCAAGGCTTGTCAGAAGAACAAAGTGAAGGCAAAGAACAAAGTGAAGGGATCCAAAGATGAAGAAAACAAATTCCTAGGGACAACTCCAGTGTAGGAGATGAGAATCTTATTCCATGAGTACAGAAGGGTCCCATGTTCATGGGTGCCAGGAGTTCAGCTAAGAAGTTCCTGGGTTCCTCAGATCCTGGGGTCCAGCGGCGGTCATTACAAAGGAGACCTGCCTGGGTACCATACTGTGAGGAAGCACACATCCTCAGTACCGTGACCCCCAGGAGCACTGGGAAGTGCATGGCATATGTGCATAAGTGGTTCACTTCCCTTGCTAGGTCAGGGAGTACAGGCCCCCTTATGTGCAGACCTGTGCTTTTCTGTAGCCTCAGGATTAACTCAAAGACTAGTTTTTCTAGGAAGTGCTTGGGTCATCAGAATGAGGCACTGAAGGAAGTCCTCTGGCATAAAAGGAAAGAGAAACTGGCTTTATTGGGGCTACAGTATTGCTCATTGTCAAGAACACATCCAGCGAGGAGACATCCCAACAAGAAATGAGCTTCAGGTCTCTTGGCCCTGGCTCCCTGGGGTCCACCTCCATGCCAGTCTTCCTGAGAGAGACAGGCTGGCAACTGAGCATAGACACAGGAGGAAAGTGGACTCTTGCAGCACACTTGTTATGATTACATTTGTTCTCCCTCCAAAATAGACTTTTATGGTATTAATTAGTACAGACAGCTTTTTAAGACATTCTTTTTCTGGCAAAGGCCAGAGAAATTCTCAGGCAATATATAGCAGAATGCCGTGCTAACTCAAGGTAATTCTTAAGTCCAGGCTCTCCCTCTTTTCTCCTGGGAAACGTGTTTTTCCACAAGCTACTCTTGGTTCTCTTCGGACCATTCCATTTCTATTTTCTCAAGCAACTGGTATTCTCTATTTGCTCATGGGTTTTCTTCCCTCTTAAATTTAACATGACCTTTACAAAATTCACTCTCCTCTGTAGTCAGTGTCATGCAGTGATTAAGAGAAGAGGCTCTGGGAGACTTCCCTGGCGGTGCAGTGGTTAGGAATCCACCTGCCAGACGTAGAGAATGGACTTGAGGACACGGGAAGGGGGAAGGGTAAGCTGGGACGAAGTGAGAGAGTGGCATGGACATATATACACTACTAAACGTAAAATAGATAACTAGTGGGAAGCAGCCGCATAGCACAGTGAGATCAGCTCGGTGCTTTGTGACCACCTAGAGGGGTGGGATAGGGAGGGTGGGAGGGAGACGCAAGAGGGGAGAGATATGGGGATATATGTATATGTATAGCTGATTCACTTTGTTACAAAGCAGAAACTAACACACCATTGTAAAGCAATTATACTCCAATAAAGATGTAAAAAAAAAAAATAAAGAATCCGCCTGCCAATGCAGGGGACATGGCTTCGATCCCTGGTCTGGGAAGATCCCACATGCCACAGAGCAACTAAGCCCGTGCGCCACAACTACTGAAGCCTGTGTGCCTAGAGCCCGTGCTCCACAGCAAGAGAAGCCACAGCAATGAAAAGGCCGCGCACCGCAACAAAGGATAGCCCCCCCTCACCGCAACTAGAGAAAGCCCGCACGCAGCAACGAAGACCCAACACAGCCAAAAAATAAATAAATTAAATAAATTAAAAAAAAATACAACAGGGAAGAGGCTCTGGAATCACATGGACCTCAGCTTCAATCGTGACCCCACGAGTTACTGCACAGTCAAGTAATTTACCTTCCCTGGGCCTGCAAATTAAGACTAGTGCCTGGGTCATAGAGCTATTACAGGGATTTAAAAGATAGCCCATGTAATGTGCTAGATAGTCTCAGGCACATAATAGGGACTCGCTAAATGTTAGCTTTTTACATTCTCACGTCATCCCTTCAGTTTCTGCCTCCAGTTCTGATTGATAAATTATTTTCTGACTCTCTGTGTTCAAATTCTTGAGAAAGAAAATCAGGTTGGCATAACTGTCCTATCAAACCACACAGCTACAGGGCTGTCCATGGATTAATGAGTCTTCAGTCAGATGCCCTCTCCTGACAGCCTCACCATGGCCTGGATATGAGTTTAGGTTATAAAACCTGCCTATCAAAGAAGCAAAGGCTATGAGGGAAGCAGTTTCCTGAAGGAGAGGCAGGGCTGATTGGTATTGATCAGCATCCTGGAAAGAAAGTATTTACAAATGCAGGTTTTCACAATATTGTACCAATGTTTCTTTATATCAGAAATAATCATGGTAAATGCTTGTTATTGGTTTTGATGAGTTTGGCTGGTAGCATACACCTGCGTTTTACTTAAGCCTATTTACTTTGAGAATTTCTTTTGTAGTTTAAGATCATCAATACAATGATAATAATTCAAAGCCAATTCTAGAAATACAAAGTAAATTTTTTTTCTATGAAACTGTCTTCATAGCAATGAGCGTCTGACATGGCAGTGGGCAGAACTACCGTGAACTGTGTCTGCCATTGCCTGTGTGGTGAGCATCTTCCTGAAGGTAAAGGGGCTTCACGTAGCAGGCAGGCATGCCAAAAAACATCCACATAAACCTCCTAGAAAGGGGCATGAGAGCTCAAACTCAAATGAAACCATCTGTGCAGAGAGGTCTGTGGAGCTGATGAGTATGTTATTTACAGGCCAATTCTGTGAGGTTTGCTGGCTGAGTAATTAGGACAATTGCTACTCCGGCCTTTACCCCTGCTCTGACTCAGCTCACACAATTTATCTACCCAAACAGACCAGTTCTCCACCACTCTTCTGACCGAGCACAGTGCTGTCTATTCTAGGGCATAACTTTATTGCCAAATTATTGTCTACTTTGGTACAATGATTTATTTCTTCTTAGTTCGTTTTAAAACTATGAGAAGATAACTTTTGTAATTCAGTTGTTAAAGACAACAAGACACGGGTGAATTCATTCATTCACCCATTCATTTAACAAATGTTTTCCAAGGACCTACTTACGGTAGACCTTGTTTCGAGTGCTTGAGATACATCAATGAACAACACCAAAAACAAAATCCTAACATAATAAAGCTTACATTCTATGCAGATAGAAAATAAACAAGATAGGGACTTCCCTGGCATTCCAGTGGTTAAGACTCTGAGCTTCCACTGCAGGGGGCATGAGTTCGATCCCTGGTCGGGGAACTGAGATCCTGCGTGCCTCATGGCCAAAAATAAAATAAAATAATAAAAGTAAAATAAAATAAATAAAATAAACAAGATAAATAAGTAAAATATAGGGTATGATGGAGAGTGGTAGAGATTGGATTTTTTTTTTAATAGCAGCAAAGAAAGAAAGACTTTCTTTCCTTTTCAGGTGGAGGGGTAGATATAACTAGTAAGACTGGGAAAACACTGCATGCAGAAGGAAAGTCTCTCACATGGACAAATTCCTCTGCGGGCAACGACTCCCCAGTGGCCTATAGCCACAGGTAGAACAGAAGTTGAGGGCCTCAAACCAGCCAAATCCACCAGAGAGGGAGTGCATTCTACTGAAGATCAGAGGATATGTTAGGTAAGGCTATAAGGCAAACAAAAGCAAGAAATAGATCTAGAAACGTGGTAATCAGAAGAGGAGGAAATATCAGGCATGTACTGAAGATAAGGCCAGACATAAGAGAGAACAAACTGAAGACAGTCTCCTATTAGGAGCTCAGAGGTAGGTAGGGGTAATCTGGAACCAGATCCCCAAACAGGATCTTGGTAATAGGGGACAGAACTCAGCCAAAGAACTTGAGAAGCAGATATGGAACAACTCAGCCAAGCTAACCTTAACTCTAAATCAACATTCACCCTCAACTAGCAGCTTTGAAAAATGTCTTGGGGCAGAAGTCACTTCATTCTGTCTTGGCCTGCAGGTAAAAGGAGGGGAGGATGGCTATGATAGTAATTTCAGGGATACTTTTTAAAGTTCTTCACAACCGGTATTACAGTGTAGTGTCCAAGCAGAATGGAGACAGGTCCTAATGCTGAAGAGGGTCCTGGAAGGCAGTTCCAGGTGTGCCACCTTAGTTGCTGAATGGATCATATGGTAGTGAGGGGGGATGTCTAGGGCAATGACAAAGAGGACGTCTGGAAGCTCAGGGAAGTGGCTGATAATCAGCTAGTACTCAAACACCTCAATATATTGATATAATTTGCCCATCTCTCAGGTATTAGCTCCTAAATCCAAGATCCTTGAGGAAGAGCTTTGATGACAAAAAGTAGCTTTGTCCATTCATAGCATTTTGGTCCATGTGAAGACTGCAGTGTAGTCATTACAACACAGAGTTCTGGCCAAGCCACGTGCAGGCTGTGTCTCTGGCACTTTGCTTATTCTCTCCAGGCTCTGGATCTCCAGTCATGAAATGGGATGATGACACCTACCTCGCAAGGGTGTTGTGAAGATCAAAGGGATGGGAAAATGTGCCGAGTAGTGACTAGCATGTAGAAACTGTGCAGTAATCACTGGAATAATGTTGCACTAGAAGGGACCTAGATAAGATCTCGGCCAGTTCCCTGGTACATATGAGAAACCTGACGTCCTGGGATGTTGTCATTTCCTCGTGGTCACCCAGTAGTTTAATCACAAGCTCAGAAGAGGAACACAGGTTTCCTGCCTCCCAGTTGAATGGTTTTCATTCTACATTACACTGTATCTCTTTTATCCTTTTACAAATAATGTACTGGAGCTTTGCTCTGTGCTGCATCAATAAGATATGCATTCATTTTATTGGGTTGGCCAAAAAGTTCGTTAGGGTTTTCCGTTAAAATGTTACGGAAAACCCAAATGAACTTTTTTTTTTTTTTTTTTTTTTTTTTTTGCGGTACGCGGGCCTCTCACTGTTGTGGCCTCTCCCATTGCGGAGCACAGGCTCCGGACGCGCAGGCTCAGCGGCCATGGCTCACGGGCCCAGCCGCTCCGCGGCATGTGGGATCCTCCCAGACCGGGGCACGAACCCGTGTCCCCTGCATTGGCAGGCGGACTCTCAACCACTGCGCCACCAGGGAAGCCCCCAAATGAACTTTTTGGCCAACCCAATAATAACTTTTTGCTGTAGAACACGTAGTAGGGAAGAGGGAAAAGTAAACATAAAATGAGATTTTATGTATAAAGCATAAAACCTAAACAGGTATGCTTAATGAAGGGCCTTGGAGTGTGGCGATGGGGATTGCAATGAAAATAGCACACATTTATATATAGGTTATGAACTCATTCTTTCCAGGATGATTAGTCAGCATGATGCCATCTATTTATTGTCCTCACAGATACTTCCCAGTTATTCTCTAAGCTGACTCTCCAGAAGCTCAGGTAGGGGAATATATTCTGACAGAACACAGACGATCTTGCCCTGGGAACCACTGCCACTAAGCCTCCCGTGAATCTGCATTTCTCTGTCTATCTGGCAGCTTCAAGACAGTGTTTAGAAGCAGCAACGTTAAGTAAATAGCCATAGCATGGAGAGTTCTTTCACCAGAGTAGCATGACCCCTGACAGCTGGGGACAGCAAACTGACATTTAAAGAACACTGCCAAATGTGTCACCCTACTCCCTGCTTTCCCTTTAATTACCCCACGCCTGTAAATGGGTTTGTGTGTGGAGACAGCAAAGGAGACAAGCATGAGGTCTGGATTTTAGCCGCCCCCTTCCCTGTCTCCTCCCCCGTCTTCAGATCTAGAAAAGAGCAGCTCCACTGATGGAACTTGAGATGTGCTTCCATGGTTCACTGGTGTCTGGGTTTGTGTGTGTATGTGATTTTTCCATAGACACAAACCCTTAACAGTTACTAAGGCAGCAGAACATGTGCTACCTTCCAAGAAGCAGCAGACTCAGTCACAATCTGTCAGAAAACAACTGTTTGCCAAGGAACTCTCCCAGAAGCACTAACCTTAGTTTAATATGTTATTGATTTTCTGAACTGTTAAGTATGGTTTATAATGGCAATAACCTACATGATACTACACATTAAATCAGTTATTTCCTAGTTTATTAAAGCATTAATGTTGCCATAGGCAGTTAGCTGAAAAACTGATGATGTGTGTGAAACTTAAAATAAGAGATTTCTAAATGAACATTAGTTAAGTATTTTTAAATGGCTTATGGGAGCTCTTCAGTACATCCCAGACTCTTCTTGTCCTTCTCTTTTCTTCCTAAAAGAAATGAGCCTGTACTATGTAAGTATGAAGCTCCTCTGGGTTTAGTGAGATAATCCACAGTTAGCCACTGGAATACATTTGCATAGTTAACTAAATGTCAACTACTGATTGAAAGGTGTGTGTGCGTGTGCACATGCGTGCAGGTGGAGAACTTGGGAATAAGGCAGAGAAAAGAGTTCTAAACTATGTAAAAACACTAAGTGTTTCCCCATTGTTAATGCAGGAAGGATTCATGTCTTCTTTTACAGGGAGTGTATTAGTCTGCTAGGGCTGCTGTAGTAAAATACCACAAACTGGGTGGTTTAGACATAAATTTATTTTCTCACAGTTCTGGAGGCTGAATGTCCAAGATCAAGGTGCCATCAGGGTTTGTTTCTGGTGAGGCCTGTCTTCCTGGCTTATAGATAGCTGCCTTCTCACTGGGTCTTCACGTGGTTTTCCCTGTGTGTGTGTGCAGAGAGAGAGAGCAAGCTCTGGTGTCTCTTCCTCTTCTCATAAGTAATCCAGTCCTATTGGATTAGGGCCCCACCCTCGTGACCTTATTTTTCCTTACTTATCTCTGTAAAAGCCCTATCTCCAAATATAGTCATATTGGGGATTAAGGCTTCAACATACAAATTTGGTGCAGACACAATTCAGTCCATAGAAGAAAAGTAGCATGACATATGGAAAGACTTGGACCTGGTTTTGGGTCCCATTGATTCCAGGTGTGTGGCCTTTGGCGAGTTACTTCATCTTTCTGTGCCTCAGTTTTCTCATCTGCCTATCTTTCAGATTGTTAGCCTTTAATAAACATGAAGTGTGGTTATTTTCATTTCTTATTTCAGGCAATTGCACTTTAAGGACTTTGCATTACTCTTCATATAACTTGTTAAAAAACTGTTATAAGAGGGTTCTCTTTTAGTCTCTGAGTGTGTTTTGTTGTGTTTTTATATGCAGGGGGTGGTGGTTTACTTCCAGTTTGGTTGGAAGTTGTTTGAGGTCAGGGTACGTTACATCTTATGTTTCTTGTTATCTGGCACCTCACATAGTATATTTTACATAGTAGACACTCAAGAAAGTCATGATAATTTGGTTGGTTAGAAAGCTATGCCACCTGCCTACTTGATTTTGGGGTTGTTTTCTCTATCCCTCCCCCTCCTTAAACATAGCCCTATTAATGAATTTTAGCGCACTGTATGGGATTGCTGAAGTGCTGAAGTTAATAATTAATGGCTGATGTTTATGTATTATTTTCTACCTCATTCTAGAAAATAACTGTCAATATATGTTAAGTCCTGAAACAAAAGGATCCATTTGTGTTGATATCAGCTACTGAACTCTAAAGTCAGTCCATTTCTGACAAAGTTCCTCCAAAAAGGGCAGAGACAGACTTTTAACAACTAAGTTTAACTTACTGTTTATGTTAGTTCCTACATGGTAATATTTTTACCTGTTTTTATAAAGGGTCTCTGTAATATCTTTCAAGCTCCTATTATTTTTAAATTCTATCTGAAGACTATGATTTTCAGGACGGGAATATGTTGATTCACTGTGTGTGATTAGTAATTTGAACAAATAGTCAATAATGTCTGTTACTGCTAAAATGAAGTAGAAGACATTTTAGTTCAAGGAGCCTATGGTCCAGTATGAGACATAATCTATAGTGATGTAACAAATGAAAATATAATACTCTAATCAGGATTCAGATGAGAATACTATTTGAGCTCACCAAGATTATAAGTCACTAGAGAGAGAGAGAAAGATGAACTTGTATTTACTTACGTCTTCACCATGACTGTTTTGGTGTCAGATATAATTAATGTTCAGTAGACATTTATTCCATGAATAACCAGTTTCTTTTTTTATTGTATTAGTTTAAGGTGTACAGCACAGTGATTTAATATTTGTGTATATTATATTGATACTACATTAAAAGTTATTATGAAATAATGGCTATAATTCCCTGTGCTGTACAATACACCCTCGTTATTTATTTTATACTTAGTAGTTTGTTTCTCTTAATCCCCTACCCCTATAGTGCCCCTTCCCTCTTCCCTCTCCCCACTGGTAACCACTAGTTTGTTTTCTCTATCAGTGAGTCTGTTTCTGTTTTGCTATATACATTCATTTGCTTTATTTTTTAGATTCCACATATAAGTGATATCATACAATATTTGTCTTTCTCTGATTTATTTCACTGAGCATAACATTCTCTAGGTCCATCCATGGGCTAACCAGTTACTTGACCTACACTGGAAATTTTTCTAACAAACATTCAGCTTCTATTTCATTTTTTCTTCATGATTCCAGATGATAAAGACTGTGAATAGAAATAAAACAACATTTAAAAGACTTGCATTGTTAAAGCTAATATGTACTTATGTATGTATTTCTATGCATGAGTCAACAAGATGCATCTCCTTTATTAATAATGCAATAATAGTGTGATGTTTTTATGTATAATCAAATTAATTAAATGTTTACCCACATTACTCAGCTCTCAACCTCTCAACCTCTCTGTAGCCTCCAGCTTAGTTTATCTTCTTAAAATCTGGGTGAAGTCCCAGGCTTCTGTCAGGAGCTAATATCGGGTGTATTTCACACCAGCACGTGCCCCTCTGCCAGCTTTTTGTCTTAACTTCCTCTTCCTATGAATGATACTGCCCGTCTCCCATGCCTATCTCAGCTGCACAGGTCACCAGTCTCATTCATCTTTTACATCCACCTTTTCCTCATCCCTCAGCTGGAAGCAGTGATTAGGAATGAGGTTTCTAGGAGTTCCAAGGCTGGCCCAATCATTTTTTCTTTCAGCTTCCATTGCTTCTAGTTCAAGTTATCATTATCCCTTACCCAGAAGTGATTGTCCAGTTACCAGTTTCTCTTTGCTTCAGATATTAGTGTGGATCTCTCTGTTACTCAGTGTCTATATAAATATGATCTTGATTCCACCTCAGCATTGGTCTGTTACCTCCATTCATACCCCACCAATCTAATGCTTACATTATCCACTTACTTGGAATGCCCTGCTTCTCCCCATATCCACATATCTAAAGCTTGTCTCTTCTTTAATCCTGTCAAAAGCCTCTGTTTCCATAAAGCACTTCTCTCCCATTAAACTGTAATACCTCAGCTGCACCCTTTTGATGATATTTTTCACAGACCCCCTATTACAATGGTAACTGGTATACCTAAAGCTTTTTCAGGTCAGAAGCTGTAATTAATTTATATAGTATCTAATCTTAGGCTATATGTCTAAATTTCATCATCACTGACTTATACCCAAGGAGCGTGAAAAGAAGGAAAGTTTAAAGCATCCTAGGTTTATGGAAGAAATACAATAAATAAACAAACGTAACAGAGTTTGGGAACGTGAGAAATTTGGAACACAAGCAGGCAAAATCATATACTGGAGTATCAGACAAAGTCAAGTATTATTGTATTTCTTAAATAGAGAGATTCTTAAACTTTCCTATAAATCACAGTTATTAGAGAAACTCTCAAAGATAGATAGATATATAGATAGATGATAGAAAAATAGAGATATGTGTTGATCAAACCATTTTATTGTCCCAGACCCTTTGCATTTAAGACATTATTGACTGCTAATAGCAGAATTCAGTAGGGATGGCTTGAAACAATGGCTACATGGCGAGTTAGACTACATAATCTTCCCTTCAAACACCAATTTAAGTGAATTTATAAATATCAACATCTAAAAATTACCTGGGAAAAACATTTTGTCATCATAAAAGCATTATATTAAGAAAGTATGCTATTTTTCTGTTTATCAGGAATACTATCAAATACCAATTATTAAAAAAATTATAAGTAGTTGTCTGTAGCATATGTGGTACCAAACAGAAGAACTGGAATTAATTACTCCTTTAAGCAGCATTTTTAGTGACTTATGTTGCAATGCCATGTAGATGGTGCAAAATAATGACTATTATTTATTTATGCCAATGTACATTGAGAGTCAACAAGTAATGATGCTTAGTAAAGGCTTAAAAGTAGTTAGAATTTAAGTCTCTAGTTACATTGCTAGCCCATTCCTGGTGGATGTCAACATATTTTTAGTGTTATTTCACAAAGTGAGAGTTCCAGAAAACTAGACTCACAAGATGCTCCAAGATCAAAAGAGTTCATATGAATTTAATATAATTATAGTAGTCAAATAATTCAACTAAATAATTGAATTAACAAATAAATTGGGGAGAAAGTATACCTGTTCTTTACAGAATAATTCCAGTTAATAAGTGAAGAAGGAATGAAGGAAATAGGGAAATCACCTTTGGGCAAACCTCACAGAAGAAACCTAGTGTGTGCAAGAACTGTTGGTTGATGCTAAAACTAGTGGATGAAAATATGGAAAGAAACAAGATATTTGTGTAGTCTCAAAAGCTGTGCCCACAAGACATTTGTTAATTACAAAAGGAAAACCAGTAACTTTATAGTGGAGAAATCCAAGCAGACGCCACTGTCAGGGAGGAAGAAAACTTTCTCCTACCCACTAGATTCTTCTGGCTTGTCTAAGAGTTAAATTGACATGAGACAGATTAACAGGAGAAAATCTAATTTAATTTCGTACGTCTAGAAACCCCACATACATGAGAGGTTCAGAGGCAGAAAGGTATAATGAGGTATATGTGCCATCCTGAGTTAAGGAATGGGATTAAGGGTATGGAGTTTCAGAGGGGAGGAGAGTAAGTCAGAGGACGATAAGAAGAGTATATTTTTAGTAATTAGATGTTTGTCCTGCCATACAAATGGGTCATAAGAAGTTATTTCCAGTAATAACTGTTATTATGGCAAGACCCTCAATTTAAATTTTTTAAGGGAAAAGTAAAAGTTTATCTTGAGCTCACAGGGTCTAGATTGCCTGCAGCTCAAAATAATTCACATGCCAAAGTGGCATATTTTAGGGAGGCCTGTTCTGAACCCTTTCACCACCTAAGCAAGTGATCAAGTTTAACAACACCTGTAAGACACGTCAACATCATGAATCCATGATATGATGCACTGAAAATTATTTCTTTGGTATTCTTGCCAAAGATGTATAAGCTCACTCTAATTGTAAGAAAACACCAGACATACCCAAACTGAGGAACATCCTACAAGATAACAGACCAGTACTTTTTTAAAGTGTCTATAGGGACTTCCCTGGTGGTCCAATGGCTAAGATTCCGTGCTCCCAATGCAGGGGGCCCGGGTTCGATCCCTGGTCAGGGAACTAGATCCCACATGCCGCAACTAAGAGTTTACATGCTGCAACTGAAAAATCCCACATGCCGCAACTAAAGATCCCTCATATGGCAACGAAGATCCCGCGTGCAGCAGTGAAGATCCCGCATGCTGCAAATAAGACCCAATGCAGGCAAAAGTGTCTATATCATGAAGCACAAGGAACGACTGAGGAACTGTCACAAAATAAGGAGACATGACAACTGAAGGCAATGTGAGAACCTGTTTTGGCTAGTAGACTAAAAAAATGACATTAGTGAGAAGATTAGCAAATTTCAAATAAGGTCTGTGGTTTAGTTAATTGTATAGTATCATTGTTAATGTTCTCATTTTGATAATTTGCATTATGGTTATGTAAGATGTTAGCATTAGGAGAAGCTTGGTGAAGGATATACAGAAACTCTCTGCTAACTTTTGTAACTTTTCTGCAAGTCTAAAATTTATTTAGAAATTATTTCAAAATTTAATTAAAAAATTTAAAACCCAAGAACCAGCTTGAAGGGGCTCCAAGTGGACAAACTTGGGGCAATTCAGGCATCAAAAAGTATAATGGATTTTAACACCTTGAATACAAAAATATCCCCAAAATAATATACAACTACATGGAAAGGGCTGATTATTTAATGGTGGAGGGGGGCAGAATTTTGCCACCCCAAAATATAGTAGAGAACAACCCCTCATGAGGAACTAATGTAGTGTAGTCACAGAGCCCAGACATGATTACATCTGTTCATCCTGAAATTTCACATTTTAGTGAATAGTTTTCTCTGTTTAATTTTAAAACTTTCCAAATTGGACTTTACATACTGCCTTCCTAAAAGGGAGATTCAGCCTTGTTAAAATTCAACTTTATTTTTCTTCTTTCAGTTGTAGGTGAAATTGTGAACAAGTTAGCTTTCTTGCTCCTAGGGTTGTCTTTCTATGACTTTCTTCAACAATAAAAGTTGTCCTTTATTTCAACATTGTATATTATACTAATCAAAAGATATTTATATGAGAATATAAAGAATTATTTAGTAAATGATGGTTTGAAATAAATAAAATTATCTTTTTTACTAAGTTATGCTTGACATACAGTATATAAGTTTCAGATGTACAACATAGTAATTTGGTATTTTTATACATTATGAAATAATCACCACAGTAATTCTAGTTACCATAACTCACCATACGAAGTTACTGAAATGTTACTGTGTGTCAATAATATTCCCTATGTGCACGTTACATCCCTGTGACTTATTTGTACCTCCTAATCCCCTTCACTGCCCCCAAACCTCTTTTCTCTCTTTAAATCATAAAATATTTCCATGAATTAAAGAGATAATTATAAAAAGTGACACCATAAAGATCTAGATGTAGCTCTTCTCTTCCTCTTCCCTTCTTTTCCCGAATAACTCAACTCAATCATAAAGCCGTGAGGTATAGACAAGCAGGACAGGCATTTGCACCAGGATAGGGAAAGCCATGGTGGCCCAGCGTGAGGTAACATGAGCATCTGTATAGGAGGAAGGCCTGGAGTGGGTGCTGGGCCCTGAGCCAGGTAAACAGGGAGCCCAGGCATGACGGGTGGCCTGGCTCAGGGTGTTGGGACTGGGTCGGATGAAGAGGGAGTCCAAGTGGTGGTGTCCACCTGCAGCAGCCCTGGGGTCCAAGTGGGGTAAGGAAGTCACTGCTGTAAGGGAGGTGGTGGTGGCTGCAGAGGGAGATTGGTGCACTTAAGGGACTTGATCAAATAAGTAAATGTTTTAAGGATAATGAGATCAGAGGAGAAAATGAGATTGAACTATGTGATGATGGATTATAATTGGAGATGTTGGTGTAAACTTAACAGTTTTCAGTATTGTAGAAATGCATGGAAATAAATGTAAATGTGTACATGTGCATATGTGTGTATGTGCAAATATTCCCATCTGTCCACAGAGGGAGAATGGGAACAGTGACACCACAATAGTAATAATTACACCTAGAATGCAGATCTTGATTCCCAGATACTATTCTCCCCTAAAAGGAATCAGAGTTCCTTGGCTGATTCTAGGGCTGAGAAAGGGTAAGTGCAAATGAGCTTGGAACATCAAACTGTAGCATTAATAAGTACTCAAAGCCATGTCAGAAGGACAGAGAAGCCAGCTTATAGGAACTCAAGTCTCAAAGTATCTCCCTAAGAAATACTTAGAGTTCCTTTCTTCTGCCTAATTTTCTATCAGGTTGTTTATGTTTTTAATCATACAGCTTTTTGAGATTCTTTATTCTGTAAAACAATCCTTTCTAGGTGATATGTGTGGAAAATATCTTCTCTCATTTGTAGCTTATCTGTTCACTATCTTTGAGGTATCTTTTGATAAACAGCCATTATTAATTTTAATATAGTTGAATTTATCAATTTTTTTCTTTATGATATGTGCTTTGTGGACCACGTTTCGTAATTATTTTCCTACTACACATTCATAAAGATAGCCTCCTATATTTTCTTCTAAAAGTTTAAAAGTTTTACCTTTTATATTCAGTCTTTAACCCACATAGAATCTATGTTTATATATGGAGCAAGATAGAGAGGCAATTCCTTTGTTTGCATATGAATAACCAATTATCATATTGGTTACTTACTATCCTATGGAATAGTCATTCCTTTTTCGCCTTAAGTATTCTGTCCCAACACCAATACCACACTGTCTTAACTATGATAACCTTATAAAAAATCTTAATATCAGATAAGAAAAAAAAAATCCCCTGAAACTGAAACTCCCACATACCAGCCAAGGGCCAAGTTTGCAAATTGGTTACCTTTCTAAGGTCACTAGTCTCAGGCCTGCTCTGTTAACTCTTTTCTGCAGAGGACAGTTGACTTAGACCTCAAATAATAGAAACAGAGGTTTTAAGGAACCTACTGGGAGAGAATGATGAGGTGAAGGCAACAAGGTGAAACCTACTAGGGAAAACAAGAGCCTTGCATTTAAGTGCAAAAGATGGATTACTATACTGGATGGAGGAGACCCAGCATGATGGCAGTTAATGTGAAAAACACCCAGGAGGGTTTGCTCCTTAATATGAATTAACAGTGTTAACTGACCCACTGGCAAAAATAATGGAATCTTATTATAAATTAATGGAAGTGTCATATCCAGATCAATGGACAGAATTCCCACGGTATTCTGAAATGATCAAACATCATATGGAAAATGTATGTATTTCTGAGGTTCTTATTCTAATGCATATATGAATAAATAAGGGAAGTGCAGTAGATAGTGTGGGCTGCTAAAGTGACACTGATATATGAGCGCTCTTATCATTTTTGAAATGAGGGTTTGAAATTTTGAAATGAGTCTGGGAGATTCTCTTTTGCTCCATTTGGCAGAATTGAGACCATAGGAGGCAGCTTTAGGAGACAGATATGGAGACAATATAAAAAGGAATTAGAACAGCCTAACTATGGAATTAGCTGACTTGGGCAACAATGTCTTCCCCAATAATGGAAGTATTCACACAGTTGGATGAACATGTGTCTCTAGACTGGATGAGGCATTGAAACTGAAGATCTATAGAATCGCTTTCTATTCTAAAATGCTTGACCTGTGGTTCTATTAATTTAGACGTTTCCACTGTGCCCATGGCTCAGAGGCTGCTGAATGGACTGTCAAAGGAAGAACAAGAGTCATGACCTTTGCCAGTGTCTCAATCTCATTATGAGCACTGCCGCAGGAACCCCAGGGATGCTCCTAAGTCCTGGGGGCTCATTTCATAGCATTGCCTCATACAGGCAGTCCCTAAATTTGGAGACAGAACTTTTCACTGGCAATATTCATGCCTGAAATTCCCACCTCTAGAATTAATCTTTAAGGATTATGTGATACAGATCAAGACACTACCTCAATGATAAATACTATTAAATTTTAGATGCAATTTCATTATAGAAAGTAGTCTTGGAGTTGATACAAGCTTCTTTGCCAGTGCCCATGTCAGCTTTTCTCCTCCAACCCAGTTAGAAGGTGCTCCCAGGTTCATGCTGGCCCCTAGAAGTGCTCTGTCCAATATGATAGGCACTAGTCACATGTGGCAGTTGAGCCCTTGAAAAGTGACAAGTCCAACTACAATGTGCTGTAAGTGTAAAATACACACTCGATTTCAAAGACTTAGTTCAAAGAGGAGCATGTAAAATATCTCGTTAATTTTTTATATCAACTACTTGTTGAAATTTTAATTTTTTTGGTTATATTGTGTTACATAAAATATATAATTAAAATTAATTTCACCTCTTTCTCTTTACCTTTACCTTTTGTAATGTGGATATTAAAAAATTAAAAATTACATATATGACCTCCACTTGTGGCTAATATTATATTTCTAGTGAACAGTGCTATTCTAGACCCTCTTAATTCTATAACTAGACATCCGCTTTAGAAATTGTATCTTTTAGTGACAAAGTAAGTTTGCATCGTGTAGACTTGGATTCATTTCCTAGTTCTGCAACTGGCTATATGACTTGAGGCCATTTAGTTATCTGGTTGGGTCTTGGTTTCTTTATTTGTAAAATAGGACCATTAATACCTATCAGTTTTATCATACACATGGTGCCATTTTATAGATTTGCTGTTCTGAAGTTTAAAAGAGATAAAGTTTGTGTACACTTCAGTGCCTGCCAAGTGTAGGTAGGTCCTTAGTAGCTCTCCTCATCCTAAATCTCTTTAGAGGTACCAAATGGACTTTTCAAATCTTAAGTCTCCTTAGGGCGTGTGCAGCTCCTTGTCTCTGATGTGTTCTTTGCACAAGACTGTTCTCTAAAATGCTCTACATAGTCTCCATAAAAAAAAAAAGATTTCCAATAAACAGTACTATATATTCAAGAGTCTCATGCAAATGAAAATAATTTACATGATGCAGAATTTTCCTTCAGGTTAATTTGTTTTTAGCCCATGTGCCACTCCAGAATTTTACAAAATGCTACAGCCACCATTGATTTAATTGTTTCAGGTTTTATTTTACGCTACAGATTTTTTTCCCAGTCCAGAGGAAATATTAATTCATTTTCTCTATACAGGGAGAGCAAAACATAAGCATACAAATAGTATAATCTCCTTCCCCAAAGGAAAATAAGTCATCAAATTCCCATATCATTCCCTACCTACAGTGAGGATAAGGCCAGAAAGACTATACAAAAGTCATTAAAATAGAAAATATGCATTAGTCACTGTTTCTTTTTTTCTAAAACTGAAGTTAATACTTTTTATATGTTACTAACTTTCAATGAGTCAACATGTATTACTTTAAAAGGAAAAATATATCCTGAAAGTATTCTTTATCCATATTTTGATCTGAAATATGTTAGGCTTTTTAGTCTATATCACATGACACTTTTACACAGAAACTGGGGAAGAATTAAGCCAGACTATCAATAGTTCTCAGCACGGTTATGATATGATTTTTGTTACAAGAAGTACTTGTCATTGGTTTAATATCTTCCTGGGGCACCTGTTGATGTGACTCATATTACTGTACATGAATGGATACTGAGTTGACTCTTTGTAAATGCTCTTAGGTTATGTGTGCGTGTGTGTGTGTGTGTGTAGGTATGTATATGTGTGTGTTCGTGTTGATGTCTATTGTATTTCTCTGACTAAAATCCTAGTTTCTTCTCTTCTATTTCTGTGATTTACTTGGTTGGTTGATTGATTGATTGATTCATTCATTCATTCCACACCATGCAGCTTTGTGGGATTTTTAGTCGATCCCTGACCAGGGATCGAACCCGGGCCCTCGGCAGTGAGAGCTCTGACTCCTAACCACTGCACTGCCAGGGAATTCCCTAGTTGATTTTTAAAATTAAGGTATAATTTATATAGAATGAAATTCAAGTTTTTTGACATCCAGTTTCGAGAGTTTTGATAAAAACATACAGTTGTGTTAACTACCACCACAATCAAGATATAGAATAGTTTCATCACTGCCCCCTACCTCCAGAAAACTTAACCTATTTTCTGTGTCTATAAGTGTTTTGCCTTTTCCAGAATGTCATTAAATGAAATCATAGAGTATGGAGCCTTTCGAATGTGACTTCTTTCATTAACATAATGCAGTAGAGATTCATCCACATTATTGCATGAGTCAGTAATTTATTCCTTTTTATTGTTGAGTAGAATTCCATGATACGGGTATAACATAATAGTTTGTTTTTCCATTCATCAGTTGAAGGATATTTGCTTTTTACAAGTACAAGCTGGTATAAACACCCACATAGAGGTTTTAGTATGACTATACATTTTCATTCTGCTTGAATAAATACCTAGGACTAAAATTGCTGAGTCATGTGGTAAATGTATGTTGATCTTTATAGGTAACTGCCAAACCATATGCCAACGTGGCCATCCCATTCTTCACTCCCCTCGGCATTATATGAAGGTTCCAGGTGGTCTGCATCCTTGTCAGTGTCTCAATTTTAGACATCCTAATAGTTGTATAGTGATGGCTCATTGTGGTTTTAATGTGAAATTCTCTACTGACTAATGATTTTGAGCATCTTTTCTTATCCTAATTTGTCATCCATATATCTCTTGTTTTGGTAAAATGTGTGTTCAAAGCTTTCACTGAGCTTTTCTCCCTTTCATTATCAGATATGTGATTTGTAAATATATTCTCCCAGTCTGTGCATTGTCTTTTCATTCTCTAAATGGTGCTTTTTTAAGAACGTAAGTTATTAATTTTAATGAAATCCAATTTATCATTTTTTTCTTTTATGGATCATGTTTTGGTGCAGTGTCTTAAGAAATTTTTATCTCACCCTAGGTCTCAAAGATTGCCTCCTATATTTTCCTGAGAACTTTTATAGTTGCATTTTTACATGCAGTTGTATGATCCACACTGAGTTAATTTTTATGTCCTGAAAGAAATTAAGTTTTTTTTATTTTTAGTTTTTGCAGATAAATGTTGACTTGTTCCAACACTATTTGCTGAAAAGAGTGTCTTTCCTTATTGAATGGCCTTTCACCTTTGTCAGAGTTTAATTGACCATAAAGATATGGGTTCATTTCTGTACTATTCATCTATATTTCTGTTCCATTCATCTATGTAAAAATTTTTTTCAGTACCATACCGTTTTAAATACACTTGTTCTATATCTATAGTAAGGCTTGAAATCAGACAGTGTGAGTCTTCAAATGTTGATATTTTTTGAAAATTTCTTTCAGATATTCTAGTTTTGTTGACATTGTATATTAGTTTAGTAGTCAGCTTGTCTAGTTCTACAATAAGTCCTGCTTGGACTTTTGTTGGAATTGTGTTGAATATATAGATCAGTTTTGGGGGAAATTGACATAACGATATTGAGTATTACAATCCATGAACATGCTTTATCACTCCTGTTGTTTAGGTAGTCTTTGATTTTTTTTCATCAGTGTTTTGTAGTTTTCAGTGTACAGGTCTTCACACATTTTATAAGATGTATACCTAAGTATTTCATAGAGCTTTTTTGGGTGCTATGTTAAATGGTATTTTTTTTCCTTTTTCAACTATATGTTGCTAATATATAGAAATAAGATGGATTTTTGTATATTGGCCTTATATCTTGAGATGTTACTAAACTCATTTATTTCTTGCAGTAGCTTCTTTGTACACACTTCAAGATTTTCTGTGTAGACAATTATGTTCTCTGCAAATAGAGACAGTTTTATTTCTTTATTTCCAATTTGTGTGTCTTTTCTTTTCTTCTCTTATTTTATGAGCTAGTACCTCTAGCTCAGTGTTGATTCCAGCTTGTGAAAGTAGATATCCTTGCCTTGTTCCTGATTGTGGGGTGGAAATCATTCAGTCTTCCACCACTAAGTATGATGGTAGGTATAGATCTTCCATAAAAGCCCTATATCAGGTTGAGAAAGTTCCCCACACCAATTCCCAGTTTGCTAAGATTTTTTAAAAATAAGGAATGGCTATCTGAATTTGTCAAATGCTTTTTATGCATCTAGTGAGGTGCTTTTATGATTCTTCTTTTTTTAGTCTGTGAATATGATGAATTATACCAATCGGTTTTCTAATGATGAACTAGTATAGCATTCCTGGGATGAACTGCACTTGGCCATGATATACTATTCTTTTGTACATTATTGGATTCCATTTTCAACTTGTTAGGAATATTTGTGCCTACATTCATGAAGGATACTGGTCTGTAGTTTTCTTGCAATTTTTTGCCTGGTTTTGGTATCAAGTTAATGCTTGCCTCATAAGATGTCGGGAAATATTCTTTCCTCTTCAATTTCCTGGAAGAGTTTTTATAATTTGCATATTTCTTATTTAAATGTTTAGCAGAATTTATCAGCAAAGCTATATGGGCTTGGATTTTCTTTGTGGGAAGATTATAACTAAAAATTCAATTTATTTAATAGATAAGGGCTATTCAGGGTATATATTTCTTCTTGAGTGAACATAGGTACATATATATACACACACACAACACACACACACAGCATTTTTACTGTGGATTTGTTTTGGTAAAATTTTTATTTAGGATATTTGTATCTGTGTTTATACATCAGATGAGCCTGCAGTTTAATTTTCACCTACGGTTTTGAATTTATTGGCATAAAGGTTGTTCATATTACAACTTCTAATATCAAATGTGTGGGATTTTTTTCCCACATCACCTAATTTGCAAACTTTCCAAACACCACTTGGGTGTCCTAAAATTCAGTCACGAAACTGTCTGGAGTTGGAACACATCCCACAGATTAAGGTTTCAATCCTACAAGACGGGCAACTCCACCCTACCCCACTCCCCACACACATACTTCAAGGACCAGTTGCAAGTCTAGGCTGTCACCTGTGCTCTGATCAGTAGGAACTGGAGTTCCTGTGACCTCCTCCTCAGGTTTGATAATTTTGTCTAATTGCATAGAGAACTCAGGAAAATAGTTTGTTTACTAGATTACTCGTTTGTTATAAAAGGATACAACTCAGGATCAACCAGATGAAAGAGTAGCATAGGGCAAGGTATAGGGGGAAGTGGCACAGAGCTTCTTCCATGCACTCTCTAGCTGTGTTACCCGAAAATCCTGTTTGCCTCTTGGTGGGTGTTGAAACAACAGACACAACCAAGCCAAAGGTAGAGGGAAGGATTTGTTATTATTTGCAGCAAGTAAGGAGAACACCAGGGACCTTTCTCAAAGCAGTGTCCCCCAGAACAGCAAAATTGGGGAAGTTTTAAGCTAAGGGTACATGCATATTCATGAAGGGGCTTAAGCAGAGGAGAATTCAGCATAGAATTGGGACAAAGGTCAACAGAGTAGAAGCTTTAATTGATTGAAGTCTGGAGGGTGAACATCATCATTCCATCCTCCACCTGGGTAGGGGCCTTAGTTCCTGCAAAACTCAAAGATATATTACTATGTATATCCCTTGAGGAGGAACTAGGACTCTGCTTTATCACTGCACTATTGTTTGACCACCTTTTCTCTGTTCCTGTATTTCTTCGTTCCCTTAAGCTCATTAATTACTGAGACCTGTTCAAGGGCAAGCACTGAGGTCAGGCTTAGATCACAAACTGACTTAGACCAAAATAGTTTCTCTTATGTCAAAGTCCTTCCGATTCTCTCTCTCCGGGGACCCCCAAACCTATCTGCTCACAGTTACATCATGCTCCTAGCACCCCCATGTGTTCACCAACCAGGAAGATGACTGAACCCCTTCCATTAGATTTTTTACAGTGGCCTAATTATGATTGATTAAATCATTGGTCATTAGTGATTAACTCAACCTCTAGCCCCTCCCCACTCTGGCAGTCACGAGGAAGGGCTGAATGTTCCACCCTTCTAATCACTTGATTGGTACCCCTGGCAACCAACATTCCATGATTTGGGGCTTCCCAAAACTCAGGTGTAGTTAAGGGGGTTTGTTATAAATAACAAAAGATGTTCCTTTCACCTTTATCACTCCAGACCTGTTTCAGGAACGGGGAGGGGGGTTGGGGGGGTGGAGACAGGACAAGTATTATAACAAAGATGCTTCTGTGGCTCTTATCATTTAGAAAATTACTAGGTTCAGGACCTCTAGCTAGGAGCCGGGGATGAAATTCAAAATATATATTTCTTAATATGTAAAAATATCACAATTACTTTGCCTCGTTATCCTTTGACTGAGTATATGATCTGTAGTGATGTCTTCTCTCCCATTCCTGAAACTGGTAATTTGGAAAAAAAAACTTTTTTTCCTGATTAGTCTGCATACAGATTTATCATTTTGTTTAATTCTCTGAAAAAGTCAGCTTTCATTTAATTGATTTCATCTATTGGTTCTTTTTTGTTGTTATGTTTTCTTTTATGCTCTTCTCTGATCATATGTTTAAAAAATCCTTCCTTCCACTTAACTGGGTGTATTTTGGTCTGTTTCTGCTTTTTAAAGTGGAAGGTTAGATAGGGGATTTGAAATCTTTTTCCTTTCTAATATAGAAATTTAATGCTTTAAATTAACATGCAAGCACTGCTTTAGCTATATCCTACAAATGTTGATATAATGTTTTTGTTTTCATTCAGTTCCAAATAATTTCTAATTTCCCTTTGATCACTTCTGACCCTTGGTTGTTTAGAAATGTATCATTAGCTTCCAAATATTTGAGTGTTTTTCAGATTTTTTATGTTAATGATTTCTAATCCAATTTCATTGTGATCAGAGAAAATACCTTTCATGATATGAATAATTTTATATTTATGGAGATGTGTTGTGGCCTGGAATATGGTCTGTCTTGATCAATGTTCTATGTCCACTTGAAAAAATGTTCTATTAAGGAATATGTTACTAAAAATCCATCACATTGACGCTATGATTTTTCTTTTCTTTTTTTTTTTTTGACGTCTTTTTTTTTTGGCTCAACAACAAATATTTATTTCTCACAATTCTGTAGGCAGTGAAGTCCAAGATCAAGGAGCCAGCAGATGTGGTGTCTTGTGAGGGTGTCTTCCTGGTTTGCAGACAGCTGTCATCTTGCTGTGTCCTCACATGGCGGACAGCAGAGAGAGAAGCAAGCTCACTCTCAGCTCTTCTTTGTAAGGGCACTAATCCCTTTCCTGAGGGTTCCACTCTCATGACCCAATCACCCCCCAAAGGCCCCACCTCCAAACACCATCACATTGGGAACTAAGTTTCAACATATGGATTTGGGAAAAGATGCAAATATTCAGTCCATTAGAGCAGACATTTAGCAAATGATTCCTTCATTTATCTGAATCTTTACAACGTTCAGCACATATTTAGTGTTTCTTTTTGCTTTAACAAAAGCAAACGTTTATTTTTAAATTTATTGGAGTATAATTGCTTTTCAATGGTGTGTTAGTTTCTGCTTTATAACAAAGTGAATCAGTTATGCATATACATATGTTCCCATATCTCTTCCCTCTTGCATCTCCCTCCCTCCCACCCTCCCTATCCCACCCCTCCAGGCGGTCACAGAATACCGAGCTGTTCTCCCTGTGCTATGCGGCTGCTTCCCACTAGCTATCTACCTTATGTTTGGTAGTATATATATGTCCATGCCTCTCTCTCGCTTTGTCACAGCTTACCCTTCCCCCTCCCCATATCCTCAAGTCCATTCTCAAGTAGGTCTGTGTCTTTGTTCCTGTTTTACACTAGGTTCTTCATGACAATTTTTTTTTCTTAAATTCCATATATATGTGTTAGCATATGGTATTTGTCTTTCTCTTTCTGACTTACTTCACTCTATGACAGACTCTAGGTCTATCCACCTCATTACAAATAGCTCAATTTCGTTTCTTTTTATGGCTGAGTAATATTCCATTATATATATGTGCCACATCTTCTTTATCCATTCATCCGATGATGGACACTTAGGTTGTTTCCATCTCCGGGCTATTGTAATAGAGCTGCAATGAACATTTTGGTACATGACTCTTTTTGAATTATGGTTTTCTCAGGGTATATGCCCAGTAGTGGGATTGCTGGGTCATATGGAAGTTCTATTTGTAGTTCTTTTTGTTTGTTTTGTTTTTGCGGTACACGGGCCTCTCACTGCCGTGGCTTCTCCCGTTGCGGAGCACAGGCTCTGAACGTGCAGGCTCAGTGGCCATGGCTCACAGGCACAGCCGCTCCTCAGCATGTGGGATCTTCCCGGACCGGGGCACGAACCCGTGTCCCCTGCATCGGCAGGCGGACTCTCCACCACTGCGCCACCAGGGAAGCCCTATTTGTAGTTTTTTAAGGAACCTCCATACTGTTCTCCATAGTGGCTGTATCAATTCACATTCCCACCAGCAGTGGAGGAGTGTTCCCTTTTCTCCACACCCTCTCCAGCATTTATTGTTCCTAGGTTTTTTGATGATGGCCATTCTAACTGGTGTGAGATGATATCTCATTGTAGTTTTGATTTGCATTTCTCTAATGATTAATGATGTTGAGCATTCTTTCATGTGTTTGTTGGCAGTCTGTATATCTTCTTTGGAGAAATGTCTATTTAAGTCTTCTGCCCATTTTTGGATTGGGTTGTTTGTTTCTTTGCTATTGAGCTGCATGAGCTGCTTATAAGTTTTGGAGATTAATCCTTTGTCAGTTGCTTCATTTGCAAATATTTTCTCCCATTTTGAGGGTTCTCTTTTGGTCTTGTTTATGGTTTCCTTTGCTGTGCAAAAGCTTTGAAATTTCATTAGGTCCCATTTGTTTATTTTTGTTTTTATTTCCATTTCTCTAGGAAGTGGGTCAAAAAGGATCTTGCTGTGATTTATGTCATACAGTGTTCTGCCTATGTTTTCCTCTAAGAGTTTGATAGTTTCTGGCCTTACATTTAGGTCATTAATCCATTTTGAGCTTATTTTTGTGTATGGTGTCAGGGAGTGATCTAATCTCATACTTTTACATGTACCTGTCCAGTTTTCTCAGCACCACTTATTGAAGAGGCTGTCCTTTCTCCACTGTACATTCCTGCCTCCTTTATCAAAGATAAGGTGACCATCTGTGTGTGGGTTTATCTCTGGGCTTTCTATCGTGTTCCATTGATCTGTCTTTCTGTTTTTGTGCCAGTACCATACTGTCTTGATTACTGTAGTTTCGTAGTATAGTGTGAAGCCAGGGAGCCTGATTCCTCCAGCTCCGTTTTTCGTTCTCAAGATTGCTTTGGCTATTCGAGGTCTTTTGTGTTTCCATACAAATTGTGAAATTTTTTGTTCTAGTTCTGTGAAAAATGCCAGTGGTAGTTTGATAGGGATTGCATTGAATCTGTAGATTGCTTTGGGTAGTAGAGTCATTTTCACAATGTTGATTCTTCCAATCCAAGAACATAGTATATCTCTCCATCTATTTGTATCATCTTTAATATCTTTCATCAGTGTCTTATAATTTTCTGCATACAGGTCTTTTGTCTCCTTAGGTAGGTTTATTCCTAGATATTTTATTCTTTTTCTTGCAATGGTAAATGGCAGTGTTTTCTTAATTTCACTTTCAGATTTTTCATCATTAGTGTATAGGAATGCAAGAGATTTCTGTGCGTTAATTTTGTATCCTGCTACTTTACCAAATTCATTGATTAGCTCTAGTAGTTTTCTGGTAGCATCTTTAGGATTCTCTATGTAGAGTATCATGTCATCTGCAAACAGTGACAGCTTTACTTCTTTTCCGATTTGGATTCCTTTTATTTCCTTTTCTTCTCTGATTGCTGTGGCTAAAACTTCCAAAACTATGTTGAATAAGAGTGCTGAGAGTGGGGAACCTTGTCTTGTTCCTGATCTTAGTGGAAATGATTTCAGTTTTTCACAATTGAGGACGATATTGGCTGTGCGTTTGTCATATGTGGCCTTTATGATGTTCAGGAAAGTTCCCTCTATGCCTACTTTCTGTAGGGTTTTAATCATAAATGGGTGTTGAATTTTGTTGAAAGCTTTCTCTGCATCTATTGAGATGATCATATGGTTTTTCTCCTTCAGTTTCTTAATATGGTGTATCACGTTGACTGATTTGCATATATTGAAGAATCCTTGCAGTCCTGGAATAAACTCCACTTGATCATGGTGTATGATCCTTTTAATGTGCTGTTGGATTCTGTTTGCTAGTATTTAGTTGAGGATTTTTGCATCTATGTTCATCAGTGATATTGGCCTGTAGTTTTCTTTCTTTGTGACATCCTTGTCTGGTTTTGGTATCAGGGTGATGGTGGCCTCGTAGAATGAGTTTGGGTGTGTTCCTCTCTCTGCTATATTTTAGAAGAATTTGAGAAGGATAGGTGTTAGCTCTTCTCTAAATGTTTGATAGAATTTGCCTGTGAAGCCATCTGGTCCTGGGCTTTTGTTTGTTGGAAGATTTTTTTTTTTTTAATTAATTAATTTATTTATTTCTGGGTGTGTTGGGTCTTCGTTTCTGTGCGAGGGCTTTCTCTAGTTGCGGCGAGTGGGGGCCACTCTTCATCGCAGTGCGCGGGCCTCTCACTATCGCGGCCTCTCTTGTTGCAGAGCACAGGCTCCAGACGCGCAGGCTCAGTAGTTGTGGCTCACGGGCCTAGTTGCTCTGCTGCACATGGGATACTCCCAGACCAGGGCTCGAACCTGTGTCCCCTGCATTGGCAGGCGGATTCTTAACCACTGTGCCACCAGGGAAGCCCTGTTGGAAGATTTTTAATCACAGTTTCAATTTCAATGCTTGTGATTGGTCTGTTCATATTTTCTATTTCTTCCTGATTGAGTCTTGGCAGGTTGTGCATTTCTATGAATTTGTCCATTTCTTCCAGGTTCTCCATTTTATTGGCATAGAGTTGCTTGTAGTAATCTCTCATGATCTTTTGTATTTCTGTAGTGTCAGTTGTTACTTCTCCTTTTTCATTTCTAATTCTATTGATTTGAGTCTTCTCCCTTTTTTTCATGATGAGTCTGGCTAATGGCTTATCAGTTTTGTTTATCTTCTCAAAGAACCAGCTTTTAGTTTTATTGATCTTTGCTATCGTTTCTTTCATTTCTTTTTCATTGATTTCTGATCTGATCTTTATGATTTCTTTCCTTCAGCTAACTTTGGGTTTTTTTGTTCTTCTTTCTCTAACTGCTTTAGGTGCAAGGTTAGGTTATTTATTCGAGATGTTTCCTGCTTCTTGAGGTAGGATTGTATTGCTATAAACTTCCCTCTTAGAACTGCTTTTGCTGCATCCCATAGGTTTTGGGTCGTCGTGTCTCCATTGTCATTTGTTTCTAGGTATTTTTTGATTTCCTCTTTGATTTCTTCAGTGATCACTTCGTTATTAACTCTTGTACTGTTTAGCCTTCATGTGTTTGTATTTTTTACAGATCTTTTCCTGTAATTGTGATATCTAGTCTCATAGCGTTGTGGTCGGCAAAGATGCTTGATACAATTTCAATTTTCCTAAATTTACCAAGGCTTGATTTGTGACCCAAGATATGATCTATCCTGGAGAATGTTCCATGAGCACTTGAGAAAAATGTGTATTCTGTTGTTTTTGGATGGAATGTCCTATAAATATCAACTAAGTCCATCTTGTTTAATGTATCATTTAAAGCTTGTGTTTCCTTATTTATTTTCATTTTGGATGATCTGTCCATTGGTGAAAGTGGGGTGTT
Source organism: Hyperoodon ampullatus (assembly GCF_949752795.1). Lineage (NCBI taxonomy): Eukaryota > Metazoa > Chordata > Mammalia > Artiodactyla > Ziphiidae > Hyperoodon > Hyperoodon ampullatus. The sequence continues at coordinate 34,026,661 of NC_136913.1, forward strand.
AAAGTCCCCTACTATGAACGTGTTACTGTCGATCTCCCCTTTTATGGCTGTTAGTATTTGCCTTATGTATTGAGGTGCTCCTATGTTGGGTGCATAAATATTTACAATTGTTATATCTTCTTCTTGGATCGATCCCTTGATCATTATGTAGTGTCCTTCTTTGTCTCTTGTCATAGTCTTTCTTTCAAAGTCTGTTTTGTCTGATATGAGAATTGCTACTCCAGCGTTCTTTTGATTTCCATTTGCATGGAATATCTTTTTCCATCCCCTCACTTTCAGTCTGTATGCGTCCCTAGGTCTGAAGAGGGTCTCTTGTAGACAGCATATATATGGGTCTTGTTTTTGTATCCATTCAGCCAATCTGTGTCTTTTGGTGGGAGCATTTAGTCCATTTACATTTAAGGTACTTATCAATATGTATGTTCCTATTCCCATTTTCTTAATTGTTTTGGGTTCGTTATTGTACGTCTTTTCCTTCTCTTATACTTCTTGCATAGAGAAGTTCCTTTAGCATTTGTTGTAAAGCTGGTTTGGTGGTGCTGAACTCTCAGCTTTTGCTTGTCTGTAAAGGTTTTAATTTCTCCATCAAATCTGAATGAGATCCTTGCTGGGTAGAGTAATCTTGGTTGTAGGTTTTTCTCCTTCATCACTTTAAATACGTCCTGCCACTCCCTTCTGGCTTGCAGAGTTTCTGCTGATAGATCAGCTGTTAACCTTATGGGGATTCCCTTGTGTGTTATTTGTTGTTTTTCCCTTGCTGCTTTTAATATGTTTTCTTTGTATTTAATTTTTGACAGTTTGATTAATATGTGTCTTGGCGTGTTTCTCCTTGGATTTATCCCGTATGGGACTCTGTGCTTCCTGGACTTGATTAACTATTTCCTTTCCCATATTAGGGAAGTTTTCAACTATAAACTATTCAAATATTTTCTCAGTCTCTTTCTCTTCTTCTTCTGGGACCCCTATAATTCGAATGTTGGTGCGTTTAATGTTGTCCCAGAGGTCTCTGAGACGGTCCTCAGTTCTTTTCATTCTTTTTTCTTTCTTCTGCTCTGCAGTAGTTCTTTCCACTCTTTTATCTTCCAGGTCACTTATCCGTTCTTCTGCCTCGGTTATTCTGCTATTGATCCCTTCTAGAGTATTTTTAATTTCATTTATTGTGCTGTTCATCATTGCTTGTTTCCTCTTTAGTTCTTCTAGGTCCTTGTTAAATGTTTCTTGCATTTTCTGTCTTCTATTTCCAAGATTTTGGATCATCTTTACTATCATTATTCTGAATTCTTTTTCAGGTAGACTGCCTATTTCCTCTTCATTTGTTAGGTCTGGTGGGTTTTTACCTTGCTCCTTCATCTGCTGTGTGTTTTTCTGCATTCTCATTTTGCTTATCTTAGTGTGTTTGGCATCTCCTTTTTGCAGGCTGCAGGTTCGTAGTTCCCATTGTTTTTGGTGTCTGTCCCCAGTGGCTAAAGTTGGTTCAGTGGGTTGTGTAGGTTTCCTGGTGGAGGGGACTAGTGCCTGTGTTCTGGTGAATGAGGCTGGATCTTGTCTTTCTGGTGGGCAGGTCCACGTCTGGTGGTGTGTTTTTGGGGTATCTGTGGTTTTATTATGATATTAGGCAGCCTCTCTGCTAATCGGTGGGGTTGTGTTCCTGTCTTGCTAGTTGTTTGGCATAGGGTGTCCAACACTGTAGGTTGCTGGTCGTTGAGTGAAGCTGGGTGTTGGTGTTGAGATGGGATCTCTGGGAGATTTTCGCCGTTTGATATTACGTGGAGCTGGGAGGTCTCTTGTGGACCAGTGTCCTGAAGTTGGCTCTCCCACCTCAGAGGCACAGCACTGACTCCTACCTGGAGCACCAAGAGACTTTCATCCACACGGCCCAGAATAAAAGGGAGAAAAAGTAGAAAGAAAGAAAGAAAGAAAGGAAGAAAGGAAGAAAGAAAGGAAGAAAGAGAATAAAATAAAATGAAGTTATTAAAATAAAGAATAATTATTAAGAAAAAGAATTCTTTGAAAAGTAAAAAAAAAGGATGGACAGAACCCTGTGACAAATGGTGAAAGCAAAGCTATAGAGACAAAGACTCACACAGAAGCATACACATACTCACAAAAAGAGGAAAAGGGGAAAAAATAATAAATCTTGCTCTCAAAGTCCACCTCCTCAATTTGGGATGATTCGTTGTCTATTCAGGTATTCCACAGATGCAGGGTACATCAAGTTGATTGTGGAGATTTAATCCGCTGCTCCTGAGGTTGCTGGAAGACATTTCCCTTTCTCTTCTTTGTTCGCACAGCTCCCGGGGCTCAGCTTTGGATTTGGCCCCGCCTCTGCGTGTAGGTCTCCGGAGGGCGTCTGTTCTTTGCTCAGATACGACAGGGTTAAAGGAGTCGCTGATTCGGGGGCTCTGGCTCACTCAGGCCGGGGGGAAGGAGGGGCATGGATGTTGGGCGAGCCTGAGGTGGCAGAGACCAGCGGGACATTGCACCAGCCTGAATGCACGCTGTGTGTTCTCTCGGGGAAGTTGTCCCTGGATCACGGGACCCTGGCAGTGGCAGGCTGCACAGACTCCCGGGAGGGGAGGTGTGGATAGTGACCTGTGCTTGCACACAGGCTTCTTGGTGGCTGCAGCAGCAGACTTAGCGTTTCACAAGCATCTCTGGTGCTCGCCTTGTGGCCCAGCATGTGGTGAATCCTGGGGAATGTTCCGTGTGCAGTTGAGAAGAATGTGTATTCTACTGCTTTTGGATGGAATGCTCTATAAATTTCAATTAAGTCCATCAGGTGTAGTGTGGGCCAGGCTTGTGCTGGGGCTGGTCCTAGCACACCAGTCTGAGTTCCAGATGTTCCTGATCTGCTGCCTCCTGTATGCCAGCAGTGGCTGCCCTTTCCCCACTGAGATGTAGTGCTGGGTCTGAGCCAGCTCCATACCCCACACCTGTGCACTCTCATCAGCAATGGCAGCCTTTGCCCAAGTGGGGCGCTGCACCATGGAGGAAGATGGGCCAGAGCAGGCACTTTGTGTGGACCGGGGCATGCACTGGGGTGGTCGCAGGGAACTGGCCTGGGTCCCAGTCAGTCTCTATCTGCTTCCTCCACCTTGTTTTGACAGCAAGCAAACGTGTACATGAGTGAAATCTAAGTTTCCCACAGCACCCTTGCCAGTCCTATTGGTCTTCAAACCAGCCAAGGGGACTCATCTTCCTGGTGTCATACCCTAGGTCTGGGGTACCCAATATGTGGTTTGAACCACTCACTCCCCGGGGAGGATCTCCAAGCACATGTAATCCTCCCCCTTCTGTGTTCCCTGCTAAGGGCACAGGTCCCAATCCTATTGCTTCTCTTCCCTTCCTTCTTGACTGTGTGTATCTTTCTTTCAACCTTCATTGTAGAAGAGCCTTTCTGCCAGTCTCCAGCTTGTTTGGAGTGAGAATTACTCCACATGTAGATGTATTTCTCATCTGTTCATGGGGGGAGGTGAGTTCAGCCTCCTCCTCCTGTGCCATCTTGATCTCCCAGTAGCCTACTGCAGGTTTTTAAAATTCTCTGGTTTTATCATTGTGAAAGCATCTCCTGTTTTTATCTTCCAAGCATTCCTCACAATCTCTGGTTTGCTAACTATATCCTTTCTCATTTGTGTACGTGTAGATAGTAGTTTTTGTGTCTAGTCCATCAGTATGAGTCAGTTATCACTTTTTACATTTTGAAAATACAAATACTGATTTTTTAAAAAGTTAATGCATCTGTATGGCTTAAAAGCCACATAGTTTTCTCTGTAGTCAATCAATGGCGTATTACTCGTTAGAATCAGGAGAAGGAAGAGGAAGAAAAAGAAGAAATAATACTCATGTTAAGAAAATCATAGACACATAAGAGAGGAATCTTTAGAAACATATTCTTCAGAAGCATATTATTTTTGAGTTCATGTGGAGCATTTACCAAGACGCACTGTATTCTGGGCCACACAACAGGTCTCAAGAAATTTTAACAGATTCAAATCGTGCAAGATATGTTCTCTGACCACGATGGAATTAAACTAGAAATCATTAACAGAAAGATGTCTGATAAATCCCCAAATATTTGAAAACTAATAGTAAAGTACACTTCTAAACAATCCAAAGGTCAAAGAAGAGATTAAGGGGCATTAAAATTATTTGGAATGGAATGTAAACAAAATACAACATATCAACATTTGTGAGATGCAGCTAAATCAGTGCTTAGATGGAAACATATAGCACTAAATGCCTATATTAAAAGAGAAAAAAGTCACAAATAAATTATCTAACTTCCAACCTTAAGAAACTGAAAGAATGAGGAACAAAATAAATCTAAATCAAGCAGAGGGAAGGAAGAGTTTGTTGCAAGCCAGGAAGTGTTTTGTAACCTGAGACAAAGCTAAGATGTTGAGGACTCTGAATAAAGCAAGGGTGAAGCATGTCTACTGTTATTGGGGACTGGCCCCAGGGAGAGGCCAGTGGGCCAGATTTAGGGTCTGTGGTTGAGCTGGTCATTTCAAATAGAAGTCTAAGTGAGGACTCTTTCTACCGTATGGTGACAAAAGATACTGAATCAAAGACCTAGGACAGACTGAGGGTTCCTTTTAGGCTTTGGGCCAAGGTAAATTGAGGTGACTACCCAAGGCTTGGTCCTTTGAATGACATGTACGTGTATGCCTGGAAGCAAGTGACTGGACAGAAAGAGCCAATTCAAAATCATATATCCTTCTTGTCAGCTATCTTTCTAACTTCCTGCCTCTAGGGAAAAAAAAAGGAAATCCAACCTTCATGCTAAGATTGCCCTTGAATAATGCTACTTCTCCTTTCTAGATTTTCCTTGATGTTTCTTTGAATGTTATTTTATCTGTGTCAAACTGTTCAGAGTAAGAAGAGAGCCAACAGCATGATTTTACTTAGGCTCTGCCCTGGCCCTCTCACTGGGGAGGGTCTACATATTCACACAAAAAATGAAGAAGAATAGGCATGTGCTGCTGCTTTCTAGAGGTGATGGAATGGTTTCTCCCCAGGCCAAATTCGACATAGAATGTAAATTTAAAAGAGCAGTGGTAGTGATGGTGGTGGTCATAGTGGTGGTTTGGTGCATATCAGAGAGAGAGAGTGTGTTTGTGTATCTGAGTGTATATAGGCTAGAGTCACAGTCCAGGGAGTTCTGGAGGGTTCAAGTTGACAGTCTTAAGATCTGTGATAAGGACACAGAGTTTAAGTTAACAAGTCAAGATTGCTTAGATATTATCATATATGCCCATCAGAGCTGAGATTATGGTCACCTTTCATTCCTTTAGTTTCACTCTCTCTTTCCTTTATTCTCAGTTTTACTCTTCCTCGTTCCTTCAGTGAGTAACTAGAGATCCAGAAAGTGAAGTGATTTGGGGAAAGATGAAAAAATCCCATTTATTTAGCAACAGAACAACCTAGGGAAAGTGGAAGATTTAAAGTGGCATAGTGTCAGAACCCGAACCAGACAAAGCCATCACAAGAAAAGAAAACCACAGACAACTAACATTAATAAACATTGCTGCAAAAATTCTGAACAGAACACTAGCAAACTGAATTTAGCAACATATAAAAATGATCACATACCATGATCAAGTGGGCATCATCCTAGGAATGCAAGGCCATTTCACCATATGAAAATCCATGAATACAGTGCATTATATTAAGAGTATAAAGGACAAAAACAGCATCTCAATAGATGGAGGGAAAGAATTGAACAAAATCCACCACGCTTTTATCAACAAAACCAAACCAAAACCAACTAAGAAGAAAAGGAAACTTCCTAATCCCCCACAGTTAACATCATACTTAAAGGTAAAAAACTAAGTCTTTCCCCTAATGTCTGGAACAAGCCCAAAATGTCTGTTCTCAACACATCTATTCAACATTGTAGTGGAGGTTCTAGCCAGGTATATTAGGCAAGAACAAGAAATAAAAGGCATTCAAATAGGAAAGAAAGAAGTAAAATTATGCATTTTCTTGGAATCATATGGTATGTAATTATATCTCAGTAAGGTGGTTATTTTTTTAATAAAAGGAACAGTGTGTCAGCCACAGATCAGGCTGTGCAATGGAGATGAAATTCAGAGTAGTGACTATGCAGCTCATTTGTCATGAAATAATATTACTTTCATGATTTGGCAATATTGAAGGAAGCAAATTTTCATGTTAATGATGTCTTCTTTTCTACCACCCAGCAGTATAATAAGATGAAGAAAGCATTCAGAAAAAGGGGCTTAATAGTCCTTAAGGGAAAAGGAACCTGTTAAAATTGAATCCATCAATAATTACTTGTTAATTTCTGTATGTGAGGCTCTGTTCTAGGTATACCATAGAAGAAAGAAATCCTTGAGAAACAAATTCCTAGCCTATAAATACTCTGTCCTTAACATAGGTTAAATTTGACTTTTGGGCCATAGTCCTAGTAGATGTAGGGTTTGTTTTCGTTTTTGTTTTTCCTTTCACATACTTTATTCATCATCCATCTTGAACAGTGGCTCTTGGTGGCCACTAGATGGAAACCTAACAACACCCCACATTTTCCAATGCTTTTTTTTTTTTTTTTTTTTTAAATCACTTGATTTGTTCAAACTAGATTTGAGGCATGAACAAAGCTGTCATGGTTTTTTTTTTTTTTAAGCTGTCGTTGGCTTTGAAAGCGTGAATTGTCATCTGTGTTTATTGCATAATTGCCCAGTGTGAGTGCTTTATTGTTGCTGTCACTCATTGCAGTCATCCAAACCATAAGTCAGTCTAGGTCGGCCACCTGTTTGGAGACCCAAGGTAGAGTGAGATTGGGCTCTTACCATTCACCTCCTCCATGCCACTCCAGGAACTCTGCTGTACTCTCTTCCCTTGTGGTAGGTTGTATTATTTACTCACAATTCTTTCTTCCCTCCCTGTCCTAATCATGACTTCACTGGTGGTGGTAAATACTTCCTTGCTCCCTGATTTTGGGTGTCCCAAGTCAATTTTTTTGGACAGTGGTATATGAGAAGACATAAGGTTTGCCAAATTTGACCAAAAGATGTAAATGTCCCTGCATGGTTGGGCTGGGCCTCTTATGTTTCTTGCATCCAGCATTTGAAGAACATGTCCTGGGCACATTGCAGAATAATGGGACATGTAGAACAGACATGAATCCACCCCAACTAAACTCAACCCATAGCCAAACCTAGCAGGTACCAGCTGACTCCAGCAAAAGTCATTCTCTAGACCTGTGAATGAGATTTTGAGGTTGCTTGGTAGACAGCTTTACTGCAGCAAAATTGCCTAAGGCAGCTCCCCAAAATGCAAGTTTCATACCTAGTTATTTTACTAACAGCAGCCAGAATTTGGTTACTCTCAGTTATGCATACAGTGGCTATTAGCCATTGCAGACTGGTGCCTGGTAAAGTCCATTTTCATGTTCTAATTCACTTTAACAAATGGTTTAACAAAAATTTGTCAAAGAGGAGAACTTTACCTTTATGTAGTTTCTAAGACTCAGTTACCATGAAAACCAGTAAACTTCAAGGAGCAACATGGCACTGTATTATACACACAAAGAAAAAAGTACCTCCTAGGTGCAAGTCATTTGGCTTTATTTCTTTATAGAATATGTACAGTCTGTTTCTTTTATAAAGTAACTTGCGGTGGAGATGGTAGACAGGCCCATGAAAAGATGCTCAACATCGCTAATCATCAGGGAAATGCAAATCAAAACCACAATGAGCTATCACCTCACACCTGTCAGAATGGCTGTCGTCAAAAAGCACAGAAATAACAAATGTTGGAGAGGGTGTGGAGAAAAGGGAACCCTTGTGCACTGCTGGTGGGAATGTAAATTGGTGCAACCACTATGGAGAACAGTATGGAGGTTCCTCAAAAAACTAAGAATGGAGCTACCATATGACCTCGCAATTCCACTTATGAGTATACATAGGAAAGAAACAAAAACACTACTTCGAAAAGATACATGCACCCCAATGTTCATAGCAACATTATTTACATTAGCCAAGATATAGAAGCAACCCAAGCGCCCATCAACAGATGAGTGGATAAAGAAGATGTAATATATATATATATATATATATACACACACACATACACACACATACATATATATGAATGTGTATATACAATGGAATACTCAGCCATAAAAAGAATGAAATTTTGCCATTTGCAACAACATGGATGGACTTGGAGGGCATTATGCTAAGTGAAATAAGTCAGACAGAGAAAGACAAATACTGTATGATATCATGTATATGTGGAATCGAGAAAATACAGCAAACTAGTGAACATAACAAAAAAAAAGAAACAGACTCACACATATAGAGAACAAATGAGTGGTTACCACTGGGGAGAGAGAAGGGAGGAGGGGCAATATAGGGGTAGGGGATTAAGAGGCACAACCTGGGCTTCCCTGCTGGCGCAGTGGTTGAGAGTCCGCCTGCCGATGCGGGGGACACGGGTTCGTGCCCCGGTCTGGGAAGATCCCACATGCTGCAGAGCAGCATGGCTGCTGAGCCTGCGCGTCTGGAGCCTGTGCTCCGCGGCGGGAGAGGCCAGAAAAATGAGAGGCCCGCATACCGCCAAAAAAAACCAGAGGCACTGCCTATTATATATAAAATAAGCTTCAGGGATATATTATAAAACACAAGGAATATAGCGAATATTCTATGACAACTACAAATGGAGCATAACCTTTAAAAACTGTGAATCGCTACATTGTACACCTGCAACTTAGGTAATATTGTATATCAACTATATTTCAATTAAAACAGGAAGAAAAAGTAGCATGTGGTAGGCAGAATAATGTCCCCCCAAAGATATTTACACCCTAATCCCTGGAATTTGTGAATATATTACTTTACATGACAAAAGGGAATTTGTCTGTGTGATTAAGAGCTTTGAAATGGGGAGATTGTCATGGATTACGTGGGTGGGCAAAATCTATTCACATGGGTTCGTAACAGAGGAGAGATTTTCCCAGTTAATAGTCAGAGGAAGATGAAACTGTGGAAGAATAGTGATAGAGATGGGCATTGCTGACTTTGAAGACTGAGGAAGAGGGATACAAGCCAAGGAATGTTGGAAGCCTCTAGAAGGTGGAAAAGACAAAGAAACAGATTTTACCCTGGAGCTTCCGGAAGGAACTAAGTCCTGAATATACCTTAATTTTAGCCCAGTGAGACCTGTGTTAGACTTCGGAGCTACAGAACTATAAGAGAAATGTGTGTTGGATTTTTTGTTTTTTTCCCATGGAACATGTTCCTTGATTTGATTTACAATGTTGTGTTAGTTTCAGGTGTACAGCAAAGTGAATCAGTTGCACATACATGCTTTTTTTTTTTTTTTTTTTTTTGGCGGTACACAGGCCTCTCACTGCTATGTCCTCTCCCGTCGCGGAGCGCAGGCTCCGCAGCCATGGCTCATGGGCCAAGCCGCTCCATGGCATGTGGGATGCTCCCGGACCAGGGCACGAACCCGTGTCCACTGCATTGGCAAGCAGACTCTCAACCAGTGCACCACCAGGGAAACCCCTTTTTTTTTTTTTTTAAAGATTCTTTTCCTGTATAGGTCATTACACAGTATTGAATAGAGTTCCCTGTGCTATACAGTAGACCCTTATTAGTTATCTGTTCTATATATAGTAGTGTGTATATGTCAATGCCAGTCTCTCAATTTATCCCTCCCTGCTGGTAACCATAGGTTTGTTTTCTACATCTGTGACTCTGTTTCTCTTTTGTAAATAAGTTATTTGTACCATTTTTTTTAGGTTCCACATATAAGCGGTATCATATGATATTTGTCTTTCTCTGTCTGACTTACTTCTCTCAGTATGACAGCCTCTAGGTGCATCCATGTTGCTGCACATGGCATTATTTCATTCTGTTTTATGGCTGAGTAATATTCCATTGTACACGTGTACCACATCTTCTTTATCCATTCCTCTGTCGATGGACATTTAGCTTTCTTCCATGTCTTGGTTATTGTAAATAATGCTACAGTCAACATTGGGATGCATGTATCTTTTCAAATTATGGTTTTCTCTGGAAGTATGCGCAGCGTGGGATTGCTGGCTCCTATGGTAGTTCTCTATTTTGTTTTCTAAGGAACCTCCATACTGTTCTCCATAATGGTTGTACCAATTTACATTCCCACCAACAGTGTAGGAGGGTTCCCTTTTCTCCATACCCTCTCGAGCATTTATTGTTTGTACACTTTTTGATGATGGCCACTCTGACTGGTGTGAGGTGATACCTCCTTGTAGTTTTGATTTGCATTTCTCTAATAATTAGAGATGTTGAGCATCTTTTCATGTGCTTTTTGGCCATCTGTACGTTTCTTTGAAGAAATGTCTAGGTCTTCTGCCCATTTTTCTATTCGGTTGTTTGTTTTTTTTGACATTGAGCTGCATGGACTCTTTGTAAATTTTGGAGATTAATCCCACGTCGGTTATTTCATTTTCAAATCTTTTCTCCCTATCTGTGAGTTGTCTTTTCATTTTGCTTATGGCCTTTTATGTTACCCTTGATTTCAGTACTGTACTTCTGACTTATAGATGACATTTCTGCATATGGAGGTGGTTTTCCATCCTTTTTCAGTGGGAAAGATCAATAGCTCATTGTCAAGGTAAAGAAGAGATGTGCATTGCCTTTCCTTGTTGGACTGAAGGACGTTTTAGGGAAAGGTGTTTGACCCCCTTCTCCCGACCTAGTTTCCCTTGGTCAATTCAACTAATAGCCATTACTCTTTCTATATGCTTATTTCCAACGAGAGTGTACTTTTGTGAGGGCTGCACAGTGTTTTATTCCCCCCTCCCCTGTCAACACTTTGGAACACATAATAGGTCTCAAATAATTGTGTAGTAGATTAACTACTAGTTATGTGGCTTAACTAAACCAACACCTCAAATGTGGCCCACAATTGCCCACTGACATTTTTTCTATTATTATTATTTTTTAATTGAAGTACAGTTGATTTACAATGTTGTGTTAATGACAAGTATTCCAAATTACAGGTAAGAATTTTTTTTTCTATTCATGTTGGAGTGAGTCAAGGGAATAAATAAATCAGCTCTTTGTTTCCCTCTTGAGCCAAAAACCAGTTGAGACATAAGACACGAGAATCAAATAGATAAGAGAGAAAAATATCAGCTTTGTCACTCTAAGATTGAATTGTACAATGAAACGGAACATATGGCCATAATGAGTCCCCCAGAACCTCCCTTCCTGACAGCATGTCTGAGAACGCAGCCTCCCACTTGCAGGGGGAAACCTTTCCTGGGGAACTTACCACAGGGAGTTTGTGAGAGAGGGTGAATCTTTGGGGTGGCGGGGTAGAGAGAGAGAGAGACAGACGGACAGAAGGGGTAAAGCTAAAGAGCCACACTGTGTTAGGTGGGTCTTCTGAGAGGCAGACTCTGAGACACAGGAGTGCAAAAATTTTATTGAGACATAAAGTTTTGAAAGATAGAAGAAGGAGAAAGCACAATTGGGCAGGAGAGCCTGGGATCTCAATGCACCTTTGACAAAATGTCTGCCAACCCATTGGGGAGCTCCACAGCAAGCACTGTCTATTAAAGGGGTACCACTTTGGGCTGAAATGCCAGGCCTCGGCACTCCTGCTATGTTCAGTCATTGGTTGGGGCTGCCCAAGAAGAAGAACATGGCTTTCAAACTCTGGAGGCTGTCAACTAACTTCACTTGTTGCAACTCACTGTCAAGTTCTTTCTGGAAGGGGGATCCGAGTGGCACCCCTCCAGGGCTGCCACACAGACCTACTGTGTTCCTTTTCCTACTGTCTCTGATTAGAAAAGTTACTCTTTCATCCCTGAAGAGGAATGGACAAGGGAGCAGAGAGAAGCTAGCTGTGTTGCTCCCATGTGTTTCTTTCTCAAGGAAAGAAGTGGAAACACAGAAAGAAATTCCAGTTAAGGAAAGGTCCTTTACACAAACATGAGACATAAGAAATAATTCCCTCTGCTTCTTGCAACCAGTACCAGGTAATCCCAGTTGCCTTCTGAAAAGGTCCTGTTAACTGGAGAGCTTTTTATATTTCCGAGCCAGAGATCTGGAGGGGACGCTGCGTAGCAAGATGGAAGAGAAAATAAGTAGGGGTGAGGATGACAAGAATGGAGCCAATGACGCTGGGCACTGTATGGAGGAAGGACAGAGAGAAAATCATTGTATCAAAGAAGGCTAAGAAGGGATTTGGGAGAAGATAAATGTCAGAGATATTAAAGTTGATTACTTTGGGTAGCATGTTATAAATTCCTTCTTGATCTCCACTGTGGAATCTTAAGAAAGTCTGCATTGCCCTCAGCTGCTCCTGTGAGAGTGGATTCTTCACAGGATGCTCAATGAGGTATTGACATGTATGCCTGGAGGAATATACCACGCAACAGAACTTAGTAGCTGAGACACAGTCTACCTTAGGTGTGCGTGATGCCAAAACCTATGCTGTCAACTGCTCAGCTTATACTGCTGTTGGTTGGCTTCCAAGGAGGGTGGCGGTGGTTCACAAAGTCAGTGGAACAGCTTAAAAATGATTTTTCCCTGAATATGCCAGAATTGTGGAGTTCCTTCTTGAATGGGCTTGTGTTCCAAAACCCGGGGTGTGGACCCAGAGAGTGGAGACACACTCTTTGTTTTCCGTAGTTGCTCCAGAGTAACTCTGCCTGGTTAGTCAACCCCCAAGGGTTCCCGTGACTTGGCAAAGAAGATAGCCGTGATCCTCCCTATCGTTGCATTCAGCCGTTACCATGGAGTTTATCCTGGGTCCCCCCTGGAATAGGTGACAGGTGATCAGAAGCAGTCCCTCTGGGTGGAACTACAAGCCCAGACAGCCGAACCAAAAGAAAGAAAATGCAGTCTCTGGTGAAGAGCAACGGAGAGAAGCTAAAAGCACAGACCCTGGATATATAAAATGAATACCCTCAAATCCTCCCATCACCGCCGTCATTGTTATTACTAAGAACAAGTCAATTGTAGGAGTCAGAAAAGGTCGGTCTCTGTCCCTTCCTTTTCCCCGAGGCTGCAGTGATGACTGCTCGCCCAGCTTCTGTCCAAACCCCGCTGCTTCTGGTTCTCTCCGGTCTTCATCTCCTGGCCTCGGTGCCCACTTTTCTCCTTCCGCTGCTAGTCCACTTTCTCCTCTTCCATAGGCCAGCCTTTGGTCTCCTCTTAGAATAACCATGGCAGCACAGAGCACGTAGTGTACTGAACTGCCACAGGCAGAGGCCAAACAAGAATGGGACAAGTATTGACCTCCCCTCTGGTTAGCAAGCACCATGTTTCCTTTTTGTTTTATATATATATATATATATATATATATATATATATATATTTTTTTTTTTTAGTGAAGTGTAGTTGATTTACAGTGCTGTGTTAATTTCTGCTGTACAGCCAAGTGAATCAGCTCTACATATATATATATATATTTCCTTTTTTTTTTACATTCTTTTCCATTATGGTTTATTATAGGATATTGAATATAGGTCTCTGTGCTATGCAGTAGGACCTTGTTGTTTCTCCATCCTATATATAAAAGCTTACATCTGCTAACCCCAGCCTCCCACTCTATCCCTTCCCCATCCCCTCTCCCTTGGCAACCACCGGTCTGTTTTCTACATCCGTGATTCTGTTTCTGTTTCATAGATAGGTTCATTTGTGTCCTACTTTAGATTCCACATATAAGTGATATCATATGGTATTTGTCTTTCTCTTCCTGACTTACTTCACTTAGTATGATAACCTCAAGTTGCATCCATGATGCTCCAAATGGCATTATTGCATTTTTTATGGCAGAGTAATATTCCAGACATCCTTCTAAAAATGCCTGTTCTGTTTTGATTAGCCGGCGTCCCATTTTGTGATTTGCCACCAAGAACCCTGACAAATACAGAGATTATGGAAGTTGTTAGATCGTAGAAGATTAGAGCCTGAAAAGAGTGTGGGGTGTCAGGTAAGAGAAGAGCTAATGGAGAGGAAAGAGATGTTCAGACTGAGTAAGAGCAGACGTCTAGGGTCAACTCGGAAATGTTTTACTTGTGAGACTCCCAGAAGGTGTGTCAAATCTAGGGGGAGTTTAGTGAAGGGGCAGTGAGTTCATCTGGGGACTTGTGGAATCTGAGTTTTCTGGGGACATCCAGAAGGAGATGTTTCACAGATGGCTGTGCAAATGTCATAGTCAATGGAAGCACCTGGGAGTGGGGGCAGAGGGAGAGCGAGAGAGAATATGACTGGCCCATGGATGTGGCTGAATTGGAGGGGAAATATATATTGAACAAGGGTTGAAGAGGCCAACAGCAGAATGCAGGAGGATGGTTAGCTTTACATAGTTCTCTCTAGATAAACCTTAGGTAAACCACGAAAGGACAAGGAAGGTAAGAAAAGAAGGGCACTGTTAAGAACTACGGAATGATCAAGCAGAGCAAGTGCTGAAAAGAGACTCATGGTAACGTGAATTAGTAAGCCAGTGATTCCTTTTGAGAGAGGAGTTTTGGTAGAGTTCCTTAAAGGGGAAAAATCTCTCCCTCCTCCTGTGTCGCGTAAATCCACCGCCTCTCCCCTGTCTCCTCTGGGTCTTCTTTCACTAACTGTATCCCAGTCCACTCCTGACTTTGTAACCTTTCCCACTCTGTTGGCTGCTCTGCAGTAAATGAACATAGCTAAGATACCCTTTCCACTGTTCTCCACTTGTAGAACTCCAGTTCCTCTTTGAAGACTCAGTGTCACCTCCACAGCGGATGTTGCCTAGGACCCAGGTAAGATTTAGACCCCTTTCCTCTCCTGCACTCACAGGGCACCTTGTAAGCCTCCTCTTTTAGCTCTTCCTCAGATAGATTGGTGGTATCTCTCTGTGTGTCCATCTTTTGCACCACGCTTGTGAGCAGGAACTGTGCCCGAGTCATATTATATTCCTAGTGCCAAGCATAGCGCAGAAAACTTCAAAGAATCCAGGATAATTTGTTGAAAGAATTTGGCTAAAAATTCTTGGCTCTTTTAATTGGGCCATTTGGCTAAAAATGTCCAAAGCTGCATGAATGCTCCCTCCTAGAATGTTTTATTTTAGGTTTATTTCTTGGATTACGGTTCTAAAAAATATTTTAAGGTGGAACTTTTACTTCTCCATCAACTTTATAGAAAAATTAAACTTTGGGGAGAAAGAAAATCATGCCCAGGGAATTAGCGCACAGAAAAAAAAGAGAATAGATCTCCTTGTTGCATGTGGCCTAGTTAATATCAGATATAACATGTTGTAAACCAAAAGTAATGTTACCAAAAAATAAACGTTAAAATACAGATGAAAGGGAAGGAGTCTATTCCTCCTCAGGCAAGGCAGTCGCTTTGCATATTAATGAAACTTAAATGACTCACAGTAAGAAAAATGATTGGAATAGATTGCAGTAACTTAAAAATGAGTACACTTTAAACAGCTTGTGTGATGACTATGTGATTATGGAGAATCAAAATGGCTAGTCCCACTCTGATGCTCCCAGAAGAGAGATGACTGCTGGCCCTTAATTAACAAAGCCACATGTGGAGCCCAGGAAGCTGTAGACACAAAGAAAGTTGACAGGTTGACTTTGTGAAATACGCAAAGATGTCAGTCTGGAAGGTGACAACTAGAATTCTGGGGCGTGTGAGGGTTAGGGATGTGTATAAAATCTTATAAACATCCAAGCCAGTCTAGAATATTCACTGAAAGTGACAAGAAAATGGAAGGAAACGGGAAAAGACAAAGAGCTGCATAAAGACAGGTGAAAAGTTTAAAATATTTGATGGCTTGAGATGACTTCGGGGCTTGTGGCAAATTACTGTAAAACATGGCTTGGCAAAGATTTCCTGTAACGTTTTAGGCTTTGCAGGCCCCAGGGTCTTTGTTGCAATGACTGACTGTGCAGTTGTAGTGCTAGTGTGTATGCAGCCACAGACAATAGGTAATAGATTGGGTGCGGCAGTGTTCCAGTAAAACTTTGTTTATCAAAACCCTTGGGGACCAGATTTGGCTTGCAGGCTGTAGTTTGCCAACCCGTACTCTAAAAACACCAGTTTGTGACAAAACAGCACATTGCGCAAAAGCTAGTATGTAAATATGTGTGTGTGATCGATAATTGTTGGTTCAATCATTGTTGTTCGGGTTTTTATTGTGCTTGGTATGTTTTTATTGTGCTTGGTCCGGTACTCACATGAGGGTATGGCTGAGTGAGTTGGTTAAATCGAGGCATCAGTGTTATTTTCCAGCGTCCCAGACGATTCCAAGGTGCAGCCACCACGTTTAACAAATAGGATGCTGAAGAATGCTACACAAAATTCAATGTGCCTATTATCCATCACCTTGGGTCCTGTTAAAATGCAGGTTCTGATTCAGTAGGTCTGAGGTAGAGCTTGGGATTTTGCATTTCTAACAAAGTGTCAGATGACACTGTCCTGCGGGTCCAGGGACCACATTTTGAGTAGCAAGGTGCTTGCACTGGCTTTCAATACCTGGGATGTCTTGGTCCTGCCCCTGAGACTGATGTAATTGGTCCTGGAGGTGTCCTGGGCATCGAGAGCTCTACAAACTCCCAGGTGGCTCTAAGGTGCGGCAAAGCTTGAGAACCTCTGTGCTCAATCCAGTGCGTGGTGACCTAAATTTTCGTTATTATGTCATCGGTAGCCCTGTTGGCCATTCTCCCCTTCCAATCCACCCATTCCTCTCCTTTTCAGGTCCAAACCTCCAGAAGATGGGTGGGATCAGGCTTAGCTTTTCATCCTTTCAGTCTTTGCCACCTCTGAGGAGTGGACTGTAGTTCAGGATGGAAAGAGGAGGGAGGCTCAGGCCACCTGGGTCGGGGAAGAATAAGCAGAACAGTTGTTCTAGGGGCCGATTTCAAGGGGAGGCTGGTTGAGACAAATGGGGACTTACCACAGAGGGCTGTCACAGCAAAACTCACCTCCAGGCTTGGGCCTGAGCTTGGGGCACTGAAAACAGCCATCTACCCTCCTGAAGCCTGGCAGCCACTGGCAGCCAAGCAGCTGGGAAGGATTTCTCCTTCTTGATATGCAGAGTGACACAGTTGGTCGAAAGGCAAGAGAGACCCCTAGTGGCAAAGTATAAAGGTGAAATCCTTTCATCAACAAGTCATAAACACCACAAATGAACTTAGCAGTAAGTGAATGATAATGATGGTAATGATGATAAGTGGTGGCTTACAAATAATATATGTCCTATATGTGCCAGGCACTGTTGTACGTATTTAGAAAACATTAACTCATTTAATCTCAGCAACCCAATGGGTTTGATGGCTTTTAAAAAATTTAGTTGATTGACAATATGTTTCTGGTGTACAGCAGAGTGATTCAGTTATACATATGTATTCTTTTTCATATTCTTTTTTCTTATTGTTTATTACAAGATATGGAATATAGTTCCCTGTGCTGTACAGGAGGTCGTTGTTGTTTATCTGTTTTGTGTAGAGTAGCTTGTATCTGCGAATCCCAAACTCCGAATTTATACCGCCTCCCCCCTTCACCTTTGGTAACCATAAGTTTGTTTTCTATGTCTGTGAGTCTGCTTTTGTTTTGTAAATAAGTTCATTTGTATCATATTTTAGGTTCCACATATAAGTGATATCATATGACATTTGTCTTTCTCTGTCTGACTTAACTTCACTTAGTATGATAATCGCTAGGTCCATCCGTGTTGCTGCAAATGGCATTCTTTCATTCTTTTTTATGGCTGAGTAACAGTCCATTGTATACCTATACCACATCTTCTTTATCCACTCATCTGTCGATGGCCACTTAGGTTGCTTCCATGTCTTGGCTGTTGTAAATAGTGCCGCTATGAACACTGGGGTGCATGTATCTTTACGAATTATAGTTTTCTACAGATATATGCCCCGGAGTGGGGTTGCTGGATCATGCTGTAGCTCTATTTTTCGACTTTGAAGAAACCTACAGACTGTTCTCCACAGTGGATGCATCAATTTACATTCCCACCAACAGTGTTCCCTTTTCTCCAAACTCTCTCCAGCATTTGTTGTTTGTAGATTTTCTGATGATGCCCATTCTAACTGGTGGGAGATGATACCTCATTGTACTTTTGATTTGCATTTCTCTAAGAATTAGTGATGTTGACCATCTTTTCCTGTGCTTCTTGGCCATCTGTATGTCTTCTTTGGAGAAATGTCTTCTGCCCATTTTTTGACAGGGTTGGTTTTGTTGTTGTTGTTGTTATTGACTTGTATGAGCTGTTTGTATATTTTGAATATTAAGCCCTTGTCTGTCACATCATTTGCAAATATTTTCTCCAATGGGGTTGACACTTTTATTATCCCTGTTTTACATATGAGGAAACTGAGGTGCAGAGAAGTGAAATAACATGCCCAAGTTCCCCCAATTTAGTAAGTGGCTCAACTGGGATTTGAATCCAGTCAACCTGTGGTGAAGGATCCAAGACAGCGAACTGCTTCTCCAAAACAGGAGAGTAAGAAGGATCTTCAGTCAATTTATAGTTGTAAACACTCACAAACAGCTGCTCAGCCTGTGCTTCCTGATATCTAGAGCAGAACAGTGTATATATATGTATGTGTATATATATATACATATCTATATCTATATCTATATATATATATACGTATATATATATATATATATATATATATATATAGTGAGGCTGTATCAGAGAGATAGCAGGGACTTCAAAGCAGACAGAGAAAGAGTGAAAAAAAACAAATTTGACTAAAAAGAGTAAAGGGGAAAATACCATTCAACACCATTTTCTGGAAACTAAACTCAAAGGACCATAATCCTCATTTTTAAGAAAGTATTGAAGCACAGTTATAGGGAAATGTAGAAAAAAATGACTCCTTAGCTAAACTTGTTCATATTTCAGTAAAAGTTAAAAGCAATCTAGTAACTCTAAAATGACTCAAGCTACTCATGTGTCTTTGAATATAGGATACGAAGTCTGAAAATTTCTAACTCTGACCTTTGTAAAGTATACACGACACAGAAGAAACAATATGTTTTGAGTATTTTTTCTCAGACCTAGACAACCTTAGGGTTTACATGGGAACAGATTTCATCAGCTCAAATAGAGAATGGAGTGAGAGAGGGTAAGAGTTTCAAAATGGGAAAAGAAAAGACAAAACCAAACCAAACATAGAAAAGCAGGTCTGTCGTTTCCTTGGGAAATCCTTTTACTGGGAAATAATTGTCTTTCTACCTATAGTCAAGAAGACAAGGTAATAGGCTCATGCCTCTCCACATCGAGAAGGGAGAAAGCAGAGACCACACTGAGAGTAAGAACAGGCTGATTTTTTTTTTTTTTTTTTTGCGGTATGTGGGCCTCTCACTGTTGTGGCCTCTCCCGTTGCGGAGCACAGGCTCCGGACACGCAGGCTCAATGGCCATGGCTCATGGGCCAAGCCGCTCCGCGGCATGTGGGATCCTCCCAGACCGGGGCACGAACCCGTGTCCCCTGCATCGGCAGGCGGACTCTCAACCACTGCGCCACCAGGGAAGCCCAGAACAGGCTGATTTTGAGATAAACTCTGAGCAGACACAGGTGGCCACGGTCTGGAATGAGGCAGTGGTCCAAGTGGGACCAGCAGCTCTCTAGGTGTTCCAGTGTCTCATCCCATCCTCTGAGTGTTGGCTGCTCTGGGTTTGGGGCCGCCTGTGCCATAAACTCTCTACTTCCTTTCTGGTGAGCTTATCTACTCCATGACCTCAACCCATCTATGTATATTGTATAGGCTAATATGTCCCACATGTATTTTTCCAAACCTGACATCCCCCTGAGCTCCAGATTCATTTTTCTGGCTACCTGCATGACAGTTCCTCTTGGGTATCTAATAGGCATCTCAGATTTTACATGACACGCCTTCCCAGCCCCTCGAGTCCCCCTGCAAACACCCCCAGATTAATAAATAGCACGACCATCAGCCAGGGTGTTCAAATCCAAACTTGAGCCTAGATTATTTTCGTCATTTCCCATTCCTCACCTCTGGTCCATAAAGCAGATCCTGTAGACTCATCCAGTTCATCTGAAATTTGTCTGCATCTCTTCATTTCCTGTACCAACACCGCAGTTCAAGCCCCCATTGTGTCTCTGGGCTGCTACAGTGATCTCTTAACTGGTCTTTCAGCTTCAACTGTCCTCATCCTCTACATTTTTCAATGCAGCCAGAGTCAGAGTAACTTGGCTTAAGCTTCAGAGAGCTTTATTCTACTTGATATTCAATATCACAAATTGACCTCCAGCCTGGACCGTACGTTTTTCAGTCCTTCTATTGAGGTAATTTGGGGTTTGGGGTACCATGTTACCTTAATGGAAGAAAGAGTACAGTAAAAACACCTACATTTGCACATGTTGTAAGGGCAGTCTGCCTGTCCAGCATGGTGACTAGGGAGTCACCCCTATGTTTGTGTGCAGGCCAGCCTGAGGCTCAGTTACCATTATCACTGTTGCTCAGGGTGAGCTTGTCAAAGAGGGACCCTGCCAAGCTGGCTTCTGGGGTCTCCATCTTGCTTCCCAGAATCAACAAACACTAACATTTACATATTTTAGTGAACTCAGAGTTTTCAGGTAAAGTTGAAGGACCCTTTATTTTAATCCCTGTCCCATCCCATTCCTCCAGAAGCAACGCTACTGTGATTTTTATACCGTGTTTTTATACTCCTGCTATTCGCAGGCACCCGCATTCAGCAGGGCCTCACCTCACCACCCCCCATATACCCACATTGTTTATAAGGGGAAGATGGATTTTGCACTTTCCAGGGCCCCATGGAATGCCTTCTCCCTCCCTCTGTGGAGATCCTGAGCTGCATGTGGGTGTGGCATGGGTGGGTGGAGAGCCTCCTGGATACCTGTTTTAAAAAGTGAGCGATTTGCACAAGGAACCAAGGAGAGACCTTTATTTCTTTAGGAACCAAATAACTTTATTGGAAGAAACGGAAAAAGTGGAAGAAAAAAACTTAAGTGATAACGTAAAGTCCAGGAAAAGAGAGTCCTGCACTTGTTGCAAAAAACAAACAAACAAAAAAAACCCCAAAAACTTAAGCGAACTTCTTCTGAAAGGGCAGTATTGCCGTCTGCATGGCAGGCACGGTGACCAGGGCTCTGGTCACCCCGTGGCTCTGGGGAGGTCCAATCCAGGCTCAGTTCTTGTCGCTGTCGCCCAGGGTGAGCTTGTCAAAGAGGGACTCTGCCAGGTCGACGTCCGGGGCCCCCATCATGCTCAGGGTGGTGACATGATCCTCCAGCTCTCTGATGAACGCCACCTGCTGGCTGAGGTAGTGAGTTGCCAGGAAGTGGCACAGGTGGTGGTCGCTCTTGTCGGTGGCCAGCTGGTACAGGTAGAGCAGGCTCTGGTACACGCACTTCTCCAGGAACAAGGCGCACTTCATGGCCTTGAGGCCGCTGTTCCAGTTGTCACTGACTGGCTTCCCGATGTCGTGGAAGTCGAGGCGGCCCCTGCGGTTGTTCTGCAGGCGTATCAGGTTCCAGACCTGCGAGCTGTGCTCGCTGGAGCGGTACACGAAGAACCAGGTGAAGTACTTGAAGGGCACGTCGCCATTGCGGCGGAGGTAAAAGGCCACGTCCAGGCAGAACATGGAGGCGTGGAACTCCAGGGTGAAATGGC
Source organism: Hyperoodon ampullatus (assembly GCF_949752795.1). NCBI lineage: Eukaryota > Metazoa > Chordata > Mammalia > Artiodactyla > Ziphiidae > Hyperoodon > Hyperoodon ampullatus. The sequence continues at coordinate 34,048,292 of NC_136913.1, forward strand.
TGTTGACGGCGGCCTCGCAGTCGGGGTGGTAGTTCCAGCGCCCCTGCGAGGGCGGCGCTTGCTTCATGGTGGACGGCTCGGGCATCGTGGCGGGCGTGAAGGCCAAGGTGAAGGCGGAGCCGCGGGGCCTGCAGTCGCTGCCTCGGAGCTCTCCCGTGTGGTCGAAGAGGGCGGCCGCTCTGGGACAGACCGGAAATGGGGTCCGTTACGGGAGGTAGGCGCTGGGCTTGCGGTTCTGTTACCGGAAGTGGTCGTGTGGGGTGGGCGGGGCACGAACGCTGCTGCCACGTTCCATCACAGCCTGGGTGAGGCAGGGTGACTTTGACCTGCGCACCAGGTATCTATTAAGTTTTTAACTTTGCAAAAGTATTTGTTTCCAAGGACTTTCTCTTGTTCTCTAATTGTACCCTCTTATAGCACCGTGTTCTCATTTTATAAACCCATTGTCTCCCTTAAAATTCTGAGAATATGAATTTGTAATTTTTGGTACTGTTCTCTTCCGTTTCCTGTATTATAGTTGTTTTTTTCTCCAGAAATAGTTCTGTTTGTTCATCATGATCTTCTCTTTGACTTTCCTCAAATATCTGGCAAACATTTGTCCATTCGTATCTGGGAGTAAAGGAGTCATGTGATCAGCCAAGGTAACTAGCATGGATCTGATCTACAGTTGGGACGCCCATTTCATAAGAGACTTCTCCTCTGAATGGAGGGGCTCAGTGTGTCAGTTAGGGAGTCTTTTCTATTCGGGGTACATGGTGTGGAGCTTGTAGGTAAGATAGGGAGCATCCCAAGTGCCAATAAGCTTGGCATTTTCTGACATTAGAAGACTTTCGTGTATCTCTTCTGTAATAGATTGTGTCGTTCTGTTTTGTTTCTTCCTCTTCTGCTGAGCGGGTCTGCGGTTATCTGAAACCTGCTCTCGTATGGGTTCCCTTCCTGAGCCTTTGAATGACATAAGGAGACTATCACCCCATCGCCTGCACCACCACTGTGCACTGGATCTTAGTCAGAACAAAAAATAAAAATGTACTGTCTTAGGCCAGCAAGACTTGGGATATTTGTGACAGCAGTTAGCCTACCCTGACTAGTTCCCCAAAGGAAGTTCTGGATGACTACAGGTTATAAGCCGTTGCAAGCTTATAGCATTTCCTCTTGGTGCAAATGCAGATCCCAAAGTTAAACAGTCTAGATAGAGCTGAATCGTCATGCTCTTATTTCTTTTGCTAAATTCACCAATAATATATACCAGTCCTGCTCCCTTTTTCCCTCCTGGAGAGTGGAATGAAAAATCCCTCAAAGACCCATGAAGCACAAGGAGTAAGTTTTTCCATTTCCCTCAGTGCTGGGGAACAAACCCAGGCTGGTCCTCAGGTGCCCGGCCTTAAGCCGACAACAGGAGGCATAAGGGGTGGGACTGGGACTGGCTGACCCCTGAACCAGTCAGCTATGGTGAGGGAGATGTGGGTCAGGTAGGAACGGGGGCGGCCCCGGAACCACATAACTGGAGGATGTGTTTGTGTGGGGCAGCTCCCCCGAAGAGGAGGATACTGGTCCAGTGCTGGCAGCGGAGCTAGGGAGGTGGTCCAGGGATTGTACCAGTTAGCCTTCCGTGTTGGAGTGTGAGGGCTGTAGGCTGGAGGGAGTCCCAGACCTGTGTGTGTCTCCTCCACCACAGAGCACGCCGGGCGCTTAGCACCTCATTTGCTGAGCAGTTCCTCGCCTTTGGAAAAGAGGAGAGAGAGAGAAAGGAGCAACAACAGTGGGCTCAGAAAGGCCTGGAACAACCAGTTTGAGACATCTGTGGGGGTGGAAAATGGCTTCAGCTCCCAAATGCAGCCTCTGGAGTCCCTGGGGCAGGGTTGCCTGGCAGTGCTCTCCATGAAGGCCAGGGTTCGGGAGCCTGGCCGCAGTGAGCACTGGTTAACCAAGGGGACCAGGGCACCAGTCCCAGTGAAAGATTTGATGAGTCCTCAGCAGACCCGGTGATTCCCTGCCTTCTCACTAATCCTCGCCATTCCGTGAGGGAGGATTGTTTTTATCATCTCCCACACGAGGATACTGAAGTCTGCGATATAAACTTCTTGTGCAAGACGATGTGGAAACTGGAGTAAAGTCAGATCTGACTCTCAGTTACACCCCTAGTGACCTCAGTGAATAAAATGGGGTATACACAGGACACTGTGTCATGTGGTTTCTTGAGGCCTCTCCCAGGTTTACATAATGAGAGAACAAAGAGGTGCAGACAGACAGCTGTGCTGATTGTGTAGCAGCTCAGTTACCCCCCTGCCCCCCTTCTCGGCACAGTCCTGACCTTCAGCGAGGCCAGCTTTCCCGTACCCAGCCATACAGGACAGTCTCTTCTTGCTCAGCTTCTACTAGGAAAGAAGCTTAAGTAAATTTTTAAAAATTTATGAAGAACCACAGTTTGAGATGGAACAAATCTTTTCCTCAGCAGGCCGCCAAGCCCCTGAGCACGGCCGGGACGAGGGTGTTGAAGCTGGGCATCACTCCTGTCCTGTGCCTCCTGGCCAACCCCTCCAGCTGGGTTGTTCGTGATTTACATTCTGCTGGTCTCATGGATAGGTGACATTTCCTCTTCAGTTTGTGATCTCTCATCCTTTTTCAATGGGGGTCATCAATATTTCATCCTAGGGTTAGAACAGAGACCTGGGTTGCCTTTCCACGTAGACTACAATCAGTTTTCTAGAGAATTATTGAGCACCTCTCTCCCAAACTCCTGTCCCTTGGTCGATTCTCCACATAACCATTGACACGTGTGTATGCTTCTTTGCAACCAGAGTGTACTTTGTGAGGTCTTATGAAGATCACCACCCGTCTCCCTCTCTCCACAGTGTGATGCACGTAAATCCGCCAAAATTGCTCACTGGTTCTGTGTACCTCTTTGGCATAATTACACCACACTTCTCCAATGTGGACCCTATTTCTTCACACCTGATTTTTTAATCGGGCGGGGAGGGGTAGGGCTGAGAGGTCAGAAAACCACCCATGTTGTGCATTTAGTGGCCAGCAGTGGACTCAGACCCATTTCTTATAGAAACGAGCGCAAAGAGCAGTGGGGATCATCACTGGTCCTCAGTGCTTTCCTGACCGTTATTTTATGATTGAGCACGTGTTGTTCAAAAATCCAATACCTCAGTTGTACTTCTTAATCCCGAAGGAGTTCAAATGATTCCTCTGTCCCATGAGGCCAGAGACTGTGACTCCCTTGTGGAGCCTTCTAGTCTAGCTGTGGTCCTGTGATTACTGACTGCTTCTCAGATGCTCCGTTTGACCCAAGGAGGGGTGAGGAAGAACCGCTACAGGAGGAAGGTAAACAACACAAGTCTTGGGGGTGGGCTCAGCCCCTCAGTTAGTGACGCTATTGTCCAGAAATGCCTGGGGCCCTCACATGCGCCATACTGCTTGAGGCAGCCCTCCCAGACATTTCCCCTTTGGGAGCCAGTATTGTGATTGGACCCGCCCCCCACCACCACCACCACCTTGCGGTTCGTATTATGATTGCAAGACGCACTTCAGTGACAACCATCAGGGAACTTTGAAAAAAAAAACATGGTTTATGGCTCACAGGTCCTGGAGGACACATGGCACGCGTGGAGCCACACAGCGAGGTCATGGGTAAAACGAGAGTACGTGTGCAGGCCTGGGGTCCTTTATTGGGGTCTAGCATGGGATGCCTGGGGTTTCCCAGGTTCAGTCTTTATTGGTGAATTTAAAACATGAGCGGGAATGAAAATGCCAGAAGAGAAAAACAAGTGGTCAGATGGTCAGTTCCCTAAGTGGACCAGAGATCTCCGAAACAAAGGAAGCTTCTGTGGTGGGGCCGCCTGGCTCTTCCTCTAGTCCTGTAGCTGGCAGTGTGTTTATTTAAGATAGCTGTCTTTGAAGTGGGTGCCTAGGCAATCCGAAGCTTAAGCTCAGGCACTTGCATTACAAAAACAAAACAAAACAAAACCCAACTGTCTGGTGCTTACACTATATTTACATAAAGATGCCCTATCTTATTGTACATCCTCCAGGGCAAGGATTGGTTACAAAAATGGCTGAGGGAGCAAGAGTGTCCTTCGTAAGTCTGCTCTATGGTTTCTCTTCCAGTTTTACTGAGATATAATTGATGTGTAGCGCTGATAAGGTTGAGATGTACAGCATAATTGTTTGACTTACATGGATCATGGAGTGATTACCAGTATGAGTTAGCATCAATCATCTCATATAGATACAAGGAAAAAAAAATGTTTTTCCTCGTGATGAGAACACTTAGGATTTACTCTTAACAACTTTCATGTATACTCTACAGCAGTGTTAATTATATTCATCATGTTGTATATTACATCCCCAGTACTTATTTATCTTAAAGCTGGAAGTTTTCACTTTGTGACCGTCTTCATCCAATTTCCTCTCCCCACATGCCCCACCTCTGGTAACCAGAAATCTAATGTCTTTTTCTGTGAGTTATTTTGTTTTGATTCCATATATAGGTAAGATTATACAGTATTTGTCTTTCTCTGACTGATTTCACTTAGCACAAGGCCCTCAAGGTCTATTCATGTTGTCACAAATGGCAGGATTTCCTCCTTCTTTATGGCTGAAGAATATTGCGTTGTATATATGTATCCCATGTCTTTGTCCATCTACAGATGAAAAGATAACATTTAGGTTGTTTCCATGTCTTGGCTATTGCAAATAATGCTGCTCTGAACATGGGGTGTGGGGTAGGGACAGATATCTCTTCAACATAGTGTTTTCACTTCCTTCTGATGTATTCCCAGAAGTGGAATTGCTGGATCATGTGGTTGTTAATTTTTTTGAGGAATCTCCATACTGTTTTCCATAGTGGCTGTAGCAATTGTAATTTCACCATCAGTGCATAAGGGTTCCCTTTACTCCACATGCCTGGTGGCATTCCTTATCTCTTGTCTTTTTGATGCTAGCCATTCTAACAGGTGGGAGGTGATAGCGCATGTGGTTTTGATTTGCATTGCCCTAATGCTGTTGAACATGTTTTCACGTACCTGTTGGTCGTTCATATATCTTCTTTGTCAAAATGTCTATTCCAGTCCCTTGCCCATTTTTTAGTTGGATTGTTTGTATGCTATTGAGTTGTATGAGTTCTTTACATATTTTGGATATGAACCCCATATCAGATATTTGGTTTGCCAGTATTTTTTCCCATTCCATAGGTTGTCTTTTCATTTTGTTGGTTGTTTCTGTTGCTCAGCAGCTTTTTAGTTTGATGTAATCCCACTTATTTATTTATTTTTTAAATTTTGTTTGCTTGCGCTTTAAGTGTCATGTACCAAAAATTCATTGCCAATACCCATGTTAAGGAGCTTTTTCCCTACGTTTACTTGTAGTAGTTTTATGGTTTCTGGGTTTACATTAAAGTCTTTAATCTATTTCCAGTTAATTTTTGTGAGTGGTGTAAGATAGGGGTGTAATTTCATTCTTTTACACGTGAAGATCCACTTCTCCCAGCCACATTTATTGACGAGACTGTCTTTTCTCCACTGAGTATTGTTGCCTCCCTTGTCAAATATTACTTGACCATATGTATTTGGGTTTATTTCTGGGTTCTTGATTCTGTTTCAGTGGTCGAGGGGTCTCTTTTTATGCCAGCACCGTAGTGTATTGATGACAGTAGCTTTACAACATAGCTTGAGTTCATGAAGTGTGATGCCTCCTGGTTTGTTCTTTTTCAGGATTGCTTTGACTATTCAGGGTCCTTTTTGGGTCCATCTGAATGTTAGGATTGTTGCTTCTATTTCTGTAAAAACTGCCATTGGACTCTTGGTATGGATTGCATTAAATCTATGGATGGCTTTGGGTATTATGGAAAGTTTAACAATATTAATTCTTCCGATCTATGAACAAGGAGTCTCTTTCCATTTATTTATGTCATCTTTGATTTTGTTCATGAATGTCTCATAGTTTTCAGTGTAGAGATCTTTTGCCTGCTCCGGCTGTATTTTTTCCTAAGTATTTTATTGTTTTTGATGCTCTTGTAAGTGGGATCATTTTCTTTGCTTCATTTTCAGATAATTCTTTGTTAGTGTATAGAAACGCTACTGAGTTTTGCATGTTAAATTTGAATCCTACAACTTTATGGAATTTATTGATTAGATGGTAAGTTTTTTGGTGGAGTCTTTAGGAATTTTTTTAGATATAAAATCATGTCATCTGCAAATAGAGACAATTTTACTTTTTCCTTTAAAATTCGGATGCATTTTATTTGTTTTCCTTGCCTGATTGCCCTGGCGAAACCATCCAGTACTATGTTGAATAGAAGTGGTGAGAGTGGACACCCTTGTCTTATTTCTAATCTTAGAGGAAAGCTTTCAACCTTTCAACCTTTATTCTTATATTAGCTGTTAGCTTGTCAACATTATGACCATGTTATGTATTGTTATTAAGTTGAGGTAAATTCTTTCAATACCTACTGTGTTAAGAGTTTTTTGCTTTTTAATCATGAACAGATGTTGAATTTCATCAAATGCTATTTCTGCATCTATTGAGTTGATCATATGATTTTTATTTTTCATTCTATTAATGTGAGGTATCACACTGATTATTGTGGATGTGTTGCAACATGCCTACCTCTCAAGATAAATCCCACTTGATCATGGTGAATGGTCTTTGTAATGTGCTGCTGAGTTGAGTTTGATAGTATTTTATTGAGAATTTTGAATCTATATTTATCAGGTATATTGGCCTGTAATTTTCTTTATTGGTGGTGTCCTTTTCTGGCTTTGGTACAAGGGTGATGTTGGCCTCGTAAAATGAGCTTGAGAGTGTTTCCTCCTCCTCTCTGATTTTTTTTGGAAGAGTTTGGGAAATATTGGCATTAATTTTTTATTTTTAAAAATTTTATTGGAGTATAGTTGATTTACAATGTTGTGTTAATTTCAGGTGTACAGCAAAGTGATTCAGTTATACATGTACAGACACGTATCCTTTTTCAAATTCTTCTCCCATTTAGGTTATTGCAGAATACTGAGTAGAGTTCCCTGTGCTATACAGTAGGTCCTTGTTGCTTATCTTTTAAAAATATAGTAGTGTGCATGTATGTGACCGCCAAACTCCCAGTTTATCCCTGAGCCCCACCTTTCCCCTTTGGTAACAACAGGCTTGTGTTCTAGGTCTGTGAGTCTGTTTCTGCTTTATGCATAAGTTCATTTGTATCTTTTTTTAGATTCGGCATATAAGCGATATCATATGATATTTGTCTTTCTCTGTCTGACTTACTTCACTATTGAAGTAAGTATGAAGTATGATAATCCCCAGGTTCACCCATGTTGCTGCAAGTGGCATTATTTCATTCTTTTTTTGTTTGTTTTTTGAAGATGTTGGGGGTAGGAGTTTATTAACTCATTTATTTATTTTTGCTGTGTTGGGTCTTCGTTTCTGTGCCAGGGCTTTCTCTAGTTGTGGCAAGCGGGGGCCACTCTTCATCGTGGAGCGCGGGCCTCTCACTATCGCGGCCTCTCTTGTTGTGGAGCAAGGCTCCAGACATGCAGGCTCAGTAGTTGTGGCTCATGGGCCTAGTTGCTCCGGAGCATGTGGGATCCTCCCAGACCAGGGCTCGAACCCGTGTCCCCTGCATTAGCAGGCAGATTCTCAACCACTGCGCCACCAGGGAAGCCCCTATTTCATTCTTTTTAATGGCTGAGTAGTATTCCATCGTAGATGTATGTACCACATCTTCCTTATCCAGTCATCTGCTGATGTACATTTAGGTTGTTTCCATGCCTTGGCTATTGTAAATAGTGCCGCAGTGAACATTGGGGTGCATGTATCCTTTTGAAACATGACTAACTTTACTGTTGTGTTTGGGTTCCTCATTCTTTTTTGTGTGTGTATCTATTGCAGATTTTCAGTTTGTGGTTACCATGAGGTTTTGACATAGCAGTCTATATACAAATAGGTTGTTTTATGTTGCCGGTCTTTGAATTTCAAATGCATTTCCAATATCCTGCATTTGTACTCTCCTGTTCTCACGATTGCTGGTTTTGATATCATGTTTGTGTGTGGATGATTTCCTACCTTTACTTTATGTTTGCCTTTACCGGTGAGCTTTCCCATTTGTAATTTTCTTGATTCTAGTTGTGGCCTTTTCTTCTCCTCCTAGAGAAGTTCCTTTAGGATTTCTTGTCAAGCTGGTTTTGTGGTGCTGAATTCTCTTAGCATTTGCTTGTCTGTAAAGCTTTTGATTTCTCTGTCGAATATGAACGAGAGCCTTGCTGGGTAGAGTATTCTTGGCTGCAGGTTTTCCCCTTTTATCACTTTAAATGTATTGTGCCACTCGTTTCTGGCCTGCAGGGTTTCTGCTGAAAAATCAGCTGTTAACTTTATGGGGATCCCCTTGTATGTTATTTGTTGCTCTTCTCTTGTTGCTTTTAATGTTTTTTCTTTGTATTTACTTTTTGTCAGTTTGATTAACATGTGTCTCAGCATGCTCCTCCGTGTGCTTATCTTGCATGGGACTCCCTGCGCTTCCTGGGCTTGAGTGAGTGTTTCCTTTCTCATGTTAGGAAAGTTTTGGGCTATATTCTCTTCAAATATTTTCTCAGCCCCTTTGTCTCTCTATCCTCCTTCTGGGACCCCTGTAATGGAAATGTTGGTGTGTTTAGTGTTGTCCCCGAGGTCTCTGAGAGTGTCCTCATTTCTTTTCATTTTCTTTCTTTATTCTGTTCTGTGGCAGTGATTTCCACCATTCTGTCTTCAAGCTCACTTATTCGTTCTTCTGCCTCAATTATTCTGCTACCGATTTCTTCTAATTTGGTTTTCTTTTTAGTTATTGTGCTCTTCATCTCTGTTGGTTTGTTCTTTAAATCTTCTAGTTCTTTGTTAAACATCTCTTGTATCTTCTCGATCTGTGCCTCCATTCTTTTTCCGAGATCTTGCATGGTCTTTGCTGTCATTACTCTAAATTCTTTTTCAGATAGGTTGCCTATCTCCACTTCATTTAGTTGTTATTGTGGGTTTTTATCTTGTTCCTTCATCTTCAACATATTTCTCTGCTGTCTCACTTTCTCTGACTTTCTGTATTTGTGGTCTCCTTTCTGCTGGCTGCAGGATCATAGCTCCTCTTGCATCTGATGTCTGCCCCCTGGTGGGTGAGGTTGGTCCTGAGGCTTGTGCAGGCGTCCTGGTTGGGGGGGACTGGTGCCTCCCCATTGGTAGGTGTAGCTTGTCCCTCTGGTGTGCAGGGCCGTGTCAAGGGGTGTGTTTTGAGGTGGCTGTGAGCTCAGGACAGCTTTAGGCAGCCTGTCTGCTGATGGGCAGGGTTGTGTTCCTGTGCTGCTGGTTGTTTGGCCTGAGGCGTTCCAGCACTGTAGCCTGTAGGCTGTTGGGTAGGGCCAGGTCTTGATGCCAAAATGGTGACCTCTGTGAGAGTTCACGCCAATCAATACCCTCTGGGTCCGTTGCCACCTGTGTCCTTGCCCCCCCACCAAGTGAGCCACAGCTGACCCCCACCTCCCTAGGTGATCCTCCAAGACTCATAGGTATGTCCAGCCCAGGCTCTTATGGAGTCACTGCTTTGTGCTTGGTCCTAGTGCATATGAAACCTTGTGTGCACCCTTCTGGAGTGGCATCACTGTTTCCCCCAGTCCTGCACTCAAGCTCAGCTGGCCTTCAAAGGCAAATGCTCTGGGAGTTGCTCCTCCCGATGCCAGACCCTCAGACTGAGGAGCCTGACGTGGGGCTCAGGACTCTCACTCTTGTGGGAGAACATCTGTGATATAATTATTTTGCCGTGTGTGGGTCACCCACACCTGGTGGGTATGGGATTTGATTATGTCACGAAAGTGCCCCTCCTACTGTCTTGTTGTGGCTTCTTCTTTGTCTTTGAAGGTAAGCTATCTCTGTTGATAGGTTCCAGTCCTTTTTGTCAGTGGTTGTTGAGCAGTTAGCTGTGGTTTCGGTGTTTACATGAGAGGAGGTGAGCTCAAGTCCTTCTGCTCTGCCGTCTTTTCCAGAATCGAGGGGCTGCTTTTGGTTTGCATGCTTGCTGCCTCTTTCCTCAGCGTGTACTGGCCATTATCCCCTGGATATGGGGTGTGCAGGTGCAGCAGCGCTTGCGTGCTCCCAGGGTGGTGGGGGCAGGGCTTGGCACCTGCTCACACGTCTCCTAGAGTCGGCTGCAGTCCTTGCACTCCCGGGACATCAGGCATGGGGCTTGGCGCCTGCCTGTGGGTCTTCTAGGGGCAGCTGCTATCTGCACTCTCCCAGGACAGCAGGAGCAGCGCTTGGCACCTGCTTGTGGGTTTTGTAGCGGTATCCTGTGCCCACTTCTGGAGCCCACAATGGCGTCGGTGAGTCGCACCTGCCGTGGTAGCTCCTGTAGTTGGTGTCTCGTTGCCTGGGGGTGCTCACAGGGAAAGAAGCTCTTATAGTGTTCCCACCCCTCTTCTCGTGTGTCCCCAAATAACGGCACCGTGCCTCTGTGGCAGGCCCTGGCTTCTTCGGAGTACACCCTCAGTTGCCACAGTCCGGCCTCTTCAGGCTGTCTCCGCACAGCCAACCCCAGTCCTCTCTCTGGGTCTGACCTCTGAAGCCTGAGCTTCAGTACCCAGCCCCCACTTGCAACAAGTGAGGCAGGGAGACTGCACTGAGCTTCTGGCCTAATCTTTTTAAATGTTACTCACGAATGTAAGTACCACCGTTTTGAGTTAATCACTTGCGTGATTGCTTATTGGAAGAGTGCCCTAATGTGATTCTTTCATCAAACAGTTCTTTTGTGGTATCATTGGTTATATTTACTATCACAGAGCTCTAGTTGAAGTTAGCTCTCCTCGGTGACTTCAACACCCACACTAATGACACTTCTGATAGCCTCTTCACTGGGTTCCTGGACCCTATTAACTCCAGTGATCTCCACTTTTCTCTTGCTGTTTGTGGTCACGTTCACACTTGTCTGACAGCAGAGCACCAGCTCCAGAGTCTCAGTGAATCTTTCCACCTCTCCAGCTTTCACTCGTTTTGAACTTGGTCTTCGCTCCCTTTGTTGTCTCTCATAAACGTTCAGCACAGTCCTAGAATCACAGCCCCTTTCCCGTGATTTACCAGTTCCTTCCTCTGGGGTAAGTGCAGTCTTCTCTTTTTTCTGTCAGGAAACAAAAGGCTTCGATGCAGTCTTAGAGAAAGCTCTGAACCATGTGGATGTATTCATCCTCTCCAACCTCATTTGCTCTTGCACTGCCACGCAGCAAGCATGTTTTTAACCCCTCAATTATGTTGTATGGAATGAGCCACAGTGGTAGGAAATACCATTGATCTCAAATGATCTTTCATTCATTCATTCAACAAAGATTTATTGAATATTTATTATCCCTACAGCTTTACTCCACAGATTTTTAAAATAGTAATACTCTTCAACGGTTATATTCATACTAAGGGGTGATAATGGATGGTGTTTCTGAGATATTTTATACCTCATCATTACTTCCTAGGTAAGTAGGTAACAGTAAAATATCTGAGATAGCTAAGAGAAGCCTAAAACTTAAAAACTAACTTTTCTAAGGGAAAATCAACAAACAAGCATGGACTGCGATCTCACATTTCCAAAAAGGAAATATGCATATGTATAAACAAAGGCCTTTCATCCAGTGTTTCCTTAACGAAGAATGTAAACTAAGTAGAAACACAGAGTGAGAAACCTTCAGAGCAGATAGAATGTATTTTTTTTAACATGTGATTATAGGACCATAAAATGAGATGTTTGTGGTCAGTATTTGTACTAGTCAGGGTTCTGCAGAGAAACAGAACCAATAGGATTGATTGATTGATTGATTATAAGAATTGGATCACGTAGTTATGGAGGCTGACAAGACCCAAGATCTGCAGTCAGCAAGCTGGAGACTCAGGAGAGCCTGAATAAAAAGAGAACCAAGAGGAGCTGATGTGTCAGTTTAAGTCTGAAGGCAAGAAAAAACCTGATGTCCCAGATCGAAGGCAGTCAGATAGGAGGCGTTCCCTATTACTCAAAGGAGGGTCAGCCTTTTTGTTCTTTTGAGGCCTTCAGCTGATGAACGAGGCTTATCCACACTAAGGAGGGCAATCTGCTTTACCTAGTCTACCAATTCAAGTTTTTATTTCCCCCATTGTGGTACTTGGGCCTCTCACTGTGGTGGCATCTCCCCTTGCAGAGCACAGGCTCTGGATGCGCAGGCTCAGTGGCCATGGCTCACGGGCCCAGCCGCTCCGTGGCATGTGGGATCTTCCCGGACCGGGGCACGAACCCGTGTCCCCTGCATCGGCAGGCGGACTCTCAACCACTGCGCCCCCAGGGAAGCCCTCAAGTTTCTTAAGGCAAGACTCTTTTTCAAGTTTTATTGAGTTATAATTAGCATACCACATTGTATTAGTCCAAGGTGTACAATTTGATATATGTATATATTACAAAATGATTACCACAATAAATATTGGTAACATTAATTACCTCACATAGTTATAAAATTTTTTCTCTTGTGATGAGAATTTTTAAGATCTGCTCTCTTAGCAACTTTCAACTATGCGATACAGTATTGTTAACTATATAGTCACCATTGTTGTAGGTTACATTCCTGGAAATTATAATTGGACATTTTTACCTTTTGACCACCTTCACCCATTTCCCCCACTGCCCATCCCCACCTCTGGCAACCACCAATCTCTTCTCTGTCTCTGGGATTTTTTTGGGGGGTACCATTTATAAGTGATAGCGTACAGTATGTGTTTTCCTCTAACTTATTTCACTAATCATTTCGACCTCAAGGTGCATCCATGTTGTTGCAGTGGCAGGATTTCCTTCTTTTTTATGACTGAATAATATTCCATCGTATATATGTACAGCATTTTCTTTATCCATTCATCCAACGATGGACATTTGGGTTGTTTCCATGTCTTGGCTGTTGTAAATAATCTGCAATGAACATGAAGGTTTACATATCTTTTCGAGATAGCGATTTCATTTGCTTTGGATATATACACAGGAGTGGAATGCTAGATTCCAATTTGTTATTTCTGTTTATGTCAGTAGTTGTTCATATTGTACTTAGTATTTCCCAGTAGTATTTCTATGTATATATGGTAGTTTTATTTGTAATTTTTTGAGGAACCTCCATACTGTTTTTCATAGTGGCTGAACGAAATTACATTGCAACCAACAGTGCACAAGGGTTCCCTTTTCTCCACATCCTCACCATTACTTGTTATTTCTTGTCTTTTTGGTGATAGACATTCCAACAGGTGTGAGGAGATGTCTCCTTGTGGTTTTGATTTGCATTTCCTTGATAATTAGTGATGTTGAACATCTTTACATGTATCTGTCGGCTATTTGGATGGCTTCTTTGAAAAAATGTCTATTCACTTCCTCTACCCATTTTAAAATCAGATTGCTGTTTGGGTTTTGCTATTGAGTTCTATGGTTTCTTTCTTTTTTTTTTTTCCGGTACGCGGGCCTCTCACTGTGGTGGCCTCTCCCGTTGCGGAGCACAGGCTCTGGACGCCCGGGGTCAGCGGCCATGGCTCACGGGCCCAGCCGCTCCGCGGCATGTGGGATCTTCCCGGACCGGGGCACGAACCCGTGTCCCCTGCATCGGCAGGCAAACTCTCAACCACTGCGCCACCAGGGAAGCCCTGTATGATTTCTTTATGTATGTTAGGTATTAACTCCTTATCTAATATATGATTTTCAAATATTTTCTCCCATTCTGTAGGTTACCTTTTCATTTTGTTGATGGTTTCCTTTGCTGTGTAGAAGCCTTTTAGTTTGATGTAGTTCCACTTGTTTATTGTATATTTTGTTGACTCTGCTTTTGGTGTGAAATCTGAAAAATGATCACCAAGAGTGATGTCAGCGAGCTTACGTCCTATGTTTTCTTCTACTGAGTTTATGGTTTGAGGTCTTATGTTCAAGTTTTTAATCCAGTTTGAGTTGATTTTTGTGTATGTTTTTAAGGTAAGGTTCCAGTTGCATTCTTTTGCATGTGGCTGTCCAGGTTTCCCAATACCATTTATTGATGTGACTATCCTTTCCCTATTGTATATGTTTGCCTGTTTTGTCATAAATGAATGGACCATATATGTGTGGGATTTTTCCTCGTCTTTCTATTTTCTGTTCCATGGATCTATTTGTCTGTTTTTATGCCAATACCATATTGTGTTGATTAGTGTAGCTTTGTAATATACTTTGAAATCAGGAAGTGTGGTATCTCCAGCTTTGTTCTTCTTTCTCAAGATGTCTTTGGCTCATTGGGTTCTTTTGTGGCTCCATACAAATTTTAGGATTGTTTTTCTCTATCTGGGAAAGATGCCATTGGAATTTTGATAGGGATTTCATTGAATCTGTAGAGTGTTTTGGATATTATGAATATTTTAATAATATTAACTTTTCCAATCCATGGGCACAGACTATCTGTCCATTTGTTTGTGTCTCCTGCAATTTCTTTCATCAGTGTTTTATAGTTTTCAGTGTACAGAACATTCACCTCCTTGGCTAAATTTATTCCTATGTAGTTATTATTTTTGTTGCAATTATAAATGGGATTGTTTTCTTAATTTCTCTTTCTGATCGTTTGTTGTTAGTGTATAGATATGCAACTGATTTTTGTATATTGATTTTGTACCCTGCAACTTTAAATTTGTTTATTTGTTCTAACCGTTTTAGGGTGGAATCTGATTTGGTTGCCTTTTATCGTTTTGTTTTTTTTTTTTTTTGACTGATTGCTCTGGCTAGGACTCCCAGTACTTTGTTGCATGAAAGTGGTGAAAGTGATCATCCTTGTCCAAATCAAATGTTAATCTCATCCCAAAACAGCTTTACGGATACACGCAGAATAATGTTTGACCAAATATCAGGACCCTCCGTGGCCCAGTCAAATTGAGATGTGAAATTAACCATCACGGTATTATTCATATTAAATGCAGAGTCAGCAAATAAAAATTCTAGTGTCATAATCTGTGAAAAGTCTTTGTTTTGACTTTCAATTCCTTTCATCATTTAAAAACGTAAACGAGCTAACAGTTACAGAAGTGATATTAGTAAGTTCCTACTAGGTGTCGGTGATTACCTCTTATTCATTCATTCAGTATATTTTTATTGAGTACCTTTTTATGCCAGGTATTTTTTATAGGTACTATCACAAAACCTGGTTCTATGAACTCTTCGTATTTGCATTGTTTTGGAGATAAGTGCTCTTCAGTGTTTCATGTTAATCCCTTGTTTAAAAATTAATAATGCAGTTGGCTCAATGATACATTCATAAGAAAGTGGACCATACAGCAGCAGTTGGTGGCTTATCATCCTCTCCAAATGTATATATTTGATGTGCATGCATATATATAAACAAATCATTTAATGAGGGGTAGTTAAAGTGATATATCCATCTAAAATGAATATTATCTGTCCCTGTGCTGTTCACTCTACATTATCTTATTATTACAGTTACTTTCTGAGTTAATTTTTATTATTATTACCCATAGTTTTCAGATAAAGAAATTGTGAATTACAGAGTATGTAACATGCTCGAGCACCCATCTTATAAGTAGCAGAGAGTGACACTCTGAACTGGATTCCTTTCTAGGTAGTTTGGAAAGTCTGGCTGGACCGTGAGGATTAGAACAAAGACTGTTTAACTTGTTTGAGCCTAGATTTCACACAGTAGGGGCTCAAAAACATGAATTAAAGACTGAGTAGCCTTTGAAAGTTTTAGTTTCATTACTTGTCCCACAAGTAATGTGGGACAGTGAGTGGGAGTGGATGTTGAATATGTATTTAAACTATGTTTCCTTTAGAAGGAAAACAATCAGTCACCCAATCATGACCAATTCTTCTTAGAATTTTCCTTTAATGTGCACAAACATAAAACTAGGTGTAAAGCTCTGTAGGTTTAAAGTATGCTTTTATAGCTGTAAAGCTAACAAGTTGTAAATGTATGTGTATATATATCTCATATCTCTCATATAAACATATGAGTATATATATACCATATACATGAGATATACACATACATGTGTATATATATGTATATATGTGTATACACGTTTACATGGAAATATATCCGTGTGTGTATATATCTCTTGGAAGAGAGACTGAACGCCAAGACAAAACCTCGCATTCCTTTACAGGACGTGCAATGCAGATCTGTTGTGGAGTAACTGCTGGATTTGGGAAGGAAGGTGAGGCCAAAGGCAGCCCATTAAAAAGGGAAGAGGCTGTTGGAATTGGGAATTGAGGTGAAGAGAACTACTGACAGGATTTTAAGGGATAAGACTCTTGCCTTTGAGTGTCTGTGTGGTAGAGTCCGTGGCCTGGAGTAGAAGGGGAAAGCTGTACTAGAGCAGCTTCTGGTGGCAGGAATATTGTTTTCTTATACATGCAGCTATTGAAAGCTACTGCTTAGCATTCCTCAGATCTTAACGGTCAAGGACAAAACAACAGTATCGATAACTGGAAATGTCAGTTCCGTGTCCACAATAATCTATTTACAACTGCTTCCCTATTTCATGAGTTCTCTATCAATTATCCATGCTTTTATTCCCCCCAAATCATCACGTTTTGCCTTAATCATGTATATTCCTCAGTTATGCTGTAAAGAACAGCAATTTTCCTTACGTGGCCCTTCCCCCTTAATTCTCTTTTAATTTTCCACA
The DNA here is from genome assembly GCF_949752795.1 of Hyperoodon ampullatus. Lineage (NCBI taxonomy): Eukaryota > Metazoa > Chordata > Mammalia > Artiodactyla > Ziphiidae > Hyperoodon > Hyperoodon ampullatus. The sequence continues at coordinate 34,064,942 of NC_136913.1, forward strand.
TCAACAATCCCTAAGTTTTGAAAAAAGACAGTAGCGTATAAATGAATTAAGGTGCAGAATTCCTCCAATTATGAAGATCAATTCCTGGGTCATTATTGATTGATAAATATATTGATCACATCAATGTAAGTGTTTTAATCCGTTTGTCTACACAGGCTGCAGCTATAAGGTGAAAAAACATAATCGGTTTATTCAGTTGTTACAAATGTAAGAGGGGGAAATGGAACTAGGATTAACAAGATTTTATGCAGAACCAAGAGTCCACTTCCTGTCTTTCCAGAGACACTGTTCTATAAACCATGGTATTGATTTTCCTAGCCAGGCTATTAAGCATGTTTGGTTAGCTTACATTTTGAATTAAAGCAGTTCATTATAGTAAATGTCTTTATGGGACACTTCTTGGAAAAGAGTGCTGTTGGGCCAAATGAAGAAGAGAAAACAGGTAATAATATAATATTAGAACTCTTTTTATAAAATAACATCTCAATTCCCGTTTTGTGATAGGTTCAGTAACATGTTAGAAAACTGCAGTATGTGTATGCGTGTATGGAACGCATACATTTGTATGTGCATATTAGGCTTTGATTGCTAATGTTAATTTTGCTAAAATTTGGACCTTCCTGTGGATTGTGGTATGTATATATATTAGCTAGGTAATGTAGACATTAATGGGAACATGCATCGTAGCTGCTTGTATGTGTGCATTCTGTGAAGTTTTTTTTTTTTTTTTTTTTTTTTTTTGCGGTACGCGGGCCTCTCACTGTTGTGGTGTCTCCCGTTGCGGAGCACAGGCTCCGGACGTGCAGGCTCAGCGGCCATGGCTCACGGGCCCAGCAGCTCCGCGGCATGTGGGATCTTCCCGGACCGGGGCACGAACCCGTGTCCCCTGCATCGGCAGGCGGACTCGCTACCACTGCGCCACCAGGGAAGCCCTCTGTGAAGTTTTAATTTTAAAAAAACTATAAATGTTGTACTAGATGCCGTGGATCAAGTCAGCACTAGTAGAAAGCTAAAGTTATTGATTATTCTGCATTTTTCATATCTGTAATAGGAGGTGATTCAGGAAGTTTTTTGCTAGCTACTAAAAAGTAAGCTAAGATATTTAAATGTAATCTCTCAGTAAGTTCTATGTAACGAGCACTTCAATCTTGGGAATTTAGATTATTCATGATCTATATTCTCAGTATACTGCTGCATTGCTTAAGGTACATAGGTGCAGAAAGGAGTGCAATATGCATTCTTTACTCCCTTCTTAGGAGGAGGTGAAAGGTGTGGGGTTTTGTGCCAGCTAGTCGTCCGTTGGAAGCCTGACTCCATGCCTTCCAAGCTATGTGAACTTGCCTATAGTGATCTACTCATCAGAAAAATGGTACTAACGATATGAGATGTCATGAAGGTTAAGTTAGACGATGCATTTATGATGATGCTAATATCACACAGCTCATTGATTGCAGTGAATACACAGTAGCTATTATTTTAGAAACTAGACTGACCCCGAGAAAGTAGTCTACTCACTGTATAAAAGCTCACCTTGGGGCTTCCCTGGTGGCGCAGTGGTTGAGAATCTGCCTGCTAATGCAGGGGACACAGGTTCGAGCCCTGGTCTGGGAGGATCCCACAGGCTGCAGAGCAACTGGGCCCGTGAGCCACAACTACTGAGCCTGTGCGTCTGGAGCCTGTGCTCCGCAACAGGAGAGGCCGCGATAGTGAGAGGCCCGCGCACCGCGATGAAGAGAGGCCCCCGCTTGCCACAATTAGAGAAAGCCCTCGCACAGAAACGAAGACCCAACACAGCAAAAATAAATTAATTAATTAATAAACTCCGACGCCCAGCATAAAAAAAAAAAGCTCCCCTTAATTTTAAAATTTTAGACTCTTCTGTTAAAATCCTGGAAGGCTAATATAATGCTTTTCTCCTTCCCTCTTATTTTGTTCTTTTTCTTTTTTAGCTAGTCACTGAAATCTGTTTTATGTTATTTCTGGTGGAAAGGTTAGCAGGTAATGCAGTTCCAAAATATGAATAGCTTTTGGAATTAATAAATCCCAAAGATTAGTATGAGAAAGAGGAATTAATCTTCAAAACGTAGGTTATAAAAAATATAAATTTATATAGCCTTTAGACATTTGTAATATTATAGCCCTGAGCCGCTGTTTAATTTCAAGTGTATCTGTCTTTTCATTCTAAGGAAACTGTATACTTCCTAAGGTCAGGGACATTAGATCATGTCTATTTATTTCTATTGCAGAGCTTTCTCTACTTGGGGCGTAATAATAATAATGGTGCAAAGAGTAGTAGATCTTAATTTTAATCCTTTAATTTTAAATTACTTTAGTGTAGAGTAGTAAAGTAATAGATATTATTTAAAATTACTTCAAGAGTATAGACCTTTAGACTATTGAATACAGATCCATTAAATACTGGTGCTGGTATTCTGTACTGTATTATGAAAAATATGATAGCTCACAAAGCTGAATATGTTTTTATTTAAGGATATGAAGGAAAGAATGCAAATATGCAATGTATAGTAGATTTGAGGGGTTTTTTAAAATTTTATTGTCATTTTTTTTTTTTTTTTTGCCACACCACATGGCACGTGTGGGATCTCAGTTCCCTGACCAGTGATCGAACCCGCACCCCCTGCAGTGGAAGCGCAGAGTCTTAACCACTGGACGACCAGGGAAGTCCACTGAGTGATTTTTAGAAGTTAGTTACTTTCCCCACATGCTAGAAAGAAGGTCTGATTGGGGAAGAGGGGTGTGAAATCAGCGAGATGGTGGAATCAGAGGTTCCCGGCTTTAGTGTTCCTCAAGGAAATACAAACTAGCAACTCTCCACAGACAAGAAGGCCTCTCTCTGTGGGGGAAAAAAAAATCCCAGGAGCCAGAAGTGAGGCCGAAGCACCTCCCTGTGGACCACAAGGCAGCTTCATTTTGACCACATAGCCCTTCCTGCAGGCCAGCACGCAGCCGCACCAAGAGGTTTCTCCAGTGGCGAAAGGAGACCCCAGCGTGAGCATCCGGGTTCCACAACATTCTGAGAAGCTTCTCATGAGGTCCACATCCGTCCTTCACGAGGAACACTGGGAGAAAAGGGAAAGCTCAAGCACCTGCTATCAGCTTGAACTAAAGGGGGCGGGGGCGGGGCTTCCGGCTTCCAGCATGGAGATTGTGATGGACCGTGTACCTGACGGCAGTGGTGCCCAATCAGAGAGCACAGCCAGCAGTTCCTTCCACCTGTGGTGTGGAGCCAGTCATCTCATCTGGCCAGGGAGCACGTGGGCAGCTCTAGGCAGATGGGGTCCCCAGCCAGCAGTCTGGCCCAGCCATGGAACTCGTCCTCTATCCCTGCTTAGGCAGGCTCGCAAGCCAGCAGCCCCATCCAACTGCAGAGCGCAACCTCTAGGCTTGCCCAGCCAGGAACCCAAACAGTGACTCTGCAAAATCTTGGAACCCCGTGCACAGACTCGCCTGGCTTTGGAGCCCAGCATACAGCCCCCTGGATGGCTGAGCAGATTTCCCATTTTGTAAGCTATTGAACTACAAGAGTAGCTATTTCATTATCTTTCAGTTCTTCCATGTGCTATCAATTTCTTCCTCACAATGCAAAGATTTGTTGGGTATGCTATAAATATTATAAATGGTGCTATAAATATCTTCCTTACTTAAAGGCCTGGTTTTTATTATACATACTAAAGATTCTTTGGTTGCTCTAATGATAGATTGAAAGAAGAACAATATCCTTGTCCTCTGCTTACATGGTAAGTGGTCAGGAGAGCATGATCTGGGTATCGCTGGCCATGATATCCAGTTCTACTGGGTTTGCGATTTTTGCGTCCTTCCAGAGTTGAATTTAATTTATCCCTGCTCCTGCCACACAACTGACAAAGCTGTGGTGGCTGTAACAGGCGAGATGGAAGAGCAGGGTACAACTGGTTCCAGAAAATGAAAGTCCATCTTTATATGTCCTTTCCTAGAGGCCCTGGTGCTGGGAATGTTCTTCCTCTAGTTTCAGTGGTTGGGGTCCAAGGTTTCAAGGTGCATATTTCATTGTCCATGATATTGCTGAGTGTCAGTGTGGAAATAATACACACAAGTAGTAGACTTTGACCTCACACTTGACCTTAGATAATTCAGTTACCTGGAGTTTTCTCAGTTATAAAATGGAGATAAGACGTCTTTGGGGTTTCTCTGTGTTATAAACCTCAAAACAAACAAAAAGCCCCACAAAGATTGTGAATGGGCATTTTGAAGACTTTAAGTAGCTACACTAACACAGTTATACGTCAGGCTCTCCCTAATTCCTTCTCCTTCTAAAAACTATGGATTTTGAAGTCTCCCTGGTGTTAAGAAGTCTAAATTCTGTTTGCGTCTGTTTCTATCTGTATGACAACTAATACCAATGTGGGTAATTGCTGCAGTGAAGGAACCCATATAATTTCTCCAAGGAAAATTTTATTTTCACCAATAAGCGATAGGGGGCCTTATTAGTGACTCTTATTTTGCAAATGCACATTTTCATCTTAAGCAAAAGCTAGGATTGAGTGAGGTTTAGTTGAAGGCTATCACCCTGGATAAACACCATCAAAAAGTGTTTTTTATTTTTTCTCTTGGCTTCTTTCCTGGGTACCTTTTTAGGACCCTTCCTTGCTCCCTCCTCTTCCCCAAATGTATGCTGAGTATCTGTTCTGTGATGTTGGTGGTATTAGGCACTTATATAAAGTAATCCTTTAATTTTCAGCAAAGTTTGAGTTTGCTAATATAGCCTCCATTGTATAGATGAGGAGACATGCTTCTTGAAGTACAAGGTCACATAACCAAAATATGGAAAAGAAGATATTCTAGTGTGTGTCTTCTGACTATAAATGTGTTGCTATTTCTACGACTTGTGCATATTCGTTAATGCACTTTTAAAATTCAGGAAATTGTAGATAATTGATTCCACTTTTGGTTAAATGGGAGGCTTAAATCTCCTTTCTTACCTGTCTTGCACATCACAGCTCTTCTAATGAACTACTGCCCATGGAGTCATTTCACACTACAGTTTGATTTACCTGATTTATTTATTCAAAGCTAAACCCATTCATTCATGCAGTTGAGTATTTGAGGGCCTGTTATTTAAAAGGGGGTGATTTGTGTTAGAATACAATGGGATAAAGTAGATAATGAGCCCATTGACTGGGACATATAGTATTAACCTTATATACAAAGGAAATGACACATAGCCCTTGTTTTGGATGTGACTGCAGTGGAACCTCTGAGAAAGGCATGTATTGTTATACAAGAAACTCTGATAAATTGTATTTGATCAGTAAAAAGAAGGAAAAGGAATGAGATCTTTTGAAGAGGAAGAGACCACTTCTGGTAGGGATTGTTTCACATTATGGGAAAAGAGAAGGAGATGAGGGTAGAACGGGTTTTCATTGTTAAAAAGTGAGGGAAAAATTGTAGACTCTTAATAAATACTATTATTTAAAGAAGCGTCTCCTCTATTAATTCATTCAGCAAATAGTTATTGAGCATCTGCTTTGTGCTCTGCATTTTCTATGTAGTGAGAACTTAGAGGCTAATTTAAAATGTCTCTGTTTTCACAGAGGGTTAAGCCTAGAGAAGAGAGGAGATACAGACATAAACATAGATATACATACCACATCTCGTAGAGATAAATTTAAAGATAAAGCAGGGGAAGGTGGTAGAGAGTGATGCACGGTGATAATTGGGGTGTGGTAGTCTGAGAAGGACTCCCCAGAGAAGCGACGTTTGAGCAATACCTGAATAAAGCGAACCGTATGAACATGTAGGAAAAGAACATTGCAGACAGAAGGAAGAGCAAATTCAAAAAGCTCTGAAGTGGGGTATTTCTCATTCTCCATGGAGACTTTAGATTTTCTTCCAAGTGTAATGGGGAGCCTTCTGAGCATTGTAATTGGGGAGGAATGTGACCTGATGTTGATGTTTTAAAGATGACTCTTGTTTACTGTGTAGAAAATATTCTACAGTGTGAAAAGACTTGCAGTCGGAAAGCAAGGGTAAGAGGCCCTTGCTAATGTGTGGCAAGATATGGTGGCTCAGAGAAGAGCAGTAAGGGTAGAGATGGCGAGAGGCGCTCCCTCTGGGAATATATCGTGAAGTTATCTCAAACTTCAGCATGGAATTAGAGAAGTCAAGGCTAGCCTGAGCAATTGGCTGAGCGGTGATGCCATTTACCAAAATGGGGAATATGGCAAGAAGAGCAAATTTAGAAGTAGGAATTTCTGTGTTCTTGTGGTAATGCCCTTTCTTTCTTTCTTTCATTGAAGTATAGTTGATTGACAATGTTGTGTTAGTTTCAGGTGTACAGCAAATGATTCAGTTATACATACATATATTCTTTTTCAGATTCTTTTCCATTATAGGTTAGTACAAGATATTGAATATAGTTCCCTGTGCTATACTGTAGGTCCGTGTTGTTTATCTATTTTTTATTTTTAGTAGTGTATATCTGTTAATCCCTAACTCCTAATTAATCCTTCCCGCCACCTATCCCCTGTGGTAGCCATAAATTTGCTTTTTATGTCTGTGAATCTACTTCTGTTTTGTAAATAAGTTAATTTGTGTCATATTTTAGATTTCACATATAAGTGATAAAGGAGATGTGGAATGAATACACACACACACACACACACACACACACACACACACACACACACTGGAATATTACTCTGCCATAAAAAAGAATGAAATAATGCCATTTGCAGCAACATGGATGGAACTAGAGATTATCATACTAAGTGAAGTAAGTCAAACAGAGAAAGACAGGTATCATATGATATTGCTTATATGTGGAAGATAACATTTTATTTTAAATTCCTGTTATACATGCTAGTAGAGGGGTCATATGGGCAATCTGGAGTTCACTACTGAAGATAAAAATTGGGGGGAGTCACACCTAGAGGGGTGGGATAGGGAGGGTGGGAGGGAGATGCAAGAGGGAGGGGATATAGGAATATATGTATACATATAGCTGATTCACTGTTTTTTTTTTACATCTTTATTGGAGTATAATTGCTTTACAATGGTGTGTTAGTTTTTGCTTTATAACAAAGTGAATCAGTTATACATATACATATGTTCCCATATCTCCTCCCTCTTGCGTCTCCCTCCCTCCCACCCTCCCTATCCCAGCCATCCAGGTGGTCACAAAGCACAGAGCTGATCTCCCTGTGCTATGCGGCTGCTTCCCACTAGCTATCTATTTTACATTTGGTAGCGTATACATGTCCATGCCACTCTCTCACTTTGTCACAGCTTACCCTTCCCCCTCCCCATATCCTCAAGCCCATTCTCTAGTAGGTCTGTGTCTTTATTCCCGTCTTACCCCTAGGTTCTTCATGACATTTTTTTCCTTAGATTCCATATATATGTGTTAGCATACTCTATTTGTCTTTCTCTTTCTGACTTACTTCACTCTATATGACGGACTCTAGGTCCCTCCACCTCACTACAAATAACTCAATTTCGTTTCTTTTTATGGCTGAGTAATATTCCATTGTATATATGTGCCACATCTTCTTTATCCATTCATCCGATGATGGACACTTAGGTTGTTTCCATCTCCTGGCTATTGTAAATAGAGCTGCAATGAACATTTTGGTACATGACTCTTTTTGAATTATGGTTTTCTCAGGGTATATGTCCAGTAGTGGGATTGCTGGGTCATATGGTAGTGCTATTTGTAGTTTTTTCAGGAACCTCCATACTGTTCTCCATAGTGGCTGTACCAATTCACATTCCCACCAGCAGTGCAAGAGTGTTCCCTTTTCTCCACACCCTCTCCAGCATTTATTGTTTCTAGATTTTTTCATGATGGCCATTCTGACTGGTGTGAGATGATATCTCATTGTAGTTTGGATTTGCATTTCTCTAATGATTAATGATGTTGAGCATTCTTTCATGTGTTTCTTGGCAGTCTGTATATCTTCTTTGGAGAAATGTCTATTTAAGTCTTCTGCCCATTTTTGGATTGGGTTGTTTGTTTTTTTGTTATTGAGCTGCATGAGTTGCTTATAAATTTTGGAGATGAATCCTTTGTCAGTTGCTTCATTTGCAAATATTTTCTCCCATTCTGAGGGTTGTCTTTTGGTCTTGTTTATGGTTTCCTTTGCTGTGCAAAAGCTTTGAACTTTCATTAGGTCCCATTTGTTAATTTTGTTTTTATTTCCATTTCTCTAGGAGGTGGGTCCAAAAGGATCTTGCTGTGATTTATGTCATAGAGTGTTCTGCCCATGTTTTCCTCTAAGAGTTTGATAGTTTCTGGCCTTGCATTTAGGTCTTTAATCCATTTTGAGCTTATTTTTGTGTATGGTGTCAGGGAGTGTTCTAATCTCATACTTTTACATGTCCCTGTCCAGTTTTCCCAGCACCACTTATTGAAAAGTCTGTCCTTTCTCCACTGTACATTCCTGCCTCTTTTATCAAACATAAGGTGACCATATGTGTGTGGGTTTATCTCTGGGCTTTCTATCCTGTTCCATTGATCTATGTTTCTGGGGTTTTTTTGCCAGTACCATACTGCCTTGATGACTGTAGCTTTGTAGTATAGTCTGAAGTCAGGGAGCCTGATTCCTCCAGCTCCGTTTTTCGTTCTCAAGATTGCTTTGGCTATTTGGGGTCTTTTGTGTTTCCATACAAATTGTGAAATTCTTTGTTCTAGTTCTGTGAAAAATACCAGTGGTAGTTTGATAGGGATTGCTTTGAATCTGTAGATTGCTTTGGGTAGTAGAGTCATTTTCACAATGTTGATTCTTCCAATCCAAGAACATAGTACATCTCTCCATCTATTTGTATCATCTTTAATTTCTTTCATCAGTGTCTTATAATTTTCTGCATACAGGTCTTTTGTCTCCTTAGGTAGGTTTATTCCTAGATATTTTATTCTTTTTGTTGCAATGGTAAATGGGAGTGTTTTCTTGATTTCACTTTCAGATCCTTCATCATTAGTGTATAGCAATGCCAGAGATTTCTGTGCATTAATTTTGTATCCTGCTACTTTACCAAATTCATTGATTAGCTCTAGTAGTTTTCTGGTAGCATCTTTAGGATTCTCTCTGTATAGTATCACGTCATCTGCAAACAGTAACAGCTTTACTTCTTCTTTTCCGATTTGGATTCCTTTTATTTCCTTTTCTTCTCTGATTGCTGTGGCTAAAACTTCCAAAACTATGTTGAATAAGAGTGGTGAGAGTGGGCAACCTTGTCTTGTTCCTGATCTTAGTGGAAATGGTTTCAGTTTTTCACCATTGAGGACGATGCTGGCTGTGGGTTTGTCATATATGGCCTTTTTTATGTTGAGGAAAGTTCCCTCTATGCCTACTTTCTGCAGGGTTTTTATCATAAATGGGTGTTGAATTTTGTCGAAAGCTTTCTCTGCATCTATTGAGATGATCATATGTTTTTTCTCCTTCAATTTGTTAATATGGTGTATCACATTGATTGATTTGCGTATATTGAAGAATCCTTGCATTTCTGGAATAAACCCCACTTGATCATGGTGTATGATCCTTTTAATGTGCTGTTGGATTCTGTTTGCTAGTATTTAGTTGAGGATTTTTGCATCTATGTTCATCAGTGATATTGGCCTGTAGTTTTCTTTCTTTGTGACATCCTTGCCTGGTTTTGGTATCAAGGTGATGGTGGCCTCGTAGAATGAGTTTGGGAGTGTTCCTTCCTCTGATATTGTTTGGAAGAGTTTGAGAAGGATGGGTGTTAGCTCTTCTCTAAATGCTTGATAGGATTCGCCTGTGAAGCCATCTGGTCCTGGGCTTTTGTTTGTTGGAAGATTTTTTATCACAGTTTCAATTTCAGTGCTTGTGATTGGTCTGTTCATATGTTCTATTTCTTCCTGATTCAGTCTTGGCAGGTTGTGCATTTCTAAGAATTTGTCCATTTCTTCCAGGTTGTCCATTTTATTGGCATAGAGTTGCTTATAGTAATCTCTCATGATCTTTTGTATTTCTGTAGTGTCAGTTGTTACTTCTCCTTTTTCATTTCTAATTCTATTGATTTGAGTCTTCTCCCTTTTTTTCTTGATGAGTCTGGCTAATGGTTTATCAATTTTGTTTATCTTCTCAAAGAACCAGCTTTTAGTTTTATTGATCTTTGCTATCGTTTCCTTAATTTCTTTTTCATTGATTTCTGATCTGATCTTTATGATTTCTTTCCTTCAGCTAACTTTGGGTTTTTTTGTTCTTCTTTCTGTAATTGCTTTAGGTGCAAAGTTAGGTTATTTATTCGAGATGTTTCCTGTTTCTTAAGGTGGGATTGTATTGCTATAAGCTTCCCCCTTAGAACTGCTTTTGCTGCATCCCGTAGGTTTTGGGTCGTCGTGTCTCCATTGTCATTTGTTTCTAGGTATTTTTTGATTTCCTCTTTGATTTCTTCAGTGATCACTTCGTTATTAAGTAGTGTAGTGTTTATCCTCCATGTGTTTGTATTTTTTGCAGATCTTTTCCTGTAATTGATATGTAGTCTCATAGCGTTGTGGTCGGCAAAGATGCTTGAAACAATTTCAATTTTCCTAAATTTACCAAGGCTTGATTTGTGACCCAAGATATGATCTCTCCTGGAGAATGTTCCATGAGCACTTGCGAAAATTGTGTATTCTGTTGTTTTTGGATGGAATGTCCTATAAATATCAATTAAGTCCATCTTGTTTAATGTATCATTTAAAGCTTGTGTTTCCTTATTTATTTTCATTTTGGATGATCTGCCCATTGGTGAAAGTGGGGTGTTAAAGTCCCCTACTATGAACGTGTTACTGTCGATTTCCCCTTTTATGGCTGTTAGTATTTGCCTTATGTATTGAGGTGCTCCTATGTTGGGTGCATAAATATTTACAATTGTTATATCTTCTTCTTGGATCGATCCCTTGATCATTATGTAGTGTCCTTCTTTGTCTCTTGTCATAGTCTTTCTTTTAAAGTCTGTTTTGTCTGGTATGAGAATTGCTACTCCAGCGTTCTTTTGGTTTCCATTTGCATGGAATATCTTTTTCCATTCCCTCCCTTTCAGTCTGCATGTGTCCCTAGGTCTGAAGTGGGTCTCTTGTAGACAGCATCTATATGGGTCTTGTTTTTGTATCCATTCGGCCAGTCTGCGTCTTTTGGTGGGAGCATTTAATCCATTTACATTTAAGGTAATTATCGATATGTATGTTCCTATTCCCATTTTCTTAATTGTTTTCGGTTTGTTATTGTAGGTCTTTTCCTTCTCTTATGTTTCTTGCATAGAGAAGTTCCTTTAGCATTTGTTGTAAAGCTGGTTTGGTGGTGCTGAACTCTCTCAGCTTTTGCTTGTCTGTAAAGGTTTTAATTTCTCCATCAAATCTGAATGAGATGCTTGCTGGGTAGAGTAATCTTGGTTGTAGGTTTTTCTCCTTCATCACTTTAAATACGTCCTGCCACTCCCTTCTGGCTTGCAGAGTTTCTGCTGATAGATCAGCTGTTAACCTTATGGGGATTCCCTTGTGTGTTATTTGTTGTTTTTCCCTTGCTGCTTTTAATACCTTTTCTTTGTATTTAATTTTTGACAGTTTGATTAATATGTGTCTTGGCGTGTTTGTGCTTGGATTTATCCTGTATGGGACTCTCTGTGCTTCCTGGATTGGTTAACTATTTCCTTTCCCATATTAGGGAAGTTTTCAACTATAATCTCTTCAAATGTTTTCTCAGTCCGTTTCTTTTTCTCTTCTTCTTCTGGGGGCCCTATAATTCGAATGCTGGTGCATGTAATGTTGTCCCAGAGGTCTCTGAGACGGTCCTCAGTTCTTTTCATCCTTTTTTCTTTCTTCTGCTCTGCAGGAGTTATTTCCACTATTTTATCTTCCAGGTCACTTATCCGTTCTTCTGCCTCAGTTATTGTGCTATTGATCCCTTCTAGGGTATTTTTAATTTCATTTATTGTGTTGTTCATTGTTGCTTGTTTCCTCTTTAGTCCTTCTAGGTCCTTGTTAAATGTTTCTTGCATTTTCTCTATTCTATTTCCAAGATTTTGGATCATCTTTACTATCATTATTCTGAATTCTTTTTCAGGTAGACTGCCTATTTCCTCTTCCTTTGTTAGGTTTGGTGGGTTTTTATCTTGCTCCTTCATCTGCTGTGTGTTTTTCTGTGTTCTCATTTTGCTTATCTTACTGTGTTTGGGGTCTCCTTTTTGCAGGCTGCAGGTTCGTAGTTCCCGTTGTTTTTGGTGTCTGTCCCCAGTGGCTAAGGTTGGTTCAGTGGGTTGTGTAGGCTTCCTGGTGGAGGGGACTAGTGCCTGTGTTCTGGTGGATGAGGCTGGATCTTGTCTTTCTGGTGGGCAGGTCCACGTCTGGTGGTGTGTTTTGGGGTGTCTGTGGCCTTATTATTGTTTTAGGCAGCCTCTCTGCTAATGGGTGCGGTTATGTTCCTGTCTTGCTAGTTGCTTGGCATAGGGTGTCCAGCACTTTAGCTTGCTGGTCGTTGAGTGAAGCTGGGTGTTGGTGTTGAGATGGGATCTCTGGGAGATTTTCGCCATTTGGAATTACATGGACCTGGGAGGTCTCTTGTGGACCAGTGTCCTGAAGTTGGCTCTCCCACCTCAGAGGCACAGCACTGACTCCTACCTGGAGCACCAAGAGCCTTTCATCCACACGGCTCAGAATAAAGGGAGAAAATGTAGAAAGAAAGAAGGAAAGAGAATAAAATAAAATAAAATAAAGTAAGATAAATAAAGTAATTAAAATAAAAAATAATTATTAAGAAAGAATTTTTTTGACAAGTAAAAAAAAAAAAAAGGATGGACAGAACCCTACGATAAATGGTGAAAGCAAAGCTATACAGACAAAATCTCACACAGAAGCATACACATACTCACAAAAAGAGGAAAAGGGGAAAAAATAATAAATCTTGCTCTCAAAGTCCACCTCCTCAATTTGGGATGATTCGTTGTCTATTCAGGTATTCCACAGATGCAGGGTACATCAAGTTGATTGTGGAGATTTAATCCGCTGCTCCTGAGGTTGCTGGAAGACATTTCCCTTTCTCTTCTTTGTTCGCACAGGTCCCGGGGCTCAGCTTTGGATTTGGCCCCGCCTCTGCGTGTAGGTCACCGGAGGGCCTCTGTTGTTTGCTCAGACAGGACGGGGTTAAAGGAGCCACTGATTCGGGGGCTCTGGCTCACTCAGGCCAGGGGGAGGGAGGGGCACGGATGTGGGGCGAGCCTGCGGCGGCAGAGACCGGCGGGACCTTGCACCAGCCTGATGCGCGCTGTGCGTTCTCCCGGGGAGGTTGTCCCTGGATCACGGGACCCTGGCAGTGGCGGGCTGCACAGGCTCCCGGCAGGGGAGGTATGGATAGTGACCTGTGCTTGCACACAGGCTTCTTGGTGGCTGCAGCAGCAGACTTAGCGTTTCACAAGCATCTCTGGTGCTCGCCTTGTGGCCCAGCATGTGGTGAATCCTGGGGAATGTTCCGTGTGCACTTGAGAAGAATGTGTATTCTGCCGCTTTTGGATAGAATGCTCTATAAATTTCAATTAAGTCCATCTGGTGTAGTGTGGGCCAGGCTTGTGCTGGGGTGGTCCCAGCACACCAGTCTGAGTTCCAGATGTTCCTTATCTGCTGCCTCCTGTATGCCAGCAGTGGCCGCCCTTTCCCCACTGCGATGTAGTGCTGGGTCTGAGCCAGGTCCATACCCCACACCTGTGCACTCTCTTCAGCAATGGCAGCCTTTGCCCTAGTGGGGCGCTGCACCATGGAGCAAGATGGGCCAGAGCAGGCACTTTGTGTGGACCGGGGCTTGCACTGGGGTGGTCGCAGGGAACTGGCCTGGGTCCCAGTCAGTCTCTATCTGCTTCCTCCACCTTGTTTTGACAGCAAGCAAACGTGTACATGAGTGAAATCTAAGTTTCTCACAGCACCCTTGCCAGTCCTATTGGCCTTCAAAGCAGCCAAGGGGACTCATCTTCCTGGTGTCATACCCTAGGTCTGGGGTGCCCAATATGTGGTTTGAACCACTCACTCCCCAGGGAGGATCTCCAAGCACATGTAATGCTCCCCCTTCTGTGTTCCCTGCTAAGGGCACAGGTCCCAATCCTATTGCTTCTCTTCCCTTCCTTCTTGACTGTGTGTATCTTTCTTTCAGCCTTCATTGTAGAAGATCCTTTCTGCCAGTCTCCAGCTTGTTTGGAGTGAGAATTACTCCACATGTAGATGTATTTTTCATCTGTTCATGGGGGGACGTGAGCTCAGCCTCCTCCTCCTCTGCCACCTTGATCTCCCAGTAGCCTACTGCAGGTATTTAAAATTCTCTAGTTTTATCATTGTGAAAGCATCTCCTGTTTTTATCTTCCAAGCATTCCTCACAATCTCTGGTTTGCTAACTATATCCTTTCTCATTTGTGTACGTGTAGATAGTAGTTTTTGTGTCTAGTCCACCACTATGAGTCAGTTAACACTTTTTATGTTTTGAAAATACAAATACGTATTTTTTTAAAAGTTAATGCATCTGTATGGCTTAAAAGCCACATAGTTTTCTCTCTGTAGTCAATCAATGGCGTATTACTTGTTAGAATCAGGAGAAGAAAGAGGAAGAAAAAGAAGAAATAATACTCATGTTAAGAAAATCATAGACACATAAGAGAGGAATCTTTAGAAACATATTCTTCAGAAGCATATTATTTTTGAGTTCATGTGGAGCATTTGCCAAGACAGACTGTATTCTGGGCCACACAACAGGTCTCAAGACATTTTAACAGATTCCAATCATGCAAGATATGTTCTCTGACCACGATGGAATTAAACTAGAAATCATTAACAGAAAGATGTCTGATAAATGCCCAAATATTTGAAAACTAATAGTAAAGTACACTTCTAAACAATCCAAAGGTCAAAGAAGAGATTAAGGAGCATTAAAATTATTTGGAATGGAATGTAAGCAAAATACAACATATCAACATTTGTGAGATGCAGCTAAATCAGTGCTTAGATGGAAACGTATAGCACTAAATGCCTATATTAAAAGAGAAAAAAGTCACAAATAAATTATCTAACTTCCAACCTTAAGAAACTGAAAGAATGAGGAACAAAATAAATCTAAATCAAGCAGAGGGAAGGAAGAGTTTATTGCAAGCCAGGAAGTATTTTGTACCCTGAGACAAAGCTAAGATGTTGAGGACTCTGAATAAAGCAAGGGTGAAGCATGTCTACTGTTATTGGGGACTGGCCCCAGGGAGAGGCCAGTGGGCCAGATTTAGGGTCTGTGGTTGAGCTGGTCATTTCAAATAGAAGTCTAAGTGAGGACTCTTTCTACCGTATGGTGACAAAAGATACTGAATCAAAGACCTAGGACAGACTGAGGGTTCCTTTTAGGCTTTGGGCCAAGGTAAATTGAGGTGACTACCCAAGGCTTGGTCCTTTGAATGACATGTACGTGTATGCCTGGAAGCAAGTGACTGGACAAAAAGAGCCAATTCAAAATCATATATCCTTCTTGTCAGCTATCTTTCTAACTTCCTGCCTCTAGGGAAAAAAAAACAGGAAATCCAACCTTCATGCTAAGATTGCCCTTGAATAATGCTACTTCTCCTTTCTAGATTTTCCTTGATGTTTCTTTGAATGTTATTTTATCTGTGTCAAACTGTTCAGAGTAAGAAGAGAGCCAACAGCATGATTTTACTTAGGCTCTGCCCTGGCCCTCTCACTGGGGAGGGTCTACATATTCACACAAAAAATGAAGAAGAATAGGCATGTGCTGCTGCTTTCTAGAGGTGATGGAATGGTTTCTCCCCAGGCCAAATTCAACATAGAATGTAAATTTAAAAGAGGAGTGGTAGTGATGGTGGTGGTCATAGTGGTGGTTTGGTTCATATCAGAGAGAGAGAGTGTGTTTGTGTGTCTGAGTGTATATAGGCTAGAGTCAGAGTCCAGGGAGTTCTGGAGGGTTCAAGTTGACAGTCTTAAGATCTGTGATAAGGACGCAGAGTTTAAGTTAACAAGTCAAGATTGCTTAGATATTATCATATATGCCCATCAGAGCTGAGATTATGTTCACCTTTCATTCCTTTAGTTTCACTCTCTCTTTCCTTTATTCTCAGTTTTACTCTTCCTCTTTCCTTCAGTGAGTAACTAGAGATCCAGAAAGTGAAGTGATTTGGGGAAAGATGAAAAAATCCCATTTATTTAGCAACAGAACAACCTAGGGAAAGTGGAAGATTTAAAGTGGCATAGTGTCAGAACCCGAACCAGACAAAGCCATCACAAAAAAAGAAAACCACAGACAAATTACATTAATAAACATTGCTGCAAAAATTCTGAACAGAACACTAGCAAACTGAATTTAGCAACATATAAAAATGATCACATACCATGATCAAGTGGGCATCATCCTAGGAATGCAAGGCCATTTCACCATATGAAAATCAGTCAATGCAGTGCATCATATTAATAGTATAAAGGACAAAAACAGCGTCTCAGTAGATGGAGGGAAAGAATTGAACAAAATCCACCACGCTTTTATCAACAAAACCAAACCAAAACCAACTAAGAAGAAAAGGAAACTTCCTAATCCCCCACAGTTAACATCATACTTAAAGGTAAAAAACTAAGTCTTTCCCCTAATGTCTGGAACAAGCCCAAAATGTCTGTTCTCAGCACATCTATTCAACATTGTAGTGGAGGTTCTAGCCAGGTATATTAGGCAAGAAAAAGAAATAAAAGGCATTCAAATAGGAAAGAAAGAAGTAAAATTATGCATTTTCTTGGAATCATATGGTATGTAATTATATCTCAGTAAGGTGGTTATTTTTTTAATAAAAGGAACAGTGTGTCAGCCACAGATCAGGCTGTGCAATGGAGATGAAATTCAGAGTAGTGACTATGCAGCTCATTTGTCATGAAATAATATTACTTTCATGATTTGGCAATATTGAAGGAAGCAAATTTTCATGTTAATGATGTCTTCTTTTCTACCACCCAGCAGTATAATAAGATGAAGAAAGCATTCAGAAAAAGGGGCTTAATAGTCCTTAAGGGAAAAGGAACCTGTTAAAATTGAATCCATCAATAATCACTTGTTAATTTCTGTATGTGAGGCTCTGTTCTAGGTATACCATAGAAGAAAGAAATCCTTGAGAAACAAATTCCTAGCCTATAAATACTCTGTCCTTAACATAGGTTAAATTTGACTTTTGGGCCATAGTCCTAGTAGATGTAGGGTTTGTTTTCATTTTTGTTTTTCCTTTCACATACTTTATTCATCATCCACCTTGAACAGTGGCTCTTGGTGGCCACTAGATGGAAGCCTAACAACACCCCACATTTTCCAATGCTTTTTTTTTTTTTTTTTTAAATCACTTGATTTGTTCAAACTAGATTTGATTTGAGGCATGAACAAAGCTGTCATTGTCTTTTTTTTTTAAGCTGTCGTTGGCTTTGAAAGCGTGAATTGTCATCTGTGTTTATTGCATAATTGCCCAGTGTGAGTGCTTTATTGTTGCTGTCACTCATTGCAGTCATCCAAACCATAAGTCAGTCTAGGTCGGCCACCTGTTTGGAGACCCAAGGTAGAGTGAGATTGGGCTCTTACCATTCACCTCCTCCATGCCACTCCAGGAACTCTGCTGTACTCTCTTCCCTTGTGGTAGGTTGTATTATTTACTCACAATTCTTTCTTCCCTCCCTGTCCTAATCATGACTTCACTGGTGGTGGTAAATACTTCCTTGCTCCCTGATTTTGGGTGTCCCAAGTCAATTTTTTTGGACAGTGGTATATGAGAAGACATAAGGTTTGCCAAATTTGACCAAAAGATGTAAATGTCCCTGCATGGTTGGGCTGGGCCTCTTATGTTTCTTGCATCCAGCATTTGAAGAACATGTCCTGGGCACATTGCAGAATAATGGGACATGTAGAACAGACATGAATCCACCCCAACTAAACTCAACCCATAGCCAAACCTAGCAGGTACCAGCTGACTCCAGCAAAAGTCATTCTCTAGACCTGTGAATGAGATTTTGAGGTTGCTTGGTAGACAGCTTTACTGCAGCAAAATTGCCTAAGGCAGCTCCCCAAAATGCAAGTTTCATACCTAGTTATTTTTACTAACAGCAGCCAGAATTTGGTTACTCTCAGTTATGCATACAGTGGCTATTAGCCATTGCAGACTGGTGCCTGGTAAAGTCCATTTTCATGTTCTAATTCACTTTAGCAAATGGTTTAACAAAAATTTGTCAAAGAGGAGAACTTTACCTTTATGTAGTTTCTAAGACTCAGTTACCATGAAAACCAGTAAACTTCAAGGAGCAACATGGCACTGTATTATACACACAAAGAAAAAAGTACGTCCTAGGTGCAAGTCATTTGGCTTTATTTCTTTTTTTTTATTTTTTTATTTTTATTTTTTTTATTAGTTTCTGCTTTATAACAAAGTGAATCAGTCATACATATACATCTGTTCCCACATCCCTTCCCTCATGCATCTCCCTCCCTCTCACCCTCCCCATCCCACCCCTCCAGGCGGTCACAAAGCACCGAGCTGATCTCCCTGTGCTCTGCGGCTGCTTCCCACTATCTATCTACCTTACGTTTGGTAGTGTATATATGTCCATGCCTCTCTTTCGCTTTGTCACAGCTTACCCTTCCCCCTCCCGATATCCTCAAGTCCATTCTCAAGTAGGTCTGTGTCTTTATTCCCGTTTTACCCCTAGGTTCTTCATGACATTTTTCTTTTAAAATTCCATATATATGTGTTAGCATACGGTATTTGTCTTTCTCTTTCTGACTTACTTCACTCTGTATGACAGACTCTAGGTCTATCCACCTCATTACAAATAGCTCAGTTTCGTTTCTTTTTATGGCTGAGTAATATTCCATTGTATATATGTGCCACATCTTCTTTATCCATTCATCCGATGATGGACACTTAGGTTGTTTCCAGCTCCGGGCTATTGTGAATAGAGCTGCAATGAACATTTTGGTACATGTCTCTTTTTGAATTATGGTTTTCTCAGGGTATATGCCTAGTAGTGGGATTGCTGGGTCATATGGTAGTTCTATTTTTAGTTTTTTAAGGAACCTCCATACTGTTCTCCATAGTGGCTGTACCAATTCACATGCCCACCAGCAGTGCAAGAGTGTTCCCTTTTCTCCACACCCTCTCCAGCATTTATTGTTTCTAGATTTCTTGATGATGGCCATTCTGACTGGTGTGAGATGATATCTCATTGTAGTTTGGATTTGCATTTCTCTAATGATTAATGATGTTGAGCATTCTTTCATGTGTTTCTTGGCAGTCTGTATATCTTCTTTGGAGAAATGCCTATTTAAGTCTTCTGCCCATTTTTGGATTGGGTTGTTTGTTTTTTTGCTATTGAGCTGCATGAGCTGTTTATAAATTTTGGAGATGAATCCTTTGTCAGTTGCTTCATTTGCAAATATTTTCTCCCATTCTGAGGGTTGTCTTTTGGTCTTGTTTATGGTTTCCTTTGCTGTGCAAAAGCTTTGAAGTTTCATTAGGTCCCATTTGTTTATCTTTGTTTTTAGTTCCATGTCTCTAGGAGGTGGGTCCAAAAGGATCTTGCTGTGATTTATGTCATAGAGTGTTCTACCTATGTTTTCCTCTAAGAGTTTGATAGTGTCTGGCCTTACATTTAGGTCTTTAATCCATTTTGAGCTTATTTTTGTGTATGGTGTTAGGGAATGATCTAATCTCATACTTTTACATGTCCCTGTCCAGTTTTCCCAGCACCACTTATTGAAGAGGCTGTCCTTTCTCCAGTGTACATTCCTGCCTCCTTTATCAGAGATAAGTTGGCCATATGTGCGTGGGTTTATCTCTGGGCTTTCTTTCCTGATCCACTGATCTATCTTTCTGTTTTTATGCCAGTACCACACTGTCTTAATTACTGTAGCTTTGTAGTATAGTCTGAAGTCAGGGAGCCTGATTCCTCCAGCTCCGTTTTTCATTCTCAAGATTGCTTTGGCTATTCGGGGTCTTTTGTGTTTCCAAACAAATTTTGAAATTTTTTGTTCTAGTTCTGTGAAAAATGCCAGTGGTAGTTTGATAGGGATTGCATTGACTCTGTAGATTGCTTTGGGTAGTAGAGTCATTTTCACAATATTGATTCTTCCAATCCAGGAGCATGGTATATCTCTCCATCTATTTGTATCATCTTTAATTTCTTTCATCGTTGTCTTACAATTTTCTGCATACAGGTCTTTTGTCTCCTTAGGTAGGTTTATTCCTAGATATTTAATTCTTTTTGTTGCAATGGTAAATGGGAGTGTTTTCTTGATTTCATTTTCAGATTTTTCATCATTAGTGTACAGGAATGCCAGAGATTTCTGTGCATTAATTTTGTATCCTGCTACTTTACCAAATTCATTGATTAGCTCTAGTAGTTTTTCGGTAGCATCTTTAGGATTCTCTATGTATAGTATCATGTCATCTGCAAACAGTGACAGCTTTACTTCTTCTTTTCCAATTTGGATTCCTTTTATTTCCTTTTCTTCTCTGATTGCTGTGGCTAAAACTTCCAAAACTATGTTGAATAAGAGTGGTGAGAGTGGGCAGCCTTGTCTTGTTCCTGATCTTAGTGGAAATGGTTTCAGTTTTTCACCATTGAGAACAATGTTGGCTGTGGGTTTGTCATATATGGCCTTTATTATGTTGAGGAAAGTTCCCTCTATGCCTACTTTCTGCAGGGTTTTTATCATAAATGGGTGTTGAATTTTGTCGAAAGCTTTCTCTGCATCTATTGAGATGATCATATGGTTTTTCTCCTTCAACTTGTTAATATGGTGTATCACATTGATTGATTTGCGTATATTGAAGAATCCTTGCATTTCTGGAATAAACCCCACTTGATCATGGTGTATGATCCTTTTAATGTGCTGTTGGATTCTGTTTGCTAGTATTTTGTTGAGGATTTTTGCATCTATGTTCATCAGTGATATTGGCCTGTAGTTTTCTTTCTTTGTGACATCCTTGCCTGGTTTTGGTATCAAGGTGATGGTGGCCTCGTAGAATGAGTTTGGGAGTGTTCCTTCCTCTGATATTGTTTGGAAGAGTTTGAGAAGGATGGGTGTTAGCTCTTCTCTAAATGTTTGATAGAATTCGCCTGTGAAGCCATCTGGTCCTGGGCTTTTGTTTGATGGAAGATTTTTAATCACAGTTTCAATTTCAGTGCTTGTGATTGGTCTATTCATATTTTCTATTTCTTCCTGAGTCAGTCTTGGTAGGTTGTGCATTTCTAAGAATTTGTCCATTTCTTCCAGGTTGTCCATTTTATTGGCATAGAGTTGCTTATAGTAATCTCTCATGATCTTTTGTATTTCTGTAGTGTCAGTTGTTACTTCTCCTTTTTCATTTCTAATTCTGTTGATTTGAGTCTTCTCCCTTCTTTTCTTGATGAGTCTGGCTAATGGTTTGTCAATTTTGTTTATCTTCTCAAAGAGCCAGCTTTTAGTTTGGTTGATCTTTGCTATCGTTTCCTTCATTTCTTTTTCATTGATTTCTGATCTGATCTTTATGATTTCTTTCCTTCTGCTAACTTTGGGGGTTTTTTGTTCTTCTTTCTCTAATTGCTTTAGGTGCAGGGTCAGGTTGTTTACTCGAAATGTTTCCTGTTTCTTAAGGTGGGATTGTATTGCTATAAACTTCCCCCTTAGAACTGCTTTTGCTGCGTCCCATAGGTTTTGGGTCGTCGTGTCTCCATTGTCATTTGTTTCTAGGTATTTTTTAATTTCCTCTTTGATTTCTTCAGTGATCACTTCGTTATTGAGTAGTGTATTGTTTAGCCTCCATGTGTTTGTATTTTTTACAGATCTTTTCCTGTAATTGATGTCTAGTCTCATAGCATTGTGGTCGGAAAAGATACTTGATACAATTTCAATTTTCTTAAATTTACCAAGGCTTGATTTGTGACCCAAGATATGATCTATCCTGGAGAATGTTCCATGAGCACTTGAGAAAAATGTGTATTCTGTTGTTTTTGGATGGAATGTCCTATAAATATCAACTAAGTCCATCTTGTTTAATGTATCATTTAAAGCTTGTGTTTCCTTATTTATTTTCATTTTGGATGATCTGTCCATTGGTGAAAGTGGGGTGTTAAAAGTCCCCTACTATGAACGTGTTACTGTCGATTTCCCCTTTTATGGCTGTTAGTATTTGCCTTATGTATTGAGGTGCTCCTATGTTGGGTGCATAAATATTTACAATTGTTATATCTTCTTCTTGGATCGATCCCTTGATCATTATGTAGTGTCCTTCTTTGTCTCTTCTAATAGTCTTTATTTTAAAGTCTATTTTGTCTGATATAAGAATTGCTACTCCAGCTTTCTTTTGATTTCCATTTGCATGGAATATCTTTTTCCATCCCCTTACTTTCAATCTGTATGTGTCTCTAGGTCTGAAGTGGGTCTCTTGTAGACAGCATATATATGGGTCTTGTTTTTGTATCCATTCAGCCACTCTGTGTCTTTTGGTGGGAGCATTTAGTCCATTTACATTTAAGGTAATTATTGATATGTATGTTTCTATTCCCATTTCCTTAATTGCTTTGGGTTCGTTATTGTAGGTATATTCCTTCTGTTGTGTTTCTTGCCTAGAGAAGTTCCTTTAGCATTTGTTGTAAAGCTGGTTTGGTGGTGCTGAACTCTCTCAGCTTTTGCTTGTCTGTAAACGTTTTAATTTCTCCATCAAATCTGAATGAGATCCTTGCTGGGTAGAGTAATCTTGGTTGCAGGTTTCTCTCCTTCATCACTTTAATTATGTCCTGCCACTCCCTTCTGGCTTGTAGAGTTTCTGCTGAGAGATCAGCTGTTAACCTGATGGGGATTCCCTTGTGTGTTATTTGTTGTTTTTCCCTTGCTGCTTTTAATATGATTTCTTTGTGTTTAATTTTTGACATTTTGATTAATATGTGTCTTGACATATTTCTCCTTGGATTTATTCTGTATGGGACTCTCTGTGCCTCCTGGACTTGATTAACTATTTCCTTTCCCATATTAGGGAAGTTTTCAACTAGAATCTCTTCAAATATTTTCTCAGTCCCTTTCTTTTTCTCTTCTTCTTCTGGAACCCCTATAATTCGAATGTTGGTGCATTTAATGTTGTCCCAGAGGTCTCTGAGACTGTCCTCTGTTCTTTTCATTCTTTTTTCTTTATTTTGCTCTGCAGCAGTTATTTCCACTATTTTATCTTCCACCTCACTTATCCGTTCTTCTGCCTCAGTTATTCTGCTATTGATCCCATCTAGAGTATTTTTCATTTCATTTATTGTGTTTTTAATCGATGCTTGATTCATCTTTAGTTCTTCTAGGTCCTTGTTAACTGTTTCTTGCATATTGTCTATTCTATTTCCAAGATTTTGGATCTTGGAAATAGAATCTTGGATCAGCTTTACTATCATTATTCTGAATTCTTTTTCAGGTAGACTGCCTATTACCTCTTCATTTGTTAGGTCTGGTAGGTTTTTATCTTGCTCCTTCACCTGCTGTGTGTTTTTCTGCCTTCTCATTTTGCTTATGTTACTGTGTTTGGGGTCTCCTTTTTGCAGGCTGCAGATTCGTAGTTCCCGTTGTTTTTGGTATCTGTCCCCCGTGGCTAAGGTTGTTTCAGTAGGTTGTGTAGGCTTCCTGGTGGGGGGGACTAATGCCTGTGTTCTGGTGGTTGAGGCTCGATCTTGTCTTTCTGGTGGACAGGTCCACGTCTGGTGGTGTGTTTTGGGGTGCCTGTGGCCTTATTATGTTTTTAGGTAGCCTCTCTGCTAATGGGTGGGGTTGTGTTCCTGCCTTGCTAGTTGCTTGGCATAGGGTGACCAGCACTGTAGCTTGCTGGTCGTTGACTGAAGCTGGGTGCTGGTGTTGAGATGGAGATCCCTGGGAGATTTTCGCTGCTTGATATTATGTGGAGCTGGGAGGTCTCTTGTGGACCCGTGTCCTGAAGTTGGCTCTCCCACTTCAGAGGCACAGCACTGACTCCTGGCTGCAGCACCAAGAGCCTTTCATCCACCCAGCTCAGAATAACAGTGAGAAAAAGTAGAAAGAAAGAATTAGTAGAAGAAAGAAAGAGAGAGGGAAAGAAAGGAAGAAGGGAAGAAAGGAAGGAAGGAAGAAAGAAAGAAAGGAGGGAGGGAGGGAGGAAGGATGGAAAGAAAGAAGGAAAGAAAGGAGGGAGGGAGGGAGGGAGGAATGAAAGCAAAAGGAAGAGTGAATGGAAGAAGGGAGGGAGGGAGGGAGGAAGGAAAGAAAGAAAGAAAGACAGGAGGGAGGGAGGGAGGAAGGAAAGAAAAAGAAAGTGGAAAGAAGAAGGGTGGGAGGGAGGGAGGAAAAAAAAAGAAAGAAGGAAAAGAGGAGCGGAGGGAGGGAGCAAGGGAAGGTAGGAAAAAAAGAAAGAGCAGGTAAAGTAAAATAGAATAAAGTATGAAATATAGTAGCGTTATTAAAATTAAAAAGTAATTATTGAAAAAAAAACACGGACCGATAGAACCCTGGGACATATGGTGGAAGCAAAGCTATACAGAGAGAATCTTACACAGAAGATTACACATACACATTCACAAAAAGAGAGCAGGGGGAAAAATCAAAAATCTTGCTCTCCAAGTCCACCTCCTCGATTTGGGATAATTCGTTGTAAAAAGAGGAAAAGGGCGAGAAGTCTGAAATCTTGCTAAGTCCACCTCCTTAATTTGGGATAATTCGTTGTAAAAAGAGGAAAAAGGGGGGAAAGTCTTAAATCTTGTCCTCAAAGTCCACTTCCTCAATTTGGGATGATTCGCTGTCCATTCATGCACTCCACAGACGCAGGGCACATCAAATGGACCGTGGAGCTTTAATCCGCTGCCTCCGAGGCTGCACAGAGAGATTTCCCTGTCTCTGCTCTCACAACTCCCGGGTCTCAGCCTTGGACCTGGCCCCGCCTCTGCGTGTAGGTCGCCGGAGGGCGTCCGTTCTTCGCTCAGACAGGACGGGTTTAAAGGAGCCGCTGATTCGGGGGCTCTGGCTCACTCAGGCAGAGGGGAGGGAGGGGAATGCCCTCTCCTCGCGCACCAGGCAACAAAAGGGAAAAAAGTCTCTTGCCTCTCCGGTAGCTCCAGACCCTTTCCCCGGACTCCCTCCGGGCCAGCACTAACCCCTTCAGGCTCTCTTCCTGCCGCCAGCCCCAGTCCTCTCCCTGCGCTCCGACTGAAAGCCGATACCCGAGCCTCAGCTCCCAGCCCCGCCCGCCCCGGCGGCCGAGCAGACAAGCCTCTCGGGCTGGTGTGTGCCTGAGGGCACCGATCCTCTGTGCCAAAATCTCTCCGCTTTGCCCTCCGCACCCCTGTTGCTGTGCTCTCCTCCGCTACTCCGAAGCTTTCCCCCTCCGCCACCTGCAGTCTCCGCCCGCGAAGGGGCTTGTAGTGTGTAGAAACCTTCCCTCCTTCACGGCTCCCTCCCACTGGTGCAGGTCCCGTCCATATCCTATTGTCTCTGTTTATTCTTTTTTTCTTTTGACCTACCCAGGTATGTGGGGAGTTTCTTGCCTTTTGGGGGGTCTGAGGTCTTCTGTCAGCGTTCAGTAGGTGTTCTGTTGGAGTTGTTCCACGTGTAGATGAATTTCTGATGTATCTGTGGGGAGGAAGGTGATCTCCGCGTCTTACTCTTCCGCCATCTTCCTCCTGGCTTTATTTCTTTATAGAATATGTACAGTCTGTTTCTTTTATAAAGTAACTTGCGGTGGAGATGGTAGACAGGCCCATGAAAAGATGCTCAACATCGCTAATCATCAGGGAAATGCAAATCAAAACCACAATGAGCTATCACCTCACACCTGTCAGAATGGCTGTCGTCAAAAAGCACAGAAATAACAAATGTTGGAGAGGGTGTGGAGAAAAGGGAACCCTTGTGCACTGCTGGTGGGAATGTAAATTGGTGCAACCACTATGGAGAACAGTTCCTCAAAAAACTAAAAATGGAGCTACCATATGACCTCGCAATTCCACTTATGAGTATACATAGGAAAGAAACAAAAACACTACTTCGAAAAGATACATGCACCCCAATGTTCATAGCAACATTATTTACATTAGCCAAGATGTAGAAGCAACCCAAGTGCCCATCAACAGATGAGTGGATAAAGAAGATGTAATATATATATATATATATATATATATATATATATATATATATACACATACACACACATACATATATATGGATGTGTATATACAATGGAATACTCAGCCATAAAAAGAATGAAATTTTGCCATTTGCAACAACATGGATGGACTTGGAGGGCATTATGCTAAGTGAAATAAGTCAGACAGAGAAAGACAAATACTGTATGATATCACGTATATGTGGAATCTAAAAAATACAGCAAACTAGTGAACATAACAAAAAAAGAAACAGACTCACGCATATAGAGAACAAATGAGTGGTTACCACTGGGGAGAGAGAAGGGAGGAGGGGCAATATAGGGGTAGGGGATTAAGAGGCACAACCTGGGCTTCCCTGCTGGCGCAGTGGTTGAGAGTCCGCCTGCCCATGCAGGGAATACGGGTTCATGCCCCGGTCTGGGAAGATCCCACATGCTGCGGAGCAGCTGGGCCCGTGAGCCATGGCTGCTGAGCCTGCGTGTTTGGAGCCTGTGCTCCGCGGCGGGAGAGGCCACAAAATGAGAGGCCCGCATACCGCAAAAAAAAAAAAAGAGGCGCTACGTATTATATATAAAATAAGCTTCAGGGATATATTATAAAACACAAGGAATATAGCGAATATTCTATAACAACTACAAATGGAGCATACCTTTAAAAATTGTGAATCACTACATTGTACACCTGCAACTTAGGAAATATTGTATATCAACTATATTTCAATTAAAACAGGAAAAAAAAGGTAGCATGTGGTAGGCAGAATAATGTCCCCCCAAAGATATTTACACCCTAATCCCTGGAATTTGTGAATATATTACTTTACATGACAAAAGGGAATTTGTCTGTGTGATTAAATTAAGAGCTTCGAAATGGGGAGATTGTCATGGATTACGTGGGTGGGCAAAATCCATTCACATGGGTTTGTAAAAGAGGAGAGATTTTCCCAGTTAATAGTCAGAGGAAGATGTAACTGTGGAAGAATAGTGATAGAGATGGGCATTGCTGACTTTGAAGACTGAGGAAGAGGGATACAAGCCAAGGAATGTTGGAAGCCTCTAGAAGCTGAAAAAGACAAAGAAACAGATTTTACCCTGGAGCTTCCGGAAGGAACTAAGTCCTGAATCCACCTTAATTTTAGCCCAGTGAGACCTGTGTTAGACTTCGGACCTACAGAACTATAAGAGAAATGTGTGTGGGATTTTTTGTTTTTTTCCCATGGCACATGTTCCTTGATTTGATTTGATTTGATTTGATTTACAATGTTGTGTTAGTTTCAGGTGTACAGCAAAGTGAATCAGTTGCACATACATCCTTTTTTTTTTTTTTTTTTTTGGCGGTACGCGGGCCTCTCACTGCTGTGGCCTCTCCCGTCACGGAGCACAGCCTCTGGACATGCAGGCTCCGTGGCCATGGCTCATGGGCCAAGCCGCTCCGCGGCATTTAGGATCCTCCCAGACCGGGACACGAACCCGTGTCCCCTGCATTGGCAGGCGGACTCTCAACCAGTGCACCACCAGGGAAACCCCTTTTTTTTTTTTAAAGATTCTTTTCCTGTATAGGTCATTACACAGTATTGAATAGAGTTCCCTGTGCTATACAGTAGACCCTTATTAGTTATCCGTTCTATATATAGTAGTGTGTATATGTCAATGCCAGTCTCTCAATTTATCCCTCCCTGCTGGTAACCATAGGTTTGTTTTCTACGTCTGTGACTCTGTTTCTCTTTTGTAAATAAGTTATTTGTACCATTTTTTTAGGTTCCGCATATAAGCAGTATCATATGATATTTGTCTTTCTCTGTCTGACTTACTTCTCTCAGTACGACAGCCTCTAGGTCCATCCATGTTGCTGCAAATGGCATTATTTCATTCTTTTTTATGGCTGAGTAATATTCCATTGTACATATGTACCACATCTTCTTTATCCATTCCTCTGTCGATGGACATTTAGCTTTCTTCCATGTCTTGGCTATTGTAAATAATGCTACAGTCAACATTGGGATGCATGTATCTTTTCAAATTATGGTTTTCTCTGGATGTATGCCCACCGTGGTATTGCTGGCTCCTATGGTAGTTCTCTATTTTGTTTTCTAAGGAACCTCCATACTGTTCTCCATAATGGTTGTACCAATTTACATTCCCACCAACAGTGTAGGAGGGTTCCCTTTTCTCCATACCCTCTCGAGCATTTATTGTTTGTACACTTTTTGATGATGGCCACTCTGACTGGTGTGAGGTGATACCTCCTTGTAGTTTTGATTTGCATTTCTCTAATAATTAGAGATGTTGAGCATCTTTTCATGTGCTTTTTGGCCATCTGTACGTTTCTTTGAAGAAATGTCTAGGTCTTCTGCCCATTTTTCTATTCGGTTGTTTGTTTTTTTTGACATTGAGCTGCATGGACTCTTTGTAAATTTTGGAGATTAATCCCACGTCGGTTATTTCATTTTCAAATCTTTTCTCCCTATCTGTGAGTTGTCTTTTCATTTTGCTTATGGCCTTTTATGTTACCCTTGATTTCAGTACTGTACTTCTGACTTATAGATGACATTTCTGCATATGGAGGTGGTTTTCCATCCTTTTTCAGTGGGAAAGATCAATAGCTCATTGTCAAGGTAAAGAAGAGATGTGCATTGCCTTTCCTTGTTGGACTGAAGGACGTTTTAGGGAAAGGTGTTTGACCCCCTTCTCCCGACCTAGTTTCCCTTGGTCAATTCAACTAATAGCCATTACTCTTTCTATATGCTTATTTCCAACGAGAGTGTACTTTTGTGAGGGCTGCACAGTGTTTTATTCCCCCCTCCCCTGTCAACACTTTGGAACACATAATAGGTCTCAAATAATTGTTTAGTAGATTAACTACTAGTTATGTGGCTTAACTAAACCAACACCTCAAATGTGGCCCACAATTGCCCACTGACATTTTTTCTATTATTATTATTTTTTAATTGAAGTACAGTTGATTTACAATGTTGTGTTAATGACAAGTATTCCAAATTACAGGTAAGAATTTTTTTTTCTATTCATGTTGGAGTGAGTCAAGGGAATAAATAAATCAGCTCTTTGTTTCCCTCTTGAGCCAAAAACCAGTTGAGACATAAGACACGAGAATCAAATAGATAAGAGAGAAAAATATCAGCTTTGTCACTCTAAGATTGAATTGTACAATGAAACGGAACATATGGCCATAATGAGTCCCCCAGAACCTCCCTTCCTGACAGCATGTCTGAGAACGCAGCCTCCCACTTGCAGGGGGAAACCTTTCCTGGGGAACTTACCACAGGGAGTTTGTGAGAGAGGGTGAATCTTTGGGGTGGCGGGGTAGAGAGAGAGAGAGACAGACGGACAGAAGGGGTAAAGCTAAAGAGCCACACTGTGTTAGGTGGGTCTTCTGAGAGGCAGACTCTGAGACACATGAGTGCAAAAATTTTATTGAGACATAAAGTTTTGAAAGATAGAAGAAGGAGAAAGCACAATTGGGCAGGAGAGCCTGGGATCTCAATGCACCTTTGACAAAATGTCTGCCAACCCATTGGGGAGCTCCACAGCAAGCACTGTCTATTAAAGGGGTACCACTTTGGGCTGAAATGCCAGGCCTCGGCACTCCTGCTATGTTCAGTCATTGGTTGGGGCTGCCCAAGAAGAAGAACATGGCTTTCAAACTCTGGAGGCTGTCAACTAACTTCACTTGTTGCAACTCACTGTCAAGTTCTTTCTGGAAGGGGGATCCGAGTGGCACCCCTCCAGGGCTGCCACACAGACCTACTGTGTTCCTTTTCCTACTGTCTCTGATTAGAAAAGTTACTCTTTCATCCCTGAAGAGGAATGGACAAGGGAGCAGAGAGAAGCTAGCTGTGTTGCTCCCATGTGTTTCTTTCTCAAGGAAAGAAGTGGAAACACAGAAAGAAATTCCAGTTAAGGAAAGGTCCTTTACACAAAGATGAGACATAAGAAATAATTCCCTCTGCTTCTTGCAACTAATAGCACGTAATCCCAGTTGCCTTCTGAAAAGGTCCTGTTAACTGGAGAGCTTTTTATATTTCCGAGCCAGAGATCTGGAGGGGACGCTGCGTAGCAAGATGGAAGAGAAAATAAGTAGGGGTGAGGATGACAAGAATGGAGCCAATGACGCTGGGCACTGTATGGAGGAAGGACAGAGAGAAAATCATTGTATCAAAGAAGGCTAAGAAGGGATTTGGGAGAAGATAAATGTCAGAGATATTAAAGTTGATTACTTTGGGTAGCATGTTATAAATTCCTTCTTGATCTCCACTGTGGAATCTTAAGAAAGTCTGCATTGCCCTCAGCTGCTCCTGTGAGAGTGGATTCTTCACAGGATGCTCAATGAGGTATTGACATGTATGCCTGGAGGAATATACCACGCAACAGAACTTAGTAGCTGAGACACAGTCTACCTTAGGTGTGCGTGATGCCAAAACCTATGCTGTCAACTGCTCAGCTT
Organism: Hyperoodon ampullatus; assembly: GCF_949752795.1. NCBI lineage: Eukaryota > Metazoa > Chordata > Mammalia > Artiodactyla > Ziphiidae > Hyperoodon > Hyperoodon ampullatus. The sequence goes on from NC_136913.1 coordinate 34,095,531, forward strand.
ATACTGCTGTTGGTTGGCTTCCAAGGAGGGTGGCGGTGGTTCACAAAGTCAGTGGAACAGCTTAAAAATGATTTTTCCCTGAATATGCCAGAATTGTGGAGTTCCTTCTTGAATGGGCTTGTGTTCCAAAACCCGGGGTGTGGACCCAGAGAGTGGAGACACACTCTTTGTTTTCCGTAGTTGCTCCAGAGTAACTCTGCCTGGTTAGTCAACCCCCAAGGGTTCCCGTGACTTGGCAAAGAAGATAGCCGTGATCCTCCCTATCGTTGCATTCAGCCGTTACCATGGAGTTTATCCTGGGTCCCCCCTGGAATAGGTGACAGGTGATCAGAAGCAGTCCCTCTGGGTGGAACTACAAGCCCAGACAGCCGAACCAAAAGAAAGAAAATGCAGTCTCTGGTGAAGAGCAACGGAGAGAAGCTAAAAGCACAGACCCTGGATATATAAAACGAATACCCTCAAATCCTCCCATCACCGCCGTCATTGTTATTACTAAGAACAAGTCAATTGTAGGAGTCAGAAAAGGTCGGTCTCTGTCCCTTCCTTTTCCCCGAGGCTGCAGTGATGACTGCTCGCCCAGCTTCTGTCCAAACCCCGCTGCTTCTGGTTCTCTCCGGTCTTCATCTCCTGGCCTCGGTGCCCACTTTTCTCCTTCCGCTGCTAGTCCACTTTCTCCTCTTCCATAGGCCAGCCTTTGGTCTCCTCTTAGAATAACCATGGCAGCACAGAGCACGTAGTGTACTGAACTGCCACAGGCAGAGGCCAAACAAGAATGGGACAAGTATTGACCTCCCCTCTGGTTAGCAAGCACCATGTTTCCTTTTTGTTTTATATATATATATATATATATATATATATATATATATATATATATATATATTTTTTTTTTTTTAGTGAAGTGTAGTTGATTTACAGTGCTGTGTTAATTTCTGCTGTACAGCCAAGTGAATCAGCTCTACATATATATATATATATTTCCTTTTTTTTTTTACATTCTTTTCCATTATGGTTTATTATAGGATATTGAATATAGGTCTCTGTGCTATGCAGTAGGACCTTGTTGTTTCTCCATCCTATATATAAAAGCTTACATCTGCTAACCCCAGCCTCCCACTCTATCCCTTCCCCATCCCCTCTCCCTTGGCAACCACCGGTCTGTTTTCTACATCCGTGATTCTGTTTCTGTTTCATAGATAGGTTCATTTGTGTCCTACTTTAGATTCCACATATAAGTGATATCATATGGTATTTGTCTTTCTCTTCCTGACTTACTTCACTTAGTATGATAACCTCAAGTTGCATCCATGATGCTCCAAATGGCATTATTGCATTTTTTATGGCAGAGTAATATTCCAGACATCCTTCTAAAAATGCCTGTTCTGTTTTGATTAGCCGGCGTCCCATTTTGTGATTTGCCACCAAGAACCCTGACAAATACAGAGATTATGGAAGTTGTTAGATCGTAGAAGATTAGAGCCTGAAAAGAGTGTGGGGTGTCAGGTAAGAGAAGAGCTAATGGAGAGGAAAGAGATGTTCAGACTGAGTAAGAGCAGACGTCTAGGGTCAACTCGGAAATGTTTTACTTGTGAGACTCCCAGAAGGTGTGTCAAATCTAGGGGGAGTTTAGTGAAGGGGCAGTGAGTTCATCTGGGGACTTGTGGAATCTGAGTTTTCTGGGGACATCCAGAAGGAGATGTTTCACAGATGGCTGTGCAAACGTCATAGTCAAGGGAAGCACCTGGGAGTGGGGGCAGAGAGAGAGAGAGAGCGAGAGAGAATATGACTGGCCCATGGATGTGGCTGAATTGGAGGGGAAATATATATTGAACAAGGGTTGAAGAGGCCAACAGCAGAATGCAGGAGGATGGTTAGCTTTACATAGTTCTCTCTAGATAAACCTTAGGTAAACCACGAAAGGACAAGGAAGGTAAGAAAAGAAGGGCACTGTTAAGAACTACGGAATGATCAAGCAGAGCAAGTGCTGAAAAGAGACTCATGGTAACGTGAATTAGTAAGCCAGTGATTCCTTTTGAGAGAGGAGTTTTGGTAGAGTTCCTTAAAGGGGAAAAATCTCTCCCTCCTCCTGTGTCGCGTAAATCCACCGCCTCTCCCCTGTCTCCTCTGGGTCTTCTTTCACTAACTGTATCCCAGTCCACTCCTGACTTTGTAACCTTTCCCACTCTGTTGGCTGCTCTGCAGTAAATGAACATAGCTAAGATACCCTTTCCACTGTTCTCCACTTGTAGAACTCCAGTTCCTCTTTGAAGACTCAGTGTCACCTCCACAGCGGATGTTGCCTAGGACCCAGGTAAGATTTAGACCCCTTTCCTCTCCTGCACTCACAGGGCACCTTGTAAGCCTCCTCTTTTAGCTCTTCCTCAGATAGATTGGTGGTATCTCTCTGTGTGTCCATCTTTTGCACCACGCTTGTGAGCAGGAACTGTGCCCGAGTCATATTATATTCCTAGTGCCAAGCATAGCGCAGAAAACTTCAAAGAATCCAGGATAATTTGTTGAAAGAATTTGGCTAAAAATTCTTGGCTCTTTTAATTGGGCCATTTGGCTAAAAATGTCCAAAGCTGCATGAATGCTCCCTCCTAGAATGTTTTATTTTAGGTTTATTTCTTGGATTACGGTTCTAAAAAATATTTTAAGGTGGAACTTTTACTTCTCCATCAACTTTATAGAAAAATTAAACTTTGGGGAGAAAGAAAATCATGCCCAGGGAATTAGCGCACAGAAAAAAAAGAGAATAGATCTCCTTGTTGCATGTGGCCTAGTTAATATCAGATATAACATGTTGTAAACCAAAAGTAATGTTACCAAAAAATAAACGTTAAAATACAGATGAAAGGGAAGGAGTCTATTCCTCCTCAGGCAAGGCAGTCGCTTTGCATATTAATGAAACTTAAATGACTCACAGTAAGAAAAATGATTGGAATAGATTGCAGTAACTTAAAAATGAGTACACTTTAAACAGCTTGTGTGATGACTATGTGATTATGGAGAATCAAAATGGCTAGTCCCACTCTGATGCTCCCAGAAGAGAGATGACTGCTGGCCCTTAATTAACAAAGCCACATGTGGAGCCCAGGAAGCTGTAGACACAAAGAAAGTTGACAGGTTGACTTTGTGAAATACGCAAAGATGTCAGTCTGGAAGGTGACAACTAGAATTCTGGGGCGTGTGAGGGTTAGGGATGTGTATAAAATCTTATAAACATCCAAGCCAGTCTAGAATATTCACTGAAAGTGACAAGAAAATGGAAGGAAACGGGAAAAGACAAAGAGCTGCATAAAGACAGGTGAAAAGTTTAAAATATTTGATGGCTTGAGATGACTTCGGGGCTTGTGGCAAATTACTGTAAAACATGGCTTGGCAAAGATTTCCTGTAACGTTTTAGGCTTTGCAGGCCCCAGGGTCTTTGTTGCAATGACTGACTGTGCAGTTGTAGTGCTAGTGTGTATGCAGCCACAGACAATAGGTAATAGATTGGGTGCGGCAGTGTTCCAGTAAAACTTTGTTTATCAAAACCCTTGGGGACCAGATTTGGCTTGCAGGCTGTAGTTTGCCAACCCGTACTCTAAAAACATCAGTTTGTGACAAAACAGCACATTGCGCAAAAGCTAGTATGTAAATATGTGTGTGTGATCGATAATTGTTGGTTCAATCATTGTTGTTCGGGTTTTTATTGTGCTTGGTATGTTTTTATTGTGCTTGGTCCGGTACTCACATGAGGGTATGGCTGAGTGAGTTGGTTAAATCGAGGCATCAGTGTTATTTTCCAGCGTCCCAGGCGATTCCAAGGTGCAGCCACCACGTTTAACAAATAGGATGCTGAAGAATGCTATGCAAAATTCAATGTGCCTATTATCCATCACCTTGGGTCCTGTTAAAATGCAGGTTCTGATTCAGTAGGTCTGAGGTAGAGCTTGGGATTTTGCATTTCTAACAAAGTGTCAGATGACACTGTCCTGCGGGTCCAGGGACCACATTTTGAGTAGCAAGGTGCTTGCACTGGCTTTCAATACCTGGGATGTCTTGGTCCTGCCCCTGAGACTGATGTAATTGGTCCTGGAGGTGTCCTGGGCATCGAGAGCTCTACAAACTCCCAGGTGGCTCTAAGGTGCGGCAAAGCTTGAGAACCTCTGTGCTCAATCCAGTGCGTGGTGACCTAAATTTTCGTTATTATGTCATCGGTAGCCCTGTTGGCCATTCTCCCCTTCCAATCCACCCATTCCTCTCCTTTTCAGGTCCAAACCTCCAGAAGATGGGTGGGATCAGGCTTAGCTTTTCATCCTTTCAGTCTTTGCCACCTCTGAGGAGTGGACTGTAGTTCAGGATGGAAAGAGGAGGGAGGCTCAGGCCACCTGGGTCGGGGAAGAATAAGCAGAACAGTTGTTCTAGGGGCCGATTTCAAGGGGAGGCTGGTTGAGACAAATGGGGACTTACCACAGAGGGCTGTCACAGCAAAACTCACCTCCAGGCTTGGGCCTGAGCTTGGGGCACTGAAAACAGCCATCTACCCTCCTGAAGCCTGGCAGCCACTGGCAGCCAAGCAGCTGGGAAGGATTTCTCCTTCTTGATATGCAGAGTGACACAGTTGGTCGAAAGGTAAGAGAGACCCCTAGTGGCAAAGTATAAAGGTGAAATCCTTTCATCAACAAGTCATAAACACCACAAATGAACTTAGCAGTAAGTGAATGATAATGATGGTAATGATGATAAGTGGTGGCTTACAAATAATATATGTCCTATATGTGCCAGGCACTGTTGTACGTATTTAGAAAACATTAACTCATTTAATCTCAGCAACCCAATGGGTTTGATGGCTTTTAAAAAATTTAGTTGATTGACAATGTGTTTCTGGTGTACAGCAGAGTGATTCAGTTATACATATGTATTCTTTTTCATATTCTTTTTTCTTATTGTTTATTACAAGATATGGAATATAGTTCCCTGTGCTGTACAGGAGGTCGTTGTTGTTTATCTGTTTTGTGTAGAGTAGCTTGTATCTGCGAATCCCAAACTCCTAATTTATACCGCCTCCCCCCTTCACCTTTGGTAACCATAAGTTTGTTTTCTATGTCTGTGAGTCTGCTTTTGTTTTGTAAATAAGTTCATTTGTGTCATATTTTAGGTTCCACATACAAGTGATATCATATGACATTTGTCTTTCTCTGTCTGACTTAACTTCACTTAGTATGATAATCGCTAGGTCCATCCGTGTTGCTGCAAATGGCATTCTTTCATTCTTTTTTATGGCTGAGTAACAGTCCATTGTATACATATACCACATCTTCTTTATCCACTCATCTGTCGATGGCCACTTAGGTTGCTTCCATGTCTTGGCTGTTGTAAATAGTGCCGCTATGAACACTGGGGTGCATGTATCTTTACGAATTATAGTTTTCTACAGATATATGCCCAGGAGTGGGGTTGCTGGATCATGCTGTAGCTCTATTTTTCGATTTTTAAGAAACCTACAGGCTGTTCTCCACAGTGGATGCATCAATTTACATTCCCACCAACAGTGTTCCCTTTTCTCCAAACTCTCTCCAGCATTTGTTGTTTGTAGATTTTCTGATGATGCCCATTCTAACTGGTGGGAGATGATACCTGATTGTACTTTTGATTTGCATTTCTCTAAGAATTAGTGATGTTGACCATCTTTTCCTGTGCTTCTTGGCCATCTGTATGTCTTCTTTGGAGAAATGTCTTCTGCCCATTTTTTGATAGGGTTGGTTTTGTTGTTGTTGTTGTTATTGACTTGTATGAGCTGTTTGTATATTTTGAATATTAAGCCCTTGTCTGTCACATCATTTGCAAATATTTTCTCCAATGGGGTTGACACTTTTATTATCCCTGTTTTACATATGAGGAAACTGAGGTGCAGAGAAGTGAAATAACATGCCCAAGTTCCCCCAATTTAGTAAGTGGCTCAACTGGGATTTGAATCCAGTCAACCTGTGGTGAAGGATCCAAGACAGCGAACTGCTTCTCCAAAACAGGAGAGTAAGAAGGATCTTCAGTCAATTTATAGTTGTAAACACTCACAAACAGCTGCTCAGCCTGTGCTTCCTGATATCTAGAGGAGAACAGTATATATATATATATATATATATATAGGGAGAGAGAGAGAGAGAGAGAGAGACTGTATCAGAGAGAGAGCAGGGACTTCAAAGCAGACAGAGAAAGAGTGAAAAAAGAAAACAAATTTGACTAAAAAGAGTAAAGGGGGAAATACCATTCAACACCATTTTCTGGAAACTAAACTCAAAGGACCATAATCCTCATTTTTAAGAAAGTATTGAAGCACAGTTATAGGGAAATGTAGAAAAAAATGACTCCTTAGCTAAACTTGTTCACATTTCAGTAAATGTTAAAAGCAATCTAGTAACTCTAAAACGACTCAAGCTACTCATGCGTCTTTGAATATAGGATACGAAGTCTGAAAATTTCTAACTCTGACCTTTGTAAACTATACACGACACAGAAGAAATAATATGTTTTGAGTATTTTTTCTCAGACCTAGACAACCTTAGGGTTTCCATGGGAACAGATTTCATCAGCTCAAATAGAGAATGGAGTGAGAGAGGGTAAGAGTTTCAAAATGGGAATAGAAAAGACAAAACCAAACCAAACATATATAAGCAGGTCTGTCGTTTCCTTGGGAAATCCTTTTACTGGGAAATAATTGTCTTTCTACCTATAGTCAAGAAGAAAAGGTAATAGGCTCACGCCTCTCCACATTGAGAAGGGAGAAAGCAGAGACCACACTGAGAGTAAGAACAGGCTGATTTTGAGATAAACTCTGAGCAGACACAGGTGGCCACGGTCTGGAATGAGGCAGTGGTCCAAGTGGGACCAGCAGCTCTCTAGGTGTTCCAGTGTCTCATCCCATCCTCTGAGTGTTGGCTGCTCTGGGTTTGGGGCCGCCTGTGCCATAATCTCTCTACTTCCTTTCTGGTGAGCTTATCTACTCCATGACCTCAACCCATCTATGTATATTGTATAGGCTAATATGTCCCACATGTATTTTTCCAAACCTGACATCCCCCTGAGCTCCAGATTCATTTTTCTGGCTACCTGCATGACAGTTCCTCTTGGGTATCTAATAGGCATCTCAGATTTTACATGACACGCCTTCCCAGCCCCTCGAGTCCCCCTGCAAACACCCCCAGATTAATAAATAGCACGACCATCAGCCAGGGTGTTCAAATCCAAACTTGAGGCTAGATTATTTTCGTCATTTCCCATTCCTCACCTCTGGTCCATAAAGCAGATCCTGTAGACTCATCCAGTTCATCTGAAATTTGTCTGCATCTCTTCATTTCCTGCACCAACACTGCAGTTCAAGCCCCCATTGTGTCTCTGGGCTGCTACAGTGATCTCTTAACTGGTCTTTCAGCTTCAACTGTCCTCATCCTCTACATTCTTCAAAGCAGCCAGAGTCAGAATAACTTGGCTTCACCTTCAGAGAGCTATATTCTACTTGATATTCAATATCACAAATTGACCTTCAGCCTAGACCTTATATTTTTCAGTCCTTCTATTGAGGTAATTTGGGGTTTGGGGTACCATGTTACCTTAATGGAAGAAAGAGTACAGTAAAAACACCAAATTTGCACATGTTGTAAGGGCAGTCTGCATGTCCAGCATGGTGACTAGGGAGTCACCCCTATGTTTGTGTGCAGGCCAGCCTGAGGCTCAGTTACCATTATCACTGTTGCTCAGGGTGAGCTTGTGAAAGAGGGACCCTGCCAAGCTGGCTTCTGGGGTCTCCATCTTGCTTCCCAGAATCAACAAACACTAACATTTACATATTTTAGTGAACTCAGAGTTTTCAGGTAAAGTTGAAGGACCCTTTATTTTAATCCCTGTCCCATCCCATTCCTCCAGAAGCAACGCTACTGTGATTTTTATACCGTGTTTTTATACTCCTGCTATTCGCAGGCACCCGCATTCAGCAGGGCCTCACCTCACCACCCCCCATATACCCACATTGTTTATAAGGGGAAGATGGATTTTGCACTTTCCAGGGCCCCAAGGAATGCCTTCTCCCTCCCTCTGTGGAGATCCTGAGCTGCATGTGGGTGTGGCATGGGTGGGTGGAGAGCCTCCTGGATACCTGTTTTACAAAGTGAGCAATTTGCACACAGGAACCAAGGAGAGACCTTTATTTCTTTAGGAACCAAATAACTTTATTGGAATAAATGGAAAAACTGGAAGAAAAAAACTTAAGTGATAACGTAAAGTCCAGGAAAAGAGAGTCCTGCACTTGTTGCCAAAAAAACCCCATAAAACCAAAAACTTAAGCGAACTTCTTCTGCAAGGGCAGTGTTGCCGTCTGCATGGCAGGCACGGTGACCAGGGCTCTGGTCACCCCGTGGCTCTGGGGAAGTCCAGTCCAGGCTCAGTTCTTGTCGCTGTCTCCCAGGGTGAGCTTGTCAAAGAGGGACCCTGCCAGGTCGACGTCCGGGGCCTCCATCATGCTCAGGGTGGTGACATGACCCTCCAGCTCTCCGATGAACGCCACCTGCTGGCTGAGGTAGTGAGTTGCCAGGAAGTGGCACAGGTGTTGGTCGCTCTTGTCGGTGGCCAGCTGGTGCAGGTGGAGCAGGCTCTGGTTCACGCGGTTCTCCAGGAACAAGGCGTACTTCATGGCCTTGAGGCCGCTGTTCCAGTTGTCACTGACTGGCTTCCTGATGTCTTGGAAGTTGAGGCGGCCCCCGCGCTGGTTCTGCAGGCGCATCAGGCTCTGGGCCCGCCCGCTGTGCTCGTGGGAGCGGCGCAGGAAGAACCGGGTGAAGTTCTTCAAGGCCACGTCGTCGCGGTCAAGGTAAAAGGCCACGTCCAGGCAGAACATGGAGGCGTGGAACTCCAGGGTGAAATGGCTGTTGACGGCGGCCTCGCAGTCGGGGTGGTAGCTCTGGCGCACCTGCGAGGGCGGCGCTTGCTTCATGGTGGACAGCACGGGCATCGTGGCGGGCGTGAAGGCCAAGGTGAAGGCGGAGCCGCGGGGCCTGCAGTCGCTGCCTCGGAGCTCTCCCGTGTGGTCGAAGAGGGCGGCCGCTCTGGGACAGACCGGAAGTGGGGTCCGTTATTGGAGGTAGGCAGTGGGCTTGCGGTTCTGTTACCGGAAGTGATCGCATGGGGTGGGCGGGGCAGGAACGCTGCTGCCACGTTCCATCACAGCTTGGGTGAGGCAGGGTGACTTTGACCTGCGCACCTGGTATCTATTAAGTTTTTAACTTTGCAAAAATATTTGTTTCCAAGGACTTCCTCTTGTTCTCTAATTGTGCCCTCTTATAGCACCCTGTTCTCATTTTATAAACCCATTGTCTTCCTTAAAATTCTGAGAATATGAATTTGTAATTTTTGGTACTGTTCTCTTCCGTTTCCTGTATTATAGTTGTTTTTTTCTCCAGAAATAGTTCTGTTTGTTCATCATGATCTTCTCTTTGACTTTCCTCAAATATCTGGCAAACATTGTCCATTCGTATCTGGGAGTAAAGGAGTCATGTGATCAGCCAAGGGAACTAGCATGGATCTGATCTACAGTTGGGACGCCCATTTCATAAGAGTCTTCTCCTCTGAATGGAGGGGCTCAGTGTTTCAGTTAGGGAGTCTTTTCTATTCGGGGTACATGGTGTGGAGCTTGTAGGTAAGATAGGGAGCATCCCAAGTGCCAATAAGCTTGGCATTTTCTGACATTAGAAGACTTTCGTGTATCTCTTCTGTAATAGATTGTGTCGTTCTGTTTTGTTTCTTCCTCTTCTGCTGAGCGGGTCTGCGGTTATCTGAAACCTGCTCTCGTATGGGTTCCCTTCCTGAGCCTTTGAATGACATAAGGAGACTATCACCCCATCGCCTGCACCACCACTGTGCACTGGATCTTGGTCAGAACAAAAAATAGAAATGTACTGTCTTAGGCCAGCAAGACTTGGGATATTTGTGACAGCAGTTAGCCTACCCTGACTAGTTCCCCAAAGGAAGTTCTGGATGACTGCAGGTTATAAGCCATTGTAAGCTTATAGCATTTCCTCTTGGTGCAAATGCAGATCCCAAAGTTAAACAGTCTAGATAGAGCCGAATCATCATGCTCTTATTTCTTTTGCTAAATTCACCAATAATATATATCATTCCTGCTCCCTTTTTCCCTCCTGGAGAGTGGAATGAAAAATCCCTCAAAGACCCATGAAGCACAAGGAGTAAGTTTTTCCATTTCCCTCAGTGCTGGGGAACAAACCCAGGCTGGTCCTCAGGTGCCCGGCCTTAAGCCGACAACAGGAGGCATAAGGGGTGGGACTGGGACTGGCTGACCCCTGAACCAGTCAGCTGTGGTGAGGGAGATGTGGGTCAGGTAGGAACGGGGGCGGCCCCGGAACCACATAACTGGAGGATGTGTTTGTGTGGGGCAGCTCCCCCGAAGAGGAGGATACTGGTCCAGAGCTGGTAGCGGAGCTAGGGAGATGGTCCAGGGATTGTCCCAGTTAGCCTTCCATGTTGGAGTGTGAGGGCTGTAGGCTGGAGGGAGTCCCAGACCTGTGTGTGTCTCCTCCACCACACAGCACGCCGGGCGCTTAGCACCTCATTTGCTGAGCAGTTCCTCGCCTTTGGAAAAGAGGAGAGAGAGAGAAAGGAGCAACAACAGTGGGCTCAGAAAGGCCTGGAACAACCAGTTTGAGACATCTGTGGGGGTGGAAAATGGCTTCAGCTCCCAAACGCAGCCTCTGGAGTCCCTGGGGCAGGGTTGCCTGGCAGTGCTCTCCATGAAGGCCAGGGTTCGGGAGCCTGGCCGCAGTGAGCACCGGTTAACCAAGGGGACCAGGGCGCCAGTCCCAGTGAAAGATTTGATGAGTCCTCAGCAGATCCGGTGATTCCCTGCCTTCTCACTAATCCTCGCCATTCCGTGAGGGAAGATTGTTTTTATCATCTCCCACACGAGGAAACTGAAGTCTGCGATATAAACTTCTTGTGCAAGACGATGTGGAAACTGGAGTAAAGTCAGATCTGACTCTCAGTTACACCCCTAGTGACCTCAGTCAATAAAATGGGGTATACACAGGACACTGTGTCATGTGTTTTCTTAAGGCCTCTCCCAGGTTTACGTAATGAGAGAACAAAGAGGTGCAGACAGACAGCTGTTCTGATTGTGTAGCAGCCCAGTTACCCCCCTGCCCCCCTTCTCGGCACAGTCCTGACCTTCAGCGAGGCCAGCTTTCCCGTACCCAGCCATACAGGACAGTCTCTTCTTGCTCAGCTTCTACTAGGCAAGAAGCTTAAGTAAATTTTTTAAAATTTATGAAGGACCACAGTTTGAGGCGGAACAAAACTTTTCCTCAGCAGGCCGCCAAGCCCCTGAGCACGGCCGGGACGAGGGCGTTGAAGCTGGGCATCACTCCTGTCCTGTGCCTCCTGGCCAACCCCTCCAGCTGGGTTGTTCGTGATTTACATTCTGCTGGTCTCATGGATAGGTGACATTTCCTCTTCAGTTTGTGATCTCTCATCCTCTTTCAATGGGGGTCATCAATATTTCATCCTAGGGTTAGAACAGAGACCTGGGTTGCCTTTCCACATAGACTACAATCAGTTTTCTAGAGAATTATTGAGCACCTCTCTCCCAAACTCCTGTCCCTTGGTCGATTCTCCACATAACCATTGACACGTGTGTATGCTTCTTTGCAACCAGAGTGTACTTCGTAAGGTCTTATGAAGATCACCACCCGTCTCCCTCTCTCCACAGTGTGATGCACGTAAACCCGCCAAAATTGCTTACTGGTTCTGTGTACCTCTTTGGCGTAACTAAACCACACTTCTCCAATGTGGACCCTAATTCTTCACACCTGATTTTTTAATCGGGGGGCGGGGAGGGGTAGGGCTGAGAGGTCAGAAAACCACCCATGTTCTGCATTTAGTGGCCAGCAGTGGACTCAGATCCATTTCTTATAGAAACGAGCGCAAAGAGCACTGGGGATCATCACTGGTCCTCAGTGCTTTCCTGATCATTATTTTATGATTGAGCACGTGTTGTTCAAAAATCCAATACCTCAGTTGTACTTCTTAATCCCGAAGGAGTTCTAATGATTCCTCTGTCCCATGAGGCCAGAGACTGTGACTCCCTTGTGGAGCCTTCTAGTCTAGCTGTGGTCCTGTGATTACTGACTGCTTCTCAGATGCTCCGTTTGACCCAAGGAGGGGTGAGGAAGAACCGCTACAGGAGGAAGGTAAACAACACAAGTCTTGGGGGTGGGCTCAGCCCCTCAGTTAGTGACGCTATTGTCCAGAAATGCCTGGGGCCCTCACATGCGCCATACTGCTTGAGGCAGCCCTCCCAGACATTTCCCCTTTGGGAGCCAGTATTGTGATTGGACCCGCCCCCCCGCCACCACCACCACCTTGCGGTTCGTATTATGATTGCAAGACGCACTTCAGTGACAACCATCAGGGAACTTTGAAAAAAAAACATGGTTTATGGCTCACAGGTCCTGGAGGACACATGGCACGCGTGGAGCCACACAGCGAGGTCATGGGTAAAACGAGAGTACGTGTGCAGGCCTGGGGTCCTTTATTGGGGTCTAGCATGGGATGCCTGGGGTTTCCCAGGTTCAGTCTTTATTGGTGAATTTAAAACATGAGCGGGAATGAAAATGCCAGAAGAGAAAAACAAGTGGTCAGATGGTCAGTTCCCTAAGTGGACCAGAGATCTCCGAAACAAAGGAAGCTTCTGGGGCGGGGCCGCCTGGCTCTTCCTCTAGTCCTGTAGCTGGCAGTGTGTTTATTTAAGATAGCTGTCTTTGAAGTGGGTGCCTAGGCAATCCGAAGCTTAAGCTCAGGCACTTGCATTACAAAAACAAAACAAAACAAAACCCAACTGTCTGGTGCTTACACTATATTTACATAAAGATGCCCTATCTTATTGTACATCCTCCAGGGCAAGGATTGGTTACAAAAATGGCTGAGGGAGCAAGAGTGTCCTTCGTAAGTCTGCTCTATGGTTTCTCTTCCAGTTTTACTGAGATATAATTGATGTGTAGCGCTGATAAGGTTGAGATGTACAGCATAATTGTTTGACTTACATGGATCATGGAGTGATTACCAGTATGAGTTAGCATCAATCATCTCATATAGATACAAGGAAAAAAAAATGTTTTTCCTCGTGATGAGAACACTTAGGATTTACTCTTAACAACTTTCATGTATACTCTACAGCAGTGTTAATTATATTCATCATGTTGTATATTACATCCCCAGTACTTATTTATCTTAAAGCTGGAAGTTTTCACTTTGTGACCGTCTTCATCCAATTTCCTCTCCCCACATGCCCCACCTCTGGTAACCAGAAATCTAATGTCTTTTTCTGTGAGTTATTTTGTTTTGATTCCATATATAGGTAAGATTATACAGTATTTGTCTTTCTCTGACTGATTTCACTTAGCACAAGGCCCTCAAGGTCTATTCATGTTGTCACAAATGGCAGGATTTCCTCCTTCTTTATGGCTGAAGAATATTGCGTTGTATATATGTATCCCATGTCTTTGTCCATCTACAGATGAAAGGATAACATTTAGGTTGTTTCCATGTCTTGGCTATTGCAAATAATGCTGCTCTGAACATGGGGTGTGGGGTAGGGACAGATATCTCTTCAACATAGTGTTTTCACTTCCTTCTGATGTATTCCCAGAAGTGGAATTGCTGGATCATGTGGTTGTTAATTTTTTTGAGGAATCTCCATACTGTTTTCCATAGTGGCTGTAGCAATTGTAATTTCACCATCAGTGCATAAGGGTTCCCTTTACTCCACATGCCTGGTGGCATTCCTTATCTCTTGTCTTTTTTTTTTTTTTTTTTTTTTTTTGTGGTACGCGGGCCTCTCACTGTTGTGGCCTCTCCCGTTGCGGAGCACAGGCTCCGGACGCGCAGGCTCAGCAGCCATGGCTCACGGGCCCAGCCGCTCCGCGGCATATGGGATCCTCCCAGACCGGGGCACGAACCCGTATCCCCTGCATCGGCAGGCGGACTCTCAACCACTGCGCCACCAGGGAGGCCCATCTCTTGTCTTTTTGATGCTAGCCATTCTAACAGGTGGGAGGTGATAGCGCATGTGGTTTTGATTTGCATTGCCCTAATGCTGTTGAACATGTTTTCACGTACCTGTTGGTCGTTCATATATCTTCTTTGTCAAAATGTCTATTCCAGTCCCTTGCCCATTTTTTAGTTGGATTGTTTGTATGCTATTGAGTTGTATGAGTTCTTTACATATTTTGGATATGAACCCCATATCAGATATTTGGTTTGCCAGTATTTTTTCCCATTCCATAGGTTGTCTTTTCATTTTGTTGGTTGTTTCTGTTGCTCAGCAGCTTTTTAGTTTGATGTAATCCCACTTATTTATTTATTTTTTAAATTTTGTTTGCTTGCGCTTTAAGTGTCATGTACCAAAAATTCATTGCCAATACCCATGTTAAGGAGCTTTTTCCCTACGTTTACTTGTAGTAGTTTTATGGTTTCTGGGTTTACATTAAAGTCTTTAATCTATTTCCAGTTAATTTTTGTGAGTGGTGTAAGATAGGGGTGTAATTTCATTCTTTTACACGTGAAGATCCACTTCTCCCAGCCACATTTATTGACGAGACTGTCTTTTCTCCACTGAGTATTGTTGCCTCCCTTGTCAAATATTACTTGACCATATGTATTTGGGTTTATTTCTGGGTTCTTGATTCTGTTTCAGTGGTCGAGGGGTCTCTTTTTATGCCAGCACCGTAGTGTATTGATGACAGTAGCTTTACAACATAGCTTGAGTTCATGAAGTGTGATGCCTTCTGGTTTGTTCTTTTTCAGGATTGCTTTGACTATTCAGGGTCCTTTTTGGGTCCATCTGAATGTTAGGATTGTTGCTTCTATTTCTGTAAAAACTGCCATTGGACTCTTGGTATGGATTGCATTAAATCTATGGATGGCTTTGGGTATTATGGAAAGTTTAACAATATTAATTCTTCCGATCTATGAACAAGGAGTCTCTTTCCATTTATTTATGTCATCTTTGATTTTGTTCATGAATGTCTCATAGTTTTCAGTGTAGAGATCTTTTGCCTGCTCCGGCTGTATTTTTTCCTAAGTATTTTATTGTTTTTGATGCTCTTGTAAGTGGGATCATTTTCTTTGCTTCATTTTCAGATAATTCTTTGTTAGTGTATAGAAACGCTACTGAGTTTTGCATGTTAAATTTGAATCCTACAACTTTATAGAATTTATTGATTAGATGGTAAGTTTTTTGGTGGAGTCTTTAGGAATTTTTTTAGATATAAAATCATGTCATCTGCAAATAGAGACAGTTTTACTTTTTCCTTTAAAATTTGGATACATTTTATTTGTTTTCCTTGCCTGATTGCCCTGGCGAAACCATCCAGTACTATGTTGAATAGAAGTGGTGAGACACCCTTGTCTTATTTCTAATCTTAGAGGAAAGCTTTCAACCTTTCAACCTTTATTCTTATATTAGCTGTTAGTTTGTCAACATTATGACCGTGTTATGTATTGTTATTAAGTTGAGGTAAATTCTTTCAGTACCTACTGTTTTAAGAGTTTTTTGTTTTTTCATCATGAACAGATGTTGAATTTCATCAAATGCTATTTCTGCATCTATTGAGTTGATCATATGATTTTTATTTTTCATTCTATTAATGTGAGGTATCACACTGATTATTGTGGATGTGTTGCAACATGCCTACCTCTCAAGATAAATCCCACTTGATCATGGTGAATGGTCTTTGTAATGTGCTGCTGAGTTGAGTTTGATAGTATTTTATTGAGAATTTTGAATCTATATTTATCAGGTATATTGGCCTGTAATTTTCTTTATTGGTGGTGTCCTTTTCTGGCTTTGGTACAAGGGTGATGTTGGCCTCGTAAAATGAGCTTGAGAGTGTTTCCTCCTCCTCTCTGATTTTTTTTGGAAGAGTTTGGGAAATATTGGCATTAATTTTTTATTTTTAAAAATTTTATTGGAGTATAGTTGATTTACAATGTTGTGTTAATTTCAGGTGTACAGCAAAGTGATTCAGTTATACATGTACAGACATGTATTCTTTTTCAAATTCTTTTCCCATTTAGGTTACTGCAGAATACTGAATAGAGTTCCCTGTGCTATACAGTAGGTCCTTGTTGCTTATCTTTTAAAAATATAGTAGCGTGCATGTATGTGACCGCCAAACTCCCAGTTTATCCCTGAGCCCCACCTTTCCCCTTTGGTAACAACAGGCTTGCGTTCTAGGTCTGTGAGTCTGTTTCTGCTTTATGCATAAGTTCATTTGTATCTTTTTTTTAGATTCCGCATATAAGCGATATCATATGATATTTGTCTTTCTCTGTCTGACTTACTTCACTATTGAAGTAAGTATGAAGTATGATAATCCCCAGGTTCACCCATGTTGCTGCAAGTGGCATTATTTCATTCTTTTTTTGTTTGTTTTTTGAAGATGTTGGGGGTAGGAGTTTATTAACTTATTTATTTATTTTTGCTGTGTTGGGTCTTCGTTTCTGTGCCAGGGCTTTCTCTAGTTGTGGCAAGCGGGGGCCACTCTTCATCACGGTGCACGGGCCTCTCACTATCGCGGCCTCTCGTTGTGGAGCAAGGCTCCAGACGCGCAGGCTCAGTAGTTGTGGCTCACTGGCCTAGTTCCTCCGCGGCATGTGGGATCCTTCCAGACCAGGGCTCGAACCCGTGTCCCCTGCATTAGCAGGCAGATTCTCAACCACTGTGCCACCAGGGAAGCCCCTATTTCATTCTTTTTAATGGCTGAGTAGTATTCCATCGTAGATGTATGTACCACATCTTCCTTATCCAGTCATCTGCTGATGTACATTTAGGTTGTTTCCATGTCTTGGCTATTGTAAATAGTGCCGCAGTGAACATTGGGGTGCATGTATCCTTTTGAACCATGACTAACTTTAATGTTGTGTTTGGGTTCCTTATTCTTTTTTGTGTGTGTATCTATTGCAGATTTTCAGTTTGTGGTTACCATGAGGTTTTGACATAGCAGTCTATATACAAATAGGTTGTTTTATGTTGCCGGTCTTTGAATTTCAAATGCATTTCCAATATCCTGCATTTGTACTCTCCTGTTCTCACGATTGCTGGTTTTGATATCATGTTTGTGTGTGGATGATTTCCTACCTTTACTTTATGTTTGCCTTTACCGGTGAGCTTTCCCATTTGTAATTTTCTTGATTCTAGTTGTGGCCTTTTCTTCTCCTCCTAGAGAAGTTCCTTTAGGATTTCTTGTCAAGCTGGTTTTGTGGTGCTGAATTCTCTTAGCATTTGCTTGTCTGTAAAGCTTTTGATTTCTCTGTCGAATATGAACGAGAGCCTTGCTGGGTAGAGTATTCTTGGCTGCAGGTTTTCCCCTTTTATCACTTTAAATGTATTGTGCCACTCGTTTCTGGCCTGCAGGGTTTCTGCTGAAAAATCAGCAGATAACTTTATGGGGATCCCCTTGTATGTTATTTGTTGCCTTCTCTTGTTGCTTTTAATGTTTTTTCTTTGTATTTACTTTTTGTCAGTTTGATTAACATGTGTCTCAGCATGCTCCTCCGTGTGCTTATCTTGCATGGGACTCCCTGTGCTTCCTGGGCTTGAGTGAGTGTTTCCTTTCTCATGTTAGGAAAGTTTTGGGCTATATTCTCTTCAAATATTTTCTCAGCCCCTTTGTCTCTCTATCCTCCTTCTGGGACCCCTGTAATGGAAATGTTGGTGTGTTTAGTGTTGTCCCCGAGGTCTCTGAGAGTGTCCTCATTTCTTTTCATTTTTTTTCTTTATTGTGTTCTATGGCAGTGATTTCCACCATTCTGTCTTCAAGCTCACTTATTCGTTCTTCTGCCTCAATTATTCTGCTACCGATTTCTTCTAATGTGGTTTTCTTTTTAGTTATTGTGCTCTTCATCTCTGTTGGTTTGTTCTTTAAATCTTCTAGTTCTTTGTTAAACATCTCTTGTATCTTCTCGATCTGTGCCTCCATTCTTTTTCCGAGATCTTGCATGGTCTTTGCTGTCATTACTCTAAATTCTTTTTCAGATAGGTTGCCTATCTCCACTTCATTTAGTTGTTATTGTGGGTTTTTATCTTGTTCCTTCATCTTCAACATATTTCTCTGCTGTCTCACTTTCTCTGACTTTCTGTATTTGTGGTCTCCTTTCTGCTGGCTGCAGGATCATAGCTCCTCTTGCATCTGATGTCTGCCCCCTGGTGGGTGAGGTTGGTCCTGAGGCTTGTGCAGGCGTCCTGGCTGGGGGGGACTGGTGCCTCCCCATTGGTAGGTGTAGCTTGTCCCTCTGGTGTGCAGGGCCGTGTCAAGGGGTGTGTTTTGAGGTGGCTGTGAGCTCAGGACAGCTTTAGGCAGCCTGTCTGCTGATGGGCAGGGTTGTGTTCCTGTGCTGCTGGTTGTTTGGCCTGAGGCGTTCCAGCACTGTAGCCTGTAGGCTGTTGGGTAGGGCCAGGTCTTGATGCCAAAATGGTGACCTCTGTGAGAGTTCACGCCAATCAATACCCTCTGGGTCCGTTGCCACCTGTGTCCTTGCCCCCCCACCAAGTGAGCCACAGCTGACCCCCACCTCCCTAGGTGATCCTCCAAGACTCATAGGTATGTCCAGCCCAGGCTCTTATGGAGTCACTGCTTTGTGCTTGGTCCTAGTGCATATGAAACCTTGTGTGCACCCTTCTGGAGTGGCATCACTGTTTCCCCCAGTCCTGCACTCAAGCTCAGCTGGCCTTCAAAGGCAAATGCTCTGGGAGTTGCTCCTCCCGATGCCAGACCCTCAGACTGAGGAGCCTGACGTGGGGCTCAGGACTCTCACTCTTGTGGGAGAACATCTGTGATATAATTATTTTGCCGTGTGTGGGTCACCCACACCTGGTGGGTATGGGATTTGATTATGTCACGAAAGTGCCCCTCCTACTGTCTTGTTGTGGCTTCTTCTTTGTCTTTGAAGGTAAGCTATCTCTGTTGATAGGTTCCAGTCCTTTTTGTCAGTGGTTGTTGAGCAGTTAGCTGTGGTTTCGGTGTTTACATGAGAGGAGGTGAGCTCAAGTCCTTCTGCTCTGCCGTCTTTTCCAGAATCGAGGGGCTGCTTTTGGTTTGCATGCTTGCTGCCTCTTTCCTCAGCGTGTACTGGCCATTATCCCCTGGATATGGGGTGTGCAGGTGCAGCAGCACTTGCGTGCTCCCAGGGTGGTGGGGGCAGGGCTTGGCACCTGCTCACACGTCTCCTAGAGTCGGCTGCAGTCCTTGCACTCCCGGGACATCAGGCATGGGGCTTGGCGCCTGCCTGTGGGTCTTCTAGGGGCAGATGCTATCTGCACTCTCCCAGGACAGCAGGAGCAGCGCTTGGCACCTGCTTGTGGGTTTTGTAGCGGTATCCTGTGCCCACTTCTGGAGCCCACAATGGCGTCGGTGAGTCGCACCTGCCGTGGTAGCTCCTGTAGTTGGTGTCTCGTTGCCTGGGGGTGCTCACAGGGAAAGAAGCTCTTATAGTGTTCCCACCCCTCTTCTCGTGTGTCCCCGAATAACGGCACCTTGCCTCTGTGGCAGGCCCTGGCTTCTTCGGAGTACACCCTCAGTTGCCACAGTCCGGCCTCTTCAGGCTGTCTCCGCACAGCCAACCCCAGTTCTGTCTCTGGGTCTGACTTCTGAAGCCTGAGCTTCAGCACCCAGCCCCCACCTGCAACAAGTGAGGCAGGGAGACTGCACTGAGCTTCTGGCCTAATCTTTTTAAATGTTACTCACGAATGTAAGTGCCACCGTTTTGAGTTAATCACTTGCGTGATTGCTTATTGGAAGAGTGCCCTAATGTGATTCTTTCATCAAACAGTTCTTTTGTGGTATCATTGGTTATATTTACTATCACAGAGCTCTAGTTGAAGTTAGCTCTCCTCGGTGACTTCAACACCCACACTAATGACACTTCTGATAGCCTCTTCACTGGGTTCCTGGACCTTATTAACTCCAGTGATCTCCACTTTTCTCCTTCTGTTTCTGGTCACGTTCACACTTGTCTGACAGCAGAGCACCAGCTCCAGAGTCTCAGTGAATCTTTCCACCTCTCCAGCTTTCACTCGTTTTGAACTTGGTCTTCGCTCCCTTTGTTGTCTCTCATAAACGTTCAGCACAGTCCTAGAATCACAGCCCCTTTCCCGTGATTTACCAATTCCTTCCTCTGGGGTAAGTGCGGTCTTCTCTTTTTTCTGTCAGGAAACAAAAGACTTTGATGCAGTCTTAGAGGAAGCTCTGAACCATGTGGATGTATTCATCCTCTCCAACCTCATTTGCTCTTGCACTGCCACGCAGCAAGCATGTTTTTAACCCCTCAATTATGTTGTATGGAATGAGCCACAGTGGTAGGAAATACCATTGATCTCAAATGATCTTTCATTCATTCATTCAACAAAGATTTATTGAATATTTATTATCCCTACAGCTTTACTCCACAGATTTTTAAAATAGTAATACTCTTGAACGGTTATATTCGTACTAAGGGGTGATAATGGATGGTGTTTCTGAGATATTTTATACCTCATCATTACTTCCTAGGTAAGTAGGTAACAGTAAAATATCTGAGATAGCTAAGAGAAGCCTAAAACTTAAAAACTAACTTTTCTAAGGGAAAATCAACAAACAAGCATGGACTGCGACCTCACATTTCCAAAAACGAAATATGCATATGTATAAACAAAGGCCTTTCATCCAGTGTTTCGTTAACGAAGAATGTAAACTAAGTAGAAACACATAGTGAGAAACCTTCAGAGCAGATAGAATGTATTTTTTTTAACATGTGATTATAGGACCATAAAATGAGATGTTTGTGGTCAGTATTTGTACTAGTCAGGGTTCTGCAGAGAAACAGAACCAATAGGATTGATTGATTGATTGATTATAAGAATTGGCTCACGCAATTATGGAGGCTGACAAGACCCAAGATCTGCAGTCAGCAAGCTGGAGACTCAGGAGAGCCTGAACAAAAAGAGAACCAAGAGGAGCTGATGTGTCAGTTTAAGTCTGAAGGCAAGAAAAAAACTGATGTCCCAGATCGAAGGCAGTCAGATAGGAGGCGTTCCCTATTACTCAAAGGAGGGTCAGCCTTTTTGTTCTTTTGAGGCCTTCAGCTGATGAACGAGGCTTATCCACACTAAGGAGGGCAATCTGCTTTACCTAGTCTACCAATTCAAGTTTTTTTTTCCCCCATTGCAGTACTCGGGCCTCTCACTGTGGTGGCATCTCCCCTTGCAGAGCACAGGCTCTGGATGCGCAGGCTCAGTGGCCATGGCTCACGGGCCCAGCCGCTCCGGGGCATGTGGGATCTTCCCGGACCGGGGCACGAACCCGTGTCCCCTGCCTCGGCAGGCGGACTCTCAACCACTGCGCCCCCAGGGAAGCCCTCAAGTTTCTTAAGGCAAGACTCTTTTTCAAGTTTTATTGAGTTATAATTAGCATATCACATTGTATTAGTCCAAGGTGTACAATTTGATATATGTATATATTACAAAATGATTACCACAATAAATATTGGTAACATTAATTACCTCACATAGTTATAAAATTTTTTCTCTTGTGATGAGAATTTTTAAGATCTGCTCTCTTAGCAACTTTCAACTATGCGATACAGTATTGTTAACTATATAGTCACCATTGTTGTAGGTTACATTCCTGGAAATTATAATTGGACATTTTTACCTTTTGACCACCTTCACCCATTTCCCCCACTGCCCATCCCCACCTCTGGCAACCACCAATCTCTTCTCTGTCTCCGGGATTTTTTTGGGGGGTACCATTTATAAGTGATAGCGTACAGTATGTGTTTTCCTCTAACTTATTTCACTAAGCATTTCGACCTCAAGGTGCATCCATGTTGTTGCAGTGGCAGGATTTCCGTCTTTTTTATGACTGAATAATATTCCATCGTATATATGTACAGCATTTTCTTTATCCATTCATCCAATGATGGACATTTGGGTTGTTTCCATGTCTTGGCTGTTGTAAATAATCTGCAATGAACATGAAGGTTCAGATATCTTTTTGACATAGTGATTTCATTTGCTTTGGATATATACACAGGAGTGGAATGCTAGATTCCAATTTGTTATTTCTGTTTATGTCAGTAGTCGTTCATATTGTACTTAGTAGTTCCCAGTAGTATTTCTATGTATATATGGTAGTTTTATTTGTAATTTTTTGAGGAACCTCCATACTGTTTTTCATAGTGGCTGAACGAAATTACATTGCAACCAACAGTGCACAAGGGTTCCCTTTTCTCCACATCCTCACCATTACTTGTTATTTCTTGTCTTTTTGGTGATAGACATTCCAACAGGTGTGAGGAGATGTCTCCTTGTGGTTTTGATTTGCATTTCCTTGATAATTAGTGATGTTGAACATCTTTACATGTATCTGTCGGCCATTTGGATGGCTTCTTTGAAAAAATGTCTATTCACTACCTCTACCCATTTTAAAATCAGATTGCTGTTTGGGTTTTGCTATTGAGTTCTATGGTTTCTTTTCTTTTTTTTTTTTTTTCCGGTACGCAGGCCTCTCACTGTGGTTGCCTCTCCCGTTGCGGAGCACAGGCTCCGGACGCGCAGGCTCAGCGGCCATGGCTCACGGGCCCACCCGCTCCGCGGCATGTGGGATCTTCCCGGACCGGGGCACGAACCCGTGTCCCCTGCATCGTCAGGCAAACTCTCAACTACTGCGCCACCAGGGAAGCCCTGTATGATTTCTTTATGTATGTTAGATATTAACTCCTTATCTAACATATGATTTTCAAATATTTTCTCCCATTCTGTAGGTTACCTTTTCATTTTGTTGATGGTTTCCTTTGCTGTGTAGAAGCCTTTTAGTTTGATGTAGTTCCACTTGTTTATTGTATATTTTGTTGACTCTGCTTTTGGTGTGAAATCTGAAAAATGATCACCAAGAGTGATGTCAGCGAGCTTACGTCCTATGTTTTCTTCTACTGAGTTTATGGTTTCAGGTCTTATGTTCAAGTTTTTAATCCAGTTTGAGTTGATTTTTGTGTATGTTTTTAAGGTAAGGATCCAGTTGCATTCTTTTGCATGTGGCTGTCCAGGTTTCCCAATACCATTTATTGATGTGACTATCCTTTCCCTATTGTATATGTTTGCCTGTTTTGTCATAAATGAATGGACCATATATGTGTGGGATTTTTCCTGGTCTTTCTATTTTCTGTTCCATGGATCTATTTGTCTGTTTTTATGCCAATACCATATTGTGTTGATTAGTGTAGCTTTGTAATATACTTTGAAATCAGGAAGTGTGGTATCTCCAGCTTTGTTCTTCTTTCTCAAGATATCTTTGGCTCGTTGGGTTCTTTTGTGGCTCCATACAAATTTTAGGATTGTTCTTCTCTATCTGGGAAAGATGCCATTGGAATTTTGATAGGGATTTCATTGAATCTGTAGAGTGTTTTGGATATTATGAATATTTTAATAATATTAACTTTTCCAATCCATGGGCACAGACTATCTGTCCATTTGTTTGTGTCTCCTGCAGTTTCTTTCATCAGTGTTTTATAGTTTTCAATGTACAGAACATTCACCTCCTTGGCTAAATTTATTCCTATGTAGTTATTATTTTTGTTGCAATTATAAATGGGATTGTTTTCTTAATTTCTCTTTCTGATCGTTTGTTGTTAGTGTATAGATATGCAACTGATTTTTGTATATTGATTTTGTACCCTGCAACTTTAAATTTGTTTATTTGTTCTAACCGTTTTAGGGTGGAATCTGATTTGGTTGCCTTTTATCGTTTTGTTTTTTTTTTTTTTTTTTGACTGATTGCTCTGGCTAGGACTCCCAGTACTTTGTTGCATGAAAGTGGTGAAAGTGATCATCCTTGTCCAAATCAAATGTTAATCTCATCCCAAAACAGCTTTACGGATACACGCAGAATAATGTTTGACCAAATATCAGGACCCTCCGTGGCCCAGTCAAATTGAGATGTGAAATTAACCATCACGGTATATTATTCATATTAAATGCAGAGTCAGCAAATAAAAATTCTAGTGTCATAATCTGTGAAAAGTCTTTGTTTTGACTTTCAATTCCTTTCATCATTTAAAAACGTAAACAAACTAACAGTTACAGAAGTGATATTAGTAAGTTCCTACTAGGTGTCGGTGATTACCTCTTATTCATTCATTCAGTATATTTTTATTGAGTACCTTTTTATGCCAGGTATTTTTTATAGGTACTATCACAAAACCTGGTTCTATGAACTCTTCGTATTTGCATTGTTTTGGAGATAAGTGCTCTTCAGTGTTTCATGTTAATCCCTTGTTTAAAAATTAATAATGCAGTTGGCTCAATGATACATTCATAAGAAAGTGGACCATACAGCAGCAGTTGGTGGCTTATCATCCTCTCCAAATGTATATATTTGATGTGCATGCATATATATAAACAAATCATTTAATGAGGGGTAGTTAAAGTGATATATCCATCTAAAATGAATATTATCTGTCCCTGTGCTGTTCACTCTACATTATCTTATTATTACAGTTACTTTCTGAGTTAATTTTTATTATTATTACCCATAGTTTTCAGATAAAGAAATTGTGAATTACAGAGTATGTAACATGCTCGAGCACCCATCTTATAAGTAGCAGAGAGTGACACTCTGAACTGGATTCCTTTCTAGGTAGTTTGGAAAGTCTGGCTGGACCGTGAGGATTAGAACAAAGACTGTTTAACTTGTTTGAGCCTAGATTTCACACAGTAGGGGCTCAAAAACATGAATTAAAGACTGAGTAGCCTTTGAAAGTTTTAGTTTCATTACTTGTCCCACAAGTAATGTGGGACAGTGAGTGGGAGTGGATGTTGAATATGTATTTAAACTATGTTTCCTTTAGAAGGAAAACAATCAGTCACCCAATCATGACCAATTCTTCTTAGAATTTTCCTTTAATGTGCACAAACATAAAACTAGGTGTAAAGCTCTGTAGGTTTAAAGTATGCTTTTATAGCTGTAAAGCTAACAATTTGTAAATGTATGTGTATATATATCTCATATCTCTCATATAAACATATGAGTATATATATACCATATACATGAGATATACACATACATGTGTATATATATGTATATATGTGTATACACGTATACATGGAAATATATCCGTGTGTGTATATATCTCTTGGAAGAGAGACTGAACGCCAAGACAAAACCTCGCATTCCTTTACAGGACGTGCAATGCAGATCTGTTGTGGAGTAACTGCTGGATTTGGGAAGGAAGGTGAGGCCAAAGGCAGCCCATTAAAAAGGGAAGAGGCTGTTGGAATTGGGAATTGAGGTGAAGAGAACTACTGACAGGATTTTAAGGGATAAGACTCTTGCCTTTGAGTGTCTGTGTGGTAGAGTCCGTGGCCTGGAGTAGAAGGGGAAAGCTGTACTAGAGCAGCTTCTGGTGGCAGGAATATTGTTTTCTTATACATGCAGCTATTGAAAGCTACTGCTTAGCATTCCTCAGATCTTAACGGTCAAGGACAAAACAACAGTATCGATAACTGGAAATGTCAGTTCCGTGTCCACAATAATCTATTTACAACTGCTTCCCTATTTCATGAGTTCTCTATCAATTATCCATGCTTTTATTCCCCCCAAATCATCACGTTTTGCCTTAATCATGTATATTCCTCAGTTATGCTGTAAAGAACAGCAATTTTCCTTACGTGGCCCTTCCCCCTTAATTCTCTTTTAATTTTCCACATCAACAATCCCTAAGTTTTGAAAAAAGACAGTAGCGTATAAATGAATTAAGGTGCAGAATTCCTCCAATTATGAAGATCAATTCCTGGGTCATTATTGATTGATAAATATATTGATCACATCAATGTAAGTGTTTTAATCCGTTTGTCTACAGAGGCTGCAGCTATAAGATGAAAAAGCATAATCGGTTTATTCAGTTGTTACAAATGTAAGAGGGGGAAATGGAACTAGGATTAACAAGATTTTATGCAGAACCAAGAGTCCACTTCCTGTCCTTCCAGAGACACTGTTCTATAAACCATGGTATTGATTTTCCTAGCCAGGCTATTAAGCATGTTTGGTTAGATTACATTTTGAATTAAAGCAGTTCATTATAGTAAATGTCTTTATGGGACACTTCTTGGAAAAGAGTGCTGTTGGGCCAAATGAAGAAGAGAAAACAGGTAATAATATAATATTAGAACTCTTTTTATAAAATAACATCTCAATTCCCGTTTTGTGATAGGTTCAGTAACATGTTAGAAAACTGCAGTATGTGTATGCGTGTATGGAACGCATACATTTGTATGTGCATATTAGGCTTTGATTGCTAATGTTAATTTTGCTAAAATTTGGACCTTCCTGTGGATTGTGGTATGGATATATATTAGCTAGGTAATGTAGACATTAATGGGAACATGCATCGTAGCTGCTTGTATGTGTGTGCATTCTGTGAAGTTTTAATTTTAAAAAAACTATAAATGTTGTACTAGATGCCGTGGATCAAGTCAGCACTAGTAGAAAGCTAAAGTTATTGATTATTCTGCATTTTTCATATCTGTAATAGGAGGTGATTCAGGAAGTTTTTTGCTAGCTACTAAAAAGTAAGCTAAGATATTTAAATGTAATCTCTTAGTAAGTTCTATGTAACGAGCACTTCAATCTTGGGAATTTAGATTATTCATGATCTATATTCTCAGTATACTGCTGCATTGCTTAAGGTACATAGGTGCAGAAAGGAGTGCAATATGCATTCTTTACTCCCTTCTTAGGAGGAGGTGAAAGGTGTGGGGTTTTGTGCCAGCTAGTCGTCCGTTGGAAGCCTGACTCCATGCCTTCCAAGCTATGTGAACTTGCCTATAGTGATCTACTCATCAGAAAAATGGTACTAACGATATGAGATGTCATGAAGGTTAAGTTAGACGATGCATTTATGATGATGCTAATATCACACAGCTCATTGATTGCAGTGAATACACAGTAGCTATTATTTTAGAAACTAGACTAACCCTGAGAAAGTAGTCTACTCACTATATAAAAGCTCACCTTGGGGCTTCCCTGGTGGCGCAGTGGTTGAGAATCTGCCTGCTAATGCAGGGGACACAGGTTCGAGCCCTGGTCTGGGAGGATCCCACAGGCTGCAGAGCAACTGGGCCCGTGAGCCACAACTACTGAGCCTGTGCGTCTGGAGCCTGTGCTCCGCAACAGGAGAGGCCGCGATAATGAGAGGCCCGCGCACCGCGATGAAGAGTGGCCCCCGCTTGCCACAATTAGAGAAAGCCCTCGCACAGAAACAAAGACCCAACACAGCAAAAATAAATAAATAAATTAATAAACTCCGACGCCCAGCATAAAAAAAAAAAGCTCCCCTTAATTTTAAAATTTTAGACTCTTCTGTTAAAATCCTGGAAGGCTAATATAATGCTTTTCTCCTTCCCTCTTATTTTGTTCTTTTTCTTTTTTAGCTAGTCACTGAAATCTGTTTTATGTTATTTCTGGTGGAAAGGTTAGCAGGTAATGCAGTTCCAAAATATGAATAGCTTTTGGAATTAATAAATCCCAAAGATTAGTATGAGAAAGAGGAATTAATCTTCAAAACGTAGGTTATAAAAAATATAAATTTATATAGCCTTTAGACATTTGTAATATTATAGCCCTGAGCCGCTGTTTAATTTCAAGTGTATCTGTCTTTTCATTCTAAGGAAATTGTAAACTTCCTAAGGTCAGGGACATTAGATCATGTCTATTTATTTCTATTGCAGAGCTTTCTCTACTTGGGGCGTAATAATAATAATGGTGCAAAGAGTAGTAGATCTTAATTTTAATCCTTTAATTTTAAATTACTTTAGTGTAGAGTAGTAAAGTAATAGATATTATTTAAAATTACTTCAAGAGTATAGACCTTTAGACTGTTGAATACAGATCCATTAAATACTGGTGCTGGTATTCTGTACTGTATTATGAAAAATATGATAGCTCACAAAGCTGAATATGTTTTTATTTAAGGATATGAAGGAAAGGATGCAAATATGCAATGTATAGTAGATTTGAGGGGTTTTTTAAAATTTTATTGTCATTTTTTTTTTTTTTTTTTGCCACACCACATGGCACGTGTGGGATCTCAGTTCCCTGACCAGTGATCGAACCCGCACCCCCTGCAGTGGAAGCGCAGAGTCTTAACCACTGGACAACCAGGGAAGTCCGCTGAGTGATTTTTAGAAGTTAGTTACTTTCCCCACATGTTAGAAAGAAGGTCTGATTGGGGAAGAGGGGTGTGAAATCAGCGAGATGGTGGAATCAGAGGTTCCCGGCTTTAGTGTTCCTCAAGGAAATACAAACTAGCAACTCTCCACAGACAAGAAGGCCTCTCTCTGTGGGGGGAAAAAAATCCCAGGAGCCAGAAGTGAGGCCGAAGCACCCCCCTGTGGACCACAAGGCAGCTTCATTTTGACCACATAGCCCTTCCTGCAGGCCAGCACGCAGCCGCACCAAGAGGTTTCTCCAGTGGCGAAAGGAGACCCCAGCGTGAGCATCCGGGTTCCACAACATTCTGGGAAGCTTCTCATGAGGTCCACATCCGTCCTTCACGAGGAACACTGGGAGAAAAGGGAAAGCTCAAGCACCTGGTATCAGCTTGAACTAAAGGGGGCGGGGGCGGGGCTTCCGGCTTCCAGCATGGAGATTGTGATGGACCGTGTACCTGACGGCAGTGGTGCCCAATCAGAGAGCACAGCCAGCAGTTCCTTCCACCTGTGGTGTGGAGCCAGTCATCTCATCTGGCCAGGGAGCACGTGGGCAGCTCTAGGCAGATGGGGTCCCCAGCCAGCAGTCTGGCCCAGCCATGGAACTCGTCCTCTATCCCTGCTTAGGCAGGCTCGCAAGCCAGCAGCCCCATCCAACTGCAGAGCGCAACCTCTAGGCTTGCCCAGCCAGGAACCCAAACAGTGACTGCAAAATCTTGGAACCCCGTGCACAGACTCGCCTGGCTTTGGAGCCCAGCATACAGCCCCCTGGATGGCTGAGCAGATTTCCCATTTTGTAAGCTATTGAACTACAAGAGTAGCTATTTCATTATCTTTCAGTTCTTCCATGTGCTATCAATTTCTTCCTCACAATGCAAAGATTTGTTGGGTATGCTATAAATATTATAAATGGTGCTATAAATATCTTCCTTACTTAAAGGCCTGGTTTTTATTATACATACTAAAGATTCTTTGGTTGCTCTAATGATAGATTGAAAGAAGAACAATATCCTTGTCCTCTGCTTACATGGTAAGTGGTCAGGAGAGCATGATCTGGGTATCGCTGGCCATGATATCCAGTTCTACTGGGTTTGCGATTTTTGCGTCCTTCCAGAGTTGAATTTAATTTATCCCTGCTCCTGCCACACAACTGACAAAGCTGTGGTGGCTGTAACAGGCGAGATGGAAGAGCAGGGTACAACTGGTTCCAGAAAATGAAAGTCCATCTTTATATGTCCTTTCCTAGAGGCCCTGGTGCTGGGAATGTTCTTCCTCTAGTTTCAGTGGTTGGGGTCCAAGGTTTCAAGGTGCATATTTCATTGTCCATGATATTGCTGAGTGTCAGTGTGGAAATAATACACACAAGTAGTAGACTTTGACCTCACACTTGACCTTAGATAATTCAGTTACCTGGAGTTTTCTCAGTTATAAAATGGAGATAAGACGTCTTTGGGGTTTCTCTGTGTTATAAACCTCAAAACAAACAAAAAGCCCCACAAAGATTGTGAATGGGCATTTTGAAGACTTTAAGTAGCTACACTAACACAGTTATACGTCAGGCTCTCCCTAATTCCTTCTCCTTCTAAAAACTATGGATTTTGAAGTCTCCCTGGTGTTAAGAAGTCTAAATTCTGTTTGCGTCTGTTTCTATCTGTATGACAACTAATACCAATGTGGGTAATTGCTGCAGTGAAGGAACCCATATAATTTCTCCAAGGAAAATTTTATTTTCACCAATAAGCGATAGGGGGCCTTATTAGTGACTCTTATTTTGCAAATGCACATTTTCATCTTAAGCAAAAGCTAGGATTGAGTGAGGTTTAGTTGAAGGCTATCACCCTGGATAAACACCATCAAAAAGTGTTTTTTATTTTTTCTCTTGGCTTCTTTCCTGGGTACCTTTTTAGGACCCTTCCTTGCTCCCTCCTCTTCCCCAAATGTATGCTGAGTATCTGTTCTGTGATGTTGGTGGTATTAGGCACTTATATAAAGTAATCCTTTAATTTTCAGCAAAGTTTGAGTTTGCTAATATAGCCTCCATTGTATAGATGAGGAGACATGCTTCTTGAAGTACAAGGTCACATAACCAAAATATGGAAAAGAAGATATTCTAGTGTGTGTCTTCTGACTATAAATGTGTTGCTATTTCTACGACTTGTGCATATTCGTTAATGCACTTTTAAAATTCAGGAAATTGTAGATAATTGAGTCTACTTTTGGTTAAATGGGAGACTTAAATCTCCTTTCTTACGTGTCTTGCACATCACAGCTCTTCTAATGAACTACTGCCCATGGAGTCATTTCACACTACAGTTTGATTTACCTGATTTATTTATTCAAAGCTAAACCCATTCATTCATGCAGTTGAGTATTTGAGGGCCTGTTATTTAAAAGGGGGTGATTTGTGTTAGAATACAATGGGATAAAGTAGATAATGAGCCCATTGACTGGGACATATAGTATTAACCTTATATACAAAGGAAATGACACATAGCCCTTGTTTTGGATGTGACTGCAGTGGAACCTCTGAGAAAGGCATGTATTGTTATACAAGAAACTCTGATAAATTGTATTTGATCAGTAAAAAGAAGGAAAAGGAATGAGATCTTTTGAAGAGGAAGAGACCACTTCTGGTAGGGATTGTTTCACATTATGGGAAAAGAGAAGGAGATGAGGGTAGAACGGGTTTTCATTGTTAAAAAGTGAGGGAAAAATTGTAGACTCTTAATAAATACTATTATTTAAAGAAGCGTCTCCTCTATTAATTCATTCAGCAAATAGTTATTGAGCATCTGCTTTGTGCTCTGCATTTTCTATGTAGTGAGAACTTAGAGGCTAATTTAAAATGTCTCTGTTTTCACAGAGGGTTAAGCCTAGAGAAGAGAGGAGATACAGACATAAACATAGATATACATACCACATCTCGTAGAGATAAATTTAAAGATAAAGCAGGGGAAGGTGGTAGAGAGTGATGCACGGTGATAATTGGGGTGTGGTAGTCTGAGAAGGACTCCCTAGAGAAGCGACGTTTGAGCAATACCTGAATAAAGCGAACCGTATGAACATGTAGGAAAAGAACATTGCAGACAGAAGGAAGAGCAAATTCAAAAAGCTCTGAAGTGGGGTATTTCTCATTCTCCATGGAGACTTTAGATTTTCTTCCAAGTGTAATGGGGAGCCTTCTGAGCATTGTAATTGGGGAGGAATGTGACCTGATGTTGATGTTTTAAAGATGACTCTTGTTTACTGTGTAGAAAATATTCTACAGTGTGAAAAGACTTGCAGTCGGAAAGCAAGGGTAAGAGGCCCTTGCTAATGTGTGGCAAGATATGGTGGCTCAGAGAAGAGCAGTAAGGGTAGAGATGGCGAGAGGCGCTCCCTCTGGGAATATATCGTGAAGTTATCTCAAACTTCAGCATGGAATTAGAGAAGTCAAGGCTAGCCTGAGCAATTGGCTGAGCGGTGATGCCATTTACCAAAATGGGGAATATGGCAAGAAGAGCAAATTTAGAAGTAGGAATTTCTGTGTTCTTGTGGTAATGCCCTTTCTTTCTTTCTTTCATTGAAGTATAGTTGATTGACAATGTTGTGTTAGTTTCAGGTGTACAGCAAATGATTCAGTTATACATACATATATTCTTTTTCAGATTCTTTTCCATTATAGGTTAGTACAAGATATTGAATATAGTTCCCTGTGCTATACTGTAGGTCCGTGTTGTTTATCTATTTTTTATTTTTAGTAGTGTATATCTGTTAATCCCTAACTCCTAATTAATCCTTCCCGCCACCTATCCCCTGTGGTAGCCATAAATTTGCTTTTTATGTCTGTGAATCTACTTCTGTTTTGTAAATAAGTTAATTTGTGTCATATTTTAGATTTCACATATAAGTGATAAAGGAGATGTGGAATGAATACACACACACACACACACACACACACACACACACACACACACACTGGAATATTACTCTGCCATAAAAAAGAATGAAATAATGCCATTTGCAGCAACATGGATGGAACTAGAGATTATCATACTAAGTGAAGTAAGTCAAACAGAGAAAGACAGGTATCATATGATATTGCTTATATGTGGAAGATAACATTTTATTTTAAATTCCTGTTATACATGCTAGTAGAGGGGTCATATGGGCAATCTGGAGTTCACTACTGAAGATAAAAATTGGGGGGAGTCACACCTAGAGGGGTGGGATAGGGAGGGTGGGAGGGAGATGCAAGAGGGAGGGGATATAGGAATATATGTATACATATAGCTGATTCACTGTTTTTTTTTTACATCTTTATTGGAGTATAATTGCTTTACAATGGTGTGTTAGTTTTTGCTTTATAACAAAGTGAATCAGTTATACATATACATATGTTCCCATATCTCCTCCCTCTTGCGTCTCCCTCCCTCCCACCCTCCCTATCCCAGCCATCCAGGTGGTCACAAAGCACAGAGCTGATCTCCCTGTGCTATGCGGCTGCTTCCCACTAGCTATCTATTTTACATTTGGTAGCGTATACATGTCCATGCCACTCTCTCACTTTGTCACAGCTTACCCTTCCCCCTCCCCATATCCTCAAGCCCATTCTCTAGTAGGTCTGTGTCTTTATTCCCGTCTTACCCCTAGGTTCTTTTTTTTTTTTTTTTTTTTTTTTTTTTAAACCACAGAAATTTATTTTCTCATAGTTCTGGATGTTAGAAGTCCAAGATCACGGTGCTGGCAGGGTTGGTTTCTCTTAAGGCCTCTCTCCTTGGGTTGCAGATGGCCGCCCTCTTGCTGCCTCTTCACATGGCTGTTCTCTGTACATACTGATTTTTTTTTTTGAACACAAAAATCTTTGTCATGTATAACATTTTAGTTCACAAATTAGGAACTGATAGTTACTGTTTGATTTGTTGACTTATACTTTAGGCTGATTTATATTTTGATATGAATTTTTAATCTATACAGTAATGTTTATTTTTTTTTTTTTTTTTTTTTTTTTTTTTTTATTTTTTGCTTTATCACAAATTTAATCAGTTATATGTATACATATGTTCCCATATCCCCTCCCTTTTGCGTCTCCCTCCCACCCTCCCTATCCCACCCCTCCAGGCGGTCACAAAGCACCGAGCTGATCTCCCTGTGCTATGCGGCTGCTTCCCACTAGCTATCTACCTTACGTTTGGTAGTGTATATATGTCCATGCCTCTCTCTCTGGCTTTGTCCCAGCTTCCCCTTCCCCCTCCCCATATCCTCAAGTCCATTCTCGAGTAGGTCTGTGTCTTTATTCCTGTTTTACCCCTAGGTTGTTCATGACATTTTTGTTTCTTAAATTCCATATATATGTGTTAGCATACGGTATTTGTCTTTCTCTTTCTGACTTGCTTCAGTGTGTATGACAGACTCTAGGTCTATCCACCTCATTACAAATAGCTCAATGTCGTTTCCTTTTATGGCTGAGTCATATTCCATTGTATATATGTGCCACATCTTCTTTATCCATTGATCGGATGATGGACACTTAGGTTGTTTCCATCTCTGGGCTATTGTAAATAGAGCTGCAATGAACATTTTGGTACATGACTCTTTTAGAATTATGGTTTTCTCAGGGTATATGCCCAGTAGTGGGATTGCTGGGTCATATGGTAGTGCTATTTGTAGTTTTTTCAGGAACCTCCATACTGTTCTCCATAGTGGCTGTACCAATTCACATTCCCACCAGCAGTGCAAGAGTGTTCCCTTTTCTCCACACCCTCTCCAGCATTTATTGTTTCTAGATTTTTTCATGATGGCCATTCTGACTGGTGTGAGATGATATCTCATTGTAGTTTGGATTTGCATTTCTCTAATGATTAATGATGTTGAGCATTCTTTCATGTGTTTCTTGGCAGTCTGTATATCTTCTTTGGAGAAATGTCTATTTAGGTCTTCTGCCCATTTTTGGATTGGGTTGTTTGTTTTTTTGTTATTGAGCTGCATGAGTTGCTTATAAATTTTGGAGATGAATCCTTTGTCAGTTGCTTCATTTGCAAATATTTTCTCCCATTCTGAGGGTTGTCTTTTGGTCTTTTTTCTGTTTCCTTTGCTGTGCAAAAGCTTTGAACTTTCATTAGGTCCCATTTGTTAATTTTGTTTTTATTTCCATTTCTCTAGGAGGTGGGTCCAAAAGGATCTTGCTGTGATTTATGTCATAGAGTGTTCTGCCCATGTTTTCCTCTAAGAGTTTGATAGTTTCTGGCCTTGCATTTAGGTCTTTAATCCATTTTGAGCTTATTTTTGTGTATGGTGTCAGGGAGTGTTCTAATCTCATACTTTTACATGTCCCTGTCCAGTTTTCCCAGCACCACTTATTGAAAAGTCTGTCCTTTCTCCACTGTACATTCCTGCCTCTTTTATCAAACATAAGGTGACCATATGTGTGTGGGTTTATCTCTGGGCTTTCTATCCTGTTCCATTGATCTATATTTCTGGGTGTTTTTTGCCAGTACCATACTGCCTTGATGACTGTAGCTTTGTAGTATAGTCTGAAGTCAGGGAGCCTGATTCCTCCAGCTCCGTTTTTCGTTCTCAAGATTGCTTTGGCTATTTGGGGTCTTTTGTGTTTCCATACAAATTGTGAAATTTTTTGTTCTAGTTCTGTGAAAAATACCAGTGGTAGTTTGATATGGATTGCTTTGAATCTGTAGATTGCTTTGGGTAGTAGAGTCATTTTCACAATGTTGATTCTTCCAATCCAAGAACATAGTACATCTCTCCATCTATTTGTATCATCTTTAATTTCTTTCATCAGTGTCTTATAATTTTCTGCATACAGGTCTTTTGTCTCCTTAGGTAGGTTTATTCCTAGATATTTTATTCTTTTTGTTGCAGTGGTAAATGGGAGTGTTTTCTTGATTTCACTTTCAGATCCTTCATCATTAGTGTATAGCAATGCCAGAGATTTCTGTGCATTAATTTTGTATCCTGCTACTTTACCAAATTCATTGATTAGCTCTAGTAGTTTTCTGGTAGCATCTTTAGGATTCTCTCTGTATAGTATCACGTCATCTGCAAACAGTGACAGCTTTACTTCTTCTTTTCCGATTTGGATTCCTTTTATTTCCTTTTCTTCTCTGATTGCTGTGGCTAAAACTTCCAAAACTGTGTTGACTAAGAGTGGTGAGAGTGGGCAACCTTGTCTTGTTCCTGATCTTAGTGGAAATGGTTTCAGTTTTTCACCATTGAGGACGATGCTGGCTGTGGGTTTGTCATATATGGCCTTTATTATGTTGAGGAAAGTTCCCTCTATGCCTACTTTCTGCAGGGTTTTTATCATAAATGGGTGTTGAATTTTGTCGAAAGCTTTCTCTGCATCTATTGAGATGATCATATGGTTTTTCTCCTTCAATTTGTTAATATGGTGTATCACATTGATTGATTTGCGTATATTGAAGAATCCTTGCATTCCTGGAATAAACCCCACTTGATCATGGTGTATGATCCTTTTAATGTGCTGTTGGATTCTGTTTGCTAGTATTTAGTTGAGGATTTTTGCATCTATGTTCATCAGTGATATTGGCCTGTAGTTTTCTTTCTTTGTGACATCCTTGCCTGGTTTTGGTATCAAGGTGATGGTGGCCTCGTAGAATGAGTTTGGGAGTGTTCCTACCTCTGATATTGTTTGGAAGAGTTTGAGAAGGATGGGTGTTAGCTCTTCTCTAAATGCTTGATAGGATTCGCCTGTGAAGCCATCTGGTCCTGGGCTTTTGTTTGTTGGAAGATTTTTTATCACAGTTTCAATTTCAGTGCTTGTGATTGGTCTGTTCATATGTTCTATTTCTTCCTGATTCAGTCTTGGCAGGTTGTGCATTTCTAAGAATTTGTCCATTTCTTCCAGGTTGTCCATTTTATTGGCATAGAGTTGCTTATAGTAATCTCTCATGATCTTTTGTATTTCTGTAGTGTCAGTTGTTACTTCTCCTTTTTCATTTCTAATTCTATTGATTTGAGTCTTCTCCCTTTTTTTCTTGATGAGTCTGGCTAATGGTTTATCAATTTTGTTTATCTTCTCAAAGAACCAGCTTTTAGTTTTATTGATCTTTGCTATCATTTCCTTAATTTCTTTTTCATTGATTTCTGATCTGATCTTTATGATTTCTTTCCTTCAGCTAACTTTGGGTTTTTTTGTTCTTCTTTCTGTAATTGCTTTAGGTGCAAAGTTAGGTTATTTATTCGAGATGTTTCCTGTTTCTTAAGGTGGGATTGTATTGCTATAAGCTTCCCCCTTAGAACTGCTTTTGCTGCATCCCGTAGGTTTTGGGTCGTCGTGTCTCCATTGTCATTTGTTTCTAGGTATTTTTTGATTTCCTCTTTGATTTCTTCAGTGATCACTTCGTTATTAAGTAGTGTAGTGTTTATCCTCCATGTGTTTGTATTTTTTGCAGATCTTTTCCTGTAATTGATATGTAGTCTCATAGCGTTGTGGTCGGCAAAGATGCTTGAAACAATTTCAATTTTCCTAAATTTACCAAGGCTTGATTTGTGACCCAAGATATGATCTCTCCTGGAGAATGTTCCATGAGCACTTGCGAAAATTGTGTATTCTGTTGTTTTTGGATGGAATGTCCTATAAATATCAATTAAGTCCATCTTGTTTAATGTATCATTTAAAGCTTGTGTTTCCTTATTTATTTTCATTTTGGATGATCTGCCCATTGGTGAAAGTGGGGTGTTAAAGTCCCCTACTATGAACGTGTTACTGTCGATTTCCCCTTTTATGGCTGTTAGTATTTGCCTTATGTATTGAGGTGCTCCTATGTTGGGTGCATAAATATTTACAATTGTTATATGTTCTTCTTGGATCGATCCCTTGATCATTATGTAGTGTCCTTCTTTGTCTCTTGTCATAGTCTTTCTTTTAAAGTCTGTTTTGTCTGGTATGAGAATTGCTACTCCAGCGTTCTTTTGGTTTCCATTTGCATGGAATATCTTTTTCCATTCCCTCCCTTTCAGTCTGCATGTGTCCCTAGGTCTGAAGTGGGTCTCTTGTAGACAGCATCTATATGGGTCTTGTTTTTGTATCCATTCGGCCAGTCTGCGTCTTTTGGTGGGAGCATTTAATCCATTTACATTTAAGGTAATTATCGATATGTATGTTCCTATTCCCATTTTCTTAATTGTTTTCGGTTTGTTATTGTAGGTCTTTTCCTTCTCTTATGTTTCTTGCATAGAGAAGTTCCTTTAGCATTTGTTGTAAAGCTGGTTTGGTGGTGCTGAACTCTCTCAGCTTTTGCTTGTCTGTAAAGGTTTTAATTTCTCCATCAAATCTGAATGAGATGCTTGCTGGGTAGAGTAATCTTGGTTGTAGGTTTTTCTCCTTCATCACTTTAAATACGTCCTGCCACTCCCTTCTGGCTTGCAGAGTTTCTGCTGATAGATCAGCTGTTAACCTTATGGGGATTCCCTTGTGTGTTATTTGTTGTTTTTCCCTTGCTGCTTTTAATACCTTTTCTTTGTATTTAATTTTTGACAGTTTGATTAATATGTGTCTTGGCGTGTTTGTGCTTGGATTTATCCTGTATGGGACTCTCTGTGCTTCCTGGATTGGTTAACTATTTCCTTTCCCATATTAGGGAAGTTTTCAACTATAATCTCTTCAAATGTTTTCTCAGTCCGTTTCTTTTTCTCTTCTTCTTCTGGGGGCCCTATAATTCGAATGCTGGTGCATGTAATGTTGTCCCAGAGGTCTCTGAGACGGTCCTCAGTTCTTTTCATCCTTTTTTCTTTCTTCTGCTCTGCAGGAGTTATTTCCACTATTTTATCTTCCAGGTCACTTATCCGTTCTTCTGCCTCAGTTATTGTGCTATTGATCCCTTCTAGGGTATTTTTAATTTCATTTATTGTGTTGTTCATTGTTGCTTGTTTCCTCTTTAGTCCTTCTAGGTCCTTGTTAAATGTTTCTTGCATTTTCTCTATTCTATTTCCAAGATTTTGGATCATCTTTACTATCATTATTCTGAATTCTTTTTCAGGTAGACTGCCTATTTCCTCTTCCTTTGTTAGGTTTGGTGGGTTTTTATCTTGCTCCTTCATCTGCTGTGTGTTTTTCTGTGTTCTCATTTTGCTTATCTTACTGTGTTTGGGGTCTCCTTTTTGCAGGCTGCAGGTTCGTAGTTCCCGTTGTTTTTGGTGTCTGTCCCCAGTGGCTAAGGTTGGTTCAGTGGGTTGTGTAGGCTTCCTGGTGGAGGGGACTAGTGCCTGTGTTCTGGTGGATGAGGCTGGATCTTGTCTTTCTGGTGGGCAGGTCCACGTCTGGTGGTGTGTTTTGGGGTGTCTGTGGCCTTATTATTGTTTTAGGCAGCCTCTCTGCTAATGGGTGCGGTTATGTTCCTGTCTTGCTAGTTGCTTGGCATAGGGTGTCCAGCACTTTAGCTTGCTGGTCGTTGAGTGAAGCTGGGTGTTGGTGTTGAGATGGGATCTCTGGGAGATTTTCGCCATTTGGAATTACATGGACCTGGGAGGTCTCTTGTGGACCAGTGTCCTGAAGTTGGCTCTCCCACCTCAGAGGCACAGCACTGACTCCTACCTGGAGCACCAAGAGCCTTTCATCCACACGGCTCAGAATAAAGGGAGAAAATGTAGAAAGAAAGAAGGAAAGAGAATAAAATAAAATAAAATAAAGTAAGATAAATAAAGTAATTAAAATAAAAAATAATTATTAAGAAAGAATTTTTTTGACAAGTAAAAAAAAAAAAAAGGATGGACAGAACCCTACGATAAATGGTGAAAGCAAAGCTATACAGACAAAATCTCACACAGAAGCATACACATACTCACAAAAAGAGGAAAAGGGGAAAAAATAATAAATCTTGCTCTCAAAGTCCACCTCCTCAATTTGGGATGATTCGTTGTCTATTCAGGTATTCCACAGATGCAGGGTACATCAAGTTGATTGTGGAGATTTAATCCGCTGCTCCTGAGGTTGCTGGAAGACATTTCCCTTTCTCTTCTTTGTTCGCACAGGTCCCGGGGCTCAGCTTTGGATTTGGCCCCGCCTCTGCGTGTAGGTCACCGGAGGGCCTCTGTTGTTTGCTCAGACAGGACGGGGTTAAAGGAGCCACTGATTCGGGGGCTCTGGCTCACTCAGGCCAGGGGGAGGGAGGGGCACGGATGTGGGGCGAGCCTGCGGCGGCAGAGACCGGCGGGACCTTGCACCAGCCTGATGCGCGCTGTGCGTTCTCCCGGGGAGGTTGTCCCTGGATCACGGGACCCTGGCAGTGGCGGGCTGCACAGGCTCCCGGCAGGGGAGGTATGGATAGTGACCTGTGCTTGCACACAGGCTTCTTGGTGGCTGCAGCAGCAGACTTAGCGTTTCACAAGCATCTCTGGTGCTCGCCTTGTGGCCCAGCATGTGGTGAATCCTGGGGAATGTTCCGTGTGCACTTGAGAAGAATGTGTATTCTGCCGCTTTTGGATAGAATGCTCTATAAATTTCAATTAAGTCCATCTGGTGTAGTGTGGGCCAGGCTTGTGCTGGGGTGGTCCCAGCACACCAGTCTGAGTTCCAGATGTTCCTTATCTGCTGCCTCCTGTATGCCAGCAGTGGCCGCCCTTTCCCCACTGCGATGTAGTGCTGGGTCTGAGCCAGGTCCATACCCCACACCTGTGCACTCTCTTCAGCAATGGCAGCCTTTGCCCTAGTGGGGCGCTGCACCATGGAGCAAGATGGGCCAGAGCAGGCACTTTGTGTGGACCGGGGCTTGCACTGGGGTGGTCGCAGGGAACTGGCCTGGGTCCCAG
Source organism: Hyperoodon ampullatus (assembly GCF_949752795.1). Classification (NCBI taxonomy): domain Eukaryota; kingdom Metazoa; phylum Chordata; class Mammalia; order Artiodactyla; family Ziphiidae; genus Hyperoodon; species Hyperoodon ampullatus. The sequence continues at coordinate 34,135,576 of NC_136913.1, forward strand.
TCAGTCTCTATCTGCTTCCTCCACCTTGTTTTGACAGCAAGCAAACGTGTACATGAGTGAAATCTAAGTTTCTCACAGCACCCTTGCCAGTCCTATTGGCCTTCAAAGCAGCCAAGGGGACTCATCTTCCTGGTGTCATACCCTAGGTCTGGGGTGCCCAATATGTGGTTTGAACCACTCACTCCCCAGGGAGGATCTCCAAGCACATGTAATGCTCCCCCTTCTGTGTTCCCTGCTAAGGGCACAGGTCCCAATCCTATTGCTTCTCTTCCCTTCCTTCTTGACTGTGTGTATCTTTCTTTCAGCCTTCATTGTAGAAGATCCTTTCTGCCAGTCTCCAGCTTGTTTGGAGTGAGAATTACTCCACATGTAGATGTATTTTTCATCTGTTCATGGGGGGACGTGAGCTCAGCCTCCTCCTCCTCTGCCACCTTGATCTCCCAGTAGCCTACTGCAGGTATTTAAAATTCTCTAGTTTTATCATTGTGAAAGCATCTCCTGTTTTTATCTTCCAAGCATTCCTCACAATCTCTGGTTTGCTAACTATATCCTTTCTCATTTGTGTACGTGTAGATAGTAGTTTTTGTGTCTAGTCCACCACTATGAGTCAGTTAACACTTTTTATGTTTTGAAAATACAAATACGTATTTTTTTAAAAGTTAATGCATCTGTATGGCTTAAAAGCCACATAGTTTTCTCTCTGTAGTCAATCAATGGCGTATTACTTGTTAGAATCAGGAGAAGAAAGAGGAAGAAAAAGAAGAAATAATACTCATGTTAAGAAAATCATAGACACATAAGAGAGGAATCTTTAGAAACATATTCTTCAGAAGCATATTATTTTTGAGTTCATGTGGAGCATTTGCCAAGACAGACTGTATTCTGGGCCACACAACAGGTCTCAAGACATTTTAACAGATTCCAATCATGCAAGATATGTTCTCTGACCACGATGGAATTAAACTAGAAATCATTAACAGAAAGATGTCTGATAAATGCCCAAATATTTGAAAACTAATAGTAAAGTACACTTCTAAACAATCCAAAGGTCAAAGAAGAGATTAAGGAGCATTAAAATTATTTGGAATGGAATGTAAGCAAAATACAACATATCAACATTTGTGAGATGCAGCTAAATCAGTGCTTAGATGGAAACGTATAGCACTAAATGCCTATATTAAAAGAGAAAAAAGTCACAAATAAATTATCTAACTTCCAACCTTAAGAAACTGAAAGAATGAGGAACAAAATAAATCTAAATCAAGCAGAGGGAAGGAAGAGTTTATTGCAAGCCAGGAAGTATTTTGTACCCTGAGACAAAGCTAAGATGTTGAGGACTCTGAATAAAGCAAGGGTGAAGCATGTCTACTGTTATTGGGGACTGGCCCCAGGGAGAGGCCAGTGGGCCAGATTTAGGGTCTGTGGTTGAGCTGGTCATTTCAAATAGAAGTCTAAGTGAGGACTCTTTCTACCGTATGGTGACAAAAGATACTGAATCAAAGACCTAGGACAGACTGAGGGTTCCTTTTAGGCTTTGGGCCAAGGTAAATTGAGGTGACTACCCAAGGCTTGGTCCTTTGAATGACATGTACGTGTATGCCTGGAAGCAAGTGACTGGACAAAAAGAGCCAATTCAAAATCATATATCCTTCTTGTCAGCTATCTTTCTAACTTCCTGCCTCTAGGGAAAAAAAAACAGGAAATCCAACCTTCATGCTAAGATTGCCCTTGAATAATGCTACTTCTCCTTTCTAGATTTTCCTTGATGTTTCTTTGAATGTTATTTTATCTGTGTCAAACTGTTCAGAGTAAGAAGAGAGCCAACAGCATGATTTTACTTAGGCTCTGCCCTGGCCCTCTCACTGGGGAGGGTCTACATATTCACACAAAAAATGAAGAAGAATAGGCATGTGCTGCTGCTTTCTAGAGGTGATGGAATGGTTTCTCCCCAGGCCAAATTCAACATAGAATGTAAATTTAAAAGAGGAGTGGTAGTGATGGTGGTGGTCATAGTGGTGGTTTGGTTCATATCAGAGAGAGAGAGTGTGTTTGTGTGTCTGAGTGTATATAGGCTAGAGTCAGAGTCCAGGGAGTTCTGGAGGGTTCAAGTTGACAGTCTTAAGATCTGTGATAAGGACGCAGAGTTTAAGTTAACAAGTCAAGATTGCTTAGATATTATCATATATGCCCATCAGAGCTGAGATTATGTTCACCTTTCATTCCTTTAGTTTCACTCTCTCTTTCCTTTATTCTCAGTTTTACTCTTCCTCTTTCCTTCAGTGAGTAACTAGAGATCCAGAAAGTGAAGTGATTTGGGGAAAGATGAAAAAATCCCATTTATTTAGCAACAGAACAACCTAGGGAAAGTGGAAGATTTAAAGTGGCATAGTGTCAGAACCCGAACCAGACAAAGCCATCACAAAAAAAGAAAACCACAGACAAATTACATTAATAAACATTGCTGCAAAAATTCTGAACAGAACACTAGCAAACTGAATTTAGCAACATATAAAAATGATCACATACCATGATCAAGTGGGCATCATCCTAGGAATGCAAGGCCATTTCACCATATGAAAATCAGTCAATGCAGTGCATCATATTAATAGTATAAAGGACAAAAACAGCGTCTCAGTAGATGGAGGGAAAGAATTGAACAAAATCCACCACGCTTTTATCAACAAAACCAAACCAAAACCAACTAAGAAGAAAAGGAAACTTCCTAATCCCCCACAGTTAACATCATACTTAAAGGTAAAAAACTAAGTCTTTCCCCTAATGTCTGGAACAAGCCCAAAATGTCTGTTCTCAGCACATCTATTCAACATTGTAGTGGAGGTTCTAGCCAGGTATATTAGGCAAGAAAAAGAAATAAAAGGCATTCAAATAGGAAAGAAAGAAGTAAAATTATGCATTTTCTTGGAATCATATGGTATGTAATTATATCTCAGTAAGGTGGTTATTTTTTTAATAAAAGGAACAGTGTGTCAGCCACAGATCAGGCTGTGCAATGGAGATGAAATTCAGAGTAGTGACTATGCAGCTCATTTGTCATGAAATAATATTACTTTCATGATTTGGCAATATTGAAGGAAGCAAATTTTCATGTTAATGATGTCTTCTTTTCTACCACCCAGCAGTATAATAAGATGAAGAAAGCATTCAGAAAAAGGGGCTTAATAGTCCTTAAGGGAAAAGGAACCTGTTAAAATTGAATCCATCAATAATCACTTGTTAATTTCTGTATGTGAGGCTCTGTTCTAGGTATACCATAGAAGAAAGAAATCCTTGAGAAACAAATTCCTAGCCTATAAATACTCTGTCCTTAACATAGGTTAAATTTGACTTTTGGGCCATAGTCCTAGTAGATGTAGGGTTTGTTTTCATTTTTGTTTTTCCTTTCACATACTTTATTCATCATCCATCTTGAACAGTGGCTCTTGGTGGCCACTAGATGGAAGCCTAACAACACCCCACATTTTCCAATGCTTTTTTTTTTTTTTTTTTAAATCACTTGATTTGTTCAAACTAGATTTGATTTGAGGCATGAACAAAGCTGTCATTGTCTTTTTTTTTTAAGCTGTCGTTGGCTTTGAAAGCGTGAATTGTCATCTGTGTTTATTGCATAATTGCCCAGTGTGAGTGCTTTATTGTTGCTGTCACTCATTGCAGTCATCCAAACCATAAGTCAGTCTAGGTCGGCCACCTGTTTGGAGACCCAAGGTAGAGTGAGATTGGGCTCTTACCATTCACCTCCTCCATGCCACTCCAGGAACTCTGCTGTACTCTCTTCCCTTGTGGTAGGTTGTATTATTTACTCACAATTCTTTCTTCCCTCTCTGTCCTAATCATGACTTCACTGGTGGTGGTAAATACTTCCTTGCTCCCTGATTTTGGGTGTCCCAAGTCAATTTTTTTGGACAGTGGTATATGAGAAGACATAAGGTTTGCCAAATTTGACCAAAAGATGTAAATGTCCCTGCATGGTTGGGCTGGGCCTCTTATGTTTCTTGCATCCAGCATTTGAAGAACATGTCCTGGGCACATTGCAGAATAATGGGACATGTAGAACAGACATGAATCCACCCCAACTAAACTCAACCCATAGCCAAACCTAGCAGGTACCAGCTGACTCCAGCAAAAGTCATTCTCTAGACCTGTGAATGAGATTTTGAGGTTGCTTGGTAGACAGCTTTACTGCAGCAAAATTGCCTAAGGCAGCTCCCCAAAATGCAAGTTTCATACCTAGTTATTTTTACTAACAGCAGCCAGAATTTGGTTACTCTCAGTTATGCATACAGTGGCTATTAGCCATTGCAGACTGGTGCCTGGTAAAGTCCATTTTCATGTTCTAATTCACTTTAGCAAATGGTTTAACAAAAATTTGTCAAAGAGGAGAACTTTACCTTTATGTAGTTTCTAAGACTCAGTTACCATGAAAACCAGTAAACTTCAAGGAGCAACATGGCACTGTATTATACACACAAAGAAAAAAGTACGTCCTAGGTGCAAGTCATTTGGCTTTATTTCTTTTTTTTTATTTTTTTATTTTTATTTTTTTTTATTAGTTTCTGCTTTATAACAAAGTGAATCAGTCATACATATACATCTGTTCCCACATCCCTTCCCTCATGCATCTCCCTCCCTCTCACCCTCCCCATCCCACCCCTCCAGGCGGTCACAAAGCACCGAGCTGATCTCCCTGTGCTCTGCGGCTGCTTCCCACTATCTATCTACCTTACGTTTGGTAGTGTATATATGTCCATGCCTCTCTTTCGCTTTGTCACAGCTTACCCTTCCCCCTCCCGATATCCTCAAGTCCATTCTCAAGTAGGTCTGTGTCTTTATTCCCGTTTTACCCCTAGGTTCTTCATGACATTTTTTTTTTAATTCCATATATATGTGTTAGCATACGGTATTTGTCTTTCTCTTTCTGACTTACTTCACTCTGTATGACAGACTCTAGGTCTATCCACCTCATTACAAATAGCTCAGTTTCGTTTCTTTTTATGGCTGAGTAATATTCCATTGTATATATGTGCCACATCTTCTTTATCCATTCATCCGATGATGGACACTTAGGTTGTTTCCAGCTCCGGGCTATTGTGAATAGAGCTGCAATGAACATTTTGGTACATGTCTCTTTTTGAATTATGGTTTTCTCAGGGTATATGCCTAGTAGTGGGATTGCTGGGTCATATGGTAGTTCTATTTTTAGTTTTTTAAGGAACCTCCATACTGTTCTCCATAGTGGCTGTACCAATTCACATGCCCACCAGCAGTGCAAGAGTGTTCCCTTTTCTCCACACCCTCTCCAGCATTTATTGTTTCTAGATTTCTTGATGATGGCCATTCTGACTGGTGTGAGATGATATCTCATTGTAGTTTGGATTTGCATTTCTCTAATGATTAATGATGTTGAGCATTCTTTCATGTGTTTCTTGGCAGTCTGTATATCTTCTTTGGAGAAATGCCTATTTAAGTCTTCTGCCCATTTTTGGATTGGGTTGTTTGTTTTTTTGCTATTGAGCTGCATGAGCTGTTTATAAATTTTGGAGATGAATCCTTTGTCAGTTGCTTCATTTGCAAATATTTTCTCCCATTCTGAGGGTTGTCTTTTGGTCTTGTTTATGGTTTCCTTTGCTGTGCAAAAGCTTTGAACTTTCATTAGGTCCCATTTGTTTATCTTTGTTTTTAGTTCCATGTCTCTAGGAGGTGGGTCCAAAAGGATCTTGCTGTGATTTATGTCATAGAGTGTTCTACCTATGTTTTCCTCTAAGAGTTTGATAGTGTCTGGCCTTACATTTAGGTCTTTAATCCATTTTGAGCTTATTTTTGTGTATGGTGTTAGGGAATGATCTAATCTCATACTTTTACATGTCCCTGTCCAGTTTTCCCAGCACCACTTATTGAAGAGGCTGTCCTTTCTCCACTGTACATTCCTGCCTCTTTTATCAGAGATAAGTTGGCCATATGTGCGTGGGTTTATCTCTGGGCTTTCTATCCTGATCCACTGATCTATCTTTCTGTTTTTATGCCAGTACCACACTGTCTTAATTACTGTAGCTTTGTAGTATAGTCTGAAGTCAGGGAGCCTGATTCCTCCAGCTCCGTTTTTCATTCTCAAGATTGCTTTGGCTATTCGGGGTCTTTTGTGTTTCCAAACAAATTTTGAAATTTTTTGTTCTAGTTCTGTGAAAAATGCCAGTGGTAGTTTGATAGGGATTGCATTGACTCTGTAGATTGCTTTGGGTAGTAGAGTCATTTTCACAATATTGATTCTTCCAATCCAGGAGCATGGTATATCTCTCCATCTATTTGTATCATCTCTAATTTCTTTCATCGTTGTCTTATAATTTTCTGCATACAGGTCTTTTGTCTCCTTAGGTAGGTTTATTCCTAGATATTTTATTCTTTTTGTTGCAATGGTAAATGGGAGTGTTTTCTTGATTTCATTTTCAGATTTTTCATCATTAGTGTACAGGAATGCCAGAGATTTCTGTGCATTAATTTTGTATCCTGCTACTTTACCAAATTCATTGATTAGCTCTAGTAGTTTTTCGGTAGCATCTTTAGGATTCTCTATGTATAGTATCATGTCATCTGCAAACAGTGACAGCTTTACTTCTTCTTTTCCAATTTGGATTCCTTTTATTTCCTTTTCTTCTCTGATTGCTGTGGCTAAAACTTCCAAAACTATGTTGAATAAGAGTGGTGAGAGTGGGCAGCCTTGTCTTGTTCCTGATCTTAGTGGAAATGGTTTCAGTTTTTCACCATTGAGAACAATGTTGGCTGTGGGTTTGTCATATATGGCCTTTATTATGTTGAGGAAAGTTCCCTCTATGCCTACTTTCTGCAGGGTTTTTATCATAAATGGGTGTTGAATTTTGTCGAAAGCTTTCTCTGCATCTATTGAGATGATCATATGGTTTTTCTCCTTCAACTTGTTAATATGGTGTATCACATTGATTGATTTGCGTATATTGAAGAATCCTTGCATTTCTGGAATAAACCCCACTTGATCATGGTGTATGATCCTTTTAATGTGCTGTTGGATTCTGTTTGCTAGTATTTTGTTGAGGATTTTTGCATCTATGTTCATCAGTGATATTGGCCTGTAGTTTTCTTTCTTTGTGACATCCTTGCCTGGTTTTGGTATCAAGGTGATGGTGGCCTCGTAGAATGAGTTTGGGAGTGTTCCTTCCTCTGATATTGTTTGGAAGAGTTTGAGAAGGATGGGTGTTAGCTCTTCTCTAAATGTTTGATAGAATTCACCTGTGAAGCCATCTGGTCCTGGGCTTTTGTTTGATGGAAGATTTTTAATCACAGTTTCAATTTCAGTGCTTGTGATTGGTCTATTCATATTTTCTATTTCTTCCTGAGTCAGTCTTGGTAGGTTGTGCATTTCTAAGAATTTGTCCATTTCTTCCAGGTTGTCCATTTTATTGGCATAGAGTTGCTTATAGTAATCTCTCATGATCTTTTGTATTTCTGTAGTGTCAGTTGTTACTTCTCCTTTTTCATTTCTAATTCTGTTGTTTTGAGTCTTCTCCCTTCTTTTCTTGATGAGTCTGGCTAATGGTTTGTCAATTTTGTTTATCTTCTCAAAGAGCCAGCTTTTAGTTTGGTTGATCTTTGCTATCGTTTCCTTCATTTCTTTTTCATTGATTTCTGATCTGATCTTTATGATTTCTTTCCTTCTGCTAACTTTGGGGGTTTTTTGTTCTTCTTTCTCTAATTGCTTTAGGTGCAGGGTCAGGTTGTTTACTCGAAATGTTTCCTGTTTCTTAAGGTGGGATTGTATTGCTATAAACTTCCCCCTTAGAACTGCTTTTGCTGCGTCCCATAGGTTTTGGGTCGTCGTGTCTCCATTGTCATTTGTTTCTAGGTATTTTTTAATTTCCTCTTTGATTTCTTCAGTGATCACTTCGTTATTGAGTAGTGTATTGTTTAGCCTCCATGTGTTTGTATTTTTTACAGATCTTTTCCTGTAATTGATGTCTAGTCTCATAGCATTGTGGTCGGAAAAGATACTTGATACAATTTCAATTTTCTTAAATTTACCAAGGCTTGATTTGTGACCCAAGATATGATCTATCCTGGAGAATGTTCCATGAGCACTTGAGAAAAATGTGTATTCTGTTGTTTTTGGATGGAATGTCCTATAAATATCAACTAAGTCCATCTTGTTTAATGTATCATTTAAAGCTTGTGTTTCCTTATTTATTTTCATTTTGGATGATCTGTCCATTGGTGAAAGTGGGGTGTTAAAAGTCCCCTACTATGAACGTGTTACTGTCGATTTCCCCTTTTATGGCTGTTAGTATTTGCCTTATGTATTGAGGTGCTCCTATGTTGGGTGCATAAATATTTACAATTGTTATATCTTCTTCTTGGATCGATCCCTTGATCATTATGTAGTGTCCTTCTTTGTCTCTTCTAATAGTCTTTATTTTAAAGTCTATTTTGTCTGATATAAGAATTGCTACTCCAGCTTTCTTTGATTTCCATTTGCATGGAATATCTTTTTCCATCCCCTTACTTTCAATCTGTATGTGTCTCTAGGTCTGAAGTGGGTCTCTTGTAGACAGCATATATATGGGTCTTGTTTTTGTATCCATTCAGCCACTCTGTGTCTTTTGGTGGGAGCATTTAGTCCATTTACATTTAAGGTAATTATTGATATGTATGTTTCTATTCCCATTTCCTTAATTGCTTTGGGTTCGTTATTGTAGGTATATTCCTTCTGTTGTGTTTCTTGCCTAGAGAAGTTCCTTTAGCATTTGTTGTAAAGCTGGTTTGGTGGTGCTGAACTCTCTCAGCTTTTGCTTGTCTGTAAACGTTTTAATTTCTCCATCAAATCTGAATGAGATCCTTGCTGGGTAGAGTAATCTTGGTTGCAGGTTTCTCTCCTTCATCACTTTAATTATGTCCTGCCACTCCCTTCTGGCTTGTAGAGTTTCTGCTGAGAGATCAGCTGTTAACCTGATGGGGATTCCCTTGTGTGTTATTTGTTGTTTTTCCCTTGCTGCTTTTAATATGATTTCTTTGTGTTTAATTTTTGACATTTTGATTAATATGTGTCTTGACATATTTCTCCTTGGATTTATTCTGTATGGGACTCTCTGTGCCTCCTGGACTTGATTAACTATTTCCTTTCCCATATTAGGGAAGTTTTCAACTAGAATCTCTTCAAATATTTTCTCAGTCCCTTTCTTTTTCTCTTCTTCTTCTGGAACCCCTATAATTCGAATGTTGGTGCGTTTAATGTTGTCCCAGAGGTCTCTGAGACTGTCCTCTGTTCTTTTCATTCTTTTTTCTTTATTTTGCTCTGCAGCAGTTATTTCCACTATTTTATCTTCCACCTCACTTATCCGTTCTTCTGCCTCAGTTATTCTGCTATTGATCCCATCTAGAGTATTTTTCATTTCATTTATTGTGTTTTTAATCGATGCTTGATTCATCTTTAGTTCTTCTAGGTCCTTGTTAACTGTTTCTTGCATATTGTCTATTCTATTTCCAAGATTTTGGATCTTGGAAATAGAATCTTGGATCAGCTTTACTATCATTATTCTGAATTCTTTTTCAGGTAGACTGCCTATTACCTCTTCATTTGTTAGGTCTGGTAGGTTTTTATCTTGCTCCTTCACCTGCTGTGTGTTTTTCTGCCTTCTCATTTTGCTTATGTTACTGTGTTTGGGGTCTCCTTTTTGCAGGCTGCAGATTCGTAGTTCCCGTTGTTTTTGGTATCTGTCCCCCGTGGCTAAGGTTGTTTCAGTAGGTTGTGTAGGCTTCCTGGTGGGGGGGACTAATGCCTGTGTTCTGGTGGTTGAGGCTCGATCTTGTCTTTCTGGTGGACAGGTCCACGTCTGGTGGTGTGTTTTGGGGTGCCTGTGGCCTTATTATGTTTTTAGGTAGCCTCTCTGCTAATGGGTGGGGTTGTGTTCCTGCCTTGCTAGTTGCTTGGCATAGGGTGACCAGCACTGTAGCTTGCTGGTCGTTGACTGAAGCTGGGTGCTGGTGTTGAGATGGAGATCCCTGGGAGATTTTCGCTGCTTGATATTATGTGGAGCTGGGAGGTCTCTTGTGGACCCGTGTCCTGAAGTTGGCTCTCCCACTTCAGAGGCACAGCACTGACTCCTGGCTGCAGCACCAAGAGCCTTTCATCCACCCAGCTCAGAATAACAGTGAGAAAAAGTAGAAAGAAAGAATTAGTAGAAGAAAGAAAGAGAGAGGGAAAGAAAGGAAGAAGGGAAGAAAGGAAGGAAGGAAGAAAGAAAGAAAGGAGGGAGGGAGGGAGGAAGGATGGAAAGAAAGAAGGAAAGAAAGGAGGGAGGGAGGGAGGGAGGAATGAAAGCAAAAGGAAGAGTGAATGGAAGAAGGGAGGGAGGGAGGGAGGAAGGAAAGAAAGAAAGAAAGACAGGAGGGAGGGAGGGAGGAAGGAAAGAAAAAGAAAGTGGAAAGAAGAAGGGTGGGAGGGAGGGAGGAAAAAAAAAGAAAGAAGGAAAAGAGGAGCGGAGGGAGGGAGCAAGGGAAGGTAGGAAAAAAAGAAAGAGCAGGTAAAGTAAAATAGAATAAAGTATGAAATATAGTAGCGTTATTAAAATTAAAAAGTAATTATTGAAAAAAAACACGGACCGATAGAACCCTGGGACATATGGTGGAAGCAAAGCTATACAGAGAGAATCTTACACAGAAGATTACACATACACATTCACAAAAAGAGAGCAGGGGGAAAAATCAAAAATCTTGCTCTCCAAGTCCACCTCCTCGATTTGGGATAATTCGTTGTAAAAAGAGGAAAAGGGCGAGAAGTCTGAAATCTTGCTAAGTCCACCTCCTTAATTTGGGATAATTCGTTGTAAAAAGAGGAAAAAGGGGGGAAAGTCTTAAATCTTGTCCTCAAAGTCCACTTCCTCAATTTGGGATGATTTGCTGTCCATTCATGCACTCCACAGACGCAGGGCACATCAAATGGACCGTGGAGCTTTAATCCGCTGCCTCCGAGGCTGCACAGAGAGATTTCCCTGTCTCTGCTCTCACAACTCCCGGGTCTCAGCCTTGGACCTGGCCCCGCCTCTGCGCGTAGGTCGCCGGAGGGCGTCCGTTCTTCGCTCAGACAGGACAGGTTTAAAGGAGCCGCTGATTCGGGGGCTCTGGCTCACTCAGGCAGAGGGGAGGGAGGGGAATGCCCTCTCCTCGCACACCAGGCAACAAAAGGGAAAAAAGTCTCTTGCCTCTCCGGTAGCTCCAGACCCTTTCCCCGGACTCCCTCCGGGCCAGCACTAACCCCTTCAGGCTCTCTTCCTGCCGCCAGCCCCAGTCCTCTCCCTGCGCTCCGACTGAAAGCCGATACCCGAGCCTCAGCTCCCAGCCCCGCCCGCCCCGGCGGCCGAGCAGACAAGCCTCTCGGGCTGGTGTGTGCCTGAGGGCACCGATCCTCTGTGCCAAAATCTCTCCGCTTTGCCCTCCGCACCCCTGTTGCTGTGCTCTCCTCCGCTACTCCGAAGCTTTCCCCCTCCGCCACCTGCAGTCTCCGCCCGCGAAGGGGCTTGTAGTGTGTAGAAACCTTCCCTCCTTCACGGCTCCCTCTCACTGGTGCAGGTCCCGTCCATATCCTATTGTCTCTGTTTATTCTTTTTTTCTTTTGACCTACCCAGGTATGTGGGGAGTTTCTTGCCTTTTGGGGGGTCTGAGGTCTTCTGTCAGCGTTCAGTAGGTGTTCTGTTGGAGTTGTTCCACGTGTAGATGAATTTCTGATGTATCTGTGGGGAGGAAGGTGATCTCCGCGTCTTACTCTTCCGCCATCTTCCTCCTGGCTTTATTTCTTTATAGAATATGTACAGTCTGTTTCTTTTATAAAGTAACTTGCGGTGGAGATGGTAGACAGGCCCATGAAAAGATGCTCAACATCGCTAATCATCAGGGAAATGCAAATCAAAACCACAATGAGCTATCACCTCACACCTGTCAGAATGGCTGTCGTCAAAAAGCACAGAAATAACAAATGTTGGAGAGGGTGTGGAGAAAAGGGAACCCTTGTGCACTGCTGGTGGGAATGTAAATTGGTGCAACCACTATGGAGAACAGTTCCTCAAAAAACTAAAAATGGAGCTACCATATGACCTCGCAATTCCACTTATGAGTATACATAGGAAAGAAACAAAAACACTACTTCGAAAAGATACATGCACCCCAATGTTCATAGCAACATTATTTACATTAGCCAAGATGTAGAAGCAACCCAAGTGCCCATCAACAGATGAGTGGATAAAGAAGATGTAATATATATATATATATATATATATATATATATATATATATATACACATACACACACATACATATATATGAATGTGTATATACAATGGAATACTCAGCCATAAAAAGAATGAAATTTTGCCATTTGCAACAACATGGATGGACTTGGAGGGCATTATGCTAAGTGAAATAAGTCAGACAGAGAAAGACAAATACTGTATGATATCACGTATATGTGGAATCTAAAAAATACAGCAAACTAGTGAACATAACAAAAAAAGAAACAGACTCACGCATATAGAGAACAAATGAGTGGTTACCACTGGGGAGAGAGAAGGGAGGAGGGGCAATATAGGGGTAGGGGATTAAGAGGCACAACCTGGGCTTCCCTGCTGGCGCAGTGGTTGAGAGTCCGCCTGCCCATGCAGGGAATACGGGTTCATGCCCCGGTCTGGGAAGATCCCACATGCTGCGGAGCAGCTGGGCCCGTGAGCCATGGCTGCTGAGCCTGCGCGTCTGGAGCCTGTGCTCCGCGGCGGGAGAGGCCACAAAATGAGAGGCCCGCATACCGCAAAAAAAAAAAAAGAGGCGCTACGTATTATATATAAAATAAGCTTCAGGGATATATTATAAAACACAAGGAATATAGCGAATATTCTATAACAACTACAAATGGAGCATACCTTTAAAAATTGTGAATCACTACATTGTACACCTGCAACTTAGGAAATATTGTATATCAACTATATTTCAATTAAAACAGGAAAAAAAAGGTAGCATGTGGTAGGCAGAATAATGTCCCCCCAAAGATATTTACACCCTAATCCCTGGAATTTGTGAATATATTACTTTACATGACAAAAGGGAATTTGTCTGTGTGATTAAATTAAGAGCTTCGAAATGGGGAGATTGTCATGGATTACGTGGGTGGGCAAAATCCATTCACATGGGTTTGTAAAAGAGGAGAGATTTTCCCAGTTAATAGTCAGAGGAAGATGTAACTGTGGAAGAATAGTGATAGAGATGGGCATTGCTGACTTTGAAGACTGAGGAAGAGGGATACAAGCCAAGGAATGTTGGAAGCCTCTAGAAGCTGAAAAAGACAAAGAAACAGATTTTACCCTGGAGCTTCCGGAAGGAACTAAGTCCTGAATCCACCTTAATTTTAGCCCAGTGAGACCTGTGTTAGACTTCGGACCTACAGAACTATAAGAGAAATGTGTGTGGGATTTTTTGTTTTTTTCCCATGGCACATGTTCCTTGATTTGATTTGATTTGATTTGATTTACAATGTTGTGTTAGTTTCAGGTGTACAGCAAAGTGAATCAGTTGCACATACATCCTTTTTTTTTTTTTTTTTTTTGGCGGTACGTGGGCCTCTCACTGCTGTGGCCTCTCCCGTCACGGAGCACAGCCTCTGGACATGCAGGCTCCGCGGCCATGGCTCATGGGCCAAGCCGCTCCGCGGCATTTAGGATCCTCCCAGACCGGGACACGAACCCGTGTCCCCTGCATTGGCAGGCGGACTCTCAACCAGTGCACCACCAGGGAAACCCCTTTTTTTTTTTTAAAGATTCTTTTCCTGTATAGGTCATTACACAGTATTGAATAGAGTTCCCTGTGCTATACAGTAGACCCTTATTAGTTATCCGTTCTATATATAGTAGTGTGTATATGTCAATGCCAGTCTCTCAATTTATCCCTCCCTGCTGGTAACCATAGGTTTGTTTTCTACGTCTGTGACTCTGTTTCTCTTTTGTAAATAAGTTATTTGTACCATTTTTTTAGGTTCCGCATATAAGCAGTATCATATGATATTTGTCTTTCTCTGTCTGACTTACTTCTCTCAGTACGACAGCCTCTAGGTCCATCCATGTTGCTGCAAATGGCATTATTTCATTCTTTTTTATGGCTGAGTAATATTCCATTGTACATATGTACCACATCTTCTTTATCCATTCCTCTGTCGATGGACATTTAGCTTTCTTCCATGTCTTCGTTATTGTAAATAATGCTACAGTCAACATTGGGATGCATGTATCTTTTCAAATTATGGTTTTCTCTGGAAGTATGCGCAGCGTGGGATTGCTGGCTCCTATGGTAGTTCTCTATTTTGTTTTCTAAGGAACCTCCATACTGTTCTCCATAATGGTTGTACCAATTTACATTCCCACCAACAGTGTAGGAGGGTTCCCTTTTCTCCATACCCTCTCGAGCATTTATTGTTTGTACACTTTTTGATGATGGCCACTCTGACTGGTGTGAGGTGATACCTCCTTGTAGTTTTGATTTGCATTTCTCTAATAATTAGAGATGTTGAGCATCTTTTCATGTGCTTTTTGGCCATCTGTACGTTTCTTTGAAGAAATGTCTAGGTCTTCTGCCCATTTTTCTATTCGGTTGTTTGTTTTTTTTGACATTGAGCTGCATGGACTCTTTGTAAATTTTGGAGATTAATCCCACGTCGGTTATTTCATTTTCAAATCTTTTCTCCCTATCTGTGAGTTGTCTTTTCATTTTGCTTATGGCCTTTTATGTTACCCTTGATTTCAGTACTGTACTTCTGACTTATAGATGACATTTCTGCATATGGAGGTGGTTTTCCATCCTTTTTCAGTGGGAAAGATCAATAGCTCATTGTCAAGGTAAAGAAGAGATGTGCATTGCCTTTCCTTGTTGGACTGAAGGACGTTTTAGGGAAAGGTGTTTGACCCCCTTCTCCCGACCTAGTTTCCCTTGGTCAATTCAACTAATAGCCATTACTCTTTCTATATGCTTATTTCCAACGAGAGTGTACTTTTGTGAGGGCTGCACAGTGTTTTATTCCCCCCTCCCCTGTCAACACTTTGGAACACATAATAGGTCTCAAATAATTGTGTAGTAGATTAACTACTAGTTATGTGGCTTAACTAAACCAACACCTCAAATGTGGCCCACAATTGCCCACTGACATTTTTTCTATTATTATTATTTTTTAATTGAAGTACAGTTGATTTACAATGTTGTGTTAATGACAAGTATTCCAAATTACAGGTAAGAATTTTTTTGTCTATTCATGTTGGAGTGAGTCAAGGGAATAAATAAATCAGCTCTTTGTTTCCGTCTTGAGCCAAAAACCAGTTGAGACATAAGACACAGGAATCAAATAGATAAGAGAGAAAAATATCAGGTTTGTCACTCTAAGATTGAATTGTACAATGAAACGGAACATATGGCCATAATGAGTCCCCCAGAACCTCCCTTCCTGACAGCATGTCTGAGAACGCAGCCTCCCACTTGCAGGGGGAAACCTTTCCTGGGGAACTTACCACAGGGAGTTTGTGAGAGAGGGTGAATCTTTGGGGTGGCGGGGTAGAGAGAGAGAGAGACAGACGGACAGAAGGGGTAAAGCTAAAGAGCCACACTGTGTTAGGTGGGTCTTCTGAGAGGCAGACTCTGAGACACATGAGTGCAAAAATTTTATTGAGACATAAAGTTTTGAAAGATAGAAGAAGGAGAAAGCACAATTGGGCAGGAGAGCCTGGGATCTCAATGCACCTTTGACAAAATGTCTGCCAACCCATTGGGGAGCTCCACAGCAAGCACTGTCTATTAAAGGGGTACCACTTTGGGCTGAAATGCCAGGCCTCGGCACTCCTGCTATGTTCAGTCATTGGTTGGGGCTGCCCAAGAAGAAGAACATGGCTTCCAAACTCTGGAGGCTGTCAACTAACTTCACTTGTTGCAACTCACTGTCAAGTTCTTTCTGGAAGGGGGATCCGAGTGGCACCCCTCCAGGGCTGCCACACAGACCTACTGTGTTCCTTTTCCTACTGTCTCTGATTAGAAAAGTTACTCTTTCATCCCTGAAGAGGAATGGACAAGGGAGCAGAGAGAAGCTAGCTGTGTTGCTCCCATGTGTTTCTTTCTCAAGGAAAGAAGTGGAAACACAGAAAGAAATTCCAGTTAAGGAAAGGTCCTTTACACAAACATGAGACATAAGAAATAATTCCCTCTGCTTCTTGCAACCAGTACCAGGTAATCCCAGTTGCCTTCTGAAAAGGTCCTGTTAACTGGAGAGCTTTTTATATTTCCGAGCCAGAGATCTGGAGGGGACGCTGCGTAGCAAGATGGAAGAGAAAATAAGTAGGGGTGAGGATGACAAGAATGGAGCCAATGACGCTGGGCACTGTATGGAGGAAGGACAGAGAGAAAATCATTGTATCAAAGAAGGCTAAGAAGGGATTTGGGAGAAGATAAATGTCAGAGATATTAAAGTTGATTACTTTGGGTAGCATGTTATAAATTCCTTCTTGATCTCCACTGTGGAATCTTAAGAAAGTCTGCATTGCCCTCAGCTGCTCCTGTGAGAGTGGATTCTTCACAGGATGCTCAATGAGGTATTGACATGTATGCCTGGAGGAATATACCACGCAACAGAACTTAGTAGCTGAGACACAGTCTACCTTAGGTGTGCGTGATGCCAAAACCTATGCTGTCAACTGCTCAGCTTATACTGCTGTTGGTTGGCTTCCAAGGAGGGTGGCGGTGGTTCACAAAGTCAGTGGAACAGCTTAAAAATGATTTTTCCCTGAATATGCCAGAATTGTGGAGTTCCTTCTTGAATGGGCTTGTGTTCCAAAACCCGGGGTGTGGACCCAGAGAGTGGAGACACACTCTTTGTTTTCCGTAGTTGCTCCAGAGTAACTCTGCCTGGTTAGTCAACCCCCAAGGGTTCCCGTGACTTGGCAAAGAAGATAGCCGTGATCCTCCCTATCGTTGCATTCAGCCGTTACCATGGAGTTTATCCTGGGTCCCCCCTGGAATAGGTGACAGGTGATCAGAAGCAGTCCCTCTGGGTGGAACTACAAGCCCAGACAGCCGAACCAAAAGAAAGAAAATGCAGTCTCTGGTGAAGAGCAACGGAGAGAAGCTAAAAGCACAGACCCTGGATATATAAAACAAATACCCTCAAATCCTCCCATCACCGCCGTCATTGTTATTACTAAGAACAAGTCAATTGTAGGAGTCAGAAAAGGTCGGTCTCTGTCCCTTCCTTTTCCCCGAGGCTGCAGTGATGACTGCTCGCCCAGCTTCTGTCCAAACCCCGCTGCTTCTGGTTCTCTCCGGTCTTCATCTCCTGGCCTCGGTGCCCACTTTTCTCCTTCCGCTGCTAGTCCACTTTCTCCTCTTCCATAGGCCAGCCTTTGGTCTCCTCTTAGAATAACCATGGCAGCACAGAGCACGTAGTGTACTGAACTGCCACAGGCAGAGGCCAAACAAGAATGGGACAAGTATTGACCTCCCCTCTGGTTAGCAAGCACCATGTTTCCTTTTTGTTTTATATATATATATATATATATATATATATATATATATATATATATATATATATATATATATATATATATATTTTAGTGAAGTGTAGTTGATTTACAGTGCTGTGTTAATTTCTGCTGTACAGCCAAGTGAATCAGCTCTACATATATATATATATATTTCCTTTTTTTTTTACATTCTTTTCCATTATGGTTTATTATAGGATATTGAATATAGGTCTCTGTGCTATGCAGTAGGACCTTGTTGTTTCTCCATCCTATATATAAAAGCTTACATCTGCTAACCCCAGCCTCCCACTCTATCCCTTCCCCATCCCCTCTCCCTTGGCAACCACCGGTCTGTTTTCTACATCCGTGATTCTGTTTCTGTTTCATAGATAGGTTCATTTGTGTCCTACTTTAGATTCCACATATAAGTGATATCATATGGTATTTGTCTTTCTCTTCCTGACTTACTTCACTTAGTATGATAACCTCAAGTTGCATCCATGATGCTCCAAATGGCATTATTGCATTTTTTATGGCAGAGTAATATTCCAGACATCCTTCTAAAAATGCCTGTTCTGTTTTGATTAGCCGGCGTCCCATTTTGTGATTTGCCACCAAGAACCCTGACAAATACAGAGATTATGGAAGTTGTTAGATCGTAGAAGATTAGAGCCTGAAAAGAGTGTGGGGTGTCAGGTAAGAGAAGAGCTAATGGAGAGGAAAGAGATGTTCAGACTGAGTAAGAGCAGACGTCTAGGGTCAACTCGGAAATGTTTTACTTGTGAGACTCCCAGAAGGTGTGTCAAATCTAGGGGGAGTTTAGTGAAGGGGCAGTGAGTTCATCTGGGGACTTGTGGAATCTGAGTTTTCTGGGGACATCCAGAAGGAGATGTTTCACAGATGGCTGTGCAAATGTCATAGTCAATGGAAGCACCTGGGAGTGGGGGCAGAGGGAGAGCGAGAGAGAATATGACTGGCCCATGGATGTGGCTGAATTGGAGGGGAAATATATATTGAACAAGGGTTGAAGAGGCCAACAGCAGAATGCAGGAGGATGGTTAGCTTTACATAGTTCTCTCTAGATAAACCTTAGGTAAACCACGAAAGGACAAGGAAGGTAAGAAAAGAAGGGCACTGTTAAGAACTACGGAATGATCAAGCAGAGCAAGTGCTGAAAAGAGACTCATGGTAACGTGAATTAGTAAGCCAGTGATTCCTTTTGAGAGAGGAATTTTGGTAGAGTTCCTTAAAGGGGAAAAATCTCTCCCTCCTCCTGTGTCGCGTAAATCCACCGCCTCTCCCCTGTCTCCTCTGGGTCTTCTTTCACTAACTGTATCCCAGTCCACTCCTGACTTTGTAACCTTTCCCACTCTGTTGGCTGCTCTGCAGTAAATGAACATAGCTAAGATACCCTTTCCACTGTTCTCCACTTGTAGAACTCCAGTTCCTCTTTGAAGACTCAGTGTCACCTCCACAGCGGATGTTGCCTAGGACCCAGGTAAGATTTAGACCCCTTTCCTCTCCTGCACTCACAGGGCACCTTGTAAGCCTCCTCTTTTAGCTCTTCCTCAGATAGATTGGTGGTATCTCTCTGTGTGTCCATCTTTTGCACCACGCTTGTGAGCAGGAACTGTGCCCGAGTCATATTATATTCCTAGTGCCAAGCATAGCGCAGAAAACTTCAAAGAATCCAGGATAATTTGTTGAAAGAATTTGGCTAAAAATTCTTGGCTCTTTTAATTGGGCCATTTGGCTAAAAATGTCCAAAGCTGCATGAATGCTCCCTCCTAGAATGTTTTATTTTAGGTTTATTTCTTGGATTACGGTTCTAAAAAATATTTTAAGGTGGAACTTTTACTTCTCCATCAACTTTATAGAAAAATTAAACTTTGGGGAGAAAGAAAATCATGCCCAGGGAATTAGCGCACAGAAAAAAAAGAGAATAGATCTCCTTGTTGCATGTGGCCTAGTTAATATCAGATATAACATGTTGTAAACCAAAAGTAATGTTACCAAAAAATAAACGTTAAAATACAGATGAAAGGGAAGGAGTCTATTCCTCCTCAGGCAAGGCAGTCGCTTTGCATATTAATGAAACTTAAATGACTCACAGTAAGAAAAATGATTGGAATAGATTGCAGTAACTTAAAAATGAGTACACTTTAAACAGCTTGTGTGATGACTATGTGATTATGGAGAATCAAAATGGCTAGTCCCACTCTGATGCTCCCAGAAGAGAGATGACTGCTGGCCCTTAATTAACAAAGCCACATGTGGAGCCCAGGAAGCTGTAGACACAAAGAAAGTTGACAGGTTGACTTTGTGAAATACGCAAAGATGTCAGTCTGGAAGGTGACAACTAGAATTCTGGGGCGTGTGAGGGTTAGGGATGTGTATAAAATCTTATAAACATCCAAGCCAGTCTAGAATATTCACTGAAAGTGACAAGAAAATGGAAGGAAACGGGAAAAGACAAAGAGCTGCATAAAGACAGGTGAAAAGTTTAAAATATTTGATGGCTTGAGATGACTTCGGGGCTTGTGGCAAATTACTGTAAAACATGGCTTGGCAAAGATTTCCTGTAACGTTTTAGGCTTTGCAGGCCCCAGGGTCTTTGTTGCAATGACTGACTGTGCAGTTGTAGTGCTAGTGTGTATGCAGCCACAGACAATAGGTAATAGATTGGGTGCGGCAGTGTTCCAGTAAAACTTTGTTTATCAAAACCCTTGGGGACCAGATTTGGCTTGCAGACTGTAGTTTGCCAACCCGTACTCTAAAAACACCAGTTTGTGACAAAACAGCACATTGCGCAAAAGCTAGTATGTAAATATGTGTGTGTGATCGATAATTGTTGGTTCAATCATTGTTGTTCGGGTTTTTATTGTGCTTGGTATGTTTTTATTGTGCTTGGTCCGGTACTCACATGAGGGTATGGCTGAGTGAGTTGGTTAAATCGAGGCATCAGTGTTATTTTCCAGCGTCCCAGACGATTCCAAGGTGCAGCCACCACGTTTAACAAATAGGATGCTGAAGAATGCTACACAAAATTCAATGTGCCTATTATCCATCACCTTGGGTCCTGTTAAAATGCAGGTTCTGATTCAGTAGGTCTGAGGTAGAGCTTGGGATTTTGCATTTCTAACAAAGTGTCAGATGACACTGTCCTGCGGGTCCAGGGACCACATTTTGAGTAGCAAGGTGCTTGCACTGGCTTTCAATACCTGGGATGTCTTGGTCCTGCCCCTGAGACTGATGTAATTGGTCCTGGAGGTGTCCTGGGCATCGAGAGCTCTACAAACTCCCAGGTGGCTCTAAGGTGCGGCAAAGCTTGAGAACCTCTGTGCTCAATCCAGTGCGTGGTGACCTAAATTTTCGTTATTATGTCATCGGTAGCCCTGTTGGCCATTCTCCCCTTCCAATCCACCCATTCCTCTCCTTTTCAGGTCCAAACCTCCAGAAGATGGGTGGGATCAGGCTTAGCTTTTCATCCTTTCAGTCTTTGCCACCTCTGAGGAGTGGACTGTAGTTCAGGATGGAAAGAGGAGGGAGGCTCAGGCCACCTGGGTCGGGGAAGAATAAGCAGAACAGTTGTTCTAGGGGCCGATTTCAAGGGGAGGCTGGTTGAGACAAATGGGGACTTACCACAGAGGGCTGTCACAGCAAAACTCACCTCCAGGCTTGGGCCTGAGCTTGGGGCACTGAAAACAGCCATCTACCCTCCTGAAGCCTGGCAGCCACTGGCAGCCAAGCAGCTGGGAAGGATTTCTCCTTCTTGATATGCAGAGTGACACAGTTGGTCGAAAGGCAAGAGAGACCCCTAGTGGCAAAGTATAAAGGTGAAATCCTTTCATCAACAAGTCATAAACACCACAAATGAACTTAGCAGTAAGTGAATGATAATGATGGTAATGATGATAAGTGGTGGCTTACAAATACTATATGTCCTATATGTGCCAGGCACTGTTGTACGTATTTAGAAAACATTAACTCATTTAATCTCAGCAACCCAATGGGTTTGATGGCTTTTAAAAAATTTAGTTGATTGACAATATGTTTCTGGTGTACAGCAGAGTGATTCAGTTATACATATGTATTCTTTTTCATATTCTTTTTTCTTATTGTTTATTACAAGATATGGAATATAGTTCCCTGTGCTGTACAGGAGGTCGTTGTTGTTTATCTGTTTTGTGTAGAGTAGCTTGTATCTGCGAATCCCAAACTCCGAATTTATACCGCCTCCCCCCTTCACCTTTGGTAACCATAAGTTTGTTTTCTCTGTCTGTGAGTCTGCTTTTGTTTTGTAAATAAGTTCATTTGTATCATATTTTAGGTTCCACATACAAGTGATATCATATGACATTTGTCTTTCTCTGTCTGACTTAACTTCACTTAGTATGATAATCGCTAGGTCCATCCGTGTTGCTGCAAATGGCATTCTTTCATTCTTTTTTATGGCTGAGTAATAGTCCATTGTATACCTATACCACATCTTCTTTATCCACTCATCTGTCGATGGCCACTTAGGTTGCTTCCATGTCTTGGCTGTTGTAAATAGTGCCGCTATGAACACTGGGGTGCATGTATCTTTACGAATTATAGTTTTCTACAGATATATGCCCAGGAGTGGGGTTGCTGGATCATGCTGTAGCTCTATTTTTCGATTTTTAAGAAACCTACAGACTGTTCTCCACAGTGGATGCATCAATTTATATTCCCACCAACAGTGTTCCCTTTTCTCCAAACTCTCTCCAGCATTTGTTGTTTGTAGATTTTCTGATGATGCCCATTCTAACTGGTGGGAGATGATACCTGATTGTACTTTTGATTTGCATTTCTCTAAGAATTAGTGATGTTGACCATCTTTTCCTGTGCTTCTTGGCCATCTGTATGTCTTCTTTGGAGAAATGTCTTCTGCCCATTTTTTGATAGGGTTGGTTTTGTTGTTGTTGTTGTTATTGACTTGTATGAGCTGTTTGTATATTTTGAATATTAAGCCCTTGTCTGTCACATCATTTGCAAATATTTTCTCCAATGGGGTTGACACTTTTATTATCCCTGTTTTACATATGAGGAAACTGAGGTGCAGAGAAGTGAAATAACATGCCCAAGTTCCCCCAATTTAGTAAGTGGCTCAACTGGGATTTGAATCCAGTCAACCTGTGGTGAAGGATCCAAGACAGCGAACTGCTTCTCCAAAACAGGAGAGTAAGAAGGATCTTCAGTCAATTTATAGTTGTAAACACTCACAAACAGCTGCTCAGCCTGTGCTTCCTGATATCTAGAGGAGAACAGTATATATATATATATATATATATATATATATATATATATATATATATATATATAGGGAGAGAGAGAGAGAGAGAGAGACTGTATCAGAGAGAGAGCAGGGACTTCAAAGCAGACAGAGAAAGAGTGAAAAAAGAAAACAAATTTGACTAAAAAGAGTAAAGGGGGAAATACCATTCAACACCATTTTCTGGAAACTAAACTCAAAGGACCATAATCCTCATTTTTAAGAAAGTATTGAAGCACAGTTATAGGGAAATGTAGAAAAAAATGACTCCTTAGCTAAACTTGTTCACATTTCAGTAAATGTTAAAAGCAATCTTGTAACTCTAAAACGACTCAAGCTACTCATGTGTCTTTGAATATAGGATACGAAGTCTGAAAATTTCTAACTCTGACCTTTGTAAAGTATACACGACACAGAAGAAATAATATGTTTTGAGTATTTTTTCTCGGACCTAGACAACCTTAGGGTTTACATGGGAACAGATTTCATCAGCTCAAATAGAGAATGGAGTGAGAGAGGGTAAGAGTTTCAAAATGGGAATAGAAAAGACAAAACCAAACCAAACATATATAAGCAGGTCTGTCGTTTCCTTGGGAAATCCTTTTACTGGGAAATAATTGTCTTTCTACCTATAGTCAAGAAGACAAGGTAATAGGCTCATGCCTCTCCACATCGAGAAGGGAGAAAGCAGAGACCACACTGAGAGTAAGAACAGGCTGATTTTGAGATAAACTCTGAGCAGACACAGGTGGCCACGGTCTGGAATGAGGCAGTGGTCCAAGTGGGACCAGCAGCTCTCTAGGTGTTCCAGTGTCTCATCCCATCCTCTGAGTGTTGGCTGCTCTGGGTTTGGGGCCGCCTGTGCCATAAACTCTCTACTTCCTTTCTGGTGAGCTTATCTACTCCATGACCTCAACCCATCTATGTATATTGTATAGGCTAATATGTCCCACATGTATTTTTCCAAACCTGACATCCCCCTGAGCTCCAGATTCATTTTTCTGGCTACCTGCATGACAGTTCCTCTTGGGTATCTAATAGGCATCTCAGATTTTACATGACACGCCTTCCCAGCCCCTCGAGTCCCCCTGCAAACACCCCCAGATTAATAAATAGCACGACCATCAGCCAGGGTGTTCAAATCCAAACTTGAGGCTAGATTATTTTCGTCATTTCCTATTCCTCACCTCTGGTCCATAAAGCAGATCCTGTAGACTCATCCAGTTCATCTGAAATTTGTCTGCATCTCTTCATTTCCTGCACCAACACTGCAGTTCAAGCCCCCATTGTGTCTCTGGGCTGCTACAGTGATCTCTTAACTGGTCTTTCAGCTTCAACTGTCCTCATCCTCTACATTCTTCAAAGCAGCCAGAGTCAGAATAACTTGGCTTCACCTTCAGAGAGCTATATTCTACTTGATATTCAATATCACAAATTGACCTTCAGCCTAGACCTTATATTTTTCAGTCCTTCTATTGAGGTAATTTGGGGTTTGGGGTACCATGTTACCTTAATGGAAGAAAGAGTACAGTAAAAACACCAAATTTGCACATGTTGTAAGGGCAGTCTGCATGTCCAGCATGGTGACTAGGGAGTCACCCCTATGTTTGTGTGCAGGCCAGCCTGAGGCTCAGTTACCATTATCACTGTTGCTCAGGGTGAGCTTGTGAAAGAGGGACCCTGCCAAGCTGGCTTCTGGGGTCTCCATCTTGCTTCCCAGAATCAACAAACACTAACATTTACATATTTTAGTGAACTCAGAGTTTTCAGGTAAAGTTGAAGGACCCTTTATTTTAATCCCTGTCCCATCCCATTCCTCCAGAAGCAACGCTACTGTGATTTTTATACCGTGTTTTTATACTCCTGCTATTCGCAGGCACCCGCATTCAGCAGGGCCTCACCTCACCACCCCCCATATACCCACATTGTTTATAAGGGGAAGATGGATTTTGCACTTTCCAGGGCCCCAAGGAATGCCTTCTCCCTCCCTCTGTGGAGATCCTGAGCTGCATGTGGGTGTGGCATGGGTGGGTGGAGAGCCTCCTGGATACCTGTTTTACAAAGTGAGCAATTTGCACACAGGAACCAAGGAGAGACCTTTATTTCTTTAGGAACCAAATAACTTTATTGGAATAAATGGAAAAACTGGAAGAAAAAAACTTAAGTGATAACGTAAAGTCCAGGAAAAGAGAGTCCTGCACTTGTTGCCAAAAAAACCCCATAAAACCAAAAACTTAAGCGAACTTCTTCTGCAAGGGCAGTGTTGCCGTCTGCATGGCAGGCACGGTGACCAGGGCTCTGGTCACCCCGTGGCTCTGGGGAAGTCCAGTCCAGGCTCAGTTCTTGTCGCTGTCTCCCAGGGTGAGCTTGTCAAAGAGGGACCCTGCCAGGTCGACGTCCGGGGCCTCCATCATGCTCAGGGTGGTGACATGACCCTCCAGCTCTCCGATGAACGCCACCTGCTGGCTGAGGTAGTGAGTTGCCAGGAAGTGGCACAGGTGTTGGTCGCTCTTGTCGGTGGCCAGCTGGTGCAGGTGGAGCAGGCTCTGGTTCACGCGGTTCTCCAGGAACAAGGCGTACTTCATGGCCTTGAGGCCGCTGTTCCAGTTGTCACTGACTGGCTTCCTGATGTCTTGGAAGTTGAGGCGGCCCCCGCGCTGGTTCTGCAGGCGCATCAGGCTCTGGGCCCGCCCGCTGTGCTCGTGGGAGCGGCGCAGGAAGAACCGGGTGAAGTTCTTCAAGGCCACGTCGTCGCGGTCAAGGTAAAAGGCCACGTCCAGGCAGAACATGGAGGCGTGGAACTCCAGGGTGAAATGGCTGTTGACGGCGGCCTCGCAGTCGGGGTGGTAGCTCTGGCGCACCTGCGAGGGCGGCGCTTGCTTCATGGTGGACGGCACGGGCATCGTGGCGGGCGTGAAGGCCAAGGTGAAGGCGGAGCCGCGGGGCCTGCAGTCGCTGCCTCGGAGCTCTCCCGTGTGGTCGAAGAGGGCGGCCGCTCTGGGACAGACCGGAAGTGGGGTCCGTTATTGGAGGTAGGCAGTGGGCTTGCGGTTCTGTTACCGGAAGTGATCGCATGGGGTGGGCGGGGCAGGAACGCTGCTGCCACGTTCCATCACAGCCTGGGTGAGGCAGGGTGACTTTGACCTGCGCACCTGGTATCTATTAAGTTTTTAACTTTGCAAAAATATTTGTTTCCAAGGACTTCCTCTTGTTCTCTAATTGTGCCCTCTTATAGCACCCTGTTCTCATTTTATAAACCCATTGTCTTCCTTAAAATTCTGAGAATATGAATTTGTAATTTTTGGTACTGTTCTCTTCCGTTTCCTGTATTATAGTTTTTTTTTTCTCCAGAAATAGTTCTGTTTGTTCATCATGATCTTCTCTTTGACTTTCCTCAAATATCTGGCAAACATTGTCCATTCGTATCTGGGAGTAAAGGAGTCATGTGATCAGCCAAGGGAACTAGCATGGATCTG
Organism: Hyperoodon ampullatus; assembly: GCF_949752795.1. Lineage (NCBI taxonomy): Eukaryota > Metazoa > Chordata > Mammalia > Artiodactyla > Ziphiidae > Hyperoodon > Hyperoodon ampullatus. Next base: position 34,161,915 of record NC_136913.1, read on the forward strand.
ATCTACAGTTGGGACGCCCATTTCATAAGAGTCTTCTCCTCTGAATGGAGGGGCTCAGTGTTTCAGTTAGGGAGTCTTTTCTATTCGGGGTACATGGTGTGGAGCTTGTAGGTAAGATAGGGAGCATCCCAAGTGCCAATAAGCTTGGCATTTTCTGACATTAGAAGACTTTCGTGTATCTCTTCTGTAATAGATTGTGTCGTTCTGTTTTGTTTCTTCCTCTTCTGCTGAGCGGGTCTGCGGTTATCTGAAACCTGCTCTCGTATGGGTTCCCTTCCTGAGCCTTTGAATGACATAAGGAGACTATCACCCCATCGCCTGCACCACCACTGTGCACTGGATCTTGGTCAGAACAAAAAATAGAAATGTACTGTCTTAGGCCAGCAAGACTTGGGATATTTGTGACAGCAGTTAGCCTACCCTGACTAGTTCCCCAAAGGAAGTTCTGGATGACTGCAGGTTATAAGCCGTTGTAAGCTTATAGCATTTCCTCTTGGTGCAAATGCAGATCCCAAAGTTAAACAGTCTAGATAGAGCCGAATCGTCATGCTCTTATTTCTTTTGCTAAATTCACCAATAATATATATCAGTCCTGCTCCCTTTTTCCCTCCTGGAGAGTGGAATGAAAAATCCCTCAAAGACCCATGAAGCACAAGGAGTAAGTTTTTCCATTTCCCTCAGTGCTGGGGAACAAACCCAGGCTGGTCCTCAGGTGCCCGGCCTTAAGCCGACAACAGGAGGCATAAGGGGTGGGACTGGGACTGGCTGACCCCTGAACCAGTCAGCTATGGTGAGGGAGATGTGGGTCAGGTAGGAACGGGGGCGGCCCCGGAACCACATAACTGGAGGATGTGTTTGTGTGGGGCAGCTCCCCCGAAGAGGAGGATACTGGTCCAGAGCTGGCAGCGGAGCTAGGGAGATGGTCCAGGGATTGTCCCAGTTAGCCTTCCGTGTTGGAGTGTGAGGGCTGTAGACTGGAGGGAGTCCCAGACCTGTGTGTGTCTCCTCCACCACAGAGCACGCCGGGCGCTTAGCACCACATTTGCTGAGCAGTTCCTCGCCTTTGGAAAAGAGGAGAGAGAGAGAAAGGAGCAACAACAGTGGGCTCAGAAAGGCCTGGAACAACCAGTTTGAGACATCTGTGGGGGTGGAAAATGGCTTCAGCTCCCAAACGCAGCCTCTGGAGTCCCTGGGGCAGGGTTGCCTGGCAGTGCTCTCCATGAAGGCCAGGGTTCGGGAGCCTGGCCGCAGTGAGCACCGGTTAACCAATGGGACCAGGGCACCAGTCCCAGTGAAAGATTTGATGAGTCCTCAGCAGACCCGGTGATTCCCTGCCTTCTCACTAATCCTCGCCATTCCGTGAGGGAGGATTGTTTTTATCATCTCCCACACGAGGATACTGAAGTCTGCGATATAAACTTCTTGTGCAAGACGATGTGGAAACTGGAGTAAAGTCAGATCTGACTCTCAGCTACACCCCTAGTGACCTCAGTCAATAAAATGGGGTATACACAGGACACTGTGTCATGTGGTTTCTTGAGGCCTCTCCCAGGTTTACATAATGAGAGAACAAAGAGGTGCGGACAGACAGCTGTTCTGATTCTGTAGCAGCTCAGTTACCCCCCTGCCCCCCTTCTCGGCACAGTCCTGACCTTCAGCGAGGCCAGCTTTCCCGTACCCAGCCATACAGGACAGTCTCTTCTTGCTCAGCTTCTACTAGGAAAGAAGCTTAAGTAAATTTTTAAAAATTTATGAAGAACCACAGTTTGAGATGGAACAAAACTTTTCCTCAGCAGGCCGCCAAGCCCCTGAGCACGGACGGGACGAGGGCGTTGAAGCTGGGCATCACTCCTGTCCTGTGCCTCCTGGCCAACCCCTCCAGCTGGGTTGTTCGTGATTTACATTCTGCTGGTCTCATGGATAGGTGACATTTCCTCTTCAGTTTGTGATCTCTCATCCTCTTTCAATGGGGGTCATCAATATTTCATCCTAGGGTTAGAACAGAGACCTGGGTTGCCTTTCCACGTAGACTACAATCAGTTTTCTAGAGAATTATTGAGCACCTCTCTCCCAAACTCCTGTCCCTTGGTCGATTCTCCACATAACCATTGACACGTGTGTATGCTTCTTTGCAACCAGAGTGTACTTTGTGAGGTCTTATGAAGATCACCACCCGTCTCCCTCTCTCCACAGTGTGATGCACGTAAATCCGCCAAAATTGCTCACTGGTTCTGTGTACCTCTTTGGCGTAACTAAACCACACTTCTCCAATGTGGACCCTAATTCTTCACACCTGAATTTTTAATCGGGGGGGGCGGGGAGGGGTAGGGCTGAGAGGTCAGAAAACCACCCATGTTGTGCATTTAGTGGCCAGCTGTGGACTCAGACCCATTTCTTATAGAAACGAGCACAAAGAGCAGTGGGGATCATCACTGGTCCTCAGTGCTTTCCTGACCGTTATTTTATGATTGAGCACGTGTTGTTCAAAAATCCAATACCTCAGTTGTACTTCTTAATCCCGAAGGAGTTCTAATGATTCCTCTGTCCCATGAGGCCAGAGACTGTGACTCCCTTGTGGAGCCTTCTAGTCTAGCTGTGGTCCTGTGATTACTGACTGCTTCTCAGATGCTCCGTTTGACCCAAGGAGGGGTGAGGAAGAACCGCTACAGGAGGAAGGTAAACAACACAAGTCTTGGGGGTGGGCTCAGCCTCTCAGTACTGACGCTATTGTCCAGAAATGCCTGGGGCCCTCACATGCGCCATACTGCTTGAGGCAGCCCTCCCAGACATTTCCCCTTTGGGAGCCAGTATTGTGATTGGACCCGCCCCCCCGCCACCACCACCTTGCGGTTCGTATTATGATTGCAAGACGCACTTCAGTGACAACCATCAGGGAACTTTGAAAAAAAAACATGGTTTATGGCTCACAGGTCCTGGAGGACACATGGCACGCGTGGAGCCACACAGCGAGGTCATGGGTAAAACGAGAGTACGTGTGCAGGCCTGGGGTCCTTTATTGGGGTCTAGCATGGGATGCCTGGGGTTTCCCAGGTTCAGTCTTTATTGGTGAATTTAAAACATGAGCGGGAATGAAAATGCCAGAAAGGAAAAACAAGTGGTCAGATGGTCAGTTCCCTAAGTGGACCAGAGACCTTCGAAACAAAGGAAGCTTCTGTGGTGGGGCCGCCTGGCTCTTCCTCTAGTCCTGTAGCCCGCAGTGTGTTTATTCAAGGTAGCTGTCTTTGATGTGGGTGCCTAGGCAATCCGAAGCTTAAGGTCAGGCCCTTTTATTACAAGAAAAAAAAAAAATCCTAAGTCAGCTGCTTACAGGACAGTCCCCCCTGTGATGCTGAAGCATCTGAGTTAGTGGTGAGGACGTTAACAGCCTTCAGTCATTTGTAGGCGGGGAGCTGTCTGGTTTGGAGCGCACACCGTGGCCTGCTTCCGTGGGGAAATATGATACAGTGCTGTCCTGCTGTCGGCAGGGGACAAACTCACAGTCTGACGAGCCTCTTGGTATAGGGTAGGGTCAGCCAGCAAGGACTTAGCAAGTTCTGCAAAATCATATCATAGTAGGTTGTCCCCCAATGCCATCGGGGCAATGCGTTTATTCCACTGTTTCTGGAAAGTCTGAATCTGCATGGCAGCGTTCCGCAATATAAACTGGGAAGTCGGGCCACCTGGGTGAGCAGCTAGGCCTCCAGCTGGTGCCGTGGCCCTGGGGTGTCATCTCTGGTATAGGACGCATAGGCATCTCCAGCGGTGAACTCTTGGGTGGGGCGGTATTGTCTGGAATGGTATCCTCTCCAGCAGTGAGTCTGTCTCACTCAGAGGTGAGGTCCTCTGGAGTGGTGGCCACCCAGGGGCGGGTGCATGCTCCCACGTGGCTATGCAGTTGGGGTATTGATCATGGGCTGGGCATAGCCTAACCTGATATAACTTAGAGGCTTCCCCGAGGACCGAGCTGCACATCTGACGCCTGCTGCTAGTGGAACAAAATGTTAAGAGCTCTCTGGGGTCATCAGGGGCACATTTAGCAACAGAGTGGGTTGCTGTCCTTTCCTTCCCGGAGGAGGAGCTCATCCAAGCACATAAAGATTCTGGGCACATTTATATCCCAGGCTACGGGAGATCTTATGGATGCTACTTAGGCATTCCTGGGCTCAACCCATGAGGGCAACCAGTGGACAAATCCTGGAAGCACAGTCCCTGTACCCAGGTGGGTTTTATGTACGAGCCATCATAGGGCCAGTTAGCTTGTAGCACTGTTTGATGTTGAAATTGGGCAAGTGTCATTTAGACACTGCTTCCAGGGGCCCCTTGCCTATAAAGGGATGCGATCCCTTTGCCGCTCAGACTCAGTGGCACACTAGCCTGAGCCCTTCCAACAGGGCTCGCCAGCATTCCCTGCTTTTCCACCCTGTGGTGCTACTGTGGGCCGGAGCAGTGTTTTTACAGCAGTATATCTGGGTGAGGGTTAGGCCCAAGGGCTCTACCAGCAACCCTATCACCCAGACGGTACAAAGCAATAAGAATAGCCGTCACCAGATGGAGCGCTGACGTTTGAAGGAGCTTGGGTCAGGGTCCTTCTGGATGAGCTATCTGTGTATTGCTTAATGGCTGAGCGCGGTTGCTTGGTGGGGGAAAGTACAGGGTCGCCTTGTCTGGCGTGGGGTCAGGCCACGACTCGTAGCTTGCTCGGCATGTTCTCATCCCCCAATGTGGCCTGTGTCCACCAAGCAGAGCTCCTTTCCCTCTTTCAGACCCCCAAAGTGCGCCACTGGTTGGTCCCGAGGCGATGGCTGGTACTTCCTCTAAGGTAGGTGGGGCGTTCAGTTTCATTAGGCAGCTCTTGTAGCCACTGTATTTGGTGAGAGCGGCCGGTGTGGAGGTGGCTGCTTTTGGAGAGTCGTCACCGTTGGCAGGATCTCCAAAGAGATGATCTCGCACTGACTTGGTGGGCTTGTGGCCTGTGGGGCATTCAGTGGTGAGGGGACCATATTGGACTCTCTGCCCTCGGTCGGGCTATATCAGAGGGAAGCCGATGGTTAGATGATTAAAAAGAAAATCATAGCAGCACAGGGAAGTGGAGTCAGAGGTCAAAATTTAAAGGGCATCGTGCTAGAGTGTGAAAGCTCGAGACCTGCCAGAAATGACCCGAAGTGGCATTTTGGAGGGTGTGTGATAATTGTGTACTAATTGGTATGAGGGGTATAAAGGCTCAGGGGGTGAGAATTAAGCAAGATGAGGGCCTGCGGCAAGAGTTCCCTCCATTTCGAGAACCACTTGCTTGAAAATCATTTAAGTAGTGTCTCTTTAAGAAGGTCATTAAGATGCTTGATGAGGCCAGCCACCTGGGGGCGGGAACCTAGATGGAAGTTTGGAAGAATGCTGGGTGAGAGAGCCCACTGTTGAATCTCCTGAGAGGTAAAGTGGGCGCCCTGGTCAGAGTCAGCAATGGTTGGCGATCTGAAGGGAACAGCAGTGAGGGTAGTAAGGAAAGAGATTACCTGTTTTGGGGAGGAATTGTGGGTGGAGTTCACCAAGAGAAGCCTCGTGTCAAGTATCCGTGACGGTGATGGGTTATGTGGAAGCCCCAGCAGAGCGGGAGTACGGTCGGTCTCCCCGGGGGAGTGGGTCCCCGTTGCTTGGCTTGGGTGCAGAGAACGCGCTCATCTATCACCACCTTGGCTGCCGCCGAGGAGGGGGGGCGTCCCCTCGCACGAGCACGAGTTGTTAAGGCACGAATTCCCCGATGACCTGAGGTTGTGCGGGTCCCTTTCACAGCTGGGGAGAAGGGTCGGTACCCTGAGGCATCTACGGGGCCGAGAGTGGAGGGCTGAGTGAGGGGGTCTGACCGCAGTATTCCTAAAAGTGGCCTCAGGTGTGGAGCGGTTAGCGTGAGCAGAAACGTGAGAATTGATGAGAGGGGGTGGGGATTCTCCTAGTTCCTTGCGTACCTTGGAGCCCCAGATGGCCTTGCCTCGTATGAGAAGAGTGTCCCTTAGCCATTGGCCAGAGCAAACTGCAAGGCTGTTAGCAACAGCCCAGGAGTCTGTGAAAGGCCCTTTTTTGTGGCCTCCTTAAGGGCTGAACAGCTACAGGTTCTGCCAGTTGGGCTGAGCCAGGAGTGTCCCCCTGGAGCAGAAAGGTGCCCGAGGCCGGGTGGATGACGCAGCCCTCCAGCGAGCTGCGTGGCATGCAGTGATGGCAGCGCCCTTGGAGAAGAGCGCTAACTCCCTGTCCATTTCAGACAGTTGGTCCCAAGGGGCTCCCCAAGTAGCCACAGGAGGAGAAAGCGGGGTGGGGTGGGGGTGGGGGCTGTCCCTTCTCGAGGCTCTCCGGCAAGGGGCTGAGCATGGGGGAAAGCACATCCTCCTGTCATGTGGAAAGGCCTTTGACCTCAGGTTTAGCCCTCCCCTGAAGGTACCGTTTCCCTGTGACCAAGGAGGCATCAGTGGCCGTGCTGAGCTTTTCTCTTAAGAGGCATCTCTAACCCAGGGCACTTGAGGACTTGTGTTCAGAGTGATACCAGGTGCGGGCTGGCTGGGGCTCAGTTCCTAAAAGAGCCCAAGAGGCTGCCGAAAGCTGGTGCCCAAGGGGAGGATACGGGCCTGCCGCTGGGGTAGGTGCTTAGTCCACAACCCCATAGGAAGCCAGGTAGACTCCTGTTTGGTCCCGAGACTCCAGGAGGCCAGTTGACATGGAATGTGGAGCCAGTGGGGACTAAAGGTAAGACTTGCTGGACTGCGTGCTGGCCGCCTTGCAAAGCACACCTGTTGGGCTTTGCCCCAGCGGAAGGTGGGTGACTTGCGTGTGATTGCATATACGATAGGGCGAGATGAGGGATGTGTTGCCACCAGAACATGAAACGGCCTAATAGGTGTTGTGCTTGTCTGAGTGTAGTGGGTGGTTTAATGGTGAGTAATTGATGTTTGCCTGTTGGGGAAATTTCTCAGCCCTTAGAGGACTAGATGATGCCCAGAAACAAGATAGATGAGGCCGGGCCTTGGCTCTTGAGGTCCAGGTGGTGTGCGAAGGGATGCAAATCTGCCCATACTGCTTTCTCAGAGGAACCCTGAGCATAATGTCATCAGTATAATGCCCAAAACGGCACCTTTCCAACTGTAAGGTGCTTAAGTCCTGGTGGCAGAGGTTATGTGTGGTTGCAGGGCCGTTTCAGTATCCCACTGGGAAGCACGTAAATGTATAATCTGCCCCCTTCAAAAGTGAAAGCAAACGGAGCCTGGGATTCCTCCAAGATGGGAACAGAATAGAACATGTTAGTAGGTCAGTGAACACAGAGGACGCTCCTTGGGCCGACTGTACATCCTCAGTCAGTTCTATATTATTAGGAACATCCTCAGTCAGTTCTATATTATTAGGAATTGGAGCCTTACTGGGGAACCTGAGCCACTGAGGTGTTGATGGTCAACGGTGAGGTGCCTTTGGTTGCTGGCTGGCTTAAGTACTGGCCAGATGGGGCTACTGAACGGGGAGATGGTGGCTTCATGACTCCACTCTCAAGCATATCTTTATTGACAGGGCGTAGGCCTTCAGTGTCCTGTTTAAGTCGCTCTTGGGGAATGTTTACCATCTTGACCAGGGGAGGAAGAGTCCCTGGCGTCCATTTGGAGAGTCCCACCAGGAAGGCCAAGAACTTGGGCTTATTCCATGTGGCACGGTGTTGTGTCAGTACCTCCATGCCTATAATAGGAAAGAACGAGCTGGGGGGCCACCACCAGAGGAAGCCATTTGAGGTGAAGGGTCCCAGTCGTGATATGCGAATAGGTTTGTGAAGCTTTGATTGTTTTACCAGCAATGCCCTGTAGGTAAAAGGGGATACAGAGGGATTGCCTAGAATGACAGTGACTTGGGTCCCCATGTCTAGTAGGGCCAAAAAGGACTGTGCATTTTTATTGTCCTAATGGGCCACCAGAGTGGTACAGGGGTAATTGTTCCCAGGTGGTGGGACAAGCCCCTGGGAGCGGCTGATTTCCTAGGGTAGGAGCTTAAGTGGCTGCCAGTCCTGGAGGTTAGGGAAGGGGGCAGAGGGGGTAGCGGGGACGGGCTTGGGGCTAGAGGATGGATGGCGGAAGAGGGCCGTAGCTGGGAGAATGTGAGTTTCGGGGCCTGGAGTTTAGAGAGTGGCTGTCCTGAGGTTAAGTAGCCAGGAACCCCAGGTTTTCCTAACTCCCAGTAGAGGTCTTGCCTGTGTATTCCCATAAGGGACACAATTAAACCAGAGGTTTATTAGGAAGGGAGTGGGGAACCCTTTCCATTGAGGGAAATTTGTTCGAGGGAGACCTTTCTGGAGCAGTGGTGATGGAGGGCCTTGAGTGTGACGTATTGGGGCATCTGGGCAGCAATCTCCTGTGTGTCTGGCAGCCATGTCAGTGCCCTCCAGTTGCCTGATGGATGGTTTCAGGAATCCCCTCGAAATGTAGTAGGGCTGCCCTGTAATTAGGGGGGCGCCTTGTAAAAAGAATTCTCTGGACTTAGGGTCAGATGGGGCCTCTTCAGGGTTGGAAATTCAGGGAGTCATTTGGGTCACTGTGGTGATGGAAATGACAAAGCCATTGGATCATGCCACTTTTGCACAGCAGGAGGCATGGAGGACCCTCGTGTACATTAATGGTCAGTTAAGGCCTTTTTAATTAGTGGTCTGACTGTCTCATTAGACCGTATGGCCTTGATCACGGCTGCTCTGGGGAGCTCATTGAATTATTATGGCAGCAGTGACATTTTGGCATGGATACCGCAGGCAACACACGACAGAGGCAATACGCAAAAGCACGTAGCAGCATGGCAGACCTGCAGCAAGCGGTGTTCCGTTCCCAGGTGGTGTTCCCCACCTGTGTTGGTCAGCTCGTAAGCCAGTCGCAGCTAACGGGTATTCCTCTTGATTAACTGCACAGGCAATCATGCAATCCTGCCAACAAGGCCAGTTGTTTTGTGCTGGTCTCAACCTACCAATAGTGATCTATTGGCTAGAAAAGCCTAGGGGCACTCACCTGGGCCTGAGGTGGGCCCTCACAGACATTTCCCCTTTCAGAGCCAGTGTTGTGATTGGACCCGCCCTTGCGGTTCTTATGACGGCAACAGCCATCAGGGAACTTTGGAAAAACAAAAAAGAAAACCAAGGATTATTACTCACAAATCCTGAAGGATACATGGTACACCTGGGGCCACCCAGCGAGGTTGCGGCAGAAAGGTAGTGGGCCTGGGGTTCTGTCTTTAGTGGAGTCTAGGATGGGGTGCCTAGGGTTTCACAGGCTCACTCTTTGTTGGCGAATTTAAAACATACGGGTGGGAATTAAAACTCAGGAAGGGAAAAACAAGTGGTCAAACGGTGAGTTATCTAAGTCGACCAGAGATCTGCAAAACGAAGCTTCTGGGGCGGGGCCGCCTGGCTCTTCCTCTAGTCCTGTAGCAGGCAGTGTGTTTATTCAAGATAGCTGTCTTTGAAGTGGGTGCCTAGGCAATCCGAAGCTTAAAGGTTCCCTTTTGTTCACACCCTCTCCAACATTTGTCATTTCTGTGCTTCTTGACGACAGCCATTCTGACAGGCGTGAGGTGATAGCACATTGTGGTTTTGATTTGCATTTTCCTGATGATTAGCGATGTTGAGCATCTTTTCAAGTGCCTGTCTACCATCTCCACTGCAAGTTACTTTATAAAAGAAACAGACTGTACATATTCTATAAAGAAATAAATCCAGGGCTTCCCTGGTGGCGCAGTGGTTGAGAGTGTGCCTGCCGATGCGGGGGACACGGGTTCGTGCCCCGGTCTGGGAAGATCCCACATGCCGCGGAGCGGCTAGGCCCGAGAGCCATGGCCACTGAGCCTGCGCGTCTGCAGCCTGTGCTCCGCAACGGGAGAGGCCACAACAGTGAGAGGCCCGTGTACCGCAAAAAAAAAAAAAAAAAAAAAAAGAGGCACAACCTATTATATATAAAATAAGCTACAGGGATATATTGTAAAACACATGGAATATAGCCAATATTCTATAACAACTATAAATGGAGCATAACCTTTAAAAACTGAATGACTACATTGTACACCTGCAACTTAGGTAATATTGTATATCAACTATATTTCAATTAAAACAGGAAAAAAAAAGTAGCATGTGGTAGGCAGAATAATGTCCCCCCAAAGATATTTACACCCTAATCCCTGGAATTTGTGAATATATTACTTTACATGACAAAAGGGAATTTGTCTGTGTGATTAAATTAAGAGCTTTGAAATGGGGAGATTGTCATGGATTTTGTGGGTGGGCAAAATGTATTCACATGGGTTCGTAAAAGAGGAGAGATTTTCCCAGTTAATAGTCAGAGGAAGATGTAACTGTGGAAGAATAGTGATAGAGATGGGCATTGCTGACTTTGAAGACTGAGGAAGACGGATACAAACCAAGGAATGTTGGAAGCCTCTAGAAGCTGAAAAAGGCAAAGAAACAGATTTTACCCTGGAGCTTCCGGAAGGAATTAAATCCTGAATCCACCTTAATTTTAGCCCAGTGAGACTTGTGTTAGACTTCGGACCTACAGAACTATAAGAGAAATGTGTGTGGGGTTTTTTGTTTTTTTCCCATGGCACATGTTCCTTGATTTGATTTGATTTGATTTACAATGTTGTGTTAGTTTCAGGTGTACAGCAAAGTGAATCAGTTGCACATACATCCTTTTCTTTTTAAAGATTCTTTTCCTGTATGGTCATTACACAGTATTGAATAGAGTTCCCTGTGCTATACAGTAGACCCTTATTAGTTATCCGTTCTATATATAGTAGTGTGTATATGTCAATGCCAGTCTCTCAATTTATCCCTCCCTGCTGGTAACCATAGGTTTGTTTTCTACATCTGTGACTCTGTTTCTCTTTTGTAAATAAGTTATTTGTACCATTTTTTTTAAGTTCCACATATAAGCGGTATCATATGATATTTGTCTTTCTCTGTCTGACTTACTTCTCTCAGTACGACAGCCTCTAGGTCCATCCATGTTGCTGCAAATGGCATTATTTCATTCTTTTTTATGGCTGAGTAATATTCCATTGTACATATGTACCACATCTTCTTTATCCATTCCTCTGTCGATGGACATTTAGCTTTCTTCCATGTCTTGGCTATTGTAAATAATGCTACAGTCAACATTGGGATGCATGTATCTTTTCAAATTATGGTTTTCTCTGGATGTATGCCCACCGTGGTATTGCTGGCTCCTATGGTAGTTCTCTATTTTGTTTTCTAAGGAACCTCCATACTGTTCTCCATAATGGTTGTACCAATTTACATTCCCACCAACAGTGTAGGAGGGTTCCCTTTTCTCCATACCCTCTCGAGCATTTATTGTTTGTACACTTTTTGATGATGGCCACTCTGACTGGTGTGAGGTGATACCTCCTTGTAGTTTTGATTTGCATTTCTCTAATAATTAGAGATGTTGAGCATCTTTTCATGTGCTTTTTGGCCATCTGTACGTTTCTTTGAAGAAATGTCTAGGTCTTCTGCCCATTTTTCTATTCGGTTGTTTGTTTTTTTTGACATTGAGCTGCATGGACTCTTTGTAAATTTTGGAGATTAATCCCACGTCGGTTATTTCATTTTCAAATCTTTTCTCCCTATCTGTGAGTTGTCTTTTCATTTTGCTTATGGCCTTTTATGTTACCCTTGATTTCAGTACTGTACTTCTGACTTATAGATGACATTTCTGCATATGGAGGTGGTTTTCCATCCTTTTTCAGTGGGAAAGATCAATAGCTCATTGTCAAGGTAAAGAAGAGATGTGCATTGCCTTTCCTTGTTGGACTGAAGGACGTTTTAGGGAAAGGTGTTTGACCCCCTTCTCCCGACCTAGTTTCCCTTGGTCAATTCAACTAATAGCCATTACTCTTTCTATATGCTTATTTCCAACGAGAGTGTACTTTTGTGAGGGCTGCACAGTGTTTTATTCCCCCCTCCCCTGTCAACACTTTGGAACACATAATAGGTCTCAAATAATTGTTTAGTAGATTAACTACTAGTTATGTGGCTTAACTAAACCAACACCTCAAATGTGGCCCACAATTGCCCACTGACATTTTTTCTATTATTATTATTTTTTAATTGAAGTACAGTTGATTTACAATGTTGTGTTAATGACAAGTATTCCAAATTACAGGTAAGAATTTTTTTTTCTATTCATGTTGGAGTGAGTCAAGGGAATAAATAAATCAGCTCTTTGTTTCCCTCTTGAGCCAAAAACCAGTTGAGACATAAGACACGAGAATCAAATAGATAAGAGAGAAAAATATCAGCTTTGTCACTCTAAGATTGAATTGTACAATGAAACGGAACATATGGCCATAATGAGTCCCCCAGAACCTCCCTTCCTGACAGCATGTCTGAGAACGCAGCCTCCCACTTGCAGGGGGAAACCTTTCCTGGGGAACTTACCACAGGGAGTTTGTGAGAGAGGGTGAATCTTTGGGGTGGCGGGGTAGAGAGAGAGAGAGACAGACGGACAGAAGGGGTAAAGCTAAAGAGCCACACTGTGTTAGGTGGGTCTTCTGAGAGGCAGACTCTGAGACACAGGAGTGCAAAAATTTTATTGAGACATAAAGTTTTGAAAGATAGAAGAAGGAGAAAGCACAATTGGGCAGGAGAGCCTGGGATCTCAATGCACCTTTGACAAAATGTCTGCCAACCCATTGGGGAGCTCCACAGCAAGCACTGTCTATTAAAGGGGTACCACTTTGGGCTGAAATGCCAGGCCTCGGCACTCCTGCTATGTTCAGTCATTGGTTGGGGCTGCCCAAGAAGAAGAACATGGCTTTCAAACTCTGGAGGCTGTCAACTAACTTCACTTGTTGCAACTCACTGTCAAGTTCTTTCTGGAAGGGGGATCCGAGTGGCACCCCTCCAGGGCTGCCACACAGACCTACTGTGTTCCTTTTCCTACTGTCTCTGATTAGAAAAGTTACTCTTTCATCCCTGAAGAGGAATGGACAAGGGAGCAGAGAGAAGCTAGCTGTGTTGCTCCCATGTGTTTCTTTCTCAAGGAAAGAAGTGGAAACACAGAAAGAAATTCCAGTTAAGGAAAGGTCCTTTACACAAACATGAGACATAAGAAATAATTCCCTCTGCTTCTTGCAACCAATACCAGGTAATCCCAGTTGCCTTCTGAAAAGGTCCTGTTAACTGGAGAGCTTTTTATATTTCCGAGCCAGAGATCTGGAGGGGACGCTGCGTAGCAAGATGGAAGAGAAAATAAGTAGGGGTGAGGATGACAAGAATGGAGCCAATGACGCTGGGCACTGTATGGAGGAAGGACAGAGAGAAAATCATTGTATCAAAGAAGGCTAAGAAGGGATTTGGGAGAAGATAAATGTCAGAGATATTAAAGTTGATTACTTTGGGTAGCATGTTATAAATTCCTTCTTGATCTCCACTGTGGAATCTTAAGAAAGTCTGCATTGCCCTCAGCTGCTCCTGTGAGAGTGGATTCTTCACAGGATGCTCAATGAGGTATTGACATGTATGCCTGGAGGAATATACCACGCAACAGAACTTAGTAGCTGAGACACAGTCTACCTTAGGTGTGCGTGATGCCAAAACCTATGCTGTCAACTGCTCAGCTTATACTGCTGTTGGTTGGCTTCCAAGGAGGGTGGCGGTGGTTCACAAAGTCAGTGGAACAGCTTAAAAATGATTTTTCCCTGAATATGCCAGAATTGTGGAGTTCCTTCTTGAATGGGCTTGTGTTCCAAAACCCGGGGTGTGGACCCAGAGAGTGGAGACACACTCTTTGTTTTCCGTAGTTGCTCCAGAGTAACTCTGCCTGGTTAGTCAACCCCCAAGGGTTCCCGTGACTTGGCAAAGAAGATAGCCGTGATCCTCCCTATCGTTGCATTCAGCCGTTACCATGGAGTTTATCCTGGGTCCCCCCTGGAATAGGTGACAGGTGATCAGAAGCAGTCCCTCTGGGTGGAACTACAAGCCCAGACAGCCGAACCAAAAGAAAGAAAATGCAGTCTCTGGTGAAGAGCAACGGAGAGAAGCTAAAAGCACAGACCCTGGATATATAAAATGAATACCCTCAAATCCTCCCATCACCGCCGTCATTGTTATTACTAAGAACAAGTCAATTGTAGGAGTCAGAAAAGGTCGGTCTCTGTCCCTTCCTTTTCCCCGAGGCTGCAGTGATGACTGCTCGCCCAGCTTCTGTCCAAACCCTGCTGCTTCTGGTTCTCTCCGGTCTTCATCTCCTGGCCTCGGTGCCCACTTTTCTCCTTCCGCTGCTAGTCCACTTTCTCCTCTTCCATAGGCCAGCCTTTGGTCTCCTCTTAGAATAACCATGGCAGCACAGAGCACGTAGTGTACTGAACTGCCACAGGCAGAGGCCAAACAAGAATGGGACAAGTATTGACCTCCCCTCTGGTTAGCAAGCACCATGTTTCCTTTTTGTTTTATATATATATATATATATATATATATATATATATATTTTTTTTTTAGTGAAGTGTAGTTGATTTACAGTGCTGTGTTAATTTCTGCTGTACAGCCAAGTGAATCAGCTCTACATATATATATATATATTTCCTTTTTTTTTTACATTCTTTTCCATTATGGTTTATTATAGGATATTGAATATAGGTCTCTGTGCTATGCAGTAGGACCTTGTTGTTTCTCCATCCTATATATAAAAGCTTACATCTGCTAACCCCAGCCTCCCACTCTATCCCTTCCCCATCCCCTCTCCCTTGGCAACCACCGGTCTGTTTTCTACATCCGTGATTCTGTTTCTGTTTCATAGATAGGTTCATTTGTGTCCTACTTTAGATTCCACATATAAGTGATATCATATGGTATTTGTCTTTCTCTTCCTGACTTACTTCACTTAGTATGATAACCTCAAGTTGCATCCATGATGCTCCAAATGGCATTATTGCATTTTTTATGGCAGAGTAATATTCCAGACATCCTTCTAAAAATGCCTGTTCTGTTTTGATTAGCCGGCGTCCCATTTTGTGATTTGCCACCAAGAACCCTGACAAATACAGAGATTATGGAAGTTGTTAGATCGTAGAAGATTAGAGCCTGAAAAGAGTGTGGGGTGTCAGGTAAGAGAAGAGCTAATGGAGAGGAAAGAGATGTTCAGACTGAGTAAGAGCAGACGTCTAGGGTCAACTCGGAAATGTTTTACTTGTGAGACTCCCAGAAGGTGTGTCAAATCTAGGGGGAGTTTAGTGAAGGGGCAGTGAGTTCATCTGGGGACTTGTGGAATCTGAGTTTTCTGGGGACATCCAGAAGGAGATGTTTCACAGATGGCTGTGCAAACGTCATAGTCAAGGGAAGCACCTGGGAGTGGGGGCAGAGAGAGAGAGAGAGCGAGAGAGAATATGACTGGCCCATGGATGTGGCTGAATTGGAGGGGAAATATATATTGAACAAGGGTTGAAGAGGCCAACAGCAGAATGCAGGAGGATGGTTAGCTTTACATAGTTCTCTCTAGATAAACCTTAGGTAAACCACGAAAGGACAAGGAAGGTAAGAAAAGAAGGGCACTGTTAAGAACTACGGAATGATCAAGCAGAGCAAGTGCTGAAAAGAGACTCATGGTAACGTGAATTAGTAAGCCAGTGATTCCTTTTGAGAGAGGAGTTTTGGTAGAGTTCCTTAAAGGGGAAAAATCTCTCCCTCCTCCTGTGTCGCGTAAATCCACCGCCTCTCCCCTGTCTCCTCTGGGTCTTCTTTCACTAACTGTATCCCAGTCCACTCCTGACTTTGTAACCTTTCCCACTCTGTTGGCTGCTCTGCAGTAAATGAACATAGCTAAGATACCCTTTCCACTGTTCTCCACTTGTAGAACTCCAGTTCCTCTTTGAAGACTCAGTGTCACCTCCACAGCGGATGTTGCCTAGGACCCAGGTAAGATTTAGACCCCTTTCCTCTCCTGCACTCACAGGGCACCTTGTAAGCCTCCTCTTTTAGCTCTTCCTCAGATAGATTGGTGGTATCTCTCTGTGTGTCCATCTTTTGCACCACGCTTGTGAGCAGGAACTGTGCCCGAGTCATATTATATTCCTAGTGCCAAGCATAGCGCAGAAAACTTCAAAGAATCCAGGATAATTTGTTGAAAGAATTTGGCTAAAAATTCTTGGCTCTTTTAATTGGGCCATTTGGCTAAAAATGTCCAAAGCTGCATGAATGCTCCCTCCTAGAATGTTTTATTTTAGGTTTATTTCTTGGATTATGGTTCTAAAAAATATTTTAAGGTGGAACTTTTACTTCTCCATCAACTTTATAGAAAAATTAAACTTTGGGGAGAAAGAAAATCATGCCCAGGGAATTAGCGCACAGAAAAAAAAGAGAATAGATCTCCTTGTTGCATGTGGCCTAGTTAATATCAGATATAACATGTTGTAAACCAAAAGTAATGTTACCAAAAAATAAACGTTAAAATACAGATGAAAGGGAAGGAGTCTATTCCTCCTCAGGCAAGGCAGTCGCTTTGCATATTAATGAAACTTAAATGACTCACAGTAAGAAAAATGATTGGAATAGATTGCAGTAACTTAAAAATGAGTACACTTTAAACAGCTTGTGTGATGACTATGTGATTATGGAGAATCAAAATGGCTAGTCCCACTCTGATGCTCCCAGAAGAGAGATGACTGCTGGCCCTTAATTAACAAAGCCACATGTGGAGCCCAGGAAGCTGTAGACACAAAGAAAGTTGACAGGTTGACTTTGTGAAATACGCAAAGATGTCAGTCTGGAAGGTGACAACTAGAATTCTGGGGCGTGTGAGGGTTAGGGATGTGTATAAAATCTTATAAACATCCAAGCCAGTCTAGAATATTCACTGAAAGTGACAAGAAAATGGAAGGAAACGGGAAAAGACAAAGAGCTGCATAAAGACAGGTGAAAAGTTTAAAATATTTGATGGCTTGAGATGACTTCGGGGCTTGTGGCAAATTACTGTAAAACATGGCTTGGCAAAGATTTCCTGTAACGTTTTAGGCTTTGCAGGCCCCAGGGTCTTTGTTGCAATGACTGACTGTGCAGTTGTAGTGCTAGTGTGTATGCAGCCACAGACAATAGGTAATAGATTGGGTGCGGCAGTGTTCCAGTAAAACTTTGTTTATCAAAACCCTTGGGGACCAGATTTGGCTTGCAGACTGTAGTTTGCCAACCCGTACTCTAAAAACACCAGTTTGTGACAAAACAGCACATTGCGCAAAAGCTAGTATGTAAATATGTGTGTGTGATCGATAATTGTTGGTTCAATCATTGTTGTTCGGGTTTTTATTGTGCTTGGTATGTTTTTATTGTGCTTGGTCCGGTACTTACATGAGGGTATGGCTGAGTGAGTTGGTTAAATCGAGGCATCAGTGTTATTTTCCAGCGTCCCAGACGATTCCAAGGTGCAGCCACCACGTTTAACAAATAGGATGCTGAAGAATGCTACACAAAATTCAATGTGCCTATTATCCATCACCTTGGGTCCTGTTAAAATGCAGGTTCTGATTCAGTAGGTCTGAGGTAGAGCTTGGGATTTTGCATTTCTAACAAAGTGTCAGATGACACTGTCCTGCGGGTCCAGGGACCACATTTTGAGTAGCAAGGTGCTTGCACTGGCTTTCAATACCTGGGATGTCTTGGTCCTGCCCCTGAGACTGATGTAATTGGTCCTGGAGGTGTCCTGGGCATCGAGAGCTCTACAAACTCCCAGGTGGCTCTAAGGTGCGGCAAAGCTTGAGAACCTCTGTGCTCAATCCAGTGCGTGGTGACCTAAATTTTCGTTATTATGTCATCGGTAGCCCTGTTGGCCATTCTCCCCTTCCAATCCACCCATTCCTCTCCTTTTCAGGTCCAAACCTCCAGAAGATGGGTGGGATCAGGCTTAGCTTTTCATCCTTTCAGTCTTTGCCACCTCTGAGGAGTGGACTGTAGTTCAGGATGGAAAGAGGAGGGAGGCTCAGGCCACCTGGGTCGGGGAAGAATAAGCAGAACAGTTGTTCTAGGGGCCGATTTCAAGGGGAGGCTGGTTGAGACAAATGGGGACTTACCACAGAGGGCTGTCACAGCAAAACTCACCTCCAGGCTTGGGCCTGAGCTTGGGGCACTGAAAACAGCCATCTACCCTCCTGAAGCCTGGCAGCCACTGGCAGCCAAGCAGCTGGGAAGGATTTCTCCTTCTTGATATGCAGAGTGACACAGTTGGTCGAAAGGCAAGAGAGACCCCTAGTGGCAAAGTATAAAGGTGAAATCCTTTCATCAACAAGGCATAAACACCACAAATGAACTTAGCAGTAAGTGAATGATAATGATGGTAATGATGATAAGTGGTGGCTTACAAATACTATATGTCCTATATGTGCCAGGCACTGTTGTACGTATTTAGAAAACATTAACTCATTTAATCTCAGCAACCCAATGGGTTTGATGGCTTTTAAAAAATTTAGTTGATTGACAATATGTTTCTGGTGTACAGCAGAGTGATTCAGTTATACATATGTATTCTTTTTCATATTCTTTTTTCTTATTGTTTATTACAAGATATGGAATATAGTTCCCTGTGCTGTACAGGAGGTCGTTGTTGTTTATCTGTTTTGTGTAGAGTAGCTTGTATCTGCGAATCCCAAACTCCGAATTTATACCGCCTCCCCCCTTCACCTTTGGTAACCATAAGTTTGTTTTCTATGTCTGTGAGTCTGCTTTTGTTTTGTAAATAAGTTCATTTGTATCATATTTTAGGTTCCACATACAAGTGATATCATATGACATTTGTCTTTCTCTGTCTGACTTAACTTCACTTAGTATGATAATCGCTAGGTCCATCCGTGTTGCTGCAAATGGCATTCTTTCATTCTTTTTTATGGCTGAGTAATAGTCCATTGTATACCTGTACCACATCTTCTTTATCCACTCATCTGTCGATGGCCACTTAGGTTGCTTCCATGTCTTGGCTGTTGTAAATAGTGCCGCTATGAACACTGGGTGCATGTATCTTTACGAATTATAGTTTTCTACAGATATATGCCCAGGAGTGGGGTTGCTGGATCATGCTGTAGCTCTATTTTTCGACTTTTAAGAAACCTACAGGGGCCTCCCTGGTGGCGCAGTGGTTGAGAGTCCGCCTGCCGATGCAGGGGATACGGGTTCGTGCCCCGGTCTGGGAGGATCCCATATGCCGCGGAGCGGCTGGGCCCGTGAGCCATGGCTGCTGAGCCTGCGCATCCGGAGCCTGTGCTCCGCAACGGGAGAGGCCACAACAGTGAGAGGCCCGCATACCACAAAAAAAAAAAAAAAAAAAGAAACCTACAGACTGTTCTCCACAGTGGATGCATCAATTTACATTCCCACCAACAGTGTTCCCTTTTCTCCAAACTCTCTCCAGCATTTGTTGTTTGTAGATTTTCTGATGATGCCCATTCTAACTGGTGGGAGATGATACCTCATTGTACTTTTGATTTGCATTTCTCTAAGAATTAGTGATGTTGACCATCTTTTCCTGTGCTTCTTGGCCATCTGTATGTCTTCTTTGGAGAAATGTCTTCTGCCCATTTTTTGATAGGGTTGGTTTTGTTGTTGTTGTTGTTATTGACTTGTATGAGCTGTTTGTATATTTTGAATATTAAGCCCTTGTCTGTCACATCATTTGCAAATATTTTCTCCAATGGGGTTGACACTTTTATTATCCCTGTTTTACATATGAGGAAACTGAGGTGCAGAGAAGTGAAATAACATGCCCAAGTTCCCCCAATTTAGTAAGTGGCTCAACTGGGATTTGAATCCAGTCAACCTGTGGTGAAGGATCCAAGACAGCGAACTGCTTCTCCAAAACAGGAGAGTAAGAAGGATCTTCAGTCAATTTATAGTTGTAAACACTCACAAACAGCTGCTCAGCCTGTGCTTCCTGATATCTAGAGCAGAACAGTGTATATATATGTATGTGTATATATATATACATATCTATATCTATATCTATATCTATATATACATATATATATATATATATATATATATATATAGTGAGGCTGTATCAGAGAGATAGCAGGGACTTCAAAGCAGACAGAGAAAGAGTGAAAAAAAACAAATTTGACTAAAAAGAGTAAAGGGGAAAATACCATTCAACACCATTTTCTGGAAACTAAACTCAAAGGACCATAATCCTCATTTTTAAGAAAGTATTGAAGCACAGTTATAGGGAAATGTAGAAAAAAATGACTCCTTAGCTAAACTTGTTCATATTTCAGTAAAAGTTAAAAGCAATCTAGTAACTCTAAAATGACTCAAGCTACTCATGTGTCTTTGAATATAGGATACGAAGTCTGAAAATTTCTAACTCTGACCTTTGTAAAGTATACACGACACAGAAGAAACAATATGTTTTGAGTATTTTTTCTCAGACCTAGACAACCTTAGGGTTTACATGGGAACAGATTTCATCAGCTCAAATAGAGAATGGAGTGAGAGAGGGTAAGAGTTTCAAAATGGGAAAAGAAAAGACAAAACCAAACCAAACATAGAAAAGCAGGTCTGTCGTTTCCTTGGGAAATCCTTTTACTGGGAAATAATTGTCTTTCTACCTATAGTCAAGAAGACAAGGTAATAGGCTCATGCCTCTCCACATCGAGAAGGGAGAAAGCAGAGACCACACTGAGAGTAAGAACAGGCTGATTTTTTTTTTTTTTTTTGCGGTATGTGGGCCTCTCACTGTTGTGGCCTCTCCCGTTGCGGAGCACAGGCTCCGGACACGCAGGCTCAATGGCCATGGCTCATGGGCCAAGCCGCTCCGCGGCATGTGGGATCCTCCCAGACCGGGGCACGAACCCGTGTCCCCTGCATCGGCAGGCGGACTCTCAACCACTGCGCCACCAGGGAAGCCCAGAACAGGCTGATTTTGAGATAAACTCTGAGCAGACACAGGTGGCCACGGTCTGGAATGAGGCAGTGGTCCAAGTGGGACCAGCAGCTCTCTAGGTGTTCCAGTGTCTCATCCCATCCTCTGAGTGTTGGCTGCTCTGGGTTTGGGGCCGCCTGTGCCATAAACTCTCTACTTCCTTTCTGGTGAGCTTATCTACTCCATGACCTCAACCCATCTATGTATATTGTATAGGCTAATATGTCCCACATGTATTTTTCCAAACCTGACATCCCCCTGAGCTCCAGATTCATTTTTCTGGCTACCTGCATGACAGTTCCTCTTGGGTATCTAATAGGCATCTCAGATTTTACATGACACGCCTTCCCAGCCCCTCGAGTCCCCCTGCAAACACCCCCAGATTAATAAATAGCACGACCATCAGCCAGGGTGTTCAAATCCAAACTTGAGCCTAGATTATTTTCGTCATTTCCCATTCCTCACCTCTGGTCCATAAAGCAGATCCTGTAGACTCATCCAGTTCATCTGAAATTTGTCTGCATCTCTTCATTTCCTGTACCAACACCGCAGTTCAAGCCCCCATTGTGTCTCTGGGCTGCTACAGTGATCTCTTAACTGGTCTTTCAGCTTCAACTGTCCTCATCCTCTACATTTTTCAATGCAGCCAGAGTCAGAGTAACTTGGCTTAAGCTTCAGAGAGCTTTATTCTACTTGATATTCAATATCACAAATTGACCTCCAGCCTGGACCGTACGTTTTTCAGTCCTTCTATTGAGGTAATTTGGGGTTTGGGGTACCATGTTACCTTAATGGAAGAAAGAGTACAGTAAAAACACCTACATTTGCACATGTTGTAAGGGCAGTCTGCCTGTCCAGCATGGTGACTAGGGAGTCACCCCTATGTTTGTGTGCAGGCCAGCCTGAGGCTCAGTTACCATTATCACTGTTGCTCAGGGTGAGCTTGTCAAAGAGGGACCCTGCCAAGCTGGCTTCTGGGGTCTCCATCTTGCTTCCCAGAATCAACAAACACTAACATTTACATATTTTAGTGAACTCAGAGTTTTCAGGTAAAGTTGAAGGACCCTTTATTTTAATCCCTGTCCCATCCCATTCCTCCAGAAGCAACGCTACTGTGATTTTTATACCGTGTTTTTATACTCCTGCTATTCGCAGGCACCCGCATTCAGCAGGGCCTCACCTCACCACCCCCCATATACCCACATTGTTTATAAGGGGAAGATGGATTTTGCACTTTCCAGGGCCCCATGGAATGCCTTCTCCCTCCCTCTGTGGAGATCCTGAGCTGCATGTGGGTGTGGCATGGGTGGGTGGAGAGCCTCCTGGATACCTGTTTTAAAAAGTGAGCGATTTGCACAAGGAACCAAGGAGAGACCTTTATTTCTTTAGGAACCAAATAACTTTATTGGAAGAAACGGAAAAAGTGGAAGAAAAAAACTTAAGTGATAACGTAAAGTCCAGGAAAAGAGAGTCCTGCACTTGTTGCAAAAAACAAACAAACAAAAAAAACCCCAAAAACTTAAGCGAACTTCTTCTGAAAGGGCAGTATTGCCGTCTGCATGGCAGGCACGGTGACCAGGGCTCTGGTCACCCCGTGGCTCTGGGGAGGTCCAATCCAGGCTCAGTTCTTGTCGCTGTCGCCCAGGGTGAGCTTGTCAAAGAGGGACTCTGCCAGGTCGACGTCCGGGGCCCCCATCATGCTCAGGGTGGTGACATGATCCTCCAGCTCTCTGATGAACGCCACCTGCTGGCTGAGGTAGTGAGTTGCCAGGAAGTGGCACAGGTGGTGGTCGCTCTTGTCGGTGGCCAGCTGGTACAGGTAGAGCAGGCTCTGGTACACGCACTTCTCCAGGAACAAGGCGCACTTCATGGCCTTGAGGCCGCTGTTCCAGTTGTCACTGACTGGCTTCCCGATGTCGTGGAAGTCGAGGCGGCCCCTGCGGTTGTTCTGCAGGCGTATCAGGTTCCAGACCTGCGAGCTGTGCTCGCTGGAGCGGTACACGAAGAACCAGGTGAAGTACTTGAAGGGCACGTCGCCATTGCGGCGGAGGTAAAAGGCCACGTCCAGGCAGAACATGGAGGCGTGGAACTCCAGGGTGAAATGGCTGTTGACGGCGGCCTCGCAGTCGGGGTGGTAGTTCCAGCGCCCCTGCGAGGGCGGCGCTTGCTTCATGGTGGACGGCTCGGGCATCGTGGCGGGCGTGAAGGCCAAGGTGAAGGCGGAGCCGCGGGGCCTGCAGTCGCTGCCTCGGAGCTCTCCCGTGTGGTCGAAGAGGGCGGCCGCTCTGGGACAGACCGGAAATGGGGTCCGTTACGGGAGGTAGGCGCTGGGCTTGCGGTTCTGTTACCGGAAGTGGTCGTGTGGGGTGGGCGGGGCACGAACGCTGCTGCCACGTTCCATCACAGCCTGGGTGAGGCAGGGTGACTTTGACCTGCGCACCAGGTATCTATTAAGTTTTTAACTTTGCAAAAGTATTTGTTTCCAAGGACTTTCTCTTGTTCTCTAATTGTACCCTCTTATAGCACCGTGTTCTCATTTTATAAACCCATTGTCTCCCTTAAAATTCTGAGAATATGAATTTGTAATTTTTGGTACTGTTCTCTTCCGTTTCCTGTATTATAGTTGTTTTTTTCTCCAGAAATAGTTCTGTTTGTTCATCATGATCTTCTCTTTGACTTTCCTCAAATATCTGGCAAACATTTGTCCATTCGTATCTGGGAGTAAAGGAGTCATGTGATCAGCCAAGGTAACTAGCATGGATCTGATCTACAGTTGGGACGCCCATTTCATAAGAGACTTCTCCTCTGAATGGAGGGGCTCAGTGTGTCAGTTAGGGAGTCTTTTCTATTCGGGGTACATGGTGTGGAGCTTGTAGGTAAGATAGGGAGCATCCCAAGTGCCAATAAGCTTGGCATTTTCTGACATTAGAAGACTTTCGTGTATCTCTTCTGTAATAGATTGTGTCGTTCTGTTTTGTTTCTTCCTCTTCTGCTGAGCGGGTCTGCGGTTATCTGAAACCTGCTCTCGTATGGGTTCCCTTCCTGAGCCTTTGAATGACATAAGGAGACTATCACCCCATCGCCTGCACCACCACTGTGCACTGGATCTTAGTCAGAACAAAAAATAAAAATGTACTGTCTTAGGCCAGCAAGACTTGGGATATTTGTGACAGCAGTTAGCCTACCCTGACTAGTTCCCCAAAGGAAGTTCTGGATGACTACAGGTTATAAGCCGTTGTAAGCTTATAGCATTTCCTCTTGGTGCAAATGCAGATCCCAAAGTTAAACAGTCTAGATAGAGCCGAATCATCATGCTCTTATTTCTTTTGCTAAATTCACCAATAATATATATCAGTCCTGCTCCCTTTTTCCCTCCTGGAGAGTGGAATGAAAAATCCCTCAAAGACCCATGAAGCACAAGGAGTAAGTTTTTCCATTTCCCTCAGTGCTGGGGAACAAACCCAGGCTGGTCCTCAGGTGCCCGGCCTTAAGCCGACAACAGGAGGCATAAGGGGTGGGACTGGGACTGGCTGACCCCTGAACCAGTCAGCTATGGTGAGGGAGATGTGGGTCAGGTAGGAACGGGGGCGGCCCCGGAACCACATAACTGGAGGATGTGTTTGTGTGGGGCAGCTCCCCCGAAGAGGAGGATACTGGTCCAGAGCTGGCAGCGGAGCTAGGGAGATGGTCCAGGGATTGTCCCAGTTAGCCTTCCGTGTTGGAGTGTGAGGGCTGTAGACTGGAGGGAGTCCCAGACCTGTGTGTGTCTCCTCCACCACAGAGCACGCCGGGCGCTTAGCACCACATTTGCTGAGCAGTTCCTCGCCTTTGGAAAAGAGGAGAGAGAGAGAAAGGAGCAACAACAGTGGGCTCAGAAAGGCCTGGAACAACCAGTTTGAGACATCTGTGGGGGTGGAAAATGGCTTCAGCTCCCAAACGCAGCCTCTGGAGTCCCTGGGGCAGGGTTGCCTGGCAGTGCTCTCCATGAAGGCCAGGGTTCGGGAGCCTGGCCGCAGTGAGCACCGGTTAACCAATGGGACCAGGGCACCAGTCCCAGTGAAAGATTTGATGAGTCCTCAGCAGACCCGGTGATTCCCTGCCTTCTCACTAATCCTCGCCATTCCGTGAGGGAGGATTGTTTTTATCATCTCCCACACGAGGATACTGAAGTCTGCGATATAAACTTCTTGTGCAAGACGATGTGGAAACTGGAGTAAAGTCAGATCTGACTCTCAGCTACACCCCTAGTGACCTCAGTCAATAAAATGGGGTATACACAGGACACTGTGTCATGTGGTTTCTTGAGGCCTCTCCCAGGTTTACATAATGAGAGAACAAAGAGGTGCAGACAGACAGCTGTTCTGATTGTGTAGCAGCTCAGTTACCCCCCTGCCCCCCTTTTCGGCACAGTCCTGACCTTCAGCGAGGCCAGCTTTCCCGTACCCAGCCATACAGGACAGTTTCTTCTTGCTCAGCTTCTACTAGGAAAGAAGCTTAAGTAAATTTTTTAAAATTTATGAAGAACCACAGTTTGAGATGGAACAAAACTTTTCCTCAGCAGGCCGCCAAGCCCCTGAGCACGGCCGGGACGAGGGTGTTGAAGCTGGGCATCACTCCTGTCCTGTGCCTCCTGGCCAACCCCTCCAGCTGGGTTGTTCGTGATTTACATTCTGCTGGTCTCATGGATAGGTGACATTTCCTCTTCAGTTTGTGATCTCTCATCCTCTTTCAATGGGGGTCATCAATATTTCATCCTAGGGTTAGAACAGAGACCTGGGTTGCCTTTCCACGTAGACTACAATCAGTTTTCTAGAGAATTATTGAGCACCTCTCTCCCAAACTCCTGTCCCTTGGTCGATTCTCCACATAACCATTGACACGTGTGTATGCTTCTTTGCAACCAGAGTGTACTTTGTGAGGTCTTATGAAGATCACCACCCGTCTCCCTCTCTCCACAGTGTGATGCACGTAAATCCGCCAAAATTGCTCACTGGTTCTGTGTACCTCTTTGGCGTAACTAAACCACACTTCTCCAATGTGGACCCTAATTCTTCACACCTGAATTTTTAATCGGGGGGGGCGGGGAGGGGTAGGGCTGAGAGGTCAGAAAACCACCCATGTTGTGCATTTAGTGGCCAGCAGTGGACTCAGACCCATTTCTTATAGAAACGAGCACAAAGAGCAGTGGGGATCATCACTGGTCCTCAGTGCTTTCCTGACCGTTATTTTATGATTGAGCACGTGTTGTTCAAAAATCCAATACCTCAGTTGTACTTCTTAATCCCGAAGGAGTTCTAATGATTCCTCTGTCCCATGAGGCCAGAGACTGTGACTCCCTTGTGGAGCCTTCTAGTCTAGCTGTGGTCCTGCGATTACTGACTGCTTCTCAGATGCTCCGTTTGGCCCAAGGAGGGGTGAAGAAGAACCGCTACAGGAGGAAGGTAAACAACACAAGTCTTGGGGGTGGGCTCAGCCCCTCAGTTAGTGACGCTATTGTCCAGAAATGCCTGGGGCCCTCACATGCGCCATACTGCTTGAGGCAGCCCTCCCAGACATTTCCCCTTTGGGAGCCAGTATTGTGATTGGACCCGCCCCCCCCCACCACCACCACCTTGCGGTTCGTATTATGATTGCAAGACGCACTTCAGTGACAACCATCAGGGAACTTTGAAAAAAAAACATGGTTTATGGCTCACAGGTCCTGGAGGACACATGGCACGCGTGGAGCCACACAGCGAGGTCATGGGTAAAACGAGAGTACGTGTGCAGGCCTGGGGTCCTTTATTGGGGTCTAGCATGGGATGCCTGGGGTTTCCCAGGTTCAGTCTTTATTGGTGAATTTAAAACATGAGCGGGAATGAAAATGCCAGAAAGGAAAAACAAGTGGTCAGATGGTCAGTTCCCTAAGTGGACCAGAGATCTCCGAAACAAAGGAAGCTTCTGGGGCGGGGCCACCTGGCTCTTCCTCTAGTCCTGTAACTGGCAGTGTGTTTATTCAAGATAGCTGTCTTTGATGTGGGTGCCTAGGCAATCCGAAGCTTAAGCTCAGGCACTTTCATTACAAGAAAAAAAAAATAATCCTAAGTCAGCTGCTTACAGGACAGTCCCCCCTGTGATGCTGAAGCATCTGAGTTAGTGGTGAGGACGTTAACAGCCTTCAGTCATTTGTAGGCGGGGAGCTGTCTGGTTTGGAGCGCACACCGTGGCCTGCTTCCGTGGGGAAATATGATACAGTGCTGTCCTGCTGTCGGCAGGGGACAAACTCACAGTCTGACGAGCCTCTTGGTATAGGGTAGGGTCAGCCAGCAAGGACTTAGCAAGTTCTGCAAAATCATATCATAGTAGGTTGTCCCCCAATGCCATCGGGGCAATGCGTTTATTCCACTGTTTCTGGAAAGTCTGAATCTGCATGGCAGCGTTCCGCAATATAAACTGGGAAGTCGGGCCACCTGGGTGAGCAGCTAGGCCTCCAGCTGGTGCCGTGGCCCTGGGGTGTCATCTCTGGTATAGGACGCATAGGCATCTCCAGCGGTGAACTCTTGGGTGGGGCGGTATTGTCTGGAATGGTATCCTCTCCAGCAGTGAGTCTGTCTCACTCAGAGGTGAGGTCCTCTGGAGTGGTGGCCACCCAGGGGCGGGTGCATGCTCCCACGTGGCTATGCAGTTGGGGTATTGATCATGGGCTGGGCATAGGCTAACCTGATATAACTTAGAGGCTTCCCCGAGGACCGAGCTGCACATCTGATGCCTGCTGCTAGTGGAACAAAATGTTAAGAGCTCTCTGGGGTCATCAGGGGCACATTTAGCAACAGAGTGGGTTGCTGTCCTTTCCTTCCCGGAGGAGGAGCTCATCCAAGCACATAAAGATTCTGGGCACATTTATATCCCAGGCTACGGGAGATCTTATGGATGCTACTTAGGCATTCCTGGGCTCAACCCATGAGGGCAACCAGTGGACAAATCCTGGAAGCACAGTCCCTGTACCCAGGTGGGTTTTATGTACGAGCCATCATAGGGCCAGTTAGCTTGTAGCACTGTTTGATGTTGAAATTGGGCAAGTGTCATTTAGACACTGCTTCCAGGGGCCCCTTGCCTATAAAGGGATGCGATCCCTTTGCCGCTCAGACTCAGTGGCACACTAGCCTGAGCCCTTCCAACAGGGCTCGCCAGCATTCCCTGCTTTTCCACCCTGTGGTGCTACTGTGGGCCGGAGCAGTGTTTTTACAGCAGTATATCTGGGTGAGGGTTAGGCCCAAGGGCTCTACCAGCAACCCTATCACCCAGACGGTACAAAGCAATAAGAATAGCCGTCACCAGATGGAGCGCTGACGTTTGAAGGAGCTTGGGTCAGGGTCCTTCTGGATGAGCTATCTGTGTATTGCTTAATGGCTGAGCGCGGTTGCTTGGTGGGGGAAAGTACAGGGTCGCCTTGTCTGGCGTGGGGTCAGGCCATGACTCGTAGCTTGCTCGGCATGTTCTCATCCCCCAATGTGGCCTGTGTCCACCAAGCAGAGCTCCTTTCCCTCTTTCAGACCCCCAAAGTGCGCCACTGGTTGGTCCCGAGGCGATGGCTGGTACTTCCTCTAAGGTAGGTGGGGCGTTCAGTTTCATTAGGCAGCTCTTGTAGCCACTGTATTTGGTGAGAGCGGCCGGTGTGGAGGTGGCTGCTTTTGGAGAGTCGTCACCGTTGGCAGGATCTCCAAAGAGATGATCTCGCACTGACTTGGTGGGCTTGTGGCCTGTGGGGCATTCAGTGGTGAGGGGACCATATTGGACTCTCTGCCCTCGGTCGGGCTATATCAGAGGGAAGCCGATGGTTAGATGATTAAAAAGAAAATCATAGCAGCACAGGGAAGTGGAGTCAGAGGTCAAAATTTAAAGGGCATCGTGCTAGAGTGTGAAAGCTCGAGACCTACCAGAAATGACCCGAAGTGGCATTTTGGAGGGTGTGTGATAATTGTGTACTAATTGGTATGAGGGGTATAAAGGCTCAGGGGGTGAGAATTAAGCAAGATGAGGGCCTGCGGCAAGAGTTCCCTCCATTTCGAGAACCACTTGCTTGAAAATCATTTAAGTAGTGTCTCTTTAAGAAGGTCATTAAGATGCTTGATGAGGCCAGCCACCTGGGGGCGGGAACCTAGATGGAAGTTTGGAAGAATGCTGGGTGAGAGAGCCCACTGTTGAATCTCCTGAGAGGTAAAGTGGGCGCCCTGGTCAGAGTCAGCAATGGTTGGCGATCTGAAGGGAACAGCAGTGAGGGTAGTAAGGAAAGAGATTACCTGTTTTGGGGAGGAATTGTGGGTGGAGTTCACCAAGAGAAGCCTCGTGTCAAGTATCCGTGACGGTGATGGGTTATGTGGAAGCCCCAGCAGAGCGGGAGTACGGTCGGTCTC
The DNA here is from genome assembly GCF_949752795.1 of Hyperoodon ampullatus. Taxonomy (NCBI): domain Eukaryota; kingdom Metazoa; phylum Chordata; class Mammalia; order Artiodactyla; family Ziphiidae; genus Hyperoodon; species Hyperoodon ampullatus. The sequence continues at coordinate 34,191,199 of NC_136913.1, forward strand.
CCCGGGGGAGTGGGTCCCCGTTGCTTGGCTTGGGTGCAGAGAACGCGCTCATCTATCACCACCTTGGCTGCCGCCGAGGAGGGGGGGCGTCCCCTCGCACGAGCACGAGTTGTTAAGGCACGAATTCCCCGATGACCTGAGGTTGTGCGGGTCCCTTTCACAGCTGGGGAGAAGGGTCGGTACCCTGAGGCATCTACGGGGCCGAGAGTGGAGGGCTGAGTGAGGGGGTCTGACCGCAGTATTCCTAAAAGTGGCCTCAGGTGTGGAGCGGTTAGCGTGAGCAGAAACGTGAGAATTGATGAGAGGGGGTGGGGATTCTCCTAGTTCCTTGCGTACCTTGGAGCCCCAGATGGCCTTGCCTCGTATGAGAAGAGTGTCCCTTAGCCATTGGCCAGAGCAAACTGCAAGGCTGTTAGCAACAGCCCAGGAGTCTGTGAAAGGCCCTTTTTTGTGGCCTCCTTAAGGGCTGAACAGCTACAGGTTCTGCCAGTTGGGCTGAGCCAGGAGTGTCCCCCTGGAGCAGAAAGGTGCCCGAGGCCGGGTGGATGACGCAGCCCTCCAGCGAGCTGCGTGGCATGCAGTGATGGCAGCGCCCTTGGAGAAGAGCGCTAACTCCCTGTCCATTTCAGACAGTTGGTCCCAAGGGGCTCCCCAAGTAGCCACAGGAGGAGAAAGCGGGGTGGGGTGGGGGTGGGGGCTGTCCCTTCTCGAGGCTCTCCGGCAAGGGGCTGAGCATGGGGGAAAGCACATCCTCCTGTCATGTGGAAAGGCCTTTGACCTCAGGTTTAGCCCTCCCCTGAAGGTACCGTTTCCCTGTGACCAAGGAGGCATCAGTGGCCGTGCTGAGCTTTTCTCTTAAGAGGCATCTCTAACCCAGGGCACTTGAGGACTTGTGTTCAGAGTGATACCAGGTGCGGGCTGGCTGGGGCTCAGTTCCTAAAAGAGCCCAAGAGGCTGCCGAAAGCTGGTGCCCAAGGGGAGGATACGGGCCTGCCGCTGGGGTAGGTGCTTAGTCCACAACCCCATAGGAAGCCAGGTAGACTCCTGTTTGGTCCCGAGACTCCAGGAGGCCAGTTGACATGGAATGTGGAGCCAGTGGGGACTAAAGGTAAGACTTGCTGGACTGCGTGCTGGCCGCCTTGCAAAGCACACCTGTTGGGCTTTGCCCCAGCGGAAGGTGGGTGACTTGCGTGTGATTGCATATACGATAGGGCGAGATGAGGGATGTGTTGCCACCAGAACATGAAACGGCCTAATAGGTGTTGTGCTTGTCTGAGTGTAGTGGGTGGTTTAATGGTGAGTAATTGATGTTTGCCTGTTGGGGAAATTTCTCAGCCCTTAGAGGACTAGATGATGCCCAGAAACAAGATAGATGAGGCCGGGCCTTGGCTCTTGAGGTCCAGGTGGTGTGCGAAGGGATGCAAATCTGCCCATACTGCTTTCTCAGAGGAACCCTGAGCATAATGTCATCAGTATAATGCCCAAAACGGCACCTTTCCAACTGTAAGGTGCTTAAGTCCTGGTGGCAGAGGTTATGTGTGGTTGCAGGGCCGTTTCAGTATCCCACTGGGAAGCACGTAAATGTATAATCTGCCCCCTTCAAAAGTGAAAGCAAACGGAGCCTGGGATTCCTCCAAGATGGGAACAGAATAGAACATGTTAGTAGGTCAGTGAACACAGAGGACGCTCCTTGGGCCGACTGTACATCCTCAGTCAGTTCTATATTATTAGGAACATCCTCAGTCAGTTCTATATTATTAGGAATTGGAGCCTTACTGGGGAACCTGAGCCACTGAGGTGTTGATGGTCAACGGTGAGGTGCCTTTGGTTGCTGGCTGGCTTAAGTACTGGCCAGATGGGGCTACTGAACGGGGAGATGGTGGCTTCATGACTCCACTCTCAAGCATATCTTTATTGACAGGGCGTAGGCCTTCAGTGTCCTGTTTAAGTCGCTCTTGGGGAATGTTTACCATCTTGACCAGGGGAGGAAGAGTCCCTGGCGTCCATTTGGAGAGTCCCACCAGGAAGGCCAAGAACTTGGGCTTATTCCATGTGGCACGGTGTTGTGTCAGTACCTCCATGCCTATAATAGGAAAGAACGAGCTGGGGGGCCACCACCAGAGGAAGCCATTTGAGGTGAAGGGTCCCAGTCGTGATATGCGAATAGGTTTGTGAAGCTTTGATTGTTTTACCAGCAATGCCCTGTAGGTAAAAGGGGATACAGAGGGATTGCCTAGAATGACAGTGACTTGGGTCCCCATGTCTAGTAGGGCCAAAAAGGACTGTGCATTTTTATTGTCCTAATGGGCCACCAGAGTGGTACAGGGGTAATTGTTCCCAGGTGGTGGGACAAGCCCCTGGGAGCGGCTGATTTCCTAGGGTAGGAGCTTAAGTGGCTGCCAGTCCTGGAGGTTAGGGAAGGGGGCAGAGGGGGTAGCGGGGACGGGCTTGGGGCTAGAGGATGGATGGCGGAAGAGGGCCGTAGCTGGGAGAATGTGAGTTTCGGGGCCTGGAGTTTAGAGAGTGGCTGTCCTGAGGTTAAGTAGCCAGGAACCCCAGGTTTTCCTAACTCCCAGTAGAGGTCTTGCCTGTGTATTCCCATAAGGGACACAATTAAACCAGAGGTTTATTAGGAAGGGAGTGGGGAACCCTTTCCATTGAGGGAAATTTGTTCGAGGGAGACCTTTCTGGAGCAGTGGTGATGGAGGGCCTTGAGTGTGACGTATTGGGGCATCTGGGCAGCAATCTCCTGTGTGTCTGGCAGCCATGTCAGTGCCCTCCAGTTGCCTGATGGATGGTTTCAGGAATCCCCTCGAAATGTAGTAGGGCTGCCCTGTAATTAGGGGGGCGCCTTGTAAAAAGAATTCTCTGGACTTAGGGTCAGATGGGGCCTCTTCAGGGTTGGAAATTCAGGGAGTCATTTGGGTCACTGTGGTGATGGAAATGACAAAGCCATTGGATCATGCCACTTTTGCACAGCAGGAGGCATGGAGGACCCTCGTGTACATTAATGGTCAGTTAAGGCCTTTTTAATTAGTGGTCTGACTGTCTCATTAGACCGTATGGCCTTGATCACGGCTGCTCTGGGGAGCTCATTGAATTATTATGGCAGCAGTGACATTTTGGCATGGATACCGCAGGCAACACATGACAGAGGCAATACGCAAAAGCACGTAGCAGCATGGCAGACCTGCAGCAAGCGGTGTTCCGTTCCCAGGTGGTGTTCCCCACCTGTGTTGGTCAGCTCGTAAGCCAGTCGCAGCTAACGGGTATTCCTCTTGATTAACTGCACAGGCAATCATGCAATCCTGCCAACAAGGCCAGTTGTTTTGTGCTGGTCTCAACCTACCAATAGTGATCTATTGGCTAGAAAAGCCTAGGGGCACTCACCTGGGCCTGAGGTGGGCCCTCACAGACATTTCCCCTTTCAGAGCCAGTGTTGTGATTGGACCCGCCCTTGCGGTTCTTATGACGGCAACAGCCATCAGGGAACTTTGGAAAAACAAAAAAGAAAACCAAGGATTATTACTCACAAATCCTGAAGGATACATGGTACACCTGGGGCCACCCAGCGAGGTTGCGGCAGAAAGGTAGTGGGCCTGGGGTTCTGTCTTTAGTGGAGTCTAGGATGGGGTGCCTAGGGTTTCACAGGCTCACTCTTTGTTGGCGAATTTAAAACATACGGGTGGGAATTAAAACTCAGGAAGGGAAAAACAAGTGGTCAAACGGTGAGTTATCTAAGTCGACCAGAGATCTGCAAAACGAAGCTTCTGGGGCGGGGCCGCCTGGCTCTTCCTCTAGTCCTGTAGCAGGCAGTGTGTTTATTCAAGATAGCTGTCTTTGAAGTGGGTGCCTAGGCAATCCGAAGCTTAAAGGTTCCCTTTTGTTCACACCCTCTCCAACATTTGTCATTTCTGTGCTTCTTGACGACAGCCATTCTGACAGGCGTGAGGTGATAGCACATTGTGGTTTTGATTTGCATTTTCCTGATGATTAGCGATGTTGAGCATCTTTTCAAGTGCCTGTCTACCATCTCCACTGCAAGTTACTTTATAAAAGAAACAGACTGTACATATTCTATAAAGAAATAAATCCAGGGCTTCCCTGGTGGCGCAGTGGTTGAGAGTGTGCCTGCCGATGCGGGGGACACGGGTTCGTGCCCCGGTCTGGGAAGATCCCACATGCCGCGGAGCGGCTAGGCCCGAGAGCCATGGCCACTGAGCCTGCGCGTCTGCAGCCTGTGCTCCGCAACGGGAGAGGCCACAACAGTGAGAGGCCCGTGTACCGCAAAAAAAAAAAAAAAAAAAAAAAGAGGCACAACCTATTATATATAAAATAAGCTACAGGGATATATTGTAAAACACATGGAATATAGCCAATATTCTATAACAACTATAAATGGAGCATAACCTTTAAAAACTGAATGACTACATTGTACACCTGCAACTTAGGTAATATTGTATATCAACTATATTTCAATTAAAACAGGAAAAAAAAAGTAGCATGTGGTAGGCAGAATAATGTCCCCCCAAAGATATTTACACCCTAATCCCTGGAATTTGTGAATATATTACTTTACATGACAAAAGGGAATTTGTCTGTGTGATTAAATTAAGAGCTTTGAAATGGGGAGATTGTCATGGATTTTGTGGGTGGGCAAAATGTATTCACATGGGTTCGTAAAAGAGGAGAGATTTTCCCAGTTAATAGTCAGAGGAAGATGTAACTGTGGAAGAATAGTGATAGAGATGGGCATTGCTGACTTTGAAGACTGAGGAAGACGGATACAAACCAAGGAATGTTGGAAGCCTCTAGAAGCTGAAAAAGGCAAAGAAACAGATTTTACCCTGGAGCTTCCGGAAGGAATTAAATCCTGAATCCACCTTAATTTTAGCCCAGTGAGACTTGTGTTAGACTTCGGACCTACAGAACTATAAGAGAAATGTGTGTGGGGTTTTTTGTTTTTTTCCCATGGCACATGTTCCTTGATTTGATTTGATTTGATTTACAATGTTGTGTTAGTTTCAGGTGTACAGCAAAGTGAATCAGTTGCACATACATCCTTTTCTTTTTAAAGATTCTTTTCCTGTATGGTCATTACACAGTATTGAATAGAGTTCCCTGTGCTATACAGTAGACCCTTATTAGTTATCCGTTCTATATATAGTAGTGTGTATATGTCAATGCCAGTCTCTCAATTTATCCCTCCCTGCTGGTAACCATAGGTTTGTTTTCTACATCTGTGACTCTGTTTCTCTTTTGTAAATAAGTTATTTGTACCATTTTTTTTAAGTTCCACATATAAGCGGTATCATATGATATTTGTCTTTCTCTGTCTGACTTACTTCTCTCAGTACGACAGCCTCTAGGTCCATCCATGTTGCTGCAAATGGCATTATTTCATTCTTTTTTATGGCTGAGTAATATTCCATTGTACATATGTACCACATCTTCTTTATCCATTCCTCTGTCGATGGACATTTAGCTTTCTTCCATGTCTTGGCTATTGTAAATAATGCTACAGTCAACATTGGGATGCATGTATCTTTTCAAATTATGGTTTTCTCTGGATGTATGCCCACCGTGGTATTGCTGGCTCCTATGGTAGTTCTCTATTTTGTTTTCTAAGGAACCTCCATACTGTTCTCCATAATGGTTGTACCAATTTACATTCCCACCAACAGTGTAGGAGGGTTCCCTTTTCTCCATACCCTCTCGAGCATTTATTGTTTGTACACTTTTTGATGATGGCCACTCTGACTGGTGTGAGGTGATACCTCCTTGTAGTTTTGATTTGCATTTCTCTAATAATTAGAGATGTTGAGCATCTTTTCATGTGCTTTTTGGCCATCTGTACGTTTCTTTGAAGAAATGTCTAGGTCTTCTGCCCATTTTTCTATTCGGTTGTTTGTTTTTTTTGACATTGAGCTGCATGGACTCTTTGTAAATTTTGGAGATTAATCCCACGTCGGTTATTTCATTTTCAAATCTTTTCTCCCTATCTGTGAGTTGTCTTTTCATTTTGCTTATGGCCTTTTATGTTACCCTTGATTTCAGTACTGTACTTCTGACTTATAGATGACATTTCTGCATATGGAGGTGGTTTTCCATCCTTTTTCAGTGGGAAAGATCAATAGCTCATTGTCAAGGTAAAGAAGAGATGTGCATTGCCTTTCCTTGTTGGACTGAAGGACGTTTTAGGGAAAGGTGTTTGACCCCCTTCTCCCGACCTAGTTTCCCTTGGTCAATTCAACTAATAGCCATTACTCTTTCTATATGCTTATTTCCAACGAGAGTGTACTTTTGTGAGGGCTGCACAGTGTTTTATTCCCCCCTCCCCTGTCAACACTTTGGAACACATAATAGGTCTCAAATAATTGTTTAGTAGATTAACTACTAGTTATGTGGCTTAACTAAACCAACACCTCAAATGTGGCCCACAATTGCCCACTGACATTTTTTCTATTATTATTATTTTTTAATTGAAGTACAGTTGATTTACAATGTTGTGTTAATGACAAGTATTCCAAATTACAGGTAAGAATTTTTTTTTCTATTCATGTTGGAGTGAGTCAAGGGAATAAATAAATCAGCTCTTTGTTTCCCTCTTGAGCCAAAAACCAGTTGAGACATAAGACACGAGAATCAAATAGATAAGAGAGAAAAATATCAGCTTTGTCACTCTAAGATTGAATTGTACAATGAAACGGAACATATGGCCATAATGAGTCCCCCAGAACCTCCCTTCCTGACAGCATGTCTGAGAACGCAGCCTCCCACTTGCAGGGGGAAACCTTTCCTGGGGAACTTACCACAGGGAGTTTGTGAGAGAGGGTGAATCTTTGGGGTGGCGGGGTAGAGAGAGAGAGAGACAGACGGACAGAAGGGGTAAAGCTAAAGAGCCACACTGTGTTAGGTGGGTCTTCTGAGAGGCAGACTCTGAGACACAGGAGTGCAAAAATTTTATTGAGACATAAAGTTTTGAAAGATAGAAGAAGGAGAAAGCACAATTGGGCAGGAGAGCCTGGGATCTCAATGCACCTTTGACAAAATGTCTGCCAACCCATTGGGGAGCTCCACAGCAAGCACTGTCTATTAAAGGGGTACCACTTTGGGCTGAAATGCCAGGCCTCGGCACTCCTGCTATGTTCAGTCATTGGTTGGGGCTGCCCAAGAAGAAGAACATGGCTTTCAAACTCTGGAGGCTGTCAACTAACTTCACTTGTTGCAACTCACTGTCAAGTTCTTTCTGGAAGGGGGATCCGAGTGGCACCCCTCCAGGGCTGCCACACAGACCTACTGTGTTCCTTTTCCTACTGTCTCTGATTAGAAAAGTTACTCTTTCATCCCTGAAGAGGAATGGACAAGGGAGCAGAGAGAAGCTAGCTGTGTTGCTCCCATGTGTTTCTTTCTCAAGGAAAGAAGTGGAAACACAGAAAGAAATTCCAGTTAAGGAAAGGTCCTTTACACAAACATGAGACATAAGAAATAATTCCCTCTGCTTCTTGCAACCAATACCAGGTAATCCCAGTTGCCTTCTGAAAAGGTCCTGTTAACTGGAGAGCTTTTTATATTTCCGAGCCAGAGATCTGGAGGGGACGCTGCGTAGCAAGATGGAAGAGAAAATAAGTAGGGGTGAGGATGACAAGAATGGAGCCAATGACGCTGGGCACTGTATGGAGGAAGGACAGAGAGAAAATCATTGTATCAAAGAAGGCTAAGAAGGGATTTGGGAGAAGATAAATGTCAGAGATATTAAAGTTGATTACTTTGGGTAGCATGTTATAAATTCCTTCTTGATCTCCACTGTGGAATCTTAAGAAAGTCTGCATTGCCCTCAGCTGCTCCTGTGAGAGTGGATTCTTCACAGGATGCTCAATGAGGTATTGACATGTATGCCTGGAGGAATATACCACGCAACAGAACTTAGTAGCTGAGACACAGTCTACCTTAGGTGTGCGTGATGCCAAAACCTATGCTGTCAACTGCTCAGCTTATACTGCTGTTGGTTGGCTTCCAAGGAGGGTGGCGGTGGTTCACAAAGTCAGTGGAACAGCTTAAAAATGATTTTTCCCTGAATATGCCAGAATTGTGGAGTTCCTTCTTGAATGGGCTTGTGTTCCAAAACCCGGGGTGTGGACCCAGAGAGTGGAGACACACTCTTTGTTTTCCGTAGTTGCTCCAGAGTAACTCTGCCTGGTTAGTCAACCCCCAAGGGTTCCCGTGACTTGGCAAAGAAGATAGCCGTGATCCTCCCTATCGTTGCATTCAGCCGTTACCATGGAGTTTATCCTGGGTCCCCCCTGGAATAGGTGACAGGTGATCAGAAGCAGTCCCTCTGGGTGGAACTACAAGCCCAGACAGCCGAACCAAAAGAAAGAAAATGCAGTCTCTGGTGAAGAGCAACGGAGAGAAGCTAAAAGCACAGACCCTGGATATATAAAATGAATACCCTCAAATCCTCCCATCACCGCCGTCATTGTTATTACTAAGAACAAGTCAATTGTAGGAGTCAGAAAAGGTCGGTCTCTGTCCCTTCCTTTTCCCCGAGGCTGCAGTGATGACTGCTCGCCCAGCTTCTGTCCAAACCCTGCTGCTTCTGGTTCTCTCCGGTCTTCATCTCCTGGCCTCGGTGCCCACTTTTCTCCTTCCGCTGCTAGTCCACTTTCTCCTCTTCCATAGGCCAGCCTTTGGTCTCCTCTTAGAATAACCATGGCAGCACAGAGCACGTAGTGTACTGAACTGCCACAGGCAGAGGCCAAACAAGAATGGGACAAGTATTGACCTCCCCTCTGGTTAGCAAGCACCATGTTTCCTTTTTGTTTTATATATATATATATATATATATATATATATATATATATTTTTTTTTTTTAGTGAAGTGTAGTTGATTTACAGTGCTGTGTTAATTTCTGCTGTACAGCCAAGTGAATCAGCTCTACATATATATATATATATTTCCTTTTTTTTTTACATTCTTTTCCATTATGGTTTATTATAGGATATTGAATATAGGTCTCTGTGCTATGCAGTAGGACCTTGTTGTTTCTCCATCCTATATATAAAAGCTTACATCTGCTAACCCCAGCCTCCCACTCTATCCCTTCCCCATCCCCTCTCCCTTGGCAACCACCGGTCTGTTTTCTACATCCGTGATTCTGTTTCTGTTTCATAGATAGGTTCATTTGTGTCCTACTTTAGATTCCACATATAAGTGATATCATATGGTATTTGTCTTTCTCTTCCTGACTTACTTCACTTAGTATGATAACCTCAAGTTGCATCCATGATGCTCCAAATGGCATTATTGCATTTTTTATGGCAGAGTAATATTCCAGACATCCTTCTAAAAATGCCTGTTCTGTTTTGATTAGCCGGCGTCCCATTTTGTGATTTGCCACCAAGAACCCTGACAAATACAGAGATTATGGAAGTTGTTAGATCGTAGAAGATTAGAGCCTGAAAAGAGTGTGGGGTGTCAGGTAAGAGAAGAGCTAATGGAGAGGAAAGAGATGTTCAGACTGAGTAAGAGCAGACGTCTAGGGTCAACTCGGAAATGTTTTACTTGTGAGACTCCCAGAAGGTGTGTCAAATCTAGGGGGAGTTTAGTGAAGGGGCAGTGAGTTCATCTGGGGACTTGTGGAATCTGAGTTTTCTGGGGACATCCAGAAGGAGATGTTTCACAGATGGCTGTGCAAACGTCATAGTCAAGGGAAGCACCTGGGAGTGGGGGCAGAGAGAGAGAGAGAGCGAGAGAGAATATGACTGGCCCATGGATGTGGCTGAATTGGAGGGGAAATATATATTGAGCAAGGGTTGAAGAGGCCAACAGCAGAATGCAGGAGGATGGTTAGCTTTACATAGTTCTCTCTAGATAAACCTTAGGTAAACCACGAAAGGACAAGGAAGGTAAGAAAAGAAGGGCACTGTTAAGAACTACGGAATGATCAAGCAGAGCAAGTGCTGAAAAGAGACTCATGGTAACGTGAATTAGTAAGCCAGTGATTCCTTTTGAGAGAGGAGTTTTGGTAGAGTTCCTTAAAGGGGAAAAATCTCTCCCTCCTCCTGTGTCGCGTAAATCCACCGCCTCTCCCCTGTCTCCTCTGGGTCTTCTTTCACTAACTGTATCCCAGTCCACTCCTGACTTTGTAACCTTTCCCACTCTGTTGGCTGCTCTGCAGTAAATGAACATAGCTAAGATACCCTTTCCACTGTTCTCCACTTGTAGAACTCCAGTTCCTCTTTGAAGACTCAGTGTCACCTCCACAGCGGATGTTGCCTAGGACCCAGGTAAGATTTAGACCCCTTTCCTCTCCTGCACTCACAGGGCACCTTGTAAGCCTCCTCTTTTAGCTCTTCCTCAGATAGATTGGTGGTATCTCTCTGTGTGTCCATCTTTTGCACCACGCTTGTGAGCAGGAACTGTGCCCGAGTCATATTATATTCCTAGTGCCAAGCATAGCGCAGAAAACTTCAAAGAATCCAGGATAATTTGTTGAAAGAATTTGGCTAAAAATTCTTGGCTCTTTTAATTGGGCCATTTGGCTAAAAATGTCCAAAGCTGCATGAATGCTCCCTCCTAGAATGTTTTATTTTAGGTTTATTTCTTGGATTACGGTTCTAAAAAATATTTTAAGGTGGAACTTTTACTTCTCCATCAACTTTATAGAAAAATTAAACTTTGGGGAGAAAGAAAATCATGCCCAGGGAATTAGCGCACAGAAAAAAAAGAGAATAGATCTCCTTGTTGCATGTGGCCTAGTTAATATCAGATATAACATGTTGTAAACCAAAAGTAATGTTACCAAAAAATAAACGTTAAAATACAGATGAAAGGGAAGGAGTCTATTCCTCCTCAGGCAAGGCAGTCGCTTTGCATATTAATGAAACTTAAATGACTCACAGTAAGAAAAATGATTGGAATAGATTGCAGTAACTTAAAAATGAGTACACTTTAAACAGCTTGTGTGATGACTATGTGATTATGGAGAATCAAAATGGCTAGTCCCACTCTGATGCTCCCAGAAGAGAGATGACTGCTGGCCCTTAATTAACAAAGCCACATGTGGAGCCCAGGAAGCTGTAGACACAAAGAAAGTTGACAGGTTGACTTTGTGAAATACGCAAAGATGTCAGTCTGGAAGGTGACAACTAGAATTCTGGGGCGTGTGAGGGTTAGGGATGTGTATAAAATCTTATAAACATCCAAGCCAGTCTAGAATATTCACTGAAAGTGACAAGAAAATGGAAGGAAACGGGAAAAGACAAAGAGCTGCATAAAGACAGGTGAAAAGTTTAAAATATTTGATGGCTTGAGATGACTTCGGGGCTTGTGGCAAATTACTGTAAAACATGGCTTGGCAAAGATTTCCTGTAACGTTTTAGGCTTTGCAGGCCCCAGGGTCTTTGTTGCAATGACTGACTGTGCAGTTGTAGTGCTAGTGTGTATGCAGCCACAGACAATAGGTAATAGATTGGGTGCGGCAGTGTTCCAGTAAAACTTTGTTTATCAAAACCCTTGGGGACCAGATTTGGCTTGCAGGCTGTAGTTTGCCAACCCGTACTCTAAAAACACCAGTTTGTGACAAAACAGCACATTGCGCAAAAGCTAGTATGTAAATATGTGTGTGTGATCGATAATTGTTGGTTCAATCATTGTTGTTCGGGTTTTTATTGTGCTTGGTATGTTTTTATTGTGCTTGGTCCGGTACTCACATGAGGGTATGGCTGAGTGAGTTGGTTAAATCGAGGCATCAGTGTTATTTTCCAGCGTCCCAGACGATTCCAAGGTGCAGCCACCACGTTTAACAAATAGGATGCTGAAGAATGCTACACAAAATTCAATGTGCCTATTATCCATCACCTTGGGTCCTGTTAAAATGCAGGTTCTGATTCAGTAGGTCTGAGGTAGAGCTTGGGATTTTGCATTTCTAACAAAGTGTCAGATGACACTGTCCTGCGGGTCCAGGGACCACATTTTGAGTAGCAAGGTGCTTGCACTGGCTTTCAATACCTGGGATGTCTTGGTCCTGCCCCTGAGACTGATGTAATTGGTCCTGGAGGTGTCCTGGGCATCGAGAGCTCTACAAACTCCCAGGTGGCTCTAAGGTGCGGCAAAGCTTGAGAACCTCTGTGCTCAATCCAGTGCGTGGTGACCTAAATTTTCGTTATTATGTCATCGGTAGCCCTGTTGGCCATTCTCCCCTTCCAATCCACCCATTCCTCTCCTTTTCAGGTCCAAACCTCCAGAAGATGGGTGGGATCAGGCTTAGCTTTTCATCCTTTCAGTCTTTGCCACCTCTGAGGAGTGGACTGTAGTTCAGGATGGAAAGAGGAGGGAGGCTCAGGCCACCTGGGTCGGGGAAGAATAAGCAGAACAGTTGTTCTAGGGGCCGATTTCAAGGGGAGGCTGGTTGAGACAAATGGGGACTTACCACAGAGGGCTGTCACAGCAAAACTCACCTCCAGGCTTGGGCCTGAGCTTGGGGCACTGAAAACAGCCATCTACCCTCCTGAAGCCTGGCAGCCACTGGCAGCCAAGCAGCTGGGAAGGATTTCTCCTTCTTGATATGCAGAGTGACACAGTTGGTCGAAAGGCAAGAGAGACCCCTAGTGGCAAAGTATAAAGGTGAAATCCTTTCATCAACAAGTCATAAACACCACAAATGAACTTAGCAGTAAGTGAATGATAATGATGGTAATGATGATAAGTGGTGGCTTACAAATACTATATGTCCTATATGTGCCAGGCACTGTTGTACGTATTTAGAAAACATTAACTCATTTAATCTCAGCAACCCAATGGGTTTGATGGCTTTTAAAAAATTTAGTTGATTGACAATATGTTTCTGGTGTACAGCAGAGTGATTCAGTTATACATATGTATTCTTTTTCATATTCTTTTTTCTTATTGTTTATTACAAGATATGGAATATAGTTCCCTGTGCTGTACAGGAGGTCGTTGTTGTTTATCTGTTTTGTGTAGAGTAGCTTGTATCTGCGAATCCCAAACTCCGAATTTATACCGCCTCCCCCCTTCACCTTTGGTAACCATAAGTTTGTTTTCTCTGTCTGTGAGTCTGCTTTTGTTTTGTAAATAAGTTCATTTGTATCATATTTTAGGTTCCACATACAAGTGATATCATATGACATTTGTCTTTCTCTGTCTGACTTAACTTCACTTAGTATGATAATCGCTAGGTCCATCCGTGTTGCTGCAAATGGCATTCTTTCATTCTTTTTTATGGCTGAGTAATAGTCCATTGTATACCTATACCACATCTTCTTTATCCACTCATCTGTCGATGGCCACTTAGGTTGCTTCCATGTCTTGGCTGTTGTAAATAGTGCCGCTATGAACACTGGGTGCATGTATCTTTACGAATTATAGTTTTCTACAGATATATGCCCAGGAGTGGGGTTGCTGGATCATGCTGTAGCTCTATTTTTCGACTTTTAAGAAACCTACAGGGGCCTCCCTGGTGGCGCAGTGGTTGAGAGTCCGCCTGCCGATGCAGGGGATACGGGTTCGTGCCCCGGTCTGGGAGGATCCCATATGCCGCGGAGCGGCTGGGCCCGTGAGCCATGGCTGCTGAGCCTGCGCATCCGGAGCCTGTGCTCCGCAACGGGAGAGGCCACAACAGTGAGAGGCCCGCATACCACAAAAAAAAAAAAAAAAAAAGAAACCTACAGACTGTTCTCCACAGTGGATGCATCAATTTACATTCCCACCAACAGTGTTCCCTTTTCTCCAAACTCTCTCCAGCATTTGTTGTTTGTAGATTTTCTGATGATGCCCATTCTAACTGGTGGGAGATGATACCTCATTGTACTTTTGATTTGCATTTCTCTAAGAATTAGTGATGTTGACCATCTTTTCCTGTGCTTCTTGGCCATCTGTATGTCTTCTTTGGAGAAATGTCTTCTGCCCATTTTTTGATAGGGTTGGTTTTGTTGTTGTTGTTGTTATTGACTTGTATGAGCTGTTTGTATATTTTGAATATTAAGCCCTTGTCTGTCACATCATTTGCAAATATTTTCTCCAATGGGGTTGACACTTTTATTATCCCTGTTTTACATATGAGGAAACTGAGGTGCAGAGAAGTGAAATAACATGCCCAAGTTCCCCCAATTTAGTAAGTGGCTCAACTGGGATTTGAATCCAGTCAACCTGTGGTGAAGGATCCAAGACAGCGAACTGCTTCTCCAAAACAGGAGAGTAAGAAGGATCTTCAGTCAATTTATAGTTGTAAACACTCACAAACAGCTGCTCAGCCTGTGCTTCCTGATATCTAGAGCAGAACAGTGTATATATATGTATGTGTATATATATATACATATCTATATCTATATCTATATCTATATATACATATATATATATATATATATATATAGTGAGGCTGTATCAGAGAGATAGCAGGGACTTCAAAGCAGACAGAGAAAGAGTGAAAAAAAACAAATTTGACTAAAAAGAGTAAAGGGGAAAATACCATTCAACACCATTTTCTGGAAACTAAACTCAAAGGACCATAATCCTCATTTTTAAGAAAGTATTGAAGCACAGTTATAGGGAAATGTAGAAAAAAATGACTCCTTAGCTAAACTTGTTCATATTTCAGTAAAAGTTAAAAGCAATCTAGTAACTCTAAAATGACTCAAGCTACTCATGTGTCTTTGAATATAGGATACGAAGTCTGAAAATTTCTAACTCTGACCTTTGTAAAGTATACACGACACAGAAGAAACAATATGTTTTGAGTATTTTTTCTCAGACCTAGACAACCTTAGGGTTTACATGGGAACAGATTTCATCAGCTCAAATAGAGAATGGAGTGAGAGAGGGTAAGAGTTTCAAAATGGGAAAAGAAAAGACAAAACCAAACCAAACATAGAAAAGCAGGTCTGTCGTTTCCTTGGGAAATCCTTTTACTGGGAAATAATTGTCTTTCTACCTATAGTCAAGAAGACAAGGTAATAGGCTCATGCCTCTCCACATCGAGAAGGGAGAAAGCAGAGACCACACTGAGAGTAAGAACAGGCTGATTTTTTTTTTTTTTTTTGCGGTATGTGGGCCTCTCACTGTTGTGGCCTCTCCCGTTGCGGAGCACAGGCTCCGGACACGCAGGCTCAATGGCCATGGCTCATGGGCCAAGCCGCTCCGCGGCATGTGGGATCCTCCCAGACCGGGGCACGAACCCGTGTCCCCTGCATCGGCAGGCGGACTCTCAACCACTGCGCCACCAGGGAAGCCCAGAACAGGCTGATTTTGAGATAAACTCTGAGCAGACACAGGTGGCCACGGTCTGGAATGAGGCAGTGGTCCAAGTGGGACCAGCAGCTCTCTAGGTGTTCCAGTGTCTCATCCCATCCTCTGAGTGTTGGCTGCTCTGGGTTTGGGGCCGCCTGTGCCATAAACTCTCTACTTCCTTTCTGGTGAGCTTATCTACTCCATGACCTCAACCCATCTATGTATATTGTATAGGCTAATATGTCCCACATGTATTTTTCCAAACCTGACATCCCCCTGAGCTCCAGATTCATTTTTCTGGCTACCTGCATGACAGTTCCTCTTGGGTATCTAATAGGCATCTCAGATTTTACATGACACGCCTTCCCAGCCCCTCGAGTCCCCCTGCAAACACCCCCAGATTAATAAATAGCACGACCATCAGCCAGGGTGTTCAAATCCAAACTTGAGCCTAGATTATTTTCGTCATTTCCCATTCCTCACCTCTGGTCCATAAAGCAGATCCTGTAGACTCATCCAGTTCATCTGAAATTTGTCTGCATCTCTTCATTTCCTGTACCAACACCGCAGTTCAAGCCCCCATTGTGTCTCTGGGCTGCTACAGTGATCTCTTAACTGGTCTTTCAGCTTCAACTGTCCTCATCCTCTACATTTTTCAATGCAGCCAGAGTCAGAGTAACTTGGCTTAAGCTTCAGAGAGCTTTATTCTACTTGATATTCAATATCACAAATTGACCTCCAGCCTGGACCGTACGTTTTTCAGTCCTTCTATTGAGGTAATTTGGGGTTTGGGGTACCATGTTACCTTAATGGAAGAAAGAGTACAGTAAAAACACCTACATTTGCACATGTTGTAAGGGCAGTCTGCCTGTCCAGCATGGTGACTAGGGAGTCACCCCTATGTTTGTGTGCAGGCCAGCCTGAGGCTCAGTTACCATTATCACTGTTGCTCAGGGTGAGCTTGTCAAAGAGGGACCCTGCCAAGCTGGCTTCTGGGGTCTCCATCTTGCTTCCCAGAATCAACAAACACTAACATTTACATATTTTAGTGAACTCAGAGTTTTCAGGTAAAGTTGAAGGACCCTTTATTTTAATCCCTGTCCCATCCCATTCCTCCAGAAGCAACGCTACTGTGATTTTTATACCGTGTTTTTATACTCCTGCTATTCGCAGGCACCCGCATTCAGCAGGGCCTCACCTCACCACCCCCCATATACCCACATTGTTTATAAGGGGAAGATGGATTTTGCACTTTCCAGGGCCCCATGGAATGCCTTCTCCCTCCCTCTGTGGAGATCCTGAGCTGCATGTGGGTGTGGCATGGGTGGGTGGAGAGCCTCCTGGATACCTGTTTTAAAAAGTGAGCGATTTGCACAAGGAACCAAGGAGAGACCTTTATTTCTTTAGGAACCAAATAACTTTATTGGAAGAAACGGAAAAAGTGGAAGAAAAAAACTTAAGTGATAACGTAAAGTCCAGGAAAAGAGAGTCCTGCACTTGTTGCAAAAAACAAACAAACAAAAAAAACCCCAAAAACTTAAGCGAACTTCTTCTGAAAGGGCAGTATTGCCGTCTGCATGGCAGGCACGGTGACCAGGGCTCTGGTCACCCCGTGGCTCTGGGGAGGTCCAATCCAGGCTCAGTTCTTGTCGCTGTCGCCCAGGGTGAGCTTGTCAAAGAGGGACTCTGCCAGGTCGACGTCCGGGGCCCCCATCATGCTCAGGGTGGTGACATGATCCTCCAGCTCTCTGATGAACGCCACCTGCTGGCTGAGGTAGTGAGTTGCCAGGAAGTGGCACAGGTGGTGGTCGCTCTTGTCGGTGGCCAGCTGGTACAGGTAGAGCAGGCTCTGGTACACGCACTTCTCCAGGAACAAGGCGCACTTCATGGCCTTGAGGCCGCTGTTCCAGTTGTCACTGACTGGCTTCCCGATGTCGTGGAAGTCGAGGCGGCCCCTGCGGTTGTTCTGCAGGCGTATCAGGTTCCAGACCTGCGAGCTGTGCTCGCTGGAGCGGTACACGAAGAACCAGGTGAAGTACTTGAAGGGCACGTCGCCATTGCGGCGGAGGTAAAAGGCCACGTCCAGGCAGAACATGGAGGCGTGGAACTCCAGGGTGAAATGGCTGTTGACGGCGGCCTCGCAGTCGGGGTGGTAGTTCCAGCGCCCCTGCGAGGGCGGCGCTTGCTTCATGGTGGACGGCTCGGGCATCGTGGCGGGCGTGAAGGCCAAGGTGAAGGCGGAGCCGCGGGGCCTGCAGTCGCTGCCTCGGAGCTCTCCCGTGTGGTCGAAGAGGGCGGCCGCTCTGGGACAGACCGGAAATGGGGTCCGTTACGGGAGGTAGGCGCTGGGCTTGCGGTTCTGTTACCGGAAGTGGTCGTGTGGGGTGGGCGGGGCACGAACGCTGCTGCCACGTTCCATCACAGCCTGGGTGAGGCAGGGTGACTTTGACCTGCGCACCAGGTATCTATTAAGTTTTTAACTTTGCAAAAGTATTTGTTTCCAAGGACTTTCTCTTGTTCTCTAATTGTACCCTCTTATAGCACCGTGTTCTCATTTTATAAACCCATTGTCTCCCTTAAAATTCTGAGAATATGAATTTGTAATTTTTGGTACTGTTCTCTTCCGTTTCCTGTATTATAGTTGTTTTTTTCTCCAGAAATAGTTCTGTTTGTTCATCATGATCTTCTCTTTGACTTTCCTCAAATATCTGGCAAACATTTGTCCATTCGTATCTGGGAGTAAAGGAGTCATGTGATCAGCCAAGGTAACTAGCATGGATCTGATCTACAGTTGGGACGCCCATTTCATAAGAGACTTCTCCTCTGAATGGAGGGGCTCAGTGTGTCAGTTAGGGAGTCTTTTCTATTCGGGGTACATGGTGTGGAGCTTGTAGGTAAGATAGGGAGCATCCCAAGTGCCAATAAGCTTGGCATTTTCTGACATTAGAAGACTTTCGTGTATCTCTTCTGTAATAGATTGTGTCGTTCTGTTTTGTTTCTTCCTCTTCTGCTGAGCGGGTCTGCGGTTATCTGAAACCTGCTCTCGTATGGGTTCCCTTCCTGAGCCTTTGAATGACATAAGGAGACTATCACCCCATCGCCTGCACCACCACTGTGCACTGGATCTTAGTCAGAACAAAAAATAAAAATGTACTGTCTTAGGCCAGCAAGACTTGGGATATTTGTGACAGCAGTTAGCCTACCCTGACTAGTTCCCCAAAGGAAGTTCTGGATGACTGCAGGTTATAAGCCGTTGTAAGCTTATAGCATTTCCTCTTGGTGCAAATGCAGATCCCAAAGTTAAACAGTCTAGATAGAGCCGAATCGTCATGCTCTTATTTCTTTTGCTAAATTCACCAATAATATATATCAGTCCTGCTCCCTTTTTCCCTCCTGGAGAGTGGAATGAAAAATCCCTCAAAGACCCATGAAGCACAAGGAGTAAGTTTTTCCATTTCCCTCAGTGCTGGGGAACAAACCCAGGCTGGTCCTCAGGTGCCCGGCCTTAAGCCGACAACAGGAGGCATAAGGGGTGGGACTGGGACTGGCTGACCCCTGAACCAGTCAGCTATGGTGAGGGAGATGTGGGTCAGGTAGGAACGGGGGCGGCCCCGGAACCACATAACTGGAGGATGTGTTTGTGTGGGGCAGCTCCCCCGAAGAGGAGGATACTGGTCCAGAGCTGGCAGCGGAGCTAGGGAGATGGTCCAGGGATTGTCCCAGTTAGCCTTCCGTGTTGGAGTGTGAGGGCTGTAGACTGGAGGGAGTCCCAGACCTGTGTGTGTCTCCTCCACCACAGAGCACGCCGGGCGCTTAGCACCACATTTGCTGAGCAGTTCCTCGCCTTTGGAAAAGAGGAGAGAGAGAGAAAGGAGCAACAACAGTGGGCTCAGAAAGGCCTGGAACAACCAGTTTGAGACATCTGTGGGGGTGGAAAATGGCTTCAGCTCCCAAACGCAGCCTCTGGAGTCCCTGGGGCAGGGTTGCCTGGCAGTGCTCTCCATGAAGGCCAGGGTTCGGGAGCCTGGCCGCAGTGAGCACCGGTTAACCAATGGGACCAGGGCACCAGTCCCAGTGAAAGATTTGATGAGTCCTCAGCAGACCCGGTGATTCCCTGCCTTCTCACTAATCCTCGCCATTCCGTGAGGGAGGATTGTTTTTATCATCTCCCACACGAGGATACTGAAGTCTGCGATATAAACTTCTTGTGCAAGACGATGTGGAAACTGGAGTAAAGTCAGATCTGACTCTCAGCTACACCCCTAGTGACCTCAGTCAATAAAATGGGGTATACACAGGACACTGTGTCATGTGGTTTCTTGAGGCCTCTCCCAGGTTTACATAATGAGAGAACAAAGAGGTGCAGACAGACAGCTGTTCTGATTGTGTAGCAGCTCAGTTACCCCCCTGCCCCCCTTTTCGGCACAGTCCTGACCTTCAGCGAGGCCAGCTTTCCCGTACCCAGCCATACAGGACAGTTTCTTCTTGCTCAGCTTCTACTAGGAAAGAAGCTTAAGTAAATTTTTTAAAATTTATGAAGAACCACAGTTTGAGATGGAACAAAACTTTTCCTCAGCAGGCCGCCAAGCCCCTGAGCACGGCCGGGACGAGGGTGTTGAAGCTGGGCATCACTCCTGTCCTGTGCCTCCTGGCCAACCCCTCCAGCTGGGTTGTTCGTGATTTACATTCTGCTGGTCTCATGGATAGGTGACATTTCCTCTTCAGTTTGTGATCTCTCATCCTCTTTCAATGGGGGTCATCAATATTTCATCCTAGGGTTAGAACAGAGACCTGGGTTGCCTTTCCACGTAGACTACAATCAGTTTTCTAGAGAATTATTGAGCACCTCTCTCCCAAACTCCTGTCCCTTGGTCGATTCTCCACATAACCATTGACACGTGTGTATGCTTCTTTGCAACCAGAGTGTACTTTGTGAGGTCTTATGAAGATCACCACCCGTCTCCCTCTCTCCACAGTGTGATGCACGTAAATCCGCCAAAATTGCTCACTGGTTCTGTGTACCTCTTTGGCGTAACTAAACCACACTTCTCCAATGTGGACCCTAATTCTTCACACCTGAATTTTTAATCGGGGGGGGGCGGGGAGGGGTAGGGCTGAGAGGTCAGAAAACCACCCATGTTGTGCATTTAGTGGCCAGCAGTGGACTCAGACCCATTTCTTATAGAAACGAGCACAAAGAGCAGTGGGGATCATCACTGGTCCTCAGTGCTTTCCTGACCGTTATTTTATGATTGAGCACGTGTTGTTCAAAAATCCAATACCTCAGTTGTACTTCTTAATCCCGAAGGAGTTCTAATGATTCCTCTGTCCCATGAGGCCAGAGACTGTGACTCCCTTGTGGAGCCTTCTAGTCTAGCTGTGGTCCTGCGATTACTGACTGCTTCTCAGATGCTCCGTTTGGCCCAAGGAGGGGTGAAGAAGAACCGCTACAGGAGGAAGGTAAACAACACAAGTCTTGGGGGTGGGCTCAGCCCCTCAGTTAGTGACGCTATTGTCCAGAAATGCCTGGGGCCCTCACATGCGCCATACTGCTTGAGGCAGCCCTCCCAGACATTTCCCCTTTGGGAGCCAGTATTGTGATTGGACCCGCCCCCCACCACCACCACCACCTTGCGGTTCGTATTATGATTGCAAGACGCACTTCAGTGACAACCATCAGGGAACTTTGAAAAAAAAACATGGTTTATGGCTCACAGGTCCTGGAGGACACATGGCACGCGTGGAGCCACACAGCGAGGTCATGGGTAAAACGAGAGTACGTGTGCAGGCCTGGGGTCCTTTATTGGGGTCTAGCATGGGATGCCTGGGGTTTCCCAGGTTCAGTCTTTATTGGTGAATTTAAAACATGAGCGGGAATGAAAATGCCAGAAAGGAAAAACAAGTGGTCAGATGGTCAGTTCCCTAAGTGGACCAGAGATCTCCGAAACAAAGGAAGCTTCTGGGGCGGGGCCACCTGGCTCTTCCTCTAGTCCTGTAACTGGCAGTGTGTTTATTCAAGATAGCTGTCTTTGATGTGGGTGCCTAGGCAATCCGAAGCTTAAGCTCAGGCACTTTCATTACAAGAAAAAAAAAAATAATCCTAAGTCAGCTGCTTACAGGACAGTCCCCCCTGTGATGCTGAAGCATCTGAGTTAGTGGTGAGGACGTTAACAGCCTTCAGTCATTTGTAGGCGGGGAGCTGTCTGGTTTGGAGCGCACACCGTGGCCTGCTTCCGTGGGGAAATATGATACAGTGCTGTCCTGCTGTCGGCAGGGGACAAACTCACAGTCTGACGAGCCTCTTGGTATAGGGTAGGGTCAGCCAGCAAGGACTTAGCAAGTTCTGCAAAATCATATCATAGTAGGTTGTCCCCCAATGCCATCGGGGCAATGCGTTTATTCCACTGTTTCTGGAAAGTCTGAATCTGCATGGCAGCGTTCCGCAATATAAACTGGGAAGTCGGGCCACCTGGGTGAGCAGCTAGGCCTCCAGCTGGTGCCGTGGCCCTGGGGTGTCATCTCTGGTATAGGACGCATAGGCATCTCCAGCGGTGAACTCTTGGGTGGGGCGGTATTGTCTGGAATGGTATCCTCTCCAGCAGTGAGTCTGTCTCACTCAGAGGTGAGGTCCTCTGGAGTGGTGGCCACCCAGGGGCGGGTGCATGCTCCCACGTGGCTATGCAGTTGGGGTATTGATCATGGGCTGGGCATAGGCTAACCTGATATAACTTAGAGGCTTCCCCGAGGACCGAGCTGCACATCTGATGCCTGCTGCTAGTGGAACAAAATGTTAAGAGCTCTCTGGGGTCATCAGGGGCACATTTAGCAACAGAGTGGGTTGCTGTCCTTTCCTTCCCGGAGGAGGAGCTCATCCAAGCACATAAAGATTCTGGGCACATTTATATCCCAGGCTACGGGAGATCTTATGGATGCTACTTAGGCATTCCTGGGCTCAACCCATGAGGGCAACCAGTGGACAAATCCTGGAAGCACAGTCCCTGTACCCAGGTGGGTTTTATGTACGAGCCATCATAGGGCCAGTTAGCTTGTAGCACTGTTTGATGTTGAAATTGGGCAAGTGTCATTTAGACACTGCTTCCAGGGGCCCCTTGCCTATAAAGGGATGCGATCCCTTTGCCGCTCAGACTCAGTGGCACACTAGCCTGAGCCCTTCCAACAGGGCTCGCCAGCATTCCCTGCTTTTCCACCCTGTGGTGCTACTGTGGGCCGGAGCAGTGTTTTTACAGCAGTATATCTGGGTGAGGGTTAGGCCCAAGGGCTCTACCAGCAACCCTATCACCCAGACGGTACAAAGCAATAAGAATAGCCGTCACCAGATGGAGCGCTGACGTTTGAAGGAGCTTGGGTCAGGGTCCTTCTGGATGAGCTATCTGTGTATTGCTTAATGGCTGAGCGCGGTTGCTTGGTGGGGGAAAGTACAGGGTCGCCTTGTCTGGCGTGGGGTCAGGCCATGACTCGTAGCTTGCTCGGCATGTTCTCATCCCCCAATGTGGCCTGTGTCCACCAAGCAGAGCTCCTTTCCCTCTTTCAGACCCCCAAAGTGCGCCACTGGTTGGTCCCGAGGCGATGGCTGGTACTTCCTCTAAGGTAGGTGGGGCGTTCAGTTTCATTAGGCAGCTCTTGTAGCCACTGTATTTGGTGAGAGCGGCCGGTGTGGAGGTGGCTGCTTTTGGAGAGTCGTCACCGTTGGCAGGATCTCCAAAGAGATGATCTCGCACTGACTTGGTGGGCTTGTGGCCTGTGGGGCATTCAGTGGTGAGGGGACCATATTGGACTCTCTGCCCTCGGTCGGGCTATATCAGAGGGAAGCCGATGGTTAGATGATTAAAAAGAAAATCATAGCAGCACAGGGAAGTGGAGTCAGAGGTCAAAATTTAAAGGGCATCGTGCTAGAGTGTGAAAGCTCGAGACCTGCCAGAAATGACCCGAAGTGGCATTTTGGAGGGTGTGTGATAATTGTGTACTAATTGGTATGAGGGGTATAAAGGCTCAGGGGGTGAGAATTAAGCAAGATGAGGGCCTGCGGCAAGAGTTCCCTCCATTTCGAGAACCACTTGCTTGAAAATCATTTAAGTAGTGTCTCTTTAAGAAGGTCATTAAGATGCTTGATGAGGCCAGCCACCTGGGGGCGGGAACCTAGATGGAAGTTTGGAAGAATGCTGGGTGAGAGAGCCCACTGTTGAATCTCCTGAGAGGTAAAGTGGGCGCCCTGGTCAGAGTCAGCAATGGTTGGCGATCTGAAGGGAACAGCAGTGAGGGTAGTAAGGAAAGAGATTACCTGTTTTGGGGAGGAATTGTGGGTGGAGTTCACCAAGAGAAGCCTCGTGTCAAGTATCCGTGACGGTGATGGGTTATGTGGAAGCCCCAGCAGAGCGGGAGTACGGTCGGTCTCCCCGGGGGAGTGGGTCCCCGTTGCTTGGCTTGGGTGCAGAGAACGCGCTCATCTATCACCACCTTGGCTGCCGCCGAGGAGGGGGGGCGTCCCCTCGCACGAGCACGAGTTGTTAAGGCACGAATTCCCCGATGACCTGAGGTTGTGCGGGTCCCTTTCACAGCTGGGGAGAAGGGTCGGTACCCTGAGGCATCTACGGGGCCGAGAGTGGAGGGCTGAGTGAGGGGGTCTGACCGCAGTATTCCTAAAAGTGGCCTCAGGTGTGGAGCGGTTAGC
This sequence comes from Hyperoodon ampullatus, assembly GCF_949752795.1. Taxonomy (NCBI): domain Eukaryota; kingdom Metazoa; phylum Chordata; class Mammalia; order Artiodactyla; family Ziphiidae; genus Hyperoodon; species Hyperoodon ampullatus. Next base: position 34,215,135 of record NC_136913.1, read on the forward strand.
GTGAGCAGAAACGTGAGAATTGATGAGAGGGGGTGGGGATTCTCCTAGTTCCTTGCGTACCTTGGAGCCCCAGATGGCCTTGCCTCGTATGAGAAGAGTGTCCCTTAGCCATTGGCCAGAGCAAACTGCAAGGCTGTTAGCAACAGCCCAGGAGTCTGTGAAAGGCCCTTTTTTGTGGCCTCCTTAAGGGCTGAACAGCTACAGGTTCTGCCAGTTGGGCTGAGCCAGGAGTGTCCCCCTGGAGCAGAAAGGTGCCCGAGGCCGGGTGGATGACGCAGCCCTCCAGCGAGCTGCGTGGCATGCAGTGATGGCAGCGCCCTTGGAGAAGAGCGCTAACTCCCTGTCCATTTCAGACAGTTGGTCCCAAGGGGCTCCCCAAGTAGCCACAGGAGGAGAAAGCGGGGTGGGGTGGGGGTGGGGGCTGTCCCTTCTCGAGGCTCTCCGGCAAGGGGCTGAGCATGGGGGAAAGCACATCCTCCTGTCATGTGGAAAGGCCTTTGACCTCAGGTTTAGCCCTCCCCTGAAGGTACCGTTTCCCTGTGACCAAGGAGGCATCAGTGGCCGTGCTGAGCTTTTCTCTTAAGAGGCATCTCTAACCCAGGGCACTTGAGGACTTGTGTTCAGAGTGATACCAGGTGCGGGCTGGCTGGGGCTCAGTTCCTAAAAGAGCCCAAGAGGCTGCCGAAAGCTGGTGCCCAAGGGGAGGATACGGGCCTGCCGCTGGGGTAGGTGCTTAGTCCACAACCCCATAGGAAGCCAGGTAGACTCCTGTTTGGTCCCGAGACTCCAGGAGGCCAGTTGACATGGAATGTGGAGCCAGTGGGGACTAAAGGTAAGACTTGCTGGACTGCGTGCTGGCCGCCTTGCAAAGCACACCTGTTGGGCTTTGCCCCAGCGGAAGGTGGGTGACTTGCGTGTGATTGCATATACGATAGGGCGAGATGAGGGATGTGTTGCCACCAGAACATGAAACGGCCTAATAGGTGTTGTGCTTGTCTGAGTGTAGTGGGTGGTTTAATGGTGAGTAATTGATGTTTGCCTGTTGGGGAAATTTCTCAGCCCTTAGAGGACTAGATGATGCCCAGAAACAAGATAGATGAGGCCGGGCCTTGGCTCTTGAGGTCCAGGTGGTGTGCGAAGGGATGCAAATCTGCCCATACTGCTTTCTCAGAGGAACCCTGAGCATAATGTCATCAGTATAATGCCCAAAACGGCACCTTTCCAACTGTAAGGTGCTTAAGTCCTGGTGGCAGAGGTTATGTGTGGTTGCAGGGCCGTTTCAGTATCCCACTGGGAAGCACGTAAATGTATAATCTGCCCCCTTCAAAAGTGAAAGCAAACGGAGCCTGGGATTCCTCCAAGATGGGAACAGAATAGAACATGTTAGTAGGTCAGTGAACACAGAGGACGCTCCTTGGGCCGACTGTACATCCTCAGTCAGTTCTATATTATTAGGAACATCCTCAGTCAGTTCTATATTATTAGGAATTGGAGCCTTACTGGGGAACCTGAGCCACTGAGGTGTTGATGGTCAACGGTGAGGTGCCTTTGGTTGCTGGCTGGCTTAAGTACTGGCCAGATGGGGCTACTGAACGGGGAGATGGTGGCTTCATGACTCCACTCTCAAGCATATCTTTATTGACAGGGCGTAGGCCTTCAGTGTCCTGTTTAAGTCGCTCTTGGGGAATGTTTACCATCTTGACCAGGGGAGGAAGAGTCCCTGGCGTCCATTTGGAGAGTCCCACCAGGAAGGCCAAGAACTTGGGCTTATTCCATGTGGCACGGTGTTGTGTCAGTACCTCCATGCCTATAATAGGAAAGAACGAGCTGGGGGGCCACCACCAGAGGAAGCCATTTGAGGTGAAGGGTCCCAGTCGTGATATGCGAATAGGTTTGTGAAGCTTTGATTGTTTTACCAGCAATGCCCTGTAGGTAAAAGGGGATACAGAGGGATTGCCTAGAATGACAGTGACTTGGGTCCCCATGTCTAGTAGGGCCAAAAAGGACTGTGCATTTTTATTGTCCTAATGGGCCACCAGAGTGGTACAGGGGTAATTGTTCCCAGGTGGTGGGACAAGCCCCTGGGAGCGGCTGATTTCCTAGGGTAGGAGCTTAAGTGGCTGCCAGTCCTGGAGGTTAGGGAAGGGGGCAGAGGGGGTAGCGGGGACGGGCTTGGGGCTAGAGGATGGATGGCGGAAGAGGGCCGTAGCTGGGAGAATGTGAGTTTCGGGGCCTGGAGTTTAGAGAGTGGCTGTCCTGAGGTTAAGTAGCCAGGAACCCCAGGTTTTCCTAACTCCCAGTAGAGGTCTTGCCTGTGTATTCCCATAAGGGACACAATTAAACCAGAGGTTTATTAGGAAGGGAGTGGGGAACCCTTTCCATTGAGGGAAATTTGTTCGAGGGAGACCTTTCTGGAGCAGTGGTGATGGAGGGCCTTGAGTGTGACGTATTGGGGCATCTGGGCAGCAATCTCCTGTGTGTCTGGCAGCCATGTCAGTGCCCTCCAGTTGCCTGATGGATGGTTTCAGGAATCCCCTCGAAATGTAGTAGGGCTGCCCTGTAATTAGGGGGGCGCCTTGTAAAAAGAATTCTCTGGACTTAGGGTCAGATGGGGCCTCTTCAGGGTTGGAAATTCAGGGAGTCATTTGGGTCACTGTGGTGATGGAAATGACAAAGCCATTGGATCATGCCACTTTTGCACAGCAGGAGGCATGGAGGACCCTCGTGTACATTAATGGTCAGTTAAGGCCTTTTTAATTAGTGGTCTGACTGTCTCATTAGACCGTATGGCCTTGATCACGGCTGCTCTGGGGAGCTCATTGAATTATTATGGCAGCAGTGACATTTTGGCATGGATACCGCAGGCAACACACGACAGAGGCAATACGCAAAAGCACGTAGCAGCATGGCAGACCTGCAGCAAGCGGTGTTCCGTTCCCAGGTGGTGTTCCCCACCTGTGTTGGTCAGCTCGTAAGCCAGTCGCAGCTAACGGGTATTCCTCTTGATTAACTGCACAGGCAATCATGCAATCCTGCCAACAAGGCCAGTTGTTTTGTGCTGGTCTCAACCTACCAATAGTGATCTATTGGCTAGAAAAGCCTAGGGGCACTCACCTGGGCCTGAGGTGGGCCCTCACAGACATTTCCCCTTTCAGAGCCAGTGTTGTGATTGGACCCGCCCTTGCGGTTCTTATGACGGCAACAGCCATCAGGGAACTTTGGAAAAACAAAAAAGAAAACCAAGGATTATTACTCACAAATCCTGAAGGATACATGGTACACCTGGGGCCACCCAGCGAGGTTGCGGCAGAAAGGTAGTGGGCCTGGGGTTCTGTCTTTAGTGGAGTCTAGGATGGGGTGCCTAGGGTTTCACAGGCTCACTCTTTGTTGGCGAATTTAAAACATACGGGTGGGAATTAAAACTCAGGAAGGGAAAAACAAGTGGTCAAACGGTGAGTTATCTAAGTCGACCAGAGATCTGCAAAACGAAGCTTCTGGGGCGGGGCCGCCTGGCTCTTCCTCTAGTCCTGTAGCAGGCAGTGTGTTTATTCAAGATAGCTGTCTTTGAAGTGGGTGCCTAGGCAATCCGAAGCTTAAAGGTTCCCTTTTGTTCACACCCTCTCCAACATTTGTCATTTCTGTGCTTCTTGACGACAGCCATTCTGACAGGCGTGAGGTGATAGCACATTGTGGTTTTGATTTGCATTTTCCTGATGATTAGCGATGTTGAGCATCTTTTCAAGTGCCTGTCTACCATCTCCACTGCAAGTTACTTTATAAAAGAAACAGACTGTACATATTCTATAAAGAAATAAATCCAGGGCTTCCCTGGTGGCGCAGTGGTTGAGAGTGTGCCTGCCGATGCGGGGGACACGGGTTCGTGCCCCGGTCTGGGAAGATCCCACATGCCGCGGAGCGGCTAGGCCCGAGAGCCATGGCCACTGAGCCTGCGCGTCTGCAGCCTGTGCTCCGCAACGGGAGAGGCCACAACAGTGAGAGGCCCGTGCACCGCAAAAAAAAAAAAAAAAAAAAAAAGAGGCACAACCTATTATATATAAAATAAGCTACAGGGATATATTGTAAAACACATGGAATATAGCCAATATTCTATAACAACTATAAATGGAGCATAACCTTTAAAAACTGAATGACTACATTGTACACCTGCAACTTAGGTAATATTGTATATCAACTATATTTCAATTAAAACAGGAAAAAAAAAGTAGCATGTGGTAGGCAGAATAATGTCCCCCCAAAGATATTTACACCCTAATCCCTGGAATTTGTGAATATATTACTTTACATGACAAAAGGGAATTTGTCTGTGTGATTAAATTAAGAGCTTTGAAATGGGGAGATTGTCATGGATTTTGTGGGTGGGCAAAATGTATTCACATGGGTTCGTAAAAGAGGAGAGATTTTCCCAGTTAATAGTCAGAGGAAGATGTAACTGTGGAAGAATAGTGATAGAGATGGGCATTGCTGACTTTGAAGACTGAGGAAGACGGATACAAACCAAGGAATGTTGGAAGCCTCTAGAAGCTGAAAAAGGCAAAGAAACAGATTTTACCCTGGAGCTTCCGGAAGGAATTAAATCCTGAATCCACCTTAATTTTAGCCCAGTGAGACTTGTGTTAGACTTCGGACCTACAGAACTATAAGAGAAATGTGTGTGGGGTTTTTTGTTTTTTTCCCATGGCACATGTTCCTTGATTTGATTTGATTTGATTTACAATGTTGTGTTAGTTTCAGGTGTACAGCAAAGTGAATCAGTTGCACATACATCCTTTTCTTTTTAAAGATTCTTTTCCTGTATGGTCATTACACAGTATTGAATAGAGTTCCCTGTGCTATACAGTAGACCCTTATTAGTTATCCGTTCTATATATAGTAGTGTGTATATGTCAATGCCAGTCTCTCAATTTATCCCTCCCTGCTGGTAACCATAGGTTTGTTTTCTACATCTGTGACTCTGTTTCTCTTTTGTAAATAAGTTATTTGTACCATTTTTTTTAAGTTCCACATATAAGCGGTATCATATGATATTTGTCTTTCTCTGTCTGACTTACTTCTCTCAGTACGACAGCCTCTAGGTCCATCCATGTTGCTGCAAATGGCATTATTTCATTCTTTTTTATGGCTGAGTAATATTCCATTGTACATATGTACCACATCTTCTTTATCCATTCCTCTGTCGATGGACATTTAGCTTTCTTCCATGTCTTGGCTATTGTAAATAATGCTACAGTCAACATTGGGATGCATGTATCTTTTCAAATTATGGTTTTCTCTGGATGTATGCCCACCGTGGTATTGCTGGCTCCTATGGTAGTTCTCTATTTTGTTTTCTAAGGAACCTCCATACTGTTCTCCATAATGGTTGTACCAATTTACATTCCCACCAACAGTGTAGGAGGGTTCCCTTTTCTCCATACCCTCTCGAGCATTTATTGTTTGTACACTTTTTGATGATGGCCACTCTGACTGGTGTGAGGTGATACCTCCTTGTAGTTTTGATTTGCATTTCTCTAATAATTAGAGATGTTGAGCATCTTTTCATGTGCTTTTTGGCCATCTGTACGTTTCTTTGAAGAAATGTCTAGGTCTTCTGCCCATTTTTCTATTCGGTTGTTTGTTTTTTTTGACATTGAGCTGCATGGACTCTTTGTAAATTTTGGAGATTAATCCCACGTCGGTTATTTCATTTTCAAATCTTTTCTCCCTATCTGTGAGTTGTCTTTTCATTTTGCTTATGGCCTTTTATGTTACCCTTGATTTCAGTACTGTACTTCTGACTTATAGATGACATTTCTGCATATGGAGGTGGTTTTCCATCCTTTTTCAGTGGGAAAGATCAATAGCTCATTGTCAAGGTAAAGAAGAGATGTGCATTGCCTTTCCTTGTTGGACTGAAGGACGTTTTAGGGAAAGGTGTTTGACCCCCTTCTCCCGACCTAGTTTCCCTTGGTCAATTCAACTAATAGCCATTACTCTTTCTATATGCTTATTTCCAACGAGAGTGTACTTTTGTGAGGGCTGCACAGTGTTTTATTCCCCCCTCCCCTGTCAACACTTTGGAACACATAATAGGTCTCAAATAATTGTTTAGTAGATTAACTACTAGTTATGTGGCTTAACTAAACCAACACCTCAAATGTGGCCCACAATTGCCCACTGACATTTTTTCTATTATTATTATTTTTTAATTGAAGTACAGTTGATTTACAATGTTGTGTTAATGACAAGTATTCCAAATTACAGGTAAGAATTTTTTTTTCTATTCATGTTGGAGTGAGTCAAGGGAATAAATAAATCAGCTCTTTGTTTCCCTCTTGAGCCAAAAACCAGTTGAGACATAAGACACGAGAATCAAATAGATAAGAGAGAAAAATATCAGCTTTGTCACTCTAAGATTGAATTGTACAATGAAACGGAACATATGGCCATAATGAGTCCCCCAGAACCTCCCTTCCTGACAGCATGTCTGAGAACGCAGCCTCCCACTTGCAGGGGGAAACCTTTCCTGGGGAACTTACCACAGGGAGTTTGTGAGAGAGGGTGAATCTTTGGGGTGGCGGGGTAGAGAGAGAGAGAGACAGACGGACAGAAGGGGTAAAGCTAAAGAGCCACACTGTGTTAGGTGGGTCTTCTGAGAGGCAGACTCTGAGACACAGGAGTGCAAAAATTTTATTGAGACATAAAGTTTTGAAAGATAGAAGAAGGAGAAAGCACAATTGGGCAGGAGAGCCTGGGATCTCAATGCACCTTTGACAAAATGTCTGCCAACCCATTGGGGAGCTCCACAGCAAGCACTGTCTATTAAAGGGGTACCACTTTGGGCTGAAATGCCAGGCCTCGGCACTCCTGCTATGTTCAGTCATTGGTTGGGGCTGCCCAAGAAGAAGAACATGGCTTTCAAACTCTGGAGGCTGTCAACTAACTTCACTTGTTGCAACTCACTGTCAAGTTCTTTCTGGAAGGGGGATCCGAGTGGCACCCCTCCAGGGCTGCCACACAGACCTACTGTGTTCCTTTTCCTACTGTCTCTGATTAGAAAAGTTACTCTTTCATCCCTGAAGAGGAATGGACAAGGGAGCAGAGAGAAGCTAGCTGTGTTGCTCCCATGTGTTTCTTTCTCAAGGAAAGAAGTGGAAACACAGAAAGAAATACCAGTTAAGGAAAGGTCCTTTACACAAAGATGAGACATAAGAAATAATTCCCTCTGCTTCTTGCAACTAATAGCACGTAATCCCAGTTGCCTTCTGAAAAGGTCCTGTTAACTGGAGAGCTTTTTATATTTCCGAGCCAGAGATCTGGAGGGGACGCTGCGTAGCAAGATGGAAGAGAAAATAAGTAGGGGTGAGGATGACAAGAATGGAGCCAATGACGCTGGGCACTGTATGGAGGAAGGACAGAGAGAAAATCATTGTATCAAAGAAGGCTAAGAAGGGATTTGGGAGAAGATAAATGTCAGAGATATTAAAGTTGATTACTTTGGGTAGCATGTTATAAATTCCTTCTTGATCTCCACTGTGGAATCTTAAGAAAGTCTGCATTGCCCTCAGCTGCTCCTGTGAGAGTGGATTCTTCACAGGATGCTCAATGAGGTATTGACATGTATGCCTGGAGGAATATACCACGCAACAGAACTTAGTAGCTGAGACACAGTCTACCTTAGGTGTGCGTGATGCCAAAACCTATGCTGTCAACTGCTCAGCTTATACTGCTGTTGGTTGGCTTCCAAGGAGGGTGGCGGTGGTTCACAAAGTCAGTGGAACAGCTTAAAAATGATTTTTCCCTGAATATGCCAGAATTGTGGAGTTCCTTCTTGAATGGGCTTGTGTTCCAAAACCCGGGGTGTGGACCCAGAGAGTGGAGACACACTCTTTGTTTTCCGTAGTTGCTCCAGAGTAACTCTGCCTGGTTAGTCAACCCCCAAGGGTTCCCGTGACTTGGCAAAGAAGATAGCCGTGATCCTCCCTATCGTTGCATTCAGCCGTTACCATGGAGTTTATCCTGGGTCCCCCCTGGAATAGGTGACAGGTGATCAGAAGCAGTCCCTCTGGGTGGAACTACAAGCCCAGACAGCCGAACCAAAAGAAAGAAAATGCAGTCTCTGGTGAAGAGCAACGGAGAGAAGCTAAAAGCACAGACCCTGGATATATAAAATGAATACCCTCAAATCCTCCCATCACCGCCGTCATTGTTATTACTAAGAACAAGTCAATTGTAGGAGTCAGAAAAGGTCGGTCTCTGTCCCTTCCTTTTCCCCGAGGCTGCAGTGATGACTGCTCGCCCAGCTTCTGTCCAAACCCTGCTGCTTCTGGTTCTCTCCGGTCTTCATCTCCTGGCCTCGGTGCCCACTTTTCTCCTTCCGCTGCTAGTCCACTTTCTCCTCTTCCATAGGCCAGCCTTTGGTCTCCTCTTAGAATAACCATGGCAGCACAGAGCACGTAGTGTACTGAACTGCCACAGGCAGAGGCCAAACAAGAATGGGACAAGTATTGACCTCCCCTCTGGTTAGCAAGCACCATGTTTCCTTTTTGTTTTATATATATATATATATATATATATATATATATATATATATATATATATATATATATATATATATATATATATATTTTTTTTAGTGAAGTGTAGTTGATTTACAGTGCTGTGTTAATTTCTGCTGTACAGCCAAGTGAATCAGCTCTACATATATATATATATATTTCCTTTTTTTTTTACATTCTTTTCCATTATGGTTTATTATAGGATATTGAATATAGGTCTCTGTGCTATGCAGTAGGACCTTGTTGTTTCTCCATCCTATATATAAAAGCTTACATCTGCTAACCCCAGCCTCCCACTCTATCCCTTCCCCATCCCCTCTCCCTTGGCAACCACCGGTCTGTTTTCTACATCCGTGATTCTGTTTCTGTTTCATAGATAGGTTCATTTGTGTCCTACTTTAGATTCCACATATAAGTGATATCATATGGTATTTGTCTTTCTCTTCCTGACTTACTTCACTTAGTATGATAACCTCAAGTTGCATCCATGATGCTCCAAATGGCATTATTGCATTTTTTATGGCAGAGTAATATTCCAGACATCCTTCTAAAAATGCCTGTTCTGTTTTGATTAGCCGGCGTCCCATTTTGTGATTTGCCACCAAGAACCCTGACAAATACAGAGATTATGGAAGTTGTTAGATCGTAGAAGATTAGAGCCTGAAAAGAGTGTGGGGTGTCAGGTAAGAGAAGAGCTAATGGAGAGGAAAGAGATGTTCAGACTGAGTAAGAGCAGACGTCTAGGGTCAACTCGGAAATGTTTTACTTGTGAGACTCCCAGAAGGTGTGTCAAATCTAGGGGGAGTTTAGTGAAGGGGCAGTGAGTTCATCTGGGGACTTGTGGAATCTGAGTTTTCTGGGGACATCCAGAAGGAGATGTTTCACAGATGGCTGTGCAAACGTCATAGTCAAGGGAAGCACCTGGGAGTGGGGGCAGAGAGAGAGAGAGAGCGAGAGAGAATATGACTGGCCCATGGATGTGGCTGAATTGGAGGGGAAATATATATTGAGCAAGGGTTGAAGAGGCCAACAGCAGAATGCAGGAGGATGGTTAGCTTTACATAGTTCTCTCTAGATAAACCTTAGGTAAACCACGAAAGGACAAGGAAGGTAAGAAAAGAAGGGCACTGTTAAGAACTACGGAATGATCAAGCAGAGCAAGTGCTGAAAAGAGACTCATGGTAACGTGAATTAGTAAGCCAGTGATTCCTTTTGAGAGAGGAGTTTTGGTAGAGTTCCTTAAAGGGGAAAAATCTCTCCCTCCTCCTGTGTCGCGTAAATCCACCGCCTCTCCCCTGTCTCCTCTGGGTCTTCTTTCACTAACTGTATCCCAGTCCACTCCTGACTTTGTAACCTTTCCCACTCTGTTGGCTGCTCTGCAGTAAATGAACATAGCTAAGATACCCTTTCCACTGTTCTCCACTTGTAGAACTCCAGTTCCTCTTTGAAGACTCAGTGTCACCTCCACAGCGGATGTTGCCTAGGACCCAGGTAAGATTTAGACCCCTTTCCTCTCCTGCACTCACAGGGCACCTTGTAAGCCTCCTCTTTTAGCTCTTCCTCAGATAGATTGGTGGTATCTCTCTGTGTGTCCATCTTTTGCACCACGCTTGTGAGCAGGAACTGTGCCCGAGTCATATTATATTCCTAGTGCCAAGCATAGCGCAGAAAACTTCAAAGAATCCAGGATAATTTGTTGAAAGAATTTGGCTAAAAATTCTTGGCTCTTTTAATTGGGCCATTTGGCTAAAAATGTCCAAAGCTGCATGAATGCTCCCTCCTAGAATGTTTTATTTTAGGTTTATTTCTTGGATTACGGTTCTAAAAAATATTTTAAGGTGGAACTTTTACTTCTCCATCAACTTTATAGAAAAATTAAACTTTGGGGAGAAAGAAAATCATGCCCAGGGAATTAGCGCACAGAAAAAAAAGAATAGATCTCCTTGTTGCATGTGGCCTAGTTAATATCAGATATAACATGTTGTAAACCAAAAGTAATGTTACCAAAAAATAAACGTTAAAATACAGATGAAAGGGAAGGAGTCTATTCCTCCTCAGGCAAGGCAGTCGCTTTGCATATTAATGAAACTTAAATGACTCACAGTAAGAAAAATGATTGGAATAGATTGCAGTAACTTAAAAATGAGTACACTTTAAACAGCTTGTGTGATGACTATGTGATTATGGAGAATCAAAATGGCTAGTCCCACTCTGATGCTCCCAGAAGAGAGATGACTGCTGGCCCTTAATTAACAAAGCCACATGTGGAGCCCAGGAAGCTGTAGACACAAAGAAAGTTGACAGGTTGACTTTGTGAAATACGCAAAGATGTCAGTCTGGAAGGTGACAACTAGAATTCTGGGGCGTGTGAGGGTTAGGGATGTGTATAAAATCTTATAAACATCCAAGCCAGTCTAGAATATTCACTGAAAGTGACAAGAAAATGGAAGGAAACGGGAAAAGACAAAGAGCTGCATAAAGACAGGTGAAAAGTTTAAAATATTTGATGGCTTGAGATGACTTCGGGGCTTGTGGCAAATTACTGTAAAACATGGCTTGGCAAAGATTTCCTGTAACGTTTTAGGCTTTGCAGGCCCCAGGGTCTTTGTTGCAATGACTGACTGTGCAGTTGTAGTGCTAGTGTGTATGCAGCCACAGACAATAGGTAATAGATTGGGTGCGGCAGTGTTCCAGTAAAACTTTGTTTATCAAAACCCTTGGGGACCAGATTTGGCTTGCAGGCTGTAGTTTGCCAACCCGTACTCTAAAAACACCAGTTTGTGACAAAACAGCACATTGCGCAAAAGCTAGTATGTAAATATGTGTGTGTGATCGATAATTGTTGGTTCAATCATTGTTGTTCGGGTTTTTATTGTGCTTGGTATGTTTTTATTGTGCTTGGTCCGGTACTCACATGAGGGTATGGCTGAGTGAGTTGGTTAAATCGAGGCATCAGTGTTATTTTCCAGCGTCCCAGACGATTCCAAGGTGCAGCCACCACGTTTAACAAATAGGATGCTGAAGAATGCTACACAAAATTCAATGTGCCTATTATCCATCACCTTGGGTCCTGTTAAAATGCAGGTTCTGATTCAGTAGGTCTGAGGTAGAGCTTGGGATTTTGCATTTCTAACAAAGTGTCAGATGACACTGTCCTGCGGGTCCAGGGACCACATTTTGAGTAGCAAGGTGCTTGCACTGGCTTTCAATACCTGGGATGTCTTGGTCCTGCCCCTGAGACTGATGTAATTGGTCCTGGAGGTGTCCTGGGCATCGAGAGCTCTACAAACTCCCAGGTGGCTCTAAGGTGCGGCAAAGCTTGAGAACCTCTGTGCTCAATCCAGTGCGTGGTGACCTAAATTTTCGTTATTATGTCATCGGTAGCCCTGTTGGCCATTCTCCCCTTCCAATCCACCCATTCCTCTCCTTTTCAGGTCCAAACCTCCAGAAGATGGGTGGGATCAGGCTTAGCTTTTCATCCTTTCAGTCTTTGCCACCTCTGAGGAGTGGACTGTAGTTCAGGATGGAAAGAGGAGGGAGGCTCAGGCCACCTGGGTCGGGGAAGAATAAGCAGAACAGTTGTTCTAGGGGCCGATTTCAAGGGGAGGCTGGTTGAGACAAATGGGGACTTACCACAGAGGGCTGTCACAGCAAAACTCACCTCCAGGCTTGGGCCTGAGCTTGGGGCACTGAAAACAGCCATCTACCCTCCTGAAGCCTGGCAGCCACTGGCAGCCAAGCAGCTGGGAAGGATTTCTCCTTCTTGATATGCAGAGTGACACAGTTGGTCGAAAGGCAAGAGAGACCCCTAGTGGCAAAGTATAAAGGTGAAATCCTTTCATCAACAAGTCATAAACACCACAAATGAACTTAGCAGTAAGTGAATGATAATGATGGTAATGATGATAAGTGGTGGCTTACAAATAATATATGTCCTATATGTGCCAGGCACTGTTGTACGTATTTAGAAAACATTAACTCATTTAATCTCAGCAACCCAATGGGTTTGATGGCTTTTAAAAAATTTAGTTGATTGACAATATGTTTCTGGTGTACAGCAGAGTGATTCAGTTATACATATGTATTCTTTTTCATATTCTTTTTTCTTATTGTTTATTACAAGATATGGAATATAGTTCCCTGTGCTGTACAGGAGGTCGTTGTTGTTTATCTGTTTTGTGTAGAGTAGCTTGTATCTGCGAATCCCAAACTCCGAATTTATACCGCCTCCCCCCTTCACCTTTGGTAACCATAAGTTTGTTTTCTATGTCTGTGAGTCTGCTTTTGTTTTGTAAATAAGTTCATTTGTATCATATTTTAGGTTCCACATACAAGTGATATCATATGACATTTGTCTTTCTCTGTCTGACTTAACTTCACTTAGTATGATAATCGCTAGGTCCATCCGTGTTGCTGCAAATGGCATTCTTTCATTCTTTTTTATGGCTGAGTAATAGTCCATTGTATACCTATACCACATCTTCTTTATCCACTCATCTGTCGATGGCCACTTAGGTTGCTTCCATGTCTTGGCTGTTGTAAATAGTGCCGCTATGAACACTGGGTGCATGTATCTTTACGAATTATAGTTTTCTACAGATATATGCCCAGGAGTGGGGTTGCTGGATCATGCTGTAGCTCTATTTTTCGACTTTTAAGAAACCTACAGGGGCCTCCCTGGTGGCGCAGTGGTTGAGAGTCCGCCTGCCGATGCAGGGGATACGGGTTCGTGCCCCGGTCTGGGAGGATCCCATATGCCGCGGAGCGGCTGGGCCCGTGAGCCATGGCTGCTGAGCCTGCGCATCCGGAGCCTGTGCTCCGCAACGGGAGAGGCCACAACAGTGAGAGGCCCGCATACCACAAAAAAAAAAAAAAAAAAAGAAACCTACAGACTGTTCTCCACAGTGGATGCATCAATTTACATTCCCACCAACAGTGTTCCCTTTTCTCCAAACTCTCTCCAGCATTTGTTGTTTGTAGATTTTCTGATGATGCCCATTCTAACTGGTGGGAGATGATACCTCATTGTACTTTTGATTTGCATTTCTCTAAGAATTAGTGATGTTGACCATCTTTTCCTGTGCTTCTTGGCCATCTGTATGTCTTCTTTGGAGAAATGTCTTCTGCCCATTTTTTGATAGGGTTGGTTTTGTTGTTGTTGTTGTTATTGACTTGTATGAGCTGTTTGTATATTTTGAATATTAAGCCCTTGTCTGTCACATCATTTGCAAATATTTTCTCCAATGGGGTTGACACTTTTATTATCCCTGTTTTACATATGAGGAAACTGAGGTGCAGAGAAGTGAAATAACATGTCCAAGTTCCCCCAATTTAGTAAGTGGCTCAACTGGGATTTGAATCCAGTCAACCTGTGGTGAAGGATCCAAGACAGCGAACTGCTTCTCCAAAACAGGAGAGTAAGAAGGATCTTCAGTCAATTTATAGTTGTAAACACTCACAAACAGCTGCTCAGCCTGTGCTTCCTGATATCTAGAGCAGAACAGTGTATATATATGTATGTGTATATATATATACATATCTATATCTATATCTATATCTATATATACATATATATATATATATATATATATAGTGAGGCTGTATCAGAGAGATAGCAGGGACTTCAAAGCAGACAGAGAAAGAGTGAAAAAAAACAAATTTGACTAAAAAGAGTAAAGGGGAAAATACCATTCAACACCATTTTCTGGAAACTAAACTCAAAGGACCATAATCCTCATTTTTAAGAAAGTATTGAAGCACAGTTATAGGGAAATGTAGAAAAAAATGACTCCTTAGCTAAACTTGTTCATATTTCAGTAAAAGTTAAAAGCAATCTAGTAACTCTAAAATGACTCAAGCTACTCATGTGTCTTTGAATATAGGATACGAAGTCTGAAAATTTCTAACTCTGACCTTTGTAAAGTATACACGACACAGAAGAAACAATATGTTTTGAGTATTTTTTCTCGGACCTAGACAACCTTAGGGTTTCCATGGGAACAGATTTCATCAGCTCAAATAGAGAATGGAGTGAGAGAGGGTAAGAGTTTCAAAATGGGAAAAGAAAAGACAAAACCAAACCAAACATAGAAAAGCAGGTCTGTCGTTTCCTTGGGAAATCCTTTTACTGGGAAATAATTGTCTTTCTACCTATAGTCAAGAAGACAAGGTAATAGGCTCATGCCTCTCCACATCGAGAAGGGAGAAAGCAGAGACCACACTGAGAGTAAGAACAGGCTGATTTTTTTTTTTTTTTTTTGCGGTATGTGGGCCTCTCACTGTTGTGGCCTCTCCCGTTGCGGAGCACAGGCTCCGGACACGCAGGCTCAATGGCCATGGCTCATGGGCCAAGCCGCTCCGCGGCATGTGGGATCCTCCCAGACCGGGGCACGAACCCGTGTCCCCTGCATCGGCAGGCGGACTCTCAACCACTGCGCCACCAGGGAAGCCCAGAACAGGCTGATTTTGAGATAAACTCTGAGCAGACACAGGTGGCCACGGTCTGGAATGAGGCAGTGGTCCAAGTGGGACCAGCAGCTCTCTAGGTGTTCCAGTGTCTCATCCCATCCTCTGAGTGTTGGCTGCTCTGGGTTTGGGGCCGCCTGTGCCATAAACTCTCTACTTCCTTTCTGGTGAGCTTATCTACTCCATGACCTCAACCCATCTATGTATATTGTATAGGCTAATATGTCCCACATGTATTTTTCCAAACCTGACATCCCCCTGAGCTCCAGATTCATTTTTCTGGCTACCTGCATGACAGTTCCTCTTGGGTATCTAATAGGCATCTCAGATTTTACATGACACGCCTTCCCAGCCCCTCGAGTCCCCCTGCAAACACCCCCAGATTAATAAATAGCACGACCATCAGCCAGGGTGTTCAAATCCAAACTTGAGCCTAGATTATTTTCGTCATTTCCCATTCCTCACCTCTGGTCCATAAAGCAGATCCTGTAGACTCATCCAGTTCATCTGAAATTTGTCTGCATCTCTTCATTTCCTGTACCAACACCGCAGTTCAAGCCCCCATTGTGTCTCTGGGCTGCTACAGTGATCTCTTAACTGGTCTTTCAGCTTCAACTGTCCTCATCCTCTACATTTTTCAATGCAGCCAGAGTCAGAGTAACTTGGCTTAAGCTTCAGAGAGCTTTATTCTACTTGATATTCAATATCACAAATTGACCTCCAGCCTGGACCGTACGTTTTTCAGTCCTTCTATTGAGGTAATTTGGGGTTTGGGGTACCATGTTACCTTAATGGAAGAAAGAGTACAGTAAAAACACCTACATTTGCACATGTTGTAAGGGCAGTCTGCCTGTCCAGCATGGTGACTAGGGAGTCACCCCTATGTTTGTGTGCAGGCCAGCCTGAGGCTCAGTTACCATTATCACTGTTGCTCAGGGTGAGCTTGTCAAAGAGGGACCCTGCCAAGCTGGCTTCTGGGGTCTCCATCTTGCTTCCCAGAATCAACAAACACTAACATTTACATATTTTAGTGAACTCAGAGTTTTCAGGTAAAGTTGAAGGACCCTTTATTTTAATCCCTGTCCCATCCCATTCCTCCAGAAGCAACGCTACTGTGATTTTTATACCGTGTTTTTATACTCCTGCTATTCGCAGGCACCCGCATTCAGCAGGGCCTCACCTCACCACCCCCCATATACCCACATTGTTTATAAGGGGAAGATGGATTTTGCACTTTCCAGGGCCCCATGGAATGCCTTCTCCCTCCCTCTGTGGAGATCCTGAGCTGCATGTGGGTGGGGCATGGGTGGGTGGAGAGCCTCCTGGATACCTGTTTTAAAAAGTGAGCGATTTGCACAAGGAACCAAGGAGAGACCTTTATTTCTTTAGGAACCAAATAACTTTATTGGAAGAAACGGAAAAAGTGGAAGAAAAAAACTTAAGTGATAACGTAAAGTCCAGGAAAAGAGAGTCCTGCACTTGTTGCAAAAAACAAACAAACAAAAAAACCCCCAAAAACTTAAGCGAACTTCTTCTGAAAGGGCAGTATTGCCGTCTGCATGGCAGGCACGGTGACCAGGGCTCTGGTCACCCCGTGGCTCTGGGGAGGTCCAATCCAGGCTCAGTTCTTGTCGCTGTCGCCCAGGGTGAGCTTGTCAAAGAGGGACTCTGCCAGGTCGACGTCCGGGGCCCCCATCATGCTCAGGGTGGTGACATGATCCTCCAGCTCTCTGATGAACGCCACCTGCTGGCTGAGGTAGTGAGTTGCCAGGAAGTGGCACAGGTGGTGGTCGCTCTTGTCGGTGGCCAGCTGGTACAGGTAGAGCAGGCTCTGGTACACGCACTTCTCCAGGAACAAGGCGCACTTCATGGCCTTGAGGCCGCTGTTCCAGTTGTCACTGACTGGCTTCCCGATGTCGTGGAAGTCGAGGCGGCCCCTGCGGTTGTTCTGCAGGCGTATCAGGTTCCAGACCTGCGAGCTGTGCTCGCTGGAGCGGTACACGAAGAACCAGGTGAAGTACTTGAAGGGCACGTCGCCATTGCGGCGGAGGTAAAAGGCCACGTCCAGGCAGAACATGGAGGCGTGGAACTCCAGGGTGAAATGGCTGTTGACGGCGGCCTCGCAGTCGGGGTGGTAGTTCCAGCGCCCCTGCGAGGGCGGCGCTTGCTTCATGGTGGACGGCTCGGGCACCGTGGCGGGCGTGAAGGCCAAGGTGAAGGCGGAGCCGCGGGGCCTGCAGTCGCTGCCTCAGAGCTCTCCCGTGTGGTCGAAGAGGGCGGCCGCTCTGGGACAGACCGGAAATGGGGTCCGTTACGGGAGGTAGGCGCTGGGCTTGCGGTTCTGTTACCGGAAGTGGTCGTGTGGGGTGGGCGGGGCACGAACGCTGCTGCCACGTTCCATCACAGCCTGGGTGAGGCAGGGTGACTTTGACCTGCGCACCAGGTATCTATTAAGTTTTTAACTTTGCAAAAGTATTTGTTTCCAAGGACTTTCTCTTGTTCTCTAATTGTACCCTCTTATAGCACCGTGTTCTCATTTTATAAACCCATTGTCTCCCTTAAAATTCTGAGAATATGAATTTGTAATTTTTGGTACTGTTCTCTTCCGTTTCCTGTATTATAGTTGTTTTTTTCTCCAGAAATAGTTCTGTTTGTTCATCATGATCTTCTCTTTGACTTTCCTCAAATATCTGGCAAACATTTGTCCATTCGTATCTGGGAGTAAAGGAGTCATGTGATCAGCCAAGGTAACTAGCATGGATCTGATCTACAGTTGGGACGCCCATTTCATAAGAGACTTCTCCTCTGAATGGAGGGGCTCAGTGTGTCAGTTAGGGAGTCTTTTCTATTCGGGGTACATGGTGTGGAGCTTGTAGGTAAGATAGGGAGCATCCCAAGTGCCAATAAGCTTGGCATTTTCTGACATTAGAAGACTTTCGTGTATCTCTTCTGTAATAGATTGTGTCGTTCTGTTTTGTTTCTTCCTCTTCTGCTGAGCGGGTCTGCGGTTATCTGAAACCTGCTCTCGTATGGGTTCCCTTCCTGAGCCTTTGAATGACATAAGGAGACTATCACCCCATCGCCTGCACCACCACTGTGCACTGGATCTTAGTCAGAACAAAAAATAAAAATGTACTGTCTTAGGCCAGCAAGACTTGGGATATTTGTGACAGCAGTTAGCCTACCCTGACTAGTTCCCCAAAGGAAGTTCTGGATGACTACAGGTTATAAGCCGTTGTAAGCTTATAGCATTTCCTCTTGGTGCAAATGCAGATCCCAAAGTTAAACAGTCTAGATAGAGCCGAATCGTCATGCTCTTATTTCTTTTGCTAAATTCACCAATAATATATATCAGTCCTGCTCCCTTTTTCCCTCCTGGAGAGTGGAATGAAAAATCCCTCAAAGACCCATGAAGCACAAGGAGTAAGTTTTTCCATTTCCCTCAGTGCTGGGGAACAAACCCAGGCTGGTCCTCAGGTGCCCGGCCTTAAGCCGACAACAGGAGGCATAAGGGGTGGGACTGGGACTGGCTGACCCCTGAACCAGTCAGCTATGGTGAGGGAGATGTGGGTCAGGTAGGAACGGGGGCGGCCCCGGAACCACATAACTGGAGGATGTGTTTGTGTGGGGCAGCTCCCCCGAAGAGGAGGATACTGGTCCAGAGCTGGCAGCGGAGCTAGGGAGATGGTCCAGGGATTGTCCCAGTTAGCCTTCCGTGTTGGAGTGTGAGGGCTGTAGACTGGAGGGAGTCCCAGACCTGTGTGTGTCTCCTCCACCACAGAGCACGCCGGGCGCTTAGCACCACATTTGCTGAGCAGTTCCTCGCCTTTGGAAAAGAGGAGAGAGAGAGAAAGGAGCAACAACAGTGGGCTCAGAAAGGCCTGGAACAACCAGTTTGAGACATCTGTGGGGGTGGAAAATGGCTTCAGCTCCCAAACGCAGCCTCTGGAGTCCCTGGGGCAGGGTTGCCTGGCAGTGCTCTCCATGAAGGCCAGGGTTCGGGAGCCTGGCCGCAGTGAGCACCGGTTAACCAATGGGACCAGGGCACCAGTCCCAGTGAAAGATTTGATGAGTCCTCAGCAGACCCGGTGATTCCCTGCCTTCTCACTAATCCTCGCCATTCCGTGAGGGAGGATTGTTTTTATCATCTCCCACACGAGGATACTGAAGTCTGCGATATAAACTTCTCGTGCAAGACGATGTGGAAACTGGAGTAAAGTCAGATCTGACTCTCAGCTACACCCCTAGTGACCTCAGTCAATAAAATGGGGTATACACAGGACACTGTGTCATGTGGTTTCTTGAGGCCTCTCCCAGGTTTACATAATGAGAGAACAAAGAGGTGCAGACAGACAGCTGTTCTGATTGTGTAGCAGCTCAGTTACCCCCCTGCCCCCCTTCTCGGCACAGTCCTGACCTTCAGCGAGGCCAGCTTTCCCGTACCCAGCCATACAGGACA
Organism: Hyperoodon ampullatus; assembly: GCF_949752795.1. Lineage (NCBI taxonomy): Eukaryota > Metazoa > Chordata > Mammalia > Artiodactyla > Ziphiidae > Hyperoodon > Hyperoodon ampullatus. The sequence goes on from NC_136913.1 coordinate 34,234,614, forward strand.
GTTTCTTCTTGCTCAGCTTCTACTAGGAAAGAAGCTTAAGTAAATTTTTTAAAATTTATGAAGAACCACAGTTTGAGATGGAACAAAACTTTTCCTCAGCAGGCCGCCAAGCCCCTGAGCACGGCCGGGACGAGGGTGTTGAAGCTGGGCATCACTCCTGTCCTGTGCCTCCTGGCCAACCCCTCCAGCTGGGTTGTTCGTGATTTACATTCTGCTGGTCTCATGGATAGGTGACATTTCCTCTTCAGTTTGTGATCTCTCATCCTCTTTCAATGGGGGTCATCAATATTTCATCCTAGGGTTAGAACAGAGACCTGGGTTGCCTTTCCACGTAGACTACAATCAGTTTTCTAGAGAATTATTGAGCACCTCTCTCCCAAACTCCTGTCCCTTGGTCGATTCTCCACATAACCATTGACACGTGTGTATGCTTCTTTGCAACCAGAGTGTACTTTGTGAGGTCTTATGAAGATCACCACCCGTCTCCCTCTCTCCACAGTGTGATGCACGTAAATCCGCCAAAATTGCTCACTGGTTCTGTGTACCTCTTTGGCGTAACTAAACCACACTTCTCCAATGTGGACCCTAATTCTTCACACCTGAATTTTTAATCGGGGGGGGCGGGGAGGGGTAGGGCTGAGAGGTCAGAAAACCACCCATGTTGTGCATTTAGTGGCCAGCAGTGGACTCAGACCCATTTCTTATAGAAACGAGCACAAAGAGCAGTGGGGATCATCACTGGTCCTCAGTGCTTTCCTGACCGTTATTTTATGATTGAGCACGTGTTGTTCAAAAATCCAATACCTCAGTTGTACTTCTTAATCCCGAAGGAGTTCTAATGATTCCTCTGTCCCATGAGGCCAGAGACTGTGACTCCCTTGTGGAGCCTTCTAGTCTAGCTGTGGTCCTGCGATTACTGACTGCTTCTCAGATGCTCCGTTTGGCCCAAGGAGGGGTGAAGAAGAACCGCTACAGGAGGAAGGTAAACAACACAAGTCTTGGGGGTGGGCTCAGCCCCTCAGTTAGTGACGCTATTGTCCAGAAATGCCTGGGGCCCTCACATGCGCCATACTGCTTGAGGCAGCCCTCCCAGACATTTCCCCTTTGGGAGCCAGTATTGTGATTGGACCCGCCCACCACCACCACCACCTTGCGGTTCGTATTATGATTGCAAGACGCACTTCAGTGACAACCATCAGGGAACTTTGAAAAAAAAACATGGTTTATGGCTCACAGGTCCTGGAGGACACATGGCACGCGTGGAGCCACACAGCGAGGTCATGGGTAAAACGAGAGTACGTGTGCAGGCCTGGGGTCCTTTATTGGGGTCTAGCATGGGATGCCTGGGGTTTCCCAGGTTCAGTCTTTATTGGTGAATTTAAAACATGAGCGGGAATGAAAATGCCAGAAAGGAAAAACAAGTGGTCAGATGGTCAGTTCCCTAAGTGGACCAGAGATCTCCGAAACAAAGGAAGCTTCTGGGGCGGGGCCACCTGGCTCTTCCTCTAGTCCTGTAACTGGCAGTGTGTTTATTCAACATAGCTGTCTTTGATGTGGGTGCCTAGGCAATCCGAAGCTTAAGCTCAGGCACTTTCATTACAAGAAAAAAAAAAAATCCTAAGTCAGCTGCTTACAGGACAGTCCCCCCTGTGATGCTGAAGCATCTGAGTTAGTGGTGAGGACGTTAACAGCCTTCAGTCATTTGTAGGCGGGGAGCTGTCTGGTTTGGAGCGCACACCGTGGCCTGCTTCCGTGGGGAAATATGATACAGTGCTGTCCTGCTGTCGGCAGGGGACAAACTCACAGTCTGACGAGCCTCTTGGTATAGGGTAGGGTCAGCCAGCAAGGACTTAGCAAGTTCTGCAAAATCATATCATAGTAGGTTGTCCCCCAATGCCATCGGGGCAATGCGTTTATTCCACTGTTTCTGGAAAGTCTGAATCTGCATGGCAGCGTTCCGCAATATAAACTGGGAAGTCGGGCCACCTGGGTGAGCAGCTAGGCCTCCAGCTGGTGCCGTGGCCCTGGGGTGTCATCTCTGGTATAGGACGCATAGGCATCTCCAGCGGTGAACTCTTGGGTGGGGCGGTATTGTCTGGAATGGTATCCTCTCCAGCAGTGAGTCTGTCTCACTCAGAGGTGAGGTCCTCTGGAGTGGTGGCCACCCAGGGGCGGGTGCATGCTCCCACGTGGCTATGCAGTTGGGGTATTGATCATGGGCTGGGCATAGGCTAACCTGATATAACTTAGAGGCTTCCCCGAGGACCGAGCTGCACATCTGACGCCTGCTGCTAGTGGAACAAAATGTTAAGAGCTCTCTGGGGTCATCAGGGGCACATTTAGCAACAGAGTGGGTTGCTGTCCTTTCCTTCCCGGAGGAGGAGCTCATCCAAGCACATAAAGATTCTGGGCACATTTATATCCCAGGCTACGGGAGATCTTATGGATGCTACTTAGGCATTCCTGGGCTCAACCCATGAGGGCAACCAGTGGACAAATCCTGGAAGCACAGTCCCTGTACCCAGGTGGGTTTTATGTACGAGCCATCATAGGGCCAGTTAGCTTGTAGCACTGTTTGATGTTGAAATTGGGCAAGTGTCATTTAGACACTGCTTCCAGGGGCCCCTTGCCTATAAAGGGATGCGATCCCTTTGCCGCTCAGACTCAGTGGCACACTAGCCTGAGCCCTTCCAACAGGGCTCGCCAGCATTCCCTGCTTTTCCACCCTGTGGTGCTACTGTGGGCCGGAGCAGTGTTTTTACAGCAGTATATCTGGGTGAGGGTTAGGCCCAAGGGCTCTACCAGCAACCCTATCACCCAGACGGTACAAAGCAATAAGAATAGCCGTCACCAGATGGAGCGCTGACGTTTGAAGGAGCTTGGGTCAGGGTCCTTCTGGATGAGCTATCTGTGTATTGCTTAATGGCTGAGCGCGGTTGCTTGGTGGGGGAAAGTACAGGGTCGCCTTGTCTGGCGTGGGGTCAGGCCACGACTCGTAGCTTGCTCGGCATGTTCTCATCCCCCAATGTGGCCTGTGTCCACCAAGCAGAGCTCCTTTCCCTCTTTCAGACCCCCAAAGTGCGCCACTGGTTGGTCCCGAGGCGATGGCTGGTACTTCCTCTAAGGTAGGTGGGGCGTTCAGTTTCATTAGGCAGCTCTTGTAGCCACTGTATTTGGTGAGAGCGGCCGGTGTGGAGGTGGCTGCTTTTGGAGAGTCGTCACCGTTGGCAGGATCTCCAAAGAGATGATCTCGCACTGACTTGGTGGGCTTGTGGCCTGTGGGGCATTCAGTGGTGAGGGGACCATATTGGACTCTCTGCCCTCGGTCGGGCTATATCAGAGGGAAGCCGATGGTTAGATGATTAAAAAGAAAATCATAGCAGCACAGGGAAGTGGAGTCAGAGGTCAAAATTTAAAGGGCATCGTGCTAGAGTGTGAAAGCTCGAGACCTGCCAGAAATGACCCGAAGTGGCATTTTGGAGGGTGTGTGATAATTGTGTACTAATTGGTATGAGGGGTATAAAGGCTCAGGGGGTGAGAATTAAGCAAGATGAGGGCCTGCGGCAAGAGTTCCCTCCATTTCGAGAACCACTTGCTTGAAAATCATTTAAGTAGTGTCTCTTTAAGAAGGTCATTAAGATGCTTGATGAGGCCAGCCACCTGGGGGCGGGAACCTAGATGGAAGTTTGGAAGAATGCTGGGTGAGAGAGCCCACTGTTGAATCTCCTGAGAGGTAAAGTGGGCGCCCTGGTCAGAGTCAGCAATGGTTGGCGATCTGAAGGGAACAGCAGTGAGGGTAGTAAGGAAAGAGATTACCTGTTTTGGGGAGGAATTGTGGGTGGAGTTCACCAAGAGAAGCCTCGTGTCAAGTATCCGTGACGGTGATGGGTTATGTGGAAGCCCCAGCAGAGCGGGAGTACGGTCGGTCTCCCCGGGGGAGTGGGTCCCCGTTGCTTGGCTTGGGTGCAGAGAACGCGCTCATCTATCACCACCTTGGCTGCCGCCGAGGAGGGGGGGCGTCCCCTCGCACGAGCACGAGTTGTTAAGGCACGAATTCCCCGATGACCTGAGGTTGTGCGGGTCCCTTTCACAGCTGGGGAGAAGGGTCGGTACCCTGAGGCATCTACGGGGCCGAGAGTGGAGGGCTGAGTGAGGGGGTCTGACCGCAGTATTCCTAAAAGTGGCCTCAGGTGTGGAGCGGTTAGCGTGAGCAGAAACGTGAGAATTGATGAGAGGGGGTGGGGATTCTCCTAGTTCCTTGCGTACCTTGGAGCCCCAGATGGCCTTGCCTCGTATGAGAAGAGTGTCCCTTAGCCATTGGCCAGAGCAAACTGCAAGGCTGTTAGCAACAGCCCAGGAGTCTGTGAAAGGCCCTTTTTTGTGGCCTCCTTAAGGGCTGAACAGCTACAGGTTCTGCCAGTTGGGCTGAGCCAGGAGTGTCCCCCTGGAGCAGAAAGGTGCCCGAGGCCGGGTGGATGACGCAGCCCTCCAGCGAGCTGCGTGGCATGCAGTGATGGCAGCGCCCTTGGAGAAGAGCGCTAACTCCCTGTCCATTTCAGACAGTTGGTCCCAAGGGGCTCCCCAAGTAGCCACAGGAGGAGAAAGCGGGGTGGGGTGGGGGTGGGGGCTGTCCCTTCTCGAGGCTCTCCGGCAAGGGGCTGAGCATGGGGGAAAGCACATCCTCCTGTCATGTGGAAAGGCCTTTGACCTCAGGTTTAGCCCTCCCCTGAAGGTACCGTTTCCCTGTGACCAAGGAGGCATCAGTGGCCGTGCTGAGCTTTTCTCTTAAGAGGCATCTCTAACCCAGGGCACTTGAGGACTTGTGTTCAGAGTGATACCAGGTGCGGGCTGGCTGGGGCTCAGTTCCTAAAAGAGCCCAAGAGGCTGCCGAAAGCTGGTGCCCAAGGGGAGGATACGGGCCTGCCGCTGGGGTAGGTGCTTAGTCCACAACCCCATAGGAAGCCAGGTAGACTCCTGTTTGGTCCCGAGACTCCAGGAGGCCAGTTGACATGGAATGTGGAGCCAGTGGGGACTAAAGGTAAGACTTGCTGGACTGCGTGCTGGCCGCCTTGCAAAGCACACCTGTTGGGCTTTGCCCCAGCGGAAGGTGGGTGACTTGCGTGTGATTGCATATACGATAGGGCGAGATGAGGGATGTGTTGCCACCAGAACATGAAACGGCCTAATAGGTGTTGTGCTTGTCTGAGTGTAGTGGGTGGTTTAATGGTGAGTAATTGATGTTTGCCTGTTGGGGAAATTTCTCAGCCCTTAGAGGACTAGATGATGCCCAGAAACAAGATAGATGAGGCCGGGCCTTGGCTCTTGAGGTCCAGGTGGTGTGCGAAGGGATGCAAATCTGCCCATACTGCTTTCTCAGAGGAACCCTGAGCATAATGTCATCAGTATAATGCCCAAAACGGCACCTTTCCAACTGTAAGGTGCTTAAGTCCTGGTGGCAGAGGTTATGTGTGGTTGCAGGGCCGTTTCAGTATCCCACTGGGAAGCACGTAAATGTATAATCTGCCCCCTTCAAAAGTGAAAGCAAACGGAGCCTGGGATTCCTCCAAGATGGGAACAGAATAGAACATGTTAGTAGGTCAGTGAACACAGAGGACGCTCCTTGGGCCGACTGTACATCCTCAGTCAGTTCTATATTATTAGGAACATCCTCAGTCAGTTCTATATTATTAGGAATTGGAGCCTTACTGGGGAACCTGAGCCACTGAGGTGTTGATGGTCAACGGTGAGGTGCCTTTGGTTGCTGGCTGGCTTAAGTACTGGCCAGATGGGGCTACTGAACGGGGAGATGGTGGCTTCATGACTCCACTCTCAAGCATATCTTTATTGACAGGGCGTAGGCCTTCAGTGTCCTGTTTAAGTCGCTCTTGGGGAATGTTTACCATCTTGACCAGGGGAGGAAGAGTCCCTGGCGTCCATTTGGAGAGTCCCACCAGGAAGGCCAAGAACTTGGGCTTATTCCATGTGGCACGGTGTTGTGTCAGTACCTCCATGCCTATAATAGGAAAGAACGAGCTGGGGGGCCACCACCAGAGGAAGCCATTTGAGGTGAAGGGTCCCAGTCGTGATATGCGAATAGGTTTGTGAAGCTTTGATTGTTTTACCAGCAATGCCCTGTAGGTAAAAGGGGATACAGAGGGATTGCCTAGAATGACAGTGACTTGGGTCCCCATGTCTAGTAGGGCCAAAAAGGACTGTGCATTTTTATTGTCCTAATGGGCCACCAGAGTGGTACAGGGGTAATTGTTCCCAGGTGGTGGGACAAGCCCCTGGGAGCGGCTGATTTCCTAGGGTAGGAGCTTAAGTGGCTGCCAGTCCTGGAGGTTAGGGAAGGGGGCAGAGGGGGTAGCGGGGACGGGCTTGGGGCTAGAGGATGGATGGCGGAAGAGGGCCGTAGCTGGGAGAATGTGAGTTTCGGGGCCTGGAGTTTAGAGAGTGGCTGTCCTGAGGTTAAGTAGCCAGGAACCCCAGGTTTTCCTAACTCCCAGTAGAGGTCTTGCCTGTGTATTCCCATAAGGGACACAATTAAACCAGAGGTTTATTAGGAAGGGAGTGGGGAACCCTTTCCATTGAGGGAAATTTGTTCGAGGGAGACCTTTCTGGAGCAGTGGTGATGGAGGGCCTTGAGTGTGACGTATTGGGGCATCTGGGCAGCAATCTCCTGTGTGTCTGGCAGCCATGTCAGTGCCCTCCAGTTGCCTGATGGATGGTTTCAGGAATCCCCTCGAAATGTAGTAGGGCTGCCCTGTAATTAGGGGGGCGCCTTGTAAAAAGAATTCTCTGGACTTAGGGTCAGATGGGGCCTCTTCAGGGTTGGAAATTCAGGGAGTCATTTGGGTCACTGTGGTGATGGAAATGACAAAGCCATTGGATCATGCCACTTTTGCACAGCAGGAGGCATGGAGGACCCTCGTGTACATTAATGGTCAATTAAGGCCTTTTTAATTAGTGGTCTGACTGTCTCATTAGACCGTATGGCCTTGATCACGGCTGCTCTGGGGAGCTCATTGAATTATTATGGCAGCAGTGACATTTTGGCATGGATACCGCAGGCAACACACGACAGAGGCAATACGCAAAAGCACGTAGCAGCATGGCAGACCTGCAGCAAGCGGTGTTCCGTTCCCAGGTGGTGTTCCCCACCTGTGTTGGTCAGCTCGTAAGCCAGTCGCAGCTAACGGGTATTCCTCTGGATTAACTGCACAGGCAATCATGCAATCCTGCCAACAAGGCCAATTGTTTTGTGCTGGTCTCAACCTACCAATAGTGATCTATTGGCTAGAAAAGCCTAGGGGCACTCACCTGGGCCTGAGGTGGGCCCTCACAGACATTTCCCCTTTCAGAGCCAGTGTTGTGATTGGACCCGCCCTTGTGGTTCTTATGACGGCAACAGCCATCAGGGAACTTTGGAAAAACAAAAAAGAAAACCAAGGATTATTACTCACAAATCCTGAAGGATACATGGTACACCTGGGGCCACCCAGCGAGGTTGCGGCAGAAAGGTAGTGGGCCTGGGGTTCTGTCTTTAGTGGAGTCTAGGATGGGGTGCCTAGGGTTTCACAGGCTCACTCTTTGTTGGCGAATTTAAAACATACGGGTGGGAATTAAAACTCAGGAAGGGAAAAACAAGTGGTCAAACGGTGAGTTATCTAAGTCGACCAGAGATCTGCAAAACGAAGCTTCTGGGGCGGGGCCGCCTGGCTCTTCCTCTAGTCCTGTAGCAGGCAGTGTGTTTATTCAAGATAGCTGTCTTTGAAGTGGGTGCCTAGGCAATCCGAGGCTTAAAGGTTCCCTTTTGTTCACACCCTCTCCAACATTTGTCATTTCTGTGCTTCTTGACGACAGCCATTCTGACAGGCGTGAGGTGATAGCACATTGTGGTTTTGATTTGCATTTTCCTGATGATTAGCGATGTTGAGCATCTTTTCAAGTGCCTGTCTACCATCTCCACTGCAAGTTACTTTATAAAAGAAACAGACTGTACATATTCTATAAAGAAATAAATCCAGGGCTTCCCTGGTGGCGCAGTGGTTGAGAGTGTGCCTGCCGATGCGGGGGACACGGGTTCGTGCCCCGGTCTGGGAAGATCCCACATGCCGCGGAGCGGCTAGGCCCGAGAGCCATGGCCACTGAGCCTGCGCGTCTGCAGCCTGTGCTCCGCAACGGGAGAGGCCACAACAGTGAGAGGCCCGTGTACCGCAAAAAAAAAAAAAAAAAAAAAAAAAGAGGCACAACCTATTATATATAAAATAAGCTACAGGGATATATTGTAAAACACATGGAATATAGCCAATATTCTATAACAACTATAAATGGAGCATAACCTTTAAAAACTGAATGACTACATTGTACACCTGCAACTTAGGTAATATTGTATATCAACTATATTTCAATTAAAACAGGAAAAAAAAAGTAGCATGTGGTAGGCAGAATAATGTCCCCCCAAAGATATTTACACCCTAATCCCTGGAATTTGTGAATATATTGCTTTACATGACAAAAGGGAATTTGTCTGTGTGATTAAATTAAGAGCTTTGAAATGGGGAGATTGTCATGGATTTTGTGGGTGGGCAAAATGTATTCACATGGGTTCGTAAAAGAGGAGAGATTTTCCCAGTTAATAGTCAGAGGAAGATGTAACTGTGGAAGAATAGTGATAGAGATGGGCATTGCTGACTTTGAAGACTGAGGAAGACGGATACAAACCAAGGAATGTTGGAAGCCTCTAGAAGCTGAAAAAGGCAAAGAAACAGATTTTACCCTGGAGCTTCCGGAAGGAATTAAATCCTGAATCCACCTTAATTTTAGCCCAGTGAGACTTGTGTTAGACTTCGGACCTACAGAACTATAAGAGAAATGTGTGTGGGGTTTTTTGTTTTTTTCCCATGGCACATGTTCCTTGATTTGATTTGATTTGATTTACAATGTTGTGTTAGTTTCAGGTGTACAGCAAAGTGAATCAGTTGCACATACATCCTTTTCTTTTTAAAGATTCTTTTCCTGTATGGTCATTACACAGTATTGAATAGAGTTCCCTGTGCTATACAGTAGACCCTTATTAGTTATCCGTTCTATATATAGTAGTGTGTATATGTCAATGCCAGTCTCTCAATTTATTCCTCCCTGCTGGTAACCATAGGTTTGTTTTCTACATCTGTGACTCTGTTTCTCTTTTGTGAATAAGTTATTTGTACCATTTTTTTTAAGTTCCACATGTAAGCGGTATCATATGATATTTGTCTTTCTCTGTCTGACTTACTTCTCTCAGTACGACAGCCTCTAGGTCCATCCATGTTGCTGCAAATGGCATTATTTCATTCTTTTTTATGGCTGAGTAATATTCCATTGTACATATGTACCACATCTTCTTTATCCATTCCTCTGTCGATGGACATTTAGCTTTCTTCCATGTCTTGGCTATTGTAAATAATGCTACAGTCAACATTGGGATGCATGTATCTTTTCAAATTATGGTTTTCTCTGGATGTATGCCCACCGTGGTATTGCTGGCTCCTATGGTAGTTCTCTATTTTGTTTTCTAAGGAACCTCCATACTGTTCTCCATAATGGTTGTACCAATTTACATTCCCACCAACAGTGTAGGAGGGTTCCCTTTTCTCCATACCCTCTCGAGCATTTATTGTTTGTACACTTTTTGATGATGGCCACTCTGACTGGTGTGAGGTGATACCTCCTTGTAGTTTTGATTTGCATTTCTCTAATAATTAGAGATGTTGAGCATCTTTTCATGTGCTTTTTGGCCATCTGTACGTTTCTTTGAAGAAATGTCTAGGTCTTCTGCCCATTTTTCTATTCGGTTGTTTGTTTTTTTTGACATTGAGCTGCATGGACTCTTTGTAAATTTTGGAGATTAATCCCACGTCGGTTATTTCATTTTCAAATCTTTTCTCCCTATCTGTGAGTTGTCTTTTCATTTTGCTTATGGCCTTTTATGTTACCCTTGATTTCAGTACTGTACTTCTGACTTATAGATGACATTTCTGCATATGGAGGTGGTTTTCCATCCTTTTTCAGTGGGAAAGATCAATAGCTCATTGTCAAGGTAAAGAAGAGATGTGCATTGCCTTTCCTTGTTGGACTGAAGGACGTTTTAGGGAAAGGTGTTTGACCCCCTTCTCCCGACCTAGTTTCCCTTGGTCAATTCAACTAATAGCCATTACTCTTTCTATATGCTTATTTCCAACGAGAGTGTACTTTTGTGAGGGCTGCACAGTGTTTTATTCCCCCCTCCCCTGTCAACACTTTGGAACACATAATAGGTCTCAAATAATTGTTTAGTAGATTAACTACTAGTTATGTGGCTTAACTAAACCAACACCTCAAATGTGGCCCACAATTGCCCACTGACATTTTTTCTATTATTATTATTTTTTAATTGAAGTACAGTTGATTTACAATGTTGTGTTAATGACAAGTATTCCAAATTACAGGTAAGAATTTTTTTTTCTATTCATGTTGGAGTGAGTCAAGGGAATAAATAAATCAGCTCTTTGTTTCCCTCTTGAGCCAAAAACCAGTTGAGACATAAGACACGAGAATCAAATAGATAAGAGAGAAAAATATCAGCTTTGTCACTCTAAGATTGAATTGTACAATGAAACGGAACATATGGCCATAATGAGTCCCCCAGAACCTCCCTTCCTGACAGCATGTCTGAGAACGCAGCCTCCCACTTGCAGGGGGAAACCTTTCCTGGGGAACTTACCACAGGGAGTTTGTGAGAGAGGGTGAATCTTTGGGGTGGCGGGGTAGAGAGAGAGAGAGACAGACGGACAGAAGGGGTAAAGCTAAAGAGCCACACTGTGTTAGGTGGGTCTTCTGAGAGGCAGACTCTGAGACACAGGAGTGCAAAAATTTTATTGAGACATAAAGTTTTGAAAGATAGAAGAAGGAGAAAGCACAATTGGGCAGGAGAGCCTGGGATCTCAATGCACCTTTGACAAAATGTCTGCCAACCCATTGGGGAGCTCCACAGCAAGCACTGTCTATTAAAGGGGTACCACTTTGGGCTGAAATGCCAGGCCTCGGCACTCCTGCTATGTTCAGTCATTGGTTGGGGCTGCCCAAGAAGAAGAACATGGCTTTCAAACTCTGGAGGCTGTCAACTAACTTCACTTGTTGCAACTCACTGTCAAGTTCTTTCTGGAAGGGGGATCCGAGTGGCACCCCTCCAGGGCTGCCACACAGACCTACTGTGTTCCTTTTCCTACTGTCTCTGATTAGAAAAGTTACTCTTTCATCCCTGAAGAGGAATGGACAAGGGAGCAGAGAGAAGCTAGCTGTGTTGCTCCCATGTGTTTCTTTCTCAAGGAAAGAAGTGGAAACACAGAAAGAAATTCCAGTTAAGGAAAGGTCCTTTACACAAACATGAGACATAAGAAATAATTCCCTCTGCTTCTTGCAACCAATACCAGGTAATCCCAGTTGCCTTCTGAAAAGGTCCTGTTAACTGGAGAGCTTTTTATATTTCCGAGCCAGAGATCTGGAGGGGACGCTGCGTAGCAAGATGGAAGAGAAAATAAGTAGGGGTGAGGATGACAAGAATGGAGCCAATGACGCTGGGCACTGTATGGAGGAAGGACAGAGAGAAAATCATTGTATCAAAGAAGGCTAAGAAGGGATTTGGGAGAAGATAAATGTCAGAGATATTAAAGTTGATTACTTTGGGTAGCATGTTATAAATTCCTTCTTGATCTCCACTGTGGAATCTTAAGAAAGTCTGCATTGCCCTCAGCTGCTCCTGTGAGAGTGGATTCTTCACAGGATGCTCAATGAGGTATTGACATGTATGCCTGGAGGAATATACCACGCAACAGAACTTAGTAGCTGAGACACAGTCTACCTTAGGTGTGCGTGATGCCAAAACCTATGCTGTCAACTGCTCAGCTTATACTGCTGTTGGTTGGCTTCCAAGGAGGGTGGCAGTGGTTCACAAAGTCAGTGGAACAGCTTAAAAATGATTTTTCCCTGAATATGCCAGAATTGTGGAGTTCCTTCTTGAATGGGCTTGTGTTCCAAAACCCGGGGTGTGGACCCAGAGAGTGGAGACACACTCTTTGTTTTCCGTAGTTGCTCCAGAGTAACTCTGCCTGGTTAGTCAACCCCCAAGGGTTCCCGTGACTTGGCAAAGAAGATAGCCGTGATCCTCCCTATCGTTGCATTCAGCCGTTACCATGGAGTTTATCCTGGGTCCCCCCTGGAATAGGTGACAGGTGATCAGAAGCAGTCCCTCTGGGTGGAACTACAAGCCCAGACAGCCGAACCAAAAGAAAGAAAATGCAGTCTCTGGTGAAGAGCAACGGAGAGAAGCTAAAAGCACAGACCCTGGATATATAAAATGAATACCCTCAAATCCTCCCATCACCGCCGTCATTGTTATTACTAAGAACAAGTCAATTGTAGGAGTCAGAGAAGGTCGGTCTCTGTCCCTTCCTTTTCCCCGAGGCTGCAGTGATGACTGCTCGCCCAGCTTCTGTCCAAACCCCGCTGCTTCTGGTTCTCTCCGGTCTTCATCTCCTGGCCTCGGTGCCCACTTTTCTCCTTCCGCTGCTAGTCCACTTTCTCCTCTTCCATAGGCCAGCCTTTGGTCTCCTCTTAGAATAACCATGGCAGCACAGAGCACGTAGTGTACTGAACTGCCACAGGCAGAGGCCAAACAAGAATGGGACAAGTATTGACCTCCCCTCTGGTTAGCAAGCACCATGTTTCCTTTTTGTTTGTATATATATATATATTTTAGTGAAGTGTAGTTGATTTACAGTGCTGTGTTAATTTCTGCTGTACAGCCAAGTGAATCAGCTCTACATATATATATATATATTTCCTTTTTTTTTTACATTCTTTTCCATTATGGTTTATTATAGGATATTGAATATAGGTCTCTGTGCTATGCAGTAGGACCTTGTTGTTTCTCCATCCTATATATAAAAGCTTACATCTGCTAACCCCAGCCTCCCACTCTATCCCTTCCCCATCCCCTCTCCCTTGGTAACCACCGGTCTGTTTTCTACATCCGTGATTCTGTTTCTGTTTCATAGATAGGTTCATTTGTGTCCTACTTTAGATTCCACATATAAGTGATATCATATGGTATTTGTCTTTCTCTTCCTGACTTACTTCACTTAGTATGATAACCTCAAGTTGCATCCATGATGCTCCAAATGGCATTATTGCATTTTTTATGGCAGAGTAATATTCCAGACATCCTTCTATAAATGCCTGTTCTGTTTTGATTAGCTAGGGTCCCATTTTGTGATTTGCCACCAGGAACCCTGACAAATACAGAGATTATGGAAGTTGTTAGATCGTAGATTAGAGCCTGAAAAAGATGGGGGTGTCAGGTAAGAGAAGAGCTAATGGAGAGGAAAGAGATGTTCAGACTGAGTAAGAGCAGACGTCTAGGGTCAACTCGGAAATGTTTTACTCGTGAGACTCCCAGAAGGTGTGTCAAATCTAGGGGGAGTTTAGTGAAGGGGCAGTGAGTTCATCTGGGGACTTGTGGAATCTGAGTTTTCTGGGGACATCCAGAAGGAGATGTTTCACAGATGGCTGTGCAAACGTCATAGTCAATGGAAGCACCTGGGAGTGGGGGCAGAGAGAGAGAGAGAGAGAGAGAGAATATGACTGGCCCATGGATGTGGCTGAATTGGAGGGGAAATATATATTGAGCAAGGGTTGAAGAGGCCAACAGCAGAATGCAGGAGGATGGTTAGCTTTACATAGTTCTCTCTAGATAAACCTTAGGTAAACCACGAAAGGACAAGGAAGGTAAGAAAAGAAGGGCACTGTTAAGAACTACGGAATGATCAAGCAGAGCAAGTGCTGAAAAGAGACTCATGGTAACGTGAATTAGTAAGCCAGTGATTCCTTTTGAGAGAGGAGTTTTGGTAGAGTTCCTTAAAGGGGAAAAATCTCTCCCTCCTCCTGTGTCGCGTAAATCCACCGCCTCTCCCCTGTCTCCTCTGGGTCTTCTTTCACTAACTGTATCCCAGTCCACTCCTGAATTTGTAACCTTTCCCACTCTGTTGGCTCCTCTGCAGTAAATGAACATAGCTAAGATACCCTTTCCACTGTTCTCCACTTGTAGAACTCCAGTTCCTCTTTGAAGACTCAGTGTCACCTCCACAGCGGATGTTGCCTAGGACCCAGGTAAGACTTAGACCCCTTTCCTCTCCTGCACTCACAGAGCACCTTGTAAGCCTCCTCTTTTAGCTCTTCCTCAGATAGATTGGTGGTATCTCTCTGTGTGTCCATCTTTTGCACCACGCTTGTGAGCAGGAACTGTGCCCGAGTCATATTATATTCCTAGTGCCAAGCATAGCACAGAAAACTTCAAAGAATCCAGGATAATTTGTTGAAAGAATTTGGCTAAAAATTCTTGGCTCTTTTAATTGGGCCATTTGGCTAAAAATTTCCAAAGCTGCCTGAATGCTGCCTCCTAGAATGTTTTATTTTAGGTTTATTTCTTGGATTACGGTTCTAAAAAATATTTTAAGGTGGAACTTTTACTTCTCCATCAACTTTATAGAAAAATTAAACTTTGGGGAGAAAGAAAATCATGCCCAGGGAATTAGCGCACAGAAAAAAAAGAGAATAGATCTCCTTGTTGCATGTGGCCTAGTTAATATCAGATATAACATGTTGTAAACCAAAAGTAATGTTACCAAAAAATAAACGTTAAAATACAGATGAAAGGGAAGGAGTCTATTCCTCCTCAGGCAAGGCAGTCGCTTTGCATATTAATGAAACTTAAATGACTCACAGTAAGAAAAATGATTGGAATAGATTGCAGTAACTTAAAAATGAGTACACTTTAAACAGCTTGTGTGATGACTGTGTGATTATGGAGACTCAAAATGGCTAGTCCCACTCTGATGCTCCCAGAAGGGAGATGACTGCTGGTCCTTAATTAACAAAGCCACATGTGGAGCCCAGGAAGCTGTAGACACAAAGAAAGTTGACAGGTTGACTTTGTGAAATACGCAAAGATGTCAGTCTGGAAGGTGACAACTACAATTCTGGGGCATGTGAGGGTTAGGGATGTGTATAAAATCTTATAAACATCCAAGTCATTCTAGAATATTCACTGAAAGTGACAAGAAAATGGAAGGAAACGGGAAAAGACAAAGAGCTGCATAAAGACAGGTGAAAAGTTTAAAATATTTGATGGCTTGAGATGACTTCGGGGCTTGTGGCAAATTACTGTAAAACATGGCTTGGCAAGGATTTTCTGAAACGTTTTAGGCTTTGCAGGCCCCACGGTCTTTGTTGCAATGACTGACTCTGCAGTTGTAGTGCTAGTGCGTATGCAGCCACAGACAATAGGTAACTGATTGGGTGTGGCAGTGTTCCAGTAAAACTTTGTTTATCAAAACCCTTGGGGACCAGATTTGGCTTGCAGACTGTAGTTTGCCAACCCATACTCTGAAAACACCAGTTTGTGACAAAACAGCACATTGCGCAAAAGCTAGTATGTAAATATGTGTGTGTGATCGATAATTGTTGGTTCAATCATTGTTGTTCGGGTTTTTATTGTGCTTGGTATGTTTTTATTGTGCTTGGTCTGGTACTCACATGAGGGTATGGCTGAATGAGTTGGTTAAATCGAGGCATCAGTGTTGTTTTCCAGCGTCCCAGGCGAGTCCAAGGTGCAGCCACCACGTTTAACAAATAGGATGCTGAAGAATGCTACGCAAAATTCAATGTGCCTATTATTCATCACCTTGGGTCCTGTTAAAATGCAGGCTCTGATTCAGTAGGTCTGAGGTAGAGCTTGGGATTTTGCATTTCTAACAAAGTGTCAGATGACACTGTCCTGCGGGTCCAGGGACCACATTTTGAGTAGCAAGGTGCTTGCACTGGCTTTCAATACCTGGGATGTCTTGGTCCTGCCCCTGAGACTGATGTAATTGGTCCTGGAGGTGTCCTGGGCATCGAGAGCTCTACAAACTCCCAGGTGGCTCTAAGGTGCGGCAAAGCTTGAGAACCTCTGTGCTCAATCCAGTGCGTGGTGACCTAAATTTTCGTTATTATGTCATCGGTAGCCCTGTTGGCCATTCTCCCCTTCCAATCCACCCATTCCTCTCCTTTTCAGGTCCAAACCTCCAGAAGATGGGTGGGATCAGGATTAGCTTTTCATCCTTTCAGTCTTTGCCACCTCTGAGGAGTGGACTGTAGTTCAGGATGGAAAGAGGAGGGAGGCTCAGGCCACCTGGGTCAGGGAAGAATAAGCAGAACAGTTGTTCTAGGGGCCGAGTTAAACAGGAGGCTGGTTGAGACAAATGGGGAATTACCACAGAGGGCTGTCACAGCAAAACTCACCTCCAGGCTTGGGCCTGAGCTTGGGGCACTGAAAACAGTCATCTACCCTCCTGAAGCCTGGCAGCCACTGGCAGCCAAGCAGCTGGGAAGGATTTCTCCTTCTTGATATGCAGAGTGACACAGTTGGTCGAAAGGCAAGAGAGACCCCTAGTGGCAAAGTATAAAGGTGAAATCCTTTCATCAACAAGGCATAAACACCACAAATGAACTTAGCAGTAAGTGAATGATAATGATGGTAATGATGATAAGTGGTGGCTTACAAATAATATATGTCCTATATGTGCCAGGCACTGTTGTACGTATTTAGAAAACATTAACTCATTTAATCTCAGCAACCCAATGGGTTTGATGGCTTTTAAAAAATTTAGTTGATTGACAATATGTTTCTGGTGTACAGCAGAGTGATTCAGTTATACATATGTATTCTTTTTCATATTCTTTTTTCTTATTGTTTATTACAAGATATGGAATATAGTTCCCTGTGCTGTACAGGAGGTCGTTGTTGTTTATCTGTTTTGTGTAGAGTAGCTTGTATCTGCGAATCCCAAACTCCGAATTTATACCGCCTCCCCCCTTCACCTTTGGTAACCATAAGTTTGTTTTCTATGTCTGTGAGTCTGCTTTTGTTTTGTAAATAAGTTCATTTGTATCATATTTTAGGTTCCACATACAAGTGATATCATATGACATTTGTCTTTCTCTGTCTGACTTAACTTCACTTAGTATGATAATCGCTAGGTCCATCCGTGTTGCTGCAAATGGCATTCTTTCATTCTTTTTTATGGCTGAGTAATAGTCCATTGTATACCTATACCACATCTTCTGTATCCACTCATCTGTCGATGGCCACTTAGGTTGCTTCCATGTCTTGGCTGTTGTAAATAGTGCCGCTATGAACACTGGGGTGCATGTATCTTTACGAATTATAGTTTTCTACAGATATATGCCCAGGAGTGGGGTTGCTGGATCATGCTGTAGCTCTATTTTTCGATTTTTAAGAAACCTACAGACTGTTTTCCACAGTGGCTGCATCAATTTACATTCCTACCAACAGTGTAGGAGTGTTCCCTTTTCTCCAAACTCTCTCCAGCATTTGTTGTTTGTAGATATTCTGATGATGCCCATTCTAACTGGTGGGAGGTGATACCTCATTGTACTTTTGATTTGCATTTCTCTAAGAGTTAGTGATGTTGACCATCTTTTCATGTGCTTCTTGGCCATCTGTATGTCTTCTTTGGAGAAATGTCTTCTGCCCATTTTTTGACAGGGTTGTTTTTGTTGTTGTTGTTGTTATTGACTTGTATGAGCTGTTTGTATATTTTGAATATTAAGCCCTTGTCAGTCGCATCATTTGCAAATATTTTCTCCAATGGGGTTGACACTTTTATTATCCCTGTTTTACATATGAGGAAACTGAGGTGCAGAGAAGTGAAATAACATGCCCAAGTTCCCCCAATTTAGTAAGTGGCTCAACTGGGATTTGAATCCAGTCAACCTGTGGTGAAGGATCCAAGACAGCGAACTGCTTCTCCAAAACAGGAGAGTAAGAAGGATCTTCAGTCAATTTATAGTTGTAAACACTCACAAACAGCTGCTCAGCCTGTGCTTCCTGATATCTAGAGCAGAACAGTGTATATATATGTATGTGTATATATATATACATATCTATATCTATATCTATATATATATATACGTATATATATATATATATATACGTATATATATATATATATATATATGTAGTGAGGCTGTATCAGAGAGATAGCAGGGACTTCAAAGCAGACAGAGGAAGAGTGAAAAAAAACAAATTTGACTAAAAAGAGTAAAGGGGAAAATACCATTCAACACCATTTTCTGGAAACTAAACTCAAAGGACCATAATCCTCATTTTTAAGAAAGTATTGAAGCACAGTTATAGGGAAATGTAGAAAAAAATGACTCCTTAGCTAAACTTGTTCATATTTCAGTAAAAGTTAAAAGCAATCTAGTAACTCTAAAATGACTCAAGCTACTCATGTGTCTTTGAATATAGGATACGAAGTCTGAAAATTTCTAACTCTGACCTTTGTAAAGTATACACGACACAGAAGAAACAATATGTTTTGAGTATTTTTTCTCGGACCTAGACAACCTTAGGGTTTCCATGGGAACAGATTTCATCAGCTCAAATAGAGAATGGACTGAGAGAGGGTAAGAGTTTCCAAAGGGGAACAGAAAAGACAAAACCAAACCAAACATAGAAAAGCAGGTCTGTCGTTTCCTTGGGAAATCCTTTTACTGGGAAATAATTGTCTTTCTACCTATAGTCAAGAAGACAAGGTAATAGGCTCACGCCTCTCCACATCGAGAAGGGAGAAAGCAGAGACCACACTGAGAGTAAGAACAGGCTGATTTTGAGATAAACTCTGAGCAGACACAGGTGGCCACGGTCTGGAATGAGGCAGTGGTCCAAGTGGGACCAGCAGCTCTCTAGGTGTTCCAGTGTCTCATCCCATCTTCTTGAGTGTTGGCTGCTCTGGGTTTGGGGCCGCCTGTGCCATAAACTCTCTACTTCCTTTCTGGTGAGCTTATCTACTCCATGACCTCAACCCATCTATGTATATTGTATAGGCTAATATGTCCCACATGTATTTTTCCAAACCTGACATCCCCCTGAGCTCCAGATTCATTTTTCTGGCTACCTGCATGACAGTTCCTCTTGGGTATCTAATAGGCATCTCAGATTTTACATGACACGCCTTCCTAGCCCCTCGAGTCCCCCTGCAAACACCCCCAGATTAATAAATAGCACGACCATCAGCCAGGGTGTTCAAATCCAAACTTGAGGCTAGATTATTTTCGTCATTTCCCATTCCTCACCTCTGGTCCATAAAGCAGATCCTGTAGACTCATCCAGTTCATCTGAAATTTGTCTGCATCTCTTCATTTCCTGCACCAACACTGCAGTTCAAGCCCCCATTGTGTCTCTGGGCTGCTACAGTGATCTCTTAACTGGTCTTTCAGCTTCAACTGTCCTCATCCTCTACATTCTTCAAAGCAGCCAGAGTCAGAATAACTTGGCTTCACCTTCAGAGAGCTATATTCTACTTGATATTCAATATCACAAATTGACCTTCAGCCTGGACCTTATATTTTTCAGTCCTTCTATTGAGGTAATTTGGGGTTTGGGGTACCATGTTACCTTAATGGAAGAAAGAGTACAGTAAAAACACCTACATTTGCACATGTTGTAAGGGCAGTCTGCCTGTCCAGCATGGTGACTAGGGAGTCACCCCTATGTTTGTGTGCAGGCCAGCCTGAGGCTCAGTTACCATTATCACTGTTGCTCAGGGTGAGCTTGTCAAAGAGGGACCCTGCCAAGCTGGCTTCTGGGGTCTCCATCTTGCTTCCCAGAATCAACAAACACTAACATTTACATATTTTAGTGAACTCAGAGTTTTCAGGTAAAGTTGAAGGACCCTTTATTTTAATCCCTGTCCCATCCCATTCCTCCAGAAGCAACGCTACTGTGATTTTTATACCGTGTTTTTATACTCCTGCTATTCGCAGGCACCCGCATTCAGCAGGGCCTCACCTCACCACCCCCCATATACCCACATTGTTTATAAGGGGAAGATGGATTTTGCACTTTCCAGGGCCCCATGGAATGCCTTCTCCCTCCCTCTGTGGAGATCCTGAGCTGCATGTGGGTGGGGCATGGGTGGGTGGAGAGCCTCCTGGATACCTGTTTTAAAAAGTGAGCGATTTGCACACAGGAACCAAGGAGAGACCTTTATTTCTTTAGGAACCAAATAACTTTATTGGAAGAAACGGAAAAAGTGGAAGAAAAAAACTTAAGTGATAACGTAAAGTCCAGGAAAAGAGAGTCCTGCACTTGTTGCCAAAAAAACCCCATAAAACCAAAAACTTAAGCGAACTTCTTCTGCAAGGGCAGTATTGCCGTCTGCATGGCAGGCACGGTGACCAGGGCTCTGGTCACCCCGTGGCTCTGGGGAGGTCCAATCCAGGCTCAGTTCTTGTCGCTGTCGCCCAGGGTGAGCTTGTCAAAGAGGGACTCTGCCAGGTCGACATCCGGGGCCTCCATCATGCTCAGGGTGGTGACATGACCCTCCAGCTCTCCGATGAACGCCACCTGCTGGCTGAGGTAGTGAGTTGCCAGGAAGTGGCGCAGGTGGGGGTCTCTCTTGTCGGTGGCCAGCTGGTGCAGGTGGAGCAGGCTCTGGTTCACGCGGTTCTCCAGGAACAAGGCGCACTTCATGGCCTTGAGGCCGCTGCTCCACTTGTCACTGACTGGCTTCCTGATGTCTTGGAAGTTGAGGCGGCCCCCGCGCTGGTTCTGCAGGCGCATCAGGCCCTGGGCCCGCCCGCTGTGCTCGTGGGAGCGGCGCAGGAAGAACCGGGTGAAGTGCTTCAAGGCCACGTCGTCGCAGTCAAGGTAAAAGGCCACGGCCAGGCACACAAAGGAGGCGTGGAGCTCCAGGGTGAAATGGCTGTTGACGGCGGCCTCGCAGTCGGGGTGGTAGTTCTGGCGCACCTGCGAGGGCGGCGCTTGCTTCATGGTGGACAGCACGGGCATCGTGGCGGGCGTGAAGGCCAAGGTGAAGGCGAAGCCGCGGGGCCTGCGGTCGCTGCCTCGGAGCGTTCCCATGTGGTCGAAGAGGGCGGCCGCTCTGGGACAGACCGGAAATGGTGTCCGTTACGGGAGTTAGGCGGTGGGCTTGCTGTTCTGTTGCCGGAAGTGGTCACGTGGGGTGGGCGGGGCACGGACGCTGCACCCACGTTCCATCACAGCCTGGGTGAGGCAGGGTGACTTTGACCTGCGCACCTGGCATCTATTAAGTTTTTAACTTTGCAAAAATATTTCAGTTTCCAAGGACTTTCTCTTGTTCTCTAATTGCACCCTCTTATAGCACCCTGTTCTCATTTTATAAACCCATTGTCTTCCTTAAAATTCTGAGAATATGAATTTGTAATTTTTGGTACTGTTCTCTTCCGTTTCCTGTATTATAGTTGTTTTTTTCTCCAGAAATAGTTCTGTTTGTTCATCATGATCTTCTCTTTGACTTTCCTCAAATATCTGGCAAACATTTGTCCATTCGTATCTGGGAGTAAAGGAGTCATGTGATCAGCCAAGGTAACTAGCATGAATCTGATCTACAGTTGGGACGCCCATTTCATAAGAGTCTTCTCCTCTGAATGGAGGGGCTCAGTGTGTCAGTTAGGGAGTCTTTTCTATTCGGGGTACATGGTGTGGAGCTTGTAGGTAAGATAGGGAGCATCCCAAGTGCCAATAAGCTTGGCATTTTCTGACATTAGAAGACTTTCGTGTATCTCTTCTGTAATAGATTGTGTCGTTCTGTTTTGTTTCTTCCTCTTCTGCTGAGCGGGTCTGCGGTTATCTGAAACCTGCTCTCGTATGGGTTCCCTTCCTGAGCCTTTGAATGACATAAGGAGACTATCACCCCATCGCCTGCACCACCACTGTGCACTGGATCTTAGTCAGAACAAAAAATAAAAATGTACTGTCTTAGGCCAGCAAGACTTGGGATATTTGTGACAGCAGTTAGCCTACCCTGACTAGTTCCCCAAAGGAAGTTCTGGATGACTGCAGGTTATAAGCCATTGTAAGCTTATAGCATTTCCTCTTGGTGCAAATGCAGATCCCAAAGTTAAACAGTCTAGATAGAGCCGAATCGTCATGCTCTTATTTCTTTTGCTAAATTCACCAATAATATATATCAATCCTGCTCCCTTTTTCCCTCCTGGAGAGTGGAATGAAAAATCCCTCAAAGACCCATGAAGCACAAGGAGTAAGTTTTTCCATTTCCCTCAGTGCTGGGGAACAAACCCAGGCTGGTCCTCAGGTGCCCGGCCTTAAGCCGACAACAGGAGGCATAAGGGGTGGGACTGGGACTGGCTGACCCCTGAACCAGTCAGCTGTGGTGAGGGAGATGTGGGTCAGGTAGGAACGGGGGCGGCCCCGGAACCACATAACTGGAGGATGTGTTTGTGTGGGGCAGCTCCCCCGAAGAGGAGGATACTGGTCCAGAGCTGGCAGCGGAGCTAGGGAGATGGTCCAGGGATTGTCCCAGTTAGCCTTCCGTGTTGGAGTGTGAGGGCTGTAGACTGGAGGGAGTCCCAGACCTGTGTGTGTCTCCTCCACCACAGAGCACGCCGGGCGCTTAGCACCACATTTGCTGAGCAGTTCCTCGCCTTTGGAAAAGAGGAGAGAGAGAGAAAGGAGCAACAACAGTGGGCTCAGAAAGGCCTGGAACAACCAGTTTGAGACATCTGTGGGGGTGGAAAATGGCTTCAGCTCCCAAACGCAGCCTCTGGAGTCCCTGGGGCAGGGTTGCCTGGCAGTGCTCTCCATGAAGGCCAGGGTTCGGGAGCCTGGCCGCAGTGAGCACCGGTTAACCAAGGGGACCAGGGCGCCAGTCCCAGTGAAAGATTTGATGAGTCCTCAGCAGACCCGGTGATTCCCTGCCTTCTCACTAATCCTCGCCATTCCGTGAGGGAGGATTGTTTTTATCATCTCCCACACGAGGAAACTGAAGTCTGTGGTATAAACTTCTTGTGCAAGACGATGTGGAAACTGGAGTAAAGTCAGATCTGACTCTCAGCTACACCCCTAGTGACCTCAGTCAATAAAATGGGGTATACACAGGACACTGTGTCATGTGGTTTCTTGAGGCCTCTCCCAGGTTTACATAATGAGAGAACAAAGAGGTGCGGACAGACAGCTGTGCTGATTCTGTAGCAGCTCAGTTACCCCCCTGCCCCCCTTCTCGGCACAGTCCTGACCTTCAGCGAGGCCAGCTTTCCCGTACCCAGCCATACAGGACAGTCTCTTCTTGCTCAGCTTCTACTAGGAAAGAAGCTTAAGTAAATTTTAAAAATTTATGAAGGGCCACAGTTTGAGATGGAACAAAACTTTTCCTCAGCAGGCCGCCAAGCCCCTGAGCACGGCCGGGACGAGGGCGTTGAAGCTGGGCATCACTCCTGTCCTGTGCCTCCTGGCCAACCCCTCCAGCTGGGTTGTTCGTGATTTACATTCTGCTGGTCTCATGGATAGGTGACATTTCCTCTTCAGTTTGTGATCTCTCATCCTCTTTCAATGGGGGTCATGAACATTTCATCCTAGGGTTAGAACAGAGACCTGGGTTGCCTTTCCACATAGACTACAATCAGTTTTCTAGAGAATTATTGAGCACCTCTCTCCCAAACTCCTGTCCCTTGGTCGATTCTCCACATAACCATTGACACGTGTGTATGCTTCTTTGCAACCAGAGTGTACTTCGTGAGGTCTTATGAAGATCACCACCCGTCTCCCTCTCTCCACAGTGTGATGCACGTAAATCTGCCAAAATTGCTCACTGGTTCTGTGTACCTCTTTGGCGTAACTAAACCACACTTCTCCAATGTGGACCCTAATTCTTCACACCTGATTTTTTAATCGGGTGGGGTGGGGAGGGGGAGGGGTGAGAGGTCAGAAAACCACCCATGTTGTGCATTTAGTGGCCAGCAGTGGACTCAGACCTATTTCTTATAGAAACGAGCGCAAAGAGCAGCGGGGATCATCACTGGTCCTCAGTGCTTTCCTGACCGTTATTTTATAATTGAGCACGTGTTTTTCAAAAATCCAATACCTCAGTTGTACTTCTTAATCCCGAAGGAGTTCTAATGATTCCTCTGTCCCATGAGGCCAGAGACTGTGACTCCCTTGTGGAGCCTTCTAGTCTAGCTGTGGTCCTGTGATTACTGACTGCTTCTCAGATGCTCCGTTTGACCCAAGGAGGGGTGAGGAAGAAGCACTACAGGAGGAAGGTAAACAACACAAGTCTTGGGGGTGGGCTCAGCCCCTCAGTTAGTGATGCTATTGTGCAGAAATGCCTGGGGCCCTCACCTGGGCCATACTGCTTGAGGCAGCCCTCCCAGACATTTCCCCGTTGGGAGCCAGTATTGTGATTGGACCCGCCCCACCACCACCACCTTGCAGTTCGTATTATGATTGCAAGACGCACTTCAGTGACAACCATCAGGGAACTTTGAAAAAAAAACATGGTTTATGACTCACAGGTCCTGGAAGACACATGGCATGCGTGGAGCCACACAGCGAGCTCATGGGTAAAACGAGAGTACGTGTGCAGGCCTGGGGTCCTTTATTGGGGTCTAGCATGGGATGCCTGGGGTTTCCCAGGTTCAGTCTTTATTGGTGAATTTAAAACATGAGCGGGAATGAAAATGCCAGAAGAGAAAAACAAGTGGTCAGATGGTCAGTTCCCTAAGTGGACCAGAGATCTCCGAAACAAAGGAAGCTTCTGGGGCGGGGCCGCCTGGCTCTTCCTCTAGTCCTGTAGCTGGCAGTGTGTTTATTTAAGATAGCTGTCTTTGAAGTGGGTGCCTAGGCAATCCGAAGCTTAAGCTCAGGCACTTGCATTACAAAAACAAAACAAAACAAAACCCAACTGTCTGGTGCTTACACTATATTTACATAAAGATGCCCTATCTTATTGTACATCCTCCAGGGCAAGGATTGGTTACAAAAATGGCTGAGGGAGCAAGAGTGTCCTTCGTAAGTCTGCTCTATGGTTTCTCTTCCAGTTTTACTGAGATATAATTGATGTGTAGCGCTGATAAGGTTGAGATGTACAGCATAATTGTTTGACTTACATGGATCATGGAGTGATTACCAGTATGAGTTAGCATCAATCATCTCATATAGATACAAGGAAAAAAAAATGTTTTTCCTCGTGATGAGAACACTTAGGATTTACTCTTAACAACTTTCATGTATACTCTGCAGCAGTGTTAATTATATTCATCATGTTGTATATTACATCCCCAGTACTTATTTATCTTAAAGCTGGAAGTTTTCACTTTGTGACCGTCTTCATCCAATTTCCTCTCCCCACATGCCCCACCTCTGGTAACCAGAAATCTAATGTCTTTTTCTGTGAGTTATTTTGTTTTGATTCCATATATAGGTAAGATTATACAGTATTTGTCTTTCTCTGACTGATTTCACTTAGCACAAGGCCCTCAAGGTCTATTCATGTTGTCACAAATGGCAGGATTTCCTCCTTCTTTATGGCTGAAGAATATTGCGTTGTATATATGTATCCCATGTCTTTGTCCATCTACAGATGAAAGGATAACATTTAGGTTGTTTCCATGTCTTGGCTATTGCAAATAATGCTGCTCTGAACATGGGGTGTGGGGTAGGGACAGATATCTCTTCAACATAGTGTTTTCACTTCCTTCTGATGTATTCCCAGAAGTGGAATTGCTGGATCATGTGGTTGTTAATTTTTTTGAGGAATCTCCATACTGTTTTCCATAGTGGCTGTAGCAATTGTAATTTCACCATCAGTGCATAAGGGTTCCCTTTACTCCACATGCCTGGTGGCATTCCTTATCTCTTGTCTTTTTGATGCTAGCCATTCTAACAGGTGGGAGGTGATAGCGCATGTGGTTTTGATTTGCATTGCCCTAATGCTGTTGAACATGTTTTCACGTACCTGTTGGTCGTTCATATATCTTCTTTGTCAAAATGTCTATTCCAGTCCCTTGCCCATTTTTTAGTTGGATTGTTTGTATGCTATTGAGTTGTATGAGTTCTTTACATATTTTGGATATGAACCCCATATCAGATATTTGGTTTGCCAGTATTTTTTCCCATTCCATAGGTTGTCTTTTCATTTTGTTGGTTGTTTCTGTTGCTCAGCAGCTTTTTAGTTTGATGTAATCCCACTTATTTATTTATTTTTTAAATTTTGTTTGCTTGCGCTTTAAGTGTCATGTACCAAAAATTCATTGCCAATACCCATGTTAAGGAGCTTTTTCCCTACGTTTACTTGTAGTAGTTTTATGGTTTCTGGGTTTACATTAAAGTCTTTAATCTATTTCCAGTTAATTTTTGTGAGTGGTGTAAGATAGGGGTGTAATTTCATTCTTTTACACGTGAAGATCCACTTTTCCCAGCCACATTTATTGACGAGACTGTCTTTTCTCCACTGAGTATTGTTGCCTCCCTTGTCAAATATTACTTGACCATATGTATTTGGGTTTATTTCTGGGTTCTTGATTCTGTTTCAGTGGTCGAGGGGTCTCTTTTTATGCCAACACCGTAGTGTATTGATGACAGTAGCTTTACAACATAGCTTGAGTTCATGAAGTGTGATGCCTCCTGGTTTGTTCTTTTTCAGGATTGCTTTGACTATTCAGGGTCCTTTTTGGGTCCATCTGAATGTTAGGATTGTTGCTTCTATTTCTGTAAAAACTGCCATTGGACTCTTGGTATGGATTGCATTAAATCTATGGATGGCTTTGGGTATTATGGAAAGTTTAACAATATTAATTCTTCCGATCTATGAACAAGGAGTCTCTTTCCATTTATTTATGTCATCTTTGATTTTGTTCATGAATGTCTCATAGTTTTCAGTGTAGAGATCTTTTGCCTGCTCCGGCTGTATTTTTTCCTAAGTATTTTATTGTTTTTGATGCTCTTGTAAGTGGGATCATTTTCTTTGCTTCATTTTCAGATAATTCTTTGTTAGTGTATAGAAACGCTACTGAGTTTTGCATGTTAAATTTGAATCCTACAACTTTATGGAATTTATTGATTAGATGGTAAGTTTTTTGGTGGAGTCTTTAGGAATTTTTTTAGATATAAAATCATGTCATCTGCAAATAGAGACAATTTTACTTTTTCCTTTAAAATTCGGATGCATTTTATTTGTTTTCCTTGCCTGATTGCCCTGGCGAAACCATCCAGTACTATGTTGAATAGAAGTGGTGAGAGTGGACACCCTTGTCTTATTTCTAATCTTAGAGGAAAGCTTTCAACCTTTCAACCTTTATTCTTATATTAGCTGTTAGCTTGTCAACATTATGACCATGTTATGTATTGTTATTAAGTTGAGGTAAATTCTTTCAATACCTACTGTGTTAAGAGTTTTTTGCTTTTTCATCATGAACAGATGTTGAATTTCATCAAATGCTATTTCTGCATCTATTGAGTTGATCATATGATTTTTATTTTTCATTCTATTAATGTGAGGTATCACACTGATTATTGTGGATGTGTTGCAACATGCCTACCTCTCAAGATAAATCCCACTTGATCATGGTGAATGGTCTTTGTAATGTGCTGCTGAGTTGAGTTTGATAGTATTTTATTGAGAATTTTGAATCTATATTTATCAGGTATATTGGCCTGTAATTTTCTTTATTGGTGGTGTCCTTTTCTGGCTTTGGTACAAGGGTGATGTTGGCCTCGTAAAATGAGCTTGAGAGTGTTTCCTCCTCCTCTCTGATTTTTTTTGGAAGAGTTTGGGAAATATTGGCATTAATTTTTTATTTTTAAAAATTTTATTGGAGTATAGTTGATTTACAATGTTGTGTTAATTTCAGGTGTACAGCAAAGTGATTCAGTTATACATGTACAGACACGTATTCTTTTTCAAATTCTTCTCCCATTTAGGTTACTGCAGAATACTGAGTAGAGTTCTCTGTGCTATACAGTAGGTTCTTGTTGCTTATCTTTTTAAAATATAGTAGTGTGCATGTATGTGACCACCAAACTCCCAGTTTATCCCTGAGCCCCACCTTTCCCCTTTGGTAACAACAGGCTTGTGTTCTAGGTCTGTGAGTATGTTTCTGCTTTATGCATAAGTTCATTTGTATCTTTTTTTTAGATTCCACATATAAGCGATGTCATATGATATTTGTCTTTCTCTGTCTGACTTACTTCACTATTGAAGTAAGTATGAAGTATGATAATCCCCAGGTTCACGCATGTTGCTGCAAGTGGCATTATTTCATTCTTTTTTTGTTTGTTTTTTGAAGATGTTGGGGGTAGGAGTTTATTAACTCATTTATTTATTTTTGCTGTGTTGGGTCTTCGTTTCTGTGCCAGGGCTTTCTCTAGTTGTGGCAAGCGGGGGCCACTCTTCATCACGTTGCGCGGGCCTCTCACTATCGCGGCCTCTCTTGTTGTGGAGCAAGGCTCCAGACGTGCAGGCTCAGTAGTTGTGGCTCACGGGCCTAGTTGCTCCGCGGCATATGGGATCCTCCCAGACCAGGGCTCGAACCCGTGCCCCCTGCATTAGCAGGCAGATAGTCAACCACTGCGCCACCAGGGAAGCCCCTATTTCATTCTTTTCAATGGCTGAGTAGTATTCCATCGTAGATGTATGTACCACATCTTCCTTATCCAGTCATCTGCTGATGTACATTTAGGTTGTTTCCATGTCTTGGCTGTTGTAAATAGTGCCGCAGTGAACATTGGGGTGCATGTATCCTTTTGAACCATGACTAACTTTAGTGTTGTGTTTGGGTTCCTTATTCTTTTTTGTGTGTGTATCTATTGCAGATTTTCAGTTTGTGGTTACCATGAGGTTTTGACATAGCAGTCTATATACAAATAGGTTGTTTTATGTTGCCGGTCTTTGAATTTCAAATGCATTTCCAATATCCTGCATTTGTACTCTCCTGTTCTCACGATTGCTGGTTTTGATATCATGCTTGTGTGTGGATGATTTCTTACCTTTACTTTATGTTTGCCTTTACCGGTGAGCTTTCCCATTCGTAATTTTCTTGATTCTAGTTGTGGCCTTTTCTTCTCCTCCTAGAGAAGTTCCTTTAGGATTTCTTGTCAAGCTGGTTTTGTGGTGCTGAATTCTCTTAGCATTTGCTTGTCTGTAAAGCTTTTGATTTCTCTGTCGAATATGAACGAGAGCCTTGCTGGGTAGAGTATTCTTGGCTGCAGGTTTTCCCCTTTTATCACTTTAAATGTATTGTGCCACTCGTTTCTGGCCTGCAGGGTTTCTGCTGAAAAATCAGCAGATAACTTTATGGGGATCCCCTTGTATGTTATTTGTTGCTCTTCTCTTGTTGCTTTTAATGTTTTTTCTTTGTATTTACTTTTTGTCAGTTTGATTAACATGTGTCTCAGCATGCTCCTCCATGTGCTTATCTTGCATGGGACTCCCTGTGCTTCCTGGGCTTGAGTGAGTGTTTCCTTTCTCATGTTAGGAAAGTTTTGGGCTATATTCTCTTCAAATATTTTCTCAGCCCCTTTGTCTCTCTATCCTCCTTCTGGGACCCCTGTAATGGCAATGTTGGTGTGTTTAGTGTTGTCCCCAAGGTCTCTGAGAGTGTCCTCATTTCTTTTCATTTTTTTTCTTTATTGTGTTCTATGGCAGTGATTTCCACCATTCTGTCTTCAAGCTCACTTATTCGTTCTTCTGCCTCAATTATTCTGCTACCGATTTCTTCTAATGTGGTTTTCTTTTTAGTTATTGTGCTCTTCATCTCTGTTGGTTTGTTCTTTAAATCTTCTAGTTCTTTGTTAAACATCTCTTGTATCTTCTCAATCTGTGCCTCCATTCTTTTTCCGAGATCTTGCAACATCTTTGCTGTCATTACTCTAAATTCTTTTTCAGATAGGTTGCCTATCTCCACTTCATTTAGTTGTTATTGTGGGTTTTTATCTTGTTCCTTCATCTTCAACATATTTCTCTGCTGTCTCACTTTCTCTGACTTTCTGTATTTGTGGTCTCCTTTCTGCTGGCTGCAGGATCATAGCTCCTCTTGCATCTGATGTCTGCCCCCTGGTGGGTGAGGTTGGTCCTGAGGCTTGTGCAGGCGTCCTGGCTGAGGGGGACTGGTGCCTCCCCATTGGTAGGTGGAGCTTGTCCCTCTGGTGTGCAGGGCCGTGTCAAGGGGTGTGTTTTGAGGTGGCTGTGAGCTCAGGACAGCTTTAGGCAGCCTGTCTGCTGATGGGCAGGGTTGTGTTCCTGTGCTGCTGGTTGTTTGGCCTGAGGCGTTCCAGCACTGTAGCCTGTAGGCTGTTGGGTAGGGCCAGGTCTTGATGCCAAAATGGTGACCTCTGTGAGAGTTCACGCCAATCAATATCCTCTGGGTCCGTTGCCCCCTGTGTCCTTGCGCCCCCCACCAAGTGAGCCACAGCTGACCCCCACCTCCCTAGGTGATCCTCCAAGACTCATAGGTATGTCCAGCCCAGGCTCTTATGGAGTCACTGCTTTGTGCTTGGTCCTAGTGCATATGAAACCTTGTGTGCACCCTTCTGGAGTGGCATCACTGTTTCCCCCAGTCCTGCACTCAAGCTCAGCTGGCCTTCAAAGGCAAATGCTCTGGGAGTTGCTCCTCCCGATGCCAGACCCTCAGACTGAGGAGCCTGACGTGGGGCTCAGGAGTCTCACTCTTGTGGGAGAACATCTGTGATATAATTTATTTTGCCGTGTGTGGGTCACCCACACCTGGTGGGTATGGGATTTGATTATGTCACGAAAGTGCCCCTCCTACTGTCTTGTTGTGGCTTCTTCTTTGTCTTTGAAGGTAAGCTATCTCTGTTGATAGGTTCCAGTCCTTTTTGTCAGTGGTTGTTCAGCAGTTAGCTGTGGTTTCGGTGTTTACATGAGAGGAGGCGAGCTCAAGTCCTTCTGCTCTGCCGTCTTTTCCAGAATCGAGGGGCTGCTTTTGGTTTGCATGCTTGCTGCCTCTTTCCTCAGCGTGTACTGGCCATTATCCCCTGGATATGGGGTGTGCAGGTGCAGCAGCACTTGCGTGCTCCCAGGGTGGTGGGGGCAGGGCTTGGCACCTGCTCACACATCTCCTAGAGTCGGCTGCAGTCCTTGCACTCCCGGGACATCAGGCGTGGGGCTTGGCGCCTGCCTGTGGGTCTTCTAGGGGCAGCTGCTCTCTGCGCTCTCCCAGGACAGCAGGAGCAGTGCTTGGCACCTGCTTGTGGGTTTTGTAGCAGTATCCTGTGCCCACTTCTGGAGCCCACAATGGCGTCGGTGAGTCGCACCTGCCCTGGTAGCTCCTGTAGTTGGTGTCTCGTTGCCTGGGGGTGCTCACAGGGAAAGAAGCTCTTATAGTGGTCCCACCCCTCTTCTCGTGTGTCCCCGAATAACGGCACCTTGCCTCTGTGGCAGGCCCTGGCTTCTTCGGAGTACACCCTCAGTTGCCACAGTCCGGCCTCTTCAGGCTGTCTCCGCACAGCCAACCCCAGTCCTCTCTCTGTGTCTGACCTCTGAAGCCTGAGCTTCAGCACCCAGCCCCCACCTGCAACAAGTGAGGCAGGGAGACTGCACTGAGCTTCTGGCCTAATCTTTTTAAATGTTACTCACGAATGTAAGTGCCACCGTTTTGAGTTAATCACTTGCGTGATTGCTTATTGGAAGAGTGCCCTAATGTGATTCTTTCATCAAACAGTTCTTATGTGGTATCATTGGTTATATTTACTATCACAGAGCTCTAGTTGAAGTTAGCTCTCCTCGGTGACTTCAACACCCACACTAATGACACTTCTGATAGCCTCTTCACTGGGTTCCTGGACCTTATTAAGTCCAGTGATCTCCACTTTTCTCTTTCTGTTTCTGGTCACGTTCACACTTGTCTGACAGCAGAGCACCAGCTCCAGAGTCTCAGTGAATCTTTCCACCTCTCCAGCTTTCACTCGTTTTGAACTTGGTCTTCGCTCCCTTTGTTGTCTCTCATAAACGTTCAGCACAGTCCTAGAATCACAGCCCCTTTCCCGTGATTTACCAGTTCCTTCCTCTGGGGTAAGTGCAGTCTTCTCTTTTTTCTGTCAGGAAACAAAAGGCTTCGATGCAGTCTTAGAGGAAGCTCTGAACCATGTGGATGTATTCATCCTCTCCAACCTCATTTGCTCTTGCACTGCCACGCAGCAAGCATGTTTTTAACCCCTCAATTATGTTGTATGGAATGAGCCACAGTGGTAGGAAATACCATTGATCTCAAATGATCTTTCATTCATTCATTCAACAAAGATTTATTGAATATTTATTATCCCTACAGCTTTACTCCACAGATTTTTAAAATAGTAATACTCTTCAACGGTTATATTCGTACTAAGGGGTGATAATGGATGGTGTTTCTGAGATATTTTATACCTCATCATTACTTCCTAGGTAAGTAGGTAACAGTAAAATATATGATATAGCTAAGAGAAGCCTAAAACTTAAAAACTAACTTTTCTAAGGGAAAATCAACAAACAAGCATGGACTGCGACCTCACATTTCCAAAAACGAAATATGCATATGTATAAACAAAGGCCTTTCATCCAGTGTTTCGTTAATGAAGAATGTAAACTAAGTAGAGACACATAGTGAGAAACCTTCAGAGCAGATAGAATGTATTTTTTTTAACATGTGATTATAGGACCATAAAATGAGATGTTTGTGGTCAGTATTTGTACTAGTCAGGGTTCTGCAGAGAAACAGAACCAATAGGATTGACTGATTGATTGATTATAAGAATTGGCTCACGCAATTATGGAGGCTGACAAGACCCAAGATCTGCAGTCAGCAAGCTGGAGACTCAGGAGAGCCTGAATAAAAAGAGAACCAAGAGGAGCTGATGTGTCAGTTTAAGTCTGAAGGCAAGAAAAAAACTGATGTCCCAGATCGAAGGCAGTCAGATAGGAGGCGTTCCCTATTACTCAAAGGAGGGTCAGCCTTTTTGTTCTTTTGAGGCCTTCAGCTGATGAACGAGGCTTATCCACACTAAGGAGGGCAATCTGCTTTACCTAGTCTACCAATTCAAGTTTTTATTTCCCCCATTGTGGTACTTGGGCCTCTCACTGTGGTGGCATCTCCCCTTGCAGAGCACAGGCTCTGGATGCGCAGGCTCAGTGGCCATGGCTCACGGGCCCAGCCGCTCCGGGGCATGTGGGATCTTCCCGGACCGGGGCACGAACCCGTGTCCCCTGCATCGGCAGGCGGACTCTCAACCACTGCGCCACCAGGGAAGCCCTCAAGTTTTTTAAGACAAGATTCTTTTTCAAGTTTTATTGAGTTATAATTAGCATATCACATTGTATTAGTCCAAGGTGTATAATTTGATATATGTATATATTACAACATGATTACCACAATAAATATTGGTAACATTAATTACCTCACATAGTTATAAAATTTTTTCTCTTGTGATGAGAATTTTTAAGATCTGCTCTCTTAGCAACTTTCAACTATGCGATACAGTATTGTTAACTATATAGTCACCATTGCTGTACGTTACATTCCTGGAACTTATAATTGGACATTTTTACCTTTTGACCGCCTTCACCCATTTCCCCCACTGCCCATCCCCACCTCTGGCAACCACCAATCTCTTCTCTGTCTCTGGGATTTTTTTGGGGGGTACCATTTATAAGTGATAGCATACAGTATGTGTTTTCCTCTAACTTATTTCACTAAGCATTTTGGCCTCAAGGTGCATCCATGTTGTTGCAGTGGCAGGATTTCCTTCTTTTTTATGACTGAATAATATTCCATCGTATATATGTACAGTATTTTCTTTATCCATTCATCCAACGATGGACATTTGGGTTGTTTCCATGTCTTGGCTGTTGTAAATAATCTGCAATGAACATGAAGGTTCAGATATCTTTTCGACATAGTGATTTCATTTGCTTTGGATATATACACAGGAGTGGAATGCTAGATTCCAATTTGTTATTTCTGTTTATGTCAGTAGTCGTTCATATTGTACTTAGTAGTTCCCAGTAGTATTTCTATGTATATATGGTAGTTTTATTTGTAATTTTTTGAGGAACCTCCATACTGTTTTTCATAGTGGCTGAACGAAATTACATTGCAACCAACAGTGTACAAGGGTTCCCTTTTCTCCACATCCTCACCATTACTTGTTATTTCTTGTCTTTTTGGTGATAGACATTCCAACAGGTGTGAGGAGATGTCTCCTTGTGGTTTTGATTTGCATTTCCTTGATAATTAGTGATGTTGAACATCTTTACATGTATCTGTCGGCCATTTGGATGGCTTCTTTGAAAAAATGTCTATTCACTACCTCTACCCATTTTAAAATCAGATTGCTGTTTGGGTTTTGATACTGAGTTCTATGGTTTCTTTCTTTTTTTTTTTTCCGGTACGCGGGCCTCTCACTGTGGTAGCCTCTCCCGTTGCGGAGCACAGGCTCCGGACGCGCAGGCTCAGCGGCCATGGCTCACGGGCCCAGCCGCTCCGCGGCATGTGGGATCTTCCCGGACCGGGGCACGAACCCGTGTCCCCTGCATTGGCAGGCAAACTCTCAACCATTGCACCACCAGGGAAGCCCTGTATGATTTCTTTATGTATGTTAGGTATTAACTCCTTATCTAATATATGATTTTCAAATATTTTCTCCCATTCTGTAGGTTACCTTTTCATTTTGTTGATGGTTTCCTTTGCTGTGTAGAAGCCTTTTAGTTTGATGTAGTTCCACTTGTTTATTGTATATTTTGTTGACTCTGCTTTTGGTGTCAAATCTGAAAAATGATCACCAAGAGTGATGTCAGCGAGCTTACGTCCTATGTTTTCTTCTACTGAGTTTATGGTTTCAGGTCTTATGTTCAAGTTTTTAATCCAGTTTGAGTTGATTTTTGTGTATGTTTTTAAGGTAAGGATCCAGTTGCATTCTTTTGCATGTGGCTGTCCAGGTTTCCCAATACCATTTATTGATGTGACTATCCTTTCCCTATTGTATATGTTTGCCTGTTTTGTCATAAATGAATGGACCATATATGTGTGGGATTTTTCCTGGTCTTTCTATTTTTTGTTCCATGAATCTATTTGTCTGTTTTTATGCCAATACCATATTGTGTTGATTAGTGTAGCTTTGTAATATACTTTGAAATCAGGAAGTGTGGTATCTCCAGCTTTGTTCTTCTTTCTCAAGATGTCTTTGGCTCGTTGGGTTCTTTTGTGGCTCCATACAAATTTTAGGATTGTTTTTCTCTATCTGGGAAAGATGCCATTGGAATTTTGATAGGGATTTCATTGAATCTGTAGAGTGTTTTGGATATTATGAATATTTTAATAATATTAACTTTTCCAATCCATGGGCACAGACTATCTGTCCATTTGTTTGTGTCTCCTGCAATTTCTTTCATCAGTGTTTTATAGTTTTCAATGTACAGAACATTCACCTCCTTGGCTAAATTTATTCCTATGTAGTTATTATTTTTGTTGCAATTATAAATGGGATTGTTTTCTTAATTTCTCTTTCTGATCGTTTGTTGTTAGTGTATAGATATGCAACTGATTTTTGTATATTGATTTTGTACCCTGCAACTTTAAATTTGTTTATTTGTCCTAACCGTTTTAGGGTGGAATCTGATTTGGTTGCCTTTTATCGTTTTTTTTTTTTTTTTTTTTTTTTTTGACTGATTGCTCTGGCTAGGACTCCCAGTACTTTGTTGCATGAAAGTGGTGAAAGTGATCATCCTTGTCCAAATCAAATGTTAATCTCATCCCAAAACAGCTTTACAGATACACGCAGAATAATGTTTGACCAAATATCAGGACCCTCCGTGGCCCAGTTAAATTGAGATGTGAAATTAACCATCACGGTATTATTCATATTAAATGCAGAGTCAGCAAATAAAAATTCTAGTGTCATAATCTGTGAAAAGTCTTTGTTTTGACTTTCAATTCCTTTCATCATTTAAAAACGTAAACGAACTAACAGTTACAGAAGTGATATTAGTAAGTTCCTACTAGGTGTCGGTGATTACCTCTTATTCATTCATTCAGTATATTTTTATTGAGTACCTTTTTATGCCAGGTATTTTTTATAGGTACTATCACAAAACCTGGTTCTATGAACTCTTCGTATTTGCATTGTTTTGGAGATAAGTGCTCTTCAGTGTTTCATGTTAATCCCTTGTTTAAAAATTAATAATGCAGTTGGCTCAATGATACATTCATAAGAAAGTGGACCATACAGCAGCAGTTGGTGGCTTATCATCCTCTCCAAATGTATATATTTGATGTGCATGCATATATATAAACAAATCATTTAATGAGGGGTAGTTAAAGTGATATATCCATCTAAAATGAATATTATCTGTCCCTGTGCTGTTCACTCTACATTATCTTATTATTACAGTTACTTTCTGAGTTAATTTTTATTATTATTACCCATAGTTTTCAGATAAAGAAATTGTGAATTACAGAGTATGTAACATGCTCGAGCACCCATCTTATAAGTAGCAGAGAGTGACACTCTGAACTGGATTCCTTTCTAGGTAGTTTGGAAAGTCTGGCTGGACCGTGAGGATTAGAACAAAGACTGTTTAACTTGTTTGAGCCTAGATTTCACACAGTAGGGGCTCAAAAACATGAATTAAAGACTGAGTAGCCTTTGAAAGTTTTAGTTTCATTACTTTTCCCAAGTAAAACAGTGAGTGGGAGTGGATGTTGAATATGTATTTAAACTATGTTTCCTTTAGAAGGAAAACAATCAGTCACCCAATCATGACCAATTCTTCTTAGAATTTTCCTTTAATGTGCACAAACATAAAACTAGGTGTAAAGCTCTGTAGGTTTAAAGTATGCTTTTATAGCTGTAAAGCTAACAATTTGTAAATGTATGTGTATATATATCTCATATCTCTCATATAAACATATGAGTATATATATACCATATACATGAGATATACACATACATGTGTATATATATGTATATATGTGTATACACGTATACATGGAAATATATCCGTGTGTGTATATATCTCTTGGAAGAGAGACTGAACGCCAAGACAAAACCTCGCATTCCTTTACAGGACGTGCAATGCAGATCTGTTGTGGAGTAACTGCTGGATTTGGGAAGGAAGGTGAGGCCAAAGGCAGCCCATTAAAAAGGGAAGAGGCTGTTGGAATTGGGAATTGAGGTGAAGAGAACTACTGACAGGATTTTAAGGGATAAGACTCTTGCCTTTGAGTGTCTGTGTGGTAGAGTCCGTGGCCTGGATTAGAAGGGGAAAGCTGTACTAGAGCAGCTTCTGGTGGCAGGAATATGTTTTCTTATACATGCAGCTATTGAAAGCTACTGCTTAACATTCCTCAGATCTTAACGGTCAAGGACAAAACAACAGTGGTAATAACTGGAAATGTCAGTTCCACGTCCACAATAATCTATTTACAACTGTTTACCTACTTCACGAGTTCTCTATCAATTATCCATGCTTTTATTCCCCCCAAATCATCACGTTTTGCCTTAATCATGTATATTCCTCAGTTATGCTGTAGAGAACAGCAATTTTCCTTATGTGGCCCTTCCCCCTTAATTTTCCACATCAACAATCCCTAAGTTTTGAAAAAAGACAGTAGCGTATAAATGAATTAAGGTGCAGAATTCCTCCAATTATGAAGATCAATTCCTGGGTCATTATTGATTGATAAATATATTGATCACATCAGTGTAAGTATTTTAATCCGTTTGTCTACAGAGGCTGCAGCTACAAGATGAAAAAACATAATCGGTTTATTCAGTTGTTACAAATGTAGGAGGGGGAAATGGAACTAGGATTAACAAGATTTTATGCAGAACCAAGAGTCCACTTCCTGTCTTTCCAGAGACACTGTTCTATAAACCATGGTATTGATTTTCCTAGCCAGGCTATTAAGCATGTTTGGTTAGATTACATTTTGAATTAAAGCAGTTCATTATAGTAAATGTCTTTATGGGACACTTCTTGGAAAAGAGTGCTGTTGGGCCAAATGAAGAAGAGAAAACAGGTAATAATATAATATTAGAACTCTTTTTACAAAATAACATCTCAATTCCCGTTTTGTGATAGGTTCAGTAACATGTTAGAAAACTGCAGTATGTGTATGCGTGTATGGAACGCATACATTTGTATGTGCATATTAGGTTCTGATTGCTAATGTTAATTTTGCTAAAATTTGGACCTTCATGTGGATTGTGGTATGGATATATATTAGCTAGGTAATGTAGACATTAATGGGAACATGCATCGTAGCTGCTTGTATGTGTGTGCATTCTGTGAAGTTTTAATTTTAAAAAAACTATAAATGTTGTACTAGATGCCATGGATCAAGTCAGCACTAGTAGAAAGCTAAAGTTATTGATTATTCTGCATTTTTCATATCTGTAATAGGAAGTGATTCAGGAAGTTTTTTGCTAGCTACTAAAAAGTAAGCTAAGATATTTAAATGTAATCTCTCAGTAAGTTCTATATAACGAGCACTTCAATCTTGGGAATTTAGATTATTCGTGATCTATATTCTCAGTATACTGCTGCATTGCTTAAGGTACATAGGTGCAGAAAGGAGTGCAATATGCATTCTTTACTCCCTTCTTAGGAGGAGGTGAAAGGTGTGGGGTTTTGTGCCAGCTAGTCGTCCGTTGGAAGCCTGACTCCATGCCTTCCAAGCTATGTGAACTTGCCTATAGTGATCTACTCATCAGAAAAATGGTACTAACGATATGAGATGTCATGAAGGTTAAGTTAGACGATGCATTTATGATGATGCTAGTATTACACAGCTCATTGATTGCAGTGAATATACAGTAGCTATTATTTTAGAAACTAGACTGACCCTGAGAAAGTAGTCTACTCACTATATAAAAGCTCACCTTGGGCTTCCCTGGTGGCGCAGTGGTTGAGAGTCTACCTGCCGATGCAGGGGACACGGGTTCGTGCCCCGGTCCAGGAAGATCCCACATGCCGCGGAGCGGCTGGGCCCGTGAGCCATGGCCGCTGAGCCTGCGCGTCCGGAGCCTGTGCTCCGCAACAGGAGAGGCCACAACAGTGAGAGGCCCGCATAACGAAAAAAAAAAAAAAAAAGTTTACGTAATAAAAGCTCACCTTGGGGCTTCCCTGGTGGCGCAGTGGTTGAGAATCTGCCTGTTAATGCAGGGGACACAGGTTCGAGCCCTGGTCTGGGAGGATCCCACAGGCTGGGGAGCAACTGGGCCCGTGAGCCACAACTACTGAGCCTGCGCGTCTGGAGCCTTTGCTCCGCAACAGGAGAGGCCGCGATAGTGAGAGGCCCGCGCACCGCGATGAAGAATGGCCCCCGCTTGCCACAATTAGAGAAAGCCCTCGCACAGAAATGAAGACCCAGCACAGCAAAAATAAATTAATTAATTAATAAACTCCTACGCCCAACATAAAGAGAAAAAAAGCTCCCTTTAATTTTAAAATTTTAGACTCTTCTGTTAAAATCCTGGAAGGCTAATATAATGCTTTTCTCCTTCCCTATTATTTTGTTCTTTTTCTTTTTTAGCTAGTCACTGAAATCTGTTTTATGTTATTTCTGGTGGAAAGGTTAGCAGGTAATGCAGTTCCAAAATATGAATAGCTTTTGGAATTAATAAATCCCAAAGATTAGTATGAGAAAGAGGAATTAATCTTCAAAACGTAGGTTATAAAAAATATAAATTTATATAGCCTTTAGACATTTGTAATATTATAGCCCTGAGCCGCTGTTTAATTTCAAGTGTATCTGTCTTTTCATTCTAAGGAAATTGTAAACTTCCTAAGGTCAGGGACATTAGATCATGTCTATTTATTTCTATTGCAGAGCTTTCTCTACTTGGGGCGTAATAATAATAATGGTGCAAAGAGTAGTAGATCTTAATTTTAATCCTTTAATTTTAAATTACTTTAGTGTAGAGTAGTAAATTAATAGATATTATTTAAAATTACTTAAAGAGTATAGACCTTTAGACTATTGAATACAGATCCATTAAATACTGGTACTGGTATTCTGTACTGTATTATGAAAAATATGATAGCTCACAAAGCTGAATATGTTTTTATTTAAGGATATGAAGGAAAGAATGCAAATATGCAATGTATAGTAGATTTGAGGGGTTTTTAAAAATTTTATTGTCATTTTTTTTTTTTTTGCCACACCACATGGCACGTATGGGATCTCAGTTCCCTGACCAGTGATCGAACCCGCACCCCCTGCAGTGGAAGCGCAGAGTCTTAACCACTGGACGACCAGGGAAGTCCGCTGAGTGATTTTTAGAAGTTAGTTACTTTCCCCACATGCTAGAAAGAAGGTCTGATTGGGGAAGAGGGGTGTGAAATCAGCGAGATGGTGGAATCAGAGGTTCCCGGCTTTAGTGTTCCTCAAGGAAATACAAACTAGCAACTCTCCACAGACAAGAAGGCCTCTCTCTGTGGGGGGAAAAAAAAATCCCAGGAGCCAGAAGTGAGGCCGAAGCACCCCCCTGTGGACCACAAGGCAGCTTCATTTTGACCACATAGCCCTTCCTGCAGGCCAGCACGCAGCCGCACCAAGAGGTTTCTCCAGTGGCGAAAGGAGACCCCAGCGTGAGCATCCGGGTTCCACAACATTCTGGGAAGCTTCTCATGAGGTCCACATCCGTCCTTCACGAGGAACACTGGGAGAAAAGGGAAAGCTCAAGCACCTGGTATCAGCTTGAACTAAAGGGGGCGGGGGCGGGGCTTCCGGCTTCCAGCATGGAGATTGTGATGGACCGTGTACCTGACGGCAGTGGTGCCCAATCAGAGAGCACAGCCAGCAGTTCCTTCCACCTGTGGTGTGGAGCCAGTCATCTCATCTGGCCAGGGAGCACGTGGGCAGCTCTAGGCAGATGGGGTCCCCAGCCAGCAGTCTGGCCCAGCCATGGAACTCGTCCTCTATCCCTGCTTAGGCAGGCTCGCAAGCCAGCAGCCCCATCCAACTGCAGAGCGCAACCTCTAGGCTTGCCCAGCCAGGAACCCAAACAGTGACTCTGCAAAATCTTGGAACCCCGTGCACAGACTCGCCTGGCTTTGGAGCCCAGCATACAGCCCCCTGGATGGCTGAGCAGATTTCCCATTTTGTAAGCTATTGAACTACAAGAGTAGCTATTTCATTATCTTTCAGTTCTTCCATGTGCTATCAATTTCTTCCTCACAATGCAAAGATTTGTTGGGTATGCTATAAATATTATAAATGGTGCTATAAATATCTTCCTTACTTAAAGGCCTGGTTTTTATTATACATACTAAAGATTCTTTAGTTGCTCTAATGATAGATTGAAAGAAGAACAATATCCTTGTCCTCTGCTTACATGGTAAGTGGTCAGGAGAGCATGATCTGGGTATCGCTGGCCATGATATCCAGTTCTACTGGGTTTGCGATTTTTGTGTCCTTCCAGAGTTGAATTTAATTTATCCCTGCTCCTGCCACACAACTGACAAAGCTGTGGTGGCTGTAACAGGCGAGATGGAAGAGCAGGGTACAACTGGTTCCAGAAAATGAAAGTCCATCTTTATATATCCTTTCCTAGAGGCCCTGGTGCTGGGAATGTTCTTCCTCTAGTTTCAGTGGTTGGGGTCCAAGGTTTCAAGGTGCATATTTCATTGTCCATGATATTGCTGAGTGTCAGTGTGGAAATAATACACACAAGTAGTAGACTTTGACCTCACACTTGACCTTAGATAATTCAGTTACCTGGAGTTTTCTCAGTTATAAAATGGAGATAAGATGTCTTTGGGGTTTCTCTGTGTTATAAACCTCAAAACAAACAAAAAGCCCCACAAAGATTGTGAATGGGCATTTTGAAAACTTTAAGTAGCTACACTAACACAGTTATACGTCAGGCTCTCCCTAATTCCTTCTCCTTCTAAAAACTATGGATTTTGAAGTCTCCCTGGTGTTAAGAAGTCTAAATTCTGTTTGCGTCTGTTTCTATCTGTATGACAACTAATACCAATGTGGGTAATTGCTGCAGTGAAGGAACCCATATAATTTCTCCAAGGAAAATTTTATTTTCACCAATAAGCGATAGGGGGCCTTATTAGTGACTCTTATTTTGCAAACGCACATTTTCATCTTAAGCAAAAGCTAGGATTGAGTGAGGTTTAGTTGAAGGCTATCACCCTGGATAAACACCATCAAAAAGTGTTTTTTATTTTTTCTCTTGGCTTCTTTCCTGGGTACCTTTTTAGGA
This sequence comes from Hyperoodon ampullatus, assembly GCF_949752795.1. Lineage (NCBI taxonomy): Eukaryota > Metazoa > Chordata > Mammalia > Artiodactyla > Ziphiidae > Hyperoodon > Hyperoodon ampullatus. Next base: position 34,276,747 of record NC_136913.1, read on the forward strand.
CCCTTCCTTGCTCCCTCCTCTTCCCCAAATGTATGCTGAGTATCTGTTCTGTGATGTTGGTGGTATTAGGCACTTATATAAAGTAATCCTTTAATTTTCAGCAAAGTTTGAGTTTGTTAATATAGCCTCCATTGTATAGATGAGGAGACATGCTTCTTGAAGTACAAGGTCACATAACCAAAATATGGAAAAGAAGATATTCTAGTGTGTGTCTTCTGACTATAAATGTGTTGCTATTTCTATGACTTGTGCATATTCGTTAATGCACTTTTAATATTGAGGAAATTGTAGATAATTGATTCCACTTTTGGTTAAATGGGAGGCTTAAATCTCCTTTCTTACCTGTCTTGCAAAGCACAGCTCTTCTAATGAACTACTGCCCATGGAGTCATTTCACACTACAGTTTGATTTACCTGATTTATTTATTTCAAAGCTAAACCCATTCATTCATGCAGTTGAGTATTTGAGGGCCTGTTATTTAAAAGGGGGTGATTTGTGTTAGAATACAATGGGATAAAGTAGATAATGAGCCCATTGACTGGGACATATAGTATTAACCTTATATACAAAGGAAATGACACATAGCCCTTGTTTTGGATGTGACTGCAGTGGAACCTCTGAGAAAGGCATGTATTGTTATACAAGAAACTCTGATAAATTGTATTTGATCAGTAAAAAGAAGGAAAAGGAATGAGATCTTTTGAAGAGGAAGAGACCACTTCTGGTAGGGATTGTTTCACATTATGGGAAAAGAGAAGGAAATGAGGGTAGAACGGGTTTTCATTGTTAAAATGTGAGGGAAAAATTGTAGACTCTTAATAAATACTATTATTTTAAAAAGCGTCTCCTCTATTAATTCATTCAGCAAATAGTTATTGAGCATCTGCTTTGTGCTCTGCATTTTCTATGTAGTGAGAACTTAGAGGCTAATTTAAAATGTCTCTGTTTTCACAGAGGGTTAAGCCTAGAGAAGAGAGGAGATACAGACATAAACATAGATATACATACCACATCTCGTAGAGATAAATTTAAAGATAAAGCAGGGGAAGGTGGTAGAGAGTGATGCACGGTGATAATTGGGGTGTGGTAGTCTGAGAAGGACTCCCCAGAGAAGCGACGTTTGAGCGATACCTGAATAAAGCGAACCTTATGAACATGTAGGAAAAGAACATTGCAGACAGAAGGAAGAGCAAATTCAAAAAGCTCTGAAGTGGGATATCTCTCATTCTCCATGGAGACTTTAGATTTTCTTCCAAGTGTAATGGGGAGCCTTCTGAGCATTGTAATTGGGGAGGAATGTGACCTGATGTTGATGTTTTAAAGATGACTCTGGTTTACTGTGTGGAAAATATTCTGCAGTGTGAAAAGAATTGCAGTCGGAAAGCAAGGGTAAGAGGCCCTTGCTAATGTGTGGTAAGATATGGTGGCTCAGAGAAGAGCAGTAAGGGTAGAGATGGCAAGAGGCGCTCCCTCTGGGAATATATCGTGAAGTTATATCAAACTTCAGCATGGAGTTAGAGAAGTCAAGGCTAGCCTGAGCAATTGGCTGAGTGGTGATGCCATTTACCAAAATGGGGAATATGGCAAGAAGAGCAAATTTAGAAGTAGGAATGTCTGTGTACTTGTGATAATGCCCTTTCTTTCTTTCTTTCATTGAAGTATGGTTGATTGACAATGTTGTGTTAGTTTCAGGTGTACAGCAAAGTGATTCAGTTATACATACATATATTCTTTTTCAGATTCTTTTCCATTATAGGTTAGTACAAGATACTGAATATAGTTCCCTGTGCTATACCGTAGGTCCGTGTTGTTTATCTATTTTTTATTTTTAGTAGTGTATATCTGTTAATCCGTAACTCCTAATTAATCCCTCCCCCCACCTATCCCTTATGGTAGCCATAAATTTGCTTTTTATGTCTGTGAATCTACTTCTGTTTTGTAAATAAGTTAATTTGTGTCATATTTTAGATTTCACATATAAGTGATAAAGAAGATGTGGAATGAATACACACACACACACACACACAATGGAATATTACTCTGCCATAAAAAAGAATGAAATAATGCCATTTGCAGCCACATGGATGGAACTAGAGATTATCATACTAAGTGAAATAAGTCAAACAGAGAAAGACAAATATATGATATTTCTTATATGTGGAAGACAATGCTTTATTTTAAATTCCTATTATACATGCTAGTAGAGCGGTCATATGGGCAATCTGGAGTTCACCACTGAAGATAAAAATTGGGGATGACACCTAGAGGGGCGGCATAGGGAGGGTGGGAGGGAGACGCAAGAGGGAGGGGATATGTGAATATATGTATACATATAGCTGATTCACTTTTTTGTGTGTGTGTGTGGTACGCGGGTCTCTCACTGTTGTGGCCTCTCCCGTTGCGGAGCACAGGCTCCAGACGCGCAGGCCCAGCGGCCATGGCTCACGGGCCCAGCCGCTCTGCGGCACGTGGGATCCTCCCGGACCGGGGCACGAACCCGTGTCCCCTGCATTGGCAGGCGGACTCTCAACCACTGCGCCACCAGGGAAGCCCCCTGATTCACTTTTTTATACAGCAGAAACTAACCCAACATTATAAAGCAATTATACTCCAATAACGATGTTTAAAAAAAATAAAAGTATCTACAAAAAAAATTTTCAAAATGGGGGGGTGTCATTAGATATACAGAGATAGTAGACAAAATCATGCTCTTATATTGAATTACCTGGGGAGTTAGTCCCAAGACTGAGCTCCGGGCGAATCCAGCACTGAGGTTAGAAACAGGAGACTTTGAAATTCAAGTTTCAAACTGAGAAGGAGGAGAACAATAGGAATTGTGGTGTTAGAAGAACAGAAAAATGGGGGATTCCAAAAAGCAATGAGTTACTTATCAAGTCCAATGCTCTTGAATACGATGAAAATATTAATTGGATTTTGCCATGACACCTTATTGGTGACCTCGACAAGAAAGTTTCCCTAGCAAAGTAGAACAAAATTCTGATTGGAATGAATTCAAGAGACCCTGGGAGATGAAGACATGGAAGCAATGATTTATAAATGACACTTTTTGGTAATTTTTCTACAAAGTGGAGCAGAAAATATAGAGTGGTAGCTGGAGAGAATAATTACGTCAAGAGAATTTTTATTTTGTTTTCTTTGATTATTTCAGATGATGTGAGTTATGAGAGGCTTTTTTGGTTTTGGTTTGTTTGTTTGCTTTTTAATGACAGGAATTATCCCCCAAAAGACAGAACAATAATATAGGAAAATAAGGGGGCAGATACAGGACAAATATTTAATTTGGCAAAGTGTTGGGATCCAGTGCACAAAGGAAAGGCTTTGCCTCAGTAGAATAAAGAGTTCATCGTCTGTCTCTGAGGGGATAGAGAATATGGGTACAGATGTCACTGGCCTGGTAGATGTGGTGATGGGAGGAAAAGACGGTTCTCTTCTAAATTTTTTAATTTTATCAGTGAAGTACAAAGCAATGCTTTGAGAAGGAGAAATGGAAATAGGGTGTTGGCCAATTGATGACAGATATAAGATGATCATTGGAAAATGGGAAAATATATTGATGAGGGAAATGGGGCAGAACTTTCAGCTAGTGTTGAAGGCTCATTTAAGATTCATGCCATATGTAACCAGTCAGTGTGGTATGTGTTTTTCTCTAGCCATATTTAACTGTTTGGGTGCAAGTACAAGAATGGCAGAGATTAAGATTTAACCAGGACTGGGGTTTTCTCAGAAGAATATAAGAGCGGGAGAGAGAGGCAAAGGAGTTAAAAGTAGACTCAAAGAAGGGATAGTAGAGGACGGTGGAGTCTACGCTGGGAACGTAAGGAACTGAACGCAAGGCACAATTAATGCTGAAAGAGTGGTAAGGGTCACTGGATTGGAAACGTGTTGGAATTGAAGGATTGGAGGTTTGGGAATATGAAAAGGGGTGATCAGCTAGGTAAAAAGCAGGGATCGGAAGGTGGAATAATTGAAAGTGAGATTTGAAGTTGGTGTCATTATTGCCCCAAACAAAGTCTAGAGTCTGACTGTAGGGATTGGTGTCTCTAGTGAGATGAGGGCCAGACGAATGGAGCTAGTGCCAGGATTTGAATGGATAGTCTTTGTGAATATTTAAATCAAGAACGTTGATGAGAGTAGTCACAGGGAGCAAGTCAGGAATTCAGACACTAAGTCACCTCAGTGAAAATGGGGAAGTGAGTGAAAAGGGAGTAGTTGATTGCAGTGAGGATGTTGGTGAATACTACAACCTGATGGCTGTGTTCCCTTCTCACGAGGGTGAAGTATATACACATACTTCCATTTACAGATAAATTCCTTCATTACTGGAAACAGAAGTGTGCTGCAAATCTGTGCTACAAATCTTTCTAGCTACAAATTTCCTGTCCCAGACAATTTTACCTGTTAGTTTGGAAACGTAAAGAAGTTGCTTGATTTCTTATTTTACATTTATGAGTGCGTTTTAAATCGCTATTCATGAACTGCAAAGATTAATCTTACTTGAATAGATATGTGTGGATATTTGATGGTGCTGTGTAGTTTTGCTCACGCAGACCTATTTTGCACACTAGATTTGCCAAGAACTTGAAGCTCCCTGCTATTCCGCACCTGTGTTATATGATATGGAAACACTCTTCCACAGTGAATTTTTATGAATATGGTAAAACTTTTAAGTATGTTCAGTTGGGAAGCGTGACAAAAGAGCATAACTAAAGTTTCACCTATAATTTTGGTAAATAGTTTTCAATCTGTTTTGGGGGCTTGATGCAATCCTAATAAGGGGGATAACCATTTCATTATTAAATGGGGCTAACATTATTTTGGCTACCGATGTCAAGTTTTGCTTAAGAAAGTAATTGTCATAATTAATTCATTATAATTTTAATACAAGTAGAACTCTCTGACTCCTTTTTCTCAGCACAGTTATTTTGAAATGTATCCCATTTTGTAGCTGACCTAACTAATCATACTTTTAAAAAGTAATTCTTCTTTTTTATGGTTTTATTTTTACAAATAATTGATGCAACAATGTAGTATTCACAACATTATAAAATGTGAGAAGAGTATATGTGAATATTGATTTCATAATTGATAAAATTTATATAATATTGATGAACCCAAGCAGAAGGTCACTGAGAAATATTTATAAGCATTAGGTGTTAAATTAACAGATGTAGAATCAAAGTTGTACGTACATGGTGGGATGGACACTCACCATGAATTCTGATTGATATTAAAATGAGAGAGAGAAATAGCCAAGTAAGTAGTAAATAGAAAACTGTCTAAACATCTTCTCGTGCATCATCTCCATTTTGGCTGATTTTTATTACTTTGTGTATAGGAGTCTTAACAGAATCATATTTCCATCCCTTCCTGAGGAACAGCCTCTCAAGGATGTCTGGTATCCTGTAGCCCTTGCTTAGAATGAAATCTTTAAACGCTATTTGTTCCATAAAGATCTTCAAGAATGTCGTGTTCAGGAAGCTTCTTTCTAAAACTCCCATCTTCAAGTAAGACGTTGGGGTCAATTGAAGGTTTGTCATTAACTAGCTTTTTCCACAACTTGGGCTTCAGGTACAATGCACCATACCTCATCTCCACCGAGTTGGGTTTCTAAGGATTCTGTGGCTTCTGGGGTTTCCTCTCCCAGTTTCCTTCCTCTCTGGATAATTTTATCTTCTCCATTTTCTCTAGCCCGATGCTGTACTTTACCTTTGAAGGGACCTGGGTTACTTTCTTCATGTAGACTGTATCCTGGGCTGGTGGCCACTCACACGGTTTCGTGATGAGCTCTTCATCAATGCCCAAGTTTCCAAAAGCAGCAGCCCATTTGAAGGATTTACAAATTGCTTTCGGTACTTCTCTGTGAACAGGAGGATCAGTGAGTGAATCCTTTCTGCTTGACTTCTTGTCTTCGTGATGCAAACAGGCTGGATGTGACACAGGAGCCTTCTTTGGAGGTTCCAGGTAGACCTTGGCAGGACGTTTTTTACGAAGCTTTGTGGGGGACTTCGTTGTTTTCCTGGGGCCCTGACAATAAGCCCATGTGTCCTCCAGCTTCCCGTCAGGATCGAGCACTTCCAGCACCTTTAATAAGAGGTCTGCAGGTAGACCTTCCTCCAGATTCGGGTAGAGAGCCAAGGGATGCTTGGTCAGCTGGGCTTCGATGTTCTCCACGAATGCCTTCTGTGCTAGCTGGGCTGGCGAGAGCGTGGAAAACAGGTCTGCTTCCTCGGGCAGCTTTTTCTGACTCTTTTTGGGGGCATGCTGGGGAACTCTGTGAGCAATCCTGGGGAGGAAGCCCTCCTTAGGGCTGCGAGTGATCATATCTTCACAAGGTGGGCAACCCTTCCGGAAGTCGTCCAGCAGCTCTTTCACAAATATCCACCGCCGGCTGTCCAGGGAGGTGGGGAACTTCGGGAGCATCTTCTTGTGCTTTGCGAAACACTTGGAGGGCAACTTGTCTTTGTACCAGGGTTTGCGGGTCATGTCCAGGGGCATCGGTTCCAGTGGCCCCGGTCCTAGCAGCCGCTTCTTGTCCGCCATGGTTGCCCTGGCCTCTGGGGGCACCACCGCTTCAATAGTTTGCTGTTCCGGCCTCTCCGGTTGCTAGGAGACCGTGTAGCCAGGTGCAGCCAGGTTCTTCCCGGAGGCGGGTCAACGCAGGCGCCCTGTGAAGCCTGCATTTCTCCCAGGATGGGCGGTGGGTGAAAGCTCATTCCTTATTGTTGTAGTTACTGTTCCGTTGTATGGACATAGTGCCATTTATTTATCCATTCACCTTTTTTTTTTTTTTTTTTTTTTGCGGTACGCGGGCCTCTCACTGCTGCGGCCTCTCCCGTTGTGGAGCACAGGCTCCGGACGCGCAGGCTCAGCGGCCATGGCTCACGGGCCCAGCCGCTCCACGGCATGTGGGATCCTCCCGGACCAGGGCACGAACCCGCGTCCCCTGCATCGGCAGGCGGACTCTCAACCACCGCGCCACCAGGGAAGCCCCTCCATTCACCTTTTGATGGACATGTGGGTTGTTTACAGTTTGAGGCTATTATGAATAAAGCTGCCACAACTATTTGTGTTCCTGTTTTTGTATGTCCATGTACATACTTTCATTTCTCTTGGGTAAACTTGAGCTATGAGTGGCATGGTGGGAGCAGATGATGTTTTATGTTTTAGACCACCACGAAACTTTTCCAAAGTGGTTGTACTAAGTAATATTCCTTCTAGTTGTATATGAGAATGGCGCTTTGTCTACATACTCCCTAACACACTCGGTAAGGTTAGTCATTTTCACTGTGGCTGCTCTAATAGGTGTGTAGTGGCATCTCATTGTGGTTTGAATTTGCATTTCCCTAAGGACTACTGGTGTTGAACATCTGTTCATGTGCTTATTTGCCATTCATATCTCTCCTTTGGTGAAGAATCTGTTCAAACTTTTGCACTTTTTAAAATTGTTCTGCTTGACATCTCTTGTTTTGAGGATTCTTCGTGTATTCTGGATGCAATATGATTTGTAAATCTTTTTCTCCATCTGTGGTTTGTCTTTCCATTGTCTTAACACCGTCTTTCAAAGGGCAGTTTTTACATTTGATGAAGTCCAGTATATCAGTTTGTTCTTTTATGGATTGTCTTTTTGTGTTGTATATAAGAAAACCGCCTATCCATAGGTCATGAAGACTTTTTTCATTCTGCTAAAATTTGTATAATCTTAGGTTTTACATTGAGATCTGTCATCTATTTCAACTTAACTTTTTAGATGATGAATGATATGGATCAAAGTTATTATTTTTAGTTTTTGCCTGTGGATATCCAGTAGTTCCAGAATGTTTTTGAAAAGAGGAGCTTTTCTCCACTGAATTACTTTTGCAGCTTTGTGAGTGTAAGTTGTCCCTATTTTTGTGGGTCCATTTCTAGACACGCGTTTCAGTTTCATTGAATCTTCTGTCTTTACACCAGTTCTGCTCTGTGTTGATTATATTTTACAGTAAGTTTAAAATTAGGCTGTATTCGTCCTCCAACTTCTTTATTCTTTTACAAAGTTGTCTTGACTCTTGTAGGTCTTTTGAATTTCTATAGGAATTTTAGAATCAATTTGTTAATGTGTTAAAAAAAAAACCTGTGGGGATTTTCATTAGGATTTTATGGAATCTACAAATAAATTTTGAGATAATTGACAGCTTAACAATATTGAGTCTCCTGACCCATGACAAAGTACATCTCTTCATTTATGTATGTATTCTTTCATTTATCTGAGCAACATTTTGTAGTTGTCAGTGTATAGGTCTTTCACATCTTTTTTTTGTTCAGCCTCTCTGAACTTCTATTTCATCTCTTTTTGCCTTTAATTTCTACTATGGAAAGGTATAAAGTTTGTTCTTGCTGAACTATCCAGAAAGCTCTTATTTTATTACTTAAATAATTAAATGGAAAGAGCATGACGGTGAAAACTTGTATTATTTCCAGACTTGCAGAAGAAACCACAACCGAAATGATGTGTTGTGTAAAGTACGTGCAACTTTAATAAAAGAAACAAATCAGCCACTATAACTTATAATTGGAAGCGTACTAGAATAATGACAAACCAAAAGTTTTATGAGTTTTAGGAGTTAAAGAATTATGTCGTTGAAACTCAGCTTTAAACTATCAGGAGAGGCACAAATTATTCCCTGTAATAATGCACTAATATTTGGTATAGGGAAAGATATCAAAGGATAAACTATCATTCCTGATTTCACGAAGGAGAAACATTTCACAATGGTACCTTGGTATCCACCTGGGATTAGTCCCAGGACTCCCCTCGGATACCCAAATCCGCAGATGTTCAAGTCCCTTATATAAAATGGTGCAGTATTTACATATAGCCGGTGTACATTCCTGTGTACTTTAAATCATCTCTAGATTACTTATAATACCTCTTGCAAAGTAAATGCTATGTAAAATACTTGCCAGCGTGCCGCAAATTCATGTTTTGCCTTTGGGGATTTTTTGGAATTTTCTTTTTCCAAATATTTTCCACCTGCAGTTGGTTGAGTCCATGGATGCAGAACCCAAAGACGTGGAGGGCCGACTGTACTTGTACTACGTGCCGACTTGTACTACGTGGTACAAGTCTGTACCACGGACTTTGGTATCTGCGGGGGTCCTGGAACCAATCTCCTTCAGCTACTGGAGGACAGACGGCCGTATTCTCCTTATGGACTCTATGCTTTCTAGCTCGTCTCCTCTGCCCCACACTGATGTAGATTCTTCCTTTTTGAAATAACAGCTTTACTGAGATATAATTTACATATTAACAATTCACTCATTTAAAGTGTACAACTTAATGGATTTTAGTGTATTAACAGGATTGTGCAACCATCAAAACAATCAGTTGTGACACATAGTCATGAACCTCAAAGGAATGCCATCCCCATTAGCAGTCACCTCGTCCATCCCCCAGCCACCTCAGCCCTTGACAGCCACTAATCTACTTTCTGTCTCTTGAGATTTACCTATTCTGGACATTTTATATGAATGGAATCATAGAATATGTGGTCATTTTTGACTGGCTTCTTTCCTTTAGCCTACTGTTCTCAAGTTTCAGCCATGGTGAAGCATGTATATGTACTTCATTTCTTTTTATTGCCAAATACTAATCAATTATGTAGATATACCATATTTAACTTATCCATTCGTCTGTTGATGAGCATTTGGGTTTTTCCACTTTTTTGTTGTTATGAATAATGTTGCTATGAACCTTCATGTACAGAGTTCTTTTCTATTCAGTCTTTTGAAATTTATTAATCTTTTTTCCCCTGCTTTAGTGAGATATAATTGATAATTTAAAATTTCATATTTTTCAGGTATACAACTTGATAATCTGATCAACATATACATAGTGAAACAATCACGACAATCAAGCTAATTAACATATTCATCACCTCAGATAGTTACCATCTTTTGTTGTGCGTATTGAGAACACTTAAGATCTACCCTCTCAGAAAAGTTCAAACATACAGTATTGTTAACTATATTCACTGTGGTGTACATTAGATCTCCAGAATCTATTCATCTTAAATGACTGAAAATTTGTACCCCTTGACCAACAACCTTCCCGTCTCCCCCTCCCCCCAGCATCTGGCAACCAACTCTACTACTACTATTCTCTGCTTCTAGGAGTTTGACTCTTTGAGATTCAACATATAAGTGAAATCATGCAGTATTAGTGTTTCTGCATCTGGATTATTTCACTTAGTATGATGCCCTCCAGATTCATCCATGTTGTTAAAGGCAGGATTTTCTTCTGCCTTTATAAGGCATGGACTTACATATACTACCATGTGTAAAATAGATAGCTAGTGGGAAGCAGCCGCGTAGCACAGGGAGATCAGCTCGGTGCTTTGTGAGCACCTAGAGGGGTGGGGTAGGGAGGGTGGGAGGGAGGGAGCCGCAAGAGGGAAGAGATATGGGAATATATGTATATGTATAGCTGATTCACTTTGTTATAAAGCAGAAACTAACACACCATTGTAAAGCAATTATACTCCAATAAAGATGTTAAAAAAAAGAATGGCTATCCCAATTTACATTCCCAACAACAATGCGCAAGGGTTCCATTTTCTCTACATCCTCAAGGACATGTTATCTTTTGTCTTTTTGATAACAGCTGTTCTGAAAGGTTTGAGATGATATCTCATTGTGGTTTTGATTTGCATTTCCCTGATGATTAGTGAGGTCAAGCACCCTTTCCTACCTTTTGGCCATTTGTATCTCTTATTTGTAGAAATTTAGGCCTGTTGCCCATTTTTTAATTGAGGGCTGTTTTTTTTTTTTGGCTATTGAGTTGTATGACTTACTTATAAATATTGGGTATTAAGCCTTGTGAGATATACGGTTTGAAAATATTTCCCCCCATTGTTCAGATCTCCTTTTCACTCTGTTGATTGTTCCCTTTGCTTTTCAGAAGATTTTGCTTTTGATACAATTTCACTTGTCTGCTTTTGCTTTTGTTGCCTGTCCTTTTGCTGACCTATCCACAAAATAGTTGCCCAGACCAACGTCAAGAAGCTTTTCCCCCATGTTTTCTTGTGGTAGTTTTACAGTTTCAGGTTTAACGTTTAAATCTTAATCCATCTTGAGTTGTTTTTTAAATATGGGTGAGATAATTTCATTCTTCTATATGTAGATATACAGTTTTCCCAGCACCATTTATTGAACAGAGTACCTTTTCCCCATTGGGTGTTCTTAGCAGCGTTGTCAAAGATCAGTTGACCATAGATGTATGGATTTCTGGGCTCTCTGTTCTGTTCCTTTGGTCTCTATGTCTGTTTTTAATGCCAATATCATGCTATTTTGATTACTGTAGCCTTGCTCTCTCTCTCTCTCTCTCTCTCTCTCTCTATATATATATATATATATATATATATATATATATAGTGTGTGTGTGTGTGTGTGTGTGTGTGGTACGCGGGCCTCCCACTGTCATGGCCTCTCCCGTTGCGGAGCAAGGCTCCAGACGCGCAGGCTCAGCGGCCACGGCTCACGGGCCCAGCTGCTCCACAGCACGTGGGATCTTCCCGGACCAGGGCACGAACCCCTGTCCCCTGCATCGGCAGGCAGACTCTCAACCACTGTGCCACTGGGGAAGCCCCTTTGCAATATATTTTGAAATCAGGAAGTGTGATTCTTATTTCTCAGGATTGCTTTGGCTGTTTGGGGTCTTAAATTTGTTAAGATTTGTTTTGCGACCTAACGTGATCTATCCTGGAGAAGGTTCTGTATACACTCGAGAAGAATGTGTGTTCTTCTACTCCTGGATGCTAACTACTGTATATGTCTGTTATGTCAGTTGGCTCTATAGTGTTCTCAAATCAGCTGTTTCCTTCTTGATTTTCTGTCTGGATGTTCTATCTACTGTCATAAGTAGAAGTCTCCTACTATTGAAGTCTCCTACTATTAGTGTCCTGCTGTCAGTATCTGCCTTTAGATCTGTCAATATTTTTTCAAACTTAATTGATGTATGATTAACAAATAAAAATTTTGTATATTTAAGACATACAACATGAAGATCTATCAATATCTGCTTTATGTATTTAGGTGTGTATATATTTATAAATGTTATATCACCCTGTTGAATTGACCCTTTTATCATTATGCAATGACCTTCTTTGTCTCCAAAGACAGTTTTAGACTCAAAGTCTATTTTGTCTGATATAAGTGTAGTTACCCTTGCCAGGCTGGAGAGGCTGAGCCAAGCTGGACAGGGCTAATATGAGAGCATCCCTTCGGGGGCCCACCCTGTAACCCCACCTTTTAAAACTGTGGTGCTGCTCCACCAGGGTCAAGGGCAGGAACTTGTCACTCTCCGTGCTCCTACTACACTCCACCTGGCACCAGCGTCACATAAAAAAAAAAAAAAGCCAGTGCCTAGAATTGACTCTCCTTTTCTCTCCTGTAGCAACCTAAACATATGTCCAATAAATACATATCCATGTCAACCAACTCTTGTGGGAGTAATAAGTTGACATGAGCAAAAGCAAATACGTGAGTTTCATGCTAAGGAGGCTTGAGAGGCTCATAGGCTTTTCTGGGGTTTTTTTGGTTTGTTTTTATTATTTTACTAATATGTTGACCTGCACCTGTGAATCCATACGGCTCATGTATGCCACAGAATCTAACAGGAGGAAGGATGTGCGATGCAAAAAAATAAAAAATGGAGGAGGAAAAAACGAGGCTGTCAGAGGAGATATGCGTGTGGATTTATCGCAGTATTTTTGGGTGGCTATCAGTGGATCAGCTCAGAATTCAGTTCAAGATTTGGTATCTGGGCATTGTCCTATGTAGGCCCTCCTTACTTAGCTATCAGAGCTTGCAGCACTCCAAACAAGCTGACGATCCAAAAGATTTCAAAAAACAGCTTGTATATATTGATAAGAAATGCTCTTTGTGCTCCCTTTTTAAAAAGCATATACATTTAAAAAATAATAGGCAATCTAGAGCTGTTTCCTTAACCTTTGGGGTCCTTTTCTCACGTGTAAAATGAAGTGGTTGAAGCAGATTATCTGGCTTTGTGGACCAAGATAATTTCTTATTTTCCTTTGGGTTTTTTTAAAAGTGAAGTACAGTTGCTGTACAATATTACATATGTTATAGTTGTACAATATAGTGATTCACAATTTTTAATGGACCAAGATCATTTAAATCAGGAAGATGTTTTCATAAATATCTGAAAAATCTGAGTGTGAGGAGAATATTAAAGTATCATCTTAATGATCTCTAACCAGAAACAAAGAGCTTTATCCTTTCATTCAGAACAAAATGAAGTTCTTCTACCTTGGAGATAAGCAGACTTTTTAGAAGCTCAGATCAATGCATTTAGGAAATAATTTACTCCTCTGTATTAAAGAGTTCCTGTTTTCCAGGCAGGGGTGCGGCTGCCTCCCAGGGTATAAGCCTTTTGCCCCATTGTCACCCAAGATGAGTGCTCTAAGGAAAGAGTTGTTTGCTCTCCTTTTAAACAGTCACCTTATTGTTTCTTTCTTTCTTTCTTTCTTTTTCCAATCCAAACAGTAATTGAATGAGGCACTCATTTATCTGCAGTTTAATTGTCCTTACCATCTTGCCTCCAAGAGTTTTAAATGTTCAAATGGGTTACTGAAAGGGCACTTTCTGTTAGGGAAAAAGGTTACATTGACTGCCCCCTCCCTCTCAGAACATATTAACTCTATGTATTAAGGACTGGCTGGAGTTTTTTTTCCTAGTCAACACCAAGAATGGCATGGATCAGTGAACACCTCGATTGGCTTGATAGCAAAAGTATTATACAGCCCTTAATATATATTTTACTATTTATCAACTATTGCTTGTCAGTGTTGTGTCCCAGTATCTCTGTGATTCTTTCACTTACGCATGTAAATGGACCAACCAAATTCAACGGAAAATTTGAACAAAAAGCACTTTTTATTGAAATATAATTGATGTACAATATTATTTAAGTTACAGGTGTACAATATAGTGATTCACAATTTTTAAAGGTTATACTCCATCTATAGTTATTATAGAATATTGACTATATTCCCTCTGTACAATATATCCTTGTAGCTTCTTTTATTCATAATCGTTTGTACCTCCTACTCCCCTATCCCTATGTTACTCCGCCCCCCTTCCCTGTCCCCACTGGTAAACACTCGTGTCACTAGTGTGTTCTCTATATCTGTGAGTCTGCTTCTGTTTTCTGATGTTCACTGATTTGTTGTATTTTTTAGACTCTACATGTAAGTAATATCATACAGTATGTGCCTTTGTCTGACTTATTTCACTTAGCATACCCTCTGAGTCCATCCATGTTGCCCCAGATGGCAAACTTTCATTCTTTTTTATGGCTGAGTAACATTCCATCGTATGAGTGTATGTATGTATGTGTACACACACACACACACACACACACACACACAAACACACACACACACTACATCTTCTTTATCCGTTCATCTGTTGATGGGCACTTAGGTTGCTTCCATATCTTGGCAATTGTAAATAGTTCTGCTATGAATATTGGGATGCATGTACCTTTTCGAATTAGTGGTTTGTTTTTTGTTTGTTTGTTTTGTTTTTTTTTTACCATATGTCCCAGCAATTCCCAGTGGAATTGCTGGGTCATATGGTAGTTCTCTTTTTAGTTTTCTGAGAAGCCTCCATACTGTTTTCCACAGTAGTTGCACCAATTTACATTCCCTCCCACAGTGTACAAGAGTTCCCTTTTCTCCATATCCTTGACAACATTTGTTATTTGTGTTCTTTTTGATGACAACCATTCTGACAGGCGTGAGGTGATATCTCATTGTGGTTTTGATTTTCATTTCCCTGAAGATTAGTGCTGTTGAGCAGCTTTTCTTATTGGCCATCTGCATTTTGTCTTTGGAAAAATGCCTATTCAGGTCTTCTGCCTGGTTTGTTTGTTTGTTTGTTTGTTTTGTTTATGTTTTTCAATTTTTTGCCTGTGCGGCATGTGGGATCTTAGTTCCCCGACCAGGGATCGAACCCGTGTCCCCTGCATTGGAAGCATAGAGTCTTAACCACTGGACCGCCAGGGAAGTCCCTTCTGTCTGTTTTTTAATTGGGTTTTTTTAATGTTGAGTTGTATGAGCTATTTCTATATTTTAGATATTAACCCCTTATCAGTCATATGATTTGCAAATATTTTCTGATTCAGTAGGTTGTGTTTTTGTTTTGTCGATGGTTTCCTTTGCTATGCAAAAGCTTTTAAGTTTAATTAGGTCCCTTTTTTTTTTTAGTTTTATTTCCTTAGCTTTAGGAGACAGATCAAAAAATATTGCTATGATTTATGTCAGAGAGTGTGAGCAAGAAGGACTTTGAATTATCACCAGTAGAATGGTAGACTACATTTTAACATTATGAAACTGTCTTTAAAAGCAAGAAAATAAGATCTAATTAATTGTCAAACACATAAATGTTTCTGGTTTTTAAAAAAATAAATTTATTTATTTATTTATTTATTTTTGGCTGTGTTGGGTCTTTGTTGCTGTGCGCGGGCTTTCTCTAGTTGCGGCGAGCGGGGGCTGCTCTTTGTTGCGGTGCGCAGGCTTCTCATTGCGGTGGCTTCTCTTGTTGTGGAGCACAGGCTCTAGGCACGTGGGCTTCAGTAGTTGTGGCTCGCGGGCTCTAGAGCGCAGGCTCAGTAGTTGTGGCGCACGGGCTTGGTTGCTCTGCGGCATGTGGGATCTTCCCGGACCAGGGCTGGAACCCATGTCTCCTGCATGGGCAGGCGGATTGTTAACCACTGCACCACCAGGGAAGTCCCAATGTTTCTGTTTTTAAATACACTCCTTGGTTCCTGGTCCCTGCTGACCCCCTAGCCTGGCATTGCTGCCCAGATCTTGAATTCCTTAGAGAGTGAGTAAAGATGGGGGCTAGAAGGAATCCTAACAGATCCTGAGGAAGAAAACCAGTGAATGTTCTTCCTGGTTTGGCCACTGGTATGCAGAGTGCATGCATTTATACACATAGAAAAGTGCCCGGAGTCTTCACTTAGAGTCATTCTATGTCTGATTGCTTTCTAAAGGGATCTGTGTAGCTGCATTCACAGATTCACTTTTTTGTTACCTGAAAGGAGAAAATGAATGCAATAGTGCAATTAAGAGCTCACATGTTAGGTGTGAAAAGGAAAAGTACCAATGGTGATATTTGATTTGTTGCATGTGTTAGAGAATGTTTGATTTTATTTCTGAGAATAGAGTCTAAGTAATAAGGTTGGTCATTTCATTTCATAATTTTGTGATTTTTACTTGGGTTTGGACACTTACATTAAGAATCTCAAAACATTTTTTAAAATATATTTTCTTGGCTGCTGCGCCGCACAGCACATGCAGTCTTAGCTCCCCGACCAGGGATCAAACCTACGCCCCTTGCATTGGAAGCACGGAGTCTTAACCACTGGACCACCAGGGAAGTCCCTCAAAGCATTTTAAAAAGTAGGTTCATTGGCTCATTTATCTTGGGGAACGAATTAGGGACAACCAGTTGTCAACAATCACCTGCAAAAGATGTTCACATAAAAATAGCAAAAATTGGGAATTCCCTGGCGCCCCAGTGGTTAGGACTCAGTGCTTTCACTGCCGAGGGCGTGAGTTCAGTCCCTGGTCGGGGAACTAAGATCCCACAAGGCACACCGCAAGGCCGGGGCGGGGCGGGGGGGGGGAAGCAGAAATCGTAGAAGAGGGAAAAGACTAAAGAAAATACAGAGTGACAGCAGAGGGGACAAAGATGTAAAAAAAGATGTGTGATGTTGGGACCATGCACATCACTGGACTTTTGTATTACATTTATTTTATCACAGGTCCCTTGGTTAAGCAAATCTTTGCACACGGTCACTTCTGTCTCAGTGTGTCTTCTCCAGATAGTGACCACCAGGCAAGTCTTTAAAGGAGCAGTTGCCCAAATTAGTTACATTCAAGGACTTTCATTTCTTCAGTTTAGCCCAAGTCTCTTAATCTCAGCAACAAAGTATATCTGAGACTGGTGCACTCAAGGAGTGTGTCATCTCAAGACAAAAATGCAGAGTGTCATTCATCCATTGCTTTCTGTGCCACTGCCCACCTTCTAGGTCTTAATACCTTTGATCTATGGCCAGGGCTCCTTATCTGGTTGACTTCCCTTTAGTCTGTTTCTCACCCCGCCAATAAATCCTCTATACTGACTCTAATTGTGCATCTTTCCAGAACCAAGACCCAGCATGGCATTCTTCCTTCATTGGATTTCTGCAGCTAGAAAAAAACCCCAGCTTCTCAGCTGGCCATTTAAAACCTTCCCCAGTCTTCTCCTGACCTGCCTTTTCGACTTTGTCTTCTTTACTCCCTGCGTTCTATACAACTCCATGCTGTTGTAGCTACTGTTTCTGAATGCATCCTGCTCTCATCCACTTTCTGGCTCAAGCTCAAGCTTGCTTCTCGGCCTTGCTGCTAACCCCATCCCTTTACTGTCATTCTGACAATGGAGTCCTCCCCATCGTCCGTGACCTTGTTCAAATAATTCCCTAGAGAACCCTCCTAGATGTCTGCAGTTGGAAGCAACCTACCTTTTGCTTATATTCCCAGAACACTTTGCACCTTTTTCAGAAAACTCTTCCACAGCTGGCCTTTTTGTCAATTGCTACCACTGCCTCCCTCTCGCTAGATGATGAGCGCCTTTGGGGCAAAGCCTGTGCTGTAATCATCACTGTGTCCCTGATAGTACCTGGCACAGAATGAATATTTGATGGGGATTCAGGAAACATTTGGTGACAACCTAAGATAAGATTACAGCAAGAATATCACACAAGTAATATCCAGGAGGTAATGCTGAACATCCTGTTGGTTTTCATGGTAACTTTATCTCTGGCCCTATTTGTAAGACTGTTAGGCAGTAAAGAACTTGGTAGATAAAACATTTCTATCCCATTTACTGAAGATTGTCATTCTATCTATTTATGCTAAATCTTTATTAGAGGGGTCAAAGTCAAATAGCAGAAACAGTTGAGACTGGCATTTTAAATAGAATTTGGTGTTACCCAGGTGTAAGGAAAATTTCTAGTATATGATTATTGAAAGTCAGTTCTCTTACCATTGTGAAATAGATTTTTTAGCTCATTGGTCAAGTGTTCTTCCTTGTTTGTTTGTAGAACCCTCTCCCTCCCGTACCATTGCAAACAGACCAGAGAGAGTTAGTAAAGAGTCCTGATAACTGTCACCTATATATCTTTTTATCATGTTCTGAGCACTTTACGGTATTTTAGGTTATTTAAACTTTCTAAAATCTCTTCAAGGAAGGACTTGTTTCCTTTCTGTGAATGACGAGTATTAGGCTCAAAGAGCTTAAAATTTCTTGTCTCAGTTCTAACAGTCAGCAAATGGCAGAACCAGGTTCCAACCCAGATTTTCTGACTCAGAATAGCCTACTCGACCTTGGACGAGAGAATGAAGAAGAGTTGGTCTATAGAAATCTCATTTGCAGTCCATCCCCAGACCCAGCCAATATTCCCGGAATATATCTAACCTCGAAAAAATCCTTGTAATGACTAGATTTCCCTGTATAACCAAGCTTATCTATTTGTGTTTCAGCAATACCTGTATTACACTAAAAAATATCTGTGACCATTTTCCAAGATTAGTGTGGTTTGTTCTCTGAAAGAAAGAAAAAATTATACCAGAGCTTATTAGAGCTCCAAAATGGGGAAGACGGAGTTAATGCAAGTCTTTTTGTAAATTATCAAATTATCTTGACCTTCAAGAAAAGTTCAGAAGGAGCTTCCTTCATTCTCTCTTTCTATTATTTTACATTTTCACCTTTTTCTCAATACCAAAGAAATGTTTCTAAGGAGCTCCACTCTTGAGAACAGCCTGTCCAGCTCCTTTTGCTCGGTCTTCTCCTGTATTCAGAGCCATCCATATCTTTGCCTTCATGATCCTCAAATTCAGTGTTTCTTAGGGAGCCTTTAATTTGCTCTCTTTTTGTTCTTCTCCTCACGGGACCAGCAGGTCATTAGATGCCCTCTCTGTGTGTCTGCCAACCTAGCTGTACTTCCCAAGTCAAACTTGGGCTGTGTGGTTTGACAAATACAAACATGCTCTTCGAGATAAGGGAAAAGGATATTAAAATTGAGATTGTCCCAAATCCTTTGGATGTATGGCACCATACCTATCTATGTATATTTTGTGTTCCTTTATTCTGTAGCTATAATTTACCTTCACATGAGAGCAGAGGAGAGGGACTTGGATGTCCCCATTCCTGACTAGATATGCGATTTAATTCTGTTACTTCCTCTCATTCACAACACCTCTCCACAGATTCCTTGGAAAATAGAGACTGGCTAATTTAGAAGTGTTTCACGGATATGTCATCACCCTCTTTCGAGTGATCTTACTCCAAATTCTTGCACATAGCATTTAATAAGTATTGTTGAATGAATGAATGAACGAATTGAAGTGAACCTGAGTTTATTTTAACTGTAGCACACAGGTACTCTTTGTGGTTAATATTCTTCTGTTGTCCATTCTCTGATTCTTGGCATGTGCCGCAAAGGTGAGGCAAAAGCTAACCCAGACTCTGAATTTTCCTGAGAGTGTCTCTGATAAGGTTGGGCTACTTAGTGACATTAGTGAGATGTAAAAATCTCAAATGCTCCTGATCTGCATATCTCTCCCTCATCAGCACAGATGATTCAGCCCCAATTTTATTTGATCCAGACCCCTTGGATGTTGGGAATTTCCCCACTATGCATCTTTATCACTGCAGACTTACACCAAGACTCAAGGTGCTTTTGTTTTATGACTGAAATCTGTAGTATCCAGATCCTGACATATTTTTTCTCTGCACTAAGTGAACTCAGACTTGCCCTGAAACTCAAGATATGACCCTTGAAATGTAAAAGGAGCCTTTCTGAGAGGCAAAAACACATCTTCATTCTGCTGCCTGCACTTCAAATTCATTAGCTTGTTCCCAAGTCTAAAAGGAGAGTAAATGCTGAAGGTAGATGATTCACTGTGAAGTGTAGAGTTAATTAACGTCATTGGCAGATGTTATATGACAACGGGGGACTCTATGGAGTCTTAGTACCTCCTCAGTACCTTTCATATGCTTGTGGTTGGGTGACCAGACATGATGCAGCCTAAACTTGAGTTGTCTCTTGCTCCTTTTCATTGCTTCCAGTGGTCATGCAAGATTGTTAATGTTGTTTTCAAAGAAATTCTAGATCGGTTACTTATACCACTGAATTAAACTAGCTGGAGATCATGATCCTTTTGCTTTCCCTTGTCAATGATGTTACGACTGGGCGCGAGGCTCACAGTTTTCAATGTTCGCCGTCTCAGGACGTCTTTATCCCACGTTCCTTCCTTAGGTCTTTGTGTGAGTCTCACGTGATGGTGAGGAGATGGCCAAGATGAAGGGAAGCCGAAGGGGGTCAGGAGTGGGCATTCTGAGCTCAGCAAGGAGCATAAACAAAGGTGTCAGGGAGGAACAGCACAGGACGCTTGGGAGACCGCAGACAGTTGCGCGACTTCTGTAATAAGTCCAGAAATGGGAGGAGATGAAGCTGGACAGGTCGGCAAAGCCAGGTGGGGAAGGACAAGGCCAGGTGGCGAGGGACAAGGACACAGTGTGGTGCTGTGTTGGGGCCTCCTCACCTGGTACAGGAGCCCCCCAGGGGTGAGCAAGGAGCAATGCTGTTAGACTTACACTTACAAAAAAAAATTAATTAAGTAAAAAAACAGGGAATTCCCTGGCTGTCCAGTGGTTAGGACTCCATGCTCCCACCGCAAGGGGCCTGGGTTCTATTCCTGGTCGGGGAGCTAAGATCCCCCAAGCCGCGCGGTGCAGCAAAAGAAGAAAAAAAAAATTACACTTACACTTACATGCATGACTCGGGCAGTTGTGTGTGTGTGGGGGGGACTTTGAAAAGCACAGGCCTGGAAGAAGGAAGTCAGATGGGGAGGGAGCATGGAAGCCGAGGAAAGAGACGATAAGGGCCTACAGGAGGGTAATAGAAATGGGGGGGGATGGGCTGAATCTGAGGCCTATTTTAGGGGAGGGGAGGGGCGGGGCTGTTTGGCTGGCTGGTTGGGTGGATCTGGGGAGGGAAGGAATGAACCCCAGTTTGGCGGGTGCAGGGCGAGACCACGGTTGTTGGCAGCTGGGACTGACAACTCAGGAGGAGCAGCAGCAGGGTCATCCTTCAATTCAGCAGGATTTACAGAGGGCGTTCCTCAAGGTCAGGTAGCTGGAAGATGGTGAACGGGGTGCAGGAGACGTTGAGTTTGAGGTTCTGGTGACATACCCACGGACAATATCTGACGGTGGGAAATGGAACTTTGAAGCTCGAAGGAGGGGATAACAGAGATAACAGATCTGGGAGTCCCAGCTCATAACTGGTAGTCGAAACTGAGAGTCAGTTTATCTACCCAGGGAGCACGTGGCAGAAGGAGAACAATGGGCTTGGTGAAACTCTAGAAGATGTAAACATTAAGATGTTTCTATAATTCCCTTTATTGTTTAATAGGTAATCCGTGCACATTATATGAAATCCAAAGGGTCCGAAAGGCACGTAGAGAAAAGTGAGTCTTTCTCCAACCTTGTCCCCTGGCTGTAGTGCTCCAAGCGCTGGGGGCCGCCCCCTTTATTGGTTTCTTGTGTATCGTTTCAAAGATATTCTCTACATATGCAAATATTTGCAAATATGTTTGTGGTTGTTGGGATTATTTCACACAGTGCCGTCTAGTGTTCAGTCTGGTCGAGCTGCGGTCCTGGGGACCCACCCACGTGCAGATGACTAACAGTCAGTGAGAAATAGACCTTTGAGGCTTGCAGGAGAGGTGTCAGCCAGAGCTAACAGATTTAGAAGACATCAGCTCACAGGTGGTAGTTGAAACTGTGAGAGTGGATTATCTAGTCACGGAGTGCTTATTTCCTCCTGGAAGTGCAACAGAGAGGGGAAGAGAGGAGTGAGCAATAGAGAGAAAAAGGGGGAGAGAAAGGGTGTGAACCTGAGGAGAAGTGAAGAAGAGGAGGGACGTTACTGCTTTTAGAAAATAAATTATTAGAGGAGAAAAAGAGAACAGTTCAAGTTGTGTTTTGTTCCAGATAGCTAACTGGGTGGGGGAGATAAAGCATTATGATAGAACGGACAGCATAGGGCTTTTGGAAGAGGTGCCGGGACGGACACCACAGAGACACACTTTCTCTGCTTGTTTAATTTCCTTAAGACTTACATTCTGGGAAGTCTCGCGAAGCCTTCAAAACTAGAGGCCTCTCAGTAGTATGCACTGAAAATACAGGGGACTTTTTCCTTCTAGAAACATTCTAGCAACATCCTCCTCCTTTTGAATGAACCGGCCTCATGATGTCAGAAGCAGGGCACTCCAGCTCGGAGGTTCTGGGCAGTGGCTTGCTGGCCTCTAGTGGCCAGGAAGGAACCTCGCCGCTCCCGGCTCCGCCTGGCTTCACTGTGACTTCAGCGAGGAGAGGGGGATGTGGACAGGGGTTTATGCTAAGGGTCTTAGTTACTAACCACGTGGAGGGCTTCTTGGGAGGACTGGAGACGATTGGCTTCTTCATCCAAACCCCCATCTACCTGGATAACAAACTTGCTTTGGCCCAGAACAGATTATGGAGGCAGCATTTAGGCCCAGACTCGAATTCCTTGTTTCTAAGATGTAGATAATATTCTGAAGATAATGCTTTCCAGTTTCTCTGGTGAAAGGTGCAAAAGTAGATGGCAGGTAAGATAGGTTTGGAGCAGACTCGTGAGCATGTGAGGAGGAAGATCAAATGGAAATAGCGAAAACCAAACAAGTGTGTAAACTCCAGAGGAGTATATACATAGACAGCATTATTTTGGGGAAAACTCAGTGATCATGTGGCCTCCGTAATAGTTTCCTGAGCAACCTTTGCAACTTCTCCAAGCTTCAGCTTGCCCATCTGGGAATAACGGTACGTCCCGCGTGTATGCGTTGCCGAGATTACACGAGTCAGAACGTGAAGGGCTTACTTTACCTTTCACTGTGCAGCAGTGACACTTATTAAAGTTTTAATAAATTTAGCTATTATCATTATTTTACTGTTTTAGTATTATTATTCTCTAGGAGATACAGTCCCATCTTCAGTTTTAGGACAGACCGGGAGAATCTTTCCCTAAATTGAAATTCTGCTTGACAGTTTATACAGGTCTTCAAGTACATGTTGATCCCACTTAATTAAGGCAGCGCCTAAAATTCCTCATAAAGTTCTCCTCAAATAGATGGAATGCTCCTTCTTCTAAGGGGAAAGATGTACTTGAATGGCCTCTTGATATGAAGATACTACAGAAGGGATCTAAGTGGACTTTGAGTGGGTTGACAAAATGGACTTCAAAGCCCTTGCAGGCCTAAAATTTTAAATCGCATGACTCTCTGACCTGCTTATTGCCTGCAAATTCTTGAGCAGAGGTAGACAGCAGAGGAGACCAAGAGACACATCTCCGCACAAGCCCGTGGTTGACCCCTCCCTCCACTCTGGAGGGAAACTCCATTCTTTCCTCCTCAGAGACGGCCACTCCGGTCCCCCCCAGTCACACAGGGATGCTCCTTCCATGGCACAGAGGATGCCCGTGACAGCAGCCCCCCTCCCAGCGCCACGCGCCAAGCGTGCTTTCCAAGTGGAGGAAAGATGGGCATCAGGCTGAAGTAAATCAAAATAGTAAGACTTTGCAGGATGACTGGAAAAACGAAGAGACCTGAGTAAATAACTGAGAGCAGAAACTGGCAAGGATGACTTAGATGTCAATCTGATCTTTGCCTGATGTAAACATTATAACTTCTAGTGTCTCGGCAGAAAACAGTACCAATAACGTCACGTAATTTGTCAGTTCTGCCTGATGGCAATAGCGGTCATAGAACGCTGTGATTCGTGTGCAGAGGGAGAAACTATCCCTGCTCGTATTGTGACATAGAACCCCCATACACTTCATTCTTCTTTATGGAAGGGTAGACTAACAAGTTGGTGAATGGACTGTAGTAAACACTAATAATGGACTATGAATTCCTAAGGAGGATCCATGACTATAAATCAGCAAACGTTTCAATGTAGAAGATATTAGAGGCTGGAATTACAGGGCAGAATCACAGTCATATCAAAAGAGCTCATGTTATTGAGCATCTACTGAACCCCGGATGCTGTGCCACGTGCTTTCCATGCATTTTCTCATTTGCTCCTTGAGACCTATAGCACATTTCCGTATTTTACAGCTGTGGATATTGGGGTTCTTTAGAGAATTTCTTTCTTTCCCTTCATATAATTTAGCACAGTTCACAACTCTCTATTTATTTGTTTGGGTACTTGATTGGCGTCCAACATTATAATGGCAACGTAAGTGAAGCCTTTTCTTGTGCCACGTAGCTGGGTTCATCTTCCTGGCTGGGGAGGTGGGGGAAGCAACCCAGGTGTTTGCACCAAGTTTGACCCCTGCTCAGAGCAGCGCCGGCCCGGGTTTTGCTGTCCGCAGACTGAGGACTGTCTCCCCCTCCCGGTTCCTCTGAGTACAAAGCAAGCACTGCAGTCTAATGGCCTCTCCCTCCCCCACCTCTCCCCTCACCCTCAAGAAGAAAAGAAGAGCTTCCTCTTCAGCAGCCATTCTTCTCATACGTTCAAGTCCAAGAAGAACATCCCCGAAGGAGCTCATCAGTACGAACACGTAACACCTGCAGAAGCACCGTAGGATGTGGGAACGTGAAGGGAGCTGTCATGTTGTCCTCAGGAAGAGGACCTGAGTGAGTGGAGGACAGTTAACACTGTGGATTTCTTCAACCAGATCAGAACTCTGCGCTGAAACAAGCTGTCTAGTCACGGCTGCAGGTCCAAGATCGGAATGTCATTAGGAAGATGGTGCTAATTTTGACACGAGGCGCACGTTCTGCTCCGAAATATTTCGACCCTTTGATGATTTGAGTTCAGGATGAACTGGATTGTGCAACTCTTTTTCCTTCTAAGATTGGTGTCGTATTTCTCCCAAGTCTTATATCGGTGGTAAAGACTATTCTAAAGCATCTGTTCAAAGTTGACTGCCCATCTTTCTTACCGGCACTGTGATTCTGTGACGCAGCTGCCAGAAAAGGCCCACCATAACGTGTCCTTTAAGTACTTTATTTTATTGTTTCAAGAGTTCAGTTTGATTGATAGATGAGAGTTGGCACCACTTCAGCAATTCATTGAGAAGCTTGCGTTGAAAGACAGATTTCTTTAACACAGTTACCCTCTTGCTTCATGTACTGCTAGAGTTACCTTATTGTTAATCTGTCCTAGACTTGTGTCAGAGGTTGAATTGCATCCCCCCTCCCCCCTCAAAATCATATGTTGCAGTCCTAACCCCCCCAGTACCTCAGAATGTGACCTTATTTGAAACTAGGGTACTTGCAGATGTAATTAAGTTAAGATGAGGTCATTAGGACGGGTCCTAATCCAATACGACTCGTGTCACGTAAAGGGGAAATTTGGACATGTAGACGTGCACAAAGGGAGAATATCCTGTGGACGTGAAGACAGAGAACAGGGTGATGTGTCTACAAGTCCAGGAGGGAAGCCATAACAGATCCTTCCCTCACAGCTCTCAGAAGGAACCAACCCAGCCCATACCTCAATTTTGAACTTGCAGCCTCCAGAATTGTGAGACGATGCCTTTCTGGTTTTGTAAGCCATCTGGTTTGTGGTACTTTGTGTCCTGGCAGCCCTAGCTAATACAACTGGTGATACAAACTTTGAGAAAACAAAGACACCCATTGTCTGTGTTTACTGATAAAAGGATTCCCAAGGTAGGTTGGCTTCAAAGCAAGAACTGAAGAGCATAGCTGACTTTGACGTACTCTAAGACCTGTTATTTCACGAAATCACACTTGGTTGTAATACGTGGTGACTAACCTGTACTTTATGAGTTTACCATTGTTCCTTTGCTGAAGAAGTTGATTGACTCTGTTTCAGGTGACAACATAATGGATAGTGAGCATTTCGGCCAGTAATTTATTACTTTCCAAAAGTTTCCAAACCAAATTTCCTAACAATGCAGTCACACAATCAGATAGGTTTTTATTGCACTTCAGTTTAGACATTAAAAAGAGACATGTTTAGGTTTTCTTAACATTTAGAACATTTGTATTATTTTGTATTTTATTTTCAAGTTTGTGTGGCAGTGTTTTTATAGATAAGAATCTACCTATTTATCTCTATGTCTCTACGTATCTATCTTAAAAAAAAATCCATGCTTGCCATTTTAATAATCATCATATGGCATGTTTGGTGTAGGAGCAACCAAATTTTTTTCCTAAAATTCCTTTTTTATTTTATAATCTTTATTTGAGATATGTATCAATATAAACCTACCTAAATTGTCAGGAGGGCATATATGTATATATCAGAAATGCTATCTTTTACGTCGTCTAAGGATCATTTTGTAGATTTTTATTTTGAAGTGCCTCATTCAAATTAATTTTAACATATGAAGAGTTTGGTTAAGAAAACAAATCTTCCAAAAAATTATCCCAAACGTAGTTTGTCAAACAATAGCTTGTCATAGTGTCAAAGCTACTATTTTCCTTCATGTTGTAGTGTGGGAGTCCACAAGCTTTATCCCAATAAAGGTAAGTTAAGGAAAACCACAGTAAAAGTCATGAAGGTGTGCCAAACTCATAGCACAGCTAAAGTGTTTATTTATAGAAGAAGAATAAGTAAAATATCTTCCTTCATGTTGGTAATATACAAAGGCTGAATTGAGCCCTCATAGGAGGGTTCTTCTTTTTAACTGTTTTTGTATCCAGAGCCAACTTCCTTTTCATCTCACTGAAATAAAGTATCTTCCCCTTTCACAAGAAAACACCTACTTTTCATTTGGGTCCTAGGACTTGGTAAACTCCAGCTAACTGTTTAGAACATACTGAGGCACAACAGGTGTATTGGAAGATGTGACAGACAGAAGAAGCTTTAAATTCCCCTACGTTCTCTATTTCAGAGCTGTGATTTTTTTTTTTTTTTTTTTGCCGTTGGCGGGCCTCTCACTGTTGTGGCCTCTCCCGTTGCGGAGCACAGGCTCCAGACGCGCAGGCTCAGCGGCCATGGCTCATGGCCCCAGCCGCTCCGCGGCACGTGGGATCTTCCTGGACCAGGGAACCCGTGTCCCCTACATCGGCAGGCAGACTCTCAAGCACTGCGTCACCAGGGAAGCCCTGATAGTACTTTTTGTTATTTATTTTTATTATCCAACTAGACTATAAAGAAAATGGTTGTTTAGAAAACTCCATTTTTAATAACTCAATTTTAATAAATTCTCAAATACATATGGACTTTAAAGGAAAAGCTTTTCATCTAACTTATATCATTACTTGTGGCAGTAAAGAATGGGTTATCAATTGTGAAAAAAGAGAAAAGCCCTACCTGAAACATTCCACGATGAATGTTGAAGCTAATCCAAGGTTCCCTGTCAGCCATGCTGTAGGGTTCCATTGACCACTTAGGAGCAAGAAAGCGAGTGTCTGGATACTGTTTCGAATGTTACTGCCTTTCGGGACTTTCGTGGTGGTCCAGTGGTTAAGACTCCGCCCTTCCAATGCAGGGGGCGCGGGTTCGCTCCCCGGTTGGGGAACTAGGATCCTGTATGCTGTGTGGCGTGGCCGAAAAATAAAAAAGTAATTTAAAAAAAGAATGTTACTGCCTCTCAACTTTAAATAAACCTCGTCAATTACCTTTATTTTTCCAGAAGAAATTAACTTATAGTTTTCAACCAGCGTTGCCTTTTCATCTTCATTTCTAATATTTCCGGTATTCTCAAACACAAGGGCCCTCACTTTTCTCCACGTATTTTCAGAATAGAAATCCTCTCTGTCCTCATGACTAAGCTTCGAACCACACGTCATCCTATCCCAAAGACAGATTCATTCCTAGTTAGACACAAATCAAAAGTTTGTTAGTAGTTTGACACTTATAATGTCCTTTATTATTTTGAATAAGTACATTATCACCAGGTACACCAAAACACTGATATAGACATTACTTGTTTGCATTCAAGGCCACGGAACCGAGAGTAGGACGGAAACTGGCAGTGGAGAGAACGGGAGAGGATGACATCTTCCTGACTTGGCTAAGGAGCCAAGCTTGGAGGGGTCGCAAGAAATCCGTCTGCCTTTGACTGCCGTCTCCCTTCCCATGTGTCTCCCAGGGCCCTAAGCCAGAGTTTCTTGCTCCCCAACTCACGCTCCCCTGCCTCCTCCACATCAGAAGTCCTCTGTTCTCAGTATCTGTGATCTTTGCTCCTTGTAGCTAATCACACTCATGGGGTGGGTAGTGCTTGCTCCATTGTGCAGTTCATCTGTGGTGCTTTAATCTTCAGGCCTTTAGAAGAAAAGCAAAGACTTGTGGATAATGATGCCATCATGGATCTTTGTTTGAACATGGGCAATTCCTTGTGCCACAGTGTTTGTTTTGACAGCCAAATGTATCTTATTCTTCTTCAGACTGTGAATAAATCTGGAGGTTTTACAGGGCTGCTAGCTCGCGAAGTGTTTCACGTTAGACTCGTGGAGTCCTCGCTCAGGTAACCTCCTGGTTACCCTAGACAAGCAAATCTGCGCTCACCGTGACTTTCATGACAACAAGGGAAGGTTTTTCTAGTACGGCAGAGGCCCCAGGGACAATTGTACTGGTGATTTTAAGTTTTTCAAGCACTGCTGAGTTGTCCTTATTATTCTCTTGCCTTCTCTCTGGGTGGTGAGGTTAAACTAGAAGTGGAGCTTCTTAATCCTAACGTCACTAGCGCATTAGCAGAAAGAAATCAAGCCCAAAGAGTATAAGTCCTAGAAAGTTGTTTGCAAGTAGCCTCAGTAGTGGTGCTGCTGCTCCTGCCTGTCAGTGTAGAAGCCCAGCCGGAGAAGGCCTGGCCGGGACAGTAAAGGAAACAAGGAGGCCCCTGGGCTGAGGTGGCTCGAAGGCCACTGTGGACGTGAACTGAAGTCTAAGCCTGCATATGCCTCAAGGCTACTAAATTGAAACCTAAGGGCAACGAATCACGACAAGCCAGCTAGGCTTTAAGCTGTAACCCATGGAAGCATTTCCTTTCTTTGCTTCCACACTTCTGTGTATAATCTTTCAGCAGAGCAACCCAACAACTTCCGGTTTGGCACTGTGCCATTGGAATCAAGGTTTGCTCGGATAAGCTCTTAAAAATTTTAATATACCTCAGTTTATCGTTTGACAACACCAAACGCTGAACACCTTCAGACAGGGACATTTATTTCCTCCCGAACATTCAGTTCAGTGAGCGGATTTGATTTCTGTTACGGTACGATTCTGGCAAACAGGGAAAATAATCATCTTCTGTTTTCAATCTTTCTATGTTTTGCATTATATTTTTGATGTACCAGGGCGTAAAAGGCTTCCAACAGTAATAGGGACATTACATGAGGTGGCAGTAATTTTACTGAAGCGAGTACATTGAAATTCACTTGAAGTTTTTCTCATTATCAAATTCTATGCCAAATGAATAGTCCATAAATCCAAATGGATTACCAGTGGGATATACACTTGTTATAGAACAACATTACATATTTGGTCTACATCAGAAATAGTAAGCCTTGTTTGCCATCGAAAATGTCTTTAAATTTTCTTTTTTAAACGTTTTAAACCATTTTTAATTGAAGTATAGTTAATTTACAATGTTGTGTTAGTTTCAAGTGTAGAGTAAAGTGATTCAGTTATTCATATATATATGTACATATTCTTGTTCAGATTCTTTTCCCTTATAGGTTATTACAAGATATTGAGTATAGTTCTGTGTGCTGTACAGTCGGTCCTTGTTCGTTATCTATTTGATAGAGAGTAGTGTATGTATATTAATCCCAACCTCCTAATTTATTCCGCCGCCCACCCCCCCATCCCCTTTGGTAACCAAAAGTTTGTTTTCTATGTCTGTGAGTTTATTTCTGTTTTGTAAATAAGTTCATTTGTATCATTTTTGTAGATTCCACGTTTAAGTGATGATATATGATAGTTGTCTTTCTTTGTCTGACTTACTTAATATGATAATCTCTAGGTCCATCCATGTTGCTGCAAATGGCATTATTTCATTCTTTTTTGTGGCTGAGTAGTGTTCCATTGTGTGTGTCTATGTATATATATACATACACACATACCACATCTTCTTTATCCATTCCTCTGTCGATGAACATGTATTTTGCTTCTGTGTCTTGGCTGTTATAAATAGTGCCGCTCTGAACATTGGGGTACATGTATCTTTTCAAATTAGAGTTTTGTCTGGATATATGCCCAGGAGTGGAATTGCTGGATCATATGGCAACTCTATTTTCAGTTTTTTTGAGGAACCTCCGTACTTTTTTCCGTAGTGGCTGCACCAATTTACATTCCCACCCACAGTGCAAGAGGGTTCCCTTTTCTACACACCCTCTCCAGCATTTATTGTTTGTAGATTTTTTTTAACATCTTTGAGACTTTACAGTGGTGTGTTAGTTTCTGCTTTATAACAAACTGAATCAGCTATACATATACATATATCCCCATATCTCCTCCCTCTTGCATCTCCCTCCCACCCTCCCTATCCCACCCCTCTAGGTGGTCACAAAGCACTGAGCTGATCTCCCTGTGCTATGCGGCTGCTTCCCTCTAGCTATCTGTTTTACGTTTGGTAGTGTATATATGTCCATGCCACTCTCTCACTTTGTCACAGCTTACCCTTCCCCCTCTCCATATCCTCAAGTCCATTCTCTAATGATGGCCATTCTAACTGGTGTGAGGTGATACCTCATTGTAGTTTTGATTTGCATTTCTCTAATAATTAGCGATGTTGAGCATCTTTTCATGTGCCTGTTGGTCATCTGTATGTCTTCTTTGGAGAAATGTCTCTTTAGGTCTATTCTTCCTGAGAGGCGCGTCTTAACTATCTAGGGCCCATTTTTGCAAAGCATAATGCTGTTGCATACTTAATAGACTCCAGCATAGTGTAAACATAACTTGAGTATGCATGAGGAAACCAAAAAATGTGTGTGACTGACTTTATTGCAATATTGGCTTTATTGCAGAGGTCTGGAACTGAACCTGCAACATCTTCGAGGTATGCCTGTGTTTGTAAAAAAGACTGCAGTAATACCCTCCCACTGTCCATACCCATGAGCACTTCCCTCCCACACTGGCTCTGTGCTTGCCCACGTGAGTTACTTTGGTTAATGGGGCCATAGCAAAAATGTGACATAAACGGAGACTTGAAAAGTGCTTGCCTTCTTTTGCTGCTCTTGGGAACCCTGTAATCACCACCATGGAACAGGCCCAGACTAGCCTGCTGGATGATGAGGGACACATGGCCAAGTCATCCCCTGCCTCACCTGACATAGAGCCAACAATGAGACATGTGAAGGAGGCCATCTGGAACTAACCAGAGAAAGAAAATTTAAGATACGATCTGAAGCCTGCTAGGAGTTAGCCAGCAGGTCTCTCTGTGCCAACCGGTGCCCAGTATCAAGCCAGGAACTGCCTCTCAAAGAAGGTGGGCTGGTGCCAGACACGTAACAAGACCCTCCTCAGGAGGATAATAGTTATGTGTAATGCCTGCACTAAAAGATCCTGGTAGATAACCTTTTTTTTTTTTTTTTTTCCGGTACGTGGGCCTCTCACTGTTGTGGCCTCTCCCCTTGCGGAGCGCAGGCTCCGGACGCGCAGGCTCAGTGGCCATGGCTCACGGGCCCAGCCACTCCGCGGCATGTGGGACCTTCCCGGACCGGGGCACGAACCCGTGTGCCCTGCATCGGCAGGCGGACTCTCAACCACTGCGCCACCAGGGAAGCCCAATAACCTTTGATCAGGTGGTCACCTGGCACAGTCATGTGTGTAATACTCATGTGATAAACTGTATTCAGCATTTGAAGCTGTAGTAAAATGATAGCCCAAAATTAACTTAAATTTGAGATACTTTATTTATTCTTTAATAAAAACGCAGGATCACGCTATAAAGAATTTAAATATGCGTGAATCTGAACAATCTCTTTTATCACAGTGAGCATGCAAGTGTCTACAAGATGAGCACTCTTAAAATTAGGGCCAGATGATAGCTTCAATTAGCTGGTTCCAAGTTTCTTTTAACTCTTAATGTCTTGGAATAGAATCTCGAGTGAAGAAGTTCTATATTTGGCACTATCTTAACACACTTATTTCTATCTCAAGAGACCTAGTTACTACTACAGATGTGAATAATTCTAAACAGCAATACATGATTTACTTAGCTTCTGTACTTGTAAACTGGGAAAGGGAAGAAAAACAAAAAATATGGAATCATTTTAACATCATTAATTGTTGACTCTTAGTAAAAGTTACATATGGCCAGAAATATACATGGGATACAAGAACAGTAAGAAAAAGACCTGCATCTTATTCCACTTAATCATCAGACATGTAACAAATAATTGTAACTTTTATTGATATTTCATAAAACCAACTCTTTCACTCCCTTTTAAGTCCTCAAGTTCATTTTCTTTTTTTTAAGGGAACTTTATTTATTTATAAACATCTTTATTGGAGGATAATTGCTTTACAATGGTGTGTTAGTTTCTTCTATATAACACAGTGAATCAGCTCTACGTATACATATATCCCCATATCCCCTCCGTCTTAAGCCTCGCTCCCACCTCCCCCATCCCACCCTTCTTGGTGGACACAAAGCACAGAGCTGATCTCCCTGTGCTATGTGGCTGCTTCCCACTAGCTATCTATTTTAGATTTGTTAGTGTATATATGGAACTTTACTTTTATTTATTTATTTATTTTTGGCTGCGTTGGGTCTTCATTGCTGCACGCAGGCTTTCTCTAGTTGCGGCGAGCAGGGGCTACTCTTCGTTGCGGTGCGCGGGCTTCACATTGCGGTCGGTGGCTTCTCTTATTGCGGAGCACGGGCTCTAGGCGTGCGGGCTGCAGTAGTTGTGGCTTGCGGGCTCTAGAGCGTAGGCTCAGTAGTTGTGGCGCACGGGCTTAGTTGTTCCACGGCATGTGGGATCTTCCCGGACCAGGGCTCGAACCCGTGTGCCCTGCATTGGCAGGCAGCTTCGTAACCACTGCGCCACCAGGGAAGCCGTCAACTTTATTTTCAATCCCTGCTGTTAGCTTCATGCTTGGGAGTTGCCAGATTAATAATTTTACAACCATAATCTTTTCAGAAGGAATTGTGATTAATTTTGGTAGATTGTATAGTGGATTACCACCATCTTTATTTCCTCTCCCCTACCGTTTAATTCAGTTAGGCCATAAAACTTGTGAAGGATATGTTTGCTATTTCTTTTTTGGCCTCTTGAGCACTGAACACGATATTTTGTAAGAGCTTAGTAAATGATGGTCGGATACTCAGATGAAGTACCCAATCTGTCCCTTCTTTTCCCTGACTTCCTCTTAGTCCTCAGTAAGTTTTGGCGAATACGACTAAGACATGCTCAGAATCTGCGAGGGGGTTTACGTAGGGATGCTTTAATGTCTCTGCACTTTGTCTCCATATTTTACTGGCTGTAATTCCATGACTAGTGATACTCCCCTAGAGATCTGGACAGTATGCTTTCTTCTTGCTGTTTCTCATGCTGTCTCCGTGAATCCCCATCCGTCCTATGCATCAGGGCCAGGGCTGAACAACGTGTGTATGTTTACCTGGGTCGATTTTGCAAATGGGAAGGAATTTGTTGCTTCAGTGATTTGGACAAATCAATTCAGGTGGTTTCATGCACACATTCAAAACTGTGCCCAGGTAATCATTGGAAAGAGTTAGCAAGGAAGGAGGCAAGCCTGGGAGAGATGGAATGCACTTACATTTTTCATTTCCCTCTGCATAAATAGGTGTCACAAATACATTTTCTAAAATTTCTCTTGAGACTTCCTCTTTCACTGGATTGTTTAGAAGTGTGGTGTTTAATTTCCAAATGATTGGAGATTTTCCTTTCTGTTAACGATTTCCAGTTTAATTCCATTACGATCAGAGATTTTAATTCTTTAAAATGTGTTCATGTTTTATTTATGACCCAGGATGTGGCCTATCTTAGTGAGTATTCCCTGTGTGCTTGAGAGGAGTGGGTGTTCTGTCGTTGTTGGGTAGAATGTTCTGTAGATGTCAGGTGGATCCCATCTGTTGATGTTGTTCAGTTCTTCTATACATTTGCTGATTTCTTATCTAGTAGTTCTGTAGTTACTGAAAGAGGTGTTGAAATTGTCAGCTATAATGTGGATTTGCCTATTTCTCTTTCAGTCATGTCAATTTTGGTTTTGTGTATTTTGCAGCTCTGTTGTTTGGGGTATACATGTATGTAGGATTGCTACATCCTCCTGCTAGACTGATCTTTTTATCATTATATAATGTCCCACTTTATCCCTGGTGATGTCTTTTCCTCTGAAGTCTACTTTATCTGATATTAGTAGGTCACTTCTGCTTTCTTTTGAATGGTGTTTGTATGATACATCATTTTGCATCCTTTTATTTTTAACCTACCGGTATCATTATATTTGAAGTGAATTTCTTGTAGACTGCATGTATTTGGGTTTGGGGAAATTTTAATTATTCTTTATTCTGCTCTTCCTTCCTGTTCATAATCTCTCAGTCTCCTGTTTTCCCATTGTACTTTATTTGTACTTATGGTATAGCAGTTTATCACATTTTGTCTTACGTACGTATTCAAATGTGATTATAGAAGCAGTCTCTTATATATTTGAATGTGATTATAGAAGCAGTTTCTTATATCTTTGATCCCCCGTATGGAAGACAGGCAAATTTTGGTGACTTGAGTTCAGTATAGTACTATTTTAAAATTCGCTGTGCTCTATTACCTGGTTTTCTTTCATTGAAGTGCAGTTGATTTACAATGTTATGTTAGTTTCTAGTGTACAGCAAAGTGATTCAGTTATACGTATATATACACATTCTTTTTCATATTCACTTCCATTATAGTTTATCACAGGATATTGAATATAGTTCCATGTGCTATACATCAGGACCTTGTTGTTTATCTCTCTTACCTGTTAATGGTAAACTTAAAGTGTAAAATCCATGAAAGAAATGAGATTTTACATTTTGAAAAATCTCATCCTTAGTTTACTTTAGGAAGGCATATTGATGTTTGGTTGCTACACATAAAAATGCTTATGTAAAAGATTTAAAACTTTATTTTTAATTCCATCAAAGGGAAATATTATATGAGAGAGTCATAGTCTCGAATTCTGAAATCTGGGAAATCTAAATTTAAGAAAATACAAACTAGAGTGTATTTGACATGAGAACTTCTTGGGTGAATTAACGTAAGATTGTTAGAGGATGAAGAGCTGTGGTGAAGGAGGGGAGTAGGTGGGAAGAAGCAAGTGAAAACTCCCTTCATTGCCAGTTCACACCCATTCTCTGCAACAAATCACATATTCTTACTCCCTAATTTAAGGTCAATGCTAACATTGCCCCTCATATATATATATATATTAAAAAAAATTTTTTTTGGAGTATAGTTGATTTACAAGGCTGTGTTAGTTTCAGGTGTACAGCCCTCATATATTAATAATAGCAAAATATAGGGACTTCTGGTGGCTCATAAAATAATAGCCTTATTGAGGAGAACTAATAATTTTCGCAGAAGTGTTTTAGTAACATGTAGACTATGGTTACATCAGGGAACATTTTGCTTTTAGTTCAAGGGTTACAAACTCCACCGCCCACCTGGGTCAGGGAGGTCATTTAAATGTGTGAAATGGGTCAAGGGTTTACCAAGGAATGTTGAGGACTGTGGTAAAGTAGCAATTGCAGACCCCATATAAAGGCATTCCACTTAAAACATTTTAAAAATATTATGAAGGACATACAAAACATGTCTCCTGGTCAAGCCACCTTCGTGTGATCTCCAGTTAAATTACTTAGCCATTTCAATGGAGAAGAAAACTAGCCTGTCTTTATCACGTTCAGGGTGCCTTTACCTCACATGTAACTTTCTCGTTTTGGAGTCATGTGGAATCTCTGAATACGGAATCATCATATGGGGAGATTTTACAGTACACAGTGACTATAAGACATGATGCTATGCCTCAGGAATTTCTGACCCCTAGAATCTTAAAATCAATAGGCAGATTAAAAAAATCAGGGTTCCAAAAAGGTCTAAATAAATAGTCATTTTTACTTTAAAACTTATTTTGTATATGAACAGGTATAATCTTTAAAATTAAGAATGGGACTTCCCTGGCGGTCCAGCGGTTAAGACTCCATGCTCCCCCTGCAGGGGGTACATGTTTGATCCCCGATCGGAGAACTAAGATCCCACATGATCCGTGATGCGGTCAAAAAAACAAAAAAAACAAAAAAAACTTAGGCTAAAACAGCAAATAATTAAAACACTTAGCAAAAAAACCCCCCAAAACAAAAGAATAACAATTATTTTTAAAAATTAAACTAAATTAAGGATGCCATCAATAATTCAGTATATATTTTGCTCTAGATCAGGGGCCAGCAAAATTTTTCTGTAAAGGTTCAGATAGTAAATATTTTAGGCTTGCAGGCCACATGATCTCTGTCACGAGTAGTAAATTCTCTCATGGTAGTACAGAAGTAGCCACAGACAATATATGTGTGTGACTCTGTTCCAGTAAAAGTTACTATGGACTTTGTGATATTTTCAAAGAAAAAAATTGGGGTACTAGTTTTTTAAAAACAAATGGGTAAAACCATTAATAGTTACCCAAACCTTGAATGTTCAGCCAAAATTAAGTTGATATGAATCTTGTTTCTGCACTCTGAAGTGAGCTCAATTTACTATCAAAATCCCACAGGATATTTTCCAGTTGTTTTGGAAAGAAGGCAATATCATGTCTCAGAGCCAGCCCAGTGGCACACAGTGACCAGGCAGTGGGAGTGTCTGCCCACATGGGAAGGCTTATGACTTGCACTGTTTTGCTGTGCATAGTGATAATAAAATGCAGACAGATTTTAGTCAGGTTTTTTATTATTCTTGAAATTGTCTGTCGTCAGTGAAGCCTATTGTTGGCTGTACTCATTGCCTACACCAAGGGGCAGACCGCTTCCACTGGCCCATCCTTGGAATGCCACATGGGGCCAGCCTACATGATGTTTGCCCACATGGTATCATTGGAGGGCTGTAGGAAAGCCTCAGACAAGTCTACCATAAAACACCTGAAATTCTGCCATTCACAACAGAAATAATAATGATAGAAGTGGAGAATTACCATTCATTGACTGTCTACCATGTGCCAGAAATTATGTGTTAAATGCTTCATTTATATTTGAAAGATGAGGAAATGGAGTTTCTGAGAGGCAAAATAACTTATCCAAGGCCACAGAAGGGGGCCAGATTGGGGGGGATTAGGGACTGGGTGCAGGGAGTGAGGAGGGTGGAGAAGGCGACGTGAGAAACCTCAGGAAAGAGGATGCGTAAAGTCATGAGAAGAAATGGTTCTGAGGAACCTCGGGGCAGGACAGGAATAAAGACGCAGACGTAGAGAATGGACTTGAGGACACGGGGAGGGGGAAGGGGAAGCTGGGACGAAGTGAGAGAGTGGCGTGGACATATATGCACTACCAAATGTAAGGTAGATAGCTAGTGGGAAGCAGCCGCATAGCACAGGGAGATCAGCTCGGTGCTTTGTGACCACCTAGAGGGGTGGGATAGGGAGGGTGGGAGGGAGACACAAGAGGGAGGAGATATGGGGATATATGTATTTGTATAGCTGATTCACTTTGTTATACAGCAGAAACTAACACACCATTGTAAAGCAATTATACTCCCATAGAGACGTTAAAAAAAAATGTATGTGAATAAACAGCTCATGAGCCGGGAACTTGAAATGGCTATTAAAAATTGGGGGAGAAAAAAAAAGAAAGAAAAAAAGTCGTGAGAAGAGAGAGTTGCATGAGAAACATATGAAAGGGTAGGGTTGAAATGAACGAGTGTGTCACAGGTTTCCCATGGCTGCCTTTGTTCCCCAGTGTGTCCTTTCTCCTCATCTTGAGCAGTTTATTTACAGCGAACAATATGCAGAATGCTTCCAGATTGCTGCTGTCACAGGAGCCAGGGGTTTTCTGTGTCTGCTGAGCCTGCGGAATGCTCACTTGTTCAGTTTGTCAGCTATGCTGCAAACAAAGACTGAACCATATGACCAATTGTCATATAGAATTGCTCGAAAAGAAAACTTACTCCATACACATTTATAAAGAAGCTTAAGTAATCATTGAAGCCTTCTTCCTAGCACTTTGACACAGTATTAAAAAACACCACCACCAACAACAGTGAAGCAACATTCACAAGCATCACCATATTGTAGAATAATTAATTACCATAGTTTGATTGTTATATAAGATCACCTTTTCTAACCCCTAAAAACCATTTAACACCTTTTGAAAAGTGAGGTGATTGCATAAGATGTAAAGGTAGTTTTGGTCTCCTAGAAAGATTTCAGCATTTAACAGGCTCAGGGCCTTCCTCATTCAAAAGAGGTGTGTCTTATTTTGGCAACCCAGATCTTTTTCCTACGACTCTGTAAACATTTTAAGTATGGCCATAGCTGTCATGTAGTAAACGACCTCAACTAAGGTGAATACTAAAAGCACCTCTAGTGAGAAAAAGAAAAAGAAAAGAACAGAAAAAATAAGATGAAAAGCATGTCTACAATTGGTAAAAAGGGAAGGGCGAGACGGGGGAGTTATCATCATATTCACTGAGATTGAAAGTAAATGTAAAATGGATAGAAAGTTTTAAAGTTAGGAGACTAAAAGTGGTCCTGCAACTTCAGTGTGCATCTCTTTGACCTGGAGGGATTGTTAAAACACAGATCACAAGTCCTCACCCTGAAAGTCTCTGATTCAGAAGGTCTGAGGTGAGGCCCGATAATCTGCATTTTTAGCAAGTTTCCAGGTAATGCTGATGATGCAGGTGTGGGGACCACCCTTTAAGAACTATTGGACCAGAGCAATGCTGCTTACTCTTTTCAAACTAACTACTCCTGATAGCAGAGGAGAGCAGGCAACCATGGGCTGCATGTGTGAATCCTGTATCTACCGTTCACCAGTTGTATGACCTTGGCCTAGGTATTTGACTGCTCTGTGGATTTTGCATTCTACTCTGTGACATATCCCTGTTTTTTTCATATAAGAATGACACCCCCTTAAATCTTTTGAGTAAAATGTTAAGTTCTAGGGTAAGACACTGATCTGCAAACCCCACAGCACACTAGAATCACCAAGGAGACTCGAAAAAATACTGATGGCTGGTACCCATCCCCAGAGACTCTTAACGTATTAAGTATAAGGTTAGCTTGGGAAGAGGCATTTTAAGAAAGTGGTTGGTGTAGTTATAACAGGACATGGTGTAGATCGGTGAAAATATGTAAGCCGAGGCTACATGCATCTACATGGAGAAATAAACCCTCAAAAAAGCAACAGGAAATAATCACATTATAACACAATAATACTTCTGTAAGGATCAAACACATTTAAAACAATTCCACATACATAGATGGTAAAAGTGTGAGAACTTGGACAGGAAACATAACCTACACCCCCAAGGTAATATTTACCTCTTGTTAGGAAGTGGCTTGGAGGATGCCATTGAAGCGGCATACAAAAGAAACTTCTGGTGCAAAAATATTCAATTACTTTTAAAAAAAGAACGGGAGCAAGTGTGACAAAATGTTAACATCTAATACATCTAGGTGGGAGTTAGATGAGTAATTTTTATATCATTATATACATTTCTGTTGTGGATTTGCAAGTCGTAGAAAGGGAAGCTACATCTTCTATGCTCAGGGAGTGTGTCAGTTGTGGACCCTGCTGTGTGGTACTGAAAAAGACAAGGGGAATCTATTGCACTGAGAATTCTCAAAAATACTTGACATGGGGCCCTTTTATTCAAGGAGAGTCTTGTAGGATGAGAGCTGTCAGAACACATTTGGGAAGCACTGCTTTACTGAATGGTGGACACCATCATCCAACGTTCGGTATCATTATATGTCACCCCCAATGAGTGAAGACAGAGACTTAAGCTTGTAAAGGATGGACTGTCATAGTCATGCTTGAGCTCCCACCCCTGCTTGATAGTAGGAATCAGGCAATTTAGATCTGCAAGTAGTTCAGAGTCAGGAGGTAGGTCACGGGTCCTCAGTGTTGCACCCATGTTCAGAGATTCAACTAGGATTCTTGGGAATCAGCATATAGGTGCAGTCGGGGCTGAGATTTATCACAGCCATGTCGTAAGGATACAGAGCCAGATCCTAAGGGGACAAACACAGGCGGAGTCTGGAGGAATCCATGTGTACGCCTCCCATGAGGGGCCACACACAACATCCTCTTCCCCCAGAAATTAAAATGCAGCATCATGTGTGCAATGCTTTTGCCCAGGGAAGCCCTTTGAGACTCAGTTTAGGGTTGTTTTTTGTTTTTTACTGGAGGCTGGTCACATAGGCACCCTCTGCCTATCAAGTAGCAGAAGTCCAGACTTCCAGAAGGAAAGTAGGTGTCAGAATAAAAGACGTTGTTTGTATACGGTCCAGGCACAGTAAAAGTTCGTATCGACTAGGGAGTATTAAGTACCCCCCCCCCCCCCGAAATCGAAGCTCCCAGACACCAGCCAAGGGCCAAGTTTGCAAACAGGCCTTTCTGAGGGTACCAGTCTCAGGACTGCTATGTTCTTATGTCTGCAGAGGACAGTTGGCGGAAATCTCAGATACTACCATCACTAGTATTAAGGAACCCTACAGGATAGAATGATGGGGTGAAACCAACAAGGTGAAGCCTATCAAGGGAAGACAAGAGCTTTGCCTTAAAGTCCAAAAGATCAATTCCGAGTATTGGCTGGAGGAGACCCAGCTTGACAGCAATTAATGAGAAAAACCCCAGGGGGGTTTGCTGCTCAATATCAATTAACAGTTAACTGAGCCATTGGAAAAACTAATTGAAACTTATTCTAAATTAATGGGCGTGTCATGTCCAGATCAATGGATGTAGAACTCCCATGGTATTCTGAAACGACCAAACATCGTTTGGAAGATGTATGCACTTCTAAGGCTTTTATTCTAATACATGGATGAATAAATAAAAGATGTGTAGTAGGTAGTGAGGGCCGCTAGAGTGACACATGTATGAGCAGCCTTATCATTTTTTTTTTTTTTTTTTTTTTTTTTTGCGTTACGCGGGCCTCTCACTGTTGTGGCCTCTCCCCTTGCGGAGCGCAGGCTCCGGACGCACAGGCTCAGCGGCCATGGCTCACGGGCCTAGCCGCTCCGCGGCATCTGGGATCCTCCCGGACGGGGGCACGAACCCGTGTCCCCTGCATCTGCAGGCGGACTCTCAACCACAGCGCCACCAGGGAAGCCCAGCCTTATCATTTTTGAAATGAGGTTTTGAAAATTTTGAAATGAGTCTGGGAGATTCTCTTTTGCTCCATTTGGCAGAATTGAGACCAGTGGAGGCAGCTTTAGGAGACAGATACGGAGACAATATAAAAAGGAATGAGAACAGCCCAGCTATGGAATTAGCTGACTTGGGCAAGAATGTCTTCCCCAGTAATGGAAGTATTCACTCAGCTGGATGAACATGTGTCTCTAGACTGGAGGAGACATTGAAACTGAAGATCTGTAGAGTCTCTCTCTACTCTACAATGCTTGACCCTATGGTCCTATTAATTTAGACGTTTCCACTGTGCCTGTGGCTCAGAGGCTGCTGAACGGACGGTCAAAGGAAGAACAGGAGTCATGACCTCTGCCCGGTGTCTCAGTCTCATTTTGAGTGTTGCTACAGGAACCCCGGGGATGCTCCCAAGCCCTGGGGGCTCATTTCATAACATTGCCTCATACAGGCAGGCCCTAAAAGTCTTGGAGATACAACTTTTCACTGGCAAGATTCATGCTTGAAATTTTGCCTCTAGAATTAATCTTCTAAGGATTCTGTGACAGACATCAAGACACTACCTCAGTGAAGGACTCTGTTAAATTTGAGATGCAATTTCAGTATACACCAGAAAGTTCCTTAGTCCCAACTGACCAGAGCTTCTCACGTTATACCATTAAGCATTCATTTTTCTGCATCTTCCTAATATGTCAACTTTCACAAAACACCCACTAAAAATAAATACCCCTGAGTGAAGTAGTGCTTTAGCTAATCTCATGTAAATCAGGGTTCTCTACATGTTCCATATTATGTAAAAAATATTGATTTCTATCAGGAAAAATTCAGTTGTGTCAGTAAAAAAACAAACAAAAAATTGTGTCCCCACCATGCCTCTATCTGTTTTATTTCCTCATATACTTGACTCCGTGGACTCAGTCTCATTCAAACTTACTTCCTTGAAACAACCA
The DNA here is from genome assembly GCF_949752795.1 of Hyperoodon ampullatus. Taxonomy (NCBI): domain Eukaryota; kingdom Metazoa; phylum Chordata; class Mammalia; order Artiodactyla; family Ziphiidae; genus Hyperoodon; species Hyperoodon ampullatus. The sequence goes on from NC_136913.1 coordinate 34,319,111, forward strand.
GAACCCTAGTCACAGCCAGCTCTCTGCCTGCCCTGCAGCTGTACCCTGCTAGTGCCTTTGGCTGGAGTAAAACTCACCGCCATGCAGACGGGTCTCTCTTGAAATTCATAGTGCAAACCTCGCGTGGGCCCTTAATGCAGCTGGGCCATCAGACTATTCTTCCCCAATCTAGTCACTCTCCCGAAAGTATATCTCAGACTTGAGTGTGCTGTCAGTCACCCGGGGGTCTTGATAAATAACACTTTCTGATCTTGCCTTTGAGTATGAGAGCCTGTGTTTCTAACAGGCCTCCAGGTAAGGTACAACACAACAGTGTATATGTGTCCATGCCACTCTCTCACTTTGTCACAGCTTACCTTTCCCCCTCCCCGAGTCCTCAAGTCCATTCTCTAGTAGGTCTGTGTCTTTATTCCTCTCCTGCCCCTAGGTTCTTCAGAACCATTTTGGTTTTTTTTTTTAGATTCCATATATATGTGTTAGCATGCGGTATTTGTTTTTCTCTTTCTGACTTACTTCACTCTGTATTACAGACTCTAGGTCCACCCACCTCACTACAAAGAATTCAATTTCGTTTCTTTTTATGGCTGAGTAATATTCCATTGTATATATGTGCCACATCTTCTTTATCCATTCGTCTGTTGATGGACACTTAGGTTGCTTCCATATCCTGGCTATTGTAGATAGAGCTGCAGTGAACATTGTGGTACATGACTCTTTTTTGAATTATGGTTTTCTCAGGGTATATGCCCAGTAGTGGGATTACTGGGTCATATGGTAGTTCTATCTTTAGTTTTTTAAGGAACCTCCATACTGTTCTCCATAGTGACTGTATCAATGTACATTCCCACCAACAGTACAAGAGGGTTCCCTTTTCTACACATGCTCTCCAGCATTTATTGTTTGTAGACTTTTTGATGATGGTCATACTCACTGGTGTGAGGTGATAACTCATTGTAGTTTTGATTTGCATTTCCCTAATGTTTAGTGATGTTGAGCATCTTGTCATGTGTTTGTCGGCCATCTGTATGTCTTCTTTGGAGAAATGTCTATTTAGGTCTTCTGCCCATGTTTGGATTGGGTTGTTTCTTTTTTTGATATTGAGCTGCATGAGTTGTTGTATATTTTGGAGATTAATCCTTTGTCAGTTGCTTCAATTGCAAATATTTTCTCCCATTCTGAGAGTTCTCTTTTCGTCTTGTTTATAGTTTCCTTTGCTGTGCAAAAGCATTTAAGTCTCATTAGGTCCCATGTGCTTATTTTGTTTTTATTTCCATTTCTCTAGGAGGTGGGTCAAAAAGGATCTTGCTGTGATTTATGTCATAGAGTGTTCTGCCTATGTTTTCCTCTAAGAGTTTGCTAGTTTCTGGCCTTACATTTAGGTCTTTAATCCATTTTGAGCTTATTTTTGTGTATGGTGTTAGGGAGTGATCGAATCTCATACTTTTACATGTCCCTGTCCAGTTTTCCCAGCACCACTTATTGAAGAGGCTGTCCTTTCTCCACTGTACATTTCTGCCTCCTTTAGCAAAGATTAGGTGACCATATGAGCGTGGGTTTATCTCTGGGCTTTCTATCCCGTTCCATTGATCTATCTTTCTGTTTTTGTGCCATTACTATACTGTCTTGATTACTGTAGCTCTGTAGTATAGTCTGAAGTCAGGGAGCCTGATGCCTCCAGCTCCATTTTTCTTTTTCAAGATTGGTTTGCCTATTCGGGGTCTTTTGTGTTTCCATACAAATTGTGAAATTTTTTGTTCTAGTTCTGTGAAAAATGCCATTGGTAGTTTGATAGGGATTGCATTGAATCTGTAGATTGCTCTGGGTAGTAGAGTCATTTTCACAGTGTTGATTCTTCCAATCCAACAACATAGTGTATCTCTCCATCTGTTTGTATCAACTTTAATTTCTTTCATCAGTGTCTTATAGTTTTCTGCATACAGGTCTTTTGTCTACTTAGGTAGGTTTATTCCTAGGTATTTTATTCTTTTTGTTGCAATGGTAAATGGGAGTGTTTCCTTAATGTCTCTTTCAGATTTTTCAGCATTTGTGTATAGGAATGCAGGAGATTTCTGTGCATTAATTTTATATCCTGCTACTTTACCAAATTCATGGTTTAGCTCTAGTAGTTTTCTGGTAGCATCTTTAGGATTCTCTATGTACAGTATCATGGCATCTGCAAACAGTGACAGTTTTGCTTCCTCTTTTCCAATTTGGATTCCTTTTATTTCTTTTTCTTCTCTGATTACTGTGGCTAAAACTTCCAAAACTATGTTGAATAAGAGTGGTGAGAGTGGGCAACCTTGTGTTGTTCCTGATGTTAGTGGACATGCTTTCAGTTTTTCACCATTGAGGACGATGTTGGCTGTCGGTTTGTCATATATGGCCTTTAGTATGTTGAGGAAAGTTCCCTGTATGCCTACTTTCTGGAGAGTTTTTATCATAAATGGGTGTTGAATTTAGTCGAAATCTTTGTCTGCATCTACTGAGATGATCCTATGGTTTTTCTCCTTCAGTTTGTTAATATGGTGTATCACATTGATTGATTTGCACATATTGAAGAATCTTTGCATTCCTGGGATATACCCCACTTGATCATGGTGTATGATCCTTTTAATGTGCTATTGGATTCTGTTTGCTAGTATTTTGTTGAGGATCTTTGCATCTATGTTCATTAGTGATATTGGCCTGTAGTTTTCTTTCTTTGTGACATCTTTGTCTGGTTTTGGTATCAGGGTGATGGTGGCCTCGTAGAATGAGTTTGGGAGTGTTCCTCCCTCTGAATATTTTGGAAGAGTTTGAGAAGGATAGGTGTTAGCTCTTCTCTAAATGTTTGATAGAATTTACCTGTGAAGCCATCCGGTCCTGGGCTTCTGTTGGAAGATTTTTAATCACAGTTTCAATTTCAGTGCTTGTGATTGGTCTGTTCATATTTTCTATTTCTTCCTGATTCAGTCTTGGCAGGTTGTGCATTTCTAAGACTTTGTCCATTTCTTCCAGGTTGTCCATTTTATTGGCATAGAGTTGTTTGTAGTAATCTCTCATGATCCTTTGTATTTCTGCAGTGTCAGTTGTTACTTCTCCTTTTTCATTTCTCATTCCATTGATTTGAGTCTTCTCCCTTTTTCTCTTGTTGAGTCTGGTTAATGGTTTATCAATTTTGTTTATCTTCTCAAAGAACCAGCTTTTAGTTTTACTGATCTTTGCTATCGTTTCCTTCATTTCTTTTTCATTGATTTCTGATCTGATCTTTATGATTTCTTTCCTTCTGCTAACTTTGGGGGTTTTTTGTTCTTCTTTCTCTAATTGCTTTAGGTGCAAGGTCAGGTTGTTTACTCGAGATGTTTCCTGTTTCTTGAGGTAGGATTGTATTGCTTAAACTTCCCTCTTAGAACTGCTTTTGCTGCATCCCATGGGTTTTGGGTCGTCGTGTTTTCACTGTCATTTGTTTCTAGGTATTTTTTGATTTCCTCTTTGATTTCTTCATGATCTCTTGGTTATTTAGTAGCGTATTTTTTAGCCTCCATGTGTTTATATTTTTCCTGGAATTGATATCTAGTCTCGTAGCGTTGTGGTCAGAAAAGATAGTTGCTGTGAACAACCAAACGAAAAAAGAATTCCACCAATGATAACAAGTGCTGAAAACTATACTAAGAAAAAAAAAAGGACAGACAGAACCCTAGGACAAATGGTAAAAGCAAAGCTATACAGACAAAAATCACACAAAGAAGCATACACTTACATACTCACAAAAAGAGAAAAAGGAAAAAGCATATATATATATATATATATATATATATATATATATATATATATATATATATATATATGGAAGAGAGCAACAAAAGCAATAAACAAACGTACCAATGATAATAAGCTCTAAATACTAAACTAAAATAAACATAATACCAGAAACAAATTAGATGCAGAAAGCAAACCCCAAGTGTGCAGTTGTTCCCAAAGTCTACCGCCTCAATCTGTGAATGATTCGTTGTCTATTCAGGTATTCCACAGATGCAGGGTACAGATGCAGATCAAGGTGATTGTGGAGATTTAATCTGCTGCTCCCGAGGCTGCTGGGAGAGATTTCCCTTCCTCGTCTTTGTTCACACAGCTCCTGGGGTTCAGCTTTGTATTAGCCCCACCGTTGTGTGTAGGTCACCTGTGGGCATCTTTCGGGAAGTCTGAGGTCTTCTGCCCGCATTCAGTAGGTGTTCTGTAGGAGCTGTTCCACACATAGATGTATTTTTGATGTATTTGTGGGGAGGCAGGTGATCTCCACGTCTTACTCCTCCACCATCTTGAAGGTCCCTTCCAATTCTTTCTTTTCATTGTGCAAGATTCAGGCCCCACGAATCCTAGATCTGTCCGTGGTCTGACATCTATACCATTACCCTTGGGCCCCAGTCCCCACACACTTGCCCTGAGCTCCTGCCATGCTGGCCTTCTCACCATTCCTCAGACGATTCTGTCGTTCCCTGGTCTCTGCACTGGTCCCCCTGCCTGGAGCCTTCTTCCTCCAAACATCCACATTGCTTGCTTCTTCCCCTTTCAGAAGTCTTTTCTCAAAATTGACATTCACAGGGAACTATATTCAATATCCTGAGATAAACTATAATGGAAAAGAGTATTTTTTAAATGGCTTTGTATAACTGAATCACTTTGCTGTACAGCAGAAACTAACAAAACATTGTAAATCAACTATACTTCAGTGAAGAAGAAAGAAAAAAAAATTCACCTTCTCCGTAAGGCCCTCCCTGTCCTGTCCTCTCCTCTCCTTTGAATATGAAGTCCATACCTACACATACTCCTGAAACTTCTTATTCCACTTTCATTGTCTCCTTTCTGTAGCATCTTTCACACTCTAAAGTAGATAGATTGATAATGATTGATCAAGCAATAGATAGATGATAGACACTATCAACAAACAATCAGGTTATTATGCTTCAAGCTAATTGCCCCTCCACAAGAATGTACTCAATAAATATTTGTTAAATGAATGAAGCACTCCTACATCAAAACCTGTGAATCATTTACTTAGGTCTCACATACACACACACTCACACACACACACACACACACACAAAATGCTCTTCTAAACCAAAAGGATAACAACTTCTAGGATCTTAAGTGAAATGAAAATCAAGATGGAGTCACTATTGCTAAGAGAGCTCTCTAAAATGGATCCGGGAGGCCATTAAGGAAGTGTGACTTATGCATGTCTCCGCCTGGATGGAATCTGATCTTTTGACTTGATGAAGCCTCCCAGAACACCGGCCAGAAACTCAAGATACTTATCTGCCAGTGACCCTAAAATAACTCGTGACAGTCTATCTATTATTGGACCCCTACCCTAAAACAACTTGTGTTCCTTAAGGACAAATATTTTCTGACTCAAGTCAGAGTCAGTCACCGTTCTCTCCAGGCAACTTTTAACCAACCATCATGTGGCTTTTTGTCTCTATAAGCCCCTGACTCTTTCTCTTCCCCAGAGCATTCTTTCGGGGTTCCCCGAATGTGGGGGTCTCCCAAATTGCAATTCTTAAGACCCCAGATAAACACTTTTCTTATCTGCAGCCTCCTGTGTTATTATTATTATTATTATTATTTTTTTGGTTGACACCCCTTACTGTGCCTTGTAGAAATTTAATATCAACATGATACTCTGTGCCCCAAAATGTGAAAGTGTGGAGAAAATGTGACTCTTTGATTGAAAAGGCCCGGGGAAATATTGTAGGGTTTAGTTGTAGTTGGTGGATGCATATTCTTCTTTTTGGATCGTGTGAGGATTTTTCTTTTAAGACGATTTTTTTAGAGCAGTTTTAGGTTCGCAGAAAAATTGAGAAAGGTACAGACTTTTCCCATATACCCGCTGCACAGAGGTTGCAGGTTCTTACTACAGAAAAAGGACAGCATGATGTTTATAGTTGAATGACTGCAGGACAAAGGACAAAAGCTGCCTTTGAAATAAAGCTTCTCAGACGCATGGCTCTCGGTTCAGGAAACCAGAGAATTCTATGGTGGTCATTATTTAGAACAGTGAGGAAAATGAGTACAGCGGAAAATGTGGAATGCTGTGAGCATTGGATACAAGCCAGAGGTTTGAAATGATTGTTTATTAACTTCTTTTTTGCCTGAATTTGTTTAGCTTTTTTTTTTTTTCTTTTCTCGCCTGAGAAGTGAGGATCATTTTTCCACACCTGCATGATAGGGTAGCATCCAGGGCTCCATTTCCATCACAGTGCAGGAGGGGATGGCGGCAGGATCCTGACAGATGTTAATTTTGCTTCTGTCTCAGAACTTCACGTTTCAGGAAAACTCTTCCTCCTTGTCAACAGCAAATTAAGTTAGAGTTAATAGCTATGTTTCTTGTGTCTTCCCCTGGCTGTGGGCGCCTTCGAGCAACTTCTGTCACTGTGTGAGAGGCTGGATGAGAGGTCACGTTTCTCCTTCTTGCTGAAACAAAAGAAAGATTCAGTCATAATGTTTTCTGCTTGGCTTAGCACATACCCTGGGATGCTTACATATTTTGCATGGCGATTCTAGGGAAATTTTAATTTCAAGAGCAGGTATCCCCTATGAGGATCAGTTGTCCGGGTGGTTAACCGTGTTTGTTCTTCATTTATATTTTACAAACCTATTTGTAGCTTTGGTTCATGTCTGATACTGAGCCTTGCCAGTTGTCAGAGAGCTGTAGCTTTCTGTTCACAGCATGATGAGCTGGCAGGAGGGGGCCTCCAGTGGGCGCTGATGGCTTGTGGGGACCGAGGGAGGGGCCACACGAGCCAGGGCCTGTGAGGGCTTATGAGGTTTGTTACTTTGTTATCCAAGTGAATAAGACACTAGTCTTACTGCCTTCGTCCTGGCGCCCACACAGCAGGCCGAGGGACCCTGTTGAAACCAGAATCAGAACGTGTCACTCCACGGCTTCGCACGTTCCCTTGGGTTCTCATTTCACTCAGAGGAAAGACAGAGTCTTCACAATGGCCCCCAAAGCCCTCCTCGATCGGACCCATGCCCGCCTCTTACGTCTCCAGCCTCTTCTATTATTCTCCACCCACCTCGCTCCATCCACTTGGACCACACTGGTCTTCTTGCTGGGCCTAGGGCACACCAAGCCCATACCCTCCTCTGGTCCCTTGCACTTGCTGTCTCATCTGCCTGGAATTCTCTTCCCCCAGATTTCCTCAAGGCACCCTCCCTCATCTTGCACAAATCTGTGCTTAGAAGTCATCTTCTCATGGAGGCTTACCCTGACTGCTACATTTTAATTAGCACCTTCCAGACACCGCACTCACACATATATACCTAACTTTTCTCTTCTCTGCTTTCATTGTCCCATAGCCCTCTGTCATCATTTAACATTGTAGATTATCTTTCTTGATTGTTGTATCGTCTGTCTTTCCTACTGTGTACAACGTGAGCTCCAAGAAGGCATTGATTTTTACCTTGATAAGATGTTCACTGCTCTAGTCCAAGCCCCTGGAATAGCACTTGGAATATAGCCCGGTTGAGCATCCATTACTGGATTGCCAGGACCGTCCCAGTTATGCCTGAGGTCCTGGTGTGATTATTAACGGCACTCCCTTCACTGTGCAAAGTGTTAGATGCTTAGATTTATGGTCACTGTACACAGAGGAGAGGCTCAGTAACTATATCTTTATTTATTTATTTATTTATTTATTTATTTATTTATTTTCATTTCAGTTTATGGACAATGTATCTGCTAGGTTTTTGGGGTTTTTTTTTTTTTGCGGTACGTGGGCCTCTAACTGCTGTGGCCTCTCCCGTTGCGGAGCACAGGCTCCGGACGCGCAAGCTCAGCAGCCATGGCTCACAGGCCCAGCCGCTCCACGGCATGTGGGATCTTCCCGGACCGGGGCACGAACCTGTGTCCCCTGCATCGGCAGGCGGACTCTCAACCAGTGTGCCACCAGGGAAGCCCTCAGTAACTATATCTTAATTGAGACGCTGCTCCCTCAGGGGTACAACCTTTTCTAGTTGTGGTTCAGGCAAATAGTCAGGACTGGGAAAAAAATCATATCGCTCACCAGGATAAAGCAGCTGAGGCTCAGAAATGGTGGTATAGAAGAGCAGCTGGCAGCTGGAAGGTCAGTCTTTGGGCTACAGTCCATCAGCCTCTGATATTCAGGAGCAGGGTACCAGTCTCCTACAAAGAGCACAGAGGAGTCACTGCTCCTGCAAGAAGCTTGGGGACTAGAATGTTGACCAGGGCAGAAATGTAGACTAGCATCCAAAGCAGAAATCTAGCTTTAGAAACTGGGGTAGCAGCCAGGTAATCACACGTTCAGTTAAAAACGCAGCTAATGAAAAGGATTCTTGGGACCTCCCTGGCGGTCCAGCGGTTAAGACTTCGTCTTCCCACGCAGGGGGTGCGGCTTCGATCCCTGGTCGGCGAGCTAGGATCCCACATGCCTCGTGGTCAAAAAACATAAAACAGAAGCAATATTGTAACAAATTCAATAAAGACTTTATTTTACATTTTTAGTATTTATTTACTTATTTAATTTTATTTATTTTTGGCCGCATTGGGTCTTCGTTGCTGCATGTGGGCTCTCCTCTAGTTGGTACGAGCGGGGGCTTCTCTTCATTGCGGTGCGCAGGCTTCTCATTGTGGTGTCTTCTCTTGTTGCAGAGCATGGGCTCTAGGCACGCGGGCTCAGTAGCTGTGGCTCATGGGCTTGGTTGCTCCGCGGCATGTGGGATCTTCCCGGACGAGGGCTGGAACCCGTGTCTCCTGCACTGGCGGGCGGATTCTTAACCACCGCGCCACCAGAGAAGCCCTCGATAAAGACTTTTAGAATGGTCCACATGAAAAAAAAAAGAAAGAAAAAAAGGATCCTTAATGCTTTAGTCTCTTGAATGAACCCTTTGAAGCCTTTACATATGTTCAAAATCATCCTTTTCTTAATGAAGACTGTGGCTCCCCTTCTACATGCCTTGTTAATCTGTGACTTTCCCTTGTTTCAAAATATATTCTTGAATAACTTTTTTAATATATCTTTCACTTTGATTTCTCATTCCCTGTATTAGTTTTCTATTGCTGACCTAGCAGCTGGCCACAAGCTTTTAGCAGCTCAAAACAACCCAAATATATCACCTCATGGTTCTGCAGGTCAAAAGTATGGGTTGGATCAGCGGGTTTTTCTACTCTGGTCCCACAAAGCTGAAATCAAGGCATTGGCTGGCCTGGGCACTTACGTGGAGGCTCTTGAGAGCTATTCCCCTGCTAGGAACATTCAGGTTTTTAGAGGGATTCAGTTGCATGCTGCTTTAGGACTGACGCCCCCATTTCCTTGCCGGCCGTTGTCTGGGAGTCGTTTACAGCTCCTGGAAGCTGCCCACGTTCCTTGGTTTGTGGTCCCTTTTTACCTTCAAAGCCAGCAAGAGTAGGTCGACTTCCTGTCCCAATTGGAATCTCCCTGACCTGTTCCTCCCTAGCATCTCTCCTCCATTCTCCTCTGCTGCTGCACCTCTGACTGACTTTTCAGCCTTCCTCTTTTGTTTCTCTGGATTCATTTGTTTCTAATGGGCCCACATAGATAACCCAGAATATTCTCCCTATTATAAGGTTAACTGATTAATCACTGTTAATCAGTTATTGAAGAACTGGTAATTGTAATAAACTAATAACTGTAATAAACAGATTAATTACATCTGCAAAGCCCCTTCACAGCAGTACCTAGATTAGTATTGGGTTGAATAAGCAGGAAAGGGGACTCTTGGGGGAGTCACCTGTAAGAATTCTGCCTGTCACACTCCTCCTGCTTTTGAAAATGTATATTTGAATCTCTCTTCAAAATGTTTAGTGTCAGGCACTTGAGGTGTTTTTACTTGTGAGTATGAGGGCCTCCCTGCCCTGCAGCTCTCCAAATGATGCCTGCGAAGGTGGTAAAATGGGTGGGCAGAACCTTGGGCCGGACTTAAAAAGTAAACTCATTTGGTGAGAACTGATTTGTGAGAGTCCTCCAGCTTCTGGCTGGTACTCAGTAACTTCATTCCTTCCTACCAGCAGAGTGTTTAGTAAATAGCAAAATTCGATGTCAACAATGTGTCTCCAAGTCTCTGATTTCCAGGGCAGGGGAAATGGGTAGGAGGATGTGCACAGGGCTTAGAAAACTCCAGCACGGGAGCATAATTATCAAAACGGTGCACCCGGGAAGTGGAGGTGGGAGGATCCCACATAACTGAGGCCCACCAGATAGATGTGAATTGTGACAAGGGACGTGGGTGATGATTCTGAAACTGCCGCAGTAACTCCTCTCTGGAGCTAGGATAGGTCAAAGGTGGTGGTTCTCCAAGTGTGAGTCCTAGACCAATCAGCGTCACCTGGGAACTTGTTAAAAGCGTCAGTTCTTGGGCCCCATTCCCGACCTATTGAATCAGAAACGCTAGGGATAGGACCCAGGTGTCCGTGTTTTAACATGCCCTCCAGGTGATTCTGATGCAGGCTGGAAGGAGTCCAACAGTGATTTCAAAGGAATTCCAAGGGGTTCCCCTTTCTGAAGATTAGGCTGCTCTCAAGATAATGGAGAGAAAGGAAACGGGCTTGCTCCCTGGTTGGGGTCCCCTTCTGTTGAGCCATCACACTGCACAAGAAACAGAAAGAGACACATTATCTGCAGGAGGTAAGTGTGTAAGGTTAAAATATCACGGACATTCTCAATTACCTTTCATGCATAACACCGTGTTAGTGATTTTCTGAGAAGACGTGAGCACAGAATTATTTCCTCTAGAAATTTATACGCAGGACGCAGTTCCTTAACATCATACTTGAACATTTCCTCTAGAATGGGAGTTTTGTTGCCCGGAACCTCTGGGAACATTTTCCAACTTCAGTAATCTAGGGCTATACTTAGTGCCCAGGGGCAAGAATATTTAAAATTTGAAAAACATTCCCCAAGAGATTCTGATCAAGTTCAGCATTTCTCTGGTCCTGGTGAAAGCCACGGAGGAAGGAGTGTTCATGTTACGGTTCCGACCTGAGCTGAAGGTGTTCATAAGTCGTTCAACGGAAGCCCTTCAGGTCTGTCAGCTTTTCACTCACGACCCAGGGTGTGGAGGGCCCTGTTACCAATTTGGCTGCTAAATGGCTGGTGCTGAATAAAAGTAAGGGTCTGAACAGCAGCAGTGAGCCCTGTCTCTGTACAGTGAGCTTCTCCTTTGATTGAACTTGGATGTGGGGCTGGCAAGTCGCCCAGACCATCAGAGAGTGAAAGAATTTATTGTGAGTAAATGCTTGAGGCGGAGGGAGTGGAAAAGGTCAAGGGCACGGTTGAACTCAGACATCGGCTTGGCTTCATAAAGAGAGGCGTGGGCCCTGTTCAAGGAATTGAGGCTTTTGTCCTCTTTTTCTTTCTTTGCTAAATGCTGATTGACTCCCTTTTCCCTGAGACGGTATGCTTTGGCTTTTGTTTTCCTCTGTTTTGTTTTTTGGTTGGCCTGGAAGCTCCATAACCAAAAGAAATGGCTTTTCTGGATGTTTTGTCTTCAAGTTTTGACATACCCAAGTAGCAACTCCTGAAACTTGTTCCTTGAGAGCTGCCTGCCCCCCAGCTCTGCCATTTCCAAACTCTGTAAGCTTGGGCAAGTCACTTAGCGCCTCAGCGTCTCATCTGCAACATACAGATATAATAGTTCTTACCTCACTGGGTGACTTTAAGGGCTGAGTGAGTTCGTAAATGGCAAGTGCTTACAACCACGCCCCACGTAAAATAGGCTCACAGCAAATAGGAAAATTCTTATTGCTGTTGTGGTGGCTGTTTGCCCTGCCCTGTATCTCTTACTTCTCACACTTCCCGTCTTTCACCCAGTATGTACCACATGCCTGGTGGCCATAACTAGGGGAGAAGACACACGCCATGGATTGGAGGTGAAATAATTCCCCAAAGGCCACATCCCATCTGCATTCATAGTACCTCCTTGTCTTCTCTGACTGACCGTGAGTTCCTTAATGAAATGGTAGGAGAGTGAAAGAATAGCAAAGAATTACTTTAATGACCTGAAAATGTGGCCTTTGAGCATCTAGAAATGGAAACAGTAGAAACTAGCACAAACAAATTTTAAATCATTCCAACATAATGTACAGACCGTGTCAGTCAGAATAGGCAACATCTTGTGCAGGGAAGCCCAGCATTGTAAGAATGTATGACAACAAGGGCTTATTCCTTGCTCACATAACCAGTCTGTCCTGGGGAAGCTGGGTCCCTGCTCCACAGCTCTCTTCTCTGGCCGACTTGGGCTGTGACGGCAGCCAGCATCTGGAGGGTTGCTGTATTGTCACTATGGCACATGAAGAAGGTCACGAGGGACTTCCCTGGGGGTCCAGTGGTTAAGACTCCGGGCTGCCAATGCAGGGGGGCCGGGTTTGATCCCATATGCTGCAACTAAGAGCCCGCGCGCATGCTGCAACTAAAGATCCCGCCCGCCGCAACGAAGATCCCATGTGCTGCGCTGAGACCCGGCGCAGCCAAATAAATAAATAGATAAAAGAAATATTAAAAAGAAAAAAAGAAAAGTAAAGCTTAAAAATAGGATAAACAAAAAAAAGAAAATGGTCACGAGGCAAATCGTGTACTCGCTCTTAAAGCTGCAGCCCAGAAATCAGCCACTTCTCCTCACATTCCTTTGGCTAAAGCAAGTCAGCCGTCTATGCTTAACTTCCACGGGATACATTTAATCTTTGAAGCAATATCCTAAAAACTATAAACATTGGAAACTATTGCTTCAAAAGAAATAATGAAAACTATTTCATATTTAACAGTATAAGGACACAAATGAACCTGAAATGAATCATCTCAACCCCAAGTGCAAATTATATCAAGTCAGTTTTTTCAGTCTTAACTCCCTTTTTTTTTTTTTGGCCGCACTGTGTGGCATGCGGGATCTCAGTTCTTCGACCAGGGATCAAACCCGTGCCCCTGCATTGGGAGCATGGAGTCTTAACCACTGGACCACCAGGGAAGTCCTTCATGTAATACTTACATGATTAGTATACTTTTTCAAAAGCATCACCATAAGCAGAATGATACAATTTTCAAACACTTCAATTGTCTAAGAAAGAACTGCATAAAAAGATCAGTCTCATTCCGATTTTAGGACAATACAGAGATAAGTGGAATTTTTCTCCCTGACTTATTTGTATTATCCTACATTTGTAGATATATAATTCCTAAAGTGTATTTTTCTGTAATGTCTTTTGTTCCTGGTGTTCAGTGTATGCATATATGTATTCCAATTGCTTTAATTCAAAGAAACTACTTAAAATTTAACTAAGGAAATATATTTTTGAGAAAGTCTATCAAGTTTACTAGGTTGTAAGCATGGACTACAGTCTTTTTTCTTTTAAGTTAACCTTGGTAATTCCAGCTGTATAATTCAGTGTTTGCATTTAAAGCCAACTCTGAATTATCCACAGCCATGAAATGAGAACAATAATAAACAATATCTTAAATTACTAAGTTTTATATACTTATTTAATCCCTTCAATGCCCAGAAGGAGGTGCTATTATCCCCCCCGCCCCCATTTTACAATTTTAGAGATTGAGGAGAGGCTAAGAGACTTAACTAGGGTGACACAGTAAGTGGCAGAGAGAGCAGGCAAATCCTAGTCTCCCTGGGCACCAGAGTCGGTGCTCCTAATACCACTCTATGCTCAGGTGCTGACCAAGCCCCCCCAGAGTGAAATAAGACCATTTTGATTATCCAACTGAACTTATCCACATGGAATCCCTGAATATATAAAACAAAAACAGGATTACTTAGGGCCAGATAAAAATACATCCCAGTGAGTTAAGAGTAGGTATAATTTACCCAAAAGCATAATGATCACCTACCCGCACTAGTAGAATGAGTCCAATACAACGATATCTATGTTTAAAGTATATAAGGAGGGAGTAGCAGGCTTTTGTAGGCTAAACGGATGAAAAACCAGTTGTGCTTATAGATAAGCAGCTGAATTCTTAATATTAAAGGAAAAACAACTATTTAAAAAAATGGATTAAACTGGTAGGTATGTGAAAGGCTTCTTTAGTAAAAGCAGAGATGAACAGCAAGGAATGTGCAGTAGCTTCAACTCACCTATTAACACATGAGCCTCCAGGCCTGCCAAGAGACTTAGAGTGGCCAGACGTGTCATAATAGGCTTTTAGTTTTCAACAGGATCAGAGAGAAATCACATTTTAACTCCGATTAATTCCAACATCCTGTTAATTGAATACCTTGACAAGCTGGTTAATGAGACCATGGACGGAAGAATGTAAGATCACTTGTTTTTTATTGTGGCTTTTCAGTTTACATTTCCTTCATAAAGAAAAGCTGATAAATTACATTGGAAAATCTGTATTTGTAACCAGAAAATAATTGCTATTACAGTAACTTTGCTGGGGTAGGCAGGCTACAGTATAAAGGGCATTTATTTTTAGGTAGATTGCTGGTGTTCAAAAATGTTCTATTTGCAAGGCTAGCTTGGTTAGCCACTATGCAGAAAAGAGTTAAGATAACATGCCTGAGACTGCTTTCGTAAGAATGGTCTGTTAGTAAGGTTGGACCTTGCCTGGCTCTGGGAACTCGGAGTTTGGGAGGGTTCCCACCAGTCCCAGAACTGATAAGGGTGACTCACTGGGTCTAAGTGGTTTGTGCAGTGTAGTTCCTGCTGAACTGTGCTTTCCTTCTGGGGGAAATTTTGATATATGATTGACAGAGGGTACCTACGTGACCAGCCCCCAATGAAAAGCCCAAATGCTAAGTCTCTAATGGGTGTCCCAGGGCAGTAACATCACACACGTGTTGCTGCATTTTTGTTGCTGGGGGAAGAGTGCGCTCTGAGTGACCCCTCATGGGAGGAATGAAACCAAGTAGGACCCTGTGGGCCCTCCCTGGTAGAAAAGTGTCTCTGTGTCCCCCATTTCCTGTCTGTAGAAAAAAGCTTTAGTCTCCTAGACCCTTTGTGAGTTCCAAAGAGCAGACTCAAACATTTGCTGATTAGGGAAGTGAGGGAATGCAGAAACAAAGGAAAAGCAGTCAAGCAAGAAAAGTAATGACAGCTTCAACAGTAGTTCAGCAATAATACAGAGTCTTAGTTCCTCCTCAAGACCTCCACATAATAATCTGACATATATCTTTGAGTCGTTCTGCAAAAACTAAGACTCCCCACCCAGGGGGAGGATGGTGACTACATGCTGACCACAAGCAAGTAGACCTCAGACTGATTGGAACCAGAAGTTTGATGATTGATTAAGATTACCAAAACATCACCCTGTTACCTCACCACCAACCAATCAGAAGAAAGTCTTGCATCCTGCAGCCCTCACCCCAAATGTTGCCTTCAAAAACCCTCCCCTGAAGCCACCAAGGAGTTCTGGTCTTTTGAGCATGAGCTGCCCATTCTCCTTGCTTGGTGTCCTGCAAGTAAATGCTGTACTTTCCTTTACCACACCTGGTGTCAGTAGACTGGCTTTGCTGCTCAGTGGGCACGCGGACCCAAATTTGGTTTAGTAACAGGAAGAGAGTAAAAGGAAGCCTGCGTGTGGATTCCTCTAGATTCTGCTTGTGTCTTTTCCCCTCGTGATCTGGCTGTATATCCATACTGTATCACCGTAATAAATCTTAGCCATGTGTGCCACTGTATGCTGAGTCCCGTGAGTCCTTCTAGTGAATCTGAATGTGGGGATGGTGTTGGAAACCCTTCAGCACAGCTACTTTCTACAGGCATTTTACATCCACAGGCTTTAGTTTGAAAAGCAGTGCTAAGTACATGTGTTTCATCAGAAGCTTGTAGAAAGATGATGTCTTGCCCCTGTTCTGACCAGATAAATAAAACTCCAAATATATTTGCAATCTTTGATTTCAGTACATCAGCCTGGAACAAACATTTTACACAGTAACAAGCTCTGGAAGAGAATCAGGAAGGCAGTGAATGCACACAGCAGAAACAATTCACTTTTAAAGAAAAGTAAGCAGAAATGTCATTGTTCCTTTAGCCTTGGGGCACAATTATTCTTTGTTCTGAGAATTGTGAAAAAAAAAAAAATCCAAGAAGCCATATGAAGATCTCCTGTGGACTTTTAAAAATATCAGCCAAGGGAGAAAGTGGGCAGAGATAGAGGGATCATGTTATTAACAAATGTTGTCTTTTTTGTTTGTTTGTTATTTTGTAATGCTTTCTTCTTCTTTAAAAAATGTTTTGCGCTTTGTGTTTTGTGAATGTTGTCTTTTAAAATTACAGTAACATTACCTTCACTACAATATCAGTATGTGTTTTATCTACTCTTCTTTTTAGGTACTGGAAGGCTGTTAAATATTTGTGAACAAAGGAGGAAAAAACATTCACACAGTATGTTTTGAAATGGAATTGAAAACCAAAGAAAAGAACAAAGCAGAGTGTTCACTGAGATCATCACATGAAAAGAAAAGATGCCTGACAGGATTAAAATGCCAATGCCTGGCATCAGGTAACATTGAAATGTCAATTTCATAATAAATATGTCATGAAGAGATCCTGTAACACAGTATGAAATGTTAGAAAATGACAATGCAGTGCAATGTGCATGTTCTAAGCATCACTGTAGTTTTTTTCCTCATCCTTTAAAGCAATATGATTTTTCAGAGTGCATACAATACAGTGTTATGACAGCATTTAACACGTTTCTTATAGTTTCACAGGGTATTTCCAGAATATGAGTAATAATTTAAGAGATATTTCATCTCTTGAGAGTATGGTTTGAAACTCTCTTCCTTTCCTCTCCGATTCCTGTGACATGTATGCATCTTTAGCATCGGCCTCCCGTGTTTTTCAGCTTGCCACCCAGTGACTACTTTGTAATTAACTTTATTTTTTTCTCCACAAACTGAAGATTTCTTAATGGAAGAAATAGTAAAAGGCTGGCCTTAAGGGGCAATGGGTTTTGCCAGAAAGTTGCAAGAGGATAAGGTTAAAAAGAAGAAAGATAGTGAGAGTAATGAATAGTTTGAGGACTAGAGATGGCATGGAGTTACTCTAATTGCAATGTGAAGCCTATTGAAATGATCTGCCGTTAAAATAGAAGTGATGTGACAAATAACTATGTCTATCAAAGAACTTTAATATTGTCTCAAAAAGGATTATTTTCCAATACTGTCAGTCCAGTTAGAACATATAAATCATTTGTAACAAAGATCTTTTTATTTCTGTTACATTCCTCATAGTAAAGGTGAGTAGAGTTGGCTTCACAAAATTATTTCTAAGACCGTAAACACCTTTAAGGAAGGGAAGTGAATCCATTATTCCTTACTTATATTTTTCTCCCCACACCCTCAGGCTTTTCTCAATGCTTCCTTCCTAAAAGGAATGTGGAGAAAAGTGGAGGGGTGATGGGGGCAGTTTGCTCCTTTTGTTGATAGGTCAACTTGAAGAAACATGCACGATATAAGAGTTGTGAGTGTGGTGTTCGTTTTCAACTTTTTAGTTTATACTGGGGTATAGTTGATTAACAATGTTGTAGTAGTTTCAGGTGTACAGCAAGAGTGATTCAGTTATACATATTACATGTATCCGTTCTTTTCAAAAGTTTTTTCCCAATTAGGATGTTACAAAATATTGAGCAGAGTTCCCTGTGCTACACAGCAGGTCCTTGTTGGGTGTCCATTTTAAATATAGCCGTGTGTACATGTCAAGACCTTACTGGGGACTCTTGCCCAGGAGACAGCCTCTCAGTAGTTCTGAGGGAACTGCTCTGCAGAGGAAGAGGAAGAAGCCTAGTTTATATATGATTCTTGGCTAGGGAATCTATGCAGTCAAACATGCATCTTGGTAGAAGATTACTGCTATTCACAAAGAACAGGTATCTCAGGTTAATGATTTTAGTGCTTTTCTATGTATGGGTCTAACTCTCTAAGGGGCTTGTTTTTTCCAAAGCACAGAGTGCCTCATCCTGTTTTTCATCCTGAATTCTTCTCAGGGTACACTGTCAGTCAGTAATGACTTAGAGCTGGGTGCTGAGCAATGCTCTTTGTTCTTCTTTGTTTACAGCTATGTTATAAAAAATTAATTTTACTTCGTAATTCATAATTGAGAGGTGGACTGCAACTCTATCTGATTTCAGTTCTAGAATTTCCACTGGGTTCTATTTATAGTTCGTACTTCTTTGCTGAGAGTCCCTGTCTGTATTATTCATTGTGAGGGTATTTTTATTTACTTCCCTGAGCATAATTAAAATAGCTCCTTTAATATCCTTGCCTAATAATTTGGACAACTGAGTCATCTTAGGGTTGATCTCTGTTGATTAACTTTTCTCCTAAAAATTGGGCCACGTTCTCCTGTTTTGTTGTATAATTTTGGATTTTACCCTGGATATTGTGACTGTTATATCATGGAGACTCTGGATTCTGCTATAGTCTCCTGAAGAGTTGATTTTGATATTTTGCTTGTTTGTTTGTTTTTAAATCAGGTATGTCATTTGGTTGGTTTCAGACTTCATGGTCTGAATCTCCTGAGGTGGCAACATCTCAGATTTCAGCTCTCTTACATTTAGCTGTGTTAATTTGAGCCTACCCTAGCACCTGTGCAGTTCAGGGATCAGCCACAGAACTGAGCAAAATTTGTAGAGAGAAATCGATGCACCCCCCGTCTTGTCTCCTTTCCATTGTCACCCCCTTGCTTTCCAGTGGCTGTGGTTGCTCTGCATTCTATCCTCTATTTCTTCAGGCCAGAAATTCCGCAGATTTTCTGAGTTTTAGCCTCTCCAGGTAGAGATATCTGTGTTTTTTCCTCAGTCTAACGGATGGAAAACTGGTACTGTGCTCCGTTCCGTCTTCCGAGTTTCGACTTCCCTCCAAGATCTACTGTTTTTGTTTATTCTCCTATGCCTCCCAGTCACTGTTTGTTTTATATTATTTTGGGGTTTTCTTTCCCCAGCATCTTAAATTGTTTCCCGTGGCAGGGTTGGATCTAGTAGAGCTACTCAGCTGTACTAATAGCAAAACTGATAGCTCTATGTGATTTCAAATATGACAACTATAAGATGAACTTTGTGACTGTAAAAGCTTCTATGGTGTTTTCACTAGTGGGATATTATAATAAAAATAATCGGCCTAGCTATTAAAAGTGAGCCTACCAAATATAACTTTTCTGTAAGCTATTTAAATATTTTAAAAATAGAATTTTCAAAAGATAGTAAAATAAAAATAAGAAGTAAATAGAACAATAATTACTTGGAAATTCATATTATAAATTAAGGATATTTGAAGGAAGAATAAGTGGCATCACAGAAGACATAAGGTGAGAAGTAAACACAAAGGCTGTGACCTTGATTCTAAGTCATTATAGATAAAGACATTGGACTTCAGTATAGATTTTCTCCCTCCAAGTCTGATGTGGGTTGGCAGGGGCTCTCGTCCATTTAGTGACTCAGGGATCCAGGTTCCCACCATCTTGTGATGTTGCCATGTAAACACGTGGCTTGCATGACCTCTGCTATAGGGAGAGAAAGAGCCAGAGAGTTGCTTGCACACAGGCTTTTTATAGCCGGACTTGGAAACGGCGTGCCATTTTTGTCTACATTCCATTGGCAAGAACTCAGTGAAATGCTCCCAACCCATCTGCAAGGGAGGTTGGGAATGTTGTCGTTCTGTGTGTCCAAGAAGAGGAAATGGTACGGTAAACACGTGGCACCTTATGTGCAACGCTCTCCTTGTAATCGAGGCTACAAGATGGAAAAAAAAAGATACGGTTTTTAGTCCACATTTCTCTTCTTAATGGGAAAGAAAGTTGCTACTTCTTGCATATTACAAGAATACTGATAGGATCAAGATTACCTCAGAAAAGTATTTATGCAGTTGATCCAAAAGGAGCAAAGGGGCCCACTTACAGTAAAGAGTGATATCTTTAGTTATAGACAGACTGGTATTTGCGTGCGGGGGCGGTGTTTTATAAGATGTTCTTTCTGCTCCCTTTTCTCAGTAGTTTTAGCAACCTGCTCTATATTATAAGGGCAATACGGAGTCTGTAGTTCTTGTACAATAAGATATAGGATATATAGCTTTTGTATACAAGAAGGTAATCTACAGCCTATATGGAGGGTAGGAGCACTGAGAGCTTGCCCCTGAGGGTTGGTGCAGCTGGGCTACCTTCATGCTGATTGTCCTTCAACCCCAGGGAGGCTGGTGGGCTGGGCTTTGACCTTTCTCTCTGGGGCTCTCTGCCCTGACATGTGGGAGTGGCCTGCATGTAATGCATTCAGGAATCCCAAAGCTTGAAAAGTTCTCCATTGATTACTGATTCTCCCTTCAAAAGTATTCCCTCCGTCAGATTTGGGACTTAACTGTGCATGGTTTGTTTTATTGTTACAGTTGGGTTTTAATTTTTTTTTTTTAACTTAGAATATTTTAGCTGATCTTTCTTAGTTTCTGTGGTGGGGTGCTTTGTATTATCGTAACGAACTTTAACCTCCTTCCTGTTTTACTAAGTAAATGTTTAACACAGTTTTTTTTAGCTCCTTTCACACCTATATACAGAGAGGGAGAGAAGTGGAGCGAGAAACCAAAAGATATAGGAATAGATGGCAATTTCTGTGTACGATACAGGATTTTTGTGCAGAAATGATCAAAAACTATTTTGTGAAAGAGCCAATATCTCTGTCACAATCATTTTATGAAGAAATTATTTTATTATTTTAATACAGTACATAATATTTTATGGAATTTATAATATATATTATAATAATATATTTCTAGAATTATAATACATTAATATATTATTGTATATTAATATATTATATATCATATTTTCTAGAATTTATACAATATAAAGTATACGAAAAATGCCCCAAAAAATCAAAAAGAAAAAAATTGCTCACAGTCCCATGATTCAGTCACTGTTTACAATTTAGAAAATGTGTGCACTGAAAACTTGATGATATTTGTAAGGAGATAGAGGGCAAACCCGTTTCAAAATCATGAACAGCTGGTTAGCTGAGGAGACAGTCTGTAGAAATGGAGAGAATGGAAGATTTGAGACAGTGATATTAGAAGAGCATGAAGCAACTAAATGAATGAAGAGGCGTCAGAGAGGAAAAATTTTTCCTCTACCCTTCTGAGTTCTTCTGGCTGGTCTAAGAATTAATCTGACATGAGACAGATTGACAGCAGAAAATCAAACATAAATTTAGTAACATGTAGACATGGGAGAGACCCAGGAAAATGGAGTAACTTGCCAGAATGTCTGAAGCCCTCACCTTAAATACCATCTTCGGCTAAAGACAAAAGAGGATGTTGGGGGCAGTGGTTTGGAACTTCAACGGGGAGGAAGGCAATTCACACAGAGATGGAAAAGCAAATGTTTGCTAAACAAATGTTTGCTGGGCTTTGCAGAGATGATGCAGAAACAGAGTGGACCCCGATCTCTAGGCCCTGCTGTGTTTCCCCAATACATCTAGCCTGTGTTCTTTAGATATCTCTAGTGATAGCTCTATTCTGGGACAGGACTTCTGTCTAAATTCTTTTAGGCAGTGAGGTGGAAGGTCAAAGATTCTTCCTGAGTCTTTGGGCCTTGATGGTTTTCACCTTGAAATAATCCGCATGTCAAAGAGACACATTTTGGTGTGGCAAATTTTGTTCCCCTGTAGAGTAAAAGTGTTATAAAGGTATAGTGTTAATATTTTTAAGGGAAAGAAAGGAAGTGATAAGCCACAAACAAAATCTCTTAGATCAAGAAAAAGCCCTAGTGCAAGCTCCCTGATAGAAAAAAAAGCTAGAGATAGCTCATAAGCCCCCAATGTAGAAAAACTAACGTCACCCAAAAGACTGATAACATTAGCCCTAAAAGCCCTGTGGGACTTCAGAGTAGCCAAAATGCTCCAGAAATAAACAGGATGAGGTCAAACTAATTAATCTAATTTATGGCCCACGTTGGGAAAGAGCAATCTGGCAACTTCCTCACTGGATGCAAGAAAAATAAATTATTCTGTTTATATTTATTTTGGTTATATATTTTCTATGTAAGTTTAGCATCTTTTTTCAAATAAGTACTGCCCTTCCACTTAAGATTGATAACAGAGAAAATCAGGCTGGGGTTTTCTTTCTTATTGAGTTCAAAACTGAACAAGAAATGACTATAAAAGCTCAAGAACTTACAGTATAGACTCATGAAATAAGTTACAGAGGCGTGTAACTGAGAAAAGGAAGGGAAGAAGAGTGAGAAGATAAGAGCAAGGAGGGAAAGAGGGAAGGCAGAAGAGAGGGAGGATTTTTTTCTTAAGTTTTAAATAGATTTTGTTTTTAAAAGAAATGAGCCACATACGCTACAAGTTCTCAAATTCAATCTGAGACTCTCCATTACCAAAATTCTTAAATTGCTTTTAAAAGTTAAATTAACTGTTTAATTCTTCACAGTTTAGGCGTTCTAGGCATCCCTGTTGAGAACATTGACCTGATTAGTTTTTCACTTTACTTTTGGAAATTAGTTCTTTAGTCTGTAATTAAGCCATGTGCGTAGACTGAACAATGAACCCCAAAGATATTCACATCGCAATCCCTGGAACCCGTAAACATATCAGCTAACATAGTAAAAGGGTCTTCGCAGGTGTGATTACTTTCAGGATCTTGAGGAGGGGAGATGAGCCTGCGTTATTCAAGTGGGCCTTAAATGTGATCGCAAGGGTTCTTATGGGAGAGAGGCGACGGGAGATTTGGCAACAGAAGAGGGAATGCAAAATGGAAGCAAAAGGTTGGAGTGATGTGAGGAAGGGGATGAAAGGGACCACTAGCCAAGTGATATAGGAGACTTCTGACGATTGGAGAAGGCAAGGAGACAAATTCTCCCCTGAAGTCTCCAGAAAGAACACACCCTTGCCAACACCTTGATTTTAGACTTTTGCAGATTTTAGACATTTCTGATCTCCAGAGCTATAAGAAAATAAATATATGTTGTTTTAAGTCAGTAAATTGTGGTAATTTGTTACAGCAACAATAGGAAACTAATATAGCAAGCTGGTTTGAATGGATCTGAAAGTAAAAAACAGAAAAAAACAAGGCTCTATATAATGTATATATATGTGTGTGTGCATGTATACATGCATATATATGTTCACATTCATATATACATATATAAACATATATTAAAAAGCTATTGATATATATCCATATATAAAAAGCTATTCATATATATATATACACACACACACATATATGTATGAAATCAAGTATCTGACATGTTAGACTTTTAATAAAAATGGAAAATACAACACATTCCTCTGGAATCATGTGAAGGTGATGTGCATAATCACTATACCACTTTTACTACACTTCATCTTAGCCAAACAACCGAGAAGCAATTACTATACTGCTTGTGACTGTAGTGAAACACAGATGAGATTTAAATATGGCAGAAACTCTCTTCACTGACCTCCTCCTGAAGGAGTTGTGGATGAAATGATGATCATTTAACTGTAAAACACACTAACCCACGTCCACAGCACAGTGAATACTCTTGGGCAATAATACTCATGCCTACTTCTGTCCCACCAGTTAAGTGGTCTGCTCTTCGTTGCGTTTGTTCCCAAACCTATTTATTTCAAGTACACATTTGTAACTTGATCACAAATATTGTAATTCTGTATGTACAATTTAAATTCCATAATTTGACTAAACATTTCATAAATGGATGAAATATAAATTGGAATTCATGAAATTCCAACTGTTGTTTTCATGAAAATACTTTGGAAAGATTTAATGCAGATGAAGAGCTCGTAAAATTGCTGTTAAAATATGTATGGGGGAGACAACTTAAAAGTTTTGGATAAAAATCATAAAAGTCTAGGATTCTGTACTTAGACTGCTTCACAAATGCCTTTAGTTTTGTAAAAGCTCTTCTCTAAGGACACCCAGAAGTGGAAATTAGAGATGATGTTGTGCTGGTTAAGAGTGTAAACTTGGAAGACAGACAACATGTGTTTTAATCTTATCTCTACCATTTACTGACTGTATAACGTTAGGCAAGTTTCTTAACCTCAAATGTGAAATGAAGATGATAATAATTGCTACCTCAAAAAGATACTGGGAGGACTAAAAGTACATGACACATTGTAGGTGCTCAAATGTTATTATTAATACTGTTATTGCTACTATGTATATGGTTTATTCAAGAGTGACTACGGGGACCATCTATTGATGGAGCCATACTCAAAGAAGACCCCCGGGCTTTAAGTCAAAAGACTGATAAATAAATGTACATATAGCTTTATGTTAAAATGAAGTTTTCAATTCTCCACTTTAGCCAGCTTTGCCAATTACCAAACCAATTCCAATCCTAATTGCTTTTGATGAGGGAATTCTCCTACAAGTTGGCTTATTTTTCTGCAAATTATTAGCTTAAAAACACAAAAATAAGACCCAAATCCTATGAAAGTACAAAGCTCCCATGACAGGTAAGTATCACTTCGCTCAACCCTTCCTTCCATAGTTTTTTAAAGATTAAGAGTTTAAAACAGTAAAGCCATGTGCCTGTGGCCCATGGCACCCTGTACCAGTCTGGCTTCACCCTCTGTCCCTATGCAACATTCATCTTATAAAACAAGGGCCAAGGTCTTTTCAAGCTGAGATTGCCTTCTGTAGCTGCTGCAGGATTCCCATTGCACCTTGCTTTCAAACATTTCAATGTTGCATCTCTCTTGTTATCTTACCTTAAAAAATCATATTGAAGTAAATGGTGTCAGAACTATCCTAAGACCTAGCCTGTTGTATTGGCCTAGGTCACCCAGAGGGGTCTACCCACGATAAATGAAGGAAATTAATCACTACCTCCCGACAAAATAAGTGGCAGGTGAGCAGACAAGCCTCTCGGGCTGCTGAGTGCTGGTTGGCACCGATCCTCTGTGCAGGAATCTCTCCGCTGTGCCCTCTTTACCCCTGTTGCTGTGCTCTCCTCCGCTACTCCGAAGCTTCCCCCCTCCGCCACCCGCAGTCTCCGCCCGCGAAGGGGCTTCCTAGTGTGTGGAAACCTTTCCTGCTTCACGGCTCCCTCCCACTGGTGCAGGTCCCGTCCCTATCCTTTTGTCTCTGTTTATTCTTTTTTCTTTTGCCCTACCCAGGTACGTGGGGAGTTTCTTGCCTTTTGGGAGGTCTGAGGTCTTCTGCCAGCGTTCAGTAGGTGTTCTGTAGGAGTTGTTCCACATGTAGATGTATTTCTGATGTATTTGTTGGGAGGAAGGTGATCTCTGCGTCTTACTCTTCGGCCATCTTGAAGCTCCTCTCTGGATCTTGTTTTTTAATCCATTCATTTATTTTATGTCTTGTGATTGGAGAATTTAATCCATTTACATTTAAAGTAATTATTGATAAGTAAAGACTTGCTATTGTCATTTTTTTAAATTGTTTTCTGGCTGTTATGTAGATCCATTGTTCCTGCTGTCTTTGTATGTGTGTGTTTTGATGTCTTTTAGTATCTGTATGCTTTGAATTCTTTATCATGTTCTTTTGTGTAACTCTAAAGGTTTTTTTCCTGGTGGTCACCATGAGGCTCACATGAAATAGCTTAAAATTATAACACCCTGTGTTACACTGATAACAACTTAACTTCACCTGAATTTCTAAGCTTTACATTTTTACTTCTCCTTCCCCTCACATTTTTGGTTATTGATATTACAGTTTACATATTATTATATTGTATAACTAATAACAGATTATTATAGTTATGGTAATTTTTACATTTGCTTTTTAACTTTTAAACTAGAGCTGTAAGTGAATTAGCACCACCATTATCATAGTAAAGAATCTAACTTTGACTATATATTTACCATGATCAGTGAGTTTTACTCTATCTTCTTACGTTTTTATGATGTTTATTATTGTCCTTTTACTTTCACTCAAAGAACTCCCTTTAGCATTTCTTGTAAGGCAGGTCTAGTGGTGATGAACTCCCTCAGCTTTTGTTTGTTTGAGAAAGTCTTTATCCCTCCTTCATTTCTAAAGGACAGCTTTGCTGGGTATAGGAATCTTGGTTAACAGGGTGTTTTTTTTCCTTACAATATTTTGAATATATCATGCTATTCTCTTCTGACCTGAAACGTTTCTGTTGAGAAATCTATTGATTGTGTTATGGGAGTTCCGTTGTACATAACTTCTCTTCTTTTGCTGTTTTCAAAATTCCGCCTTTGTGTTTGACATTTGACAACTTAATTATAATGTATTTTGGAGTAGCTCTCTTTGAGTTCAACCTATTTGGCATCCTTTAAAGGCTCATGGATCTGGATGTCAATTTCTCTCCCCTGGTTTGGGAATTTTTTCAGCCATTATTGCTTTAAATATACTTTCTGGCCCTTTGTCTTTTTCTTCCCCTTCTGGAATTCCTATAATGTGGATATTGTTTCTTTTCATTGTGTCCCATATGTCCCGTCAACTTTCTTTACTCTTTTTATTCTTTTTTCTCCTCTGACTGGATAATTTCAATACTCCTGTCTTCTCAGTCACTGATTCCTTCTTTGGTATGGTTGAGTCTGCCTTTGAAGCTCCCTACTGAATTCTTCAGTTTATTCATTATATTTTTATATTTTTTAACTCTAGGATTTGTTTTTGTTTTTGATGGTTTTTATTCCTTTGAAGTTTTATTTTTGTTCATGTATTGTTTTACTGATTTCATTGAGTTGTCTGTGTCTTCTTGTATTTCACTAAACTTCTTTAAAAGGATTATTCTGAATTCTTTGACAGTTCGTAATTTATATTTCTTTACGATTAGTAATTGGAGTTTTCTTAGTTTCCTTTGGTTTCATATTTACTTGGTTTTTTATGATCTCTGATTCCTTACATTGGTATCTGCACATTTGAGTACATGGTTTCCTCTTCCAGACTTAACAGGTTTGCTTTGTCAGAGACAATTCTTCACCAGTCAGCTGTTGGGTTCCTGTACATGTCTGCTGGTAACATCCTTGGGCCACTTGGGCTTGCTGGGTCCATTTTGGGGTGAGGCCACTACATGAGCTCGAAGGTTGGGGGTGTGTGTTGCTGGCTGAGAACTGTTGGATAGGACTGTTGGCTTTGTACCCTGCCCACTTGAGGCTGTAGGATGGGCTCCACAGTTGCCTGAGTTTTCTCGTCAGGCTTCCTAGATGGTGGGGACTGGGGACTATACTGAGCAGTAAGGTGGAGCTATGAATTAATATTAAAGGATAGCAACTCTGGAAATCAGATTCTTCCCCCTCCTCAGGGTTTGTTTTTGCTACTTGTTTTAGTTGTTGTTTGTTGCTTTAGTAACGTTTTAATCTCATTTTGTAAAGTCTGTATTCTTTGTCATATGTGGTTGAAGTCGTATGTGGCTGAAGTCTGTACTCTTTGTCATGTGATAGAAGTCTCGTTTCTGTTATTGTAGTGGTCAGCTAGTGACTTGACAGAGTTCCCTAAATGCCTAGAATGCCCCCCCAAAAAAGTGTCCTAGTTTTGGCAGATGGGCTCTTTGTGTTGGAGGAAACCTTCAGCTGTCAGCCAAATAATATACAACTCTATCATAACCTTCACTTCTTGCTTATGGAGAACCTGAAGATCAGACAAAGGTGAGAGTTTTAAAGCCTCTCAGATTTTTTAAAATTTTATTTATTTATTTATTTTTGGCTGTGTTGGGTCTTCGTTGTGGTGCGCGGGCTTCTCATTGTGGTGGCTTCTCTTGTTCTGGAGCACTGGCTCTAGGTGCGCAGGCTCAGTAGTTGTGGCACATGGGCTTAGTTGCTCTGTGGCATGTGGGATCTTCCTGGACCAGGGCTCGAACCTGTGTCCCCTGCATTGGCAGGCGGATTCTTAACCACTGCGCCACCAGGGAAGCCCCAGCCTCTCAGATTTTTTAGAGCAGGTACCCAGCTTTGGATATGTGCTTGGCCTTCTATTAATAGATTCCTAAGACTATCTGGGAGTTTTTCAAAGTCCTTATTCTCTTCATTCCCTAGTCTTTCCTCCCAAGTTTTTCATTTTGTCTCTTGTTTATCCCAACTGTTACTTCTTGTCCAGGAGGTAGCAGCTAATGCTTTTACCTTTTAAGTATTTTTGAATGTCCCCACCCCACCCTGGTAGCTGCCTCCACCTTGGGAAAGTTCCAAGTGAGGTGAAATAAACATAAGCCCTTTGTGCTGGTACTTCAGGAAGCCAAAATAAAGGGCTAAACAACCAACCTCAATTCTTTGAGAATAAGGTTCATTTTTCTCCTTCTGGTACTAGGAACCTATACATGGAATGTGAGCTGTTGTCTTCCAAGATGCCACTGAGAAGGGAAGCAGGGGATAAGGACAGGGTAAGTTAAAGTTTTTTTTCTTGATTGGTTGCTATAAACTTTATTTCCAGAGTGCTAATGAAGTTGATTCTGACAGTTTTTGGCAGTTTATTTGCTGCTTTTGTGGAAGAACAGGCTTTTGGAGTACTCTGTCCATACTATTTTCATTGACATTACTCTATGCTTATTTTAAAATATGGTCTGTGGATACAATCAAACTATCATTTCCACAAATGCAAAAGGACTGAGTATTGAAAATGTAGCTAAAAGTATGGTGATGATGGAAATGATGTAACCAAAGAATCAGAACTATTAACATTACGTGGTGCTGTCCTCTGACAAAACTTTGATAGTGTTTGTTGGTGGCCAGTGCAGTATGCTAGGAACAGTTGGACCAGAAAGAACATTTTGAACCCTAAGCAGTGTGTTAGTGGAGGAGATTCTGTAGATTGCTTTTTTGTGTGTGTGGAAAAATGAGGGACTAAGAAATTGGACATCAATAGGAGACGTTATAGTGGTTTTCCAAGGAGATGTTTCAGTGGTTTTCCAGTTATGTTCATCAAATTCTAATGTTTGCAGAGGGAACTTGGACTGACTTGAAGTAAGGGGGATTGACAAGGAAGGTCACAGATGGTGAGGTTCCAAGCTTCCCACTTCTGTAGTCAACCACAATAGTCTCATCTGTTTAATATATTAGGGCTGTATGAAAAAAAATTTCAAATTTAGTTTCCATTGTTAAAAACTTATAAAAGTCACAACATAGCCTGCTATAAAGGACTACATGATAAAGATGACTGATTATAAATACCATAGAACTTTGGGCAAAAAGAATCTCTGTGAGATGGGGTAGAATTAGGGTTGCACTAAATTAGAAGATTAGGAAGTTATCCCAGTCTCATCCCCAGGGAGAAGGGCTATAGGCACCATTGCCTTCTAATCCCATTATTGTCTAACACAAGGTAGGTACTTTTGTAAATATCTATCATCTGAGCTATGGAAGGAAATAAGGTTGGATAAGCCTGTGGGGCCAGATTATAGCAGGTTTTGATCTAAAGGAAAAAAAAGTAGTAGATAAAGTAAATAAAATTCCTGAGAACAAAATGTTAGCATACAAAGTTTAAGGAAATGGCATGTGATAAGAATTTTAGGATGAAGACAAGCATTAAGGGGACCAGCCAGAAAGGTACTGATGGTTTGGTCAATTTATAGTATTAGAAGAGTCCTCACTTTTAGGTATTTGGTGTATTTGTGGAAGAGAGTTAAAAGCATTAAACATAATTTTGGCCCTCAAAGAGCCTCAGGTATGTAGAAAAGGCTTAGAATGAGTAGGTGAGTTCAAGGAGGGCCAAGAGATGGAAGAGCAGCTCTGGAACTTCTAGCTTGAAGTTTTTGGAAATTTTTTAAAAAAGGAAAAGGGGCGGGCTTCCCTGGTGGCACAGTGGTTGAGAGTCTGCCTGCCAATGCAGGGGACACGGGTTCGTGCCCCGGTCCGGGAAGATCCCACATGCCGCGGAGCAGCTGGCCCCGTGAGCCATGGCCGCTGAGCCTGCGCGTCCGGAGCCTGTGCTCCGCAACGGGAGAGGCCACAACAGTGAGAGGCCCGCG
Organism: Hyperoodon ampullatus; assembly: GCF_949752795.1. Classification (NCBI taxonomy): domain Eukaryota; kingdom Metazoa; phylum Chordata; class Mammalia; order Artiodactyla; family Ziphiidae; genus Hyperoodon; species Hyperoodon ampullatus. The sequence goes on from NC_136913.1 coordinate 34,348,956, forward strand.
TCCCGCAAAAAAACAAAACAAAAACAAAAAGGAAAAGGGGCAAGTCCATATGGACTTCAAACAAGTATGAAATTTTAAAAACTGATATTTTATGATCAAAGTGAGAATAGTGTTCTCTTTAAGGAGGGGGCGGGGTAACAGGGAGCCTTCTCGGGTCCTGGAAATGTCTTGATCCAGGTGTTGGGTTTCATGGATGTGTTAAGATGTAAGTTATGTAAGTTTTAGAAATTGCTATATGTTTTTAAAAGTACCTTTCTATGACATTTTGGACAATTCTCTGAAAACTTATGCTTATAAAATGTATATTTAAACTTATAATTTATACCTAAAATTCTTCCTTGGATATGAGTAAACAGTTTAAATTTTTTTATACCATAAAGCCCAAGTCATATTTACATTTGCTTGGTTAATGACATGGCACATCAGCTTTTAGTCTTGAGGTAACTGCACTTAGGGAGATGCCCTGTGGTCACATATGTTTGTATCCTTTGCTTTCCTTTCTCATTTTCTCCTGTCAAATGCAAGCTATTCTGCTAAGGAGGAAAAACCCAGCTCCTTTGTATCTGCAGACAACACTAGTCCCAGTAATTTACAAACCACACTATAGCAGGGAACTCAATGTATCCCTTTGGAGCAAGTGTTCCCATTTTGTATCATTCCAGCATCATTCACAACTAGTACAGATGGTTCTTTCTTATGCTGAGAACAGCCTAAGTTTTCACCAGGTAATTTTTGATTTCTTTACTGACCAATATTCCCTAAATTCATAAGAAAAAATGTAATAATTTTACCATGTTAAAAAGATCACAATAAGAGCTTGTTTATCACCTAACCACAATATAGTTAACACATGGCAGAAGAAATTGCCTGGGTTTAAAAATAGCTTTATTTAGCATACCAAAAACACAGAAACATAAGAAAAACCTTACCTAGAATAAACATAAAAACAGTTAAATACCATAATTTAATGTAAACCAAGTGTTTAAAAATGTGTAATATTATAAAATACATGCTATTTACACAGAACCAAGTTAAAGCTACCTCCACAGTTATCCTATCAGATCATCAATCTTGAAGTCATCAGTAACAGTGAATCAAACATAGCATCTGTATTTGTACTGGTCAATAGGAAAACAAGAAATCATTTAATTTACTTTAAACAGATAACAGTTCATTGTAACATTCAAAGCAGGGAGGCAGAAAAGTGCCAGTTCTAGGATTCCAGACACAAGCAGTGCATGTGGAGGCCTGGAAACGGGTCCACTGGAAGACCCGGAAGCTCATTCTTTCATTTAAATGCACATTGGTTGATTCAATTTAGTTACTGCTTAAGGAAGGTACTAAATATATCTGTAAAAATAAACCTTTATTAAAAATAATCAAAGGTGAATGTAATAATCAGTCAGGTAAGAAAGGCCAAAGCATAAAAAATATATGTTATTCCAGATAAGCCCCTTTAATTATAACAAATGTTAAGAAACGCAGTTTATAAAACCAGATGGGGTAGCAAAAGGGTTTCTAAAAATGTCAAACCCAAACCAATATCAAACAAAACAAAGTAACCAAAGAGACTGTTTCTTGAAGAAAGTATTTATTTTGTTTATCTTAAAAATTTACTTATCCTGTCATTATCACCTGAATGCTGCCAGGAGACCTGTGGCTGATGCCAGTTATCACTGTGGAGTAGTGTGGTCTGTGACCAACAGTCTAAAAAGCTGTAGTCATTGATCAGTTTAATCATTTGGCTTTTCCTTCAAGGATCAACATTCATTCTTATACTGAAATTCGGGTATCTCTAAAGAGGCAGCATTAAGTCCAATACCAGGAGTTTAGAATGTAAAATAAAATTGCAAGAATACATACTTAGTAATAGAACATCCTGCTTCTTTGTCTAATCCTGTAATTCTCAAACTTTTGGTCTCCAGACCCTTTTATACTCAACATTTGTTGGGGATCTGGACACCAAAGAGCTTTTGTTTATGGAGTTTATATGTACCAGTATTTGCCATCTAAGAAAGTAAAACTGAAAAAATTTTTAAGTATTTATTCATTTAAAAAGTAAAAAGTCCATTACATGCTAACATAAATAACACTTTAAAGAAAATAGTTACGTTTTCTAAAACAAAAAAAAATTCATGGGAAGATGGCTTTTACATTTTTAACTACTTTTTTGAGAGAGAGAGAGAGTGGAAAGACAACTAATGTCTTGGTTATTATTATGAGAATACTTTTGATCCCACAGATCCCCTCAAAGGTTCTCAAGGACACCCAAGGGTTCACTGGCCACACTTTGAAAACTGCTGGTTTAATCTAAGGCCTGTTATTAATGACAAAAAAGTCCACACAAAAGGAGCCTTACTTTTGTTTTAAAAATAAACCAAAATACATACCTACACACATGCACACAAATCACTGGCTCAAACACTCCCACTCTCAGCTTTAAATAGAAGCCACAGATCACCATGAACTCATGACCAAATTCAAAATAATATTGTCATTTCTGCTGAGACCAGGTTCAAGATTTATTCATTTTTAGTCCATGAAAGCTATAAAACCTATTATCTAAACATAGACATCTTAGTTCCCTTTCCAACATTTGCTTAATCCTGTTTGTGCTGAGCTGGCAGTCGTCATTAGGTAGGCGCAGCATCGGTAGGGGCCAGAGAATGACAGGTGTTTAACTAAGAGCCCACACACCCAGATCAGGAACACGTTAGCCATTTATGGAGCCGCCTACTCTACTTCCTCACTCTGTGAAAACTCAGATACATTTTAGGGAAACGGGGAGAAAATTCTCCCTTCATAGGAGCAATGAGAACGATGCTATGACCTTTCACCTAGAGAGCTCTTCCTTCTTACAAATGACTTTCATGCACACCACCTCATTAGATACTTTTAAAGCCCCAGGAGAAAGGCAGGGCAAAGGATACTATTGCTGTTTCAGAGGGGAGAAATTTGAGGGTCAGATGTGGGTCTTTGCTAAGGTAGCCTGGCAAGTGTATGGCAGAGCAGAATTCGAATTCAGGTCATCTGACTCCTTAGTTCAGGGTCCTCCTTCCTTGGGTTTCGGGGAGTCTGGGTGGGCTGGAGATGGAGGCAGCAGGGTATGACACTTCCAAAACCTGCATTCCTGCTGCCTGCTCAACCATTTTATCCAACACTACGCAGTCATGGGAGTGGCACAGACATTTCCCTGACCGATATAATGAATTTTCCATCAGTGCATGTATAACTTTTATTTTTCCTTTCTGAGCCAGTTTATTCACAGCCTGTTCCCCCTGCTCCAAGGGAAAAGTAAAAATCCTGCAGTTAAAAAAAAATCTGATGAAAATACAAAATGAAATAGCAACAGTGAGGTCTGTGTGCAGGTATAACTAGATTTATTGTGCACGTGGCACAGCACAGACTTTGCAATCTTCCTCCACCAACTGGAGAACAATATAAAAATCACAGTTCTTAATTTAATGGAAAATTGCCTCCTAATCATCTTGAGACAAAGGCATCACTCTATATAAAAACATTAAGAAAATAATTTCAGGAATTTTAACTAAATTCTTAGGTGCTTGAAGATTCTGTGGTGGTAGGAGAAGGAGTAGAGTAAAGGGCAATGAAACGAGAAAACAATACTGTGGCCAATGGGCAAAGGAGAAATCTGCATCTGTTCCCTGTCATTAATACGTGTATCTACTTGAGAAATTATTCTTTTGCCAGGAAATCCACTCCATCAAGATGTTAATACAAATAGCATGAGACATGCAAAGATACTGAGCAAATACTGTTTAATTTTTGTGGGGGAGGCAGTCAATAACAGCAACAAAAATCCCTCCTATGAAACCAGCCAAATGCCACTAAGGACCCATGATTTTCTTGCTGTCCACTGAAATAAGCAAGGTATTGTTTATTGTGCCTTCCTTCTCTGTTGCCTTCTGAGATGTTCCTAAAGTCAAGATTGACTGCTTGCATTTTTCTTTCCTTTTAAGGTAGTTGAAGAAGGTTAACAAAAGCCTGTAAGAATTAGAAAACATGCTATGCTAAGTTCATCTTATTTTCAAAATTCAACAGCATGTTGCTACCTGTTACACAACTTGTTGGTGCCTTCTCCCCCACCCCGGTTTTGGTGAGTAATGTTCTAACTTTACAGGTGATTTAGATAGATGTTAATGGCTTTTTAAGACAGTTGCCCGTACACTGGGCTGATGTACAAACACATATATGTACATATATACATAAACATATATACGTACACACATGTACATCTCCTCACATGAAGACCTCCACTAGTATTTTTCCCTCTTAACATATTTCCATTAGCAAAAATGAGCATGGATAATGAATTTATAGTAGGAAACAAAACTAATGAAAATCAAATCAGAGGATGTGAAGTGGTATGCTGTCAGAATCCAATAAGTCAAATGCACATTTATGTAGTGGTAAAGTGCTAGAAAGTTCTTTCATTAGTATTTTAAAAATGATTATAATAAAAAGAAGTGTGCAGTTTCATTTGATGGTGGTGACCACAGGCACCATAGCAATGGCACTGGCTGAGTTGGAGTTGATGATGTCCTCATACTCCGGGGGTGGATCTAAATGAGGTTCTGTTTCACTCCTCCGCAGGTTCACCTGACCAGTGGCTTCCTCGTAGGTCGGTGGGGGATCGCAATTGGACAGGCGAGTGGAGACGGAATCTGAGCGCCCAACTACATATTCCAGAAAGCCTGGCGACAATCCGCTGCTATCAAAGACTTCATCTGGTGGTGGAGGCGGAGTGATAATATTGAGGTTCTGAGGGAAAGGAATATGGCCTTCAGTCACCGTCTGTCGGCGAGTTTTGTTTCTTAGGAAGCATCTCCAGATTAGGAAAATGACAAGGAGGATAATGAAGAGGCCAAAGATTAATGGAAAGGTAAGGTAAAACTGAAACCAGTCACTTCCTCTGTTACTCTCTCCTTGTTGTGCTTTTGTGTAAGTGTTCCAAAACTCCTTCTGAAAATACAAGACGAAATGAATTGAAAATCAGTGTAATCAAAAGATAGGAGATAGCAAATGAACACATATCTGGGTTCTAATTAACATGATGAAAACAAAACCCAAAACCAGACTCGCTGGTTCAGATGACCTATAGCCTATATTTTCCCTGACAAGAAATTACAAATCATGGTGCTCACTCTGGATCCTCCCCTAATATGGTCAGTCAGAACCAAAAGTCTTTAAGACTTGGTGTTATTTGTATTTTCAGTTATGACATATTACAAGGGGAAAAAAAGCATAAGGAATTTTCCTTTTTCCAAATATACCACATAATCTTCCCTTTAAAATCTAAGTTAAATACCATTTTCCATGTCCAATTACGAGCTTCTCATTCACGGATCCCATCATCATTGTGCTATTTCTGGCCGTTCAAATGCTTCACAGATGAATGCCTTGTTTTCTAATGGTTCTGTTTGGGATCCTCTTCTACCAGATATTCCTCCCCAGCCCCAAAGTACACAGCTCTAATGCATCTAAGGTAAGTCCCTAGCATATAAACATTGAATAAGTAGTAGTGATTATAATGAATTCTTGTATATCATAATCAAGCCTCTGCTTCAAACTGACTGATTAATGTATATCCCAAACCTTGGTACAAACACCACCCCCAACGCTATTGACTTTGTTTTCAAGGCTTAAACTTAGCCAATAATAGCTTTTTTTTAAAACAATATTTGCAGGCACTACAGGTCACTGATATTATTTAAATATCTGGCAGAAAGTAAGACGGTGGGCACTATAAAGCTGCTTGTTTTATAGTACTATATTTTCTTAGTCATAAAGGCTTTTAAAATACTCTGGGTATAACAAATGACCCACAGTCATCAATGTTCCACCCCTGAACTCAATCTCCTATAAGGTACATTATTATTCCACCATTCTGTGATTCTAAGATAAAATTTCAATATGCTATAAGAAATATGGTATTTACTAAAGGCTATGTACAGATGAAAATACACAAGGTGCACTATTAAAACAAGCCAAGATTAGAGACAGTATAATCCCAAATCATACAGCATTTATCTTAGGACAATACCCCAAACTTGAAATTATATTTTTATTCGTGAAACAATCACTTGATAATCACAGGTTGAAAACTCATGAAACACAGATACATGAAGCTTTTTTTAAACAATAAAACTGTACACTATTAACTTTTTGCATAATTGTTACTTTTAGGATTGCCAACTTTATTACAGAAAATATATATTACATAAAAATTTACTAATGCAGAAACATCTAAAAAAGAAAACCACTCATCTGCAATGAATTACATTGCAAAGATATAATCACTAGTAACATTTTCGGTTTACATCTACTCTTACTTCCAACTCACATTTGAATCCTTACACACATACACATTCTTTAGAAATTTGGAATCAAACTGTACTAAACCACAAGAAACTTTTTAATAATGTACTTACAGAGACCTACCAAGTATCTGATTTGTAGTTGATTTTCTTTACCTATATAGATGAGGATTTCTCCTCTCTTCCTAATCTCTCAGATCATCATCTCCTTCCCCCCCCCCCGGAATTTAATCTTAACCACAAAACACAATAAATGTGATTTCAGATAATTATCTAATGCTAATCTTAGATAAACACAATAAAATGTGGCTTTTTAATCTTGTCCAGTCACTTTGGGATAATCGAGCATCAATGATGCACATGAAAATGATTCTTTTTTTTCATGCTTGGCTTGTGTGATTCAATTTCTGTGGTTTCTTTGGCATGCTCAGAAATCTACAGACTAGTAATTTTTTTTCCTTTGGGAGAAAAAAACTTTAAAACAAAGTCACACTTTTATTTTCCAGGGTTAAAAATAAAGCTTAGGCAAAAATGGAATTACAACACTGATTTTTACTTTACCTATAGCAACTCAATTCTTAAGCCACACCCAATAATGAAGGTATAATTATCATCCCTACTTGCAGATGAGGAAATGGAGGCTCAGAGATGTTACCAAATTATAAAACCAAGGTCATTTAACACACAAATGTTGGGGCTGGGATTTGAATGCCACAGGCCTGGCGTCAGAGCAAACCAAAAAGCAATCTGCCCTGATGTATAAGGTTTTTTAAACCTGGACACTTTCCTAGAAAATTCAGTCTTCTCATCATGTTAAATGTGGAGTTGAAAGCAAGTAACATTGATCTGAATAAAAGGTACTGACAGATTTATTTCTTGGGAAACTAGCCTAACTTTGTCTTTGAGGCAAGAGAATTGGAGAAATAGTCACATGAGATCAAGTAAAACACTACAACTGCCATTCAAACAAATAAACCCAGTTTATGTCTTTCTGAGCTCTTTAGATTATTCTCTATCTATCTTACTGAAAACAGCCAGAACATATTCAGAAAGAGCAAATAAATGATTTCAAGACTTGGTAAAAAACCTTAATCTTTACTGCAGAAGGTATTCATATGGATTAAGACTTGCCCACCAGGTGAGTGCCAAGCAGCCTGCTTTATGAAGAAGGTATGATTGATCTCCAATGTGAGGTAACACAGGTTTTGTTGTTACTGATGCTTGTTTTGTTTTGTTCCTTCTTTCCATGATGGCTTTTACTTTTGTCATTTCTTAACCCTGGGTCTGGATCTTTCAGATTACATGTAAGGATCAAATTTAACTTGCATGGAAAATAATTTATAGCTAAGTGTAATATAATAATGATATATTACAATGTGATATTATAACTAATAAAAATATTATAATATAAAAGACTTGGTAAAACAGTGCTTTAGAGAGAATGAAAATTTGTTTAATGAAGAAAAAATTTTAATGAAAAAGATGAAAGGGATTCAGTAGTTTTAGATAAGGCTAAAATTACACAGATAATAAATGTAATCTGAAGGGACCAGACAGGTCTGACAATCATTTCAGATATGGAAAAACCCTTGCATCCCTGGGATAAATCCCACTTGATCATGGTGTATGATCCTTTTAATGTATTGTTGGATTCAGTTTGCCAGTATTTTGTTGAGGATTTTTGCATCTATGTTCATCAGTGACACTGGCCTGTAATTTTCTTTTTTTGTAGGATCTTTGTCTGGTTTTGGTATCAGGGTGATGGTGGCCTCATAAAATGAATTTGGGAGTGTTCCTTCCTCTGCAATTTTTGGGAAGAGTTGGAGAAGGGTAGGTGTTAACTCTTCTCTAAATGTTTGATAGAATTTGACTGTGAAGCCATCTGGTCCTGGACTTTTGTTTCTTGGGAGTTTTTAAATCACAGTTTCAATTTCAGTACTTATGATTGGTCTGTTCGTATTTTCTACTTCTTCCTAGTTCAGTCATGGGAGATTGTGCCTTTTTAAGAATCTGTCCATCTTATTGGCATAGAGTTGCTTGTAGTAATCTTTCATGATCCTTTGTGGCATGTGCTGTAACTTCTCCTTTTTCATTTCTAATTTTATTGATTTGAGTCCTCTCCTTTTTTCTTGATGAATCTGGCTAAAGGTTTATCTTCTCAAAGAACCAGTTTTAGTTTCATTGATCTTTTCTTCATCTCTATTTCATTTATTTCTACTCTGATCTTTATGATTTCTTTCCTTCTACTGTGGGTTTTGTTTCTTCTTTCTCTGTTTGCTTTAGGCATAAGGTTGTTTATTTGAGATTTTTCCTGTTTCCTGAGGTAAGATTGTATTGCTATAAACTTCTCTCTTAGAACTGCTTTTGCTGCGTCTCATAGGTTTTGGATTGTCATGCTTTCATTTTCATTTGTCTCTAGGTATTGATTTCTTAAGTGATCCACTGGTTATTTAGTAGCATATTTTTTAGCCTCCATGTGCTTGTGTTTTTTTTACACATTTTTCCTTGTAGTTGATTTCTAATCTCATAGCATTGTGGTTGGAAAAGATGCCTCATATGATTTCAATTTTCTTAATTTTAAACCGAGGTTTGCTTTGTGGCCCAGCATGTGACCTATTCTGGAGAATGTTCCATGTGCACTTAAGAAGAATGTGTATTCTGCTGCTTTTGGATGGAATGCTCTATAAATTTCAATTAAGTCCATCTGGTCTAGTGTGTCATTTAAGGCCTGTGTTTGCTTATTGATTTTCTATCTGGATGATGTCTATTGATGAAAGTGGGGTGTTAAAGTCCCCCACTACTATTGTGTTACTGGTGAGTTCTCCTTTTATGGCTGTTAGCATTTGCCTTATATATTGAGGTACTCCTATGTTGGATGCATATGTATTTACGTGTTCTGTCTTCTTCTTGGATTGATCCCTTGATCATTATGTGGTGTCCGTCCTTCCTTGTCTCTTTAACATTCTTTAGTTTAAAGTCTATTTTGTCTGATATGAGTATTGCTACTGCAGCTGTCTTTTGATTTCCATTTGCATGGAATACCTTTTTCCATCCCCTCACTTTCAGTCTCTGTGTGTCCCTAGGTCTGAAGTGGGTCTCTTGTAGACAGCATATATATGGGTCTTGTTTTTGGATCCATTCAGCTAGTCTGTGTCTTTTGGTTGGAGCATTTAGTCCTTTACATTTAAGGCAATTATTGATATGTATGTTCTTATTGCCATTTTGTTTTGGATTTTGTGGTGAAGGTCTCTTTTCTTCCCTTCCTCTTTTGGTCTGTCCTCTTGTGATTTGTTGACTATCTATCTTCAGTGTTGTGTTAGGATTCCTTTTTCTTTTTTTGTGTGTGTATCTATCTATTGTACATTTTTGGTTTGTGGTTCCCATGAGGTTTTGATATAGCAGTCTATATATAAATAAGATTGTTTTAAAAGTTACTGGTCTTTAATTTCAAATGCATTTGTACTCTCCTCTTCTCATGATTGCTGGTTGTGATATCATATTTGTGTGTTTGAGAGACAACCAAGAGCTAGGGCAGGGTTGAATGATGAGGTTCATCTCCTACATGAGGCTACTCCTTCAAGACTGAGAGAGGTGGTTGTTTCATCTACTATATAGAAACCAATATAAAGAGTCAAGGAAAATGAAGAAACAGAGGAATATGTTGCAAATGAAACAAGATAAAAACCTCAGAAAAAACTCCTTAATGAAACAGGTAAGTGACTTAGTTATCTGATAAAGAGTTCAAAATAAATAATGGTCATAAAGATGTTGTTGTACTCAGGAACATCAGGTAAGGAATGGATAAACTCAGTGATAACTTTAAAAGGAAGTCACAGAGCTGAAGGATACAATAACTGTACTGAAGAATACACTAGTGGGGTTCAACAGCAGACTAGATGAAGAAGGTCAGTGAACTCAAAGACAGGGCAGTGGAACTCAGTCAGAGCAGCAAAAAGAAAAAAAGAATGAAGATGATCGCTTAAGGGACTGTGGGGACATCAAGCTGACTTAACATTCACATTTTAGGGAGGTGCCAGGAGGAGGAAAGAGAGATAAAGGGATGGAAAGATATTTTGAAGAATATTTTGAAGAAATAATGGCTGAAACTTCCCTAACTTGGGGAAGGAACCAGACATCCAGATTGGGAAGCCTAGGGAGTTCCAAACTAACAAGATGAACCCAAAGAGACACACACCAAGACACATTATAATTGATAAAAGTTAAGGAGAGACTTTTAAAAGCAGCAAGAGAAAAACAATTTGTAACATACAAGGGAACCCCGGTAAGACCAGCAGTAGGTATTTTAGCCGAAATGCTGCAGGCCAGAAGGGAGTGGCATGATATAGTCAAAGTGCTGAAAGAAAAACTTCCAACCAAGAATAATCTGCCCATCTAAGTATTGATAGTTAGACAGAAAGAGTTTACTGGACAAGCAAAAGGTAAAGGAGTTCATCATCAGCCTTACAGGAAATGTTAAAGGAATTTTTCTTTAAGCTGAAAAAAGGCACTAATTAGTAACAAGAAAGCATATGAAAGGATAAATCTCACTGGTAAATATATAGTAAAATGGTGGATTAAAGCTAGTATGAACGTTAAAGGACAAAAGTAGTAAAAATAACTACAGACAGACATTATAGTTGACCCTTGAACAACACAGGGGTTAAGTGTGCTGACCCTCCACCCACTTGAAAATTTGCATATACCAGTTCCACATCTGTGGAGTCAACCAACTGTACATTGTGTAGTACTATAGTATATATTTAGTGAAAACAAATCCATGTGTAAGTAAGTGGACCTGGGCAGTTCAAACCCATGTTATTCAAGGGTCAACAGTATGTAAGGGATATAGAAGATAAAGAGATGTAAAATGTGATATGAGAAGCATAATGTGGAGGGGGGAGGAGTAAGAATGTAGAACTTCAGAATGTGTTCAAAGTTAAAATATAGACTGTTAAGTTGTTATAAGTTGCTATATGTAAGCCTCATGGTAGACACAAAGCAAAAACCTATAGTAGACACACAAGATAAAGCAAAAGAAATCTAAGCGTACTACTAAAGAAAATCATCAAATCACAAAGGAAAAGAACAGAAGAAATGAATAGAGAACTATAAAGCGGTAAGAAAACAATTAACAAAACAGCAATAAGTATATACCTATAATTCATTACTTTAAATGTAAACGGACTAAAGTCTGTAATCAAAAGACAGAGTGGCTGCATGCATTAAAAAAAAAAAACCTATCTATATGCTGCCTTCAAGAGACTCATCTTGCATGTAAGGACACACAGACAAAGTGAAGGGATGGAAAAAGATACTCCATGCAAATAGGAACCAAAAGAAAGCTGGGGTAGCTATACTTACACTAGACAAAATAGACTTTAAAACACACACTGTAATAAGAGAGAAAGAAGGGCATTACATAAAGGGGTCAGTCCAACAGGAGTATATACCATTTGTAAATATTTATGCACCCAACATCAGAGCATGTCAATATATAAAGCCAAGATTAACAGCCCTAAAGGGAGAAATAGCAGTACAATGATAGTAGGGGACTTTTATACCTCACTTTCATCAATGGATAGGTCAACCAGACAGAACATCAATAAGGAAACATCAGCCTTAAATGATACATTAGAACAGATGGACTTGAGAGATATAGAGATCATTCCATCCAAAAGCAACAGAATACACATTCTTGTTAAGTGCACATATAATTTCTTCCAGAATAGTTCATATGTTAGGCCACAAAACAAACCTTAATATATTAAGAAGACTGAAAGCTGCTATCAAGCATCTTTTCCAACCACAGTGGGATGAAACTAGAAGTCCGGTACAAGAAGAAAACTGGAAAATTCAGAAATATGTTGAGATTAAACAACAAATGGGTCAATGAAGAAATCAACGAGAAAAAAAAATTCCTGGGACAAATGAAATGGTAATAAAACATATCAAAACGTATGGGATGCAGCAAAAGCAGGTCTAAAGGGAAGTTCATTGTAATAAATTCCTACATCAAGAAACAAAAATTGTAAACAACCTAATTAATTTTATACCTCAGTGAACTAGAAAAAAGGAAAAAGTAAGGCCAAAGTTAGTAGAAGGAAGGAAATAACAAAGATCAGAGTGGAAATATATGAAATAGGGACTAAAAAAGACAATAGAAAAATCAGTGAAACTGAGAGCTGGTTCTTTGAAAAACTAATAAAGTTGACAAGCCTTTAGACTCACCAAGAAAAAGGGAGGACTAAAATAAAATCAGAAATGAAACAGGACACATAACAACTGATACCACAGAAACACAAAGTATGTAAGAGACTACTATGAACAATTACCTGCCAACAAATTTGACAACCTAGAAGAAATGGATAAATTCCTAGAAACATACAAACACCAAGACAGGATCATAAAGAAAGAAAATCTGAATAGACCAATTACTAGTAATTAAATCAGAGATGATTAAACTAGAGATTATTAAACAAAAAACCTCCCAGCAAAAGACAAGGACCAGACAGTTTCACTGGTGAAGTATACAACACATTCAAAGAAGAGTTAGTACCAATTCTTCTCAAAGGCTTCCAAAAAAAAGGAGAGGGAACACTTTCAAACTCATTTTACAAGGTGAGCATAACCCTGACTCCAAAACCAGACAAGGATGCTACAAGAAAAGAAAGTTACAGGCCAATATCCCTGATGAACACAGATGCAAAAATCCTCAACAAAATACGAGCAAACTGATTTCAACAATATATGAAAAGGATCACACACCATGATCTAACCAACTCAGGTGGGTGACCCCATCTGAGAAAGGGCACTGCTTACCTGAGGTCTGTTGAGCTGCTATGTGCTTTCACATACTGCCTCTGTTGCATGTTGCTTGTGTATCATGGCTGCTATAATAACTCAACAATATACCCAGAGCAGTGTAATCAAGGGCATATGGTCTAATAAGGTGGTTAGGCCACTAACTGTAGAGGCTTTAATGGACTATGAATGTGTGTGAGGGTACTCCATACCTCAAGGCCAAGGAGAACTTAGGAAGGTGGACTGGATCACCAGGCTATTGTCACTGACCAAGGAGAGGCTCTAGGTTAAAGGCAGGATGAAAGGATTCCTATAGGTAAGGAAGATAGGAGACGACTTCTTGTGAAAATTGAGTTGGTGGGTCATGCTTGAACTGTGAGCCTTAACCCAGAACAGTGAAATAGCCTCCTGACAGGAAACTGATGGCAACACAAAAGGGAAAATACAACAGAGGCCCACAGTCTCTGTGTCACTGCTTCACTCACTACTGTTGCTCTTCGCCTCCCAGACCTGATGAGATAATCATCCCTGCCATCATGTTGCTAAACAATTAATGGACAAATATTTATAAATGTCCTGTCCTGAACACCTGGTGCCAGCAGCTCCTAACAAGTCTAAGGAGGTGTACCAGCTCCTTGATAAATGTAAAACCCCATGGAAGCTTCCAGGGCATTTACTCAGTGCCAGCATACCAACATGCCAAGATTGTGGTATTATGCTCCAGAGGCTTTTTCCAAAGACCTTGTGTGTATCATGCTAGTGGAGGCACACCCTGGAAAGGAAAACAGCTGCCCACAAAAAGGGCTCACAGTGATGTCATTCAGAATTTTACAATAATAATACTTAAGACTGAGGCAATAGGAAAAAATCAAGAAGTACAACAGAAACAGATCAGAAACTATACCTTAACTAAATTCAAACCTTTCTTAAAGATTTTATGCAGCAGGAAGAAGAAGGGGAAGCTAACTGGCCATTGCAGGTTTTTGTGTTTTTGGGGGGGAACAAGCTCTGAATTGTTACTCATGGCTGCCAAAACGTGTTAACTGGTTGGTATCCCTGAAGATCCTAAAATCTATAACCTGCTCCTCTCCTCTATGATACCACAGATCCCGAGCCCCTCAGCTTTCCCCTGAATGAGGCAGAATGGAGAAACATGCCTCATGAGACATTCCTGCCACCAAAAGAAAAGCTGACGAGATTATCGGGGCCTCTAATGAGGAGGAGGAGGGAAAAGGGAAGGCAAAGGTTCCTAGAGCCACTGATACCTGTACCAGGGCCGTCCCTCTCCTTACTTGGATATTTATTGCCTAGCACCATCCCCATCCTTCCACCACAGTGATCACTGCTAAGCATCACAGTGAATGGAAAACATTAAGACGAGAACCATCTCCTGCTGCACAAAATTGGCACAGTCCAATGGGTTGATGGTTTCCATGACCAGAGTGACCCAAATGACCCCTTCTTCATTTCCAACCCTGAATGGGCCCCCTTTGACCCTGAGTCCAGAGAATTCTTTTTACAGGGTGCATCCCCCTAATTATTGGGGGGGGGGGGTGCCACTACCTTTTATTGGGATTCCTGAAATGATTCAAAGGGCACTAAAACTCCTAGGAGAAAACTTACAATCTTTCTCTGTCCCTTGAAGATGTAAATCTTAGCTCCTGGGGAGATTATATTTCAAAGACATGGTAAGTAAAACACTGCTCATAATCACCTAAGACAAGAAAAAGGGGGGGGATGCTTTTAATAATGCAACTGCCTTAAAAGCTCCGTTGCACAAAATCTACTCCATAGCCTCCATAATATTACTTGTCAAGGACAAATACAAATCTTTAAAGTCTTCTCCGAAAATATTAGTAAAAAGCTTTAGCCAGTGGAGCAGGTAATCCTAACTTGTTCCATCTGCCAGACACAATTTGGATTCAATCATTATTTATACACAAGTGAGTTTTGTATTGTTGTATCTTATTCATGGCTAAAATTTGGAATGGAAGCTATAAGGTCTCTGTGGGTCTATGTATGTCTTTGGATGCATGTTATGTATATGTGACCTTTTTTCTACCTCTGGGTTATACTGCCAAAATTAATTTGTTTAAAAAAGCTCTATAACATCACCTCACACTGGTCAGAATGACCATCAAAAATCGAACAAACAGAAAAGACGAACCAAGATGGCAGAGTAGGACGTGCTCTCACTCCCTATTGTGAGAACGCCAGAGTCATGGCTAGCTGCTGGACAATCATCAACAGGAGGACACTGGAGCCCACCAGAAAGGGTACCCCCACATCCAAAGACAAAGGAGAAGCCACAATGAGATGGTAGGAGGGGTGCAATCACAGTAAAATCAAATCCCATAACTGCTGGGTGGGTGATTCACAGACTGGAGAACACTTATACCACAGAAGTCCACCCACTGGAGTGAAGGTTCTGAGCCCCACGTCACGCTTCACAACCTGAGGGTCCGGCAACAGGAGGAGGAATTTCTAGAGAATCAGACGTTGAAGCCTTGTGGGATTTGATTGCAGGACTTCGACAGGACTGGGGGAAACAGAGACTCCACTCTTGGAGGGCACACACAAAGTAGTGTGCGCATTGGGACCCAGGGGAAGGAGCAGTGACCCCAGGGGGGTACTGAGCCAGACCTACCTGCTAGTGTTGGAGGGTCTCCTGCAGAGGCAGGGGGTGGCTGTGGCTCACCGTGGGGACAAGGACACCAGCAGCAGAAGTTCTGCGAAGTACTCCTTGGCATGAGCCCTCCCAGAGTCTGTCATTGGCCCCACCAAAGAGCCCAGGTAGGCTCCAGTGTTGGCTTGCCTCAGGCCAAACAACCAACAGGGAGGGAACGCAGCCCCACCCATCAGCAGTCAAGTGGATTAAAGTTTTACTGAGCTCTGCCCACCAAACCAACAGTCAGCTCTACCCACCACCAGTCCCTCCCATCAGGAAACTTACACAAGCCGCTTAGATAGCCTCATCCACCAGAGGGCAGACAGCAGAAGCAAGAAGAACTACAAATCCTGCAGCCTGTGGAACAAAAACCACATTCACAGAAAGATAGACAGGATGAAAAGGCAGAGGACTATGTACCAGATGAAAGAACAAGATAAAACCCCAGAAAAACAACTAAATGAAGTGGAGATAGGCCACCTTCCAGAAAAAGAATTCAGAACAATGATAGTGAAGATGATCCCGGACCTCTGAAAAAGAACAGAAGCAAAGGTCGGTGTAACAAAGACCTACAAGAATTAAAGAACAAACAAACAGAGATGAACAACAATACAATAACTGAAATGAAAACTACACTAGAAGGAATCAATAGCAGAATAACTGAGGCAGAAGAACGGATAAGTGACCTGGAAGACAGAAAGGTGAAATTCACTGCTGCAGAAAAATAAAGAAAAAAGAATGAAAAGAAATGAAGACAGCCTAAGAGACCTCTGGGACAACATTAAACACAACAACATTCGCATTATAGGGGTCCCTGAAGGAGAAGAGAGAGAGAGAGAAAGGACCAGAGAAAATATTTGCAGAGATTATAGTCGAAAACTTCCCTAAAATGGGAAAGGAAATAGCCATCCAAGTCCAGGAAGCACAGCAAGTCCCATACAGGATAAACCCAAGGTGAAACACACCGAGACACAGTAATCAAATTGGCAAAAATTAAAGACAAAGAATAATTATTGAAAGCAGCAAGGGAAAAATGACAACATACAAGGGAACTCCCATAAGGTTAACAGCTGATTTCTCAGCAGAAACTCTACAAGCCAGAAGGGAGTGGCAGGACATATTTAAAGTGATGAAAGGGAAGAACCTACAACCAAGATTACTCTACCCAGCAAAGATCTCATTCAGATTCAATGGAGAAATCAAAAGCTTTACAGACAAGCAAAACCTAAGAGAATTCAGCGCCGCCAAACCACCTCTACAACAAATGCCAAAGGAACTTCTCTTAAGTGGGAAACACAAGAGAAGGAAAGGACCTACAAAAACAAACCCAAAACAATTAAGAAAATGGTCATAGGAACATACATAGCAATAATTACCTTAAATATGAATGGATTAAATGCTCCAACCAAAAGACACAGGCTCGCTGAATGGATACAAAAACAAGACCCATATATATGCCGTCTACAAGAGACCCACTTCAGACCTAGGGACACATACAGACTGAAAGTGAGGGGATGGAAAAAGATATTCCATGCAAATGGAAATCAAAAGAAAGCTGGAGTAGCAATTCTCATATCAGATAAAATAGACTTTAAAATAAAGACTATTTCAAGAGACAAGGAAAGACACCACATAATGATCAAGGGATCAATCCAATAAGAAGATATAACAATTGTAAATATTTATGCACCCAACATAGGAGTACCTCAATACATAAGGCAACTGCTAACAGCTATAAAAGAGGAAATCGACAGTAACACAATAATAGTGGCAGACTTTAACACCTCACTTACACCAATGGACAGATCATCCAAAATAAAAAAAAAAATAAGGAAACAGAAGCTTTAAATGACACAATAGACCAGATAGATTTAATTGCTATTTATAGGACATTCCATCCCAGAACAGCAGATTACACTTTCTTCTCAAGTGCGCACAGAACATTCTTCAGGATACGTCACATCTTGGGTCACAAATCAAGCCTCAGTAAATTTAAGAAAACTGAAATCATATCAAGCATCTTTTCTGACCACAATGCTATGAGATAAGAAATGAATTACAGGGAAAAAATGTAAAAAAAACAAAACACATGGAGGCTAAACAATCTGTTACTAGATAACCAAGAGATCACTGAAGAAATTAAAGGAGAAATCAAAAAATACCTAGAGACAAATGACAATGAAAACATGACGATCCAAAACCTATGGGATGCAGCAAAAGCAGTTCTAAGAGGGAAGTTTATAGCTATACAAGCCTACCTCAAGAAACAAGAAAAATCTCAAATAAACAATCTAACCTTACACCTAGAGGAACTAGAGAAAGAACAACAAACAAAACCCAAAGTTAGCAGAAGGAAAGAAATCATAAAGATCAGAGCAGAAATAAATGAACTAGAAACAAAGAAAACAATAGCAGAGATCAATAAAACTAAAAGCTTGTTCTTTGAGAAGATAAACAAAATTGATAAACCATTAGCCAGACTCATCAAGAAAAAAAGGGAGAAGACTCAAATCAATAGAATTAGAAATGAAAAAGGAGAAGTTACAACAGACACTGCAGAAATATAAAGCATCCTAAGAGACTACTACAAGCAACTCTATGCCAATAAAATGGACAACCTGGAAGAAATGGACACATTCCTGGAATGGTATAACCTTCCAAGACTGAACCAGGAAGAAATAGAAAATATGAACAGCCCAAGCACAAGTAATGAAATTGAAACTGTGATTAAAAATTTTCCAACAAACAAAAGTCCAGGATCAGAGGGCTTTACAGGTGAATTCTATCAAACATTTAGAGAAGAGCTAACACCCATCCTTCTCAAACTCTTCCAAAAAACTGCAGAGGAAGGAACACTCCCAAACTCATTCTATGAGGCCACCATCACCCTGATACCAAAGCCAGACAGAGATACTACAAAAAAAGAAAATTATAGACCAATATCACTGATGAATATAGATGCAAAAATCCTCAACAAAATACTAGCAAACAAAATCCAACAACACATTAAAAGGATCATACACCATGATCCAGTAGGTTTTATCTCAGGGATGCAAGGATTCTTCAAAATTGAAGAATAAAAACCATATGATCATCTCAATAGATGCAGAAAAAGCTTTTGACAAAAGTCAACACGCATTTATGATAAAAACTCTCCAGAAAGTGGGCATAGAGGGAACCTACCTCAACATGATAAAGGCCATATACGACAAACCCACAGCAAACATCATTCTCAATGGTGAAAAACTGAAAGCATTTCCTCTAAGATCAGGAACAAGACAAGGATGTCCACTCTCACCACTGTTATTCAACATAGTTTTGGAAGTCCTAGCCACAGCAATCAGAGGAGAAAAAGAAATAAAAGGAATCCAAATTGGAAAAGAAGAAGTAAAACTGTCACTGTTTGCAGATGATATGATACTATACATAGAGAATCCTAAAAATGCCACCAGAAAACTACTAGAGCTAATCAATGAATTTGGTAAAGTTGCAGGATACAAAATTAATGCACAGAAATCTCTTGCATTTCTATACACTAATGATGAAAAATCTGAAAGAGAAATTAAGGAAACACTCCCATTTACCATTGCAACAAAAAGAACAAAATACCTAGGAATAAACCTACCTAGGGAGACAAAAGACCTGTATGCAGAAAACTATAAGACACTGATGAAAGAAATTAAAGATGATACAAACAGATGGAGAGCTATACTATGTTCTTGGATTGGAAGAATCAATATTGTGAGAATGACTATACTACCCAAAGCAATCTACAGATTCAATGCAATCCCTATCAAATTACCAATGGCATTTTTTTACAGAGCAAAAAAATCTTAAAATTTGTATGGAGACACAAAAGACCCCGAATAACCAAAGCAGTCTTGAGGGAAAAAAACAGAGCTGGAGGAATCAGACTCCCTGACTTCAGACTATACTACAAAGCTACAGTAATCAAGACAATATGGTACTGGCACAGAAACAGAAACATAGATCAATGGAACAAGATAGAAAGCCCAGAGAGAAACCCACACACCTATGGTCAACTAATCTATGACAAAGGAGGCAAGGATATACAATGGAGAAAAGACAGTCTCTTCAATAAGTGGTGCTTGGAAAACTGGACAGCTACATGTAAAAGAATGAAATTAGAACACTCCCTAACACCAAACACAAAAATAAACTCAAAATGGATTAGAGACCTAAATGTAAGACAGGACACTATAAAACTCTTAGAGAAAAACATAGGAAGAACATTCTTTGACATAAATCACAGCAAGATCTTTTTTGATCCACCCCATAGAGTAGTGGAAATAAAAACAAAAATAAACAAATGGGACCTGATGAAACTTAAAAGCTTTTGCACAGCAAAGGAAACCATAAGACGAAAAGACAACCCTCAGAATGGGAGAAAATATTTGCAAATGAAGCAACCGACAAAGGATTAATCTCCAAAATATATAAACAGCTCATGCAGCTCAATATTAAAGAAACAAACAACCCAATCCAAAGATGGGCAGAAGACCTAAATAGACATTTCTCCAAAGAAGACATACAGATGGCCAAGAAGCACATGAAAAGCTGCTCAACATCACTAATCATTAGAGAAATGCAAACCAAAACTACAATGAGGTACCATCTCACACCAGTCAGAGTGGGCATCATCAGAAAATCTACAAACAACAACTGCTGGAGAGGGTGTGGAGAAAAGGCACACTTGCACTGTGGGTGGGAATGTAAATAGATACAGCCACTATGGAGAACAGTATGGAGGTTCCTGAAAAAACTACAAATAGAACTACCATACGACCCAGCAATCCCACTACTGGGCATATACCCTGAGAAAACCATAATTCCAAAAGACACATGCACCCCAATGTTCATTGCAGCACTATTTACAATAGCCAGGTCATGGAAGCAACCTAAATGCCCATCGACAGACGAATGGATAAAGAAGATGTGGTACATACATACAATGGAATATTACTCAGCCATAAAAAGGAACAAAATTGGGTCATTTGTTGAGACGTGGATGGATCTAGAGTCTGTCATACAGAGTGAAGTAAGTCAGAAAGAGAAAAACAAATATCGTATTATTAACGCGTGTATGTGGAACCTAGAAAAATCGTACAGATGAACCAGTTTGTAGGGCAGAAGTTGAGACACAGATGTAGAGAACAAACGTATGGACACCAAGGGGGGAAAGCCGTGGGGGGGTTGGGGGTGGTGGTGGTGTGATGAACTGGGCAATTGGGATCGACATGTATACACTGATGTGTATAAAACTGATGACTAATAAGAAACTACTGTATAAAAAAATATAATAAAATTCAAAAAAACAAACAAAAAATCATACAAACAGTAAATGCTGGAGAGGGTGTGGAGAAAAGGGAACCCTTCTACACTGTTGGTGGGAATGTAAATTGGTACAGCCACTATGGAGAACAGTATGGAGGTTCCTTAGAAAACTAAAAGTAGAACTACCATGTGACCCAGCAATCCCACTACTGGGCATATACCCTGAGAAAACTGTAATTCAAAAAGAGACATGTACCACAATGTTCATTGCAGCTCTGTTTACAATAGCCCAGAGATGGAAGCAACCTAGGTGTCCATGGACAGAGGAATGGATAAAGAAGATGTGGTACATACATAACAGAATATTACTCAGCCATTAAATAGAATTAAATAATACCATTTGCAGCAACATAGGTGGACCTAGAGATTATCATACTAAGTGAAGTAAGTCAGACAGGGAAAGACAAATACCATATGATATCACTCATATGTGGAATCTAAAAAAAATGGTACAAATGAACTTATGTACAAAACAGAAACAGACTCACAGACTTTGAAAACAAAATTATGGTTACCAAAGGGGAAAGGTTGGGGGAGGGATAAATTAGGAGTCTGGGATAAATGTATACATACTGCTATATATATAAAATAATTGACAACAACCTACGGTATAGCACAGGGAACTCTACTCAGTATTCTGTAATAACCTATATGGGAAAATAATCTGAAAAAGGATGGGTATCTGTATATGTATAACTGAATCACTTTGCTGTACACCCAAAACTAAGACAACATTGTACATCAACTCTACTCCAATATAAAAAAAATTTTTTTAAAGCTCACATTCTCTCCTGAAAATCTGTCATTATGGCTAGCTTTTTAAATGTTTCATGAAATTTTCATGAGTAATCTGAATATGATTGTTAAGAAGAGGTAAATTAGGACTTCCCTGGTGGTGCAGTGGTTAGGAATCTGCCCGCCAATGCAGGGGACATGAGTTAGAGCCCTGGTCTGGGAAGATCCCACATGCCGTGGAGCAACTAAGTACATGCACCACAACTACTGAGCCTGCACTCTAGAGCCTGCTAGCCACAACTACTGAAGCCCGTGTGCCTAGAGCCCATGCTCTGCAACAAGAGAAGCCACTGCAATGAGGAGCCTGTGCACCACAACGAAGAGTAGCCCCCACTCACCACAACTAGAGAAAGCCTGCATGCAGCAACAAAGACCCAATGCAGCCAAAAACAAATAAATAATTTATTTTAAAAAAAGAAAAAAATAAAAATAAATTTTAAAAAGTTAATTAAATAGACATAAGTGGGATAAACATTAAGTGAACTTTTTCTACAGTAATTATGTTTTATGGTATGTCTACTTAAAGAGTTACTCAAATCCTTTTGGAACCTGAAACCTTAGTTTTTCTAAGTTAAGATAAATGATAGAAATTCAATGAATATCTGCATCATTTCCAAATAAGATAAAATACTGAAAGATTAATTACCAAACATAGGTTTATTCACCCTTGACTTCTCACTACAGAGAAACTAAAGATACTTGGATCTGTCAGCAGACATGTACCACATTAAAAAATTTATACTATGAGAAAGCATATGCTTCTAGAAATTATGAAATGTGTTCAGAAATTTTCCAATCTACAGTATACTTCTATAACAATTCACAATTGCTTACCTCTTAGTTTTCACTAGAAGTTAAGGTTTTTAAGGGTTAAGAATTCTAATTAATATATGTAATTAAAACTACTTAGAAAAACTAAGGGAAACATCACTATGCAAGGCAAGCTGGATGTTTTGGCTAAGAAAAGGTATGAAGTATGGAGATGCATTTTTTTAAAGGGAAATGAAAGTAATTTTGTCCTAAAGTAGAACTGTTTGTTTCATAGTGAAACGAGAAGAATAAAGGTCAAAATGAATGGATATAGAAAGTTCGGGGCAGGGAGAGAGAACTTTATCTTGGGTAGTCAAGTTAGCTAAAAATGGGATAAATTTATCGTAAGGTTTTTTTTTTTTTAAATAAGCTTTAGTAAGTAGTGTATGTATGTGAATCTAAAACTTAATTTTCTCTCATCTGCTAAAAGGACAAAATTTTCGTGGGCTATTAGTCTGCTCCTGACAAGACTGTAAAAGGTTTTTCTTTACCTTTTAATAAATTTGCCTAGAAAACAAAGATTGTGTGTTTTATCAAAATAATTTCCTGTGCTTCATGTTATCTTTGTCAGGTCTTTGGCAACTTAAGAAAACTGAGTCTTCTCTATTTAAAGAGCTAAGTTGTTGTTTTTACAATTTTGTAACTTTCTGTATTTGCCTGCTAAGTCTTTGTGACTTTGATTAAATGGATAACTAAGTATTGTTTCAGAGAGACCTATGATCCTATTTGTTCTAATATTTTTGATTTTTTTTTTTTTTTTTTTTTTTTTTTTTTTTTGCAGTATGCAGGCCTCTCACTGCTGCAGCCTCTCCCGTCGCGGAGCACAGGCTCCGGACACGCAGGCCCAGCGGCCATGGCTCACGGACCCAGCCGCTCTGCGGCACGTGGGATCCTCCCAGACCGGGGCACGAACCCATGTCCCCTGCATCGGCAGGCGGACTCTCAACCACTGCGCCAGCAGGGAAGCCCCTATTTTTGATATTTTTTGACAAACTTTCCAAAAATCAAATTCTAAATGACATCTTTTTGACCTTGAACTAATTTTGGGACTTTCCAGAAGGTCCCTGGAACATGTCAAAAGATCTGTTGTCTCTCCTTACAAAAAGAGAGACTTTACTTAGGTTTATTTGATATGCTAAATTACATGGTAGACATTAATAAATAAGTAGTAATGCTTAAACCTTCTTTAGGTTATATTTGATACATATATGTTACTAATATAATAGTAACATATAAAACTTGCAGAAGTTTTATAAAATTCCTAAAAATCTGATATGTCCTAGTAGAATGTTATTAGTTGTAAATCTAATTATTATCTTAAAGTGTTCTATGTGACAGGAATAACCAACTATCCGTGTGAACTGCATTATAATAAACTCTCATCACATTTTTAATGATGGACATTTCTTTTTGTCATTACAGATAGTTATTGCTTATTGCTTTTGCCAGAGTATTCCTATACAAAGTGCTTCATCTTCAAGGACACTCATGGAAAGCACTCTTACTAGTAGAGGTTTCTGATAACTTTCAGGTCTTTAAAAAAAAAAAAAACAGGAGGGAGGAAATCAAGATGGCAGAGTAGGAGGAGGCTGAGCTCACCTCGCCCCATGAACACCTCAAAAATACATCCATATGTTGAGCAATTCTCACTGAAAACAAACTGAAAACTGGCAGAAAGGCTCTTCTACAACCAAGGCTGTAAAAAAAGATCCACACAGAGTTGGTTAGGAACAGAGGAGAAGCAATCAGGTTGGGACCCACGTCCCTAGGAGGGAACACAGAAGGGGAGCGGGATATCATGGGATTGGAGATTCTCCCTGGGAGTGAGGGGTTTGAACCACTTATTGGGCACCCCAGCCCTGGGGTCCAACACCAGGAAGATGAGTCCCGTTAGCTGGTTTGAAAACCAGTGGGCTGTAAGAAATTGAGACTTCACTCCTGAAGAACACACGCACAAGCTTGCTTACTCCTGAAACAAGGAAGAGGAAGCAAATTGAAACTGCCTAGGGCTCTGGTCAGTTTCCTGTGACTGCCTTGGCCTATGATGAATGCCTGCTGCAGCCGCTCTAACTCTGGTACAGCTCCCCACCAGGGCAAAGGCTGCCATTGCCGAGAAGAGTGCATACTTGTGGAAGATGGAGCCGGCTTGGACCCAGCACCGCATCTGAATGGGGTGAAAGCAGCCATTGCTGGTGCTTGGTGGAGGCAGTGGATTGGTAGCTGCCTGGAGCTCTGACTGGCGTGTGGGGACCATCCCATTATGCACCCCAGCCTTCACAGAGCACCCACTGCAGCCCCTCTTGCTTCAGTGCTGCTCCCCTCTGGGGTGAGGGTGCTATTGCCAGGAGCAGGGAGAATATATACTTAGGTGGAATAGAACTAGCTTGGACCCGACCCTCAGGGCTTCTGCTCCAGCACCTTAGGACCTGCCCCCACCCCCAATAGGGCAGTTATGGCCGCTGAGCTTAGGAGAAGCCCTGGCTCACACCTGGCACTGGCTCTAGCCCCTCCATCTCCAGCCCACCTCCCACCAACATGATAACTGCCAGCACTCCATAGGCAAAGATTTGACCTGTGCTCACTTTAGATCCAGCTCTCCCACCAAAGCCACTGGGCACATGCAGATTGCATAGGGACACTGCCACACAAGGACACCCCTTTAAGACTGGGATAGGTAACTATTTCACCTAATTTCATAGAGACAGAGAAAGTTACTTCAAATGAAAGAAGGAAAAAAACCATGAAAAAACAACTAGTGATAGAGAACTAATTTAAAAGATAAAGAGTTCAAAGCATTAATAATAAGACTTGCCAACTGAAATTAGGAAAAGAATAGATGACCACAGTGAGAATTTTAACAAGGAACTAGAAAATATAAAAAAGAACCGGTCCAGCTGAAGAATACAATAACTGAAATGAAAAACACTCTAGAGGAATTAACAGCAGACTGGGTGATACAGAAGAACACAGAAGTGATCTGGAAGATAGAATAATGGAAATTACTCAATTAGAACAGCAAAAAGAAAAACAAATTTTAAAAAGTGAGAGTTTACGGGACCTCTTAGATAACATCAAATGTCCTAACATTCACATTATAAGGGTTGCAGGAGAAGGGAGAGAGAAAGGGGTCAGAAATGTATTTGATGATTTCATGGCTGAAAATTTCCTGAACCTGAATATGGAAACAGATATCCAGATATAGGAAGCACAGAGGGTTGCAAACAAGAAGAATCCAAAGAGACCCATTCCAAGACATATCATAATTAAAATGGCCAAAGTTAAAGATGAAGAGAGAATTCTAAAGGCAACAAGAGAAAAACAGGGTCATATACCGTAAGGCTATAAGCTGATTTTGGGTGGAATGACAATGTGCCCAGTTACTGGTGATAAGTCATAATTATTCTACATCAGTCATGGCCGTTATGTTCTCCTTACAATAAATGGTTCTGGGGAAAACTGGACCACTATCTTACACCATGCAAAAATTATCTCAAAATGGGTTAAAGACTTGAAGTATGACCTGAAACCATAAAACTCTTAGAAGAAAACATAGGTGGTAAGCTCCTTGACATCAGTTTTGGTGATGATTTTTTGGATTTGACACCAAAAAATGGGCAAAGAAAGCAAAAATCAACAAGTGGGACTACATCAAACTAAAAAGCTTCTGTACAACAAAGCAAGCTATCAACAAAATGAAAAGGCAACCCTACTGAATGGGAGAAAATATTTTCAAATCATATATCTGATAAGGGGTTAATATCCAAAGTATTTAAGGAACTCATACAATTCAATAGCAAAAAACTACAAATCCAAAAAACCATCCAGTTAAAGCATGGACAGAGGATCTGAATAGACATTATTAAAAAAAGACATAGATGACCAACAGGTACATGAAAAGGTGCTCAACATCACTCATCAGGGAAACGCAAAGCAAAACCATAAAGAGATATCACCTCATACCTGTTAGAATGGCTATTACCAAAAAGATAAGAAATAACAAGTGTTGGCAAGGATATGGAGAAAAGGGAACACTTGTGCACTGTCAGTAAGCATGTAAATTGGTGTAGCCACTATGGAAAACTTTGTACGGAGGCTCCTCAAAATATTAAAATTAGGGCTTCCCTGGTGGCGCAGTGGTTGAGAGTCCGCCTGCCAATGCAGGGGACATGGGTTTGTGCCCCGGTCCGGGAAGATCCCACATGCTGTGGAGTGGCTGGGCCTGTGAGACATGGCCGCTGAGCCTGCGCATCTGGAGCCTGTGCTCTGCTAAGGGAGAGGCCACAACAGTGAGAGGCCCGCATACCGCAAAAAAAAAAAAAAAAAAAATATATATATATATATATATATATATATATATATATATATACACATATATAACTACCATATGACCCGGTAATCCCTCCACTGGGTATTTATCTAAAAGAAATGAAAACAGGATCTCAGGGAGGTATCTGCACCCCCATGTTCATCTGCAACATTATTCACAATAACTCACAAATGGAAACAGTCTATAAGTGTCCATCAACAGATGAATAGATAAAGAAGATGCGGTATATATACACAATGGAACATTATCCAGCCATCGAAAAGAAGGAAATCTTGCCATTTGCGACAACATGGATGCACCTTGCGGGCATTATGCTAAGTGAAATAAGTCAGACACAGAAAGACAAATACATGATCTCACTTCTACGTGGAACCTAAACAATCAAAATAAACAACAAATAACTGAGCTCAGAGATACAGAGAACAGATTGCTGGTTACCACAGGTTTGGGAGTAGGGTGGGCAGAATGCTTAAAGGGGGTTAAATGGTACAAACTTCCAGTTACAAAATAAGTCATAGGGATGTAATGTACAACATGGTTACTATAGTTAATAATACTGCATTGTGTATTTATGTATTTGTAAGAGAAAAGATCTTAAAAGGTCTCATCACAAGAAAAAATATTTTGTAACTATGTATGGTGATGGTTTTTTTTTAACATCTTTATAGGAGTATAATTGCTTTACAATGGTGTGTTAGTTTCTGCTGTATAACAAAGTGAATCAGCTATACAAATACATATATCCCCATATCTCCTCCCTCTTGTGTCTCCCTCCCACCCTCCCTATCCCACCCCTCTAGGTGGTCACAAAACACCGAGCTGATCTCCCTGGGCTATGCGGCTGCTTCCCACTAGCTGTTGGTTTTACATTTGGTAGTGTATATATGTCCATGCCACTCTCTCACTTCTTCCCAGCTTACCTTTCCCCCTCCCCATGTCCTCAAGTCCATTCACTATATCTGTGTCTTTATTCGTGTCCCCTAGCAGTGGTCTTAGCTCTTAGCTCTACTTTTTATCTCTTTTATCAATGGGAGGCAAGGAGCAGGAGTCTGTATATATACTTATAATTGTTGTATCTTCTTCTTGGATTGATCCCTTGATCATTATGTAGTGTCCTTTTTTATCTCTTCTAAGAGTCTTTATTTTAAAGTCTATTTTGTCTGATATGAGAATTGTTACTCCAGCTTTCTTTTGATTTCCATTTGCATGGAATATCTTCCCCCCCTCATTTTCAGTCTGTATGTGTCCCTAGGTCTGAAGTGGGTCTCTTGTAGACAGCATATATATGGGCCTTGTTTTTGTATCCATTCAGCCAGTCTGTGTCTTTTGGTGGGAGCATTTAATCCATTTACATTTAAGGTAATTATCGATATATATGTTCCTATGACCATTTTCTTAATTGTTTTTGGTTCGTTATTGTACGTCTTTTCCTTCTCTTGTGTTTCTTGCCTAGGGAAGATCCTTTAGCATTTGTTGTAAAGCTGGTTTGGTGGTACTGAACTCTCTCAGCTTTTGCTTGTCTGTAAAGGTTTTAATTTCTCCATCAAATCTGAATGACATCCTTGGTTGTAGGTTTTTCCCTTTCATCACTTTAAATATGTCCTGCCACTCCCTGCTGGCTTGTAGAGTTTCTGCTGAAAGATCAGCTGTTAACCTTATGGGGATTCCCTTGTATGTCATTTGTTGCTTTTCCCTTGCTGCTTTTAATATTTTTTCTTTGATTTTAATTTTTGATAGTTTGAATAATATGTGTCTTGGCGTGTTTCTCCTTGGATTTATCCTGTATGGGACACTCTGTGCTTCCTGGACTTGATTGACTATTTCCTTTCCCATATTAGGGAAGTTTTCAACTATAATCTCTTCAAATATTTTCTCAGTCCCTTTCTTTTTCTCTTCCTCTTCTGGGACCCCTATAATTTGAATGTTGGTGCGTTTAATGTTGTCCCAGAGGTCTCTGAAACTGTCCTCTATTCTTTTCCTTTTTTCTTTATTGTTCTCTGAAGTAGTTATTTCCACTATTTTATCTTCAGGTCACTTATACATTCTTCTTCCTCAGTTATTCTGCTATTGATTCCTTCTAGAGAATTTCTAATTTCACTTACTGTGTTGTTCATCATTGTTTGTTTGCTCTTTAGTTCTTCTAGGTCCTTGTTAAACGTTTCTTGTATTTTCTCCATTTATTTCCAAGATTTTGGATCATCTTTACTATCATTATTCTGAATTCTTTTTCAGGTAGACTGCCTATTTCCTCTTCATTTGTTTGGTCTGGTGGGTTTTTGCCTTGCTCCTTCATCTGCTGTGTGTTTCTCTGTTTTCTCATTTTGCTGAACTTACTGTGTTTGGGGTCTCCTTTTTGAAGGCTGCAGGTTCGTAGTTCCCATTGTTTTTGGTGTTTGTCCCCAGTGGCTAAGGTTGGTTCAGTGGGTTGTGTAGGCTTCCTGGTGGAGAGGACTAGTGCCTGTGTTCTGGTGGATGAGGCTGGATCTTTTCTTTCTGGTGGGCAGGACTGCGTCTGGTGGTGTGATTTGGGGTGTCTGTGAACTTAGTATGATTTTAGGCAGCCTCTGTGCTAGTGGGTGGGGCTGTGTTCCTGTCTTGCTAGCTGTTTGGCATAGGGTGTCCAGCACTGGAGCTTGCTGGTCGTTGAATGGAGCTGGGTCTTAGCAGTGAAATGGAGATCTCTGGGAGAGCTTTGCCAATTGATATTACATGGGGCCAGGAAGTTTCTGGTGGTCTGATGTCCTGAACTCAGCTCTCCTACCTCAGAGGCTCAGGCCTGACACCCAGCCAGAGTACCAAGACCCTGTCAGCCACACAGCTCAGAAGAAAAGCGAGAAAAAAAAGAAATAAAATAAAATAAAATAAAATAATAGTTATTAAAATAAAAAATTAAAAAAATTGTTAAAACAAAAAAATTAAAAGAGAGCAACCAAACCAATTAACAAATCCACCAATGATAACAAGCGCTAAAAACTATACTAAGATAAACATAAAAATCAGAAACTAGTCAGTCGCAGACAGCAAACCCCAAGTCTACAGTTGCTCCCAAAGTCCATCTCCTCAATTTAGGATGATTCATTGTCTATTCAGGTATTCCACAGATGCAGGGTCCATCAAGTTGATTGTGGAGCTTTAATCCGCTGCTTCTGAGGCTGCTGGGAGAGATTTCCCTTTCTCTTCTTTGTTCGCACAGCTCCTGGGCTTCAGCTTTGGACTTGGACCTGCCTCTGCCTGTAGGTCGCCTGAGGGCATCTGTTCTTCGCTCAGACAGGACGGGGTTAAATTAGCAGCTGATTCGGGGGCTCTGGCTCACTCAGGCTGGGAGGAGGGACGGGTACGGATGTGGGGCGAGCCTGCAGTGGCCAGCGTGACGTTGCACCAGCCTGAGGCGCACCGTGTGTTCTCCCTGGGAGGCTGTCCCTGGATCATGGGAACCTGGTAGTGGCAGGCTGCACGGGCTCCCGGGAGGAGAGGGGTGGAGAGTGAGCTGTGCTCACACACAGGCTTCTTGGTGGCGGCAGCAGCAGCCTTAGCGTCTCATGCCCGTCTCTGGGGTCCGTGCTGTTAGCCGCGGCTCGCACCCGTCTCTGGAGCTCATTTAGGCAGTGCTCTGAATCTCCTCTCCTCACACACCCCAAAACAATGGTCTCTTGCCTCTCAGGCAGGTCCAGACTTTTTCCCGGACTCCTGGCTAGCCGTGGCGCACGAGCCCCCTCCAGGCTGTGTTCACGCCGCCAACCCCAGTCCTCTCCCTGCAATCTGACCCCGAGCTTCAGCTCCCAGCCCCCGCCCGTCCCAGCGGGTGAGCATACAAGCCTCTTGGGCTGCTGAGTGCTGGTTGGCACCGATCCTCTGTGCAGGAATCTCCCCGCTTTGCCCTCCGCACCCCTGTTGCTGTGCTCTCCTCCGTGGCCCTGAAGCTTCCCCGCTCCGCCACCCACAGTCTCCGCCCGCGAAGGGGCTTCTAGTGTGTGGAAACCTTTCCTCCTTCACAGCTCCCTCCCCAAGGTGCAGGTCCTGTCCCTATTCTTTTATCTCTGTGTTTTCTTTTTTCTTTTGCCCTACCCCGGTACATGGGGAGTTTCTTGCCTTTTGGGAAGTGTGAGGTCTTCTGCCAACGTTCAGTAGGTGTTCTGTAGGAGTTGTTCCACATGTAGACGTATTTTTGATATATTTGTGGGGAGGAAGGTGATCTCCACGTCTTACTCTTCCGCCATCTTTGGTGATGGATGTTAAATAGACTTATTGTAGTGATCATTTTGCAATATATATAAATATCAAATTATATTTTATACCTGAAACTAATGAAATGTTATGCCAATTATATCTCAAATAAAAAATCCATTCTTTTATATTGTAAAGGATGGAGAAAAAATCAAGATGCAGGATCTTTGAATTATGCTACTATTTAGGTTGGAGGGGAGGGTATGAATCCATATATGCTGAAATATACATGAAACAAATGTAAATAAGGATATACAGAAAAGTCCCAGGAAAAGCTTACCTTCAGGGGGCAGGGGAGGAACAATTGAGAGCCTAGGGACAGGAACAGGAGGAAGGCTTTCACATAGATCATTTTATATGTTTTATTTCTAGATCTTGTGGAAGTACTACTTCTAAACTTAATACTAAAAAATTCTTCCTTTTAAGAAAGTCAACAGATACAGGTAAACCTTTCTAGAAGCCTGGCTATGAATTAAAGGTTGAGATAGCAGTCAGTTTGAGATGCAGATGAGGTTTAGGGACCTGTGTTTTTAATGAATATTGAACATTGAGGGAGAGAGAGGTCATTCAGGGCTGAGTGTGACAAGGAGAGAATGAACTCTAGGTCTGAACGCCTGGAAGGGATATGCAAACACTGCCCATAAACCAAACTGCATTACTTTTTATTTAAAGATAGAGGTAAAGCGACTCATTTCACAGGGCTATTGCTTAAATAAAATCACCTGTGTAATAAGGATCATGTAGCACAAGGAACTGAGATTGATAGCAAAGTAGAAGTGATGCAAAGACATTACCCCCCTCCCCTGAAACCAGATGATTCTGGCTCTATCACTTTGTAGGTATGTGGTTTTAGAAAATGACATCACTCTGAACCCATATCTCATCAAATAAGATCCATACCTTACAGGATTGTTGTTAACAACAACACAGAAAATGTCTGTAGAGCACCTGAAACAGGTGCTGTATCTGAAACCTCACATATAACACACATTTACAATACTGCTTATTTAAAAAGGGAAGGAAAAGGTAGATTTAATTTTGAGTGAGGCTAAACAATGCCTTGCCCCTATAGTCATCTTACGTCTGTTAGATTAGCCACAAGTAACAGAATACACACAAAGTACTTAAACAATAATGTCAATTGTGTTTTCTTATTCAAGAAGCCTGGGTGATAGAAAACGCTAGGGTTGATGACTCTGGCAAAAAGTATGACATGGTCTACACTGATGTCCTGCAATTGTCTCAGCCTTTTCTCATGGTTACAAGGTGGCTCTCTCTGCTTCTGGCATAACGTCCTCATACAAGCATCCCAACAAGGATGATCAGAATGGTGGCAAAATGCTTTCTTTTCACAAAACTCTATCTCTTTTATCAGGGGAGCAAACTTTTCCCAGGCAGCCAGAAATCATTCACATGGCCGGCCCTAGCAGCAGGAGAGAACAAAAAGCAAATACCTTTTAAGGAGAACATAAGTGCCATGATGGATATAGACTAATTATGACTTATCACCAGTAACTGGGGACATTGTCATTCCCCCCAAATTGGTGTTGCCTTAGCAGGGAAGGAGGAATGAAATGGCCATTGGATTAGGTAACCAGCAA
Organism: Hyperoodon ampullatus; assembly: GCF_949752795.1. NCBI lineage: Eukaryota > Metazoa > Chordata > Mammalia > Artiodactyla > Ziphiidae > Hyperoodon > Hyperoodon ampullatus. The sequence goes on from NC_136913.1 coordinate 34,381,875, forward strand.
TGTCTTCCATACTTCTCTTGGCTGGAGATGCTATATTAAATCATTACCCTCCTAGATTCAGCATATACAGTACATGGCTTTCCTTACTGCCAGAGGGTGACAATTAGACTGCAATGTGAGTATGTTGGCGGTATAAAGACAGTTGAAAGTTTTTAAATATTTAGCATTTTAAATATTTTAAATATTCAGGGCCTGCGACAAGTTAGTATAAAACGGGTTGGCAAAATTTTCTGTTAAGAATAAGATAATATTTTAGACTTTGTGGGGCATACAGTCTTTTGTCGTATCTACTAATTGTGTAAGCATCTTTTGGCAGAAAAGAGCACTTTGCAGGAAAGAGCTGTCTACAGGAGGCACCTTTTGCCTTGTCACTTTAGCAAAGCTATATTTTAACTAACCTCCAGCTGAAGCACACCCTTCAAATCTTTTGATCACACAAAGCCTTGCCTAACCTGTTGGTTCCTTCCTTAGATCAAAGAAGTAGAAATGAAGAATAAGTAAATTAACAGATGACCAGTTCTCTTCCCCAGCTTCCCCTTCATTAATCTCTCAAACTAGCTGTGTGAATTAGATAGCATCTAAAGAAAGATCACAAGGAATTGACAAGCCTGAATGCAGTGGGAGATGGCGATGAGTCTGACCCCCTATCTCAATGATTAACTAAGATTACTTCCCTTTTTACCCTTTAGAAAGTTTCATGGCCGAGCAGAATCTTTAGAGTTGTTTTGGGACACTAGTCAGCCTTCTCTCCAGATTGATGGCAACTTTTTTAAAGCAACTTTTCCGACGTTCCAGTGGCAAGCAGCCGGACCTGAGTTTGCTAACAGTTGTACCACTGTAGCAGGAACCCAGTAACAAGCAATATGTAATCAAATGGTCATGCATTTGTTCCAATAAAACTTTATTACAAAAGTAGATGGTGGGCTGGATCTGGCTTGTATGCCACAGTTTCCAATCCATGTTTGTGATAAAACATATGGGTTGCCAACCCATTTATAAAACAGAGTGCTTAAAGGTGTGTGTGTATGTGCATGGGCAAGTATGCAACATCAATGGAAATGAGAGGTTTCAAAGTCTTTTTTAGTATTTGTTAATTCAACAATTGTTGAAGTTACAGTAAGTTTTTAGCATGTTTGGTCTTGTACGTGCATAAGGATATACCTAGATGAGTTGTTTAAATCTGAGCATCAGTATGATTTTCCAGCATCCCAGATTATCCCAAGGTATAGCCATCATTGAGAACTAGGATGCTAAAACAGTGCTTCAAAAACTTCAGTGTGCATATGCATTACCTGGACTCTTATTCAAATGTAGATTCTGGGACTTCCCTGGTAGCACAGTGGTTAAGAATCCGCCTGCCAATAGAGGGGACATGGGTTGGATCCCTGGTCGGGGAAGATCCCACATGCCGCGGAGCAACTAAGCCCATGTGCCACAACTATTGAGCCTGCGCTCTAAAGCCCACGAGCCACACTGCTGAAGCCTGTGCTCCCTAGAGCCCGTGCTCTGCAACAAGAAAAGCCACCACAATGAGAAGCCCGCGCACTGCAACGAAGGGTAGCCCTCGCTCGCCACAACTAGAGAGCCCGTGTGCAGCGACGAAGACCCAACGCAGCCAAAAATTTTTTAAAATGTAGATTCTGATTCAGTAAGTCTGGGGTAGTGCTTAAGACTACTGAGTTTCTAACAAGCTCTCAGGTGCTTGTTAGACAAACTCTTGCTGCTGCTGCTCTACAGACCACACGTTAAGTAGCAAGGTGCTAATGCTGGTTCGACTGCCTGGGATGCCTAGGTCCCGCCCCCAGAGACTTATATAATTGGTCTGGGATGTACCCTGGAGGTAATTCTAACGTGCAGCAAAGCTTGAGAACCCCCATGGCAAAGTGTGTGGTGATTTATCAATTTTAGTTATTATTTTGTTAGTAGCTCTAATGTGATCCTGTTTGCCTACTCCTCAGCCCCCCATTTGCACCCACCCATTCCTCTCCTTTTCAGATCCCAAACTGCAGATGACAGTGGGGAATATGATTAACGATTAGCACTTCATCCTTTTGCTCTTTTCCATCTCTGAGAAGTGAGAGGTAGTTCAGGATGGAAAAAACAGACTTGGGCAACCTGGAATTGGGAAGGATAAGCAAAAAGTGTTCTGCGGGGTGATTTAAAAGGGAAGCTCATTGAGACAGAATGGGGAGGATCACCAGGGAAAACTGTCATAGCAAAATTCACTTGTAGTCTTGGGCCTGAGTTTGGGGCAGTGAAAATAGCAATCTACCCTCCTGAATCCTGGCAACACCTGACAACTAAGCAGCTACAAAGAGTTTTTCCTTCTAAATATGCAGGGTAACGAATGTTGGTCAAAATGCAAGAGACCCACCAGTGGCAAAGTACAGACATGAAATCTTCTCCCCAAAGCATAAACAGCACAAAAAAACTTAGAAGTGGGTGGACCATGAGGATGGTGATGATAAATGATGACTAACACATAATGTACCTACTATATACCAGACACTGTTCAAAATGATTTACATATAACTCATTTAATTGCAAAAACCCAATGGGATTGACACTTTTATTATCTCTCTTTTACATGTGAGGAAACTGAGGCACAGAGAAGTTAAATAACTTGGCCAAGTTCACCCAAGATAAGTAAGTGGATAAACTGGGATTTGAAGCCAGGTAATCTGAGCTTAAGAAATCAGTACAGCAAACTGCCTCTCCAAATCAGGAAAATAAGGATCCTCAGTCAATTTACAGTTATAAACACAAATAGCTGCTTACACTGTGCTTCCTCATATCTAGGAGTACAGTTAATAGGTAGGATCTGAGTCAAGGTCAGAGAGAGGAGGGGTCCTTCAAGCAAGCAGAGAAAGAAAGAAAGTAAAAAGACCAACTTTGACTAAGAAGAGGTAAATGACAATAGCATTTTCTGGAAACTGAACTCACAGGGCCATAATTTTCATTTTTTAAAAAAGTGTTAAAGTGCAGTGATGAATTGTGGATGGTAATTACTACGTAGATAAATGTATTCACATTTTATTAGATGTTCAAAGCAATCTGCTAGCTTTAAAAAGACTCACACTATTCCTGTAACCTTGAATACTGCATACAAAAATCTGTAATTTTTAACTTTTATCTTTGTAACACACAGGCAGCTCAGAAGAAACAAAATATTTTGAGAATTTTTTTTCCCAGACATGGACAACCTTAGAGTTTTCATAGGTACAGATTTCATCTGGTCATACACAGTGGACTGAGTGAGAGACTGAGGTTTTGAAAGGGAACAGAAAAAAAAAGACATATGGAAAAGGAGATCACTTCCTTGGGGAATCTTCTTTTAACTGGGAAATAATTTCTTTCTATCCATAGCCCTGAAGACAATGTAAAGAGCTAACTCTTTTTCACATCCTGAAAGGAGAAACCAGAAGCCAGGCTGATTTGGGGCCACTGGGTGTGGACACAGGTGGTCACAGTCTGGAATGAGGTAATGGTCCAGGTGGGACCAGCAGCTCTCTAATGTTAGCTGCCCTGGGTGCGCAGCAGGCTGCGCCATACTCTCTCTCCACTCTCTTTCTGGTAAGCTTCTCCAGTACCTTGACCTCAACATCATCTATAGCTGATGCCTCCCATATGTATATTTCAAAACAAGACCTCCTCCTGAGCTCCAGATTCATTTTTCTGGCTACCTGCATGATAATTCCACTTGGATGTCTAAATATGCATCTCAGATTTTTTTTAGATGACATGCCTTCCCCACCCTTCCACCTCCAATGTTTCCCCAGCAGAAGTCCCCAGATTAATAAACAGCACTACCATCAACCCAGGTGCTCAAGTCCAAATCTCTGAATCTAGATTTTCTCCATTTCTTATTTCTCACTTCCAAATCCATGAACAAATCCTATCAGCTTATCCAAAATCCATGTGAATCTGTCTATATCTCATTTCCTTAGCCACCCCTGTCATTCCAACTACCATGGTCTTTCACCTGGACCTCTGCAATACCTCTTACCTGGTCCTCTTGCTTCAACTCTTCCCCAAACCCAACATCCTTCAAAACAGCCAGAATCATTTGCCTGCTTAAACCCCTTTACAGCCTTGCCGTTGCACTTGGAATATAATTTGGACTACTCTAATACTGCTTACAAGACCCTACATCTCCACCTTACCTTGTACAACTCTACCTCAATTCATTATGGTTCAGTGACATACACCTCCTCCTTTCTGATACCCTAACACCTAAAATGCCTTCCCTTGGCTATTATATGCTGACTCTCACTTATCCTTTGGCCTTCAATATAACATCAACCCACAGAAGTATCCCTGATCACCTTATTCAAAATAATGTCTCCTCCAGCAATAGCTATTCTCTATCACAGTAAACTGAATATTTATCTATGGTTTTAATCCCAATTGAAATTAATCATATTTATTTACTTATTTATTTTTAGGTTTTAAGTTCCTTTAAGACAAGGGCCTTTGTCTGACCAGGCTATATCCTCATTGATGAGTATAGTGTGTGATACACAGTAGGCATGCAATAAATACTTGTTAAATGAATTATGAACAAAGAAATGAATGAAATTAGGGCAATTATATTCTCACTCCATATCATATACAAGTAGAAATTAGCAAAAAGTGGTAATCCCAAACATCTGTTTTAAATTTTATAAACATCTTTCTAAATTTCTTGAGTTAAAGGGAAAATAAAATTTGATATTCTAAGCTATTTAGAAATTAAAAGCAGTAAGAGAATTACATATTAAAATATGTTAGGATGGCCAAAATGGTATGTAATGGCAATTAATATCTTGAAATCTAAGTTAGGAAGAATCTTGATAGATTGCTAAGTATAATAAGATTATCTATTTTTACTTTTCATTTATTCAACAGATATTTACAAGGCATCTATTACAAGTGATTTATTATTGTGGTAGAAAACATGTAACACAATATCTACCCTCTTAATTAAAATTTAAGTGTACAATACAGTATCTTTAACTATAATCACAATATTGTGTAGCAGGATATCTAGAACTTTTTTATTGTGCATAACTGAAACTCTATACACATTGAACAGCAAATTCCCAGTTTTCCTTGCCCTCCAGCCCCTGGAAATCTCCATCCAACCTTCTTTTTAAGAGCTTGACTACTTTGTATATCTTCTATTAGTGGAATAATGCAGTATGTGTCCTTCTGTGATTGGCTTATTTCACTTATCATAGTGTCCTCAAGGTTCATACATATTGTAGCATATGAGAGGATTTCTTTCTTTCCTATTTGTATTTTCTTCACTGCTTCTTCCTTATCCATTCATCCATCAAGGGACACTTGGATCATTTCCACCTCTTGGCTATTGTGAATAATGCTGCAGTGAACATGGCAGTGCAATTCTCTCTTTGAGATCCTAATTTCAATTCTTTTGGATAAATACTCAGAAGTGATATTCCTGGATCATATGGTAGTCCTATTTTTAAGTTTTTGAGGAATGTCCACACAGTTTTCAATAGTGGCTGCACTATTTTACATTCCCCAAAACAGTGCACCAGGGTTCCAATTTCTCCACATTCTTACAAACACTTGTTTTTATCTGATTTTTGGATAATGGCCATCCTAACAGGTGTGAGGTGATACCTCATTGTGGTTTTGGTTTTGCACTTCCCTGATGATTAGTGATATTAAACAACTTTTCATGTACCTGTTAGCCATTTGTATGTCTTCTTTGGAGAAATGTCTATAAGTCCTTTCCACATTTTTTTAATTGGGTTATTTTTCTGCTATTGAGTTATATATGTTCCTCCTGTATTTTAGATATTAACCCTTTATCTGATATATGGTTTGCAAATATTTTCTCCCATTCCATAGGTTACCTTTCCATTTTGTTGATTGTTTCTTTTGCTGTGCAGAAGCTTTTTAGTTTGATGTAGTCCCACTTGTCTATTTTTGCCTTTGCTGCCTATGTTTTTGGTATCCAAGAAACAATTGACAAGACCAATGTCATGAAGTCTTTCCCCTATATTTTCTTCTACAAGTTTTATAGTTTCATGTCTTATGTTAAAGTCTTTAATCCATTTTGAGTTGATTTTTGCATTTCATGTAGTCTAAGGTTACAGATTCATTCTTATGCATGTAGATATCTGCCTTTCCCAACACCATTTGGTGAACAGACTATCCATTTCCCATTTTTGGCACCCTTGTTGAAGATGATTTGACCGTATATGTGTGGGGGCTTATTTCTATTCAGTCCTAATGGTCTATATGTCTGTCTTTATGCCAGTACCATACTCCTTTTATTACTGTAGCTTTGTAATATTTTTCAAAATCAGGAAGTGTGAGGCCTCCAGCTCTGTTCTTTTTACTCAAGATTGTTTTGGCTATTGGAGACCTTTGTGGTTCCATGTGAATTTTTTAAATATAAATTTATTTACTTATTTATATATGGCTGTGTTGGGTCTTCGTTGCTGTGTGTGGGCTTTCTCTAGTTGCGGCGAATGGGGGCCACTCCTCGTTGCGGTGCGCGGGCTTCTTGTTGCGGTGGCTTCTCCTGTTGCGGAGCACAGGCTCTAGGCGTGTGGGCTTCAGTAGTTGTGGCACGTGGGCTCAGTAGCTGTGGCTTGTGGGCTCCAGATCGCAGGCTCAGTAGCTGTGGTGCATGGGCTTAGTTGCTCCGCAGCATGTGGGATCTTCCCAGACCAGGGCCCGAACCCATGTCCCCTGCATTGGCAGGCGGATTCCCAACCACTGCGCCACCAGAGAAGCCCCCATGTGAATTTAAGAAAAAATAATACTAATCCTTCTCAAACTCTTCCAGGAAACTGAAGAGGAGGAAACACTTCTAAACTCATTTTATATGGCCAGTATTACACTACCTCCAAAGTCAGAAAAAGAAATTACAAGAAAACTACAGGCCAATATCTCTGATGAATATAGATGCAAAAAACCTCAACAAAATACTAGGCAAATGAAATTCAACAGCACATTAAAGGAATCATATATCATGACCAAGTGGGATTTATCCCTGGGATACAAGGATAATTGAATGTATGAAAATCAATCAATGTGACACAAAACATTGCTGAAAGAAATTTAAAAAGAAACAAATAAATGAAAAGACATAGCATTTCATGGATTAGAAGACTTAATATTGTTAAAATATCCATGCTACCCAAAGCAATCCACAGATTCAATGCAATCCCTATCAAAACCCCAGTCATTTTTTTTCACAGAAATAAACGTATCTATCTTAACAAAAAGAGAGCAAATCCAGATCATGTTAATGGGAATTCTACTAAACCTTCTAAGAACAAAAAACCTATGACACGAAAACTATTCCAGAGCATATAAAAATGGAGAAAATTTCCCAATTTGTTTTACAAGGGCAGAATAATCCTAACACCAAAGCAGGACAGGGATGTTACTCACACATATTTTTTAAAAATCTACATGTTAAAGTATGAACACAGATGAAAAATCATAAGTAGAAATATTAGCAAGAGTAATGTCAGCACCATGGTGAAATAAGAGATTTACTGTTTTCGTCCCCCCTCAAACTACAGTTTGGCATCCACTCATGGACAACAGTGCCTTTGTGGGAGCTGTGGGATGATGCAGCTCCATATGCTAAATGTCCCAAAAGGAGTCTCAACCACCCACACACTGGGTAAAGGGCATATTGACTTGGTCCCAGGTATGGCTCCTGGGGTAGCCTGTGAACCAGTTCCAGCTTCTCTTGGCCACAGTCCAGGAGCCCCTGGAAAACACTGTCTTAGACAATCACCCACAGATGTGAAAACCTTTGTGGAAGTCCAGATTTCCAGAGGAAAAGTTCCAACACACCATTGGAAAAAATAATACAAAGTTCAGACACATTGGAGAGGAATACTGAATTGTGAGCTTCATGACTGGGGGTCAAGGAGAAGCTGAGAGAGTGGCAGATAGGCCTCTTAGAGGGTATTAAAGGGACATGGATCCTAATAATTGTGTCTTGGACTCCATCAAGAAGCCTGCCCACAAGCACTGGTTATGCCTTGCTCATGGATGACCCCAATTGACCCGTGGGTACCCTCAGTACTCAGCATGCCTCCTCTACACACACACCCCCACACACTTTGGTCAGCTCCCTGTGTGTGCTCCCAGTGGTGGTGGCAGGGTGAGCTTTGGAAAATGGCTAGTGAGCACGTGCAGAAAGTCGCCCAAATCTGCAGGCTAGGGAAACACCACAAACTTGAGACTTAGTGTCACTTCTTGGAAAACAAAAGTGAGACTGTCAACACCTGGACTGGTGCAGTGCAGGAACAAGAGAAGGCATAAGAGAAAGCTTAAGACTTCTGCCACAAGAGGGAGGAAGAAGTGTGGAGCAGCTATATCCATAGGAGGTCTGAGAAAGCCTCAGAATCACTACCAGGGCTCAGAGCAGGTATTTCTCTCCTGAAGGCAATTAGTAAAGACTGTAGGAGGTGACTACTGCTTCAAATGAAAAGACAGCAATGCAAAACTTCAAGGAACATGAAAAACATCAAGGAAACATGACATGATCAAAGGATCACAATAATCATCAGTAACCAACCCCAAAGACGCAAGGGAAAAACCTGTGTTAGATACAAAAAAAGATTATAATAAAGGAATCAAAGCATACCACTATAAAAAGTCATCAAATCACAAAGAAAGACAGCAAGAGAGGAAAAAAAAGGAACAAAGGATGTACAAAACAGAAAACAATGAACAAAATGGCAATAGTAAGTCTTACCTATAAATAATTATTTTAAACATAAAAGGATTAAATTCTCCAATCAAAAGACATAGGATGGCTGAATGGATAAAAAAACAAGATCCAATGATAAGTTGCCTACAAGAGAATTACTTTAAGGACATACATATATAGCAAGTGTAGGAGTGGAAAAAGGTATTTTTAGCAAATATAACCAAAAGAAAGCAGAGGTAGCTATGCATCTATCACACAAAATAGACTTAAAGCTAAATATGGCAAAAGACACAAAGTCTTTATAATAAAGGAGTCAATTCATAAAGAAGATATAACAAGTGTAAATATTTAGGCACCCAACACAGAATGCCTAAGTAATATAAAGCAAATACTAAGAGATGTAAAAGGAGAAATAAATAGCAATACAATAATAGTTGGGGCCTTTAATACTCCACTCTCAACACAGATCACCCAGACAGAAAATCAATGAGGAAAGGTTGGACTTTACTTTAGGTCAAAGGGGTCAAATAGATATATACAGATCATCCCATCCAACAGCAGGAGAATACACACATTCTTCTCAAGCACACGAGAAACATTCTCCAGGATAGATCACATGATAAGTCTCAGAAAAAGTCTTAGCAAATTTAAAAAGACTGAAATCATACCAAGTAGCTTTCCTGAGCACAATGGTATGAAACTAGAAGTCAGTAATGGAAGGAAAGCTGGAAAAATCACCAATATGTGGAAATTTAAAAAACATACTCCTGAACAACCAAAGGGTCACAGAACAGTTCAAAAGGGAAATAGAATATTATCTTGAGGCAAACAAAAGTGTAAACACAGCATATGAAAACAAATGGGATGCACAAACAACAGTTCTAAGAGGGAAATTCATAGTGACAAATGCATACATCAAGAAAAAATTAATGAAATTGACAAGCTTTGGCTAGACTAAGGAAAAAAAAGACTCAAAATCAGAAATGAAAGAGGAGACATTACAACTGATACCACAGAAATACAAAGGATCATAAGAGGTCCTATAAACAACTATACACCAACAAATTGGAACCTAGAAGAAATGGATAAATTCTGAGAAACATGCAACTACCAAGACTTTATCAGGAAGAAACAGAAAATCTGAACAGAACAATAATGAGTAGGGTAATTGAATCACTAATGAAAAAGCTCTCCCAAAGAAAAGCCAGGACCAGATGGTTTCCCTGGTGAATTCTACCAAACATTTAAAAAAGAATTAACACCAGTCCTTCTCAAACACTTCCAAAAAATTGGAGAGGAGGGAACACTCCAAAAATCATCTTACAAGGCTAGCATTACCCTAATACCAAAGCCAGATAAGGACACTACAAGAAAAAAAACTACAGGTCAATGTCCCTGTTCAGTATAGATGCAAATATCCTCAACATAACCTTTGCAAACTAAACTGAGCAGCACATTAAAAAGGTCATGTTCTATGATCAAGTGGGATTTATCACTGGGATGGAGGATAGTTCAACATATGCAAATCAAAAACTGATCCACTACATTAATAGAATGGAAGATAAAAATCATATGATCACCTTGATGAAGAAAAATAATTTAATAAAATACAACATTCTTTCATGATAAAAATTCTTAAATTGGGTATAGAGAGAAGACACCTCAATATAATACAAGCCATATAGAGCAAGTCCACAGCTAACATCATCCACAATGATGAAAAGCTGAAAGCTTTTCCTCTAAGATCAGGAACAAGACAAGAATCCCACTCACCACTCCTATTCAACATAGTACTGGAAGTCCCAGCCACAGCAATCAGGCAAGAAAGAGAAATAAAAGGCAACCATATTGGAAAGGAAGAAGTCAGAATGTCTTTGCAGATGATATGATTTTATATATAAAAAGTCCTAAAGACTCCACCAAAAACCTGTTATAACTAATCAAGGAATTCAGGAAAGTTGCAGGATACAAAATTAACATAAACAATTGTATTTACTATACACTAACAAAACATCTGAAAAATAAAGAAAACAATCTTATTCACAATAAAATCAAAAGCAATAAAATACTTAAGAATAAACGGAACCAAGAAGGTGAAAGATATGTACACTGAAAATTTTAAGACTTTGATAAAAAAATGTAAGACCCAATAAAATGAAAGATATACTGTGCTCACTGAGGAAAAGAACTGATATAGTTAAAAGGTCCACACTAGCCAAAGCCACCTGTAGATGCAGTGCAATTCCTATCAAAATTTCAATGGGGGAGAGGGGAAGATGGCGGAAGAGTAAGACGTGGAGATCACCTTCCTCCCCACAGATACACCAGAAATACATCTACACGTGGAACGACTCCTACAGAACACATACTGAATGCTGGCAGAAGACCTCAGACCTCCCAAAAGGCAAGAAAGTCCCCACGTACCTGGGTAGGACAAAAAAAAAGAATAGAGACAAAAGGATAGGAACGGTACCTGCACCAGTGGGAGGGAGCTGTGAAGGAGGAAAGGTTTCCACACACTAGGAAGCCCTTTCGTGGGCGGAGACTGCAGGTGGTGGAGGGGGAAGCTTCGGAGCTGCGGAGGAGAGCACAGCAACAGGGGTGCGGAGGGCAAAGCGGAGAGATTCCCACACAGAGGATCAGTGCCGACTGGCACTCACTAGCCCGAGAGGCTTGTCTGCTCCCCCGCCGGGGCGGGCGGGTCTGGGAGCTGAGGCTTGGGCTTCGGTCAGAGTGCAGGAAGAGGACTGGGGTTGGTGGCATGAACACAGCCTGAAGGGGTTAGTGCACCACGGTTAGCCGGGAGGGAGTCCAAGAAAAAGTCTGGACCTGCTGAAGAGGCAAGAGACTTTTTCTTCCCTCTTTGTTTCCTGGTGCGCGAGGAGAGGGGATTAAGAGCGCTGCTTAAAGGAGCTCCAGCGACAGGCGCGAGCCGCAGCTAAAAGTGTGGACCCCAGAGACCTGTATGCAGAAAATTATAAGACACTGATGAAAGAAATTAAAGATGATACAAACAGATGGAGAGATATACCATGTTCTTGGATTGGAAAAATCAACACTGTGAAAATGACTATAGACTCAAAGGAATCTACAGATTCAGTGCAATCCCTATCATACTACCAATGGCATTTTTCACAAAACTAGAACAAAAAATTTCACAATTTGTATGGAAACACAAAAGACCCCGAATAGTCAAAGCAATCTTGAGAACGAAAAACGCAGCTGGAGGAATTAGGCTCCTGGACTTCAGACTATACTACAAAGCTACAGTTATCAAGACAGTATGGTACTGGCACAAAAACAGAAAGATAGATCAATGGAACAGGATAGAAAGCCCAGAGATAAACCCACGTACATATGGCCACCTTATCTTTGATAAAGGAGGCAGGAATGTATAGTGGAGAAAGGACAGCCTCTTCAATAAGTGGTGCTGGGAAAACTGGACAGGTACATGTTAAAGTATGAGATTAGATCACTCCCTAGCACCATACACAAAAATAAGCTCAAAATGGATTAAAGACCTAAATGTAAGACCAGAAACTATCTTAGAGGAAAACATAGGCAGAACACTTTATGACATAAATCACAGCCAGATCCTTTTGGACCCACCTCCTAGAGTAATGGAAATAAAAACAAAAATAAACAAATGGGACCTAATGAAACTTCAAAGCTTTTTGCACAGCAAAGGAAACCATAAACAAGACCAAAAGACAACCCTCATGATGGGAGAAAACATTTGCAAATGAAGCAACTCACAAAGGATTAATCTCCAAAATTTATAAGCAGCTCATGGAGCTCAATAACAAAAAAACAAAGAACCCAATCCAAAAATGGGCAGAAGACCTAAATAGACATTTCTCCAAAGAAAATATACAGACCGCCAACAAACACATGAAAGAATGCTCAACATCATTATCATGAGAGAAATGCAAATCAAAACTACAATGAGATATCATCTCACACCAGTCAGAATGGCCATCATCAAAAAACCTAGAAACAATAAATGCTGGAGAGGGTGTAGAGAAAAGGGAACACTCTTGCACTGCTGGTGGGAATGTGAATTGGTACAGCCACTATGGAGAACAGTATGGAGGTTCCTGAAAAAACTACAAATAGAACTATCATATGACCCAGCAATCCCACTACTGGGCATATACCCTGAGAAAACCATAATTCAAAAAGAGTCATGTACCAAAATGTTCATTGCAGCTCTATTTACAATGGCCAGGAGATGGAAACAACCTAAGTGTCCATCATCGGATGAATGGATAAAAAAGATGTGGCACATATATACAATGGAATATTACTCAGCCATAAAAAGAAACAAAATTGAGTTATTTGTAATGAGGTGGATGGACCTAGAGTCTGTCATACAGAGTGAAGTAAGTCAGAAAGAGAAAGACAAATACCATATGCTAACACATATATATGGAATTTAAGAAAAAAAAAAGTCATGAAGAACCTAGGGGTAAGACAGGAATAAAGACACAGACCTACTAGAGAATGGACTTGAGGATATGGGGAGGGGGAAGGGTAAGCTGTGACAAAGTGAGAGAGTGGCATGGACATATATACACTACCAAACATAAAATAGATAGCTAGTGGGAAGCAGCCGCATAGCACAGGGAGATCAGCTTGGTGCTTTGTGACCACCTAGAGGGGTGGGATAGGGAGGATGGGAGGGAGGGAGACACAAGAGGGAAGAGATATGGAAACATATGTACATGTATAACTGATTCACTTTGTTATAAAGCAGAAACTAACACACCACTGTAAATCAATTATACTCCAGTAAAGATGGAAAAAAAATTTCAATGGGATTTTTTACAGAAATAGAAAAACAATCCTAAAATTCCTAAGGAGGCACAAAACACCCCAAATAACCAAAGGAATCTTGAGAAATAAGAACAAAGCTGGAGGCATTATATTTCCTGATATTGAACTATAATACAAAGCTTTAGTAATCAAAACAGTATGGTACTGGCATAAAAATCACACATAGTCTGGTGGAACATAATCAAGAGCTCCGATATAAACCCATACATATAGGGCCAAGTAATATTTGACAAGGGAGCCAAGAATATTCAATGAGGAAAGGATAATGTCTTTGTTAAATGGTGTTTGGAAAACTAGATAACCACATTCAGAAGAATGAAACTGGACTCCTATCTTACACCCCTCAAAAAATTAACTCAAAAAGGATTAAAGACTTAAACATAAGATCTGAAGTCATACAACTCCTAGAAGATAACATAGGAGAAAACTTCTTTGACTTTGGTCCTGGCAACAATTTTGTGGATATGACACTAAACGTACAAGCAGCAAAAGCAAAAATAAGTAAGTAGGAGTACATCAAACTAAAAAAAAGGTCTGTATGGCAAAAGAAACAATCAGTAAAGCAAACAGGTAAATCATGTATCTGATAAAAATATCCTAAATATATGAAGAACTCACACAGTTCACTAGCAAAAAAGCCAAATAACCTAATTAAAAAGTGGTCAAGGCACCTGAATAGACATTTTTCCAAAAAAGACATACAAATGGCCAACAGGTACATACAAAGGTGTTCAACATCACTAATTATCTGGGAAATGCCAATCAAAACCATGACGAGATATCACCTCACACTTATTAGAATGGCTGTCATTAAAAATAAAAGAGGTAACAAGTGTTGGCAAGGATGTAGAAAAAACAGATCCCTTGTGTACTGTTGTTGGGAATGTAAATTGATACAGCCAGTATGAAAAACAGTATGGGCGCTCCTCAAAAAATTAAAAGTAGAACTACCATATGATCTTGCAATCCCTTCTCTGGGTATTTATCTAAAAGAAATGAAAACAGGATCTCAAAGAGATATCTGCATCTCCATGTTCAATGCAACATTATTCACAAGAGCCCACATATGAAAATAACCTGTGTCTATCAGTGGATGAATGGATAAAGATGATGTGATATATATATATATATATATATATATATATATATATATATATATATATATATATATATATATAAACACACACACATACACAATGGAGTATTATTCAGCCATGGGAAAGAAGGAAATCCTGATGTTTTTAACAACTAGAATGAACCTTGAGGGTATTATGCTAAGTAAAATAAGTTAGACAAATATTGTATTCTATCACTTATATGTGGAATTTAAAAAAGCAAAACTCACAGAGTAAAATGGTGGTTACCAGAGCCTTGGGGTTGGGGAAAGGGGGAGATGTTAATCAAAGGGTACAAACTTTGGGGATCTAATGTACAGCATGGTCATTATAGTTAACAATATTGTATTATATACTTGGATGTCGCTAAGATTGTAAATCTTAAGTATTCTGACTACCAAAAAGAAACAGTAATTATGTGAAGTGATGGAGGTTTCAGCTTAGGCTTTGGTGGCAATCACTTCATAATATGTGTATCAAATCAACACATTGTACATCTTAATATTATACAATGTTACAGCTCAAAAAAATTATACTAAAACAAATCAAGTGACCAAATATCATTCCAGGAATAATAATTCCACATAGGGAGATCTATTAATCTAATTTAGAGTGTTGGTATAATTAAAGGAGAAAAATATATGATAATAGTATTTGGATGTAGTTAGCATTTTAAAAATATTTCTTGCTTATTGTGTCCCCTTCTACACAACCCTTTATTTTCTCCTTCTGAAATTTCTATTGGTGGCTATTAGTTATTGTACACGGTTCTTCTATGACTCTTAATTAGTTCTCTGACAGAGATTCAATCTACTATATATTCATTATCAAAAATTTGATGTTGGGCTTCCTTGGTGGCGCAGTGGTTGAGAGTCCGCCTGCCGATGCAGGGGACATGGGTTCGTGCCCCGGTCCGGGAAGATCCCACATGCTGCGGAGCGGCTGGGCCCGTGAGCCATGGCCGCTGAGCCTGCGCGTCCGGAGCCTGTGCTCCGCAACGGGAGAGGCCACAACAGTGAGAGGCCCGTGTACCGCGAAAAAAAAATTTTTTGATGTTCAGCAACTATGTTAAATTTTCAACGCTTGTACTGAGTAGGGTTTTCTTTTTGTACTAAATTATTAGTAGAAATTGTACCAAAAAAAAGGAAACAAAGGCAGAGGTTTTAGAACAGCAGCATGCGTGCCTGGCACTGCTAACTATATGAAGTCATAGCTGTGTCTATGGAGAAGCCAGCCTAAGGCACAGTTCCCGAAATCACTGACAAGGGCAAGTCTGCCACATAGGTACTCCACTATGCCAGTTTTCAAGGCCCCAGATTGTTACTGAGAAGTAATAAACATTAACACTTGCATAATTTAATAAGCTAAAATACTTCAGATAATGTTGAAGACTCCATTTATTTAATCCCTGCCCAATCCCGTTTTTCACTTCTTCCTGGGAGGCAACCGCTATGATGCATTACAGAACATGTTTTTATCCACATTTTTACCATACATTACCATACACATGCACCCACAGACACCAGAGCCCCAAACCGCCCCTCACCTCACCCCACATAACCACACTGTTTATAAGGGGAAAGTAGAGGTTTTCTGAGGACAACTGCATGTCCTGCATATAGGACCAGGGGAAGACAGGCTAAGGCTCACTTTCCCTTAACACTGTAGCGCAGGGTGAGCTTTTCAAAGAGGGACTCTGCCGTGTTGGCTTCCAGGGCGCCCCATCTTGCTAACTCAGAATTAACCATTAACATTTCAAATAAAGTGAAGACCCCCTTTATTTCAACCCCTGCCCAATCTCATTCCCTTCACTCTTTCCCCTGATCAACCCCAATCATGATTTTCAGGCCATGTTTTTATACTTTAACTATGTAGAGACGTCCACATTCACCAGGGCCCCAGGCCACCCCCACATTGTTTATTAGGGGAAGACAGATTTTGTGTTTTCCAGGGTCCCATGGAACACCTTCTCCCTCCCTCTGTGGAGATCCTGAGCTACATGTGGACCGGGCATGGGTAGCTGGAGAGACTCCTGGATACTTGTTTTAACACTTAAAAGGTAAGAGAGTTGCACACACGAATCAACCAGGCAATTGTTCTTATTTGATCCCTTCCACCCTTGATCCTTTTTCCTTTCAGTGGACTCCATAGTAGGGATAAAGAGAAAAATGTCATTTACTACCCTAGAAGAGCTATTTACTGTAAATACAGTGAAGGCTGGTAAAAGTGTGTTGATAATAAGACATATTAGCTTAGGTTCTCTTGGTGGCAAATAACAAAAACGAAATCAAAGTTGGATATATGAAACCCAAGGGCAGAAATACAGCCAGGTTCAGGAAAGGTCTAGGAAGCAGCTATATCATTTCCAGTAATATGATCACCGAACTGCTTTTCAACAAAGGGTGTCTTCCTAAGCAAACATTCAGAATCTAGTCTAGACATGCAAAATGAACTCTGCTGCTGGTTGGAATTAAAATATATATATATATATATATATATACACACACACACGCATGCATATATACGTATGATACAAAGGAAAGAAAACATATAAGTGGATGTTTTGTTATTACAACATGCATGCCAGGCATTGGTGACCACGGGAAGTCACCCTCGTGTTTCTGAGCAAGACAGCCTAACACTCATTTTTCCATTATCACTGTTGCCCAGAGTGAACTTGTCAAAGAGATACTCCACCATTCAGACTTCCAAACCCCTCCACCCCCCATCTTGCTACTCATACTTAACCATTAGTATTTGCATAATTTAATGAACTTAAACATTTCAGGTGAAACTGAAGACTCCCTTTATTTTAATCCCTACCCAATCCCATTCCCTTGACTTCTTCCCAAGAGGCAACTGCAATCATGATTTTCAGGCTATGGTTCTATACCTTTTACTATGCACATGCACCCACATTCACCAGGGACCCCTACCTCACCCCACCCCAGTCTACCCCCATATACCCACATTGTTTATAAGGGGAAGATGGATTTTGCACTTTCCAGGGCCCCATGGAATGCCTTCTCCCTCCCTCTGTGGAGATCCTGAGCTGCATGTGGGTGGGGCATGGGTGGGTGGAGAGCCTCCTGTTTTAAAAAGTGAGCGATTTGCACACAGGAACCAAGGAGAGACCTTTATTTCTTTAGGAACCAAATAACTTTATTGGAAGAAACGGAAAAAGTGGAAGAAAAAAACTTAAGTGATAACGTAAAGTCCAGGAAAAGAGAGTCCTGCACTTGTTGCAAAAAAAAAAAAAAAAAAAAACCAAAAACTTAAGCGAACTTCTTCTGAAAGGGCAGTATTGCCGTCTGCATGGCAGGCACGGTGACCAGGGCTCTGGTCACCCCGTGGCTCTAGGGAAGTCCAGTCCAGGCTCAGTTCTTGTCGCTGTCGCCCAGGGTGAGCTTGTCAAAGAGGGACCCCACCAGGTCGATGTCCGGGGCCTCCATCATGCTCAGGGTGGTGACATGACCCTCCAGCTCTCTGATGAACGCCACCTGCTGGCTGAGGTAGTGAGTTGCCAGGAAGTGGCACAGGTGGTGGTCACTCTTGTCGGTGGCCAGCTGGTGCAGGTGGAGCAGGCTCTGGTACACGCGGTTCTCCAGGAACAAGGCGCACTTCATGGCCTTGAGGCTGCTCTTCCAGTTGTCACTGACTGGCTTCCCGATGTCGTGGAAGTCGAGGCGGCCCCTGCGGTCGTTCTGCAGGAATATCAGGTTCCAGACCCGTGAGCTGTGCTCGCCGGAGCGGTACACGAAGAACCAGGTGAAGTACTTGAAGGCCACGTCGCCATCGCGGCGGAGGTAAAAGGCCACGTCCAGGCAGAACATGGAGGCGTGGAACTCCAGGGTGAAATGGCTGTTGACGGCGGCCTCGCAGTCGGGGTGGTAGTTCTGGCGCACCTGCGAGGGCGGCGCTTGCTTCATGGTGGACGGCACGGGCATCGTGGCGGGCGTGAAGGCCAAGGTGAAGGCGAAGCCGCGGGGCCTGCGGTCGCTGCCTCGGAGCTCTCCCGTGTGGTCGAAGAGGGCGGCCGCTCTGGGACAGACCGGAAATGGGGTCCGTTACGGGAGGTAGGCGGTGGGCTTGCGGTTCTGTTGCCGGAAGTGGTCGCGTGGGGTGGGCGGGGCACGAACGCTGCTCCCACGTTCCCTCACAGCCTGGGTGAGGCAGGGTGACTTTGACCTGCGCACCTGGTATCTATTAAGTTTTTAACTTTGCAAAAATATTTCAGTTTCCAAGGACTTTCTCTTGTTCTCTAATTGCGCCCTCTTCTCATTTTATAAACCCACTATCTTCCTTAAAATTCGGAGAATATGAATTTGGATTTATTCTGTTTCCTGTATTATATTTGCTTTTTCTCCAGAAATAGTTGTGTTTGTTCATCATGATCTTCTCTTTTACTTTCCTCAATGTCTGGCAAGCCTTTTTGTTCATTTAAACTTAGGAAGAAAGAACTCATTTGATTAGCCTCAGTAATTAGCATGGATCAGCTCTAGAGTTGTGACATCCATTTCACTTATAGTCTCCTCCTTGGAATGGGAGGGCAGAGCATGTCAATTATTCAGTGGCCTCCTTTGCGGGAACATGGCATGGAACTTTCAGGTAGGCTAGAGACCCTCACTGTTGCCAAAAGAAAGATGTAATTTCTCACATCAGAAGACAAACGTTTTTCCCTTCGAGGTAGCTGTGTCCTGATGTTTCCCTTCTGTGCAGGCCTACAGGTATCTTAAGCTCATTCACTGTCTTTGGAGTGCAGTTTTGGGAGATTAAAGGTGGTCAAATGGCACAGGTGCTTATGCCCAATGGAAGCAGGGGTGGGGGAGGCTCAAGGCAGGATGAAACATGTACCGTTCACAGATTAGCTCTTTCATCTCACTGCTGACCTAGGACTCTGTACAGTGCTTCAGTTTTGGTGACTGTTCCTAAAGTGTGTCTGAATGGCCTCAGTTTTCTACTGCAGATGTTTCAAATTCTCTGAATTAACTAATTTGACTGCATCTGCCATTTCCTATCTTCCAAGAATTCCTCATATTTCTGGTGTGCTAATGATACCCTTTAGGGTATATGTGTGTGTGTGTGTGTGCGCGCGCACGCGTAGATGTTTTTGGTGTGTTTAACTACTACCATGATTCAATTATCATTTTTTAAAAATTTCTAAAACTGTACATAATTTTCTGAATAGGTAATATAGTCATCACATGGTTCAAAGCCACACTGGTCTCCTTTCTGCAGGCAACCAGTACGGTATTACTTCTTATAAATCAGGAGGAGAAAAGGAAAAGAGGAAGAAATAATACTCATGAAACAGAAGAAACTTTTAAATATATTCTTTAGAAGCACATTCTTCTCAAGTACACATAGAATATTTACCAAGATAAATCATATTCTGGGCCATAACCAAGTCTCAATAAATTTCAAAGGATTCAAATCACACAAGATTAGAAAAGAAAAAACATGTAAAATCAAAAACCTAACCATCTCCCTTAAGGAACAAGAAAAAGGAGAGCAATAAATACCTAAATCAAGCAGAAGTCAGGAACAACCAAGAAAGGAAAATTCAGTGAAATAGAAAATAAACAAAAAATAGAGAAAATAAATAAAACCAAACACAGACTCTTTAGGATTAAAGAAAAGATAAATTTCTAGACTGATCAGGAAAAAAGAGAGAAGGCAAATTACCAATATCAAGAATGAGGGAGAAGACATTACTACAGATTATGAAAAGGGAACAACATTGCTGTGATTAGTCATGGCAATGACTAGACTAGACCAGAATCATGATTAGACTAATTATGATTCACCTCTAGCACCTGGGTATGTTATTACTCCCCCAAATTGGGGTTCTCTTAGCAAGGAAGAAGGGGGTAAAATGGTTTTTAGATCAACTATCTGCCACACAGACTGCAACTTAGAATACATTAATTCAGGCAATTACTTTCTTATCTCACCAAGAATGGTGGTGGTAGGACAATTCAGACCAAACTGCAATGAGCACAGGATTTCTAGTATAATGGAAATGAGTAATACAAGAGGTGGTAGAATGGAGAAGGCAAAGAGCATGGCATATACTGGAACAAAGTATCTCTTTATAGTAAGTTAAAGAGATATTACAATTCCTAGTAAATAATTATTTATCTCTGTTTCATCTAAAGTTTACCCTGGGTATTTTTTCTTTTTTTTTTTTTTGAAGTATAGTTGATTTACAGTGTTGTGTTAGTTTCTGGATTTTAATACTTTAAAATACAAAACAGCAAAATGGAACAGTTTTAATGGAAAACTAATATAAATTCTAGATTTGTGGGGAATTATTGTTCTTACTACTTTATCTCATTTTAGTTATTAGTATGTACCTGGATCTTTATAATGTAATCTGTCTTTCAAAGTAATAAAAATGAATCTATAGAATTGAAAAGTTTCACTAACTTTAAATAGAATTCTTTATCATCCCTTCTACCTCCTCAGACATTACTCTAGAATTATAATGAAACCTCATCAGTTTATTTAGCTTAAAGACAGCTCCCTTGAAAGTGATCTCACCCTTAAACCAAACAAGTTCAAAACTTTCTAAGAGTTCAGGTTGCCACTTCTCAGATAGTAACAGGAAATTTCAGCCAACCTCTATATTCTTTCCCAATTGGCCCTATTATATTGCAAGTTCTATTAGGTTTTCTTTTTCTTTTCTTCCTGCCTTGTGCTCCAACTGTGTCAGCTACATGGTATGATGCTCAGGAGCACTTGATTAGGAATCAAAAGCCACGAGTTCCAACTCCAGTCAGAAATCAGGCGCATCATTGGTCTTTTTGGCACTCACAGTATTGGTCTACAGATGCAAAGAATGTCACCCGCTTTGCCTGTTCTAACGCATTTTAAAACAGTAAAAATAAAAATACAGCTAAGAGTATGAACCAGCCACCAGTTTTTCCATTTCAATCATATCTGGGCTTGAATAAGCATATTGTGATGTGCCTTTACTAATGGCCTAATAAGAACTGGCATAAGAAGCCTAGAGATAAATTGTTCCACGGTGAAACCCCAGCATAACCATCACCCATTAAATTAGGAGGGAATTGTGTTCAACACAGAGGGAGGGGAGGGCAGAGCAGGGAGACCTGGGTCCTACTTGGGGCTGCACCAATCAATATCTTGCTGTGGGGAAATGAGCAAACTGACAAGTTCTCTGAGGCTGTTATTTCCTTCTTTGTGAAATGAAGAGCTTGACCTATTTGGTTTTCCTGGACCCTATCACAGTTATAACAATGATTGGAGCCTATTCAATGAGTCCTTTCTTCAATAACAGAATGGAAAGAAAAATCAGGCTTTAGTCTATTCATGATGAACAGTGATTGGTATCAAATATTAGCTTTGGGAATGGGGTAATATTTTAACATTCAAATAGTAATGCTATGTTAAGTTATGACATTAGTGCAACCCTCTGAAGCATACAATTCAAGAAAAGGCGGAGCCCTCTTTGCTCTGCAGGTGGCTGTGTGTGCACTAGGGGAAGAGATGCCCTGTTTCAGCTTGATGGTACTTAAGACCTATGGCTGAGAATATAGAGCTATTGCAAAGTTCTAATTTCCTTTGCCACTGATTTTATTGTACCTTGGAAGTGGCTAAACGGAATCTTTTTTTAAAATTAATAGTCATTTTATTTATTACATCTTTATTGGAGTATAATTGCTTTACAGTGGTGTGTTAGTTTCTGCTGTATAACAAAGTGAATCAGCTATACGTATACATATATCCCCATATCTCTTCCCTCTTGTGTCTCCCTCCCACCCTCCCTATCCCACTAAACTGAATCTTATTTTTACAGCTGCTGATATTCCAACCATGAGAACCATGGTCAGAAGTCTTGCCCTGGGGGACGTGCACCCTAACACTAGAGGAACTGTGCCCTAACACTGGGGGAAAGGACCAGTTACCACCCCCAATATTAAATAAGCAGCCACCCACTGTAACAGAAATTGATTTACAGTAGTGGCCCCATCCAGATGGGAATCTCTGAGGAGTGCGCAGGGGTGGTGATTGGCTGCTGTATTTTATCAAATATACCATGAATTGAAATCTTCTTTTACTTCTTTGGAGAGAGAGGTTTAATACATTAGGCTAAGGAATATAATTCCTTGGGTAACAGGTAAACCCCTGTTCTCTGAATTCATAGCTAACCTCCTCCTAGCATGCCATGGGAGGCATGTGACACCATCTTTCAGATGAAATAATAGGTGCGTTAAACATTTACCAAGCAAAGTTGCTGATTTAGGGTTCTACTCAAATCCCAATTTGAATGTGAAAGTTTCATTCTCATCAATTCCACTGACTGAACGCCACTCACTATTGGATAACGTGAGCCATTTCTAACAGTAACAGTATTGCCTAGCAAGCAATCAGGCACTCCAAAGCAGTGGCACGGTGGCTGACGGGGCCACTAGGATCACCACTGCACATGCTAGGTTTGTTGGTCACACTTTCATAAATTCAAAGTTAGTGTTTAGACCCTAAGACCCTAAACTACTAAGGGGAGCTCCAAGAAAGCCACATGTAGGGTACCTGCAAGAGGAGAACACTAACAACCATACCCCAAGTGGACATCCGCTTAAGCAGTGGAATGGCCGATGTGCCCCCTGTGCCCACAGGAAGGGCAGGGTGGATATGAGGAAAAGCAAGGTGGGGAACAGGGTTAGCAATAGAGCAGACTCCTTCCAAGGATTAAAATGAGGGTATAAGTACTTCCCATAAGTTAGGTGGATACTGGGCAAAACTTGAGCTATGTTGCTGCTACTCTGCCCCAGAGGGCTGTTTGCCAGGCAGAGCACCTCAACAACGAGGAAGTGAGGTGTGCATACCAGGATAGGAGCCAGCTGGGGAAGGGTGCAAAAGAGGCCAGTACAGAGTCATGACTCCTATTCTTGGAACTGTGTTGTGGGGAGGCTTCTTCTAGGAGCCCTTGAAGAACACTGTGCCTCTCCCACCCAACTTATAATTAGGCCCACCAAAGAATTAGTGACAGCCAAGAGGGGGTGACAGCAATACCAATTAAGTTAGAGACATCTGTCCCCTTTTCCCTTCCTTCTCCCAGGTCCTCAAAATACCAGAGGAGAGAGAAATGGGAAGGGGCAAGGGTTAAAGAGCAGATCATGACCGTCTCCTTACTCCACGATCTTCAGGTCAAGGTCTAGCAGAAGCTGAAGGAGCAGAGGAGGAAACGGTGAGCGAATCCCACACTCAGGTTTCAAGTGGAAGAGATGGGTAGGAAGTTTTATGTCCCAAAGTGCCTAGAAAGGTATGAGATTTGCCTGCCTTCAAGGAACAAGAGTCTAGACTGTCAAACTAGAGTGGGCATGCAAGGCAGGGTCTTTTCAGACACCTGATTCATCCATCACTTATGTGACCTTAAACTCTGGTGGATATTCCTGTGGAACCCTTGAATTTCCACCAGCTCTATTAGGAGAACTCCTTCTGGCAAACTAATTCTAATGAGTACTGATGAGTTTTGAAATTCCACATGTGTCTTGAGGGTAATCATGGGTAAATAGCAGCATATTTGAAGGTTAAACAGGGCATCACTAAGTGGACATTGCTGCCTAAGATATGCAGAGTTACATTAAATCTATGGTGCAGATGATTCTACAAATGACAAAAAAATGGACCCCTCAGCCCCACCAGTACCCAGTCTCTGAGGGGAGGTCTGAAAAAAGATTAACTGGCATTAAGACAGGAAACGTGATGAGGTAACTTCAGGTCAAGGTTAACAGACTACTGGCATGGGCAGGAGAGACCCACACTGGAGCAAGTCCACTGCTTTGTTAATATTCAGGCTGAAACCCTCCAAATTAAGTTACTACCATAACCTGAAAGGAATAACTGAAACTACATAGGATTTATAATCTACAAAAGGGCCCAACTGCCAGAGAATAAAGTTCACCACAAATTTAAAAACAACATCGACAATAAAGTCAATAAAAACTTACCTTAAATGATCATATAATAGACAACATGCTGTCAGACCTTCCTGATAGCTCAGAATACCAATTCCACAAAATAACAGACTTTGGTCCTGTTTAACTTACTCTCAAGAGATCCCAAAAGAAACAGTGACAGGGCTTCCCTGGTGGCGCAGTGGTTGAGTGTCCGCCTGCCGATGCAGGGGACACGGGTTCGTGCCCCAGTCCGGGAAGATCCCACATGCCTCGGAGCACCTGGGCCCGTGAGCCATGGCCGCTGAGCCTGCGCGTCCGGAGCCTGTCCTCCGCAACGGGAGAGGCCACAACAGTGAGAGGGCTGCGTACCGCATAAAAAAAAAAAAAAAAAAGAAACAGTGACAAAGCCCATGGGAGCCCCAGGAAATACCCCTTGTGGCTGAAAGGGAACTTCACATTTGGCTCCTCCAAGAGGGTCTGGGATGGGTCCAGGGAAGGTGTGGAAAGATTGGATGGAAATGCATAGAGTATGACTGGGAGACAGCCAAACTGATGCCCCCTGTTTGGCCCCTATATGTCTATGCCCAGACTCGACTCTCTACCTTCCTAAATTCCCTCAGCTCTCAAAGGGCAAAGCTCTGAATCAGTGGCTCAAGGGCCATCAGTGGATCATGAGAAGCTAAGTGAAATAGGAGTTCCCCTAACAATGTCAAAGAATCCAAGTTTCTGCCTGCAGGTGTGACGAGTAATCTCCAGGGAACTAGTGACCAACTGTTAAATACCTCAGACACTGAGCACTTCTTGTTAATCACCACCTTCACCCACAAGTGTCTACATGCTATGTACGTCCTGCCGTGGGCTCTGAATTCAGAGATCCCCTATGTAGCTTTTGTAGCATATCCTAGTATGAAGGGGCACGGCATATCTCTTTCTTCAATTTCTCTTTTAATAATTTCCACACAAGAGAAATTTAAGGCAACACTTTGGAATGAGAGGTATTATCCAAAAAGGAATAGCTGGACTTAGACTAAAATCCTTGGACTTAGTTTCTAAACTGCAGACACAGCTTGGGGGAGGAGTGGAGCATGGAGTGCACAGGGCATGGGACAGCCCCACACAGGACAATCGTCCGCACCCCCACCAATACAACCCGCTGCAAAGCTTTTTGAGCATTCCAACTAAGCAGTTTTAGTTAAACTATTTGCTTTACAATCTAACAAAATGTAATCCGCTGATCACCTACATTAGAATCCCCAGGACTGCTCATTAAAGCAGATTCCCTGGCCCTATGGAGACCTGTGGACCCTGGACTGTGCATTATTAAAATAAATTTTTTTTAAATTTTGGAGTAATTTGAGATATACAGCAAAATCGCAAAGATAGTACAGAGCATCCCTCTGTACCCCTCACCCAGTATCCCCTCATGTTAGCATCTTACATTAGG
This sequence comes from Hyperoodon ampullatus, assembly GCF_949752795.1. Lineage (NCBI taxonomy): Eukaryota > Metazoa > Chordata > Mammalia > Artiodactyla > Ziphiidae > Hyperoodon > Hyperoodon ampullatus. The sequence continues at coordinate 34,407,891 of NC_136913.1, forward strand.
ATGGCACATTTGTTATAATTAATTAACTAATATTGGCCCATTACTATTAACAATGGATTTGGATTTCACTGGTTTTCCCACTAATGACCTTTTTGTTCCAGAATCCAATCCACATTGCACTTAATCGTCATGTATCTTTAGTCTCATCTGTTCTGTGACAGTTTCTCAGTCTTTTCTTCTTTTTCATGACCTTGACAGTTTTGAGGGGTCAGGTATTTTGTAGAATATATCTCAATTTGGATGTCTTCGGTAATTTTCTCATAATTCCATTGGGGTTATTGGTTTGGGGGGAAAATACCACAGAGGTGAAGTCCCTTCTCATAACATGCTATATATGACTTATCACTGATGATGCTAACTTCGATCATCCTGTCAAGGTAGTGGTTTGCCAGCTTTCTCCACTGGCAAAGTAAGTGGAGAAGTAAGGTATTTCCCTCCACTTTCCATACTCTAATCTTTGGAAGCAGATCATTAAGACCAAGCAACCCTCAAGAGAGGCAGAGAATTAAGCTCCGCCTCCTGGAGATGGGGGTATTTACATACACAGTTTGGAATTCTTGTGTACTGTAGATTTGTCTCTTCTCACCTGTTTATTCATTTATTTGTATCATTATGGACTCAGGCATTTATTATATGCTTTAGGTTATAATCCAATACTACATCAGTTATTTTGTTATTCAAACTGTTCTGCCTTTGACCACTGAGAGCTCCTTCAGGTTGGCTCCTGTGCCTCTTGGACATGCTCTCATTTGCTCTTTGAGTACTTCCTTACTTTCTGTTACTACAGTACACTTCAGCTCATCTTGTATTCTCCCTGCTCCAGCCCTTGAATCAGCCATTTCCCCCAAAGAGTCCTGATTTCTTTTGCTGTGGTATAGTATGAGAGACCCAGATCTCGGCATTGAGGGGGACTGCGCAGTTTTGAGAAGCAACCAAGCCGATTCTTAATGCACTCTCAAGTTTGAGGACAGCCATTTTGGAAAGTCAAGCACAAATAAACTAGAAATAATTTGTCAAGAAAAGTTCTGAAATGGTTGTTTTAAAGAATTATTACTATTTTCTTCATGTTAGTTCAAGATTAAAACTTCCAAAATGCAAAGTACCCTGGGGGACTTGTAGAGAGGAAAAGAGAGAAAACAATGGTACAGATCGAATAATGATTCTGAAATAAAGTGATTATAATTCAGCACCTAAAAACTAGAATAAAATATATTTATCAAAGGCTTTCTCTGTGCCAGGCACTAAGCTAAGTGCACAGCTCCAAACCTAATGCTGAGGGTGTAATTTCTCCTTTTTTAAAGGTACAGAAATTGAGGCCTAGAAAGGTAAAGTGTTTGCACAAAGCAATACAGTCAGTAGGTGGCAGAGCTGAGACACCAAATCAGGTCCATGTGATCTTCCAAGCAGAGGATTTGCATTCTGTTAACTACTACTGCTTATGTGAGTATGCAGGCTGTTTCTCCCAGATCTCAAATGCCAGGAGGGAGGGTCAGCTTATTCACTGTTGTATGTTCTGTGTCTGTTATACAGTAGGCACTCAGCAGATAACATCCGAATAAATCTGACCAAATTTCTACATTGGTGAAGAGGAGGACCATGAAGTATAACACATTTTCCTCTATTGTATCTTATAATTAGACTTATGTTCCAAATTAGGTAAGAAATTACCAAAAAAGAATTTTTACTGAAAGCATACTTCTAACTTCACACAGTTCAGATTTGGGGATGATGAAAATTAAGTATGAGTAAAACTGTCCTGAGTGATAAATTTTAGTAAACAAAAAGATAGTTAGTATGTAGTCTAAGACTAGAAAGCAAATGCCAAAAGTCAATAATTTTCTTCACTGCCTGGATTAATCAAGTGAACTTCAAAGATGATACTATGTTATTCAAATTCTTCTTAACACAGAGCAGATCCTTCTTAACATATAACAAACAATATTCCGAAATAAATGTTCTGAAATAGATCAAGGATCAGAATACCATTTCTATTACACTTACTAGACCAAAATCCCCTGATTACACCTTTTTGTAAATGGCATGGTTTCAATGGCATAAGCAAACTCAGATGACAGGCCTTAAACCATAAAGAAGGAAAGGAACCTAACACCAACATAATAAAAAATACATTTTAAATTAAGTCCACATCTATCAGCTAACTTGTGAACAAGTTTCAGATCACTACTTCCTGTGAATTAAATGTACTTCATAATATGCCAATCCATTCGTTCATTCCTTCATCAAATATTTATTTAATTCCCATTATGTGCCAGCACTGTCTCATATGCTAAAGACCATAGCTATGAACAAAACAGAAGAGAAACACTGCTGTCATAGAGCTAACAGTTCTGGGGGGAAGAGCAACAATAAACAAATACAACAAATAGATATCAAATGGTGGTAAGTGCTGGGAAGAAAAATAATCCTCAGAAGGGGCAAGAGGTTGTAATTTAAAGTAGGATACTTCCTCACTGAGAAAGTGAACTTGACGGGGAGTGATGAGGGAGCTCAGAAACATCCATGTGGAAGAGGAAAGAGCAAGTGCCAAAGCCCTGAGGCAGGACACGTGCTATGTGTCTGTAAGGAGCCACAAGGAATCCATAGAAAAGTGATTAAGGGGTGATGTGTCATAGGAGATGAGATAAAGAAGTACCTGCAGCCATAGTGGAGGTGTGGAGCGGAGAGGGATGAGGACTGATCGTTTAGTGCCTTGTGGGTGATTCTGAGCACTTGGATGTGTACTGAGGAAGACAGGAAGCCGTTACAGAGAAGACACTTTAAAGGACCGCTCTAGCCTGCTCTTTTGAGAATGACCTATGAGGAGGGGGACAAGAAGCCATACGAATGAGAGAGTGATGGTGGCTTGGATGTAAAGTGGTAACAAGTAGAGAGGCTGAGAGGTGGCTCTACTCTGAATATACTTTCATGTTAGAACCAACATTGTTGGCAGATGGAGTGGGGATATGAAAAAGAGAGAAGAGTCAGGGATGGCAACAAGGTTTGGGGCTTAGCAAAGAGATGGATGGATGAGTTACTACCACATACTGAGATCAGAAAGGCTGTGGCAGAAGCAGATTTGGAGGGAGGGGACACAAATTTGTCTACGTTTAGTTTGAGAAATGTATCCAATTCCAAGAGGAGATGTTGAGTAGGCAGTTAGTCACCCAGGTCTGCAGTTCAAGGTAACCCTCCAGGATATAAATTTGGGAGTTATTAGCATTTCAAGCCACAAACTAGGAAAGCTCACCAGGGGAGTGAGTACAGACAGAGCAGAGTTTCAAGAAATGAGGTGACTGCTGAAGGGAGATGTAGGGTGAAGAGAGTTTTTTTTCCTAAGAGGTGTGTAGGCTAATGAGAATGATTCTATAGAGAGGAAGAGGTGATGCTGGAGAGTGCAGAGCACTGCTTGAGCAATTGCTGAAAGAGTTCTTCTATTTGCTTCGAAGACTGCTGAAATGCAGCATCCTGTCTCTGAGGGCAGGAAAGGATACAGAGAAGCACTGACACTCATAAGGGCCAGAGAGGGAAGCAATAAAAACATCATCATTCACCTTGAAAGCAATAAAAGAGGTCGGTAAGGTAATAAGGTATACAATTAACACATAAAAATCAATAGCCTACAACATGTATCTGACAATGGATTTGTATCTAGAATGTACAGAAAACTCTCAAAACTCAAAAATACAAGAAAACAAACAATCCAATTAGAAAATAACCAAAAGACAGGAAAGGAGATTTCACAGAAGAGAATATATAAATGGAAAATAAGCATATGAAAAGATGTTCAACATTACTGGCCATTAAGGAAATGGAAATTAAAACCACAATGTGGTATCACTACACATCTATCAGAATGACTAAAAAAGGAAACACAGTAACAGCACCAAGTGCTGGCAAGTATGAAGAGAAACTGGTTCACTCAAACATTGCTGGTGGGAATTTAAAACGGTAATTTATACAATGACAGCTTAGTCTGTCAGTATCCTAAAGAACTATACATATACTTAGCATACAACAATTATACCCCAGAGAAATAAAAATTTATGTTCACACAAAAACCTGTACACAAATATTCATAGCAGCTTTATTTAAAATAGCCCCAAACTGGAAACAACCCAGATGTGAGTGAACAAGTGAATGGTTCAACAAACTGTGATACATCCATACCATGGAATACTACTCAGCAATAAAAAAGAATGAACTATTGATATACACACAACTTGGGTGAACTCAAGAGCATTATGTTGAGTGTAAACAGGCAATATTAAAAGGTTCCATATATATGATTTCATTTATATAACATTCTTGCAATGACAGAATTACAGAGGTGGGGAACAGATTAGTGCTTACCACAGGTTAGGAATGGTGGTGGTGGTAGGGGGTGCAACTATTAAGGGAGATTTTGTGCAAATGAAAGAATTCTGCATCTTAACTGTAGTGGTGGTTACAGGAATCTACACAAGTGATAAAATGGCACAGAACTATACACACGGATTGTACCAATGTCAGTTTCCTGGTTTTGATACTGTACTACAATTATGCAAGATGTAATGACCAGGGGAAACTGGGTAAAGGCCACATGGAACCTCTCTGTATTATCTTTGCAATTTTCTGAGAATCTATAATTATCTCAAAAGTTTAAAAAAATCTAATGCATCCTTGCAAGTATAACTTGGACCACAGGATTTCTTAGAACTCAAGTCAAATATATGGTTTATTAATTTTAAAAAATCAATAACCTAGTACATGAGTGTTCATAGCAGCTTCATTTGTAATAACCCCACACTGGAAACAACCAAAATGTCCATATACTTATAATGATATACTACTCAGCAATAAAAATGAATAACTATTGATATGTGCACTATGGACATCTGAACATAATCATGCAGAGTAAAAGAAGTCAGACAAAAGAGTGCATCAGGTATGATTTCACTTAGAAAACTCTAGAAAATATAAACTAATCTACAGTGACAGAAGTCAGATGAATCATTGCCTTGGGGTGCTCTTGATCATGGGGAGAGGTGGGAAGGAGGAATTACAATGGGGCAAGAAGGACCTTTTGGGAATGATGAATCTGTTCACTATCTTGACTGTGGTAATGGTTTCATAGGTGTATGCATATGTTAAACTTACCAAGTTGTATAATTTATATATGTGTGGTTAATTGTATGTCAATTATAACCCAATAAGGTTTAAAAAAAATCAATAGCTTACACATTCACAAATAATAACCAGTTAGAATATATCATGGAAAAGAACCCATGTACAGTAGCAACAAAGAAATAGTTAGGAGTCAACCTAAGAACCATGCAAAACTTGTATGATGAAAACAATAAAACATTCCTGAAAGAGAGAAATACTGATTTCAACAAATAGAAAGAAATCTCTTCTTGTAGAGGGTGATTTAATATCTTAAAGATGTTAGTTCTCCCTAAATTAATTTACAAACTGAAAGAAATTCCAATAAAAATACTGACAAATGATTTTTTTCTGTGCTAGACAATACTAAAATTTATATGGAAAAGCAGGCATGTAAGAATAGCTCACAAAACATTGAAAAAGAAGAGCTTATAAGGAGAACTAGTTCTAATTTATACTAAGTATACTGAAAATCTTCTATAAATAAAACAGTGTGGCACTGGCATTTGAGCAGAAGGATGGACCAATGGACTAAAATATAAAATCCTGAAATTGACTAGGCACATACTGAAATTAGGTATATGATAAAGGGTAATTAAATCACTGGGGCAAAGAGGGATTTCATAATAAATTGTGTTTGGACAACTGGATACCTATGTGAAAAAAAATCAGATCCATAACTCACACCACACCCAAGAATAAACTGTAAGTGAATCAGAGATCTAAATGTAAAAACTCAAAGATGTTAGAAGAAATTGGGTGAATTCCTCTATAACCAGGGCATAAGAGGATGGTTTTCTACTGATAAAAATCTGGATTTAATAAAACATTTCTTTAATTTATGGCTACAATGGAAATTAAAAACAATTGCATGAGAAAAATCCATAAGCAAAGTCAAAATATAAATGACAACTGTAAGCAAATATTTGAAATATATCACCAATAAAAGCTAGTATCTCTAATATACTTATTAAAAATTCAGGGAAAAAAAGACCATAAATCTGATACAAAAATGGGCAAAAGGCAAAGACAATTCACAAGACAGATATAAAAATGGCCCATAAACACATGGCAAAATACACAGCTTCACTCATAAGAGAAATGTAAATTGAAACAACACCAAGATACCACATCACACCCAAAAGATTGAAAAGAATGTCAACACTTTAAAAATACACTCTGCTGGTCAGACTGTGAGGAAATAGGCACTCTCAAATACCTGGTGGGAATGTAAAATAGTACAAGCTATACAGAGGGTACTCTGGCAATATCTAACAAAAGTACATATGCATCAATCCTTGACGAGCAATCCACTTCTAAGAATTTACCCTGAAGATATACTTCCAATAATGCAAAATTATTTACTACAGAATTATCTTTAATTGCAAAAATACTGGAACCTACTTAATGCCTAAATACAGTAGACTGGTTGAATAAACTGTGACACATCCTTACAAGGAAGTACTATACAGATTTTTAAAAATAGGATAATCTCTGTGAATACATATGGAGTGACTTCCAGAATGGATAGATGGATGGATGAATATAAATGTTTTCCCCCTCCCTATTACGATATGGGTATTAAAATTCTGAAACCACTGTATGTGTGTTGTAGAACTGGGCAAATGAGTTAATATATTGATGTTACTGAAAGTCAGGGCCCTCGTTGTGGAAGAATATCTACAAAGAATATCTACATCGCACCTAGAAATACAGAATGGGGAAAACAAAGAAGAACCCTGAGGGGTATTGGAATCGGAGATCAGCAGGATGAAGATGCAAGTCCATACACCACACACACGCACATACACACATTTATATGCATACATGTGTGTAATTATTTTCCTAGCTCTGTTGCTGGAAGGCCCAGAAGCAATGATACTCTGAGAGCAATGAGAACACTCTAGCTCCCAGATCTTGGTTTCTAAATATTATTCCTAACTATAAGTAAGAAAGGCTCCTCAGAGAAACAGCCAATTCCAAGACTGGGGCAGAGAAAGTACAAGATTATCCTGGAACACCTTGTTGGGCCAAAAAGTAAAAAAGTGCAAGAAAAACTGATAGAGACATGTCAAAGAGACAGAGAAGCCAGTTTGAAGAAACTTCCATTAACCAAATTTGAGACATTTTGATCAAAACACTGACAGCAATGCACTATAACTCACTGAATAAAATGATCTATGAAAGATAGATAAGGGGAAAGTTCCTGCCCATAGTGGAATGCCAACTAACAAACGTACACAGAATGATGGAGTCAGAAATCCACCATTTGGCGTTATATTAAACTACAACTTAATTGATTCAGTCAAGAACTATCAACAGCAGACATTAAAACTAGTGGGTAAGGTTGGAACTCATTTGAAAATACAAAATAAGGGAAACAAGACATAAAAAACCTGTGGACTGATTGCACTCAAGATCAACTCTAGGAACGAGTGGAAGGAGAAATTCTACTGAAAAGGAAAAATAAAGTTGATTTCTACTTGTATCTCACAAATCTTAGGACTTTTAATAAACCCGTTATACATATTTCTATGATAATCTGAACTTAAACTTAGCTGAGGGGGGAAATGTATGTGAGAGCAAAATGCCATGTAAGGTGGGCAGAAATCATGTCTGATTAATGTGTACGATCCACAGCCAGTGTATAATTACAAAGTTTATTTAAGTCCTGACATATTCCATAGTTCAATCTCAAAGTATTAAACTTCATGTAGTACTAAGAATGCTGTTTGATGATTGTGAAAATACTAGTACCTGGAGAAAAGCCTAATGACGTTTAAAGATGCTTGTTTTTAATAATGTTCTGGATTCAGAAAGGAAATTCAGGCTCAAAATTCTACATGCAATAAAAAGATTAAACACTAAAAAACCCCCCAAAAAACTAGTAGGTAGAAGTTTGGTGGAGAACAGAATATTTACATAGTTTCAAAGTATCTTCCCACTAAAGTTCTTACCTTTCCTTTAAAGGAGAATGATAAAGCAGGATGAAGTCATTAGCTTTATGAAAACCACAGCAGAATATCTAAAATTTGTATTTTTTGGAAAATCACAATTATCAAAAACTAAGTTCCATTTAAGTACATGAGCTAGTTTTTTATTAAAAACTGCATGCTACAAAGCACCATTTATACCATAATCCTATTGTTCTTATAAAAAATTATATACTAACAATAGGCTAGAATGATAAATACCAAAATTATAAAACTGATGGTGCTAAGAATTCAACTGATTTTATTCATTTTATGTTTTAACTACATTTTCAATTTCTCTACAATGAACATATATTAATAAGGAGAAAAAATGTGTAAAAAAAACCCTGCAAGAAGTAAGCAGATACAGAAGAAAAAAGCTGGAAAGAAATTAAAAAGCCAACAGTGCTTTGTGATTGCATAATGGCATCATGGGTGATGTATTCTTTTCCCTGGTTTTTTTTTTTTTTTTTTTTTTTTGTGGCCTCTCACTGTTGTGGCCTCTCCCGTTGCGGAGCACAGGCTCCGGAAGCGCAGGCTCAGCGGCCATGGTGCACGGGCCCAGCCGCTCCGTGGCATGTGGGATCTTCCCGGACCGGGACACGAACCCGTGTCCCCTGCATCGGCAGGCAGACTCTCAACCACTGTGCCACCAGGGAAGCCCCGGAAGGGTAGTTTTTAAATGATAGCAATGCACACAATTTGGGAATGCAGGTTTCAAATATACATCACAAAGGTAGGCAAATCTGTGAACATTTAAAAAAGATTGCCAATATACTTACAGTTTTTTCATTATTTTCAAAAGCTTCTCTTGCTTCTTCAAATGTGCAGACTTCTTCTTTGCATTCACGTTCAATATTGCCCTGCCTTATCTCTTCAAAAAGTCCATTAGCTCTTGGGTAGCGTTTTAATACTGAATTGGCTTTTTCTCCTGTGAGGAAAACTAAAAAGAGATATAATAATAAGAATAAAATTGTAATTAAAAAAATGTGGAAAGTTAATATACAAGATGAAATCTGCTAGATACTCTTTACAAAACATAGCCAACACCCTAAACCTCTTTCTCTAGGTCAGCAAAGTGACATTCAGCTCTCAACCACCAATCTGCTGTCTTCCTCATCATGTGTCACAAATGTGTCCTTTCAGTAGCAGTTGCCCTGGGCAGGGACAGCAACATGATTAACGATGTTATATCCAGACTTTAGCACATTCCTGCTAACCATGGGTGTTTAAATATAGCAATAATGATACCAGTACTTGTGCTCATTACTGTAAGAGGATGCCCCCAGGCATTCTGCTGTTGGACAGCAGCAATGAAATCAAAATCCAGTCTGTGGACTACCAGTCTTCGTCCCCCTAACTAAAAAAAAAATAAAATTCCAATTGACCTAATATAAACCCAGAGAACATTTACTTGTATGAAAGGAAGAGTTGACAAAATAATATCAAGAAATTAAGACAAATTTGGCCATAATTCATTTCAAGGGATATTAGTAATAATTTTGTTCTAAATGCACTTAAATATATTTTGACACTTTAATATATTTAACCCCATTTCAATGTCCTTCAGAAAAAGAAAATTGTTCTGCATGACTTATAGGGGCATTTCATATAAACATTCAAAATGCATATTTATGATACCCAGTAAATTAAGGCAATGGTTATATGCATACTCATGGGGAATTATTATTTTTTTTTACGTACAGATTCATTTTAAACTATACTTCAATTACATTTTTCTAAAACTGTCCTGCTTGTTTGGAGAAATAAATAGAATGCTACCAGAATTTAATCTTTGCTAATGCAAAGAAATTAGAAAATTCCCTAATCTTAAAGACCTCTGACATGAGAGAAGGCACATTACAGATCCTTCAAGATGTATTTAAAAAAAAAAATAAAGTCTACATTTTGCAAAAAACATTTTGAAGTAAAATAAAAAACGGTAAATGCTCTTTTAAAAATGGCCACAATCGGGGCTTCCCTGGTGGCGCAGTGGTTGAGAGTCCGCCTGCCAATGCAGGGGACATGGGTTCGTGCCCTGGTCCGGGAAGATCCTACATGCCACGGAGAGGCTAGGCCCGTGAGCCATGGCCGCTGAGCCTGCACATCCGGAGCCTGTGCTCTGCAACGGGAGAGGCCACAACAGTGAGAGGCCCATGTACCGCAAAAAAAAAAAAAAAAAAAAAAAAAAAAGGCCACAATAGCAATGAATTTAAGGTTTACCTCATTTTAGAAATGTGTATTTCACTTCATAGAAGATACGGATTCATTACTTAGGATTCTTTAAAGTATCCAAATTGATACCAATTAGATGGCTACATTGAAAACTACAGCAGGCCTTCCATAAGTGTTTCCTTCCTTCTGAACTTCAGAAGGGTAACCATCAATAAAAATTAATCACACAGTCATAAAATATCATTAGAAGAAATCTTAAAAAATAAAAAAATAAAAGGATGCTGTTGAGTTGGAGAGGAATAGTAGAGTTTTCTCTCAGTGCTTTTCACAGTTTAGCAGCATCAGAATCCTATGCTGGACTTATTATCACACATATTGCTGGGCCAACCTCCCAGAGTCTCTGATTCCGTAAGTCTGGGGTAGGACCAAGAAGCTGCATTTATAGTAAGATCCCAGGTAACACTGGTGCTGCTGGTCCCACTCCCACAGTTTGAAACCACTACTCAAATGGGAGCTCCTTAGAAAACTAGTTCTGAGGAAGGTGTTTATGGAATGCTGGGATTAACAAATTTAAAAAAGATCTTTTACTGCATGACTTTTCAGGACCTTTAATATGAATTTAATATATATTTTAAATCTCCAGAAAACAAACATGACACAGGCATGTGTCATATTTATTTGACTGTGGAGCCCTTTTTCAAGGAACATTTCACTGAATTAACAACTTCCTAGCCATTGGTTTTATTTACGCTATGACAAACAATTCTCTTCCATATAATAGGCCAACTAATTCATGAAGACAGTAACTGATTTCTCTCGAGGCTTCTCTTTTCTAGGATAAACATGTCTAGTTCCTTCATCTGTTGGTCATATAAAATAGATAAGAGTCTCCATACTGTCTTTACCTCATAAAATATTGTATTCTGCACTCAGTGTGGTCTGACAAATAAAAAACTGATCAGGGCTATTGGCTTCCTTGTTTCTAAACACAATAGATATGTCAATAAAGTCTAACGCATCTTTGGCTTTTGGGACAGTTTTCTTGAAATTAAACCAATCAGTAATAATGCATTTTTAAGCTTTTAAGAGGAAAAAAGAAACCTGAATTCTCCTAAGAGAAAATGTTATATACACTTTCTCCATAAAGGGGTCAAGGAAAGCAGCTAACTCTTGAAACCAGAAAGCAGGCCAATTCAGAAGGTTAAGCAACTATAAGGTAATGTATAGCAAGACACAGCCCTTCTTATTCCAGCCTAATCAAATTACCAAGAGCATTCCACAAGCACTTTCTGTGTATTTTCTTGTACTGGGAGGCAACATGATATAATACTGAGAACTCTAGATGGAATAAGCTGGCAAGTAGATTTTATCTCACCTGCCAAATGTGCTCAATTAGAAGATACCACGTAGAGTAAGAGTCCGACCAGTAGGAAAGATATTGTTACAGATTAGTTCCGTCTGCCATATATTAGGGAATAGGAAGTTGTGGCAGAGTATTTGCTGTTCCTCATCAAGGTAATTTGGAAATCTCATGGGTGATACCAGAATTGGGATTCTTTCTATGTGGAAACAAAATAAAGGGAAAGGTGGCAGCTTGGACCTATAGGATAAGATCAGACTATTTCTTCCTAAAACACTGGGCAGTTTCCACGATGCTAGGGCTTGTGTTTGGACTTAATGTTTGAAACGAAAGTTGATTACTTCCCTCTACCTCCTTCTCATCAAAATGTGTGAGTTACCCCACAGCTGTCCAGAATCATGTGTATGCCTTCATCAGAGATTACATGATGTGGCAAGTATACAGACTGTAAATTTACTCTGAGAACACAACACTGAGGTATTAATCAAACATGTTCTTTTCTCATTAAAGGACATAAAGAAAAACCTAAGCTGTTTTCTTTAGATTCAGTTAGGAAACACCCTTACTAAAGAAAATATTTAAACTCTAAGTCTGGTAAACACATAAATGACCACAAAATAAGTATATTAATTCAAAGAATGTAACTACTTTTTCATAATTTCAAAATAAATAGCTCTCATCCATGCTTTCTCTTCAAAAGAAAAGAATAAAAATAAATGAAATAAGATAGCTTCTCAAGTAACTGTAAATTACTGCCTTAAACCGAAATATGTAGTCATGTTATATATTTTTAATGCATTGCAGCATACTAAAACTGACATTTTAATGCCAAAAATCTTTATCTAGGCAAAATCATGTCCGTACATTTGCTGAAAAACAGCAGATGGTAAGGCCTGAAATTAACAGCCCACGTGGAAAATCTCTACTCCACTTATCTAATCAGTTCTCTAATCTTGGGTCTCGATTCATTGAAACAGCCATTATTTAAAGTTGCAAATGTTTACATTTTTCTTTTAAGTGAACAAAATTCCTTCTTTAGGACATATTTACTGAACACAGACTATGTACAATGAGATCACGACAAGTCACAAAGATGAGTAGGAGACTGCCTTTGACCTCAAGGTTCTTCAGTGCAAGAGATAATGAAGATAAAAGAGATACAAAAACAGCTCTAACACAAGATGAACAAGGTAGATGCTCTCTGAGGTCAGCAGGCAGGCGTACTTCTGCTGGGTAGGTGTGTTTCAGGATGGGAGAGGGACCTGGAGAAGGGCAATTGAAAAGTATATTTGGGTTGGCCTTTTAAAAATTGGCAGGATTGGAGCATGCAAAGATGGTGAGGAAAGACATCCTAGGAAAACAAAATAGTGAGTGAGGGCCTGAAATCGAATAAACCTATGGCCATAAACGAGGAATATAAGCTGGTCAGTAGGGCCAGAGTACACGATTCAAAAGAGGAAGAGAGGGAAATGAAACCGGAAAGGGGCCTGATAGCCATGTCATGGAGGCATTTAATGTTACGCTAAGATATTTAAACTATTCGACAGCATTCAAGAGTTTAGACCGATACTTCGTGGAGAATAACCTAGAAAAATGTATAAGTACAACAGATTTGGGGGTAGGATGAAGAGAAAATGGAGGGATAAAGGCAGGAAAAAGGCTACTTACAACAGACCAGGTTAAGAAATAATGAGATCATGCATTAGAATGGTGGCAATAGGAAGGGAAAGAAAGGGACAGATGTGAAATATGGGTGACCTCTTTGGCCACTACACCCATCATGTACCTTATTCCTCAGTCAAACCAAATCTTAACATCCTTCATATAGGTTCTTTTATGCCTCCATAATTCTGTACCTAATATTTCCTCTGCCTAGCAAACTCCTATTCCATTCAGATGTAACATCCTCTAAAAACCTTCCCCAGATTCTACTCCCCACTTCGTTAGACAGAGCTGCTACAGACTCTCAGTATTTACGTATACTTCAATTATAGCAATTAACTAAACTATATTATAATTTTAATTTTTGGTATGCCTATCTGGTTCCCCCTCAAGACTTGAGGGCAGGGCCCATGTATTATTAATATTTTGATCCAACATCTGTCTTTCATAATACCTAGTAAAGACCTTGGTACAGAACATGATTCAATAAGTGTGGAATAAAGGAAAAGGCAGAATGGGAGAAACTTGATATCTGAATGACTAGAAGCTGGGAAGCCATGGACCATGCCTCTAATTATGAGGCAGCATCGCAAACTTAATATATGATTATGAAATCAATACATTTACTGCAAAGTTTCTAGTGAGACAGCACTTGAATATCCTTTTGCAAGAGAAACTACCTTTTGAAATTTGTACAGTACTTCTGTTTGGGCTCTGCTTGGAGCACATTTTTTTTTTTTTTTTTTTTTTTTTGCGGTACGCGGGCCTCTCACTGTTGTGGCCCCTCCCGTTGCGGAGCACAGGCTCCGGACGCGCAGGCTCAGCAGCCATGGCTCACGGATCCAGCCGCTCCGCGGCATGTGGGATCTTCCCGGACTGGGGCACGAACCCGTGTCCCCTGCATTGGCAGGCGGACTCTTAACCACTGCGCCACCAGGGAAGCCCTGGAGCACATTTTTTGTTGTTCTGAAAGAACCACTAATTTGCGGTAATACTTATGTAGAGGGAGAGTAGCTGGACAACTACTGCTGTGGGAAGAGGGCACAGTCAGATGCTTTTTGGCTTGGCAAGGAACTAGCACCTTGGCTCTCCAGGGTGCTGCAGTGAATTCATGAAGAATGTGCAGGATATTTTACATTTTTGGAGAAGTGCATTGATACTTAACATCTGTTGGATACCACACAAACTATGAGCTTAAGGTAATTCACAGTTTCATTATTAGATAGTTCTACACTCCTTTCCTTTGTGAAACTGAATTTTCGGCTATGATTTAAAAAAGAAAGTACTGTGTTTGACAAGAAGTGAGAAGGTTTGAGAAGTTGTGCGGTGCCCAACAGGTACACACATCCAATTAGTAAGTAACTGCATGGCTATTTAAGATAGAAATATCGAAACAAAGCGAGTCACATGAGCTTTTTGGTTTCCTAGTGCATTTATAAAAGTTATGTTTACACTATACTATAAAGTATGCAATAGACTATTAAGTATGCAATAGCATTATGTCTTTAAAAAGCAATGTACAGGGCTCCCCTGGTGGGGCACTGGTTGAGAGTCCGCCTGCCGATGCAGGGGACACGGGTTCGTGCCCCAGTCTGGGAGGATCCCACATGCCGCGGAGCGGCTGGGCCCATGAGCCATGGCTGCTGGGCCTGCACATCCGGAGCCTGTGCTCCACAACAGGAGAGGCCACAACAGTAAGAGGCCTGCATACCGCCAAAAAAAAAAAAAAAGCAATGTACGTACCTTAATTAGAGAATACTTTATTGCTAAAAATGCTAACTATTACCTGACAACACAGGGTTGCCACAAACCTTCAATTTGTAAAAAACCACAATATTTGCAAAGTGCAATAAAAGGAGGTATGCCTGTATTATTTTTTCAAATGGCTACCAAGCTGTCAGGATATAAATACCTATTAAGTTGTTTGGACCTAATTACTTAATAAATGGAACTATTAGGCATTTCTTTTGGCCTATGGCTGCTGTGAAAAAGTCACTGCAATAACTAAGGGTACCTTAAACTCAGAAAGTTTGGGAACCTCTGACCTAGGGGTTCTAGAGGCTGATGGAGTCCTGCCACTGCTCTCCCAAATACATCTGGCACACCATGCTTGAATGGGCTGGGAAGTTCCTTCTCTTTGAGGAAGGAAACGGAGATCCCTTTTTACAGTTACTGAAACCTGTCACATGGGTTACTGTGGCCCTGATAAGAGCTAGCAGGAAAAGAATATAGTATAGCCCCCCGCATCCAGTCACACCCCTCAACTGTAGGTTATCCTAAGGTCTCCCTCAATTAGCCACTCTGGTTCTGTGAGCTTGCCTGGGAAAGAGACCAGGGAGATGAAAATGAAACAACAGGGTCACTAGGTAGCCGGAACACCGGGCAATCGGGCCTCCTGTGTTACGGAGCGAGCACAGGTGAGTGAAATGCTGGGTAGAAAGGTGCCCTCCTCTTCTCCCAGCACTGCTGGTAATTACTACCAGCCCAGCAAAGGCAACCTATGCCACAGTTCACAAAGTGACTCCTCTACTGTCCTTGGAATTGTCCTGGGTACCAGAAAGCCTGGTTTGAGTGCCCTGGTTTTAATGTAAGACTAATCGCTGGCAACAACAGCAAGAACGTGAAGAGCAAGAGAATGGGGACTTCCTACAAATGCACCTAGCATTCCATTATCTTTCTTCAGTGCAGGAGGCAGGGCACACTCCTCTCTTTGTGGGAGAGGGTGAGCTTCATGTCCTACTACTCCGCCATCTTGATTGCTCCTCCCAGGGCGTACTCCTCTAGACCTAAGGTGCAACCCTAGAGTTCTTCAATTTCCCATGGGAATAAGGTTGGCCAGGGAAGGAAGACAGACATTCTCATATTTCCAGGGGCTGTGGCTATTTAATCTGAGTAACGAATGTGATCTCATTGGTACTCCAAGCTTGTTAAATGGTACACAGCAGTTACTCATTTAGAAAGTAAGAAAAAGTTGTTAAAGCAAACAGCTATGTGAGGAAAGCAAAAACCCTACGCTTCCCTTCCTCATCCGTAAAATTGGAATAACAGCACCGACGTCATAGTTAAAAATGAGGTAATGGACATAAAGTGCTTTGCTCAGAGCCTGGCAAAAAATGGAGCTCAATAAACAAGAGTGTGATTCATTGTCACCATGAGAGCTGTCATGGTGGCAGTTATTCCATTAAAGGAAAAACAAGAGATTTACCAAGATGATACAAAAAATACACTTAGAAAATAAAGAATAAATGATCAAGGATAGGGTTAACTTTCAGTGAGT
This sequence comes from Hyperoodon ampullatus, assembly GCF_949752795.1. Classification (NCBI taxonomy): domain Eukaryota; kingdom Metazoa; phylum Chordata; class Mammalia; order Artiodactyla; family Ziphiidae; genus Hyperoodon; species Hyperoodon ampullatus. The sequence goes on from NC_136913.1 coordinate 34,424,479, forward strand.
CTGTATGTTTAACTCCAGGGATGCCTAGAAGTTTGGTTCCCTTGGTCAAGATTGGGATGAAATGTACTAGCTTTATAAAGTGCTGTTTAAAGCCCTTGGAGGCACTCTGTACTAGCTTGTCTACACTGTTTATTGAAAATGTATAGATTGATGGTTTGCACTGATGGTATGCAGCCTAATTTCATCTGTATGACCATTGGGTATCAAAGATTCTCAGTAAACATGTGCCTTGGCTCCCCTGAGACCAAGGTTATCTTGCATGTATCTCGACTGTTCACAATTAGAAGAAAAAGCATGCCCTGTGTGACTAAAAATGGCCCTAGGAGCCATCTTTCTCCTGCTGCACCATACCTTTAGCCATTATTAAAGCCTTATGAGAGTCTCATAGGTCCTTTCAATTGGCTAATGTTGAGTAGTGCCTACTTTGATGAGTCATAAATATTTTGAGGATATCATGAGATTTAAAAGTTTCAGAAGTTCTTCAGAATGTAATTAAGGACTATTTCTGGTCCTTATTTAGAAGGACTTGATTTTGTAAAAAACTCATAAGCAAGTATCCTTTACCATACCTTATATGTTTACTTTTATTAACTTCAACTTTGATTAAATGTATGCTGATAGTCTATCATCATGAGAATTTTAATAATAGATCACAAAGAGGCTCTTAAGAAGGACAGATTAAGAAATGAAAATCATACACATGACAGATATATATGTTCAGTGAATCATGAATGAGTTGCTACAACAAAATATACTAAATAAATTATTTTCCATTGATACTTGGGTTATTTGATAGTTCAGGTAGCTATTCAATATTTGACATAATCACTGTGGATATTAAGGACAGTAAGACATTATTTATGCAGAAGTCACTCAAATAAATCCAGTCTCATAAACTGAGAAACAAAAGATGACCAAGGTCATGCATTATAACTTATCTTATGTTTTACCTACAGGTGAGCCTCAGCTCCCTTAGACTAATCAAGGATCAATTTACTCAACCCTCATCCACGAGCCTGGCTATAAGACTTGAAAGCCTCACTGCACATTAAAGCTGAGAAGTAGAAGGGACTGGGGTGGGCTGAACTAGATCAACACACTGACAGCAACAAGAAGTGAAAGCTGATGAATCTGAAGACAAGAGGAAAGACAGACAGAAGGCCCTTTGAGGGTTATTTAGAGTAGGTCCTAACCCTGCTCACACTAACAGCTCCCAAAGCTGTAGGCATCAATGATTATGTTTATGATGGTGAACCTGAGTCACCAAGAAAGGACCACATGATGTTCACGATATTGTTCAAGAAGGCAGTAAGGTATATTATGTATTTTAGAACTATTTCCATAAAAATAGTTTTTAAAAAGTTTTTTTAACAATTTAAAAAGGTGAGCATGAGCAATCTGCAAAATGTATTTAGTCAAATGGAAAGTTCATTCCTAGACAGTGTTGTGTAAATGCTGGTGTGCCACAGACTGAAACTATAATGAGTCCACATGCTAACCAGGAAGCTGTTTCTTTTCTGAATAAATCTCTAATATCTTGTTTAGTTGTGAATTTCTCATAAAAGACTGCATAAGATGCTAAGCTATCCACTTATTTGAGCTTTCTGTTAGTCATATGAAAACTGCCTTTTGAGGCTATCTTGTTGAAGTCTGAGAAAGCCAATATCCATTCACCACTTTCACTAACCCTTTATTGAAACAAATGAAACTGCAGGCAAAGAGAAGAGTATGGTAGGGTGAAAAGGTCCTGAATTTGTAGTCAGGTATTCGAATTCCTGTCCAGCTCTGGCACTAACCTGGCTGCATGATTCTGCATTTGTTGCTTAATTTATCTGGGCCTGTCTCCTAATTTGTGAACCTAAGGTGTTGTATGTATGTGATTTCTTAGGTCCTTTGAGCTGTAACTGTGAAGTTTTATACTTGGAAAGATTTTTGTTAAGTGGGAGTAGTGTATCACATCCAAATTCTTTGGGGATATGAACACACTATTTTTCAGCCAAGAAACCACCATCCCCCAAACCAACAACAACAAAAAAAACAAACAAGAAGCAAAAATCAACAAGAAGCGCACCAAATCCTGCGTTCAGATTTATATACTATAAAAGAAAATCTTATGAAGTGTCATACTCATAATTCTTTGTTTTCTTGCTTCTAAGCCATTTTGATACCATCATTTACTCAGTTGTGTGTGCATACGATGCCTTCAAGGTTTTTTTCTGCTGAAATGGGTATTAAATAGGCATTTCTTATCAGACTGATGGATATAACTTTCCCTAGAAAAACAGTCTCACTAAAATTCTAAAGTGACATTTCACCTCCTAAAAACCAATATTATGCAAAATAAAAAGATCCTATTTGGATTATCTTCCTATTAGTTATGGAGGTGGAAAAACCAGATTACTTCCCAATTGTATTTCACCACTGTAACCTATTTGTGGAAATTAAAGGTTAATTTTTTCATAGAAGGTAGGTTTGTAATTCAGAATTTGTTGTACAGTGGTGCTCATGTGCCCAAACAGGTTGTCACAAACTTACAGCTTAGTTAGAATGGCATATAGTACATGTATTCACAGGAACTAGGAAGCTAAAACCCACTCAAGGACTGAGATATTTGAAAAAAATAATGTGAAGTTACAGGACTGAGCTAGTGAGAGTGGGGAGCCTCAGGGTTTGAGAGAAGAAGTAATTAATATCTTTAATATCCTGAACCTGCTTCTTAAGGACAATGTAGTGGTTATGATCACTACCTAAAACTTTAAAAAAAGATATCTTTGTGCTACCGGAGGTATGCAATGAAACGCCAGACGATAACAGGCAGGTTTCCTGGAATAAGTGTGGAGAAAATGCCAGAAATGGATTTCTATAAGAGAGAAGACAAAACAGGTAACATACGTCTATAAAGTCAATATTTTTTAAAAACAAAACAAATATGGCTCCCCCCCCCCGCCGAGTGAGTCTTGCTAACTCAATATGGTTTTCTTAAAAGCCAAATTTTACATCAAATATTCAGATGTCTCTTGTCTAACGATTTTACGCTTTATAAGGAATAATGAGATACAGAGAAAAGATCTAATAGATTCTCCCACAAAGGAAGGTAAAAGGCCAAATTTTCTTTGAAGGAGTTCTACAATTCATAACGCCTTATCAAAAAGAATTCTTCATGAAATAAGGATGACTGCAATCAAGTTACTAGCAATTGCAATAATTGGTTTAAATGTATGGTATGGTACTCTAACACATGATATTTATAGACTAGGGGCTGTGCCTTACCCACAGGAAACAAACAAATATGGAATTAGAAAATGGTCTAATTTGCACAAAATTAAGCACACAGTCAGGTGGAATCATGAAAACACGGGAATTCCAAAGATAGGTATTTCTCCTATCACTAGTGCCTCAACTATTATCAACAAGAATATCGTTAGTCTTAGAGTTTATAGTTGTCACGACCATAAAACTTTGTTTTTAGCTTATGGATCTGATTTACACTGATTACAGTTCTGTCCCATATGGAAGAAAATGGAAACAACTATAACAATCACCAATTTAATGGGGGGAAAGGCATGTAGAGAGACTCAGCAAATATGGAATACAGTTTTAAATACATAACTCTATGTTATAATCAATGCTTCACAATCTGTCAACATAGACAGTATGGTATTATCTATGTGATAGTTAGCTGTAATCTAGATGTTAGGAGTGAATAATTGTCCTAATAGAACACATACTACATTTAATCAAAAAGCCACATTTCAGAGGTGGTTGTTCAGACAGCATTCAAAGATAGTATTCAGCTATCTTTCTCTTCTGTGCACAAACAGCAGAGCATGATGGATTTCAGAAATGGAGTCTCATTGACAAATTAGTGCCTTTGTTAATTAGCACATGGATTTCAGAAATGACTTTTCGCTGGTGAAATCAATGTTATTTATACGTGAATTTGCTCTAGAAATGATAGAATTCAAACTTTCGCTTGCTCTGTCTGAAGGGGAGGTACTACATACCAGGAGTGCTCTCTTTTCCTCCCCTTCTCTCATAGTGGCTCCTCAGGGACCCCTTTAGAAAACCTGGAGCTTCACTGAGCAACACTGGAAACCACTGATCCATCTCAATCCCTTCATTTTACTGACAAGAAAACTGAAATCCAGAGGTTAAGTGACTTATCCAAGGACACAGCTGCTTGATTATAGACCAGGACTGCACCTTGGTTTCTAGAACCATAACAAGAAAATTTCACATACTGCTGCGGTATGGGAAAGTCATTCTGGCTTATATATGATTTAACTCGAACTTTATGGTAACTAAAACAGCCTGTTTGTGGCCTATCAAACATGCATTGTACATCTGCCTTAATCCTTAAAGAAAAGGGTGCATTGGCCAGAAGTAAAAAATGTCCATGTTAAAAATAAAGATGAAATGCCTCCCTTCCTGGGTCACCAATGCTGCTATGCCTTCAGTGACAAGACTTCCTTCCCAGGTGCCAAGGCCATACTGAGTCCCTGTGTATATGCTGATGTGTTGTGGCTGTTGTTTTGAAATCTTGAAGGAATGTATCCCTGACTTCTTTGATGTTCTTTGTTCTGACAAGATACAAAACTGTGCTGAAAACCATGTTTCTTCAGACTAGTTACTCAGAGTTATCTGAGCTGCTGTCTACTGGGCTACAGTTCTTAGTTTGGCTCAAATAAAACTTCTTTTTGTTCCTATCATAGATCAGTTTATTGATTATTTCTGTTGACAACCATATGCATTTGTCCCTCTGTAGCCATGGGGGATTCATTGCAGGACCCCCTATGGATACCAAATTCTGCAGATGCTCAAGTCCCTTATGTGAAATGGCATAGTATTTGCATATAACCTATGCACATCCTCTCATATACTATAAATCATCTCTACATTACTTATAATAACTAATACAATGTAAGTGATACATAAATAGTTGGAAACACAATGTAAATTCTACGTAAATAGTTGCTGGCATGCAGCAAATTCAAGTTTCACTTTTTTGAACTTTCTGGAATTTTTACTTTTTTCCAATATTTTTGATCCATGGTTGGTTGAATCCATGGATGTGGAACCTGTGGATACCTGCAGACACAGAGGGCCAACTCTAGTGCTCTCTTTTAGACTTGAATTACTTCTATGAAAATCATAATATGTTAATTATGGCTTATCTCTAAAGATTTCCTTCCCTTTATTCTAAATCAGTGGTTTTCAATCTTTGGAGACATTGCACCCCAGGGAACATCTGACAGTGTCTGGATACATTTTTGATTCTCACAACTTGGGGGGGCAGGTGCCACTGGCATGTAGTGGGGAGAGGCCCCACGACAAAGACTTACCTGGCCCCAAATGTCAATAGTCACTCCTACATGTATGCCCCAAAGAACTGAGAACAGATACTCAAACAAAAACTTGTACATCGATGTTCACAGTAGCACTGTTTAGAACAGCCAAAAGGTGGAAACAACACAAATGTCCACCAACTGATGAATGACTAATCACACTGTAGTATATTCATACAATGGGATATTATTCAGCCATAAAAAGGAATAAGGTACTAATACAACATGGATAAACCTAAAAACCATTATGCTAAGTGAAAAAAGCCAGACACAACAAAAGGGCACATATTGTATTACTCCATTTAAATGAAATACCCAGGATAGGTAAATCCATAGAGCTAGAAATCAGATCACAGGTTGCCAGGGCCTGGGAAGGGAGAAATAGAGACTGACTGTTTAATGGGTAGAGGGTCTCCCTTGGAGGTGATGGAAATGTTTTGGTACAAGATAGTTGTACTGCATTGTGACTGTACAAATGCCACTAAACTGTACACTTTAAAATGGTCAATTCTATGTTATGTGAATTGTTTTGCCTATATTATGTGTTTTGCCTCAATTTTTTAAAAAAAATGTCAATAGTGCTAAGGTTGAGAAACCATTCTAAACTTACGTACCAAAGTTATTTTCTTCTTGAATACGTAAAAGGCAGAGAGGACTGCATCAAAGACAAAAAGCATCAAGCACTATAATGAGTTAAAAAAAAAAAAGCAGCCTGACCCTTAAATAGTAAGCTCATTTTTTTTCTGATAGGAAAAACTTGCCAGGAAAAAATAATGGCTGTTGTCAGCCCCAAGCAGATTTGTTTTACTGTTATAAAATTATGAAGCTTGACAAGGGTTTACAATAAATTGGTGACATCATCTGAACTGCAGAGGCATGAATATGCTACCATAATAGAGAGACTCTCAGATTTAATATAGGCCAGAAAATGAAATAATTGTCTTTAAATGTGTGCCTTCACTTGAACTGTAAACCTGGGAGCTGTCAAATAAAATCAGGCACTACATTACGAGACAGTCACTTTACAAGGCTTGTCAGTTTGAACACTCATTCCCTGTTTGAAAACATGGAGCTGTATGCTCAGAATGAAAGTTCAGGATTGGCCTCAACTGAACAGTAGTTCAGCAGTGACTCAAAGAGCTTAGAAATTTACTGTGGTAGCTATAAACCATCTTTCCTTCCATTAAGTCTTAGTAAGTGGAGGGGACATGTTTGGGTTCTTTGAACTAAAGGAGCCAAGTACATCCAGTGACCCAAAGGAATGATGCTGCTATGTTTTAATAATAATAAAAAAAGAGTGTAACTGGTAGCACTGTCTCTGTTTCTCTATGGCACAACAGTATGTTCATGTATACTAGGACATCAAGGGCATGTTACCATTAAGCATGGAAAATGAAGATGAAACTGACTTTGCAGATTAAGAATTTATAGACCTAGGGTTACCTACTAGGCTAGGTAAAAGCTATCTCCAAAGATTGAATACTGAAAGAGGAGAAACAGAAACAAATGCTAAGGTATCTTTATATTTTTATGTTAATTATTCTTCACAAATAAGGCCTGTCTGCCTGCTATCATTCAGCTATTCCAGATATTGTTTTCTACACAACAAAGCAAAATTAATCAGTTTGAAGATTCATGGCTAAATATTATTCCTATTTTGTAAAAGATGAGTAGGAACATCTTGTGGTTTGCTATTATTGAGGAAACATGATGAATTTCTTCCACAAGCTTTGTTATTAAGGTAAAGACAGTGAAATTAGCCATCATAACTGCATATTAGAGTAATAAATACCATAAATTGCTGCTATAGCACTTAAAATATGCAGTAAGAGAAGTGTGTTCTGACAGAAAAAAATCAGATGGAAAATAGGTGTGATTCAAAGTCAAATTCTACTCAAACACTGTAACAAAAACAACAACCCCCAAATTTTTTAGCAAGACAACTCCCAAGAAATTGCTTTGTGGAATACTGAGACTTTTGTCATTTTATCGTGAATGTACCAGTTATTCGGGGGGAGGGGGCGGGGGAGGGGCGGGGATGAAAAGGTAGGATAAAGTTTTACTTTCCATCTGAAGATGATTACTGATAAATACTCTCTAGTATTATGTACATAATATTTGGTAAGCCTATATATACATATTTGCAAAATCCTTACATTCTCTTCTTTGTGAAAATGTTAATTCTCTACTAAAATATTACACATAATTTTATTTATACATGCTGTTGTTTTTTTGTAACAGCATCTCCCCTTGTCATCTACATGCTGTTCTGGTATTCCATGCTGTATTTTATTCTTTGTGTTATGAAGAACCACAAATATAAAAACCTATCAGTCAAGAAGGGTGACTTTCATCACAGAAGTGGTGTCTTAGGCCCCTTACTTTGGGCACCTCCCACTGTGGGCTGTGTACAGCAAGCTTCTGAGTTGAATTATCTTGTTATCTAGCTTGGTGACTGCCAGTCACTGCTGCTGCCTCTGAATTACTGCAGCCATGGACCACCGCTGCTCAGAGGATTTTTTTGTTTTGTTTTGTTTTTGCGGTACGCGGGCCTCTCACTGTTGTGGCCTCTCCCGTTGCGGAGCACAGGCTCCGGATGCGCAGGCTCAGTGACCATGGCTCACGGGCCCAGCCGCTCTGCGGCATGTGGGGTCCTCCCGGACCAGAGCACGAACCTGCGTCCCCTGCATCGGCAGGCGGACTCTCAACCACTGCGCCACCAGGGAAGCCCTGCTCAGAGGATTTTGATACTTGAGGCACTCCACTATCTGACACACGTGTTTTAGCTCTTACCATAAATGTTGATGAACACTGAGCCATTTCTCTTTTCCTATCTGCCCACTCCCCCATGCTGTGAGAAACATATGAATATCATCGTAATTCTAAGAAAATATTTTCTTCCATACCTTTCACAGCATCAGATAGCTCCTAAGTTTTTAATCAACTTTATACACTGCTGATGACTAGGGTGCTCAGAATACAATTTGTTGGAAGAAAATAAAAACTGGATATGACATAAGGAGACCTAGGTTTGTCTTCTGACTCTTCATTTATAAACTGTGGACTTTAGATAAGACTTTCTCGCATAACCCTCAGTTTTATAATACATAAAATGAAGATAATAATCCCTATTTACATTATAGGGTTCTCTTACAACTCAAATAAGATAATGAAGGAGAAATATGTACGAGTTATGAAATGCTCTACAGATACTTGTTAATATCAAAATAATTATATATTCATAAAAGTCCTGAATTCTAGCTAAATACTAAATCCCTATATAGTAAATAGGATTTCAATGCCACATACAATGGACACAATTTGTAAGAATTTGTTTATGAATTTTTTCATATCACATAAATAAAAGAATGATTCCTCTAACATATTTATAAATAATTTCTTCATCCAGTATCAAAGAATACTAAAAGAAATTCACCTCAATTTCATTTTAATTTTTCATCTATACTGTATGGTTTCCCAGCTGTGTTCTTTGTTTTCATGGCTCCTTAATTAATGAGGCTAGTGCCGTGTCTTTGTGATATTTTCCTCTGCTGTCCCTTTGTATGACACATTGAGCTATGTTTGTGAGAATCTTTGCCAAATCCACTAAAAACTCCATTGTACACTGCCAGAAAAGGAAAAAAAGAGCCCACAGAAGCACCTTTTTTTTTCACTAAGCATCCTTTTTTTCAGCAATTAACAAGTATAATCAGACAAGCTAAGTAAAGCTTAGAGTGTAAAGGATAGATTCTTTGAGATTCAGGATTTTAAGGATGTTTTTAAAGTGCTTAACACAGTCAAAATGCTGCTATTACACGCTTCCATGTGTTTGTAAAAGTAGTATTTCTTTTGAAGTACTTCCCTTATCTCATCTCCAGGTTGGAAACATGCCCATCTTTGCAGATTACAGTACCATGCCCTGTCCTTTAGCAAGAACTCTATTAATTACCTGACCATTTAAACAAATACTTGGTGGGGTGCCTTTTAAAGCAAGCACCGAATGATCTCCCTGCTAATAACCTGATGACCATTCTGAAAAGGAAGAATGAAAACAAGAAGTAATGTGTTGCCCTGTCTCAGTGCAGCTTTCTTCGCCATATGGCCATGATGAAATCCAATCATCACAACATTCTCCAAATTCACTTGAAGCTTGGAGAAAGTGAGGATTAAACCATGATGAGTCACTCTGGAAGGTTCTGTCGACAGCTGACTTGGAGTTAGGACGTGGTATGGATTAGTCCCAGAACTTTGACCAGTTTTTTTTATTTAGTCATTTTAAAAAAATTTCTAAACTATCAGAGATTGGTATCTTTTGTGAAGGTTGGGAAAGAACCAGAATACCCAGGGAAGCATTGGAGAAAACACACAAAAGCTGGCTCATCAAGGTTCAGGAAGATATTTTCTATCTATAATCCTTGGGGCTGCCTACCAGGGCCCATACTGACATGGGGCGAGAAAGATGCCTAGAGCATAAACATAAGGAAGCACTCTCTGTCACCTGCACAACCCTAGTCCCAGCCCTGCTGCCTACAGAGGCATCTGATCAAATAACTTCATTTTAACTACTGAAAGACATAACCAATGAAGATATACTTATTCAGTAAGGACACCAACGAACATACCACTGCACACTTCCATTATACTTCAGAGTTCTCAACACGCTTTCATATATATTATCACATTATGACAACCACAATCTCCTGAGGCTAATAGGGCAGAATGTTTTTAATCCCAACTCAGAGATGAACAAACAAGTTTAGGGGAACGGTAGGATTTGATCAAGATAGTAGAGGTAGAACTTGAATTCAGGTCTTTGACCTATGTCCAGTACTCTTCTCATTATACTTACCCAACACCAAGTCTTCCTCTGAGGTCCTTTATAGCATCAGATTTTTATGGTATACATTGATTAGAATTATTTATGAAGTCACTGCAGTGGCTGGTTATTAACAACTTAACAAAGAAATGACCTTAAATTTGTCTATTGTTCACTGCCCATATAATAGCCTTATGAGAAAGGAAAAATAAAAAGAATTCATCTAATGCTTCTTAATGCCAGGCTTAAACATTTTAGGGGCAACCAAAGCCATTTATAAGTCAACCTCACAGATGAATTTTTTACTACTATCATTGGTTGCATAGTACAATCATATTTTTGTTTATGTTATTATCAGCAAGGCTCAGAAACCATTAGCAGCATATGGGTTACTTTGCTAAGAGTTGTAAAGAAGCTGGGATTAGGGCAGGTTTATATAATATCAAGTTTGAGCCTTCTCTCCCTGTACTGGAAGATGTCCAGAAAAGAGTAGGCGAAACAAAAGACCCTTTCCAGTGAGCAACATGAGATCTGTTGGTCTTTTTATGCACAGCCCTGCTTCAAACAAAACCTTTCTAACACTAACCAGAAATATGATTTAGGTGTCCACAAAAAAAAAACCCCAAATACAAGCTTCGAGTTGCAAATCGAATTTCCTGGATATAGTGGATTAATGTGGAGAGAATCTAAGTTATTTAAAAGTAAAGAGAAACTTACTTCTCCCCATGTTTTCTTGTGGTCTCTGGTAGGTCCTTGGATGATGATTCCCTGTAAAAAACACAGCACACACAGTCAGATTCAAGTTCCATTAAAACTTATGTTGTCAACATGAGCATTTCATTTCAGTGCATTCAATCTTGCCCCCTTACCTAAATAAAACAGATATTGAACCTCAGAGGACAGAAACACAGTATTCTGGAGGCATGGGCTCTACATCAGCTTACTATGACCTTGTTTATCTGGCATTAGTTTCTGCCCTTGCCAAATAAAAGTCATCAAATTGGTCACCAGCTTATCTCTTAGGAAGGCAGTGATATCAATAAAAAATGGTGGACAAAAATGCCAAAAGGCCCAATTTTAATAACAAGGCTAGCATGTTATTAGTCTGCCTATCCCTGGTTTCTCTTCAATGTCACTCTGTGACAAATCCAATACCATTTACAGTGTAACATTTTCCTGAATGGTGTCAAACAGCAGTACCTCTAATCAAATTATCCCTGCAGCAAAGCAGCCCACAGAGTTACTACCAATAAACAGTATGAATCAATAACTATGAGCTACTGACAACAGAAACTCTGGAGGAAAAAAATACATATTGCAAATGCAGGTGTGCATGGAAGAGCAGCAATTCTGTTTCTTTATGAAAATACATACACCGAAGCTAATTTATACTATAATGCTTTATTTTCTCACAGGGTTTAATCACAGAACTACCACACATCTATTGTTCACCTGCCACATTCCCAGTATGGACCTAAGCACCAGAGAGGCAAAATTATAAGACATAATTTATCACTACGTTAAGGAATACATAATCTACTTGAAGTCAAGCATATAGAGGAGAGTGATGTCATCAAGATGGTCACATAGATCATTCCCAACTTCAGTCCCCCTCACAAGAAGACCACCTAGCAACTATGCATAGAAAAGACTCCATTGTGAAGATGTTAGAACCTGAGGGTAAGGCTGAAGCACCCTGCTGGACAACAGAGACTGAGAAGGAGCACGTTAGAAGGGTGAGAGGACTGGATATACCCTGGCCACATCACCCTCCTCCCTGTGGGGAGAAGTGGGAATATGGATTCTATAATGGGAAAAGAGAGCCCGAGGTGGACATCCAGCTCCCCCAGCATATGGGACACTTCCCAGGAGGCCCACTCAGGTCTTGCCTCATGGAGATCACCAGAGGAATCTGCTGGGCTTGACTACTGGGGATCAGAGAGAGATGGAGAAGGGGGGCAGGGCTTACAGCAAACAGTGCTCAGGCTCTGGCAAATGGCATTCCTGCTCATATCAGTGCCTGAGCAAAGATCCCAGCCAGCAACTCTGGCCATCTGCAGAGCTGAGCCAGTGGCCCCTTCTGGCTAGGGAGCTCAGTTGGCAGTTCTACCTGATTTGGACCAATAATCAATGGGCCAGACTGCAAATGGAGACTGTTCTACCATCCACCCCATGAAGGCAAGCAAATACTCAGCCTCGCCCAAGTGCTGAGCATAGCCTCCAGTCTCTCCTTCCAGGAAGCCTGGCCAGGGAACTACAGCAGCCACAAGCCCATCATATAGCCCCACCTGGTCAGGCAGCCAAGCCAGCAGCCCTGCCCAACTGCTGAGCATAGCCACTGGCCCTGCAAAACCAGAGAGCTGGAACAGTGACCCTGGGTGACAAGGGAACCCAGCCTATGGGGCTGCTAGAGAGGGAGAGACTAGCCTACAATCCCACTCAGCCATGGATCCCAGCCTTACAACCCTGATAAGCAGAGGAGCCCAGTCTACGGCCCTGCCCAATTGCTGAACACAGTCTGCGGCCTTGCCCAGGCAGGAAGCCCAGCCAGTAATCCTGCCCAACCAAGAAGCATAGCCTGTGATCCCACCCAACAAGGAAGCTCAGCCTAGCAGCAGAGCACAGTCTACTGATCAGGAACACCAGAATGCAGCCCTGCTCAACTTCAGGGCACAGTCTGCAGCCCCACCTAATCACAGAGCGTCGAACCAATCTGTCCTGCCTGGGGTCCTACTTAAACATAAAATCCAGGCAGCAGTACCACTTGGTGGTGGAGCACAGTCTGAGACTCCATACAACAAGGGGTGATTGCTAAACCCAACCCACAGCCCTGCTGAATCATGGAATCCAACCAGTGGCACCACCCTACCAGTGAACACAGCCTGGGACTTTACCCAACTGGAGGTGATTGCAGAAGCCAGCTAGTGGCCCCATCTGACTGCTGAGCAAAACCAGTAGCCCCACCCAAACAGGGAGATGGTCACCCAGTGGTCCTGCTTGAACATGGAGCCCAGCCAATGGGCCTACCCAACTGTGAAGCCCAGCCAGTGGCATCCCCCCAACCTCAGAGCACAAGCAATGGCCTCATCCAACTAGAGACCCCAACAGCAAGCCCTGCTGACTGTGAAGGCTAGCAGCTGACCTGTCCAGTAGCCTCAAGCTATCATGACTGGTGAAGGTCTTTCCCTACAGAAGTGAACCTGTAAAGTCTGGAGGAGGAGACTGTTTAAACAATGCAAGGAATCAAGGATCATGAAGAAAAGAGGTAAACATAACATGACACCACCAAAAGAAACTAATAAAGCTCCAATAACTGACCCTAATGTAACAGAGGTCTATAAGCTGTCTGAGAAAGAATTCAGAATAATCCTCTTAAAGAACTTCAGTGAACTACAAGAACACATAGACATCTAAAGAAAATTAGGAAAACAGTACACAAACAAAACAAAAAGTTCAAGAAAGAAATGGAAACTATCAAGAAAAAAAAAACAGAAATCTTAGAGCTGAAGAATACAATGGCTGAAAAATTCAATAGAACAAAATGGCAATACCCATCAAAAATTACTTTAAACATAAATGGATTAAATTCTCCAATCAAAAGACAGAATGGCTGAATGGATAAAAAACAAGATCCCAATGATATGTTGTCTACAAGAGACTCAAGTTTAGTTTAAAGGACACATATAGGATGAATTGATAGATATTCCAAGCAAGTGGTAACCGAAAGAAAGCAGGGATAGCTATACTAATATCAGACAAGGTAGACTTTAAGCTAAATATAGTCATGAGAGACAAAGGTCATTATATAATGAAAACAGGGTCAATTCATCAAGAAGATATAACAATTGTAAATGTTTTTGCACCCAACATTGGAGCACCTAAATATATAAAGCAAATACTAAAACAAATAAAATGAGAAATAGCAATACAATAACACCTGTTGACTTTAATATCCCACTCTCAGCAATGGATAGATCATCCAGACACAGAATCAATCAGGAAACAGTGGATTTAAATAACACTATAGACTAAATGGATCAAACAGACATATATAGAACATTCCATCCAACAGCAACAGAATACACATGCTTCTCAAGTACAGAGAAAATTTTTATAGGATTGATCATATGGTAGGCCACAAAATAAGTCTCAACAAATTCAAGAAGACAGAAATTTTATCAAGCATCTTTTACAAACACTATGTTATGAAGGCAGAAATCAGTAATTGTTAGAAAACCAGAAAAATTTCAAATACATGGAAATTAAACAACCCACTCCTAACCAACCAATGGACCAAAGAAGAAATCAAAAGGTAAATAAAACAAATTTTAAGACATACAAAAATAGAGAAGAGCTTCAAGATGGCACAAGAGTAAGAAGTGGAGATCACCTTCCTCCCCACAGATACATCAGAAATACATCTACACGTGGAACAACTCCTACAGAACACCTACTGAACGCTGGCAGAAGACCTCAGACCTCCCAAAAGGCAAGAGAAACTCCCCACATACCTGGGTAGGGCAAAAGAAAAAAGACAGACAAAAGAATAGGGATGGGACCTGCACCAGTGGGAGGGAGCGGTGAAGGAGGAAAGGTTTCCACACACTAGGAAGCCCCTTCACGGGCAGAGACGGGGGGTGGCGGGGTGGGGGGAGCTTCAGAGCCACAGAGAAGAGCGCAGCAACAGTGGTGCGGAGGGCAAAGAGGAGAGATTCCCGCACAGAGGATTGGTGCCGACCAGCACTCACCAGCCCGAGAGGCTTGTCTGCTCACCCACCAGGGCAGGCGGGGCTGGGAGCTAAGGTTCGGGCTTCGGAGGTCGGGCCCCAGGGAGAGGACTGGGGTTGGCTGCGTGAACACAGCCTGAAGGGGACTAGTGCACCACAGCTAGCTGGGAGGGAGTCCGGGAAAAAGTCTGGACCTGCGAAGAAGCCAGGGACTTTTACTTGCCTATATGTTGCACAGTGCATGAGGAGAAGGTATTCAGAGCGCCACTTAAAGGAGCTCCAGAGACGGGCGTGAGCTGCGGCTATCAGTGCAGACCCCAGAGACGGGCATGAGACGCTAAGGCTGCTGCTGCCGCCACCAAGAAGCCTGTGTGTGAGCACAGCTCACTCTCCACCCCTCTCCTCCCGGGAGCCCGTGCAGCCTGCCACTACCAGGTTCCCATGATCCAGGGACAGCCTCCCAGGGAGAACACACGGTGCGCCTCAGGCTGGTGCAACGTCACGCTGGCCACTGCAGGCTCGCCCCACATCCGTACCCGTCCCTCCTCCCAGCCTGAGTGAGCCAGAGCCCCCGAATCAGCTGCTCCTTTAACCCCGTCCTGTCTGAGTGAAGAACAGATGCCCTCAGGCGACCTACATGCAGAGGCGGGGCCAAATCCAAAGCTGACCCTAAGGAGCTGTGCGAACAAAGAAGAGAAAGGGAAATCTCTCCCAGCAGCCTCAGGAGCAACAGATTAAATCTACACAATCAACTTGATGTACCCTGCATCTGTGGAATACCTGAATAGACAACGACTCATCCCAAATAGAGACAGTGGCCTTTGGGAGCAACAATATATATATATTTTTCCTTTTTCTCTTTCTGTGAGTGTGTATGCATATGCTTCTGTGTGTGATTTTGTCTGTATAACTTTGCTCTTACCATTTGTCCTAGGGTTCTGTTCGTCCCTTTAAAAAACAATTTTTTTTTAGTATAGTTTGTAGCACTTGTTATCATTGGTGGATTTGTTTTTTGGTTTGGATGCTCTCTTCCTTCTTTCTTTCTTTTTTTCCCCCTTTTATTCTGAGCCATGTGGCTGACAGGCTCTCGGTGCTCTGGCTGGGTGTCAGGCCTCTGCCTCTGAGGTGGCAGAGCCGAGTTCAGGACACTGGTCCACCAGAGACCTCCTAGCACCACGTAATATCAAATGGCGAAAATCTCCCAGAGATCTCCATCTCATTGCCAAGACCCAGCTCCACTCAACGACCAGCAAGCTCCAGTGCTGGACACCCTATGCCAAACAACTAGCAAGACAGGAACACAACCCCACCGATTAGCAGGGAGGCTGCCTAAAATCATAATAAGGTCAGAGACACCCCAAAACACACCACAGGATGCAGACCTGCCCACCAGAAAGACAAGATCCAGCCTCATCCACCAGAACACAGGCACTAGTCCCCTCCACCAGGAAGCCTACACAACCCACTGAAACAATCTTACCCACTGGGACCAGACACCAAAAACAACGGGAACTACGAACCTACAGCCTGTAAAAAGGAGACCCCAAACACAGTAAGTTAAGCAAAATGAGAAAACAGAGAAACACACAGCAGATGAAGGAGCAAGATAAAAACCCACCAGACCAAACAAATGAAGAGGAAATAGGCAGTCTACCTGAAAAAGAATTCAGAGTAATGATAGTAAAGATGATCCAAAATCTTGGAAATAGAACGAAGAAAATACAAGAAACGTTTAACAAGGACCTAGAAGAACTAAAGAGCAGACGAACAATGATGAACAACACAATAAATAAAAGTAAAATTTCTCTAGAAGAAATCAATAGCAGGATAACAGAGGCAGAAGAATGGATGAGTGACCTGGAAGATAAAATAGTGGAAATAACTACTGCAGAGCAGAAGAAAGAAAAAAAGAATGAAAAGAATTGAGGACAGTCTCAGAGACCTCTAGAACAACATTAAATGCACCCACATTTGAATTATAGGAGTCCCAGGAGAAGAAGAGAAAAAGAGAGGGACTGAGAAAATATGTGAAGACATTATAGTTGAAAACTTCCCTAATACAGGAAAGTAAACAGTTAATCAAGTCCAGGAAGCACAGAGAGTCCCAAACAGGATAAACCCAAGGAGAAACACGACAAGACACATATTAATCAAACTATCGAAAATTAAATACAAAGAAAAAATATTAAAAGCAGCAAGGGAAAAACAACAAATAACACACAAGGGAAGCACCATAAGGTTAACAGCTGATCTTTCACCAGAAACTCTGCAAGCCAGAAGGGAGTGGCAGGACATATGTAAAGCAATCAAAGGGAAAAACCTACAACCAAGATTACTCTACCCACCAAGGATCTCACTCAGATTTGATGCAGAAATTAAAACCTTTACAGACAAGCAAAAGCTGAGAGAGTTCAGCACCACCAAACCAGCCTTACAATAAATGCTAAAGGAACTTCTCTAGGCAGGAAACACAAGAGAAGGAAAAGACCTACAATAACAAACCCAAAACAATTAAGAAAATGGGAATAGGAACATACATATGGATAATTACCTTAACTGTAAATGGATTAAATGCTCCCACCAAAAGACACAGACTGGCTGAATGGATACAAAAACAAGGCGCCTATATATGCTGTCTACAAGAGACCCACTTCAGACCTAGGGACACAGAGAGACTGAAAGTGAGGGGATGGAAAAAGATATTCCATGCAAATGGAAACCAAAAGAAAGCTGGAGTAGCAATTCTCATATCAGACAAAATAGACTTTAAAACAAAGACTATTACAAGAGACAAAGAAGGACACTACATAATGATTAAGGGATCGATCCAAGAAGAAGATATAACAACTGTAAATATTTATGCACCCAACACAGGAGGCACCTCAATACATCAGGCAAATACTAACAGCCATAAAACGGGAAATCGACAGTAACACCATCATAGTAGGGGACTTTAAGACCCCATTTTCACCAATGGACAGATCATCCAAAAGAAAATAAATAAGGAAACACAAGCTTTAAATGATACATTAAACAAGATGGACTTAATTGATATTTATAGGACATTCCAACCAAAAACAACAGAATACACTTCTCAAGTGCTCATGGAACATTCTCCAGGATAGATCATATCTTGGGTCACAAATCAAGCCTTGATAAATTAAAGAAAACTGAAATCGTATCAAGTATCTTTCTGACCGCAATGCTATGAGACTAAATATCAAGTACAGGAAAAAATCTGTAAAAAATACAAACACATGGAGGCTAAACAATACACTACATAATAACCAAGAGATCACTGAAGGAATCAAAGAGGAATTCAAAAATTACCTAGAAACAAATGACAATGGAGACACGACGACCCAAAACCTATGGGATGTAGCAAAAGGAGTTCTAAGAGGGAAGTTTATAGCAATACAATCCCACCTCAAGAAGCAGGAAACATCTCGAATAAACAACCTAACCTTGCACCTAAAGCAGTTAGAGAAAGAGGAACAAACAAACCCCCACAGTTAGCAGAAGAAAAGAAATCATAAAGATCAGATCAGAAATCAATGAAAAAGAAATGAAGGAAACAATAGCAAAGATCAATAAAACTAAAAGCTGGTTCTTTGAGAAGATAAACAAAATTGATAAACCATTAGCCAGACTCATCAAGAAAAAAAACGGAGAAGACTCAAATCAAGAGAATTAGAAATGAAAAAGAAGTAACAACTGAAATTTCAGAAATACAAAGGATCATGAGAGATTACTACAAGCAACTCTATGCCAATAAAATGGACAACCTGGAAGAAATGGACAAATTCTTAGAAAAAGACAACATTCTGAGACTGAACCAGGAAGAAACAGAAAATATAAACAGACCAATCACAAGCACTGACATTGAAACTGTGATTAAAAATCTTCCATCAAGGGCTTCCCTGGTGGCGCAGTGGTTGAGAGTCCGCCTGCCGATGCAGGGGACACGGGTTCGTGCCCCGGTCTGGGAAGATCCCACATGCCGCGGAGCGGCTAGGCCCGTGAGCCATGGCTGCTGGGCCTGCGCGTCCAGAGCCTGTGCTCCGCAACGGGAGAGGCCACAGCAGTGAGAAGCCCACGTAATGCAAAAAAAAAAAAAAAAAAAAAAAAAAAATCTTCCATCAAACAAAAGCCCAGGACAAGATGGCTTCACAGGCGAATTCTATCAAACATTTAGAGAAGAGCTAACACCTATCCTTCTCAAACTCTTCCAAAATATAGCAGAGGGAGGAACACGCCCAAACTCATTCTACGAGGCCACCATCACCCTGATACCAAAACCAGACAAGGATGTCACAAAGAAAGAAAACTACAGGCCAATATCACTGATGAACATAGATGCAAAAATCCTCAACAAAATACTAGCAAACAGAATCCAACAGCACATTAAAAGAATCATACACCATGATCAAGTGGGCTTTATCCCAGGAATGCAAGGATTCTTCAATATACGCAAATCAATCAATGTGATACACCATATTAACAAACTGAAGAATAAAAACCATATGATCATCTCAATACATGCAGAAAAAGCTTTTGACAAAATTCAACACCCATTTATGATAAAAACCCTCCAGAAAGTAGGCATAGAGGGAACTTACCTCAACATAATAAAGGCCATATATGACAAACACACAGCCAACATCATCCTCAATGGTGAAAACCTGAAACCATTTCCTCTAAGATCAGGAACAAGACAAGGTTGCCCATGCTCACCACTATTATTCAACACAGTTTTGGAAGTTTTAGCCACAGCAATCAGAGAAGGAAAAGAAATAAAAGGAATCCGAATTGGAAAAGAAGAAGTAAAACTGCCACTGTTTGCAGATGATATGATAGTATACATAGAGAATCCTAAAGAGGCTACGAGAAAACTACTAGAGCTAAGCAATGAATTTGGTAAAGTAGCAGGATACAAAATTAAGGCACAGAAATCTCTTGCATTCCTATACATTAATGATGAAAAATCTGAAAATGAAATTAAGGAAACACTCCCATTTACCACTGCAACAAAAAGAATAAAATACCAAGGAATAAACCTACCTAAGGAGACAAAACACCTGTATGCAGAAAACTATAAGGCACTGATGAAAGAAATTAAAGATGATACAAGCAGATGGAGAGATATACCATGTTCTTGGATTGGAAGAATCAACACTGTGAAAATGACTACACTACGCAAAGCAAACTACAGATTCAATGCAATCCCTATCAAACTACCAATGGCATTTCTCACAGAACTAGAACGAAAAATTTCACATTTTGTAAGGAAACACAAAAGACCCCGAATACCCAAAGCAATCTTGAGAACGAAAAACGGAGCTGGAGGAATCAGGCTCCCTGACTTCAGACTATACTACAAAGCTACAGTAATCAAGACAGTATGGTACTGGCACAAAAACAGAAAGATAGATCAATGGAACAGGATAGAAAGCCCAGAGAGAAACCCACGCACATATGGTCACCTTATTTTGATAAAGGAGGCAAGAATATACAGTGGAGAAAAGACAGCCTCTTCAATAAGCAGTGCTGGGAAAACTGGACAGGTACATGTAAAAGAATGAAATTAGAACACTCCCTAACACCACACACAAAAATAAACTCAAAATGGATTAAAGACCTAAATTAAGGCCAGACACTATCAAACCCTTAGAGGAAAACATAGGCAGAACACTCTATGACACACATCACAGCAAGATCCTTTTTGACCCACCTCCTAGAGAAATGGAAATAAAAACAAAAATAAACAAATGGGACCTAATGAGACTTAAAAGCTTTTGCACAGCAAAGGAAACCATAAACAAGATGAAAAGACAACCCTCAGAATGGGATAAAAATATTTGCAAATGAAGCAACTGACAAAGGATAAATCTCCAAAATTTACAAGCAGCTCATGCAGTTCAATATCAAAAAACCAAACAACCCAATCCAAAAATGGGCAGAAGATCTAAATAGACGTTTCTCCAAAGAAGATATATAGATTGCCAACAAACACATGAAAGGATGCTCAACATCACTAATCATTAGAGAAAGGCAAATCAAAACTGCAATAGGGCTTCCCTGGTGGTGCAGTGGTTGAGAGTCCGCCTGCCGATGCAGGGGACACGGGTTCCTGCCCCGGTCCGGGAAGATCCCTCATGCTGCGGAGCGGCTCGGCCCGTGAACCTTGGCCACTGAGTCTGCGCGTTCGGAGCCTGTGCTCCGCAATGCGAGAGGCCACAACAGTGAGAGGCCCGCGTACCGCAAAACAAAACAAAACAAAAACTGCAATGAGCTACCACCTCACACCAGTCAGAATGGCCATCATCAAAAAACTACAAACAATAAATGCTGGAGAGGATGTGGAGAAAAGGGAACCCTCTTGCACTGCTGGTGGGCATGTACACTGATACAGCCACTATGGAGAAAAGTATGGAGGTTCCTTAAAAAACTATAAATAGAACTACCATATGACCCAGCAATCCCACTACTGGGCATATACCCTGAGAAAACCATAATTCAAAAAGAGTCATGTACCACAGTGTTCATTGCAGCTCTATTTACAATAGCCAGGACATGGAAGCAACCTAACTGTCCACCGACAGATGAATGGATAAAGAAAATGTGGCACATATATACAGTGGAATATTAGCCATAAAAAGAATCAAAACTGAGTTATTTGTAGTGAGGTGGATGGACCTAGAGTGTGTCATACAGAGTGAAGTAAGTCAGAAAGAGGAAAACGTATACTGTATGCTAACATATATGTATGGAATCTAAAACAGAAACAAAAATGGTCATGAAGAATCTAGGGAGGAAGGGAATAAAGATACACACCTACCAGAGAATGGACTTGAGGACACGGGGAGGGGGAAGGATAAGCTGGGACAAAGTAAGAGAGTGGCATGGACATATATACACTACCAAATGTAAAACCGATAGCTAGTGGGAAGCAGCCCCATAGCACAGGGAGATCAGCTCTGTGCTTTGTGACCACCTAGAGGGGTGGGATAGGGAGGGTGGTAGGGAGGGAGATGCAGAGGGAAGAGATATGGGGATATATGTATATGTATAGCCGATTCACTTTGTTATAAAGCAGAAACTAACACACCATTGTAAAGCAATTATACTCCAATAAAGATGTTAAAAAAAGGTACTAAAAATAAATGAAATCAAAAAAAACCCCAAGAAAAACGAAAACAAAAATAGAAACACAACACAAGAAAAACAATGTGATGCAACAAAGCATCTCATTGCTTTTGAGAGGAATGAGTTCTAAGAGGAAGTTTATAGCAGTAAACTTTTAAGAGAAAAGAAGGATCGCAAAAGAACAACCGAACTTTACCCCTCAAGGAATTAGTAAAAGAAGAACAAACTAAGCCCAAAGTTAGTAGAGGAAGGAAATACTAAATATCAGAGCAGAAATGAATGAAATAAAGAAGGAAGAGATATGTGAACATATGTATATGTATAACTGATTCACTTTGTTATAAAGCAGAAACTAACACACCATTGTAAAGCAATTATACTCCAATAGAGATGTAAAAAAAAAAAAAAAAGAATAGGAAAACAATAGAAAAGATTAACGAAACTAAAAGTTGGTTCATTGAAAAGATGAACAGAATTTACAAATTTTTAGTTAGACCAAGAAAAAAAAAGGACCCAAATAAATAAGAAATGAAAGAGGAGATATTACAACTAATACCACAAAAATACAAAGGATCATGAGACTACTATGAACAATTATACAACAACAAATTAAACAACCTAGAAGTACTAGCACAGGAAACAAAACAAAACAAAACAAAACAGACAGACCAAAAGAACAGAATCCAGAATCCAGAAGTAAACCCAAGCATATAAGGTCAACTAATATTTGACAAGGGAGCCAAGAACACTCAATGGGGAAAAGACAGTCTCTTCAATAAACGATTCCAGGAAAACTAGATATTCACATGCAAGAAAATGAAAGTGGACCACCTACCTTATGCCACTGACAAAAATTAACTTGAAATGAATTAAAGACTTAAATGTAAGACTTGAATTCATAAAAGTCCTAGAAGAAAACAAAGGGAAACAACACAGGCAAGAAAAAGCACAAATAAATGAGACTACACCAAACTAAAAAGCTTCTGCATAGCAAAAGAAATGATCAACAAAATGAAGAGGTAACCAAAGGAATGGGAGAGTTTATTTGCAAACCACATATCCAATAAAGGGTTAATATCCAAAATATACAATGAACTTACAGAACTCAACAGCCAAAAAACAAATTTAAAAATGGGCAATGAATCTAAGTAGACATTTTTCAAAAGAAAACATACAAATGGCCAACAGGTATATGAAAAGGTGCTCAACATCACTAATCATGAGAGAAATGCAAATCAAAACCACAACGATACATCACACCTCACACCTGTTACTATGTCTATTATCAAAGACAAGAGATAATAAATGCTAGTGAGAACATGGAGAAAGGGGAACCCTTGGACACTGTTGGTGGGAATGTAATCTAGTACAGCCACTGTGGAAAGGAGTATGGAAGTTCCTCAAGAAAATAAAAAAAGAGAAATACCATGTGATCCAGCAATTCCTCTTTGGGGTATATAGCTGAAGGAAATGAAATCACTATCTGGAAGAGATTTCTGTACCACTATGTTCACTGCAGCATCATTTACAATAGTCAAGACATGGAAACGCCTAAATGCCTACCAACAGATGAATGGATAAACACATACACACACACACACTGGAATATTATTCAGCCATAAAACAGGAAATTCTGCCACTTGTGACAAGATGGATGAATCTTAACGCATTAGGCTAAGTGAAATAAGTCAGATACTGAAAGACAAATACTGTATAATCTCACTTATATGTGGAATCCGAAGAGAACGAAACTCATAAAAATAGAGAGTAGCCTGGTGGTTGCCAGGAGTGGGGGCAGGGAGTGGTGGTGAGAATGGGTGAAGATGGTCAAAAGGTACAAACTTCCAATTTTAAGATGAGTAAGTTCTGGGGGTGTAATATAGAGCATGATGATTATAGTTATCAATACTTACTGTATATTTGAAAGATGCTAAGCAAGTAGACCTTAAAAGTTCTCAACACACCACACAAAAAATTATAACTATGTGAGGTGATGGATCTGCTAACTAACCTTATTGTGGTGATGGATATGTTAAGTAACATTACTGTGGCAATCATTTCACAATATATCTATGTATCAAATCATCACATTGTACACCTTAAACTTATACAATGTTATATATCAATTATATCTCAAATAAAGCTGGGAAAGAAAGAAATTAAGCATATATGAAATAGAGACAATCAGGGAATAAATATGCGACTGAAACCTGAGAACTAGTTGTGTAACACTGGAAAATTTTCTATCTCAAGTTCTTTGCGAAAGGAGGGAGCAGAACTAGATGAGTGTTTCCCAAATTTATGTCCACAGGATGTTAAAAGGTGCATTATTCAGAAATAGGGCTCTGATCAAATAAATGTAAGACATGCTGTCTTAAGGTTAAACAGGTTTATTATAAAACTTTTCAGAGCCTTAAAAATGCTAATAAGCAATGTGACAAAAGTATAGCCTCTCAATGTATTTGGCTATACAATCCTTTTTGTGAGCAATCAGTATTTCTTAGGAGTTGTATTCTTGGGAGCTCAGTTTGGGAAACTGGACAAGATGACTGCTAAAACCTCTTGCAGCTCTGAAATTTCATTACTTTCTAACAAGGCATTAATTGTATGGAACAAAATTAACCTAAGGTGAATCAAGAAAGAAGTCAAGGGGGCTTGATTCTCAGAGACTTTTGGAGCCAAAAGGAACTTGAGAAATCATCTAATGATTTCTCATCACCTCACCTTTTATTTAAAGCAGCAGATCCACTCTCAAAAAATCTTATGCAGAACACTAATACATAAAATGGGTTAGGGCCAAAGTTTTCAGGTTGAATTGAAGTGGAGGGCTGTAGTCCCATTCACTGGGATTTCTCCTTGAGGTAGCCTAGAAACACCTCGTCAGAAAGCAAGAGTTTAGTGAGCCCTGACCCTTCAGATGAAGCTATTCTGGGAAGGCTTTAGGAAAGAGCTGGAACTCTCATACATATTCACAGGAAGGTCCTTCACCCTTCCCAGTATCATCTCAATTTTCACTGTCACCCCTCCAAATCAGATAAGTAAAATAAGCGTTAGGTAAAGAGAATTATAAAACCTTTTTGACTCCAAGAAAAAACACAAGAAAGTCAATACACTAAAATGCAATCCCTACACAAACAAGATGCTATGAAAGAGTTAAGCCAGGGAGTCACATGGCTAAATTTGGATTTTAAGAAGTTCTCTGTGGTGACAGCAGGGAAAGGAGATTTGACTGGCAAGGCTTCTTGTGTTTTATTTCTTGTTTATTCTTTAGTATTTAATAGTCTTTTTGAAAAGAATCAAGCCATTCTCAGTTGTGTTAGGGGAACCACAAAGGAAAGGGTTGTCAGTCATAGGCCAGGATTTTCAAGAGGACTTGCCTCTCCAGAGGTCAACATGGTGGAGAGAACAGGCTTCAGAGGCAGCTCTCTTCCAGGCGAAGACAAAACCAAGGAGGTAAAGATCAATATTACCCGTCAGCTGACTCACCTAGTGTTCCAGTAGTAAACTTGCCAAGATCTGAATCTTGTTTTAAAGAAGACAGTTTCCTTACAGAGGTATGGAGTTTAAGGCCTACTGCCAATATTGCCCCCAAAACCCTGTATTCCCCCAGTCCCAGGTTACTACCCTGCTTCTTCTCCTGTTGCCAGGGTTTAGCTTTTTCTTTCTACTCTGATCCCCTCTTGCTTTATTCTCTTCTTTCGGCTGCTGTGTGTGTGTGTGTATCTAAGTCTGTATACCTCTCTAAGCAGCAGTATTCATCAATCTTGACTCTTAGTCAGATCCTCATCCCAAACTAAATATCACTTCTAAAGTAATGGCAACACACTTAAAAACAACAACAAAGCAGCTTTTAGCCAGACATTAGGAAATCTAAATAAAAATCACTGTTCCATGGATTTACCCAGCCTGGGATTAAACATTCTCGACAAGCAGGTTCCACCTTCATCATCAGCAGTCACCCTACATTGCAGCCAAAGTGGCCTCTACTCATCCCTTAAGTATGCTTTAAACTGTTCCAGCTCTATTCCTCTGTGCTTTTTCTCTGCAATGTCCATACCTACCAAGATTCCGTTCATCCTTCACTATCAGTAGTATGGTCTTTCCTCATCACATGAACAGGAAGTAATCTTTGTTTCCTTTGAACTCTCATACAATATGGAACTTAGGTGCTATGTCATACAGATGTGCATACCTTACAGTATCCATCAGACTGTCCAGTTTTCAGAGGGTAAGCAATTTGTCTTCAACATCTGTGTCTAGGTTGTACAGGACACCAGATCATTCCCAATGAGGGCTCTAGGGGCCGGACTTAGAGGAGGCTCTCATACCTGGCATATTCAGGACACACTGTTTGCCTAAGTTTCCCTTAGTATAGAGCAATGCATCAAACTCCAGTCATTTACATACCACCTTAATCAATTTTATGATTTTTGCTAAATGCATTTATTGTCTACACTTAATGTTTCCTTCAATTAAGCCATTTTTTTTTAACTTCAGTATCCACTTTAGCCTTGTCCTGTAAAATACTATGTGAAATCATGGGTTCAAAACGTTATCTTTTTCTAATGCATATAAAAATGCATAACTATTAGAACTTTTTCAAGGTTCCCTCTAGTTATCTTGCATATCACAAGCAGTATACTTTGTGGAACACCATTCACTTTCACTCCTGTCTTCAGTCAATTAAAAAAATACTGGGGGTCTTTTAATTGCCAGGCACTGTTCTATTCTTTAAAAGGGCATTTGTTCTCAACTGGACGCAATTTTGTCCCCAAAAGACGTTTAACAATGTCTAGAGATATTTTTGCTTGTCACAACTGGGGAGGGGTGCTACTAACCTCTAGTGGGTTGAGGCCAGGGATACTGGTAAACATCCTACAATTCACAGAACAGTCCCTCACAACAAAGAATTACCTGGTCCAAAATGTCAACAGTGCCAAAGTTGAGAAACCCTGCTTCAGAGAAACATGGCAAACAAAAGAGAGACAAATTCTCTGCTTTTTTGGAGCTTACAATCCAGTAACAACGTTACAGATGCTACTGTCTTCCAGTACATTCAGGTAACATTCATCAGTCTACAGTTTTTAGGATTTCTTCTCTGTGGTGTGAATTTCTTATATACGGAAGGCACGCTGGTACTGAGCAGATTTCCAGAACTGTGGCCTCTTAAATAATAGCAGGTTACGTATATCCCGACAAGAGCTCCCCAATCAGGTCAGAGTGTGGGCTTTGCCACCACATGTACCAGGGTTTGAGGCCTGCCTTGCCAATCACTAGCTATGTGGCCTTGTGCAAGTTATTTAACTCTCTAAGTCTCAGTTTCTCCATCCATAATGGAGTTATTATTGGTAGCCCTGATTTCACAGACTTTGAGGGAAGATTAAATGAGAACAGCTGGAACAGTTCTTGATAACAATAAATAAACAGTGAGCAGGACCTGTGAGGATCATAACAAAGACTTCCTTTTCCTAGAATGTCTTGGTTCAATGTAGTTCTGGTGGTCAATCTGGTTCACTACATTAAGTGTAAATATTACTACTTAAGACAGAGAGTAGAATAATATATATTTTATGACCTGAATTTTTAAAAATAAAATTTGATTTTAAAGTTTTAGCTTCAGTTGCATGTCCTATTTAAGTTTGAAATGTGTGCCCTCAATTCTTTAAGAGCCTCCTTTGCCGTTTTTGATGTCCTTACACACGCTTGCCTCTCTCTTCCCAGCCTTCCAGTGACAATCACAGCCTGGAAACTCCTAATCCCAGTAGTGATTCTTCTTCCAGTAATCCTCTGAGATTCAGTTATATCTAGCTCTATTATTAGTTCTGAAACACTGCAGGGTACATTTTAATTTTTAGAGAAGCACTTCAATGATGGTTTTATTTTTAGCCACATGGCTCTCTCATGGTTGATTAGCTAGGTCAATCACTTCACTGTCCTCCACTGTGGAGGACACAGATATGCACTTGCATTAATTTCTGGCCACCTTACTAAAGGCTTTGCCAGTCCTAGTCTCCTGCTCTTCCCCAAGCCCCAAAGTCCTTCCAATTTTTAAGAGTAAGAGGGCCTAAGGGCCCTGTGGCATACTCCAGAGACAGATGAAGTCCATTGTCTCCTAATGGTGTCTCTTAAAGCCTCAGCTCTCTTCAGCTGCCTAAGGGCCCTTCTGTAAGAGATGGGTTTATTCTACTAGGTTTCTCAGAGCTTCCTCTCTGTACCTTCTCCACTTCCACATCCTTCAAATAATAAAGATTCAACTGGTATATGATGAATATCTACAACAGTAAGACCGTTTCACATACATCATCTTATCAGTGCTCACAACAACCTTATGAGATAGGTATGACAATACGTCTTGATAACTGATGAAACTAAATTTCAAAGAAATTGACTCACTCATGTTCACATCATCAGTAAGCAGGGGTATCCCAGGATTGTTTTTAACTCATCAACACATCTGCATCAAAACTGCTCGTAAGTGTACAGCTCAATGACTTCACAAACACACCTGTCTAACTGGCATCCAGATTAAGATTCAGAACACATTCCACACGATTTTAACCTAGGGGTTCTGACACCAAGTCTAGCACTCTTTAAATCATGTATGTAGTCATTCAACAAATATTTACTTACTGCTTACTAAACGTCAGAAATTTGGTAAGCACTGTGGACTTGATGGTGAATAAGACAGACTTGACCCCTGCCTTAATAGAGCTTAGAATCTATAGGGGGCCATAATAGTTAAAAACAAAACAAACAAACAAACAAAAAAACCCCATACATCGGGACTTCCCTGGTGGTGCAGTGGATAAGAGTTCACATGCCACAACTAAGGAGCCCTCGAGCCACAACTAAGGAGCCCACCTGCTGCAACTAAGACCCAGCACAACCAAATAAATAAATAATAAAATAAATAAATATTACAAAAAAAACTATACATAAAGGAACTTATGTTATTAACGGAATTTAAAGAAGCTCAGTATGGCTTCAGCATGGCAAGCAAGAGAGAAGAGGTTGGAGAAAGAGATAAACAGTCAAATCATACAAGGATTTACTGGTTGAAAAATAGTTTGGATTCTAAATGTAGTGGAACACTGCTAAACAATACCCCTGCATTCATAAAACAACCTATTCCTAAAGAGCTTGCTTAATTCTTCAATTACTCTAACCTTTGGGTACTTACTCCACGCCATTCACTTCACTAGGCCCGTGAACCTCGATGTATAAATATAATAACTGACATAAAGGCTTTGTTTCGGTCTGTTCTCCAGTTATCCTCAGATTTGGGTAGAGTAATATGTAGCCAATTCAGCACAATCATTTCTTCAATTCAGCAAATATATCCTACGTGACTACTCAAATACATGTTGTGCTTCTACCACATGCCTAGGTACTGGGGAGACAGCAGTAAATAAAAAAGACAAAAATCCCTGCCCTCATGAAAGTTACAACCTAGATCGGAACCTGTGACTTGTTTATTGAAACAAGCAAAACACATAGCATACTAAATCGTGATAAACAGTGGTGCATACAAAGGATAAAAAAATAAAGCAGGAAAGGAAGACGGGGATTATTAAAATGACTATCTGTGTAAACAAGCACTTCTTTTTGAATACTTGTCTTTTAGTAGTTTATCAATGACACAACTGTTGGTGGTGTGTACCAGGGGTCAGCAAACTTTTTCCGTAAAGGGCCAGAGAGTAAATATTTCGAGCTTTGCGGGCCAATTGGTCTCTGCTACAACGATTGGACTGTGTTGTAGCACAAAAGCAAGCACAGAAATGCATTTGTGTG
Source organism: Hyperoodon ampullatus (assembly GCF_949752795.1). Taxonomy (NCBI): domain Eukaryota; kingdom Metazoa; phylum Chordata; class Mammalia; order Artiodactyla; family Ziphiidae; genus Hyperoodon; species Hyperoodon ampullatus. Next base: position 34,454,304 of record NC_136913.1, read on the forward strand.
TGGCTGTGTTCTAATAAAACTTTATTTATGGATACTGAAATTAGAACTCTATATCATTTTCATGCATTATGAAATTTCCTTTTAAAAATTTTCAACCGTTTAAAAATGTAAAAACGATTCTCAGTTCACGGGCCACACAAAACAGGAAGCAAGCCATTACTTGCCAACCCCAGGAGTATACTGTGAAATGGCTTACTGAATTTCCATAAATCAACAAGTCAAAAGAAATACAAGTAGGCCCAGGATAAATATTATTGAAATATAAAGATCTAGCACTATCAATAACAACAGCTAGAAAATTCTCTAATAACTTTTAAGTTAGAGATATTAATTTTATATGATAGTGGGACTTATATTTCAAGTACAGAATAAAATATTAAAGACAATGGTGTAACTATCTAAATAAATCATGCTAATGCTATAGAAGTACCTCAGTGAATAAAAAGAAGTCATCACAACTTACATCAAATAATCTAGATGCCCTATAAATCACTTGATGAAGTCATCGGTATTTCCTAACAGAAACCATTTATTTCATCCACAGTAATGTTTCAATTATCACTTCCACCCCCAATAAAATACAAAGCCATATATCCAGCCTTGACCTTTCCCCTAACTTCCATAATTCCAAATGCCTCAGAGAAATCTACACCTGGATATCGTGCCACCACCTGAAACATCACGGATCTAAAACCAAGTATTTTCTCCACCACATATATAAAGTAGCTTCCCCTCTAAATTCCATAACTATATTATTGATATCGTCATTATCTCATTCAACCCAAGTGTTGTGGGATTGACATTTTAAGGTATTTAAAGTTTTATTTCTCCCAAGAGTTCATTTTTTTCCTTTTCTTTCACCCTTACCTACTACTGCCTCCACAAGCAGCTAAGCCATTCTGTGCTCACTGCTTCAAATGAAAGATAAGCTTGGGTCAGAAAAAGAGAGAAAAAAATTCCTAACTTTGTCTTCCAAGGTACAGCTGAGACAATATGACTGAAGAATGTAACGAGAGCATGGGTTCCCCCTTCAATCCCATCCATTCATTCCCCCATCCCAGGCTAGAAAGGCTCCCTTAGGTTAAAGGGAGGAGAGAAGTCAGTGGGCCATAGGACAGAAGGGCCAGATCTGCAGGGACCAAACAGGTGGGTACCGCTGGGCCATTTTAGTGAGGGGCATTACCTGAATGCCCAAGAGTCCCTTAGGAGTGGTTTTAGCATCAACAGACCACAAGTGCAAGCATATGGACAGAATCTTTCCTGGTGGTGCACGGTGAGGGCTTCTCTCGGATGGTGCTCATGCCCTTGCTGATGACCTCCCTGCTAGAAGGATGCCTACCTATGCCTGAGGCTTTATTCAGTCCCCAGCCAATCTGCCATGTAGATAGCCCACTCTGCAACTTCCCTGGACCATAAATCCTGAAGAAGAACAGAGCCCCGATCGCTCCTTGGAGGCGATGGTGGTAATGGTGGTTACGGTGATCAGGGCAAGCCCTGTACTCGGAATTAGCAAGGTGAGGAAACTGGGGGTGGAGGGGTAGGCACCTGTAACTGCTAACCTGATTTCTTACACCATAAATGAGTTTTGCGTGTTTTTTGATCTTCATTTAAATGGAATCATAGTGTATACTTAGGGAGTTAGCTTCTTCCACTCAACTTCATGTTTGTGAACATCTATACTGTTGCATGTGGTTGTAGTACATTCATCCTCACTACCCACTCCCTATTAGTTATACATTCCTATTTATTTATTCATTCTATCACTGATGGAAATTTGGGTTGTTTCCAGTTTAGGGGAAGTAGTAAAACACACGCCTGTTTCATGGTTTACAGCAGTGGCAGTATCCTTGGCTCAATCTGACATAAACAATCAGTAAGACCTACTCACTCTTCCTTTGCTGTATCTCTAATACCTGATCCCAGTCTTTCCACACTCACTACTTCAAAATATAATCTTATTTCTTCAAGTTGATAGTAAGCTTCCCAAGGACAAAAATATCTTAATTCTTTGGATCTTTCACAGGATATATACTTAGCATATATTCAAGGAATAATTATTGTACATGTATAACCACTACTATCAAAGTGACCACTAACAACTTTTAAGGTAGAAATATGCAAGTGGCATTCTGACATCTTGACTCATAAGGTTTTGGGATTTGTAAAGCATCCTATTTTGGGTATCTCTCAGCAAATTAAATGTCCCTAAGACATCACCTAAATACCAAAAGAGCCTGGCATTAAATACATACCTTTCCTCATCTTTAGTAAGGAACTCAGAGGGAGGTGATACAGAAGAAACAGGAGTGAAAGGAAGAAGTAGGTGCCAGTAATATATTTGAAGGTAGGACACTATCAACTCACAGCTTTAATATCATCAGGAGCAACTGAGAACCCAGGCTTTTAGCATAGCAACCCACGAGAACAGTAACAACAGAAGACAATAAACATAGTGCTTTGTCATCAGATCATTATGTATATTAATTCCTTTAATCTTTGTAATCTTATGAGTTAGGTATAGTACTAGCATTAGCAAGAGAGGTACAGATAAGGAATCTGATGCAGAATAATTAAGCAATTTGTCCAAGGTCATACAGTGTGCACAGTGGCAGAGCTCAAATTCTAACCCAGGCAATCTGGCTTACATGTTCTTGACTGGGAGAGGGGGATTTCTTCCTCCAAATGGGGTGGAAGTTCTACAATTTAAACAAAAGGTCAGACTGAGCTACCTGTGAGCATACCTAAGTGTGGATTTTAAAGATGCTTTACATATGTAAATAAAACTTTTCAGCCATTAAAAAGAATGAGAGGAGGGATTATGATAAAGAGACAGGAGGAAACTTTTTGGGGTGAGAAGTTACTCATTATCTTGATTGTGAGGACAATTTCATGGGTGTATACATGCACAAAAAATTATCCAGTTGTACACTTCAATTATGTGCATGTATGTCAACTGTATGTCGATTATACCTCAGTAAAACTATATGCAAAAATGATGAAATAGATCTATAGATGAGCCAGTCATAAAAAAATGGACGCCCACAATGTAGAGTGGAGAAAAAAATTATGACAGTATTCATTATAATTCATTAAATACATTTAAACATGTAAAAACATTATACACACATATATGTATATAAATAAATGAGCAAATAAATGTTATCTGTGGGGTTTTTCTTTTTTCTAGTCTGTGGTAACATAAGGAGCTTTCAGTGAGGCCTCTGTCAACAGGTAGATGACTGAGCCACCTTGAAGCAGATCCTCCAGCCCCATTCGAGCTGTCACATGACTGCAGGCCCCAGCTGACATGTTGTTAGCAACCTTGTGAGAGACCCTGAGCTAAAACTGCCCAGCTTACCTACTGCTGGACCACTAACTCTCAGAAACTTGGGAGATAATTATTATTTTAAACTGCTAAGTTTTGGGGTAATTTGTTATGTAGCAGTAGATAAATAATACAGTACTTATTATTCGCTTATATAAAATATTATTAAAATAAAGCATACATACATAAAAGTGTACAAATCATAAGTATATTCCTTGTTGAATTTTCATAAAGTGAGCACAACCCATGTAACCAGTACCCAGACCAGAACACCGAACAGAATACTGGCACCCCAGAAGCCCCCCCAACCCCCCTCCTGTCTAGTCACTACCTCACAGCAAGGGTAGCCACCAGCCTGAGTTCTTACATCATAGATGAAGTTTGAGTGTTTTTGAACTTCATATAAGTAGAATCACAGTGTATACTCTTCTGGATCTAGCTTCTTCTGCTCAACATAATGTTTGTAAGATTCATCCATATTGTTCCATGTAGTCATGGTTCATTAATTCTCACTACCAATTCCATGTTAGGTATATATCCCCATTAATGTATTCATTTTACTACTGATGGACATTTGGGTTTTCTCAAGTTTAGGTCTACTACAAATAGTGCTATGAACATTCTTGTACATGTTTTTTTATGAATGTATGTAACTGTTTCTGCGTCTATGCCTAAAAATGGAATTAATGGGTTCATAGGCATACCTATATTCAGCTCTACTCATTACCTGATCAACACTTTTCCAGTGTGGCTGGACCAATACACACTGCCAGCAGCACTAGAGCAGAGTTCCAGTTGCTCCACATTTTCACAGACTCTTGGTATTGTCTTTTTCATCTTTCCTACTCTGGTGGGTGTTAATGGTATCATATCATATATTTTCCTGATGAGTGATGAAGCTGAACACCTTTTTGAACATTAAATTGGTCATTTGGACATCTTACGTGAAGTGCCTGATTCAAATCTTTTGCCCATTTAAGCAAATATTACTTTTAAGATGAGCAAAATGCCATAATTTTCTAAACTAATAGGTTCTCTGTGGTATTGTGAAAACAAGTAACTTTGAGCAGAAGAGAGCCATCAAAAATAAAAGTAAAGTTAGAACTAACAGCAGGAATATGGTTAGGTACCTCTTCTAAATCTAGAAGTGTTTTGAAAAGAGAAACAAGAAAAGCAGTAAGTCGGAAAGAACCTTCAACGTGGAAATGAGACAAAAAGGGAGAGGCTATTATGAAGATAATGCTTGTGGGTAGGATTTGCTTCGCTTTGGCGGATGGGAAGTGCAGCACACACAGGACATAACTCATGAACCATGTTAGCCATAGTCACTGTCCAGAAAAGCTCTTCTGAGGAAAACAAGGGGCACAGATGGGCTTTACCCCTATTATATAGTGCTATATAATTCAGAGCAGTTCAGCGCTAGTAGGGAAAACAGTAAATATCTGCAAATGGAAGAGTGTATCACCTACAAGTGTGGTCCCATTACATCACACTTCTCAGAGAGAAAAAAAGGTAATTTACATATATCCTTGAATAGCCAATAAATACATACTCACCTTCCTTTAACCTCACAAGCCCACGTTAGGTTTTACTTTCTTTTTCTCTTTTATGAGTTACCAGAATGCACTATGGCATTAGCTGCTTATTTTTAGTTTACTGATTAAATTTTAATATGACTCTTCAGATAGCAGAACAATCAGTTAAAGAAAGTTAATACTGCTGGACAAGATCAATGCATAATGGACACCATGTGTGAGTGAAAAAGTAAAAGAATAAACAATGTGGCTTTGGTTGTATTACCTTAGGCAAACCACAGCACAAAATCTTAGCCCTAAATGCAACAATACTGGTGCTTTAAATGTGATCATGTAAGTAATTCAGGTTTATAATTCTTTTAAATAAATGAGATCAGATATACTAAATAACTTCAAGAGCTCAACATTTACAATTCAACCAGAAAAAAAATCCGTTCTCACATTTTTAACATTCCCACTATCCTACTGTGAATGCACATGACAAAAATGGCATTGAAATATCATAACAAATAGTATATCGAACAAATCTGATACACCTCTAAGGTTTTAGAAGGAAGAGCTCTTTCTATGACATGTAATAAGTTGCATCACTATTTAACAAAGCATATCATTGTAGTGAATATGTTCAAGGATATTACAGTAAAGCTACTGGGAGAACCAAAATTTAATGGTTTGACACGGACCATTAAACATTAAATTAAAACATTAACCTCAATTCTAAAGAAGGTTTATTTTGCAGGATGACTTTCCTAAATAAATAAGATTTATAGCTTCTTCAGTAAAAACTATTTCTGAGTAAAGGTCCATTTCCTGTAAGCATCATTCAAATTTTTTTAAAGGAAATTTGTCTCAAGAACAAAATTAATTTCATAATGCTACCCAACAATAAGAATCACATTCTATAAAGGCTCGTGTCAGGTAAAACTAAAAAAATGTTTTTTTCCTTTGCAAACTAGTATCTTCTCCTGCAGAAGGAGCCCACACAAACTCACAAGGACAGATTTCTAGGAGAAGCTATTATACTGATGTCATTGGGCAACACTGACCACATAGGTTAAAAAAAATAAAAATCTCAAGATGATGGGGAATGTCAGGCTTGAATTGTCTGTTGCTATTATTTTTAAATTCTACCACTCAATCTAATTGAACTGGAGAGCTATGAATTCCCAGACAAAAAGCAGAAGAGAAATGAAACCAAGGTCCTGGAGAATCCACAAACTAGAAAATGAGCTTAAGCACATTTGACTACAAATCACCAATCCCCAAAGGGAGATTTAATTTCATAATCATGCCCTATTCTGTTTAATGCTGGCAGGGATCATGAATATCTTGTTTGATTCTATATCCTCACACTCATCACTCTACTTGACACACACTAGACATGCAAAATTTATTGAATAAAAAATTTATTGAATAAATAAAATACTGTATTTTAACAAGTTGAGCTCATATGATACTCCATTTTGTGTCCAACTTTTTTCATTCATATATCAAAATAATCTTCCTATGAAATTAAATATTTCATAAACATGATTCTTGATGGCTACATTATATTCATGTACCATAATTTAATCATTCCCTAAATGTTCTACCATTCAGAAATAAACTTTGTCCCAGAGATAAACCCACGCACATATGGTCACCTTATCTTTGATAAAGGAGGCAAGAGTATACAGTGGAGAAAAGACAGCCTCTTCAATAAGTGGTGCTGAGAAAACTGGACAGCTACCTGTAAAAGAATGAAATTAGAACACTTCCTAACACCACACACAAAAATAAACTCAAAATGGATTAAAGGCCTAAATGTAAGGCCAGACACTATTAAACTCTTAGAGGAAAACATAGGCAGAACACTCTATGACATAAATCACAGCAAGATCCTTTTTGACCCACTTCCTAGAGAAATGGATATGAAAACAAAAATAAACAAATGGGACCTAATGAAAATTAAAAGATTTTGCACAGCAAAGGAAACCATAAACAAGACGAAAAGACAACCCTCAGAATGGGAGAAAATATTTGCAAATGAATCAACGGACAAAGGGTTAATCTCCAAAATATATAAACAGCTCATGTAGCTCAATATCAAAGAAAGAAACAACCCAATCCAAAAATGGGCAGAAGACCTAAATAGACATTTCTCCAAAGAAGACATACAGATTGCCAACAAACACATGAAAGAATGCTCAACATCATTAATCATGAGAGAAATGCAAATCAAAACTACGAGATATCATCTCACACCAGTCAAAACGGCCATCATCAAAAAATCTAGAAACAATAAATGCTGGAGAGGGTGTGGAGAAAAGGGAACACTCTTGCACTGCTGGTGGGAATGTGAATTGGTACAGCCATTATGGAGAACAGTATGGAGTCTCCTTAAAAAACTACAAATAGAACTACCATACGACCCAGCAATCCCACTACTGGGCATATACCCTGAGAAAAACCATAATTCAAAAAGAGCCATGTACCACAGTGTTCACTGCAGCTCTATTTACAATAGCCAGGACATGGAAGCAACCTAAGTGTCCATCAACAGATGAATAGATAAAGAAGATGTTGCACATATATACAATGGAATATTACTCAGCCATAGAAAGAAACGAAATTGAGTTATTTGTAGTGAGGTGGATGGACCTAGAGACTGTCATACAGAGTGAAGTAAGTCAGAAAGAGAAAAACAAATACCATATGCTAACACATACATACGGAATTTAAGCAAAAAAAAAAAAAAAAAAAAAAAAAAGGTCATGAAGAACCTAGGGGTAAGACGGGAATAAAGACAGACCTACTAGAGAATGGACTCGGGGATATGGGGAGGGGGAAGGGTAAGCTGTGACGAAGTGAGAGAGTGGCATGGACATATATACACTACCAAACGTAAAATAGATAGCTAGTGGGAAGCAGCCACATAGCACAGGGAGGTCAGCTCGGTGCTTTGTGACCACCTAGAGGGGTGGGATAAGGAGGGTGGGAGGGAGGGAGACGCGAGAGGGAAGAGATATGGGAACATATGTATAGCTGATTCACCTTGTTATGAAGCAGAAACTAACACACCATTGTAAAGCAATTATACTCCAATAAAGATGTTAAAAAAAAAGACAAGAAATAACAAGAAAAAGAAGAAAAGAAATAAGCTTTGTTACATTCATACAATAAAAATTTATGCAGCCATTAAGAACTGATTCTATTTTTTGCTGTCATAAATAATGTAGCAGTGTATATTTTTAAATATAAACTGTTATTCTCATTTCTGATTATTGCCTTGGGACAGATAAATGGGAGAACTTGGATTTAGACATCTAGAGATAGAGCTATCTTATCTTTTGGGGCAAACCGGCATATATTACTAGGAAAATCAGAGGGAGTTATCAACTCTTCACACATGTAAATTAATTTAATCAGCTTGCTTCTTAATACCTAGCTGAAATAGACTACAAAAATTGGAGTTTTCCCATGGTAAAATAGAGATGATATGGCAATGAAAGAGTTGGATCATATAGGGTGGGCATGGGAGAACTGATCCTGATCCAGGAACGTGCACTCTGATAGTCCTTTGTTCTTGTTACTTATTGAGTTGTGAGAAATATCTGGAACTCGGTTTCCTCTTCTATAAAAGGCTTCCTGGTGAAATGAACTGAGACTTGAGAAGCTTGACAGGAAAGGGCAGATATAACTTGTGCATACCTTGAGGTATTCACTGCAGGGGTTATTGTAGGCATATGATCATTTGTTGCTTTACCTCTCCATTCTATCTTATCTAAAAGTTCAATTGTTATATACTTCAGTAGATCACCTACTTTGGCATCCTACATTACCACCAAGTCATAATAAATAACAAAAGCAAAACAGACACCATTTCAACACATTAAACTTAACATTTCAGTATCAAATTAATTTTATTTACTCATACCCTACCTAGTTCTGGAAAGAATTAAAGATGATCTATATAAAATCAGATAATAAAACTAAATTAAATTAAAAAACAAAAAGCATTTGAGGAAAATGTGACAAAGGGAAAAATCAAGAATAGAAGAGTTTCAGGATAATATAGCCTCAAGAGAGAGAACTGAGATTTGTATAGAAAAAACTTGCTGAAGGGTTCTGTATCTTTGTTAAAGAAAGAGATAAATCTCTTAGTAGCCAATGCCAAGAGAAAAACACTATTAGTTACATAAGCCATGGCATCCCTACGATAAAAACAAACCAATTGCCTAGAAGCCTTATCACTTATGATTTTGAGATTAGAGAGAAAAATTATCCGTAGTGTCATATTGTAATGAACAATATCTTCAACATCCATATAGTAAATACTATAAGGTTTGGGTTTTTTTTTTAACTTTTTGGCTGCACCACATGGCATGTGGGATCTTAGTTTCCCGACCAGGGATTGAACCGGTGCCCCCTTGCAACAGAAGCACAGAGTCTCAACTGCTGAAGCGCCAGGGAAGTCCCTACTATAAGGCATTTTACAACACAATTTCAATAGTTCCTTTGTTATAAGTAGGCCAATGGCAAGGTAGCACAGAAGCAGTGTACTCTACATTTGTATAATATATTTAGAAATGGACCCACTCAAATGGCTTCCTAAAACTTCCTAGATACAATCAAAAACACACCAGGCCCAGAGGAATGCCCATGCCAAAGGAAACTCACTGCACCTGGCTGATTCTGACAAATATCCTGATGGCCACTCTATAAACAAATCCTAAGTGATCTGACTCACTCTGCTGGCCTTTAGCCAGAAAAGAGTGGCAGCCCTGAAAAAAATGCTGATAAGCAAACCCATGGGCCAAGAGAATTCAGAATATCATTCTACACTAAAAAATTAAGGATGAGGGACTATAGTTCATCTGGGGGTAGCCTTGGGTCCCTAAGAATTACTACACTTCGGAAATACATTGTGAATGCCTGTCAAGTGAGTTTACCAAATCTGTACAGCCCTGGGATCAACTGGCCAAAACAAAAGAGGATGTTTGTTACAATATAATCATGGCTCAAAAGCAACCCCCAAATCTATACTGGAGTCCAACTTTCTGGGGACAACACACTAAAGATTCTGGTATTGGGTGGGGGAACGTTTTTCTGGACTATTGTCATGTCAGTACTCAATTTTCAGGTGGGTTCAAATTTCTCTATAAATCCTTTATTTCCCTTAGTTACATACCTTTTCATCAGAGTTGAGGTTGAGGGAGCAGAGGGTAGAGGGGGTTCTGTCTGAAGATGTTTTTTGCCCCTCCAACACTGCATCAAGAAGAATCTTTATATCATTTTACTTGATCTGCACATTAGAAACCCTATGAATTCAGTAAGGCGAATAATATCATACTTGTCTTACAGATGAGGAAACCAAGGCTTGGTTTGGTTGTAACCAAACTCTGCAGAGTTGCTGCTTGGTAGACCCTGCAGCACATCCTAGATCTGCTTCTCACTCTACTGCTGTCCCCACTATAGTAGTGAACCAAGAATGGAAAAACTTCAGCTTAATTTCGTATGTCCTACAGTGGATTTTCTAATACTAAAATGAACATTTTTGTGACTTGCAATTAAAAGCAACAAACACAACTACATGCAAAGCTGCATCAGAGGTCTGAAGACAAGGGTGACATTCTAGGCCGAGTACTGGTCCTTGTTAATTGTTTTTCCACTCCAACAAGAATCCTACAAATCAAGGCAAGCCAGCTCTCTACAAATGCTATATGCTTTCCCACTTCCAAGCCTTTATTCATACCATTCCCCTTCATTTAAATACGATGTCCCTTCCTTTTGCCATATTGGAATCCAAAAGCCATTATTAATGACAGTATAACTTCCTGCCTCCTTAGAAATGCATCTCTATCAGCCCAGCAGGACATAATCTCTCTGTCCTCCGAATTTCTATAGCATTCAAATCTGTAGTACTCATTTGTCAAATATTACTCTCTCTTGTTTGTTCACCAATTTTCTGTGTATTATCTCCCCCAGATCACAAGCTGCTTGAGGGATGAGGCCATCACTTGGCCTTTCTGCACCCAAGTGACACAGAGAAAAAACACTCAATAACTGATGGCTAAGACACCAAGTCCCCTGAACAGCCTAAACAAACCAGCTGCCGACTTCACTTTCTTTCATTATAAACTCAACTGATCTGTTAATTTTCCATTTTCCCCTTTACCTTTCTTTTTCTACTTTAACTGTTCATAACACAAAACCAAATTATATGTTTTACCATTGCACTGACTACCGATTCTTGCATGACATGTATGGGAAATATTTTCTACTCAATGATATATACATAGGGCAGACAACTTGGAACACACATAAATTCTCATCACTACTTCATAATCCATCATATGAATATTTATCATTTATGTAACCAGTGCTTTAGTGGTGCTCATTTAGGATGGTTCTGTTTCTTTATTATAAATAATGTTGATATGTACCCACCTATATTTTTATGCACATCTTATTGTTTTCTGAGATTAAATTCCTAGGTTGATTGATACATATTGCTAACTTGCCCTCCAGAAAGTTTGAAGCAATTTCATTTTTACCACCAGTATACGAGAATGCTTGTTTACAGAAAGTGGCTGCCTCAGGTTGGCTTTAGGGAGGCTGACAGTGAAGGAAGGAGGGAGGAAGAAACGGAACCAGATTAGGGAGGATTAGGCCTTTAAAAAAGATCCAAAATAAATAAAATAGTAGACATAGAAGTTTTCATCATACTGGCTTCTCTACTTTTCAGTATGCCTAACCTTTTATAATTAAAAAACTTTTAAAGACTATTTCTCACACTTGTCAACAATGAGTATGAGCATTTTGTTTTTCAAATTTGTGAATTCAATAGATTAAAAATGGTATCTCAGGGGCTTCCCTGGTGGCGCAGTGGTTGAGAGTCCACCTGCCGATGCAGGGGACATGGGTTCGTGCCCCGGTCTGGGAAGATCCCACATGCCGTGGAGCAGTTGGGCCCGTGAGCCATGGCTGCTGAGCCTGCACTCCGCAATGGGAGAGGCCACAACAGTGAGAGGCCCGCGTACAGCAAAAAAAAAAAAAAAAAAGGTATCTCATTGCTTTAGTTTACAATTCCTTGATCACAATCAGGTTGAATAGATTATATATAATGTATATATGAGCTAGCTATATTTCTTCTTTTATAAACCTACAGCTTTTGGTTAAAATTTTGTGCTCTCTGCTCTTTTGGGGCATTTACGCTCTGTTTTTAATTGCAAAAGCATGGATGAAGAACATTTTCTCTCAAAAATAAAACTTCTACCCAAAAGAACTACCTTCTAAGTAGGATCTTTACATGTGTGGCCCTTATTTGATCTCTTCCTCCTTATATATGTGGCCTTCGAAGGAAAAAAATGTGTCCACTACCAAAATGGATATAAATTTCCTAGAAGCAACTTAAAAACTGCTTCAGAAAACCTCCAGAAAACCTCCTGCCTTTCCTAGAACAACTAAAGGGAAGGACTGTGGAGGAAAGCTTGGTCTCTGAGGAAAGGGATTTGTCTAATAGATATGACTGTAGTGTTTCCCTGTTGCTGCCGTAAGTAAGGACAAGGGAATTTACGGCTGAAAAAAACATGTATTTGGATAAAGAAAGAGACATTACAATTCACCACTATCTAGAGAACACAGTAAGGAATACAAATAAAGTCACGAATCACAGGAAGGAGTGCCCTAAGAAGGCAGTAGAGAATAGGAGTGGGGGCAGCAGCAGCAAGGAGTAGAGGGTCCTAAGGGTTCCCAGATGCCCTCAGCTTCATTCCAACCAGTTTAAAGAAGAGGACACCCGGAAACTATTTGTTGATACAGAAATTAAATATACTCACACTACAAATAAGGGGACCCATCAAGTGCTGCAGCCCCTCCCTCTGTCAAATGCGATTCATAAAAGGAAAAAGGAATTGAAGGACATCTAGAAATCACAGAACCCTAGGAAGCAGACAGACTATTTATGGAGTCCATCACTTACAGGGAAATGGTTTCCATACCGCTGGGGCCAAGTTCCTAGAACCACATTCTCTTGTACTACTGCTTATTTCCATCTCTGACCATAACCTTCATCTTGAAAATGGCCAAAGTAAGTTTAATTTGAAACCAAGAGCCAGACCACACTTTTAAAATAGATGCAAAGAATCTGAAGAAATAGCAAAGAAACAGATTTTGTTCTTGAGATTTAAGATGGTAAGCCTACTACTAAAATATGTTCAATATGTGACATAATTGGTTGGACATGTGCCAGGACATTTTTGAGGGAGACCCCAATCATCAACAGGAAATTGTAGACTACCTACACAAATGCCATCCACAATGCCTTTGCCCCGCAGCCTTTCTGTAGGAGGAGGGCTGGAAAAGTTCTCAGACTCCCTTGTAACTAAGGGTGTACATGTGACCCAGTTCTAGCCAATGTGATGTAAGGGGAGAGTCTTGTTTTCAAGAGGACATACCTCTGCAAACCCTTCTGCCATTTGCCCTCTTTCTTCCTGCATGGAATACAGATGGGAGGTGTGGAGTATAGCCATTGTACAATCATGCGAATGAAAACCACATGCTAAACTTAATGGGTTGGAAAAACAGAAAGGTATGTGTCCTTGAAGACATCCACCCTGAATTGCCTACCTCCAAACTACTTTTGTGAGATAACTACACTCTTATCTAAGCCTCTATTAATTGCATTTCTGTTAATTGCAGCCAAACTCATTCCTACTAATATACCAAGGGTAAACAAACAAACTGTAATTGAGCTCCCCACTGTGGTATAAAGAGGCAGATACACATCAAAAATGAAATTAAAATGTCATAGATGCTATAAAAGAAGTAAAGGATACATTAAGGGAAGAATGGTCAGGTTAGTGGTAACCAGAAAAGATATGAAGTCTTCACAGACCAGGCAACACTTGAGAGTCCTGAAAAATGACTTGCTTGCCAGGGGCAGGAAGGAAAGTCTACACGTCAAGCAACCTAGGACACTGCAACACAACAGACTTCCCATTCTTCTAACAAAAATGTATCAGGATCTACCACAGCCAAGCGTCGTGCCAGGAGTCCGATTACCAAAATAACATAAAACCTGCCTTCATGTTGCTTAGTCTAATTGACTTTTTTCAAGGCTATCTCAATAAAACAAGTAGTCACAACTTGGTGGCTGCATAACTGTATCACAGATATACTGCTGTGTTTGGCCTATAAGAAATCTGGTTTTCCAAGTCTTCCAAACTGAAACCTACACTTTGTTCCTTATCACCGAGGAATCGCCTCCCTCCTAGAACAAAGGGAAAGACATCGTGTTGTCACTTGTTTTCATTAAAAATCTCGGTGCAATTATGAAGCTGGCAAATATCCCCAGGAGATCAAATCAGTCTATTTTGTAACTCACAGCTTCAAAGCTTCTGGAGACAATCAGGATCCAAGTACTTAAGAAAATTACCTCACCATCTATTCACCTCCTTGGAAACTGCTTCTGAAATGTCTGCAATGTCTTGCTTTAGCTACCAAGGAACACCAATCTTAAGGAAGGTTCCTCCCACATACCAATTTATTGATAGCTACTAATTTGAGGAGAAAATTCTCTTTGGAAAAGCATTTCACCAAACTTCATAATAAGCGTTATAGGATTTAACACCTTATGCAGTTTATTGTAAAACAGATTTTCTTCCTGTCCTTCTTATCGCACAGACACTGTGAAACACAAGGAAAGTCCCATGAAAATACAGCCCCTTACCACCCGTTGAACTGAAGCATTTATCTACCTCAGAGATGGGTAAGACAAAGGGACATAAAATGATGTGGTCTGGTACAGAACCAATAGGAATGTAACTGGGTGCTCAGAAGAATCAAATATAAATTCATTAAATTATAAGCGAATCTTTCAGAATCATCTGGAAAAAAATTGAATCCTGATGGCAACATGCATGAATATCCATAAAAACATTCTTTGGCCTTACCTTGTTATTCTGGTCTATAATTGTTTTCACATTTTGAGTGCTCACTCATGCAATTCAGGCCTCAAAGCAGCTTTGGGGCACTGGATTTCAACCTCAGAAAAGGGGTGCATACAGGGGCATCCATAGCTACAAGTCACTAGAGCCAACAGCAAGATAGCTACCACACAGCCCCTTCAAAGGCCTTAGCCTTCTCAGGGTTCACCAATCTGCCTATAGCACTGAGTAAATGGAGACCTAGGGCAGAGAATTGAATGAGTTTCTGAGTTATGATGCTGAATACTTGGATTAATCTTAGGAAACAGCTCCATACTGCATCTCTTTTACAATAACCACACTGACAAGTCAATGCCAAATCTCTCATTTTAGTGACAGGCCAACATGGCTGCTTTGATCTCATTCCCATTCAATAGTGAGTAGCACCTACAGCACAGCCTGTGATTTACCATAATGCTATCAAGACCCCACATAATCTCTTACATGTGAATTTACAAGAGGGTAATGAGCCAAAAGTATTGTGAGTTTTATTTTGATGAATTTTATATTTTGTATGTGTGCAGACATACATGCAGAACACTTTAACCCCATCATTAGATAAACCTTAATTCTTTGCTCTCCTATCATTGTAAATTCCTTGATGATTTCTACAAGCCTCCTAATTACTGTATGCATTCTTAAGGCGTTCAAGTTAATAATCTCATTTACTCTGGCTGTCATATAAGGTAGAAACTACAAAACGAACTTTATTTAATTATCTAGCTCACTATTCCCTACAGTCCTTCAGCAAATGAGTTAGAAGAAATAACCATTACAGGGACTTCCTCCCAAACGCATTTATATAGCACTATATAACAAAGTATACCATGGACAAAGTAATCTTATTTAAAATGGCTTGAAATATATCAGCTGCGTATCTACATGAGTACAAGAAGAAAAATATACAAATATATTTCTTTAATTTTCTTATTTCTGAGATAATCAAAATGCTCACTCTTAGTTAATTTATTAATGGTGAGTAATTTATTATGGTGAAATAACATTTACTGAATACCTACTACAAGCATTGTACTAAGCAGAGTAGAATCTAGCATTTGACTTAAAACAGCTCTAAATAGGTTTTTTTTTAAATCTCCAGGCTTGGTGAAAAGTTATTCTATTTTCAATACAACTTAGTGAGGTGGGAATATATAGGTTGCTCATAGCCCTTAAAGGATTCTGCTTATCTCTAAAATGTCTCTGCCCCCTGCTCCCTTTTGTATGGAAAACAAGAATCACAGGATTCTGTCTTACCAACATTCACTAAAGGAACACATGGTCTTGGTTTCTAAGAGGTTATTCAGTAAAGTAAATTGGTTTTTTGCCCTCATGGAAATATTCCTCAAAACTTTCCATTTCTGGATATGATAAACTCAGAACCTATAGGACTCTCTCCGTCCCCTGCACACATACACACAAAAAACAACCACAAAACCTAGGTATCATAGAAAGAGAAATGAACTTAAGGTAATGGACAGTGAGCAAAAGCATACGGACTCTCACAGGGAACTCACAACTGCTGGGAGGAATAGAGACAGGGAACTATGTCAGTAAGTTTTAGTCACCATGGCTTTTAGCCTGGGGCTAAGTGCAGCATTTGTGATGAACAGCAGCTAGTGGAGGACAGGGGACACATAGAAAAAACCCGACATTATCCTGGCGTAGGGAACCAGAAAAGGTGAGTTGGGAAAATGCTGAAGAAGTGAGGGAATCCCAGAAGGAAGACAGCCAGAGAGGGAACCCCCAAACTCTGTATTCAGTTACATCTGTAATTGAATCCTAACTATGGTGGTATAGAATAAATGCAAAGCAAAAGAACAAATTTTGAACTAAGACTGTAACTGCCACCCAGAAGGTGCTGATGAGTGAAGAGAAGCAGACAGACACTGGCAGATTGTGCACTCAGTTGAAGGAGAGGAGATGATGTGCCTTTTAGTCTGGATTTAGGTGAAGTCCAAGTGCTCCCAGCAGAAGTATAAGCATGTGTGAAAAACCCAGTCATTCAGACCTGAAAAACCAGATAAAAAGAATCCAGGAAATCATGAGCATTGAAGAGAAAGACCCAAAGAGTAGATCCCTAATCCCTAATTACCCACATCTCTGACTAAACCCTGAACAACACTTGCACAGCCCATCCAAAAACAGCAGATCTGAACAAAGACAAGAGCTACTATACAAGAGTTAGCTGTTCAAGCCCAGCCAAGAAAACTGGCTGCTAAAATAAAGAAATAGTACTTAATGGATAAAAATAACATAGTCCAGAATCTCCTCAATTTAACATTCATAACATCCAAGATATAATCCCAAAGTACCCAGCATACGAAGAATCAAGAAAATATCACACACACACAGACACACACACACAGACACACACACAAAATATAACACATTATCAGGAGAAAAGATAATCATTCTAGTCCAACTCCAAGATGAACCAGAACTAACAGACAAGGATGTTAAAGTGGCTATCCTCAATGAAATACAAGAAGACATGTTTTCAATTCATAAAAACCTGACTTCCGACCTTGGTATAGAAGGACTTCGGAATTTATCATTCCCATTCTCACAACAAGAAAAAAAGGTGAACAAACTGAAAGTCAACAACTCTTTCTAGATCCAGCAGAGCACTGAGCTCACAGTGCAAAACACTGCCCCCAAAACTGTAGAGACAGACAGGTGCATACAGAAAATCCAACTTACCAAAGCAGAGGCCCAGGAACAGAAAACTCCAGAACCAGTACCAAAGTAGAAAACCTAAACTGTAGCTGATTGCTAGAAGCTCAGTGTGGACAAGTTTGAGAGTTAAAAACTTCAGGGGGGCTTGATCTTAGGGGGACCCTCATACTTTTGTGAGTTTTACTACCAGGAGCCCTGCCAAGTTCTCACAGTGAAGATCAGAGAAAAATTCCCTCAGGCTTCCAGAAGTGGGAGGGGGAAAGTAGCTACTTTGTAATATGCCCAGAACATTCTCTACCTCTTAACAAGGTCTGCCCTCAAGAGAAACTACTTAACAGAGCCTAATCAACCTTGGGGAAGTGAAATACTCAAATTGGCTCAAAATACCCAAATACCCAGTTGGTTCTAACCCCCTTTAGCCTTCCACATGGGGGAAGGAAATCACCCAATTCCAGCCCCCATCTAGCCTACCTATTTCACCTAAGGGTGAAAAACAAATGCTGAGACGCAGTCGTGAAGGTCACAGCCCAGAGATACAGGCTCACTAAAAGACTGAGACCCAGTCTTAGGATTATAAAACACTTCCCCTCTCCCCACACCTTCCCACTACATCAGGAGAACTCTTGTATAATGAGAGGGGAATAAAACTGAACGAATAGCTCATCCCAGACCTTATTTAAGAACAAGTCCCTAGGAGAACCTGAAGACAATAGGGGAGTGAAAAACAAAGACACCAGCGGAAGGTTTATCCTGTCACCTACAGCTACAGTACATACTACACACAGTCTAACTTCTAGCCAGATAAACATCAAACTTCACACTAAAGGCCTATTTACCTCAGTTCCTATTACTCAGTACATGATGTCCAGTTTTCAACAAAAAAATTCAAAGCATAATAAAACAAAACAACCTAGTTAGATGAGACAAAGAAAGCATAAGAACTAGACTCAATTATGGCAGAGATGTTGGAATGATCAATTGATGAAAACTTCAGCAGAGAAACTGGAAGTCTCAGCAGAGAAACAGAAACAATAAAAATGAAATTTTAGAACAACAAAAACATATAATTTCTGAAAAAATCACTAGATTGACTAACATCAAATAGATATGACAGAGGAATGAGTAAGTGAACTTAAAGACAAATCAACAGAAATTACAGAAGGTGAAGAATAGAGAGAAAAAATTAAACAAAATGAACAGAAGCTAAGAGACCTGTTAAATGATATTATACAGTCATAAATAAATGTAAATAGAATACCAGATGAAGAGGAGAGAGAAAAAATATTTGAAGAAATAATGGATAAAAATTTCCCAAAATTGATGAAAGAAATTCGCAGATACAAAATACATGAATCAAAGCACGATAAACAGAGAAACCCAGCCACAGTACATAATAAACCATTGTAAGGCAAAGATAAAGAGCAAACCTTGAAAGCAGCCAGAGAAAAATGACATATCACCATCAAGAGAACAATGATCTGATTAATGCTTAACTTCTCATCAGAAACCATGGAAGACAGAAAGACTGGAACATCTTTAAAGTCTTGGGGGAAAAAAAAAGGAAATGTTAACCCAGAATTCTGTATCCAGCAAACATATCCCTGAAGAGTGAAAACAAAATAAAGATACTTTCAGATAAAAGAAAACTAAAAGCATTTGTCACTGGCAGATCACTATAAGAAGTGCATTTGCTGGCAGCAGACTTGCACTGTAAGAAATGCTAGAAGTTATTTACATGTAAGGCAAATGATACTAGATGGAATTGGGACACTCAAAAATGAATAAAGAGCATAAGAAGTAATAAATGGAGAAATAAATACAGAGGACTATATTTTGCTTTTTTCCTCTGAATTTCTTTATAAATCAAATAACTGTCTAAAACTAAAATGGTAAGTGTCTTCTGGAGTGTGTGTGTGTGTATGTGTGTGTGTTTACATGTAACAACTATAACAAAAAGGACAGAGGTGTGGACCTATAAGTTTGTAAGTTTTTGATGTTTTACTTGAAGTAGTACATTATTAACTAATGTACTAAGTAGTACATTATTAACTAATTAAGTGGACTGTGAAAAGTTATTTTTGTATATTATAATCCCTAGGGCAGCTGCTATAAAAAGAGTACGAAAAAGAATAGCTAAAATATCAAAAGACAAAATAAAAGAGAATTCTGAAAACATATTCAAATCCTCTACAAACAAGGCAGGATGAAGAGAGGAAGGAAAAACAGAGAAGATGTGTAGAAAATAAAAAATAAAATATTAGGCCTAAGCCCAATCATGTCAATAATTACATTAAAGATCATTGAACTAAACACTCCAATTAAGAAGCAGAAATTGTCAGAAGGCAAAAATAAAACAAACTACACAAGTCTACACTGTTTACAAGACACTCATTTTAAATATAAATACACAGACAGGTTAAAAATGAGCAGATGAAAAACATACCTTGCAAAGAGTAATAAGCAAAAGGCTGCAATGGCCATTAACATCACAAGACAAATTTCAAAACCAAATGTATTACCAGAGATAAAGGAGAATGATAAAAGAGTCAATAATGATAAAAGAGTCAATTCAACAGGAAGGGATCAACCCAAATGTGTATGCATCCCATAACAGAGTTTCAAAATATATGAAACAAGAATTGACAGAATTAAAGGGAGAAACAGACAATTCTCCAACCATAGTTGATGACTTTAACACTCCTGTCTCAGCAATGGATTGAACTAGAAAAAAAAAAAGAACAATCAGCAAAGCCATAGAAGATATGCACATTATCAGCCACTTTGACCTAATATATATTTATAGAATGATACACCCCAAAACGGCAGAATACACATTCTTTTCAGATTTACATGGGATAGTTACCAGGAGAGATCATATTCTAGGTTATAAAACAAGCCTCAATAATTTTTTTCTTAAAAAAACCAAACCTGAAGTCATATGGAGTATGTTCTCTGACCACAAAAGAATCAAATTAGAATACCATTTTAGGGCACACAGGACCACCCTCAAGTTTGTGATTCACCACGGAAGAGTCAACAGTAGGTTATACTCATGGCTGAGATTTATCACAGTCTAGGGTACAGAGTAAAAGCAGGAGGAAAAAGGTTATGCATTGGGTAGAACCCAGAGAGGTCACAGACCTTTTTATACATACTTTCTCTAGAGGCAAAATATAGGAGTATATGCAAAATACCTCTGCCCAGGGAAGAGCAGAAAGAGCAACTGAGTCTCAGCTTTCATGGCTTGTATGAAAGGCTGGTCATACAGGCATATCCTGTTACTTGACCACCATGGTAATTGAAACTCAGGACCCCAACAATGAAACTAGGTACACTTCATCAATCTGGATGTTTGCACAAAGCAGTTCTGACAAACAGGTACAGCACGGTCTATTGCTCCTGGTGTTCAAAACTAAATCAACCATTAACATAAAAACATGCAGAGGGCCACATTCCCAGGGGTTAACCAAGAGTCAATCATGGTTCCAGGTTCCCTTAGAGACACGAAGGAGTCAGCAACCAGACCCCCTGTGTTAACATTTTCCTCACAAACACCAATATGTAAACCAGGAAAACACTACATATTTGGAAAGTAAACAATAAAACTCTAAATAATCACTGGATCAAAAATAAATTACATATATGCTAACTTCTCTTATGAAAAGGATCTGATAAATTGAAGGAGTATTACTGTATTAGAATAAAAATTATAGTAGTATGTAGTGAAATGTATGTGACTGCATTTGGATGAAAAGCTTTCAACAAAGGGAAACACACAAAAAACAAAAAATCAATTACAAGAGAAATTGGACAATATTTTGAACTAAATGGTAATGAAAATACAACATAAAATCTGTGGAATGCAGTTAAAGTTGTGCTTAGAAGGAAAGTTATAGCCTTAAATGTCTATATTAAAAAAGATCATAATGCAAAATCAACAAGTACTATACAGAAAAATTTTCAAAAATATATAAGTAGAAATTACCCTCCATGTTGTCTTCCATTTTTCCCAGATCTAATGCCAGAATAGAAATGTTTTTAGGTGCTTGTAGGGTGAAACATTTGGTTTCTTTGGAAACCAAAATATCACAAAATCTATGAGCAAGAGGGAACCACCTCCTGAGTAGGAATGTACCATTTAAAGTACACCCTAACCCTAACCCTGGTAGTCCAGTGGTAAAGAATCCACCTTCCAATGCAGGGGACGCGCGTTCAATCCCTCATCGGAGAACTAAGGTCTCACATGCCACGGGGCAACTAAGGCCACGCGCCACGACTACTGAGCTCGCGCACCTCAACAAGAGCCCGCGTGCCTCAAACTACAGAGCCCACGTGCCCTGGAACCCGCGTGCCACAACTAGAGAGAGAGAACCTGCATGCCACAACTAGAGAAAAGCCTGCATGCCGCAATGAAGAGCCTGCTCGCTGCAATGAAAAGATCCCGTGTGCTGCAACAAAGATCCCACGTGCTGCAACTAAGACCTGACACAGCCAAAAAAATAAATAAATAAATAAAATAAAGTACACAATTCTGAGTAGGCCCAAACACTGTGATTATTCTGTTTCCTACCACACTTAGAGAGATGTAGAGGCTGGGGGCAGGGGGAGGGAGGGAGGCGGGAGGCAGGTGTTAGGGGTCAGCTTTAGAATTTGTGTGGTCCTTCCAGTTGTATAAAAAGCCTTTCTGATGAGCAGATTTTAGTATTTTTGTTGGCCTGGCAATGTGAGAAAAGGGTAACTCCAATAGGGGCCTCACTCTGCCCAGAGACAAGTACAAAGGGTCAAAGGGTAACCCATGGTACATATAGGAGCCGAGTGTTTGGCCAGTGAGAGCCCCACTGCCCCACTGCGTCACACAAACATTCCCAAAGCAGCAACTCAGTGGCTCACAGGGCCACAAGTATTACTAGTACAGCTATTAGGTTGGCTTGCCACACTTCCACAGATTAGTCTGGTAAGGAGATAATGAGCTCAAATGGATTCAGACAATTTATTACTTAAACACACAGCAAAAGCAGAACCAGCAGTGTCAGTGTGCCAAGCCCTTAATCCCACATGCTGACATCAAACAGGAAGGGCCAGATGACAGATGTTCAAGCGATGTGTCATGCTGCTGTCAAGGAGCCACCTCTAAACTAAATCCAAGCAGTTTTACAGACTTACAGAGACACCTCAAGGGTACAAGGTACAAGGAGGAGACCCCTGCACTCAGCTGAACGAGGAGATGGATGAGAAATGGACTTATGACAGGTTCCCACGAGGGACGTTAGGAGAAACCACCTAGTGACAGCTCCTCACGGAGCCGCTTACCTCCCCTTGCTCCGGGAGGAACCACAGGGCATTTCGCCAAGGCTTGAGTCAGACTGTGGTGAAGCATTGCCCACGTGGCCTGAATGAAGACGTGCAAGGTGGGCAGGGTGCTGCATAGAGAAGCTCTTCCACAATATGTTGATTTTATGTGCTTTTACTAGAGTGATATTCAATGCCAAGATTTCTGAAGCACTCACTAAGAAGTGATACTGAGCGTTTCAGCTGGGCCCTGAATTAACTGAAAGAAAGTCATGGAGGAGGACAGAAAGTGTGAAGTTTTTAATAAAATATCCTCTGTCACCTACCCATACAGGCTAATGGAATTAACCACTCCAAATACAAACACCCTTGAAGCAGGGGGCCTATTTGTGGGAGACATGTGTAGTGCACAATGAAGGAAGCTGTATGCCAGCTATATGACTTCCCTAACCACTCACTCTTGGTCCTACAGAAGGACACTCTCAGGGTCTTGTAACACTCTGTGGTGTGGAATTAATGCTGTTCCGTCTGGTCAAACAGAATAAGGTCAGATCAAAGGCTGTGGTTCTAAAACAACCAGCGTACTATAATCAGCAACATCTACCCCAGACAGTGTTAGAACCTTAGGCTGTAAACAAACCCATCTCAGAGCTCTCTGAGACAGTCTGCCTTTGTCCTGGCTAGCTGGGGAACCTACAACAAAATGAGTTTTGGGTTTTTTTTTTTTTTGAGCCAATGAATTAGACAAGCTTTATGTTGATTAAAGACAAGACAAGATGCTAAGCGGTGAACCAAAATCAAAACAAACACTGATGCACAGTTTTGCTAAGAGAGCTCTCTCTCTAGTAAGTTTAGAAAATGAACACTACGGTTATATACCCTTAAAATAAACAGTGAACTTAATCATTATAGGTAGCTTAAAAATATTGATTGTGATCAGTGATCACACACTGTATGAAACTAACAAACTATTTAATATTCTCATTTTTTTAAGATATGTAGAGAACAAAGGTATTTAATTATGTTTGTGTCCCAACCGCTTACTGACAAATTTTCATCTTACAGTGAAATAACATATACTATAAAAATGATAATAACATCAAACAACTTTCACCTTGCACCAGACAATCTAACACTACATTTACCCTTTTTTTTTAACGTTTTTATTGGAGTATAATTGCTTTACAATGATGTGTGTTACTTTCTGCTTTATAACAAAGTGAATCAGCTATACATATACATATATCCCCATATCTCCTCCC
The DNA here is from genome assembly GCF_949752795.1 of Hyperoodon ampullatus. Taxonomy (NCBI): domain Eukaryota; kingdom Metazoa; phylum Chordata; class Mammalia; order Artiodactyla; family Ziphiidae; genus Hyperoodon; species Hyperoodon ampullatus. The sequence goes on from NC_136913.1 coordinate 34,478,359, forward strand.
TCTTGCGTCTCCCTCCCTCCCTCCCTATCCCACCACTCTAGGTGGTCACAAAGCACCGAGCTGATCTCCCTGTGCTATGTGGCTGCTTCCCACTAGCTATCTATCTTACGTTTGGTAGTGTATATATGTCCATATATACACCACTCTCTCACTTCAACAAAATGAGTTTGAATTACGTTTCTTCAAATACAGATATGGACAGACAGACAGTAGATGGTCACACAGCAACTAAGATTTACCTATGCCAAAGTGGAGGCTAGATTTGCATTAACTTTTGGTCATCTTATAGTAAACATTTTGTAATAAAAAGAATAAAATACTCCTTATAAATTTCTCTTTAATATGACTAAATGTAGGAAGGAAATGCTTAATATTTCTTTGCCAACATTATACACAGACAGTGTCTGACTTGACTAAGGCTGTTTGAAGACATTTCATATACAGTTTTAGACAAATGGGTCCCACACAAATGTGATGAAGGAAAAAAGAGAAGCAAAACCACATGCCATTGTAGTAATGTAACAGGAAAAAACATAACACTATCAGCTGAAGTCCAGTGACTCTAGCACAAGAAGGGGAAACCATGAATAGGCCCAGAGAAATAGGTAAGAGTTAACCGCACTGTGTCACTGGGCAGGCCTCCTGTGAGGACTCCAAGTAACAGGAAAAATAACTCACAAAACAACTTATGGTCTATTATCCAGCCAGGAAAGAAACAGACAATGGGGGAAAAATCTACACAGACCTTGAGAGAGTTCTATGGATGTGATAATCAGAGTACATTCTCTCACACATCATGCTTGAGAAAGGAATGTAATGAGAAAGAGGCCTCACTCTCCTGTCATCCCTGCTTGCATCGGCAAGGAGGAATAGAAGGTCAGCGGCACAGAAAAGCACCAAAAGACAAAACTTGTTTGGAGGGGGTGATGTAGACCACTGTTAGCCCCTTAAGTTAGGGGGTCTTAACTCTAGGTCAACACTGATTTCTCCAAAGCAGTGGCTAAGGGAACCCCATGTGGTCACATTCGTGATTATACTGAGGCTGCTTCTTACCCAGTGGTCTCTGTCCTGAATACAGAGTTTCCTCCCCTTTAACAATATGAGACACAAAGGAGAAGCAGCAGATATATACAAGGGGTAGTGGGCGGGGCGGGAAAGTTCTAAGACATTTTAGTTTAAGGTAGACAGTCATTTACATGACCCTGGATTGTCAAGGAAAACTTCTGCCTAAAACATTCTGATATAGCTGTGGGGATTGTCAGTGTGCAGAATGTAGCTGGTTATGAGAATTAATGGCATTATCCAAGGGCTAGGGCCAAAGTCAAGGAAGGAGTTTTAAGGAGTAAATAAGTGAGAGGTCGAGTAAGATGAAGTAGGTAAATGAAGCCTTCTCCTGGAAGTGGAGCTCATCATAGGATATCAACTACTCTTTGAGGGATACAAAGGAAAAAAACATCCATTAAAACCCATCTTTTCTTCACCAGAAGACTAGATCTATCACTCAAATACTTATAGTCATCATCATGTTTTAATAGAAGGGTGCACTGGATAATCTCATTAATTCAACAATATTTGAATGAATAATCTCATTAATTCAAATATTTTTGAGCACCTACCGCATGCCTGCCACTGTGTTAAGCACAAAGAGATTGCCCTTTCTAACAAATTTACATAGTATCCTCTCATTCATTCATTCATCAATTCATTCAACAATCATTAAGCACCTAATGCTTGCTAGACCATAATGTTTGATGCTTGAAATGCACGCATAGTAAGTGTTCAATATATATTTTCTCTTCCTGAACACAAGAGTTTTACTGTATAAAGCTGAAAATGGAAAGAGGCAGCCCAAAAGCATGCTTCATGCACTGGGGCCTCCTGAAAAAAGCTCCAAGATTTAGTGTCAGAGAGCTGGACTGGAATTCCAGCTCTACCACATACCCCAAAGTGACCTTGAGCTCTTAACCTCTCTGAACTGCAGTGTCCTCAGTATACAGTGGGGGTAAATGTCATATCCCCTACAAGGCAACAAATATAATAAAAGTAAAATGTGTGGTACAACACAGAGGGGTTGTCATTGCTGTGATTATCATTATTAAGGAAGATAATCTGTGCGGTCAGGAGTTGCTTGAGAGATGAGAAGAAAAAATAATATGGGCAACCTTCTGAATAATGAACTCACTATACTCCCGTGAAGGACAGGGTTGCTAAGAGTGTGTTTGGGTCCCAGAGGAAAAAACAAAATCCCATTCTAAGCAGGATTTACCCCAGTGCCCTTACTGGTCTTCTGAAGGCCCTGATTATCTTCTTCCTCTTATCGGCCCCGATGAAGTACACTAGAGGCCACCCACTCTAGTGGCAAGGAGTCGCGGGGTGTTCAGAATCCTGATTCCCAACCCTAACCAGGCAGAGACCAAGTAGTCAAAGACAACAGAGATGCTCTGACCCCTGGCTAATGAGGGTGAGATTCTGGCAGAGAACTAGCACCAGTTCATTAGTTAAGAACTGAAATGCAAATGAGGAATTCAGACAGAAAAAGCAGAAGCCAACTCAGAAAGGTTAGGCATATACAACCTTTTAAAAAAAGTAAAGAGGTCAGACTTTAGGGGTGGGTGGGGCTTTCTAGAAGCACTGTGAAGGGTGGTACCTGTAGGCTGGAGGCTTTCAGTATCTGTGGATGGGCAGATCTGCGTTAAGCACTGCTAAGAAATGACTGAGGAGACCAGTAAAAAGGATATGATTAGAGTGTTAGGAAAGAAGTAATGAACCCTGAACAAGGACAACAGAGTGGGGATGGACTATTGAAAACTCTGCAAAGGTCAATTCTGTAAACTAGGTGAACATTCAGAGTTGAGAGAATGAAATATAAAGAACATGTTAATAAATATGAATGTCTACCATTTGTATTTTAAGTTAAAGGAACTTTAAAATACAAGGAACACTAAATTTTGTATAGTTCATATTAATGCAACAAAAACATTTGTATTTTCAGACTAACTGCTTATGAGCCTAAAGAAAGAATTTTATTTTTACTCTTCTATATAATAATATTTTCTTGACAAATCCTAGGGAAAATATGAGTGAGATACTGAAGTATGATAAAATTACACAGGAAAGTAAATATACTCTTGCCAAAATCATTATTCTGGTCCCATGAGTAATACTAACACAGAGGAAAAAACTAGGACTATATTCCATTAACTTTTTTTCTGCAGTGACAGCAAATTTTAAACTAGGCATGTGTTTCTAACTTTGCCAGCTTTCTCCCTGAAGCAAACGTGTCAGAGAGGATTACTGTGGCAAGTTAGTCATATGGAATTTTTTTTTTTTTTTTTTTACAAAATGGTAACACATAACATTAGAAACCAAACCACAAAGAACAGGCTCTCTAGAGCCAGACTGGAGCACATACACAGAACATACAGTGCTTTGAGTAACAAGGTTTTGTCACTCAAAAAGGAGGAGTTTGGTTACCTAGGATTCCAGGAAATAACACATATCTTCTAAGACACAAAGAAGGGAAAAAACAGAATGCAAGGAACTTATTCCAAGGCAGGAATATAAAATAGAATACATTTTCCTAAAGAAATCCTAGGTTCTAAATTCCGAGGCACTGAAAAAACGTACCTAAGAAGCTCAAATTGTTATTTAAACTCTGGCCCATTTAACTGCCAAGACTTTCAAGAAGATAATGAATGCTATCAAAACTTCATCATAAGTATGTGAATGAGCTTGAAAAGAAGTATACCAGCTATTTCCATGCAATAATAGAGAAAGCAAAGCAACCACTGAGCATTTTTAAGAGCTCTGATTATCTCTGCCTTGTGGAAATTTATTGGACTCTCACTTCATTATGCTCAATAACATTCTTGAGAAATATTTATGTTTTTGCTTTACAAAGGGTAAAGCATACCCCTTTCACAGCAAAGGTGTTCAATAAATGCTAAATAAAATTTTGACATACGTTGTATAAAGCCATTTCTTTAAGAGACTCTAAAAGTCAACTTGCACTGACAATATTATTTCAAGGTTTTCAGGATAACCCAATCACTTTGCCATTGTAGGAAAGGTATTGCAATACCAAGAGGTTGTCTTCTAAACCCTGTGAAAAGGGAGAAAAATCAAAACAAAACCAGAGTCAGATACGGCAGGAATGCTGGAATCATCAGACCAGGAATTTTAAAATACTAAGAATAACATGCTATAGGCTTTAATGAAAAAAGTAAATAACATGCAAGAAAAGATGGATAATGTAAGCAGAGAGATGGACATTCTAAGAAAGTATCAAAAAGAAATGCTACCAATCAAAAACGCTGTAACTGAAATAAAGAATGCCTCTGATGGGCTCATTAGTAGAATGGACACAGGTGAGTAAAGAATCTCTAAGCTTGAAAATATGACAATAAACACTTACCAAAACTGAAAAGAATATCCAAGAACTCTGAGACAACTACAAAAGATGTAACATATGTGTAATGGGAATACCAGAAAGAGGAAACAGAGAAAAGAACAGAAGCAATATCTGAAGTAATAGTGAGTGAGAATTTCCCCAATAAGTGTCAGATACCAAACCACAGATCCAGGAAGCTCAGAGAACACCAAGCAGGATAAATGCTTAAAAACAAAACAAAACAGAGAAACAGGGCTTCCCTGGTGGCACAGTGGTTAAGAATCCGCCTGCCAATGCAGGGTACATGGGTTCGAGCCCTGGTCCAGAAGATCCCACATGCCGCGGAGCAACTAAGCCCATGTGCCACAGCTACTGAGCCTGTGCTCTAGAGCCTGCGAGCCACAACTACTGAGCCCACGTGCCTACAGCCCATGCTCCGCAACAAGAGGAGCCACCGCAATGAGAAGCCCGCGCACCGCAATGAAGAGTAGCCCCCACTTGCTGCAACGAGAGAAAGCCCATGTGCAGCAACAAAGACCCAATGCAGCCAAAAAATAAACTAATTAATTAATTAATTTTAAAAACCAAAAAGTTAAAAAAAAACAAAAACAAAGAAACAAGCAAAAACTATGCCTAGGCATGTTGTATTCAAATTGCAGAAAATCAAAGACAAAACAATCTGGAAAGAAGCCGAAGGGGGACAAAAAAAAACTTACCTATGGAGGAACAAAGGTAAGTTGATCCTTGAATAACCTGGGTTTGAACTGCCCGGGCTCACTTATATGCAGATATTTTTCACTAGTAAATACTGAAGTACCACACGGCCCATGGCTGGTTGATTTTGCAGATGCAGAGGATGCAGATGCAGAGGGATGACTGTAAGTTATATTCACTTGGATTAACCCCCACATTGTTCAAGGCTTAACTGTACCTCTGACTTTCCCTCAGAAACGAAGCAAGCAAGAAGGGAGTGAAGAGAAGTATTTACAGTGTTGAGATTAAAAACAATCCACCAATTCAGAATTTTGTACCCTGAGAAATTATCTTTCAAAAGGGAAGGAGAAATAGACTTTCTCACACAAACAAAAACTGAGGAAACTTTTAGCCAGTAGATCTGCCTGACAAGATATGTTAAAAGAAGTTCTTCAGAGAGAAGGAAAATAATATAGGTCAGAAATAAGGATCTACATAAAGAAAGGAAGACCATCAAAAAATGAATAACTAAAGGTAATATTAAAAGTTTTATTTTTCTTATTCTTAAATGATCTAAAAGATAACAATTTGTTGAAAATAATAGCAACAATGTATTCAATTATGAATGCTTATATATGTAATATGCTTTTGTATAAGTGAAATGAATGATAACAATGATACAAGGAATAGGAGGGAGGAATTTGGAATATTTTTTTATTATACGGTACTTGTATCACCCACGAAGTGAGACAGTATTATTTGAAAGTGGAATTGGATTAGTTGGAAATGTATATTTAGCAAATGTTAGGGCAACCATTAAAAGTTTTTTTTAAAAAGCATAATTGATACGCTAACAAATGAGAGAAAATGGAATCATATAAAGTGCTCAATTAAAACCACAAAAAGGCAGTAAAAGTATGAAAGACAAAAACAGGAACAAAGAACAAGAGCAATAAATAGAAAACAGTAACAAATATGGTAGTTATTAATCCAACTATATCAATAATCCCTTTAAAATGTCAATGATCTAAATATACCAATGAAAAGACAAATACACGTTGTCTACAACAGGGGTCCCCAACTCCCAGGCCACAGACCAGAACTGGTCTGTGGCCTGTTAGGAACCAGGCTGCACAGCAGGAGGTGGGTGGTGGGCAAGTGAGCGAAGCTGCATCTGCCGCTCCCTGTCACTCGCATTACCACCTGAACCGTCATCCTCCTCCCGCTCCTGTCCGTGGAAAAATTGTCTTCCATGAAACCGGTCCCTGATACCAAAAAGGTTGGGGACCACTGGTCTACAAGAAACTCATTTTATTATTTTTTTTAACTTTTTACTTTATACTGGAGTATAGCTGATTAACAATGTTGTGACAGTTTGAGGTGCACAGCAAAGCGACTCAGCCATACATATGCATGTATCCATTCTCCCCCAAACTCCCCTCCCATCCAGGCTGCAACATTGAGCAGAGTTCCCTGTGCTATACAGAAGGTCCTTGTTGGTTATCTATTTTAAAGATAGCAGTGTGTACCTATCAATCCCAAACTCCCTAACTAACCCTTCCCCCCACTCTTCCCCCCAGGGGAACCATACGTTCTTTCTCTAAGTCTGTGAGTCTGTTTCTGTTTTGTAAATAAGTTCATTTGTATCATTTCTTTTTAGATTCCACATATATGCGATATCATAGGATGTTTCTCTTTCTCTGACTTACTTCACTCAGTATGACACTCTAGGTCCATCCACGTTGCTGCAAATGGCATTATTCAGAAACCCATTTTAAATACAAAGACATATACAGATGAAAAGTAAAGGCATAGAGAAAGATACACCATGCTAGTAATTAATCAAAAGAAAGCAGAAGCAGCTGTATCAATTTCAGACAGAACTACTTCAGGGCAAGGAAAGTTGTCAGCGATAAGAGGATAATACCATAACATAATGATAAAGGGGTCGATCCTCCAAGAAGACATAACAATCCTCAATGTGCATGCACATAACAACAAAGTGTTAAAATATATTTGGCAAAACCTGACAGACCTGCAAGGAAAAGTAGATGAATCCCTTATTATAGTTGCAGACTTTAACACTCCTCTAACAGAAATGGACAGATCCCGCAGGCAGAAATTCAGTAAGTACATAGTCAAACCCTACAGCACCATCAATCAATTGGATATAATTGATATCTAAAGACTACTTCATCCAACAACAGCAGAATTCACAACTTTCTCTAGCTTGATGGAATATGCACCAAAATAAACCACATTCTGGAACATAAAACACAACCTTAACAAATTTAAAAGAATAGAAATCATACAGTGTCTGCTCTCAGACCACAATGGAATTACACTAGAAATCAGTTAACAGTAAGATAACTGCAAAATCCCAAAATATATGCTGATTAAACAACTGACTTCTAAATAACACATGGGTCAATGAAGAACTCTCAAAATTTTAAAATATTTTGAACTAAATGAAAATGAAATGCAACTTACCAGACACTATGGAATGCAGTAAAAGCAGTGCTTAGAGAGAAATTTATAGCATTGAATGCATATATTAAAAAAGAAGAAATATCTAAAATTAACAATCTAAGGTTCCACCTTAGGAAGCCAGAAAAGAACAAATTAAATTCAAATTAAATAATAAAAATTAGAGCAAATATCAATGAAATTGAAAACAAGAAATCAACAGACAAAGTAAAACCTAAACCTGATTCTTTGAAAATATCTTTAAAATTGGTAAACTTCTAGCCAAGCTAAGAAAAAAAAAAGACGAATTACAATATGAGAAATGAAATAATATATGTATAACTGATTCACTTTGTTATAAAGCAGAAACTAACACACCATTGTAAAGCAATTATACTCCAATAAAGATGTAAAAAAATAATAAAATAAAATAAATAAAAAGATATGGATTAAATTTGGTTTAAAAAAAAAGACATCACAACAGATCGCATGGAGACATTAAAAGGTTAATAAAAGATTATTATGAACAAATCCATGCCCACAAATTTTATAACCTAGATTAAACAAACCAATTCCCTGAAAGAGTCAATCTGCCAAAACTTACACAAGAATACAGTATGAATAGGCCTATATATATTAAAGAAATTAAATCAAAAATTAATAACCTTCCAAAACAGAAAGCAACAGGCCCAGATGGGCTCACTTGAGAATTCTATCAAACCCCTAAGGAGAAATTATACCAATTTTCTACAATCTCTTCCAGAAGATAGAAACCAAACCAAGGGAATACTTCCTAACTCATGAGGCCAGAATTACCCTAATACCAAACCAAAGACATTACAGGAAAAGAAAACTACAGACTAGTATCTCTCATGAACATACATTCAAAAATCCTCAAGAAAAGATTAGCAAATCAAATGCAACAATGTATAAAAAAGATTACACACCATAACCAAGAGAGATTTATCCCATGTATGCAAGGCTGATTCAACATTTGAAGATCAATTAATATAATCCATCACATCAATAAGCTAAAGAAGAAAAATAACATGATCTTATCAGTAGATGCAGAAAAAGGACTTGACAAAATCCAACACCTATTCATGATTAAGAACTCTCAGAAAATTTAGAGGGAAACTTCCTCAATGTGTTAAGGATATCTACAAACAACCTACAGCTAACATCATACTTAATAAGGAGACACTCAAAGCTTTCCAACTAAGATAAGGAACAAAGAAATAATGTGCCCTTTCACCACTCCTTTCCAAGTTATACAGACTGGTAAGTAAGAAATCAAATGTTCACAGATGGCATTATCATCAATGTAGAAAATCCAAAAGAATCAACAACAACAACAACAACAACATAAAACCTCCTGGAACAAGCAATGACAGAAATGTTGCAAGATACAACATTAATATGCAAAAGTTAATCAATTTCCTATATACCAGCAATAAATAAGTGGAATTTGAAATTAAAAATATATTACCATTTACATTAGCACTCCCCCCCAAAATGAATTACTTATGCATAAATCTAAAAAATTTGTACAAAATCTGTATGAGGAAAATTCCTCATAATTGTGACAAAAGATATCAAAGAACTAAATAAATGGAGAATTATTCCATGTTCATGGATAGAAAGACTCAATAGTGTCAAGGTGTCAGTTTTTCCCAGGTTGATCAACAGATTCAACACAATCTCAGTCAAAATCTAGCAAGTTATTTGGTGGATATCAACAAACTTATTCCAAAATTTATATGGAGAGGCAAAAGACCTAAAAGAGTCAACTCAATACTGAAGGAGAACAAAGTCAGAAGACTGACTCAACCCAATTTACAGAATTACAATAAAGGTACAGTAATCAAGAGACTGTGGTATTGAGAAAGAACACAAATAAATCAATGAAATAAAACAGAGAGCCCAGAAAAAAGACACAAATAAATATAGTCAACTGATTGTTAACAAAGGAGCAAAGGCAACATAATGGGGCAAAGATAGTCTTTTCACCAAATGGTGCTATAACAACTAACATCCACCTAAAAAGAAAAAAAAAAAATCTATACACAGACTTTACACCCTTCACAAAATTTAACACAAAATGGATCAAAGACCAAATGTAAAATACAAAACTATAAAAATCCTGGAAGATAACATAGGAGAAAACCTAACTGGCCTTAGATATGGCAATGACTTTTAGATACAACACTAAAGGCATGATCTGTGGAAGAAATAAATTGATAAGCAGGATTTCATTAAAGTTAAAAACTTCTGCTCTGTGAAAGATAATGTTAAAAGGATGAGAAGACAAACCACAGTCTGAGAGGAAATACTTTCAAAATAGACATCTGATAAAGGAGTGTTATCCAAAATATACCAAAAAACTCTTAAAACTCAATAAGAAAATTAACAAACTGATTTTTTAAATTGGCAAACAGTGACAGCTTTACTTCTTGTTTTCCGATTTGGATTCCTTTTATTTCTTTTTCTTCTCTAATTGCTATGCCTAAAACTTCCAAAACTATGTTGAATAATACTGGTGAGAGTGGGCAACCTTGTCTTGCTCCTGATCTTAGTGGAAATGCTTTCAGTTTTTCACCATTGAGGACGATGTTGGCTGTGGGTTTGTCATATATGGCCTTTATTATGTTGAGGAAAGTTCCCTCTATGCCTACTTTCTGCAGGGTTTTTATCATAAATGGGTGTTGAATTTTGTCGAAAGTTTTCTCTGCATCTATTGAGATGATCATATGTTTTTTCTCCTTCAATTTGTTAATATGGTGTATCACATTGATTGATTTGCATATATTGAAGAATCCTTGCATTCCTGGAATAAAGCCCACTTGATCATGGTGTATGATCCTTTTAATGTGCTGTTGGATTCTGTTTGCTAGTATTTTGTTGAGGATTTTTGCATCTATGTTCATCAGTGATATTGGCCTGCAGTTTTCTTTCTTTGTGACATCTTTGTCTGGTTTTGGTATCAGGGTGAGGGTGGCCTCGTAGAATGAGTTTGGGAGTGTTCCTCCCTCTGCTATATTGTGGAAGAGTTTGAGGAAGATAGGTGTTAGCTCTTCTCTAAATGTTTGATAGAATTTGCCTGTGAAGCCATCTGGTCCTGGGCTTTTGTTTGTTGGAAGATTTTTAATCACAGTCTCAATTTCAATGCTTGTGATTGATCTGTTCATATTTTCTATTTCTTCCTGGTTCAGTCTTGGCAGGTTGTGCATTTCTAAGAATGTGTCCATTTCTTCCAGGTTGTCCATTTTATTGGCATAGAGTTGCTTATAGTAATCTCTCATGATCTGTTGTATTTCTGCAGTGTCAGTTGTTACTTCTCCTTTTTCATTTCTAATTCTATTGATTTGAGTCTTCTCCCTTTTTTTCTTGATGAGTCTGGCTAATGGTTTATCAATTTTGTTTATCTTCTCAAAGAACCAGCTTTTAGTTTTACTGATCTTTGCTACTGTTTCCCTCATTTATTTCTCATTTATTTCTGATCTGATCTTTATGATTTCTTTCCTTCTGCTAACTTTGGGGTTTTTTTGTTCTTCTTTCTCTAACTGCTTTAGGTGTAAGGTTAGGTTGTTTATTCGAGATGTTTCCTGTTTCTTAAGGTAGGATTGTATTGCTATAAACTTCCCTCTTAGAACTCCTTTTGCTGCGTCCCATAGGTTTTGGGTCGTCGTGTCTCCATTGTCATTTGTTTCTCGGTATTTTTTGATTTCCTCTTTGGTTTCTTCAGTGATCACTTCATTTTTAAGTAGTGTATTGTTTAGCCTCCATGTGTTTGTATTTTTTACAGATCTTTTCCTGTAATTGAGGTCAAGTCTCATAGCGTTGTGGTCAGAAAAGATACTTGATACAATTTCAATTTTCTTAAATTTACCAAGGCTTGATTTGTGACCCAAGATATGATCTATCCTGGAGAATGTTCCATGAGCACTTGAGAAAAATGTGTATTCTGTTGTTTTTGGATGGAATGTCCTATAAATATCAATTAAGTCCATCTTGTTTAGTGTATCATTTAAAGCTTGTGTTTCCTTATTTATTTTCATTTTGGATGATCTGTCCATTGGTGAAAGTGGGGTGTTAAAGTCCCCTACTATGAACGTGTTACTGTCGATTTCCCCTTTTATGGCTGTTAGTATTTGCCTTATGTATTGAGGTGCTCCTATGTTGGGTGCATAAATATTTACAATTGTTATATCTTCTTCTTGGATCGATCCCTTGATCGTTATGTAGTGTTCTTCTTTGTCTCTTGTAACAGTCTTTATTTTAAAGTCTATTTTGTCTGATTTGAGAATTGCTACTCCAGCTTTCTTCTGATTTCCATTTGCATGGAATATCTTTTTCCATCCCCTCAATTTTAGTCTGTATGTGTCCCTAGGTCTGAAGTGGGTCTCTTGTAGACAGCATCTATATGGGTCTTGTTTTTGTATCCATTCAGCCAGTCTGTGTCCTTTGGTGGGAGCATTTAATCCATTTACATTTAAGGTAATTATCGATATGTATGTTCCTATTCCCATTTTCTTAGTTGTTTTGGGTTTGTTATTGTAGGTCTTTTCCTTCTCTTGTGTTTCTTGCCTAGAGAAGTTCCTCTAGCATTTGCTGTAAAGCTGGTTTGGTGGTGCTGAATTCTCTCAGCCTTTCCTTGTCTGTAAAGGTTTTAATTTCTCCATCAAATCTGAATGAGATCCTTGCTGGGTAGAATAATCTTGGTTGTAGGTTTTTCTCCTTCATCGCTTTAAATATGTCCTGCCACTCCCTTCTGGCTTGCAGAGTTTCTGTTGAAAGATAAGCTGTTAACCTTATGGGGATTCCCTTGTGTGTTATTTGTTTTTCTTCCCTTGCTGCTTTTAATATGTTTTCTTTGTATTTAACTTTTGATAGTTTGATTAATATGTGTCTTGGCGTGTTTCTCCTTGGATTTATCCTGTATGGGACTGTCTGTGCTTTCTGGATTTCATTAACTATTCCTTTCCCATATTAGGTAAGTTTTCAACTATAATCTCCTCAAATATTTTCTCAGTCCCTTTCTTTTTCTCTTCTTCTGGGACCCCTATAATTCGAATGCTGGTGCGTTTAATGTTGTCCCAGAGGTCTCTGAAATTTGCAAATGAAGCAACTGGCAAAGGATTAATCTCCAAAATTTACAAGCAGCTCATGCAGCTCAATAACAAAAAAACAAACAACCCAATCCAAAAATGGGCAGAAGACCTAAATAGACATTTCTCCAAAGAAGATATACAGATTGCCAACAAAACATGAAAGAATGCTCAACATCATTAATCATTAGAGAAATGCAAATCAAAAGTACAATGAGATATCATCTCACACCGGTCACAGTGGCCATCAACAAAAAATCTAGAAACAATAAATGCTGGAGAGGGTGTGGAGAAAAGGGAACCCTCTTGCACTGCTGGTGGGAATGTAAAGTGATACAGCCACTATGGAGAACAGTAGGGAGGTTCCTGAAAAAACTACAAATAGAACTACCATACGACCCAGCAATCCCACTACTGGGCATATACCCTGAGAAAACCATAATTCAAAAAGAGCCATGTACCACAGTGTTCACTGCAGCTCTATTTACAATAGCCAGGATACGGAAGCAACCTAAGTGTCCATCAACAGACAAATGGATAAAGAAGATGTGGCACATATATACAATGGAATATTACTCAGCCATAAAAAGAAACGAAATTGAGTTATATGTAGTGAGGTGGATGGACCTAGAGTCTGTCATACAGAGTGAAGTAAGTCAGAAAGAGAAAAACAAATACCGTATGCTAACACATATATATGGAATTTAAGAAAAAAAAAAAGGTCATGAAGAACCTAGGGGTAAGATGGGAATAAAGACACAGACCTACTAGAGAATGGACTCAAGGATATGGGGAGGGGGAAGGGTAAGCTGGGACAAAGTGAGAGAGTGGCATGGACATATATACACTACCAAACGTAAAATAGATAGCTAGTGGGAAGCAGCCGCATAGCACAGGGAGATCAGCTCGGTGCTTTGTGACCACCTAGAGGGGTGGGATAGGGAAGGTGGGAGGGAGGGAGGGAGACGCAAGAGGGAAGAGATATGGGAACATATGTATATGTATAACTGATTTGCTTTGTTATAAAACAGAAACTAACACACCATTGTAAAGCAATTATACTCCAATAAAGATGTTAAAAAAATAAAATAAAAATAAAAAATGGGCAAAAGATCTGAACAGACACCTCAAGAAAGAAAATATACAGATGGCAAGTAAGCATATGAAAAGATGTTTACTATCTTATATCATTGGTGAGTTCCAAATTAAAGCAATGAGATATTACTACACACCTATTTGAATGACCAAAATCCAAAACACTGAAAAAACCAAATGCTAGTGAAGATGTGGAGCAACAGGAATTCTCATCCATTGTAGGTGGAGAGGCAAAATGGTACAGCCACTTTGGAATACAAACTGGCAGTTTCTTACAAAGTTAAACATACTCTTATCATATGATCCAGCAAAACTGTGTCCACAAAAAAACCTACACATAGATGTTTACAGCAGCTTTATTCACAACTGCCAAAACCTGGAAGCAACCAAGATGTCCTTCAGTAAGTTAACGGATAAATTGTGATATATCCAGACAACTGAATATTATTCAGCACTGAAAAGAAATGAGCTATCAAGCCATGAAAAGACATGGAGGAAAGTAACGCATATTGCTATGTGAAAGAAGCCAATGTAAAAAGTTCACATACTGTGGAATTCCAACGATATGACATTCTAGAAAAGGTAAATCTATGGAAACAGTAAGAAGACCAGGGTTGCCAGGGACCAACAGGCAGAGCCAGAGGATTTTTAGGGCAGCAAAACTATTCTGTATGATGTTACAATGGTAGATGCATGTCATTAAACATTTATCCAAACCCACACAATGTACAACACCAAGAGTGAACTCTAAACAATGGACTTTAGGTGATAATGATGAGTCAGTGCAGGTTCACTGCTTATAACAAGGGTATCACTATGTTGCAGGATGTTCACAGTGGAAGAGTTCGTGTGTGTTTGGGGGTATATGGGAACTCTGTATTTTCTGCTCAATTTTGCTGTGAACCTAAAATGCTCTAAAAAACAGTTTATTAATGTTTTTAAAGCAAAGGAGTAACCCTTTCTCTTTCCTTGTAATGATTTGCTCCATTCCCAGAGCTTCCTGTCCACCCATGCCACTTTCCTGAATTCCACCTGGATATCAGTCATCTCAGACTCAGCATGCCTAGTACTGAATTCTTGGTCTTCCTTCTCTCAAATTTTCTTCTCCAACAATCTTCCATATCTCACTAAATGGCTACTCCATCCTTCTAGTTGTTCAGATCAAAATCCTCGGCGTCATCCCTGACTCTCATGCTTCGTCACATTCCCCTTCCAATTCTACTTCCAATAAGTGAGTAGGAAATCTGATCCCTTATCATACCTCCAGCATTATACTGTCTTGGTCCGAGCCACCACCACCTCTCCTCGAATTGGTCTCTTCTGTTCTTGCTCCCCTTATAATCTATTCTCCACAAAGCACTCAGATTGATCCTTGCAAAAAATAAATCAGATCACATCATTTCACTCTTCAAACGCTTCATGGCTTTCCTTCTCACTCAATAACCTTACAATGTCCTCTCACAATGAGCTGAATAGCCCTACATGCTCTTCCCACCCTCCAACACACCTTCTTACTTATCTGACCCTGTTTCTTATTATTCATCCCCACTCATTCATGCTACTCTAACCACAAGGACTGTTTTGTGATTCCTAGCAAAAAGGTCTCAAAAAGGTACCACCTCAGGACCTCTATACTTGCTGTGCCGTGTGCCCAGAAAGCTCTTCCTCCAAATAAATGGTTTTCTCATCTCTTACAAGTCTTTGCTGACAGCGAAGTCTTCCCTGATCACCACCCTCCAACAGACTCTATTCACCTATTGGTGAATACCTATAGATGCTCCACTATTCACTTTCCCTACTTTCTATTTCTCCAGAGAATGCAACACTTTATAACTTTACATACATACACACATATACATATGTATGTATATATATATATATACACACACACACAGAGCGCACATGCGCACTTATATTTTATTTATTTTGTTTATTATCTTCCTCCCTCAAATAGGATGTGAGCTCCTTGAGGACAGAAATTTCAATAAAATACAAATATTTTATTCACTGCTGTATCCTTAGTTCTTAGAACAATGCCTGGCAATTGAGAGGCACACAAACATTTGTTGAATAATAATCATATAAATACTTATGATATGTCATCTTATGGCAAGGGCTGGGGCAACAGCATTACAGCCCAGCATGTCGAGACTTAATTTCAAAAAATTCTTCTAAATGCGAAAAGTTGTGGAAAAACACAACTGTGTAACCATTAGAGGTAGCTGGAGTAGCTGAACTGACTAGTTTATTTACCAGCATTACTAACCTTGAAAAATCCATAGAGTTCATGGACTATTTAAGTTCCACTGAACAGTAGTGTGCAAACAACCTCCCTTAAGGAGTGTTCCTTCAACTTCTCTGCTCTCTACCTTTAGATTTATTTTTCTTCACTCATTCTTTTCTCCTCTGTTCTCTTGGTGCCCGATTCTATTCCCTCCTGCCCTCTGGCTCCAGTTCTCTATTTCATCAATTATATCCCCTTAGCATTACACCTTCAAACACTCCAGCAGGCTTTTTACCTCTTTTTACACATTCCTGTTTCCTTGATCCCTTAAAATTCTCAAACTCCAGTTTTTTTCTTCCCTTCTCACTTCATCAACAATTTACCAAACACTTGGTTTATTTTCACTGCTTCTACTTCCTGACCATCATTGTTCAAAGAAGTGGTTCTTAACCAGGATGTAGATGAAAATCTCCTGGAATTTTTTCATGCCCAGGTTCCACACACTGAAATTCTGACTTGATGAGTTTGCATTGGGGGGAAGGGCACTCAACATAAGTATGCTAGTGAAAACAACTCCCTAACAGAGTCTAATGCACACCCTAGATTAAGAACCATTACCTCAAATACCTGTCATATGTTTTTTCTGGTCATAATAATGATAATATTCCACCAACTGAGGAGTGTAATTAAATCAACCCTCTGTATCTGACACACATGAAAAACAAACAAAAAGGCTCCTGGTCACCAAATCCAACTGTGTTCTCTTAGTTTTATCCTTTCCAAACTTTACAAGATATTTGATACCACCAGCTTTTAAGCATGCTCCTCTCTTTGATAACTTTTTGGTCTTTTATTTTTTTGGTCTCCTTTCCTCCCTGCCAATTTGTCTTAATCCACCTACATCAGTGCCTCTCAATGTGATCCAAGGGTCAGCAGCATCACTATCATTTGGAAACTTGTAAGAAATGAAAACTCCTCAGGCCCCATCCCAGACATCAGAAACTCTAGGGATGGGGCCCAGAAATCTATGCATTCTTGTGATTATTATGCATGCTGATGCTTGGGAACCACTGTGCTAAGCCACCTGTTTTAGAAGTAGGGGAGGAATCCACAATCACAGGACTGAAGCCCGAACAGAGTAGGTGTCAATATATCCAAATTTTGAAGTTAACTGCTAGTGAAATTATAGTACTTGTCATAAGAAATGGCAAGGTGGCATTCGTGTGACTTTCTTCACCCCGCCCCCGGGAATGTGTCCGATAGCTACCACTATTAGGGCAATTAGTATGTGCTAGATATTATGGTAAGCTGTTAATACACTTGATCTCACTTATCAGGTGTTATAATTATCATTTTTACAGATGAGGAAGCTGACACTTAGAGAAAGATTTTTAACATTTTGCCTCCAAATTTCACGCCCTTGACCACCATATTATTGTCTCCTGCAAAGAGTGGGAAAGAAGGAGTCTTGGACAGAATCCTAAGAAGACCCAGTAGAAGTGACTGAGGTTGACTGGTCAAAGAATGAGAGGAAAAACCAGAAATAAGGGAGGAAGTCTAGGTGAGGAAAGTTTTAAGTAGGAAGCCTTAATCACAGTAGTTGGGAAATTTTTTTTGTTTTTTCAGTGAATCTACAGACCACAGGGGATGTAGAACTTTTTTCAAAATGTTTTATGGGGCTTCCCTGGTGGCACAGTGGTTGAGAGTCAGCCTGCCAATGCAGAGGACACGGGTTCGTGCCCCGGTCCGGGAGGATCCCACATGCCGCGGAGCGGCTGGGTCCGTGAGCCATGGCTGCTGAGCCTGTGCTCTGCAACGGGAGAGGCCACAACAGTGAGAGGCCCACGTACTGCAAAAAAAAAAAAAAAAAAAAAAAAAAAAAAGCTTTATGGCGACTACTCATTCTCTCTGATTCCCAAGTTTTACTGACAAAAACCAGACACTAACTTGGAGTGTTTTGGGGGGAACAGTGGTTAATATTATATATATTTTTAAAAAGTGACATGAAGAAAAAGAGCTTTTACATATAGGTGGAGAGGGGATAAATTAAGTGAGGGGAGAAACCTTACAAGTTTCCTAAGAGCCAGAATAGGTTTTCTGCTTTGCAGGCACAGAAGCCTGGAGTAACCAAGTAGTCAATCCTGACTCATTTTAAAAACTAAAGTATCAATTTTCTTCACTTATTTGCTCACGGTATTCTCTGCGATGGGTAAATCCACCTAGCAGACGAAAGCTAGGTGTAGGGGTGATGAGCTTGAGTGGTAAGGGGCCAGAGGAAGATAATCCCTGTTATGAGCCGGAGGTGACTAGAAGGCCAGTGATGCTGGTGCAGTGAAGAGAACTGGCTGGCAGAAATAGGACAAACCGATTGAGGGCACTCTAAAGTGAAGAGACTCATTAGCCAAATACTCAAATCACCTTTCAGTTTAGGAGGAGTATAATGCAATTGACTAGTCTCTCTAATTGGTCTAATAGGTTACAGCTTCTTTAGTTACATTAGCTTTCATAAGATACCATCTGGCCAGCTTAATCTGCTTACAAATTTCCTAAATTCCAGCAGCACCTTATTTGTGTCTTTCTACAAATGATTAATCTTCGTTTCATGTTGACTTTTCACTTGTTTCAGTGTCAGAAGTTGACCTTTTAAAAGAATTGGCCTTTTTCTGATGTCTATTTTGTCGATATCCGCAAAGCTTTTGCACCTCTTTTAGAAGGATAATCCACAGACTAATACATGGGAACATATTTCCATACTTGTTTCTTATCCATATTCCAAATAATGTTGTTCAAATACTAAATATAATTTCAGCATTCTGAATTTCTTCCATTACCCCATGAACTTTATGTGATACGAATCACTATCTTTCCAACAGCACTTATTAACATCTAACTGTATTCATTAGGCACTTAGTACCTACCCAGCAGCCCTAGGTACTGGGATAACACAGAAGACTGAGGTTCCAGTAGCAAGAGAGAAATAAGGCCAGTAGTATCAGTTTAGCAGAAAAGGGGGGTGACTAATTCATTCTGATGGATCTGGCAATTTTTCCAAGTGGTGAATTGGGCTGAGTCTGAAGGGATGAATAGGAGTTCATTAGCCACTGGAAAAGGGAAGTATCCCTAACACCTCCCTCCCCAAATCTGGTAATGTTAGTGGCATTTAACTTAAAATAACAGTAAAAGAAAGAATAAAATGACAATAACACAAGAAGAAATCGTGCTCACTTCATGATTTGGGGGTTGGAGGGGGGACTGAGCCTTTAAACACACTTCAGATCTGAAAGTAAATGTTTATAAAACAGGATTCACAATCGAGGGAAAGGGGTGGAGGAGGAAGAAGTTCAGTTTGTTTTATTGTATTAAGTTAAACAAATGAGTAAAAATATCAACATCTATGCTTGGGAACACATACTACTTTCCATAAAGATCCTAAGCTTGAAAATGAAAGCCTCAGAACCTTATCTAAAATTACAATATTTGCCCTGATGTTTTATATCCCCAATATCATTTTTAAGGGTTCTAAAGTGAATCTGCTGAAGAACTTTCAGCATCTACACACACACACACACACACACACACACACACACACACACACAATAATCCACTCTTGATTGAAACAATCAACCACACCCTAACCAACTTCCACTTACTCTGACTTTCACACCTCCACATCCTTCAAAGTTTGGCTTAATTTATACTAGACTATCTCAAAGCATTAATTTAGCTCTAAGTTTTGACACTCCACCTCTTCATCCTTCCGTTCAATTATTTCCTCTTAAATTCCATTAATTTCGCCCTTCTCCTTAAGGGACACTTAGAAAATACATCAACAGCACTATTACAAAACCAATGGCTGCAGCCAGTCTGAACACACACACTCATTTCCACTCACATCCCTCTCGAGGCTGTTTCTACCACTGATCAAAATCAGCGGACCAGGAAGGAGGAAAAAGCTGAGCCAGGAGGGTTGTTCCCTTCCTTCCACTCCCCCCAAGCCTGCCCCCCCCGCTCCCCCTTCCCCCAGGGCCGCACCGCGACCTCGTGCGCCCCCCCCACCGACCCGCCCCCGCTGTCACCAGCCACTGCCTAGAAAACAGTCATAGCCTTTGTTAAAACGTCCATGAGCACAATGTACCAGAAGACGGACACATTCCCGGGGGCGGGGTGAAGAAAGTCACACGAATGCCACTCCCTCCTTGGCACAAGCTTGGGGCGACAGCCCACCTCCTCCAAATCCTCTTCCCCCGCGACGCGGAATGTTCCTGGCAACTCTGCACTCCGAGACGGCAGCGCGGGGGAAGGGACGGGCCCGGGACGCCCGCCGCTCAGGGGCACCAAGCGGGGGTACTGAACTTGAAGCTGGGACACCCTCCAGCGCCCTTGGCGAGGCTCCCGGTTCTGCCAAGCCTGAGTCTGGACTTCCAGCCTCTGGAGCCCTTTCCTTCAATTTCTCCTCACACATACCCTCTCCCGCTCCCGCCACCACGCACTCAGCTCCCCACGCGGCCGGGGCCGGACACTGTCCGGCAGCGCGGCCAGCCCCGCTGCCGCACGTCTGGCAGGTTTCTCCTTATGGGGCCGACGTCTCCCCGGGCCGCCACCCGCACACTCCGAACCCTCCCCGGACGCCCGCCCGAACCACGTTCCCCGGCTGCGAGCCCCGCGCCGCCACCACACTCACCGCGCGCCCCGCGCCACTACTCCGCGCTCTGCCGGCCGCCAACCGCGCCTGCGCCTTCCCACCGCCGCCGAGCCCAGGAGGAGCCAGGAGCCGACGGGAAGGGCGGGGGGAAGCGGCGGGGGCGGGGCCAGGGCGGAGTTAGGCAGGGGAGGGGAGGGGCCAGGCAGGGTGGGAAACAGAGGGGCGGGGCCTCCGCTGCCTAGGTTCGGAAGACTTATCGCTCAGGGCACCGCGTTAGAGCTTTCCACTCTTGAGATCTGTTATAAATAACACTGGCAAGAGAAGTCGTCGAGGCCCCTGGGTGCACCCCACGCACATTCACACTCCAGAAAGCCCAGCTTGGCGCGGGGCCAAGCTAGCCAGCCCTCTGCGTCAGCACGCCTCTCCCTGGACCCACCCTAGATCCTCGCGGGCCTTTCACCCTTTTACATGCCTACCTCCCCACACACTATTCCGCCCACTGGCCTCTCTCCTCATCGCGCGGTGTCCTCAGTCCATGGTAAGCGGCATGGAAATTTCTCACCCACAAACCGCCTATGCAGGGCACACTAGTTAACATGTCTCTGCTGTGTGAGCCCAGAACGTGGTTGGTGACTTTCCAACCGTTGCCCACTGCTACAGTTCAGCCCTTTCCCTGAGAACAAACTCTTCTGCTGTTCTGGCCTTTTGCTGACAACATCTGCTTTTTCTTAAAAAAAAAAAAAAAAAAAAGTCTTGAACAAACCTACCCGAATATCTTGGGGAGAAGAACACATGTTGTCAAATAATACCCATTATTGACCCTGCTTTTTAGGGAGCTACCTCAGAATTTGAGCCTTCTTAAAAGCCCCTCTGAGAAACAGAATATTCAGCCTGTGTTGTCCTGTGAATTTTGCTCTATTGGTTTCAGGTTTTCTGGCAGTTAGCATTTTAAGAAGCCTAACTTGATTATTATTCCATGCTGCATGCGTGCTTAGTTTTAAGTTCTGTACTTTTCTGTTTAAAATCTGGTAAGCTGTGGTATCTCACATGCCTTCAGATCAGCTATTAAAACAAACACACCTGAGTGAATCCAAAGTGAATTGGCCTGTGGGCCTGAAATGATTTATTCCAAATTAGTTTTCCTTTCTTCTTTTTACTTTAGTTATGATGGAACTAAGAAACATTTGGCTTATTATGAATAATAGAATTGCCACAGGGCCACACCAATAGTCCTTCCCAGCAAGTATTTTGACCGAAAAGGGAAAGACACATTTTTGGGGGGAGACTGGTCATTGCCCTTAGAGATTTGAATATCCTGAAATTCTTCCCATTAACCTTTGTGATTCTTCCGTTTGTGTATTTTACAAACCAGACTTTCTGAACTCATTTCTGTTTTGCTTTTGTCAAATAAGCATAGGGGGACTGCAGTAAGAACAGACTGAAAGAGGGTATGTATACTGTTAAATGCAGACAGACTCTGTAGGCTGAATAAATCTGTAAGTGCCTGGAAGTAGGACTTTGTCCTAGTTACTTCACTGGTAAAATGTTTTACATACAGAAGGTGCTAAAAGAAAAAACAACAATAACACTGTGTTAATAAAGATAATTTTTGCATCTTAGTAGATGCAGATATATGTTTGTTCACTTTCATTTGATTACGGATTTATTTTCTTATTTTATGTCTGAATTTGTCTGAATATTTTGATTGAAGTGACGAAAACCAAAATGAAGTAGCTTAGGCAAAAAGAGAAAGTTATTGTGTAACCCAAGTTGCGAAAGGGTAAGTCTATGATTGGCCCTAAGAATAAGTGGAACCAGTAACTGAATGCTTCAAATTCCAGATTAGGCTCTCAACCCTGCCTCTCTTGGAAGGGGTCACTCTTCAGAACCTCCAAGTCATGTTCTGTACACTTGGAACCATGGCTTCGGACAAATTGTGGGCTCACATCTACCAAGGTGTCAGCAGACAGAAAGTACCTCTCTTCCCGAAGTTTCAATTTTTAGAACACCAGATAAAGAGCATGATTGGGTGAGGCGGAGTCATATAACCATTCTTGGAGAGAAAGTGCAGGTGGGACATAAGAATGGTACCCCCCAGTAGAAACTCAGAATTGGAGGGAAAAAATGAAGAGAAAATTTCTAAATGAAAACAAAAGGTAGAAGGAGATGCTGTCTTCAGAAGAAAAGTGCTAGAGAGACCAAAAAAAAAAAAAAAAGTTCAATGTTCACCATGGAACAACTGTATTTAAGGAATACAGCCTTGGAATTATCTTTGATCTCTCTCTCTCTTTTATTCAAGTACTAACCAGTCTTCTCAATAATGTCTCTGTGTTGGTTTTCTATGGCTGCTGTTAAAAAAATCACCACAAACTTCATGGCTTAAAACAACACAAATGTATTACAGCTCTAGAGGTCAGAAGTCTGAAAAGCGTCACACTGGGTTAAAATCAAGGTGCCAGATGGGTTGAGTTCCTTTATGGAGGTTCTAAGGGAGAATGATTTTTCTTGACTTTTCCACTTTCCAGACACCACCCACATGCCCTGGATCATGGCCCTTTCCTTTCCATTGCTGTAAAGCCAGAATGACATTACTCTCTCACACTGACAATTCTGCTTACCTCTTCCACATTTAAGGACCCTTGTGATTATATCAGTCCCACCCAGATAATCCAAAACAATCTCCTTATTTTAAGGTCAGTTTTTTAGCAACCTCAATTCCATCTGAAACTTTAATGTCCCTTTGCCATTTAACATAATATTTCCACAGGTTCTGGCTACTAGCACATGGACATGGTGGGGGCATTATTAACCCTACCATAGTCTTTATTTTCATAAAAATAACAGAGCCTAAGGCATTGGTTCCTAAACTGGGACACTTCTAACAGATACTGATGTCTGGATACCACCCCCAGATCTTATGATTTAATTGGCCTGGAGTCCATTGGCCCTTAAACACACACACACACACACACACACACACACACACACACACACACACACACACTCTTGATTGGATCAGGATGGACCCTCTCACCCATGCTGGCCCAATCAGAGAACGTGCCTGGGGATTTAAAATGGGATTTAGAACTTGCCTGGGGATTAGAAAGGGGAAATTAGTAACACTGGGTGTCTGGAGCTATAATATCAATTTAGGACCTATGGCATCAGGAGAAAGATAAAAAACAAGTCAAGAAAGGGCAGAGACACAAAGAGAAAGGAGGTAAACAGAGTGGAGCCAAGCCTGGATTCTCAGTGGCTGTCCGCCTCCTGGTTACAGTGGCATTCTTACCCTTGGCTGCTATGAGGCACCCCTGCATTCTCGTAAGAAAATCTTATTTTGCTGAAGCTAGCTCAAATTGGTTTCTCTTGCATAAACCCCCAAATGTTCTCATTAATACATGATGTTAGCTTAATTTTCCCCCAATTGCTTATTTATGAGATGCCTCTTGTTTAAGAAATGAAGCAAATTTCAGAACCAAACTGTCAGAGTTGGTATTCCAGAGCTGTCTACTTCACTAGTACCCTACCTCCTGGTTACCCTCCTTCCTCTTAATAGTTACTCAAAGGCCCAGAAGGGGACTCACAAGTTATCTCAGCCTTTTTCTCATTCAATAGTCCAGTCTCCACAAGACACACCAGGTGGATGTAGTTCTACTTCTCTGCTTGACTGCTGGCAAGTAAATATTAATGACTTGCAAATCAAATCTCTGGCCTCCCCTTCTCCTAATCTTCAGTTCTATAGTTAAAACTGACTAATGGATCTTTCCTCCTCAATTGATAAGAAATGAAACTCAGTTTTTCTTCCAAATTCTGCTTTTGTCCTGCAATTTCTTTCCTTGTTAATGAAACCCCTACGCACCCCATCACACATTAGAAATGGGAAAGTCACCCATGACCCCTTCTTTTCCAGCCTCAGTTGTCTACTCATTCTACCTCCTGCATGTCTCACATATTAATGCCTCTTTCCTGCATCACTTCAGGTTAATCATCAATCACCTGACCTAAGATGCTCTCCCAACTCGTTTCCCTGTCTTTAGTTTCTCCCAAATCCAATCCACCCGGCTCAATTCTGCCAGATATGTTAATAAACACAAACATGATCAAGCCATTGTACTTCTTAAAAACATTTTATGACTCCCAGGCACTTTAACAAAAAATACAAACTCCTTAAGCACAATCAAATTTTCTAATTACTGGCACTAGCGCTCCTTTGCAAACTCATTCCCTCTACCCTCTACCCTCTACCTAAGCTGCTCTCTTATACTTTCAAGCTGCTAGGACTTCTCTATTCTCTCTGCATGGTAGACACATTCTTAAAGACCCAGCTCCAAAGACACCCACAGTGTAAGGTCTTCCTGGCGCCACTCCATGCAAAGTAAATTAGTTATTGCTACTCCCCTTGCTCGCCTAGTACCAGCATCCCCCTCTTCTTTATGCCTGAATCTTTCTCTTCACCCAGACCTCTGAGGCAGGGGAACAATGTAGCTCTGGCATTAATTACAAAGCCTGACACATACAAGGTTAGAAAAAATTCTTGTGGGAAAAAAAGAAGGAACACAAGGAAATAAGATTCCATGCTGTCTTCTGCTCATGACTTGCCAGATCCTTTTTCCATCCCTTAATCATTTCACTCATTAGTTCTCCAACTTCCAATCTAATAGTTTGCACCCAGCACTTGTTTCAAGAATTGGCTTAAACACTCATGTCCAGAATGAGTGGAGGGGTGCATACCCTGTTGTGCCCCTACTCTGATAAATCCTTTCCTTTAGGACTTTTCATCACTTATGTGGTTAATCCCTACTGATGATATAATTTAGTTTTTCCTGACTTTGTCGTATTGTTCCATGTATTTACATTTCTAACTCCCACGTGGTTGGGAAACTGCAAGAAAGCAGAGTTTAATTTCTGTATTTCTTTTGTATCATCTCAAACAATCTTGGTAAACATGACAGGTAGCATGGAAGGCCATATGATGGGCCATAAAACTAAGGTCAATAAACTTAAAAGGACTGAAATGAAACAGAGTATGCACTATGACTACAATGAGATTAAATTAGAAATAAGTACAATAGGGACTTCCCTGGTGGTGCAGTGACTAAGACTGGCACGCCCAATGCAGGGGGCATGGGTTCAATCCCTGGTCAGGGAACTAGATCCCACATGCTGCAACTAAGAGTTCGCATGATGCAACTCAAGACCCTGCATGCCGCAACTAAAAGATCCCACATGCCACAATGAAGATCCCGCACAAGGCAACTAACTGCAACTAAGACCTGGCACAGCCAAATTAATTAATTAATTAATTAAAAAAAATAAAAAATAAAATTATCAAAACATTAAAAAAAGAAATAAGTACAATAGATATTTAGACAAAACCCATATATTTGGAAATAAAATAATATAAAAGTCAATCATGTTTTATATGCTAGCACACAATTAGAAAATAAAACTGGAAACAGTTTAATTTATGATAACATCAGAAACTATAAAGTGGTTAGGAATAAATTTCACAAAGAATATGCAAGACCTCTTTATTATTAACTACAAAAAACTGCTGATAGAAATTCAGAAAGACCTAACTAAATGGAAAGATACACCATGTTCATGTATTGGAAAACTCAATGTTAAGATATATTTCTCCCAGTTTTGATTTTAGACTCATCACCTTCCCAGTCATAATCCCAGCAGACCTAAAAAATAATCACACTGATTATAAAAGGCATATAGGAAAATAAAGCCACATAGGAATGTAAAGGAAGAATCCAAATTATCCAAAGCAATTTTGAAAAAGAAAAACAAACTTAGAGGACTTACAATAACTGACTTTTAAGACCTACTACAACATCAGACAGCCTGGAATACAGACCAATAGAAATATCAATAGATTAAACAGAGAGCCCAGAAGTGTCCCACTTATATGGTCATTTGATTTCTGACAAAGTAGCCAAGGCAATCTGTTAGGGACAGGAGAGCCTTTTCCATGAATAATGCTGGAATAATGGGGTACCCATATGCAAAGAAATTGAAACTTGATTCCTACCTCACACAATAAAAACTTAATTTGAGATAGAACATAGACCTAAATGTACAAAGTAAAACTATAAATCTTTTATGTGGGGGACTTCCCTGGTGGCACAGTCATTAAGAATCCACCTGCCAATGCAGGGGACACGGGTTCGAGCCCTGGTCCGGGAAGATCCCACATGCCGTGGAGCAACTAAGCCCATGCGCCACAACTACTGAGCCTTCACTCTAGAGCCCGCGACCCACAACTACTGAAGCCCACGCACCTAGAGCCCGTGCTCCGCAACAAGAGAAGCCACTGCAATAACAAGCCCGCCGTACCACAATGAAGAGTAGCCCCCGCTCGCCGCAACTAGAGAAAGCCTGCACACAGCAACGAAGACCCAATGCAGCCAAAAGTAAATTAGTTAATTAATATTTAAAAATAAAGTAAAATAAAATAAAATAAATCATTTATGTGGAAACATAGAATATTTTTGTGACTTGGAGGTAGGCAAAGATTTCTAAGACAGAACAAAGAAAGCAATAACCATAAATGAAAATAATGATGAAGTAGACTTCATGAAAATTTAAAACTTTTGTTCATCAAATGATATCATTTAGAAAATTAATGAAAAACCTTCAGACTGGGAAAAAAACTCTGCATAACATATATCTCACAAAATACTGGCATCAATATACAAACAGAATTTCTGAAACTCAATAATAAAAAGAAAAAAGCAATTTAAAAATTAACAAAAAAGTTGAGTAGAAGTCTCACAAAGGAAGAGATACAAATGGTCAATGAGCACATGACAACGTGCCCAACATCATCAGTCATCAGGGAAATGCAAAATAAAACCACAATTAGATCAGAAAACATACCCACCAGTTTGGCTAAAATTGAAAAGATCAACACCACCAAATGTCAGTGAAGATATGGAGCCACTGGAACATTCATACATTGTCGGTGGGAGTGAAGCAATATACAACTACTTTGGAGAAAGATCTGGCAGTTTCTTCTAAAATTATTCATATGCCTACTCTATAACCAAATAATTCCCCTCATCAGTATTTACTCAAGAGAAATGATAACAAATGTGTACAAAAAAGACTAGTATGAAAAGGTTCTTAACAGCTTTATTTACAGTAGTCTAAAATTGGAAACAGAGTTGCCCATCAGTAAGACAATGAATAAACAAACTGAGATCTTCACACAAGGAGGTATAACTCAGCAAAAAAAAAATAATAAAAAGAAATGAAACAAGTAACAATGTGGATGAATCTGAAAAAAAAGTGCTGAGTGAAGAAAGCCTTACATGAAAGAGT
Organism: Hyperoodon ampullatus; assembly: GCF_949752795.1. Lineage (NCBI taxonomy): Eukaryota > Metazoa > Chordata > Mammalia > Artiodactyla > Ziphiidae > Hyperoodon > Hyperoodon ampullatus. The sequence continues at coordinate 34,506,309 of NC_136913.1, forward strand.
ATGTAGGAACAAAATGAAAAGACAATCCACAGAATGGGAGAAAATATTTGCAAACGAAGTGACCAACAAGAGATTAATCTCCAAAATATACAAACAGCTCATGCAGCTCATTATCAAAAAAACAAAGAACCCAATCCAAAAATGGGCAGAAGACCTAAATAGACATTTCTCCAAAGAAGATATACAGATTGCCAACAAACACATGAAAATATGCTCAACATCACTAATCATTAGAGAAATGCAAATCAAAACTACAGTGAGGTATCACCTCACACAGGTCAGAATGGCCATCATCAAAAAATCTACAAACAATAAATGCTGGAGAGGGTGTGGAGAAAAGGGAACCCTCTTGCACTGTTGGTGGGAATGTAAATTGATACAGCCACTATAGAGAACAGCATGGAGGTTCCTTAAAAAACTAAAAATAGAACTACCATATGACCCAGCAATCCCACTACTGGGCATATACCCTGAGAAAACCATAGTTCAAAAAGAGTCATGTACCACAATGTTCATTGCAGCTCTATTTACAATAGCCAGGACATGGAAGCAACCTAAGTGTCCATCAACAGATGAATGGATAAAGAAGATGTGGCACATATATACAATGTAATATTACTCAGCCATAAAAAGAAATGAAATCGAGTTATTTGTAGTGAGGTGGATGGACCTAGAGTCTGTCATACAGAGTGAAGTAAGTCAGAAAAACAAATACCGTATGCTAACATATATATATATGGAATCTAAAAAAAAAAAAAGGTCGGGCTTCCCTGGTGGCGCAGTGGTTGAGAGTCCGCCTGCCGATGCAGGGGACACGGGTTCGTGCCCCGGTCCGGGAAGATCCCACATGCCACGGAGCGGCTGGGCCCGTGAGCCATGGCCGCTGAGCCTGCATGTCTGGAGCCTGTGCTCCACAATGGGAAAGGCCAGAACAGTGAGAGGCCTGCGTACCGCAACAAAAAAAAAAAAAAAAAGGTCATGAAGAACCTAGGGGCAAGATGGGAATAAAGATGCAGACGTACTAGAGAATGGACTTGAGGACATGGGGAGGGGGAAGGGTAAGCTGGGACAAAGTGAGAGAGTGGCATGGACATATATACACTACCAAATGTAAAACCGATAGCTAGTGGGAAGCAGCCGCATAGCCCAGGGAGATCAGCTTGGTGCTTTGTGACCATGTAGAGGGGTGGGATAGGAAGGGTGGGAGGGAGGGAGATGCAGGAGGAAAGAGATATGGGGATATATGTATATGTATAGCTGATTCACTTTGTTATAAAGCAGAAACTAACGCACCATTGTAAAACAATTATACTCCAATAAAGGTGTTAAAAAAAAACCCTAAAAATAGAGCTACCATATGATCCAGTAATACCACTCCTGGGCATATATCCAGAGAAAAACATGGTTTGAAAGGATACATGCACACCAGTTTTCACTGCAGTACTGTTTACAATAGCCAAGCCATGGAAGCAACCTAAATGTCCATCAACAGATGAATGGATAAAGAAGATGTGGTACCTATATATAATGGAATATTACTCAGCCATTAAAAAGAATGAAATAATGCCATTTGCAGCAACATGGGTGGACCTGGAGATGATCATACTGAGTGAAGTAAGTCAGACAGAGAAAGACAAATACCATATGATATTGCTTACATGTGGAATCTAAAAACACGGTACAAACGTACCTATTTACAAAACAGAAATAGTCACAGATGTAGAAAACAAACTTATAGTTACAAAGGGGGAAGGGTGGGTGGATCAATTGGGAGACTGGAACTGACATATATACACTACTAAATACAAAATAGAAAATTAATAAGAACCTATTGTATAGCACAGGGAACTCTACTCAATACTCTGTAATGACCTACAGGGGAATAAAATCTAAAGAAGAGTGAATACATGTATATGTATAACTGATTCACTTTGCTGTACAGCAGAAACCAACACAACATTGTAAATCAACTATACTCCAATAAAAATTAATTTAAAAAATACAAAACCAAAATCAAAACCAAACCCCCCCCAAAAAAAAGAAGAAAAGAAAAGAAAAGAAAGAATGTGTACGATACCATTTACATGAATTTCTAGAGCAGGCAAAACTCATCTATGGTGGAAAAAAAAGACAATGGTATTTCCCTGTGGGGTGTTGGGAGATTGACTGGGAAGTGGTACGTGGGCATGAGAAAACTTTATGGGATGATATTAACATTCTGTACTCTGGGTGCACAGATCTGTGCATCTGTGGAACCTCAATGAATGGCACACTCAAGACATTTGCATAATATTGTATCGAAATTTTACCTCAAAAGAAAAAAATACAACCAAGTATTAAACTCTAATGAATTCTAATGTATTTTAGGGGGAATATACTGATATGTACGATCTACTTTCAAATGTGTTGAAAATCATTTGGACTGATGAAAGGATGAAGTAATGGATAGATGGATAGATAAAAGCAAGTAAAGTTAAATGTTATTTGTAGAATCTCTTTGGTGAGTGTTCACTGTACAATCCTTCCCACTTTTCTGTATCATTGAAAATTTTTATAATATTGGAAAAATACTCAGCAAAATGTGATATAATTAGGAGATGTTAAATAAATAAACATTTTTTCTATCCATATTTACTGAGTCTCATCAGAATACAGGAATTTCTTTTGGCTGCAGAATACAAAAGTTAGTTACATAATAACTATGACTGCCATGTATGTGCAGGTTAACTTATTTAAATCTTTAGATAATCCAGGGAGCCAATATTCACATTTTTAAAAAGGTCTTAAAGTACATTGGAAATTCCAACATGTATCTACAGAATTCAATCTGTCTGTCCATACATGTCTGTAAAAATATATATGAAAGAATATCCTCTAGTTTACTGTCATGATGGAGAGAATATGGCTTTTCATTTCTAATGTCCATGGCTCATTTTGTTTACAACTTTCATTATATCACAGAGTAATCCAAAAGCATAGTCTCTATCATCCTCCTGAATTCACTAAAAGGTAAGGTTACGTAAAAAACATATTTCATTTTCAATGACTGTTTTATATATCTCACTAATGTTAAAGGTCTATTTTAAATAATCCTTCATCACATTCAAGAAATGAGGTGATTCTCTGTTCATTATAATTGGGCTACAGTACCTCTTGGAAAATACTTGGCAATATGGATACAATGCCTATCCTTAAAGAACCTGAAAACTAAAAGAGAATGCTGTTTTTGCATCTAACATGTGCTTGCAATATCAAAAATATGACTTCAAAAGTACGAATTTTAATTCAGTACAAAATATAAATGAAATTTTATGGTTAGGTACCTCAGCATTTTAAATGCCAACTTTATCGGTATACTTGGGAACACAGGAATGAATATTTACTTAGTTGCCTCTAAAAATAAAATAAATCAATTTTTAAATATATATTTTAAAGTCCTTTACTATAATTTGTAATTTGCTATTTCAATTTAACTACTCAAGAATTTGGTAAAAAATTTTCAAGAAAAAATATAAAGATTTAAATTACAAAACATTAAATGATGTAAGGTATAAAAATAGGAAAAATTTGTATTCTAATAAAATATATTGAGGGTGTGTATATTATGGGAACTCTCTTTGGCAGCCATTCAGGTATGCCTCTCAGATCTTCCTTCAAGAAGGAAAACTGTTGCTCAGCTACAAACAGTAGGCTTAGCGGGCAGCCTCCAGCTATATCACCTTCAGGATGCGCCTCAACTTTGGAGGTGGGGGCAGAGGCTATGCATGCTTGATGGGCAATCCCCACCATGTGAATGAGCATGGTGGGTCACTGGTACCTGGCCCTTCCTGCCCAATGTGGGACTCCTCTAAGGAGCAATCTTTGGTGTGGAGCTCCCTCTTGGGTTGGCTGAAACTTGATCACATCTGCATTTTGGTCTGAAGCTCCTCGCTTTCCTTTCAGAAGTGTCCAATCAGCATCTCAGGACCAAGGTTTTCTCTGCCCAAGCCTTCCCCCGCCATTTACCTTTCAGAGATGTTACTTCTCCATCCTTCCCCCAAGCCTCTTTTTATCCTAATTGTAAATTTGGATCATCGTTTTGGTGGCTAAACAGTTCTCAATTGTTGGAAAAGGATACTATTAATAAGGCATTGTCAATACTGGAATAAAAGCTAAAATAATTACTATAAATATAAATTGTACTTCTGCATACTCTTTTATTCCCCAGGCTAATTGTCTAGTTTCTGGTTAAACAGAATGAGTACCACACAGAAGGCATTCACAGACCCTGGATCTTCATGCAAAAGAGCAAGATCTGTTATGAGAGATTTGACTAGGGTGTGGTCACCCAGGACTATGCTTTAGGGTACCAGCATTTCTTTAAAGGCTGAAAAATTGTAAATAATTTAAAAAAATAGCTCCCTTTCAATGAGCTAACGCCACCGATTCTGACACTCATTCCTTCCTGCCCGTCTCTCTAACCAACTCCCAAACAAGTGAATAAGTAAATTCCAGCTAATATTTCTTGAGTACTTGTATGCTGGCCACAGTGCTATGCTCTTTACATATGTTTATTCCATGGAATCATCACTTCTACCTACTACAGTTTAGTTCTATTATTATCCCTGTTTTGCAAATAGCCAATCTAAGGCTAGGGAAGGTTAAACACTGGGCCCAAGGTCATGGCTGGTAAGGGTCAAGGACTAGATTAGAATCCAATAAGTGTCTGATCTTAATTCACTCAGCTCTGAGAGGTTAAGTGCCTTCACCTAAATACAGAACGGAGTTCGGACTAGAATTCAGGTCTTCTGAAACCTCATTTTGTGCTCTTGCCTCTAAATCATGAGTATCCCTTTTAAGGCTAAAAGTTACGATTCTTAATCTAAGACGTTTGATTGAATTCTGAAATCCTATAGTCAAACATATATCCTTCAGACAGAAAAATCGATACAACATTCAGTGATTCTGTATTTGCTCTCTGTTTAGTCTGAGTGTTTGCTGGCCATTTTGTCTTCAGCTCTAATATGTCTTTTGCTTCATCACAATCTGAGTTGATTTTCTTAAATCTATTATCACTGGGAGGAGAGGGGCCGAGTCTCTTTTTACCTTTGGGAAGAAGCCCAACAGAGCCCTACCTTAATAAATATTACTAGATGATATTTGTTTCCTTCTTATTTGTCTTCCCTTTGGATCAATAGCTGTAGACTTTGGGGTATCTTTTCCCAATCTGACCCCCAAAATAGGGAACATTTTTTCCCAAATAATTACAAATTTTCCATATAAGACATTTGAGAACACCCAATTGCTAATTACTAAAACATTGAGATGATTCTATCAGAAGCAACCTGGGATTCCATTGCCCTCTTCACTTGAGCCCATTATAGTCTAACCAGAAGTAGTTATTATTCTGATCCTGAATAAGAAAAATGAAATTCTGTTTATTTAGTCGGGAGGTAGTGATTAATTTCCCTCATTTCTCGTGGGTAGACCCCTCTGGGTGACCTAGGCCAATACAATAGGCTAGGTCTTAGGATAGTTCTGACACCATTTAACTTCAATATGATTTTTTAAGGTAAGATAACAAGAGAGATGCAACATTGAAATGTTTGAAAGCAAGGTGCAATGGGAATCCTGCAGCAGCTACAGAAGGCAATCTCAGCTTGAAAAGACCTTGGCCCTTGTTTTATAAGATGAATGTTGCATAGGGACAGAGGGTAAAGCCGGACTGGTACAGGGTGCCATGGGCCACAGGCACATGGCTTTACTGTTTTAAACTCTTAATCTTTAAAAAACTATGGAAGGAAGGGTTGAGCGAAGTGATACTTACCTGTCATGGGAGCTTTGTACTTTCATAGGATTTGGGTCTTATTTTTGTGTTTTTAACCTAATAATTTGCAGAAAAATAAGCCAACTTGTAGGAGAATTCCCTCATCAAAAGCAATTAGGATTGGAATTGGTTTGGTAATTGGCAAAGCTGGCTAAAGTGGAGAATTGAAAACTTCATTTTAACATAAAGCTATATGTACATTTATCAGTCTTTTGACTTAAAGCCCGGGGGTCTTCTTTGAGTATGGCTCCATCAATAGATGGTCCCCGTAGTCACTCTTGAATAAACCATATACATAGTAGCAGTAACAGTATTAATAATAACATTTGAGCACTTACAATGTGTCATGTACTTTTAGTCCTCCCAGTATCTTTTTGAGGTAGCAATTATTACCATCCTCATTTCACATTTGAGGTTAAGAAACTTGCCTAACATTATACAGTCAGTAAATGGTAGAGATAAGATTAAAACACATGTTGTCTGTCTTCCAAGTTTATACTCTTAACCAGCACAACATCATCTCTAATTTCCACTTCTGGGTGTCCTTAGAGAAGAGCTTTTACGAAACTAAAGGCATTTGTGAAGTAGTCTAAGTACAGAATCCTAGACTTTTATGATTTTTATCCAAAACTTTTAAGTTGTCTCCCCCATACATATTTTAACAGCAATTTTATGAGCTCTTCATCTGCATTAGATCTTTCCAAAGTATTTTCATGAAAACAACAGTTGGAATTTCATGAATTCCAATTTATATTTCATCCATTTATGAAATGTTTAGTCAAATTATGGAATTTAAATTGTACATACAGAATTACAATATTTGTGATCAAGTTACGGATGTGTACTTGAAATAAATAGGTTTGGGAACAAACGCAACGAAGAGCAGACCACTTAACTGGTGGGACAGAAGTAGGCATGAGTATTATTGCCCAAGAGTATTCACTGTGCTGTGGACGTGGGTTAGTGTGTTTTACAGTTAAATGATCATCATTTCATCCACAACTCCTTCAGGAGGAGGTCAGTGAAGAGAGTTTCTGCCATATTTAAATCTCATCTGTGTTTCACTACAGTCACAAGCAGTATAGTAATTGCTTCTCGGTTGTTTGGCTAAGATGAAGTGTAGTAAAAGTGGTATAGTGATTATGCACATCACCTTCACATGATTCCAGAGGAATGTGTTGTATTTTCCATTTTTATTAAAAGTCTAACATGTCAGATACTTGATTTCATACATATATGTGTGTGTGTGTGTATATATATATGAATAGCTTTTTATATATGGATATATATCAATAGCTTTTTAATATATGTTTATATATGTATATATGAATGTGAACATATATATGCATGTATACATGCACACACACATATATATACATTATATAGAGCCTTGTTTTTTTCTGTTTTTTACTTTCAGATCCATTCAAACCAGCTTGCTATATTAGTTTCCTATTGTTGCTGTAACAAATTACCACAATTTACTGACTTAAAACAACATATATTTATTTTCTTATAGCTCTGGAGATCAGAAATGTCTAAAATCTGCAAAAGTCTAAAATCAAGGTGTTGGCAAGGGTGTGTTCTTTCTGGAGACTTCAGGGGAGAATTTGTCTCCTTGCCTTCTCCAATCGTCAGAAGTCTCCTATATCACTTGGCTAGTGGTCCCTTTCATCCCCTTCCTCACATCACTCCAACCTTTTGCTTCCATTTTGCATTCCCTCTTCTGTTGCCAAATCTCCCGCCGCCTCTCTCCCATAAGAACCCTTGCGATCACATTTAAGGCCCACTTGAATAACGCAGGCTCATCTCCCCTCCTCAAGATCCTGAAAGTAATCACACCTGCGAAGACCCTTTTACTATGTTAGCTAATATGTTCACGGGTTCCAGGGATTGCGATGTGAATATCTTTGGGGTTCATGTTCAGTCTACAGGCAGGTGGCTTAATTACAGACTAAAGACCTAATTTCTAAAAGTAAACTGAAAAACTAATCAGGTCAATGTTCTCAACAGGGATGCCTAGAACGCCTAAACTGTGAAGAATTAAACAGTTAATTTAACTTTTAAAAGCAATTTAAGAATTTTGGTAATGGAGTCTCAAATTGAATTTGAGAACTTGTAGCGTATGTGGCTCATTTCTTTTAAAAACAAAATCTATTTAAAACTTAAGAAAAAAATCCTCCCTCTCTTCTGCCTTCCCTCTTTCCCTCCTTGCTCTTATCTTCTCACTCTTCTTCCCTTCCTTTTCTCAGTTACACGCCTCTGTAACTTATTTCATGAGTCTATACTGTAAGTTCTTGAGCTTTTATAGTCATTTCTTGTTCAGTTTTGAACTCAATAAGAAAGAAAACCCCAGGTTGATTTTCTCTGTTATCAATCTTAAGTGGAAGGGCAGTACTTATTTGAAAAAAGATGCTAAACTTACATAGAAAATATATAACCAAAATAAATATAAACAGAATAATTTATTTTTCTTGCATCCAGTGAGGAAGTTGCCAGATTGCTCTTTCCCAACGTGGGCCATAAATTAGATTAATTAGTTTGACCTCATCCTGTTTATTTCTGGAGCATTTTGGCTACTCTGAAGTCCCACAGGGCTTTTAGGGCTAATGTTATCAGTCTTTTGGGTGATGTTAGTTTTTCTACATTGGGGGCTTATGAGCTATCTCTAGCTTTTTTTTCTATCAGGGAGCTTGCACTAGGGCTTTTTCTTGATCTAAGAGATTTTGTTTGTGGCTTATCACTTCCTTTCTTTCCCTTAAAAATATTAACACTATACCTTTATAACACTTTTACTCTACAGGGGAACAAAATTTGCCACACCAAAATGTGTCTCTTTGACATGCGGATTATTTCAAGGTGAAAACCATCAAGGCCCAAAGACTCAGGAAGAATCTTTGACCTTCCACCTCACTGCCTAAAAGAATTTAGACAGAAGTCCTGTCCCAGAATAGAGCTATCACTAGAGATATCTAAAGAACACAGGCTAGATGTATTGGGAAAACACAGCAGGGCCTAGAGATCGGGGTGCACTCTGTTTCTGCATCATCTCTGCAAAGCCCAGCAAACATTTGTTTAGCAAATATTTGCTTTTCCATCTCTGTGTGAATTGCCTTTCTCCCCGTTGAAGTTCCAAACCACTGCCCCCAACATCCTCTTTTGTCTTTAGCCGAAGATGGTATTTAAGGTGAGGGCTTCAGACATTCTGGCAAGTTACTCCATTTTCCTGGGTCTCTCCCATGTCTACATGTTACTAAATTTATGTTTGATTTTCTGCTGTCAATCTGTCTCATGTCAGATTAATTCTTAGACCAGCCAGAAGAACTCAGAAGGGTAGAGGAAAAATTTTTCCTCTCTGACGCCTCTTCATTCATTTAGTTGCTTCATGCTCTTCTAATATCACTGTCTCAAATCTTCCATTCTCTCCATTTCTACAGACTGTCTCCTCAGCTAACCAGCTGTTCATGATTTTGAAACGGGTTTGCCCTCTATCTCCTTACAAATATCATCAAGTTTTCAGTGCACACATTTTCTAAATTGTAAACAGTGACTGAATCATGGGACTGTGAGCAATTTTTTTCTTTTTGATTTTTTGGGGCATTTTTCGTATACTTTATATTGTATAAATTCTAGAAAATATGATATATAATATATTAATATACAATAATATATTAATGTATTATAATTCTAGAAATATATTATTATAATATATATTATAAATTCCATAAAATATTATGTACTGTATTAAAATAATAAAATAATTTCTTCATAAAATGATTGTGACAGAGATATTGGCTCTTTCACAAAATAGTTTTTGATCATTTCTGCACAAAAATCCTGTATCGTACACAGAAATTGCCATCTATTCCTATATCTTTTGGTTTCTCGCTCCACTTCTCTCCCTCTCTGTATATAGGTGTGAAAGGAGCTAAAAAAAACTGTGTTAAACATTTACTTAGTAAAACAGGAAGGAGGTTAAAGTTCGTTACGATAATACAAAGCACCCCACCACAGAAACTAAGAAAGATCAGCTAAAATATTCTAAGTTAAAAAAAAAAAATTAAAACCCAACTGTAACAATAAAACAAACCATGCACAGTTAAGTCCCAAATCTGACGGAGGGAATACTTTTGAAGGGAGAATCAGTAATCAATGGAGAACTTTTCAAGCTTTGGGATTCCTGAATGCATTACATGCAGGCCACTCCCACATGTCAGGGCAGAGAGCCCCAGAGAGAAAGGTCAAAGCCCAGCCCACCAGCCTCCCTGGGGTTGAAGGACAATCAGCATGAAGGTAGCCCAGCTGCACCAACCCTCAGGGGCAAGCTCTCAGTGCTCCTACCCTCCATATAGGCTGTAGATTACCTTCTTGTATACAAAAGCTATATATCCTATATCTTATTGTACAAGAACTACAGACTCCGTATTGCCCTTATAATATAGAGCAGGTTGCTAAAACTACTGAGAAAAGGGAGCAGAAAGAACATCTTATAAAACACCGCCCCCGCACGCAAATACCAGTCTGTCTATAACTAAAGATATCACTCTTTACTGTAAGTGGGCCCCTTTGCTCCTTTTGGATCAACTGCATAAATACTTTTCTGAGGTAATCTTGATCCTATCAGTATTCTTGTAATATGCAAGAAGTAGCAACTTTCTTTCCCATTAAGAAGAGAAATGTGGACTAAAAACCGTATCTTTTTTTTTCCATCTTGTAGCCTCGATTACAAGGAGAGCGTTGCACATAAGGTGCCACGTGTTTACCGTACCATTTCCTCTTCTTGGACACACAGAACGACAACATTCCCAACCTCCCTTGCAGATGGGTTGGGAGCATTTCACTGAGTTCTTGCCAATGGAATGTAGACAAAAATGGCACGCCGTTTCCAAGTCCGGCTATAAAAAGCCTGTGTGCAAGCAACTCTCTGGCTCTTTCTCTCCCTATAGCAGAGGTCATGCAAGCCACGTGTTTACATGGCAACATCACAAGATGGTGGGAACCTGGATCCCTGAGTCACTAAATGGACGAGAGCCCCTGCCAACCCACATCAGACTTGGAGGGAGAAAATCTATACTGAAGTCCAATGTCTTTATCTATAATGACTTAGAATCAAGGTCACAGCCTTTGTGTTTACTTCTCACCTTATGTCTTCTGTGATGCCACTTATTCTTCCTTCAAATATCCTTAATTTATAATATGAATTTCCAAGTAATTATTGTTCTATTTACTTCTTATTTTTATTTTACTATCTTTTGAAAATTCTATTTTTAAAATATTTAAATAGCTTACAGAAAAGTTATATTTGGTAGGCTCACTTTTAATAGCTAGGCCGATTATTTTTATTATAATATCCCACTAGTGAAAACACCATAGAAGCTTTTACAGTCACAAAGTTCATCTTATAGTTGTCATATTTGAAATCACATAGAGCTATCAGTTTTGCTATTAGTACAGCTGAGTAGCTCTACTAGATCCAACCCTGCCACGGGAAACAATTTAAGATGCTGGGGAAAGAAAACCCCAAAATAATATAAAACAAACAGTGACTGGGAGGCATAGGAGAATAAACAAAAACAGTAGATCTTGGAGGGAAGTCGAAACTCGGAAGACGGAACGGAGCACAGTACCAGTTTTCCATCCGTTAGACTGAGGAAAAAACACAGATATCTCTACCTGGAGAGGCTAAAACTCAGAAAATCTGCGGAATTTCTGGCCTGAAGAAATAGAGGATAGAATGCAGAGCAACCACAGCCACTGGAAAGCAAGGGGGTGACAATGGAAAGGAGACAAGACGGGGGGTGCATCGATTTCTCTCTACAAATTTTGCTCAGTTCTGTGGCTGATCCCTGAACTGCACAGGTGCTAGGGTAGGCTCAAATTAACACAGCTAAATGTAAGAGAGCTGAAATCTGAGATGTTGCCACCTCAGGAGATTCAGACCATGAAGTCTGAAACCAACCAAATGACATACCTGATTTAAAAACAAACAAACAAGCAAAATATCAAAATCAACTCTTCAGGAGACTATAGCAGAATCCAGAGTCTCCATGATATAACAGTCACAATATCCAGGGTAAAATCCAAAATTATACAACAAAACAGGAGAACGTGGCCCAATTTTTAGGAGAAAAGTTAATCAACAGAGATCAACCCTAAGATGACTCAGTTGTCCAAATTATTAGGCAAGGATATTAAAGGAGCTATTTTAATTATGCTCAGGGAAGTAAATAAAAATACCCTCACAATGAATAATACAGACAGGGACTCTCAGCAAAGAAGTACGAACTATAAATAGAACCCAGTGGAAATTCTAGAACTGAAATCAGATAGAGTTGCAGTCCACCTCTCAATTATGAATTACGAAGTAAAATTAATTTTTTATAACATAGCTGTAAACAAAGAAGAACAAAGAGCATTGCTCAGCACCCAGCTCTAAGTCATTACTGACTGACAGTGTACCCTGAGAAGAATTCAGGATGAAAAACAGGATGAGGCACTCTGTGCTTTGGAAAAAACAAGCCCCTTAGAGAGTTAGACCCATACATAGAAAAGCACTAAAATCATTAACCTGAGATACCTGTTCTTTGTGAATAGCAGTAATCTTCTACCAAGATGCATGTTTGACTGCATAGATTCCCTAGCCAAGAATCATATATAAACTAGGCTTCTTCCTCTTCCTCTGCAGAGCAGTTCCCTCAGAACTACTGAGAGGCTGTCTCCTGGGCAAGAGTCCCCAGTAAGGTCTTGACATGTACACACGGCTATATTTAAAATGGACACCCAACAAGGACCTGCTGTGTAGCACAGGGAACTCTGCTCAATATTTTGTAACATCCTAATTGGGAAAAAACTTTTGAAAAGAACGGATACATGTAATATGTATAACTGAATCACTCTTGCTGTACACCTGAAACTACTACAACATTGTTAATCAACTATACCCCAGTATAAACTAAAAAGTTGAAAACGAACACCACACTCACAACTCTTATATCGTGCATGTTTCTTCAAGTTGACCTATCAACAAAAGGAGCAAACTGCCCCCATCACCCCTCCACTTTTCTCCACATTCCTTTTAGGAAGGAAGCATTGAGAAAAGCCTGAGGGTGTGGGGAGAAAAATATAAGTAAGGAATAATGGATTCACTTCCCTTCCTTAAAGGTGTTTACGGTCTTAGAAATAATTTTGTGAAGCCAACTCTACTCACCTTTACTATGAGGAATGTAACAGAAATAAAAAGATCTTTGTTACAAATGATTTATATGTTCTAACTGGACTGACAGTATTGGAAAATAATCCTTTTTGAGACAATATTAAAGTTCTTTGATAGACATAGTTATTTGTCACATCACTTCTATTTTAACGACAGATCATTTCAATAGGCTTCACATTGCAATTAGAGTAACTCCATGCCATCTCTAGTCCTCAAACTATTCATTACTCTCACTATCTTTCTTCTTTTTAACCTTATCCTCTTGCAACTTTCTGGCAAAACCCATTGCCCCTTAAGGCCAGCCTTTTACTATTTCTTCCATTAAGAAATCTTCAGTTTGTGGAGAAAAAAATAAAGTTAATTACAAAGTAGTCACTGGGTGGCAAGCTGAAAAACACGGGAGGCCGATGCTAAAGATGCATACATGTCACAGGAATCGGAGAGGAAAGGAAGAGAGTTTCAAACCATACTCTCAAGAGATGAAATATCTCTTAAATTATTACTCATATTCTGGAAATACCCTGTGAAACTATAAGAAACGTGTTAAATGCTGTCATAACACTGTATTGTATGCACTCTGAAAAATCATATTGCTTTAAAGGATGAGGAAAAAAACTACAGTGATGCTTAGAACATGCACATTGCACTGCATTGTCATTTTCTAACATTTCATACTGTGTTACAGGATCTCTTCATGACATATTTATTATGAAATTGACATTTCAATGTTACCTGATGCCAGGCATTGGCATTTTAATCCTGTCAGGCATCTTTTCTTTTCATGTGATGATCTCAGTGAACACTCTGCTTTGTTCTTTTCTTTGGTTTTCAATTCCATTTCAAAACATACTGTGTGAATGTTTTTTCCTCCTTTGTTCACAAATATTTAACAGCCTTCCAGTACCTAAAAAGAAGAGTAGATAAAACACATACTGATATTGTAGTGAAGGTAATGTTACTGTAATTTTAAAAGACAACATTCACAAAACACAAAGCGCAAAACATTTTTTAAAGAAGAAGAAAGCATTACAAAATAACAAACAAACAAAAAAGACAACATTTGTTAATAACATGATCCCTCTATCTCTGCCCACTTTCTCCCTTGGCTGATATTTTTAAAAGTCCACAGGAGATCTTCATATGGCTTCTTGGATTTTTTTTTTTTTCACAATTCTCAGAACAAAGAATAATTGTGCCCCAAGGCTAAAGGAACAATGACATTTCTGCTTACTTTTCTTTAAAAGTGAATTGTTTCTGCTGTGTGCATTCACTGCCTTCCTGATTCTCTTCCAGAGCTTGTTACTGTGTAAAATGTTTGTTCCAGGCTGATGTACTGAAATCAAAGATTGCAAATATATTTGGAGTTTTATTTATCTGGTCAGAACAGGGGCAAGACATCATCTTTCTACAAGCTTCTGATGAAACACATGTACTTAGCACTGCTTTTCAAACTAAAGCCTGTGGATGTAAAATGCCTGTAGAAAGTAGCTGTGCTGAAGGGTTTCCAACACCATCCCCACATTCAGATTCACTAGAAGGACTCACGGGACTCAGCATACAGTGGCACACATGGCTAAGATTTATTACGGTGATACAGTATGGATATACAGCCAGATCACGAGGGGAAAAGACACAAGCAGAATCTAGAGGAATCCACACGCAGGCTTCCTTTTACTCTCTTCCTGTTACTAAACCAAATTTGGGTCCGCGTGCCCACTGAGCAGCAAAGCCAGTCTACTGACACCAGGTGTGGTAAAGGAAAGTACAGCATTTACTTGCAGGACACCAAGCAAGGAGAATGGGCAGCTCATGCTCAAAAGACCAGAACTCCTTGGTGGCTTCAGGGGAGGGTTTTTGAAGGCAACATTTGGGGTGAGGGCTGCAGGATGCAAGACTTTCTTCTGATTGGTTGGTGGTGAGGTAACAGGGTGATGTTTTGGTAATCTTAATCAATCATCAAACTTCTGGTTCCAATCAGTCTGAGGTCTACTTGCTTGTGGTCAGCATGTAGTCACCATCCTCCCCCTGGGTGGGGAGTCTTAGTTTTTGCAGAACGACTCAAAGATATATGTCAGATTATTATGTGGAGGTCTTGAGGAGGAACTAAGACTCTGTATTATTGCTGAACTACTGTTGAAGCTGTCATTACTTTTCTTGCTTGACTGCTTTTCCTTTGTTTCTGCATTCCCTCACTTCCCTAATCAGCAAATGTTTGAGTCTGCTCTTTGGAACTCACAAAGGGTCTAGGAGACTAAAGCTTTTTTCTACAGACAGGAAATGGGGGACACAGAGACACTTTTCTACCAGGGAGGGCCCACAGGGTCCTACTTGGTTTCATTCCTCCCATGAGGGGTCACTCAGAGCGCACTCTTCCCCCAGCAACAAAAATGCAGCAACACGTGTGTGATGTTACTGCCCTGGGACACCCATTAGAGACTTAGCATTTGGGCTTTTCATTGGGGGCTGGTCACGTAGGTACCCTCTGTCAATCATATATCAAAATTTCCCCCAGAAGGAAAGCACAGTTCAGCAGGAACTACACTGCACAAACCACTTAGACCCAGTGAGTCACCCTTATCAGTTCTGGGACTGGTGGGAACCCTCCCAAACTCCGAGTTCCCAGAGCCAGGCAAGGTCCAACCTTACTAACAGACCATTCTTACGAAAGCAGTCTCAGGCATGTTATCTTAACTCTTTTCTGCATAGTGGCTAACCAAGCTAGCCTTGCAAATAGAACATTTTTGAACACCAGCAATCTACCTAAAAATAAATGCCCTTTATACTGTAGCCTGCCTACCCCAGCAAAGTTACTGTAATAGCAATTATTTTCTGGTTACAAATACAGATTTTCCAATGTAATTTATCAGCTTTTCTTTATGAAGGAAATGTAAACTGAAAAGCCACAATAAAAAACAAGTGATCTTACATTCTTCCGTCCATGGTCTCATTAACCAGCTTGTCAAGGTATTCAATTAACAGGATGTTGGAATTAATCGGAGTTAAAATGTGATTTCTCTCTGATCCTGTTGAAAACTAAAAGCCTATTATGACACGTCTGGCCACTCTAAGTCTCTTGGCAGGCCTGGAGGCTCATGTGTTAATAGGTGAGTTGAAGCTACTGCACATTCCTTGCTGTTCATCTCTGCTTTTACTAAAGAAGCCTTTCACATACCTACCAGTTTAATCCATTTTTTTAAATAGTTGTTTTTCCTTTAATATTAAGAATTCAGCTGCTTATCTATAAGCACAACTGGTTTTTCATCCGTTTAGCCTACAAAAGCCTGCTACTCCCTCCTTATATACTTTAAACATAGATATCGTTGTATTGGACTCATTCTACTAGTGCGGGTAGGTGATCATTATGCTTTTGGGTAAATTATACCTACTCTTAACTCACTGGGATGTATTTTTATCTGGCCCTAAGTAATCCTGTTTTTGTTTTATATATTCAGGGATTCCATGTGGATAAGTTCAGTTGGATAATCAAAATGGTCTTATTTCACTCTGGGGGGGCTTGGTCAGCACCTGAGCATAGAGTGGTATTAGGAGCACCGACTCTGGTGCCCAGGGAGACTAGGATTTGCCTGCTCTCTCTGCCACTTACTGTGTCACCCTAGTTAAGTCTCTTAGCCTCTCCTCAATCTCTAAAATTGTAAAATGGGGGCGGGGGGGATAATAGCACCTCCTTCTGGGCATTGAAGGGATTAAATAAGTATATAAAACTTAGTAATTTAAGATATTGTTTATTATTGTTCTCATTTCATGGCTGTGGATAATTCAGAGTTGGCTTTAAATGCAAACACTGAATTATACAGCTGGAATTACCAAGGTTAACTTAAAAGAAAAAAGACTGTAGTCCATGCTTACAACCTAGTAAACTTGATAGACTTTCTCAAAAATATATTTCCTTAGTTAAATTTTAAGTAGTTTCTTTGAATTAAAGCAATTGGAATACATATATGCATACACTGAACACCAGGAACAAAAGACATTACAGAAAAATACACTTTAGGAATTATATATCTACAAATGTAGGATAATACAAATAAGTCAGGGAGAAAAATTCCACTTATCTCTGTATTGTCCTAAAATCGGAATGAGACTGATCTTTTTATGCAGTTCTTTCTTAGACAATTGAAGTGTTTGAAAATTGTATCATTCTGCTTATGGTGATGCTTTTGAAAAAGTATACTAATCATGTAAGTATTACATGAAGGACTTCCCTGGTGGTCCAGTGGTTAAGACTCCATGCTCCCAATGCAGGGGCACGGGTTTGATCCCTGGTCGAAGAACTGAGATCCCGCATGCCACACAGTGCGGCCAAAAAAAAAAAAAGGGAGTTAAGACTGAAAAAACTGACTTGATATAATTTGCACTTGGGGTTGAGATGATTCATTTCAGGTTCATTTGTGTCCTTATACTGTTAAATATGAAATAGTTTTCATTATTTCTTTTGAAGCAATAGTTTCCAATGTTTATAGTTTTTAGGATATTGCTTCAAAGATTAAATGTATCCCGTGGAAGTTAAGCATAGACGGCTGACTTGCTTTAGCCAAAGGAATGTGAGGAGAAGTGGCTGATTTCTGGGCTGCAGCTTTAAGAGCGAGTACACGATTTGCCTCGTGACCATTTTCTTTTTTTTGTTTATCCTATTTTTAAGCTTTACTTTTCTTTTTTTCTTTTTAATATTTCTTTTATCTATTTATTTATTTGGCTGCGCCGGGTCTCAGCGCAGCACATGGGATCTTCGTTGCGGCGGGCGGGATCTTTAGTTGCAGCATGCGCGCGGGCTCTTAGTTGCAGCATATGGGATCAAACCCGGCCCCCCTGCATTGGCAGCCCGGAGTCTTAACCACTGGACCCCCAGGGAAGTCCCTCGTGACCTTCTTCATGTGCCATAGTGACAATACAGCAACCCTCCAGATGCTGGCTGCCGTCACAGCCCAAGTCGGCCAGAGAAGAGAGCTGTGGAGCAGGGACCCAGCTTCCCCAGGACAGACTGGTTATGTGAGCAAGGAATAAGCCCTTGTTGTCATACATTCTTACAATGCTGGGCTTCCCTGCACAAGATGTTGCCTATTCTGACTGACACGGTCTGTACATTATGTTGGAATGATTTAAAATTTGTTTGTGCTAGTTTCTACTGTTTCCATTTCTAGATGCTCAAAGGCCACATTTTCAGGTCATTAAAGTAATTCTTTGCTATTCTTTCACTCTCCTACCATTTCATTAAGGAACTCACGGTCAGTCAGAGAAGACAAGGAGGTACTATGAATGCAGATGGGATGTGGCCTTTGGGGAATTATTTCACCTCCAATCCATGGCGTGTGTCTTCTCCCCTAGTTATGGCCACCAGGCATGTGGTACATACTGGGTGAAAGACGGGAAGTGTGAGAAGTAAGAGATACAGGGCAGGGCAAACAGCCACCACAACAGCAATAAGAATTTTCCTATTTGCTGTGAGCCTATTTTACGTGGGGCGTGGTTGTAAGCACTTGCCATTTACGAACTCACTCAGCCCTTAAAGTCACCCAGTGAGGTAAGAACTATTATATCTGTATGTTGCAGATGAGACGCTGAGGCGCTAAGTGACTTGCCCAAGCTTACAGAGTTTGGAAATGGCAGAGCTGGGGGGCAGGCAGCTCTCAAGGAACAAGTTTCAGGAGTTGCTACTTGGGTATGTCAAAACTTGAAGACAAAACATCCAGAAAAGCCATTTCTTTTGGTTATGGAGCTTCCAGGCCAACCAAAAAACAAAACAGAGGAAAACAAAAGCCAAAGCATACCGTCTCAGGGAAAAGGGAGTCAATCAGCATTTAGCAAAGAAAGAAAAAGAGGACAAAAGCCTCAATTCCTTGAACAGGGCCCACGCCTCTCTTTATGAAGCCAAGCCGATGTCTGAGTTCAACCGTGCCCTTGACCTTTTCCACTCCCTCCGCCTCAAGCATTTACTCACAATAAATTCTTTCACTCTCTGATGGTCTGGGCGACTTGCCAGCCCCACATCCAAGTTCAATCAAAGGAGAAGCTCACTGTACAGAGACAGGGCTCACTGCTGCTGTTCAGACCCTTACTTTTATTCAGCACCAGCCATTTAGCAGCCAAATTGGTAACAGGGCCCTCCACACCCTGGGTCGTGAGTGAAAAGCTGACAGACCTGAAGGGCTTCCGTTGAACGACTTAGGAACACCTTCAGCTCAGGTCGGAACCGTAACATGAACACTCCTTCCTCCGTGGCTTTCACCAGGACCAGAGAAATGCTGAACTTGATCAGAATCTCTTGGGGAATGTTTTTCAAATTTTAAATATTCTTGCCCCTGGGCACTAAGTATAGCCCTAGATTACTGAAGTTGGAAAATGTTCCCAGAGGTTCCGGGCAACAAAACTCCCATTCTAGAGGAAATGTTCAAGTATGATGTTAAGGAACTGCGTCCTGCGTATAAATTTCTAGAGGAAATAATTCTGTGCTCACGTCTTCTCAGAAAATCACTAACACGGTGTTATGCATGAAAGGTAATTGAGAATGTCCGTGATATTTTAACCTTACACACTTACCTCCTGCAGATAATGTGTCTCTTTCTGTTTCTTGTGCAGTGTGATGGCTCAACAGAAGGGGACCCCAACCAGGGAGCAAGCCCGTTTCCTTTCTCTCCATTATCTTGAGAGCAGCCTAATCTTCAGAAAGGGGAACCCCTTGGAATTCCTTTGAAATCACTGTTGGACTCCTTCCAGCCTGCATCAGAATCACCTGGAGGGCATGTTAAAACACGGACACCTGGGTCCTATCCCTAGCGTTTCTGATTCAATAGGTCGGGAATGGGGCCCAAGAACTGACGCTTTTAACAAGTTCCCAGGTGACGCTGATTGGTCTAGGACTCACACTTGGAGAACCACCACCTTTGACCTATCCTAGCTCCAGAGAGGAGTTACTGCGGCAGTTTCAGAATCATCACCCACGTCCCTTGTCACAATTCACATCTATCTGGTGGGCCTCAGTTATGTGGGATCCTCCCACCTCCACTTCCCGGGTGCACCGTTTTGATAATTATGCTCCCGTGCTGGAGTTTTCTAAGCCCTGTGCACATCCTCCTACCCATTTCCCCTGCCTTGGAAATCAGAGACTTGGAGACACATTGTTGACATCGAATTTTGCTATTTACTAAACACTCTGCTGGTAGGAAGGAATGAAGTTACTGAGTACCAGCCAGAAGCTGGAGGACTCTCACAAATCAGTTCTCACCAAATGAGTTTACTTTTTAAGTCCGGCCCAAGGTTCTGCCCACCCATTTTACCACCTTCGCAGGCATCATTTGGAGAGCTGCAGGGCAGGGAGGCCCTCATACTCACAAGTAAAAACACCTCAAGTGCCTGACACTAAACATTTTGAAGAGAGATTCAAATATACATTTTCAAAAGCAGGAGGAGTGTGACAGGCAGAATTCTTACAGGTGACTCCCCCAAGAGTCCCCTTTCCTGCTTATTCAACCCAATACTAATCTAGGTACTGCTGTGAAGGGGCTTTGCAGATGTAATTAATCTGTTTATTACAGTTATTAGTTTATTACAATTACCAGTTCTTCAATAACTGATTAACAGTGATTAATCAGTTAACCTTATAATAGGGAGAATATTCTGGGTTATCTATGTGGGCCCATTAGAAACAAATGAATCCAGAGAAACAAAAGAGGAAGGCTGAAAAGTCAGTCAGAGGTGCAGCAGCAGAGGAGAATGGAGGAGAGATGCTAGGGAGGAACAGGTCAGGGAGATTCCAATTGGGACAGGAAGTCGACCTACTCTTGCTGGCTTTGAAGGTAAAAAGGGACCACAAACCAAGGAACGTGGGCAGCTTCCAGGAGCTGTAAACGACTCCCAGACAACGGCCGGCAAGGAAATGGGGGCGTCAGTCCTAAAGCAGCATGCAACTGAATCCCTCTAAAAACCTGAATGTTCCTAGCAGGGGAATAGCTCTCAAGAGCCTCCACGTAAGTGCCCAGGCCAGCCAATGCCTTGATTTCAGCTTTGTGGGACCAGAGTAGAAAAACCCGCTGATCCAACCCATACTTTTGACCTGCAGAACCATGAGGTGATATATTTGGGTTGTTTTGAGCTGCTAAAAGCTTGTGGCCAGCTGCTAGGTCAGCAATAGAAAACTAATACAGGGAATGAGAAATCAAAGTGAAAGATATATTAAAAAAGTTATTCAAGAATATATTTTGAAACAAGGGAAAGTCACAGATTAACAAGGCATGTAGAAGGGGAGCCACAGTCTTCATTAAGAAAAGGATGATTTTGAACATATGTAAAGGCTTCAAAGGGTTCATTCAAGAGACTAAAGCATTAAGGATCCTTTTTTTCTTTCTTTTTTTTTTCATGTGGACCATTCTAAAAGTCTTTATCGAGGGCTTCTCTGGTGGCGCGGTGGTTAAGAATCCGCCCGCCAGTGCAGGAGACACGGGTTCCAGCCCTCGTCCGGGAAGATCCC
This sequence comes from Hyperoodon ampullatus, assembly GCF_949752795.1. Classification (NCBI taxonomy): domain Eukaryota; kingdom Metazoa; phylum Chordata; class Mammalia; order Artiodactyla; family Ziphiidae; genus Hyperoodon; species Hyperoodon ampullatus. Next base: position 34,527,807 of record NC_136913.1, read on the forward strand.
ACATGCCGCGGAGCAACCAAGCCCATGAGCCACAGCTACTGAGCCCGCGTGCCACGGCTACTGAGCCCGCGTGCCTAGAGCCCATGCTCTGCAACAAGAGAAGACACCACAATGAGAAGCCTGCGCACCGCAATGAAGAGAAGCCCCCGCTCGTACCAACTAGAGGAGAGCCCACATGCAGCAACGAAGACCCAATGCGGCCAAAAATAAATAAAATTAAATAAGTAAATAAATACTAAAAATGTAAAATAAAGTCTTTATTGAATTTGTTACAATATTGCTTCTGTTTTATGTTTTTTGACCACGAGGCATGTGGGATCCTAGCTCGCCGACCAGGGATCGAAGCCGCACCCCCTGCGTGGGAAGACGAAGTCTTAACCGCTGGACCGCCAGGGAGGTCCCAAGAATCCTTTTCATTAGCTGCGTTTTTAACTGAACGTGTGATTACCTGGCTGCTACCCCAGTTTCTAAAGCTAGATTTCTGCTTTGGATGCTAGTCTACATTTCTGCCCTGGTCAACATTCTAGTCCCCAAGCTTCTTGCAGGAGCAGTGACTCCTCTGTGCTCTTTGTAGGAGACTGGTACCCTGCTCCTGAATATCAGAGGCTGATGGACTGTAGCCCAAAGACTGACCTTCCAGCTGCCAGCTGCTCTTCTATACCACCATTTCTGAGCCTCAGCTGCTTTATCCTGGTGAGCGATATGATTTTTTTCCCAGTCCTGACTATTTGCCTGAACCACAACTAGAAAAGGTTGTACCCCTGAGGGAGCAGCGTCTCAATTAAGATATAGTTACTGAGGGCTTCCCTGGTGGCACACTGGTTGAGAGTCCGCCTGCCGATGCAGGGGACACAGGTTCGTGCCCCGGTCCGGGAAGATCCCACATGCCGTGGAGCGGCTGGGCCTGTGAGCCATGGCTGCTGAGCTTGCGCGTCCGGAGCCTGTGCTCCGCAACGGGAGAGGCCACAGCAGTTAGAGGCCCACGTACCGCAAAAAAAAAAAAAACCCCAAAAACCTAGCAGATACATTGTCCATAAACTGAAATGAAAATAAATAAATAAATAAATAAATAAATAAATAAATAAAGATATAGTTACTGAGCCTCTCCTCTGTGTACAGTGACCATAAATCTAAGCATCTAACACTTTGCACAGTGAAGGGAGTGCCGTTAATAATCACACCAGGACCTCAGGCATAACTGGGACGGTCCTGGCAATCCAGTAATGGATGCTCAACCGGGCTATATTCCAAGTGCTATTCCAGGGGCTTGGACTAGAGCAGTGAACATCTTATCAAGGTAAAAATCAATGCCTTCTTGGAGCTCACGTTGTACACAGTAGGAAAGACAGACGATACAACAATCAAGAAAGATAATCTACAATGTTAAATGATGACAGAGGGCTATGGGACAATGAAAGCAGAGAAGAGAAAAGTTAGGTATATATGTGTGAGTGCGGTGTCTGGAAGGTGCTAATTAAAATGTAGCAGTCAGGGTAAGCCTCCGTGAGAAGATGACTTCTAAGCACAGATTTGTGCAAGATGAGGGAGGGTGCCTTGAGGAAATCTGGGGGAAGAGAATTCCAGGCAGATGAGACAGCAAATGCAAGGGACCAGAGGAGGGTATGGGCTTGGTGTGCCCTAGGCCCAGCAAGAAGACCAGTGTGGTCCAAGTGGATGGAGCGAGGTGGGTGGAGAATAATAGAAGAGGCTGGAGACGTAAGAGGCGGGCATGGGTCCGATCGAGGAGGGCTTTGGGGGCCATTGTGAAGACTCTGTCTTTCCTCTGAGTGAAATGAGAACCCAAGGGAACGTGCGAAGCCATGGAGTGACACGTTCTGATTCTGGTTTCAACAGGGTCCCTCGGCCTGCTGTGTGGGCGCCAGGACGAAGGCAGTAAGACTAGTGTCTTATTCACTTGGATAACAAAGTAACAAACCTCATAAGCCCTCACAGGCCCTGGCTCGTGTGGCCCCTCCCTCGGTCCCCACAAGCCATCAGCGCCCACTGGAGGCCCCCTCCTGCCAGCTCATCATGCTGTGAACAGAAAGCTACAGCTCTCTGACAACTGGCAAGGCTCAGTATCAGACATGAACCAAAGCTACAAATAGGTTTGTAAAATATAAATGAAGAACAAACACGGTTAACCACCCGGACAACTGATCCTCATAGGGGATACCTGCTCTTGAAATTAAAATTTCCCTAGAATCGCCATGCAAAATATGTAAGCATCCCAGGGTATGTGCTAAGCCAAGCAGAAAACATTATGACTGAATCTTTCTTTTGTTTCAGCAAGAAGGAGAAACGTGACCTCTCATCCAGCCTCTCACACAGTGACAGAAGTTGCTCGAAGGCGCCCACAGCCAGGGGAAGACACAAGAAACATAGCTATTAACTCTAACTTAATTTGCTGTTGACAAGGAGGAAGAGTTTTCCTGAAACGTGAAGTTCTGAGACAGAAGCAAAATTAACATCTGTCAGGATCCTGCCGCCATCCCCTCCTGCACTGTGATGGAAATGGAGCCCTGGATGCTACCCTATCATGCAGGTGTGGAAAAATGATCCTCACTTCTCAGGCGAGAAAAGAAAAAAAAAAAAAGCTAAACAAATTCAGGCAAAAAAGAAGTTAATAAACAATCATTTCAAACCTCTGGCTTGTATCCAATGCTCACAGCATTCCACATTTTCCGCTGTACTCATTTTCCTCACTGTTCTAAATAATGACCACCATAGAATTCTCTGGTTTCCTGAACCGAGAGCCATGCGTCTGAGAAGCTTTATTTCAAAGGCAGCTTTTGTCCTTTGTCCTGCAGTCATTCAACTATAAACATCATGCTGTCCTTTTTCTGTAGTAAGAACCTGCAACCTCTGTGCAGCGGGTATATGGGAAAAGTCTGTACCTTTCTCAATTTTTCTGCGAACCTAAAACTGCTCTAAAAAAATCGTCTTAAAAGAAAAATCCTCACACGATCCAAAAAGAAGAATATGCATCCACCAACTACAACTAAACCCTACAATATTTCCCCGGGCCTTTTCAATCAAAGAGTCACATTTTCTCCACACTTTCACATTTTGGGGCACAGAGTATCATGTTGATATTAAATTTCTACAAGGCACAGTAAGGGGTGTCAACCAAAAAAAAAATAATAATAATAATAATAACACAGGAGGCTGCAGATAAGAAAAGTGTTTATCTGGGGTCTTAAGAATTGCAATTTGGGAGACCCCCACATTCGGGGAACCCCGAAAGAATGCTCTGGGGAAGAGAAAGAGTCAGGGGCTTATAGAGACAAAAAGCCACATGATGGTTGGTTAAAAGTTGCCTGGAGAGAACGGTGACTGACTCTGACTTGAGTCAGAAAATATTTGTCCTTAAGGAACACAAGTTGTTTTAGGGTAGGGGTCCAATAATAGATAGACTGTCACGAGTTATTTTAGGGTCACTGGCAGATAAGTATCTTGAGTTTCTGGCCGGTGTTCTGGGAGGCTTCATCAAGTCAAAAGATCAGATTCCATCCAGGCGGAGACATGCATAAGTCACACTTCCTTAATGGCCTCCCGGATCCATTTTAGAGAGCTCTCTTAGCAATAGTGACTCCATCTTGATTTTCATTTCACTTAAGATCCTAGAAGTTGTTATCCTTTTGGTTTAGAAGAGCATTTTGTGTGTGTGTGTGTGTGTGTGTGTGAGTGTGTGTGTATGTGAGACCTAAGTAAATGATTCACAGGTTTTGATGTAGGAGTGCTTCATTCATTTAACAAATATTTATTGAGTACATTCTTGTGGAGGGGCAATTAGCTTGAAGCATAATAACCTGATTGTTTGTTGATAGTGTCTATCATCTATCTATTGCTTGATCAATCATTATCAATCTATCTACTTTAGAGTGTGAAAGATGCTACAGAAAGGAGACAATGAAAGTGGAATAAGAAGTTTCAGGAGTATGTGTAGGTATGGACTTCATATTCAAAGGAGAGGAGAGGACAGGACAGGGAGGGCCTTACGGAGAAGGTGAATTTTTTTTTCTTTCTTCTTCACTGAAGTATAGTTGATTTACAATGTTTTGTTAGTTTCTGCTGTACAGCAAAGTGATTCAGTTATACAAAGCCATTTTAAAAATACTCTTTTCCATTATAGTTTATCTCAGGATATTGAATATAGTTCCCTGTGAATGTCAATTTTGAGAAAAGACTTCTGAAAGGGGAAGAAGCAAGCAATGTGGATGTTTGGAGGAAGAAGGCTCCAGGCAGGGGGACCAGTGCAGAGACCAGGGAACGACAGAATCGTCTGAGGAATGGTGAGAAGGCCAGCATGGCAGGAGCTCAGGGCAAGTGTGTGGGGACTGGGGCCCAAGGGTAATGGTATAGATGTCAGACCACGGACAGATCTAGGATTCGTGGGGCCTGAATCTTGCACAATGAAAAGAAAGAATTGGAAGGGACCTTCAAGATGGTGGAGGAGTAAGACGTGGAGATCACCTGCCTCCCCACAAATACATCAAAAATACATCTATGTGTGGAACAGCTCCTACAGAACACCTACTGAATGCGGGCAGAAGACCTCAGACTTCCCGAAAGATGCCCACAGGTGACCTACACACAACGGTGGGGCTAATACAAAGCTGAACCCCAGGAGCTGTGTGAACAAAGACGAGGAAGGGAAATCTCTCCCAGCAGCCTCGGGAGCAGCAGATTAAATCTCCACAATCACCTTGATCTGCATCTGTACCCTGCATCTGTGGAATACCTGAATAGACAACGAATCATTCACAGATTGAGGCGGTAGACTTTGGGAACAACTGCACACTTGGGGTTTGCTTTCTGCATCTAATTTGTTTCTGGTATTATGTTTATTTTAGTTTAGTATTTAGAGCTTATTATCATTGGTACGTTTGTTTATTGCTTTTGTTGCTCTCTTCCATATATATATATATATATATATATATATATATATATATATATATATATATATATATATGCTTTTTCCTTTTTCTCTTTTTGTGAGTATGTAAGTGTATGCTTCTTTGTGTGATTTTGTCTGTATAGCTTTGCTTTTACCATTTGTCCTAGGGTTCTGTCTGTCCTTTTTTTTTTCTTAGTATAGTTTTTAGCACTTGTTATCACTGGTGGAATTCTTTTTTCGTTTGGTTGTTCACAGCAACTATCTTTTCCGACCACAACGCTACGAGACTAGATATCAATTCCTGGAAAAATATAAACACATGGAGGCTAAAAAATACGCTACTAAATAACCAAGAGATCATGAAGAAATCAAAGAGGAAATCAAAAAATACCTAGAAACAAATGACAGTGAAAACACGACGACCCAAAACCCATGGGATGCAGCAAAAGCAGTTCTAAGAGGGAAGTTTAAGCAATACAATCCTACCTCAAGAAACAGGAAACATCTCGAGTAAACAACCTGACCTTGCACCTAAAGCAATTAGAGAAAGAAGAACAAAAAACCCCCAAAGTTAGCAGAAGGAAAGAAATCATAAAGATCAGATCAGAAATCAATGAAAAAGAAATGAAGGAAACGATAGCAAAGATCAGTAAAACTAAAAGCTGGTTCTTTGAGAAGATAAACAAAATTGATAAACCATTAACCAGACTCAACAAGAGAAAAAGGGAGAAGACTCAAATCAATGGAATGAGAAATGAAAAAGGAGAAGTAACAACTGACACTGCAGAAATACAAAGGATCATGAGAGATTACTACAAACAACTCTATGCCAATAAAATGGACAACCTGGAAGAAATGGACAAAGTCTTAGAAATGCACAACCTGCCAAGACTGAATCAGGAAGAAATAGAAAATATGAACAGACCAATCACAAGCACTGAAATTGAAACTGTGATTAAAAATCTTCCAACAGAAGCCCAGGACCGGATGGCTTCACAGGTAAATTCTATCAAACATTTAGAGAAGAGCTAACACCTATCCTTCTCAAACTCTTCCAAAATATTCAGAGGGAGGAACACTCCCAAACTCATTCTACGAGGCCACCATCACCCTGATACCAAAACCAGACAAAGATGTCACAAAGAAAGAAAACTACAGGCCAATATCACTAATGAACATAGATGCAAAGATCCTCAACAAAATACTAGCAAACAGAATCCAATAGCACATTAAAAGGATCATACACCATGATCAAGTGGGGTATATCCCAGGAATGCAAAGATTCTTCAATATGTGCAAATCAATCAATGTGATACACCATATTAACAAACTGAAGGAGAAAAACCATAGGATCATCTCAGTAGATGCAGACAAAGATTTCGACTAAATTCAACACCCATTTATGATAAAAACTCTCCAGAAAGTAGGCATACGGGGAACTTTCCTCAACATACTAAAGGCCATATATGACAAACCGACAGCCAACATCGTCCTCAATGGTGAAAAACTGAAAGCATGTCCACTAACATCAGGAACAACACAAGGTTGCCCACTCTCACCACTCTTATTCAACATAGTTTTGGAAGTTTTAGCCACAGTAATCAGAGAAGAAAAAGAAATAAAAGGAATCCAAATTGGAAAAGAGGAAGCAAAACTGTCACTGTTTGCAGATGCCATGATACTGTACATAGAGAATCCTAAAGATGCTACCAGAAAACTACTAGAGCTAAACCATGAATTTGGTAAAGTAGCAGGATATAAAATTAATGCACAGAAATCTCCTGCATTCCTATACACAAATGCTGAAAAATCTGAAAGAGACATTAAGGAAACACTCCCATTTACCATTGCAACAAAAAGAATAAAATACCTAGGAATAAACCTACCTAAGTAGACAAAAGACCTGTATGCAGAAAACTATAAGACACTGATGAAAGAAATTAAAGTTGATACAAACAGATGGAGAGATACACTATGTTGTTGGATTGGAAGAATCAACACTGTGAAAATGACTCTACTACCCAGAGCAATCTACAGATTCAATGCAATCCCTATCAAACTACCAATGGCATTTTTCACAGAACTAGAACAAAAAATTTCACAATTTGTATGGAAACACAAAAGACCCCGAATAGGCAAACCAATCTTGAAAAAGAAAAATGGAGCTGGAGGCATCAGGCTCCCTGACTTCAGACTATACTACAGAGCTACAGTAATCAAGACAGTATAGTAATGGCACAAAAACAGAAAGATAGATCAATGGAACGGGATAGAAAGCCCAGAGATAAACCCACGCTCATATGGTCACCTAATCTTTGCTAAAGGAGGCAGAAATGTACAGTGGAGAAAGGACAGCCTCTTCAATAAGTGGTGCTGGGAAAACTGGACAGGGACATGTAAAAGTATGAGATTCGATCACTCCCTAACACCATACACAAAAATAAGCTCAAAATGGATTAAAGACCTAAATGTAAGGCCAGAAACTAGCAAACTCTTAGAGGAAAACATAGGCAGAACACTCTATGACATAAATCACAGCAAGATCCTTTTTGACCCACCTCCTAGAGAAATGGAAATAAAAACAAAATAAGCACATGGGACCTAATGAGACTTAAATGCTTTTGCACAGCAAAGGAAACTATAAACAAGACGAAAAGAGAACTCTCAGAATGGGAGAAAATATTTGCAATTGAAGCAACTGACAAAGGATTAATCTCCAAAATATACAACAACTCATGCAGCTCAATATCAAAAAAAGAAACAACCCAATCCAAACATGGGCAGAAGACCTAAATAGACATTTCTCCAAAGAAGACATACAGATGGCCGACAAACACATGACAAGATGCTCAACATCACTAAACATTAGGGAAATGCAAATCAAAACTACAATGAGTTATCACCTCACACCAGTGAGTATGACCATCATCAAAAAGTCTACAAACAATAAATGCTGGAGAGCATGTGTAGAAAAGGGAACCCTCTTGTACTGTTGGTGGGAATGTACATTGATACAGTCACTATGGAGAACAGTATGGAGGTTCCTTAAAAAACTAAAGATAGAACTACCATATGACCCAGTAATCCCACTACTGGGCATATACCCTGAGAAAACCATAATTCAAAAAAGAGTCATGTACCACAATGTTCACTGCAGCTCTATCTACAATAGCCAGGATATGGAAGCAACCTAAGTGTCCATCAACAGACGAATGGATAAAGAAGATGTGGCACATATATACAATGGAATATTACTCAGCCATAAAAAGAAACGAAATTGAATTCTTTGTAGTGAGGTGGGTGGACCTAGAGTCTGTAATACAGAGTGAAGTAAGTCAGAAAGAGAAAAACAAATACCGCATGCTAACACATATATATGGAATCTAAAAAAAAAAACCAAAATGGTTCTGAAGAACCTAGGGGCAGGAGAGGAATAAAGACACAGACCTACTAGAGAATGGACTTGAGGACTCGGGGAGGGGGAAAGGTAAGCTGTGACAAAGTGAGAGAGTGGCATGGACACATATACACTGTTGTGTTGTACCTTACCTGGAGGCCTGTTAGAAACACAGGCTCTCATACTCAAAGGCAAGATCAGAAAGTGTTATTTATCAAGACCCCCGGGTGACTGACAGCACACTCAAGTCTGAGATATACTTTCGGGAGAGTGACTAGATTGGGGAAGAATAGTCTGATGGCCCAGCTGCATTAAGGGCCCACGCGAGGTTTGCACTATGAATTTCAAGAGAGACCCGTCTGCATGGCGGTGAGTTTTACTCCAGCCAAAGGCACTAGCAGGGTACAGCTGCAGGGCAGGCAGAGAGCTGGCTGTGACTAGGGTTCTGGTTGTTTCAAGGAAGTAAGTTTGAATGAGACTGAGTCCACGGAGTCAAGTATATGAGGAAATAAAACAGATAGAGGCATGGTGGGGACACAATTTTTTGTTTGTTTTTTTACTGACACAACTGAATTTTTCCTGATAGAAATCAATATTTTTTACATAATATGGAACATGTAGAGAACCCTGATTTACATGAGATTAGCTAAAGCACTACTTCACTCAGGGGTATTTATTTTTAGTGGGTGTTTTGTGAAAGTTGACATATTAGGAAGATGCAGAAAAATGAATGCTTAATGGTATAACGTGAGAAGCTCTGGTCAGTTGGGACTAAGGAACTTTCTGGTGTATACTGAAATTGCATCTCAAATTTAACAGAGTCCTTCACTGAGGTAGTGTCTTGATGTCTGTCACAGAATCCTTAGAAGATTAATTCTAGAGGCAAAATTTCAAGCATGAATCTTGCCAGTGAAAAGTTGTATCTCCAAGACTTTTAGGGCCTGCCTGTATGAGGCAATGTTATGAAATGAGCCCCCAGGGCTTGGGAGCATCCCCGGGGTTCCTGTAGCAACACTCAAAATGAGACTGAGACACCGGGCAGAGGTCATGACTCCTGTTCTTCCTTTGACCGTCCGTTCAGCAGCCTCTGAGCCACAGGCACAGTGGAAACGTCTAAATTAATAGGACCATAGGGTCAAGCATTGTAGAGTAGAGAGAGACTCTACAGATCTTCAGTTTCAATGTCTCCTCCAGTCTAGAGACACATGTTCATCCAGCTGAGTGAATACTTCCATTACTGGGGAAGACATTCTTGCCCAAGTCAGCTAATTCCATAGCTGGGCTGTTCTCATTCCTTTTTATATTGTCTCCGTATCTGTCTCCTAAAGCTGCCTCCACTGGTCTCAATTCTGCCAAATGGAGCAAAAGAGAATCTCCCAGACTCATTTCAAAATTTTCAAAACCTCATTTCAAAAATGATAAGGCTGGGCTTCCCTGGTGGCGCTGTGGTTGAGAGTCCGCCTGCAGATGCAGGGGACACGGGTTCGTGCCCCCGTCCGGGAGGATCCCAGATGCCGCGGAGCGGCTAGGCCCGTGAGCCATGGCCGCTGAGCCTGTGCGTCCGGAGCCTGCGCTCCGCAAGGGGAGAGGCCACAACAGTGAGAGGCCCGCGTAACGCAAAAAAAAAAAAAAAAAAAAAAAAAATGATAAGGCTGCTCATACATGTGTCACTCTAGCGGCCCTCACTACCTACTACACATCTTTTATTTATTCATCCATGTATTAGAATAAAAGCCTTAGAAGTGCATACATCTTCCAAACGATGTTTGGTCGTTTCAGAATACCATGGGAGTTCTACATCCATTGATCTGGACATGACACGCCCATTAATTTAGAATAAGTTTCAATTAGTTTTTCCAATGGCTCAGTTAACTGTTAATTGATATTGAGCAGCAAACCCCCCTGGGGTTTTTCTCATTAATTGCTGTCAAGCTGGGTCTCCTCCAGCCAATACTCGGAATTGATCTTTTGGACTTTAAGGCAAAGCTCTTGTCTTCCCTTGATAGGCTTCACCTTGTTGGTTTCACCCCATCATTCTATCCTGTAGGGTTCCTTAATACTAGTGATGGTAGTATCTGAGATTTCCGCCAACTGTCCTCTGCAGACACAAGAACATAGCAGTCCTGAGACTGGTACCCTCAGAAAGGCCTGTTTGCAAACTTGGCCCTTGGCTGGTGTCTGGGAGCTTCGATTTCGGGGGGGGGGGGTACTTAATACTCCCTAGTCGATACGAACTTTTACTGTGCCTGGACCGTATACAAACAACGTCTTTTATTCTGACACCTACTTTCCTTCTGGAAGTCTGGACTTCTGCTACTTGATAGGCAGAGGGTGCCTATGTGACCAGCCTCCAGTAAAAAACAAAAAACAACCCTAAACTGAGTCTCAAAGGGCTTCCCTGGGCAAAAGCATTGCACACATGATGCTGCATTTTAATTTCTGGGGGAAGAGGATGTTGTGTGTGGCCCCTCATGGGAGGCGTACACATGGATTCCTCCAGACTCCGCCTGTGTTTGTCCCCTTAGGATCTGGCTCTGTATCCTTACGACATGGCTGTGATAAATCTCAGCCCCGACTGCACCTATATGCTGATTCCCAAGAATCCTAGTGAATCTCTGAACATGGGTGCAACACTGAGGACCCGTGACCTACCTCCTGACTCTGAACTACTTGCAGATCTAAATTGCCTGATTCCTACTATCAAGCAGGGGTGGGAGCTCAAGCATGACTATGACAGTCCATCCTTTACAAGCTTAAGTCTCTGTCTTCACTCATTGGGGGTGACATATAATGATACCGAACGTTGGATGATGGTGTCCACCATTCAGTAAAGCAGTGCTTCCCAAATGTGTTCTGACAGCTCTCATCCTACAAGACTCTCCTTGAATAAAAGGGCCCCATGTCAAGTATTTTTGAGAATTCTCAGTGCAATAGATTCCCCTTGTCTTTTTCAGTACCACACAGCAGGGTCCACAACTGACACACTCCCTGAGCATAGAAGATGTAGCTTCCCTTTCTACGACTTGCAAATCCACAACAGAAATGTATATAATGATATAAAAATTACTCATCTAACTCCCACCTAGATGTATTAGATGTTAACATTTTGTCACACTTGCTCCCGTTCTTTTTTTAAAAGTAATTGAATATTTTTGCACCAGAAGTTTCTTTTGTATGCCGCTTCAATGGCATCCTCCAAGCCACTTCCTAACAAGAGGTAAATATTACCTTGGGGGTGTAGGTTATGTTTCCTGTCCAAGTTCTCACACTTTTACCATCTATGTATGTGGAATTGTTTTAAATGTGTTTGATCCTTACAGAAGTATTATTGTGTTATAATGTGATTATTTCCTGTTGCTTTTTTGAGGGTTTATTTCTCCATGTAGATGCATGTAGCCTCGGCTTACATATTTTCACCGATCTACACCATGTCCTGTTATAACTACACCAACCACTTTCTTAAAATGCCTCTTCCCAAGCTAACCTTATACTTAATACGTTAAGAGTCTCTGGGGATGGGTACCAGCCATCAGTATTTTTTCGAGTCTCCTTGGTGATTCTAGTGTGCTGTGGGGTTTGCAGATCAGTGTCTTACCCTAGAACTTAACATTTTACTCAAAAGATTTAAGGGGGTGTCATTCTTATATGAAAAAAACAGGGATATGTCACAGAGTAGAATGCAAAATCCACAGAGCAGTCAAATACCTAGGCCAAGGTCATACAACTGGTGAACGGTAGATACAGGATTCACACATGCAGCCCATGGTTGCCTGCTCTCCTCTGCTATCAGGAGTAGTTAGTTTGAAAAGAGTAAGCAGCATTGCTCTGGTCCAATAGTTCTTAAAGGGTGGTCCCCACACCTGCATCATCAGCATTACCTGGAAACTTGCTAAAAATGCAGATTATCGGGCCTCACCTCAGACCTTCTGAATCAGAGACTTTCAGGGTGAGGACTTGTGATCTGTGTTTTAACAATCCCTCCAGGTCAAAGAGATGCACACTGAAGTTGCAGGACCACTTTTAGTCTCCTAACTTTAAAACTTTCTATCCATTTTACATTTACTTTCAATCTCAGTGAATATGATGATAACTCCCCCGTCTCGCCCTTCCCTTTTTACCAATTGTAGACATGCTTTTCATCTTATTTTTTCTGTTCTTTTCTTTTTCTTTTTCTCACTAGAGGTGCTTTTAGTATTCACCTTAGTTGAGGTCGTTTACTACATGACAGCTATGGCCATACTTAAAATGTTTACAGAGTCGTAGGAAAAAGATCTGGGTTGCCAAAATAAGACACACCTCTTTTGAATGAGGAAGGCCCTGAGCCTGTTAAATGCTGAAATCTTTCTAGGAGACCAAAACTACCTTTACATCTTATGCAATCACCTCACTTTTCAAAAGGTGTTAAATGGTTTTTAGGGGTTAGAAAAGGTGATCTTATATAACAATCAAACTATGGTAATTAATTATTCTACAATATGGTGATGCTTGTGAATGTTGCTTCACTGTTGTTGGTGGTGGTGTTTTTTAATACTGTGTCAAAGTGCTAGGAAGAAGGCTTCAATGATTACTTAAGCTTCTTTATAAATGTGTATGGAGTAAGTTTTCTTTTCGAGCAATTCTATATGACAATTGGTCATATGGTTCAGTCTTTGTTTGCAGCATAGCTGACAAACTGAACAAGTGAGCATTCCGCAGGCTCAGCAGACACAGAAAACCCCTGGCTCCTGTGACAGCAGCAATCTGGAAGCATTCTGCATATTGTTCGCTGTAAATAAACTGCTCAAGATGAGGAGAAAGGACACACTGGGGAACAAAGGCAGCCATGGGAAACCTGTGACACACTCGTTCATTTCAACCCTACCCTTTCATATGTTTCTCATGCAACTCTCTCTTCTCACGACTTTTTTTCTTTTTTTTTTTTTCTCCCCCAATTTTTAATAGCCATTTCAAGTTCCCGGCTCATGAGCTGTTTATTCACATACATTTTTTTTTAACGTCTCTATGGGAGTATAATTGCTTTACAATGGTGTGTTAGTTTCTGCTGTATAACAAAGTGAATCAGCTATACAAATACATATATCCCCATATCTCCTCCCTCTTGTGTCTCCCTCCCACCCTCCCTATCCCACCCCTCTAGGTGGTCACAAAGCACCGAGCTGATCTCCCTGTGCTATGCGGCTGCTTCCCACTATCTATCTACCTTACATTTGGTAGTGCATATATGTCCACGCCACTCTCTCACTTCGTCCCAGCTTCCCCTTCCCCCTCCCCGTGTCCTCAAGTCCATTCTCTACGTCTGCGTCTTTATTCCTGTCCTGCCCCGAGGTTCCTCAGAACCATTTCTTCTCATGACTTTACGCATCCTCTTTCCTGAGGTTTCTCACGTCGCCTTCTCCACCCTCCTCACTCCCTGCACCCAGTCCCTAATCCCCCCCAATCTGGCCCCCTTCTGTGGCCTTGGATAAGTTATTTTGCCTCTCAGAAACTCCATTTCCTCATCTTTCAAATATAAATGAAGCATTTAACACAGAATTTCTGGCACATGGTAGACAGTCAATGAATGGTAATTCTCCACTTCTATCATTATTATTTCTGTTGTGAATGGCAGAATTTCAGGTGTTTTATGGTAGACTTGTCTGAGGCTTTCCTACAGCCCTCCAATGATACCATGTGGGCAAACATCATGTAGGCTGGCCCCATGTGGCATTCCAAGGATGGGCCAGTGGAAGCGGTCTGCCCCTTGGTGTAGGCAATGAGTACAGCCAACAATAGGCTTCACTGACGACAGACAATTTCAAGAATAATAAAAAACCTGACTAAAATCTGTCTGCATTTTATTATCACTATGCACAGCAAAACAGTGCAAGTCATAAGCCTTCCCATGTGGGCAGACACTCCCACTGCCTGGTCACTGTGTGCCACTGGGCTGGCTCTGAGACATGATATTGCCTTCTTTCCAAAACAACTGGAAAATATCCTGTGGGATTTTGATAGTAAATTGAGCTCACTTCAGAGTGCAGAAACAAGATTCATATCAACTTAATTTTGGCTGAACATTCAAGGTTTGGGTAACTATTAATGGTTTTACCCATTTGTTTTTAAAAAACTAGTACCCCAATTTTTTTCTTTGAAAATATCACAAAGTCCATAGTAACTTTTACTGGAACAGAGTCACACACATATATTGTCTGTGGCTACTTCTGTACTACCATGAGAGAATTTACTACTCGTGACAGAGATCATGTGGCCTGCAAGCCTAAAATATTTACTATCTGAACCTTTACAGAAAAATTTTGCTGGCCCCTGATCTAGAGCAAAATATATACTGAATTATTGATGGCATCCTTAATTTAGTTTAATTTTTAAAAATAATTGTTATTCTTTTGTTTTGGGGGGTTTTTTTGCTAAGTGTTTTAATTATTTGCTGTTTTAGCCTAAGTTTTTTTTGTTTTTTTTGTTTTTTTGACCGCATCACGGATCATGTGGGATCTTAGTTCTCCGATCGGGGATCAAACATGTACCCCCTGCAGGGGGAGCATGGAGTCTTAACCGCTGGACCGCCAGGGAAGTCCCATTCTTAATTTTAAAGATTATACCTGTTCATATACAAAATAAGTTTTAAAGTAAAAATGACTATTTATTTAGACCTTTTTGGAACCCTGATTTTTTTAATCTGCCTATTGATTTTAAGATTCTAGGGGTCAGAAATTCCTGAGGCATAGCATCATGTCTTATAGTCACTGTGTACTGTAAAATCTCCCCATATGATGATTCCGTATTCAGAGATTCCACATGACTCCAAAACGAGAAAGTTACATGTGAGGTAAAGGCACCCTGAACGTGATAAAGACAGGCTAGTTTTCTTCTCCATTGAAATGGCTAAGTAATTTAACTGGAGATCACACGAAGGTGGCTTGACCAGGAGACATGTTTTGTATGTCCTTCATAATATTTTTAAAATGTTTTAAATGGAATGCCTTTATATGGGGTCTGCAATTGCTACTTTACCACAGTCCTCAACATTCCTTGGTAAACCCTTGACCCATTTCACACATTTAAATGACCTCCCTGACCCAGGTGGGCGGTGGAGTTTGTAACCCTTGAACTAAAAGCAAAATGTTCCCTGATGTAACCATAGTCTACATGTTACTAAAACACTTCTGCGAAAATTATTAGTTCTCCTCAATAAGGCTATTATTTTATGAGCCACCAGAAGTCCCTATATTTTGCTATTATTAATATATGAGGGCTGTACACCTGAAACTAACACAGCCTTGTAAATCAACTATACTCCAAAAAAAATTTTTTTTAATATATATATATATATGAGGGGCAATGTTAGCATTGACCTTAAATTAGGGAGTAAGAATATGTGATTTGTTGCAGAGAATGGGTGTGAACTGGCAATGAAGGGAGTTTTCACTTGCTTCTTCCCACCTACTCCCCTCCTTCACCACAGCTCTTCATCCTCTAACAATCTTACGTTAATTCACCCAAGAAGTTCTCATGTCAAATACACTCTAGTTTGTATTTTCTTAAATTTAGATTTCCCAGATTTCAGAATTCGAGACTATGACTCTCTCATATAATATTTCCCTTTGATGGAATTAAAAATAAAGTTTTAAATCTTTTACATAAGCATTTTTATGTGTAGCAACCAAACATCAATATGCCTTCCTAAAGTAAACTAAGGATGAGATTTTTCAAAATGTAAAATCTCATTTCTTTCATGGATTTTACACTTTAAGTTTACCATTAACAGGTAAGAGAGATAAACAACAAGGTCCTGATGTATAGCACATGGAACTATATTCAATATCCTGTGATAAACTATAATGGAAGTGAATATGAAAAAGAATGTGTATATATACGTATAACTGAATCACTTTGCTGTACACTAGAAACTAACATAACATTGTAAATCAACTGCACTTCAATGAAAGAAAACCAGGTAATAGAGCACAGCGAATTTTAAAATAGTACTATACTGAACTCAAGTCACCAAAATTTGCCTGTCTTCCATACGGGGGATCAAAGATATAAGAAACTGCTTCTATAATCACATTCAAATATATAAGAGACTGCTTCTATAATCACATTCGAATACGTACGTAAGACAAAATGTGATAAACTGCTATACCATAAGTACAAATAAAGTACAATGGGAAAACAGGAGACTGAGAGATTATGAACAGGAAGGAAGAGCAGAATAAAGAATAATTAAAATTTCCCCAAACCCAAATACATGCAGTCTACAAGAAATTCACTTCAAATATAATGATACCGGTAGGTTAAAAATAAAAGGATGCAAAATGATGTATCATACAAACACCATTCAAAAGAAAGCAGAAGTGACCTACTAATATCAGATAAAGTAGACTTCAGAGGAAAAGACATCACCAGGGATAAAGTGGGACATTATATAATGATAAAAAGATCAGTCTAGCAGGAGGATGTAGCAATCCTACATACATGTATACCCCAAACAACAGAGCTGCAAAATACACAAAACCAAAATTGACATGACTGAAAGAGAAATAGGCAAATCCACATTATAGCTGACAATTTCAACACCTCTTTCAGTAACTACAGAACTACTAGATAAGAAATCAGCAAATGTATAGAAGAACTGAACAACATCAACAGATGGGATCCACCTGACATCTACAGAACATTCTACCCAACAACGACAGAACACCCACTCCTCTCAAGCACACAGGGAATACTCACTAAGATAGGCCACATCCTGGGTCATAAACAAAACATGAACACATTTTAAAGAATTAAAATCTCTGATCGTAATGGAATTAAACTGGAAATCGTTAACAGAAAGGAAAATCTCCAATCATTTGGAAATTAAACACCACACTTCTAAACAATCCAGTGAAAGAGGAAGTCTCAAGAGAAATTTTAGAAAATGTATTTGTGACACCTATTTATGCAGAGGGAAATGAAAAATGTAAGTGCATTCCATCTCTCCCAGGCTTGCCTCCTTCCTTGCTAACTCTTTCCAATGATTACCTGGGCACAGTTTTGAATGTGTGCATGAAACCACCTGAATTGATTTGTCCAAATCACTGAAGCAACAAATTCCTTCCCATTTGCAAAATCGACCCAGGTAAACATACACACGTTGTTCAGCCCTGGCCCTGATGCATAGGACGGATGGGGATTCACGGAGACAGCATGAGAAACAGCAAGAAGAAAGCATACTGTCCAGATCTCTAGGGGAGTATCACTAGTCATGGAATTACAGCCAGTAAAATATGGAGACAAAGTGCAGAGACATTAAAGCATCCCTACGTAAACCCCCTCGCAGATTCTGAGCATGTCTTAGTCGTATTCGCCAAAACTTACTGAGGACTAAGAGGAAGTCAGGGAAAAGAAGGGACAGATTGGGTACTTCATCTGAGTATCCGACCATCATTTACTAAGCTCTTACAAAATATCGTGTTCAGTGCTCAAGAGGCCAAAAAAGAAATAGCAAACATATCCTTCACAAGTTTTATGGCCTAACTGAATTAAACGGTAGGGGAGAGGAAATAAAGATGGTGGTAATCCACTATACAATCTACCAAAATTAATCACAATTCCTTCTGAAAAGATTATGGTTGTAAAATTATTAATCTGGCAACTCCCAAGCATGAAGCTAACAGCAGGGATTGAAAATAAAGTTGACGGCTTCCCTGGTGGCGCAGTGGTTACGAAGCTGCCTGCCAATGCAGGGCACACGGGTTCGAGCCCTGGTCCGGGAAGATCCCACATGCCGTGGAACAACTAAGCCCGTGCGCCACAACTACTGAGCCTACGCTCTAGAGCCCGCAAGCCACAACTACTGCAGCCCGCACGCCTAGAGCCCGTGCTCCGCAATAAGAGAAGCCACCGACCGCAATGTGAAGCCCGCGCACCGCAACGAAGAGTAGCCCCTGCTCGCCGCAACTAGAGAAAGCCTGCGTGCAGCAATGAAGACCCAACGCAGCCAAAAATAAATAAATAAATAAAAGTAAAGTTCCATATATACACTAACAAATGTAAAATAGATAGCTAGTGGGAAGCAGCCACATAGCACAGGGAGATCAGCTCTGTGCTTTGTGTCCACCAAGAAGGGTGGGATGGGGGAGGTGGGAGCGAGGCTTAAGACGGAGGGGATATGGGGATATATGTATACGTAGAGCTGATTCACTGTGTTATATAGAAGAAACTAACACACCATTGTAAAGCAATTATCCTCCAATAAAGATGTTTATAAATAAATAAAGTTCCCTTAAAAAAAAGAAAATGAACTTGAGGACTTAAAAGGGAGTGAAAGAGTTGGTTTTATGAAATATCAATAAAAGTTACAATTATTTGTTACATGTCTGATGATTAAGTGGAATAAGATGCAGGTCTTTTTCTTACTGTTCTTGTATCCCATGTATATTTCTGGCCATATGTAACTTTTACTAAGAGTCAACAATTAATGATGTTAAAATGATTCCATATTTTTTGTTTTTCTTCCCTTTCCCAGTTTACAAGTACAGAAGCTAAGTAAATCATGTATTGCTGTTTAGAATTATTCACATCTGTAGTAGTAACTAGGTCTCTTGAGATAGAAATAAGTGTGTTAAGATAGTGCCAAATATAGAACTTCTTCACTCGAGATTCTATTCCAAGACATTAAGAGTTAAAAGAAACTTGGAACCAGCTAATTGAAGCTATCATCTGGCCCTAATTTTAAGAGTGCTCATCTTGTAGACACTTGCATGCTCACTGTGATAAAAGAGATTGTTCAGATTCACGCATATTTAAATTCTTTATAGCGTGATCCTGCGTTTTTATTAAAGAATAAATAAAGTATCTCAAATTTAAGTTAATTTTGGGCTATCATTTTACTACAGCTTCAAATGCTGAATACAGTTTATCACATGAGTATTACACACATGACTGTGCCAGGTGACCACCTGATCAAAGGTTATTGGGCTTCCCTGGTGGCGCAGTGGTTGAGAGTCCGCCTGCCGATGCAGGGCACACGGGTTCGTGCCCCGGTCCGGGAAGGTCCCACATGCCGCGGAGTGGCTGGGCCCGTGAGCCATGGCCACTGAGCCTGCGCGTCCGGAGCCTGCGCTCCGCAAGGGGAGAGGCCACAACAGTGAGAGGCCCACGTACCGGAAAAAAAAAAAAAAAAAAAAGGTTATCTACCAGGATCTTTTAGTGCAGGCATTACACATAACTATTATCCTCCTGAGGAGGGTCTTGTTACGTGTCTGGCACCAGCCCACCTTCTTTGAGAGGCAGTTCCTGGCTTGATACTGGGCACCGGTTGGCACAGAGAGACCTGCTGGCTAACTCCTAGCAGGCTTCAGATCGTATCTTAAATTTTCTTTCTCTGGTTAGTTCCAGATGGCCTCCTTCACATGTCTCATTGTTGGCTCTATGTCAGGTGAGGCAGGGGATGACTTGGCCATGTGTCCCTCATCATCCAGCAGGCTAGTCTGGGCCTGTTCCATGGTGGTGATTACAGGGTTCCCAAGAGCAGCAAAAGAAGGCAAGCACTTTTCAAGTCTCCGTTTATGTCACATTTGCTATGGCCCCATTAACCAAAGTAACTCACGTGGGCAAGCACAGAGCCAGTGTGGGAGGGAAGTGCTCATGGGTATGGACAGTGGGAGGGTATTACTGCAGTCTTTTTTACAAACACAGGCATACCTCGAAGATGTTGCAGGTTCAGTTCCAGACCTCTGCAATAAAGCCAATATTGCAATAAAGTCAGTCACACACATTTTTTGGTTTCCTCATGCATACTCAAGTTATGTTTACACTATGCTGGAGTCTATTAAGTATGCAACAGCATTATGCTTTGCAAAAATGGGCCCTAGATAGTTAAGACGCGCCTCTCAGGAAGAATAGACCTAAAGAGACATTTCTCCAAAGAAGACATACAGATGACCAACAGGCACATGAAAAGATGCTCAACATCGCTAATTATTAGAGAAATGCAAATCAAAACTACAATGAGGTATCACCTCACACCAGTTAGAATGGCCATCATTAGAGAATGGACTTGAGGATATGGAGAGGGGGAAGGGTAAGCTGTGACAAAGTGAGAGAGTGGCATGGACATATATACACTACCAAACGTAAAACAGATAGCTAGAGGGAAGCAGCCGCATAGCACAGGGAGATCAGCTCAGTGCTTTGTGACCACCTAGAGGGGTGGGATAGGGAGGGTGGGAGGGAGATGCAAGAGGGAGGAGATATGGGGATATATGTATATGTATAGCTGATTCAGTTTGTTATAAAGCAGAAACTAACACACCACTGTAAAGTCTCAAAGATGTTAAAAAAAATCTACAAACAATAAATGCTGGAGAGGGTGTGTAGAAAAGGGAACCCTCTTGCACTGTGGGTGGGAATGTAAATTGGTGCAGCCACTACGGAAAAAAGTACGGAGGTTCCTCAAAAAAACTGAAAATAGAGTTGCCATATGATCCAGCAATTCCACTCCTGGGCATATATCCAGACAAAACTCTAATTTGAAAAGATACATGTACCCCAATGTTCAGAGCGGCACTATTTATAACAGCCAAGACACAGAAGCAAAATACATGTTCATCGACAGAGGAATGGATAAAGAAGATGTGGTATGTGTGTATGTATATATATACATAGACACACACAATGGAACACTACTCAGCCACAAAAAAGAATGAAATAATGCCATTTGCAGCAACATGGATGGACCTAGAGATTATCATATTAAGTAAGTCAGACAAAGAAAGACAACTATCATATATCATCACTTAAACGTGGAATCTACAAAAATGATACAAATGAACTTATTTACAAAACAGAAATAAACTCACAGACATAGAAAACAAACTTTTGGTTACCAAAGGGGATGGGGGGGTGGGCGGCGGAATAAATTAGGAGGTTGGGATTAATATACATACACTACTCTCTATCAAATAGATAACGAACAAGGACCGACTGTACAGCACACAGAACTATACTCAATATCTTGTAATAACCTATAAGGGAAAAGAATCTGAACAAGAATATGTACATATATATATGAATAACTGAATCACTTTACTCTACACTTGAAACTAACACAACATTGTAAATTAACTATACTTCAATTAAAAATGGTTTAAAACGTTTAAAAAAGAAAATTTAAAGACATTTTCGATGGCAAACAAGGCTTACTATTTCTGATGTAGACCAAATATGTAATGTTGTTCTATAACAAGTGTATATCCCACTGGTAATCCATTTGGATTTATGGACTATTCATTTGGCATAGAATTTGATAATGAGAAAAACTTCAAGTGAATTTCAATGTACTCGCTTCAGTAAAATTACTGCCACCTCATGTAATGTCCCTATTACTGTTGGAAGCCTTTTACGCCCTGGTACATCAAAAATATAATGCAAAACATAGAAAGATTGAAAACAGAAGATGATTATTTTCCCTGTTTGCCAGAATCGTACCGTAACAGAAATCAAATCCGCTCACTGAACTGAATGTTCGGGAGGAAATAAATGTCCCTGTCTGAAGGTGTTCAGCGTTTGGTGTTGTCAAACGATAAACTGAGGTATATTAAAATTTTTAAGAGCTTATCCGAGCAAACCTTGATTCCAATGGCACAGTGCCAAACCGGAAGTTGTTGGGTTGCTCTGCTGAAAGATTATACACAGAAGTGTGGAAGCAAAGAAAGGAAATGCTTCCATGGGTTACAGCTTAAAGCCTAGCTGGCTTGTCGTGATTCGTTGCCCTTAGGTTTCAATTTAGTAGCCTTGAGGCATATGCAGGCTTAGACTTCAGTTCACGTCCACAGTGGCCTTCGAGCCACCTCAGCCCAGGGGCCTCCTTGTTTCCTTTACTGTCCCGGCCAGGCCTTCTCCGGCTGGGCTTCTACACTGACAGGCAGGAGCAGCAGCACCACTACTGAGGCTACTTGCAAACAACTTTCTAGGACTTATACTCTTTGGGCTTGATTTCTTTCTGCTAATGCGCTAGTGACGTTAGGATTAAGAAGCTCCACTTCTAGTTTAACCTCACCACCCAGAGAGAAGGCAAGAGAATAATAAGGACAACTCAGCAGTGCTTGAAAAACTTAAAATCACCAGTACAATTGTCCCTGGGGCCTCTGCCGTACTAGAAAAACCTTCCCTTGTTGTCATGAAAGTCACGGTGAGCGCAGATTTGCTTGTCTAGGGTAACCAGGAGGTTACCTGAGCGAGGACTCCACGAGTCTAACGTGAAACACTTCGCGAGCTAGCAGCCCTGTAAAACCTCCAGATTTATTCACAGTCTGAAGAAGAATAAGATACATTTGGCTGTCAAAACAAACACTGTGGCACAAGGAATTGCCCATGTTCAAACAAAGATCCATGATGGCATCAT
Organism: Hyperoodon ampullatus; assembly: GCF_949752795.1. NCBI lineage: Eukaryota > Metazoa > Chordata > Mammalia > Artiodactyla > Ziphiidae > Hyperoodon > Hyperoodon ampullatus. The sequence goes on from NC_136913.1 coordinate 34,550,490, forward strand.
TATCCACAAGTCTTTGCTTTTCTTCTAAAGGCCTGAAGATTAAAGCACCACAGATGAACTGCACAATGGAGCAAGCACTACCCACCCCATGAGTGTGATTAGCTACAAGGAGCAAAGATCACAGATACTGAGAACAGAGGACTTCTGATGTGGAGGAGGCAGGGGAGCGTGAGTTGGGGAGCAAGAAACTCTGGCTTAGGGCCCTGGGAGACACATGGGAAGGGAGACGGCAGTCAAAGGCAGACGGATTTCTTGCGACCCCTCCAAGCTTGGCTCCTTAGCCAAGTCAGGAAGATGTCATCCTCTCCCGTTCTCTCCACTGCCAGTTTCCGTCCTACTCTCGGTTCCGTGGCCTTGAATGCAAACAAGTAATGTCTATATCAGTGTTTTGGTGTACCTGGTGATAATGTACTTATTCAAAATAATAAAGGACATTATAAGTGTCAAACTACTAACAAACTTTTGATTTGTGTCTAACTAGGAATGAATCTGTCTTTGGGATAGGATGACGTGTGGTTCGAAGCTTAGTCATGAGGACAGAGAGGATTTCTATTCTGAAAATACGTGGAGAAAAGTGAGGGCCCTTGTGTTTGAGAATACCGGAAATATTAGAAATGAAGATGAAAAGGCAACGCTGGTTGAAAACTATAAGTTAATTTCTTCTGGAAAAATAAAGGTAATTGACGAGGTTTATTTAAAGTTGAGAGGCAGTAACATTCTTTTTTTAAATTACTTTTTTATTTTTCGGCCACGCCACACAGCATACAGGATCCTAGTTCCCCAACCGGGGAGCGAACCCGCGCCCCCTGCATTGGAAGGGCGGAGTCTTAACCACTGGACCACCACGAAAGTCCCGAAAGGCAGTAACATTCGAAACAGTATCCAGACACTCGCTTTCTTGCTCCTAAGTGGTCAATGGAACCCTACAGCATGGCTGACAGGGAACCTTGGATTAGCTTCAACATTCATCGTGGAATGTTTCAGGTAGGGCTTTTCTCTTTTTTCACAATTGATAACCCATTCTTTACTGCCACAAGTAATGATATAAGTTAGATGAAAAGCTTTTCCTTTAAAGTCCATATGTATTTGAGAATTTATTAAAATTGAGTTATTAAAAATGGAGTTTTCTAAACAACCATTTTCTTTATAGTCTAGTTGGATAATAAAAATAAATAACAAAAAGTACTATCAGGGCTTCCCTGGTGACGCAGTGCTTGAGAGTCTGCCTGCCGATGTAGGGGACACGGGTTCCCTGGTCCAGGAAGATCCCACGTGCCGCGGAGCGGCTGGGGCCATGAGCCATGGCCGCTGAGCCTGCGCGTCTGGAGCCTGTGCTCCGCAACGGGAGAGGCCACAACAGTGAGAGGCCCGCCAACGGCAAAAAAAAAAAAAAAAAAATCACAGCTCTGAAATAGAGAACGTAGGGGAATTTAAAGCTTCTTCTGTCTGTCACATCTTCCAATACACCTGTTGTGCCTCAGTATGTTCTAAACAGTTAGCTGGAGTTTACCAAGTCCTAGGACCCAAATGAAAAGTAGGTGTTTTCTTGTGAAAGGGGAAGATACTTTATTTCAGTGAGATGAAAAGGAAGTTGGCTCTGGATACAAAAACAGTTAAAAAGAAGAACCCTCCTATGAGGGCTCAATTCAGCCTTTGTATATTACCAACATGAAGGAAGATATTTTACTTATTCTTCTTCTATAAATAAACACTTTAGCTGTGCTATGAGTTTGGCACACCTTCATGACTTTTACTGTGGTTTTCCTTAACTTACCTTTATTGGGATAAAGCTTGTGGACTCCCACACTACAACATGAAGGAAAATAGTAGCTTTGACACTATGACAAGCTATTGTTTGACAAACTACGTTTGGGATAATTTTTTGGAAGATTTGTTTTCTTAACCAAACTCTTCATATGTTAAAATTAATTTGAATGAGGCACTTCAAAATAAAAATCTACAAAATGATCCTTAGACGACGTAAAAGATAGCATTTCTGATATATACATATATGCCCTCCTGACAATTTAGGTAGGTTTATATTGATACATATCTCAAATAAAGATTATAAAATAAAAAAGGAATTTTAGGAAAAAAATTTGGTTGCTCCTACACCAAACATGCCATATGATGATTATTAAAATGGCAAGCATGGATTTTTTTTTAAGATAGATACGTAGAGACATAGAGATAAATAGGTAGATTCTTATCTATAAAAACACTGCCACACAAACTTGAAAATAAAATACAAAATAATACAAATGTTCTAAATGTTAAGAAAACCTAAACATGTCTCTTTTTAATGTCTAAACTGAAGTGCAATAAAAACCTATCTGATTGTGTGACTGCATTGTTAGGAAATTTGGTTTGGAAACTTTTGGAAAGTAATAAATTACTGGCCGAAATGCTCACTATCCATTATGTTGTCACCTGAAACAGAGTCAATCAACTTCTTCAGCAAAGGAACAATGGTAAACTCATAAAGTACAGGTTAGTCACCACGTATTACAACCAAGTGTGATTTCGTGAAATAACAGGTCTTAGAGTACGTCAAAGTCAGCTATGCTCTTCAGTTCTTGCTTTGAAGCCAACCTACCTTGGGAATCCTTTTATCAGTAAACACAGACAATGGGTGTCTTTGTTTTCTCAAAGTTTGTATCACCAGTTGTATTAGCTAGGGCTGCCAGGACACAAAGTACCACAAACCAGATGGCTTACAAAACCAGAAAGGCATCGTCTCACAATTCTGGAGGCTGCAAGTTCAAAATTGAGGTATGGGCTGGGTTGGTTCCTTCTGAGAGCTGTGAGGGAAGGATCTGTTATGGCTTCCCTCCTGGACTTGTAGACACATCACCCTGTTCTCTGTCTTCACGTCCACAGGATATTCTCCCTTTGTGCACGTCTACATGTCCAAATTTCCCCTTTACGTGACACGAGTCGTATTGGATTAGGACCCGTCCTAATGACCTCATCTTAACTTAATTACATCTGCAAGTACCCTAGTTTCAAATAAGGTCACATTCTGAGGTACTGGGGGGGTTAGGACTGCAACATATGATTTTGAGGGGGGAGGGGGGATGCAATTCAACCTCTGACACAAATCTAGGACAGATTAACAATAAGGTAACTCTAGCAGTACATGAAGCAAGAGGGTAACTGTGTTAAAGAAATCTGTCTTTCAACGCAAGCTTCTCAATGAATTGCTGAAGTGGTGCCAACTCTCATCTATCAATCAAACTGAACTCTTGAAACAATAAAATAAAGTACTTAAAGGACACGTTATGGTGGGCCTTTTCTGGCAGCTGCGTCACAGAATCACAGTGCCGGTAAGAAAGATGGGCAGTCAACTTTGAACAGATGCTTTAGAATAGTCTTTACCACCGATATAAGACTTGGGAGAAATACGACACCAATCTTAGAAGGAAAAAGAGTTGCACAATCCAGTTCATCCTGAACTCAAATCATCAAAGGGTCGAAATATTTCGGAGCAGAACGTGCGCCTCGTGTCAAAATTAGCACCATCTTCCTAATGACATTCCGATCTTGGACCTGCAGCCGTGACTAGACAGCTTGTTTCAGCGCAGAGTTCTGATCTGGTTGAAGAAATCCACAGTGTTAACTGTCCTCCACTCACTCAGGTCCTCTTCCTGAGGACAACATGACAGCTCCCTTCACGTTCCCACATCCTACGGTGCTTCTGCAGGTGTTACGTGTTCGTACTGATGAGCTCCTTCGGGGATGTTCTTCTTGGACTTGAACGTATGAGAAGAATGGCTGCTGAAGAGGAAGCTCTTCTTTTCTTCTTGAGGGTGAGGGGAGAGGTGGGGGAGGGAGAGGCCATTAGACTGCAGTGCTTGCTTTGTACTCAGAGGAACCGGGAGGGGGAGACAGTCCTCAGTCTGCGGACAGCAAAACCCGGGCCGGCGCTGCTCTGAGCAGGGGTCAAACTTGGTGCAAACACCTGGGTTGCTTCCCCCACCTCCCCAGCCAGGAAGATGAACCCAGCTACGTGGCACAAGAAAAGGCTTCACTTACGTTGCCATTATAATGTTGGACGCCAATCAAGTACCCAAACAAATAAATAGAGAGTTGTGAACTGTGCTAAATTATATGAAGGGAAAGAAAGAAATTCTCTAAAGAACCCCAATATCCACAGCTGTAAAATACGGAAATGTGCTATAGGTCTCAAGGAGCAAATGAGAAAATGCATGGAAAGCACGTGGCACAGCATCCGGGGTTCAGTAGATGCTCAATAACATGAGCTCTTTTGATATGACTGTGATTCTGCCCTGTAATTCCAGCCTCTAATATCTTCTACATTGAAACGTTTGCTGATTTATAGTCATGGATCCTCCTTAGGAATTCATAGTCCATTATTAGTGTTTACTACAGTCCATTCACCAACTTGTTAGTCTACCCTTCCATAAAGAAGAATGAAGTGTATGGGGGTTCTATGTCACAATACGAGCAGGGATAGTTTCTCCCTCTGCACACGAATCACAGCGTTCTATGACCGCTATTGCCATCAGGCAGAACTGACAAATTACGTGACGTTATTGGTACTGTTTTCTGCCGAGACACTAGAAGTTATAATGTTTACATCAGGCAAAGATCAGATTGACATCTAAGTCATCCTTGCCAGTTTCTGCTCTCAGTTATTTACTCAGGTCTCTTCGTTTTTCCAGTCATCCTGCAAAGTCTTACTATTTTGATTTACTTCAGCCTGATGCCCATCTTTCCTCCACTTGGAAAGCACGCTTGGCGCGTGGCGCTGGGAGGGGGGCTGCTGTCACGGGCATCCTCTGTGCCATGGAAGGAGCATCCCTGTGTGACTGGGGGGGACCGGAGTGGCCGTCTCTGAGGAGGAAAGAATGGAGTTTCCCTCCAGAGTGGAGGGAGGGGTCAACCACGGGCTTGTGCGGAGATGTGTCTCTTGGTCTCCTCTGCTGTCTACCTCTGCTCAAGAATTTGCAGGCAATAAGCAGGTCAGAGAGTCATGCGATTTAAAATTTTAGGCCTGCAAGGGCTTTGAAGTCCATTTTGTCAACCCACTCAAAGTCCACTTAGATCCCTTCTGTAGTATCTTCATATCAAGAGGCCATTCAAGTACATCTTTCCCCTTAGAAGAAGGAGCATTCCATCTATTTGAGGAGAACTTTATGAGGAATTTTAGGCGCTGCCTTAATTAAGTGGGATCAACATGTACTTGAAGACCTGTATAAACTGTCAAGCAGAATTTCAATTTAGGGAAAGATTCTCCCGGTCTGTCCTAAAACTGAAGATGGGACTGTATCTCCTAGAGAATAATAATACTAAAACAGTAAAATAATGATAATAGCTAAATTTATTAAAACTTTAATAAGTGTCACTGCTGCACAGTGAAAGGTAAAGTAAGCCCTTCACGTTCTGACTCGTGTAATCTCGGCAACGCATACACGCGGGACGTACCGTTATTCCCAGATGGGCAAGCTGAAGCTTGGAGAAGTTGCAAAGGTTGCTCAGGAAACTATTACGGAGGCCACATGATCACTGAGTTTTCCCCAAAATAATGCTGTCTATGTATATACTCCTCTGGAGTTTACACACTTGTTTGGTTTTCGCTATTTCCATTTGATCTTCCTCCTCACATGCTCACGAGTCTGCTCCAAACCTATCTTACCTGCCATCTACTTTTGCACCTTTCACCAGAGAAACTGGAAAGCATTATCTTCAGAATATTATCTACATCTTAGAAACAAGGAATTCGAGTCTGGGCCTAAATGCTGCCTCCATAATCTGTTCTGGGCCAAAGCAAGTTTGTTATCCAGGTAGATGGGGGTTTGGATGAAGAAGCCAATCGTCTCCAGTCCTCCCAAGAAGCCCTCCACGTGGTTAGTAACTAAGACCCTTAGCATAAACCCCTGTCCACATCCCCCTCTCCTCGCTGAAGTCACAGTGAAGCCAGGCGGAGCCGGGAGCGGCGAGGTTCCTTCCTGGCCACTAGAGGCCAGCAAGCCACTGCCCAGAACCTCCGAGCTGGAGTGCCCTGCTTCTGACATCATGAGGCCGGTTCATTCAAAAGGAGGAGGATGTTGCTAGAATGTTTCTAGAAGGAAAAAGTCCCCTGTATTTTCAGTGCATACTACTGAGAGGCCTCTAGTTTTGAAGGCTTCGCGAGACTTCCCAGAATGTAAGTCTTAAGGAAATTAAACAAGCAGAGAAAGTGTGTCTCTGTGGTGTCCGTCCCGGCACCTCTTCCAAAAGCCCTATGCTGTCCGTTCTATCATAATGCTTTATCTCCCCCACCCAGTTAGCTATCTGGAACAAAACACAACTTGAACTGTTCTCTTTTTCTCCTCTAATAATTTATTTTCTAAAAGCAGTAACGTCCCTCCTCTTCTTCACTTCTCCTCAGGTTCACACCCTTTCTCTCCCCCTTTTTCTCTCTATTGCTCACTCCTCTCTTCCCCTCTCTGTTGCACTTCCAGGAGGAAATAAGCACTCCGTGACTAGATAATCCACTCTCACAGTTTCAACTACCACCTGTGAGCTGATGTCTTCTAAATCTGTTAGCTCTGGCTGACACCTCTCCTGCAAGCCTCAAAGGTCTATTTCTCACTGACTGTTAGTCATCTGCACGTGGGTGGGTCCCCAGGACCGCAGCTCGACCAGACTGAACACTAGACGGCACTGTGTGAAATAATCCCAACAACCACAAACATATTTGCAAATATTTGCATATGTAGAGAATATCTTTGAAACGATACACAAGAAACCAATAAAGGGGGCGGCCCCCAGCGCTTGGAGCACTACAGCCAGGGGACAAGGTTGGAGAAAGACTCACTTTTCTCTACGTGCCTTTCGGACCCTTTGGATTTCATATAATGTGCACGGATTACCTATTAAACAATAAAGGGAATTATAGAAACATCTTAATGTTTACATCTTCTAGAGTTTCACCAAGCCCATTGTTCTCCTTCTGCCACGTGCTCCCTGGGTAGATAAACTGACTCTCAGTTTCGACTACCAGTTATGAGCTGGGACTCCCAGATCTGTTATCTCTGTTATCCCCTCCTTCGAGCTTCAAAGTTCCATTTCCCACCGTCAGATATTGTCCGTGGGTATGTCACCAGAACCTCAAACTCAACGTCTCCTGCACCCCGTTCACCATCTTCCAGCTACCTGACCTTGAGGAACGCCCTCTGTAAATCCTGCTGAATTGAAGGATGACCCTGCTGCTGCTCCTCCTGAGTTGTCAGTCCCAGCTGCCAACAACCGTGGTCTCGCCCTGCACCCGCCAAACTGGGGTTCATTCCTTCCCTCCCCAGATCCACCCAACCAGCCAGCCAAACAGCCCCGCCCCTCCCCTCCCCTAAAATAGGCCTCAGATTCAGCCCATCCCCCCCCATTTCTATTACCCTCCTGTAGGCCCTTATCGTCTCTTTCCTCGGCTTCCATGCTCCCTCCCCATCTGACTTCCTTCTTCCAGGCCTGTGCTTTTCAAAGTCCCCCCCCCACACACACAACTGCCCGAGTCATGCATGTAAGTGTAAGTGTAATTTTTTTTTTCTTCTTTTGCTGCACCACGCGGCTTGGGGGATCTTAGCTCCCCGACCAGGAATAGAACCCAGGCCCCTTGCGGTGGGAGCATGGAGTCCTAACCACTGGACAGCCAGGGAATTCCCTGTTTTTTTACTTAATTAATTTTTTTTTGTAAGTGTAAGTCTAACAGCATTGCTCCTTGCTCACCCCTGGGGGGCTCCTGTACCAGGTGAGGAGGCCCCAACACAGCACCACACTGTGTCCTTGTCCCTCGCCACCTGGCCTTGTCCTTCCCCACCTGGCTTTGCCGACCTGTCCAGCTTCATCTCCTCCCATTTCTGGACTTATTACAGAAGTCGCGCAACTGTCTGCGGTCTCCCAAGCGTCCTGTGCTGTTCCTCCCTGACACCTTTGTTTATGCTCCTTGCTGAGCTCAGAATGCCCACTCCTGACCCCCTTCGGCTTCCCTTCATCTTGGCCATCTCCTCACCATCACGTGAGACTCACACAAAGACCTAAGGAAGGAACGTGGGATAAAGACGTCCTGAGACGGCGAACATTGAAAACTGTGAGCCTCGCGCCCAGTCGTAACATCATTGACAAGGGAAAGCAAAAGGATCATGATCTCCAGCTAGTTTAATTCAGTGGTATAAGTAACCGATCTAGAATTTCTTTGAAAACAACATTAACAATCTTGCATGACCACTGGAAGCAATGAAAAGGAGCAAGAGACAACTCAAGTTTAGGCTGCATCATGTCTGGTCACCCAACCACAAGCATATGAAAGGTACTGAGGAGGTACTAAGACTCCATAGAGTCCCCCGTTGTCATATAACATCTGCCAATGACGTTAATTAACTCTACACTTCACAGTGAATCATCTACCTTCAGCATTTACTCTCCTTTTAGACTTGGGAACAAGCTAATGAATTTGAAGTGCAGGCAGCAGAATGAAGATGTGTTTTTGCCTCTCAGAAAGGCTCCTTTTACATTTCAAGGGTCATATCTTGAGTTTCAGGGCAAGTCTGAGTTCACTTAGTGCAGAGAAAAAATATGTCAGGATCTGGATACTACAGATTTCAGTCATAAAACAAAAGCACCTTGAGTCTTGGTGTAAGTCTGCAGTGATAAAGATGCATAGTGGGGAAATTCCCAACATCCAAGGGGTCTGGATCAAATAAAATTGGGGCTGAATCATCTGTGCTGATGAGGGAGAGATATGCAGATCAGGAGCATTTGAGATTTTTACATCTCACTAATGTCACTAAGTAGCCCAACCTTATCAGAGACACTCTCAGGAAAATTCAGAGTCTGGGTTAGCTTTTGCCTCACCTTTGCGGCACATGCCAAGAATCAGAGAATGGACAACAGAAGAATATTAACCACAAAGAGTACCTGTGTGCTACAGTTAAAATAAACTCAGGTTCACTTCAATTCGTTCATTCATTCATTCAACAATACTTATTAAATGCTATGTGCAAGAATTTGGAGTAAGATCACTCGAAAGAGGGTGATGACATATCCGTGAAACACTTCTAAATTAGCCAGTCTCTATTTTCCAAGGAATCTGTGGAGAGGTGTTGTGAATGAGAGGAAGTAACAGAATTAAATCGCATATCTAGTCAGGAATGGGGACATCCAAGTCCCTCTCCTCTGCTCTCATGTGAAGGTAAATTATAGCTACAGAATAAAGGAACACAAAATATACATAGATAGGTATGGTGCCATACATCCAAAGGATTTGGGACAATCTCAATTTTAATATCCTTTTCCCTTATCTCGAAGAGCATGTTTGTATTTGTCAAACCACACAGCCCAAGTTTGACTTGGGAAGTACAGCTAGGTTGGCAGACACACAGAGAGGGCATCTAATGACCTGCTGGTCCCGTGAGGAGAAGAACAAAAAGAGAGCAAATTAAAGGCTCCCTAAGAAACACTGAATTTGAGGATCATGAAGGCAAAGATATGGATGGCTCTGAATACAGGAGAAGACCGAGCAAAAGGAGCTGGACAGGCTGTTCTCAAGAGTGGAGCTCCTTAGAAACATTTCTTTGGTATTGAGAAAAAGGTGAAAATGTAAAATAATAGAAAGAGAGAATGAAGGAAGCTCCTTCTGAACTTTTCTTGAAGGTCAAGATAATTTGATAATTTACAAAAAGACTTGCATTAACTCCGTCTTCCCCATTTTGGAGCTCTAATAAGCTCTGGTATAATTTTTTCTTTCTTTCAGAGAACAAACCACACTAATCTTGGAAAATGGTCACAGATATTTTTTAGTGTAATACAGGTATTGCTGAAACACAAATAGATAAGCTTGGTTATACAGGGAAATCTAGTCATTACAAGGATTTTTTCGAGGTTAGATATATTCCGGGAATATTGGCTGGGTCTGGGGATGGACTGCAAATGAGATTTCTATAGACCAACTCTTCTTCATTCTCTCGTCCAAGGTCGAGTAGGCTATTCTGAGTCAGAAAATCTGGGTTGGAACCTGGTTCTGCCATTTGCTGACTGTTAGAACTGAGACAATAAATTTTAAGCTCTTTGAGCCTAATACTCGTCATTCACAGAAAGGAAACAAGTCCTTCCTTGAAGAGATTTTAGAAAGTTTAAATAACCTAAAATACCGTAAAGTGCTCAGAACATGATAAAAAGATATATAGGTGACAGTTATCAGGACTCTTTACTAACTCTCTCTGGTCTGTTTGCAATGGTACGGGAGGGAGAGGGTTCTACAAACAAACAAGGAAGAACACTTGACCAATGAGCTAAAAAATCTATTTCACAATGGTAGGAGAACTGACTTTCAATAATCATATACTAGAAATTTTCCTTACACCTGGGTAACACCAAATTCTATTTAAAATGCCAGTCTCAACTGTTTCTGCTATTTGACTTTGACCCCTCTAATAAAGATTTAGCATAAATAGATAGAATGACAATCTTCAGTAAATGGGATAGAAATGTTTTATCTACCAAGTTCTTTACTGCCTAACAGTCTTACAAATAGGGCCAGAGATAAAGTTACCATGAAAACCAACAGGATGTTCAGCATTACCTCCTGGATATTACTTGTGTGATATTCTTGCTGTAATCTTATCTTAGGTTGTCACCAAATGTTTCCTGAATCCCCATCAAATATTCATTCTGTGCCAGGTACTATCAGGGACACAGTGATGATTACAGCACAGGCTTTGCCCCAAAGGCGCTCATCATCTAGCGAGAGGGAGGCAGTGGTAGCAATTGACAAAAAGGCCAGCTGTGGAAGAGTTTTCTGAAAAAGGTGCAAAGTGTTCTGGGAATATAAGCAAAAGGTAGGTTGCTTCCAACTGCAGACATCTAGGAGGGTTCTCTAGGGAATTATTTGAACAAGGTCACGGACGATGGGGAGGACTCCATTGTCAGAATGACAGTAAAGGGATGGGGTTAGCAGCAAGGCCGAGAAGCAAGCTTGAGCTTGAGCCAGAAAGTGGATGAGAGCAGGATGCATTCAGAAACAGTAGCTACAACAGCATGGAGTTGTATAGAACGCAGGGAGTAAAGAAGACAAAGTCGAAAAGGCAGGTCAGGAGAAGACTGGGGAAGGTTTTAAATGGCCAGCTGAGAAGCTGGGGTTTTTTTCTAGCTGCAGAAATCCAATGAAGGAAGAATGCCATGCTGGGTCCTGGTTCTGGAAAGATGCACAATTAGAGTCAGTATAGAGGATTTATTGGCGGGGTGAGAAACAGACTAAAGGGAAGTCAACCAGATAAGGAGCCCTGGCCATAGATCAAAGGTATTAAGACCTAGAAGGTGGGCAGTGGCACAGAAAGCAATGGATGAATGACACTCTGCATTTTTGTCTTGAGATGACACACTCCTTGAGTGCACCAGTCTCAGATATACTTTGTTGCTGAGATTAAGAGACTTGGGCTAAACTGAAGAAATGAAAGTCCTTGAATGTAACTAATTTGGGCAACTGCTCCTTTCAAGACTTGCCTGGTGGTCACTATCTGGAGAAGACACACTGAGACAGAAGTGACCGTGTGCAAAGATTTGCTTAACCAAGGGACCTGTGATAAAATAAATGTAATACAAAAGTCCAGTGATTTGCATGGTCCCAACATCACACATCTTTTTTTACATCTTTGTCCCCTCTGCTGTCACTCTGTATTTTCTTTAGTCTTTTCCCTCTTCTACGATTTCTGCTTCCCCCCCCCCGCCCCGCCCCGGCCTTGCGGTGTGCCTTGTGGGATCTTAGTTCCCCGACCAGGGACTGAACTCACGCCCTCGGCAGTGAAAGCACTGAGTCCTAACCACTGGGGCGCCAGGGAATTCCCAATTTTTGCTATTTTTATGTGAACATCTTTTGCAGGTGATGGTTGACAACTGGTTGTCCCTAATTCGTTCCCCAAGATAAATGAGCCAATGAACCTACTTTTTAAAATGCTTTGAGGGACTTCCCTGGTGGTCCAGTGGTTAAGACTCCGTGCTTCCAATGCAAGGGGCGTAGGTTTGATCCCTGGTCGGGGAGCTAAGACTGCATGTGCTGTGCGGCGCAGCAGCCAAGAAAATATATTTTAAAAAATGTTTTGAGATTCTTAATGTAAGTGTCCAAACCCAAGTAAAAATCACAAAATTATGAAATGAAATGACCAACCTTATTACTTAGACTCTATTCTCAGAAATAAAATCAAACATTCTCTAACACATGCAACAAATCAAATATCACCATTGGTACTTTTCCTTTTCACACCTAACATGTGAGCTCTTAATTGCACTATTGCATTCATTTTCTCCTTTCAGGTAACAAAAAAGTGAATCTGTGAATGCAGCTACACAGATCCCTTTAGAAAGCAATCAGACATAGAATGACTCTAAGTGAAGACTCCGGGCACTTTTCTATGTGTATAAATGCATGCACTCTGCATACCAGTGGCCAAACCAGGAAGAACATTCACTGGTTTTCTTCCTCAGGATCTGTTAGGATTCCTTCTAGCCCCCATCTTTACTCACTCTCTAAGGAATTCAAGATCTGGGCAGCAATGCCAGGCTAGGGGGTCAGCAGGGACCAGGAACCAAGGAGTGTATTTAAAAACAGAAACATTGGGACTTCCCTGGTGGTGCAGTGGTTAACAATCCGCCTGCCCATGCAGGAGACATGGGTTCCAGCCCTGGTCCGGGAAGATCCCACATGCCGCAGAGCAACCAAGCCCGTGCGCCACAACTACTGAGCCTGCGCTCTAGAGCCCGCGAGCCACAACTACTGAAGCCCACGTGCCTAGAGCCTGTGCTCCACAACAAGAGAAGCCACCGCAATGAGAAGCCTGCGCACCGCAACAAAGAGCAGCCCCCGCTCGCCGCAACTAGAGAAAGCCCGCGCACAGCAACAAAGACCCAACACAGCCAAAAATAAATAAATAAATAAATAAATTTATTTTTTTAAAAACCAGAAACATTTATGTGTTTGACAATTAATTAGATCTTATTTTCTTGCTTTTAAAGACAGTTTCATAATGTTAAAATGTAGTCTACCATTCTACTGGTGATAATTCAAAGTCCTTCTTGCTCACACTCTCTGACATAAATCATAGCAATATTTTTTGATCTGTCTCCTAAAGCTAAGGAAATAAAACTAAAAAAAAAAAGGGACCTAATTAAACTTAAAAGCTTTTGCATAGCAAAGGAAACCATCGACAAAACAAAAACACAACCTACTGAATCAGAAAATATTTGCAAATCATATGACTGATAAGGGGTTAATATCTAAAATATAGAAATAGCTCATACAACTCAACATTAAAAAAACCCAATTAAAAAACAGACAGAAGGGACTTCCCTGGCGGTCCAGTGGTTAAGACTCTATGCTTCCAATGCAGGGGACACGGGTTCGATCCCTGGTCGGGGAACTAAGATCCCACATGCCGCACAGGCAAAAAATTGAAAAACATAAACAAAACAAACAAACAAACAAACAAACCAGGCAGAAGACCTGAATAGGCATTTTTCCAAAGACAAAATGCAGATGGCCAATAAGAAAAGCTGCTCAACAGCACTAATCTTCAGGGAAATGAAAATCAAAACCACAATGAGATATCACCTCACGCCTGTCAGAATGGTTGTCATCAAAAAGAACACAAATAACAAATGTTGTCAAGGATATGGAGAAAAGGGAACTCTTGTACACTGTGGGAGGGAATGTAAATTGGTGCAACTACTGTGGAAAACAGTATGGAGGCTTCTCAGAAAACTAAAAAGAGAACTACCATATGACCCAGCAATTCCACTGGGAATTGCTGGGACATATGGTAAAAAAAAAACAAAACAAACAAATAAAAAACAAACCACTAATTCGAAAAGGTACATGCATCCCAATATTCATAGCAGAACTATTTACAATTGCCAAGATATGGAAGCAACCTAAGTGCCCATCAACAGATGAACGGATAAAGAAGATGTAGTGTGTGTGTGTGTTTGTGTGTGTGTGTGTGTGTGTGTGTGTGTGTGTACACATACATACATACACTCATACGATGGAATGTTACTCAGCCATAAAAAAGAATGAAAGTTTGCCATCTGGGGCAACATGGATGGACTCAGAGGGTATGCTAAGTGAAATAAGTCAGACAAAGGCACATACTGTATGATATTACTTACATGTAGAGTCTAAAAAATACAACAAATCAGTGAACATCAGAAAACAGAAGCAGACTCACAGATATAGAGAACACACTAGTGACACGAGTGTTTACCAGTGGGGACAGGGAAGGGGGGCGGAGTAACATAGGGATAGGGGAGTAGGAGGTACAAACGATTATGAATAAAAGAAGCTACAAGGATATATTGTACAGAGGGAATATAGTCAATATTCTATAATAACTATAGATGGAGTATAACCTTTAAAAATTGTGAATCACTATATTGTACACCTGTAACTTAAATAATATTGTACATCAATTATATTTCAATAAAAAGTGCTTTTTGTTCAAATTTTCCGTTGAATTTGGTTGGTCCATTTACATGCGTAAGTGAAAGAATCACAGAGATACTGGGACACAACACTGACAAGCAATAGTTGATAAATAGTAAAATATATATTAAGGGCTGTATAATACTTTTGCTATCAAGCCAATCGAGGTGTTCACTGATCCATGCCATTCTTGGTGTTGACTAGGAAAAAAAACTCCAGCCAGTCCTTAATACATAGAGTTAATATGTTCTGAGAGGGAGGGGGCAGTCAATGTAACCTTTTTCCCTAACAGAAAGTGCCCTTTCAGTAACCCATTTGAACATTTAAAACTCTTGGAGGCAAGATGGTAAGGACAATTAAACTGCAGATAAATGAGTGCCTCATTCAATTACTGTTTGGATTGGAAAAAGAAAGAAAGAAAGAAAGAAACAATAAGGTGACTGTTTAAAAGGAGAGCAAACAACTCTTTCCTTAGAGCACTCATCTTGGGTGACAATGGGGCAAAAGGCTTATACCCTGGGAGGCAGCCGCACCCCTGCCTGGAAAACAGGAACTCTTTAATACAGAGGAGTAAATTATTTCCTAAATGCATTGATCTGAGCTTCTAAAAAGTCTGCTTATCTCCAAGGTAGAAGAACTTCATTTTGTTCTGAATGAAAGGATAAAGCTCTTTGTTTCTGGTTAGAGATCATTAAGATGATACTTTAATATTCTCCTCACACTCAGATTTTTCAGATATTTATGAAAACATCTTCCTGATTTAAATGATCTTGGTCCATTAAAAATTGTGAATCACTATATTGTACAACTATAACATATGTAATATTGTACAGCAACTGTACTTCACTTTTAAAAAAACCCAAAGGAAAATAAGAAATTATCTTGGTCCACAAAGCCAGATAATCTGCTTCAACCACTTCATTTTACACGTGAGAAAAGGACCCCAAAGGTTAAGGAAACAGCTCTAGATTGCCTATTATTTTTTAAATGTATATGCTTTTTAAAAAGGGAGCACAAAGAGCATTTCTTATCAATATATACAAGCTGTTTTTTGAAATCTTTTGGATCGTCAGCTTGTTTGGAGTGCTGCAAGCTCTGATAGCTAAGTAAGGAGGGCCTACATAGGACAATGCCCAGATACCAAATCTTGAACTGAATTCTGAGCTGATCCACTGATAGCCACCCAAAAATACTGCGATAAATCCACACGCATATCTCCTCTGACAGCCTCGTTTTTTCCTCCTCCATTTTTTATTTTTTTGCATCGCACATCCTTCCTCCTGTTAGATTCTGTGGCATACATGAGCCGTATGGATTCACAGGTGCAGGTCAACATATTAGTAAAATAATAAAAACAAACCAAAAAAACCCCAGAAAAGCCTATGAGCCTCTCAAGCCTCCTTAGCATGAAACTCACGTATTTGCTTTTGCTCATGTCAACTTATTACTCCCACAAGAGTTGGTTGACATGGATATGTATTTATTGGACATATGTTTAGGTTGCTACAGGAGAGAAAAGGAGAGTCAATTCTAGGCACTGGCTTTTTTTTTTTTTTATGTGACGCTGGTGCCAGGTGGAGTGTAGTAGGAGCACGGAGAGTGACAAGTTCCTGCCCTTGACCCTGGTGGAGCAGCACCACAGTTTTAAAAGGTGGGGTTACAGGGTGGGCCCCCGAAGGGATGCTCTCATATTAGCCCTGTCCAGCTTGGCTCAGCCTCTCCAGCCTGGCAAGGGTAACTACACTTATATCAGACAAAATAGACTTTGAGTCTAAAACTGTCTTTGGAGACAAAGAAGGTCATTGCATAATGATAAAAGGGTCAATTCAACAGGGTGATATAACATTTATAAATATATACACACCTAAATACATAAAGCAGATATTGATAGATCTTCATGTTGTATGTCTTAAATATACAAAATTTTTATTTGTTAATCATACATCAATTAAGTTTGAAAAAATATTGACAGATCTAAAGGCAGATACTGACAGCAGGACACTAATAGTAGGAGACTTCAATAGTAGGAGACTTCTACTTATGACAGTAGATAGAACATCCAGACAGAAAATCAAGAAGGAAACAGCTGATTTGAGAACACTATAGAGCCAACTGACATAACAGACATATACAGTAGTTAGCATCCAGGAGTAGAAGAACACACATTCTTCTCGAGTGTATACAGAACCTTCTCCAGGATAGATCACGTTAGGTCGCAAAACAAATCTTAACAAATTTAAGACCCCAAACAGCCAAAGCAATCCTGAGAAATAAGAATCACACTTCCTGATTTCAAAATATATTGCAAAGGGGCTTCCCCAGTGGCACAGTGGTTGAGAGTCTGCCTGCCGATGCAGGGGACAGGGGTTCGTGCCCTGGTCCGGGAAGATCCCACGTGCTGTGGAGCAGCTGGGCCCGTGAGCCGTGGCCGCTGAGCCTGCGCGTCTGGAGCCTTGCTCCGCAACGGGAGAGGCCATGACAGTGGGAGGCCCGCGTACCACACACACACACACACACACACACACTATATATATATATATATATATATATATATATAGAGAGAGAGAGAGAGAGAGAGAGAGAGAG
The DNA here is from genome assembly GCF_949752795.1 of Hyperoodon ampullatus. Lineage (NCBI taxonomy): Eukaryota > Metazoa > Chordata > Mammalia > Artiodactyla > Ziphiidae > Hyperoodon > Hyperoodon ampullatus. The sequence continues at coordinate 34,567,546 of NC_136913.1, forward strand.
CAAGGCTACAGTAATCAAAATAGCATGATATTGGCATTAAAAACAGACATAGAGACCAAAGGAACAGAACAGAGAGCCCAGAAATCCATACATCTATGGTCAACTGATCTTTGACAACGCTGCTAAGAACACCCAATGGGGAAAAGGTACTCTGTTCAATAAATGGTGCTGGGAAAACTGTATATCTACATATAGAAGAATGAAATTATCTCACCCATATTTAAAAAACAACTCAAGATGGATTAAGATTTAAACGTTAAACCTGAAACTGTAAAACTACCACAAGAAAACATGGGGGAAAAGCTTCTTGACGTTGGTCTGGGCAACTATTTTGTGGATAGGTCAGCAAAAGGACAGGCAACAAAAGCAAAAGCAGACAAGTGAAATTGTATCAAAAGCAAAATCTTCTGAAAAGCAAAGGGAACAATCAACAGAGTGAAAAGGAGATCTGAACAATGGGGGGAAATATTTTCAAACCGTATATCTCACAAGGCTTAATACCCAATATTTATAAGTAAGTCATACAACTCAATAGCCAAAAAAAAAAAACAGCCCTCAATTAAAAAATGGGCAACAGGCCTAAATTTCTACAAATAAGAGATACAAATGGCCAAAAGGTAGGAAAGGGTGCTTGACCTCACTAATCATCAGGGAAATGCAAATCAAAACCACAATGAGATATCATCTCAAACCTTTCAGAACAGCTGTTATCAAAAAGACAAAAGATAACATGTCCTTGAGGATGTAGAGAAAATGGAACCCTTGCGCATTGTTGTTGGGAATGTAAATTGGGATAGCCATTCTTTTTTTTAACATCTTTATTGGAGTATAATTGCTTTACAATGGTGTGTTAGTTTCTGCTTTATAACAAAGTGAATCAGCTATACATATACATATATTCCCATATCTCTTCCCTCTTGCGGCTCCCTCCCTCCCACCCTCCCTACCCCACCCCTCTAGGTGCTCACAAAGCACCGAGCTGATCTCCCTGTGCTACGCGGCTGCTTCCCACTAGCTATCTATTTTACACATGGTAGTATATGTAAGTCCATGCCTTATAAAGGCAGAAGAAAATCCTGCCTTTAACAACATGGATGAATCTGGAGGGCATCATACTAAGTGAAATAATCCAGATGCAGAAACACTAATACTGCATGATTTCACTTATATGTTGAATCTCAAAGAGTCAAACTCCTAGAAGCAGAGAATAGTAGTAGTAGAGTTGGTTGCCAGATGCTGGGGGGAGGGGGAGACGGGAAGGTTGTTGGTCAAGGGGTACAAATTTTCAGTCATTTAAGATGAATAGATTCTGGAGATCTAATGTACACCACAGTGAATATAGTTAACAATACTGTATGTTTGAACTTTTCTGAGAGGGTAGATCTTAAGTGTTCTCAATACGCACAACAAAAGATGGTAACTATCTGAGGTGATGAATATGTTAATTAGCTTGATTGTCGTGATTGTTTCACTATGTATATGTTGATCAGATTATCAAGTTGTATACCTGAAAAATATGAAATTTTAAATTATCAATTATATCTCACTAAAGCAGGGGAAAAAAGATTAATAAATTTCAAAAGACTGAATAGAAAAGAACTCTGTACATGAAGGTTCATAGCAACATTATTCATAACAACAAAAAAGTGGAAAAACCCAAATGCTCATCAACAGACGAATGGATAAGTTAAATATGGTATATCTACATAATTGATTAGTATTTGGCAATAAAAAGAAATGAAGTACATATACATGCTTCACCATGGCTGAAACTTGAGAACAGTAGGCTAAAGGAAAGAAGCCAGTCAAAAATGACCACATATTCTATGATTCCATTCATATAAAATGTCCAGAATAGGTAAATCTCAAGAGACAGAAAGTAGATTAGTGGCTGTCAAGGGCTGAGGTGGCTGGGGGATGGACGAGGTGACTGCTAATGGGGATGGCATTCCTTTGAGGTTCATGACTATGTGTCACAACTGATTGTTTTGATGGTTGCACAATCCTGTTAATACACTAAAATCCATTAAGTTGTACACTTTAAATGAGTGAATTGTTAATATGTAAATTATATCTCAGTAAAGCTGTTATTTCAAAAAGGAAGAATCTACATCAGTGTGGGGCAGAGGAGACGAGCTAGAAAGCATAGAGTCCATAAGGAGAATACGGCCGTCTGTCCTCCAGTAGCTGAAGGAGATTGGTTCCAGGACCCCCGCAGATACCAAAGTCCGTGGTACAGACTTGTACCACGTAGTACAAGTCGGCACGTAGTACAAGTACAGTCGGCCCTCCACGTCTTTGGGTTCTGCATCCATGGACTCAACCAACTGCAGGTGGAAAATATTTGGAAAAAGAAAATTCCAAAAAATCCCCAAAGGCAAAACATGAATTTGCGGCACGCTGGCAAGTATTTTACATAGCATTTACTTTGCAAGAGGTATTATAAGTAATCTAGAGATGATTTAAAGTACACAGGAATGTACACCGGCTATATGTAAATACTGCACCATTTTATATAAGGGACTTGAACATCTGCGGATTTGGGTATCCGAGGGGAGTCCTGGGACTAATCCCAGGTGGATACCAAGGTACCATTGTGAAATGTTTCTCCTTCGTGAAATCAGGAATGATAGTTTATCCTTTGATATCTTTCCCTATACCAAATATTAGTGCATTATTACAGGGAATAATTTGTGCCTCTCCTGATAGTTTAAAGCTGAGTTTCAACGACATAATTCTTTAACTCCTAAAACTCATAAAACTTTTGGTTTGTCATTATTCTAGTACGCTTCCAATTATAAGTTATAGTGGCTGATTTGTTTCTTTTATTAAAGTTGCACGTACTTTACACAACACATCATTTCGGTTGTGGTTTCTTCTGCAAGTCTGGAAATAATACAAGTTTTCACCGTCATGCTCTTTCCATTTAATTATTTAAGTAATAAAATAAGAGCTTTCTGGATAGTTCAGCAAGAACAAACTTTATACCTTTCCATAGTAGAAATTAAAGGCAAAAAGAGATGAAATAGAAGTTCAGAGAGGCTGAACAAAAAAAAGATGTGAAAGACCTATACACTGACAACTACAAAATGTTGCTCAGATAAATGAAAGAATACATACATAAATGAAGAGATGTACTTTGTCATGGGTCAGGAGACTCAATATTGTTAAGCTGTCAATTATCTCAAAATTTATTTGTAGATTCCATAAAATCCTAATGAAAATCCCCACAGGTTTTTTTTTTAACACATTAACAAATTGATTCTAAAATTCCTATAGAAATTCAAAAGACCTACAAGAGTCAAGACAACTTTGTAAAAGAATAAAGAAGTTGGAGGACGAATACAGCCTAATTTTAAACTTACTGTAAAATATAATCAACACAGAGCAGAACTGGTGTAAAGACAGAAGATTCAATGAAACTGAAACGCGTGTCTAGAAATGGACCCACAAAAATAGGGACAACTTACACTCACAAAGCTGCAAAAGTAATTCAGTGGAGAAAAGCTCCTCTTTTCAAAAACATTCTGGAACTACTGGATATCCACAGGCAAAAACTAAAAATAATAACTTTGATCCATATCATTCATCATCTAAAAAGTTAAGTTGAAATAGATGACAGATCTCAATGTAAAACCTAAGATTATACAAATTTTAGCAGAATGGAAAAAGTCTTCATGACCTATGGATAGGCGGTTTTCTTATATACAACACAAAAAGACAATCCATAAAAGAACAAACTGATATACTGGACTTCATCAAATGTAAAAACTGCCCTTTGAAAGACGGTGTTAAGACAATGGAAAGACAAACCACAGATGGAGAAAAAGATTTACAAATCATATTGCATCCAGAATACACGAAGAATCCTCAAAACAAGAGATGTCAAGCAGAACAATTTTAAAAAGTGCAAAAGTTTGAACAGATTCTTCACCAAAGGAGAGATATGAATGGCAAATAAGCACATGAACAGATGTTCAACACCAGTAGTCCTTAGGGAAATGCAAATTCAAACCACAATGAGATGCCACTACACACCTATTAGAGCAGCCACAGTGAAAATGACTAACCTTACCGAGTGTGTTAGGGAGTATGTAGACAAAGCGCCATTCTCATATACAACTAGAAGGAATATTACTTAGTACAACCACTTTGGAAAAGTTTCGTGGTGGTCTAAAACATAAAACATCATCTGCTCCCACCATGCCACTCATAGCTCAAGTTTACCCAAGAGAAATGAAAGTATGTACATGGACATACAAAAACAGGAACACAAATAGTTGTGGCAGCTTTATTCATAATAGCCTCAAACTGTAAACAACCCACATGTCCATCAAAAGGTGAATGGAGGGGCTTCCCTGGTGGCGCGGTGGTTGAGAGTCCGCCTGCCGATGCAGGGGACGCGGGTTCGTGCCCTGGTCCGGGAGGATCCCACATGCCGTGGAGCGGCTGGGCCCGTGAGCCATGGCCGCTGAGCCTGCGCGTCCGGAGCCTGTGCTCCACAACGGGAGAGGCCGCAGCAGTGAGAGGCCCGCGTACCGCAAAAAAAAAAAAAAAAAAAGGTGAATGGATAAATAAATGGCACTATGTCCATACAACGGAACAGTAACTACAACAATAAGGAATGAGCTTTCACCCACCGCCCATCCTGGGAGAAATGCAGGCTTCACAGGGCGCCTGCGTTGACCCGCCTCCGGGAAGAACCTGGCTGCACCTGGCTACACGGTCTCCTAGCAACCGGAGAGGCCGGAACAGCAAACTATTGAAGCGGTGGTGCCCCCAGAGGCCAGGGCAACCATGGCGGACAAGAAGCGGCTGCTAGGACCCGGGCCACTGGAACCGATGCCCCTGGACATGACCCGCAAACCCTGGTACAAAGACAAGTTGCCCTCCAAGTGTTTCGCAAAGCACAAGAAGATGCTCCCGAAGTTCCCCACCTCCCTGGACAGCCGGCGGTGGATATTTGTGAAAGAGCTGCTGGACGACTTCCGGAAGGGTTGCCCACCTTGTGAAGATATGATCACTCGCAGCCCTAAGGAGGGCTTCCTCCCCAGGATTGCTCACAGAGTTCCCCAGCATGCCCCCAAAAAGAGTCAGAAAAAGCTGCCCGAGGAAGCAGACCTGTTTTCCACGCTCTCGCCAGCCCAGCTAGCACAGAAGGCATTCGTGGAGAACATCGAAGCCCAGCTGACCAAGCATCCCTTGGCTCTCTACCTGAATCTGGAGGAAGGTCTACCTGCAGACCTCTTATTAAAGGTGCTGGAAGTGCTCGATCCTGACGGGAAGCTGGAGGACACATGGGCTTATTGTCAGGGCCCCAGGAAAACAACGAAGTCCCCCACAAAGCTTCGTAAAAAACGTCCTGCCAAGGTCTACCTGGAACCTCCAAAGAAGGCTCCTGTGTCACATCCAGCCTGTTTGCATCACGAAGACAAGAAGTCAAGCAGAAAGGATTCACTCACTGATCCTCCTGTTCACAGAGAAGTACCGAAAGCAATTTGTAAATCCTTCAAATGGGCTGCTGCTTTTGGAAACTTGGGCATTGATGAAGAGCTCATCACGAAACCGTGTGAGTGGCCACCAGCCCAGGATACAGTCTACATGAAGAAAGTAACCCAGGTCCCTTCAAAGGTAAAGTACAGCATCGGGCTAGAGAAAATGGAGAAGATAAAATTATCCAGAGAGGAAGGAAACTGGGAGAGGAAACCCCAGAAGCCACAGAATCCTTAGAAACCCAACTCGGTGGAGATGAGGTATGGTGCATTGTACCTGAAGCCCAAGTTGTGGAAAAAGCTAGTTAATGACAAACCTTCAATTGACCCCAACGTCTTACTTGAAGATGGGAGTTTTAGAAAGAAGCTTCCTGAACACGACATTCTTGAAGATCTTTATGGAACAAATAGCGTTTAAAGATTTCATTCTAAGCAAGGGCTACAGGATACCAGACATCCTTGAGAGGCTGTTCCTCAGGAAGGGATGGAAATATGATTCTGTTAAGACTCCTATACACAAAGTAATAAAAATCAGCCAAAATGGAGATGATGCACGAGAAGATGTTTAGACAGTTTTCTATTTACTACTTACTTGGCTATTTCTCTCTCTCATTTTAATATCAATCAGAATTCATGGTGAGTGTCCATCCCACCATGTACGTACAACTTTGATTCTACATCTGTTAATTTAACACCTAATGCTTATAAATATTTCTCAGTGACCTTCTGCTTGGGTTCATCAATATTATATAAATTTTATCAATTATGAAATCAATATTCACATATACTCTTCTCACATTTTATAATGTTGTGAATACTACATTGTTGCATCAATTATTTGTAAAAATAAAACCATAAAAAAGAAGAATTACTTTTTAAAAGTATGATTAGTTAGGTCAGCTACAAAATGGGATACATTTCAAAATAACTGTGCTGAGAAAAAGGAGTCAGAGAGTTCTACTTGTATTAAAATTATAATGAATTAATTATGACAATTACTTTCTTAAGCAAAACTTGACATCGGTAGCCAAAATAATGTTAGCCCCATTTAATAATGAAATGGTTATCCCCCTTATTAGGATTGCATCAAGCCCCCAAAACAGATTGAAAACTATTTACCAAAATTATAGGTGAAACTTTAGTTATGCTCTTTTGTCACGCTTCCCAACTGAACATACTTAAAAGTTTTACCATATTCATAAAAATTCACTGTGGAAGAGTGTTTCCATATCATATAACACAGGTGCGGAATAGCAGGGAGCTTCAAGTTCTTGGCAAATCTAGTGTGCAAAATAGGTCTGCGTGAGCAAAACTACACAGCACCATCAAATATCCACACATATCTATTCAAGTAAGATTAATCTTTGCAGTTCATGAATAGCGATTTAAAACGCACTCATAAATGTAAAATAAGAAATCAAGCAACTTCTTTACGTTTCCAAACTAACAGGTAAAATTGTCTGGGACAGGAAATTTGTAGCTAGAAAGATTTGTAGCACAGATTTGCAGCACACTTCTGTTTCCAGTAATGAAGGAATTTATCTGTAAATGGAAGTATGTGTATATACTTCACCCTCGTGAGAAGGGAACACAGCCATCAGGTTGTAGTATTCACCAACATCCTCACTGCAATCAACTACTCCCTTTTCACTCACTTCCCCATTTTCACTGAGGTGACTTAGTGTCTGAATTCCTGACTTGCTCCCTGTGACTACTCTCATCAACGTTCTTGATTTAAATATTCACAAAGACTATCCATTCAAATCCTGGCACTAGCTCCATTCGTCTGGCCCTCATCTCACTAGAGACACCAATCCCTACAGTCAGACTCTAGACTTTGTTTGGGGCAATAATGACACCAACTTCAAATCTCACTTTCAATTATTCCACCTTCCGATCCCTGCTTTTTACCTAGCTGATCACCCCTTTTCATATTCCCAAACCTCCAATCCTTCAATTCCAACACGTTTCCAATCCAGTGACCCTTACCACTCTTTCAGCATTAATTGTGCCTTGCGTTCAGTTCCTTACGTTCCCAGCGTAGACTCCACCGTCCTCTACTATCCCTTCTTTGAGTCTACTTTTAACTCCTTTGCCTCTCTCTCCCGCTCTTATATTCTTCTGAGAAAACCCCAGTCCTGGTTAAATCTTAATCTCTGCCATTCTTGTACTTGCACCCAAACAGTTAAATATGGCTAGAGAAAAACACATACCACACTGACTGGTTACATATGGCATGAATCTTAAATGAGCCTTCAACACTAGCTGAAAGTTCTGCCCCATTTCCCTCATCAATATATTTTCCCATTTTCCAATGATCATCTTATATCTGTCATCAATTGGCCAACACCCTATTTCCATTTCTCCTTCTCAAAGCATTGCTTTGTACTTCACTGATAAAATTAAAAAATTTAGAAGAGAACCGTCTTTTCCTCCCATCACCACATCTACCAGGCCAGTGACATCTGTACCCATATTCTCTATCCCCTCAGAGACAGACGATGAACTCTTTATTCTACTGAGGCAAAGCCTTTCCTTTGTGCACTGGATCCCAACACTTTGCCAAATTAAATATTTGTCCTGTATCTGCCCCCTTATTTTCCTATATTATTGTTCTGTCTTTTGGGGGATAATTCCTGTCATTAAAAAGCAAACAAACAAACCAAAACCAAAAAAGCCTCTCATAACTCACATCATCTGAAATAATCAAAGAAAACAAAATAAAAATTCTCTTGACGTAATTATTCTCTCCAGCTACCACTCTATATTTTCTGCTCCACTTTGTAGAAAAATTACCAAAAAGTGTCATTTATAAATCATTGCTTCCATGTCTTCATCTCCCAGGGTCTCTTGAATTCATTCCAATCAGAATTTTGTTCTACTTTGCTAGGGAAACTTTCTTGTCGAGGTCACCAATAAGGTGTCATGGCAAAATCCAATTAATATTTTCATCGTATTCAAGAGCATTGGACTTGATAAGTAACTCATTGCTTTTTGGAATCCCCCATTTTTCTGTTCTTCTAACACCACAATTCCTATTGTTCTCCTCCTTCTCAGTTTGAAACTTGAATTTCAAAGTCTCCTGTTTCTAACCTCAGTGCTGGATTCACCCAGAGCTCAGTCTTGGGACTAACTCCCCAGGTAATTCAATATAAGAGCATGATTTTGTCTACTATCTCTGTATATCTAATGACACCCCCCCATTTTGAAAATTTTTTTTGTAGATACTTTTATTTTTTTTAAACATCGTTATTGGAGTATAATTGCTTTATAATGTTGGGTTAGTTTCTGCTGTATAAAAAAGTGAATCAGGGGGCTTCCCTGGTGGCGCAGTGGTTGAGAGTCCGCCTGCCAATGCAGGGGACACGGGTTCGTGCCCCGGTCCGGGAGGATCCCACGTGCCGCAGAGCGGCTGGGCCCGTGAGCCATGGCCGCTGGGCCTGCGCGTCTGGAGCCTGTGCTCCGCAACGGGAGAGGCCACAACAGTGAGAGACCCGCGTACCACACACACACACAAAAAAGTGAATCAGCTATATGTATACATATATTCACATATCCCCTCCCTCTTGCGTCTCCCTCCCACCCTCCCTATGCCGCCCCTCTAGGTGTCATCCCCAATTTTTATCTTCAGTGGTGAACTCCAGATTGCCCATATGACCGCTCTACTAGCATGTATAATAGGAATTTAAAATAAAGCATTGTCTTCCACATATAAGAAATATCATATATTTGTCTTTCTCTGTTTGACTTATTTCACTTAGTATGATAATCTCTAGTTCCATCCATGTGGCTGCAAATGGCATTATTTCATTCTTTTTTATGGCAGAGTAATATTCCATTGTGTGTGTGTGTGTGTGTGTGTATTCATTCCACATCTTCTTTATCACTTATATGTGAAATCTAAAATATGACACAAATTAACTTATTTACAAAACAGAAGTAGATTCACAGACATAAAAAGCAAATTTATGGCTACCATAAGGGATAGGTGGGGGGAGGGATTAATTAGGAGTTACGGATTAACAGATATACACTACTAAAAATAAAAAATAGATAAACAACACGGACCTACGGTATAGCACAGGGAACTATATTCAGTATCTTGTACTAACCTATAATGGAAAAGAATCTGAAAAAGAATATATGTATGTATAACTGAATCACTTTGCTGTACACCTGAAACTAACACAACATTGTCAATCAACCATACTTCAATGAAAGAAAGAAAGAAAGGGCATTATCACAAGTACACAGACATTCCTACTTCTAAATTTGCTCTTCTTGCCATATTCCCCATTTTGGTAAATGGCATCACCACTCAGCCAATTGCTCAGGCTAGCCTTGACTTCTCTAACTCCATGCTGAAGTTTGATATAACTTCACGATATATTCCCAGAGGGAGCGCCTCTCGCCATCTCTACCCTTACTGCTCTTCTCTGAGCCACCATATCTTACCACACATTAGCAAGGGCCTCTTACCCTTGCTTTCCGACTGCAATTCTTTTCACACTGCAGAATATTTTCCACACAGTAAACCAGAGTCATCTTTAAAACATCAACATCAGGTCACATTCCTCCCCAATTACAATGCTCAGAAGGCTCCCCATTACACTTGGAAGAAAATCTAAAGTCTCCATGGAGAATGAGAGATATCCCACTTCAGAGCTTTTTGAATTTGCTCTTCCTTCTGTCTGCAATGTTCTTTTCCTACATGTTCATACGGTTCGCTTTATTCAGGTATCGCTCAAACGTCGCTTCTCTGGGGAGTCCTTCTCAGACTACCACACCCCAATTATCACCGTGCATCACTCTCTACCACCTTCCCCTGCTTTATCTTTAAATTTATCTCTACGAGATGTGGTATGTATATCTATGTTTATGTCTGTATCTCCTCTCTTCTCTAGGCTTAACCCTCTGTGAAAACAGAGACATTTTAAATTAGCCTCTAAGTTCTCACTATGTAGAAAATGCAGAGCACAAAGCAGATGCTCAATAACTATTTGCTGAATGAATTAATAGAGGAGACGCTTTTTTAAATAATAGTATTTATTAAGAGTCTACAATTTTTCCCTCACTTTTTAACAATAAAAACCCGTTCTACCCTCATCTCCTTCTCTTTTCCCATAATGTGAAACAATCCCTACCAGAAGTGGTCTCTTCCTCTTCAAAAGATCTCATTCCTTTTCCTTCTTTTTACTGATCAAATACAATTTATCAGTTTCTTGTATAATAATACATGCCTTTCTCAGAGGTTCCACTGCAGTCACATCCAAAACAAGGGCTATGTGTCATTTCCTTTGTATATAAGGTTAATACTATATGTCCCAGTCAATGGGCTCATTATCTACTTTATCCCATTGTATTCTAACACAAATCACCCCCTTTTAAATAACAGGCCCTCAAATACTCAACTGCATGAATGAATGGGTTTAGCTTTGAAATAAATAAATCAGGTAAATCAAACTGTAGTGTGAAATGACTCCATGGGCAGTAGTTCATTAGAAGAGCTGTGATGTGCAAGACACGTAAGAAAGGAGATTTAAGTCTCCCATTTAACCAAAAGTAGACTCAATTATCTACAATTTCCTCAATATTAAAAGTGCATTAAAGAATATGCACAAGTCATAGAAATAGCAACACATTTATAGTCAGAAGACACACACTAGAATATCTCCTTTTCCATATTTTGGTTATGTGACCTTGTACTTCAAGAAGCATGTCTCCTCATCTATACAATGGAGGCTATATTAGCAAACTCAAACTTTGCTGAAAATTAAAGGATTACTTTATATAAGTGCCTAATACCACCAACATCACAGAACAGATACTCAGCATACATTTGGGGAAGAGGAGGGAGCAAGGAAGGGTCCTAAAAAGGTACCCAGGAAAGAAGCCAAGAGAAAAAATAAAAAACACTTTTTGATGGTGTTTATCCAGGGTGATAGCCTTCAACTAAACCTCACTCAATCCTAGCTTTTGCTTAAGATGAAAATGTGCATTTGCAAAATAAGAGCCACTAATAAGGCCTCCTATTGCTTATTGGTGAAAATAAAATTTTCCTTGGAGAAATTATATGGGTTCCTTCACTGCAGCAATTACCCACATTGGTATTAGTTGTCATACAGATAGAAACAGACGCAAACAGAATTTAGACTTCTTAACACCAGGGAGACTTCAAAATCCATAGTTTTTAGAAGGAGAAGGAATTAGGGAGAGCCTGACGTATAACTGTGTTAGTGTAGCTACTTAAAGTTTTCAAAATGCCCATTCACAATCTTTGTGGGGCTTTTTGTTTGTTTTGAGGTTTATAACACAGAGAAACCCCAAAGACGTCTTATCTCCATTTTATAACTGAGAAAACTCCAGGTAACTGAATTATCTAAGGTCAAGTGTGAGGTCAAAGTCTACTACTTGTGTGTATTATTTCCACACTGACACTCAGCAATATCATGGACAATGAAATATGCACCTTGAAACCTTGGACCCCAACCACTGAAACTAGAGGAAGAACATTCCCAGCACCAGGGCCTCTAGGAAAGGACATATAAAGATGGACTTTCATTTTCTGGAACCAGTTGTACCCTGCTCTTCCATCTCGCCTGTTACAGCCACCACAGCTTTGTCAGTTGTGTGGCAGGAGCAGGGATAAATTAAATTCAACTCTGGAAGGACACAAAAATCGCAAACCCAGTAGAACTGGATATCATGGCCAGCGATACCCAGATCATGCTCTCCTGACCACTTACCATGTAAGCAGAGGACAAGGATATTGTTCTTCTTTCAATCTATCATTAGAGCAACCAAAGAATCTTTAGTATGTATAATAAAAACCAGGCCTTTAAGTAAGGAAGATATTTATAGCACCATTTATAATATTTATAGCATACCCAACAAATCTTTGCATTGTGAGGAAGAAATTGATAGCACATGGAAGAATTGAAAGATAATGAAATAGCTACTCTTGTAGTTCAATAGCTTACAAAATGGGAAATCTGCTCAGCCATCCAGGGGGCTGTATGCTGGGCTCCAAAGCCAGGCGAGTCTGTGCACGGGGTTCCAAGATTTTGCAGAGTCACTGTTTGGGTTCCTGGCTGGGCAAGCCTAGAGGTTGCGCTCTGCAGTTGGATGGGGCTGCTGGCTTGCGAGCCTGCCTAAGCAGGGATAGAGGACGAGTTCCATGGCTGGGCCAGACTGCTGGCTGGGGACCCCATCTGCCTAGAGCTGCCCACGTGCTCCCTGGCCAGATGAGATGACTGGCTCCACACCACAGGTGGAAGGAACTGCTGGCTGTGCTCTCTGATTGGGCACCACTGCCGTCAGGTACACAGTCCATCACAATCTCCATGCTGGAAGCCGGAAGCCCCGCCCCCGCCCCCTTTAGTTCAAGCTGATACCAGGTGCTTGAGCTTTCCCTTTTCTCCCAGTGTTCCTCGTGAAGGACGGATGTGGACCTCATGAGAAGCTTCCCAGAATGTTGTGGAACCCGGATGCTCACGCTGGGGTCTCCTTTCGCCACTGGAGAAACCTCTTGGTGCGGCTGCGTGCTGGCCTGCAGGAAGGGCTATGTGGTCAAAATGAAGCTGCCTTGTGGTCCACAGGGGGGTGCTTCGGCCTCACTTCTGGCTCCTGGGATTTTTTTTCCCCCCACAGAGGCCTTCTTGTCTGTGGAGAGTTGCTAGTTTGTATTTCCTTGAGGAACACTAAAGCCGGGAACCTCTGATTCCACCATCTCGCTGATTTCACACCCCTCTTCCCCAATCAGACCTTCTTTCTAGCATGTGGGGAAAGTAACTAACTTCTAAAAATCACTCAGCGGACTTCCCTGGTCGTCCAGTGGTTAAGACTCTGCGCTTCCACTGCAGGGGGTGTGGGTTCGATCACTGGTCAGGGAACTGAGATCCCACACGTGCCATGTGGTGTGGCAAAAAAAAAAAAAAAATGACAATAAAATTTTAAAAAACCCCTCAAATCTACTATACATTGCATATTTGCATTCTTTCCTTCATATCCTTAAATAAAAACATATTCAGCTTTGTGAGCTATCATATTTTTCATAATACAGTACAGAATACCAGTACCAATATTTAATGGATCTGTATTCAATAGTCTAAAGGTCTATACTCTTGAAGTAATTTTAAATAATATCTATTAATTTACTACTCTACACTAAAGTAATTTAAAATTAAAGGATTAAAATTAAGATCTACTACTCTTTGCACCATTATTATTATTACGCCCCAAGTAGAGAAAGCTCTGCAATAGAAATAAATAGACATGATCTAATGTCCCTGACCTTAGGAAGTTTACAATTTCCTTAGAATGAAAAGACAGATACACTTGAAATTAAACAGCGGCTCAGGGCTATAATATTACAAATGTCTAAAGGCTATATAAATTTATATTTTTTATAACCTACGTTTTGAAGATTAATTCCTCTTTCTCATACTAATCTTTGGGATTTATTAATTCCAAAAGCTATTCATATTTTGGAACTGCATTACCTGCTAACCTTTCCACCAGAAATAACATAAAACAGATTTCAGTGACTAGCTAAAAAAGAAAAAGAACAAAATAAGAGGGAAGGAGAAAAGCATTATATTAGCCTTCCAGGATTTTAACAGAAGAGTCTAAAATTTTAAAATTAAGGGGAGCTTTTTTTCTCTTTATGTTGAGCGTAGGAGTTTATTAATTAATTAATTTATTTTTGCTGTGTTGGGTCTTCATTTCTGTGCGAGGGCTTTCTCTAATTGTGGCAAGCGGGGGCCATTCTTCATCGCGGTGGGCGGGCCTCTCACTATCGCGGCCTCTCCTGTTGCGGAGCACAGGCTCCAGACGCGCAAGCTCAGTAGTTGTGGCTCACGGGCCCAGTTGCTCCGCAGCCTGTGGGATCCTCCCAGACCAGGGCTCGAACCTGTGTCCCCTGCATTAGCAGGCAGATTCTCAACCACTGCGCCACCAGGGAAGCCCCAAGGTGAGCTTTTATACAGTGAGTAGACTACTTTCTCAGGGTCAGTCTAGTTTCTAAAATAATAGCTACTGTGTATTCACTGCAATCAATGAGTTGTGTAATACTAGCATCATCATAAATGCATCGTCTAATTTAACCTTCATGACATCTCATATCGTTAGTACCATTTTTCTGATGAGTAGATCACTATAGGCAAGTTCACATAGCTTGGAAGGCATGGAGTCAGGCTTCCAACGGACGACTAGCTGGCACAAAACCCCACACCTTTCACCTCCTCCTAAGAAGGGAGTAAAGAATGCATATTGCACTCCTTTCTGCACCTATGTACCTTAAGCAATGCAGCAGTATACTGAGAATATAGATCATGAATAATCTAAATTCCCAAGATTGAAGTGCTCGTTACATAGAACTTACTGAGAGATTACATTTAAATATCTTAGCTTACTTTTTAGTAGCTAGCAAAAAACTTCCTGAATCACCTCCTATTACAGATATGAAAAATGCAGAATAATCAATAACTTTAGCTTTCTACTAGTGCTGACTTGATCCATGGCATCTAGTACAACATTTATAGTTTTTTTAAAATTAAAACTTCACAGAATGCACACACATACAAGCAGCTACGATGCATGTTCCCATTAATGTCTACATTACCTAGCTAATATATATACATACCACAATCCACAGGAAGGTCCAAATTTTAGCAAAATTAACATTAGCAATCAAAGCCTAATATGCACATACAAATGTATGCGTTCCATACACGCATACACATACTGCAGTTTTCTAACATGTTATTGAACCTATCACAAAACGGGAATTGAGATGTTATTTTGTAAAAAGAGTTCTAATATTATATTATTACCTGTTTTCTCTTCTTCATTTGGCCCAACAGCACTCTTTTCCAAGAAGTGTCCCATAAAGACATTTACTATAATGAACTGCTTTAATTCAAAATGTAATCTAACCAAACATGCCTAATAGCCTGGCTAGGAAAATCAATACCATGGTTTATAGAACAGTGTCTCTGGAAAGACAGGAAGTGGACTCTTGGTTCTGCATAAAATCTTGTTAATCCTAGTTCCATTTCCCCCTCCTACATTTGTAACAACTGAATAAACCGATTATGCTTTTTCATCTGGTAGCTGCAGCCTCTGTAGACAAACGGATTAAAACACTTACATTGATGTGATCAATATATTTATCAATCAATAATGACCCAGGAATTGATCTTCATAATTGGAGGAATTCTGCACCTTAATTCATTTATACGCTACTGTCTTTTTTCAAAACTTAGGGATTGTTGATGTGGAAAATTAAGGGGGAAGGGCCACATAAGGAAAATTGCTGTTCTCTACAGCATAACTGAGGAATATACATGATTAAGGCAAAACGTGATGATTTGGGGGGAATAAAAGCATGGATAATTGATAGAGAACTCGTGAAGTAGGTAAGCAGTTGTAAATAGATTATTGTGGACGTGGAACTGACATTTCCAGTTATTACCACTGTTGTTTTGTCCTTGACAGTTAAGATCTGAGGAATGTTAAGCAGTAGCTTTCAATAGCTGCATGTATAAGAAAACAATATTCCTGCCACCAGAAGCTGCTCTAGTACAGCTTTCCCCTTCTACTCCAGGCCACGGACTCTACCACACAGACACTCAAAGGCAAGAGTCTTATCCCTTAAAATCCTGTCAGTAGTTCTCTTCACCTCAATTCCCAATTCCAACAGCCTCTTCCCTTTTTAATGGGCTGCCTTTGGCCTCACCTTCCTTCCCAAATCCAGCAGTTACTCCACAGCAGATCTGCATTGCACGTCCTGTAAAGGAATGCGAGGTTTTGTCTTGGCGTTCAGTCTCTCTTCCAAGAGATATATACACACACGGATATATTTCCATGTATACGTGTATACACATATATACATATATATACACATGTATGTGTATATCTCATGTATATGGTATATATATACTCATATGTTTATATGAGAGATATGAGATACATATACACATACATTTACAACTTGTTAGCTTTACAGCTATAAAAGCATACTTTAAACCTACAGAGCTTTACACCTAGTTTTATGTTTGTGCACATTAAAGGAAAATTCTAAGAAGAATTGGTCATGATTGGGTGACTGATTGTTTTCCTTCTAAAGGAAACATAGTTTAAATACATATTCAACATCCACTCCCACTCACTGTTTTAATTGGGACAAGTAATGAAACTAAAACTTTCAAAGGCTACTCAGTCTTTAATTCATGTTTTTGAGCCCCTACTGTGTGAAATCTAGGCTCAAACAAGTTAAACAGTCTTTGTTCTAATCCTCACGGTCCAGCCAGACTTTCCAAACTACCTAGAAAGGAATCCAGTTCAGAGTGTCACTCTCTGCTACTTATAAGATGGGTGCTCGAGCATGTTACATACTCTGTAATTCACAATTTCTTTATCTGAAAACTATGGGTAATAATAATAAAAATTAACTCAGAAAGTAACTGTAATAATAAGATAATGTAGAGTGAACAGCACAGGGACAGATAATATTCATTTTAGATGGATATATCACTTTAACTACCCCTCATTAAATGATTTGTTTATATATATGCATGCACATCAAATATATACATTTGGAGAGGATGATAAGCCACCAACTGCTGCTGTATGGTCCACTTTCTTATGAATGTATCATTGAGCCAACTGCATTATTAATTTTTAAACAAGGGATTAACATGAAACACTGAAGAGCACTTATCTCCAAAACAATGCAAATACGAAGAGTTCATAGAACCAGGTTTTGTGATAGTACCTATAAAAAATACCTGGCATAAAAAGGTACTCAATAAAAATATACTGAATGAATGAATAAGAGGTAATCACCGACACCTAGTAGGAACTTACTAATATCACTTCTGTAACTGTTAGTTCGTTTACGTTTTTAAATGATGAAAGGAATTGAAAGTCAAAACAAAGACTTTTCACAGATTATGACACTAGAATTTTTATTTGCTGACTCTGCATTTAATATGAATAATACCGTGATGGTTAATTTCACATCTCAATTTAACTGGGCCACGGAGGGTCCTGATATTTGGTCAAACATTATTCTGCGTGTATCTGTAAAGCTGTTTTGGGATGAGATTAACATTTGATTTGGACAAGGATGATCACTTTCACCACTTTCATGCAACAAACTACTGGGAGTCCTAGCCAGAGCAATCAGTCAAAAAAAAAAAAAAAAAAAAAACGATAAAAGGCAACCAAATCAGATTCCACCCTAAAACGGTTAGGACAAATAAACAAATTTAAAGTTGCAGGGTACAAAATCAATATACAAAAATCAGTTGCATATCTATACACTAACAACAAACGATCAGAAAGAGAAATTAAGAAAACAATCCCATTTATAATTGCAACAAAAATAATAACTACATAGGAATAAATTTAGCCAAGGAGGTGAATGTTCTGTACATTGAAAACTATAAAACACTGATGAAAGAAATTGCAGGAGACACAAACAAATGGACAGATAGTCTGTGCCCATGGATTGGAAAAGTTAATATTATTAAAATATTCATAATATCCAAAACACTCTACAGATTCAATGAAATCCCTATCAAAATTCCAATGGCATCTTTCCCAGATAGAGAAAAACAATCCTAAAATTTGTATGGAGCCACAAAAGAACCCAATGAGCCAAAGACATCTTGAGAAAGAAGAACAAAGCTGGAGATACCACACTTACTGATTTCAAAGTATATTACAAAGCTACACTAATCAACACAATATGGTATTGGCATAAAAACAGACAAATAGATTCATGGAACAAAAAATAGAAAGACCAGGAAAAATCCCACACATATATGGTCCATTCATTTATGACAAAACAGGCAAACATATACAATAGGGAAAGGATAGTCACATCAATAAATGGTATTGGGAAACCTGGACAGCCACATGCAAAAGAATGCAACTGGATCCTTACCTTAAAAACATACACAAAAATCAACTCAAACTGGATTAAAAACTTGAACATAAGACCTGAAACCATAAACTCAGTAGAAGAAAACATAGGACGTAAGCTCGCTGACATCACTCTTGGTGATCATTTTTCAGATTTGACACCAAAAGCAGAGTCAACAAAATATACAATAAACAAGTGGAACTACATCAAACTAAAAGGCTTCTACACAGCAAAGGAAACCATCAACAAAATGAAAAGGTAACCTACAGAATGGGAGAAAATATTTGAAAATCATATATTAGATAAGGAGTTAATACCTAACATACATAAAGAAATCATACAGGGCTTCCCTGGTGGTGCAATGGTTGAGAGTTTGCCTGCCAATGCAGGGGACACGGGTTCGTGCCCCGGTCCGGGAAGATCCCACATGCCGCGGAGCGGCTGGGCCCGTGAGCCATGGCCGCTGAGCCTGCGCGTCCGGAGCCTGTGCTCCGCAACGGGAGAGGCTACCACAGTGAGAGGCCCGCGTACCGGAAAAAAAAAAAAGAAAGAAACCATAGAACTCAGTATCAAAACCCAAACAGCAATCTGATTTTAAAATGGGTAGAGGTAGTGAATAGACATTTTTTCAAAGAAGCCATCCAAATGGCCGACAGATACATGTAAAGATGTTCAACATCACTAATTATCAAGGAAATGCAAATCAAAACCACAAGGAGACATCTCCTCACACCTGTTGGAATGTCTATCACCAAAAAGACAAGAAATAACAAGTAATGGTGAGGATGTGGAGAAAAGGGAACCCTTGTACACTGTTGGTTGCAATGTAATTTCGTTCAGCCACTATGAAAAACAGTATGGAGGTTCCTCAAAAAATTACAAATAAAACTACCATATATACATAGAAATACTACTGGGAACTACTAAGTACAATATGAACGACTACTGACATAAACAGAAATAACAAATTGGAATCTAGCATTCCACTCCTGTGTATATATCCAAAGCAAATGAAATCACTATGTCGAAAAGATATCTGAACCTTCATGTTCATTGCAGATTATTTACAACAGCCAAGACATGGAAACAACCCAAATGTCCATCGTTGGATGAATGGATAAAGAAAATACTGTACATATATACGATGGAATATTATTCAGTCATAAAAAAGAAGGAAATCCTGCCACTGCAACAACATGGATGCACCTTGAGGCCAAAATGCTTAGTGAAATAAGTTAGAGGAAAACACATACTGTATGCTATCACTTATAAATGGTACCCCCCAAAAAAATCCCAGAGACAGAGAAGAGATTGGTGGTTGCCAGAGGTGGGGATGGGCAGTGGGGGAAATGGGTGAAGGCGGTCAAAAGGTAAAAATGTCCAATTATAAGTTCCAGGAATGTAACGTACAGCAATGGTGACTATATAGTTAACAATACTGTATCGCATAGTTGAAAGTTGCTAAGAGAGCAGATCTTAAAAATTCTCATCACAAGAGAAAAAATTTTATAACTATGTGAGGTAATTAATGTTACCAATATTTATTGTGGTAATCATGTTGTAATATATACATATATCAAATTATACACCTTGGACTAATACAATGTGATATGCTAATTATAACTCAATAAAACTTGAAAAAGAATCTTGTCTTAAAAAACTTGAGGGCTTCCCTGGTGGCGCAGTGGTTGAGAGTCCGCCTGCCGATGCAGGGGACACGGGTTCGTGCCCCGGTCCGGGAAGATCCCACATGCCCCGGAGCGGCTGGGCCCGTGAGCCATGGCCACTGAGCCTGCGCATCCAGAGCCTGTGCTCTGCAAGGGGAGATGCCACCACAGTGAGAGGCCCAAGTACCACAATGGGGGAAATAAAAACTTGAATTGGTAGACTAGGTAAAGCAGATTGCCCTCCTTAGTGTGGATAAGCCTCGTTCATCAGCTGAAGGCCTCAAAAGAACAAAAAGGCTGACCCTCCTTTGAGTAATAGGGAACGCCTCCTATCTGACTGCCTTCGATCTGGGACATCAGTTTTTTTCTTGCCTTCAGACTTAAACTGACACATCAGCTCCTCTTGGTTCTCTTTTTATTCAGGCTCTCCTGAGTCTCCAGCTTGCTGACTGCAGATCTTGGGTCTTGTCAGCCTCCATAATTGCGTGAGCCAATTCTTATAATCAATCAATCAGTCAATCCTATTGGTTCTGTTTCTCTGCAGAACCCTGACTAGTACAAATACTGACCACAAACATCTCATTTTATGGTCCTATAATCACATGTTAAAAAAAATACATTCTATCTGCTCTGAAGGTTTCTCACTATGTGTCTCTACTTAGTTTACATTCTTCATTAACGAAACACTGGATGAAAGGCCTTTGTTTATACATATGCATATTTCGTTTTTGGAAATGTGAGGTCGCAGTCCATGCTTGTTTGTTGATTTTCCCTTAGAAAAGTTAGTTTTTAAGTTTTAGGCTTCTCTTAGCTATATCATATATTTTACTGTTACCTACTTACCTAGGAAGTAATGATGAGGTATAAAATATCTCAGAAACACCATCCATTATCACCCCTTAGTACGAATATAACCGTTGAAGAGTATTACTATTTTAAAAATCTGTGGAGTAAAGCTGTAGGGATAATAAATATTCAATAAATCTTTGTTGAATGAATGAATGAAAGATCATTTGAGATCAATGGTATTTCCTACCACTGTGGCTCATTCCATACAACATAATTGAGGGGTTAAAAACATGCTTGCTGCGTGGCAGTGCAAGAGCAAATGAGGTTGGAGAGGATGAATACATCCACATGGTTCAGAGCTTCCTCTAAGACTGCATCGAAGCCTTTTGTTTCCTGACAGAAAAAAGAGAAGACTGCACTTACCCCAGAGGAAGGAACTGGTAAATCACGGGAAAGGGGCTGTGATTCTAGGACTGTGCTGAACGTTTATGAGAGACAACAAAGGGAGCGAAGACCAAGTTCAAAACGAGTGAAAGCTGGAGAGGTGGAAAGATTCACTGAGACTCTGGAGCTGGTGCTCTGCTGTCAGACAAGTGTGAACGTGACCAGAAACAGAAAGAGAAAAGTGGAGATCACTGGACTTAATAAGGTCCAGGAACCCAGTGAAGAGGCTATCAGAAGTGTCATTAGTGTGGGTGTTGAAGTCACCGAGGAGAGCTAACTTCAACTAGAGCTCTGTGATAGTAAATATAACCAATGATACCACATAAGAACTGTTTGATGAAAGAATCACATTAGGGCACTCTTCCAATAAGCAATCACGCAAGTGATTAACTCAAAACGGTGGCACTTACATTCGTGAGTAACATTTAAAAAGATTAGGCCAGAAGCTCAGTGCAGTCTCCCTGCCTCACTTGTTGCAGGTGGGGGCTGGGTGCTGAAGCTCAGGCTTCAGAGGTCAGACACAGAGAGAGGACTGGGGTTGGCTGTGCGGAGACAGCCTGAAGAGGCCGGACTGTGGCAACTGAGGGTGTACTCCGAAGAAGCCAGGGCCTGCCACAGAGGCAAGGTGCCGTTATTCGGGGACACACGAGAAGAGGGGTGGGACCACTATAAGAGCTTCTTTCCCTGTGAGCACCCCCAGGCAACGAGACACCAACTACAGGAGCTACCAGGGCAGGTGCGACTCACCGACGCCATTGTGGGCTCCAGAAGTGGGCACAGGATACTGCTACAAAACCCACAAGCAGGTGCCAAGCACTGCTCCTGCTGTCCTGGGAGAGCGCAGAGAGCAGCTGCCCCTAGAAGACCCACAGGCAGGCGCCAAGCCCCACGCCTGATGTCCCGGGAGTGCAAGGACTGCAGCCGACTCTAGGAGATGTGTGAGCAGGTGCCAAGCCCTGCCCCCACCACCCTGGGAGCACGCAAGTGCTGCTGCACCTGCACACCCCATATCCAGGGGATAATGGCCAGTACACGCTGAGGAAAGAGGCAGCAAGCATGCAAACCAAAAGCAGCCCCTCGATTCTGGAAAAGACGGCAGAGCAGAAGGACTTGAGCTCGCCTCCTCTCATGTAAACACCGAAACCACAGCTAACTGCTGAACAACCACTGACAAAAAGGACTGGAACCTATCAACAGAGATAGCTTACCTTCAAAGACAAAGAAGAAGCCACAACAAGACAGTAGGAGGGGCACTTTCGTGACATAATCAAATCCCATACCCACCAGGTGTGGGTGACCCACACACGGCAAAATAAATTATATCACAGATGTTCTCCCACAAGAGTGAGACTCCTGAGCCCCACGTCAGGCTCCTCAGTCTGAGGGTCTGGCATCGGGAGGAGCAACTCCCAGAGCATTTGCCTTTGAAGGCCAGCTGAGCTTGAGTGCAGGACTGGGGGAAACAGTGATGCCACTCCAGAAGGGTGCACACAAGGTTTCATATGCACTAGGACCAAGCACAAAGCAGTGACTCCATAAGAGCCTGGGCTGGACATACCTATGAGTCTTGGAGGATCACCTAGGGAGGTGGGGGTCAGCTGTGGCTCACTTGGTGGGGGGCGCAAGGACACAGGGGGCAACGGACCCAGAGGATATTGATTGGCGTGAACTCTCACAGAGGTCACCATTTTGGCATCAAGACCTGGCCCTACCCAACAGCCTACAGGCTACAGTGCTGGAACGCCTCAGGCCAAACAACCAGCAGCACAGGAACACAACCCTGCCCATCAGCAGACAGGCTGCCTAAAGCTGTCCTGAGCTCACAGCCACCTCAAAACACACCCCTTGACACGGCCCTGCACACCAGAGGGACAAGCTCCACCTACCAATGGGGAGGCACCAGTCCCCCTCAGCCAGGACGCCTGCACAAGCCTCAGGACCAACCTCACCCACCAGGGGGCAGACATCAGATGCAAGAGGAGCTATGATCCTGCAGCCAGCAGAAAGGAGACCACAAATACAGAAAGTCAGAGAAAGTGAGACAGCAGAGAAATATGTTGAAGATGAAGGAACAAGATAAAAACCCACAATAACAACTAAATGAAGTGGAGATAGGCAACCTATCTGAAAAAGAATTTAGAGTAATGACAGCAAAGATGTTGCAAGATCTCGGAAAAAGAATGGAGGCACAGATTGAGAAGATACAAGAGATGTTTAACAAAGAACTAGAAGATTTAAAGAACAAACCAACAGAGATGAAGAGCACAATAACTAAAAAGAAAACCACATTAGAAGAAATCGGTAGCAGAATAATTGAGGCAGAAGAACGAATAAGTGAGCTTGAAGACAGAATGGTGGAAATCACTGCCATAGAACACAATAAAGAAAAAAAATGAAAAGAAATGAGGACACTCTCAGAGACCTTGGGGACAACACTAAACACACCAACATTGCCATTACAGGGGTCCCAGAAGGAGGATAGAGAGACAAAGGGGCTGAGAAAATATTTGAAGAGAATATAGCCCAAAACTTTCCTAACATGAGAAAGGAAACACTCACTCAAGCCCAGGAAGCACAGGGAGTCCCATGCAAGATAAGCACATGGAGGAGCATGCTGAGACACATGTTAATCAAACTGACAAAAAGTAAATACAAAGAAAAAACATTAAAAGCAACAAGAGAAGAGCAACAAATAACATACAAGGGGATCCCCATAAAGTTATCTGCTGATTTTTCAGCAGAAACCCTGCAGGCCAGAAACGAGTGGCACAATACATTTAAAGTGATAAAAGGGGAAAACCTGCAGCCAAGAATACTCTACCCAGCAAGGCTCTCGTTCATATTCGACAGAGAAATCAAAAGCTTTACAGACAAGCAAATGCTAAGAGAATTCAGCACCACAAAACCAGCTTGACAAGAAATCCTAAAGGAACTTCTCTAGGAGGAGAAGAAAAGGCCACAACTAGAATCAAGAAAATTACGAATGGGAAAGCTCACCGGTAAAGGCAAACATAAAGTAAAGGTAAGAAATCATCCACACACAAGCATGATATCAAAACCAGCAATCGTGAGAACAGGAGAGTACAAATGCAGGATATTGGAAATGCATTTGAAATTCAAAGACCGGCAACATAAAACAACCTATTTGTATATAGACTGCTATGTCAAAACCTCATGGTAACCACAAACTGAAAATCTGCAATAGATACACACACAAAAAAGAATAAGGAACCCAAACACAACACTAAAGTTAGTCATGGTTCAAAAGGATACATGCACCCCAATGTTCACTGCGGCACTATTTACAACAGCCAAGACATGGAAACAACCTAAATGTACATCAGCAGATGACTGGATAAGGAAGATGTGGTACATACATCTACGATGGAATACTACTCAGCCATTGAAAAGAATGAAATAGGGGCTTCCCTGGTGGCGCAGTGGTTGACTATCTGCCTGCTAATGCAGGGGGCACGGGTTCGAGCCCTGGTCTGGGAGGATCCCATATGCCGCGGAGCAACTAGGCCCGTGAGCCACAACTACTGAGCCTGCACGTCTGGAGCCTTGCTCCACAACAAGAGAGGCCGCGATAGTGAGAGGCCCGCGCAACGTGATGAAGAGTGGCCCCCGCTTGCCACAACTAGAGAAAGCCCTGGCACAGAAACGAAGACCCAACACAGCAAAAATAAATAAATGAGTTAATAAACTCCTACCCCCAACATCTTCAAAAAACAAACAAAAAAAGAATGAAATAATGCCACTTGCAGCAACATGCGTGAACCTGGGGATTATCATACTTCATACTTACTTCAATAGTGAAGTAAGTCAGACAGAGAAAGACAAATATCATATGACATCGCTTATATGTGGAATCTAAAAAAAAGATACAAATGAACTTATGCATAAAGCAGAAACATACTCACAGACCTAGAACACAAGCCTGTTGTTACCAAAGGGGAAAGGTGGGGCTCAGGGATAAACTGGGAGTTTGGTGGTCACATACATGCACACTACTATATTTTAAAAAGATAAGCAACAAGAACCTACTGTATAGCACAGAGAACTCTACTCAGTATTCTGCAGTAACCTAAATGGGAGAAGAATTTGAAAAAGAATACGTGTCTGTACATGTATAACTGAATCACTTTGCTGTACACCTGAAATTAACACAACATTGTAAATCAACTATACTCCAATAAAATTTTTAAAAATAAAAAATTAATGCCAATATTTCCCAAACTCTTCCAAAAAAAATCAGAGAGGAGGAGGAAACACTCTCAAGCTCATTTTACGAGGCCAACATCACCCTTGTACCAAAGCCAGAAAAGGACACCACCAATAAAGAAAATTACAGGCCAATATACCTGATAAATATAGATTCAAAATTCTCAATAAAATACTATCAAACTCAACTCAGCAGCACATTACAAAGACCATTCACCATGATCAAGTGGGATTTATCTTGAGAGGTAGGCATGTTGCAACACATCCACAATAATCAGTGTGATACCTCACATTAATAGAATGAAAAATAAAAATCATATGATCAACTCAATAGATGCAGAAATAGCATTTGATGAAATTCAACATCTGTTCATGATGAAAAAGCAAAAAACTCTTAACACAGTAGGTATTGAAAGAATTTACCTCAACTTAATAACAATACATAACATGGTCATAATGTTGACAAGCTAACAGCTAATATAAGAATAAAGGTTGAAAGGTTGAAAGCTTTCCTCTAAGATTAGAAATAAGACAAGGGTGTCCACTCTCACCACTTCTATTCAACATAGTACTGGATGGTTTCGCCAGGGCAATCAGGCAAGGAAAACAAATAAAATGCATCCGAATTTTAAAGGAAAAAGTAAAATTGTCTCTATTTGCAGATGACATGATTTTATATCTAAAAAAATTCCTAAAGACTCCACCAAAAAACTTACCATCTAATCAATAAATTCCATAAAGTTGTAGGATTCAAATTTAACATGCAAAACTCAGTAGCGTTTCTATACACTAACAAAGAATTATCTGAAAATGAAGCAAAGAAAATGATCCCACTTACAAGAGCATCAAAAACAATAAAATACTTAGGAAAAAATACAGCCGGAGCAGGCAAAAGATCTCTACACTGAAAACTATGAGACATTCATGAACAAAATCAAAGATGACATAAATAAATGGAAAGAGACTCCTTGTTCATAGATCGGAAGAATTAATATTGTTAAACTTTCCATAATACCCAAAGCCATCCATAGATTTAATGCAATCCATACCAAGAGTCCAATGGCAGTTTTTACAGAAATAGAAGCAACAATCCTAACATTCAGATGGACCCAAAAAGGACCCTGAATAGTCAAAGCAATCCTGAAAAAGAACAAACCAGGAGGCATCACACTTCATGAACTCAAGCTATGTTGTAAAGCTACTGTCATCAATACACTACGGTGCTGGCATAAAAAGAGACCCCTCGACCACTGAAACAGAATCAAGAACCCAGAAATAAACCCAAATACATATGGTCAAGTAATATTTGACAAGGGAGGCAACAATACTCAGTGGAGAAAAGACAGTCTCGTCAATAAATGTGGCTGGGAGAAGTGGATCTTCACGTGTAAAAGAATGAAATTACACCCCTATCTTACACCACTCACAAAAATTAACTGGAAATAGATTAAAGACTTTAATGTAAACCCAGAAACCATAAAACTACTACAAGTAAACGTAGGGAAAAAGCTCCTTAACATGGGTATTGGCAATGAATTTTTGGTACATGACACTTAAAGCGCAAGCAAACAAAATTTAAAAAATAAATAAATAAGTGGGATTACATCAAACTAAAAAGCTGCTGAGCAACAGAAACAACCAACAAAATGAAAAGACAACCTATGGAATGGGAAAAAGTACTGGCAAACCAAATATCTGATATGGGGTTCATATCCAAAATATGTAAAGAACTCATACAACTCAATAGCATACAAACAATCCAACTAAAAAATGGGCAAGGGACTGGAATAGACATTTTGACAAAGAAGATATATGAACGACCAACAGGTACGTGAAAACATGTTCAACAGCATTAGGGCAATGCAAATCAAAACCACATGCGCTATCACCTCCCACCTGTTAGAATGGCTAGCATCAAAAAGACAAGAGATAAGGAATGCCACCAGGCATGTGGAGTAAAGGGAACCCTTATGCACTGATGGTGAAATTACAATTGCTACAGCCACTATGGAAAACAGTATGGAGATTCCTCAAAAAAATTAACAACCACATGATCCAGCAATTCCACTTCTGGGAATACATCAGAAGGAAGTGAAAACACTATGTTGAAGAGATATCTGTCCCTACCCCACACCCCATGTTCAGAGCAGCATTATTTGCAATAGCCAAGACATGGAAACAACCTAAATGTTATCCTTTCATCTGTAGATGGACAAAGACATGGGATACATATATACAACGCAATATTCTTCAGCCATAAAGAAGGAGGAAATCCTGCCATTTGTGACAACATGAATAGACCTTGAGGGCCTTGTGCTAAGTGAAATCAGTCAGAGAAAGACAAATACTGTATAATCTTACCTATATATGGAATCAAAACAAAATAACTCACAGAAAAAGAGATTAGATTTCTGGTTACCAGAGGTGGGGCATGTGGGGAGAGGAAATTGGATGAAGACGGTCACAAAGTGAAAACTTCCAGCTTTAAGATAAATAAGTACTGGGGATGTAATATACAACATGATGAATATAATTAACACTGCTGCAGAGTATACATGAAAGTTGTTAAGAGTAAATCCTAAGTGTTCTCATCACGAGGAAAAACATTTTTTTTTCCTTGTATCTATATGAGATGATTGATGCTAACTCATACTGGTAATCACTCCATGATCCATGTAAGTCAAACAATTATGCTGTACATCTCAACCTTATCAGCGCTACACATCAATTATATCTCAGTAAAACTGGAAGAGAAACCATAGAGCAGACTTACGAAGGACACTCTTGCTCCCTCAGCCATTTTTGTAACCAATCCTTGCCCTGGAGGATGTACAATAAGATAGGGCATCTTTATGTAAATATAGTGTAAGCACCAGACAGTTGGGTTTTGTTTTGTTTTGTTTTTGTAATGCAAGTGCCTGAGCTTAAGCTTCGGATTGCCTAGGCACCCACTTCAAAGACAGCTATCTTAAATAAACACACTGCCAGCTACAGGACTAGAGGAAGAGCCAGGCGGCCCCGCCCCAGAAGCTTCCTTTGTTTCGGAGATCTCTGGTCCACTTAGGGAACTGACCATCTGACCACTTGTTTTTCTCTTCTGGCATTTTCATTCCCGCTCATGTTTTAAATTCACCAATAAAGACTGAACCTGGGAAACCCCAGGCATCCCATGCTAGACCCCAATAAAGGACCTCAGGCCTGCACACGTACTCTCGTTTTACCCATGAGCTCGCTGTGTGGCTCCAGGCGTGCCATGTGTCCTCCAGGACCTGTGAGCCATAAACCATGTTTTTTTTTCAAAGTTCCCTGATGGTTGTCACTGAAGTGCGTCTTGCAATCATAATACGAACCGCAAGGTGGTGGTGGTGGGGGGGCGGGTCCAATCACAATACTGGCTCCCAACGGGGAAATGTCTGGGAGGGCTGCCTCAAGCAGTATGGCCCAGGTGAGGGCCCCAGGCATTTCTGCACAATAGCATCACTAACTGAGGGGCTGAGCCCACCCCCAAGACTTGTGTTGTTTACCTTCCTCCTGTAGTGCTTCTTCCTCACCCCTCCTTGGGTCAAACGGAGCATCTGAGAAGCAGTCAGTAATCACAGGACCACAGCTAGACTAGAAGGCTCCACAAGGGAGTCACAGTCTCTGGCCTCATGGGACAGAGGAATCATTAGAACTCCTTCGGGATTAAGAAGTACAACTGAGGTATTGGATTTTTGAAAAACACGTGCTCAATTATAAAATAACGGTCAGGAAAGCACTGAGGACCAGTGATGATCCCCACTGCTCTTTGCGCTCGTTTCTATAAGAAATAGGTCTGAGTCCACTGCTGGCCACTAAATGCACAACATGGGTGGTTTTCTGACCTCTCACCCCTCCCCCTCCCCACCCCACCCGATTAAAAAATCAGGTGTGAAGAATTAGGGTCCACATTGGAGAAGTGTGGTTTAGTTACGCCAAAGAGGTACACAGAACCAGTGAGCAATTTTGGCAGATTTACGTGCATCACACTGTGGAGAGAGGGAGACGGGTGGTGATCTTCATAAGACCTCACAAAGTACACTCTGGTTGCAAAGAAGCATACACACGTGTCAATGGTTATGTGGAGAATCGACCAAGGGACAGGAGTTTGGGAGAGAGGTGCTCAATAATTCTCTAGAAAACTGATTGTAGTCTACGTGGAAAGGCAACCCAGGTCTCTGTTCTAACCCTAGGATGAAATATTGATGACCCCCATTGAAAGAGGATGAGAGATCACAAACTGAAGAGGAAATGTCACCTATCTATGAGACCAGCAGAATGTAAATCACGAACAACCCAGCTGGAGGGGTTGGCCAGGAGGCACAGGACAGGAGTGATGCCCAGCTTCAACACCCTCGTCCCGGCCATGCTCAGGGGCTTGGCGGCCTGCTGAGGAAAAGTTTTGTTCCATCTCAAACTGTGGCCCTTCATAAATTTTTAAAATTTACTTAAGCTTCTTTCCTAGTAGAAGCTGAGCAAGAAGAAACTGTCCTGTATGGCTGGGTACGGGAAAGCTGGCCTCGCTGAAGGTCAGGACTGTGCCGAGAAGGGGGGCAGGGGGGTAACTGAGCTGCTACAGAATCAGCACAGCTGTCTGTCCGCACCTCTTTGTTCTCTCATTATGTAAACCTGGGAGAGGCCTCAAGAAACCACATGACACAGTGTCCTGTGTATATCCCATTTTATTGACTGAGGTCACTAGGGGTGTAGCTGAGAGTCAGATCTGACTTTACTCCAGTTTCCACATCGTCTTGCACAAGAAGTTTATACCACAGACTTCAGTTTCCTCGTGTGGGAGATGATAAAAACAATCCTCCCTCACGGAATGGCGAGGATTAGTGAGAAGGCAGGGAATCACCGGGTCTGCTGAGGACTCATCAAATCTTTCACTGGGACTGGCGCCCTGGTCCCCTTGGTTAACCGGTGCTCACTGCGGCCAGGCTCCCGAACCCTGGCCTTCATGGAGAGCACTGCCAGGCAACCCTGCCCCAGGGACTCCAGAGGCTGCGTTTGGGAGCTGAAGCCATTTTCCACCCCCACAGATGTCTCAAACTGGTTGTTCCAGGCCTTTCTGAGCCCACTGTTGTTGCTCCTTTCTCTCTCTCTCCTCTTTTCCAAAGGCGAGGAACTGCTCAGCAAATGTGGTGCTAAGCGCCCGGTGTGCTCTGTGGTGGAGGAGACACACACAGGTCTGGGACTCCCTCCAGTCTACAGCCCTCACACTCCAACACGGAAGGCTAACTGGGACAATCCCTGGACCATCTCCCTAGCTCCGCTGCCAGCTCTGGACCAGTATCCTCCTCTTCGGGGGAGCTGCCCCACACAAACACATCCTCCAGTTATGTGGTTCCGGGGCCGCCCCCGTTCCTACCTGACCCACATCTCCCTCACCACAGCTGACTGGTTCAGGGGTCAGCCAGTCCCAGTCCCACCCCTTATGCCTCCTGTTGTCGGCTTAAGGCCGGGCACCTGAGGACCAGCCTGGGTTTGTTCCCCAGCACTGAGGGAAATGGAAAAACTTACTCCTTGTGCTTCATGGGTCTTTGAGGGATTTTTCATTCCACTCTCCAGGAGGGAAAAAGGGAGCAGGACTGATATATATTATTGGTGAATTTAGCAAAAGAAATAAGAGCATGACGATTCGGCTCTATCTAGACTGTTTAACTTTGGGATCTGCATTTGCACCAAGAGGAAATGCTATAAGCTTACAATGGCTTATAACCTGCAGTCATCCAGAACTTCCTTTGGGGAACTAGTCAGGGTAGGCTAACTGCTGTCACAAATATCCCAAGTCTTGCTGGCCTAAGACAGTACATTTTTATTTTTTGTTCTGACTAAGATCCAGTGCACAGTGGTGGTGCAGGCGATGGGGTGATAGTCTCCTTATGTCATTCAAAGGCTCAGGAAGGGAACCCATACGAGAGCAGGTTTCAGATAACCGCAGACCCGCTCAGCAGAAGAGGAAGAAACAAAACAGAACGACACAATCTATTACAGAAGAGATACACGAAAGTCTTCTAATGTCAGAAAATGCCAAGCTTATTGGCACTTGGGATGCTCCCTATCTTACCTACAAGCTCCACACCATGTACCCCGAATAGAAAAGACTCCCTAACTGACACACTGAGCCCCTCCATTCAGAGGAGAAGACTCTTATGAAATGGGCGTCCCAACTGTAGATCAGATTCATGCTAGTTACCTTGGCTGATCACATGACTCCTTTACTCCCAGATACGAATGGACAAATGTTTGCCAGATATTTGAGGAAAGTCAAAGAGAAGATCATGATGAACAAACAGAACTATTTCTGGAGAAAAAAACAACTATAATACAGGAAACGGAAGAGAACAGTACCAAAAATTACAAATTCATATTCTCAGAATTTTAAGGAAGACAATGGGTTTATAAAATGAGAACAGGGTGCTATAAGAGGGTGCAATTAGAGAACAAGAGAAAGTCCTTGGAAACTGAAATATTTTTGCAAAGTTAAAAACTTAATAGATACCAGGTGCGCAGGTCAAAGTCACCCTGCCTCACCCAGGCTGTGATGGAACGTGGGTGCAGCGTCCGTGCCCCGCCCACCCCACGTGACCACTTCCGGCAACAGAACAGCAAGCCCACCGCCTAACTCCCGTAACGGACACCATTTCCGGTCTGTCCCAGAGCGGCCGCCCTCTTCGACCACATGGGAACGCTCCGAGGCAGCGACCGCAGGCCCCGCGGCTTCGCCTTCACCTTGGCCTTCACGCCCGCCACGATGCCCGTGCTGTCCA
This sequence comes from Hyperoodon ampullatus, assembly GCF_949752795.1. Classification (NCBI taxonomy): domain Eukaryota; kingdom Metazoa; phylum Chordata; class Mammalia; order Artiodactyla; family Ziphiidae; genus Hyperoodon; species Hyperoodon ampullatus. Next base: position 34,599,884 of record NC_136913.1, read on the forward strand.
CCATGAAGCAAGCGCCGCCCTCGCAGGTGCGCCAGAACTACCACCCCGACTGCGAGGCCGCCGTCAACAGCCATTTCACCCTGGAGCTCCAAGCCTCCTTTGTGTGCCTGGCCGTGGCCTTTTACCTTGACTGCGACGACGTGGCCTTGAAGCACTTCACCCGGTTCTTCCTGCGCCGCTCCCACGAGCACAGCGGGCGGGCCCAGGGCCTGATGCGCCTGCAGAACCAGCGCGGGGGCCGCCTCAACTTCCAAGACATCAGGAAGCCAGTCAGTGACAAGTGGAGCAGCGGCCTCAAGGCCATGAAGTGCGCCTTGTTCCTGGAGAACCGCGTGAACCAGAGCCTGCTCCACCTGCACCAGCTGGCCACCGACAAGAGAGACCCCCACCTGCGCCACTTCCTGGCAACTCACTACCTCAGCCAGCAGGTGGCGTTCATCGGAGAGCTGGAGGGTCATGTCACCACCCTGAGCATGATGGAGGCCCCGGACGTCGACCTGGCAGAGTCCCTCTTTGACAAGCTCACCCTGGGCGACAGCGACAAGAACTGAGCCTGGATTGGACCTCCCCAGAGCCACGGGGTGACCAGAGCCCTGGTCACCGTGCCTGCCATGCAGACGGCAATACTGCCCTTGCAGAAGAAGTTCGCTTAAGTTTTTGGTTTTATGGGGTTTTCTTGGCAACAAGTGCAGGACTCTCTTTTCCTGGACTTTACGTTATCACTTAAGTTTTTTTCGTCCACTTTTTCCGTTTCTTCCAATAAAGTTATTTGGTTCCTAAAGAAATAAAGGTCTCTCCTTGGTTCCTGTGTGCAAATCGCTCACTTTTTAAAACAGGTATCCAGGAGGCTCTCCACCCACCCATGCCCCACCCACATGCAGCTCAGGATCTCCACAGAGGGAGGGAGAAGGCATTCCATGGGGCCCTGGAAAGTGCAAAATCCATCTTCCCCTTATAAACAATGTGGGTATATGGGGGGTGGTGAGGTGAGGCCCTGCTGAATGCGGGTGCCTGCGAATAGCAGGAGTATAAAAACACGGTATAAAAATCACAGTAGCGTTGCTTCTGGAGGAATGGGATGGGACAGGGATTAAAATAAAGGGTCCTTCAACTTTACCTGAAAACTCTGAGTTCACTAAAATATGTAAATGTTAGTGTTTGTTGATTCTGGGAAGCAAGATGGAGACCCCAGAAGCCAGCTTGGCAGGGTCCCTCTTTGACAAGCTCACCCTGAGCAACAGTGATAATGGTAACTGAGCCTCAGGCTGGCCTGCACACAAACATAGGGGTGACTCCCTAGTCACCATGCTGGACAGGCAGACTGCCCTTACAACATGTGCAAATGTAGGTGTTTTTACTGTACTCTTTCTTCCATTAAGGTAACATGGTACCCCAAACCCCAAATTACCTCAATAGAAGGACTGAAAAACATAAGGTCCAGGCTGAAGGTCAATTTGTGATATTGAATATCAAGTAGAATAAAGCTCTCTGAAGCTTAAGCCAAGTTACCCTGACTCTGGCTGCTTTGAAAAATGTAGAGGATGAGGACAGTTGAAGCTGAAAGACCAGTTAAGAGATCACTGTAGCAGCCCAGAGACACAATGGGGGCTTGAACTGCGGTGTTGGTACAGGAAATGAAGAGATGCAGACAAATTTCAGATGAACTGGATGAGTCTACAGGATCTGCTTTATGGACCAGAGGTGAGGAATGGGAAATGACGAAAATAATCTAGGCTCAAGTTTGGATTTGAACACCCTGGCTGATGGTCGTGCTATTTATTAATCTGGGGGTGTTTGCAGGGGGACTCGAGGGGCTGGGAAGGCGTGTCATGTAAAATCTGAGATGCCTATTAGATACCCAAGAGGAACTGTCATGCAGGTAGCCAGAAAAATGAATCTGGAGCTCACGGGGAAGTCAGGTTTGGAAAAATACATGTGGGACATATTAGCCTATACAATATACATAGATGGGTTGAGGTCATGGAGTAGATAAGCTCACCAGAAAGGAAGTAGAGAGTTTATGGCACAGGCGGCCCCAAACCCAGAGCAGCCAACACTCAGAGGATGGGATGAGACACTGGAACACCTAGAGAGCTGCTGGTCCCACTTGGACCACTGCCTCATTCCAGACCGTGGCCACCTGTGTCTGCTCAGAGTTTATCTCAAAATCAGCCTGTTCTTGCTCTCAGTGTGGTCTCTGCTTTCTCCCTTCTCGATGTGGAGAGGCGTGAGCCTATTACCTTGTCTTCTTGACTATAGGCAGAAAGACAATTATTTCCCAGTAAAAGGATTTCCCAAGGAAACGACAGACCTGCTTTTCTATGTTTGGTTTGGTTTTGTCTTTTCTTTTCCCCTTTGGAAACTCTTCCCCTCTCTCAGTCCATTCTCTATTTGAGCTGATGAAATCTGTTCCCATGTAAACCCTAAGGTTGTCTAGGTCTGAGAAAAAATACTCAAAACATATTGTTTCTTCTGTGTCGTGTATACTTTACAAAGGTCAGAGTTAGAAATTTTCAGACTTCGTATCCTATATTCAAAGACACATGAGTAGCTTTAGTCATTTTAGAGTTACTAGATTGCTTTTAACTTTTACTGAAATGTGAACAAGTTTAGCTAAGGAGTCATTTTTTTCTACATTTCCCTATAACTGTGCTTCAATACTGTCTTAAAAATGAGGATTATGGTCCTTTGAGTTTAGTTTCCAGAAAATGGTGTTGAATGGTATTTCCCCCTTTACTCTTTTTAGTCAAATTTGTTTTTTTTCACTCTTTCTCTGTCTGCTTTGAAGTCCCTGCTCTCTCTCTGATACAGTCTCTCTCTCTCTCTCTCTCTGTGTGTGTGTGTGTATATATATATATATATATATATATACACACACACACACATACATATATATATACTGTTCTCCTCTAGATACCAGGAAGCACAGGCTGAGCAGCTGTTTGTGAGTGTTTACAACTATAAATTGACTGAAGATCCTTCTTACTCTCCTGTTTTGGAGAAGCAGTTCGCTGTCTTGGATCCTTCACCACAGGTTGACTGGATTCAAATCCCAGTTGAGCCACTTACTAAATTGGGGGAACTTGGGCATGTTATTTCACTTCTCTGCACCTCAGTTTCCTCATATGTAAAATAGGGATGATAAAAGTGTCAACCCCATTGGAGACAATATTTGCAAATGATGTGACAGACAAGGGCTTAATATTCAAAATATACAAACAGCTCATACAAGTCAATAACAACAACAAAAAAATCAACCCTATCAAAAAATGGGCAGAAGACATTTCTCCAAAGAAGACATACAGATGGCCAAGAAGCACAGGAAAAGATGGTCAACATCACTAATTCTTAGAGAAATGCAAATCAAAAGTACAATGAGGTATCACCTCCCACCAGTTAGAATGGGCATCATCAGAAAATCTACAAACAACAAATGCTGGAGAGAGTTTGGAGAAAAGGGAACACTCCTACACTGTTGATGGGAATGTAAATTGATGCAGCCCCTGTGGAGAACACTCTGTAGGTTTCTTAAAAATCGAGAAATAGAGCTACAGCATGATCCAGCAACCCCACTCCTGGGCATATATCTGTATAAAACGATAATTCGTAAAGATACATGCACCCCAGTGTTCATAGCGGCACTATTTACAACAGCCAAGACATGGAAGCAACCTAAGTGGCCATCGACAGATGAGTGGATAAAGAAGATGTGGTATATGTATACAATGGACTATTACTCAGCCATAAAAAAGAATGAAAGAATGCCATTTGCAGCAACACGGATGGACCTAGCGATTATCATACTAAGTGAAGTTAAGTCAGACAGAGAAAGACAAATGTCATATGATATCACTTGTATGTGGAACCTAAAATATGACACAAATGAACTTATTTACAAAACAAAAGCAGACTCACAGACATAGAAAACAAACTTATGGTTACCAAAGGTGAAGGGGGGAGGCGGTATAAATTAGGAGTTTGGGATTCGCAGATACAAGCTACTCTACACAAAACAGATAAACAACAACGACCTCCTGTACAGCACAGGGAACTATATTCCATATCTTGTAATAAACAATAAGAAAAAAGAATATGAAAAAGAATACATATGTATAACTGAATCACTCTGCTGTACACCAGAAACATATTGTCAATCAACTAAATTTTTTAAAAGCCATCAAACCCATTGGGTTGCTGAGATTAAATGAGTTAATGTTTTCTAAATACTTACAACAGTGCCTGGCACATATAGGACATATATTATTTGTAAGCCACCATTTATCATCATTACCATCATTATCACTCACTTACTGCTAAGTTCGTTTGTGGTGTTTATGACTTGTTGATGAAAGGATTTCACCTTTATACTTTGCCACTAGGGGTCTCTCTTGCCTTTCGACCAACTGTGTCACTCTGCATATCAAGAAGGAGAAATCCTTCCCAGCTGCTTGGCTGCCAGTGGCTGCCAGGCTTCAGGAGGGTAGATGGCTGTTTTCAGTGCCCCAAGCTCAGGCCCAAGCCTGGAGGTGAGTTTTGCTGTGACAGCCCTCTGTGGTAAGTCCCCATTTGTCTCAACCAGCCTCCCCTTGAAATCGGCCCCTAGAACAACTGTTCTGCTTATTCTTCCCCGACCCAGGTGGCCTGAGCCTCCCTCCTCTTTCCATCCTGAACTACAGTCCACTCCTCAGAGGTGGCAAAGACTGAAAGGATGAAAAGCTAATCCTGATCCCACCCATCTTCTGGAGGTTTGGACCTGAAAAGGAGAGGAATGGGTGGATTGGAAGGGGAGAATGGCCAACAGGGCTACTGATGACATAATAACGAAAATTTAGGTCACCACGCACTGGATTGAGCACAGAGGTTCTCAAGCTTTGCCGCACCTTAGAGCCACCTGGGAGTTTGTAGAGCTCTCGATGCCCAGGCCACCTCCAGGACCAATTACATCAGTCTCAGGGGCAGGACCAAGACATCCCAGGTATTGAAAGCCAGTGCAAGCACCTTGCTACTCAAAATGTGGTCCCTGGACCCGCAGGACAGTGTCATCTGACACTTTGTTAGAAATGCAAAATCCCAAGCTCTACCTCAGACCTACTGAATCAGAGCCTGCATTTTAACAGGACCCAAGGTGATGAATAATAGGCACATTGAATTTTGCGTAGCATTCTTCAGCATCCTATTTGTTAAACGTGGTGGCTGCACCTTGGACTCGCCTGGGACGCTGGAAAACAACACTGATGCCTCGATTTAACCAACTCATTCAGCCATACCCTCATGTGAGTACCAGACCAAGCACAATAAAAACATACCAAGCACAATAAAAACCCGAACAACAATGATTGAACCAACAATTATCGATCACACACACATATTTACATACTAGCTTTTGCGCAATGTGCTGTTTTGTCACAAACTGGTGTTTTCAGAGTATGGGTTAGCAAACTACAGTCTGCAAGCCAAATCTGGTCCCCAAGGGTTTTGATAAACAAAGTTTTACTGGAACACTGCCACACCCAATCAGTTACCTATTGTCTGTGGCTGCATACGCACTAGCACTACAACTGCAGAGTCAGTCATTGCAACAAAGACCGTGGGGCCTGCAAAGCCTAAAACGTTTCAGAAAATCCTTGCCAAGCCATGTTTTACAGTAATTTGCCACAAGCCCCGAAGTCATCTCAAGCCATCAAATATTTTAAACTTTTCACCTGTCTTTATGCAGCTCTTTGTCTTTTCCCGTTTCCTTCCATTTTCTTGTCACTTTCAGTGAATATTCTAGAATGACTTGGATGTTTATAAGATTTTATACACATCCCTAACCCTCACATGCCCCAGAATTGTAGTTGTCACCTTCCAGACTGACATCTTTGCGTATTTCACAAAGTCAACCTGTCAACTTTCTTTGTGTCTACAGCTTCCTGGGCTCCACATGTGGCTTTGTTAATTAAGGACCAGCAGTCATCTCCCTTCTGGGAGCATCAGAGTGGGACTAGCCATTTTGAGTCTCCATAATCACACAGTCATCACACAAGCTGTTTAAAGTGTACTCATTTTTAAGTTACTGCAATCTATTCCAATCATTTTTCTTACTGTGAGTCATTTAAGTTTCATTAATATGCAAAGCGACTGCCTTGCCTGAGGAGGAATAGACTCCTTCCCTTTAATTTGTATTTTAACGTTTATTTTTTGGTAACATTACTTTTGGTTTACAACATGTTATATCTGATATTAACTAGGCCACATGCAACAAGGAGATCTATTCTCTTTTTTTTCTGTGCGCTAATTCCCTGGGCATGATTTTCTTTCTCCCCAAAGTTTAATTTTTCTATAAAGTTGATGGAGAAGTAAAAGTTCCACCTTAAAATATTTTTTAGAACCGTAATCCAAGAAATAAACCTAAAATAAAACATTCTAGGAGGCAGCATTCATGCAGCTTTGGAAATTTTTAGCCAAATGGCCCAATTAAAAGAGCCAAGAATTTTTAGCCAAATTCTTTCAACAAATTATCCTGGATTCTTTGAAGTTTTCTGTGCTATGCTTGGCACTAGGAATATAATATGACTCAGGCACAGTTCCTGCTCACAAGCGTGGTGCAAAAGATGGACACACAGAGAGATACCACCAATCTATCTGAGGAAGAGCTAAAAGAGGAGGCTTACAAGGTGCTCTGTGAGTGCAGGAGAGGAAAGGGGTCTAAGTCTTACCTGGGTCCTAGGCAACATCCGCTGTGGAGGTGACACTGAGTCTTCAAAGAGGAACTGGAGTTCTACAAGTGGAGAACAGTGGAAAGGGTATCTTAGCTATGTTCATTTACTGCAGAGGAGCCAACAGAGTGGGAAAGGTTACAAAGTCAGGAGTGGACTGGGATACAGTTAGTGAAAGAAGACCCAGAGGAGACAAGGGAGAGGCGGTGGATTTACGCGACACAGGAGGAGGGAGAGATTTTTCCCCTTTAAGGAACTCTACCAAAACTCCTCTCTCAAAAGGAATCACTGGCTTACTAATTCACGTTACCATGAGTCTCTTTTCAGCACTTGCTCTGCTTGATCATTCCGTAGTTCTTAACAGTGCCCTTCTTTTCTTACCTTCCTTGTCCTTTCGTGGTTTACCTAAGGTTTATCTAGAGAGAACTATGTAAAGCTAACCATCCTCCTGCATTCTGCTGTTGGCCTCTTCAACCCTTGCTCAATATATATTTCCCCTCCAATTCAGCCACATCCATGGGCCAGTCATATTCTCTCTCTCTCTCTCTCTCTCTCTCTGCCCCCACTCCCAGGTGCTTCCATTGACTATGACGTTTGCACAGCCATCTGTGAAACATCTCCTTCTGGATGTCCCCAGAAAACTCAGATTCCACAAGTCCCCAGATGAACTCACTGCCCCTTCACTAAACTCCCCCTAGATTTGACACACCTTCTGGGAGTCTCACGAGTAAAACATTTCCGAGTTGACCCTAGACGTCTGCTCTTACTCAGTCTGAACATCTCTTTCCTCTCCATTAGCTCTTCTCTTACCTGACACCCCCATCTTTTTCAGGCTCTAATCTACGATCTAACAACTTCCATAATCTCTGTATTTGTCAGGGTTCCTGGTGGCAAATCACAAAATGGGACCCTAGCTAATCAAAACAGAACAGGCATTTATAGAAGGATGTCTGGAATATTACTCTGCCATAAAAAATGCAATAATGCCATTTGGAGCATCATGGATGCAACTTGAGGTTATCATACTAAGTGAAGTAAGTCAGGAAGAGAAAGACAAATACCATATGATATCACTTATATGTGGAATCTAAAGTAGGACACAAATGAACCTATCTATGAAACAGAAACAGAATCACGGATGTAGAAAACAGACCGGTGGTTGCCAAGGGAGAGGGGATGGGGAAGGGATAGAGTGGGAGGCTGGGGTTAGCAGATGTAAGCTTTTATATATAGGATGGAGAAACAACAAGGTCCTACTGCATAGCACAGAGACCTATATTCAATATCCTATAATAAACCATAATGGAAAAGAATGTAAAAAAAAAGGAAATATATATATATATATGTAGAGCTGATTCACTTGGCTGTACAGCAGAAATTAACACAGCACTGTAAATCAACTACACTTCACTAAAATATATATATATACAAACAAAAAGGAAACATGGTGCTTGCTAACCAGAGGGGAGGTCAATACTTGTCCCATTCTTGTTTGGCCTCTGCCTGTGGCAGTTCAGTACACTACGTGCTCTGTGCTGCCATGGTTATTCTAAGAGGAGACCAAAGGCTGGCCTATGGAAGAGGAGAAAGTGGACTAGCAGCGGAAGGAGAAAAGTGGGCACCGAGGCCAGGAGATGAAGACCGGAGAGAACCAGAAGCAGCGGGGTTTGGACAGAAGCTGGGCGAGCAGTCATCACTGCAGCCTCGGGGAAAAGGAAGGGACAGAGACCGACCTTCTCTGACTCCTACAATTGACTTGTTCTTAGTAATAACAATGACGGCGGTGATGGGAGGATTTGAGGGTATTCGTTTTATATATCCAGGGTCTGTGCTTTTAGCTTCTCTCCGTTGCTCTTCACCAGAGACTGCATTTTCTTTCTTTTGGTTCGGCTGTCTGGGCTTGTAGTTCCACCCAGAGGGACTGCTTCTGATCACCTGTCACCTATTCCAGGGGGGACCCAGGATAAACTCCATGGTAACGGCTGAATGCAACGATAGGGAGGATCACGGCTATCTTCTTTGCCAAGTCACGGGAACCCTTGGGGGTTGACTAACCAGGCAGAGTTACTCTGGAGCAACTACGGAAAACAAAGAGTGTGTCTCCACTCTCTGGGTCCACACCCCGGGTTTTGGAACACAAGCCCATTCAAGAAGGAACTCCACAATTCTGGCATATTCAGGGAAAAATCATTTTTAAGCTGTTCCACTGACTTTGTGAACCACCGCCACCCTCCTTGGAAGCCAACCAACAGCAGTATAAGGTGAGCAGTTGACAGCATAGGTTTTGGCATCACGCACACCTAAGGTAGACTGTGTCTCAGCTACTAAGTTCTGTTGCGTGGTATATTCCTCCAGGCATACATGTCAATACCTCATTGAGCATCCTGTGAAGAATCCACTCTCACAGGAGCAGCTGAGGGCAATGCAGACTTTCTTAAGATTCCACAGTGGAGATCAAGAAGGAATTTATAACATGCTACCCAAAGTAATCAACTTTAATATCTCTGACATTTATCTTCTCCCAAATCCCTTCTTAGCCTTCTTTGATACAATGATTTTCTCTCTGTCCTTCCTCCATACAGTGCCCAGCGTCATTGGCTCCATTCTTGTCATCCTCACCCCTACTTATTTTCTCTTCCATCTTGCTACGCAGCGTCCCCTCCAGATCTCTGGCTCGGAAATATAAAAAGCTCTCCAGTTAACAGGACCTTTTCAGAAGGCAACTGGGATTACGTGCTATTAGTTGCAAGAAGCAGAGGGAATTATTTCTTATGTCTCATCTTTGTGTAAAGGACCTTTCCTTAACTGGTATTTCTTTCTGTGTTTCCACTTCTTTCCTTGAGAAAGAAACACATGGGAGCAACACAGCTAGCTTCTCTCTGCTCCCTTGTCCATTCCTCTTCAGGGATGAAAGAGTAACTTTTCTAATCAGAGACAGTAGGAAAAGGAACACAGTAGGTCTGTGTGGCAGCCCTGGAGGGGTGCCACTCGGATCCCCCTTCCAGAAAGAACTTGACAGTGAGTTGCAACAAGTGAAGTTAGTTGACAGCCTCCAGAGTTTGAAAGCCATGTTCTTCTTCTTGGGCAGCCCCAACCAATGACTGAACATAGCAGGAGTGCCGAGGCCTGGCATTTCAGCCCAAAGTGGTACCCCTTTAATAGACAGTGCTTGCTGTGGAGCTCCCCAATGGGTTGGCAGACATTTTGTCAAAGGTGCATTGAGATCCCAGGCTCTCCTGCCCAATTGTGCTTTCTCCTTCTTCTATCTTTCAAAACTTTATGTCTCAATAAAATTTTTGCACTCATGTGTCTCAGAGTCTGCCTCTCAGAAGACCCAACTAACACAGTGTGGCTCTTTAGCTTTACCCCTTCTGTCCGTCTGTCTCTCTCTCTCTCTACCCCGCCACCCCAAAGATTCACCCTCTCTCACAAACTCCCTGTGGTAAGTTCCCCAGGAAAGGTTTCCCCCTGCAAGTGGGAGGCTGCGTTCTCAGACATGCTGTCAGGAAGGGAGGTTCTGGGGGACTCATTATGGCCATATGTTCCGTTTCATTGTACAATTCAATCTTAGAGTGACAAACCTGATATTTTTCTCTCTTATCTATTTGATTCTCGTGTCTTATGTCTCAACTGGTTTTTGGCTCAAGAGGGAAACAAAGAGCTGATTTATTTATTCCCTTGACTCACTCCAACATGAATAGAAAAAAAAATTCTTACCTGTAATTTGGAATACTTGTCATTAACACAACATTGTAAATCAACTGTACTTCAATTAAAAAATAATAATAATAGAAAAAATGTCAGTGGGCAATTGTGGGCCACATTTGAGGTGTTGGTTTAGTTAAGCCACATAACTAGTAGTTAATCTACTAAACAATTATTTGAGACCTATTATGTGTTCCAAAGTGTTGACAGGGGAGGGGGGAATAAAACACTGTGCAGCCCTCACAAAAGTACACTCTCGTTGGAAATAAGCATATAGAAAGAGTAATGGCTATTAGTTGAATTGACCAAGGGAAACTAGGTCGGGAGAAGGGGGTCAAACACCTTTCCCTAAAACGTCCTTCAGTCCAACAAGGAAAGGCAATGCACATCTCTTCTTTACCTTGACAATGAGCTATTGATCTTTCCCACTGAAAAAGGATGGAAAACCACCTCCATATGCAGAAATGTCATCTATAAGTCAGAAGTACAGTACTGAAATCAAGGGTAACATAAAAGGCCATAAGCAAAATGAAAAGACAACTCACAGATAGGGAGAAAAGATTTGAAAATGAAATAACCGACGTGGGATTAATCTCCAAAATTTACAAAGAGTCCATGCAGCTCAATGTCAAAAAAAACAAACAACCGAATAGAAAAATGGGCAGAAGACCTAGACATTTCTTCAAAGAAACGTACAGATGGCCAAAAAGCACATGAAAAGATGCTCAACATCTCTAATTATTAGAGAAATGCAAATCAAAACTACAAGGAGGTATCACCTCACACCAGTCAGAGTGGCCATCATCAAAAAGTGTACAAACAATAAATGCTCGAGAGGGTATGGAGAAAAGGGAACCCTCCTACACTGTTGGTGGGAATGTAAATTGGTACAACCATTATGGAGAACAGTATGGAGGTTCCTTAGAAAACAAAATAGAGAACTACCATAGGAGCCAGCAATACCACGGTGGGCATACATCCAGAGAAAACCATAATTTGAAAAGATACATGCATCCCAATGTTGACTGTAGCATTATTTACAATAGCCAAGACATGGAAGAAAGCTAAATGTCCATCGACAGAGGAATGGATAAAGAAGATGTGGTACATATGTACAATGGAATATTACTCAGCCATAAAAAAGAATGAAATAATGCCATTTGCAGCAACATGGATGGACCTAGAGGCTGTCGTACTGAGAGAAGTAAGTCAGACAGAGAAAGACAAATATCATATGATACCGCTTACATGTGGAACTTAAAAAAAATGGTACAAATAACTTATTCACAAAAGAGAAACAGAGTCACAGATGTAGAAAACAAACCTATGGTTACCAGCAGGGAGGGATAAATTGAGAGACTGGCATTGACATATACACACTACTATATATAGAACGGATAACTAATAAGGGTCTACTGTATAGCACAGGGAACTCTATTCAATACTGTGTAATGACCATACAGGAAAAGAATCTTTAAAAAGAAAAGGATGTATGTGCAACTGATTCACTTTGCTGTACACCTGAAACTAACACAACATTGTAAATCAAATCAAATCAAATCAAGGAACATGTGCCATGGGAAAAAAACAAAAAACCCCACACACATTTCTCTTATAGTTCTGTAGGTCCGAAGTCTAACACAAGTCTCACTGGGCTAAAATTAAGGTGGATTCAGGATTTAATTCCTTCCGGAAGCTCCAGGGTAAAATCTGTTTCTTTGCCTTTTTCAGCTTCTAGAGGCTTCCAACATTCCTTGGTTTGTATCCGTCTTCCTCAGTCTTCAAAGTCAGCAATGCCCATCTCTATCACTATTCTTCCACAGTTACATCTTCCTCTGACTATTAACTGGGAAAATCTCTCCTCTTTTACGAACCCATGTGAATACATTTTGCCCACCCACAAAATCCATGACAATCTCCCCATTTCAAAGCTCTTAATTTAATCACACAGACAAATTCCCTTTTGTCATGTAAAGTAATATATTCACAAATTCCAGGGATTAGGGTGTAAATATCTTTGGGGGGACATTATTCTGCCTACCACATGCTACTTTTTTTTTCCTGTTTTAATTGAAATATAGTTGATATACAATATTACCTAAGTTGCAGGTGTACAATGTAGTCATTCAGTTTTTAAAGGTTATGCTCCATTTATAGTTGTTATAGAATATTGGCTATATTCCATGTGTTTTACAATATATCCCTGTAGCTTATTTTATATATAATAGGTTGTGCCTCTTTTTTTTTTTTTTTTTTTTTTTTGCGGTACACGGGCCTCTCACTGTTGTGGCCTCTCCCGTTGCGGAGCACAGGCTGCAGACGCGCAGGCTCAGTGGCCATGGCTCTCGGGCCTAGCCGCTCCGCGGCATGTGGGATCTTCCCAGACCGGGGCACGAACCCGTGTCCCCCGCATCGGCAGGCACACTCTCAACCACTGCGCCACCAGGGAAGCCCTGGATTTATTTCTTTATAGAATATGTACAGTCTGTTTCTTTTATAAAGTAACTTGCAGTGGAGATGGTAGACAGGCACTTGAAAAGATGCTCAACATCGCTAATCATCAGGAAAATGCAAATCAAAACCACAATGTGCTATCACCTCACGCCTGTCAGAATGGCTGTCGTCAAGAAGCACAGAAATGACAAATGTTGGAGAGGGTGTGAACAAAAGGGAACCTTTAAGCTTCGGATTGCCTAGGCACCCACTTCAAAGACAGCTATCTTGAATAAACACACTGCCTGCTACAGGACTAGAGGAAGAGCCAGGCGGCCCCGCCCCAGAAGCTTCGTTTTGCAGATCTCTGGTCGACTTAGATAACTCACCGTTTGACCACTTGTTTTTCCCTTCCTGAGTTTTAATTCCCACCCGTATGTTTTAAATTCGCCAACAAAGAGTGAGCCTGTGAAACCCTAGGCACCCCATCCTAGACTCCACTAAAGACAGAACCCCAGGCCCACTACCTTTCTGCCGCAACCTCGCTGGGTGGCCCCAGGTGTACCATGTATCCTTCAGGATTTGTGAGTAATAATCCTTGGTTTTCTTTTTTGTTTTTCCAAAGTTCCCTGATGGCTGTTGCCGTCATAAGAACCACAAGGGCGGGTCCAATCACAACACTGGCTCTGAAAGGGGAAATGTCTGTGAGGGCCCACCTCAGGCCCAGGTGAGTGCCCCTAGGCTTTTCTAGCCAATAGATCACTATTGGTAGGTTGAGACCAGCACAAAACAATTGGCCTTGTTGGCAGGATTGCATGATTGCCTGTGCAGTTAATCCAGAGGAATACCCGTTAGCTGCGACTGGCTTACGAGCTGACCAACACAGGTGGGGAACACCACCTGGGAACGGAACACCGCTTGCTGCAGGTCTGCCATGCTGCTACGTGCTTTTGCGTATTGCCTCTGTCGTGTGTTGCCTGCGGTATCCATGCCAAAATGTCACTGCTGCCATAATAATTCAATGAGCTCCCCAGAGCAGCCGTGATCAAGGCCATACGGTCTAATGAGACAGTCAGACCACTAATTAAAAAGGCCTTAATTGACCATTAATGTACACGAGGGTCCTCCATGCCTCCTGCTGTGCAAAAGTGGCATGATCCAATGGCTTTGTCATTTCCATCACCACAGTGACCCAAATGACTCCCTGAATTTCCAACCCTGAAGAGGCCCCATCTGACCCTAAGTCCAGAGAATTCTTTTTACAAGGCGCCCCCCTAATTACAGGGCAGCCCTACTACATTTCGAGGGGATTCCTGAAACCATCCATCAGGCAACTGGAGGGCACTGACATGGCTGCCAGACACACAGGAGATTGCTGCCCAGATGCCCCAATACGTCACACTCAAGGCCCTCCATCACCACTGCTCCAGAAAGGTCTCCCTCGAACAAATTTCCCTCAATGGAAAGGGTTCCCCACTCCCTTCCTAATAAACCTCTGGTTTAATTGTGTCCCTTATGGGAATACACAGGCAAGACCTCTACTGGGAGTTAGGAAAACCTGGGGTTCCTGGCTACTTAACCTCAGGACAGCCACTCTCTAAACTCCAGGCCCCGAAACTCACATTCTCCCAGCTACGGCCCTCTTCCGCCATCCATCCTCTAGCCCCAAGCCCGTCCCCGCTACCCCCTCTGCCCCCTTCCCTAACCTCCAGGACTGGCAGCCACTTAAGCTCCTACCCTAGGAAATCAGCCGCTCCCAGGGGCTTGTCCCACCACCTGGGAACAATTACCCCTGTACCATTCTGGTGGCCCATTAGGACAATAAAAATGCACAGTCCTTTTTGGCCCTACTAGACATGGGGACCCAAGTCACTGTCATTCTAGGCAATCCCTCTGTATCCCCTTTTACCTACAGGGCATTGCTGGTAAAACAATCAAAGCTTCACAAACCTATTCGCATATCACGACTGGGACCCTTCACCTCAAATGGCTTCCTCTGGTGGTGGCCCCCCAGCTCGTTCTTTCCTATTATAGGCATGGAGGTACTGACACAACACCGTGCCACATGGAATAAGCCCAAGTTCTTGGCCTTCCTGGTGGGACTCTCCAAATGGACGCCAGGGACTCTTCCTCCCCTGGTCAAGATGGTAAACATTCCCCAAGAGCGACTTAAACAGGACACTGAAGGCCTACGCCCTGTCAATAAAGATATGCTTGAGAGTGGAGTCATGAAGCCACCATCTCCCCGTTCAGTAGCCCCATCTGGCCAGTACTTAAGCCAGCCAGCAACCAAAGGCACCTCACCGTTGACCATCAACACCTCAGTGGCTCAGGTTCCCCAGTAAGGCTCCAATTCCTAATAATATAGAACTGACTGAGGATGTTCCTAATAATATAGAACTGACTGAGGATGTACAGTCGGCCCAAGGAGCGTCCTCTGTGTTCACTGACCTACTAACATGTTCTATTCTGTTCCCATCTTGGAGGAATCCCAGGCTCCGTTTGCTTTCACTTTTGAAGGGGGCAGATTATACATTTACGTGCTTCCCAGTGGGATACTGAAACGGCCCTGCAACCACACATAACCTCTGCCACCAGGACTTAAGCACCTTACAGTTGGAAAGGTGCCGTTTTGGGCATTATACTGATGACATTATGCTCAGGGTTCCTCTGAGAAAGCAGTATGGGCAGATTTGCATCCCTTCGCACACCACCTGGACCTCAAGAGCCAAGGCCCGGCCTCATCTATCTTGTTTCTGGGCATCATCTAGTCCTCTAAGGGCTGAGAAATTTCCCCAACAGGCAAACATCAATTACTCACCATTAAACCACCCACTACACTCAGACAAGCACAACACCTATTAGGCCGTTTCATGTTCTGGTGGCAACACATCCCTCATCTCGCCCTATCGTATATGCAATCACACGCAAGTCACCCACCTTCCGCTGGGGCAAAGCCCAACAGGTGTGCTTTGCAAGGCGGCCAGCACGCAGTCCAGCAAGTCTTACCTTTAGTCCCCACTGGCTCCACATTCCATGTCAACTGGCCTCCTGGAGTCTCGGGACCAAACAGGAGTCTACCTGGCTTCCTATGGGGTTGTGGACTAAGCACCTACCCCAGCGGCAGGCCCGTATCCTCCCCTTGGGCACCAGCTTTCGGCAGCCTCTTGGGCTCTTTTAGGAACTGAGCCCCAGCCAGCCCGCACCTGGTATCACTCTGAACACAAGTCCTCAAGTGCCCTGGGTTAGAGATGCCTCTTAAGAGAAAAGCTCAGCACGGCCACTGATGCCTCCTTGGTCACAGGGAAACGGTACCTTCAGGGGAGGGCTAAACCTGAGGTCAAAGGCCTTTCCACATGACAGGAGGATGTGCTTTCCCCCATGCTCAGCCCCTTGCCGGAGAGCCTCGAGAAGGGACAGCCCCCACCCCCACCCCACCCCGCTTTCTCCTCCTGTGGCTACTTGGGGAGCCCCTTGGGACCAACTGTCTGAAATGGACAGGGAGTTAGCGCTCTTCTCCAAGGGCGCTGCCATCACTGCATGCCACGCAGCTCGCTGGAGGGCTGCGTCATCCACCCGGCCTCGGGCACCTTTCTGCTCCAGGGGGACACTCCTGGCTCAGCCCAACTGGCAGAACCTGTAGCTGTTCAGCCCTTAAGGAGGCCACAAAAAAGGGCCTTTCACAGACTCCTGGGCTGTTGCTAACAGCCTTGCAGTTTGCTCTGGCCAATGGCTAAGGGACACTCTTCTCATACGAGGCAAGGCCATCTGGGGCTCCAAGGTACGCAAGGAACTAGGAGAATCCCCACCCCCTCTCATCAATTCTCACGTTTCTGCTCACGCTAACCGCTCCACACCTGAGGCCACTTTTAGGAATACTGCGGTCAGACCCCCTCACTCAGCCCTCCACTCTCGGCCCCGTAGATGCCTCAGGGTACCGACCCTTCTCCCCAGCTGTGAAAGGGACCCGCACAACCTCAGGTCATCGGGGAATTCGTGCCTTAACAACTCGTGCTCGTGCGAGGGGACGCCCCCCCTCCTCGGCGGCAGCCAAGGTGGTGATAGATGAGCGCGTTCTCTGCACCCAAGCCAAGCAACGGGGACCCACTCCCCCGGGGAGACCGACCGTACTCCCGCTCTGCTGGGGCTTCCACATAACCCATCACCGTCACGGATACTTGACACGAGGCTTCTCTTGGTGAACTCCACCCACAATTCCTCCCCAAAACAGGTAATCTCTTTCCTTACTACCCTCACTGCTGTTCCCTTCAGATCGCCAACCATTGCTGACTCTGACCAGGGCGCCCACTTTACCTCTCAGGAGATTCAACAGTGGGCTCTCTCACCCAGCATTCTTCCAAACTTCCATCTAGGTTCCCGCCCCCAGGTGGCTGGCCTCATCAAGCATCTTAATGACCTTCTTAAAGAGACACTACTTAAATGATTTTCAAGCAAGTGGTTCTCGAAATGGAGGGAACTCTTGCCGCAGGCCCTCATCTTGCTTAATTCTCACCCCCTGAGCCTTTATACCCCTCATACCAATTAGTACACAATTATCACACACCCTCCAAAATGCCACTTCGGGTCATTTCTGGCAGGTCTCGAGCTTTCACACTCTAGCACGATGCCCTTTAAATTTTGACCTCTGACTCCACTTCCCTGTGCTGCTATGATTTTCTTTTTAATCATCTAACCATCGGCTTCCCTCTGATATAGCCCGACCGAGGGCAGAGAGTCCAATATGGTCCCCTCACCACTGAATGCCCCACAGGCCACAAGCCCACCAAGTCAGTGCGAGATCATCTCTTTGGAGATCCTGCCAACGGTGACGACTCTCCAAAAGCAGCCACCTCCACACCGGCCGCTCTCACCAAATACAGTGGCTACAAGAGCTGCCTAATGAAACTGAACGCCCCACCTACCTTAGAGGAAGTACCAGCCATCGCCTCGGGACCAACCAGTGGCGCACTTTGGGGGTCTGAAAGAGGGAAAGGAGCTCTGCTTGGTGGACACAGGCCACATTGGGGGATGAGAACATGCCGAGCAAGCTACGAGTCGTGGCCTGACCCCACGCCAGACAAGGCGACCCTGTACTTTCCCCCACCAAGCAACCGCGCTCAGCCATTAAGCAATACACAGATAGCTCATCCAGAAGGACCCTGACCCAAGCTCCTTCAAACGTCAGCGCTCCATCTGGTGACGGCTATTCTTATTGCTTTGTACCGTCTGGGTGATAGGGTTGCTGGTAGAGCCCTTGGGCCTAACCCTCACCCAGATATACTGCTGTAAAAACACTGCTCCGGCCCACAGTAGCACCACAGGGTGGAAAAGCAGGGAATGCTGGCGAGCCCTGTTGGAAGGGCTCAGGCTAGTGTGCCACTGAGTCTGAGCGGCAAAGGGATCGCATCCCTTTATAGGCAAGGGGCCCCTGGAAGCAGTGTCTAAATGACACTTGCCCAATTTCAACATCAAACAGTGCTACAAGCTAACTGGCCCTATGATGGCTCGTACATAAAACCCACCTGGGTACAGGGACTGTGCTTCCAGGATTTGTCCACTGGTTGCCCTCATGGGTTGAGCCCAGGAATGCCTAAGTAGCATCCATAAGATCTCCCGTAGCCTGGGATATAAATGTGCCCAGAATCTTTATGTGCTTGGATGAGCTCCTCCTCCGGGAAGGAAAGGACAGCAACCCACTCTGTTGCTAAATGTGCCCCTGATGACCCCAGAGAGCTCTTAACATTTTGTTCCACTAGCAGCAGGCGTCAGATGTGCAGCTCGGTCCTCGGGGAAGCCTCTAAGTTATATCAGGTTAGCCTATGCCCAGCCCATGATCAATACCCCAACTGCATAGCCACGTGGGAGCATGCACCCGCCCCTGGGTGGCCACCACTCCAGAGGACCTCACCTCTGAGTGAGACAGACTCACTGCTGGAGAGGATACCATTCCAGACAATACCGCCCCACCCAAGAGTTCACCGCTGGAGATGCCTATGCGTCCTATACCAGAGATGACACCCCAGGGCCACGGCACCAGCTGGAGGCCTAGCTGCTCACCCAGGTGGCCCGACTTCCCAGTTTATATTGCGGAACGCTGCCATGCAGATTCAGACTTTCCAGAAACAGTGGAATAAACGCATTGCCCCGATGGCATTGGGGGACAACCTACTATGATATGATTTTGCAGAACTTGCTAAGTCCTTGCTGGCTGACCCTACCCTATACCAAGAGGCTCGTCAGACTGTGAGTTTGTCCCCTGCCGACAGCAGGACAGCACTGTATCATATTTCCCCACGGAAGCAGGCCACGGTGTGCGCTCCAAACCAGACAGCTCCCCGCCTACAAATGACTGAAGGCTGTTAACGTCCTCACCACTAACTCAGATGCTTCAGCATCACAGGGGGGACTGTCCTGTAAGCAGCTGACTTAGGATTTTTTTTTTTTTTCTTGTAATGAAAGTGCCTGAGCTTAAGCTTCGGATTGCCTAGGCACCCACATCAAAGACAGCTATGTTGAATAAACACACTGCCAGTTACAGGACTAGAGGAAGAGCCAGGTGGCCCCGCCCCAGAAGCTTCCTTTGTTTCGGAGATCTCTGGTCCACTTAGGGAACTGACCATCTGACCACTTGTTTTTCCTTTCTGGCATTTTCATTCCCGCTCATGTTTTAAATTCACCAATAAAGACTGAACCTGGGAAACCCCAGGCATCCCATGCTAGACCCCAATAAAGGACCCCAGGCCTGCACACGTACTCTCGTTTTACCCATGACCTCGCTGTGTGGCTCCACGCGTGCCATGTGTCCTCCAGGACCTGTGAGCCATAAACCATGTTTTTTTTTCAAAGTTCCCTGATGGTTGTCACTGAAGTGCGTCTTGCAATCATAATACGAACCGCAAGGTGGTGGTGGTGGTGGGCGGGTCCAATCACAATACTGGCTCCCAAAGGGGAAATGTCTGGGAGGGCTGCCTCAAGCAGTATGGCGCATGTGAGGGCCCCAGGCATTTCTGGACAATAGCGTCACTAACTGAGGGGCTGAGCCCACCCCCAAGACTTGTGTTGTTTACCTTCCTCCTGTAGCGGTTCTTCTTCACCCCTCCTTGGGCCAAACGGAGCATCTGAGAAGCAGTCAGTAATCGCAGGACCACAGCTAGACTAGAAGGCTCCACAAGGGAGCCACAGTCTCTGGCCTCATGGGACAGAGGAATCATTAGAACTCCTTCGGGATTAAGAAGTACAACTGAGGTATTGGATTTTTGAACAACACGTGCTCAATCATAAAATAACAGTCAGGAAAGCACTGAGGACCAGTGATGATCCCCACTGCTCTTTGTGCTCGTTTCTATAAGAAATGGGTCTGAGTCCACTGCTGGCCACTAAATGCACAACATGGGTGGTTTTCTGACCTCTCAGCCCTACCCCTCCCCGCCCCACCCGATTAAAAATTCAGGTGTGAAGAATTAGGGTCCACATTGGAGAAGTGTGGTTTAGTTACGCCAAAGAGGTACACAGAACCAGTGAGCAATTTTGGCGGATTTACGTGCATCACACTGTGGAGAGAGGGAGACGGGTGGTGATCTTCATAAGACCTCACAAAGTACACTCTGGTTGCAAAGAAGCATACACACGTGTCAATGGTTATGTGGAGAATCGACCAAGGGACAGGAGTTTGGGAGAGAGGTGCTCAATAATTCTCTAGAAAACTGATTGTAGTCTACGTGGAAAGGCAACCCAGGTCTCTGTTCTAACCCTAGGATGAAATATTGATGACCCCCATTGAAAGAGGATGAGAGATCACAAACTGAAGAGGAAATGTCACCTATCCATGAGACCAGCAGAATGTAAATCACGAACAACCCAGCTGGAGGGGTTGGCCAGGAGGCACAGGACAGGAGTGATGCCCAGCTTCAACGCCCTCGTCCCGGCCGTGTTCAGGGGCTTGGCGGCCTGCTGAGGAAAAGTTTTGTTCCATCTCAAACTGTGGTTCTTCATAAATTTTAAAAAATTTACTTAAGCTTCTTTCCTAGTAGAAGCTGAGCAAGAAGAAACTGTCCTGTATGGCTGGGTACGGGAAAGCTGGCCTCGCTGAAGGTCAGGACTGTGCCGAAAAGGGGGGCAGGGGGGTAACTGAGCTGCTACACAATCAGAACAGCTGTCTGTCTGCACCTCTTTGTTCTCTCATTATGTAAACCTGGGAGAGGCCTCAAGAAACCACATGACACAGTGTCCTGTGTATACCCCATTTTATTGACTGAGGTCACTAGGGGTGTAGCTGAGAGTCAGATCTGACTTTACTCCAGTTTCCACATCGTCTTGCACGAGAAGTTTATATCGCAGACTTCAGTATCCTCGTGTGGGAGATGATAAAAACAATCCTCCCTCACGGAATGGCGAGGATTAGTGAGAAGGCAGGGAATCACCGGGTCTGCTGAGGACTCATCAAATCTTTCACTGGGACTGGTGCCCTGGTCCCATTGGTTAACCGGTGCTCACTGCGGCCAGGCTCCCGAACCCTGGCCTTCATGGAGAGCACTGCCAGGCAACCCTGCCCCAGGGACTCCAGAGGCTGCGTTTGGGAGCTGAAGCCATTTTCCACCCCCACAGATGTCTCAAACTGGTTGTTCCAGGCCTTTCTGAGCCCACTGTTGTTGCTCCTTTCTCTCTCTCTCCTCTTTTCCAAAGGCGAGGAACTGCTCAGCAAATGTGGTGCTAAGCGCCCGGCGTGCTCTGTGGTGGAGGAGACACACACAGGTCTGGGACTCCCTCCAGTCTACAGCCCTCACACTCCAACACGGAAGGCTAACTGGGACAATCCCTGGACCATCTCCCTAGCTCCGCTGCCAGCTCTGGACCAGTATCCTCCTCTTCGGGGGAGCTGCCCCACACAAACACATCCTCCAGTTATGTGGTTCCGGGGCCGCCCCCGTTCCTACCTGACCCACATCTCCCTCACCATAGCTGACTGGTTCAGGGGTCAGCCAGTCCCAGTCCCACCCCTTATGCCTCCTGTTGTCGGCTTAAGGCCGGGCACCTGAGGACCAGCCTGGGTTTGTTCCCCAGCACTGAGGGAAATGGAAAAACTTACTCCTTGTGCTTCATGGGTCTTTGAGGGATTTTTCATTCCACTCTCCAGGAGGGAAAAAGGGAGCAGGACTGATATATATTATTGGTGAATTTAGCAAAAGAAATAAGAGCATGACGATTCGGCTCTATCTAGACTGTTTAACTTTGGGATCTGCATTTGCACCAAGAGGAAATGCTATAAGCTTACAACGGCTTATAACCTGTAGTCATCCAGAACTTCCTTTGGGGAACTAGTCAGGGTAGGCTAACTGCTGTCACAAATATCCCAAGTCTTGCTGGCCTAAGACAGTACATTTTTATTTTTTGTTCTGACTAAGATCCAGTGCACAGTGGTGGTGCAGGCGATGGGGTGATAGTCTCCTTATGTCATTCAAAGGCTCAGGAAGGGAACCCATACGAGAGCAGGTTTCAGATAACCGCAGACCCGCTCAGCAGAAGAGGAAGAAACAAAACAGAACGACACAATCTATTACAGAAGAGATACACGAAAGTCTTCTAATGTCAGAAAATGCCAAGCTTATTGGCACTTGGGATGCTCCCTATCTTACCTACAAGCTCCACACCATGTACCCCGAATAGAAAAGACTCCCTAACTGACACACTGAGCCCCTCCATTCAGAGGAGAAGTCTCTTATGAAATGGGCGTCCCAACTGTAGATCAGATCCATGCTAGTTACCTTGGCTGATCACATGACTCCTTTACTCCCAGATACGAATGGACAAATGTTTGCCAGATATTTGAGGAAAGTCAAAGAGAAGATCATGATGAACAAACAGAACTATTTCTGGAGAAAAAAACAACTATAATACAGGAAACGGAAGAGAACAGTACCAAAAATTACAAATTCATATTCTCAGAATTTTAAGGGAGACAATGGGTTTATAAAATGAGAACACGGTGCTATAAGAGGGTACAATTAGAGAACAAGAGAAAGTCCTTGGAAACAAATACTTTTGCAAAGTTAAAAACTTAATAGATACCTGGTGCGCAGGTCAAAGTCACCCTGCCTCACCCAGGCTGTGATGGAACGTGGCAGCAGCGTTCGTGCCCCGCCCACCCCACACGACCACTTCCGGTAACAGAACCGCAAGCCCAGCGCCTACCTCCCGTAACGGACCCCATTTCCGGTCTGTCCCAGAGCGGCCGCCCTCTTCGACCACACGGGAGAGCTCCGAGGCAGCGACTGCAGGCCCCGCGGCTCCGCCTTCACCTTGGCCTTCACGCCCGCCACGATGCCCGAGCCGTCCACCATGAAGCAAGCGCCGCCCTCGCAGGGGCGCTGGAACTACCACCCCGACTGCGAGGCCGCCGTCAACAGCCATTTCACCCTGGAGTTCCACGCCTCCATGTTCTGCCTGGACGTGGCCTTTTACCTCCGCCGCAATGGCGACGTGCCCTTCAAGTACTTCACCTGGTTCTTCGTGTACCGCTCCAGCGAGCACAGCTCGCAGGTCTGGAACCTGATACGCCTGCAGAACAACCGCAGGGGCCGCCTCGACTTCCACGACATCGGGAAGCCAGTCAGTGACAACTGGAACAGCGGCCTCAAGGCCATGAAGTGCGCCTTGTTCCTGGAGAAGTGCGTGTACCAGAGCCTGCTCTACCTGTACCAGCTGGCCACCGACAAGAGCGACCACCACCTGTGCCACTTCCTGGCAACTCACTACCTCAGCCAGCAGGTGGCGTTCATCAGAGAGCTGGAGGATCATGTCACCACCCTGAGCATGATGGGGGCCCCGGACGTCGACCTGGCAGAGTCCCTCTTTGACAAGCTCACCCTGGGCGACAGCGACAAGAACTGAGCCTGGATTGGACCTCCCCAGAGCCACGGGGTGACCAGAGCCCTGGTCACCGTGCCTGCCATGCAGACGGCAATACTGCCCTTTCAGAAGAAGTTCGCTTAAGTTTTTGGGGTTTTTTTTGTTTGTTTGTTTTTTGCAACAAGTGCAGGACTCTCTTTTCCTGGACTTTACGTTATCACTTAAGTTTTTTTCTTCCACTTTTTCCGTTTCTTCCAATAAAGTTATTTGGTTCCTAAAGAAATAAAGGTCTCTCCTTGGTTCCTTGTGCAAATCGCTCACTTTTTAAAACAGGTATCCAGGAGGCTCTCCACCCACCCATGCCACACCCACATGCAGCTCAGGATCTCCACAGAGGGAGGGAGAAGGCATTCCATGGGGCCCTGGAAAGTGCAAAATCCATCTTCCCCTTATAAACAATGTGGGTATATGGGGGGTGGTGAGGTGAGGCCCTGCTGAATGCGGGTGCCTGCGAATAGCAGGAGTATAAAAACACGGTATAAAAATCACAGTAGCGTTGCTTCTGGAGGAATGGGATGGGACAGGGATTAAAATAAAGGGTCCTTCAACTTTACCTGAAAACTCTGAGTTCACTAAAATATGTAAATGTTAGTGTTTGTTGATTCTGGGAAGCAAGATGGAGACCCCAGAAGCCAGCTTGGCAGGGTCCCTCTTTGACAAGCTCACCCTGAGCAACAGTGATAATGGTAACTGAGCCTCAGGCTGGCCTGCACACAAACATAGGGGTGACTCCCTAGTCACCATGCTGGACAGGCAGACTGCCCTTACAACATGTGCAAATGTAGGTGTTTTTACTGTACTCTTTCTTCCATTAAGGTAACATGGTACCCCAAACCCCAAATTACCTCAATAGAAGGACTGAAAAACGTACGGTCCAGGCTGGAGGTCAATTTGTGATATTGAATATCAAGTAGAATAAAGCTCTCTGAAGCTTAAGCCAAGTTACTCTGACTCTGGCTGCATTGAAAAATGTAGAGGATGAGGACAGTTGAAGCTGAAAGACCAGTTAAGAGATCACTGTAGCAGCCCAGAGACACAATGGGGGCTTGAACTGCGGTGTTGGTACAGGAAATGAAGAGATGCAGACAAATTTCAGATGAACTGGATGAGTCTACAGGATCTGCTTTATGGACCAGAGGTGAGGAATGGGAAATGACGAAAATAATCTAGGCTCAAGTTTGGATTTGAACACCCTGGCTGATGGTCGTGCTATTTATTAATCTGGGGGTGTTTGCAGGGGGACTCGAGGGGCTGGGAAGGCGTGTCATGTAAAATCTGAGATGCCTATTAGATACCCAAGAGGAACTGTCATGCAGGTAGCCAGAAAAATGAATCTGGAGCTCAGGGGGATGTCAGGTTTGGAAAAATACATGTGGGACATATTAGCCTATACAATATACATAGATGGGTTGAGGTCATGGAGTAGATAAGCTCACCAGAAAGGAACTAGAGAGTTTATGGCACAGGCGGCCCCAAACCCAGAGCAGCCAACACTCAGAGGATGGGATGAGACACTGGAACACCTAGAGAGCTGCTGGTCCCACTTGGACCACTGCCTCATTCCAGACCGTGGCCACCTGTGTCTGCTCAGAGTTTATCTCAAAATCAGCCTGTTCTGGGCTTCCCTGGTGGCGCAGTGGTTGAGAGTCCGCCTGCCGATGCAGGGGACACGGGTTCGTGCCCCGGTCTGGGAGGATCCCACATGCCGCGGAGCGGCTTGGCCCATGAGCCATGGCCATTGAGCCTGCGTGTCCGGAGCCTGTGCTCCGCAACGGGAGAGGCCACAACAGTGAGAGGCCCACATACCGCAAAAAAAAAAAAAAAAAAAAAAAAAAAAAAAATCAGCCTGTTCTTACTCTCAGTGTGGTCTCTGCTTTCTCCCTTCTCGATGTGGAGAGGCATGAGCCTATTACCTTGTCTTCTTGACTATAGGTAGAAAGACAATTATTTCCCAGTAAAAGGATTTCCCAAGGAAACGACAGACCTGCTTTTCTATGTTTGGTTTGGTTTTGTCTTTTCTTTTCCCATTTTGAAACTCTTACCCTCTCTCACTCCATTCTCTATTTGAGCTGATGAAATCTGTTCCCATGGAAACCCTAAGGTTGTCTAGGTCTGAGAAAAAATACTCAAAACATATTGTTTCTTCTGTGTCGTGTATACTTTACAAAGGTCAGAGTTAGAAATTTTCAGACTTCGTATCCTATATTCAAAGACACATGAGTAGCTTGAGTCATTTTAGAGTTACTAGATTGCTTTTAACTTTTACTGAAATATGAACAAGTTTAGCTAAGGAGTCATTTTTTTCTACATTTCCCTATAACTGTGCTTCAATACTTTCTTAAAAATGAGGATTATGGTCCTTTGAGTTTAGTTTCCAGAAAATGGTGTTGAATGGTATTTTCCCCTTTACTCTTTTTAGTCAAATTTGTTTTTTTTCACTCTTTCTCTGTCTGCTTTGAAGTCCCTGCTATCTCTCTGATACAGCCTCACTATATATATATATATATATATATATATATATATACGTATATATATATATAGATATAGATATAGATATGTATATATATATATACACATACATATATATACACTGTTCTGCTCTAGATATCAGGAAGCACAGGCTGAGCAGCTGTTTGTGAGTGTTTACAACTATAAATTGACTGAAGATCCTTCTTACTCTCCTGTTTTGGAGAAGCAGTTCGCTGTCTTGGATCCTTCACCACAGGTTGACTGGATTCAAATCCCAGTTGAGCCACTTACTAAATTGGGGGAACTTGGGCATGTTATTTCACTTCTCTGCACCTCAGTTTCCTCATATGTAAAACAGGGATAATAAAAGTGTCAACCCCATTGGAGAAAATATTTGCAAATGATGTGACAGACAAGGGCTTAATATTCAAAATATACAAACAGCTCATACAAGTCAATAACAACAACAACAACAAAACCAACCCTGTCAAAAAATGGGCAGAAGACATTTCTCCAAAGAAGACATACAGATGGCCAAGAAGCACAGGAAAAGATGGTCAACATCACTAATTCTTAGAGAAATGCAAATCAAAAGTACAATGAGGTATCATCTCCCACCAGTTAGAATGGGCATCATCAGAAAATCTACAAACAACAAATGCTGGAGAGAGTTTGGAGAAAAGGGAACACTGTTGGTGGGAATGTAAATTGATGCATCCACTGTGGAGAACAGTCTGTAGGTTTCTTCAAAGTCGAAAAATAGAGCTACAGCATGATGCAGCAACCCCACTCCTGGGCATATATCTGTAGAAAACTATAATTCGTAAAGATACATGCACCCCAGTGTTCATAGCGGCACTATTTACAACAGCCAAGACATGGAAGCAACTTAAGTGGCCATCGACAGATGAGTGGATAAAGAAGATGTGGTATAGGTATACAATGGACTATTACTCAGCCATAAAAAAGAATGAAAGAATGCCATTTGCAGCAACACGGATGGACCTAGCGATTATCATACTAAGTGAAGTTAAGTCAGACAGAGAAAGACAAATGTCATATGATATCACTTGTATGTGGAACCTAAAATATGATACAAATGAACTTATTTACAAAACAAAAGCAGACTCACAGACATAGAAAACAAACTTATGGTTACCAAAGGTGAAGGGGGGAGGCGGTATAAATTAGGAGTTTGGGATTCGCAGATACAAGCTACTCTACACAAAACAGATAAACAACAACGACCTCCTGTACAGCACAGGGAACTATATTCCATATCTTGTAATAAACAATAAGAAAAAAGAATATGAAAAAGAATACATATGTATAACTGAATCACTCTGCTGTACACCAGAAACATATTGTCAATCAACTAAATTTTTTAAAAGCCATCAAACCCATTGGGTTGCTGAGATTAAATGAGTTAATGTTTTCTAAATACGTACAACAGTGCCTGGCACATATAGGACATATATTATTTGTAAGCCACCACTTATCATCATTACCATCATTATCATTCACTTACTGCTAAGTTCATTTGTGGTGTTTATGACTTGTTGATGAAAGGATTTCACCTTTATACTTTGCCACTAGGGGTCTCTCTTGCCTTTCGACCAACTGTGTCACTCTGCATATCAAGAAGGAGAAATCCTTCCCAGCTGCTTGGCTGCCAGTGGCTGCCAGGCTTCAGGAGGGTAGATGGCTGTTTTCAGTGCCCCAAGCTCAGGCCCAAGCCTGGAGGTGAGTTTTGCTGTGACAGCCCTCTGTGGTAAGTCCCCATTTGTCTCAACCAGCCTCCCCTTGAAATCGGCCCCTAGAACAACTGTTCTGCTTATTCTTCCCCGACCCAGGTGGCCTGAGCCTCCCTCCTCTTTCCATCCTGAACTACAGTCCACTCCTCAGAGGTGGCAAAGACTGAAAGGATGAAAAGCTAAGCCTGATCCCACCCATCTTCTGGAGGTTTGGACCTGAAAAGGAGAGGAATGGGTGGATTGGAAGGGGAGAATGGCCAACAGGGCTACCGATGACATAATAACGAAAATTTAGGTCACCACGCACTGGATTGAGCACAGAGGTTCTCAAGCTTTGCCGCACCTTAGAGCCACCTGGGAGTTTGTAGAGCTCTCGATGCCCAGGACACCTCCAGGACCAATTACATCAGTCTCAGGGGCAGGACCAAGACATCCCAGGTATTGAAAGCCAGTGCAAGCACCTTGCTACTCAAAATGTGGTCCCTGGACCCGCAGGACAGTGTCATCTGACACTTTGTTAGAAATGCAAAATCCCAAGCTCTACCTCAGACCTACTGAATCAGAACCTGCATTTTAACAGGACCCAAGGTGATGGATAATAGGCACATTGAATTTTGCGTAGCATTCTTCAGCATCCTATTTGTTAAACGTGGTGGCTGCACCTTGGAATCGTCTGGGACGCTGGAAAATAACACTGATGCCTCGATTTAACCAACTCACTCAGCCATACCCTCATGTGAGTACCGGACCAAGCACAATAAAAACATACCAAGCACAATAAAAACCCGAACAACAATGATTGAACCAACAATTATCGATCACACACACATATTTACATACTAGCTTTTGCGCAATGTGCTGTTTTGTCACAAACTGGTGTTTTTAGAGTACGGGTTGGCAAACTACAGTCTGCAAGCCAAATCTGGTCCCCAAGGGTTTTGATAAACAAAGTTTTACTGGAACACTGCCGCACCCAATCTATTACCTATTGTCTGTGGCTGCATACACACTAGCACTACAACTGCACAGTCAGTCATTGCAACAAAGACCCTGGGGCCTGCAAAGCCTAAAACGTTACAGGAAATCTTTGCCAAGCCATGTTTTACAGTAATTTGCCACAAGCCCCGAAGTCATCTCAAGCCATCAAATATTTTAAACTTTTCACCTGTCTTTATGCAGCTCTTTGTCTTTTCCCGTTTCCTTCCATTTTCTTGTCACTTTCAGTGAATATTCTAGACTGGCTTGGATGTTTATAAGATTTTATACACATCCCTAACCCTCACACGCCCCAGAATTCTAGTTGTCACCTTCCAGACTGACATCTTTGCGTATTTCACAAAGTCAACCTGTCAACTTTCTTTGTGTCTACAGCTTCCTGGGCTCCACATGTGGCTTTGTTAATTAAGGGCCAGCAGTCATCTCTCTTCTGGGAGCATCAGAGTGGGACTAGCCATTTTGATTCTCCATAATCACATAGTCATCACACAAGCTGTTTAAAGTGTACTCATTTTTAAGTTACTGCAATCTATTCCAATCATTTTTCTTACTGTGAGTCATTTAAGTTTCATTAATATGCAAAGCGACTGCCTTGCCTGAGGAGGAATAGACTCCTTCCCTTTCATCTGTATTTTAACGTTTATTTTTTGGTAACATTACTTTTGGTTTACAACATGTTATATCTGATATTAACTAGGCCACATGCAACAAGGAGATCTATTCTCTTTTTTTTCTGTGCGCTAATTCCCTGGGCATGATTTTCTTTCTCCCCAAAGTTTAATTTTTCTATAAAGTTGATGGAGAAGTAAAAGTTCCACCTTAAAATATTTTTTAGAACCGTAATCCAAGAAATAAACCTAAAATAAAACATTCTAGGAGGGAGCATTCATGCAGCTTTGGACATTTTTAGCCAAATGGCCCAATTAAAAGAGCCAAGAATTTTTAGCCAAATTCTTTCAACAAATTATCCTGGATTCTTTGAAGTTTTCTGCGCTATGCTTGGCACTAGGAATATAATATGACTCGGGCACAGTTCCTGCTCACAAGCGTGGTGCAAAAGATGGACACACAGAGAGATACCACCAATCTATCTGAGGAAGAGCTAAAAGAGGAGGCTTACAAGGTGCCCTGTGAGTGCAGGAGAGGAAAGGGGTCTAAATCTTACCTGGGTCCTAGGCAACATCCGCTGTGGAGGTGACACTGAGTCTTCAAAGAGGAACTGGAGTTCTACAAGTGGAGAACAGTGGAAAGGGTATCTTAGCTATGTTCATTTACTGCAGAGCAGCCAACAGAGTGGGAAAGGTTACAAAGTCAGGAGTGGACTGGGATACAGTTAGTGAAAGAAGACCCAGAGGAGACAGGGGAGAGGCGGTGGATTTACGCGACACAGGAGGAGGGAGAGATTTTTCCCCTTTAAGGAACTCTACCAAAACTCCTCTCTCAAAAGGAATCACTGGCTTACTAATTCACGTTACCATGAGTCTCTTTTCAGCACTTGCTCTGCTTGATCATTCCGTAGTTCTTAACAGTGCCCTTCTTTTCTTACCTTCCTTGTCCTTTCGTGGTTTACCTAAGGTTTATCTAGAGAGAACTATGTAAAGCTAACCATCCTCCTGCATTCTGCTGTTGGCCTCTTCAACCCTTGTTCAATATATATTTCCCCTCCAATTCAGCCACATCCATGGGCCAGTCATATTCTCTCTCGCTCTCTCTCTCTCTCTGCCCCCACTCCCAGGTGCTTCCCTTGACTATGACGTTTGCACAGCCATCTGTGAAACATCTCCTTCTGGATGTCCCCAGAAAACTCAGATTCCACAAGTCCCCAGATGAACTCACTGCCCCTTCACTAAACTCCCCCTAGATTTGACACACCTTCTGGGAGTCTCACAAGTAAAACATTTCCGAGTTGACCCTAGACGTCTGCTCTTACTCAGTCTGAACATCTCTTTCCTCTCCATTAGCTCTTCTCTTACCTGACACCCCACACTCTTTTCAGGCTCTAATCTTCTACGATCTAACAACTTCCATAATCTCTGTATTTGTCAGGGTTCTTGGTGGCAAATCACAAAATGGGACGCCGGCTAATCAAAACAGAACAGGCATTTTTAGAAGGATGTCTGGAATATTACTCTGCCATAAAAAATGCAATAATGCCATTTGGAGCATCATGGATGCAACTTGAGGTTATCATACTAAGTGAAGTAAGTCAGGAAGAGAAAGACAAATACCATATGATATCACTTATATGTGGAATCTAAAGTAGGACACAAATGAACCTATCTATGAAACAGAAACAGAATCACGGATGTAGAAAACAGACCGGTGGTTGCCAAGGGAGAGGGGATGGGGAAGGGATAGAGTGGGAGGCTGGGGTTAGCAGATGTAAGCTTTTATATATAGGATGGAGAAACAACAAGGTCCTACTGCATAGCACAGAGACCTATATTCAATATCCTATAATAAACCATAATGGAAAAGAATGTAAAAAAAAAAGGAAATATATATATATATGTAGAGCTGATTCACTTGGCTGTACAGCAGAAATTAACACAGCACTGTAAATCAACTACACTTCACTAAAAAAATATATATATATATATATATATATATATATATATATATATATATATATATATATATATATATAAATAAAACAAAAAGGAAACATGGTGCTTGCTAACCAGAGGGGAGGTCAATACTTGTCCCATTCTTGTTTGGCCTCTGCCTGTGGCAGTTCAGTACACTACGTGCTCTGTGCTGCCATGGTTATTCTAAGAGGAGACCAAAGGCTGGCCTATGGAAGAGGAGAAAGTGGACTAGCAGCGGAAGGAGAAAAGTGGGCACCGAGGCCAGGAGATGAAGACCGGAGAGAACCAGAAGCAGCGGGGTTTGGACAGAAGCTGGGCGAGCAGTCATCACTGCAGCCTCGGGGAAAAGGAAGGGACAGAGACCGACCTTTTCTGACTCCTACAATTGACTTGTTCTTAGTAATAACAATGACGGCGGTGATGGGAGGATTTGAGGGTATTCGTTTTATATATCCAGGGTCTGTGCTTTTAGCTTCTCTCCGTTGCTCTTCACCAGAGACTGCATTTTCTTTCTTTTGGTTCGGCTGTCTGGGCTTGTAGTTCCACCCAGAGGGACTGCTTCTGATCACCTGTCACCTATTCCAGGGGGGACCCAGGATAAACTCCATGGTAACGGCTGAATGCAACGATAGGGAGGATCACGGCTATCTTCTTTGCCAAGTCACGGGAACCCTTGGGGGTTGACTAACCAGGCAGAGTTACTCTGGAGCAACTACGGAAAACAAAGAGTGTGTCTCCACTCTCTGGGTCCACACCCCGGGTTTTGGAACACAAGCCCATTCAAGAAGGAACTCCACAATTCTGGCATATTCAGGGAAAAATCATTTTTAAGCTGTTCCACTGACTTTGTGAACCACCGCCACCCTCCTTGGAAGCCAACCAACAGCAGTATAAGGTGAGCAGTTGACAGCATAGGTTTTGGCATCACGCACACCTAAGGTAGACTGTGTCTCAGCTACTAAGTTCTGTTGCGTGGTATATTCCTCCAGGCATACATGTCAATACCTCATTGAGCATCCTGTGAAGAATCCACTCTCACAGGAGCAGCTGAGGGCAATGCAGACTTTCTTAAGATTCCACAGTGGAGATCAAGAAGGAATTTATAACATGCTACCCAAAGTAATCAACTTTAATATCTCTGACATTTATCTTCTCCCAAATCCCTTCTTAGCCTTCTTTGATACAATGATTTTCTCTCTGTCCTTCCTCCATACAGTGCCCAGCGTCATTGGCTCCATTCTTGTCATCCTCACCCCTACTTATTTTCTCTTCCATCTTGCTACGCAGCGTCCCCTCCAGATCTCTGGCTCGGAAATATAAAAAGCTCTCCAGTTAACAGGACCTTTTCAGAAGGCAACTGGGATTACGTGCTATTAGTTGCAAGAAGCAGAGGGAATTATTTCTTATGTCTCATCTTTGTGTAAAGGACCTTTCCTTAACTGGTATTTCTTTCTGTGTTTCCACTTCTTTCCTTGAGAAAGAAACACATGGGAGCAACACAGCTAGCTTCTCTCTGCTCCCTTGTCCATTCCTCTTCAGGGATGAAAGAGTAACTTTTCTAATCAGAGACAGTAGGAAAAGGAACACAGTAGGTCTGTGTGGCAGCCCTGGAGGGGTGCCACTCGGATCCCCCTTCCAGAAAGAACTTGACAGTGAGTTGCAACAAGTGAAGTTAGTTGACAGCCTCCAGAGTTTGAAAGCCATGTTCTTCTTCTTGGGCAGCCCCAACCAATGACTGAACATAGCAGGAGTGCCGAGGCCTGGCATTTCAGCCCAAAGTGGTACCCCTTTAATAGACAGTGCTTGCTGTGGAGCTCCCCAATGGGTTGGCAGACATTTTGTCAAAGGTGCATTGAGATCCCAGGCTCTCCTGCCCAATTGTGCTTTCTCCTTCTTCTATCTTTCAAAACTTTATGTCTCAATAAAATTTTTGCACTCATGTGTCTCAGAGTCTGCCTCTCAGAAGACCCAACTAACACAGTGTGGCTCTTTAGCTTTACCCCTTCTGTCCGTCTGTCTCTCTCTCTCTCTACCCCGCCACCCCAAAGATTCACCCTCTCTCACAAACTCCCTGTGGTAAGTTCCCCAGGAAAGGTTTCCCCCTGCAAGTGGGAGGCTGCGTTCTCAGACATGCTGTCAGGAAGGGAGGTTCTGGGGGACTCATTATGGCCATATGTTCCGTTTCATTGTACAATTCAATCTTAGAGTGACAAACCTGATATTTTTCTCTCTTATCTATTTGATTCTCGTGTCTTATGTCTCAACTGGTTTTTGGCTCAAGAGGGAAACAAAGAGCTGATTTATTTATTCCCTTGACTCACTCCAACATGAATAGAAAAAAAAATTCTTACCTGTAATTTGGAATACTTGTCATTAACACAACATTGTAAATCAACTGTACTTCAATTAAAAAATAATAATAATAGAAAAAATGTCAGTGGGCAATTGTGGGCCACATTTGAGGTGTTGGTTTAGTTAAGCCACATAACTAGTAGTTAATCTACTACACAATTATTTGAGACCTATTATGTGTTCCAAAGTGTTGACAGGGGAGGGGGGAATAAAACACTGTGCAGCCCTCACAAAAGTACACTCTCGTTGGAAATAAGCATATAGAAAGAGTAATGGCTATTAGTTGAATTGACCAAGGGAAACTAGGTCGGGAGAAGGGGGTCAAACACCTTTCCCTAAAACGTCCTTCAGTCCAACAAGGAAAGGCAATGCACATCTCTTCTTTACCTTGACAATGAGCTATTGATCTTTCCCACTGAAAAAGGATGGAAAACCACCTCCATATGCAGAAATGTCATCTATAAGTCAGAAGTACAGTACTGAAATCAAGGGTAACATAAAAGGCCATAAGCAAAATGAAAAGACAACTCACAGATAGGGAGAAAAGATTTGAAAATGAAATAACCGACGTGGGATTAATCTCCAAAATTTACAAAGAGTCCATGCAGCTCAATGTCAAAAAAAACAAACAACCGAATAGAAAAATGGGCAGAAGACCTAGACATTTCTTCAAAGAAACGTACAGATGGCCAAAAAGCACATGAAAAGATGCTCAACATCTCTAATTATTAGAGAAATGCAAATCAAAACTACAAGGAGGTATCACCTCACACCAGTCAGAGTGGCCATCATCAAAAAGTGTACAAACAATAAATGCTCGAGAGGGTATGGAGAAAAGGGAACCCTCCTACACTGTTGGTGGGAATGTAAATTGGTACAACCATTATGGAGAACAGTATGGAGGTTCCTTAGAAAACAAAATAGAGAACTACCATAGGAGCCAGCAATACCACGGTGGGCATACATCCAGAGAAAACCATAATTTGAAAAGATACATGCATCCCAATGTTGACTGTAGCATTATTTACAATAGCCAAGACATGGAAGAAAGCTAAATGTCCATCGACAGAGGAATGGATAAAGAAGATGTGGTACATATGTACAATGGAATATTACTCAGCCATAAAAAAGAATGAAATAATGCCATTTGCAGCAACATGGATGGACCTAGAGGCTGTCGTACTGAGAGAAGTAAGTCAGACAGAGAAAGACAAATATCATATGATACTGCTTATATGCGGAACCTAAAAAAATGGTACAAATAACTTATTTACAAAAGAGAAACAGAGTCACAGACGTAGAAAACAAACCTATGGTTACCAGCAGGGAGGGATAAATTGAGAGACTGGCATTGACATATACACACTACTATATATAGAACGGATAACTAATAAGGGTCTACTGTATAGCACAGGGAACTCTATTCAATACTGTGTAATGACCTATACAGGAAAAGAATCTTTAAAAAAAAAAAAGGGGTTTCCCTGGTGGTGCACTGGTTGAGAGTCCGCCTGCCAATGCAGGGGACACGGGTTCGTGTCCCGGTCTGGGAGGATCCTAAATGCCGCGGAGCGGCTTGGCCCATGAGCCATGGCCGCGGAGCCTGCATGTCCAGAGGCTGTGCTCCGCGACGGGAGAGGCCACAGCAGTGAGAGGCCCGCGTACCGCCAAAAAAAAAAAAAAAAAAAAAGGATGTATGTGCAACTGATTCACTTTGCTGTACACCTGAAACTAACACAACATTGTAAATCAAATCAAATCAAATCAAATCAAGGAACATGTGCCATGGGAAAAAAACAAAAAATCCCACACACATTTCTCTTATAGTTCTGTAGGTCCGAAGTCTAACACAGGTCTCACTGGGCTAAAATTAAGGTGGATTCAGGACTTAGTTCCTTCCGGAAGCTCCAGGGTAAAATCTGTTTCTTTGTCTTTTTCAGCTTCTAGAGGCTTCCAACATTCCTTGGCTTGTATCCCTCTTCCTCAGTCTTCAAAGTCAGCAATGCCCATCTCTATCACTATTCTTCCACAGTTACATCTTCCTCTGACTATTAACTGGGAAAATCTCTCCTCTTTTACGAACCCATGTGAATGGATTTTGCCCACCCACGTAATCCATGACAATCTCCCCATTTCGAAGCTCTTAATTTAATCACACAGACAAATTCCCTTTTGTCATGTAAAGTAATATATTCACAAATTCCAGGGATTAGGGTGTAAATATCTTTGGGGGGACATTATTCTGCCTACCACATGCTACCTTTTTTTTCCTGTTTTAATTGAAATATAGTTGATATACAATATTTCCTAAGTTGCAGGTGTACAATGTAGTGATTCACAATTTTTAAAGGTATGCTCCATTTGTAGTTGTTATAGAATATTCGCTATATTCCTTGTGTTTTATAATATATCCCTGAAGCTTATTTTATATATAATACGTAGCGCCTCTTTTTTTTTTTTTTGCGGTATGCGGGCCTCTCATTTTGTGGCCTCTCCCGCCGCGGAGCACAGGCTCCAGACGCGCAGGCTCAGCAGCCATGGCTCACGGGCCCAGCTGCTCCGCAGCATGTGGGATCTTCCCAGACCGGGGCATGAACCCGTATTCCCTGCATGGGCAGGCGGACTCTCAACCACTGCGCCAGCAGGGAAGCCCAGGTTGTGCCTCTTAATCCCCTACCCCTATATTGCCCCTCCTCCCTTCTCTCTCCCCAGTGGTAACCACTCATTTGTTCTCTATATGCGTGAGTCTGTTTCTTTTTTTGTTATGTTCACTAGTTTGCTGTATTTTTTAGATTCCACATATACGTGATATCATACAGTATTTGTCTTTCTCTGTCTGACTTATTTCACTTAGCATAATGCCCTCCAAGTCCATCCATGTTGTTGCAAATGGCAAAATTTCATTCTTTTTATGGCTGAGTATTCCATTGTATATACACATTCATATATATGTATGTGTGTGTATGTGTATATATATATATATATATATATATATATATATATATTACATCTTCTTTATCCACTCATCTGTTGATGGGCACTTGGGTTGCTTCTACATCTTGGCTAATGTAAATAATGTTGCTATGAACATTGGGGTGCATGTATCTTTTCGAAGTAGTGTTTTTGTTTCTTTCCTATGTATACTCATAAGTGGAATTGCGAGGTCATATGGTAGCTCCATTTTTAGTTTTTTGAGGAACTGTTCTCCATAGTGGTTGCACCAATTTACATTCCCACCAGCAGTGCACAAGGGTTCCCTTTTCTCCACACCCTCTCCAACATTTGTTATTTCTGTGCTTTTTGACGACAGCCATTCTGACAGGTGTGAGGTGATAGCTCATTGTGGTTTTGATTTGCATTTCCCTGATGATTAGCGATGTTGAGCATCTTTTCATGGGCCTGTCTACCATCTCCACCGCAAGTTACTTTATAAAAGAAACAGACTGTACATATTCTATAAAGAAATAAAGCCAGGAGGAAGATGGCGGAAGAGTAAGACGCGGAGATCACCTTCCTCCCCACAGATACATCAGAAATTCATCTACACGTGGAACAACTCCAACAGAACACCTACTGAACGCTGACAGAAGACCTCAGACCCCCCAAAAGGCAAGAAACTCCCCACATACCTGGGTAGGGCAAAAGAAAAAAAGAATAAACAGAGACAATAGGATATGGACGGGACCTGCACCAGTGGGAGGGAGCCGTGAAGGAGGGAAGGTTTCTACACACTACAAGCCCCTTCGCGGGCGGAGACTGCAGGTGGCGGAGGGGGAAAGCTTCCGAGTAGCGGAGGAGAGCACAGCAACAGGGGTGCGGAGGGCAAAGCGGAGAGATTTTGGCACAGAGGATCGGTGCCCTCAGGCACACACCAGCCCGAGAGGCTTGTCTGCTCGGCCGCCGGGGCGGGCGGGGCTGGGAGCTGAGGCTCGGGTATCGGCTTTCAGTCGGAGCGCAGGGAGAGGACTGGGGCTGGCGGCAGGAAGAGAGCCTGAAGGGGTTAGTGCTGGCCCGGAGGGAGTCCGGGGAAAGGGTCTGGAGCTACCGGAGAGGCAAGAGACTTTTTTCCCTTTTGTTGCCTGGTGCGCGAGGAGAGGGCATTCCCCTCCCTCCCCTCTGCCTGAGTGAGCCAGAGCCCCCGAATCAGCGGCTCCTTTAAACCCGTCCTGTCTGAGCGAAGAACGGACGCCCTCCGGCGACCTACGCGCAGAGGCGGGGCCAGGTCCAAGGCTGAGACCCGGGAGTTGTGAGAGCAGAGACAGGGAAATCTCTCTGTGCAGCCTCGGAGGCAGCGGATTAAAGCTCCACGGTCCATTTGATGTGCCCTGCGTCTGTGGAGTGCATGAATGGACAGCGAATCATCCCAAATTGAGGAAGTGGACTTTGAGGACAAGATTTAAGACTTTCCCCCCTTTTTCCTCTTTTTACAACGAATTATCCCAAATTAAGGAGGTGGACTTAGCAAGATTTCAGACTTCTCGCCCTTTTCCTCTTTTTACAACGAATTATCCCAAATCGAGGAGGTGGACTTGGAGAGCAAGATTTTTGATTTTTCCCCCTGCTCTCTTTTTGTGAATGTGTATGTGTAATCTTCTGTGTAAGATTCTCTCTGTATAGCTTTGCTTCCACCATATGTCCCAGGGTTCTATCGGTCCGTGTTTTTTTTCAATAATTACTTTTTAATTTTAATAACGCTACTATATTTCATACTTTATTCTATTTTACTTTACCTGCTCTTTCTTTTTTTCCTACCTTCCCTTGCTCCCTCCCTCCGCTCCTCTTTTCCTTCTTTCTTTTTTTTTCCTCCCTCCCTCCCACCCTTCTTCTTTCCACTTTCTTTTTCTTTCCTTCCTCCCTCCCTCCCTCCTGTCTTTCTTTCTTTCTTTCCTTCCTCCCTCCCTCCCTCCCTTCTTCCATTCACTCTTCCTTTTGCTTTCATTCCTCCCTCCCTCCCTCCTTTCTTTCCTTCTTTCTTTCCATCCTTCCTCCCTCCCTCCCTCCTTTCTTTCTTTCTTCCTTCCTTCCTTTCTTCCCTTCTTCCTTTCTTTCCCTCTCTCTTTCTTTCTTCTACTAATTCTTTCTTTCTACTTTTTCTCACTGTTATTCTGAGCTGGGTGGATGAAAGGCTCTTGGTGCTGCAGCCAGGAGTCAGTGCTGTGCCTCTGAAGTGGGAGAGCCAACTTCAGGACACGGGTCCACAAGAGACCTCCCAGCTCCACATAATATCAAGCAGTGAAAATCTCCCAGGGATCTCCATCTCAACACCAGCACCCAGCTTCAGTCAACGACCAGCAAGCTACAGTGCTGGTCACCCTATGCCAAGCAACTAGCAAGGCAGGAACACAACCCCACCCATTAGCAGAGAGGCTACCTAAAAACATAATAAGGCCACAGGCACCCCAAAACACACCACCAGACGTGGACCTGTCCACCAGAAAGACAAGATCGAGCCTCAACCACCAGAACACAGGCATTAGTCCCCCCCACCAGGAAGCCTACACAACCTACTGAAACAACCTTAGCCACGGGGGACAGATACCAAAAACAACGGGAACTACGAATCTGCAGCCTGCAAAAAGGAGACCCCAAACACAGTAACATAAGCAAAATGAGAAGGCAGAAAAACACACAGCAGGTGAAGGAGCAAGATAAAAACCTACCAGACCTAACAAATGAAGAGGTAATAGGCAGTCTACCTGAAAAAGAATTCAGAATAATGATAGTAAAGCTGATCCAAGATTCTATTTCCAAGATCCAAAATCTTGGAAATAGAATAGACAATATGCAAGAAACAGTTAACAAGGACCTAGAAGAACTAAAGATGAATCAAGCATCGATTAAAAACACAATAAATGAAATGAAAAATACTCTAGATGGGATCAATAGCAGAATAACTGAGGCAGAAGAACGGATAAGTGAGGTGGAAGATAAAATAGTGGAAATAACTGCTGCAGAGAAAAATAAAGAAAAAAGAATGAAAAGAACAGAGGACAGTCTCAGAGACCTCTGGGACAACATTAAACGCACCAACATTCGAATTATAGGGGTTCCAGAAGAAGAAGAGAAAAAGAAAGGGACTGAGAAAATATTTGAAGAGATTCTAGTTGAAAACTTCCCTAATATGGGAAAGGAAATAGTTAATCAAGTCCAGGAGGCACAGAGAGTCCCATACAGAATAATTCCAAGGAGAAATACGTCAAGACACATATTAATCAAAATGTCAAAAATTAAACACAAAGAAATCATATTAAAAGCAGCAAGGGAAAAACAACAAATAACACACAAGGGAATCCCCATCAGGTTAACAGCTGATCTCTCAGCAGAAACTCTACAAGCCAGAAGGGAGTGGCAGGACATAATTAAAGTGATGAAGGAGAGAAACCTGCAACCAAGATTACTCTACCCAGCAAGGATCTCATTCAGATTTGATGGAGAAATTAAAACGTTTACAGACAAGCAAAAGCTGAGAGAGTTCAGCACCACCAAACCAGCTTTACAACAAATGCTAAAGGAACTTCTCTAGGCAAGAAACACAACAGAAGGAATATACCTACAATAACGAACCCAAAGCAATTAAGGAAATGGGAATAGAAACATACATATCAATAATTACCTTAAATGTAAATGGATTAAATGCTCCCACCAAAAGACACAGAGTGGCTGAATGGATACAAAAACAAGACCCATATATATGCTGTCTACAAGAGACCCACTTCAGACCTAGAGACACATACAGATTGAAAGTAAGGGGATGGAAAAAGATATTCCATGCAAATGGAAATCAAAAGAAAGCTGGAGTAGCAATTCTTATATCAGACAAAATAGACTTTAAAATAAAGACTATTACAAGAGACAAAGAAGGACACTACATAATGATCAAGGGATCGATCCAAGAAGAAGATATAACAATTGTAAATATTTATGCACCCAACATAGGAGCACCTCAATACATAAGGCAAATACTAACAGCCATAAAAGGGGAAATCGACAGTAACACGTTCATAGTAGGGGACTTTTAACACCCCACTTTCACCAATGGACAGATCATCCAAAATGAAAATAAATAAGGAAACACAAGCTTTAAATGATACATTAAACAAGATGGACTTAGTTGATATTTATAGGACATTCCATCCAAAAACAACAGAATACACATTTTTCTCAAGTGCTCATGGAACATTCTCCAGGATAGATCATATCTTGGGTCACAAATCAAGCCTTGGTAAATTTAAGAAAATTGAAATTGTATCAAGTATCTTTTCCGACCACAATGCTATGAGACTAGACATCAATTACAGGAAAAGATCTGTAAAAAATACAAACACATGGAGGCTAAACAATACACTACTCAATAACGAAGTGATCACTGAAGAAATCAAAGAGGAAATTAAAAAATACCTAGAAACAAATGACAATGGAGACACGACGACCCAAAACCTATGGGACGCAGCAAAAGCAGTTCTAAGGGGGAAGTTTATAGCAATACAATCCCACCTTAAGAAACAGGAAACATTTCGAGTAAACAACCTGACCCTGCACCTAAAGCAATTAGAGAAAGAAGAACAAAAAACCCCCAAAGTTAGCAGAAGGAAAGAAATCATAAAGATCAGATCAGAAATAAATGAAAAAGAAATGAAGGAAACGATAGCAAAGATCAACCAAACTAAAAGCTGGCTCTTTGAGAAGATAAACAAAATTGACAAACCATTAGCCAGACTCATCAAGAAAAGAAGGGAG
Organism: Hyperoodon ampullatus; assembly: GCF_949752795.1. NCBI lineage: Eukaryota > Metazoa > Chordata > Mammalia > Artiodactyla > Ziphiidae > Hyperoodon > Hyperoodon ampullatus. The sequence goes on from NC_136913.1 coordinate 34,641,521, forward strand.
AAGACTCAAATCAACAGAATTAGAAATGAAAAAGGAGAAGTAACAACTGACACTACAGAAATACAAAAGATCATGAGAGATTACTATAAGCAACTCTATGCCAATAAAATGGACAACCTGGAAGAAATGGACAAATTCTTAGAAATGCACAACCTACCAAGACTGACTCAGGAAGAAATAGAAAATATGAATAGACCAATCACAAGCACTGAAATTGAAACTGTGATTAAAAATCTTCCATCAAACAAAAGCCCAGGACCAGATGGCTTCACAGGTGAATTCTATCAAACATTTAGAGAAGAGCTAACACCCATCCTTCTCAAACTCTTCCAAACAATATCAGAGGAAGGAACACTCCCAAACTCATTCTACGAGGCCACCATCACCTTGATACCAAAACCAGGCAAGGATGTCACAAAGAAAGAAAACTACAGGCCAATATCACTGATGAACATAGATGCAAAAATCCTCAACTAAATACTAGCAAACACAATCCAACAGCACATTAAAAGGATCATACACCATGATCAAGTGGGGTTTATTCCAGAAATGCAAGGATTCTTCAATATACGCAAATCAATCAATGTGATACACCATATTAACAAGTTGAAGGAGAAAAACCATATGATCATCTCAATAGATGCAGAGAAAGCTTTCGACAAAATTCAACACCCATTTATGATAAAAACCCTGCAGAAAGTAGGCATAGAGGGAACTTTCCTCAACATAATAAAGGCCATATATGACAAACCCACAGCCAACATTGTTCTCAATGGTGAAAAACTGAAACCATTTCCACTAAGATCAGGAACAAGACAAGGCTGCCCACTCTCACCACTCTTATTCAACATAGTTTTGGAAGTTTTAGCCACAGCAATCAGAGAAGAAAAGGAAATAAAAGGAATCCAAATTGGAAAAGAAGAAGTAAAGCTGTCACTGTTTGCAGATGACATGATACTATACATAGAGAATCCTAAAGATGCTACCGAAAAACTACTAGAGCTAATCAATGAATTTGGTAAAGTAGCAGGATACAAAATTAATGCACAGAAATCTCTGGCATTCCTGTACACTAATGATGAAAAATCTGAAAATGAAATCAAGAAAACACTCCCATTTACCATTGCAACAAAAAGAATTAAATATCTAGGAATAAACCTACCTAAGGAGACAAAAGACCTGTATGCAGAAAATTATAAGACAACGATGAAAGAAATTAAAGATGATACAAATAGATGGAGAGATATACCATGCTCCTGGATTGGAAGAATCAATATTGTGAAAATGACTCTACTACCCAAAGCAATCTACAGAGTCAATGCAATCCCTATCAAACTACCACTGGCATTTTTCACAGAACTAGAACAAAAAATTTCAAAATTTGTTTGGAAACACAAAAGACCCCGAATAGCCAAAGCAATCTTGAGAATGAAAAACGGAGCTGGAGGAATCAGGCTCCCTGACTTCAGACTATACTACAAAGCTACAGTAATTAAGACAGTGTGGTACTGGCATAAAAACAGAAAGATAGATCAGTGGATCAGGATAGAAAGCCCAGAGATAAACCCACGCACATATGGCCAACTTATCTCTGATAAAGGAGGCAGGAATGTACACTGGAGAAAGGACAGCCTCTTCAATAAGTGGTGCTGGGAAAACTGGACAGGGACATGTAAAAGTATGAGATTAGATCATTCCCTAACACCATACACAAAAATAAGCTCAAAATGGATTAAAGACCTAAATGTAAGGCCAGACACTATCAAACTCTTAGAGGAAAACATAGGTAGAACACTCTATGACATAAATCACAGCAAGATCCTTTTGGACCCACCTCCTAGAGACATGGAACTAAAAACAAAGATAAACAAATGGGACCTAATGAAACTTCAAAGCTTTTGCACAGCAAAGGAAACCATAAACAAGACCAAAAGACAACCCTCAGAATGGGAGAAAATATTTGCAAATGAAGCAACTGACAAAGGATTCATCTCCAAAATTTATAAACAGCTCATGCAGCTCAATAGCAAAAAAACAAACAACCCAATCCAAAAATGGGCAGAAGACTTAAATAGGCATTTCTCCAAAGAAGATATACAGACTGCCAACAAACACATGAAAGAATGCTCAACATCATTAATCATTAGAGAAATGCAAATCCAAACTACAATGAGATATCATCTCACACCAGTCAGAATGGCCATCAAGAAATCTAGAAACAATAAATGCTGGAGAGGGTGTGGAGAAAAGGGAACACTCTTGCACTGCTGGTGGGCATGTGAATTGGTACAGCCACTATGGAGAACAGTATGGAGGTTCCTTAAAAAACTAAAAATAGAACTACCATATGACCCAGCAATCCCACTACTAGGCATATACCCTGAGAAAACCATAATTCAAAAAGAGACATGTACCAAAATGTTCATTGCAGCTCTATTCACAATAGCCCGGAGCTGGAAACAACCTAAGTGTCCATCATCGGATGAATGGATAAAGAAGATGTGGCACATATATACAATGGAATATTACTCAGCCATAAAAAGAAACGAAACTGAGCTATTTGTAATGAGGTGGATAGACCTAGAGTCTGTCATACAGAGTGAAGTAAGTCAGAAAGAGAAAGACAAATACCGTATGCTAACACATATATATGGAATTTTAAAAAAAAAAATGTCATGAAGAACCTAGGGGTAAAACGGGAATAAAGAAACAGACCTACTTGAGAATGGACTTGAGGATATCGGGAGGGGGAAGGGTAAGCTGTGACAAAGCGAAAGAGAGGCATGGACATATATACACTACCAAACGTAAGGTAGATAGATAGTGGGAAGCAGCCGCAGAGCACAGGGAGATCAGCTCGGTGCTTTGTGACCGCCTGGAGGGGTGGGATGGGGAGGGTGAGAGGGAGGGAGATGCATGAGGGAAGGGATGTGGGAACAGATGTATATGTATGACTGATTCACTTTGTTATAAAGCAGAAACTAATAAAAAAAAATAAAAATAAAAAAATAAAAAAAAAGAAATAAAGCCAAATGACTTGCACCTAGGACGTACTTTTTTCTTTGTGTGTATAATACAGTGCCATGTTGCTCCTTGAAGTTTACTGGTTTTCATGGTAACTGAGTCTTAGAAACTACATAAAGGTAAAGTTCTCCTCTTTGACAAATTTTTGTTAAACCATTTGCTAAAGTGAATTAGAACATGAAAATGGACTTTACCAGGCACCAGTCTGCAATGGCTAATAGCCACTGTATGCATAACTGAGAGTAACCAAATTCTGGCTGCTGTTAGTAAAATAACTAGGTATGAAACTTGCATTTTGGGGAGCTGCCTTAGGCAATTTTGCTGCAGTAAAGCTGTCTACCAAGAAACCTCAAAATCTCATTCACAGGTCTAGAGAATGACTTTTGCTGGAGTCAGCTGGTACCTGCTAGGTTTGGCTATGGGTTGAGTTTAGTTGGGGTGGATTCATGTCTGTTCTACATGTCCCATTATTCTGCAATGTGCCCAGGACATGTTCTTCAAATGCTGGATGCAAGAAACATAAGAGGCCCAGCCCAACCATGCAGGGACATTTACATCTTTTGGTCAAATTTGGCAAACCTTATGTCTTCTCATATACCACTGTCCAAAAAAATTGACTTGGGACACCCAAAATCAGGGAGCAAGGAAGTATTTACCACCACCAGTGAAGTCATGATTAGGACAGGGAGGGAAGAAAGAATTGTGAGTAAATAATACAACCTACCACAAGGGAAGAGAGCACAGCAGAGTTCCTGGAGTGGCATGGAGGAGGTGAATGGTAAGAGCCCAATCTCACTCTACCTTGGGTCTCCAAACAGGTGGCCGACCTAGACTGACTTATGGTTTGGATGACTGCAATGAGTGACAGCAACAATAAAGCACTCACACTGGGCAATTATGCAATAAACACAGATGACAATTCACACTTTCAAAGCCAACGACAGCTTAAAAAAAAAAGACAATGACAGCTTTGTTCATGCCTCAAATCAAATCTAGTTTGAACAAATCAAGTGATTTAAAAAAAAAAAAAAAAAAAGCATTGGAAAATGTGGGGTGTTGTTAGGCTTCCATCTAGTGGCCACCAAGAGCCACTGTTCAAGATGGATGATGAATAAAGTATGTGAAAGGAAAAACAAAAATGAAAACAAACCCTACATCTACTAGGACTATGGCCCAAAAGTCAAATTTAACCTATGTTAAGGACAGAGTATTTATAGGCTAGGAATTTGTTTCTCAAGGATTTCTTTCTTCTATGGTATACCTAGAACAGAGCCTCACATACAGAAATTAACAAGTGATTATTGATGGATTCAATTTTAACAGGTTCCTTTTCCCTTAAGGACTATTAAGCCCCTTTTTCTGAATGCTTTCTTCATCTTATTATACTGCTGGGTGGTAGAAAAGAAGACATCATTAACATGAAAATTTGCTTCCTTCAATATTGCCAAATCATGAAAGTAATATTATTTCATGACAAATGAGCTGCATAGTCACTACTCTGAATTTCATCTCCATTGCACAGCCTGATCTGTGGCTGACACACTGTTCCTTTTATTAAAAAAATAACCACCTTACTGAGATATAATTACATACCATATGATTCCAAGAAAATGCATAATTTTACTTCTTTCTTTCCTATTTGAATGCCTTTTATTTCTTTTTCTTGCCTAATATACCTGGCTAGAACCTCCACTACAATGTTGAATAGATGTGCTGAGAACAGACATTTTGGGCTTGTTCCAGACATTAGGGGAAAGACTTAGTTTTTTACCTTTAAGTATGATGTTAACTGTGGGGGATTAGGAAGTTTCCTTTTCTTCTTAGTTGGTTTTGGTTTGGTTTTGTTGATAAAAGCGTGGTGGATTTTGTTCAATTCTTTCCCTCCATCTACTGAGACGCTGTTTTTGTCCTTTATACTATTAATATGATGCACTGCATTGACTGATTTTCATATGGTGAAATGGCCTTGCATTCCTAGGATGATGCCCACTTGATCATGGTATGTGATCATTTTTATATGTTGCTAAATTCAGTTTGCTAGTGTTCTGTTCAGAATTTTTGCAGCAATGTTTATTAATGTAATTTGTCTGTGGTTTTCTTTTTTTGTGATGGCTTTGTCTGGTTCGGGTTCTGACACTATGCCACTTTAAATCTTCCACTTTCCCTAGGTTGTTCTGTTGCTAAATAAATGGGATTTTTTCATCTTTCCCCAAATCACTTCACTTTCTGGATCTCTAGTTACTCACTGAAGGAAAGAGGAAGAGTAAAACTGAGAATAAAGGAAAGAGAGAGTGAAACTAAAGGAATGAAAGGTGAACATAATCTCAGCTCTGATGGGCATATATGATAATATCTAAGCAATCTTGACTTGTTAACTTAAACTCTGCGTCCTTATCACAGATCTTAAGACTGTCAACTTGAACCCTCCAGAACTCCCTGGACTCTGACTCTAGCCTATATACACTCAGACACACAAACACACTCTCTCTCTCTGATATGAACCAAACCACCACTATGACCACCACCATCACTACCACTCCTCTTTTAAATTTACATTCTATGTTGAATTTGGCCTGGGGAGAAACCATTCCATCACCTCTAGAAAGCAGCAGCACATGCCTATTCTTCTTCATTTTTTGTGTGAATATGTAGACCCTCCCCAGTGAGAGGGCCAGGGCAGAGCCTAAGTAAAATCATGCTGTTGGCTCTCTTCTTACTCTGAACAGTTTGACACAGATAAAATAACATTCAAAGAAACATCAAGGAAAATCTAGAAAGGAGAAGTAGCATTATTCAAGGGCAATCTTAGCATGAAGGTTGGATTTCCTGTTTTTTTTTCCCTAGAGGCAGGAAGTTAGAAAGATAGCTGACAAGAAGGATATATGATTTTGAATTGGCTCTTTTTGTCCAGTCACTTGCTTCCAGGCATACACGTACATGTCATTCAAAGGACCAAGCCTTGGGTAGTCACCTCAATTTACCTTGGCCCAAAGCCTAAAAGAAACCCTCAGTCTGTCCTAGGTCTTTGATTCAGTATCTTTTGTCACCATACGGTAGAAAGAGTCCTCACTTAGACTTCTATTTGAAATGACCAGCTCAACCACAGACCCTAAATCTGGCCCACTGGCCTCTCCCTGGGGCCAGTCCCCAATAACAGTAGACATGCTTCACCCTTGCTTTATTCAGAGTCCTCAACATCTTAGCTTTGTCTCAGGGTACAAAATACTTCCTGGCTTGCAATAAACTCTTCCTTCCCTCTGCTTGATTTAGATTTATTTTGTTCCTCATTCTTTCAGTTTCTTAAGGTTGGAAGTTAGATAATTTATTTGTGACTTTTTTCTCTTTTAATATAGGCATTTAGTGCTATACGTTTCCATCTAAGCACTGATTTAGCTGCATCTCACAAATGTTGATATGTTGTATTTTGCTTACATTCCATTCCAAATAATTTTAATGCTCCTTAATCTCTTCTTTGACCTTTGGATTGTTTAGAAGTGTACTTTACTATTAGTTTTCAAATATTTGGGCATTTATCAGACATCTTTCTGTTAATGATTTCTAGTTTAATTCCATCGTGGTCAGAGAACATATCTTGCATGATTGGAATCTGTTAAAATGTCTTGAGACCTGTTGTGTGGCCCAGAATACAGTCTGTCTTGGCAAATGCTCCACATGAACTCAAAAATAATATGCTTCTGAAGAATATGTTTCTAAAGATTCCTCTCTTATGTGTCTATGATTTTCTTAACATGAGTATTATTTCTTCTTTTTCTTCCTCTTTCTTCTCCTGATTCTAACAAGTAATACGCCATTGATTGACTACAGAGAGAAAACTATGTGGCTTTTAAGCCATACAGATGCATTAACTTTTAAAAAAATACGTATTTGTATTTTCAAAACATAAAAAGTGTTAACTGACTCATAGTGGTGGACTAGACACAAAAACTACTATCTACACGTACACAAATGAGAAAGGATATAGTTAGCAAACCAGAGATTGTGAGGAATGCTTGGAAGATAAAAACAGGAGATGCTTTCACAATGATAAAACTAGAGAATTTTAAATACCTGCAGTAGGCTACTGGGAGATCAAGGTGGCAGAGGAGGAGGAGGCTGAGCTCACGTCCCCCCATGAACAGATGAAAAATACATCTACATGTGGAGTAATTCTCACTCCAAACAAGCTGGAGACTGGCAGAAAGGATCTTCTACAATGAAGGCTGAAAGAAAGATACACACAGTCAAGAAGGAAGGGAAGAGAAGCAATAGGATTGGGACCTGTGCCCTTAGCAGGGAACACAGAAGGGGGAGCATTACATGTGCTTGGAGATCCTCCCTGGGGAGTGAGTGGTTCAAACCACATATTGGGCACCCCAGACCTAGGGTATGACACCAGGAAGATGAGTCCCCTTGGCTGCTTTGAAGGCCAATAGGACTGGCAAGGGTGCTGTGAGAAACTTAGATTTCACTCATGTACACGTTTGCTTGCTGTCAAAACAAGGTGGAGGAAGCAGATAGAGACTGACTGGGACCCAGGCCAGTTCCCTGCGACCACCCCAGTGCAAGCCCCGGTCCACACAAAGTGCCTGCTCTGGCCCATCTTGCTCCATGGTGCAGCGCCCCACTAGGGCAAAGGCTGCCATTGCTGAAGAGAGTGCACAGGTGTGGGGTATGGACCTGGCTCAGACCCAGCACTACATCGCAGTGGGGAAAGGGCGGCCACTGCTGGCATACAGGAGGCAGCAGATAAGGAACATCTGGAACTCAGACTGGTGTGCTGGGACCACCCCAGCACAAGCCTGGCCCACACTACACCAGATGGACTTAATTGAAATTTATAGAGCATTCTATCCAAAAGCGGCAGAATACACATTCTTCTCAAGTGCACACGGAACATTCCCCAGGATTCACCACATGCTGGGCCACAAGGCGAGCACCAGAGATGCTTGTGAAACGCTAAGTCTGCTGCTGCAGCCACCAAGAAGCCTGTGTGCAAGCACAGGTCACTATCCATACCTCCCCTGCCGGGAGCCTGTGCAGCCCGCCACTGCCAGGGTCCCGTGATCCAGGGACAACCTCCCCGGGAGAACGCACAGCGCGCATCAGGCTGGTGCAAGGTCCCGCCGGTCTCTGCCGCCGCAGGCTCGCCCCACATCCGTGCCCCTCCCTCCCCCTGGCCTGAGTGAGCCAGAGCCCCCGAATCAGTGGCTCCTTTAACCCCGTCCTGTCTGAGCAAACAACAGAGGCCCTCCGGTGACCTACACGCAGAGGCGGGGCCAAATCCAAAGCTGAGCCCCGGGACCTGTGCGAACAAAGAAGAGAAAGGGAAATGTCTTCCAGCAACCTCAGGAGCAGCGGATTAAATCTCCACAATCAACTTGATGTACCCTGCATCTGTGGAATACCTGAATAGACAACGAATCATCCCAAATTGAGGAGGTGGACTTTGAGAGCAAGATTTATTATTTTTTCCCCTTTTCCTCTTTTTGTGAGTATGTGTATGCTTCTGTGTGAGATTTTGTCTGTATAGCTTTGCTTTCACCATTTATCGTAGGGTTCTGTCCATCCTTTTTTTTTTTTTACTTGTCAAAAAAATTCTTTCTTAATAATTATTTTTTATTTTAATTACTTTATTTATCTTACTTTATTTTATTTTATTTTATTCTCTTTCCTTCTTTCTTTCTACATTTTCTCCCTTTATTCTGAGCCGTGTGGATGAAAGGCTCTTGGTGCTCCAGGTAGGAGTCAGTGCTGTGCCTCTGAGGTGGGAGAGCCAACTTCAGGACACTGGTCCACAAGAGACCTCCCAGGTCCATGTAATTCCAAATGGCGAAAATCTCCCAGAGATCCCATCTCAACACCAACACCCAGCTTCACTCAACGACCAGCAAGCTAAAGTGCTGGACACCCTATGCCAAGCAACTAGCAAGACAGGAACATAACCGCACCCATTAGCAGAGAGGCTGCCTAAAACAATAATAAGGCCACAGACACCCCAAAACACACCACCAGACGTGGACCTGCCCACCAGAAAGACAAGATCCAGCCTCATCCACCAGAACACAGGCACTAGTCCCCTCCACCAGGAAGCCTACACAACCCACTGAACCAACCTTAGCCACTGGGGACAGACACCAAAAACAACGGGAACTACGAACCTGCAGCCTGCAAAAAGGAGACCCCAAACACAGTAAGATAAGCAAAATGAGAACACAGAAAAACACACAGCAGATGAAGGAGCAAGATAAAAACCCACCAAACCTAACAAAGGAAGAGGAAATAGGCAGTCTACCTGAAAAAGAATTCAGAATAATGATAGTAAAGATGATCCAAAATCTTGGAAATAGAAGACAGAAAATGCAAGAAACATTTAACAAGGACCTAGAAGGACTAAAGAGAAAACAAGCAACAATGAACAACACAATAAATGAAATTAAAAATACCCTAGAAGGGATCAATAGCACAATAACTGAGGCAGAAGAACGGATAAGTGACCTGGAAGATAAAATAGTGGAAATAACTCCTGCGAGCAGAAGAAAGAAAAAAGGATGAAAAGAACTGAGGACCGGGCTTCCCTGGTGGCGCAGTGGTTGAGAGTCTGCCTGCTATTGCAGGGGACATGGGTTCGTGCCCCGGTCTGGGAAGATCCCACATGCCGTGGAGCCGCTGGGCCGGAGCTGTGCTCTGCAACGGGAGAGGCCACAACGGTGAGAGGCCCACGTACCACAAAAAAAAAAAAAAAAAAAAAAAAAAAAAGAACTGAGGACCGTCTCAGAGACCTCTGGGACAACATTACATGCACCAGCATTCGAATTATAGGGCCCCCAGAAGAAGAAGAGAAAAAGAAACGGACTGAGAAAACATTTGAAGAGATTATAGTTGAAAACTTCCCTAATATGGGAAAGGAAATAGTTAACCAATCCAGGAAGCACAGAGAGTCCCATACAGGATAAATCCAAGCACAAACACGCCAAGACACATATTAATCAAACTGTCAAAAATTAAATACAAAGAAAAGGTATTAAAAGCAGCAAGGGAAAAACAACAAATAACACACAAGGGAATCCCCATAAGGTTAACAGCTGATCTATCAGCAGAAACTCTGCAAGCCAGAAGGGAGTGGCAGGACGTATTTAAAGTGATGAAGGAGAAAAACCTACAACCAAGATTACTCTACCCAGCAAGCATCTCATTCAGATTTGATGGAGAAATTAAAACCTTTACAGACAAGCAAAAGCTGAGAGAGTTCAGCACCACCAAACCAGCTTTACAACAAATGCTAAAGGAACTTCTCTATGCAAGAAACATAAGAGAAGGAAAAGACCTACAATAACAAATCGAAAACAATTAAGAAAATGGGAATAGGAACATACATATCGATAATTACCTTAAATGTAAATGGATTAAATGCTCCCACCAAAAGACGCAGACTGGCCGAATGGATACAAAAACAAGACCCATATAGATGCTGTCTACAAGAGGCCCACTTCAGACCTAGGGACACATGCAGACTGAAAGGGAGGGAATGGAAAAAGATATTCCATGCAAATGGAAACCAAAAGAACGCTGGAGTAGCAATTCTCATACCAGACAAAACAGACTTTAAAAGAAAGACTATGACAAGAGACAAAGAAGGACACTACATAATGATCAAGGGATCGATCCAAGAAGAAGATATAACAATTGTAAATATTTATGCACCCAACATAGGAGCACCTCAATACATAAGGCAAATACTAACAGCCATAAAAGGGGAAATCGACAGTAACACGTTCATAGTAGGGGACTTTAACACCCCACTTTCACCAATGGACAGATCATCCAAAATGAAAATAAATAAGGAAACACAAGCTTTAAATGATACATTAAACAAGATGGACTTAGTTGATATTTATAGGACATTCCATCCAAAAACAACAGAATACACAATTTTCGCAAGTGCTCATGGAACATTCTCCAGGAGAGATCATATCTTGGGTCACAAATCAAGCCTTGGTAAATTTAGGAAAATTGAAATTGTTTCAAGCATCTTTGCCGACCACAACGCTATGAGACTACATATCAATTACAGGAAAAGATCTGCAAAAAATACAAACACATGGAGGCTAAACACTACACTACTTAATAACGAAGTGATCACTGAAGAAATCAAAGAGGAAATCAAAAAATACCTAGAAACAAATGACAATGGAGACACGACGACCCAAAACCTACGGGATGCAGCAAAAGCAGTTCTAAGAGGGAAGCTTATAGCAATACAATCCCACCTTAAGAAACAGGAAACATCTCGAATAAATAACCTAACTTTGCACCTAAAGCAATTACAGAAAGAAGAACAAAAAAACCCAAAGTTAGCTGAAGGAAAGAAATCATAAAGATCAGATCAGAAATCAATGAAAAAGAAATTAAGGAAATGATAGCAAAGATCAATAAAACTAAAAGCTGGTTCTTTGAGAAGATAAACAAAATTGATAAACCATTAGCCAGACTCATCAAGAAAAAAAGGGAGAAGACTCAAATCAATAGAATTAGAAATGAAAAAGGAGAAGTAACAACTGACACTACAGAAATACAAAAGATCATGAGAGATTACTATAAGCAACTCTATGCCAATAAAATGGACAACCTGGAAGAAATGGACAAATTCTTAGAAATGCACAACCTGCCAAGACTGAATCAGGAAGAAATAGAAAATATGAACAGACCAATCACAAGCACTGAAATTGAACTGTGATAAAAAATCTTCCAACAAACAAAAGCCCAGGACCAGATGGCTTCACAGGCGAATCCTATCAAGCATTTAGAGAAGAGCTAACACCCATCCTTCTCAAACTCTTCCAAACAATATCAGAGGAAGGAACACTCCCAAACTCATTCTACGAGGCCACCATCACCTTGATACCAAAACCAGACACGGATATCACAAAGAAAGAAAACTACAGGCCAATATCACTGATGAACATAGATGCAAAAATCCTCAACTAAATACTAGCAAACACAATCCAACAGCACATTAAAAGGATCATACACCATGATCAAGTGGGGTTTATTCCAGGAATGCAAGGATTCTTCAATATACGCAAATCAATCAATGTGATACACCATATTAACAAATTGAAGGAGAAAAACCATATGATCATCTCAATAGATGCAGAGAAAGCTTTCGACAAAATTCAACACCCATTTATGATAAAAACCCTGCAGAAAGTAGGCATAGAGGGAACTTTCCTCAACATAATAAAGGCCATATATGACAAACCCACAGCCAGCATCGTCCTCAATGGTGAAAAACTGAAACCATTTCCACTAAGATCAGGAACAAGACAAGGTTGCCCACTCTCACCACTCTTAGTCAACACAGTTTTGGAAGTTTTAGCCACAGCAATCAGAGAAGAAAAGGAAATAAAAGGAATCCAAATCGGAAAAGAAGAAGTAAAGCTGTCACTGTTTGCAGATGACGTGATACTATACAGAGAGAATCCTAAAGATGCTACCAGAAAACTACTAGAGCTAATCAATGAATTTGGTAAAGTAGCAGGATACAAAATTAATGCACAGAAATCTCTGGCATTGCTATACACTAATGATGAAGGATCTGAAAGTGAAATTAAGAAAACACTCCCATTTACCATTGCAACAAAAAGAATTAAATATCTAGGAATAAACCTACCTAAGGAGACAAAAGACCTGTATGCAGAAAATTATAAGACACTGATGAAAGAAATTAAAGATGATACAAATAGATGGAGAGATGTACTATGTTCTTGGATTGGAAGAATCAACATTGTGAAAATGACTCTACTACCCAAAGCAATCTACAGATTCAAAGCAATCCCTATCAAACTACCACTGGTATTTTTCACAGAACTAGAACAAAAAATTTCACAATTTGTATGGAAACACAAAAGACCCCGAATAGCCAAAGCAATCTTGAGAACGAAAAACGGAGCTGGAGGAATCAGGCTCCCTGACTTCAGACTATACTACAAAGCTACAGTCATCAAGGCAGTATGGTACTGGCAAAAAACACCCAGAAATATAGATCAATGGAACAGGATAGAAAGCCCAGAGATAAACCCACACACATATGGTCACCTTATGTTTGATAAAAGAGGCAGGAATGTACAGTGGAGAAAGGACAGACTTTTCAATAAGTGGTGCTGGGAAAACTGGACAGGGACATGTAAAAGTATGAGATTAGAACACTCCCTGACACCATACACAAAAATAAGCTCAAAATGGATTAAAGACCTAAATGCAAGGCCAGAAACTATCAAACTCTTAGAGGAAAACATGGGCAGAACACTCTATGACATAAATCACAGCAAGATCCTTTTGGACCCACCTCCTAGAGAAATGGAAATAAAAACAAAATTAACAAATGGGACCTAATGAAAGTTCAAAGCTTTTGCACAGCAAAGGAAACCAGAAAAAAGACCAAAAGACAACCCTCAGAATGGGAGAAAATATTTGCAAATGAAGCAACTGACAAAGGATTCATCTCCAAAATTTATAAGCAACTCATGCAGCTCAATAACAAAAAAACAAACAACCCAATCCAAAAATGGGCAGAAGACCTAAATAGACATTTCTCCAAAGAAGATATACAGACTGCCAAGAAACACATGAAAGAATGCTCAACATCATTAATCATTAGAGAAATGCAAATCCAAACTACAATGAGATATCATCTCACACCAGTCAGAATGGCCATCATGAAAAAATCTAGAAACAATAAATGCTGGAGAGGGTGTGGAGAAAAGGGAACACTCTTGCACTGCTGGTGGGAATGTGAATTGGTACAGCCACTATGGAGAACAGTATGGAGGTTCCTTAAAAAACTAAAAATAGCACTACCATATGACCCAGCAATCCCACTACTGGACATATACCCTGAGAAAACCATAATTCAAAAAGAGTCATGTACCAAAATGTTCATTGCAGCTCTATTTACAATAGCCAGGAGATGGAAACAACCTAAGTGTCCATCATCGGATGAATGGATAAAGAAGATGTGGCACATATATACAATGGAATATTACTCAGCCATAAAAAGAAACGAAATTGAGTTATTTGTAGTGAGGTGGAGGGACCTAGAGTCTGTCATATAGAGTGAAGTAAGTCAGAAAGAGAAAGACAAATAGAGTATGCTAACACATATATATGGAATCTAAGGAAAAAAATGTCATGAAGAACCTAGGGGTAAGACGGGAATAAAGACACAGACCTACTAGAGAATGGGCTTGAGGATATGGGGAGGGGGAAGGGTAAGCTGTGACAAAGTGAGAGAGTGGCATGGACATGTATACGCTACCAAATGTAAAATAGATAGCTAGTGGGAAGCAGCCGCATAGCACAGGGAGATCAGCTCTGTGCTTTGTGACCACCTGGATGGCTGGGATAGGGAGGGTGGGAGGGAGGGAGACGCAAGAGGGAGGAGATATGGGAACATATGTATATGTATAACTGATTCACTTTGTTATAAAGCAAAAACTAACACACCATTGTAAAGCAATTATACTCCAATAAAGATGTAAAAAAAAAACAGTGAATCAGCTATATGTATACATATATTCCTATATCCCCTCCCTCTTGCATCTCCCTCCCACCCTCCCTATCCCACCCCTCTAGGTGTGACTCCCCCCAATTTTTATCTTCAGTGGTGAACTCCAGATTGCCCATATGACCCCTGTACTAGCATGTATAATAGGAATTTAAAATAAAATGTTATCTTCCACATATAAGCAATATCATATGATACCTGTCTTTCTCTGTTTGACTTACTTCACTTAGTATGATAATCTCTAGTTCCATCCATGTTGCTGCAAATGGCATTATTTCATTCTTTTTTATGGCAGAGTAATATTCCATTGTGTGTGTGTGTGTGTGTGTGTGTGTGTGTATTCATTCCACATCTCCTTTATCACTTATATGTGAAATCTAAAATATGACACAAATTAACTTATTTACAAAACAGAAGTAGATTCACAGACATAGAAAGCAAATATATGGCTACCACAGGGGATAGGTGGCAGGAAGGATTAATTAGGAGTTAGGGATTAACAGATATACACTACTAAAAAAATAGATAAACAACACGGACCTACAGTATAGCACAGGGAACTATATTCAATATCTTGTACTAACCTATAATGGAAAAGAATCTGAAAAAGAATATATGTATGTATAACTGAATCATTTGCTGTACACCTGAAACTAACACAACATTGTCAATCAACTATACTTCAATGAAAGAAAGAAAGAAAGGGCATTACCCCAAGAACACAGAAATTCCTACTTCTAAATTTGCTCTTCTTGCCATATTCCCCATTTTAGTAAATGGCATCACCGCTCAGCCAATTGCTCAGGCTAGCCTTGACTTCTCTAACTCCATGCTGAAGTTTGATATAACTTCACGATATATTCCCAGAGGGAGCGCCCCTCACCATCTCTACCCTTACTGCTCTTCTCTGAGCCACCATATCTTGCCACACATTAGCAAGGGCCTCTTACCCTTGCTTTCCGACTGCAAGTCTTTTCACACTGCAGAATATTTTCCACACAGTAAACAAGAGTCATTTTAAAACATCAACATCAGGTCACATTCCTCCCCAATTACGATGCTCAGAAGGCTCCCCATTACACTTGGAGGAAAATGTAGAGTCTCCATGGAGAATGAGAAATATCCCACTTCAGAGCTTTTTGAATTTGCTCTTCCTTCTGTCTGCAATGTTCTTTTCCTACATATTCATACAGTTCTCTTTATTCAGGTATCGCTCAAACGTCGCTTCTCTGGGGAGTCCTTCTCAGACTACCACACCCCAATTAACACCGTGCATCACTCTCTACCACCTTCCCCTGCTTTATCTTTAAATTTATCTCTACGAGATGTGGTATGTATATCTATGTTTATGTCTGTATCTCCTCTCTTCTCTAGGCTTAACCCTCTGTGAAAACAGAGACATTTTAAATTAGCCTCTAAGTTCTCACTACATAGAAAATGCAGAGCACAAAGCAGATGCTCAATAACTATTTGCTGAATGAATTAATAGAGGAGACGCTTTTTTAAATAATAGTATTTATTAAGAGTCTACAATTTTTCCCTCACATTTTAACAATGAAAACCCGTTCTACCCTCATCTCCTTCTCTTTTCCCATAATGTGAAACAATCCCTACCAGAAGTGGTCTCTTCCTCTTCAAAAGATCTCATTCCTTTTCCTTCTTTTTACTGATCAAATACAATTTATCAGAGTTTCTTGTATAACAATACATGCCTTTCTCAGAGGTTCCACTGCAGTCACATCCAAAACAAGGGCTATGTGTCATTTCCTTTGTATATAAGGTTAATACTATATGTCCCAGTCAATGGGCTCATTATCTACTTTATCCCATTGTATTCTAACACAAATCACCCCCTTTTAAATAACAGGCCCTCAAATACTCAACTGCATGAATGAATGGGTTTAGCTTTGAAATAAATAAATCAGGTAAATCAAACTGTAGTGTGAAATGACTCCATGGGCAGTAGTTCATTAGAAGAGCTGTGATGTGCAAGACAGGTAAGAAAGGAGATTTAAGCCTCCCATTTAACCAAAAGTGGAATCAATTATCTACAATTTCCTGAATTTTAAAAGTGCATTAACGAATATGCACAAGTCGTAGAAATAGCAACACATTTATAGTCAGAAGACACACACTAGAATATCTCCTTTTCCATATTTTGGTTATGTGACCTTGTACTTCAAGAAGCATGTCTCCTCATCTATACAATGGAGGCTATATTAGCAAACTCAAACTTTGCTGAAAATTAAAGGATTACTTTATATAAGTGCCTAATACCACCAACATCACAGAACAGATACTCAGCATACATTTGGGGAAGAGGAGGGAGCAAGGAAGGGTCCTAAAAAGGTACCCAGGAAAGAAGCCAAGAGAAAAAATAAAAAACACTTTTTGATGGTGTTTATCCAGGGTGATAGCCTTCAATTAAACCTCACTCAATCCTAGCTTTTGCTTAAGATGAAAATGTGCATTTGCAAAATAAGAGTCACTAATAAGGCCCCCTATCGCTTATTGGTGAAAATAAAATTTTCCTTGGAGAAATTATATGGGTTCCTTCACTGCAGCAATTACCCACATTGGTATTAGTTGTCATACAGATAGAAACAGACGCAAACAGAATTTAGACTTCTTAACACCAGGGAGACTTCAAAATCCATAGTTTTTAGAAGGAGAAGGAATTAGGGAGAGCCTGACGTATAACTGTGTTAGTGTAGCTACTTAAAGTTTTCAAAATGCCCATTCACAATCTTTGTGGGGCTTTTTGTTTTGAGGTTTATAACACACAGAAACCCCAAAGACATCTTATCTCCATTTTATAACTGAGAAAACTCCAGGTAACTGAATTATCTAAGGTCAAGTGTGAGGTCAAAGTCTACTACTTGTGTGTATTATTTCCACACTGACACTCAGCAATATCATGGACAATGAAATATGCACCTTGAAACCTTGGACCCCAACCACTGAAACTAGAGGAAGAACATTCCCAGCACCAGGGCCTCTAGGAAAGGACATATAAAGATGGACTTTCATTTTCTGGAACCAGTTGTACCCTGCTCTTCCATCTCGCCTGTTACAGCCACCACAGCTTTGTCAGTTGTGTGGCAGGAGCAGGGATAAATTAAATTCAACTCTGGAAGGACGCAAAAATCGCAAACCCAGTAGAACTGGATATCATGGCCAGCGATACCCAGATCATGCTCTCCTGACCACTTACCATGTAAGCAGAGGACAAGGATATTGTTCTTTTTTCAATCTATCATTAGAGCAACTAAAGAATCTTTAGTATGTATAATAAAAACCAGGCCTTTAAGTAAGGAAGATATTTATAGCACCATTTATAATATTTATAGCATACCCAACAAATCTTTGCATTGTGAGGAAGAAATTGATAGCACATGGAAGAACTGAAAGATAATGAAATAGCTACTCTTGTAGTTCAATAGCTTACAAAATGGGAAATCTGCTCAGCCATCCAGGGGGCTGTATGCTGGGCTCCAAAGCCAGGCGAGTCTGTGCACGGGGTTCCAAGATTTTGCAGAGTCACTGTTTGGGTTCCTGGCTGGGCAAGCCTAGAGGTTGCGCTCTGCAGTTGGATGGGGCTGCTGGCTTGCGAGCCTGCCTAAGCAGGGATAGAGGACGAGTTCCATGGCTGGGCCAGACTGCTGGCTGGGGACCCCATCTGCCTAGAGCTGCCCACGTGCTCCCTGGCCAGATGAGATGACTGGCTCCACACCACAGGTGGAAGGAACTGCTGGCTGTGCTCTCTGATTGGGCACCACTGCCGTCAGGTACACGGTCCATCACAATCTCCATGCTGGAAGCCGGAAGCCCCGCCCCCGCCCCCTTTAGTTCAAGCTGATACCAGGTGCTTGAGCTTTCCCTTTTCTCCCAGTGTTCCTCGTGAAGGACGGATGTGGACCTCATGAGAAGCTTCCCAGAATGTTGTGGAACCCGGATGCTCACGCTGGGGTCTCCTTTCGCCACTGGAGAAACCTCTTGGTGCGGCTGCGTGCTGGCCTGCAGGAAGGGCTATGTGGTCAAAATGAAGCTGCCTTGTGGTCCACAGGGGGGTGCTTCGGCCTCACTTCTGGCTCCTGGGATTTTTTTTCCCCCACAGAGAGAGGCCTTCTTGTCTGTGGAGAGTTGCTAGTTTGTATTTCCTTGAGGAACACTAAAGCCGGGAACCTCTGATTCTACCATCTCGCTGATTTCACACCCCTCTTCCCCAATCAGACCTTCTTTCTAGCATGTGGGGAAAGTAACTAACTTCTAAAAATCACTCAGCGGACTTCCCTGGTTGTCCAGTGGTTAAGACTCTGCGCTTCCACTGCAGGGGGTGCGGGTTCGATCACTGGTCAGGGAACTGAGATCCCACACGTGCCATGTGGTGTGGCAAAAAAAAAAAAAAAATGACAATAAAATTTTAAAAAACCCCTCAAATCTACTATACATTGCATATTTGCATTCTTTCCTTCATATCCTTAAATAAAAACATATTCAGCTTTGTGAGCTATCATATTTTTCATAATACAGTACAGAATACCAGCACCAGTATTTAATGGATCTGTATTCAATAGTCTAAAGGTCTATACTCTTGAAGTAATTTTAAATAATATCTATTACTTTACTACTCTACACTAATTTAAAATTAAAGGATTAAAATTAAGATCTACTACTCTTTGCACCATTATTATTATTACGCCCCAAGTAGAGAAAGCTCTGCAATAGAAATAAATAGACATGATCTAATGTCCCTGACCTTAGGAAATTTACAATTTCCTTAGAATGAAAAGACAGATACACTTGAAATTAAACAGCGGCTCAGGGCTATAATATTACAAATGTCTAAAGGCTAAATAAATTTATATATATTTATATATATATATATATATATTTTTTTTTTTTCTTTGCCGTACGCGGACCTCTCACTGTTGTGGCCTCTCCCACTGCGGAGCAGAAACTCTGGACGTGCAGGCTCAGCGGCCATGGGTCACGGGCCCAGCCGCTCCGCGGCATGTGGGATCTTCCCGGAACGGGGCATGAACCCGTGTCCCCTGCATCGGCAGGCGGACTCCCAACCACTGCGCCACCAGGGAAGCCCTATATTTTTTATAACCTACTTTTTGAAGATTAATTCCTCTTTCTCATACTAATCTTTGGGATTTATTAATTCCAAAAGCTATTCATATTTTGGAACTGCATTACCTGCTAACCTTTCCACCAGAAATAACATAAAACAGATTTCAGTGACTAGCTAAAAAAGAAAAAGAACAAAATAAGAGGGAAGGAGAAAAGCATTATATTAGCCTTCCAGGATTTTAACAGAAGAGTCTAAAATTTTAAAATTAAGGGGAGCTTTTTTTTTTTATGTTGGGCGTCGGAGTTTATTAATTAATTAATTTATTTTTGCTGTGTTGGGTCTTCATTTCTGTGCGAGGGCTTTCTCTAATTGTGGCAAGCGGGGGCCACTCTTCATCGCGGTGCGCGGGCCTCTCACGATCGCGGCCTCTCCTGTTGCGGAGCACAGGCTCCAGACGCACAGGCTCAGTAGTTGTGGCTCACGGGCCCAGTTGCTCTGCAGCCTGTGGGATCCTCCCAGACCAGGGCTCGAACCCGTGTCCCCTGCATTAGCAGGCAGATTCTCAACCACTGCGCCACCAGGGAAGCCCCAAGGTGAGCTTTTATATAGTGAGTAGACTACTTTCTCAGGGTCAGTCTAGTTTCTAAAATAATAGCTACTGTGTATTCACTGCAATCAATGAGCTGTGTAATATTAGCATCATCATAAATGCATCGTCTAACTTAACCTTCATGACATCTCATATCGTTAGTACCATTTTTCTGATGAGTAGATCACTATAGGCAAGTTCACATAGCTTGGAAGGCATGGAGTCAGGCTTCCAACGGACGACTAGCTGGCACAAAACCCCACACCTTTCACCTCCTCCTAAGAAGGGAGTAAAGAATGCATATTGCACTCCTTTCTGCACCTATGTACCTTAAGCAATGCAGCAGTATACTGAGAATATAGATCATGAATAATCTAAATTCCCAAGACTGAAGTGCTCGTTACATAGAACTTACTGAGAGATTACATTTAAATATCTTAGCTTACTTTTGAGTAGCTAGCAAAAAACTTCCTGAATCACCTCCTATTACAGATATGAAAAATGCAGAATAATCAATAACTTTAGCTTTCTACTAGTGCTGACTTGATCCACGGCATCTAGTACAACATTTATAGTTTTTTTTAAAATTAAAACTTCACAGAATGCACACACATACAAGCAGCTACGATGCATGTTCCCATTAATGTCTACATTACCTAGCTAATATATATCCATACCACAATCCACAGGAAGGTCCAAATTTTAGCAAAAATAACATTAGCAATCAAAGCCTAATATGCACATACAAATGTATGCGTTCCATACACGCATACACATACTGCAGTTTTCTAACATGTTACTGAACCTATCACAAAACGGGAATTGAGATGTTATTTTATAAAAAGAGTTCTAATATTATATTATTACCTGTTTTCTCTTCTTCATTTGGCCCAACAGCACTCTTTTCCAAGAAGTGTCCCATAAAGACATTTACTATAATGAACTGCTTTAATTCAAAATGTAATCTAACCAAACATGCTTAATAGCCTGGCTAGGAAAATCAATACCATGGTTTATAGAACAGTGTCTCTGGAAGGACAGGAAGTGGACTCTTGGTTCTGCATAAAATCTTGTTAATCCTAGTTCCATTTCCCCCTCTTACATTTGTAACAACTGAATAAACCGATTATGCTTTTTCATCTTATAGCTGCAGCCTCTGTAGACAAACGGATTAAAACACTTACATTGATGTGATCAATATATTTATCAATCAATAATGACCCAGGAATTGATCTTCATAATTGGAGGAATTCTGCACCTTAATTCATTTATACGCTACTGTCTTTTTTCAAAACTTAGGGATTGTTGATGTGGAAAATTAAAAGAGAATTAAGGGAGAAGGGCCACGTAAGGAAAATTGCTGTTCTCTACAGCATAACTGAGGAATATACATGATTAAGGCAAAACGTGATGATTTGGGGGGAATAAAAGCATGGATAATTGATAGAGAACTCATGAAATAGGGAAGCAGTTGTAAATAGATTATTGTGGACACGGAACTGACATTTCCAGTTATCGATACTGTTGTTTTGTCCTTGACCGTTAAGATCTGAGGAATGCTAAGCAGTAGCTTTCAATAGCTGCATGTATAAGAAAACAATATTCCTGCCACCAGAAGCTGCTCTAGTACAGCTTTCCCCTTCTACTCCAGGCCACGGACTCTACCACACAGACACTCAAAGGCAAGAGTCTTATCCCTTAAAATCCTGTCAGTAGTTCTCTTCACCTCAATTCCCAATTCCAACAGCCTCTTCCCTTTTTAATGGGCTGCCTTTGGCCTCACCTTCCTTCCCAAATCCAGCAGTTACTCCACAACAGATCTGCATTGCACGTCCTGTAAAGGAATGCGAGGTTTTGTCTTGGCGTTCAGTCTCTCTTCCAAGAGATATATACACACACGGATATATTTCCATGTATACGTGTATACACATATATACATATATATACACATGTATGTGTATATCTCATGTATATGGTATATATATACTCATATGTTTATATGAGAGATATGAGATATATATACACATACATTTACAAATTGTTAGCTTTACAGCTATAAAAGCATACTTTAAACCTACAGAGCTTTACACCTAGTTTTATGTTTGTGCACATTAAAGGAAAATTCTAAGAAGAATTGGTCATGATTGGGTGACTGATTGTTTTCCTTCTAAAGGAAACATAGTTTAAATACATATTCAACATCCACTCCCACTCACTGTTTTAACTGGGACAAGTAATGAAACTAAAACTTTCAAAGGCTACTCAGTCTTTAATTCATGTTTTTGAGCCCCTACTGTGTGAAATCTAGGCTCAAACAAGTTAAACAGTCTTTGTTCTAATCCTCACGGTCCAGCCAGACTTTCCAAACTACCTAGAAAGGAATCCAGTTCAGAATGTCACTCTCTGCTACTTATAAGATGGGTGCTCGAGCATGTTACATTCTCTGTAACTCACAATTTCTTTATCTGAAAACTATGGGTAATAATAATAAAAATTAACTCAGAAAGTAACTGTAATAATAAGATAATGTAGAGTGAACAGCACAGGGACAGATAATATTCATTTTAGATGGATATATCACTCTAACTACCCCTCATTAAATGATCTGTTTATATATATGCATGCACATCAAATATATACATTTGGAGAGGATGATAAGCCACCAACTGCTGCTGTATGGTCCACTTTCTTATGAATGTATCATTGAGCCAACTGCATTGTTAATTTTTAAACAAGGGATTAACATGAAACACTGAAGAGCACTTATCTCCAGAACAATGCAAATACGAAGAGTTCATAGAACCAGGTTTTGTGATAGTACCTATAAAAAATACCTGGCATAAAAAGGTACTCAATAAAAATATACTGAATGAATGAATAAGAGGTAATCACCGACACCTAGTAGGAACTTACTAATATCACTTCTGTAACTGTTAGTTCGTTTACGTTTTTAAATGATGAAAGGAATTGAAAGTCAAAACAAAGACTTTTCACAGATTATGACACTAGAATTTTTATTTGCTGACTCTGCATTTAATATGAATAATACCGTGATGGTTAATTTCACATCTCAATTTGACTGGGCCACGGAGGGTCCTGATATTTGGTCAAACATTATTCTGCGTGTATCCGTAAAGCTGTTTTGGGATGAGATTAACATTTGATTTGGACAAGGATGATCACTTTCACCACTTTCATGCAACAAAGTACTGGGAGTCCTAGCCAGAGCAATCAGTCAAAAAAAAAAAAAAAAACAAAACGATAAAAGGCAACCAAATCAGATTCCACCCTAAAACGGTTAGAACAAATAAACAATTTAAAGTTGCAGGGTACAAAATCAATATACAAAAATCAGGTGCATATCTATACACTAACAACAAACGATCAGAAAGAGAAATTAAGAAAACAATCCCATTTATAATTGCAACAAAAATAATAACTACATAAGAATAAATTTAGCCAAGGAGGTGAATGTTCTGTACATTGAAAACTATAAAACACTGATGAAAGAAATTGCAGGAGACACAAATGGACAGATAGTCTGTGCCCATGGATTGGAAAAGTTAATATTATTAAAATATTCATAATATCCAAAACACTCTACAGATTCAATGAAATCCCTATCAAAATTCCAATGGCATCTTTCCCAGATAGAGAAGAACAATCCTAAAATTTGTATGGAGCCACAAAAGAACCCAACGAGCCAAAGACATCTTGAGAAAGAAGAACAAAGCTGGAGATACCACACTTCCTGATTTCAAAGTATATTACAAAGCTACACTAATCAACACAATATGGTATTGGCATAAAAACAGACAAATAGATCCATGGAACAGAAAATAGAAAGACCAGGAAAAATCCCACACATATATGGTCCATTTATTTATGACAAAACAGGCAAACATATACAATAGGGAAAGGATAGTCACATCAATAAATGGTATTGGGAAACCTGGACAGCCACATGCAAAAGAATGCAACTGGATCCTTACCTTAAAAACATACACAAAAATCAACTCAAACTGGATTAAAAACTTGAACATAAGACCTCAAACCATAAACTCAGTAGAAGAAAACATAGGACGTAAGCTCGCTGACATCACTCTTGGTGATCATTTTTCAGATTTCACACCAAAAGCAGAGTCAACAAAATATACAATAAACAAGTGGAACTACATCAAACTAAAAGGCTTCTACACAGCAAAGGAAACCATCAACAAAATGAAAAGGTAACCTACAGAATGGGAGAAAATATTTGAAAATCATATGTTAGATAAGGAGTTAATATCTAACATACATAAAGAAATCATACAGGGCTTCCCTGGTGGCGCAATGGTTGAGAGTTTGCCTGCCGATGCAGGGGACACGGGTTCGTGCCCCGGTCCGGGAAGATCCCACATGCCGCGGAGCGGCTGGGCCCGTGAGCCATGGCCGCTGAGCCTGCGCGTCCGGAGCCTGTGCTCCGCAACGGGAGAGGCCACCACAGTCAGAGGCCTGCGTACCAGGAAAAAAAAAAAAAAAAGAAACCATAGAACTCAATAGCAAAACCCAAACAGCAATCTGATTGTAAAATGGGTAGAGGTAGTGAATAGACATTTTTTCAAAGAAGCCATCCAAATGGCTGACAGATACATGTAAAGATGTTCAACATCACTAATTATCAAGGAAATGCAAATCAAAACCACAAGGAGACATCTCCTCACACCTGTTGGAATGTCTATCACCAAAAAGACAAGAAATAACAAGTAATGGTGAGGATGTGGAGAAAAGGGAACCCTTGTGCACTGTTGGTTGCAATGTAATTTCGTTCAGCCACTGTGAAAAACAGTATGGAGGTTCCTCAAAAAATTACAAATAAAACTACCATATATACATAGAAATACTACTGGGAACTACTAAGTACAATATGAACGACTACTGACATAAACAGAAATAACAAATTGGAATCTAGCATTCCACTCCTGTGTATATATCCAAAGCAAATGAAATCACTATGTCAAAAAGATATCTGAACCTTCATGTTCATTGCAGATTATTTACAACAGCCAAGACATGGAAACAACCCAAATGTCCATCGTTGGATGAATGGATAAAGAAAATGCTGTACATATATACGATGGAATATTATTCAGTCATAAAAAAGAAGGAAATCCTGCCACTGCAACAACATGGATGCACCTTGAGGCCAAAATGCTTAGTGAAATAAGTTAGAGGAAAACACATACTGTACGCTATCACTTATAAATGGTACCCCCCCAAAAAATCCCAGAGACAGAGAAGAGATTGGTGGTTGCCAGAGGTGGGGATGGGCAGTGGGGGAAATGGGTGAAGGTGGTCAAAAGGTAAAAATGTCCAATTATAATTTCCAGGAATGTAACCTACAACAATGGTGACTATATAGTTAACAATACTGTATCGCATAGTTGAAAGTTGCTAAGAGAGCAGATTTTAAAAATTCTCATCACAAGAGAAAAAATTTTATAACTATGTGAGGTAATTAATGTTACCAATATTTATTGTGGTAATCATTTTGTAATATATACATATATCAAATTGTACACCTTGGACTAATACAATGTGATAAGCTAATTATAACTCAATAAAACTTGAAAAAGAGTCTTGCCTTAAAAAACTTGAGGGCTTCCCTGGGGGCGCAGTGGTTGAGAGTCCGCCTGCCGAGGCAGGGGACACGGGTTCGTGCCCCGGTCCGGGAAGATCCCACATGCCCCGGAGCGGCTGGGCCCGTGAGCCATGGCCACTGAGCCTGCGCATCCAGAGCCTGTGCTCTGCAAGGGGAGATGCCACCACAGTGAGAGGCCCGAGTACTGCAATGGGGGAAAAAAAAACTTGAATTGGTAGACTAGGTAAAGCAGATTGCCCTCCTTAGTGTGGATAAGCCTCGTTCATCAGCTGAAGGCCTCAAAAGAACAAAAAGGCTGACCCTCCTTTGAGTAATAGGGAACGCCTCCTATCTGACTGCCTTCAATCTGGGACATCAGTTTTTTTCTTGCCTTCAGACTTAAACTGACACATCAGCTCCTCTTGGTTCTCTTTTTATTCAGGCTCTCCTGAGTCTCCAGCTTGCTGACTGCAGATCTTGGGTCTTGTCAGCCTCCATAATTGCGTGAGCCAATTCTTATAATCAATCAATCAATCAATCCTATTGGTTCTGTTTCTCTGCAGAACCCTGACTAGTACAAATACTGACCACAAACATTTCATTTTATGGTCCTATAATCACATGTTAAAAAAAATACATTCTATCTGCTCTGAAGGTTTCTCACTCTGTGTTTCTACTTAGTTTACATTCTTCGTTAAGGAAACACTGGATGAAAGGCCTTTGTTTATACATATGCATATTTCGTTTTTGGAAATGTGAGGTCGCAGTCCATGCTTGTTTGTTGATTTTCCCTTAGAAAAGTTAGTTTTTAAGTTTTAGGCTTCTCTTAGCTATCTCATATATTTTACTGTTACCTACTTACCTAGGAAGTAATGATGAGGTATAAAATATCTCAGAAACACCATCCATTATCACCCCTTAGTACGAATATAACCGTTCAAGAGTATTACTATTTTAAAAATCTGTGGAGTAAAGCTGTAGGGATAATAAATATTCAATAAATCTTTGTTGAATGAATGAATGAAAGATCATTTGAGATCAATGGTATTTCCTACCACTGTGGCTCATTCCATACAACATAATTGAGGGGTTAAAAACATGCTTGCTGCGTGGCAGTGAAAGAGCAAATGAGGTTGGAGAGGATGAATACATCCACATGGTTCAGAGCTTCCTCTAAGACTGCATCGAAGCCTTTTGTTTCCTGACAGAAAAAAGGGAAGACCGCACTTACCCCAGAGGAAGGAATTGGTAAATCACGGGAAAGGAGCTGTGATTCTAGGACTGTGCTGAACGTTTATGAGAGACAACAAAGGGAGCAAAGACCAAGTTCAAAACGAGTGAAAGCTGGAGAGGTGGAAAGATTCACTGAGACTCTGGAGCTGGTGCTCTGCTGTCAAACAAGTGTGAACGTGACCACAAACAGAAAGAGAAAAGTGGAGATCACTGGAGTTAATAAGGTCCAGGAACCCAGTGAAGAGGCTATCAGAAGTGTCATTAGTGTGGGTGTTGAAGTCACCGAGGAGAGCTAACTTCAACTAGAGCTCTGTGATAGTAAATATAACCAATGATACCACATAAGAACTGTTTGATGAAAGAATCACATTAGGGCACTCTTCCAATAAGCAATCACGCAAGTGATTAACTCAAAACGGTGGTACTTACATTCGTGAGTAACATTTAAAAAGATTAGGCCAGAAGCTCAGTGCAGTCTCCCTGCCTCACTTGTTGCAAGTGGGGGCTGGGTACTGAAGCTCAGGCTTCAGAGGTCAGACCCAGAGAGAGGACTGGGGTTGGCTGTGCGGAGACAGCCTGAAGAGGCCGGACTGTGGCAACTGAGGGTGTACTCCGAAGAAGCCAGGGCCTGCCACAGAGGCAAGGTGCCGTTATTTGGGGACACACGAGAAGAGGGGTGGGAACACTATAAGAGCTTCTTTCCCTGTGAGCACCCCCAGGCAACGAGACACCAACTACAGGAGCTACCAGGGCAGGTGCGACTCACCGACGCCATTGTGGGCTCCAGAAGTGGGCACAGGATACCGCTACAAAACCCACAAGCAGGTGCCAAGCACTGCTCCTGCTGTCCTGGGAGAGCGCAGAGAGCAGCTGCCCCTAGAAGACCCACAGGCAGGTGCCAAGCCCCACGCCTGATGTCCCGGGAGTGCATGGACTGCAGCCGACTCTAGGAGACGTGTGAGCAGGTGCCAAGCCCTGCCCCCACCACCCTGGGAGCACGCAAGCGCTGCTGCACCTGCACACCCCATATCCAGGGGATAATGGCCAGTACACGCTGAGGAAAGAGGCAGCCAGCATGCAAACCAAAAGCAGCCCCTCGAGTCTAGAAAAGATGGCAGAGCAGAAGGACTTGAGCTCACCTCCTCTCATGTAAACACCGAAACCACAGCTAACTGCTGAACAACCACTGACAAAAAGGACTGGAACCTATCAACAAAGATAGCTTACCTTCAAAGACAAAGAAGAAGCCACAACAAGACAGTAGGAGGGGCACTTTCGTGACATAATCAAATCCCATACCCACCAGGTGTGGGTGACCCACACACGGGAAAATAATTATATCACAGATGTTCTCCCACAAGAGTGAGAGTCCTGAGCCCCACGTCAGGCTCCTCAGTCTGAGGGTCTGGCATCGGGAGGAGCAACTCCCAGAGCATTTGCCTTTGAAGGCCAGCTGAGCTTGAGTGCAGGACTGGGGGAAACAGTGATGCCACTCCAGAAGGGTGCACACAAGGTTTCATATGCACTAGGACCAAGCACAAAGCAGTGACTCCATAAGAGCCTGGGCTGGACATACCTATGAGTCTTGGAGGATCACCTAGGGAGGTGGGGGTCAGCTGTGGCTCACTTGGTGGGGGGGCAAGGACACAGGTGGCAACGGACCCAGAGGGTATTGATTGGCGTGAACTCTCACAGAGGTCACCATTTTGGCATCAAGACCTGGCCCTACCCAACAGCCTACAGGCTACAGTGCTGGAACGCCTCAGGCCAAACAACCAGCAGCACAGGAACACAACCCTGCCCATCAGCAGACAGGCTGCCTAAAGCTGTCCTGAGCTCACAGCCACCTCAAAACACACCCCTTGACACGGCCCTGCACACCAGAGGGACAAGCTACACCTACCAATGGGGAGGCACCAGCCCCCCCAACCAGGACGCCTGCACAAGCCTCAGGACCAACCTCACCCACCAGGGGGCAGACATCAGATGCAAGAGGAGCTATGATCCTGCAGCCAGCAGAAAGGAGACCACAAATACAGAAAGTCAGAGAAAGTGAGACAGCAGAGAAGTATGTTGAAGATGAAGGAACAAGATAAAAACCCACAATAACAACTAAATGAAGTGGAGATAGGCAACCTATCTGAAAAAGAATTTAGAGTAATGACAGCAAAGACCATGCAAGATCTCGGAAAAAGAATGGAGGCACAGATCGAGAAGATACAAGAGATGTTTAACAAAGAACTAGAAGATTTAAAGAACAAACCAACAGAGATGAAGAGCACAATAACTAAAAAGAAAACCACATTAGAAGAAATCGGTAGCAGAATAATTGAGGCAGAAGAACGAATAAGTGAGCTTGAAGACAGAATGGTGGAAATCACTGCCACAGAACAGAATAAAGAAAAAAAATGAAAAGAAATGAGGACACTCTCAGAGACCTCGGGGACAACACTAAACACACCAACATTTCCATTACAGGGGTCCCAGAAGGAGGATAGAGAGACAAAGGGGCTGAGAAAATATTTGAAGAGAATATAGCCCAAAACTTTCCTAACATGAGAAAGGAAACACTCACTCAAGCCCAGGAAGCGCAGGGAGTCCCATGCAAGATAAGCACACGGAGGAGCATGCTGAGACACATGTTAATCAAACTGACAAAAAGTAAATACAAAGAAAAAACATTAAAAGCAACAAGAGAAGAGCAACAAATAACATACAAGGGGATCCCCATAAAGTTAACAGCTGATTTTTCAGCAGAAACCCTGCAGGCCAGAAACGAGTGGCACAATACATTTAAAGTGATAAAAGGGGAAAACCTGCAGCCAAGAATACTCTACCCAGCAAGGCTCTCGTTCATATTCGACAGAGAAATCAAAAGCTTTACAGACAAGCAAATGCTAAGAGAATTCAGCACCACAAAACCAGCTTGACAAGAAATCCTAAAGGAACTTCTCTAGGAGGAGAAGAAAAGGCCACAACTAGAATCAAGAAAATTACAAATGGGAAAGCTCACCGGTAAAGGCAAACATAAAGTAAAGGTAGGAAATCATCCACACACAAACATGATATCAAAACCAGCAATCGTGAGAACAGGAGAGTACAAATGCAGGATATTGGAAATGCATTTGAAATTCAAAGACCGGCAACATAAAACAACCTATTTGTATATAGACTGCTATGTCAAAACCTCATGGTAACCACAAACTGAAAATCTGCAATAGATACACACACAAAAAAGAATAAGGAACCCAAACACAACACTAAAGTTAGTCATGGTTCAAAAGGATACATGCACCCCAATGTTCACTGCGGCACTATTTACAATAGCCAAGACATGGAAACAACCTAAATGTACATCAGCAGATGACTGGATAAGGAAGATGTGGTACATACATCTACGATGGAATACTACTCAGCCATTAAAAAGAATGAAATAGGGGCTTCCCTGGTGGCGCAGTGGTTGAGAATCTGCCTGCTAATGCAGGGGACACGGGTTCGAGCCCTGGTCTGGAAGGATCCCACATGCCGCGGAGGAACTAGGCCAGTGAGCCACAACTACTGAGCCTGCGCGTTTGGAGCCTTGCTCCACAACAAGAGAGGCCGCGATAGTAAGAGGCCCGTGCACCACGATGAAGAGTGGCCCCCGCTTGCCACAACTAGAGAAAGCCCTGGCACAGAAACGAAGACCCAACACAGCAAAAATAAATAAATGAGTTAATAAACTCCTACCCCCAACATCTTCAAAAAACAAACTAAAAAAGAATGAAATAATGCCACTTGCAGCAACATGGGTGAACCTGGGGATTATCATACTTCATACTTACTTCAATAGTGAAGTAAGTCAGACAGAGAAAGACAAATATCATATGATATCGCTTATATGCGGAATCTAAAAAAAAGATACAAATGAACTTATGCATAAAGCAGAAACAGACTCACAGACCTAGAACACAAGCCTGTTGTTACCAAAGGGGAAAGGTGGGGCTCAGGGATAAACTGGGAGTTTCACGGTCACATACATGCACACTACTATATTTTAGAAAGATAAGCAACAAGGACCTACTGTATAGCACAGGGAACTCTACTCAGTATTCTGCAATAACCTAAATGGGAAAAGAATTTGAAAAAGAATACATGTCTGTACATGTATAACTGAATCACTTTGCTGTACACCTGAAATTAACACAACATTGTAAATCAACTATACTCCAATAAAATTTTTAAAAATAAAAAATTAATGCCAATATTTCCCAAACTCTTCCAAAAAAAATCAGAGGGGAGGAGGAAACACTCTCAAGCTCATTTTACGAGGCCAACATCACCCTTGTACCAAAGCCAGAAAAGGACACCACCAATAAAGAAAATTACAGGCCAATATACCTGATAAATATAGATTCAAAATTCTCAATAAAATACTATCAAACTCAACTCAGCAGCACATTACAAAGACCATTCACCATGATCAAGTGGGATTTATCTTGAGAGGTAGGCATGTTGCAACACATCCACACTAATCAGTGTGATACCTCACATTAATAGAATGAAAAATAAAAATCATATGATCAACTCAATAGATGCAGAAATAGCATTTGATGAAATTCAACATCTGTTCATGATGAAAAAACAAAAAACTCTTAAAACAGTAGGTACTGAAAGAATTTACCTCAACTTAATAACAATACATAACACGGTCATAATGTTGACAAGCTAACAGCTAATATAAGAATAAAGGTTGAAAGGTTGAAAGCTTTCCTCTAAGATTAGAAATAAGACAAGGGTGTCCACTCTCACCACTTCTATTCAACATAGTACTGGATGGTTTCGCCAGGGCAATCAGGCAAGGAAAACAAATAAAATGCATCCGAATTTTAAAGGAAAAAGTAAAACTGTCTCTATTTGCAGATGACATGATTTTATATCTAAAAAAATTCCTAAAGACTCCACCAAAAAACTTACCATCTAATCAATAAATTCCATAAAGTTGTAGGATTCAAATTTAACATGCAAAACTCAGTAGCGTTTCTATACACTAACAAAGAATTATCTGAAAATGAAGCAAAGAAAATGATCCCACTTACAAGAGCATCAAAAACAATAAAATACTTAGGAAAAAATACAGCCGGAGCAGGCAAAAGATCTCTACACTGAAAACTATGAGACATTCATGAACAAAATCAAAGATGACATAAATAAATGGAAAGAGACTCCTTGTTCATAGATCGGAAGACTTAATATTGTTAAACTTTCCATAATACCCAAAGCCATCCATAGACTTAATGCAATCCATACCAAGAGTCCAATGGCAGTTTTTACAGAAATAGAAGCAACAATCCTAACATTCAGATAGACCCAAAAAGGACCCTGAATAGTCAAAGCAATCCTGAAAAAGAACAAACCAGGAGGCATCACACTTCATGAATTCAAGCTATGTTGTAAAGCTACTGTCATCAATACACTACGGTGCTGGCATAAAAAGAGACCCCTCGACCACTGAAACAGAATCAAGAACCCAGAAATAAACCCAAATACATATGGTCAAGTAATATTTGACAAGGGAGGCAACAATACTCAGTGGAGAAAAGACAGTCTCGTCAATAAATGTGGCTGGGAAAAGTGGATCTTCACGTGTAAAAAATGAAATTACACCCCTATCTTACACCACTCACAAAAATTAACTGGAAATAGATTAAAGACTTTAATGTAAACCCAGAAACCATAAAACTACTACAAGTAAACGTAGGAAAAAAGCTCCTTAACATGGGTATTGGCAATGAATTTTTTGTACATGACACTTAAAGCGCAAGCAAACAAAATTTAAAAAATAAATAAATAAGTGGGATTACATCAAACTAAAAAGCTGCTGAGCAATAGAAACAACCAACAAAATGAAAAGACAACCTATGGAATGGGAAAAAATACTGGCAAACCAAATATCTGATATGGGGTTCATATCCAAAATATGTAAAGAACCCATACAACTCAATAGCATACAAACAATCCAACTAAAAAATGGGCAAGGGACTGGAATAGACATTTTGACAAAGAAGATATATGAACGACCAACAGGTACGTGAAAACATGTTCAACAGCATTAGGGCAATGCAAATCAAAACCACATGCGCTATCACCTCCCACCTGTTAGAATGGCTAGCATCAAAAAGACAAGAGATAAGGAATGCCACCAGGCATGTGGAGTAAAGGGAACCCTTATGCACTGATGGTGAAATTACAATTGCTACAGCCACTATGGAAAACAGTATGGAGATTCCTCAAAAAAATTAACAACCACATGATCCAGCAATTCCACTTCTGGGAATACATCAGAAGGAAGTGAAAACACTATGTTGAAGAGATATCTGTCCCTACCCCACACCCCATGTTCAGAGCAGCATTATTTGCAATAGCCAAGACATGGAAACAACCTAAATGTTATCCTTTCATCTGTAGATGGACAAAGACATGGGATACATATATACAACGCAATATTCTTCAGCCATAAAGAAGGAGGAAATCCTGCCATTTGTGACAACATGAATAGACCTTGAGGGCCTTGTGCTAAGTGAAATCAGTCAGAGAAAGACAAATACTGTATAATCTTACCTATATATGGAATCAAAACAAAATAACTCACAGAAAAAGACATTAGATTTCTGGTTACCAGAGGTGGGGCATGTGGGGAGAGGAAATTGGATGAAGACGGTCACAAAGTGAAAACTTCCAGCTTTAAGATAAATAAGTACTGGGGATGTAATATACAACATGATGAATATAATTAACACTGCTGCAGAGTATACATGAAAGTTGTTAAGAGTAAATCCTAAGTGTTCTCATCACGAGGAAAAACATTTTTTTTTCCTTGTATCTATATGAGATGATTGATGCTAACTCATACTGGTAATCACTCCATGATCCATGTAAGTCAAACAATTATGCTGTACATCTCAACCTTATCAGCGCTACACATCAATTATATCTCAGTAAAACTGGAAGAGAAACCATAGAGCAGACTTACGCATTTGAAGGACACTCTTGCTCCCTCAGCCATTTTTGTAACCAATCCTTGCCCTGGAGGATGT
Source organism: Hyperoodon ampullatus (assembly GCF_949752795.1). Lineage (NCBI taxonomy): Eukaryota > Metazoa > Chordata > Mammalia > Artiodactyla > Ziphiidae > Hyperoodon > Hyperoodon ampullatus. The sequence continues at coordinate 34,675,706 of NC_136913.1, forward strand.
ACAATAAGATAGGGCATCTTTATGTAAATATAGTGTAAGCACCAGACAGTTGGGTTTTGTTTTGTTTTGTTTTTGTAATGCAAGTGCCTGAGCTTAAGCTTCGGATTGCCTAGGCACCCACTTCAAAGACAGCTATCTTGAATAAACACACTGCCAGCTACAGGACTAGAGGAAGAGCCAGGCGGCCCCGCCCCAGAAGCTTCCTTTGTTTCGGAGATCTCTGGTCCACTTAGGGAACTGACCATCTGACCACTTGTTTTTCCTTTCTGGCATTTTCATTCCCGCTCATGTTTTAAATTCACCAATAAAGACTGAACCTGGGAAACCCCAGGCATCCCATGCTAGACCCCAATAAAGGACCCCAGGCCTGCACACGTACTATCGTTTTACCCATGACCTCGCTGTGTGGCTCCACGCATGCCATGTGTCCTCCAGTACCTGTGAGCCATAAACCATGTTTTTTTTTCAAAGTTCCCTGATGGTTGTCACTGAAGTGCGTCTTGCAATCATAATACGAACCGCAAGGTGGTGGTGGTGGGGGGGCGGGTCCAATCACAATACTGGCTCCCAAAGGGGAAATGTCTGGGAGGGCTGCCTCAAGCAGTATGGCGCATGTGAGGGCCCCAGGCATTTCTGGACAATAGCGTCACTAACTGAGGGGCTGAGCCCACCCCCAAGACTTGTGTTGTTTACCTTCCTCCTGTAGTGCTTCTTCCTCACCCCTCCTTGGGTCAAACGGAGCATCTGAGAAGCAGTCAGTAATCACAGGACCACAGCTAGACTAGAAGGCTCCACAAGGGAGTCACAGTCTCTGGCCTCATGGGACAGAGGAATCATTAGAACTCCTTCGGGATTAAGAAGTACAACTGAGGTATTGGATTTTTGAACAACACGTGCTCAATCATAAAATAACGGTCAGGAAAGCACTGAGGACCAGTGATGATCCCCACTGCTCCTTGCGCCCGTTTCTATAAGAAATGGGTCTGAGTCCACTGCTGGCCACTAAATGCACAACATGGGTGGTTTTCTGACCTCTCAGCCCTACCCCTCCCCGCCCGATTAAAAAATCAGGTGTGAAGAAATAGGGTCCACATTGGAGAAGTGTGGTGTAGTTACGCCAAAGAGGTACACAGAACCAGTGAGCAATTTTGGCGGATTTACGTGCATCACACTGTGGAGAGAGGGAGACGGGTGGTGATCTTCATAAGACCTCACAAAGTACACTCTGGTTGCAAAGAAGCATACACACGTGTCAATGGTTATGTGGAGAATCGACCAAGGGACAGGAGTTTGGGAGAGAGGTGCTCAATAATTCTCTAGAAAACTGATTGTAGTCTACGTGGAAAGGCAACCCAGGTCTCTGTTCTAACCCTAGGATGAAATATTGATGACCCCCATTGAAAGAGGATGAGAGATCACAAACTGAAGAGGAAATGTCACCTATCCATGAGACCAGCAGAATGTAAATCACGAACAACCCAGCTGGAGGGGTTGGCCAGGAGGCACAGGACAGGAGTGATGCCCAGCTTCAACGCCCTCGTCCCGGCCGTGCTCAGGGGCTTGGCGGCCTGCTGAGGAAAAGTTTTGTTCCATCTCAAACTGTGGTCCTTCATAAATTTTTAAAAATTTACTTAAGCTTCTTTCCTAGTAGAAGCTGAGCAAGAAGAGACTGTCCTGTATGGCTGGGTACGGGAAAGCTGGCCTCGCTGAAGGTCAGGACTGTGCCGAGAAGGGGGGCAGGGGGGTAACTGAGCTGCTACAGAATCAGAACAGCTGTCTGTCTGCACCTCTTTGTTCTCTCATTATGTAAACCTGGGAGAGGCCTCAAGAAACCACATGATACAGTGTCCTGTGTATACCCCATTTTATTGACTGAGGTCACTAGGGGTGTAGCTGAGAGTCAGATCTGACTTTACTCCAGTTTCCACATCGTCTTGCACAAGAAGTTTATATCGCAGACTTCAGTATCCTCGTGTGGGAGATGATAAAAACAATCCTCCCTCACGGAATGGTGAGGATTAGTGAGAAGGCAGGGAATCACCGGGTCTGGTGAGGACTCATCAAATCTTTCACTGGGACTGGCGCCCTGGTCCCCTTGGTTAACCGGTGCTCACTGCGGCCAGGCTCCCGAACCCTGGCCTTCATGGAGAGCACTGCCAGGCAACCCTGCCCCAGGGACTCCAGAGGCTGCGTTTGGGAGCTGAAGCCATTTTCCACCCCCACAGATGTCTCAAACTGGTTGTTCCAGGCCTTTCTGAGCCCACTGTTGTTGCTCCTTTCTCTCTCTCTCCTCTTTTCCAAAGGCGAGGAACTGCTCAGCAAATGAGGTGCTAAGCGCCCGGCGTGCTCTGTGGTGGAGGAGACACACACAGGTCTGGGACTCCCTCCAGTCTACAGCCCTCACACTCCAACACGGAAGGCTAACTGGGACAATCCCTGGACCATCTCCCTAGCTCCGCTGCCAGCTGTGGACCAGTATCCTCCTCTTCGGGGGAGCTGCCCCACACAAACACATCCTCCAGTTATGTGGTTCCGGGGCCGCCCCCGTTCCTACCTGACCCACATCTCCCTCACCACAGCTGACTGGTTCAGGGGTCAGCCAGTCCCAGCCCCACCCCTTATGCCTCCTGTTGTCGGCTTAAGGCCGGGCACCTGAGGACCAGCCTGGGTTTGTTCCCCAGCACTGAGGGAAATGGAAAAACTTACTCCTTGTGCTTCATGGGTCTTTGAGGGATTTTTCATTCCACTCTCCAGGAGGGAAAAAGGGAGCAGGACTGATATATATTATTGGTGAATTTAGCAAAAGAAATAAGAGCATGACGATTCGGCTCTATCTAGACTGTTTAACTTTGGGATCTGCATTTGCACCAAGAGGAAATGCTATAAGCTTACAACGGCTTATAACCTGTAGTCATCCAGAACTTCCTTTGGGGAACTAGTCAGGGTAGGCTAACTGCTGTCACAAATATCCCAAGTCTTGCTGGCCTAAGACAGTACATTTTTATTTTTTGTTCTGACTAAGATCCAGTGCACAGTGGTGGTGCAGGCGACGGGGTGATAGTCTCCTTATGTCATTCAAAGGCTCAGGAAGGAAACCCATACGAGAGCAGGTCTGAGATAACCACAGACCCGCTCAGCAGAAGAGGAAGAAACAAAACAGAACGACACAATCTATTACAGAAGAGATACACGAAAGTCTTCTAATGTCAGAAAATGCCAAGCTTATTGGCACTTGGGATGCTCCCTATCTTACCTACAAGCTCCACACCATGTACCCCGAATAGAAAAGACTCCCTAACTGACACACTGAGCCCCTCCATTCAGAGGAGAAGTCTCTTATGAAATGGGCGTCCCAACTGTAGATCAGATCCATGCTAGTTACCTTGGCTGATCACATGACTCCTTTACTCCCAGATACGAATGGACAAATGTTTGCCAGATATTTGAGGAAAGTCAAAGAGAAGATCATGATGAACAAACAGAACTATTTCTGGAGAAAAAAACAACTATAATACAGGAAACGGAAGAGAACAGTACCAAAAATTACAAATTCATATTCTCAGAATTTTAAGGGAGACAATGGGTTTATAAAATGAGAACACGGTGCTATAAGAGGGCGCAATTAGAGAACAAGAGAAAGTCCTTGGAAACAAATATTTTTGCAAAGTTAAAAACCTAATAGATACCTGGTGCGCAGGTCAAAGTCACCCTGCCTCACCCAGGCTGTGATGGAACGTGGCAGCAGCGTTCGTAACCCACCCACCCCACACGACCACTTCCGGTAACAGAACCGCAAGCCCAGCGCCTACCTCCCGTAACGGACCCCATTTCCGGTCTGTCCCAGAGCGGCCGCCCTCTTCGACCACACGGGAGAGCTCCGAGGCAGCGACTGCAGGCCCCGCGGCTCCGCCTTCACCTTGGCCTTCACGCCCGCCACGATGCCCGAGCCGTCCACCATGAAGCAAGCGCCGCCCTCGCAGGGGCGCCGGAACTACCACCCCGACTGCGAGGCCGCCGTCAACAGCCATTTCACCCTGGAGTTCCACGCCTCCATGTTCTGCCTGGACGTGGCCTTTTACCTCCGCCGCAATGGCGACGTGCCCTTCAAGTACTTCACCTGGTTCTTCGTGTACCGCTCCGGCGAGCACAGCTCGTTGGTCTGGAACCTGATATGCCTGCAGAACAACCGCAGGGGCCGCCTCGACTTCCACGACATCGGGAAGCCAGTCAGTGACAACTGGAACAGCGGCCTCAAGGCCATGAAGTGCGCCTTGTTCCTGGAGAAGTGCGTGTACCAGAGCCTGCTCTACCTGTACCAGCTGGCCACCGACAAGAGCGACCACCACCTGTGCCACTTCCTGGCAACTCACTACCTCAGCCAGCAGGTGGCGTTCATCAGAGAGCTGGAGGGTCATGTCACCACCCTGAGCATGATGGGGGCCCCGGACGTCGACCTGGCAGGGTCCCTCTTTGACAAGCTCACCCTGGGCGACAGCGACAAGAACTGAGCCTGGATTGGACCTCCCCAGAGCCACGGGGTGACCAGAGCCCTGGTCACCGTGCCTGCCATGCAGACGGCAATACTGCCCTTACAGAAGAAGTTCGCTTAAGTTTTTGGGGGTTTTTTTGTTTGTTTGTTTTTTGCAACAAGTGCAGGACTCTCTTTTCCTGGACTTTACGTTATCACTCAAGTTTTTTTCTTCCACTTTTCCCGTTTCTTCCAATAAAGTTATTTGGTTCCTAAAGAAATAAAGGTCTCTCCTTGGTTCCTGTGTGCAAATCGCTCACTTTTTAAAACAGGTATCCAGGAGGCTCTCCACCCACCCATGCCACACCCACATGCAGCTCAGGATCTCCACAGAGGGAGGGAGAAGGCATTCCATGGGGCCCTGGAAAGTGCAAAATCCATCTTCCCCTTATAAACAATGTGGGTATATGGGGGGTGGTGAGGTGAGGCCCTGCTGAATGCGGGTGCCTGCGAATAGCAGGAGTATAAAAACACGGTATAAAAATCACAGTAGCGTTGCTTCTGGAGGAATGGGATGGGACAGGGATTAAAATAAAGGGTCCTTCAACTTTACCTGAAAACTCTGAGTTCACTAAAATATGTAAATGTTAGTGTTTGTTGATTCTGGGAAGCAAGATGGAGACCCCAGAAGCCAGCTTGGCAGGGTCCCTCTTTGACAAGCTCACCCTGAGCAACAGTGATAATGGTAACTGAGCCTCAGGCTGGCCTGCACACAAACATAGGGGTGACTCCCTAGTCACCATGCTGGACAGGCAGACTGCCCTTACAACATGTGCAAATGTAGGTGTTTTTACTGTACTCTTTCTTCCATTAAGGTAACATGGTACCCCAAACCCCAAATTACCTCAATAGAAGGACTGAAAAACATAAGGTCCAGGCTGAAGGTCAATTTGTGATATTGAATATCAAGTAGAATAAAGCTCTCTGAAGCTTAAGCCAAGTTACCCTGACTCTGGCTGCTTTGAAAAATGTAGAGGATGAGGACAGTTGAAGCTGAAAGACCAGTTAAGAGATCACTGTAGCAGCCCAGAGACACAATGGGGGCTTGAACTGCGGTGTTGGTACAGGAAATGAAGAGATGCAGACAAATTTCAGATGAACTGGATGAGTCTACAGGATCTGCTTTATGGACCAGAGGTGAGGAATGGGAAATGACGAAAATAATCTAGGCTCAAGTTTGGATTTGAACACCCTGGCTGATGGTCGTGCTATTTATTAATCTGGGGGTGTTTGCAGGGGGACTCGAGGGGCTGGGAAGGCGTGTCATGTAAAATCTGAGATGCCTATTAGATACCCAAGAGGAACTGTCATGCAGGTAGCCAGAAAAATGAATCTGGAGCTCAGGGGGATGTCAGGTTTGGAAAAATACATGTGGGACATATTAGCCTATACAATATACATAGATGGGTTGAGGTCATGGAGTAGATAAGCTCACCAGAAAGGAACTAGAGAGTTTATGGCACAGGCGGCCCCAAACCCAGAGCAGCCAACACTCAGAGGATGGGATGAGACACTGGAACACCTAGAGAGCTGCTGGTCCCACTTGGACCACTGCCTCATTCCAGACCGTGGCCACCTGTGTCTGCTCAGAGTTTATCTCAAAATCAGCCTGTTCTTACTCTCAGTGTGGTCTCTGCTTTCTCCCTTCTCGATGTGGAGAGGCGTGAGCCTATTACCTTGTCTTCTTGACTATAGGCAGAAAGACAATTATTTCCCAGTAAAAGGATTTCCCAAGGAAACGACAGACCTGCTTTTCTATGTTTGGTTTGGTTTTGTCTTTTCTTTTCCCCTTTGGAAACTCTTCCCCTCTCTCAGTCCATTCTCTATTTGAGCTGATGAAATCTGTTCCCATGTAAACCCTAAGGTTGTCTAGGTCTGAGAAAAAATACTCAAAACATATTGTTTCTTCTGTGTCGTGTATACTTTACAAAGGTCAGAGTTAGAAATTTTCAGACTTCGTATCCTATATTCAAAGACACATGAGTAGCTTTAGTCATTTTAGAGTTACTAGATTGCTTTTAACTTTTACTGAAATGTGAACAAGTTTAGCTAAGGAGTCATTTTTTTCTACATTTCCCTATAACTGTGCTTCAATACTGTCTTAAAAATGAGGATTATGGTCCTTTGAGTTTAGTTTCCAGAAAATGGTGTTGAATGGTATTTCCCCCTTTACTCTTTTTAGTCAAATTTGTTTTTTTTCACTCTTTCTCTGTCTGCTTTGAAGTCCCTGCTCTCTCTCTGATACAGTCTCTCTCTCTCTCTCTCTCTCTGTGTGTGTGTGTATATATATATATATATATATATATACACACACACACACATACATATATATATACTGTTCTCCTCTAGATACCAGGAAGCACAGGCTGAGCAGCTGTTTGTGAGTGTTTACAACTATAAATTGACTGAAGATCCTTCTTACTCTCCTGTTTTGGAGAAGCAGTTCGCTGTCTTGGATCCTTCACCACAGGTTGACTGGATTCAAATCCCAGTTGAGCCACTTACTAAATTGGGGGAACTTGGGCATGTTATTTCACTTCTCTGCACCTCAGTTTCCTCATATGTAAAATAGGGATAATAAAAGTGTCAACCCCATTGGAGACAATATTTGCAAATGATGTGACAGACAAGGGCTTAATATTCAAAATATACAAACAGCTCATACAAGTCAATAACAACAACAAAAAAATCAACCCTATCAAAAAATGGGCAGAAGACATTTCTCCAAAGAAGACATACAGATGGCCAAGAAGCACAGGAAAAGATGGTCAACATCACTAATTCTTAGAGAAATGCAAATCAAAAGTACAATGAGGTATCACCTCCCACCAGTTAGAATGGGCATCATCAGAAAATCTACAAACAACAAATGCTGGAGAGAGTTTGGAGAAAAGGGAACACTCCTACACTGTTGATGGGAATGTAAATTGATGCAGCCCCTGTGGAGAACACTCTGTAGGTTTCTTAAAAATCGAGAAATAGAGCTACAGCATGATCCAGCAACCCCACTCCTGGGCATATATCTGTATAAAACGATAATTCGTAAAGATACATGCACCCCAGTGTTCATAGCGGCACTATTTACAACAGCCAAGACATGGAAGCAACCTAAGTGGCCATCGACAGATGAGTGGATAAAGAAGATGTGGTATATGTATACAATGGACTATTACTCAGCCATAAAAAAGAATGAAAGAATGCCATTTGCAGCAACACGGATGGACCTAGCGATTATCATACTAAGTGAAGTTAAGTCAGACAGAGAAAGACAAATGTCATATGATATCACTTGTATGTGGAACCTAAAATATGACACAAATGAACTTATTTACAAAACAAAAGCAGACTCACAGACATAGAAAACAAACTTATGGTTACCAAAGGTGAAGGGGGGAGGCGGTATAAATTCGGAGTTTGGGATTCGCAGATACAAGCTACTCTACACAAAACAGATAAACAACAACGACCTCCTGTACAGCACAGGGAACTATATTCCATATCTTGTAATAAACAATAAGAAAAAAGAATATGAAAAAGAATACATATGTATAACTGAATCACTCTGCTGTACACCAGAAACATATTGTCAATCAACTAAATTTTTTAAAAGCCATCAAACCCATTGGGTTGCTGAGATTAAATGAGTTAATGTTTTCTAAATACTTACAACAGTGCCTGGCACATATAGGACATATATTATTTGTAAGCCACCATTTATCATCATTACCATCATTATCACTCACTTACTGCTAAGTTCGTTTGTGGTGTTTATGACTTGTTGATGAAAGGATTTCACCTTTATACTTTGCCACTAGGGGTCTCTCTTGCCTTTCGACCAACTGTGTCACTCTGCATATCAAGAAGGAGAAATCCTTCCCAGCTGCTTGGCTGCCAGTGGCTGCCAGGCTTCAGGAGGGTAGATGGCTGTTTTCAGTGCCCCAAGCTCAGGCCCAAGCCTGGAGGTGAGTTTTGCTGTGACAGCCCTCTGTGGTAAGTCCCCATTTGTCTCAACCAGCCTCCCCTTGAAATCGGCCCCTAGAACAACTGTTCTGCTTATTCTTCCCCGACCCAGGTGGCCTGAGCCTCCCTCCTCTTTCCATCCTGAACTACAGTCCACTCCTCAGAGGTGGCAAAGACTGAAAGGATGAAAAGCTAATCCTGATCCCACCCATCTTCTGGAGGTTTGGACCTGAAAAGGAGAGGAATGGGTGGATTGGAAGGGGAGAATGGCCAACAGGGCTACTCATAACATAATAACGAAAATTTAGGTCACCACGCACTGGATTGAGCACAGAGGTTCTCAAGCTTTGCCGCACCTTAGAGCCACCTGGGAGTTTGTAGAGCTCTCGATGCCCAGGCCACCTCCAGGACCAATTACATCAGCCTCAGGGGCAGGACCAAGACATCCCAGGTATTGAAAGCCAGTGCAAGCACCTTGCTACTCAAAATGTGGTCCCTGGACCCGCAGGTCAGTGTCATCTGACACTTTGTTAGAAATGCAAAATCCCAAGCTCTACCTCAGACCTACTGAATCAGAACCTGCATTTTAACAGGACCCAAGGTGATGAATAATAGGCACATTGAATTTTGCGTAGCATTCTTCAGCATCCTATTTGTTAAACGTGGTGGCTGCACCTTGGAATCGCCTGGGACGCTGGAAAATAACACTGATGCCTCGATTTAACCAACTCACTCAGCCATACCCTCATGTGAGTACCGGACCAAGCACAATAAAAACATACCAAGCACAATAAAAACCCGAACAACAATGATTGAACTAACAATTATCGATCACACACACATATTTACATACTAGCTTTTGCGCAATGCGCTGTTTTGTCACAAACTGGTGTTTTTAGAGTACGGGTTGGCAAACTACAGTCTGCAAGCCAAATCTGGTCCCCAAGGGTTTTGATAAACAAAGTTTTACTGGAACACTGCCGCACCCAATCATTACCTATTGTCTGTGGCTGCATACACACTAGCACTACAACTGCACAGTCAGTCATTGCAACAAAGACCCTGGGGCCGGCAAAGCCTAAAACGTTACAGGAAATCTTTGCCAAGCCATGTTTTACAGTAATTTGCCACAAGCCCCGAAGTCATCTCAAGCCATCAAATATTTTAAACTTTTCACCTGTCTTTATGCAGCTCTTTGTCTTTTCCCGTTTCCTTCCATTTTCTTGTCACTTTCAGTGAATATTCTAGACTGGCTTGGATGTTTATAAGATTTTATACACATCCCTAACCCTCACACGCCCCAGAATTCTAGTTGTCACCTTCCAGACTGACATCTTTGCGTATTTCACAAAGTCAACCTGTCAACTTTCTTTGTGTCTACAGCTTCCTGGGCTCCACATGTGGCTTTGTTAATTAAGGGCCAGCAGTCATCTCTCTTCTGGGAGCATCAGAGTGGGACTAGCCATTTTGATTCTCCATAATCACATAGTCATCACACAAGCTGTTTAAAGTGTACTCATTTTTAAGTTACTGCAATCTATTCCAATCATTTTTCTTACTGTGAGTCATTTAAGTTTCATTAATATGCAAAGCGACTGCCTTGCCTGAGGAGGAATAGACTCCTTCCCTTTCATCTGTATTTTAACGTTTATTTTTTGGTAACATTACTTTTGGTTTACAACATGTTATATCTGATATTAACTAGGCCACATGCAACAAGGAGATCTATTCTCTTTTTTTTCTGTGCGCTAATTCCCTGGGCATGATTTTCTTTCTCCCCAAAGTTTAATTTTTCTATAAAGTTGATGGAGAAGTAAAAGTTCCACCTTAAAATATTTTTTAGAACCGTAATCCAAGAAATAAACCTAAAATAAAACATTCTAGGAGGGAGCATTCATGCAGCTTTGGACATTTTTAGCCAAATGGCCCAATTAAAAGAGCCAAGAATTTTTAGCCAAATTCTTTCAACAAATTATCCTGGATTCTTTGAAGTTTTCTGCGCTATGCTTGCCACTGGGAATATAATATGACTCGGGCACAGTTCCTGCTCACAAGCGTGGTGCAAAAGATGGACACACAGAGAGATACCACCAATCTATCTGAGGAAGAGCTAAAAGAGGAGGCTTACAAGGTGCCCTGTGAGTGCAGGAGAGGAAAGGGGTCTAAATCTTACCTGGGTCCTAGGCAACATCCGCTGTGGAGGTGACACTGAGTCTTCAAAGAGGAACTGGAGTTCTACAAGTGGAGAACAGTGGAAAGGGTATCTTAGCTATGTTCATTTACTGCAGAGCAGCCAACAGAGTGGGAAAGGTTACAAAGTCAGGAGTGGACTGGGATACAGTTAGTGAAAGAAGACCCAGAGGAGACAGGGGAGAGGCGGTGGATTTACGCGACACAGGAGGAGGGAGAGATTTTTCCCCTTTAAGGAACTCTACCAAAACTCCTCTCTCAAAAGGAATCACTGGCTTACTAATTCACGTTACCATGAGTCTCTTTTCAGCACTTGCTCTGCTTGATCATTCCGTAGTTCTTAACAGTGCCCTTCTTTTCTTACCTTCCTTGTCCTTTCGTGGTTTACCTAAGGTTTATCTAGAGAGAACTATGTAAAGCTAACCATCCTCCTGCATTCTGCTGTTGGCCTCTTCAACCCTTGCTCAATATATATTTCCCCTCCAATTCAGCCACATCCATGGGCCAGTCATATTCTCTCTCTCTCTCTCTGCCCCCACTCCCAGGTGCTTCCCTTGACTATGACATTTGCACAGCCATCTGTGAAACATCTCCTTCTGGATGTCCCCAGAAAACTCAGATTCCACAAGTCCCCAGATGAACTCACTGCCCTTTCACTAAACTCCCCCTAGATTTGACACACCTTCTGGGAGTCTCACAAGTAAAACATTTCAGAGTTGACCCTAGACGTCTGCTCTTACTCAGTCTGAACATCTCTTTCCTCTCCATTAGCTCTTCTCTTACCTGACACCCCCATCTTTTTCAGGCTCTAATCTACGATCTAACAATTTCCATAATCTCTGTATTTGTCAGGGTTCTTGGTGGCAAACCACAAAATGGGACGCTGGCTAATCAAAACAGAAAAGGCATTTTTTGAAGGATGTCTGGTAGCCGATGGGGAAGGCCGTAGAACTTTGCTCAGAAAATGGGAAGCATCATATGGAGTGGAGCCTTGTCTTCCATCTGTGTTTTTTTTTCTTTTTTTTAACATCTTTATTGGAGTATAACAGCTTTACATTGTTGTGTTAGTTGCTGCTGCATAACAAAGTGAACCAGCTATACGTATACATATATCCCAATATCCCCTCCCTCTTTTTTTCTTTTTTAACATCTTTATTGGAGTATAATTGCTTTACAGTGGTGTGTTAGTTTCTGCTTTATAACAAATCAGTTATGCGTATACATATATCCCCGTATCTCTTCCCTCTTGCATCTCTAATGCAAGAGGGATTTGCGTTGGATTTGCATTTCTCTAATGATTAGTGATATTCAGCATCCTTTCATGTGTTTCTTGGCAATCTGGATATCTTCTTTGGAGAAATGTCTGTTTAGGTCTTCTGCCCATTTTTGGATTGGGTTGTTTTTTCGATACTGAGCTGCATGAGCTGCCTGTATACTTTGGAGATTAATCCATTGTCAGTTGCTTCGTTGGCAAATATTTTCTCCTATTATGAGGGTTGTCTTTTCGTCTTGTTTATGGTTTCCTTTGCTGTGCAAAAGCTTTTAAGTTTCATTAGGTCCCATTTGTTTATTTTTGTTTTTATTTCCATTTCTCTACGAGGTGCGTCAAAAAGGATCTTGCTGTGATTTCTGACATAGAGTGTTCCGCCTATGTTTTCCTCTAAGAGTTTGATAGTTTCTGGCCTTACATTTAGGTTGTTAATCCATTTTGAGCTTATTTTTGTGTATGCTGTTAGGGAGTATTCTAATTTCATCCTTTTACATGCAGCTGCCCAGTTTTCCCAGCATCACTTATTGAAGAGGCTGTCTTTCCTCCATTTTATATTCTTGCCTCCTTTGTCACAGATTAGTTGACCATAGGTGCGTGGGTTTATCTCTGGGCTTTCTATCCTGTTCCATTGATCTATATTTCTGTTTCTGTGCCAGTACCATACTGTCTTGATTTCTGTAGCTGTGCAGTATAGCCTGAAGTCAGGGAGTCTGACTCCTACAGCTCCGTTTTTGTCCCTCAAGACTGCTTTGGCTCTTTGGGGTCTTTTGTGTCTCCAAACACATTTTAAGATTTTTTTGGTCTACTTCTGTAAAAAAAAGCCACTGGTAATTTGACAGGGATTGCATTGAATCTGTAGATTGCTTTGGGTAGTATAGTCATTTTCACAATATTGATTCTTCTGATCCAAGAACATGGTATATCTCTCCATCTGTTTGTGTCATCTTTGATTTCTTTCATCAGTGTTTTATAGTTTTCTGAGTACAGGTCTTTTACCTCCTCTAGGTAGGTTCATTCCTAGGTTTATTCATTTTTGTTGCAGTGGTAAATGGGAGTGTTTCCTGTCTTGACATTTTTCCCCAAACAGGAAGGGTGCTCAGATGTTGGGCTGCCCAAAGTGATAAACATATCATCTAGTTTTTTCTAACCCTCTTTTTGTAGATGCTATTGGTGCTCTGCCCAGATCAATTTAACCAGCCAGGACAGCCAAACCCCCAGCTGCTTGTGGGTTGGGTGCTGCAGCTGACAGCTTACTCTGTGATGTCCTCAGGAGTGCCCTTGGCTAACTGGGACGGCCAATGATAGAGGCACAAGAGCCTGAACCCTTTGCCGTGTCTCTGCAGTGAGATTTGTGCTCCAGAATCTGTCTTGTGTCACGACAAGGGTAGATTTTGCCTAAGATCACATCCTTTCTTGATTCCTTCTCCTGCCCTATTCGGCTTCCCTTACTTGTGTACAGTTTTCCCCTGAGTATACTCCTTCAATAAACCCCTGTCTCGGGCTCTGTTTCCAGAAAACTCAACCTAAAATCCACCCTTAAACAAAGGCAATACAACTCCTACTTCATGTCTTTCAATCACACTTACCACTCTGTATGACAATTTTTTTATACACATGCACATTATACACATTCCTTAATAGGCTATAGAATCCTTGAGGGCAGGGAATATGTGGGGTTTTTGCCCCTCTCCTTAAGCACTAGCATACATGTAATAGGAACTTTCCAAAAAATGGTAAGCTGAACCTAACTGAAAATAAAGGCCAGATCACAGTGGATTAAAAAATGAATAGAAGTGAGAGAGTCGAGACAATAAATGTAGTGGTAGGCTATTCTTTCCAATGTCGTTTCTAAATATCTTTCTAAATGTCGTTATTGGCTTACCTATTTTATCCCCCTACTAGATTGTGGATGATAGAGCAAAAACAAGTTTTTAGTAATTAGTCTCTGGCCAAAAGGATTTCATAATAAGACATAAAGTTTATGCAATCTGGTTAATTTCCCAAAGGGGTCAGATTTATTCTTTCTTTTCTAGTTTCATTATTACCTACTCAGGAAGGGCTCAGGTTTAAAATTTTGTGACTTAGCAATTTGTTCCTTTCGAATGTCTGAAAATAAGCTTGGATGGCCAGGACGAAGGATTTCACCCACTGTGTTCGCATATTTCAAACCTATATTCCTTATCACTCACCTGTTATGCACAATTACTTCATATTTGGCATACAATTCCAGTTTTATTACCATGTTCGCTCAAGGGTAGGGGTCTGTGTGTGATGGATATGAGACAAAACTTACTGAGCATTTATTATATATAGAATACTGTTGTATCAATTGTTGGGGGTTAGACGGTTGACAAGAAAGAATAGAAAGTGTCTCTATGCAGAAGGAGCTCAAGCTAGCTAGAAACATGGCATCCACAGTGTAGGATCACAAACAGAGGACCTCCATTAACCAGTTTCAAATTGATTAATACTTGATGCTGAGCCTCTAAGATCCAAAAGGGTATATAGCACAATGGGATGATAAGCAAGCACCAGGTCAATCAAGAAAGAATGTTTTTTGGAGAGAAATTTTCAAGTGTGCAGATGAACCACACTTTAAAAGACACTTTCTATATTTGCAAATGAAGCAACTGACAAAAGATTAATCTCCAAAATACACAAGCAGCTCAATATCAAAAAACGAAACAACCCAATCCAAAAATGGGTGGAAGACCTAAATAGACATTTCCCCAAAGAAGGCATAGAGATTGTCAACAAACACATGAAAAGATGCTCAACATCGCTAATCATGAGACAAATACAAATCAAAACCACAATGAGGTATCACCTCACACCACTCAGAATGGCCATCACCAAAATATCTAAGAAACAACAAATGCTGGAGAGGGTGTGGAGAAAGGGGAACCCTCCTGCACTGTTGGTGGGAATGTAAATTGATACAGCCACTATGGACAGCAGTATGGAGGTTCCTTAAAAAACTAAAAGTAGGGCTTCCCTGGTGGCACAGTGGTTGAGAGTCCGCCTGCCGATGCAGGAGACACGGGTTTGTGCCCCGGTCCGGGAAGATCCCACATGCCGTGGAGCAGCTGGGCCCGTGAGCCATGGCCGCTGAGCCTGTGCGTCCGGAGCCTGTGCTCCGCAATGGGAGAGGCCACAACAGTGAAAGGCCCGCATACCACAAAAAAAAAAACAAAAAAAACCCTAAAAGTAGAACTACCATATGACCTAGCAATCCCACTACTGGGCATATACCCTGAGAAAACCATAATTCAAAAAGAGTCATGTACCAAAATGTTCATTGCAGCTCTATTTACAATAGCCAGGACATGGAAGCAACCTAAGTGTCCATCAACAGATGAATGGATAAAGAAGATGTGGCACATATATACAATGGAATATTACTCAGCCATAAAAAGAAACAACATTGAGCTATTTGTAATGAGGTGGATAGACCTAGAGTCTGTCATACAGAGTGAAGTAAGTCAGAAAGAGAAAAACAAATACCGTATGCTAACACATATATATGGAATCTAAAATCTTTACCTCTCAATAAAAATTTTTGCACTCCTGTGTCTCAGAGTCTGCCTCTCAGAAGACCCAACTAACACAGTGTGGCTCTTTAGCTTTACCCCTTCTGTCCGTCTGTCTGTCTCTCTCTCTCTCTCCCCCGCCACCCCAAAGATTCACCCTCTCTCACAAACTCCCTGTGGTAAGTTCCCCAGGAATGATTTCCCCCTGCAAGTGGGAGGCTGCGTTCTCAGACATGCTGTCAGGAAGGGAGGTTCTGGGGGACTCATTATGGCCATATGTTCCGTTTCATTGTACAATTCAGTCTTAGAGTGACAAAGCTGATATTTTTCTCTCTTATCTATTTGATTCTTATGTCTTATGTTTCAACTGGTTTTTGGCTCAAGAGGGAAACAAAGAGCTGATTTATTTATTCCCTTGACTCCAGCATGAATAGAAAAAAAAATTCTTACCTGTAACTTGTAATACTTGAATGATTTCCTGGAGGCCATATAGGGCATTTCTTCTACTCTTTTGTAATGAATTCATTAAAGAAAAACTCATCAAAGGCATGGTCTTAAAAGGTGATGAATATTTAGCAGGGTGACAGACGGAACTGGGTACATCCCCAATTTCCTCACTCTCTTGGAGGAACGATTCTGCAGCATGATCCTCAGTCTCTCAGAGGGTCCCTCGGAGAACTGAGCTCCGTAGCAATAACTCACTTATTAACACCTCTTTTATTGAATTTCCTCCCTTTCCTCTCTGTGCTTCCTGTTTTCACTCCAAAAGTATACTACTTGCATCCAACACTTTTCTTAGCATACACTTTGGGTAGAACTCAAACTAAGACACCACCACCCCGGTCCTACTACACTTTCTTCAGGAAATTAGAAGAATGAGCAAGTTGATGAGAAAACAGGAAGAAGCAGACATGGGGAGTGCAGCCAAATCACAGAAATTGTGGAGCTTTCATGTGAAGGGCCAGGAACTCCTATAGTGACTGTTTCCAGAAAGACCTTGACTACAGAACCCCTCTCTAGTTCCAGCTCCCACGAGGCTCAGTCCCATGTCCGTGAGTTCACCTGCTGCTAATTTAAGTATGTTTCTGTTCCTTGCAGGTTAAATAGCTTTGACTCAACCGCAAGGCCACATAAATTCAAGCTTGCTCCAAATATGTCTCTTCAGATCAAGGTTATTCTCATGTGCAGTGCAGAAACTGAGGTTGCTAGCAGGTCCCTCATAAATGACAGTCCTTTTTAACCATCACATTCTAAAATGTCGGAGAAGCTCCAGTCCCAACAGCAATTCATTATTAAATCATTTTGAAGTTGGGAAGGTAAGCCTGGCAACATTTCTGCAGAGAGCTGCTTGGTTATTTTGTTTTGATTACTGTTACGTTTCTGATCAGCCCCTCAAGAAGGGAGAGTATCCGATTTGAAGGTCCACAGTCCCATATAATATCGCCTTTCTTAGACAGCCCAGTGATCACTGATCAAGAATGAATACTTCTTGATAAAATATTCAAGTCAAAACTTCTTAAACGTTATTCCAGCTTAGTAAGAGGAAGGGCAGGGCATAGGAGTGGGTAGCAGGTAGGACCTACGTCACAGAGAGGATGCTCCTCTGAGGAAGACAATCACAACCGTGTTTGTGAAGATCCCTTTTCTTCAGCTAATTACCTCAGCAGAGGAGAGCGTGAAGGAACTGAGTGGGGAAAGGAGGTCCCTGCAACCACAGGCACAGCTTTGGGAAAGACATTCCTTGTAGTCGTTATCATTGCCCATTTCATAAATAAGCCCAAGGAGGTAAAGTCAGCCTTGTTAACCAAACATCTCTACAACCAATCAATAAAGGGCTCAGGTGATGCAGACCATATGGTTTCACCCAGCTCGTGTAGTTTTGGATTTTGAGATAATGCTTTGTGAGTTCCCTTCCGCTAAAGAGACATCTATGTAGTGTGGCTTCCTAGGAAAGAGACTCAGCAGGCCCCATCAGGGGTTGCCATGTTAGTGCCGCAGACTGTAGGGTTTGGCAGAAGGAGGCCTGGAGAAACTATACAAGTTGAGATCTTTGGTCCCTCGGCTGCAGGGCTAAATCACACTGGCCAACGCTACAAGGAACCATACTTAACCCCAGCTCTTGCCAAGTTTTTATCTAGTCCAGGTCACAGAGGGATTTTAGGTACCTCCTGCTGTGCAAACTTTCTTGATCCTCATGCTGTGCTGAAAATATCCTAAGAAAACTGGAAGACCCCACTTAACCAAGTGTCAAAGATGTTATTACCAACAGCAGATAAACCAACATCGTGTGCCTCCTGATGTGATGCTCGAAGAAGGACACAAAGCTACTTATGTAGCGTTTCTGCCAGAAGAGTACATAAACCAAATCTAATCACGTGGAAACATCAGACAAACCCAAACTGAGAGACTCCTCCACAACAGCCGGCCTATATTCTCTAAGCATATCTGTGTCATGAAAGACAGAGGCCAAGAGCTAGTCCATATTAAAGGAGATTAGAGAGACAGGACAGTTAAATGCAATATACATAAACCTGGATTAGATCTAGGGGGAAAAAAGAGAATTGCCAGGACGGCATCGTCGGGACAATTGGTGAAAATTGAATGTGGACTCTATATAAAAAATAGCATTGTATCAAAGTTAGATTTCCTGAATTTGATATTTATACTATGGTTTTGTAAGAGAACTGCTTGTTCTTAGGTGATATTAGCTACACCCAACTACCTCTTCAACTTGAAATAATTAAGTACATGTGTATACACACAAACGCACAAGGTGGGAAAATGTTAACAACTGACATATCTAGATAAAAGGTAAAGTTAGGGAGTTATGTGTATGATACATGCGATTCTTCTGTAAGTTTTAAGTTATTTCTCAATACAAAATTTTAAAGGCCAACTTTATGAATATTCTTTTATTAAAAATAAATAACATAGAGAAACGTTTTTTAAATACCTTGATGCCACAGTAAAGTGGAAAGAGAATGGGCCTGAGGAGCCTGAGAATTCATTACTCTGAGCTCCACCAACAAATAACCGAGCATTTTGGTAGAAAGTCACTAAATCGTTCTGAGACTCAGTTTTCTATAAAATGAAAGAGCTGGTCTAGATAATCTCTAGGATGAGTTCTTGTCCTCACACTTTACAGGACTCCTCTTTCCACATCTTCCCTCTAACAACACCACGTCACGAACTCTTTTTCGAGTATATTTATTCTTTATTAAGTATAGCAGCCTTCTTCCTGAAAGCAAAGCCACAAACCGGCAACAATGACCGGTTTCAATATAAATGGTCTGCAAATGCAATTTAATGCATATTTAAATAGAAGTGCACTCACAGGCAGTATAATTAATTCAGAGGCATTCTTCCCCAGGATTTTGGTATAGGTTCATTTCATCCATAGACTCAAGAGAACATAACTGAGGTATATAGAGCATCAGCACATTTGACACATTTTAATAGGGAAGATACAGTTGGTATCCTAAGGAAATAAAGAAATGACAAAAAAAATGAATAGTCTCATCGACAGATTATGACATTATCTGCTGGCAATATTAGTCTGACTGCTACTGATGCAATATAAGTCTGACAGCCAGCTATAAGAGTAATGAATCTGAGCAAAAACTGATTGCGAAATGTTCTTGGCTTAAACCTGGAGTAACCATCCTGCTGACCTAAGAGAAATCCATGCAGTAAATCGCTTCAGGAGGCATAAGGATCCAGAAAACTCTGCCTGTAAAGGGTAAAGCATCATTTTCATTTTGAGACCTACTTTTAGGTACTAAATTCAATTTTAGATGGCCTCAGCTTTTTTTTCCTGTCTCTAAAAGACCCAACTCACAAATTTGTCATGCTTTCAGTTTCAGAAAGCTGGCAATGGTAGTCTTTTCTCAGATGAATTTCAAGGCTTGTTCAGCTTGGTGAGTTAATTACAGTCCATTACGAAAAATACCAGGTCACCTTACTTCCATTTTTTGCAGAAGAGAGCAAGGTGTGAATGTTTAGCCTGGTCATTTAGTATTCAGCAACTAACTTATACTGCTTGGCGGTGACATTGGTAGAGGTCAACTGCAAAGCACTGAGCAGGCAGGATAGAGTAACAGGTCAGGAATGTGACAACTGCATAGTGTTACAGCACTGTTTTTCCCTTCAACACAAATGCACTGAGCCACTGCCTCACCCCCAATGCTGTCATCTTGGAAAAATGACCTGACTTCTCTGTCCCCAAAATGTTCTATCTGTAAAATGGGGATATGATTTTATTTCTTGAAGATCAAGGGCTGCACTCTCTCCTTAGGAGAACAAAGAGGTCCTACTTCAGAAGGAACTTTGAAGCTGGTAATCTAGGACCTTCCTTTGTTCCTTCCCAAAGCTCCACTGAAACAACAAGAAATGGAATTTTTTAAAGATAGAAACCTGAAAGGATAAGTACAATAGACGATAAGACAACAGTTCCCGAACAAAATTTGGAAACTGGAAAGCAGTAAATGATTTAGAAAACCTGGGAAATCTGAATCCTAAACTGGCAGCAGGGAAAGCTGAGAACCGATCTGATATACCCAGCCAGCACCTTTAAAAGCTTGAGACTGGGGGTGAGGGTGGGCCTAAAAGCAGGAGGATCTGGTGAAATTCTTTCTATGAAGACTTTAGATTCCAGATCCCCTACTTCACTATGTGCAGCATTTGATTGCACTGTCTATACTCTGGCACTGACTGGGGGTTGGTCTTTGGAGAGGATAGGAGACTTCTGGCCTGGAGAACACCAGCTACAGCTGAACTCAGGAATACCGTATGAAAAATAGGGGATTAAGTCAAAAAGTACACACTGAATTTGATATGCTACTTCTCTTAGCCCTCTTCTTCCACTCAGACCCTGTAGCAATGGCAGCCAGACTTGTGCCTCCCAGGCAGGTTACTGAATAATACTTCTTTGTGGATGTAGACGTCAAATGTCCCCCAAGGGAATATGCCAGTCATGTCACCACGTTACCATGTCACCCACGTTCAACAAGACCCACCTACTCCCATAGAGCTTCCAGTCAGCTTTTAAGTACTTCATTCTCAAGTATGAACTGAAGAGAGCAACCTTCTAAGGAGAGCCTCTAACCTGAAAGACTGAAGCTGAACAGAACAAAATGAAACCTACAAACAGAAAAAGGAGTGTGGTGGGGGAACTGAAATTGCAGGGAGAAGAAAACTTTAAGGAAGAGAATTCCGTTAATATCCCTAAAGAGAAAAGAGAATATTGCATCCATGAAATAAGGAGAGGGTGCTAGTAAAGGAACATTCAGAGAACCAAAAAAAAAAAAAAAAAAAAAAAGACAGGTATTATAGAGATGAAAATTATGATAGAGAAATAAAATGTTTGGTGTATAAAGTTGAAGGAATCTTCCATAAAGTAAAGCAAGAAGACAAAGAGATAGTATGGAAAAGATAAGAAAATTAAAGGACCAATCCAGATGGTTCAACAGCCAATTAATAAGAATTACAGAAAAACAGAACAAAGAAAATGGAGAGAAATAAATTATTAAAGAACAAGTAATAAAATGCCCCACAACTGAAGGACCAAAGGTTTTAAAGGGCCTATTAAGCACTCAGCAAAATTTATAAAAATAGACCTACACCAAGACATATCATCACGAATTTTCAGAACCCTAGGGAAAAAAGAGAGGATCCTACTTGCTTCCAGAGAGAGGAATAAACTGTTTCTATTCAAAAGGCCAAAGATTAGAATGACTTCAGTCCTCTCAACAACAGCACAGTACCTAAGAAAGCAATGGGGAAATGTCAAGATTCTGAAGGAAAATGACTCTCAAGCTAGAATTCTATTTAATTACCAATGAAGTTTCAGAGGGCAATGAAAATATTTTTGAACAAGTAAAGTCCCCCCAAATTTGCTTCTTTAAAGCCCCTTCCCAGGAACCTACTAGAGATGAGCTTCATCAAAATGAGGGAATAAATAAAGGAAAAGGGAGGTAAGGAAGCCAGGCAACTGTGGATGCAACTAAAGAAGCCACAGAAATTCACAGGCTGAAGGGTGAGGAGAGATCACAGCATGGCAGCTGTGCCCAGGAGTAGAGACCCAGCAGTCCAGGTTGGAGGGAGTCAGAAGACTTTAGCTTTACTATTCAAGATGTTGAAATGGAGAGAATACCTGACGTATCAAAATTGTTAAGAGGAGATTTAGACAACTAATGGAGAGCTGGGGGGGTTGAATTGGTAATACGAATGTAGAAAATTAAACAAGCAAATAAACATTGGTGATCATCAACTCCAGGTAAAAGAAAAAGTTGTGCAAAAATAGAAAAATAACCATAGTATTGTATGGGGCTCAGTTGTGAATAGAATTTACATAGTCAATGAAAATACAATACTGAACTCACCATAATTATACTATAACTAGATGAAGATCTCAGATGATGAGTGCATGGGGGGGCGGAACTGGAAGGGTGAAAGGGAGCTAATCCTCTTCATTAGCAATGGAAAGTCAATAGATAAGGCTGAAAACTGAAAACAAGAAAGGGGGAAGCAAGTTATTTAAAGATATCAAACTAATAAGCTAAAATAATTGAAAACTGTTGCCATTGGAAGGGGAAATGCAGAAGTGATTTGACTTTTTATACTCTGTGCAAACAGAACTTTGCTATAAATAAAAACTCAATTATAAGAAAGATGATATCAATAAGAAAAGCAACAATAATTAAAGCACATCAAATATGTTTAAAATTATGTAAGGAAAACAAATTTTTTTTTTTTACTTTTATATATGTTGGAAATTTTCTATAGTAAAAGAAAGCTGGAAAGTTTTGAAAGCTGGAAAATAGCCTTTCCTATACACACTGTATGGCAAAGTAACCGAACAGTTGATGAAAGAAATTTTCTGTTTTAGAAGTATCCCAGCAAGAAATGAAGAAATGATAGAGTTAGAATATTACCATTTTGTGACTCTAGTGAAATAATGGATCTGGAATGTGATCATCAGTGTCTGCTAACTACACAAAAAGCAAGAAAATATTATGAGCCTCATGATGGAAGTACACAACCCACATATGATGTATTGCCAAAAATTCAAATTAAGCAAAACAAACCTTTAGAGAAATCTGAACACTGACTGATGATATGAAAGAATTGTTATTTAATCATGTCAATGATATTGAGATTATTTTTCCTAAGTGTTCTTATGTTTTAGTAGAGGGTTCTCAAACTTGAATGTACATCATCAGCAAGATTAATTTAAAAAACAGGAGGTAAATTAAAAAACAGATGGCTGAAGCCCCATCCCCAGAGTTTTTGATTCGGTGGATCTTTGGGAGAGCCTCAGAATTTGCATTTATGACTAGTTCCCAGATGATGCTGAAGCTGCTGATATGGGGACCACAAATTGAGAACCACTGTTTCAGAGATACATGGTAAAGTATTTACAGATGTAATTATACAATGTTTGAGATTTGTTTCAAATAATCTGGGAAGGAGAGAAAGGAGTAGGTAGGGGGTAATGCACTGTAAATATTAACCATGAGTTGGCAATTGTGGATACTGGAAGATTAAAACATGAAGGTTCATTATACTTTTCTGTTTAGTTTTATTTATGTTGGAAATTTTTTATAGTAAAAGTTTTTTTTTTTTTTTTTTTAAGGAAGGAAGAAAGAAAGGTAAGAAGACAACCAAAATGAAATAAACTAAATAAGGCAAAATGCTTACAAGGATTTTCTTCGGGTGCTTTCAGATTTTTTAAAGAATGACCATGTACTACATTTAGTATTCAGAAAAATTATTAAAATTTATTCACATCTCAAAAATGTTATTGATCTGATATATTATTAGAATGAATAAAAGAGAGTTCAGCAAGGTTTCTGGATGTATGGGCAATACACAAAAATCAATTGCAAAAAAAAAAAAAATCAATTGCATTCTTACACACCAGCGATAAAGAGTTAGAAAAGGTAATTTCCAAGAAGGACTATCAATATTACAATTAAAATATAAAGTTCCTTGGGAGGGATAAATCTAACAGAAGTTGAGTAAAACTTCTATGCCAAAAATTTAAAAACTACTCAAAGATGATAAAGGTCTAAGTAAATGTAGAGATAAATCGTATCAATGGATAAGAACACTTAATATTTTAAAGATATCCAGTCCACATATTAATCAATAAATTCTATGCAATTCCAGTGAGAATTTCAACCACATTTTCTTGGGACTTTAGAAGTTGATTTTAAAATTAACATGGAAGAACAAAGCACCAAGAATAGCCAGGCTTATTTTGAAAAGTGCTAGAGAGAAGGCCTTGCTTTGTCAGATATCAAGGCTTATTAGAAAGCTATAGTATCTAATACACAGTGGCACTGGTTCAGAGATAGATAGACAAATGGAACTGAGCAGAAAGAGTTCAGAAACAGACCTGTGTGTATATAGAAACCTTATATATGATAGAAGTAGTACTGCAATTCAGTAGGGAAAGGAAAAATGGCTTAATAAATGGTATGGGGCAATAGGTTAACAACAGATAAAAATTGAATCCATACCCCATGGCATACGCCAAAAACAATTTTGGTAGATTGTGGTATTTAAATGTAAAAAGCAAAACTAAAATTTTTAGAAGGAAACTAGAAGATAATAATTTTTTATGATTTGAGGGAAGGGGTTCTTAAACAGACATTAAAAGTATCAACCATAATGGAAAAGATTGGTAAGTTGGAAAAGTTTAACTATATTAAAATTAAAAATGTCTATGCATTGAAAGATACCACAAAACAATGACCAGACAAGACACAAATTGTGAGATTTTTATAATTACATATAACTGACAGGATTAGTTATCAGAATATATAAAAAGCTACTATAAATAAATATAAGAAAGACAACCCAATCAAAAGTGGGCAAAAGATGTGAACAAGCAATTCATAGACTAGGAAAACTCACTGACCAATGAATAGAGTAATGATGCAATAATGTGGGAGATCATGAGATACCATTTTATACCCATCATATTGACAAAAATTAAAAAGTCTGATAATACCATGGGTTGATGAGGATGTAAACCACTGCAACCTCTCAGTTATTGCTTATAAAGATTATAAGTTGCCTCAACCATTTTGTTTAAAATTCGGCATTATCTAGTAAAATATATGACATGCGTATCTTATGACCCAGCAATTCCAATCCTATGTATAGTCCCTAAAGAAACTCTAACACAAAGAAATGATTAGACATTTACAGCATTATTTTAGTAGGAAAAAGAGTGAAACAGCTCTAATATTCATCAGTGTAAAATGGATAACTATATTATGGTATAGCATGGTCATACAATGAAATATCAATAGCATACAGCAATGAAAATCAATGAACTAGAACTACATGTATCAATAGAGATAGATCTCAAAAACCTATGTTGATCAAAAAAGTAAGGTACAGAGGGTATGTACAAAATGATACCATCTGTGTACAGTTTATCAACATGTATATATACATATATAAATTATCTATAGGGCATAAAGTATACAAAGATATGAATAAAAATAAAAAATAGCAAATTTAGGATTGTGGTAAACTCTATAGTGGGAGGATACATAGTGTCCAATAAGGATATAGTTTTAATATCATCCAACTAAAAATAATAGTAACAGAATGATTATAATACCATTTTCAAAATCTCACCACTGATTACTTTATGTACATTAAGTATTCAGGGAATTTTAATTAAATGATAAAGTCACCAAGTTCTAGCCTGAGTAAATTGTAAAAAGCCATCACTAGCACCCTATGAAACTAAACAATGAGAAATACTGTTCAATCATTGCTACAATAAGAAAGATGACGATTCCTCCTTCAGACAACTCAGAGCAAACCTGATTGCACCTTCTCTGCCAAGGCTATTTCCATCGGTTGGCTTGACCTATTTTAAGTATCTGTCCAGTCTTGAGCAATTTCTACGTATCTCTTTGGCAGCAGTCCCAACATCCAAATTAGCAACTAGATGTATGAATAACCAAGCAAGATAAGAAACTGCTGTGTGCTAAGCCCCATTTGTCCAAAGGGAAAGTAAAATCCAACCCATTAACAATAACAAAAAGTATTCCTGTATCATAACTTAGTTGTGCTGCCAGTTATAGTTATATAATTTTCATATTGAGACTTCACTATAGGTCTTTGCTTTTAGAAATGAGAGTGTGAAAAAATAAATAAAATAGAAATGAGAGAGTATGGATCCAACCCATTAACAATAACAAAAAGTATTCCTGTATCATAACTTAGTTGTGCTGCCATTTATAGAGTTATATAATTTTCACATTGAGACTTCACTATAGGTCTTTGCTTTTAGAAATGAGAGTGTGAAAAAATAAATAAAATAGAAATGAGAGAGTATGGCAGTCTAGTAAAACATTTAATTTAGTTATTTAAGTACTGCAGTGATATATACTATGATGAACCACTCTGCCAAATAAGGGGAAAGGATATTATGTCCCATACTGACTTACAAAAAATAATTAAATACTAGATAAACAACAGTCTATGAATGTAGCCATTAAAATTATATTTTAAGGTACTTTTAATAGAAAATACAGCACTTTCACAGTTTAAAAAAATCAAGACACCTGTGTAAATGCATAAAATTTATGAAAGGAATATATGAAAATGTTATATTTCCCTAGGTGTTAGGTTATGGGTTATATTTTTCAAATTTCCTACCATGAGCACATATTGCTCTTCTAAGCGGAAAAATATTTTTACTGAGAATTCAGTATTATAATGTATGTAAGTATTTAAAGGACATATTTTCAATCCTAATTGCTGAGTTATTAATAGAAAGCCTGAATGATTGACTATTGCAATATGAAACTTCATTTGCATGTCTTGGTAATTTTTGTTCAAATATGTTAAGTGTTCTATTCCAATCAGAAGCAATGGTTCTTCCATTTTCCAAAATCATCTCTTAACAAATTTTTTTCTCCTCTGAATGGTACTTTCTCTACATGCCAGAAATTCCCCTTAGTCATTTGCCTGTGCAGTTATAACTAACTGTGGTGGCTCTCAATTTGTGCTGCTTATTGGAACCACCTTGGGAATTCTAAAAAAATTCTAATGCTCAGGCCACACCCCTGACACATTAAATCAGAATTTATGTGGGTGGAATCCAGGCAGTATTAGTTTGAAGAGCTTCCCAAGTAATTCCAATGTACAGCCACTGCTGAGAATTAGTGAACTGGCCTTATTACTCAAAGTATGGTCCATGGACCAGAAGCATTGGCATTACCTAAGAACATTTTTTTAAAAAAAATAAATTTATTTATTTATTTTTGGCTGCCTTGGGTCTTCGTTGCTGTGCGCGGGCTTTCTCTAGTTGCATCGAGCAGGGGCTACTCTTTGTTGTGGTGTGTGGGCTTCTCACTGCACTGGCTTCTCTTGTTGAGGAACACGGGCTTCAGTAGTTGTAGCTAGTGGGCTCTAGAGCACAGGCTTAGCTGCTCTGCGGCATGTGGGATCTTCCCGGACCAGGGCTCGGACCCGTGTCCCCTGCATTGGCAGGCGGATTCTTAACCACTGCGCCACCAGGGAAGCCCTAAGAACTTATTAGAAGTACAGAATATTTGACCCCAACCCAAACATACTAAATCAGAATCTGCATTTTAAGAAGAGCCTTAGATTATTTACATGCGTGTTAAAGGTTGAAAGAGGTGTTCTAGAGTCCTCAAATTAGTGACCGAGATTAATAAAAGCAAGGTCATGAGTGTAACCCATGTTCTACTCAGTAGTTTGGCTGTGTTTGAGATAGGTAATCCCTGGCATTTCTGTTTAATATTCTCTGATTTTAGGGTCATGTGAGTGGATAGTCTTTTGTGTCCACTGGTAGATGCATGATTGTAATGACTTCCCAAAGTAAAGGATTTTCTGTTCCTTGTTAGGAGATCCTTATTAAGCCAGTGAAACCGAGCAGGACCATGCGGGGCCCTCCTGGGCCCTAATCCTTTCTGTGTCCCCCATTTCTTCTTTATAGGAAAAAGGCTTCAGCCTCCTAGGCCTTCTCTGAGTTCCAAAGGGCAGAGTCAAACAGTTGCTAATCAGGGAAGTAAAGGAATGAAGAAACAAAGGAGGAGCAATCAAGAAAACAATAGTGTACCATTAAAGCAGGATCCTGGTTCCTGCTGAAGGAATATATCAATACATAATATCTTTGAGTTCTTCTGCTGGAACTAAGGCTCCCACCCAGGTGGAGGATGACAACTTCAAGCTGAGCACAAGATTCCTGGAGCACCGCCCTGTTACCTCACAATCAGAAGAAAGTCACACGCCCTGCAGCCCTCACCCCAAATTTTGCCTATCAAAATTTCTACGTCCAAACCATCGGGGAGTTCAGAGGTTTCTGAGCATGAGCCACCCCTTTCCTTGCGTGGTCCTGCCATAAACCTTTCTCTGCTCCAAACTCTAACGTTTCGGTTTGCTTGGCCTCACTGTGCAGCGGGCACATGGACTTGCGTTCAGTGACAACAGGAAATCAATGATTTAATTACTCTGACAACATTTATGAATCTCATCACACAAGACGTTTCACCATCAGATTCTACCTCCTCAGTTACATTCCTGCTGGACCCCAAACTCTTTCACCATGTTGATTTACAGTGCTAGGCACAGAGGAAGCCCTCAATAAACGTTAGCTAGATATTATTGTTATTCCTGCCTTCACATGGCCAATGTCCCTGACTAGAATGTCCACTTCCCTCCTTCCTCTCCTGGTATATGCAAACTTAGCATACAAATACCAACACAGACATCCTGTGTAGCATCCCCCTAACGCCTCTAGTAAAGAGACTCTCCTGTGTGTGTGGCCTTCTGCGATTATAATTCATCTGCAGTGAGGCTGTAGCTCCTCCTACTCTGTGTGCTCCTTCAGGGGCGGGACCAGATGTCCTTGAACTCCTAGCGTTCCTAGGCCTATAACCGAGCAGGACCCCATGCGGGGCTTCCCGGGGACAGGCCTTCCCCCATATCCTCTGCTTTAGCTCCTCTCTGAAGCACCTAGATAATAGTATTTGATGCACATTTCCTGAGTTGTTTTGTAGATGTAAAAAAAAAAAAAAAAAAAAAACCCTTCTCTCCAACAAATGGAAGATGTTAACTACTTGACGACCATGAGCACATAGCCCCAGGCCTCCTGGAGCCTAAGGACTGGTCATGTTAACCCCTGTGACACCACCCTGCTGCCTCACCATCAGCCAATCAGAGAATAGTGCACAAGCTGATCACATACCCTGTGACCCTCACCTGGCTTTTAAAAGTGCTTTGCAGAAAGCCTTAGGGGATTTCGGGGCTTTTAGGGCAGGCGCCGCCCTGGCTCCTTGCATGGCCCTGCAAAAAACCCTTCTCTGCTCCAAACTCCGATGTTTCAGTTTGTATGGCTTCACTGTGCGTCGGGCACATGAACTTGTGTTAACAGGCCCTCCACAAATACGTACATAATGAATCAATAATTAAAAGATAGAACCATCTTCCCTCACAGAGATTTGCCAAGTGCATGGCAGAGGTTCTATGCAGGCAGAATAGAAAACCACTAGAAAGCATCTGGTTTTGAAAATGATAGGGTTATGAGATGTATTTTTTAGGAGGTATTTATTGCTTAAAGGAAAAATTTTAAATATTGCATTCTTTAAGTCTTGAACAATCAATAATCTCTTATTTCATGTACGGGGCTTCAAAGGAAGCCTGAAAATTTTCCAAGGAAAATTTTATGTTATGAGACTTGGATTTTTATCTGCTCCTTGTCCATTGATTCATTCACTCATTCATTCAACAGTAAGTCATTTTAAATATCTACTCTAAAGCATTATATGTTTTAATTGTCTACAGAAGGGCATAACAATATGAATGTATCACCCCTTAGCAGGATTTATTATCATCATATCATAATGTCTTACAATAGGAGATGATGTATATTTTACAGTTAGGCAAAACATCCCACACTTCCTGTAGAAGGCACAATGATCCCTTTTTATGGATTTTTGTGTGTCTCTGACTCAACTTTGGTGTGCTTTCAACAGCCAGACCAATACCTGCAGCTCTTCTTCTGGAAGGAGACTCCCCTCAGGCTACTGGAACTGCTTTGCAATGATTGTGGATGTGGAAGTATGAAAACAATCAAGTTGGCATGATTCTGAAGTGTAACTTACACTCCAGAGTTCCTTCATGAAAACAGGTTGAAGCTACCCTCTATGAAATTTGGCCTAAAATGGAACCCTTACTTGGCTTTCTCTCTTTTCCCTTTATACTTCTCCCACTCCCATTACTGGAGCCTTCCCCCAGCTCCCCTACTTCATCCCCCACTCTGCCATGGGAACAGGTCCTTAATAAATCACTTGCACGCAAATCCTCTTCTCACGGTCTGCTTCTGAGAATCATGACCTAAGGCAGTTTTTTTATGCTGTATTCCTATATAAAAACACACACACAGAGTTTAATACACTCAGCACTCTTTAGCCTGTATTTTATTCTGCCTTTATCAATTAGTCATTTATATTATTTATATATCTGTACTTCTCTCTGGGTCCTTGAGAATGTGAAATGCTTTATTCCCTGTGTCCCTTTATCTCTTCCCTCCCTACCCCGACAATACGTCACAGACCACCCATACAGAATACGTGCTCAATAATGTTGTTTGTGTTTTTTCAAACCAGATGGGATTCACATACATTTTATAGACATGTACATTAAGAATAGTCCAAAAAAACTTAAACCATATGTTATTAAAGGATTCTTTTTCTAGGCAGGCAGAACATATATTTTTAAAAGTCTTATGACTTAAAAATAACCAAGGGAATTTTTCTTTAAAATGAATTCATCATCAAAAGGGATTTAAAGTAAGAAATGGTGAAAATAATTACACCACTACAGAATCTGTCTTTTGGACCATTTTATGATTAATTCCTGCTAAAATTACTCAAATATAATCTGACACAAATTTTTCAAAAAGCCATAATTAGAAACGAAAGAGGGGATAAAAGGTTTCATCAAGTCTCTTTTGCCATCCAATCCAGTCCTACCCAATGCTTTTTCCCTAACACCCTGCAGCTAAGCCCATTTGGGACACTCACATGCAAAATCCTCTCAGCAGGCAAATGAGCTCAGCAACCTGGCTGCCCTGCAAAACACCCCTTCTTGTCATCTCCCAGAAGCGACAGTCCCCAGAACAAGGGAAGCGGCCCTTCCTAAATCTGTTTGCTTTAACTCAGTTACCTATAATGCCTTGGAATGTTCCTTCCATCAAGCAGTTGTACATTAAATTTCAGAAGTCATCTTATTAGAGAGAAAACTGATCTCCAGCTTCAACCAATTTCCATGTAAATTAGGCTTGGCTAAACATGTAGCCTGGAAAAAAAAGCTGTTGCAAAAATTCCGAAAACCTGAAGTATTTTTCATCACTTTGGCACATGTAATAAACAAAAGTCATTTTTCCATGGGCTTCCCCATGGCTGAGTTGCTGCCTCATGCCAGCTCTTTACAAAAGTCCACAATTGTTTCAATGTGGCTGTTGTTATTTTAATCCTGTAGTTCTTCATTCATTGTCATGGTTGGCCCTTATTGCCAAAGTACCAGAAAATGTTGCTGAAGGAGAACATATTTCCCAGCATTAGGGCATGTGGATAGAGGTATGAAATTCTAAGCCAAGGCCAAAAATGATGGTGCCTCTGTGCAGACAAAAGTGCTTCTCAATTTTTTTTTGTTTGTTTTTTTTTGCGGTACGCGGGCCTCTCACTGTTGTGGCCTCTCCCGTTGCGGAGCACAGGCTCCGGACGCGCAGGCTCAGCGGCCATGGCTCAAGGGCCCAGCCACTCCGCGGCATGTGGGATCTTCCCGGACAGGGGCACGAACCCACGTCCCCTGCATCAGCAGGCGGACTCTCAACCACTGCGCCACCAGGGAAGCCCATTTCTCAATTTCTTTCAAGGATATCCCATGCTCTTGGAATGGAAGAATTAATATTGTTAAAATGGCCATACTACCCAAAGCAATCTACAGATTTAATGTGATCCCTATCAAATTACCCATGACCTTTTTCACAGAACTAGAACAAGTAATCCTAAAATTCATATGGAACCAGAAGAGACCCAGAATTGCCAAAGCAATCCTGAGGAAACAGAACAAAGCAGGAGGCATAACCCTTTCAGACTTCACACGATACTACAAAGCTACAGTAATCAAAGCAGTGTGGTATTGGCACAAAAACAGACATATGGATCAATGGAACAGAATAGAGAGCCCAGAAGTAAACTCACACACCTATGGTCAATTAATCTTCAACAAAGGAGGCAAGGATATAAAACAGGAAAAAGACAGTCTCTTCAGCAAGTGGTGCTGGGAAAGTTGGACAGCTGCCTGTAAATCAGTGAAGTTAGAACACACTCACACCATGCACAAAAATAAACTCAAAATGACTTAAAGACTTAAATATAAGACAAGACACCGTAAAACTCCTAGAAGAGAACATAGGCAAAACATTCTCTGACATAAATCGTACCAATGTTTTCTCAGGTCAGTCTCCCAAGGCAACAGAAATAAAAACAAAAATAAACAAATGGGACCTAATAAAACCTACAAGCTTTTGCACAGCAAAGGAAACCATAAAAAATACGAAAAGACAACCTATGGAATGGGAGAAAATATTGGCAAATGATGTGACCGACAAGGGCTTAACTTCCAAAATACACAAACAGCTCATAAAACTCAACAACAACAAAAAAACAAACAACCCAAGTGAAAAATGGGCAGGAGACCTAAACAGACATTTCTCTAAAGAAGACATACAGATGGCCAATAGGCACATGAAAAGATGCTCAACATTGCCAGTTATTAGAGAAATGCCAATCAAAACTACAATGAGGTACCATCTCACACCAATCGGAATGGCCATTATTAAAAAGTCTACAAATAACAAATGCTGGAGAGGGTGTGGAGAAAAGCGAACCCTCCTACACTGTTGGTGGATATGGAAGTTAGTGCAGCCACTGCAGAAAACAGTATGGAGGTTCCTCAGAAAACTAAAACTAGAGCTACCATATGATCCAGCAATCCCACTCCTGGGCATATATCTAGACAAAATTATAATTCAAAAAGATACATGCACCCCTATGTTCACAGAAGCACTATTCACAATAGCCAAGACATGGAACAACCTAAATGTCTGTCGACAGACGAATGGATAAAGAAGATGTGGTACATGTATACAATGGAATACTACACAGCCATAAAAAAGAATGAAATAATGCCACTTGCAGCAATATGGATGCAACTAGAGATTATCATACTAAGTGAAGTAAGTCAGACAGAGAAAGACAAATACCATACAGTATCACTTATATGTGGAATCTAAAAAAAAATGATAGAAATCAACTTATTTACAAAACATAAAGAGTCACAGACATAGAGAACAGACTTGTGGTTACCAAGGGGGAGGGTGGTGAGGAAAGGATGGACTGGGAGTTTGGAGTTAGTAGATGCAAACTATTACATAGAGAGTGGATAAACAACAAGGTCCTACTGTATAGCCCAGGGGACTATATTCAATATCCTGGGGTAAACCATAATGGAAAAGAATATTAAAAAAGATTGTGTGTATTTGGATATCTGAGTCACTTTGCTGTGCATCAGAAATTAACACAACACTGTAAATCAACTATACTTCAATAAAAAATAAATTTTAAAAAAAGAACCACCTAAATCAGAATCAGTTGGTAAAGCACATTGAAAATGCAAATTTCCAGGATCCACCTTTTGAATCCTAACTTCTAGAGATAGGGCCCTCCCTTTTATCAAACTCCACCTGACCAACACTGATTGGCCCAGGAGTGAGCCCATCACTCAGAGCCAATCAGAGCTCTTCCTCAGAATGTTAAATTTGGGGCCCCTGGACTAGAAGTTCCATGAGGAGCAGAAGCTGTTTTGTTCTCTGATGTATACCTAGCATTTCAAATAGTATTGGTTACATAGTAGGAGCTTATTAAGAGTCTCAGTTTCCCTTTGATGGTGAACATTGTGAGCTGTGAGGTTGCCATATTCCCCTAAGTTTGGAAGAAGTATAGAGACAGAATGAGATTGTCCTAGAAATACTCAAGTCCCTAATTCCAGTTGTCCCTGAAGTCTAACTATCTCCCTGTCCTTCCCTTAGTTTTGTGAGCCAATAAATTGCCTGAATTTATTGTCCAAATTTGCTTGATTTGGGTTTCTGTCACTTGCAACCAAAAATATTCTAATAAGTACAACCAGGATCTTAGAGTCTATTAATTTTATTTTAATTATTTTTATTATTGGTGGAGTTGGGTCTTCATTGCTGCACGCAGGTTTTCTCTAGTTGTGGCCAGCAGGGCCTACTCTTCGTTGCGGTGCGTGGGCTTCTCCTTGCAGTGGCTTCTCTTGTTGCAGAGCACAGGCTCTAGGCGTGCAGGCTTCAGTAGTTGTGGTGCATGGGCTCGGTAGTTGTGGCTCAAAGCCTTGGAGCTCAGGCTCAGTAGTTGTGGCACACGGGGTTAGTTGCTCCGCGGCATGTGGGATCTTCCCGGACCAGGGATCAAACCCGTGTCCCCTGCATCAGCAGGCGGATTCATAGCCACTGTGCCACCAGGGAAGTCCCTAGAGTCTCTTATTTGTAAATTATTTTATGATATTTTACCACACTTTAGTCTAAAGCAACCTCTGAAATAGATTTTAAAAATTGAGATACAAAGAGGTTGAGAAGACTCACCTAAGGTTATATGCTAGTGTGTGGCAAAACCAGGACTAAGATTTGTATTGATGCTTCCTTCCTGGTGGAAAAGAAGAGATAAAACTTGGGAGAGATTGAGAGCCTTGAACTGTTTTTACCTCTAATGCTTTCCAATTAACTTAATACTATAGCATAACTGGTTCAGTGAAGAGGGAGAGTTTCAGCCACCAGGTACTTTCAGAAATCTCATTCTACTACACATGAAATATCTGATAAATTCTTATTTAGCCCCAGTGAAAGTTTCATCTGTCAATGGAGAGTGAGGGTAACAAGGGAACTGTTGCTTTTGATTTAATTCTAATCACAAGGAAGAACTGGCTGGTGATGGTGGTGCTGTAGAAGTGTTAGGAATCTGAAGAATATTGCCTTGTTGTTTTAGAAATTGTCTGACTTAGATGACCCTGGATATATCTGTCTAGATATTTGGTAACCAGAGATTTCAAAATTTTAACAGAAGAAAAACAGGAATAAACTCTTTTGACAGTTGTGTTATAAGTGTGGGGGTGAAAGACTAAGAGATTGGGATGATTTTTTTGGCCAGCATCCCTCTTCCTTTGCTGTGACATCAACAAACAGCCTATTTTATATATATATATATATATATATATATATATATATATATATATATATATATACACACACACACACACACACATAAATACATATTATTTGGTCATACATATGACCAAAGTCTGAACAATCAGATTTGTTCTGGAATGTGACCTAAATCAGGCCAAAGAGAGCCAAAACTTTGAGAGAAGCACTTTTTTTTTTGGCTGAGCCACACGGCTTGGGGGATCTTAGCTCCCTGACCAGGGATCGAACCTGGGCCCCCTGCAGTGGAAGCATGGAGTCCTAACCACTGGACTGCCAGGGAAGTCCCCAGGAAGCACTTTTATTAGGGTGTTAATTTGTACCACTTAAGCCTGTCTCCACTGTCTGATGGTGGCTATTTTGTCAGTATAAGAAAAGAGCCTGCTTAAGAAGGGATCCAACATGGGGAGTGGAGAGGGTGAGAGAGGGGGAGGGAGGGGGAGGAATGGGCAGAGAGAGAGGAGATATCTTAACATCATTATTTTAGCACTTGGTTCCAGCCATGCCAGGATATTTTGGTTCTGAGCCTTTTGGCAAAGCCCAGGTAGAAAGGTTGAGCTGAGTTCTGCCTAATTCAGAGGCATCTAAAGAATCCAATGTAGTTGCACAGTGCATTTGCTGAGCAACGAATATTTTAGAAAGACAAAGACACGATGGAGCAACTAAACAAACATGAATATGGAGGAGTAGCATGAAGGTCTAAGGGAGGCATCAGGAAGACACAGAGAGAGTTTAGGTCATTAAGTAAGTGTGCAAAAATAAGATACAATCCTTTTTTTAAAATTATTTTCTCAGCAAGAAGATATAGGAAACTATAGGAGTATTTGTTGGGTCATAACAGATGATAGAAGGAAAGTTAAAACTATTCCACTTCTGTTTCTATTGTTTTTCCGTTGAGGAAAATTATTCTCAAATTGAAAATGTCAGAACAACAAAGATCAGGAGAAAATGAAAACCAGGAACACTTACAGAGACTGGAGGTTATTTCAGTCGAAAACTTTGGCTGATTTGAACAGAAAAGTGATTTATTAACAGGAAATTGGGTAGCTCATAGAAACTCTGGAAGGGGTGGAAAGCTAGGCTCAGAGACTAAAGGCAGGGACACTGACCTAAATGACCTGACAGAACAGCCTACTGAGGACTCAGCTGTCACAATTTCTGAGCAGTGGATACTATAGTTTGTGCCACAGCTACCACAGTATCGGACGTTACATGCTGCCACTAGGATCCTGTCTCTGCTGCCCTGAGATCTCTATCTTGACACAACCATACTTTCTACCCAAGATAAATCTCCACAGCTATGGATTTTGTGCATGGCTGACTTCAATCCAAAGTCTGAATGGACTCACAAATGTATCTGAGTAACAGAATGTAGTTATGTACTTACATCCTAGCTGCAAGGGATGTTGGGAAAAATCTGAGTGTGGTATTTTTTTATTCTATAAGAGGAGGTAGATTCTGCCTCTCACTAAAGCTCACAAAATGTGAATTCCTCAAGCTTTTCATATATAGCTGTTAATGTGTTGAGGTAAATTCCTTCTATATTTACCTTGTTCAGAGTTTTTATCATGAAAGGGTGTTGTATTCTGTAAAATGCTTTCTCGGCATATATTGAGGTAACCATGTGATTTGTATCCTTAAGTCTGTTAATGCTGTATCACATTTATGGATTTGGGTATGTTGAACCATCCTTACATCCCAGGGGTAAATACCACCTGATCATAGTGTGTGATCCTTTTAATGTGCTGTTGAATTCAGTTTCTTAGTATTTTGTTGAGAATTTTTGAATCTATGTTCATCACAGATATTGACCTGTAGTTTTCTTGAACTGTCTTTTTCTGGTTTTGTTAGCAGGGTAATGCTGGTCTCATAAAAAGAGTTTGGAAGTCTCCCCTCCTCTTCAATTTTCTGGAGGAGTTTGAGAAGGATTGGCATTATTTGTTCTTTAAATTGTTTGGCAGAATTCACTCATGAAGCCATCTGATGCTGGGCTTTTCTTTATTAGGAAGTTTTTGATTACTCATTTAATCTTCTTACTAGTTGTAGGTTTATTCAGATTTTTTATTTCTTCATAATTCAGTTTTTTGTAAGTTATATGTCTCCAGGAATTTATCCATTTCTTCCAGGTTATCCAAGTTCTTGGTGTATACTTGTTCTCAGTAGTCTCATAACCCATTTTATTTCTGTGGCATTGGTTCTAAGGTCTTCTCTTTAATTTCTGATTTTGAGTCCTCTCTGTTTCTTAGTTTAGCTAAAGGTTTGTCAATTTTGTTGTTCTTTTCAAAAGACCAAATCTTATTTTGTTTTTTTCTATTCGTTTTCTATTCTCTGTTTGATTTATTTTTGCTCTAATCTTTATAATTTCCTTCCTTCTGGTATTTTTGGGCTTAGTTTCATAACTGAGCAGGACTCCATGGGGCCTTCCTGGGAAAGAACCTCCCATGTCCTCTGCCTGCCTCTTGTTTGTAGAAAAACTTTACCCCCTAGGCCTTCCCCAAATTCCAACAGATAAATTTAATCAGAGGAGTAAGAAAGTACAGAAACAAAGGAAAACAAACAAGACAAAATAATAGTTTAGCCATTAAACAAAGTCAAGGACCTTTAGTTCCTCCTCAAGGGCTATAGATAATATTCTGAGCCAAATCCTTTGAACTGTTTTGAAGAGACTGAAACCCCCACCAGGTGGAAGAAGTTAACTATGTGCTGACCACAAGCACATAGACTTTAGACCAGTTGGAACCAGAAGGTTGATGATGTTGACTCCTGATTACCTCACCAACAACCAATCAGAAGAATGTCCATAAACTGATTATACACCCTGAAACTCTCCCCCTTCCCCTTTTTTTTAAAATTAATTTATTTATTTTCGGCTGCATTGTGTCTTCCTTGCTGCACGTGGGCTTTCTCTAGTTGCTGCGAGCAGGGGCTACTCTTTGTTGCGGTGTATGGGCTTCTCATTGCAGTGGCTTCTCTTGCTGCAGAGCGTGGGCTCTAGGCGCGTGGGCTTCAGTAGTTGTGACACGTGGGCTCAGTAGTTGTGGCTTGCTGGCTCTAGAGCGCAGGCTCAGTAGTTGTGGCACACAGGCTTAGTTGCTCCGTGGCATGTGGGATCTTCCCCAACCAGGGCTCGAATCCATGTCCCCTACATTGGCAAGTGGATTCTTAACCACTGCGCCACCAGGGAAGCCCCTCCACCATCTTTTAAAACCTTTCCCTGAAGGACTTCAGGGAGTTCAGGACTTTAAGCATTAGTCACCTTTACTCCTTGCTTGGTGTCCCATAGTAAATGTTGCACTTTCCTTCACCACAACCCGGTGTTAGTAAATTGACTTTACTGCATGTAAGCAAACTGACATTTGTCATTTGTAGACCTTTTTGATGATAGCCATGCTGACAGGTACGAGGTGATACCTCCTTGTAGTTTTGATTTGCATTTCTCTAATAATTAGTGATGTTGGGCATCTTTTCAAGTGCCTGTTAGCTGTCTGTATGTCTATTTTGGAAAAATGTTTTTTCTCGTCTTCTGCCCATTTTTTGATTGGGTTCTTTGTTTTTTGATATTGATTTGTATGAGCTATTTATATATTTTGGATATTAACTCCTTGTCAGTTATATCATTTGCAAATATTTTCTCCCATTCTGTGGGTTGTCTTTTCATTCTGTCAATAGTTTACCGTACAAAAGCTTTTAAGTTTAATTAGGTCCCATTTGTTTATTTTTTTATTTTTATTTCTTTTGCCTTAGGAGACAGATCCAAAAAAAGTATTGCTGTGATTTATGTCAAAGTGTTCTGCCTATATTCTCTTCTAGGAGTTTTACGGTTTCAAGTCTTACATTTAGAACTTTAATCCGTTTTGAGTTTATTTTTGTATATGATGTGAAGAAATATTCTAATCTCATTATTTTACAGGTAGCTGTCATTCTCCCAGCACCACTTGTTGAAAAGGCTGTCTTTTCTACATTGTATACTCCTGCCTCCTTTGTCACAGATTAATTGACCATAATGTGCATTTCTGGGCTCTCAATTCTGTTCCATTGATCTATGTGTCTGTTTTTGTGCTAGTACCATAATATCTTAATTATTGTAGTTTTGTAGTATAGTCTGAAGTCTGGGAGGGTGATACTTCTAGCTTTGTCCTTTTCTCTCAAGACCACTTTGGAAATTTTGGGATTTTTGTGGTTCCATATGAATTTGGATTATTTGTTCCAGTTCTGTGAAAACGTCATGGGTGTTTTGATAGGAATTGGATTAAATTCCTATCAAAATAGATTAGATTGCTTTGGGTGGTAATGCCATTTTAATAATATTAATTCCTCCAATTCAAGAGCTAAAGGTATCTTTCCATTTCTTTTTATCATCTTAAATTTCCTTCAGTAATGTTTTTTTTTTTTTTTTGCGATATGCGGGCCACTCACTGTTGTGGCCTCTCCCACCGCGGAGCACAGGCTCCGGACACACAGGCTCAGCGGCCATGGCTCATGGGCCCAGCCGCCCCATGGCATGTGAGATCTTCCCAGACCGGGGCATGAACCTGTGTCCCCTGCATCGGCAGGCGGACTCTCAACCACTGCACCACCAGGGAAGCCCCTCCTTCAGTAATGTTTTATAGTTTTCAGAGTATAGGTCTTTCACCGCTTTGGTTAAGTTTATTCCTAGGGGTTTTTTTTGGTTTTTTTTGGGGGGGCCATGCCACATGACTTGGGGGATCTTAGTTCCCCAACCAGGGATTGAACCCATGCCCCCTACAGTGGAAGTGCAAGTCCTATCCACTGAACTGCCAGGAAATTCCCCCTAGGTATTTTTCCCCCCTGGGTATTTTATTTTTACTTTTTGATGTGATTTTAAACAGATTTTTGTTTTTTACTTTCTCTAATAGTTCATTGTTAGTATATAGAAAAATAACATATTTCTGCATATTAATCTTGTATCCTGCAACTTTGCTGAATTCATTTATTAATTCTAACAGTTTTTGTGTAAAGACTTTAGGGTTTTCTATATAATGTATCATGTCACTTGCAAATAGTGACAGTTTTACCTCTTCCTTTCCA
The DNA here is from genome assembly GCF_949752795.1 of Hyperoodon ampullatus. Taxonomy (NCBI): domain Eukaryota; kingdom Metazoa; phylum Chordata; class Mammalia; order Artiodactyla; family Ziphiidae; genus Hyperoodon; species Hyperoodon ampullatus. The sequence goes on from NC_136913.1 coordinate 34,715,572, forward strand.
ATTTGGATGCCTTTCATTTCTTTTTCTTGTCTGACTATACAGGGAAGTAAAACCATCATTTCTTTAAATAAGCTTTCTGCCTCTTTCTCTCTCCTCCTTCTGGGACTCTCATAATGCATATATTGGTCCTCTTTTTGATGTCCCATAATTTCCTTGGGCTTTTGTCACTATTTTTCCATCTTTTGTCTTTTTGTTCCTTTGAGTGGATAATCTCAAATGGCCTTTTCTTCAACTTTGCTGATTCTTTCTTATGCTTGTTCATGTCTGGTTCCTCTAAGGAATTTTTTAATTCAGTTATTGCATGCTCCAGCACCAAAATTTGTTTTTTCTTTTTTATATTTTCTCTTTGTTGAAATTCTCATTTTGTTCATGAATACTTTTCCTGAGATGCTTGAGCATCTTTATGATAGTTATTTTGAATTCTTTGCCAGGTAATTCATATACCCCTGTTTCTTTAAGGTTGATTTCTGGAGATTTATTTGTTCCTATGACTGGGCCATTTTTCCTTGTTTGTGTTCTTTGCAATTTTGTGTTGATATCTGCACAATTGAAAAAACAGTCAACTCTCCCAGTCTTTATAGACCAACATCATACAGGGAAAAACTTACACCAATCAGCCTAGTTAGAGATTCTGGGGGCCTCTCAAACCTTTTCTGTAGATGTCTCTTCTCTAAACTTGGGCATGTAAACTGCTAATTAGAGGGATTTGCTGGTTTCTTTTTTCAGTAGTTTGTAATCTCTTGCTCCCTCTGTTGTCTGTCTGCTGTACTGCGGGCTCTCTGAAGCAGCAGCATGCTGGCCAGCTCTTTTTTTGTTCTCAGCGGGCCCCCAAGCAGTACAGAATGCCAGTTCGTGTTTATGCTCTGAGACAGGTGAGACAGAAGCTAGTCCTTGCATAGCCCCCTGAAAAGCCAGAATGTTGGATGCACAGTCCACTCCTTTCCCCCTGAGGGAGAGGCCACCAAGTTGTATCAGCCTTTGTCTACTGTGGTTCCCCTGGAGCTCTAGCATGCCATCCAGCTCAGCAACTCCAGGCATCTAGAGTGTGCTAGTTCACATAAGTGTTCCAAGACAGGTGAAACAGAAACCAGTACTTTGGGCAGCCCCCTAAAAGTCAGAACATTGAAAGTAAGGTCTAGTCTTCTCTTTCACTCCCCAGGGAAAAGCCAGGAGCTAGGAGTTTGATCCAAGATTGCATAGCACCATAGCAGGGAAAGAGACTACAGCAAGAGATTGTCACAAATTTTCCTATGGACTTCAGTGTGACCAGTTGCATGCGTGAATCAGTATTTCCTTGGGAGGAAGGAAGCTCTGGGGCTTCTATTCTGCCATATTGCTGACATTACTCTCTATACCTTTGACTTTTTTTTTCAATAGGAGAGAGAAATAAACTTCTACTGTACTTAGAATTTTCTCAAATATATTTTTTCTTTATAAGCAGCTAAATATAATTTGAATGGATGCAGATAGATGCCTGCTTTGGATGGTAGGTAATACTAGATGAAGTCTTAAAACTCTACAAATCTAGGATGATCCAAATCTAAGATTCAAATTATTTTTCTTCTCCCAAATATTTTATGAAAAAGAGGAAATTTTAAGAAATGATGAAAATGAGAACAAACAAAACCTAAAGTCAACAGAAGGAAGGAAATAATAAAGATCAGAGAGGAAATAAATTTTAAAAAGAGATTAAAAAACAATAGAAAAAGTTAATAAAACCAAGATCTGGTTCTTTGAAAAAATAAATAAGATTGACAAGCCTCTGGCCAGGCTCACCAAGAAGAAAAGAGAGAGAACCCAAATAAACAAAATAAGAAATGAAAAAGGAGACATAACAACTGATACTACAGAAATACAAAAAACCATAAGGGAACACTATGAACAATTATACGCCAACAAATTTGACAACCTAGAAGAAATGGACAAGTTTCTAGAAACATACAGCCCACCAAAATTGAATCAAGAGAAACAGATAATTTGAACAGACCAATCGCTAGAACTGAAATAGAATTTGTAATTTAAAAACTCCCTACCAAAAAAAGTCGAGGACCAGCTGGCTTCACAGGTGAATTCTACTAAACATAACTTATACCAATCCTTCTCAAACTCTTCCAAACAACTGAAGAGGAGGGAATACTCCCAAGGACATTCTATGAAGCCACCATCACCCTGATAACAAAACCAGAAAGACACCACCAAAAAAGAAAATTACAGGCCAATATATTTGATGAATATAGATGTGAAAATTCTCAACAAAATATTAGCAAACTGGATCCAACAATACGTAAGAAAGATCATACACCAAGACCAATGGGATTCATCCCAAGTTCACAAGGATGGTTCAACATATGCAAATCGATCAATGTGATACACCACATAAACAAAAGAAAGGACAAATACCACATGATCATCTCAATAGATGCAGAAAAAGCATTTGAAAAAATTCAATATCCATTCATGATAAACTCTTACCAAAGTGGGTATAGAGGGAACATATATCAAAATAGTAAAAGCTATTTATGACAAATCCACAGCCAATATAATACTCAATGGTGAAAAGTTGAAAGCCTTCCTGCTAAAATCTGGAACAAGACAAGGATTCCCACTCTCACAGCCTCTCTTCAACACAGAATTGGAAGTCCTAGCCACAGCAATCAGACAAGGAAAAGAAATAAAATGTAACCAAATTGGAAGGGAAGAGGTAAAACTGTCATTATATGCAGATAAGATACTATACATAGAAAACCCTAAAGACTCCACACAAAAACTACTAGAACTGATAAACAAATTCAGCCCAGCAGCAGGATACAAGGTTTACAGAAATTGGTTGCATTTCTTTACACCAACAATGAAATATCAGAAGGGGAATGTAAAAAAACAATACCTTTTAAAATCGCAACCCCCAAAATAAAATACTTAAGAATAAACCTCACCAAGGAGGTGAAAGACTTATATGCTGAGAACTATAAGATATTAATAAAGGAAACTGAAGATGATTCAAAGAAATGGAAAGATACCCCATGCTCTTGGATTGGAAAAATTGATATTGTTAAAATGGCCATACTACCCAAAGCAATCTACAGATTTAATGTGATCCCTATCGAATTACCCATGACCTTTTTCACAGAACTAGAACAAATAATCCTAAAATTTATATGGAACAATAAAAGACCCAGAATTGCCAAAGCAATCCTGAAGGAAAATGAACAAAGGAGGAGGCATAACCATCCCAGACTTCAGACAATACTAAAAAGCTACAGTAATCAAAGCAGCATGATACTGGCACAAAAACAGACATATGGATCAATGGAACAGAATAGAGAGCCCACAAATAAACCCACACACCCATGGTCAATTAATATTCGACAAAGGAGACAAGAATATACAATGGGTAAAAGACAGTCTCTTCAGCAAGTGGTGTTGGGAAAATTGGACAGCTGCATGTAAATCAATGAAGTTAGAACATGTCCTCTTACCATATAGAAAAATAAACTCAAAATGGCTTAAAGACTTAAACTAAGACATGGCACCATAAAACTCCTAGAAGAGAACATAGGCAAAACATTCTCTGACATAAATCATACCAATGTTTTCTTAGGTCAGTCTCCCAAGGCAATAGAAATAAAAACAAAAATAAACAAATTAGACCTAATCAAACTTACAAGCTTTTGCACAGCAAAGAAAACCATAAAAAATACGAAAAGCCTACCTATGAAATGGGAGAAAATATTTGCAACAATGCGACCGACAAGGGCTTAACTTCCAAAATACACAAACAGCTCACACAATTCAACAACAACAAAACAAACAACCCAATCAAGAAATGGGCAGGAGACCTAAATAGACATTTCTCCAAAGAAGAAATACAGATGGCCAATAGGCACATGAAAAGATGCTCAACATCACTAATTATTAGAGAAATGAAAATCAAAACTACAATGAGGTACCACCTCACACCAGTCAGAATGGCCATCATTAAAAAATCTACAAACAACAAATGCTAGAGAGGGAGTGGAGAAAAGGGAACCCTCCTACACTGTTGGTGGGAATGTAAGTTAGTGCAGCCACTGTGGGAAACAGTATGGAGGTTCCTCAGAAAACTAAAAAATAGAATTACTATATGTTCCAGCAATCCCATTCTTGGACATATATCCAGAGAAAACTATAATTCAAAAAGACACATGCACCCCTATGTTCATAGCAGCACTATTCACAATAGCCAAGACATGGAAACAACCTAAATGTCAATCAACAGATGAATGGATATAGAAGAGGTGGTACATATATACAGTGGAATACTACTCAGCCATAAAAAAGAAGGAAATAATGCCATTTGCAGAACCATGATGCAACTAGAGATTGCACCAATGCAACTAGAGACTATCATACTAAGTGAGGTAAGTCTGGAAAAGAAAGACAAATACCATATGATATCACTAATATATGTAATCTAAAATATGATACAGATGAACCTATCTATGAAACAGAAACAGAAACAGGGACATACAGAATAGACTGGTGGTTGCCAAGGGGAAGGGGGGTGAGAGAGGGTTGGATTGGGAGTCTGGGATTAGCAGATGCAAACTGGTATATATAGAATTGATAAACAACAAGGTCCTACTGTATAGCACAGGGAACTATATTCAATATCCTGTGATAAACCATAAGGGAAAAGAATATGAAAAAGAATGCATATATATGTATGACTGAATCACTTTGCTATACAGCAGTAATTAACACAACATTGTAAGTCAACTATACTTCAATAAAAAATTTTTAAAAAGAAATGATGAAAATGCATAAAAGTGCAGTTCCCAGGGAAGCAAGTCCTCCTCTTTGATTTTTTTGTTGTTTTTACCCATAGGAAAATAATGGCTTTCATGCTGTTTTGGTTAATTAGGAAGAACAGAACAGACATCCAGATGTTAATCCCTCATACTCCACATTTTTCTTTGGTCTGGAAACTGTCTGCATCAGAAACCCAAGTCAGCTTGTATTAAATAAATGGTCTCATTTTATTTATATTTAACCAGTTGGTAAACGAAATAAAGCCATTAGAAAAGATAATAGACCTCAGATTTAAAAATAAACGTTGAGACGAGATAAATATCTCTGCTTTTCCATGACATTTATCTGGCAGCAGGAACCTATTAGACTGTCATGATATTCTATTCCACTGACTTATTGCCAGGCTCCCTTTTACAGAAGGCCAATCTTTCAGATGCTTTTACACTCCTCATTTATATATACTTACCTATTTATCTCTTTTGCATTTGCTAGTACTCTATATCTGAATTCCAATTTTGTATATCTCATGCGAAACTTAAAGTCCAAATGTACGGTGTTCTTGACAGAAAAAAGGCTAAATGTCCCCATCTGAATAAAAACCAATTTTACTGAGTAGTGGTGGCCTGAAGGTTCAGTTATGTGGAGGTTCTAATTGTGAATTTCAAGTGACCATGTAGGAGCCACTCTCACCCGCATGTTCAACAGAAAGAGAATGTTGACGGTTTTCTAGAACATTTAATTGAAAGAGAAAATATAATTAAAGACTGAAAATACTGATTTCTTTTCTTAACTAAGTTTGTCTTGTACAACTTCCAGCCAATAATAAAACCAAATTTCTCTATCAATCTTTCCAGAAGCAGCTCAAATAACCCAAAAACCCAAAGATATCTTGCAGGTTTTCTTTTAAAAGTTGTGAGACAGTGATAAAGTAAGGAGAAATGGTGGAAATCTTCCATTGTATTTAAAAGATCGAAAACCACTGAGTCAAATATCCCCCTCATGTAGTGCCCGCCTACCCCTCTTTGCAGACATGCTCACCAGCATGGCTTTATGTCACATGTTTTTACTTTCCTGCCCACTCGTACCACTGTAGAAACAGAAAACCTCGAAAAAGATTAATTTTATTCTGTCTTATGCATTAGCAACAAAATTTGTCAACTTGAATCTTTATTACCGGCAATCACATCAAAGCTGAAAAACACAGCATAATCTCTCTTTTCACCTTAGAAGGTGAATTTGTCGCACTAAAAAAAAAATTCTTTAAGCTTGTAAATGGAACATGTTTGATTTAGGAATCACTGAGAAAGAATAAGCAAAACAACCCCCCACCCCTGCCCCATGACTCTCTTCTAAGGAGAACCAATTTAGAAAAAGACAAAGATACAAGAGGTTAGGTGGTAAGCAGGCAGTGGGAATTCACTTTTTGAAGCAACTACATGCAGAATATTAATGACTGTGGACAAATGCTAACATTTACTCAGTGTTAGACAACAAGTTATACCCTTTATAAGCTTTATCCTAACCATTTTGTGAGGCAGATTCTATTATCACTACCAATTTCTAGATGAGAAAACTGAGGTTTAGGAAGGTTAAATAACTTTCCCAAGGTCACACAGTTAGATTTGGCAGGGCAGGAATTTGACATCAGGTCTCAAATGTAACACCTCCACTAATTCATTTCTCAAGAGCTGTTCTCAAAAAGCTCTTATTCTCAATCATCTCCTCCAACATGACTTCTACAACTGTTTCAAACATTTTCCCTTGCTCCTCTCCCTACCTACCCAGCTCCTCTAAACAAATCACGGCAAACTACTTTAAATGATCAAAAACCCGAATCAGTCCAGACCTCTTTCTTTTGCAAATGACAGTCACCCGCTTGAGCAAAAGAAAAAAATGTGCTGGGCCTTATAACTGAATAGTCCTTCAGATAAGGCCAGGTACAGGCATGCCAACAATGTCATCAGGTCACACTTTTTGTCCATTCCTCAGTTCTGCTTCCCACTGTGTGGCTTATCCTCGGCTTGATAGGATGGCCACCAGAAGCAGTAAGTTTAATCCTTTTACTTTAGCAATGCCAGCTTTCCCAATGTTTCTAGCAGAGAAAGCTCAGAATTACTTCTCCTAGAGCAGGCCTGGGATATATGCTTCCCCTTGGGGACATGGAAATCGTTTCGCTCCACTCACATCACACGTTATGGTTATGGGGGATGGTTGTCTTTCAAAGGAAACTCAAGATATTATTGATAGAATGTAATGGAAGCTGGGTTGGCAAGCACAGCAGACCTCGTTCTGACGTCTAGCTGCACGCCTTTTCCCATATTATCACTATATTATCCCATTTCCAAAGCTTACCTCCATCAGCCTCCTTTAGTCAGTCTTACTGAATTTTGAGTGCATCTTCAGGACTTAAGTGCTGAAATTTTATATCTATATATCTCACATAAATAGACTATAAAGTCATACTCAACAGTTTCAAAACTGTATTAGCCATTGTCCTTCCCCTCCTGCCCCATACCTATTCTACTACCTGTATCCTTTGGCTTGGTGTAGAGCATCTCCATTGGCCCAATTGTCCAGAGCAGAAAACAGCCATAATCTCTGACTCTTATCCTACATTACTCCCACATCTAGTTGGTCATCAAGCCCTGTAAATCCTATCTGCATAATATCTCTTGACCCGTTCTAAGTCCCTCCATATTTCCTGCTACAGACCCAGCTCAGATTTCCTCATTTCTTGACTGTTCTACTTACCATCCCAATACATCTTACTCCTTTCACATATGTTGTCCAATTTTCCAGAAAAATAATCTTTCTAAATCACAGATATGATCCCATCACTCTCCTCTTTACAACCATTCAGTGACTCCCTGTTGTATGACTGCCAGGGATCTCAGTTTCCTTATTGTTAAAGGAAAGGATTAAATTAATGATCTCTTGGATCCTTCCAGCTCCGTAATTCTTTTAATGTTTGCCAACCTAAAGCAGTTATTTTTCTTTGGCCATCTGGTAATGGCTTTTTCTGCCTTTTGGATTATGGGCTAAGACTCAGGTTCTTTCTGGGTATCACTCCTTATTGTACCTCATAGGGACGCTGGGTCAAGCTATCTTGAGAAGTCATCTCACATTGAGAACAGCTGGAAAAGTGTAAGCATGGGCATTGCAGAGTCAAAATCAATATAAATTATTTGAGACATATCTGATTCTTTAACTACCACCACTTACATTCGTGAAAATGTCTAGAGACTGACTGTATCAGAGAATAAACTATGTTATATTTCTGATATTGGAACTTCTTGCAACAATGAGAACTATATAGATGCAGAAGTAGAAATATTGGTTTATCATAAGATGAAGAGCAGAAATGTTAATGCATTATTCATTAGTACGTTATTATTCGACACCTATTGAACTATACCACCATAGAGATCTTTAAGCACTCCTTTCCTCCTAATATCCTGAATATTGGAGAAAACCTTGGAAATGACTACATGTAGGAAACCATTATCAATTTCAAGTTAAAAGAATTCACTCTAACCAAATGAACACCTCCATCTCCACTTGCTGATTTAAGGTAACAACACAGATTCATCAATTTAAAACAGAGGCATACAGGGACTCCCCTCGCGGTCCAGTGGTTAAGATTTTGCCTTCCAATGCAGGGGGTGTGGGTTTGATCCCTGGTCGGGGAGCTAAGATCCCACATGCCTCGTGGCCAGAAAACCAAAACATAAAATAAAAGCAATACTGTAACAAATTCAATAAAGACTTAAAAAAATAATAGAGGCATAAATTTGCTGTACACCTGAAACCAATAAAACACTGTAAATCAACTATACTCCAATATAAAATAGAAATTAAAAATAAAATAGAGGCATACCTGTTTTAGCACTGTCCCATACAGCAATGATTTACTATATTACATTCAAATCTTACATACATACACACACATTACAGTACCCATAGAAAAGCAGCAAATATATTTTTCTCACATCCAGTACAGTAGGGTGTGCATTATTACTTGCTCTTGGACAATGTGACTGATCAAACTGGGCTGCCTCTCCTTCAGATGGAGCAATGAGTGCCAGTCCACTTACTTATTGCACCTGGTTTCTAATTCTGCCATTACAGTGTGTGATTATGTTTGACTTATAATGGCTAAAAATAGCTTCAAATTGATAATACTGGAGGTACAGAAAAAGAGACAAGAATCAAATCCTATGTTAAAAATGCACGTTTTTATGGCTGCCTGTACAGAGGAGCACAATCAGGAAACTGGTCAAGAAAGCAGACAACAAAGCTCAGCCATCAGTTAGGGATCGGTGGAAGTTTTTGATATTATCAAGGGTATCACAGACATCAATAAATATCTACTGAGTGAATATTCTGTGCCAGGCATTAATCTAGATGCTGGGGATAAAGCAGGGAACAAGAGAGATGAAGATTCCTGCCCTCATGGGGATGACATTCTAGTGCAGGGAGACAGAAAAGAAAAAACATAAATCAGTAAAAATTTTTGGACACTAAGTAAATACCTTTTAGACACTAATGGTTGGGGGAAGGGTTGTAATTTAAAATAAGAAGTCCGGGGACTTCCCTGGTGGCGCAGTGGATAGGAATCTGCCTGCCAATGCAGGAGACACGGGTTTGATCCCTGGCCCAGGAATATCCCACATGCCACAGAGCAACTAAGCCCATGTGCCACAACTACTGAGCCTGCACTCTACAGCCCGTGAACCACAACTACTGAGCCTATGCACCACAAATACTGAAGCCCACGCGCCTAGAGCCCGTGCTCCACAACAAGAGAAGCCACTGCAAGGAGAAGCCCATGCACCACAACAAAGATTAGCTCCCACTCACCACAACTAGAGAAAGCCTGTGCACAGCAATGAAGACCCAATGCAGCCAAAAATAAATAAAAGTTTTAAAAAATGTTAATTATCCATTCTGTGTAGCAAAATTTTTAAAAATAAATAAAATAAAATAAAATAGGAAGTCGGGGAATACTTCATTGAGAGAGATTTGAAGGGGCAAGACATGAGTATATCTTTTGAAGAGTATATCAGGAAGAGAAAACTGCAAAGGAAACTCTCTAAGTTAAGGCTATGACTAATAGGTTTGAGGAACATCAAGGTAGCCAGTGTGGCTAGAACTGAAAGAGCAGGGGGAAGAGGAAAAAGAGGAGAAGTTGGGGAAGTGATGAGGCCATCCTATGGACTCTGAATTTTAGGCCATCCTATGGACTCTGAATTTTACTTTGAGGGACATGTGAAACATTGATATCATCAGTTAGAAGATGATATGGCTTATATCATTCTGGCTGCTATTTTGAGAAGAGCCTATAGAGGATGAAAGAGCAGAAGCAGGAGAAATCTCCAATTAGGTTGCTGAGCTAAAAAATCAGAGATGTGGCACCCGATTTGGGCTGGGGAGGCCGCCCCAAGGCCCCAGCTGGGCTGTCCCAGGCGGCAGCTGTTGGTGTGCCATGGGAGAACTGAGAACGGTAAGGTGGCTGCACCACACTCCTTGGCTCTTAGACGCCAGAAGATGCAGATCTGAACAAACCACTTGACCAGAGGGTGGAGACAAGATGCGGAGTGAGCTCATCCCCCATGATGAAAACACCAAAATCACTACTAACTGCTGAACAACTATTGATTAAAAAAAATGCTGAAACCTATCGAAAAAGATATCCTACATCCAAAGACAAAGAAGAAGCCACAATGAGACAGTAGGAGGGGTGCAACCGTGATAAAATCAAATCTCATACCTGCTGGGTGGGCAACTCACAAACTGGAAAGTAATTATATTGCAGAGGTTCTCCCACAGGAGTGAAAGTTCTGAGCCCCACGTCAGGCTCCCCAGCCTGTGGGTCTGGCATTGGGAGGAGGAGGCCACAGAGCATCTGGCTTTGAAGATAAGTGGGGTTTGATCACAGGAATTCCACAGGACTGGGGGAAACAGAAACTCCACTCTTGGAGGGCACATACAAGGTCTCGTGCGCACCAGGACACAGGGGAAAAAGCAGCTGCCTCCTAAGAGCCTGGGCCAGACCTACCTGTTGGTATTGAAAGGTCTCCTGCAGAGGCAGGGGGTGGCTGTGGCTCACTGCGGGGGCAAGTAAACTGGCAGCGGCAGTTCTGGTGAGTACTCATGAGAGTGAGCCCTCTTAGAGGCCGCCATTTTCTCCCCAAGACCTGGCCCTACCAGACAGCCTGTAGGCTCCAGTGCTGGGACACCTCAGGCCAAACAACCAACAGGGTGGGAACACAGCTCCACCCATCAGCAGACAGGCTGTTTAAAGTCTTCTGAATAAACAGCTGCCTGATAAACACATCCCCTGACATGGCCCTGCCCATCAGAGGGACAAGACCCAGTTCCACCCACCAGTGGGCAGGAACCAGTCCCTCCCACCAGGAAGCCTGCACAAGTCTCTTAGAACAGCCTCACCCACCAGGCGGCAGACAGCAAAAGCAAGATGATTACAATCACAGAAAGTTAGACGAGATGGCAGAAGAATACGTACTAGAGGAAGGAACAAGATAAAACCCCAGAAGAACAGCTAAGTGAAGTGGAGATAGGTGATCTACCTAAAAAAGAACTCAGAGTAATGATAGTAAAGATGATCCAAGATCTCGGAAGAAGAATGGAGACACAGACCGAGAAGATACAAGAAATGCTTAAGAAAGAGCTAGAAGATCTAAAGAACAAACAGATGAACAATACAATAACTGAAATGAAAAATACACTAGAAGGAATCAATAGCAGAAAAAATGAGGCAGAAGAACGGATAAGTGAGCTGGAAGACAGAATGGTGGAAATCACTGCCGCAGAACAGAATAAAGAAAAAAGAATGAAAAGAAATGAGGACAGTCACAGAGAACTCTGGGACAATATTAAACACACCAACATTCGCATTATATGGGTCCCAGAAGGAGAAGAGAGGGAGAAAGGACCTGAGAAAATATTTGAAGAGACAATAGCTGAAAAATTCCCTAACCTGGGAAAGGAAACAGTCACTGAAGTACAGGAAGCCCAGAGAGTCCCATACATGATAACACCAAGCAGGAACATGCTAAGACACATATTAATGAAACTGACAAAAAAGTAAATACAAAGAAAAAATATTAAATGCAACAAGGGAAAAGCAACAATTAACATACAAGGGAATCGCCATAAAGTTATCAGCTGATTTTTCAGCAGAAATTCTGCAGGCCAGTAGGGAGTGGTATAATATATTTAAAGTGATGAAAGGGAAGAACCTACTAGAATACTCTACCCAGCAATGCTCTCATTCAGATATGATGGAGAAATCAAAAGCTTTACAGACAAGCAAAAGCTAACAGAATTCAGCACCACCAGACCAGCTTGCCAACAAATGCTAAAGGAACTTCTCTAGATGGAAAAGAAAAGACCACACTAGAAACAAGAAAATTATGAATTGAAAAGCTCATCAACAAAGGCAAACATAAAGTAAAGGTAGGAAATCATCCACACACAAATATGATATCAAAAACAGGAATCGTGAGAAGAGGAGAGTACAAATGCAGGATACTGGAAATGCATTTGAAATGAAAAGACCAGTAAATTAAAACAATCTTGTTTATATATAGACTACTATGTCAAAACCTCACAGTAACCACAAACCAAAAATCTACAATAGATACACACACAAAAAAGAAAAAGGAATCCAAACACAACAGTAAAGTTAGTCGTCTAATCACAAGAGAACAAAAGATGAAGGGAAGAAAAAAAGACCTTGAAAAACAAATCCAAAACAATTAACAAAATGGCGGGAATTCCCTGGTGGTCCAGTGGTTAGGACTCTGTACTTTCACTGCTGAGGGCATAGGTTCGATCCCTGGGCCTTTGCACAGCAAAGGAAACCATAAACAAAACGAAAAGACAGCCCACAGAATAGGAGAAAATATTTGCACATGATGCAACCAACAAGGGATTCATCTCCAAAATATACGAACAGCTCATACAGCTCAATATCAAAAAAATAAACAACCCAATCAAAAAATGGGCAGACCTAAATAGACATTTCTTCAAAGAAGACACACAGATGGCCAAAAAGCACATGAAAAGATGCTCAACATCACTAATTGTCAGAGAAATGCAAATCAAAACTACAGTGAGCTATCACCTCACACCAGGCAGAATGTCCATCAACAAAATGTCTACAAACAATAAATGCTAGAGAGGGTGTGGAGAAAAGAGGACCCTCCTACACTGTTGGTGGGAATGTAAAGTGGTGCAGTCACCATGGAGAACAGTACAGAGGTTCCTTAAAAAACTAAAAACAGAACTACAATATGATAAAGCAATCCCACTCTTGGGCATATATCCAGAGAAAACCATGGTTCGAAAGGATACATGCACCCCAATGTTCACTGCAGTGCTGTTTACAATAGCCAAGACATGGAAGCAACCTAAATGTCCATCGCCAGATGAATGGAAAAAGCAGATGTGGTACATATATACCATGGAATATTACTCAGCCATAAAAATGAATGAAATAATGCCATTTGCAGCAACATGGTTTGACCTGGTGATTATCATACTAAGTGAAGTAAGTCAGACAAATATCATATGATATCCCTTATAAGTGGAATCTAAAAAAATGATACAAATGGACTTATTTATAAAACAGAAACAGACTCACAGACCTAAAACACAAACTTACGGTTACCAAAGGGGAAAGGTGGGGGGAGGGATAAATTGGCAGTTTGAGATTGACATATACACACTACTATATTTAAAATAAATAACCAACAAAGATCTACTGTATAGCACAGTGAATTCTGCTTGATATTCTGTAATAACCTAAATGGGAAAAGAATTTGAAAAAGAATATATATATATATATATACATATACATATATATATGCGTAACTGAGTCACTTTGCCATAAACCTGAAACTAATACAACATTGTAAATCAATTATACTCTAGTATAAAGTAAAAATTTTTTAAAAATCAGAGATGCATCTCCAAAGAGAATGTGCTATAAGGACTGGACATAGCACTGATTCAGTTATCTAAACCATTTTCAAAACGCACGCTTTGAGCAAAACTTTGGAAAACTTTCTGAAAGTAATTTTAAGATGGTTTATCCCATAAAATGTACTAAACCTTACATGTTGAGGTTTGACAGTTATACAACGATTTTTTTTTCATATTCACCCTTAGATAGCAATGATTTCCATAAGAGAAGCCCTTTAATTTTAATATGTATTTCCTGGATAGTTTTGCATAATTTTTACATGATTTCCTTGATTAACCCACTAAAACTATTTTCCATCCATAGTTTTGCATGATCTGCATACTAAGGAAATACTGAGGAAGAGCTAGGAACTGGGCAATTCAGCAGGATCACAGAAACCACGTGCTGGGAGCTGCCTGTCAGCAAATGCTGCTAGAGATTCTGTAAATATCAGGGAAAATCTTGCAGGTAAGGGCAAAATAAATGGCTTTGGCAAGTTTTGTATAGGCTGCATATTTCTTGTGGGGTCAGTGCTACTTCTGAAGAGTCCAAGTAGATTATTTTGGAACACAACTTTCTGTGTGCCTGCATACTTGCTGTCTCCCTGCTTAGATTCCTCCATAAAAAGCCTCTTGAGTGCACTATTGATTACAGGGATTTTATGGCATTGGATGATGGGAAGCTAGCAGGATGTTCTAGCTACCATTGCTGAAAAACAAATTATCTTAAAACTTAGTAGCTCAAAACAACTATTTTATTTTGTTCATAATACTGTGGGTCAGGAATTCTGGAAGGGTTTGGGATGGGGTTCTCATGGAGCTGTAGTCATCTGAAGGCTCAACTGGGCTGTATATCCAAGGTGGCTCACTCACATAACTGTCAGTTGATTCTTTCAGCTGGGCTGTTGATCCAAGCACCTACAAATGGCCTCTTCATGTTGTCTGCGCTTCCTCACAAAATGGCAGCCTCTCTTAGATTCTTACAAAGTGGCTCAGTGCTCCAAATATGAGTGTTTCAGCATGTAGCACGGAAGCTGTATCATTTTTTATGACCTAGCCTTGCATGACATGCGGCATCATTTTGATCACATTCCACTGGTTACAAGTAAGTCATAAGCCCACTCAGATTCCCACTCAGATTCTCAGCCCACTCAGGGGGCACATACCTTACCACCTGATGAGAGGAGTGTCAAGGTTACATTGTAGAGGAGCATGTGGCAGAGCAGATATTGTTGGGGCCGTAGTTGGAAAATATAATCTCCCACACAGGGTTAGTTATTAAAAATAGAATGTGTGAAGTCACTGAATTCAAGGTAGAGTATAGAGGTCACCAGACTTTGTGGAGAAACAAAGTAAGGAGGCAGAAACTGCAGAATGTTTACATCCTCACATTCAAAAGAGCAAAAGGATCCAAGAAAACAGTGGGAGTTTAATCAAGTCAGGCTAAAGTTTCAATAAAGGCTTCACTGCATGCTACACCCCAGGTGACACTGCTAACGGTTCTCTTAATGGCAATTCATTCATCATTTCACAAACTTTTAGTGAGTGCCTACTACATGTGCCAGGGACTATTCCAGGCTCTTGGTACAGATCAGTAAATTAATGTAGCAAAAAGCCCTACCCTCACGGAGAGTATATTCTAGTGGAGTCATGATATTAAAATAAACAACACTGCTTGCAAATTAAGTAAATGACAATTAGAGGCGAGGCTTCGCATGGTCTAACCAGCTAACTTCGCCCTGAAGAATGTTCTGCGCTGAGATTTTGCCAGGTAATTGTGCAACAAAGTGGCAAGGTCTTTGGGAAAGAAGTTTACATGTAAAAGGGTTAATTTCTCCTGTGAGTTTAAGAGGGCTTCTAGATACCACTAATTTCTTGCTTCTCCCAAACCAGGCTATTTCTCATCCATCTTGTGACCTTTGTTCTACTTGTGGGCATCACTGCAGAAAAGAAACCCCTAGGAACCCTAATACTTCACCCCACCCTGTATACACACCCTTTGTCATGTAGCTTTGTTTTTTGTTTTTTGGTTGTTTTTTGTGGTACACGGGCCTCTCACTGCCGTGGCCTCTCCCGCTGCGGAGCACAGGCTCCGGACGCGCAGGCCCAGCGGCCATGGCCCACGGGCCCAGCCGCTCCGCGGCACGTGGGATCCCCCCGGACCGGGGCACGAACCCGCGTCCCCTGCATCAGCAGGCGGACTCCCAACCACTGCGCCACCAGGGAAGCCCTAATTAGGCGTTTTGACCCTTTTCTGTGTGTCCTTAGTTACTTCCTTCCCTCCTTTCCTTCCTTCCCTTCCCATGTTTCTTCCCGTCTGCTCCTCCGCCACCCCCACCCCCCACCCCCGCCGCAGGCGTATTGAGTGTCTCGTATGGGTCCTGGACCCTGAAAATAGATGGATAAACAAAATAGACATGGTCCTAGACCTCTTGGAGCTTACAGTCCAGTGGGAAAGACAGAAAATGAACAATTAAACAAATGAATTGCCTTTCTTTTGCTCAGCTGTTTTGAAATAATTCTTCCTTTCCCGAAGTGTTGACTAGTGAGGGCCAAAGAGCTCACCTTTCCCAGGGGTATTTGCCTTTTGATAGGGACGGTGCAAGGCACAAAAGAATGAGTGATTCATGGAAAAGTTTCTGACACTTTGTTGGGAGAGCAGCAACTTCACTTACTTGAAAGGCCAGTTTTGCTTGGAGGTAATTTTTTTCCTCAGAAGTGTTAATTGTCGCAATGATTTGGAAGCAGAGATTAAATAGGCTGCCCCTCTGTCCTTGCTTGGTGTATTCTGGAGAAGTTCAGTTTGCCAAGATGACCGCCAGGACTGACCTGCTTCCATTTTATTTTGAAGGCAATCAGCCCAAGTCCCTTTCATTGCTGCTGGTGCTACCTTGGTGCTGGGCTGTGTGGAAGGATAATCAGAGCCAGAATGAACAGAGTTGCCTGTAGATTCATGACGAGGGTGAGGTGGGGAGGAATAAAGTAGAATAAGGCTGCATCTCTGCTTATGCAGGTTTGCATTTGATGTCTCCTTGCCCAAAGGGGCAAAAATCACTCCTAACGCCTACTACAACTGAGGGATGAGGAAGAAGCCCCAAGGAGAAACAGAACATTCCAGATGCTCCTTTGATACCGTTAGCCCATCACACTCCCTGCCTAAAAGTGGACTTAGCTTTTTATTATTCTAATTAAAAATGAACCTGTTTCGGCACGTTACAGGAGAACGGAGGCCATACCATCCGCTCTATGGATGTGTCAGTCCTGGCGGTCGTCTTGGCAAACTGAACTTCTCCAGAATACACCAAGCAGGGACAGAGGGGCAGCCTATTTAATCTCTGCTTCCAAATCATTGCGACAATTAACACTTCTGAGGAAAAAAATTACCTCCAAGCAAAACTGGCCTTTCAAGTAAGTGGAGTTGCTGCTCTCCCAACAAAGTGTCAGAAACTTTTCCATGAATCACTCATTCTTTTGTGCCTTGCACCGTCCCTATCAAATGGCAAATACCCCTGGGAAAGGTGAGCTCTTTGGCCCTCACTAGTCAACACTTCGGGAAAGGAAGAATTATTTCAAAACAGCTGAGCAAAAGAAAGGCAATTCATTTGTTTAATTGTTCATTTTCTGTCTTTCCCACTGGACTGTAAGCTCCAAGAGGTCTAGGACCATGTCTATTTTGTTTATCCATCTATTTTCAGGGTCCAGGACCCATACGAGACACTCAATACGCCTGCGGCGGGGGGTGGGGGTGGGGGTGGCGGAGGAGCAGACGGGAAGAAACATGGGAAGGGAAGGAAGGAAAGGAGGGAAGGAAGTAACTAAGGACACACAGAAAAGGGTCAAAACGCCTAATTAGGGCTTCCCTGGTGGCGCAGTGGTTGGGAGTCCGCCTGCCGATGCAGGGGACGCGGGTTCGTGCCCCGGTCCGGGGGGATCCCACGTGCCGCGGAGCGGCTGGGCCCGTGGGCCATGGCCGCTGGGCCTGCGCGTCCGGAGCCTGTGCTCCGCAGCGGGAGAGGCCACGGCAGTGAGAGGCCCACGTACGGCAAAAAACCAAGCAAACGAAAAAAACGCCTAATTAAAATTCTCAGCAGCGTTTACCCTTATATTCATTAGTTAATGGCGTCAAGACATTTATGGGGCGCTCACTACGCATGAATGGGGGTCGGGGGTGGTCTCTAGAGTAGGAGAAAGACAGAATCCCCATCCCTTACCTTATCCTGGTGTGGTTCTTTGAACTTTTACTCCTGGATAGTCCAAGAAAAACAACACGACAGCCAAGGCCGAGAAAAAAATTACCCTGTGGGGCATTTCACAGTTTTACTGCACGAAACGTGCGTGATGCATTCAAATCCCTCCGCCTTTGGGATGAAACACTCAGAATGAGAAAGCCAAGTTGACCAAGACGAAAAACAAGCTTCAGGAGGGCGCTCTGTTTTTTTCCCAGTAGCCTCTACTAGTTGCGTGGCTTCTCAACCTTTACTGTTCATGAGAATCACCTGGGGATCTTGGTAAACATGCTGATTTTGATTAACTAAGCCTGGGGTGAAGTCTGAGCTGCTGCATTTTTAGCATGCTCCCAGGTGATGCTGATCTGCTGACTCGAGGAGGGCCACCCTGGAGTACACGAGAGACTCGAGGTCTTCACCTCCGCCGCCAGGTGTGCGTTCGCCCAGCCTCAGCGTTCCGGATCGGTGTCCCGCGCGTTCCTGGCCTTCCGCCGAGAGGGGAGGAGCCGGGGGCGGAGCGAGAGGAGTGGCGCGGCCCCCGCGTGGGTCCTGCCGGAGATCACCTCGGCCCGTAGGAGAGGCGGCCGAG
The DNA here is from genome assembly GCF_949752795.1 of Hyperoodon ampullatus. NCBI lineage: Eukaryota > Metazoa > Chordata > Mammalia > Artiodactyla > Ziphiidae > Hyperoodon > Hyperoodon ampullatus. The sequence goes on from NC_136913.1 coordinate 34,734,163, forward strand.
CTGCGGCGGCGCAGGAGGGGGCGGGTTCGGCAAGGGCGCGGCCTCTGCGAGGGGAGCGCGAGACGCGCATCCCCCGCGCTCGCCGGGGCCACTCGGGAGCCTCGCGGCAATCCGGTGCCCCACTTGGCAATCCGCTCCGCGCTCCTTTCTCGCGCCCGCCTCCTCTTGTCACCTCCCGTCTCAGCCTCCTCGCTCCATTCCGGCCGCATCCACCGCCATCCGAGTGCCTCAAAGAGCGAGAGGTGGTGCGCGGGACCGCAGGGCGCGCCCTTCGGCAGACCCCAGCCAGGCCTTGGGGGGCACGGGCGGCAGCATGGACACCAAGCGCTGCTTCGCCAACCGCTTCGATGACTACCAGGGCAGCCTGCTGGCGGGCCAGTGCGAGGAGGCGGTGGCGCCCTTGGTCACCGCCACCATTGAGCGCATCCTCCAGGAGCTGCCCCCGCTGGGGGGCGGCGCTGAGGGCCGGGGGGCGGCGGCCGCGGCCAGCAGTTGCCAGGGAGGGCTGTACGGCGGCGTGGCCGGGGTGGCCTACATGCTCTACCACGTCTCTCAGAGCCCGCTCTTCGCCGGGGCCCGGGAGCGCTACCTGCGCTCGGCCAAGCGCCTCATCGACGCGTGCGCCCGCGCCGAGGAGTGGGGCGAGCCGGACGCCGACACCCGCGCCGCCTTCCTGCTCGGGGGCGCGGGCGTGTACGCCGTGGCCACGCTTGTGTACCACGCCCTGGGCCGGTCCGACTACGTGCAGCCGCTGGGCAAGTTCCGGTCTCTGTGCGCCGTCTGCGCGCCGGTTTCCTTCCTCGAGTGCGGCTCCGACGAGCTGTTCGTGGGCCGCGCGGGCTACCTGTGCGCCGCGCTCGTGCTCAAGCAGAAACTCGCCCAGGAGGTAAGAGGCAGCCCCGGCCGCGAGGCGGCGCTCGCCGCCTGCCCGGCCCTGCCCCGCCGCCCTGCCCCGGACTCGCGGCTCCGGGAACAGAGCCCCTGGCTGTTCTCCACCTCTCTTTGTTACTCTTTGTCTGACATTGTCGTTTCTTGAGTCTCTTGAGGTTTATCTCCTGGTTTTTCCCCTCTCCCTCTTCTCCCCCCACCCACTCTCGGTCTCTCAGTTGGGATTCTGAGCCTTTGCGCTTTGCTCGTGTTTTACGGCGGACATGGCGCCTCCCCAAAAGCCTCTTTGCCCAGTAGTTTTCTGGAGGCCCTTTCAAGTGAGATTTTTTTTAATCCCAAATGAAAGATTTCCCTTCCTTTGACCCTCCTGTCAAAAGCTGAAGCACCCTCGAATGTTAGAGTACTAGAAAATAATAGAAGTTTGGGGGGCTGATTATGCTATTATTGTTCCCATCATTAAGGTGAAGGTAAGTTGCTTCTGCGATCCCCAAGTCTGTAACCCAGAATAACTGCCCAGCTATAGGTCTGATGTGCTTCCTGTGTTGCTTTCTATTCAGTTCATTTCATGGCTCTTATAAAATGCATATCTGATGGGGTGTCCTCTTTTAAATAAATGTAGACAGAATTTTACCCCATTGTAATCGAATGTGTTTTTGTTTTTTTCATTTTCAAATGTGTCTTTAGGATTGTCAAGACGACAGCATACTTGACAGGGCAGGTTTTCTTAATAAATAGCTTTCCAGTGGCTCCTTGAAGTGAATTGGATTTCACAACTGCATATGGGGTGGGGTTTTTTTTTTTTTCCGGATTCACTTTGAATACAGCCTGTGGATATTAGAAGAGAATGTGCCAGTTCCTATAGAGTAGGAAAAAACAAATCCTCCAAAGGATCATAGTAACTAGAACTGAAAGAGAGGCACTTTCATTCATAACCCACTGGAGCCAAATATTGTTCTAGGGAGGAAGTGACACATTTAACTTGGCTCTATTTGGGCGAGAGCGGCGTTTGAAGAAAAATTAAAGGCACACAGTGTTTTTAAAGTGTAATTAACTTAGATAACCTCTACAGAGGCAGGCTTGATTTTTGTTTTAACTTATAGCAGGTGAGGTTAATTCAAGTGAGAAAAAAGATTACTAAAGACTGCACTGTGCTAGCAGGGAAGCAAAGGGCTGTGTGACAAAGTTGTCTTGCAATAGTTCACTCTGCTTCTGAGTCACTGTTACCTGCTGGCCGTTTCCCAAGGGCCCTTCCAGCTGTATAAAACTTTTGAGAAGGGCACAGGGCGATTTACATATCATTTGCATTATATTTGCAACTGCTTCTCAGACCTTGCTGTCTGGTGGCAGGCAATTTTCAAATTGTGCGGGTTTTTTTTTTTCCCCCCCAGTTGTTTTCCTTAAACTTGCTGCTTTCCCTTTCTATGCTTTTCTCTGGAATGGAATGGCAGAGTGGGAGACCCATCAGGCTACGCAGGTGGCAACAGATCAGAAGGACTCCTTGCCCCAAGACTGGTGGCCCAGGGCCAGTCTGCAATGCTGATCCACAAAGACATTTATTAAGACCTCTCTTTTGCCCTGCTGCCAAACCAGATCTGTCTTTTTATACTAATCAAGTTGAGGTGCTCTGGCCCCTGCTCCCAGGACATAGAACAAGCTCTGAGAGTAAAACAAAAAACAAAACAAAACCCATCTCTTAGCCTGAGCAAATCAGCTAGTCTCAGTGCCAGCCTCAGCTGTGGTAACCCAAAAAGTTCAGGCTTGAAAGGTGCAGGGCAGAGGCTAGGCATGCCAGGCTGGAAGCCCTTTGAGGGGAAAATACAAGTTTTCTGCACCATCCCCACCCCCATGTCCTAGCCTGCATATGGCTTTGCCCTCAGTAGGTGATCCATAAACCTTGATTAAATTGAATTGTGAACTTCTGTCATTTCTCTATAAATAATCTGTCATTCTGTCCTGGGTTTCTTTTCCTCCAATGTCATTTATATTCACTTTCCTCTGGCTCGGTTACCACCCTAGTCTAGCTCTGCCCCACCCTACTAGGCACATCTTTGCCACCTCATAAGTAGCTGAATGAATGAATCACCCTATACTGGGATTAGTGCAATATATGTACTCTGAGCTGGCTTCTCTCCCTCAAGCCATTCCATGTATCTCTGAGACACTAGATTTCTTTAAAACACTTTTCATTATGTCACTACCCTGCTCAACATCCTGCAGTGGCTCCCTATTACCTTTTCTCTAGTGGCTTCTCATCTCACTCGCCGTTAGAGCTAAGATCCTTAAAATGGCTGACAAAGCCCCATGTGGTCTGGCCCCTGCTTACCTATTCTACTTTTTGCTCACTCTGCTTCAACCAGACCAGCCTTCTTGCTGTTTCAGGTATTTATTGTCTCAGAGTGTTTGTACTCGCTGTTCCCTCTGCTTGGAATACTCTTCCCCTGGCTATTTTTATGGTTAGCTCCCTGACCTTGTCCAAGTTAGCTCCTCAGTGAGGCCTTCCCTATCCACCCTATTTAAAACTGCCACCTGTCCCCTGATTTATGCCCCTTTCTTACTTCATTTTGCTTATTTTGTTTATGTCTTGTTTTAAAATAACAAAACATACTTTATTTATTTTATTTATTTATTTTTGGCTGTGTTGGGTCTTCATTGTGGTGCATGGGCTTCTCATTTTCGTGGCTTCTCTTGTTGCAGAGCACAGGCTCTAGGCGCCCAGGCTGCAGTAGTTGTGGCACGTGGGCTCAGTAGTTGTGGCTCACAGGGTCTAGAGTGCAGGCTCAGTAGTTGTGGCGCACGGGCTTAGTTGCTCTGTGGCATGTAGGATCTTCCAGGACCAGGGCTCGAACCTGTGTTCCCTGCATTGGCAGGTGGATTTTTAAGCACTGCACCACCAGGGAAGTCCCTGTTTATGTCTTCTTAATTAGAATGTAAGTTCCATAAGAGTAGAGAGTTTTTGGGTTTTTTCTGTACTTAGCATTAAGACAGTGCCTGGTATATATTTGGGTACTCAACTTTCCTTGTTTTGGTGGTGGTGCAAATATTGTCTACTCTGTGGCTTGCTTCATCACTCAGTTTTAATGGAATCCCATTTATCAATATCTTCCTTTATGGTGGTGCTTTTGGTGTTAATGTTTAAAAAAAATCCTTTCCTATTTCAATAAAAACTTTTAAAAAATCCTTTTCTACTGCCAAGATATCAGTAAATATTGGTTGAATGCATGAATAAATGAATACTAGTTTCTTACAAATTTGACCTCAAATCAAACTTAACCACTAGACCAGTGTTTGTTAAACTTTAACATTATAGGCCTCACCTTCAGATCTTGTTAATAAAATACAGATTCTGATTCAGCAGGGCTGGGATTGGGCCTGAGATTCTGCATTTCTGACAAGTTCCCAGGTGATGCTGATGCTGCTGGTCCAGGGACCACACTTTGACCAGCAAGGCAATACAGTGCTGCATAGATTTCGGCATTATACCAGCCATGTCTATTAAGACACTGTTTTGTGAAGCTTGGTATATTTATTTATAAGGTTTTAGTTTAGAATACTGATCACTACATCCTACCATGCTTTCATTATAAGGATCCACAAGAGGAATTTCTGTCAGGGCTTTGAAACAGGAAGAGTTGTGCTCCTCCTGGAAATTGACTGAATTTTTTAAATCTCCAAGATAAGTTGTGTAACTGATTGTGTTTCTCACTTTATGTTGGCTACTAGGAAGCATATGGCAGAATTGTGGTCCACATAGCTTATGTACAATACCTTATCACGTGTATTTTTGCATACTAAACTTTGCCCTGGGTTTATGTAATTTTTTCGTCTTTCATTTACCGTTTTCTGAATTTTCTTCCTTACATTTGATTTTATTATTTGTATTTGTTTATAAAATTCATACATTAAAAAAAGTGTGTGTATGTAGAGAGAGAGACATACAGACAGACAGAACGAACCACTCTATCCAGATAATATATTTTTGGTTAATTTGGCCCTCCTGGAAGTACTCAAGGGAAATAGCTTAGAGGGTTTGTTAGGCAGATAGCCTTGAGCAATGGAGCGCTAAAGTCTTAAGAAATCACACCATAAAAACTTGCATTGGGTCTATTCTGCTTTCCAGATTGGTGGAAATGTTGCAGGGAAAAGGAAGTTAGAAAGTATGGTGGAGGGATTAAGCGGGAGGCCTAGGGACCACAGTTAAAATAATAACTTTTGCCCCCGGGTGACCTTGGACAAATAATTTAACATCTTGGAGCCTTAATTTCCTCACTTGTAAAATGGATTAATAATAGCTTCCTCCTTCGCTTAGTCTGTCATTCATTCATTCAGTGAATGTCAGCTTTCCACGTGTGCCAGGCACCTTGCTAGATGCCAGGATTGAGCAGTGAACAAAAATCAATATATAGTTATGTTGTCAGAAGGGCTTGGAAGGAGGTAAACGGGAAATAAGTGCAGGTGGGGCGGGAGAGGGGAAGGGTGCTGCCTGGCATACATTAGCGCGGAAGCGTTCTCTGAGGAGGTGATGTCCTCGCTCAGCACTGAAGCATGAGAGTGAAGTGGCTGCCGTAAGGGCAGGCATTCCAGGCCTAGGGGACAGCAAGGACAAAGCCCCCGAGGTGGGAAAGTCCTTAGAGATTTCGAAGAAAAGGAAGGTGGCCTGCCCAGCTGGAGCAGGGTGCGCAAGGGCTAGAGGGCTAGAGACCAGGTAGGAGCTGTGAGCAGGGGAAAAGCAGATCCTGCAGGGCCGGGGCAGTCCAAGTTAGGAGTTCGCATTTGTTTCAGATTGAAACGGGAATGTCTTCATCTTACTCACCTTTCAAAAAAAGATTTCCCTGGTTTTCTGTGTAGATAACGGGTTGACCAGTATTAAGAAGGGTCACAAGGGGGGCTGATTAGAGGGGGTCTAAACCCCTTTTGTGCCAAGGACTCCTTTGTAAATCTTGTGAAACCTACAGTACCTCTTTTTAGAAGAACATTTTTAGATGCATAAAATACACAGGATTACAAAGGAAGTGAATTATATTAACATTCGGTTACCAAAACATTTAAAAAATGTGTGATGCAGTAGCGTATGTGCTGCTCGATTAACGCATTCAATAAGGTTTTGCAGCGGGGCCTAAGGATTGTTGTACATTTGTATCATCAGGGTCAATGATATTTCAAGACATCTTCGACAACTGCAGTGTGACATGAATATATCTGTGATTTCTATAGGTGGCAAAGTCACAAGTACTCCTGGGTGGTTCGTGGTCTGCATTCATAATGAAAGGAAATGCCAAGTTGTTTAAATAAGATTGGAGAAAATATAGATGTGATTTTCCTTTCCCAAAGGGGACTGTTCTGGAAGTTGCTGCAATGACTCACCCTAGATAAAGTGCCTAGTGTAGTGCTTGGCACAAAGTACCTGCTTAATGAGATCAGTGTTATTTCCCTTTGCACCTACTAACAAAAAATCAAAAGTGATTCTGAACATCACATAGAAAATTATACCCAATACAAGGAATCTATCTTACTGCCATGATTAAAGGAAAACACCTTTTGCCAGATTGTTGGTTGTGTCCTTAGCTCATTCCTAAGGCAGGTGGTTGGCAGCTGTCTAAGAGGGGATGCCTTTAGCTGCAAATAATGGACTGTCCAGTAGAAAGTGATCTAAATCAGGTAACCGGGCCACACAGCAGGGGGTGAGCGGCAGGTGGACGAGAGAGCGAAGCTTCATCTGCTGCTCTCCATCGCTCACATCACCACCTGAACCGTTCCCCGCCCCCCCACCCCGCGTCCATGGAGAAATTGTCTTCCACAAAACTGGTCCCTGGCACCAAAAAGGTTTGGGGACTGCTGATCTAAATAATGGGAACACTATTACCTCACTTGACAAGGAGTGTAGAGCTAGGTCATTACAGGATTGGTTCAGCAACTCAGGAAAATCATCAGAACCCAAGCCCTTTCCAACCTTTTTCTCTGCTATTCTGGGTGTGTGAGCTGTATCACTCTTCAAAATTGCAAGATGGCTGCTGCCATTCCAAGCATTGTGTTCCCATACAACTGGGTCTGAGGTTTCTTTCTTTGAATTTTTTTCTTATCGTATGGAACATTCTATCCTTGAAGAATTTCCCTTCTGCCTCATTGCCCAGCACTTGGTCAACAAGCCAGCACTGGCCACTTCTGGTTTCTGGGGATGCCAAAAAGGCTAATATCCTTCATTTCTAACCTCTGACCTCTAGCGGATGCAGGTTCTGACAAGAAGAAAGGGGAGGGCAATGGCTGTTGGGTGGTTACCAAAGTGTCTGCCCCTTGGCTCCCTTACCAAGGTCTGTCTCATGACCTCCCACTTGGCTATTGTCAGAAATGCTGCAATGAACATGGGGATGCAGATATCTCCTCCAGATCTTGTTTTCATTTCATTTGGATAAATACCCAGAAGTGGGAATTCTGGATCATATGGTAGTTCTAGTTTTACTTTTTTGAGGAACATCCATACTGTTGTCCATAGTTGTCATAGCAACTTACATTCCTTCCAGCAGTGTACAACAGTTCTCTTTCTGCATCCTCACCAATACTTGTTATCTCTTGCCTTTTTGGTGATAGTCATTCTGACAGGTGTGAGGAGATACCTCATCGTGGTTTTGATTTGCATTTCCCTGATAGTGATACTGAACACCTTTTCATCCAACTGTTGGCTGTTTGTATGTCTTCTTTGGAGAGATGTGTATTCAGTTCCTCTGCCCTTTTTTTAAATTGAGTTGTTTGTTTTGCTATTGAGTTGTATGAATTCTTTATACATTTTGAATATTAACCTCTTATGGTTCAGAAATATTTGCTCCTATTCCATAGGTTGCCTTTTCTTTTTGTTAGTAGTTTCTTTTTTCTGTGCAGAAGCTTTTTCGTTTGATGTAGTTCCACTTATTTTTGATTTTGTTGCTTGTGCTATTGGTGTCATATCCAGAAAATCATGGCCAAGACCAGTGTCAAGGAGCTTTTCCCCTATGTTTTTTCCCAGGAGTTTTACATTTGCAGGTCTTATGTTTAAGCCTTTAATCCATTTCAAGCTAATTTTTGTAAGTGGTGTAAGATAGGGGTCCAGTTCTTGGCTCCCATGTCAAGTATTAGTTGACCATATACGTGAGGGTTTCTTTACGGGCTCTCAATTCTGTTCCATTGGTCCGTGTGTCTGTTTTTTTGTCAGTACGATACCATTTTGATTACTATAGCTTTGTAATATAGTTTGAAATCAGGAATTATGATGCCTCTAGCTCTGTTCTTTTTTCTCAAGATTGCTTTGGCTACTCGGGGTCTTTTGTGGTTCTGTATGAATTTTAGGACTGTGGTTCTCTTTCTGTGAAAATGCCATTGGAATTTTGATAGCAATTGGATTGAATCTATAGATGGCTTTGGGTAGTATGGACATCTTAATATCAATCCTGATCCACAAACACAGGATGTCTTTCCATTTATTTATCTTTAATTTCTTTCATCCAAGTCTTAACAGTTTTCAGTGTATAGATCTTTCACCTCCTTGGTTAAATTTATTTGGAAGTATTTTATTTTTGATATTATTATAATGGGATTTCTTTATTTTTCAGATAGGTTTTTTAGTGTACAGAAGCACAACTGATTTTTGTATGTTGATGCTGTAACCTGCAACTTTACTGAATTCATTTATTCTAGCAGTTTTTTGGTAGACTCTTTAGGACTTTCTATATATATGATTATATCATCTGCAAACAGACAATTTTACTTCTTCCTTTCCGATTTGGATACCTTTTTTTTTCTTTTTATTGCCTAATTGCTCTGGCTAAAACTTCAGTACTATGTTGAATAAGAGTGAGAGTGGGCAGCCTTGTCTTTTTCCTGATCTTAGAGTAAAAGCTTTCAACCTTTCACCATTGAGTATGATGTTAGCTGTGGGCTTGTCATATATGGTATTTATTATGTTGAGGTATATCCTGTCTATACCCAATTTGTTCACTTTTTATCATTAAAAGATGTTGAATTTTGTCAGATTCTTTCTTTATCTGCATCTATTGAGATGATCATGATTTTTATCTTTCATTATATTAATGTGATGTATCAACGTTTCTAGAGGAAAACATTTTTTTATTTACTCATTCAATTACTTATTGAACAGACTGAGTGCCATGCAGTGTCCTTTGTACTATGTATACATTTTTATTTTCATTTTTTCAGCTGTACTGAGGTATAATGGACAAACAGAATTGTAAGATGTTTACATCTTACATCATGGTGACTTAATATATGTATACATTGTAAAAGGATGCTCACCATATAGTTAATTAACACACCCATCACCTCACATATTTGCATTTGTTGAACCATCCTTGCATCCCAAGGATCAATCCTACTTGATCCTTGGGTATGATCCTATTAATGTGCTCCTGAATTCAGTTTGCTAGTATTTTGTTGAGAATTTTTACATCTATATTCATCAGGAATATTGGCCAGTAGTATTCTTTTCTTGTAGTGTTCCTATCTGGCTTTAGTATGAGAGTAATGCTGGGCTCATAAAATGAAGTCGGACATGTTCCCTCCTTCTTTTGGAAGAGTTTGAGAAGGATTGACATTAATTTTTCTTGCAATGTTTGGTAGTATTCACTAGTGAAACCATCTTGTCCTGGACTTTTCTTTGTTGAGAGGTTTTTGATTACTGATTCGATATCCTTAGTCATTATTGGTCTGTTTAGACTTCTATTTCTTCATGATTCAGTCTTGGTAAGGTGTATGTTTGTAGGAATTTATCCATTTCTTCTAGGTTGTCCAATTTGTTGGCATATAATTGTTTATAGTAGTCTCTTATATTTTGTATTTCTGTGATATCAGTTTTAGTGTCTCCTCTTTAATTTCTGATTTTGGGTCTTCTCTCTCTTTTTGTCTTAGTCTAGCTAAAAATTTGTCAATTTTGTTTGTCTTTTCAGAGAACCAATTCTTAATTTCATTGATTCTTGTATATTCCTGTTCTCCATTTCATCTATTTTGGCTCTAATGTTTGTTTATAATTTCCTTCCTTCTGCTCACTTTGGGCTTAGTTTTTTTTTCTTTTTCTGGTTCCTAGAGGTGTAAATGTTAGGTTGTTTGAGAGTTTTTTCCCTGAGTTTTTCTTAAAAATTATTACTGTCATACTCACAAGGTAAACACAAACAATAAGAGGATACAGAAAGATATACAGGCATACCTCAAAGATATTGTGGGTTCAGTTCCAAACCACTGCAATGAAGCGAATGTCTCAGTAAAGCAAGTCACATGAAGTTTTTGATTTCCCAGTACAGATAAGTTATGTTTACTCTTATATTGTAGTCTGTTAAGTGTGCAATAGCATTATGTCTAAAAAAACAATGTACACACCCTAGTTAAAAAATACTTTATTGCTAAAAAGTGCTAACCATCTCAGCCTAACGTTAGCGAATCATGATAGTAACATCAGAGATCACAGACCATCATAACATATATAATAATAATGAAAAAGTTTGAAATAGTGGGAGAATTACCAAAATGTTACTCAGAGGCACAAAGTGAACAAATGGTGTTGGAAAAATGGCTCTGATACATTTGCTTGACACAGTGCTGCCACAAACCTTCAATTTGTAAAGAAAAAAAAAAAGGCAATGTCTGTGAAGCACAATGAAGTGCATAAAACAAGGTATGCATGTTTTAAAAAATGTCTTCTTTGAACATTTTTAAAGAAATATTCTGGATATATAAAATACCTATATTTTTATCCATTTATGTGATATTTTGTGTGTGTGTGTGTGTATGTGAGCGTGTGTGTGTATTGGGTTAGCCAAAAAGTTCATTTGGGTTTTTCTGTAAGATCTGATGGAAAAACCAAACGAACTTTCTGGCCAACCCAATATATACATACACACACTACAGCTTGTTCTCTTATGTGCCTTGTGCATCTTTGCACATGACCGTGTAGAGAGATCTCATTCTTTATACTGGTTTGATTTAATAGCTATACCATAATTTAACCATTATTGATGGACATTAAGTTGATTCAAACTTTTTTCGTTTTTCGCTATCAAAATTAATTCTGTAAAGTATACACACTACTGCATATAATGTGCATATATACGTATACAACATTTACATATACATACATACGTATGTCTGTATATGTATCTTTGCCTTCTGTTGCAAGTATATATGTAGGATAAATTTTTAAAACCCAATTGCTGAGTCAAAATTTATAGATATTTTTCTCTTGATGGAGATTATCAAACTGTTCTCCAAAAAGGTTACATCAGTTTCCATTCCCTCCATGAGCGTTTGGGGGTGCCTGTTTTCCCACATTATTTTCTTTTTTCTTTTTTTTTTTTTTTTACATTTTATAATCTAAACTGTTTTTCTGAATTTTATTTATTTTTATGCAGCAGGTTCTTATTATCTATTTTATACATATTAGTTTATACATGTCAATCCCAATCGCCCAATTCATCCCACCACCACCACCACCCCCACCGCTTTCCCCCCTTGGTGTCCATACGTTTGTTCTCTACATCTGTGTCTCTATTTCTGCCTTGCAAACCGGTTCATCTGTGCTGTTTTTCTAGATTCCACATATATGCGCTAATATACGATATATTTTTTTCTCTTTCTGACTTCACTCTGTATGACAGACACTAGGTCCATCCACCTCACTACAAATAACTCAATTTCGTTCCTTTTTATGGCTGAGTAATATTCCATTGTATATATGTGCCACATCTTTATCCATTTGTCTGTCAATGGGCATTTAGGTTGCTTCCATGTCCTGGCTATTGGAAACAGTGCTGCAGTGAACATTGGAGTGCATGTGTCTTTTTTTTTTTCTTTTTTTTTGCCATACGCAGGCCTCTCACTGTTGTGGGCTCTCCCGTTGCGGAGCACAGGCTCCGGACGTGCAGGCTCAGCGGCCATGGCTCACGGGCCCAGCTGCTCCATGGCATGTGGGATCTTCCTGGACCAGTGCACAAACCCGTGTCCCCTGCATCGGCAGGCAGACTCTCAACCACTGCCCCACCAGGGAAGCCCGCGTGTGTCTTTTTGAATTATGGTTTTCTCTGGGTATATGCCCAGGAGTGGGATTGCTGGATCATATGGTAATTCTATTTTTTTTTTGTGTGTGTGTGGTATGCGGGCCTCTCACTGTTGTGGCCTCTCCCGTTGCGGAGCACAGGCTCCGGATGCGCAGGCTCAGCAGCCATGGCTCACGGGCCCAGCCGCTCCGCGGCATATGGGATCCTCCCAGACCGGGGCACGAACCCGTATCCCCTGCATCGGCAGGCGGACTCTCAACCACTGCGCCACCAGGGAGGCCCGGTAATTCTATTTTTAGTTTTTTAAGGAAACTCCATACTGTTCTCCATAGTGGCTGTATCAATTTACATTCCCACCAACAGTGTAAGAGGGTTCCCTTTTGTCTACGCCCTCTCCAGCATTTGTTGTTTGTGGATTTTCTGATGATGCCCATTCTAACTGGTGTGAGGTGATACCTCATTGTAGTCTTGGTTTGCATTTCTCTAATAATTAGTGATGTTGAGCAGCTTTTCATGTGCTTCTTGGCCATCTGTATGTCTTCTTTGGAGAAATGTCTATTTAGGTCTTCTGCCCATTTTTTGATTGGGTTGTTTGTTTTTTTAATATTGAGCTGCATGAGCTGTTTATATATTTTGGAGATTAATCCTTTGTCCGTTGAATCGTTTGCAAATATTTTCTCCCATTCTGAGGGTTGTCTTTTCATCTTGTTTGTTTCCTTTGCTGTACAAAAGCTTTTAAGTTTCATTAGGTCCCATTTGTTTATTTTTGTTTTTATTTCCATTACTCTAGGAGGTGGATCCAAAAAGATCTTGCAGTGATTTATGTCAAAGAGTGTTCTTCCTATGTTTTCCTCTAAGAGTTTTATAGTGTCCGGTCTTACATTTAGGTCTCTAATCCATTTGGAGTTTATTTTTGTGTATGGTGTTAGGGAGTGTTCTAATTTCATTCTTTTACATGTACCTGTCCAGTTTTCCCAGCACCACTTATTGAAGAGACTGTGTTTTCTCCATTGTATATCCTTGCCTCCTTTGTCATAGATTAGTTGACCATAGGTGTGTGGGTTTATCTCTGGGCTTTCTATCCTGTTCCATTGATCTATATTTCTGTTTTGGGGCCAGTACCATATTGTCTTGATGTCTAGCTTTGTAGTATAGTCTGAAGTTAGGGAGTCTGATTCCTCCAGCTCCATTTTTTTCCCCTCAAGACTGCTTTGGCGGGCCTCCCTGGTGGCGCAGTGGTTGAGAGTCCGCCTGCCGATGCAGGGGATACGGGTTCGTGCCCCGGTCCGGGAGGATCCCATATGCCGCGGAGCGGCTGGGCCCGTGAGCCATGGCCGCTGAGCCTGCGCATCCGGAGCCTGTGCTCCGCAACGGGAGAGGCCACAGCAGTGAGAGGCCCGCATACCGCAAAAAAAAAAAAAAAAAAAAAGACTGCTTTGGCTATTTGGGGTCTTTTGTGTCTCCATACAAATTTTAAGATTTTTTGTTCTAGTTCTGTAAAAAATGCCCTTGGTAATTTGATAGGGATTGCATTGAATCTGTAGATTGCTTTGGGTAGTATAGTCATTTTCACAATATTGATTCTTCCAGTCCAAGAACACGGGTATATCTCTCCGTTTGTGTCATCTTTGATTTCTTTCACCAGTGTCTTATAGTTTTCTGAATATGGCTCTTTTACCTCCTCAGGTAGGTTTATTCCTAGGTATTTTATTCTTTTTGTTGCAATCGCACATTATCTTCAATACTAGGTTTCATGAGACTTTTTAGTATATGACAAACTGATGGGTAAAAAATGAGGATGGAAATTTCTCCGGTAGGAGATGTGTCCTCTTATCGTTCCATTCAGCACTCACTGAACAAAATGCACATGCAAGATTTCACTCAGTCTGAATTTGAGTGGTCCCTGGTTTGTAAGCAGCTGTGTGTTGTTCATTGAATAAGTAAACCCTGCAGTTTGGCTTGAAATAACAGCAGGTTGGGGAAGCTGGATTTTTGTAAGCTGAGTCCAGTTCCTAATTGCTCGATTATAGACCTATCAGGAAATGGGGCACTTCTGTGGGCTGCGTCTTAGATCCTTTGTTACTCTTGATCCAGAACCCTGTGATGGCTAAAAGGACATAAGAACTAGCACTGCTTGATCCCTTGTTGTGCACACTGTTGTAAGCACTTTACAGATATTATGTCATTTAATACTTATGACCTAGGCTCCAGTACTATCTCCATCCTCCCCAGTGAGGGAACCGAGGCACAGAGAGGCTGTGGAACTTGTTCCAGGTTACACAGCTAGTCAGTGGCAGAGGGGGGTTCCATCCCCACCGGCTGGTCGCCAAATCTGTGCTTTCAGTGCGCGCTCTTCACACTTTAACGTGCACGCAGATCTCCTGGGGATCCTGGTAAAAATCAGGTTTTGATTCATCAGGTCTGGGGTGAAGCCCAAGATCCTGCATCTCTAGCAAGCTCCCAAGTGATGCTGCTGCTGCTGGTTCATTGAGAAGATTTGAGTAAAAAGCTTGAAATCACTATATTTTTTTCAATTTCATGGGATTGCCTGTCAACAGATTTGACTGATCCCCCCCACCCGCCTCCGCCAAACTTCATGATTTTCATCGTTTGGCCTTTGTACTGAAAATGATTTCTTCCACAAATGCCAGAATATCAGCTTTCCAATTCATGGGTGATGCTGAAGGAAAGAATCACTGCCTGGCACATCTTCTTGCAGGTTTAGGGACTCCGAGTGACTACATGGATTTCTTTTTTTCTGATAAATGTAATTTTGCACTATATACACAAGGATTTTGTTGTTGTTGTTGTTGTTTGTTTTTTACATTTCTTTAAAGGCCCAAATAGACCATGCTCCAGCAGTTTTAAATCCTTTCATAATAAGAGACACTATCATTCCCAGATCAGATCGAAAACATGATGCTCATAGAAATACTCCCATTTTAGAATCATTCAGTTAAATTTACCTGTGTGACATAAAGGAGTGCTGCCCCAACTCTAAATTAAATTGAAGATGCGTAGACTTTTTTCCTTTTTTTTTTTCTGATACAGTGATTTAACACAGAATAATCTGGATTTCCTTAGAGATAACTTGTTTACCCCTTTTAATTAATCTACTAATATACATTCCACTAAAACCTAAACTTATCATTTGTATTGTAATTATTTGGAGAGAGCATGATTCATAATTTTCCTATTACTGAAGAAGTAAATTGGGGAACTGTGCATAGTAAAAATTATTATTTTTTTGCTGCACCTCATGGCAGGCGGAACTTCCCCAACCAGGGATTGAACCTGTGCCCCCTGCATTGTAAGTGCAGAGTCTTAACCACTGGCCCACCAGGGAAGTCCCTAAATTATTTTAAATGTACTGAATTATTTGTTTTGCCAATAACCTGACCTCCCAGTGTTCCATGAGAAGGTGGTTTTAATGGAATTTCACTATATTTATTGACTTCTGAATGTGAAAATGATAGATTGTATTAATTTCTTATTAACTTGGCTAATTTCCTCTTTGCTGGTTAATGAGAGATGTTTGTCACTCGACTGGCTCCTACACAACACACAGTGGATTTCCTCCATGTGTGGAGGGGGTCCTTTAATATCCCCATGTGGTGATGGTCTCTTGGTAAACTTGCCAACAGTCCATGATGTGTCCAAATAAGCATTTCTTTTCGTGATTCACTTTTACTGATTACTCTCTGACCTTCATTCACTAATTAAGTACAGTGCCTTGGACGTTGGGTGTTTGGTTTGTCTCAAAGAAAAACATGTTGTTCTCATGCGTTATTTATATATATCTAAGTACCTCTTATCTTTTCCTAGTTACTTTCTTTATGGATTTAGCTACTAAGGAAACCTACCAAGTTAACAGACTCATTATTCTTGGGGTGCTAGCCACTTGGACAGATGGAATTTTCAAGAAGTCATTTGATCCATTCTTTTTTTTTTTTTTTTTTTTTTTTTTTTTGCGGTACGGGGGCCTCTCACTGTTGTGGCCTCTCCCGTTGCGGAGCACAGGCTCCGGACGCGCAGGCTCAGCGGGCATGGCTCACGGGCCCAGCCGCTCCGCGGCATGTGGGATCTTCCCGGACTGGGGCACGAACCCGTGTCCCCTGCATCGGCAGGCGGACTCTCAACCACTGCGCCACCTGGGAAGCCCCTTTTAAGTACTTATTTATTTATTTATTTATTTATTTATTTAGGCTGCATTGGGTCTTCGTTGTTGCACGTGGCCTTTCTCTAGTTGTGGCGAGTTATCTAATTTTTGGCATACAATGTTTTTTTTTTTTTTTTTTTTTTTTTTTTTTGCGATACGCGGGCCTCTCACTGTTGTGGCCTCTCCCGTTGCGGAGCACAGGCTCCGGACGGGCAGACTCAGCGGCCATGGCTCATGGGCCCAGCCACTCTGCGGCATGTGGGATCCTCCCGGACTGGGGCATGAACCCGTGTCCCCTGCATCGGCAGGCGGACTCTCAGCCACTGCACCACCAGGGAAGCCCCTGATCCATTCTTTCTTTTAGCAAGCTGAACAAAGAAGTGTTTTGTGTAAGGTCACATTTCCTTTTCTGAATAGCTTTACACATTCAACAACCCAGACAAATGAATGCCTTTGACACTGTGAAGTGTGAGCACTGCTACCTGGGCCATAAAGAAGCTGTTTCCCAGATGAGAGTCAGTCTTACAGACTTCATGGGTGAGAACATCATCTGAATGAGAGGTGGCAAAACAAATATTGGTCATAGCATTATGTGCAGTTAGCTGTTACTGTACCCATCTACTGGCTCCATTGCTTTGCATGGAATGGATTCCCCATGCTCAGTGGTGTATTGAGGTCTGGTGTCCATGGCAACCGAAGCATCACCAATCTCAAAGCAAATACTATGGGGACCAGCTGAATCTCCACTCCTACAATGACTTTAGGAGAGAGCCACATTCCTAACAAACTTTACAGCTATCTAAGGCTGAAGAGAACCAGTGCTCAACCAGAAAGGAGGTATTGTTCTCATGCACATTTCAGTAACATAATTTTGCTATTTAAAATGTTTCCTCTTTCCTTGTAAGGCAAAGAGAATTGCACGTGTATCACCAGTTGCAGCTGTTGAAATAGGTTAGCGTCTCAATGAAGGCATTAAAAGATGATGGTTAAGAATAGGGCTTTTGGGACTTCCCTGGTGGTCCAGTGGGTAAGACTCTGCACTCCCAATGCAGGAGGCCTGGGTTCCATCCCTGGTCCGGGAACTAGATCCTGCACACATGCCGCAAATAAGAAGTCCACAGGCGGCAGCTAAGAAGCCCAGGGCCGCATACCGCAACTAAAGATCTGTGTGCTGCAACTGAGACCCATTGCAGCCGAAATTAAATAAATAAATTCGTTTTTTTTTTCTTTTTTGCGGTATGCGGGCCTCTCACCGCCGCGGCCTCTCCTGCCACGGAGCACAGGCTCCGGACGCGCAGGCTCAGCGGCCATGGCTCACGGGCCCAGCCGCTCTGTGGCATGCGGAATCCCCCCAGACCGGGGCACAAACCCGCGTCCCCTGCATCGGCAGGCAGACTCTCAACCACTGCGCCACCAGTGAAGCCCTAACTTAGTACTTTTTTAAAAAAAGAGATTACTTTAAAAGAACAGGGCTTTTAGTCATATAGCCTTGGGATTGAATCGTGGCTCCATCACAGTAGCTGGTTGACCTCAGCCATGTTACTTAGCATCTGTCAGGCTTGATTTCCTCATCTGCAAAATGTAACACAAGCAGCACCCACTTCATAGGTGTGGTATGAAGATCCACTGAGAATGTGCATGAAACATGCTTAGCAGAGGGTCTGCTAGGCACAGAGTAAAGACTCTGTATAAGTCAGTCTTTGTTTTATTAGTATTTTGAGTATTATTGTCATTAATGTAAGTGAGACCCTGTGTTGACTAAATAATACAAGTATGCTTTTTGGACATTCAGCCCGTCTAATATTCCCTGTGGTGTTAGTCAGAGCTGCTCTGCCCCTGATCACATCAGCAAAGCTGTGAGATCTACAAACAGAGGCCATAAAGGGCTGGAGGGAAATATCCTCTGCTCTGCCACACAGGAGATTAAGCTGAGCAGCTCACAGAGATTGTGTCAAGGTAAATTGAGTGGCTGGTCATCACCCCCGAAACCCGAAGCCATGAAAGTTACCCTTTTCACTTTGCTTCCTCCAGGAGGGTGTTCTTTTCTCTTTTTAAAATTTCAGGCTCCTTGAAGACTTAATCTAGGAATTGGCTTTCCTGTGTCTGATTTGTACTCCTCAGAGTAAATCACCTAATTGGCTTTATCGGCAGTAAATTGCTATGCAGGTGATGTTGGAATGTTTGTTTTTTTGCTCTCTTCCCCCAGAACCTGAGTGGTACATTCAAGGACCTCTTTCCTGCTCTTAAGTTCTCTTCTTTGCTTCTAAAGATCATTTGCTTGCATGGCGCCAGTTCAGAATTTCAGACAAATTTCAGTAGTTGTGCCTCTGGCGAAATGACAACTTCAAATGAGTTTTCCTCGGCAAATGTTCCAGATCATGTACAGTCGGTAGCTTGTTTCAGAAAAGGATTAATACAATTAAGGATTCTTCCAAGTGTTTCTTCAGCTTCTGGGCCCAGAAATTATGTTTTTCTTGCATTAATGCACTTTTCTATTTGCATTTCAAGGCTATGTCATACAGACTCACTGTCAATTTTACAAACTTAAATCTATGTTTTACTCTTTAGCTGCTATTCATATTCATTTATGACACGATGATCTTGATATGTATAAACTATACTACTCTATTAGTAGAGGCATCATTGAGTTCTTATCCCTAATCATTTAGGTGTCATGTATAATCATTAGTTCTGCTTACAATCTTCAGTGCCATACCACGTGGTTCTAGATCTGTGGCCTTCATCTCCATGGGGGTCTATTATATCTTTCTCTGATCTGTGGCCTTAGGTCAGTGTTTCGCACACTTGAGGGTGTATTAGAGTACCTTGGAGGGCTTGTTCCATCCCCAGAGTTTCTGATTCAGTAGTTCTGGAGTCGGGCCTGAGACTTTGCACTGTTAACAAGTTCCACTGATGCTGCTGCTCGCCTGGAGACTACTTTTTTAGAACCACTGCCTTAGACCATACCCTTAACCTTGGCCAAGCATCTCTGAAATGGGGGAACTGGGTGAAGGCATGTGGTGGTAGTACCACAAACTTATCACCACCACCAGAAAAGAACTCAAAAGACAGGACTCAGATTTTCCTGGTGGTGCAGTGGTTAAGAATCTGCCTGCCAATGCAGGGGACAGGGGTTCGAGCCCTGGTCCGGGAAGATCCCACATGCTGCAGAGCAACTAAGCCTGTGCGCCACAACTACTGAGCCTGCGCTCTAGAGCCCATGAGCCACAACTACTGAGCCCGCACACCACAATTAGTGAGGCTGTGCTCTAGAGCCTGTGAGCCACAACTACTGAGCCCGTTTGCCACAACCAGTGAAGCCCGTGTGCCTAGAGCCCGTGCTCCGCAACAAGAGAAGCCACTGCAATGAGAAGCCCATGCACCACTACGAAGAGTAGCCCCCAGTCGCCGCAACGAAGACCCAACACAGCCAAAAAGAAAATGTAAATAAATAAATAAATATATATATATATATATATATATATATATATAAATAAAGATAGGACTCACTATATTACAGGCACTGTGGTTAACATATCCATTTCAGGGGAGAAAACTGGGACTTAGGTTCAGTAACTTGCCTGTCATCACACAGCTGGTCAAGCAGTTAAAGCCACATTTTTCAGACTACAGAGCTTCTTTTAGAGATTTAAGTCAGGTTAGATTTCTGCATGTTTTTCTAGTAATGTATACACTGCCAAGAGGAGAGTGCGTTGTACCCCAAGCCATATGGAAGGATAGTTTTAACCTGGCTCTCTGAACCTCAGGGTATTTCTGAAGTTCAACTTCAGATTGAATAAACATGGCAGTCCAGGAGAGTGTTCTACATTGGTCCCAAAGTTCCAGAAGCCTGTAAGACTCAACTTCAACTTTGTCATTTACAAGTCTGATAGAGTGGTTAGACTCCCGGATCCTTTCCCAAACCCGAGCAACTAGATAATGGTCTTAGGCCAGGTTCTCCAAAAGCTGACTCAGATATGGGCACGCTCCATTAAGGAAGAGTCCTCAGGAGAAACCAGTATGGGAGTGGGGGAAACAGTGAGGGGTCAGAAGCCAAAACAAAGGTGTGATTTTAGGCTAAGCCCCAGCTTTCTGTCTCATTCTGTAGGGGAGCTCCGGAGTGTAAATCACATCTCAGAGTTTGTCCTGACTAGAGGTATCACTCTCCCACCAGTAATTCACTACAGCTGCGTGGGGGGTGTGATCCTCCAGGTACTTCAAGGCTTCTGGAACCATGGGGCAAATGTGAAGCACATGAGTTGCTGGATTTAAGGGGCCCACCAGCATGTTGGATGGGAAAAGAATAAAAAGAGATTCTAAACGCTTCTAAGAAGAAAAACAAAACTGCTTCCTTAAAAGGATTTGCACTGGACTTAGAATAGCAACTTAAGAAGCTACAGGACAATGGAGCAAGGCCCCCAAAGTTCACTAAGAAAATTCTCAACTAGAATTCTATAGCAGCCAAAATTATCAAATGTGAGAGTAGAAAAAAATCTTTGCAAGTTCTCAAAAAAACAAAACTTTTTTTTTTCTTTCAAAAACATGAGGCAGAGGTAATCTAGCTTCACAGAATGTGTTAAAAAAACTTAGGGGCCAGACGTTCCAAATGAACCAGCCACCATGTGGAACACTGCAAGAGCTGGTAAAACATTTCTGAGGGGGGTCCATTGCGATGGGAGAATGAACCAAGAAACAGGAAAATATGAGATCTCAAAACCTGGAGCTCCAACGCAGGTGGGATCAGAAAACTTCGAGAGTGATGGTAAAGGACAGCCCGAGATGGCAGCTGGGTATCAGGCCTTGAAGGCAGCTGGTAAGTACTGAAGCAGAGCTATAGTCGGGATGATGCTAAGAGAAAAAACAAAAAATAGAATAGGCGGCTTACCTGATATGTTTGGCTGTACCTAGGGGAGTTTTGCAAATTTGTTGGAAAGTTCGGGCATGAATTTGGTGTAGACAAAATTGAAAACCGAACAATATAATAAGAAAAGGAAATTGGGCTTCCCTGGTGGCACAGTGGTTAAGAATCCACCTGCCAACGCAGGGGACACGGGTTTGAGCTCTGGTCCGGGAAGATCCCACATGCCATGGAGCAACTAAGCCCGTGTGCCACAACTACCGAGCCTGTGCTCTAGAGCCCGCGAGCCACAACTACTGAGCCTACGTGCCACAACTACTGAAGCCCGCGTGCCTAGAGCCCGTGCTCTGCAACAAGAGAAGCCACCGCAATGAGAAGCCCACGCACCGCAATGAAGAGTAGCCCCTGCTCACCACAACTAGAGAAAAGCCACGCAGCAACGAACACCCAACGCAGCCAAAAATAAATAAAAATAATTTTTTTTTAAAAAAAGGAAATTACTAACTTGTGCGGGGGGCACGGGGAGAAAGGAAATGGTAATCACTGCACACGGCTTTGTTTAATGGATATTGATTTAACCTCATATTGTTTGGGAAAAAAAGTGATATAACTGTTTTGGGTATTTGGGAAAGGAAATGTATGTGTGGAGAGGTTATAAGAGAGCAAAGTCTTCATCTTCCATGTTAGGAGGTTAATAGATAACACCTTTGATGGAAAAGTCAAGAAATAGCTGTACAAGCATCTCATCTAGAAATATGAAGATAAGTAGCTAGAAAAAAATGCCCAAAACAATGTCTTCAGTTTTTGCCTTGGAGGAGTCAGAATGTGGATGGGGAGGGGTGGGGCGGGAGCCTGCTATTATTTTAAAGAACTGTTCACTTTTTAAGTTATGCACATGTATTTCTTTGAGAAATATAAATGCCAAGAAAATAAGAACTATTTTTCTTAATCTCACCTGAGCTTTTTAGCTGTGATTTCTCCATATTCTCTTCTTCACATATATCTTATTCCTGCTCGATGATTGTTCCCAGAGAACATCTATGGAATGTTCCTAATAATAGAATTGATGTCATATATAGATAAACTTTGTCAACAGATATTTCCCCATCAAAAATATAGCTGGATATATGTGTTTTATTCTTATAAATAATACTAAATTAGGATTTAATGATATTTTATTAGTTTGAATGGTCGAATAGTGTCAATTAAAATCTTCATATGGTTTAATTTAAATAGTTGTGCCTTCCTTAATAAAGTATTGAGTAAAATAATGAGGATCAGAGCTATATTTATTAAGCTGCTACCCAAGAAGAAGGAGGAGAGAGCCCAGTTAATTAAAAGTGAAAAGATAGATGGTTAGAATACAATGAAGACTGGTGGAACCACTTACGTAAAGCAGAATAAGAATAAGTTTTTTTTTCCGAGGCAATAGCTCTAAGACGCTCCAAGATTCTAAAATGCTTCCAAGTCATTGCAGCCAGTGGTAACTAATTATTATATAGAACATTAAGTCAGCTAAGTACTTTTTATGTAAGCTGTCCCATTTAATTCTCACAATATCTCTTCGAGTTACATATTATTACTACTACCATTTTCTGAACAGAAAATAGAAAGCATTGCAGAGAGGTTGAGTAACTCTCCCGAGGACGTAGGGTCGAGAAGTAGGATAATAACATTTATTGCCCAAGCAGGATACTTTTGGTAGGAACCAGCCAGTTGAGAATCTAAGACAAGAGAGAGAAACCAAGACTTACCTATGGGACTTACAGTCCCCAATTGATAAGGGGTTAAATCTAGTCTAGAACTCAAGTTCTTCTGCAAACTCATGCTCTTTCTGCTACCTTGGGCTGGTGGTACCCTTAGTGTTAAACAAAGTTCCCCATTCCCTAAATATACCGATAAATGTTGACTGATAAATGGCAAATAATTGTTTCTGTTGAGAGAACCCTCGAGGGAGTAGGTGGAGCTTCTGAATCAGTTCTGGGGCTTCAGGACCAAATTAGTTGCTCACTCTCACCCCAGATTCCACATAGTAGCTTGAAAACTCAAAGAGAGGAGGTGTCTGGAAGGCATTCAGTTACAGGTGACAAGTTCCCAAATAGAACATGGTAAAAAAAAAACTGGGGGTGTGATATTGGAGCCAAGCATGGATGATTAAGTGTGGGGATTGAAAGTGGATGGCAAGCTGCGAGAGAAAGGATGCTCAGCAGGAAGTGCCTAACACCACCTGAGTTTCTTTTGTTATCTTCCTTTTTTTTAAAAATTATTTATTTTGGCTGCGCTGGGTCTTCATCGTTGGGTCTTCGTTGCTGTGCGTGGCCTTTCTCTAGTTGCAGTGAGCGGGGGCTCCTCTTCGTTGCTGTGCGAGGGCTTCTCATTGCGGTGGCTTCTCTTGTTGCCGAGCTCGGGCTCTAGGCGCACGGGCTTCAGTAGTTGTGGTGCGCAGGCTCAGTAGTTGTGGTGCACAGGCTTACTTGCTCCGCAGCATGTAGGATCTTTTGTTATTTTTCTCACAAGCCTTTTTTCTCAATCGATCCCTTTCCCCGGCACCTCTGGCTGCCCGTTTTGGATGTACTGTTCAATGCACATATCGTGTTTGTTTCCATCCTATATGTTTCCTAGGGAGCCTTGCCTGCAGCATGACTGGGGCAGCTCTAAGCTCTTCATCTCCACTCCGTTTTTACTACTACTGAGCTGAATAATAGGCAGACTCCCGGCAAACAGAAGATTCTTAATACATATTCACGGAAGGAAGGAAGGAATGAAGATGAACTGTTTTTAATTTCATGAAACTAAATAATCCCCTTTATTTGAGGCTCAAGAAGGGACAACCCACATTTTAAAAGGAGCTCCTATTGAAATGTGTTTTAGCTTTTATGGGTCTGACAGCAGAGCCACGTAGGATGAAATACCTGATGGACAGGATAGTTGATTGGTCGTGAATATTGTCATATTTTCATTTGCAGTCAGCCTTGTAACAGCCAAGGGATGGTAAAATTCTACCACTTTTACATTACAAAATGAGAAGAGTGCCCAGCTTGTGACAGGTCAAAATGATCCACTTATGCATTTCTGTGCTGACACACAGAACTCTCTGATTGTTAACATTTAATAGACTTTTTAGGAAACTCTAAGTCTGGACTTGTACAGTACGTGACATCTAAAAAGGTTTTTGTTTTTAAAATAATCTGTTACTTTTATATTCATGCGGGTGATAAAAACTTGCATGTGTTTCTCAACCTTTATCTCTCTCTCTCTTTAAAACTTGCATTCACTCTTGATAAATTAACCATTGACAGATGTAGACGCATAATCAGCTGTTAGAATTTCTTTTTTGTTTGTTTGGAAGGACATGCTTTTCCAGCAAAGGAGAACTGAATGTAGAAAACTATCCCTTTAATTGCATAGCGAAATACCGTTCCTCAAACAACTGTTAAAGTAAATATTTATGAATAAGAATATGTAGGGGAGTAGAAGTATCAAAGCCAGTTTTCAGTAAGTATACTTTTACTACAGCTAAGAAATGAACAGCTCATCACGTCCATCGCATAGTGAATAAACAGATACCTGAAGAGGTAACTAAATCAGAAATTAGAAGGAAAAATGAACCCTCAGCATTTTTCTACAGCATACTGTGACTTAATATTTCTCTTCATCTTAGATAGCATGAGCTTTTAATTAGCAAGGCAGTACCCTGTATGGCACAGCTATTTCTGATTTATACTATTGAATATTGACCAACACGTAACTAACTCCCCATCAGTATTTTTAGCAGCCAGAGAAAAGTCCCCAGTTCTTCTTGGTGCAGGTGACTTAGAGATTCTAACTAAAACTGTGTAAAATGGCTTTTGACATTTAGCTTTCAAGCTTGAGGCATTCTTTTTTCTTTAGGCAAGCCGTGTTCCTGGCCAAATGTGAATCAAAGACAGAACAATAATACTCTTTTGATTTCTGTTACTGCCTAGTGTTTTGTTTTTTCTAGAGATTTCAGGCCAAAGGTGCTACCTTCTGAGTAGTCTCTTCTCCTGATGTTCTGGCAGTTAAGGTGCTATGATGCTTTCAATGTGTTCGCAATGCCCTCTGAATTTTGATTGCCAGGGATTTCCTTGTTTTGGACTATCTGCAGTTTCACCATAGTGTGTCTAGAGTAGATTTCATGTTAATAACCCTCCTTGTTATAGGTTGTGCTTCTTATATTTATGGATTTGTGTCTTTAATCAGTTCTGGCAATTTCTCAGTCATTGGCCCTTCAAATATCACCTCTTCATTTTTTAACAATTTTACTGAGATATAACAATTCACACATTCGAAGTATACAATTCAGTGGTTTTAATGTGTCCATAGGGTTGTCCACAATTGATTTTATTTATTTATTTTTTTAACATCTTTATTGGAATATAATTGCTTTACAGTGGTGTGTTAGTTTCTGCTGTATAACAAAGTGAATCAGCTATACGTATACCACAATCAATTTTAGAAGATTTTCATCACCCCAGAAGGAAACCCTGATGCCGTTAGCAGTCACTCCTCTATTCCACCCAACCCCTCTTCCTATTCCCACTGCTCTAGGCAACCACTAATCTACTTCTTTGTCTTTATGGATTTGCCTGTTCTGGACATTTCATAGAAATGGAACAATACCCTATGTGGTCTTTTGTGATTGGCTGCTTTCACTTAGCAAAATGTTTTCAAAGTCCATCCATGTTAGAGCATGTATCAGTACTTCATTCCTTTTTATTACCAAATATATTTAATTGTATGGATATATCACATTTTATTCATCCTGTTCTGTGTTGATGGACATTTGAGTAATTAAAAGTTATTGGGTACTATGAAAAATGCTTCTGTGAACATTCTTGTGTAGGTTTTTGCTGTGGACATCTGTTTGCAATGTTTTCACTTCTCTAGGAATGGAATTGCTGGGTCATATGGTAATTTTATGTTTTGAGAAACTGTCAGACTGTTTTCCAAAACAGCTGTGCCATTTTCCATCAACACCAGCAACATACAAGGGTTCTAGTTTCTCCACACCCTCACCAACACTTACTATTATCAGACTTTTTGATTATAGCCATAAGCGGGTGGAAAGTGGTATATAATTGTGCTTTGATGTGTATTTTCTTGATGACTAATGATGTTGAACATCTTTTCATGTACTTATTGGCACATCTTTGGAGAAATGTCTTTTTAGATCCTTTGCCCTTAATTAAGTTATTTGTTTTTTATTATTGAGTTGTAAAATTTCTTTATATATTCTGGATACAGATCCCTTATCAGAAATATGATTTACAAATATGTTGTACCATTGTGTAGGTTATCTTTTAACTGTATTGATGGTTTCCTTTGAAGCACAAAATTTTTATTTTTATAAAGCCTTATTTATCTACTTTTTCTTTTGCCAGATGTGCTTTTGGCATCACTTCTAAGAAGAGTGACTAAATCAAGTTAGTGATCTTCGCCATGTTTTTTTTTTATATTAGTGCTTCTCTACCTTGGCTGCACATTAGAATCCCCTGAAGAGCTTTAAAACTTCTGAAGCCCAGGCCATGCTCTAGAACAATTAAATCAGAATGTCCTGGGTGGGACCTAGTCATCAATAGTTTATAGCTCCACAAGTGCAACCAAGGTAGAGAACCCCTGCTCTACATCCTTCTGAGATCCAGATGCACATATATTCCATCTTTGTATCACTTCATATTGCTTATCCTCTCTTGTATGTATGTTCTCCATTTACTTATTTCTTTGTGCTGCATTCTAGGTAACTTCATTAGATCTATCTTCCAGTTCACCAGTTCTCCCTTGAGCCATGTTTCACCTGCCGTTAAACCCATCTGTTGAGTTTTACATCTATCAACTTTTTCTTTTCTGTAAGTTCCAGCTGAGCTTTTCTCATGGTTTCATATTGCTTGTTAAGTTTTGTGATTTTGGGGGGGTACTTCATATCTGGTAATATAAATGTTGGAAGTCCTTGATGGTGTCATTTTCTTGTTTGTGGTTTCTGCATACTGTCACTTATGGGGACTTGTTTCCTTGGGTCCTTGATCTTCTACCATGCACATATAGTTGGTTGATTTTAATATGTGGTGTCTAAATTGAGGATGCTTCTTTGCAGAGATCTGTGTTCTCTGCTTCTGGGATTCAGGGATGCTGCCAGCCTGGAACCATTTTAGCCTTTTTCCTTGGTGTCCCCAGCTTGATGCAGGAGAATGCAACATTTGCCCTCAGGGCGACCTTGCCTGGCTTATCACATATGGTTCTGCTCAAGTTTTTTGTTTCGTTTTGCTTCTTTAGGGGGACTTGGGGCTTCCCCTTGCTGTATTTGAGCCTAACTATATACTGGTAAATAAGTCTCATGAAGGATATGCGGTATTTAATCAATTACAAGATTCTGCCAAATTAAGATGCATTTTTTATGTACCAGTAAGAAAGAAAAAAAAGGTCCATTAAACTGACATAATACTTCTTATCACTAGCATTTTACACTTATTGAAAGAGCTCGTTTAGAGTTATTTAGACAGTGATTTTTTATCATATATCACTCTTGTGTATACCTAGAAGAAAAATATAAGCAAAATAAATTGGTTCATGATATTCACAACACTTTCTTACATTCATACTCCAACAGGCTTTAATTACTTTCTCCTTAGAGTCGCTAGCATCTGTGATTTTTCTGCAAAATATCATCCTCTGTGCTGTCAAAAGCACTGGTGATGCAGCATTTCTTTAAAAAGTGTTCCACTTTGTCTCTGGCATTTTTCCAAGTGCTTGACATCCATTTTGGAGGTTTTGATGCACCATGCACAGACCAGGAGAGCTAAGTCCTACTGCCTCTGGGCAGATAGTGATTTTGAGATACATTTTAATTACAGAGATATTAAAATTTTTTAAAATGGTGCATCTTAGAATCAATTAAATTATGCAGTTCCTCTGTTATAGGGAAAGACCTTTCTGAGTATCCAGATGAGTGCTACTGAAAGTGTGGCTTGCAGGCCACTGCCATTCTGCAAATTTGTTCCTGGTCTAAAAGGATAAGTACAGAAATGGAGAGTTAGGCATTTAGGAACTTTTTTAGTAATTATACCAAGTAATTGTTTTGTCAGTTGGATCTAGTAAAAAAAATTGGGACTCATATTTCATATGTCTTTTTCATTTCATTTTCTGGCAATATATCAGTATGTTATTTTACAGAAACATCAGCCCGTGATGTATTAGAAATAAACAAAATTGGTCTTTCACCAATGACAGTTGGTAGATAGCCTTGATCTAAATGGGTCTCAAAGTTTAACTTCCGGCAGAATCACCTGGAGGGCTCATTAAACAGGTTTTAGGTGGGTCTGAGATAGAGTGTGAGAATTTGCATTTCTAACAGGTTCCCAGATGATGCTGATGCTTCTGTCTTAGGGACCACAGTTCCAGAGCCACTGCCCTAGACTGCCGTATTGCTGGAAGCAGAAATCTTATTGCCAAGGATTTCCGGCTTGGTTTGTAGGACAAGAAATCCTGATGCTCTCTTGGAAAGTTCCTGCTTCCGGTGATCACTATTTTTTTTTTTTTAATGAATTTAGAATAACTTCTTTAAACTTCAGTTTGTTTCATCTCCATTCCTTGGTACACCGTTCAGAACACCACTGACTTTCAGGGCTGTCACAATCAATGTAGGCTCCAAGGTATATGCGATCGTATTTGGTTAGATGTTCACAATCTCCTTAGAAGAGCAAAATGTGCATTTTATTTTTTCAGTGAATTGATGCCATGGTTGGGTGTAAATAAGCTCCCAGTTCTTTTTTTTTTTTTTTTTTTTTTTTTTTGCGGTACGCGGGCCTTTCACTGCTGTGGCCTCTCCCGTTGCAGAGCACAGGCTCCGGACGCGCAGGCTCAGCGGCCATGGCTCACGGGCCCAGCCGCTCCGCAGCATGTGGGATCCTCCTAGACCGGGGCACGAACCCATGTCCCCTGCATCGGCAGGCGGACTCTCAACCACTGTGCCACCAGGGAAGCCCACTCCTAGTTCTTTTGATAATGCCATGGACAATCCATTGACAGCATTCTAGGGTCTGGTCAAATAGCACCAATGCCCAAGATAACCCTTTCCAGTGGTATAAACCAGACCGCACTCCAGACTTCTGAGCTATTTGTGTTGCTTTGTTGAGGTGACAGGAGGAAGCATCTTCATGAAAAATTGGTATTGCATATCCACTGCATAGTTCCCAGCAACAACTCTTGTTATCACTGTCATCTTGAAGAATATATATTAACCTCAGAGACTTTGATAAATGACCCTTTAGGGGAAAACTAATATCTTTAGGTGAGTCAAATATATTAATCATTGGTGCCACGGGCAGAATAAATTTCCTTCTTGCTGCCATGGCAAGTGCTGTAAATCCTTGCAAGGTCCACAGGCAACATTTATGGCCCTCTGAATATTGGGCAATGCCTGCCATTCGCTGGGGTGGGAGTAATTAACATCTCCTGATTTCAGGTGTTATAGCATGTTAGGAACATTTTTAGTGTTCTAAACCAGTGCTTCTCAAACTTTAATGTATCTGAATCACCTGGAGAATCTATTAAAGCTCTGGGATGGGGCCTGAGATTCTGCATTTCTTAGAAGCTCCTAGGTGATGCCAGTGTTCCACTGAGTGGTCCTTTGCTGGACACTTTTGAACAGTGTGCTTTCATAGAGTACCCCTTCCTGCAAACTAGCAAGTGGGGTACTGGTATAGCTCTTCACCCAGAAGCTCAGCCTGGTCACCTAAAGGCATTACCTGCTTCTTTATGTTCATTTAGTAAAAAAACATTCTGCTTACTCTGTGGACAGTATTCACATTAGCAACTACTGCTTTTATGTCTGTGTCCTTTAAGAACTTTTTACCTTGGTCATTAGAAAGGTCAACTTTATTTTCATCAGAAAATGCTGTTGGGAGACTTCCTGGTGGTCCAGTGGTTAGGACTCCACGTTTCCACTGCAGGGGGCACGGGTTCGATCCCTAGTCAGGGGACTAAGATCCTGCAAGCAGCACCGCACGGCCAAAAAAAAAAATTCTGTTGAGGGAAGAGTTGTCATGAATGTCATATTGAAGGTAATTCCATAGCATTGTAGCAGAGGAAAACCCCAAATCCCAAGGAGAGAGATACAATGCAGACTCTGTGCTGTGCCATTTAATGATGTCCTCAGAAGGGCACAGCTTTCCTTTGTAAACTTCAGCATGTGATCAGTGGTGCAGGAGACCGAATATTGCTTTAATAAAATGGTTTCATTGCTTGCTTTGGTCTTGGGTGACACAGGAGTGATGAGAGATATTATTAGAGCCTGTGTGCGGCCATTGCTAACTACAAGGCGCTCATATGTTTCTATTCCCAAGGAGCAAATTACCATAACCTAACAGGGATTATTTCAAACAACAAAATCTACTCAGATCTGAGGGTGGGAGCTGGATTCCTTTCCTGGCCAGATGTATCACTTACCAGTGGTTTTAGCTGTAGGTGACAGAAAACCTGACTACGGTGGCTTAAACAAATTAGGCTTATTATTCTAACATGTAAAGAGGTCTGGCATTAGATGGCTGCTGGTATTTGTAAAATGAGTTGGTGCTGTCAGGGTCTTTCCCAGGTCATAGTTGCAGAATCTGTGGGGAAGCTCCAGACACCATGATTATATTCAAGGCAGGAAGCAGAGGGAAGGCTGTACTAAGTATGTCTGAACTGACCAGGGAAGCAAAAGCTGTCCAAGACATCACCAAATTTCTCCTTGTATCTGCTGAGCAGGGTGGTTGCATGGCCACACAAGGGAGACTGGGAAAGCTTTCATTTATCTGGGCCACCTTGAAAACTGCTGGGTTTCTGTTAGGAAGAAAGAAGAGATAAATGGATATTGGGTAAGCAACTAACTATACGCCACACCTAAAGTAACTAGAAGTAAAATGTCCCTGCCTCTGTGATTCAACTGTTCTTAGCAGAATCCAATATTCACTACTAGGAGAGAGAGCCAGTGTCTGCTGGGGGTAGGGGGTGGGTTTGGTAGAGTGAAGAAGCAAAGGTCAAACAGCCTTTCAACATCCAAACTCCGTTTCCTCCGAGTGAGATAAATATACATATTGGGTTTTTTTCTTTTTTTTTTTTTTTTTTTTATGGCTGTGTTGGCCCTTCGTTTCTGTGAGACGGCTTTCTCTCGTTGCGGCAAGTGGGGGCCACTCTTCATCGCGGTGCGCGGGCCTCTCACTATCGCGGCCTCTCTTGTTGCGGAGCACAGGCTCCAGACGCGCAGGCTCAGTAATTGTGGCTCACGGGGCTAGTTGCTCCGCGGCATGTGGGATCTTCCCAGACCAGGGCTCGAACCCGTGTCCCCTGCATTGGCAGGCAGATTCTCAACCACTGCGCCACCAGGGAAGCCCTACATATTGGGTTTTGAAGGCACAAATTACACCTAAAATCAAAAGGAAAGGTAATGGACATCACACTGTACACACAGAGTAGTTTGGAAATTCAACAACAGAATTTCCAAAGTCATAAATATGGTGGTACCCCTTATCCTGCAATTTTATTAGACAGTTCAGGTATTAAACAGCTTCTGTTGTCAGCTTAATGAATCCCTAAAGATTTTGAAAAAAAACCTTGTACTATTAATTATAATTAGACTGCCTCTTGGGACACTTCAAGATTCAGTTCTTGATAAGGAGCAGTCGATAAGGTCTTTTGATAAAGAATGAAGCAGCATGGAACATGAACATCTTGGGGGGTATTATATTCCTTTTAGAAACATTCTTTGGACATTGATTCTTAAATAATGACTATCTTTCCAAGGATGTTACTGTATATTTTCTGTTGATTTTTAGATGACCTTTTGCATCAATTAGAGTTAATTAGACCTGCATTCGATTAGGGTTTTGCCCACCGTGGAGCTGGGTAACTGCTTTTTAAATTCTTCTTCATTTAACCTTATTAAAATAATTTAGTTGCTAGGAGTTCACTCTTATTTTGAAGATGAAGGAAAATACGGTTTGGTGGGGGAGAGGGTGATGTATTTCTCCTTCTTGATTAAAAACAGTGTGTGTATGTGGTCAAGATCAGGCCTTTCAGCTTGGCTTTGTAACATTTTGAAGGTGATTGCCTTGTTGAATCCTCTCTCTCTGTGCTTTCTGGCTCTGAATTAGCTCATACATTTTTATCTGTAGCCTGGTCACTGGGTGAGAGGGAATGATGATTTGTGTGGTGCAGGTTTTAGAATTTGGAGGAGAAAAGTGCAATAAAAGACAACTTTTCATTTTGTTTCATTCGTCTAAAGGCTACAGAAGTGTTTCACAGATTCCCATAGAAAGTCTGGCAGGAGATGGAGATTGGGAAGAGAGATGGGCGCGCTTCTTTTGCTCTGTCTTGAATCAGGAGATTAGTTCTTAAGCAGACTTCCCATTCCTGCTTTCCAAAGAGAATGCGGAATAGCTTGTGTCAGGGTCTAAAGGCCCGTTGGGATCCTGGTGGGATTGTGTGGCAGAGATAAGACAAAGTAGAGTTTTAGGGCTTTCCGTGTGTACCTCCAAGTGGATGGCCTGAACTCACACACCCTGGGAGAGGTGAACGTTGGAGTGCTGTGCTCTGATTTCACATCGGTGCCTCCGCCCTTACTGACAGACCTGTAAGCATGACTTCCTCTTTTGTGTTTGCCTGGAACCTGGAACCTGCTCCTATCATAGCACTTGGCACTTTGTGTCCAGAGCTCTGCCAGGGCAGAGGGCTCTTTGAGGCTAGACCCAAGGCCTCAGACTCCAAAGGGCAAGGAGTGTGTCCGGTCTTGCTCCTCACCGTGCATGGTACCAAGTAAACGGACGCGGGATTGAAGCAGCCCACTGTTATGCTTCGATTTGAGTTCATCTCTCATCTTATGATCCCCATTTTCATGGGAACGTTATGGCTGCTTTCACTGTACTCCTTCAACTCATGTTGAGAGAGTTCTTGGTGTGACTTCAAAAGGCACTCAAAATATCTTGACCTTTTCTTCTCAGAGCACAATGATTAGAAGGGGATACCTGGTGCAGCAGT
This sequence comes from Hyperoodon ampullatus, assembly GCF_949752795.1. Classification (NCBI taxonomy): domain Eukaryota; kingdom Metazoa; phylum Chordata; class Mammalia; order Artiodactyla; family Ziphiidae; genus Hyperoodon; species Hyperoodon ampullatus. The sequence continues at coordinate 34,767,125 of NC_136913.1, forward strand.
CAAGCCAAAAAAAAAAAAAAGTGGGGAGTTGAGGAGAATGAAAAAAGCATGGAGGTTGATGGGCATGGATACATTCAGGTTTTCAATTAACTTGACATGTCGCTGCCCAAGAAGCATACAGTGAAGTGGGCAGCTCTGTTTTTCTTGGGAGATGAGAATATTCTCTGAGCTCTACAAAATGAGGCTGTGATATTGAAATGCTGCCAGTCTCCCTGCTGGGCAGCTTGCCTGCATTTCACCCAGGCCTTGAGTTCTTTCTCAGCTGCTCTGGCGTCTGTGCCCTTCCTGCTGTTCCCCGCTTTGCCAAAGGCCAGCCTCCCTGAGCTGTGAGAGAATCTGCCCTTTGTTGTACTTGAGCAGGGACTGTTTCCAACATTTCAATTGCTCTTCTCCTGGGGAGCCAGAGAGAGAGGGAGAGGGAGAAGCCGTGTGACAATTGTTTGACTCTCAAGCCAAAATGTAAGGGTTTTCCCGAAGCTAAGCATTCCATCTTTAAAGTGAGTGGCCACCCTCCAAGTCCTTCCGGCTTTGAAATGGTTGTCAGACCTGCCTTTGTCCTGAGAGAGCCCGTGAGAGATTCTGCAGTGATTTCAACTTTGAAGCCCCTGTCAGGAGGCATCTGGAAAGCTTTTGCAGAGACATTCAAGCTTGGGCATGTGTCTCGGTTATCTGTTGCTGCCAAAGAACCTTAAAACTTCCTGGCTTCTGTTTTGGTTATGATTTAGTACTTCCGAGTCCATCTAGTGGTTTGGCTGGTCTGGGCCAGGCTTGGCTGATCGTGGCTGGGCTTGCCCACGTGTCTGCACTGAGCGGAAAGGTCAGCTGGAACTGGCTGGTCTGGGGTGGCCTCACTCGTATGTCTTTCCATTGGCTAGCTGATGGCTGGCGTGATTGGGGTGACTGAACTCCAAGAGTGAGGACGGAAGTATGCAAGGCCTCTGGAGGCTTTGGTTCGGAAGTGCTGCATCACCACTTCCGTGCCTGTTGACTGAAGCAAAGTCACGTGGGCAGTCAGTGTCAAAGGGTAGCCAGCCGGACTCCACCTCTTGATGAGGGGAACTACAAAGTAAAACTGCAAGGGCCTGGATGCAGAGGGGGAGAGACTTTGGCCAGCCTTGCAGTCTGTCAGTGTGTGATGTCAGAGGCAGCCTGAAGTCATGTGTTGCGTGTGGATGTGCGTTCTCAGGGTTGTAGGCTTTGGGGAGGTGTGGGGAGACAGGTGTGCTGGAGAGGGGTTGGGGCAGTGCTGAGGAGCTTTCCACCTCCCCTTGCCTTCAGCATCTCTCATTAGGGCTGCCGAAAACAGTCCCCAACAGCTTCCTTCACCTCACGGGTATCATAGACCCTTTGTCCTCCTGCCCTTCCCAGAAGGCCAATGCTAGGTATTAAATGTATATAACTACAGAGTGAGGCCAGAACAGTGTGGTGCTGTTCACATGAAGAGCCGAAAATGGATAGTGATTATTTAACCCAATTATTAAGCAATTACAGTTGACCCTTGAACAGCGTGGGGATTGGGGGCAGTGAGCTTCTGCACAGCTGAAACTCGGCATTATGACTTTACAGTCAGCTCTCCATATCCATAGTTCCACCTCCATGGGGTCAGGCAACCTCGGATCATGTAGTACTGTGGTACGTATTTATTGGGAAAAAAATCTGCGTATAAGTGGACCTGTGCAGTTCAAACCCATGTCGTTCAAGGGTCAACCCAGTATGGTTGCTTTTGCCATAGTTCTTGCCTTAAGATTGAAATACAATGACTCAACACCTGAGATTTTTTTTCCCCTCAGACCAACACAAATATACAGCCTACTTACCAACTATGAAGGTCCATGGTGTACATAATTTTGTGTATTTACCCCACCCTTGACTTCATCTTAGTTATCCTGCTCATTTTTATTTCTTGTTGTCTTCATGGTGGCCTACAAGGTCCTATATGTTGGGCATCCTCCCTTCCTGGCCTCGCCTCTCTGACCTCATCTCCTGCCTGTCTCCCCCTGGCTCTCACTGCTGCAGACACACCGGCCTCCTTATACTGTTCCTTAAACACACAGATACCCTCCCACGTTAGGGCCTTTGCATGAGTTGTGCCCTCTGCCTAGAAAACTCTTCCCTCACACATCACTTTGGCTAGTGTCCTCACCTCTTTCAGGTCTTTGATCAGATGGCGCCTTTTCTACGAAACGTGCCCTGACCCTCCTGTTTAATACAGAATACCGTACCCCTCCCCACAACCTCCCAACCCTCCTTCCCCGCTCTACATTCTCTTCTCTCCTTAATGCTTATCACCTTTTAGTATACTAGACACTCATTTATCATATTAATTGCATGTTTTCTGAACCTCTTCCTCCTGTGTTTTGGGGGTCCCCAAGACCACCCCAGGATTGATGATGCACTCAGAGAACTCAAAGGACTCAACACACTGTCCTAACCATGGTTATGATTTACTACAGCGACAGGACACAAAGCAAAATCAGCGAAGGGAAGAGGTGCCGGGAGTGAAATCTGGGGGAAAACCAGGCACTGGCTTCCAAGGGTCCTCTCCCTGCAGAGTCAGAAAGGACACGCTTCATTCCCCTGGCAGCTAGTTGTGACAACACATGGGAGATGTGGTTTCCCAGGGAAGCCCATTGGAGACTCAGCACCCCGGGTCTTTACTAGGGGCTGGTCATGTAGGCGCCCTCTGCCCAGCACATATCAAAATTCTAGACTCCCAGAAGGAAAGCAGGTGTTCAGAATAAACTATATTGTTTGCACAAACAGTTGAGGCACACCTTTACTAGGCCTGGGCGTGGTTGTCTAGAAATCCCAGTTCTCAAATGCCAGCCAAGGCCAGCCTTGCAAACAGGTCTCTCTAAGAATGGCAGCCTCGGGCCTGCTGTGGTAACTTTTTTCTCCATACCACGCAGGAATCTAAGCTCCTTGAGGACAGAGATCTTTGTTTTGTGCCAACATGCGCCCCCTAGAGCAGTGTCTGACACATAGCAAGTGCTCTAAGTCCTTAACAAATATTTATTGAATGAAGAGGAGGAATATAGGCCCTTGGGTGGACTACTCCCTGTGGCAGAAATACCTCACAAAGGAGGAGTAGTCTCCTGATTTACCCCTACGGGGCTTTACCTGAAGCAGCAGGCCCATATATGTACGACTGCCATCCAGACAGCCCCTGTCCAGGGGACCTGAAACAAGCCTGGCCTCCACACCCTCACAAGTCCATTTGTCCAGGAGCAATGTGTTCAGAGTAGTTGCTTGGTGAGGATCCAGGTCTTTTGATCCTGGTTTTCCTCTTCCCATGTTTGTTTTTTGCCATCCTACAGTGCCGAGGGTTGGAATGAAAACTGGCCTAGTTGTGGACCATTTGACTTGACCTGCATCTGGTTGTGACATTTATGCAAGCAATGTCTTAGTGTCTTCTTCTAGTGTTTATTTTTAAAGGCAAAAGGGCCATGTGAAAGGACTTTTCCCTCACACGATATACATTTCCTCCTTCTCTCTTTCCAGATCCTGAACCATTTTTCACTGTGACTCTGTAAGCTCTGTAGTTTTCCTACGATCAGTGACTCTTCAGGGTAAAAACCTCAGTTTTTCATTCCCCGTTCCCTCAATAATTGAAAGATTAAGCTAATTTCAAAACTACTTGTGTCAGGATTTCATCCCATCTGGAAAGTCTGTTTCATAAAAGGCTTGCTTGTCTCATTCTGAAGTTTGACAAACGGATGGAATGAATCATTTGTTGAAATTCAGCAAAGAGCGCCCAGCCCCATATTCTGTGTCTCAGCTTAAGATTGGTCTCAACTCAAAAATACTGAATTGCATTTATCAGCAGGGAAAAAAATGAAAGGTTTTTAAAATGCATATCATAGTACCATCTGAGAATATAAATCTCATGTAACATTTGTCATCAAAATTAAGGTTTAATATTATTGCAAGAATGTGTTGACCCATCATTCCTACCAATAGAATAGGCTAGGTTGGCATATTAATAACAATTCTAACTAATGCTGAGTCACTTTTGTATAGGGAGAATATTCTTCTGAATGGAAGGAATTATGAATCTACTCGTAGGGCAAATAAAAAATAATTGCCCATCAAGATTGCCGGACTGATCAGTTGAATTAATATTTCTGGCTGAGAAATGGTAAATTCTGAGGGAGAAAACTGTCAGGGAGCATTCACCAGCGACTTTTTGTTTTGTTTTGTGGTACGTGGGCCTCTCACTGTTGTGGCCTCTCCCGTTGCAGAGCACAGGCTCCGGACGCGCAGGCTCAGCGGCCATGGCTCACGGGCCCAGCGGCTCCACGGCATGTGGCATCTTCCCGGACCGGGGCACGAACCCGTGTCCCCTGCATCGGCAGGCGGACTCTCAACCACTGCGCCACCAGGGAAGCCCCTCACCAGCGACTTTAACAAATGACTTGGTCTTGACAGAAACGTTTTAAATACAGCTTCTAGATGTTTAAAGTATTTAGTCATCTTGACAAGATTGGGTTAGCCTTTCCTGAAACTTAAAAAAAAAAACAAAACAAAACTGACATGTTAGAAAAAAGGGAATCATATGGCAGGATATTACAGTACTCGTCCAGTGCTCTTGAGGACAGTGACTTTGTTACTTTCTGGAGCTGGTAAGGACCTAAAAAAATTTCTGATCCATGTCCTTCATTTTATAGATGAGAAAACTGAGGTCCAGAGAGGTGCAGTGACTTGATGACAGCCACACAGTAAACTCAAGCAGAGCACAGAACAGAACTCAGGTTCTTCACTTTCAGGTTGCTGTGCCATTCTGATCCAATGATATGGTCTAAGGCAGGGGTCCCCAACCCCCGGGCCACAGACTGATACCAGTCCGCAGCCTGTTAGGAACCGGGCCGCACAGTAGGAGGGGAGCGGCGGGCGAGCGAGCGAAGCTGCATCTGCCGCTCCCCATCGCTCACATTACCGCCTGAACCACCACCACCACACCCCTGCCCCCGTCCGAGGAAAAACTGTCTTCCATGAAACTCGTCCCTGGTGCCTAAAAGGTTGGGGACTGCTGGTCTAAGGCAGTGGTTCTCAAAATCTAGGGGCATCAGAATCACCTGGAGAGCTTGTTAATACACAGCCTCCTGGGTCCTACTTCAGAGTTTGTTTCCATAGGTCTGGGATAGGGACAGGGAATTTGCATTTCTCTCCAGTTCCCAGGTGATGCTCTTGGTCCTGGTCCAGTGACCACACTTGGAGAACCCCTGGGCTAAGGGTTGGAAGGGATAGTGAGGAAACTAAGAATAAATGTGGAATTTTCTGCAGGGGAAGAGGGAACGACTGACTGATTGATTTTAGCTACTCCTGAGTATCTTCATACTCAGAGAATAGAAGGTCTGTTAGTAATTTTACTTTTCCTATTGTACTTATTGTTAAATAAGGTTTCTACTATTAGTCCAAGTGGTAAATTTCTTTCCTGACTCAGAATTATGACCCATTGCGGGCCTGGATAATGGGTAAAGGGGACCACAGCAAATCAGTGCCAAGGAAAAGAAAATCCCTAAGAAGTATTTTAAAATATGGAATAATGGTTGATTGTAGACACCTCTTCAGAATCAAAATCATTACCAGGAAATCATCAAGTTGCCTTTACTCATCTTGAGCATTCCCATTAACATAGGAAAAAAGAGAGCCAGAAATGGCGACTGCAGACAAAAAAATTGGTTAATTGAGTTGACAAAGAGAATTGAACTTAAAGCAGGAATTTTATCCCTCCAAATTTTGTTTTTCTGGGCCAATTAACAAATTTGTTGCCAGAAATGTGCTTTACGTTTTCGTTGTTGCTACAGAATGTGAACACTGTCTGATAGTAAGATGATGTCTAAAAACCAAGTTCTCATGGTAGATTCTAAGCACATCTTTTCATTAACATAAAGTTTATCTTTATTTCTTCTTTTTATCTTTTGGTCGGTATTCATTAGCTAGTTAGATTGAAATGGATGCTTTATAATATATTGAGACAAAATCAAAATTGTTGGTCGCAATCTTTCCTCCTGCCTCTTTTCAGAAATCTCCTACCTGCTAAAAAGAAACCCATATTTGCCTGCTCAGAACCCCTCTAAATTGTCCCCTTCACCTTCCTAGAGTAGGAAGAAATTATTCCTTGCTGGCCTAGAGACTAAATCAAAGTTTTGGGAGAAGGGGAGAGAAGAGAGAGTGGAGGAAAAGAACCCAAAAGGATTCTGGGGCTCAAGAGATCATTTGTGTGTAAAAGGTTCCAAAGCAACTGTGAGGGACAAAGGAACTAGTGATTGGGGAAGGGGTTGAGAAAGTGTTATGTGGGTTATGAAGGGATCTCTATTACTATGTTTTGAAAGACAAAGAAAAGAGCTGCTTTTTCAATGGTCTGTAGCTACTAAAAGAGACACTGCTCCAAGATTAGACCACATGCGTCCTTGGATTTATTAAGTTTACTCAAAGTACCTACAATTCAGTCTTTGCTCTAATAAAATTTGTTTGCAAGAGGGAGTCAAGGGAATCCATGGAAAATTAGGTTTCCAAGGAAACCAGCCTGGATGGGATAAGAGGAACATTATGCCTATCTATCAATTAACAGATATTTACAGTCACATGAGGGCTCTTGCTGTTGGTGAGAAGGGAAACGTTCTGCACTGCTCCGGTGGAAGTAGTGAAAGAAATAGGGCATGGAGGTACAGGGGAGAACTTGAGACTACAGGCCTCAAAAAGGGAAAAATATACTGTGGTTTCAGAAAAAAAAAAAAAAAAAAAGGTTCTAGTAAAAACTCTTGAGTCACCTTTCCATTCTGGGGAAACAGTGTATCAGTTACCTATTGCTGCGTGACAAACTGCCTCAAAACTCAGTAGTTCAAAATAACAATCTTTTATTTTGCTCAAAAATGTGCAATTTGGATAGGGTTCAGCAGGGAGGGCTTGTTTTTTCTTCTGCTTTTGTCTGCTGGGAGGGCTCAACTTGAGGCTAGAGTAATTGTTTTCAAGATGGCTCACTCACATGGGTGGCAAGTTGGTGCTGGTTCTCTACTGGGAGCTCATCTGGACTCAGAGCCTTGGTTTCTCTCCCCATTGGCCTTTCCATGGACTGCTTGGGCTTCCTTACAGTATGGTGGCTGGATTAAGTGAGCATCCTAAGAGAATATGACAAAAGTGCATGGCATTTCATGACCTAGCCTCAGGTGTCATATACTGTCACTTCTGAAGTACTCTGGTCAAAACAAATCACGGTGTCCTTTGAGGCTCAAGGAGAAGGGGAATGGAAAGGCCCTGGAAAAGCATGTGGATGGACATTTTTGGGTGATCTGCCACACAGGGAAACCTAAGGCATGGTCTAGGCTTTGAATTGGTGTTTACAAAAGTCAAACACATGTCTCAGTGCTTCTCACCTTGCTTCTTTTCCTCCTTTTACTCCTGTAGACAGAATGCTTAGCCCTTTCTAGAAGTCCAGTCCTAGAAGCAGCAACCCTAATCTTCTCCCATCTTTTTTTAAGAGGACAATTTGGGCCATTTTTAAACATTTCAGGTCACAGAGCTGGGAAGGAGAGAGTCAAAAAGAATTACACAAGAGAAGCGGAAATTGCAAGTGTTAATCAGCAGCCTTTCCAACCAGCAGTGGCCCTGCCTAACACACTAAGAGATTCACCGATTCTGGAACTTCACCTGTAGCAGGCACTATGTTAATTGTGTATACTCCTTGTCTTAGTTTGGGTTTCACTAAAGTGCACCCTGGGACAAGGATTTGGGAGCAAGTAGTTTAGTCGGGAGATGATCTCAGGAAGCACAGTGAGGGAGTAGAAAGTAAGGGAGGGAAGGGAGGAAAGCCAACGAAGTGTATGATACTGAGCCGCTTCCCCCGTGGGCTTCTGGGGCACAGTCCCATGGGGACTTCTGATAGATGGTGTAGAACACACCCCAGAGCTGTCCCTTAGGAGGAATGAGGAGAGTGGAGTGTTTATCCACCAGTTCCTGTCCCTCGTTTGTTGGGGGCATTAACCCTGACACTTCTAGCCTGCCCCGTGCCCAGACCAAACACACTCACGAAGCCAAAGGAAGGCTTCAGGCAGACAGTACCCATCTTGACATTGTCTCCCACATGAGGCTGTGCTTCAGCCCGAGACAGAAAAGTAAACTGCTGAATGCCGACTGGCTTTCCCTCCCCCTCTTCCCACGCAGCACCCCCAGCCCTTGTGCATCTCCTCTGCTCCACGGCTCTGGTGGTTTCCTTTTTTTTTTTTAATTTTTTGTCTCCCATCCCCAACCATGGTTAGAAGGATGCCTTTGCTTACCTATCTCACCATGGTTTGTGTCATATTTCATCCTTCTCATGGAGGCAGGCCTAGTCATCCTCTCATTTTTTTTTTTTTTTTTTTTTTTTTTGCGGTACAGGGGCCTCTCACTGTTGTGGCCTCTCCCGTTGCGGAGCACAGGCTCCGGACGCACAGGCTCAGCGGCCATGGCTCACGGGCCCAGCCGCTCCGCGGCATGTGGGATCTTCCCGGACCGGGGCACGAACCCGCGTCCCCTGCACCGGCAGGCGAACTCTCAACCACTGCGCCACCAGGGAAGCCCCCATCCTCTCATTTTTTAAAAAATTTTTATTGGGGTATAGTTGACTTCCAATGTCGTGTTAGTTTCAGGTGTACAGCAAAGTGAATCAGCTATACATAGCCACATATCCACTCTTTTTGAGATTCCTTTCCCACATAGGCCATTACAGAGTACTGAGTAGAGCTCCCTGTGCTCTACAGCAGGTCCTTGTTGGTTATCTATTTTATATGTAGTCGTGTGTATGTGTCAGTCCCGGTCTGCCAATGTATCTCTCCCTCCCCCCCTTTCCTCCCTGGTAACCATAAGTTTGTTTTCTACGTCTGAGTCATCCTCTCATTTAAAACAAAGAGGACAGGGCCTGTCTGCCCGTTCTGATGTGGGAAATGGAAGGGTCCCTTGAATGGCCAGGGTCAAGGTCATAGTCATTATAGCTAGAGGATGAAAGAATTGAAGACGACTGATACAGGCCAGTGTTCTTAAAGTGACACTCCTCCAGCACCAATATACCTGGCCTGCTTGATGTGAATACATGTCGGGTGGCAACAGACTGGGGTGCTTCTGAGCTTTGGGTCCAGTTGCCTGAGTTGGAATCCCAGCTGTATGACCCTGGGCAAGTTACCTGAGCCTTGTGTGCCTCATTTTCCTCATCTATAAAGGGTGTCATATGATTGTTTTGTGGATTAGATAGGAGAGAACATGAAATGCATATAGAATGACACCTGGCAATTACTTAGTGCTCAGTGATGCTTGTTGTTGTTTTTATTATCATTCTTGTCCATATCCCAGACCTAGTGAATCATAATCACCAAAGATAGAGCCTGGAAACCTTCATTTCAAAGCAGCCCCTCATGTGTGATTCATATACATCCTGAAGTTTGAACACCACTTCTCCAGGCTGAGAGACGGAGAGAGCTATGAGGTGATGTCAAGGCAAGATTGATTAGCCCAGGAGCATCTCATTTCCCAGCAACTTCGGGAAATGGGGAGTTTCCTGTAAGTCCGTTGCCCAGATGTCTGGAGCTTTTCTCTTGTTTTAAACACCCAGTCATAAAAGTTAAAACTTGATGTATTATTCATCCTGAAGTCTAAATTCTAGTACAAGCTTGCGCAGAGGATTCTGGAAATAGTACTGCTGTTAGCAGTATTTTGGGAGGAGACAGTCATGCAGATAGTAAATATTTATAGACTGCCTCGCTGTGTCCCCGTAGTGTGGTAGGTGCTGAGGATACAGTGACAAACAGGACCAAAACGCTGCCTTCAAGATGCTCACCGTCTAGCGAAGGAAAGGCCAGGAAATGGTGCTGATGCAGCAAGAGGGGTGATAGGACAGAGGCGGTGTTGAGCTTTGTCGCAGGGATGTCCTAAAGGCTGTGGAAGCGGGAGCGGGGGGTATGTGGCCCTCACGCTGGGCCCTCTGCGTGCGTCCTTCCCTGGCTGTCAGTTGACACTCCTTGCTTCTGTCAATTCGCCTGCGTTCAAATGACATTCCTGTCCTCACCTACTGCACTGCTTCTAATCTGCTGTGGGCTGGAAACTGGATACCCTGACCTTGCTGGAACGTTGCCCTCTCAGAAAGGCCTTCTCTGACCTGCCGTCTAAGATAGTGTGCCCCCCTCCCCACCTCACGGTCTGCAGCCCCTTACCCTGATTGACTTTCCTTCGTGGCATTTGTCACCTCCTGATGACACGTTACATGTATGCATTTATGTTCGATGGTCTGCCTTCTTCCCTAGGATGTAAGTGCCAAGAGGCAGCTTAGTCCACCTCTGCATCCAGCACCTGGAACCTGACCTGGCTCAGAATAGGTGTTTAATAAATATTGAGTGAGTAATAATAATAGCAGATAAATGTCTTTTTTTCTCTCTCTCTTTTTTGTCAGGGTATAACTTGCACTCAGTAAAATGCACCCATCTTACGTGTTCAACTCAAGGAACAGGTGTACGTGCATGCACACGTTGTAACCCCACCCAGAGCAGGATACAGCGCCTTTCTGGCACCCACCCAGCAGGTCCCTCAGACCCCTCCCAGTCAGCACCTCCTCCAGAAGGTACCCACTCTTCTGACTTCCACCACCATTGATTAGTTTTGTTCATTCTTGAATTTCATGTAAATGTAACCATGTAGTCTGTGTTCTTATGTGTCAGCCTTCTCAACACTATGCCTATGAGATTCATCCATGCTGCTCAGTGTAGCGGCACCTCATGCTTTATTTCATTACTTGAAATGTTCTGAGTGAATTTATTGCGATATATTTAACCCATTCTGCTCACACGTGGATTGTTTCCAGGTCTGGCTGATAAGGAAAATAAGTTTTGAGAATGGTCCTGCAAGGCTCTGTGAGTTAGAGGGCATGAATGTCATGGCAACTTTTTTGGGTGGTTTACTCTTACCCCATTTTCTCAGTCCTCCATTTCTGGAACTCTACCCCTCCTCCTGTTTTGTCAGGGTTCTGATTATGCTTGGACCTGTGATGTCTGCCTGGAACTCAGTCAAATTTACAAAACCCCTACTTGGCCTGGTAGAGCAAAGCCACATTCCTGGTGGTTCATTCCCAAGACATAGAAGCAAAACGCTATTAGCCAGCCCTCCTGGTGGCCTTCCCTTCTCTTCCTCTTTTGTCCTTGATTCTTGTTCACTTTCTGCTAATTCCCTCCACTAACTGGGGGCCCCTTTAGGCCTCATGTGTGTTGTAACAGGGGTTCTCAACCACGGCTGCACATTACAGTCACTTGGGGAACCTTGAACACCACCATGCCTGAGCCCCACTCCAAAGCAATTAAATCAGTGTCCCTGGAGGGGTGGTGCCTGGGTATCAGTGTTTTACATATGCTTCCCAGATGATTCTAATAGCCAGCCAAGTTTGAGAACCATTAGAGGACACATCTTATCATAGGAAATGGTGCAGATGTGTAGAATCAGCTCAGCCCCTTTCCCCCCATCAGACAGAATCAACTTGTTTCTACAGGACTTACTAGATAGGGCTCGTTTGCATGTTGTCAGCGTTATAAATTGCAGTGAGCAGTTTATATTAGAACTGCTTAAAATGAGGAAGTCAAGGAATGTGGCTTTTTCTTCCACCATATTAGTCACTCCATGGTGTGTAGAGCAGTATTAATTCAAGTTTGGTTCATGTATTACAATTGAGATCCATCATTTAAACTCCAGGCTGTGGCAGAGACGCCTTGAGTACCATTGGATGGGTACTTCTGAAATACTGTTACTTGTTTTTGTTTTTTTTTAAATTTACATTATTGAAGTATAGTTGATTTACAATGTTGTGTTGATTTCTGCTGTGTGGCAGAGTGATTCACTTATACATAGATATTCATTCTTTTTCATATTCTTTTCTATTAAGGTTTATCATAGGATATTGAATATAGTTCCCTGTGCTATACAGTAGGACCTTGCTGTTTGTCCATCCTACATATACCAGTTTGCATCTGCTAACCCCAAACTCCCCGTCCTTCCCTCCCCCACCCCGCTCTGCCTCGGCAACCACCAGTCTGTTCTCTATGTCTGTGAGTCTGTTTCGGATTTGTGGATAGGTTCATTTGTGTTGTATTTTAGGTTCCACATGTAAGTGATATCATATGTTATTTGTCTGAAAGACTGTTATTTGTGATTATTTTTATTTTTAAGTGGGCACCACATGTAAACAGAATTAGTACCACCAGGTCAGAAGTGTCATGAGGTCAGGGTCTATTTTTTAATCATCTGTTTCCTGACAATACCCAACAGTATTTTGTCCACTGCAGCTAACATTTGTTATTTACTGCACTCGGCGTTTAAAACTTAATTAATCCTCAACTGTAACAACAGCCTTTCTGAATACTTATGCACTGTCCCCTTTTCTAAGCTCTTTGCATGCATTCATTCATCTACTCTACTCAACAGCCCTATGAGTTGAGTTTTTATTATTATCTCCATCTTATGGGTTAAGAAACTGAGGCACAGATTGGTTCAGTTATGTACCAAGGGCTCACAGCTGGTAACTGGTAGAGCCAGGCTTCAAGAAATTTGGGCTCAGAGGCTGTTTCCTTATCACCTACCCAGTGCTTCTCAAATTTTAACGCATGTAGAAATCACCTGGGGATCTTGTTAAAAATGCAGATTCTGGCTCACTAGACCTGGGGTAGGACCCAAGATTTTGCATTTCGAACAAGCTTTCAGGTGGTGTCGATGCTATAGGTTCATAGTCCACGTTTTGAGTAGCAAGGACAAGCCGTGTGAGATCGTTTCTATTTCCGTCCCCACTTTCAGGTGAGTACTCTGAGGCTCAGAGAGGAGAGTGGTTTCACCAGCTTCTCGCAGAAAATACACAGTGAAGCTATAATTAGAATTCATGCAATGGGGTCTCAAAGGTGGTGGTTTAACCAATATGCTTGGGTCCTTGGTATACCGCTACTGAGTGAGTAAGTAAAGGTATAACTTGCACTCAGTAAAATACACCCATAAGTAAGCATTGGGTGCTGGGTCTAACAGATCACCACTGTGTAGCCAGAGGTTGGAATATAATGAATAGAACCCAGGTAATCACATATCTTTCGTCGGTACTTTTTACATCTTGGAACTGAATCCACTGTCAGCTTTTATCTTGACCAAATTTTCTTCTCATGGCCTAAGCAGGTCCTTGCACCTTTGCTGTTGATAGAACATAAATGAAACAGCTCAGCAAGTATTCGTTGGGGTTACCTTTCCGTGTGTCTGTTGCTTTGGAAAAAGTGGCACAGATCTGGCATCCTGCTGACGTGAATATTTCTTACTAAACTGAACAGCAGTATCAGTAGATGTAGAAGCAATATTCATTTGGAAATAATGCCACTATTTAAGCTTTTGTCATCAGCAAATAGATTGTTTTCCACTTTTTGGAGGAAAGAAAATATTTCCACGAATAGCCTTGACCCCTGCCCCCAATTGCACAGGAGGCCCAGTTCAATTGTGCGGTGGATGAGATTCAAGCTCTCATCGGCCACTCTGTCCTGATAATAGAGATTTACTCCCTGAGGGGCCTCCTGAGAGCAAGGCCATCGGAACAAAATAAGAATGAAATTTCATGTTCCTTGCAACAATTCAACAGTTATAGGTTCCGGGAAGAGCTCTCTGTGCACTCCCACCACCCTGGACAATGTTTTCCAGCTAGATAATGCATCCAGTCAGCCCTACGTATCCGTGGGCTCCATGTCTGCTGATAAGGAGGGCTGACTGTCGGTAAGGGACTTGAGCATCCTCGGATTTTGGTAGCTGTGGGAGGTCCTGGAATCAATTCCCTGTGAATAGCGAGGGATGACTGTATATGTGACAAAGAGGCTTTGCCTGGAAGAAAATTTATTTACTTATTAGGTTATTTTAAGAGGCACTTCTTGGCTCAGAACTGGAGGGAACAAACTGTGTAATAGAAAATATGTGACTTATAAAAAATATGTGATTTCATGCAACAGAAATAAGGGGTGAAATCCCAGCATCTCTACATTGTAATGGGGTCCAGTGTTAAGCAAAGGACTCTCGGCTGTATTTTATTGACTAGAATTCTGAAGCTGTTATTCTGTCTGCAGAAATGTCAGTTGAGGTACTAGTTGTCTCATATTAGTCACTGCTGGGAATGAGAAATTAGACCGGAAGATTAGCGGCTGTATTCACTTCACTCACTCACTCACTCACTCACTCATTCATTCATTCATTCATTTCATTCAGTTGCTCAATACAAGTTGTTGAGTGCCACTGTGTTAGGTACTCTGAAGGTCCCAAGGGACATAAAACATGGTGCCTGCCCTCAAGGCGTTCACAGAATTACTGAGGATACTGTACAAAAAGGAAAGAGGTTAACAGCAAGAGCTAGTGTGTGACAAGGATAATACAAAAGGTACACAGTGTCATAGAGCAGTGTTTCCTCAAAGAATGGCCCTGGACTGTGCATCAGCATCATCTGGGAGCTTGTTTGAGATACAGTTCTTGGGCCCCACCCCACGCCCACTGAATCAGAACCTCTGTGGTTGGGACCCAGGGATCTGTATTTTAAGCAAGATCCTAAGGTAATTTGTAGGCACATTGAAGTTTTAGAAGCACTGTTTTAGAAGATCACTTGTATCCGAGGAAGAACACTCTAAGGTCTTGTCCTCAAGGGTCTGCAATTTAAAGGAAAAAGTGCAATTTGAATATGAATAATCGAATGTGATAAGAAGGAACATTAACAGATGTGACTGTGGGAGCAAAGAGGGACGGGCGGTAGCAAAATTTTGCTTGACGGCAGGTGGGGAAATCTGCTTCCTGGAGAGGGCCTCGGAGGATAGGAAACGTATTGGCTAGGCAGGCCCTGGGCTGTCACTCACAAAACCTGACTGAGAGTGAGTTAAGGAAGAGGGGTGGTTCTTTCTTACAGAAGAAGTAGCCTGGAGGTAGGTGGCCTCCAGCGCTGATTCAGGTACGGAAGGATGTCTGCCCTCTTTTTTTTTTCCCGCTTAGGGTCACAAGATGACTGTGGCAAGCTAGGAATCCCATCCTCACCCTACTGTATTCAGATGTAAGACGCAGAGGGCCCTAGGGCCAAAGGATTCTCCTTCTGCTTTCTTATCAAGGAGGCAGCTGTTTCCTAGAGGCCTCCTAGCAAACTCGCCCCTCGCCTTATTGACTGGGACTGGGGCATATGACCACAAGGGGCTGGTCTACCCTCCAGGGCTTCTAGGAATCCTAACCCAATACTTATGTCGAATTGGGCTTGTTTCAAGCAGGGAATAAGTATTTGTAAGTGGCAGAGCTTTGGAGTAATCCACCAACACCGTATGGCACAGGAGGACTTCAGTGGGTGAAATCAGGAGTAAGGGCGTTCCCGGGAGAGGGAGAGGCATTAACAAAAGCACGGAGAGTGGAGGGTGTGTGAAGAATAGTTACCAGATGAGTTTGACTGAAGCGTAGGGGTCTTACAAAGGAATTTCCAGACATTTATTTTTATTCTGTGGAAGCCCAATTCACAGAGGAGAGGAGAGCATAGCTGCTTTGATCAGAAGTAGGATGGGAGGCCTGGAGCTGGCCTGCTCAGCCTCTGGCCTACCCCAGCTGAAAGAGGGCTGCTGCTGCTTCCCGCCCCCCCCCCAGTTTTATTGAGATATAATTGACATACAGCACTGTTTGAGGTATCCAGCATAATGATTAGATTTACATATATTGTGAAATGAATACCACCATAGGTTTAGTTAACATCCATCACCTCGTATAGTTACCAAAAAAAAAAAAATTGTTTCCTTGTGATGAGAACTTTTGGGATTCTCCTCTCGTAGAAACTTTCAAATATACCATACGGCGGTGTTAACTATAGTCACTGTGTTGTACCAAAAGGGCCTCTTGAAGGCCAGACTGAAAAACGATCCCCCAGGCCCCGCTCCTTTGACCCTGCCACGCCCGAGGTTCCTTGGGGCCCCCTCCTCGCAGGAGACCATGAGGTACAATTAGCAAGGTCCCTCATCTGGCCTCAAACTGGAACTTCACAGCTATGTATGGGAAATATAATGATCCAGCCTGGGTCCACGTGCTTGTTTTTTTTGGGGGGGGTTTGTTTGTTTGTTTTGCGGTACACGGGCCTCTCACTGTTGTGGCCTCTCCCGTTGCGGAGCACAGGCTCCGGACGCGCAGGCTCAGCGGCCATGGCTCACGGGCCCAGCCGCTCCGCGGCATGTGGGATCTTCCCAGACCAGGGCACGAACCCGCGTCCCCTGCATCGGCAGGCAGACTCAACCACTGCACCACCAGGGAAGCCCACACGTGCTTGTTTTTATGGTGGTGGACGTTGAAAATGCCACATTGGGCCCCGCACCTCTCAATTCTCTTCCTGACCCTGAATCACTAAAACAGGAATTGAGGAGAGCCTCGTGAGGAAACGGCCAGAGGAAGGGGAGCTGTGTTCCTTGTGGGAAGTGGCTTGCCTCCTCGCCTCCTGCCCTCACCAGCCTGTATTAGTTTCCCAGGGCTGATATAACAAAATGCCACAAACTTGGTGGCTTAAACCACAGAAATGTATTGTCTCACCATTCTGGAGGTCAGAAGTCCAAGACCAAGGTGTGGGCAGGACTGGGTCCTTCTGAGGACTGAGAAGGAGAGTCTGTTCCAGGCCTCTCCCCTAGCTCCTGGTGGTTTCCTGGCAGTCTTTGGCGCTCCCTGGCTTGTGGATCTCTGCCTTCATCTTCACGTGGCGTATTCCCTCTATGCCTTCACGTTGTCTTCCCTGTGTGTGTGTCCATCTGTGAATTTCCACTTTTTAAAAACATTTTATTGGAGTCGAGTTGATTTAGAATGTTGTGTTAGTTTCAGGTGTACAGCAACGTGATTCAGTTATACGCGTACATATACTCATTCCTTTTCAGATTCTTTTCCCATATAGGCTATTACAGAGCACCGAGTAGAGTTCCCTGTGCTATACAGTAGGTTCTTGTTGGGTATCTATTTTATGTATAGTAGTGTGTGTATGTTAATCCCAACCTCCTAATTTATCCCTCCCCCCCAACATTTCCCCTTTGGTAACCATAAGTTTGTTTTTGAAATCTGTGGGTCTGTTTCTGTTTTGTAAATCACTTCATTTATATCATTTTTTTAAATTAGATTCTACATATGAGTGATACCGTATATTGGTCTTTCTCTGTCTGACTTACTTTTGCTTAGTATGAAAACCTCTAGGTCCATCCATGTTGCTGCAGTTGGCATTATTTCATTCTTTTTATGGCTGAGTAGTATTCCACTGTGTATATATGCCACATCTTCTTGATCCATTCCTCTGTTGATGGACATTTATGTTGCTTCCATGTCTTGGCTATTGTGAATAGTGCTTCAATGACGAGTTTCCACTTTTTATAAGGACACAGTCACATGGGATTAAAGCCCACCGTAATGACCTCAACTTAACCATCAATTTCTAAATAAGGTCACACCCACGGGTATTGGAGGTTAGGACTTCAACATCTCTTTTTTGGAGCAATATAATTTAGTCCATAACACATCCCATATTCCAAACCCCCACTTCCCTTTCTCTGGATCCTTCCCCTCCCACTCTTGTTCCCAGTGGTCACAGTCTAGTCACTTAACTCTTACACCAGTGGAATTTAGTGGGGGAACGTGGGTGATTTCAAGGAATATTTCAACCTGACTATTCTGTTTGAAGGGATGATTGTGTAGAATAGTGTATTAAAAGAAACTCTGGACTAAATTATATACCCATATTCAATCTTGTGCATGGGACCCTAAGTTTGAAGAAATAAGAATGGAATCAAAAGACTGAATAATAATTATTATAATTTTACCACTATTATCATTTGTATAGCGCTTTCACACAGACTCTCATTTGGAAACACGTTCCTTTTTTTGCCAGTGGTCAAGATCCCTTGTTCCCATCCCCTTTTACCTCATAATAAGTTCTCCTTGAGGATGTTTTCTGACAGGATTGTCTGCAGAAAACCCTTTACTTAGAGATGTAACCGGATCTTCCTAAATTTAGCAGAGTTCATGCCACACTGAGCTGAAACCCAAGTAAGGGAAGATGGAGAGAGACAGTAAATGAGACACTGAAGAAATGTGAAATAGAATTTATAGAAAAACACCTTTTTTTTTTTTGGTAAGGGCACTGACAAAGGTGGGGTCAAAATTTGGTTGAGCCAAGTTATTTTAGGTTATATGGTCCTAATTTGGTGACATGCTTTATTTTTTAAACTTGGAAACTTGCTAATTAAATACTAGTTACTAGTGACGAAAATCTGCCCTTGATCAAGGAAGCAAAAAGGGGAAGTTACGACACTGGCTTTGGTCTCTCCACTTTCTTGCATTTGACCAGTTGTCAGATGTTATGATCATTTCCTGTTACTCAGTGGAAATTTCCTCTTACCCCATTTTCTCTGCAAATGAAAAACAGCTGCACAAAACCTCCATTCAGCCCTCCCTGTACTCAGAGATTCTTATTCATGTCATCACGTCTTCTCTCTCCTTTATCCCAGTCCATCAACAAGCTCCATTCATTTCTCCTCATCAGAGCACTTGACGAGTGACACCAAACCATTGCTTACACTGTCATGCCTACCTAGAATGCTTTTCCTTCTGAATATTCTGCCAAAATCTCTCCTTTCTTCATTGAATACTTAGCCGAGGAAAGAGTTCTGGAGCACATCTAGGAAGGCATAAAATGGGGAAGCCCCCAGAAAGGCAGGTAAACACATCCTGAGGTGACACAGCTTGGCTTCCTCATCTCTCCCTGTAGCCCTCCTAATTGGTCATGCCTCAAGTGCTCATTGTTATCGACCAGTTGGGGTTTTCTGGATCTCTACTTTCCTAAAACCCAGCTAACTTCTAGGATGAAATGCAGTGTGTGGGAGTCTCCAGAGAAAGAGGGCCCAAGGCGAAAGAGCAGGTAACTCTTGAGGTCTCAGACATGGGAAGACAACTACAACCAACAGGGCACACTTGGAGGTTTGGGTACCACTTGGCTGCTGAAGGATGAAACCTCTCCTAAAGAAGAAAAGGAGGCAGATATTCAGACCTGTGATAGAGTCAGTGAATTTCATCTACCCAGTTCCTATCAGGTCCAGGGAAACAGGGACCAGCTCCAGAGTCTGTGTGGTCTTACAGAAGCTGGGGCAAGTTGCAGAGAAGTTCCAAGGACTTAAGTCCAGTGTAGCCTGGATTTGGGTACCACTGGAACACAAACTCTTCCCTGCCCATGCAGTTCTTAATTGCTGGTGGCCCCACGTCCAGAACCAGAGATCCCAGCATGCCTATGGCCATTTTGCATCCAAGTGCCACAGGGCACTTGCAAATGGGGCCAAGACTGTAGAACTAACCATGAGACTATGGCCAGGACTGAGGAGTTCAGCTATATTCTTCAACACCTTCACACCCTTGATAGCAACTGTTGAAAACTGATAAATGAGATCTTGTCTCCAGTACAGTCATTTGGATCCTTGGCTGTCCTTTAATGTTGAACCCCACATGCCCGACTTAAAGGAGTGTCGTTGCCAGAGACGCTTGAGATGCCCTTGCCATCACACGAGTTCTTCTAGAGCACTCCTGGAATGACCTAAAAGGACCGGTGAAGTGGCACCGACCCTTAGCTTACAACTTCTCGACGCTGATTCCCACAGATCACATCCTAGTTTCTGTCACATCAATAGCTCCCCTGTCTCATTTAAATTCAAATGAAGAAAATCTTAATACAAGATTTCATCGTTTCCAGATTGGACCAGGCCGGCTTTGGGTATCTCAGTAACAAGTACCTTTGTCCTTTTCAGTCCATTATTTTGCTCCTGAGGCAGTGTCTACAGCTCTGGTGGGTAGTACAGTATTTGTGTAGCCCTGCCCCTTTTGTCGAATTACACATACTTTGAGGTCATGCACTGTGTCTTTTATTAGTTTTTCAGATTCTACGCAGAGCTTGACACAGTATTTGCCGGACACAGACATACTATTGCATAACATGTAAATTCAAGGTGTTTGGTTGATTCTGAAGAAGATCAATTATGTAGTCTTTCTCTAGCTGTAGGCATTAAGTTCCAGAAAACCCAGAGGCTAAAGGAAATCCTGGTTGAAGGTCATCTTTACGGCAGAGGGTAAGGGTGGGTGGATCAGTGGGAACCCATTACAGATATTTTCACATTCACTGAAACAAAACATTAAAACCGGCATTCTAAATAGACTATTAATAACATTTTATCACCTGCAGTTAGTATTTGGTGATTTTTTTTTTAATTTTCCTCAGCTCGCCTGAGAATTATGTCTTCTCTCCAATTGCAAGAAAATGATTTGCTTTCTTGCAGAAAATATTCGTGTGTGAAAAGCCGGTTTTGGCCTGTGTCTGGTCCTATGTCCAGCATTTCAGTCCTTCTGATTTTAGGACTTGAACTTGCTGACCTTGAACTTCAAGTGGTCCACCTTAGCGAGCCACCGTATCCCAGGGATGTGGAGGCCCTTGGAAGCTTGAGATGGAAAAAGCTCTGTTGGGGTGGATCTAGCTCAGCTTCTGCCCCCAGCCCCTTAACTGGTGGGATCCCTTCGCCCCCCCACCCCCACAAGCCCAAGCCAGAGCACCTTCCATCAGCTCCTCTCACACGCATCTCTCTCCGGTGCCCCCAAGGAGAGTTTCCAGTTCTGAGGTCAAGGCTGATCTCATCTTCCTTTGTCTTTCCCAAGACATCATTGCCAGAGCCCCTGCTGCTCTTCGCCATCTGTTTTACCTCCTAATTCTCAGCTCCCTCTTTATTCTAAGAGCCACACCCCTCCCAGGATGGACCTCCCACATGGCATCTCACCAGTTCTTAGGGTGGTGAAAAGGTGTTAGGATTGTATGTACGTGAGAGGGGAACTCAAGTTGGGGAGAAATTTGGGTACTCCTCATGCCTTTTTACCCACCTGCATACTTTTACCCTTAGGCACAGCTTATGTTCCAAATCCCGTGTGAAGCCTTCTCCAGCCCTCCAACTGCCAATACGCTTTGTCTCCAGTCCTGCGCCAAGTGAAGGCCTAATTCTCTCCCAGCAATGAAACTGTACATTCCCATCAGGCATGACCGTATCACATCCAACTGCACTGTTTCTCCTTCGCTTCTTTTGAGGATGTAAAAAACGCACTAACCACCTCTTCGTTGACTGATGGATAACAAGGTACCATACAAAGTGGCACCTTTTGATCTGCAGTTTTGGGGGCATGGAGTGTGGTTTCCTTAACCAGGTACAGTTCAGTTCTTCCTGAGAACGCAACTACCCTGCATTTACCTCCATGAAAGCCTAGCATACTTATTTCTACTTTATTTTAAGGAGAGAATGAATGTTATGGGGGTTTTCCCCCTGATTTAACTGAAGTGACAGCTTAGAAATTTCATAATGGCTCAGTGCCTAAGAAACACTTCAATTCTCCCTGGACCAGTCATACCACAGTGGTAACGTGAGGGTCTTGTTCCTTCCACCTCTCTGCAGTAGAAGTTGAGCCATGACGATAATGCAGACATTATCTTTCATGTGTCCTCAGAGTTATGTAAATGACCCCACCTTCCTTACTGACTGAAAAACTGTCATTAGTTTGCTTTTCAGGTCATTCTCTGTCTACTGAATGAAATTCAATAGTCCTTGGGAATTCAACCTTCTGCAGTCTAATCACTAGATCAAAAAAAAAAAAAAGGTTATCCTTTTAAATGCATCCGTTTTTCTAGAGTAATAGAAAGGCAGTTAGGTTTTGTTTTTGTTTTTCCTGTATACCTTTAGGGACTGTTCAGTTTTTACTTTTATTAACTAGATTTTCATTTTTAACAGTATTGCATGTACTTGGTAAACACACACATCCAAGTGTACGAAGGGTACACATAGGGCCCTCCGTATCTGCAGGTTTCTCGTCCACGGATTTGCAGATCGGTTGGTTGTATCCGGGGATGGGAAACCCAGGGATACAGAGGGCCGACTGTATTTTTTGTACTACACCATTTTATATAAGGATCTTGAGCATCTGAGGATTTTGGTATCTGTGGGGTCCTGGAACCGGTCTGCTGCAGATACGAGGGACGACTACATAAAATGAGAAGTTAGTCCTCCTCTCACCTCAGATTCTCAGGCTCCAGTTATCCCCATGAGTGAACAGTTTTACCTGTTCCTTGTAAATCTTCCCAGGAATATTTTAACATTCCACCACACACATGCACGTGTGAGTGGAACATGCTACAAACACTGTTATACTCTCTACTTTTTTTTTAATCCAACCAGATAAGTTGGAGAACTTTCCATATCAGCACACATAGATCTACTTTATACCTTTCATTACTGAATAATATTTCATTGAGTGGGTGGTACCACACTTCATTTAACTAGTACCCTGGTAACAGGCATTTTGGTTGTTTCTAGTCTCTTGCCATTGTATATAACACTGCAGTGCATTATACATATATCTTCGTACACCTGGAAATGAATATTTGTTGAAATTGCTAAGACAATTTTTGATCAGTGTTGTGAAGTTCCTTCCCAAGTGGCAACACCTATTTACTTTCCCCCTTAAGAGTGTATGAGTGTTTCCCCACAAGTTGCCTGTGCTACAAATTTTACTTACCCGTTTCTGCCCCTCTGCTAGATTAAACATGGTCTTTAATTTTAATTTGCATTTCTCTAATTATGTGCAAAGATGATCTTTGCATAAGTTTTATTAAGTTTTTTTGCATATCATTATATGCAGATTCTTTGTTCATGTCCTTTTCCTTTTTCCTTTGAATTGTTACTCTTTCTCTGACTGGTTTGTGAAATTTTAAATGTTAATATCGTCTGTCATATATTTTGCCAACATATGTAAAATCATTCCTAATGTGTGTTCTTCTGCAACTTTTCTGATTACTTTTTAAATGTTGTCTAAATATTTTATCCATCTGGAAATTATTTTATTATACTAAATGATTGTGAGTTCCGTAGGAATAGAGACCAAGTTTTAAATTAGCCGTTGTATACCTCATATCTCACACATTATTTTAGTACCAGTTGTGGCCAAGATACAATGGGTAGCACATTTCTGGCATTTTCTTTGCTCTTTTTACCAACTTTCTCTCAAAAGATTCTCTGACCTGAAGTTTGGGAGGGATAAGCCATACCATACCACACTTGACTGAAGTAGCAGCAGTTGGGCAACAGCGGTGGAGGTGATGGTAATGGTTAAGGAGTCGACCTCCACCCTGACCTCCATCACTTCCTCCTCATGATGGGCCTTGGGTAGCACCCAGAAGTGTATCGCCCCACATTCAGCACTTTCCTGGCACTCCCATGTGAGATTTGGTCACCTTCAACTGTCTCTGAGTGGAAGAAAACTCACAGTACTGTATACCAGTCAAACTGAGGGCAGTGGGGAGAGGGGGATGTCCTAGAAGATTCTTTGGAATGTGCTTTGACTAAGGTAGCTACATGCACTGCCATGTGCGGACTCCCCTGGGTGGTTATGCATCGGAGCTTACCTCTACCATTAGTTTGGAGTCTGGAATTGATAGCAAGGTGGGGCTGAGTGAACTTCAAAATATTGTTACCATTTTAAAATTTCTTATAAACACCCCTAAATCTCAGTGGCTTACAATGACAAACATTTATTTTTCCTCACTCCTGGGGCAGCTCCGTGTGGGTTCAAGTTGGCTCCATGTGTGTCCTCGTTCTCCTTGGGCTGTCAGTTACCTGGAGGATGTTCTCATGGCAAGTGCAAAAGGACGGGCCAACTCACATTACCATATTGAGCTCACTAAGGTCAAGTTGAAGGGATTTCCAAGTAGCTTCTGCCTACCTCTGATAGAACACAATATAGGGAACTGGTGAAGATAATGGACATTGGAGCCTGACAACACTGGGACGGCAGACACTGTTGAACGCCTGCTGAAAAACTGTCTCCTCTTCCTTCCATGCTGGTGGACACTAGTCCCCACAGTACGGGCTTATAACGCCAGATACTTTTCTAGCCTCTCTTGCAGCTGTAGGTAGACATGTTACACAGTTTTGGCCAATGAGACATCAGGAGAACCCTGCTGGGTGCCCATGGGAAATTATTTTCCTATTTGAGTAATCCACTTAATTCCTCAACTCCTCGATATTCTTATCTGCAAGTTGGGGCTAGATATATTTCACAGTGTTGTTGTATTAGTCCGATTCGCTTTGTAACAAACAATCCCACATCTCGGTAACTTACAATAACTAACATAGGTTGATTTTTCTTGCTAATGGTCTGCAGGTTATCTGGAGGGGGTGGGGTGGCTCTGCTTCAGGCCGTGAGTAGGGTTTAGCCCCACTTCATGTGTTTCAGAACAAGACAAACTATGCAAGCATGTTTAAAGCTTCTACTTATGTCACTAACATTCCTCTGACCAAAGCAGTTCACATGGCCAAGACCATCAATAAATAAGGCAGCAAAGTATGCTGTGCTCACAATGGGAAGTGCTGCAGTTATGTGACAAAGGTGTGGGTGTATAATCCTGTAAGAGTAGAATGAAGATTTAGAATAAGAATCCAACCTCTCGCACTTGCTAGACGTGTGAGCATCAACAAATCACTAGCTTCTTAGAACCTTCGTTTCCTCATCTTCCAGATGGCACAGGGCTCTTTGCTCTGGATTGGTATGAAGATTAAACACAGACCATAGGTGGCCCTCCCCTGCCCCCACAACCAAATTCTGATTGTTCCCTAATGAGTTCCTCCCCCGAGTCAGGTGTGGCGTGTGATTTAATGTTGGCTTCCCCTGAGGTAGATGAGTGGATTGAGAAGTCAACATCAAGGCTCCCTGCGGGAGGAGGCAATCCGTTTATTCACTGAACACCTGAAACCATCATTTCAAGGTCATTGTCATGCTTTCATGCTTCAATAAACCGTAACTTTTTTTTTCTTTTTTTGGCACATGACACTTAATTCAGTCTGACAAGAGCATACAAACACTGGTATTTTAGGATTGATGCTTGGCTGTTTCATAGGCTCCCTCTGCTGGAGTAAAACATCAGGTTTTGTCCTCAAGACTTGAACATCCTTTCCCTTTAATTGAAAGCAAATGTAATCAAAAATTTGCTGCATGGCTAGACTGGCTTTTCACACAGTGTTTCTGCTGCCACATCCTAAATTTCCCTGCCACAGAGCTGTAATACCAACCGGCACTCTTGCCTTTTCAAAACAGAGCCTTACCAAAGAGACTGACTTTAAAGAATTTGCCAGAATTGTGAATTGTTAATAATAAGCAGGTTCTTGTTTCCTGTGAGTCATGCCCTTGCTACTTCAATTCTGACCTTCTCAGTTTTAGGACATCTGGGAGTATTATGGGAAGGCTGTGACAGGCCTATTTAGAGGCTAAAAGGAAATTAGCCTGAGTCACCAGGTTTGTTATGTTATGGAGGTAGACTATGATTTTGTGTAGAAAAAGTGAGGATTGCTGCAAAGCCAGCACTGGCCCCTGCCAGGGGCGGGAGCCACCCTTTCTCAGGACACACATGTTTCCAGGGCCATCCAGAGGAGATTTCATGTGAATTTATTTTTTTTTATAAAGCCACTGTTCACTGCTTAATGTTTATGGAGTTCCACTTTATTTCTGGCTTGGCAGGGTGCCAAATATGTCATCTTCTCCTTTTTCACTTCTCTATCTTTTGGGAGTCACGTTTTGGATTTAAATGACTTAGAAGGGTATTCAGTGAATTGTGAATCAGTGGACTCAAAGAAGCTTCTGTGTGATGGTATTTAGAGTAGAGGGGAATCTCACAGTAATGCTGACTCCAAGGTATGTGTGGTAGTGTTGGCACCTCCATTTCTGCCACAGCCAAAACCAGTCTCCTCCGACAGTTCTGGAGCTCCAAGTATGGTCTGAACCAGCACCACTGGCATCACCTGTGAACTTGTTAGAAATGCAGAAAATTCAGGCCTCACTCCAGACCTACTGAATCTGACTCTACACGTTCACAAGACCCGCAGGGAATCCAGATGCATGTTAAAATGCAAGAAGCGTTGGTCTGGAGTAAGGGGAATCACACAGTAATGCCAAGCCTGAGGTACGTGAGAGAGTGCGGGCACCTCAGAAGCTGCCATGGGCAGGAACACCTTACTCCTGCCCTCATCTGAGGTCTGTGACTAACACCCATGGGCCCAGGGCCAGCTCCACCCATCAGCTTTATAATGCCAGGCAATGAGCCCATAATCCCTGCCCAGCAATCAGTGTTTAACGTTCCTTGTTGACTGGCGCTTGCCAACTTTGACCTCGTGGACTCTGACTTCCTGGGCCTATACCTGTCTGCTCTCCACCGACTTAGCTGACTCAGATGACTCCCGGAGTCTATTTAACAGCTGGTCTTCTTTGGCCCAGATGCCTAAGTTCTGGTCCTGTCCAGCTGGGATGTAGCCAGGCCTAAGCGATGACACACCTTACTGTTGAGACAGTATTAAAAGAGCTTGTGTATGTTCAGCAACTCAAGCCTTAAATTAGTCGTAACTTAAAAAGTCTCAGACGATGGAAATTCAAGTTGAAGTAGCTTAATTCTAAAAGGGTAGAGGTGGGCACCAGTATGGATCAAATATCATGACATCACTTCTGGGAGCTTTCTGCCCCCAATACATAAGTTGAATCTGATCATGAGGAACACTGTACACATCCAGATGGAGGGCATCCTATAAAATAAATTGCCCGTACTCTTCCAAAATGTAAAAGTCAAGAAAGACAAAGGCAGGCTGAGGGTCTGTTCTAGATTAATGAAGTCTAAAGGGCATGACAGCTAAATGCAATGCGTGGTTCTGGATTGGATCCTATAACAGAAAACACACACACATACACACACACACATATATATGTATATGTATGTGTGTGTGTGTGTGTGTGTGTGTGTGTGTATGTATCTTTCAGGGGCATTAGTGGGATTATTGGAAAATTTTAAATATGGACTATAGATTACATAATAATATTTGTATCAATGTTGAATTTCCTGATTTTTGATAATTACACTGTAGTTAGGTAAGAGGATGTCCTTGTTTGTAAGAAATATACACTGAAGTATTTGGGGGTAAAGGGGCATCCTGTCTGCAACTTACTCTAAAATTCCCCCTTCGAAAATAAGCAATGATAAAGCAAATGTGACAAAATGTTAACAAAAGATGACTATGGGTAAATGGTATATGGGAAATTTTGCATCATTCTTAGAATCCTTTGGAATTCTATACTGAACATTTACAAAAATAAAATTAAAAGGGAGTTTTATTAACAGAATCCTGGGGAACTTCACAGAATTAAATGAAGAGATGTCAGACTCAGGGCAGCATGGGGACCTTGGGAACTTGAAGTGAAGCCACCAGAGCAAACTCTGACCTTGGTAAATTTCTTTAACGAAATGATAGAAACCTGGAAATTTAGAGCAAGAAAGGGCTCTTAAGGTCCTCTCATGCCTCCATTTCATGGATGAAAAAACTGAGATCCAGACAGCAAAAGTGATTTGCCCGGGGAATCACAGATAATTACTTCAGTTTCCAGCTGTAGAGGTTTAGAATTCCTCTTCATATTGGTTTATAAATGGATCCCCAAAGTTTATTCTTTTCCTTAAACTTTGAAGTTAGGATATGAGTTGAAGTAAGAAGAAGATTAACATATATAAGTATGCAGTAACATAAATGTAGGTTTTATGAACAATTATCTAAACAAGATTCCCCCCCCATGATTAACATGGTTCTCCCCCAATTTTGTCATTCAATGTATATATGATAAATACAATATTTCAACATAAAAAGCAGTGTCATTGTCTTTGAAGACAATTCTATTTGTATGTGAAAATCAGCTAGAAGATTTGAATTTCTCCACTCGCCCTGTGGGTAGGTACATTCTGTCCTTTCCCATGCCCCTTTCTCACCTCATAGAATACATTGTCTGTCGGTGGAAAGGTAAAGCTAATCGACACTTGATTCTTGGAGATGTCCCTAGTGGTTTGGAGAGACTGTGATTGCCGACCATTTAGAAAGCGTAATATCAGGCATGTAGGGACTCCTAGAAGTCATCTAGTCCCACCCATTCCTCTGAAAGGTGAGCCTGCCTGCGGTTGGCTGCTCACTCTCACCTCAACTCCTACACCTGTTTCACACTAAGGAGCAGATTTAAAACGGAATAGGATCTATTTGCATATACCGAAATAATTATCTTTGAGATCACTTCTGAAATAGTATAATTAGAGAAAGCAGAGCTCCTTTAACCATGCTTCCTATAATCCTGTATTGTCTTTTGGTGTCGAAAAGGCATTTGTGTAGCGCTTGGACCGTTAGACTGGGAGCTGATAAACCTGCCTTGACCAATTACGTGCCTTGACAGCTTTTGAGAGAGAATGCAAATCCTAGCCAAAGGATCCTAGATGGTGGAGTGCAAAATCGAGTGGCTTAGCGTCTGGTGAGAAGCAGTGAATTTTTTTAAAAAAGGAGTTAAGTGTGCTTTCCATCACCTGTGTTCAGACATGATCATGAATGGCTAACATAAATTTTTCAGAGAATGTGGATTCCTATAGTTCATTCGGGTGCCAGACACTGCTGCCTGCCAGATATTCATTTTCCACGTTGTCTTTACTAACAAAAGCCTAATCTTGTTTGGCATAGCAATGTTCTCAGATAATTATTTGGTTTTCCAACTTCTCTGTCAGGGTGGCTGTGTCAAACAGTACTAGCTAATGACTTGTCAATATAAGTCTGCTCGGGAGTTTGGGGAAACCTTTTGCTTTCCTGAGAAAACGAACATGACTGGCGCTGGCTTCCGCATTTCTTCCTGCCTTGAATATAAACATGACGCCTGGAGTTACAGCAGCCATTTTGTGCCTATGGGCCAATATGAGGGAAGGAAGAGAGAATTGTGACATCCTGGCTGTGACATCACAAACCAGTAAACATTATCAGCAGTCAGCCACTTCTAGACTTTCTTTAATGTGAGAAAATAACCTTTTATTTGATTAAGCCACTGGAAGTCGGATTTTCTAGTAGTTTAAGAGTGTAGTAGACCCTTTTAGGGAAGTCTGCCTAGCTCAGAATAATCCCAGTTCTTTGTGAAACACCATCCTCCTCCCTCTCTGGGTGGATTTTTGCACCCATATTGATGCAGTTGGGGTGAATGCACCTGACCGAGGCTGAGCCAATCAGATTCTGTCTCAGGGATTTGAAATTAGGTTTCAGAGGTTCTAGTTGATTCTGAAGTGTGACTAAACCTGAGGGACACTATAAGACTTGCAAGCTGGTGTGTATCATGGTGTGATGGAGGTCACCTTCAGCCATAGAGAAGGAGAGAAAATGGGTCTGTAGAAGGTGAAAGGGAGAGACAGAGACCAGTGTCACCAAAAGAGAGAACACTGCCTGGGATCTGGCAGCTTTCTGGCTTCCAGTGTGACTCCCTTCTCAGCCCTGGCTGCCCTCAGGTCCCTAGCTTCCTTCCAGAGAACTGGGCAGCCCTGTGTGATTGGCAGGGTTGTGCCCTGCACAAGGGCACCTGGCCAAAACGGCGAGGGAAGTGAAATCCAGCCTCAGTGTTCTGGTCACTAAGCCTTGGCCTGGGGCTGCATCAGCCCAGAGGTAATGTGCCACTTTATGCAATTCATCTGCCCAGAAGGGAGACCACCTTTTTTTTTTTTTTTTTTTTTTTTTTTTTAATTTCACACAAGATTTAGGAAGGCCCTTCTTCAGGATACCTAGCAAAGTTGGTGTCTTCCAACCAAAGGACCTTGAAATTCAGACAAAATGTATTAATGAACAGCTAAACTATTTGTTCTATCATTTGATAGATAAGCTGTTCAATACCTTGATTTATTTTGCTTTTTAAAATTGAAGTATAGTTTACATATAGCAAAATGTATGAATCTTAAATGCATAGTTCAATGATTTCACTGTGACTCATATATTTATTACCCAGATTAAGAAAAAAAAATTTACATCATCCCAGAAAGTCCCTTTATCCTAGTTAGTACCACTTGCCTCACACACACACACACAAAAGATACTGGAGGAGGGACTCCCCTGGTGGTGCAGAGGTTAAGAATCTCCCTGCCAATGCAGGGGATTCGGGTTCGAGCCCTGGGCCGGGAAGATCCCACATGCCGCGGAGCAACTAAGCCCGTGCACCACAAGTACTGAGCCTGTGCTGTAGAGCCCGCGAGCCACAACTACTGAGCCTGTTCGCCTAGAGCCCGTGCTCCGCAACAAGAGAAGCCACCGCAATGAGAAGCCCGCGCACCGCAACGAAGAGTAGCCCCCACTCACCGCAACTAAAGAAAGCCCGCGCGCAGCAACAAAGACCCAACACAGCCAAAAATAATTATTATTTATTTATTTATTTATTTTTTTGCTGTACGTGGGCCTCTCACTGTTGTGGCCTCTCCCACTGCGGAGCGCAGGCTCAGCAGCCATGGCTCACGGGCCTAGCCGCTCCGCGGCATGTGGGATCTTCCCGGACCGGGGCACGAACCCGTGTCCCCTGCATCGGCAGGCGGACTCTCAACCACTGCGCCACCAGGGAAGCCCTAATTAATTAATTTTTTAAAAAAGATACTGGAGTTCACCACTCTTCTGATCTCTATCACCATAGCTTGATTTTGCCTATTCTTGACCTTCATATAAATGGAATCATATAGCAAGTACTCTTTTGTGCCTGGCTCCTTTAGTTCTGCATGTTCATGAGATCCACTCCCTGTTGTATGTATCAGTAATTTGTTCTCTTTATTGTTGAGTAATATTCCATTGTGTGAATATTCCAAATTTATTCATTCTCCTGTCGATGGACACTGAGGATGTTTCCAGGTCTCATGAATAAAGCTTATGAATTAAGCTGCTGTGGACATTCTTATACTAGTGGACCTAGCTACTTCTTTCCTTTGATGCTGATGTACTGTAGGAGAAGTCCAAGTTATACATCTTTCACAGTAAATCTATTTATCTCACATGCATTTATCACGTGGATCAGTTTTGTCTGGAGTTGTTCTGTCATCGTGTAGTTGGGAGACCTTATTCTGTAAGTGCCTCTTCATAACTAATTCTATATTTAATGTATCTCCCCGCTTTACATATTAAACATGGGGCTCCTCTCTCAGTATCATGGAGATACGTGCTTTTGAAAAATTGGTAAATGGTCAGTAGTATTTTGTGTCACAACTAATGAAGCAGATTTATAGAGATGGTTCCTGGCATCAAGCTTATAATTAAGAGTCTAGTCCGTGACCAGGAATAGCAACAGCACAGCTTACATGAACCACATAAGATTAAGCTGAGGTCCTTGTTCCAACCACCTGTGCTATTTGCAATACTAAATCATGCTGGATTTGCAATGTAAAGCAATGTCTGTGTCCCAGCATCCTGAGTGGGGCTTTTTTTTTAAAAAAGGTGAGTGTTCAGTCCTACCTCCTATAAAATCTTGGTATAGACTGGGAGCTCTGTTTTTAAACCTTTCCATGTAATTATCTGCTATAGCAACTGGCCAGCTGGCCATTTCTGTCCTATGTACATCCTTACACTTTTGGTGATTACTCTCAGTTGAACATCGGAGCCTGTGAATGGATTTCATCTCCTGTTAAATTTTCCCCAGGCAACCTGAGATGTGGCACACAATTTACTTAACACTGATTTCTTTATGAAGACAGCCCCATTAAAATAATAACAAATTATGGAAAGTGGCCGCATAAGACATATTGGGGGCAATAAAATATGGAGCACAATATGCATTTATTCAGACTGGAATGTCATCTCCACAATGGCAGAGGTTTTTCTTTTGTTGACAGACGTTCTCTGAGTGAGCTATAGTAGGGCTCGATTAACATTTACAGGACAAACCTCATATGAGACAAAGACCTTAGTTACTAATTTACGAGGTTGTAAATCCTGCTTTGCTTAGTACTGGTTATATAACCCGGTGGTTCACCCCAGCCTTTGTAAGGACCAGGACGAAGCCTCCCTAGCTGTGTTCATTCCACAGCAACCACGTGGAGCTTGTGGATACCGAAATCTAAGGAAGCGGCTTTGGGGAGTTTCGTGTCCTTAACAGAGCAAAGGTGTCGATTTACTTCACTCTTCTCTCCCCTTCAGCCACAGAGCCAGCTCCTCCTGAGACCCTCTCTTCTCCTCCTTCCCCTAGGCCTAAAATGAAAATTGAAAGCAGCCACAGAGACGCTTTTGTTCATCCTGGCTGCCTGGTCCCTAATGGGGTGGGGTGGGGGGAGGGTGGGGGGTGACCACTCCCTTCAGCGTACCTGCATGTCCAGGTCACCTCAAATCTCCTTTTTGGATATGTTGTTTATATAGAAAGCGATTCTTTCGGAATCTTATAACCTAGCTCTCCTAAAGACCCCTGGCTACAACTGTTTCCGAAAAGAAACCAGAAAACAAAAAAACAGAATCATTTTCCCTTCGAAGTTCCTGAAAGCACGGTGTCACCATAACGAAACTACTTTGGACAGGGTCACACAGAGGATTCCCTCCAATGCCTCAATGAATACAAGAGGAGGAAGGAAAGTTAGATACATACTTATAAACCATCATGAACCAGAAAGGTCTCAGGAAGTTACTTGGTCACCTACCTCATTTTACCAATGAAGACTGTGAAGGCAGAGAGGTTACATCACTTGTTCAGGGCCATATAATGACAAAGCCAGAAATTTCAAATTTCCTAGCCACGGTCACCCAGTCCACCCCACCACCCCAATAGGTTTAGGTTTTATTTTGCATGCAGAGAAGGTACTATTCAGGGCCTTAGCTTCCTTTAGCCCCAAGGAACACTTTTTTTTTTAATTGGAGTATAGTTGGCGTTACACTGCTGTGTCAGTTTCTGCAGTGCAGCAAAGTGAATCAGCCATACGTATACATATATCCCCTCTTTTTTGGATTTCCTTCCCATCTAGGTCACCACAGAGCACTGAGTAGAGTTCCCTGTGCTATACAGTAGGTTCTCATTAGTTATCTATTTTATACATAGTAGTGTATATATGTCAATCCCAATCTCCCATTTCATCCCACCCCCCCCCCCAGGAACACATTTATTAAAATGTATTTTAAGGTACTGGGGGAAAAAAGACAAAAAGATGTAAGCCGTTTTAAAGAATCTCTGCCTTCTCTCCCCCACTTGTGACCTTCAGGGCACCCATCAATCCCACAGGCCCATGGCAAAGAAACCCTCCTAGCTTATTTTGTCGAAAATATCTAGGTGAAAGAGTTATTGAGCCTTAAAATGTCACAAATGCTTCAGATATTGTTCTTCTAGGACCATTTTCGTGACTAGCTCTCTCAAGTGACAGGGCAGGTAGTACATAATACTGTCACTTAAGTTGAGGTGACAGCGGTTCCTGGTAAGGAAGATGATTGCTTCACAGCACTTGTTGCTGAGGCTCCCGCAAGTCTCCTCTCTGTCTCCCCAAATCGACTTTGAGGATTGGAGGACATACTGTCCTGGGGGCAGATTGGAGAGTGTCCCTTGTCCCTGACCTGGAGCAAGATAAGTGGAAGGAGTAGGAAGGTCACCCAGGGCGATGGCAGCGAGGCGACAGTGTGTTTGCCAGGCTTTGTCTCCGGGCTCTAGGATAGCACTTAACAAGAAAAATCGATCACAACCTTGTGAGTACAGCCCGCACTGAAAACTGCATTTGAATTTGTCCACTCAGGCAGTCAGCCTCACTTTAAAGAGCTCTGGAGCTAGAGGTTTCCATGGAAACAGAGAAATATGTGGGCAAAAATTGCTTTACAGGAAAATGAATACTAGCAGTGCTGTTAGGTTGGCACTTTACAGCTGCCCAGTTGATGTGAGTTTGTAAGTAATCCAATGAACAGTGACTCTAAAAAAGGAAGTACTTTTTCTCTCATAACAAGGGTCTGGAGATAGGTGCTCCTCGTTGTGGTACAGATGCCCAACGATGTCCACAACCCCCAGGATCTTTTTCCTCTTTCATTCTGTGAATGTTGGTGTTTCATCCACAAGCTTATTACCTCAGGATGTAAAGTGGATGCTACAGCTCCAGCCTCACATAAACATTCAAGGCACCAAAAAGAGAAAAGGCAGGTAACAGCCAAGTCTGTCCAGTTTATTTCCATTTATCATGAAATCAAAAGCTTTCCAAGAAGCTCCCACCTCAGCAGATTCCTCCATTGATCAAAGTGAGGTCACATAGCCAACTCGAGCTTCAAGGAAGGCTGAGAACTGAATATCTGGCAAGGGACAATAGGATTGACATGACTGGCTGAAGCTCATATTCACTATCACCTGGAGTTAAACACAATTGTCAGCCTAATAAAATTGAGATCCAGTTAGCAAGGAGTAAGGGGAGAATGGATGTTGACTGGCTAACTAATAGTATAAGCCATAAGTATGTAATCAGAATTGACCTTTCCAAATAAGAAAGGCATTTACTCGATACCTAGCTATACACAACTACTCATCTCTGTACTCCTGTAGCCTCTAGCCCAGTGTCATGCACGCAGCAAGCACTTGAAAAATGTCTGTTGAACCATGGTTTGAGACTAGTGTAATGACATAACCGTGGCTTAGAGGAAGGTCTGACGTGAAATGGTCAGTTACGCATCAGGCCTTAATGACGTAGTCATTCGCTTTGGAGGCATCGGGAGACAAAGACTCCAGAGAGTCAAGTAACCAATGCCAAGAGGCTAAAACAACTTCTAGGTCCCTAAGCTTTCTACTAGGAAGAAAGCACATAAGAGAACATGCATCTTTTTTTTTTAGTAAGAAGTTATGACTTTTTTATTGAAGTATAGTTGATTTACAATGTGTTAATTTCTGCTGTACAGCAAAGTGATTCAGTTATACACATATATACAGTCTTTTTTATATTCTTTTCCATTATGGTTTATCACAGCATATTGAATATAGTTCCCTGTGCTATACAGTATGTCCTTGTTGTTTGTCTATTTTATATATAGTAATATATATCTGTTAATCCCAAATTCCCAATTTATCCCTCCCCGCTTTTCCCTTTCGTAACCATAACTTTGTTTTCTATGTCAGTGAGTCTACTTCTGTTTTGTAAATAAGTTCATTTGTACACTCTTTTTAGATTCCACATATAAGTGATATCATACGATATTTGTCTTTCTCTGTGACTTACTTCACTTCGTATGATAATCTCTAGGTCCATCCATGTTGCTGCAAATGGCATTATTTCATTCTTTTTTATGGCTGAGTAATATTCCATTGTATATATGTACCACATCTGCTTTATCCATTCATCTGTACCTGGACATTTAGGTTGTTTCCATATCTTGGCTATTGTGAATAGTGCTGCTATGAACATAGGAGTGCATGCATCTTTTTGAATTATAGTTTTGTCTGGATATATGCCCAGGGGTGGGATTGCTGGATCACATGGGAGAATATGCATCTTCATAAAATAAAATGCCTAGAATAGAGGTCAAGTTAAACATGCACTGTAATCTCATTGCAAAGGGCTTTTTGCCTAGCCTGTACAGAATGAAACCACTGAAACATACCATCCCGTCCACATCCCAGAATTAATGCCCAAATAAGTATTTATAGATTTGTAAAATGGTTGTCATAAAGTGTTGAATCACAAAATGACAAAATACTATTGCTGAAAGACACATTAAAGACCACCTCAGCTTAACTCCTTGTTTTTTCAGGTGAGGAAACTGAGAACCAGAGAGGTTACGTGATTGGTCTAAAGTAACAAAGTTAGTGACAGAGACTTGTCTAGAAACCAGGTAAACTTGAGAAGTAGTTTTGAAAGAGCAAAGCAATGTGGTTTGGAGATAGTGGGACAGTGAAACGCCTGAAGTGTGGTGTTGAGGAAAGAAAAGTAAATACACAGACATGAAGAGCCATACGTTACTAATCTATGACTTACAAGTTACGGTGCCTTAAGAATGCAAGCTGACACAAGCTGGTCCTTGGATGGAAGATGGGGAGCGGGAGGTGAGTAACAACAGCAGGGTTATTTTATGAGGGAGATTCTGAGCACAGACCTCCAAGGCCTGTGGTGCTGAATGGTGGGGTTGAGTCACTGCTGGACTTGCAACGTCTGTCTTAACCCCAGCTTACTGCATTGCGCACGTGCTTCATGGCAGGAATTGTGCTAAGTGTCTTATATGGAATCCTCATAACAATCCAGTGAGACAGGGAGGTCTTATTATCGATACTTTTTACAAATGAGTAAAGTGAGGCTTAGAAAGTATAAGTAACTTGCCTAAATCCACACTGCTAGAAAGTGGTGAAGCGAAGTTTCTCAGTGATTCTCAAACTTGACCGCACTCTGGAATCACCTGGAGAGTTTTCATAAATACTGATGCCTATGTTCCACACCCTGAGAGGCTGATGTCATCGATTTGGGGTGTGGTCAGAGACTAAATTCATGTTGTTTCTAGCCACCAAGTTTAAGCAGCAATAGAAAGCCAATATAAAAGTTAACAAGACAGTAAAGTACTTCTTTTTTTTTACTGAAGTATAGTTGTTTTACGATGTTGTGTTAATTTCTGCTGTATAGCAAAGTGATTCAGTTACACGTATATATACATTCTTTGTCATATTCTTTTCCACTATGGTTTATCACAGGATATTGAATACAGTTCCCTGTGCTATATAGCAGGGCCTTGTTGTTTATCCATCCTATACATACTAGTTTGCATCTGCTAATTCCAAATGGGAACTGCTTTTTTAGTAATAGTCTCACCGTCACCTGAGGAGGTAGGTAGGGCAAGTCATTGTGATCCCCCTTTTGTAGATAAGGAAACTCAGGCTCTGAGACATTTCGTGTCTTGCAAGAAATAGAACAGGAAATCATCTAGTGACGCTTGGTGCAGACTGGGTTACCAGGTACTTGTAATAAATCTTTCAAGCCAGCAAGAATGGGGTAAAACCGGTTTTTCTTTTCTAGTTTCCATTGTTTTCTTGGCTTGGGTTTCTTGACATGAGAAGGGAAAAGAAACAACTTTGAAATGGTATCTGGGACCAAGTGTTTATAAGTGAAATTCTCTGTTGAATCCCTCTAGAAGATTGGAAGATAACCATTAAGTAGAGCAACCCCCTTCCGATTGCTCATCGCCCAGCATAATGGTGGTCAGGGAGCATCAGGAGAGCCAGATGGAAGGGACTTGCTCATTCTGCACCAGCACATGCGCCCCATTTGGAGACTAATTAAGAAAATAAACCTGGCCACATTGGCTAAGAGAGCTCCCCACTGGGTTTTGCAGATTCAGACACACTTTTCCTACGCATGGCATATTGGAAGAGAATTTCCCATCGTTGCCCCTTCTCTTTTCTGGGTAATCTGACCATTGAAATTATGGTGTGCAGTGTTCTTGCCTGGTGCTCCCTCTTGCTTCCTTGAATGTCTTTGGGAACTTCCTACAGTTCCTTCCAAGTTCTCACCCTTCCCAAGAGAAATCCTCTGCTGCAACCAGCCTCTGTGCGCCCATAATCCCATCGCTTGCTACTTCAGGTGTGGTCCTGGGACCAGCAGCAGCCTCGCCTGGGAGCTTGTTAGAACTGTATTCTCCTGGTCCCGTCCCTGACCTACTGAATCAGAATCTGCATTTTTAACAAGAGCACCAGGTGATTTGTGTGCACATTGCAGCATGAGAAGCATTGCCCTAATACACAGGGTTTTCCCCATCATCCCGCAGCTTAAAATACCCTCTCTCCCTCCCACCCCCCGCCACTTGCATTTATCCACTTCCTCATTGTCCTTCAAAGCTTAAGCTCATGTCCCTCTTCCTCTGTGAAGCCCTGAATATTCACTCCCTCCACCTTACCCCTATAGATCATAACTTTGAGAATTTAAACAAATGCGAAATATTTCATTATTTAAATGATTCAGCTCTTAAGTCTATTTGTTAAGATGATATCTTCTCTCAAAGTGCCTGGCACAGGCCTGGCACATAATATGAATTGTCTGATTCATCGAGATCTGTTTCCTATTTGAAAGCCTTCCCTTAGCCCTACTTTATCTCTTTAAGCTTCTTCTGCATCAAAGCAGCTCCCCTGAGTTTTTGTCTTCTCAACACCTGAAGTACATCTCCACCCACTCCAGAGATTTCCTGAAGGCCTGGCTCTTACCTGTAACCTAGTGGCTTCCAACTGAATCAAAGCCCCAAACAGGCCTCAAAAGTAAAACTCTAACCATATGTTTATATTGACTTTGTACCCAAAAAGTTTCCCTAACTTTTAAATTTGGGTAGTGAATTTTTTTAGAAAAATTTACTTTAGGGTATGGGATGTTTTTCTGCTCCACCATGGTGCCCACAGGAAACTAAGGATTGTCTCTGGCTCTCTTGTGGACATGCCGTGCAGCAGTATCTCTGTTACTGGCCCCAGACCCTGAGGCAAGAGCCACATCTTTGAGGCTGCCATCTCCCCAATTCCAGGTGGGAGTGGGGGACACACATCCTAACTACCTATAGATCCCCAAACCTTTTCGGGGGTTTATAGGATCTCTCCTAATGCTTAGCGCAAGGGAGCGGGGCTAGGAGAGCAGGAACTCCACACTGACTTTCAGTTTCCTGGTTCGCCTCTTTCCACCATGAACAGCTTTAGCTCCATCCTGACTCTACATATCCTTCAAGTCTGTTGTTTGTATTCTCAACTTCAAGTACTAAAATACCCAGTTTCTACAACTCCACAGCCTTTTTTCCTCAGAGCTATTATCTCCATGGGTCTCAAAAAAAGAATGAATATATGTATATGTATCACTGAATCACTTTGCTGTACACCTGAAAGTAACACAACATTGTACCTCAACTATACTCCAATAAGTTTTTTTTAAAAGTTAACCTAAAAAAAGTCATTTTGATGTTCATTGGTCATCAAATGGCTTTTTTCTCTCTCAGGCAGAAGCTTGTGCTACCACCAGAATGGCGGGGCAAAGGAGTGGATGAAATAAATTGCTGGAGGAAATCACCTAAGTTAATGTCAGATTCTTGCTCTGTTACATATGTGTTTGGCATGATATTGGAGTGACCTTCTGCATTCCACCTGGATGGGCAGTCACATACTTTGGGCATTTTGGACTGCTGCTTGCTAATGCTGGCAGTGGTTGATATCAAGCTAGCAAAGACTGCCACTTCAGAGGGCCTGTGGGCGGGACACTTAACCCTGGAAAGGGGTCTGTGGTGAGGCAGGCTTTCTGTGGCTTGGCCCATTTCACTCATTTCCTTAACAAAGGTCCTCTCTCCTCAGCAGGGAGTTGGTTCCATCAGAGCACAACCTTTAGGCGGGGCCAGGAAGCATAGAATGGGCTTTATTGCTCTCTCCTCTCTTCATACTCAGAGCCCAGCCCAATGGGACTATTTCACAGCAAACACCTCTGTTCAAGGATCAGCGAAGGGAATCGATTAAACTAATGAAAATATTTACACCAAACCACCAGAGACTTGCTTTGTATTTTTGAGATATCTTAATTTATTTCAATCCAGTGTAAAAACCAATTTTTATTTAAAGAACCAAATCCAAATACCATATGATATCACTTCTATGTGGAATCTAGTGAGGTGGATGGACCTAGAGTCTGTCATACAGAGCGAAATAAGTCAGAAAGAGAAAAACAAATACCGTATTGCTAACACATATATATGGAATCTAAAACAAAAAATGGTTCTGATGAACCTAGGGGCAGGACAGGAATAAAGATACAGACGTAGATAAACAACAAGTTCCTACTGTATAGCACAGGGAACTGTATTCAATATCCTGGGATACACCATAATGGAAAAGAATATTAAAAAAAGAATGTGTATATGTGTATAACTGAGTCACTTTGCTGTACAGCTGAAATTAACACAACATTGTCAATCAACTATACTTTAATTAAAAAAAAATTTTTTTTTTTAAAAGAACCAAATCCATCCAAGACATCAACACATGCATAGCCTTATGTGCTACAGATACAGGAGAGGGAATTTGGGTTTGTCCTGATAAAGGCCTAATGCGCAGGGAGCCGCTCTCTGCCATCCCCAGTCACTTTTTTCCCCCGGTGGAAATGCCATTTCCTCCTTCCCGAGGCCTCAGGGTGTTTCAGCAGCACGGAGGCCGTCTTCTTGGAAGTGTGTGCGCTCGTGTGTTCCTCTGTGCTGGGAGTGCAGCCTGGAGGGTTGTCTGAGAGGTCAGACAAATGAGAGAACACGAAGCAGCCCCTGCCCCGTGTCTCATCTCCTTTCTTCCTAACGTACTGTGTGTTGGGCGGGGACCAGTACCCTCTTCTTCAGTACTCTCCTCTGCACACTTCTCATGTACACTGTTTTTCCCCTTTTTACTTGCTGATCAATAAAGCCAAGGGTAGGTCTTGTCTGTTCCCAGCGATAAAGAACTGCACGCATAACTGGTCTTTATCCGGCCCAACAAGCGCCGTTTCTCTTTGTTTTTCACAGTGTTTCTGTGAGATAAGAGGAAACCACCCAGACATGATGCATGACCGGGGAAGTTTTGAAATATTTTATAAACTCATTCTCTATTCTGAGCTGTGGATCAGGGATGGAAAGAAAGAGGGCACCACATAGAACCAAAGTTGATTTTCCTTTTCTGGGTTAAAAACAAGCAGGTGGGGGCTTCCCTGGTGGCGCAGTGGTTGAGATTCTGCCTGCCGGTGCAGGGGGCGCGGGTTCGTGCCCCGGTCCGGGAGGATCCCGCGTGCCGCGGAGCGGCTGGGCCCGTGGGCCATGGCCACTGGGCCTGCGCGTCTGGAGCCTGTGCCCCGCGGCGGGGGAGGCCGCGGCAGGGGGAGGCCCGCGTACCGCAAAAAAAAAAAAAAAAAAAAAAACAAGCAGGTGGGGCGGGGAGAGAAAGGAGACATGAATAAATGTTCAGCTGAGGAAAGAATAATCCGGTTTTCAATTATCAGCACAGAAGTCAAATAGGGAAAATTCTAGTCATTCAAATGAGTACGTACCCTGAAAATCCAGTGGCCTTTTCCTGTCACAAAAACTGCCTCTGTCACATGGATTCAAGACCAATAGTGGCATACAGGACCTCAGTTCAGGTGAAGAGCCAGATATATTCCCAGGAAATTATGGGATGGGACCAGGATAGACTCCTCTTAAGTTCATGCCCTTTGAGGCTCTTGGCAGGTTTCTGAGAGTAAGCCAGGATGGAGGGGTCGATATGAGGCTGATGATGCAAGATATTACATCGAGTAAGACTAAATGTGAGGTCAGTTGGTGCTGATAAAGGTACAGAGAGAGTAAGATGTTGTCAGTGGCAAATGAAATTTTGGTAACAATTCAAACGGATGCAGAGGAGGAAATCATTTAGGAGAAGTGTGCCATCCAGCTAAGGGAGAGACCCGAGGCTGAGCCCTGAAATGACGGTGGCAAGGCATGGGAAGATAGGGTCTTTAGGATTTCTAGGCAGAAAGGAGGAGTAAACCCAAGAGGCAAAGATAGGTACCTAATAAAAGGGAAACTTAAGTTGGAACCCATGACGTAATTGTTTCTGAGCAACCAGATGGAAAATGAGGAGATGAAGTCTTAGTGAAGCTGATGTGTTAAATATTCTGCATTACTGTTTCTTTCCACCCCTGCCTGGGCTCATGAACTTTTTTTTTTAATTAACAAAATTTTTTTTAATTGAAGTATAGTTGATTTACAGTATTTCAAGTGTACAGCAAAGTGGTTCAGTTACATATATATATGTGTGTGTATATATATATATTTCTTTTCAGATTCTTTTCCCTTATAGGTTATTACAAGATATTGGATATAGTCCCCTGTGCTATGCAGTAGGTCCTTGTTGGTTATCTATTTTATATATAGTCGTGTGTATCTGTCAATCCCAACCTCCCAATTTATCCCTCCCCCCCGTCCCCTTTGGTAACCACAAGTTTTTTTCTATGTCAGTGAGTCTATTTCTCCTTTGTAAATAAGCTCATTTATATCATTTTTTTAGATTCCACATATAAGTCATATCATATGATATTTGTCTTTCTCTGTCTGACTTACTTCACTTAGTGTGATAATCTCTAGGTCCATCCATGTTGCTGCAAATGGCATTATTTCATTCTTTTTTATGGGTGAGTAATATTCCATTGTATACATGTACCACATCTTCTTTATCCATTCATCTGTCGATGGACACTTAGGTTGCTTGCATGTCCTGGCTATTGTAAATAGAGCTGCAGTGAACATTGTGGTACATGTCTCTTTTTGAATTATGGTTTTCTCAGGGTATATGCCCAGTAGTGGGATTGCTGGGTTGTATGGTAGTTCTATTTTTAGTTTTTTAAGG
The DNA here is from genome assembly GCF_949752795.1 of Hyperoodon ampullatus. Classification (NCBI taxonomy): domain Eukaryota; kingdom Metazoa; phylum Chordata; class Mammalia; order Artiodactyla; family Ziphiidae; genus Hyperoodon; species Hyperoodon ampullatus. The sequence continues at coordinate 34,809,323 of NC_136913.1, forward strand.
AACCTCCATCCTGTTCTCCATAGTGGCTGTATCGATTTTCATTCCCACCAACAGTGCAAGAGAGTTCCCTTTTCTCTACACCCTCTCCAGTATTTATTGTTTGTAGACTTTTTGATGATGGCCATTCTGACTGGTGTGAGGTGGGCTCATGAACTTTAATCACTCTATTGTAGACTTTTGTCTATGTCTATCACCAGTGCTGGATAGTAAGTTCCTTGTAGGAAAAAAAATGTGTCCTAGGCCTTCTAGAGTTTCCCCCACAATACCTACCTGAGGGCCTCACTGGAATAGTAGCTCAGTAATGTTAACTGGCAGAATTAATTAATGAACAACTTCCTCTTTATGTGATTATTTTTCCAAATTAAATGCTGAATTTGAAGGGGCCACAACCTGGATTATATTTTGCCCTTCTAATGTTGCATAAATCACAGGAGCAAGTTATGACTTAAGAAATCATTAGTTATTTCAAAAGGAATGGGTGAGTCTAATGGCAGATATCAGGTAGGAAAATTTGATGTGTGAGTCTTCGGAGAAAGGCCAAAATCCAATAGATTGTTCCTTGATCCCAGATTCATCTAGTCAGGTCAAGGCTGAACTTTAGGTGATTTCTTCTTTTTCTGGTTACTCTGGCTAGTACTTTTCCTGTGTAGGTCTGCCTTTTTGGAAGGTTGGCTTCATGAGAGTACAGGTCTTGTCGTGTTGTTCACTGTTGTGTCTCCAGCGTCTAGAACAGGCTTTCCTGCTTATAGTAAGGGCTTAAGAAATAATTGTGGAAGGAAAGGGAAGAGGGAGGGAGGGGGCGAATAAAGAAAAGAGGAGAGGGCTTCCCTGGTGGCGCAGTGGTTGAGAGTCCGCCTGCCGATGCAGGGGACACGGGTTCGTGCCCCGGTCCGGGAAGATCCCACATGCCGCAGAGCGGCTGGGCCCGTGAGCCATGGCCGCTGAGCCTGCGCGTCCGGAGCCTGTGCTCCGCAACGGGAGAGGCCACAACAGTGAGAGGCCCGTGTACCGCAAAAAAAAAAAAAAAAAAAAAAAAAGAGGAGGGGGGGCTCTGCTTTTCATGGCAGTCCACCTGGCACTTACTCGCTCATCAGTTACCAAAGGCCCCCTCGGGCTCAGAGTCAGGAACCAAGGATACCAAAATGATGAGACATCACAGTCTTTGCATCTGATCATCCAGTAGAGAGAGACAGAGAGAACGCAACAGGTGACAAGTGCTGTGCCAAAGGGAGCATCCAGTGTGCCCCGAGGCAGAGTGGCAGACAGAGAACATTGCAAACGTGAGCAGAACCCTAATAAATGCAATGATGCTATGTAGGCTTGAGAACATTTTAACCTGTATAGCCCTAAAACTGACGGTACCTAGATTAAATAAAATATGGGAGATGGCCTTTTAGTCATTCTCTATTCAGCATCATTTTGATAGTAAAAGTTCTTTTGCCTTGGTCTTTATTGGACTTTGGTTTCCTTCATGGACTGCAGAAGGCTCCAGTGGGTCTGTCATGCAGCAGCTTGTCATAGAATTGTGGCTTTATAAGCACAGTCGAAATGACACAAACTGAAGGCCCATTGTCTGAGCCAGACCTGCGCCATACATCAGAAGTAACAGCTTTGCTAAGCATGGTCGCTTAGGACCAGTCTTTGTTCTTTCCTGAGCAACTTCTTGTTCCTGTGACAAGGATTAATGATATAACAACAGCTGTTAGGTGGTCTCTGCCATTTATAAAAACCTATGGCAGTAAAGGTGTGTGTTTCCCATCAGAACTGCAAATTTTCTGAAAAGGGGAGATAAACTTGACAACAAAGAGAGAATCAGTGGTTTTAAAAAAAAGGTATGGTGGGCTGAGCTTATTTACAAATAGGAAAAGGCCTGGGGGGATATGCTGATGCACTTTTTAAGCAAGAAAATCCAGTGTCTGAGGAATAATGAAGATCCTGACTTGACTTCTGCTTCTTTTCCTTACTCAGGTGCTGACCCCAGCACAGATCAAATCAATTTGCCAGGCAATCCTGGACTCCGGGAAGCAATATGCCATGAAAAAGAGGAAACCATTCCCACTGATGTATTCTTACTATGGAACCGAATACTTGGGTGAGTGAGGGTGTTGGCAAAGGCCTGGAGGAGGAAGGCAGTCTCTAACAGCAGCATTGGCTAAAGACTGGAAGATTTTGTTTTTGGCATAGGTCATGACTATTGCTTTCACTGAGAACCCTTTGAAAGGCCATTTAAAAACAAATATTGATGGATACTACAAAGCACAATTTCATATTTGTTTTCAGAGTCTACCTGTCAGAGATGGAGCTATTTGGGTGGGAGGGAGATGCAAGAGGGAGGGGATATGGGGATATATGTATACATATAGCTGATTCACTTTGTTATACAGCAGAAACTAACATGACATTGTAAAGCAACTATACTCCAATAAAGATGTTAAAACAAAAAAAGAAATGGAGCTATTTTAACAATGACTTTCACTAAAGACTAAAATCCTTTATTCTTGATTGTGAACTCACTGGCCTAATTTTGCTGAAAATTAACAGCTTATATGCTCACTGCCAATAGTACGTCTGCACAGGGAAGCAGGATTCAGCCGCTGACAGTTTCAAGTTTTTAACATTAGTGGATTAATAACAGACTACTGAATCACAATGACTACTTTTGAGCTATGAGGCTTGTAAAGTGAAAGTTAGTTACTACCCCTCTGAATCCTTCAGTGGCTCCCCATCACTCCCTGCAAGCATGACTTGCAAGCCCCTTTGTAGATCGCCTGCCTCCCTCTCCAAGCTCAAGCTTTATCTCTCCCTTCCCTGGTTCTGTCCAGCGTAGTCTCCAGCAGGCAGAGTGTTCTCATACCTTTGTAACCTTTGCCTAGAATGCCTGGCTTTCCCCAACCCCTTCATCAATCTGTAATACTTACGCCCAGACTTCAAACTGGTTCTCCTCCCAATTATGTGAATTCATGATGCTTTGCTTGTCTATATAGGAGCAGCTCATGGCCTGTCGTCCATCCTCCAGATGCTTCTTTCTTACCATGAGCACCTTAAGCCCTCGGATCAGGAGCTGGTGTGGCAGAGCGTGGACTTCCTTATGGAGCAGGAGCAGAACTGCAACTGGCCACCTGAGCTCGGCGAGGCCATCGAGAGGGAGAACGAGCTGGTGCACTGGTGCCACGGCGCCCCAGGTCTCACTCATGTTATTATCTGATAGCATTGCCTTTCATTGGGCTTAGCCAAAGACGGGTGCCTTTTCTGAGAAGTGAGGGTGTTTCTCATCTTATGCCATTACCATGGGAGATGAAAAGGTCAAGATGAAACTTTTCAAAGCCAAGAAAGTCTCCATCAGTAAAGGATGTCCAGAAATGATCCTGTGTTTAAAAAATATATGATCTTTATCTACAATATTTGTATACAAATTAAACTAGTACTGTCCAACAAAATATAATACGAGCCACATATGAAATTAACTTTCTGGTAACCCTGTTAAAAACATAGAAAGAAACAGGCAAAATGAATTTTAATAATAGATCTACCCCAATATACACGAAATATTATTTCAACATGCAACCAATTTAAAAATCGAGTGACTTCATATTTTTTAAATATCCAGTCTTTGAAATCCCGTGTCTCTGTTATACTTACATCCCATCCTGATACAGACTAGCCACGTTGCAAGCGCTCAGTAACTTCATGGGACAGTGCAGATCTGGAACCTGGCAGTTCAAAACGTGGTCCCTGGACTAGTGGCACGGGAGTTTGTTAGATATCCAGAATCTCAGGCCCCACCCCAGCCCCACTGAATCCAAATCTGCACTTCAACAAGATCCCTAGGTGATTTGTACGCACATTAAGGTTGAAGATGGACTATTCTGTAATTCTTCTCCAAATGACGGTTTCCATTATCACCTAATGAAAAGTCTAGAGAAATGAGAAGCCGTTTGCAGTGAACTCTCTGGAATCGAGCCTGGAAACTTATCAGGCCCCATCTTTTCCTTTTTTTTTTTTTTTTTTTTTTTTCCAATCCCATTACACTGCTAATTAGGCCTTAGAGAAGGGGCAATTCAAAAAAGACAGTGCATTTTGGTCGATTGGCCAGAGGAGAGGCTTAAAATACCAAAATAACACACACATTTTTTTTTATAAATTTATTTTATTTATTTATTTTTGGCTGTGTTGAGTCTTCATTGCTGTGCATGGACTTTCTCTAGTTGTGGTGAGCGGGGACCACTCCTCGCTGCAACGCACAGGCCTCTCACTGCGGTGGCCTCCTTCGTTGCGGAGCACAGGCTCCAGGCACGCGGGCCTCAGCAGCTGTGGCGCACGGGCTCAGTTGCTCCGCAGCATGTGGGATGCTCCCAGACCAGGGCTTGAACCCGTGTCCCCTGCATTGGCAGGCGGATTCCCAACCACTGCGCCACCAGGGAAGCCCAACACACACATTTTTGATTAGGAGTGTTATTTAATTTTCAAGGCTATGCTTCAGTGCCATGAGTACAGCTTTAAAATATGTTTGATTTCTCTTTCATTTGTTACCTGATTTTTATTACTTCCTTTCCCCTCCTTACCTAATTAATGTTCTTTAATCCAACCGGAATTTCATTTTTTCTTCAGTACAGTTTGAGGTGACGAATAATAGAAGTCTTAGTCCATTGGCCATATTTTCTCTGCCTGCCAGTTGTACTTAAGGAAGGACTTCAAAGGCTCCCGTGTGTGCTTGTACCAGCGCCAGGGCATTGTGCATTATGTCCAGGCTAATTCCCACCAGTGATCATTTGAGCCCACCTTTTTCTTGCTTTGAACTTTCTAAAGAAAAGCAGCAGCTATTTACCATTCCAGAAATGATATCTCTTCATGTTACGCTCAACACTCCCATTTCCTATTCCCTTTAATCATTTTCAGTGAAGGCCTTTGGGTATCCTCCAAGCACCCCAGGATCCTTGAATTTTGGAGATGTTCCAAATTAAATACAGCCTATTTTGAAAGGATTCAATGTATAGTAAAAGCCCTGTGAAGAGTGGGAAGATAATATACTAAAATGAGTGGCTGGGTCACTTAATTGATGTGGGGTTCTTGAAGGGCAGTTATTCCATTCTCTCTGTACATCACATCCCATCTGTCTTTGTAAATCATGGACCATAATAGTACAGCATAGCATTCATCACCTTGGGGACTTTATTTATCCTCATTTATCATTCATGTTCAGTATCTTGGTTAGATTAAACGCAGGTTGCAGGGTAAAATCATTCAATCCTCATATTCACTGGACTGCCAAAAATAAACTAATTCACAAATGAATAAAGAACCAAATGGAGCCCATTATGTCTGCCAACCCGCACTTCCATCTCAAGGGTATTGGTCTTCCTTTTAAGAGATGTGCTAAAAATAGCATCAAGAGTGATTATAAATATGGTAAGTGCAGGTTAAAGCCCATGAAGATGCCTCTGAAGTTGGCAACAGTAAGCTCTCCAAAAATTCTAAAACAAGAGATGACCTAGAAAAATAATTCTCACTTATGTGAGAAGATTTTTTGAGAGTAGATTTATGAACAGCGCAGATGGTTTGGGGCGGCAGACTGATTCTGTGATTAAAAACCTGCCAGAAATAATCCACAGTGTGGAACTTCATCAATGATACCTTATCTTCATCAATGATACTATAATTGTTTCCTACTGACTTTCCTTCAACCCACCTCTACAGGTGACAGCCTTAGTTATCATTTATGCGCTGTGAATATACTTCTGGACTCTTAAGTTAATAACTCTGGGTTCTAATTATAGTTCCGACACTAACCAGCTAAGTAACCTTGAGAAAACCACTTTGTTTCTTTTGTGCCTTTGTTCATCTGTGGAAGGAGTGCATTGAGGTGGAGCAGTGAAACTCAGTCTTTTTTTCACCACAGACCCCTTTAATCCTGTGGACCCTTACCGTTTGTGAGGGATATGGCCCAAAAGATTTGCAGACACCCACATTTATAAATACCCAGTGCGGCGTAGAGTTTTTCTCACTAAATACAATGAAGTATAGCAGGCAGATTCACCTGACCCCTTCCTAGCCTTAAAGATTCTGTAATACAGGTCAAAAGTCATTTACAAAATCATTAAAACAAATACTGTGGCTAAAAGAAACTCTAGATCGCATTATGTTACATCATTACTGTGGTCACACTGACAGCACATTTCCTTTACTCTGGGTGAAACACAGGTGTAGCTATATTTTTTTTAAAATTATTTCATTAGGCCTCCTGGGTAGGTGACTTTGAATAGAGAACAGTAAGTACTTGTACAGTGCAGGTGTCTTTGGTCACTAAGCTTTGTAGTGCACACCGTACAATGCGTGCTTCGGTGAAATTCTGGATCCCAGAATGGACCTGTGCGCTGATTCTCTAGGATGTTGAAACGAAACGTGCCAAGTCTGGCTATCACGAGGCTCTGCTGGATCACATGTTTCCAAGATTTAGCCTCTCACACCATACTTCTTAAGTAATAATTCATTTTCCCATTTGTATTTGACAAAGACATATATCATTGCTGCCTCCGGGTTTCATGTCAATGCACAATAATCAGTGTTCCCAGGATGAAATGACACCGTTCCCAGAAAATGCAAAGAAATCCAACGTCCTTTCCTTTTAGGTTAAGCCACCTTATTGTGGATTTCATTAGGTTAGGTAAGGAGACAATAGGTGTAGAAGTTTTTCAAGGTCCTGTCCATGTACCATTCCATGAGCCAGGCTGCAGGAAGAGGCCCTTTGTCTCTGGCCAGAACCATAGGATCAATACCCATTAAGCTGCCTGGGGCTAATGGCCTGGTTTAGCAATTAGACCATCTCAACCCGTCTTCCTTCCACATCTTTCATCTCCGCTTCAGCATCGGCCTGCGCTGGGGTGCGAAATGGGACTTTATAGGGTCAACAGACATTTGTGGAGGCCTTGCCATGTGTCAAACACCATGCCGCAGATCGAGGAGCAAAAATGAACAATACAGAGTACCTGCCCTTGGGTAGCTGGCACAATACTAGGGACGGCAGCCATGAAAACAAGTAATTTCAACAGACTTACAGATATAGAAAACAAACTAGTGGGTACCAGTGGGTAGCAGTGGGGAGAAGGAAGGGAGGAAGGGCAAGATGTGGGTAGGAGATTAAGAAATACACACTACTATGTATAAAATAGATAAGCAACAAGGATATATTGTATAGCACAGGGAATTATAGTCATCTTCTAATAACTTTTAATGGAGTTAATCTGTAAAAATACTGAATCACTATCCAGTACACCTGAAACGAATATAATATTACAAATCAACTATACTTCAATTTAAAAATTACTTATATTAAAAAACAGGTAATTTTAATATGATACTGTGTGAGTGCTAAGGTTTGTATAAGGAGTGATGGGAGCTCAAAGGAGGAATTTCTGGTCCTCCTCCAGGTTCCGGGAAGGCTTCCTGGAGGAGGTGATGCCTGAGATAAGTTAGACTAAGAAAGGTGGGAAGTTTGTTCCAAGAAAAGTCAGTCAGAGGCATGGAACCGCATGGTGAAGGAAGGGGAACTGTGGGGTGGTTTGGTTTCACTGAAGTAAACGCTTCATGGAGGGCATGGGGGAGAAGTGGCAGGAGGACGGAGTAGGAGCTGGGTGGCAAAGGGCTCTCTGTGTCTCACCTGGAGAGTAGCTTCACCTGCATTCTGGGTGGCGGGGAAGCTAAGAAGCACAGATGACACCACAGAGTTGCTCTGTCTTGAGGCAGCCAATCATTGGCCGAAACCTGCTGGGGGAGGTGCATAGCATAGCCACCCCTTTGGCTAAGGCCATATCTCCCAAGAAGAGGGCAGCAGTGAGCTTTGTCAGCAATCAACTCACAGCCACTGGGGGATGGGGCACCTGCCAGTAAAGTAAAGGGATCCGATAGAGCACCAAGGGCTTCCAGTTCACCTGGCCTGTTCCTCCTCCTCCTCTGGCACCCAGGTTAGATGGTGTCATTTCACCAGTGGGCCTTTCCTACCTCCAAGTGTCAGTTAGGAGCCTTCCTCTGTGCTTCCTCAACGCCTCTCTGTCCCCTCACGTAGCCTAATGAATGCCCCAGTTAGGTTGTAAAGACTGATGAAGGCAGGGGCTTTTATTTATTTATTTATTTTTTAAACCATCTGCTTCTCTTTTTTATATATAAATTTATTTATTCATTTATTTAATTTTTGGCTGCGTTGGGTCTTCGTTGCTGCACGCGGGCTTTCTCTAGTTGCGGGGAGCGGGGGCTACTCTTCGTTGCGGTGCACGGGCTTCTCACTGCAGTGGCTTCTCTTCCTGTGGAGCATGGGCTCTAGGCGCACGGGCTTCAGTAGTTGTGGCTCATGGGCTCTAGAGTGCAGGCTTCAGCAGTTGTGGCTCGCAGGCTCTAGAGCGCAGGCTCAGTAGTTGTGGCGCACGGGCTTAGTTGCTCCACGGCATGTGGGGTCTTCCCGGACCAGGGCTCAAACCCATGTCCCCTGCATTGGCAGGAGGATTCTTAACCACTGCGCCACCAGGGAAGCCCTGGCAGAGGCTTTTAAAAACCTTAGCACCTACTACTGTCCTGGTATATAGTAGATGCTCAATTAATATCTAAACAGCCATCCATTCTGTGAGCTGTCTCTTTCATTAGCCTATTTGCCATCTTTCTGCTGACACGATCAGCTCATAGCTACCCTATTACCCTTCTTTCAGTCTTGGTTGACCCCACAGTGGGGCATTTTGTCTATAATACTAATCACATCATTAAAAATATAAACCAACCAATTCACAACAAAACACTCCCACTGGTTCCCTACTGTGCATGAATACCGTCCAAGCTGCCCAACTGGACTTGTAAAATCATCCAAAATGTGAGCCCAATCTACCCTTCCAGCCCATGGTCCTGTTGCTTAGAACACTGCCCCACTGGTCTTCATGTGACTTGTTTATTGTGGCTTAGAAACTTTGCCCTTGCTGATTTGATGCCTGGAATGCTCTCTCTCCATCTCCTCAGGCCTGCAGTTTCCTATGCATCCTACACAGTCCTGAAGAAAGCCTTGCTTCCATCAAAGCTTCCCCTGACTGTCTCCCTCAGGGAACTTCCACTTTTCTGATCCCTCTAGTATTATTTTCAGGGCCATTCATTTTATGTCCCCACAGCATCATGAACTACATGTCTTATTATGTATCAGTCAAAAGTACATATTTTTCTCTCCCTTTCTAGACAGTGCCTTCCTGAAGGGCAGGAATCGTGTTTAGCATTTATTTTATATCACCCAGGGCCGACTGGCGACATAATTTGGGGGACCCAGTACAAAATAAACATGCAGACCCTTTTTTAAAAAATGATTAAGAATTTCAAGATGGCAACAACAGAGCATTCAATCCAGGGTGGGGCCCTTCTGGAGGCCCTTTGTGAGGCTGTACAGGTCACACGCCCATGAAGCTGGCCCTGCCTAAGGCTGTGCATACAGCAGATCATCAATGAGCACTTTCAAATGAATGGATACAGTGAATGAATGAATGTGTAATTAACTGAGTTCAATTCTTTTAAAAATCATTCTTTGTGGGAATGACACTTCCTTCCTAAAACTGAAGGAGGACAGTGCTATAGGTGACCATTGTCGGTGGTTGACTGGGAAGCACTGGCTGAGGAGAGCCCGTTGTTATGTGTTCGTCATAGGGAGTGTTAAAGGATACATTTTTAAAAGAGAATAAAATCACGACTCTCATACAAACATAAACATATGTCAACAATTTTAACTCATAAATGAATGAGGGAACCACAAAGGTATTACAACTGGTTCAAAGGAAAATCCAAAGAGTGGACATATTTCTAGGCTATTAGGAATGCTGACATGAATTTACTTAATAGATGCAGAAACTAGCTGCTTCCACGAAGACTGAGGGAAGTCAATGCAGCGTCTACCGTACAGAATATGAGTTTCTAGAGACAGGTATTATTTACATTACTGTCAGTTTTCTACAAGGTAATTTCTGTCTTTACACAATTGTAAAATAGGCTAGTCAAAGACAAAGGCAGAGATACCCTTGATGGATGAGCTAGTCAAAATATCTACTAAATTCCAGTCTTTCCCACTTTCTATACTAGAAGGGTAGGTGAGGCAGGAAAGAAAGTGATCTTGTGTTATTAATCTCCTCTCTGAATATGAGCACCTGGAATGTGGAGGAAATTGTTTCTATTAATAGCTGTCACTTCTCTTGTTTCCATTCCTGCCTGTGTAATTGAGATTGTCTTGGCTGAGGAGTTTTGAAGGAACGTGTCTTTCCTTAGAACAATCAAGTGGGGAGGGCCTCACTTCACAGCTGAAGCCAGAGTCTTGGCCAGGTTACTTGGGATCATTGTTGTTTTTGGAAGGACTCCCAGTTTGGCTCTTAAGAAAAGGTGTGTAGTTATAAGTACTTTAACATTACAAATTCTGAACATCCGTGGGGGAATGGGCAAACTGTGTAACCATTTAGCCATTCCAAATAGCCAGATATGCATAATGCTTACCAGGGTATGTGTCATCGAATATTAGCCCATTTGTAAATTATGAATTTTATCAATCTAGATAGTTGTTGCTCTTTCTCTCAGGGCCAGTATCACCATACAATTCAAACAACTTAAACTAAATCTCACAGGTAAAATAAGATTCCCTTGGAGAAGATCCTATAGCCTTGCTACTCAAAATGTGGTCCCCGGAAGGGCTGTCGTTAGAAATGCAGTATCTCTGGGCCCACCTTAGACCTACTAGATTAGAGTGGATATTTTACCAATACATTGGTGATCTGTGAGCCTCTTAGAGTTTGAGAAGTTCAGCTCTATAGTATTAAGCCCTGAAAATCACCTCTAATGTCTTTGATGTTTTCACAGGAATTGCCTATCTGTTTGCAAAAGCTTATCTGGTTTCCAAGAAACCACAGTACCTGGACACATGTATCCGGTGTGGGGAACTCACGTGGCAGAAGGGCCTGCTAAAGAAGGGGCCAGGGATTTGCCACGGGGTAGCTGGCAGTGCCTATGTCTTCCTGCTGCTATACCGGCTCACGGGAAACTCTAAATACATCTACCGAGCCCAAAGGTCAGCCTTTCTTTGCATGTTTTTTTTTTTTTCTCCAAATGTTAATACAATTAATGTTCTGAACAGGTAATAGAGTCACATAGTTTTTTTGTTTGTTTGTTTGTTTGTTTTTGTTTTTGCGGTACACTGGCCTCTCCCGTTGCAGAGCACAGGCTCCGGACGCGCAGGCTCAGCAGCCATGGCTCACAGGCCCAGCTGCTCCACGACACGTGGGATCCTCCCGGACCGGGGCACGAACCCGTGTCCCCTGCATCGGCAGGCGGACTCCCAACCACTACACCACCAGGGAAGCCCGAGTCACATAGTTTTAAAGTGTAAAAAGAAATACTTCCACTGTGCACTATAGCGATTTAGTTCACTTCCCAGGAGACAGTTACCAGTCTCTTAGTTATCTTCTCAGGGATATACATATCTGTATATATACACAAGCAGATAGGCATATATGTAATATTTTGTCCCTCTTTTTGTTACAAATGGTAGTACTTCACTATCTTAACGATCACCCTAAATCAGTAAATAAAGGACTTTTCATTTTTATTGCTGCATAGTATTACATCTTCTGAATGAGCCATAGTTTATTTAACCAGTCCCATATGGAGGGCAATTTGGATTCTTTCCAATATTTTGCATTACCTATAATGCTATGATGAAAAGCATTGTACATATATCATTTTGTTCACGTATGGGTACATCTGTAAGTAAATCCCTAGAAGTGGAATTACTGGGCCAAAAGATATGTATATTTGTGATTTTTTTTTATTGTGGCGAGAACACTTAATATGAGATCTATTCTCTTAGCATATTTTAAAATGTACAGTAATATCTTGTTAGCTGTAGGCACAATGTTGGACAGCAGATCTCTAGAACTTATTCACCTTCAGTAACAAACTTTATACCCATTGAGCAAAAACTCCCCATTTCCCCTCCCCCACCCCAGCCTTTGGCAGCCCTCACTGTATTCTCTGCTTCTATGAGCTTGACTGACTTGTACATTCCTCATGCAAGTGTTATCATGGAGTATTTGTCTTTCTGTGACTGGCTTATTTCACTTAGCATAATGGCCTCATTTATCATTTAGAACAGTGACTGGCACGTAGTAACTGCAATGTAAGTGTTCACTGTTATTATCACTAACAATTTGAGTTATATCATTCTAGACATTTCTCTATGCATGAATGTATGTTCCTATATATATATATATGTATTATACGTACATATTAATAAGATCCAACAATTATGTATGTGTAACAGTACTATACACACTGTTTGCAGTTTATAATTTTAAATAAACAATTTTTAAGGGACATCCTTTATTTCAGTTTGTATAGATCTATCTCATTGTTTTAATGACTATATAGTTATTTATTATAGTTGTACCATGATTAATTTAACCAATCTTTAAGTAATGGACACTTGGTATATGTGCAATCTTTACTAATACAAACAAAATTGTCCCAAATATCCAATACATACCTTTCTGTGCACTATGAGAAAAATTTTTAAATTGAAGTCATTAAATCCAGAGGTATTTTAAACTTTGTCTTTTGCCCATTTTTTCCTATTGTGATGCTTATTTTGAGGACTGTAACTCTTTGTCAATATATGCTGTAAATATTTTTCTACTTTGCCATTTTTCTTTCAACTTAGTTCATGGTCTTTTGCCAGACAAAAATTTTAAGTATTTTTCTTGGTAAAGTTGTCAAACTTTCAAGATTTCTGGACTTTGTGTTATAGTTAAAAAGACCTTTCCCACTCTAAGATTATAAAAATATTAATTTACATTGACTTTTAATACTTTTATGATTTTATTTTCATTTTTAAAATAAATTTGTACCCCTTCACCCATTTCTCCCACCAATTTAGAAGTTACTTTAACTTTTTTTTTTTTTTTTTTTTTGTGTGGTACGCGGGCCTCTCACTGCTGTGGCCTCTCCCGTTGCGGAGCACAGGCTCCGGACGCGCAGGCTCAGCGGCCATGGCTCACGGGCCCAGCCGCTCCACGGCACGTGGGATCTTCCCGGACCGGGGCACGAACCCGCGTCCCCTGCATCGGCAGGCGAACTCTCAACCACTGCGCCACCAGGGAAGCCCTAGGGAAGCCCTAGGGAAGCCCTCACCGTGATCTTTTAAATTTGCTTCTTATAATGTGTATCATGTCGGATTATGACACTCCTCTGTTCAGGATAATCTGATGGCTTCCCACATGAATCAGAGTAAAAGCCAAAGTCAGTTCTCTGAACAAAAAGCCCTCCAGGATCTTGCCTCCCATTACGTCTCTGATATCATGCCCTACTTGTCTTGCTCCTGGTTCTTTGCACCACAGTGGCTTCCTTGTGACTCTGTTAAGATACCAGGTACAATCTCTACCTCAAGGCCTTTGAAGTTTTTGTCTCCTTCACCTGTGATGTTCACTTTCTACATATATGTCCCAGTTCTCTCACTTCATTCAGACCATCACTCAAAAGTCATTTTGTCAGAGAGGTCTTCCCAAGGCAATTTTTCTAATATTCGATCTTTAAAAAAAACATAAAATACCCTTTATGATATTTGCATGTATGCACAGAAGGAAAAATACTAACATATGTGAGTCCCCCATTTGTAGCTCCATTGTTTTGGAAGTCTGTTAATATATTTTGATTCATGGCTCCCTGATCTGTTTAGGTTGCAACCTGACCCTTTATTTCCCAAATATAGGGAAAAAAAGTCATTTGGGATCTTACTTAGGCTAATGTGATATCACCTTTGGAATAAATTTCATCGGGGTTGTCATTCTCTAGAAAGCCTATTAAAAAAAATCAGAACAACCCCTCTATTTTTCTGGGAGACTGGTCCTAGTTTACAGAGTCTTAATTATAAGTCTGGGATTACAGGGCCCTTCAGACAACTTAAATTTCTCACTTACAGGTAAGGACTGAAAATGTGCAGGTTATATCTGAATTTTGTTTGGGCATTGCATTTAATTGTTTAGTGTACTGAAATTTCCACTTCATCATAACTCAAAGTTAAATATGGTGTGGTCCAAATTGGGGAGACTTCCTTTGGCCGTTCCTAAAACAGTAAAGTCAAACAATATGTACCTTCCTGGAATAAACATTACTTGGTCATCGCCTACTACTCTTTTAACACAGAGTTGGAATTTATGGTTCCAGAAAAATATTTGACCACCTTTTCAGTTTCCTCTATGATTATTTAATTATTCAGGTTTTCTACCTCTTTTTGAATTATTTTTGGTAGTGAATAAACTACTATAAAAGCATCTAGTTCATATGTATTTTCGAATGTTTGACATAAAGTTCTAACAGTATAGTTCCATGATATTTAAAATTTCCCATGTCTGTGATTACATGCCATTTCACATTCCTAATGGTTTTTCTTTTTGGCCAGACACACCAGCATTTTGTCTATGTTGCTTATCCTTTCAAGGAACTGGCTTTTGGTTTTTATTAATTATTTTTGTTTTTCTCTTTTGCTTCCTAATTCATTGTTTTCTGCCTTTATTTTTGATTTTCCAGTATTCCTTCCCTTTATTTTGTTATTTTCTACAGTTTTTAAAAAGTGCTTAATTAGAATACCTTCCATTTTATAACATCAACAACAACAACTCAGATCAATGAATTTTCCTCTGAGTTCAGTTTTGGTCATAGTCAATAGGTTTTGATATGTAATGTTATCAGTGTCTGTAATTCTTTTTAGTTCCATAATTACCATTCTGACTTCTATTTTGACAGAGCTTTTTAGAAAAATGAATTTGTTTGTTTGAATTTTGCACCATTGGGTAAATTTTGGAAACAATCATTTTCACTTTAGTATGATAACATGTGTAGGTCAGAATACAATGAAACTGCTACTCTCACACACTGCGGGTACTCTTGTAAATTGCTATATATCATTTAGAAGTTATTTTGAAAAGCACAAAAAATGTTTATCATATTACTTTTAAATAAAAAAATGTAGGATACTAAATATTATACAGACTATGATTTCAATAATGTAATAAATAAATCTAACTCTAGGGGGGAAAAAGGTCAAAGGAGGGAGCAAAATTAACTGTGGATTTCTCTTAAAATGTGGTGGGATGGTTGTCTCTATTTTACAAATATTCTGCTATACTATGTTTTTGTGAAAAAATTCTGTTTACCATGTATGGAATGCTTGCTCTTTGCTCAGAGCCCTAATATATGGTATCTTTGATCTCTACAGATAATCTTATGCAATTCTGCAACTTCACCGTTTTAAAGTCAGATTAAGAAATTTGCCAAAGGTCATCTAACTTGAAATTATCAGAGTTGCATATTGCAACCCCAAAGCCCTTCCTCTTCCTGCTACACCAGGACTTCGCAATCTAGGATTAGTGAATTTACTTGAGAAAAGTATTACATTTCAAGCTGAAATGTAGCATTTCCTTCAATTCTGAATTTGCAGTAGCTGTGACTCTGTCACCAATAGATGTCATAGATATTCTTATGTTATTAGTCTTGTTGCAGATATTGTGAAATGTATTTTACTCCCATCACTACTTAGAAATGTCAGCAGTTATTAGACCCACTACTAGATCTTGTTATTTAATGTGTTAATAAAGAATCCATATATCACTGTATCACAAATTCGGTTGAAAACTTTTTACTAACCATGCTTTAATATAATTAATTTCCTTGGGAATCCTGTGTATTTTTCTTTACATATTTGAAGACTTTTTTTTTTTTCTGAGAAGGAGTCCAGGCTGCCAAATGATCCATAGCACTAAAACAGTTAAGACTCCTTGAAGCTATACCACGAAGTTTCAGTGTGTAATTACAAATTTTGAATTAACTCTTAAGATGCATCATTATTCTACTGTTTCAAATTTTGACTTCCATTAAAAATTGTTGCATATTCAGGAAAACAGTTGAGAGAAAAATTGTCCCAGACAGAATTGCAGTATGTTTCCTGCTGATTTATTTTAAGCTACTGTCAATTCTAAGAGCCCTAAAAAGATCAAACAAGTAATTACTCTTCATAGGACCCCCTGTGTAGTAGCAATAATCAATTTATGGCAGAATCAGCTGTCAGGCCTTTTCAACCTGTGAGCTCTAGCCTCTGAAGTGGTGATTATTTTTGTTGTTGATGGGAATGGATAGAGGAAGTCTGTAAGGAGGTGACAGCACTTTAAAACCTGTAAGCTACTAAAAATGTTACTCGTTATAAATGATTTGAATAGGCTTTGTGGCAAATACAGGTAAAAGAAAAAAAGATCTCTCATAGAGAATTTAGAGGTCAGTGGTTTATTTTTAAGGCAGGTGTCCTAAAAGTAATCTATCTTGTAGCTGAGTTTGCCGTTTGATGTCATGATTATAAAATGTTGCTTGCCTGTTCCCATTCATCTTATTCTTTGGTTTGCCCAAAGCACAGATTGTATAAAACCTTGCCCATTTATTTTCAGTCTCTGCTCTCTGTCACATATAAATGAAACCTAGCTCAGAAATAATATGCCTGCAGAAACACAGCATATTTACTGTTTTTAAAGCCAGAGGCCTATATCAGCTTGCTTCTATTCAAGATAAATAAAAGTATGGCTATTTATCTGTCTTTTTTACTTTTAATTATCGGATGACAGAAGGAATGAAATCCTCAGAAACTGCTTTGCTTTGCAAATGCTGAAAATAGTTGAATTTGCTTGCCAATATGATCTGTTGTGAAACATACACAATGGCATAATGGCTTCTCCGTTTTTTAACAGGGAAGAAAGCTTCCTTAAGATATTATACACATCTGGAAAGAGAATGATGCTAAAACTTGAACTTAGCGGAGAGGAGGAAGAAGCAACCCAGGGCCAATAATATGGAAACACTCATGTGAAAACTGTTCATATTTTCTCCTTCTCTTAGGTTTGCTGAATTTTTGTTTACCGAGGAATTCAAGGCTGGTTCCCGGGTCCTTGAAAGTATATACAGCTTGTATGAAGGCTTCTCCGGGACGGTGTGCTTTCTGATTGATCTGCTGCAGCCCAACCAGGCTGAGTTCCCTCTCTTCAGCGTCTTTGTTTAGAAGGCTCCGTGTCCCACCGTGGCCCTGCAGAAGGTTCCTGAGATTTCCTGAGCTTACTACCTGGCAGTTTCCACATAAGCCACATTCAATGGTATCAAAACCATGAGCCTTAACATTGCTGTCGGAAGGGAGGGAGCAAGCAGGTGAAGGCAACATGATACCTGATTGAAGGGAGAACAGTGTGAGAACCTGCAAACATAAAGACACCACAACTCTTCTAAAACCCCTAGAGATGGAATAGTTCAGGGAATAGATGTGAGACCAGAGATCAGAGGAAAAAGGGAAAGAGAAATCATCTGGCTTTCACTTGCGGGATAGAAAACAAAATTGAAATGTGGACTATGGCAATGAAATGCCAAAAATACCTTTGCAGTTGGAGAGAGAATTTGACCATTTGTGGGTGCCCTCCACCCCTAAATTCAGAAAAAAAGACGATCAGAAAACTAAAGTAATTGCCCAGCTCAAACTGCTAGGAAGGGATGTGTCAGGTTGCCGAAGGGCAAAAAGGGAAACTCTTGGTTGTCCTTTGCCTTTACTTATTGAAATTCATGATTTTTAATGAATGGAGAAATTTGCATATGAATCTCTATTTTTTATCATTACCCTGGGCACTTTAAAGAGGTCATATCATAACTTAGTTTAACCCCCCAAATTCCAAGTTCCCTTAGATCTTAGAGCGTCTCTCTTCCTGGGTTCCTTTTTCTTTCCGAAAGCTCAATTAGAATAGCAAAACTCACAGGCTAACAAATACTGTAGCAAGTGTTATACTGTCAAGTGTTTTTCTCAATTTGAAGCATAAGCTGTGTACTGTCTATTGTGAGTTATTTTTTAAATGCTTATGTAATCCCTATGAAGCTATTAGCTGAACTGTAAAATATACTCGTGGAAAAAATCACTCATCTCAAAGATCAGGGTAACCACCATGAAGGTGGGTTATTTCCGCCTTGGATGGAATACTGTGTCCCCTGGGACAGGCACACAGTGGCCTAGAAAGGGACCAGGGATTATGAAAAGAACGCTGCTCAATTTTATACTGTAAGATTAAGAGATGCGTGAACTCCCTGGCTGATCACCTTACCCTCCAAGACACAGGCTCCACTAGAATTTGTCTACAATACCCAGTGAGCCAAGTTGTCCTATTAAATTCAGCCCTGCCATAAACACATAGAAGCTGTAAAACTACTTCAAGTAAATAGTGTTTCCAGAACATTGTGGGAGCATCTGTCACTTCAATACTCAGAACATGAGTTTATCCATTTTCTAGAATTTGGTCGGTGTCAATTACATATATCAGAGTGAGGAGGAAATTGCATACTGTATAATATTTAACAATTATTTAAATAGTCATTAAATATTTGGATATACGTGATAGATGTAGAATATGTATCATTAAGTGCTTAGGTTTACATCAGGATGTATATATATCTAGATATGTATCTAGATAGATAGATAGATACCTAAGCGCTTATTCAGTTCAGTAGTTCCTAACTTCTTGATTCATAGATGAACTTTGGGAGGAGTTGGGGAATACTTTGTTGCCTAAAAATGTGTGTGTGTGTGTGTGTATGTGTGTGTGTGTATGCACGCTCTTTTTTCTGGAAAGAGGATCTCTAGCATTCACAAGATTCTCGAAGAATCTGGGGCTGAAGAAAGGTAAGAACTGTTTGGATATTTTCTGACTTTCTTTATGTTTGCACTCATCAGAACAAACTAGGACAAAGTGGTTTTGAAAAGCATGTATGTTTGTAGCTCATTGTTTCATTTTCACATCCTCAGATATAAGTATATAAAATTGGCCTCAATTGTTCATCTTTGAACATACTCAGATTGGGGCAATACCCCATAAATAGCAGCTTTCAGGTGACTCCCAAAGTTGGGTTCTACAAGTTCTTTCATGAATGGTCAAGGACCTCTCAGAAAGCCTTAAGACAAAATGCCTTCTACAAAGTAGTCTCCTTTTGAAATGATAGTGGTAGCTGCTTTCCACCATCTGGATTTAAATTCATTTCATCTGACCCCTATAGGCTGACGGTAATAAACATTCAATATACAGGGCTTTATAGAACGCATGCGTTTTTCATCGTCCAGCAACCCTTCAAGGTGATTTACGTAATTGATCCAAAGTCTCACAGTTAGGAAGGGGCAGAATGAGGATTGAGACCCAGGGTTTCACTTCCCACGTGTATGTATTTGGTAGTCTAGACTAGAACCTGGGGATACAGCAGTGAACAAAATACCCTAGGAAGTTAGCTTCTGTTTCTGTTTGCTGATCCTTCCACCATTCATCCTTAAGACCTAAGCACTAAGAAGTGATCATCTAGCTCAACATACCAGTTTCATCTCTAGGAACTTCAGAAAAACTGGACTCATTTCTGCTCACCTGCCCTTCTAAGGTCCAGTATGGTAACTATCATGTTGTTGTGCTAATCATTGTGAAAAGGCAACCATTTTGTCAAATCCAAGAAAAGGCCATGTTTGTGTCTTTATGAATTGACACCTCAGTAAATTAGAAACAAGGGTAAGCTTGTTTAGCACTTAAACATGTTGAATATTTTTATTTTCCTGAGAGAGTAGAATTACAAGTTTGGGTAGGTCTTCTTCTATCTTGTTTTCCCAAGAAGTGGGAAAAAGACCCTTTAGTGTTGCTGTAGAAAAGTGTGGCATGTCACTTCTTGTTTAATTAACCAACCTGTTCCCTTCAATGTAATATTCTTTTTTTTTTTTAATATTTATTTATTTATTTATTTGGTTGCACTGGGTCTTAGTTGCAGCACGCATGTGGGATCTAGTTCTCCGGCCAGGGATCGAACTCATGCCCCCTGCATTGGGAGCGTGGAGTCTTAACCACTGTGCCACCAGGGAAGTCCCTAATATTCTTTTTTGAATAGCGCTGAAGTGTGTTGCCTCTTGAGGGTATTTTCACCACCACTAGTGTAACTTTAATGTTATTTACTATATGTGATACGAACAATTATAAACCTGAAGGTAACAGTGGAAATTTGAGGATAGATTGAAAGAATCTCTCAACAATGGGGGAGACTGCCTTATACTTGGAGAACAGGAAGTTTTGGAAAGTATTACAACTCCGTGTATTTTGTTTCATTAACACAATTATGTACCTTCTCTTTCATGTACCCCCCCACCATGTATCTTTATTTTGCCTAATCCCATTTCACTCATCAGATTTTACTTTTTTATTCCATTTGTAACCTGGTAACTGAGAACAGAGGTTTGAGAGCATATATTCCCCTGTGCTTCTTTAGGTAATTGACTACACTATTAAGATAATTGTATTCACTTTCTGATAACTCTGAGAAACAGAGTCATTTTCTTGGCCTGTGATAAATTGGAACTTTTCCATGGCAATTTGTATCTTTAACTTTCTTTGACACACTTAATATTTTAATCAAGACAGTGTTCAAATTGTTTGAATTTCTGTAGAGAGCAAATCTCAATAATTTCAATGCAACAAATGTAAGTTTGTGATTTATAGCCATGTTCAGGGAACACATGATTAAAAGAAAAAACATTAGTAATGCAAAGAGCCCTGTTTTGGAAATCTCAAATCCTTGCTTGGTGACCTCCATGGGTAGCTATAATCACCATCATCATCACCATCACCCTCTCCACCTCACAGGGTAGTCAGTGATAAAATGGATATAAGAGAGTTTTATAATAGGCAGGTACTTTATATGTTTAAAATGGAAGCTATATATATATATATGTTGTGTTGTTTTTTTTTTTGCGGTATGTGGGCCGCTCACTGTTGTGGCCTCTCCCGTTGTGGAGCACAGGCTCCGGACGCACAGGCTCAACGGCCATGGCTCACAGGCCCAGCCGCTCCACGGCATGTGGGATCTTCCCAGACCAGGGCACGAACCCGTGTCCCCTGCATTGGCAGGCGGACTCTCAACCACTGCGCCACCAGGGAAGCCCGGAAGCTATATTTTAAGTACCTATTACGTGCATACAAAACCATGCTCAATTATGACTTCAAGTAGGCATTTCAGCCAAATGGAATCTCCCTGTCTGGATGCAGAGCTTGGAGTCTGGATCACTTGATGGGTAAAAACAAAGTATGTTCTTTATATTCTAGAACCAATCCTGACTATAGCATTTGTGCCTCAGAAAGTTCTGATTCACTGGGGCTGAGTACAAAGGAATAGGCTGGTTCACTGGAGAGCTCCTTTTAATGGAAATATTTATTTTGCTCCCTGGAAACAAAGGATTACAGTGCCAGTAACTTGAGAAAAGGAGCTGCAGGCTAAGTCTGCAGAGAAAACATGAACTGGGAAATAAAGTAATTTGGGGTTGAGTTTGGTCTGCACTTTAATTCAGGCCTCAGAACTGCATGACATAGAGCAATAGAAATATACTCTCCACGGGATATAAGGCCTTCCTTTGGGGACCTGGAAGGAAACACTGTCCCAAATCGATAGAAAAATGACGAAGCCTCATATTCGCCAAGGCCAGGTGATTTTGGTATAAACTTGGCAAGGAAAGCAAATGATAAGGCAGGCAAGGGGGTGGGTGGAGGAAAGCTTGCCTCAGCCCAGCATCTCAGCGTGAGTTGTGGAGGCACGTTTAATGCTGCTAAAAACCAGTCATCTTCTATACTACAGAGCTACAGTAATCAAGACAGTATGGTACTGGCACAAAAAACAGAAATATAGATCAATGGAAACGGACAGAAAGCCCAGAGATAAACCCACGCACACATGGTCACCTTATCTTTGATAAAGGAGGGAAGAATATACAGTGGAGAAAAGACAGCCTCTTCAATAAGTGGTGCTGGGAAAACTGGACAGGTACATGTAAAAGTATGAAATTAGAACACTCCCTAACACCATACACAAAAATAAACTCCAAATGGATTAAAGACCTAAATGTAAGTCCGGACACTGTCAAACTCTTAGAGGAAAACATAGGCAAAACACTCTATAACATAAATCACAGCAAGATCCTTTTTGACCCACCTCCTAGAGAAATGGAAATAAAAACAAAAATAAACAAATGGGACCTAATGAAACTTAAAAGCTTTTGCACAGCAAAGGAAACCATAAACAACGCCAAAAGACAGCCCTCAGAATGGGAGAAAATATTTGCAAATGAAGCAACTGACAAAGGATTAATCTCCAAAATTTACAAGCAGCTCATGCAGCTCAGTATCAAAAGAACAAACAACCCAATCCCAAAATGGGCAGAAGACCTAAATAGACATTTCTCCAAAGAAGATATACAGATTGCCAACAAACACATGAAAGGATGCTCAACATCCTTAATCATTAGAGAAATGCAACTCAAAACTACAATGAGATATCATCTCACACCCGTCAGAATGGCCATCATCAAAAAATCTAGAAACAATAAATGCTGGAGAGGGTGTGGAGAAAAGGGAACCCTTTTGCACTGTTGGTCGGAATGTAAATTGATACAGCCACTATGGAGAACAGTATGGAGGTTCCTTAAAAAACTACAAATAGAACTACCATACGACCCAGCAATCCCACTATTGGGCATATACCCTGAGAAAACCATAATTCAAAAAGAGACATGTACCAAAATGTTCATTGCAGCTCTATTTACAATAGCCAGGAGATGGAAGCAACCTAAGTGTCCATCAACAGATGAATGGATAAAGAAGATGTGGCACAATGGAATATTAGCCATAAAAAGAAATGAAATTGAGTTATTTGTCGTGAGGTGGATGGACCTAGAGTCTGTCATACAGAGTGAAGTAAGTCAGAAAGAGAAAAACAAATACCGTATGCTAACACATATATATGGAATTTAAGGGAAAAAAATGTCGTGAAGAACCTAGGGGTAAGACAGGAATAAAGACACAGACCTACTCGAGAATGGACTTGAGGATATGGGGAGGGGGAAGGGTAAGCTGTAACAAAGCGAGAGAGTGGCATGGACATATATACACTACCAAACGTAGAATAGATAGGTAGTGGGAAGCAGCCACATAACACAGGGAGATCAGCTCGGTGTTTTGTGACCACCCAGAGGGGTGGGATAGGGAGGGTGGGAGGGAGGGAGACGCAAGAGGGAGGAGATATGGGAACATATGTATATGTATAACTGATTCACTTTGTTATAAAGTAGAAACTAACACGCCATTGTAAAGCAATTATACTCCAATAAAGATGTTAAAAAAAGGCATCTTAGTCATGGGTTTTATTGCTTCCTGGGACCACTAATCCCAAACCACCCCTGATTCAGCAATTTGTCCTTCTCCTCTTAAATAGTAGGTTCTGATTTTTTTTTTTTCCTGTTTCTGCTTAATCATGTGACCTCCTGTCACCTGGGAGGGCAGGCTTTCTCCTTATCCCTTCCATCCATGTCAGTTGGTAGCTAAGAGCTCCAGGCTCAGGAAGGCTGGACTCTGCTCTGGGTGGAAGGGCAGATCTCAAGGTCAGCAGCAGAAGGAGTTGGACCCATTCTGCAGTCACATCCCAGGTCCAAGACAGGCTAGCCGGGGTGCAGCTGTTCAGGAGAGGAGAACAGCGGCTGTGTTTATCCTGCTTCTCCTCCATAAAGAAACCTGGTCATTTTATTTGTACCGCTGTGGGGAAAATTAAAAAAAACAAAATTCATGCTACATTAAATATCTGGGCCTCCTGCATTATCATAAATCACATACTGAGGGAGGGTGCCCTCTCTCTCCTTGTTTCTTTAATTGCAAGTGGTAATGAATTGAGTCCTGATGGATGATGCCTGTGGAGTGGAAAATATATTTGCTTTTATTTTCTCAAAGTACTGAAGCTTGTCATTTCCACGTGGACTTCTCCACAAATGGCAAAGTCCCTTATCTGCAGAATTTCCTGCACCTCTTTTGCGTTTGTGTATCCATTACCCCCCTGAACTGAATTTGAAAAAAATAATTTAAAATGAAAACCAAATCATCCGTATTTTTATTCTTTGCCAGGGGTGGGGGTTGGTGAATAGCATGATTAAAAGAGCAGATGACCCTTTCTTTCCTTGCCTTTCTCCTCCACACACAATATCCAGGAAGGAGAGGGAGAGAGGGAAAAAGATACACAAGCCTTGACTGCCAAAGACCGTGAAAACACAGTTTGCAAGGACTTCCTGTTTGTTTCCTGTTTGGGTTTTTTTTTTTTTTTTTTTGTCCCTATAGGAAATAGTTTGTGTGTGTGTGTGTGTGTGTGTGTGAGTGTGAAAGAGAGAGAGAGGGAGGGAGAGAGACTGACTTAGAGTCAGAATCACATATGAAATAAAACCCCATATTTAGCTTGGAGATGTATCTGAATGAACAGATATATGCAAGCGTAAACATTAATGAGTGGCTCTTCATTGTGTGTTAACTGCTCTCTAAAAAATTACCACGTAATTAATGAGGGCTCTAGTTATACTTCGAGTTGTCTATCTTAAGCATTCATTTTCATGAAAACTTCTGCTGCCAGGTTAAAGCCGTTAGTGGCTATCTTGTAGAAGAGAACAGATGTGAGTTTCACAAATAGAGCCGCAAATGGGAGCCACATATGTAGTTTTAAAATTTTCTAGCAGCCACATTGAAAGTGATTAAAAATGATTAAATGTAGTTGATTTAACTCAGTCTATCCAAAATATTATCATTTCAACATGTAATCAATATAAAGTTATTAATGAGATATTTGACAGTTTTTGGTACTGACTCTTCAAAATCTGGTGTGTATTTTACACTTACTACACATCTCCAATCGGACTAGCCACACTTCAAGTGCTCAAGAGCCACATATGGGTTGGCTGTTGCATTGGACAGCAGGGCTAGCATCCCTCTGCTGTTTCACAGTATTGAGAAGGTCCTCCTACAGCGTATGTGTATTTTCGTTGTTACAAGAGAAAATGGAAACCAAACGCTACATGTTACTTGAGTACTGCACTGTTTCCCCAAGTGTAGGACACTAGGATCAAGAGCTGCCCTGTGGAAAAATAGATTCGGTGATGAAATAAATTAGGAAGGTTCTATTCTAGTACCCCCTTTTGGAGATTTACATGGTGTGCTAACATAGCACAGACTCTGAGAAAACTCTCTTGGGTAAAGGAGCCTGTTGGAAGTTGGCTTCTGTGTCTGTAAGGTTCCACCTCCTGAGTGTGACTGTTACCCAGCTACCACTATAACAACATGGTTAGTCTGGCATGGTACATTTATGGTATGCTTATAATATTTTTTTTCCTCCCGAGGTGTTCTAACACCCCTTGCCTCCCCCACGCTCACCCCTCCAGGCCCATGAAAGATACCAGAACAGTGGTTCTGTCCCTGAGTATTTATCCCTGTTAATTATCTTGCCCTCACAAAAACCTGAGGTCATTCTTTACTACACTTTTGGGGACAAGAATTCTGGAATTGCCACAAGTGTCTCTGCGTAAGGAAAACTGTCTTCCCTTCCTCCACTCTTTTCAGAGCCTATCTCTACTTATTCTTTGTATTCAGAATCACCCGAGAGCCAAGATATGTCTTCTTGATCTAGAACCACCTACTAACTTGAAACCAGCAGATGGCTGTAATGTCTTGTACGTGCACACAGATTTTCAGAAAGTACCCAAATACACACCTTCCTCTCATTCTTTCAGAAATGATGAGCACTCTACAAAGATGAGGGGAGAAACATCTGAATGTGTATATGTGTAAACACGGAATACAGTTTCATGAGTAGAGTAATACCGTTCCTGCTAATGCTCTTTTAAAAAATATTTTGTGTGTGGTGTTAATTTACATGCTTTAATGTGTACTGTTATTGTAAAGTGTGTAAAGTAGTTGTGACAGCAGTCAGTTTGAAGAAGATATACACTATACTTGACAACTGTCAATCTTTAGCAAATTATCTTTTTGCCTTTGTTTTAGTGGGACCTCTGACGCTGCCCCCGTAAGTTTTGTTTTATGATCTGTACGTAAGTGGCAATTACCAGTTAAATAACTTCTATCACTGAATTTGGTCCAAGTTGACTGTAGTAATGCTTATATGTGGATGTATTTAAATAAGATTGATTTAAATGATCTGTTTTGTCTCTGTTTTTTAGCACTTTAGTATTTCAATATTAGAGATGTCTTCTGAAGACTCTAGTAGCAGTAGAATCCCTTTGCTCTTGAAAATGCAAATTATACCATGAGTTTCATATAGACTTTCCAGTAGTAGGAGTGGAACATTCTAAGTGCAAAAGTTTGGCTTTACAATCTGTCTGATTAGGAAGGGCAGTCCATTCCCTAGAAAGGTAACAGCCTTCCCAACTTTGAACATCTGGGGGAGCTCTACTTGGAAAAGAAGTCTGAATTTTAATCTCATGGATTTAATGGCGCTAAATTAACACAAATTTTTAAAATGGATTTTGTAGAATCCAATTATTAGGGAAAATCATTTAGCAAAGCCATATACTGGGGAATAGTCAAACACCACGTGCTAGTTTTGGAATGTGCATTTCCCAAGTGAATAGAATTTACTTCACCAAAAAGATTTTTTTGCACAATTCACAATACTTACAGAAATACGATTGTATCATTGGAGAAAAAAAAAGCTCACCTCTCTAATGATACATTTCACATTCACTAGTAAACTAGTGTAATTCCTTAATTATTTGGGGGGATGCAAAAGAATAATCTGTCCATAGAATATAACTGCTTATTCTTAACTGTATTTAGGAATGAATATATACTATTATTTAAAGTACTATTGAATTCTGAAGAACTGCTCAATAAATTCATATTATTAATAAAATTGTACTCTTTACAATACATTTGCCTCAGCACAAATGCAGTTAAAAACATATATTTATTTTAAAATATACCAAATAATACAGATTAGTTATCATGACTTTAAAATTCTAATTTCCAATAGCATTAAATCCCACACCAGTTATGTGTTGTATATAACTAAAATGTTGAAAGTCTTGCACACAAAATGAGAGGCTTCTTCAAAAATGTCTTTTTTGCCAAAAACAGTTCTATGACCTATTGCTAATTATTATATTTCTTTAGGGATACTTTGAAGCGCTTTCAAAGACATATCTGTAGCAGTTAGATCTAAATTTAGAGCAGAACATTCTGTCAGATATTTTGCCATATCACAAAATGTTGTAGTACTGTATTTTATAATAAAACCAAATTCTCAAGTATTCTGGTATATTACATATTATTATACCAAAAAACCACTTTCTAGCTATTATTGTGAATATAATATTTTAAGAAAATAATGGGTATTTCAGTCCAAGCAAGGAAGTATAATGCAATACGTGACATTCAGTTGATCTTTAGTCAAAATCCATTTAGGTATTTGACAGGGAAACTAGCAATCATAAGCTTGAATGTATACATTATTCTCAAGAACAAAATGGCAAACGATAATACATAAAGACATAGTCACTGGGGCAAGTTAGCTGGTGTGCAGATTGAAAAGGATCAACTTGCCAATGCTCATCAGATTTTTCGTTATTGGTTGTTCCTGGAAGGGGAAGTGCTACAGTCAGTTGATGTTGCCTCCCCTTAGGTGGGGGACTTGCTCACAGTGCATGGTATAGTGAAATCTCTTTGGAAGCAGGGTTGAGTCAGAAGCTTAGAGATGCACCTCACTGTCTTTAAAACTGCTGTTACAATGTTCTAAACACTGTGATCTTTCCAAATGTGTTTTCTGTATTTGTTTTGTACTGTAGAAAATCATACGCCACAAACTGGACTCTGTAGTGTTTCAAGCAACGTTATTTATTGGCTTATTGCCCCCCGCATATTTATGTACAGTTTACTTAATAATATAAAACCTGTGATAATCCTTTGCCTTAAAAATAAAATCTAATGCTAAATATTGAGTGTGCTCTAATAATTTTAAGCTACAAATTAATTTTTCCTTTAATACTTAAGACAGTGTCAAATAAAATATTACACAAATACTCTGTGGAGTGTTGCTGCCTATTCTGTTCTTGTGACAGTGTGTGTATCTTGATCCAGGACATGATGACCTGCTGGGTTCTATAAATAGATATTAGTAATCCTTTTAGAGAATGGGCCTGGCACTTAGCTGTGAGCTGAATACCTCCCCTTAACTCTTATAAATAGATTTTCCCATGCCACAGAAGAATGAAGAAAAACAGCCCTTCATGTTCTCTCTCTCTACAATTTTTGTCTTGATTCCTACCGAATCTTCACATTTCATTTGTGTTGCCATCATATTCCTAAATAGAAAAATGCCAGAGATGCCTGAAGATGGATGAAAATACCTAATTTCAGCAGTGAAAGGGATCTTGCAATTATTCAAGTCCAGTTTCTTATGGAATAGTTAGAACCCGAGTTGTAGAGAGGTTTAGTGACTGCTCAAGCTCTGAGTGACAAGGGTGGGCTGACCCCATCCTGATGTCCAGAAGATTGTCACAGTTCCAAAAAGTGAAAAGGAACTGTGTTCGTCTTGGGGCTGGCACACAGCAGCAAGTAGAGGGAGATATGGCATGGGCTAGAAAACCAATTCCTTATTAGGTCCTGGTCTTTGCCTGGCTGATTTAATCAGTTACAGAGGAATATATATATATATATATATATATATATATATATATATATATATTAATTTTTACTTATTTATTTATTTTTATTTTTGGCTGTGTTGGGTCTTCGTTTCTGTGCGAGGGCTTTCTCTAGTTGCGGCAAGCGGGGGCCACTCTTCATCACGGTGCGCGGGCCGCTCACTATCGCGGCCTCTCTTGTTGCAGAGCACAGGCTCCAGACACGCAGGCTCACGGGCCCAGTTGCTCCGCGGCATGTGGGATCCTCCCAGACCAGGGCTCGAACCCGTGTCCCCTGCATTGGCAGGCAGATTCTCAACCACTGTGCCACCAGGGAAGCCCACAGAGGAATATATTTTGAAGGCAGTTTTTCTGGGAAAGAAAGCGTTGGCTCTTAGGGATTATCACTGATGCTCTTTCACCTTGGAAGCAATGCTTCAGACTTGGCCCAGCGAAAAGGTACATCCTGGGTGCATGATAATACACTTGTACTTTGAAAAGCATCTGTGTGGTCTGCTTATTTTTAAGTGACCGGAAACGCTGGTCCTTTGAGGAATTAGGCGTTATTTAGTTCCAGAAAATAGAGACTGGGCTGGAAAGGCAACCTGACCCCGATTCCAGGCCCCATGGGCTGCGGGTTTTCGAAAGGATGTGACGGGTTCCCACGCGAGCGCCGACCAAAGGGCTCTAGGACCCAGCGGCTGAGCGCGGGGCCGGCGGGGCCCGCCGCCTCCTGTGGAGCTCGGCGCGGGCTGTAGCTGGGCGCGGGTTCGCGGCCTGCCCACGGATCGTCACCGCAGAGACGCGGCGGGCCCTGAGGCGCGCGGGCGGCGCACGGTGCGTGTGGGCGTGTCCCGACCCGGCCGCGCGCCCCGCCCCAGCCCCGCCAGTTTCCTTGACCCCAGGCCCAGCTCCAGGGCCCGGGTCTCGCGCCCTTGGCGGGCAACGCAAAGCGCGGGAGCATTTGGGGCCGGGCATGCCGGGAGCCCCCGGGGCAGCCGCCGCCACCGCCACCGCTACCGCCACCGCGTCTGTCGCCGGTGCGCGCCGCTGACGCGCGGAGATGAAATTCCCGGGCTCGGTGCTGGCGTCCGTGTTCCTGTTCGTGGCTGAGACGACGGCGGCGCTGTACCTGAGCAGCACCTACCGCTCGGGCGGGGACGGCATGTGGCAGGCGCTGACGCTGCTCTTCTCATTGCTGCCCTGTGCCCTTGTGCAGCTCACGCTCCTCTTCGTGCACCGCGACTTCAGCCGCGACCGGCCGCTCGTGCTGCTGCTGCACCTGCTACAGCTCGGGCCACTCTTTAGGTGCGTGCGGGACCCCCGGCGGCGGGGTCGGGCTTCCCGGGGGAGGGGACAGGTGGCCGGTGTCGCGGACCGGGCCCAGGCCGGCCCGCTCGGCTCCTGAGCTCCACCGTCGCTGTCACAGGAATGCGACAGGAACCTGGGAGAGTGGGAATCGAGCCGGGGCGTACCGCCTTCCTGTTAGAGGCGAGCGTAGGAAATTGCCGATAGTCAACTGAATTTAACGAACAGAAAGGTCAGTTTTATACACTTCGACCTCATAAAAGACATGCTTTCCCTCAGATCAGGTGGGATCTGGCAGGATGAGTTTGTGTCGTGACGGGCCCTTAGGAGGTGGGTTCTAAATGGCCATTAGAGTAGAAGTGTATACAGCTGATTGAATTTAAATTGATCAAACACGTGGCGTGTGCCAGGCAGTGTTCTGCGCGTGTTACAAATATTAACTTACGTAATTCTCATACATGACTGTAGAAATCCACGCATCATTCTTTTCTCTCGGATGTGGAACATACGGGGTTGTACAAATGTCTTCGGGGCCCTGCCTAACTTCTAAACGCAGTCAATGAAGTTGGAACACAAGTGCCATGAAGACCCCAACACTTGCTGGGCGTTAAGAAAAACTATTAGTGACATTTCTGGAGATTAAACTGTATTAACACAAAGCAAGTAGAAAAAGAAATTTCTGGTAATGAAGTAGAGTTTGGCTTATCTAAGGACCATGAAGAGAGTTTTAAATGTGTTGTTTTGATATCTTTCATCTCTGTAAGAAAAGCAAAACAAAGGGTTTCTATCTGGATTAGAAACAAATTTATAATACTGAACTTCAGATGTAGGTGGTAGAAGAATTGGAAGAGGTGGAAAGGCCAGAGACGCAAGAGTGGTAATTTCTGGATGATGGAGTTATGGGTGATTTTCATTTTCTCCTGAAAAATATAGAAAAGTGCATCATTTACTCTTTTATTATACGTTTCTACATGTTTCAGTTTTTACAGTAAAAATATTTTAACTTTGTTAAAGAAAAAAAGTTTGGTGCTTTGGAGAGATAACTTCTCAACTATAAATAAAGTTTCAACACCATAAAGAGACCTATTTCCAGAAAATTCTGAATGGGTCAATGTCTTTTGGGGGGAAAAGCAAAATAAAACATAAAAAACAAAGGAATAAACAACCCGCTTCTGTTAACAAGGGCGCTTTCATTCTAATGCAGCTGATTTCTTTCAAGAAGATATTGGACCCCTGCTGAGATGCGCAAAATGTGGTTCCAAGCCTCTTAGCTTCCAGATGAAAAGAAAAGCAACTTGATGTTGTGTATTAGCGTGACAATATCTTATTGCAAGTTCTTCCCGCTGACTGTTTGATTCTGTTCTAACTCTAAAACATCAGCTTCACATAAAGATCAAAATTATTTCTCCCAAACAAAGGAGAGTCTCTCTTCCCTTCTTATCGATTGGACTTAGTAATATTTTAAAACTGTTTTGGGATAATTTAGCTCTGTTTAATTTGGGGTGGGTCCTAACTAACCAAACTCATGTTCTTTTTAGGTGAGATGATGTTTTTGAGTTCACTCAGTTCAGCTGCATTACATTACACTGTAATGATTATGGGCTAAAGACTACAAACTAGGCCCCGCTCCTTCTTTAGGGAGGCGTTGGGAGAGCAACATATTTCATTTATATCAGTCTTATATTTAAAACTGTAGTTGCAATTTGAAGGGTTGTTTCCTCATTAAGCCTAGGTTGGAACAATACGAACATTGAATAATGTCTTGAATTTATTTTTTTCTATTTTAAGGACAATCTTATTGTGAATGATAATAGATATTCTGGAAAAACAGAGTGGGGAAAAGCACCTCTTAACAACAGCAAAATTTGTTTATCATTCTTTTACAGTTAGGTTAATTTTTTAAATTAACTGGGAGAAGGAATAAATATCAGTGAGTTACAGGTTCAAGGAATTTTCCCCCATTCTTCTTCACTGGTATAATGAGGAAAAATGGTACATAAAAATCTGGCTTTATAAAGTAAAAGCTAAGAAGTTCTAGTAATTTTTTTATTCAAGTATAGTTGATATACAATATTATATAAGTTACAGGTGTACAATATATAGTGATTCACAATTTTAAAGGTTATACTCCATTTATATTTATTATAAAATATAGGCTATATTGCCCATGTTGTACAATATATCCTTATAGCTTATTTTATACCTAATAGTTTGTACCCTTTAATCTCCTACCCCTATATTGGCCCTCCCCCTTCCCTCTCCCCACTGGTAACCACTAGTTTGTTCTCTATATCTGTGAGTCTAGTATTTTTTATAGAATATTGCAAAATGATTCACCATTGTACTTCTCTCTTTAGTAAACTTTCAAAAGACTGTAAAACAATAATAGCCTAAATTTGAAGAGTTTTCTTGTTGTTGCTTGCAAAGTGCTTTTACATACAGTATTTAATTCCATCCACTGTAAAACCTTGTGAGCTATCTGTCATTATCTTTTTTTTACAGTTGAGAATTGAGGCTCAGTGAGATTATGCAAGTGGCTTTTCTTTCTTTTTAACCAGTTTGGTTCTTGTGTAGCTTCTCAGAGCATGTGTGTCATAGGAAGATAACGTGGCGTATAGGAAATCATAATCAGTATTTCTTTTGAAAACGTGTTTTTATTAACTACCTTAGAGGGTCTCTGGTACCACAGATTATTTGTGCTGACACCAACATGCATGGTTTCAGCTAAGGAATAAAAACTCTTTCCACTATGGCGCTTGAAAATGGGATAAAGTGGAAAAAAAAAATAGATCAACCTGCTGATTACCTACATTAGGAATCAGTAAACTATGCCCCACAGGTGAAATCCCCCTATGGCCTGTTTTTGTAAATAAAGTTTTTTTTTTGTTTTGTTTTGTTTTTGCGGTACGCGGGCCTCTCACTGCTGTGGCCTCTCCCGTTGCGGAGCACAGGCTCCGGACGCGCAGGCTCAGCGGCCATGGCTCACGGGCCCAGCCGCTCCGCAGCATGTGGGATCCTCCTGGACTGGGGCACGAACCCGTGTCCCCTGCATCGGCAGACGGACTCTCAACCACTGCGCCACCAGGGAAGCCCTGTAAATAAAGTTTTATTGGGACACAGCCATGCTCATTCATTTCTGTGTAGTCTGTGGCTGCCTTTGCACTAGTGGCAGAGTAGTTGCAATAGAGACCAGGGCCTGCAAAGCCTAAAATATTTACTCTTTGTAAATACAGAAAATGTTTGCCAAACCTTGGTCTACACAATACTGAAAAACTACCTTGAATGATTTTGATGAAAACACTTAATTTATGGCTACATTTAGACAACTTCTCAAGTAAAACAAAACAAAACAAAAAACATTTGGAGTAATTGTATGAGTCTTGCAGAATTCCAAGAAGAATAGTAGAGTGTGTTTCTTATCAGTTTTCTTAACCAGTAGTGGCAAATAGCAGAAGTCTTAGGGCCTTTCACAAATTTATTAAACACCTACTACATGTGAAACTGTGCTAAGATTTTTATTAGTTGGGAAAAACAGTGGATTGCAAGGGGGCACACCTGGGTTTCAGGGCCACCTCTGTGATTAGCTCCTTCTGGGACCTTCTTTCATTTCCATTGGTAGACTACAAATGCTTTCCATTAAACACAGCCCCTCCTCAGCATCCAGAGAATTGCTTTATTCCCCCTTCAGCATCCAGAGAATTGCTTTTTCCTCTGAACCTTCATTTTATTCATTCAGCTCTTAACATGTGCTGGTGTTTCACTTGTTTGTTTGTTTTAGTCTTTAAAAATTCTGAGCTTGGGCTTCCCTGGTGGCGCAGTGGTTGAGAGTCTACCTGCCTATGCAGGGGACACGGGTCCGTGCCCCAGTCCAGGAAGATCCCACATGCCGCAGAGCGGCTAGGCCCGTGAGCCATGGCCGCTGAGCCTGCGCGTCCGGAGCCTGTGCTCCGCAACGGGAGAGGCCACAACAGTGAGAGGCCCGCGTACCGCAAAAAAAAAAAAAAAAAAAAAAAAAATTTTGAGCTTAATTTTATTATTCAAGTAAAATATATTTGTTGTTGAAACGACAGAAGGGCAGAAAACAGATAAGCACAGCTAAAAAAATTTTAAAGTTCTAATTTGGCTAACTAAAGAAAACAATTCTTAATGTTTTGTTGTATATCCTTACTAATATTTTTACAGTGGTAAGCTGGTAAACCGTAAACTGTCTGGGGGGTGGCAGAGCGGGGGTGGAAGCCCTGATTTGCAGTATTTGCTGATTTCTATGATTTAAGTATTTCCATTATGGCCTATTTCAAGTTACGAAGTTGTTTAAGACCTGGCTCACAAAATTCCTAACTATTGGGCTTCCCTGGTGGCACAGTGGTTAAGAATCTGCCTGCCAGTGCAGGGGACGTGGGTTCAATCCCTGGTCCGGGAAGATCCCACATGCTGCAGAGCAAGTAAGCCCATGTACCACAACTACTGAGCCTGCGCTCTAGAGCCTGCGAGCCACAACTACTGAGCTCACGTGCTCTAGGGCCTGCGTACCACAACTACTGAGTCCGCATGCTGCAACTACTAAAGCCTGTGTGCCTAGAGCCCGTGCTCTGCAACAAGAGAAGCCACCACAATGATAAGCCCGTGCACCGCAACGAAGAGTAGCCCCCGCTCGCCGCAACTAGAGAAAGCCCGTGTGCAGCAACACAGACCCAATGCAGCCAAAAAAAAAAATAAATCCGAACTATTGAATTGTCTCATGAGTCAGTACGAGCCAGCTCAGGCACTTCGCTATTTATGTGTATAGGTGTGTATGTGTGTGTGATTTGTGTGTATGTATATATATGTAATTTTCTTTTTATTAAAAATGGAATTTTCTGTATATATTCCATTGTAATTTACTCCTTTTGCTTACCAACTATAGGAAACATTTTTATATATCAGTATATGTATGTGTATACTGTCAATTTTAAGGACTGGATAATATTTCACTGAATACATATATTAGGATTTATTTAATCATTGTTTTATTTGAGGACCTTTAGAGTATTTCCAGAATTTTGCTATTACAAATAATGGTATGATTCAAATTGTTGCAGTAGGCTTTCTTTCTAAGTGAGTAAATATATGAGAAATATAAACTGAAAGTGCTATATAAATATTAGTTGTATTAATTATTTATTGTCCTTATTATGTATAGGTCCCATATTCTTGCTTAGATTGTGAGTACCTCTGAATGAGGCGGGGTACCCAGCTATCTTTGCATTCCCCACAGCACTTAGCAGAGTGCATCTGCATTCATCACATATTTGAGAATAAAGAAGATGGTCAGTTTATTCTGTCTTCTAGCCCTTGTTGTGGTTGGTGGTCCAACAGTGTAAAGTTGCTAGGCCTCAAACAGTCCTCAGTCATAGATTTGAGTTTTTCCTCAGAACAAATTCAGTTGGATCAGCTGGACTTGAACTCAAAACCTTGAACTTCATTGTTTTCAGCTGAACAAGCTGCTCCACACTGTTTTACATGTTCTCATGTAATAAAGTGTCCATGACCCCAGTGGACAAAATGTAGCAGACAATTGCCTGTCGCTCTCCCTCCCTTTCCCCCCATACTACCACGTACCTTTTTTTCTCTCAGGAACAAATGAAGAAGGATAATAATCACAAAATATATCCACTTTGTATTCACTAAAGAAGTTCCTGCATTTCGTTTCTTACATCAGGTTTTATTATTTCGAATTATGCATGTATTCTTGTTGCCCTGGTTGCCTCGAGGTGAGAGTACAAAGTTAACAATACTCAGTAAAATAAACGAAGCCATAAAATCTTCTGGCAGCATTATAAGGTTGTTATAAAAATGCACGTTTGGGGAAAAAATGTCCTTTAACAATTTTTAAACCTAAGGCTATGAACATTTTTCTTATTCCTAGGAAAAAAATATTTTTTCCCAACATTTTGTTATGAAAATTTCCAAACATGCAGAAGACAACTTGAAAGAGTTGTACAGTGAACACCCAAGTACTTGTCACCTAGATTCTACGGTTAACGTTTTATTTCACACATCTGTCCATTCCTCTGTCAATCCCTCAATCCATTTGTGAGTGTGTGTGTATAAATCGTATACGTCAGTACTCTTCCTCTCTTCGATATCCATATCATTACCTAAAGAGGGAAATCCAATTTTAAAAGCCACGTACTCTATCAGTCTAGAAAGGTGACTGCTTAAGGCTCCATCCCTAGGGCAGGCTTGAAACTCCATAGATAAGACAGAGCTGGCAGGCTTCCAGGCATGGTTGACTTTAGTCATGTCCCCTAAAGGCTTAAGAGAGCAGAGATGGTAATGTGGTCTTCCAGGGGAATTCTAGATGGGAAACTACTGGGGGATCTTCCAACCATAGCTGCTGGTTTTTTTAATATATATAAATTTTTTTATTTTATTTTATTTATTTTTGGCCGTGTTGGGTCTTCATTGCTGCCCGTGGGCTTTTCTCTAGTTGCAGCGAGCGGTGGCATCTCTTGTTGTGGAGCTCGGGCTCTAGGTGCGCGGGCTCAGCAGTTGTGGCTCAAGGGCTCTAGAGCGCAGGCTCAGTAGTTGTGGCGGCGCACGGGCTTAGTTGCTCCACGGCACGTGGGATCTTCCCGGACCAGGGTTTGAACCCGTGTCCCCTGCATTGGCAGGCGGATTCTTAACCACTGCACCACCAGGGAAGTCCCATAGCTGCTGTTATAACTGAGGTGATTTGGGACATCTATTGGATGTGAAAAAAATATATGTGCATATATATATATATATATACACACACACAAATATATGTGTGTGTATATACATGCATACACACATACCCATATACTGTATTATCTCCATAACAGTGCAGCAAAGTAGGTTTTATCTCTGCTTTGTAATTGAGGGAAAGGGCTTGGGTTAAATGACCTGTCCAGGGCTGCACGGCTAATATGTGTCAGGAAGGGAAATGGAATGTTTTTCTGTGGCTCTGGAGCCTGAACCACTTCCCATTCCATTCTCTACCTGGTTTCTTTGCCTCAGTGGCCTTCGGTGTCACCTCTGAATTTGGTTCATACTCAGGCCAGTTGGCCTGGTGGAGGGCCTCAAGAGGACTGCATGCTCAGAACTGGTCCTTAGAGAGGATGATTTTAGAGGAGACACTACAGTTCAGAGTAACCAAGTCAAGGCTTTGAGAATCAGGCTAAGTGAAAGCAGGGTAACTGAGAAAAGACAGAATCCTGTCTGCCTCTGATTATCATGACTTGCTGGTTTGTTTCCAGGTGTTTTGAAGTCTTCTGCATCTATTGTCAGTCAAGCCACATCGAAGAGCCTTATGTCAGCATCACCAAGAAGCGACAGATGCCAAAAAATGGCCTCTCAGAGGAAATTGAGAAGGAGGTGGGCCAGGCAGAGGGCAAGCTATTCACCCACCGATCTGCGTTCAGCCGGGCATCAGTGATCCAGGCTTTCCTGGGCTCAGCCCCTCAACTGACCCTGCAGCTGTATATAACCGCCCTGCAGCAGGACGTCACTATCGGAAGATGTATGTATATTTTTTATTTCTATTTGCATTTGGGAATCAAAGTGGAGAGCAAAACATAAGGTTTATTTTGTTTTAGGCGAAATTCGTTTATATGTGCATTCAATCCTAAGTCTGTGTTCCGGTTACTAAGCTCGAAACATAGTGAATTAAAATAATAACGACGTTTATTTTGCTTATGAATCTGCACTTCAGGCAGGGCTCACCTATGCTCCACTGTGTATTAGCCGGGGTGGCTCAAAGATGCAGAGTTAGAATCCATTGAGGACTCATTCACTCGCATTTCTTATGGTCGATGCTGGCTGTTGCTCGGGGCTTCAGATCTTCCCCACTTCATCTCTCCATGTAGGTTAGTTTGGGCTTCCTCACAGCATGGTGGCTGCTTTCAAGGGCAAGTATCCTAAGAGTGAGAGAGGGCCAGGTGGTAGAGTATCCCTTTTGTGATCCAGCTTTGGAAGTCAGGCAACATCACTTCTGCTGCATTTTCTTTGTTGAAGCAGTCAGGAATCCTGTAGAGGTTCAAGGGAAAGGGAGGAAAGGAAACTCTGACTTTTGTTGGGGAATGGCAGAGTTCTAGAAGTTCACTGCTGTGACCATTTTGGAAAATACAACTTGCCATAGGCTGAAAATACAGCCGCCAGAGGCTGGGCCTCTTTGGATTTTGCCTCTGTCATTCAGTGATAGTTGTACACCAGCTGAGACACAGTTGGTTGTAACCGCTTTTTAGTGGTGAATGAGGGAATCAAGAGCACTCTCCTGTTTTCTTGAAGTTCTAATAGGTATCTCAGCTTTAAAATGAACACAGTTCTCTAACCTTTGGGCTATTCTCACATCATCAAATTGAGGGCAGGTTTTGGTTAAGATAAATTTTAAAGAAAAAACCTGTACATGCATTGGACACAAGTGAAAAACCTTCATATGAAAAGAAATAATCCTTCACAAATATTAATATTATTAGTAAATGAAAACCAGATATTCTGCTAAGTTTTACTATGTAGATAAACAAAAGTGACTTAAAAGCCTTAGGCTGAAAAAATACGTATTTAAGACAACACTGAAACTGGAATCTTTTAAAATAAATCACTCATTAATCTCACTTCCCTCAGTATTATCCTCTTTCTGCCTATAATGTAGGCTGGATGGTAAAATGACTTTAATTTATGGCTGGGTCACAGGATATTTGCATGTTACAACTGTATCCCTTATCCAGGTTACCTCAGAATGACTATGATTCTTAAGATATATCAGGACTTTAGGTTGAGATCTTGGACCTTGGTGGATTAACATTTATGTGAAAATGCCTCCCACAGCCCCAGGTAGACAGTAGGTGCTCAATAAATGTAGCAGCATCCTTGTTCTCTAAGGACTTATAACTAGAATGAGCATTGACCAAGGTGAGTCCTCTGCATGCCACTATACCCTTTTCCCAGTTCATTATTTTTCTATGTGGCAGGAACACAGCAAGAGACCAGATGTGGTGATAACCTATTTGATTTTTACAAGTAGATTCAATTTTTTTCTCAACTTATTGAAAATGAAGATTGTCTTTTAGTTCAGAAGTTGGCAAACAGCAGCCCATGGGTGTAATCAGGCACTGCTTGTTTTTGTAAATAAAATTTTATTGGAATGCAGTCACACCCTTTCATTTACCTGTTCTCTATGTCTGCTTTTTTTGTTTGTTTGTTTTTTTAGCACAGTTGAGTCGTTGCATAGTTGCAACAGAGAAAGTATGTTTCACAAAGCATAAAGTACTTACTGTCTGGCTCTCTACAGAAAGTTTGCCAACCCTAGTTACAGTTTTTCAGACAGAATTCTTTTCAGGAAAATGAAATGTCTGTCTCATAAAATATGAGATATCTCATAAAATGTCAGTGTCACAAAGAATATCTGTGACATGCCCCCCAAGAACTTGGAATAAGTCCTCTGAGAATTAAACGATCAATCAAATATAGAGAGAGAAAGGAAGTGGGCATGGTCCTCTTAAAAATATAGATGACTGCCATTTGTATAGATTTTGACTAACCCTAATCACTGCCTTAACATATCTGAGGAAGGGATCCCTCACCCGGAAGG
The DNA here is from genome assembly GCF_949752795.1 of Hyperoodon ampullatus. Classification (NCBI taxonomy): domain Eukaryota; kingdom Metazoa; phylum Chordata; class Mammalia; order Artiodactyla; family Ziphiidae; genus Hyperoodon; species Hyperoodon ampullatus. The sequence continues at coordinate 34,848,799 of NC_136913.1, forward strand.
GGAAAGGCAGTTATAATTGGAGGACAGGCTGGGGTGTGTCACAGAGGCAAACATTGGCAATATCTATCATATGATTAGGAATGCATTTGGTGCAAGGAATAAACACTTGACTACAAGGTTAAACAACCCATTATTTTGCTTATCTAAGATGAAGTTGGAGTTAGGCTGTTGCTGGCATTATATCAGCTGCTCACAATGGTAAAGTTGATGTTCCTGAAATTCCATTGGCCTTTCTTTTGGGTTGCTACTGCATAGAATCCATCATAGCTGCATTCAAGGTAGAAAGAGGGGATGAAGGCAGAAGGGCGAGTGTCTTTCTTCCTTTATTAGTAAGTAAAAGCTTTCCTAGAAACCTCCCTGATAGATTTTATTTAGGTCTCATTGACCAGGACTGGTCACATGGTCACCTCGGTGCAAGAAATGCTAGGAAAGCTGGGCATAGAATTGATTGCCACCAGTGGCTTACAGCAGCATTCCTTCAACTTTGCTGATGTTGATTAGAGTCACAGGAGGTGGGGGGGGGCCTGTTAAAAATCTAAAGATAACCTGGAAATTGTGATTTGCTGGGTATGGAATGGGAGCCTACGATATGTCTCTTGATTTTTTCTCTTTTGTTTTTTAAATAAATGCTCCAGGTAATTTTTATCATCAGCAAAGTTTGGGAACACTGGACTAGACTAGTCACAACCTGCCCAGGGTTGGGCCCCTTGCCACCCACAAGGAAGTTATGTTTTTGTAAACTATAAGAGGAGGAATGGATATTGAGTGGGTAGCTAACAGTATCTGCCACACTGTGTGTCCAGACCGATAGAAGTGTCCATTCTTGACAGGTGAGGGACATGAAGTCCATCAGAACCTGACCCCATTCAACTTTCAAAGTCTATATAACCCCTTCTCTCTGATTCTATGCTCACTGAGCAAACACTGATGAATTTGGCCTTGGCAGAGCTTAGAGGGGAGGTGGAGCCGGCCACGTGGTCCACTGGAGAGGTTTTTGTTAATTGCAGTATAATGCATAGAACATAAAATTCACCATTTTAAGAGTACAATTCAGTAGATTTTAGGATATTCACAGTGTTGTGTAACCATCACCACTATCTAATTTTAGAATGTTTTGTTACATAGAAAAGAAATCCCATACTCGTTAGCAGTCACTCCTCATTTCCCCTCTCCAGACCCTGGCTATCACTAACCTACTTTCTGTCTCTATGGATTTGCCTATTGTACATATTTCATATAAATGGAATCATACACTATTGGAGAGTTTTTTTCCCATAGTCAGTGAATAATGGACACTGTCTACGAGCCTCAGTCTTTGAGTGAGCCTAGTCAGCTCTCAGGGGCTTGATCAAGTCTCTGGACCTTGGAGGATAGGTTGGTCTGAGGCCCAGGTGAGTGCACCAAGGTTACTGTGTTCTATGAAGGCCCCTGCATCCTGCCATTTGGCCTGCCTGGATCTCAAAGTGCCCTTGTCTCTTCCACTCAAGATGGTCTTGTTGGTAGTAATGATGACTGTTTCTCAGATCCTTGCCTTGTGCTAGGCACTGTGATTGGCATGATTGTGCTTCATGTTCACAGCATCCCTGTGAAGTAGATCTGATTACCTCCATCTTACTAAAGTTGGAAATTGTACTCATTGTCTACCAGAGGAGGCAGGAATTGGGGTTAGATTTATGTGAATTCACTCATGAAGTCAGTGAATAGGTATTGAATACGTTCTGTGTTCCTGACCTTGTGCTGGGCTCTGAGGATCAAGTGGTGAATAAGGTGGACTGGCACATATCCTTTTGGAACATGATAGAGAAACATGAAACCGATAGTCATATACTTATTTTATTTCAGGTAAATCCTGCAAAGTGAAAGTCCTGTGTAAGGGTCTATTGGGGGAATCTAACCAAGTCTGGGAGATGAGGGAAAATTTTCCAGAGGAACTTAAGTTGAAACCAAAATCTGGTAGATGAGGAAGAGTCAAATGAAGGAAAAGCAGGAAAGGGCATCCCAGCATTTCAAACTTTATCCCAGAGGCAATAGGAAGCCATTGATGATTTTTAAACAACACAGTATCATGATCAGATTTAGTTTTAGAAGCTGATTACTCTGGAAAATGGATTGGAAGAGGATGAGGGGAGAAACAAGGAGGCCAGGAAGTGGGCTGCTACAGTGGTCAAGTTGAGAATGATAATGGCTTGGGCTGGAACAGGAGAAATGGGCTATTGGAGCCATATTAATGATGTAGAAGTGGAACAAGGTGATGATTGATTGAATGGGAAGGTGAGGCAGAGAGAGATGTCAAAAATGGTTCCCAGGTTCCTGACATATATTATTTCTTTATATCCTGCCTCATTACAAAACAAGGACTTGAGACAGGGCTTATTAGCTAGTGCTGTGATACTCTCTGTGGAAGATACCCTCCTGTCCTCTCTTGTGGACACTGGTAAATTAAATAGTAATATTATATAAACCTACCATCTGCAATTCAAGCAGTTCTTGTGATTACTAAATATTACTGGACTTATTTTTGAAAGTATCCCATTGTAAACACAATTATAAATCTCATTCTCAGATGAAACACCTAACCTATGATCATTTATTTGAGAGAGGAACAGAGTTAGCAGCGGCTGAATACATGTTTTAAGATGTATAGGTATATAAATTCTGTCCCAAGTGATAGACTCAAAAGTACACACAATTCTTATAAACACTCTACGTGCTGTGTTAGGTTAAAAAAGAAGTTGTCACATCAAGTGAAGAATAAATCTAATTGCTCTCCTAGCAGTGTCAACATCTGGCATTTTCTCCTGTTCATCATATGCTGAAGGGCTACCCTCTGCTGCCTCTTGGCCTGTCATAAAGGACTGATCAGAGGCTGCGCAGCCGACTTGAACAGTCGCATCAGTGGACCTGGGTTCACCATCCCAGTTCCCTACTTTCTGGCTACATGATCTTGGACATTCATCTACTTCCTGTGGGCAGCAGCTTCCTCACCTGTAAAACGGGGATAATCAGCGTTCCTCCATCTTGGGATTTTCCCAAAGACGAAGTCACCGTGTGCCTGTAAACCGTGGCTTAACACAGAGCCTGGCACAGGGCACGCCCTTAACAGATGGCTGCCTGTGTCTCCCTCCCCGTGTACCAGATGCTCAGACAGGTTTCCCCAAGGTGCCGCCAGGCCTGGTTCTCCCGTGACTGCTGGATGCTTGGGCCTCTGGCTGTGAAAACCCTGGCCTGCCGAAGCTCGAAGCTCGTAGCTCGTGGGTGGACGAGAGTGAGTGTGCCTCCCATGCAGGGCGGGAAGACAGGGCTGCATCCGGGAACCAGACAGCCCTCGCCCTGTCTGCTCCCCTCTGCCTGGTGACTCACCGTCTCTGCTTCCTTGTACCATCTAATAAAGCTTGGAGCTGACTGAGCCTTTGCCGACTTCACAGCATTATCTAGAGTAACAGTGTTGGGTGTGCTTAGAGCTCAGTGGAGTAGGTGCTTGTTTAATCCAAGAAACTTTTCTTGACACCTGGTGCTCATTCAGCCAAATATTTACAGAAGCCTCATTGCCAGGATGTCCACCGCATAAATTTGTGATTCGTTAGAAGAGCCGAGAAGGCCTCCTGGCCTCAGCCAAGCCCCCCTCTTGCTCTTCTGCTCATGTGAGTGGCCAGCAGGCCTCTCTCCAGCGACTGCAAGTGGAGAGTCACCTTCAGCTGGTCACATCATGGCACCAACAGTGCCACCCCGTCCCTGAAGTGGGGCCTCTTGGTGTCCAGGGCATGGTTCCTCATCTTCCAGTGACGTTCAGCCAACAGGGAGATGCCTCCAGGGTGGGTGGTGCCAGGGAATCAATCATGATACTCAAATCCTGCCATGTTGGTTAAATAGCGTCTGATTAGGAAAAGCTGTTTATGTTGGCTTGTGGCCGTGGCTTGTTTTAGCACAAAGCATAGTCTCCTGGATGCCTGACCGGAAGTCACACCAGAGGAATTCATTAAGGGCCAGAGAAGTCATAGTAGGTGGGTAAACCACATCGGATTAGCAGGTCTGTGTGCTCGGGGGTCCCCTTACAGTCCATGCCGTAGTCAGCACTAGTGGTCCCTGGGACACCTGCAGGGAGCCAGGCTTCCTGAGCTCTTTTACACTCTCTGTTTGATGTCCGAGTTTGGAGGTTGAGCTTTACTGACCTCGTGTTGGCAAACCTTCTGCAGAGTCACCTGCACATGGGAGAATCAGGCAGAGCTATACCACCATCCCTTTAAGAATCGTGCTTCAGGTGTGCCTGTGGCTTTAACAGGAGACATGGGGCCCCCCCGGCCAGCATGTCATCAGTCTAACTGCGCCCCCTGCCAAATCCCCTCCTACACGGGACCGGGAATCGTCCACGCAGGGGAGGAAGGCAGGCAGAGGGTGAGAACCACTGCCCCTGGGAAGGCATGAGGCACCCAAGTTTAGGCTTTTTGTACATTTTGAAGAGGTGGGAAGGGGGATGGTGAAGAAGGATTTATTCTAACGTGAGCCCTGCAGAGAGAACACCAGTGACGACCAGTGCCCTGTTGGGAGTGGGAAAACTAAAACCGGAGTGAGTGGGGACAGAGGCTGGGGAGGGTGTGGCTGCCAAAGGAGGTCTGTGATCAAAAGCAGTGTCAGGGCCGGCCAAGGTCAGACACCAGACACAGGTCAACACACGGGAAAACATCACGTGTGGGACAAAATGAGCCCACGAGTCGAGCCTGGAAAGATCTTGGAGAGTAACGTTGGTTTGCTGTTGGCATGAACATGAGGCCTGGGACCTTGGCTGGCCTCCCACTGAAGACAACCTCTGAGAAGAGAGGTGTTTTGAAGGCCCAGGCTCCCCTGGTCCCCGAGTCTGACAGGTCCTGCAGTCATGTGGCTATGACTCTTTAGAACAGGACTTTTGGGCCCCAAATTAGAATTTTAAAATGAGGGACCTTCTAGTAACCTCGAATACATTCTTTCCTAAAGCATAAATTGCAAAGTGGCAGCTTACAGACGTAATCTGGATGGCATTTGTTAGTCCTACACTAAACAGACATCTTAAAAGAAAATTCATAAGCTGCTGACATTTAAAATCACAGACTTTTTCCCTGAATATCTGGATTTCTGGCTTCTCTCGTGAAATCAAAATGTCTGGGTGTCCATGTGGTTGCAGTGAACTGGAGATACGAGATGCTATCCCATTAAGGTCAGGCCTCTGGTCTGCCACTTGTCTCTTTTGGATTTCATGTCTCACCCACTTCACTCACTTCTAGTAACTGTCTGGCCACTACAGAGACTTGAACTTGTTATTCACAGCACAGATTCATTCTCAGTTCACAGTATTCAGAGGATCCATTTTCTCATTTGATGATGTATTATAGTGCAGGGCTTCTCAAACTGCCTTTAGTGTAGGGCCAGTATTATCTGCTCTTCTTGTTCTAATTCCTTATGAACTGATAGGAGGTCCTATTATGCATGACTGATACACAGCTCACATTTGACTCATCACTGGACTACCACACCTCCAGGACTGGTGTAGACCCTATTCACTGGATGAGCCCACTCACTTAAATATTGGGGTGAAGCCAGATTGCTCTGTTCCTAAATGCTGACTCTCAATCTCCATTTTTGGAGCTGGCCAGTAACAAACAGTTCCTTGACCAGTACCAGTCTGCAATCCACAGTTCAAACAGATTGAGATAATGAATTTATTTTATTTTATTCTTTTAGGGGTATGGTTTTAAATCTAAGGAACTTCATTTTGTATCATTTAGTATTTCTCTGCAGTTCTTCGTGAACACGGAAGATTGGTTTCTCTGATATTTAGGGTTGTAGAATCACTGTGGGGAAAATCTGTCTAAACTTCTGTTAAAGCAAAATCTACTAAAGGAAACCAATTTGCAGCAGGGAGACAGGTTAGATACTGTGGCTGTGAGATACTTGGGTTCTGAGATGTAGGATGAGAAGAATTCACCAACTGAACTGTGGAAGAGAGAGCCTTCATGGCACAAAAGTGCAAAATAGTGAAAGAAGATGGGGGGAAACTGTGTTCTGGTCTCCCGTAAGTGTAGTTTACTTGGGGCACGTCAGCTTCCATGGCTATAAGATGAGGAGGTTGGACTAAATTATCTGAAAGATCTGCTCGAGGTGTACAGTTACCAGTCTGTGACCTTTTCCTAAGGAAAGTCAACATTCTCTACTGAAAGTGGGTGAGTGGAGCACAGAGGACAGGGATTGTTTTTTAGGGTCTCCATTTTACAGCTGAGGCCACTTTGGCCCAGAGATGCCAATCAGCTCTCCCAAGGTCACATGGCAAGTGGGTCCACAGTAGGGACGAGAGCCCAGCCCTGCTGCCTGTTGTTGAGGATCCTCCTCTCCTGTATCCTGAGAAATGGGTGGTCTCAACATAGAAAGGGTTTAATGGTCTCCCCTAGGGAAAAGAAGCCAAACTCTTCAATATAGACGTGTCAAGGTGTCTTGGGTTTCTAGGAAAACATTCTCAACAATTCACTCTCAAGAACTTCCACTTGTGTTTTATTTGGAGGCCAGACAGATTAGGATCAAAGGACTGATTTTATAGTACAGGTCTTCAGACTTTGTATACCTAGGCCTTGTTCCACTGGACAGTGTGAGAGCCGTGTGATGAATCCATTTCCTTCTCAATTAAGGTGTTCTTGAAATTCTGACTCTGCCCACTGACATGGTCTCAAAGGGGATTTTGTGATGACATCAGAAGCCTGTGCTCAACAGCCTTTTCCTTTTTTTTTCTTTTTTTTATTAGTTTCTGCTTTATAACAAAGTGAATCAGTTATACATATACATCTGTTCCCATATCCCTTCCCTCTTGCGTCTCCCTCCCTCCCACTCTCCCTATCCCACCCCTCCAGGCGGTCACAAAGCACCGATCTGGCAGGCGGATTCTTAACCACTGCGCCACCAGGGAAGCCCAAGGACCTTACCATTTTAAAGTGTACAACTCAGTGGCACAAAGTACACTCAAAATGTTGTACAGTCATCACCGCTATCTATTTTTAGAACCTTTTCATCACCCCAAACAGAAACTCTGTACTCTAATTAAACAATAATTCCCCACACCACCTGGCAACCTCTACTCTACTTTCTGTCTCTATGAGTTTGCCTATTCTAGGTACCTCATATAAATGGACTCATATAACATTTGTCCCTTTGTGTCTGGCTTATCTCATTTAGCAGAATGTTTTCAAGGTTCATGTTGTAGAATGCATCAGAATTTCATTTCTTTTTATGGCCATATATGTATGTATGGTATATACCACATCTGTTGATGGACACCTGGGTTGTTTCCACCTACTGGTTGTAGAATGTTAAGAGGTAGAAGGGATCTAAGAGGTCATCATGTCTGACTTTGCACTCTCTGTAGAAATCCCTTCCTTAGTGTCCCTCAAAGTTGGTCCACCAGCCTCTCTCTTCTTGATTATGTTCAATAGTAGAGCTCTCAGTACTCAAAATGCACTGTTCCATTGACAATACACTCTTGTTAGAATGTTCTTCCTTGTATAGTAAGTTAAATGAGACTTTTCCACCAAAAAATGATATCAGTCCCAGGTGCTGGATACACCACATTCAGAAAAAAATGCCACTAAGATTTGGCCAGATTCCTTTTTTCAGGATTTTCCAAGGGTGACAAACCAGCCCTACCAGGGTCAGCCCCCTGCGTCCCCACTTTCAGATTCTATAAGGAAATACCTGGGGGAAGGGGTGAGAGAATAGGGGTTTCTGTAATATGCTATTTATGGTAGACGCCACTCCCTGCCCTCCTAGAAGCTACCTAAAGTGAGATTCCAAGATGGAGGATGCTCAGCACATGGGTAGCCAACCACTTGACTCCCCGCCTTCTAAGCTGGGAGCCCTCAGGTCCAGCCCACTGCTGGTTCCCTCAGAGATAGCTTGTTTTGGGTACCCTGGAGTTTAGGAGCATTCATGATCATAGAGACTGAGGCCTGCTTCTCATTTGTAGGTTTCTGAAGGAGGGAGACTTGAGTGACTAGCCTGGGTGAGGAGAGACTATGATGCCATGTGCCTGGAAAGGGGACAAGAAGTCTCCACTGTATCAGCTAGCTATTGTGAGTAACAAACTACCCAAGACTTAGTGGTTTAAACAATAAGCATTTATTGTTGCTCAGTAGTCTACAGGTCAACTGGGCAGTTCTGGTCTGGGCCTGGCTAGGCTGATCTTGACTGAGCTTACCCGTGAGTTCACACTCAGCCTGTGGGTCAGTTGGGAATAACTGGTCTAGGATGGCTGCACTTGGAATGGCTCTCTTCCAAGTGCTTACTTCCTGCACAGGCTGGCCTGGTGGTGGCAGGGTGCTGAGAGAGTCAAAGCATGCAAAGCCTCTTGCGGTCTAGGCTCAAAACTGGGACACTGTCACTTCTTCCACATTCTATTTCCACAAAGCACAGTTGAGAGGAGATTGGGGGAGAAAATTAAATCCCTTTCGTGATAGGACCCCACCAAGGTGACACTACTAAGTAGAGCATTTTCACTTACATGGTAATTAGCCTCCTTTAGTCTTCAGCCTGATGGTTAGACCTGATTTTTCCCTGCTAAAGCACCACTAACACAACTACTTCCCCTTACCACATGGCAGATCTCCAAATATGCACATATTCACAACTGTCCTGTCTCCTTTTTCTTTTCCGATCTCCAGACCCTCCAGTCATTTTTCTAATGGCATGCTTGGTAGCCATCAAGGTCGCTGTACTTGAGATACAATCTGACTTGTCACTTTTTTCTTAACACGTGGCATTCATAATTGCATGTGACATTGCAGACTTATTTTGATGAGCTTATAGCAGTGGGACTATGTTTTATTTTATTTTATTTTTTCTTTAATCTGAACTCTGTGATTTTATTTACGTGCCCAAATGTAGCTTTTGGAAGAACTGAATCACACAGTTGGTTTATATTGATAGATGGTCCTATAAATTCTCCCAGTTCTTTTTTCATACTGAGAGCAGCTAAATCAAGATTTACCCATCCTGTACCTGCTCAGTATAGTTTTACGTATATAAAGGTAGGGCTTGATATTTTTTCTTGTTATATTTCCTTTTCTTGGATTCAAGCCCAGGATATCAGCCTGTTCAGATAATTTTGAATCATGATTCTCGTCTTCCTAGTTTTATCCCAACTATAAGTTTATGTCTTCATGCAGTAGTTAACAAGAAAGTGAGACTAGGACAGCCCCAAAACCACAGCCCTGCGGACGCCTTGACAATTGCCCTTTAGCCTGAAAGGACGTAGTGAAGCATATGAGAGCAGATTGCACATCCGGTTGCAAATCCATCTCCACTGCACTCATATTAGCGTATGCATTTTCTCTGACTCATTCACAAGGACATCATGAGAGGGTTTTTTTTGGTTTATTGGGCTTTTTCTGGAGGCCTTGCTGAAAACCACACACGATATCTATAATATCTACTCACTTATTAACTGCAGATATGTTTTCTTTGTACATTAATGCAATATTAAAGCATGTAGACAGGAATAAAGAATAATATAACAAACACCCATATACCTACTTGCCTGCTTTATCGAATATTCACATGACATGTTTGCTTCAGAATTATCTATTTTTTTCTTTAAGAAACAAAACATTACTAGTACAGCTGGGCCACCCCGTGACCCTTCCTTGTCATGATTTCAGAGTTTATCATTCTCATGCATGATTTATAACTTAACTACATATGCACTGTCTCTACGAATAATATATATTGGTTTCGTAGGTCTTAAACTTGCTTATACTGCAAATATCATTATGTAATTTGCATTTTTTGCTCAACATAATATTTCAAGAACTATACATGCTGATGAATGTAGTGCTAGTTCATTCTTTTTGTGGCTAAGTATTCTATTGCAGGCAACAATTTTCTAAAAGGGATTGATAAAAAATATTTTCGATTTTGCAGGCCGTCTATGGTCTGTGTCACAGTCTTCTTTGTTTTTGTTTTTACAACCCTTTAACAGTGTGTAAAACACTGTTAGCTCTTGGGCTGTACAAAAATAGGACTTAGTTTGCCAACCCCTGTTCTACTGTCTGACTCTAGCACTATTTCTCCATCCTCCTTTTGATTTACATGGCTTCTTACGTCTCAGGTTCTCCTTTTTTTTTTTTATAAATTTATTTATTTTATATTTTATTTTTGGCTGTGTTGGGTCTTCGTTTCTGTGCAACAGCTTTCTCCAGTTGCGGCGAGCTGGGGCCACTCTTCATCGCGGTGCGCGGGCCTCTCACTGTTGCAGCCTCTCCCGTTGCGGAGCACAGGCCCCAGACGCGCAGGCTCAGTAGTTGTGGCTCACGGGCTTAGTTGCTCCGCGGCATGTGGGATCTTCCCAGACCAGGGCTCGAACCCGTGTCCCCTGAATTGGCAGGCAGATTCTTAACCACTGCGCCACCAGGGAAGGGAAGCCCTCAGGTTCTCCTTTTATAAAGCAGAATGATTGTCTTGCCTGCCTCCTCAGGAGGGTAGGAAGATAAGGCAGATGATGGATATGAAAGTGCTTTGAAATGTTTTTTTTAAAAGGCTGTTTTATTCCTTCCCTCTCTTCTCACTTCCCTTTTCTTTCTTTTTCCTTCCTCCTCCTTCCTTTTTGCTGACCTACGTAGGCCCTCAATTGAATTTCCATGAAGAAATATGGGAGCTCATTGAGAAATCTAGGTGGCGGAGACACATGGGAAGACACTATCAGGCAATGGGGGATTGGGGAGGCCTGAGCCCAAAGTGTATAATGTTACGTTCTTGCTGGCAGTTTCTCTGCAGCTCTGGGGCATCAGTGGCTGGGAGATTCAGGAGGCACTCTCATTCTACCCAGCCTATTAGCGGAACACAGCTGTTACTTTGTTTAAATGTGCTGGACTAAGGTCTGGGCAGATGGCCTGTTCTGCCACCGAATAGCTATGTGACCAGTCTCACCTCACAGACCTTTTGCCTCTTCATCTATCACAACTGCATCTGTCAACACGGGTTTCACAGGATTGTTGTGAAAATTAAACATGATGAGCTAAAAATGTTGGTATGTGGTGCAAACCCTTGGTGAAATGCTCATTAGAGGTTAATTTACTATATTACTTATGGAGGTTAATTACTATAATTTATTGTTTACTTACAGAGGGTCCCCTTTGAGGGTCCCTGCACCAGACAGCAAGTCCACAAGGAGTATGTACCTACTTTTCTCTTTTTTTGTATAGCACTGGTAACTTTAATGGATTTTAATGAAACTTGTAACCTTACAAAAGGTGAGTAAGGTGAGCTTGGATTAGGTGTTTCAGCACCTTCTCTGGTCTTGATGCAAAGCAGTGATGAATTAATTTTTCTTTGTAGGAAAGTTTTGCTAATAATTTAATTTCTTTAATGGCTAGATGGCTGTTCAGATTTTTAACCTCATCTTGTGTCACTTTTGGTAAGTTTTATTTTTCTACCAATTTCTCCATTTCACCTAAGTTACTGAATTTATTGGCAACTGTTGTTTAGTAATATTCCCTTATATAATGTCTAGGACTGTAATGCTATTCCCTCATTTGTGGTATTCATAATTCATTTTGTGTCTTTTGTTTCTTGATTAGTCCATCTAGGAGTTTATCAATTTTGTTGATCTTTTCAAAGAATCAACTTTTGTATGTCTACTTTTAAAACTACCCCAAAATGGGAACTTTAATTTGAGAAAAATATGCATAAATAATAGCATCCCTCATACAGTGCTACAAACACCTTTTTTAATGCCTTAAACACATGGTTAATAGTACCTAGCCTGGTGTCAGGCATGTGAACATACTAAAGACTTTTTTAAAAAGTTGAACCGAATTCACATTTTCATTTCTCAGATGTGATGTACTCAATCCTTCCACATCCTCTGCAGTTAAAGATCGCCTTACCCTTAGTTTGGCTAAGGGCTGGAGATTTGCCCATGGACAAGGGGAACACATAGAAAGGGTCAGACGGGCTCTCACAGCTGTATTATGATATGGGTAATAGTCATTGGTGTTGCTGGCCTTTCATTATTAAGGCTGATTCTGCAGTTTTTTCGCATTTAAGAGCCTGAGAAAGAAGATTTAGATAGCCAACCTTTATATTTCCAGAGATAAGTAGTTTTTAATGCTTGCTTCAGGTTGGAAGCTATTTCTGGTATTTCTAATTGTGCCTCAAGAGACCAAAAAGTAATTTGGGCTCAGTGGATAGAATGAAATTGAATTTTCTCTAGGGAAGATAATGTTAAATGTAAATTCAAAGCATCTTATAACAAGGTTATTACAATGGCATATGTTCACTATGTTTAGGAAAAAGTAAGACAGTAAAATTCATGACTTTAGACCTTCTGAGAATTGGCTACTTAAGGACATGCAGTTGTTATCATTTGCTTCTGTAAACGTTTTCTGAGTTGTTCTTTTGTATGTGGACCAGGATCCAAATGTCAAGGTTAATTAAAGGAAGTGTGTGTGTGTGTGTGTGTGTGTGTGTGTAAAGTGATGAACACCTAGAAAGAATCTAGAAAACTTGCTTATTAGTCTTTGATTTCAAAGTTTTCTTATTCATTTTTAAGCCTTTTAGAAGTACATTTGAATTATTTTAGTGAATGCTTAGTAAAAAGGATGATAATACATCGAGCAGAGAGTTGGTTATCCAATTTCTTCTCTTTCAAAGTAAGAGTGACTGGCAGAACAAATGTGTCAAATGTGCCATGAAACTCAGTTAAACAATCCAAAGGGAATGGAGATTTCTGGGCATTTGATTTTCTGGTAAACATAGGCCATCCAGAAATATATTTTGCTTGTGTGTTTTTCAGCTTTATATTTGTTATCTTTATACCTTTCTTTGGAGACGAGCCCATAAATATTAGAAACATTCTTCAATGATTGAGGTGCACCATTTGGAACATGTTTGTAGCATATGGTTTGGTAAATGAGGAAGCTATGTAACACTGGCTTGAATACAGTGTTTTTAAAAATTTAATAATAACTCCTTGTTATCAATTAACTTATTCGACAAATATCTATTGAAGACCCACTGTGTGCCAGGCACTGTACTTGGTGCCAAGCATCAGTGAATAAAACAAAATTTCTGTTTTTATTGAGCTTGTATTCTGTTAGGGATATGAATATTTCTCTTTTACCTAAAAGTAGAGCATTGGTTAATTGGAAATTTGGTTAAATATGGGCAAATTGAAGTTTGTGGTTATTTTAAATTTCAGTTTCTAGATGTGGCACATATATACAATGGAATATTACTCAGCCATAAAAAGAAACGAAATTGAGTTATTTGTAGTGAGGTGGATGGACCTAGAGTCTGTCATACAGAGTGAAGTAAGTCAGAAATAGAAAAACAAATACCCTATGCTAACACGTATATATGGAATCTAAGAGGAAAAAAAAAAGGTCATGAAGAACCTAGGGGCAAGACAGGAATAAAGACACAGACCTACTAGAGAATGGACTTGAAGATATGAGGAGTGGGAAGGGTAAGCTGTGACAAAGTGAGAGAGTGGCATGGACATATATACACTACCAAACGTAAAATAGATAGATAGTGGGAAGCAGCCGCATAGCACAGGGAGATCAGCTCGGTGCTTTGTGACCACCTAGAGAGGTGGGATAGGGAGGGTGGGAGGGAGGGAGATGCAAGAGGGAAGAGATATGGGAACATATGTATATGTAGAGCTGATTCACTTTGTTATAAAGCAGAAACTAACACACCGTATTAAAGCAATTATACTCCAATAAAGATGTTTAAAAAATAAATAAATAAAATAAAATAAATTTCAGTTTCTAAAAATTTTACTTGGGGCTTCCCTGGTGGCGCAGTGGTTGAGAGTCTGCCTGCCGATGCAGGGGACACGGGTTCGTGCCCCGGTCTGGGAAGATCCCACATGCCGCGGAGCGGCTGGGCCCGTGAGCCATGGCCGTTGGGCCTGCGCGTCCGGAGCCTGTGCTCCGCAACGGGAGAGGCCACAACAGTGAGAGGCCCACATACCGCAAAAAAAAAAAAAAAATTTTACTTGCATGTGTCCAAAAATCATCAAACTGTACACATTAAATATGTACAGTTATTTGTATGTAAATTATACCTCAATAAAGCAGTTAAAAAATGTACTGTAGTTTGTTTTCTTCTTACCCTAAGGTTGATTTAGGTGTATTGTATTGACTGCTCCCGTATGAAAGTTTCTTAGACTTCTACTCCTTGTTAGATGTCTGTGATTTGGATCCCACACTGCTCTCATCTACCTATACCCAGATGAATTTATTTGACTATTGCAAATCCAAGAAGATGTGAGATATATATATATATATATATATTGTTGAATATTAACTGTTTATTTAATTTTTTCTACACCAAAGAGCATTTTCAGCTATACTCAGTATAGTATACATAACTGCTACAGCAGTCTAAACAATGGTCCATATGATTGTGTAATGATGGATGTCAGTGTGTAAGACAATGTGAAGCGTGCAAGACTTGTGGGTGAGTTCATATCCATTGCTCCGAAACTGAACTCACCCCCAAATGCACTGGGGAAAAATGCTTCTGTATACCACCAACACTTTTCATTCAGGCTTGGCTTTTGCCTGGTTATAGGTTCCGATTTTCTTTTCTGGAATCTGTGGCCACAAGCCAGTGGAAGTTACTTAATGCTATTCAGTGGGGAGACACACACTCCTCCCCACCCTGCATGTAAGTGCATTGTCAAGGCTGTGCTTGGGTTCACTGGAGCCTAGCAGTGCTGCTTATGTAGCTTCTCACATTTACTTCTAGAGCGTATGTTTGAAGAATCCAGCATAGGACCTTCTGATTCCTCACTCATGTCTCTGTAAAGTAAGTAGGTCCTGGTGGTGCAGCTTAGAATTGGGCGTGTTGAACAGGTAGTCATACACAGGAGAACTGAGGTCTTCTTTGCAAGTTACAAGCCATTTATTTATCCATTTTTAAAATTATTTATTTCCTACATATTTTTTTTAAGTTTTCATGTTGTTTATAGCTATGAACGCATATAAAACAAGACTTAAATAAGAAGAATAGAATAAAGCATTTGAAAAGAGGGAAGGGAAGATAGATTTGGGGAAAAAATTATACTAGAAAAGATTAGTGGAGGTAAGGATGTGTGTCCAAGTGTTTGTGAGTGTCTATGGTTCAAGTGTTGGCGAAGGCAGAAAATGCAAGAGATTATTTCAGTTGTGGAGGCTCAAGTGGCTGTGCCTGATTATCTACAAAGTTCACTGTACATGAGTAACTGTGTTTTGAGAAGGTTTGCTCTGCCTTGCCAGAGGTAGGAATCCGCAGCAGAATGCAGAACTGTTGTCTTGGGGTTCTGAGTGGTCCTGCTAACTATTTTGCTGTTAGAAAACCTGATAGAGGGTCCCGCACATGGGTCAGGTACTAACTTCCTTTGTTTGGCTATGGAGGACAAGGGTGTTCCTTTCCCTAGCTCAATTCACTGATGCCTCTTCTCTCTGCCTGAGGCAGGATGATAAGAACATTGGGAGGGCAGATAGGGGAACCTGCCCCTCTTCTTTCTGATCATTGGCTGTGCCTTGGGAGGTGATTCCCAGAAACCAGCTTAGTGCAATGAAGCTTACCAACTCCTAGGTACCTAGACAGCATGATTTCAAGAAGTTTTTATATATAGACTACTCATATAATAGAAAATAGATATGAAATTTGGGCTCAGTTGGAGTAAAGAAGAATTGGGCAACTCCCCAAAATACTCTAGGCAGGGGGTAGGGGGAGATTCTCCAGACTCCTTGAGGCCCTGGACAGTTTCAAGGGTAGCAGACTCCTGCTCCTTGCCTCTCATTGATAAAAGAGGCAAAAAGTAGAGCTAAGACCCCTGCTAGGGGACAGGAATAAAGACACAGACGTAGAGAATGGACTTGAGGACACGGGGCGGGGGAAGGGTAAGCTGGGACGAAGTGAGAGAGTGGCATGGACTTATATCTACTACCAGATGTAAAACAGATAGCTAGTGGGAAGCAGCCGCATAGCACAGGGAGATCAGCTCGGTGCTTTGTGACCACCTAGAGGGGTGGGATAAGGAGGGTGGGAGGGAGACGCAAGAGGGAAGAGATATGGGGGTATATGTATATTTATATGTATAGCTGATTCACTTTGTTATAAAGCAGAAACTAACACACCGTATTAAAGCAATTATACTCCAATAAAGATGTTAAAAAAAAAAAAAGACCACTGCTAGGGAAATAGGCCTCATTATATTTAATATTTATTTAGCCAGAATTGCCTGTTGGTTAAGACCAAGACTCTAGAGCAAGACTGCTTAGGTATGAATTCCAACTCTGCTAGCTGAGTGATTTCTGGGAAACTATTTAGCATCTTTGTGTTTCTGTTTTCTCATCTGCACAATGAGGGTAATAACAGTATCTACTTTCTAGAATTGTTGTTAGGATTAAGTGATTAGTACCTGTAACGTGCTTACAATAGTCCCTGGCATGAGAAGACTACAGTAATTTTTTTGAGCATAAGAGAGATGAGCCAGAAGAGATTTTATCATCCAGTTTCCTTAGGTAAGAAATTGAAATATGTCTGGGAGAAAAATAGCAAAAATCGTTCGGGCTCTTTAGGGATTGTAAACAGTAATAATCACATCACATGTACTGTGAATGACATGCCATAATAATTTGTTCTGACAATTCTGAATACTAAACAAGATATAACTATGTATTGAAAGGAAAGTCCTCAATTTCTGACTAAACATCTGGTAAACTGGCAGATGTTCAAGAGACATTTTGGTAACAGTAAGATCTTAGTCACTAGAAATTTAAGGTGTGTTTTACAGTATTAGGATGCCATTCTGGTTACATCTGTAGAACCAGTTTTGCTATAGTGATTCAAGTAGGTGTTTATAGTATGTTTTGTTTTCTCCTTGGCATTTTGCCAGGGTAGGGAAGGAAACTATTCCTGAAATAACTTCATTACAATAATGAAAGTGTAGTCTTTTGCCTTTAAAAAAAATTCAATTTAATAAAAATTTATTGAGTTGCCTAGTAAGTATAGTAGTAATGCACCTAAATGTTTTTAGAATTTTTTAAAATTATTTATTTTATTTATTTTTGGCTGTGTTGGGCCTTCGTTGCTGTGCATGGGCTTTCTGTAGTTGTGGTGAGCGGGGGCTACTCTTCGTTGTGGTGCGTGGGCTTCTCATTGTGGTGGCTTCTCTTGTTGCAGAGCACGGGCTCTAGGCGCACAGGCTCAGTAGTGTGGTTCGCAGGCTCTAGAGTGCAGGATCAGTAGTTGTGGTGCATGGGCTTAGTTGCTCCGTGGCATGTGGGATCTTCCCGGACCAGGGCTCGAACCTGTGCCCCTGCATTGGCAGGCGGATTCTTAACCACTGCGCCACCAGGGAAGCCCCTAAATGTTGTTAAATATTTTTATTGGGGTATACAACGTATATAGAAAATTTTACTCATCACGTGGGTGAAATTTGATGAATTATCACGAAGTAAACACACCAATGTAGCCCTCTATGCAGGTCAAGAAACAGAAGAGTACCTGCACTCCTAGAAGCCTCCCTTTGCCTCTTCTCAGTCACTTTCCCAACCCTTCTTCCCAAAAGGTAACCACTAAGCAGAAAGCTGACTTCTACCCAGAAATAAACCCGCACGCCTATGGTCAATTAATCTACGACAAAGGAGGCATGAATGTACAATGGAGAAAAGTCAGTCTCCTCAATAAGTGCTGCTGGGAAAACTGGACAGCTACATGCAAAACAATGAAATTAGAACATTCCCTAACACCATACACAAAAATAAACTCAAAATGGATTAAAGACCTAAATGTAAGACCGGATACTATAAAACTCTTAGAGGAAAACATAGGCAGAACACTCTTTGACATAAATTGCAGCAGTATCTTTTTGGACCCACCTCCTAGAGTAATCAAAATAAAAACAAAAATAAACAAATGGGACCTAATGAAACTTAAAAGCTTTTGCACAGCAAAGGAATCCATAAACAAAACAAAAAGGCAACCCAAAAAATGGGAGAAAATATTTGCAAATGATGCGACCGACAGGGGATTAACCTCCAAAATAAGCAGAGCTCATGCAGTTCAAATCAAAAAAACAAACAACCCAATCAAAAGATGGTCAGAAGATCTAAATAGACATTTCTCCAAAAAAGACATACAGATGGCCCAAAAGCACATGAAAAGATGCTCAACATCGCTAATTATTAGAGAAATGCAAATTAAAACTACAATGAAGTATCACCTCATACTGGTCAGAATGGCCATCATCAAAAAGTCTACAGACAGGGACTTCCCTGGAAGTCCAGTGGTTAAGACTCTGTGCTTCCACTGCAGGGGGTGTGGGTTCAATCCCCGGTTGGGGAACTAAGATCCCACATGCCATGCGGCGCAGCCAAAAAAAAAAGTCTACAAACAGTAAATGCTGGAGAGGGTTTGGAGAAAAGGGAACCCTCCTACACAGTTGGTGGGAATGTAAATTGGTACAGTCACTATGGAGAACAGTATGGAGGTTCCTTACAAAACTGAAAATAGAGCTGCCATATGATCCAGCGATCCCAATCCTGGTCATACATCCAGAGAAAACTATAATTTGAAAAGATACATGCACCCCAAGTGTTCATCGCATCACTGTTTACAGTAGCCAAGACATGGAAACAACCTAAATCTCCGCCACTGCGCCACCAGGGAAGCCCAAAATACCCTCATTTTTGTTTTGTCATAAAATGTCTTTCTTTTACCTTCATCTTTGTGTTTGGAAGACTAGGTTAGTGGTTACTTTCCTCCCACTTTGAGGTTACCATCCCTTTGTCTTCTGGCTTCCATTATTTCTGTTGAGATGCCAGCTGTTCTTGTTATTGTTGCTCCTTTGAAATTCATCTGATTTTTGGTTGTTCGTTTGTTTCTAACTGCTTTTTAAGGTTTTCACTTTGACTTTGATGTTCAGCAGTTTTAACATGCTTAGTTGAGGTTTTCTTCGTATTTATCCTACTTGGGCTTTAGTTTGATATTTTAGCAGTTTGGGAAAATTCTTAGACTTTATCTCTTTAAGTATTGCTTCTGACCCATTCTTTTTCTTCTCTTCTCTGTCTCTCCAACATTTTCACTTTGCCATAAGTCTCTCATGCTTTTTTGTTTCTCCATTTTCTTCTGACTTGCCTTCTGCTTAGTACTAATAATCTTTATAGCAATTTCTATTCTATTAAACCCATCTGTTGATTTCTTAATGGCCCTTATTGTATTTTTCAGTTCTGGAATTTTCATTTGAGTTTTTAGAATAGTTTCCAGTCTCTGATAAATTCTCTATCTTGTCATAATTTCTTAAACATATTAATTATGAATATTTTTAACATCTTTATTGGAGTATAATTGCTTTACAATGGTGTGTTAGTTTCTGCTGTATAACAGAGTGAATCAGCTATACATATACATATATCCCCATATCGCCTCCCTCTTGTGTCTCCCTCCCACCCTCCCTATCCCACCCCGCTAGGTGGTCACAAAGCACCGAGCTGATCTCCCTGTGCTATGCTGCTGCTTCCCACTAGCTATCTATTTTATGTTTCGTAGTATATATATGTCCATGCCACTCTCTCACTTTGTCCTAGCTTACCCTTCCCCCTCCCTGTGTCCTCAAGTCCATTCTCTACATCTGCATCTTTATTCCTGCCCTCCACTAGGTTCATCAGTACTGTTTTTTTAGATTCCATATATATGCATTAGCATACGGTATTTGTTTTTTCTCTTTCTGACTTACTTCACTCTGTACGATGGACTCTATTTCCATCCACCTCACTACAAATAACTCAATTTCGTTTCTCTTTATGGCTGAGTAATATTCCATTGTATATATGTACCACATCTTCTTTATCCATTCATCTGTCAGTGGACACTTAGGTTGCTTCCATGTCCTGGCTGTTGTAAATGGTGCTGCGATGGACATTGTGGTACATGACTCTTTTTGAATTATGGTTTCCTCAGGGTAATTATGAATATTTTAAGTGCATGTGAGATAATTACAATATCTCTATTTCCTATGGGTATATATATATATTTTTTACAGCAACTTTTTAATGGTCTTTATTATGTAAAATACTCTGTTGACCACGAGCAACTTATATTCCACTAGAAGAACCCCACAGTCTCAGTAGAGCTCACTGCGAGTTCTTCCCTCCTATGGGTATATTTTAATTCTTGGATTTTTATTATTTTCTTGTTTTTGTTGTTGGCCTGCCATGTTATTTTTAATTAAATGTCAGATGCTTATATTTAAAAAAAAGAGATACTTTGAGTCTCTGGATGAGTTCTCTTTCTCCAGGAAGATTTTACTTTTGTTTATGGCAGGTAATTGGGTTAGATATAGATTGAATTGATCCAGTCATAACTTGAGTTGGTTGAAATGTGTACTTCAGCCTTTATGAGGGATTATCTATTTCTCGTCACCTTACTCCTAGCGTCTAGTCTTCGGGGTTCCCACCAGAAAGCTTTGGCTGTCTCCAGGACCATTATAGGGCCACAATATCAATATTTGCTCCCACACCCACCAGATTTGAGAGACTGCTGAAAGCTGTGTTCACGTTCTGTAATACTGTACCCAGTATCATATGGGCATATGTCTCAAGGGGAAGAGCAGCTTCAGAATTTTCTCTTAGGACTTCTCTTTAAGATCTTGGCCCGAAAGTACTGACTGCTTTCTTTGGTAGATCGCTGATGCCTTTAAACAGGTGTTTGTCCAGTTGTTCTTGGCAGAAATATTGAACCAGAACAAACTAATCTGCCATTGTCAGCATGGAAATCCTCTTTTTTGCTTTTTAATGCCTTTTTAAGGGAAGTTAAAAAGCACGAGAACACAGAATTGTACTCTTTTTCATTTTAAATGCTCATTGACACCTGAGGGTGAAGCTAATATATTGTTCTTAAATAAGTCTATGCAAATCTGGCCTTTGAATTCTGGTAGAGTTTTCGGGATACATATGAGAAAGTGTGAAATCTATTATGAGTTTGTTCTATAGTTAAGAACCAAAGCAACTAAGGAAGATGTACAAATGGCCAATAAGCACATGAAAAGATGCTCTACATCATTAGTCATCATGAAAATGCAAATCAAAATCACAAAGGGGTACCACTTCACACCCACTGGGATGACTAGAATCAAAAAGTTATAATAAAAATTGAAGTTAATGATAATAACAGACATTGGTGAGGGTGTGGAGAAATTGGAACTTTCATACACTGCTGGTGGGAATGTAAAATGGTGCAATCACTTTGGAATACAGTCTGGCAGTTCCTCAAATAATTAAGCACAAAGTTACCATATGACCCAGCAGCTCTACTCCTATAGACCCAAGAGAAATAAAAACATATTCATAGGAACTTCCCTGGTGGTGCAGTGGTTAAGAATCCACCTGCCAATGCAGGAGACACGGGTTCGAGCCCTGGTCCGGGAAGATCCCACATGCCGCAGAGCAACTAAGCCCTTGCGCCACAGCTACTGAGCCTGCACTCTACAGCCCGCGAGCCACAACTACTGAAGCCCACGTGCCTAGAGCCCGTGCTCCGCAACAAGAGAGGCCCCTGCAGTGAGAAGCCCGCACACCACAACCAAGAGTAGCCCTTGCTCGCCACAGCTAGAGAAAGCCCGTGTGCAGCAACGAAGACCCAATGCAGCCAAATTTAAAAAAAATAAATCATACACAAATGTTTGTAGAAGCACTACTCACAATAGCCAGAAGGTGGAAGCAACCCAAATTTTCATCAGCTAATGAATGGATAAGCAAAATGTAGTATATCCATACAATGGAATATTATTTGACCATGAAATGGAATGAAGGACTGATGCATGCTACAAGATAGATGAGTGTTGAAAATGTTATGCTAAGAGAAAGAAACCAGTCACAAAAGACCACACATTATATGATTTCATTCATACAGAAGTCCAGGATAGGGAAATCTATAGAGACAGAAAGTAGTTAGTGGTTGCTTAGGACTGGGTGGGGGAGGAGGGTAGAGGAATGAGAGCTAAAGTGTACAGGGTTTCTCTCTGAAGTAATGAAAACGTACTAAACGTGACTCTGGTGATGAAACGTACTAAAAGTAGATACACATATCTGCGAATCTACTTTTAGAGAAACATTGAAAATATTTTCTCCTATTCTGAGGTTTGTCTTTTCATCTTGTTTATGGTTTCCTTTGTTGTGCAAAAGTATATGTTGAGGGTATCCAGAAGAAATATCAGACATGGTCACTCGTGACTCCTCAGGAGCTTGTAAGCTGATTGAGGAAACAAAACGAACTATGTAAAGGACTCCACATATTTAGACAGAGCAGATGGGGTCTGAAAGGTGTTTTAGTCTCAGTTGACCCTGAAGCAGACCCTGAGACAAGTATTTGAGTGCATGTCTGTCTGGAGGAAGGTATAAGAAGCATGGGAGAAGGGAAGTGAGACAGGGAAGGGAAGGCAGCCAATAAAGGTGACAACGTTATTAGACAACAGTCACCGTGGGTGACTAGAAAGTAATCCTATGAGGAAACACCGGTAAACAGTATAGAACACACACCTCCGAGTTATTCTACCCAAACGGTAGGGGAACTAGGCTCGTTATATTCCAGCTCTTCTCAGGGCTAGGATTGGGGTGTTGAAGGGCTCTCCCAGGGGTATTAATTCCTGGGCACTTCAGCCTGCCCAGCACCTGGGCACAGCAGGCTTCTGCAGCCCTGGGAAAAGCCCTCAAGTGCAGTGAGCAGACACTGACAGCTGGAAGCCAGCCCGTGCACACGAAACAGAGGGATCCAAGGAATATGGGTAGGGGACTGCCAGCGGCCATCACAGTAGGATTCTCGGTGTAGGTGAGACTTGAGAGCGCTCTTTCTCTTCTCTCCTCAGGTCTCTTCATGGTCCTCTCCCTATTGTCCATCGTGTATGGAGCCTTGCGCTGTAACATCCTAGCCATCAAGATCAAATACGATGAATATGATGTCAAAGTGAAGCCCCTGGCCTATGTTTGTATCTTCCTCTGGAGGAGCTTTGAGATTGCCACTCGAGTCATTGTCCTGGTCCTCTTTACCTCTGTCCTGAAGACCTGGGTGGTGATAGACATACTCATCAACTTCCTCAGCTTCCTCTTCTACCCCTGGATCCTCTTCTGGTGCAGTGGCTCCCCCTTCCCTGAGAACATCGAGAAGGCCCTCAGTCGGGTGGGCACCACCATCGTGCTGTGCTTCCTCACCTTACTCTACGCCGGCATCAACATGTTCTGCTGGTCAGCGGTACAGCTGAAAATCAACAACCCCGACCTCATCAGCAAGTCCCAGAACTGGTACCAGCTACTGGCGTACTACATGTTGAGATTCATCGAGAACGCCTTCCTCCTCCTCATGTGGTATCTTTACAAGACTGACATCTACATGTATGTGTGCGCACCCCTGCTGATCCTACAGTTGCTCATCGGGTACTGCACAGCCATTCTGTTCATGATCGTGTTCTATCAATTCTTCCACCCTTGCAAAAAGCTCTTTTCCTCTAGTGTTTCTGAAAGCTTTCAGGAGTGGCTAAAGTGTGCTTGCTGTGACTGCAGGCGGCGGAAAGCCTCTGAGTCTGCAGAAAAGACAGATCTAAGGTCACCCGCAGACAGAGAGGAAACCCCTTCTAGCAGTAAAATAAGCTCTATGCCCAGCCAGATCTTGAATGCCGATGAGCTCTTTTCTGCTTAATGGGACCTGAGTCTCTTGAGGCACAGATGTATTGTTTGCTGGGTTGATCCCTGTTCTTCATACAAGCGATGGGCCCTACACAGTTAACAAAGCAGGAAGTTATCTCTCAACTCTTTGTGAGTCTCTCCCCTTTGGAGAGCTCTTGGGCGGGCATGTGGGAACCATGGAGAGAAGCCAGGGAAACCCCTGAGTGTTGCAGGGGCAGCCTAAGGCACCACCATTCACAGTTGACCATGTTCTCCCAGGTGTTACTGGCCTTTTCATTGACAAAGTACCCATGATATCTGAGTTGGGCTGGTTAGATCCATCAGGTAGAATGAGGGCAGGGGCTTACTTGTTTTCTAGTTTTCTGGACTGCTGGTCTAGGTAGCCTAATGTTTCATTATCCTTGAATGTAGTTTTCACCCAAGAGTTACCTGATGACCACAGATGGTTACTGGGGTTTTGCCATCAGCCACAACATTCCTGTCAGAGTTTTCAGAGAGGGCTGTTCAAGTTTGGTATTTGAATAGACAGATGTTCCATTTTCATCTCATTAGGGCTCTTTGTACATAACCAGCTGTAGCAGCCTTGGCCTGCTATCTCTAATTGACTCAAAAGTCTGGATTTGGAGACTTGATTCTCAAGGATCCATGGATGCAAAATTGAATTCTAAATTTGGTTATGGAAGCCCTAGAATTTTAGGAAAGTTGTGTTCCTTCAATATGTTGAAGAAACTCTGGATCAAGAGGGTTGTTAAAATATCAGAGTGATTTAGGCTTTTATAAGCAGAATTCTTACCTTCTTGTGATGGTTTAAGATGAATCTGCTAGAAGGTAGGCTTAACCTCATCGAGGTTCAGTCCTGTCTTACAGTTCTGGGAAATTTCTAGTAGAATTTGCTAGGATTTGCCTTCTTAGGAAAGAAGAAAATAAAACTCATAGCCTTTACTCCACCTCTTCCTTGCCTGTCAGGAAAGTTTTAGACAAGAGTTACCTTGGTTAACCTAAGTTCTTCTAGAAAACTCCACAGAAATTTCTCACCTAGCATATGTATATAGGCCATTTAAATTTTCATTATTTGAAGGAAAAGGGTTCCCCGCCTTCAGTTAGATGTTGACTTCAGAAACTTTTAAGTTTTGCAAACAGCTGACATGACCAGAAGGTTTTTATCTTTAACTGAATGCATTTTGATTTGGATTATGAGTTAATTTGAATAAGAACTTCAATTTTATCCTCCTACACTCTCCTATCTTCAGTATAATTTCTCCTTTGATCTGGAACTGTATTTCTTTCATAAAAGGATTTGTAGAATATCCTCAGTTGTCTTGGGAAAATGCCTGAATCTAGTACCATTATTTCTACCATAAAAACCTTGATAATGAAACACCTGGGAGCAGGTGACCTGTCACTGACGAGGCTGGACATTGCAGGTCGATCCGGGTTGACAGCCTTAGGACCCATAATGGCTGAACTTTCTGACCCATCGAGTTTCTAACAGCTAGTTTGTCAGGGGCCAGGTTAAAATGGTGAGTTTGAGTAAGAGTTGTGGTCAGATTTAGCCAGGGATGGAGAAACTGGTACTTCCCCAGCCTTGGTTTGGAAGCCTGTCTCAAGAACCACTACAAAATCTGGGCCTTCAAATACATTTAAAACCATTTTAAGGTAGAATATAAGTAAGCATATTGAGTGACCCCAAACCAAACTGAAAGTGATGGTCTGTCACACTCCTAAAGCCCAATTATAAGCCACATTTAAAAGGATAAAGAGGTTTGGTAACTACATTGGACATTTTGTCATCTTTAACTCTTGATATGCAGATACCCCTGCTTTGGGGCCATATATGTCTAGTCACTTTGGGGAAGAGAAACCACTGCTTTTTTTCTTCATGGCCACAATTTAAGTCATAGTAAACTGAGAAATCTTGTTTTTAAATTATTTGTATTATACCTCTGAAATGGCAAAATTATAGCTCAGACTGCAGAACTAGGTTGCCCTAAAGACAAACAAATCAGCAAATTTCCTCCTATCTTGGGAGTTAATATGTCTTTTTCAGTAATAATTCCAATTTTTAAAACTCTCCGTGCTTTGTCTAATTAATTACATGCCATAACTTGTCACAACAGATATTCCAACTGATTCATTATCATTTGGCTGGATGGAGGTGAAGTATTTCCTCGAAATATATTGAAATAAGATCATCAAACATGTTTAGACTTTCTTCATTACTGGAGACAGTGCAGTGTAGAGGTTGGCATCTCCCTGTCCAACCCTGCAAGTTAGTTAATTGTTCTATGCCTCAGTTTCCTCACCCACAAAATTTGCATGATATACTTGCCCGGGCTACCTCACAAGGTTGTCAGAAGAACAAATTAAATAATAGGTGTGAAAATGCTTTGAAAATATTTTTGAAGTGCCATGCATGTTTAAAGGAGTTGTTTTTATAGTTATTCAAATCCATAACAGGTTATTGTTGTTGTTTTTTTTTTTTTTACCGTTAGAGAAGAAACAAGTAGCGTCATTCACATGAGCGTCTTAAGTTAAGTGAATATGTTGGCCTTTGGCCTTACGGAAGGGCAAGTGTAAATGGCCTTTACTCTTGGAGAGAACTCAACAGTTGCCCTTTCTCTTACCATCAGTTGCTTATAAAAATTAGCACCCAAACATATGGTACTTGGAGGAAAAAGACCCACTGAAATCTGAGAAATTGCTTTTGATAACAAATGAGCTTATCATTTTTGTATGTCATCTTTCATAAAGGATGTAGCAGCCTCTTTTGTTAATTTTGCTTTACAATTGGAATGCCTGATCCCGCTAGACTTTAATTGAATATGGGTATAATTTTTTCAGCCTTGTAAATGGGAAAAGTAAACTTTAAAATTGATTGTCAAATACAGCATCTTCTTGGAAACCTCCTTAGAACATTAGTGCTATGGTTATGACTGTATGTGTCAGTACTCCTCAGCCGGTACATTGTGGATGTGAGCTTTTGCAGGCTGCTTCTCTGCAGCCATTCACTCTAATAAATATTGTTTATGTTTCTCCATATAATAAATTAATTTTTCAATTTCTCCTTGCTTTTCATTCCTTATACAGTCCTTTCATGGCTTTTTGACTTCAGGGGCTATTTTAGAAACAAATTTGAAAATGGTTTTGTTGTGATTAATTATGATTTTGTAACCTCACCTGGAAATTTTGTTTTATAAGCATTTACTCCATTTGTTAAAGCTGCACTGCTGAATACTAAAATTCTGCTCAAACATAAGTGGTATACTGATCCAGAAATATAAAATATCAAATGAGCAACTTGATATTAACAAACGAATAGTCAAATTGTAAATGGCGATCTGTGGTTGGAAAACATATCAGGTTTTTTCTGCGTGTCCAAAGGCCTTATTTTTTTCTATTGAGGTATAATTGACATATAACATTATATTAGTTTCAGATGTACAACATAATGATTCAATATTTGTATACACTGCAAAATGATAACTGCAATAATTCTATTTACCATTCCTTCACCATGCTGTTTATTACATCCTATGACTTATTTATTTTATAACTGGAAGTTTGTGCCTCTTGATTCCCTCCACCAATTTTGCCCACCCCCCTAACTCCCCTCCCGTCTGGCAACCGCCAATCTGTTCTCTGTATCTATGAGGGGTTTTTTTGTTTAAGAAAGACAAATACCATATTATTTCACTTATATGTGAAATCTAAAAAACAATCAGTTATTTAAGGGGTCATTTCGGAGCATGAGCTAGACAAGGATTGTTGCAATAATTTCCTTTCCTCTGAAGGTGACCTTGCAATTTGGAAAGACTTAGCTATAGGATAAATGTTTTGAAAGAGATCTCTTGGTGTTAAATCAACCCCTTGAGAAAACTGAAGGTCAACAAGTGTAGTGTTTAAGTAGGTCAGTGTAAAATTACTTCATTTGGTGTTTGTAAATGTTTTATTTTGAAATTTCAAGCTAATAGAAGAGCCTTAGGAATAGTGCAAAGAATTCGTTTATCCTTCAATCAGTTTCTCCTATTAATATTTTGTCATGTTTGCTTTATAATTCTTACTTTCCTTCTTTTGACCCTTTATTCCTAAATACTTCAGTGTGTATTCTCTTATGCTCTGAACAAAGGCATTCTCTTACATAGCCACAGAATGATGATCTAATTCTGGAAATTCAACATGGATACAGTACTAGTATCTAATCTAGAGTTCATATTCCATTTAACAGTTGTACCAATTACATCATTTGTTTTCACAAAGCTTCCCTAACAATGTGAATCTATTCAGCCCTCTTTTATGGGTTCTCTTTATTTAAAGTTATTAGTAAATTTTACCTTCCCTATGAATGCTCTGAAAACTATAGCAGACTTTGAAAATCTATCTGAAGAAAACATGCATGTTATCAGTACTAATAGCTTAAAAGCATAAATTTGGGATGTTTACTGGCAAACTGGGGGTAATTCTTTTTCATGAATCTCCATTTTAACCATCAAGTGCTGACTGCTTAATATATGGACCTGTAGCTCACGCCCTGCCCCACTGTGATAGTTCATTTTACAGTTTTCAGGCCCAAGTTTGTAAAGATTTGGAAGGAGGTCAGGGAAGTTCAGTATATATTATTCCTCCATGACCATATTTCTCCGGGTGCCCCCTTCCAGGAGACTGTATTCTCTATGAATATCTTTCCAGCTGGGAAAGAGCTCAGAAATACCAACTCTACACTATATGAGTGATGTTTTGAGCCTCTTCTCTTTTTCAAAAAAGGCACTTCATATCAGCAGAGATTTCTACAGAGCTGAGAATTCAGAAACATCCCTGGTAAGAAGGTGTGTTGCTGCAGAAGCCTGCCCGAGGGGATGCCTCACGCCTCCCTGTCACCCTCTCTGTGTGGTTGTTTCTCTGGAAATTATCAGGCCAAGGACGTATAAAACAGTGCAGGTTTAAGCAGGGTTTGGTACC
Source organism: Hyperoodon ampullatus (assembly GCF_949752795.1). Classification (NCBI taxonomy): domain Eukaryota; kingdom Metazoa; phylum Chordata; class Mammalia; order Artiodactyla; family Ziphiidae; genus Hyperoodon; species Hyperoodon ampullatus. The sequence goes on from NC_136913.1 coordinate 34,877,439, forward strand.
CAGAGCATCTTTGAGGAGTATACAGCAGGATGCAGCAGCAGCATCTCTTGGCAGCAGGTTATCAGAAAACTCACCCAGACTCCCCTGTGTGAGGTTTCAGCATTTGCCTCCTGCCAAGGAGAGATTCATCCAGAGAGATTTTGAGATTCTGCCTGTGCTCCTGCTCCCTCCCTGCCTCCCATCCTGAATTAATTCTCTCTCCGAATGATGAGTTCCTGATTGAAGCCTGATTAGCCTGTTTCCTAGAGCCCTGGGAATATCATCCTCCGTAGACATCTGCATTATGCATACTGGTTTAATTTCTTATCAGTCGGCTTCCTATTTTAATTACCTAAATTCGACAGTTAATGAGTCAGGTTCTCAGGAGCGATAGCACTCAAGAAACAAAACAGGATATAGAAATTCTCTTTTGGAGTGGTGCTTCAGGATCATCCCCACCACCACCCCAGTGCAGAGGAGACTACTTCCCTGGTGTCGCCTTCTCCTGACAAGGTGACCTTCTTCAGTGGAGTGGCAGAATTTTTTAGAACAACGATGCCCAGCTGTAGAGCTGTAGACCTCCAAGAACTGCAGAGGCATTGTTCTTCTCTGCACCAACTAGGGGTGTTTGACACTATCCAGAGATGTCTGGCACACATTTGTACAATTGTCTTTCACACCCATGGGTATGCTGTTGTGGGTGATAGAACAGGACTGATTAAAAGTGTCACTGTATTTAAAGTAACTTCGTCATCACCCCTCCAGTCCCTACCATGAACAGGTGTTAAAAATTCAACCACCATCATGTGGGAAGTCACCTTAAAAGACGTCCTTTGTAACTGAAAATGTTGGGAATTATTTTCTTTTAATTTTTATTGGCGTATAGTTGATTTATAATGCTGTGTTAGTTTCAGGTGTACAGCAAAGTGAATCTCTTATACATATGCATATATCCACTCTTTTTGAGATTCCTTTCCCATATAGGCCATTACAGAGTATTGAGTAGAGTTCCCTGTGCTATACAGTAGGTCCTTATTAGTTATCTATTTTATATATAGTAGTGTGTATGTGTCAATCTCAATCTCCAAATTTATCCCTCCCTGTTCAGGATTATTACCCTAGAAAGTTTTTTCACTGACAGAATATTTTCTTGGGTGTACTTACAGTCTACTCTTTTCCTTTTATTTTTAAATGTATTTTTTTTAATTTTATTTTTATACAGCAGATTTTTTAACATCTTTATTGGAGTATAATTGCTTTACAATGGTGTGTTAGTTTCTGCTTTATAACAAAGTGAATCAGTTATACATATACATATATCCCCATATCTCTTCCCTCTTGCATCTCCCTCCCTCCCACCCTCCCTATCCCACCCCTCTAGGTGGTCACAAAGCACCGAGCTGATCTCCCTGTGCTATGTGGCTGCTTCCCACTAGCTATCTGTTTTACATTTGGTAGTGTATATATGTCCATGCCACTCTCTCACTTCGTCCCAGCTTACCCCTCCCCCTCCCCTGTCCTCAAGTCCATTCTCTAGTAGGTCTGCATCTTTATCCCCATCTTGTCCCTAGGTTCTCCATGACTTTTTTTTTAATTCCATATATAAGTGTTAGCATACAGTATTTGTTTTGCTCTTTCTGATTTACTTCACTCTGTATGACAGACTCTAGGTCCATCCACCTCACTACAAATAACTCAATTTCGTTCCTTTTTATGGCTGAGTAATATTCCATTGTATATATGTGCCATATTTTCTTTATCCATTCATCCAATGATGGACACTTAGGTTGTTTCCATCTCCAGGCTATTGTAAATAGAGCTGCAATGAACACTTTGGTACATGACTCTTTTTTTTTTTTTTTTTTTTTTTTTTTGGCTGTACGTGGGCCTCTCACCGCTGTGGCCTCTCCTGTTGTGGAGCACAGGCTCTGGACGCGCAGGCTCAGCAGCCATGGCTCACGGGCCCAGCCGCTCCGAGGCATGTGGGATCCTCCCGGACTGGGGCACAAACCCACGTCCCCTGCATTGGCAGGCGGACTCTCAACCACTGTGCCACCAGGGAAGCCCCACATGACTCTTTTTGAATTATGGTTTTCTCAGGGTATATGCCCAGTAGTGGGATTGCTGGGTCGTATGGTAGTTCTATTTGTAGTTTTTTAAGGAACGTCCATACTGTTCTCCATAGTGGCTATATCAATTTACATTCCCACCAACAGTGCAAAAGGGTTCCCTTTTCTCCACACCCTCTCCAGTATTTATTGTTTGTAGACTTTTTGATGATGGCCATTCTGACTGGTGTGAGATGATATATCATTGTAGTTTTGATTTGCATTTCTCTAATGATTAATGATGTTGAGCATTCTTTCATGTGTTTGTTGGCAGTCTGCATCATATCTTCTTTGGAGAAATGTCTGTTTAGGTCTTCTGCCCATTTTGGGATTGGGTTGTTTGTTCTTTTGATACTGAGCTGCATGAGCTGCTTGTAAATTTTGGAGATTAATCCTTTGTCAGTTGCTTCATTTGCAAATATTTTCTCCCATTTTGAGGGTTGTCTTTTCGTCTTGTTTATGGTTTCCTTTGCTGTGCAAAAGCTTTTAAGTTTCATTAGGTCCCATTTGTTTATTTTTGTTTTTATTTCCATTCCTCTAGAAGGTGGGTCAAAAAGGATCTTGCTGTGATTTATGTCATAGAGTGTTCTTCCTATGTTTTCCTCTAAGAGTTTGATAGTGTCTGGCCTTACATTTAGGTCTTTAATCTATTTTTAGTTTATTTTTGTGTATGGTGTTAGGGAGTGATCTAATTTCATTCTTTTACATGTACCTGTCCAGTTTTCCCAGCACCACTTATTGAAGAGGCTGTCTTTTCTCCACTGTATATTCTTGCCTCCTTTATCAAAGATAAGATGACCGTAAGTGCATGGGTTTATCTCTGGGCTTTCTATCCTGTTCCATTGATCTATGTTTCTGTTTTTGTGCTAAATGTATTTTTATTTTTTTAATTTTTTAATTTTTAAATTATTTATTTGTTTATTTATTTATTTTTGGCTTCTCCGTTGTGGTGTGGAGACTTCTCACTGCGGTGGCTTCTCTTGTTGTGGAGCATGGGCTCTAGGCATGTGGGCTTCAGTGGTTGTGGCTCGTGGGCTCAGTAGTTGTGGCTCACGGGCTCTAGAGCACAGGCTCATTAGTTGTGGCGCATGGGCTTAGTCGCTCCATGGCATGTGGGATCTTCCTGGGCCAGGATTGGAACCTGTGTCCCCTGCATTGGCAGGCAGATTCTTAACCACTGCGCCACCAGGAAAGCCCTATTCTTTTCCTTTTGAAATGAGGTTTGTTCACACACAAATCATTTGGCTCCTCTCAATTCCAGCTTGAGTCAAGAGATGAGAAAATCTTTTTATTTTAAAAATGTAATGTGAATTGGTGAGTATTCTACCTTCAGAAAGTCAATTATATCATTAAGATGAAATGCTTTTACAATTTCCAAGCACTAAAAAATGTATATTAATATCATGATAACCATCAAAATAATGAAATTATTTCTAGACATTCTTCAGTTCACCTCCCGATTCACCTCCTTGGCCTTATCAGAAATTCTATCAAGGTGCTTTCAGCTACAATTTGTAGAACACCTGATTAGAAGTGGCTTAAACAATAGGATTTTGTTATCTGACCTAGCAAGTTTTGTTGCTTCATCTTCACATTTGTCTCTTTATGATTGCAAGATGACAGTCTGGCCTCCAGGCATCACATTTACACAACTGAATCCAAAATAGGAAAAAAGGATTTCCCTTTGGGTATCTCTATTCTTTCAGGAGGAGTTGTCACATCCTTACCTCTAAAGCTGTCTCTGGCAAGGAGAATGACATTGTCGTGGTTTCCTTTGACTACACAGCATTCACCCCTTGGGGCTGGCAAAGGGGCCACCATCCTTTAGATTATGGGAGGAAGAACACCCACAAAAATAGGGTTCTGCAGACAAAAATGAGTGGGGAAACAGCCATTTGCTGGGCAACCTGACATTTCACTGTCATTTTTAAAAAATAAAGGTTCAGTTAAGATGATTTGGGGAAGAATATGAAAGCTCCCTAACCCTCTTTCCAAAAAAAAAATCCTGTTCTTACCTCCTTTTGCATTATATGTCCCTGGTTAAGAAACTCTCAGCTATTTACAGTAGCCAGGACATGGAAGCAACCTAAGTGTCCATTGACAGATGAATGGATAAAGAAGATGTGGCACATATATGCAATGGAATATTACTCAGCCATAAAAAGGAACGAAATTGAGTTATTTGTAGTGAGGTGGATGGACCTAGAGTCTGTCATACAGAATGAAGTAAGTCAGAAAGAAAAATACTGTATGCTAACACATATATATGGAATCTTAAAAAAAAATAGTTCTGAAGAGCCTAGGGGCAGGACAAGAATAAAGACACAGACGTAGAGAACGGACTTGAGGACACGGGGAGGGGGAAGGGTAAGCTGGGACGAAATGAGAGTGGCATGGACTTATATATACTACCAAATGTAAAATAGATAGCTAGTGGGAAGCAGATGCATCGTACAGGGAGATCAGCTCCGTGCTTTGTGACCACGTAGAGTGTGGGAGGGAGACACAAGAGGGAGGGGATATGGGGATATATGTATACGTGTAGCCGATTCACTTTGTTATACAGCAGAAACTAACACAACATTGTAAAGCAATTATACTCCAATTAAGATGTTTTTAAAAATTAAAAAAATAATTTAAAAAAAGAAACTCTCAGGAAGAAGTCATATATTGAATAAATAGGGGCAGTTACATCCAATTATCTTGTGAGAATGCCCACTAGTTGGATTGTCTTTGTGTCACCGGAGTGAAATTGTGGGTCTGTGGGCATCTAAGAGAAGCAGGGAAGAGAATTCTTAGCTCTGGAGAATCAGGAGTCCTAGAGGTTAGAGGGGCAACCAGATATTCATTCATTAGTTCAACAGATATTTGAAGAGCACCCCTGTGTGCCAGGTGCTGGACTAGGCACTGAGAGTAGACTGGCGAGTAAGATACTAGCCCTCGTTTCCAGAACTCATAGTCTCTGAAGAGTCAGACACCCAACCTGGTGATCTCAATGCACTGAGATAAGAGCTATGATGGGACTATAACCCAGGAGGTCCGAGGGACAAAGATAAGGAGCCCAGATCTGGTCTTGGAGGTCCAGAGAAATTCACAGAGAAAGTGACATAAAATCTCAGACCAGAGATGAATTTACCCTGAAGTTTATAAAGCTTAAGCCTCAGGCCCACAGTGAATGCTGGAAGTTGTAGCACTTTCTAGGCAGCAAGGAGAAATCAGGATGCAATTAGAAAGCACATTTACTAAGCATTTCTGCCACATTGTCCAAAGAGATCACAGACGGAAGGGATTGGAATCTCTAAGTCGCCAGTAATTTGTTGTGATTTTCATTCTGAATATTCTTTCATTTTGTACCTCATTTTGAATTCATGTTCTTTAATCTTTTTTTTCAAAGCCTCTTCCCAGACCAAACTAAGTCTAAGGCCCCATAAAACTTTGATCTGCCTCTGCTTGAGATCTGAAACATGAGTAGGTGTTTGCCTGATGAAGGCAGTGAAAAGAATATTCCTGGTAAAGGGAACACCATGTGCAAAAGCCCAGAATTAGTAAAAAGGACATTTATAATCAGGGAACAGCTCGTAGGTCAGTGTTGCTGGAACATGGGAGAGAGGTGATGTTGGATTAGGGGCCACATCATGAGAGGGAGAAAAAAATGATAGTGTTGACATGGGCTAGGTACTCTGCTAAGTGTCGTATCCACGTGACCACTTTGATTCCTCTCAACGATCCTATGTGACTGTTACTGCAATTATTTCCATTTTACAGAAAAGGAAGCTGAGATTAGTGAGATAAAGGAACTTTCCTGTGGTTGCACAGTAAGTAGTATGGTTAGGATTCAAGCTCAACAGTGTCTGGCGCCAGAGCTCAAGCATTTCATCACTAGGCTCTCCTGACTCCTAAACTTTACCCAAACTGCAGTTGTGGTTAAGTCTGGCAGATGCTGGAGACCGAGGGAAGAAGCAAGCCTGGTGGCATTTCCCGGGGTAGCCTGGAGTGACGGGGCAGAGTACATATAAGGCAGCCCTTACTCAGTAGGGAGGAGTCGTTTCTGCTGGGGCCTCAGCAGGGGGGCTGAGGCAGGGTACCCCCCATAGCTCCCAGCACTGGAGCCCTGCTCCGAAGAACGATAACGGGGCCACTGAGCTGAAACCATGAGGGTCCCAGAGGAAAGAACTCTGGCTTGAAGTCCTGTTCTTCTACTACAACATTTCTGCTCAGGGCCACTGTCCTCTTTTCCCAGAAAAACTGATAGGACTTCTCAAGGCCAACTAGTGAGACACAGCACAGGTGAGCCTAAAACCTGGTTTATCAAGTCATTTTTTTGTTCTTTGGAACCAAAGAAGTTAACACTGCTTAAGTAGATAAATGAGAAAAAAGTATTTTCTTCAAACTGATGTTTAGGAGGGAGACTATTAAGTGCTTACATTGTAGAGGAAGAGTTTGGTTAAAGAGTCATAGTGACATTTGATGGTGTCAGGCCAGGGCCCAAGAAAGACTTCAGTCCTGACCCAGACCATTCACCTCTTTCTTCAAAGTCCCCAAGGACAGTGTTTCCTGAGAGAAAGAAGCAAGAGCTTTTATTATCTCCCCCAAGCCTGATGTAGCTGGTCTGACACATCTAGAAGAATCCTTCTCTCCACAGCAGACTGTTAGACCTACCCCATAGATTTTGTGTTACTGCCAATATTCAACTCTTGGAACTACAGGACACATGGGAGGGAAATCACCACCTGTGCCAGAGGGTACATCTTTCACCTGTAAAGGGCTTAATTAAGTGGATGAATCCTGGCCCTGCAATCTGACCAGTCAGCTCTGGGCATCTTGAAGTAGAGAGAGGGTCCCAAGAGTTGTGAAAGGAGGCAGAGTGGTATTCTTCAGCCACCAGGGTCATAACCTCTCTCCTAGTACCGTGAGTTACAGGAAAAGAAAAAAGATCCCAATTCCCCTGCCTGAATGTTGACCTCACTTTTTCTGGTCTTAGAACTTCTTGGACTTGCTTTACATTCACCTCCCAGACTGAATTCATTCTCTACTTTCTCTGAAGAGATGATTCTGAAGGAAAGAGATAAGTAAGGTTTCTATTAGGTCCCAAAGACCTACTCAGGTAAGGCAGGACCCTGTAACCTGCCAGGGCTACCTGGGATTACAGGAGGAAACAAGTATTACATTCTCAGGGCCGTGATATCATCGAGGTATTTCCAAAGGGAAATAAATTTTATGCTAAAATGTCATCTCCTTGGATAGCATTCTGATTCAGTATCTAATACTCGTGAATGCCACGATTTCTAAACCAGTATGGCAGCCATTACCCACGTGTGATTACTGAGCACATGAAATGTTCCTAGTCTGAGTTGAAATGTGTTGTAAATGTAAAACACACGTCAATTTCCAAGACTTAGTACCAAAAACATAGGACTTTTTTATTAATAATGTTTATGTTTGACATGTTACAATGATAATATTTTGGATATATTGGGCTAAATAGGGGATTTATTAAAATTAGGTTCACCCCATCTAGTTACTTCTTTCATGTGGCTATTAGGAAATTTAAAATGTCATATGCGGTTGGCATTTGTGGTTTGTGTCCTGTTGGACAGCGCTGCTCTAGACGTTTGGAAACCTGGATGCCTTGAAGACCTGCTTTTCTGTGAAGAATGCTAAGTGCATCACAAAAATGTCACGTCAGCCAGGTCTCATTCTTGGATATCATTTTCCTCCCCTCGTGCCAGGAAAATTGTATTTGCAGTAAGAACAGGTAGTCCTCACTCTATTATTTCTGTGTTCAGAGCGTCCTGAACAATGGGGCACATGTTTTCCTGTATAGTGGTTCTCAGCCTAGGCTGCCCATTAGAATCACCTGGGGGCTTTAGAAAATTCTGAAGTCAGGCTACACCCCAGACTACTTAAGAGGTAAAGTGTGGGAGTGTGACCCGGGCATCAGGGTTTTTCTAAAGTTCCCCCAGATGATTACACTGCAGCTGGGATCTCTAGTATTCCAGAAATCTTGCTGTATAAGAAAGGCAGGTGTCTGGGGCTTAACAGCATGTGAATATTTCATCAGATATATGTGTCGAAAGGTAAGAGAATCACTGATTTCCTCACATTTAGCCAAGTAAAATGGAGCTTCTTTATATTCTAGAATGGACTCCCCATCCCCATTTGGTGCACACACACCAAAAAACCCCAAACAAAACAAAATTTTGCTAAGCCGGTTGTCTCCATCTGGGCTAAATTGAATAGTCTCTTTGGAATAACTGGACATCTTAGACTTAAAATGCTCTGTCTTTCATTTTTTTAATTTTTTAAACTTTATTGAAGTATAGTTGTTTTACAATGTTGTGTTCATTTCTGCTGTACAGCAAAGTGATTCAGTTATACATATACATATATACTCTTTTTCATATTCTTCTCCATTATGGTTTCTTACAGGATATTGAACACAGTTCCCTGTGCTATACAGTGGGACCTTGTTGTTTATTTTATATATAGTGGTTTGTATCTGCTAATCCCAAACTCCTAATTTATCCCTCCTCCACCCCCCTTCCACCTTGGGAACCACAAGTCTGTTCTCTATGTCTGTGAGTCTGTTTCTGTTTCGTAGATAAGTTCATTTGTGTCACATTTTAGATTCCACATATAAGTGATATCATGTGATATTTGTCTTTCTCTGTCTGACTTACTTCACCTAGTATGATAATGTCTAGGTCCGTCCATGTTGCTACAAATGGCATTATTTCCTTCTTTTTTATGGCTGAGTAGTATTCCATTGTATATATGTACCACATCTTTTTTTAAATTTTTATTTTATTTTTTTATACAGCAGGTTCTTATTAGTTATCTATTTTATACAATTAGTGTATATATGTCAATCCCAATCTCCCAATTCATCCCACCACCACCCCTCCCCGCCACTTTTCCCCCTTGGTGTCTGTACGTTTGCTCTCTACATCTGTGTCTCTATTTCTGCCTTGCAAACTGGTTCATCTGTACCATTTTTCTAGATTCCACATATATTAGTTAACATATAAAATTTATTTTTCTCTTTCTGACTTACTTCACTCTGTATGACAGTCTCTAGGTCCATCCATGTCTCTACAAATGACCCAATTTTGTTCCTTTTTATGGCTGAGTAATAGTCCATTGTATATATGTACCACATCTTCTTTATCCATTCCTCTGTCAATGGACATTTAGGATGCTTCCATGTCTTGACTATTGTAGACAACGCTGGTATGAACATTGGAGTGCGTGTATCTTTTCAAATTAGAGTTTTCTCCAGATGTATGCCCAGAAGTAGGATTGCAGGATCATATATGGTGGTTCTATTTTTAGGTTTTAAAGGAACCTCTATACTGTTCTCCATAGTGGCTGTATCAATTTACATTCCCACCAACAGTGTAGAAGGGTTCCTTTTCTCCACACCCTCTCTAGCATTTATTGTTTGTAGACTTTTTAATGATGGCCATTCTGATTGGTGTGAGGTGCTACCTCATTGTGGTTTTGATTTGCATTTCTCTAATAATTAGCGATGTTGAGCATCTTTTCTTGTGCCTGTTGGCCATCTGTATGTCTTCTTTGGAGAAATGTCTATTTAGGTCTTCTGCCCATACATAAAATGCTCTGTCTTTCAGGATGCCTTCCCTGCCCTCCTGCTTTACTAAGATGGCGGTACTCCTGTGTGTGGGAGAGACAGTGTGTGCAACCGACCTCATGGCAGAGGGGCACCTGAACCTTCTGGCCTGAGGCTGGTCCTGGGGCCAGGTCAGGCTAGTGTTAGCTCACATCTGGGCCCTACACTTTCTGCTGGGGTCTGCTGCCCACGTGTGAAGCTGGTGAGACCCATCCTCTGCTGCCTTCCTTGGCCTTCCTCTGCTCACTGTGAGCTACAGACCCCGGAGCCAGCACCATTCCCTCCTCCAGGGCCTGCGACTTGGCTGCTCCACAGGGGGTACATTGAAGGCTTTCGGCCTCAGCCTCACATCCCACCTCCCCGGCAAGGCAGGGCTTCTGGATCCCCAAGGCCACACCAGAGGGCAAGTCCCTGCCCTCTCTCTGTCTGACCTGGCCTCCTCCTTGGTAATTCGTGATTAGGTTGGGCCTTGGACAAGTATCCCTCAGTCACCAATGCGAAGAGAAGCACAAGCAAGCCCCTAATCTCTCAACTGATTCCATATGTCCCTTCGCAGGCTGAGGATGAGGAGTATTCCCTCTTCCCACAGTTCCCCCTGCGGGCCCGCCACCCACTTCCTCTCCCTCACGGCCCACTTTTCTCTGGGACAGCAAGTCTGTTCTAGGTGACCCAGGCTGAAATAGTGTCCTTTCTGCTCTGCCAGAGGCTTCAGCCCTCTAGGATTTGCTTTTGGTGTGCTCAGTGAGAACCAAAGGACTTGGAGAATGGTTCTCACAATGAAGCCTGGCTTTCAAGATCATGGCTACAACTCAAAAAACTCTTCTTTTTGCCAACCTCCAGTGGCAACACTACCTTCCTCTCTTAGGTACCAGCCTCAGTCACACCCCTCCATTCCCCCGTTGCAGGCCAACGCTGCCTCAGCGTGACTAGGGACAGGGTCAGCCACATGGAAGTGCAGAAAAGCCCACTAATGTGCATTTTAAGGTATGGTTATTACTCTTACTATAATTATATAGGAGCAGTTTATTGAGGACCGGGTCCTGTTCTGTGTGCTTTACATGAATTAAGTCATCTTAATCCTGATCACCACCTGATAAGCAAACAGGCACAGAGAGGTTAAGTAACTTGCCCAAAGTCACACAGCTGTCAAGATCAACTAGGGATTTGAATGTAGACTGGCTCCAGAGTCTATGTCCTTAGCCTCTTCTCTCCCTTCATGAGGCCCCTTACCCTCTGCACGCTCCCCACCTCTCTTCTTGAGAGACACAAAGATGAAGAGCTCCCAGAAAACATGCGTTGGACATGAGAGGCCCAGGACATCTCATTACCAAAATGCTTTTTGGAAGGAGCTGGAATACAATATTTAAAAAGTAAATATATGTGCAGGAAGATGATTCAGTTGGGTTTATTATCCATCATTAAAACTCTCCCTCCCAACAGTATTTAATCTGTCTCTGTGGAGTCCAAGTCCTTGCTTCAGGCGCTGTTGAATTTCAGACACCTCCATTAACCTAGTTTCGCTTATTATAAAATGTTTCCACCCTCACTCCTTAGCCTCGCTCATGACTGCCTCCTAATTCCTTCTGTTCATCAACTATACTAGGCCCTGCACAATTGGCAACATGTTCTGATGAGATTATATATTGTTTTCTGATTGTGTCCTACATGTGTATTTTATTTCCCCAAATTGGGGGCACAGTAGGGAGCACAGAGAAGGGGCTCAGTACATATTTGTATGTTGATTCACTTAGGAAAAAATAAATTATCTCTACTTGCTTACCCTTCAAATCTTTGAAACTTAAATTCAATCTCTGGCTTCCTTTGTATTTCAAATATATGCACTGCGCTCTGTGCTAAACTGCCTGGGTTGAGATTTTAGTACTGCCAGTTCCTTGCTGAGTGGCTTTGGGCTAGATGCATTCACCCTCCATGCCTCATTTTCCACAAATGGAAAATGCGCGTATAACTGCACTATCTCATAAGGTTGGCATGAGGAGTAAATGAGATAATACGCATTGAACAATTAGACTAGCTCCTGGCACGTCGTAAACGTTCAATAAATGTCAGCTATAAAAAAATGGATGCATGTTCCTCATTTACCTTACAGCCTCACTTCTGCTACCCTCTAGTTGTAGCACACATTTACATGCAAGTGACAAAACACAATATTTTAAAGATTTTAAATTTTCTATCCATTCACCCATTTCCTCACATTTTTCAAATACTGTTTGTGATTTTCAAAGGAACCCCTCGACGGTCACATTGTCCTGGCCACCAGGTGGCAGTGTTGTTCAGTCAGGCACAGATTATTGGCAGTTGCCTTACGCTGGGACCTGGCATGAGCTTAGGACACTGTTTCAGAAATTACACATGTTCTAATTTTCTCCCTCCTGTTTCCTTTCCTTGTCCTGTGGCTGGCTGTTTCTTTCCTCCTTCTTCTTTTCCTCTCTACTGTTTGACCCACCTCCATTATACATCTGACGGCCTCCTCAAATATGCACCTTGCACACTGTGGCCTGGCAGAAATATAGTTGAGGCTTCCATACCACCCAACAAGGTTTTGACCAGAAATAATGTTTTTAAAGAGCCACCTTAAACATCCTGGAAGATTAAAAGTTTAATCACTAAATAGTAAATCACTAAAGGGGCAAGAAAGGCAAGTGCCCACCTGGTCTCCCCACTCCAGTCTCTCCCCTCCTCTGCACTCCAAGCCCACGTCTGGGCCACGGTGACCAATCCTGACGTTCAGTGGCCACCCTGACACTCTCCATGGCTTCAGAGTCCTTCCCAGCACCGCAAGCCAAACCCATGTTTGCCGTCTCAGGTAGAGCAAGCTTCTGGGTTCGAGTGTAGTGTGTGTGCAGTTCCCAGGCCCTACACCGGCGTTTAGCTGCTTCCCAGAGCCACTGCCTAGGCCTCTGCACCATTTCCCCCACCCCATATGACGACAACAGCAAGGTGTTAATAACATGGGCCTACCATGTTCAAAGCATGTTTTCTGGGAGCTCTTCATCTCTGTGTCTCAAGAAGAGAAGTGGGGAGCGTGCAGAGGGTAAGAGGCCTCATGAAGGGAGAGAAGAGGTTAAGGACATAGACTCTGGAGCCGGTCTACATTCAAATCCCTAGTTGATCTTGACAGCTGTGTGACTTTGGGCAAGTTACTTAACCTCTCTGTGCCTGTTTGCTTATCAGGTGGTGATCAGGATTAAGATGACTTAATTCATGTAAAGCACACAGAACAGGACCTGGTCCTCAATAAACTGCTCCTATATAATTATAGTAAGAGTAATAACCATACCTTAAAATGCACATTAGTGGGCTTTTTTGCACTTCCATGTGGCTGACCCCGTCCCTAGTCATGCTGAGGCAGCGTTGGCCTGCGACGGGGGAATGGAGGGGTGTGTTAATAACAGCAGCCACCTCCAGTGAGCCCGTTCCGTGTGCTCAGTGGTTCACAGGCATCATCGCATTTCATCTTCAGAACAGGGCTGAGCTGTAGCGGTTACACTGGTGGATGCCATGGCTGAGGTTAAACAATCGGTCAAAGTCACGTGGCCCCGAAGTGGAAGAGCTGGGGTTGAGTCCAGGCCACTGACTTGAAAACCCTTGCTCTTACCCCCCCACTCGCTGGAGGTCCCCCAGGACATCACATGTTCTTGCTTCAGCAGCTAAAAGTGGAACAAGGCCACCACCCTCAAGCCTACCCCACACCCACAATTCCCAGATTGCTTTCCCCTCATCACCCACAGCTCATGACTCTGCAGAAAAATCAGCCCTGGCAACTTGACCTGCCCTCTGGAAAGGCTGTGGTCCTTCACTCAGGGGTCCCGGCTCCAGATGTGAGGCCCAGATGGGCAGGGCAGCCCCATGGCAGTGGTAGTTGGCCACATGGTGAGGGAGCTGACTCTCACCGTCTGCAGTGCTGAAGGAAGCCCGTGAACTTGGGAAGGAGGGGGACACAAAGGGAGGCCTACGAGGAGGCCTGTCCTCTGATTTAGAGCTAAGGTTTGGCTTCTCGGGGTCACCAGGAATTCCTCCACACCCTACGGGGGGGCCAGCTCCTGAATGGAGGAATTCTCCTCCGATGTAAGGGGAGGGTCAGCGCCTCCATAGCCTGGGTGGGATGCGTTGACAAACCATTTCTGGGCCATGAGGCTTCCTACAAAGCCAGGCTGAGATTCTTTCTGAGAGCGCTGGTGACAGAGTCCACATTCCTGCTGCTGTAGTTGGGTGCTGCGTTCCCATCCCCGTGCTGGTGAAGAGAGGAAGGAGCAGGTTGCCGTGACAGTTTTGGTTCACTGCATGGGTGATTTTGTTGGCCTGAAAAATGGGTAGTCATTTTTGGAAACCATGGAAGGCCTGCTCTGGAAGGGCCCTACTAGCCTCGTGTTGCTGTCCATGTCTTATGTAACGCAGCTTCCAGAATTCTTCCGCCTGTAGGTATAAACCATTAATGCATCCCAAAATCAATTTTGGGTCACAACCAGATTTTTTTTTAAAAAAGAAATAGACTAGAATTGAATACAAGGGAAAATATCAGAGTGCCTTGCCTATGTCAAGTCAGTTATTCTCTGGGGGCATTTTTGTTTCAGTTCTAGTTCTATACGTTTATGAGTGTAGTGACTCACCGTATAAAATAGATTCTTGGTGTAGCTGAGGTCTCAAATGCTTGTGAACTGCTGCTAACCTGAGTCTCATCTTGACAGAAGGGAAAAGCTTGCTTCTTTTTTTTCAGAGGAGAAAAACATTTCTGGAAGTCAAAAGCTGGACACAACCCAAATGGTCATCGAAGGTAGAAGAGCTAAATAAAGTGTGGCATAATATGCAATGGGAATATTATGTATACGGGAAAGAAAGTGAATGAACTATAGCTATAAACAATAACATGGATGAAACATATTGACATCATGTTGAACATAAAAAGCAAGATGAGAAAGAGTATATAATTTATGATTCAGCTTACGTAAAATTTTTAAAAGGCAAAACTAAACTCTGTGGTTTACAGATACATCCATAGGTGGTAAAATTATTAAAAAGTGATCATTACATCACGTCAGGAAAATGGTTACCTCAGAAGCAAAGGGGGTTGACGATGATCAGGAAGGGACACCAGGTGGGGGAAACCAGAGGACTGACCATGTTGTTTCTTAGCCCTGCTGGTGCTTACATGGGAATGCACTTTAACATTGTTAGTTAAATTATATGTTTATGTTATATGCATTTCTAGGTATTCATCTTTCATAGTTTAAAAAAGATTGTAAAAGTACAGTGATCAAATTTTTACCTTTCAATCTACATTTTTATTAGTTGCTAGTTTTATGACTTGCTGGAAAACATCTTGTCAGTGAAACATTCACAGAAGTCACTATAAATTAAATTATGTCAGAGCCTACTAGTTCTAGACCAGCACTGGACAATAGAAATTTCAGTGATAATGAAAGTGTTGTACATCTGTGCCGTCCAGTACGGAATCTACTAGCCACATGTGGCTATTGAGCACTTGAGATACAGCTAGTGTAACTGAGATATTAAATTTCAAATTTTATTTAAATTTAATTATTTAAATCTAAAAAGTCACATGTGGCTAGTAGCTACCATATTGGACAATACTGGTCTAGACCCACTTGCTTGGTATAATCAAATGTAATAATGCTTTGTTTTCAGATCAACCTAAATTTGAATCCTACCTCTGTTACTACCACCATAAGAATTTAGGTAGAATACTTGGTTTTTCTAATCCTCACCACACTCATCTGTAGAAAGGGGATGAGAAGAGATACTTCTTAATCTTGATATGAAGACTGTATTAAATTAATGAATACAGACCACCTATCACAGACCCTGCCAGTGGTTGATGTCAAGAAATGTTGGTTTCCTTCCCATACCTATGTGGCCATCCTGAAATTGTGTGACCTCCAAATAAGGACTGGATGAGAGAATTCAGATAATTTAGTGCAATTTACACTGCATCTTTATCATCAATTCCAAGGATCTATCTTCAGGGCAGCAGCACCATCACTGCAGCTCTTTAGCAGAGCTTCTTCCGTGGCTCAAACTCCAAAGAAACATTTATGTCCATGTTTCCAAGAAGAAACACCTATCCAAATACGAGCTCAGCCCTTAGATATAGAAAAAGACCACCTACCCACATCAAGGTTTTTTGTGGTTTTATCCTGTTTTGTTTCTTTGATTCAACAAGTTTATACTTTTATCCTTAGGGAGCAGGATGCATTATTTATTTCTCCCCTCAGTGAGTAATTCTTTCTTTTTTTTTTTTTTTTTTGCAGTGCTGTGCGGCTTGCAGGGTGTTAGTTCCCCAACCAGGGCTTGAACCCGGGCCCCTCAGCAGTGAAATCACAGTATCCTAACCACTGGACTGCCAGGGAATTCCCAGTAATTCTTTTTTTAATTAAAGTATAGTTTTTTTTTTGGTTTTCTGTTTTGTTTTGTTTTTTTCCTTTTTTTGGCCACATGGCGCAGCTTGCAGGATCCTAGTTCCCCGACCAGGGATCAGCCCAGGCCCTCAGCAGTGAGAGTGCAGAGTCCTAACCACTGGACCACCAGGGAATTCCCTGAAGTATAGTTGATTTACAATGTTGTGTTAGTTTCTGGTGTACAACAAAGTGATTCAGTTGTGTGTATATATATATATATATATTCCTTTTCAAGTTATTTTCCATTATGGTTTATTATAGGATATTGAATATAGTTCCCTGTGCTATAGAGTAAGACCTTGCTGCTTATCTATTTTATACATAGTAGTTTGTATCTGCTGATCCCAAGCTCCTAATTTATCCCTCCCCCACCGCCTTTCCCCTTTGGTAACTATAAGATTGTTTTCTAGGTCTGTGAGTCTGTTTCTGTTTTGTAGATATGTTCATTTGTGTCATATTTTAGGTTCCACATATAAGTGATATCATATGGTATTTGTCTTTCTCTTTCTGACTTACTTCACCTAGTATGATAAAGTATAGGTCCATCCATGTGGCTGCAAATGACATTATTTCATTCTTTTTATGGCTGAGTAATATTCCATTGTGTATATGTATATACAATACCACATCTTTTTTATCCATTCATTTGTCAATGGACATTTAGGTTGCTTCCAGGTCTTGGCTATTGTAAATAGTGCTGCTATGAACACTGGGGTGCATGTATCTTTTTGAATTCTGGTTTTCTCTGGGTATATGCCCAGGAGTGGGATTGCTGGGTCTTATGGTAGTTCTATTTTTAGTTTTCTGAGGAACCTCCATACTGTTTTCCATAGTGGCTATATCAATTTACATTCCCACCAACAGTGTAGGAGGGTTCCCTTTTCTCCACACCTTCTCCAGCATTTGTTATTTGTAGACTTTTTCATGATAGCTATTCTGACCTGTGTGAGGTGATACCTCATTGCAGTTTTGATTTGCATCTCAGTGAGTAGTTCTTCAGCGATTTTCCCTTTTGGTATATTATTATATAATATTATCCTATCTTATTAAAACTTAATGTATATTCTCTCAACATTTTTTACTTCTGTGTTTCTAATGTATCTTACTATATGACCAGAAACCTTGACAAATCTGCACTGTTTTAAGAATGGAATTCTCATTTACAACTGATATGGGCTGAATTATGTCCCCCTCCCCTGCGAATTCATGTGTTGAAGTCCTATCCCCCAGAACCTCAGAATTTGACTGTATTTGGAGATGGGGTCTTTAAAGAGGCAATTAAGTTAAAATGAGGCCCTGACGGTGGACTGTAATCCAATATGGTTGATTTCTTTATAAAAAGAGATTAGGACACAGACAAGACACAGAGGAAAGACCATGTGAAGGCAGAGGAAAAGACGGCCATCTACAAACCAAGGAGAAAGGCTTCAGAATGAAACCAACCCTGCTAAAACTTTGATCTTGGACTTATGGCCTCTAGAACTGTGAGACAATACATTCCTGTTTTTTAAATCACCCAGTCTGTAGTACTTCGTGATGGCAGCCTGAGCAAATTTATGCAACTTTCCTCCCATGAGGCTTCTCACTTTATATATACCCGGCCAGATATTTTTTGTAGTTTTCTTTTTTTTAATTTTTTTAATATTTTAAAATTTTTATTGAAGTATAGATGATTTACAATGTTGTATTAATTTCTGCTGTACAGGAAAAATTATACACATATATATTCTTTTTCATATTCTATTCCATTATGATTTATCACAGGATATTGAATATAGTTCCCTGTGCTATATCCCTTGCTGTTTATCCATTCTGTATATAATAGTTTGCATCTACTAACCCCAAACCCCCAATCCATGCCTCCCTCACCCCTCCTCCCCCTTGGCAACCACAAGTCTGTTCTCTATGTCTGTGAGTCTGTTTCTGTTTCGTAGATAAGTTCATTTGTGTCATAATTTAGATTCCACATATAAGTGTTATCATATGGTATGTCTTTCTGACTTACTTCACTTAGTATGATAATCTCTAGGTCCATCCATGTTACTGCAAATGGCATTATTTCATTCTTTTTATGACTGCATAGTATTCCATTCTATATATGTACCAAATCTTCTTTATCCATTCATCTGTTAATGGACATTTAGGTTGTTTCCATGTCTTGGCTATTGTGAATAGTGCTGCAGTGAACATAGGGGTGCATGTATCTTTTCGAATTAGAGTTTTGTCTGGGGATATGCCCAGGAGTGGGATTGCTGGATCATACAGGCCAGATATATTTTATCAGCTACCCCAACTAAATTGCTGCAGTTTACATTAAAATCTTCTCGTGGTTTAAGGTGATTGCACACTTCTGTGTGAGCCAAGAATGTGAGGCAAGTTTTTGAAAGGGTAGCACAATTGATCTAAGATTACACCATAGATATGCTATCTCCAAACCAACGGAAGTCAGGATTCCCCTTCACTCTTTTTTTTTTTATTAGTTTCTGCTTTATAACAAAGTGAATCAGTCATACATATACATCTGTTCCCACATCCCTTCCCTCATGCATCTCCCTCCCTCCCACCCTCCCCATCCCACCCCTCCAGGCGGTCACAAAGCACCGAGCTGATCTCCCTGTGCTCTGCGGCTGCTTCCCACTATCTATCTACCTTACGTTTGGTAGTGTATATTTGTCCATGCCTCTCTTTCGCTTTGTCACAGCTTACCCTTCCCCCTCCCCATATCCTCAAGTCCATTCTCAAGTAGGTCTGTGTCTTTATTCCCGTTTTACCCCTAGGTTCTTCATGACATTTTTTTTTTAATTCCATATATATGTGTTAGCATACGGTATTTGTCTTTCTCTTTCTGACTTACTTCACTCTGTATGACAGACTCTAGGTCTATCCACCTCATTACAAATAGCTCAGTTTCGTTTCTTTTTATGGCTGAGTAATATTCCATTGTATATATGTGCCACATCTTCTTTATCCATTCATCCGATGATGGACACTTAGGTTGTTTCCAGCTCCGGGCTACTGTGAATAGAGCTGCAATGAACATTTTGGTACATGTCTCTTTTTGAATTATGGTTTTCTCAGGGTATATGCCTAGTAGTGGGATTGCTGGGTCATATGGTAGTTCTATTTTTAGTTTTTTAAGGAACCTCCATACTGTTCTCCATAGTGGCTGTACCAATTCACATTCCCACCAGCAGTGCAAGAGTGTTCCCTTTTCTCCACACCCTCTCCAGCATTTATTGTTTCTAGATTTCTTGATGATGGCCATTCTGACTGGTGTGAGATGATATCTCATTGTAGTTTTGATTTGCATTTCTCTAATGATTAATGATGTTGAGCATTCTTTCATGTGTTTGTTGGCAGTCTGTATATCTTCTTTGGAGAAATGCCTATTTAAGTCTTCTGCCCATTTTTGGATTGGGTTGGTTGTTTTTTTGCTATTGAGCTGCATGAGCTGTTTATAAATTTTGGAGATGAATCCTTTGTCAGTTGCTTCATTTGCAAATATTTTCTCCCATTCTGAGGGTTGTCTTTTGGTCTTGTTTATGGTTTCCTTTGCTGTGCAAAAGCTTTGAAGTTTCATTAGGTCCCATTTGTTTATCTTTGTTTTTAGTTCCATTTCTCTAGGAGGTGGGTCCAAAAGGATCTTGCTGTGATTTATGTCATAGAGTGTTCTACCTATGTTTTCCTCTAAGAGTTTGATAGTTTCTGGCCTTACATTTAGGTTCCCCTTCACTCTTGACCAGTCCAACCGCACCTAGAACATTTTCCTCTTGTTTGGACCACATTTTAAAAGGGAGGTAGGGCTTCCCTGGTGGAACAGTGGTTAAGAACCTGCCTGCCAGTGCAGGGGACACAGGTTCGAGCCCTGGTCTGGGAAGATCCCACATGCTGTGGAGCAACTAAGCCCGTGCACCACAACTACTGAGCCTGCGCTCTAGGGCCCGTGAGCCACAACTACCGAGCCCATGTGTCACAACTACTGAAGCCTGTGCACGTAGAGCCCGTGCTCGACAACAAGAGAAGCCACCGCAGTAAGAAGCCCACGCACCGTAATTAAGAGTAGCCCCCACTCGCCGCAACTAGAGAAAGCCCGTGCGCAGCAACGAAGACCCAATGCAACCAAAAATAAATAATTAAAAATTTAAAAAATTAAAAGGGAGGTAGAACTCATGCAGCCACCGTGTGTCAAGCACTGTGCTATGTGCATTGTGTACCCTTCATCTTCCCACCAACCCAATGAGATAGGTATGAATACCTCTCTTCCATTATACAGATAAGGAAACTGAGACTAAGAGAGGTTAAGTAGATTGCCCAAGGTCATATAGCTGGTAAGTGGAAGGTCAGGATTTAAACAATTTCTATGTAATTTTATTAAACCCCTTTGCAACGAGAGGAGGGCCTTCCTTCTGGGTAACTTCAGTGGCTCCAGAACCTTGCCTCACTCTTCCTTTGCCTTCTCATTCAGAAATCTTCCCCCTCCACTTCAGCCACCCACCGCCAAGGCCACACTCTAAACCCCATCATCTCTCGGAAGTGCATCACGTTTAAAATCTCCATCGCAGATGTGCCCACTCGGAACACCGCCTCCTCTCTTGTCCCTCATGCATTCACACCCAAGATGACTGCCCTCCAACCTCATCAAGACCTTTGGTTTCTTCTTGACCCTTTGGCTCTGCTTCCCTCTCGTGTTCCCTTCTTGGTGCTACGCCCGTCGTAGACTCCACCATCCGTCACTTCCACCGTTCTCCTGCACGTATCCTGAATCCCCTCACACGCTGTCCTCCTGTGTCCTCTGCCAGCAAAACCCAAGCCGATCACCTCCACTGCCTCCTTCCTCTACATCTGCACACAAGTTGTAAGGAGAGCGAGGACAATGACCCACAGCTTCGAACCACTATCGGCTTATGATCGCAGACTCAACTGGGTTCTCAGGTCTCGGGAAGGCATTTTGGCTTCTGTAGTCAAGCCCCACTTAGGAACAGCAGACACAAAACCTGAAATGTTTCTTCATTGTCCTGAAACATCCACCTACCACTTCATTTTCAACAAAAGACCTTTTCTACTCTTTCACAAAGAAAATGAAAACCACAGAGAGGAAGTCCCTCAGCTTCCTGCCACCGCCCTGCAGACGCTCCTGCATCTGCGCTCTCTGTCCCTCCTTTTACAAGACAAGGGCTGCTCCCATTTCCCTGCTGCCCTTGGCCCAGGTGCCTGGCTCTATCAGAGAGCCCCCGTGTTGAGCTTCTCGCTTTGTCCTGGCTCCATTTCCACAACACTCACAAGCTCTTATTCAAAAACGAATCGAGGGCTTCCCTGGTGGCGCAGTGGTTGAGAGTCCGCCTGCCGATGCAGGGGACACGGGTTCGTGCCCCGGTCCGGGAAGATCCCACATGCCGTGGAGTGGCTGGGCCCGTGAGCCATGGCCGCTGAGCCTGCGCGTCTGGAGCCTGTGCTCCGCAGCGGGAGAAGCCACAACAGTGAGAGGCCCACATACTGCAAAACAAACAAACAAACAAAAAAACCGAATCGAAACCAGCTTCGCGTGGTGTCCACATGTCTTCTCGATTCCAGCCAGGCTCTCTCTTCGCCATCACAGGCAGCATTTTGAGGTGACGCCACTCCTCACCCCAACCCGTTAACATCTAGCTCCCGTCCTTGCTGTCCACTGGACCTCTCACTGAGGTCACTCATAGCTTCCTCAATGCCGAATCCAGGTCACTTATTAGTCTGCATCACACTTACACCAGATGACTGGTGCCTGGGACTCCAGTGGCTGCCGAGGCCCATCGTTGCAGGTGTGGCCTCTCTTCTCCGCCTGCCTTTCCTCTTCTCCATTTCAGTCTCCTCATATTCTGCTCTCCTTCGAACCGAGGTCTCCAAGAAGCATCTGTCAAGGGGCTTCCTCCTTTCTTACCGCTGCCCTCTCCCGTGACCTTTTGTAACTTTCTACTTTAACTTCTACTGCTGACGCCTACACCTCTGTCTCCAGCCAGACCACAGTCACGAGCTCCAACTGCACATCCGACTAACCAGCCAACACGTCTCCTCGGAGACCTCGTCTCCCCTTCCCCACCCACCGAAACTCAGACCCGTGCAAAGCTGAATTCCTTACCTCTTCACACAATGGTTGTTCCTCCTGGCACTTTTCTTCAGGGGATGGCGTCACCATTAAGCAGCTGCCCAAGCCAGAAACCTGGGGTCAACCTTCCTGTCCCTCAGTCTCATGCAACTAACTCCTCAGGCAACAAATGCTGGCAGTGCGACTTCTGGATCCCTCCGTTTCTCTCCCTTGCTGTCCTTTCTAGTCTAGTCTAGTCTAATTCACATCACTACCGTCTCTCACAGCGGTGGAATAGTGTACATTTGCTGTACTGTTGGGGAATATTCAATTCCGCTGTAAAAGACAAGAAAACAAATGGGAGGCATGGAACTCTTCAGATAGGTTAGACATAGATGAGTGTCTTAGTGTGCTCAGGCTGCCATAACAAAATACCATAGACTGGGTGGCTTAAACAACAGAAATTTATTTTCTCACAGTTCTGGAGACTGGAAGTGCCAGGACGGTCGAGTTCTTGTAAGGCCTCTCTTTCTGGTTTGTAGATGGCTGTGTTTCTGTTGTGTCCTCACCTGGCTTTTCCTCAGTGTATATGCATGGAGAAAGA
Source organism: Hyperoodon ampullatus (assembly GCF_949752795.1). Classification (NCBI taxonomy): domain Eukaryota; kingdom Metazoa; phylum Chordata; class Mammalia; order Artiodactyla; family Ziphiidae; genus Hyperoodon; species Hyperoodon ampullatus. The sequence goes on from NC_136913.1 coordinate 34,900,252, forward strand.
GAGAGAGATCTCTCTCTCTTCCTCTTCTTATGACACCAGTCCTATCAGATTAGACACCCCACCTTTATGATCTCATTTAACCTTAATTTTCTCCTAAAAGCCCTATCTCCAAATACACTCACATTGGAAGTTACAGCTTCAACCTATGAATTTTGGTGGGGGACACAATTCAGTTCATAGCAGTAAGTAAGTTATTAACCTGGAAGACATGTGAGATAAATAAAGCAAGTAAGGCATATTTGTGTACCTATAGATAGAAAAGGATGGAAGGACCAAGGAAACACTAATACTCTCTCTATATATGATAAATAAACGTGAGGTCCATGAGGCAGACTATTTTTAGGTCAGGATTATGCAACACTACAAACTTATGCAGTCTTAATTCAGCCACGCCTTGGTGACACCCATCGTGGCCCCATGTGTCCTCTTCCTAAGAAATACATATAAACCCTTAGCTGTTCAGCAGACTTATTGACAGGCTACAGCTGTGGCCAGGTGTGCTAGTCTCTGCATCTCTCAGAGGAAGTATGTGCCATCGGTCCCAGGCCCCTTCTGTCTGTAGACCTCTGGCTCAAACCTCAACTCTGGTGCTTGTAACCACACCATCGGCAGGGAAGGCTGATGCAGCAGAGACAGAGAGAGGGCGGATGTTCATCCACTGCGTGTTGCTGGATTCAGGAAGTGTAGTACTTCTGCTTGTTTGCACCCTGTACTCAGGGTCCTCATCTCTTTCCCCTTGCCATTTGCTGTGTGTTCTAAGGTTTATTGATTAAGTGAGTCAGGCTTTTTCATGTGGTCAGGAGGTCTTTCTTTTCTGTGACCTCTTATATAGCTTGCCTGGCAGTGTACTTGGAGGCCACCATTGCATCATGATGGACAGAATCCTACATGACAGGTAGAATGCATGAATGGCCTCAAACCTTCAGCCCTCCCTATGTGCACACCCTTTGTTATGTGACTTTACAGCTCCTCCCATCGAGGGGTAAAATGTATTTGCTCCCCTTTGAAAGTGAGCTCAGCCAGGCGGTGTGCTTTGCCCCATGGGATGTTAGCAGGCATGACGCTAGCAGAGGCTTGAAAGAGAGCCTGTCTGTTTGGGCTTGCTCTCCTGCACCCCTTCTGTCCACCCTGTGCCCAGGTTTGCCCACCGTTCCCAGGAGGAGGATAAAAAACCCGGTCTAGATCAGCTGACTCCTCACTTGCTCAGCGTAGATAAGTCATCTATCAACTGATCCACATACTCACTGAAATAATATTGGGTGTTATTTTAAGCCACTGGGTTTGGGGTATTTTCTTACACAGTGGTAGCCAGTTTATATATTCCCCTAGACAAATTCTGTAGTCTCCTAACTTTTATTCCTGCCTACAGTGCTCCCTTCCAGCCCGTTTCCTACTGAAGTCATAGTACTCTTGTAACACACAAATCTGCTCATTTATCCTCCTTCTTAAAGCATTCAATGAATCTTTTTTTTTTTTTTTGGCTGTGCTGCGGGGCCTGTGGGATCTTAGTTCCCCGACCAGGGATTGAACCCAGGACCTTGGCAGTGAGCGTGCAGAGTCCTAACCACTGGGCTGCCTGGGAATACCCCACCCCTTTTTTTTCTTTTCTTTATCTTTAGGATAAATTTCAAACTCCTGCATAATCTGGCCCCTGCTTGTCTATCTAGCCAGCCTCATTTCTTGGCATTACCCTCCTTTCTCTCTCTCTAAACTTTAAATACACTGAACTCTTTGCAGATCCCTGACCTTGCCTCCAGGCCTTGGAACAAGTTGTTTTCTCCACAGGGGGCATGTGTTCGTTTCCTAGGACTGCCTTCACAAAGTAGTACCACAAACTGAGTGGCTTAAAACCACAAAAATGTATTGTTTCACAGTTCTGGAGGCCAGAATTCCTAAGTCAAGTTATCAGAAGGACCCATGCTTCCTCTGAAACCGGGAGGGAAGACTCCTTCCTTGCCTCTTCCTAGCTTTTGGTAGTTGCCAGCCATTCTTGGCATCCCTTGGCTGGCAGCTACTGCACTTCAGTCTCTGCCTCTATCACCACATGATCTTCTTCCCTCGTTTCTTCACATCCTTTTCTTATAAGGACACCTGTTGTATTGGATTAAGGGCCCATTCTACCCCAGTTTGACCGTATAGTTTTATTCCCCCAGGTTTATTGGAATAAAATTGACAAATAACATTATGTAAGTTTAAAGTGTACAACATAGGGCTTCCCTGGTGGTGCAGTGGTTGGAGTCCTCCTGCCAATGCAGAGGACACGGGTTCGTGCCCTGGTCCGGGAAGATCCCACATGCTGCGGAGCGGCTGGGCCCGTGAGCCATGGCCGCTGAGCCTGCGCGTCTGGAGCCTGTGCTCCGCAACGGGAGAGGCCACAACAGTGAGAGGCCCGTGTACCGCAAAAAAAAAATAAATAAAGTGTACAACATAATGATTTGATACACGTACATATTGCAAAATGATTACCACAATAAGCAGCCGCATAGCACAGGGAGATCAGCTCGGTGCTTTGTGACCACCTAGAGGGGTGGGATAGGGAGGGTGGGAGGGAGACGCAAGAGGGAAGAGATATGGGAACATAGGTATATGTATAACTGATTCACTTTGTTATAAAGCAGAAACTAACACACAATTGTAAAGCAATTACACTCCAATAAAGATGTTAAAAAAAAAAAGAAATAAAAAAAAGACTACTGGGCTTCCCTGGTGGCGCAGTGGTTGAGAGTCCGCCTGCCGATGCAGGGGACACGGGTTCGTGCCCCGGTCTGGGAAGATCCCACATGCTGCGGAGCGGCTGGCCCTGTGAGCCATGGCCGCTGAGCCTGCGCATCCGGAGCGTGTGCTCCGCAACGGGAGAGGCCACAGCAGTGAGAGGCCCGCGTACCGCCAAAAAAAAACAAAAAACAAAAAACAAACAAACAAACAAACAAAAAAGACTACTTATCACCTCCATCACCACACATAATTACCTTTTTTTTTTTTACATCTTTATTGGAGTATAGATGCTTTACAGTGGTGTGTTAGTTTCTGTTTATAACAAAGTGAATCAGCTGTACATATACATATATCCCCATATCTCTTCCCTCTTGCGTCTGCCTCCCACTCTCCCTATCCTACCCCTCTAGGTGGTCACAAAGCACCCAGCTGATCTCCCTGGGTTATGCGGCTGCTTCCCACTAGCTATCTATTTTACATTTGATAGTGTATATATGTCCATGCCACTCTCTCACTTTGTCACAGCTTACCCTTCCCCCTCCCTGTGTCCTCAAGTCCATTCTCTACGTCTGCGTCTTTATTCCTGTCCAGCTGCTAGGTTCTTCAGAACCATTTTTTTTTAGATTCCATATATATGTGTTAGCATACGGTATTTGTTTTTCTCTTTCTGACTTACTGCACTCTGTATGACAGTCTCTAGGCCTGTCCACCTCACTACAAACCATTTCTTTTCTGTGTTGAGAACATTCAAGATCTACTCTGTTAGCAACTTTCAAGTATATGATACAGTATTGCTAACTATAGTCACCATGCTGTACATTAGATCCTCAGAACTGATTCATCTTATAAACGGAAGTTTGTACCCCTTGACCACCAACTCATATATATAGCTCACGTTTTCTTTTTTTTAATAAATTTATTTATTTTATTTATTTATTTTCAGCTGCGTGCGGGCTTTCTCTAGTTGCAGTGAGTGAGGGATACTCTTCATTGCAATGCGCAGGCTTCTCATTGTGGTGGCTTCTCTTGTTGCAGAGCACGGGCTCTAGGCATGCAGGCTTCAGTAGCTGTGGCATGTGGGCTCAGTAGTTGTGGCATGCAGGCTTAGTTGCTCCAGGCATGTGGGATCTTCCCAGACCAGGGCTCGAACCCATGTCCCCTTCACTGGCAGGCGGATTCTTAACCACTGCACCACCAGGGAAGCCTGCTCACATTTTCTTTATCCATTCATCTGAGCCATACTTTCTTGTCTCTTTATATGCCGTGTAATATTTTGTTGAAAACTGGACATTTTGAATCTTATCATGTAGTAACTTAGATTCTTCGCTCCACCTCTGGGATTTGTTGTTGCTTGCCTTGGGTTGTAGTTGTTTGTTTAGTGACTTTTCTAAACTACTTTTGTAAAGACTGTCTTCTTTGCAATGAGTGGTATATGAGGTCTCTGTTCCTTTAGCTCAGTGGTCAGCTAGTCATTTGACAGAGGTTTCCTTAAATGCCTTGAGTGAAATTTTTAAAAAAGAAAGAAAGAAAGAAAGAAAAATATACTTTCCAGGTCCTTGAAGATTGGCTCCCTCTTGGCGCAATCCTTCACGCCTTAGTCATACCATTTACAATTCTGCCTGAACCTTCACTTCCTACTTCCGAGCATAAAGATCAGCTAGGTGTGGAAGTTTATGGTTTTCTCAGGTCTCTTTTGAGCATGCATCCTGCTCTGGACATGTGTGTGGCCTTCTAGTTTCCCCAGTCTACAAGGCAGCTTGTCAAAAGCCTTATTGCCCAAAGAATCTCATACCTAGCTTTTCCTGCCAGGCTGTCAGTGTTTCTCTCATTTGCCCCAATTGTTATGTTTTGCCCCAAGTGGTACTGGCTTTCCTTTCAATGCTTTTGAGGGAGGATCTTTGCATGGCCCCTTCTCCACCCTGAGAGAGCTCTGACTTAGGGGAAACAAAATCAAGCACCCTGTGCCTGTCCTTCAGGGAACCCCCAGACCGATCGAAACAGACAAACGCAGTTCCTTGGGATTAAGGTCTGCTCTAGTCTCTCTGTAGCCAGGTGCCCACAATGGGAATTCAGGCTGCCCTCTTCAAAGTCAACTGCCACCCTGCAGAGAGGGATGGGACCAAGGTAAGTTAAAGTGCCACAAAGTTCTCCTACCGTGTTCTCATGGCCTTTCTCTTAGTTAAGCATTCACTTGTTGCTGTAAACATTTCATTTTCGTCCAGCGTTCTGATGAGGCTTCTGACAGTCTTTCCCCCGGTTTTTCAATGATTCTGGGCATGGACAACCTCCTGGATTTCCTTACTCTGCCTGTATTTATCTGCTGAGGCCGCCGCAACAATATACCACAGACTGGGTGACTTCAGTAACTGAAATTTTTTTTTCACAATTCTGGAGGCTAGAAGTCTAAGATCAAGGTGTCATCAGGGTTGGTTTCTGGTGAAGCCTCTCTTCCTGCTTTCTCACTGTATCCTCACATGGTCTCTTCTCTGTGCACACAGAGAAAAAGAGACAGCCCTCTGGTGTCTCTTCCTCTTCTTATAAGGACACCAGTCCGATCAGATTAGGGTCCCACCCTTGTGACCTCATGTAACCTTAATTACCTCCTAAAGGCCCTGTGTCCAAATACAGTCACATTGAGGGTTAGGGATTCAACAGATGAATTTTATTTTATTTTATTTTATTATTATTTTTTTATACACTACCAAACGTAAAATAGATAGCTAGTGGGAAGCAGCCCCATAGCACAGGGAGATCAGCTCGGTGCTTTGTGACCGCCTAGAAGGGTGGGTTAGGGAGGGTGGGAGGGAGACGCAAGAGGGAGGAGATGTGGGGATATAGGTATATGTATAGCTGATTCACTTTGTTATAAAGCAGAAACTAACACACCTTTGTAAAGCAATTATACTCCAATAAATCTGTTAAAAAAAAACACAGATGAATTTTAGAGTGACACAATTCAGTCTATAACGTCACCACTTTCACTGACATCATCCCCGACTTTATTTTTATTATTATTTTTTCAATAAAAGAAAAAGCTTTCCCGTAATGCTTTATCTTCCGTCCTCCTGGAAGATTTTTTTAAAAGGCTACTTGCAAGGAAGTTTGGGAACTTTGGGAGGCCTAGTATTTGTTTTTTTCATCCTCTATATTGGGAGGCAGTAGATGAGAAGGGAGTTAAGAAAATCTTTAGAGTAATGAAAAACAGTGCCTGCTATGCTGGTATTTAACAGGCTAAACCATCCCGGGGAAATGTGAAGTGGATAGAGCTAGAGAGTACCTCACTTTGACTCTGGGCTTGAATTGCTCATGGTGCCTCTTTGATTTCAGCTATTTCATTAATGACAGCAATTTTATACAGTTAACTAAGACCCAAGCATTGTTCATCATTACACCATATTGCTAGATATTTTATGAGAGTTTTAGCATCTATAGTCACATATTGTTATATTTCCACGGACACTATCAGTTTTTATGGGCATGTTTTATTTTTAAGCCCAGTCAGTACTTTTAAAACTGAATCACACTGACAGGACTGATATTCATCCAATTATATGTGTATAGATATAGACGTTTAAATTTCCAAGGCAACTGAATAAATTTTAAGTGTCATCCATAGTCATCAAATCTTTTTTTAAAATCATAGTTTCATTTCCACCAAAATGTTTGCCTTTGTTCAAAATCATTAATCCATTGAGTCCAGGGAAGTTTAATAAGGGAAATGGATGTGGTTTCTGAATTATAGAACAGTCTGGGCTGCATCTGACTATCTTCACTTCTTTGAACTGACAGCAATATTCACATTTTTAGCCTGTAGTTTCAAGTTCAGTGTGTGCAGGTGTCTTCTCACATCAGTGGGAAAATAAAACCTTATGATTCATTTGAACTCTTGTTGGTTGAGTTTCTTAGACTTTTTAAATTCCTGAGATCTCAGTCTCAAGAAAGTAGTTCAGTAAATCTCACAAGTGACCACAAATTAATAATCTCACTGCATTAAAATAAAATAAATATTCATTATCTATCTTATTATTGTCCCTAAACTAGCAAAGTTTGAAAGTACACCCAGAAGAAAATTCTCGTTCTTGATCCACCTCATCTGCAATGGACGACTTTGCCTAACAAAATCATTATTCTCCTAATGCTTGTTGCAGTAGAAGGTAGGCACACCAACTCTTCCTTTGGACTAGAGTAAACCATTGAAATATATTTTTTAACCATTTACTGTATGCAACCCATATGTGGCAATTGAACTCTGCTTTCCTATATATGATGAAGTTCCCCAGAGTTCTGCAGTCTGCTTCCCTTTAATATCCAAATCACTACAATTCAAACGCCAGAGAACACCTAGAAGTCCAATGTCTCTTCCCAGATATTTCCAGGGATTCTCAGACTGCTGGTATCCTCCTGATGTCTCCTGCTGTTCCTCTGGGTCACCTCTGATCAGCTCATCATTTTTCTCTCCTTGCTGCCTCAGGCCCTTCTAGTCTATTTCACCCTCCGGCCAGTTTCCGCCTTATCCCTCAAGATGACCATTAATTCAAGGCTGATGCTGTGTTGTGCTGGTCAGTCAGCTTTAGTGAAGACATAGGAACTACAATATAGGAAAGGGAAAACCAACAGTCATTAGTGTGTGGCCCTGTTCTCTCAGATCATCACCATGAACAGGAAAGTCCCTGATTGCCCATGTCCTCTCTTGGGCCAGACATTCTGTCCTATACTGGGGCCTGTTCCTCATCTCCGTGAGAACCACATCTATCCGCCATGATGCTCTCTTTCACAGTCTCCAGTGCAAGCCTCACATCAGGTAACACTGTAAGTTTCTCCACCCAAGGACATCATTCTTTCGTTTTATTGTGCTGAGTAGCTTAGCTTTTCTCTGACTCCACCTCTAACCCCTAGACCAGGCAGTGCCTTTGAATCGCCAAAAAGCCCATCAAAGTGCCTTCCCCAACAAAAGAGCAGCATCCCCCCAAAACTAATGCTCCCCAGCTGCCAGAGCAATCTGTACACTGAAGACAGCTTCTAATATGTCAGATTTTTTAACTGCTTTATTTTAAAATAATTTCAAGCATGCAGAAGAGTTATCAGGATAGGACTAAGAAATCCAGTGTGCTCTTGACCCAGATTTATCAACTATTACCATTTGTCAGATTCCCATGATCATTCTCTCTCCATATTATTTTTTTTGAACCATTTGAAAATAAATTGCCTACACTTACTCTTAAATATTTCTGTGTGTATTTCCTAAGAGCAAGGTCATCACCAGCAAGGTAACAAACTGACATCATGTGCCTCCTGATGTGATGCCCTGAGAAGGACACACACCACTTCTAGCATATTCCTGTCCAAAAGGCATAACTGAGTCTAGTCATGAATACAATACACACCTCAAATGAGGGACATTCTATAAAATAACCAGTCTATATTCTTCAAGCATGCCACAATCAGGAAAAAAAAAAAAAAGATAAGGGCTGAGGAACTGGTCCAGATTAAAGGAGACCAGAGATACATGAGAACTGGATTCCATGCATGATCTTAGACTGGATTCTAGAGCACAAAAACAACAAAAAAAAAAAATCACAAAAAGAGCATTATTAAGATAGTTGGTAAACTCTGACTATGAACTGTAGATTAGACAATAATATTGTATTTGTGTTATAGCTCCTAATTTTGATAATTGTACTGTGGCTATGTATGTGACTACACATGTTTACATGAAACATCTTCAATTTCTCCTTAGCAAGCAGTCAGACACTATTGGTTTTCTTAGGCTAGATATCATTTGCTGAAACAATCAAGGGAGCTAGACCTCAGGGTCGTGTGAAAGGAATATGCCTTTTCTCTTGGAGAGAATCCTATTACAAAGCCGGCATTCCTACAAGAACCGACACTTGACTCTTTCACGTGGCCAACACTTAAGTGACTGGTTAATATCTTCACCAGGATGAGCCCTTGCTAACTGCCCAAAGTGGGGCTATGAGAGCTCAGATACATCCTGGGGCAAGGAAAAGTGATAGTGGAGACACAGAGACAGAGCTTTCATGCTTCAGGTCAAGGTGAAATATGCAGAAAGTGGTTGTAGGGACCTAACACTTGTGGCTCAACAAACTTCAGGCTTCTTGGGCCGAGGTGGTTCTGCACACCAATGGTTACTGCAGGAAGCTGTCAGCAACACATAGGCTGTCAGAAGGAGGCTGAAAATCAAGGGCTATTCTGATCAGTCCTGTGGGGAAGAGCTACAACATGTGTTGCCAACTGACAGCAGGATAGCAGAGTTCAATCCAGGGGTCTTGGGACAGCAGCTGATGCTCATAAAATGATTTTATTATTGACATTGAAGCCCTAGCTTTACAAAATGATTCTGGTGGCTCGAATAAGCAGTGATACATCAGACTGCCCAGATTCAAATCTCAGCTCTGGTGTCAGGCAGCCATGTGATTCTGGGCAAGCTACTTTCTCTCCTCGCAGCTCTTCTCTCTGGTCTGTAAAGTGTATGAGTTTTCTATGGCTGCTGTAACAAATTACCACAAATGACTGGCTTAAAACAGCACAAACTTACTTTTTTACAGTTCTGGAGGTCAGAGGTCTGGAATCACTTTCACCAGGCTAAAATCAAGGTGTCAGGAGATCTACATTCCTTCTGGAGACTCCAGAAGAGAATCCACTTCCTTGCCTCTTACAGATTCTAGAGCTGCATTTCTCGCACTCCTTGGCTCATGGCTTTTCCTCCTTCATCTTCAAAGTCAGCAGCGTAGCATCTTCTTTCCTGTCTGAATTCTGCTTCATCCCTCACATCCTCTCTCAATGCTTCTGAACCTCCTGCCTCCTTCTAATAAGGACCCCTGTGATTACACTGGCCCACCCGGAATCATTCATGATAATCTCCCCATCTCAAAATCTTTAACTTAATCATGTCTGCAAAGTCCTTCTAACCATGTAAAGTAACATATTCATAGGTTCTGGGAATCAGTACCTAGACATCTCTGGGTGGGGGGGGACCAATATTCATCCTACTTCAAATGGATATGATAATTTTGCAAACCTTATAGTGTGGTCATGAAAAGTAAATGAGATAAAGCACATAAGGCACTGGGCATGTGTAAAATGCTTTACAAATGTTGGCTGTTGTTAAGACCAAGATAAGTCTGTAAAAATAGATTTTTTTCAAGAGAAAAAGAGAAAATAATTTACACAGGAAGCATACTGGAAAGTTTTAAATTCAAATCAATGACTAGTAGGAGAAAATATGTAAGCTTTCCTCATTTTCTTCCTTATTCTCATGAATAAATGTATGCAAATCACATTTAACCTAAAGAGCTAAATTTTAAATCCTCACCACCAGACATTTTCACTTTCTAATAAATACAGTACCAGGTAAAACCATGTTCTTAATGCCTTTAATCACCTACATCAGAAAATTGCCCCTTCCTCCCTGACCGTCTTTTCTTTTACTTTGTTATTTTCTCCTTCAAACAGGAAATAGAACGTCTGGCTCCCATTCCAGCCGCCTTATTCAACTTCCGCTAACCTCTGAGACCATGGCTATGGAATTAAAGTGGGTTTCATTACACCATGCTTTAGTAGGAACCCTTCTAGATATAAGTGGTAGAAAGCCAACTCAAAGTTTTTTTACAGCAGGAAATGGTAGTGGTGCCCACAGGATTGTGGAGGCCTTCTTGTGACCACATGATAGTTCAACTTCTCCTTCTGCCCGCTCCTGCTTTCTTATCTTTCCTTCCTTTCCACGGGTGTGTACCTCCAAGGACACTCACAGATCAAACTCCTGAACACTAATCTCCACCTCAGAGTGTACTTCCAGAGAACCCAATCTGTAAGAATAACTGAGATGTCCAAGTGTCTCAGGTAGATCAGACCCAAGAATGCAAACCTTGTCATCGTATTTATCTCCAAACCTCTCAATCCTTCCTCAGCTACTCATCTGATTTTGTGTTGGCGTAATTCTTATGCAGCTTCTTAGCGCAAGGTAATAGAGATGGTCTATAGCAACAGCAGGCATGCATCATTCACAAAGAAAGAAAAGCTTCACCCACTCTCCTCCATAGTCCCTAACAACTCCCTCCTCATGCAAATAACTCTCATTGGCCTCGTTTGGGTCAAATGCCCACCCCTGGGACAATCACTGTATCTAGGGAGATGAAGTCCTCTCATTTGTCATCCTTAAGCAAGGAAACTGGGGCCACATAACTCATGGATGCACAGAGAGTGGAATCATGGCAGTTCTGAAAAGAATAGCATGCACAGTAGAGATAAAAGGAGCACACATCCATTTTTCATCATCACCAGGAACAAAATTCATCAGGAATCTTGGTGTGGCAACACACCTCCCTTTCTTCAGCATTCCATACATCCTTCTTGGAAGAAATTAAGAATCTACTTCTTTACTTTGACAAATCAAGAAGGAATTATAGTCAGGATGCAAAATCAGGGGATTTCCTAGAGACTTGGGACTGCTTCTCTCTTTTTTCCCTCTGCAAGAGGCGTCTAGGATTTCAATCACGAGCCTGATGGTGTTGGTCATTACTGCCTGCTAGAAGGGGTGAATACTTCCTTACATTCACCACAGTCTAACTTGACGTTAACAGTTTAGGAGGCAGTGGAAGCCGAAGTGACTGGGAGAAGATAGACTGTTAGCTAACGCACAGAGGTTCAATTTTCTTCATTCTTGGTGTCCAGTCCATACCAGTCAACCGGTACCTGTTGCTCCTTTATCAAACCCTCCGCTTGTTTTTTCAAGAGCAGAGGACATTGAAATTCACTGGAACAGTGTTCTCAAAAGGGAAGTTACTTTGCATAAAAGAAAGATTTTACTCTTCATTGCAACTGAGCTCTCTTCCTCTAGCTGTGAAACTGATTGAAGTTTTTAAGACTCGTAAGACAGCTCTACTCACAGCCCTGTGATTACTTTTATAAAGGAGAAAAAAAAAGCCATAGGAGGGAATGGTTGATCACCCACAAAAATATTCTTTCTTTTTTGAATTTTCTTCTCAAACTGTGGAGGGAGGGGAAAGAAGTTGGGAAATATTCGAGGAACATTATTTCCTAGTATATGAGTATCCAGGGCCCCTTCCCCATTGCTTCCCCCCCGCAGAGCACGGACCTCAGGAGGTAGATGAAAAAATGTGGGAGAGACTTGAAGATTAAGATAGAGTAAGGGAAGATCAACCAGTAGGCTGGGAAAGAGAAAAGACAGGAGGGGTAGGGAGGGGAAGACTTTGGTAAGTTTCAAAGAGCCTGATGGAGCCGCAGTCATCACTGTGAAAGAATGTGAGAGTAACAGAAAGAGGGAGAGCAGATTTTAAGGTGTTTTATTCCTCATTAGGCATATATGCCTCACTTCTTTAATTCCACCAGAAAATGAGTACAGGTCTGAATTCCTTTCTGTATCAGGCAAAGTCCAGTCAGGAAATCAGAAACCACCCTATTTCAGCAGAGGGATTTCACCCCAGGGATTTGTTACATGGATGATGGGAAAGTGGAGAATCCCAATGTGGGCGCAGAGGCAACATAAAGATTAACAACTACAGGAAGTGGTGACCGCCCTCCGGGTTGGACGAAACCTGGCAGGAGGTGGTGTAAGTCAAGCCCAGAAGCCAGGGCCATGTGGCAGGAGCTGGAACTACAGTGGTGACGGCCAGCAGCTCAGGCCACAGGGGGGAAGGCTGGCCGGTGGGAGCCGGAGCTTCCGGTGGAAAGGCAGCCACTTCCAAGATGCCACGTGAAGCAGAAAGCGGGGGGTGTCCCTCATCCTCCATCCTCTGTCCCTCATCTGAAACAGAACAGAGCAAGTAAAGGCTGAAGAATAAATCCCAGAGCAGAGAGGCAAATAACTGGCATATAACTTGATTGTCTAACCGTGTGTCTTTGAATTCATCTCTGTGTGTGACTGAACCAGGGAGCCGACTGTCCTTTATGTGGGTTGCCTATGATTCAAGAGCCATGCAGAAAGTCACAGTTGAGTACCTTTCCTTAAATATTAAAAAGTGAAAAACAATATTACTTTACTCAGTCATAATTCTGCAGGTTGTCTCAAGTGCTTCATAGACAATAACCCAAAGAGTTCAGGCCTCTCCTTCTCTTTTCTCTTCTCTTGTTCCCTTTCACTCCTCCAGTTTCTTCTTTTACCTCTCTATTCACTCTAGCTGTTGTACAACCACCCTGATGCAATTAGGGGTTACCATCCTACCCTTCTGTCTCCTTCATGTCCTAAAGACTGGATGGGAGTCAGAGAAAAAAAAATGCTAAATCTGCCTATGGCATCTACCACATCTGACATACCTTTGTTCTGACCCTGTTTACCTACCTTGCCTAGAAAAATGTCATGTCCACCTGGGAATACTACAGTCATTCAAACATTTTGGTCTATGTGTTATGTTTTCTTTTCCCATGGTTGTATTAGGAGTGATTTGGGATGTGGTTGCCACTGTCAGGCTTTTTTTTCTGGTATCGTGGTTAAAAGTATAGCCAAATTGCTTGGGTTTTAAATCCCAACTGCATGGTTTCCTAACTGCATGACCTTGGCCAAGCAACTTAACTGCTCTGGGTCTCAGTTTCCTCATCTGTAAATTTAATCATAATAATAGAAACTACTTTATAGTGTTGAATTGTTAGTATCAAATTAATTTATTTATATACTGAATTTATATATGTGTGTGTATGGGTGTCTTTGTGTGTAGACACACACATAGATATGTATCAACTCATATATACATATGTGTGTGTATATATGTACATACACAGGTATTTACATGCACACATACATATCTTAGAAAATTGGCACAAAGTAAGCATTCTATAAATATCAGCTATCACAACTGTTATAATTTTTCTCAACAAGACTGTAAATGATGCTCCAGTCTATCAAAAGATATCACATCTATTTAATGTTTTTTACCTAGCCCAAAGTCATGGCTAGTTGGGTGACTTTTTAAAAATTTCCACTTGATAACCAATCAGTCCAAAAATTAATTCACAGTGTAAAACACCATGAATTGTACTGTTATTTGCCTCTCAGTTGTAGAAATTAGTTTCATTTCCCACTATGTTTAGTTGTGATTGGATCATTGTAGACATTTTTTCTGTCATTTTTTTGTGGTTAAAGATTTAAATTTGTTATGGAGACAAGCTTTACAGTTGACCAATGATTAGCTAATTTCTGATAATAGAAAAGGAAACAGGTTGCCCCAAGGCTGCTGTTTTCATTTCCTCATGGGAGGAAGAAGCATAGCAGAGAAGAAAGGCACACTCGAGGCACTGAACTTCTGCCACCATGGGGAACTTGTTTGTGAATGAGGGCCTCTCCATCTTCGTCATTGTAAGTACCAATGAGAATGAAATTACAAATTCTCTGACTTGTTTGGGTTCTCTTGGAAATGAAAATAGAGCAAAGCTTTTTTGTTTGTTTTGTATGAGAAATTGTGTTGAAACTGATTTATTATGTGAACATGCATCCATCTGTAAGCAGAGTGAGTCCTTCTTCCAAACTTATTAATGGAAAGAATGTATCTGGGGGCTCACTTCACCTAGTTTATTTATGGAGTTTTTAGGAGTAATAAATTAGCCAGCATTTCACAGTGGGAGTAGGAGACATTTCATGCTAATGATCCTTGTTTACTCAGAGGCAAATTTCTCTATTTTTTATGTATTTATACCACCTAAAAATGGGCAATTGAAATTCTATACAGTTTTCCAAATAACATGCAAGACTGGCTCATGTATGGGAAATTGGCCTTTATTTCAGTAATTACACCAAAAATAATTGAAGTTCTCAATTTTTTTTAAAAAAAGTATCTTCTTTCCTCTGAGATAAACTTTAGTTATTTGTGAGGTTTTTAAAAATTTAAGGGAAGGGAATTGAAAAAAACTATCTAGACACGTATGTATAGCATATATATGATATATATTATATTTAGCTGTATATAAATCAACATAATCTGTCTTGAGAAACAATTTTTGTAAGTAAAGATATGGCTAATTTTCGAACAGACATGATGATTTCTTTAGTTTTTAACATAACATAGATCAAGTATTTTTTTAAGATGGTGGTCTCAGCAAAGCAATCACAGACAATTGGGAAGATAGAAATGTGATTTATAAGTAGCTCTTCCAAATAGCCAATTAAAGTATTACCCAGATGTTAAAAAGAACACTTATGTATGAATTTTTTGAAATAATTCATCATGAAGTAAACATGACTCTTTGAGCTGTAGAGGTAGAGAGAAATGAGTGACACAGATAAAATAAAAATCACAAATATTTTGTCATTAAAAAAAAATTAAGCCACATCAACACTCTAATGCAATACAGAATTGTTCTGAGGACTCCAAGCTGTTAAGTTGATTTCTTATCCCCATTTGAAGAACAGTTTACTCCTTTAAAAAATAAGTTCAAATATATACACTTTTAGCTCTTACCTCAGTTTTTCCTGGGAAGTGACCTCTATCTAAATTATACACTCATATACTTGAAAGTGAACCCACAGCTTGGAAGGCAAAAGTAAAAATGACAAGGTTAGGAAATGGAGAAGTGGTTTTAGTACCTTCTTCTTTATAAAGAG
The DNA here is from genome assembly GCF_949752795.1 of Hyperoodon ampullatus. Lineage (NCBI taxonomy): Eukaryota > Metazoa > Chordata > Mammalia > Artiodactyla > Ziphiidae > Hyperoodon > Hyperoodon ampullatus. The sequence continues at coordinate 34,915,538 of NC_136913.1, forward strand.
AGACTATTCTCAAGCATCGAAGGACATCAAATAGCCTCAAAGCACAGTTAAGAACAGATTGCTACTGTGGAGCTGAAGGTGGAGGACTGGGTAGAGTCATCATTTGATGCAGTCAGTGCTTAGGATGAAATGAGCTGTCACAATCTAGAAGGATCTCCCTTTAAAAAAAAAAAAATCCCATGCCTCTCATTCCCTCATTGATGCTGAATATTCCCTCTTTCAAAAGTGAAGCAAAACTTATCAAGTAGAATTAAAGCCTTGTCATTTTAGCTGATGAGACCTCCACTAGCTGGGGCGGGATGCTGTGTGGCAGAGAGAGATAATCACACCTGTGAGAATCAAATGCAAAGTCCTGCTGGTGCGGGGGACAGCATAGGAACAGATTCCTTTCCCTTCTCTTTGTAAGAAGAGTCACCTGCTGTCATCTATCAATCTAAAAGGAGGAGAAAGAAAGGAGGGGAGATAGACAGATAATAACTCGGCATACGGCCCAAGTAGCATAACAATCACGGGGACAACACAGGGAGGAAAGTTTAGTTACAGAGAAGCGTAGTGATACTCTTGCAGGAAGGAGCTGGCTTTGTAACCACCTTAATCAAAGGCTGTACTTGGGGAAGTCCTGACCCTGGTCTGACTCTAAACTGCTGTGAAATCTACCTGTTGAAACATGAAAACTTCACGCAACCACTTCTGTTTGTGCAGCTGGTATGGCTGGGGATGAACGTCTTCCTCTTTGTCTGGTACTACCGGGTTTATGACATTCCAGATAAGTTCTTCTACACTCGAAAACTTCTTGGGGTAAGTATAAGTTCCATCTCCCGCAGTATTGACTGGCTCCCATGTCTAATCAGAGATTCTTGTTCCTATTCCTTTTAACATTTTAAAGAAATATTCTGACCAACCCAAAGAGCACCATCGGCCTCACTGTCTCCACTGCAACCCCCTGAGCAAGAGTCTTTAGGCCTCCCAGTGTGGGACAGACAGAAGTGTGGCAGAGGGTCCCAGCAGCATCCTTCCCCTCCCAAGAACTACTGTGCTACTGTTTAGCTTGAAGGAGAAATCTAATACTGACTCCGGAATGGATGGCCAGGTTGGAAAGATCGATCCAGGGGTGACACAGGTGGCACAAGTGGAACTTCCTATATTCTCTACATCATCCGATTCCTACTAACTTTTGTGCGTGAAAAGCCCTGCTCCTAATGACATGTTATGAAATAATCTTCAGGAAATAAACCTCTCCCTACATATGGAGCCTTTGAGGAACTTGCCCAAAGATCACGTTCTTTGACTCGACTGGCAGAGCAAAGGCCCCTGACTTTTCTTGGGTCCAATAACATTCTCAGTTTCCTTGAACTGCCAGGGCTCTTCTTCATCATAAATGAAAATAAGAAAATAAGTACAATTACGGCTGCCCCCAGAGGATATCATTTGTTACATCATACTGAAACCATTACTTAATAATACTAATTATAATATGTATTATACATCATATGCATAAATAATTATAACATATAATTACACTACATTATTATAATTGTTGTTAACTTATTCAGGTTAATACTGAAAAGGATGCTTTCCCTTTGCATTTTTGTCCTCCAAAATATGCAACTTCTTTAGGCATGACAAAGAACAATTATAATGCCAAAGCATTACACCATACGAACTTAGTTACTGTTGAGGTTAGTCTATGTGCTAAGAAAATCTTTACAAAGACCTAATTTCTATACTGAACTCTAGTTAATGATATGCATGCTTAAATATTTAGGAGGAAGTGAACCGATATCTGCAACTTACTTGGAAATGCATCAAAAATAAGATGCGTTGATGGATGGATAGAGGGATGGGTAGATGGATGGAGAGGTGAAGAGACATGTGCTAAAGCAACCATTGTAAAATGTAAAAGGTAGAATCTTGGAGATGAATCAACAGGTATTCATTGTGAAATTATTTCAAATTCTCTTTATGTTGGAAAATATTCATAATATTTATTTTAATCTGGCCCTTGCTCCCCACCCCAACATTTTATTCATTTATGATCAAGAAGAGCCCTGGCTCTCAAGGACCTTCCTTCCCAGATAACTTGATATCTCTTGAGTGTGGGCCTCATGCTGGGAAGCCTGGGGGAGTGGGTGTAGGCAAGCGGGACGGGCGGTGTCCTGGGCGCACAGGAGTCACCCTGCTTCTTATCCTGCCTTTTCCAGTCAGCGCTGGCACTGGCCAGGGCCCCTGCAGCCTGCCTGAATTTCAACTGCATGCTGATTCTGCTGCCCGTCTGTCGAAATCTGCTGTCTTTCCTCAGGGGTTCCAGTGCGGTAAGAACCAACATTTACAAAGTTTGAGTTCCTCAGAATTTCGAAGGCCATCAAGCTCAATGCCCCCCCCCCTTTTTAACATCTTTATTGGAGTATAATTGCTTTACAATGATGTGTTAGTTTCTGCTTTATAACAAAGTGAATCAGCTATATGTATACATATATCCCCATATCCCCTCCCTCTTGCGTCTCCCTCCCACCCTCCCTATCCCACCCCTCTATGTGGTCACAGAGCACCAAGCTGATCTCACTGTGCTATGCGGCTACTTCCCACTAGTTATCTATTTTACGTTTGGTAGTGTATATATGTCCATGCCACTCTCTCACTTTGTCACAGCTTACCCTTTCCCCTCCCCGTGTCCTCAAGTCCGTTCTCTACGTCTGCGTCTTTATTCCTGGCCTGCCCATAGGTTCTTCAGAACCATTTTTTTTTTTAGATTCCATATATATGCGTTAGCATATGGTATTTGTTTTTCTCTTTCTGACTTACTTCACTCTGTATGACAGACTCTAGGTCCAACCACCTCACTACAAATAACTCAATTTCGTTCCTTTTTATGGCCGAGTAATATTCCATTGTATATATGTGCCACATCTTTATCCATTCATCTGTCGATGGACACTTAGGTTGCTTCCATGTCCTGGCTATTGTAAATAGAGCTGCAATGAACATTGCGGTACATGACCCTTTTTGAATTATGGTTTTCTCAGGGTATATGTCCGGTGGTGGGATTGCTGGGTCGTATGGTAGTTCTATTTTTAGTTTTTTGAGGAACCTCCATACTGTTCTCCGTAGTGGCTGTATCAATAGGAAAAGCAAACCAAGGGTTTGTGAGGATTCCAACCTCTGTACAATATTCACAAGCCAAGCAATGCTTGATTCTCTAGTTTATTTTTATATTATTTGTTGGTGGAGCTCCCTGGGATAGCCATTTAACCTGGAACAGACATTAAAAACAAACAAACAAACAAAAAGAAAACAACAACCAATCAACATATACCTCAACAATAGCAATAAAGTACATGTACATGTACACACACAGACAGATATACATCATATGACATATATGTATATGTATATAAACAGATTTACGAGACTGACGTGAAATTTGGGAATTAATCTCACAGTGCCATGTTTTTCAAAATTTTTAAGTCAGAGAAAATCTCTTTTGTGGATAATATCCAAAGAAGATGGGATCAATGAGCTATGAGTCACTATGTAATGAATGTGACAGGTGTTATGTCCATGGAATTGAGGAGTTCAGAGCTTTCTAAATGCCCGGGCTCTTTCACCCTCACTTCAACAATCCAGAGAGCCCCTAATATACTATGCTAGAAGAAAAAAAGATTATGTAGGAAGAGCTTTTGTAATCTATAAAATGGTATACGAATTTCTTATTGATATTGTTATACAAAAATGAGAAAAGAGGAACTTGGAATCTGCACATGTACTCAAATTAATACGATACAAAGCAAAATATGATGGGTCCCACAAAATGTTACAAATAAGGAGCTACAGGGAATCCATCAAAGGAGGGGGAAATTATATCAGGTGGTGCAGGGGATGGAAAAAGTCTTCTTAGAGAAGGTGGCATCAGATATGGGCATATAAGGATAAAATAAGCCTGTATGAGATATAAAGGAGAGAGAAAGACATTCTACATGGAGAAAACGGTATGGGCAAAAGCACAGGAAATGGTGAGGAAGTCATATCCTTGAAATCCTGTGTGATCATGACTTGTGGCTTCTCTTTGGATGTGTTTGCCACTCCTGACCACACCATAGAGGGCAGCTCTTCCAAAGTTAGGGACTGATACCCTGATGGGACCCATTCCACTGCTCATTAGTGACTAGTAGCCTCTCTTTTTCCTTTTAATAAGATGTTCTTTTTATATTAACTAGGTTTTTTAAAAAATTACCTATTAAGTAGAGGTCATTTATAGTGGAGAGAAGCAAGCAATCTACTTTGATGGGAGTGTACGGATTTTAAAGGGCAGGTGTCTGAGGTCAGGCTGGAGCTTTGCTGGTAAACTAGGACCTTAAATGTATAGCTGAGATGTTAATACTTAATTGGTAATCGAAGACTAAGTGGGTGAAGGAAAGTGATCTAAACTGCCAATAACAAAACTTGCCTTGAGCTCTGCCTCATTTTCCCTAGTCTTACTAAATTCACATTGATCCTAAGGAGATTCTTTTTCTTTGAGAACTATACAATACTTGATTTACTAATATAGGGTTAGCAGGCTACAACTAACAGTAGACATTGATTACAAGGATTTCCAAAATCATCTTTTTAACCTAAGAAACCACAGAAGTAGAACTCCATTTGATTGAAAAGCTTTCTTTTTTTTTAATTGAAGTATAGTTCATTTACAATGTTGTGTTAATTTATGCTGTACACCAAAGTGACTCAGTTATTCATATATATACATTCTTTTTTATATTCTTTTCCATTACAATTTATCACAGGACATTGAATATAGTTCCCTGTGCTATACAGTAGGACCTTGTTGTTCATCCATTCTGTATGTAATAGTTTGCATCTACTAACCCCAAACTCCCCCACACCCCTCCCCCTTGGCAACCACAGGTCTGTTCTCTGTTCTCTCTGTGGGTCTGTTTGTGCTTCGTAGATAGATTCAGCTGTGTCATATTTCAGATTCCACATATAAGTTATATCATATGGTATTTGTCTTTATTTCTGACTTCACTTAGTAGGATCATCTCTAGATCCATCCATGTTGCTGCAAATGGCATTATTTCATTCTTTTTATGGCTGAGTAGTATTCCATCGTATATATGTACCACATCTTCTTTATCCATTCATCTGTTGATGGACATTTAGGTTGTTTCCATGTCTTGGCTCTTGTGAATAGTGCTGCTATGAACATTGGTGTGCATGTATCTTTTTGAATTATAGTTTTGTCCAGATATATGCCCAGGAGTGGGACTGCTGGATCATATGGTGATTGAAAAGTTTTATTGATGAGCCACCTGTAAAGTACAACATCTGGTATATTGCAGGTGCCCAATGAACATTTGCTAAATGAAGTTCGGGAACTGTAGCTTTTTTATTCTCCCCCCACCTCCTGTTCAAATACTTTCTATTTAGAGGAAGTAAACCCTGAGAAACAGGCAGTGTTTTCGCCAGGACAGCCTGTTAAGAAATCCTTGTTACCCCACAGGCCCAAATTGCGATGCCATTGCGCGGCCATGCCCCATGAGTGGCGCATGTTGTAATGGCCACTTTTAGGCTTCTTGTGGCCTAAAAGGAGGGAAGATCCTCATGAGGGTCTATAAAGACAGGGGTGAAATGAGGCTGCTCTTCAAATTGCAGAGAAACTCAACTCTCTAACCAGAGAGACCTGTATGTCAAAGAAAATATTTTTAAAAATTAGCAGCAAGTAAGATTCTTTTACAGATAGGGTGTGTCCCTCCTCTAGATTTCCCAATCTGAAATGTTAACTGGGCCAAGAACCTTCTATTCTGATTGGGATTAAAATGAGTACACATGCTGTGACTAATGTTGGAAATTATAACGCCTGCCACTTATTGAGTCTTCCTAGACCTCACCTCGTGAAATCCGCATGTCAGGCCAGTGAGGTGGGGATGAAATTCATTGAGAGTGTTGGGATTCCAACCCAGGTGCTTGTGCCTCCAGAGCCTGTTCACTTTCCTACATGCCACCTAAACTCAAAACTCTCTTGTGGTGGTCCTATGGTCTTAGAAAGTCCATCATGTATATATGAATATTTGGGCAGGCTGAATAACCTAGGCTAGAAGTGACAGAGGTGTTGTAAGTTCAAGGATTTATTAGTAGGCCTTTATGCAAACTTAACAGTCACAAAACTTCAGTTTCTAGTGGTCTTAATCCTTTAGACTTGGCTTTATAATCCTTCTGCTTAGCTGGAGAAGGAAAACCGCAGGGTTGGCCCACCCCATGAAAAATAGGGGTAAAGACTCTGAGCCCGCTCTGTTGAGGGAAATGGGGAATGGTGGGACTCAGCATACAGAAGTCCCCAAAGAAGCCTTCATAACCTCAACTTGGATGGAAGTTCTAGTCTGAAGATCAGAAAGAAACAGGAAGGCAAGAGAGTGAGCTCTTTTCTATAACCTTATATAGCCTGGGAGTCAGAGGCCCTCGATGTAGCTCTGTATCTGACCATGTGGTCCAGGGCAAGGCTCTTGGACTTCCTGTCTCATAGTTGTTGTTTTTCTTTTTGTTGTTTTTAGCTAAAAAGCTGGTGAGATAATGCAAGTGTAAGAATGAATATGAATGATATTCTAAAAGTGTGTTAATGGACTAAGCCTGTCAACTAATGAGTTGTCAGTTAACAAATATTTGTTGAGGGCTTCCCTGGTGGCGCAGTGGTTGAGAGTCCGCCTGCCGATGCAGGGGACACGGGTTCGTGCCCCGGTTTGGGAAGATCCCACACGCCGCGGAGCGCTAGGCCCGTGAGCCATGGCCGCTGAGCCTGCGCTTCCGGAGCCTGTGCTCCGCAACAGGAGAGGCCACAACAGTGAGAGGCCCAAGTACCGCAAAAAAAAAAAAAAATTTGTTGAGTGTCAACTATATGCTAAGCACAGCAGACATAGAGTGAGTAGCGAGTAAGACATGGATGAGCCATGAGCTCAGGGAGCTTAGAGTTTTATGGAAGAGATAGAAGATAGACATGTAATTTCAAAATTATAGACAGTGCTGTACAAATCCAGTGGTGTTCTTCATATTTATCGCATATTCTACTGCCACCAGGTTTCAACATTACTATCAGTTTCTTTGCCTGAGTTCTGTAGATTCAAGGCTGGCTTTTGCAATTTATCTCAAACTGCGTATAAATATCTACTTCAGATTCATTCATGGCACTTGTGGCGAGACCAGGTGTACATAAAATAGAACTTTAAAGTTTCCATGACACTCATGTTACAGAAGCTAATGTTTTGCCCCATTAAATATGCACTTCTTTGTTCCATTTCTCAATGTTTTGAATTTTTTTGCTCTCACAGTTTGAATCGAGCATAGCAAGCTGCCGAGATAACTCAGTAATCTCCCCTGCACTTGAATGTTAGCTTATTGAGATTGGGCAAGGCTCTAGTTGAGAGTAACAGAGGAACTTCCCTTTAGAAGTCAATAGCAAAAAGGAGAGCAGCTGTTTGGTGAGGAAGCTGTTGTGCATGATGGCAGCTTGGGTCATTAGTAGGTGGCTGGCGGTAATTCCCAAGTGACTCAAAAGCATAAAAATGGTTTCTGCATGGTAGGGAGGGAGAAAAAAGCCCTGGGCAGTCACAGGCAGCAAAGCCCTCCCTTTCTACCCCACCAACCAGCCATCTTGCCCCCTTGTCAGGAAATGAGGAAATTATATCTGGAAGCCCCGTATAATCATGGCTTACGGCTTCTCTTTGGATGTGTTTGCCATTCCTGACCACACTATAGAGCGTGGCTTGGAAAAATGAGGGATTGGTGCCCTGGTAGGACCTTAGTTAGTTCTACTAACTCATTAGTGACTAAGAGTCTCCGTTTTTTCTTCTAATAAGATGTATGTATTTCATACTAAATAGCATTTTTTTAAACCACCTATTAAGATCAGACTATTACTGAATGGACCTTGTGTTTCCCAAGCACATCTCTCCATTTTTCTGGCACTCAGTTAACTTTTCTCTAACAGTTTGTTGCTCAAGCTGATAAGAGGCATTGAAATCTATTGTTTCATATTTTTGATGATCCATGTTGATGATGATAAAGGGTAGAACTATGGAGACAGTGTAGAGACCAGGACAAAACCACATTCCTTTTCTTCAAATTCAGCATGCAGGAGCAAGTATCTTTTCCCCCAAAAGTTTCAAAACAGTTTGTCTGGAAGTAGAAAAGAAAATCGTTTGGCATGTATAGATATGTGGGTAAATACATCTCTATAGGTTTAGAATAATTGTCTTGGGTTCTAGGACAGTGAAAATGTCATTTAACCAAATAGTTATGAAAGGATTGTTAAAAATGCATGGTATATTGCTCTGCACACAAGATGCTTACCCTCTAGCTGGGGAGCCGTGCCATACTAGCTGAAAAGTTAAATAATGATACCAAAAAAAAATCGAGTGTTTATTAAATACCTCTCAATGAATCTATGAAACAGACCTACGAGGGAATAATTATGATAAATATATAGGTGAGAAAGCTGGAAACTGAGCATATTGTTCAATGTCACACAGCTAGGTGGTAGGGTTGGGGTCCAACACAGATATATCTGATGGCAAATTGCTTTCTGACCCTACTAATTCCCATTCTCTCATTCTTGGGACTCCAATTGCGTCTGTCACGCCAGTGAGGACTGTATTAAATGGTCTATTTCTGTGTAACAAATTTCCACAAACTTAGAGGCTTAAAACAACTCCTGTTTACTAGTTCACAGCTGTGCAGAAGTCCAGCATCCTGTTGCTCAGGGTGTCACAAAGCTGACATCAAGGCGTCAACTGGGCTGAATACTCATATGCAAACTCTGGGTAAAATCTTCCAAGCTCATTCTTGTTGGCAAAATTCAGTCTCTGGCAGCTGCAGGACTAAGGTCCCTGTCTCTTGCTGACAGTTACTCTGGGGCTGCTCTCAGATCCGAGGTGTATTCCTTGCCATGTGGCCCCTTCCATCTTCAAGCCAGCAGCAGCGTATCAAATACTTCTTGCACCTAAGATTTCTTTTAGACCCAGATTTAAAGGGCTCGTGTGATTGGGTCAGGCCCACCCAGATAATCTCTCTCTTAAGGTCAATTTGGGATTTTCATTAACTCTGCAAAATCCCTTTTTCCATATAATGTAACAAAATCACAGGATTGTCATCCTATCATAGTCATAGGTCAGGTCTCACCCACACTCAAGGGGAGGAGATTAGATAAGGTCATTGGGCATCATCTTACAATTCTGCCTACCACAAGGACTCTGCGAAGCTGTGGAGGAACCTAGCAATCAGGAAACAGGAAAAAGATATGTCCTTAAAATTGTAAAAACTACAAAGGAGTAAAACAATGTACGGCGCTTGAAATAAACACAAAAGACAATGAGGCTATAAAAGAAAACAGGACAGTCAATTCTTCACCAACAGAAGTGTAAAAGAAGTGACTTCAACCAGGAAACCCTTATTTTGAGAGCCTGAGTCACCGGTGAACAATTTGTTGTAGCTGCTGCTGGTAGGGTTCCACCCGTATTCCCTCTGCACTGTCAGTTCCAGTATGTGGGGCAGCTGTCTTCTACCAGCTCAGGTCATTCTCTTCCTGAGGATTTTCTTTCAGCCCTCTCCTGGGGCAAGCCGGAAATACCAGTGAGTTGATGCCCTGGGAAGAGCCTTCAGCCAACCATGGATAGGAGTTGGTAGAGACTACCCAAGTTTCCTAACCCCTCAGGTAACAAACCTCTGGGGGTGTATCCTACACAGTCTCCCAGAGTTCCCTGATCGGAGAGCCCGCTGATAAGATATGGTAGTGGTAGTTGATGTGCTAATACACCCTTTATTGGTTTCCTTCCCTTCCCAAACTTACTCCCTCTAACCTCATTTTCCAAATAGAGTACTTTCACTTAACTTCTTGTCTTGGTTTTTAGACATGGAGAATAATAGTGACTGTATCTTTACATTTGGTTTGATGGAAAAGGGAATGAACCTCGAAGACAAATAGTCCTGGATCCCAGCCAATGTGAGAGTTAGCTTTAGTTTTGTTATCTGTAAAATAAGGACAGCAATACTTATCTGGTTACCTGAAATGAGGCAATGATTATGGGTAAACTGCCTGGCTCACAGAAGGCACTCAATAAAGCCAAATGTTTTTTCCTTTCTCTGAAGTCCTCAGTGTCTTCCTTACTGGTATTTCTGCAGTTCCAGGAACCTGCTTTCATGATCCAAACAGCCTGTCCTCCCTAGATGTAGCTAACTCAGAGATAGTGGAGCAAGCACAATTTTCTATGCAATTCTATTTTTTCTATAAAACCAGAACATTTTATTAAAAATAAGTAAGCCACCCTGGTGGCGCAGTGGTTGGGAGTCCGCCTGCCGATGCAGGGGACACGGGTTCGTGCCCCGGTCCGGGAGGATCCCACATGCCGCGGAGCGGCTGGGCCCGTGAGCCATGGCCACTGGGCCTGCGCGTCCAGAGCCTGTGCTCCGCAACGGGAGAGGCCACGGCAGTAAGAGGCCCGCGTACCACAAAAAAAAAAAAAAAAAAATTTTAAAAACAATCAAAAAAAACACTTAAAGCAGCTCCTTGCACAAGTTCTTTGTAAGTACTATTATTATTTTTGCTATGATTATTTTGTTAATGATCTCCCTTGTTATGTTGTCTCTATCAACATATGCAGGTGGACACCTTTTTTCTCCTCTCATAGTGTCTATGTCCTGGAAGGGTGCTATTCTAAAACTATTCACTTGTTCTAGAACTGTTCACTTGTCTGTGTCCCCATGGACCTTCAGGTCTTTGAGGGCAGCCTTGTCCTTTTAAAATTTCTATATCCCCTTGTTATTGAATAAATTAATCTGAACTAGAAACTATATAGTTAGATGTTTTCTGTCCAAATTCATATTTTATACAATTAAGCAATGGATTCCATGAGAGGCTTTTTATGTTAATAGTACGAGAACCTAAAACATTGGTTAAGCCAGCCATGCCACTTATTGGCTGTTTGACCTTGGGAAGATGACTACATCTATCTGAGCCTCAGTGTTCTCATCTGTCAAATGGGTGGAATGGGGCTTCCCTGGTGGCGCAGTGGTTGAGAGTCTGCCTGCAAATGCAGGGGACGCGGGTTCGTGCCCCGGTCTGGGAGGATCCCACGTGCCGCGGAGCGGCTGGGCCCGTGAGCCATGGCCGTTGAGCCTGCGTGTCCGGAGCCTGTGCTCCGCAGCAGGAGGGACCACAGCCGTGAGAAGCCCGCGTCACACACACACACACACACAAAAAATGGGTAGAATGATGTAGTTTTTAGGATGGTCATAAGAATTAAATGAGATGATATGTGTCTAATGGCTGGCACAGAGAAAACTTTCTTGTTAACAATTACGATTTCATTCTTTTCCCTTTAATCCAAAGTGCTGCTCAACAAGAATTCGAAGACAACTGGACAGGAACCTCACCTTTCATAAAATGGTGGCATGGATGATTGCACTTCACACTGGTATGTTCATTAAGATATTTGAGATTGCAAAGAAAACTTGGAACCAGAGTGTTTCCTCTAAGATATTTTTAAAATCAGGGATCAGCCTTTGCAGGTAGATTAGGTGGTGATTGGACATGTATATTTTGAATGAGTTCTGTGAAAAAATATTCGCCACTCTTTCTGCCATCCCAACACCAGGATTTATTCCTTCAGGTCTTAAAACTTTTTTCCCTTAGGCTCTTCTGATAAAATCCCAGTGTATTCACCCTTTTACACACTTTTTAACATCAAAATTGTTTGTTAGTCCACATATGAGAGCTTTTATTCATTCATCTTTTAAATACTTGGTTGAACATGTAGATTCATGGATTTCTTGCAATAACCCTACAAGGGCCATAGCCCATAAGTTGAGAATTTCTTAAGATAGCCTTTATTAGCTAAACACTTTCTTTTTATTATTGTTTGTATATATGCATATATATACATATGTATATATGATAGTATTCATGTGTTTATGTGTATTTTGTGTTATTATTATAATTATTAAGGTGGTAGTGTTGGTGTAAGAAGGGATCCTTATCAAATCCCCACTAACTTATCATAGAGTCAGGGGCTGCAGCCAGAAACCCAGCTACAAATAAAATTGTACACATACTTCACCCTCTTTGTTTCTCTTCTCTGCCCTCTTCAGCAATTCACACCATTGCACATCTATTTAATGTGGAGTGGTGTGTCAATGCCCGAGTCAACAATTCTGACTCTTATTCAATAGCACTGTCTGACATTGGAGATAAGCCTGGTGAAACTTACCTCAATTTTGCTCGACAAAGAATTAAGGTAAGCCTCTTATTTCCTTATTCAGATGTTCTTTAGACATTAAAACTGAGGATTAGATTTCAGTGAGTGAAGAATTCTACTTGGTCAGAACAATGACAATGACAAAAATTGACTAACTATCAGAGGGACAATTCTGTAGGTTCTAAGAATGTGGCCACAGAGAAAATGTCTCCCACACTCCTGATCCCATATGTAGAGGGTCACCAGTTTCTTAAAGTCACCTGTAAGAATGTGTATACGTGGAGCCTGGAGTAACACAGGCTTATCCATGGCAATGCCCAACAGTCAAAGAAAGCCAGGAACATAGTCTAGTCAAACAAAGTTGGGTTTATTACTTACTGCAGCAAAGAGACCTCACACTATGAGGAAGTCTGGGGCATCTCAGGAGGGTGTTGAGAAAGGCTTGCTGTGGGACTTGTGTTAGATGATTCAGGAGGGGTTTCAGGAAGCAAGCATTTGCTCTGGATCAGGTATGGTCAGGAATTGGGGACAGTTCCAGCATTGGATACCTTAATAATTTTTTTCTAGGAGGCAGAAGAATGGGGTTAAATCTGTAATAGGTCAAGAAGCAGCAGTCACCCATGTCTTTGTCTTGGCTCAGATAAGATTTCAGAGTGGTCTCGTTTTTGTGTCAGTCCATCACAGTGACAGAATGACCTTGTCTGATGTTGGTGTTCTATGAAATTGTTTATGTGAAATAGGGAACCCTCTGGCTGAAGTGTTAATACCAGGTCAGGCACCAGCTGACATCTGTCAGCAATGCTTTTCCTCTTTCTTGTCTATAACATCTGAGAGGTGGCCTATGTCTGCTAATTGCTCCAGGGGCAGCCATTTGGGGAATCCTCGGCCAAGGACTTTTTCCCTTCCAGCAGTTGCTGAGGCTTTCTACACTCAGAGGGAGAAACTCTAAGTCATCTTCATGTGCCCAATGGTTTGGGAGGATAGCCGAATCACATCACTCACTATACACCGAATTCCAAACATGTTTCCTTGTCTGTTTAGAATAGATTACAAGAAAAGTTCCATGATTTTGTAGAAATAATTATCCTCAGGCTGATATAAAAAAATTTGCCTGGTCTATTTAGGGACAGAATTAAACCGCATCAAATAAAAGAGAAATTCTTTTTCTATAATGTCTTGGATAATTTTTCTTTTACTTGTTCATTGTACAATGATACGTAAGGGTGGCAGTGTGAACATATCAAGTGAGCTGACACTGCAGTGCTGTGCCCAGATCTCTTCAGATCACTTTTACTATGTCTGTGCTCCCCTACCCTTCTGTGTGCTTTCACTTTCAATTTCCTGTATTTGCTTTTGTTCCTCAAAGGACTGCCCTGGGGCTACTGGAGTCCCTTTGCCCAAAGTCCCTTTGCCCATATCTGAAAGGGCCTGGATAGCTATCTCGCTGAGCAGCTCTTAACCAATAACTGATGGGTGCAGGCCATGAAAACCCAGCTTCCTTGCCTTGAGTCAGGATAAACTCTAAGGTGTAATTTACCCTCCACAGTTCCCCTGCAGCATCAGGCTGAAGATTTGGCCCGAGATCACCCTCTTACCTGACTTGTTCCTCTTTCCTATCCTATTAACCATTCCTTTACCAGCTTCTTCTGGAGCACATTCTTTATAAATCCTCATCTCAGGATCTGCTTTGGAGGAACCCAGCCTAAGATGTTAGGCATGCACAGAATACATTTACAAACTAAGCACTATGACACTTTTCAAATCAAAGGGAAACAGAGCTTCAGAGCCTTTTAGGACATATAGTTGATACTTTATTTGATACTCCCTTAGAACTATTTCTGTGTATCAATTGATATTTCCTATGATACCTCAACCATGTAAGACTTTTTAAATTTGGAAATATCTATTCCAATTCTATACCACTCTGTTGGGGGGATGGTTAGGATAATCTAAAGGGGGGATGAAAATGCCTATTGCCTTATTCACTGGACACTTTATAAATAGGTAGCCCTACATTTGAGAGCCTACAAATAATATGTGTGTGTGTGTTTTACAGAATCCTGAAGGAGGCCTGTACGTGGCTGTGACTAAGTTGGCAGGCATCACTGGAGTTGTCATCACACTCTGCCTCATATTAATTATCACCTCCTCCACCAAAACCATCAGGAGGTCTTACTTTGAAGTGTTTTGGTACACACACCATCTCTTTGTGATCTTCTTCATTGGTCTCGCTATCCATGGAGCTGAGTGAGTATTTAAACTCCAAGGCCAAGTATTTTATGTCCATCAGTTTCCAGGTGTGATGCTCTGTTAGAGGCACAGTGACCTCCCTGTCTTTGTGTGGTCAGCCTGTCTGCTGAGGGAATATGAGGGGAAAACAGAAGTCACTTTGATAGAAACCACTCAGCGCCACTTTAGTTTCTGGTACCTGACTCATAACTATTCATAGTGCGGTTATTTATAGCAAGCTTGGAAAATACACCAAAGTTTTGAATATCTTTGCAAGCATATAGAAAGCACGCTGAGAGTGCTGGCAGGGTCTTGGATGTCTGCAATGATGTTTCCTGTGGCTTAATCCCTAGAAAATTAGACAAACTCCCAAACCAGAGAGGTTAATGATTAATCAGGTGAAAGGGTTTGCTGTCGTTCGATGAGTTTTTTTGTTTGTTTAATTTTATTTATTTTTGGCTGCGTTGGGTGTTCGTTGCTGCACATGGGCTTTCTCTAGTGGTGAGCGGGAGCTACTCTTCCTTGCAGTGCGCGGGCTTCTCATTGCAGTCGATGGCTTCTCTCGTTGCAGAGCACGAGCTGTAGGGCTCAGGGCTTCAGTAGTTGTGGCTTGCGGGCTCTGGAGCGCAAGCTCAGTAGTTGTGGTACACGGGCTTAGTTGCTGCACAGCATGTGGGATCTTCCCGGACCAGGGCTCGAACCCGTGTCCCCTGCATTGGCAGGCAGATTCTTATCCACTGAGCCACCAGGGAAGTCCCCGTTCAATGAGTTTTGATTCAAGCCAATCATTCACTGATTGCCTACTGTGTATGAGGACCTATCTCAGGCACTGTGGGGAATACTAGAAGGAGAAATACATGGTTATTGCCTTCAAGCATCCTAACATAATAAAGGGAAAAGCTAGCTTCTATTGAGCATTTGTTACAGACATGAAATGTTTCTTTTAATCTCCAAAAGGTAGAGATGCCCTTACTATCCCCATTTCCAGGGGAAATTGTAGACAAGGAAACAGACTAAAAAAGGTAAAGTGTGTAGCCAAGCTGCTACCAGTTTATCCGTGGCATAGCTGGGGTTGGAGACCAGATGGGCTGAGGCAGGCCATGATGAATGCTCTCATAGAGACACACGGTGCCTGGATGTGTGGTTGGGAGAGTTTGCCTTATTGGGACCCTTCTTTCATACCAGGCTTCCTTTTTTTACTCTTTCACACTAGCTGATTCTCCCACCTGCACGCAAAAGCAGGCCTGGGAAGTTCCCCGGTGGGTATGGGGCTCCAGATAACTAAGGGTGGAGGAAGTAGGTGTCAAGGCTCAATGACTCTGGTCTGAGTCAAGTCAGCCTAGAAGTGGCTGAGACCTGAAAAGGGGAAGAGTGGAGAGAAGCAGCCTGTGGCAACCCCTCATGTGCTTTCTTTTTTTTAAATTTATTTTATTGAAGTATAGTTGATGTACAATGTTATGTTAGTTTCAGGTGTACAGCAAAGTGACTCAGTTATACATATCCATTCTTTTTCATATTCTTTTCCATTATAGGTTAGTACAGGATACTGAATATTGTTCCCTGTCCTGATGAAGTGCATTCTTCATCAACTTGCTGACCCTGACGCCTGGTCATCTCTTTCTAAGCACTGAAAAATCTGTGTAGACAAACACTCTCTTAACTCTCCTAAAAGCATTTGAGTATCTTTAAATGGGACTTGGTCATCATCCAGCTGTTTCAGAAAATCCTAGAGAAAAAAAAAAAACTGAATTTCTTCCCCTCTCTAGCTTAGTAATTCCACCACTTTACGTTTGTATAGTTTCATAGATATGTATTTTCCTCTGGAGCAGGCAGAGGAGATATATGTACCCCGTTCTCCATCTGAGGAGAATCTGCTACTTATGCTGGTTGGCTGATTGCTCGGTCTCCTGGCTAGGTAGCAGCTGAACTGGGATTAAAAGCCAGGTTTTCTGACTTCTGGTCCTGGCATTGAGAAGAGAAGGAGAAAATCAGATTTTTTTTTCTATCACTTACTCCCCAAGTGAACTTGAGCATTAAGAACTTTAATAGTTATCATTTGTTGGACGCTGACTTTGTGTCTGGCGTTTTATATGCATCATGCCAATTGATTACTAAAACGGACTTCTAATGAGGTACTTATACGTATCTTATAGCTGAAGAAACTGAGGCTCAAAAGAAGTTAAATAACTTGCCCAAGGCCACCAAATTAGCAAGGGGTGGACGTGGGATGTGAAAACAAGGCTGTCTGGCTTGGGTCCAGAATTGCTTTCACCAAATCATTCTGCTTCTAATTACCTGGTCTCTCTAAGCCTCAGTGTCCTCATACGTAAAATGAGAGTTCTAATACTTACATTTCAGGCCTGTTATGAGAATTACCTGAAATAATTTGTGTACAGTGCCTTTCCCAGGCTTGGCACATTATAGATGCTCAATACATGGTAATTCTCTTCCCCAAGACCTAAGGATAGAAAGCAATGGTTAATGACCTTGAATTAAAACATCCTCTGAATATACCAACTGGCATAATAAATTTTAGGTCCCCCAAACAAACTTTTACAAAGGGCCTTCTGTGTCTCTTCTTATTATATATTCTGAAGACCTTGTCATTTATGTTCCTTGAGGTCAGGGACATGACTTACTCAACTTTGTGCCTCCCTCCCTCTGTTCCCACTCAACCTGCATTGTCTTATGTTTTAGTAGTTGCTCAATTAATATTTATTGAATTGAAGTGAATGGGCTCCAAGCACTTCCAGGGACACACCATCAGCGTTGATGTCTGTGAGAATGGCATAATCTCTACAAAATTAAGTCGTCTTAAGTGGATTTCAACATTTTGGTTGAATTTAGACAATTTTGAAACAACAAATACAGGATTTGTACTAAGCCTCAGGGCTACTGTATGTGGTTGTATGGGTTTTCAACTACATAAGGGTGCCTGGCCAAGGGGAAAGAAATTAGCCCATGCTCTGCTGGCCAAGCTCCTGCCTCTAGGACTGTCCTCAAAGAGGGGGCATCTTGTTCTAATTTGCACAATAGTACTGTATGGGCCAGCGGTTGCTCTGTTGGATTTGCAGTTTTTCTCTTTTTATTTGTTTGTTTATAAATGAGAATAATACTTGAAACAGAAGCACAAATATTGCCTTTCAGAAAACATGTATTGATGATCCAAAACTTACCCTCTATAATGTTACATATAAATATCCTTTGTGTCACTGTACATATTTTTTTTCTTTTTCTTTTTTTTTTTTTTGGCCACGTTGCACGGCATGTGGGATGTGGGATCTCAGCTCCCCAACCAGGGATCGAACCCGCAACCCCTGCAGTGGAAGCGTGGAATCTTAACCACTGGCTCGCCAGGGAAGTCCCCATATTTTTTTTTTTTCTATTGCTAAAGATCATGCATTTTCTTTCCCTTCCTCTAACCTATTTGGAGGGGGCAAGAAGTATTACTTTTAAGTGAAAAGTATAGGACCCATATGAGAATACTAATAAAAATATGTCAGAATCTCAGAAAACTAAGAATTTAATCTCTTGTTCCTAAATGGTCTGGACTTACATTTCCTCCTCAGGCGAATTGTACGTGGGCAGACCGCAGAAAGTTTGTCGAAACACAAGCCAAGAGAATGTTATCAAAACATCTCACAATGGGGAAAAATACAGGACTGCCCAATCCCACAGTTCTCTGGGAACCCTCCTATGGTATGTACAATTCATTGTAGCTATTATAGTTTCCTTACCAAGAATCTTCAAACTGTGCCTAAAAAAGAGATACAAATGTCATAGAGTTGTCCGTTATGAATGTCATGGAACTGCTAGGATGTTATAAGTATCCAGTGTTTTTCTGCTATGCTTATTGTCTAGAATTAGTTCTTGAAGAGTAAGCTTTACAGTAGTCTGTTATGAACATCCTGATGTAAAACTTGGAAACGTATTGTTTTTTAAAGTGCTTTTGGGTTCAAGAAGTGCTACCTCTTCTCTTCTGGTTGTGATGGCCACAATAATACCAGTTAATGATTTTCAGAGGGCTTCCATCCTGAGCTGAGTTGGAAAGCTCAGATTATGATTTATAAGTAGGCGGGAGCCTCTTCGGATTCCAGGAAGTAAGACTTTCTATACAGCTTTCAGAGCTGGGAAGGAAATTTGTGAGGTGGCACATAGGGCTGCCACTGGGTACCAGGAGGTCCCGTCTATGAGGCATAAAGGAGGCTGCAGAGCCAGGTTCATGCCATTGGCACTTCATGGTAGAGCAGGCGTGTGGCAAGGATGACCAAGGGAAAAGATGCTGAAATATTTACCTTGTGTTGGGAGCTCTGAAGAACTCCGTTTTGTTTATTCTCAGTATCTCCATTCCATAGAGTGAGCGGTGGACCCTGTGATCTTCATACCTTTTCCCCCATTGGCAAGCAATATACTTTATTGGTTATTATGCTAGCCATTGGTATAAACCTAAGCAAAAATCAACTTTTGTACAGGGCTTCTGAACAGGATGATTATTTTGTCCTTAAACACAGTATAATATAAAGGCAAATTTCCCATCCCATTTTCTCCTTCCTTTTTTCTGACTCTCATAATATAGGAGTACTCTTCCTCTAGAAACAGCGTGCTGTCTGGGGACTCAACATCTTTCAGCATCCTTGCTCATTAATGAAAGCAAGCAGACACATCAGTAAACTACCCCCACTACATGCAGACATCAATAGAAAGGATTAAAAGGGAACTCTATCGCAGGTCCTCTTATGAGCTGGGGAAGGCACATTTCCTTGAAGACAGCTGAGGTCAGAGTGCTGCTACCTTCACAGGCATCTACCTCAGAGGAGCTCCTGGGCTTCTGGGGAGATTAGAAGTGATGTCCAAGACCTGGCTCCATTCAATGGGGCCCCAGGTGGCAGCCAGGACACAGATGGATGATGCTAGACCGTTTGAAAAAACGGTCCCATGAAAATGAAGGCCAGTAGCAGAGCATTTATGACTTCCGGGCAGATATTCTTCAACTTAGGCTGGAGATAGGGACATTTGGGTGCTCTCAACTTCCAACAATAACTTTCTTAAAAATTTTCATAGAAAGATCATAGGCGAGACTATGGGAAGCACTCTGGGATTTTTTTTCCCTCTTGGAATCCCTTCTGGAATGTTGTATTTTAGATGATACCGACTTCTAAAATTCTTTGCTACTTCAGATATTCATCTAGGAACCTAACTGACTGAATCCCAGGATGGATCTGTTTGGCCTAAATGTTTTTGTATAGCCAGTAATGCCACGGGGTAATTCCAGTGTTCTGAAACACTGCAGATTCTGACAAGAGAGCACCCTAGAGAAAGTGCATTGCATAGCTCCTAGAACTTGCCAGGATATTAGAGGAAGAGCTAAATTCTAGCGTGGAATTTCTCATCTTGCAAAGAATGAAGCTTTGGCTACGTGACCAAGAGAAAGTAATTGCAACATTGCATTAAAAATATGATGTTGTTGAAATGCTATCCTTTAGAGAAATGTTAATTCCGAAACCAACCTTACTCTGCTGTAGGGTTATTGCAACTCCTATTGCGACAATAGGAGGAAATCCCATTCCTGTGGACAGTTCCTCTTGGGAAAGTTTCATACTGTAGATATAGTTCCCCAATGTGGCCAAGGAGAATGTTCATTTTTACTGGCTCAAAAATTTATTTTAACTTTAGATATTTTCATGCATTCCTTTATAGAAAAAAATTACTAATCTATTATGGAATATTTAAACAAACCAAAAAAGGTGAACTTGACTTCTAAAATGTTTTGTCCCCATGAATCTTTTATCAACTACCGCCCCTTAACACATCCTTTTTTCATTGTTTGCTCTGATTACAGACTTGGAAATGGATAGTGGGTCCCATGTTCCTATATCTCTGTGAGAGGTTGGTACGGTTTTGGCGATCTCAACAGAAGGTGGTCATCACCAAGGTATTGGCTGGGTTAGGAATTACTAATACTATCTAACTATATCATGGACAAGTCTATCCAAGTTCTCTATATCATTGTCAGATCTCACTTTTACTCAGTTTCTTTTGATTAAACTTAGGGCAGAGAGATGACCTACAGTTTGTTTCAATGTACCTAGCTTGATAATGAAATGATTGGGCCTTTTAATTGGGGAAACTAGAAGTTAACATTTTCTGTTGAAAAGTGAACCCAAATGTTTTGTGTAAATGAATCCCTGTGTGTGTGTGTGTGTGTAGAGGGGAGGGGCATAGAGAGATGATGTGATTAGTTAAGAGTAAAGAAGCAAAAGAGGTGAGTTCAAAAGGTCATGCACTGAGCCTTAAAATATTCAGATGCCAAAAGAACCAGGGAACCAAGGGCAGGTCTCTGTGCTTTGTATTGCAGTCACAGAGTATCAGAGTTAATGTACTCAAAGTCTCAAGCGAGCTAATAACTAAACTGCATTTAGAATTGAGTCCGCTAACCTCAAGTATATAGTGGTTTTTCCCCACACGTCTATGCTGCTTCTTATCATTAAATAAATAAATATCCAACTAAATAAATAGAAACGGAATCGCCTTATTATAGTTTCAGGAAACATCAGACAGGACTGTTTTTATCAAATAAAATTCAGTTCAGTTCAGAAAGTATTTACCAAAAGCTTACCATGGGTTGCTTTCGCAAAACACACAAAATCTTCCACTCCACCACCCTAGCTCTTCTTCCTTGGCCTCTATGGAAGGTCATAGTAAAGTTAGTCCAGCTGGCATTGGAAACCTTGAAATATAGGAAGCCACAACAGTTCTCCTTTTATGATATTTGTATTGTACTCTGAGAAAAAGCCCACAGATCAGCAAAAAGAGCCACCACAAAATTTCCCTTACTAGACTAGAACGAACTAACCAGACAAGTATTTCCTCTAAGCCTATTTCTAAGGCAAACTTGTTTGCCTGTGAAGAAAATAGGTATTCATTTTCTTCTCATGTAAACACACATAAGAAACAAGGTACTATCCAAAAGTATTCTGGTGACAACGCTGTCCACTAGTGCGTTTTATTCCCTTCTATCCCAGTGTTCCCTGTGGTAGCAAAATTGCAACATGGTGGAACTCATTCTCACCACACAAAATTGCAACATGAGCAACATAATTTTCAAACTCATTTTCGTCCATTTTTATTTTCTGTTTCAAAATGAAGCTCTACACCTCCTTATTTCAGTGATGAAGGGAAGTTGTTACAGCCTTGTCATATAAGTTATATCTGAATCACAAGTTGTGGAAATGCTTGGCAGTTTTTCTTAAAAGGATTTCCTATTGTCCTACTCCTCCTCACCGGTGAAAAGAAAAGCTCGTCTATAACAGTCAACATTAGGAAGCTGCTGTTTTGTTTCTATTAATTTTTCTTTCCTTTGATGTCCCTTGGTTTGTTTTCAGTTGCACATATAAAGTCCCTCTAGGATCTCAGGAATCATCAAAGAAACATATTACTTTGCATATTATAATGAAATCATTTTGTTAAGCTATTTACCAACTTACCAGTTGATGGACATTTGCACTGCTTCCAATTTTTTTGCTCTTGTAAACAAAGCTGTTATGAACATTCAGGTACATGGAGAAGGAGGATGGCAACAGGTGGGTGGGGCCTGGCTTTGGGAGAGATGGATGGTGTATTCCCCAGGGAGGGAGAAATGTAAAAACAATGCATGGAATCAGGCAGGTTCAAGGTGGGACTTGGGACAAAGACCCGCACCTTAGGCTTGGTTTGGCCGATGTTGCTATATTACTAGCCAATGGGGTCTCCTTCTGCTTCTGTCCGGCTGCTAAGGCTCTTGATCATCCCTTGGGGAGATAGGAAGGCTGAGTAGGAAACCATCTCTTCTTCCTGTTTCTAACAACTGCCTTGTCTTCTTAGAAAAAAAAAATCACATTAAGCTGGTGTCTTAGGTTGGATTCCCTGGCAAAGACTCTGAGACAGAGAACTGCATGCAGAAGTCTTATCGGGGCATGTTCTCAGGAGATGAACCTGTAAAAGAAAAGAAAGGCAGGATTGGGGGAAGGAAATTGCTGGCCCGAAGTGGTTGCAACTGCAGCCTCAGCTGATCCTACAGGAAGTGCGATGGCCCCTGGGAGTTGTCCCAAAGTGAGGACAAGGACAAGGTCTTTGGATGCCTGCCTCAGCTCATTGTTGGCCGTGGGCTACAGCTGAGGGCAGTTGCCAGTGAGAGGCAGGTTTGCTGGAAGAACTGCTGTATTGGCCCTGAAGAAGGGACCTGGGTGGGGCATCTTAGCTCAGCCTTGCGGATACTGAAAAGGCAAGTACTGGGGGAAAGGTTCATTTCCAGAGACACATTTTGTTCCATAGGTGGTCACTCACCCTTTCAAAACCATCGAGCTACAGATGAAGAAAAAGGGATTCAAGATGGAGGTGGGCCAATACATTTTCGTCAAGTGCCCTGTGGTGTCCAGGCTGGAGTGGCACCCTTTCACCCTGACCTCTGCCCCCGAGGAAGACTTCTTTAGCATCCATATCCGCATCGTGGGGGACTGGACAGAGGGACTGTTCAAAGCTTGTGGCTGTGATAAGCAGGAATTTCAAGATGCCTGGAAACTACCAAAGTGAGTACAAAGCGCCTATTACAAAGGTGCATGAGTTCAGGAAAAATGTCACTCTACTAGCTCCGAAGTCTGACAAAACATACAGATTCTACAAATATAGGGAGCTATCTCGGTGTTCCCCATTTTATACCTGTGCTGTGTTTATGCATATAGGTATACATCTTATATGAAATATAAAATGTTGGAATCAAATATTAATCATGGATATTCCCCAGTGCCTATAAATTTGTAAGGGTCAAGGCCAAGGTATATTAACTTGCAATCAAAGCTATACTTAAAATTTCATTGGTGTGCGTTATTTGAGGGTAAATGCCAGATGTTACTTAGTAGATGCTGAAGAAAAGTATGTCAAATAACTCAATGAATAGACCAACATAAAGTAGGGATATTAAATTTATAAGATATTATGACATGGAAAATTCTCACTTTAATGTGCCGTGTAAGCAGGAATTTCAAGTGTGGGCTCACCTGGCAAGAGACACAGACATTTGTCTGTGTGTGTGTGTGTGTGCATGCGTGTGTGCACGCGCGCATGTGTAGTGGGTGAACGGGGGTGGGGACATGAAAAAAATACCCCTGAGAGTTACCAAATGTTTTCAGTTAGCTAAAAATTCCCCTTCTTACTTCCAACCCCGATGTTCACACTGAGTTGGTTACTTGAAAGCTATCTCACAGAACAAAGTGTCACATCACCACATTGTCCCAGTTTGAAGTGACATGTTGTACACCTGCAGTGATAATGTGTGCCCCATCCTCCTCTGAAGAGCAAGGTATCCGTGTAACTATCTCCCCTCATGCTTCCCTCCAGGATAGCTGTTGACGGGCCCTTCGGCACTGCCAGTGAAGATGTGTTCAGTTACGAGGTGGTGATGCTAGTGGGAGCAGGGATTGGGGTCACGCCCTTTGCATCCATTCTCAAGTCGATCTGGTACAAGTATTGCAATAAAGCCCCCAATCTGAGGCTCAAAAAGGTAGGTTCTTTTCTTTTTCAGAGGGCTTGGAGCATTCATCACAGTCTGCCAAGTGAAGCCTCAAAGAACCTTCAGGGCAGAGGCTGGCAGAGACTGGCAGAGACTGGGGGAAGTGAAGACAAGTTCTAGGTAGTTTCAGAGAGGCAGGCTTTGCAACAAAAGGGCTATTTGATAAGTCAAAGGTGCTTCTGGGAATTCCCTGGCGGTCCAGTGGTTAGGACTCGGCACTTTCAGTGCCAAGGGTGCCGGTTTGATCCCTGGTTGGGGAACTAAGATCCCGCAAGCCATGCGTGGCACAGCCAAAAAAATAAACAAACAAACAAATAAATAAATGTGGTTCTCTATAAGCAAGCCTATTATTGAAAGTACAAATATACTGTCTTTGTATAGCATTACTGGAAATTCAGAAGAGAGTTGGGAACAGAAAGTATTCACAACCCCAATCCAATAGTTACACTTTTTGTAAATTCTCTTCCAACATGTTTACATATTTTTAGAAAGCTGTATATATTGAGTATGTACAATTTCATGTCCTGCTCTTTTTAAAACATATAGTATTTTTCAGTGTTGTCACAAGCTTGCTGATAATCATTTTTGATGATTCTTTCATGTTCCATTGAGAGGATAGAATAATTTTTCTATCATCTTATGTTAGATATTGACACGGATTCCATTTCCAGCCCCCAGCACATTTATTTGCAGGGGGAGGGCAGGAGACATGTCCTTTCGTGACACTTTTACTTTTTTACTTTCTCATGGCTGTCTCCTCAGAATAAAGTCCTGGGGGATTTTTTGGTTACATGTAAGTTTGGTATCATTGCCCAATAAAGAACATCTTTAATAAAGCTTGAGTCATTCTCATAGCTGTAGAGATAACCTCTAATAGGCACGTTGAGCTTACCTTGACTTTTCATTCTCCCCTTCCCCTCTTTTCGATGTGGAGGAGGTGTGGGTAGAACTACTTTTTCCCCTACGAACTCAGGGAATTCTGGCAGTAGCGGGTAGGGAAGTAGCGCGGTGGCAGCCATGGCTCGTCTAGATCCTATTGGTCTTTCTGAGGGGAGGGTCAAAGGAAGCCGGTGAGGGCTTCCCTTGTGGCGCAGTGGTTGAGAGTCCGCCTGCCGATGCAGGGGACGCAGGTTCGTGCCCCGGCCCGGGAGGATCCCGCATGCCGCGGAGCAGCTGGGCCCGTGGGCCATGGCGGCTGGGCCTGCGCATCCGGAGCCTGTGCTCCGCAACGGGAGAGGCCACAGCAGTGAGGGGCCCGCGTACCGCAAAAAAAAAAAAAAAAAAAAAAAAAAAGGAAGCCGGTGATCCTAGGAGGGCAAGAGAAGACCCAGGGGGAAAGTGGTGGGCTAATGTTTTCTTCTTAAGCTACGGATTTCTGAGAACAAGCTATTTATTTACTGCCCTGCCGTGTGAAGGCCAGAGCAGGTTCATGTGAGCTAGTTTGTCAAACATCTAGAGCTTTCTGAAAACCCATGTTTCCAGGCATTCTGAGCAGCAGGGAAAAGTGGAGGTGGGGAGGGTAGAAATCCATATTTCAATGCTGATAGGTCCCTATTTAAATATAATCTGCTTGACTCACAGATATAGAGAAAGAACTGGTGGTTACCCGTGGGGAGAGGGAAGTGGGGAGGGGCAAGACAGGGGTAGGGGATTAAGAGGTACAAACGACCATATGTAAAATAAATAAGCTACGAGGACATAATGTACAACATGGGGAATATAGCCAATATTTTATAATAACTATAAATGGAGTATAACCTTTAAAATTGTGAATCACTCTATTATACACCTGTAACTTATATGATATTATACATCAACTATCCTTCAAAAAAAGATAAAAATAAAAAAAGAAACATAATCTGCTTCACGGTCTGTCCCCCTCTCAGATCTACTTCTACTGGCTGTGCCGGGACACACATGCCTTTGAGTGGTTTGCAGACCTGCTGCAGCTGCTGGAGACCCAGATGCAGGAGAAGGACAACGCCGACTTCCTCAGCTACAACATCTACCTCACTGGCTGGGATGAGTCTCAGGTGAGGAAAAGATCCCCAATCTCAGGTCCCTCCCACAGTGCCCAGGGCTTACCGACTTCCCCTTGGTTATTGGAATGTCTTGTGTACTGTTTTTAAGAACAGTCGATGGGTTCAGGTGATCCAGCACATTCACTCTGACTCAGTATCCCCATTTGTTCAGACGGTTGATATTAGATTCAAAGTTGGTATCTATGGGACGGGTCAAAGCTAGGGAGCATACAAGGGAATCAAAGCCATGACTTTGACCTTGTTACAGCAATGCCTCCACCAGGGGTATCGAACCACGTGGACAAGATGAACTACGGGGTTATGGGAAGAAAATAGAGAAAAGATCAGCTCTCTCTCGTTCTCTCTCTCTCTCTCTCTCTCTGTGTCTGTATTTATATATACACATGCATATACATATATATGTATACACATGCATATATATGTGTATATATTCCTTTAATTTATGTTTATGCATGTTTTATACTATACATAATACATTTAATAAGGAGTCATAATAGCTGGCAATAGTTATTAAGCATATGCTTGTGCCAAGTATTGTTTTTAGTGTATACATAGATTGTCTAATTAAATCCTCACAACAACCTTATGAAGTAGCTATTATTCTTTTCCAGATTTTACAGATGGGGAAGCCAAGGCCCAGAACAGGTTAGGTCATTTGTCCAAGGGCATCCAAGTAATAAATGTTCCAGAACCTGCACTCTTAGTACTCCCAGTAGTTCATGATTATCATTTGTAAATAAATCAATATATATCTAATGAAGGTGATATATATATATATATATATATATATATATGGGGTGTGTGTGTATGTGTATATGTATATATGTGTGTGTAGTATGTGTATATGTATATATGTATATGTATATATGCTTTCTCCCTCCTGAGACATTTAGCAATGGAAATGTGAATTTTCGATTGAGAAGACAATTACCGTTAATTACAATTATTGATAAGATAATCACAATTCACAAGACAGCCCCCCACAACAAAGAATTATCTGGCCCCAAATGTCCAAAGTGATGAGACTGAGAAGCTCAGAAACAAGTTAATGATTCCTAGGGGGTAACATCTTTCTAAATAAGCAAACATGAATGACTTGGCCTGGAAGCAGCATGACTGTCCCCCTGAGTGAGGGGGTAAGGCAAGGGTCTCTGCCCACTCCTGGCCACTGCCTCAGATGGCCACCCCCACACAATGGATCCTCACCCAAGACAGTTTTCACAGGCACCTGGTCCCTGTGAAAACCGACTTCTTCTCATTTAGGTTTTGGCATATCGCTTATCATAGGTTCTCCAAGTCTTAGGAAAGGCTTGTTGCAGACGTAGGTCCAGGGACACATGACCATGAAAATTAGTGCTCCAGAAAAAGTGCTTTTAAGATGCCACTTCTGCAATTTAAAAACGAAACAACAACAACAACAAAATTTGATAAAAATGAAACCCAGGGGAAAAAATGTATAATATATAAATTGCTTTGCAGTTTTGTTTTTTTCAAAAGCCAGACACAGTTTTTTAAGTGGGAAATCTCTTTGCATTGAAAAATAGTTATTTTGCTTTGCAAAACTTTGTCCCTACAGGATTAGCAAACCAGGGTAACTACCCTTCTTAACCTCTTCCATCCCCATCATCCATTCCCTGTCCAGTGAATTTAAAATCTGATTTGATTGTTAAATAAATGTAATTAGCAATTTTTAGTTTGAAAAAATACCTGTTGTTCAAACTGAGGCCCCCTAGAATGGTCACAGGAAACAACACATGACTCTGCACACACACATACAGAGAGCAGCTTTAGGCTTGGTTTGATGTCTCATTACATTACCAAAATATGAGTACATTTTAGTCTATGGTTGTCTTAATTCTTAGTGATTCCCCCAAAGGAGCGGGAGTATATTAGGGTGAGAAGAGACTGTCAGACGTACTGCAGAGAGAAAAACAGTGAGATAGAGAATTTAAATCCTACCCACACTTCAAAATCTGGCTCAAATGCGGCCACCCTGAAACCTTCCCATATCCTCCCACCCGTGCTCCCTTCTTTGTCCTCATGGAGATGTTTGTGCCTCCTCTGTGGTCTCCCTTTCTAGACTGTAAATTGCTTGAGAACTGGTTTGTTCAGTGTTGACCTTCTAGCTTCCAGCATGGTGCCTTGCCCCAAATACATACAGTTAGAACGGTAATTAGAGCTTGGTTTGTGAGATATGTAAGTATATCTGTGTGTATTTATACAGAGTGCCTCTTTTGTCTGAATTCATGTCCTTTCCTGCAGGCCAATCACTTTGCTGTGCACCATGACGAGGAGAAAGATGTGATCACGGGCCTGAAACAAAAGACCTTGTATGGACGGCCCAACTGGGATAATGAGTTCAAGACCATTGGGAGTCAACACGCCAAGTAAGGAGTTCCCCCGCCAAGGTGTTCTTTTTTTTTTTTTTAACATCTTTATTGGAGTATAATTGCTTTACAATGGTGTGTTAGTTTCTGCTTTATAACAAAGTGAATCAGTTATACATATACATATGTTCCCATATCTCTTCCCTCTTGCCAAGGTGTTCTTGAGGCTCACGGTCTACATAAAGCAACAGCTTCCAAACATGGCTAGATTTATGTATTCCGGAAACTAAAATACCTAGATTACCATATTCACACCCATAAAGTGTTGTAGATATCTCTGACTTTAAGAGGAAGTCTTTAAATCACACCAAACAAAGATTCCCAGGCCCCACCTCAGACTTTCTGAACCCTGTTCCCCCCAAATAGGCCCATAACTCAGTTCTTTTCTTTCACCTCCTAAATTTCAGTCGTGTATCTACTTCTGTTAATTCTCTATGATTTATATTTATTACTAAGGAAACACTGTCCCCACTTTCATTTATAGTTTTTGGGTCCAAGATCATAAGTTGACAGATATTCCAGGTCCTTCCTGCCCTCACTAAAGCTTTGGTCATCATGAAACTAAATGTTCTATAACATAAAAGACAGCTCCCCACAACAAAGAATTCCCTGACCTAAAATGTGAGTAGTGCTGAGGTTGAGAAACTGTTTTAGGTCAGTTTTCATTGTGCTACTATTCCTTGGTATTTCTAAGTTTTTCCTGCCTACTGTACTGGCTGTTCTTGAAACTCTTTATCAGTCATTTACACTTTAGAGTGAATGAGGCTTGGTTGGTTTCTTGAATAGGTTGATTGGTAAAGGAAAGTAGCTTAAGAAAGAGACAGGGTGCAAAGGAAGCACTACAGTTCTTGCTTGTCTCGCAAGCTTATCCTCTTCCGTTCTCTAGATTTTCAGATTCTCCCTTTTCTTCTTTAAAGTCGCAAACATTTCTCAGAACATCTCCAGGCAACCTTTATTTGCCTTAGTTTACTAGGACTTCTAACGGTGAAGCTGAAGAGGAGAAGTGCTACTTACCTGTCTCTTGGCTTCAGGCTCCATTTCCACTCTTCCATGCCCTCCTGTGTATCGTGGCGGGCTAGAAGTCTGAAAACTGCATTTCTAAAATCTAGAACACATGACAAACTCAAGAAATCACCATAAATACACTCTTTTCGCCATTGCTTCTTACACTTTAATGAACATACAAATCACTTGGGGAAGCTTTTTTTTTTTTTTTTTTTTTTTTTTTTTTTTTTTTTTTTGTGGTACGCGGGCCTCTCACTGTTGTGGCCTCTCCCGTTGCGGAGCACAGGCTCCGGACGCACAGGCTCAGCAGCCATGGCTCACGGGCCCAGCCGCTCCGCGGCATATGGGATCCTCCCAGACCGGGGCACGAACCCGTATCCCCTGCATCGGCAGGCAGACTCTCAACCACTGCGCCACCAGGGAGGCCCTTGGGGGAAGCTTTTTGAAACGCTGATTTAGTACATGTGGGGTAGGGCCAAAGAATCTATATTCTTGGTTTTGAATAGATTTTTGAGTTTTACTGAAATCTTACGGGAACAAGAAATTGGAAATACAATCACATCAAAGTACAAATTGTCACGGCTTTGACATTTAAGCCAAACCAATTTTGTAGGGCAGATTTCAAAAAGGTGTGAAGTTATAACAATTTAAAAACACAGTTGACCTACTTTAAGAATCTGCATTCTTAAAAAGCTGACACCGAGGCTACTGGTCTGGAACCAGAGCTAGAGGAGCAAGGCTTTAGAGTCTAAAATGTTGAGGGATGAAGCCACACGAAACTGTTGGCAGAGGTGGTGTTCCTGAAGCGGGTTTGTCCTTGATTTTAAGATGCTGGGGTGTTTGGGGACACAGAGCCCTGAAGGGCAGTGGCCCACAGGCTCACAAATTCACCCTCATTTTCTCTGTAGTAGAAGTTTCCGCAAACCCTGCTTGCATGTCATTTTTTCAGAGAAGTCAGCTGCCTTTTGAAGTAGCCAGCTGCCCGCCCCTCCCAGCCCCGCAAACAGGGCCGAGCCACACTCTCTCATGGTGACCTGAACTCTGTCATTTGCGAAAGGACAAAGGAACAGAGGGGACTCTGCTCTGAGGCCTGAAATCAATAAGAAATGCCCCCATGTGCTTTGTAATTGAGCCCATCCCAAAGCCTGAAACTGTCTTTTTTCTTTCTTTCCCAAAAGTACCAGAATAGGAGTTTTCCTCTGTGGACCGGAAGCCTTGGCTGAAACCCTCAATAAACAGTGCATCTCCAACTCCGACTCTGGCCCCAGGGGAGTGCATTTCATTTTCAATAAGGAAAATTTCTAACTGGTCTCTTCCATGAGGAAATAAATGTGGGTTGTACCGCCAAATGCCCCAATAATGCTAGTTGATAATATAAGTTCCCTCCTTTAAAGAAAAAGAGAGAAAGAGAAACTATAATGTGATGATTTGCCCTGAAAGGAATGTCAAAGATTGTTTAACAGTCATAAATTTGCATTTGTATGGGGCTTTATGGTTTTCAGAGCAATTATCTACGCATTTTTTCATTTTGTTTCCTCACAGTAATTCCAGAGAAAGGTAGGGCAAGGATTCTCAGACTCAGGTCTCAGGATTTAAAAATGGGGGCTCAAAATGGTGAAGTAGCTTCCCTAAGATTAAAGCTGAGACTGGCTCTGGACCATCTGACTCTAGGTTTGGTGATCTTTCAGCAATACCAGGCTGCCTGGAAATAGGTTTGTATACTCCCCAAAAGAAGAAGCAAACCAGGGAGTAACTATTCATATTCCCTTTTGTGTCATCTTTGTTATCATTATTGTCCTATCAAAGGAAATTTTCCAAATAAGAGATAATATATGCTGAGAGTGATTCATCACTTAATGGTGACAGCACACTCCAGTTTACCAATGCAGCAGCCTAACTGGGTCAGAGATTCCTCCTACAAAAGAATATTAGACTGACTGGAATTAATGTATGCCCCAGCAGAGAGTGGATACTCAATGAAAGTTTGCTGAATGAATGAATGAATGAAAGGACATTTAAAACCATACAATGCCAGGGTAGAACTAATTGAAAGCTTTAAACGGAATTATCTGAGGAAATCACTTCTGAGACTTGTTGACCAAAGGAACCTGATTCTCTTGAAGGTAAAGAACAGGCTAAGGTTAGTAACCAATAGGTTGTCCTGTCCAAACATTTTTATTTGAAACATGCAGGAAAGGGAGATAGAGGCAGAGAATTGAACTCCTGTCCTAACTCTGGCCGGCTCCTTATGCTATGAAAAAAATGCAAACTGATTTATTGCCGGAAACGGTCTCCTCCAGCCAGCACTTGTGAATCTGAAATTAAGAATTGTGACAAATATGTATCTGATACGCCCATCTGCTTTAAATAGCATCCACACTTTGTTTTACTTAAATACACGTGCAAAAGAGATCTTACTGGTGTAACTAACGATTTATTGTTCTATCATCATGATCATGATGAAATTTACATCCCAGAAACTAAAATCCCTAGCTTACTGTGTAGGTATTGGATTCATACCCAGTAGAATGTTCTGGATATCTGTGAGTTTGAGAGTCTCTAAATCATTGTTAATGTGGCCAGAAAGGTTTTTTTTTCCCCCTCAGGACTGCTCCTACTTCTGGGAACTAAAAACAGCTTTATTTGTTATATCTTCTGGGGCCACAGATATTTAGAAGTATTCAACTTTGATAATGAGAAAGAAAGAGAAGGGAGCAGGGGGGAGGGGCAGAAGATGGGGTTAGGAGGAAAGGGGAGGGAAGGGGGAAGAGAACAGAAGGAGAGTGAGAGAAAGCGAAAAAAGGCAAAAGGGGAGGGTAGGTGAAGGGGGTCACTTTCTACCCCAGATTAAAGTCTTATACGTATTGAATGTAATTGCAGGAGCTACACACATATTCATTTTATTTTGATGACATGTGGTATTGAATCTGAAATTCTGGCCATGAATTTGATGCTGAGTGGGCATATTCAGGGGACTGGGCTGAACTAGTAAGAACTCAGTGGTTCCTTTGGGTTCCCAGGATGCCCCGGCCACTGAGGGTCGGTCCTGACAAGTCAGGCTTGCTTTGAGAATGTCACCTCCCCACAATGTCCCAAGACTGTTTCTGCAAAGAGAAACTTAGGTCCAGCCTGTTCACACTGCACCCCAGGTATCAGTTCATTCATTCAACAAACTTTTATTGTGCTATTACTATGACTCAGGCTCTGTGTTGATAGCTTCAGTTCTTTACACCAAAGTGTGAGCCAGAGGGGGAACCAGAGTTATAAGGAGTCTGAGAATCTGGGCCCTCGCTCACCTGTGTGGCATAAGTAAAACCAACTCCATTTGTTGCTCTGAAAATGTTTCTCCAGGGTTTTCTTTTTTTTTTTTTTCTTTTTTTTTTTGCGGTACGCGGGCCTCTCACTGTTGTGGCCTCTCCCGCTGTGGAGCACAGGCTCCGGACGCGCAGGCTCAGCGGCCATGGCTCACGGGCCCAGCCGCTCCGCGGCATGTGGGATCTTCCCAGACCGGGGCACGAACCTGTGTCCCCTGCATTGGCAGGCGGACTCTCAACCACTGCGCCACCAGGGAAGCCCCAGGGTTTTCTATTTTTGACACCAACAGAGTTACCAAAATAGAGAGATCTTCCCTGTGTTATCCTGGTTATGAGATGAAAAATGAGTGTAAAAGCTCTTGTCATTATGAGAGCTTCCTTCTCCATTCTTCTCCCCAGCCATCGGCTGCCTGCACAGCTTTTTTAGCATTTAGTACTTAGTAACAGATAGTGAGAAAACGATTAAGCATTGTTTTTAATCTCAAGGCTATGAAGGCTTTTCTTATTTCTTTTGCTTTTGCAACACTGCATTTATGAAATTTAAATACTTGTAGATGTTGTGTGTGAATAGTTTACGGGGGGTGGGGGGACCCTGGGAGATAATTCTTGGGAAGAACTATCAAAACTGTGCTCAATTATTAAAATGAATGAGCTCTCTCTGTGTCTGCGTTATTGATCTTCATATTCAAGGGTGGATTCAGATGGCAAAGATTTTCTCTGCCCCAGTGGGATTGAGATTCTCTGTGTTTTTGTAGATACGTCAAACACTGCACAATTTCTGGATTGAGAAGGGAAAACTGAGTACTGAGTTCTGTACTAATGTCCTGGTGACCCTCACAGCACTGGTATAAGGGAATGGACAAGGGAGTTTCACCTGACATTGCAGACAGAATTTCAAAGGCAAAGAAGTCCTAGTGTAAGACCTCTTTTTTTCATTTCCACTCACCTTTTCGGTTCTAACTTTGCAATTAGCTGCCATCAAATCAGGTTGTGAGTATATATATATGTGCTCATGGTTCTGCACTGGTCATTGTTCTAAGTGAGTCAACCAGTTATGATCCCCCCCCCATGTAGGAAAGGGATAGAGGTGTGGGCATATGCTGCCATGGGGGGAAAGGTCATTAACTGAAATAAATGTCAATAATAGAAATAGCTAATGTTTAATAAACACCTACTATGCCAAACATTTTACATCCACTTCAGCTAATCCCTCAGGACACTGCAAGGTAGTCATTTTATCCCAATTTCGTTGATAAAAAAACAAAAGAACTGAAGCTGAGAGAGGATAACTGATAGGCTCAAACTATCCCACAACTACTGGGTGACTGTGTCAAAATTAAGTCCATATCTTTCTAGCTAAAAAGCCCATGTTCTTTATACCACACTAACAGATTAGACAAGGTATAAGTAACCAAGGAGATTTTTAAAGCTATTGTGCTAGGTACAGATTCTGCACCAAGAATAGCTGGGTAACAGTGGTGGTATAAACCTCTGGT
This sequence comes from Hyperoodon ampullatus, assembly GCF_949752795.1. NCBI lineage: Eukaryota > Metazoa > Chordata > Mammalia > Artiodactyla > Ziphiidae > Hyperoodon > Hyperoodon ampullatus. The sequence goes on from NC_136913.1 coordinate 34,949,791, forward strand.
TTATGCCATCTAAGTATCTTGGTATCTTAGTTTAGAAACATTCGTTAACTGGATTCACGCTAATTTTTACTTTTATTTATTCTGATGTTTTTTCAGCTTTATTGAGGTATAGCTGACAAATAAAATTATAAGATATTTAAAGCATACAACATGATGATTCACCAAATAATGTTTTTCCAAAGAACAGCAACTTTCACCTATATAACCACAATGCAATGAACCAATCCAAGAAATTTAACACTGATACAAAACTAGCATTTACTATATAGTCTACGTATAGGTGACATTGTATCCTTCATGCATTGTATTAGGAGGTAGGTATTGTCAGTTTGTCCTGTTATTAGTGGTATTAAGTTTCATCACCAGATTCTTCTGTTATAAACGTAAAGGTATTAATTTACTTTTGTAATTAGTAATTAACATTTGGGGACTATGTACTGACTGAATAAATATCATTTTCTCCAATTGTCTTTCTCCCAGTCGTTCTAGCATACATTGATGAAATTACACTGAACCGATTTTTATAATGATGGTTACAAAATATCTGGATTCTTAAACCTCAGTAATCTGCCAATTTCTTTTTTCCCCCAGATTTATTGAGATACAATTGATACGTAACATTGTGTAAGCTTAAGATGTACAATGTGTTGATCCGATACATCTGTATATTGCAAAGTGATTACCATGATAGAATTAGCTAACACTTCCATCCTGTCATATAATTACCATCGCTTTTTTGTGGTGAGAACATTTAAGACATACTCTTTGCATTATCCCACAGGTTTTGACATGTTGCACTTCCATTTTCATTTGTTTTGAGATATTTCTTGATTTATCTTTGATTTCTTCTTTGACCCATTGGTGTTCAGGAACATGTTGTTTAATTTCCACATATTTGTGAATTTTCCAGTTTCTTCCTGTTATTGATTTCTAGCTTCATACCATTGTGGTCAGAAAAGATACTTATGATTTCAATCTTCTTAAATTTACTAACACTTGTTTCTGACCTATCATTTAATCTATCCTAGAGAATGTTCTGTGTGTGCTTGAGAAGAATGTGTATTCTGTTGCTGTTAGATGGAAAGTTCTGTATATCTCTGTTGGTTCCATTGGTCTAAACTATGTTTCAGGTCCAACATTTCCTTGTTAATTTTCTGTCTGGATAACCTATCCATTGTTGAGAGTGGGGTATTGAAGTCCCCTACTATTATTGGATTGTTGTCTATTTCTCCCTCAGATCCGTTAGTATTTGCTTAATGCATTTAGGTGCTCCAATATTGGGTGCATATATATTTATGTTTATTATATCTTCTTGACTAATTGGCCACCTTATTATATAATGACCATCTTTGTCTCTTGTTACCATTTTTGCCTTAAAGTCTATGTTGTCTGGTATAAGTATAGCTACTCCTGCTCTCTTTTGTTTCCACTTACGTGGAATATCTTTTGCCATCCCTTCACTTTGAGCCTATGTGTGTCCTTAAAGCTGAAGTGAGCCTCTTGTAGGCAGCATATAGTTGGGTCTTGTTTTCTACCCATCCAGCTACTCTCTGCCTTTTGATTGGAGAATTCAATCTGTCAGCATTTAGAGTAATGATCGATTGGTAAGGACTTACTAGTGAGATCTTTTAAATTTTTTTCTGGCCATTTTGTAGTTCCATTTTTCTTTTATTCCTTTCTTGCTGTCTTCCTTTGTAAATTGAAGAATTCCTTAGTGGTATGCTTTACCTTTACCTTCCTTAGTGTTACCCTTCCTCTTTACCTTTTGTGTATGTACTGTATATTTTTGCTTTGTGGTTCCCATGAGGCTTACATAAAACATATATATAACAGTCTATCATACACTGATAATTTCATTTTGATTACATACAAAAACTCAATCCTTCTACTACCCCCTTTTATATTTTTATGTCACCATTTACATCCTTTTATATTGTGTAACTATTGACGTTAACAAATTGTTGAAGCTATAGCCATTTTAATACTTTTGTCCTTCAACCTTTATATAGAGTTAAATAGTCAACACATCACCATATTACAGTATTAGGGTATTCTGAATCTAACCCTATGCTTACTTTTACCAGTGTGTTGTATATTTTCACATGTTTTCATGTTACTAATTAGCATCTTTTTGTTTCAGCTTGAAGAACTCTTTTCAGCATTTCTCGTAAGGCAGATTTAGTGGTGAGGAATTCCCTCAGCTTTTGTTTATTAGGGAAAGTTTTTATTTTGCCTTCAATTCTAAAAGGCAGCTTTGCTGGGTAAAGTATTCTTGACTGGCAGCTTCTTTCTTTCAGCATCTTGAATATATCATCCCATTCTCTCCTGGCCTTCAAGGTCTCTGCTGAGATATCCACTGATAGCCTTATAGAAGTTCCCTTGTACAAGAGATTTTTTTTTTCTTTTGCTGCTTTTAAAATTCTCTCTTTGGTTTTAGACAGTTTTGTTGTTGTTGTTGTTGTTTTGTTTTACATCTCTTGGAGAAGATTGTTTTGGGTTGAAATTTTTAGGTGACCTATTAGTTTCATGAACTTGGATATCTAAATCTCTTCCCATGTTTGGGAAGCTCTCAGTCATTATTCTTTAAATAAGCTTTCTTCTCCTTTTCACCTCTCTTCTCCTTCTGGAACTCCAATGATGTATACATTATTTTTTATGGTGCCCCATAATTCCCCTAGGCTTTCTTCATCCTTTGCCATTCTTTTTTCTTCTTGCTCATTGATTGGATAATTTCAATTGGTCTATCTTCTCACTCATTGATTCTCTCTTCTGTTTGCTAAAGTCTACTGTTGAAGCTCTCTATTGAATTCTTCAGTTCAGTTATTGTATTCTTCAGCTCCAAAATTTCTGTTTGGTTGTTTTTAATTTTTTCTATCTTTTTTTGAACTTCTTATTTTGTTCTTGTATTGTTTCCTGATATCATTAAATTGTTTATCTGTGTTCTCTTGTAGCTCTCTGAGCATCTGTAGAATAATTATTTTGAATTCTTTATTGGGCAATTCCTGGATCTCCATTTCTCTGGGGCCAGTTACTGAAATTTTACTGTATTCCTTTGGTGGAGACATGTTTCCCTGATTCTTCATGATCCCTGTAGCCTTCAATAGATGTCAGCATATTTGAAGAAGCAGTCATTTCTTCCAGACTTGATGGACTGAGTTCTGTAAGGGAAGCCTTTTACCTGCAGAAGGGGACATACTGGATCATGTTGTGACCCTGGGTCTGCTGGTGCAGGGTGCCAAGTGTGGTCTGGAGAAGTGCAGTGTCTCTTCAGCTGTGTGGTCCTTGGTGAGTACTGCATGGGGCAGGGGCGGGGGGCAGTCTGCAGTGGCTGCAAGGGCTGTTAGGATCCTAAACGGTACCTCCGGTTCCAGTAGCTAGTATAGGCAGTGGGGGTGGCCAGAGCTGGTGGTATACATACACTTGGTTGTGGAGGCCAGCTGCAGGTGCCCATGTAGTGACTGAGGCTAGTTGCAGACACACTCGTAGTGATGGGAACCAGGGCAGGTAGCTACTATGTGCCCTCTAGTAGCTGCAGGGGACCTGGCTGTTCACATGCTTTCCTGTGGCTGCATACTCTCCCCTGGTGGGTGTGCACCCTGCAGTGGAGGCTGGTGATGGGTTCAGGCTGGGGGCGTGCAGGTGCAAAGCTGGAGGTGGGCACAGGTGGGCAGGGTGGTGCTGGCCAGTGACAGGACACGGCCTGATCTGGGCCCACAAGCAGCTGTGGTTGTGGGTGCACTCACCTATGGCTGCTCACTCACCCGTGGCTACATACCCTCCCCCTGGGCTTGCAGGCTGCAGTGGAGGCCAATGACTGGCATCAGGCCGGTGGTGTGCAGGTGCACAGCTGCAGGGGCTAGCCTTCAGAGCAGGTATGGCCGTGGGATCACCTAGGGGTGGGCCATAGGCTGGGATTTTGCACTTAGGCAGCTGCAGAAGCTCCACCCGGTTCTGAGCATGGCTCCAGGGCTCTGGTAGGGGTGGGGAGGGACTCAGGCGGCTGGCCTCTTACACTCGCCCAGCCACAGAGAGCTCACTGGCTGCAGGTGTGATCCCGCTTCTGGTGGGTGGGGCGGCAGTAGGTGGGGAGCGGGAAGAGACTCAGGTAGCTAGCGTCATTGAACAGAATACCTGTGGGGCAAAAGCTGGAGAGATCAGCAGTGCATCCGCAGCAGCTGTGCTGGCCACTGGCTTCATCAGTGGGGAAACCTGAGTTTCTGCGCAGAGCGGGTCTCTGTGAATCACTCTCTCCCACTACGTGTCTGCTAATAATAGCCTCTGCTTTCCTTCCTAGCTCGTAGCCGGCTGTATTGACATTTCAGCTTTGCTGGTGGGTGGGGTGAAACTGAAGCGGAACCTTCGTGAGGGGTCCCAGGAAGCTGAGGACGCTGTCACTCATCCCACTCTTAAGGAAGGGGTGAGTTCTGGGGAGGGGAACTCTTTCTAGCTGGGAGCTTCCTTCTTGGCCCTGAATAATGCCAGCCGCAGGGGTTGGGGTGGAGGGGTGATGGGGTCAGAAAGCATTTGTTTTTCTTTTCTTTGTGTGTGATTGTTCTTCGTTTTTCGGTTCCACGGTGTTGCTGAAAGTTCCTAAGTGGACTCTAGAGGTCTCCCAGAGCCGTTTTTGTTCAGGGAGAGTGTCCAGTCATTAATCTCTGTAGGGAGATCGGGAAGCTGGGTTCTCCTACATCACTATCCCGTAACCTAATTTTCACTTACGAATGGACCTATTAAGAAATGGAATGATTTTGCTTGGACAAAAGAAGCCTTCAGAGTAGCCCAATAACATTTATGTAATCTACATTTTTATATTTATTTTGTGCATAAAGGATTTCTATCTGACAGAAAAGGCCAGTTATCGTCAATATTGTGTGTGTGTGTGTGTTATGAAGTAAAATTGCATGAGGAAGAAGCTAAGTTATAAAAGGACAGTTTCTCAACTCTAAATGTTGTTGGGTATATACTTTTCTGTGGACAAGAGGAAGTACTAAGAAACATTGGACATGAATAGTGGCCACTATGAATTTATTTTCTCGATCTTACTCTGAGAACTGTACCTGTCTGACTTCTGGAAACAGCCCAAAGTATTATATTCTGAAACTTCATTCTTCAGAGAAGACTACTCCAAATACAGTAAATCTGACTTATATAAAAAAATTAGGCTCAAAAGATCTTCATAAGTTTTAGAATTACATTAGAATATTAAGTAATCACCAAGTTTACCATTATGTTAGATCACTTGATTACTAAACATTGCTTCCTCTTTCCAGTCATGCAATTCCCAATTAAGTAACAAGAAAATCACCAGCCCTCCCACTCACATAGAAGCTAAACATCGCTCTTTCAGATCAGATGGGGGACTGTGGGGAATTCAGGGCAGAAGGAAGGAATCACCTTTGTCTTTCCTGAGATTTTAGAGCAAATTTCAGATATCCTTGCACTGGTTGATAAGAAAAAAGAATCATGTGATCTAAGCATTTCCTGGGGTTAGTTAACGCGCCTGTAGTGGCTGAAAATCACCAGAGCACACAATTCACATGGTAGTTTTTCCATATGTAGCTAATGAAGCTCAGCACACCTATCTGATGATCCTGTTTTCCAGTTGGGAGCTCTGCAGCACCTATCCATGGCTAAAATATTAAACTCAGGCAACTCTGTTGTCAACTTCCTGGTGCATTTATTACTCAGTGTTTCATTCTTCTAGGGCCAATGTGCCTGTGACTTTACTGAGATCAAAGGCCACATCCAACTCACAATGAAAGTAGACAGTAAAACTCCTTTTAAGAATATGACTTTTTGCACTTTTTTCCTTTGTAGAAAACATTCAGCAAATTTTACTTTCCACTTGGTAGGTAGAAAAATGCATTTTGAGAAATCTTCCTCTTTAAGATATTGTATATCGAGAGTGGAGGTAGAAATAGGGAAAAAATGAAACATCACTAGATGATACAGCATTAATTAGACGGAGTGAAACAAAATAGGGAATATTAAAATAAAATGGAGTGATTCTTTTTCCTTGCTTTAAAAAAGTAAATGACATTTCAGTTGATTGCAGTGTGGCCCCGATCTTCCACTTCTCTCTGTATCCATGTCCTCTGATATGTGGCTTCACAGTTTCTTCCGTCAAGAGGAGGAGTGTATTTGCTCACCCCTTGAATCTGGGCTATTCCTGTGACTTGCACTGACCAATAGAATGCAGTGAAATTGATGTGTGTGTTCCAGAGTCTAGACCTCAAGAAACCTGGCATGCTTCTCTTCTCTGTTTTTCTCCTCTACCTTTTCCATGGTAGTATGCCCAGGCTAGCTTGCTCGAAGGTGAAATGTGTAGAATGGAGCAGATTCGGCCTAGTAGTGCCGAATCTGGAGGGGTCCAGGATGAGAGTTGAATTCATGCTCACATTGCATGGGAAAGTTTTCTGGGGGTTACCATAAAGAACATGTTGGCTTTACTATGAGTAAAAACACTATATCCTTTGAATTGTCATGACTTATGTGGAGTTTTACTTGCTTTGAAAATCCCTGGGATCATGGATCCCAAATTGTTGCCACGTAGAAAATACAGGTAATTTATTTTAGACAAATGACTAGCATGTTGTTCTGTCTATGTAGAAATAAGCTATCGGGCAATCTTACTGTCTGAAACAGAACTAAAAACTGGGGATGAGGGCAGGAGGAAGTGTCTGAGCTGCCAAAATAGAACTAAAATCCACAAACAGTACATTAAACTCTGAAACCAAATCTGCCAAAAACAATCTGAAATTCAGTCAGAGCTTTTTCACACTCGCCATAACAAGCTTCGTGATCTTGGTCCCAGGGTTAAAAGAAGAGAGAAGAATTATTAGAGGTATACACATAATGGTACCAAGTGACATCTGAGAACCTAAAGAAAGGACAAAGAAAGAAATGCTACAAGCAGACTCAAAAACTCAGAAACGTAACAATCTGGGGTCATTTAGTGTAAGGGCAAAGAGGTCCATATACCTCAACAGAACTTAAAGGCATCATGGTACTGTATTTCTTTTTTTTTTTTCTTTTGGTACTGTATGTCTTCATTCGTTCATTCATTCATTCATATTCGACGAATGCTATATACACTGAGCTTTTTCTCTGATCAGTGTACTGGCCAGAACCTAAAGGGCTGGGGATACTCATTAGAACCTACAATTTGACACAATAACATGTGTAATGGCAATGATGTTTTTAATACTCCATTCACAAAAGAGTTAAATCATGTTGAGTCAGCTAAATATTCATGCACAGTGGTTAAGATTTTTGCCTATGTTTAAAGGGTAAATTTTCAGTTATCTGGAAAGTGCAGATATTGAGAATGACTCATTTCAGGGTGTTCCTAGACGGCTTAAGTTTTGCATTATTAGTATGTCTAATAATAAGTTAGTATGTCTAATTTCCAGTACAGGAATGTCCACATTTCTTGGAGAAAGGGAAGGAGAACTTATATAGGTTTTCCTTAAAGAAATAAACTTTGTTTACAATTAATTTAAAGATAAAAATCAAGAATTAGTTTGCTTTAAAAGTGGGGAGGGGAAAACAAAGTTACATGATATTTAAGGCATTGAAAAAGAAAAGTAGTTTTATTCTTATAAAAACAATTCCTTAAATCTTCTGCTGAAAGTGAAAAATACAGAATATACTAAAAAAATTTTCTTTTACCTTTCACTTTCTTACTGGTATTTAAAAACAAAATTAGTTATTTTCAGAAATGAGGAAGTTTTGACCTGCTGGATAAAGTTCTGCTGCAGGTGGTATTGATTGCTTTCAGATGACAGAGAACTTATAAGCTCTTCTCTAAGTGAAGATTATACTGGGAAAATGAATCCAAAGCATACCCAGCATTTAGAAAAAACATAGCCTTGTTAAATAGTCATGAAACCCACAAGTCACATGGAAAAGACAGATTCAACTACACAATAAAAATTCAGACACTTACAGTTCAAGATGGTGAACTGACCCTAAGCAATTCTCCTTCTCTTTCTCCCAAGACTCATAAAGCACATTTAAAAATAATAATAGGGCTTCCCTGGTGGCACAGTGGTTGCGAGTCCGCCTGCCGATGCAGGGGACACGGGTTCGTGTCCCGGTCCGGGAAGATCCCACATGCCGCGGAGCGGCTGGGCCCGTGAGCCATGGCCGCTGAGCCTGCGCGTCCGGAGTCTGTGCTCCGCAACGGGAGAGGCCACAACAGTGAGAGGCCCGCGTACCGAACAACAACAACAACAACAACAACAAATAATAATAATAATAACAGTATAACCCGTGCAAAAAGAATAGAAGAGGACCATCAAGGGATAAAAGATTTCAACATATTCCTAGAAGCTGGATAATTGGTAGAGGAGTGATGATTCATGAACTGGGATGGAGGAAACCAAAACCAGAATTATGTGATGAGGAGGCTAAAGCTTAGGAAGATGCCTACCTATCCTGAAGAATGCCGGAGGGTTTAGGGACGTGGAGATACCAGAGATAAAGAAGGAGAATAGTGACAACTGTGACTGACAAGAGTAGAATCCCTCATCCAACCAGTGAAAGTTCCAGAAAGAGTACAGAGATAGCAGGTGGGAGAAAAGCATCAAAGAGACAAAATAATTTATCTGAGCTAAATGACACTAGTCATCATGCTGATAGATTCCACTGAATAACCAGTACATTGAAAACACATCCCCACATCTAGACACAATTTTACAAAATTTCAGAATATCAGGTTAGAGCAAGATGGCAATAGCCTACAGAGAAGAAAAATTAAAGCAAAATCACACAAATCAAAACACAGTTAACCCATAATGCAGAAAGACTCAAACTGTTTCTACCAACACTGGCAACTAGAAGACCATGAACTAAGGACCTCAAAGTTTTGCTGGAAGTTATATTCAACCTTGAATTCTATGCTATCTCAGACTAGGGCCTCTCAAAAGCAGAGTTTAAAGCAAAGATGAAAGTGGTGATACTTTGCTTGCTAGGTATAAGCCCAGGGTGGTGAGGGTGAGGAACAGGGGAAGTGAGGCAAGGAAGTATGAAGCACCAGATGTTAAGCATCACTGCACTGACCACCGATTCACAATGAGCCCCAAACTCATTAGGTGTGTATGCTCAGTGCTTGAGTCTTCTCTCAAAGGCCTTCGAAAGGCACTGCACCTCCAAGTGGTCCAAGAAAGAAAGGGGTGGGAATTTATCTTGCCAGTGTATTCCTCTTGTCTGTTTTCCACTGGTCAATATCCATTCCATGGGACTGTAACCTCCTATGATATTGCAATATAAGATATATATATATTCCAGGCTACTGGCCAGATCTCCTAAAACCTTTGTAATTTCCTAAGCAATATAGGTGCTAGGAACATCTTTTGTTCTAATATTTGGTCTTTGACCCCAGTTGCTGATACAGAACTCCTAAATCTCTTGGAATTTCCTGAGTGATGGGAGCATCTTTGGTTCGAATGTGGCGACTGTTGGTGGACAGAATTCTAGAGAGTTTTAGTATAGGGGCTGGTCACCTGAAAGACCAAGCCATAATTAGAAGCAGGGAAATTTCAGCTCCACTCCCCCATCCTCCAGAAAGGGGAGAGGGGCTGGTGATTGAGTTAATAACTGATCCTGCCTGTGTGATGAAGCCTCCATAAGAGTCTCTGAACTGCAGAGTTCAGAGAGCCTCCAGGTTGCTGAACACACAGAGGTGCTGAGAGGGTAGCATATCCCAAGAGGGTGTGGAATCTCTGTGGCTCCTCCCCCATACCTCAGGCTATGCATCTCTTCCAAGTGGCTATTCCTTAATTGTATCCTTTCATAATGAACTGGTAATCTAGAAAGTAAAATGTTTTCCTGAGTTCTGTGAGCTGATCTAACTAATTATCAAAGCTGAGGAGGGGATTGTGGGAACCCCAATTTATAGCCCATGGGTCAGAAGTACACGTGACAACCTGGGACTTGTGATTGGCATCTGAAATGGGAGCCATCTTGTGGGACTGAGCCTTTAACTTGTGTAATCTGTTGATAACTCCAGGTAGATGGTGTCAGAACTGAATTGAATTGTAGGACACCTGGCTGGTGTTGGAATATTGGCCACACTTTTGGGTTGCATCGTCCAGCCTCAGTGACGTGTCAGGAACTAGAAAGACATCATGCTCTGCGTCGGGACATTTCATTGAAGTCTGTATGGGGAGGAAAGGAGCCAGCCCACACAGATGGGGCTCTGACCCAGAAGGAAAGAAAGGAGGCATTTGAGAGAATCGGAGAGAAAGAAGCACAGAGTTTATATCCCATGACCCAGCTAAACACTCCATGGTGAGGCAGAATAAAGACATTTTCTACTTCCATTTTCTTTTTTTTGAATTATTTATTTATTTTGGCCATGCCTCATGGCTTGCGGGATCTTGGTTCTCCCACCAGAGATTGACCCATACCCTCAGCAGTGAAAGCGCCGAGTCCTAACCACTGGACCACCAGCAGTTAGCCAGGGAATTCCCTCGAATTATTTATTGACATATAATATATGTAAAGCAAAGTGTATAATGAGCACTAATCTTGACTGTACAACTCGAGAATTTTTTACATATGTAGGCACCGTGTAACACCATGAAGGTCGCGATATAGAACATCTCCAGAACCCGATTTCCCTCATGCCCCTTGACAGTCAATCCCCTACCCCTTAGAGGTAACCACTGTTCTGACTTCTAATATCATATACTTGTTGTTTTTTGCAAGCTCTGAATTTCATACACATGGAATCCTGTAGTATATGCAGTTTTGTGTCTTTTGCTTAAAAATCTTCCTGCGATTCATCCATGTTGTGTTTGTTCTTTTTTATGGTGGTGTAATCTTCCATTGTGTGATGCCACTGAAATTCATTTATCCATTCTTCCATTAATAAACATGTGGTTTGTTTCCAAGTTTGGGTTATCATGAGTAAAGCTGCTCTAAACATTCTTATATATCTTCTGATAGACATATGCATATATGTAGGAGTCAGATTCCTAGATCATAGAATAGTGTATTTTTTTAAGGTTTTTTTTTTTTTTTTTTTTTTTTTTTATTTCTGGCCATGCTGTGCAGCATGCAGGATCTTATTTCCCCAATGAAGGATCAAACCCATGCCCCCTGCAGTGGCAGTGCAGAGTCTTAACTACTGGACCGCCAGGGAAGTCCGAGTAGTGTATGTTTAGGTTTAATAGATACTTTCAAACTTTTCCAAAGTGGTTGTCCCAATTTATAACTTACTAGCACACTATGAAGGTATAATAATTAAGAAAGTGTGGTATAAGGGCAAGGATATAAAATAGGCTATATTTTTTTCAAGTTTATATGTATATTCAACTTAATATATATTAATAAATCAAGTTAATATATTAACTTGATGTAAACCAAATGTACGATTGCAATTAAGTCAAGGGAAAGGATGGTCTTTTCTGTAAATGGTGCTGGAACAATTCTACATCCATATGGAATCATATAAACCTTGACCTCTACCAAAATTAGAGATTAGCATAGACCTAAGTGACCTAAATGGAAAAGGTAATGAACAAAACTTCTAGAATAAGACATAGGAGACTATATTTATGATCTTGGGGGTAGGGAAAGATTTCATAAACAGTATACAATGAGCACTAACCATAAAAGAAAAAAGTTAAAAATCCGACTTTATAAAATTAGGAACTTAGGTTCATCAAAAAATATCATTAAGGAAGTAAAAAGACAAGTCACAGATGGGGAGAAGATAATTACAATACATATATCCATAAAGGACTCATATTCCAAATATATAAAGAACTTGTACAGATCTGTAACAGAGACAAAAAAATTCAAAATGAACAAAACACTTGGACAGTCACTTCTCAACAAAATATATCTAAATAGCCAATAAACATGAAAAATTCTCAATATTATCAGGCATCAGGAAAACTCAAATTAAGATCACAAGGCAATCCTACCTCGTATCGACCAATACAGCTAAAATTAAAACTTTTGGTGTTAGTGGGGACATGGAGCAATTGGAACTCTAAGACATTTTCAGATTTTTAGGTACACTAAAATTAACCTCCCGTAACTCTTTCCTGAGAAGTCACTTGAGGCTGTATTTTTGAAAAACGAGGAAGTAATCTAAAACAAATGAGGAAATAGGATCTAGAAAGCAATGGTTCTAACCCAGGAGAGCAGAGCAAAAATGTCCCAGGATTATGGCTGTGGTGTATTTCAGACAGAAGCAGGAGAAGAGTGCTCCAAAACAATCTCCAGGAAATAAAGGAAGTTGATGGAATAAGTAAAGTGTTAGAGAGTTGGGTTTCTTGAGCATATGGGAAAAGCATTTGATGGGAGTTAAAAAAAAAAAAAGGAATCCATTCAGACGTCACTCTAGGAATATTCTCTCTTTAGTGGTATAGACATGACATTCGATCCATAGAGAGGGAAAAATAATACTAGCACAACTCAGCTTGAAGATAATAATAATAATAAAAAATAATGATCTATATTATGTATAATGCTATACTGTCATAATAATGCAAATGTTTATTGGTTTTCTGATTTCAGAATTATTACAAGCATACGTCATTTTATTGTACTTCCCTTTATTGTGTTTTGCAGATATTGTGTTTTTTTACAAACTGAAGGTTTGTGGCAACCCTGTGTGGAGCAGGTCTGTCGGCACCATTTTTCCAACAGCATTTTTAATTAAGGTATGTACATTGTTTTCTTAGACATAATGCTACTGCACACTTAATAGACTACAGTATAGTATAAACATAACTTTTATATGCACTGGGAAACCAAAAAATGTGTGTGACTCGCTTCATTGAGATATTCACTTTATTGTGGTTGTCTGGTACTGTACTATCTCTGAGGTATGCCTGTAGACAAATCACAGGAGAATTAGGTATATGTAAAAAGTTCTGAAAAGATGCACACCAAAATAATGATATGATAATCTGAGGAAGTAAGAGAGATTTGGGGTTAGGTGAAAGGGAATTCTCACTTTTACTCCACGTTGTGTTGTGTTATGTTATGTTGTGTTACTTTTTGGATATTTTGATCAGATTTCACATGATCAGATTCATGCATAGATATTGCTTACAAAACTTTAGCCTATTCTAAATTTTGGTGGGAAATGCAATCCCGGTCAGCCCATCTTATGTCTTTCCTCTTTTGAAAAACTTTCAAGGCTTCCTACTACTTCAGAATAGAGCCCCGACTTTTTAATGTGACTTAAAAGGGACTGTGTTTACTTCTTTGGCTTCACTTCTTTACTTCTTGATTTTGTACCTAATAATATTGATATTATACCTAATATCAAGGGAACTAGAAAGTGCCATCCTGCCACATGCCTACAAGTAATACTTGACACTTGTGGAGAGCACCAGTAGTTCATGGTCCTTTTGTATACAAAATACGCTCAGCCCTTGCCGAAGGTTGACAACCCCAAAGGTCTCCCTTCCTGTCACAGCATTAAGCTCAAAGTCCAGGAATGTTGGTTGATACCCAGGAGTTACTGTAATTTCTACCTGCAAGCCAGTCAATTCTCAGTTAACAGCCAAGAGCATGTTGCCAACATTAAGTTGTCCATCTTTCCCTCCTAGATCTACAGGCTTAATAGATAACATGATTTTCTTCCTAAGTGACTACAGGCAACATTTTTAACAAATGCTTTGCCTCTTGCATAACAAAGATCTGCACTTTTTCAGCCTTCAGTATCTGCTTTTTTGCCACTCACCAACATATCGCTATGTCAAAGTCATTTGGGTCTTTGTTGCTGCCTGCGGGCTTTCTCTAGTTGCGGCGAGCGGGAGCTACTCTTCATTGTGGTGCGCGGGCTTCTCATTGCGGTGGCTTCTCTTGTTGCAGAGCATGAGCTCTAAGCACATGGGCTTCAGTAGTTGTGGCACATGGGCCCATTAGTTGTGGCTCGCGGGCTCTAGAGCGCAGGCTCAGTAGTTGGGGTGCACAGGCTTAGTGGCTCCACGGCATGTGGGATCTTCCCCGACCAGGGCTCAAACCTGTGTGGCTTGCACTGGCAGGTGGATTCTTAGCCACTGTGCCACCAGGGAAGACCTATTTTAGGTTTTGTCACAGTATGCCCTACTTCTGATCTCAATTTCTATGTCAGTAAGTCAGGATTAGGCTCTGCTGCAGTAACAAACAACTCCCAAATCTTACCAACTTAAAGCAATAAAAGCTTACTTCTTGCTATACTACATGACCATTGCATGTTGGCTGGGTGTGAGGGGAGACTGTTCAACATTTTCCTCCTGTATGGACCCAGGCTGGGTCAGGCTCCATCTTCTCGCTTCTGCTATGTGCTAAAGATGCTCTAGGCTTCACCTCATTGAATCCTCACTATTATTATTCCTGCTTTTCAGAGGAGGAAATTGAGGCATAGAGATATTAAGCAATTTTCCCAGTGTCATACCTCTAGGAAACAAAGCAGTTAGGATTTGAATCTGCGTGATGTGTCTCCCACCAAGCTTAACTACTACCCTGGATCTTCATAGAATAATGACGAAGGATCAAGGTAAATGAATGAAGATACTGGCGTTCCCTGGGATGCAGGGTAGGAGTTTACCTCAGAAGGTGATCTCGGAAAATCACTTCTATGGTATTCTTGCTAAAATTGCTAAAAATGCAAAGCCTAAATTCAGTCAAGATCAGACAAACCCAAATTGAGGGACATTCTAAAAAAATACCTGGGCAATAGTCTTCAAATATGTCAAGGTCATGGAAGACAAAGACGTTGAAAATCTGTTCCATATTAAGGGAGACAAAACAACTACATGCAACATGTGGACCTGGACTGGATTCTGGACCAGAAAAAGAACATTAGTCAGACAGTTGATGAACTTAAGGACTGTGGATCAGATAACAGTATTTTTCTAATGTTAACTTTCTTATTTTTATCATTTCTCTGTGGCATGAAAAATGATAACATTTGGGTAAACTAGGGGATGGGTATTCAGGAATTCTTTGTGCTATTTTTCTCACTTTTTTTTTTTGCAAGTCGAAAGTTATTTCAAAATTAAAAGTTGAAAAATGGAAAAAAAAAAAGATGATCTTGGAAGAGAATTCTACTTTCAAACCCAGAAGTTTAATTAGTGACAATATATAAGAGTGAAATTAGGTTATGATGTTAAGTAAACAGTTAACCATTGACTAAGAATAACGTGCACCTATTTTAGTAATTCCATTTACTTTGACAAAACGCTTAAGGCATAATCCTTGAATATAGTGCAGTATGGTTTCCAGATCTAGGGCCCCTGTGGGTCCTGGAGTACCTGCGATTATCTGGGGAGATTGGATGTGAGAGGTGAATGGCCGTGGAAGGGGTTGGTGTTGCTTGAAGCCCTAGGTGCTCTGTGGATGGTCAACTCGAAGCAGCATTCTAGGTGGAAAAGAACCACCCTGAATGGAGAAAACTGGGCTCCTCTTACAGACTTCCTCCAGGGCGTGCTGGACAGGAGCTCTGAGTGATGTGTCCCTTTGTCTCCTGCTGCGGGATGAGAGTTCAGCTGTCTACCATCTAGTGGGGCTCCAAGAAACAGGGAACTGAGAACGGAACACAGAGGACAGTCGTGTTTTGCGGTCGTGTATGAACATTGTCTCTAACACTTGGGAAAGGACGACTAGCGAGTGTTGGACATGACAGAAAAGTCCACTGATATCAGTGAGATTGTGGGGTGGGCAGCAACTGTCACCACAACTGCAACCACAAGGGATGCCATCCACCTCCTTCATGCATGACAGTTGATCACACCCTCCGTCCTTGCGAAACTCTCTTCCCTGGACTTTGCAGGACCCCACCCTCTTCTCATTTTTTTCTGACTACACTGCCTGTCCCCCAGGCCTTCCCACTCCAGTGTGTGGAGACTCCATTTGCTTACCCAGAACCTCAGCCTGCCCTTGACTCTTCTCTTACACACCACAGGCAGTTCATTATCAAGTCCTGTCGACCGTATCTTGAAAACATGTCCAGAGTCGGACCTCCTCTGCTTCTCATCACCTCCACCATAACTACCTTAGTCTGAGCCACTGTCATCTGTCAGCTGCACTACCGCAGTGGCCCTGCTAACGGGGCTCTTTGCTTCTGTTCCCACCGGCCTACTGTCCACTCTCAACACAGCAGCCATGGGGATCACATCCCTTCTCAGCTCAAAAACGTCAGCGCAACATCATCTCACGCAGAAATGGTCCCATATGATCAAGTCCCCTGGTACCTATTTGGTCTTATTTCCAATTAAGTCCCTCCTTTTCTCACTCAGCTCCAGCCACACTGGCCACTTTCTGTCCCTTAAACATACCGAGATTGGTTTCACCTCAAGATCTTTACGCTTATGGTTCCCTCTGCCTGGAAGGCGGCTTCTCTCGGGAATCTGTGTGATCCACTCCCTCACCTCCTTCCCTTCTCAGATGAAATGTCACCTTTATGAGAGAGGTCTGCTCTGACCACCCCGTCTGAAACAGCAGCCCTGCCACTGTCCCCTCCCTGAATCACCCCCTGGCCAGTGTTCTTACTTATTATGACTTCTCTATGGCACTTTTTACCCCCTGAACATACCTGTTTGTTGCCTGCCTCTCCAATAGAATGTAAGCTCCACGACAGGAGAGTTTTGTTCATTCGTTTCCCCAGAGCCTGGAATGGTGTCTGGCACATAATCAACCCTGAGTAAATATTTACTGCATGAATTACTGACTTCATGCTGTGCGTGGGAAGAGACTAGGGAAGGAAAGTAGGTCTTGGGAGTATGGCAAGAGGAGGCCCAGAAGGGCTACTGAGGAATACAAATGAGGCACCCAGCCCAGAGGCCGCAAATGAAACACAAGGATTTGGAATTCTGGTGATTTCTCTAAGGAAGAGTTGCTACAAACCAGTAACTACTCTGTTTCTCCTACTTATACTCAGAGGCCTGGGAAATGCAGGTTCCAGTGTGATAGGTTTAAACTGTGACATCTTTTAGCCATTTGAACAAATGGATATGTTTTATGGGAAAAGCTGGAGATCTCTGACTATCCATCGTGGGTAAGTAATCAAAGCCACCAGAGAGCCATGGTTTGGAATCTCAGGGAGAGCACACAGTTTGAAGCTTAGACTTCAGGACACAATCAGTGGTGTCCTTCTGTCCCCTGGTGGCAGCACAGCTAACCTGCACAGGAGGACAAATGCCTGGAAGAAGAGAAGGCAAAACAAAAATGTCAGGGTTCTCTCTCTCAAAGCCTGGAGCGACCGGAAGTGTGTGTGCACATGTGAGTTTGCCTGGGATAAAGATCTCGCAGTGTTTTTCCTTCCTGAAACCTGACCATGCTTCCTTACTCACCTGACTTCAGCATCCCAGGGGACTGGTTTTAATGGAAGACATTACCCCGACAGCTAAGTTTTGATGTAAAACACACCCCTTAATCCAGGCCGTAGACAACCTCCTCTCATAACCATCTGCCACATGTGCTTGTAGAAAGGATTTCTGTATGACTTCATGATGAGCCCTTCTCACTCCACTCCCTTCTATCAAGAGTCTATGAGTCCGCCCATCCCTAACTTTCCCACTTCAGGCTTTCACTTGCTGGAGGCATCTCCATCCCCCTTGGATGCTTCACTGTTTGCATCTTACTTCTGCCTAGCAACACACTTTTTACTCTTGCTTTTGTGTGACTGGAGATCTTATGTTTAAAATGTGTCCTGAACATAGTGGACTCCCAAAGGCTAATGGTTCCCTTAATTTTAACATGCATACAAATCACCAGAGGAGAATGTCAAAAATGGAGAATTCCGAGCTTCCCTGGTGGCGCAGTGGATGAGAGTCCGCCTGCCGATGCAGGGGACACAGGTTCGTGCCCCGGTCCGGGAGGATCCCACATGCCACGGAGCGGCTGGGCCAGTGATCCATGGCTGCTGAGCCTGCGCGTCCGGAGCCTGTGCTCCGCAACGGGAGAGGCCACAACAGTGAGAGGCCCGCGTACCGCAAAAAAAAAAAAAAATGGAGAATTCCAGTTCTCCCCTACCTCACCCTCTACCTCTGATACAGCACATCAAGCACACACGGAGCCTGGGCATTTTCCTTTTAGCTGGCACTTCCGGTCTTCCCACTGTAGGTGGTTGGTCTATGGACAACACTTGGGAAATACTGGCCAAAATGGTAATAGAACAGACAGGGTTCTAAGGCCCCTCCTCTGACACTGCCCTGAACCATTAAAGCCAAAGAGTCAAAAATCTGTAAATATCATACGTAGAATTGATATGGGTTTTCTCATAAGATATGTCCTGTGGGCCGACTTGGAGAAGAATATCATCCAATGTTGCAAAGGCTTCTGGCCTCAGCTGCTGATCATTCTCCTTCTGTCTTTCCGGCTTCTGGATCATGGCCAGCTTTAGCCAGGCTTGTTGCTTGAACCTGCTCCTTTGCTTGGTGCCAGTCTAAAGCACTGGATTTTCTATTTGTCCCATTTTAGTTCTGTAGAGCCCTATAACATATTATGAGGGAAGAAGTACCAGAGAAGCTTCTGGACAGATGCAAATGGTTGATGTAGTGTCAAATATCTGTTAGATGAGAAGACTCTTGGTTTGGATTATTTTTTAGTCCATGATACTAAAGTTTAAAAGGCCCTAACCTGGGTCTTCCCTGGTGGCACAGTGGTTAAGAATCTGCCTGCCAATGCAGGGTACATGGGTTCGAGCCCTGGTCCAGGAAGATCCCACATGCCACGGAGCATCTAAGCCCGTGCGCCACAACTACTGAGCCTGTGCTCTAGAGCACGTGAGCCACAACTACTGAGCCCACGTGCCACAACTACTGAAGCCTGTGTGCCTAGAGCCCGTGCTCTGCAACAAGAGAAGCCACCGCCATGAGAAGCCCGCGCACCACAACAACGAGTAGCCCCCGCTCGCCACAACTGGAGAAAGACCGCGCCCAGCAACGAAGACCCAACGCAGCCAAAAATAAATAAATAAAATGTATTACCTGTTAAAATATATTAAAAATACAATAAAATAAAAGCCCTTAACCTGCCCTCTTCATTGTACAGATGAATAAAGTACAGCTGAAGGGCTTCCCTGGTGGCGCAGTGGTTGAGAGTCCGCCTGCCGATGCGGGGGGACGGGTTCGTGCCCCGGTCCGGGAGGATCCTGTGTGCCGCGGAGCGGCTGGGCCTGTGAGCCATGGCTGCGGGGCCTGCGTGTCCGGAGCCTGTGCTCCACAACGGGAGAGGCCACAAAAGTGAGAGGCCCAAGTACTGCAAAAAAAAAAAAAAAAAAGTACAGCTGAAGAAGGGTGAAATGATTACTTCAAGATCGCATAGCCAACCGGAGGTAGAGCCAGAACTAAAATGGAGGCCTTCTTACTCCCAGTCAAATGCCATTGTTGGCAGCAAAGAGGCAAAGCTACGGGCATTAACGAAGCTGATCCCAGTGAATGGTGCTCTGTGTGATTTTAGATACTTCAACAAACCTTGTTCAGCTCAACCGATGAGAAACCAAACCCTATGGCATCCTTAGTTTTTCTCTCTGCTTGGCTCCCTAGACCTACCAGTCATGAGTTCCAGATAATTCAAACTCCATTATATTTCTTACATTTACACATTTCCCTCCTACTTCCACAGCAATTGCTGTGGTTCAGGACAGTCATGCAGAAGATACCCTACTGCAAGTTATATGCAGCACACACGCATGCACACGTGCACACACACACACAAATACACATAATCACATATAAAGACTTGGGCGGGTAAGATATCCTAGGAATGAGAAGAAGAGCAGGCCCAGTGTGTATGATTTTTGTCCTTTGTTGTGATTCCCGATGAATTCCATTAGAATGGATCATTTTAAGGGCTGGCACAGGGTCTCTTTAGCCATGTGTATACATGTATATTTGCACATGGGAGGGGAAATTCCCTCCCATGTACAAATATATTTGCTTGCTGTTTTCAAGAGTCTGAATTACTTTCTCTCTTCTTAAGACAAATTACAGAAGAAATACAATCTATTAAGACTTAAAAGGTACACATAACCCAATGATTCCAATAATTTCACTTCTAAAGTGTTCTAGAGAAACAGTCACACATGGACACAAGAAGCTTTGAGCAAAGGTATTCATATCAGCATTGTTTCTGAGAGTGGAACATTGGTGGAATGTCCACCAACAGGAAATGGAATAAACTGTGGCCCATCCATACCATGTGATACAATATAGCAGCCAAACTCAACAAGGTGGCTCTGTATATGTTGACATGAACAAAAATCCCAAAGGCATACTGTTGCCTAAAATGAGCAAGCTGCAGAATAATATATGTTATATACAGTTTTCCAATAATACATGCATATATGTATATAAATGTGGAAAAATCCTTAGACTCATATACATCAAAATGATAGCAGTTATTACCTCCTATTACCTTTGGGAGTGGATGGCAAGATGGGAGACCAAAAGGGGATAAGATAGGGAGCAAGGGGCTTGTTAGGCTTTTGTTATATGGAAAAGCTTTGCATAAAAAATGCATTCATGGGCCTCCCTGGTGGCGCAGTGGTTGAGAGTCCGCCTGCCGATGCAGGGGATACGGGTTCGTGCCCCGGTCTGGGAGGATCCCATATGCCGCGGAGCGGCTGGGCCCGTGAGCCATGGCTGCTGAGCCTGCGCATCCGGAGCCTGTGCTCCGCAACGGGAGAGGCCACAACAGTGAGAGGCCCGCGTACCACAAAAAAAAAAAAAAAAAAAAAAAAAAAAATGCATTCATGTATTATGTAATTTAAATTACATTTTTAAAAGTAATGTATAATTGTTTATCTGCTTCTAACCATATAATACATAAAGTGAAATGTGATACTTCTCCTTTTCTTCTCCGTAATTTATCTCTTCCCCTATTGGTGGACATTTTAGTTGTTTTCTTCTGTTTGTTTAATTTGCTTTTACAAATAGTATTGCAAGGAAAGTGTTTGTTTTTATCCATTCATATTATTATTTCTGTTGTATGGATGTTAAGAACTGTGATCAGGGGATATAACACTTAAAAAACTGATAGATGTTGCCAAAGTGCCCTCCAAAAAGAGCATACTGATTCACAGAACAGTAGTTCTGTGGTAACTCTCTAGTTCGTATTATCAAGGGTGCAAGAATAATAGCTGCTCCCAGACATACTGCGTTGGCCTTAAGGCCAGACAACAGCTGACTTAATTTTCTTCCCCTTGCCTGTTGACCATGTGTAGAACAATCACAGTGCCCGACCACATCAGGCAAACGGTGGAGGAGACTGGGATAGGGTGGGAGGGGAAGGTAGAGGCTGGTAGACCATGAAATTGAGACAGACTAATGACCCACGGGCCACATTAACCCACGGACATGTTTTCTTTGGCCTGTACAAGGTTAGGCTACACAGTGTTTTAAAAAAAATCGGAATCAGTGGCAAGTGTTAAGGGAGCAGTGCTTCATCCCCACTCATGTTGGGATTTCATCTGAAAGGGATTTCACATGATTCTCCATGTGGAGAATCATCAATTCACAGAGCATTCCTGATCTTTCTTTACTCTCTCACTCATTCCCGCCTTGGGAAGTGGAGTGGCTTCTTCTTACCTTCCTCTTTGTTGATTCATCAGAGAGTATGTTTCTGCTTATGACTGGATGGTAACTCTAATTCTGAGGGTCAGTATTAAAAACACCAGTTTCCCTCAGTCCCATTCTCCAACGGAAGCGTGATTTTTTTTTAATTAAAAAATTGTTTTTATTGAAGTATAGTTGATTTACAACGTTGTATTAGTTTCTGGTGTAGAGCAAAGTGATTCAGTTATACATATCCGTATATTTTATATATATATATTCTTTTTCATATTCTTTTCCATTATTGTTTATTACAGGATATTGACTAGAGTTCCCTGTGCTATACAGTAGGTCTTCGTTCCTTATCTATTTTCTATATAGTAGTGTATATCTGCTAATCCCAAACTCCTAATTTATCCCTCCCCTACCCTCTTTCTCCTTTGGTGACTATAAGTTTGTTTTCTATGTCTGTAAGTCTGTTTCTGTTTTGTAAATAAATTCATTTGTATCATATTTTAGATTTCACATATAAGTGATATCATATGGTATTTGTCTTTCTCAGAAAGGTGATACTTTAAAAAAATTTTTTCTATATAGTAGTGTATATCTGCTACTTCCAATCTCCCAATTCATCCCACCACCCTCCCCCTACTTTCCCCCCTTGGTGTCCATATGTTTGTTCTCTACATCTGTGTCTCTATTCCTGCCTTGCAAACCGGTTCCTCTGTACCATTTTTCTGGATTCCACATATATGCGTTAATATACGATATTTGTTTTTCTCAGAAAGCTGATACTTCAATTTTAACCTGTCTTTCTCCTTGCCTCTTAATTTGTTCAGAACTCAGGAAGGGAAGAGGTGTACTATTTATGAGACCCTCTAGGTCCAAACACCAATGCTGAAAAGTACTGAGGTTTTGAAATTGAGACTTCACACCATATTTCTGAATTTCTTGCAAAACTGGAAGATTAGGGAACCCTGAGACCTTGTTTCTAAATGTTCATAATGGCTGGAGCTAAGATGTAGCCTCCCTCTGAAGGGGCATGTGCTGTCTAACACGTCACAGTCCTCAATATTCCCTATTGCTTTTCTGATACTTAAACTGAGTCACTGACATTCAGTGTCATGTGATAATTGAGTTGTACTAAATAAAATGACCACCCAAAGATATCCACATCCTAATCCTCAGAACGTGTAAATATGTTACATGGCGAAAAGACTTTGCAGGTGTGATTAGGTTAAAGATCTTGGGATGGGAGATCATCCTGGGTGGGCCCAATGTAATCACAAGGGTCCTAATAAAGGGAAGGATAGAGGCAGGAGGCTCAGAGTCAAAGGAGGAGATGACAGAAGCAGAGGTCAAAGAGGAGAGAGATTTGAAATTGCTACATTTCTGGCTTTGAAGATGGAACCACTAACCAAGAAATGTAGGTAACCTCTAGAAGCTAGAAAAGGCAAGAAAATGAATGCTCACCTAGAGCCTCCAGGAGGAATGCAGCCCTGCTTAAACTTTGACATTAGTCCAGTAAGACTGTTGTGGACTTTTGACCTCTAACTCTTACTGTAAGAGACTAAATTCATGTTGTTTCACGCCACCAAGTTTAAGCAGCAATAGAAAACTAATACAAAAGTTAACAAGAAAGTAAAGTATTTCTTTTTTTTTTAATTGAAGTGTAGTTGATTTACAATGTTGTGTTCATTTCTGCTGTACAGCAAAGTGACTCAGTTATGCATTTATACACAGTCTCTATTCTTTTCCATTACGGTTTATCCCAGGATACTGAATATAGTTTCCTGTGCTATACAGTAGGATCTTGTTGTTTATCCACTCTGTATGTAATAGTTTGCATCTGTTAACCCCGAACTCCCACTCTATCCCTCCCCCACCACCCCTCCCCCTTGGCAACCACAAGTCTGTTCTCTATGTCTGTGAGTCCATTTCTGTTTCGTAGATAGGCTCATTTGTGCCATATTTTAGATTCCACATATGAGTGATATCATATGGTATTTGTCTTTCTCTTTCTGACTTGAAAGTAAAGTATTGCTTATATCCATATCTATCCCAAGCAGAAAAACAGAAACTAGATCAAGATGACTATCTATTTCAGTAATTACGTGAGAGGATTTCTTTGTGGGAGTGTCGTGGGCATTGTTGATTACTTACCAGAATCCAATAGTCACCTCACCTTTCATACCATATGACCCAGCAATTACATTCCTAGGCATATACCCGAGAGAGATGAAAACATATGTCCACATAGAAACTTGTTCACAAATGTTCATAGCAGCATTTTTCAGAATAGTGAAAAATGAGAAATAATCCAAATGTCCATTGACTGATAAACAGATAAATAACTATAAAAAGTACCCTGATTTTTACTGAAATAGTTAGTCCTCTTCCATATCTCTGATATACTTTAGGGAAAACTAACACTTCTTTGGTCTAAGTGTAATTCTCTCCTTGCTACAATGAATCATTCAGAAGCTCAAATTTAAGAGAGTCAAGGCATAGGATTTTCCAGATTAAGAGATCATCTCATTACAGAAGAGCTTGGCTGTTCTGGCAACTCACTTTTTCTCTTTTATTATGTCTCTATCCAGTGGTATATCATGAGCAATGGTGGGAGTGGTCTTCCCTGGGTGCAAGCAATAAGAGGGCACATTGTAGAGAATTTATAGACAATAAAACCGACCAAAAGTTGATCTGCTTTTTTATGTTCTTTTATATGAAATTGTCTTTAGTCCATCTTCATTTTTTTTTAATTTATTTATTTTTATTTTATTTATTTTTGGCTGCATTGGGTCTTCGTTGCTGCGTGCGGGCTTTCTCTAGTTACAGCGAGCGGGAGCTACTCTTGTTGCGGTGCACAGGCTTCTCATTGCAGTGGCTTCTCTTTGTTGCGGAGCATGGGCGCTAGGTGCGTGGGCTTCAGTAGTTGCAGCACGTGGGCTCAGTAGTTGTGGCCTGCGGCCTCAGTAGTTGTGGCTCGTGGGCTCTACAGTTGTGGCACACGGGCTTAGCTGCTCGGCGGCATGTGGGATCTTCCTGGATCAGGGCTCAAACCCATGTCCCCTGCATTGGCAGGCAGATTCTTAACCACTACGCCACTAGGGAAGCCCCCATCTTCATTTTTTTTTTTTTTTTTTTGCGGTATGTGGGCCTCTCATTGTTGTGGCCTCTCCCGTTGCGAAGCACAGGCTCCAGACGCGCAGGCTCAGCAGCCATGGCTCACGGGCCCAGCCACTCCGCGGCATGTGGGATCTTCCCAGACCGGGGCACGAACCCGTGTCCCCTGCATCGGCAGGCGGACTCTCAACCACTGCGCCACCAGGGAAGCCCTTCATTTTTTAATTGTAAGTTTTATTGATATCATTATAAATTCACATACAGTCATAAGAAATAGTAGAGATAAATCTCCTGTATCCTTTTCCCAATTTCCCCCAATGGAAACATTGTCCAAACCTCTACTGCAATATCACAACTAGGATACTGACATTGATAAATCCACCCACCTTATTCAGATTTTCCCAATTTTACTTGTACTCGTTTGTGTGTATTTAGTTCTACCCAATTTTATAATGTGTAAGTTTGTGTATCTACCACCAAAGCCAAGATACTGAACAGTTCCAATACCACAAGGATTCTTCATGTCGGCTTTTTATAACCACACCCCCCTCCCTCCTGCCCCCTTCCCTCCTTGCCCCTCCACTATCTCCAACCTCATTTTTTAAACTTTTGTTTTAAACATGTCATATAAATGGAATCATACAGTATTCTTTTAGGATTGGCTTTTTCACTCAGCGTAATTCTCTGGAGAGTCATACAACTTCTTGTGTGTGTGTGTTTTCTGAGTAGTAGTCCACGTATGTACCACAGTTTGTTAAACCATTCATCCACTGATGGTCAAAGTGGTTTCTAGTTTTTTGCTATTACTAGTAACACTGCTATGAATGTTTGTGTACAGGTTTTTGTTCTGTTTTTTATCACCCTATGCTGGTGATTCTAAGCCATCTACCAGACCATTCCCATCAACCAGCTCCCTGCCTAAACACCACTCTCTCTGCCACATTTGCTGCTGACACCATTCTCAACACTGCTGCTGGTGTCGCTGGTACTGGAAGTTTGGTCTGTCTTCTCTGGATTGGAGGGTGGTAGCGAGAGGAGAGGGCAGCTGTGATGACAGTTCTGCTAATAAGAAAACTTGGATGAGTCCTTGACGAGACTTCTGCTTTTCTTTTCATCTGCCCCTGTTTTCTCCTATTGAATAATGCTCTCCTTATTTTCTGATCCAAAATTCAGGGAGAACTATCAACACTTTGCTTGGCTTAATGTATCCCAGCCACCTTATGGATTAAAAACCAATCTATGGATAAACCATCATTGGGTCAGGTGCTCATGCCTAGCGCAATATGTAGCCATTCCTGGGTAAAGAACATCTACTTCCCCAAACTATGGGGCAGAGTCATTTCATCTATGGGCTGTGCAGTTTCGTGTGTGTGTGTGTGTGTGTGTGTGTGTGTGTGTGTGTGTGTGATTTCTAAGAGGAGGCATTGAATGGGCGACTGCCATGTCCAGTATGCATGGATGATTCTCTGGGTAGGATAGAGTCCATCTTAGCCACAAGAAAAGCAAAAATCAGTAAATAACAAAACGTTAACCTTTTTATAATAACATTCCTTAAACTAAGGTTGTAAAATGAACTCCAAGATAATAAGATATAAAATTATCTGTAAACTTGTGAAAAGTTAGGTGATATACATCAAAAAAGGAATACTTTAGTTTTGGAGAAGTTGATTTGTAGCCCTTCTTTCTTTTAATAAGGAGAGTACAGGTTTGGTTTACTGGTAAGGTCTCTGAGTCCAAGATAATGAAAACATAACATATAAAAGTGCTTTGTGTTCCATTGTTTATAACTGAGAACAACAAAAAGAAAAAAATTCTCAAATTATTAAGGTATAATTTTTTAAGTGGCTAGGAAACACCTCTTACTCTAATACAGGGGTTGTTAAACTATGACCAGCCTGCCACCTGTTTTTGTAAATAAAGTTTTATTGGAACACAGTCATGCCCATTCATTTACATACTGTCTTGGGCTGTTTTCAAACCACAACAGCATACTTGAGTAGTTGCAAAGGCCTATAATGTCTCAGATATTTACTTTTTGGCCCTTTACAGAACAAGTTTGCTTTAATTTAATTATTCAGAGACCACTACTCTAATCCTGATCATTTTGGGCGGTATTCTATATGAGCACTAACCGTGAAAGCCTATGTTAGCTCATGCAGCTTAATCCAAATTCCTAGCCTACAAAATTACAGGTTAAGAAAAGGTCGGTACATGATACAATCTATTAATTTTCACGGAGATTTTCTCCATAAGGCATTATAGGGATGAAAATAACAGAACTTTCATTAAGTAATAATACTGCCTCATGTAAAACTCTGCCCTGAGAAACCCAGACTGAAATATCTCAAGTTAGAAGTGGGCATACATAAAAATATCTAAAAAGACACAGCATTCAGTAAAATAAAAAAGGTTGATTTTGGCATGAAGAAAGTTGAATATACATTACTGGATAAGCCCAGGCATCAAATTCCCTGACCTGGTTAGGCAGAACTGCAAAGAAACTTCCCCATATAGGCTTCACCTTTAAAGCATCCCAGAGTGGGGATAGTTGCCCACGTTTTGTGTCCTATAGGGAAGATACATACCATCCCGGTGATGCTGCGAGTGTCTGTACAAAGTTCCCGCTTCATCTCTGAGATCCTTAGAAACCATTTTGGGAAGAGATACTACTCTTTATGAAGCAGTTAGGGGCCATTTCTAATTAGGCCTGGATTGTCAATATATCCTACATATCCAAGGATGACATGGGGTGACATTGAGTGGGACCACAGTGAGAAATATGGGATTTGCAATTAGACAAGGTGGGCTAGAATCTCCTGGACCACTGAGGTTAATGTATATTGATGGTGGCTATCTAACTCTTGTAAGGGCTGAATGCTTAAGATCCTTTCATAGGGAATTTAGTAAATATGCAAAGGTCAATTTTACTGAATTATTAGACATTGAAACTATAAGCCTCTTTAGCCACAAGTACAGCTCCATCTTCTAGATTATAAAACAAGTTCCTCTTGGGTAGATTGTAGCACATGGAGTGAAATTTTCAATTCATCTCTCAAACTTTGCTTTGGTGTCTGCTATAAAAAAGACCTAGTTCCGGGCTTCCCTGGTGGCGCAGTGGTTGAGAGTCCGCCTGCCGATGCAGGGGACACGGGTTCGTGCCCGGGTTCGTGCCCGGGTCCAGGAAGATCCCACATGCCGCGGAGCCTGCACGTCTGGAGCCTGTGCTCTGCAACGGGAGAGGCCAGAACAGTGAGAGGCCCGCGTACCGCAAAAAAAAAAAAAAGACCTGGTTCCTTTGCTACAAAAAAAATCACAGATTTTTCTCCCACTTTTAAAAAACTGTTATCAAGGATAGACAAGGTTTTTTACTCAAGCTTTAAAAATATAATCCGCAGCATGGTAAGATTACCTTAAAAATGTGATGATGACAGTAGGTGGTGAAAGTGCTTTCAGTGACTCATAATTAAATAACACCCAACGTGGAAAGAAGAGCAAAAAAGTACTTTTTACCACAGAAAATGTAATGAGATGTTGCCATCATTTAGGACTGTATGCAGGTACTTTACAAACATAAAATTATAGCTTTACAAAAATCCGAGTTAGTACTTACATCTGAATACCCTAATTTTACATACTTAAAGTCCTTAATTAAAAACAAAAAAACAGCAACAACTCGATTGCAAGTTGACAAATAGGACAAAATTCCTTGCCAAAAAATAGTTATTAAAAGCTAATAAATAGTTACAGAATATATTTTATACTGCTTTTTAAAATAACTTTTTGTTAAAAGTAATAAAAGGCATAAAATAGGAGCTGTTATTTATGTTGTAATGGTGAACACTGGGTTAGGGTTGCTATTTTAATGGCATTTATTCTGTACAATGTATCTATGTGGTCTGACATTCATTTCTCTTCCTCATTCCTGTTATTTAGAATTTCTTAAAGACAATGCCATTTCTTTAACTATTCAGTGAACATCCAGAAGCAAACGTACAGTGCAGGAAGATAATCTTTATTACATTGTAACTAGAAACAGAGCAGATAGCAAGTTCACGAGGTATTTCTGATTATTATTCTTTTAAAATCAGGCTTCAGTAACAATAATCAAAAGCAAGCCTTAACTGCACAGATGTATTTTGGTCACTATTATAATCTTCAAGGCACAAAAGCCAGCAGCGTAAACTAACATAAAGGTAATGACTAATAAATTTTGACGTGCCCAAGATGTAGATCACTGCATTAAACTCTATCCTTGTATTTTCTTCATCTTCTTCTTACACACTGAACAATTATTGTTACTCAGCAAAATATCAAACATGCACATAGTATTCCTAGAAGAATACTATCTTAATATTGTCAACACTAAGCTTTTCTTTCCCCCCAGAATTCAATGAATCATGGTTCCACTCCCTATATGTATTAGTGGTAATATGCAAAATTGATTTTGTTTTCAAGGTTAAATAGCAAATTGACTTCGCATTTGGTGGCCAGCTGTGTACCCTAATTTTTCATCTTTTATTTTCTTAATAAATTTCACTATATTTCATAAGCCCTGAGATATTCAATAACCTGCTAATGATTGTGTACGTTTAATTTACACTTTACTCCACTCAATTTGAACCTCACATAATAAGTATTCAAAATTATTTACAGATGATTGTAACTAAAGCAATGACAAAATTTACTACTTGTATATTATACTGCTAATAAGGCCTTTAACTAAGAGTTGCATATTTTATGCATTTTTTTGCTTGTTAGGAGCAATTCTTAAAATTACATCTATAATTCTGTCAGCAATAAGTGCTTTTCGTTTGCTTACTTCTACCTGGATAACCAGATTCACTTTTTTCCTCTCTTGTAAAACAACTCTTTTTTTTTCCTTCCCAAACATAAATGTTGGTTGTCCAACTGAATAGGTACCAAAAGAAACTTAGAATTTGAACAGCATATTGATAACTATAATTAGCAGAGAAAGAGCTCATAACAGACATTCAGTAAATGTTTGTAACACATGGAATGAATGAACTGTAAGGCAGCTGTTAGAGTCATATACTTTTCATCATACACTGTAACTAATTTTGTTTACCTAGGAAATTCAGGTTACATGATTTAATCCGCCCTCAAATGTAAATAAGAATTTGAAATTTAAAAAGCTGATTTAAGGGAATTCCCTGGCGGTCCAGTGGTTAGGACTCCGCACTTTCACTGCCGAGGGCGCGAGTTTAATCCCTGGTCAGGGAACTAAGAACCCACAAGCTGTGTGGCACAGCCAAAAAAAAAAAAAAAAAAAAAAAGAATGGAATTACTTTCCACTAAATCATATGTACAACTAAGAAGGAGAAATAAAAAACTAAGAAGTGTTAACTAATTATTATCATTTTCTCCACATTTATCCTTGCAGTATTTTTGATCATATATTTATCCCTGTTAACTTTTCTAGCTGAAAGAGAATTTAATTATCTGAATGGTTTTCCCCGTCTCCTTAGGTACATATTATTAGTGAAAAGCCGGTATAAATAAATATAAGATTGTATTTTCATGTCATGCCATATTTCTGCATTTGTTTTTTGCTAATGTTGAGGTTTTCCTATTTAAATGATGCTGTATGGAATATGAGATAATCTGCCTACTTCCTATGAGATTGCTTGCTTGCACTATTCAGTTTTTGTTGATAGCTTTGAAGCATATTGCACACTTGTCATCTAGCACACGAATAAGTAACTGTTACTCTTTTTAGAAAGGATACAGTGACAAATTCTTGTTAATGGTTTTGGCCGAACATTTTTAGCCTGTTACAGGACAATAGCAATGGCAAAGACATTGACAATACAGTTCATGGTTCGGTTTTCCCATCTTACAGTACAGGTTCCTGAAAACACACAACAAAAGGACTTTGAAATGCCAGCAAAGCATCAGAATTACCAGGAAATATATATATATATATATACACATTTTTCATAGGTTTTAATATCATATTTCCTGCAATCTGTTAAATCTTCATATTTCCTATTTGTCTGATGGCATACTTGTCACTAGGTACAAAGCAATTCTGTTGATAAAGTCTTGTGGGAATTTAATTAGAGATAAATAAGGATTCGATAACAAGTACACTATTTGACTTTGCTAGAAGTTGGATTTTGTTTGAATCAGTTTAAAGTCTCTTACCATCAGATGTGGTGTCCCAAAAACACGAGCTGGCTGTGTGAAAGCCATATGCACTCCTCTGGACCACCGCACAGGTCACTAAAAATAAAGTTGCACAGTAAGAACACTTACAAACGAAGGAAAACATATCTAAGTGTTTGAGTTCGGAGCTCTAAAAGCTATAAAAATAACAGAAGACAAAGCATTCAGCGAATGGATTGAAAAAAATAAGTCTCTCATCTTGATTATTTACCAGCACGATTCTGACCCCACTGGGTCCAGTCTGTTTGCTGCCCAACGCCATAACCAATGGTGACTGTACTGCAGGAAAAATCTGGTAGCAATTATGTGCCTTGTCCCATGGGCATAATTCAGACACAAAAACAAAGAAAATATTCCACTTTACAAGTAGTCTGGCACTTCACAGTCCTACACGTAAGGAGGCGTAGCACTAACGAAAGGAAGACAGTAGGGCTGAGGGAATTTCACTGAAGATAACCGATGCAAATGTAAAAGATGATGCTACCAAGACAAGTAGATGGTTGGCAGGAGCGCACACTGCTTTTGAGTTGTGAAAGATCTCCATCTTTTAGGTATTTTCACAGATTATTTTTGTGATGAATAAGTCAGAAGTCCTTCACCCCCTATTAGTATCAAACTTGCGTGTCTATCATTCATTTACATTCTGTAAATTCAGAGAAAAACCACAGGAACAAAGGTGAGTAAACTAGTGAGGAAGGACACTGATACTTACCAATATACTTATAAGCTTTTCCCAACTTAACCAGATGTGCTAAGGATTGTTCCACTATGCTTGCGGTCCATTGGTTGATGTTGTTATGATTATAATCTTCACCTCCCAAGACTCCATCTATACACTAAAAGGGCAGAGGACAATTAAACAAAGTATACACATATCACAGCAAAAAATTTATTCAAAACATAAAATACACTTATAACCTAATAAAACATCTTACAAGATATGCATCTGTTAAGTATTTATTATGCATCATCTCTAACTGTTGTAGAATTTTCAAAGCATTTCCGCATGCATTATCTCACTCTATGAGATATTACAGGCCATATAAAGATAAATGTGACGTGGCCTCTGCTGTAAAGAACTTAACAGTCTAGCAGAGAAGCTAATAAAAGAACTCTATAATACAAGGAAGACTAATCAAGGGTGGTAAGTCATGTCATAAAAGGATTATGGGGGGGTGGAGATTTTAAAAGGGTGATATCAATTGGTTAAAGAATGGCTTTGAAACAGCTCGGCTTTGAACTAGGTTTCAGATGCTAGAAATAAAGGATGAGACCAATTAAAAAATATATTTCTCATGTACAATAATTATATCCTATTTCATATTATGTAACTGCTTAGCTATCAAACAACAAGCACACCTGCCACTAAAAGTAAATCATCAACAGACGCTAGTTTTTAGGCACTCTAGAAAGAGAAAGTTAATTTTCCACGGTGTTTACTTGCATCCACTTCTGATACTTGATTAAGAGCACCGGTTTACTATTACAGTCTTAGGTTTTAAGGTCACCTCAGCCACCCCTGTGTGACCTTCTACAAGTGACTTAATCTCTTGAAACCCCTATTTTCCTAATCTTTAAAGTAGGGATAACAGCCTCATCAAGTTGTTGTGAGGAGGGGGGTGAGATAAGGAAAGCCATGTGCTCAAACACACTGACTGCCACAGAGTAAACACATTAGTAATGACAGATATTATTACATCATTATAATTATTGCTGCTGTTATTTTATTCTTTCCAGTTTTATTGAGATATAATTGACATACAACATTGTGTCAGTTTAAGGTGTACAATGTGATGATTTGACACGTTATACTGTGAAATGATTGCCACAATAAGGTTAGTTAACACATTCACTTCCTCACATACTTACCTTTTGTTTGTGTGTGTGTGTGTGTGTGTGTATTGAGAACATTTAAGATCTACTTTCAGCAACCTTCAAGTATACAATACAGTACTGTTAACTATAATTACCATGGTGTATATTAGATCCTCAGAACTTACTCATCTTATAACTATAAGTTTGTACCCTTTGACCGACATTTTCCCCACCCCATGGCAACCACCATTCTACTCTGTTTCTATGAGTTTGGATTTTTTAGATTCCACATATTAGTCCGATCATACAGTATTTGTCTTTCTCTGACCTATTTTGCTGCTATTATTTTTTTATTCAAGTGATAGAGCCTGGAGAATAAAGCACTCATTCAATTCATTTATAGAATCCAGCTTAGTAAGACAGACGCACGTGTGCAGCTTTCATTTACTACAACTGGCCTATAGTAGAGACACTAATTAATATGGAATCTTAAGCTGGATGGTATAAACTCTTCACTAATCATAAAAGCAAAAAGAGAAATTAAATTTAGAGTGGTTGAAGAAAGTAACAACGTGGCTCAAATTACTCTCCTAGAATGTAACATGAAGAGTTAGGAGGGTCAGTGGCTCAAGGGTCACAAGGACAAATATTTAATCCTGACTTTACCATTCCCAAGCTGATGGCCTTTGGGAAACCTCTTCCTCTCCCTAGACTGCTGTACCTTAATGGGAAACTACAAGCCCTTGTTTACTTTCAGGTTATCTAATAGGACCGCTTCAAGTTCTGCTCCAAACAACAGAAATATCAGGGGCCTGTGGATGCCACTGTAAATAGCCCTGCTAATTACTATTAATTAACACTTAGCCTTCTTCATTACCACTTAACCAGGAGGCCCACTAGATAATGAGGTCCTTAACCTGCTCTGTATTCCCAGGGCCAGACTCAGAACTCGGGCATGCAGCAGGCACTCAATACATGTTTGTTGTTGAAGTAATACTGGCTTTGATATATTCTCTGGGCATCCTGAATCAAATATACTTTAGATTAAGCTCCAAGTTAATTCCATTTGTAACTCACTTTTTATATGAAAATTTGTGGGCAAATTCTATTACTGACAATAAATAAAGCATATGCATATGACCAATAAGTGAGTGGCTCTAAGACTTCAGCAAGAAATATATATTAGCATAGGGGCTCAGAGGAAGGACTCTAAGAAAATAAGGAGATCAGCAAAAGATAAGAAAAACAGAAATGCCTGCTGAAACTGTATAAGCATCGGGGAAGTGCTGAAATGTTTTCAAATAGCGCTCGCTCGCTCCCTCCCTCCCTCCCTCCCTCCCTCTCCCCCTCTCACCTTTAGGATGCCTCAATGGCAAAGACAGTTGGCTCATGGGAAGAGAGGGGGAGGGAAGAGGATACACAGGTACCTGAAAGCCAGCTGTGGCAAACCTGAGATGTCTTTCGTCGAGTCTCATATTTTATATGAAAATTTCAAATGAAGCTTGCTTTTGACTCCATAGTGTATCAGTTTGTTTTCATTTGAAAATGGTGTTAAATTATTTATATTACTTAACTCCCTCTTGCAAGTATGGAAGTAAAAGTGATGCTCTAAAATGCACCCAGTGGGGACTTCCCTGGTGGTCCAGCGGTTGAGAATCCATCTTGCAGTGCAGGCGACACCGGTTCGATCCCTGGTCGGGGAACTAAGATCCCACATGCCACGGGGCAACTAAGTCCGCGCGCCGCAATGAAAGATCCCACGTGCCGCAACTAAGACCCTACGCAGCCTAAATAGATAAATAATTTTTTTAGAATAAAAAAAATGCACCCAGTGGCTTCTAGGACCTCCTAGCCACCACTCAATATGGGTATCTCATTTTAAGAAGCATGGTTCTTTTAACTGAACAAACCATCAAAGTAACCCATGCACGTGGGTTTAAAAAGCCAACAGAACAGAAGAGCTTACAATGAAAAATAAGAATCCCCTCCCCACCCTTTCCCATCCCCAGCCCCCTTCCACAGAAGAAACACTTTTAGGGTACAACTGTTTTTTTATCTCTTAAGGGTCACTCACATATCTAAATAATGTTTATATCACTATTTCTTGATTTATGAATTATAGACAACACCCCTAGAGCTCCTGCTATGACAGATGAAAATTTAGTTCCCTAGGACCACCTGCCACCTCCTGCCCCCCTCCCCACGTCCCTCAATGTAATGAGTTTGCTATTTTTACTTCAATATATTTACAGTATTAGGAGCATGTTTCTTTTCTACTCCGGATGTTTCCTTTCACGCAGAGGATTTTTTCCTTATCATCCCTGGCCTCTCGTCCCACCTGTTATTATTCCTCCCCATGGAGGTGGAGTGAGTTACTGGTTGGTACCCTTCTCATCTGGGAGAGCCAATCTCCCAAATGCCTTGGACTTGGCTATTTGGTTTCTCCTTCCCTCTTCACCCAGACCAACGAAAGGCACCAGCCTGGTTGAGTGTTTCTCTCTGCTGACTCTAACTTTCCCTTGGATGCCTCTTCCAAGGTCTGAACTGAACCGGTAGGGAGTTAGCAAAACAAGCTCCAATCTCCAACTCAGTTTTTATCAATAATAAAGGTGATATTTGGTTCTCTTTCTACTAACTCTTTGGTCTTTTCATATGGTTCGTAATGTGGGTAAAGAAGAAGGTACTATTTAAAAGATTCCTCCAATACCCCAGCATCCTTTGCTTCATGTTCCATCCACCAAGGCCAGTCTCTCTTGACTTTCCACTTTGAGGCTGTTATCACTCCTGCCCTCCCATGACCTCCATCCCTTCTTCCACCACCCCCCTCCGTTGCTCTCATTTGTGCTTTTGCATTGTCAAGGTATCGAAAACATTTGCATTTTGTTTTAATAATGATATATTCCTGGCTACAAAGTTCTAATACATGATTTTGAACTATTAATATATGGCGGGATTTTCAGGTGCCTATCCAGCTCTCTCAGACCTCAGGTTGATCCTAGTTTTACAAGGCCAGCCCTGGGTGAGTTCCGGGTGAGCTCATGCCCTAAGCATTCAGGCAGGTAAGGCATCGTCTCAGGACTGAGACGGTGCTCAGTGCCCAGAGGGCAAGCCAATCCAGCCAAGCCTAAAGGTAGTTGGGGCCTGCTGCTAGGACACAGGCCGCAACAGCCATGCCCACAATACAAGCCTACCTTCCGGGCCAGCTTATTTTTTTCTAGGATTTGGCACAGTTAAAAATGACTCAGGACTATTAAAAGTGTTCATAAATACCTTACCCACAGTTAGTCTGTATGTGATACCACTAGAATAATTAAAGTTCCTCTGCCAGCACTAAGTCCCAAAGAGAACTTCTTGTCTATTTGCCTAACACGAGGACCAGATATCATATTTCAAATATTTTTCTGAAGAATTTGATTTACCGTCATATCAGTGTCTAAAAGATATTAAAAGATATTAAGTGATTACTTTTCCAATCTTTGTGTGTGTGTGTGCGCGGCCGTGCCATGTGGCATGCAGGATCTTAGTTCCCCGACCAGGGATCAAACCTGTGCCCCCTGCATTGGGAGTGCAGAGTCTTAACCACTGGAAGTCCCTATTTTTCCAGTTATATTGGGCTAAAAAAAAGCATACAATAACCAAAGCAGATATTACTAGGGTCTTTTATTTACTTGAGATATATATATATATATACATACACACACATATATATAATATATATATGTACACACACATATATATGTATGTATATACTATAATTATATGTTTATTATACTATACATATAACCTACCTGTATACTTTTAGGGCATTAACATTTAAAATAATATTTGGCCCCACTGGAATAAAAGTTCTTTTATTCAAAAGACAGAGAATCAGTTTTAGAAAACAGCAAACCAGTTTTCTAGATCAATATTTAAATATCCCTTTCAGGGTAAGCCCCAAGATGCCTGACAGCATCCAACACAACAAACATAGAAGCACCCCTATAAAGAATTAGTGAATAAATATGAAAAATCTTGCTTTAATACTAAGGTTTCTAACTTTGTGCCGAAAGTCAAAACACAGCTTTTTAAAATTTCAACCAATGCATCAATCTTCAAGATGAACAAGATATGTAACTCACCTCTTTAACGATATTGTGGGCTTCCTCAGCATTGAAGCCGACCTAAAGATGGAAAACAAAAGATAAAGCTGTTTTCAACACAGACTTCCTTTTCCTGGTAGCTATGATGCTACACAGAATAACCTAGGCTGGCCTAGACAGGTTTTAGTGACAGGAGACCACAGTGAAAAGGGGCATTAAGTCTACTGAGGCTACTAATCCCACCTTGATCATCTTGAAAATTGCAAAATGCTTTCCCCACCTACCTCCATGGAGATTCTGATTGATTAGTTCTGAGGCAGAGCCTGGGCAACTATGTTTTTTTAAGAAGTGCTTTACTCATATAACACTACTATATATAAAACAGATAATCAACAGGGACCTACTGTATAGCACAGGGAATTCTACTCAATACTCTGTAATAACCTACATGGGACAAGAATCTGAAAAAGAATAGATACTTGTATATGTATAACTGAATCACTTTGCTGTACACCTGAAACTAACACAACACTGTAAATCAACTATACTCCAATATAAAATTTAAAAATTTTAAATAGATATGGACAGCACAAGAAAAAAGAAGTGCTTTACTGGTGATTTTGATGAACACCAGAGATTGAGGATCATTGGATTGTAAAGCTCAGGAAATAGGAGGTGGGTATAAGGATGTGTTATCAGTACACAGGAAATAGTTGCCGCTAAGTGAGAATGAGGGGGAGTGAGAAAAGAATGCTGAATAGATAAGTTTCAAGTTTGTTTTTAACTTATGCTGGGCAAAAATGTGGCTTTTCTGAGTTAAAGGTTATGAAAATACTTGATCATTCCAAATTAATGTCACTTTATAACATATAAATAATATGTTAGACCTATAATCTATATAGACCTATAATATAACAGGTCTGGCAACTTAGTCTTTCCTGTGGAGTGGCTTGATACAATCTTGAGTTAAAAGCAACCATTAATGACAAGGAAATGTCCTAGAGTCAAGAACTAGGCTACCTGATAAGATTGCAATCTAAACCAAAGCACTTCAGGTAGTACATGATTTGTTTCCATAGAGACGTTTTTAGGTGCTCTGTGACATCAGCATGTTTGTAAATCCCACTATACAACAAAACAGTTCAAAAACCAAGTAAATTCTGAAAATAAGTATCATCTTGAGTACAGATTTAAAATATTTTCAACTCATTTAATTACACCAGATAATTCCCCGACAACAAAGGAACAAAAATACCCTAAATAATCAGAAATATCACGAAAACAGGTGTCACAACTGCCCCTATTAAAATGGTCATTTTACCTTCAAATAAGGTCCTTATCTATTTTCAAAAGTGGTCTACAAATTAAATGGGATGTCCATTCCGCTTCAATTTGGAAGGTCACCCGATAATCAGGTTGTCCTGGGTGGCCATGGTAACACATGTAATTTTATTTCTTTTTAAATATAGGTATTTAGGGGGTACTGCAGTACAGAACCTCTTAGGAGTCAGCAGACTAGTGCTTCTTGAGGGTGAAATTGGTTGTGCTTCAATTTCTAAAATAAGAACACTTTACCACTAACCTTAAAGTGTGTATGCCACCTGCAGCATAGAAGTAATGAATTTAAATGTGGTCTTAGCTTCTGCAGAAGCCCACATCCTAAAGATGAATGGTCCAGAAGCCCCTTTCAGGGGTCTAATGATACACCATTTTATGCTGCACCTCCACCACGTGCCTGCCTACTTTTATTTCACCGCACCATTCACCTGTGGCTACCACTGGACAGAAGATGTCTTTGTTTATACTGCCCTGTCACAGGTTATCCTGGGATCCAACAGGCCTCATCCTCATCGTGGTTAAAGTGAAGCCAGAGTTGTAGTTGTGTAATCAGAGGTCTGGGTTCAAATGGAGCATCTGTCATTCCTGGCAGTTCTAACTTGGGGCAAGTCACTTAGCCGCCATGAAAGTCAGAGTCCCCCATCAGTAACAGGAAGATGACAGATGACATCACGGGATTCTGGTGAGGTTTCGGGAAGCCTGAGTCAGTAAGCAAAGGCTCCTTAATCCATAAGGCGCCTCCTTCCAAACCACCCAGACGAGAGTGCCCGGGAGCGGGACCGGCTCTGCCACCAGGGCCTCGCTTGGCGGGGATGCGGCACCTGCTTTGGGGACTCCAAGGGGCGGAGGAAGCAGCCGGGAAGACCGGCTCCTGAGGCCCGCCCTGCAGACCGGCGGCTCCCTCCACCCCATCCCTACCCCACGCACCCCGAGTCAGGCCTTCCACCCCTCGGCCCCGACCCCACTGCCAGCCCCCTGTGCTCCCAGCAGCCCCTGCCACCCCGACTCTCAGCCCACCCTCAGGGCCTCGGGGTGGGGAGCCGAGGATGGGCGGGGCGGATCCCGGGCCCCGAGGAGAGGATCCGGGCTCGGAGGACGCCGCACCCCAACTCTCGTGGCCGTCGGGTGCCGGGAGACCACCCGGCCAAGACTAAGCGCCGAGGCGGACGGGGGTCGCTCGCGGGCGGTGAAGGGGCGGTACCTCGTCGCAGGGGCGATGGTACTCCTCCATCGTGGCGCCAGCTCTCCTAGGGGGCTGAGGGATGGGCAGGTCTAGCTACGCGGCCGCGTACTGGCCCCGGGGAGGCCCCGCCCCCCGGTTATGACCCGGGGCGTTCCCCACGCAGGCCCCGCCTTTGCGTCACAGTGTTACCACCTTCCCGGCACCCCCGCCTCCCGGACTCCCATCCCACCCTCCCGCAGGATTCCTGCGACTGGAAGTGTCTCTCTGTTACCTCCAACCTTTCTGGAAACCAGGGTTGGGTGTTAAAGAGCTGGGATTTGTGCCGGTGTGGATCAGATGGGGTGACCTAGTGTCAGTCCGTCTAAACTCTGCAGTATTTATGAGTGCCCACTGCCATGGTTATTTGCACATATTCGTGCATCATCATCCAGCAAATAAGTGTAGTGAATGCAATGGTGAGCAAGCTGCTTTGATTTGTCTTCTTACTAGCTATGTCACTTGGAAAAATTAACCTCCCACAGCCTCAGTTTTCTCCTATGAAAACAAAATTACACCTATTTCATGGCTGGTTGTGAGGATCAAATGAGATGCTGTATGTACTACAACTCCTGAAGCAGATGCTCTTACACCCCTCCTCCTCCATGACTATGTAAAAAAACCCAAAAAACAAAAGAACTTTAATTTGTAGGAGAGAAGGTACAAATATACTAAATCAAATTATAAATATTAGCAGAACAATGGTTACTTTTATTTAAAAATTACGAAGTTTCAGATAATCCTAAGGATTTTCTCATTTAAATACATGAGAACCCAGCAGGTTTGGTTCTGTTACCATCATCCCATCTTTCAAGATGAAACTGAGGTACAGAGAGTTTAAGTAATTTGCCAAAGATCATGTATCCAGTAAGTAGTAGAAGAAGAATTTAAAGTCAAGGAGGCTGATAGCAGCTAGCAGCACCCAAGTTCTTAATCTCTGTATTAGTTTCCTATTGCTGTTGTAACAAATTATCATAAATTTAGTGGCTTAAAGCAGCACAAATTTATTGTTTTACAGTACTAGAGGTCAGAAATCTAAAATGAGTCTGCAGGACTACGTTCCCTTTGGAGGCTCGAGAAGAGAATCCATTTCCTTGCCTTTTCCAGTTTCTAGAAGCTGCCTACCTTTCAATGGCACAAGTGTCAAACAGTTTGGGGACCATGCTTTAAAACCACCATAGCTTTATTAGTTAGTATCCTGGTTGCAAGTAACAGAAGATTCAAGTACGATGAGCTGAAATACTAAGGACATTTGTTTTCTGGCATAGCCAGAAATACAGAGGTAGAGATGTTCTACGTTGGTTCAGTTGCTCAACAACTTTTTGGAGTCTCTGTGCTTTCCTTCTTTCCATTCTACTATCCTCAGCATATCAGCAATATTTAGTCATGGCCACACGTGGCTGCAGCAGTTCTGGTATCACAAGGAATGAAGGTATCACATCCAATGAAGAAAATGGACATTGACTTGGGTTGATCAATTTATTTTAGGAAGGCAAATCTTTACTTGAAATCCCGTGGAGTCTTCTCCTGAGGTCCCTCCCATTTGCCAACATTCAGTCATGTGACTCCTCCCTTGGCAAAACCTATGGGAAAACACATGTTTGGTATTTTCACCTTCTATGGTGAAAAATGAGTGCTACTGGAAAGGAAAAAGGGATGTGAAATAATTGTTGTTAGGAAAGTCCTTACCAACTATTTTCATGCTGTGGTCCATATATAAAAGATAGTAATAGTTGCATGATACATTGGGGTGAACTAGAGGGGCTTTGGGGTATTTTTATGGTGTTTGATTAAAAAATATTTTCTTTAAGTTATATAATTGTAAGGAAAAAATAAAATGAAAAAGGTGTTAAAAATTTAATTTGTAAAAACTTCCAAATGAAATCTTTCAAATATTTTAATGAGACCCTCAATCTTGCTTTCATGAATAATATTTTATATCTGGATTTATGCTTAAAATAGCTATATGCAATTTCTGTTTGAGAGATTTTAATAATTATTTTTCCTCCAAATCTTAATAGATTCTATTGTTGAGAAGTGTTCTTCATAGAAGTAACTGATAAAACATTTAGACACATTTTATAAACCATTCAAATTATATTTAAAGGCTTCTGTAATGGTGGTCTAAGTAATTAGAACTAACCCTTTCACTGCCAATTAGGAAGGTTGTGCAAAATATAATAAGCATTTGCTCAAAGGAATTGGAGTTTTGATAATATGGGGAAGAATTATGCATCTAAGACCTGGAGAAGCATGCAACCTAGAAGCACGAGCAAAGCATTTGGGACAAATATTTTCCCCCTGTGGGGTAGAAGATGCAAAGCCTTTTGCTTATGAGCCAAGAGGTAAAATAATCAGATTCCATGCCCTGCCAAGGAGGAGATCTTTGGTAACAATCATATTTTGGGTTGAGAATCCAAGGATTACACCCTAGGAAAAGGTGTCAAACAATAAAACTTGATCTTGCAGGCACTGAAGCTCAGTTTTAAATCACTTCAATTCCTGAAATTGAATTAAGGCGATGTGGCATTGCTAATGCCTCTAGCCAACTTCCAGAAGCAAATGTAAATTCTTTCTGGAGGAAGAAAACATCATCCTAGGCCTCAAATTAGATACATAATTGTCCACGTATATCATCGGATGCACAATAAAATATAACTAGGCACATACAGAGACAAAACAACATTATCCTAAATCAACAGACA
Source organism: Hyperoodon ampullatus (assembly GCF_949752795.1). NCBI lineage: Eukaryota > Metazoa > Chordata > Mammalia > Artiodactyla > Ziphiidae > Hyperoodon > Hyperoodon ampullatus. The sequence goes on from NC_136913.1 coordinate 34,991,768, forward strand.
ATGGGAACAACTCAACAAGGGATCTAGATGGTAGAATTATCAGAATAGGCCTTAAAATGTATGTGCTTAATGTATTTGAGATAATATTAAGAATTTCCTCAAAGAACTGGAAAGTATGAAAAATATCCAAATGGAATTTCTAGAAGTGCGAAACACAATAACCAAGATTGAAAATTTAAAGGATGGGTTCTATAGTAGTTTAGACAAAGCTGAAGATTTAATTAGTGAAATTTTAAAAACAGGTCACCAGAAAATATTCAGAATGGGGCATAAATGAATATAAAATATGTAAGAAATCATAGAGGCAAAAGGAACACCATGAGAATGTTTAACGCATGTAATTGGAGTTCCAAAAGGAGATGAGAAGGAATGGACAGAAGCAATATTTGATGAAATAATAGCTGAAAATCTTCCAAAAGTGATTGAAGAACTTATTAATCAGATCTTCTAGAGGAAGCAGAGGAACACTCAAAATATAATAATTCAGTAAGGATTTATTTACACTGATGTGTGTTGGGGAGGTGGGTATGGGGGAATCCATAATGAATAGTTCAGGAACCTGATAACAGTCTACCACGTTTGCCCTCAACATTCATCCTCTTGACCAGCTACAGAGGCAGAGACTATCACAACTATTTCATGTTACTTGAGCCTCTGCCAACTCCACCATCTTATATGTAGGATACAAATTATGGCTAATGTTTTTGGTTTCAGGTGGTTGCATGACCAACTTGTTCTCACATTAGAATGATACCGTAGTTGATGGGTCACCTCTATGTGTTAAGCAGCACATTTTTAAAAAATATTTATTTATTTATTTATTTTGGCTGCATTGGGTCTTCACTGCTGCGCGCGGGCTTTCTCTAGTTGCGGCGAACGGGGGCTACTCTTTGCTGAGGTGCACAGGCTTCTCATTGTGGTGGCTTCTCTCGTTGCGGAGCACGGGCTCTAGAGCGCAGGCTCAGTAGTGGTGGTGCACGGGCTTAGTTGCTCCGTGGCATGTGGGATCTTCCCGGACCGGGGCTCGAACCCGTGTCTCCTGCATTAGCAGGCTGATTCTTAACCACTGTGCCACCAGGGAAGTCCAAGCAGCACATTTTAAACTGCACATCTATTGCATTTATATGGACCTAGTGATTACCACTGTAATGTCACCAATGTCATGGATCAATGTGATGTTGTACAATTATGGGAAATGTGGGACTCTGGCAAACCTGCCCTGGAGGCCTTCTAATTTTTTAGTGCATGTTTTAAATTTTATATTCATAACTCTTAATTTCTGTTTTCCCTATATGTGCTTTCCAAAGTTACAATAAGATTCCAGGTGACTCTCCAATCTTTATTAGTACTTTCATACTATGCTACAACAACTTGACCCCCAATGCCTTGCCCTCCACATGCATTTCACCCTCTGGTGATAATGTGAGTAACCATGATGTCACCTCATGCCATGAATTACTCATGCCTCATGATTCTCAGCAGGAAGATTATCCATGAACTTCCTCAGAATATGAACATTTAAGGATTTATTTCATGAGGATCTAATTCCTGATACCCTGTATTAGTCAGGGTTCTCCAGAGAAACAGAACCAATAGGATGTGTGTATATAGAGAAAGGAATTTATCTTAAGGAATTGGCTTACACAATTGTGGAGGCTTGGTGAGCCCAGAATCTGATGGGGAAGGCCAGCAACCTGAAGATTCAGGAAAGAGATGCATTTCAAGTCCAAAGGCACCCTTTTGTAGAACCAGGAGAGCCTATGTTGCAGATGAAATCAGAATGCAGTCTGCTAGAGAATTCTCTTTTACTTGGGGGAGGTCAGCCTTTTGTTTTAGTCAGTCCTTCAACTGATTAGATGAGGCCCACCCACATTATGGAGGGCAATCTGCTTTACTCAAAGTCCACTGAGTTAAATATACATCTCATTCAAAAATACCCTCACAGAAACATTCAAAATAATGTTTGACTAAATATCTGGGCACCATGGCTCAGAAAACTTGACACCTAAGATTAACCATCACAGGCTACTTTTGGTACTAGTTACTGTATCAGTCAGTTGCCAAGATGAAGAAGATGGCACACTCCAATTGGCATAAATTGAGGGGGGCTCATTTACAAAGGGACAAATTACAAAGGTGTGGGCAGGTGAATGACTATTGATATTACAAGAACCTGGGGCTAGCGATGCTGGAGCTGTCACCACTTCTAGGCCCAGAAGTTTAAGGGGAAAGAGAGGCTTAAACAATCATGTAGAGAAGGCCACTTTGAGAGGAACAGTAACCTTTTGTCAAGGGATACAGCAAACCAAGGGTGCCTCCCGAAAAGGGAGCCAGAGGAATAATTACCCTGATCTCTTCACCCTCCCTCTGATCTCCTACTAATGCTCCTCACTGGCTGCACTCAACTTGAAACCAGAGGGCATGGGAGCTATTGTAATCCATATAGGTCAGCTTCCCAAAGCAGAGGAGTCAAAACATGGACGTAGAGACGCAGAGAATATCTAGCACAGACCTCAAGCCACAGGTCTAATAATCCCTAAGATTCCCCAAGCAGAATGAATAAAATAAAACCTGTATTTTGGCACATCACAGTATAATGATTGAAAACCAAAGGAAGCTGAAAAATTATGAAGTATCATCCCCTCCCAACAAAGAAGACAAATTACCTACAAAAGTCAAACAAGAAGGTTGACATCTAACTGCTCACAGAAACAATAGAAAACCAAAGACAATGCATTTGCCTTCAATGATAATGCATTTTGACACCTTCAAAATACTGAAGAAAATTCCGTGAACTTAGAATGTGTACCCAGCACAAATAACCTTCAAAAATGAAGATGAAGTAATAAAAAATTAGGCAAATAACCGAGAAAATTAGTCACCAGCAGAAGTACACTTCAAGAAATAACAAAAATCTATTATTTTGGGGCTTCCCTGGTGGCACAGTTGTTAAGAATCTGCCTGCCAATGCAGGGGGCATGGGTTCAAGCCCTGATCCAGGAAGATTCCACATGCCAAGGAGCAACTAAGCCTGTGCACCACAAGTACTGAGCCTGTGCTCTAGAGCCTGCAAGCCACAACTACTGAGCCTGTGTGCCACAACTACTGAAGCCTGCGTGCCTAGAGCCCGTGCTCCGCAACAAGAGAAGCCACCACAATAAGAAGCCCGCGCACTGCAACGAAGAGTAGCTCCTTCTCGCTGCAACTAGAGAAAGCCCGTGCACAGCAATAAAGACCCAATGCAGCCAAAAATAAATAAATAAAATAAAGTTCCCTTTAAAAAAAATTAAAAATAATAAATAAAACGTGATGCTTCTTAAAAAAAATCTATTATTTTGGCAAAAGACAAATAATCCTGGATAGAAATCTGGGCAAAATAGAAAGAAATGAAGAGTAAAGGAGTAAATTTGGGGATAATTTAATGATTATCAACTCTATAAAACAATAATGATAATGTCTTATGAAGTTTAACAGATATGTCAAATTAAAATACAGGATAACAATATCAGTTGAGAGGAAAAAAAATTGAGTTAAAGTGTTCGAAGACCGCTTCATTGTCAGTGAAGTGGGTAAAGGTATCAAGTTGTATTTTGACAAGTCAAGGATGCATTTTGTATATGATAAGCCATAAAGGAAAAGTTAAAAAGAAATGTATAGCTACTAAACTAATAGAGTGGGGAAATGGAATAATAAAAATACTCACCTCAAAACAAGGCAAAAGAGGAGAGGAAAACATAACAAAGTAGAGGTGAGACAAATAGGTACCAAGTAATGATAATATATTTTAACTTCAATATATCATAATTATGATAAATATAACTAGATCATATGTTTCATCTAAAAGACCAGAGGCAAAACAAAATATAACCCATCTATATGCTGTTTACAAGTGACACATAAAAAATATCAGGGATGCATAAAAGTTGAAAGTAAAATGATGGAAAAGATATACCATGCAACATTATCATATATATATTCATAATATCACATATATACACATATACTATATATTAATAATATATTTGTGGCATATATAAATTAATATCAGATAAAGGAGGCTCTAAGGCAAAAAGCATTTCTTGAGGAAAGGACACATTTCACAATGATAAAAGAGTTAATTCACTAGGTAGACATAACTGTCCTACCTTTGTATGCACTTAACAAATTGCCTTAAAACACAAGTAAATATTAGTAGAATTAAAAGATGAAATAGATAGATTCATAATTGTATGGGAGATTTTATTATTATTATTATTTTTTTTTTTTTTTTTTTTTTTTGCGGTACGCAGGCCTCTCACTGTTGTGGCCTCTCCCGTTGCAGAGCACAGGCTCCGGACATGCAGGCTTAGCGGCCATGGCCCACGGGCCTAGCCACTCCACGGCATGTGGGATCTTCCCGGACCGGGGCACGAACCCGTGTCCCCTGCATTGGCAGGTGGACTCCCAACCACTGCGCCACCAGGGAAGCCCGAGAACATTAATTTTTAAATTGGCTTACTTAGGATGAACGTGGATCAACAATGGGGCAGGGAAGAGAAGATACAAATGACCCAGGAAGTTACTATGCTGACATACGCTTTCTTCCATTCCAAAAACGCTGATCAATAATGCAAATGTATGAGGAGAAATGCCCTATCTATGAGGATTGCTATGCTATGAAATTGGTCTTCGGAGGATTGAAAAGAACAGGATTTGAGCCCAGGCTGCAAATCAGGATCACAGGACGAGGTTTTTAAAAGTCTCTATGCTGGACACCACCCCCTGAGATTTTCATTTAATTGCTCTGAAGAAGGGCCTGGCATCAGTAGTTTTTCAAAACCTTCATCCAGGTGATTATAACACGCAGTCACGGCTGAGAACCCTTGGTACAAAATCAATTTTTAACCCCACCGCCATGTCATTAAAACAAGGTAAGTTCACTTTTGCCGGTAAGGCTTAAATACAGTTCTGCTGGAAGTTCGGACAATAACATTAATTCTTGGGTTTTTTCGGTGACCTATGGTTTGGTGATTCATTCATTCATCAAACGTTTGCTTAGCACCCACTATGTGCTAGGCATTGTGTTAGAGCAGTGGTTCTCAATCAGGGGCGATTTTTGCCCCCTCTTGGCCCCCGGGGATGTTTGGAAGCATCTGGAGACAGTTTTGATTGTTATAACCAGGGTGGATGGTACTGCATATAATGAGTAGAGGTCAGGGTTGCTGCTAAACATTCTACAATGCACAGGACAGCCCACCCCCCACGACAAAAATTATTTTGCGCAAAATATCAGTAGTGCTCAAGTTGAGAAATCCTATGTTAGATGTGGGTGAATGGGAGAAAGTCCCTGTCTCTCTGGAGTTTATGATCTAGTGGAAGAAGCAGGCCAATATGCAAATACTATATATATTTGTGTGCATATATATGTGTGTGTGTATATGACGTCAGGTAGTTTGTTATTAACTGTTACAAAAATGATTTAAGCAAAGTAAGGGAATAAAGTGTGATTGGGGAGAGTCTCTTTTACATGAGGTGATGAGGGAAGGCTCCTCTGAGAAAATGATGTTTAAGCCATCATTTGAATGTCAAGAAGTTAGATGAGAACTTGGGAGTTAGGCTAGAAGTTAGATTAGAAATTGGAAGTTAGTGTTTTCTCAGAGAGCGAGGGAAAGAATTAATTAGGAAAATATGGTAACACTTAAGGCAGCTCCATTGGGCTTTGTGGTCGTTATTTCAAAGTGAAAACAATTATCGAAGTTACGGGCTCTAGCCACGTTCAGCTCTTGGAACACGTGCAGAAGAGTAGAGTTAACGGGGGGGCGGGGCGGGGCGGGGCGGGGCGGGGCGGGATTTTCCAGGTGATTCTAATTGAGGAGGAGCGGCACATGGGATCTGAAGGCATTTTCAGTGAAGAGACGGTGCAGATAGCTCCTGGATTCTAAGCTGGGTAAGTAATGATGGACAGTGGAAAAGTGAGAGGGCCTTTGCTTTCAAGGTCCAGATGGGGTCAGAGAATTACTGTGCTGAGGGTTCTAGAAGAAGTGAGATGGGAAGAAAGAGAGTAAGGGTCAGAAATTCAGATGATTGAAAGTAAAACCTTTCGAGGCCAAGATCTAAAGAGCGAGGAGGAGCCTCTCCTACTTGGTGCCTCCTTTATAGCCTACTGTGGGCAGCGAAGCCAGGGGACCGGGGACTCCTAGGAGTACAGAAACTTTGTATATATGGGGTGTTCTGAGCGCATTGGCTGTGGGGAGTGGCGCGAGCCGGGCGGGGAGAGTAAGCAGGCACCAGGGAAGAAAAAGGACTTTTCCATACAGGTTGATCCTCTCTTCCAAACTCATAAATTCCATATGAGATGTCGGTCTCTTTTTCCTGTCCTTGTCTCTGTGTGAATTTTTATTATGATTTAGTACTTGTTCATGTAGCTAAAGGTGAAATGACATTTATGTCTCTGGGATGCTCTGCTTGTCCTCACAATTTCATGACAGCAATAAGAATGTTGGGGGCTGGGCTTCCCTGGTGGCACAGTGGTTGGGAGTCAGCCTGCCGATGCAGGGGACACGGGCTCGTGCCCCGGTCTGGGAGGATCCCACATGCCGCGGAGCGGCTGGGCCCGTGAGCCATGGCCGCTGAGCCTGCGCGTCCGGAGCCTGTGCTCCGCAACGGGAGAGGCCACAGCAGTGAGAGGCCCGCGTACCGCAAAAAAAAAAAAAAAAACAACGTTGGGAGCTAAGGTTTGGAGGATTCATTTATTGGTATGTTTTGCTCCCTCCTGCTCCTGCCATTTCTAGCGAAGGTAGTAACTTTTGAACATTTTCTTAACTAAAAATTCTGTGTATGTCAGGGGCAATCCATGCCCCATCTCATCTACAAAGTGCAAAGTTGAAACAAATCTGAAGACTCAGAATATTTCCTTCCATTACAGAGAAAAATAATCTGTTTCTTATTTATTGTTTGTCTTTTAGTGAGAAGAAAGGCTGACCTTTTCATTCAGGGTCTATACTCTGACCCTGTTGTCTATTATAGCGCTTTATTGCACTGATGGGAACTATAAACGGGTTAAAAAATAAATGTGCTTCATGAATCTACTCTTTACTGATTTAGGGAAAGTACAGGTGCAAAGAGACCAATTAAGTCTCACCCAGCTCTTCATTTCTGTGGTTCTTCTGAACCATGTCTCATGAAGGACATTTCTTGATGATTTCGAAGGCTTGGAGTAAAGTATTTACAAGCATAAAATGCCTTCATTAAGTTTAGTCATTTTGCTCATCAAAAATCTACAGGAAATCATTCATTGTCAAAGCTTACATGCTAATGACCCTCTTCATAGGCAAAGCGCATTATAAATATTTATTCGCAGACCAGATGAGAACCTTTAAAGTGGTTAATTTTAAAACAAGTTTTGTACAGGGAGAAAATAACACTGAATAGCAGCAAAATGAGCATTTGTGTCATGGTTTCCACATAATAAAGCATTAGCTAAGCACGAGTACTAATCACACATATATATTCAACACATCATACAGCCCTGGTTTTCAAATGCATAATCAAATATAAACATATAGTTTGACCTCAGTCGACCTTAATGGATTGTGGATAGATTTTGTTTGTTTGTTTTGGTTTATTTATTTTTTATTTTTTTAAACATCTTTATTGAGGTAAAATTGTTTACAATGGTGTGTTAGTTTCTGCTGTATAACAAAGTGAATCAGCTATACATATACATATATCCCCATATCTCCTCCCTCTTGCATCTCCTTCCTACCGTCCCTATCCCACAGGACACGGGGAGGGGGAGGGGGAAGGGTAAGCTGGGATGAAGTGAGAGAGTGGCATGGACATATATACACTACCAAACGTAAAATAGATAGCTAGTGGGAAGCAGTCGCATAGCACAGGGAGATCAGCTAGATTTTTAAAAAATTTTATTGAAGTATAGTTGATTTACAGTGTTGTGTTAATTTCTGCTGTTCAAAGTACAGTTATACATATATATATTCTTTTTCATATTCTTTTCCATTATGGTTTGTCACAGGATATTGAATATAGTTCCCTGTGCTGTACAGTAGGACCTTGTTGTTTATCCATCCTGTATATACTAGTTTGCATCTGCTGACCCCAAACTCCCAGTCCATCCGTCCCCCTCCCCCCTCCCTCTTGGCAACCACAAATCTGTTCTCTGTCTGTGAGTCTGTTTCTGTTTTGTAGATATGTTCATTTCTGTCATATTTTAGATTCCACATATAAGTGATATCATATGGTATTTGTCTTTTTCTGACTTCGCTTAGTATGATAATGTCTAGGTCCACTCATGATAATGTATGATAATGTCTAGGTCCACTCATGTTGCTGTGGGTAGATTTCTCATGATAACAATCATCATTATATTCCATTCTCCTTAGGTAAAGACATGGATGACACAGATGTTGAACAGTGCACTGCAGCAGCATGATTAAACACATTTCTCAGTCCTTTATTCCAAGGTATAAAAATTAGGAATCAGCACCAATTAAAATGTTCAAGGTTCAGCTGTCTCCTTCCAGACAAAGACAGGTGCATAGAGTACAATAAAAGCTGTTTATAAAGGGTTTTCTGCCCACGTAGTCTTAACTCTGTTTCGCCCCTAGCTCATGTTTGATAAAATGTGGGATTCAGAGCCTGGAGAATGCCGGCCTTTATGGTGAGGACATCAGGCCAGCGTGGCAGGAATTCATTCAGATGTGAAGGAGACCCTCACTGGGGGATTTTTACTAGAGGTGTCTCTCTTGGAGTCACTTTGGAATTTGGCTTTGGCTGTTTCTTTTAGAAATTATCACAAAGTGAAGAAAGCTGTGGTTTCGATTCCTTGTTGACTAACAATTTAACACAGTTGAACGCTTCAAATGATCCAACTCATCTGCCTTTTCTCTACCTAAATCCAGGCTGGTGGGAAAGCCCTTCGGTGAACGGAGTGGGGCCTCTATAACTCTGTGGTTTCCATCCACAGTGGGGTTTTTGGAAAAGCAGGGGAAACCTCTGGATTATTCTCTGGTCGGCTCAGCTCTGGCTCTCCATCATGGCCATTACAGACATTCTCCCCACTCTCCGACCCTCTGACTCCAGAACATTCCTGTCAGAATTATCAGAATATTGCTTCCCACTTCACCAAGAAACTGAATCCATCACATGAGACCTTCTTTAACTTCTTGCCACCTAACGTAAAAACACACCTGCAAGCCTAGCTATTCCTTGCTTCTAAGAGAAGTGGTAATCCCTCTACCAGTTCTTTGACGTTTATTCTTTCTGTCTTACAGACTATGGTAAGACACTTTTTAAAATTCCCTCTTTATTTATAATCCCCCTCCTCCCAGGGATTATTGTAACTGCAAAACTGTGTGTATCTTTCACGCAAGTGTAAACCCTGTGAGGGTGTGGACAAAGAAAGTCTCCTGCCATATCAGTAAATAAGGGGTGTTGTGGCCACCACGCCATCAGCTGCTGCTCCCACACCTGACTGTGCAACCTGAGGGGATTCAGGATGGAGAAAAACAGGATACTGGCCCTAGATAGTTAAGGTGCATATCAAAGGAGTAATTTCATTAAGCCTCAGACTCTTGCATCTTCCCATACATAGAAAAGCAGTAAATTCATTAACTTGAGATGTATGATTTTTCTTTAATTAGCAGTCATCTTTTGATGTTCAACTACCTGGTTTTTTTTTGTTTTTGTTTTGCAAAATCTTCTATACATGCTGGCTCCTCCCTTACCTCTTTAGAATAGTCCCTCAATTATCTGAGAGGCTGTATCCCAGGCTTAAGTCCTCAGAAATGCCCCCAATGAAATATAATTCATAACTTTTAGGTTGTGCATTTGTTTTTCAATTGGCAGTTTTGACGGACAGTGAAGGGACCCAGCGCAGGCTTCTCTCCTTCGCCTGAACACTACGTGGAACCTGAGCCTTGGTACGAGCAGAGGCCTTTTGTGCATGTCCTCCTCCTCGGAGAGTCCAGACGAATTTGGGTGAGTCTTTCCTGGCTTTCAAATCTCCTGATTATTGGTTGATGATCCTGAGTTTTATTTGGCAGTGTCTAACAGGTGCCTGGCTCCCCAGGTGAAAGATACTAAGGAGTGCCCCCCCCCAGTTGAAAGATACTGGAAGAGCCCAGTTGAAAGACCCTGAGAGTTGCTTAGTTGAGAAACACTGAGCCCTCTGGACTGGCTGATTGGGTAAGAGGCTGGTCTAACATCTTTCCTAAATGAGGGGCGTCAGAAGGCCAGCCTCCAACTAACACCCCAGCTAGGTTTATGTACTTACGTAACGTACACTTAAAAGTTCTTAATTGGGAATTAAAGGAAATCTCACCTTGAAAATGGCCAATATGGGGCTCTTTTATTGCATATGCAGTTAAGTTAGAGAAAGCCAGCTTGATTAAACATCTTTTCAGAATTCTGACCTTAAAGAAACAAAAGCCCTTCTAGGGGGAACTTGCATTTCTCTCCCTGTGTCTTTGAGATGTAAATGTTGTACTTGATCTTCTTAGGTGGTTTTCGTGTGTGTGTGTGTGTGTGTGTGTGTGTGTGTGTGTGTGTGTGGTCTGAGAGCTTGGTCTCTGCCAACCAAAAGGTACACATATGGTGTACATTTGGCAGCCAATCAAATAGACTGAGATTCTGAGCACACTTGTCTGATTGTGCCAACTCTCAAGGGCTTTTGCCATCTTAACCTTCATTGTGTCAGCCTGTACTTAGACTATTTTCGGGAGAATACTTTCTAGATCTTGTATAGGTGTCATCCTCACACTCTCTTGTGGGGCCGCCTCTTACATCTTATTGGTTTGAGTCACTATTTAATTAATTAATTTATTTATTTGGTTGTGCTGGGTCTTAGTTGTGGCAGGCAGGCTCCTTAGTTGCGGCACATGGGCTCCTTAGTTGTGGCATGCAAACTCTTCGTTGCGGCATGCATGTGGGATCTAGTTCCCTGACCAGGTATCAAACCCAGGCCCCCTGCACTGGGATCACAGAGCCTTAACCACTGAGCCACCAGGGAAGTCCCTGAGTCACTATTAAGAAATATCTCATTAATGGCCAGACAATGGATCCTTTAAACTGGAGAAGCTTCTAAATTGTAAATTTTTAAAAACTCTCATTATAAACAGCTGTTTTATTGGTACTAATGAAAAAACAAAGTAGAAGTTGGAAAAAATATATGTAATGGTTAACCTAAGAACTCCCTTAATTTAAAACAACTAAAAAAAAAACTGGTTTGGGAAGGCTTATTTGTGGTCTCTGCTTTCCCACAATGAGTCTACAGATAGTAATAAAAACATTAGGATAATTAATGTTAATTAGGTTGATTAACAGAAATAAGAAAAAACTGAAGGAAATTCTAGAGACTTCTTCCCAACAAGGTAGAAATTTTAAAGGGACTCATCCCAAGAGGATAAAGAAATCATTAGATGGTTATTTAAAAATGGGATAAGTAAAACAGACATTAATGGGATTAAAACAAAAGGTTTTGATACAACATTACCTAGGGTTGGATGGGCTGGAGGGACCCCTTATTGGTTCCCAACATTAAAGGGCCCCAAACAAGTCTGCTTTATTTACCTCAGTTTAAATATATATATATAGATATTTAAAAGGCTGCAAGAAAATTACACTGAGATACCTGACCAGCAATTGCTTGGGGCAACAGTTAGGCCAATTAATCAAGTTTTTAAAAAATTAACAAAAGGCCTGAGTCCTGTAGCTCAGCCCTCATTGGGGATTCCAAGTATTAAGTGGTCAGGATAAAAAGAAAGGTTTCTGGACTCCTTGGAAGAACAAGGGTTCCTGGTGGGGTCCCAATAGAAACAAAACTTAAACGTATGAAAGTTGATAGAATTGAGATGAAAGCTTATATAAATTGGTATATTTAAATAGGCTTTATATAAGATGGTTACATCTCTTTTGCCTAATTATATTGTGGGGTAGATATGTTTCACTGGGGAATGCTTCCCGTGCTTGATATTACAAGACAGGGAATATAAATTTGCCCCTCAGGAAATATTAATTAAACATAGTAGTTGTTTCTGGATGGAAAAATAAGGGACAAACTAATATGAATACAGAAAGTTGTGGAAGGTTTTTTAGTAAGGGAGTCCTGAAAAAAAAAGGAGTTTTGTGCATGGTCAGCTGGGATTAGATTAAATTTAATTAGGTAAATGGATTTTGTTATTAAAAGTAGGCTGGTGCAGGACTGGATTTGGTTCCTCTCTTATGAGAGCAAAGTTTTCTTGGAATACTGCTTTTGATAGCAGGTTGTTTGAGTTTCTTTGCTTTTAAGTGATCTATATTTGCTTTTGAAATCTTTTGTCATTTTGGTTAAGTGAATGAGTATTGTTTCACAGTGACCTATGATCCTATTTGACCAAGTGCTTTGAAACCTTTTTGATATTTTTGACAAACTTCCCAAATTCTAGCTGAAGTTTTTCTCATACTTGAAGAAACCCTGAGGCATCTCAGAGAGGAATGTTAAACTAATTAGGCTTCTTTGGTATGTTAAATTACTTTAGAAGCATTGTCAAGTAATCGGAGATAAACCTTCTTAGGTTATATTGTATGGGGAAATGTCATTAATATAGATATTCCTGAAGTTATATGGAATTCCTGAAAGTCTGGTATGTCCTGGTGTAATGTTATCAGTCATAATTCTAGTTATTATCTTAAAGTGTTGTATGTCACAGAACTATCCAAGTTTTTTTTCAATGGCGTAAGCAGATCTTTGACCATGCTATTTTAAATCTTTTGCCATTTATAGACAATCATTGTTTTACTCTGATGCTTTTATAAAATGAAAATCTTCAAGAAGATTAAAAAAAGAGACTTCTTGACAAATATAAGTTTCTGTTAACTTTTAGATCATACCACTGTACTGGGTAAGAAATAACAAAACTCTAATGGAAAACCTGATGACTTCATCCAGATCAACAGGAATTAATTACATGGGACTGAATGTTCTGATAAATATTTATAAAACTTTAAGACTTTTTTTCTGAAAAATACTGGCTTTTAATCTTTGTTTTCCAGAAAAACTTTTCTCTTATGCTAACTATGACCTACAGCAAGTTGATAAAGAATACCTTTTGTAAACAAAGGTGAAACATTTATCTTTTTCTGTCTGCCTGCTCCCTCCAGAATTTGGCTTCTCCAGCTGGCTCCCCTGTGGTCTTGATAGCTTATTGTGACTAGATAACAACTACTTATACTAATCATTGTTCTAATTTGTTCTCTCTTGTTATTTTCAAATTATTTATGCCTGGTGCCTCTCTCTGCTGTACTATGACTTTATTAACATTACTAGCTGTATTACTTATATCCTGTCTATTTTATAAGAATGTTGTCTCTTGCATTACCAAATGTGGAACCGGGCCTCCAACAAAATTAATAATGGTTAAACATCTTGAGGCAATCTGTCTATCTATCTATCTGTCTGTCTATCTATATATACACACAGACACACATGCACACACACACACATAGAATAATTGTAATAGTGCAACTCTAGATATGGGAAGAAGCAACAAGAAAAAACATTTCCTGGATCATAATAGACCAGTAAGAAAGGCAAATCCAGATAATTTTAGATTATCAATAGGGCCTAATCCAAAAATTAGCACATTGTGTGGCCTATCAACAGAATCTTTGCCTGATCTAGGAAGGAGCTTTCCTAGTGCCATGGGACAAAATTGGTCATGAAATGCCTCTCAAATGTTGGTCAAATTTATGACCAAGGGGAGGCACTGTGGACAAAGAATGTCACCTGCCATATCAGTAAACAAAGGATGTTGAGGCCATCAAGCCTTCAGCCATTGCAATCAACCCCCAATGGTGCACCCTGAGGGGATTCAGGATGGAGAAAAACAGGGTACTGGCCCTGGGATAGTTAAGGTGCATATCAAAGGAATAATTTCATTAAGCCCAGACTCCTGCATCTTCCCATAGATAGAAAAGCACTAAATTCATTAACTTGAGATGTCTGTTTTTTCTTTAGTTAGCAGTAATTTTTTGGTCTTTGACTACCTGTTTTGTGTTTGGTTTTTTTTCCCAAAAACTCCTATATATCCTGGCTCCTCCATTACCTCTTTAGAACAGTCACTCAGAGCTACCTGAGAGGTTGTATTCCAGGATAAAGCCCTCAGTAATGCCCCAAATAAAACATAATTCTCAACTTTTAGGTTGTGCTTTTTTTTTTTTTTTTTTTGATTGAGAAGGGCAAGGAACTGGTCTATTCTGTTCCCAAGATCAATGGCTGATTCAAGAAATGTTTTGGGGGCTTCCCTGGTGGCGCAGTGGTTGAGAGTCCGCCTGCCGATGCAGGGGACGCGGGTTCATGCCCCGGTCCGGGAGGATCCCGCATGCCGCGGAGCGGCTGGGCCCGTGAGCCATGGCCGCTGGGCCTGTGCGTCCGGAGCCTGTGCTCCGCAATGGGAGGGGCCACAGCAGTGAGAGGCCCGCGTACCGCAAAAAAAAAAAAAAAAAAAAAAAAAATCACTGAGTTTTGGTGTGGAGTGTTATGCAGCTATAGTTGACTAATACACAAAGTTTCAAAGAAAGAGTGATCAGTGGCATGGAATGCCACAGAAAGAAAATAAGGATAGAAAATAGTACATTGAATTATGCAGTTAGGATTCTATTGACCTTAATCAGAGCAGCTTCAATGAAGTGGTGGGTTCACACCCACACCTGCAGAGGATTTGAAGAGTGTAAGGATATATTCGGTCTATCATTTTATGGAAACAGACTGGGAATGCAGTGTGGAGAGATAGAGGGCAATAGCTAGCCAATATAGATAAAGGGAAAGGTGCAAAGATCGTAGAGATGTGAGTACCTTTATATGCTTAGGAGACAGAACCAGCAAAGAGGAAGTGGTTGAATATACAGAAGAAAGGAGAATGACTTATGCAGAGCAATCCCTGAGCAAGTGGAAGGAGATGACCACTAGAGCAAAGGAAGAGGAAATCGCCCTAATTAGAAGGGGTACTTCTCTACTGAGCTGGAAAAATAGAAATAAGGATTGGAATAGATAAAGATAAGTTTCCAGAAAAGAAGTGAGAGGAGGAAGAAAAGTGAAACAGGGAGTCCCAATATTATGGCCTTTATATAAAGTGCCAAAAGATACTGGTCACGGAACTTGGCAAAGTCACATTGCAAAGAGCAATAAGGTGATAAATATTCATTGCTGCTAGTAGGTGAAGAGAGGGGAGACTTACTCCAGTATTGAGTAAAGCTCAGGATGCTTTACCAACTAAAGCTGAAGATGATAAGTTCATAGTGGTAAGAATACATGCTTGTATGATTTTTCTAGATAGGCTTTGTAATTCTGGTCGAGTAGGCGGGCGATTGAAGGGATTCTAGTTTGGGATGTTGCAGGGTAATGTGATAGAAGAAAAGATGTATTAAATACTTAAGGACCAAATAAGGAAGGAAGCTGTAACAGTACCACTGTACAATACAGCTATGAGCAACGGAAAACCTTACTGTATGGAACAGATTAAATAAGTAATAAATTATTTTTTTCATACAATAAAAATCCTGAAGACGGGACTAGGGCCGTGTTGTAACTCTATAGTATCATCATTGTAGCATCGATAGATCATCTTCTTTATCCTTGTCATATAGCTTTGATCTTTGTGGTTGTAATATAGCTGCTAAACCAGCACATCATCATATCTTAGTTCCAGGCAAGAAGGAGGAGGAAGTAGTCAAGGGCTTTCTCTTAATGAAGTTCTTTTCGGGAAGGAAAGCCTTCCATTGAGTCTTCCCCTAACCTCTCTGGACAGAACTTTGTCACATTCCTCCCCTTGTTGCAAAGGAGACCAGAAATTCAAGGTCTTAACTTTCCAGCCTCTATTAGGGGGGCTCAGGTAGAGAGGTGTGATATTGGAGTTAAGTGAGCCAATGTATAGTGAGATCCAAAGGGAGCTGGCATCCCGCAAGAAAACAGAGTCAAAGAGAGAAACTTTCAATAAATTTGAAAATCGGATGTGTTGAGAAAAGGGAGGAGGCTAAGGGATACTGCAGGTTAAAAAAATCTGGGGTGAAGCACTTCAGGCAATGAGAGATGGTTGTTGAAGAGCCATGAGGGTAAAGGTTCTTGGAATTGAGAAGGTAAAACAAAACAAAACATCAGACTAGGAAGAATCTTCCACATGGATATTGACATTTCTCAGGATGACGGAAGGGTTTGGGGTTTGAGCAAAGTAAAAAGTTAATATTGCTAATAAGACAACATCCTTTTCTGCATATTACATCAGTAATGAAAACAAGTCCTGTTGAACATGTTTAAACCTGAAAGAAATTAGGATGACTCCAAAGAAAATCAGACAGTAGGTCCAAAAGAAAGTTAATATTTATTGACTGTTCAATTAGTTGTTGCTAAAAGTAATACCTTAAAACAATAGCCATCTATAATTTTTCAGAAGTCTGTTGATTGGCTGGGTGATCTGGGTTTTGCTGATTTGGGCTGGGCTCAGCTTATTTCAGCCTGGATCATTCATACATCTCTGTTTAGATGGCAAGTCAGCTGGTGGCTTGCTGGTCTAGGATCGTCTCAGCTGGGATGACTACACTCTCCTCATCGTGGCCTCTCATCTTCCATCAGGCTAGCCTGGACTTATCCTCACACAAAGGAAAGAGTCCAAGAGAGAAAGCAGAAGTGTGCAAGGTTTCTTGCCACCCAGGCTCGGAATTGGAACCATATCATTTCTTCAGCATTGTGTTGGCCAAAGTAAGGCACAGTTTGGCCCACGTTCAAAAGGTGGGGGAAAGGACTCCACCTCTTGGTGGGAGGAGCTGAAATATCATAATGCAAAGGGTATAGATATGGGAGGGGAAGAATTGGAGCCATTTTTGTTATCAATCTACCACGTTGGTTTTTTTTTGAGTCATTTCCTGAAATTCAAGACCATGGTATGGTAAATCTGATGATATCTACTTCATGAAAACAAGCATAAATGCTTACAGCTTGACTAAGTGGTTTCTCTTACATTACTTACATGAGATGATTTGAAATGTCAGTAGTTGGTAGTCATAAATACGAATGGATATAGGCCACTTAGCAGCTGGAATGGTTCTTTTACTTCAGGTTGTATTGCTAACCCTAGTAGCTACTATGCATCTTGAGGTCTTTGGTCCTTTCTTCAATAATAACTTTATCCTCATCTCGCCAGCCATGTAATGACATACAGACTCATCATTGAATTGCTTGGCTATCATGTGCCTGATTTATTAAGCAACTTGTTATACTGGTGAAGCTCAGGCAGACAGTAATAACTTTCTACCATTTTCATAAGAGAGAAGGAAGAGAACTTCTCGTAAATCCAGTGATCCTTCACACATCTGAAACAAACAACCCCAAGCCTGGTATGCTGAAACCTGTGGCCACAGATTTTCCCCTGACTGTGTTTGCCCCCATCCCCATCACACACAGATCCATCTGTGTCAGCATGGCTCATTCTCTTCCCTTTCCCCCTCTGCAAGTTCGCTCTATGTGAATACAGGTTTGGAAAAGGATGAAAGCAGAACGCTCAGCCTACTTTCTCTGGATGAGTGAATTTCTCTAATAGTGACACTCCCGAGTGCCACAGAGAAGCTGTTGTCAGGTTGTGGGACCTGAGGCCACAACTCCCTTACCAGTTGTTCTTTGATGCATCACTTCAGGAGCCATGAAACAGATGAGATTTAAGGGCAAGAATAGCTCTTCCCTCAGTTCAATGAAACAATCTGTCCCTTGAAAGTCACTTTATTTCCAATGGTACTTTCCATACCAGTGTGTTAAAAATGTCACTGAATCAAGCTTTTTATTAACTTGTCAGTGTATTCAAAGTGTTCCTCAGAATCTCCGTGTGGGGATTTTCTTGTCTTTTAAACCTACACGTTGCCACACAGGCTTTCCTCCCTAATTAGCACTGACAGGTTCTCTTTAGTGCAAATATCCCCACTCTCAGAGCACAAGAGAGCAGGTGGGTGGAAATAGAGCTCGATCATTTGCTAGACACAGAAAGAGAAACCAAGAGTGCTAACGGCATATGGCTGTGATGGGAATATTGAACGAATGAGTCCATGGCAGTGAAGCCGTACAAGTCAACAGTGGACTGAGATATTAACACAGGCTGCTTATTCTGAGAAAACTGGAACATCTTGGACCCTCTGGAGACTGAGATTTTTCCTACTATTGGAGTAAAGAATCATTTTGGCCACATCCAAGTTTCAAATAAAAAAACTAATTTGCAATTTCCATATAGCACCTAAACATACTATTAAAAGTGAAGATAGGGCTTCCCTGGTGGCGCAGTGGTTGAGAGTCCACCTGCCGATGCAAGGGACACGGGTTCGTGCCCCGGTCCGGGAGGATCCCACATGCCATGGAGCGGCTGGGCCCGTGGACCATGGCCGCTGAGCCTGCGCATCCGGAGCCTGTGCTCCGCAACGGGAGAGGCCACAACAGTGAGAGGCCCGCGTACGGGAAAAAAAAAAAAAAAAAGTGAAGATAGTGTACTGTTGGACTTCTGGTTTCAGCTTCAACATGTAAAGAGCTTGGAAGTTGTCACTCTCATTCTTATGACAAGAAAAAGCTGAACTGAAAAAGCAGTGATTTTTCTTGGACCCATCAGAGAATGGAGGTTTCAGGGCAAACCACCACCTGGAGAGAGAGAGAGAGGCACATTCAAGGAGTCACAGCTGAGACCTGTTTACCTGGAGAAGTGATTACAGCCATAAACTGGTAGGAATGCTTTCATAGTGATTTTGAGGAATTGCTGGAGGCTGAGTATGAACTATAGGACGAGAGAGAAAAACTCTTGTTGGGTCGGGGGTGGCAATACTTTCTTGGGAATTACCTCTAAAATCCCCTCCAGGTTCTCATGGCAAAAAAGAGCTGGAAAAGATCCCCTGGTGGTTCTGACAGTGAGAAAGGAAGAGTAACCATTGTGAACTGTGCCCAGAGTATTCTCCATGACACGCCTACTCTCCAGGGAGAAGTGACTTGACCAGAGTCTTATCCCACTTTGAAGAAGGGCACTTTCCCCTACTCTGCTCCCCTCTAACCTTCCTTTGTCACCAAAGAAGGGAAAAATAAGGCTAAGAAATGTTTGTGAAAGTCACAGCCCAGGGGCACAAGCCCATCCAAAGAGCAGCAAGATGCAATGCAGACCTTCTCGGAGGAGGAGTACTTAGGTTAGCCCAAAGTCAACAGGGGAGGCACAAACCAAGACACTAGAGGAATGTGAAGCCTCTGGCACCTGTAGCTACAGCAAATATTAAACATAGCACAGGGACTTCCCTGGCGGTCCAGTGGTTAAGACTCCACACTTCCGCTGCAGGGGGCACGGGTTCTGTCCCTGGTCAGGGAACTAAGATCCCGCATGCCACGCGGCATGGCCAAAAACAAACAAAATAACATAGCCCAACTCCTAGCCAGATTAACATGAAACCTCACACTAAAGGTCTATTTACCGCAGTTTCTATTATCTGATATATCATGTCTGGCTTTCAATAGAAAACTCCAGCTATGTTAAAAGGCAATAAAAGTCACAGTCTGAAGACACAAAACAAATGTCAGAACCACACTTATCTGAATTATCAGACGGTGGATTTAAAATAACTATGATTAATAAGTTAAGGCCTCTAAATGGACAAAATAGACAACATAAGAGCAGACGGGTAATTTAAGTAGGGGGTGGAAGTTTTAAGAGAGAAAAAAAGGCTAGAAATGAAAAACACTGTAACGGAAATGAGAAATTCCTTTGATGGCCTCATTAGTGGACTGGACACGGCTGAGGAAGGAATCAGTAAGCTAGAAGATAGGTCAATAAAAACTTCTCAGACTGAATTGCAGAGATAGCATACTGTTTGAAAACCTTCAGCAACATATAAAATAATAATTTTCACCATAATTATATCCGCCAACAATTAAAACATATTTTGAGAAGCAATATGAGACTACATGTCTTTCAAGAGAAAAACTGTATTGGTTTACATGTCTCAATAGGTTGGTAACTTATAAGCAGCTAATTTCAAACCTGTGTATACTGGTTTGGCTGTTTTAGCAGAGACTAAACAACAATGGCTTTAACAAGAAGGAAGTTTTATTTCTTTTCCATATGAAAGTCCAAGCTGACAGAGCAAAAGAATAAAGAAGCTCTGGTCAGCAAAGTTACCAAAAGGTTATCATTCCTTTCTTCTTATTGCTTTGCCAACCCCTAGGATATTTTCCTCATCCCTGGAGCCTAAGGAAGCTCATCATCATCACAAAAAAAAAAAAAAAAAAAAGAAAGAAAGAAAAAAAAAAAAAGAAAATGAAGTAGAGGCCAGGCATCTTCCTTTTAAGGATGTGACCCAAGAGTTACACACCAGAACATGGTAGCCACACCTAGCTGCAGGGGGTCTGGGAAATGTAGTCTTTAGCTGGGTGGCTAGCTACCCAGCTTAAAAGTGGAGGTTTCTAGTACTAAAAAGAAGAAGAAAGAATGAATATCGGGGACATTTAGCACTCGAAGCCACAGTCCACTCTCTGGTCACCAAAAATCCATGAATACAAATTTCCCTTATGGAAACAATCCAAAGGGGCATGCAGTTACTTTACCTAACTCAGAAACCAGAGTCTCTTGGTGATGCATAGTTCTGACTTTCACGTTCAGATGTGACTTCTCATGGTCTGGCGACCTATGAACTTAAAGACAAATCATCAGCCTTCTCATCATCTAATACACCGTGGTGAGGAGGGATAGGATAACCACACTTAAAGCTCTTATTTTGGAAAAGGGAAGAATGGGAAACAGATGATACTTATTGTCCATGGCAGTTATCAGATTCTGCTGTACAGCGATTGTGAAAAGTTCTTTCCTGGCAGTGGAGTGCCACTGGGTTCTACTCTGGAAGTAACTCTCTTGTTACTGGAATGCCACATTTGGAACGTATTGGGAAGTGTACCCTTCCTGGGGGTTGCATAGTTTTTTATAGCCTAATTCCTACTGGTACATATTTGAGGGACTAGGGGTTGTCTTAGGGTTTAAATAGGTTTTGGCATTATAATTCCACCAAAAAATTAGAAAACTACTATTTTATTTGATTTCAATCAATTCCATGTAAAAATAAACAGGGACAAGTAGTTTTAAGTTTGCCAACACTTTATTTACTAACCTCTGTGCTCAACTCTTGTCCTCTTCCTCAATTACATTTCTTCTTCCTCAGTACAATGCTGGCTATCTTGAAGGCACCTAAAACAATGAGCAGAGAAGGCAAAACAAGTTAATCTGAATTTTCCTGCTGGTCTGACTCCCATTGCCTGGCCAAGAACAATCATGTGAGATGCTCTTGAGAAAGGCTGGGAGCCACAGTCTTCTTTGTGGTGTTGAGAGTGTGGAAGCAGTTGGTTTTTCCAAACGTGCAAAACCTTAAATTGTCAGATTCTCAATCAATTTAGATTGTCGGCTACAGGCTGAAAGCATCCGTTCATATAACTGTATTCCATTCCGTCTTTGTTTGCAAACTGGTTAATTCTTGCCTGTGTTTAGTTCTTGACTGTAGTACTTTGCTAAAAGAAGCCAAGAGATGCCAACCAAATGACTTTTGTAACCACTTCCCCATGAGTTACAAGTTCAGTAGGCAAATGGCCTTCCTTTCAAATGCACTGACAATAGGTTTACCAGATGTTTGCTATGACATAGTAAGGATCACCATCTATCCAGCCCACATGATCTGTTTCCTCACTGCCTGCTGCCCAAAATGTGCAAATAACACATATTTCAGATTCTGTTACATCAGCCCTGTTCCTGGTAGCAAACTCCATGTTAGTTTGTTTGGCTACTTTAGCAGAGATCAGACAACAATGACTTTTTAAAAGATACACAATTTATTTTTCTCTCACAGAAAAGTCTGACATGGAAGGTAGACTGAGGAATAGGGAAACTGCTTTTAAAGGTCATCCAGGGACTTCCCTGGTGGCGCAGTGGTTAAGAATCCATCTGCCAATGCAGGGGACATGGGTTCGAGCCCTGGTCCTGGAAGATCTCACATGCCGCAGAGCAACTAAGCCCTTGCACCACAACTACTGAGCCTGCGCTCTAGAGCCCGTGAGCCACAACTACTGAGCCCTCGTGCCACAACTACTGAAGCCCGCACGCCTACAGCCCGTGCTCCGCAACAAGAGAAGCCACCGCAATGAGAAGCCCACGCACCGCAATGAAGAGTAGCCCCTGCTTGACACAACTAGACAAAGCCCATGTGCAGCAACGAAGACCCAACACAGCCAAAAATAAATAAAATAAACAAATTAATTAAAAAATAAAATTTAAATAAATAAAAGTCATCCAGGGACCCAGCTTTCTTCTCTCTTTTTGCTATACCAATCCCCTAGGATGTTGTCTTCACCTCTTTGGTTAAAATTGGCTCACCACTACTTTATCTGTGTTCTGGACTACAAAAACTGGAAAAGGGGAAGTGGAATGCAAGAAGCTTCCTTTTAAGAATGTGCCAGAGATTTCACACATTACAGTTAACCCTTGAACAACACAGTTTGAACTGCATAGGTCCACTTATTCATGGATTTTTTTTAGTAGTAAATACTATAGTACTATGCGATCTGCTGTTAGTTGAGTCTTTGAATGTGGAACCACGGATATGGAGGGCCAACTATGAGTAATACTTGAATTTTCAACTGCGCAGAGGGTCAGCATCCCTAACCCCCACGTTGTACAGGGGTCAGCTGTACTTCCACTTAATGGTGTACCAGAGCTTCCTCACACCAGCTTGCACAAGCTCACAAGAGGCAATTGTTAAATTTTCAAGAATTTTGTTAGCCAGTTGTTAAACATAGCCATTGTAAAAAATTAAATATATAAATTTACCATTAAACAAATTGTATTGAAAAAGTAAATACTCAAAGCTTGTCTTTTCTCAGTTATTTTACTACACTTTACAATTCTCTATGTAATTGATGTTATTTGCATCTATGAATCCATACAGTGAGAATACAATATAATGCTATTGCAAATCATTTCCAAAGTGCGTTCAGTGACATTGTAGCTTTCAATCAGATATGGTGGGAGTATTTACAACATAGAAATCAGCAAATGCTACAAATCTGGGCTTCTCCTCCCTTACACCCAAGAGTTGGTGATTAAACATTTACCAATACATAATTGCTTCCACTATATCTCTTTGGCCAGAATTTACTCATATGGCCACACCTAGTTACAAGGGAGGCTAGGACATGCAGTCTCTAGCTGGGTGGCCATATGCCCACCTATAATTTAGGGATTCTGTTACAAGGAGGAAGTGGAGAATGCATATTGGAAGACCATGAGCTCTCTTGTGTTTTGATGTAGAAGAGGAAGCTCTGGTCAGTTTTCCAGAACTGACATGCACTCCATCAGTAGTTCTTTGTAGAGATGGTAATAAACTCAAAATGGAGATTTTAGTGCTTGTGTAGTTCACCATCACAGGATTAGTGGAGAGGAGAATTTCAGTTTATGATAGTAGACTGAGCACGTAAGACAAGCCTCCCTTGTCCTGTGTCCTGTTCCCAGAAAATGCAAAAAATATATTAAAGTATAAATAAATGTATAAATGTGCCAGAAAACAAGAAAGTGAACGCCTTGTACCTCCAGAAACTATGAGGAATCACTGAGATGAAGAAAGATGATGTAGAATTTAAGAATGTACCTAAAACCCAAAATATGCCTAAGGGATGGGGGCACTTTGAAAACTGGAAACCACTCACAGAGAACGACTTTCAGGGAAATCCAAATTAAGACATTGAGTATACTCTGGAATAAAAGAAAGTCTGTACTTTTGATTTGCTAAGGAATTGGGATATATGGAGGTACCTAGCCCCTGCCTCTTCCTTTCTCAATGTGTTCTTATAAAGGGCAGATCTTGTTTTAAAGTTTGAAGTCTGGGAGTATTTTATTTCAGCTAATATACCAAGCTCTACAATTTAGTGCCCAATAGAGACTCCCAAGGCCAGAAAACATATGACCAGCGACTGAGTGCAGTGCTTATCTTGGGTGTTTGCTTGCAGAGTAAACATTCATGCAAGCTGTTTGCTCTTTCTATATTAAAGTATAATGAGGATATTTGGACTATGTAATATGGTCAAAGACTTGTCTTATGCATACATGAATTATATTAAATGACCATTCTATCCAAACATTTTATCCTTAAAATCATGTTAGAACCAAGTACAAAAAAAGCCAGAAGTAAAAATATTCCCAGGATGATGGATGTTAAACTTCTTTCTTCCTCCTCACAAAAAATAAAAAATCGTAGGTGTCTGTTTTTAGCAGCATTTTCCACAGGAGATCAGAAAAGCCATTACAGGGTTATGGATGAATTCTTGGTGTTTGATGATAAGTTCCATGACTAACACGTCTATGGATTTAACAGAGCTGGAAAAGGCCGTACAGATAAACAATACTTTAGGCTATTGGGCATTTGGATTCTGGAAGGAAGAAATATAAAATTACAAAATTATATTCAAATGATTTATCTATTTCTTTTCTTTAAGGAGTAAATAGTTTTTATTAAAAAAAATTTTTTTACAGTAGGTCCTTATTGCTTATCTATTTTATATATAGTAGTGTGTACATGTCAATCCCAAACTCCCAATTTGTCCCTCCCCCCACCTTCCCCCCTGCCGCAACCATAAGTTCATTCTCTAAGACTGTGAATCTGTTTCTGTCTTGTAAATAAGTTCATTTGTATCATTGTATTTCTCATTTTTTGATCATTGGACATATACTTGTAATAATATTAATTGAGCACCTACTATATATAAAGTGCCACTAAGTCGTAAAATAAACACAACGGTGCCCTCAAGGAGCTTGCAGTCTAGAGCGGAATATAAGAGAGACATTTCAGGTTAATTTTTTTGTAAAAATATTGACAGCAAGTACTTATGGACTGTCCCACATTTAGAACAGATGCTGTCTTTCTCAACAAGTTGGGAGATTTGGAATACTAGGCAAGAGAGCTAGAATTCCACAATTTCTTCAGTATTCAAAGGGCACAGCCTGAATGTCCTAGTTTAGAGGGAGAGAGAAATCCTTTGTAATAAGCCTGCTTTTCCCTAATTTGGCTGAATTAGCATAGGAGGGAGAGAAGACAGGACTGAACAGACAATTTTCCACAAAACCTTTGCAATGTTGCTTTTAGCTCCGACAGGAAGCAATTTTAGTAATGTATGCGTATTTCCAGTCTTTTCCCTACTTTCTCCTTTTGAGAATCCTGGGTTGTTGGAGCACTGATGCTAGAGTATGAAGTGGAGAGAAGAATTGGAAAAAGTGAAAACACTAAATTAATTTATGTATGAAAGGGTGTAGAGCTACTTCCAGAAGATGAGAATAGTCTGGAAAGGCTGGCGATCTGTGAGAGAAAGACACCTGGGAGATTTATGTGAGGAGAGAGAATGAGGAAATCAACCACAAAGGAACTAGCAGACTGATGCCTTAAAAAAGGACTTTGGGGAAGTCTTGCTCCCTGGTGAAGCTTAGTTCTTCTTTACTGCTTCGTGAAGAGACATCAGGAAATGCTTTCGCGGCTTTACAAGGCTTTTTAGAATCAGACGTGTGGGGGGTTTGCGCGTGTTTTGTTTGTTTGCTTGTTTTGGATGTCACTCCTCTACAATATGGGCCTTAAGCAAGGGGTGAGAATAGTCACGTTAACTGAGAATAAACGGGAAAAATTCTGCCACCCACAGGGATGCACTCTGAGGGGACTAGGATGGGAAAGAACAGGATACTGGCCCTAGGTAGCTAAGGTGCATATCAAAGGAATGATTTCAAGGAGCCCAGTCTCTTGCATCTTCCCATTCAAAGAAAAGGGCTAACTTCATTAACTTGAGATGTCTGGTTTTCTTTCATTAACACCATTCTTTTGATGTTCCTACTACTTGGATTTCGTTGCAAATCCTGTACATCCTGGCTCCATCCACCCTTACCTCTTCAGAATAGTCCCTCAGAGCTGCCTGAGAGGCTGTCTCCCGGGCTTAAGTCCTCAATATGTCCACTGAATAAAACATAATTCTCAACTTTTAGGCTGTGCATTTTTTTCAGTCGACACTGTAATAGTGTTCTCTAACTTATTAGTTGGTACAAACCTGCTCTTCCTTCCAACAGGCAGTTGCATCTTTATATAGAGGACTTCTAAAGATTAAGTATGCTTTGACGCCTAACGGAATGGTAAGATTTCAGCACAGAAGCATATACTGCTGGGGAGGTGGAAGGGGAGGCTCTTTTTCAAATATATCACAGAGGTCTTTCTTGAGGACAAAGCTAAACATATTACTCCAACGTTTCATCTTTCCATTTCAGATTTAAGTATGCTTTAAAGAATAGTACCAGTTTTCTACTTGAACAATAACTCTCCCCCATCTCACTTCTCCAGTCCTATTTTCAGCCTGATGTGATAAATGGACAAACTTTCTCAATTTGACTTTTCAGAGCATTACTCTCTAAGTATATAGAAAATTGAGAGAATTCCCTGGTGGTCCAGTGGTTAGGACTCTGCACTCTCATGGTCGAGGGCCTGGGTTCCATTGCTGGTCAGGGAACGAAAATTGACATTGGGTTGTTCAAATCATGCCTTTACAGCCTTATAGTAAAGTGTTTACTGGGACTTGCCTGGTGGCCCAGTGGGCAAGACTGTGCACTCCCAATGCAGGGGGCTGGGGTTTGATCCCTGGTCAGGGAACTAGAGCCTACATGCATGCCTCAGCTAAGAGTTTGCATGCTGCAACTAAGAAGCCCGCCTGCCACAACTGAGCCCACATGCCACAACTAAAGATTCCACATGCCACAACTAAGTCCTGGTGCAGCCAAACTATATAAATAAAAATTTTAAAAAGTATTTACTATAATTGAAATAGAAGTTTCAAATCTAGATGAAAATGTTACTGAATGCAAGTTCATGTGCCCAACACATACTGAGCCCAAACAAACTGAAACATTGAAGTTTGGAGCAGAGAATGTTTACTGCAGGGCCATGCAAGGAGAATGGGTGGCTCGTGCTCAAAAAAAATCCAAACTCCCCGATGGTTTTTGGGAAAAGTTTTATAGGCAAAATTTTGGATGAGGCTGCAGGGTGTGTGACTTTCTTCTGATTGGTTGGTGCTGGGGTAACAGGGCGGTGCTCCAGGATTCTTGTGCTCAGCCTGAAGTTACCATCCTCCACCTGGCTGGGGGCCATAGTTCCTGCAGAAGAACTCAAAGATATTATGTATTGATATATCCCTTCAGCAGGAGCCAGGATCCTACACTGTAGTTTCTTGATTGTTCCTCCTTTGTTCCTGTATTCCCTCACTTCCCTGATTAGCAACTGTTTGAATCTGCTCTTTGGAACTCAGGGATGTCTAGGAGGCTGAAGCCTTTATCCTGAGAATAAGAAAGGGGGACAGGGAAAGGCTTTTGTGCCCAGGAGGGCCCCACAAAGTCCTTCTCCATTACATAAAACACATAGCATAAATGATTTAACTTTTTTTTCTCTCAGATTTAACAGTTCATACTGGACACTACAAAATCCAGGATTTTTATACTAGAAATGCAATTAAAAAATAATACCTCACCTTGGGCATTCTAAGGTAAACTTATGTTGTAATGGATGGGAAAGAGAATGGGAAATTACTAAGAAAGAAGACCAGAAAGATAAAATGTAAGGTAGTGGGAATTACAAGTAGGTTTTTTTTTTATTTATAGTTTTCTAGCTTTTGAAAGTGAGAGTGTATACTTTAAAAAATCTTGAGAAAACTAATTTCATTAAAAATTAAATATGAATAAGAGATCTACTTTTATCATCTTCAGAGAGTTAACTGAATCTGCTAGGATTACTGGATTTAAGAACCAGTTTTAGTAACTGTTTGGGCCAATTGTGTCATTTTGGGGATGAGGTTATTGAGGTCAGAGAGGTTCAGTGCCTTGCCCCAGCTCACACAGCGAATGAGTTGGCAAATCTGGATATGGAATTTGGATTTCCTGGTGTCTCATCCAATATTTATTCCACTGTGCCCCCAATCAATTCTACATGTCCATCTTCACAGGCTATTAAAGACAGAAGATGTGGCAGGCTCTCTGTTAGTTTTATTTTTTTTTTATGTTGTCAAATATAGCTGTATTTTGTAATGCAAACTATACTGCACAATGATAAACACTTCTCTACTGTCAATGTCAAGAGAGAAGATATTGGGGTGGCCAAAAAGTTTGTTCGGGTTTTGCTCTGCCATCTTATGGAAAAACCCGAACGAACTTTTTGGACCCAACAGAAAGTCAATGTGTGGGGCAGCTGTATTGCTAGACTAGGTGGTGGAAGAGGGCAGCTCTGCCATGTGCCCTGGGAGTGTTACCAAGAAGTTCAGCATAGAGACTATTCCTCTGACTCTTCCAGAGCTCATTCTGTGAGCTTTTTATATTCATTTACAATTCTCTTTCTGCTTAATTAGATTCTGAAGTTTGAATCCCAGAACCTATCAAATAAGCTTGCCTACAGCATCACAGCCAGTAACAGGAAGATCTAGAGCTTGAAGTCAGGTCTGACCCTCTTGGTTGACACTCTTCAATTGTAAGTTCTTAGAAAGGAAAGGGAGAGGTTTACCCTGAACTTATTCCAGAGTGAATTTCTTTAGTTTTCAGAAGCAGTTATGTTGCAGGAAGGGGGACCCCTTCCAGGGCCCGAGCGTGGGCTCTTGTCTAACACTTGGAAATGAATTGTCTGAGGAGACACACGTGCTGACAAAGCAAGAGACTTTATTGGAAAGGGGCGCCCAGGCGGAGAACAGGAGGGTAAAGGAACCCAGGAGGACTGCTCTGCCACATGGCTCGCAGTCTCAGTTTTATGGTAATGGAGTTAGTTTCCGGGTTGTCTCCGGCCAGTCATTCTGACTCAGGGTCCTTCCTGTTGGTGCATGCATCGCTCAGCCAAGATGGATTCCAGCGAGAAGGATTCTGGGAGGTTGGTAGGACTTATGGACTGGCATTTGCTCTCTCCTTTTGACCTTTCCCGAATTCTTCCGGTTGGTGGTAGCTTGTTAGTTCCACATTCCTTACCAGGACCTCCTGTTGTAAGAGAACTCATGCAAGTGGTTACTATCTTTCCTGGCTAGGGTGGGAAGTTTCAGTCAGTGGTTCCCCTAGCAATCATACCGTAAGTAGAGAAGCTTTGGGAAACGGAAATCTCTAATCAGACACTTTATTGAAAGGATTGTTGGTTCCACTGAAAAAGCTGGAGTTATGAGCAGAATGGGAGAGGATATTTGCTGATTCCTTTGTCAGTGCGGCATCAAGGGAAACCTAAGTGGCCTAGATGTTAAAGGAAAGACATTAGGCTGCAGAGGATACTGAATTAACCACAGCAGCAAAGAGTAGTAAGCAGACAGGTAGTGGGAGTGTTTCTGCAGTTAGTAACAGGAACTGTAAGTGACCTGGAGAACACTCTTGTTACTGAATGTAATTTTGTGTGCCCGACGCATAGTGAGGCCAAACAAACCAAAATGTCAGAGTTTGGATCAGAGAAAGGTTTATTGCAGCTCCAGGCAAGGAGAACAGGTGGCTTGTGCTCAAAAAAACCCCGAACTCTGATGGTTTTCGGGGCGAAGTTTTTATAGGCAAAATTTGAGGGGAAGGTTGCAGGGTGTGTGACTTTCTTCTGACTGGTTGGTAGTGAGGTAACAGGGCAGTGCTCAAGGAATCTTGTGCTCAGCCTGAAGTTACCATCCTCCACCTGGGTGGGAGCCTTAGTGCCTGCAGAAGAACTCAAAGATATTGTTATGTATATTCCTTCAGAATGAACCAGGACCCTGCTTTAATCATTGCACTATAGTTTCTTGATTGCTCCTCCTTTGTTTCTGCATCCCTCACTTCCCGGATTAGTAACTGTTTGAATCTGCCCTTTGGAACTCAGGGAAGGTCTAGGAGGCTGAATGAAACCTATTTCCTATAAACAAGAAATGGGGGAAAGGACTTGTACTGGGAGGGGCCCCATAGAGTCCTGCTCCATTTCACTCACCGTGAAGTGGTGGAACACCATCAGGCCCCGTGGGACTTCCAGTTGCAGCATATGGCTTGTTGCATATTATGTAGTGGAATTATACTTCTTTACCATAAAAATCCCTTGTGTTGTGTGGCCAGAGCTCTCTACTCAGCAGTCCAATGTAGACAACTATCTAGGTTTTTTTCTTGGAGGTTCATACTAAGAAAGAAAAGTTAAATTGTCTCTTCTACTACAGATATTGTTAATCTTAGAGATAGTTTTTTTTTTTTTTTTTTTTTTTTTTTTTGTAAGCGGTACGCGGGCCTCTCACTGTTGTGGCCTCTCCCGTTGCGGAGCACAGGCTCTGGACGCACAGGCTCAGCGGCCATGGCTCACGGTCCCGGCCGCTCCGCGGCATGTGGGATCCTCCCGGACCGGGGTACGAACCCGCATCCCCTGCACCGGCAGGCGGACTCCCAACCACTGCGCCACCAGGGAAGCCCTTAGAGATAGTTTTAGATGACACATAGGTTTTAATGTTTTAATGATAAGGTTATATGAAGCCAAACAACTCCTGGATATGCGATAGGCTTGTGTTTGGGGGATGATCACACAAAGACTCTTTTTTTTTTTTTTTTTTTTTTTTTTTTTTTTTTTTTTTTTTTGTGGTATGCGGGCCTCTCACTGCTGTGGCCTCTCCCGTTGCGGAGCACAGGCTCCGGACGCGCAGGCCCAGCAGCCATGGCTCACGGGCCCAGCCGCTCCGCGGCATATGGGATCCTCCCAGACCGGGGCACGAACCCGTATCCCCTGCATCGGCAGGCGGACTCTCAACCACTGCGCCACCAGGGAGGCCCACACAAAGACTCTTTATTAGAAACATTTAAGAGCAAAGTACAATTTGCCTAATAATAGCCCACCCAGTAGAAAAGAATTTCTTTAACTTCTCTTGAATGCTTTAATCTCTACTCTGACAAAATGAATGCCTTTTGGCAAGTTAACAGTTCCTTAGTTTTTAGCTGAAACAAAGTCAAATAAATGGAGTGCTGCTAATGCTTGAGGTAAATGTGCAGTCTTGCAAGACTGGATTTAACTTGTTTTCCAAAACATATCACTTTAAATATATGTGATAAAAATATATCACAGTTATACTTCATTTAGATTTTTTCTGCATTATTTTATCTTTATTGTGTTATACCGATGCCTGATATCCCCAAACCTATGTGTACGTTGGCCTTGGCACCGTGAGAGAGAATTAAATGCGAATGATGTGTGAATGAAAAATGTTGCCTGCCATATCAACAGACAAAGGATGCTGAGACCATCAAGCCATTAGGCACTACTACCCCTGCCCTGACGGTGAGCCCTGAGGGAACTTAGGATGGGAAAGAACAGGATACTGGCCCTAGATAGTTAAGGT
This sequence comes from Hyperoodon ampullatus, assembly GCF_949752795.1. Lineage (NCBI taxonomy): Eukaryota > Metazoa > Chordata > Mammalia > Artiodactyla > Ziphiidae > Hyperoodon > Hyperoodon ampullatus. Next base: position 35,023,146 of record NC_136913.1, read on the forward strand.
GCAAAACAAAGGAATGATTTCAGTGAACCCAGAGGCTTGCATCTTCCCATACAAAGAAAAGGGCTAAATTCATTAAGTTGAGATGTCAGGTTTTCTTTCATTAACGCTAATCTTTTGATATTCTAAGTACCTGGTTTTTGTTGCAAAAACTCCTGTACATCCTGGTTCCTCCCTGGCCTCTTTCGCAGTAGTCCCTCAGAGCTGCCTGAGAGGCTGCCTCCTGGGCTTGAAAGTCCTCAGCAAGTCCGCCAAATAAAACAGAATTCTCAACTTTCAGGTTGTATAGTTTTTTCAGTTAACAATGCGTCCTCTTAAGTTTCATATTTTTATTTTCCTCTGTGTAAGAATCATCCCCAAACACTCCAATTAAAGATGGTCAAAGGATCTAAATAGACATTTCTCCAAAGAAGATATACAAATGACCAATGAGCACATGAAAAGATGCTCAACATCACTAATCATTAGGGAAATGTAAATCAAAACCACAATGAGATACTACTTCATACCCACTAGGATGGCTATAATTAAAAAAAAAAGATAATAATAAATATTGATGAGGATATGGAGAAATAGGAACCCTCATAGGTTAACATAGAGTTAAGCACATAACCCAGCAATTCCACTTCTAGGTAGACACCCAAGAAAAATGAAAATATATGTCCACACAAAAACTTACATATAAATGTTCATAGGAGAATTATTCATAATAGCCAAAAAGTAGGAACAACCAAAAATGTCTATAAACTGATAAATAGAATGTGATATGTCCATACAATGGAATATTATTAAGTAAAATAAATGAATGAAGTACTGACACATGCTACAACATGCATGAACCTTGAGGACATTATGCTAAATGAAGGAAGCTGGTCACAAAAGAACACACATTGTGTGCTTCCATTTATGAAACACCCATAATAGACCATTCTGTAGAGACAGAAAGTAGATTATTGGTTGCCTAGGGCTGAAGAATTGGGAGAAAATGGGGAGTGATTGCTGATGGATATGGGGTTTGTTTCTGGAGTGATGAAAATATTCTGAAATTGATTGTGGTGATAGTTGTACAACTCTGTGAATATACTAAATACTATTGAATTGTACTCTTTAAATGGGTAAATTTTGGGAATTCCCTGGCGGTCCAGTGGTTAGGACTCTGTGCTTTCACTTCTGAGGGCCTGGGTTCAATCCCTGGTCAGGGAGCTAGAATCCCACAAGCCATGTGGCATGGCCAAAAAAAAATTTTTAATGGGTGCATTTCATGGTATGTAAATATATCTGATATATACATATATATGACATATATGTATATGGAAATCCAAAGGGCTTGTCGTGAGTACATATGTTTTAAGGCAAATATCACAGATTTACATATAAAAAAGAATGACATGGTTCTCTTTCTCTTTCATGGGTCTCTTGGCAATAATATGCAACAGTCTTTTAGCATCACCTTACTTTTTCTGGGTATCTGATAGATGTAGGGAAAAGGAAATCTTGGAGCAAAGAATGCTTAGGGAGAAAAGTATACATGCTAAACTTGTCCCAAATTGTTCATCTCTTTGGAGAAATAAGATGTGAGTGAAATAGATGAAGCAATTTATGCTGTGGTTTAATTCAACAACTATACTAGAGCTCCTTAATCAGCATTGCAGTGAGGCAGGAACTGTGGGGAAACAATAACATGAAAGACAGAGAAAGTACTGTCAAACTGGTTGATGGTGCATGAATAGATGGACGCCAACTATTCATCTGAGAGCTAAATGTAATACAAGCCATAGATGTACCAGGGATGAAGGGGGAGTTTAAGCAGAGCAGTAAAGAATAGGTTGCCCTCTGGGTAGATAAATAACAGCAAAAGGTATAATTTTATCAGTGCATTTAAAGCACATGACATTGGAGCTGGTGCATGTTAAAGCAATTTCTCAGACAAAGTGATTGCCAGTATGTGTCAAAGGTTTTATTCAAACTTGCAGCAAGTGAATGTGAAGAATCTTTCTGGAATTGGAGTTTTTATATATATTTTTGAAGTATAACGTACATGCAGTTAAATATGTTAATCTTGAGTGTACAGCTTGATGAATTTTTACCCTTGTGTAACCACAATCCAGATCATGGTACAGAACATTCCCACCACTCCAGAAAGCTCCTTCATGTCTGTTCCCAGTCAATACCACTTTGACTCACCCAGGTGACCATTGATGAGTTTTGCTTATTCTTGAACTTTGTAATAAATGAAATCATACCACATGTCTTCTTTTTTGCCTGGCCTTCTTTTGCTCTACAAAAGATGCCTGTGAGCATCAACAGTGTTTTCACGTGCAGCACTAGTTCATTCCTTTTTATTGCTGTGTAGTATTCCACTGTATGAATATACCAAAATTTACTTGTCTCTTTACCTATTGTTGGACATTAGAGTTGTTTCCAGCATTTGGCTATTAGAAATAATGCAGTCGTAACCCTCCTTGTACAAGTCTTTTGGTGGAATGTGCACTAATTTCTCTTCGGTACATACTGTGGAGTGGAATTGCTGGTTCATAGGGTTTGCATAAGCACAGCTTTTGGATGTACTGCCAATTTTCCAAAGTGGAGGTACATATTTATAGTCCTTCCAGCAACGTCTGAGAGTACCAGTGGAAGTGTGTTTTTTTTTTAATAGAGTAAGAGTGTGGTTAGATGCTAATGTTAAACTAAGTAATAGAAAGAAGATCTGGTTCTAGGATATACACAAGAAAGATATTTGGTTCTGTGGTTAATGCATTGGGAGCATAAATTTAACTTCCCAGACAGGGCTCTAAATCTAATCAACATTTATTAGAAAAGTGCTCAAACATTTTTATCAGAAATGTAAATACTTTCTAGGAGAGATTGTTAATAGCATCCTCAAAAAGTTCTACTCCAGTCCACCTTTGCTAAGATTTGAGAAAACTTTTTTTTTTTTTTTTTGAGAAAACTTTTGTTCTCACAGACCTAGGTTCAATGCCAGATATGCCATTTAGTAGTTTTATGACCTTTGGTAAATTAAACTCTTTGTGCCTTTGTTTTCTTAGATATGAGATGGGGACAATAATATCTATCTCACAGGATTAGTCTAGAGTTTTGGTTTTTTTTAAAGATTTATTTATTATTTATTTATTTTATTTATTTATTTTTTTGCTGTGTCGGGTCTTAGTTGCAGCATGCGGGGTCTTTTCGTTGCAGCGTGTGGGCTCTTTGTTGTGGTGTGTGGGCTTCTCTCTAGTTGTGGCATGCGGGTTTTCTCTTCTCTAGTTGTGGCACATAGGCTCCAGAGCACGCGGGCTCTGTAGTTTACAGCATGCGGGCTCTAGTTGAGGTGCGCAAGCTCTGTGGTTGTGGTACACGGGCTTACTTGCCCTGCAGCATGTGGGATCTTAGTTCCCCAACCAGGGATCGAACCCGTGTCCTCTGCATTGTCAGGCAGATTCTTTACCAGTGGACCACCAGGGAAGTCCCTAGTCTAGAGTTTTAATGCCTGGCACTGAGCAAGTGTTCAGTTGATTCTAACTCCCTTCCTTTCTTCCTTCCTTTCTGTTTTCTTCCTTCCTTTCTTCTTCTTTGAGAGGTTAAGTGAGTTGATATGATGACAGCATTGTGCCCTTATAATAATCTTAACAAACACACAAGTATAGCGTGACATTGGGGAAAGTGGGAGAGTATGGCTGGAGATGAGAAAAGAATTAAAAATGTAGGAGGGTAAGACATCACGTCCCCATTTAAAAATTAAAGTTCTCCATAATAATGATGACATTGGGGGTGGGGAAGTGGTGAGCAGAATAGAACATCTGATATTCTGAAAATTAAGCCTCATTGTCTATATCAACATTAACCACACACATACACACACTAGAAAAGAGACTGAATCAGCCTTAATGATACGCTATAAGTAGATTTGCATTGAACTGAAAAATACGTCCATGTGAAAGTATATCAAAATTAAAATCTCATCTGCATATATAATATCAGTTAGAGCAAATGTTCATTGCATGATAATCCTCCCCCCAGGAGAGGCCATTAGGTTGATTTGCATTCATTTAAATGTTCATGTGGGACGTTGATTTTGTCTGTGTAATTACTAGAGTAGTTAATACATGTGCTGTTAAAACACTTAAAAGACTGTTCAGAATTTGTAACACACAAATGTGGCAATGGATGCGCCCAACTCAAAGGAAAGCTTCTCATATAAATAGACTCCATTTTTTCAGTGTGGGCAAAGAAACTGAAACTAATCACTCCACACAAATCTCTCCCCACCCACTGTTACTCTTGTGGCAGCGATTCACGAATGAATGGAGACTCATTTTTACAGTAAGCAAAATAATAAGTAAATTACATGATATGTTAGAAGATGTGGTAGATTGCAAGTATGGCCACGGATTTTTCCCACCCCTGTTTGTACACCCTTTTATCGTGTTGTTTTGCAATATGACTTTGCAGCTCTTCTTACCAAGCATTGGAGTCTGTTTCTCAACCCGTTAAATCTAGGCTGGTCACGTGACTTACTTTGGCCAATAGGACATTAGCAAATAAGACACAAACACAAGCAACGTTTGAAAAGTGCTAGCTCACTGGGGCTTACTCCCTTACTGCTCTTGGAGCCCTCAAACCACTATGTGAATGATTCTAAGGAAGACTGCTGGAAAATGAGAAAGCTACATGGAAGAGAACAGAGGTCCCTCAGCCTGCCAACCACTAGAAATGTGAATGAGGCCATTCTGGATTGTGCAGCCATCAGCTGGCCTGCCAGCTGACCACAGACGCATGAGCAAACCCAGGAGAGGTCAGCTGAGTCAGGCCAGGCCAGAAGAACTGCACAGCCAACCCACAGTCTACAACGTAGATAAAATGGCGGTTGTTTTAAGCTGCTAAGTTTGCAGTATTTTGTTATGCAGAAGTAGCTAACTGGTACTGCAGGTTTTAAATACTTGAGAGAGAAAGAGAGCAGAGAAAGAGGGATTAGAAGTATGTATGTGATACAGCCACTATGGAGAACAGTATGGAGGCTCCTTAAAAAACTAAAATTAGAACTACCATAAGACCCAGCAATCCCACCACTGGGCATATACCCTGAGAAAACCATAATTCAAAAAGACACATGTACCCCAATGTTCATTGCAGCACTATTACAATAGCCAGGACATGGAAGCAACCTAAGTGTCCATCAGCAGATGAATGGATAAAGAAGATGTGGCACATATATACAATGGAATATTACTCAGCCATAAAAAGAAATGAAATTGAGTTATTTGTAGTGAGGTGGATGGACCTAGAGACTGTCATACAGAGTGAAGTAAGTCAGAAAGAGAAAAACAAATACTGTATGCTAACATATATATGGAATCTTAAAAAAAAAATTGGTTCTGAAGAACCTAGGGGCAGGACAGGAATAAAGATGCAGATGTAGAGAATGGACTTGAGGACATGGAGAGGGGGAAGGGTAAGCTGGGACGAAGTGAGAGAGTGGCATGGACATATATACACTACCAAACGTAAGGTAGATAGATAGTGGGAAGCAGCCGCATAGCACAGGGAGATCAGCTCCGTGCTTTGTGACCACCTAGAGGGGTGGGATAGGGAGGGTGGGAGACGCAAGAGGGAGGAGATATGGGAACATATGTATATGTATATGTATAGCTGATTCACTCTGTTATAAAGCAGAAACTAACACACCACTGTAAAGCAGTTATACTCTAATAAAGATGTTAATTAAAAAAAAGAAGTGTGTATGTGGGTGTCTGAGGGGATATGTTGCCATTTTAAATAACTTTGTCGGGAATTCCCTGGCAGTCCGGTGGTTAGGACTCTGTGCTTTCACTGCCGAGGGCCCGTTTCGATCCCTGGTTGGGGAACTAAGATCCCACAAGCCGCGGGGTGTGGCCTAAAAAAAAATTTTTTTTTTTTTTTTTTGCGGCACACGGGCCTCTCACTGCTGTGGCCTCTCCCGTTGTGGAGCACAGGCTCCGGACGCGCAGGCTCAGCGGCCATGGCTCACGGGCCCAGCCGCTCCGCGGCATGTGGGATCTTCCCGGACCGGAGCACGAACCCGGGTCTCCTGCATCGGCAGGCGGACTCTCAACCACTGCGCCACCAGGGAAGCCCTAAAACAATTTTTTTAACTTGAAAAATAAAACAAGTAACTTTGTCAGGGAAGGCTTTGCTGAGCAGATAACATTCGACTAAACACATGAAGGAGATACGGAAGTGACTCATGGGGTTATTTAAGAGAATAACATGCCTTGCAAAGGGAATAGCAAGTGGAAAGTTCCTGAGGCACTACGTGTCTGGCTGTTTGGAAGAAAACCAAGGTCAGAGTGTCTAATAAAGATGTAGGTGATGAGGGCAAAGAGGTAACAGGAGGCCAACTATTCCCGGAGTTCCCTATTGACATCTGGGAAGAGCCTTCCAATATATAGGACATGACACCCCTGTGACTTGCCATGTCTGATAGGAGACCACGCTAATGAATCAATCTAGAGGTAGAGAACTGACACAAGCTGGGCCAACCAGGTTCTTCCTCCTGGAAATTTGAAACTTGGGACACAGGAACCCAAGATTGGGAGGTGTTAAGAGCTGAAGTCACCTTACTTGCTGAAGTCAAGAGACCCAGGATCCACACCCAGCTCTTGCTGTTGAATTTCTAGAGCTGGGTTGCTTCTTGTCCATGTCAAGGTTTAGGAGCTGAACTTGTTTGTGAGGCTGTGGAACAGCCCTGAATCATTACAATGAATTTGCTCTGACTCTCAATCCTTTTTCTTAAATAAGACAAAGTTAATTTCTGTTGCTTGCCAATGAAAGAACCTTAACTAATGCAATCATCTTGTGATTTCTCTCTTGTTGTTTAATATACGCCTTTTCTTCTGAAATGGATTATTAGATTCTTAGAGACAAGAATAATTTCAATTTGTTTCATATCCTTCATCTATCCAGCTGTGCTTATAGGACACGATAATAACAGCTAAGTATTCATTCAGTGTCTGTAATGTGGTAAGCACTGTGCTAAGTGCTTATGTAAATTATCTTATTTAAACTTCACAGTAATTCTATGAATAACTACTCTGATCATCTCCATTTTTACAGATGAGGGAACAGAGGCCAGAGAGGTGACATGGCTAATAAAGGGTGGAGTGTGGACTCAAACCCAGACAATCTCACCCCAAAACCTACATTCTTTCAGGACCCAGCACTGAGAAGGTACTTAAAGATACTTGTGTATTTTTTTCATTGAAGAGTGCTAAGTACCCACAAAATCACTTTCTGGGGTGATCACCTGGCCTTCACCATCCAGACAGGGTTTTGCCAGCCTCCCTCCACTGTGGGCAGAGAGGTTTCATTCTAGGAACTTACTATCCGTGACAAGTTAGGGGGTGTGATGTACAGACAGCTGAAAAGCATTCCTGCTCAGAAAGTGTCCCTTACCCCATCAGGGCCAGACATGACAAAAATGGGTCATATTTTGGGTTAATATTCTTGTTAAGATGCAAATAATTTATGCAAATGTGAGTAAGTATAACATGACATGAATTCATTAACATACATCAGTACATATTAATTTACCGGGGGAAAAAACAAAGCTCTGTGAGGGCAAGGCCTGCGGCTACTCTGCTCATTTTTGCATTACCTCGCACAATGCCTGACTCACGGTATGTAGTCAATAAAAATTGCCAAATGCATTGGATGAATGAATGAAGAGTTGGCATCAGAGAATAAGGGTCCAGCTAGGAGAGTTTAACTACATAGGGTTTAAGTCTACTCCTAATGGACGCATAGGAATCTTACTGTGTGAATTTTATGATTCTTCTGATTTGTAGGGGTTTATGTTGTAAATGCGCACAGGGTGAACTTAGATGAGACCACTCCCCTGTGTTTTGGAGGTAGGTCTCCCCGGAAGGGTGAGATGATAGTTTGCATTAATAACCCAGACAAGACTGACAGAGAGAAATGCAGTGGGAGAGTCATGATGGGTGGCAAAGCAGGAATATGTCCTTTGACTCTAGGTTGAGGACAGAATAGACATCTACTGTGTCAGCCATAGGGAACTAGAATGTGGATGAGAAACCTGTGTGGAGAAGTTGCCTGGTACCATGGGGAAGAGCATTGTGGTAGAATACACTGATGGCTCTAGTTTCTTGTCCCTTCCTATAGAGATGGCCATTGCCATCTAACTTTGCAGTGCCTTCCTGGGTTGGGTGCACTTCTCTGTCCCTTGACTTTGAGTTCAGCCAAAGGATTTTATTTGGCCAATAGAATGAGGAGGCAATGATGCTGCACAAGTTCTGAGCCTGGCAAGAGACTCTGCAAGTTTTCTCTTGTGTCTTGCCCTTGTACTATTATCATAAGAAGAGTATGCAGGCACCAGCCTTGTAGTCCCGTGTGATAACAGACTCAATGCAGCAGAGTCACCTCCAACCAAGTTCAGCCTAAATCTCATCTAACCCGCAGATAACATGAGAGTAAACGATTCTGGTTTTAAGCCACTGACTTTTTTTTTTTTTAACATCGTTATTGGAGTATAATTGCTTTACAATGGTGTGTTAGTTTCTGCTTTATAACAAAGTGAATCAGTTATACATATACATATGTTCCCATATCTCTTCCCTCTTGCGTCTCCCTCCCTCCCACCCTCCCTATCCCACCCCTCTAGGTGGTCACATGGCTAGGGCTAACTGATACAAGCACCAGACTTATAGAAGAGTAGACCTTAGTCTGAATTCTGGCTGTTTCACTGACTGACTATGTGTCCATGGACAAAGCATTTAAACAGTCTGAGCCTCAGTTTTCTTATCAGTAAAATGGGCACGATAATACCTACCTTATCTTTTAAGGCTGCTAAGAGGAATATCAAAGACACATGTGAAGATCTTCAAAATAAATACTAGATTAATGCTTTTTTCTTTATTACTGGAGATCACTGATTCTACAATACTTTTTATTTTTTTCTCTCTTGGTATGTTATAGGATTCTCACTTAAAATTTCACATTGTCACAACTGTTCTACCCCATGCCAAAGTTTTTTTTTTTTTCATTTTAGAAGTCATGTATTTATTTATTTATCTTTTATGTTTTATTTTTTTATTTATTTTATTTTATTTTATTTTTTTTGCTGTACGCGGGCCTCTCACTGCTGTGGCCTCTCCCGTTGCAGAGCACAGGCTCCGGACACACAGGCTCCGCAGCCATGGCTCGCGGGCCCAGCCGCTCCGCGGCACGTGGGATCCTCCGGGATCGGGGCACGAACCCGTGTCCCCTGCATCGGCAGGCGGACTCTCAACCACTGCGCCACCAGGGAAGCCCTCTTTTATGTTTTAAAATCTCTTTTACTTTTTTTAAATTGAACTATAGTTGGTTTACAATACCATGTTAGTTTCAGGTGTACAGCGCATGCCAAAATTTTAATGAGCGAACAGTGAGCCTCTGGGGGCCACAGTGGTAGTGGGAACAGCTAGAAGATTGAAAGACCCTCAAGAGGAATAATGGAACTCAAGTGGGAAAATTCAATACCTCCCCACTTGATGATGGTGCTCTAGTGTCTGGTTTCGTAAGAAATCATTTCCTGATACTTAGAGCGAAGAACCATCTTAAGCAGCTCAACTCTTCTTGGCCTCCTGGCCACCCTTGGTATCAAAAGCCTAGAGATGAACCAGAAGATAAAAGGAGGTACAGGAAGAGCAAATCCCACCAGCTATCCTAGCATGACACTTCCCAGCTCCAAGGGTGCTGTATTCAGTGGACTGGAAATGCAAAAACGCCCAACCCTTAGACCCAGATACTCAAATTATTGCTCCTCCTCTGAGCTTACAGCCCATTCTCTCTCTCCCCGTCTCATTTGCCATTTAATTATGTGCTGCCCCGTAAGACGAGTGTGCTACTCCCATCATGTCATTTCAGGGCCATGTGGCCTCCTTGTAATTTTACTTTTCAGACCTTTTATTTTATGTCAGGTACTGATAACAATGGACTCTTTCCATGACAAAACAGATTTACAGATTTATAGTCAGCTTGTGATCAAGATGTTATAGAAATATCTACCACTGAAGAAAGGGTTCAGTGGAATCAGACAATGATTAATTGGGCTTTTCAGATTTAAAGAAAAAAATCAAGCAACACATCAAACAGACTTGATATAATTTACAAGTATGTGTGTGGGGGGATCCTTATTGAATAATATTCATTATTTGTTCTCTTAAGCGGAACAGCTTTGCTTGTCCATGCTGAATAGGCTGAATGATACTGAAACAGGTCATGCTTTCTAGCAGATGTATTTAGGGAGTTGAACACACACACACACACACACACACACACACACACACGCACGCACACACACGATGGGGAGGCTTTATCTCTTTTAACTTTTTAATTTACTGCTATACTCCTAATGCCTAGAACGGTTCCTGGCATATAGCAGGCAAATATGCACTCAAATATTTCTCAACTGCCTACTACCTGCCAGATCCTGTTCTAGACTCTAGGGACACTCCATTAAGTAAAGCAGAAATACATGTTTTCATGGTGTTTATATTGTACAAGTGGGAGACAGAAAATAAAGAAATAAATGAAGGCAATATTTAGTATGTCAGATGGCTGGGACTGGGGGAATAAAGCAGAAATCGGAGATAGGAAGTGCTGGGGTTAGGTAGGAGAGACAGTATTTTAAATTGGGTAGTCAAGGAAGACCTCAGGGAGCTTTTTTTTTTTTTTTTGCGGTATGCGGGCCTCTCACTGTTGTGGCCTCTCCCATTGCAGAGCACAGGCTCCAGACGCGCAGGCCCTGCGGCCATGGCTCACGGGCCCAGCCACTCCGTGGCATGTGGGATCCTCCCGGACTGGGGCACGAGCCCGCGTCCCCTGCATCGGCAGGCGGACTCTCAACTACTGCACCACCAGGGAAGCCCATGTCAGGCAGATTCTTAACCAGTGCACCACCAGGGAAGCCCTGGAGTTGTAATTTTTAAATAAATCAAGGATTGAATTATTAATAAATTGTAGAGAAGAATTTTAATTTTTAATAACTCAAGGATTGAATTATTAATAAATTGTAGAGAATAGACAAATTTCGTGTTCAGAAAAGCTGCAAATAATTTATGCAGATGCCTCACATTCAAGGAGATGGAACATAACTTCCCACTCCTTACAAGTGTGGATTGTGGGACTTCCCTGACAGTCCAGTGGTTAAGACTCCATGCTTGCACTGCAGGGGGTGCAGGTTCGATCCCTGGTCAGGGAACTAAGATCCCGCATGCTGCACAGCACGGCCAAAAAAAGTGTGGGTTGTGATTTTCTTCCAAAGAATACAGTGTGAAAAGGGAAAACACAGTAACTTTATTAAAGTAGAGAAAACTGCCAAACACTTCCTCAGCCAGGTGACCAAGGTCAACATCAACAATAGGTCATATTGATAGTATATACCCTTGCATATACTATCAATACCCTTGTATATACTATCAAGCATATATACTGTCAACATGGCATTGTATTTTTAAAGGATCATTCCAGCCACTGTGGGAGAATAGACTAGAGGGGGCAAAGGGAAGAAGCAAGGAGACCAGTTGGGCTGTTTGTAATAACACAGCAGACATGATGGTGGCTGGACTAGGATGGTAGCAGTGCAGGTTGTAAGAAGTGGCTGGATTCTAGATGTGTCTTGAAGGTAGAATAAGCAGTGTTTGCTAATGTATTGGATTAGGGGTGTGAGAAAGAGAGAAGTCAAAGATGATCCAGCAATCCCACTCCTGGGCATATATCCAGAGAAGACCATAATTCAAAACAATACATGCACCCCAGTGTTCATTGCAACACTATTTACGATAGCCAAGACATGGAAGCAACCTAAATGTCCATCGACAGATGAATGGATAAAGAAGATGTGGTATATATACACACAATAGAATATTACACAACCATAAAAAAGAATGAAATAATGCCATTTGCAGCAACATGGATGGACCTAGAGATGATCACACTGAGTGAAGTAAGTCAAACAGAGAAAGACAAATGTCATATGACATCACTTATATGTGGGATCTAATAAAAAATGATACAAATGAACTTATTTACAAAACAGAAGCAGACTCACAGACATAGAAAACAAACTCATGGTTACCAAAGTGGAAAGGGGAGGGGAGTGATAAATTAGGAGAATGGGATTAACATATACACACGACTATATATAAAATAGGTAACTAATAAGGACCTACTGTATAGCACAGGGAACCCTACTCAATATTCTGTAACAGCCTATATGGGAAAAGAATCTGAAAAACTAAATGCTGGAGAGGGTGTGGAGAAAAGGGAACCCTCTTGCACTGTTGGTTAGAATGTAAATTGATACAGCCACTATGGAGAACAGTATGGAGGTTCCTTAAAAAACTACAAATAGAACTACCATACGACCCAGCAATCCCACTACTGGGCATATATCCTGAGAAAACCATAATTCAAAAAGAGTCATGTACCAAAATGTTCATTGCAGCTCTATTTACAACAGCCAGGACATGGAAGCAACCTAAGTGTCCATCGACAGATGAATGGATAAAGAAGATGTGGCACATATATACAATGGAATATTACTCGGCCATAAAAGGAAACAAAACTGAGTTATTTGTAGTGAGGTGGATGGACCTAGAGTCTGTCTTACAGAGTGAAGTAAGTCAGAAAGAGAAAAACAAATACTGTATGCTAACACATATATATGGAATCTAAAAAAAACAAATGGTTCTGAAGAACCTAGGGGCAGGACAGGAATAAAGATGTAGACGTAGAGAATGGACTTGAGGACACAGGGAGGGGGAAGGGTAAGCTGTGACAAAGTGAGAGAGTGGCATGGACATATATACACTACCAAACGTAAAATAGATAGCTAGTGGGAAGCAGCCGCATAGCACAGGGAGATTAGCTCGGTGCTTTGTGACCACCTAGAGGCGTGGGATAGGGAGGGTGGGAGGGAGACGCAAGAGGGAGGAGATATGGGGGTGATATATGTATATGTATAGCTGATGCACTTGGTTATAAAGCAGAAACTAACACACCACTGTAAAGCAATTATAATCCAATAAAGATGTTAAAAAAAAATAAAAGACCTACTGCTCTTTAAAATTAAAAATAAAAAGAATCTGAAAAAGAATGGAGATATATATATATTATATATATATATCACTGATTCACTTTGCTGTACACCTGAAACTAACACAACGTTGTAAATCAACTATACTCCAATAAAATTTTAAAAAATAAAAAAAAACAATTTTCTTTGATTGCAGAGGAAAAAAAATGATCTAAGGATTTTTAGCTTGGGCATCAATATGGATGGAGTTGCCATTCGACAATATGAGGAAGACCTGAACAGGAGAAGATCTGGTTGGAAATATCAAGAGTTGGATTTTGTACAAGGTAAGTTCCAGATTCCTATTCGTCATCCACTTGAGGATGTTAAGCAGGTTGCTGGATAAGTGTCTGGAATTCAGAGGAAATGTCTGGACCAGAGATAGAAATATGGGAGTCATTAGCAAATAATTGGAATTTTAAAACACAAGACTGGATTAGATCACAGGTGCTTGATAAATATTTGATAGGTAATAAATAAATATACACTATCTCTTCTGGTAGAACACATTTTCTATAAGAATTGTTTATATGCAATTGCAAATAGGGAAACAATGTCTGTATAATGCGGAAATTGTGTTGGAGTATAATTATAGCCTTCAGCATGAAAGGAAAAAGGACTTAACTTGGCTGCTGCACAGTCAGAAGGCTTCTTAGCTTTATTTTAGGAAAATGAAAAGTGAGAGTCTGCACCAAGGGCTTCCTCCCTAAGGAAGCCTTGCATGGTTCTTGCTCCAGGTAGATTGCACTTCCTCCTGTGCTTACCTTAATGGTAGCCTCATGTCTTCGAGCTCCACTTCCGTGTACGCTGTCTCAGCTCTATCAAGTCAGAATTTCCTCTCTTTTGGTTTCTTGCACTTTTAGTATCCCCTGAGGCAGCCTCTGGCCATACCAAGCTGTGTGTCTGAGATATTCATTTTTTTATTTTATTAATGCTCTGCTAATAAAGTTGCATAAGTTTTAGAGTGAACTGCCCCTAACTCTATTTTTTTTTTCTAGAAGCCTTGTTAATTTTAGTGTGTTATTTTGCAAAATGAGAGATTTTTTCAGGGCAATGATTGTATACATGTAGAGGACATGTTATTTTTGTCCACATCTTTCCTAGCATCTTTTTCTTTAGGAACTGTACATTCCTTGTCAGGTAAGGCTATCAATCTATCCATCATGTTCCCCTCCAAAACAGACTGACAGGAATGGGCACATGACCCAGGGTAGCCAATCAGAATACACTACCTACGTGGCCCATGGTGATTTGTTCAGGAATTGACACATGACCCAAGCAGAGCCAATCCCTGGAGCTTTGCTGGAGCTATTAGGAAGGAGAACTCTTTCGTCTCTGGAGCTGTCTTGGACATTATCTGCCTAAAGAAGATGCCATCACAAGAGAAAGGAGACACAAATTAAGCATTCAAAGTAAATTATTCAACTTCTGTGTATTTCTCCCATCATTTTTTTCTTGGAAAACTCCTAGTCTTTCTTCAAGGCTCAGTTCAATTATCTTCTGGTGAAATGTTTCATGGCCACCCCACCTCCTCCATGGAGGGCTGTGAGCTCCCTTCTCATGCCCACAGCACTTTGTACACATCCCTCTTACAGCATTGCTGCGGGAGTTTATTGTCTGCTCTCCCTTCCCCCACCCTTTGGTGTATAGTGTATGGCATTCTTGACATTAGTGACTTTGCCTTATTCATCTCTGTAAGCCCAGGACCTAACACAATGTCTAGTACATGGTAGGTGCATAGTAGCTGTGAGTTGAATTGAATGGATGACGATATGATTCTAGTAATGCTTATGGTTGATCATCTTGCATGAAAAGAGACATTGTCTTAGATACACACACACACACACATTCTAGGGGAATATAGGATTTATGATAGGTAAGAATTTTGATCCAAGTACCTAATAGCTTAAAACAAAAAAGCAATTCATTGAGATGAACCTTGAAAATAAGATAGCAAGGGAGAATGCAGAGTAGGGGACACTTTGGAAGAAGAGACAAAATAAAGTTAGAAAAGAAACAGCACCTTATAAACTTAGAGAATAGAGATAGAGAAGCTGAGGGATGATATTATTCAGGAAAGTAGGTATAGATGAGGAAGAAAAGTAAAAGGAAATAGTTGGGAAAAGATGAAAAGTATAGAGGTGTTGGTGGAAGGCAGGGGTGGGAAGGTCCTGAATGTTGGACCTTTGAGCTTTCAATACAAATTTGTTTTCCACTGAGTGTCAGGCTGTGTGCTGGGTTATTGGAACATTGAAATGAATGTCATAGTCTCTGCCCATTGTGGGGGAGATGTAGGTTTATAATGGTGGTTAAAAAAAAAAAGTAGTGGCATGATGAGAAGGGGTGTGTGTTGGGGGAGATTACCCACTTTTCTGAATGGGCAGCAACCTTCCATTCTTGACCAGAGTTGTAGGAAGTATGGCAGCTGAAATGCTGTCCCTAAGTTGGGAAAATGTGCCACTCTCTCCCCATTCTTGTCTCTTTCTCCCTCAATTCTATAATCCCTGACACTTGCCAATACTAACGGGATTCTTATTCTACATGCTCCTCCTCCCAGTTTTGATATGATGGAGGTAGGACTGTGGTCTCATCGCCCCCCTCCACCCAGCAGAGCAATATTACCTCTACCAGAAAAATGCCAGGCCCCAAGGCAGAATTTCCAATCCATATTTGCCGGAAATATTACTTCTATAAGTCCTGGCACTATATGGCACCTTGACTGTCCCAACAAAGCTTGGGTAGGGCCTAAGCTGCTCTTCCCACCCCAAGTCAGAATAGGAGGGTGCCCCCTTGCACCAGGGTCCCATCATCCCCCCTGCGCTCTTCCAGGACCCTGGAGGATCTGAGAGGGTAGAGGTTCATAGCCACCTCTGCAAGGCAGGGGACTCCAAGCATATGGGAGTCATTTGTGCATTGGCTGTGGTGGGCAGTAGGGGGTCCCCAGTCATAGACACCAACTGTGAGAGGGCCTGGGCATTGCCAAATCCAGCTGGCAGGTGGAAAGTGTGTGGGATGGGCAGCCCTGGGGGCAAGATAAGGGTCCGTGGAGAGGGGAGGCCTAAAGGAAAGGATACACCCGGGATCTTGAGGCGCCAGCTGTGCTCGTTTCTGGGCTGGGTCGGTTCTGGCGCCACCACAATGGGGACACCGAGGGGGGCAGGGCAGGGTAGGGGGGCCGTGCCGGGCTGGTGGTGCGTCCCCGGAGCCGGCCGGCACCGCCTGGGGGAGAGCCTTGGCAATGCCGTGTCCAGATGGCACACGGACGGTGTGTTGAGCTCAGATGGGCAGCCCAGGGGCAGCGGGTCCCGGGGTGGCGGCGGAGAGGGGAGACCCACGACGGAGGCGCTCGTCCTGCAGCGGTCGTTTCGAGGGGTGGGCTGTGCCTGGCGCGGCTTCCGCTGGGTGGGCTCTGGCGCTGCCGCCTAGGGGCGTCGGGCAGAGGGCGCTGTGCTTAAGGGCGGCTGGAGACGCCCCCCAGCGCTCCGACCAGGTGCCTGCTGGGGGCGGGCGGCGCAAGGGGCGCGCGCGGCGCAAGAGGCGGGCGCCGAGCGCGTGAGTCACTCGGCTTCCCCGGGTTCGGAGCGGGACTTCGCCTCCCGCCTGGGGTCTGCTTTCATCTCCAGCTTCAGCGACTCACTCCTGGATCCCGGCGCCCTACTGAGGCTGGACCAGCCGCCTTTCCGTCTAGGTGACGGTCAGGTAAGTTTCTCGTCTTTGGATGCTTGCGTGACTCGGGGGGGGGGGGTGTCTCCCACTCTGTGTCTCGGTCTGCCTTTGCTTCCACCCTTTGGTTCTGTCCGTTGGAGACTGGAAGTTCGATTTTTAAAACGCAACAGAGAAGATCAAATCCATGCCCAGACCCCAAACAAGCCAAACTCTGGGGCCATATTCTTAATTTCCCGGGTATCTTCAAATGTCCGGATGCGGCGTTTATGGGGCTAGGAATGTTCTGTTTGTTTCTTGTGTCGCCCTCCTCCCCCACTTTCTTCCTGGGTGATTCTCAGAGGTGGCGTTTGGGGGGCGGAGGTGGCAAGAAAGCTGGAAGGCTGAGCTGGAATCCCTTGCCAGGGCGGTTTCCTCATTCTCGGCGAGGTGGCAGATGTTTTACTGTAGCCTGAGTTGGGATCTTGGAACAAGCCTCCCCAGCCCAGGACGTGCCAGAGCTGTAAGGTAACCGCAGTTGCTGCATATCAATCTCGGCACCATTGACCGACTCACAGTGTTCCGGAGGCACAATTAGTGTGAATGCCACGATCATGTTGAAACAATTCACTGAAGGACTCTCTTGAATATTTTATTTTGAATGTATTGTATTCCAGGAAAATTTTAGGAGGTTACCGCCGGTCTTATTTTCTGAGATGCTTCAAAACCTATTATTTCCTTTGCAAGAAAATCAGTGAGCGCTCTTTCTTTATAAGGATTTAAGAATGCAAAGCTACATGTTAGTTTTCCTTTTTCTCTACCAGTGCTTGTGGCTGGGGGTGGCGGGGGCGTGGGAGGGGGAATGCTTCCATTAATTGCCTTTAGAAAAAGCACCGCGGGGAGGGTGCTTTCCCCTTTCTCTACCATTAAGCGCAAGTGTTTCCGTGACCATTAAATAGGTACCAATTGCTGCTGTCCTTCTTTGCTTAAAAGTAGCAGAGGAAAAACCTAGAACGCGTGCATTTGTGGCTCATATTGACGGCTGATTGCTTTATCATCTGTTTGGTTGGATGCAGTGTTAACAGGTGGTCTTAATTCACGGCACAATTCTTCTGTTCTAGATGAGCAACCCTGCTGATATGGGAGGAAAGTAATATGCCCCCTCACCCCCCACCAGACCAAGTCTTTCTCTAGCTTTGGGGGAGAGAGAAAGATGGTGGGAGCAGCTTTTCTGGCAGTTGATTGGGTGGCCCCTCATGAATTGCTCTTTCCTGAATCATCATTTGGTTTATAATCTGTGATTATAGAAATGAACCTTCACCCCCCTCCCCCCTTGGAAGAAAATCAATAAAACCTGAGTCGTTTAGTCAGCTCACAGGGGTAACTTTTTAGAGTTAAGTGGAAGCTGCGATGATCCTTTTTTTTCAAAGCTCTTCCCAGGGAGCCCCGCAAACTGAGTTAGGTTTCCCACCTTTCAGATAATGTGACTCTTCTCCTCTGTATCTTGTGACTCTTGGTTTGCACACCAGTTTTGCTCAAGATAATAAAATTTCTTGGAAGGCAGGGTAATATCTGTGTATCCTTGGAGCCTATTAAATTGGTGTGTGTGTGTGCGGTCTGAATGAATGGATGAATACATGAATCTGGCAGTTTAGATAGGGTTTACTATTCCTTGAACACCGCCTGGGCATGCTTTTTCTTCACTCCTAGAAGATGATCCTTCGAATTCAATGAGTCTCAGAGTGTGGATCCTCAGACTGCACTGTATTGTAAATAAATAAGAGTTTGACATATATGGAAAACATCTACGTATTCATTGTGACTTTTTTTTTTTTTGCTGCAAGTAACAGAAAAGTCAACTGAAAGTGGCTTTAACAAATTAGAGAAGGCTGACAGCAGGTGATCACTGGAGTTGCCTCAGTGGCCCAACAGTGTCAGGGTTCTGGGTTAATGCCTTACCCTCATGGTTTCAAGATGGCTCTCACAGCTCCAGACATTTACATCCTTATCCCATGTTCAAAGGCAGAAAACGGAGTAGAAAGGGGTAGAATAATTTCCCTCATGCAACTTTCTCTTATCAGAGAAGAAATAGCTTTCCCCAAAATCCCCCAACAGAATTTCCCTTGTATTTCATTGGCCAAAGCTGGGCCACATAACAGTCCTTAGTGGCAAGGGAGGCCAGGAAAGTGAGTATCTGGCTTTTTAGCTTGTATAGTGGGAAGGAGGTTGGGGAGAGGGGCTTTATAGATGGCTTTTGAGGGTTAGCCGGCAACTCTGCTGGACTCTCATGAAAGAAAATGGTTCTGTTTTAATCAGTGATTATATTAATGATTGGTCCAACTAAAGCATTAATTTTTTTTTTTTTTGCGGTACGCGGGCCTCCCACCGCTGCGGCCTCTCCCGTTGCGGAGCGCAGGCTCCGGACGCGCAGGCTCAGCGGCCATGGCTCACGGGCCCAGCTGCTCCGTGGCACGTGGGGTCTTCCCGGACCGGGGCATGAACCCATGTCCCCTGCATCGGCAGGCGGACTCTCAACCACTGCGCCACCAGGGAAGCCCAAAGCATTAAATATTAATGTAGCAAAAGCACATTCAGAACAGGATTATATTCCCCCTAGGGTATGGTATTTTAAGGGTGCTAAGTGACTTTTGTAGAGTGTGTTAGCTTTTAGAGACTGCAGGTAGAAAAATATATTTCTATATATAGAAAAATATATGTATATACAGCTTGTATGGTTTGCATTATATTAAGTGTGGGTCAGATCCTCCAGCTCCTGAAACAGAGTAAACATTCAGTAAATAGTTGTGCTGTGAGTAGAGTATTGAGTTTGGGAGCTTCACAACTTCGCAGGGACAAGCGGAAAGGTTTACCAATAAAAAAAAAAAACGAATTAGTGGTTTCGCACCAATGCTCTGAAATTCTGGTTTACACAAACTCAGAGTCTTTAATTTGGATCCTAGGAGTCTGGAGAGCAACTTAACAGGAGGAGCAAGAAGAACATAAGAAGTGGTAGATACTGACAATTTAGGGCGCCTGCTCTATTCCTTACTGTGGAAGATGTACTGCAGAAAATGGTTAAGATGATTCTTAGCACACATGAAAACGTTTAAGTTGATGCAGGAAAAGAAGAGAGCATATATCACTGCCAGCTTGGATTCTTGACTCGTTCCCAGTAGGAGTCCTGATATATTTACAGAAGGACCAGGTTTGAGGACATACTGATGGGAGCTCAGCTAAGCAAGTAGCAAGAGATTGAAATTTAACAACTGCAGAATCCTGTGCCTTAGATTTCTCACCAGTCAAAGGAAGGAAGTAGACTATCGGTGGTTCTCAAACTGTTGCACTTTAAAAATCACCCGGGGAGCTGTTTAAAATCCAGATTTATGGGCTGATCCCTAGACTTTTCTTTTTTTAACTGAGTCTTAAATTTATTTATTTTTGGCTGCGTTAGGTCTTCGTTGCTGCGTGTGGGCTTTCTCTTGCGAGAGTAAAACAGCAGACTGTCTGTAAATGTGAGACTAAATGATTTAGGAACATCCAAAACTTATGCTAGTGACCTGGGTATAATTTCAAGAATGTGATTGTATTTTATAAAGTAGAAACCTATCCCCAAAATAGCTATATATTTTTTTGGTGTGCTGGTCACTCTACCTATAGTATCTCATTTAACCATTGTAACCTCTAATGTATCAGATATGTGTGTGTGTGTCAGTTATCTACTGCCATAATAATGCTGCATAACAAGCAACCACAGAATCTCAGTAGCGTATGACAATAAGTGTGTATTATAAGCTCATGTGTCTAGGTCAGCTGGGGGTGAGCTAGACTGTTTTGCTGATCTTGGCTGGGATTGTTCACATGTCTTGGGGTTACCTGGATATTGGCTGATCTAGGCTAACTCCTTTTTTTCAGTTTTTATATATATATATATATATGTACTTTTTTCTACATTCTCTTCCATTATAGGTTATTATAAGATATTGAGTATAGTTCCCTGTGCTATACAGTAGGTCCTTGTTGGTTATCTATTTGATACATAGTAGTGTATATATTTTAATCCCAAACTCCTAAGTTATCCCTCCCTACCCCTTCCCCTTTGGTAACCATAAATTTGTGTTCTGTGAGTCTATTTCTGTTTTGTAAATATGTTCATTTGTATCATTTTTTTTTTTTTTTTTTTTTGTGGTACGCGGGCCTCTCACTGCTGTGGTCTCTCCCGTTGCGGAGCACAGGCTCCGGTCGCGCAGGCCCAGCGGCCATTGCTCACGGGCCCAGCCGCTCCGCGGCACGTGGGATCCTCCCAGACTGGGGCACGAACCCGCGTCCCCCGCATCGGCAGGCGGACTCTCAACCACTGCGCCACCAGGGAAGCCCTGTATCATTTTTTATTAGATTCCACATATAAGTGATATCATATATATTTGTCTTTCTCTGTCTGGCTTACTTCACTTAGTACGATATCTCTAGGTCCATCCATGTTGCTGCAGATGGCATTAGTTCATTCTATTTGATGACTGAGTAATATTCCTAGACTTACCTTGAATGGAGCAACGGGTGTGCCTGTACTCAGTTTCACATGTTTCTCATCCTCCAGCAGGCTACCCCGAGTCTTGTCCTCAGGGCAGCAGCAGAAGTGCAAGGAAGAGCAAACGGAAATACACAGGGCTCTTGAGGCCTCGACTCATGACTGGCATATCATCACTTCCACCTTATCCTGTTAGCCAACGCAAGCCCCATGGTTAGGCCCAGAGTCAGAGTGGGAGGGCCCTACAAAGTTATATGACAAAAGAGATGGATGTAGAGGGGGCAAAGAACAGGGGCTATTTTTTGCAGTCTATCACAAAGGGAAAAAAGTTCAGAGACATTAAATGACTTGTTCAGATCACATTACTTACAAGAGGGGAAGCCAAGACTCAGAAGCAACTTTGATGCCAAAGTTTAACACTGTTTCCTTTATTTATTTAATATATATATTTATTTATTTACGTTTGGCTGCATTGCAGTCTTCGCTGCTGCGCACAGGCTTTCTCTAGTCTTGGCAAGCGGGGGCTACTCATCTTTGCGGTGCGCGGGCTTCTCATTGCGGAGCATGGGCTCGAGGCGCTCAGGCTTCAGTAATTGTGGCTTGCGGGCTCTAGAGCACAGGCTCAGTAGTTGTGGCCCACGGGCTTAGGTGCTCCGCCGCATGTGGGATCTTCCCGCACCAGGGCTCGTACCTGTGTCCCCTGAATTGGCAGACGGATTCTTAACCACTGTGCCACCAGGGAAGTCCCTAACACTGTTTCCTTTATAACACATTTCTCTCCTACTTTTTATTGTACCCTATTTACAGAAAAACTGCTTCAAGAGAAGGTATATGTTCAGCCTAGAAGATAAAAAAAATTATCTTTGTACTTTGTCACAAGTGAGATTTTATGCACACGTGTATATATACATTATATTTTTCTGTTTGCTCAATTTATAGCATTTTATGTTTTTAATTTTTATAAATGTTCTCTTACCTCTATATGAAGCAACTAAAATATTTCCATTTTAAACGAAAAAATGGATTCAACTTGTAATCCAGTAGATCTTAAAGATAAAAGCAGGTTTCATGCTGCCCCATTTGCTCTGGGGCTGTTATCAGAAGAATGGGTCTTGTTAAACCATTTCCTTTTCTTATGACTTTTTCAAAGTTATACCAGGTGTGTAGGGCCTCTATTCAGAATGAATTTGCTGATGCCGTAAGTGTTTTGAGTTTACCCTCAGGGTTTTCACACATTTTCCTGGTGAATTTTGCCAACAATTGGTAAAACCTCCCAGCACTGTTACCTGTGGTATTTTCAGCTTGATCATCTGACCCGCCAGGTTAGATGAGCTCAGTTGTGGAGATGGATGCAATAGACTGTCTGAGCCTAATGCCATTAAATAGTTGAATTGTATAACTAATTCTGTTTCTCCTGATTTCATGCTCAGCAATCAACCTTATGATTCTCCGTGTCCATTGCCTTCAGGGAGCAAATAGCCTGGTCAGGCTGTCTGGTCTGTGTGAAAGTTATATTGCTCATTGTAAATTACTAAGCTGCCACTCTGCCTTTAAACACTTACGAGAGCGTTATAGAGGTGAGTCAGCATCCAGCACCTTCAAGCCTGATAAATGCGGAGACGCTGATAAGATCAGTTATCGAGCTTGTGCTGCTCAGTGCCAGGCCTGATGATGATGACTTGCCAAAGTGAATTAATACCAGCTAGCATTTATTAATCATTTTCTGCATACCAGCAACTGTGCAGTTTTATATATATGATCTCATTTGGTCCTCATAACAACTTTGTGAGGTAGTACTTTTATTTCCACTTTACAAATGGGAAGACTGAAGTATAGATTAGAAACTTGCCCCACATTAAACGGGTACTTTGACAGAGACCTCTCATCGCCTCTCAGTATCCTTTCTCGCCTTCTCCCTTAGGGACACAATGCAGTTTTATTCCTGGTGGCAGTGCATCCAGTGAGCAGTCTCTGTGACCCAGCATCTCTTGCACCAAGGTGTGATCCTATGACTGAGTTGTGCCAGTGAGAATTGTTATGTTGTGTGGGGACTTCTAGGAAGCCTGCCTAAAGAGAGTTGGCTTGGCTGGGAGGAGGGCCCTGTTTCCTCCAGCTGCTAGCCTGGAATGCAGGCATGATGGCTAGAGCCAGCTTGGACCCTAGAGTGATGTCTTGGATGTATGTCAGCAGTGAAGTTGTCAGAATAGGAAAGTAGAAGGAATCTGGGCTCGTGATGGCACCATGCAGCTACTGTGCCAGCTGTATTCCAGAGATCTTTGCGTGCTTCCTGGAAATATTAGTGTTCTCTTAGCAGAGAAGAAAGGTAGTGATGGCTATTGGGTAGGCAGTGGACAGCGTTTACGCACTATGTGCCCAATGCCTAATATTTGAACTGTGATAAACACATGTGTTTGCGTTCCATCTCTGCCACTTACTAGCTGTGTGTATTGGGCACATCTTGTGCCTCACTGTGCATCCTTTCAGCCTACCTTTTAGTCAAGCCATTGATCCAGTAACCAGTTTCATGTGGGTGTAACCAGACAGGACCTTGCCTGAGCCTCACAGTGAATATTTCACTTTCTACGTCAAGCCTTCTTTGATGTTTCAACACAGAGGCCTGTTGGAAGTGCCTGGCACCCACATAGGTATTATGGAATGTGAGGGTGTCAAAGGCCCATGAGTCATTCCTTGACTAATGTGGGTTGGGAGCCAGGGATAAACGCTCCTTTCTCCCATCCTTGGCTAGATAATTTGGAGCTGCATTTTAGTATTGTTGGCTTCTAAGAGGTTCTCAGAGGGTCTAAGCAAGATGAAGGCCCCAGTTGCCTACAGTTTGTGACCAACTCAAAAATATGCCCCTGTATTGATTTTCTCTCTTTCTGGTTCCATTTTCCAAATTCCCTAATTTTATTTTCTGAAATCAATTCCCAAAGTAAATTACTTGCCTGCAAACCCTTGTTTCAGGCTCTGCATTTCAGGGAGAACTCAGGTTAAGACATTGTATAACCTTGAATTAAGCTGTACTGATAAAACTTTGGCACTTGCTGACACTTTTATGCCCCTTACATGATGAAGCAGTGTAATATCTTTAGTGTGCAAAGACAACAGTACATTATGAAAACTGATAATATCATGTATTGGTGTGTACACGGATCAATAGGAATTGACGTACCTTGTTCATGGGAGTGCACATTTGGTAAAATCATTTTGGAAAATAAAACTTGGCACTGTCTTGTGAAGTCGAGCACACATATACTCTTTGACCCAGCAATTTTATTTCTAGGTATAACCCCTAGAGAAATTCTTCTGCATGTGAACCAGGAAATCTCCTGAGGCATGTCCTTAGCAACATGGCTTATAATACAAAAATACTGGAATACCTTAATTGTTCATTGATGGGAAAATAGATAAATTAAAAAGGTTGATATTTGTTATTTCACAATAGAATAAAAAAGAATTAACCACTGTTATATGCAAGAACATAGCTGACTATTAGAAACAAAATACTGAATGAAAAACTAAGTTACCAAAAACTTCATGCAGTTGGGCATACTTTTTATAAAGCTCAAAAACAAACAATACTAAACAATACCTTGGGAGGAATCATACATATATGATAAACTATAAAGCAAAGTAAATCCCAAATTCAGGCTAGTGCTTTCCTCTGATGGGGAGACAGGGATGGGAGAAGTAGGAACATACGGTAGATGAACTGGCATTCATAATGTTCTAGGTCTTGCATTGGGTGATGGGTTCATTAAGGTCATTTATCGTTATTCCTTATACTTTATTTATAAGTGATATAGATTATTTTGTATATATCAGATAATAATTTTTTAAAAATAAAACTACCACCTACAAAGATGCTGTGCTAACAGAGCATGGCTTTGGTGAAAGCCTGCTGTAGCCCTCACTCTGAGCTGATGGCTCTCAATGTCAGTGTTGTTCATCATGTGATGTGTTTCTTCCCTTTGTGTTTCCAAGTGTATTATAATCAGTTAGAATGGCAGGGCACAAGATTCAGTTTCCTTATGGCCCTTAAGAGTTACGTCCTTTAGTATCTTTAGAAAAGAACAGTTTGAGGGGCTTCCCTGGTGGCGCAGTGGTTGAGAGTCCGCCTGCCGATGCAGGGGACACGGGTTCGTGCCCCGGTCTGGGAAGATCCCACATGCCGCGGAGCGGCTGGGCCCGTGAGCCATGGCTGCTGAGCCTGCGCGTCCGGAGCCTGTGCTCCGCAATGGGAGAGGCCACAGCAGTGAGAGGCCTGCGTACTGCAAAAAAAAAAAAAAAAAAAAAAAAAGAAAAGAACAGTTTGTTGTGTCCTCTGCTCCATCATCCACTTGCCTGTGGTTTCTGTATGTCCTGAGGCTCCTCCCTGCTCTCTGCTGTACACCATCCAACTGTCGTTTTACTGCTGCTCTCAGCACTGCACTCATGGGCTGCAGTCCCACTTGTTTCTATGGAGAGACAGAGAGAGTATATATGTGTGTGTGTATGTGTGTGTGTGTATTGGGAGGCAGTATCATGGTAGGGAGTGACGAGGCTATTAACGTGACATTTCTCTCTCTAGTTTCAAACCTGCTTTCTTTGACAGCACTACATACAAAGCTGTAAGGTTGTACCAGATTTTAAACTCTAGGCCAGGGTTCATAACCTTTACAGCATTTTTGTGCCATGGACCCTTTGATGAAGGCGATGGACTCTTTACCAGAATAGTGGTTTAAATACATAAAACCAAGCGGATTGGATTACAAAGGCAACAAATTGTACTGAAATACAATTATCAGAATATTAAAAAAAATTTGTGATGTACTTCTTTATTAACTTACTACACAACAGGGTCTAGCGGTGGGCCTAATGACTACCCAAATTTTAAAGTGGTAATGAACATAAAGGATATTTCACTAGATACACAATAACTAATGCGACATGCAAAATATCTGATTTCTATTGGTGACAAAGTCACAGATGCTCATACTATTGTGGTCTGTTGCCTATATCCATATTTGAAGGAAATACTAAATTTCAGGTAGAGATTAGTGAATATTAAGGATATAAGTTTTTTCCATCCAAATTCATGGACCCTCTAAAGTCTATCCATACACCCTTGGGGGACCGTGGATCCCAGGTTGAGAAACTTGCTGTAAGCGAAACAAAGGAAATTCCAACAGATGAAGGAGATAATTTAAAGTGAATACCCAATATTATCTACATCATAGTCCACAAGGAAAGCACTTAACTCCAATCCTTCTTGGGGGGCAGGAGAGGCACAATGCATAGCAATTGCCTTTGGGATCTCACAGACCTTCTCTTTGAGAGGAACTTCCTCTTCATTGACCCTGCAGACAGGCCTCCATACTTCCCTTAGAAAGTCCTGCTCCTTCTCAGAGGAGTTGGCCTTACCTTTTTTTTTTTTTTGTGCGCGGTACACAGGCCTCTCACTGCTGTGGCCTCTCCCGTTGCAGAGCACAGGCTCCGGACGCGCAGGCTCAGCAGCCATGGCTCACGGGCCCAGCCGCTCCGCGGCATGTGGGATCCTCCCGGACCAGGGCACGAACCCGTGTCCCCTGCATCGGCAGGCAGACTCTGAACCACTGCGCCACCAGGGAAGCCCAGCCTTACCTTTTGATTCATCCGTCTCCCTTCTCCACTCTATTTTCCCCACTCAGGGTTGTCCACCTTCAAATAACTCTCTAGTGATGGCCCGACAGCACTGTACTCTGGGCTTTGGCTCCCTGAGTCTCTTCTCCTTCAGGGCCTCTCCACCGTGGTGAGCTGTAGTGAGCAGAGCACGTGTGGGTGCCCCTCCTAACTCTCCAGTAAAAACACTTATTCTCAGAGGTAGCTCACTCTTTTTTTAAAAAACAATTTTTATTGAAATATAGTTGATTTACAGTGTTGTGTTAGTTTCAGGTCTACAGTAAAGTGACTCAGTTATACACACACACACACACACACATATATATATATATATACACACTCACACATAAATATGTATATTCTTTTTTAACATTCTCTTCGATCATAGGTTATTACAAGATATTGAGTAGAGTTCCCTGTGCTGTATAGTAGGTCTTTGTTGGTTACCTATTTTATATATAGTAGTGTGTATATATTAATCTCAACCTCCTAATTTATCCGTCTCCCCCACCTTTCCCTTTTGGTAACCGTAAGTTTGTTTTCTATGTTTGTGAGTCCATTTCTGTTTTGTAAATAAGTTCATTTGTATCTTTTTTTTTTAGATTCCACATATAAGTACAACTATCATCATGTGAGACTTGTCTTTCCCTGTCTGGCTTACTTCACTTAGTATGATGATCTCTAGGTCCATCCATGTTGCTGCAAATGGCATTATTTCATTCTTTATTTTATGGCTGAGTAATATTCCATTGTATATATGAACCACATCTTCTTTATCCATTTATCTGTTGATGGACACTTAGGTTGCTTCCATGTCTTGGCTATTGTAAATAGTGCTGCTATGAACACTGGGGTGCATGTATCTTTTTGAATTCTGGTTTTCTCTGGATATATGCCCAGGAGTGGGATTGCTGGATCATATGATAGCTCTATTTTTTAATTTTTTAAGGAGCCTCCATACTGTTTTCCATAGTGGCTATACCAATTTACATTCCCACCAACAGTGTAGGAGGGTTCTTTTTTTCTTCACACCCTCTTCAGCATTTATTATACGTGGACTTTTTGATGATGGCCATTCTAACTGGTGTGAGGTAATATCTTGTTGTAGGTTTGATTTGCATTTCTCTAATAATTAGCAATGTTGAGCATCTTTTCATGTGTCAGTTGGCTATCTGTATGTCTTCTTTGGAGAAATGTCTATTTAGATCTTCTGCCCATTTTTTGACTGGGTTATTTGTTTAGCTCAGTCTTAAAACAGAAGGAAACAGAAGCATTTCCCTGACTGCCCCATAAATTAAAAAGCTGCTCAAGTGTATAGTGAAGCTAGCACTCTGTAATCATTATGCTGATCAAGGAGAGTTCCTTATTCATCCCACAGCTTCTTTCAAATGGGCTCATTACTGAACCATAGACCTTTTTTTTTTTTTAAAACGTCTTTATTGGAGTATAATTGCTTTACAATGGTGTGTTAGTTTCTGCTTTATAACAAAGTGAATCAGTTATACATATACATATATCCCCATATCCCCTTCCTCTTGCATCTCCTTCCCTCCCTCCCTATCCCACCCCTCTAGGTGGTCACAAAGCACCGAGCTGATCTCCCTGTGCTATGCGGCTGCTTCCCACTAGCTATCTATTTTACGTTTGGTAGTGTATATATGTCCATGCCACTCTCTCACTTTGTCCCAGTTTACCCTCCCCCCTCCCCATAGACATTTTAATGTCTATTCTCTGAGCTTCACTAACACCTGGCTCCAGTGTGAAATTTATGTTTGGTGGATCCTGATTGGGTACTTAGATAGTGTCATTGGTATCCTCCACAGTACCTAATTGACTGATTCACTGATTGATTGATTATTTTAACGATTTTTTCCAGAATCAGTAGTGATTTTTTTTTTTTTTTTTTTTTTTACCATTTTTTAGTTGAAGTATAGTTAATTTACAATGTTGTGTTAGTTTCAGGTGTACAGCAAAGTGATTCAGTTTTTTATATATATATATACACACATATACACACACACATATATATTTGTGTGTACATATGTGTATATACACACAAATATATGTGTGTGTGTGTATATGTGTGTATATATATATATACACACACATATATTTGTGTGTGTATATATATATATACTTTATCAGATTCTTTTCCCTTATAGATTATTACAAGATATTGAATACAGTTCCCTGTGTTATACAATAGGTCCCTGTTGTTTCTCTGTTTTATATATAGTAGTGTGTATACGTAGTAATGATTTTAAAATTTTATTAAAAAAATTTTATTGGAGTATAGTTGATGTAGTAATGATTTTTAATATATATTATTTTGGGGGACAGTTTTGATTTACAGAAAAATGGTAAAGCTAGTATAGAGTTTCCGTACACCTATACCCAATTTCTCCTATTATTACTATCTTACATCAGTATGGTATATTTGTTACAGTTAATGAACCAGTATTGTACATTATCATTAACTAAAGTCCATATTTTATACGGTTTCCTTAATTTTTACATAATATCCTTTTCCTATTCCAGGATCCCACATTCCATTTAGTCATCATGTCTCCTTAGCCTCCTCTTGACTGTGACTGTTTCTCAGACTTCTCCTTGTTTATGATGATCTTAACAGTTTTGAGGAGTACTGGTCAAGTGTTTTATAGAATGTTCCTCAATTGGAATTTGTCTGATGTTTTTCTCATGAGTAGACTGGGGTTATGTGTTGGGGATGAAGGCTGTAGAGGTGAAGTACTATTCTCATCACATCATATCAACAGTACATACTGTCAACATGACTTACCACTGTTGATATTGACCTTGATAACCTGGCTAAGGAGTGTTTGTCGGGTTTCTCCACCATAAAGTTACTCTTCCCCCACTTTACCATACTGTTGTCTTTGGAAGGAAGCCACTATGTGCAGGCCACGCTTAAGTTGTGGGGAATTATGTTCCATCTCCTTGAGGGTGGGGTATCTATATAAATTATTTAGAATTCTTCTGCATGGGAAAGTTGTGTCTTCTCTCCCACTTACTTGTTTATTCAATCATTTATTTATATCAGTATGGACTCATGGTAATGAATTTTTAATCAAATGATCCCAATCTTATTTATGGCCAGTAGCATGAATTTCTGTACCAAACTATGGCTAGGCCTATAGTTTCTAAGCACAAAAAAGAGTAAAACAGTGGTTACACATGGATTTTGTTTCACTCTTTGTGTCTTTCCTTTTTTTGGTCAAATTTTTGGTTTAAAATCTAACCAAAAGAACAACTCAGTAATGTGGTTAAAAAAATTCAACCATCAAAGAGCACACAGTGAAAATTAGGACTACTTTCCACCCCATATCCTGGTATCCTTCTCAGATGCATCTCCTATTAACTGTTACTGGTATTTTTCCAGAGATTTTCAATACATGTATTAGCATATATCTATTATTCATCTTCTTTAGACTCTAAAGCAAAGGGTCAGGAGAGGGAGAGCAGGGTAATGAAAGAGAAATAAGAAAGGTGAGGGTAGGAGCAGACCAAAGGTGATTAGGTCAATCATAGAATTCTTAACTCAGTCACTCTACTTGCTTGTAAAACAATTCATTTTTCCAAGGTTTTTTCTGGTGGAGTTTTGCCACATTTGTGCATTTTAACTTTAACCCCTGATTATCAAGCAGTGTAGCTGTATCAGTCAAGTTTCTTAGCTGAAAACAACCAAGTCCTCTCTACCTAGTTTAAGCAGAAGAATTTATTTGAAGGTATTAGGTGGTATGGTGTTTCTGGCCCCAGTTCTCTCCACCTCTACTCAGGCCTTTTGGACATGTGACCTTGTAGTTTTTCTCACTCAAGGAGACTATTTCTATGTGCCTTGAGTCTGAGGTTGACCATGTGACTTGCTTTGACCAATGAAATGCTAGTAGATATGATGCATGCTGAGGCTTGAAAAAGCATTTGCACATTTATACTTTTGTTTTTGTTCCTCTGTTATCTTCAAGAGGACATGCCAAACTTTGCCTACTGGAGGATGAGACACACGGGATGCAGAGCTAGGTCATTCTGGTTGTCCCAGTTAAAGGTATGCTAGATGGGCTCTCAGCCAGTTGACGCCCAGACATGTGGGTGAGCTGCAGTGCAGCTGACCACAAGATATATGAGCAAGCGCAGTCTGGCCCATCTGAACCCTACAGATTCATGAGCTAAATGAATGCTTATTTTTGTATGTCACTGAAATTTTGGCCTTGTTATGCAGCATTATTATTGCAATGAATAAATGATACAGTAGTTTACAGAATCCCGAGGAGGTCCAGAGAACCTGGTTTGGATGTTATTTGACTAGGAGAACTGCCAACTACACCCAGGATGTTTCTAGCAGAAACTTCACTCCTGCTGCCTTGTAGTATTCAGCACCTGAATAGAATAGAAAGAACCTTTACCAGTGTTCTTTAGAGGAACCAAATTTCTCCAACTATTGTTTTCAAGAATCACTGCTATCCCTCACAAAGTTTACTTCCTCATTCCAGTCCTCCTGTGGATTCATCTGACTGGTAGAATCTAAATCACACCTGGAACCTTAGCTGCAAGGGAGTCTGGAAAACATGTTTTTTTAAGTTTTCTAGCCTGTGCTGTGCAAGAAGACCTGCTAGAAGGGGTTTGGAATAAGTGTGAATGAGTCACTCTCCAGTATCTGCCACAGAGGCATAGAGAAAAGAACTCAACATCCTGATCCCCTGATTGTCTGCCATCACCTCATAGGGACAGTCAAGGTTCAACACTCCCAGGACTTGAAATTCTGAGGGGAGGAGCCCTGGACCCTTTAATTGCTTTACACCAGACTTGCTATATAGCATTCTTAGGTCTAAGAAAGCAGTTTGGTTCTGATACTGTTGACTGAAGGTACTCCCTGCCTTTTCCTCCCTTGGCATCTGGCAGGGTGAGTAGCATGTGAATAACTCCAGGTGAAACAATATTTTAATTACATTGGATACTGTAAACTAGGAGTTTGAGCCATTTCACTTTCCCTGTAATAAGTGAAAAGTCAAAAGGAAAGGCATATAGAAAAGCATATTCATGCTCTCATGTAGAGAAGATGTTAAGGAAAAATGTATCCCTGTCTCTGTCCATACCCTATATTCATATGCCAATTCCTTTGACCTAAGTATCCTAAATACCCAAAGGGTGACAGTGGTGGGCTGATGGATCTGAAGCTCACCCTTGCCCTCCAACTTCACTTCCACCACAAGCTAAAATGGCCCTCTGAAGTGTCTGGTCTGGGTCATGTGGCATTAACTGATTGATAGAAGACATTTCCATTAAATGAGAAGGCTTTGGATGTAGGTGTATTTATTTGTTAAGTGCCAGTTGTGAGATTGGCCCACATGAAACCTTTATTCTTTTTTTTTTTTTCCCTCTGAAGACCTTGTTCCAACTAAATATTTGCTGAAACGTTTTGGTGACCTTTTTGTGGTTTAATTTAATAGGCAAAACTATGCTATTGCTAACAGTACAAATACCAAAAAATACTGCATTTGTGCAGTATTTTAAGGGGGGAATTTTAGTACACCTGGGTGAAAAATGAAGTATTTAGCTGTATAGCCAATATGTGGATCCTTGACTAGTTACCAATGAAAGTAGGAATTGGAATATATGTATAGGAATATATATATATATATATATATATACACACATATATGTGTGTGTGTGTGTGTGTATATATATATATATATATATATATATATGCTTTAGAAGAGCATATAGTCTATAAACATTCCCAACTATGGCAACACGACCAGGACATTTATTTGGAGGATCAAAAGATATTGTGATATTGGCAAGATGCTACTTGGTCCATATAACTTTGTATATTCAGTCATTTGGTTTAATATCCCTTGTGAATTGATGGAGAACCTAAATATGGAATAATAATCCACTCAGCTACCTGGGAGTTTGTGGTAGGCACTCATTATTATTGTTATTTTTTGAGGTAAATTTCCTTGTATGTTACAAGGAAACATATTTGTGACAAGGTCTGAAACTTCTATTCACAAAGGTGCCAGACTTGGATCCAGTCTTAGGCCAGGAATGGTATCACTTATATATGGAATCTAAAATATGACACAAATGAACTTATCTATGAAACATAAACAGATTCACAGACAGAGAACAGACTTGTAGTTGCCAAGGGGGAAGGTGGGTGGAGGAGGGATGGACTGGGAGTTTGGGGTTAGCAGATGGAAACTATTATACACAGAGTGGATAAAAACAAAGTCCTACTGTGTAGCACAGGGAACTATATTCAATATCCTGTGATAAATCATAATGGAAAAGAATATGAAAAGGAATGGATATATATATATGTATAACTGAATCACTTTGCTGTACAACAGAAATGAACACAACATTGTAAATCAACTATACTTCAATAAAATAAATAAAAAAGACTTAGGCCAGGGAAAAGCTACTTCTACAGATTGGCCCCTACCTATCCCACTCACTGGGTCTCCCACTAGCCTCCCTATGGAATCTTCTCCCCCAGCCAACTGGTATAATCGGTCACTGGTGATACATTTCTACCTTTGCCTGTACCTTTTTTTTTTTTTTTTTTTTTTTTTTTTTTTTTTTTTTTTTTTTTTTTTTTTTTTTGCGGTACGCGAGCCTCTCACCGCTGCGGCCCCTCCTGCTGCGGAGCACAGGCTCCGGACGTGCAGGCTCAGCGGCCATGGCTCATGGGCCCAGCCGATCCGTGGCACGTGGGATCTTCCCGGACCGGGGCACGAACCCGTGTCCCCTGCATCGGCAGGCGGACTCTCAACCACTGCGCCACCAGGGAAGCCCTGCCTGTACCTTTTGACCTGCCTAGAGGACCTCCCTGGCCCTCTTTGTGCATCTGTGGTCTACTGTACAAGTCCTGGCCTAGCCTAGACCAAGGTAAGGCTTAGGTATAAATCCAGAATTCTCCTGGTTTGCTCAGCCCTTGCCCACTACTCCCTCCTCTGAACTTCTAACACATCAATACTTTTGGCATCTAAGCTGGGCCCTCTGTGCCTCCAGGATGTCTATTCACAGCTACAGTGTTAGCCTCTAGAGGATACAAACAGACTGACTTGTAATTCTGTGTATACTCAGCCCCTACCTCAGTGCCATACAGATATAATCAGTCCTTAGTGGGTGGGGTGTGATGCCTTGGGACCTCCAGCATGAAGCTAGAGTCTGGGTAGCAAAATTCCTTGCATTTCCCTAGAGCTTCCTGCATTGGCATGTCTGATGTCTGATTTAAGTCTTATTTTTTAAAGGGTCACGTGATTCCTTTATGACTTCTCTCCAGTAATGGAGAGGAAAGGTCTTTGTCTCACTGGTCTTCTGTCCCAAATGCCTCCTTATGCTTTATATGTATGGGGTACCAAAGCAGTGTGGCCTTTGGCCTGTGGGCTTGGCTGATTATCTCATTTCATCCCCACACCAGCCCTAGGAGGTTGGTGCAATTATGATTCCTATTTGGAGGTAAGGAAACTGAGGCCGGGAGAAATGAAGTAACCTTATGTCACAAGCTATGAAGTGGAGGGGCCAAGATTCACACTAGGACATTCCAGCTCCCAAGTCAGTGCTGTCAACCTCAACACTGCACTGCCTTTCCTGATGCCCGCTTGGTGACCGTCACATGATCCTGTAAACCTCAGCGTTTCCCTGGTTAGAAAGTTTAAGCAGCAAATAGAAGGGATTGCTAATCCAGGAACAACTTTTGTCTTTCTCACTGTGCTGCCGAGATTCCCAGAACATCCTCTTGGTGGAAGAATTAAATGGGAGGAATATAAGTATGATACTCCCCTAAGGCCACAAAATATAGGACTTCAGAAACATCCATGTCATTAAGATCGAATCTGGTCTATAAGTACAGGCAGAGCCAGGATGTGAATCCACACTGAGTAAAGCACGGAGGTTGGAATTTTGCTATTGCCATTTATTGGTTAGAACATGAGTGTGTTACTTTACCTCTCTTACCTGGCACTTGGTAAATACTAAATAAGTTTTAGCTGTTATTTCCATGCCACAATATTTCCTTAGCCCTTTATCTTTCCTTATGACAGAGCATAGTGTAACTAGCTTTTATGTCGATTGGAAAGCTGCCTGCTTCCACC
The DNA here is from genome assembly GCF_949752795.1 of Hyperoodon ampullatus. Taxonomy (NCBI): domain Eukaryota; kingdom Metazoa; phylum Chordata; class Mammalia; order Artiodactyla; family Ziphiidae; genus Hyperoodon; species Hyperoodon ampullatus. The sequence goes on from NC_136913.1 coordinate 35,058,181, forward strand.
TCATGGAATTATATAAACATGTTAGTAAATATGAGAAGGAACAGTGATGATGAAAAAGTGGATACCCAAGAGTCTAGATGGTCAGGGTTACTTTGTTTCTTTTGTTAATATAATGACTAGTTGGAAGGAAAAGGAGTGAGTCACACTGACAATGAACTACCAATTTAGGATTTGTTTTTATTTATTGTTTTATGGCTGTTGCTTGTTTCCTGTTGCTATCATTTCTTATTCATTGGGGGAACAACAGTCCTTTTTTGGCTTTGTGAGTTTCATAGCTGAGACATTCACTTCAAAACACACCTCATCAATCATCTCAAACACGAAAAATCAAATTTCCAAAGTTTTCCAAAATGATGTTGGGTGGAAAGCCTCTAGGTTAAAGGATTTAACAGTTGACGGTCCATTTTAAAGGGGAGAGTCTGAAGTAATAACGTAAGCAAATATTAGCCTAGGGAAAGTGTGGATGTCCTTTTTTTTTTTTTTTTTTGAGTGTGGATATACTTTATGGAGTGTGTGTGTGTGTGTTTGTTTATTTATTTATTTATTTATGGCTGTGTTGGGTCTTCGTTTCTGTGGGAGGGCTTTCTCTAGTTGCGGCGAGCGGGGTCCACTCTTCATCGCGGTGCGCGGGCCTCTCACTATCGCGGCCTCTCTTGTTGTGGAGCACAGGCTCCAGATGCACAGGCTCAGTAGTTGTGGCTCACGGGCCCAGTTGCTCCGCGGCATGTGGGATCCTCCCAGACCAGGGCTCGAACCCGTGTCCCCTGCATTAGCAGGCAGATTCTCAACCACTGCACCACCAGGGAAGCCCTGGAGTGTTTAAATACAAAATCTTTTTCCACTTTGTGCTGTGCCTTACCTGGGACTGCTGAATGCATTTTCCATCTGTACACATTTATTCTTACATCATGTGCCTTCTGGCAACAGCCTTTATTACCCAAAGTCCCCTCTTCTATGATGTAATCCAAATGTGTCTAAATTCTTCAGTCCTCAGAGGTTGGCGGAGGCATGGCATTGCCTCTCCCTTTAAGAAGCCAGGAACATGGTTATTTGCCATGCCGGGAGTCAGTTTTCTCCTCCGGTATGCTCCAGGAGCCCTGAGTGTCATTACATGTGTCACAAGTTTGTCCTGGTTGTCTCTTGTCCCCTCACTTAGCTGATCACACGTATCAGCTTTTCTCCCAGTCACCTCTGCCGCCTAGTGACTGAGTCTCCATACTGCTGCCTACCTCTCACCCCTCCCATCCCCACACTGTGGACAAGGGCCTCTTTCTCAAAACCCTGCTGCCAGAAAACTGTCTTGTTTAAGGCTTGGAGATAACCTCAGGGGAGTACAATGCAGAAAGGAAATTTTCAACTGGTTATCAGCCATATTATGCTTTTAGTCCACTGGTTCTGCCACTTCATTCTTCTTACCTCCTGTCCTGCATCTGTGCTGCAGAGGCCCACCTATGCCCCTTCCGTAAGAGTCATCTTTTCATATCCTCAATCTTTTCTTCTCCTCCATGCCAGAAGCAAAAGCCCTTTACGATCATTATGAGCTTTGCCAAATGGGTCCTGGGGATCATAAAAACACCGTTGTCCATCATCCTACAGAATCCATTGTCCCTCACATGGAAGCATCAGCTCCTGGGTTTCTCCCACTTGTCCAGTTGTATGTGTGTCATACTCTTCCACCTGCTTGGCTACAAACACTCCCCAAAGTAGTGTCTTCAAGAAGGAAAGAAACACTTTTGGGGTTCTACTCTGAAGAGTACGTATGGCTATGGGTTCAAAGACAGCATTTTCTTTGTCCCCTTGTCCAGTGGTTTACAAAGGGTGAATATGACTATGGAATCTGGAAGAAAGGTAAAAAACTATAAAAACAAACCACTGTGCACCTTCTCAAGGACACCTGAGACCTAACTCCACAGGTCTCATTCCCCCAAATTTCACAGAACTCAGGTGCCTAGCAGTAGGTGGAGTTCCATGTGTTCCAAAACAAAACAAAATCAAATCCACCAGCAGCACCAATCAAGACTTTGATTCAAAGAACACTTAAGCCCACTTAGTCAATACTGTGAATTTCATGTGCAGATACTATTTTTTAAGTGCTTCCCGGTTTAGCTCTTTGTTAATTACCCAATGGAAGCAAGTGACATTCTTAGTTACCATATGGATTTTTTTCTAGTGTGGTGTTTGAAAAAAAACATTACTGTCTGAGGAAAGAGTTAATTCTAAGCTTTTCAGTTTATTTCATTCAGTCCATTTTTTTTTTTTCCTCCTGTGCAGCTTGCGGGATCTCAGTTTCCTGACCAGGGATTGAACCTGGGCTGTGGCAATGAAAGCCCAGAATCTTAACCACTAGGCCACCAGGGAACTCCCCTCAGTCCAGTTTTTAGGCGTGTGTTTAATAGGTTCCTGCTAAGGGTCAGATATTACCGGACACCAAAGGTGATTCAGACCCAGATCCCACTCTCAAAAAGCTTACATCACCTCCAGGGGAGAATCAACATACATATTGTATATGTAAATAAATACAAGGTAGAAAGCCATGAGTGCCCTAAGAGAGGTGTGGATAAAAAGTCCATTTATAGCACTTAATATTCAAGATCAGTATGATTCTTCTGATTGGCACTTTCTAGTAGCTACCTAGGGCATCCCACTTTATTTGCATGTCTTTGGATCTCAACAGACTTCAGTTCAAATCCTGCCTCTGACACATAACAACTGTATGACCTTGGAGTGTTCCTTTATATTCAGTGAAGTTCAGTGTCCCCGTTTATACAGCGAGGTCAATAATTTCTCAGAGGGTGATGTGAGGATTACATGAGATGACACGTACAGTATATAAAGTACTTGGTCCATGGTAGGTACCTAGCAGGTGTCTTCTCTCCCGTTGCTCCATAAACAGACCAAATAGATGTAAGTGCCCTAATGTATGAATATGTATTGGATAGTCCAAAGAAGAAGTGGGAAGTCACAGCTTCCATTCTGAGGATATAAAAACTTTATGACATATTTAAAATTTACTTTATCACGAGGTCTTCCCTGACTGCCCTAAATAAAATACCAACATAGTACCCCTAATTTCTTTTCCACTTTATTTTCTCCCTAACACATATCATCTGAAATATTTATTTGTTTATTTACTGGCTGTCCACCCCCTTCCCCTTAGAGAATGTATGTTCCACAGGAGCAGGGGCTTTGCCATTCAGTTCACTGCTGTATCCCTGGGGCCTAGAACAGTGATTAGCATATAGCCAGCACTTAATTAATATTTATTAGATGAATGAATGTAGGGATTAAAACAAATTTTAAAGTAAATTTGGTTCTTTTTCTTTTCATTGGCTTCTGTGATAACGTCGAAAACTTTTTGGCAAGTGAGTTGGCATCATGGGTACGTTGGATACTGAGGTTTTGCATCTCCATCATGTCTGGCAGTAATGGTCATCTCTTAGCTATTTACAGTTTTTTCCTCCATGCTATCTGCCTGTCTCCAGAAACCCCCTCTACCCTTGAACCTTATCAATCTCTCTCAACTCTGGTGATTTATGTCCTGTCAGGGGTATCCCTGACTTCATGTTTGTAATTTCTAGATCTTTGTTTATTTTCTCTCTCTCGAACTCAGCGGCTTCTGTGTGATGGTGGTCTGTCACATTTCCACCAGTAGGTGCCAGTATCTGATATGACTTGCAGAGACAGATTTACCACTTATGGAGGATTCTTTTTCTGGAAAATGTTCTCTTTTGAGGAGAATTCAGAAAGCATAAAACCTCTCTGCTTGTAGGAAGCCTGGGTTGAATCTTATTGACCTATAAAAGATGACATAATTGGAGGTATTGTATTCCTTTTTTTCTCCATTGTTCTTTTAAAGTAGATAATAGAGTTTTTATTGACTATATTTACATGGCTTCAGAAAAAAATTAAATCGATTTCCTACTTACTGTGCCAACATAATCGCCAAAAACTATTTTGGAAAAGGCATACAGAAGTAAAAATAATATAAAAGTGAGTGTAGTATTTTAAAGTTTTTTGTAAGAGAAAAGGTTTGGTTTCTTAAATTAGATGACTTAAGTGGAAAATATGCACTTTCAAGATGAATATTTCTGTAATACAAAAGTTAAAGCTGTATTATATGCCAAGATTTAGAATATTAATGTATCCCTAAGAATCTTATCCTTGTTTCTACCAGATATAGGAAGAGTCTCAAATAGAGCTTTCATGTGTTCCCTTTTAAAGTTTTAAAAATAAAAATTCAGTGGGTAAATATTTAGAGAGTAATAACAATGACTAGATTTAATGTAATGATTTAAATTCTGGTTGGACTAAATGTCCATCAACAGAAGAATGGATAAAGAAGATGTGATACAGGGCTTCCCTGGTGGCGCAGTGGTTGAGAGTCCGCCTGCCGATGCAGGGGACACGGGTTCGTGCCCCGGTCTGGGAAGATCCCACATGCCGCAGAGCGGCTAGGCCCGTGAGCCATGGCCACTGAGCCTGTGCTCCGGAGCCTGTGCTCCGCAAGGGGAGAGGCCACAACAGTGAGAGGCCCGCCTACCGCAAAAAAAAAAGATGTGATACATATATACAATGGAATATTACTCAGCCATAAAAAGGAACGAAATTGTGTTATTTGTAGTGAGGTGGATGGACCTAGAGACTGTCATATAGAGGGAAGTAAGTCACAAAGAGAAAAAAACAAATATCGTATAATATCGCTTATATGTGGAATCTAGAAAAATGATACAGATGAACTTATTTGCAAAGCAGACGTAGAGAACGGATTTATGTATACCAGGGGGAGAAGGTGGGGGGGATGAATTAGGAGATTAGGATTGACATATATACACTACTAAGTATAAAATAGATAACTAACGAGAACCTACTGTACAGCACAGGGAACTCTACTCAGTGCTCTGTGGTGATCTAAATGGGAAGGAAATCCAAAAAGGGGATAGATGTATATGTATAGCTGATTCACTTTGCTGTACCGCAGAAACTAACACAACATTGTAAAGCAACTATACTCCAATAAAAATTAATAAAAAAATTCTGGTGGAAAGGTTATTCCATATTAGGAAGTCTCTTCATATAGTATTTATCAAATAAAATTTAAGATTATGTCTTTTTTGTTTGTTTTTGTTTTTTGTGGTATGCGGGCCTCTCACTGTTGTGGCCTCTCGCGTTGTGGAGCACAGGCTCCGGACGCACAGGCTCAGCGGCCATGGCTCACGGACCCAGCCGCTCCGCGGCATGTGGGATCTTCCCGGACTCTGGGGCACAAACCCGCGTCCCCTGCATCGGCAGGTGGACTCTCAACCACTGCGCCACCAGGGAAGCCCTAACTGTTCAACTTTATTCCCTCACCTTAGAAACTCCCAAGGGATGGCAAGCAGAGGAAAATGCATGCCAATGTGAAAGGCAGTGGAACTGTTACTGGAAGGGGGACCCTTTCCAGGGCCAGAGGAAAATGCATGCCAATGTGAAAGGCAGTGGAACTGTTACTGGAAGGGGGACCCTTTCCAGGGCCTGAGAGTGGGCTCTTGTCTAATACTCGGAAATGCATTGTCCGAGGAGACACATGTGCTGACAAAGCAGAAGACTTTATTGGGGAGGGGCGCTCAAGGGGAGAGCAGGAGGGTAAGGGAACCCAGGAGAACGGCTCTGCCACGTGGCTCGCAGTCTCAGGTTTTATGGTGAAGGGGTTAGTTTCTGGGTTGTCTCTGGCCAATCATCTTGCTTGTGCCCATATTTGGTCTGACTTAGGGTCCTTCCTGGTGGCGGGCGCATCTGTCAGTCAAGATGAATTCCAGCATGAGGGTTTCTGGGAGGTTGACAAGACATATTATAGGCTGGTGTCTCCTCCCTCCTTTTGGCCTCTCCTGAATTCTTCTGGTTGGTGGCAGCTTGGTGTTCCTTATCGGGACCTCCTGTTGTGAGATAACTCATGCAAGCGGTTATTATTGAGCCTGGCCAGGGCGGGCGGTTTCAGTCAATGGTTCCCTAACAGAACTGTTCCCTTGCTCCAGATCTTCCTAGGATAACTGATGCGCCTGTCTTACTGATCCTTATGAGAGACCAAAGCAGGTAAACAAAGACAGCCGAGACTGATACCTGTTTGGATGTGAATGGGGGAGATGATTGTGTGCAATTTTACAAAACGGGCAAAATTAATTCAGAAGTACTCCTTATGTGTTATCTTGTGCTTCCCCTGGATTCCACCTCCCATCGTTGGTTGTGTCATCCTAACTTTTATTGGAAGTGAAAAAAAAGTCTAAAAGTATGGCTAATCCTTTAAACAACTTTAGAATACTTTCAAAAATACTTTCAGAGAAGACACAATGGAAATGCTGAGGTCTGGCTCAAACCTTAACTTAGAGCTAGTGATTTTTTTTTTTTTGTGGTAAGCCATCTTATTTCTTATTTGGAAGGTAGAATTTAAGTGATAAGTTACCGTGATACAGTATCGTCATCCTGCCTAACAATCAAATGGTGCTTTAGAATTCATGAAGCCAGAGCAAAATTGCTGCTTTAAAAGCTCCCTGCAGTTTGTGCTTGTAACTTCCACGGCGAGGACAGAGTTTATCATTGGGACACCTGAGCTTTTGTGTATGGGGGAAAAATACCACTTTAATGCATCTCTTGGTTATTCAGAGGCAAGGCCCAGATCCTATTATGCATAAAAATGTAAAATGCTGTCTTCTTTGGAGCACAGCTGTATCTCTGAAGGATTATTATGTTGTTAATAGACTCTTCTCCTTTTGCTTCCTTTAAAGGGAGTGAGTTATGGGCCCAGGAATTTGTGGGAGAAAGCAGGAGAGGGAAGTCTCTAATCTGAGGAGAAAAGGGCTTTCTTCCTCAGCAGCAGGGGCGCGCTGAGTGGATAAACAGGAAGTGAGGTCAGTATGAGACCCCTAGGAATGGGTGTGACCTGTGGGCTCTAGAAAAAAGAAGTCTCGGGACTTCCCTGGTGGCGCAGTGGTTAAGAATCCCCCTGCCAGTGCAGGGGACAAAGCTTCGACCCCTGGTCCGGGAAGATCCCACATGCCGCGGAGCAACTAAGCCCGTGCGCCACAGCTACTGAGCCTGCGTTCTAGAGCCCGCGAGCCATAACTACTGAGCCCGTATGCCACAACTACTGAAGCCCGCACACCTAGAGCCCGCGCTCTGCAACAAGAGAAGCCACCGCAATAAGAAGCCCGCACACTGCAACAAAGAGTAGCCCCGGCTCACCGCAACTAGAGAAAGCCCACACGCAGCAAAGTAGACCCAACGCAGCCAAAAATAAAATAAATTAATTAAAAAAAAATCTCAGAACAGGGTTTAAAAAAATTTTTGTTTAGTTATTTATTTATGTCTGTGTTCAGTCTTGCTGTGCGTGGGCTTTCTTTAGTTGCGGCGAGTAGGGGTTTCTCTTTGTTCCGGTGCACAGGCTTCTCACTGCGGTGGCTTCTCTTGTTGCGGAGCACGGGCTCTAGGTCCGTGGGCTTCAGTAGTTGTGGCACACGGGCTCAGTAGTTGTGGCTCACGGGCTCTAGAGTACAGACTCAGTAGTTCTGGCGCACAGGCTTAGTTGTTCTGCAGCATGTGGGATCTTCCCGGACCAGGGCTCAAACCCGTGTCCCCTGCATTGGCAGGCGGATTCTTAACAACTGCGCCACCAAGGGAGTCCCCTCAGAACAGGTTTTAAAGCTTTCAGATTTGTGTAGCAATTCCCCTTTGACCACATGAAGAAGAAGTGGTGTGCACCATTCAGAAGCTATCTTTGATGGGAGAGGGGACATATATTTATTGTTTTCTTTTTTCCTTCATGGTGGCTGGATATGGAACAGTCATCTTTTACAATGAACTGACGAATAGTAGAGCAACAAGATAGAAGGAGTCTGGGCCCCTGATACCATGAAACTGTTGTGCCAGCCTAACTGCCTTTGTCTAGACTTTTACATTAAGGGTAAAGACATTTTTACTTTTTGTTTAGTTTTGTTTTGTTTTTGCAGTACGCGGGCCTCTCACTGTTGTGGCCTCTCCCGTTGCGGAGCACAGGCTCCGGACGCGCAGGCTCAGCGGCCATGGCTCACGGGCCTAGCTGCTCCGCGGCATGTGGGATCTTCCCGGACCGGGGCACGAACCCGTGTCCCCTGCATCGGCAGGCGGACTCGCAACCACTGCGCCACCAGGGAAGCCCAAGACATTTTTACTTTTTTAGCTGCTTCTGTACATGAACCTAATCCTGATAAATATAAGAACGTACTTTGAATTCACTTGAAATGAAAATATTTTGTCTTAATTGGTAAGTATATTCCAAACCAGGGAATATATAGGAAAAAAGTAAGGATTGTATCAGTTATTTGTCACTACTATAATACTGTGTAACAACCACAACATATCAATACCACAGCACCACTTTCTTCCATGTGTCCCTCATCCTCCAACAAGCTAGCCCAGGCATAGTCTTATGATGATGGTAGACATACAAGAGAACAAGTACTTTTCCAAGCCTCTGCTTGTCTCATGGTTGTTAACACTCCATTGTCCAAAGCAAGGCATGTGCCTGGACTCAGAATCAAGGGGAAGGAAAAGATATTCTGTCTCTAGCTGTGAGAAGCTGCAAAGTCACTTGACAAAAGGCATGGATACAGAAATGAGTAAAGAATTGGGACCAGTAGTGCAATCAGTCTAACCTTAGTATTAATGTTTAGTACCAATAATTTCTCTATATTTGGTATTTAATGTATTTGTGATATTGAGGAGAATTGGGCATGTTAGGGAATGTGACAGACTTAGATTGTGATTCCAATTTCAAATGTATAATTTTGTCATTAATTTTAATCTTTTGATTCATAGTCGAAAGGTGTAAGATTACTTAAGTAAGCAATATTGAAGGTCTAGAGAACTTGAGACTCGTTATATTTTTAAATTGAATTTTTAGATTTTTATAGGATTTGATACTTATGAAAATACTTCATTTAGTGCTATTCTTAGATGTTAGCTCTCTTGAAAGGCTTTTCCTGACCAGGCTATTAAAAAATGATGACGGTATCTCCTTACCTTGTCGTCTTTAGTGCACTTACCACTATCTGGCATTATATTATGTATTTTAAAATTACTAGTTTTACCCCTAAAGTATACTTTCCATAAAGGTAATAATTTTGTGTTGCTCCCTGCTGTATCCAGAACACCTTAAAAGTATTTGGCCTATAGAATGTGTTCAAAAAATTTGCTGACTGACTGAATGAATGAAGCTTTTACTTTTCGGTCATGCATTTGAAATGCTTAAAAAGGAATTTGAATATAATACATTAATGAATGTATTTTAAATCTTGTAAGTGAATTAACTGATTGTAAACAGGACTGATTAAGGAGTTCAGTCTGCTCAATTTGAATTGACTAAATATTAACCAAAGATTTACTAGTCAGTGACTTAAAATTTACTACATTTATAAATAGGATAATAGGATTTTCATATTGATCTCGAACATGTAAAGGAAGGCTAGGTTGCTCAATGTGACTTTAGTAATTTGAATATTAATTTGAAAAATTTAAGATAACAGTAACTGGTCTTTTCTGAACATAAAATCTTCCCTGGGACATAAAAGGCCTCACATTGTCTCCACAGAGTCTTTATAATGCACATGTGGGGAAGCATGAAACAGTAAACATATGATTCCCAGAGAAGGAAAGAGTAAGGAGACACTTACTGGTATTGCTGTAATTGGGGGGAATGATGATGGTGTAACACAGGAAGTGTAGAGGTTGAGGAAAAATGGAGGAGGTAGGGGGCCCTATTTTAAAGAAATGATGGATAAACCTTTCCATGTCTTCAAAACTGAAATTGACTGTCTCTTGGAAAACCTGAAGATCGGGAAGACATTAGAATTATGGAGGAAAAAGAAGAGAATATCTAGGAAAAAAACATGGTGACATTCCTGCTCTAAATCCACTGAAAAGTGGAGCATATAAGTAATTGTCAAAGGCTTCATAATGAAAGAACCCACTGGGAGTGCTGGAATAGCAGCAGTGGCAGTCACAGAGTCTGTGGTTTCCATCACAGCAGAATTGCCTGTCTCTGGATTTAGTTATCCACCACTTTGGTTATACTGCCACATATCAAAGTACCTCAAAAGCTAGTGGCTTAAAACAACCATTTTATTTTTTTTTAAAACTTTTTATTTTATACTGGAGTATAGTTGATTAACAATGTTGTGTTAGCTTCAGGGGTACAGCAAAGTGATTCAGTTATGCATACACATGTATCTATAACAACCATTTTATTTTGCTTATTGTTTTGTGGGACAGGAATTTGGGAAGGGCTCAGCAGGGTAATTGTCTCTGGTTCAGGTGGTATGAGCTGGAATAGCTGGGATTGGAAGATTGGCTTCCAGGAAGGACTTTTTTTTACTCACATGTCTAGTATCTTAGTGGTTTTTGGCCTCTCACTTTCCATATGTTGTATGATTCTTCAAGGCCCCTTCATATAACTTGAGATTCTCACAGCACGGTGGTCTCAGGGTAGTTGCTCTTCTTACAGGGTGGCCGACTTCTAAGTGGCAGGAACCGGAGCTTTCTGGCCAGTTAAGGCCTACAAGTGGAACTGGAATAGCATTCTTTCCACTGATTCTATTGGTCAAAGCAGTCACAGGGTCTGCCCAGATTCAAAGGGGTGGAGATACAGACTCCACCTTTTAGTGGGGGCAGTGTCAATATCACATCGTAGAAGAGCATGTGGAAAAGATGTCAGTGAAAATGGCAGAGAAAGGACCTCTGAAAATCTCCTCCAGAAAAACAATGAGAACACTGGCAAAAATTGTCAGAATCGGGGCTTCCCTGGTGGCGCAGTGGTTGAGAGTCTGCCTGCCGATGCAGGGGACACGGGTTCGTGCCCCGGTGCAGGAAGATCCCACATGCCGCGGAGCAGCTGGGCCCGTGAGCCATGGCCACTGAGCCTGTGCGTCCGGAGCCTGTGCTCCGCAACGGGAGAGGCCACAACAGTGAGAGGCCTGTGTACAGCAAAAAAAAAAAAAAAAGAACATTGTTTATTCAAGAACAATGCCTGAATCTCAGTAAGAACAGTGAGCTTTGTGGTATTTTAATTTTCCATATTCCTACTCCCTTCTCTTCAGCTCCAAAGTAGCCTTGAAAACCAATAGATGATAATCAGAGTGAAAAGCTGTATCCTGGCAGCCACCAGAAGGGGTAGAACAGAGTTGGAGCACTTACAAAGTTACATTCCCAGCGAATTATCATTATTTGACCTGTGTGATAGTTACCTAGAAGACGCCACTCTCCAGGCTGTCTTTATTTGACCTGACTTGACTTGGAGCTTGCTCAGTGTGCAAAGCTTTTTCTTCAGAGCATTTGCTAAAAAAAAAAAAAAAAAAAATCAGAGACAGTTGTTGAACTTTGTAGCTACCTGACATGGTAGACAACAATTTGAGGCAAACAATAGGCTAACCAAATAACTTAAGTGGAAAAAGTGGGGCATGAGATGTCCATAGGGGACTTTTCTAAAATTCTGAATATGTCAGATTTTTTCAGGCCATACACATGTATAGGGCTGTGTACACGCTCAGGAAAAACCTGAGAAAACTCTATGCTCTTATGTCTGACTAATCTTAAGTCACTGTGCAAACAGGAAAGAAAGGCTAAGGTAAAGTTGTAAACTGTCTGGCTGAGTATTGAAGGCATGCCTGACATGTGCACAGAGCCCCTCAACAAAGATTAGGAGACATTGGTTTTAGGCATTTAAGGAAATTCCTGTCCAATCATTAGCTGAACACTAAGCTAACAAAGCAGAGACTTTAGTGGAAACATATGACAAAGAATTCAGACTTCACAGAGTTAAGTTCACAGAAGTCACCAACAACAAATTTTAAGGAAGGGGAGAAATTAATTTCTGGGGTTGCCACATTATATTATTTAAGATTTCCAGTTTTTCAAAAAAGTTATGAGGCATGCAAAGGAAGAAGAAAGTATGGCCCATCCACAGGGGAAAAATATGTAGTAATTAGAAACTATCTCTGAGGAAGCCCAGACGTTGGAGTTATTAGACAAGCACTTGTAATAACATATTTTAAATATATTCAAGGAACTAAAGGAAACCATATCTGAAGAACTAAGGGAAAGTATGAGAACAATGTCTCACCAAAAAGAAAAAGCATCAATAAAAAGAGAAATTGTTAGAAAGAATCAAATAGAAATTCTCAAGTTGAAAAAGACAATAACAAATGAAAAATTCAGTAGAGGAGCTCAACAGTAGATTTGAGCAGGTAGAAGAAAGAATCAGTGGATTTGAAAATAGGTCAATTGAGATTATTTAGTCTGAGGAGCAAAAACAAACAAAAAACAATAAAAAAAATAAACAGAGCCTAAGAGACCTGTGGGACACCACCAAGCATACCAACATAATCATAACGGGAAACCTGAGAGGATTTGTCAGTACCAGACCTACCCAACAAGATGCATTAAAGGGAGTCCTTCAGACTGAAATGAAAGGACACTAGTAAGTTTCCCAAATCCACACGAAAAAATAAAGAGCACCAGTAGGACTTCTCTGGTGGTCCACTGGCTAAGACTCATACTCCCAATGCAGGGGACCTGGGTTCGATTCCTGGTCAGGGAACTAGATCCCACATGCTGCAACTAAGAGTTTGCATGCTGCAACTGAAGATTCCCACATGCCGCAACTAAAGATTCTGCGTGCCGCAACTAAAGATCCTGTGTGCCACAACTAAGACCCGGCACAGACGAAAAAAAAAGCACCAGTAAATATATATATAGGTAAATATGTGAAAGACAACGTAAATGTATTTTTTGTTTGTAACTCTCTTTTACCATATCTGATTTGAAAGGCAGTTGCATAAAGCAATAATTATAATTCTGTGTTGATGGGCAGATAATTTATAAAGCTGTAATTTGTATGACCATAACAGGACAAAGGGTGAAGAATGGAATGGAGAAAAATTGGAGCAGTTATTTATTTACTTATAAAATATTGTTTATTTTTGGCTGCATTGGGCCTTCATTGCTGTGCGCGGGCTGTCTCTAGTTGTGGCGAGCGGGGGCTACTCTTTGTTGCGGTGTGCAGGCTTCTCATTGCAGTGGCTTCTCTTGTTGCAGCGTGTGGGTTCAGCAGTTGTGGCTCGTGGGCTCTAGAACATAGCCTCAGCAGTTGTGGTGCATGGGCTTCGCTGCTCCATGGCACGTGGCATCTTCCCAGACCCGGGATTGAACCCGTGTCCCCTGCATTAGCAGGTGGATTCTTAACCACTGCACCACCAGGGAAGTCCCCGGAGCAGTTTTTGTATACTATTGTAATTAAGTTGGTATTAATCTGAACTAGATTGTTTTAAGTTAAGATGATAATTGTCATCGCAAGGGCAACCACTAAGAGAATAACTCAGCAATATAGTAAAATAAATGACAAGGGAGTGAAGTGGTACACTAAAAAATATCTTTTAACACAAAAAAGGCAGTGGTGGAGGAATAGAAGAACAAAAAGACATAAGACATATGGAAAATAAATAGTGAAATGGCAGGAATAAATCTTACCTTATCAGTAAACACATTAAATGTAAATGGATTAAACGTTCCAATTATAACACAGAAATTGGCAGAATGGATAAAAAAATGATCCAACTGTATGCTGGCTACAAGGGACATACTTTAAAGTCACAAACAGGTTGAAGGTTAAAAGATGGAGAAACCATGCAAACAGTAACCAAAAGAGAGCTGGATCAGCTATTCTAATATCAGACAACACAGACTTTAAGACAAAGTTGTAGCAACAGACAAACATATTTTACAGTGATAAGTCTCAACCCACCAAGAAGATATAACAATTATAAACACATATATGCAACTAACCACAGAGCCCCAAGATACATGAAGCAAAAACTGACAGAAGAGCATATGTGACAGAGGTATCATTGTGGCTATCTTTAGAAAACATAATCTGCCACATCCACATATATTAAAAACTGAGAAAATTATACAACTTTTAGAATTCACATTATCTTGTTCCAATAACTCTCATTTAGATATATGTTGTGAAAATTAATGGGCTGATTATCCCTCAAATCTCAAGATCGTTTATTGAGCCCAAATTAGCATCTAAAGGCTGAGGCAATGGAGAGTGTATACAGTTCATATGACTTTAAAAAGAAAGCACCCTTATGTCTAGGTTGGTCATCTCTTTTGTATCAGTCTGCCTTCCCCTGGAGGTCTGGATACCATGTATTGATAGCTAGGTATTGTGAGGGCTGTGGCTGATTGAGTATCCTCCAAATTATGGGGGGCATATTTTTATGGTCTTCCAGGAAGCTGAGGCTTCCTTCATTGGACATTTGGAATGCTGTTCCTTACCCAACAGTGGAAATAGTCTATGTTGTACTAGTGAACTGTCCCCACAAGGGGACAGTATGTGTCAGTGTGTACATTGATAGATGTGATAGGCAGGTAGGTAGAAGTGGCCCCCAAGATTCCAGGTCTCAGTCTCCAGGACCTGTAAATATATTTGGATGTCACTCCTGTTGTTGTGTTATAAGACACAGTTGATCTTAAAAAGGTAGGTTATCAGATTGGGCCTAATCTAGTCACATGAGCTATTAAAAGCAGAAAACTTTCTTCAGCTGGTGGTAGGAGGGCAGAATGGAGGTCAGAACATGAGAAAGATTTTTTTTTTTAATTATTGAAGGGCTTCCCTGGTGGCGCAGTGGTTGAGAGTCCACCTGCCGATGCAGGGGACACGGGTTCGTGCCCCGGTCTGGGAAGATCCCACATGCCGCGGAGCGGCTGGGCCCGTGAGCCATGGCCGCTGAGCCTGCGCGTCCGGAGCCTGTACTCCGCAACGGGAGAGGCCACAGCAGTGAGAGGCCCGCGTACCGCAAAATAAATAAATAAATAAATAAATAAATAAATAAATAAAAATTATTGAAATACAGTTGATTTACAATGCTGTGTTAATTTCTGCTGTATAGCACACTGATTCAGTTATATATATATATATATAATTTTTCATAATCTTTCCCATTATAGTTTATCATGGAGTATTGAATATAGTTCCCTGTGCTATATAGTAGGACCTTGTTGTTTATCCATTCTATATATAATAGTTTGCATCTGCTAATCCCAAACTCCCAATCCATCCCTCCCCCAACCCCTGTCCCCCTTGGCAGCCCCAAGTCTGTTCTCTATGTCTGTGAGTCTGTTTTTATTTCGTAGATAGGTTCATTTATGTCATATTTTAGATTCCATGTATAAGTGATACCATATAATGTTTGTCTTTCTGACTTACTTGACTTAGTATGATAATCTCTAGGTCCATCCATGTTGCTGCAAATGGCATTATTTCATTCTTTTTTATGGCTGAGTACTATTCCATTGTATATATGTACCACATCTTCTTTATCCATTTATCTGTCGATGGACAGGTTGTTTCCATGTCTTGGCTATTGTGAATAGTGCTGCTATGAACATTGGGATGCATGTATCTCTTTGAATTATAGTTTTCTCTGGATATATGCCCAGGAGTGGGATTACTGGCTCATATGGCAACTCTATTTTTAGTTTTTTGAGGAAGAACATGAGAGATTTAACACACTGTTCCTAGCCTTGAAGATGGAGGGGACCACTTGATAAGAAATGCAGGTGGCCTCCAGGAGCTGAGGGAGATCCTCAGCTGACAGCCAGAAAGGAAATGGGAACCTGAGTCCTACAACTTCAGGGGAATGAATTTTGCCAACAAAGTAAATGAAATTTAGTTTGAAGCCAATTCTCCACAGAGCCTCTAGATAAGAGCGCAGCCTAGCCCACAACATGATCTCAGTCTTATGAAACCCAGAGCAGAGAACCCATACGAGTCCACCCAGACCTCTGACTTACAGAGCTGTGAGGTAATAAATGGTGGTTGTTATAAGCTGCTCAGTTTATGGTAATTTGTTAAACAGCCATAGAAAATGAATACAGTGGATTGAGTACCAGTGTACTCCTGTTATTTCTCGTCATCCTCCCATGATCACATGAATGAGGTACACACTGGATGTTGGCTATAAAGCATTAGAAAGGTATCTATGTGGTGGGCCTCACAAATTCAGGGATTTCCCTGACACAAATGGAAAATCTGGGGATTTAATGATTTTCACATATGTGATATGGGTTTGCTTTATTATTGTTTCAAAACATTGTCTTCCATTAAGGAAGGGAATTGGGTTATAATCCTGCCTGGGTTTTTCTACACAATATTTCTGACAAATGATTGGGTGAGTATGTGAGAAGGGCCTACCTAATCCGTGTGTACAATTTCCACTTCGTTTTTAAAGCAGCAAGTGATGGTAAGGTATCTTTTACTGAGCCTCTAGAATTTCAAGGACTTGTTTAGGGAGACTTTTTTTTTTGTGTGTGTGTGTGTGTGGTACGTGGGCCTCTCACTGTTGTGGCCTCTCCCGTTGCGGAGCACAGGCTCCGGACGCGCAGGCTCAGCGGCCATGGCTCACGGGCCCAGCCGCTCCGCGGCATGTGGGATCTTCCCGGACCAGGGCATGAACCCGTGTCCCCTGCATCGGCAGGCGGACTCTCAACCACTGCGCCACCAGGGAAGCCCGGAACGGGCACTCTTAATTACTGCATCATAGTTCCTCACAGAAATCCCAAAATGTCTCAGAAATGGATCTGAAACCAGTTTTTGAGCCAAACAGAAGAGAGTATTATAATCATCACAACTTTTATATCATACATTCCTGCTCATAAAGCAGTATCATATCCATTATCTGCATACGATTTGCATGCTGCCATTTTTTTTTTTTCTATGAAGTTACATTTGCAGCTTAGCAGTAATGTTAGGAAGACATTGGGGAATTTAGGAAGTGTCTTCTTCATGAATAAGAAAAGGAATCTGATAAGATGACCTTGGAATGAGTGACAAGATCAATTTCTTTGCAATCACTTTACTGGGTCACCTCCCTATGTTGTTTTGAAATGAGTATACTCAGCTTCTTGACTAAATAATAGGAGAGGGAATTGAGAGGGAATAATTAAACTTACTTCTAACCTGTCTGATTCAGAATGTGTCAGTTCATTTAGAAAGTTGTGTCCAGAACAGACTCTTATATCCCCTGAACATTTGTGTGGTTCCACCTGAAGGTTAAAGGATGAAGTGGATGGTCTATTTGGGCCTTTCTGAGATTCAAAATAAAAGAAAAGCAAAAAACTACTAAGAACTTGGAAGTCCTGTGTTCTAACCCTGCCCCTTCACTACTACCTGTGTAACTTGGAGCAGGAATATCTCTGAGCCTCATTTTCTTCATCTATTAAAAAGATGATTAGACAACAACTAAAGGACCTTCTATATCTAAAATTCTTTGAGTTTGACTCTATTTTTACTGTTTTCTACATTTAATCTTTATTTATATTAGATGCCTTACATTAATACTACTACTGAAGAATACCATAGAACAGTGATTCTCAAACTTTTTGGCCTTGAACTTTTAAAAATGATTGAGGACCTTAAGAACTTTTGTTTATCTGGGTTCTATCCGTCAGTATTTCCCAGATTAGAAATTAAAACTGAGAGATTTTTAAAACATAAGAATACAAAAGCACATGTTCCATTAGCTGTTAGAGCAACGGCACCTTTGCAGGTCATATAGCCTCTGGAAAGTTCCACTGTACACTCCTGAGAAAATGAGAGTAAAAAGGCAAATAAGTCTTGGTATTAGTATGAAAATAGTTTTGACCTCACTGACTCACTGAAAGGATCTTGGGGATCCCTAGGGTTCTTGGATAACATTTTGAGAACTGATGCCATAGAACTTGTGTATTTAATTTCTTCATGAATGAAAGCAAATTAACATTTAGATAGTCCAGTTCACTATTATTTGCCCCACATTCAGCTCTGGTTCCTTCCTCCACTGTGGGGGACAGGCCTTGGTCAAGAACTTTTTATAATGGTGCTATTCAAGTGTTCTCCTCTGGCCACTGGAATCCAGACCCCAGTTATTGGGTGGATCCAAGTGGTTGAGATAAGTTTTTGTTAAAACTCAAAGGAGTTCCTGTGAGGCTTTATAGTGATAACTGAAGGATTAATTTGAAAAAGAGGAACACACATTGTGGGATAAATGCTGTGTACTAAATAACTTGAGCACGACTTAGATAAAACAAATTAAAAATAATAGAGTATGGTTTCTAGTATTAACTTCCAATCCTACTGTACTAAAAATGGGTGAAACCGACAAAGTGTACGTGAAATGTCTATTTGGTCCATCTTAGGGTTTTTTTCTCTTTAAGTCTTCTGTATTCTAAGTCATCTACTGATCCTCTGCTGTGAGCCAACCTCCCCCCGCCCCCCTGCCCACCACCAACTCCCACTGTACTGCTTCTGCATAAAGAATTTTCTCTCAGTCGTAGAGGATTTTCATTGTCTCTAACGGTAATTACTTGGAGTTCAAACTTGAAGTCTATTGTTCTCTCCCACTGTAATGTTATTGTTATAGCTACGTTGTTCTTAGTATACTGTTATGCAGATTTGCTAATGTTTAAATTTAATGAAGCTCTTTGCCCTTCAAAATTACCTGCAGTGGATTACTGGTGAATGATCTCAGTCTTTTGGCTCTAATAGGATGGTAGAGAGAGGTATGATGGTACATCTTGGCTTTTTGTTGTAAAAGAACAATTTGAGGTGGAATGCCACTGAGAAAAAAGTCTTCTCCAATGCTGAGTCAGTGCTGTTAATTTCTTTGTCATGTTATTATCCCTCCTTGGTATATATTGTTGATGCTTCACCCATAAAACCTCAGTACTTATTATTCCTCTACAGGCTGACAGTTTCTTATTGTAAGCATGTGTGACTCTGCCTGGGAACTTTTTTCTGCCTATAGATATGTGCTTTGGAATATAAGGGTAGGCAAAAAAAAAAAAAAGATTCGTGGGACTTAAAACCTATGGAGGAAGCTCAGCCAATGATAGGTAGGGGTTTGTTAATAAATAATCCCAGCTCCCTCACTTTCAATGGAGATAATTCTGAGGCGTGTTCTATGCATTCTCCTAGATATCTCCAGTGGAACTGAGCCCCAGTTGCCCATAGCTGAAGCCATTTGGTTTATGTATCTTGCATTGATTTCTCTTCTCTTCCCTGACTCACTACTGGTATTGCCTGGGATCACCTCCCATTTGTACTCAAATCCTTGTCTCAGAGTCTCCTTTGAGGGCATCCTGAACTTAGACTACTTAAAACCTGTGCTTTTGCCTTTTTAGTGTTCCATGTCCACTTAGGGACTATCCACACCAATACTTCTTGTCCCAGTAGCACTAAGGCTCTCTCTTTTTTTTTTTTTTTTTTTTGCGGTACGCGGGCCTCTCACTGTTGTGGCCTCTCCCGTTGCGGAGCACAGGCTCCGGACGCGCAGGCTCAGCAGCCATGGCTCACGGGCCCAGCCGCTCCGCGGCATGTGGGATCTTCCCGGACGGGGCACGAACCCGTGTCCCCTGCATCGACAGGCGGACTCTCAACCACTGCGCCACCAGGGAAGCCCCACTAAGGCTCATTTTTAATCCAGGGCTGGTCACTGTCCCACAGTAGCGGCCAGAGCCTACAGTCAGCAGTGTCCTGGTAAATGTTTAACAACCAGTCCCCGCCACCAAATGTCCCTCATTTATAGCTTTTGTTGATCACTGTGGTATTCGTACTCCCACCATGGCTGATTTCATGCTACCAGTATGTCACTGAATGCGAGACTGAGAAGAGATGTACACATTTGACTCTCATGAGCCCATAGAAACTAGCTGTAGCGCTCCAGTGCTCGCTGGGGTAAAGTGTCAACAAAATGGGGCGCTGCAGAGATGAGTGTTTGAATGCCAGAGTGTAAATATCATCTAATCATATTTCCTCATGGTATAGATGAGGACCCTGAGGTCCAGGTGAGGAAGGGATCTGTCCATTATCTAACACAATTGGTTAGGGAGACCAAAAATCAGATCTTTGTGGTTCTTGTCTATTGATGCAGATGAGAAAGAGCAGAGTTCGGGTCATAAGGGGTGACAAAAAGGATCTGGTTTTCCAAGTTCAGTGATGATGGTGAAACGTGTTGAGGGTGTAGGATCAACAAGGAGATAGGACTAGGTCAGGAAAAATGTGGCTAGTGCATTAATAGGTGGTTTTTCTACTCTCCAGCCTTCCACAAATATTTATTATTATTTTTTAATTTTTTAATTTAATTTTTTTTTTTTTGCGGTACATGAGCCTCTCACTGTTGTGGCCTCTCCTGTTGCGGAGCACAGGCTCCGGACGTGCAGGCTCAGCGGCCATGGCTCACGGGCCCAGCTGCTTCGCGGCATGTGGGGTCTTCCCAGACCGGGGCACGAACCCGTGTCCCCTGCATCGGCAGGCGGACTCCCAACCGCTGCGCCACCAGGGAAGCCCCACAAATATTTATTGATTGCCTCCAATATGCCTGGAATGATGTTAGGAACTAGGGATTCAACATTGTACAAAACAGACAGTTCCTGTCCTCCTCCAGCTGACATACTAGTGAGAATAAAGATGCTAAACTATTAACTGCAAGTAGAATACGTATTAAGAGAAGTACAGGGTGCTGTGTATTAACAGAGACCTAACCTAATCTGGAACTTCAGAGGAGAATTCTAGGGAGAGCAAACAGACCTGAGGCTTAGAAAGACTGATTTGCAAAGCCAGATTAAGGGCGGGAAAACAGTGCTGGAAGTGTAATAAAATAGAGAAAATTAAAAGAACTCTCAGAGAGCTTACTGTATATGATTGTAAGGAATATTTAATTTGCTATTTGATGTAGGATAGGTTTGGGGAGTGAGAGATGGGGAGTCATTAAACAGATTTAACCAGGAAGTATGTTTTTAAGAAGACCCACCATGATTATGGAATAGAAAAGGAACCAAGCTTGGCTAAACCAGGAGAGTTACTCTGGTATTATTAGGGTCCCATAAATATTTGGTGGGTGATCACTCCAATAATTCCATAACACTCTGTTGGTTTAGCTTAGCAGTTTGATAGGTAGATATAATATAAATATTATCTATGATATTTAACTTTTATTTTTACTTGCCAATGTAATTTCTAATCTTTATACTACCCTAGTAAGTATCTGGCTATAAAACCTGTACCTTAAAATGTAATAATAACAGTACAAATGCCAGGCACTAAGTACTTTACAAATATTAATTCATTTAATATGTATGATAACCTTATGACATATGATCTATACTTTTCCTTATTTGAACAAACTAAAGCCCTGAGAAGAAATTTGTGCAAGGTTGCCTAGATAATAAGTGGTAGGGCTAGAATTCAAACCCAAGCCTTCTCACTGCAGTTTCTGAGTATTCTCCGCTGTGCCATAATCACATTTTGTAGTTTATCATCCATGTAGGTAACTAGTTGTAACAATTTCAACAATTATATTCCCTTAGTGAAATAAATTCTCTTCAGCCATGTGATTTGCCAGTCTGACTATATTTGTTTTATAACTTTGTTACTTGGTTGGAATCATTAACTTCTTATTTAGATAATCAGAGTCCAAAAGTCATAGACCATTTTTCCTCTCTTATTACTTAACAAACACATGTGTGGTACTTATTATGTAGCAGAACTATCTTAAATGTTTCACAAATACTAACTCATTACAACCCAAAGCTGCGTGTACTGCCATTTCCATTTTAGAGGTGAAGTAACTGAGGCACCAGGAACTTTAATAATAAGGCTGAGGTCACACATTTAATAACAATTGGGAACCAAGCCTAGGCAATCTGGCTTAAAGCCCATGCTTTTAACCTCTAGACTGCCTGCTTTCTTACCCAGAACAGTTCAGGTTAGTCCAAAAACAATTATAATTTGTTAAATGATGAGAATGGGTGTTTCACCTTTTTAGACTAAATGTTTTCAATTCTTCTAATCTTTCCTGATAGTACAGTTTCGCACTTATGTGCACTGGTTATGTTCAGTTTGAGATAGGAAAGACAAGGTTGATGAAGTGAAAGCAATACGTTATTCTGAACTTTTCGTATAAACTACTTGAAGGTTAATTCTATAGCCTATAATTGTTTAAACCTCTCACAGACCCCAGGATGGAAGAGCCCTGATTGGTGCTCCATAATTTGTTTCTTGATGAATTGATATGTCTTTGATTTTTATATTAGAACTGATGTACTGAAGGCCTGCCTCATTTTAGGTCCTACCACATGAACAGCAACAACAAAAACCCCTGTTTTGCATTATTAGATATATCTAAATATGAATTACAATAGGACCTCTATAAAAATTCTTCTCGTGTCACGTATGAATGCTCGA
Organism: Hyperoodon ampullatus; assembly: GCF_949752795.1. Lineage (NCBI taxonomy): Eukaryota > Metazoa > Chordata > Mammalia > Artiodactyla > Ziphiidae > Hyperoodon > Hyperoodon ampullatus. The sequence goes on from NC_136913.1 coordinate 35,080,469, forward strand.
GAATAGTTAGCATCCTTAAAAAAATTGTATTTAGCTTTTGTAAATGGAGCTATAATGGCTTATGATTAAGGAAAATCACTTATCAATGTCATCTGTCAAATTAAATCTTTGTCATTACCATTTCTTAAACAAGTACTTGAAACAGGTACAAATCTGCACTGTGCAATTCTGTGTCTTGATGGGCTCAGGTAATAAGAGTATCAATTTAGCTTTTTTTTAAAAAAAGAATTGGCTTTATATTATATATTTTTATATTTTATTTATTTATTTTTGGCTGTGTTGGCTCTTCATTGCTGCATGCGGGCTTTCTCTAGTTGGCGGCAACCTGGGGCTACTCTTTGTTGCGGGGCACAGGCTTCTCAGTGTGGTGGCTTCTCTTGTTGTGGAGCACAGGCTCTAGGCACGCGGGCTTCAGTAGTTGCAGCACGTTGGCTCAGTAGTTGTGGCTCGCGGGCTCTAGAGCGCAGGCTCAGTAGTTGTGGTGCACAGGCTTAGTTGCTCCACAGCATGTGGGATCTTCCCGGACTAGGGCTCGAACCCATGTCCCCTGCATCGGCAGGCGGATTCTTTTTTTTGTTTTTGGGGAAAGGCACCCAACCAGGATCTCCTGGGCCATTTAATTATTTAGCAGACACTGTTGAGAACCCAGTAAATTCTTGGCATTGGGCTTGGCATTAGGTATTCAAAGATGAATAACTTTGACCCAACCTCAAAGGGCTCTTGGTCTTTTGAAGTATATGAAACCAGACTGAGAGGTAGAGTGAGAAGTACTTGAAATTGATACATGGATATTCTATTCATCAGCTGTCTTTCCTGTGTAAACTGAGGAGTAAGAGAATGAATAGTTATTAAATATTTAACGTAACTACCTGCTTTGTATATATTATCTCATTTCATTTTTCCCCAGTTTGTAAAGAAGGGTATAAATCTGAAAATTTTACAGATGAGGAAACTTAGAATCAGAAAGGTTAAATAATTTGCTGAAAGTTACAGAGTTGGCAGGGCTGAGGTTGAACACAGGTTGAGGCTGAAGCTCAACCTGACATATCGGAGATATCTGTTCCCAGTGTCTGAGCTCGTGGATCCCCATCATTCCAGCCTGGCTTTTCACACCAAAAAAGAAAATCCTAACAAAAAAAAAAAAAGAAAAAGGTGAGAGAAATAAAAGCCAACAAAAAACCAACAAAGTAAATTGGAGTAACAGCTAGGGCTTAAAAAGTATGGAAATTTAGACTGAAGGAACAAATTCTATCTTGTACTGTGGATTAACATATAACATCTTGTGAACAGCTGTGTGAGATGTGAAAATGCATAGGCTCTAGAAGTTGGAACTTTAATGACCATAAGACCCTTTTATGTTAGGATGGTTTACATCATCTGCCATTTCACAGCTCTAAAGGCCAGTCAACTATTTCAAGCAATTTCAGTGACAGAAGATGCATATAATATTTGAGATAGTCCATTCCTTTTTTAAAACTACTGTCATGGTAATGATGAGCAAACTTCTAATACCTGTGATTTCTACTTATGGGTCCTAATTCTGTCCCTGAAGCAATATAGAATTTTACTAATTGAGCAAATGCTTTTTGGCTATGTCTCAAGTATGAATTGAAGAGAATTCTTGGCCTGCAGGGAAAGAAAATCTGCTGGGTGTCTGAATTTGCAGTATTCTGGTTCCCGGGATAGTTTCTCCTTATTGTGTTTTGTGAACTTGTTTAGTGTCAGTAGATCCCTGATCCACACTTTAGTGTGCTGGCAGGGATCAAGTTTCTGAGCCTGGGCTTAGGGTGGAATCCTTGGGGTATTGCTTATCAGTGTCATGACTAACACTCTAGCACATATCTCAGTAGCTGAGCCATTGGGACAAGCCACTCTGACCTTGCTACATGGAATATGCACATCTTTGTGATACTCTTTTTCCATGTGCTGATTCAATTAAGCATAGAATACCGTGGGAACAATTAGGAGGGCAGCCAGCCCAGATTTGGTGCGAAAAGGTTTTCTGGATCCAGCAGACATTAGAACTAATATCAAAAGACAGAGGAAGAGTTAGCAGGCAAAGTTGGATGATCGGGGTGAGGAACAGGGTACGTTCTAAAGAGAAGGAACACTACTTATTATGGCACCGAGATGAGAGAGAACATGCCATGTTTAAGCAACAAGAAAGGATTCGGTATGACTTCTTTAAAATTTTTCAACTTTATTGAGATATAATTTATGTACAATAAAGTGCATCCATTTAAAGTATACAATTTGATAGGCTTTTAAAAATTTACTTTATTGTGATGAAATTTATGTATAATATCATGCACATATTTTAGTGTATAGTTCGCTGGTTTTTTTTTTTTACATTGTGGTATGAAATACATAAAATTTACCATCTTAACCATTTTTAAGTGTTCAATTTGGTAATGTTACATATATTCACATTGTGGTGCACAGTCTCTTGAATAAAACCATACTGACTCAACCTCTTTCATAGGATTTCAACAAGAAAAATAATATAGCATTACCCTTTATATTTTCATGATACTTGGATTGAAAATGTATTGGTAATGAGGACATTGATCAAATGGGGTTCAGATTGTAATCATTAAAGCCAATTTATTTTTCTCTATCACTATCCCACTAAATTTAATGGAAATAGTTCTTTTTCTTGTCCAGGATGAAATGTGAGCAGGCTTCACAACTTTTTTTCATCACTTACAGATAACAGAAAATCTTGTGGTCACTATAAGGCCATGGACTCAGAATAATTTAATAAATTGTCTGTGGCCAAGAAATTCATAGGTAGGGCAGGTCGTAATTAAAATGAAATTCCTTTGATTCTGAGTGTGGAAATCTTTCCCACATACTTTCCTAAAAATATATAGCACTAAGGATAAATGTGAAGAAATGAGTAGTAAATGAAAGTGGCCATCGCTGGTCTCTGGAGATGGTTCTCCACTGATGGGGAAGGGTTTGAAGAGTTTATTCATTTTCATTGCTACATAAAATTTCACGGTATAAACATAGCACTATTTAATCATTATTTCTGAAGAATTAACTATTGTGTTGTTTCAGATATTTTGCCACATCAAACAGTGTGGTAGCAAACATATTTATCATAGTTCTTGTGCCTGTGTGCAGGAGTTTCTCTAGATAGTTTATTACAGAGTAAAATTCCTGGGTCATAGGGGGTGAAGATCTTCAACATTTAAAGACATTGACCCATGGCTTTTTAGGAGTTTGTCTCATTACTATCTTTATAAAAACCTTTAAATGTTTACTAATCTCATGGGTATGAAATTAAATTGTACTTCACTGGCATTTTAATTTGCATTCCACTGATTATGAATGACATATTAGTCAGATTGCACCTCTATAACAAGTTACCATAGACTGGGTGGCTTAAACAACAGAAATTTATTTCTCATAGTTCTGGAGGCTGGAAGTCTGAGATTAGCTTGCTGATGGCAGCCTTCTCATTGTGTCCTCACATGGTGGAGAGCGAGAGACTCAGCAAGCTCTTTGGTGTATCTTTTTATTAGGGCACTAACCCCATCATGAGGGCCCTACCCTCATGACCTAATTCTAATTACCTCCCAAAGGCCTCATCTCCAAATAGTATCATATTGGGTACTAGGGCTTCAACATAAGGAAATTCAGTAAGGTTTGATCCGTGTATACACACATGAAACCACTGCCACAATGAATTTACAGAATATTTCCAGTTTCCTAGGGCCCCTTGCAGTCAATCCCTCCCTCCACCCCTGGCACCAGCACAACAATTATTTGCTTTCTGTCTCTATGGATTAGTTTGCACTTTCTAGAATTTTATGTAAATAGAATCATACAGCATGTACAATTTTGTGTCTGGCTTCTTTCACTGATTTTGAGATTTATTCATACTGTTGTGTCTATGAGTAATTTGTTCCCTTTTATTGCTGAGTGGTATTTCATGTATGGATATTCCACATTTTGTTTATCCTTCACTTGATGGATATTCACATTGTTTTCAGTTTAGGGCAATTATGAATAAAATCTTGTACGAACATTCATGTACAAGTTTTTTTGAGGTCATATATTTTCATGTTTCTTGGGAAAATGCCTAGGAGTGGAATGGCTGGGCAGTTTGGTAAATGTCTAGCTTTTAACAAAGCTGACAAAAGTTTTTCAAAGTGGTTTTACCATTTTACTTTCCTACCATTTATGTATAAGAGTTCTAGTATTTCCACATCCTCTCTAACACGTGATATTGTTGTTGCTGTTGTCTTTTTATTTTAGTCATCCTAGTGTTCATGTACTGGTATCTCGTATTTTAATTTGCATTTCCCTAAAATTCCAGATATATTTTAGAGATGTTGGATATCTTTTCATGTGCTTACTGGCCAATTATGTTATCTTCTTTTATGAAGTTCCTGTTAAAGTCTTTTGCCCATTTTTAATTGGGTTGATTTTTGAAGCATAACATAGTTTTGTATATTCTAGATACAAGTTCTTTGTCAGACATATGTATATTGTATTTTCTCCTGTTCCTTGGCTTACCTTTTAATTTTCTTAATGGTGTCTTTTAATTTTGATAAAGTCCAATTTATCCTTTTTTTTTTTTAATGGTTCATGCTTTTGGTGTCTTACTAATAAATCTTTCTCTAAACCAACATCACAAAAATTTTCTCCTATTTTCTTCTAGAAGTTTTCTAGTTTTAGCTTTCATGTTTCAGTCTGTGATCCATTTCTAATTTATGGTACATCATATGTAGATGTCATATATTACTATTATTATATATTATATATATCACAGTACATTATTATATACATCATACGTAATATGATCTAAACTAATATATGTATGTATATATCATATATAATATAATCAAAACTAATATACAGGGATGTGGGAACAGATTTATATGTATGACTGATTCACTTTGTTATAAAGCAGAAACCAATAAATAATATACATTTCATATTAATATTATAATAAATATATAATTATAATACTATAATTATTATATGTATTATATTAGTATGTACATATATTACTTTATATTATATATGATATATATATGCCCACACACTATAATATGATAAGATGTTAATTAATTAATTATAAGTAAGGGCTGAGGTTCATTTTTCCCATATGGATATCCAATTGTGCAAGCACCATTTGTTGAAAAGATTATCATTTCTCCATTGAATTTTCTTGGTGACTTTATTGAAAATCAACTGACCATATATTTTGGGTCTACTTCTGGACCTTTCATTTTGTTAATTCTGTGTGTCTATCATTTCACCAATACTATACTGTCTTTATTACTATAGCTTTATAATAAGACTTAAAGTCAGGTAATATATGCCCTCCAATTTGTTCTTCTCTTTTAAACTGTTTTGGTTATTGTAGGTCGCTGTGACTTGAGCTGTAGAGGTAATCGCAAAAGATTAAGACTGAGAGTTAGGCTGAGGCCAGATAATGCAGGGTATTATTAGTCAGGCTACAAAGCTTTTGACTCACAAACAGTGGAGGAGTATTAAAGAATTGCTAGCAGGGGAGTAACATGGTTATATTTGCGTTCTGGAAATCATTCTGGGAAACAAGTGGAGCATAGATTGAGGGGATAGGACGAAGGCTGAAAGACTAATACCTAGGCTGTTTTAGTAATCTTGGAAAGAGATGGTAAGGCTCTGCTTTAGGGCATTGAAGCTAGAACACTGCTGTCCAGTAGAGTTCTCTGGTATGATGGTAATGTTCTAGAGCTGCTCTGTCTGATGCGGTAGCCACTGGCTGCATGTTTCTACTAAGTTCTTGAAATGCGTCCAGTGAGACAAAGGAATTGAATTTTTAATTATTTTATTTACTGTAAATCTAAATTTAAATGTCTACATGTGGCTAGTGGCTACTGTATTGGACAGCACAGAGCTCGAGGAAGGAATAGACTTCAGAGATAAGGAGAAAAAAATGGAAAGGGTTTCATCACTGATGGAAGTCAGAACACATGGGACAAGGGTAAGGGGAGAGAAGAAGATGACACCCAAGTTTCTGTACTGTAGTGAATTAACTAACATCTGTATTACCACTAGAGTATAAACTTAATGGGGGTGGGGACTTTTTTTTTTGAAATATAGTTGATTTACAATATCATGGTAGTTTCAGGTGTACAACACAGCGATTCAGTTATATCTGTATATATCTATCTATTCTTTTTCAGATTCTTTTCCCTTACAGGTTGTTAAAGAATATTGAGTAGAGTTCCCTGTGCTATACAGTAGGACCTTGTTGGTTATTTTATATATAGTAGTGTGTCTATTTTAAATCCCAAATTCCTAATTTATCCCTCTCCTCCATTTCCCCTTTGGTAACCATAAGTTTGTTTTCTCTGTCTGTGAGTCTGTTTCTGTTCTGTAAATAAGTTCATTTGTCTCATATTTTAGATTCCACATATAAGTGATATCATTCGATATTTGTCTTTCTCTGTCTGACTTACTTCACTTAGTTTGATAACCTCTAGGTCCATCCATGTTGCTGCAAATTGCAAAGTTTTGTTCTTTTTATGGCTGAGTAGTATTCCATTATTTTATATATGTATGTATGCATATATATATAGAGAGAGTATTACACTACATATGGAATATAGTGTGTATATATATATATACACACGTGCGCGCGCGCACACACACACACACACCTTCTTTATCCATTCATCTGTCGATGGACATTTAGGTTGCTTGGAGCTGTCTTTCTTAGTCAGTGTTTTATCTCTAGCACCTTACATAGTACCTAGCATATAGCAGGCACTAAGTGAATATTTGTCAAAGGATGAAAGGAAGGGAGGGAGGGAAAATAATCTGATAAGGCATTATCCACATTCAATATGATAAGGGACTGATGTGAGAAGAAAATCTAGGAGGAAGTAGTTAATGATAATATCTAATGTGTATTGAGGACTTACCGTGGTCAGGCACTGCTGTATGTTCCTACGTGCATTGTATCATTTAATCTGTACAACAGTCCTCTGAGTCAGATATTATTCCCATTTTATAGATACAAAAACTGAAACTTAGAGAAAATTAAGGAACATGAATAAAGTGACTTTACCAGGTGGCAGAGTTAGAATGAGGTTAGTTTGGGCCAAGTGGTGGGCCAAACATTGGTAGCTCCAAGACAGGTCTGGACTCCAGATATATATATTTTGGAATCATCAGTAAAAGGTGTTTACTGAAACATGTGAATGGAAGTGTTTGTTCAAAATGAATGAAAATAGAGATCTATGGGGAGAGAATCCTTGAAAGGAAAGTGAGAAGTACTGAGAAAAGATGTATGTATGTATGTAAGAGGAAATGCAGAGAAGATCATGTCCCAAAAATTGAGGGAGAAGAAGGGTTGAGGAAAGGGAGGGAGTGGCCCACTTCTCACAGGCTGGAGATCTCCATGTATTTCATGGACTTAGTAACTGGAAGGTTACTGGGTCCATGGCAGAAGCAGTTTTCTGAACTGGTGGAGACATTAAAAGGCACCAAGTAGTAAATACAAGATGCAGTGATAGGACATGAAAATCTTTTTTCATAAGGATAAAAAGATAAGGTGGTACCTGGAGATGGTACTGTGAGTTGTCCATGTTGTTGTTTTAAGAAGAAAAATATTTGAGCATGCTTATGAAAGAAAAGGCTATTGTGGTGGAGGGGGAGGTTGAAATGTCATGGTTGGAGAGTGAGAACCTTGACAGTAGATTTTGTTATCTACAGTAATGCTGCTTATTGTGGTTGGCAGACCCATGCCAGTCCATGAACTCTGAGTTACTGGTCTGAGACACAATAAATATGGAAATGAAAAATAAACATTTAGAAATTTTAATAGTTTTTTGACACAGTCATTTGATACCTATTGAATATAAATATTTAAAAACTAGGAGCTTATACTTTGTATATCCTTCTTTGGTCATTTCTGCTTTTGCAGTGATTCGCTTTTATTATGTTTTATAAAAGCATAAGACAAAAAATTGGTCCTCAGTGGATTGGATAGTTTTTTATAAGGTCCTTTGTCACAGTTTGAGAACCACTATTAAACAAACAAAACAAAACAATGAGGGTATGATGAAGCAGGCATGGTAAAATGTTAACATCTTGGAGACCTGGTTGAAAGGTATCTGGGAATTATTTGTACTTAAAAAGAAAATTCGGGCTTCCCTGGTGGCGCAGTGGTTGAGAGTCCGCCTGCCGATGCAGGGGACACGGGTTCGTGTCCTGGTTCAGGAGGATCCCACATGCCGCAGAGCGGCTGGGCCCGTGAGCCATGACCACTGGGCCTGCGCGTCCGGAGCCTGTGCTCCGCAACGGGAGAGGCCACAACAGTGAGAGGCCTGCATACCGCAAAAAAAAAAAAAAAAAAAAAAAAAGAAAATTCTATAAGTCTGAAATTACTTCAAAATAAACTGTGGGGTTTTTTTTATGCTTGAAGACTAATGAATCAGGCGATTAATCTTGAGGAAAAGAATCTACAGCTCTTCCACTGAAGTTAAAAGGTGGGAGGGAAGTATGAGTGTGGATTAGGTTAAGTTTGTAACTGGAGCTCCAGGGTCATAAGACCACCTGTGCCTGAGACTGGGGTGGAGTCTGTTCTCTCTCTGTAGAGTAAGTGAGTACTTTTGCTGAAAGGAAGTGCCTTAGCTTTGTACCCTCAGAGGCTGACCCTGAGACAAGGTTTGTGTGCAAGTGTTTATTTGGAAGTTCATTCCAAGAATCACCTTTAGTTTTAGTTAAGGAATCAAGATAGGGAAGAGAAGTAAGCCGATAAAATGTGTGTTATGGAATAGGTTTCTGCCATGGGCAACTGGGACTCAGTCCTTCTGGGAAAAGCTAAGAAACAGTGCAGAACATGCATCAGGATTAACCCATCCTAGGGGCAAGAGAACTGAAACATTTGTCCTCCAACTGCCATCTATCTCCTGAGAGCTGCAGTAGGGTGAAGCCGGCACAAACTGGAAATGGTGGGGGCTGAGGGGTTATTTGCAGGAGCTGACAACATCTGGTATGATGGGGTAGGAAGTGAGGGAAAGCAAGGTTTGAAGAGAGGTATGGAAGTTCAAAAATGATACTGGTGGGAATGGGCAAAGGAACCAACTAGGGAACGTGTGATTGATTGCCGCGATTGCCATGCAGGCTTGAAAACTTGCTGAAGGTTGGAGTCCATGGATTTATCACTGTATCAGTCCTCCCATGGCCATAACAGTGGGTCATGTATAGAGGCTGTGAAAGCCGTCAGGTATTTGACTTTTATTATTTTCCTTAGCAACTGCATAAACCTATGAGCACATCTCACTGAGCTTTTGGACTACAAGAGCAGTAGCTCATGTCTTTTCAGATGGAGTACTCTCAAGCTTGGTTTTTTTCTTATGTATTTAGGCTGTTGATTTTGCAAACCTCAGTATAGAAATTTATATCTGTATCATTCCATTGCTTTCAGGGTTTGCAGTCTTTAGGTATCAGTAAGTTCCACAAGGTAATGAGGCCGTATCTCCTTCAGCGCTGGATCCATGTGCCAACCCAGTACATAGTAGTGGGTATTATGTGAAAATAGGATGACCCCTGATGTCAAAAGCTCAGAGACTTGCAGGGGGACAGGAACTTGTAGAGAGAGAATCAGGGAACAGTGGATTGAGTGCTGTGATAGAGGTTTCATAGTAGATGCTCAATATTTTTTGAGTGACAATGAAATGTGATCCAATGTGCTAACTATCCGTCTTGTCATGATAAGCTTATCATTTTCTTAGAGGAAGTTAGCAACTATGGACTTAAAGTGGTTTCAAGGAAAGATGGAGATAGTTGCCATCATCACGGTGAGAAGATTTTCTTAACTCTTCCATAAGCAAACTGACCAAAATGGAAGAAAGTGCTGAACCCATTAGTTTCCAAATTTGTTTTTATGGGAGGGGAGAATGAGCCACAAGAGTCAATTTCATTTTGTTAACTAATTATCTCATGATTATTGAGCCATAGCAGTCACATTGCTTCTTCTATGGCTATTAAATTTAACAGAGAAACATCATTTAGGCCTCAAGGAAGGTAACTCAGTAGCGATGAAATGTTTATGATCTGGGAATGATAAATAACTCATCTCACCTTGCTACTCCCCCAAAATAAAGGTCTTTGGTGGCTAGATTGTAACTATTTTACAGTTTCTTCATTAGTCATGCAACAATGTCTTAACAGTTATTTGCATATAACACTAGAGACAAATATAGAAAAATTCTAGTTCTTGCTATATCTCAAAGAGCTCGACATATTTTGTTTACCAACATTCTTTCATTCTTAACAAGATTTCCACTTTATTTTGAAAAAAATCACTGCTTATTCACTCAGTCAATATTTTGGGTTTTTTGTTTTGTTTTATTCATTTTAATTTTTTCACACAGTATTTTTCAGCACTGATGATATTCATAAGCGTGTGCTAGAGACAAAGCATATTAAGTAAAGAAAAGAAGATTGGGCTTCCCTGGTGGCGCAGTGGTTGAGAGTCTGCCTGCCGATGCATGGAATGCGGGTTCGTGCCCCAGTCCGGGAGGATCCCACATGCCGCAGAGCGGCTGGGCCTGTGAGCCATGGCCGCTGAGCCTGCGCGTCCGGAGCCTGTGCTCCGCAATGGGAGAGGCCACAGCAGTGAGAGGCCCGCGTACCGCAAAAAAAAAAAAAAAAAAAAGAAAAGAAGATTTCTGCCATCAAAAAGTTCAGAGCCTTGCAGGGGAAGAGAGACCTGTAAGCAAGCAAGAATAGTGATTGAAGTGCCATCATAGACTGGGAATAGAAGAGAAAATCTGTATTTAGAGAAGTTAGTGGAGACTTTAAGAGGACATCACGTTTTTACTTGGTCTTAGGGGATAGGGAAAACATTTTGTAGACATTGGGGAGAAAGAAGGTAGCTTAGGAGTTGGGAAAGGAAGGGGGAAGTGGAAGTAGGAAGGACATTCCAGGCACAGGGAAAAGCAGATGAAAATCAGAGATCACGGTAGGCCATGGAATATTCTGGAAATAGATAAGCATAGGTTTGTGTGTGGAGGAGGAGATGGGCAGAAGAGGCTAGAGGGGTGGGCTGGGGAGAGATGGCGGAGAGCCCTATGGGATGTGCTGAGAGCTTTGTACTCTACTTTGCAGGGCAGCAGGGACTGAACAGTAGGGGGACACTTCTGTGGCCACCTTTAAGATACAAGATGGACTCCTACCCCAAACTTGGCTACAAAGTGGAGATCAGTGATCTCCCTCCCTCTCCCCCTCCCCTCCCTCCCCTCCCCTCCCCTCCCCCTCCCTCCCCTCCCCCTCTCCATCTCCCCCCCCACCCCAAGACACACACCCCTGCCAAGAGGGTATGAAAAGATGCATCACTCATGTAATGGGGCTTTCTGGGCAGAACAGGCTAACTCCCAAGTAGGTCCTAAAATGGATTGAGAGAGTGAGCAGGGCGAGAAGGCTGGCTCGGGGTTTTATGGTGGTTAGGGAGGGAGTGGGGTCAGCATAAAGGTTCCTACGCATGGGGAACTAGCACCCAAGGACGAAGCACCCAGACTTTCTTATAAGCTTGCCCACTTGTGAGACAGAAGGAGAAGGGAGTGGGGTGAGGCTTAAAAGCTGTTAGATTTGCGGGGGAAGAAGAAACAGGAACAGTGAGAAGATAACTTGGAAAAGGATGAGGCTAGACCAGAGGAACCTGCAGGAGCCGGTGACAAATCGCCAGGCAAGAAGAAATGACCTGACTGTGCCAGTGAAAATCAGGATGGTTTGAGGAACGTTTCTGAGGAAGAGTTGAGACTGGTACTCAATGAACATGGTAATGAGTGAGAGAGGCTGCTCCAGGATGACTTTGAGAGCTGGTTGTACAGCTGGGGAAACAATGAAAACAAAAATAGGAGATATGAGAGGAGGGACAGAGGGTGGGAAGGAGACCAGGAATTGTTTCATGTGTTTTGAAATGTCATGGCCTAGAGCCACCCCATCCTTTGAGAAATGTACCACAGTAGTTGCAGACTTTGCCTTTTTCTAGGTCATCTTGAGTATCGGTGGTCACATACCATATCCTAAAAATTAAAGTTCCTCTGCGAAGCCCAATTGAACATGATTTCCTTTTCTTTTTCTAAGGGACGTTTATTGTTTCTCATTACAAAAGTAATACATGTTTCATGTAAACAGTTATGGAATATAGACAAGTATAAACAGGAAAATGTAAGTGCCCCATAGTCCCTCCCTGTGGAAATGGTAACTAACATTAGTGTATAATTTTCTAGAGAGGGACATTGGAGACCAAATACAAGAAAAAGTTTGTCTAAAAATGTGAGAAGAAGCTTCAAAGAGGAAGTAATGTTTTATCTGGGTCTGAGGATTTTAAGAACATTTGCTGACCATAAAAGTTTGAGTGCTTCCCTGGTGGCCAGTGGTTGAGAGTCCGCCTGCCGATGCAGGGGACACGGGTTTGTGCCCCGGTCCGGGAAGATCCCACATGCCGCGGAGCGGCTGGGCCCGTGAGCCATGGCCGCTGAGCCTGCGTGTCCGGAGCCTGTGCTCCGCAATGGGAGAGGCCACAACAGTGAGAGGCCCGCGTACCGCAAAAAAAAAAAAAAAAAAAAAGAATATTTAAATGAATGTGTACATGCAAGCAAAACTGGTTTCATTACATCATGAGAAGGGGACAATTTAATCTCTACTATACAGGGTATCTTATATGTTTATCAGTAATGTACAACTAACAAAAGGTTGTAAAAGACCTCAAAGACTGTCTTTTCTCCATTGTATATTTTTGCCTCTTTGTCAGAGATTAATTGGTAAGTGTGCGTTTATTTCTGGGCTGTCTGTCATGTTCCATATGTCTGTTTTTATGCCAGTGCCATACTGTTTTGATGACTGTAGCTTTGTAATGTTGTCTGAAGTCAGGGAATCTGATTCCTGCAGTTCCGTTCTTCTTTCTCAAGATTGTTTTGGCTATCCGGGGTCTTTTGTATTTCCATACAAATTTTGAAATTATTTTTTCTAGTTTTGTGAAAAATGCCATTGGTAATTTGATAGAGATTGCATTAAATCCATAGATTGCCTTGGGTAGTATGGTCATTTGAACAATATTGATTCTTCCAATCCAAGAACATGGTATATCTTTCCACCTGTTTGTGTCATCTTCAATTTCTTTCATCAGCATCTTAAGGTTTTTGAAGTATAGGTCTTTGACCTCCTTACATAAGCTTATTCCTAGGTATTTTATTCTTTTTGATGTGATGGTAAATGGGATTGTTTCCTTAATTTCTCTTTCTGATACTTTGTTGTTAGTATATAGAAATGCAATTGATTTCTTTATATTAAATTTGTCTAAAAGATAATTTTTAGAACAAAATAAAATCATGATGTTCATACAGATGGGAAATGAACACATGTTAAGAGATTTTACTTGAGTCCTGAGAGAACCAGCAGATGTTATAACCATTTAAAAACAATACAAAGAACAGACACAAGAATATTGTTCAGTAATATTAAAATGTGCCCAGAGGTCAGAGCCACGGGCCCTAGGATGGAGACTGTGTCCCAAAGCGTTGAACCACAGGCCAAGGGCAGAGCTTCAAGCCATAGAGGAATATTTTCAGGCCTTGAAACTTCATGGAACTTTCTGGCTGGATTTTGAAATCGCTTGGGGCTAGTGATTCTTTCCTTTTTCTCTCTTTTGCAATCAGAATATGCATAACTCTAATCCTATGCCTGTCCCACCATTGTATTTTGAGAGTAGACCACTTGTTTTCTAGTTTCACAAGTCCACAAATGGAGCAGAATTTTGCCTGAGAATCTCACTCATACCTTATCTAGTTGATGAGATTTTAGACTTTGAGTTAGTTCTGAAGTAGTTTGAGACTTTTGGAGTTGAAGGGTGGGGTGAATGTATCTTGAATGTGGGATGGACATGAATCTCTAGGGGCCAGAGTGTGGACTTAGGTAGACTGGATAATGACCCCAAAATATATCTAGGTTCTAATCCATAAACCTGTAAAGTTTACCTTATATGGCAAAAGAGATTTTGCAAATATGATTAAGTGGAGAATTTTGAGATGGGGAGAATATCCTAGATTTTATGGATGGGCCCTTAGTGTAATTGTAAGTGTCCTTATAAGAGGATGGTTGAGGGAGAGATTTGACAGAGAAGAAGGCACTGTGACCACCGAAGCAAGATGCTACACTATTGGCTTTGAAGATGGTAGAATGGGCCACAGGCAAGGAATACAGGGAATGCATCTCTAGGAGCTGGAAAAGGCAAGGAAACAAATTCTCCCCTAGAGCCTCTGGAGGGAGTGTGGCCCTGCCAATACCCGAGTTTAGCCCAATAAAAGTGATTTCAGACTTCTGACCTCTAGAACTGTAAGACAATGATTGTGTGTGTTTTTTTAAGCCACCAAGATTGTGATAATTTGTTACAGAAGCCATAGGAAACTAAGACACCTCCCAAATAAAGTACTTTTACTTGAATCCATGTCTCAGCATCTGCTTCTAATGGAACCCAAACTAAGATGCCAGGTGAGGATAAAGGATGCAGCAGCCAGTTAATTTATCCCATCTCCCTTGAAGTTGTTTCCTGCCACCTTCCTGTCATATGATGCATGTAATTATGTTTTGAGATGGCGTAAAATTGTGCAAGACTGTGTTAAGACTAAACAGAACACGTAGGTTTCTTATGACAACTTAAATCTGATCAAAGATGAATCTCCTTGGGAGACTCACTCTGACTATGATGGAGTAACTGGTACTGGAGTAGCCGTTCTGCCAAAAAGAACCACAAAAATGGGCAAAATATATGAGCTGACTGTTTTTGAGCATTGTACAATGGGCAGCACAATGTTGTGATTCCAGAGAGAAAGGAAGCACACAAGGTAGGTCAATCATTGCTCCAGTTCTCTGCCTGGGGAAAATATCTCAATGGCACAGTGAGCTGGAATCTAGGCAAAGCATAGTGGTATTGCTGGGCTGATGAGGTAGAAATCAGAATTCCATAGACCTAAAGAAGCTAGAATTTGCAAGACAGGCTATCAGAGAAGAGGGAGCTATATAAAGGAAGGTCTTCAAAAGTTCATTTGGAGGTTTACCAAGAGTCTTTGGCTGAGGACTGGGCTGCATATTCACAGGGCAAGACCACCTGAGACTGACCAGTGGGTACAGGATTAAGAGAGGAAGAGAGATATTACCAGTTGATCCATGCTGGGGGGTATTGGAGATCCAGGCAACAAGAGTGATGAGTCGTTGATAATACCTTGATAATAATATGCTGGGTATCCAGCTGAGAAACCAGAAGCCTTGGGAGTAAACATTATGCTCCAGTGTAAGGCCTATAATAGATTCACCCTTAAAAATCCTAAAACCCAACCCTTACAAAATCTGTAGAAGAGATAGTATTTGGAGGCTGATTCCTCAAAAGTAATCAGGCTTAGGAAATACCTTAGACTTTCTGCATATCTACTTTAACAAAGCATAAAACCAAATGTATTTTTTTTTTTTTTTTGCGTTTCGCGGGCCTCTCACTGTTGTGGCCTCTCCCGTTGCGGAGCCCAGGCTCCGGACGCGCAGGCTCAGCGGCCATGGCTCACAGGCCCAGCCGCTCCACGGCATGTGGGATCTTCCCAGACCGGGGCACGAACCCGTGTCCTCTGCATCGGCAGGCGGACTCTCAACCACTGCGCCACCAGGGAAGCCCAGACCAAATGTATTGAACTACCTGTTAGAACAAACATCAACACTCTTCAGAACCCAGAGTTTCTAAACATATCATCCACATTGTTCAATATACAATAAAAATATTCAACATACAGAAAACAGGAAAATATGGCCTGTTAGTAGTCAAGAAAAAGAAGTCAATAGAAAAAAGCCCCAAGATGGCCCATTGTTGGACTTTTTAGACAAAGACGTTAAAACAACTATTCTATAGTCAAAGAACTAAAGAATATAGTAAGTCCCCTACATACGAACCTTCAAGTTGCAAACTTTCAAAAATGCAAACGTGCGTTCCATCCACATCAGGTGTGAGTGAAATTGCAACTTGCCCTCCGTCTCCTGTTGCTGACGATCCTTCAGCTCTACCATCTCCCACCTCCTCTCCCCCCTCCAGTCAGTAACTCTTCTTGCCTGTTCACTCGATGCCAGCCCCTGTATGCCAGCTGTTGTACTGTACTATTGTACTTTTCAAGGTACTGTACTGTAAGATTAAAAATGTTTTATTTTTTGTGTCTGTTTTTTATGTATTTGTGTGAAAAGTATTATAAACCTATTACAGTACAGTACTACATAATCCATTGTGTTAGTTGGGTACCTAGGCTAACTTTGTTGGGCTTATGAACAAATTGGACTTATGAACACGCTCTCGCAATGGAACTCGTTCGTATGTAGGGGACTTACTGTATGTTCAATGAATGAAAGAAATATGGTCTTAATGAATGAACAGATAGGGAATTTTAACAGACAAATGGAAAGTGTAAATAACCAAATAGAAATTTAGAACTTACAATCACCAAAATAAAACATACCAGATGGGCTCAACATCAGCTTTTACATGGTTGAAGAAAGAGTCAGTGAAATTGAAGGCGGATTAGTAGGAATTATCTAATCTGAAAAACAGAACAAAACACTTATCCTTGAGACTTTTTAAAGGTATTGTATTGGCTTCTCCTGTATGACTCTTTGAACTTACGGAAGTAATCATTTTATTGGTACTTTAAGCTAGACTCCTGTTTTTTTGTTTTTTGTTGTTTTTAATTCCCCAGGACCCCAAAGGGCCACTGCAGCTATAAAGAGGCCTGCTATGATAATATAAATGAATACTCATCTTGGGGAAATAATCTTCCAAATTTTTCACTTACTTCAACTTATGATATAGTACAAGTACTAAGAAAACTTCACTCATTATCTAATATTTAGCTGAGCAGCCACATCCTGTTATAATTATCTTCTAAAAGTCATAAGTACACAGTGCAGTGTCACGGTTACATACATGAACTGTGGTGCTGAAGTGCCTGGATTTAACTTGTGGCTGTACCATTTACTAATTGGGTAACCGTGGGCAAATTTCTTAGTTTCCTCATCTGTATTATGGGGATAATAATAGTTCATACCTAATAAGTTTTGGAAATTATGAGAAATGATATATGTAAAGCACTTGGAATAGTACCTGGCATCTATGTGTTGGCTGTTACCATTAGATATATATTTTTTCCCAGATCCTTTAATAATAAGTGTTTTGGGGGAATAGAATATTAGAAGAATGAGTCATCTTTAAAACATTGATTTAAAAAGTAACTCACATCAAAAATCTTCCTAAATGTGCTTTAGAGGATAAAACAGCTGTTACCTTTCCCCTGTTGATCAACAAAGGCATTCCTTTTTGAAAGTAGAGATACCACCTGCTTCTTTGGAATAGCTATCCAGCACAAGTAAACATTACTGTGTGCTACTGGGTGTGTTCACTGTGTAAATAGTTTGTGGGAACCCAAGAGGCTGGTTTTTCAAGTTTCTGCTCCTAGCACTCCAGGAGCATCAAGTAGTCCAGCATTCTACAGTTTGTGTGTCTGAAAGAAAAGTGAGCCTACAAAAATGTTCTAGCCATCAGATTGAGGTAAGAATAATGTGTCTAGGGGTCTTCAGTGTGACATGTGCTTTTTTGATTTTTGTATTTTTGTGTGTTTGTGGGGTGGGGTTTGCTTGTCAGGAAATGAAAGACTCCTTTCACCATTTGATTAAAAGGAGAAAGAAAGGAATATATACAGAAGGAACATTTTGGCCATCGGGCTGCTATATAAGTTTGATGGATTGAGGAGGGAAATATAGGCATCTTCTTGTTATTAGCACTTAATTTAATCTACACATTGAAATATGGCACTGGATCCCACTGAACATAGGAACAATTATGTATCCTAATGACATAAAGAAATCAAGTTCATAGAAGTGCTGTGTCACTTTGCCAAAAACCTGTCACACCTCTATGTGTAAAATAGCAGTCATTTTGCTCTGAATTTCTTTCATTTGTTAGAAAAGTCAGGCTTTATTTAGCACTGTTGAATTGTTTTTTGCACTCAGTCCTATTCTTGATATGTTTAAATATCTAGTATGGATATATATTTTATTTATTTATTTATTTTATTTAATTTTTTTATTACTATTATTTTTTTTGCGGTACGCGGGCCTTTCACTGTTGTGGCCTCTCTCGTTGTAGAGCACAGGCTCCGGACGCACAGGCTCAGTGGCCATGGCTCACGGGCCCAGCCGCTCCGCTGCATGTGGGATCTTCCCGGACCGGGGCACGAACCCGTGTCCCCTGCATCGGCAGGCGGACTCTCAACCACTGCGCCGCCAGGGAAGCCCTGGATATATATTTTAGTAGAAGGATTGCTAAAGTTGGAAAGCCCTGGAATAATTTCAACATGAATATGATGTTTTTAACGCAACAGGAAGATGAGATACTGACTGTGAATATGAATATAGTACACTAGAGAGATGAGTCAGGTTTTAAAAGATTTCTCTTTAATATAGATTGTTTTAATTACCAATGCTGTCTTCCTCATTTAAGTGAAAAATACATTTTGCGTATCAGACCATTTGGAGAACAAAGGAGGTATCTATTAAAGCATTCAAAGTCATGAGTAGAAAATATTACTTATATATGATAATATATTTAAAATACTGCTTAAATCTTGGCCTCCTTAAAATGTCTTTTAAGCATAGGAATTGAGTGTTTAATTTTTTCACTTATAATAAACTGTTTATATGTTGTTTAGACAACAGCTTAAACACAAGACTGTCATAATTTAAACCCCATGGCTTAAGTGCATGAAGACATTCAGTTGGACACTAGTGAAATTCTTAAATAGATCCCTACATCCCTGAGTATATAAATACACATACACACATATACATATGTAGTTACATATGGACAACTTATATCAGGGAAACAGATAAGGGAAAAGGTGAGAAGATGTCTTTTTGTTGTCAAATCATATTTATTCTATGTACTTAGGATTTCTGAAATGCTCTGCCAGGCTTTGGGAATTAGCTGTGTTGTCATTCAACTTATTCAGGTTTGATAAAGTCTTCTCATAGGTTTAGGGAATAAAATAATATTAATAAAATAGTTATTTCTACTTCTTTGCGTCCTGGAGGCACATCTAGTATTTCTGTTGAAATAATTTTCTTATAATCATTTATTATGTTAAGAAAAGGAAAAGGAAATGCAGCTTTAATTTGTGAAATGAGCAGTTTGTTTTACCTAAGCTTTATTATGCGATGGCGTATGTTATGACTATCTTGCCAGCATATGTAAACACTTAGCTTTAATCCTTTCTATTTAGAATTTACTTGTAGCAATGTTTTTGTACATCCCGTCTGTTGCTTACACATCCCATGTGTATGCTCTCACTCTCACACATTTACCCGCACACACATTCACAGGACTTTAACTTCCCTTGAACCTGGGTCCATTCCTGGTGATGTCTTTTTGTGGGTAGCACCATCACTTCCTTTGACCTCTGTTTCTTTACCCTGCTTTCTCCCACCTTCCATCATGCCTAACCCATGGACATCTGATTCTACTCACGATAGTGCTAGTAAAGCAGGTAGGTCCCCTTGCTTCCATCACTTGTAGAGTTGGCAACTGTAGTGGCTGCCGGAAGTTCTTGAAGATCATCTGGAAGTCAGGCAGAGCTTTTAGAGGTACAAAATCTGGTAAATATATAGTGTACCAGGATAGGAAATCCACCTGATCTGGTTTGTCTCTCTTTTCAGCAAAAACACATCTCTAAGAAATGGTTACTAAAATCTGCCCCTACTGTTTTACTACCCACTTTCTCTGTTTTAAAATCACACTTTCCTTAAATTGCCCTATGACATGACATATACCTCCATCGCTTTATTGATACTGTACTTCCAAGGGTCATTTGTGGTGCTTTTAGGAAATCTAGTTGCATTCATTCATTCATCTATTGATTCACCCATTCAGTAACTGTTTATTTAGTGACAACTGTGCATGAGCACTGCTAGGCACTGAAGTTACAGTAGGAAACACCTAGGTCTGCCTTTAAGTACCTCCAGTCTAGTTAGGAAAGATGTCAATTTGCCCAAATAATTTATTACAATTGTGATAAGTGCTGTGAAGTATACTTACTCAAATCCTCGTTCTGTTTGACTCCTTTGCTTTATGTGACATTCATGATCACTTCCTACTTCTTGAATTTTCTCCATCCTTGTTATCTGTGACTCTATACAATCTATTCAGCTACTTTTCTACCACTTTCTCTTTTGTGTTACTTCCTCTTCTCTTCCCTAAGTGATGGTTTCCCCCAAAGTTTAGCGTTTGCACCATAATGTATTACTTCTTTCCTTTGCCTGTGACTTCTCATCAACTCATAGTTTTAAACATCACTTCCCAGTGGATGCCTCCAAGATACCCATTTCTACCTTTTTCTATCTGCTGTATATTTTCCCACTTGTACTTCCCAGTCCAACTGTCACCAAATGTTCTTCATGGTTGTAGCCAAACTCACTGTCTTTTATGTGAAACCACTTCCTCTTTCATCCATGTTTCTGTTAATGGCATTGATGATCTCCTGGTTTCTCACACTTGAAACCTAGGAATCAGTTTTGCGTCTAACTTTTCGTTTGCTCTCAATACCTAGGCCATTACCAAGGCCTTTTATTTCTTTCTTGATAATCTATCTAGCATCTATCCTTTCTCATCTCCCTTTTCTGTTATTTTTTCTTTTATTCTGTATTTTCTCATCCTCTCCTCCCTGAGAGTTATCTAGAATTCAAGGTCTTGGTTAGACCCCAGCTCCATCAGAAAATCCATACCCAGAAAGTCCCTATTTTATGGGTATCTTCTTTTTCTAAACCTTCAGAACAAAATCATGGGAGTGATGGGAAGAACACAGGCTTTGGTAGCCAAAGACCCAGGTTTAAATTCTGATTCTACCAGCCACTACTTCCTTTACACTTTATTTCTCTGTGAGCCTTTGTTTCCTTATACTTATCCTATTTCACATAGTGGTCACATGAACAGATAAGTTCATGGAGGTGAAGTCATTTAAAACTATCAAGCATTATATAAATATTACAGTAAGATTTGTTAATATAAGAATAACTCAGGGGGACTTCCCTGGTGGCGCGGTGGTTAAGAATCCACCTGCCAATGCAGGGGACACAGGTTCGAACCCTGGTCTGGGAAGATCCCACATGCCACAGAGCAGCTAAGCTCATGCACCCCAACTACTGAGCCTGCTTTCTAGAGCCCGCAAGCCACAACTACTGAGCCCATGTGCCACAACTACTGAAGCCCGCGTGCCTAGAGCCAGTGCTCTGCAGCAAGAGAAACCACCGCAATGAGAAGCCCGTGCACCGCAATGAAGAGTAGCCCCCGCTTGCTGCAACTAGAGAGAAAGCCCATGCGCAGCCACAAACACCCAACACAGCCAAGAATACATGAAAAATAATAACTCAGGAGCAGGGACCAAGGTCCTGCATCTTAACTACCGAGGCAGTATAGTGTAGGGTTAAATTTGAATCCCAGCTCTGCTACTGAGCAGCTGTGTGAAATTGAGAAAATCTAGCTTCTCTTTTCCTGAGTTTCTTCATCTGTAAAACAGGAGTAATAATAGTAATAATAGTTTGTACTCTTAGGGGTTGTACTCATAGGGGTTGTAGGATTAAAAGGGTTAATAGATGTAAAATACTTAAAAAAACAGTGCCTGGCCTATAGTAATTGCTCTATAAGTGTGGGAGGTGGTGCTGGCAGCCAGTGAGGCAGCATGTGGATATAAGGTGGGAGCGAGTTATTAGAACTGAGTCACCAGGTGAGGATCAGGTGTATCAAGGATGGAAACGCAGAGCTGTGGAGTGGACACCTGTACCTGGCTGAATCCCTCATGATTCACATCACAAATGGCCCTGCCATCTGAGGCAGAACTGAGCAGATGCACATAAGGAGATAGGAACATTCTGAGCAGCCACTCGGGGCTCAAGGATGGGGATAATGGTGTTTCAGGCACATTTTTGTTGTTCTTGTTAAAGAGAAAAGAATGGTAAGTAGTTTGCCCTTATAGAGTCGTGAAATATGTTGATATGTCATGGAATCAAAATATCAGTATCCAAATGTTAAGAAAGCAGACTTATCCTCTGTATTCTAGAAATCTCTCTCTCTCTTTTTTTTTTTGGCCACACCGCATGGCATGCGGGATCTTAGTTCCCTGACCAAGGATTGAACCCATGCCCCCTGCAGTGGAAGCATGGAGTCATAACCACTGGGCCACCAGGGAAGTCCCTAGAAATCTCTTTCTTTAGGAAGCATAGGCTTATAGCATTTCAGAGTGCAAGGGACCTTAGAAATTCTGTTCCACTCAATTTATAGGATCATTGGCCAGAGTATGTATTTTTACTAACACACAGTATTCACTTTGAACGAGGATTTTTTTTTCATGTTAAGAAAGGACAAATAATACTTAGAATATTCCAGGGGTGGTTCTAAGTGCTTTAGATTGTTTAACTCATTTAATCTTCACAAGAACCCCATGGGATAGATATCATCATCCTCACCCCATTTACAGAAGAAGAAACTGAGGATCATAGAGGTTATGCATAATTAATGAGTAGTTGAGCCCAGCTTCAGACCCAGGCAGCCCAGAATCAGGGCCCATATTCTCAGCCATTGTGCCCTATCATCTCAGCACCTCTGTGCTCTAGTGTCTGGCTCAAGAGGGCAGGCTGTGGTGTCCTGGGCAGATGTTAAGTGTTGCAGTTCCAATTTTCCTTGACAATTGGTATTAAATGTTTGATAGTTTTTCATAATATATAAAAATAATATTTATACTAGGTATTCCCCTATCTGTTCAAGAAGAGTCTGATTTTTCTCACCCATGATTCTGTACGTGAGCATCACAGTTGTCAAATAATTGTAAGTTGGCAGCTACTTTGCACTGTACTTCATTGTTGCTTCTGCCATGGGGATGCTCTCTTGCATGTTAGTTCCCATCTTTGTTTTTGCTAACAAAAGTTTATTCTCAATTTTTAGAGTTGCCACTGTTTCCTTTTTAAACTACTACTTGTTCATTTAAATGTTCTCTCACCTTAGTTTTTTTAAAAAAACAATTTTCTCTAAGCATTATCAGCTACAAAAATAATTTAATAGGCTTTTACTTCATTTTCTTCTTCACTGAATAAAAATATTAAAATCCGACTTACCTTCCCTGAACCCCTTAATTACCTTATTCATTTCCAAGTAGGCACAGTACCATTTGTAACTCTTGTTAAAGTTTAATTTAGCAATTTCCAGTCCTTGTAACAGTTGACTTATCCAGGCTAATTTGATTTAATCTTTCTAACCGGATGCCAGGAAACACTCTGTTCCTACATTATGAACACGTCCAATTCATTTAAGGATTTCTGGCTCATGTAAATAGACTTTGGTGGTATTTTTGTTTTTGGTGTTGTGCAGTCAGAAAATATTTCCAAGAATCAGGACTTGGAGGGAAATTAAGATAATGATTAAAAAAAACAACTTGAAGATATATTTCATTTTAAAGGAAGCAAAATCCTTAAAACCAAACAATGTAAAAAATTATTTAACATTGACAGTGTATTCTAAGAATGGAAGTGGTAGATTTTACCAGAAAATATAGTTGAGATGGGGTGGGAGGAGGGGTGTGTATGGGTAGAGAAATCATATTTGGAATCTAGCCATCAAATAATGATGTTCCAGGGTTCAAAAATAGACTTCAAATCTAAACATACTTTTATCTGGATTATAAAAGCCAAAGTTCAGCAACAGCCCACTTGGTAAACACAGACCAAGAGAGATCATATGAAATATATTTATTTAATTCAAGTGTCAGAATATAGACAAATCCATTGATATATCCTCCCAAGATCTCTGTATAGAGAGCAATAGATTTTAGTCTCCTAGTGTGAAATTATATTAACATTAGCATATGATTTAAAAATTTGAAGTTAATTTCATTTAAATCAAGTGATACGATATCAGGGATGAATATTCAAAGTAGTAAGGGCCTGATACAAAATAGGCATTTTCCCCCAACTTTCAACAAGTAATGGTGTATTCAAAGATGTCTGTACCTATAAATAAATACATAATTTTTAAGTTATAAATTTTGGCTGGAACTAGAAATGTATTAAAACATTTTTTTTGACAAAGAATCACTGTCCTCTAATTGAGAGACCAGCTCAGGAAAAGTAACTTAACTACAAGGAAGTTGTCAGTAACATGGAAAAAAAAAAAAGACTGGGATGTTCTCTTTGTAGTAGCCATGTTCCAGAAGGAAGAATTTAACCTACTTCAAACCATTCACAGCTGTCATCTAATTTTGTTGGCTATTACTGAGTTTGAGCTCTAAACACGGGAAGGTTATTTCTAAATCAGTTATACACAACAAATGAAACAGCTATTGATTTTCTTTCAAGTGAATTCCTGTTTGTCTCATTGTTTTTATGAGTAATAGTTATATATTTGCCTTTATACTTAAGCACAGTAGGATATAGCTAAATATTAGCACCACTCAGATCTACAGAATAGGTTCCTGAACAATGAAGATAAAATCCAGTGGTGGTATGTGATTGATTATAGTGTGAAAACTATTGAGCCTGGGTCAGCAAACATAAAATGTGGGTCCAGTACTGCCACCAATAATAATAGTAACTCTTCATCCTTCCTGAGGATTTCCTATGACCTAAGGACTATTCACACACTTTCCATGTAACCAAGATCATGTCTTGGTTCAGTCATGTCTCCAAGATCCGGTGTCTAACAAATTTCAGAGCCTGGATTTGAACCAGAGTCCCTATTCTGTGCCAGAGTTACCTTGGTCGAGTTAAATAACTTCTAAAGGCATTTCCCTGGGATATTTTTTTCCTGCTGCCCCAATTTTTACGTTTCTCCCTAGTTCACAGGCTCACACAATCTGTGCTGGTATCTATAAAACTGTCACTGATCTGGCCCTGTGCGCTAGTGTTTCAGGGGTTGTCATCATCTCTGTGACCTTCTGTCAGGGTGGGGATGGGGGGAGGCTGCGTTCATCATTACTCAAGGCTCTTAGGTCTGCTGGCCCCTCAGCACTTCCGGTTCCCTCAGCCATTGCTAACTCCCCTCTCCCAGCTGAGCTGCTCAGACCATCCTTGCAGTAGCCCAAGTAGCATCAGGCCCTTCCTCGCCTCATTTCCCTCTACTCTCTGCACACCTTGACCACTGCTGGAGCTTTCATGTCCTTTCTTAGCCAGGAGAAGCTGCCCCAGTGTCATCTCTTATATTCCTCTCTACACTCCTATAATAAAACTCAACATTCAGGCCTCCAAGCTTTGTTCTTGGCAGAGAGAACACATAGTTTGAGGAACATCAGAAGAGAAAGAAAACATATTGCAGGTCACCTCCCAGTGTTGTTTCCCAAACTATCTGTGCTAAAGGACCAGTTTCTTTGTTTTTAATTTTCCAAGCCACCTCAAACTAATACTTCTGTAAAATTCACTGTACAGCGAGATGAGTCCACAATGACACACTCCTTTGTCGTGCCAATGTCAAATTCCTATGAAAGTTCTTAAACGCTCTCAATTTTGCACACATCTTGCCGCAGACCAATAACTAACAGTTTATGACCAGCACCAGTCCGTGAACCACATTTAGAGTAGCATTGTCATAGAGACCTCCTTTCTTGGGAAAAAAGAACAAAAGGATCTGTGTTTACTGCAGTCCATCTTTCATTCTACAGGTGTGCCTGTATGTCCATTTTTGTATGGTCCTTTGGTGCACAGATGTGTACCCTCCAAAAGCAGGAGTGCTGGGCATTGGTATAATGTTAACCAAGACAAAATTTATGTATATATAAATTTTGTATATATATGAAGAAAAGAACATACGTGTATACATACATCTGTGTGTTATATAGTATATTGTTGTATATGTATATATATGTGTGTATGTTTATAAATGTATATATTTCATTCTACGGTACAGTATGATGATCACAAACATGGTCACTAGAGGAAGACTGCGTTAGTTTGAATCTTAGCTCCACCACTTTTGAGCTTTGTGGCACTGAGCAAGTTGTTTAACCTCCTCTGCCTTATTTTCTCTATCTGTAATAATATGGGAATAGTAAAAATAACTCAAAGGGTTGATGTAAGGATTGAATGAGTTAATATATATAAAGCAACCTTAGAACAGGGCCTGGTACTTGGATATGAGTGCTGCGTGAGTGTCTACAGTCATTATTACTGTGAGCCATAAGGAAAAGGAGTTAAGGCAGGTATAATAATGGAGCAGGAGATATTCAATCCAATATAAAATATAATACAACATGGATAATAGAACAGGTATGGTTAATTATGACTTGGATAATGTGAAGTATGTCATGATTTCTTTTGGCTTTGTATTTGATGTCTGAGGCATTCCATCGTGTCACATGGAACAAGAGTGTGTGACATGGACTGTGCTAGACATTTTGCATTAGCAGTTACTTTTTATCCCCCCAGAAACCCCACGAGATGGGTATTGTTATTATCTCTACTTTACAAAAGAAGAAACTGAGGTTCAGACAGGTTAAGTAGCTTAGCTTCTGTAACACAATAAGTAGCAAAGCTGGTGTTTGAACTCAGAGCTTTCTAACTCCAAAACCTGGAGTCCTTGCAATTCTCTACTTGAGCTGTCTATTGGAAAACTATGGGAAGTTTTAAAAATGCAATGCCTCACTCCTAAACCCAAAAATTCTTTAATTTGATTTAAAAAAATAGCCTTATCAAGATATAATTCACATACCATACAGTCCACCCATTTGGAGCATAAAATTCAATGTTTTGGGCTTCCCTGGTGGCGCAGTGGTTGAGAGTCCGCCTGCCGATGCAGGGGACGCAGGTTCGTGCCCCGGTCCGGGAAGATCCCACATGCCGCGGAGCGGCTGGGCCCGTGAGCCATGGCCGCTGAGCCTGCGCGTCCGGAGCCTGTGCTCCGCAGCGGGAGAGGCCGCAACAGTGAGAGAGGCCTGCGTACCGCAAAAAAAAAAAAAAAAGATCTTCCTGGGTTGCAAGCTACTTGCCTGAGTAGCATGGATGAGTTTCCACAAAGGACCCAGTGTCTTCTCAGCTAGGTCATGTGAATAAGATTTTAGAAGCAGGATGCCCTAGGAGTAATTGGCCATCCATATAGAGAGTTTGATTAATTGGGTAACAGTTAGCTGAACTTATGGGTAGAATATTGCTTCTTCTTGCACCAACTTTAAAGCTGCTTGGCACCGAAGGGGTTTGCTCAGAGCTCTGAACTTGCAAGAGCTCTTCGACCACGCATTTTATATATATGACATTCCTGCTTATTTTTCAACACTAGCTCACTTTGGCTCCCGTGAGAAAGACCTGCGCCACCCTCATACTAGAACCTAGATGACTCTTCACAATTCTCCTGGCTTCAAGTGGTTTCCTACACCATAACCTATTGTACAGCTTCCTCCCATATGTCCATCGTGAACTACTGTTCCCTTTGGTCTTGGTCAATGACAACTTTAGGTCTCCTAACAGATGGCTGACTTTCAGGCTATCTATCTACCTTTTTTTTTTGGATGCAAGAGCTTGTCCAATAATCAACACCCACTGCAAATAATCCTTGTTACCACAAGGCCCATAACTGTGGTCAGATTTTAATATGCTCTGGGGGGGACAAGTACAAAGTATGACCTTGAAGGAATTAGATTGTCCCCCCAAATAATTGCAAGGTTTACTAATTTATATTATTAGAAACTAGGAGAGGGTCAAGGAAGATGTGATATAACACTGGATTGGGCTGAATTTACACATAGGGTGCATTTCCAAGAGTTTCTGGCTTTAGTGTGGTACCCAGAAGCTCTGGAAGTCATGTAGCCGGAGGTGTTTGTAACAGTTTACTTGAGAGGTTAATTGAAATCTGAACATAATGGTGGCCTCCACCATTATGAGTGATAGACTTGACTCCCAGTTCATTAGACTCAACTGCGTCTTTCGCTCTGTTGATTATCCCCTCCCCCAGTCTCTTTCATCAGCTCATTTGTTTCTCTGCCTCTTCTTTAAAAATGATTGTTCCTAGGGGCTTCCCTGGTGGCGCAGTGGTTGAGAGTCTGCCTGCCGATGCAGGGGACACGGGTTCGTGCCCCGGACCAGGAAGATCCCACATGCCGCGGAGCGGCTGGGCCCGTGAGCCATGGCCGCTGAGCCTGCACGTCCAGAGTCTGTGTGTCCGGAGCCTGTGCTCCACAACGGGAGAGGCCACAGCAGTGAGAGGCCCGCGTACCGCAAAAAAAAAAAAAAAAAGATTGTTCCTCATGATCTTATCCCTGGCCGTCTTCTCTTCCTGTGTATTCTCACTTGCATGATTTCAGCCATAATGTAGGTACCAGTGATTCTCAATTAAACCCCTCTAGTGTAGACTTCTCTGATAAACTCTAGTTCCATATTCCAATGCCCTTCTGGGCAGGTCTTTGACATTTGCCTCCTAAGCTCCTGGACGCCGACATATTCAAATTTTAATTAATTTTTTTCCTCTCAACCTTTTTTTTTTTTTTTTTTTTTTTGCGGTACGCGGGCCTCTCACTGTCGTGGCCTCTCCCGTTGCGGAGCACAGGCTCCGGACGCACAGGCTCAGCGGCCATGGCTCACGGGCCCAGCCGCTCCGCGGCATGTGGGATCTTCCCGGACCGGGGCACGAACCCGCATCCCCTGCATCGGCAGGCGGACTCTCAACAACTGCGCCACCAGGGAAGCCCTCCTCTCAACCTTTTTTATCTTCTATCCTCTGTCTCTGTGAATAGTATTACCATCAACGTTCCTAGGCTTTACCCCAGTCCTCTTGAATCAGGATCTCTGGAGATGGAACCTCAGGAATCTATTTTTGAACGAACACCATAGGTGGTTCTTATGTACACTAAAATGTAAGACTCTTTGCAGTTCTCCATGCCGGAAACCTCAGAGTCACTCTCTTCCCTCTTCCTCATCAGCCACATCCTGTTGGTAACTGGACCTTATTAGATCATTCCCAAACATCTGAAAAATGACGCTTTGTTCCTTTCCCACTAACACAGCTTTAGCTCCCAATCTCTCCCTGGCCCTCCTGCCCAACCAAGTCTCTTCACTGTCCCCATAACTTCTACTCTCTCAGACAATCACTCAGTACTGATGTCTTTCAAAACACACATCTAAAATAGAAATCTGAGTGTGCTATTCCTTGGCTTAAAAGCATTCAACAGTTTGATGGCATGCGAGCAGTTTTCATACTTTTTAAGGTCATGGAACTCTTTCTTCAAATAAAATCCTGCCAGAACAGATAAAAGCAGGGCTGCTCTCTTTGAAGCAGGGATCGGCATCACAGGCTTGGCCATATAACCTACCTTGCTGTGTTTCCTAAGAAACCATTCCCACAGACACAGTTTGGAAAACACTGGATAAAGTGCAGGTGCTTTATTTGGACACAAAATTCCTCCCTGGCTGGCAGCCCTTCCTCTTACCTCTCCACCGTGAACTCAGGCCCCAGCCCTGGGATTATTCACTATTCCCTGGACTAGTCATGTGTACTTGTGACTTTTCATATTTACTCTCTTCACATTGTACAGTGACCACTTTCCTTTTACCAATTGTCCTTTTCTTTGCGTTCTCAAAGCCAAGTTGGCATTTATGACTGTGTTTTTTTGTTTTGTTTTTTTAATGTTTTTGTCTGTCTCCACTACAAAATAGACAAGTTCTTTGGGAACAGAGCCCATCATCTATGTATTCCCTAGCTCCACCAGTTTATTGCACGAACATTTCTGTGCTTTGTAACCCTTTGTATCTGTTCTTTGGTTTTGTTTTTTTCCAGACTGAAAATGCCTTAGTGAATTAAGCGTTATTTAAAAAATACATTTATTAACCACAAAGCCATATGACTCTACTACTGATTTTTTTCCCTGTTCAGCAGTCAAGCAGGATCAGTGGATATATGCATTGTGTATCATGGCATATGAAGTTGAGCTAATATGGCTAGAATATAGTTTTGACAGCAATGACATTTGCTGTTTTTTTAAACTGATTTTATAAGTAATATGTATTTATTGTAGAAACATGGAAATGAAGACAATTAGAAAGA
The DNA here is from genome assembly GCF_949752795.1 of Hyperoodon ampullatus. NCBI lineage: Eukaryota > Metazoa > Chordata > Mammalia > Artiodactyla > Ziphiidae > Hyperoodon > Hyperoodon ampullatus. The sequence continues at coordinate 35,110,569 of NC_136913.1, forward strand.
AGAAACTAAAATACAGCTCTAATATAACTAACCAGAGATAAACTTAATATTTTGACTTATTTCCTTTCATTCTATTTTCTATAATATTTAGTTGTGTAGGTATTTCCTTTAGTACATTTGGAATCATACCGTATAAGTTGCTTTATGTCCTGAGTTTTTCCACTTACCTTCATGTTATGAACCTTCCAGCATGTTATCATATGTCAAAGAATCTTAGCATTATTAAAAATCTTATTATTTTAATAAAAATTGTGGCATTTCTAAGCAATTGCTAAGAAGTTTGTAAATTCTTAATAAAAAGTCTAGGAGGCTAGAGAGGGAGACCTTTGGGAATTTTGTGAATTGAAGGGAATGGAGGTATGTTTTTACTGATCTTTTTTAATGACATTGCTAATTTCATTGTAAGAACAGAAAGGATGGAGTGGTCTAAAATGTTTTGAGCATCTGTTAGGTGTCAGATACTGTGCTAGGCACTTTGTATACATTAATTCATTTTAAGATTCACAACAAACCAAGGAAGTGCATGTTAATATTCCCATTTTACAGATGAATAAACTGAGATAACAAAAACTTAGAATAGCTTGTCTATGTTATCCTCTCAGCGAGTAGAATGAATCCCATTAGTTTCCAAAGCCCCATGTTTTCTATGACACCAACTCTGAGAGGCTACATAGAGCCAGCCTTTGATTCTGAGGCCTTTGTATTAGCATTGCTTACCCCATGGACTGTAAAATCTTCTGGTGACTACAGTTGATGAATCCCTTAAACTGTTTGTTTATAGAAGAGTTTCAAATAATTTACGCTTCTGCTGACTGTGCTACCATTTCACTGATTTATGCATCTGTGTGTGTAAAATAATAATGACTCTTGTGTTCTTATGTCTGAACAGCTGAGCATTTCAAACCTTGCTTACTTCTCTTTGTATAGCTAAAAGTGCCTACACTTGTACCGAGCCATTAACAAAAAATAGAGTCATGGTACACATGCAGTTTTTCCATTCCCATCAAGAACTGGAAGAATGCGTGATCCTTGGTCTTCAAATTCCTGGTAACCACAAACTTCCATATCCTGTAAATGAGGAAGTATGACATGGGAAACTAAAAGGGCCACAAATTCTTTGCTACTCCCATTCCTTTGGAATCTGATTCACCCCCTTCAATCTGAGATGGCTTTTGTGATTGACTTGACAAATAAAAGATGGCAGAAGTAATGGTAAGTCCTAAGATATCTTGCAGTTTCTGCTTGGGCAGAACACTTGCTCTGGGGGAAGACAGCTGCCATGTACAAAGTCTTGACTACCTAGCAACCACCATGAGGGAGAAGCTATGTATAGGTGTTGTGGTCAACAGCCCCAGCTGTGCTCCCAGCCAGTAGCTGACATCAACTGCCAGTTATGTGAGTCATCCTTAACATCCCACCTAGTCCAGCCTTCAGGTGACTTTCAGCCCCACCTGCCCTTTGACTGCAGTCTCGTAAGAGATACCAAACGTGTGCTTCCCAGTTAAGCCCAGTCAATCCACAAAACTGTAAAAAGATGAGTTTTTGTTTTAAGCTACTAAGTTTTGGGGGTGGTTTGTTACTGAGCATCAGCTAACAAACATGAAGGAATGATTGTACATGTTGTATTTGGAGCTAATAAACTCCACTTTCATTGAAGGTTTCCAAGGAAATGCCGATCATTGGTCTTCTTCCTACATTTTGTATGATGGAGGCTTCTCTTGTCCTCATATTCTCCCTGGTAATGTTTTTTTAATTGACTGAAACAGATTTTTTTCTGTTTATTTTTCATACATCTGCTCTAAGGGTGGCAATATTTAATGAAATTCTGTAACATAGAATTATTAGAAGAAGGTTAACTCTTTGTCTGATTAAAGAGAAACTACTACAGGTTAACAAGAAGGCATCCATGGTAAGGAGGCCACCATAATGTCATGTACAGTGATGTCAAGTAGTATATTCCACTCTAAATCTACTAGCAGTGCAGTGGCTGCCACAGAGCTGGAATATTGTCCAACTTCTTCATCTCAAGCATCTGCCCAGAGTTTAGTTTCTTTTTTACACTCCATTTTGACGTAGAGCATCACCTCACGCTGAGATTTTTATTTTAGGTGTTCCTTCTCAAATGTCTGATTTTTTTCATCTCATTCATTAGAAGTCTGAAATGAGTCTTATAAAGCTAAAATCATGGGTTTGGCAGGACTGTATTTCCTCTGGAGGCTCCAGGGGAGAATCCATTTCCTTGCCTTTTCCACCTTCTAGGAGCTGCCTGCATTCCTTGGCTCATGGCCCCTTTCTCCATCTTTGAAGACCATCACTCTGACCTCTGCTTATTTCATCACACTTCCTTTTCTAACTTTAACTGTACTACCTCCATCTTGTAATTACATTAGGCCCATCTGGATGATCTAGGATAATTTCCCCATCGCAAGATCCTTGACCTAGTCACATATGCAAAGGTTCTAGTGACGAGGACATAACCATCTTGGGGGCCATTATTCAGCCTCTCACAGATACCTGAGCTAGACTAAGAGGCATTTAAGCAGATACCTGTGGATGCTTAGCAGTTAGAAAATGAGGGGAGGGGGCAAGTGTTCCAGGCAGAGAGTCTTGCTAATTGGAAGATCTGGAGGTGAAGAAGACCATGGCTTCTTTAGAGGAATGAAGTGTTGAGTGTGGTTAAAGGATAGATATGAGAGAGAGGGACAGGCAAGAGCCGGATCCTGAAGGTTTTTTTTTTTTTTTTTTAAACCATATTAAGCAAGTTTGAACTTTTAAGGGCAAAGGAAAGACACTGAAGGATTTAAGCATAGGAGTGACAATGGTCTCATTTGTGATTTGGAAGAATCTGATGTAGGAGAGCAAGAATGGAGGCGGGAAACTGTGATGCTGAAGAGTCAGGGTGGTATCACCTATTTCACAACATGTCTAAAACCAAAATCGATTATCACTCACCCAAACCCACACATCTCCCCAACTTCCCTGTTGCTGGCAGTGTCACCTGTATTCTTCTAAGATCACATTTAAAAAATTATTTTTGGCTTCTCTCTCTTTTGCTTCTAACCACACCTTATCGCTTCTTAAAAATTTTTAAAGACATAAATAATATATGATTATATGAACATGTATAAAATAAAAACCAATATGTAAATAAGCCCCCTTTCATCTCTTCTCCAACCTTTGACAATCCAGCTACCATCTTTATAGGCAACATGATGAACAGATCAGTATGTATCATCCAGTGCCTTTACCTATACATTTACATGTATTATATGTGTGTATACTGGCCGCAGTACATTACATCCGTATGCATTTAAAAGCATAAATATCTTTCTGTTTTCAACTAACAATGTAGCTTAGTTATTTACATGTCAATACATATTTTTAAATACCTCACTTCAATATGGTACCATGATATTACTATAACTTTAGGCTATTTCAGAATTTTCACTCTTGATGATTACGCTGTAATGAATATCTCTACATTATCCTCATATGTACACACAGGTATTAATTTTTCTGTAAGATAGATTCTTAAGTGGTCAAAAACATTCAAAACTTAATTTAAAAAACTTTATTGAGGTACGATTGACATAAAAAAGCTGTACGTATTTAATGTATACAACTTAATGAGTTTGAAGGTAAGTATACACCTATGAAACCATCACTACAATGCCGTAAACATATCCATCACCTCCAAAAGTTTTCCCTCATCCAACTTATGTATGTATGTATGTATTGTGTATTTATGCTAACACGTAGCAAAGTTTTAAGTAAACAGCACGGTATTGTTAGCTGTGGGCACTGGGCTGTCCTGTAGATCCCTAGGAGTTAATCATCTAGCATAACTGAAATCTTGTACCCTTTGACCAATTTTGAAAAATTCAATTCATCCTCTAAAAAGGTTGACAGGAACCATAAAGGCTGTGAGATTTTACCCTACTTTCAAGCTAAGAAGTAGGCCTGTCACTATTTTATGTTTGGTGATTGAAGACACACATTCCTGGGTCATATACAATGTATTTTATTCCTCACAGCAACTCTCATGAGCTTCACGTTTGTGTTGGTTCCCCTTGCCTGCAAGTTCCCAGGTGAAAATTGTTTATGCAGTGGATTTGCGTAGCAGCTGAGGAACCCTGAACATGTATCCAAATTTTTTACAGTGGACTATAAGCAAATCTGCCGTCTGCCCTTGAGGGAGAGTTTTGCTTTATTAAACAAATTGTAAGCAAATCTTCCCTTTGCTCCAGAGAGAGACATACTATGTCTTTTACTGGTCACTCTGCAAACATTTCTGGAAGCACTCTCCAGAACAAAAGGCCATTTAGTGCCTCTGCTCACAAGACATGTAAATATGGAAGAACCCATGGAGAATTCTCTCTCAGCTAAGGGTTGAACCTATCTCCACTCCCACCAATGGGGCATGAGTATGCCCATTTCCACGCACCCTCACCAAACACTGGATGAGAATTGATTTTTGTTTTTTACATTTTCATAATCTAATAGGAAAACTAAAAAGTGTTCTTGTAATTTGCATTGAATGACTAGTGAGCTAAATAAGCATCTTTTCATGTTTATGTGAATTGCTTGTGAATTGCTAATACTGTGGATTACGTTTTTATTTTTGCCCCTTATTTTACTGGTTTATTTTCTTGTCATTTGTAGGAGCTCTATATTTTCTAGATATTAATCCTTTTTCTGGTTTATATGGAACAAATCTTATTCTCCCAGCTTGTCTCTTGTTTCTTTTCACTTTATTTATACTGGCTTCCTTTGTACAGATATTTATAATTTATATATGGTCTGTTCTGTGAAACTTTTTCGGCAATACAGAATTGTATAGGTCTTGATAGTTAAAAAGCATGCAGGGGAACTACCAGATATTATGATCTAAGTGTGTCTTCGAATTTTTCTTTCAAATCTTTGTCTCTTGAATTTATTTAGGTTTTTTCCTAACCAGTTTTTTTTTTTTTTTAGGATAGACAGTCTTCTCTTTAAAAATATCAAAATACATGATGCCAGGATTAAGAACCAATAATGGTAAATATATTTTTCCAGACTGAGGGTTCTCTGAAAATTCACAATGAACATCAGAGCATTAAAGATTCTGAGAAGTTGTGGGGTTCTATTGTTCCATGGAGGCCCTGAGAGGCAGTAACTGTCATGGTTGGAAGCAGGGTCCTTGAAACCAGACTGTTCTGAGTTACTGACTGACTGTGTGACTTTGGGCATGTTAATTAATTTCTCTCTGTCTCAATTTTCTCATCTATAAAATGGGGGTATTAGACTTTATTTTGCGAGAGGGTCATAAGGATTAGTTGAATTCTCTAAGTATTAGCTGTTGTGGGACATTTTGAGGATGCTGTTCTTGGAGCATCACTATAAAGCTGATGGTATTGTTAGTTGACCTTCCTATTACTGTTTGGAGAATCAATACCATTTTGAAAAAAATATTCAACTACTGCACTCCCATGGAATGTGCCATGCAGACTTGTCCACGTGAGAAGAAACTGCTCTATTGAAAATAAATGCCTGGGCTTCCCTCGTGGTGCAGTGGTTAATAATCTGCCCTCCAGGGACTTCCCTGGTGGTGCAGCGGTTAAGAATCCCCCTGCCAATGCAGGGGACACAGGTTTGAGCCCTGGTCCGGGAAGATCCCACAGGCCGCGGAGCAACTAAACCCATGCGCCACAACTACTGAGCCTGTGAGCCACAACTACTGAGCCCAGGTGCCACAACTACTGAAGCCCGCATGCCTAGAGCCTGTGCTCTGCAACAAGAGAAGCCACCGCAATGAGAAGCCCACACACCACAACGAAGAGTAGCCCCTGCTTGCCACAACTAGAGAAAACCCACGCGCAGCAACGAAGACCCAAGGCAACCAAAAGTAAAAAATAAAAAAAATAAAAAAAAAAAGAATCTGCCTGCCAATGCAGGGGACACGGGTTCGAGCCCTGGTCCAGGAAGATCCCACATGGCGCGGAGCAGCTAAGCCCGTGCACCACAGCTACTGAGCCTGCGCTCTAGAGCCCGCCAGCCACAACTACTGAGCCCGCGGGCCTAGAGCCCGTGCTCCGCAACAAGAGAAGCCACCTCAATGAGAAGCCTGTGCACCGCAATGAAGAGTAGCCCCCGCTTGCCGCAACTAGAGAAAGCCCGCACACAGCAACGAAGACCCAATGCAGCCAAAAATGAATAAATAAAATACATAAATTTATAAAAAAAAAGAAAATAAATGCCTGCAATTCTGTAGCATCTGCCTTTGAGTCTTTCAGCTTGGGATTCGTAGCAAAGGAACTATTCATTTCTCTCCTCACAGCATCTTTATCCCTCTGGCAGTTCTCACCTCTTGACAGTCATGTGTAGTCTTGCCTGCTCATCTATTTGAAAGGCACTCCCAAGTGAATTTTGCATGTGTTATTTAGCTGGTTTTTCTAAGCATCCTAAACATCCCTATAAGTGTGCTGAAAATCCATCTCAGTGTTGTGTTGTCACACAGTAACAGGCAAACAGGAAGTTAATTTTATTTGTATTAATTTCATCCTAAGAACACTTCCAGAAACATTCTATTTTTATTTTTTTTCAGTTGGTATGTAAGCATGTTTTATTTTTTTAAAGAAGGATTGTATGATACACGTTGTTCAATAACCTGATTTTTTAACTTGACATATAGTATGCATATTTCCACCTTAATAAATAGATTAAGTTATATCGGTGTGCCCATTTCCTGTTATCTGACATTGTTTCTAATTTTCAGCTCTCAAGCAGTGCTATGGCAAATCTCGCAAGTGTCTTACTAGTTCCTAAGGGTACATTTTATACTTGGAATTGGTGGGTCAAGTTCCTGCACATTTTAAAACATGATACATGTTGCCAAATCACCTCCAGTGGTAAGTCTTGGAGTTAATGTCCTTCATATTGCATTGGAAACAGTTGCCTGCAAAAGAGCTAAGTTATCATTGTCTCTGTTTCATAACTATTATAGTCCCTCTGGCATTACATTTTTTAAAATGAGCATGTTATTGTGGGGTCTTTTTGTGACTAGCTGAATTTATAACTAAGTAACAGTGCAATGAATTTTTTAATCTGTCTCATAATCTTCTTAAATGATGGAAGAAGCATAGCTAAAAACATTCTTCACAAAGATAAATCTTGGGATAAGACTGAGTTATAGCTTCCTTAGCAGTTATCACTGTGTATCTTATGGTTACTTTGTGAAGACGATAAAATGTATAGAGGATCATTTGTGACATGTCATCCTTCCTAGAGGTCTTGCGATATAAATTACCCACCTGAGATTAGGAAATGTTATTCAGTCATTTAAAAAATAATTTATAGGGGCCTCCCTGGTGGCGCAGTGGTTGAGAGTCCGCCTGCCGATGCAGGGGATACGGGTTCGTGCCCCGGTCTGGGAGGATCCCATATGCCGCGGAGCGGCTGGGCCCGTGGGCCATGGCTGCTGAGCCTGCGCGTCCGGGGCCTGTGCTCCGCGGCGGGAGAGGCCACAGCAGTGAGAGGCCCGCATACCACAAAAAAAAAAAAAAAAAAAAAAAAAAAAAAAAAAAAATAATTTATAGTTATTCTAATTTCTCTTTTTTAATATCTTTATTGGAGTATAATTGCTTTATATTCTAACTTCTAATGAATTTTTCTGTAGAAAATGATACACAGTATCTCAGTCTGTTTGAGCTGCTACAGCAAAAATACCATAGATTGGGTGGCTTAAACAACAAACATTAATTTCTCACAGTTCTGGTCAGGGCCCACTTCCTGGCTTTTAGATGCTGACTTCTTCCTGTGTCCTTACAGGGCAGAAGGGAGGAGGAAGCTCTTGTCATTCATGAGGGCACTAATCCCTTTCATGAGGGCTCCCCTCTCATGACCTAATCGCCTCCCAAAGGCTCTACCTCCAAATACCATCACATAGGGGATTAGGTTTCAGCATATTAATTTTGAGGGGACACATAATGTCTATAGCACACAGTGTAGTTGTCATAAATATAATTTTGAAGGCTTTCATTTACCATTATCACTTTCCCCATGTTTCCTTTCAATTTTTTAATGAAAATGTTCATACATAAAGAAATATTGAAAGAAGTACAGTGAACACTCATGGACTTGCCGACTGGGTTCTGCAGTTGTTAACATTTTGCCATATTTGCTTTATCTCTATAGTTAATACTTTTTTGAAATTATTTGAAAATAAGTTACAAATATCACACTTAGTAACTAAATACTTCATTATGCATCTTCTAAGAGTAAAAACATTTTAAACAATATTCTTATTAATAACCACAATATCATTGTCTTACTTAAAAGAGCTAGTAATTTCATAATATCTAATATCCGGTCCATATTTAAATTTCCTCATTGTCCTAAGAATGTTTTTTTTATAACTCTTGTTCTAAAGGATCTAATCTAAATAATCAAGGTTTATGTATTGTATTTAGTTATTTGGTTATATGGCTCTTTGGTCTCTTAGTCTACAACAGTTCCTCCATCATCATCTTTTTTTTTTACATCATTGACTTGGAAATGTATTGGCCAATCCAGAATATCAAGTACTCCCATTTTATATTTGTAAAACTCACTATTTTTAAAGCTGCATTTCAAGTACCCCATAATGAGATACATTCAGATATACCCTTTCCTTTGACTAAAATTCCAGCCCTCTATTAATTTTAGGTGTGTGTTACTCAAAACAGTTGCTTTTTAAGAAACTTGTGTCTTTGTGTGGTGCTGTGAGAATTTTTGATTATCTCATCTTGTGTGGCACTGAGCAGACTTAATGACCTGTCCTGAGCTATCTATGCTGAAAGGCGGCAGAATGACATGCAAACCATCTTGTCATCTTTTTAAACATTTTAGCTCAGTTTGGCAAGGCTACTGGCCAGAGAGGGAAAAATCTGTATCTGAAATGTTAAAGGAGAGAAATCTGTTTAAGTGAAGGTTTTGAAGAATAAAATAAAAATGAACTCATCTCTCCTGACTAGTGTTGGGCACATTTAACTAAAAGAATGAGAATCACCTCTAGATAAAATGCACTCGTGATTATTTTTACTCATTTTTTCACTTGATTAAAGTGTGTACATAGTGGGTAAGGGATTCAACAGGAGGGTCTATGAACTAGCTGAAAACAGGCACCCAAAAGTGGTACACACTGGGACTTCCCTGGCGGTCCAGTGGTTAAGACTCCAAGCTTCCAATGCAGGGGGCACGGGTTTAATACCTGGTCGGGGAACTAAGATCCCACATGCCGGAAAAAAAAAGGTGCATACTTAAGTATACTTAAGTAAACTCATCACAACCCAGATGCTGGTCCTCCAAAGGCTCAGAAATGTGATTTGGTCAGCATACAGAGGACGGATCAGACATGGGTTCAAACCAGACACAGAGGGTTCCATTGGCAGGACCAGGACATCCATTCCCTGAAGGGAGAGCTCTAGGGGAAGCCAACTTAAACCAGAAGTGTCCAGAAGGAAGTAAAAGTCAAGCAAGAGGAAACAGTTGTCTGCTTTGAGTGATTCATGGCATGAAAATTTGTCAGACTGAAGCCTCCTCACCCAACATGGAATGTGTACTACCAGGAATAAGTAGGTTATTTTCATTTTGAGGCCCAAATGCTTCTGCTCTGGTCGGAGTCTGGATGGGCACCATCAGCACCTAGCTCCTTGGAACGCCTCTCTCCCTGCCCAAGCTTATTGTCTCCTCTCCTCCACCCTGTATTTCTCCAGAAGGACTGGATGACCATCATTTCCATTCCATGTTAGTAAATTATACTCACAGTCCGGTCCTGGCTTCTGGAGGAAACATCCTGATTTTCTTGATAAAATTTTGGCTACTTCTGATCTCCTTGATCACTCATTTATAAATCGTCTCTAGCAATCCAGGTATAGATGGGTAAAAATCCATTTAGGGCTAATTTTGTTAATTAAGCTCTCACTGACTAATTTCATTTTTCTTATATCCATACTTCATTGCCCATCTTCTCTGTCACCTTCCTGTGCTACCCCCATGGTGTTACTATTCCCCTCCGTTTATTCTCATGAGTAGACTCTTGGATGTTTAGAGGGCAGACTTGCATAAACTTAAGCCCAAGGCAAGGAAAACCATCAGCTTCAAGTCAAGCATTTTTATAGCTCCCAACACTTTAAATAAATTCTAAATACAATTCTATAGAATATTCACATAGGACATTCTAAATCTGATGTTTCAAATACAAAATATGTCTTAAGTGAACCTGGCTGTGTTGATAAGATGCTCATTAACTGAGTTACCAAGTGCTTTTTCTATTTCTGCATGAAACCAGATAAGACACACAAGGGTTAGAAAAACAGCTGTGCTCTTTATCTGAGAGAGACCACAATTGACAGTGATGTAAAAACCAAACCTTTCTATGTCTGTGGGTCTATTTCTGTTAAATAAGTTCAGTTACCAAAGGAGAAGGGTTGGGGGGAGGGATTAATTAGGAGGATAGGATTAACATATATACAGTACTATATATAAAATAGATAACCAACAAGGACCTACTGTGTAGCACAGGGAACTATACTCAGTATTTTGTAATAACCTATATGTGAAAAGAATCTGAAAAAGAATACACACACACACACACTACATCACTGTGCTGCACACCTGAACCTAAGACGACATTGTAAATCAACTATACTTCAATTAAAAAAAAAGGAAAAATGAAACAAAACCCCCAAACCTTTCTGAAGAGCCCCTTTTACTCTTAACCTTGTTGTTTCCTCTTCATGTCAATCTTGAGATCCTCTGGGCCCTGTAGCCTCTAGAACTTTGGAGATGGAGGAAAGGACTGGAGTATATTTAGAGAGTCTACACTCTCTGAGACCTAGCCAGTTTCCTCCAAGGGGGATAGCTCTTGGTCTGTAGGAAGCAGTTCAGTTCTGAGTCATTTCAGCAAAGTTCTGGTTTCGTTATACAATGTAGAGAACAAACACATGGGGACTTTGGAAAGTTAAAGAGGCCCTGGACTAGAGCCTATCCTTTCAGATCTCAGCATTTGAGTCAACCTGACCTTATGGTAACTGGGAGGTCCCAAAGCAACCTTTGAGTAAATATCTAGTTACCCTTAGAAACCTGGCTAGAACCAACCAAACCAAGTGTAACCTGCATATGGATTGTAGTTCAGAGACCTGAAGGGAAGCTGAGGAACAGTGTCGTGGGATGATGCCAAATCACAAAACCCTGTAGGTCACACTAAGAGCCATCTTTCTTAAGAGGATGCGCAGAGAAAATACAGGTAGCAAGCCAATGAAAGAATGTGCCCAAGAGTTAATATGATGGAGAGGGCCTGGTGAGCTTATGTTGACAAAGGGATGGTTTTAAAACATCTATTTTGTGGTGTGTTAATACAGAGCTGGAATAACTCATAAACAACCATGTACATCATAAGATATAAACCTATATTGTGAATAAAACATCACCCAGTAGTTGAAGTTCCTGTGTTTTCCTCTCTGATTGCATCTCTCAGAATTCCCCATGAATTTCCTTATATTTATACTCCAAATGTATGTGGTCCTAAATTAGATGTAATGTCTTTGAAAATTATTTCCTTCATGCATATGCTATTATTCTGCATGAATTCTTCTGCAACTTAAATTTTTTTCATTCAACATGTTTGTGAGAGAGACTTAGGTTGATATGTGCAGAACTGGTTCATATTTGTTTTGCCGGCAGTGCTTTTTTATGTCGTGGTACTAGTTTTGGGGAGGGAGGGAGGGAGGGCATGATGGAGCCACTTAAGAGATCTGTCCTGTTGTGGACAGTCCAGACTGTGCTCTTAGAGTCCCAAAGCAGTGACCCATGGATCAGCTGCAAGGGTGGTAACGGGATCTGGCTGGTAGAGGAAGCTCATTATAATGGAAGAAGCAGAATTGACATAGAGAACCTGGAATCAATGAAATATAAGTACTCTTTGATGGTAATAAATACAATAAGTATTTCATAAATGCATGTTTACTGATTAAAAAGTGTTTTTTGAGTTAGGTACATCACTGTTTCAAAAATTAGACACTCTTACAAGTGCTCTGAGGAAAATGGCCTAATTTTCCTCTCCTTTGTTTTTTCCACCTTTGCAGTGTTTTCTGGATTCTGTCCCAGCAGATCTGTTTCCTGCTCTGTAACTTTCTGGGTTAACGTTGAGCATCATTAGGGAAACTTAGCTGCCACTGGACTGTACACCACCACGAAGGCTTTGGAGATCTTTTCAGTTAAAAGAATAATGATTTTTTTGAAATGTAATCCCAGTGGAGCTTGTTTTCTGTGTTGCCTGGAAGAATCCCTACCTACCATCAGCAGTTCTTCAGAGACCTTATAAAAGCCTCTGTACATCAAGCAACTGAGTGACTCTGGGTTGTTCCGGGAGACCTTAAGAATTGTGGATTTCAATTCACCTGGAAGATTCAACCAGTGCTACTCAGAGCTACTGCTGAAATACCATGTCTAAGAACTCGGAGTTCATCAACCTGTCATTTTTATTAGATCATGAGAAGGAGATGATCCTGGGAGTCCTAAAGAGAGATGAATATTTGAAAAAAGTAGAGGACAAGAGAATAAGGTAATGTTCTTTCATCTTGTCTGCCTTCCTTGACTGCTTTCTGTTTGTTTGAAGCAATTTAGATCAGAAATGGGGCAACTGCAACCACATTGGTGACAAGTGTTAGTCAGTGACTTCGTAGATTGCAAGCAGTAGCACAAATATTAGAAAACATCTTTGGCACTTTATCATTTATCTAGAAGGAAGGATGGGATTGAGCTGTAAATATGTTGATGAGAATGTCAATTTGCCAATGACATCATAACTCATAGGTAAGTGGAAGAACTGCTCAGGTTTGAGAACCAGCTCTGGGATGTACTAGTTGTGTGACCTTGCACCAGTGAATCAACTTCTCCATGCCTTGGTTTCCTCATCAATAAAACAGGGATAATAGTAGCACTCATCTTATAGGGTTGTTGCAAAGATTAAGGAAGATAATGTGTAGTGCCTGGTACTTAAGTGCACAATAAATGTTAACTATTATTTATTTGTAATGCCTTTCTTAGGTCAGTCTTAGTGGGAATTTGCCTTGACCAGAGCTGGGAGAGGAAGGAGATCTGGAAAGTGAAAAGTTCCCATTGTATCCCAGAAATCATCTGAATTTCTTGAAATAAGTTTCTGTGTGAGCAGAGTTGAGTAATGTGGGCAGAGTTGAGTTTCACATCAGTTGTAGGCAGGGTTGATATTTAGCTGAATCCCCAGGTGTGACCTCATCTGTCTTTCAGCCAGTATCCATTCTGATTGGTTACATCATCTGTTCTGAATGATCAGAGCATCATTCTGATTGGTTGCCACATTCATTCTGTTTGGTTGCTGCCTGTCCTGTCCTGCTTGTTAAATATATTTGGTTAGGGCTTCCCTGGTGGCGAGGTGGTTGAGAGTCTGCCTGCCGATGCAGGGGACACGGGTTCGTGCCCCGGTCCAGGAAGATCCCACATGCCGTAGAGCGGCTGGGCCCGTGAGCCATGGCCGCTGAGCCTGCACGTCCGGAGCCTGTGCTCCGCAACGGGAGAGGCCACGACAGTGAGAGGCCTGCGTACTGCACCCCCCCCAAAAATATATATATATTTGGTTATTATGTCTCACCTCTGAGTAGAGGAGCAAAAATAAACAGAGTTCCCTCCTCAGTCATTGCCTACTGTTGTGCAACATGTAGCTTTTGTACATCGTGTCTTTTGTCTACCAAAACTGCAATCAGAAGCTTATGTTTATTTTACTTGAGGAGAAAACTCATCATAAGATTATCTTTACATGTTGCAAAAATATTCAATGTGCCTAAAGGAACTAGGATCCTTAGAATTGGAAAGATATTGAAATATTCGTTTGTTTTTTTTTTTTTTTGCGGTACGCGGGCCTCTCACTGCTGTGGCCTCTCCCGCTGAGGAGCACAGGCTCCGGACGCGCGGGCCCAGCCGCTCCACAGCCGCTCCACAGCATGCAGGATCCTCCCGGACCGGGGCACGAACCCGCGTCCCCCACATCGGCAGGTGGACTCTCAACCACTGCGCCACCAGGGAAGCCCTGAAATATTCTTGATTGATTCTTATTTCATAGTGAAGAGCTCAGAATTTTTATTTCCATCATTTCAGGGTATTCCGCCAATCTTAAACAAAGGCTTTGATTAAAATTAGTGCACTTTTTCTGTGCTTAGAATTCAGGTGGCAATGAAATGCAGTTAATGATTTTCAAGAAATCAGTAATATTTTTGGCATTGGTAGTCCAGTCATGAAAAGTGACTAAATTTTCTAATGCGCTGCAAAAAGTTATATTGTTTATGGGGGGCAAGGTACAAAGCAATTATTGATAACATTCTCAGGTGAATTCAAAATCACCCTCTTTAGGAAAAAACAATTTAATAACCAGATCCCAGGAAAGACTGAAGTACAGTGAACAGGACTTTGTTCAGAATATTTGTTCCTGTCATTCTCAATAACTATTAGTAATAATAATCTGTTACACTCCTTCTTCCTTTTTCCCTATCTTCCCTTGCCTTCTTTCCTTATTCTCTGTAACAATTGTGTCATATACAACAGAGCTATCAAGAATAAAGCTGTTGATTTCCTGGCTCTTTAAACATTTAGAGGATAGCAGAAGAAAGGCTTTTTACAGATCTAAGATACTTTTATAGAAAATAGATTTTTTTTGAAAGTGGCAATGTCTTGTTCCCTTCTTTAATAAAAACACTGACTAATATTTAGTTCGTGCAGTTTTTTCCTGCACGAACTGTGTTAGATGCGTTGTCTCGTTTTGTTCTGAGCTACCAAGACAGGAGCCCAGGCCAAATGACTCAAGGCTCTGCCACTCTTCACAGCTTCCTGTATTGAGAAGCCACGCCAAGTGGGTGGCATGGGTTTAGAGTGCGTTGCTGTTGAATCACCCATCTATGTTTGTTGATTCAAATCTTAGTTACACCATGACTAAGAAGGTCACCTTCGTGTCACTTTAGACTAGTTGCCTCCATAGATCTAGGTTCCTCATTTGACAAAACAGAAATAATAACATTAGCTACCTCATTAGGCTGTTGTAAGGATTAAATAAGCTAATATTACCAAGAGCTTAGAACAAAGCTGGCCTACAGTAAGCACTTACTAATCGCTGGCTAACATCATTAGGCTTATCGTTGGTTTGTGTTGCCCTTGATTTATGAGTTGTGAATACCATCAGTGCTCCACTCCGATCCTTTTGAGCCCCTTTGTTGGATCTGTGCTGTCATCTCCCAGTTTCCACGTGCTTTACTTCTAAAGACTGGCACCTACTACCTTCTTTAGAGGACTACCTTTGGGTGGCTGGAGTTGCCCATAGGAGTAGAGAGCCACAAATGCCAGATAAACTTGAGTTTCTGTCCCTACTGGGCTGCCCCGGGCCAATGGCTGATGGGTACAGAAACCCTTGCCTCAAGGCAAGACCGACTCTACAGTGCAACTTCTGCTTCAGAGCTCCCCATGGGATCATGCTGAGTTTGGCCTTCAGGTAAAAATCACAGTCTTCCTTAGTCCCCCTTCTCTTCCCTTTCCTGCCTTCCCTACTCCCTTACAGATTCCTCCTGAGAGCACTTCATAAATCACTTGCACAGGTATCTACACCTCTGAGTTAGCGTCTCAAAAGCCCAACCAGGAGATTTGTCAGACCAGTCAGTGAACTTAGTCCATTTTCCTTAATATCCTCCAAAATCATCAACACAAAGAATTTATGGTGTAGCAGATTTTACTGCAACTGTAAACATTCGTGCTAGCTATTACAACCATTGTTTTCACTATGCTACAGAGGTGTAGGTTGATGTTTTGTGGGAGTCTGGAGGAATAAGTAAGTTATTATGGATAAGATAGAAATTGAAGGAATGGTTTCACAGAAGAGCTAACATTTGAGCTCAGCCTTGAAATGGGAAAAGGATTTTGACATTGGCAAGTATAGATCAACTGTGTTTCAGCTGTTTACCCACAAATTTGCCTTCAGATTCCACTAGTAAGTTTCAGAAGCAAGTGGAAGCCAAAGAAAATTTTTAAGAATTATGATGTGATTAACTAAGAAGAAACTGATCTGGAAAGTTAGTACACTGGAGTTTGGGAAGCAGTGGATTTCTTGTTTGTTTGTATATGTATTTGCTTTAGTAGGTTGTCCTTGGAGATAAGGAAAATAGAACAATGAAAGAGTGTAAAAATGGTATTGAATCAACATTTTAGGCCTGTCGCCCAACTGTGCTCCACAGTCCGTATAGCCACTGAAGTGTGTGGCATTAATTAAGGCGGTGAAGCCGAATCTGGCCTCTGTACTCCGACACCTAATTAAATCACGGAGACAGTTTTGGGTAAGGTAGAAAAGAATAACTTTATTGCAAAGGGGGCCACAATGGGCTAACGCCCTCAAAACTGTGTGTCCCGGTGCAGGGGGTGAGGGTAGGGGTTTGTGAGGTGTTTTGTAATCAGGGGGGCTGGGTTGCTGATAAGGAGCAGGGTGCGTGCCGGGCCTGCATTCCTTCAATCCAGAGATCATCTGGAGTCAGGTGGTGATGGGTGAACTGTGACCTTCTCTGGAATGAAGAGTGCTTCATCAAGTAGTTAACATCTTCCATTTGGTGGGGGTTTTAGTTCTGCAGAAGAGCTCAAAGATGCTGTTATGTGTATCCCCTGATGGGGAACCAGGACCCTGCCCCAAGGCTGCACTACTGTTTCTTGGCTGCTCCTCCCTTGTCTCTGCATCCCCCTCCCTTCCCTGGTTAGCAACTGTTTGAAAGGCTTTCCGTGCCCAGGAGCCCCACAGGGTCCTGCTCGGTTTCAGTGGGACTGACCTCTAGGTGCTTCTAAAGGTGCTCTGCAGCCAAAGGCACATGAAAAGTCTGATAATTACCTCCAGGCATGAATTGTAGGCTGGGAAGAGACATTTGCCAACTACCAGAGCATTCTAGGTTGATCCAAGAGGCTCAAATATATTTATTCTTCTCCTTCCGACTAAGAAGGAAGAAGAGGTAGGAGATATCTAGACACAGGTTTCAACTATTAGAAAGTACGTTTTTAAAATATTCTCTGTGAAGAACAAATCACTTAGATATATTGATGGCTTTAATGCAATGAAGAAAGAGGGAAGGACTGATGCAAAGAAAATTGAGCTATCAACAGTAATTGCAAATGGAAAAAAATACCGACCATTTGGAACCACAAAATAAAAATCTTCATTGATCATTTTGTTCCTTAGGTTTTCCTAACTTTGGAAGAACTCAGCCTAACAAATATGAATACATGCCGCATAGTATCTACTCCAAAAAAAAAACCTCATTAAAAATTTCTTACCCGGGGCTTCCCAGGTGGCGCAGTGGTTGGGAGTCCGCCTGCTGATGCAGGGGACACGGGTTCATGCCCCGGTCCGGGAGGATCCCACATGCTGCGGAGCGGCTGGGCCCGTGAGCCATGGCCGCTGGGCCTGCGCGTCCGGAGCCTGTGCTCCGCAACGGGAGAGGCCACAGCAGTGAGAGGCCCGCGTACCACAAAAAAAAAAAAAAAAAAAAAATTTCTTACCCTACTTGATCTTTCACACCTAAAAACAAATACTGTTCAATGTCTACTTTGTGGTATCGGCCTATATATAAGAAATCTTCAACTTATAAGTGACTGTGTTACCGAGTCCAAGCTCACTCTGCTCGCCGCACAACAGGCCAGTAAATCAGGAGACGAGGTGTTGAGGCAAGGAAGATGACTTTATTTGGAAAGCTGGGCATCCAAGAAGATGGTGGACTAATGTCCCAGAGTACCATCTTATCAGGGCCTGGAAGCCAGTTTCTTTTATAGAACAGAGCGGGGGAGGAGGTGAGGAAGTAATGTAAAAAGGCCATAAGTCTTGCAAAACATCTCCTGATTTGGCCAGCCTCAGAGAGGGGATGTGTTTATTTCTTCTTTCTTGGAGCCATTCACAGGTGGGCAGGGTCAGAATGTTTCCCTGTGAGCCGAGCAAAGGCACTTTAGTTTAACATTCAGGCAGAGGGGCAGGGTTCCCCAAGGGAGGCCATTGTGTATGCTAATAGCTATAGTCAACATCCTTCTGGTGATTATAGTAACAAAAAGCAGCAGAGAGCAAAGGTTAAAGTAGAAGAAACAGATCCAGCATGGAGTCAGATTTTGTTCTTCCCTGTTACAACTGTTCATTTCAGCAGTTCATTTGTGGGCTATATTGTCACTTAGAGGCTGTCATTTCCATTTAGCCACAATGCAGGAAAACATCTGGCCTTATGTTCTGTTTGGCACCTATTCTTGGACTTGTCTCAGTGGTGAACTTTATTGGTTGTCTTACTGTGTACATTTCTCTTTTCTTCATCCCTACCCAAAACTCAGTTTTGCTCAGCTCCAGCAATGGATTTTTTAGGACAGTCATCCCTTGACTGGGATTCCTCTGCCAATTATTATTGGTGGTGGTGGACATGAGACCAAAGATGACCCACTCAGACATATATAGCCTGAATTTATGGAAGGTTCTCTTTCTCACTGGATGGGTTCAATGAACCATGTCATCCTGGTTGCTGCTGAGTATAAAAGCCAGCACAATGATGAAGTGGAGCCAGAAGGTTGGCAGAAAATTGTTGTCAGCATCCTGATATGCTAGAACCTGCCACACTTCTGGCCTTATTCTTTAAGCAATATAATATATTTCAGTGTTATTTATAGCAGTTTGGATCAGATTTTCTGTTACATGCAGCCAAAAGCATCCTACAATCCCCAGAACTCAGGAGTAATCAACATTTGTTGAGCATGTTCTATGAGCCAAGCACTCTGTATTCATTGTTAGAATAATGGAGGTGAGCAGAGACACAAACTTAATGCTTGCTGGGTCCATAAACATAAAACAGTTTGCAGTCATGGATCAGGCTTTATCTGTGGTATAAACCAAGGGTCAGCAAACTTTCTGTAAAGGGCCAGATAGAGAATGTTTCAGGCTCTACAGGGCATATGCTCTCTGTTGTGACTATTTCACTCGGCCTTTGCAGGGTGAAAGAAGCAATAGACAATATGTAAACCAATGGATGTGGCTGTGTTCCAGTAAAGCTTTATTTATAAAAACAGGCAGTGGGCTGGATTTGGCCCAAGGGCTGTAGTTTGCTGACCTTTGGTGTTGAAACCAACACCTTGGTAAGTTCTAGCCTTGGGAATAGCTGCATACACCTGAAAGCTTGATAAGCCATCTTGGGGAGAAGCAGGACATTTATAGCCTAAGAGAGAAGATGGAGTTGGACTAGAAGCCGTCAGCTGTCAGAGGTAGAACATGGACTTCTGTCTGGGAGGTTAGATGATTTCACAGGGTCCTTCCATCTCTAGGAGATTTTGATGCCTCACCCAATTTGTAGTGGCTCATGTGCCGGACAGCTTTAATGTATCTCATTGCCTCTGTAGAACAACAAAATAATCTGGAGGTATAGAAAATAGCAAGAAATAGCAGGAGGTTCTGCACAATTGCAAGGGACAGATTACAACTCCATTTTCCCAATGAGGTAAGAAGTATTAATTTCCCTATTTATAGGTGGGGGAACTGAAGTGCAAAGTTAAATAACTCATCCGAGATCACACAGCTATTAAGTGAGTAGCAGAACTGTGATTTGCATTCCCCACAGTCTGGCTCCAGAGCTCACACTCCACTCTTAGGTCACTTTTAACTTCTGAGTGATGTATCTGACCTCTCAGGGGGGCTAGAATAAAAGAGATGTCAAACTCTTCAGTGCCTCCCTCACGCCGGAGAATGGATTACTCAATTCACAAATGGATACTCATTTAATCCTCACGTCATCCCTGAGGTGTATGTACTATTATAATGTAGTAGAGCTGTGGCAACTGAAACTTAGGTTAAATAATTTGCCCAACTGGTAAAGATGAGAGCCGAGATTCTCTCATTCCATGTTGCTTCCCTTTCCTCTGTGCCGGGATGCTTATGCGGTAACTGCACCTATTCCGACCCTGTTGAAAGCCCACAGCTTTATTAATAGCTGTCAGAGAAATGGAACAAAACAGAAAACATTTCTTTAGCCTGGTATTTACTGAAAGCTCTGACCTATAAGCTGTATAGCATTATCCAAAGTTACTACGACTTTTATTGAAGCGTTGCTTTCACACAATAAAAACTGACAAGAGTTCCTTATGTTGCTCTACCCTTTATGCTGACTGAGAACCAAAGTGCAAGCGTATAATGATTTGTTCCACACAGCTAGCCCAGCTGAGACGGGCCACCAAGCAAACCAGGGGTTAGTATCATCAAGAGACCACAGAGATCAGCCTGGGAACTGCCATCCACCTTATGGCTTTGTCTTTGGGTTTGATTCCATCATTTTACAGCAGGATGGGGGAAGAAAGAGAAGGAGGGAGAAACAAAAGGGGAAAGTGCATTGAAATTGGCTGTTTGGAATCCTGCAGATAAGCTAAATATTTGGTTGAAATGGATTTGAAGCGATTTCAAGAACTATCCATTCACCTGGGAAGTCAGGGCGACCAACAAGTGCCAAAAACAATATCTTAATACCCTACAATTGTTTGATCTGTGGGGCTGTTTTTTCAAATCTTATCACTACCACCAAGAACAGAATTGGTTTGACCTTCTCAAGAGCGTAGACTCACTGTCCCCATAGAACACCAGGAGAACTATTAGAGTGGACTTCCAGTTTGGTAAACGTCTTGTTTTAATCCTAATAGAATTGCCACAAAGCTTCTTAATGGATTAACGGAATCTCCCCGCATGAACATTGTTGTTCTGAAATGGAACCCAAACTCTTAATGAGTCACAGAGATCTGGAAGAAAAAATCTGGCTCTGCCTTAAACAAATTGAAAACCTTAGGGGTTTTCCCACTAAAGACCTTACTAATTTCAATATATACACACATATAGGGAAACTAACTTAAAATTTGATTTACAGGATTTTCCTTCAAGTAATTCTTATTGTAAGTCTTATCATAGGCACAGGGTCACAAATACCTGATATTTGGTGACATTTTAAACCCTAGATTGTCTAAATAATTGAACTTATACTTGCCAGACTGTTTTTTTTTTGTTTGTTTGAAATAACATGGTGGTCATAGTCATGAGCAAAATTGTTACCTATGTAGAGTTTGTGTGCATATATATGTATAATGTGTGTGTGTGTGTGTGTGTGTGTGTACACACACACAGTTGACCCTTGAACAATGCACGGGTTAGGGGCACTCACCCTTCATGCAGTCAAAAATCAGAGTATAACTTACAGTTGGCCCTCTGTATCCACGGTTCTGTATCCAAGGATTCAACTAACTGCACATCACGTAATACTGTAGTATTTACTATTGAAAAAAATCCACATATAAGTGGACCCATGCAGTTCAAACCCGTGTTGTTCAAGAGTCAGCTGTATATATCTCTTTCATTCTCCGAATTCCCCTTTCATTATCCTTTTCTTTCCTTGTGTACTGTCTCTGGCCAGAATTGGTATAGAGGACATCACCCCTAGGCAGCAGGGATTCACTTGCACTCACGTTCAGGAAACTACCATTCCCTTTTACTGTAAATTGAAGAAACACAGAACTATAAAGCCCATGTAATCCACAGCATGGCTGAATGTCTGTAGGGTAGCATGTCAGGGCTGAGACAGTGAATGAAGACTCATCTCCCAAAGTTAGGTCAGTTCATAAGGGAAGATCTAACTAAGCTAATAACAACTGTATTCCTGGGGAAATGGGCATTTTACTTCTAAGGAAATATAAGTGAAATCTTCACTAACAAAAATGTTACCTCGGGCTTCCCTGGTGGTGCAGTAGTTAAGAATCCACCTGCCAACCATGCAGGGGACACGGGTTCGAGCCCTAGTCCGGGAAGGTGCCATAGGCCGCGGAGCAACTAAGCCCGTGCGCCACAACTACTGAGCCTGCGCTCTAGAGCCTTCGAGCCACAGCTACTGAAGCCCGAGTGCCTTGAGCCCGTGCTCCACAGCAAGAGAAGCCACCGAAATGAGAAGCCCGTGCACAGCAACGAAGAGTAGCTCCCGCTCGCCGCAACTAGAGAAAGCCCATGCGCAGCAACGAAGACCCAACACAGCCATAAATAAATAAATAAATAAATAGTTACCTCTAACATTTTAATAAGATTTTTTTTTTTCTTTGCGTTACGCGGGCCTCCCACTGTCGCGGCCTCTCCCGTTGCGGAGCACAGGCTCCGGACGCGCAGGCTCAGCGGCCATGGCTCACTGGCCCAGCCCCTTCGCGGCACGTGGGATCTTCCTGGACCGGGGCACGAACCCGTGTCCCCTGCATCGGCAGGCAGACTCCCAACCACTGCGCCACCAGGGAAGCCCACCTCTAACATTTTAGATTTCAGGAATATGACCATTTTATATCAACAGTTTATCTGAAGGTTCCTATAGTAATAGGAGTTAGGTTTAATTGATTTAACTGTGTAATAAGATTAGGCTGACATGCATTTAATAATTTTTCTAATCATTATTTCATTGCAGAGTAATTAA
The DNA here is from genome assembly GCF_949752795.1 of Hyperoodon ampullatus. NCBI lineage: Eukaryota > Metazoa > Chordata > Mammalia > Artiodactyla > Ziphiidae > Hyperoodon > Hyperoodon ampullatus. Next base: position 35,133,083 of record NC_136913.1, read on the forward strand.
GCATAACTGGTAAACATTTCATGCAAATATCTAAAATTGATAAAACTTCTAACAGCAAGAGATTTTTAAAGTTTTTAAACTCAATAATGCACTAGGATCTATAAAGGGCATCAATATCTACAATATTTTTGTATTATAAATTCTTAATTCACAATTAAAGAAATATTTACTATCTTCTGATACATTTTTCATTATGGAAGTAATGTTTATTATAGAAAATTAGAAAATACATATAATATGAACTTTATAAACTCACATGAGTTCCCTCTTCCCAGAGATATTTTCCACTTTTGTTGAATTTGCTTTCTGTTGCTTTTCTTTGTGTACATGTAATTTTCACATAATTGGAACCACATTATATATGTAACTTTGTATCCTCTATCTTTGCTTAACGTTACTTAATGAACATTTTGATGTCATTCAAAATTCTTTTGAAGCATCATTTTTATTAGCTGGATAAGATTTCATAACATGGATGTGCAATATTTTAACTATTCTAATTTCCATGAACATCCTTATTCTTAAATCTTCTGTCTTAATTTTTTATTATATTATGATTCATATTTTGATTTATACTTCCTTTAAATTGAAAAATTGTTTTCCAGAAATGTGTCCATTTCCTCTTCACTAGACTATTACATTATATCACTGCGAACATCAGAATTATTGTTATAAATCTTTACTAATTTGATAAAGTAGTGTCCTATGTTAATTTGCATTTATGTGATTATTAGTGTTTTTACATGATTGTTAGCCATTTGTATTCCCTCTTAAGTGGATTTTTTATTCACATTGTCTATTATTATTGGATGTTAGTGTTGTTTTAACATTTATTTGTATGAATTATTTTTGTCGTATATTTGGGAAATAATTTCCAAGATTCAGCAAAAATTCATTGAGTACTTATTATGTGCAAGGCATAGGAGATGGAGATGAATTAATTTCTAGTTTAACAGAAGCAAAGTTATATTTTATTGGATTGTTCAAAGTCTCCACTTTCAAAATAACTTACACAAAGAATATGTCAATTTGATTTAAAATACAAATAACTTACATCTTTGCCAGACTCTCTACAATTCATATTTTAAAGGCAGGATTTGCATTCTTCTGTACTTCTGTAACAGTATACATGCTATTTATTGGTATGGAAATTAGGGTAAGTTCAGCTCTGAGCGTCAGAAAATCAAAATGACAGTGGCTTAAGTACTGATAACTGCCTTTGCTGTGCATGTAACTCCTTTTTTGCTGCATTTAAAATTATTTAGTTTACACATATTCAATTTAGAGACAGTTGAGAAGTAAACTTCAGCTATCTCTTTATAAACATTAAAACTAGTATGTACCCGTATTCAGCAGCAGAAGTAGTTTTAAAGAATTTTTCAAGGGCAACATGTTCTCTTTAAATTATCTTTTTTGTGTGTGAATGCCCAATTTCCTCCCATCAAGTCAATTCTGTCCTTTCACTGTCATAGCAATAATCTTTAAAAGCCCAGTATTTTATCCTTTTCTTTTGTTTTTTAAAACAAATGCAGGTTTCCTACGTCTTATTGTACTGATTCTATCTCCACATCCTCTCTCTCTGAGTAATTTACCATGTGGATAACAGGACTTTCTCCTGGTTTTTAAAGAAATTTTATTGGAGTATAGTTGATTTACAGTGTTGTGTTCAATTTCTACTGTACAGCAAAGTGACTCAGTTCTACATGTATATATATTCTTTTTCATATTTTCCATTATGGTTTATCACAGGATATTGTATATGGTTCCCTATGCTATACAGTAGAACCTTGTTGTTTATACGTTCTATATATAGTAGTTTGCATCTGCTAATCCCAAACTCCCCGTCCTTCCCTCTCCCATCCTCCTCTCCCTTGGCAACCACAAGTCTGCTCTCTACATTTGTGAGTCTGTTTTTGTTTCATAGATATGTTCATTTGTGTCGTATTTTAGATTCCACATATAAGTGATGTCGAATGATATTTGTCTTTCTCTTTCTGGCTTACTTTGCTCAGTATGATAGTCTCTAGGTCCATCCATGTTGCTGCAAACGGCATTCTTTTGTTTTTTTAATGGCTGAGTAATATTCCATTGTATATATGTACCACATCTTCTTTATCCATTCATCTGTCGATGGACATTTAGGTTGTTTCCATGTCTTGGCTATTGTAAATAGTGCTGTTATGAATATCGGGGTGCATGTATCTTTTTGAATTATAGTTTTGTCTGAGTATATGCCTAGGAGTGGGATTGCTCGATCATATGGCAACTCTACTTTTAGTTTCTTGAGGACCTCCGTACTGTTCTCCATAGTGGCTGCACCAACTTACATTCCCACCAACAGTGTAAGAGGGTCCCCTTTCTCTATACCCTCTCCAGCATTTATTATTTGTAGACTTTTTTTTTTTTTTTTTTTTTTTTTTTGCGGTACGCGGGCCTCTCACTGTTGGGGCCTCTCCCGTTGCGGAGCACAGGCCCCAGACGCGCAGGCCCAGCCGCTCTGCAGCATGTGGGATCCTCCCGGACCGGGGCACGAACCCGTGTCCCCTGCATCGGCAGGCGGACTCTCAACCACTGTGCCACCAGGGAAGCCCTATTTGTAGAGTTTTTAATGATGGTCCTTCTGACTGGTGTGAGTTAGTACCTCATTGCAGTTTGGATTTGCATTTCTCTAATAATTAGCGATCATGAGCATCTTTCTACTGTTTTTGATACTCAAGAAAGGTATCCTTTGGGTTTCAGATTAGTAGAATACGTCCTTGTTCCTGGTCAGGCCAAGAAATTGAGATGATATTTATTTCAAGGTGTTCCCAGGTGGAAGACTTGGTTTGATAGTTACATATGAGATCAATTTCTGCTATGATTTTAAGACTATAGATAATAAACAGTTGCCTGTCTGTTCACATGGATTTGAGAGATCTCCTGGTATGTTCCTATGAGCCAAGTGTTTTACTACCGGAAAGTGCTTGGCATCATCTGCAGACATGAATATTTCACAGTGCCCCCTTTCCTTGAGACAATTTCTTTTCTTTTTTTCTTTCTTTGGCCTCACTGTGCAGCTTGCAGGAACTTAGTTCCTTGGCCAGGGAATTCAACCTGGGCCCAGGACAGTGAAAGCGCAGAGTCCTAACCACTGGACCACCAGGGAATTCCCGAGACAATTTCTAAACACATTAAATTGACACAAATCGCAAGTTTTCTTTCTTTCTTTTTAAAAAAGATTTATTATTTATTATTTTATTTTTTGGCTGTGTCGGGTCTTAGTTGTGGCATGCAGGATCTTCATCGAGGCATGTGGGATCTTTCGTTGCAGCATGCGGGCTCTTTGTTGCGGCACACAGGCTACTCTAGTTGTGGCGTGCAGGTTTTCTGTTCTCTAGTTGCGGCGCACAGGCTCCAGGGCGCGTGGGCTCTGTAGTTTGCAGCACGTAGGCTCTCTAGTTGAGGCACATGAGCTTAGTAGTTGTGGTGTGCGGGCTTAGTTGCCCCGAGGCATGTGGGATCTTAGTTCCCCAACCAGGGATCAAACCTGCATCCCCTACATTGTAAGGCGGATTCTTTACCACTGTACCACCAGGGAAGTCCGAAGATTTCTTTATTTAGTCAAGTGTTCTTTCAATTCTGTTCCTTATTTACGTTCTGTGAAGTAGCTTTCTATCTGAGTGAAACTTTTCCCCAATTCTTGGATGGTCTTGATTGTTTTTAATAGCCTTTGACTTGAAAACTAATCAAAAGCTTTATAAAGTTTATAGTGGTGTTTGTTGAGGAACAGTTCTGTTGGGGATTATTTGTCATGAAAGACTTTGTGATAAGAGGCGACTTGGGCAGGTGCCATTTAGTGGGAGAAGCAGGGCAGGCAGAAGAAATCCTTCATGTTTACTGAGGCTGAACTTTGAGTGTGTTCAGCCTGGCTTTGCACAACCAGGAAAGCAATAGCAGTCCTTAATATAAATACAGTGTTCTTTCTGAGCAACAGTATTTTAACACATTGAGAGGCAATGAGGGGAGCATGGTGTAGGGAAAAGAACAGATTTGGGAAAATAAAACTCTGGATCTGAATCTTGACTCTACCACTTAATAGCCCTGTGAAGTTTCCTTTCTGAGATTCGACTTTCTTACCTATAAAATCAGAATCATAATGTGTTTCTCATGGGTTACTGTCAACGTTTAAGAGCATGACACTTAAAACAGAGTGCCCATCATTATTGTGGCTAAGTGTTATGATGGTTAGCTTTTAATAATAGGTTCTACACACAGAATCTACAATCAAAATGGAAAAGTCACATTTTTGTATTCAGAGTACAGAAAGGAGGTCTGGTCACATCTGGATTTTCCTTAGGCAAATAGGAAGTAGCCCCAGTGTTGATGGCATTGCCTCTGGATGTGAACAAAAGACAGGAGTGGTAGGAGGCATGCAACCATTGGCATCAGGCTGCTGTGACGTTATTCTGCCCACATATATTATTTCAAGTGCTTTTTTTCTCATTGTTTCTGGTTCGGGCAGTATTTTTCGTTAGTCACCATGGTTTTGCTCTCTTAAAGGAATATGAAACTCTAGCTTTAGACAGGGATTTAGCTGGCAGGCACTGCAGCAGAGGCTGAAGCAAAACCTGATAGCAACATCTTTGCAAGTGTACAATAATAAAAAGCTAATATTTACAGAGTTCTTATTGTATTTGTTTGGGAAATAAGTTTGGCTGTGGGTGACAGAGACATGTTTTAATTATGGCTTAAACAATACGGAAATATAATACATTGCTCTCTAATGGAAAAGTCTGGGTTGTTTGGCAGCTTTGTGATGTTGTAAATGGTGGCTCCATTATAACATGGGTCTGGGTGCCTTGTCTTCTGTAGTTCTACCATCTTGAGAGTTTGGCTCTTCATCCAAGATGGCTCACCCCTATGTTCTCATCCCAGCCTCTGGGAAGGAAGAAGGTTCAAGGGACAGGGATACTGCTTTTCCATTAGGGGCATGACCTAGAGGTTGCCTGTATCATTTCTGATCACATCACATTGGCCAACATTTAGTCTCATGGCAAAACTAACTGCGGGTCATGCTGGGAAATATAGTCTACTTTGAGTGGCCATGAGCCTAGCTAAACATTCCACTAATAGAGAAATGGAGAACACAGATTTGGAGACGCATACTAGAACAGTCTATTCCACAACTACTGTGTGCCAAGCTGTGCTTCACACTTTACTTATGCTCATGACAGCATCATCCTACTTAATGGTCACAAGAACACTATGAGGTTGTAACTACTATGATTTTTTTTTTTTTTACACAGGGAATATTTCAAGACACAGGTTAAGTCTCTTTAAGTCTTGAGACAGAGAGGCTAAGTAATTTTCTTAAAGTCTCCAAGGAAATAAGGGGCAAGGCCAGGATTTGAACCCAGGGAGTCTGACTTCAGAGCCTTATGCTCTGGACCGCTGTATAGTCCTCGCTTGCTCATTATTTCTCTTGAGCCTTGATGTGCTCTGCTAGATGAGATTGAGGATTGTGTAAAGACGTCAAGGAATCAAAGAAGCTTTGTGAAGTTTCTGTGGCTTCCTCTTCCAGGCAGCTGATTGCTTCTCTTCTAAAATTCCTAGGTTATTTGATGCAAAATAGTGTTCAGGATAATTGGGTCTAGACAGGGTAACAAAAGAAAAATAACGCCACACACAAGTGACAGGAATTTTAATGAAAGCAATTCCTGATTTGAAAGGAATGTGTCTGTGCAGTGATAAAGCAAGCAGTCTTTGTAATGCATTGAACATTTTTGATGATGGGATATAAAAAAATGAATTCAGTATATCACTGGAATATAGAAATGAAAATATTCTATCATTCAACTACAGTTGAGATTGTTCATCTCTTCAGTCTTCAGGATTTCAACTCCATATAGGTCATCAGTTCGCATGTTAATACACATGTATCTGTGTAGCAACAAGGAAACATAAAAAATAAACTGATATTTTAAAATACAAGGGCATCCTGAGTTTATCTCAAATAAAGAATTGGTGTTAGCTGGAATTAAATGTCTTCAACAACTTTTTTCCTTTTTCTTTTTCTTTGTATTTTTTTAAATTGAAGTATAGTTGATTTATAATGTGTTAGTTTGGGTGTACAGTGTACAGCTCACCATTGGCTGATGGCTGCAATTGCTGATGACTGTGACATCCTTTGTTTACTGATACGGCAGGCAGTGTTCCATTTATTAACAGAAGAGTGCTTCAGTTATACATGTATATATGTATCCATTCTTTTTCAGATTCTTTTCCAGTATAGGTTATTACAAGATATGAATATAGTTTCCTGTGCTATACAGTACATCCTTGTTGTTTATTTTATATATAATAGTGTGTATCTGTTAATCCCAAACTCCTAATTTATCCCTACCCCGCTTTTCCCTTTGGTAGCCATAAGTTTGTTTTCTATGTCGGTCAGTTTATTTCTGTTTTGTAAATAAGTTTATTGGTATCATTTTTTAAGATTCCACATATAAGTGATATCATATGGTATTTGTCTTTCTCTGTCTGACTTACTTCACTTAGTATGATCATCTCTAGGTCCATCCATGTTGCTGCAAATGGCATTATTTCATTCTTTTTTATGGCTGAGTAATATCTTTTTCATAATATTCTTTCTCTTTGTATTCTTCATTACTTTTTAACAGTTGATTTGGGGCCATATTTACCTCTACTACACGTTTTCATCCATCTCCAGTATTCTGTGTTTCTTTTCAGGTAAAAACAAAGAGATGAAATGGTTAGACTTTGAACGTTTTCAAGAATCAAAATAGTTTCGCTTTCTCAACAAAAGTGTAGGAATGAGGTTAAGGAAGATGGAAAAAGTTCTGGAAATCCTTACCAAGTAATTAAGAACATTCTGTAGTTTTCTCAGGCTCATATTACTTTTTTGAAATGTGTTTGATTTCAGTTTTAGCAATTTTTAATTTGAGTTTATTCTTAGCAGATCTAACATTGTACATTTTTCTCTTCTCATTCTCTTTTTTAATAATAATGGCTTCATTTTGTTAAGGACTCTATAATTCATGAAGCACGCTACCTGCTTAATTGCCTCTGGCTCTCGCAAACACCCTCAGAGGAAGATAGGAAAGCAATTACCATCTTCATTTTGAAGTTCAAGTACTGAGACCCAGAGAGATTAACTGGAATGCCCAGTGATATCTAGTATGGCTGAGATTTTCTCCCCCTACCCACTCCCTTTCTTTCTCCCTTCTTCCCTCCTCCTTTCTCCTTCTCTGTCACTCACCAGCTTTTGCTTATGCTCTCTTTTATTCATTCGATTAAATGATAGCTATTATGTTCCCAGCACTGCTTATGTGCTATAAAATGCAACTGAACAAAGCATACAGTCTTACCCTCGTGGAGATTGCAGAGGAGTTGGCAAGACATTAAACCAGTAAAAACAGCCAAATAAATGTACAATTAAAAATTATGGTAAGTGCGGTGAAGAAAAAGAACACAGTTCTCTGAGTTAGAATAAGATGGGAATCTGTGGTAATCAGATTGGTAATCACAGAAAACCACTCTGGGGGAACAGCAGTAAAGCTGAAATAAAAGAATATATGGAAGCCAGCTAGATGAAGAACTAGGCTATACGTTTATCAGTCAGGGCACGCTAAGTGATGCTGTAAGAACAGCCCCAAATTCTCAGTGCCTTATAACAATGAAGCTTTGTCTCTCATGCTACATGTCCATAACAAGATGGCTAGGGACTCTATTTCATGGCATCCTCAGACCAGGACTCAAACTTACAGGGCACACACTATATGGGACATTGCCATTCTTCATGCAAAGAAGAGGGTTTGTGATAAACCATGCACTTGCTCTTAAAGCTTTTACCTGGAGTCACATGTCACATTTCATGGACCAGTGTGAGTCATGTTACCACATCTAATGTCAAGAGGGCAGGGATCTGCAGTCCCAAGTTGTTCCACCTTCCCAGCCTCCCTTGCAGCTAATGGTGATGCTGTGACAGTGTCTGGTCAAGGGAACTTAAGGAGGACTTCATTAGGGAAGGAATTCTGAATCAATTTTTGCTTTTCTATTAAGATACAGGTGTAACTGACACCCCCTCCCTATTCTTCCTGCCTTAAACTTGGATGCTCTGCTGAAGATGCCTGGCCATTTTACATAAGAATGATGACCCATACCATGAAGATAGGGGACCATCAGGATGAAATGAATTCTTAATGACCTGATTTTGCAGCTGAGCTAATACAAGCAACTACCTAATTCTGGATTTCTTGTATGTGGGGGGAAGAAATGAAACCAATTTTTTAAGCCTGTTACTTGGAACCAGAAGCATTTCTAGCTTACGTGGATGAGAGAGATGAACAGATACTGTGCTTATGTTGCAGGAAGAGGGACCCCTTCCAGGGCCCGAGAGTGGGCTCTTGTCTAACACCCGGAAATGAGTTGTCCAAGGAGACACACGTGCTGATAAAGCAAGAGACTTTATTGGGAAGGGCTGCCTGGGCGGAGAGCAGGAGGGTAAGGGAACCCAGGAGAACGGCTCTGCCACGTGGCTCACAATCTCGGGTTTTATGGTGATGGGGTTAGTTTACGGGTTGTCTTTGGCCAATCATTCTGACTCAGGGTCCTTGCTGGTGGTGCACACATCCCTCAGCCAAGATGGATTCCAGCGAGGAGGATTCTGGGAGGTTGGTAGGACATATGGACTGGCGTCTCCTTTCATCTCCTTTTGACCTTTCCCGAATTATTCCGGTTGGTGGTGGCTTGTTAATTCTGTGTTCCTTACCAGGATCTCCTGTTGTAAAATAACTCATGCAGATGGTTACTGTGGTGCCTGGCCAGGGTGGGCAGTTTCAGTCAGTGTTTCCTCTAATACTTACAGCCCAGAAACTCACCTTTCTCTGATACCTTCCTGAGACTGGACCAGCAATGCAGGAACCAAATGAGGTCCACCTTGCTTTGTGAGTGGGGGCTAGTAAAGCAGAGGAAAGAGACATCTTCCATCCTGTTCCTCTCTCCTAGCTCCCTGTACTTCCCTTTCTCCCTGGTACTTATTCTCCAATTGCACACTTTCTTTTCCTGGCTGCAGTTACCCTCCCATTATCCTTTCTCTTCTTCTTGAGCGTCTGAAAATCGTTGTGTCCATTTAAGGTGAAATTATCCTAGATATGATTGAATTAGGTCAATTTCTCAGAGATTTGAAAAACCGTAAGCTGCCTGTGAATGAAAAATGTTGCCTGCCATATCAACAAACGAAGGATGTTGCAGCCATCAAGTCACTACAGCCACCCCAATGGTGCACACTGAGGGGACTCAGGATGGGAAAGAACTGGATACTGGCCCTAGGTAGCTAAGGTGCAAATCAAAGGAATGATTTCAACGAGCCCAGACTCTTGCATCTTCCCATACATAGAAAAGCGGTAAATTCATTAACTTGAGATGTTTGGTTGGTTTTCTTTACTTAACGGTAATCTTTTAATGTTCTGACTACCTATTTTTTGTTTGTGTGTTTGTTTTTTGCAAAACTTCTATATTTCCTGAGTCCTCCCTTCCCTCTTCTGAGCAGCCCCTCAGAGCTATCTGAGAGGCTGCCTCCTGGGCTTAAATCCTCAGAAAGTCTGCCAAATAAAACAATTCTCAACTTTTAGGTTATGCATTTTCTTCAGTCGATGTGCTTAATATTTGATGCCTGCCTATGGAATTCTCCCCAGCTTTTTCCATAGTCTCAGAGATAGCTCTCAAGATATGTGGGACAATTAACACCAGTTGCCTTAGGAATTCCCAATTGGTGTGTTTGGACCTTGAAGTTCTTGCTTCCCTGTGGCCTGATTTATACAGAGTCCCAAGTCTTTTCAGACTCTAGAACTGGGAGCTCAGTGAAACCCAATTGCTAAATAAAGTCCTGTGAATAGAACACAAAGAAAGATGCAATATAAATGTTTGACTTTATGGCCATAATTTCTCCAAGTGGTCTCGCCCACTGTAGTTAAGGAGCTGCTCAGTGGTTAAACTTCAGGCACCTGATCATAGAATTTATTTCCAGAAGAGAATTAGTCTCTTGGAGTATCCTGCAATACCCACTGTTCTCAGTTTCTTATTCTTTGGCCCACCAGCCTACTGGGATAGGGCTTAGTCTAGGATTGTTCTTTGTTTTACTCATTTTGATCAAGGTGTTTCTTTATCATTGTTGCATGAATTGTTACAGATTTTGACTAGGCAGTGTTTTATTTCTCCTGTGCCCTGAGGTGTTTAAAGGTCTGTTATGCTTTTTCAAATAATACAATTGCAATCTTCAAATGAGAACTCATCCTGTTATTTTAAAACTTGTAACCTTTACAGGTTTTCAAAAGTAAATTGTGTGGAGCTTTTCTTACACTCAATTTCAAGAGCCAGTTGCTCATGAAAAAAGGACATAAAGATGCTTTGTAAGCTCTAAATAAGGGATTAGAAAAGCATGTGTTGTGGGTTCTGGTCATTTGTGTTCAGTTGGACAAGAGAGTGAGGACTCTTCTTTTCTTTTCTATTATGGTTTATTACAGGATATTGAATATAGTTCCCTGTGCTATACAGTAGGACCTTATTGTTTATCTATTTTATATATAGTACAATAGTTTCTATCTGCTAACATCAAACTCCTAATTATCCCTCCCCCATGCTTTTTTCCTTCTGGTGACCATAAGTTTGTTTTCTATGTTTGTGAGTCTGTTTCTGTTTCATAAATAAGTTCATTTGTGTCATATTTTAGATTCCATGTATAAGTGATATCATATGGTATTTGTCTTTCTGACTTACTTCACTCAGTATGATAATCTCTAGGTCCATCCATGTTGCTGCCAATGGCATTATTCTTTTTTATGGCTGAGTAGTATTCCATTGTGTGTGTGTGTATGTGTGCATGTGTGTGTGTGTGTGTGTGTGTATCACATCTTCTTTATCCATTAATCTGTCAAGGGATATTTAGGTTGCTTCCATGTCTTGCCTATTGTAAATAGTGCTGCTATGGACATTGGGGTGCATGTGTCTTTTCAAATTAGAGTTTTCATCTTTTCCAGATATATGCCCAGGAATGGGAATGCTGGATCATATGGCCACTATATTTTTAGGTTTTTTTTAAATTGAAGTACAGCTGATTTACAATGTTGTGTTAGTTTCTGCTGTACAACAAAGTGATTAAGTTATACATATATATATATATATATATATATATATTCTTTTTTACAGTCTTTTCCATTATGGTTTATCACAGGATGTGGAATATAGTTCCCTGTGCTATACAGTAGGACCTTGTTGTTTATCCTAGAGTGAGGACTTAAGAGTGCCCTGTATGGCTGCCTGTTGCAGTAGATGAATCATCTTGCATCATTTGTCCTCTTCTTGACTGACATCAAGGATACTGGGAGTCCTCAGTAGGTGTCCTGTTTTGACTCATTTTCGTATCTGAAGTCCAGAATGCCTAGCACACAATAGGCACTCAATAAATGCTCACTGGATGAATGAATGAGACAAAGAACCATAGGTTTTTGGAAACCTTACTTCTCACTTTTAAAATTCCCCATTTATGAATCTCTCATTAGGCTAGGAATTAAAAGACTTGGTTTCTGATTTTATCTCTACTGCTTACTATCTTTAACATGAGGTTCATAATATCTCATAAACTACTTTGAAGGCCCAAAAGAGGTAATAGTTTTAAACATTTAAGGATCTTATGATCTAGCACAGCATTGAGTCCTGAGCAGTGTATATAAGAAACTAAAGCCATCATTTCTGCCTTTGGGGAGATGCTAATCTAGTTGGGTATAACAAAGCAGAGAACCACACATGTAGAAGGAGGTGGTATGAGATGTGTGCCATGATCCTGGGATGTCTGGGGGTATTTTTGTTTGTCTGTTTTTGGTTTTTTCTGGAAATGTATTGAAGGAGGGAATGGAGCTGGATAACAAAAGAATGGCATGTCTGTGAAGCATTTAAGTGGGAATGAACCTATCTTCTAGAGGAGTGTTTTCCAAATCTGGCAGTATATTAGAATACATAGGGAAGCTTTAAAAAAATCATTGCATGGGCCACATCTCAAACCGATTATATCAGAATCTGTGGGGATGAGAGTTGGGAAACAGTACTTTTTTTTCTTAATACATCTTTATTGGAGTATATTTACTTTACATAGTTGTGTTAGTTTCTGCTGTATAACAAAGTAAATCAGCTATATGTATACATATATCTCCATATCCCCTCCCTCTTGCATCTCCCTCCCACCCTTCCTATCCCACCCCTCTAGGTGGACACAAAGCACTGAGCTGATCTCCCTGTGCTATGTGGCTGCTTCCCACTAGCTAGCTATTTTACATTTGGTAGTGTATATATGTCCATGCCACTCTCTCACTTCATCCCAGCCTCACTTCCCGTGCTGTGTCCTCAAGTCCATTCTCTACATCTGCGTCTTTATTCCTTCCCTGCCACTAGGTTCATCAGTACCAGTTTTCTAGATTCCATATATATGTGTTAGCATACGGTATTTGTTTTTCTCTTTCTGACTTACTTCACCCTGGATGACAGACTCTAGGTCTATCTACCTCGCTACAAATAACTCAATTTCATTCCGGAAATCAGTATTTTAAAAAAAATCTTCCCAGGTGATGCCAGTGTTTAGTCAGATTTGAGGATAAATGTTCCAAAGCTGTGCTCCTCAGACTCTAATCGCCTGGAGATTTCGTGAAAGTGCAGAATCTGATCCAGTAGGCGCAAGGTGGAGCCTGAGTTTCTGCCTTCCTAACAAGCTCTGAGATGATGCTGATGCTCCTTAAACAAGGACCACACTTTGAATAGCTATTTTCTAAAGCGTATATAAATAGATCACACTTCAGGTAGCAAAAGAAGGGACATGGAAGCAGCGTTTATTTAGTACCTGTGTGCCAGGAATCATGCTGGTATCTTTACGTATATTACCTCATTTAATCTTCTTTTCCCACATCTTTATTGGAGTATAATTGCTTTACAATGTTGTGTTAGTTTCTGCTGTACAACAAAGTGAATCAGCTATATGTATACATATATCCCCATATCCCCTCCCTCTTGAGACTCCCTCCTACCCTCCATATCCCACCCCTCTAGGTCGTCACAAAGCATTGAATTGATCTCCTTGTGCTATGCAGCAGCTTCCCACTAGCCATCCATTTACATTTGGTAGTGTATATATGCCAGTGCTACTCTCTCACTTCATCCCAGCTTCCCCTTGCCCTCAAGTCCGTTCTCTACATCTGCGTCTTTATTCCTGCCCTGCCACTATGTTCATCAGTACTGCTTTTTATATGTGTTAGCATACGGTATTTGTTTTTCTCCTTCTGACTTACTTCACTCTATAGAACAGACTCTGGCTCCATCCACCTCATTACAAATAGCTCAATTTCATTTCTTTTTATGGCTGAGTAATATTCCATTGTATATATGTGCCACATCTTCTTTATCCATTCATCTGTCGATGGACATTTAGGTTCCTTCCATGTCCTGGCTATTGTAAATAGTGCTGCAATGAACATTGTGGTACATGTGTCTTTTTGAATTATGGTTTTCTCAGGGTTTATGCCCAGAAGTGGGATTGCTTGGTCACATGGTAGTTCTATTGTTAGTTTCTTAGGGAACCTCCATACTGTTCTCCATAGTGGCTGTATCAATTTACATTCCCACCAACAGTGCAGGAGGGTTCCCTTTTCTCCACACCCTCTCCAGCATTTAGTTTCTAGATTTTTTGGTGATGGCCCTTCTCACTGGTGTGAGGTGATACCTCATTGTAGTTTTGATTTTCATTATTCTAATGATTAGTGGTGTTGAGCATCTTTTCATGTATTTGTTGCCCAGCTGTATGTCTTCTTTGGAGAAATGTGTATTTAGGTCATCTGCCCATTTTTGGATTGGGTTGTTTGTTTTTTTTGCTATTGAGCTGCATGAGCTGTTTATAAATTTTGGAGATTAATCCTTTGTCAGTTGCTTCATTTGCAAATATTTTCTCCCATTCTGAGGGTTGTCTTTTGGTCTTGTTTACAGTTTCCTTTGCTGTGCAAAACCTTTTGAATTTCATTAGGTCCCATTTGTTTATTTTTGTTTTTATTTCCATTTCTCTAGGAGGTGGGTCAAAAAGGATCTTGCTGTGATTTATGTCATAGAGTGTTCTGCCTATGTTTTCCTTTAAGAATTTGATAGTGTCTGGCCTTACATTTAGGTCTTTAATCCATTTTGAGTTTATTTTTGTGTATGGTGTCAGGGAGTGTTCTAATTTCATTCTTTTACATGTAGCTGTCCAATTTTCCCAGCACCACTTATTGAAGAGGCTGTCTTTTCTCCATTGTATATTCCTGCCTCCTTTATTAAAGATAGGGTGACCATACATGCGTGGGTTTATCTCTGGGCTTTCTGTCCTGTTCCATTGACCTATATTTTTGTTTTTGTGCCAGCACCATACTGTCTTGATAACTGTAGCTTTGTAGTGTAGTCTGAAGTCAGGGAGCCTGATTCCTCCAGCTCCGTTTTTCGTTCTCAAGATCAGCATCTTCTCATTTAATCTTAAAAACAGTCCCAGTAGAATGCTGGGCTTCCCTGGTGGCACAGTGGTTGAGAGTCCGCCTGCCGATGCAGGGGACACGGGTTCGTGCTCCGGTCCAGGAAGGTCCCACATGCCACGGAGCGGCTGGGCCCGTGAACCATGGCCGCTGAGCCTGCACGTCTGGAGCCTGTGCTCCGCAACGAGAGAGGCCACAACAGTGAGAGGCCCGCATACTACAAAAAAAAAAAAAAAAAACAGTTCCAGTAGAATGTTAATACTCCCAGTTTAGAACTGAAGAGACTGAAGTTGAGTGGGTAAATCATTGTTTAAGGTTGAACAACTAATTCATGATGGAACCTGTATTCAAAGAAAGGCATATCTGATATCAGAGCCCCCAGATCAGTGGAAATTGTTGGAAACCCTCATATGCTAGCGGAAGCGTTTCGACCTGAAATGATGGACAGTGTCTTTGCAGCAAACTCTTCATTGGCTCACTTAAGGAAAGTACCCATGTTGCCAAGCTTGATTTCACACTCTTGTCTCATGTAATATATCTAGGCAAGGAGAGAACATGGTATTGTGCATGCCTGTAGACTGGGGTTGTGTTCCCATGTTATGGTATCAAGGATACCCTGGAGAAGATAAAGTAGAATGTAAATAAATACTAATAGCAAAATAGTAGTGCTAGTGGAAGATGTCAAAAGTAAAACAGAAACATGTTTTTCCACTACTGAGATCAAAGGATTATTGATTCGGGAGGGAGAAATTGTGTTTTTTCAGTCATTTGACTCTAACTCCTTGATTCTTTCAAATATTTTTCCAAATGAAAATACCCCTTAAATGAAGCTAGCTCTGCTCCTCTGGTTTGTTTTTGGGGTATTTTTAAGTGATTTTTTTTTTCTCTTCTTCCAGGAAGCTGAAAAATGAACTCTTGGAAGCAAAACGTAGAAGTGGGAAGACTCAGCAAGAGACCAGCAGGGTCTGTCCTCACTGTCAGAGAAACCTGGGCTTGATATTCGACCGCGGAGACCCGTGCCAGGCCTGCTCACTCAGAGTGTGCAGCCAGTGCCGTGTCTCAGGCCTTGATGGCAGCTGGCGGTGCACCGTCTGTGCCAAAGTCGCGTGAGTTTCTTGCCTTTGTGTGGAAAGTCAGTTTTGATGACTGAAGGGTTTGGAGTGGGGAAAGCAGGAAGAAGAGTATTTAAAAGGTAGGGATGGAGAGTAGAACTAAAAGTGTAGCCCAGCCGCAGGCTCAGCACTGCCTTGGCAGGGTGTGGTGTGTGTGTGTGTGTGACAGAGAGAGAGAGAGGGAGGGCCAAACAGACAAAAATGGAACAATATGCTTATTTTTTAAAACTATAAAGCACAGTACAACTGGAAGCCTCACAGAACATGGTCTCTTGCTGCATCTGAAAACCACCCTCTGGCTTTCTTAGAGCCACACTTGGCTCCACATGGCTTCTCAGAAGGCACAGACAATTGCCCTTGAGACATTCTTAGACATTTGGGGTGACTGGCAAGATGAGTATGAAATATCCAGCCTGCTCTTCACATCAGCTGAAGTAGCCCCTGAATTTCCTCCCAACCTAGTTCTTGAGAAAGGGTGAAGGGAGACAGCTTTATCATTCGCCTCCATGTTTAGCCTGCGGGAATGTCATGGCTGTGGGTTTCACTCTGCCAGCCAGGGTGCAAATCAAGAGTCATTATTTTCTAAGTTCAGTTAAACTGGAGTCCAAGCACCATAAGGTCTCTACTACTCCTTGGGCGTGCCAAACTCCATCCTTTTAAGAAATCTGACCCTGGATCAACTGGTATGTTTTCTCCCTCCCAAGGTCCCTTCATCTCTTCTGCTCTGGATAGTACCTAATAATCTCATCTCAAGGCAACTCCATGTTGACCTCTCTTTCCTGCGGTTGAGGTCGGGGATCCTGGCATCACATCAGGTTTACCTGGTTTGGTTGGGTTTGGTTTATCTTTTATCCTCACTAACTCATTCTCTTATAGGAGTTAAGATGCTATCTTAGGAGGAAAAGTGAATAGTTTAGTAGTGAGAGTGAGTGACCTTCATTTCCAACTTCTCTGAATGAGGACGACTGTGTTCTATTGATGTCTCCTGTGTTCACTGATTGCATTATTTAACCAATGTTATTTCTCCTGTACTTTTTCATAAAATTGATCATAAATTGAGCAATTCATACTATGTTTCCACACTACGTTGAGATAAGCAGCTCTAAAGAAATGAACCATTTAAGTTATCTCATTACTTTCTTTGGATACATTACTTTGATTTACCTAAGCAACCATCTTCAGTTCTTTGTCTCGCATAGATTTCTCTTCATACTTGCCTCTTTGTCATTGGCAAACATCATTTACCAGATCTGGGGGAATGAGCACTGATGGAATCATTGACATAATGTGTTGCAACGTAGCTTTTGTTGATATTGGTATTCTTTTTCTAAACTGAGTTTAGTCATCTGCAAATCAAGATGCAGAAATAATCCTGGGTACCTTCCTGTTTTTCCCACGAAATCAAAGTATTTACTTTGGATATTTCTCCATATACATATACAGAAAAGTATCAATAATGCATTTTGCTTTCTACTTAAAAGAAACATGATACATCTGTGACTCATGTAAGTAATGCAAAAGTTGCTCTTTTAGACCCTGGACTCTTACTAGAAAATTTGTTTCTGTGTGGGATAATGCTTTCTCCAATTCTGCTTCCCTTTACTTGGCATTTCAGAGTTGGATATAAAGGTTCTTCCAGTATAGTCAAATAATGAGTTATAGAGGAAATAATTAATGGACAGAATTTCCTCAACTACAGTTTTGCTTGTATACAATTTTGCAGGAGCATTTGTCCCTCTCCACCCTTAGTGACCACTAGAGGACAACAAATCAAATTAACCAGAAGCAAATGAATAGAAAGAGGAAAACTTGGAAAGAGGCTAGCATCCTTTCTGTTTATGAATAAAAAACATGCACATGGCTTTTTTTAAAAACTAGAATTAACTTACACAAAAGGGCACAAATGACAAGTGTACAACAGGATTTATCAGTTTCAACATCACTGATATTTTGGACAATATGATTCTTTGTGGAGGAGGGAGGGGCTGTCCTGTGTACTGTAAGATGTTTAGCAGCATCCCTGGCCTCTACCCATTAGACGCCAGTAGCACTCTGCTCTTTTCCAGTGGTAACAATGAAAAGTTCCTCCAGACATTGCCAAATGTTCCCTGAAGAGCAAAAGTCACTTGGGGTTGAGAAGCAGTGGTGTACAGCTTTGCAAATTATCACAATTTCTGTGTAACTATCATTCAGGTGAAGAAATACAACATTACTAACACCCCAGAAACCTTTCTTCTTCCTCCTCACAAACACTAGTCCCTTCTTATTCCCCAGGTATAAATACTATCCTGCTAACACCATAGATTAACTTTGAGTTTTTATATTTTATTTAAATTGACTCATACAGGGTGTGTTTGTTTGTTTCTAAGTACTTTAGGTCAACAGCGTGTTTGTGAGACATCCATTTTTGTTGCATTTGGCAGTTGTCTACTTATTTTCACTGTTTTATAACTTATAGGTTGTTCCAGGTTATCCTCTCACTAGCAATGCCTGGAAGTTGATTACTTTATATTTTTACCAACCCTGTTTTTTGTTTTTCTATTTTCATAATTTTGTTGGGTGTGTAGTAGATTACTTTGCATTTTTCTTTATTACTATTGAGAATGAAGATATTTTCATATGTTTATTGACCATTTGAACGTCCTTTTTTGTGCAGTACTAGTTCAGGTCTCTTTTTTTCTATTAGATTGTCAGTCTTTTATTGACTAGTGTGAAGGAGTTTTTATATATCCTGCATACAAACAGTGTTGGTTCCTTGTGTTGGAGATATTTTTTCCCAACTTCTGATTTGCCTTTTTGTTCTCTTACTGGTGCCTTTGATTAACAGAAATCTCTAAGTTTTCGTAACTCAATTTGTTCATCTTTTCCTATATGAGATTAGTGGGATTTTTTTCTGTGTTCTGTTTAAAAAAAAAAAAAAAAAAACTTTTTCTAACTCCCAAATGATGAAAATATTCTCCCATGTGATCTTCTGTAATTGTTACTGTTTTAGCTTTTATCTTTACACTTACAAAAATCAGTTCCAACTAGACTGTATATGCTGTTAGTTAGGGATTCATTTTCATATTTTAATATGGTTATCTACTTGACCCAGCACCATTCACTGAAGATTATTTTTTCACTGCTGTACAGTGTTAACCTTCACAAATCAAGTATCATTTCTGAACACTCTATTATGCCTAACATTGTGCTGATGACACATTATTTTCATTATTGTACCTTTATAATAAAATTTTATATCCAGTAGACTTCCTACTTTTTTGTTTTTGTTCAAAACGCCCTGAGTATTATTGGCCTCTGGTATTTTCAAATATGTTTTAGAATCAGCTTTCCAGAAAACAAGTCCTACTGGCATTTTTAGAGGGACTGCATTACATCAGTAGATACTTCTGGAGAGAATTGATATCTTTCAGTATTTAGTCTCTCAATCGACAAACACTATGTGCCCCTTCATTTATTTGTCTTTAATTTCTCTCAATAATATTTTATAGTTTTCCTGGTCTTATACATTATTATATTTATTCCAAGTATTTGATTTTTATGTTATTGTAAATAGTATGCTTTTAAATTTTTTGTTTTCTAATTGTTGATATGTAGAAATATGAATTGATTTGGGTAGTCTCATCTGTATCCAGAGATCTTGTTAAATTCACTTCTTAATTGTAACAGTTTCTGTGGTGCCTTTCAGATTTTATTTCTGCACAATTGTACTATCTTTTCTAATACTTATATCTTTTTTTCTTGCCATATTGTATATTTTCAGTTTTATTGGTTTCTTCCTTGCTCTTTCTTTTCTTTTACTTTCTTTGAATTTAATTTATTTTTGATTAACAATTTTTTGATTCAGATATTTAGATACTTGATTTTCCAGCCTTTGCTCTTTTATGACATATACATTTAAGGTTATGAATTTCCCTGTTTTCACTGCTTTATTTAGCTGCATCCCACACATATCAATTATTTTTATGATATTCATTTTATTCTTTCTATTTGCTAATTTCCATCATCATCTTTTTCTTTAACTATGAATTATTTATGATTGTCTTTCTTAATTTATAATTTCCTAGAGATTTTCTGTATCCCTTTTTGATACTGAATTCTAGCTTAATTCCACTGTGGTCAGAGAACATACTCTGTGTGGTTTCAGTATTTGAAATTTGGCCCAGAATATGGTCAGTTTTGTTAAATATTTCCTGATTCCTTGAAAGAAAATGAATTCTGCAGGATTGATTTGAGTATCCTAGTTATGTCTTTTAATGATGTTTGTTAATTGTGTTGTCCAAATCTTCCATATCCCTACTGATTTTTTTATCTACACAGTCTGTCTGATATTGAGAGAAATATATACTAACCTCTCTCAATAATGATTGTGGATTTTCTATTTTTCCTTTTAGTTTGATAATATTTGCTTTATATATGTTGAAGTTAGAGTCTTGAGTGCTTAAATATTTAGAATTATGAGATTTTACACATGTACAGAAACCTTTATAATTATGAAAAATCTTTCCTTATCTCTAGTTATGATTTTTTCCTTGAAGTTTACTTTGCAATTAGTATGGCTGCAATAGCTTTCTTTGGCTAGTGTATGTTTGGTAAATCCTCTTTATTCTTTACTTTCAACCTCTCTGTTTCCTTATGTTTAAGGTGTGTCTCTTGTAAGCAGCATATAATTGCATGCACATGTTTTAAATCTAGTCTGACAGTTGTCATTTAATTAGTATATATGTTCCATTTGTAGTAATGAAATAACTCACATATTTTACTTAAAATCTGCCTCTCATTTACTCGTTCTCTCTTTGTCCCATCTATTCTGTTCTTTTATCTCTACTTATTTGCCTTCATTTAGGTTGTCTAAGTATTTTTCTATTTATCTCCTAATATCTATACATTATTTATCACTCATCTAAAGATTACTCTAGAGATTACAACATACATTCTTTTTTTGTTTTTTTTGTTTTTGCGGTACACGGGCCTCTCACTGCTGCGGCCCCTCCCGCCGCGGAGCACAGGCAGGCTCCAGACGCGCAGGCCCAGCGGCCATGGGTCACAGGCCCAGCCGCTCCGCGGCATGCGGTATCCTCCCGCACCGGGGCACGAACCCGCGTCCCCCGCATCGGCAGGCAGACTCCCAACCACTGCGCCACCAGGGAAGCCCCAACATACATTCTTGACTTGTTAAAATCTAATATTAATTAGTACTTTTAGTACTTCCAAGACAATACCAGGACCTTAAGACTCTTTAATTCCCTTTACTCCCCTCCTAGTGCTATTGTATAGTTTAAATATCTGTATGTCTATCTATATCTATGCACACACATATACACACATATGTATTTATACTTATAGATATATATAGCTTGTCCTAGTTCATTCAGGCAGCTGTAACAGAACACCATAGACTGGGTGGCTTTTAAACAGCAGCCATTTACTTTTCGTAGTCCTGGAGACTGGGAAGTCTAAGATCAGGGTTCTTGAAGATTTGTTGTCTGGTGAGGGTCTGCTTTCTGGTTCATAGCTATAGTCTTACTGTGTCCTCACATGGCAGAAAGGGCAAGGGAGCTCTCTGGGGTCTCTTTTATAAGGGGAGCAATCACCTCCCAAAGGCTCCACCTCCAAATACCATCACATTGGGAGTTATGTTTCAACATGAATTGTGGGGGGGATACATTCAGTCTATAACATACTTAATCCCACAAGATATTATTATTTTGTAGTCAATATTCACTTAAATTTACTACATAGTTACCCTTCTTGTTGCTCTATATTCTTTATTACTACATCTCTGTGTTTCTATCTGGAATAATTTTCCCTCTGCCTAAAGGGTAACCTTTAGCATTTCCTTTAGTGTAAGTTCTCCTAGTGATAAATACTCTCAAGTTTTGTTTTTCTTAGCATGGCTTTATTTCACTCAGTTCCAAACATGTTTTTGCCAGCTTATTCAATTCTTGGTTAAAAGTTGTTAACTTTCAGTAATTTGAAGATATTATTCCGTCGGTTTCTGGTTTCCAGTGTTTCTGTTAAAAAATCAGATGTCAATATACTGTTGCTCCTTTGAAGGTAATGATATTTTTCTTCAATTACTTTTAATATTTTCCCCTTTTCCATTGGATCTTTAACAGTTACTATACCGTACCTAGGTGTGATTTTCTTTGTATTTATCCATCTTGGAGCCTTAGTCCCTGAGAGAGCGGATCTGTTTTTGGATCACATTTATTCCTAGGGAAGAGTCCTACAAGATCTCAAAATATACCTATTAGATAAGATAGATGATTGATTTTATATATTATAAATAGTGGAAATAAGAACACTAAGAGGATAGAATGTGTGTTAGTAGAGTTGGATTGAATAAGTATCAAAGTTTGTCTGTTTGTTTTTTCCACCCAGCTCTTTTCCCACCAAACTCTGCCAAGGTGTGGTTTGCCATTTCAGGGCAGTGAAGAAAGGAAATGGGATTTTAACAAATGACTGACCTTCCAATTGCAGGGTCTGAGGACTTAAGGAATTTCTCAATAACTATTTCCTCAATTCTTTAAAAGTATTATTTTATTTGATCCCTAGTATTTAATCATTTCCATTTTTTATTCCATTACTGTTTACCTCTTCCCTACACCCTGGACCCTCATTTGCTCAGACAACAGTAACTAGGGACTGTGACTCATGGGCGTTTCAGTCAATCAGGGGTTGCCTCAAGCTGCTGTATGGGGAGAGTAATTTTGTCTTTAATTTCTAAATGCCAGTTGTAATTACTGAAACATTCTTTTCAATACAAGACCCAAGGGGCTTGTGTATCCATGCATTGCTAATTGAAAGTTTTGCCATCAACTCATCTGCTAGTCAGTATGGATGGTAACTGCGGGTCTAATTCACACAAAATTTCCCCTAAATCTTCTCAGATCAACATTAAGTTATATGTAGAGAGAGAAACTTTTAATGTGTTAAGTCAATGGAATTTGCAAGTTGTTTGTTATGGAAGTTAGCCTACCCAAACTAACATAACCCCTTCCTGTGTTTTTTCCCCTTAATATTTATATGCTATATACTTTACTTATCTTGTTTATTATCTTTCTTCCTCCACTAGGATATAAGCTTCATAACCATGAGGGCAGGGTTTTTAATCTATAATGTTCAATGAAGTAGTTCTAGTGCCTAAAAGAATCCCTATGGCAGGTACTCAATGAATATTTGTTAAATGATTAGATGGATGGATGAATAAGCAAATGAATGGATAAATGAATGAATGAATAAATGGCAGGGTCCCACTTAAAGCATGTCAGGCTTAAGCAAGTTATGGAACAAATGTGGTTTTCTTCTGTCAGGAGAATGGAATTAAAATACACACACGTACACACACACACACACGAGAGATGTGCCAAATACATTTGCCCTCTGAACAGAGTAAATTTCTAGCTGTCACTGAAAGATATAAGACAAGTTGTTGTCAGAAGGGTGTTAGAATAAATAATAACAAATTGAAGGTTCTGTGTCCTCCTTAGGAGGTGTTAATGCATCAATACAGAACTTCTGAATCACTTGTACTTCTTTTATTGGTATAACAATAACTTAATAAACCCAACTATCCACTTATCCAATTGATCTATCCTTTGACCCATCCATCCATCCTTCCTACAACATTTATTGATAACCTGTTGGTATACTAGGGGATAAGGATACAAAGATGAATAAAAAGTGTCATACATATCAAGACACTCTACATGTACTGTTTAGACAATAATAAAAAGAATATCTGTGTATTCACCACCCAGTTTAAGAATGAGAGCATTCATGTTTTGCATTTTTATTCCCTTGCTTTACTTTATGGTTTTACTGTCTACTTGGATATATCCCTAAGTAATATATTTTCTAATTTTTCATTTTTGAATTCTATAGAAATTGAAATCATACTGTGTGTATTTTTTTTAAACATCTTTATTGGAGTATAATTGCTCTACAGTAGTGTGTTAGTTTCTGCTTTATAACAAAGTGAATCAGTTATACATATACATATATCCCCATATCTCCTCCCTCTTGCATCTCCCACCCTCCCTATCCCACCCCTCTAGGTGGACACAAAGCACTGAGCTGATCTCCCTGTGCTATGCTGCTTCCCCCTAGCTATCTGTTTTACGTTTGGTAGTGTGTATATGTCCATGCCACTCTCTCACTTTGTCACAGCTTACCCTTCCCCCTCCCTATATCCTCAAGTCCATTCTCTAGTAGATCTGTGTCTTTATTCTCGTCTTGCCCCTAGGTTCTTAATGACCTTTTTAAAAAATTTTTAGATTCCATATATGTGTGTTAGCATACGGTATTTGTTTTTCTCTTTCTGACTTACTTCACTCTGTATGACAGACTCTAGGTCCATCCACCTCACTACAAATAACTCAATTTCATTTCTTTTTATGGCTGAGTAATATTCCATTGTATATATGTGCCACATCTTCTTTATCCATTCATCCGATGATGGACACTTAGGTTGCTTCCATCTCCTGGCTATTGTAAATAGAGCTGCAATGAACATTTTGGTACATGACTTTTTGAATTATGGTTTTCTCAGGGTATATGCCCAGTAGTGGGATTGCTGGGTCGTATGGTAGTTCTATTTGTAGTTTTTTAAGGAATCTCCATACTGTTCTCCATAGTGGCTGTATCAATTTACATTCCCACCAGCAGTGCAAGAGCGTTCCCTTTTCTCCACACCCTCTGTAGCATTTATTGTTTGTAGATTTTTTGATGATGGCCATTCTGACCGGTGTGAGATGATATCTCATTGTAGCTTTGATTTGCATTTCTCTAATGATTAATGATGCTGAGCATTCTTTCATGTGTTTGTTGGCCATTTGTATGTCTTCTTTGGAGAAATGTCTGTTCAGGTCTTCTGCCCATTTTTGGATTGGGTTGTTTGTTTTTTTTTGTTATTGAGCTGCATGAGCTGCTTGTATATTTTGGAGATTAATCCTTTGTCAGTTGTTTCATTTGCAAATATTTTCTCCCATTCTGAGGGTTGTCTTTTGGCCTTGTTTATGGTTTCCTTTGCTGTGCAAAAGCTTTGTGACTCTTTTGACTCAACATTTTTTGGTGAAATCTGTCCATGTTTATGTGAATACCATTCCGTTCATCTTCACTGTTGTATCATTCTATAATGTATCTGTTTTCTTGTTGATGGAGATTTTTGTTGTTTTAGTTTATAATGTTACAAAAAATTGCTGCTATGACATTCTTGTACATATGGCCTAACAAACATGTACAAGAGTTTCCTTGGGTAAAATTTTTAAAACTGTGAGTTATGACCTATTGGCGGGTCATGCCAGCATTTAAGAAAAAAAGGAAACAAAATGTCAGTATACATAAAATTATATGTATGTAAGTATATATATACTTGTGTGTGTGTGTGTAGTTATTTTCTGGATTGTGGTATAAAACATACTTTTTTCTTTCCAATTCCCCTTTCCCCCATCCCCCGCCTCCGATAACCACAAATCTGTTCTCTTTTCCTATGTGTTTGGGGTTTTTTTTGAAGTGTAATTGACCTCCAACACTGTGTTAGTTCCTGGTGCACAACAAGTCTAGTTTACATCTGTCACCATACGAAGATATTACATTATTATTGACTATATTCCCCATGCTGTACATTTCATCCCCTTGAGTCATTTATTTTGTAGTTGGAAGTTTGTACCCTCACCTATTTCACTTATCCCCTCGCCCCCCTCCCCTCTGGCAACCAGCTGTATTTCTTACTGTGACCTCTGCCAAAAATGTTTGAGAAGACTCCCGTAAGGAGTGCACCTAGGAATGAAACTGAAGGGCAAATGGTATGAGCATTTTCAGCCTTATAAGATGATAAGTTGTTTTTCATAATCGTTGTACCAATTTAAACTCCACGAACATTGTATAAAAGTTTCCTCTACCATCTTACCAACTCTTGGCATCATGAAAAATTTTAATTGTTGTCCAACTGGTAGATATAAATGGATATCTTATTATTATTTTAATTTGAATTTTTCTGATTACTAATGAGGTTGAGCATCTTTTCATAGGTTTACTGGCTGTTTTGGATTCCTCTTCTGTGATATGACTATTTATATATTGCCAAATTTTCTATTAGGCTGTTAGTCTTTACTGATTTGAAGGTGTTTTTTTATGACCCCGTTCATCTCTAGAAATGCTTTTGCCTTAAGGTCTATTTTGTCTGCTCTTCATACAACGATATCAAGTTTCTTTTGGTTAATATTTACATGGTATATATTTTTTTACCATTTGCCTTTCAACCTTTCTGTGTCCATATGCTTAAGATGACACTCTATATAGTGTATCTGCTATTTTAAATTATATGTTATATGTATTTAAATATTTGCTATACATATATGCTGTATATATAATGTGCTATATATACATATACATGCTATGCATATATGATATATAATTGCTAAAGTTTAATTTGACAATATTTTTTCTTAAACTATAGAGTTTAGTCTACTTATATTCATTGTAATTGCAATATTTACATTTGTATTGTGATTACTGTAATATTTGCTTTTATTTATATTTATGGATTGAAATACTATATTTTTCTCATTCCATTTTATCCTCTCTACTAGTGTAGATATTATATGAATTTTTATTTTTAGTGGTAACCCTGGAAATCACAATATTCATATTTAATTTTATAAATCATTAGTTATAGCCTTCTTCTAATCAGTAAAAGGAACTTGGTATTCTTAAACTCCAAATATCATCAGCCTGGCTTGTATATACTTTTTTCCTATGTTTTAGACATACCTTATTTTCATTTCAACAATTTAGATATTATCATTTTTGTTTTACATCAACATTTGTTTAGATTTATCCATGTGTTTTACCAATTTCACTTTTCACCATTCCTTTTTATATCTCAGATCTACTTTAATTAACTCTTCTTGAAGTACAGTCTTTAGAAGTTCCTTTAGTGAAACTCTATTGATGGTAAATTATCTCACTTTTTATTTTACTGAAAATTTCTTTGTTTTACTCTTATTTGTAAACAGTGTTTTCTCTGGATATACAATTCTAGATGGATAGTTATTTCTCTCAGAACTTTTTAGATATCATTTCAGTGGCTTCTGGATTTCATTATTTCTACTGAAAGTCAACTGTCATCCTAATCATCATTCCTCTGTATGTAATCTGTTTTTTTCCCCCTCTCTAGCTGTGTTTAAGATGTTCTCTTTATCTGTAGTGTTCTACACTTTCACCATAATATGCCTAGGGGTTTCTTTTTACTTTTCCTGTTGGAAGGAAAGAAAGGAATAAATATATACCATCATCTCCATAAGGCCAGGATCCTTGTCTTTTTCACATCTGTACTCTTAGCCTTAACACAGGGCTTAACACATGTAGGAATGCAATACATATTTGATGTGTAATGTATAAATTTATAAATAATTCTAGTTTCCTTATGAATAATAAGAAGGAAACTCATCTTATTTCAGCATATCTAATAAGCGTGTCTTATCTCTGATGTCTCTGGTCCCTAGTAGAAGATAAAGGAAGAAAATGAGTCTTTTGGTCACTGTTCTTCTTTTTTAGGATAAGATTACCTATTTTTCCCCTGTAAATCTAAGGAAAAGTTAACTTGACTTTACATTTAAATAAGCTTCCAAGTGAAAGTTTGAAGTCCCAAGAGTTTAATGTTAAAATTAGGGCCTAGCAAATTCTGAATACTCAGTAATCATTTATCACAAATAATGAGTGTAACTCAATTTCAGTCAAACTCACTCTTTAGAGTATGACCTATAGGAAACACATCGTCTATTCTGAGCCTTGTATTTCTGAAATATTAGATTGATGTGGCAGAGAAGAATATAACTTTTATAGTGGGTGTCATGTTTATTTTCTTTCCTCTTTTACCCCTCCTTTATTCCTATCACTCTGCCCCCAACACAGAGACACACTTGCAGGCACGTGTATATGCACACACGCACACACACACACAATCATAGCCCATCATATGAAATGCTACATGTTATTCCTTGGCTTCTGTACGTTTTCACCCTTACTCAAAGCCTTGTCATACCTGACAGCTGCAAGTTTTTTACTGACAATTTTGCCAAATATAAAGGTCTTTTGGTATAAATCCTGTTTTTGTCATAATACTGTATAACTTTGGACAAGTTATTTAACCTCTGTGAGCTTTGATTTCCTTATCTGCAAATTGAGAATAACATAGCTACTTTATGGCTTATAGTGAGGATTCTAGGTGTCATGTATAAAGTGGCTAACGTGACTTGGTGCATGGTACACACTGACTCAGTATTAGTTCCCTGTTCTTCAGCTAAGCCTTCCATCTACTTCCAGGGCTTGAGAAGGTGGCAAAGGCATAATCCCAAGAGATTGTTCTGATGTTGCAGAGTTCTGAAATGACAAATGACTCAAGTCCATATCTGAGTCAAGCAAATATAAGGATTATAGTTATTGTTCTTATAAGGATAGCAAGAAGTAATGACTAACAACTCTGGGAAGATCTTATTTGTGTTAGGTGTTGGCAGCTCTAGGCATATATGGTAAAGATGATATGGAGGCCCATTTCCTGGGGCATGTAGACCTGGTGTGGCCCTCTTTCCCCTGTCACACATGAAACGGCCATCGATGTGCCATCCACCTCACCCTATATCTCAAGAACATACCAAAAAACAAAGACAAAAAAACCAACTAAAACAAACAGAAAATACGAGCTGAGGCTTTGGCATGCCTCTCTTAGGTGGTTCTCTATCGCTGATCTGTATTATTCCCCTTGCTCTTGTTTCTTTTTGTGTCAATTCTTTGTTCTATTGCAGAGGTTGGCAAACTTTTTAAAAAATAAAATGCCAGACAGTAAGTATTTTAGACTTTGTGGGCACTGTGGTCTCTGCTGTAACTCCCCAAGTTTGCAGTTGTAGCAGAAAAGCAGCCAGAGACAATACATAAACAAATGAGCATGGCTGTGTTCCAATAAAACTTTATTAATAGACACTGAATTTTGAGTATAATTCATATTAATTTTCACATGTCATGAAATATTCTGCTTTTTATTTTCCCCAACGATTTAAATTGTAAAAACCATCTCTAGCTCGTAGGCTGTACAAAACAGGTAGTGAAGTGAATTTGGCCCACAAGCCATAGTTTGCCTACCTCTGCCTTGTTGTTCCTCTGAATTTTTCATAGGTATCTTCTTAGAACCTGTGCAATTATTTCCTGAGTTGAATACTAAAACAAATAGGTTTTTATGTTTAATGATTCTATTAGTTTTCTGTGGCCACCATCACAAATTGCCACAATTTAGCAGCTTAGAATAATGTAAATATATGATCTTGATGCTGAAAAGTTGGCCTCTGTGCACCAGTGCCGAATTGAATCTTGGAGACAGAGTTTTGGGTGAAGTAGAAAAGGATAGCTTTATTGCTTTACCAGGAAAAGGGGGACACAGCAGGCTCGTGCCCCTGAAGAACTGTTGTCCCAACCTGAGAGGATTTGGTGAGGAGGTTTATAGCAGTGGTTCAAGGACGGGGTTGCTGTTAAGATTAGGGTGTGTGCAGGGCCTGCACTCCTTAAATCTGGCCTCAGATAGTCTCTTGATGAGCTTCTCTGGTTCCTTTAATCTGGCCTCAGGTGGTCTTCTCTGGAATGAACAATGTTAACATCTTCCATTTGGTGGGGGTTTTAGTTCTGTAAAGAGCTCAAAGATGCTGTTATGTGTATCCCTTGAGGGAGCACCAGGACCCTGCCCCAAGGCTGCACTATTGTTTCTTGACTGTTCCTCCCTTGTCTCTGCATCTCCTCCCTCCTCTGATTAGCAACTGTTCGAATCTGCCCTTTGGAACTCAGGGAAGGTCACAGAGGCTGGAGTCTGCTCCCTACAAACAAGAAACGACAGAAAGGCTTCCATGCCCAGGAGCCCCACAGGGTCCTGCTCTGTTTCAGTCTCACAGTTCTGTAGCTCAGAAGTCTAGTTTGGCTTGGCTTGTTTCTCTACTCTCGGTTCACTAGGCTGAAATCAAGGTGTCTACTGGCTGAGCTCCTATCAGGAGGCTCTGGGAAGATTCCACTTCCAAGCTCATTTTGGTGGGCAGATTCTGATTCCTTGTGGCTGTAGGAACAAGGCTTCTGTTTCCCCACTGGCTGTTAGCTAAGAGCCAGCCTTTGCTCCGAGAGGCCTCTCTCTCTGATCCTTGCATATGGACCTCTGCATCTCAGAGCCCTCTTCTCACGTTTGGAATCTGACTTCCCATTCTGCAGCATCTCAGTATCCAACTTCCTCTTCTAATTCCTCTGTTTTTAAGGGCTCAGTGATTACAGTGGGCCCACCCAGATAATCCAGGACAAGCTCCCTATTTTAAGGTCAGCTGATAGGTAACTTCAGTTCCCTCTGCAATGTTCAATCACAGCAGTACCTAGATTAGCATTTGATTGAATAATTAAGGGACAGGAATCTAGAGGCAACATCTTTAGAATTTAGAATTGAACAATTACCATGTAGATTTCCAATGTAAGTACTGATGTATGAGTCTAGATCACTTAAGATGTATCCAGAAATAATTTAACCCATTCAAGTATTCAGTTTGGGTGTATTTTATACAGTTTTGGAACTAATCCAATAATCCTTGCTTCTCAATAGATGATCTAGCCACTTGAGAGGAAATTTGAGATGTACATGCTGTGGTCATTCAATGAATAATTTGCTCCAAGGATGACATTTTCACTTTTTTCCCAGTAGTAGAACTGGGTTTCATAGATAACTTACGTTTGTTTCCTACATTCAGTAGTATTTCAGGATAATTGCTGTGGAGAACAAATTGACATATTTTTCTGGAGTGATTTTTTTTTATATATTTAAGATCCAATTGTTAATTTCTAAGTCCAACCAGGTACTGAATCTCATGGATATAATACTCTAGGGCTGGAAATCTCTATTTGCCTCTTAGCTGCTTTGCTTCAGCCACCATGTCAGACTTGTCACCGATCTTGCTGATTTTCATCCTCACTTGTTACCTGAAAACTGGGTTTGCCTCTTGGTGGGTGTTGAACCAATAGACACAACCAAGCCAAAGATCGGGAGAAGAAGGAAGTATTTATTATTACTTGCAGCAAGTAAGGAGAACACCAGGGATCGTTCTCAAAAGAGTGTCTCCCCAACAGCAAAACTGGGGAAGCTTTAAGCTAAGGGTACATGCATATTCATGAGGGGGCTTCAGCATAGAATTGGGGCAAGTTGACAGAGTCCAAGCTTCAGTTGATTGAAGTCAGGAGGGTCAACATTATCATTCCATCCTCCGCCTGGGTGGGGGCCTTAGTTCCTGCAGAACTGAAAGATAGTATGTGTATTCCTTGAGGAACCAGGACCCTGCCCCAAGGCTGCACTATTGTTTCTTGACTGCTCCTCCCTAGTTTCTGCATTCCTTCCCTTAAGATCGTTAATTACTGAGACCTGTTCCAGGGCAAGTATTTTAGCCAGGCTCAGATCACAAAATGGCTTAGGCCAAAATGGGTTCTATGTCAAGAAAGCCATTCCTGGTTCTCTTTCTCCAGGGACCCCCTAACC
This sequence comes from Hyperoodon ampullatus, assembly GCF_949752795.1. Classification (NCBI taxonomy): domain Eukaryota; kingdom Metazoa; phylum Chordata; class Mammalia; order Artiodactyla; family Ziphiidae; genus Hyperoodon; species Hyperoodon ampullatus. The sequence goes on from NC_136913.1 coordinate 35,164,279, forward strand.
TATCTGCTTCATAGTGGCCCAAGTATCTTTATCTTTCTTTTCACTTCTTGCCCCTATGATACCCTGATTCACATCTTCATCATTTCCTATCCTATCTGTTGCAATAACTTCTTCATTGGCCTTCCTGCTTCTGGTTTCTCCCCCTTACAATGCTCCAGAGATTCTTTGATTCAACCTGAAATTTAGAAAAACTGCCAGAGTTCCCTAGTGCCTCCAAAATGGCATTCCAACTCCTTAGCTTGACATTCAGAGATTCCCATTATGTGACCCAATCCTACCTTTCAACCTCATCATTTTCCATTACAGTCCTCCATAGAGGTGTTGGGACAAGTAGTAAGTGAACATGGGCCATGTTCTGAGAATGGTAAATAGGTCTGTGTAACTGGGGTAAAGGGTTTGTGTAACCATTGCAGATGGATGTGATTATTCAAAGGTCCTTCTTTTCCACATTCAACGTTCAATTGATTGTGAAACCCAGACAGGTCCTTCTATCACCTACATTTTTAATTTGTCTCCTCCTCTCTATTAGTCTTGCCATTGCCCTAGCTCGGGTTTTGCCATCTCTCTCCTGGACTGTTGCCATGGCCAACCTGTCTCTTTGTCCCATTCTCTCTTTACTCTAACTCAGTCATTATATTACATCAAGGTATCGTGCTAAAACAGAGTCTGATTGGGACATCCTTGCTGGTCCAGTGGTTAAGACTCCGTGCTTCCACTGCAGGGGGCACAGGTTCTATCCCTGGTCAGGGAACTAAGATCCTGCATGCTGTGCATCATGGCCAAAAAAAAAGAAAGAAAGAAAGAAAGAAAGAAAACAGAGTCTGATCATGGCCCCTTTATAATTCAAAACCTTCATTTGTTGCCCACTGTTGTCATTAAAGATTATTTGCCCACTGATGCAGTGGTTAAGAATTTGAACTATAGCATAAAAAAGAATGAAATAGTGCCATTTGCAGCAACATGGATGGATCTAGAGATTATCATACTAAGTGAAGTAAGCCAGACAAAGACAAATATCATATGATATCACTTATATGTGGAATCTAAAATATGACACAGATGAACTTATTTACAAAACAGAAACAGACTCACAGACATAGAGAACAGACTTGTGGTTGCCAAGGGAGGGGGGAGGGATGGGTTGGGAGTTTGGGATTAGCAGATGCAAACTGTTATAAATAGAATGGATAAACAAGGTCCTACTGTGTAGCACAGGGAACTATATTCAATACCCTGTGATAAGCCACAATGGAAAAGAATATGAGAAAGAATGTATATACATGTATAACTGAATCACTTTACTGTATAGCAGAAATTAACACAATTTTATAAATCAACTATACTTGGATAAAATAAATGTAAAAAAAAACCAAAAAAGAACTTGAGTTATAGGCCAGACTGCTTGGGATGGGATCCTGGCTTTACGTGTGAGACACATCATTTTATTGCTCTAAGTCTCAGTTTCCTCATCTATAAAATGGGGATAATAATGTTTACAGAGGGTTGTTATGTGGATAAAAATATACTGAGTATGAAGAGCAATTAGCAGATACCTGGTACATAGTACGTATGCAACTAACAGTGGCCATTATAATCACCATAAAATACTCCAAAGATTGAGATAGACTCTATAAATAACTGGCTATATTTTACTTAATTAAGGATTTTTGAGAGTTTATTTGGCTAAAGAATTGAATTTCAATGCTCTCCTCTTGTCTTTTGAGTAGGCAGCTAAGGATTGTAACTGGTGAATGGTTCTTTGAAGAAAAGGCAAAGCGTTTCAAGCACGTCAGTGTTCTGGGCACTGATGTTGTCCGACAGTCCATCTTAAGAAGTCCAGGTAACTAAAGCAAAACTGTTTTAATCTTCATTTTGGCAGGCTAAATAACTTCCCTGTATTATGTAGCAAATGTGAACAGTTGAATTTCCTGAATCCCTTGGGTCATTTCAAAACTGAGTGGCATGAAATCTAAATCTGCAATTCATACAAGGGAAGAGGAAGTCGGTAGAAAATAAAATCCACAGTGATTTTTCACATATGTGATACACTGAGATTTTCAGGGGAGGCATTTATCTTCATCACAGACGGGTCTTTTCCTGAATGCACTTCCAATATTTTACTGAACATTTAAGAAAGTAACATAAAACAGATGAGTTACATGATTCACATTGTGAAAGCAATCCTTGGTTTTTCAACAGGATGTATTTCAGATTTCATTTAAACGTTACTTTTTCTCATCCAGTGATTCTCAACCAGGGGCTGATATTTTGTACTGTGCCCCCCTCCATCAAGCTAGGGGAGCATTAAGATATGCAAGGGGGCATTTTTGGTTGTCCCAATGACTATGGGGGAATTAATGGCATTTAGAGATGCTGCATGGCCTGAAATTGCACAAGACGGTTTCACTCAATGAATAATTATACTGTCACCAAATGCAAATAACACCCCACCTTGAGAACATTGCTCTGTGCATTCAGACTACAATTTAATTGGTTAAATATTGAGTGAACCTGTGTTTAGGATCATGTTTCTCAGGTATGCTGTAGTAAAGGTGGAGCAGGTGTCTTTTGGTCTGTTCCTAGGGTATCTCCCCTTTCAGAGAGACTGGAGACAAATGCCCTTATTTTTAAGTCTGGCGGGTAGGGCTGGGAGGCTTGGACCTGATTCCAGTGCCACTTCTGGGTGTCACAGTAGCAAGGAAGGGCTTTCCCAGGTGGGTAACATCAGGTCTGATGCCACAGAGGGACAGAGTGGAGTTAGAAGTAAGCAGTTAGCTCTGGCTGCTTCCTCCGCTCAAACCTCAGCACCTTCCAGAGTGTGGACTGTCTCTCAGGTCACGAGGTGTGTACACAGGTGTTGGCCCTCCCAGGAAGTCTGGCTTATGTGCTCAGAAATTAGGGTATCGTTTCTAGAATCCCATGCTAGAATTCAGTCTCTAGGGATTTGGAGTTCTCATGAACCAGGCTCCTCTTCCCTAAAAATATTTGCAGAGGGATCATGTATAGTTGCTCCATTGCAGTCACCCCTAGAAAGCTGATCTCCGCAGAACTCCCACAGTTGAGTCCCAATCTTAGTCCTCATTTAACTGTGGAACACTCAACAGATTAGAAATAAGTGTGTGACCGGGAAACATGGATGGGAACATCACTGCCAATTTTTTAGACTTCTATGTCCTGTGCTAATGTAGGAAAGTGAATGAAGAATCGAAAATTGCTCTCATTTCTGGCCATTTCATATGTAAATTTGTCTTCTGTTTGTTTTTCATGAGGAGCTGAAGAAATACAAAGCCAAGAACAAACCCAGCAGAACGCAGAAAAGTCAGACACTTCGCTTTCTGCTGGGCGGAAGGCCAGCCACGATGGGCCCAGGAAAAAGGGGTAAGACCCAGCCTCTTCAAGGGAATCTTTGATGTTTGTTCCAGTCACCTGTGAAATAGATGCCTTAGTTTTTCAAGTCTAATGTCACTTAAGTGACCCAGAGAAGGTCAGAGACTCATCCGAGGTAACATTCTCCTATCATTCTCCTCAGGAAATGCAGTTTTAATTACTTTCAGTTTTAGATAAAGGTCCCTTCTGACCTGAACCTGTCAGTTTTTCTTTCACTTAACATATCTGGTCCTTTACTTCTGGGTAGAAGGTTTCATGCTAGGGCCAGTCTTGTCTGTAAGGAGGTGACATCTGCCTTTGTTGTAGGGTCAACACACCTCCCCCGCACCCAACCTGAGTGCTGATGCAAACTGAAACAGCCAAATCAGAGATTTATTAATAGGGCTTAAAACATTGTCTCCCCTGTTTGAAATGCGGGCCTCCTTAAGAAATCATTTGCCCACCTCACTGACTTCATTCAGAAAGCAAATATGTGTCAAGTGCTGAGAATAGGAATGGGAGGCACACAGGGATGCAAGATTCAGGGAGGCGCTGGGAAACTCAGAGTGAGAAGGTTCCATCAGGGAGAGTCAAGTGGCCCCCAAAATGCAGGTCATAAGGACCCAAAGGCAAACTGTTGCCTTACTGCCCTGCCTGTTGCAGTCTCCATTTCTCAGGCAACTGGTGGCCAGTTTTGTGGCCGAGGGAGTGAGAATCCTAATCTACACCAAGTGGCTTTATGGTTCTTTCTGGGTAGTGTGGCTTCGTTCTCAGCAGAAGCCAACGTGAGGGGCTGCCAGTGCCTGAGCCTTCATCTGTCGCTACGGAAAGTCCATTTTGTTCCGTTTTGTTTTGTTTTTTAAAGAATCTTGAACTGTGAGTAGACATGAAACCTAAATGTCATTTGACTCAAAGACTCATGACTAACCATGTCTTTGTTAATTAGCAGAGATGACTGAGAAAGATAGCCTAGAGGGACCATACATCCTATGTGTTGAGTCTTCCTACCACGTTAAACCCATTTGTCATTTCTCGGGGCTCCCACAGTGCCTTGTGCCCATGCGTCACTCGTTACTTGGTGCCATCTGACACAAAGCCCCTCCTTACACAAGAATGTAAAGTAAATGAACCGGTCTCACTCAATACCACCCCCCTTTAATTGTAAGCTCCTTTAGTGCTGGCCCAGTGTCTTTTTTGCTTTTGTGCTACAGTATCCAGCATGGTGCCTGGCCCATTGAAAACAATCAGTGGTCTGATTGAATTAAACTCAGAGCCCACAAGTGCTTCTAGGAGCTGTAGTGTGCAGACCCCAGGCCAGGCACCACTGTGTGGGTTACAGAATGGTGGGCTTGGAGCTAGGAGACAACAGTGAGCCCTGCTAGAACTCAAAACTGGCATCTGATGCTTCTGTCTTCAAGGAATATAACACCTAGTCGGGAAGAAAAGGTTCAAAGGTCCACACCTGAAAAGTTAATTTGTACAGAAGGATTTTAGAAAAACATAAGATGACAATATGAGCTGCCTGAAAGCTTTTCTAAAACAACAAGACAAGGAGTTAACTACAAGAGATAGACTATGGAAATAAATAAATAATTTTAAAATATTTATTTATTTATTTTTTGGCTGCATCGGGTCTGGGTCTTAGTTGTGGCATGCAGGCCCTTCCAGGCATCTCTCTAGTGGTGGCACGAGGGCTCCAGAGCGCGTGGGCTCTGTAGTTGCAGCACACGAGCTCTCTAGTTGTGGCTCACATGTTCAGTAGTTGCAGCATGCTGGCTTAGTTGCCCCACAGCATGTGGGATATTAGTTCCCTGACCAGGGATTGAACCAACGTCCCCTGCATTGGAAGGCAGATTCTTAACCACTGGACCACCAGGGAAGTCCCAATAATTAAATATTAAATAAGTGGCTTAGATCATTGATGTCGGGAGGGCACAGGGGCCATTGGGAAAGACATGAAATTCTAAGTGGGACTTGATGAGCACTTTGAAAGATGGATGGGGCCAGGATAACAAAAGAGGAGGAACAGTGATTCCAGGTGGAGGAGACACCATAAGCAGCACTGCAGAGGTAAGGACATGTACAAGGTGGTTCTCAGAGCAGCATAAATTGACATTATATTAACTGCTATTCTCACCAAAAATGTAATTTTCCAGTTAGATTGAAGCTTCTGACGCTTTGACAAGACATTCTTCTAGTGGTCTTTGAAGCAGAAACAACTTGGCAGATTCTATTAAGGTTGTCCCAGTACCTCTGGAATACTTTTTCCCCCTGAGAAAACTGGAGCCTGTAAAGTAAATGAACTGGTCTCTCCAGATACCATCACAAAAAATATAGCTTTGGTTTTTTAATCCAAGTGCATTTGGAAAGATCCATGTTTGAGGCCTTTGGTAACCTGGATTGTCACTTGAATCTTGGTTTCTGAAAAGCTCTTTTTAAGTTCCTAGTAATTTAGTGAAATGGGCATGCAATCAAATTTCATCTGGTACGAGCCATTCCATTGTTCAAACTTATTACCCCAGAGACATGGGTACCATCACTTATTCCACAAGAATTGTCTGGGTTCTAGTACGTTCCAGGCATCTCTCTAAACTCAGGGGACCTAGCAGGGAACAAGAAGCACAGAGTTGCTGCTCTCAGGGAGCTGCAGTCTAATAAGTTGCTACCTCAGTTGGTCTCAGAGGATCATCCTGGCTCTCCTCTCTGAGCAAGGTGAGTTCAAGCTCCCTTTTCTCAGCATCCTGTAAACAGGCCCTGCCCAAGCGTTGCTTCTCCATTCTCAGGTGACAGTGGCGAGTCCCCAAAGTCAATGGTCTTCTTCTTAGAAGGGACGGAGGCCTGGCTTACCAGCAACTGGTACGGCCTTGGGAGAATATCCTAACCTCCTCTACCAGAACCTTTGACACTCTACTGCAGAAGCCCTGGGGACTCCCCAGAATTTCTCAGCCCTCAAGTCTGCTTGAAAGAAGAATTATTTACTGTTGAAAGTACAAGAAATGGTATTTTTGAAATGATATGTTTAAATGCTTTCTTGTCTTGCTTTTAAATATATATATATATATATGTATAATTTCAGATTTCTTCTTAGCAAGTTCAGATCAGCAACCAGAGGAGAAATTGTAACTTCAAAAACTGAAAGTGGGCGGAGCTACAGCTTGGACTTAGACAGCCAAAATTTTCGGAGTTTAAAGTCAGCCCCTGGTTCAGACAGGTAAGACACATACAGTTTGGCCAATGGGATAGCCTGAGGATAAGGTTGATGTATTTCCATCCAAACAGTGCTTCTGGATACCTGTAAAGTATTCCCTCTCGGAGATCTAACACATAATGTGAAAAGCCAGGAGGATATTTTTTAGTTGAAATGGAAAGCACTTACACTTCTGGAATTACAGCTATTGAAACCATCTGTGTTACCTGCACGGCTGAGACTTGATGTTTTGGGACTCAGGGCTGCAGTTCAGATGGAGAGATCCAGAAAAATAAATTATTTTCATTGATTTTGTGATATTTTTCTGTTTAAGCTTCTGAAAAAGAAACCTCTAAGTGTCACACATTCCTTGCAACTTTTTTTTAATATAAATTTATTTATTTATGGCTGTGTTGGGTCTTTGATGCTGCGCACGGGCTTTCTGTAGTTGCGGCGAGCAGAGGCTACTCTTCGTTGAGGTGCACGGGCTTCTCACTGCGGTGGCTTCTCTTGTTACGGAGCACAGGCTCTAGACATGCGGGCTTCAGTAGTTGTGGCTCGTGGGCCCAGTAGTTGTGGTTCGTGGGCTGTAGAGCGCAGGCTCAGTAGTTGTGGCGCACGGGCTTAGTTGCTCTGCGGCATGTGGGATCTTCCCAGACCAGGGCTCGAACCCCTGTCCTCTGCACTGGCAGGTGGATTCTTAACCACTGCGCCACCAGGGAAGTCCCCTGCAGCTTTCCAAAAATTAAAAATAATTTCATTTGAATTGCCTCAGAGAATTTCCATAAATTCCACTTCTTTCTAGTTCCACCACCTCTAACTTGTTGTCAGTGGGCCAGCTCCTCAAATCTCCTATCCATAGAGCTATCACCTTGTCAAGAAAAGTAAAGAGAGAGAGGATAGCCAAGAGCGTAGTCATTTCATATCAGGCTTGATGTTCTTTATCCTGTTGGGGCATAAGTCAAGGCTTATTTTCATGACCGGTGTATTATCAAAGGCAACGATGAGAAAAAAGATCTACCCTCATGTTTCATTAAGAGCACAGGTACTCTCATACTGATACCTTTTTCCCTATAGCAGCTGTCCCCAGCCTTTTTTGGCACCAGGGACCGGTTTTGTGGAAGACAATTTTTCCCCGGGGGTTCCGACAGTAATGCAAGCGATGGGGAGCAGCAGATGAAGCTTCACTCGAAGCTTCACTCGCTTGCCGGCTGCTCACTCCCTGCTGTGCGGCCCGGTTCCTAACAGGCTGCGGACCGCTACTGGACCCCTGCCCTGTAGCATTCCTGCAAACTAGTGTCATTTTATGTAAAACTGCACAGAAGAAAATAAGCATAAACTAAATCACTTCTCATCCACTATCAAAAGATTATCACTGTATTCACTCTTTTCCAAATTTTTAAGAATGTAGATTTATTTCCTTTATGATAAAAAAAATACTTTAAACCCTGGTTGCGTTTGTCCTTGAAGTCGTTTCCTTTGACTTCCGTTGGGGTAGCCCCCTGTCGTGTCCCACAAAAACTTTATATAAAGAAAAAAGCTCATTTTTGGTTTTGATCGCTGAATTCCTGACTCTCAGACAGTGATCAAGATTATTTAGAGATGATAAGCAACTCGCTTAGTGTTGCTATTTTTGTTCAGCCTTGTGGGGACTCAATGGAGGAGCCCTCTTGGCTCATATTTCAAGCTGGCATTTAAAAGGGAAAATATATATATATATATAACGAGGAAAGATGGAGTCCCCCGTTAAAAACACTTAAAGTCCCCTGGCCCAACAAACATTAAATTATTCCATTTTAAATTAATTTGTCTTACAGTTACTCAACAAGAGTAAGGGGCATGCTCTGCAGTATCACGTTGCTTACGCCGTTCTTTCAGAATCTATCTGCCTAGGTTTATTCCTTGTGTCTTAACTACTGCTGGGTATAAATACAGTTGACCCTGGGATAACACAGGGGTTAGGGGCGCCGACCACCCCCCAACACACACACTTTGCCCAGTCCAAAATCCGAATATAACTTGACAGTCAGCCCTCTCTATCCATGGTTCCTCTGTATCCAAGCCTTCACCCAACTGTGTATCGTGTAGTACTATAGTATTTACTGTGGGAGAAAAGTCAGTGTATAAACGGACCCGTGCAGTTAAAGCTATAAAGCCATATGGACATGTTTCACCAAAGACTGGTGTATTGACCCAGGGGTTTTCTTGTTGTAAACTGGAAGGTCGTCCCTAAGTAGATTTTATATTTTAAATTGTAAATACCCGAGATGGTTTATAGATAGAATATAGCAGTCAGGGTGCTTTGGCTGAAGCATGCCAAGAACAATGTTTTTGCATGAAGGAAGAGAGTCAGGATGTTTGGGAGATCAGTAGAACAACATGTCCTTTTCCTAGAACATGTATTTATTGCAGTGATGACTCATTAATGGACTGCCACAGCAAGATGAATTACCTTATCCCAAAATTAATCCTTAGAAAAGTTGGGGTAGGAGGTAGCCCATCACGTAAAGATGTTAACTCCTTTTTGTTTGCTTGGAGCTGCAGTAATTCTGCAAAGCCAAGTGGTAAAACTGGCAGACTCTTTTCTCCTTAGGTTCTGCAAGCAGAATTGCAGCCTCCCCTATAAATCATTTTTAATATGGAACAGCAAGTTCCCCAAAAGAGAATTGCAAGATTCTGGTCTCTTTGGTCTATTACCTGACCTAGGTTAGCAATTAATTCCCCTTTTTCTTCCTCAGTGCGTGTCTCTTCATAGTTTGTTGCTCTTTTCCTGAAGCAGTTGGGCTTGGGCATCCTTTTTTAAAACTCATAACAAGGGCTTCCCTGGTGGCGCAGTGGTTGGGAGTCCGCCTGCCGATGCAGGGGACGTGGGTTCGTGCCCCGGTCCGGGAAGATCCCACATGCCGCGGAGCGGCTGGGCCCGTGAGCCATGGCCGCTGGGCCTGCGCGTCCGGAGCCTGTGCTCCGCAACGGGAGAGGCCACAGCAGTGAGAGGCCTGCGTACCGCCAAAAAAAAAACAAAAAAAAACTCCTAACATATCAGAGTAGAAATGATGTTTTAGTAGATGCCTGGTTAGAGTTTATTTCTTTTCAGTAGTTTCAAAGCAGGGAAATGTGTGAATGGCTTAGTCAAGCCTCAGCAGCCTCTCAGAGGAACATGGCAAATGGCTCTTCACTGGTTGCTAGGGACTTGACACATGAGGCAGATGAGATTTTTGAAAAAGAATGTAAATGTGAACTATAATTAATAAACAGAATGCTCTTCAAGGCAGTGATTCCTAATTCCTTTCTCGCTGTGATGACTTGTCGATATGGTGTGATTTGTGAGATATCTATCTTAAATCATACTCTCCTAGAAACGAGCCCTCAGGCAAGGATTCCTAAGTGAGGAATTTGTGTGTTAATTGAAATGATTCCAGGAGGAACCAGTAAGGGAATAAGAAAGACAGAATAAAGAAAAGGAGGAAGATAAGCGATGTGCTATCTCGGGTGAGGTCTGAGTTTGAGAACTCAGCTTGATCCTGCAAGGGATTCTGGAACATAAAGTGTCTCCAGGTTTTTCCATTTTGAGCAGCTGGACCATTGCACTTCTGTCCCAATCAGTCATTGTCTGTAGGTCCCCTTAGGGTTTCCATATTTAGCAAATAATGACACAGGATGCCCAGGTAAATTTTAGTTCCAGCTAAAGAACTTTTTACAAAGCATGTTTCATGAAATCTTATTTTCATATACTACGTAAATAGTAGTATATTTTTATACTAAAAACTTCTTGACTGTTTATCTGAAATTCAGATTTAACTGAGGGTCAGGGGAGGCACACCTCAAGGCATGTCTTGGCCTCCAATGCTAAAGGCAAATCTCTGAAGGTCATAGGTGCAAGCCATTAGCAGAAAAACACCCAGCAGCTAGGATGCGTGTGTGGAGCCTGGTACAACGGATCTGAGGGGACCTGGGTGGGACATCAGTAGTGTCCCCTAAAAGACAGAAAGGAAAAGTGGAACTTGGAACTGAAAATTTATTCTGTTCAGTTACGAATGGATAAAGGATGCTGCTGTGCTTCTCAGCAGCATTTCTATCATGACACTGGGGGATATGGCAAGCATTTAACCATGGGAACCTGTACCTTCTGATAACCAACCAGTTTCTCATATCCCCCACCACCACCCCCTGCCCAAGCACATTCCAGTTTTCTCCAGTTGTTCTTAATCGCTCTCTAGGAAGCCCAGGACTGACTGTCCCAGTCTCTGTGAAGCTTCACAAGCTGCTTTGGCTGGCTCTGATCCAAAAGCAGAACACACTATTCACAGCAGCCCGCAGTATTGAATCTTATCAATACTTCCATGAAGTGATGGACAGGTGATAGAAGAGGTGAGGGAATGTGGAATCATGAGAGTCTGTAGTTTACTTGAACTGTGACCATATTAGTGGGAGTTACGTGAGGTCTAGAGTTGCCAAATAATTCTTCAGCGAGAAACTTATAACTCAAGACCATCCCTTTTCAACACATCCTTTGCCCACCGTATATATCTATCTTGATTGGAATTCCTCCAGAAGAAAACCCTGATGTAAGGATTCCAAAGCAAGTAATTTATTTAGGATGTGGTCTTGGAACACACAGGGGAGTGGAGGTAGTGAACCAGGGAAGGGAGGGGAGCCAAAGAGTGTGTCATTAAGCCAGTTACCACTGCGGCAACTAGCGTTCAATCTCGGTGGACAACTGTAGGACACAGGCTAGAACACTTCTCAGAGTTATCCAGTCAAGAGATCAGGAATCTGGGGTAGTTATAAACCAGCTCCCTGTTCATCATTGGTTGAGGGCTAATTCTGGGGCACTTACTCTCGGGCACGTCTGACTTGTTCTATGCACAGGAGCTCCATGCTCTTGGGATCCGAAAAAGTCCTCAGGTGTAGAGTTGTGGGTGGGTGTTCCTAGTAAACAGGATTCTGTGGATAGAGGTGAGTGCTGAGGTGAAAGGGGCGGGGACCGATGTCTGCTACAGCATCCCTTCCTAACTGCTCTCGGACCTCCTCCAAAGGTGCAGAGTGTCAGGCCACCAGTTGCTCAGCCCCTGATTTATGTTTTCTTTATATACGTGAGACGTTCCTTAGTATAACATCAATAATGTGAGGCAGTATGGAGATCGGGAGTTCAGCCAGACCCTTGACACTATACTTAGGTTGAACTACAACTGGGTTCTTGACTTGCTCATCCTTGTGGCCAAATGATTGTAAGCCGGAAGCCACCTCCTTGTTATCTTGTCATTTCTCCAATTGTTTCCCACCTACGCATTTTATTTATACAGATGAATTCAACACAAAGCTCTGCCAACATTATTAGCCTAGTACTATATGCCAAGTGGTAAATGTGGAAGATCTTAGTTAATGCTACTTTTCCACCCGTCCGTGAACTTCCAATTTGGCAGGGAAGGTTGGGATGACTAAACAAATAATTTCAAGAAAACATGGTATCATGCTAAAAAGATACCTATGTGCTATGGGAAAACCAGAGCTAGGCATTTAACCTTCCAGAGGATTCAGGGAAGCTTCATGGAGATGGTCCCTAAGCAGTTTGAAGGAGTGAGGAGGACTTGGCCAGGTGAAGAGAGGTAAGAAGAACATTCTAGATAGAGGAACTAGAAAGTGCAAAGGAAAAGAGGCATAAAGCAATTTTGCACGTGCTAGAAAACAAACAGTTCAGGGTTTTTAGAGTGTAAAATTGAAATGTGGTTTACAAGAGATGAGATGGAGAGCTTCATTGGACCAGGATATGGATGGCTTTGGATTCCTTGGTAACTTTTTTCTTATAAGCAGCATAGCATTACAGGTAGAACAGGAGTTTAGCAAATCTCAACTACTAAGTGCAGAGTAAGTGCTTGTTGCATTTGGTTACTGAAAGCTTAGTTCTTCTAAACACTTGCTTTCCTTGCTGTCTAGCGGGGGAGGGCACTTGGTTTTCTTGCTCTGACTTCTAGTCCCCCCAAGGTTTTGCATGGCTGCTGGCCTCTCCTCCAACTGGCTTCCAGCCATTCTTTAGAAACTAGACATGGGGACAGAATTTTGTTGTGATTGTAAACGACCAAAATATTATCAGACTGAGAGTTCTACCTGTTCTTAATTTTCTTTTTCCTCATACCCAGAGTCCTTCCCTTATGATGACTGTCTGCTCCATTTTAGAGAGTCTTTTTAAAGGAAACAGATTCTTTGAGGAAACCCTAAACATTTAAAAACCATCAAACAAATCAGCTTTTGTTTTAGTAAATCAAATGATCAAGCCTCTTTATATACTTAACACTAAGATTCATCGAACAAGATTTCACTGAGCACCTACCACATTGTATTATATCTGTCCTTTCTCCAAAAAGGAAAAGGAAGGAAAATATGTGTAATTCAGCCACAGAAAGCTAGTGGCTTCAGAGGAAACTGCAGCTAGAGAAACTGCTTAATGAATTTCCACGTCTTCCATATTTATCTGCTTCTCTAATTCAGAGTTCAAGAGCTCTTAGGATGGTTCATTTGTGTGTAAGTATAACACACACACACACACACACAGAGTACCAGAAATTCATTCCTTTGGGGCGTGTTGACCTCTCCAAAGAATTTGGTTTTTAAATGGATACACACAGGGGCCAAGAAACTTTTCTGTAAAGGTACAGATAGTTAATATTTTTGGCTTTGTGAGCCAGATGGTCTCTGTCTCAACTACTCACTGTGCTGTTGTAGTGTCGACTGAAAAAAAATGCACAACATGAGAGTTGTGAGTTAAGTGTTACTGGGGGCAAAATGAGGACTATAGTCTTGGAGACGGCATTTCAGAGAGCTCTGAGGAAGTGCTCCAGAGAGGCAGGCGGAAGGTCAGTGTTATATGTGACTTTAGTGAAGGGGGGACGTGCAGTGAAGCACACATGTTGTCAGAGGCTGGCTGCTAGTCACGAGGAACAGACGTCACCATGAATGATTCTAGTGCTTTCCTAGATACAAAGAGATGCAAGAATTGGGCTCATAAAGTCTTCTCCGGAAAATATCTAACTATCTGAAGACCTGTTCTGCCAGTTTTTTCCCAGCGCACAGAGGGCCTCATTCCTGATCTCCACCTTGAATTCCTTTCAGGGGGTGTTGGAGATCAGTGGCTGCAGTGGCTAGTGACTTCATCCTTGTAGAGGCAGATGGCAAGTGCCAATTTGTAGCTGGCAGGTGCATGAAAGCAGCTGTACACAAAACAAAAAGTGAATGTGCATGCCTGCATTACAATAAAACTTTATTTATGGGCACTGAAATGTGAGTTTCACATAATTTTCACGTCACAAAACATTCTTCTTTTGAGTTTTGGGTTTTTTTTTTCCCCCAACCACTTGAAAATGTAAAACCACTCTTAGCTCGTGGGCTATACAAGAACAGGTGGTGGGCCAATTCGATACAGGGGCCATAGATTGCTGACCCCTGGTGCCATACATTCACTCACTGATACAGAAAGCGTCCTTCCATTCCTCACAATCTAAGTTGTGAGGACAGCTCCGCTCTCTTGATGCGAGCACCATGCTGAGTAAAGAAAATTGTGCTAGGAGAGGAAACGACAAGGCAGTTTGAGAGATGCCTGAGATCAGTGAATTTAAACTCATCCACAGTTTAGGCTGGTGGTAGGGGATGCGGGAGCCGTGGTAAAACACATGGATGCCTAGATTCCGTGCCCAGAGGCTCTGATGTGGTTAGTCTTGGGCGTGGCCTGGGCATGGGGATGTTTAAAACCTCCCCCGATGTTTCTGATGTGCAACCAAGGATGAGGGCCACCCAGCTCGCATAAGACAAAGACATTGCATTTGGGGATCACCAAAAACTGGAAGGGTGAGCCACGTACAGCTTTTTCCCCTTCCGTTTCTCCTTCTTAACACCTCTTTCCCATTTAACGGGCTCGCGTCACTTTCTAACTACAACCTCCCTTGCCTGTCCCTTCCATACTTATTTCAGATCTGAAATAACCAAAAGAAGTTAGGACAGCGTGTAAACTGCAGAACGAATGTTATGCCGCCTCTGTGGCTGATCGTTAGGGGAACACTCATTTACCCAGGCAGGCACAGGCTCAACCATGTCAGCCTGCTCTGGGAAGGTTGAATCCTGGGAAATTCTTTCCGGGCTCCAACTCCTGGGAGACTGCTCTGTAAACCAGAAAGGCAACTCGTTAAATTAGAGTTTCTGTCCCCTATCCTTGGATTCTTTACCTAGAAATGGATATATCTAGGAAGCCATTTTCAAGGTTTTGGGCCAGCATGAAATTAGAGATAACAAAACAGAAGGCTTTTGAAAAGCAACTCATAAGCTAAAGTAAATGACACTCTTTCTTACCCTAGGAAATGTGTCTTTCAAGTAACTCAGAATTTCCAAGCTCCCCAGACAGTGTCATATTCCCCATACTTCGGGCCCTATTAGAACGAGATAAATGTATCTTTTTCTTGTCAGTTTCCCCCTAAGCCAAGTTCAGCTTCAAGGTTTGGTAGCACTGATTTCTAATACTTCCAATTTAAATATCAGTAACAAGATATCGAGATCAGAAATAGCTCTTACTTAATTGAACTTTAAATTTCTCTAATTTAGGCTTGAGGAAGCTTTTATCCTCTTTCTGTTTAAGAGGTGAAGATTCATGTATTTTATGTCAGATTTTACATAATGTCTAAAAGAGTTGGCACCCATATATTTATGATATTCCGCCTCATTAGACTAAGTCTTTTCTAGTTTAATCAACTGAAACATTCAACTGAGAGGAAAATATTTTTAAGAAGCTCACAGTAAATGTCAGGGATAAATGTGAAAGTATATGCCATTTTTGAGATAATGCTTCTGGCAACAGTAATTTCCAGTAGCTGGCTAATGATCACAAGACTTTTTTCCTTATTACAGGATAGCCTCTTGAATGTCATCACCACAATTAATCAACTTCTGCCAGAGCTTCCACATAAGTAGGACTTTGGGTTCTAGCAAGGCTAATCCATGATGGGGACTTTTACAAAACCACCTGGGTCTGAGAGGACCTTCAGCACAGACACAAGCAGACATACCCACATAAATCCCCTTGGGTCATAAAGTCTGGGCTCCTTTCTGCAAGATTCAGTCCTAGCGCTTATTTTTTAAGGAGATTTTACCTAAAACAGGAGGGAGAGAGATTTTTGTGGTAATATTGTTATAAGAGTAGAGAACCTATGAACACAGGGCAGCATCACTGGGTAGGTCTCTAAGACCCTTCTAAGTTGGACTTCTGAGAATAAGCAGCATCACTTGGGAAAGGTATGAATATATTTAACTGTTATCAAATGTAGAACTGTAGCACCTGAGATAGGAGGAGTCAGGTAAATTACCAAGGAACTTAGAATTTCAAATTGTATCAATGTATTTAATCACAAAATTTTATTTTCTTGTTGTTAGACTCAAAAGACACAGTCATAGACCCCTCCTGAGCAGAGTCCATAGTACTATAATTTATTCAAAGTACTGCTTCTAGAAAGAAGCAGCAGGGTCTGTTTCTGTGTAGTATCGAAGGACTACTACGCAGAAAATTTTCCTAGCTCTCTTAATTGAATTGTAAGAAACTAACTCTCAGGTCTCTGATCCTTTCATTACCTTCTTTTTGATAGCATTCTTCTTCTACATTCTATCCGTGTAGAACCTGCCTGGTTGTGACAATTTGATCTTGGTGAAATGATGAATAAGCAATGTGAGAAACTTGCATGAGCATGAGTGCAGGCTTTGGATAAGCAGACAATTCTGTTTTTATCCTGACTTTGTCATATACTAACTCTGTCGTGTATGCACACACACACGCATGCGTGTATGGAATAATTGCTTAACTTCTCCAAGACTCAGTTTCTTTATCTTCAAAATAGGAATGTTAATACCTTTTTTTTTTTTTTTTTAACATGGATGTTGCGGAATGGGGAGTGTCAACCACCTAGAAAATACTCAGTAAATGCAGCTGCTAATTGCATAATTATCGAGAGTGTTGGTGGCTGCTCGTATCAATTAGGGTATATTTGGTTTTGGTGGCTTCTCTGGTGCAGAGCCTTGAAAAAACTTACAAGCTGTGGTTGACAGCTCCACTGGTCATTGCTGATTCTTTCTTCTGCCAGATTTATCTTCTAGTAATGACCCGTGCGCCATGATTCTTTTTAAAAAGTGCCCTTCCTTTATTCCTATAAGTCTCTCCTCTTATTGGCTCAACTGTGAGCTCTAATCACTTTGTGCTTTAACAAGAAGATGTTTATTATTATAGGTGCACTTATAACTTATTAAAATAGTAACTGAAGGAGTGAAATTCATTAAGGGCTTATATTTTCCCATTTAGCTTATTTTGTACTCACTGAGAAAAAAGAATAAAAGAAGAACGAACACTTCTCTTAAACTAATTTGTCAAAACTCATTTACTTATGAAGCCCCATTTAATAAGAAAATTGTGATCACCTCCAGGCAGGAACTGTTTTTTCATTAATCATTATTGAATGGAATTGAATCGGGTTTAACAAACATGAAAGTGAATCAAACCCATTTACAAAATGTCATTATTTTTATCCTACATTCATTAAATGTGCACCATGAGTCAGTCCCTAAAAACAACACTGAGAAAATATAATTGCCAATCTTTGATTACATAGGTACTGAGTGCTTCCTTTGCACCAAGATACTGTGAAGGTGCTAGAGATATCATGGTAAATATGTCATTAACTCTGTCCCCAAGGAGCTCACAGTTGAAAGAGGTACCAACGCCCACGTATCTGTTAAAGAGCCAAACAAGACATTGTGTTGGCAACTTCTACATAGTTTGGCAAAGACTGTAAATCACCAGAAATTGAGTACAGCAGAGGTTGACAAGGCCTGTGATAGACAGGGAAGGCATGACTGGGGAGGCTGGACTTCATTTGGCCCTTGAAGGATGGGGAAGATTTGGATAAACAGAGAATGGCAAATAGGGCGTATCAGGTGGGGAGAACGTGAGCAAAAGCCTTAGAAGTGGAAGCATGAGCACGAGCATGGTAAGCTGAGAAAATTGTAGGGAACCTGGGCTGGCTGGGAGTGTGCTGGTGAGCAGTGGGAAGAAAAAAGGATGGAGAGGTAAGTTCAATTACGAAGACCCTGGAGTCAGACAAATAATGTTGAACCGCATGAGCCCCTGAAGGTGTTCACGTGTTGCCATTGTTTTCTTGGAAGCTTTGCCCTGACTGTGTCTTTCGTCGCTGCTCTGCTTCCATTTTAAAGTCAGAATATTCTTTCTCATTTAGGGCAAGCACTGGTTCATCAGGTTTCACCGAGCAGGAAGCTGGTCCTGCAACTCCAAAGAGCATCCGGAGCAATGGTGTGACCCCAGTCACTCAGAGGTCACCGGCCCCAAGCACACGCAGCGTGACCTCAGTCAGCAGTCGAGTAAGTACACAGATGTGAAGGAACACTCCCTCTTCTGGGACTAAGCCTCACCACCACGGCATGGCTGGGCTTCAGCTCTCTGTACCTGAGACCATGTTGTTTATCTCGTTTAACATAGATGCTTCTTTATCAGGACTGAACCTCCTGCATCCTTAGCTCCTGGCAGGAGGCCTCAAGTGAGAAGGAAAGGGAAAGAGAAGGTTCAAAGGTGGAATTTGTTTGATGGGGGGTATCAACGGCTATATGGTTTCAATAAAATATAAATAATGTTCAGCAGTCTCTGATTTTGATCTTCCATGTTGCTTGTCAAGATCTTGACTGTTCTAAACATTTTCCAAACCAATTAAAATTAGGAAACCTAGACTCTTGAAATATTTTTATCGTTTTCTTTTCTATACATCCATTAAAATAAACACATAATGGAGACTTAAATCACATAGTGTGTGTGCGTGTGTGTGTGTGTGTGTGTGTAAGCTGTTCTTTTGAATGAATGAACATCTACTAGATTTTTTGATTAAGCAGGAAACTCCATATATATAGCTGACATCTATATTTAAGAAATCTTTATATACAAACTACAATTCTTTGATTCAGCCAGTATTTAATGAGGGCCTACTACATGCCAAGCCCTGGTCAAGCAAAGACTTGAAGGAAGTGGAAGAATTAGCCATGCAGGAGTCTGGGGCAAGGTTTTCATCCATGCTGGGACAGCACTGATATTCAACAAGTACATTACAGGAAGGTTGTTCCAGTCACTTTATGGCTGACCTCCATCTTGCATAGTCAGTGCCCTTACTTCACTAGTGTCTAAAAGATCTCTAATGCCCCTGGAGGAGCAGCCAGTGCAAAGATCCTGAGGTGAGAGCATACCTGGTGTGTTCAAGGACGAACAAGGAGGCCAGCGTGGCTGTTGTGAGTGAACGAAGGGAGGAGTACTAGGAAATGAGTTCAAAGGGTATTAGGGCCAGATAGGTTCTTGTAGACCACCGTATGCACTTTGGCATTTACTCTGGATAAGACGGGGGCAGTTGAAGGGTTTTCAGCAGACTGGTGAGATCATCTGGGTTCTGTTTATACAGGAACTGGGGGCTTTTCTGAGAAGCAGCTGTAGGGAAATAAGAGTGGAAGCCAGAAGGCCAGTTAAGAAGGAGGCCATCGCATTACTGCAGGCAAGAAACTGAGCTTTGGAACAGGGAGATAGACCTGGAGGTTGTGAGCATCCAGATTCTATAGATATTTTTAAGGAAGAGCCAAAAGGCATTCAGTCAGATTGAATAATAATTAATAAGTGTATTTAAATACTTATAGTCTAAATTAAATTTGCTGATAAGATAAAAGGCATATTTAAAATTTTATCAGTATTTATACTAAGCTCAGCAAGAAGTACTGTTCAATAGCCAGAAAAGTGCATGCATAAGTTGGTGATTGCACTCACTGCTTTGGCAACCTAACAAGGAATGGTATTCAAAATATTTAGCAACTGGTGGCATGGGCACTGAGCCATCAGAACAGACCCTGGCACAAGGTTGGGCAGCATCCTGGGGGCCCTTCCATGCCGTGCAGTATCCTGGATCGTGGAGGAGGGGAGCACAGGGAAGGGGAGGTGGACTGGGAGTAGCTCTGTTTACCAACTGATACAGAAGTATTTAAAAAATTTGAACAGCTGGTACAGCTGTGCCAACGGGTAGCAGCAGACTCTCAGTCCAGTAACTAGTAAGTTAATCAAGATGGTTCTCAAAACAAGGCTTACCTTCCTAAGTACCGTCATTGGCGGGCTGGGGGTGGGAGGGAATCACCCTTGTCATGTGCTAGTACCCTCAAAACTAACAGCCTTTACATGAATGTTTCTTTATTTTTTTATTTTATTGAAGTATGGTTGATTTACAACGTTGTGTTAATTTCTGCTGGACAGCACAGTGATTTAGTTACACACACACACACACATATACATATATATATTCTTTTTTTTATTCTTTCCCATTATAGGTTTTTTCTTTAACATCCTTATTGGAGTATAATTGCTTTACAATGGTGTGTTAGTTTCTAGTGTATAACAAAGTGAATCAGCTATACATATACATATATCCCCATATCTCCTCCGTCTTATCCCCACCCCCCCCATCCCACCCCTCTAGGTGGTCACAAAGCACCGAGCTGATCTCCCTGTGCCATGCGGCTGCTTCCCACTAGCTATCTATTTTACATTTGGTAGTGTATATATGTCCATGCCACTCTCTCACTTCATCCCAGCTTACCCTTCCCCCTCCCCATGTCCTCAAGTCCATTCTCTACGTCTGCGCCTTTATTCCTGTACTGCCCCTACGTTCTTCAGAATCTTTTTTTTTTTAGATTCCATATATATGTGTTAGCATATGGTATTTGTTTTTCTCTTTCTGACTTACTTCACTCTGTATGACAGACTCTAGGTCCATCCACCTCACTACAAATAACTCAATTTTGTTTCTTTTTATGGCGGAGTAATATTCCATTGTATATATGTGCCACATCTTCTTTACCCATTTTTCTGTCGATGGACACTTAGGTTGCTTCCATGTCCTGGCTATTGTAAATAGAGCTGCAATGAACATTGTGGTACATGACTCTTTTTGAATTATGGTTTTCTCAGGGTATATGTCCAGTGGTGGGATTGCTGGGTCGTATGGTAGTTCTATTTTTAGTTTTTTAAGGAACCTCCATACTGTTCTCCACAGTGGTTGTATCCATTTCCATTCCCACCAACAGTGAGAGAGGCTTCCCTTTTCTCCACACCCTCTCCAGCATTTATTGTTTCTAGATGTTTTGATGATGGCCATTCTGACCGGTGTGAGATGATATCTCATTGTAGTTTTGATTTGCATTTCTCTAATGATTAATGATGTTGAGCATCCTTTCATGTGTTTGTTGGCAATCTGTATATCTTCTTTGGAAAAATGTCTGTTTAGGTCTTCTGCCCATTTTTGGATTGGGTTGTTTGTTTTTTTTGATATTGAGCTGCATGAGCTGCTTGTAAATTTTGGAGATTAATCCTTTGTCAGTTGCTTCATTTGCAAATATTTTCTCCCATTCTGAGGGTTGTCTTTTGGTCTTGTTTATGGTTTCCTTTGCTGTGCAAAAGCTTTTAAGTTTCATTAGGTCCCATTTGTTTATTTTTGTTTTTATTTCCATTTCTCTAGGAGGTGGATCAAAAAGGATCTTGCTGTGATATATGTCATAGAGTGTTCTGCCTATGTTTTCCTCTAAGAGTTTGATAGTGTCTGGCCTTACATTTAGGTCTTTAATCCATTTTGAGTTGTTTTTTGTGTATGGTGTTAGGAAGTGTTCTAATTTCATTCTTTTACATGTAGCTGTCCAGTTTTCCCAGCACCACTTATTGAGGAGGCTGTCTTTTCTCCATTGTATATTCTTGCCTTCTTTATCAGAAATAAGGTGACCATATGTGCATGGGTTTATCTCTGGGCTTTCTATCCTATTCCATTGATCTATCTTTCTGTTTTTGTGCCAGTACCATACTGTCTTGATTACTGTAGCTTCGTATATTATAGTCTGAAGTCAGGGAGCCTGATTCCTCCAGCTCCATTTTTCTTTCTCAAGATTGCTTTGGCTATTCGGGGTCTTTTGTGTTTCCATACAAATTCTGTCACATGCGCAAGCATGTATTAGCAAGCAGGTTCCAAAAAAAAATAAATCACTTATTCCTGTAAGCTGGGGAAGTCCCCATTCTTTATTCTTTTATGAACTTTAGTAAGTGCCTTGCGTGAAATTTCATTCCAATAATGACGTAAGCAACCATGTTCTGATCATCCAGCCTACTAGATGGGAAAGTTGGCATGGTCTTCTGTTAAGTGAGGGGTGCTGGAAGTAAGGGGTGGTTGAGGAGAGAGCGTGTTGACAATGAGGACAAACGTGGGACCAAACAGAGTTCTAACCCTGAGCACTACTCTGAGGCTATGAAGCTTGCCAGATTCTTATACATAGTTCATTTAAGTTTGGAGGTACTTGTATTAATACCAACTTTCCTGCTAACCATGTGTTAGAACACTCACTAATTTTGTGAATGAATCATTATTTCAAACACCTTTTGTGCTAGTTAGCAAACCTCGTAGTATATATTTTAGAAGGTAATTATTGATAGTAAGTTGTAGAGTTATATGGACTCCAGATATCAGCTGGCTCCTCCTAAAGAGTAATAGACATAATGTGGTTATACTGGCATATATTTATATGGAAGGATTTGGAAGTCAATTACAGTCAATAATAATGGGTTTTGGTTTTTTTTTTTCATTTTTACTTTGTGAGAAGGAACACGGTTTTGAAAATTCCATGGAGTTGGCTGCCATTGAAAGCACCTCTGAGCATCTCACAAAAAGTCATCACCGAAGAACTTCTGGCACACCTTCCATAGCAGTGTCCAGGGCCTCCCTCTCCTCAGGTGGGTATTTGCCACATGACGACTCTGTTGTAAACATGAATCAATCGGGTGGAGTTGACTCCCTTGTGTGGCATTAAATGGATGTTTCATGCCTTAGAAAATAATCATCCATGGAGGGAGGCCCACTCCATAAGAACTGCTGAAAAGCCTCTTGCATTCCATGCAAACTCCATGAATCTTGGATTTGGCAAGAGTATACAGTATACAGTCATCACTGCCAAGTCTCCGAGTTATACCAAATGTCAGTAGAGGAGTGCAGGAAATACAGCTGGCTCATTTGATACAAAAGATAAAGAGACATGCCCCGAGTTCAAGAAAATGGTAGTTCCATTGATATGGTGGTCAGAAGTGCCCTGTATCTTGAGAGATTAATCATTATTCCATGGTTTAAATAAAGAGTTCTTTGCAAGC
This sequence comes from Hyperoodon ampullatus, assembly GCF_949752795.1. Lineage (NCBI taxonomy): Eukaryota > Metazoa > Chordata > Mammalia > Artiodactyla > Ziphiidae > Hyperoodon > Hyperoodon ampullatus. The sequence goes on from NC_136913.1 coordinate 35,187,072, forward strand.
AACGTTAAGGGATTGTTAATAACCCTTTTCATTTGTATGATACCTTCAAAAGTATCATTTCACTTCAGTATCACAACAACCCTGTGAAGCAGAGGTTATTTATGTTGCGATTTTATTACCTATGAATAAGGAAACTCTTTAGAGAAACGTCATAATTAGGAAGTTTGTGTCCCACGTGTAGATTTGAAATCATGACAAAATCCTCAACAGGAAGAAATTGCCACTTACTTGATGATAGTTGCCTAAAGCCTAGGGCTGGATTCTCTGTGCTGAGTTGGAGAGCCTCTCCCAGCCTAGGTAGCTCTGAAGGGTTGTCTAAATGTGCATGGTTATTGTTGCATTTTGTTCAGGACTAGAAAATCGGTTCACCCGTTAAATGCAAAATTTTAAAGTAGCCTAGAAGCCAACCTCATAGAGTGCATTTCTACTACTTCTACTCAATAGCTCCTGTGTTTTGAGTACATACTCTGTGTCAGGTGCTATGCTAAGCAGTTCTGTGCCATTTATCATTTCAAACTTAATTGCTCTCTTGCTGTCTTCAATCTTTCTCATTTATAAGCCACTATTCTATCTCAGCAGGGCTTTGACATAGAACTGTTTTATGGAAATAAACTGTGTCTTGGTAAGCTATCCACAGCATTACTGAGTTTTGCATTGTTCTTTATATTTTTAAAAGCAAGAAATTCTCATGAAAGAATGTTCTGGTGCCTAAAGAAATAGAACTTCCTCTCAGTTTCCCTACAGCCACTCCCTTTTTGTGTGAAAGGAACTTGCTGTATCATTTCATTGCATTTTATGTCAAATATGAAAACACAGTAGATTCTCTAAATATTTAAATAAAGAATGGTTAATGTTTTATTTTTTTTTCTAAGCTTAAGGGCCCAAAAGTGTATGAGCAAAGCAGAAGCCTTAAACAGCTTAAAACGTTAGTATTTTATAGTAGAGCATTTGCCCTCCTATGCTCAAAGGAGAAATGAACACATCAGTGTTGGTCAGTCAGTCCAAGGAAATTTCAAAATACTGTTAAAAAATGGAAGTATGTTAGCATAAACAGCATGAAGTTACTGACTCTGTTGCTTTCATGACACTATCTATGCCCTATGCTGAGAAAGAATTGGAATAACGATGAAACATTTGCAATGAAAAGTGAACCGTTCTAACAAAACAAGATGATTCACATCTTTCCTTTTCCTTCCTCCAGACCGGAGTCGATCCGAGTTAGATTTGAGTGGGTCATTTACAGAAGACTTAGAGGATACTGTAAGCATAAGAAGCAAGTCTGTCCCTGGGGCTTTAGACAAAGACTTGGTAAGTTGGGTGTGGAAGAGAGTCTAATGATCATGAAGAAAGGGTACAGTCTTGTTCCAAACCTGTCCACTTTGAGGTGAGGATGAGTTGAGAGTGAAGTGAGGATATACAATAATTTCTTCCTATTAGTCTTCACAACTAACATATAAAAACAGCCAAAGAATGATTTAGAAAAGGTAAGAGATGGATGGGGGTGGGTGGGGGTGGGATGAATTGGGAGATGGGGATTGACATATATACACTAATATGTATAAACTAGATAACTATTAACCTGCTGTATAAAAAAAAATAAGATAATATTCAAAAAAGAAAGATTGGCGATAACAAGTGTTAGTGTGGATGTGGAGAAAAGGGAACCCTTGTGCACTGTTGGTGTGAATGTAAATTGGTGCAGCCACTATGGAAATCAGTATGGAGGTTCCTCAAAAAATTTAAAAAATTTTGAACTACCATATGCTTCAGAAATTCTACCTCTGAGTATTTATCTGAAGAAAATGAAAACACTAACTTGTAAAGATATCTGCACCCCCATGTTCATTGCAGTATTATTTACAATAGCCAAAACATGGAAACAACCTAAGTGTCCATCAATAAATAGATGAATGAGTAAAGAAGTTGTGGTATATGTATACAGTGGAATACTATTCAGCCAAAAAAAAGAATAAAATCCTGCCATTCGCAACAACATGGATGAGCCTCTAGGACGTTATGCTAACTGAAATGTCAGAAAGATGAATACCATGTGACCTCACTTATATGGAGCATCATGGAGCATCAAATAAATAAATAAATAAGAAGCAAGCTCTTAGATACAGAGAATATACTGGTGATTGCCAGAGGCGGGAGAAAGGGGTAACCTGTTTTTTTTGTTTGTTTGTTTTTAGTTCAAATAAATTGAAAAGAAAAAAGGTAACAGGTAATCAGGTTAATGAGTAAAGATTATCTCTAAGAAAACACCTGTTGGGGATGTCAGTTCCTGGTTCAAAGCACATCACTAAATCTAAGCCCCGAGAAATAAGGAACCACAACATTTCCTAAATCAAATATTACTAGACTTATCTGACTATATATTTTATATGAACATTTCTACATCTCCAGTTACCCCCATAAACTACCTTCTCCATTGAGACCAACTTATGTGAAAATTAATGTTTGAGGTGAACTCATTTATAAAATGAGAAGGTTGAATTAAATTATTGTTAAGGTTCTAATGTTCTGGTATTCCAATTTCTATAATAGCTATAATCCAATTTGAACTCCTTGGAAGAAAGAGAGAACACAAATGTTAAATGATATTAATATAATTTTTCCAACACAAACCAGGAAACTTAGTTCTAAAACTCAGTGTTATTTACTATAGTATTAAAAAACTGCAAAGTATTTTAAAATCCACCACAAAAGGGCAGGGGTGGGGGTAGGCAATGAGATCAAATGGTTTCAGTTTTTAAGGAACAGTTAATTCCAATGTTATTAAACTATTACTGATCTTAGAAAACTCTGAAAATCTTCAAATTCATATTATGAAGCCACTGTATTGACATATAACCTGAATACTCAAACTTGATTTTAAAAATAGTTTAAAAAATGAAAACTACAATAATTTATGCATATATATGCAAAACTTGAAATATAATATTAAGTAAAACCTAGCAGTGAATCAAAAATATTGCAGTAAGGATAAGTAAGTTTTATTCTAGGTATGAATGGAAGAACTAATATATATAAGAATATCTATTACATAATTAATATTTCAGTATATTGAAGGAGAAAATAAAAAACTATGTTAATAGATACTGAAAACTTTTTAAAAGGAGAATGTAATTCCAACAGGATGCAAAATATTAGTTTCACATGTGGGGGTGAGAGGAGTGCCAGGGAAGAGAGGAGAAGCAAAAAAGAAAGGTGTCCATGATTTAAAAAAAAAAAAAAAAAAAAAGAGTATGCATGATACAATCCATTTGTGTGTGTGTGTGTGTGTGTGTGTGTGTGTGTGTGTGTGTATCCTATCCATACCATCAAATTTTTGAAGTTTGATCATTAATGTTAGTGGAGATATAAGTTTTTTATATTACTTGAAATTTATCTACATTGCTTAAACTTTTTGCTATAAAAATGTATTACTTAAATAACCAGGAAAAAAACAGTGGGGGAAGAAAAGTAGAATCTGGGATTTTGGACAAGAATCTAGTATCTAAAATAGTTTATTCTATTGGAGAGATTTTCAAGATACATTTCCCCATTTTGACAGTATATATACACAGGTGTGTGTGAGCATAGACACACACACAAATGGGCCCCAATTTTTTAAATTAAAAAATAACTTTAAGTACATTGCTCAAAGTGAATCACTTTAGTGAGCAGGGAGGTAGGAATTGAAGGCCGAGGTCTGTGTGAGTCCAAATTTCGTATTCTTTCCATAAAGCAAGCATCACTAGGAAGGAGACCCCAATCCTCTGATGGTGCAGTTCAGGTACCATCAGAATGGAAGGCAAAAGAGAAAAACTTAGGAATGGGGTGATTTCTAGATACTTGTATCTGATTTTTCAAATATTTAAGAAAGAAAGTGGTTTTTTAAGTGAAAAGACTTTCTAGGAAAGAAATAAACCAAACCACTGATTTTTTTTTTCCCCCATCCTTCCTTAGGACTACTTGGAAGAGATGGAAGAAGGCATTGATGACTTAGCATCCTCTCGGTTTTCTGCAAACACCCACAGTCTAGCAAGCGGCCTGTCAACCGTAAGCAATTCTCTAGCATGCACTGGAAGAGTCTTCCTCCGTTGATTTTTTGTGCATTTCCAAAGGAGAGAATAATGTTCTTCAAAAGCTTGTGATAGTGATTTAAAAGTCATTATAGTCTCCTGCTTGCTCTTTGTCCACAGAGTAGTTTTCACTCAAATTCTGTGGTGGCTTTTCCTAAGGCTCCTGATTCCTTCCCTCTCCTACTTTAAAAACCTCTCCTCACTCAGGTTTTTTTGTTTTTTTTTCCCCTTGCGATATGCGGGCCTCTTACTGTTGTGGCCTCTCCGTTGCGGAGCACAGGCTCCGGACGCGCAGGCTCAGCGGCCATGACTCACGGACCCAGCTGCTCCGCGGCATGTGGGATCCTCCCGGACCGGGGCACGAACCCGTGTCCCCTGCATCGGCAGGCGGACTCTCAACTACTGCGCCATCAGGGAAGCCCCTCACCCAGGTTTTAAAACCTCATCACTCCCCAGTTCAGGGTCTCATCAGCGGAAGCCTATGAATTATCTCAGTTGTCAGCTGTTAAATTTCCCTGCCACCATTCTCTCAACTCCCCAACTGTCCTCCACTCTACCGCCAGTCACTTTCCTAAGACATGTACCCAAGTAGGTTTCTCTCCTACTCACACATCAAGTCCATAGCTTCCCACTGCCTACGGAATAAAATCCCTTCTTACTTTGGTGTTTGAACCCTTCTTTGAAAGAGCTTTAGGAGCGCCAGTGTCCTTATACCCATCTATATGCCTAGAAGTCTTGTCTTTGCTTCTCTGATTTCTGTCTGTTGCTCTAATACCCTTTTTTCTTTTGACCTTTGGGTGACTTCCTTAAAGAATTCTCAAGCAGGCTCTGACAGGAAGTGGACCTACCTAAGTGTGCCTGATGCTGACTCAGACACTGTGAGTGTTCAAGCTTTTCCTTTTTTCCAACCATACTTCACAAAATTCATGGTACAGGTAATCTAATTAGGTAGGCAATTTTTCCAGCATTTATCTCTTTCTGGCTTGTATACAGTTAACCAGAGGTTCTCTTTTAAAAGGTAAATAACATGATCAGAATCCAGGTATTCCAAAGAAAGAACAATTTGTTAAACATTAGAATCTGAGGAACAGTGAAAAGATACATGGTCTAAAATGATTTACCACGAACAAGGCACCTTTAGAGTAAACATCTCTGTTTAACTCACAGCATTGGCTTGGTTAAGAGCGTAAAGTTTGGTTAGTAGTAAAATTTCTGTAGCTTCTTCAGTTTCTCCCAAGCTTCAGCAGTTGTGGGTTCTTAAACTGTCTTTTCTATATATGGATGTCATGCTTACAGAGGACCCTCTTTGAAGAAGTGGCAACAGAGGAATGTGGTATAGATACAAGTCAGTGATACAAGGAGGCAGTGAGGTATGGTGGGGAGGTCCTCAGACTACAAATCTGGAAATCTTGGCTTTATGTTGTCAACCAAAAAATTAATCAGTCGGTCTAAGAAAGAAATGGGAAATTTTACTGGAGCCAAATTGGGGATTATAACCCAGAAACAGCATCTCCAAAAGCTCCAAGAACTGTTCCACCCTTGTAAACTCAAGGCACAGTTATATAAGTTTTTTGAGACAGAGGGCTGTACATTAAATGATGTATTATTGACAGTTTATACAATTCAGATCTAAGTGTCATCATGTCCCCTTAGACGAGCAAGAAGGAATGTTATCTTTTACTGAGTTTCTTATTGATGCTAGGAGAATGTTGCTTTCTATGGTTGAGCAGTTATTTCTGCCAATGGGGGAGGTCTGGTCGATGCATAATACAGATACACAATGTACAGTGTGGGGAGAGAGAGGCCAAAGGGTAAAGGAGATTTTTTATGTTTAAATTTTTCTTGTCTTGCCATAAAATATGAATTTTATGTCACAATGTCTTGGCACTGCCAACAATTTCTGTGAACCAGACTTTACTTATATGTAACATGAGGGGGTTGAGGCTTATTCCTGAAGCCCTTGAAACTCAATGCATGGTCCATGGACCAGCAGTATTGCATCACCTGGGACAGAGACTGGAAAACGCTGTCAGCTCACAGAGCCCCTAGTGTCTCAGTGATAATTTCATAGCACTCCTAGGCCAAAAGTAATACCTGACTAGCCCATTTATTAAGTAGTTAGCTTGACAAACAAATTTAATAAGCACTGGGATCCTAACAACTTAGTAGCCATTTGAAAAAATAATATACATAACTTGAAAGAAAAATAATATTTTTATTCCCGTCTTAAATAGCCCCTGATGGGATGTGCGTGCCTGGTGGGCACTACATGACTTGTCAGATCTTGGAATCTGATTGGGTAGCATCATGTTCATTTCCTGTTCCCCGTTGATTTTTGTGCAATACTTGCTTTTTGTCATAGCAACTGCCCAAAACTCAGCTTCACGTAGATAGGACTTCATTGAAAAGAATAAGGTGGAATTTAATGTTAATACTGTGAACCACTGTTTGTAGTTTGCATGGTGTCTGGTAGTTGTCGCTGTGTTTCACTTGAAATTTTAAAATATCCTGCTTTGCCCCTGTGAGTTGGCTCTGCTGCTTTGGGATGCCGAGACACACAGTTTGGGAACTGTGGACCTAGGAGTTTGTTAGAAAAGCAGAATCTCAGACCCACCCTGGGACTGAATAGATCAGAATTGTCGTTTTAACGAGATCCCCAGGTGACCTATATGCAATTAAAAATATATATATTTATTCATTTTGGCTGCACCGGGTCTTAGTTGCGGCAAGTGGGATCTTTAGCTGCAGCATGCGGACTCTTAGTTGTGGCATGCATACGGGATCTAGTTCCCTGACTAGGGATCGAACCCGGGCCCCCTGCATTGGGAGCATGGAGTCTTACCCACTGGAGCACCAGGGAAGTCCCGACCTATATGCAATTGAAGTTTGCAAAGCACTGCTCAAAGACACTTGCTATCATGAAAATTTTGATGTTTTGTTTTATGAATAAAAAAGATGAAGTGGGTCACTCACTGGCTTTCTTTAAGTTTTAATTTCCACATAATTATGGACTCCTTGGTTTGCTCTTGCCCTTGACTTAAGCTTGGAATAGATACTAGCCACATCACCCACTTCCTGCTTTTTGATCAGTCTCTACTCTGAGCAATTGGAGGAAGGTAATGACTTTTGTTTTATGTATAAACAAAAAAGTATAAAAAGTAGGAAGTCTAACCTCTCTTTGCACTCACCATAGTCCTTCCCAGTGGTTCACAGACAGGCTTTTGAAACTCCTGGGTCACTCCTGAAAGCCTTCCAGGTGGCCTTTTGTGACAGTCGTGTTGCTAAGACATAGAGTTTGTGCTGCTGGTACTACAGGATAATTTTGTTACATTTAATTTAACATATGTCTCTTGTTATTAGTGTGTCATCAGAAACTTCATTCATTCTGGTACATTTGGATAGAGTTTCTTTTTACATTTTAATTTTATTTATTGGTTACTGTGTTATTTTCTTCTTTAGCGTTCTATTTTGTGGGTTGCTATTTTATAGATGTATACAAAGCCATGGTCTTATTACTACCCATGTGGCTGTACGGCTGCTCAGGGGGGAGCCTGACAGCTATGGGCATATGACGTTCTCTTGGCATGCCCTTGTTAAAGATGCAGTTTTGTTACTGAACCAAACTTGGGTCTGCTCGCCTGGGCTCAGTAAAGGCAACCTACTGACACCAGATTGTGGTGAAGGAAAGTAAAGTGTAGATTGTAAAAGCACCAGTACAAGGAGGACAGGTGGTCGGTGCTCTATAAACCCCAGAACTCCCCAAGGGGTTTCAGCAAAGCATTTTTAAAGGCCAGGTGAGGGACGGGGGTTGCAGGCTATGTGATCAGCTTGTGCACAGTTCTCTGACTGGTTGATGGTGTGCAGTCTTTAGGCTCCAGAAGGTCTGGGGGCTTCGTGTTCATGGTCATCAAGTAGTTAGTTTCTTCCAATTTGGTGGGAGTTTTAGCATCTGTAAAACAACTCAGGAAGTGTGCACCTGATACTATTATCTGGGTGCTTCAGAGAGGTGCTATAGCAGAGGATACGGGGGCAGGTCTGTCCTGGGAAGGCCCCATAGGGTCTTGCTCGGTTAGAGTTCTGGCTTCCCAGAGGCTGATGGGATACTCTAGGTAGTTGTCAGAGAGAGAAGCTTGTGGTTTATGCTAGCACAGAAATAGGAAATGAGTTTTTCTTTGTCCTGGTCAATGCATTCTAGACCTTGAAGTAGATTGACCTTGAGTCTACCAGCGAAAAAGGAGAATGCTGCAGGGATGAGGAAAAGAGATATGATGGGACATGCCTCAATGACCCTGTATTCATTAGAAGCAGTGAATAAACAGGGTATTCACTAACTCAAAAAGACAATGCTTCCCCTCCCAGCAAGTTTCCTGACTTCCTTACTAATGGTCGTAGTTCTTGTCCTTTCTCAGGCTTGGATTTTATACAATACCAGAAAAACAAGCGATTTTTGCTTTCTTCCTTTCACCCTAAACTTCCCTGTTCATTATAGACAATGGGAATTGTAACTGAACGAAGGGAGGTAACTTCTGTGAAGAGATCACTAGCATAACACTACATGCCTCTTTTCATCTTGTTTATTCCAGACCAGCCTGAACAGCATGATGAGTGTTTACAGTGAAACAGGAGACTATGGCAACGTGAAGGTCAGTGGGGAAATCCTTCTCCGTATCAGCTACTGCTACAAAACTGGCGGGCTCTACATTTTTGTCAAGAATTGCAGAAATCTGGCCATAGGAGACGAAAAGAAACAGAGGACAGATGCGTAAGCATATACCGTATTCCTTAGACTATTTCGGTCACTGCATATGTGAGTATGTGTGTTTGTCAGCATGTGTGTTTCTTTTTCAGAAGCATCTTAGCATTCCTCTAGATTCAGAAGGTTGATCGTCACTTTCTTCCTGTGCCAAACTTCTAAATATTCTTTGATGTGCATGTATAATGGTGGCGTTCGTGGTTACCTGATTTTTACTTATTTTATTTTATTTCTATTCTATTTTATTTTATTCTGTTCTATTCTATTCTATTCTATTGTATTCTATTTTACTTTATTTTATTGTATTGTATTGTATTCTATTCTATTCTATTTTATGGCTGCACTGCACGGCTTGTGGGATCTCAGTTCCCCGACCTGGGATTGAACCCGGGCCATGGCAGTGAAAGCACCAAGTCCTGAACACTAGACTACCAGGGAACTCCAAGATTTTTAAAAAGTTATTACTCAGCATGACTCAGGACTGACAGATTTGTGGTTCACACAGAGGCAGCTAGCTCTTTGAGATAGAAGGCTGACACATTGGCACACCCCAGGATGTATAAGAGCATCCTGTTAATTTTTGTTCTGGGAAACCCTCCAGAGAAAATTACCAAGCTGTTCACCCAATTGAACAACTTGAGAGGGCAATTTTGAAGCTCTCAGGATTTCAGGGACGAGCCCGGGAGGGCAGGGATGACTATAGCACATTGGAAAGAAGCTAGATACAAAGATATGTCATGCCTTCCCAGGACCACTGCCAGGTTTGATGATTCACTAAGAGGACTCACAGGTCTCCACACGTAGTCATAATCAGCAAAGGGAAAAGGCATATGTGGCAAAGTTCTAAAGAATCCAGGCATAAGCTTCCAAGTATCCTTTGCCAGTGGAGTCACATGGGATGTGCTTAAGGTGCTTAAGTCCTCCAGCAACGAACTGTGACAACACATGTGAAGTGTTGTCTACCAGGGAAGCTCATTGAGAGACTCAACTGGGCATATAACAAATTCCCAGTCTCCCAGAAGGAAAGCAGGGGTTCAGCAGAAGCCATATTATTTCCACAAATATTTTAGTCACAGTGAGCCACTTACATCTGTTCTGGGAATGATGAGAATCCTCCTGAAATCCAGGTTCCCACATGCCAGCCAAGAGCCGAAGTTATAAGCAGGCATTTCTAAGGAGAGCAGTCTCAGACCTGCTGTTTACCTTTTTACTACATAAAAGATGACCTAGGTTCAGTAAACAACAGAGCAAAGCTGTTTCCAAATTAGACAAAGAGATGGATTCTGAGTACAGATTGGTCTACTTACCTCCTCAGCTAAATATTAGAGAGCTTCAGGACCAATATCATCATTTAGACTAGCATGGAAAGGGATCATCTAAAGCCCATCCTGAAGATATGCTTCAGGACTCTGGTAGCATCTTTGACATTTCAATCTTGGTACATTTCTGAGTCTGCCATGATGCTTCGCTCCAAGAGACTCCTGGGACAGCTCAAGGCAAGGTATTGGGTCGAATTGCTATTGTGATTTCAGGTTGTTATTTTTCATTTCCTCTTTTCACCATTTTTCTTCATCCATCCATGGCCATTGACTTCACTCATCAGAAGTCCTGACATCTGAGTGGAGAGGAAAATAACCCCATATTTTGTGAGACCATTCATCATAATAATAGATTACATTTATTGAGTAGTATAATATGTCAGCTTCTTGTATGTCTCAGCTAATTTTATCTTCACAATGCCATAAGTAAGCTCTTGAGTTCACCAAAACCAGTGAGGCCTGGAGTGATTCAAACCCAGCTGGCTTGACTCCAGAGCCCACATCCTTTACCACTAGACTTTACTGCTTCTCTCTTATTGAAGGTCCAGAGTTATATTTCAAGGTGTCCTGTTATGTAGACAACGTTCCCTTTGGTTCTGTCTCTTATACTCAATAGCCTATTCCCTTTGCCTCTTTTATTCACTGATGTCCCCGAGCATTTCTTGCAAAGTAGATGTTTCCCAAGAATTATTTTCACTTTTTTTTTTTTTTTTTACCATCTACAGTTATGTCAAGTCATACCTTCTTCCTGACAAGTCTAGAAATAATAAGCGCAAGACCAAAATCAGAACAGGCACCAATCCAGAATTCAATGAAACACTAAAGGTAAATAAATATTCTCTCAGAGTAACTTTAGTGATACATTTTACAACCTCATTGAAACTACAGAGGATTTGCATGTCAAGGCTTATATGTATTTTAGAAAAGTAGAATTTGAATCAATTCGTGTGATACCCTTGGCTTTCTGTTTCTGGAAAAGAAAAAATGTAAACCACTCTTACTCTGTTTTTCTCTGTTGCTCCTGAAATTGCACCTTAAGTAGAGACGATCCAGGAAAATTACATCTGACCTGATACATCTTGTCAAAAAGTATGTTTCACCCTTGGGAAAACTGTGTTTTTTCTAGTTTCCCCTAAAAGAAGTTTGTCACAGTTTTGATAGTAACTTAGCAGGTCTGTACCCACTCACTGTTCTGCTAACACAGCGTGAAGATGTGCTGTTTCTTGTAAGGGTTTTGGAATTTGGCTAAATTTAAGCATGTGGTTAATGAACAGTGGAGATGCAGGGCTGGATTCCAGAACTCTCAGAGACAGTGGCCTAGATAAGAGATGACCCAGGCCCCAATTCTAGAGAAATTACTTTTCCCTATAGGCTTCCATGTAACCTCTTCTCTCACCCTGGACCAATCTAGCCTGGTAAGAAAAATCCAGGGAGATGGGGATGTAGACGTTATTGCCGGTCGCAGAGTAATTTATGGATCTTGTGCCCAGAATGATGGAGTCAGAGTCCACCATAGGAGGAAGTTGGTGAGTTCGGGCATGTGTCAGTGGGGTCATGTGTAAAAGCAGGAACCAATATCAAAACAGATCAAAGTGAAAATGAATGAATATAGGCAGAGGGTGAATCCAGCAGCCATGATAAGATAGCAAAGATGAGCCCAAGCAGAAGAGAAAAACAGAGTGACATGGCAGATCCAGGAAGCAGGGAGCCAAGGTTAATCATGCCAGGAACAGCAAGGATGGGTGTAGACGCAAATCCAAGGTCAGGAGTCAGTCGGTCTGAAGCGTGTCCCAGGTGGTCATTTGCTTAGGATAATCAGGAGGTTTTGGGGGTGTATGGGCTTGTGGCCCTGGATAATGTTCTACTGGAAAAGGCAAAACCATGCCAACAGTATTTCCTTTCTGCTCAACCTACGTATATATCGATTCACCCCTGCACTTAGGCTGAACTTTATGAAGTTTGGCATTTGCAAGTTTCTCACTGTCAATACTATCCTGGATTTGGGGCTTCTTGTTATAAATAAAATAAGATAGAGAAATTAGAGAATTGACATATTAAACAGTGTGCTTACAAAGTAGTTGTTGACAAAATAATTAGGCAAATGAAAAGCAGGTAAAACTGAAAAGGGGACAAGCTTCATCACCTGACACTTTTTATACAATATCTGAAGTTTATCGACTCCCCCCCCACCAAATAGTCTGTTGATATATGGTTCAGTGCTAAGTCTCACACAAAATGATTTTATGGAATAGAACCTCAGTTGTAGCAGAAATGAAGAAAAATGAAGATTTTTTTCTCTTGGGTTTGTTTTGTTCATATTACTAATGTATTTGATCTGAAAGCTGGTGGTAGTACATTTCAACCTGTCCTAGAATTGGGCAGAGCCCTCCTTATGGAGTGTGATGTTGTAAATCTGATTTTGCAGTATACCATCAGCTATACCCAGCTGGAAACGAGAACTCTGCAGCTCTCAGTCTGGCATTACGATCGATTTGGACGGAACAGCTTCCTTGGGGAGGTGGAGATTCCTTTTGACTCATGGAACTTTGAAAATCCAAGTGATGAGTGGTTTGTGCTTCAGCCCAAGGTAGGAAATGCTTCCAGATGAGTCAAACAGTTATACAAGTAATGAGCAAAACTGATGTCACAGGCCTAAAGAATCTGAAGACTTCCAGTTGTCAAGTGATAATCTGAAAAGGTCAGTGCAGCTAATTTTGGAATAATATAATAAATGTAAATCCATTCTTTTGGAAATCCTTCTTCTTCGATACAGACTGTCTTTAAATCAAGCCATAATCATATATCTTATTAATTTATATAGTCATCATTCAAAGGTTGCCATGGATAAACAAAAGAATACATTATATGATCCTATTAGAAAGAGAAAGCGTTCATTTTCACATAGACAAAAACAGCTCCATAGAGCACGATCAGTCTCAAAACATTCTCTCTGTTCCTCGTTCTCCACAATTCAGACATGAGCAGGTGTGCTCTTGACTTGGCTCACATGAGGAAGTGGCCAGTAGGTAAAGTATCTGGTTTCCTACATTCCTACTTTTGAGATTCAGAACCCAGGTCTTGAGTTATAGTCAGAAATAGAAATCTCAAAGCTGGTTCTAGAAATTAAATGCTACTATAGTATGTTCTTTTTTTTTTTTTTTTTTTTTTTTTTTTGCGTTATGTGGGCCTCTCACTGTTGTGGCCTCTCCCGTTGCGGAGCACAGGCTCCGGACGCACAGGCCCAGCGGCCATGGCTCACAGGCCCAGCCGCTCCGCGGCATATGGGATCTTCCCAGACCGGGGCACGAACCCCTGTCCCCTGCATCGGCAGGCGGACTCTCAACCACTGCGCCACCAGGGAAGCCCTTATAGTATGTTCTAAACTAAACCAACAGTACCTGAGATTCACTCTATGCAATTGGTATCTCTACATTTACAGTAATTTTTGAAGTCAAAAGTGAGGTGGAAAAAAGGTCACATTTACGTAACCAAAGATTGTTCTTTATAGAGAGAAAGGCAAAAAGAACATGATGGTAAAGATAGTGGATGCAGATCAGACTTCCTGGATTCAATCCTGGCTTCATGACTCTGTGTAACCTTGGGCAAGTTACTTAACTTCCCAGGCCTTGGTATTCTCACTGGTGATAAAAGAATTGGACATCAGTTATAGGGATGCTTTGCAGCTTGAAGAAGCCTGCTATGTGATGCTTGCAGTATTGTGTCAGGCACATTGTAAACTTCTCACTAAATGCTAGGTAGTATTTATGTTACATTGGAGTCCTTATATCACATTTCAGAGAAACCCCAGCTCATACTACTCAAAAAAATAAAAGGAAGTTATGGGCCAGTGATTATCAAGCATGGCTTGATCCAGATACTCAGATCTTAGCAAGGCCCTGGAGTCTCTTGGTCTCTCTTCTCTGTGTTAGCTTCACTTGCAGACTTCATGCAGTGTGGGCCTCCCTCATTAGCTCCAGGTCTGCTTCTCTTGGACACCACAACAGCTGCAAACCTCTCATCCTTGCCTCACACTGTCCAGGAGAGGAGAGAGTTCCTCCTCCTCCAGTAGTCCAGCCAATGCCCTGGCCCTGGTTCCTAATTCTCATTACATTATTTGCCCATCCTGAGCCAATCACTCTGGCTAGGGAGGTGAGATACATTGAGTGGCTTAAGACAATCAGAACATAACTCTGGTCTTGAAGGTGGTATTGCCCCAAAAGAAATCCTGGTACAGTAGTACTAAAAAAAAAAAATAATAATAATAATGGTGAGTGGATGCTAGACAGCAAAAAACAAGTGACCATCATCAGTAACACTTATTGATCATCATTAGTAGCAGCATCGTTCACATCTCATGGTCACAACCATCAGTGTGGGGTTAGCATAGTTATGCCCATTTTATATAAGGAGACTGAGACTCAGAAGTTAAATACAATATTCTAGTGGATTTTATAAGTGTTCACCTTAAACTTGGTGTAAATAACTCATGGAAAATCTTTAGGAGGTTTAATTGGGCTATGGGTAAAATGGACAATGAAATAGAAATCCTCAAACAGAAAATAACCTCATTCCCATGACTAACATAAACGTGGTAGAGATAGGAAGTGCAGTGTTAACAAGTCCATGATAGCATAACATTTCTCTGACATTAAATATGAGAAATATTTGGTCATTCCAATACTAAGTTTCTTGGAATGGAATGAAAAGCCTCAACAGAAAGGATAGCAGTTAATCTAACTTAACAGTCTCCTATCACGTGCTTCCTTTTGTGTAATGGGTGAGCATCCAAGAATCATAGCAAATGTCCAACATATCATATGATGTGTGACACTGATGAAGGACAAGTAACATGTATCTTAGTCCATGAAGTTAATTTGTCTGTCAGAAATACAACATGAAAGCACAGAGGGGCTCTTTGGAAACCAGCTTGGAGGGTTTCCAGTCAGTTTCTTGGAAATGGTTGGAGAATTTGCGCTGAGATGATATCAAAGCTCTCCCAGGCCTCTCCCAAGCATCCTCTGTGCTTAGGGGTCAGCAACTTTCCATGGTAATCACCTTCACATTGACACTGAGTGGTTTGACTTTCTATCATAAGGGAGAAGCATCTCTCTGAGGCTGTTCAAGGTGGAAACATCCTGATGGTGTTTATTTAATGGCAGTGGAACTCCTTTGGTCCTCTGCCAGAGGCTCTCTCTAGAAGTCTGTCCTCAGGCTATTGTAAATTTTCCCCACATAGGCAGAGAGCCAGAAATTCCTGGGAGCTTATGTACCCCCTGCCACAAGGCAACCCTTAGCCAATAACGAATAGATGGGGGAGTTTGAAAGCTCAGTTCCATTACTGAGAGTGGGAAAAGCTCTGAGGCGTTACTTATGCTCCAGAGCTCTCCTGGATCTGGCTGCGCCTTTGCCTGGCTTCCTCCTCTTCCCCAACCCCTTCACTGGCCTGTCCTGGGAGCACTTGCTTAATAAGTGACTTGCATAAGAATCCTCACCTCGGTTGGCTTCTGGGGAACTCAACTGAAATTGGTGTCTCTAATCCATGTCATCTTTTTCCACCAAGCTCCCTCTGACACATACAGAGGAAAGGCTGCAGATTATTCAGACTTGCTTAGATACCGTGCCTTCCAAAACCAGGGAGGCGGGATACCAAAACATGCTCTGTGCGCCGCCTCCTGCTTCGTGAGTGTCTCATCCTCGGGCTGAGCTGGGCTCCATCTGGTTGATGACCAGCCGACTCTGAGAACTGTCATTTCATTCTCCGTCTGCCCCTCAGTCATTTCAACGCAGTAGTCACTGCATCAGCTGCAGCTAGAGCATGAGCAGCCTTGGAGACTTGATGCTTCTTATAGATTATCCAGCTGAGGAGCTGAAGTGTGAGCTACAGGGACCAATTTCCTTAGTAATAGAGGATCGGAATTAATAGTCTTTAAACGTTCAGAAATACTGACATCCTTTGGCAGTGGGAAGACTGGAAAGACACAGTGCCTTATTGCTTATCGACTCTGTGTTGGTGAAAAGTCCCTGGACACCTTCCTTTGTTTTTGCTAGGTCTTACAACCCATATGGAGGCCAATGCAGATGGAGAAAGAATTCAAGATGCCATGTGTACTTACTATAAAGTAGTTTCACAGTATAACTCCCATTTTACTGCATGACGTGGGACTGTTTATTAGCTGTAACTCGTTATCTTACCAGAAGGCATGTTAGGTAGTTAGAGAAGCAGAGTTTGTCAGTATAAATTGCCTTTCATGTGTTCCCAGAAGGTGTGATTATAAAAAGGACCTTTGAAAGTCAACAGCAAGCTTAAGTGGTTTTCCAAGGAAATCTTCGCCATCCCACCTTCAGGCAGAGTCAATGTAATATAAGGTCCCGTGAAATGATTGCCTAGCTAAAGGGCTCTCTCTTTATGTGGCAGTTTGGGCAGACTTGTGTCCATGATATATGACCCCACCTTAGACCTGTAAGTGTCTGAGTGGAAACTCTGCTTCCTACTCTGATGGAAAGTGGATCTCTCTCTCTTCAAAAAGCCTTCTGGAGCAGCGGAGGATTTCAGTGCTTTACCTATATCCCCATTGTCATGCATACATGGCTCCCCATGGCTGTCCCTCCTGCCAGCCAACACCTACCAATCTTTGTAGGAGAGGTGTCCTCAGGCTGCTGGAGTGGGATTGGAATGTGGGCATGGAAAGCCAGAATAGCCTAGGTATTTAAGGCTTCTGGGGCTTGAGGGCAGAGCCCTTGATCAATAACTGATGGGGGAAGGAGTGTAAACCCTCTCACTCCCTTGCCTCTGATTGGGACAGCCCTGAGGTGTGACCTGTCTTATCCTCAGAGCTCCCCGTGGGACTGAGCAAAAGTTACTCTCCATGAAACTTTGCCTGATATCTCAACCTTGGTAAACCTCTCTTCACTTTGTGGTCCCACTACCCTACTACCCACCCTAATAAAGCACAATAACAGGAATTCGTGTCTTCA
Organism: Hyperoodon ampullatus; assembly: GCF_949752795.1. Lineage (NCBI taxonomy): Eukaryota > Metazoa > Chordata > Mammalia > Artiodactyla > Ziphiidae > Hyperoodon > Hyperoodon ampullatus. The sequence continues at coordinate 35,204,186 of NC_136913.1, forward strand.
GGTCTCCTCAGGACCCCAGAGTAGACAGCGTGTCTGCGTCTTCCTTGCTGCTTCTTCCCTGCACACACACCTCTGGTCACACCCGACTCCCTACCAGTCCTTAGACACATTCTGCACAAGCCCCACTGTATTTTGCTCTCTTAACCCAGACTAATCATCTCCCCCCATCCCCCTTCATATGTTATCATCTCTCCCATCCTTTAAGGACCAGACACGGGCCCCCTCTTCACCCCATTCTGGATTACTCTCTTCCCACAGTAGTTTCTTTGTACTTGTATTGGGAGCAACTGTCATCATTTGTCTGACATTGAGCTTGCTGTGTGGTAGAAGCCCTCTTCTCCCAGCAATCAGGACCAGTAATAGTAGGTCAGTTCATGGACTAAGTCACAGAAGTCAAACACATACCCACTGCCCCAGTGCATTTCTTAATCATGTATTTTAACTTAAAACAAATACATGTGCGTTCATTTTCAGGTCTTCTAATATAGGGGCACTTTGTTTTGTTTGAGTATGGTTTCAGTGATTGAAATTCTGTCATATCCTCCTAGCATAAATTCTGACCCTAATGTATCCTAATCAACAGTTGCTAGTTTGAGTTTCTCTAAAGTGAAACAAAAACTTAAGAGCGCTTTCAAAGTCAACCAAGTGCAAAGCCTTTCTAAATATTCATGATCTTGTTCCTAATCTTTTACAGCTTGGAGCCCAAATATAATCCAATAGCAAATTTATTTTCAAATCTTTAGTTCTGATTAAGTCGGTCAACCTAATTTTTATAGTAGCAGCTGTCTTTTTGGACTCTTCAATTTGTGACATTCAGTTATATAATTACAGCCACAAATATGCCTGGCATAAAGAGCTTTGAGGACTAATGCAGCTGACTTGATGAGCGTGCACTTCAGCTGATGGGAGCGGGCACACACGGTCTTTGTAGAGGATCCTGCTCTTCGCTGGGAATGGAGAGCATTCGGGCAGATGAATAGAGCTTCTGTTGAATATATATCTCCTGGATAGAATGAAAATTCATTGAAAGCCGGGTCTCTCTCCGTGTCCCCATAGCACTTAGCAAAATGCCTTAAAATCATTACTACAAGAAGCCATTCCATATGTGTTGGTAGAATTGAATTCTGCAACCTTTTTCTGAGTAGGAGTTGGTTGAGTAATGTAAAATGGTAGTATGCCAGGACAGGATGTTGCCTTGGAATTTCCTTGCAAGTGTACCAAAAATACCCCCAAGATATTAGCTATGTGCAGACTGTAAGATGACTCCCTCCTTTGGATTTCTTTTGTGTGTGATTATAATGCTATAAGACTTCACCTTTATTATTTTCTACTCCCACAAGATTTGAGGACTGTGTTTATACCAAGTCAACAGTATATTTGAATTTCAGCTAGAAAGTAATGCAACATTAATAAATCCCAATAATGCATGTTTTGATCTCTACAAATATACTACACATTAGTATCTGACACCTGCACATATAATTTTTCCTGCCAGTATATTTTCCTACCCAAAGATCTCAGCTGAAAGCAAACAGAGCTTGCACTGGTTAACTGTTGTTGTATAGAAAACTGCCTTAAATCTTAGTGGCTTAAAACAACAATTTATTACGATTGTTCTTGATTCTGTTGGGTGACTGGGCTCAGCTAGGTGGTTCTTATTTAAGGTCTCTCATACGGTTGAGGCTAGATGGTAGACTGAGGCTGAAGTCATCTGAGGGCTTGACTGGGCTGGTTGCTCCAGTTGGCTGTCTCATACTTGATGTTGGCTGCCAGCTAGGTAGGAACTCAGCTAGGCCTGCCAACTAGAGCACTGACATGTGGCTTCTCCATGTGGCTTGGACCTCACATCATGGGTTCCCAGAGGGAGAATCCCAAGAATATTCATTCCAAGAGAAGAAGTAGAAGCTGTTCATTTTAAGGCCAGAGCCCAGGAACTGGCACATTATCACTTCTGCCATATTCTACTAGTCAAAGCGATCACAGAGCCCACTCAGATCCAGAGAGGACAAATACCTCACCTCTCATTAGCCATGGTACCAAAAAAGCAGTTGATCTCTTTTATCTGTCATAATATCCATTATAATTTTCCATTTGTGACTTTCACATAAACTAAAATTTACTGAAACCATCAAAACAATTAGAAAAGTCCTCTTACGAGGCACTCAATTTAAAATAATTAAATATTAGATGGATAGTCTATTTTACCATCTAATCTCATTTGTGCCCCTGGCAAGATAGCTGAATAAAATACTTCAAATGACTTCCCCACCTTTACTAATAAGTTTTACCACCACCAAGAGGAAGGAAAGTAAGGCAAGGATTCCTTTTGTAATGGTATCAATCTTTTTCGCTGAGGCTTAAACAGCCTTGGGCTTTCTTGTGGGTTTGGGAGTTTCTGAATTCTTTCATTCTGCCCTCTCTCAGAAGAGAGCAGTTCTGAGCCCTTGACTCATTGCTCAGCGGTCAAGTTCCTGCAGGAAAAGTCTGAGGAAAGTACACTACTTTTCTTACCCTATTTATGAAAAATCAAAATTCCGTTGACTCAATGGCAAATGGGAGACCTGTAGAACAGAGGCTGTGGGTATGTGCTCACACTGCCTTTTTAAATTTTAAATTTGATTTTGAGAAGACTGTAGATCCCCATGCTATTGTAAGAAATAATACAGAGAGATCCTATATACCCTTTACCCAGTTTCCCCCAATGGTCACATCTTACAAAGCTATAGTGCAATGCCACAACCAAAGTGGTGACATTGATACAATCCACTCATCTTACACAGATTTCCTCGGTTTTCGTTTGTGTGTTTGTGTATTTATTTCTGTGCAGTTTTGTCACATGTGTAGCTTTGTATATTCACCACTACAGCCAAGATACCGAACAGGTTCGTCCCCACAAGGATCCTTCATGCTCTTTTATAACCACACCCACCTCCCCCTGCCACCCCCATTCCTAACCCCTAGCAACCATGACGCTGTTCTCCATATCTATTATTTTGTCATTTCAAGAATGTCATGTAAGTGGAATCGTATAGTATGTATCCTATTAAGCTGACTTTTTTCACTCAGCATAATTCTCTAGAGATTCACCCAAGTTGTTTTGTGTATCAATAGCCATTCCTTTTTCTTGCTGAGTAGTACTCCATGGTATGGCTGTACCACAGTTTATTTAACCAGTTATCTATGGAAGGACATCTAGGTTGTTTCCAGTTTTGTACTGTAACAAACAAAGATGATACAAATATGTATGTACAGATTTTTTTCAGTGTGCACAGTCTTTTACTTCTCTGGGATAAATGCCCAAGAGTGCAAATTGCTAGGGTGTATGGTAGTTGTATGTTTAGTCTTTTAAGAAAATGCCACACTGATTTCCAGAGTGGCTGAATCATTTTACAGTCCTACCAGCAATGTTGGAGTGAACCAGTTTTTCCTCATTTGAGTTTTAATGATGTAAATTACCAGTATAGCTTTTCATAGTTGGTGGCTGGCAGCCCAATATGAATCAGACATTACTGCCTACTTGCCCCTTCTTGGACACTTAAGAAGGCCTTGAGACATCAAGGACAGACAGAGAGAAGTATCTTCTGGGGCTGTTTTCAGTGACATCTTTATTCTTGCTTCATACCCCGAATTATTTGGGTATGTTCAATGATGGGTCCAGTTCTCAATGCATCACAGGCACTCAGTGTCCATTGATTCACCGAATGTGTGTTATATATCTCCTCTCAAATTCCTTTTACTTTAGCGTTAAATGTTATACTCAAATACCTTCATAGAGTTTTCCAGCCTCTCTCTTCTCATGCCTGAGGCATCTCTTGAACCAATAAGTGCCAACATAGTTGAATGGGAATAAATTGTCACATTTACGCTACCAAGTAAATATTGTACTTTCAAATATGGGCTACAAAATTACAAACCAAGCATTCTCACTTTTTCTTTTCACCTGTCTCCTCTTGGCCAGGTGGAATTTGCTGCTGATATTGGCCTTCAGTACAAAGGAGAGCTGACAGTCATTTTACGTTACATACCCCCAGAGGAGAACCTGCTACTTCCACTTGGACAGCTTCAAGGTAGAGAAAACAAATCCATGACTTTGATTGGGGACATTCCATTTCTAGAAGTGTGGAAATAGGGATCAGGGGTTGGGTGGACTGTGTTACTTTTACATTACACAGATGAAATGGAAAAGGTTAGGTGTCACTGTCGTTTAAGGAGAGTCGAAAAGTATATACTGTGTATGGGGAAGGGTGTCAGATTCTTACAAGGAAAGGACAGAGTTCATACTTAGAGACCAACCTTAATGTTGAGATTTGTTTCCTGGAAGTCCAGGACATATAGGATCTTCCCCCCTGCCGGGTGGAGTCGGGGGTAGGGGGAGATGGGGGATGGCCTGCTGAGAGGGGTGGTGCAGAAAGCTGCTGTCTGGATTTATGACATTCACAGCTGCTCAGGGCATCTTGAGAAAGAAATTAACCTGGAACACAGAATACAAGAATACAATACAGAATACAATCTGGAAAACTCCAGATGGAGTCAACTTTTAAATCCCTTTTGACCTTCTTCTTTCTTCAACTCCTACAGGCAGCCTCCTTTATCTTTCTTTTCCTATCACCCTTGTCATTGTGACCCTGTACAACTAAGTCTCTCGGCCTCAGTTGCCTCACTTCTTAGGGATATTGCAAGAATTAAATAGGTTCATTCATACAAAGCACTTAGAACAGTGTTAAATAAAGGTGGTGGTGGAGGCGGTCGTTATTCACGTAGAGCGTATGTCATCAGAATAAAAAAGTGATGCGGGAAGAGTTTCCTCTCACCCACAAATGTAATTGTGTCTGAGCTATAGCCTTTAGAGCTGGCCCAGCATGGAGTTGACAATGTACGTGACTAAAATATCCAAGACGGGAGTTAGGAATTTTCTCTTTGGGGGTCTTGGCACATGGGTGTGGCTTTCATTGGCGCTGTTCCTCACAGAGAGCAGGGATGTGGCCCAGGCAGCTCTCGGGGTCTTTTCTGTTTTATCCCTTTATATGTTATAGGGGAGTATTTAATATTTTAAAATTTATTTGCTTATTTTTTTCAACGAAAATGAAAGATATAGCCAGAAGGAATGGGTGTAAAAGCATTTAAGTGATTACGTGGAAAAGTATACAATAATGTAAAGACCTCATTCACTCTGAAAATGAAATGAATCTTTGTGGATTTTATTTGTAAATTTTGAAATGGAACCCGTGATCTGTCTCTTCCCTTCCCTTCTTTTCTCTTCCCCTCCCCCCATTCTCATTCTCTCCTTCTCTTTCATTCTCTCTCTTCCTCTCTCTCTCTCTCTTCCTCTCTCTCTCTCTCTCTCTCTCTCTCTCTCTCTCTCTCTCTCTCTCTCTGGCTCTCTCTGTGGCTCTCTTTCTCTCTTTTTCTCTGATGGCTGATGCAGGAAAGAAGACCTTTAAACGAGGAAAGAAGAAGGATTCTCCTGTCATCTCTGGAGGAATCCTAGAAGTGTTCATCAAAGAGGCGAAGAATTTGACAGCGGTGAAATCAGGAGGCACTTCTGATAGCTTTGTGAAGGGGTAATTTTGTTTGAGCTCATTTTCGATGGTACTTAATGGGAGATGAAGAGGTCTGTGATCCATGAGACAGTGGTGGCTGTGAGGCTTCTGTGTTGTTCTTATTCTAACTGTGTGCTAGGAAAGAACTCCCCTTCAGTGCTGGCGCTTACATTGAAAACAGTGCAACAGAGATCTGCTTATTCTAGCTCTCAGCCTGCTTCTAACATATTTCAGGATGTCCTGTGACTCTCGCCCTCAAGACTGGCAACTTTTCCTGTGAGATTAGTTTCTCACAGGAGGAGAAAGTATGATTTTCTACATGTAATATACTTGTATTGTGCTTTTTTATCATTTGGTGCTGACTATATGCAATGTCAACAAAAATATTGGATCCTTGGTATTTCGCTCTCTTAGGGGAAACTGTAAAAAGTGGAGATGCCAGAGCATCATCCCTAGAGATATCCACTGGAGAGTGCCTTGGGGAAACTCCAAGACTGCCTCTTGGGCATTTGTGCCCACTTTGTGGAGCCCTGGGCACTTTCTTGAGGGAATGCAGCCCTTTTAATGGACATTCTTACCCATTCAAGGCAACCCAAACAACAAATCCCTCCTGATTTCTATTTGAGATTTTTCTCCTATAATAGAAGAACTAGAACCAGCAGGATATTTTTCATTCATTGCAACAAATACATACATGCACACGTTCCAAGCACTAAGTCCTGCAGTTCCAAAAGTAAGACATGGTCCCTGCTCTCACAGAGCATCACAAAATGCATAAGGTAAAACAAAGTCCCGTGATGCCAGCCGTGAGGTTAATTCTTTGAGTCAGATGACAGTATCATTCCTCTCCTCAATCCTTCTTAGAAAAGTGTAATTTTTCCTACAAGGAAACGAGTCAAACCTTTATGCTCACACAGTCTAACTTTGGTAAGGGCGGTAATGAGGAGAAGCAGATGTCTGGGGCTTCCCCACTGGTGAGTGTGTGTGCCTGAATCCTGGTCCATCTGTCCTTGACTCTTTCTCCCAGGAGGTTTAAGCACAGAAGAAATGCTTTCTGTGGATCCTGCCGTTGAAATTTGCTTCCCCAGCCCTACCATCTAACTCTGGCCGCTTCCTGCTCACTGGTGGGTTAAGGGTATGGCTTCTCGCCCATGAACTCATTGTGGCCTTGCACGGATGACTTAACATCTTCTGGAATAGTTTTTACTTTATCATGTTGAACATTTATGAAGCAGAGATAATAAAGGACAGTATCTTTGTTTTATATATATATATATATATATTTTTTTTTCCTTTTTAAAGGCCAATAACTTTCTAGTAAATTCTCTCCCTAGTTACACTTAAACATTGAGCTGATTTTAAAGGGACCTCAGATTTTTTGAAAAAGAGCATGAGAGAGCAAGAATAGACCTTTGTGTAAAATTTAATATTATAAAATATATCAGTAAATATTAGGTCTGTCCGTGAGCCAACATAACAGTGGCTTAAACAAGTCAAAAGTTTTTTCTCATATGTAAATGAAGACTAAAGGTAAGGTATCCCATTGGCCAGAACTTACTCATATGGCTATATGAGCTACAAGGGAGGCTGGGGAATGTAGTCTTTATTCTGGACAATCTTGTGCCTAACTTTAAAAAAATGAGGATTTTCGTGTTTTTTTTGTTTTAGAAAAATAGGGAGAGAATGAATATTGGGAGGTAAGCAGTCTCTGTTTGGTACATGAAATGAAATCTCAAGTGTCATAATGTATCTTCTTTATCGTAAGGTCATTTGTGGTGTTTTTCATGTTTGATGTACTAATTTCATACCCATAAGTCTCCTTCCCTAAAGTCTGCTACCTGACTCATCAGGTACTATGATCAAAAACAGAGTAGAGAAAATGAGACAGGGAAGGGAGGGAAGCTGATAAAAATATGTTACTAGGCAGGTTACCACTGTGAGCAACTGGGGCTCAGTTCCACTAAGGAAGCATCAAGGAACTCTGTGGAATGTACCTTAGGATCGTCCCTTCAAGGGACAGGGAAGCTGGGAGACTAATCCACCAATTTCTAAAACTCATTGGTTGAAGGTTGCTCCTGGGGACATTAAATTCCCAGTAATCCCAGGGTTTCCTGCACAGAAGCTGAGTCAGCTCACAGAGCACCGAAGTCCTTAATTGGAGAAGCAAAGAGACACAGGCGCTTGAAGTAGGAAGCTGTCCACATGCCAGGAAGCGCTCATCGTGGCTTCATGTCAACTCAGAGGTGGGCCAAAGGTGATAGGAGGCAGAACATTATTACATAGTGTCTCCCACAGGAGGTATTTTCATTTCAGTAGGAGGGAAGAACCAATACAGGATTAGAAAGGAGAGGACGGGGGACTTGCCTGGTGGCGCAGTGGATAAGACTGAGCTCCCAATGCAGGGGGCCCGGGTTTCCATCCCTAGTCAGGGAACTAGAGCCCACATGCATGCCACAACTAAGGAGCCCGCCTGCCGCAACTAAGGAGCCCACGTGCTGCAACTAAGACCCAGTGCAACAAAATAAATAAATAATTTTAAAAAAAAAAAAGAAAAGAAAGGAGAGTGTGGGCATTTTACTATTGCCCCACTTAAAAGAAATAATAAACCATTCCACTAAATAAACCCAGATTTAAGCATATATGATGCTGGGAAAGAAAATCAAATAGACACACACAGATAAACACACACACACACACATGCATACACAGACATGAGGAATTATGGGAAGTTGACATGACTACGCAAGGGTGCCTTTTTCTGCTTTACTGTCTCACTGATGGCTTGATTGTGTTTTCTCCTGCAGCTACCTGCTCCCTGATGATAGCAAAGCCACCAAGCACAAAACTCTGGTAATAAAAAAGAGTGTTAACCCTCAGTGGAATCATACTTTCATGTTCACTGGCCTGCATCCCCAGGATATAAAGAATGTTTGCCTAGAACTTACCGTCTGGGACAAGGAGGCCTTTTCCAGCAACATCTTTCTGGGAGGAGTTCGTTTGAATTCTGGAAGCGGTGAGGGACTTGGTAAACCTGAGATAGTCTGTGACTTGGTGTGGGGCAGGGGAGTGGTTCCTGCAGGTTTGATGTGTCCTAAGTGTATATGTAGTTTCCTCTTAGCCGCCTCTCGAAATTTCCACAGATGCTCCATTACTTTAGCCAAGGATTGGTTCACTGTTAAAATTACTACTATGTGACTTTGTATCCTTCAGCTAGAAGTGTGGGGTGTATAATGCTTATATTCAGTCCTTTCATAAAATACCATTTACACTTTAGTCTAAGTGAATTTCAACTACTTTCTTGGGCCTTACTTCAGGATTTGCTCGGGAGAGGATCACCAAGACAGCACATGCTTCTGACCGGGGAGAGAAGGACTTGCAAGGCCAACTTGACTTCAACCTCTTCTCAGTTCTGTCCATGCTTGTAGCCATTACACTGCCTGAATCGAAAGGAAATCCATTTTTCCTCTAAAAAATAATGTCTCCTGTTGTTCAAACAGGTCATGGAAACACACCACTGATTCCACAAGACACAACTGTAACAGGGCGAATTGGGCGGGTGGGGGGAATTACAGCAGCAGAGCACGTGTATAGATTAGGGAGAGCCAAGACTATCTCTGCCACTAAAACAGAAACTCCCAGTTCAGCCTGTTCTTCTGTTGTGTTAACTCAGTCTAGATGAGCCAGCTTTCTACTTAAACTACCAAAGTGAGGAAGAGATGAGCCCCTAGGGCCATCCTGATTTGTTCCCCATCATCTAGGCAGAGGAGAGTAATGTAGGCTACAAAGGATGTAGTCCATGCTAACTCCACTCACTAGATATGGTGAGAACAAGCCACTGAAGGGCTCTCTGGTCAGCAGGTCCCCCTCAGAGGTTGATAGGTGTCTTTCAGAAGATCAAAGCATTTCATTTGTAAAGTGTAATGCTCCCCTTTCCCTTCTTTAGGTGTGAGCCATGGGAAGACCGTGGATTGGATGGACTCTCAGGGGGAAGAGCAACACCTCTGGCAGAAGATGGCGGACAATCCTGGGACTCCGGTAGAGGGCGTACTCATGCTCCGTGCCAGCATGGGGAAGAGTAAGCTCTGAAGGTACCAGTTCTCCAAAATGAGGCCTCTTGGGACTGTCTGGTTGTTATTTCCTACCAGTATCAGGCTTGGGACCTGGAGTCTGCTTCCCTGCTATTTCTCACCTGAGGGTATTGGCACATGAGAGGAGAGATATCAGTGTTATGAACACCTAGGGTCTGGCCAGGTGTCTAAAAAAGCATGTACCTCTATGTGCATGGGCCAGGGCTTTTTTGATTGGATGATAGAAAGTATACCACGCTGTCGTGTCAACAAGCAAATTGTGCAATGATTCGTAGGCTTTATACCATAGGGGAAATGGCACATGCTTATTTGAAGCTGCAGTTGAGATTGGGAGTCCCCAGACTTTTTCTAATTGTGAGTGACTTTAGGTTTTCTCAAGGTTTGAGGGAAAAGGGGGCCACTTGGAATGTAGACCACTTGAAGAGTAAGAAGAAGGGATAGTGGGAATCCCCATGATCCAAAGAAGGCATTGTGGGGATGGACGCTGGGGCAAGGGTGTGGCCCTCTTATTGTAGCCAACCTGTGGATTAACCAGGTAAGTTTTCAAGGTGAACTGAGGTTTTTCTGTGGTGACTATGTAATTGATACTCTAAATCATCCCACTTTTGGGAGTGAAGAGAGCTAAATCATCACACCAGAACAACAGATGTAAACCAGGATTGACCTGGCAAAATTAGGATGTAGAGTCACCCTAATTATGACCTAGCTATTAGCTCTGTTGTAAACATTTATTTTATAAAATGTTCTAAGCTATTAACTAAGAGGGAATAAGAAGCAATGCACATTTTTGAGCCCCTACTTGTGTTATGTCTACGATGTCCCATTGCTCAAAGGAAGTCATATGGCCAAGCCCAAAATCAAGAGGCAGGGGAATATACTCTACTCACATTGAAGCCATGGCAAGAGCAAGGATTCAGGAAGGAATGAAGGATTGTGGCCAGGAGTTCAATCTACCTTTTGTCACCTGGGATTCCGGAGACTTTAGCCACCAAACTTAGATATGAAGGGCGTTAAAGCTGAAAGGGACCTCAGACCTGGTTCCTCATTTTGAAGATTCCAAATTTGCAGCCCAGAAAGCAGAAATGACTTGCCCCAGATATTATAGAAGCTGTGAGTGTATGCAGACTTAAATCCAGGGTGTGACCCGTAGGCCAGTGCTCTTTTCACTGTGGTCTTTGGCGTGATCCGATGCTTATCGTGATGGACAAGAGGACATAGACCAAGGGAGGTGGAGCGGAGTCTGATTACTTGTGTATGGACGTACCTGACCCAATCTTCTCCTGGAGTCATGTTCTAGCCCCTCAGCTCATTTTTTCACTTGAGTTCATGTATTGATAAAATCCTTAAAAGGATAGATACTGAATTTTACTAGTAGGAAAGCTAGAATCATCTTCAGGCTTATTCTAGCTAATTGTTCCATATTTTGAATTTCTTCTTGAATTTTGAAAACGGGTTTAAGAATATATTTAGCATTATTCTTAGAAGGGGGAATAAGCAATCCATATTCATTATTATTAAAAAAACAGTCTCTCTAATTCTAGAAAATTGAAGTTATTAGTCTAGTGTAGCTTAGTGCATATGGTACATTTTTTTAAACTCACACCCATATCTCTATGTTGCCCTTCTTAAAAACAGAAAACAAAAAGTGTACGACCATCACTACTTCCTATATTGGAAATATAAATTGTCTTCAGACTTGATGTGACTGAGTATGTCTTCAGAGACATATTTAGGGGAGGTGAGAGAGGGTGGCGATGGTGAAGCCTGGAGACATCTCTAAAGTAGACAAAATGAGGTAGATTTATTCACTAATAATAAAAGTGGCAAAATTAATCAATTCCAAAATTTATAACTCGAACTCAAGATGAGCATGAACTTTATGTATTCAGACCTTTGCCACGGTCAGAGCAATTCTGTGTCGTGACTTCATAAAATCCAACATCTAACTGGGTATTTCCATAATGCAAGACCCAGGTGTGCCTAAGTCCATCAGAAACCTGTTGATGTGGCTCTTAAAAATAAAAGGTAAATTGATCTTTAGGTTACTCTTTTTTAAGTATAGTGTAGAAGTACAAAAAATATTTTTAATGTAAGTGATACATGTTAATGGCATAAAACTCAAATGGTTCAAAATTGTGAAAAGTAAGCCCTACCTCTTCCTCTTCCATATCAGAATATATTGACAGCCTCATTCTTTTTTATGGCAACAGGGTATTACATTATGGGATATATTAAATTTATTTAACCAGTCCTATCAAATGCCACATTAAATATGGTTAACTAAGCTATCTATGTTTGGTGGCTTTTCTAAGCAATCTTTTTTTCAAAAATAAACACTTTGAAATTCAAAATGAGATCTGTATATTGCACAGCAATTCTACTTTTGGGTATTTATCCTACAGAGATAGATACATATGTGAGAAATGAGTACATACAAGGGTATTGCTTGCAGAAGATTGGAAACAACCCCAAAGCCCTTCAATAGAGGCCTTTGGCAATATCATACATGCCTAATTTTTCTGTTTCATTAATTGTTCCCCTTCCTTCTCTGTTAAAGATTGTTAACATTGGAATCTTTGATGCTTGTTCTTTCTTTTCTCCTCACTTTATCCATCCTCTCCAGCATTATCATGTATTGTATGCTCATGGTTTTATGATTATTTATATGCTTATAACTACAGATTCACATCCCCAACCCAGATCCTTCCTCTCAGCCCCAGATCCAACCGCCTATATGATATCTCCACCAAGATAGCTCATGCTCTCGACATACTCAAAAATGAACCCTTTATTCCACCTTCTCTCTTACACCCATGTCTTTCTACTCCAGTACATCCTGTCTCAGTACCTGGTACCATCATCCACCAGCTTATGCTAACTAGACACTGGATAGTGATTTTTTTTTTTAATTGACATATAGCTGACTTAACAATATTATGTTAGTTTCAGCCGTACAACATAGTAATTTGATATTCTTATACTACAGTTATTCTAAAATGTTGAGAATATTCCATGTGCTGTACATTACATCCTTGCAACTTATTTATTTGATACCTAGTGGTTTGTACCTCTTAACTCCCTTCATCTGTTTTGCCCCTCCCCCATCCCTCTCCCCTCCGGTAACCACTACTTTGTTCTCTGTATCTGTGAACCTGTTTCTGTTTATTTTTTTAATTTAATTAATTAATTAATTTATTTTTGGCTTCGTTGCTGCGTGCGGGCTTTCTCTAGTTGTGGTGAGCGGGGGCTACTCTTCATTGCAGTGCGCGGGCTTCTCATTGCGGTGGCTCCTCTTCTTGTGGAGCACAGTCTCTAGGCATGTGGGCTTCAGTAGTTGTGGCATGCAGGCTCAGTAGTTGTGGCACACAGGCTTAGTTGCTCCATGGCATGTGGGATCTTCCTGGATCAGGGCTCGAACCCGTGTCCCCTGCATTGGCAGGTGGATTCTTAACCACTGCACCACCAGGGAAGTCCCCTGTTTCTGTTTTGTTATATTTGTTCATTCGTTTTATTTTTCAGATCCCACATATAAGTGAAAACACAGTATTTGTCTTTCTCTGACTTACTTCATTAAGCATAATGCCCTCCAAATCCATATATGTTGCTGCAAATGTAAAAATTTTGTTCTTTTTTATGGCTGAGTAATATTCCATTGTATATATCGACCATAGCTTCTTTATCCATTCATCTGTTGATGGGCACTTAGGTTGCTTTCACACCTTGGCTATTGTGAATAGTGCTGCTGTGAACATTGGGTGCATATATCTTTTCAAATTAGTGATCTTTGATTTATACCTCTTCCTTACCCCGAGGCAAAATCAATCAGGGCATCATATTGATTCTACCTCCTAAATATCTCAAAAGCCTGTCCAGTTCTCACCATCTCCATGCCACCACCCGAGTACAAGCCACCATTATGCCTCTCTACGATTATTACAGGTCTCCTAGCTGCTATCTTTGCAGCCACTCTTGCCCTCCCTCAATCCACTCTCCATACGGTGGCCAGATTTTCCCAACATGTTATTTTAAAATGTTCAAACATGCAGAGCTGAAATGACTTTACAGTGAGCACTTGTACCTACCACCTAAATTCGACTTCTACCACTAGCTATACTATCTCATCATTGTCTATCTGTCCATCCTCAGAGTGATCTTTATAAAAATGCACATCTGATCATGCTTTAAAACCCTCCGTGGCTTTCCATTGCCCTGAGAATAAAATCCAAATTCTTGCTCGGGGCCTGCCAGGCCCTGTCTGAGATGGTTGCTTCCTCCTCTCCAGCTCACCCCGGGCCATGCCTCTTTCCCTCCCCTGCTCTTCAGCCACACAGTGCATTTTTCTGCTTCTCAGTCGTGCCAGCCTTTACACCATCTCATGGCCTTTGCAAAGGAATCTGCTTGCTCGTTCTCCTCATCGGCCTGATTTCCATTCATCATCCAGGTCTTGAACGTTACCTGATCAGGGAAACCTCTCCTGACCCCCTTCTGCCTGACTAGGTCACAACAGCCTGCCTCTCTTTCCCCTTCATTACATACATCGCCATTTTCATAAATTATTCACGTAATGAGTCCTTTAATGCCTGTGTCAGTTCACTCCCCACCACATCCCTAGAATGTAAGATTCAGAAGGGCAGAGACAATATTTATATTTAAATTGTTTCACAGCTATATCCCCTGTGCTTAGTTCAGAGTAGGTAATTTAAAAATATTTGTGGATTAAGTGAAAATGAAAAAAAAAAAAAAGTAACATCAGAGAATGTGAGACCAGATAAGGAAACCGGGACCCACATAGATCAAGAAAAATCTCCGACTGTGATTGCCGATTGGTCTTTTAAAAGTAACGTTTCTATAAGTACTTTAGTTACAACCCTAAACAGCTCATTCCAGCTTCTCTTGGCATAGATAAAAGCACAGAGTGTGCTCTCCAGCCCAGCATCTCAGCTTCTCAGAAGAAGAGACCATGGCCTTGCCTGGAGGATCCTACTCCTTATTTGGAGCAGCCCTCAATTTTCCCTCAGTTGAATCAGACAAGTTGTAAAGGGACATGGGCAACCTTACAAGCTTGACTTTATCCATTCAGTTTGTAAATAGCAGCTGCAGGATATGTGGAAGATCCAGTGTATCAGCTCTCATTTTGCTTATGTTGTTATTGTCATTGGAATTATCAGGATGTAGATTTTCCAGGTCACAAAAGCACCAACAGCAAAGATATTTTGATGGGACTTTTCATTTTGGCATCCTTTTCCTTAAGAAATTTAAACAATTATATGACCAGTCATCATTAAGTATTGATACATAACTAATGTGTGAATTGAGCTCCCCCCCCCATTCATGGTAATAGCAGCAGCAGCATCACCTGCTACCCCAAGGTTTCTGTTGTGCAGGGGAGGAGAAACCTGTGGAAAAAATAAGGGCAAACCCACTTTTAGAAGCAAAGTGGATGAAGATATCAAGTCCCAGAAGCACCACAGAAAGAAATACTGTGGCATCTTGGGCTGTGATCAGTGTTTGTTTTTTCTTCCACGTAGATATTTCACACTAAACTGAGCATTGCCTTTAGAAGTTGGCAGAAGGGCTTTCCTCCCACAATGGCATATTTATGGCCTCTGAAATTAAAGAAAATAAATAGGGCGAGGAAGTTTATATAGGCAAAGCTATAACAAAAATCAGATCTTGCAAGGTTTGAGCAAGAGCTGTGGAAATTGGGCCACATCAAGGATTCCAAAAGATTATCTGAATCATCTGGGGTGTGAATTTAATACACTGATTCCAGAGCATTGCTCCAAACCTACTGAACAAAATCTCCAGAAAACTTCATCATTTTTATCAAGCTTCTTAAGTGATTCTAATAAAGTGGATCACAGCTTGAGAAAGACTGCATTAGAGGACAAATTATCTTGACTATATTATTTGGACCAACTCTACATCATGATGACAGGTTGGCTTTGGCTAACTTGGACATTATTAATTGCAAGGCAACCATGGTGAGGTGGAAGGAGCCTAAACTTGAACTCAGATTGACATAAGCTCGTCTTGACTACTTACCAGCCATGTGACCTCAGTCAAGTTAATTATCCAATCTAGGCCTTGATCTGGTTGCCTGTAAAATAGGGATAATTGGGCTGCCTTGTAGTAATTGACGATATCAAATGAGGTAATATATGTGAATATGCTTTGTAAATTTTAACCCACTGTGAAAAAAAAAGGTCATTATTAGTGATCTAGAGATAGCAATCTGTAGTTCATAATCTCTTAGGCCCTTCTTTTTCTGGGTCCTTGGCTAGGTCTTAATCATTCTATGTACAATGAAGTGGTCTCCAGTGTACAGCAACAATACAAAAAATAACCCTTACTTTGCTATGTCACGCATTGTGGAATTTCCTACTGGATCTAATTAGATAGTAAGTTTTACAAAAGTGTTTAATTTGAGGGAGAGAAAAACTGGTCATTTTTTTGTTAAGATGTTGTGGAACCCATAAGCAAACTGTCTTTCCACCCTTTTCCTTAACGTTCTTTCAGTGTAATGACCATCTCTTTCTATGGCCCATTGCTTATCCCCTATGTCAGGGAGATCAAACCTACCTTCTTCACAGGGATGTTGTTCAGAATCACACTTTTTATCTACAGAAGGAAATTTACCATTCTCTCAAAAGAAATTCCGTAGAAATACAAACTGCTGTTGTCATTATGAGGAATGCATAGTGTTTCAGAGATTAGCAATTGTACCTCATTTACCACATTAGAATTTATTGAACTATTCTGGCAGAGGGTTCCTTTCATACTTGGAAAAGGGGGGTAGAATATATAGTTAGTATTGCCTATAAGTGACAAAATATGCATATAGGGAGTAGATCATATTTTTCTTTCCAGTATTTCAGCACAAGAGGATAATTGTCTCTAATCGTTTTCCTTTTTCTCTGATTGAGGCAGACACTAATAAAACGAGTAAAATATTTTATTGTCATAGTTATAGCAAAAGTTTAAATCATGGCTGTTTGCTGAGGAAAAAAAGTCCATAGAAGGGCAGAGAACTAGATATGGGTTTGAATCAAAATATTTTCTTTTTATCCCTTTATTGTTAGATCTGCTTACTTCGGGAAAGGAATCTGATTGTTCTTTCTAAGCATGTTTTTCTACTTAGCCAGAGGTTCATTTTGTCTTCAGAAAGTTAAAGTCCATAGTTTATATTAGGGTTCATTCTTGGTGTTTTACAGTTGTATGGGTTTTAGCAAGTGCCTAATACCACGTATCCACAATTACATTATCATACAGAATCATTTTGCTGCCCTAAAAATCCCCTGTGCTCCAACCCCTTGCAACCACTGGTCTTTTTTTACTGTCTCTTTTTTTTTTTTACTGCCTCTCTATATTTTTCAGAATGTCATATAGTTGGAATCATACAGGATATAGCCTCTTCCGACTTGCTTCTTTCACTTATCAATATGCATTTAAGGTTCCTCCATGCCTTCTTGTGGCTTGGTAACTCATTTATGTCTGTTTTTCATTGTGGTAAGAGCACTTAACGTGAGACCTACCCTCTTAACAAATTTTTAAGTACAGTATCACTGTTTTTAGGGGGGGAGAGGGAGAGAGAGGGAGGGAGAGAGGGAGAGGGAGGGAGGGAGGGAGGGGGAGAGAGAGAGAGAGAGAGAGAAAGAAGGGGGGAGAGAGGGAGAGGGAGAGATGGTTGAAAGATCTAAGAAACAATAATTTTTTTTTTTTTTTTTTTTTTTTTTTTTTTTTTTTTTTTTTTTTTTTTTTTTTTTTTTTTTTGTGGTACGCGGGCCTCTCACTGTTGTGGCCTCTCCCGTTGCGGAGCACAGGCTCCGGACGCACAGGCTCAGCAGCCATGGCTCACGGGCCCAGCCGCTCCGCGGTATATGGGATCCTCCCAGACCGGGGCACGAACCCGTATCCCCTGCATCGGCAGGCGGACTCTCAACCACTGCGCCACCAGGGAGGCCCAACAATAATATTTTTTAAATTCCCTTGGGAATTCCCTGGCGGTCCAGTGGTTAGGACTCCGTGTTCTCACTGTCACGGGCCCGAGTTTGATCCCTGGTCAGGGAACTAAGATCCCACAAGCCTCACAGCCAAAAAAAAAAAGAAAAAAGAAAAAGAAAATTTCCTGGAGATGATGGGAGGTCTACATTCATTTTGCTAGTTTTCTTGGTTCTGTTTTGGCTACAAATGACTGTTCCTATTTACTTGTTTTGCCACATTTAGTACAAAATTAATAGCAATGCTTAAACACTTTACATGCCTACTTCTAAGCTTCTGTATGGAATATGCACCCAGACCAAAGCTTTGTGGCACTCTGTACTTCCTGCAAAGTGTAATGGCTTTTTCATTAAATTAACTTTCCTAAGATCTCTCCTGTGTTCTATTAAAAGTTATTCTTGGGTACTTGATGCATATCCTTGAAGATGCATTGTGTGTCACCTATTCCTTCTGTTTTTATACTTATTTGTCTTTGGAGCAAAGCTCATTTGCTGAATTGAGACACACAGATTGGATGACTATCTGGTGTCTGTTTCTAAGGCTAGATGACGTTGAACAACTCTTCATGGTGCTTAGCTGTTGAATCTAACCCTCATTTTGGTTCTTGCTCACTTATTTTCTGAACCCTGACACCATCACTCCCTTTGCCCTCCCCTCAGTAAATCATGGGTAGTAACAAGGGAAGGGATCAGAAGTGACATTTATTGAGCACCTAGTGTACTTCAGGGGCTTTACAAATTGTTATCTAATTTATTATCTGTGTTTTAAAAAGACAAAGGATCAAAAAAGAGTCATGAGTCTCAGAGATGTTAAATAACCCAACTAGTATATAATAGAGCCTCACCCTACATCTAGCTCCCCATTTCAGATCCCAAAGCCCATGCTCTTTGTTCTTCACCAAAATGTACGCCAGATAGAAATTCTGTGCTTGTTATGAGCTGGAGACTTGCTTCTTAAAGTGTGATTCATGAACCAGCAGCATTAGCTTTACCTCGGAGCTTGTTGGAAATGAAGAACGTTGGGTCCCAAGCCAGAATGAATCATAATATTCATTAGAACAAGGTCCTTAGTTGATCTGCAAGCACAATAAACTTTAAGAAGCACTGGTGTAGAGAATATGGCAGACGGGACCTTGATATTTAAGGTACTTGATACTTAAAAGACTGTTCGTTGTAGTTGATGTGAACATTGGCCTAAGACACACCCCATTTATCAGTCTTTTATTTAAAATTTTTATTGAAATATGATTGATTTACAATGTTGTGTTAGTTTCAGGTGTACAGAAAAGTGATTCAGTTGTGTGTGTATTCTTTTACATATTCTCTTCCATTATAGGTTATTATAAGATATTGAGTATAGTTCCCTGTGCTATACAGTAGGTCCTTGTTGATTATCTATTTTTATATAGTCATGTGTGTATGGTAATCTCGAGCTCCTAACATCCCTCCCCCTCTTTCCACTTTGGTAACCATAAGTTTGTTGTCTATGTCTGTGAGTCTATTTCTGTTTTGTAAATAAGTTCATTTGTATCATTTTTTTAGATTCCACATATAAATGATATCATATGATATTCATCTTTGTCTGACTTACATCCCTTAGTATGATAATCTCTAGGTCCATCCATGTTGCTGCAAATGGCATTATTTCATTCTTTTTTATGGCTGAGTAATATTCCTGTGTCTGTGTGTGTGTGTGTGTGTGTGTGTGTGTGTGTGTACCACATCTTCTTTATCCATTCATCTGTTGATGGACACTTAGCTTGCTTCCATGTCTTGGCTGTTTTAAATAGTTCTACTATGAACATTGAGGTGCATGTATCGTTCTGAATTAAAGTTTCCTCTGGAGATATGCCCAGGAGTAGGATTGCAGGATCATATGATAGCTCTATTTTTAGCTTTTTGAGGAACCTGCATACTGTCTCCATCGTGGCTGCACCAATTTACATTCCCACCAACAGTGTAGGAGGGTTCCCTTTTCTCCACACCCTCTCCAGCATTTATTATTTGTAGACTTATTGATGTTGGCCATTCTGACAGGTGTGAGGTGATACCTCACTGTAGTTTTGATTTGCAATCAGTCTTTCTTTGAGTCCTTTCTCTTCCTCAATTTTGATTTCTCCCCATAAACACATGGATGCTTACTAGCATCCTTTTTTTTCTTGTGTTCTCCTGTTACTATCCTGAAGACTTTCCCCAGTGTGTAGCTGACCTTATTTCAGAGTACGTGCAATGAAGACCTGGCTATTTTTTTTTTATTATGGATGAGTCTTCCAACCTGCTGAATCCAATGAGGACCAACTGAACCTAGATACAGTCCCCTCTAAGCCTGAGGAAGTAGAGCCCCTAAAAGCTCTATTCCATAATACCAGTCAGACAGACATCTTCTAGATGATGTCTCTTCTACTGTCAGTCAATATTTAGCACTGTGTGGCTGATGATAATCAAGTATGGAGAAAAGCATTTGGAGACCAGCTTGGCTTAGGCCAGTGAAAACTGTGAGACCTGAGTCAGGAATACATTTTTGTTCATCCTGCAGAAGGATGAAAGAGGGTAATAGCTCTGCTACTTGTTGTGGATTTTGAGCAAGACATTTCCACTCTCTGAGCCTCAGTTTTCTCATCTATAAACTGAGGGGCTTGGACTAAGTGCAATCCAACATTCCCTTGAGTTCTAAAGTTCTCTGATACCTTGTGCATGCTGAAATCCATTGACCTTAAGAAGCCATTGATTGTAAGGTGCAGCAGGGCTTCAGATACCACTAAAAAAGGGGGGAAATGCAGCCAATTATAACAGTAAGATGTTGTTCTGGATGTTCTACCTCTGTCTCTGCTTTTTTTTTCTCTTTGCCCTTCTTCACATTGCTCTGTGCCCCAAGAGGCCAACCTTAATGAACTGCTTCATTGGGGCTGTCTTGCCCTGTGGATTTGGGTTGGGATTGGCCAAAGGAAGGAACCAGTAGGAGATTGAATGGTGGGAAGAAAGTGAGATTGATACAATTCTTCCCTTGGCTCTTTCCTGCTGGGTCACAAAGTGCCAGGGGTTACATTCCTCTGCTCAGGATTATAGCTCCTGGCAGGTGGCCTTCTCCTCCAGCTGGACCTACGGTCACCACTCCCTCCCTTCACCCCTTCAGGCCTATGAGTGGTAAAGTCCTCGACTGTGGCCAGTTTCACCATCCCTCATTACTTTCCCTTAACCTTGACCACACCTTTATGAATAGTTTTTTATTAATTTTTCCTCAATGCCACAGTCACAGTTTCAGTGTTCCGTTTGTTTCTGGCTGGGGCCTTAACTGATATAGTAATTGGAATTGGGGTGTTCTTAAGAAGTAGGCTCTCAAAGTAGAATTTTAGCTTTGTGTTTGAGGAGCATTACAGGCATGCGGCAAAGTAATAGATGCTTAGTTAGTCTGTCGGAATGAATGGGAAAAAAATGATCTTCCGATCTTTGTGCCTCTAATACCCAGAAAAAAACCAGGTAGCCAGAAATTAAGAGGGATTTCTCTTTTAGGTTTCTCAGAATGTGAAAAGATGGTCATTGAAAGAAGTTATGTTCCCTTAAAAAGATTCCCTTTGGTCTCTACAATAGACACCCCTGCTTCTGATTATCTTTGCTGATAGGAATGAAAAAAAATTTTCCCAGTCAATATTTGGGTACCAGGTACTAGAGACTTTATTGCTTTGCTCTGGTAAAGACAGCACATCTGGAATAGCAAGAATGTCATCAATATGGTGGATGAGTCTGCTATTCCATATGTAAAGACAATCAAGATTCCTCTGGAGCCCATTATAACAAAGAGCCAGAGAGATGGTGATCTTTTCTTAGATAAGAGAGTAAAAGATAAACTGTTCTCTGTCATGTGAATGCACCATTATACTTAGACTCAAATAAGACATTACATGGTCTCTCCTCTGACCTAGAAACTCAATTTACAGTGAAGAAAGTGCATCTGGGAGTTCATGCTATGGAATTCACTGGTCTTACCATGTGTCTCAGCACCTGAAAATAGCTGGTTTGATAGAAGAATGGAATGGTTTACTCAAAGCTCAGTTATAGAATGAGCTGATATACAATGCTTAGTGAGGCTGGAGAGAATCTTACGTGATAGAGTATATGCTTTATATCAGCAGCCAAAATATGGTGCTGTAGCCCTTGTAGCCAAAACCCATGGGTTAAGGGACAAAGCTGTGCAAATGGGGATGGCCCTTCTCGTTGTTATACCTAATAGCCTACTTAAGTAGTTTTTCCTATATGTCTGCATGAACTTGGGTTCAGTGAGCCTAAGGGCTGTGGTGTCCAAGGAAGGCACTAGCATTTTTACATAGGAAACTGTCATGGTTCTATTATATTGGAAGCTGAGAATGCCTCTTAAATATATGGCGCGCCTCACACCATTAAAGCTACAGGTAGAGAAGAGGTTACCTGTACTAGCTCAGGTGATTATCAAGCGGAAATTGCGTTGCTCATCCACAGTGGTTACAAGGAGAACTATGGCCAGAGCTCAGGGGATTTATTGAGGCATCTCTCAGTACTCCATTGCTCAGTCATCCTGGCCAGGGGAAAACTGCAGCAACCCAATAAAAACGGCCACTGAGGAATCAGATCCTTCCCGAATGAAGGTTTGGGTCAATCCTCCAGGTAAAGCAATTCAGCTGAAGTGCTGGCAGAGAGTCAGGAGAATTTGAAATGATTATTAACGCAGATCTCATGACCAGCTACATAAGTGGGATTGAAGCATCTTTGTTTGGTCTTGATTAACTGTTTCTTCCACACTTTTTCTCCAACTAGCTTCTGGAAAGAGCACTGGTGGTAGCTAAGATTTTAAGTTTCAGGTGGGCATATGAGAGAACTGATCCAGTAGTCGACAGTCAGGAAATGTTCTGATAGTATCTGACAGATAGTAAATAGTTCAGGCTTTATGGGCCGTCCAGTCTTTGTTGCGACTACTCATCTCTGCCATTGTGGAGCAAAACCAGCCATAAACAATATGTTAAAAATGTGTGTACCTGTGTTCCAATGAGGCTATTGACAAAAACAAACAGCCCAGGCTGTTGGCTCTAGTTTGCTGACTTCAGTAGGTGATGGGGACATGAGATTTTTATTCAGACAAAAGAGTAGATGCTGAGGGTAGAAGGGATGAACTGTGCTGGGTGATCACTGTCTGCCCGACCAGAGTCCCTCTCTGCAATTTTCGAAACTGTGCTTTGCTCCTTCACCCTCTGGTTTTCAGTTGGCTTTGGCCAACTGGAGCCAATAGTGGGAGATCAGAGAACAGGAGGAGAGAAAGTTCAGGGTATTTATTCCCCATGCTCCTTCCCTGCTGAGCTGAGGGTTGTTAAAGGCTGTGTTCCTCTATCACAGCTCTGCTTAGGTGGTCTGTCCTAAAACTATACGTAGAGTTCTCTCTGAATTCCAGTAATCACTCCCTCCGCTTGCCCTTCCGGCCTAGGGTGGTAAATGTCCTTGGATGCTACTAGCTTTGGAGTGCTTCAGTATCCCTTAATGGTTCCTTTTACCATGCTCACCCATTATAAGTAATCCTCTCATTATGTCGTCTTCAATTCCCACTAGAATCTGCCATCCATTTCCCACCAGGACTTAGACTCAAAAAATGTCATTGATTGTAAGACACTCTCCACTTCAGAGATGTTAAAATGTGAGGGAAAAAAGTGCATCTCAGGATCAATGAAATATGCTAATTGCAATATACTCCTGGTGAATGAATGAATCAATGAATGATTAATATTCACAGTGCAGCTCACCTCAAAGGACAGATACAGTGGAGTGCTGTGACAGATTGTGTGTTATTCAGAATGAACTTCAAAAATCAGAATCAACATTGATTCTTCTTAAGGATTTAGATGCTCTTTCTTAGTCTTGAGACAGGTAATCAATGGCAAGGTCATATCCTTGCCCGGGACTTCTGTTACACCAGAGCTAAAACATTAGAATGCTCTTGAGTCATTCCATTTCTCTTGAAATGAGATGACTCCAAAGAAACAGCTACTGACCTGGGTACAATTTGGTTTTTGGTGAAGCAGGCCAACTGACTGTTGTTTGTGACTCTTCATGAACTGAGTTCAGAGCTTTCCACAAGAAGAGGATGGTCTGGGAACATATTAGAGTTCTCACAAGTTGCAGTTAACTCACATTCACTGCCCTACGTGACAACTGGTATATGTTCTGGCCAAGCCTATTTTAACAGCCATGGGCCTTCTTTACGGCCTAAGACATTACTTAGTCTAGGCTGCCTGTCTAGAACTTACCAACTCTTAAGCAAAACTAGTGACCCGTTCTGCATAGGCTGTCTGATTACAGAAATCTAGCAATAATTGAGGCTACTCAGACTAGTACAAGAGCTATTGTGCCTTTGGAAAAGTCTGCTGTGTTTCCTTTTTCTAATTCTTAAGTTCCTAATTGTTCCCATAGAGAGAAAGAAACAAGTGTCTCTCCTCTGGCCCTCCTCTGGAGCAAAGCAACTCAGAGCACTGGTCCATGATAAAATAAGGAGCTTACATCAGAATGTAAATCAATGCGCTGCTTCCTTTGCTGAGAAAGTTTTGCTATCAAAAAATATCAAACTAAATAATGCATTTATTGACATTACTGATTTACATTCTGGGGCCAGCTCCCTATTTCTTTGTGAACCACTAACAAATGGTCCAGGGACCAGTAGCCAGTAGGAGCATTCCTCTAGAGGGCCTTGGAAATCAGTCCCTTCACAGGATGGTCTTCTAAATTGCTGCCACTTACTGAGAAATGAGAGTATTTCTTCCCATTCCAATTTTCCAAGAAAGAGGTGACTCTTTTCTCCAAGCCTTTGAATCCATGCTTACTCTCAGAGGGCATCAGAAACCCACTTAATAGCCTGCCCAGGAGTCAAATGGAATTCCATGAGACTCACAGATGCATCGAAAGATACTCAGAGAGAAGGATTCAGATTTGATCTGTGGTCAGACAGATGACAGTGTTTCAGTTCCATTTGAAATCAGTTCGTTAGTCCCAGGGTACTGCTGCCTAAGTACAACATCATCCTACAGGGAAACTTGTCACTTCTGATGGAGAGAGACAGACAAACAAAACAAAATTCCAAACTCTGTGCACAGAAGTTAAATTTCCCCCAAGCTTCGACACAGCCATAGAACAAACAGAAAAACAAAGCCTTAGGCTGAGCATCTTCAGAAATGACATGATAATAATAGAAGTGTATTCCATTGCATGTGCACGTGCGTGTGTGTGTGGATGTATGTATACCACATCTTCTTTATCTGTTCATCGGTCAGTGGACATTTAGGTTGCTTCCATGTCTTGGCTATTGTAAATAAGGTTGCTGTGAACATTGGGGTGCGTGTATCTTTTCGAATTAGAGTATTCTCTGGATATATGCTCAGGAGTGGGATTGCTGGATCATATGGCAACTCTATTTTTAGTTTTCTAAGGAAACTCCATACTGTTTTCCATAGGGACTCCACCAGTTTACATTCCCACCAGCAGTGTAGGAGGGTTCCCTTTCTCCACACCATCTCCAACATTTGTTATTTGTAGACTTTTTAATGATGGCCATTCTGACTGGTGTAAGGTGATACCTTATTGTAGTTTTGATTTGCATTTCTCTAACAATTAGTGATGTTGAGCATCTTTTCATGTGCCTGTTGACCATCTGTATGTCTTCTTTGGAGAAATGTCTATTTAGATCTCTTGCCCATTTTTTGATTGGGTTGTTTGTTTTTTTGATATTCAGTTGTATGAGCTATTTGTATATTTTGAAAGTTAAGCCCTTGTTGGTTGCATCATTTGCAAATATTCTCTCCCAGTCCTTGGGTTTTCTTTTCGTTTTGCTTGTGGTTTCCTTTGCTGTGGAATGGAATGGAATACTACTCAGCCATAAAAAAGAATGAAACATTGCCATTTACAGCAACATGGATGGACCTAGAGATTATAATACTAAGTATACTAAGAAAGAAAGACAAATACCATATGATATCACCTATATGTGGAACCTAAAATATGATACAATTGACCATATTTACAAAATAGAAACAGACTCACAGATGTAGAAAATAAATTTATGGTTACCAAAGGGGAGAGGGGGTGGGGGAGGGATGAATTAGGAGTTTGGGGTTAGCAGACACACACTACTATATATAAAGTAGATAAACAACAAGGTCCTACTGTATAGCACAGGGAACTATATTCAATAACCGGTAATAAACTATAATGGAAAAGAACATGAAAAACTGTGTGTGTGTGTGTGTGTGTGTGTGTATGTATCTGATCACTTTGTTGTACACCAGAAGCTAATACAACATTGTAAATCAAATATACTTCAATAAAATTTTTTTTTAAATACGAGAAATCCATCTTCACGCTGCACATTCACCGGTAAAATTGATTATTATTAACAAAGATAGTTGCCTTGCATCATTTCTATGTCTTTCTCCTAAGGAGAAACAAGTGCTCTATTTTAGATGAGATAAGCATGCTTCTAACTTTGTAATGCAAACTCTAAACATTGGCCATAGGCAGAGAAGCAATGACTTTGGGAAGTGTTTATGTCAGTGGTTATACCGGCATCCTTCACACCTCATCCAAAATAGTGATTTACACTTTTGGCTGCACATGAGAATCCCCTTGTAAAGTCTCTCCAGGTCCTGTCTGCACCCAGGGAACTTTCATCATAATCTCTGGGGATGGCACCAAGGCATCAGTCTTTTTTAAAACTCCCCAAGTAATTCCATTGTGCATCCGAGGTTAAGAAAGACTGACACAGTCTGGCTAGGAAGATGGCGGAAGAGTAAGACGCGGAGATCACCTTCCTCCCCACAGATACATCAGAAATTCATCTACACGCGGAACAACTCCAACAGAACACCTACTGAACGCTGACAGAAGACCTCAGACCCCCCAAAAGGCAAGAAACTCCCCACATACCTGGGTAGGTCAAAAGAAAAAAAGAATAAACAGAGACAATAGGATATGGACGGGACCTGCACCAGTGGGAGGGAGCCGTGAAGGAGGGAAGGTTTCTACACACTACAAGCCCCTTCGAGGGCGGAGACTGCAGGTGGCGGAGGGGGAAAGCTTCGGAGTAGCGGAGGAGAGCACAGAAACAGGGGTGTGGAGGGCAAAGCAGAGAGATTTTGGCACAGAGGATCGGTGCCCTCAGGCATACACCAGCCCGAGAGACTTGTCTGCTCGGCCGCCAGGGCGGGCGGGGCTGGGAGCTGAGGCTCGGGTATCGGCTTTCAGTCGGAGCGCAGGGAGAGGACTGGGGCTGGCGGCAGGAAGAGAGCCTGAAGGGGTTAGTGCTGGCCCGGAGGGAGTCCGGGGAAAGGGTCTGGAGCTACCGGAGAGGCAAGAGACTTTTTTCCCTTTTGTTGCCTGATGCGCGAGGAGAGGGCATTCCCCTCCCTCCCCTCTGCCTGAGTGAGCCAGAGCCCCCGAATCAGCGGCTCCTTTAAACCCGTCCTGTCTGAGCGAAGAACGGACGCCCTCCGGCGACCTACGCGCAGAGGCGGGGCCAGGTCCAAGGCTGAGACCCGGGAGCTGTGAGAGCAGAGACAGGGAAATCTCTCTGTGCAGCCTCCGAGGCAGCGGATTAAAGCTCCACGGTCCATTTGATGTGCCCTGCGTCTGTGGAGTGCATGAATGGACAGCGAATCATCCCAAATTGAGGAAGTGGACCTTGAGGACAAGATTTAAGACTTCCCCCCCTTTTTTTCCTCTTTTTACAACGAATTATCTCAAATTAAGGAGGTGGACTTAGCAAGATTTCAGACTTTTCGCCCTTTTCCTCTTTTTACAACGAATTATCCCAAATCGAGGAGGTGGACTTGGAGAGCAAGATTTTTGATTTTTCCCCCTGCTCTCTTTTTGTGAATGTGTATGTGTAATCTTCTGTGTAAGATTCTCTCTGTATAGCTTTGCTTCCACCATATGTCCCAGGGTTCTTTCGGTCCGTGTTTTTTTTCAATAATTACTTTTTAATTTTAATAACGCTACTATATTTCATACTTTATTCTATTTTACTTTACCTGCTCTTTCTTTTTTTCCTCCCTTCCCTTCCTCCCTCCCTCCCTCCGCTCCTCCTTTCCTTCTTTCTTTTTCTTTCCTCCATCCCTCCCTCCCTCCCACCCTTCTTCTTTCCACTTTCTTTTTCTTTCCTTCCTCCCTCCCTCCTGTCTTTCTTTCTTTCTTTCCTTCCTCCCTCCCTCCCTCTCTTCTTCCATTCACTCTTCCTTTTGCTTTCATTCCTCCCTCCCTCCCTCCTTTCTTTCTTTTCTTTCCATCCTTCCTCCCTCCCTCCTTTCTTTCTTTCTTCATTCCTTCCTTCCTTACTTCCCTTCTTCCTTTCTTTCAATCTCTCTTTCTTTCTTCTACTAATTATTTCTTTCTACTTTTTCTCACTGTTATTCTGAGCCGGGTGGATGAAAGGCTCTTGGTGCTGCAGCCAGGAGTTAGTGCTGTGCCTCTGAAGTGGGAGAGCCAACTTCAGGACACGGGTCCACAAGAGACCTCCCAGCTCCACATAATATCAAGCAGCAAAAATCTCCCAGGGATCTCCATCTCAACACCAGCACCCAGCTTCAGTCAACGACCAGCAAGCTACAGTGCTGGTCACCCTATGCCAAGCAACTAGCAAGGCAGGAACACAACCCCACCCATTAGCAGAGAGGATACCTAAAAACATAATAAGGCCACAGGCACCCCAAAACACACCACCAGACGTGGACCTGTCCACCAGAAAGACAAGATCGAGCTTCAACCACCAGAACACAGGCATTAGTCCCCCCCACCAGGAAGCCTACACAACCTACTGAAACAACCTTAGCCACGGGGGACAGACACCAAAAACAACGGGAACTACGAATCTGCAGCCTGCAAAAAGGAGACCCCAAACACAGTAACATAAGCAAAATGAGAAAGCAGAAAAACACACAGCAGGTGAAGGAGCAAGATAAAAACCTACCAGACCTAACAAATGAAGAGGTAATAGGCAGTCTACCTGAAAAAGAATTCAGAATAATGATAGTAAAGCTGATCCAAGATTCTATTTCCCAGATCCAAAATCTTGGAAATAGAATAGACAATATGCAAGAATCAGTTAACAAGGACCTAGAAGAACTAAAGATGAATCAAGCATCGATTAAAAACACAATAAATGAAATGAAAAATACTCTAGATGGGATCAATAGCAGAATAACTGAGGCAGAAGAACGGATAAGTGAGGTGGAAGATAAAATAGTGGAAATAACTGCTGCAGAGCAAAATAAAGAAAAAAGAATGAAAAGAACAGAGGACAGTCTCAGAGACCTCTGGGACAACATTAAACGCACCAACATTCGAATTATAGGGGTTCCAGAAGAAGAAGAGAAAAAGAAAGGGACTGAGAAAATATTTGAAGAGATTATAGTTGAAAACTTCCCTAATATGGGAAAGGAAATAGTTAATCAAGTCCAGGAGGCACAGAGAGTCCCATACAGAATAAATCCAAGAAGAAATACGCCAAGACACATATTAATCAAACTGTCAAAAATTAAACACAAAGAAATCATATTAAAAGCAGCAAGGGAAAAACAACAAATAACACACAAGGGAATCCCCATCAGGTTAACAGCTGATCTCTCAGCAGAAACTCTACAAGCCAGAAGGGAGTGGCAGGACATAATTAAAGTGATGAAGGAGAGAAACCTGCAACCAAGATTACTCTACCCAGCAAGGATCTCATTCAGATTTGATGGAGAAATTAAAACGTTTACAGACAAGCAAAAGCTGAGAGAGTTCAGCACCACCAAACCAGCTTTACAACAAATGCTAAAGGAACTTCTCTAGGCAAGAAACACAACAGAAGGACTATACCTACAATAACGAACCCAAAGCCATTAAGGAAATGGGAATAGGAACATACATATCAATAATTACCTTAAATGTAAATGGACTAAATGCTCCCACCAAAAGACACAGAGTGGCTGAATGGATACAAAAACAAGACCCATATATATGCTGTCTACAAGAGACCCACTTCAGACCTAGAGACACATACAGATTGAAAGTAAGGGGATGGAAAAAGATATTCCATGCAAATGGAAATCAAAAGAAAGCTGGAGTAGCAATTCTTATATCAGACAAAATAGACTTTAAAATAAAGACTATTAGAAGAGACAAAGAAGGACACTACATAACGATAAAGGGATCGATCCAAGAAGAAGACATAACAATTGTAAATATTTATGCACCCAACATAGGAGCACCTCAATACATAAGGCAAATACTAACAGCCATAAAAGGGGAAATCGACAGTAACACAATCATAGTAGGGGACTTTAACACCCCACTTTCACCAATGGACAGATCATCCAAAATGAAAATAAATAAGGAAACACAAGCTTTAAATGATACATTAAACAAGATGGACTTAATTGATATTTATAGGACATTCCACCCAAAAACAACAGAATACACATTTTTCTCAAGTGCTCATGGAACATTCTCCAGGATAGATCATATCTTGGGTCACAAATCAAGCCTTGGTAAATTTAAGAAAATTGAAATTGTATCAAGTATCTTTTCCGACCACAATGCTATGAGACTAGACATCAATTACAGGAAAAGATCTGTAAAAAATACAAACACATGGAGGCTAAACAATACACTACTCAATAATGAAGTGATCACTGAAGAAATCAAAGAGGAAATTAAGAAATACTTAGAAACAAATGACAATGGAGACACGACGACCCAAAACCTATGGGACGCAGCAAAAGCAGTTCTAAGGGGGAAGTTTATAGCAATACAATCCCACCTTAAGAAACAGGAAACATTTCGAGTAAACAACCTGACCCTGCACCTAAAGCAATTAGAGAAAGAAGAACAAAAAACCCCCAAAGTTAGCAGAAGGAAAGAAATCATAAAGATCAGATCAGAAATAAATGAAAAAGAAATGAAGGAAACGATAGCAAAGATCAACCAAACTAAAAGCTGGTTCTTTGAGAAGATAAACAAAATTGACAAACCATTAGCCAGACTCATCAAGAAAAGAAGGGAGAAGACTCAAATCAGTAGAATTAGAAATGAAAAAGGAGAAGTAACAACTGACACTGCAGAAATACAAAAGATCATGAGAGATTACTATAAGCAACTCTATGCCAATAAAATGGACAACCTGGAAGAAATGGACAAATTCTTAGAAATGCACAACCTACCAAGACTGACTCAGGAAGAAATAGAAAATATGAATAGACCAATCACAAGCACTGAAATTGAAACTGTGATTAAAAATCTTCCATCAAACAAAAGCCCAGGACCAGATGGCTTCACAGGCGAATTCTATCAAACATTTAGAGAAGAGCTAACACCCATCCTTCTCAAACTCTTCCAAACAATATCAGAGGAAGGAACACTCCCAAACTCATTCTACGAGGCCACCATCACCTTGATACCAAAACCAGGCAAGGATGTCACAAAGAAAGAAAACTACAGGCCAATATCACTGATGAACATAGATGCAAAAATCCTCAACAAAATACTAGCAAACAGAATCCAACAGCACATTAAAAGGATCATACACCATGATCAAGTGGGGTTTATTCCAGGAATGCAAGGATTCTTCAATATACGCAAATCAATCAATGTGATACACCATATTAACAAGTTGAAGGAGAAAAACCATATGATCATCTCAATAGATGCAGAGAAAGCTTTCGACAAAATTCAACACCCATTTATGATAAAAACCCTGCAGAAAGTAGGCATAGAGGGAACTTTCCTCAACATAATAAAGGCCATATATGACAAACCCACAGCCAACATTGTCCTCAATGGTGAAAAACTGAAACCATTTCCACTAAGATCAGGAACAAGACAAGGCTGCCCACTCTCACCACTCTTATTCAACCTAGTTTTGGAAGTTTTAGCCACAGCAATCAGAGAAGAAAAGGAAATAAAAGGAATCCAAATTGGAAAAGAAGAAGTAAAGCTGTCACTGTTTGCAGATGACATGATACTATACATAGAGAATCCTAAAGATGCTACCGAAAAACTACTAGAGCTAATCAATGAATTTGGTAAAGTAGCAGGATACAAAATTAATGCACAGAAATCTCTGGCATTCCTGTACACTAATGATGAAAAATCTGAAAAGGAAATCAAGAAAACACTCCCATTTACCATTGCAACAAAAAGAATAAAATATCTAGGAATAAACCTACCTAAGGAGACAAAAGACCTGTATGCAGAAAATTATAAGACACTGATGAAAGAAATTAAAGATGATATAAATAGATGGAGAGATATACCATGCTCCTGGATTGGAAGAATCAATATTGTGAAAATGACTCTACTACCCAAAGCAATCTACAGATTCAATGCAATCCCTATCAAACTACCACTGGCATTTTTCACAGAACTAGAACAAAAAATTTCAAAATTTGTTTGGAAAAACAAAAGACCCCGAATAGCCAAAGCAATCTTGAGAACGAAAAACGGAGCTGGAGGAATCAGGCTCCCTGACTTCAGACTATACTACAAAGCTACAGTAATTAAGACAGTGTGGTACTGGCATAAAAACAGAAAGATAGATCAGTGGATCAGGATAGAAAGCCCAGAGATAAACCCACGCACATATGGCCAACTTATCTTTGATAAAGGAGGCAGGAATGTACAGTGGAGAAAGGACAGCCTCTTCAATAAGTGGTGCTGGGAAAACTGGACAGGGACATGTAAAAGTATGAGATTAGATCATTCCCTAACACCATACACAAAAATAAGCTCAAAATGGATTAAAGACCTAAATGTAAGGCCAGAAACTATCAAACTCTTAGAGGAAAACATAGGTAGAACACTCTATGACATAA
This sequence comes from Hyperoodon ampullatus, assembly GCF_949752795.1. Lineage (NCBI taxonomy): Eukaryota > Metazoa > Chordata > Mammalia > Artiodactyla > Ziphiidae > Hyperoodon > Hyperoodon ampullatus. The sequence goes on from NC_136913.1 coordinate 35,236,666, forward strand.
ATCACAGCAAGATCCTTTTGGACCCACCTCCTAGAGAAATGGAAATAAAAACAAAGATAAACAAATGGGACCTAATGAAACTTCAAAGCTTTTGCACAGCAAAGGAAACCATAAACAAGACCAAAAGACAACCCTCAGAATGGGAGAAAATATTTGCAAATGAAGCAACTGACAAAGGATTAATCTCCAAAATTTATAAACAGCTCATGCAGCTCAATAGCAAAAAAACAAACAACCCAATCCAAAAATGGGCAGAAGACTTAAATAGGCATTTCTCCAAAGAAGATATACAGACTGCCAACAAACACATGAAAGAATGCTCAACATCATTAATCATTAGAGAAATGCAAATCCAAACTACAATGAGATATCATCTCACACCAGTCAGAATGGCCATCATCAAGAAATCTAGAAACAATAAATGCTGGAGAGGGTGTGGAGAAAAGGGAACACTCTTGCACTGCTGGTGGGAATGTGAATTGGTACAGCCACTATGGAGAACAGTATGGAGGTTCCTTAAAAAACTAAAAATAGAACTACCATATGACCCAGCAATCCCACTACTAGGCATATACCCTGAGAAAACCATAATTCAAAAAGAGTCATGTACCAAAATGTTCATTGCAGCTCTATTCACAATAGCCCGGAGCTGGAAACAACCTAAGTGTCCATCATCGGATGAATGGATAAAGAAGATGTGGCACATATATACAATGGAATATTACTCAGCCATAAAAAGAAACGAAACTGAGCTATTTGTAATGAGGTGGATAGACCTAGAGTCTGTCATACAGAGTGAAGTAAGTCAGAAAGAGAAAGACAAATACCGTATGCTAACACATATATATGGAATTTAAAAAAAAAAATGTCATGAAGAACCTAGGGGTAAAACGGGAATAAAGACACAGACCTACTTGAGAATGGACTTGAGGATATGGGGAAGGGGAAGGGTAAGCTGTGACAAAGGGAAAGAGAGGCATGGACATATATACACTACCAAACGTAAGGTAGATAGATAGTGGGAAGCAGCCGCAGAGCACAGGGAGATCAGCTCGGTGCTTTGTGACCGCCTGGAGGGGTGGGATGGGGAGGGTGGGAGGGAGGGAGATGCATGAGGGAGGGGATGTGGGAACAGATGTATATGTATGACTGATTCACTTTGTTATAAAGCAGAAACTAATAAAAAAAAGTAAAAAATAAAAAAATAAAAAAAAATAAAAAAAAATAAAAAGAAAGACTGACACAAATGGTGTTGAGAGAACTGGTAGGCTAAGTATGATGTTTGCTGGAAAAGACACACCCCTTAGGGCACTAAGGTAAGGGGAACCTTCCAGTATCTCTTCTGTGACTCCAGGTTCCAAATTTAATATTGTTTAAAAGCAAGTAAAGCAGGAAGGAGAGGAAATATTCGTGATTTCTTGTGAAGATTAAATGAGATAATGTGTATGCAGTGTTTGGATTCTCGATGGGCCAAAAGAGTCCGTTCATCCCTGCTATTCATTTCTGATTAAATTAGTGAAGGATTATAGAATTTATTGATAGAAAGATAGCTGCAGGGAATTTCCTGGCGATCCAGTGGTTAGGACTCTGTGCTTTCACTGCCAAGGGTGCAAATTCAATCCCTGGTCGGGGAACTGAGATCCCACAAGCCACATGGCGTGGCCAAAAAAAAAAAGGAAAGAAAGAAAGACAGCTGCAGACCACAGGAACAAATGCAGCAAATTTGAAGGGATTCTCCCTTGCGCTTTGGGTCTCTACAAGGCACACTGTCCATGACTCCTGCCAGAGTTGAGAAAAAAGCCCAATTTTTGTTATTCTTACACGCCTTCCTACTCAAGCCTCTGTCACCATTCCAGAATTATATTCACAATCAGTGCACTTTAGTTTAAGGCAGCAGTTCACAGTGTGGTCTGCAGACCCTTGCACATTCCTAAAATCTTTTCAAGGGGTCTCCAAGGCCAAAGCTATTTTCCTTATTTACTTTTTCCTGCTGGGTTGACATTTGCTTCGATGGTCCAGAAGCAATCGTGAGTAAAACTGCAAGCACTTCAGATTCTTTGCCTAAATACACACACAGTAAGAAAATAAAACACCACTCTCATTTTTAAAAGTCCTGATGAAGCAGTAAAAATTATTAATGTCTTTAAATCTTGACCTTTAAGTACATGTGATTTTTAAGATTTTTTATGCGTGCCCAAGTTTGAGGGTTGTCTCAAGGAAAAGCACTAGTGCATTGGAGTTGCATATTGAACTGGCTGCATTTTGCAACTATTTTTATTTTAAAGAATGAATGACAGATAAACTATAGTTATCCAGGTTTGAGAACTGGGCACACGTTTTCTCAAAAATGAACAAAGTGAGCCTGTCACTTCAAGGAACAGTATGTGCTGCCAATGATAAAATTTCAGCTTTGAAGCAAAACAGCTTCCCAATACTTAGAGACATTTCTGGTAGGAGGATCGGTGATGACATTAATCAAGGTGAATTTTTGATACTGTATAACAAATTTTATCGACCTTTGGAAGATCTGCCTGACTCAGTGAACCAATATGTTCTAAATGACCAATGCATCAGTTATTGAATACAAAATCGTGCAAGGGTAAAAGATCCATTCAAAGTGCAAGATAGACCAATGGATTTTAATGCAACACAGTATACGAAGTTTTCCATAGTGACATTAATCTTTAAGGAACTACTACTTGCTGAGTTCTGGCGAAATGTAAAAGAAAACTATCCATAGTTATCTAAATAAGGCATTAAACTATTTTGCTCTTTTCCAAATGTATAATTCTGTGAAATCAGATTTTCTTCATATACTTCAATCAAAACAACATTGATATTGCAACAGACTGAATGGAAAAGCATATATGAAAATCTAGAAGTCTGCTTTTATGGCACACTTTGAAGAGACTTGCAATCATGCAAAATAATGCCACACATCTCGCTTTTTTTAAAAGTTTGAGAAGCATATGTAGTTTTTCTAAAAAAATGTGCTCTCTACATTAACATGAGTTTATTTTTTTCCTAAATGAATTGAAATATAAATTATTTAAAACTTTTTGAGTCTTAATTGAGGTACCACTGACATATTAGTTTCAGGTGTAAAACATAATGATTCAATATTTGTATATATTGTGAAATGATCACCATATGTGTAGTTAACATCTGTCACCATACATATTTACAAAAAAATTTTTTTTCTTGCAATGAGGACTTTTAAGATCCACTCTCTTAGCAACTTTCAAATGTGAAATACAATATTATTAACAATCGTCACCTTGCTGTTATTACATTTCCATGACTTATTCATTTTACAGCTGGAAGTTTGTGCCTTTTGACCCCCTTTATCCATTTTACCAACTACCTCCATCTCTCTGGTGACCACCAATCTGTTCTTGAGCTTGGGGTTTGTTTGTTTTTTAGACTTCAAGTATAAGAGGTATCATATAATATTTGTCTTTCTCGGGCTTTCTTACTTCCCTTAGTATGATAATCTCTAGGTCCATCCATGTTGCTGCAGGTGACATTATTTTATTCTTTTTTATGGTTGAATAATATTCCATTGTATTATATATACCACAGCTTTTTTATCCATTCATCCATCAGTGGACACTTAGATTGTTTCCATAGCTTGGCTATTGTAAATAATGCAGCAATGAATATGGGGGTGAATATATATTTTTTGAATTAGTGTTTTCATTTTCTTCAGATAAATAACCAGAACTGGAATTGCTGGATCATATGGTGGTTCTATTTTTAAGTTTTTGAGGAACCTTTATACTGTTTTTCATAGTGACTGCACCAATTTACATTCCCACCAATAGTGCACAGAGTTCCCTTTTCTCCACATCCTCACTAACACTTGTTATCTGTCTCATCTTTTTGATAATAGCCATTCTAACAGGTGTGAGGTGATATTTCTGTGGTTTTGATTTGCATTTCCCTGATGATTAGTAATGTTGAGCATCTTTTCATGTACCATTGGCCGTCTGTATGTCTTCCTTGGAAAAATGTCTATTCAGATCTTCTCTCTGTTTTTAATTGGATTGCTTGTTGTTTTGCTATTGAGTTGTATGATTTAATACATTTTGGATATTAACCCTTTATCAGATATACGATTTGCAAATATATTCTCCCGTTTGATAGGTTGCCTTTTCATTTTGTTGATGATATCCTTTGCTGTGCAGAAGCTTTTTAGTTTGACTCTTTTTGCTTTTGTTGATTTCACTTTTGAAGTCAGATCCAAAAAATCATTGCCAAGATGATGTAAAGAAGCTTACTGCCTATATTTTCTTCTAGGAGTTTCATGGTTTCAGGTCTCACATTCAAGTCTTTAATCCATTTTGAGTTGATTTTTGTATACAGTGTAAGATAGTGATCTAGTTTCATACTTTTGCATGTGGCTGTTCGGTTTTCCCAACACCATTTATTGAAGAGACTGTCCTTTCCCCATTGTATATTCGTGGCTCCTTTATTGTAAATTAATTGACCATACATGCATCGATTTATTTCTGGACTCCCTGTTCTGTTCCATTGGTCCGTGTGTCTGTTTTTAGGCCAATACCATACTGTTTCAATTACTATAGCTTTGTAATGTAGTTTGAAATCAGGGAGTGGAGTGTAATGCCTCCAGATTTGTTCCTTTTTCTCAAGATTGCTTTAGCTATCCAGGGTCTTTTGTAGTTCCATATGAATTTCAGAATTGTTTATTCTGCTTCTGTGAAAAATTACATTGAAATTTTGATAGAGATTGCATTGAATCTGTATATTCCATTGGGTAATGTGGAAATTTTAACAATATTCTTACAGTCGATGGGCACGGAATATCTTTTTCTTTACTTGTTCCTTCAGTTTCTTTTATCAATATCTTATAGTTTTCAGTGTACAGGTCTTTCACCTCCTTGGATAAATTTATTCCTAGGATCTTTTTGTTTCCTTCTAGTGTATTCTTCATTTCAGTTATTGTGTTGTTCATCACTGATTGTTTGTTCTTCTAGGTCCTTGTTAAGTATTTCTTGTATCTTCTCGATCTGTGCCTCTATTCTCTTTGCAAAATCTTGGATCAACTTCACTATCATTACTCTGAATTCTTTTTCAGGTAGAGTGCCTATTTCCTCTTCATTTATTTGGTCTTGGGGGATTTTACCTTGCCCCTTCGTCTGCTTTCTGTACAGTAGAAACTAACACAACATTGTAAAGCAACTATACTCCAATAAAAATTAATTTTAAACAAGTAAAAAAAAAAAGGTGCTGTGCTCAATAAATATGACACATGAATGAAAAAAAATTTATTCCTAGGTATTTTATTCTTTTTGGTGCAATTGTGAATGGGATTGATTTCTTCTCAGTTTTAATTTCTAGCACAGTAAATATTGGTAGATGTAACCAACATAAATGAAAGTGCTTTGGAGTCCTCCAAAAGTTTGAGAGCTACTGGTTTAAGGAAATGTTTACACACATAGGCTAGCCTCATTTTCGTTATTGCACAGTTAAATTACTAATTCATCAGTTTGATCTTGTGGACGTTTGGTTTTAGGCTTTGTTGAGCAGATCTATTTCAGTTTACCTTAGACCAGAGGCTTAGTCTTTACTTCTGGGTTTTCAGTGGAAGCCCAGCTTGTTCAAAGAGCCCCTTTACCTTGCTTGATTCAATCTCCGGCACCGACCAGCTACTGAGATGTCTGTTCAACTGTTCTTTCAGCTGTTGTTTTGCCCCTGGGCTCCTTGGAGCTTTGCTCTGCACATGCACACTTCAGGGGTCAGTTAAGGATTTGAGATGAATTTATAGGCATATTTGGAGCCTCCCTCCCTGTGGCTTTCTCCTCTCTCGTGTCTCCTCCTCAATTTCTAGCCTCTCTAGCCACTCTACCTCTGTCTTGTGAATCCTTAGCTCAGTAAGACTGCATCCTTCTGCTTGAGCTCCATGTCCAATTCACCAAGCAAATGGAGGAAGCTTCTGAGGAAAAGCCCACTAAATGTGGATCTCATCCAGTGTGCTTCCATTCTTTGAGGGTCGTATCTTCTGTAGTCTTTGCCTGCTTTTGGTTGAATTCCAGTGAACTCAGGCGACTTCTTTTGTTGTTGTTTTTCCAGATTTATAATTATCAGCAGGAGAGTTCGTATGGTATGAGCTACACTGCTGTTAAATGAAATGGAATTACTGTCTTTTCTCATATTTGAACCAAGATCAGCAAGGCCATGTCCTCATCTGTGGGGAGACAGCAGAGTCAATACCATGTCCTTGAAAAATATGTCCTCCTCCAGCTGTGCCGTGTTCTAGAAGCTCTATTTTCCCACAATCCACATACTGACTCTAATTTTATATTGTCTTATCTATGTGCTTCTGATGTTGGGCCAACATCATTTTCTCACAGATTACCCCTTCATCCTTGTTGGATGGTCATCTGTCTAACATCCTTTGCTCGTACTTGCATTTTGTTATTGATTCACATCATTATATGTCTTTTTAAAACATGCTTTCTGGTTTTTGACCATTTTACATCATTGTGGACTTATAGTTCCAGTTGACATTGATTGTTGTCATATTTTTGGTATTCAAACTGTAAGCAGTTGGCCTTTATTAGCTCTTTCTTCAGACTAACTTATTTATTCCTTCATTTTTTACTTTTTTGTTGAAGTATAATTTACCTACAATGAAATGTACCTATTTAAAGTGTACAGTTTGACGTGTTTTGAAAAATGTATACAGCCATGCAACCCACATCCCTATCAAGATAGAACATTTCTAACACCCCATGATGTTTCCCTTATGCTTCATTCCAATCAGTTTCTCCCCTGGTAGATGAAACCACCGTTGTGCTGATTTCTGTCACTACAGACTACTTTTGTCTGTTTGCAAATTTCATATAAAGGGAATTATACAATATGTACTCATTTGGGTCAAGCTTCTTTCACTCAAGATGATTTTGAATTTCATCTATATGTTGCACATATCAGTCGTTTGTTCATTTTTATGGCTGAGCCGTATTCCATCTTGCCAGCTTATATATTCTCTTGGGCCGTTTCCAGTGGGGATTATGATGAATAAAGCTTCAAGCCTTTTTGAAGCTTTATTTTCTGTTCTCTTAAGTAAATACCAAGGAGTGGAATTGTTGGGTCTTAGGGAAGTATGTTTAACTTTATAAGAAATTACCGTTTTTCCAAAGGTATTTTATTGTGGTTTTTATTTCCCTGATGACTAAAGATGTTGAACATCTTTTCATATGCTTTTCGGGTATTCATATGTCTTCTTTTTGAACTGATTAAATCTTTTGCTAATTTTTTAACTTTTATTATTCACTTGCAGGGGCTCCTTATCTTCACTTTAAAAAAATATTACCTCAGTTACCTCTGAAAGTATTCTGACCTTCTGAAAACAACAAGATGTCTCAGGCTCCCTTTTGAGTTTTCCTGCCCCACACATGGAACCAACTACAGTTGACCCTTGACCAACACAGATTTGAACTGTGTGGGTCCACTTATATGTGGATTTTTTTTCAATAGTAAATACTACAGAACTACATGATCTGAGGTTGGTTGAATCCATGGATGCAGAACCACAGATACAGAGGGCCCACTTTAAAGTTATATGCAGATTTTCAACTGTGGAGGGGGGCTCAGCACCCCTTACTCCTACATTGTTCAATAGTCAGCTGTACTCTCTAGGGAATCCTGTGACCTTCTTGTGGAACTCATGATGATAATCTGTGTAACCTCTCTCAGACCCTGAAACAAGAAGAGCCGGGCCCAGCCCTCACCATAGAGCCAGTTCTGACCAGGGTAGGGGGCTGGACCTAGATCTTCCTGCCTTGAAGTCTAGGACAGGATACTTAGAAATCACCATGAGAGTCAGTTCTGGCCCCAAAACATTGTACCCTAAAATGGGAACCTCAAAGCCTGTTAAGTTCATCCATGCTGATTTCTATAATCCTTCAGTTATAAGCATGAGACATCTTGCCAATCCTCTCACTAGTCTTCTGTTGTTCTGTCATTCTCATACTGCTCTGAGTATGCCCCAGCTGAACTCTCTCCCAGAGCTTTCTGTGATGCCTTCTGGACCACACACACACACATTTCATAGTAAGCTAACCTTCCTAAATCTTTGGTATCTTTTCAGAACAATCCTAAGTAAATCCTGACTTTCTCCTGCATCACTTTTCAAAGAGGATATTGTTCTTTCTTTCCTTTTTTTTTTTAACATCTTTATTGGAGTATAATTGCTTTACAATGGTGTGTTAGTTTCTGCTTTATAACAAAGTGAATCAGTTATACATATACATATGTTCCCATATCTCTTCCCTCTTGCATCTCCCTCCCTCCCACCCTCCCTATCCCACCCCTCTAGGTGGTCACAAAGCACCAAGCTGATCACCCTGTGCTATGCGGCTGCTTCCCACTAGCTATCTATATTACATTTGGTAGTGTATATATGTCCATGCCACTCTCTCACTTTGTCACAGCTTACCCTTCCCCCTCCCCATGTCCTCAAGTCCATTCTCTAGTAGGTCTGTGTCTTTATTCCTGTCTTACCCCTAGGTTCTTCATGACATTTTTTTCCCCTTAGATTCCATATATATGTGTTAGCATACGGTATTTGTCTTTCTCTTTCTGACTTGCTTCACTCTGTATGACAGACTCTAGGTCCATCCACCTCACTACAAATGACTCAATTTCGTTTCTTTTTATGGCTGAGTAATATTCCATTGTGTATATGTGCCACATCTTTATCCATTCATCCGATGATGGACACTTAGGTTGCTTCCATGTCCTGGCTATTGTAAATAGAGCTGCAATGAACATTTTGGTACATGACTCTTTTTGAATTATGGTTTTCTCAGGGTATATGCCCAGTAGTGGGATTGCTGGGTCGTATGGTACTTCTATTTGTAGTTTTTTAAGGAACCTCCATACTGTTCTCCATAGTGGCTGTACCAATTCACATTCCCACCAGCAGTGCAAGAGTGTTCCCTTTTCTCCACACCCTCTCCAGCCTTTATTGTTTGTAGATTTTTTGATGGTGGCCATTCTGACTCGTGTGAGATGATATCTCATTGTAGTTTTGATTTGCATTTCTCTAATGATTAGTGATGTTGAGTATCGTTTCATGTGTTTGTTGGCAATCTGTATATCTTCTTTGGAGAAATGTCTGTTCAGGTCTTCTGCCCATTTTGGGATTGGGTTGTTTGTTTTTTTGATATTGAGCTGCATGAGCTGCTTGTAGATTTGGGAGATTAATCCTTTGTCAGTTGCTTCATTTGCAAATATTTTCTCCCATTCTGAGGGTTGTCTTTTGGTCTTGTTTATGGTTTCCTTTGTTCCTTCTTTCATACTCCAATATTTCTTGGTTGAAGTGTACTGCCGATATCTTCCCAGTTCTCCACTGCCCTTTCCAATTGTTGTTCATTTTTAACCTAACCTAAGCAAAAGACTTTGTATGAGATTCCTGCCCCCTAGCATATGACTTTCCATCAACCTCCCCTTACAGCCACCAAACTACATTCTGTTCTCTCCTCCACACTTATATAAGCCTTTGGAACTTGAATCTCATTTATCTTCTCTGCCTTAACTCTTGCCAAGAGGTCTTATTATCCATGTGGACAACCCATCCAAGTCTCTAACATCCCAATTCCAAGGATGTTTTCCTCCATTCTTTGGCTGTCACCACCATTTTCTAAATGCCTCCTATCTTTATATTCATTACACTCAGTGTTCCACCACCTGGGGATCACTAGCCCTTCCCTGTATTCTTTCAATATGTTAGTCCCATTACTGTCCTTATTTCTTTTTAGACTGATCCTGGACCTCGTTGGGTCATCACATTTTCTCAGTCCTACAATCAACTCCCTCAACCTTGTCCTGCCACCTTTAGCACAACCTTCCACCCCTAGATCAGTTCTCCAACATGCCTTCTCTCTTCCTCCACCTGGATGATTAGCATTGCTGAAGAAAAATGGTTATTTGTGCTGATTGGTTTCATGATGGCGTGTGTGATATTCCTCCAAAAGATACTTGAATATCTCCATTAACTATAGAATTTCAAGGAAGAAAAGTCCAACAAATCTAGTGTTTGAAGACTACAGGGTTTTTTGTTGTTGTTGTTGTTTTGTTTTGTTTTTTTGCCACACAGCACAGCATGCAGGATATTAGTTCCCTGATGAGGGATCAAACCTGCACCCCTGCATTGGAAGTGTGGAGTCTTAACCACTGGAAGTCCCTGGAAACTACACTTTTTATTTTGCTGTATCACTCAAGATCTAATTTCAGAAAATAGAATCTACTACAGCTAGAATTAAACAGAAAGGATTTCCTCCTTATCTAGAGATGAAAGACTGAAGAAATATACTTTATGCTGAACTCGGAGAACACCTCCCTAAACCAGTTGGGACTGCCAAGGGAGCTGCCAAGAAGCTATAAGATCAGGAATTTGCCTACCAAATTGGGAAACTACCATTAGATTTGCTTGTTCTAGAACTATTCCATTATTGCTACCATCAAGAAGCCATGGTCCCAAGGGGAGGGGAAAGGGTAAGCTGGGAGGAAGTGAAAGTAGCATGGACATATATACACTACCAAATGTAAAATAGCTAGCTAGTGGGAAGAAGCTGCATAGCACAGGGAGATCAGCTCAGTGCTTTGTGTCCACCTAGAGGGGTGGGATAGGGAGGGTGGGAGGAAGACACAAGAGGTAGGAGATATGGGGATACATGTATACGTATAGCTGATTCACTTTGTTATACAACAGAAACTAACACACCATTGTAAAGCAATTATACTCCAATAAAGATGTTAAAAAAAAAAAACAGCAGCTATGGTCCCAATTAAGAAGCTGCCGTCAATTATTGGCAAAAAAACCCCACATTGCCTCAGCCACAATCTCCAATAATGTGCATGCTCTGCATTTATCTTCTCTTTCTACACATTGATTTAATTTCAAAGCCAAGTCACACTTGAGTGCATCTGACTGATGGAATCTTTTTTTTTGTTTCTTTTTCAATTTTTTATTGAAGTATAGTTGATTTACAGTGTTGTGTTAATTCTTGCTATACAGCAAAGTGATTCAGTTATACATATATATAGACATTCTTTTTCATATTCTTTTCCATTAGTATATTGAATATAGTTCTCTGTACTATACAGTAGGACCTTGTTGTTTATCCATCCTGTATATAATAGCTTTCATCTGCTAACGCCCAAACTCCCAATCCATCCCTCCCCCAACCTCCCCTTGACTGATGGAATCTTAATCACTTCTCAGACTGTAGCTGCAAAGGAATCTGGGGAATATAATAGTTTGTATGTCTTTCATCATCTACGTGCTAAAAAGGGTTGAATACATATTAAGCAAACCTATATACATTATCGACCATACTGCCCCTGTCCTAAAGATCATTGAATGATTCTCTAATATAAAAGATTTTAGATGCTGTAGAAGGTAGTCTTCAAACTGCCAACCCGCACCCCCCCCCCCGCCCCGCAGTGATGTTCACCTCTTGGTATCCATACCCTTGTATACTCCCCTCCCTCACTGAATAGGGCTGACCTATGTGATGAGTAGGATTCTATGGAAGTAACCACCTTCTTTTGAGGCTAGGTCATAAAAGATACTGTCATTTCTACTTTGATCTCTCTTGGATCACTTCCATTGGAAGAAGCCAACCATCTTGTTATGAGAACACTCATGCAACTCTGTGAAGAGGCCCACTTGGGGAATAACAGAGATCTCCTCCAACAACCACTGCCAACTTGCCAGTCATGTGAGTGAGCTGCCATGGAAGTGGATCCTCCAGCCCCAATCAAACCTTCAGATGACTGTAGCCCTGGACAACATCCGACTGCAACCCCATGAGAGACTACAAGCCAGGATTGTTTAGCTAAGCTGCTCCCAAATCCATGACCCAGAGACATTGTCAGAGATAATAAATGTTTATTGTTATGTTGTTACTAAGCTTTGGGGTAATTTTTAATGCCTAAGTAGATGCATAATATAGTTACCAGCATGTTGGACATTAATCTTTTCTTCAGTGTGCTTTGGGTGATCTCATTGCCTTTTTTTTATTCCCCACCCCATTCATCTAAGTTCAAGCCCAAGAGCTGAGGGCTTGAAGAGGTGAAATCTGCAGTTCTCTGGGAATGGCCTGGACTCTTCCACCTTCTGGCTTAGCCTTCACTAAGTCTTCTGATAATGGTCAAGCAGTTCCTCCTAGACCAACCTCCCACAGACAACTGTATGTGGACAAAATATAAAAGGAAACAACTACCTGAAGGTACTGAAGAGCGACCAAAAAACAGGCAGATACCAGAGGGTGGTCATCACTTGGAAGAGGGCACGTATGCTAGGTGAATCATCAGGGTTTGCTGGGTTTTGTGTAAGGGCAGGTTGCTGTATGCACCATGCTGGGGTTGGGGAGAAGGCTTAAATGAAGATAGTCTTAGTGGTTTGAAGAACCAGAGGAAAGGGTAGGAGCAACCATAGCAACTGATAAGTTAGAATGGAAATCCCAGAAAGGAGATAACCAGAAGTGGGCAGCAGAGAACGGGAGCTCCAGATTCTGTATATAAACTACCTAAATTTCTCACTGGTCACTGTACCTCATGTGCAGGCCGGGAGTAAGGGGCAGGTCCCAAGTAGCCCAGTGAAGTTTAAAAGAACTGAACTGAGATTCCAGCTGCTGTCTACCAAAACAGAGTTTGAGTTCTGCCAATATAATTGCCTGCTGCTTCATTACGCACACACATACACACACGCACACACACGCACGCATGCACATGTAAAAGTGCTGCTGTGCCAAACAGTATGACCAAGCAGAACTGAGGGTTGTTTGTTTTCATGGGGTCCAAAAGGCACATAGAAAAGTCCTGTAAGATTTGCAGTGAAAAACCAGTCCTCTAGAGAGAGCCTATTCATCTTTGAAATGGCCCCAAATTTTGGTGTAGGGTATGTATGTATGCATGCATGTATATATATGTATTTTTTGTTGAATAAATTTGACATGTAACATTTTGTGGATTTAAGGTGTATAATGTGCAACTATGATATATTTATATATTGCAACATGATTGCAATTGTAGCAGTATTTATGACTTTACATAATTTTAGTATATATTTTTGTCTATATTCATTATACTGTGAATTAGATGTCTGTGGCTTATTTACTACTCATTGCAAGTTTGTACCCTTAAACAACATCAGTCTTATCCCCTACCCTCTGGTAACCACCATTTCACTCTGTTTTTTACAGGTTTGACTTTTTAAGTTTCCACATGTAAGTAATATCATGCAGTACTTGTCTTTCTCTGTCTTATCTTCCTTGGCATAATGTGCTCAAGGTCTATCCATGTTGTCACAAATAGCAGGATATCCTCCTTCCTCACGGCTAAATAATATTCCATTATGTATATATGCCATATCTTTATTTCCATTCATCTGTTGATGGGCATTTGGGTTATTTTCATATCTTGGCTATGGTTAATAATGCTGCAGTAAACACAGGAGTGCTTATATCTCTTCAAAATCCTGTTTTCATTTCCTTTGGGTATATACCTAGAAGGGGAATTACTGGATTGTATGATAGATCTATTTTTAATTTTTTGAGGAAACTCCATATTGTTTAATATAGGGTTGGACCAATTTACATTCGGACCAGCAGTGTACAAGGGTTCCTTTTTCTCCACCTCCTCACCAGCACCTGTTGTCTCTGTCTTCTTGAGGATCGGCATTCTAACAGGTGTGAGATATCTGTTTGTGCTTTTGATCTGCATTTCCCTGCTGAATAGTGACATTGGGCATCTTTTTGTGTGCCTGTTGGCCATCTTGATGTCCTCTTTGGAAAACTGTCTATTCCAATTTTCTGCCCATTTTTTAATTGGATTGTTTGTTTGCTATTGAGTAAGTTCTTTATATATTTTGGATGTTAACCCCGTATCAACTGTATGATTTGCAATTATTTTCTCCCATTCAGTAGGTTGCCTTTTCTGTGCTGATGATTTCATTTGCTGTGAAAAAGTTTTTGAGTTTGATGATTTTTGCTTTCGTTGTTTGTCCTTTTGGCACCATGTTGAAAAAAATCATTGCCAAGTCCAATATCAAGAAGCTTCTTCCCTGCATCTTCTTCTAGGAGTTTCATGTTATCAGGGCTTATATTTAACTCTTTGATCCTTTTCAAGTTAATTTTTGCAAGTGGTGTAAGACAGGGGTCCAATTTCATTTTTCTGCTTGTGTTTCTCCAATTTTCCCAGCACCATTTTTTTAAGACTATACTTTCCCCATTGGGTCTTCTTGGCTCCCTTATTGAATATTAGTTGACCGTATATGCTGGAATTTATTTCTGGGCTCTCTATTCTGTTCCATTGGTCTATGTGTCCATTTTTGTGCCAATGCCGTACTGTTTTTACTAATATGGCTTTGTAGTATAGTTTGAAATCAGGATGTCTGATACTTTCAGCTTTGTTCTTTTTTCCAGGATTGCTTTGGCTACTTGGGGTCTTCATGGTTCCACACCAATTTTAGGGTTGTTTATTCTATTTCTGTGAAGAATGTCTTTGCTATTTTGATGAGGATTGTACTGAATCTGTAGATGGCTCAGGGTAGTGTGGAGATTTTAACAATATTAATTCCTCCAATCCATGAACCCAGGATGTCTTTCCATTTGTTGGTGTCTTCATCAGTTTCTTTCAGCAAAGTCTTGTAGTTTTCATTATACAGAACTTTCCCTTCCTTGGTTAAATTTATTCCTAAGTATTTTATTGCTTTTGATGCTATTGTGAATGGGATAGTTTTATTTCTTTGTTAGATGCTGCTTCATTAGTGTAAAGGAATGTGATTGATTTCTCTATGTTGATTTTGTATCCTGCAACTGTACTGAAATCGTTGATTAGTTCCAACAGTTCAAAGTGACCCCTCGGGATTTTCTATATATAAGATCAGATCAACAGCAAATAGTGACACTTACCTCTTCCTTTCTGATTTGGATGAATTTTATTTCTTTCTCTTGCTTAATTGCTCTAGCTAGGACTTCCACTACTATGTTGAATAGAAGTGTTCAGAGTTGACATCTTTGTCTTATTCCCGATCTTAGAGGAAAAGCTTTCAGTTTTTCTCCATTGAGTATAATTTTTTTTTGGCTATGAATATTTTTTAATCGAAACATCTCCAGAGCCATTCCTGCTCCACAGTCCACTATGAGCAAGCCAGGGAAACTACATTATCAGGACAGGATTTCTTTTTTCTTTACTAGCTTTCTTTTGGAGTGGCCTTTTTCTTCTTCTTCTTCTTCTTCAGCAAAAAACATCTTTTTTATGTTTTTACTGAACCACTTTAGATTCACTCTTCCACACAGTGAGTTTGTTATATGTGGCCTTTATTATGTTGAGGTATGTTCCTTCTATACCCAGTCTGTTAAAGGTTTTTTATCATGAAAGGATATTTTGTCACATGCTTTTGCTGCATCTATTGAAGTGATCGTGTGATTTTTATCTTTCATTTTATTTATTCTTTTTATTATTTATTAATTTATTTATTTATGGCTGTGTTGGGTCTCCACTGCTGCGTGCGGGCTTTCTCTAGTTGCAGTGAGTAGGGGCTTCTCATTGCAATGGCTTCTCTTGCTGTGGAACATGGGCTTCAGTAGTTGTGGCACATGGGCTCTAGAGCACAGGCTCAGTAGTTGTGGCACACGGGCTTAGTTGCTCTGCGCCACTTCCCTGGTGGTGCACAGGCTTAGTTGCTTCCTGGACCAGGGCTCGAACCCATGTCCCCTGCATTGGCAGGTGGATTCTTAACCACTGCACCACCAGGGAAGTCCCCTATCTTTCATTTTATTGATGTGATATATTACAGTTTTTGATTTGCGTATGTTGAACCATCCTTGAATCCTAGGGATAAATCCCACTTAAACATGGTATATCATCTTTTTAATGTGTTCTGGAATTCAGTTTGATATTTTGTTGAGAATTTTTGCATCTCTGTTCATCAGGGATGTTGGTCTGTAGTTTTCTTGTGGTACCCTTACCTAGTTTTGATATCAAGGTAATGCTGCCTTTGTAGAGTAACTTTGTTAGTGTTCATTTCTCCTCAGTATTTAAGAGTTTGAGGAGGAAAGGTGTTAATTCTTCTTTAAATGTTTGGTTGAATTCACTGGTAAGCTATCTTGTCCTGGAGTCTTCTGTTTGGGGAGTTTTTTGATTACTGAGTCAATCTCTTGTTATTGGTCTGCGCAGTTTTCCTGTTTCTTCCTGATTTAGTGTTGGTAGGTTGTGTATTTCTAAAAATGTATTTCTTCTACTTTATGTAATTTATTGGCATATAATTGTCCACAGTAATCTCTTGTGATTGTATGTATTTCTGTGGTATCCTTTGCAATATCTCCTCTTTCATTTCTAATTTATTTGAGTCTACTCTTTTTTCGTAGTTAAGTCTAGCTAAAGTTTTGTTAATTTTATCTTTTTATAGAACAGCTATTAGCTTTGTTGATCCTTTCTAGTGTTTTTCTGGTCTGTATATCATTTATTTCCACTCTGATATTTATTATTTCCTCCCTTCTGCTAACTTTGGGTTTAATTTGTTCTTCTTCTAGTTCCTTGAGGTGTAAAGTTAGGTTGAGATCTTTCTAATTTCTTAATATAGTCAGCTCTCTGTATCCATGGGTTCTGTATCTGGGAATTTAACCAACCGTAAATCAAAAATATTTGAAAAATTCCAGAAAGTTCTAAAAAAGCAAAACTTGAATTTTCTACATGCCAGCAACTATTTATATAGCATTTACAACTATTTACATACCATTTACATCGTATTAGGTATCATAGGTAATCTAGATATGACAGAGCATATGGGAGGATATGCAGAGGTTATATGCAAATAGTATGACAGTTTATGTAACGGACTTGAGCATCCATGGATTTTGGTATCTAAGTGGGGTCCTGGAACCAATCCCCTGCAGATACCAAGGGATTGAGTGCATTATGCATTTGTTGCTATAAAACTTCCTCTCAGAAATGCTCTTGCTGCATCTCACAGGATTTGGTATGTTGTATTTCCATTTTCATTTGTTTCGAGATAATTTTATTCCTCTTTTGATTTCTTTGACCCATTGTTTGTTTACAAGGGTGTTGTTTAGTTTCCACATATCTGTAGAGCTCTTCACTTTCCTCTTGTTGATTTCTAGTTTCATACCATTGTGGTTAGGAAAGATATTTAGTATGACTTAAGTCTTCTTAAATTTGCTAAGATTTGTGTCCTGTCATATATGTATTCTGGAGAATGTTCCATGTGCACTTAAGAAGAATCAGTACTCTGCTCTTTTTGGATGGAATATTCTGCATATGTCTCTTCAGTCCATTTGTTCTATAAAGTATGGTTCATTTCCAATGCTTTCTTATTGATTTTCTGTCTGGAAGATCTATTCTTTACTGATTGCAGGATATTGAAGCCCTCCACTACTACTTTACTCTTATTTATCCCTTAAGACATAATAGTATTTGCTTAATATATTTCAGAACTTAGGTGTTGGGAGTATATATATTTACAATTGTTTTATCTTCTTGATGTATTGACCTCGTTATCATTATATAATGACCTTATTTGTCCCTTACTACCATTTTGTTTTGCTTGAAGTCTATTTTGTCTGATATAAGTATGGCTAAGCCTGCTTTCCTTTGGGTTCCACTTACTTGGAGTATCATCTTCCATCTCTTCACTTTGAGCCTATGTGTTTTGAGAGCTAAAAAGAGTCTCCTGTAGGCAGCATATAGTTAGGTCTTATTTTTTATTTGTTTTTGCGGTACACGGGCCTCTCACTGTTGTGGCCTCTCCCGTTGCGGAGCACAGGCTCTGGACACGCAGGCCCAGCATCCACGGCTCACCGGCCCAGCTGCTCCGCGGCATGTGGGATCTTCCCGGACCAGGGCACGAACCCGTGTCCCCTGCATCGGCAGGCGGACTCTCAACCACTGTGCCACCAGGGAAGCCCTTATTTACTTTTTAAAATTTATCCAGCCTCTCTGTGCCTTTTGATTGGTGAGTTCAATCCATTTACATTTAAGGTGATTATTGATATATAAGGATTTACTACTGCCAATTTTATCTTTTGACTTCTGGTTATTTTGTCTCTCCATTGTTTCTCCTGATAGCCTAATGGGGGGTTTCCTCTGGCTGCCTTTAAATTTCTTACCATTGACTTTTGACAGTTTTATTATATAATATGTCTTGGAGAAGGTGTTTTTGCATTGAGATGATAAGGTGTTCTGTTAGGTTCGTGGACTTGTAAATCCAGTTCCTTCCCCAGATTTGGGTAGTTCTCAGCTATTATTACTTTAAAGAAGATCTCTGCCCCCTTCTCCCTCTCTTCTCCTTCTGGTATACCCATTAATCTTAATTCTCTCTCCTCTTATACCTGAATCATTTCTAAATTCCTATCCTCAAGCTCACTTATTCTCCCTTCCATCTGATCTTCTCTGTTTCCAATGCTATCTAATGCATTCTTTTTCTCATTTATTGAGTTCTTCAGCTCCAGAATTTTTGTTTGAACTTCTTTAAAAAATAACCAATCTCTGTGGTGAAATACTACTTCTGTTCATTAATTTTATTCCTGAGTTCACTGAATTGCCTTTCTGAGTTTTCTTGCAGCTCATTGAATTTGTTCATAACAGCTATTTTGAGTTATCAGTTCGATTGCAATATTCTGTATCTTTGGGTTCAGTTCTTGGAGAATTGTCATTTTCTTTTTGTGATACCGTGTTACTATGATTTTTTTTCATAGTTTTTGATAAAATGTGCCTCTACTGCTGTGTTTGAACTAGGGAGCACCTGTCTTATTTAGGTAAGGTTTTGTTTACTTCAATTCAGGAGGTTGGTAGTTAAGAGCCTTCCTTTTGTTTTCCAGAAGGTGGCACTATAGCAAACGTTTTGGTTTCTCTTATGGGCGCTGACTCCCTGCTAAGGTTGGGAATGTACATATGGGGAAAAAAATGGGGGGGTTTAAAAGGTGTCAGCAGAGGGTGAGGGGATGTGTGCTTAAAATTTGGGGCTTTGGGTGTGCCCATGGCCTGGTAGGGGGTTCTTCGAGTGGGGGGGTGGATCCCAGAGGTCCATGGGCAGACCTCTTGCTGGCATCTCAGGGCAGACAGCAGGCAATATATTCCGTCAGTTCCCTTTCCCTCACCACAGTCATTGATATCTCTCTTCAGATATGCAGGGTGTTGCTGAAGAGCAACGGGACCCTCCAGCTGCAGCCCACAGGGGCTGACAGCCTTTCACTCACCCCCTTTTACTTTTCACCTTGTTTGCTAGAGAGGTCACTACTGCTTCTGCAATTGCCTTAGCTCTGTAGCATCTTCTGAGGTCCTATCCACCCACTTTCGTATGCACAGATAGATGGAGTTCTCGGGTGTCCTGGTGTGCTGTGCAGAGGCGCTTTTGTTTGTTTATGGATGTCCAATTACATGTTAGAGGGGAGGAAAAAAAGGAAAGACATGTTACCATGATGCTGGCGTGACTCTGGATATGTATTTTTTTAAATACCACAGTACACTTATTCTTCAAATGGTCTGTATCTCATTAGGCAAAGTGTCTGTAATAGTCTAAGCTCATCAGGAAGACTTGTTTAAAGAAATCAGGGCAGTTCCTTAAACATAAGCTCATCCTCAAGGCTTGAAGCTTTCAGGTTATGGGCCAAAGGGCACAAGCTGGCTTTTCACAGGCAGGAGTGCTTTAATGTGGGCTGATATGTTTACTTAATTGTGTGACAAATGATCTTTTGAAACTTTCATGGCTTCCAAACTTGTCATTGGTTAACATTCCTCTCCCAACCATGTCAGTGACCTTTTATCTGATACATCTGAGGGAGACAGAGGTCAAAGCACCTACTAGTGTGCTTTGTGGGGGGAAAAAATATTTGTAAATGAAATATAACCCTATTCACAGGATAGCATTTACTGCCTAATGTTCAGAAGTGTCAAATCTGCTTCTAGTTTTAAACCTTCGTGTTGGAATTAGGACTTTCCATCATTGACTTTATTTGTTCAGGAATAGATTGAAATTTCCCCTCAATGTTTGGCTGGGAAAGCTGAAAGAGTCCAACTCCTGGTTATAAAACTATGATTTTTCAGGCCCAACCTTAGGCAGTTACAAAGGCTTCGCCTGGAAGGTCTCATAAGGAAAAGCTGCTCTCCCAACACAGACTGGTATACAGTCAATGAATCACAGTCACTAGCTGGAACTGTAGCCAAGGACTGTTCATGTCCTTTCACATATTTGCATTCCTAGCTCATGTGATTTTTATTCTTAGGTCTCTGAGGCCTTGGGCAAAGGTCTTCATGCACCTGTGCTGGGACCTTATAGGAGGAAGAGGGGAATCTGAAGACACTTTTCCCCACTGATTCAGTATCCAGTACTTTAACACTCCTAGACCCTCACCCTTCCATTACCCCAGGGTGCATCAAACTGCCACAGCTGGGTCTCCCTCAACAGTGTAACAACCCCATGTCTTTGGTGATCCACGTGACCTTCAACTGGTCCACTGGAGAAAACAGAAGATGGAGAAATATACAATGGAACTTCCAGTTTTAGCTTCTTGGTGACACCATCACAGTAAGTGATTAAATTCTTACCTCTTTCATTTTCGGCTTGTTGCTTTAGTTGGCTCCTCTGACCCTTCCAAGTTCAGCTCTCCCAGCTCAACTGAGCTCCTCCCTGACAAGACTCATTTTTCCATTCCTAAAACAAACACCAAGAATCACAGCCCTAAAACCCGTGACCACAGTGAGCAAGTGCTTGAAAAAGAAAATGAGTTTTAGTAAATTTGCTCCCAAATATTTTATTAATAAGTTTTATATAAAAAACAAGATAGATAGTGTCATACTGTATAAAAGGCATTGAAAGCATATGTATGGTGGTAGGTTCTATTTTCTCTACCAAATTAACCAGCCATGATGGAGTTAAGAGTCAGTATCAGTCATATTTTTTTGGAATACTTCAAAGTACAAAAAGCAGTGTTAATATTTTAAGTGCAAAGAAAGCTTATAATAAAATAGACTTTAAAAATTACAAATAAAAATCTGTACATCAAGGATATTTTTCAGGCCTTCCTGTGCGCATAGCACGGACATAGAGAAGGGGAACTGCCGAGAGAGGACCCGTCACATCAGGTGTTACAGGTCTGGCCCATTTCAGCTTGCAGGACCATCTCCTCTTTTCTCAAGGGGAAAGTGTCGATCAGGTTGAAGAGGGCCACAGGCGTCACCAGGGAGACATAGCGCTCCTTGTCCATGCCATGCTTGTCCACTAGCACCATACTGAAGGAATAGAGTGGGATTCTCAGCAACAGCCTAGGGCAAAGAAAAGACTAGGTCAAAATTGACTCCCCGAGGGCTCTGGTGGACCAACTAGAGTCCTATAATGACACTGTGTGCAGAGAAAGGCTTAATACCACAAAGGACTGATTACCTTTTAGACCCCTGCTACTCAAAGTGTGGTACGTGGACCAGGAGCATCACATGGGAACTTGTTAGCAGTGGAGAACCCCACACTCCCCTGCAAACCTACTGGATTAGAATCTATATGATGAGTAAGATCCACCGAAGGCTGGTATGCACGTGACAGGTTGAGTAGCATGGTTTAGATTCTAGTGGCCAGGAACACTTTAGACTTGCAGTGGTGCTATGTACCAATAGGTGCTCCAAGGCATGTACAACAATGCTAACAGAATTTTTTTGTATTAAACTGGAGTCAACCCCCATTTGCAGACTAGGTTTGCACAACCACATACCCACCAGAGTCACTGGTTATCAACATTTGGCTCTGTCTGGACACAAGTTTTGGTGTTCAAAATGGCAGGGGGTGTGCTACTGACCTCTAGTGGTTGTAGGATGTTAGGCAGCAGCCCTGGCCTCCAATGCACAGACCAGCCCTCTCCCCACCAAAGAATGATCAGGCCCCAAATGTCAATAGTGCCAAGGTTAAGAAACCCTGGCCTAGGTGAAGCTGATTGAAATGACGTTCCAAACATTGTAGTTCTGGCCCATCCAGCTCACAACTGCATCGAGGGAATCGAACTGGGTCTTCACCCTGGGTTTAAGGACTTGGTTAATTATAATTCTTTTATACCTCAATTTCAAAAAGCACTTGAAGGGGTTTCAATGGCCTGTTTTTTTTTCTATTCTACCCCATTAGAATTTAAACTGTAAAAAAGAATGTATTTCAGTACCATGTTTAGATGAAAAAAGCCAGAGAAAGCAAACAGATAAGCTGAGCCCAAGGGAAAAACCAAAAAAGAGCACACTCAGCTAAACTGAATAACAAAATCTGGGAGAAGACACTTTCTTTTGCCTTTTATGAGGGAGTTTCGAGGAAGATGGGAATACTTTCTATCTTATCCCAGTGGGAAACTAAATTGCTAATCCACTTCTAGTGAGTAGAGACAAAAGCATTACAGTGTCTGCACTGGTTTCTTGTGGTAAGAAGAGGGGAACCTCAAGAAGTGCATTAATGAGTTTTTGAACATGTAAATGTAAAGCATGAAAGTGAGGTGAGAATGGAGAACTAATCTTCTCTGCCTCTTTAAGAAGAGGAATATTTAGAGTTTGGAGGCAGGGGGAGGAGGGGGAAGTCCTAGGGCAGGGGTGACCCAGGAAAACAGAGAAATAGGGAAGTCTGGAGGAAAAAAAAGGCTACACAACATTATGGTGGCTGGAACCTGTGGGAAAGGACCTGGAGCGTGGGGTGGTCCAGTACTTAAGTCAGGATAGAACCCCCCCCCCCGCCATGGTGCCACCATCTACCACACGCATTCCTCCTGTGAGCCTTGTGCCTAACAAAATATTATTAGGGAAAACTGCCATGAGAGGAGATGAGTGGTCAGAGCAGCAGGCTACCAACAGGTACAGAAATGCATCCACCATGGCTAAGAGACCACAGAAATTCGGGGGATGGATAGACACCCTACAGGCTGAGAGGCAGTACCAGCAACAGTTCAGAGTTACACAAATGTCAGACTGAAATGAACTCCTGGAGAATCTTCTAGAGAACTAGACAAAAAAAATACAACCCCCCCTCCTCCCATGGACACACCAAATCTACTACATATGGAACAATATTCTCTGCCAGAAAGTGAAAAACTAGGATCGTGACTCTTGTATATCAGGCAAGTAAGAAGGAAATCACACCAAAGTGGGTAGAAGAGGCTGAGAAACAATCTTGTCCAAAAACCTAGCAATACATCCAGCCCCAGTCACTGCCCCCACCCATGTAGAGGGAACTGGAAACCTGGAGTTTCTCCCTGAGGAGCAAAGGGTTCCAATCCCACATCAGGCACTCCAGCTTTTAAGACCCACACCTGAGAGACAAACCCCAAAATATCTCACTTGAAAACCAATGGGGCTCACCTCCACGAAATCTGCTGGGCTGTCGCAAACAAAGAAACAGCCCAAGACACAGTGCAGAAGCATCCGTTTGAAAAGTACCCACACTTTATGTGAATAGGCTCATTTAATAACCTTAAAGCATCAGAGGGAGGGGTGTGCCAGTGGAAGCAATTTTCAAACTCTCCCTCCACCTTGCTAAAGCCAGCAGAAACCATCTCTTATCTCTTCTTTTCCAGCAGGTTGCCATCTTTACGTTCCATCTAGCAGAGACATCTTCTTGCATTCCTCCTGCCTTGCTAAATCCAGCAGCACCTTATATCTCTCTCTCTCACCTGGCTCCAGTGGCCAACAGGCCTTATGCTTGCAGACCCTCAGGACTGCATCTACTTGCTAAGCTGCTGCGTGAGGGTCTCCCTTCCAATCAGCCTGAATCTACATGCTGGCTGATCCTCTCCATTGGAGCACTAACAGGTCTTGGCTCACCCTGAAACTCTGGGAGCTATTAAAAATAAAATAAACTACACAGATAATCACAAAGGTCTGAGAGACAAGAGTTAGGGCAGGGTTGAATAATAAGTTTCATCTCCTACCTGAGACCACTCCTTCAAGACCAGAAGCAGCTGTTGCATATTCTAATGCATAGAAACCAACAGAGAGCCAAGTAAAATGAAGAAACAGATGAATATGTTCTTCTATATATAAAATAGATTAACATGTAAGATAACCAACAAGGACCTACTGTATAGCACAGGGAACTCTACTCAATATTCTCTGATAACCTCCATGAGAGAAGAATCTAAAAAAGAATGTATATATATATATATATATACACACACATACACATATATATATATATATAAAACTGAATCACTTTGCTGTACACCTGAAACTAACATAACATTGTAAATCAACTATACAATAAAATTAAAATGTAAAAAGATAAGGCAATTGTCAAAAAAACCTTAAGCTAAATAAAAACTCAGCCCACCCCCCACCCGCAAAATTAAGGTCAAGATGGTGACAGCACACCACTAAACCAAACACAAGACCCTTTTCAGTGTGGGACCTGTGTGCTTGCACAGATCACACACCCATGAAACCGGCCCTGGGTCTACAAGTCCACCAAATCTTTCCAAACAATGAAACCATGCTGAGCCAACCTCAAGTTCCAGGATATGACAGTCAAGGAATAGCCAATTACAATTCCTAATGCAATGAGATGTCTTTCTATTACCAATTCACTCTCAGCAAAATAAATGCATATCAAGTAAAATAGATAAAAAGGGACCTACTGTATAGCACAAGGAACTATATTGAATATCTTGTAGTGACCTATAATGGAAAAGGAAATAGGAAAAAAACTTAATGAAACAAAGATAGGTAATTTACCTGATAAAGAGTTAAAAGTAATGATTATAAAGATGCTCACCAAACTCAGAAGAATGGGTGAACATGGTGAACTTCAAAGAGATAGAAAATATCAAAAAGTACCAAAGAGAAGCCACAGAGCTGAAGAATACAGTAAAGTGAAAAATACACTAGAGGGGTTCAAGGGCAGGTGAAGCAGTAGAAAGTACTGGCAAACTCAAAGACAAGGCAGTGGAACTCACCCAGAGAACTAAAAGAAAAAAGAATTTTTTTTTTTATTAAGATAACTTAAGGGCTTCCCTGCTGGCGCAGTGGTTGAGAGTCCACCTGCCGATGCAGGGGACACGGGTTCATGCCCCGGTCTGGGAAGATCCCACATGCCGCGGAGCGGCTGAGCCCGTGAGTCATGGCCACTGAGCCTGTGCATCCGGAGCCTGCGCTCTGCAACGGGAGAGGCCACAACAGTGAGAGGCCTGTGTACCGCAAAAAAATAAAAACAAATAAGAGATTTATGGGACACTATCAAGCACACTAACATTCACAGTATAGGGATCCTAGCAGGAGAATAGACAAAGAAGCAGAAAACTTATTTTAATAAGTAACAGCTGAAACCTTCCCTAACCTGGGGAGAAAAACAGACACCCAGATCCAAGAAGCCAAGAGAGTTCCAAAAAAAGAGGAACCCAAACAAACCCATATCAAGACACATTATAATTAAAATATAAAAAGCTTAAAGTCATGGAGAGAATCTAATGAGAAAAAACAGCACGTTACATACAAGAGAATCCCATAAAAATATCAGATTTTTTCAGCAGAAACATAGCAGGCCAGAGGGAGTGAAACAGTTTATTCTCCTGAAAGATAAAAGCTTATAACCAAGAATATATTATACTACCCAATAAAATCATTCAGAATTGGAGAGATGAAGAGTTTTCCAGACAAGCAAAAGCTAAGGGGAAAGCCACCAATAAACCAGCCTTATAAGAAATGTTAAAGGGACTTCTTTAAGCTGAAAAGGGCACTCATTAGTAATAAGAAAAAATATCACAGTATAAATCTCACTGTTAAAAGGTAGGTATACTATGATAAAGGAGGCAAGAATATACAATGGAGCAAAGACAGGCTCTTCAATAAATGGTGCTGGGAAAACTGTACTGCTACACTTAAGACAGGAAAATTAGAACATTTTCTAACACCATATACAAAAAGAAACTCAAAATGGATTAAAGACTGAAAGGTAAGAACAAATCCTATAAAACTAGATGAGAACACTAGGGAGAATACTCCTAGGGAAAACACTGACATAAATCACAGCAATACGTTTTTGGATTTGTCTCCTAGAGTAATGGAAATATGTCAGTTGTACCTTATAATCTATAAAACTCTTAGGCCATGATTTTAGCAAAGTTCTTAAAATATCAAATGTATTGAAGATGAACAGTATGAAGAAACGCAAATGATAATTGCCAGTATTCTCCAGTTATACTAAGTAAAATAAATATGAATATTATTTTCTCAAAAAAATGTCTACAAATAATAAATGCTGGAGAGGGTATGGAGAAAAGGGAACCCTGCTACACTGTTGGTGGGAATGTAAATTGGTGCAGCCACTATGTAAAACAGTACAGAGGTTCCGTAAAAAGCTTAAAAGAGTTACCATATGATCTTACAATCCCACTCCTAGGCATATCTCCAGAGGAAACTTTAAGCTTACCTCATCTCATGAAAACACCAAATCACAACTGCTGAACAACCATCAACAAAAAAACACTGGAACCTACCAAAAAAGATATTTTACATTCAAAGACAATGAAGAAATGACAACTGAACAGTAACAGGGGTGGTTTTGCAACATAATCAAATCCCATACCTGCCAAGTGGGTGACCCACAAACTGGAAAATAATTATATTGCAGAGTTTCTCCCCAAAAACATGAGAGTCCTGAGTCCTACATCAGGCTCCCCAGCTTGAGGGTCTGACATCAGGAGGAAGAAGCCCCAGCGTGTTTGGCTTTGAAGGCCAGTGAGGCTTGAGTGCAGTAGCTCCACAGGACTGGGGAAAACAGAGACTCCACCCTTGGAGGGCACACACAAGATTTCACGTACACTGTGACCCAGCAGAGAGCAGGAACTCCATGTAAGACTGGGCTGTACCTACCTACAAGTCTTGGAGGGTCTCCTGGGGAGGTGGGGATCAGCTGTGGCTCACTGCGGGGGTGGGGGGGAACCAAGGATACTGGTGGCAGAGGTTCCAGAGAATACTGTCAGCGTGAGCTCTAGTAGAGGTCGCAATTTTGGCATCAGGACCTGGCCCCTCTCAACAGCCTTCAGGCTCCAGTGCTGGGACGCCTCAGGCCAAACAAACCAGCAGAGGGGGAATACAGTGCTACCCATCAGCAGAGAGGCTGCCTAAAGTCGTCCTCAGCTAACAGCTACCAATAAACACACCCCTTCACATGGCTCTGCCCCCAAGACGGACAAGACCCAGCTCCACCCCCCCACCCCCCACAGTGTGCAGTCACCAGTCCCTCACAACAGGAAGCCTGCACAAGCCCCAGGACCAAACTCACCCACCAGAAGCAAAGGGAGCAGGTACAAGAAGCAAAAAGGAGCTATGATCCTGCAGCCAGTGGAAAGGAGACCACAAACACAAAAAGTTATAAAAAATGAGATGGCAGAGAAATGTTCCAGACGAAGGAACAAGATAAAAACCCACAAGAACAAGTAAATAACTGTAGATTGGCAACCTACCTGAAAAAGAAAATGATAGTAAAGATGATCCAAGATCTCGGAAAAAGAATGGAGGCACAGATCAAGAAGATACAAGAGATGTTTAACAAAGAGCTAGAAGATTTAAAGAACAAACAGATGAACAATACAATAACTGGAATGAAAAATACACTAGAAGAAATCAATAGAAAAATTGAGGCAGAAGAACGAATAAGTGAGCTGGAAGACAGAATGGTGGAAATCACTATCATGGAACAGAATAAAACATGAAAAGAAATGAGGACAGTCTAAGAGACTAAAGCAACTCGAAGAAGAAGAGCAAACAAAACCCAAAATTAGTAGAAGGAAAGAAATCATAAAGATCAGAGCAGAAATCAATGAAATAGAGATGAAGAAAACAATAGAAAAGAGAAAACTAAAAAGCTGACTCTTTGAAAACATAAACAAAATTGAAAAACCTTTAGCAAAATTCATGAAGGACAAAAGTGAGAGGACTGGAATCAATAAAATTAGAAATGAAAATGGAGAAGTTACAATGGACACCACAGAAATACAAAGGATAAGAGACTACTACAAGCAACTATATGCCAATGAAATGGACAATTTCTTAGAAAGGTACAACCTTCCAAGACTGAACCAAGAAGAAATAGAAAATATGAATAGAGCAATCACAAGTACTGAAATCGAAACAGTGATTTAAGAACTTCCAAACAAAAGTCCAGGACCAGATGGCTTCACAAGCAAATTCTGTCACCTATTCTTCTGAAACTATTCCAAAAATTGCAGAGGAAGGAACACTCCCAAGTCCATTCTATGAGGCCACCATCACCCTGATACTAAAACTAGACAAAGATACCACAAAAAAAGAAAGTTACAAGCCAATATCACTGATGAACATGGACGGAAAAATCATCAACAAAATACTAGCAAACTGAATCCAACAATATATTAAAATGATCATTTACCATGATCAAGTGGGGTTTATCTCAGGGATGCAAGGATTCTTTCACATCTGCAAATCAGTGTGATACACCACACTGACAAACTCAAAAATAAAAACCATATGACCGTCTCAATAGATGCAGAAAAAGCTTTTGACAAAATTCAACACCCATTTATGATAAAATCTCTCCAGAAAGGGGGCACAGAGGAAACACACTTCAACATTTTAAAAGGCCATATATGACAAACCTACAGTTAACATCATTCTCAACAGTGAAAAGCTGAAAACATTTCCTGTAAGATCAGGAACAAGACAAAGATGTGCACTGTCGCCACTTTTATTCAACAGTTTTGGAAGTCCTAGCCACAGCAATCAGAGAAGAAATACAAGGAGTCCAAACTGGAAAAGAAGAAGTAAAACTGTCACTGTTTGCAGATAACATGATTCTATACATAGAAAATCCTAAAGATTCTACCAGAAAACTACTAGAGCTCATCAATGAATTCAGTAAAGTTGCACGATACTGAATACACAGAAATCTCTTACATCCCTATACACTAACAACGAAAGATCAGAAAGAGAAATTAAGGATACAATCCCATTTACCATCACATCAAGAAGAATAAAATACCTAGGAATAAATAGACGTGTTCTCCGAAAACTTAAGACGCTGATGAAAGAAACCGAAGATGACACAAACGGATGGAAGGATATATACCATGTTCTTGGATTAGAAGAATCGATATTGTAAAAATGACTATACTACCCAAGGCAATCTACAGATTCAATGCAATCCCTATCAAATTACCAGTGGCGTTTTTCACAGAATTAGAACCAAAAAAAATCTTAAAATTTGTATGGAGACATAAAAGACCTCGAATAGCCAAAGCAATCTTGAGAAAGAAAAACGGAGCTGGAGGAGTCAGGCTCCCTGACTTCAGACTACAATATAAAGCTACGGTCATCAAAACAGTATGGTACTGGTGCAAAAACAGAAATATAGATCAATGGAACAGGATACAGAGCCCAGAGATAAACCCATGCACCTATGGTCAGTTAATATATGACAAAGGAGGTAAGAATATACAATAGAGAAAAGACAGTCTCTTCAACAATGGTGCTGGGAAAACTGGTCAGCCACATGCAAGAGAATGAAATTAGAACATTCTGTAACACCATACACAGAAATAAACTCAAAATGGATCAAAGACCTAAATGTAAGGCCAGATACTTTAAAACTCTTAGACTAACATATAGGTAGAACATTCACTCTTTGACATAAATCACAGCAACATCTTTTATGATCCACCTCCTAGAGTAATGAGAATAAAAACAAAAACAAACAAATTGGACCTAATTAAACTTAAGTTTCTGCACAGCAAAGGAAACCATAAACAAAATGAAAAGACAACCCACAGAATGGGAGAAAATATTTGCAAAAGAAGTGACCAACAAGGCCTTAACTTCCAAAATATACAAATATCTCATGAAGCTCTATATCAAAAAAACCCAAACAGCTCAATCAAAAAATGGGCAGGAGACCTAAGTAGACATTTCTCCAAAGAAGATATACAGATTGCCAACAAACACATGAGAGAATGCTCAACATCATTAATCATTAGAGAAATGTAAATCAAAACTACAATGAGATATCACCTCACACCAGTCAAAAAGACCATCATCAAAAATCTACGAACAATAAATGCTGGAGAGGGTGTAGAGAAAAGGGAACCCTCTTGCACTGTTGGTGGGAATGTAAACTGGTACAGCCACTATGGAGAACAGTATGGAAGTTCCTTAAAAAACTACAAATAGAACTACCATATGACCCAGCAATCCCACTCCTGGGCATACACCCAGAAGAAACCATAATTCAAAAAGATACATGCACCCCAATGTTCACTGCAGCACTATTTACAATAGCCAAGACATGGAAGCAACCTAAGTGTCCATGAACAGAGGAATGGATAAAGAAGATGTGGTACATATATACAATGGAATATTAATCAGCCATAAAAAAGAATGAAAGAATGCCATTTGCAGCAACATGGATGGACCTACAGATTATTATACTAAGTGAAGTAAGTCAGAGAAAGACAAATATCATATGATATCACTCATATGTGGAATCTAATTTTTTTAAAAATGATACAAATGAACTTATTTACAAGTGAAACAGACTTCCAGATATTGAAAACAAACTTATTGTTACCAAAGGTGAAGTGTGGGGGGGAGGGATAAATCAGGAGCTTGGGATCAATATATACACACTCCTATATATAAGATATATAATCAACAAGGACCTACTGTATAACACAGGGAACTCTACTCAATATTCTCTGATAACCTCTATGAGAAAAGAATCTTAAAAAGAATGAATATATGGATATGTATAAGTGAATCAGTTTACACCTGAAACTAACATGACATTGTAAATCAACTATATTGCAATAAAACAAAAAAAAGAAAACATGCATGCACCCCAGCGTTCAAAGCAGCACTATTTACAATAGCCAAGACATGGAAGCAACCTAAGTGTCCATTGACAGATAAATGGATAAAGAAGATATGGTACACGTATACAATGGAATATTACTCAGCCATAAAAAAGAATGAAATAATGCCATTTGCAGCAACATGGATGGACTTAGAAATTATCATATTAAGTGAAGAAAGACAAAGGTAGGCAAATATCATGACATCACTTATATGTAGAATCTAAAAAAATGATATAAATGAACTTATTTTTACAAAACAGAAATAGACTCACAGACATAGAAAACAAACTTATAGTTACCAAAGGGGATAGTAGGGGGTGGGGAGGAGGGGGAGAAATTAGGAGTTTTGGATCAACACATACACACTACTATATATAAAACAGATAGAAACAAGGACCTACTTTACAGCACAGGGTACCATATTCAATATCTTATAATAACCTATAATGGAAAAGAATCTGAAAAAGAATACATATATATATGTATAACTGTATGACTTTGTTGTACACCTCAAACTAACAAAATTGTCAATTAACTACTTCAATTTAAAAATGGTTAAAATAAAAAGATTTTTAATTTTAAAGGTAGATATATTAGTAAAAGTAGTGGATTTATAAAGCTAATATAAAGGTTAAAAGACAAAAGTGGTAAAATAACTACAATAACTGCTTAAGGGATACACAGGATTAAAAGATATAAAAATGTGACATCAAAAACAAAACGTGTGTGGAGCTTTAGAATGCCTTCAAACTTAAGTTGTTATATTTATAATGGTCCATTTTAAGTTGATAAGTTAAATGTAAGCTTCATGGTGACCACAAACCAGAAACCTATAATAGATACACAAAAGATAATGAGAAAGGAATCTAAGCATACCACTAAATTCATCAAATCACACAGGAAGAGAATAGAGAAGAATGTAACAGAGGAACTATAAAACAGCCAAAA
Source organism: Hyperoodon ampullatus (assembly GCF_949752795.1). Lineage (NCBI taxonomy): Eukaryota > Metazoa > Chordata > Mammalia > Artiodactyla > Ziphiidae > Hyperoodon > Hyperoodon ampullatus. Next base: position 35,268,504 of record NC_136913.1, read on the forward strand.
AACAATTAACAAGACGGCAGTAAGTATCTACCTATCAATAATTTAAGTGGACTAAATCCTCTAATCAAAAGAAAGAGTAGCTGAATGGATTAAAAAAACACCTATCTATATGCTGCCTACAAGGGACTCACTTCAGATGTAAAGACACACACAAAGTGAAGGAATGGAAAAATATATTCTATGCAAATGGAAACCAAAAGTAAGCTGGATCACTGTTCTTATATCAGACAAAATAGACTTTAAAACAAAGACTATAATGAGATAAATAAGGGTAATATATAATGATAAAGAGTTCAATCAAACAAAAGGGTATAATATTTGTAAATATATATGCAACCAACATAGGAGCACTTAAATGTATAAAGCAAATATTAACAGACCTAAAAGGGAGATAGTAGGACAATGATAGTAGGGGACTTTAATATCCAGCTTACAACACTGGATAGATCATCCAAACAGAAAATCAGTAACGAAACAGCCTTTAACACGTTATACCACATAGGTTTAAACAGATACATACAGAATATCCCATCCAAAGCAATAGAATATATAGTCTTCACGTGCACATGGAACATTCTCTGGGATAGATCACGTTAGGCTATAAAACAAGTCTTAATTTAAAATGATTGAAATCATATCAAGCATCTTTTAAGATAACAATGTATGAAACTAGAAATCAAATATGGAAGAAAACTGGAAACATTCATAAATAATGTGGAGATTAAACAGTGTGTTACTGGACAATCACTGGATCAAAGAGAAGTCAAAAAAATACCTTCAGTCAAATGAACATGGAAATAAAACATAACAAAACTTATGAGATGCAGCAAAAGCAGTTCTAAGAGAGAAGTTCAGGGCAATAAATACTTATCAAGAAACAAAAATCTCAAAACAACCTAACTTTACACCTGAAAGAAATAGAAAACAAAGCCCAAAGTTAGTAGAAGTTAGGAAATAATAAGGATCAGAGCAGAAATAAACGAAGAAGAGACTAAAAAGATAATAGAAAAGACCAATGAAGCAAGAGCTGGTTCTTTGAAAAGGTGAAATTGATAAACCTTTAGGCTACACTCACCAAGACAGAGGGGGCTCAAATAAAAATCAGAAATGAAAGAAGAGACATTACAACTGATACCACAGCTATACAAAGGATGAGAGACTATTACGAACAATTATATGCCAACAAATTTGACAGCCTAGAAGAAGCAGATAAATTCCTAGAAAAATACAACCTTTCAAGACTGAATCATGAAGAAATAGAAAATCTGAACAAATTACTATTAAGGAGATGGAATCAGTAATCAAAAACAAAAAGTCCAGGACCAGATGGTTTCACTGGTGAATTCTACCAAACATTCAAAGAAGAATTACTTCTACCAAACATTCAAAGAATTCATACTAATCCTTCTCAAACTCTTCCAAAAACTAGAAGAGGAGGTAACATTTCAAAACTCATTTTACAAAGCCACCATTAGCTGGTAACCAAAACCAGACAAGGACACAAGAAAATTACATGCCAATATCCCTGGTGAACACAGATGCAAAAATCTTCAACAAAATACTTGTAAACAGAATTCAACATACATTAAAAGGATCATACAAGTGAGATTTACTCCAGAGATGCAAAGATGGTTCAACATCTACAAATAACCATGTTATACCATATCAACAAAATGAATGATAAAAATCATAATCTTAATAGCTGCAGAAGAAGCATTTGACAAAATTCAGCATCCATTTATGATAAAAACCTCTCAACAAAGTGGGTATAGAGGGAACATAACTCGACATAATAAAGGCCATATATAAACACGCCCACAGCTAACTTCATACTCAATGGTGAAAAGCTGAAAGCTTTTCCTCTAGGATCAGGAACAAGCCAAGGATGCCCACTCTCGCCACTTGTATTCAATATGGTATTGTTAGTCCTAGCCAGACTCAGTAGGCAAGAAAAATGGGGAAAAAAGGCATCCAAATTGGAAAATAAAGTAAAACTGTCATTATTTGCAGCTGTCATGATATTATACATAGAAAACCCTAAAGAATCCATCAAAAAGCTGTTAGATTAATAAACCAATTCAGTACAGTTGCAGGATATAAAATAAATATACAAAAATCTCGTGCATTTCTATACACTAATAAGACAGTAACAAAAAGAAATAAAAAATAAGTTTTATAATTGTATGAAAATGAATAAATACCTAGGAATAAACTTAGCCAAGGAGTTGAAAGATGTGTACACTGAAAACAATAGGACATTCCCAGTCTCCCTTGAAGGCTGATTGCAATCATGTGATGAGTTCTGGCCAAGGGAGAGACAGCAATTTTATGCTTCCATTATGAAGCCAAAAAAAAGTGGCATGGTTTATTTTTACTCTTTTCCCCCTTTGCAGAAACCAGAAAGTAATGTATTCTGGGATATTGATGCTACAGGATGGTGGAGCCACCAAGAGCTTGGGACCATGAGATTATATAGAACAGAGATCTGCCCCCTCCCTTGCAGAGCGTGAGAGAAAAAGGTGAGAAATGAAGATTTTGAGGAGCTCTGCTTTACGCTAATTGTCCTTTTCACAGTGGTCAAAAGATACAAGTAAAAATTTGGGGGCTTCCCTGGTGGCGCAGTGGTTGAGAGTCTGCCTGCCGATGCAGGGGACACGGGTTCGTGCCCCGGTCTGGGAAGATCCCACATGCCGCAGAGCGGCTGGGCCCGTGGGCCATGGCCGCTGAGCCTGTGCATCCGGAGCCTGTGATCCACAACGGGAGAGGCCACAACAATGAGAGGCCCGCGTACCACAAAAAAAAAAAAAAAAAAAATTTGGGTTGCTCTGAAATTACCTTTTGGCTGTTGAATTCTGCTTTTTTAATGAACCATTACTGAGTCTGAACACCATGATTCTGGCTTTTTAAGTGTTACCAAAAGTTGTTAAAATGGGACTATGGACAAGTGCCCTGGAAGCATGGGAGATAAAAGAGGCCAAGCCTGGAAAGGCTAAATTGGAGGCCTGCCCTCTTAAGAAGACCAAGTATTGCTTAAATCCTTTTTGCAGTCTGTCCCCTTCCCGTCCCACTCCCACCAAGGGAAAAAAAACAAAGATAAAGCAAAAACACCTGGAGGGGGAAGGAACCCTGGTAATTACCCACTGCATCATGTATTTGGACAAGCAGCCACATGCCAATTAATAGTTATAATACTCCCAGAATAAAAGTAATTAAAGGTTGAAGGTTGCCTGGAATCAAGAATGAATAGAGAGAAATTAGGGAACCTGATCAAAAAAAAGCACTTTTATAGGTAATAGCACTTAAGAACAAAACTTGCCCCTACCTGAGCTGCAGAGCTAGGGCTGGAGGCATAATCTTTGCTCCTATCCTGCCGATGAGGGTCGGGAACACACCTACCAGCTCCACTACGGTGATGTGTCGAAGATCCAGGCCACATTGTGCTTGCTGGAAAAAAACAAAACAAAACAAAACAAACCCCGCCCCCCCAAGCAGGGAGGTGTGAGCATGGCTAAAGAAAATTCCATGTCAAACTACAGACCCACAGGAGCAGCACTGTTCTGTTTGGGGAAGTTTATTTGCCCACTCCAAACTGTCCTGAAGATAGCTGAGAAATTCGAGTTCAACTAGTGGCTATAAAACCTAAATAACCTTCCTAGAGGAATCATTCAGAAATGGCTTGGCAATGAGATTTTGAAAACATAAGCAAAATGGCAGTGTATGTATTTCCAGATGGGCTGAGACTTTGCATGAGCCAAGTTTCCTAAAAAGTATCCAAGACCACCCCCAGAGGATTCTAATTTGTCTTTGCAAGGACAAAAGAATATTTCCAGTGTCTCACTATCTGCCCTTGTTTTCACCCCTCACACCCGCCTTCCCAAAGCGCCCCCAACATGAGCATGGTGAAGAAATAAGGATAAGCGATTCCAACCCTCATCTGATGCCCTGGTTTTTTACATCTGGTGACCTGGCCTTGACAGTTGCCACCCAGGGAGAGCCCTTGATGGCCTGGCTCTGGTGACCAGAGGGGCTGGAATTCCTGGGTCCCATGTGACTCTAACAGTTCTTGGTGGGCTACCACCCCTGGGGCATTGCACAGACAGCAGACTGAAACACACCCCCAGTTTCTGTGGAAGAGGCCTCATATTTTGTCCTGGATCATCAACCTTAAGGGCAGGCTTCAGGCTTGGCATACATCTAGAGGCCTATAGAGAGGCCCTTGGGGAACGTAGGCCAGGGATGCCATCTTTGTGTTCTCCCTCGGGAGATTTCCCCTGCTACACCCAGGCAGGGGAGGTGATACATGGTCCCACCCACTACAGATTGAGGCTCCTGGCCCTTCCAGACCAGAAAGCCTGTTTGGGAAAATTTGAGAGCTGCCTGAAGTGGGCCCTCCCAGTGCCACCCAGGCAGGAACCCAAGTTGAAGCCCTAGGCACTGTGGAGTGTGGCCCCCATCTGATAGGAAGGGTCTGTGAGAACACCTGGAAGGTGTGTAACCCAGCAACTCTTAAGCTGAGAGGAGGGTGGGCAGAGCTGATGGCTGCCAGGGCAAACAAACTGGCCCTGTTCAGCCAGGGAACTTGCGGCATGAGTTGGCTTGACCAGGCCACCAACAAAGAGCATTAGTGGCATTTGAGGTGTTTTTCCTGCTGTGCCCAGGAAGGGAAACTGATTCACAACCTCACTTATTACTGAATACTACCTTCAGACCACCTGACCAAGGAACCTAACCCTAACACACAGGAAGCTGCATCGCCCATCTAACAGCTATGCTTACAGTGGCGCTTGAGTAAAGTACAGCCCATGGCTTTCTCTGTCTGCAAAGGAAAACTGGTGGCCTCACCTAACCAAAATATTCAGTGCACACTCTTGCCTGATTTGAGTCCCCAGACAATAAGCCATGCAGGCCCTGGGTCCCATCCTGCTGCTTTGTCAGGTCAGGGAAGCTAATTCATAGCCCCACCTACAGCTGGGTATAGTAGTACCCAGTACAAAGCATTTAGTAAGCCTGACCAGAATCCAGACAGTCATGAAGCCCATCCTACAGCTGCATTTGGACAGGGAACCAAGATAGCAGTCTTATCCAGCTGCTCTCAGCCAGTGGCACGCCCCCACCCCTAACCTCAGAGCTCGAACAGATGCCTTGCCCAAACTGACCCTAATAACGGGCTCCACCTTCCCAAGGATGTTACCAGCAGACATGTCCAGAAACCTAAACAGAGCTGACTGGTGAAGAACTGTCTCTGCCAAAGTAAACCTGAAAGTCTGGAAAAAGAGATCACTTATTCAAATGAACAGACACTGGTATAAAGAAACAAGGATCATGAAAAAGCAAGTATGTATGATACCACCAAAGTAATAAAGGGCCAATAACTGACCCTAAGGAAATGGAGAGCTATGAACTTTCAAAGAATTCAGAATAATCATCTTAAAGAGGTTTCGTGAGCTACAAGAACAGACAACTAAATGAAATTAGAGAAGTAAACAAAATGAGTTCAACAAAGAAATATAAACCATGAAAAAAATCATAGAGCTGAAGAATAGAATAACTGAACCAAATAATTCAATAGAGATCTTCGGACTTCCCTGGTGGTGCAGTGGTTGAGAATCCGCCTGCCAATGCAGGGGACACGGGTTCGAGCCCTGGTCCGGGAAGATCCCACATGCCGTGGAGCAACTAAGCCCGTGAGCCACAACTACTGAGCCTGTGCTCTAGAGCCCGCGAGGCACAACTACTGAAGCCCGTGTGCCACAACTACTGAAGCCCACGCACCTACAGCCCGTGCTCCCCAACAAAGAGAAGCCACCGCGATGAGAAGCTCACGCACCACATCGAAGAGTAGCCCCTACTTGCCACAGCTAGAGAAAGTCTGCGCACAGCAATGAAGACCCAATGCAGCCTAAAATAAATTAAGGAAAAAAAAAAGAAAGAGCTTCAAAAGCAGACTCAACCACGCAGAAGAATCAGAATCCTGGAAAACAGGACATTTGAAATTACCCAGTCAGAGGAACAAAAAGGAAAAATAATGAAAAAAGATTGAAGGGAGCCTAAGGGACTTATGGTACACAAAGAAAAATATTCGAATTTTTGGAATTCCAGAAGGAGAAAAGGGACAAAAAGTGTATTTAAGTCAATAATGGCTGAAAACTTTCCAAACCTGGGGAGAGAACTAGACATCCAGATCCAAAAGGCCCAAAGGATCCCAAATAGGTTGAACCCAAATAGGGCTATACCAGGACATATTATAATTAAATTTTCAAAAGTCAAAGTCAAAGAATTTTAAAAGCAGCAAGAGAAAAGAGAGAAGTTACATACAAGGGAACCTCCATAAGACTATCAGTGGATTTTGTAATGGAAATTTTTCAGACTAGAGGAGAATGGTAGGACATATTCAAAATACTAGGGGGGGAGGGGGACTTCCCTGGCAGTCCAGTGGTTAAGACTTTGCCTTCCAATGCAGGGGGTGTGGGTTCAATCCCTGGTTGGGGAGCTAAGATTCCGCATACCTCACAGCCGTAAAACCAAAACATAAAACAGAAGCAATATTGTAACAAATTCAATAAAGACTTTAAAAATGGTCCACATGAAAAAAAAAATCTTAAAAAAAAATATTGGGGGGAAAACTGTCAACCAAGAAATTCTACATCCAGTGAAGCTCCCCTTCAGAAATAAAAGAGGGATAAATACTTTCCCTAAATAACGAAAGCTGAGAAAATTCATCATCACTAGACATGCTTTACGAGGAACATTATAGGAAGTTCTTTGAGTGGAAGTACAGTCAGCCCTCCATATCCACGGGTTCTGCATCCACAAATTCAACCAATCGTGGACCACGTACTATGTGTACAACTGGAGGATCCTTGGATGTGGAACCCACAGATACAGAGGGCCGACAATGGGACAGATTTTGGTGTCCGCAGCAAGTCTTGCAACCAGTTCCCTGCAGATACTGAGATAAATATAAAAGGATGATAATTAACATCATAAAAACATAAGACAGTGTAAAACTCACTGCTATGGAAAATATAGTCAAACTTGGATTCTGTAATATGGTAATAGTGGTATGTAATTCACTTACAGCTCTAGTTTAAAAGTTACAAAACAAACATGGTCAATGGAGACAAGATGGCAGAGTAGGGGAACATGAGCTCACCCCTTCTTACAAAAACACCAAAATCTCAACTAACTGCTGAACAACCATCAACAAAAAATATGCTGAAGGGACTTCCCTGGTGGCGCAGTGGTTAAGAATCCACCTGCCAATGCAGGGGACAGGGGTTCGAGCCCTGGTCCAGGAAGATCCCACATGCCACAGAGCAACTGAGCCCGTATGCCACAACTACTGAGCCTGTGCTCTAGAACCCACAAGCCACAACTACTGAGCCCACATGCCGCAACTACTAAAGCCTGTGCTCGGCAACGAGAAGCCACCGCAATGAGAAGCCTGCACACCGCAACGAAGAGTAACCCCCGCCTGCAACTAGAGAAAGCCCACACACAGCAACAAAGACCAAATGTAGCAAAAATAAATTAAAAACGAAAACAAAACACTGGAACCTACCCAAAAAGATACCCTACATCCAAAGACAAAGCCCCAACAAGATGGTAGGAGGGGCACAATCAAATCCCATACCCACTGGATGGGTGAACCACAAACTGGAAAATAATTATACAACAGAAGTTCTCCCACAGGAGTGAAAGTTCTGAGTCCCACATCAGGCTCCCCAGCCAGGGGGTCTGACAATGGGAGGAGGAGCCCCCAGAGAATCTAGATTTGAAGGCCAGTGATGTTTGATCACAGGAATTCCACAGGACTGGCGGGAAACAGAAACTCTACTCTTGGAGGGCACACACGAGGTCTCATGCTCACCAGGACACAGGTGAAAAAGCAGTGATCTCATAAGAGACTGGGCCAGATGTACCTGCTAGTACTGCAGGGTCTCCTGTAGAGGTGGGGGTGGGAGGGGGCAGCTGCGGCTCACTGCGAGGACAAAGACACTGGTAGCAGTAGTTCTGGGATGTACTCATTGGCATGAGCCCTCATGGAGGACGCCATTTTCTCATCAAGACCTGGCCCCACACAACAGCCTGTAGGCTCCAGTGCTGGGACACCTCAGGCCAAACAACATTAAACGCTCCAACATTCGCATTATTGAAGTCCCAGAAGGAGAAGAGAGAGAGAAAGGACCTGAGAAAAATATTTAAAGAGATAATAGCTGGGGCTTCCCTGGTGGTGCAGTGGTTGAGAATCTGCCTGCTAATGCAGGGGACACGGGTTCGAGCCCTGGTCTGGGAGGATCCCACATGCCGCAGAGCAACTAGGCCACAACTACTGAGCCTGCGTGTCTGGAGCCTGTGCTCCGCAACAAGAGAGGCCGCGATAGTGAGAGGCCCGTGCACCGTGATGAAGAGTGGCCCCCGCTTGCCACAACTAGAGAAAGCCCTCGCAAAGAAACAAAGACCCAACAAGCAAAAATAAATAAATTAATTAATAAACTCCTACCCCCAACATCTTCTAAAAAAAAAAAAAAAAAGAGAGAGATAATAGCTGAAAACTTCCCTAACATGGGAAAGGAAACAGTCACCCAAGTCCAGGAAGTGAAGAGAGTCCCAGGCAGGATAAACCCAAGGAGGAACACGCCAAGACACATAGTAATCAAATGGACAAAAAGTAAAGACAAAGAAAGAACATTAAAAGCAACAAGGGAAAAGCAACAAATAACATACAAGGGAATCCCCATAAGGTTATCAGCTAATTTTTCAGCAGAAACTCTGCAGGCCAGAAGTGAGTGGCATGATATATTTAAAGTGCTGAAAGGGAAGAACCTACAACCAAGATTACTCTACCCAGCATGGATCTCATTCAGATTTGGAGAAATCAAAAGCTTTACAAACAAGCAAAAGCTACGAGAATTCAGCACCACCAGACCAGGTTTGCAACAAATGCCAAAGGAACTTCTCTAGGCAGAAAAGAAAAGGCCACAATTAGAAACAAGAAAACTACGAATGGAAAAGCTCACTGGTAAAGGCAAGCATACAGTAAAGGTAGGAAATCATACACACAAATATATCAAAACCAGCAATTGTGAGAAGAGGAGAGCACAAATGCAGGATACTGGAAATGCATTTGAAATTAAAAGAGGAGCAACTTAAAACAATCTTGTTTATATATAGACTGCTGTATCAAAACTTCATGGGAACCACAAACTGAAAATATACAGATCACAAGATCATAGAACAAAAGAAGAGAAGAAAAAATACCTACAAAAAAAAAATCCAAAACAATTAAGAAAATGGCAATAAGGAACATACATATCAATAATTACCTTAAACATAAACAGATTAAATGCTCCAACCAAAAGACAGACTAGTTGAATGGATCCAAAACCAAGACCCGCATATATGCTGTCTGCAAGAGACCCCCTTCAGATCTAGGGACACATACAGACTGAAAGTGAGAGGATGTAAAAAGGTATTCCATGCAAATGCAAATCAAAAGAAAGCTGGAGTAGCAATACTCATATCAGACAAAATACACTTTAAAATAAAGACTGTTACAAGAGACAAAGAAGGACACTACATAATGATCAAGGGATCAATCCAAGAAAAAGATATAAGAATTATAAATATATATGCACCCAACATAGGAGCACCTCATATATAAGGCAAATACTAACAGTCATAAAAGGAGAAATTGACAGTAACAATAATCATGGGGGACTTCAACATACCATTTTCACCAATGGACTGATCATCCAGACAGAAAATCAATAAGGTACACAGGCCTTAAATGACATATTAGACCAGATGGACTTTATTAATATTTATAGAGCATTCCATACAAAAGCAGCAGAATACATGTTCTTCTCAAGTGCACATGGAACAATCTCCAGGACTGATCACATGCTGGGCCACAAACTAAGCCTCGGTAAATTCAAAGAAAATTGACAACATATCAAGCGTATTTTCCAACCACAATGTGAGGAAAAACTATAAAAAACACAAACATATGGAGGCTAAACAATATGCTATTAAACAACCAATGGATCACTGAAGAAATCAAAGAGGAAATTAAAAAACACCTGGAGACACATGAAAGCACAATGATCCAAAACCTACAGGACTCAGCAAAAGCAGTTCTAAGCGGGAAGTTTACAGCAATACAATCTTACCTCAGGAAAGAAGAAACATCTCAAATAAACAACCTAACCTTACACCTAAAGCCACTACAGAGAAAGAAGAACATAAAAACCCAAAGTTAGCAGAAGGAAAGAAATCAAAAATCAGAGCAGAAATAAATGAAACAGAGATGAAGAAAACAATAGAAAAGTTCAATGAAACTAAAAGCTGGTTCTTTGAAAAGACAAACAAAATTGATAAGACTTTAGCCAGATTCATCAAGTAAAAAAAGGGAGAGGGCCCAAATCAATACAATCAGAAATGAAAAAGTTACAATGGACCCCACAGACATACAAAGCATCCTAAGAGACTACTATGAGCAACTCTATGCCAATAAAATGGACAACCTGGAAGAAATGGACAAATTCTTAGAAAGGTACAACCTCCCAAGACTGAACCAGGAATAGAAAATACGAAGAGACCAACCACAAGTAATGAAATTGAAACTGTGATTTAAAAACTCCCAACAACCAAAGTGCAGGACCAGCTGGCTTCACAGATGAATTTTATCAAACATTTAGAGAAGACTTAACACCTATCCTTCTGCAACTATTCCCAAAAAAACTGCAGAAGTAGGAACACTCCCAAACTCATTCTATGAGGCCACCATCACACTGATACCAAAACTAGACAAAAATAGACAAAGATAACACACATACACACAAAATAACAGGCCAATATCACTGATGAACATAGACACAAAAATCCTCAATAAAATACTAGGAAACCAAATCTAATAATACATTACAAGGATTGTGCACAATGATCAAGGGGGATTTATCCCAGGTATGCAAGGATTTTTCAACATCCTCAAATCAATCAGTGTGATACACCACATCAACAATTTGAAGAATTAAAAATCATAAGATCATCTCAATAGATGCAGGAAAAGCTTTTGACAAAATTCAACACCATTTATGATAAAAAAAAAAAACTCTCCAGAAAGTAGGCATAGAGGGAACCTACCTCAACATAATAAAGGCCATATATGACAAACCTGTAGCTAACATCATACTCAATGATGAAAAGCTGAAAGCATTTCCTCTAAGATCAGGAACAAGACAAGGATGCCCACTCTTGCCACTTTTATTCAACATAGACTTGGAAGTCCTAGTCACAGCAATCAGAGAAGAAAAATAAAAACAATCCAAACTGGAAAAGAAGACTGTCACTGTTTGCAGATGACATGATACTATACATAGAAAATCCTAAAGACACTACCAGAAAACTACTAGAGCTCATCAATGAATTCAGTAAAGTTGCAGGGTACAAAATTAATACACAGAAGTCTGTTGCATTTCTATACACTAACAATGAAATATCAGAAAGAGAAATTAAAGCAACAATCCCACTTATCACATCAAGAAAAATAAAATACCTAGGAATAAACCTACCTAAGGAGGCAGAAGACCTGTACTCTGGAAACTATAAGATGCTGATGAAAGAAATTAAATATGACACAAACAGGGCTTCCCTGCTGGTGCAGTGGTTGAGAGTCCGCCTGCCGATGCAGGGGACACGGGTTCATGCCCCGGTCCGGGAAGATCCCACATGCTGCGAGCGGCTAGGCCCGTGAGCCATGGCTGCTGAGCCTGCGCATCTGGAGCCTGTGCTCCACAACGGGAGAGGCCACAACAGTGAGAGGCCCGCGTACCGCAAAAAAAAAAAAAAAAAAAAGATGACACAAACAGTTGGAAAGATGTACCATGTTCTTGGATTAGAAGAAATAATATTGTCAAAATTACTATACTAGGGCTTCCCTGGTGGCACACTGGTTAAGAATCCACCTGCCAGTGCAGGGGACACGGGTTCGAGCCCTGGTCCAGGAAGATCCCACATGCCGGGGAGCAACTAACCACAACAGGTTCGAGTTGTGTGCCACAACTACTGAAGCCCGTGTGCCTAGAGCCTGTGCTCCGCAACAAGAGAAGCCACCGCAATGAGAAGCCCATGCACCGCAATGAAGAGTAGCCCCCGCTCACCGCAACTAGAGAAAGCCCGCAGGCAGCAATGAAGGCCCAATGCAGCCAAAAATAAATAAATAACTATATAATTTTTAAAAATTTACTATACTAACCAAAGCAATCTACAGATTCAGTGCAATCCCTATCAAATTACCAATGGGATTTTTCACAGAATTAGAACCAAAAAAAATCTCAAAATTTGTGTGAAGACACAAAAGACCCTGAATAGGCAAAGCAATCTTGAGAAAGAAAAATGGAGCTGGAGGAATCAGGTTCCCTAATTTCAGACTATATACTACAAGGCTACAGTCATCAAAATAGTATGGTACTGGCACAAAAACAGACATATAGATACATTGAACAGTATAGAAAGCCCAGAAATAAACCCATGCACCTACGGTCAATTAATCTACGACAAAGGAGGCAAGACTATACAATGGAGAAGACAGTCTGTTCAATAAATGGTGCTGGGAAAACTGGACAGCTACATGTAAAAAAAAAAAATGAAATTAGAACATTATTTAATACCATACACAAAAATAAAATTAAAAAGGACTAAAGACCTAAATGTAAGACCAGATACCATAAAACTCTTAGAGGAAAACAGGAAGAACACTCTTTGACATAAATTGCAGCAATATTTTTTTCTATCTGTCTCCCACAGTGATAGAAATAAAAATAAAAATAAACAAATGGAACCTAATTAAATTCAAAAGCTTTTGCGCAGCAAAGGAAACAAACAAAAAGAACCCACAGAATTGGAGAAAACATTTGCAAGCAATGCAATCTGCAAGGGATTAATCTCCAAAATTTATGAACAGTTCATGCAGCTCAATATCAAACAAACAACCCAATCAAAAATGGGCAGAAGACCTAAATAGACATTTCCCCAAAGAAGACATACAGATGGCCAAGAAGCATATGAAAAGATGCTCAACATCACTAACTATTAGAGAAATGCAAATCAAAACTACAATGAGATATCACCTCACACCAGTCAGAATAGCCATTATCAAAAAGTGTACAAACAATAAATGCTGGAGAGGGTGTGGAGAAAAGGGAACCCTCTTACACTGTTGGTGGGAATGTAAAATTGGTACAGCCACTATGGAGAACTTCAAGTATGGAGTTCCTTAGAAAACGAAAAGTAGGGGCTTCCCTTCCCTGGTGGCACAGTGGTTAAGAATCCACCTGTCAATGCAGGGGACACGGGTTCGAGCCCTGGCCCAGGAAGATCCCACATGCTGCAGAGCAACTAAGCACGTGCACAACTACTGAGCCTGCACTCTAGAGCCCGTGAGCCACAAATACTGAGCCCACATGCCACAACTACTGAAGCCCTCGTGCCCAGAGCCTGTGCTCTGCAACAAGAGAAGCCACAACAATGAGAAGCCTACACACTGCAACAAAGAATAGCCCCCGCTCACTGCAACTAGAGAAAGCCCACACACAGCAACGAAGACCCAACACAGCCATAAATAAATAAATAAATAAACAAATAAATAAATAAACAAATAAATAAATAAGGGGGGAAAAAACTAAAAATAGAGCTACCATATGATCCTGAAATCCCACTCCTGGGCATATAACTGGAGAAAAACATGGTTCAAAAGAATACATGCACCCCAATGTTCATTGCAGCTCTGTTTACAATAGCCAAGACATGGAAGGAACCTAAATGTCCATCGACAGATGAATGGATTAAGAAGATGAGGTACATATATGCAATGGAATATTATTCAGCCATTAAAAAGAAAGAAATAATGGTATTTGCACTAACATGGAGGGACCTGGAGATTATCATACCTAGTAAAGTAAGTCAGACAGAGAAAGACAAATATCATATGATATTGCTAACATACGCGATCTAAAAAAAATGATACAAATGAACTTATTTACAAAATAGATACAGACTCAGAGACTTAGAGAATGAACTTATGGTTACCAGGGAGGAACAGTAGCGGGGGAGGGATAGAGTAGAAGTTTGGGATTGACAGGTACACACTGATATATTTAAAGTAGATAACCAACAAGGACCTACTGTATAGCACAGGAAACTCTGCTCAATATTCTATAATAACCTAAATGGGAAAAGAATTTGAAAATGAATAGATACATGTATAACTAAATTACTTTGCTGTACACCTGAAACTAGCACATTTTAAATCAACTTTACTCCAATATAAAATAATTTTTTTAAAGATAAGGTAACTTAGTAAAAAAAAATGGTAAAAATAACTAAAACTACAGTAATTTATTAGGTACACAATATTAAAAATATGTAAATTGTAACATCAATAACCTAAAATGTGAAGGGAGGAGAAGTTAAAGTATAAAGCTTAAGACTTTATTGAAGTTAAGGTGGTATTAGTTTAAAATAGTGTGTTTTAAGATTTTTTAGAATGTAAGCCTCATGGTAACAAGTGATAAACCTGAATTACAAAGAATATGATAAAGTCAAAGCATATTAATACCTCAGAATATCACAACACAATAAAAGAAAGCAGGATAAGAAGGAAAAATGGATCTAGAAAACAACCAGAAAATAATTAACAAAATGGCATAAGTCTTTATCAATAATTACTTTAAATGTAAACAGATTCAGTTCTCCAAACGAGAAACAGAATAGCTAAATGGATTTTTTTTAAAAAAGATTCAATGATATGCTGCCTACAGGAATGACTTTAGCCTTCAAGACACACATAGGCAGAGTAAATAGATGGAAAAATATTTTAAGCAAATAACTAAAAAAAGTCAGAGGTAGTTAAATCAGACAAAATAGGCTTTAATTTTTAAAATGGTAAAAGGAGACAAAGAAGGTGATTTTATAATGATAAAGGGATCAATATATCATGAAGTTATAAAGATTATAATTATTGATGTGCCCAACATTGGAAAACTGAAATATCAATACATAAAGCAAAAACTAATAGAGCTAAATAAAAGAAGTAAACAGCAATACAGTAATAGTTGGGGACTTTAACACCCCACTTTCAACAATGGATAGATCATCCAGACAGAGAAATCAATAAGGTAAGAGCAAATTTGAACAACACTATAGACCAAATATAACTAACAGACATTCACAGAATATCCTAACCAACATCAGCAGAAAACACATTCTTCTCAAGTGCACACAAAACATTTTCTAGGACAGACCATATGTTAGGTCACAAAATAAGTCTTAGAAAATTCAAGAAGACTGAAATCATACCAAGTATTTTCTCTGACCACATCAGTATGAAACTAGAAATCAGTAACAAGAGGAAACTGGAAATTCATGAATACATGGAAATTAAACAACATTCTCCTGAATAACATATGGATCAAAGAAGAAATTAAAGGGGCAATAAAGTATCTTGAGACAAAAAGTGGAGAAACAACATATGAAAACTTATGGGATACAGCAAAAGTAATTATAAGAGGGAAATGCACAACAATAAAAACCAACATTAAAAAGCAAGAAATTTCCCAAATAAACAACCTAACTATGCCTTAAGGAGCTAGAAAAAGAAACTGAGCCCAAAGTTATTAGCAAGAGGAGGGAAATAATAATTAGAGAAGAAATAAATGAAATTGAGAACAGAAAAACAATAGAAAACATTAACCAAACTAAGAGTTGGTTCTTTGAAAAGATAAACAAAATTGACAATCCTTTAGCTAGACTAACCAAGGAAAAAAGAATTCAAATCAACAAAATTATACATGACAAAGAAGACATTACAGCTGATACAACAGAAATACAAAGTTCATAAGAAGCTATCATGAACAGCTCTACACCAGTAAACTGGACAACCTAGAAGAAGTGGAAAAATTCTTAGAAACATACAAACTATCAAGAGTGAATCATGAAGGAATAGAAAGTCTAAATAGACCAATTACTAGTAAGGTGATTAAATCAGTAATCAAAAGTCTCCCAGTGAAGAAAAGCCCAGGACCGGATAGCTTCACTAGTGAATTTTGCCAAACATTTAAAGAAGAATTAACACTAATCCTCAAACTCTGCCAAAAAAATAGAAATGGAGGAAACACTTCCAAACTCATTTTATGAGGTCAGCATTACCCTGACACCAGTGCCAGAAAAGGACACTATCAGAAAAATACAGATCCATAACCCTGATTAATATAGAAGCAAAAACTCTCAAAATACTAGCAAACTGAATTCAACAGCATATTAAAAGAATAATTCAGCATGACCAAGTGGAATTATACTTAGGATGCAAGGATGGCTCAACATACACAAATCAATGTGATACATCAGATTAATAGAATGAAAAAAACCATCTCAATATATGGAGGAAAAGCATTTGACAAAATACAACTTCTGTTCATGATTAAAAAAAACTCTGGTAGAGAAAGAAGGTACCTCCCACAGCTTACATCATACTCGGTGGTGAAAAGCCAAAAGATTCTAATGGCATTTTTACATAAGTAGGGAAAAAAAAGAACAATCCTAAAGTTTGTAGAGAACCACAAAAGACCCCTAAATAACCTAGCCATCCTTAGAGAATAGAACAAAGCAGGAGGCCTCACACTTTCTGATTTCAAGCTATATTATGGTAATTCAAACAGTATAGTACTGGCCTAAAAACAAACAAAACAT
Source organism: Hyperoodon ampullatus (assembly GCF_949752795.1). Classification (NCBI taxonomy): domain Eukaryota; kingdom Metazoa; phylum Chordata; class Mammalia; order Artiodactyla; family Ziphiidae; genus Hyperoodon; species Hyperoodon ampullatus. Next base: position 35,285,250 of record NC_136913.1, read on the forward strand.
TAAATGGAACAAAATTGAGAGCCAAGAAATAAACCCAAGCTTATACAGTCAACTAACATTTGACAAAAGAGCCAGGAATATTCAATGGAGAAAAGACAGTCTCTTTAATAACTGGTGCTGAAAAAACTGGATATTCACATGTAAAAAAATGAAAGAAAGCCCCTATCTTATACTACTTATAAAAAGGAGTTTGAAGTGGATTAGAGACTTAAATGTAAGATCTGAAACCATGAAATTCCTAGATGAAAAAACAGGAAAAAAAGCTCCTTGATATAGGTCTTGGCAATGATTTTTGGATATAACACCTTAAGCACTAGCAACAAAATGAAGAAAACAAACAAGTGGGATTATATCAAACTAAGAAGCTTCTGCACAGTAAAAGAAACTATCAACACCTGAAAAGACAACCTACAAAATGGGGGAAAAATTGCAAACCATTTATCTGATAAGGGGTTAATATCCAAAATATCTAAAGAACTCATACAACTCAATAGCAAATAAATTCATACTCTAATTTAAAAATGGGCAAAAGACCTTAATAGACATTTCTCCAAAGAAGATATATGAAAGGCCAACAGATACATGAAAAGATGCTCAACATCACTAGTCATTAGAAAAATGCAAATCAAAATCATGAGGTATCACCTCATGCCTATTAGGATGGCCATCGTCAAAAAGACACATAACAGTCAGCACTGCTGCTCTACATGGATGGAGCTTGTGTACTGTTGGTGGGAGTGTAAACTGGTACAGACACTATGGAGAACAGTATGGAGGGTGCTCAGAAAATTAAAAATACAACTACCATATGATCCAGCAATTCCACTGCTGGGTATTTATCCAAAGAAAAACACTAACTTGAAAAGATATAAGCACCCCCATGTTCTCTGCAGCATTATTTACAATAGCCAAGCTATGCAAACAACCTCAATGTCCACTGATGGAAGAATGGGTGAGAAACATGTGACAGGTAGAATGGAACATTATTTAGCCACAAAAAAGAGTGAAAAAATGCCATCTGAAACATGGATGGACCTTGAGGGCATTATGTTAAGTGAAGTAAGAGGAAATGGTAAATATCATATGATCTCTCTTATGTGTAGAATCTTAAAATAAAAAAAGAAAAACACTGAGCTCATGGATATAGAGAACAGATTGGTGTTTTCCTGAGGTGGGGGCTGGGGGTTGGGCAAAAATGGGTGAAGAGGGTCAAAAGGTACAATTTCCAGTGATAAAATGGAAAAATTATGGGGACGCAATATACAGCTTGGTGACTCTTGTTAATACTACTGTACTGTATACTTGAAAGTAGCTAGGGGAGTGGATCCTGAAAGTTCTCATCATGAGAAAAAAAATTTTCGCCACTAGGTATGGTGATGGGTGTTAAATGGACTACTGTGGTGATCGTTTTGCAATATATACAAGTATTGAATCGTTATGTTGTACACCTGAAACTAATGCTATGTCAATCATACCTCAATTTTTATTTTTTTTATTTATTATTTTTTTGTGTGTGGTACGCAGGCCTCTCACTGTTGTGGCCTCTCCCATTGCGGAGCACAGGCTCCGGACGCGCAGGCACAGTGGCCATGGCTCACGGGCCCAGCCGATCCGTGGCATGTGGGATCCTCCCCAACCAGGGCACAAACCCGTGTCCCCTGCATCGGCAGGCGGACTCTCAACCACTGCGCCACCAGGGAAGCCCTACCTCAATTTTTTAAAAAAGAAAATGTTCCAGCCCCCAGAGCTGGCCCTTGGCAAGAGCCTCGGGAACGTGACCCACTCAACCATATGCCAGGAAGTCTCATCAGGAATGCCAATGGCAGTAAGGGAACAAAAAAGTAATTTAAGATGAATATGACTAAATGGGAAAAGAAATTTTAAACTGCTGAGTTATTAGAACACCAAGTTTTTATTACAGTTCCACTGAAATATCTCTGGGGTGACAGAATTGGTAGGCAAGTTAGAAAAGGTAGAAATATACATTTTTATTATTCTAACTGAATCACATAAGCCAATCCTTTCCTTGAAGGCTCTGCTTAAAATGCCAATGTAAATATGTTGGGGGTGGGGTCACATATAAACACCTTGATAGCAAATATCTTATCCAACTAATTCATTAGTAATTTAGCAAGTACCTGAAGGAATGGGATAGACTAGGGCAGGGGTCAGCCAACATTTTCCGTAAAGGGCCAGATAGTAAAGATGTTAGGTTTCATGGGGCTGGATGGTCTCTGTCCTAGCCACTCAACGGTGCCTTTGTGGTGCTAAAACAGCCATAGAGAATGCACAAATGAATGAGCCTTGGCTGTGCTTCAATAAAATTTTACTTACAAAAGCCATAGTTTGCCAAATAGAGGAAAAGCAAGTTGTCTGGCTTTTTCATTTTTCCATGGAACTAAGAAGAGGTCAGGGGACTTCCCTGGTGGCACAGTGGTTGGGAATCCGCCTGCCAGTGCAGGGGACACGGGTTAGGTCCCTGGGCCAGGAAGATCCCACATGCCGCAGAGCAACTAAGCCCATGCACCACAACTAGTGAGCCTGCGCTCTAGAGCCCTCGAGCCACAACTGCTAGAACCCATGCACCATTAACTACTGAGCCCACGCACCACAACTACTGAGCCCACACACCACAACTACTGAGCCCACACACAACTACTGAAGCCTACATGCTCTAGGGCCTGCATGCCCCAACTACTGAGCCTGCATGCTGCAACTACTGAAGCCCGCGTGCCTAAAGGCCGTGCTCCGCAAGAAGAGAAGCTACCACAATGAGAAGCCCACGCACTGCAACAAAGAGTAGCCCCTGTTCACCACAACTAGAGAAAAGCCCGCATGCAGCAACGAATTTCCAATGCAGCCAAAAGAAAAAAAAAAGAGAGAGGGAAAGAAGAGGTCAGGAAACGTATGTTGTGAAATAGAGCCTGCAAGGCCAATTTCCCACACAATGGAGTGGTGCGGGCTTGTGCTAACCAAAGAGCAACTCCCTAGCTGGATGAGGCGACACAAGGTGGAGGTCAGGTGGCAGGGATTGGGGTTAAAGACGAGATGAATTGGGTTCCTATCAAAGGAGCCCAAAATGTTTTATATGGCTCTTCAGAGTTCATGGGAAGTCCAAGTACATGGGGAGAATAAACAGATTTATCATTATTCATTGTCTTAATGCTGAAATGAGAAGTTAAAGTGTAGCCTTTGATTAAACCAAGATTGTTCTAAAAACCTAGTTCTATTCACTGTAATACCTGAGTGAAACATTCCTCCAAAAATGTGCAGCACCACGTCCATGACCCAGTATAACATCCTACCTCTTTAGCATTAAATCAGACTGGCCACTCTTATTGACAACGCGCTTCAGGACAGAAATCAAACAAGTTCTAATTCAATCCTTTCAGTTTCTAGCTTGTTTGGTTTTTTCCCCAAAAGACACTGGTTGCCTCATTCTGTAGCTACAAAACTTACACAGCTAAAAAGGGCACATTCCCTAGAAAAGCTCCCCCCATCAAACTTTGAAGTTCTTAGGAATCACCTGAAGGCCTTGTTAAAATGTAGTTTGAATCACCTGAAGGTCTTGTTAAAATGTAGTTTCTGATCCAGCAGATCTGGGATGGGGATTGAGAATTTGCATTTTTAACAAGCTCCCAGGTCATGCTGATGCTGCTGGTCCACAGAGCACACCTGGAGAACCGCTTCTCTAAAGGATGGTTATCCCTCTCTGAGGAGCTCTGTGAGAGCTGGGGAAGCTCCCTGCAGCAGGATGTGGGGCCTGAGGGCTCCTAGACCCCTCTCACCCCTTGAGCCAGCCTTTAGGGCCAACAACTGCTTGATCGCCTCCTTCGCAGGCATATCCTGGACGGGTTCAGCAAAGACAATTAGTTCTTTGGCTGAACCTGGACAGCATGTCAATTAGGCTTATTAGTGAAGACAACCAAACCTCATTAGTTGGAAAACGACTGGGTTAGCTCTGGGGAGTCAGTGTTAATTAGGTTATGCCCCAGAGCCAGAAATGAAGGGTGGGAGTTCTGAAGTGCTGGTTCCTGAAGCCCACGGGAAATGGATTAGGCACTGAATCTGGCCTTTGCTTTTAATAAAATGACTGGGCCCTTCCTGTTCAGAGGTCTCCCTCCCGCCTAAGCCCTGCCGCAAGGACTCACCTGCAGCATCCCCAGCTGCAGCCGGTAGAGGAGGTTTCGGGCTGTGGGCGTGGACACGATGAGCAGTCTTCTTTTCTCATAAAACTGATCCAGAAGCGCAGCTGCTGTTCGGACGCCGACATTGACATTCATGGCTGTAATCAGAAATGGCCAGACAGGTCAGAAACTCTCTACTGGTTCTGTGTCTCAACACAGCCTGTGATGAGACACAGAACCACATGTGTAAGAAGTAACCCCTGGGGCTTCCCTGGTGGCGCAGTGGTTGAGAGTCCGCCTGCCGATGCAGAGAACGCAGGTTCGTGCCCCGGTCCGGAAAGATCCCACATGCCGCGGAGCGGCTGGGCCCGTGAGCCATGGCCGCTGAGCCTGCGCGTCCCGAGCCTGTGCTCCGCAACGGGAGAGGCCACAACAGTGAGAGGCCCACATACCACAAAAAAAAAAAAAAAAAAAAAGAAGAAGTAACCCCTGAGATAAAGATTCAACTAGAAATATTAGTTTATTCGGGAGGTGGTCCCAAGGAGCCCTGGGCTGGGGAGCGGGGAAGTGTGTCAGTTTCCTCTTGCTACTATCACTCGTCACCACAATCCCCGTGGCTTAACAAACACACATTCTCTTACAATCCTGGCGGTCCGAAGTTTGGGACGGGTTTCACTGGGAGTAAAGTCAAGGTTGTTGGCTCGTAGCCTTTCCCCTACCTTCAAAGCCAGCAGCATCGCATCTTCCAGCCTCTCTCCTCTCTAACCTCCGCTTCCCTCATCTTCTTCTCTGACTCTGAGAGCACGTCTGCCTCCCTCTTATAAGGACGCTTGTGATTCCATTGAGCCCACCTGGATAATCCACGCCCTTCTCCCCATCTCAAAATCCTTAACTTAATTACATCTTCAAAGTCCCTTCTGCTACGTAAGGTAATATATTCACAGGTTCTGGGGATGAGGATGTGGGTATTTTTGCTAGGCCTGGGGGATGGGCATTCCTCTCCTGCCTCAGGAAATGAGACAGGGAAGGAAAGAGGGATGTTCTTTGTACTTTGATGTATGAAATTGAAGAGCCTCAGGCATTTAGCTGATGATGTATGTGTCTGTGTGTCTCTGTCTCTCAGCTAACTCTGAATGGCTGGGATTAAAGGGAAAGCCTAAAGATGAGAAAGTACCAGGAAACGAGAAAACAGTGAAGTATAGAAATAAAAGACATGTCTGGAATTTTCTGGCTAGTCCAAATTTCACACTAGGATCACTACCCAGCCCAAGTTTTGTTCCTCAGTAATAACAGCTGACAGGTATTGAGAGTTTACCCTGTGCCAGGCCCCGCTCAATTCCACTGTTGAATAGACGACCTCATTTAATACTTAAAACCACTCCAGGAGTGGGCAAAGTATTATACTCCTCATTTGACATTAGGAGGAAAGATTCCAAACGCCCAAGGTCTGCGGGACTTTCCAGCCAGTGCTGCAAAGCAGGCTTTCTATCATCTGTGTGCAGTAGTGTACCGGCTTTGTAAAAAAGATCCTTACATTTGTAGAAGGGAGGAACAAGGGTACAGACTGTGCTGATTCATAATGGGCTCTGGGCTCCCACCTCCAGCTTCCTCCTTACAGGACGTGAGAGAGAAATCAGAAGACAGGCAGAGGCACAGGAGGAGGGCAGGTGAGGTGGGCTGCCCAGGGATTCGAGGACTGTTTTCACCCATCCTATGAAGACGGCTGGCACCGAACCTTTCACGATATACAGAACGAAGCCCTCCCTCCTCCCTGTACTGGAAATCTGGGCCCAAGGGTCTTCAGGGTCTGCTGCTGGCTGGAGAAAGGGCTGCCCTCGTACCTGCACAGGTGGGCTCTGTGCCAGACCAGGCCAGGTTGGACTGACACACTCGGGCAGGGCTCCCCTGGAGCTCGTAGCCTCCGATGCAGGAGAATTCACAGGTGGCCCCGTAATTATCGCCGTCGCTAGAGCACTTCATGTAGCCGTTCTCCGGGGCGTTGAGTTTGCCGCAGCGTCTGACTGTGTGGGACACAAGCCCAAAGGGGGCTCAGTGCTGAGCTCCCTTCCACAAAGTAACCAGGGAAGGGGAGGGTTCAGAAGCACCAGAAAACGAGAGAGGGGGCAGGCATAGCTCTCTGGCCAGTGGGTGGGCCTTGGGATGGTCACTGTTCATACTAACAAGACCACTGAGATGAACTGATTTAGCCCCCTGTGTTCTAGATGAGGAGGTTGAACTCAGAAGAATAAGGAGGAAGGATGGTTAGTTAAGTAACTGCCCACTGAGGCATAAGATAAACCTTTTTTTCAGGTAGACCAAGAGTTCTAGAACACCAAGAACATGGTCTCCTGGTGACCCCAGCTAGGGCGGGGGGTTCTCCTAACCTCCTTCATATCAATAGAAGGACTTACAGGCTTCAGCTGGTCACCGAAGCCCAGGGGTGGAAAAGTTATTGAATAATACTCTTCTAGGACAGCCAGCTGTGGGCTCACGTGAGACAAACTTACTGCTCTCTCGGACTCCTTCAATAATCTGCCAGCCCTGGACCTCATCCGGATTGGAATTGTGAAATTCAGGCATTAAGATGGCACCCTTCCCCTAGCCTCATGATCAGAGGCTAATCCAGAGCTGGCAAGTCTCCCTCTGGCAGAGGGTTCTTGCTTAAGGCTCTGTTTCCCTTTGTTCTTATAAAGAGAGAAGAAAGCCAAGAACCAGTCATCTTACCTCTTACTTTAACTCGAAATTTGCAAATGCCCTTGTTCTCAGCTCTGTCATACACTGTGTATTGGATCTTGTGGTCTCCTTCTGGAAAATGTGAGCCTGGGGGTAGGCCTTTTAGAATAACACTTAAAGGGGGAAAAAAAATCAGAAACACCAAAGATGATCATTGTAGGCCTAACAACAACTGGGCCATGATGGGCGTAATGATCAAAGAGGACCATAGTGGGCATTTGTTGAGTACCCATTCTGCCCAAGATACAGAGAGTCCAAGGGACAGCCATTAGACCAGTTTTACTACTTTAATTCTCGAAGAATAGAATTTCCTGAGCTTTACTCTGTTTTGGAAGAGGGGTTTGAGACCAGAAAAATGGAAGTCCCCAATTCCTGGGAAGTTCAGATTTATTTTTCTCGCTGGAATGTAGAACAGAGGACGGGGGATGCTCAGAACCCGGGGCCTAACTCTTCCTTCCTTTGTTCCAAGGGGGACCTGCATTGCCTCCCTGTTGGGAGAATGAGGGAATTTTCTGTGAGGAAAATCATTTGAGAGGGTAGTCCAAGCACTCATTGGCAATTTGGGCCTGCAGGGGGCGCAAGAACCTTCTCTGCTTTTTCTATCTGGGTGGAGACCTTTCCTGAGCAAAAGGCAAGTTCACTGTGATTCCTTGGTGATCCTAATAATAATAATAACTTAAGTTATTATTATTAATAATAAGTTATTATTATTATTATTATTGTTCTTTGCATGTACATAAACCTTACACATGTCAGGTATGGTTCTAGGCATTTTACATATATTAGTTTATTTAATCCTCACAACAACCCCATGAGGTAGGCATTATTATCCCCATTTCACAGATGAGGAAATTGAGGCACCAAAAGATCAAGGAACTTGCCCAAGGTCACACAGCATGGGTGACTCCTGCATCTTTCTTCTTGGTTGTCTGATAAGAACATCAGTAGGTACAATATGATCAAATGCCAGGTTTTGTTTGTTTTTCAATAGATAATTTCCCTTCTCTCTATACTTCTTAGAAATAATGAGAATATTGGCTAATAACAGGCATGTGAAATTATCACTGTCACCATTAAGGAGAACCTTCCACATAGGTGGACAAGGTAGCTGTTTACTTGTAAAAGGGTGAAGTGAGGGGTGTTAGGAAACTGCCAGAAATCCCACCATTAGAGACGTGTCACTTTGAACCTTAGATGCTTTAAGGTCCTCAAGAAGCACAATTTAAAAGCAGATAAACCTGAAAGGAATCAGACGTCCAATGTGAGTGGCTGCTCACCTCTTGGAGACACTCTTTCATCTGTGACATGCAAATAACAGTCATAAGGAGTAACTTAAGGGAGCTCACAGCAAGCACTTGTCTCAGCGCCTGACACTAGAACCTTCCCTCCTAGAAGGGGACGATATAACAGGAGCTTCCAAAACACATGGGGAAGAGAAATGTCAAGAGAAGCAAGGAGGCCAAGCAAGAGCTGAAAAGGGGACAAGACGGCCTTCTCTGAACCCCTCGTTCTGCCCAAGGAAGCGTCCTGCTCCACGCCTCCGCCGGCTCTGAGCTGTAGAGCTCAGGAAGCCGACAGCTGCCCTGAACAGAGGCGTCGGGGCTACTAAGACTCGCCTTCAAAATATCACATTTCTGGGCTTCCCTGGTGGCGCAGTGGTTGAGAGTCAGCCTGCCAATGCAGGGGACGCGGGTTCGTGCCCCGGTCCGGGAAGATCCCACGTGCCGCGGATCGGCTGGGCCCGCGAGCCATGGCCGCTGAGCCTGCACGTCCGGAGCCTGTGCTCCACAACGGGAGAGGCCACAACAGTGAGAGGCCCGTGTACCGCAAAAAAAAAAAAAAAAAAAAAAGTCACATTTCTAACCATAACACACAGGTTACCCACAGACATGCCAAGGTGAATAGCCTTGCTTGATAAGAGTCGCCTGATGACCTGATATTGTGTGTTTATTATACCAGATTTCAATAGCAATCACAGTTGTGAAAAAAAATCTAAGAACCTATTATGGGCTAGGGGTTAGCCAGGCATTGTGCTGGGTTCCGAAAGATTCAACGATAGTTAAAACCCAATCCCTGATTCTATCAACTGTGATTTATTTTTTCATCCCAATTGCCTAAAGTCTCTCCTTAGGGGTTTGTGACATGTATACAACAGCAAATAAATACTTTTCTTAATACTCAAAGTTTATCTTTGAGGAGTTACAAGGGGAAACATAACAAATATGATCTAAGCTAGATGGTGCACAGGGAGATAATTATCAGGCTGTAGGAACAAAATGTCCTGCTACGGGTGAGAGACTCGGGCTCTTCCTAGTAGAAGATGTTCTATTATGGCCAATAATTGCTTAAAAACATTTCCTCTTGCCCAGCCTGGGTTGATAGGATTCTAGAAAGTCTTTCCCTGCTGTATGGCTCACCAGGGGGTAAGTCAGAGGTATTCTTTGCCCACAGATGGAAACTCGGTAAGGAGGTCTAGCAGGACCTTGAACTTTAAGGCATGGATGTAAACATGCTGACATGAAGTAGTGGCCTTCAGGGAAGGTGGGGGCCCAGCAAATAGCCGCAGGGGCACAGGCCCATATGCTAGATTAGAACAACATGTGGCTGAACTTCCCCGAAGGGAGCCACCCATTTTTAAAAACATTTGGGATGTATTTCAAACCGCTCATGCAGTGGGTCCTGGAGAATGGGGGTAGGGAAGAAGGCAGAAGACGCCGTCTCTTTTTTTTTTTTTTTGCGGTACGCGGGCCTCTCGCTGTTGTGGCCTCTCCCGTTGTGGAGCACAGGCTCCGGACGCGCAGGCCCAGCGGCCATGGCTCACGGGCCCAGCCGCTCCGCGGCATGTGGGATCTTCCCGGACCGGGACACGAACCCGTGTCCCCTGCATCGGCAGGCGGACTCTCAACCACTGCGCCACCAGGGAAGCCCCCATCTCTTTTTTTTTTATAAGCTGCTTCTTTAAGTGTTTAATGTGGTTGCAAGTTTTAAAAAATAAAAATCAAATGTTTTGAAAGAAGCAGGTGCCAAAACACAAGGGATAGAAAAGTTTTGCACTAAACCACACTCACAGAGCACAAGGGGGGCAACATCGGGCTCCACCTGGGAGATACAGAGGTTCCCAGGGAGGCGGTGGCTTAGAAAGGTCTGGGGGGGCCCCCTGGCAGGCAATGGGGGTGAGTCTATCCCTGAATTTACCAGTTGGCTTCCTCTTCCTCCTTCCGTCTCTTCTCCTCCCTTCTTCCCACCACCCCGTCGTCTTACTTCCTTTCTTTCCTTCAACAGATATTTACTGAGTACCAACTATGTGCTAGGCATGGTTCTGGGCATTAGGGATATGGCAGCGAACATACTGTAGTGGCAATAAACAGGCAATAAACAAATAAGAAAGTGAAAAATATAGTATGTTGGACGGTGAAGAAAAATAAAGAAATGAATGAGGAATGGCTGAAAGAGTGCTGTACTGAGTCTGAAAGCATAAATTGACCAGCATAGATACACTTCCTCACTCTGGGTAGTGAATGTCTCACATAAAAGAGGCAGCATCATTCCAGCTGCCAAGTTGCACTTACTCAGTGAGAATGCCATCTGCTGTGTCTCTTCCCTCAGGGGTCTCCCAGGACACCCGGACTGTCAATTTATTGGGTTCCGCAATGCGTTCCTTCACACTTGGGCACTTGATTCTAGGAGGTTCTATATCTGCAAACAGAACCAGGATATTCTCGCCATCAGCAGGAAATATCTCATCAACCTGGGGTTCAACACTCAGCATTTGACATGCCCAAAGGTCTAGGTGCTCCCCACTTTTGAAGGGTTTCTTCACCCCTCTGTATTTCTCTTCCCTCCCTTCATCTTGCCCCTTCTTGCCTGCTAGTTTTAAAGATTGAGTACTCACTCACCTGTGCATGGCTAAACCTGCAATCAGCTGGCCTTGCTAGGTGTCTCGTGGGGTAATTTATTAGCTACAGCAACTTCTTCCCCAGGCTTCCAAACTCTGCCTGCTGACTTGGCAATATGGCAGTTACTCAACTAGAAGTCATTCAGCCACTGTGAGTCCCTCCTGCTTTAAAGACAGGGTCATAGGAGACTAGAGGAAGGTGCCTTAGGTATCATCTAGTTCCATTCAATTCAAGGCAACAAATCTTTAGTGAGTACCTGCCTTCCCCAAGGCATCATTCCAACTGCTGGGTTTGGGTGGGCACAAAGGCAAGAGAACCATGTACTTCTCAGAGAGTCTACAGTCTGTTGGGGGATTATGTTACCATATGTGAAATATGACACGAGGTATAAAATGGCACTGCCCCAGGCTACATAAAAGTAAATGCTATAGGGACTTCCCTGGTGGCACAGTGGTTAAGAATCCGCCTGCTAATGCAGGGGACACGGGTTCCAGCCCTGGTCGGGGAAGATCCCACAGGCCGCAGAGCCACTAAGCCCATGTGCTACAACTACTGAAGCCCGCGCGCCTAGAGCCCGCGAGCCACAACTACTGAGGCCGCGTGCCACAATCACTGAAGCCCACGCGCCTAGAGCCCGTGCTCCACAACAAGAGAAGCCACCGCAATGAGAAGCCCACACACTGCAATGAAAAGTAGCCCCTGCTCACTGCAAATAGAGAAAGCCTGTGCGCAGCAACGAAGACCCAACGCAGCCAAAAATAAATAAATAAATTTATTTATTTCCTTATTAAAAGAAAAGTAAATGCTATGGAGGCTTAAAAGAATTACCCAATGCTCTCATTTTACAGATCTGGAAACTGAGGCTCAGAGAGTTATTTATTTAAGGCCAGGCATGTAAATAATGATAATGTGAATTATAACCCAAATTAGAGCACTTACCCCTGGAACCAGCTCTCTCTCTCCTGGCTGTGTCTATTCCCAACATACTCCTCAATATCTTAAACAATGATCTGTCTGGGTCCACTCTCCCCTCCAACTGCCACTGGGCCACACCTATGGTTTTGTATTTCGGGACAGCAGTTTTACCTTGGTTCTGACCCTCCAAAGACCTCCCAAAGTTCCCCAAATAGTTTCTCTACCTGGTAATAGAATTTCTGCCCCCTCACTACCAAGGATGGGTTGATAATGAAGGCTAGAAATAAATGAGATGTCAATTTCTTACTCCGTTAGATTTCATCTTATTATAGCTAAAGTGAAATCAGAAGAAGGGGGAATTCAAACTTTGGCAAATTCTACTTGATGATTCTGAATAGGTAGAGAATGTATTTAAAGAGGGCAGAGTAAATTAACAACATGTAGATTTGCATTGCTTTACATGTCAGCTGGTAATTATTTACATGCTACTACAGCCTGAATGAAAATGAAATGTCATTCAATTCTGAATTACAAACATCTTTGAGAGCCTAAATGCACCAAGTAAAGTCTTCATATACTTTCTCCTGCGTCTTGTCCAATAACTTCTCATTTTATTTAGGGTAAGAAATTATGAATAATTTGTTAAACAATTTTGTCTTCAGCTATCCAAATTCATTTTCATTCTATGGCATGCTTCAATGGAGTGTGAATTTACAGCCCTAATACACTAATCCTAAATTGAATAACTACCATATTTTATTGAATCTAAGTCACTATCAATTGTGAGATGCATCTTAATTTCAGGGATAGTAAAATGTGAAAAAAAATATGCTTCTTAGAATTGATAAAATTTATAAATGTGATGGTGCAATGGAAGCTGCTTTAAATACATTAGAGGTGTCTATTTCCAGTTGATACGTTTTTAAAAAGAATCTCCCTTTTTCTGGTTTTACTATGATAGGTAATAGAAGACATACTTTACAATTCAGATGAACATTTCACAGCTTTGGGTGAATCAGGAAGACAAGTATACAATACCTGCCCCCTGCTGGCAACCTCATAATAGAAAGCATATTTATTTTTTAAAAATTTAAAGCCAAAAGGGAGGGGCTGAGGAGAGGAGATAGATTTCACTGTAAAATTACTTAGTGTTACCAGATTTTCTTGGAGTGACATTGTCAGAGTGAAGAGATACTCTTACCCTCTGTGTCACGTAAACTAAACAGCTGGATGATAGGCTGGGTTGTTTTCCCTATAAACTTGACATATTGACACTGAGCAAACACCACTCCAAATTAGGTTACCTGGGTGAAGAGTCTCAGAGCTTCTGAAAGCCAGCTTCTGACAGCTGACAATGATCTGTTGAAACTGGCCTAATTTTTCAGAAGTGGTGCTCTTCCAAGCCAGAAACAAGAAGAAATAAAGCACTAAAAATAATAGCTAATATTTACGGAACCCTCCTACCTGTCCACCCCAGGCGAAGTACTATCCCTGCGTTATTTCATTGAATTCTCACCACCACCTACTAGACTAAGTACTGTTATTATCGTCCCCATGTATAGACTGGAAAGCATCTCCTCTCTTTTGGAATTTCTTTGTGGTCTGAGATTCTAAGACATGATCGCATATTTTTCAATTATTTTAATCAGCCGAACACTTCTGTATGTCTGCCTGCTGCTGACCTAGTGTTTTCCTCCATCCTCTGCACATTTTTTCATGGTCGCCGGCTCCAGCTTCCCCTTACATCCTTTAAGAGCGGCAGCAGGACTGAATTCTGTTGCATCCTCCAGCGTCATGGCCTCTCTTTCAGCTCAAGAGACCAGCTGGCCTGCCCTTCCGCAGATGCTCCAGAACTGAAGCCTATTATTATACAGCCATGGCCATCATTGCTTTTTCTAAGTTATTATAAATTTCCATGAATGAAATAAACGAAGTTACTATAGAAACATAATCATGATTCCCTGTTGAGTCAGGATGCCCACAGAGCCAGTTATTGTGTGGCAACTGTGCAACTCTCGTGAAAAGCCTGGCCTCTGCCCCACTCACTGGAGACATCTGACAAACTGTCTCCCTCCTCTGTGCTCCAGTTTCTTCTCTGCATAGAAAAATATCAGAAACAAATATATTGCACTGTATCAACTACTGTTTATCTGAGAAGCTAAACTATATACCTGGGAATATTGAACACGTCTAACCAGGTAGGTGGTAGGTGGTAGGTAGTGAAAATAAGAAAGAGGGTGAAAAGGGCAATGTTCTGGCCAACAGATAACAAGGGGAAAAAACCCTTTAAACTAAGGTTATAAATTAACTGCATCCTAAAATGTTTGCTTAAATAATGTTTTCCAGTGGAGACCTGTGTTTGAACACGACTATTAGAGGTATGAAGAATAGGTGCTTCAGAATATAACAGGAACTTGTGTCTGGGACTGCCTGACCTGGGGTGGGGATGCGCGTTCTTCACTCCCTCCACCTCATTCTAAGGCAAGGTGATTTTTTTTTTTTTTTTTTTTTTGTGGTATGGGGGCCTCTCACTGTTGTGGCCTCTCCCGCTGCGGAGCACAGGCTCTGGACGCGCAGGCTCAGCGGCCGTGGCTCAAGGGTCCAGCCGCTCCGCGGCATGTGGGATCCTCCCAGACCGGGGCACGAACCTGCGTCCCCTGCATCGGCAGGCGGACTCTCAACCACTGCGCCACCAGGGAAGCCCAAGGTGATATTCTTATCTCAAGAATGTAAAGGATCATCACAGCTGCTCACAGCAAGCAGACTCCATTTAATGCTCCTTTCCTCTCTGATGTCCTCCATAACTCATTCCAACTGGATTTACGTTTGGGAACTATCTTATACATTTTCTTTATTAAATACAACTGATTATTGCAATGAGAACCGCAATTTTTATGCAAATTGTTTCTATAAATTCTTTTACATATATGGTATATAATACGATTTTTTGTTGAATTTTAAATTTTATTTTATTGAAGTATAGTTGATTTACACCAACTGGCTTTTTAACTAATCTTTTTCTCCCTTCTTTTCTCCCTCGATCTTTTACACCAACTTCCTCTCAATCTGTACAGTCGACGTGGCAGAGACTAGTGGTTGTTCACCTGCTCTCCCATCCCCCTTCTTTTTTTTAGCACAAAAGACGTTTCCCTGGGCCTGTGGCCCTCCAGAATAAAGACTATATTTCCCAGGCTTGTCTGAAGTTAGGTGTGGCCATGGGATGGCTTCCACCAGTGGGTTGTCAGAAGAAGTGATGTGCTTTTCAGAAAGTATGTGTGGCCACTACCCCCCCTTCCACCCTGGTTTGAATGTCCATGAGGTGGGGAGCCAGAACAGCATCTTCGACTGTGGGATGAAAGCTGCAAGTTGAGGATGGAAGGACAAATGAGAAGGAGTTTGGGTCTAGGACACTGCCCCGGACAAACATTTATACGAGAACAGAACTTCTATCTTGTTTAACGCATTATGACTTTGGCCTTGTTAACAGTACCTGAACTGGGATATAAGCAATCACACCTTTTTTTTTTTTTTTCTCAAATTTGGTATGGCATCTTCCAAGATGTATTTCACTAATGATTTCTAAGCTCTGATTTCTAACAAAGGATACTCTGGTGAATTTCCTGCAAAGATGGCCACCGGTAATCCCCTTATATACATGCAGCTCCTCCTAGCAAGAGGTGGAATCTGTTTCCCCTCCCTCTGAATCTGTGCCAGGCTTGTGACTTGCTTTGACTAATAGAATACAGGGAAAGTGACCCTACGCCAGTCCCAGGTGTAGGCCCTTAAAGACTCTGGCACCTTCTGCTGTTCACTATCTCAGAAGCCAGCTGCTGTCTAAGGAAGTCCAATTATCTGACTGGAGAGGCCATGTGGAGAAACTGAGAAATTATGAAGGGAGAGAGAAAGAGACTCAGTCAAATGCCAGCCAGTACAGTTGCCTCTGAGTGAGATGCCAGGCATGGGAGTGAAGCCATCTTGGATCCTCCAGCCCCAATCAGGCACTTCAGCCATTACTATGTGAGCCACCAAGCCCTGCCGAAATTCCCCATCCAAACAACTGACCACACAAAGCTTAGTGGTTTCAAAGAACCATGTTATTCTTCACAGTTGTTTGGATGGGGAATTTCGGCAGGTTGGTGATGGAGGAAGGAGGCGGTTATTTCCTAGGGCACAGGAAGAAAGGGACTGACAGAGGCAGAACAAACCTGGACACGGAAAACTTGCCCCATTGCTTGCTTCACCCAGCTAGAGTGTAATCCTTGCGGATGTCTCTGGAATGTGGTTCCATTTCTTTGGCACCATGAGATATTAGAAAACTTTCCCCAATGGACAGAAGAGTCAAGAAGAGAACCAAAGAACTCCACAATTAGAAGTCACTATCATCAGAAGCAAGATACCAAACTAAAAATTGCAACTTGTTGCAAAGCTGAAACTAGCTTCCTGAAAGTTTGCAAGAAAATGTGTATTTGTCAACCCAGGAAAAATTCAATATGATTTAAGAGCATCTACAAAATATGGGAACATATGTATATGTATAACTGATTCACTTCGTTATAAAGCAGAAACTAATACACCATTGTAAAGCAATTATACTCCAATAAAGATGTAAAAAACTAAAAGAAAAGAAAAGAAAAAGAAAGAAAAAACAAACAAAAAAACCCAATGCATTGACACATTTATTCTTAGCCCTATGATATCTGTATCCTCAACTGAATCTCTGGAAATAATACCATTCAGCCCAGCAAACTTCCTTGTGGGTCATTGGGTCAACCCAGCTGTCAGATGATTGGGAAGCCAGAAACGTATTCCATCAATTTGCATATCTAAAATCAGAGATTTTTTTTTTTATTCCAGCCCTCCATTTGTGTTAACTCTCCAACTATTCTATTCTGTAGGAAATATAAAACAAGCAAAGAGTAATTCCAAAAACCAAGTTGGTTTGTATGTGGACCTTTGTTAAAAAAACGAAATGGGGCTCCGTGCATGTCCAAAGATACCTGCTCGGTTTTCATTGCCCATGGATTTTAAACTTACTTGAATTTTGGTCTCTTTCTCTTTTGGCCTAGGAAAAACTGTTGGTCTAAAGGAGAGATCGTGTGTCTACTCAAAATCTGGTCTCTAGACGAGGCCTTGTAATTCTAACTGTCCATTATTCTAACTAAATGCCAATGTAACCTAAATGAACTAAAAATGGAAAAAAAGAAAAAAAAAAATCTCCCCAAACAATAGTTACTACAGTCTATGTTTTCTTTTCTTATATCAATGGAAGTTGCGGCTCTCTAAATATTTTACCCTCCTGCAATTTGCAGTATGTTGTTTCTCGCACACTGACTGATTTTTATCTATATCTGTTTCTGAAATAACCATGGATTTGAGCCCACTGCCAGAGCGTGGGCTGCATAAGAGAATGAATTTTAACTTGCGGTCCTTTCAAATTAGCCAGACCACAGAGTGAAAAGTGAAAAGACCACCACCTCAGAGTGAAAAGTAAGCCCAGTGTTCTCTCTTCCCTCCAGATCTGGAGGAGAACTAAGATGATTTCCTCAGCACTCAGTACAGCTCTGGCCCAGAGGCACTGTTCAAGGCTGTGTGGAAATCTGGGAAATGCTCGGCCACCATATGTCAGCTCCTAAACTAGGCTGAGGCTCTGAGTTGTGCTCAAGGACCCCTGAGCCTTGCCAACACACAAACAAAGTCATTAAACGAATTTAATAATACATTTAAAGCCAAAAGTGTCCATGATATCCCTGCAGTAAAATTCACCGGGGACAAGCTCCAGCTTATCTGTCACAAAATCTAAGAAAGAATTGCCTGCTTGCTTTGTCCATTTCTCTCCTTTTCCTGGGAGCTCATTGTTCTCTTGTGGCTCACGGGTACCCTTTTCACCATTACCCACCCCCCTCACTGCGTGCACAAATTCCCCTTCCCCCAAAGATGCCTGAACCTTGCCCTGGCCCGCTCTAAGATAAATGCCCTGAAACTGGGGTTCATTTCTTAGTTCTTTCTTCCTCCCTCTGGGAAGGTTCCAGGCCCATCTGGTCTGGCTTAAGACATGCTTGTTGCTTTTTGAGAATAATCAGCATTTTCTTTCCACTGTTGCACACAATCTGGACATCTGAACAGTGTGACCCCTGGAAGATTCTGCCAAAGCTTGCTCAGCATGAAGATTTGTATCTCCTCCCATCCCATCACCTCTGGCCCTTCCAATGTGAGGAAAGAGAGAGTCCAAAATGGGGGGGAGGGGTTGCTTTGAAGAGCTAGCTTGCACATACCAAGTCATGGGGAGAGAGTGAAAGCAACATCTGTGAGGGGCTCTTCTGACCTGAACATCTGGCCTCAGGTCATGTCCTTCCAAAGGAGCGTGTCCAGAGCTCACAGCCTGAGCGCTATCCTACGTGCACTGGCTGAGCAGGACTGCTCTGCGTTCTTCTCCTTGCTGAGAACTACAGTGATTCACGGGGAGATGTCTAAGACCTCAGAAAATGGTTGCTGTGCCAAAGGTTCTGTTGGTGCTCAGTTTTTCTGTCATCTCCCTTTTACTGCCTGCACTAGAAGTCACGAAATGACATTCCTTGGACTCCTTCTGCCAGCTGGGTACCAGCTAGGTTTGCCAATGGGAGGCACTCTCACGAGAATAGAAGGCAGGAAGAAGATGGAAGCCATTATGCTTCTGGTAGGGGCTTCAGTGAGGGTTTCCTGGGCTCCTGACTTCATTCTCATCCATGATGGTGTCAGGTACAGACATGTCAACATCAGCGTGAGCTTCTGGATCTGGGGTAACACTACCAGGCCACTTTTGCTCCCCTAGCCCTTGGTTGCTATGGATTTCTGCTGCAACTAATCCCTTGTAACAATGTTTTTCCTCTTTTGCTCCTCCAGCTCTTCCTATGTTTTTGTAACCCATGCCCCTTATTAACTTCTCCTCTGCTGGAAATACCTAGAATGCTTTCTGTCTTCCCAGTTACTGATCAATTCAAACTCCTACCTAAATCCTAGAAAAAGAAAAGCTCGGAATAAATCTGAGTCGGTTATCTGAGTAATTATCTGGACCTGGTGCTCTTGTCAGATGGATACAAGGTAAGGTCCAGGCTGTGACTCTGATGTAGAAGGTTTTTGTTCGCATTGGTAGGGAACCATTGACCAAACCTGCCTGCCTTGGCCAGGCACGATGACAACCGCTTGCCTGAGTTGTCTCACAGCAGGAGGTCCCGACAAAGAACGCAGCGCGCTGCTGCTGAAAACTAACCGGGAGAATTCGGGAGGGGCCAAAAGGAGGGAGGACAAGACATGCCAGCCCATAGTATGTTTGTAAAACTAAACTGGGGACTTCCCTGGTGGCGCAGTGGTTAGGAATCCATCTGCCAATGTAGGGGACGTGGGTTCGAGCCCTGGTCCGGGAAGATCCCACATGCCGCAGAGCAATGAAGCCCGTGGGCCACAGCTACTGAGCCTGTGCTCTAGAGCTCAGGAGCCACAACTACTGAGCCCACATGCCACAACTACTGAAGCCCTCGAGCCTAGAGCCCGTTCTCCACAACAAGAGAAGCCACCACAATGAGAAGCCTGCACACCACAATGAAGAGTAGCCCCGCTCGCCACAACTAGAGAAAGCCCACGCACAGCAACGAAGACCCAAACGCAGCCAAAAATAAAAATTAAAAAAAAAAAAACTAACCTGGAAGAATTCGGGAGGGGCCGAAAGGAGGAGGGAGGAGACGATATGTCCTGCCCTAACCTCCCAGAAACCCTCACGCTGGAATCCATCTTGGCTGAGAGATGCGCGCGCCACCAGGCAGGACCCTGAGTCAGACTAAATATGGGCACGAGCAAGATGATTGGCCAGAGACAACCCGGAAAGCTAACATCACCACCATATGAGGCTGTGAGCCACGTGGCAGAGCCGTTCTCCTGGGTTCCTTTACCCTCCTGCTCGCCTCCCAGGCGCCCCTTCCCAATAAAGTCTCTTGCTTTGTCAGCACATGTGTCTCCTCGGACAACTCATTTCCGGGTGTTAGACAAGAGCTCACGCTCGGGCCCTGGAAGGGGTCCCCCTTCCTGCAACAATATCTTGGCCAGGTCCCCCGGCTATAGCTCATTAACCACATAACTGCAGAGTAAGAATGGCTGATGCTGCCAAGGGATACAGTGGACAGTGGTACCATCATGAACACACCCTGGGGACCAAGGCCAGAGGAGTTGTTGTACAACTGCCCCCAGAGGGTAGCATCCAGTTTCAGTCTCATTCCTGAAGTATCTGCTCCAGACTCTGAGCAGTCAGGAAGGAGTCCTTGGGCAGCACATGGGTAAAGCACTCTCTGGAGGATGGGCAGACCCAAGCAGGGTAGGAGCCAGGCTCCTGTGGCCAACTGCCTTGGCACCTCAGTGCCAGAGCTGTCTCTGGATTCAGGGACTTTGAGCCTGAAAGCCTGGAGACATAGGCTTGTCTCTACACAACATCAAGCAAGTCAGGTGACCTCTCAGGCCTCATCCATAGATGGGGGATTGGACTAGAATGTTCTGCTGGGGTGGGTCCTGGCAGCTCTAACACTTTATGAGTAAACAGTCTCCTGGGACAGTGGTTTTCAACTACTTGGGGGAGTTTTGGAAAAATACCAGGGCCCCAGATATTCAGATTTAAATGGCAGCCAGAGTTGAAAACCACTGTCCCAGAGCAGTCTGCCTCAATGTTTAAAGGACATAGGAATCCCCTGGGGATCTTCTTAAAATGTGGATTTTGATCTGCCAGCTTCGGATGGGTCCCAAGATTCTCCATTTCCAACAGGCTTCCTGCTGGTGCTGAAACTGCTGGGCACTATTTTGAGTAAAAAGGTACTAAAGTTCTTCCCAAATTTGATTTTCTAAGGCAGGTTCTCCACCTTTAGAGCATCAGAATCCAGCAATCCTGCAGGTCCGGAAATCTGCATTTCTGATGTTGCTGTTTCTGATCAGGGGACCATAGTCTGAGATCCACTGCTCTCAGACAATGGTCCTGGATCCTGGCTGCACATGAAAACCACCTGGGAAGCTTTTATAATGCCACTCGCCTCCTCCAGCTGTCCCACATCAGGCTAATTGAATCAGAATCTCTAGGGTTGGACCAAGGCATGGCTAGGTTCGCAAAGATACTCAGGTGATTCTAATAAGTAGCAGGGGCGGGGGGCGGGGAGAAGGGACCCACTGCCCCTAGATGGGTGATTGTCAAGGAGTGGGGGGGAGTGATTTTTCTCCTTCCTCTCCTCTCTCCAGGGGACATTTGACAACGTCTGAAGACATTTTTGGTTGTCACAAGTGGGAGTTGGGGGGAGATGTTACTGGCATCTAGTGGGTAAAAGCCAAGGCTCTGCTAAGCATCCTAGAGTGCAAAAGACAGGACCCCAGGACGAATAATTATCTGACCCCAAATGTCCATTGTTCCAAGATTCAGAAACCTTGCCCTAGAGAATTCCAGGCTACACCCCAGATCTACTGAATCAGAAGCTGCATTTTTTTTTTTTTTTTTTGCGGTACGCGGGCCTCTCACTGTTGTGGCCTCTCCCATTGCGGAGCACAGGCTCCGGACGCGCAGGCTCAGCGGCCATGGCTCACGGGCCCAGCCGCTCCGCGGCATGTGGGATCCTCCCAGACCGGGGCACGAACCCGTGTCCCCTGCATTGGCAGGCGGACTCTCAACCACTGCGCCACCAGGGAAGCCCAGAAGCTGCATTTTTACCAAGTTTCCCAGGTGATTCCCAAGTTGGAGAAGCACTGCCCTTAGATCAGCGGCTCTCTCTTTAAGCACTTCGAAATGCCCTGCAAGGCTCATTAAAGCACCAAGTGCTGGGCCCCATCCCCAGAGTTTCCGATTCAGCAGGTCTGGGGTGGAGCCCCGAATTTGCATTTGTAAAGATTTCCAGCTCCCCGAACCACAACTAAGAACTCAGAACTACTATTTGCCCAACAAATCCAGACTAAGGTAAAATAGCCAAGTCCCTTCCAGTTTACAAACTGAGTGTTTGCTGACTACCAGAGTCGATGACAATGGAACTACGTCTGCCGGCTGAAAGACACAGAGATGCTCTCTGCAGGAATGTCCGGCCAATGTCAAAAACTCTGCTCAGTGCTACAGGGCAGCTCCCTGAACTAATGCAGCGGGATTACCCCGTACCTCTGCCAGCCTCCAGCTGCCTCAATCGCAATTCAAGAGAGAGACAAAAGTCAGAGGAAAGCCATGAGCTGTGAAGTCAACTCTAGCGTAGAGACTGAGGCTAGGTCTGCGCTGAGCCAGAGAAATAGGGATGAAGAGAACCACTGAAAGCAAAACCGGGTGCTTATGCTTTACATCCGGGACATGGATGCTTCCTTAAAAATCCACTGTACGGACACCCCCTGCTCCTCCCAAAGCAGGCGCCTCCTGAGGGCTGGTGATATTCTCTTACCGACACAGGAGGCTGGTCGGCCACTCCACGCCTTGTTGTCCATACACGTGACTGTCTGCTCCCCTTTCAGTGTGTATCCTGGAGAGCAATAGTACTCACACCGGGAGTTAAAGTAGGCACCGTCGACGCACTTAAACCCTCCATTTGCCGGCATGGCAAGGGTAGGACATCGCTTTTCTGAGAAAGAGAAAACCAGAGATTCAGTATTACTTAGATTTTGTTCATGGAGTTTCAGAGTCCAGAAACTCTGAAAGCATAGGGTGAAGAAAATTGAAATGTAACTGATAGTAGAGAAATGATAGATAGTGTAACCGAGCAGGACCCTACGGGGCCCTTCCCGGGGCAGACCCCTCCCCCATACCCTCTGCTGTAGCTCCTCTCTGAAGTACCCAGATAATAGCATCTGATGCAAATTCCCTGAGTTTTTCAGATGCTAAAACCACCACCAAATGGAAGAAATTAACTTGATGATCGTGAGCGCTAGCCCCCAGACCTTCTGGCGCCTAGAATGTTAACCTCCGTTTCCTCACCATCAGCCAATCAGAGAATTGTGTACAAGCTGAATTGTGTACCCTGCAACACCCCTCCCTCACCTGGCCTTGAAAAATGCTGTGCTGAACCCTTTCAAGGAGTTGGTGGGGCGGTGGGTTTGGGCTCGAGCCGCTCGTTCTCCTTGCTTGGTCCTGCCATAACCTTTCTCTGCTCCAAACTCCGATGCTTCGATTTGTTTGGCCTCACTGTGCATCGGGCACATGAACTTGCATTTGGTAACAATGGTTGCACGTCACACAGAAGGGACACGAAGTTTTACACCGGACTGGCTTGGGTTGGCATCCCAGCTAAACCACGGTCTTATGCTGGGCTCCTCAGAAACAGACGCTGAGACCAGGATTTGTGTGCAAGTGATTAAGAAAGTGCTCCCAGGGGAGACCAGTGAAGGGTGGGGGAAGCGGGACGCGGGAGGGGAGGAAGCCGGGCAAGGTCAGCCTCAGCCTGATTCCGCAGGGGAGCTCTGGAGTGTGAGTGATGCCTGAGTCTGCCCTGCCTCCAGGCAGGGCAGCTGGGCTTTCCTAATCCTTTACCAGTCAGTACTGGGCAGCTACAGGCTGCCCATGGGGAATGCTCTCCCTGTCAGGACGAAGAAAGCAGCCCTCTGAAAGCGCAGAGCCTCTTCTTCCTTGGTAGAAGATCAACCGAAGGTACAATTCATTAAGAGCAAAGCGCCCAGAAGCTGGGGGATGGACACACAGAACTGGTAGCAGGGCATCCAGGGACATATGGGGGAAGCACTGAAAGTGTTCACTATAGTCCCCCAGAGGCGTAGTCTGCCTAGACTGGATCACAAGGCTGCAGACCCCAACCTCAGTTTCCCAACAATAAAGTAATGGCACCCATATCAATAGCATTGTTGCAAAAATTGCATATACGTGAAATGCTTGGCACACAACAGGCGCTCCATCATGATAGCGCTTTTGAACAGCAATGGCATCTAAAATGCATTTCAACGATGCTGTGTCCCTTGCAGTTTCCCAAATGAGATGACTTTCCAGGAAGCTAAAAGTCAGCCCCTGAAATGTGCTTCCAACCTTCTCCCCTGAGGCACAGCGCCTTTCATGGAATCAGCATCCTTCCGCGGTAATTCTCTCCCTGCCTCCCTAAGTTCTACTCCTGGGGGGACGCTTGTGTCTACTGCCAGGAGTCCATGGCACAGCACCATTCTTATACTTCTGTCGGTTTTACATGTCTGTCTCTAATGCTATTCTGTGGGACCCCTGATGGCAGATGACCCTTGATGGCAGCTGGCCCTGGGGCCAGCACTTTGCTAAACAGACCTCTGTTCTCTCCCCCTTTCCAAAGAGCTGATCGCACCCCTCTGTCTGAAATGTGTCATCTTACTTCCGCCATACCTTAGGAACTAACGCATGGCTTCTGCTCACAAGGGGAGTTTTTCTCATCAAAGACCACAAAGCATTCAGTAAAAATCCATGATCTCAGAGCAAAAGAACTTTGGCCCCGAATGGCCCCGAGACCCCAACATGGGGCCGGGCTACTCACGCTTGCAGATGACCTTGTCCGACCACCGCTTGTTTGACTGGCAGATCAGCTGGGAAGAGCCATGCAGCTCATAGCCCTTCTGGCAGCGAATGTCACACCTGGTTCCCAGGGCTGTTTTGTAGTATCCTCCCTGAGGGGCCCTGCAGTACACATCCCCGTACTTCACCTTGATGGGGGAGCACCACGGGGTGTCTACAGGTAGCAGAAATAAAAGAGAGGAGAAATAGCAAGTGACATCTTCAGAAAATGTCTCTTCACTCTCGAAGTCCCTGGCTGGCTGCATTCCAGATTTTGGACCTCCAAATAGTGCCCCATGTCTTTTAAGTTGTCTCTGGATGGGGAGGTTATGATCATGGGACTAGGTGTCAGACATATACGAATATGGGTCCAGGTTCCTCCATTAGTAGCTGTGTGATCTTGGACAAGTTACTTAACCTCTCTGAGTCAATACCTCTACCTATGTCATAGGACTCTTACAAGTCTTCTTACAAGGACTGAAAAAAAATGCATATCAAGCGTCTAGCACAGTGCCTAGCACATAGTAAACGTTCAATGAATGCTTGTTCTTTTGAGTATTTCCCTTAACTAGATACATAATTCCCTTAGAGCAACTGTTACCATTGTGAACCTTAACCCCAGCCATCCATACAGAGTGGCGGGGGAGTCAATAATTGGTTAATTTAGATTTTTTTCCAAGTCTGTATCATATTCACTGTAAAAGCATTTAATACAATCTTAATGAATGTGAATGAAGCAACAGTTTCCAGGGTTTTGCCACAGGATATAATTTGGGTTTAACGTCACAGAACAATTTCTCCCCATTGGGAAGCTACCTCCTTTTTCAGATGTCCCCAGTTAAGCCCCATTTAGGTAAGAGATGACACCCTTCTCCAATGGCAAAGTTCCAGGGTGTTTTGATTTGGTCTCGTAGTTGTGCAGAGCACAGCTTAGGATGACACTATTAAATCAGAACCTCTCCCCTGGGCCTTTGGAAGGTGTCTCTGAGGGCCATAAAATTAGTAGGGCAAGACTAGCTCCTCGAAAGCTCCCACAGTGGCCACCGCACAGTCAATGGGGACCAGAGACTAGCTCCCTCAAGCCTGTCAGGCTCTCCATGCCTTGAACAGGAGCCCCCTCCCTAGGTAGGGCTGCCAGCTTCTCCCTCCACCCCAGCACCTGAGCTGACAGTGAGTGAAGTTCGTGCGCCATCATGTGGCCAAGAAGGAGGAAATCCCGTTTCACTTTGCCAGGAATTCTCTTCTGATGATGTGTTTCTGGCTGCTTCTCAGCCATGAAAACCAACAGTTCTGTCCAGGTCTCGTGCATGGACTGGTTTTTTTTTACTTATGTGCTTTGACATCTCCTTTGCCTAATATTTTCATCATATAATGTTTTGCAGACAGCTGCAAATGGGTGCTACCGTCGGGACTCAAGCAGTATTTCCTGGACTTTCTGGGGAGAAGTGATGCCCCACGCTTAGCCTACAGCTGATTAAGTTTGATCTCTTGGATGAAGTCTTGCAAGAGCTTACGCTAGGCCCCCAGGCCTTCCTTGAACAAAGTTTCCTTCCTCTTGGGTTTATACATCTACTCTGTATATGCTAACGTTTTTAAATGAGAAAAATCTGGACCCTGAAGTACAAAACAGCATACATATCTCCATTATTTTCCTCTAAGTAAAAGAATTTTTTTAAAAATAAATTTATTTATTTATTTATTTTTGGCTGCGTTGGGTCTTCGTTGCTGTGCAAGGGCTTCCTCTAGTTGCGGCAAGCAGGGGCTACTCTTCGTTGAGGTGCGCGGGCTCCTCATTGTGGTGGTTTCTCTTGTTGCGGAGCATGGGCTCTAGGCGCACGGGCTTCAGTAGTTGTGGCTCGCGGGCTCTAGAGCACAGGCTCAGTAGTTGTGGCGCACGGGCTTAGTTGCTCCGGGCATGTGGGATCTTCCTGGACCAGGGCTCGAACTTGTGTCCCCTGCATTGGCATGTGGATTCATAACCACTGCGCCACCAGGGAAGTCCTATAAAAGAATTCTTGAACTAATTTAAAATGTCTCAGTTCTTTCTTTGGTGATGGCTCCAGGTAAGCCATGAAGCTAAGAGATTTCAAGATCACAGGTAAATGAGAAGCCTTTGGGGTATGTTTGCTTAGCACTGCCAAGTTGTGGATATTTCTTCTATAATCAAAAGTCCGTAAGATAAATTCTGGAAAAATCCATAGATGCCTACCACTCAAATTAAACTAACATTTGGAACCTACTGGCTTCTATGACTACTAGAAGTGAGGTATATTTCTCTCCCCCTCTCTTTCTGCCTGTCTTTTCCAACTGTAATAGGAAAGACCACCCACAAGGAAACTCCAAAATGCACTTGGTGTTTTCAAGCTCAAAGAAGCACTTTTGATAGCCCATCAGAGGACTTTCACGATGTTAAATCTTAAAAGTCATCTGTCGCCTGACCTCTTTGTCTTTGTCCTCTCCCCCACCCCTTCCTCCTAACTTCCCCACTGCCTCACTTCCTCTTAGTTTCCCTGCCTGCCCTATTCCCCTGCTGGACTGCAAGGCTTCTGTGCTTCCCCAGCTCTAGCCTCTTCTCTTGCCAACTGGTCCCCTTCACTACCCTTTTGTCACCATCTCACAGGCCAAACTGTGAAATCCTTGATTGAGAACTGGGCTCCAGAGAGA
Organism: Hyperoodon ampullatus; assembly: GCF_949752795.1. Taxonomy (NCBI): domain Eukaryota; kingdom Metazoa; phylum Chordata; class Mammalia; order Artiodactyla; family Ziphiidae; genus Hyperoodon; species Hyperoodon ampullatus. Next base: position 35,312,072 of record NC_136913.1, read on the forward strand.
GAAAATGAAATCCCCATTGGAGAGGGCAGAGGGTGATGAGGGTAGAATGAATATGGGAGACCCAGAGGGAGACAATGAAAGCAGTGAGCTACCGGAGTATGGTGGCTACTGGGCAGTCAAGAGGCCTGGGCAGATATTATCTAACTCTATCATCTCCTAGTAACCTGGACAATTCAAGAAAATTTTCAGGGACCCACATTCATAGTCTATACGAGAGAGGAATGGATGAGATTATTTTCAAAGTCCCATCTACAATGGTTATTTTTATTCTGATTAAATTTTATATTTATATCGGTGCTAAAATGTCAAAAAAAAGTCCCATCTAGCTTTGAAGTTGTATGATTCAAGTTCTTATTCCTCTCTGATCTCCTACCCCTCTCACACCCATGCCTACTTCCTTAATCCTTCTTCTGACTGATAACTTTGGGTAGTCTCTTGTAACCCTTCCACCTAAAGGCAAATCCTCTTTACATTCTACGTCCTGATCACAGTTCCACAGATGTACAAACTGGAAGAGCGTCCAATTCTCTACTTGTTTTTCGCTCAAATGTTGAAAACACTCACATCCTCCAGCTTCTGGACTTTGGCGTGAGTTTAGGAGGGGCACGATTTTATTTTTTTTTATTTTTAAATTTATTTATTTATTTTTGCCTGCATTGGGTCTTTGTTGGGGTGCGTGGGCTTCTCAGTGCGGTGGCTTCTCTTGTTGCGGAGCATGGGCTCTAGGTGCGCGGGCTTCAGTAGTTGTGGCACACGGGCTCAGCAGTTGTGGCTTGTGGGCTCTAGAGCGCAGGCTCAGTAGTTGTGGTGCATGGGCTTAGTTGCTCTGCGGCATGTGGGATCTTCCTGGACCAGGGCTCGAACCTGTGTTCCCTGCATTGGCAGGCGGATTCTTAACCACTGCGCCACCAGGGAAGCCCGAGGGGCACGATTTTAGAGTAAACTAATATGAGGCAGCAGACCCGCAATTCTTAGCATACACACATTATAGTTGTCTTTTCCACAAATGTGCCCAGGACAAATAGTTAAGGCAGCAGGTCCATTAGAGAATGACCTGCATATACATTTATTACAAATTCGCATATTTCAGTACAACCATGCAATTAGCAGATTTTTTTTACTCAGCTATTTTGAGTCTTCAAACCCTTCCAGCAGAGTTGCCTACACATCCAAGAGCTGTGCTGTTGTCAACATGTGGGGGGAAAAAAATCTTGTTTTTATTTATTCGCAAAAGGAATTTCTTTTGGATTACTTTCCAAGACAAACCTTTGGAAGATATTTTGACATTTTAACAGCCCTGCAGTGATAATAATTAAAAATTCAGTGAGTGACTTGAATTTGAAGTGCATGCAAATAGCATGAGTTAAAAGTGAATTAGCGAAACATTTAACATAGAGGTTTAGAGAAAGGAAGCTCTTATGCTGCTTCAATTAAGACAGGGTTTATTTAGGGAGAAATCTAAATCGATTATTCAGGAAAACTTTTTCATCTCCCTGGGCCATTGTGGAGCTCCTGGGGTAAGCAGTGTCATGTAGCAGACTAATGAGCTCCTAGTGAACTCTGGATGTTGAGCCAAAACATCTGGATTTCAAACTCTGGATGTTGAGCTAAAACATCTGGATTTCAGACTCAAACATAATGTTTGCTAGCTGTGTGAGTCTGCGCAAGTCACCTCCCCTCTCTAATCTGAGGTTCCTTCATTTGTAAATAATAACAACATATCTCTACACGCCTTCCTCCTTTCCTCAATTACTGTGAAGACAGGATGGCATTCCAAGTAAAAGAATCAAAAGCAATGCTTGCCACATTAAATGTTGGTTACACTTCACTTTCATTTTTCTTTTATAAATTTTATAAATTATCAATTTAATTAAAAAAAAATTGACTGAGTATATGCACTTGTGCCAGACACTGTGTAGGGGCCTAAGGATCTAGAACTAATCTCCCAGTGAACAATGGTTTGCCTCTAAGTTTTAAAACTAAAAAAAAATGACAATGAAAACAATTTCCTAAGAAGTATTTATTCTTAAACATTCCGGGTAAGCTCTAGGCCAGGCACGTATTTTCCTGCATCTGGTTTACCTTCCACACTTGCAGTGCTGCAAAGTGAGGATGAACACTGGGAACAATAATCTGAGGGCACTATATAGCCCCTCTTGGACATGTGAAGGGTCACATGTGTACGCATGTGTTTTAGGAAGATTTTTCAATAAGGGACTCGAAGAAAAAAAAAGATTTTTCAAAACTCTCAATTAAGAAGTGTTAGGGGGCTTCCCTGGTGGTGCAGTGGTTGAGAGTCCGCCTGCCGATGTAGGGGACATGGGTTCGTGCCCTGGTCCGGGAAGATCCCACATGCTGCGGAGCGGCTAGGCCCGTGGGCCATGGCCGCTGAGCCTGTACGTCCGGAGCCTGTGCTCCGCAATGGGAGAGGCCACAACAGTGAGAGGCCCGCGTACCGCAAAAAAAAAAAAAAAAAAAGAAGTGTTAAGTATGTATACGTATAGCTGATTCACTTTGTTATAAAGCAGAAACTGACACACCACCGTAAAGCAATTATACTCCAATAAAGATGTTAAAAAAAAAAAAAGTGTTAGGAATCAGAATACCACCTTACCCCAAACATCTAATTAACAAGTTTGTGCTTTGCTGGATTTGTTAATTCCTGAGGCAGTAATATAGGAGCTGTGGATACAAATGAGTATTTGTATTCACAGGTCATAAGCAAATGTGGAACATGGTGGGAAACACCTGGACATAGACACCAGTCATTATATTAGAAAGGTTGTTCACTTGTGTGGAAAACAATTGAAGGACTCTCTCCAACCAAAGGCTGACCAGTACTACTGTGATTCTCTTATAACTTAGACATATCACGACAGAGCAGGGGAGTGTCCTCCTGCCAGAATGCAGACAAATTTCCTGGGCAAAATGCCACAATAGAACTTTATTAATCAATTTTCTTCAACTTATTTCTCAACTGTAAAAGGAACTGGATTCAGAGAGAAATAATCTAAATTTACCCTCACTTTTCTCAGGGCTCCCAAAGCTTCAGAGAAACGACTCACCATTAGAAAATATTTATGGACATACTTACCCGAGCCTGCATAGAAAGTTCTTGGTTAGGCTTTTTATACCTGCTGGAGGGGGTGGATTGCTGGAAATGTGTAGAGATGGAGTTCTTTATCATTAAAGTTTCATTGGGCAACACACTTTACTCATCATTTCAGGAGCCAAGCCAGACTCAGAAAGAGCACAATGAAATGAGCTTATGAAAATCAAGTTTTCTCATTCCTCATTCATCTCAGTACATTAGCAGCACTGGGTCCAGATTTGACCTTGGATGTTTTACTCTGGACGATTCTGGCTGTAATGTATGAATTAGGTAGAACTCATGGCTTGATTTTCACTTGCATCAGCTAGAGCTTGGCTTTGCAGAAGTAAGGACAGTAAAGAAACTGATGAGAATAAAATGACCACTGGGCTGCTGAAGGACAGCACTTCAGAGATTTCCAAATGCTTTTTGTTTTCTTTCATTTGTTTTTCTGTATTTTCTTTCAAATGGGAGCATATGCATATTAATTTTAAAACATGTTGTTTTCTCGACAGGTAATTAGAACTTAAAATGTGTTGTCTGGTCACTTTATTATAGTCTGCTCTGCAGGGCAAAAAGGAAAGTCCTCCTGGCATCAGCAGGTCTTCATTAGCACATAAGCAAAGCATTCACCTTTATATCTAGCGTGTGAATACGCGACTTCATCGTCTTCTAGTGGTGAGTCTCCAGATCCTACAATAAAAAAGAACAGAAACTGCAGCAAGAAAAGCCACGTGATATGGACGAATATTTTTGAAGCACTGCTTTGGCACAGTCCATGCAAGAGGGGCTATTAGAACGCAGAGCCAAGAGTAAAAGCTTTTGTGGCCATTCATGAAGGGACAGGGGACCTCTCAGAGTGAACCTGGCTGGGCTGAGACTGCCAGATCCAATCAAGATGAGCCTCAAATGGTTTTGGAATTACCACATGCCAACTGAAATTCTGGACTCGGGATTGAAAGAAAGTCAACTTCACTCTGAGAAGAGGCCAATGGATATGAATCTCATGCCAGAGGAGACGCAGTAAAATGTGTATAACTCAGATACAGCCTAGACTTTCTCCAGCAATCAAAGAAAACCTAGCAGAAGTGGGTGTTTATGTTACCTGAGAATCAGTCCATTTTATGAAATGAACTTGGAGGATGGAGGAAAATCAAATGTCTTATCTTTTTTTTTTTTTTTTTTTTGCAGTACGCGGGCCTCTCACTGCTGTGGCCTCTCCCGTTGCGGAGCACAGGCTCTTCGGCCATGGCTCACGGGCCCAGCCGCTTCGCGGCATGTGGGATCTTCCCGGACCGGGGCACGAACCCGTGTCCCCTGCATCGGCAGACGGACGCTCAACCACCGTGCCACCAGGGAAGCCCAAATGTCTTATCTTAATGACAAAGAAATATAAAGCTGTCTTGGTATATCTGTAGGAAATGAGTGTTGAAATTGATGATCTGGATGTTTATTCAAAACCTCTCACCGAGGCACGGCTAAAGTCAAATTTCGTGATGAGTCTTGCTACCCTTGAAAACAACAGCCTCATAGAGAAAGTCTGTGCTTAATTTTAAAATTTAAACTCATTTGGAAGTTGGAACTGAATCATTTTTAACATGTTAAATATTGAATTCCAGTAAATGGTAGATGCTTAATCTTTAAAGCAGTACCAGGCCCCAAACTTCAAAGCGATAATCTTAAATTTAGAGATCTTTCCTCCTAGCCTTCCTAGTCTGATCACTGACTGTTGAGTTAACACCATCTTGATCACACATTTACCAGCAGGGACTGCAACCATCACAGATAAGAACATTCTCTTTTATGAGGTTATTGCAAGTCCTCACATGCCAAAGCCTTGTTACACATCTAAGAGGATTGCTACACAAACGAGTTCAGGGCCGACTGTCAGAAACTGGATTTCTATACTCTGGGTTCTGAGTTTTCTCCATTTGCCTTCACCTGTACACATAACTCCTACAGTGAGCCTTGATCTTGCTCGTTGCCACCAGGCACGTCAGGAATAAACTACATGCATTGTTAAACCACAAACTTAAGACCACAAGCTCAACTCTGGTGTCATTTGAAGAGTGGTAAATGTTTGCCTAAAGAGAGGAACCCTCCTGGTTACACCATGAGACAAGTCTTTATAATGAGTCAAAAGGAGATATAAAGATGGTTTGCATCACCACCCCCAAGGTAGCAGCGTCCCTGGCAGAGTAAAGCAGCTCTTCTGTTCATTTGTTTCTTTCTTTTTTTTTTAAACTATTGCTCCATCTTGTTTTGGCTTGCTCAGTTCTTTGTTTTTTTAATTTTTGGCTGTGTTGGGTCTTTGTTGCTGCACGTGGGTTTCTCTAGTTGAGACGAGTGGGAGCTACTCTTTGTTGTGGTGCGCGGGCTTCTCATGCAGTGGCTTCTCTTGTTGCAGAGCATGGGCTCTAGGCGTGCGGGCTTCAGTAGTTGTGGCACATGGGCTCAGTAGTTGTGGCTCACGGGCTCTAGAGCACAGGCTCAGTAGTTGTGGTGCACAGGCTTAGTTGCTCCGCGGCAGGTGGGACCTTCCCGGACCAGGGCTCGAACCCGTGTCCCCTGCATTGGCAGGCGGATTCTCAACCACTGTGCCACCAGAGAAGCCCTCAGTTGTTTCTTTGGAAAGCTCACTGAAACCCAAAACCAGGCATTCTCACTACTGCCTTTACTTAAATTAGAGCCTGCAAGGCAGACAGTTCAGATGATTTCAAGAGGTTACCTTGATTAGCAACTTGATTAGTAGCTCACTTATATTGGTCCATCCACCTCCACTTAGATCACAACCACTCATTATCTCTCTCTGCCTATCTTGAACTGTGATGACTCTAAATCAGAAATTCCCCTTTGCCAATGATTGTTCCAGGGGTAGGCATGAAACCCAGTATTGGCCAATGACAAGGAAAAATATGTCTGCTTTGGGGGAACAGGGCTTATGGAAAAGACTTTCCCCCTGATAAAAGAGAAAAGTGCACAAGAAAACTCTTTTGTCCTCTTTTCTCCCTTCCTGCTTTGGAAGCTATGGTGTAAGGATAAATGCCTAAAGCTACAGCAGCCATTTTACAACCATGAGGTAAGATGTCTCAGGACAAAAGGTTTTTGGCTGAGGATGGTAGAGTGAAACTATTAAAAGAGCCTGGGGTTTGTGATGACTTTATTGGGCTACTAAATCAACCCTAGACATCTTACCTCCATACTCCTTGCTAGGTCAATAATAAATGTGCTTTCAATTTAAGCCATTGTGAATAGCATTGTCACTTGCAGCTTAATGCATCCTAACTGATTCACAAATGAACAGGAAATTTACTGCCTATCATTGATAGGAGATAAGAGAATACAAAATAAACGGATATTAGCTATCCCTTCCCCCAGAATCCCAGTTTATATTCAGCCTAAACTCATATATCAACTTCTATAAAAAATGATGACTAGTCTACAAAATGGACATCATGAAGGATACAATAAGATCAAAGACCACTGACAAACTTATGTTCAGCAGACTGTACTTATTAAAGCTTACTAAAGCAGCAAAGGAAATTCACACATATTAGAGAAAGATTTTCCACAGGGTTAAAATAGAAAGAAAGGAATAAAAAGAGAGAGAGAAGTTGGCAGGGAAGGAGAGAGGGAGGTTTCCTAACAAACTCTTCCTTATTTACAAAAGGCCATCCCTTTAGAATTCTGGTTAATTGAGGTTTTATCGTGAAAACCATTAATCAGTCCTCATGTGGTTCAGATTACCACTCTTTGGAAAGAATGCTTCAGTGCTTCTTCTACACAAATACAAATTCTACATTGGCTCAGAAATCAGAAACTCAGTGCCATGTAGGATTCTGTCCCTCAGCCATACCTGGAGCCAATTCCATTTATAATTCTGCTCTCCTTGCAGAAACTTCATCTAAATCAACAGATTTGCAAAGAAATAGTCACTCCTTTTTTCCAAAGTTCAAAGACGGGTCTTCCTGGCCCATTGAATCCCACCCTTTCATCCAGTATGTCCAGGTAGTTAACACCATTGAGGCAACCAACACACTCTTAAGAAATATCTATTAAATGTATTAGAATTACACCAGGAATTTAGATTTAGAAGGCTAGATTGCTCCTTTCATCACCCTAAAAGTTTTTTCACTGTGACGGTGGTGGGTAGAGGGAGCATTTGAAACTAATGGAAGATGTAGCCAATTTGCTAAACTACATTCCTGTATTGACTGTGATACATGATGCAAGTTGGCAGATTTGCTGGTTCTGTGTTAAAGTTTTAGCTCAAAGGGTTGGGTTTATTTTTTAATTATTTTGAAGATAGCTATACATTCTAAACTTTTGTCAGAAATTTTTGTTTTCCCCCCTCATCATCCTTATTCTAATTTTATTACTATCAGGAGTCATTTAATAGTAAGCTGCATCATCAATTTTATACTGAAAGTCCATGGGAAAATCAAACTCACTTCATAGTAAAGATTCTTAACCTGGGTCCCTGGCCTCCTAGAGGAACAATGGAAGCGCTTTGGGAGAGTCCATGAACCCCTTGTAATTGGACATGCCTTTTGGTACATGAATATACTTTCCTGGGGAAAAACTTGCTAACTTTTAGTAGATTTTAATAAGGGTCTGTGATCCAAAAAATTATTAAGAATCATGGTTTTACAGCATTCTTTATTATGAAGCATGTTAGAGTATTTACTGAAGAAGTATGCAGTATATCCTTGATATTTGAAACTTTTTAGTATGGGAGAGGAGAGACAAATATATTTAAAACAAGGATAAGTGCTTATCTTTATTAGATCTTACTGCTTTCTTCTCTAGATTATTGTTATCCAATGGAACTTTCTGCAATGATGGACATGCTCTATATCTATGCTGTACAACAGGATAGCCACTAGCCACGTGTGATCATTAAGCATTTGAAATATGGCTAGTACAACTGGGGGGATACATTTTTTATTTCATTGAACTTTAATTAATTTAAATTTTTACAGCCATGTGGCTAGTGGTTACCATACTAGACAGCATAGGTCTAGACTTAATTTTAAAATATATATTTTGTGGAGATAAATCATGTCTCTAAATTGCTCAATGGTGAGAACCACGTCTAATTTGCCTTGTATACCTAGCATATGATTTAGAATTGGTAGCTGACAAATGTTGGAAGAAAAGAGAAAAATCTGCCTCATGTTTCTTATGACACATAAGTCATGTGTCATTATGCTCATATGTCTGGAATTTTTTTTTGGTTTTTTTTGGCGGTACGCGGGCCTCTCATTGCTGTGGCCTCTCCCTTTGCAGAGCACAGGCTCCGGATGCACAGGCCCAGCGGCCATGGCTCATGGGCCCAGCCGCTCCGTGGCATGTGGGATCCTCCCAGACCGGGGCACGAACCCGTGTCCCCTGCATCAGCAGGCGGACTCTCAACCACTGTGCCACCAGGGAAGCCCTGTCTGGAATGGTTTTATCCCACTCAGTACAGCTTCAGGATATAAATTTGAATGGTGACAATACTGGAGATTTGGATGTTTAGAAAAAGGTATTTTGGGGACTTCCCTGGCAGCACAGTGGTTAAGAATCCACCTGCCAATGCAGGGGACACGGGTTCGATCCCTGGTCCAGGAAGATCCCACATGCTGCAGAGCAACTAAGCCTGCGAGCCACAACTACTGAGCCTGTGCACCACAACTACTGAAGCCCACGTGCCTAGAACCTGTGCTCCGCAACAAGAGAAGCCACGGCAATGAGAAGGCCACGCACTGCAATGAAGAGTAGCCCCAGCTCAGCTGGCCGCAACTAGAGAAAGCCTGCACGCAGCAATGAAGACCCAACACAGCCAAAAATAAATAAATTAAAATAAATAAATAAACTTTAAGAAAAAGGAAAAGGTATTTTTCACTGTTGGAGGTCACAGGGTATTCATTTACGGGAACCAGATGATTTAGTGCTAGCAAATGATTTGTCAAAGGGGCTACACTGCAGCTGTAGTAAAGTCAAAAGGACATTTGAATGGCTTCTGAACAAAGATCAAATCCAGGGCACTGCCAGGAAAACACAGCCTACAGATAAAGCCAAGGATATGACCTTCAAATCCTTTGTTAAGTCAAGGTGGTGCTTCAGAGTACTTTCAGTCATTCAAGAGTCCCTTTAGAGAGTAAAGGTGTGTCTCCCAGATCCTCTCAAAGAAACAACAGAGAAGAGTTTATGTCTATGAGATTTGTGGATGTGGCTTCTGTCTAATGGACAGAATGTCTAATGGACAGGAGACCCACAAAGTTCTTAATGAGGTATATATTCAGACATATTACCAACATGACTGAGGGGGACAGAGACATTATAGAGTGAGGAGAGCCCTTTGAACTCCCAGAATTCTACTGTCAGGAAACAGGCTCACAGGGCTGCTTAGCTGTAAATAGGTGTTACCCTTCCTGGAAAAGGAAAGATTGCTTAGAGGCTGGAATCAAGAGCCTAGAGAATAGAGCAGAGAACCATAAAGAATTCTTTCCAGACTGTGAGGCCTGAAGAAAGAACTACCAAAACTTGGCCAGCTAGATTTCAGGATTTCTATGGAACAGTGACTCCTTTATGCCTCCTATTTAACCCCATTTTTAACAGGAATCTCTATAGCAGTTATATTATGGCTATTCAACCACTATAGGTTGGGTATGTGGGGAGAAGATACCTCTGGTTTTACAGGTCTACAGATAGAGAAGAACTGTATTCAAGCAGTTACAGTTAAGGAAGTACATAGCAGGAGCCTCATCTCCACCTGGACCTGATTTAGATGATGAGATTCTGGACTTTGAGCTGATGCTACAATGGGATAAGACTTTTAGGGACCTTGGGAGGGCGTGAGTGTATTTTGCATGTGGGAAGGACATGGATCACTGGGTGCCAGAGGGTAGACTGTGATATGCAGCCCCCAGTGATCCCTTTCTCCTGGAATTCATACCTTTGTATAACTCTCCCTTATCGGAATGGACTTATTGACTTTGCTTCTAATGAAAAGAATATAGCAGAAGGGATGTTATATCTCTTCTGAGATATAAAAGGACTGTGGTTTCCATCTTGGACATTCTCTCACTGTCTTTCTTGGATCACTCATCCTGGGGCATGCCAGCTGCCAAGTCTTGATGGAGTCCTATATGGAGAAGCCCACGTGGTGAGGAACCAAAGCCTGCCAATAATCATGTGAATAAGGTTGGAAGAAGATCTACACACACACACACATACACACACATTGAGCCTTCAGATTAAACCTCAGGCCAAGGCAACAACTTGATTGCAACCTCATGAGAAACCCTGAGCCAGCTAAGCCATGACCAGATTGTAATGTACACAAATTCTGATATAAGAAGCAGTATTTGGGGCTTCCCTGGTGGCGCAGTGGCTGAGAGTCCACCTGCCGATGCAGGGGACATGGGTTCGTGCCCCGGTCCGGGAAGATCCCACATGCCGCGGAGCAGCTGGGCCCGTGAGCCATGGCCGCTGGGCCTGCATGTCCGGAGCTTGTGCTCCGCAATGGGAGAGGCCACAACAGTGAGAGGCCCGCGTACTGCAAAAAAAAAAATAAATAAATAAAAAATAAAAATAATAAAAAAAAAGAAGCAGTATTTGTTTTAAAAACAAAAAAGGGGGTGTGGGTGGAAGTACAACCCTGCAGGACCTTACGGTGCTAGATTTTACCTGAGACTGTATCCTTGCTTGGGTCTTTTTCCCTTCCCCTCTTCACTTACACCTTTTCCCTGAGAGCAGTCCCCCTGCAAGTCACAGACTCTGCTTCTAGGGAACCAAGGTAAGACAGCAACTGACTCTCCCTAAAACTCAAATACCCCAATTGGCCATGCCTCACAGGTTAAATGGCATAGGTATATGTTTCTAAAATACTAGATTAAAATAAAGGTTAAATGGCATAGGTATATGTTTCTAAAATACTATATTAAAATAATTACTATTATTCTTGGTTTGTTTTACAAACTTCTAATTTGATAGTTCCTAATCACATTTTCTATTTAATTTAGTATGTATATATTTTAGGCTTCTACTACCTTGACCTGCTATGCATGTAAATGAGCTTCTGGTAAAAATATTAAAATAAGACAAACTTATATCTGGGCTAATATGTTTTTCAAGAATCTTTTAAACCATTAAGCATAGTCAGGAATCTTAGTGCCACCAAATTTTTCTCTGTGTGTTTTTAAATTCCTCTGTCTAAACCATCTTGTATGAGTTATGATTTAGGAAAAATATATATATATATATACATTCAATTTAATAACCACCAGGAAAAGCCACATACTCAATCTTCTCTAGTAAAATAAACTGTTGTCAAGTTTAGTCCGTGAATGCGTATCACTGGGTGATAAAATCTGCTTTAGGAATAAGTGACTTTCAGTCTCAAGATATTACATACTTTATCCTTTGAGGCAAGAAAACCCCTGTGTTTCTCTATGTCTTCATGTCCTAAAGATCTTTACAAAATGGGAGCCTACAGAAAGTTATTTTACTGCTGTGAAGCATGACTCCTGAGTCTCTCGCATTCTGTGGCTTTTGCTAACACTTACAAGTGTTCCAACATTTTTTTTTTTTTTTTTTTTTTTTTTTGCGGTACGCGGGCCTCTCACTGTTGTGGCCTCTCCCGTTGCGGAGCACAGGCTCCGGACGCGCAGGCTCAGCGGCCATGGCTCACGGGCCCAGCCGCTCCGCGGCATATGGGACCCTCCCGGACCGGGGCACGAACCCGTATCCCCTGGCATCGGCAGGCGGACTCTCAACCACTGCGCCACCAGGGAGGCCCTGTTCCAACATTTTGGGAGAGCCTGAGGAAGGGTGGACAGAAGGTACAGTGGTAACCCTTCTCTCCTCCGTGAGTAAATTTGCAAGGGCTTCTTAGCTAGTCCTAATATACGGGGGACCACTGATTGAAGAAGCCCAGGTGTGAGTCTCACATGCCCGACTGGCAGGCAAGACTTGCTCTGTTATGTCTTGGCAAAGTTTTGAGACAGAGGAGAGATGTCCAGGAGTTGTGTAGAAATGTGTGTGTTTGAAGGAGTGGAGCAAAGAAGACAATTTAGCTTTTCAAGAGCATCAGCTTCAACTCCAAGATATAGGAGCAAGTACACAGAGGGCCAGACACTGTAAATGAGACACTCTTCCTTGGAAGCGTTACACCTCTAAATCAGGGGCAGACTAACAGATAAAAGCCCAAGGGTAAGAAAAGGGGGTGGTGGAAGTACACAGAGACGATGCCCGTCCCAAGTGGAACAAGGGGATCCAGAAAGATGGATCTAAATAAACCTTTTGCTAATCATGGGGAGTAGACTGAAGGCAATGTTTATTACCAGTATTTTTCTTGGAGGAGAACATCCCCAAAAATATTCAGATGGGACAAGTTTACAGTACATCTCAGACATTCACTTCACTATACCCTCCTCTTTTCCCCTCCCCATCACCATCCCAAAGCCCTCACGTGTACCAACAATCAACTAGAGTAGTGTTACAAACTTTTGACCCAATTTAATGTCATAACTAGTATTTTCATAGTGAAATAGAACAGAAATTGAAAATGTCAGGGTTCATTGCACATATTAAATATAAATACTACTTTGTGCAACTTATGTTTTAATTATATAGGTGTACGTGCAGTAGGGCGTCCCCAGTTTGCATGAGACAGTCTGATTTCGTGTCTGTTGTCCCAGCATTATTATCACTAGCATTCCCTCACACTCAAAAGTGTTCTGATTGGACAATAAATACCATATTAACCCAAATAATAGGTCACAGTATATATTTCTTCCTAGAAGAAATATTAGCCAAAATAATTGGAAAAATAGTGATTTAGAATACTTTGAAACACCCATAGGTAATAAGAGCCTTGTCTAGTTAATTCTTTGTTTCTTCCCTCCAAAGGAAGATACCTGACTATCTGAGAAAGGCTTCTGGGGGCAGTAAGGGAAGCCTTTGCTTTGCCCTGATTTGTTCAGGACCTGGATGTTCTAGCCCATGAAACGCCAAGCAGGGACTGAGCTTCCTCAATCGCGCATAGCCATCCTCTCTGGTAGGATGCAATTGAAAGAGCCCTGGGATTAATTTAAGTTCCAGCTCCTCCACTAATTCTATGGTATTGACTGAGGAAGCCACTGTCCTTTCCTGAGCCTCAGTTTGCTCATCTGTAAAAGGGAATGACAGTAATGGGGAGAAGAGTGCAGTACATGTTTTCAAATTATGTCCCCTCTGAACATTCCTATAGTCAACCTCTAGTTGGGATCATGGTAATCAAGCAAATTGATATACCCTCCTCTTTCTCCTCCAACTGGTAATAAACCATGAGCACGGTGCCTGACAACTTCACCAGATTCCTTCGTTTTCACTGCCTCTTTAAGTAAGTCCTAGGGCAATCCCATGAGGGAGGTATCATTCAGGGACTAGCATGTATAGGCGGGGAGGGCAGCAACCCTTTGCAACCTTGTTCATGCTCTGATCTCAGCTCAGAGAATGAAGTGAATATCAAGTACAAGGCAAACAAGGATTGAACTCTTCTGATCATAAATCCTGTGCCATTTCACAACTTCTTGTTTCTGTCTTCCTGTCTTTACACAACCCACCTGAAAAGCCCTTCCCCTCCTCTCAGCCCCTTTCCTGATTTAAAAGCTATTTCAAAGCCTACCTCCTCTAGTTGGTCTTTTCTAATCTTCACTTTAAAGTCTATTCACATTCACATGCTCTATCCCATTTTTGAATTAGCACTGATCTTATATGGGTTTGGATTTTTCAGAAGTTGTTTCAGATGTGTGTAGGTTCTGTCTTCCCAGGTAGACAGAAAACTTCTCAGGGAGGTTATGTTGATAATATTTCTGAATATATAACTCATTAAGAACTTTGTGGGTCTCCTGTGAATCTCTTGGAGTTCACTCCATTAGACAAAAGCCACATCCACAAATCTCATAAACTCTTGTCTGTTGTTTGATTGAGAGGATCTGGGAGACACATCCTTGCTCTCTTAGAGCTTCAGTGAACAAAGCACCGCTCCACCCAGAGTTCCTCAAAAGGCTTCTTCCCCTCGAGACTTTCGTCTACATACCCCTGATCTGCTGGAGCTGTTCCACCAGCATCAAAGTGAGACACCATCTCCCTGAGTGAAGGCTATACTTACAGAAACAGATACTGTATTTAAGATTCAAAAAAGCTGCCCAAATAAGCTGCAATTGGCACATCGTTCTTGGCAGTAAACCAGTGGTATAATTTACAAAATTCCGGCACATTGTAGCAAAACTGAGAAGAACAGGATTCAGGAACGAGAGATACTAATAAAATAAAATAAAATTGCAGCAGTGTGTACTGAGGATAGTAGGGCAAGCATCTAATTGCATAGCTGTAGAATGATAAAATGTAGATTAAAGGGAGAGAGACAGACAGACAGACAGACAGACTGGATGGGGGTAGGGAGAGAGAGAGAAAGAAAGAGAGAAGTGAGGAAAGACACTGCCAGAAAACATCCCTTAAACAAACATCATAGGATTGTCTGTGACAGGCTGCAGCCTGTGCAGCTGAAACCTGAGGCTTCATCCTTCTGGAACATTCTCTGGTTCCCTGACAGAAGATGGAACACCAGCACCCAAGGATGAAAACCTGGACTTCACTTGAAGCCTTTCATGCTTTGCTGTGATGAGAAGTAGAATGGTTTCTTTTCCGGGTAGTTTCTCTCTTGGATTTTGAAAGCATGATTTTCCACCCAGTGTCCTTGAACTGACAGTCACACACTGGCTGCTGTCAGTTATTATTATCTTCACTGAGAGGCTCAAGCTCTGGGGAAAAAAGAACGTGGAACTGAACTGATGGCAATTCTGGGTTTCAAAATGATAATCAGCAGGCCTTGTGTACTACCTCTTGGGAGTGGCTAAACTCCAATACACAATGCCTGGTGCTACCCCTTTCTAGGTGTGATGGACATCCACTGTGTTCTTCTGAGGGAAACAGGACCCCTCCTTTTCGAGAACTGTACCATTCCCCCATGCTATCCACATGCTTCTAGTGGAGATGGCTTTTTCCTAACCCCTGACCACAGGGACAATCACGGGAATCAAGCTGGAACAATCAGATCCTTCAGAGGATTTTTCTCTGGTCGTAAAATATGGTAAAAGGAAAATACAATGGTAAAAGGAAGCTATGATCCCTGTATATGCCAATGACAAAGGTTAAGTCTCGTAGAGAATGCTAATGCGAGAGAATGAAATCATCACAGAAAAGCAGGGACAAAACAGAGATAGAGGGAGAGAAAGAGTGATCTCACAGTATTTGAGCCCTTGGTTCCATTATGCCTTGGGCCCACCAGCATACCCCTGCTCTTACAGAAAACAAAATCTCCCTTTGGCCAAAGCTGGTTCAAGATGGGTTTCTGTCACTTACCATCAAGAGGTCTGACTTAAATAGCAGGCCATCAATTCACATTTGAATGAAATGAATGACCAAAGGATATGGTACGACCTCTGATTTGGGATAAGAAATCAGTTTCAGGAGCCGGAGGAAGATGGCGGAAGAGTAAGACGCGGAGATCACCTTCCTCCCCACAGATACATCAGAAATTCATCTACACGTGGAACAACTCCAACAGAACACCTACTGAACGCTGACAGAAGACCTCAGACCCCCCAAAAGGCAAGAAACTCCCCACATACCTGGGTAGGTCAAAAGAAAAAAAGAATAAACAGAGACAACAGGATATGGACGGGACCTGCACCAGTGGGAGGGAGCCGTGAAGGAGGGAAGGTTTCTACACACTACAAGCCCCTTCGAGGGCGGAGACTGCAGGTGGCGGAGGGGGAAAGCTTCCGAGTAGCGGAGGAGAGCACAGCAACAGGGGTGTGGAGGGCAAAGCAGAGAGATTTTGGCACAGAGGATCGGTGCCCTCAGGCACACACCAGCCCGAGAGACTTGTCTGCTCGGCCGCCAGGGCGGGCGGGGCTGGGAGCTGAGGCTCGGGTATCGGCTTTCAGTCGGAGCGCAGGGAGAGGTCTGGGGCTGGCGGCAGGAAGAGACCCTGAAGGGGTTAGTGCTAGCCCGGAGGGAGTCCGGGGAAAGGGTCTGGAGCTACCGGAGAGGCCAGAGACTTTTTTCCCTTTTGTTGCCTGGTGCGCGAGGAGAGGGCATTCCCCTCCCTCCCCTCTGCCTGAGTGAGCCAGAGCCCCCGAATCAGCGGCTCCTTTAAACCCGTCCTGTCTGAGCGAAGAACGGACGCCCTCCGGCGACCTACGCGCAGAGGCGGGGCCAGGTCCAAGGCTGAGACCCGGGAGCTGTGAGAGCAGAGACAGGGAAATCTCTCTGTGCAGCCTCCGAGGCAGCGGATTAAAGCTCCACGGTCCATTTGATGTGCCCTGCGTCTGTGGAGTGCATGAATGGACAGCGAATCATCCCAAATTGAGGAAGTGGACTTTGAGGACAAGATTTAAGACTTTTCCTCTTTTTACAACGAATTATCCCAAATTAAGGAGGTGGACTTAGCAAGATTTCAGACTTCTCGCCCTTTTCCTCTTTTTACAACGAATTATCCCAAATCGAGGAGGTGGACTTGGAGAGCAAGATTTTTGATTTTTCCCCCTGCTCTCTTTTTGTGAATGTGTATGTGTAATCTTCTGTGTAAGATTCTCTCTGTATAGCTTTGCTTCCACCATATGTCCCAGGGTTCTTTCGGTCCGTGTTTTTTTTCAATAATTACTTTTTAATTTTAATAACGCTACTATATTTCATACTTTATTCTATTTTACTTTACCTGCTCTTTCTTTTTTTCCTCCCTTCCCTTCCTCCCTCCCTCCCTCCGCTCCTCCTTTCCTTCTTTCTTTTTCTTTCCTCCCTCCCTCCCTCCCTCCCACCCTTCTTCTTTCCACTTTCTTTTTCTTTCCTTCCTCCCTCCCTCCCTCCCTCCTGTCTTTCTTTCTTTCTTTCCTTCCTCCCTCCCTCCCTCTCTTCTTCCATTCACTCTTCCTTTTGCTTTCATTCCTCCCTCCCTCCCTCCTTTCTTTCCTTTCTTTCCATCCTTCCTCCCTCCCTCCTTTCTTTCTTTCTTCCTTCCTTCCTTCCTTACTTCCCTTCTTCCTTTCTTTCAATCTCTCTTTCTTTCTTCTACTAATTATTTCTTTCTACTTTTTCTCACTGTTATTCTGAGCCGGGTGGATGAAAGGCTCTTGGTGCTGCAGCCAGGAGTTAGTGCTGTGCCTCTGAAGTGGGAGAGCCAACTTCAGGACACGGGTCCACAAGAGACCTCCCAGCTCCACATAATATCAAGCAGCGAAAATCTCCCAGGGATCTCCATCTCAACACCAGCACCCAGCTTCAGTCAACGACCAGCAAGCTACAGTGCTGGTCACCCTATGCCAAGCAACTAGCAAGGCAGGAACACAACCCCACCCATTAACAGAGAGGATACCTAAAAACATAATAAGGCCACAGGCACCCCAAAACACACCACCAGACGTGGACCTGTCCACCAGAAAGACAAGATCGAGCTTCAACCACCAGAACACAGGCATTAGTCCCCCCCACCAGGAAGCCTACACAACCTACTGAAACAACCTTAGCCACGGGGGACAGACACCAAAAACAACGGGAACTACGAATCTGCAGCCTGCAAAAAGGAGACCCCAAACACAGTAACATAAGCAAAATGAGAAAGCAGAAAAACACACAGCAGGTGAAGGAGCAAGATAAAAACGTACCAGACCTAATAAATGAAGAGGTAATAGGCAGTCTACCTGAAAAAGAATTCAGAATAATGATAGTAAAGCTGATCCAAGATTCTATTTCCCAGATCCAAAATCTTGGAAATAGAATAGACAATATGCAAGAAACAGTTAACAAGGACCTAGAAGAACTAAAGATGAATCAAGCATCGATTAAAAACACAATAAATGAAATGAAAAATACTCTAGATGGGATCAATAGCAGAATAACTGAGGCAGAAGAACGGATAAGTGAGGTGGAAGATAAAATAGTGGAAATAACTGATGCAGAGAAAAATAAAGAAAAAAGAATGAAAAGAACAGAGGACAGTCTCAGAGACCTCTGGGACAACATTAAACGCACCAACATTCGAATTATAGGGGTTCCAGAAGAAGAAGAGAAAAAGAAAGGGACTGAGAAAATATTTGAAGAGATTATAGTTGAAAACTTCCCTAATATGGGAAAGGAAATAGTTAATCAAGTCCAGGAGGCACAGAGAGTCCCATACAGAATAAATCCAAGAAGAAATACGCCAAGACACATATTAATCAAACTGTCAAAAATTAAACACAAAGAAATCATATTAAAAGCAGCAAGGGAAAAACAACAAATAACACACAAGGGAATCCCCATCAGGTTAACAGCTGATCTCTCAGCAGAAACTCTACAAGCCAGAAGGGAGTGGCAGGACATAATTAAAGTGATGAAGGAGAGAAACCTGCAACCAAGATTACTCTACCCAGCAAGGATCTCATTCAGATTTGATGGAGAAATTAAAACGTTTACAGACAAGCAAAAGCTGAGAGAGTTCAGCACCACCAAACCAGCTTTACAACAAATGCTAAAGGAACTTCTCTAGGCAAGAAACACAACAGAAGGACTATACCTACAATAACGAACCCAAAGCCATTAAGGAAATGGGAATAGGAACATACATATCAATAATTACCTTAAATGTAAATGGACTAAATGCTCCAACCAAAAGACACAGAGTGGCTGAATGGATACAAAAACAAGACCCATATATATGCTGTCTACAAGAGACCCACTTCAGACCTAGAGACACATACAGATTGAAAGTAAGGGGATGGAAAAAGATATTCCATGCAAATGGAAATCAAAAGAAAGCTGGAGTAGCAATTCTTATATCAGACAAAATAGACTTTAAAATAAAGACTATTAGAAGAGACAAAGAAGGACACTACATAACGATAAAGGGATCGATCCAAGAAGAAGATATAACAATTGTAAATATTTATGCACCCAACATAGGAGCACCTCAATACATAAGGCAAATACTAACAGCCATAAAAGGGGAAATCGACAGTAACACAATCATAGTAGGGGACTTTAACACCCCACTTTCACCAATGGACAGATCATCCAAAATGAAAATAAATAAGGAAACACAAGCTTTAAATGATACATTAAACAAGATGGACTTAATTGATATTTATAGGACATTCCACCCAAAAACAACAGAATACACATTTTTCTCAAGTGCTCATGGAACATTCTCCAGGATAGATCATATCTTGGGTCACAAATCAAGCCTTGGTAAATTTAAGAAAATTGAAATTGTATCAAGTATCTTTTCCGACCACAATGCTATGAGACTAGACATCAATTACAGGAAAAGATCTGTAAAAAATACAAACACATGGAGGCTAAACAATACACTACTCAATAATGAAGTGATCACTGAAGAAATCAAAGAGGAAATTAAGAAATACTTAGAAACAAATGACAATGGAGACACGACGACCCAAAACCTATGGGACGCAGCAAAAGCAGTTCTAAGGGGGAAGTTTATAGCAATACAATCCCACCTTAAGAAACAGGAAACATTTCGAGTAAACAACCTGACCCTGCACCTAAAGCAATTAGAGAAAGAAGAACAAAAAACCCCCAAAGTTAGCAGAAGGAAATAAATCATAAAGATCAGATCAGAAATAAATGAAAAAGAAATGAAGGAAACGATAGCAAAGATCAACCAAACTAAAAGCTGGTTCTTTGAGAAGATAAACAAAATTGATAAACCATTAGCCAGACTCATCAAGAAAAGAAGGGAGAAGACTCAAATCAGTAGAATTAGAAATGAAAAAGGAGAAGTAACAACTGACACTGCAGAAATACAAAAGATCATGAGAGATTACTATAAGCAACTCTATGCCAATAAAATGGACAACCTGGAAGAAATGGACAAATTCTTAGAAATGCACAACCTACCAAGACTGACTCAGGAAGAAATAGAAAATATGAATAGACCAATCACAAGCACTGAAATTGAAACTGTGATTAAAAATCTTCCATCAAACAAAAGCCCAGGACCAGATGGCTTCACAGGCGAATTCTATCAAACATTTAGAGAAGAGCTAACACCCGTCCTTCTCAAACTCTTCCAAACAATATCAGAGGAAGGAACACTCCCAAACTCATTCTACGAGGCCACCATCACCTTGATACCAAAACCAGGCAAGGATGTCACAAAGAAAGAAAACTACAGGCCAATATCACTGATGAACATAGATGCAAAAATCCTCAACAAAATACTAGCAAACAGAATCCAACAGCACATTAAAAGGATCATACACCATGATCAAGTGGGGTTTATTCCAGGAATGCAAGGATTCTTCAATATACGCAAATCAATCAATGTGATACACCATATTAACAAGTTGAAGGAGAAAAACCATATGATCATCTCAATAGATGCAGAGAAAGCTTTCGACAAAATTCAACACCCATTTATGATAAAAACCCTGCAGAAAGTAGGCATAGAGGGAACTTTCCTCAACATAATAAAGGCCATATATGACAAACCCACAGCCAACATTGTCCTCAATGGTGAAAAACTGAAACCATTTCCACTAAGATCAGGAACAAGACAAGGCTGCCCACTCTCACCACTCTTATTCAACTTAGTTTTGGAAGTTTTAGCCACAGCAATCAGAGAAGAAAAGGAAATAAAAGGAATCCAAATTGGAAAAGAAGAAGTAAAGCTGTCACTGTTTGCAGATGACATGATACTATACATAGAGAATCCTAAAGATGCTACCGAAAAACTACTAGAGCTAATCAATGAATTTGGTAAAGTAGCAGGATACAAAATTAATGCACAGAAATCTCTGGCATTCCTGTACACTAATGATGAAAAATCTGAAAATGAAATCAAGAAAACACTCCCATTTACCATTGCAACAAAAAGAATAAAATATCTAGGAATAAACCTACCTAAGGAGACAAAAGACCTGTATGCAGAAAATTATAAGACACTGATGAAAGAAATTAAAGATGATATAAATAGATGGAGAGATATACCATGCTCCTGGATTGGAAGAATCAATATTGTGAAAATGACTCTACTACCCAAAGCAATCTACAGATTCAATGCAATCCCTATCAAACTACCACTGGCATTTTTCACAGAACTAGAACAAAAAATTTCAAAATTTGTTTGGAAAAACAAAAGACCCCGAATAGCCAAAGCAATCTTGAGAACGAAAAACGGAGCTGGAGGAATCAGGCTGCCTGACTTCAGACTATACTACAAAGCTACAGTAATTAAGACAGTGTGGTACTGGCATAAAAACAGAAAGATAGATCAGTGGATCAGGATAGAAAGCCCAGAGATAAACCCACGCACATATGGCCAACTTATCTTTGATAAAGGAGGCAGGAATGTACAGTGGAGAAAGGACAGCCTCTTCAATAAGTGGTGCTGGGAAAACTGGACAGGGACATGTAAAAGTATGAGATTAGATCATTCCCTAACACCATACACAAAAATAAGCTCAAAATGGATTAAAGACCTAAATGTAAGGCCAGAAACTATCAAACTCTTAGAGGAAAACATAGGTAGAACACTCTATGACATAAATCACAGCAAGATCCTTTTGGACCCACCTCCTAGAGAAATGGAAATAAAAACAAAGATAAACAAATGGGACCTAATGAAACTTCAAAGCTTTTGCACAGCAAAGGAAACCATAAACAAGACCAAAAGACAACCCTCAGAATGGGAGAAAATATTTGCAAATGAAGCAACTGACAAAGGATTCATCTCCAAAATTTATAAACAGCTCATGCAGCTCAATAGCAAAAAAACAAACAACCCAATCCAAAAATGGGCAGAAGACTTAAATAGGCATTTCTCCAAAGAAGATATACAGACTGCCAACAAACACATGAAAGAATGCTCAACATCATTAATCATTAGAGAAATGCAAATCCAAACTACAATGAGATATCATCTCACACCAGTCAGAATGGCCATCATCAAGAAATCTAGAAACAATAAATGCTGGAGAGGGTGTGGAGAAAAGGGAACACTCTTGCACTGCTGGTGGGAATGTGAATTGGTACAGCCACTATGGAGAACAGTATGGAGGTTCCTTAAAAAACTAAAAATAGAACTACCATATGACCCAGCAATCCCACTACTAGGCATATACCCTGAGAAAACCATAATTCAAAAAGAGACATGTACCAAAATGTTCATTGCAGCTCTATTCACAATAGCCCGGAGCTGGAAACAACCTAAGTGTCCATCATCGGATGAATGGATAAAGAAGATGTGGCACATATATACAATGGAATATGACTCAGCCATAAAAAGAAACGAAACTGAGCTATTTGTAATGAGGTGGATAGACCTAGAGTCTGTCATACAGAGTGAAGTAAGTCAGAAAGAGAAAGACAAATACCGTATGCTAACACATATATATGGAATTAAAAAAAAAAAAATGTCATGAAGAACCTAGGGGTAAAACGGGAATAAAGACACAGACCTACTTGAGAATGGACTTGAGGATATGGGGAAGGGGAAGGGTAAGCTGTGACAAAGGGAAAGAGAGGCATGGACATATATACACTACCAAACGTAAGGTAGATAGATAGTGGGAAGCAGCCGCAGAGCACAGGGAGATCAGCTCGGTGCTTTGTGACCGCCTGGAGGGGTGGGATGGGGAGGGTGGGAGGGAGGGAGATGCATGAGGGAGGGGATGTGGGAACAGATGTATATGTATGACTGATTCACTTTGTTATAAAGCAGAAACTAATAAAAAAAAAATACATTCAAAAAAAAAAAAAGAAATCAGTTTCAGAGCATAACCTCCAATTCCTTATTTCAAAACAATAGTGTAGCTCTGATTTAAAACAGCTTAGTGTGCTGTTCAAAAAATTTAGTGGGGTCAGCTTTTTTTTTTAATTTTTATTGGAGTATAGTTGATTTACAATGTTGTGTTAGTTTCAAGTGTACAGCAAAGTGAATCAGTTACACATATACATATATCCACTCTTTTTTAGGTTCTTTTCCCACATAGGCCATTACAGAGTATTGAGTAAAGTTCCCTGTGCTATTCCCTGTGCTATACAGTAGGTCCTTACTAATTACCTATTTTATATATAGTAGTGTGTACATGTCAATCCCAATCTCCCAATTTGTCCCTCCCCCCTTACCCCCTGGTAACCATAAGTTTGTTTTCTACATCTGTAACTCTCATTTCTCTTTTGTAAATAAGTTCATTTTATCCTTAAAAAACTAAAAATAGAATTACCTTATGACCCAGCAATCCCACTACTGGGCATATACCCAGAGAAAACCATAATTCAAAAAGACACATGCACCCCAATGTTCACTGCAGCACTATTTACAATAGCCAGGTCATGGAAGCAACCTAAATGCCCCTCGACAGATGAATGGATAAAGAAGATGTGGTACATGTATACAATAGAATATTACTCAGCCATAAAAAGGAACGAAATTGGGTCATTTGTAGAGACATGGATAGACCTAGAGACTGTCAAACAGAGTAAAGTAAGTCAGAAAGAGACAAACAAATATCATATATTAATGCACATATGTGGAACCTAGACAAATGGTACAGATGAACCAGTTTGCAGGGCAGAAGTAGAAACACAGATGTAGAGAACAAACGTATGGACACCAAGGAGGGAAAGCAGGGGTCAGGGGGTGGTGGTGGTGTGATGAATTGGGATATTGGGATTGACATGTATACACTAATATGTATAAAATAGATAACTAATAAGAACCTGCTGTATAAAAGAAATAAATAAAAGAAAAAAAATTAAAAAAATAAAACTATGAAAACTAAACTTACTTATATAGAGAAACTGCCGAGAGCTCCTCTTAAAGAGTTCTCAATAAATGGTGGCTTTGATTGTCTTCTTAAAAAAAAAAAAAAAAAAAAAAAGGAGATGTCCCACCTCCCCTCACCATCTCCCTACACAAAGCTGATATTCCAAATGTCTACACACTCATTGTAAAGAATGAACTAGAAATAAATCCATCCCATGTACTAGGGCTACAAAGATAAGTTCTTGTCTTGTACATGGGCACTGAGTGGAGGATGAAAAAACTTCCCCATGAGAATTCATAGCCACATTATTATGACTATTATATTATCACTAAAATCTCAATAATAATGATGAAAACCACAGTGATAACCATTTCACACCAAACCAAGTTGGCAAACATTTGAAAATCTGACAAGATCAAGTGCTAATAAGGATGTTGAGCAGTAGAAACACACATTGGTGCTTTAAATGGGTACAATCTCTTTAGTAAGTCATTTGGTGTTACTGAAGAAAGTCAAAGTTATATATGTACTATGATCCAGCAATTCCACTCCTAAGTATTTATCCTAGAGAAATTCCTGCACATCGTTCCAGAGAAATGAACAAGGATCATCCCAACAGCACTGTTTCTTATAACATAAAACTAGCAATAACCCAAATGCACATCAAGAGTAGCATGAATAAACTATGGCATATTTATATAATGGGATTTCATATAGTAATGCGACTAAACAAACTATAACTACATGCAACAATATGAACAAATCTCAAGAACCTAATATTGAGTGAAAAAAGCAAGTTACAGAAGAATATATTCAGTATGAGTCCATTTGTACAAAGGTCAAAACCGTGCAAATGTAAATAATATATTTTATAGATATAAACATATTCCAGTAATACTATAAAGAACACCAGAGGAATGATAAACCCAAAGTTAGGATATTGGTTACTTTGAAGAGATAGGAGGGTTAGAATCCAGCAGGAGCATAACAAGGACTTCAAGGTAACACTTATGTTTTTTGGTTTTTTAAAATTAATTAATTAATTAGTTTGTTTGTTTGTTTGGCTGTGCCAGGTCTTAGTTGCAACACATGGGATCTTCGTTGCCGCGTATGGGATCTTTTAGTTGCGGCATACAGGATCTAGTTCCCTGACCAGGGATGGAACCCGGGCCCCCCACATTGGGAGCCTAGAGTCTTAACCACTGGGCCACCAGGGAAGTCCCCTTATATTCTTTTTTGGTAATGTTCTTCTTATTTAACTGGCTGGTAAGCACAGACGTATTTGGTTTTTTATTACTTTATCCGTATTATATAAATATTCTTTTGTTCTACTCAATTTTTAAAACATTTTTTAAACCAGAGCAATTATAATGTCTATGATGTAAGAAGTTTGTTCTATTACATTGGCTTCTCATTTGTTTGCAATTATAAGAACTTGTTTGTCCTTGAAGTTCTTAAGAATGACTGTTTTGACCTCAACTAAAAGGCATGCTTTGCCAATAAAATTAGAGAACCTTAGATCTGGAAATGCTCTCGGAAGACAATCTGATGCAGACAGCAGCCTAAAGGACTGATAGCGTCCCAATGAAAACTCAGAGTTCGGAGACGTAGACATCCCAGCCTAGTATCAAGAAGCTCTCAACTTTTATCTCTATGATGGTCTAAAGTCCTTCCTTCAAGTCCACTTAAAATTTTTCTTGCTTTGCTATGTATGCCAATATCCTACCATTGCCACGATCAGTGCTCAGGAGAAGCTTTCTGTGTGGGTCAGATAAACCTGGGAAAGGGGGGATGACACTATATCAGAGTGGAAAGAATGGCCCTCTTGGGGCTCAGGCAACAAAACTGGGTCAGATGGAGGCAGGGCCTAATCCATAAAGTCACCCAAGCAGACAATGGAACTTCCCATCTCTGCAATGGGAAGACGGGCCTCTGAATCTAGACTGACCAGGGGAGGAGGAGCAGGAAGCAATGACCACCACAGCAAGATGAGAAAGGATTTGAAGTCTGGGAAAGAACAAATTAAATCCAGAAACTATATTTTCCCAAACAGATTAGGAAAACTTTAAAAGATTGGTAATATCTAGTGTCAGTTAGAGTATGGGAAAATAGTCTTATATATTGCTTACAGATGGACAATTGGGAACACTCTTTCTGGAAAGCAAACTGACAATACACGTGAAAATCCTTAAAAATACACATGTACCTTAAGGCAGCCACTTCCAGAATTCATCCTAAGGAAACAATCAGGTGAGTGTGCTTAAACAAGGATGCTTGTTGTGATGGTGTTTATACTAACAAAAAGTTGAAAGTACTGTACTAGTCCATTAAAAGGGGACTAGGTAAATAAATTGATATAGCTATTAAAAGCAACGACACAAATAGTAATTGAGATGATACTGGTATGCAGACTAAAGCATGGGGGTACTAATGTCTATAAGTTTGAAGTGTATTTAAAAAGTAGATGTATTGAGGGAATTCCCTGGCGGTCCAGTGGTTAGGACTTGGTGCTTTCACTGCCGGGGGTGCAGGTTCAATCCCTGGTCAGGGAACTAAGATCCTGCAAGCCATGCGGTGTGGCCAAAAAAAGAAAAGAAAAGCAAAAAAAAAAAAAAAGACTAGATGGGTGGAGGGATAGATACATATGCAATGCAGCATGTACAGTAAAATGTTCTTTGTAGAATCTAATTGGTACCATATGATGGTTCACCATAAAAATGCTTTCAACTTCTCAGTGTGTTTGAAATTTCTGTCAATAAATTTTGTTGACACTATTAATTGGAATGAAAAGATGTCCACCATGAATTTTAAGTTTATAAAAAGACTCCAAAATAGATGGATAAATAACATCATTTTAATTGTGTGAATGTGTAGGTAGAAGAGCCCATAAACAACTATATTCAAAGTGGTTATCTTCTGGGACTTCCCTGGTGCTCCAGTGGTTAAGACTCCCCACTTCCACTGCAGGGGGCGTGGGTTCAATCCCTGGTCAGGGAGCTAAGATCCCACAGGCCAGGTGGCCAAAAAAACAAACAAAAACAAAACAAACAAACAAAAGTGGTTATCTTCAGGTGGTAGATTAAAGGCGATCAGCTTTTCTTTTTGTATTTTATGCTTTTCAGTCTTTTCAGATGTTTTTCTATGGCCCAGTGTTACTTTTACAATTATTTCATAAAGTTATTTACAAAAAAACAATAGAGAAAAGAACTAGAGAGTATCAAGAATGGAAGGCAGGAAGGGGATTAGTTTGGGAGTGAGGCAGAGAGCAAGCTAGCCCAGAGCCCAGGTGGGTGGTCCGGACTCTCTGCTGATGCTGAGGCGCTCTCAGGACCCCGGTCCTAAACGCAGTCATGCCTCCAAGGAATCTGGCAGCTTCCCACCTCTCCTGCGACTCCCACAGTCATGTGACAGAATTGCTGAATGAGTCACGAGACCAGGGCAACATATTGTTCATCCTGTTAGGACACAAACTGCCCAGATTCCATATATTTTCGTGCAAATGAAGAGTTTTAAAGTGATGAGAATATCAAGATGAATTTGACACTACTTGAGAAGCGGTGGAAACATGAACTGATTAGCAGACTAAAATCAGATATTCTCAACTCCTGCTGCGCATGTCACCTCTATGCAGATGAACCATCACCAGACTAGGAAAAGCCACACATTAGGACGAGGGCCTTGAAACAAGAGCAGTGAGACCCCAACTGGTGCTTTACCTGAGCTCAAATGTCCCGATCCAGGGAAACTACATCTCAGGGCCTGAAAGAATGTAGTGGGACAGACTGGAATTATCCCTCACAATCACGGAAATATTAAAGAAAACCAAAGAAGTATCAAAGACTAAGGATGGGCAATTTTCAAACAGGTAAAAATATGGAGTGTGGAAACTATAGGCATGAAAAATTTCACTTCCACCCTAGGCTTTATTTTAGAACATATTACTAAACAGAAAAATAGGAAGAATTTTTTGGAGTTTTTGTTTTTGTTTTTTTATTGAAGTATAGTTGATTTACAGCGTTGTGTTAGTTTCATATCTACAGCACAGTGGTTCAGTTATATAATATATATATATGTGTGTGTGTGTATATATATACACACACACATACATATTTTCTTTTTCAGATTCTTTTCCCTTATAGGTTATTACAAAAGATTGACTGCTATACAGTAGGTCCTTGTTGTTGATCTATTTTATATATAATAGTTTGTATCTGCTAATCCCAAACTCCTAATTCATCCCTCCCCTCCCCTTTCCTCTTTGGTAACCATATGCTTGTTTTCTATGCCTGTGGGTCTATTCTTGTTTTGTAAGTAAGTACATTTGTATCTTTTTTTTAGATTCCACATATAAGTGATATCATATGATATTTGTCTTCCTCTGTCTGTCTTACTTCACTTAGTATGATAATCTCTAGGTCCATCCATGTTGCTGCAAATGGTATTATTTCCTTCTTTTTTATGGCTGAGTAATATTCCACTGTATATACGTACCACATCTTCTTTAACCACTCCTCTGTTGATGGACACTTAGGTAGCTTCCATGTCTTGGCTACTGTAAACAGTGCTGCTATGAACACTGGGGTGCATGTATCTTCTTAAATTCTTTTAAGTGGTGATACTTTGGAATCAGGTTTGGTTAGCCTCATTTCCTTCGTTTACTCAAGAGAATGTCTCCTCTGATACAAGGCATCTCATTTGCATCAAGACACATACACCCTCATTTGACATCCCTGTGACTGGATGGTAATATGTTCAGTGGTTGTAAATACCCTAAAGAAATATCGATTTATAAACTGTGTTTGTAAAAGCAGGGACTTTTCAGCTTTTTTCACCACAACCCACGGTAAGAAATGAATGTTATAAGTCAGTACACACATACATTCATATGACTGAAAAATAAGTTCTGCAGAGCAATGCTTAAGGTGTGATGCCCTCTTGTATTTTCTACTCTATTCCATTTAAGTTTTGCAAAAGTGCTGGCATGACCCATTAAATGGACTTCATAAGCCACAAATGCGTAACACTCAGGAGATGTGCTGTAGGGCTCTGTGTAGACTACGAGGGAAAGAAGAATTAAGAAGGATAGATTTTGTGGATGAAAAATGTCACCTGCCATATCAGTAAACAAAGGATGGTGCAGCCACCAAGCCCTCAGCCACTGCAGCCGCCCCCAGTGGTGCACCCTGAGGGGACTCTGGATGGAGAAAAGCAGGATACTGGCCCTAGATAGCTAAGGTGCATATCTAAGGAATGATTTCCACGAGCCCAGACCCTTGCATCTTCCCATACATAGAAAAGTGCTAAATTCACTAACTTGAGATGTCTCGTTTCCCTTCATTAACAGTAATCTTTTGATGTTCAAACTACCTGGTTTTTGTTGCAAAAACTCCTATATATCCTTGTTGCTCCCTTACCTCTCGGGAACAGTCCCTCAGAGCGATCTAATAGGCTGTCTTCGGGGCTTAACTCCTCAAAAAAATCGGCCAAATAAAACATAATTCTCAACTTTTAGGTTGTGCATTTTTTTTCAGTCAACAGTTTGGAGAAGATACAAAGCTGCAGAGGACAGGATCTTAGTTGTGTTCCCCCCAAAACAGGCCGAGGCAAGGACGTGGGTAGGTCACTGGGGAGGTGATCCCAGGAAGCCCAATGCGGAAGCAGGGAAAGTGTGACAAAGGAGAAAAAAGAGAAAAGTCCATGATGACGCAAGTTACAGAGCAGGCTGTTTCCGGGGGCAACCGGGATGCACTCCCATGGGGGACCCTCTGGGGAACTGCAACCAATGGGACTTGGCAGCTCGGGCACTTATCCACTGACTCCTGCCCTGCCTTGACTGAGCGCTGGCCCCAGGGTTGTTAAATCTCCTACTCTTCCAGAACCTCCTGCTGAGCCAGTTCCCACAACACTGGAGAAAGCCTGCAGGCAGAGCCTCTGAGACACAAGGACATCTGAGGCGAAGAGCCATCCCCAGGAGTGGGAACCGTCCACCTGGGCTGCAGGAAGACGGACAGGTGGGCTGAGCGGGGGCGGGGGGGCATTGGATACGGGTGGGCAAAAAGGACAGATGAAGACATCATCAGAGGCAGTAGCCGGTTGGACACCTACAAGGAGATTATAAACATGAAGTCTTGTATTCCTCTTCCCACTTTAAGCTCTACATACCCAGTATGGGGGGAACTGGCAGACTTGGGAGAGGATGGTCAGCTAGTTGCCCAGATTGTGAGCTAGCAGGTGAAGCCACTTCTAAAACATAAGAGGAAGCAACAGTGACCAGGAAGAAGACAGACACTAAACCACAGAAGACTAGTTTATCCTACACTGAACCAACTGCACTGGGAATACCAATTAGGTTCACTCTTGGGGCCACTTGAGAATGACACAGATGTGCTGGAAGATGCTAGAAAGAGGAACCGAAAAAATGACCAAGGTGGGCTACCTTTCATAGCAAGTAAAGAAGTAAAAAAAGGAATAAAGTTTGTTGAATGGTGAGGAAACTTTAGATTTATAGCCTGAAGAAAATTAGACTTAAGGGAAATAGAATCCTTGTGTTTTGATTTGATTTCTCCTGGAAAAAGATGGAGACAAGGAGACTCACTCTGTATAATTCCAAAAGTGAAAACCAAGGACAGTGTCTGGAAGTTATCCAGAGGCTGGTTTCAGCTCCATTTGAGGCAGGACTTTCTAAGGCTTCGAGACCATCTTGGGACACCGTCAAAGCTCACTGAGCCTGGACATGATCCCACAAGGCTGGAGGATGCTGGCGGGGCAAGTGACATGGGGGTTCCTACTCTGGGGATTAGGCTGGAGGTCTAAGGCCCTTTTCCAAGGTTAAAGTCTATGGTTCTGTGGGCTTCCCTGGTGGCGCAGTGGTTAAGAATCTGCCTGCCAATGCAGGGGACACGGGTTCGAGCCCCGGTCCGGGAGGATTGCACATGCCACGGAGCAACTAAGCCCGTGCGCCACAACTACTGAGTCTGCGCTCTAGAGCCCACGAGCCACAACTACTGAGCCTGTGAGCCACAACTACTGAGCCCACGTGCCACAACTAATGAAACCCGCGCACCTAGAGCCTGTGCTCTGCAACAAGGGAAGCCACCGCACTGAGAAGCCCGAGCACCGCAACGAAGAGTAGCCCCCGCTCACTGCAACTAGAGAATGCCCGCGTGCAGCAATGATGTCTCCCACACAGATCCCCGGATCAACCTATGTCATTGAAGAACAACCTTTGGGGAGGGAGGGAGGGAGGGAGGGGGGGAGGGAGGGAGGGAGGGAGGGAGGGAGGGAGGGAGGGGGGGAGGGAGGGAGGGAGGGAGGGGGGGAGGGAGGGATGGGCAGAAAGATGGAGGAAGGGACAAAAAAAAGACTCTAAACATAAGAGAGAGGAATACTAAAAGGCAGAGTGCTGAACACCTACAAAACATCACTCCATCAGCTCTGGGGAGAAGGGATGGATCTATGGCTTTCAATCCACCGTTGGTTACACACTTGGGTTCCTGCCCCTTCTGCTGCTGTAAAAGAAAGGTGGGGAAGGGGGACAGACAGAAGCCTCAACAAGTAAGCATTTCCTATATCTCAGATTCAAAGTAAAAGCAGAGAAACAAGAGGTCTCAGCACTGCCATTTAAAAAATAAGCTACAGCCTCTCACACATATTATATTGTTGGAGCCTCAGAGCACGGATGTGCAGGAAAACTATAAATCCAGATATGCCCTGGCTTGTTAGAAGCATGCACAGCAAATATTAAACAAGCAAGAACCCCAGGGTGGGGCTAAGATCCCTGCATGATTATCAGTCTGATTTTTGGCTACAGCAAATGCCTCTTTTTAAGTTGGATTCAGCAGCGCTGATGGTACAAAGATTATGCAGGCGCCAGGAAGCAAAAGTACCCTGGAGAACAGGAGAAAGGGCTTTAAGAGGAAAATGAATTTTTAAGATGCATGAGAGAGGTGACTTGTTGCACAATAAAGGGTATTAGTAGAATACTACGTTTGGAAGACCAGGCACAAAATCAGGGCTCATGCCCTATGCTATTGGTCTCCTTTTATGCTTTTCCCAACCTGTCCACCACCAGTCATCCCTATTCTGTAGACTTTATTTTTTTTTTTTTGCGGTACGCGGGCCTCTCGCTGCTGCGGCCTCTCCCTTTGCGGAGCACAGGCTCCGGACGCGCAGGCCCAGCGGCCATGGCTCACGGGCCCAGCCGCTCCGCGGCATATGGGATCCTCCCGGACCGGGGCACGAACCCGTATCCCCTGCATCGGCAGGCGGACTCTCAACCACTGCGCCACCAGGGAGGCCCTATTCTGTAGACTTTTAATAAATGTTTTATTTAAAGAAAAGTGCATAGTTCAATGACTTGTCCCAAACTGAACACACCCAGGTCAAAGCGCTCAGATCAAGGAATGGATCACGACCAGGATCACGCCACTGTCCTAACTTCTGACACCATCACAAGGTGACTTCCTTTCATATACTTAAACAGTGCGGAAAAGAGGGACTTCCTTGGTGGTCCAGTGGTTAGGACTCCGCACTTCCACTGCAGAGGGCATGGGTTCAATCCCTGGTTGGGGAACTAAGATTCTGCGAGCCTGACTTCCCTGGCGGCGCAGTGGTTAAGAATCCGCCCACCAGTGCAGGGGACACAGGTTCGAGCCCTGGTCCGGGAAGATCCCACAGGTCGCAGAGCAACTAAGCCCGTGCGCCACAACTACTGAGCCTGAGCTCTAGAGCCCATGAGCCACAACTAATGAAGCCCGCACCCCTAGAGCCCGTGCTCCGCAACAAGAGAAGCCACCGCAATGAGAAGCCCACGCACCACAACGAAGAGTAGCCCCCGCTCACCACAACTAGAGAAAGCCTGCGCGCAGCAACGAAGATACAACGCAGCCAAAAATAAATAAATAAATAAAATTTAAAAAAAAAGATGCTGCAAGCCATGTGGCGTGGCCAACAAAGAAAAAAGAAAAAAAAAAAGAAAAGTGTGGAAAGAAAGTTGAGAGCAGATGAAAAACTCAGTGTGGTATCTTTGGTTGTGAGTGGATTAAAAATCCAATGTGGTGTCTTGAGAGGTGAGGTTCTGCGAACAGCACAGTGTCTTTCTAGAAGACTTGGAGTAAAACAATGGAGTGGGATGCTAGGAAGCCTCATCCACCTCTGTGACTACCCAGCTGTGTGCCTGTGGCCAGCCCCACCACCTCTCAGAGCTTTGGGTTATTCCTGTTTAAACGTGGGGTCGGTGTGTTCTATTGAAGATTTTCAAAGTAAGACACAGGCATTGTATCAGAGGGAAAGACTTGATTTCAAGAGTGTGGGCAGGACTTCCCTGGTGGCACAGTGGTTAAGAATCCACCTGCTAATGCAGGGGACATGGGTTTGAGCCCTGGTCCGGGAAGATCCCACATGCCACGGAGCCACTAAGCCCGTGCACCACAACTACTGAGCCTGCGCTCTAGAGCCCACGAGCCACAACTACGGAGCCTGTGTGCCACAACTACTGAAGCCAGCATACCTAGAGCCCGTGCTCTGCAACAAGAGAAGCCACCACAGTGAGAAGCCCGAGCACCGCAACGAAGAGGAGCCCCCGCTCGCCGCCAACTAAAGAAAGCCCGCGCGCAGCAACGAAGACCCAATCCAGTCAAAAATAAATAATTTTTTTTTTTTTTTTTGCGGTACGCGGGCCTTTCACTGTTGTGGCCTCTCCCGTTGCGGAGCACAGGCTCCGGATGCGCAGGCTCAGCGGCCATGGCTCACGGGCCCAGCCGCTCCGCGGCATGTGGGATCCTCCCGGACTGGGGCACAAACCCATGTCCCCTGCATCGGCAGGCGGACTCTCAACCACTGCGCCACCAGGGAAGCCCAAAAATAAATAAATTTTAAAAAAGAAAACAAAAAAAAAGAGTGTGGGCAAAAGGGTACAGATGAGGAGGGAGATGGGGCTGATAAATGACAGTTGCTGGAGAAAAGGAGAGAGGGTCTCAGATACCAGAGCTGGATGCTCTAGTTGAAAGGAGCATCATTCCATCTTAGACTTCAAGCCTGATTTATATTCCATAAGTGTTTTTCTAAGCTAATGATGAATTACATGTCAACATTGTTGGTTCACAAGACAAGACTTCAAAAGAGCCTATTAAATTGGGGGATTTGGCTTTGTGGATGTTTTCAACAGAACTTGGATGTTAACACTAATGTTGTTTTCTGAACCTCAGCTATCACTGAGGAATTATGCTGCAGTCATTTTCAGACGTCTGTTCAAAATAAGGACAGGACGTGTAACTGGTTCATCTGTGATTAGAAATAGCTTAGGTGGTGTAGGAAGCTGAGCTAATTACTGTGCTAAGGGCCACCTCGTACATGACCTGCACAGAGAAGCCACACACTTCCTCATACTTCACTCTTATAGATAAGTGTCTATACTTTCAGTTGTGTTTTAAAGCTGCTTACCAATACTAGTGCCCAAAGAAAAGCAATTAATTGAAAAGTTTACCAAAAGCCTCATCTGCATGAAAGATTATGTTTTACTGACTCTGTCCCAATTCCACAATTTCCATTTCTCAGACTGAAGGCAGGACTGTTCAATCACTACTATAGGACACATAGCATTTGATGCATAATCATTCTGCATGGTTAAGTTCCTTTAATTATTAACATTTATTTGTTGGCATTACCTCATGAGAAAAAGGCTTTGGATGGAACTGGGTTTGCTTAAAGGAGCAAAAGTAACTTATACCTGTGTCAGATACAGATACATGATCCTTTTGCACTTTCAGTGTGACTCCATAAGATCAGTATTCTCCACTTTTTAAATTATGATTCTTTTCTTCTCTCATCCTGGTAGATATATCTTTGGAAAGCAGAAAGTGTCTTCCAGTGATAAGCATTCCAATCATTTCCCTAAATCGTAATATTTATAAAACCTCATGCAAAAGAATTTTCACCATCTGCAACAAAGTCAAGTCAAAAGTTATTTATCACGGTCTAATAATCTACTTGGTACCACAGTCAAGAAAATGTATGAAAGAAAGAAAAGAAGAAACAAAAGAGAGAGAGGAAGAAGGAAGGAAATCATCTATTTGACCACCATGAAAATGATCATGTAATTTTAGAAAAACAGGTCACAAGATTCCAATTCTGGGTAAGATGGAGTAATCACACTCCACCTCATCCTTCCTACCAAATGCAACTAAAAAACCTGAACAAAGTGCATTGAACAGCTATCTGAGGACTCTAAAGAGTAAACATTAGCAGGCAGACTGGAGAAGAAGGCAGAATTTGAAGTACCACTGAATTGGTGGTGACGTTCCCCTGGGAAGAACTCAAGTCAGCCCAAATACAAAAGTGTACACTGGATGCTGAGAGAGTTCCAGAAGAATCTCTCTAGCTCTGGTTCAAAGAGTGGGAAAGAGGATTCCTAATGCTCAGAGAAAGTGGGGAAAATTCTCCAGTTTTTGCTTGTTTGCTTGTTTGCTGTCTTTGTTTTCTTGTGTCCCAGTTCCCAGGTAATCTTATGGTGGCAATGGGCAGCTATAGCAGTAGCAACATGGGCCTGCAGGCACCTAAGACTCTGGGTAAGGGGAACTTTTCTTATTAGAGAAGCTGTGGTCTCAAGAGGGTGGGGAGATTACCCATGGCTTTTTGCCCTTCTCTGTCTTCCCCTTGCTTGGTTTATTTTTCTCAAGCTTTTTTCTCTATTGTTCAGGGGACTGTAGGACAAGATCAAAAGGTCTAACATTCAAGGCATCAGAGTTCAAGAAGGAGAGAAGAAAGAGTGCAGCAGGATGCAGCTAAAGCGGTACTTAGAAGGAAATTTATAGCATTAGACACTCATATTAGAAAAAAGGAAAGGTCTCAAAACAATAATCGCAGCTTCCACCTTAACAAATTAGATAAAGAAGAACAAAATAAAGACAAAGGAAGAAGGAAATAATAAAGGTAAAAGCAGAAATCAATGAACACAATAGAGAAAAATCAATCAAACCAAAAGTCGGTCCTTTGAAAATATTCATATAATTGATACAACTCTGGCAAGACTGACAAAGAAAAAGAAAGAAAGAAATTACCAATATCAGGAATAAAGCAGGGGATATCACTTCAGATACTATGTACAACTCTACACATAACTTTGACAACTTAGATGAAGTGGACCAATTCCTCGGAAATCACCAACTACCAAGAATCACCCAGGATGAAATCAATAACCTGAATAGTCTCCAAATATTAAAGAAATTAAATTTGTAGTTAAAATCTCCAGGTCCAGATGATTTCACTGGTGAATTCTACCAAACATGTATAGAAGAAATAACACCAATTCTGCAGAATCTCTTCCAGAAAGTAGAAGAGGAGAAAACATGTCCCAAATCATTTTACAAGGCCAGCATTACTCTGATGCCAAAACCAGATAAAGAAATTACAAGAAAATAAAACTACAGGACAATATCTGTCATCGACATAGATACAAAAGTCCCCAATGTAA
The DNA here is from genome assembly GCF_949752795.1 of Hyperoodon ampullatus. NCBI lineage: Eukaryota > Metazoa > Chordata > Mammalia > Artiodactyla > Ziphiidae > Hyperoodon > Hyperoodon ampullatus. Next base: position 35,348,433 of record NC_136913.1, read on the forward strand.
TATTACCAGATAAAACTCAGCAGTACATAAAAAGAATAATATACCAACATCAAGTGTCATATACACTGTGAACGTAAGGCTGGCTTAATAGTTTAAAAAAATCAATCAATAAAAGAAATCAATCAATGTAATCTACCACATTAACAGACTAAAGAAGAAAATTCACATGATCATATAATTGACACAGAAGAAACATTTGTCAAATTTTAACATCGTGACAAAAACTCCCAGCAAACCAGGAAGAGATGAGAACTTCCTCAACCTGATGAAGAAAATCTACAAAAAGCCTACAATTAACATTATACTTCATGGTGAAAGATTGAGTGCTTTCCCCCTGTGATTGGGAATAATGCAAAAATAAATGCAAATAATAATCCACTCTCACCACTCTTATTTAACATTATATTGGTTGTCCTAGCCAGTGCAACAAGAGGAAGGGAGGGAAGGAGGGAAGGAAGGAAGGAAGGAAGAAAGGAAGGAAGGAAGGGAGGCAGGGAGGGAGGAAGGAAGGAAGGGGGGAAGGAAGGAAGGAAGAAAGTCACATAGATTGGAAAGGAAGAAGTAAACTTGTCCCTATTCACAGGTGGCATGATTATTTATATAGAAAATCCTAAAGAATCTATGAAATAACTCCTGAGGTTAGCAAGGTTGCCGTATACAAAGTCAAAACACAAAAATCACTTGTATTTCTATATACTAACAAAGAATAGTTAGAAAATGAATTTTTTAAAAATATCATTTCCAATGGCTCCAGAAAACAAAATACTTAAGTATAGTTGACTCTTAAACAACATGGGTTTGAACTGTGTGGGTCCATTTATGCAGATTGTTTTCAATAAATATATGGTCGGCCCTCCATATCTGTAGGTTCCGCATTGTCTGATTCAACCAACTCTGTATCATGTACTATGTTTCTGAACTGTGGTTGGTTGAATCCATGGATACGGATTCTGCAGATATGGAGGGCCTACTATGGGACCTGAGCGTCCACAGATTTTGGTATCAGCGGCAGGTCCTGGAAACTAATCCCTCACAGATACCAAAGGATGACTGTATAAATCTAAAAAAGCATATACCAGACCTGTATACAAAAAAACCTCAAATGCTGATGAAAGAAATAAAAAATGATCTATATAAATGGAGAGATAACCGTGTTGGTGGATTAGAAGATTCAAAATAATAAGGATGTTATATCTCCCCAAACTGATTAATAGACTTAACATAATTCCAATCAGAATCCCAGTGGGCTTTTTGGGTAGATGTAGACAAGCTTATTCTAAAGTTTATAAGGAATTTTTAACCAAAACAATTTTGAAAACGAAGAATAAAGCTGGAAGAAGCACACTACCCAATTTTAAGACTATTTATGAAGCTACAGTAATCAAAATAACGTGGTATTGCTGAAGGAATAGGCACACAGATCAATGGACCAGAATAAAGAATAAACAATCAGCAAAAAAACTGCCAATTAATTTTTGAAAAATGTGCAAAGTGAATTCAATGGAGTTTATTATATGTCAAGTATACCTCAATAAAGCTGCTTTTTGTTTTTTTTTTTTTTTAAAAAAAAACCTGTGTAGGGACTTCCTTGGTGGTTCAGTGGCTAAGACTCCGCGCTCCCAGTACAGGGACCCCGGGTTTGATCCCTGGTCTCGGAACTAGATCCAGTCCTGCACGACGCAACTAAAGACCCTTCATGCTGCAACTAAAGATCCCGCACGCCACAAAGATCCTGTACACGGCAACGAAGATCCCGCATGCCGCAACTGAGACTGGCGCAGCCAAATAAATAAATAAATAAATTTAAACAACACAAAACAAAACCTGTGTATTCCTCTCACTGCTTTTTTTTTTCACTTTAGGAATTTCAGGAATGTTAAATGCATGGAGGGGGCCTTTGGGATTCATAGAAATGCAGAATTATTTTTGATACTGCAGCTGTTCATCCAAGCATCTTTATCCAAATTTAGAAACTAGATGAAAAATATTCTGTTATTTACTCCTTAGGTAATCAGTGTCCTTATTAAGCATTCAGCATTGAATTTAACATTAGGTCCTGGAGAAAAAATAATATATGAAAATATAAAATAATCCATTTCAGATTACGAATGAATTCAAAGAAAAAATTAAGGTCAAAGTAAATCCCTTAGGTATTGATAGTGCCAAGGAACAACTAAAGCCCTTTGTTAAGGGGCACAAATGATGCAAGTTCCTTGAAATGAAAGGACATAAGGACACTTGAGGGCAGAAAAAAGTAGGTAGTGGGAGATTTTTTTAGGGAAACCTAAAAACCAGGCTGGCTTGGAAAAGCTTGGTGGGAGACACCCACGTCCACTTGAGCTTACAGTAAATGACCTGCCTCAAATTGCTAGTGGCCAGTGGTTACCTAACAGTCATGGTCAGCAATCTGTGGGTGTCTGTCACATAAAGTCCAGTGAGGGAGAGAGAGAAAATGGCTAGTCAGCCCTCTACAAGGAACAGAAATGTGTGCAAGTTGTTTTTTGGGAGTTCTAACCATAACTTATATTTGCACAGTGCATTACAGATCACTCCCCTAGGAGAGCAGGTGGCATTGTTCACATTTGGCAGATAAAAGCGGGAACCAGGTTGGTCAAGTTTATCCAGCCAGTAGGTGAATAATGATGTTGAGCATCTTTTCATATATCTTCTTTGGTGAAGTATCTGTTAAAATATTTCCCCCACTCTTTAAACTGGGTTACCTGTTTTCTTATTGAGTTTAGAGAGCTCTTTATATATTCTGGATAAAAATTCTTTATCAGATATGTCTTTGCAAATATTTTCTCCAGTCTGTGGCTTGTCTTTTCATTCTCTTAACTTTGTCTATCAAAGAACAGAAGTTTTAAATTTGGATGAAGTACATTTTTTTTTTACTTTTTATAGATCATGCTTTTGGTGTCATAACTAAGAAAGCCTTGTCTAACTCAAGTTTGTAAAGATTTTCTCCCATATTATCATCAAGAAGTTTTATAGCTGTAGTGTTATATTTAAATCTATGATCTATTTTGAGTTACCTCTTCTTTAATAAAGTGTGCCTTTGATGAAAATAAGAGAAAGAAGTACTAGGGAGTAAAGAACAAAGGTGATGCCAGTACTAGTCAGCATTGGGAAATGAACCTTGGATATTCCCAGGACTATGCATTTATTCCATTCTATGGACTTGTAATGAATCTGGGCATGCCACATGCTGTAACTAAACAGCCTAATACATTTGGATAGCTAACCTGGGGTCCAGCAATTAATCAGAATGCTCCCAGGAAACATCCTGGGAAATTAAGCTCACATTTCCAATACACTCTTCCAAACCAGCTCTGTAGTGGATTGCTTGCAAAGTTGGCCACCAACAATTCCTCCCATCCTGCACATGTATACCACTCTTCCCATCTTAAGAGGTGGAATTTATCCACTACCACCACCACCCTGAAAGAAGGTGTCCTTTGCAATTTGCTTTGATGAATACAATGTGACAGGAGTGATGTGCCTAGGCCTTAAGTGTCTTGGCAGCTTTGGCTTTCATCCCCTGGGAAGCCATCTGCATGTTAAAAAGTCCACTTACTCTGCTGGGGAGAAAGGCAACTGTGGGGGGGAAGAGAGAGAGATAGAGAACATAGAGAATAGGAGACTGTAAAGAGGTAGAGAGAGAGGCCCAGCCGTCCCAGCCATTCCAGTCATCCCAGATGAAGTGCCAGACATGGGAGGGGAGCCATCTCGGATTTGCCAGCCCCATATGAGCTGGCCCGGCCAACATCACATTAAGCAGAGATGAACCATCCCCACTGAGCCCTGCCCAAACTGAAGAACCATGAACAAATAAATGGTGGTTGCTGTTTTAAGCCACTAAGTTTTAGGATGGTTTCTTACACAGCAATAGCTAACTGAAACACTCCTCAAGCTTCCTCGTAGAAGTCTGCCTTACAGTTCGCTTCCTAACCTAGACCGCTCTATTCAGCAGGCATCAATTCAGCAGTAGAAAGAACTTTGAATCTTGGGTTAAGTTCCAGCTGAGCCATTATTTGTGTGAATGCCCCCAGAAGACTCTAAGATAAGGTGCAGGTGGTTCATTTGGGAGGCATCCCGGGAGGCACAATCACAAGGACAGACTGGGGAAGAGACACAGGGAAGGGAGGAAACTCAATAAATGTACCGGGGGCTGGGCAACCATGGCTCCATCCTACTAGGCACTCTTCCTCCCTCTTTTGCATCCAAACCTCAGCTTTATGTAATTTCTTTCCCCATTGAGGCTACTCCTCCACTTTTAACTTTATTTCATCCAGGAAAAGAAAATAATAGTGGTAAGGTCGGGGGCTGGTAAGAGAGTGACCCCCGCCAGGAATGAGGTCTCAGAGATGTCCTTGCTTCTACAGCTGCTTCACCTGAGAGAATGCTCCATCCTCCATTCAAGCTCTTTTGCACAAGACCCCATAGGGACAACTTTAGGCAGAGTTGATGGTACCCACCGTCCCCAGGCCCTCCGCCTTGAATTAGCAGAGACAATTAAGACAGCATGTGGCTTGTGCCATTTTAATTTTGGTCATATTTTACACAGCTAACAAAAAGAAAGTTAAAAGGATAACTTTTATAAATGAAGGCATTACCCTTGTCCAAGGGAAATTTTTTTTTCCCAGTTTAGTCTCCTTCTATTATTTAATTTTCGGCTCATTGTCTAAAGCTGGAAAAGAGGCAAAACAGGAAAAAGTCAGGCATCTAACTCTGGAGATCAGCGCAAAGCAAAGGCCCTCAAAAAATGCCAACTCCGGTTCCCACCAAGGGCATTCCCGAAGCCCTGGAGGCTGACTGTTGGCCTTCAAGACAGCCAGAACCAAAAAAGGTCTAGCCCTTAAAGTAAAACCAGACAGCGGAACAAAAGCAACAGCGTATATGGTCTTCCAAAGGCTCAACTGTCCTCCACAGAGGTCAACTGAGACACAGTCAAAATCCAAGAAGGCAGGGAGGCTGCAGCGAGGCCTTCAGCAGAAGGTTCCTGATCGAGGCACTGGCTGAGGGTGACTCTGAGGCTGGATTCGAGCTCTCTCTTGCTCCATATTCACACTGGGGGGCCATCACATCACCTCTGTTTCCTGGCAAATGTGGTGCTTCTGCTTCTTTACAATTCTGCTCAGAAGGCGAAACCACATCAAGAAGCTGCCTCACCTCCATTTAAACAAAGACACAGAAAAGATCTGGGCAAGAGAACTCGGGGGATTCCTCTCACCTTCAAGCTCGAGCCTCACCGCCCCTGGGGTTTTCAAACTAAGTGACAGCACAGCATTGACAAACTCTCTGACGGCAAAGAAATGAAAAGCGTTCACCTGCAGGTCCAAGGCTGCGACACCACTGGCCCTGATAGCAAAGGAGAAAGTTCTAGAATGAAAGGGAGGGAGCTGAGCTCTGAGAAGGAACGCACAGCTACCCTGGGCTAAGAGGCTCTGTCTGGGGATAAACCACCTCCTCAGATCTGAAAGCTTCCTGAGACTTGCCATGGACAGAAGGAGGGCCACTCACTGTGGGCAAGGGCACCAGCAAAAGGCTCTTGGACCTGACTGACCTGGAAAGGTGGGTTTGGGATTTGCACGAGGAAATTCTGCAGAAGAGGAGAGAAGAGTATTCTGAAAGGAGACAATGTTTAGAGGAGGAGAGAAATACATCCCAATGGCTGTTCCCTGCTTTCTTCACATTTTAATACACAAAAATATTGCAAAGAACACAACGTTTACAACAGCCAAACGTTGGTAGCTTTCAACTGGAGGAAACTTCTTTTAACCAAGTAGGCACACAACTGCCTAGCAGGCCAGAAGTGGGACAGATGGTGTTACCCAAAGATAAAGTCATCTTCCCAAAGGTCCTGTCCTGAAATCCAAAACACAGTTCCCTTTAAAAACAACAAATAAGAAACACTAGTCTATTAAGATGCTGTGAGAAAATAACTTGGAAATGTCCACACCAGGGGTTCTCACACTCGAGCGGGCATCAGAAGCACCTAGAGAGTTTGTTACAACACGGTTGCTGGCCTACCTTCCCCCAGGCCCAGCTTCTGATTCAACAGCTCTGGGGTGGGGCATGAGAATTTAGGCATCTATTAAGTTTGTAGGTACTGCTGTTGCTGGTGGTCTGAGGACCACACTTTCAGATTCTGTGGTCCTGGTTATTCTCTCCCAGAGGGGAACAATTACGTTAGCATATCGATGACCCTGAGCCATCCTGCAGTAAAGAAACCTACAGAACTTATTTACCATGCATTCTGCTGCCCATAGAACATCTATGAATCTCTCTGGGAAGCAGCGCTTCAAGGAAGCCACTTTGGGAAAATGTTCTACTAGGGATGGTCCTGACCAGCAGAAAGATCACAGGCTCCTGAAGGAACAGCCACCGGCAAAAGACAGATAGCCAAGTCAAGGCCTCAGCAGCGACCGGGGTAAGGGGCAGTGAAGGGCTTCAGGCCACACCATAGAGCAGGACTGTGGCAGGGCAGCAGGTCTGGAGAGCCCCGAGCCTGCGGTCCAGAAACCCATGCAGCATCCAGGAAGTCTCAGGAGGTAGCCAAGGCCAGTCTGCCTACAGCTTTGGATCAGGACCCTAGGCCTTGGCCAAGAATTGGTGAGAATAAACAGGGTCCCAGTTTCTAGAGGCTATCAGGAGGTTACCAAGCCTCAAACAGAGAGAATGAAACACCCAGTTATCTGTCAGATAAATGTGTACAGGGCTAGTTATAGCATGCTGGCCTAGGCATCTTAAAAGACCCCCTGACTAAGGCCAAGATGAGTCCTGAGCTGAGCCTCATGGTGAAGGCGCAGGAGCCCCAAACACCTAGGGATCTTGTTAAAGGGAGGCTCTGATTTCATAGGTCTGATTTCTACATGTCTGTAGAGCTCCCAGGCCAAGCAGGTCTCCATCTATACTCTAAGGAGCAAGGCCCTAATTAAGGGGTTGGCAAACTTTTTCTGTCAAGAGCCAGAGAGTAATACTTTCAGCTTTGCAGACCATATGTTCTCTGTCTCAACTACTCAACTCAGCCACTTATCACCAAGTAGCCACAGACAACACCCAAACAAATGAGTGTGGCTGGGTTCCAGTGGCACTGATATCTAAATTTCAGATAATTGTCACATGCCATGAAGTAGTCTTCTCCTTTAGATTTTTTTCAACCACTTGAAAATTTTAACACCATTCTTAGCTCACTGGTCATACAAAACCAGGAGTTGGGGTACTATGTGGCTTGGCAAGACTTAGTTTGCAGACCCCTGCCACAGATTGCTGCTCGCCCCACCCCAGGTCTGCCAAAGCAAAACACACAGAGGAGGGGGGATCAGGGAAACCTCATCTCACCAGACTCCCTGGGTAATCCTGATGCAGCCTGTCCAAATATTGGGTTGGCTCAAAAGTTCGTTTGGGTTATTCCATACCATCTTATGGAAAAACCCAAACAAACTTTTGGGCCAAGCCAATACCACTGCTGGGCTGGGAACTACTTATTCACTCTAAGCCCTGAAACGGTGGGAGGGCCCCCCTTTTAGTGCTAACAGTTCAGTCTTCCTGACTTGCCCAGTTCGGGGGGGTTTGGGGGGCTTCACGTGAGGGGTGGGGTGTGCTGTCCTGACTTTCCCATTGGTGTCAATCTCACCCATCCTCCAAGGGGCTGCCTCCTCCCTAAGCCCAGCGGCGTTGGCCTCTAGCACAAAGATGTGTAGCCCCTGTGTCTTTAAGGGTTGGTCAGTTGCAGAAATTCTCAATCCCAGGACAGGGTTTTGCTAGAGAGGCAGGGACCGCCCTAATCACACTCGTGTGGCCTTTCTTAAAGAGCTGCAGTTATTTCTAAGCTGCAGCTGAGCTGCTGGGCAAAGGCATGTGAGGACCCTGTTACCCATCACCGAAGATGTGCTTTGCTACTGCTGGCCGCACTCCAGGCAGGAGGACTTCAAAGGAGATGAAGTCGAGGGCCCCCCGAAGAGTTGGGTTTGTTTTTGAGTTAGAAGAGGGAGCAGAAAACGAAAGTCTGTACACGCTTATCTCAGGAATGTCGGGGACTTAGGAAAGGAAGTCTAGAAGATGCCATGATGACGGCAAAGCCAAGGGAAGAAGGGAGAGAGGAGGGGAGGAAGCTATTGGGCGGCCCTTATAAACAGGCCAGCCACTCCGTCTTGGTAAAGGGCTGAACTCACCCAGCGGACCAGTCCTCCTCAAATTTCACTGTGTATAAGAATCATCTGCGGGACCCTGTTGAAATGCATATGCTGATTCACTAGGTCTTGGGTGGGGCCTGAGCTTCTGACTTGCTTGCTTGGCTCCCAGGTGACCCAAGGATTCAAGCTCACGAGGATGCCGCTGACACACAAGCACAGCTTTTTGTTTTGTTTTTCTTTTTAATAGAAGCAAGCTGTCAAAGCACACGGCGCCCATAGCTCTTTCCCACCCGGGGCTGAGCTACTGAAACCCAGGACTGCAGCATAGATGGGTGTCCAGGGAGTTGTCTACACCACAGCACCCACCACCACACCCATCCAAAGAGCAGGCGGGGTCTCACACCGTGCTGCCCTCCACTCTTTAAGTCTTGAGTTCTGGGCCTGCCTCTCTATCCTTTTCCCACTCAGCACAAAGTCTGTCCCCTGACCAAGCCCTGTGCCCACGCATTACACGTGCCTAGACAAGGTGTCTTTTTCTAATCCACCCAAAGGCAACTTATGGACTAGCCGTGCCCTGCAGCCAGCAGTGAGAGGGTGGCAGGCATCCTTAGATGACTCTCGCCAATATTCTGCCACAGCTGGCAGCACAGACACTGCTTTGTCACTCAACCCTTGAGTGGATGCTGTTAATGAACTGAGCTTTCATGACATCACTTAACCAAAAAGACAGATAATCTCAAGAGCTGATAAAAATGTAGAGAAATCAAAACCATCACACACTGCTGGTGGGAATGTAAAAGGGTACAGTCACTTTGGAAAACAGACTGGCCGGTCCTCAAATGGCTAAACATAGAGTTACCATATGACCCAGCCATTCCACTCCTAAGGATCTACCCAAGAGGAATGAAAACATATGTCCACACAGAAACTTGTATATGAATATTCACTGCAGCGTTACTCGAAATAACCCAAAAGTGGAAACAACTCAAACGTCCATCAACTGATGAACAGATAAAATGTGGTCTGTCCATACAATGGAATATAATTCAGCCATAAAAAAGGAGTCAAGTACTGATACCTGCTACAATATGGATCAATCTTAAAAACATTATGCTAAGCAAAAGAAGCCAGACACGAAAGGATACCGTGTGATTCCATTTATATGGAACGTTAAAAATAGGAAAATCTATAGAGACAGAAAGTACTTCAGCAGTTGCCTAGGGCTACGGAGAGGGGGTGGGGAGCGATGGCTAACGGGTGTGGAGTTTCTTTGGCGGGTAATGAAAACGTTCTAAAACTGTGATGGATACACAACTCTGTGAATATACTACAAGTCACTGAAGTGGTTTAAAAGGGGAAATGGTATGGCATGTGAATAATATCACAATAATGCTGTTAAAAACAGCATGACACATCAGCTGGGGTGCTCAAAGCAAGTGGCCTAGAGAGGGATCCTTTGGGACCTCGACAGGAGGGGGCAAGGGGTAGTTCTGGGGCAGCAACTTCTCAGAACCCTGAGGAACACCCAAGCAGCGCCGGGTGTGAGACTCTGAGATTGCAGCCAAGTGTCGGTATGAACAACCACGCGGAAATACACCAGGGCACGGCTCCGTGAGTGCCCGAGGTGCCACTGATCCTTGCCTGCCTATCCCTAGTGCCCAGCCCGGTGCCTGATGTGTAGGGGCCGCTCAAAAACTGAACTCTGTCCCTGCCTGTGGAGGAAAGGGAATCGTGGAGTCGGCGGACTGAGTTCTAAGGCCAGCTCTGCTTCTAACTCCCGGCGTGACCCCAGACAAATCCCTTCCGCTCGCTGAACCTCAGAGACTCACCACTGAGACGTGGGGAGTTCCGTCTCGGGCGCCCTCCCAGGCTGAGATGCCACATGAATTAGGTGGCCCGTGCAGGGGAGCCTGCATGTGGATGAGAAACTCCTGTGGGCATCTAGATAGAGCCCGAGACACCCAATCAGCAGGTCAGTCCCGGCCAGAGGTGTGCCCCCTTGCAGATTTCACCAAGACACACCGAGAGTCCCCCGGGGGCCAGGCTCCCTGCTCGGCCACAAGGACACAGAATGAACAAGACCCCAGTGCCTGCCCACGTGGCTGAGGCCGTCGGGTCCGTGAGTAGCTCCTGGTGAAACAGTATGATCCTCCTCTTTGAAAAGAGGACTTCGAATCGAAGTGGAAACAGGATTTCAACCTCAGATATTTAAAGGAACCGGAGCCTTTGTGTGACAAATGCTGAGTCAGTGGCAACAAGTCTGTCAGAGTTCCTATAGGGAACGGCCACACTGGGGGCAGAGTCTCAGAAGGCGGGGGACGTGGCCAGGCCACCGCTTCCTCACCACTCCACCAGGGGCCTGCCAAAGCTCGGCTCAATTCTCGCTTGCCCCGTGGCCCTCCTTTAACCAGTGTTTGGGAACATTCTTGAATCCCTGGGACTGGTAGGGTCATCAGCTCAGCCAACCACACAGCTAGCGGCAGGCCAGAGGCATTCAGCAGAGGGTCCTGGGCTGCGCTCGGTATGGAAGAGATAGATGCTCATCAGCCATAACTGGGCAGACGCTGCAAAGAGCCAGTGACAACAGGGCAAAGAGCATGGAAGCCATCACACAACAGGTCACTGTAAGAGCAGGGCAGAAGAAACAGGGCAACGATCTTTCAAGGCCAAGGCAGAAAGTTCACCCCCAAATTCTATATTTGGATCTATTACTCATAAAAAAAAAAAGCTTTAAAACCAATATACTCAATTTACAACACCAAACCTCTGGGATAATCCAAGCCACTATGTCCAAACCCATTTATCCTCTCCCTGGAGAACAATGTATAAAGAGGCATGCAGTATGAGCTAAGGATTACGGGGCAGTGAATCACTCAGCTCGGGAATGATGGCTCCACAAGTTTCTGAGGCTAGAGTGTGCCCGTAAGACCCAGGTGCAACCAATTATCATCTGGGCAACTTGGGAGCTTAGCAAAGCTACCAGGGACTTTTCTCTCAAACAAGCTTTATCCTTAAATCTTTGATCTGAAAAATCCTGCCCCCTCCCCCCAAAGTCCCTGGTGTTTCTAAGTCTCCTAGAATATTGTCCTAGGGTGATTTGAAATTCAAGAGCCTCAGCAATTAACTATGCCCCAACTTGTTGCCTGTCCAAATGGATCAGAGTCCTGCAAATTGCCTCTGATACCTCGCATTTCTTTCTGTTTGGGGATTAGCAGCTTGGAAATTCTGGTTAAATCCTGCAGGGATATTGAAATAGAATGTGTTGATTCCCTGTCACAATTACCTCAATCATTCAATCAATCCACAAATATCCACTAAAGATCCTGCCCCAAGTCCCAGACACTGTGCTAAGTGAGGGGTACAAGTTGCCAGCCCAGGCCTGCAGGTAATTACCACCTATGATTATGACTGTTTTGTTTGGTGTCAATTTTTAAATGAGGAGAATGGGAAATTGTACCGCTGGTCATAATTCAGGAGGCCCACCTGATCATTGGTTCAGTTTCCCTACTCTGGCAACTTCATCGTACTTTCTATGTTGACTTTTGTGCCCATTAAGTGCACATTCTCTCATAGAATTCACTAAAGTATCTGGTGAGTAGTGATTTTGAATTGAGATAGGGCCTTCTCCCCAGAAAAAGAACACCCACACAGATTTTTGTTTCCAATTTCAAAATGTTCTTAGAGGGACTTCCCTGGTGGCACAGTGGTTAAGAATCTGCCTGCCAATGCAGGGGACACGGGTTCAAGCCCTGGTCCAGGAAGATCCCACATGCCGCAGAGCAACTAAGCCTGTGTGCCACAACTACTGAGGCTGTGCTCTAGAGCCTGCAAGCCACAACTACTGAGAACGTGTGCCACAACTATTGAAGCCCACGCGCCTAGAGCCCGTGCTCCGAAACAAGAGAAGCCCGTGCACCGCAACGAAGAGTAGCCCCCGCTCGCCGCAACTAGAGAAAGCCTGCGTGCAGCAACGAAGACCCAACGCAGCCAAAAATAATAATAAATGAATAAATAAATTTTAAAAATGTTCTTAGAGAAGGAAGCCCAGAGACACCCTGCATTAACCTTCCTTGGGCCTGTAGCTGTTACTACCACTGGCATCAGCGTCACTCAACATCATTCTGCAATCTCCGGGCCCAGCGTTCCTGCATGGCTCCTCTCTGTGCTTCCCAGGGCTTGTCGACCCATCTGTGTTATAATATTTACCCCCATGGATAACCTGGTGTCTATTTCCCCACAAGACAGAAAGCTATTGACAGAAGGAATTCCCTACCTTTTTCATCCTAGTATCCCGTGCACTCCATCCTTCCATGTCCACTTTAAAAAGAAAGTCTCTGGATAGAGCCAAGGTTCCAGGAGAGAAGGCAGAATTCAAATACCCAAGAGAAAGATCCAGGCTTAAAAGACCCCATAAACAATGGCCAATAAAAGCCGGCAGTCAAGAAATCACACAATCAAGAACTGAGGACTAATACAACATTGTAAATCAACCATACTCAGATAAAAATTTTAAAAAAAAGAACTGAAGGGCTGGCTTGAGAAATTCCCTATGAACTGGAACCCAGGCAAGGCAATTATTCACACTGCTATTTGGAAATGAATCCTTAACCTGGGTATTGATCATAATTTGGCTGCTAGAATTTCAGACTATGTTACAACCTGGCAAAAGTCAACCTTCTTCTCGTGAAACTCAATCTTCACTTTCAATTACCCATTTGAGCTGCATTCTCTGAAAGGGGAATTGATGTAGCACACATACTTGCGTTGACTAAGGAAACCATTCAACCCCTTTGGAAGGGGCTCTAGCAAAGTGGCCAACAAAAATAATAAATGCAAACTCCGGCTTGTGGCTGCAGTGTCTCTCGTCTTACAACCCCCAGCGGAGAAGGTTATTGCTCAAAGGGAGGGTGTTCACAGATTTCAAAGCAAACCTCTACAGCCAGCAAGACATCGTCCCTGTGTATGTAGGGTCATGGTGGCACAAGCCCTGTTTACCTGCACGCGTGTTTCTCTCAGCTCCTCTGGCCAATGGTCTGTCACCCGAATTGCAGGGAACTATTAACTCGATAAGTACAAATATCCACTTGGCTCCAGGGTCTTGGCTAGGCACCGTGGGAAATACAGAGGGGTAAGACAGAGCAGTGCCCTTCCTTCATGAGCTCAGAATCTACAAGTGTAGGGCTTCCCTGGTGGCGCAGTGGTTGAGAGTCCGCCTGCCGATGCAGAGGACACGGGTTCGTGCCCCGGTCTGGGAAGATCCCACATGCCGTGGAGCAGCTGGGCCCATGAGCTATGGCCGCTGAGCCTGCGCGTCCGGAGCCTGTGCTCCGCAACGGGAGAGGCCACAGCAGTGAGAGGCCCACGTACCACAAAAAAAAAAAAAAAAAAAAAAAGAATCTACAAGTGTAAAGGAATGCACAGCTCATTGTATGGCATGTATGATAAATATCATGAAAGATATGAAACACCGTGGGTGTTTAAAGGAAGGCAGAAGCTTCCCAATCAAAGGATCAAGTAAAAGTTTCATCGAACTGGGGGGTGTCGCTGGACGATGGGCAGAATTTAGGCAGAAATGTGGCTGCAGGGAAGCATTCCAGGTGCAGAAAGCAGTAATCACCAAAAAGAGGGAAAATGGGACTCCAGGTCTATAAAAACAGGTAGTCTACTTTAGCCAGATTTTAGGAAGCCAGGAGAGAACGACTGGAAAATTAGGCTGTGGGCAAATTGTATAGTCCCCTGAAAACATCAGAGAACTTCCTAGTTAACTTGAGGACAGGGAGCAGCTGCCCTGTTTTTTTTAAAATAAATTTATTTATTTATTTATTTATTTATTTATTTATTTTTGGCTGTGTTGGGTCTTCGTTGCTGCGCATGGGCTTTCTCTAGTTGCGGCGAGTGGGGGCTACTCTTCGTTGTGGTGTGCGGGCTTCTCACTGCAGTGGCTTCTCTTGTTGCGGAGCATGGGCTCTAGGCGCGTGGGCTTCAGTAGTTGTGGCACGCAGGCTCAGTAGTTGTGGCTCATGGGCTCTAGAGCGCAGGTTCAGTCGTTGTGGTGCACGGGCTTAGTTGCTCCGCAGCATGTGGGATCTTCCCGGACCGGGGCTCAAACCTGTGTCCCCTGCATTGGCAGGCGGATTCTTAACCGCTGCACCACCAGGGAAGTCCTGCTCTATGTTTTTGAGTAGGAGAGCAATGCGATCAAAACAGTACTAAAGTTACCTCAATTTTAAAAATTAGAAATAAAATTAAAATGTTAAAAAAAAAACAGTACTGAAGTAAAGCTGTAATTAAAAGAGCAGTATCTGGCCAGAAAAAGTAGAATGAGTTGTTATAAGAGAGACTAAAAGTGAGAATGTTATAGAAATCACCGAAAAGGGCAATATTTCAATTATGGTGTGAGGAAGGTTTGAAGATGGTGCTTTAGCAATGGTTTCTGGTGTCTCTTTCAGCTCACAAATCTGGGAAATAAGAAACAGTAATAGCAGGATACTGTACTGAAAGTGTTATCATTAAGAAAATGCCAGTTGAAAATGCCCTACTCTCCCCAGCATTCTCTCCTTTTTAATGCAGAGGAATTTTGTCAGCTGATTACATGTTTTAAACCCAAATAGAAATTTCTAGCCTAACCTGCTCCTAATGTGACTTTAACTGTATATCCTGAGCCAGGTGTTCAGTTCCTAATACTTATCTCCAAATGTGGCATTTTAAAAGACTGCTTTGGCTGGTGTGCTCTGGTTTGGCTTTTAGCCAACCCCACTCGGTTTTCCTGGCTGGTGAAACCACACTACTTTACCAGTTTTCTCCAGGCATCAGATTCATGGAGCCTTTCTTAGTGGCCATGGCGTTCATTCTCCATCTTCAGCCTTGCTTGCAGAAGGAGGTGCAGTGAACCTCCAAAATCTCAGATGTAAATGAGGCTTCAAGAATTTAGGGCTGGGCTTCCCTGGTGGCGCAGTGGTTGAGAGTCCACCTGCCGATGCAGGGGACACGGGTTCGTGCCCCGGTCTGGGAAGATCCCACATGCTGCGAAGCGGCTGGGCCCATGAGCCATGGCCGCTGAGCCTGCGCGTCCAGAGCCTGTGCTCCGCAACAGGAGGCCGCAACAGTGAGAGGCCCATGTACCGCAAAAAAAAAAAAAAAAAAAAAAAAAAGAGCTCAGGGCTTCCCTGGTGGTGCAGCGGTTAAGAATCCGCCTGCCAATGCAGGGGACACAGGTTCAAGTCCTGGTCCGGGAAGATCCCACATGCCACGGAGCAACTAAGCCCGTGTGCCACAACTACTGAGCCTGCACTCCACAGCCCGCGAGCCACAACTAGTGAGCCCACATGCCACAAGTACTGAAGCCTGCACACCTAGAGCCCGCGCTCCACAACAAGAGAAGCCAGTGCAATGAGAAGTCCGCGCACCGCAACGAAGAGTAGCCCCCGCTCGCCGCAGCTAGAGAAAGTCCGCGCGCAGCAACGAAGACCCAAGGCAGCCAAAAATAAATAAATAAATAAAAAGAGTTCATTTAAGAACATAATAAAACGGAAACGCAAAGCAAAACCACAATGAGACAGCGCCTCACACCTGTCAGAATGGCTATTATCCGAAAGACAAGAAACAGCAAGTGTTGGCAAGAATGTGGAGAAAAGGGAACCCTTGTGCACTGTCAGTGGGAATGTAAATTGGTGCAGCCACTATGGAAAACAGTATGGAGGTTCCTCAAAAAACTAAAAATACAGCTACCATATGATCCAGCAATCCGTCCTCTAGGTATTTATCCAAAAGAAATGAAAACAGGATCTCAAAGAGGTATCTGCATCCCCACGTTTATTGCAACATTATTCACAAGAGCCCAGTTATGGAAACAGTCTAAGTGTCCATGAACCGAAGAATGGATAAAGAAGATGTGGTATACACATACAATGGAATATTATCCAGCCATAAAAAAAAGAATGGAACGTTGCCATTTGTGACAACATGGATGGACCTAGAGGGCATTATGCTAAGTGAAATAAGTCAGAGAAAGACAAATACCATATGCTCTCACTTAATATATTGTGGAATCTAAAAAATGAAACAAACAAGCAAAACCTAAGCTCGTAGATACAGAGAACAGACTGGTGGTTGCCAGAGGGGAGGGGGAGTGGGGAGTGGGCGAAATGGGTGAAGGAGATCAAAATGTACAAACTTCCAGCTTTAAAATAAATAAGTCATGGGATGTAATGTACAGCATAGTAACTATCGTTAATAATACTGTATTGAGAGATCTTAAAAGTCATCACAAGAAAAAAGAATTTTGTACCTATGTACAGTGATCGATAGTAACTAGACTTATTGTGGTCATCATTGTGCAGTGCGTACAAATATCAAATCACTATGTTGTACACGGGAAACTAATGTGTTATATGTCAATTATACCTCAATAAAAGCAAAAAGAGTACGAATACTATCTTACAGGCATACAAACGCAATCCAACACAGACAACTTTGCTATGAATTTTCCATACATTTCATGTGGGTTTTTATAGACACTGCATCTTTGCTAGGCCGCAAAGAATAAATCGGAGAGCCAGAAAAGCTGCATCAGATTCAAAGATGGAAGAACTCCAGAGACCTTCTAGAAGTGGGAATGGGAATGATTTACTCTCTCTCTCTGACAGATTTGCTATTAAATCTCAGATGTTTATATAAGTGGGGGAGGGGAGATGCCGATGGGGCCCTACATCCCCATCTCCTTCTTTCAGAGATTCCTGATTCCAGGCCTCTTAGCAGAGACACAATGTCCATTTGCTAAGAGACTGCCTCTGAAATGATCTTCAAAATCTCTCTGTCACCCAGCACTTAGGGTGAACTCAGCTGACATGATTCGCCTCGGGACCCACAGGCCTAGAGAGTCTCCCCTCCCCAGCCTTCCGAAACCTCTGGCTTGGACTGAAATACTCTCCGTTGGAATCAACAGCCCCAGCAGCAGAGCACAGTTCCTGAAAGACACCATTGGGATGTGCCAACTTGGGGGCAGCCTGCAGGCTGGCGCCAGAGGGACCTGGGCCAGCCAGGGCCAGTTCCCAAAAGTAGTGAGCGCCCAAGCTGGAAAGCCACGATTCTGTGGGTGGCTGGGTCCTGGCAGCAAGCTACGCTGTATAAGGGTAGAAGCTGAGGGAAGGAGAGCAGAAGGCAGGGTGAGGGAGGGGAGGAAGGTCAAATGGAAAAAGAGAAGAGGCCCCTTGACTGAGAAAGGCTCTGCCAGATAGATGTACAGGCGGCTTAGAGACGCCTCCCAGTTCAGCAGGAAAGGCTGCTTCTAGCTTCTCAACTTCTCCCCCTGCACCCTGTCCAGTACTGGCTTCCCCCTCCCCTCTACCTTCATATTAACCCGACTCCTGCTTGGGGGGTGGGGGCACTAACCTGCCCGGGGAACAGGGGCCTGGCACTTGCCTGGCACAGAGGAAAAAGTCTCCTTTCCACTTTGCCCTGAGTCAGTTCCTACCAAAAAGCTTAACACTTACAACAGTTCAAAACGCAAATGTTCCTGTTTATCACTTTACACGTTTGTTTGATTCATTCATTCATAAGGGGATGTGCAAGGAATTTCCAGCAGCCATCCCTACATCTCCCAAGCATGCTATCTGGGAACCCTCCCCCTCCATCCTTCACCCAGAACTCGGTAGGTTCGTTTCTCAGACCCCAGACTTAAACCGCCCACAGTGTTGAAAGTAAAGCCAGATACTTGTCCGCCACGTCACCCACTTTCCCATTAACACTAAACTAAAATGTGCCCATGGATTTCCTCTCCTTTCCGGGGCAACAGGGGTGCATCCATGTTCCCCAGCTCCCCCGAAGCTCTTTGCTATCTTAAGACTCTCGGATGAGGGAGTCAGCTGGAGCTTTTTAAAGGGCATCTCCAAAGGTTTTGTCCACACCAGAAGAGTCCTAATAAGTACCAGGGTCCCCTTAGATGCTACAGACCACGCCCCCCAGCAACAAGAAGCCACACCCCCTGACTAGCCGAGCCCGCGTGTGTAGTCCTCTTTCCCTGGGGCTAACCAAGCGCCTGCCACATGTCAGCGCTCTCAGCTGGCACCTCTTTCCCGGAGGTGCAGACTTTCTCGGAATCCCCGGCAGGGGGGGTTGGGGGATGCGGGGGGGGTTGGGGGATGCGGGAGAGGCTCCGCCCGGGCCTTCCACGAGAGTCTTTCTACTGTGGCTCGTGCCCTGCGGCCCCAGGGGGTGGCCTGGGGCCTCGAGTGGGAGGGGGTAGGGGCTCCTTCCAGGACGAGCTGCCAGCCACCTGGTCCCTGGCCGCAGGCAACTGTGTGAGAGGCAAAACTCCGGCGCGGTGAGAAAGTAACCCGCGGCCAAACTTCTCCTGGTTGCCTCCAGCGCCAACGGGGGTTTGATTGGTCCCCCTGGAACCCCAGGCGCAGAGGGTCCTCCGGCTCACGGCTCACGGCGCCCGGCGACGGGATGACAGTCGGCTCTCCCCTCCTGGTGCCCGGACGCGAGCCCCGCTCCGCGTACCCCGCTCCCCCGGGCGGCGAAAGACAGTCCGCGCAAACAAAGGGCGCCCCCGCACCACCCTCCGGACCGAGCCGAGGGTCCCGGCGCCCAGCTGGGGAGGCTGGCCCGCCGACCCTACCTGGGAAGGCGCGGCTCGGCGGGACTCGTAGCAGCAGTAGCAGTAGCAGCAGCGGCAGCAGCGGAAGCAGCGCGGGCCGGAGTGCGGGGCTCCCCATGGCGCGCCCGGCGCTGCGCTCGGCTCGGCTGCGCGGCGCGCTTCCCGGGGGCGGGAGGAGACCAACCCGACCGAGGGGCTGCGCGCGGCTCGCGGAGGCCAAGCTGGAAAACTCCTCCTCTCGCCTGTCTCCCTCCCTCCCGCCCACCCGGGGCCTGCCCTCCTTCCTCCGCCTCCCCGGAGCGCTGGCGCGGCTGGGGCTCCGACCCACCCCCCTCCTTTTGTGCCAGCGCTTCTTCTGGAAGCGGGGCTGACACTGCCGCACCCCCTCTGGGGGCCTGAGCGCGCCAGGGGCGTGCCCTAGCAAACCGGATTATCCTGAAATATCTTTTTGTTCCCCAATTGCGCGCCCTTTCACCACGAATACACACACTGGTGGCCCAAACACCTCCCAGATCCGGGGCCCCTACCACAATGTCATCTGTGCAGAAAGCTGTGTGAGTCGCACGGAAAGAGAAGGGATAACCGAGGGGGGTCCAAGAATGGCCCACCGCGGCAGGTTATTATCGCCAAGTTCGCGGGTTTGACCCTTCGGACCACGCCCCAAGTTCGGCGTCATTATGCCCATCCTATCCAAGAAGGAACGACGCTTAGAAACTTGCCCAGGTTCATGGTTACGGGCAGAGCGGGGATTTGAACTTAGGTGTGTGGTTCTGCCGGCGCCAACGTCCTTGCTACGGCTTTTTGGTTTCTCTTTTGCAAGGGAATGAATCAAGAGTTCGTGCCGGCTGCACTGCAGTTTGGGATGGGGCTTGAGGTACTCTTTCTAGGGTCGGCTGATGGGCGAGCACAAGGCCCAGAAAGTTCCCCGTCTCACCCACAGCCTCGGGAATCCAGCTGTTGTAGTTTACTGCAACCAGATTTCCCCATTTCCTGGATTGTTCGCAATCACCCCTAGGACACCACGATCAGCCTGGAGCCTCCACCCTGTGGCCTGGCGTCAGGATAGGGTTACTAGGTGCCTGCAGGACGGATCAGGTTTCTTCTTCGAGGCTTTCTCAATTTTTTTTCTTTTTTGGTAAACCCCTAAGGCAGGACCTCGCCCCTTTCCTGACCGAATGAGATCTTAGCTAAGGCAGATTCCAACTAGGGCTGCTGCATTTGGTCGTGTAGTATGGGCACTGCACGAAGGCCCCGGAGGAAGGGGCAAGTGGGTGCCAAAATCCAGCTGCCTCTGGGGTCACAAGAAGCCTGTGCCTTGGCAGAGGCCATGTTCATTGTGGAAGGGCAGCTTTCTCCTCGCCTCAGCAGTCTGGTCTGTTAGCTAGGCTAAGGGCCCTGGGAACATCCAACCACAGGTTTTCGATTTTTAAAAAAAATCTAGATGGTGTGCTCTTTTCCCAATTCTCACAAAAACCTCTGCCTTGAGCTTCCATCTTATCCTCTCCAGTGCTTGGGGAGCTTCTCTCCATCTCCTGCGGATTACTGCTACCTCTTCAAGGATCCAACAACCCCTCAATAACCCTCTAATCACAGGACAATGAAGGAGGTCAGGCTCTTCTGTAGCCTCCATCACACCAGACTCTCCAGGGAGTGGTTCTCAATCCTGTGCACACACAAGAGTAACCTGGGGGAGCCTTAGAGAAATACCCTATCTGGACTCGACCCCAGACCAATAAAACCAGAATCTTTAGGGATGTGGCCTGGCATTTGAACAGATGGATAGTTTTGTGCCCCCATGCTCAGTGGTGCAGGTTTTAAAACGGGATAAATTCTAGGCCAGTGTTTCTCAACCCAGGCACTGTTGACATTTGGGGCTGGATTCTTGGTTGGGGAGGGTGGCTGCTCTGTGCGCTGAAGGATGTTTAGCTGCATTCCTGGCCTCTATGCCCCAGAGAGCAAGTAGCAAGCCCTCGTTTTTCTCAGTTGTAACAACCAAAACATGTCTCCAGAATGTCCTCTGGCAGAAAAATTGGCCCCAGTCGAGAACCACTGCTGTAGGCCCATGAGTAAAAGTTAATGGGCACCCCAAATTCTAGGTCCAGGTTAGTCTGTCCAGTGGCCTTCCTTTCCTATATCACCTCTGAAGCAAGCTTTGCTCACAAAACGCAGCACACATTCTATTATTGGGCTGACAAGGAACACCTGGCTTTCTCCTATCCCCTGAACCTGGCTGAATTACAAGCAACACCACATTCGATGTTAGGAGTTGCTTTCTTTGCTACTTTAGAGCAAATTCCAATCAGGTTTATAATAATAATTATAATAATAGTTATAATAACTATTATTTTTATTTATTATAATAATTATTATTACCAGGCCTCTCTGGTAGAAGGGATGAGGGCAGAGGGAAGCTTAGGAGAAGAGATTATCCATCCATCCCACAATATCTTGGTAGACAATAGGATGGTTAAGTAGATTCGTAATCTATCAAACAACTGAACCCAGAAGATGGGGTAATGAGTGGATGGAAACACGAAGAGAAGCCACTCAGGGAGGGCCACAGAGCTCTGATCTCTTCCTGTCCTGCTGGTCCTAACTACTAATGAATTGGGAAAGGATGCTGTTGGCATGAGACACAAAGATAGGCAAGAAATACGTTCCAAGCATCTCTATGGGCAGGAATGCTGTATTGACTCTGAACACTAAAAGGTAAAAAGGATAAATATGATGCCCTACATTAGATCTCAAAATCCGACCACACAGATGCAGAGTACGGGAAACGTGGCTTCTCAGTAGTACCTACCATACTTAGTTGCCTACAGGCTACGACAGACTTCCCAGGCACCTCAGGGTGCTGCTGACAGTGCCTGTTTTGTCCTCTGAAGCATTCCAAGCGCTGGGCAAAGCGCCGAAGGTGAGGAGAAGAGAACACAGCCCTCAAGGTCTGGCGGAGGGGTGTGGGGGCATGTGTCTTTCCACCGTGTACAGTGTGGAGGAGGCTGGATTAAACAGCACAGCCTTTGCCCCTGACTCAGAGCAGAATGACCCACAGTGGAGAAGGAAGGAAAAGGAGTCCCAGGATTCCCCGCCCCTCCACTTTCTTCCTTGAACTTGTAGACTCCGAGATGCCATTGAAGGAGAACCTGGCAGCCCCCTACCTACTGCAGGCGAGAGATTTCCTGAGCACGTCAGTCAAGGCCCTTCCCTCCATGTGCCTCTACCATCTTCCCACACTTCTTCATCCCCCCACCCTCGCAAACCAGTTCTTCTCTTCCCACATCCTTCCAGAGTTAAGGACCTGAAGTTTAAGGGGAACATTGGTGGCTCACTGTACCTTGGGAAATGGTTGGCAGTAGAATAAAAGTTGAGGAGACACTCAGGAGTGATGTGACCTAAGACAGTGCTTCTCAAACTATCTGTGACGAAGGACTGTTTTTCAAAATTTCCCAGTCCGAGCCTGGGATTAGCAGATGCAAACTACTATATATAGGATGGATAAACAACAAGGTCCTACTGTATAGCACAGGGAAGTATATTCAATACCCTGTGATAAACCATAATGGAAAAGAATATGAAAAAGAATGTATATATATATGTATAACTGAATCACTGCTGTACAGCTGAAATTAACACAACGTTGTAAATCAGCTATACTTCAATAAAATAAAAATATTTTTTAAATTCCCAATCCATTTTTGATCAAGGCTTTTCTAAAATCAATAAACTTGACTCACTAGAAAAATAAAATGGGAACAAGTCAGAGAGGAGCACAGGTCTAGGGACTACACTTTGAGTAGCACAGTTATAGTGGATTTAGTCTTTTTCATCCTGTACTTATACAAACTACAGGCCACACTAAACTCTCCAGGTTTCCGAGAACTCAAGACTCAAAGGACAAGGAGATCTGACCTCAGTCTATTGGAATCATGCTAAATGAATGCCAGAAGGGTAGGGTGAATTGGGCTGGTACTTTTGCTCTGGAATCTGTTAAAAATCTAGATCCGAGAGGGTTAAGGTAAGAGTGCTCAATGTCAAGATAAAAAAAAGCTAATGGCAGTCCAAGAATAGTATCTGTTTACAATCCCCTGGCTTAAAGAGATTTCTTCCCTTTCTAGAATAAATATTCAGAATGAAACAACACAAGCTCTAAGGGATGAAAAAATTCTGCAGCAATTAGTGGGAAGCAGCCGCATAGCACAGGGAGATCAGCTCGGTGCTTTGTGACCGCCTGGAGGGGTGGGATAGGGAGGGTGGGAGGGAGACGCAAGAGGGAGGAGATATGGAAACATATGTATATGTATAACTGATTCATTTTGTTATAAAGCAGAAACTAACACACCATTGTTAAGCAATTATACTCCAATAAAGATGTAAAAAAAAAATTCTGCAGCATTAAGGGAAAGGGAATGCTTTGACTCTAAAGATTCAAAGGAAAAACACCTTGTTTGTGAAAATAATCAGCTACAGAAAAGGGAAAGCAGTTTTAGAAAATATCTCTTTGGTGTATTCAGTAAAAGATTCAAGAAGAATGCTTTCATAAAGTAGCAATAGGGGGTCATACAGAGAATTGAGAAATGTAAGAATGCAGAGATTCAAAAATGAAATTAATGCCTTTGAGTTTCAGTGGCCAGGCTTGGAAGTTATCATTCCTGTCCTGACAACAAGATAAAGCTGGGCAAACAGAAAAATCCATGACTTTTCTCAGACTCAACAAAGAACTGAGTTTTCAGGGCAAATCACCACCCATCACTATCTGGAAAGACAGGCATATCCAGACAGTCACAGCTGAGATCTGCTTACCTGGAGCAGAAGACGTGCGGGAGCCATACACTGGTAGGAACACTGAAATGGCAATTTAGAAAGATTGCTGAGGGCTGAGTGCGGACTAATAGGGAGAGTGAGAAACTCCTGGGGGTTGCAGTCGTAGCAGAGACTCCCACGCTGCTGTAGGCTTTAACTCCAAGAACCCTACCAGGTTTTCATGGTGAAGGTCCAAGAAAGCCCCCTCCTGCTCTGGCAGGGAGAGGGGAAGAGTAATCCTCCTGAAATATGCTCGGAGACTTCTCCAGAGAAAAGGGCTACTCGACTTTACCAGAGCGTTATCTCACCTCTGAGAAGGGCTTGGTGATGAATTTCCAGAAAAACATCATTTGAAGAACTGCTCATATGGTTTTGGAAGGATCTGCCGACCACAGATACTCCAAATCTCGGTCATAGGTGTGGTTCCATCAATCAGGCTGAGTCAGTAGAACTTGAGCCCCAGGCCACTGTAATTAGAGAGGTAAGTACAGGTCTCAGGCTGGCCAATCAGAGGCTCGCTCAGAGACTTTTTTTTTTTTTTTAAATACAGCAGTTTCGCTCAGAGACTTTTAAAACAAAGGCCGGTTGAAAGAATTCCTCTTATTTTCCTCTTTGGTTAGACATTGTATGAATGTGACCTAAGAAATGCTAGTTTTGAGTGGGGCTCAGAACAAGAGAAGACCCTGTCATACGTCTGGGCCACTTTGTAAGCTGCCCTGTCACTTGGGCCATGTGACCCAGGAGATCTACTGGTGTTCCATATGTCAGTGGCCAATAGAGATGCAGTTTGAAGTCTTTGGCAAGCCCCTCTAGGTGAAGCAAGATCCGACCCTTAAAACTTTGCAGCAGGGGCTTCCCTGGTGGCGCAGTGGTTGAGAGTCCGCCTGCCGATGCAGGGGACACGGGTTCGTGCCCCGGTCCGGGAAGATCCCACATGCCGCGGAGCGGCTGGGCCCGTGAGCCATGGCCGCTGAGCCTGCGCGTCCGGAGCCTGTGCTCCACAACGGGAGAGGCCACAGCAGTGAGAGGCCCGCGTACCGCAAAAAAAAAAAAAAAAAAAAAAAAAAAAAACTTTGCAGCAAATCCCTGCCACCCTTGGTGGATAACTACGACCCTTTTCAGAATCAACTTTTGGCTTCTGGTTACTGGGCCTTCATAGAGATGAAATGCTTAACCGTGGACGACCAAGTTACCATGTAGCCTGAGCCACTCACCTTGAACTAGTGTTGTCCAACTAGCCAAGCCATACAGTTGGGTATTCGTAGCAGCACTCCACCATCAAATGGAAGTGATACATATGTAATCAGGCTCGTGCAGGCCTGGAAGGCATAAGTTGCATTAGGAAGTGGCCCATATACTTATGGCCCCTACTTCTGCTACATTACCTTCTGTGTTCCAGCCCCCATCTCTGGCCTGATGGAGCGTTCCCAATGGCCAGTTGACCGAGGAAGAAAAACCTCAGATAGTTCTGCCTGGCATGTAGGTACTGCCTTAAAGTGGAGAGTGGCAGCACTACCGCCCTACTCTCTCACAGCCCTGAAGAACAGCAGTGAGGGGCAATCCTCCCAGTAGGCAGGATCGTGAGTAGTCTACCTGGTTACTTGAACAGACATATTGGATGTGGATTTTCCTTCTCTGTCCACATGCTTCTGCCCAAATTCTCATCCGTGGTCTTATGGAATACCTTACTCACCATCATGGTATTTCACACAGCACTGCTTCCAATCAAGGAACTCACTTCACAGCAAATGAAGTGAGGCAATGGGCCCAGACTCATGGAATTCACTGGTCTTACCACGTTCCCTATCATCCTGAAGCAGCTTGATTGAAGTGGAGAGGCATTTTGAAGACAGAGTTAACGCACAGCTAAGTGGCAACACCTTGCAGGGCTGGGCAAGGTCGTCCTGGATGCTGTATGTGCTTTGAGTTGCCATCCAATACATGATGCTGTTGATCCCATAGCCAATATTCATTGATCCCTGAGCACAGCCGTGGAAATGGGAGCGGCACCGTTCGCTATTAACTCTAGTGATTTATTAGCAAAATGTTATTTCCCAGGCTCTGCTGGTCTAGAGGTCTGAGTTCCAAAGAGAGGAATGCTTCCACCAAGGCACCCAACAATGATTCTACTGAAATGGGAGTTAGGATTGCTGCCCAGACACTCTGGGTGCCTTGTGCCACTGAATGAACAGGCAGAGAAGGGGTTACTGTCTGACTAGGGTGATGAATCCTGAGAGGTGATTATCAGGAAGAAATTGTGTTGCTACTGCCACACAATGGGTACCCCCATTTCCTGCTTTTCTGGAAAGCAGGAAATCCTTAAGAGTCCCTATTTATACTCCCATGTCCTATGATAAACGTCAACAGAAAATTACAACAACCCAATTCAGGCAGGGCTGCTAATATCACAGAACCCTCAAGAATGATAGTTTGCAACACTTCACCAAACAAAGAACCACGACCAGCAGCTGAGGTGCTTGTTGACATCAAAAACGAATACAAAATGGGAGACTATGGGAAGGATAGTTATAAATATCAGCTGTGACCATTTGACCCTCGCAGAGACAGACTGCAATAGTTATATTTCTTCCTAATTTTAATACAGATATGTTTGTATATATATATATTAACTAGATATTTTTGTTTTTTCTTTTCTCATCTCCTTATCATCTAATGTGACATATTAATAATATATTAATAATATTTTATATCTCAAAGATATCAAAGGAAAAGAATGAACATCACCCAAGGACAAAAAAAGGACCTTTGTATTCTCTTCTGGGGAAAGGGTTAGCATTTTTTGGTTGTATGTGGAATAGTTGTATAATGCTAGGCAGAAGGAGGGCTTTGGCATTGTCTTGATTCAGATATTAAGTATACTTTAAGGAGATGTGTATGGACGCCAAGTTGACTACGGGTGGATTTTAATGGCTTTGTGATACGTCAGCGTGGCTAGGCTGAGCTACATTTCCCAGAATTCACTCTCTTGTTTCCAGTTAGGGGAGATTCTCGGGAGATTTGGAGGCTGGAAGAGAAGCAGTGGCCATTTTGTAGCTCACACATGTTGCCAGTTTGCTGACTTACCTCGTTGGTGTGAAGCAGCAGCTGGGCTTGCAACTGCTTTACCCTCCCCTGATCCTCCTTCGGCTTCTTCAACTCCGAGGCCAGGTGTATGCGTTTTGCTGTGTGATGAAGAGCCCCCGCTGGAGATCCTCACGGCCAAGGTCAGAGGCAATAAGAACATGAGTTCCAGTTCTTCCTCATGGGGCTCTAGCTTGTGCTTGTTGGTTCTAACCTACCTTTGCTCTCCCCCCCTCCACATTACATCCTCCTTCCCTACTGCCTGCTCCATGAACTTCAAGCTCCAGCATTAGACTCAGAGACAACAGCCATAGAGAGACTGCTTAGTAAGCGCCCACAACTGCAGAAGAGCGATTCCCTGTAACAAATTCATATTGGACTTACGCAATTTATATCTGCTTCTCTGGTTGAACTCAGGCTGATACAGGTGAGGAGTGAGTGCGGGGTGAAAATAAGTTTAATTTAGAACATGTGAAGATTGCAGCATGGGGCGAACCAACAATGTGGGGACTGTCTAGTGCTAAGATAATTTGAAATTCAGTAGGAGAGAGGAGGAGAGGGGTATAGATTTGAAATGCCTGCATGGAGGTGAGAGCGGAAGTCACTGCTGTGGATGAGATCCTTGAGGACACTGGAGAAAAAGGAAGAAAAGGAAAAAGAGGCTTGGAGAATACAAGTCAAACAGGGAAGAGTGAAGGAAGCCATAACATCAGCTTCCAGATCTTGACAAGGGACATCTGAGTCCCAAGGGGGGAAAGGCCTTTTTTTGCCAGAAAAAACTTGTAGAAATTATGTACAAGGGAACATGACCCAGTTCTGGGGGCTGACAGAAAATGGAACCCAGTGAGGAAACGTCAGTTAGATCCTGTAGTTAAATCTCAATCCTGTTAGGACTGAGTCTCATAACTTCAAAGCCCTCACCTTGGGTCATAACTCGGTTTGTGGCAGCCTAAGAGAGGGGGAGAGGAGGGGGCCAGAGCACTTCTGAAGCAGGAATACTTTAATGTGGCAACAGGAAACAATTGATTGGTATTCCAGAGACTATGCATTTGAAAAGGAGTGTAACTTGTGTGAGACTGGGATGTTTTTGCCAAAAGAGTATCCTCAGATATGTACCTGCATCCAACTGTGATGATATTGATTGCCCAAAAAAGACCCCAGTCCTTGGCCCAGTGGGGTCTGCTCAAGGCCCTGTGGAGATAGTTCGGGCCCTTTCACCCTTTATTCCGAACAAGATTCTAGGGCTGCCAACTTTGAAGATTGTGCAACTGACCCCCTTCAGAAGGTTGCATCCATCGAACCGTCTCCCCACTCTCCCCTTAATCCTTGCTGATTCTGTTGATGTTGGCACATCCCCGGGGCCTCTGCCTTTTAGAATGCTGATTCATCCAGAAAGCATCTGCTGGAGGTAACAGCCTTGTCACATGTTTCAAGTCACGGAAGGATGTCTTGGAGGGGAGGAAAAGCTTTCATTTACTCTCTTGTAATCAACCCAGACGTCAGCATCACAGCAAGGATTGGGGCTGGAAAATTAGTCCCTGAGGCTAAAGAAGGGCTTCCAGCTGCAAGAGGAACAGCTAACATACATCCCCTGTATGTGTGTGCACAGTGTAGGCTGCCTCTCCCTTTGGCTGTACCCATGCCCTTTTTCCTGTTCCTAAAGACCTTTCTTGGATCTCGAGAGTTTCTGGCTCATTGTGAGGCCTTCAGGGAGGCTAG
Source organism: Hyperoodon ampullatus (assembly GCF_949752795.1). Taxonomy (NCBI): domain Eukaryota; kingdom Metazoa; phylum Chordata; class Mammalia; order Artiodactyla; family Ziphiidae; genus Hyperoodon; species Hyperoodon ampullatus. Next base: position 35,376,768 of record NC_136913.1, read on the forward strand.
AGCACATGCAGAATCCCTGCTGTTGGCCAGAGGTATGAGGGCTCCAGCCAAGTACAAAAACAAGTCAAGTTTAGAAACAATGAGTTAATAGTCCTTCGTGGGTTGCATCGTGCTATTAGTGATAACTAATCAAAGGCTTCATTTAGTCAAATCCTGCTGGACTTTTTTGTTCCATCTGCCTTTCAAGGATCAGCCTTTCTCTGACCCTGGTAAATAGCCAAAGAAAAGTTGACGCAAGGAAAAGTTGCAAGACTTGCACAAAGGTCCACAAGAGTTTAACACACCCAAACCAAATAAAGATTCTGAGCTATCAGCATTGGGATTCTACAGTAATATTTTTCAAGTGGCTGCTTGAAGCTTTCCCGCATTGCTCTGGTCCTTCTCTCCCTCTGCCAGAGTGGATCCAATTTCTGTTTGTCTGGAACATATAAGATATAGGTACTTTCCCCACTTGCCTCATGCTCCGTTCTTTTTAAAAGGAGGATGTATAATCTGGTACAATGAAACCCAATGTTGGTATATCTTATTCTCAAAGGGATGCTATTGCATGATGGTTATATTATATAACTATATTATATAGTTTCCTCCAACTCTTTCTTTCCCCATTCAAAAAAGTTGCCTGAACTCTCTGCTTCCATCAACCTACTCCAATCTGGGTCTGCACAATTGGTCTTCTGAAATAACTCTTGCTGTCATGACCTGCATGTTGTTTGCATCAATGGACATGTTTTAGTCCTCATTTCTATACACTTCTCAGAAGCATTCAATACTAATGGCCACTTATCGCTTCAATAACTTGAACAATCTTTAGCTTCCAGGATACCATGCTATCATACCTCCAACATCTCTGGATGCTTCTTAGTGTTTCTGGCCACCCACCAGTCTCGGGGCAACCATTAAATGTTGAATTCCATGGAATCTCTATACTCTATCCCTAGGTGATCTCATCCACACTCAGAGCTTTAATTACCAGCTAAATATTAAGAACTCACAAATATGTACCTTTAGACTCTCCTATGGGTGCCTGACCTTACTATATAACGTCTTTTGATTGTTCAAATGTACCTCCAACTCCAGACATACTGAATAGATTCAGAACCTGTAACCTGCAAATCTCCTTGTCCTCCAGCATTCTCTGTGTCCGTGACTGGCACCACTATTCATCCTTGACTCCTTCCTTCCCCTCTAGCCAACCCATCCCTAAGTCCTGTATTTTCTTCCTTATGGTGCTTGAATCCAGCCATGTTGCTCTGTCTTCATTGCCACCCACTTGGCCCATGCTCCATCCCATCACTTCTCAATTGGACCCCTATCAATGACTTCCTAAGTGGTCCCTTGCATCCACTCCTGTATCTCCTGCAACCTCAATATCCTCTCCATTTGCTGCAGTCAGACCAAACCATCACTCACAGGCTTAAAACCCTTTGCTGGATCACCAGTACATGTACACGAGAGAGCAAGATTCTGAGCATAACATACAAAGCTCTGTTTCATCTGGACCCTGTCTATGCTCATCCAGCCTCAACTCTCAAGACCCTTACCTCACTCTTAGTACTGCCGTCACCCTGATTTTCTTTCAGTCTGTGCTCTATTCCTTTCTGTCTCAGGGTCTTTGCACATACTCTTTCTTCTGCTTACTTTTTCTACTGCTTATTCTAGGTAACATCTCCTTATTTTCAGATCTTATCTTAAACAACACTTCAGGGAAGCTTTCCCAGACTCCCTAATAGATAAATTTAAGTCTTACGAGCTGTGTATTTTCCAAGATGGCTGCTCTTGGAAGTCGGCAGCCATGCTGTACAAAAGCCACATGGAGGGGTCTTGTGTACATGAACCACCTCAGAGCCCAGCTGAGATCCCAGTCAAGAGCGAGTATCAACTGTCAGACATGGGAGTGAGGAAGCCTTAAAGATGACTCCAACCCAAGTCACTGTACCACTGCAATTGCATGAGAGACCCTGGCTGAGAACTGCCCACTGAACCCAGTTAACCCCTAGAACTGTGAGATAAATAATATCTCATTGTTTTAAGCCACTAAATTTTGAGCTGATTCATTACACAGCAATAGATAACTAAAACATGTGCTTCTTCAAGAAAACAAACAACCCAATCAAAAAACGGGCAGAACAAGTCAGTGCAGAGAGCAGAGGGGAGAGTAGAGAGAGATGAAGCTGGAGTGGTCATTTTGGACTAGACCAGGGGTCAGCAAACTATAGCCCACCAGCCAAATCCACCCTGTTTTTGTAAATAAAGTTTTATTGGAACATAAAAAAAATGGGCAGAAGATCTAAATAGACATTTCTCCAAAGACATATAGATGGCCAAAAAGCACATGAAAAGATGCTCAACATCACTAATTATCAGAGAAATGCAAATCACAATGAGATATCATGTCACACCAGTCAGAATGGCCATCATCAAAAAGTCTGCAAACAATAAATGCTGGAGAGGGTGCAGAGAAAAGGGAACCCTCCTATACTGTTGGTGGGAACGTAAATTGGTACAACCACTATGGAGAACAGTATGAAGGTTCTTTAAAAAACTAAAAACAGAGCTACCATACGACCCAGCAATCCTACTCCTGGGCAAATATCTGGAGAAAACTATAATTCGAACAGATACATGCACCCCAATGTTCACTGCAGCACTATTTACAATAGCCAAGACATGGAAGCAACCTAAATGTCCATCGACTAAAGAATGGATAAAGAAGATGTGGTACATATATACAATGGAATATTACTCAGCCATAAAAAAGAATGAAATAATGCCATCTGCAGAAACATGGATGGACCTAGAGTTTATCATACTAAGTGAAGTTAAGTCAGCAATATCATATATCACTCATATGTGGAATTTAATTTAAAAAAATGAAATGATATAAATGAACTTATTTACAAAACAGAAACAGACTTATAGATATAGAAAGCAAACTTATGGTTACCAAAGGGGAAAGGTGGGGGTCGGAGGTGATAAATCAGGAGCTTGGGATTAACATATACACACTACTATATATAAGATAGATAACCAACAAGGACCTACTGTACAGTACAGAGAACTCTACTCAATATTCTGATAAAGTATATGAGAGAATATGAAAAAAGAATGAATATATGTATAACTGAATCACTTTGCTGTACACCTGAAACTAACACATTGTAAATCAAATATACCCCAATAAAATTTTTTAAAATTAAAAAATTAAAAAATAAGACGTGATTCATAGCATATACCTATTTGTGTACCTATTTGTGTCAACTGTTTGAATTCATCATAGTATTTATTTGTATAAATCACTCAACTAATATCTGTATTCCCTGACAGACTATGACTTCTTTAACACAAGTTGGGACAGTGTCTGATTTCATCGTTGTATTTGTAGCACTAACAAATAGCACATAGTAGGTACTAAAAAACACTTTTAAATTAATAAATGAATGACTTCCTATTGTTTGTACAAGGTTTAATAACTTTCCCACATGAGAGCTTAAATGAACAATTCAATACATCTAATTGTGTAATCTCTTAATGCTTATTTGAGGTGACATTTCTCACTATAGAATTAATTGCTCAAAGTATGATGAATGACGATTCAACACCCATTCATCAAATATTTGACTATGTGCAAAGGCACTTTAGAAATACCAAGAGTTACACCACGGGGTTTCTGCACTGCAGTTGCTCATACAGGAAATGCTTCAAGAATTTACCAGAGACTATTGGCATTCAAGGATTCCACATTCTTTGTGTTTATTTTTGTGAGAAATTACTGAGGCATTTATTTGAATCTCAAAAGTTCTGAGGCTCTGCTGGTAAGTAATGGGTCTTGACTCTCCAGCATCAAGATCTTGATAGAATTTTGTTTTCTATCTGGTAATGTTCTTGAAGTGATTGAACCTCTGTGTCTCTGTGGCAGTAAATTAGTGTGTGGTCACATCTAGGAATCACTCGACTCTACTGAAATGTGATCACAAAAAAAGCTAGGAATGCATATAGAAATATGTGTATTTGACATTTTAGTGGTTTAGAAAGCCTTTGTGAATTCTGAGTGTCTGCTGAGTGACCCTATGGGTGGTGTGGTCAATGAGAGGTCACAGTAGACTGGAGGGGTCAGGAAAGCCATTATAGAGGTGAGGCTTAAGGTAGATTTTGAAGAAGAGAGATCAATGTAACCAGACACACAGAAGTGGGCCTGTGCATTGCAACAAGCCAGGAGCAGAATGGTCATTTAGGACAGGGGTCCCCAACCCCCAGGCCGTGGACTGGTAGCGGTCCATGGCCTGTTAGGAACTGGGCTGCACAGTAGGAGGTGAGCAGCGGGCAAGTGAGCGAAGCTTCATCTGTATTTACAGCCGCTCCCCATGGCTCGCATTACCACCTGAGCTCCGCCTCCTGTCAGATCAGTGGCGGCATTAGATTCTCATAGGAGCGCAAACCCTACTGGGAATTGTGCACGCAAGGGATCTAGGTTGCATGTTCCTTATGAGAATCTGATGCCTGATGATCTGAGGTGGAGCTGAGGTGGTGATGCTAGTGCTGGGGAGCAGCTGCAAACACAGATTATCATTAGCAGAGAGGTTTGACTGCACAGAGATCATAATATATCAATTGCTTGCAGACTCATATCAAAACCCTATCAGTGAGTGGCAAGTAAAAACAAGCTCAGGGCTCCCACTGATTCTGCATTATGGTGAGTTGTATAATTATTTCAGTATATATTACAATGTAATAATAATAGAAATAAAGTGCACAATGAGTGTAATGCACCTGAATCATCCCCAAACCATCCCCCCCACCACTGGTCTGTGGAAAAATTGTCTTCCACGAAACTGGTCTCTGGTGCCACAAAGGTTGGGGACGGCTGATGTAGGGGGACAGTGGGAGAGGCAGCTGGAAAGGAAAACTGAAGCCAAGTTATGCAGGTTCTTGAAGGGCAGCTAAAAGCTACGCACTTGATTCTAGAACCTACAGGTGAGTGATTCTCAAGGACTATGCAATATGGCCTCTTAGGGTTGTCAAAAACACCTGCTTCTGGAGAGCCTGATTTGCACCACCCTGCCAGGGTTGCCCTTCTTTTCCTTTCCTTCTTTTCCAGAATCCCTTCTGTAGTGAAACAGTAAGTAACAAGCCCCTGTGGCTGATGGGCATGTGTTGTTTCTCTGGGTAGGTTGAAGCAAGAACAAATAAAATGAAAAGATGGAAAGTATCTATAATATGATCTGTAGATACACATTTAGGGCTTTTTAAAACCATGAAAGTGATAGAAATAAAGCAGTCTCTGAGGAAGAGGACTATGGCAGAGGGCACCATGAGTAAGAAGGAAAATCTAGAGGCAGAAGTTGATGCCTCAGACACTGTTGGATGCCAACCCAACATCCATCCTTTGCATCTTCACTGCTGGTAGAGCCCCAGCTTTGTTCATTTCTCATTCACGCTCCACAAGAATTAGGGGAGTTTGATCCCTTCCCCTGCTCGAGAGGCAAATCCTATTTGGTTTAAGCCAATCATGACAGTCCTGTTCTCCCTACCAGAAATCTGTTTAAGGGAGTGCATAAGACACAGCAGCACATTGAGATTTGAGGGGATACCTGAGAAAGATTTATTCACTTCTTGTTGCAGATCAAATCCCTAAAAAGCAGACTTTGAGATGGCAATGAACATACAGAAGGGTCATGAAGTATACCTGGGATCAACACCTGTGAGATGAAAGAGAAGGCAGCAAGATGTGGCAGAGGGAGAAGTTGGGCTATGATGTAGCTGCAGTGAAGGTCTCAGTCAACCCAACAAGGAACTTTGAAGATGGTCTTGCAGAGTTGTTCTGAGTCGGATTGAGGAGGCTGGGCCCTTATATGTTTGTGACAAACAGTCATTGGATATGGGCTGCTCCCAGGAAGGGAACATGAACTTGGGAAGACAGTTATAGTCAGCAAAGAGCATTTCCAAATGGGCTGACAGCTGCAGGTTCTCTGAAGGAAACACCCTCAGCAGCTGGGAAAATAAGTCCCTTTAAGCCTGAAGAGGGGGACTTCCCTGGCGATCCAGTGGTTAAGACTCTGTGCTTCCACTGCAGGGGGCATGGGTTCGATCCCTGCTCGGGGAACTAAGATCCCACGGGTAGCGTGGTGCAGCCAAAAAAAAAAAAAAAAAAAGCCTTAAGAGGGATATAGGCAGTACATCACAGCATCCACTCTACTCCTAAAACAATTATACAGACAAAAGAAGTCCCTCTTTTCCACTGATGTTGTTATGTATGGATGTGATGCCTCAAATGCATCACCCATTTCACAACCAGCTTGAGACTGGAGCAAACACACACGGAGAAGAGGGAAATGAAGAAAACTACAAGAGAAACAGGACCAGAGCCCAGACCTCCGGTACCTGTAGCCTACCTGGATTTCTGGACTGCTTGATATCAGTGGTAAGACATGTCCTTACTGTTTGTAACAGCTGAGTTAGGGTTTTCTCTTACTTGCATCCCAAGCAGCCTAGCCAAGGAGTGGTAGTTCAGGCAACAGATAATAAGGTTTGGAAAAACACAAAAAGAATGGGAAAGAAGGGATAGGTAGAAGAAACATGACAAAGAAAGCACCAGTAAAACCGAGGTCCTGGCAGCATATGGGTTATGATGGTAACTTCTTTTTTTATAGTTGTCACAACTTTGTTTTTGGGATGGTCAAATAAATTAGATGGTACCAATATTCTGGCAAATATTTAAAGTGATTAGTATGGTAGATATGTGTTTTGTGATAGCCCAACACCCTTCCCAAATGGTACCCCAATTTCTTTCTGGGGACCTACCACTCCCTATTATAAAAAATTTGGTACTATGAGAAATCCAAATAGCTCCCCCTCCAATTGTGGACACCCATGGAGTTTCAGGAGGTCACGTTCATCTGATTCTTCCTTATTTCCCCAATACAGAGTAAGGTATGTATCTTTTCTTGGTCATTTGGACCTTGAATCTAGAACAAGTGACAGAAAAATGACAAAAGGGCTGGAGTTTCTTTTTTTTCTTTTTTCTTTAACCCAATAGCAGGGCCCTGACCGTTCCTATAGTGCCTGTTTCCTGTGCACCCTGCCCCCACTCAAAGCTGGCCTCCTTTTGCTTGTTTCCAAATTGTTTTCTTCTGCCTTCCGGCCCATATTGTGCACTCCTGAAAGCTTACTCACTTCCCACCAGTATCCAGTCTCTCCCTTTAACAACAGAACTCCCATAACAAGGTCCTACTGTATAGCACAGGGAATTATATTCAATATCCTGTGATCGACCATAATGGAAAAGAATATTTAAAAAAAGAATGGAGATATATATATATATATACACACAGCAGAAATTAATAAAATACTGTAAATTGACTATACTTCAATTTTTTAAAAAAGCTGAAAAAACCCCCCAGAATTCCCAAGCTTTACCTAGGAACTTGGATTCCCAGGCTCAGGATGACATTTCATCCTTGTTTGCAATTTGGTGTGGTCATGAGGCTAAGTATTGGTCATTGGAGCGAAGCAAAAGTAATGTATGCTATTTCCAACTTGTTCCCCTACAATGGAAGGTTCACGTGCTCTCCTGAGCCTTTCCCTTTAATCGTGGCTGGGAGATGATGCGAACTGGACCCAAGCTATCTTGTACCATGAAATAAATGGAAGCCCTATACTGACGATGGCAGAGCAGCTTTACTAGCCTTGGACTGCACATTTCTGGACTGTGATCTGAGAGAGAAACGTATACCCTGAATAAACCACTGAATAGTAGTTCTGTTGCAGCATCTTGACATATGCCCTGCGTGATATAACTTCCAATAAGTTCTTAATTTATCATCAAATTAAGAAACTTAATTTAAGTTAAACTTAAGTTAACTTAATTTAACTTAAACTTAAACTTAACACACCAAAGAAACTAGTGTTAAGAATATGAAAGTTTTAATAAAATTCAAGCTTTTGTGGGGTTTTGTATCCTAAATATTGGTGCACATGAAATATTTAAACAGTTTGGCAGCCAAGAGAAGCTTCTGCAGACACTGGAATATTTATAGTGTAAGACAGGACGAGTCATGGTATTTGTGTTTCCATAAGGCCAAGGAACCATTTTCATCTTGGATCCAATCTAGAAATTATTTTTCCTGCCAAAGCCTAACTTGGATAAAATCCTCTCCTCACCAATGTGGACCAGAAGCCATAGGAGGAGAAAACTGAGTTTCCACTGAAGAGAAAAGAGCCACAGCACAGAGAATGTGATCTTATTTCCAGAGTCGTACGATAAAAGCAATGTGTTTTTTGCAGTGTTGAAGGGGACAAACCTGCCTAGTAATATAGTTGCTACATCTCACAACCTTAAAGTAAACTTTGAACAATTACTCAAAGTAGACTTAATTTTCTATAAAATTTCCAAAGACCCTATGGCACATTTACTGACCACTAAATATTTATGTGCTCCCCTACATTTCCCAGCCTTCTTGCACTTAGGCAGAACTATGCCGCTGGTTCTGTCTATAAGTGTGATGCATCATTCCTAGGTTTTAGCATTTAAGAGTCAATATGTGTAGTCAAAAACCTCCCTACAAAGAAAATTCCAGGCCCTGTTGACTTCACTGGTGAACTCTACCTACATTTAAGGAAGAAATAATACCAATTCTCATAAACTCTTAGAGAAAACTGAAGAGGAGGAATACATCCCAACTCATTCTATGAGGCCAACATTACACCGATAGCAAAACCAAAGATATTACCAAAAAACAAAAAACACCAAAAAAACTACAGATCAATTTCCCTCATGAACATAGACGTAAAAATTCTTTAGCAAATTGAATCAAACAATATATAACATAAAAAGTATAATGCATCATGAAAAGAGTTTAGCATAGGAATACAAATGTTTTAACATTCAAAATTCAATCAATATATTTCACCACATTAACATAAAAAAACTAGATGATAATCTCAATACATGCAGAAAAAGTATCTGACAAAATTCAACATCCATTCCTGGTAAAAATTTTCAGCAAACTGAAACTAGAAGGAAACTTCTTCAACCCAATAAAGAGCATTTATTTACAAAAGAACTGCAGCTGATATCATACTTTATGGTGAATGACTGAATGTTTTTCCCTTAAGATCATGACGTCCACTCTTGCCACTCCTATTCATTATTGTACTGGAAGTTCTAGCCAGTGCAATGAGGCAAGAAAAAGAAAACAAAGGTATTCAAATTGGGAAGAAAAAGTAAAACAGTCTATTCAAAGATGAAATGATAGTCTATGTAGAAAATCCAGTGGAATCTTCAAAAAAAACAATTAGAACTGATGAGTTCCCTATACTGTAAATTATATAAACAATTGGAAGTTGAAATTAAATACAGTACCATTTGTAATAGCATTAAAATATGAAATATTTAGGTATAAATCTGACAAAAGTTTGTAAGATCTGAATACCCAAAACAATAGAATATTGTTAAGTGAAATTAAAGTTCATGGATCAGAAGACTCAATATTGTTAAAACGTCAATTCTCCCCAAACTGTACTATACATTAAACTCAGTTCAATTCAAAATTCAAATCACAATCTCAGTAGGCTTCTTAAACAGAAATTAACAGACTGATTTTAAAATGAATATAAAAATGAAAGGGCCTAGAAGAAAAGAAAAATTTGGAGGAATAACACTCCTTGACTTGAAGATTTATTAAAAAGCTACATTAATGAAGACAGTGGTGTTGGCATAAAGGTAGACAAATAGATCAATGAAACAGAATAGAAAGTCCAGAAATAGGTCCACACATATAAGGACAATTGATTTCTGATAAAGGTGCAAAAGCAATGCAGCACAGAAAGGATAGTCTTTTCCTTTAGTGCTGTAACAATTAAACATTCATATCTCAATAAATAACTTTGATCCATACCTCACACTAAAGACAAACATTAATTCAAAAAGGATAACAGTCCTGAATGTAAAACAAAACTATAAAACATCTAGAAGAAAACATAGGAGAAAATCTTAGTGACCTTGGAGTAGGCAAAGATTTCTTAGATATGACATCAAAAGCATAATCCATAAAAAAATGTTAAATGGACTTCATCAAAATTAAAAACATCTGCTCTTTAAAAGGTAGTGTTAGGAAAATTAAAAGGCAAGCCACAGATGGAGAGAAAATATTTGCAAATCACATATCCATAAAGAACTCTCAAAACTCCATAATAAGAAAATAAACAACCTCACAAATTTGGAAAAGATAATCCAAAGTAGATATATGGATGGCAAATAAGCACAGAAAAGATGCTCAACATCATTAGGGAAACTCAAAACCATAATGAGAACACTATATACCTTTTAGAACGGCTACAGTTGAAACAGCTTACCGTATGTATCAAGTGCTGGCTAACCCACTTTGTTGATTCACACTGGATTTGTAACCTGAACTCAGAATAAATCTTTGTTAAGCCATTGGCTTTGAAGTTAGTTCATCATCATAGGATAAACTGGTTTGTCCATCAGGGTTCAATTAGGAAAGCAGAACCACTGTAAGCCACATGGAATTTGAAATTTATCATAAGGATTAGACCTTAGGCAATTGTGGGAACTGGTGAGGAACTGTATGAAAAACTTGTCTCTGCTTATGGTGATGAGCCTGAAGTCACTGTAGGTAGCAGGGCTAGCTGTCAGCAAGAAAAGCTGAATGTGAAGTGGGAGAGAGCAAGGACAAACTGGAACTCACAAAGTGGAAACCATCTGTCATTACCATCTCCAGCTTCAGTGATGTGGGTGACCTGCAGAAATTGGCATCTTTAGTTATGCAGCTGCATATGCAAGTGGCCCAGAACTTGAAGTTGAAGGTCAGGCAGGAGCTGAAGAACCTGTGGGCCCAGCTGATATCCGGTGCTAACAAGGTAAGCCAGCATACCAGTGGCCAAGTGTGCACTCTGCAGTATTGCCTGGTACCTTACACTGACCTTCAGAGAATAATTACTACTGAATCTTTACCTTCTACAATCTCTTGTGGCCAACCAGAAATCAGAACCACACAAGGAAGGCAATTCTGAGAAACACAGTTCTGGGGTTAGCTAAGCTGACACAGTACAAAGCCAATAAACGTAGCCTAACTCAACACAGACCCCAGCGGATATGGCAACGTGACACCGAGAAGAGGACTTATCAACAGAACTTGAGTAACACAACAAAGTAAAACAAGACAGGATCAAAATGAAGAGCATTGGGGCTTCTCTGGTGGCGCAGTGGTTGAGAGTCCGCCTGCCGATGCAGGGGACGCGGGTTCGTGCCCCGGTCCAGGAAAATCCCACATGCTGCAGAGCGGCTGGGCCCGTGAGCCATGGCTGCTGAGCCTGGGCGTCCGGAGCCTGTGCTCCGCAACGGGAAAGGCCACAACAGTGAGAGGCCCGCGTACTGAAAAAAAAAAAAAAAAAAAAAAAAAAAAAGAAGAGCATTTTATTAGCTACACCTGGCTAAGGATAGTCATCATTTCTTCAGAGAGAAAAAAAGGAAATTAATGTGGAAGTGAAATAATTACTATACACAATTTAAACTGTCGTGATTAAGAACACAGGTTTTGTAAAGTTAGAAATCCATTTACAAGCTGTGTGTTTTTTCCTTAAATATCATCTTTTATTTTTATTATTTTTAAAAAATTTTATTATTTTATTATTTATTTATTTTTGGCTGCATTGGGTCTTCATTGCTGTGCGCGGGCTTTCCCTAGTTGTGGCGAGTGGGGGCTACTCTTTGTTGCGGTGCACGGGCTTCTCATTGTGGTGGCTTCTCTTGTTGCGGAGCACGGGCTCTAGGCACATGGGTTTCAGTAGCGTGGCACAAGGGCTCAGTAGTTGTGGCTCACGGGCTCTAGAGCACAGGCTCAGTAGTTGTGGCGCACAGGCTTAGTTGCTCCACGGCATGTGGGATCTTCCCGGACTAGGGCTCCAACCCGTGTCCCCTGCACTGGTGGGCGGATTCTTAACCACTGCGCCGCTAGGGAAGCTCAAGCTGTGTGTTCTGATGCAAGTTCATTATCTTCTCTGTGACTCACTTCTACATTTGAAAATTGGGATAATAACTCTTCTCATAGGCTTGTTGTGAAGATTAAATGACTTAATAAAGAGAAAGCACTTAGAACAGTGTGTGGTGTATCAATGCTTATTAAATGTTATTGTTATAATTATTGTATATAATCATGCTTTAACTTTGTAATGGAATATATACATTTATGATTCTCATTGTCTTCATGAAGTTCTCAATGAAATGCTTCCTCCATGTGTTATGGAAGGTAGATACTTGGAATGGGAGTCTCTGCCTGACAGCTGTAGGCAAGGTTCTGGTGTCCAGAATGGAGAAAATCAACTCTGCAGTCCTCTCTTGCTGAATGCTTCCCATTCAAGAAACTGTCTGTTATATTATATACCTCATTAACATGAATTATTATCACTTCTATATATTTATATATCTCATCAACAGAGGAGTTCTGACATAGGAAAATGATATATTCATTCCATGAATAATCAGAGAGAAGGCAAAAACTGTCTACTTAAAAAAAAAAACTCTTCTAAAATCTTCCCTGTGTGTTCAGTGAAGACTTCTCAGGTAAAGTCAAAGTAACAAGTACAACTGCAGTTTACCAGACTCAGTTCTGGACCTGGGATGATTTTCACTAGAATGTGTGTACTTGTGTGTGTGTGTGTATGTGTGTGTGAGGCTGTTACCAAATCAGAGTTTATATTTAGATTTTCACAGCCAATTTGGTTGATTTTATTTTGCTATTTTAAAACAGTCAGTACCTTTTGGGAGGAAGGCCTGGGGAGCCATGATTATGCAAGACCAAACTGGTTAAGAAAGTTTATATAAAGCCTTCTCTTTTTTGTAACCTAGATATGGCTGAGCCTTTCCAATTTCTGTTAGCCCACAGAAGTCTTTAATGCTATATAAAATATCATGGACTTGCGTCCTAATGAATCTCATGTCTGGGGTTTTTACAGGGTAGTGAGCAGGGCTCTCCTCTAGTACCTGGTGGTTATGGATGATTCCATGCCACGGTTCACAAAAGGGGTTGACTCTGTCCTCTTGTCTCTAGTGGAGCCTGTAAGGAAAAATATTTCCCCAAGTTCCTGTCTCTTTCTGTCCACACTGTTCAACTTAACCTAGATCAATTGTGGATTCTTTTAAACAGGGATCACTGTGGCAAAGACTTGTTTAGTGACAGAAGCCTGATTTTTAGCTAGGCACATTGCTTCCCAGAATAAAGAACTACATGTTCTGCCTCTGAACCCCTTGTTGTGGAAATATGATCAAGTTTTAGCCAATGGGATTTAGCGGAAGTGGCGTAAGCAACTTTGGGAAAAGTTGTTTAAAGGAGCTCAGTTGGGGTTGCTTTTCTTCCATTCTCTATCCTAGACTACATTATGTAATGGCTGGAATTCCAGCATCTACCTTGGGACATGCGGTGACCTTAAGGACAGAAGAAGCCACACGGTGAGAATGGCTGAGCAAAAGTTAAGATAATTCTAGATCTCTGATGATTCTGTGGAGTTGTCATAACAATTGAAGACTGTCTACCTGTGAACTTGTTCTATGCAAGAGAATAAACTGTTGTGTTTTTAGCTACTATATTCAGGTCTCTATTACTAGTACTTGAATGCAAATATTGATACAGTTAGGAAACGTTAGAAGGTTATTTACCTCCTGGCTCAGGTCTTTGCCAGGATGGTACCCCCGGTGGATCCTCCTTCAGCTCTTAATCTACCTTTCTCACCTCAGGTTGGTGACAACTGACTAAATTCCAATGGCCATTGAATCCTCTCCTATATGATTGCCTCATTCCTTTCTACAGGAGGAATTTAACCCCTGGGTTCCTTCAAGCATTGAGCGGTATCTTTGATTTCAGCTAGCAGACCTGGAGAGAGACCAGTTGTTTGCTCCAGAGCAGTCTCAGTTTTATGAATGAGGATGGTTCTGGATCATCCAATTCTAGTTTAAACACCTCCTCAATGAAAACTGCAAAGTTGATGGCCCATTTAACTATGCCACCCATTGTGTCAGTTTAGGTCCTCTGGAAAGCAGGTGCCAATGTGAATTAGATGTGTAGGATATTTTGGGGGGGGGGTAACACCTGTGAGGAATAAAGGGGAGAGGATGAAAACCCACAGATTTGCCAGACAGAAGTGATGGATTTGGTTTGTAACAGAAGGGGGAAACCCTCCCAGCTTTGCTAGTCCAAGGCTGAGGTCCTAGGTTGAGGTTGATTATAGCCAGATATTTAATGGGGAGATCCTGAAACCACTGAACCAGAGAAGTGTTGAGATAAGTCCATACCAACCTCATGGACTGCTGAACTAAAAACATGAGGGAGACCCAAAAGATCCTGGGGAAAAGTGAAAGCCAAGGGAAACGTAAGAACTGGCTGCAAGTTTGAATGCATTCCTTAACTATGTACAGTTCAATCAGCAGAGGGTGGAAGCCTTATGAGCACAACTGTTTGAACACAACTTCAGCCAAATTAACTGGCTAACCAACTGAGCTATTCAGACACAGAGGCAACCTTTAGGAAGCTGGGCTAAAATGCAAAACTAATTAAAAATCTGAACAGAGACATCAGCAGCTGGATACTGGGAATGAGGTGGGATGATGGGGGTTGGAGGTGGGTGAAGACAGATTCTGCAGTTTAAGTTCAGACAAGTAACTAAACATCAAACAAGTAAAACAACTATACAAAAAACTTCCAGAATTGGAAGATTGGGATTGACACACATATACTAATATGTATAAAATGGATAACTAGTAAGAACCTGCTGTATAAAAAAATAAATAAAATTCTAAAAAAAAACTTCCAGAAAAATAAAACCATCTTGAGTTATTAGAATATATCATATAAAATATTATCTAAAATGTCCACTTTTAAACCAAAAAGTACTAGACATACAAAGAAACTGAAAAGTGTACCCCAGACTCAGGAAAAATGTGGTCAATAGAAACTGACTCTGAGTGGACCCAGATATTGCATTTAGCCGAGAATGTCTTAAAGGTAGGTGTTATAAATCTGTTCAAGTAATTAAAGGAAACTATGTTTAATGAATTAAAAGAAAATATGTTAATAATGATTCAATAGAGAAACTCAATAGAGAAATAAAAATCATAAAAAAGGACCAAATAAAAATTCTAGAGTTGAAAAGTACAATAACTGAAATGAAAAATTTAACAAAGCTGTTTAAAATATCAGTTTAGTCAATTTCTTTAAGTTCTATTTTTTGGTAGTTAGAGAGGATAAATTATTAGTCTTTTCCTACTAAAACATAGACAATTTCTAAAAGGCAGAGAAAATTATTTTCCAATGGTGCTTATGTTTCTACTTCCTTTTTTCTCTGGAAACTTTTGAGGTGGTTAGTAACAAATTGTTGAAATATTAAAACAATTTGCCAACTTCCAATGATCCTTACACAAATATATGAAGAAATTTTCTGGCAGTGGTTTTTGGGAGGTCAGATTTTTGCCCCAAGATTTAGAGGGTTTGGTAGGCTATTTTATCATTGACAAAATCATTTACATTATTTTCAGAAACTTGAACATGGCAGGTAGTTGCTCAAAGGAAAATGTACTGTGCTTGTATTACAAAACCAAATTCCTTCAGCTTCTTCAGCTATGCTTAAATCCAAATAGTTCAGAGGGAGGATCCATGTTTCTCTGTGTTATCTGGGTTTCCATTTCTCTTTCAACCTTGGCTTCTTCAATCCCTTCAAGGCCTCTTTTTACTGTCTCTTATGGCTTATGAAATGTCACATTTCTTCCAACTTCTCAATTTTCTCTTTTATGATCATCCCCCTTAGTATTAGACACCAATCCTGAGGAAAGTATGCTGCTAGGCCTCCTTTTGAGGATTCAGAATCTACAGGATTGGGAATTTTAGGGAACAAGTGACATATAGGCTTGGAAACTAAACACCCATTGCCTAATTGACATTGATTTTATCAGTTTACACATACTTCTTACTCCTTTTCTTACTGCTTCACCCACACACTGTCTGAGCCCTGTGTCTTATATTTCAATTCTTGGTGGAAGTAAAGAATTTGCTGGTTTTCTAAATAAAACAATCCTGCTACTAAGAAGTCATAACCCTACAATGGAGTTCTGACACTGACCTCATGCTGAAGACTGAGGTGTGGTCTTTTGAAGTACCTTCTCTTCTGACCCCTGAAAGTACTTACTTTGATGCCTTTGTGGCTGGAGTAATCCCTTTATTAATGATTGTGAAAGATAGCCAAAATACTATCCAATATGTTACTCTATTTTCAGGAAAGAGGAGGCATAAAATCCCTTGTAAGCCATCTCTTCTTGGAAACAAAACTTGCTTTCAAATCAATGCAAATGCAGTCTGTTACAAACATAGGCAACAGACAAAATGTATTGATTATTTCATTTGTTTGATGTTTAGGCCCTTCTACGAAAATAGGGGATAAATTCCTGTATCAGTAGATCACTGACACTTTCTATTTTTGTTTCTCCTCTTTCTACCTCTTCCCACATGTACAAGTGCTGCTGCCATCACTACCACACAAGCCAAAGAATCACTTTTCTAGCACTTAAGTGGAGAATGAAGAATAGGATAAGGTTATATTCCATATGTGCATTCTTCTTGGAGTACCTCTGTGATGTTCATCCCACTGACCACATCCAATTTATAATATGTGCTAAGACATATGGTACACATGTTGTGGCTATGGATAATATTTTTATATACTGTAATAATGAATGTGTAATGAGTGAATTTTTCTCAAGTCTATATGACTATCTGCATGGGAAGTAGGAAGGGAGGAAACACACCTGTGTGGATCTTCACTGAATACTCTGGAGAAGAACAGAGGTGATAAACAAAACCCAGAGGACAAGACCATTCACTAGGGTACAAGGGAAACAATCAGGGGTGATGTCAGCAGGTCCTTGTTATCAAAAGCAAGAATAGGGTGGGAGGCCTCCAAAGCCCAAATTAAACTTTTATGTATTTTCCAGTATTCTTAGTAATGCACAAATATGCTTTGGAAACTTGGCTTTTTGTGCTGTTAGCAATGTCTTAAAATGAGTTTTAAATTATAAAAAGTATAAAGTATTCCATACTACTTCACTCTTAATTGTGAAAGTACATGGATATGCCCTCCATTGGCACACAGAGGAAGTATATTCAATTGTGTTGAGCCCTTGTTTTCCTAGGCTTATAATTAGCCTACATTTTTCAATTTTCCTTACAGTAAGTTGGGCCCATGCCATTGAATGCCAGTGGAATGTGGGCATAAGTGATATATACAACTTCCAGGCCTGGAGGATGGCAAGACTCCAAGGGAATACTAAAGCCACCAAATGATAAGAGACAAGATTCCTGAATTACTGTGTGGAGGAAGGTCACACAAGTGGTACGTAGATACCACTGGTATATTTTGACATGTCTAAGAAATAAATGCTCAGTTAACTCAGATTTGGAAAGTCTTTGTTACAGAAGTTAAACTACCTAGACTAATACAACTAGTATCTTTCAGAGAAAACAATGTGGAAATTTCTTCTAATTATTATAGTAGTTTGCTTTTGAGAGACAACATTCTGAAGTTTTGTAGTAATTTGTCAGTTCAAATAAATTATTCTCCACTTGATGTTATATCACAATTACCTTGGAAGCTATTTTAAAAGATATGACCAGCCCTAGCCTTGACCTAGTGAATCAGAACCAGGTAGGTCATAGGCAGTTACGTTTGAAAAATTTCCCTGTGTTTTACATATACCGTTGGATAAGAACTACTACTCTAAGATAACCCAAAGTTTACCTTTAGATCAGAAGTTAGATTTTCAAGTCTCATTGTCTTAGGTCCATATAATTTATTTGACTGAATTGGGTTTTTAAAAAGTATATTCAATGGTATTGTAAAAATTAATGTAATAAAACTGACCTTTATTGGGTGTACAGTTTTTACAATGTATAGTTTTAGGCAATACCACCAAAATCAAGATACAGAACAGTTCCATCACTCCAAAAACACTGCCTCCAACTATCACTTCAGAGTCACACTCTCCTCCTACCCCAACCCACTGCAATCACCCAAGGTCAGCAGAAGGAAGGAAATAATACAGATCAGAGGAAATAAATAAAATAGAGAGATATAGAAACAATAGAAAATATCAATAAAACTGAGAGCTATTTTTTTCTTTGAAAAGATAAACAAAACCGACAAACTTCTAGCCAGGCTCACCAAGAAGAAAAGAGAGAGGACCCAAATAAAGTAAAAAAATGAAAAAGAGGAGAAATAACAACCAATACAGCAGAAATAAAAAGAATCATAGAGAATACTATGAACAGTTATATGCCAACAAATTGAACAATCTAGAAGAAATGAACAAGTTTCTGCCAAAACTTGAGTCAAGAAGAAATAGATGATTTGAACAGACTGATCACTAGAAGTGAAATAGAATTTGTAATAAAAAAACTTTCTGCAAACAAAAGTCCAAGACCAGATGGCTACACTGGGGAATTCCACCAAACATACAGAGAAGAACTTATACCTATGCTTCTCAAACTATTCCAAAAGATCGAAGAGGAAGGAACACTCCCAAATTCATTCTATGAAGCCACCATCACCTTGATACCAAAACCAGACAAAGATACTACAAAAAAAGAAAATTACAGGCCAATTCCTTTGATGAATACAGATGCAAAAATACTAAACAAAATATTAGCAAACCAAATCCAACAATACAAAAAAAGGATCATACACCAAGACCAAGTTGGATTCATTTCAAGGTTGCAAGGATGGTTCAACATATGCCAATCAATCAATGTGATACACTACATTAACAAAAGAAAAGAACCACATCATCATCTCAATAGACACAGAAAAAGCATTTGATAAAATTCAACGTCCATTCATGATAAAAACTCTCACCAAGTGGTAGAAGGAACATATCTCAGTATAATAAAAGGCATTTACAGCAAACCCACAGCCAACATAATACTCAACAGTGAAAAGCTGAAAGCCTTCCTACTAAATTCAGGAACAAGACAAGGATGCCCACTCTCACTACTTCTATTCAACATAGTATTGGAAGTTCTAGCCATAGATATCAGACAAGAAAAAGAAATAAGAGGTATCCAAGTTGGAAGGGAAAAGTAAAACTATCACTATTTGCAGATGACATGATACTCTATATAGAGAACCATAAAGACTCCACAAAAAAATTATTAGAACTAGGGAATTCCCTGGTGGTCAAGTGGTTAGGACTTGGTGCTTTCACTGCAGTGGCCCAGGTTCAATCCCTGGTTGGGGAACTAAGATCCTGCAAGCCGTGTGGCATGGCCAAAACAAACAAACAAAAACTATCAGAACTAATAAATGAATTCAGCAAGGTAGCAGAATCTAAGATTAATATACAAAAATCTGTTGCATTTCTTTACACTAACAATTAAATACCAGAAAAAGAAAGTTAAAAAAAAACAATCCTCTTTAAAACTGCTTAAAAAAATACCTAGAAATAAACTTAATCAAGGAGGTAAAAGACCTATATGCTGAAAGCTACAAAACTCTGATAAAGGAAATTGAAGATGATTCAGAGAAATGGAAAAATATTCCATGCTCTTGGACTGGAATAATTAATATTGTTAAAATGGCCATACTACCCAAAGCAGTCTACAGATTTAATGCAATCTCTATCAAAATACCCATGACATTTTTGACAGAACTAGAACAAATAATCCTAAAATTTATATGGAACCACAAAAGACCCAGAATTGCCAAAGCAATCCTGAGGAAAAAGAACAAAACTGGAGGCATAACCCTTCCAAACTTCAGACAATACTATAAAGCTACAGCAATCAAAACAACGTGGTATTGGCACAAAAACAGACAGAGATCAATGGAACAGAACAGATAGCCCAGAAATAAACCCACACACCTATGGCCAATTAATGTATGACAAAGGAGGCAAGAATAAAGAATGGAGAAAAGACAGTCCCTTCAACAAGTGGTATTAGGAAAGCTGGACAGCTACATGTAAATCAATGAAACTAGAACACTCCATCACACCATATTAAAACATTAACTCAAAATGGTTTAAAGACCTAAATATAAGACATGACACCATAAAACTCCTAGAAGACAACATAGGCAAAACATTCTAGGACATAAATCATAGCAATATTTTCTTAGATCAGTCTCCCAAGGCAAAAGAAATAAAAGCAAAAATAAGCAAATGGGACCTAATAAAACTTAAAAGCTTTTGCACAGCAAAGGAAACCATCAACAAAACGAAAAGACAACCTATGGAATGGAAGAAAATATTTGCAAACGATGCAACCGACAAGAGGTTAATATCCAAAATATACAAACAGCTCATACAATTCAGTATCAAAAAAACCCAAACCCAATAAAGAAATGGGCAGGAGACCTAAATAGACATTTCTCCAAAGAAGACGTACATATGGCCAACAGGCATATGAAAAGCTGCTCAACATCACTAATTATTAGAGAAATGCAAATCAAAACCACAATGAGGTATCAGCTTACACCAGTCAGAGTGGCTATCATCAGAAAGTCTACAAATAACAACAAGGTCCTACTGTATAGCACAGGGAATTATATTCAATATCCTGAGATAAACCATAATGGAAAAGAACATAAAAAAGAACATAAAAAGAACATATATATAACTGAATCATTCTGCTGTACAGAAGAAATTAACACAATATTGTAAATCAACTATACTTCAATTAAAAAAAAGTATATCACAGACACAAAAAGTCTACAAATAATAAATGCTGAGAGGATGTGGAGAAAAGGGAACCCTCTTGCACTGTTGGTGGGAATATAAATTGGTGCAGCCACTATGGAGAACAGTATGGAGGTTCCTTAAAAAGTTAAAATAGAACTACCATATGATCCAGCAATCCCATTCCTGGACACATATCCAGAAAAGATGAAAACTCTAATTTGAAAAGATACATGCATCCCAATGTTCATAGCACCACTATTTACAATAGCCAAGACATGGAAACAAGCCAAGTGTCCATGAACAGATGACTGGTTTAAGAAGATATATAGGAGGGAGACGCAAGAGGGAAGGGATATGGGAACAGATGTATATGTATAACTGATTCACTTTGTTATAAAGCAGAAACTAATTTTAAAAAAAAGAAGATATATATATATATCTTCTTATACACACACACACACACACGAAATATTACTCAGCCATAAAAAAGAATGAAAAAATGGCATTGCAGCAACATGGAGTAACCTAAAGAATATCATACTAAGTGAAGTAAGTCAGACAGAGAAAGACAAATACTATATGATATTACTTATATGTGGAATCTAAAAAATAATACAAATGAACCTATATACAAAAGAGAAACAGACTCAAAGACCTAGAAAACAAACTTATGGTTACCTAAGGGGAAAGGGAGAAGGGGAGGGATAAGTTAGGAGTATGGGATTAAGAGATACAAACTACTATACATAAAATAGATAAGCGACAAGGATTTACTATAAGCATAGAGAACTATATTCAATATCTTGTAATAACCTATAATGGAAAATAATCTAAAATACACACACACACACACACCACACACACACACACACACACACATCTGAATCAGTTTGCTGTAAACCTGAAACTAACACACTATTATAAATCAGTATTCAATTCAAAAATGAAAGTTTCAATTTAATTAAAAAGTTTTCCCAAATTAGTTTACGCTTTTATATAATTTTTATAATTCTTAATTACTATATGCAGTAAATTACATAATTATACCAATTAAGGAGTTAATATAAATCTGATGCTAAGTTGGAAATTATAAGTTACCTAAAAATATAAAATTAAATATTCCTATATACAGAACTTTAATGATTTTAAGCAATTGATAGACTGAGACATTATAATAGAAAACTTCTGTTGTAATAAACACACTCATAGGGAAAATTCTGTAACTTTTAGAAGTACTGTGCTACTATTTAGACAATTTCTAAACAAAGTACTTGTAAAGATTACTTCTGAGAAAGTTCAAAAGCTTTTCTAGAATAAAAAAAATTTTTTTTTCATCTTGGGATAGATGTTAACCATGAATCAGATAAGATTTTTCTTAAAATAAAAACATATTAATGTCATTTAAAGTTAGATATAGCTCTCTAGTCCACTGCTAACCTTACCTTTAAGATACCTCATTTATCATAATACACATTTTATACATACCAGATGAAAATGAAAGCAAATGGAACTATTTGGGAATGCAGCTTGGTCTGGTCAGATAAAATTTCCTGCTGTAGTTTTCGTAAAGAATTTTAGGGTTAGGATAACATTTCCTGACGTTTCAGTGATTAGGACTGTGTATTAACATTATGCCAAAGTAGTCATCCGTCACAACTGTTGGAGGGACTGCTATTAAGCCTGTTTGTCTGTTGTCTCTTAACTTCAATATAGCTTCTTCCAGCAGAAACATCTTACTTTATTGTATTCAATATAGTTACACTCCATCATCCTCCCCCAACTCTCCACACTCCCAAGAAGGCTTAGTATGCATTTGTATGCAACAAAAAAATTACCTTCTTAGTAGAATCATCACTTTTCTAATTAATTCTTTAACTCTCATTTCCTGCTTATAATCTGAGGCCAAACTACGGAAGATTACAACTGAGATAAATCCAGGGCCTAATTAATTATTTCAACATGTTTTCCTTGTAAACAAATTTATCTTGCCAAAATAATGTATTTTGTTTAAAACAGAGGTCACAATTTGCCCTTTGTGGGCAAAATTGGGCCTGCAGCTATGGTTTGGCTCTCCCTGTGTATGTACATGCATGCACACATGGACATGTACACGAATGAGTTGTCTATATAAAAACCCGCATTTCCACCTTCTTTTTAAAATGGCTGAGGGGAAGCTGCCCGGCTAGCTCAGTCGGCAGAGCATGAGACTCTTAAAATGGCTGAGGGTCTGGCAACACTGGGCCCAGTATTGAGAAACAGCAATTACCAGGTAGAACAGATTGGCAGCAGCTCCATTACGCTTATCTGTTTAGTCTCTGAAAATACTTCAGTTATGCGATCCCTGGTTTAAATGTATTTTTTGTTAAATTTAATAAAATATCCCCTCATTCCTGAGATGAAGACTTTCCAACTTTCTGATTTGAGAGAGGCCCTTTCCCAGAATAAAACTGCTGTTAGTTTCTACTGCTGCATAACAAATTACCACAAAGTTCGTGGATTAGAACAACATATAGTTATTATCTCATAGTTTTCATAGGTCAGGAGCCTGGGTACTACTTAGCTAGGTCCTTTGCTCAGGGCCTCACAAAGCTGCAATCAGGGTGTCAGCCAGGGCTATGGTCTAATCTGAGGATTGGGCTCCTCTTCCAAGCTCACTGGTTGTTGGCAGAATTCAGTGCCTTGCAGTTGTAGAGTAGAAGCCTTCAGACCCTAGAGGCTTCTCACCCTGGCACATGGCCCTCTCCATAATATGGCAGTTTGCTTCTTCAAGGCCAACAGGAGAGCATCTCTACTGCTTTGAATTGCTCTGAATTCTTCCAACTCTGACATCTAGATCTTTTTTGAAAGGGCTCGCCTGATTAGGTCAGGCCCACCTAGGATTATCTCTTTTGCTTAAAGTTAACTCATTAGGAATCTTAATTATATCTGCAAAATATTTCGTCTTTTCCACATAATATAACATAAGCAATGGAGTGATAGCTCATCATATTCACTGGTCTCCCCTACTCTCAAGGGGAAGGGATTATTCAAGGCAAGTATACCAGCAGGCAGGAACCTTGGGGGCCATTTTAGGATCCTGCCTATCACAACTGGCATGTCTTAGTATTACTGTGAGTTTCACTTCCACTTGGCTTCTATAGTTTATATTTTGGCAAAGTATTTTTACAATACTGTATTAGTACTATAGTGGCAATAGCAAAAATTTTTATTAAATTTACCTTTAATAAAATTAGAATTCCACTAAATGTAATATAGGAGACTATTTTGTAAGATTTCAAAATCACATCTATTCTAGACTAACATCCTTACAGCCTTTGTACGTGAAACACAAAGATGGAGTATTTTTGTTTAGTTTTGTTTAAATGGGGCAATGATCACTGTGATTGAATAAGCAAATGTTTTAGTCAGAAGTTAGAATGGGAAAAATGAAGGTAGTTTGATCAATTAAATATGTAGCATCTGTGAGCATAGGAAAGCAATGTTTCTATTAGAGCAGACTTAGCAGCTTTACCCTTCCTATTCCTTGTGGCAGAGCACTGTGTGACACAGCCAACCTTAGTTACCACTGTCCATGCTAGAGACAGCTGCAATGAGCCAGTCTGGCTGTGTCCGGTTCTCCTAGACTGGTGATCTGTGGCATGGTCAAACAGTGCAGATAATCTGCAATGTTTTCATGTCAAATCACCTCCCTAAAGAGAGGAGTGGGAAGCAAAGAAATTTCAACACAGTTTCTCCACAAAGATGCCCTGTTTATACAGTTGCCCTGATACTTTCTTTACTCAAAGGTAAATGCATTTTGCATCTTTCAATATTTGAAAATTAGATTTTTTTTGCCCCTGTTTTGTCAACTGATAACTCCAAGTACCTCCAAATTTTATTCATATTCACCCATTTAAACAGTGGAACCGACCAGCTATAGTTTATTAAAATATGTTCATTAAAAACAATTTTGACTCAGTTTTTGAAAATTGCAAATACATTAAAAACTGTGTCATGAGATTGCAAATATTGCCTTATGAAATTATAAAGAAGTAAAATTTAGTAAAAACTATGAAATATCTTAAGTTTCACATATAAAAATATATTTTATATTGCAACACTGAACCGTTAAGGCCACAACGCTTGAAGAAGAGTCTGAGATACACATATTCTGAAATTGCTTGTCAAAAATATCAGCATTTAAATAAATATCAAAACTGGTCATACTATTCAAACCAAATAAAGCATATTCTTAAGTTATATCTTTAAAAGTTTGTTATTAGAAACTTTCCATCAGAGCTCAAATGTTTTTCAAGTATAAATTACAACGGGTGTGGTGACCATGAAAACATAAACATATATTCACAGTATTACACAAGATTTTGACCTTCTCTCCATATTTGGGGGTGAGGTATCCTGATGATTTTGCCCCATGTGGTTCTTGTTGGCATCTTTCTTATTCTTTTTAAAAGCTATTTTACCTCCTATTGATTTTATCTCTGGGACTGGCTCATTATTATTCTGCTTTCTACTTTTCTGAAGGCTCGTCAATGACATCTTTTTAAAGAGGAAAATCTAGAAAAAAAACACGCAGAGAATTCATTTCAGTAAGTGAAACAGTCACTTAACAGTATTTAGGGGGTATAATTTTCAACAAGTCTTAACATTATTTCATCACATCTTTATGAGGCACCACAATGGTACATTCTTAGCATCCACCAGCCTTTTTTCTTTTACCAACTGCAATCATGATTCTTCCCTAAAACAAGACCTTTCAAGGTTTACCCTTCAACACTATCAGTGCTTTGGTAATATGTTAACATTTTTCTTCAAAGAACAAATTTAGTATTTCACTTTGTTTTGTTATAAGAGAAAAAGATGAAAACCAGCATCTTCTAGAGGACATACCTCCCCATTCCTGTAGATCAGAACTTCTGGCAAAGTGTTAGTGCTGTCAAATGATGGGGGTGGGAGCCCCAGGTGCCTGAGTAGGCAGTTGGATATACAGACCTGCTGCTCAGGGGAGGCCAGGGCTGAGGACAGGCAGAATGCACATAACAGCTGAAGAGACGAAAGTAGACCCCATAACCCAGGGATTCCAGGTGGGCAGAAGAGAAAACAGAAGAAAAGAGACTGAGGAAAAGCCAAGTGTGAAAGGTAGGCAGAGGAAGAGGAGCCAGCACTGGGGACTGAGTTTTGTAGGAACAAAATCAGGAAAAAAAGGCAACTCAGAAGTCAGGGGAGGAAAATATCAAGAAGAGAGTGGCCAACAAGCCACATGCAGGAGACATCAAGGAAGATGATAACTGAAAAGTTCCAAATGATTTAAGCCCTTTGAGGATTTAGCCAGACAGAAAACAGGAGTCCTAAAGAATGACAACCCAAATAATGGTTTTGACAAGATGCCAAAACCAAAGAACAGCTGAAGATCTGGCTCCTTCAGAAATTAAAATGGTGCTAATAATAATAGTTTGCCTTTAGCCTTAAAGAATGGAGGAACTAGAATGAAAAGTTGTAACTCAAAAAGTTAGTCTAGATAAAGAGTCTATGAACTAAAATGGGAGAACTCCTGTTCCTGCTATTGCGTAGGAATACACATCTTGAAAAATTCTGCCACTACAAAATGCCAAGAAATGCTGAAGAAGTATACAAAATATAATTTTATAATGTGTAGGTAAGCTCACATAAAATGAAGGGAAATCCCTGTGGGACAAAAAAGGAGGGAGCAGGAAGCCTCAGGGGTGAGTTGAGTACTGAAATGGCTTTTATTGATCTCATAACTTCAACTCTTGGATTTTAACAGATTTGATCTCACAAAATATGGAGAATTGGAACTGAGACTCCTATATAAAGTGGGGACCCTCTGAGGACTAGGTCTTTAATGTAAGTTCACCTACAAAACATTGGAAGAGAACAAAATAACATGTCTCTCTCAGCCTAATAATGTTTTCCTAATGTGAGTTTGGGGTTAACATGTACAGTACTGGTGGAAAACCCTTAACTGAGACATTGACTGAAAGCTGTCCCGAAATGGTAACACCCAGGGAAGCTAACAGAATTTTATATAAATTCTCTATGGATGGACTTACAGTAATCTAAGCTTTAAAGGATTTCCACAAAAAGTCCTGGTTGAACATGAATTTACAATCCAAATATCAAAACACAGAAGGAAACAAGTCACCATTAGCAAGCCAGCCAAAGCAACAAACAGATTTAGACTCTGGAGGATGTCTGACATTGGAATAACTAAATACAGAATATAAAATAAGTTTGCTTAAATTATTTAAAGGACTATAATAAAAAACAGGGTACTAGGTAAACAAAACAAGGTAAAAGATCAGATTGATTTGAAAAAGAATCAAAATAGAATTTCACTTCAAAATGTGAAAAACGTAACTGAAATTAAAACTCAATAAGGAGGTTAAACAGCAGATTAGTCTCAGATGAAAAGATACTATGAAACAGACAAGCTCTGAAATTTCCCCAAATATCAATTAGATACACAAAATATAAAAGTAAAAATTAAAAGACACAGATAACAGAATAAAAAGTGTTATTATATTTGAGCTCCAAAGAGGAGAGAGGAAATATTCAAATATATAATGGATGAGAATTTTCTTAAAATGATGAATGACATGAATTCTCAGATTCAAGAGTCATAATGAATTAGAAGAAAGTTAAAATAAAAAAACTAACATCTAGGCATCTCATAGTGAAATGAAGCACATCAAAGACAAACATACAATGTAAAAAGCAGCCAGACAGAAATGACAGATTATATGTGAAGTTACCAGCAATTATACTAAAGTAAATTTCTTAATAGCCACAATGGGAGGAGATACTAAAAGAAAATAATTGTCAACCAGCCATACCACCATTAATTTTCCAGTGAGTAGCAAGTGCAAAAGTTAACTTCAGAACGAAATTTATGACAGTAAGTTCCAAAGGATTTCTTCAGGAAAAATAAAAAACACTCCAGAAGGGACATCTGAGATGTGAAAAGGAATGGTGAATAAAGAAAGCGGTATAACAAATAATGATATTTGATTGATGAGGTTCAAAAAATTAATAGAATACTCGATACAATAACATGTAAAATGGGAAAAAATCGAGTGATAGGAGAGAAAACTCTTCTAAGATCCTGGTAACATTTGGGAAAAAGGAACATTGATTAGCTTTAGATTTTAGGTACATGTTAAAAAGTATAAAGTCAGAATCCACCTTATAGGCCATTTACAAGAGACACATCTAAAGTAGAAGTATAAGAATGAAAAAAGATATATTAGGAAAATGCTAACCATAGGAAAACAAGTATAGCTATGATAATATTCAATAAAATAAAGTAGCATTTTTTTAGGAACAAAGAAGAATACTACCAATGGTAAGATAATAGACTTAAACCTAATGACACCAATAATTAGATTAAATATAACTGGTCTGAACGCTCCAATTAAAAAGGCAGGGCTTCCGTCATGGCACAGTGGTTAAGAATCCGCCTGCCAATGCAGGGGACACAGGTTCAAGCCCTGGTCCGGGAAGATCCCACATGCCGCGGAGCAACTAAGCCCGTGCGCCACAACGACTGAGCCTGCACTCTAGAGCCTGCGAGCCACAACTACTGAGGGCACGTGCCAAAACTACTGAAGCCCACGCGCCTAGTACCTGTGCTCTGCAACAAGAGAAGCCACTGCAATGAGAAGCCCGGGCACCACAACGAAGAGTAGCCCCTGCTCGTCGCAACTAGAGAAAGCCTGTGTGCAGCAACGAAGACCCAATGCAGCCATAAATAAATAAATTTAAAAATAGGCAGAGATTTTCAGATTAGATAAAAAAGCAAGACCCTGGTGCTCCAGCAAATGGTGAAAGCTCTCTCAGAGATCTCCATCTCAACGCGAAGACCCAGCTCCACTCAACGACCAGTAAGCTACAGTGCTGGACACCCTGTGCCAAACAACTAGCAAGACAGGAACACAACCCCACCTATTAGCAGAGAGGCTGCCTAAAATCATAATAAGTTCACAGACACCCCAAAACATACCACCGGATGCAGTCCTGCACACCAGAAAGACAAGATCCAGCCTCATTCACCAGAACACAGGCACCAGTCCCCTCCACCAGAAAGCCTACAAAACCCACTGAACCAACCTCACCCAACGGGGGCACACACAAAAAACAACGGGAACTACAAACCTGCAGCCTGTGAAAAGGAGACCCCAAGCACAGTAAGTTAAGCAAAATGAGAAGACAGAGAAATACACAGCAGATGAAGGAGCAAGGTAAAAACCCAACAGACCAAACAAATGAAGAGGAAGTAGGCAGTCTACCTGAAAAAGAATTCAGAGCAATGATAGTAAAAGATGATCCAAAATCTTGGAAATAGAATGGAGAAAATACAAGAAACGCTTAACAAGGACCTAGAAGAACTAAAGAGCAAACAAACAATGATGAACAACACAATAAATGAAATTAAACATTCTCTAGAAGGAATCAATAGCAGAATAACTGAGGCAGAAGAACGGATAAGTGACCTGGAAGATAAAATAGTGGAAATAACTACCACAGAGCAGAATAAATAAAAAAGAATGAAAAGAACTGAGGACAGTCTCAGAGACCTCTGGGACAACATTAAACGCACCAACGTTTGAATTATAGGGGTCCCAGAAGAAGAAGAGAAAACGAAAGGGACTGAGAAAATATTTGAAGAGATTATAGTTGAAAACTTCCCTAATATGGGAAAGGACATAGTCAATCAAGTCCAGGAAGCGCAGAGTCCCATACAGGATAAATCCAAGGAGAAACACAGCAAGACACATATTAATCAAACTATCAAAAATTAAATACAAAGAAAAAATACTAAAAGCAGCAAGGGAAAAGCAACAAATAACATACAAGGGAATCCCCATAAGGTTACCAGCTGATCTTTCAGCAGAAACTCTGTAAGCCAGAAGGGAGTGGCAGGACATAGTTAAAGTGATGAAAGAGAAAAACCTAAAACCAAGATTACTCTACCCAGCAAGGATCTCAATTCAGATTCGATGGAGATATTAAAACCTTTACAGACAAGCAAAAGCTAAGAGAATTCAGCACCACCAAACCAGCTTTACAAGAAATGCTAAAGGAACTTCTCTAAGCAGGAAACACAAGAGAAGGAAAACACCTACCATAACAAACCCAAAATAATTAAGAAAATGGTAATAGGAACACACATATCGATAACTACCTTAAATGTAAATGAATTAAATGCTAGAAACAAAAGACACAGACTGGCTGAATGGATACAAAAACAAGACCTGTATATATGCTGTCTACAAGAGACCCACTTCAGACCTAGGGATACATACAGACTGAAAGTGAGGGGATGGAAAAAGATATTCCACGTAAATGGAAATCAAAAGAGAGCTGGAGTAGCAATTCTCATATCAGACAAAACAGACTTTAAAATAAAGACTATAGGGCTTCCCTGGTGGCGCACTGGTTGAGAGTCCGCCTGCTGATGCAGGGGACGCGGGTTCGTGCCCCGGTCTGGGAAGACCCCACATGCCACGGAGCAGCTGGGCCCGTGAGCCATGGCTGCTGAGCCTGTGTGTTCAGAGCCTGTGCTCTGCAACGGGAGAGACCACAACAGTGAGAGGCCCACGTACAGCAAAAAAATTAAAAAAAATAAATAAATAAAGACTATATATTTTATTATAGTAAATAAAGAGACAAAGAAGGACACTACAAAGAGACAAAGAGGGACACTACATAATGATCAAGGGATCAATCCAAGAAGAAGATATAACAGTTGTAAATATTTATGCACCTAACATAGGAGCACCTCAATACATAAAGCAAATGTTAACAGCCATAAAAGGGGAAATTGACAGTAACACAATTATAGTAGGGGACTTTAAAAACCTACTTTCACCAATGGACAGATCATCCAAAATGAAAATAAATAAAGAAACACAAGCTTTAAATGATACATTAAACAAGATGGACTTAATTGATATTTGTAGGACATTCCATCCAAAAACAACAGAATACACTTTCTTCTCAAGTGCTCATGGAACATTCTCCAGGATAGATCATAACTTGGGTCACAAATCAAGCACTGGTAAATTAAAAAAAATGAAATCATATCAAGTATCTTTTCCGACCACAACGCTATGAGACTAGATATCAATTACAGGAAAAAATCTGGCAAAAATACAAACACATGGAGGCTAAACAATATACTACTAAATAACCAAGAGATCACTGAAGAAATCAAAGATGAAATAAAAAAATACCTAGAAACAAATGACAATGAAAACACGACGACCCAAAACCTGTGGGATGCAGCAAAAGCAGTTCTAAGAGGGAAGTTTATAGCGATACAATCCTACCTCAAGAACAAGAAACATCTCAAATGAACACCGTAACCTTACACCTAAAGCAATTAGAGAAGAACAAAAAAACCCCAAAGGTAGCAGAAGGAAAGAAATCATAAACATCAGATCAAAAATAAATGAAAAAGAAATGAAGGAAACAACAGCTAAGAGCAATAAAACTAAAAGCTGGTTCTTTGAGAAGATAAACAAAATTGATAAACCATTAGCCAGACTCAAAAGGAAAAAAAGGGAGAAGACTCAAATCAGTAGAATTAGAAATGAAAAATGGGGCTTCCCCGGTGGCGCAGTGGTTGAGAGTCCACCTGCCGATGCAGGGGACACGGGTTCGTGCCCTGGTCTGGGAAGATCCCACATGCCGCGGAGTGGCTGGGCCCGTGAGCCATGGCCGCTGGGCCTGCGCGTCCAGAGCCTGTGCTCCGCTGCAGGAGAGGCCACAAGAGTGAGAGGCCCGTGTACCGCAAAAAAAAAAAAAAAAAAAGAAATGAAAAATGAGGAGTAACAACTGACACTGAAGAAATACAAAGGATCATGAGAGATTACTACAAGCAACTATATGCCAATCAAATGGACAACCTGGAAGAAATGGACAAATTCTTAGAAAAGCACAACCTTCTGAGACTGAACCAGGAAGAAACAGAAAGTATAAACAAACCAATCACAAGCACTGAAATTAAGACTGTGATTAAAAATCTTCCAACAAACAAAAGCCCAGGACCAGATGGCTTCACAGGCTAATTCTATCAAACATTTAGAGAAGAGCTAACACCTATCCTTCTCAAACTCTTCCAAAATATAGCAGAGGGAGGAACACTCCCAAACTCATTCTACAAGGCCACCATCACCCTGATAACAAACCAGACAAAGATGTCACAGAAAGAGAAAACTACAGCCCAATATCACTGATGAACATAGATGCAAAAATCCTCAACAAAATACTAGCAAACAGAATCCAACAGTACATTAAAAGGATCATACACAATGATCAAGTAGGGTTTATCCCAGGAATGCAAGGATTCTTCAATATATGCAAATCAATCAATGTGATACACCATATTAACAAACTGAAGGAGAAAAACCATATGATCATCTCAACAGATGCAGTAAAAGCTTTCGACAAAATTCAACACCCATTTATGATAAAAACCCTCCAGAAAGTAGGCATAGAGGGAGCTTACCTCAACATAATAAAAGGGCATATATGACAAACCTGCAGCCAACATTGTTCTCAATGGCGAAAAACTGAAACCATTTCCTCTAAGATCAGGAACAAGACAAGGTTGTCCACTGTCACCACTATTATTCAACATAGTTTTCGAAGTTTTAGCCACAGCAGTCAGAGAAAAAAAAGAAATAAAAGGAATCCAAATCGGAAAAGAAGTAAAGCTGTCACTGTTTGCAGACGACATGATACTATACATAGGGAATCCCAAAGATGCTACCAGAAAACTGCTAGAGCTGATCAATGAATTTGGTAAAGTAGCAGGATATAAAATTAATGCACAGAAATCTCTGGCATTCCTACACACTAATGATGAAAAATCTGAAAGAGAAATTAAGGAAACACTCCCATTTACCATTGGAAAAAAAGAATAAAATACCTAGGTATAAACCTACCTATGGAGACAAAAGACCTATATGCAGAAAACTATAAGACACTGATGAAAGAAACTAAAGATGATACCAACAGATGGAGAGATATACCATGTTCTTGGATGGGAAGAATCAACATTGTGAAAATCATTATACTACCCAAAGCAATCTACAAATTCAATGCAATCCCTATCAAACTACCAATAGCATTTTTCACAGAAGTAGAACAAAAAATATTTCACAATTTGAATGGAAACATAGAAGACCCTGAATAGCCAAAGCAATCTTGAGAAAGAAAAACGGAGCTGGAAGAATCAGGCACCCTGACTTCAGACTATACTACAAAGCCACAGTCATCAAGACACTATGGGACTGGCACAAAAACAGAAATATAGATCAATGGAACAGGATAGAAAGCCCAGAGATATACCTACACACGTATGGTCACCTTATCTTTGATAAAGGAGGCAAGAATATATAATGGAGAAAAGACTGCTGGGAAAACTAGACAGCTACATGTAAAAGAATGAAATTAGAACACTCCCTAACACCATACACAAAAATAAACTCAAAGTGGATTAAAGACCTAAATGTAAGGTCAGACACTATCAAACTCTTAGAGGAAAACATAGGCAGAACCCTCTATGTCAGAAATCACAGCAAGATCCTTTTGGACCCACCTCCTAGAGAAATGGAAATAAAAACAAAAATAAACAAATGGGACCTAAAGAAACTTCAAAGCTTTTGCACAGCAAAGGAAACCATAAACAAGACCAAAAGACAACCCTCAGAATGGGAGAAAATATTTGCAAACGAAGCAACTGACAAAGAATTAATCTCCAAAATATACAGGCAGCTCATGCAGCTCAATATCAAAAAAACAAACAACCTAATCCAAAAATGGGCAGAAGGCCTAAATAGACATTTCTCCAAAGAAGATATCCAGATTGCCAGAAACACATGAAAGGATGCTCAACATCACTAATCATTAGAGAAATGCAAATCAAAACTACAATGAGGTATCACCTCACACCAGTCAGTATGGCCATCATCAAAAAATCTACAGACAATAAATGCTGGAGAGGGTGTGGAGGAAAGGGAACACTCTTGCACTGCTGGTGGGAATGTGAATTGGTACAGCCACTATGGATAACAGTATGGAGGTTCCTTAAAAAACTAAGAATAGAATTACCATACGACCCGGCAATCCCACTACAGGGCATATACCCTGAGAAAAGCTTAATTCAAAAAGAGGTACCACAGTGTTTATCACAGCTCTATTTACAATAGCCAGGACATGGAAGCAACCTACGTGTCCATCAACAGATGAAGGGATAAAGAAGATGTGGCACATGTATACAATGGAGTATTACTCCACCATAAAAAGAAATGAAACTGAGTTATTTGTAGTGAGGTGGATGGACACAGATGTAGAGAGTGGACTTGAGTACATGGGGAGGGGGAAGGGTAAGCTGGGACGAAGTGAGAGAGTGGCATGGACATATATACATTACCAAATGTAAAACAGATAGCTAGTGGGAAGCAGCCACATAGCACAGGGAGATCAGCTCAGTGCTTTGTGTCCACCTAGAGGGATGGGATGGGGATGGTTGGAGGGAGATATAAGAGGGAGGAGATATGGGGATATATGTTTATGTATAGCTGACTCACTTTGTTATACAGCAGAAACTAACACACCATTGTAAAAGAATTATACTCCAATAAAGATGTTAGAAAAAAAAAAGAAGCAAGATCCATCTGCCTGCTGCCTAAATCAAATGTACTTCAAATGTAAAATCACAAATGGCTTAAAAGTAAAAGTATGTTAAAAGATGATAACTCTAATCCAAAGAAAGCTAAAGTGGCTGTATATTATCAGATCAAGTAGATTTTAGAGCAAAGACTATCACTGGCTATAAAGAAGGTCATTTCATAATGATGAAGGGGTCAATTAATTAGAGCAGGTAATAATTCTAAACATTATAGAACCAAATAACAGCTTTAAGATACATAAAGCAAAAATTAATAGAAGTACAAGGGAAATTAGACAAATCCTCAATTTATAGTCAGGGATTTTAATACCTCTCTTTTAATAATAGAACAAGTAGACAGATAATCAGGAAGGATGCAGAAGACTTGAACAACACTATCAACCAACTTGACTTAATTGTCACTGATAGAACACTCCACCCAACAACAGTATTCTTCTCAACCTTCTTCTCAAATGAACATTTACCAAGATAAACTTGATTCTGGGCCATAAAATGTGTCTCAATAAATTTAAAAGGAATCAGTTCATATTAAGTATGTTCTCCAATTACAATGTAATTAAATTAGAAAGTAATAACAGAAAGATCACTGGAAAAATCTCCAGCAACATTGAAATTAAATAACGCATGAGTCAAAGAAGAAATCAAAGGGGAAATTAGAAAGTATTCTGAACTGAATGAAAATGAAAACACAACATATCAAGTACTTCAGGGGAAATTTATAACACAAAAGCCTATAATAGAAAATAAGAAAGGTCTCAAATCAGTGATCTCAACTTCCATGTTAAGAAACATTCAACAATGTTGCTAAAGGAAATTTGAGAAGACATCAATAAATGAAGAGAAATGTCATGTTCATGAATTAGGAGACTTAATATTGTTAAAATGTTAATTCTTCCCAAGTTTATCTGTAGATTCAAAAACAATGCCAAATCAAAATCCCAGCAGGCATTTTTTTCACTAATTGACAAACTGATTATAAAAATTCACATGGAAGTGCAAAGGGTCTAGAATAGCCAAAACAAGTGTGAAAAGGAGCAAAGTTGGAGGACTAACAGTTCCTGATTTCAAGAGTTATATCAAAGCTACAGTAATCAAGACAGTGTGGTACTGGCACAAGATAAACAGATTGAAGGAACAGAATACAGAGTCCAGAAATAGGCTCACACATAAAAAGTCAATTGCTTTCTGACAAAGGTATGAAGGCAATTCAGTAGAGGACAGGCTTTTTAAAAATCTTTTCAACAAATGGTGCTAGAACAATGGGATGTCCATATGCAAAAAAAAAGAACTTCAATCCATACCTTTACCATATGAGAAATTAACTCAAAATAGAATACCACTCAGCAATATAAAGGAATGAACTATTGATACATGCATGGATGAATCTCAAAACAGTATCAGTTATTTGCTGAGTACAGCAGGGGGATGTGGGGTGTAGACAGGGATCACAGAGAGGCACAAAGAACCTTCTGCTGATAATGGCACTGTTCACTCTCTTGATTGTGATTATGCTTTCACAGCTGTATATGTATGTCAAAACTAATCAGATTATATACTTCAAATATGTATAGTTCATTATAGGTCAATTATACCTAAATAAAGCTATTTTTAAAAAGCAGGGGAGTAATTATTGGGTGGGTCCGAAAGAGATAGTCTCAGGTATTAAGCCTGAAAAAACTGACAGCAACAGGATACCATATGTATAATTGACCTCAGATTTTCCTCACAATAGAGTAAAGCTAACTGTGTACTTGGGGCAAACGTGCTGTGTTGTGCTGCCACGGTGAATAAAGCTTAGCATCAGAGAAAAGGAAGCCGTCAGGAAAGGCAAGAATCCACAGGCATAATTTTTGATGGAGAAATCCTCATCTCAGCCTCTTATATTTATGGTAGTGACAATGAATAAGAAATCTATTGACTGTGAACTGGCATGGGGAACTATCCAGGAATCTGCCATATTCTAGCTAGTTTCTGAGGGGTGGCACTGGATTTTTAACCTATCTGCAGCCTTTAGCCTTGTGCCTAGCACATAAGAGGCACCCAGTAAATACATGCTAAATAAACACATGAATAAACTAATACCATGATGGGAAGAAATTATTATTAATAGCTAAAAAGCTTACTACTTTTTTCAGTACCTTACTTAGGTGGAAATTAAACCAATAACACATTTTTCTTAGCGGCTAACTGTGGATTCAAATTTGCTACAGTTTGGAAAAGCAATATTTGGCGATTTCCAAATATAACAATCAAAAGATCTCTGCCACCAATTAAAATTATGGGTCCTAACCTGGCTATCTGAAACATTTAAAATCATCAAAACAAAATTCAATGGAGAATTCTGTCTTGTAGAGACCAAGAGTGTACTTATTTTTTTTTTTTTTTTAATTACCTTCGGAGTGGCTGTCTAATTAAAGGAGGGGATGTAAAATTTCAAACACATGCTTATCTTGATATGAGTTAATGCATCATTTATTTTCCATGTTTTAAAAACAGTTTGATTTGTTTGGCTTAGATGGTATAAATAGGTTAGAGACATTGTAGATTAAAATATATAATGTGGGGGCTTCCCTGGTGGCGCAGTGGTTGAGAGTCCGCCTGCCGATGCAGGGGACACGGGTTCGTGCCCCGGTCTGGGAAGATCCCACATGCCACGGAGCGGCTGGGCCCGTGAGCCATGGCCGCTGAGCCTGCGCGTCCGGAGCCTGTGCTCTACAAGGGGAGAGGCCACAACAGTGAGAGGCCCGCCTACCGCAAAAAAAAAAAAAAAAAAAAAAAAAAAAAATATATAATGTGGGAATGGTTGAAAAAAATCTCATCTAAATCATCTATTTCCCTTTTAAAATATATAGAATAACAGACTATTCTTTAAGTAGGAAATACATTTATTACTGCTTGACTTTTTTTTTTTTTTTTTTTTTTTTTTTTTGTGGTACGCGGGCCTCTCACTGTTGTGGCCTCTCCCGTTGCGGAGCACAGGCTCCGGATGCGCAGGCTCAGCAGCCATGGCTCACGGGCCCAGCCGCTCCGCGGCATATGGGATCCTCCCAGACCGGGGCACGAACCCGTATCCCCTGCATCGGCAGGCGGACTCTCAACCACTGCGCCACCAGGGAGGCCCTGCTTGACTTTTAAAATATAATTTTTAATACTTTTTCTTTTCTTTATCCAAGGAAATGCATACTTACTGAATTATATTTTTCCATTAGGTATAAATGAGAATTTAAGCAGAATCAAAGTTTAGGACTGAATTTGTCAGCCTGGCACTCTGTATCCTGGCCTGGCCTCACCTTTGTCCCATGGACTGGCGCGGCTCCCTGATGCTACTG
The DNA here is from genome assembly GCF_949752795.1 of Hyperoodon ampullatus. Lineage (NCBI taxonomy): Eukaryota > Metazoa > Chordata > Mammalia > Artiodactyla > Ziphiidae > Hyperoodon > Hyperoodon ampullatus. The sequence continues at coordinate 35,414,542 of NC_136913.1, forward strand.
TAGGTGCCTGCCACACAGCATGCCTTCCCTGGCTCCGGCCTCTCCTGTCCTGCGTATCCAAATCCTACCAACTATGGACAATGCTGAAGACGGGAGAGGCTGAAAAGTTCCCTAAACTCGACCACATATTCTACAATATGCATTTTCATTTGGTCAGAGGTGTGTTTCAAATATTTTTTTCTGCTGCTTCATTTCACTTTTCCTCCCCTTAGGTTCTTAGGTCTCCTGACTCCTTTACTTTTCATCCCTCTCCCTCAGATTTGATTTTCTTTTCCAGACTCTTTCCCTGAGCTCTTTGTAAGTGAAAAGAGTTTTCACAGGAACACTATGAAGTATACTGGTGGAATATCTGTTAAATGTTCTGTTCTACTAGACGGAGAATCTAAAAAGTTCTTAAACCTTGATGAAATGTTCTAGCGATGCATGTTATAATTCTAAGAAGGATAATAATTCCGAAGTGTCCTTTGAGCCAGGTCACAGACATCTTTTGGGTATGGTAATCCAAACTTATTATTTTATAAAGATAAAAATAGTAATGAAGTAATTTTTAGTAAAAGATAACAATATGGAGATTTGGGCTAAAATAACTTCTGAAATTTCTGAAGTAATTCTGAAAGGAATTTCAGAGTGGCATATACCTACAAAGATGGCAAAAAACAGGCTGTTTACTACCCTAAGGGCGGCTCCTGGTTTTACCTTCATCCTTTCCTCTTTCTTACCCCCTCACATTTTACAATCCATTGTCAACCAAAAATGTTTACTGAGCATCTACCATTTACCAGGAACTGTGATAAGTGCTAAGGATACACTAGAAAGTGAAACAGAAAATAGTTTATATCCCCAAGGAGCTGAAGGCCAGTGGGGAGATACAGACATAAAGTAAATGAATATACAAATGACTATGTAATTGCAAACTGTGACAAATACTAAGAAGTATGAGAAAAGGGTGCTCTGTGAGAGAATAATAATGGGACATAATAATTTATATAAGTGCTGCTGGTTACAAAAGGCCTCTGTGTGGAAAAGACATTTAAGCTGACACCTAAGTTGAATAAGAATTAACGAGGCTTTTCATTTTTCTTGTCTTCCATGTTACCTCCTAACACTTCTACCTGGCAATGTAATCTCATGATTAAATAAAGTTTTTCTGTAAGTGGAAAGAGTAATTTACTTCCAAGAAGAAGAAACGTATCCATCAGACTTGTAACAACTCCAAAACAGGTACTAGGAGAGACTGGAGTAGCATGTTGTAATGTTTTCTAAGCACCGTCATCTTTATTTTTTCATTCATCCTATTTCTTGGCTTTGCCTTACTCTCTTCTAGACTCTCGGGATACTATACTCTTATAATTTAAGCAGTAGAGTTCTTTTACATATCTTTTATTGTATGATGAATCAGTATGCATGAGGATTGAAAGGAACATGCTATTACATTTTTGCAGAGCAATCTGAATCATAATCCAATAAGTAAACATGCACGTTAAAAATGTGAAACATCACCTGAAATTCGTCACATGTTCTTGAGTCATCAAAACTCATATTAAGGGAGTTAAATTATGTGGATAACCATATAAAAAGTAGTAGAAGCAATTCAATACTTTAGCCTTAACACTAAAATGAAAAATTCATTTCACTTACCTTCTTTGATTTTTTTGTTGATTTACTATCTTCCAGGATTTCTGAAGAACTGCTCTTTGCACGATCATGCATATTTCCTATGATAGGATATATTTAGAAATATTTTTTCTAACTAATGAGAAAAAGAAAAGTCCTGAGGCTTTCAGTGAAACTCTATCAACCATGAATTATGGGGTAATACTGAAGAGTAGTGGACAACTGCATATTTCCTGAAAAATTAAGGCAAAAATCTCAGAATGACCTGACCAATGTTGTAAATGTTTAGATGACCAGTACCAAGTATAGCAAAAGTAACAGTAAATGTTAGGGAAGACTTCTGTAAAATATAAATTACCTTTTAAAAAAATTAACCTCATTGTAATGAAATTATTTGTACCCAAATGGACATGTCATTTTTTTGGTATTTCAAATTAATCCACATGTTATATAGTTGAATAATGATCTTTAAAGTAGACTCATGAAGCATATGCATTCTTCTAATTTTATATTATCAACAACTTAAATCTTACATTTAATTTCTTTTTAACACTTTAGGTTATATGCTAAGAATACTTAGAGATGACAAATACTTTAACATTTTGCTTAAAATATTCTAAAACTTACTACTCTTTTTGCAGAAGTTAGAAGGAAAAATGTATTAAGGGAACTATTCCTTCTTCTGCTTAAGTTCTGATCAGATATCCACTACTACAGACAGTTATTTGTAATGACATCGCAGCAAAAGGTCCACTGTGATGTGATGGTGTGGAAACATAATATAGGGGTCATATAGCAAAAGCACCAATGATTTGGGTGTAGAAACTGCAGGTCCCAAGGGCAGTCACAATCTACTCTGTTCTGTGGCACCTGTTCTCTGACACCAACAGTGAGGCTTGGGAAAGGACTCCCCTGAAACGCCTGTGGTAAGATCAAAGACTCAGGTCTGGTCTCGGGGGGAAATAACTGGATGGCCTGCTGTGGCCCTAGACCAGCCTGGACATCAGCGATGGGGTCTGGCAGTGCTCATCAGACATATATATCAAGATCTGGGACAAAAGCCCAACTTAATAATACTGATTGAAAAAAAAAGTAGTAAAAAGGCTGTTCTAAACCACTTAACACTGACACATGAGCAGCCATGAAGAAGCTGTGGCAGTGATCAATGAGAACACATAAGCCTGTGTCACATATTTCATACCTTATTATGAGGGTCATGTGAGAATAAAAAGTGTAAAATAGAATACATACATGTAAGTCATAATTCTTTGGTTACAGCACACATATGCATAAATATCTGTATGTACATATGAACGTAGTATTCTATGTATCTACTTTTTTTTTTTTTTTTGCGGTACGCGGGCCTCTCACTGTCGTGGCCTCTCCCATTGCGGAGCATAGGCTCCGGACGCGCAGGCTCAGCAGCCATGGCTCACGGGCCTAGCCGCTCCTTGGCATGTGGGATCCTCCCGGACCGGGGCACGAACCCATGTCCCCTGCATCGGCAGGCGGACTCTCAACCACTGTGCCACCAGGGAAGCCCTGTATCTAGCCTTTTTAAAAGTATGCTTTTAAAGTCAAATGTGCTCACACCTTTTGGATTTTCACTGTATTCATGAATGGCCCATTCCTCTCGGTTGGCTTTTGTGTCCTATAAACAATAAAGAAACAATATAATAAAAAACATATTTGTGCTGAGCTAGAAAACCTAGTCTTGGTTTTAAGCAGGGTTCTAGAGTCAGTCTCTAGCTAACAACATAAACATGTGACAATTACTTCCCTTTGCAGGACTCTTGCCTTAAATGCTGGGTGATTGCTAATGTCTTTCCTAGCTTAAAATTGCATGATTAGGGCTTCCCTGGTGGCGCAGTGGTTAAGAATCCACCTGCCAATGCAGGGGACATGGGTTCGAGCCCTGGTCTGGGAGGATCCCACATGCCGCGGAGCATCTAAGCCCATGCGCCACAACTACTGAGCCTGCGCTCTAGAGCCCGTGAGCCACAGCTACTGAGCCATCGTGCCACAACTAATGAAGCCCATGTGCCTAGGGCCTGTGCTCCGCAATAAGAGAATCCACTGCAATGAGAAACCCACGCACCACAACGAAGAGTAGCCTCCGCTTGCCACAACAAAAGAAAGCCTGTGCGGCAACGAAGACCCAGTTCAGCCATAAATTTTAAAATAAATAAATAAATAAATAAGTAAATAAAGTTCCCTTAAAAAAATCGTATAATTAACAAGAATTGTATATTTAAGAATTCTACTCAAAGAAGATTCAGGAACATTAATTGGTATAGGAATTAGCTCAACATTTTATAATGTCAAATTGGAGTTTAATGAATCCTATGCTAAAGAATTTCAGGGATCACCATAACTGGAACTCATAAATGTTCTTTATAAAATAGAATCTTTCCCTCCCTCTTTTTTTTTTTAACATTTAATATTTATTTATTTGGTTGTGCTGGGTCTTAGTTGTGGCAGGCAGGTTCCTTAGTTGCGGCATGTGGGCTCCTTAGTTGCAGCTTGCATGCGGAATCTAGTTCCCTGACCAGGGATTGGACCCGGGCCCCCTGCGTTGGGAGCGTGGAGTCTTAACCACTGCACCACCAGGGAAGTTCCATCGTTCCCTCCCTCCGAAAGAAAACAATAACTGCTAGAACATACGTTTTCCTCAGTGAGAGGAAGGAGTCTTGGAAAAAGAAAGAAGCAAGGAAGAGAATGACCTCTTTAGCACAATACCATTTTGTAAATTGAAAAAAAATACACACAAAACAACAACACGTTTTACAATTACACATTCAAATAAAAGGACAAGCATGTTTCAGTGGTTGGCTATGTTAGGAAAAAGGGGAATGAGGCTCAAAGGGAATCAATTTAAATAAAGAGAGAAGCACCTTGCACAGACCAGTGATGATAGTGTTTCATCAATGAGAAGGCAGGATTAACTCAGAGCTCTTTGCAAGAGGTCCAAAAAATGAAATGAAAATGAATCAATACAGTATCATTCAGTTTGGGTTTCTGAATTCCATACCTCTGAAATGAATCCAGAGTAGTGCTAGCAAACGAATGATTTCAAACCTACCAGCTGTCTCCTAGCAGGGTCACTCTTAGGTATATCTGCCAAATGGAAGAGATGTTTTTGGCATCCCTAGCTCCACTTTCAGGATGACTTTCTCTTCCTCAGTGAGGCCTCCTCCCATTCCTCCTATGAATACTTTCTTCTATACCACATCTCTGCAGAACTGATAACAACCTCTAACACTGCTGTGAACAACTTTCATTTGTCCATGTCCATGTAAATATACACACGTATGTGTGCACATACACATCCCATTTCTGCCACTAGTACTGGGCTGCTAACGCTGTAATTTTATCATTTCAAGGACCTGGGGCTGAACTTCTTGGTTAATTCGTCAAGAGTGTACTAAACTGGCCCATATCAATTGATTTCCATTCATTTGAAGAACAGAATGCTACCAAGAAATGTGGAAAGAATGCTAGAGAAAAAAGAGTGTCTGATTCATAAATGTGTCAAAGCTTGTCCTATAGCACATGAACAAAGTTATTCATGGAAATATTTCTGTTCTCCAAGGAAGCTGGAATCTGCCCTCTGCAGAGACCAGGGGACCCATATGCTTTCTCTTGGGCAGAGTCTTGGGATTTAAGCACTTATCATCATACCTTTTCAATGGCTGTCAATACCTTTTTAACTGAGTTGTCGGTTTCACTGTGGTTGTCTGCAGGAACACTTTTATTGTCTCCTGTAGCTTTCTTCTCGCCTTCTAGATATTCCTTAATTTCCTCATGCACGTCTTCTGGCTCATCATCTTCTGAAAATTCGTGATCCTGTGACAAAATTGATGATCAGGGAAGAGTTAAAATTTTCTTCTTTAAAAAACAGAGATTTGATATTGCTGTCGTAAACAATTTATACCATCTCAAAGAACATATAGACTATGAATTCAAATATTAAAGTCAAAGAAATAAAATACTGAATAATCCATGCTGCATATCAAGTTACTATATTACCAAGGATTTCATGCATGTTACTCTATTTCAACATTTTCAATGACTAGGGTTCCCAAAGTTCTTTTTACCACCTATGGTAAGGTTAAAATGGAAAAACAAAATGCTTTCTGGGCTGTCTCAAAGGAATGCTTTTCAATATTAGAGAAGTTAAAAAGCTTTCTGTCTACTGTAGCATTATAACATAATCATATGTATATATTATGTTCATTTTCCAAAACAAAAGGATTTAAAATCACTTCAGAAGTACAATTCACCAATATTCACAAGAGAGAGGTAACTATAATTACTTACATTCTGGGAAAAGGATAAAGGGACATAGGCACTTTAAATTGTTTGCTCTTGGTTATTTAAAGCAGATGGAAAACCAGACAGAGCGAGAACGTAGTCCATCTGGCTCCTGTCCAGCTAATCCAAATTATAAAACAGCCTGTCTATGGATTTGATAGACTGGTAATAAATCATGTAATGCTTATTAAGTAAAGGCAGAAAATACTAGTTCTACCCTTTATTCTATACTGAGGTTTTTTTTTTGTCATTTCATATTTTGGGTGGAAAACTGCTTATTTATTGTCATTAAGAGACTGGACTCTTTATTGGATTTTTTTCCTATGCTTTTCATTTATGCACTTCACTAAAGGCATAATGACCCCTAAAATAGGTGACACAGTAAGCAATCTGTGCCATTCACTCCCTTGAAGAATGTTTTTACAAAGTTCACCTTAGCCATATTTGCCTGAGACCATATATGCCCTTTATATCCCTTCAACACTGTAACTAGCTTCTCATGGTCACCTTCCTAGTGGCTATTTGGCTAAGGATAAGCCTGACACCCAACAGAATCTTTACTGGGTGGTTTGAAAAGAATGTCTCTAATAATTAGCTCACCTTTTTTTCTGGCAAAAATACAAATTGTGAGAGTTCAGGCTAGGGAGAGAACGTGTTTGTATTTCACACCTTAGTAAAACACATAAGTGGCATCCTCAGGCCAACAGCACTAAGGGTATGGCCTAATAGCATTCCCACTGAGGACAAGCAATCTGGAAGTGAAGCCTTGAGATTTAAGGAGTTTCAGAAGTTACTCTGGGAGGGCTTAACTTAGGTTAATCAAGGTCATGAGGCAGTGCACTCAGGAGGGGAATGTGGGAGAAGGGAACAGGGTACCAGGGTAGAGAGTTACATTAAAGGATGTGCTACAAGTTTAGGTTGGGTAAGGTTAACAACAAGGTAGCTACCATTTACCAAGAACTTCTAAAGCTTTCTTTTTCTTCTGCATGATTTCCCCTCTAAGTGACATATATCATGGCTAGCCAAATGCACGTTACGGGTAGCTAAAATGATCAGAGATCATTTTACTTTGGAAGGGAATGGGAAGCAAGATTACTAGATTTAAGACTTAGGCCTGATAAACAGATGTATTCATAAATGTACATATATGAAGGCCAACTAGAAAGAACAGAGCTCCCGAGACAGAGAATTTCAGACTCTGCCCACTTATCTCCCAGAGGGAGGGTCAGTGAGCTGTATTCTATCAAAGTCCTCATTACTTGGACAGTTTGGCTAATCTAGGACCTGGGTTAATTCCAGTTGTGCTAGTTTACTAAGGTATTAATGTAACCATAGGACATCATGCTATTATAAAAAGAAACATGGAGTTATAGCTTATTTTAGAAATAAGCAAAACATCTTTTTTATAATGAACTACAATTTTACTCATTAACTTCATGTAAATCTATATCAACAATAAACTATATCACTTTCGAAGTTTGAGAAAGCTCTTAGAAAATGGCAACTGCAGTAGAAATCACATCATCAATCATGACACTTTGCACTTAATTAAGCACATTTAAAATTAATCTACATATATCTGGACAACTACTTTAAGTCACATATAGCACTTACCTTCAAACTGAAACAATTTAGGAGACTGGCAGAATACTGTCATTTTATAAAAAGAAAGGATAAAGTTTAAATACATTCTTGTCACCAGAACCACATATAATGTAAAGAGGTAATCTGGAGTGGTCAGTGAAAGTGCATCTGGTGTTAGGATCCCAGGGAAGAAGTGAATGGGCCTGGCTTCCACCAAAGGACCCTTATTTCATTGGTCAGACACAGCATGGGGAGCTGCAGTCTTTGGTCTGGCCCAGGGCAACACTTTTTACATTTCTTATGGGAAATACCAAGAAACCAAATGTTCCCCATGAGGTTTCAGTTTGCTTAAGAAACAATTACATTGTATGCTTTAAAAACTAGAGATTGCTATCAGAAGTCTGCCTAGTGGTCACCCTGGAGGGGGTGGGGGATGGGAAATGGCTGGAAGGGGATTGAAGGGGAGCTTCTAGGGAGCTGACACTGTGCTTTTCCTTGATCTGGATGTTGACTATATGGGTGTGTTCAGTTTGTGGAAAATACATTGAGCTATACATGTATGAGATATATACTTGTCTACGTATTAACGTCAAAAGAATTTTTTTTTCAAGTTAAAGACTATAAAGTGTAAAATTTTGTGCTACAATTCTGGATTCATGACATGCCTCAATGTCACAATGGGTAGAAAATGTTTTCCAAACAAGTTAAATAGAGCATAAAACTTCATATCTAAGTCATCGGGTGGAAAGTGTATATTTCAAAATCTCAATTTCAAGGTATTTTTTTTTTTGGACAAGAAGAGCTAACATGTAAGTTCAAGTTTTAACTACACTAGACATCACTGAGGCAGGCGTGGAGAGTGGGAAGGGCACTAAATACAAAGACCTAAAGACTGTTTTCCAAAGCCTTGCTCTACTACTTTTGGCCTGAGCAAGGTACCTACTTAATGTATTTCAGTCTATCTGTAAAATGGAAAAATGACATTAGCAACACCTACCTAGGAGGGTTTGTATCAAGATGAGAAAGATTGTTTACAGAGAAAATAATATGAGCAAACAATAAGTATTTGTATATAAGTAATTTTATAAAGGCCATTCTATAAAAAGATAGAATCCCAAGTATGCATTGAGGACTGTCAAAAAACAAGAAGCTTGGATGCTTTTTGCCATGTCTCAGATCTTATCAATAGAAAATAGTTCACTTAAAATGTACACTTCTTTGCTCTACCTTCTCGTACACATCCCTTTATTCTCTGCCAGGTGCCCGGTAGCCAGAGCAAGCGAGGGAAGAAGGCGGACGCCTGTCAGGAGCAGCCCCTGGATGGCAGGGAAGTGGGGGGTGGCCTCAGCTGGGCTACAGGCCAGTGTTGCCACAGGGCAAGATATTCCTAGACCCTCAGGTTTTCCAAGAGAAGTCCGGAAAAAAATTTTTTTCAATGTAAAATCTCCTGGTATTTCAATGTTGGCATCTGATTCAAATGTTTAAAAAATCACTATGTACACCAAACAAAGTAAGTCTGCAGGCCAGACTGCACCCATGGGCTGCGTGACTTCTCATTCTTCACTTCTAATGACACTACTTTATAATCTCTAAACTTTCCCTTCTTTTTGTGTGCCAATCCCTTACTTCATTCCTGTATTTTTATCACCAAATATATTACAGTTTGACTCTGATAAGTGGCCTGCAAAAATGAATGTAGTGCTCAGGGTACAGAACATCTTGCTGGTTCACAGTTTTATTCTTGTTTTCAGTTTTACTCTATCATTTTCCCCCTCTTTTTCCTTAGATGATTTACCTTCCTCGTTATCTTAAACAAATGCATGATCCATGATTACACTTTATGTGTGAATTATTTTTTAACTATGTGATAAAAACATTAGGATACAGAGGGAAATCTGTGGTCCCGTGACAGCACTAATATCTAAATTTAGGCTACCCATGTGAGTACCATCAGCCTTTCGTCGTGGTTCAAATGTTAAGGGGCAGTATTTGACCCATGTATGGTGTGTAATCATAGTTTCACTCTACCCCATATTTAAGGGTTATCATTATCCATTTCATTCCCATGGATCTACCTCCGTAAGCTAATTTTTTTGGGGTTGCTACGCTGTATTTAAACAAAAGTAAGGTTTACAGGCACACGAAACTAAATTAAACTCATGCACATCAGCCAGTGACTTGGAGATTCATGAGGGTAGCACTGTACCTGACTTGGTAGGTATGATCAGAGAGGATAATTAGAGTGATGCAGGTTAGCATTTGCTGAGTACCCCTAACATGTTCCATGTGTTAACTAATGTAAATATCAAAAGATCCCCCCCTTTACTAAAAGAGGGATATTAAGACTCAGAAAGGTTAAAAAAAAAAAAAACTTTTCCAGGTGTCCCCTTAGCTAATCAGTGAAGGGCTGGGTTTGGAACTCAGCCCTACTAGACTACAGAGCCCATGCTCTGAACCAAACTCTGCCCAAATAATTTGCAGACCATAATGGCTGCCCTCAGAGTTGTTTCCTCACCACCCCGCCCCACCCACTGATATTTAAAGCATTGCATACTCCTCTTTTTTGTTGATAAGCTCACTTCAGCAATACCCTATTCTTATGTACCATCGTATATAATAACAGCAAATAAAAATTTAGAATTTTTCCCCCCAGAGCACCAAAGTCTCTGGAACATACATCTCCCTTCCTAAATTGAGAAATATGCCAGTAGAGCTCTTTGATGTTTATTTCTCAAAATCTAGTTCTGATTCTATGTCTCTGAAAAATGGACTTCCTGGAGTTCACTCTTTGATGTCAACGTGGGCTCTGCCCCAGACCCTCTCTGCAGCCCTCCACTGCTCCTTCTTCCTTGGCTTTGGGGGCCCCTCTGTTTCTTAGAAAGTGTTCTTACCCTTCCTCCTTCTCAGGCTTCCCTTTTTCAACCTCCCCTTACCTGCTGATGTTTCCCTGAATTCTCTTCAGTTCTCTTTTCACAATACGAATGTTGCCTCTCATTCAAATCCACAGTTTTTAACTACATTTATAAGCCGCTGATACTCAGCATCTTCCCTGAGCTCCAGACCCAGATGTATAACTGCCTGCTGAACATCTCCTGGACCAACAAGCCCCCAAGCAGTCTCCTCAATGTGCCCCTACTCCTCAGTTCTCAGTCTCCGTGAATGGCACTCTTTCTTCCCAACTCTCCAAGCCAGAAATAAGAAAAGCTTGGACTTTACCTCCCTCCGAGCTCCATATCCTTACTAAGCTCTCCAATTCTATCCACAACTCTCTCTCAGTAATACATGTCCGCAACTCTCCATCCCACTGTCCTAGTGCAGCCCTTCTTCAGTCTCTGCCTGGTCTACTGTAACTGCCTTCTGACTGCTATCCCTGACCCCGGTCCTGTTCCCTTCTAATCCACCCTCCATATTGCTGCCAGAATGACGCTACAAAAGCCCAAGTGTGATCATCTTACTCTTTTTTTAACATCTTTTACAAACACAGAAGCTCTTGTGCCCCTCTATCCAGGTCAAAGGATACTCTAGGCTGCAGTCACACTGAAACACTCTCCTGGCTTCCGTCAGCCTGGCTCTCATTACCCTGCCCCCTCTTTTAGGTTTTACTTTTCGTGACTCAGTTCATGTTTCACCATCACTCCCAGGAAGCCCTTTCCTTGTTTTTCCGAGTGGCAGCTGAAGTGCCACCCCTGAAGCACTCTACTGTGCTGGTAAATTTTCTGGTCAGCCTGTAGAAACAGCCAAGAATTCCTTGAGATCAGGAGCCATATCTTATAAAAAGCACTTTCTTCTTATTAACTAAGGGATTTAATGGAGGAAAGCCATAGATTTGTTTTCAAATCATATTTTTATCTTTGGGCAGTCTTGGCTAATAACATGGGGGTATCAGGAAATATAAGGGCACTGTTAATCAGGTTAAGGCAGAGTCATAGCAACTCTTTTTTTTTTTTTTTTTTTTTTTGCATTACGTGGGCTTCTCACTGCTGTGGCCTCTCCCGTTGCGGAGCACAGGCTCTGGACGCGCAGGCCCAGCAGCCATGGCTCACGGGCCTAGCCGCTCCGCGGCATGTGGGATCTTCCCAGACCGGGGCACGAACCCGTGTCCCCTGCATCGGCAGGCGGACTCTCAACCACTGCGCCACCAGGGAAGCCCCATAGCAACTCTTTTTACCTGGTGTTCTTTCAAGAAATCTATACCTACCTAACATCCCTGATAGGTTAGAGGGGCACAGGAAGTTGATTGTAAGCAGCCCTCACTTCTTGAGATCCACCTGATTCGGGGTAGCTTCTGTTCCCTTTTTGGTGCTTGGTACATAAATATTTGTCGACTGAATAATATGTACCAACTATAAGTTATGTGTCAGGTACTGGGCATATAATATCACATTTAACTTTCACAATGGAAAGAATGAAGGAAGGAATTACAGCACCTTTCTCCGAGGTAGCATTTTATTTTTAATCTACATGTATACAGAAAATTTATTTCTATAGTGAAATAATAGAAAACATTTCCATTGCACTCACCTGGAGCGCTGCTGGTCAGCAGCAGCAGATGTTTCTGTGGTACTCCTTTGTAGCTTACCTTATTTTTCTGCCAGAGTCCTCATTTGAAACTGTAATTCAATGGATTTTACATATACAACTCACACTTGCCTCAAAAATGATCACTGATAAACTACAGTAAAAGCATTATCAACTAGAAGATGGGGACAATAAAGAGGAACTAGTTATTCCAATCTACTTAACCAACTATTAATTCAGGTCTGAAAATGACTAGGCCAGTGCTCTTTTGACCAGAGTACCAGGCATGCATGAATTACTGCTTCTAAAAGAGCACAAAAATTTTTTTGGCCAGGGAAATGTGAAGAAATGGGTAAGAAATGCTGTTTGTAATTGGTTATCTAGACTGGTTCAAATTCTGAGATGCACATATTTTAAGAACATCATTTCAGTATTTCCGGCTGATTATCTCTTTAGTGGAAGATGAATGCCCATAGCTTTAACATTGGTAACTTGAGTTTAAGAGTTTCTCATCTCCTTGGAGGTTTTTCCTTTATGAACTCCACTTCTGTCATCCATCTTATCTAATCTTAAGTCTACTTCTAAGATAACCACGTTTTGCACTAGATTTAACAACACAGCACATACATTTTAATCAAGGTATTAATTCAATTCTACTAACACTAATGAATGTGGTAGAATTTGCTAGAACACTGCAATGCCAAATCCGCATATTTGGTTAGTTAGTGGAAGCTACCAGAGAGCCTTGCAGCTAAGACAAAATTTATAACTCCTAGGAATTTCTTCACTTCCTATCCTAGTCTTTCTCCTCATATTCTTTCTCACTCATGAAAAATCAAATGTGCAAAGAATTCAACTACACAAAATTCACAGGATGTTTACCATCACAATCCTCCTTGATAAAAGAAAGTATAAGAAATTCCTCATGTCTAAGATATAGAAAGGACTGGGGAAGGAAAGCTATGAATAAACAATAATGAAACAAACTAGCTGCACTACATACAACGGAATTACTCTAGTGGAAATCTAGCCTCTCTAAAATTCAATATCTAATATTAGTTTCTCTTTTCACAGACAACTACTGACTGTATACATTTAATTTTTATTTTACTTGAAACATTCTGACAAGCAGCAAACAGAGAATTATAGAATAGTGAATGAAGAATACACTGAAGGTAAGTAATAGACACTGGGAATGGCAGTACTGGGAATGAAGGTCTGACAGTACAGTGAAAGCTCAGAAATGATAGGAGCTTAGAAGCACAGAATTACGGAAGACAAAAGACATTAAAGGTGTCATAACTTTTTAAGAGTAAAGAACATTTCATAGAAAACTAGATTAATTGTAAAGTATAATTTTTCTTCCTTAAAAAATTCTTATGCAAATAACAAACGTTAGAATGAAAGAATCTAAGAGTTACAAAGGGCTATAGTTATCATATCATCTAATCCATTCTATTTTACAGATAAGGAAACTGAAGCCCAATGAGTAGCTTTGCTTGGCAATAAATACTTAAAGTTTTTCATACTTTCACAATATACGTTCATCTCCATTTCATTAGATATTCTGTCATTTACCAAACAGTAACTAAAAGAGACATTAGAGTCTAAGTTCTGAACCCAGCTGTCACTTTGTAGATTGCTGCAAAAAGGACACATAAAAGGTAAAAAGACAGCACTATTTTTTTTTTAAATGTGAATTCCTCATTTTAGCTTTAGAATACCACCCATTCTTATAAAATTATTCTATACGGTAGGGAAACTGTAATCATAGACTGAAAAAACTATGCTAACATAGTTATAAGAAATTAGACGTTTTTATAACCCTTAAAGATCTGTGCCACTTTTAAAGGGACTTACTTGTATACACAAAATGCTTGTACAATATACTCCTGTTTCCTAAAACCGTCTTTAATGAGGAATAATAGTATTAATTACATACTATGATCTTTTGATATTTTCTAGTTATATATTTATAATTCGGGGGAAAATACACCAAAATATTAGTTTAAGAGAAGCCAAAATTTACCAGTGCCTCAAGTTATCTTTATCCGTTTCTACTGTACCACAGGTAAGGTAACCATGACATAAAATCAATATAACAGAATGAGTGCCTATTCTTCATAATGTGTTCAAGTTGTTTGGCTGGACATAATCAGGTCAGATTTAAAGTTTGTTACTTCAATTCCAAATAATGTGGTAATACATTATTCCAAAATGTTTTGGAACCTGGTGGCCCATTTTCTAAGAGTTGTTTTGACTGCACTGGCATTTTGAACCTCTGTACTTCATGCTCTTTCCCCTTTCTTTCCCTGTTAGTAATAAACTTTTTTGGATATGTTTTATCTTTGTCATATTTCACAGATCCTCTCATCTTGCTCCCTTTGCTGGATTCTCTTCCACCACCCTGTCTTCCCTGCCTTCCACTTTCTTCATTGCCTCTCTCCTGGTACTTTCCCTCCTCTTCCTCATCGTCCTCCTCTTCTTCCTTCTCCCCTTCTCTCCTGCTGTTTTCTTCCTCTTTCCTCTCCCTCACTGCCCCCTCCTTCTTTTCCCTTTCCTTGCCTTCCCCCTCTCCCTGCTCCTCTCCTTCCCCCTCCTCCCCCTCTCCTTCTTCCTCTTCTCCTTCTTCCCCCTCTTCTCCCCCTTCTTCCCCCTCTTCTCCCTTCCCCTCTGCTTCCTGCCCCTCCCCCTCTTCCTCTCCTTCCCCCTCTCCCCCCTCCTCCCCCTCTCTTTCTTCCTCTTCTCCTCCTTCTTCCTCCTCCTCTCCCTCCCCCTCTGCTTCCTGCCCCTCCTCCTCTCCTTCCTCCTCTTCCCCTTCTCCTTCCCCTTCTCCCTCCTCCTCTCCTCCTTCCTCCTCCCCCTCTTCTTCTCCTCCTTCTTCCCCCTCTTCTCCCTTCCCCTCTGCTTCCTGCCCCTCCCCCTCCCCCTCTCCCTCTCCTTCCCCCTCTCCCTCCTCCTCCCCCTCTCTTTCTTCCTCTTCTCCTCCTTCTTCCTTCTCTTCTCCCTCCCCGTCTGCTTCCTGCCCCTCCTCCTCTCCTTCCTCCTCCTCCCCTTCTCCTTCCTCCTCTCCCTCCTCCTCCTCTCCTTCCCCCTCTCCCTCCTCCTCCTCTCCTTCCCCCTCCCCCTCTCTTTCCCCCTCTCCCTCCCCGTCTCCTTCCTCCTCCTCTCCTTCTTCTCCTTCCTCCTCTCCTTCTTCTCCTCCCTCCTCTGCTCCCCCTTCTCCCTCCTGCTCATCTCCCTCCTCCTCTCCTCCCTCTCCCTCCTCCTCTCCCCCCTCTTCTTCCTGCCCTTCCTTTTCTCCTTCCTGCCCCTCCCCCTCTTCTACTTCCTCCCCCTTCCCCTCCTGCTCTTCCTCCCCCTCTCCTTTCTCTTCTTCCTCTTTCTCTTCTCTCTTCTCCTCTCCTTCTTTGTCTTCTCCCCCCTCTTCCTCCTTGCCTTCCTCCTCCTCTCCTTCCCCCCCTGCTTGCTCGCTCCCTTCCCCTTCCTCCAGCCCTTTGTTTCTTTCCTCCTGATGGCCCTGTTCCCTCTCCTTTTGCTCCCGTTCCTCCTCCTCTTTCAGGTCTTTCTCTCCCTTACCCAGGCTCTCCGTTTCTCCTCCCCCCTTGTCTTTCTCCTCCTCCCCCTCCTCACTTCCTGTTCCACTCCTCTGTTCCACTCCTGAATTACCCTCCTTCCCGATTCCCTCACCTCCACCTTCAGGCACGTGCTCTGCCTCTCCCCCTGGCTTTCCCTCGCCTTCACTCACCCCTGCTCTGTCTGTAAGGTCATCTGACAGGAGCTTTGCTTCCTCCTCCTCTTTTTCTCCAGGCACCTCCTCATTTATCTCTATCTCTTGCTCTTCTATTCCACTTCCTTCTGAATCATCTTCTCTTTCCTGCTCCTCTGGGATGTCTGATATGTGGTCACCCTTAAAACCATATTTTGCCATGTATTTGGACATTCTGTGTTCGATCTCTTCCTCATGTCCTTGTTCAATAAATTTTCTGCTATACCGCAAGTTTTGGTCAGTTTCCACTTCATCCTCTTTCTCTCCACTGCTAAATTCTATTGATTCAGGCTGCTTGAATCCATCAGCTGTACCCTGCTGACTTTCACCTTCACCTTCCAAGTAACTGTCTGGCTCCTCTATAGATTCTCTTTCACTGTCAAAGATCATATCTCGCTTGTTACTTTTACTTTCCTTAACAAAGTTTTTATTTTCTTCATCCTCAATGTTCATGTCTCTATTTGGTAAGTTGTCAAGGAATGTATCAATATTTTTTCTATTCTCTTCACTTTTTCTTAAATCATTCAGACCTGTCATTTTCACCAGACCAGTTTCCTTCTCAGAGACTATTTCTTCCACTTCTGAATCCTTCTGACTTTGTCCTTCATCACTTTCCTTTTCTATTTCCTTACTATTAAGTGGATAGACACCATGCTTATTTTCATGTCTAAATATCCCTTTTTGCAAACTCTCTGCACTGGTGTTGGCCTGAGGCCTTTGCTGGCCTGAGTTGTTACCTACGTCCTCAACTGAAAATGCTTCCATTGTCACAGCTGCTTGCTTCACGTACATTCCTTTTGCCAAAAGTTGTTTATATGCTTTCCCTTCTTTCATCTTTTTGGACATCTCTTCACTTTCATATTCATTACTACCGTCATTTTCAGTATGAGCTGTATGCTGCTTCAGTTTCTTAATTGTTTCTTGTTTCTGTAAATGTTTTGAAGTAATCGTCATACTACTATTAGTTGACAAAGGTAACTTATCTATTACAAAATACTGCCAAGATTTTGCATTATTATACATTTCAGTAGAATAAAAATGCCCAGTTTTATCAGACGTTTTGCTCAGATTTTGGTTTTTTGGGGGGATAATTTATGCCACTCTCTAAGTCTGTGGAACATCTAATTTTGATTTAGTAACATATATCTGTGTTTAACTTTCAAATTTACCACCTGCCTTAACTTTGCCATTATGCACAGTACCATCAATATTTATTCTCTGCCCCTTTTCTTAATCTGAATCAATTCTTAAATATATTTCCAGACTGATTTTGCAAAATATTGTTAAAAAATGTACGGTTTTCTACCTTCCCTATCGTTTTGTCAAATTTTGATTGGTCTTTTGATTCCGTGAAATTCTCAAAATTAAAGAAAATATGAAATTTTTAAAAATTTGAAATAATGAATAACTTATTTCTAGAAGAAAAAAATCTGAAATGAAAACTATAAATGAGAAAGTTCCTTGGTGGCCTAGTGGTTAGGATTTGGCGCTTTCACTGAAGAGGCCCAGGTTCAATCCCACATGCCGCAGCCAAAATACAAACACCCCCAAAAAAACAACAACAAAAACAACTACAAATGAAATGTTTTTATCAACACACTAGATAATAATTAATATATTTTTCTTTTCTAAACAAAATCCTTTGAGTTCTCAAATTTTTGACCCTCTTCCTTTTATCTACTATATTCTTTAATTATAATAATTTGCATACATAAAAAACACTATGAGAAAAAAATACTTAAGGTAAAATATAAGATTTTATAAAAGCTTTATAAACTTTTATAAAAAACATATAATGAAACATTGAGATTTTAATGGTACATTAAGAATATGAAATTAATTTCCTGCTGGACAAAATAAGGCAAAAATCAAATTGCTGACCTAAATTCTACAAGCCAAATGGATTGAAATAGTCAATGAATTTGGGTCTCTAGATAGTAAAACTTACTAAATCAAGTTTTATAAATTGTGATGAGTGCTAGGCCTAGGAAGAGGTCATTTTTCGCTAAGTAAATTATTAAAACAGCACAAGTTAAAAATTAATATATAAAAAATACTATAATAAATCTTTTTTTATTTACTAAAAATACCTAGGCTTGGTAGGGCCTCCACTTAAAAGGACTATGTGAAGTATACAATATATGTCGGTTTAAAAGAAAGTGCTTTCCTTTTCTGTTTGTTCTAGGTGTCTTCTTTAAAAAGTCATGATTCTTTCAAGAGCCCTAAGAGAGACAGGGGCCCAGCTGCCAGAAATAACTTCTAAATGTATGTGCCTAGCACAATAAAGCAGCACAGAAGAGGCGGAGCCCAGAGTCTAAGAGGAAGGAAAGACATACAGAAGATGTCTGCTTGGAAGTATAGTCAAGTCAATAGATCAGTCAGTCACTGAGCTTCCATAACTGTGTTAGGAGAAAAGCTCTCCCATATTCAAAAATAATGCGGTTATTCACCATGGCTCTCAGTAAAATATAGATAGGACTAATGAGGATTGGCACTAAATTTTTATAATTTAGCAAGATTCTCTTGGATTTCAGTGACTTTGATTTTAAGGATTTTTATTTTAACAATGTGGCAAAGGCACTAGAAATAGAAATAAATGTTTTCTGCAGCCTTCGTCCTTCAATTTACATTTCTCTAATTTATTTTTCTAAACTTCAACCCTTCATCCTTTCACATCACACTGGTCCTTAAAGCCAGGAAAAGCAAATGATTTCAGGACAGGCCTTTATCTCTTCAGGGTTGTGAAAACCAGAATATTCCTTCCTCTTGCTATTCATTTGTTATTCATTAAAGGTCTCTCTTTATCACCCACTCATAGTTTCTGACTAATTTCCAAATGTTTAATCTTGTTTTTATGCTACCAATTCCTTGATAAATTAAAGCCTATTCCAAACATTGTAAAAGCAATTACCAAATATTTCAACTAAAACCACAAAATTTTAGAGCTAGAAAAGATGTTAATATCATCCTGTAAGGTCAGCAAGGTAACTCCCCCAAAGTCATACTCAACCAAAGTGTGAGAGGCACTCCTAAACAGCAGCCTCTTCCAATACTTAAGAACTGTGATAAAAATCTTTTGCCTTGATGGTAACAAAGTATGGCTATCGTCACTTGTTAGTGACGATTTGCTCCAAAGAGCAAATTTCGGCAGTGAAATTCTGCCACTCTTGTTGCATCACAGAAAATACACACCAACAGAACAAGCCCAAATTGAGGCTATATATATTGTATCCCCGTCTTTTAAATCCTAAAGTAAGTGAATGCTTACCTTTCTTGTGTTCTTTCCAGAAACCTTTCAAGAAAAATCTAAATAATTTAAACTATTCTTACCCATCATAGTGAAAATAACTCTCTATATTATACCTTTTGTTTTTGAATTGGTGATAATTTTAATGATTTTTCATTGGAATTCAGGCTCATCATATGTGTCTGAAATAAATTAAAAAATATGTTCTAAAAAGAATAGAGACTATATATATGATTATATATTTATACATATGATTATATATTTATATATATGATTATATATTTTTTAAAAATATATAAATGAAATTAACACAAAACAGTTCATATAGTCATATAATCAACTCTCAACTGCATACTAATAATGTGAGAGTTGAAATGAATTTTACTGTATGTAACCTATACCTCAATAAAGCTGATTTTAAAATAATGAATGAAACCAAAACCAAAACAAAAGCTTTTCTATGTATATAACGGCTTAGGAAGTAGACATACATATACACAGACATACATATACAAATACATGAGGAACTTATATCTATATCACATAAATAGGAAAACCATTACCATATTTAAGACATCAGTAGTTTCTCCAAGGCTTTCTGAATCCTCTGCTGAAAAACTGTCTGTCTCTTTCCCTTTGGTTATTTTATGTTGAAAATAATCTGAATGATTAAAAGAGAGAAGAGAAAACAAGAGTTCAACAGAAAAGTGAAAGACAACTAGACAATAAACAGAAATTATTCTGTAATATAAAAGTAGTTATAATTTTACTTAACGTCCTTTAACCTAACCTCATATTAAGGGAACTGAACAGAATTCATTCACAGTGATAACAGGTTTTAAAATATTTTTGAAAATTTAAAAACTATGACACTGATGAGATAACAATTGCTTCATTCATGTGAACAGGCAAACATTATTCCTTTGGGGTAAATACTACCCAGGTATCAAGCACTGTTATGGCCAGACCCCAAAAAGATCCCCAACAACCCATATCCTCTGCTATGTATCAAGCACTGTGATGGCCAGACCCCAAAAAGATCCCCAACAACCCATATCCTCTGCTATGCATACCTCTGTGGAGTTCCCTTCCACATTTTACCAGGTTGGTCTGTATGGCCAATAAAAAAAAAGCAAATATAACTGTGATGCTATTGTGGCTTATGTCTCAGTTCTCTCTCCTTCTCTCTCTCTCGCGCGTGCACACATGCACTTTCTTGGAAGCCATGTCATAAGCATCCCCAGGGAGAAGCCCATGTGCTGAGGGAGTGAAGCCTCCTGCTGATGGCCACATGAGTGAGCTTGAAAGAGGATCCTCCAGCCTCAGTCAAGCCTTCAGATGACTGCAGCCCCATCTGACAATGTGACTGCAACTACATGAAATACCCTGAGCCAGAACCACTCAGCTAGACTGTTCCTGGATTCTCAACCCTTAGAAACTGTGTGAGATAGTAAATGTTTGTTGTTTTAACCTAAGTTTTAGGATCATTTCTTATGTAGCAACACAAAACTAGCACAAGGACCTGGAAACTTTTATAGAAAACTGCAGGGTTATTACATCATAAAGCAGATAATTAAAAGTTACAAGTTTTATTTGACCTTACATTTTTCTCAATTACCATACCCCCATGTAGCACACATATAATTATTTGAGAGGAGCTCCTTAATGAAGTCTTCACTAAAAATGCCAGTCCACAGTGATCTCTCCCTTGTAAATTCATTCAATTCAAATGAACAAATAATCAGTCTGTCTTTATTCCATGTGAGGTATTACGTAGGAGATATCAACTTAAGTAACTACTAAATCTTAATGAACTTATAGTCTAGAAAGGAATACAAAACATATTATATAGGGGAATGAGAAATCACATCCAAATGTTGGGAATCAGGAAATGTTTCACTAAGGAGTTACAGTGAATGATGGGTAAGTAGAATTCTGAGACGCAGAGATGGAGGTGGATGGGGAAGAAAATAAGCCTAGTGCTAAAAGAAGCTGTGGAATGGCTTGTGTTGAAGGCTTACCGTGTACTTGGAACATATGCTTTTATACATGTCAGGTTAATGTCATGGCAATAAGAGAGCTAAGTGTTACATCCCCATTTCACAAATGAATAAATTAAGGTTCAGTGACTCTTTTGGTGTCAAGTGTCAATCTCAAGTCTGCCTTGACTTCACAGCCTTTTCACTCAGTCTGACTGCGAAGAGCTCAGTTTGATTAAAATCAGGGGGCAGCAACCTTTTTCTGTCAAAGGCCACATGTTAAACATTATAGGCTTTGTGGCCGTACAGTCTCTGTCCTGATTATGCAAACTCCGCCACTGAAATGTGAAAGTAGTCACAGACAATACATAAATTAATGGGCATGACTGGCTTCTAATAAACTTTATAAAAACCAGTGGCTGACAACCTGGAAGAAATGGACAAATTCTTAGAAAAGCACAACCTTCTGAGACTGAACCAGGAAGAAATAGAAAATATAAACAGACCAATGACAAGCACTGAAATTGAAACTGTGATAAAAAATCTTCCAACAAACAAAAGCCCAGGACCAGATGGCTTCACAGGCGAATTCTATCAAACATTTAGAGAAGAGCTAACACCCATCCTTCTCAAACTCTTCCAAAATATAGCAGAGGGAGGAACACTCCCAAACTCATTCTACGAGGCCACCATCACTCTGATACCAAAACCAGACAAAGATGTCACAAAAAAAGAAAACTACAGGCCAATATCACTGATAAAACACAGATGCAAAAATGCTCAACAAAATACAGGCACGCAGAATCCAACATCACATTAAAAGGATCACACCATGATCAAGTGGGTTTTATCCCAGGATTGCAAGGATTCTTCAATATACGCAAATCAATCAATGTGATACAGCATATTAACAAATTGAAGAATAAAACTCATATGATCATCTCAATAGACGCAGAGAAAGCTTTGGACAAAATTCAACACCCGTTTATGATAAAAACTCTCCAGAAAGTTGGCATAGAGGGAACCTACCTCAACATAATAAAGGCCATATATGACAAACCCACAGCCAACCTCATTCTCAATGGTGAAAAACTGAAAGCATTTCCTCTAAGATCAGGAACAAGACAAGGTGGTCCACTCTCACCACTATTATACAACATAGTTTTGTAAGTTTTAGCCATAGCAATCAGAGAAGAAAAAGAAATAAAAGGAATCCAAATCGGAAAAGATGAAGTAAAGCTGTCACTGTCTGCAGGTGACATGATACTATACATAGGGAATCCCAAAGATGCTACCAGAAAACTACTAGAGCTAATCAATGAATTTGGTAAAGTAGCAGGATACAAAATTAATGCACAGAAATCTCTTGCATTACTATACACTAATGATGAACAATCTGAAAGAGAAATGAAGGAGACACTCCCATTTACCACTGCAACAAAAAGAATAAAATACCTAGGAATAAACCTACCTAGGGAGACCAAAGACCTGTATGCAGAAAATTATAAGACACTGATGAAAGAAATTAAAGATGATACCAACAGATGGAGAGGTATACCATATTCTTGGATGGGAAGAATCAACATTGTGAAAATGACTATACTACCCAAAGCAATCTATAGATTCAATGCAATCCTTATCAAACTACCAATGGCATTTTTCACAGAACTAGAACAAAAAATTTCACTATTTGTATGGAAACATAAAAGACCCCGAATAGGCAAAGGAATCTTGAGAAAGAAAAACGAAGCTGGAGGAATCAGGCTCCCTGACTTCAGACTATACTACAAAGCTACAGTTATCAAGACAGTATGGTACTGGCACAAAAATAGAAATATAGATCAATGGAACAGGATAGAAAGCCCAGAGATAAACCCACGCACGTATGGTCACCTTATCTTTAATAAAGGAGGTAGGAATATACAATGGAGAAAAGACAGCCTCTTCAATAAGTGGTGCTGGGAAAACTGGACAGATACATGTAAAAGAATGAAATTAGAACACTCCCTAACACCATACACAAAAATAAACTCAAAGTGGATTAAAGACCTAAATGTAAGGTCAGACATTATCAAACTCTTAGAGGAAAACATAGGCAGAACACTCTATGAGATACATCACAGCAAAATCCTTTTTGACCCACCTCCTAGAGAAATGGAAATAAAAACAAAAATAAACAAATGGGACCTAATGAAACTTCAAAGCTTTTGCACAGCAAAGGAAACCATAAACAAGACCAAAAGACAACCCTCAGAATGGGAGGAAATATTTGCAAATGAAGCAACTGACAAAGGATTAATCTCCAAAATTTACAAGCAGCTCATGCAGCTCAATATCAAAAAAACAAACAACCCAATCCAAAAATGGGCAGAAGACCTAAATAGACATTTCTCCAAAGAAGATATCCAGATTGCCAACAAACACATGAAAGGATGCTCAACATCACTAATCATTAGAGAAATGCAAATCAAAACTACAATGAGATATCATCTCACACCGGTCACAATGGCCATCATCAAAAAATCTAGAAACAGGGGCTTCCCTGGTGGCGCAGTGGTTGAGAGTCCGCCTGCCGATGCAGGGGACACGGGTTCGTGCCCCGGTCTGGGAGGATCCCACATGCCGCGGAGCAGCTTGGCCCATGAGCCATGGCCATTGAGCCTGCGTGTCCGGAGCCTGTGCTCCGCAGCGGGAGAAGCCGCAACAGTGAGAGGCCCACATACCGCAAAAAAAAAAAAAAAAAAAAAAAAAAAAAAATCTAGAAACAATAAATGCTGGAGAGGGTGTGGAGAAGATGGAGCCCTCTTGCACTGTTGGTGGGAATGTAAATTGATACAGCCATTATGGAGAAGAGTATGGAGGTTCCTTAAAAAACTAAAAATAGAACTACCATATGACCCAGCAATCCCACTACTAGGCATATACCTTGAGAAAACCATAATTCAAAGAGTCATGTATCACAATGTTCATTGCAGCTGTATTTACAATAGCCAGGACATGGAAGCAATCTAAGTGTCCATCAACAGATGAATGGATAAAGAAGACGTGGTACATATATACAATGGAATGTTACTCAGTCATATAAAGAAACGAAAGTGAGTTATTTGTAGTGAGGTGGATGGACCTAGAGGCTGTCATATAGAGTGAAGTAAGTCAGAAAGGGAAAAACAAATATCGTATGCTAATACATATATATGGAATCTGAAAAAAAAAAGTTTCTGAAGAACCTAGGGGCAGGACAGGAATAAAGATGCGGACGTAGAGAATGCACTTGAGGACACAGGGAGGGGGAAGGGCAAGCTGGGATGAAGTGAGAGAGTGGCATGGACATATATACACTACCAAACGTAAAATAGATAGCTAGTGGGAAGCAGCCACATAGCATACGGAGATCAGCTTGGTGCTCTGTGACCACCTAGAGGAGTTGGATAGGGAGGGTGGGAGGGAGATGTAAGAGGGAGGGGATATGGGGATATTAGTATACGTAGAGCTGATTCACTTTGTTATATAGCAGAAACTAACAAAACAATGTAAAGCAATTATACTCCAGTAAAGACATTAAAAAAAAACCCCAAAAAACGGTTGCTGGCCAGATTTGACCCATGGGCCACAGCCTGCAGACTCGAGACCTAAATTAAGGTTATAAGAAAAAGGCTGCTGAGAGATGAAGCTAGAAAAGCAGGTGGGAGTTACATGGGGAAATTTACATTTATTTAAAAAAAATATTAGGGATCCTCTGAAGGCATTGGAGCAGATGGGAACTGAAGTGCACCCGAAGGAGATTAAAATAGCAAGTACTGGGCTTCCCTGGTGGCGCAGTGGTTGGGAGTCCGCCTGCCAATGCAGGGGACACGGGTTCGTGCCCCGGTTGGGGAGGATCCCACATGCCGCGGAGCGGCTGGGCCCGTGGGCCATGGCCGCTGAGCCTGCGCGTCCGGAGCCTGTGCTCCGCAGCGGGAGAGGCTGCGGCGGTGAGAGGCCCGCGTACCTCAAAAAAAAAATAAAAAATAGCAAGTACTAAGCAGGAGAGATTGGAGATGGCAGAGAAAGGAGGTTTGGAAAATAGATAGTATATCATTTAAGCTCATGGTCTTGGCCTTATACCTGACTGAGAAAATAGAAGTCGTCAGAGCTGATCTGCTTTATCTTCTCACCAACAAATGTACAAATTTACCTACATTTTCCTGTTAAAATGTAGGATGTGTCTTTCCTCTTAACAAATACTGCTCTGTATGCCAGCCCCTCCTGTCTTCTCAAGAGCTTTGCACCTTTGGTCATATCCTCTCTCTCGTGTGCTACCAATCTCTCTGGGACTACTGGCTCATGTCCATTAGGCACAGCGGTCCCCAAGGTCCTCAACCTTACCTTTCTGGCACCAGGGACCGGTTTCGTGGAAGACAGTTTTTCCACGGGCCGGGGGTGGGGGGATGGTTCAGGCGGTAATGCGAGCGATGGGGAGCAGCAGATGGAGCTTCGCTAGCTCCCTTGCTTGCCCGCCGGCTGCCGCTCACCTCCTGCTGTGCTGTGAGGCCGGGTTCCTAACAGGCTGCAGACCTGAATCAGTCCGTGGCCCGGGGTGTGGGTACCCCTGCATTAGCACACAAATATGCTCTAGTATTTCCCATTGACTCCACATCTCCTTCTCCTGCCAGCCCATTTCTCTGCTCCTCTTCAGGACCAAAATAGGCAAAAGAACTACCTACACACTCTATCTCCTCTTCACGTCCTCATTTCCCCTTCATGCCTCAACTTTTAACACTCTGCCTTCTGTCCTGATCTTTCCCTGGGACTGCTCTTGTCAGGATCACCAAAAATCTCCATGATGCTTAATCCATGGGATGCTTCTTTGAACTCCTTTTCCTTGGCCTTTGAGCAGTACTTTGAATTCATGACCCTACTCCCTCCTCATGTCCCTCCTCCTACCCTACTGGCTGATGAGGCTGGGGAAGATGGTTTTGTGGGCTCTTCCTCTCCTCCCCTCTAAGTGTTAGACATTCTCAGGGCTAAATCCTGGGCCCTCTTTTCTTGCTACTCTACTCTCTAATAGGTGATTTCACCAACTTCCATGGATTATCAATACCATCACTATGTTGACGGTTTCCAAATTTCTATCTCTAGTTCACACCTATCTTCTGAACGTTATTCTTTCATTTTCAACTGCCTGCTTGATATTTCTGCTTGGATGTCTCACAGGTATCTCAAGCTCAATTTTTAATTTCTTTTCTCAAAGCAGTCGACCATCCTCCTGCCTACACATCTATGTGTGACCCATTAACGAGCAAGTTCAGTTGTTTCTATGACTAAAATGTATTTCAAATCTGCAAACACCATCATCTCTTGCAAAAGGCTCTTAAGTATTCTTCCTACCTCTAGTCATCCACACACCGGCAAAAGTGATCATCTTAAAATATAAATGGCACTGGAGCACATCACTCCACTGTTTAAAACCCTTTAATGACTTACTATTACACTTAAGAAAAACACTCAAATCAAATAGGCCTCTCATGGCCTATAAAACCATGGATATTTTTCTGCTGTCTCTTTTTCCAACATCATCTTGTCCTGCCTTTTCCCTCACTCTCTGAGCCCAGTGATCTTCTTTCCTTTTCCTATAAACTGCTTCCAAACCTTTACCTACCTTTACCTTTACCTTTACCTTCCAAACCTTTACCTACACCTTCCAAACCTTTACCTTATTCTCTTTGCCTGTAATATACACATCTTCTCTCTTTGTGTGGCTACTTTTTATCCTTTATGTTTTAGCTTAAATGTCACCTCCTCAGTAATGTCTTCCCTGACCTCCTTCACTCCATGAGAAATACTGAAGTCTGCAAATAATTTAGAAAAAGTCACATTATATGTTGGATACAACTTTCAAAATATTTTTATTAAGTTGGTTTTAGCAAACAGTCACAAAAAGATACGGGATGGCTTTTCCTTTTGCTCTAGCTACAAAGTTCTATCTTCACATTCAAATCTCTTGAAGTGGGAAACAACTTGCCCCAAACCATAAACTTCTCTTTTCCTTGCACATACTGTTGCCAGAATCTACTTTTCCCATGTACAGGGATGAAGAGCACCAGTGATTCCTATCTCCAAAGGAAACATACAGAATTTGTGGGTGAGATGTAGGAAACCCAGCTCATTATCAAGGTCTTAGATGTAGACAATATTCCATTCCCATGACACACAATTCTTGACTGAGTTCCTGATCCTTTGCTACCTCAACCTTTTATCTAGGTTCCTGAGCCCAAAGATATTAAAATTATCTGTGCCACAGTTCTTAATCCCAGATGCCCAGATTTTCTTAATTCCAAACCTACTGCTTACTCTGATTTCCTACCCTAGTTTCTTGTTCTGCCCCTATCATCTGAGTACATGCCCTGTAGTAACATAAACACACTCCTAAGATACACAAATGTCTGTAAACAAAACTATTTAGAAGAGGTGTATAATGGCTAAAGAGCTGGAATTACAATTTAAAACATGAAATCTGTATCTAGTAGGCAGTGGGGTTAATAATAACTATGCCTATATTTATGAAGAGGTTTCTGGGGGTGCTAGGCTCAATGCTAAGTATTTTATATGCCTTATCTCATTTAACTGTCATGAACACTCTAAAGTAGGTATTATTAAAGTTATTTTCAAAGATATGGAAACTGAGGTGTAGAGAAATTAAGTAACTTTCCCAAAGCCAGTCACATAGTTAATAAATGTCAAAGCTGACATCAGATCCCAGATCAATTTGACTCTACATCCCGTGCTCTTAACCACGATGCTATAAAGGCCGAACTTCACATAGGTCTACAAGACCTGCATTCAAATCCTGTTCACTTATAAAACTGAGTGACCTGAGTCACTCAATCTCTTCAAGCCTTGCTTTTCTCATATATAAAAATGAAGAATATAACTCCCACCTATTTCATGGAGTTGCTTCTGGGTTTAAAGGAGATAATGTAAGAGAAGGTGATATGTATGTTATACACTGCTTTATAAAAATATGCTGCTGTCGTTACATGGGATTTTTAAGGTCACCAAAGATGCTTTCTATTAGTAAGAGTATTCTTGGATTTGAGTTCAAATGAGAGATGTCAGTCTCTAACTAGGAAGAAAACAATTTAGTTAGAGAAAACAGCTTAAGATGAACATGAAAACAATGGAATAAATGGTACATTTCTTCTGAGAGCAGGCAGAGCATCAACTGTTACCTGGTTCCATTGGCGGCATGGGGCCCTCTTTATCAGGCATCATTTTCTCTAGCAGATTAGTTGTAGACATACAGAAAGGAACTGAACGAGGCGAAAAGCAAACGGGTGGTACGAGAGTCCCTGCAATTGGAGGTAGTGTTCCTGTCGTTTGAATACAGTCTTGGGATTTCTCCTTTAAAACAAACAGGTTAAATAAACTGTTAGATAATGTTATATACTTAATATTGATATAAACCACCCTGAGGTTGCTAAAAATATTGAAGAGAGAGACTTCAAAGTTGGCCAACGTCCTACAACATTCACTTTTTAATAATCCCCGACGGCTCAAAAATGTTTTGTTTTGTTGCCTCTGTATCTAAGTTGCTCTAAATTGTCAATTTGGAAGTCTGTTTTTCACAAGATGGGGAAAAGTGTGTGTTTGCTCTGCCTTCCTGGAAAAAAAAAGTTACTCAGGAGACACAAACCAACAACAACTACAAAATACTTATGGGATATTTCTCAATTTTTCCATATATACTTTTTCATAATAAAAAATCAAACTTAACTTTTTTTTTTTACCACTAAAGGAATACATTTTGGAACTTAAAGCAATTTTTTTAAAAAAGGAATGTCTCTAAAAATTATTTGGCATTTTATTTTTTAAAAATGTGTCATTGAATAATTTTAAAGCATAGAATGAGAATCTCTAAATTTAATTGAGAAAGAACATTCCCTCTCGCAAATAAAGCCCTTATTTCTTTGTTTTCTACCTTTCATTAGTTATAATATATATATAACCTTTCATTGCTCATGAGGTATTAGCTTTACAAGATAGAGGCAAAGTAGAAGTCAATCCACAGATGGTTGAGAAAACAACTTAGCATTCTATCTGAGGTGATAAGATAGCGGTAAGTACCACTGTCTACAAGCAAAGGTTATCCATGATCATTTCAATTTTCTAGTTTGTGTGTCTACCAGTTTAATTCTGAGTTTGCTTTAAAAGTTTGTAAGCCCTCAATTCTAATCATTCTATTTAGTAAATTTACCTAAGAAGACCCTTCTTTGGTTTAAAAAGAAAATAAATCTGTTTCCTTTACAGTGCTAGACAACATTATTATATAGAATAGGCCACGACTGTACCCTCTCTCTTCGCCGCACACGTGCTGATAAAGATCTCTGCAGTACGTTTCCTGAAGTTAGATCACTGACGGACAGAGATGTAGCTGAAGGTAAGCAACAGTCATTTATTTCATCTAACTCAACGTCTTCTGCCACATCAAGTCGTGGAGTGGCAAAAACTATCATGTGACATCCACCGCAAGCAACCTGCAGCATAAATTCACAGATAAATTGACACTGGCTTCAAACACAAATGGGTTTGTTTTTAAATTTATTTTTATTTTTGGCTGCATTGGGTCTTCGTTGCTGTGTGCCGGCTTCTCTCTAGTTGGGGCGAGTGGGGGCTACTCTTCATTGTGGTGCACAGGCTTCTCATTGCGGTGGCTTCTCTTGTTGCAGAGCACCGGCTCTAGGTGCGCGGGCTTCAGTAGTTGTGTCACGTGGGCTCTAGCGCGCAGGCTCAGTAGTCATGGCGCACGGCCTTAGTTGCTCTGCGGCATGTGGGATCTTCCCGGACCAGGGCTCGAACCTGTGTCCCCTGCAATAGCAGGCTGATTCTCAACCACAGCACCACCAGGGAAGCCCCACAAATGGGTTTTTAACGGTTTTCAGCTACAAAACATTAACTTAGCAGTAGACTTCCTAGACTGACTGACTGAAATCTCTCTCTCTACATACACACACACACACACACACACACACACACACACACACACACGTGAATTACAATATATTCTTTTTTTAAAAATTTATTTTATTTATTTATTTTTGGCTGCGTTGGGTCTTCATTGCTGCACACGGGCTTTCTCTAGTTGCGGCGAGCAGGAGCTACTCTTCATTGCAGTGCGCGGTCTTCCCATTGCGGTGGCTTCTCTTGTTGTGGAGCACGGGCTCTAGGTGCACAGGCTTCAGTAGTTGTGGCACACGGGCTCAGTAGTTGTGGCTCATGGGCTCTAGAGCGCAGTCTCAGTAGTTGTGGCGTACGGGCTTAGTTGTTCCACAGCATGTGGGATCTTCCTGGACCAGGGCTCGAACCTGTGTCCCCTGCATTGGCAGGCAGATTCTTAACCACTGCGCCACCAGGGAAGCCCTTACAATATATATTCTTTAAACACTATTATTGAAAACTAGAACAAGTTTAACATACCATTTTACTTTCAACTGAATATACAGTATAGAGAAAAAAACCTATTTGGCACATTATATTTCTCTTTACAAGTTAGAAAATGCTATTTTAATCTTGGAGCAACACTACCAACTTGAAAAAATTACTCAGACAAGTTCTACTTGGAAAGAAGGGACCCAAGAATAAATCAGTCTCTTGGGATAATTATGTCTTTGTACATGAAGATTTTTTAAGTTTAATGCTTAAAAGTCCTGAGAGCAAAACGCAAGCATGCACAATGATAGAACAATGAAAAAGGAAATCAACATCCAAATGATTCTGAGAAATAACTGATTTTCAATAAAATGCTTTAAAAAACATTGTGTTTGCAATACACAGACTTCTGGTATCTTCATAGTGTTCTACATGGCACAGAAGAGCATGCTCTGAGCCTTTCCCTTCATATGTTCAAAGTTAAAATTGATACGTTTTCTGTATAGCACCTTTTAAAAACCATCTTCCCCATAAGATTATAAGCTTAGTCAATGAAAATCTGGTCACTGTGTTCATCACTGCATGCTCTGTATTCCTCATCCTCAGTCCAGTATCTTGTACCAAGCAGGCATTCATTAAACAGGTGTCAAATCAAGGAATGGAAGTGTTCCATAGTACAAGGCTCTGAGCCTTTGGAGAACAAATTCCAAGTGATATTATCATCACCGAGTAAACAAAAGTTTCAAGTCTATAGTTCTTAATTGGCAAAAGTGTTAGAAACAACAGAGATACGGTGCCTGATGGAGATGTCACTGAAACAACACCTTATCCAAATAACACTTAACCAATTAAACATAATTTCAAAACTCTTCATTTATTATCAGATATTTTTCTTGTGCAGGATTTGAGAGTCCTAGTGATACCTAATCCAGCAAATATTTATAGATAACCACTGTGAGTGAGGCACTCTGCTGGGAGCTACAGGAAACACAAAGCTTCCAGGCATGGCACAGTCCTGGCTCTCAAGAGACATATGAAAATGAAGTAGAAGAGTCAAGATTAGGGCAAAAAGGAAGATGTTAGAGAAGGAACATTAGAAAAGGGACAGATTTTCAGAGTGCCATGATGTCTGACATTTGGCCTTTAGGACACAAGTATATTTACCAGATATAGCCATGATATTGCATATAAACAGAGAAGTACTTATTTCCTATGAAATACTGAAAGACTCAAATACAGGAATATGACCATATAAACAGGGAAATGTGATGCCCTTACCAATTGTACTATAAACTTCAAAAAATTAGAACACAAAGTAGGAACGAACTGATTGGCAAAACTCTCCAGTCCAAGTCCTAATTTTCCATGTCGACCGTCTCCAAAAGTATACATAAGGCCTAAATCTAAAATTAAAAAAAGGAGAGAATTATAAAAGTGTTACTTTCATGGATCTATTTGTAAATAGACAAATACATTGACTTACATTGCAATTTTCCCCTCATATTCTGCATTAAATTTTCTCTGCTCCACTGATGTTTCCATACTCTCTATGGTTTCTGTTGTCCACACATAACATGAGCCAATAGATACCCCAAGAATAAATCACTAAGCTCTTGGTGGCTTGTGAAGTTGAGACCCAGGTGTGTGAGGTGCTGTGTGGAGCTGCAGTAATCCAGCATGACATCTTGTGATACACAATATCATCTTAAGAAGGAGAGGGAAGGGATATGGGAACAGATGTATATGTATAACTGATTCACTTTGTTATAAAGCAGAAACTAATTAAAAAAAGGAGATTTTTGTATTCTGACCTCCTACATCCCAATACAATCTATTTTCTTTTTTCCTCAGGTCATTGATTAGGTCAGGGTTTTTCAACCTCAGCACTACAGACATTTGAGGCCAGATAATTCTTGGTTGTATGGGTCTGTCCTGTGCATTGTGGGATGTTTAGCAGCATCCTTGGCTTCTACCTACTAAATGCCCATAGAATACCCTGCCTCTGCAGTTGTGACAATCAAAAACATCTCCAGACATTGCCATGTGTCCCCTGTGGAGACAAAATCACCACTAGTTTAGATCAATCCAACTGTTTCTTTTACTTCTGCTTCAGGGTTGTGGAAAGCTGCTGAAGGAAATGCCATAAACCAACCAAGCTGCTGGTCCCTATATCAATACTGGGGTCCCCTATATAGCTGGGCCAAGATGATGATGAGTAATTTTTTCGCTTCTCTCCAGTTAATCCTTTTGCCCACTGCCATAG
Organism: Hyperoodon ampullatus; assembly: GCF_949752795.1. NCBI lineage: Eukaryota > Metazoa > Chordata > Mammalia > Artiodactyla > Ziphiidae > Hyperoodon > Hyperoodon ampullatus. The sequence goes on from NC_136913.1 coordinate 35,447,235, forward strand.
CAGGTATTCTGTACATTCACTCCTCAAGCCTTTCTTTCATACTCTCCATCTCAAGTGAGGTAAGTGCCATGGAAGCAGAAGGAAAGGAAAGGGTGCCAGTACAGGTGCAGAGGAGGGGCTCTCCCTCCAGTCTGGAGATTAGGAAAGGCTTTTAAACTGAAGCTGAAAGGATTAGGGTTTAGTTACAAGAAGAAGGGAGCAAAGAATCTTCCAGGCAGAGGCCAGCAGTACATACAAAGGCTGTGAATCAAGAGAAAACACAGCCCAGTCAAGAAGCTGAAAGGCAACCAGCGTGTCTGGAGCAAAAAGGTGAGAGTGGTATGAGATGAGCATGAAGAGGGAAGAAGGAATCACATGAAAGAGGATCTTATTAGCTCATATTAAGCATTTCTGAACTCTATATTAAGAACAATAATAAGCTAAATGAATGGTTTTAAGCTGGGAAATGACAAGATCACATATGGGGACTTGGACTTTAAGATGACAAGTAATTGTATAGTAAGAAAAGCCATGAGAACTGCCTGAAAAAATAATTAGAAATAATAACAAAATTCACTAAAGTGGCAAGTTCAAAAATTAATATATTAAAAATAGATTCCCTATAAATAAGCAATAACCAGCGTTTAGGTTCTAAATTTAGATTGTTATAATTCCTACTATTAGGTATTTATTTCCTTTCTTTATATATACTCCTTATCATCTTTTTGCTTTCCTCCTCCTCTTTCCTCCTCCTTATTCAAAATGTTAAGGTTTTTTTGTTTAAACCTGATTATCTTCAGCCAGAAAAAATAAACTCTGATCAAGCTGCCTGATCACACTTCCAACCTCAGAGAGCTTTTTAAAACATGAGCCACTGGCTATAATGGGGAACTGGCAAGAACTTACAGAAAACTCACTACATATCTCTCATTAGTCCTGGACAAAGAAAAAATTCATAACACCTGTCCCTGGGGAGGATTCATGAGCAAAAAAGTCAAATAAAGTTAATGTTCAATTATTTGTGCTATAACTTGTTTCATCAGGAGGAAAGGTATTATGAAAGTTTAACCAAATAACCTAATTGTATGTTAAATGATCCATAAAAAGTGTGTATTTACTATCAGTGACAATTTAGAGTTGATGGAAAATGGCAGTAAAGACAGAGAAACTGAGCTTAAGACTTGCAGTAAGGCATACATATCAACAACTCTTCTGGGATTGTGAATGAACAGTAATTCTTTACATTCTATATAGTTCAATTTCATGCTACATTAATAAGGACACTGATACTTGAAAATGGGCAGGTAGTTCTCTCTGCAAAGTTCTTTGGGGAAGAAGGGACAGTACTTGGTAGTACCTTGTATTTGCTGAGCCCTAGTTCCCCTAAGCAGATACCATTAGATGAGGTCCATCGGAGCAGAAACTTGTAAAAGAAGGGGAAAAATGCAGAAATACCAGTACCCGGATTATTTCAAAATACTATATGATTTATGACTTTTTAATGCTTTACTTTTTAGATAGAAATGTGAGCTACAAATAGAGAAATTACAGAGACTTTTATTCCAAAGTAATTAAAATTAAGCAGAATATATATATTTTTGTAATTCAAATGAAATATATTTCACTTAATTTTTATTCTTCTCAAATTACGTATTTTTGTTTAATGTGTCAATAGTTTAAATTTATTGATGTATTTGTGAAACTTTATGCTCATTCTTTTTTTTTTTTAACATCTTTACTGGAGTATAATTGCTTTACAATGGTGTGTTAGTTTCTGCTTTATAACAAAGTGAATCAGTTATACATATACATGCTCCCATATCTTTTCCCTCTGGCGTCTCCCTCCCTCCCACCCTCCCTATCCCACCCCTCTAAGGGGTCACAAACCACCGACCTGATCTCCTTGTGCTACGTGGCTGCTTCCCACTAGCTATCTATTTTACGTTTGGTAGTGTATATATGTCCATGCCACTCTCTCACTTTGTCCCAGCTTACCCTTCCCCCTCCCCATATCCTCAAGTCCATTCTCTAGTAGGTCTGTGTCTTTATTCCCATCTTACCCCTAGGTCCTTCACGACCTTTTTTTTTTTCTTAGATTCCATATATAGGTGTTAGCATACGCTATTTGTTTTTCTCTTTCTGACTTACTTCACTCTGTATGACAGACTCTAGGTCCATCAACCTCACTACAAATAGCTCAATTTCATTTCTTTTTATGGCTGAGTAATATTCCATTGTATATATGTGCTACATCTTCTTTATCCATTCATCTGTTGATGGACACTTAGGTTGATTCCATGTCCTGGCTATTGTAAACAGAGCTGCAATGAACATTTTGGTACATGACTCTTTTTGAATTATGGTTTTCTCAGGGTATATGCCCAGTAGTGGGATTGCTGAGTCTTATGGTAATTCTATTTTTAGTTTTTTAAGGAACCTCCATACTCTTCTCCATAGTGGCTGTATCAATTTACATTCCCACCAACAGTGCAAGAGGGTTCCCTTTTCTCCACACCCTCTCCAGCATTTATTGTTTCTAGATTTTTTGATGATGGCCATTCTGACCAGTGTGAGACGGTATCTCATTGTAGTTTTGATTTGCATTTCTCTAATGATTAATGATGTTGAGCATTCTTTCATGTGTTTGTTGGCAATCTGGATATCTTCTTTGGAGAAATGTCTATTTAGGTCTTCTGCCCATTTTTGGATTGGGTTGTTTTTTTGTTATTGAGCTGTATGAGCTGCTTGTAAATTTTGGAGATTAATCCTATGTCAGTTGCTTCATTTGCAAATATTTCCTCCCATTCTGAGGGTTGTCTTTTGGTCTTGTTTATGGTTTCCTTTGCTGTGCAAAAGCTTTGAAGTTTCATTAGGTCCCATTTGTTTATTTTTGTTTTTACTTCCATTTCTCTAGGAGGTGGGTCAAAAAGGATCTTGCTGTGATTTCTGACAGTGTTCTGCCTATGTTTTCCTCTAAGAGTTTGATAGTGTCTGGCCTTACATTTAGGTCTTTAATCCATTTTGAGTTTATTTTTGTGTATGGTGTTAAGGAGTGTTCTAATTTCATATTTTTACATATAGCTGTCCAGTTTTCCCAGCACCACTTATTGAAGAGGCTGTCTTTTCTTCATTTTATATTCTTGCCTCCTTTATCAAAGATAAGGTGACCATATGTGCGTGGGTTTATCTCTGGGCTTCCTATACTGTTCCATTGATCTATATTTCTATTTTTGTGCCAGTACCATACTGGCTTGATTACTGTAGCTTTGTAGTATAGTCTGAAGTCAGGGAGCCTGATTCCTCCAGCTCCATATTAATTATCTATAGGTGAGTCAGTCATTTTAGGGAAGTACCTTTATTGAGTCCTACATTGGCAGCACCTAGTTTCTGAGGTTGAGAAGTAGACCCATAGCACCATCTCCCTGGATAAAGGGGAAACTACAGAGCAGAAGAGCTAGAGGACCCAGGTATTCATTTAATTAATAGTCTTTGGGGTACCTTTCTGTCTACCACTGTGGAGAAAGTATGAAAGAGTTACTCCTGAAAACGCCTCCCGGTGGCAGAAGCAACATAAGAATTTCCTCAGCCTGAATGTAGCTGTCAGACTGAAGAGGGAGAATATTTTAAAATAAGTTCTTTCTTACGAGACTTTTCCCTTTGGCCTGAGCAGAGTTCAGAGCCTTCAAATTGATACAATTTCAAAAAGATTCCAGCTTTTTATTTTTTATACTTCTGCCAAAGTATAATGCTATGGTCTTACCTCTGATAGCATTGACACATCTTGAGGCTCTAAACCTTTGGATAATTTACACTGATTTTAAATTAAAGTAAAATATGAAAAAGGAGTTTACAACTTTACACGTTGGCATATTAAACAAAGAATTCCATTTTCTCAGTTATTATTTCCTTTGCTTAAGTTAGACACCTTCATTCCATATAGTATTTATTTTGTAATAAAACATACCCAGTTCCATAAGTATATTAACAGAAATTCTGATCTGTACCTGTTATCAAAGCTGTGTGGTTTTCTCCACAGCAAACATAACTTATTTTCTGATCCTTAATATTCTCAATGGCTTTGGGTTCTGAAGTTTCAAAAATAAAAGTGCCAAGACCCAGTTGACCAAACTGTCCCAGCCCAAAGGTGTACACGGCGTTCTCTGAAAGGGGAGGGGCAAACACAAGAAAAGGATTTCAGAGGTACAGGCACTGTCACCATTCTATCTGGAAAAACGGTGATATACCACCTTTTATAATGAGGGTTAAGGGCCTCTCAAAGAAATACTCATATAAGAATACCTAATACTTATGTATACATTCCTCAGCGATAATGGAAGAGAAAAATGACAAGGTACACAATTGTAACAATAATGGCATGGGCCTGATTTTATCTTTTACATATAACCATAGAAGGAATTGCTAAAGACACAAAAGTCGGTGAACTACTACCTAAAAAGTCCCTATAATTACCACTCAGTTTGTTAAAAAGCATCAATTGTCATTCAGCTAATTCCTTTCACTGCCCTAAATAAACGAATAGTGTTTTCCAAAGAAAAAGTCCTTACTTATTAACAGTAATTTAATGGAATAAGCTATTTTAGAAAACAATTTCAGAGGAGAATTAGCATGAGAATGAAAACTTACATCAGACATGCTAGATTTATTCACAGGTAAAGCTCATTTACTAGGAAATGCAATAATAATCAAAGGAGGGGAAAAGCCTTTCCTCTATATTAAAATTTTTTTAAATTTTATTGAAGTATAGTTGATTGACAGTGTTATTTTCTTCTGTACAGCAAAGTGACTCAGTTATACATATATATATATTCTTTTTCATATTCTTTTCCATTATGGTTTGTCACAGGATATTGAATGTATTTCCCTGTGCTATACAGCAGGACCTTATTGTTTATCCATACTATATTATATTAATATTTTTGAAGTGATTCCAAAGGAACTCCAATAACAGTAAATATTAGCTCACATAGTCTTGAGAAATGGAAAAGCACAAAAATATCCTATTGCATCACGAGTGGTGATGAAAGCATCCTTTAGACACACGACTCTCCCCGGCCCCTGCCTTAGGAAGCACAGCAGGAGCAAGAGCTTTGGATTCAGGTAGAAGCCCAAACCTTCATTATTACTAGCTGTGGTAAGTAGACAAGCTACTTAAATTCCCTAATGCTATAATCCCTATCTAATAGAGCTGCTGTGACGATTAAATGAGAAAACATGCAGGAAGATTTTAAAACACAGTGGGACGTTCAGTTGTAAAAGGACATTTTTCTAAAAAGTAATTATCTAATCAACTCAACCTTATTCTGACAACAGAGAATACTGAAGAACATGTAACTACTGCCATATAGTTTTACATTTTTTCTAATGTTTACTTCATGAATAAGACATATAGATATTACTTCTTAAAGAAAATATGGTACATCAAGGATATGAAGCCACGCTGAGGCAATGGCAAACAGATCTTTATTTTAGTGTAAAAAATACTATCTCTTAGTTTAATTAATAATCACACAGCATATCTCCAGTTCTGAATGTTCAGCTTAATAGGAGGGTGCTGAGTAAATTAAAATAACTGTCTATCTCTAGCTGGCCAACAGTTACTCCAAGTTTCTTGAGCTGTCTGATATTAGCCTGGGCAATAAGGCCATTCAGGCAGCCTGAGTCATGTTACAAAAGTTTTGTTCCTTATCCTGTTAGGTTCCCTGTCATGTGTTTGGATGATTAGCGATGACAATAGTTTTTTTATTTTTAAATGACCTAAGACTCTTGTCTAAGGACGCTATATACAAAAACCAATATAATTTTTAGTCGTATCACCTTTATAACAACAATGTAATTCAATGTTAATAAATAATACTGTATTAGGAAAACAGATTTTATTAGTTGGCTTCAGATAAATATTACTCTAATTTCACAGAATATATTTCATTTCACAACTAGTTACTTGGGTAGCCCTGAAGAGATCTTAAATTTCTCTGAAAATAATCTGGAGAAGTTTAGTTCTTATTTTCCTTGGGGCCCAGACTTCATTGTGGACCTAATCTAATAACCAGGCCTTTCTTGTCTTCTGATAACTGCTGTGGATGACATACAATATTACATCAATTACTTGGCCTCACTTAGTTTGTCCCAGTTCCAGTCTGATACTTTCTTAAAAGCAATCCATCGTTTCCCTGACTATTGCTCCAACCAGTAGATGTATTTTCTAACCTATCACAGTCACATCTAAATATCATGTTTTAAATAAATTTATCGACAATGAACTAATTTAAATTATCTTTCAAGTATTTTAATGAATGACACCTAAGTAGATTTTAAGATCAGAGTTACAGACACAAGGGAAAACAAAGCTGGAGATGGCCCCCATAGAATCATCGAATCCAAGCCCTTTCCTTTAATGAAGGGAACAATTTAGAACAGACGGTTAGCTATTCTTTGCTTTAAGGTCTTACAAAGTATTCTGTAACTCTTAGGTATTTAACTTAGTAAAACTGATGATCAATACACTCTTCAGGTCCATTTCTTCATCAATTAGGACTTACTATTTAATATTTCTGTCCACACTGCTCCAGAACACAGGTTTCTCACCAGGACTGGCTCATAATAAAGCTTTCAAAGGTCCATGGAGAAATCTAAAAAATAGGCAAACCGGGCTGCCCTGGTGGCGCAGTGGTTGAGAGTCCGCCTGCCGATGCAGGGGACACGGGTTCGTGCCCCAGTCCGGGAGGATCCCACATGCCACGGAGCGGCTGGGCCCGTGAGCCATGGCCACCGAGCCTGCACGTCCAGAGCCTGTGCTCCGCAACGGGAGAGGCCACAGCAGTGAGAGGCCCGCGTACCGCAAAAAAAAAAAAAAAAAAAAAAAAAAAAATAGGCAAAGCAGTGAATTTTCCATACAGATAAATGTTTACAATTTAAGGGGATGTCTTTTATCATAAAATTAAGAGCTTTTAAATTTTTGTTTCGAAAATGGCCCTTATTTTATGATATAATGGTAAAAACAGATTGCATTTTTCTTGCAACATCCATACTTAGCCAAATGCAAATTGGAAGTTGGCAACCATCTCTAGGTCCTCATATTCTGTTTACAAAATTAAAAACTTAAAATATAAAAACTTTACTGGTCTGTGAGATCCCAAAGTCTATAAAAATCTGAAGAAAACAATAAATTTCTAGCAACATGGTTTTTAACTTCAAAACGAAGTCCACAGAAAGCTAAATGAGTATAATACTGCAAGAAAATATCATTAGGTACATTTTTAAAGTATAATTAAAAGAATCATGGGGCTTCCCTGGTGGCGCAGTGGTTGGGAGTCCGCCTGCCGATGCAGGGGAAGCGGGTTCGTGCCCCGGTCTGGGAAGATCCCACATGCCGCGGAGCGGCTGGGCCCGTGAGCCATGGCCGGTGAGCCTGTGCGTCCGGAGCCTGTGCTCCACAACGGGAGAGGCCACAGCAGTGGAAGGCTCAAGTAACGCCAAAAAAAAAGAAAAAAAAAAAAAAAAGAAGAATGATGGATTATCTTGGTGAAAATACTTTATATGAAAATATTTTATAATGTATGGTTGAATGACATTATTATTATATAATCAACGTTTGTGTCCTTCAAATAACCTTCAACCACCTAATAAATTAGTTCTACAATCTTTGTATAAACTGGAGAAAATACATAACACATGAAGAATAAGTTGCATTTCTGCCTACAGAATAAATTTTCAGATAATTTATAAAGATTAATTTTGAAGTTTAATTCCTAAGATAAATCTTTTAGAAATTATATGAAAATTCACTTTATCAGCAGAAGTTTAAAAAAAAACTTAAACCTCAGAATTATTTCCAAATTTAGAGTTGAGGCCTGGAAAAAAATTATTTCTCACTTTGAAAAGATTCCATCTGGAAATGGTAATTCTGGGAAACCATAGCTTTATACGCATGACTGGGACTAGAATAGGAAGTCAAGGAAGAGCGATGTAAGAGAGGAAAATCTAAAGATAAAATATTGTTTAATCACCTTGCAACATTTAAGCATTATTATCTGAGAACTGGATATTACTTAAAATTTGTCTAGAACACTTCTAGCTTTGGGTTACTGAAGATTAAGTGGTGACTTCAGAAACTGTTTATTTCTTTTTGACCAAAATATATCATAATCATTCACTACCTAACTGCATTACCTCTATACTACTCATCTAAAATAAATCTAATGCTGAACAAATTTGGGAGCATCAATTTAGTAAGCATATTAACAAGTAGTAAGTCTATTTTAATTATATTGACTAGAATCCTGAGAAGTCACATGTCATACCAAATACAAAATTCAGAAGCCAAAAGTGACATTACTATTAAAGTTCTAACTTTTTTTATTATCTGTAATTTAAAAGCTTAACACTTTAATGAATTACTATAACAGAACATAAAAATCACAAAGAAATCACCAAGTTAGACATTGTGAATATCAAAAAGAATTATCAATGACAAGTAGAAAACAGTATTAGCAGGGAGCTTCTCCAAAATAAGGTATTTCAGAAAAAATAATGTCAATTTTAAATAAATATGGAATACATATATATGAAGAAAACAATTTGTTCTTGAAAATGAGCTAAAAAACGTTATTTGCTGCCATTAAATGTGTTAAGATCATGAAAATGTCAATTATGTTAGCAAAAATAATTCAACAAGATTCATTTTTTTCTACTTAAAAATTTCTTCCACAGGCCAGAAATGTTTATTAACTATAGGAACAAAAGGTGGGGATCTTAATGGAAAAAGATGCAAAGCCAACTTACATGAAGTATGTAAAACAGTCAAACTCATCTAAGCAGAGACTTGAATGGTGGTTGCCAGGGGCTGGAGTAGGGGGAGAGAGGAGCGGCTAATGAATGGGTATAAGGTTTCAGCTATGCAAAGGTGAAAGTTCTAGAGACCTGCCATACAACATTGTGCCTATAGATAACAATACTGTATTGTAAACTTAAAAATCTGTTAAGAGGATGGATCAGATGTTAAGTGTTCCTACCACAATAAAAATAAGTGAATGTAAAAAAAGCTTTTTTCATTAGCTACCAAAGAAAGCAGGGAACGGAGCCGCACACATACCTGTGAGCACAACTGTGTGCCCTCCACCACAAGCTACTTGGATCACCTTCTGAGGAATTCCAGGTACCAGCTGGGGCACTCTGTGATTGATCAGCAGCTTTCCGGGAAGACCTAACTTCCCACACTCAGGTTCTCCAAAGGTGTACAGTTCTCCCTCCGCTATTGAAGGAAAAGGACAGTGATCGATGATGACATAGACATGAACAAATACTGGTCTTTTTGGTACATGTTCTAACGTTTGATAAAAAAATGTAGAAAATCTCAACTTAATAAATTTGACCTTTCTTGAGATATTTTTACTGAATGGTAAGGAAATAAAGGTAGATTTTCCCTTCCCCTTGATTATTCTAATCCAAAATCTTCCTGAAGAATTCACAACCAGCACTACTAACAACTAGAAAATTATTTTACCTGTTTCACAATACATAGAAAAGATGATCTTACTTCTACCTACTTTGAATAAAGCAAAATGACTCGACATTAAACCCCCATAAGGACATGGATTTTGTCTTGCTCACTATGGTATTGCAAGAACTTAGCAGTGTGTCTAGTACATTAAACATTTAATGAATATCTGGTGAATAAATAATTGCTTTTAATGAAACTTATTGTAGAAAACCCATTTATGTGTGAAGTAAATATGGTGAGTGAGACTAAAGATAGCAGATTTTACTCAGTTAGATGGCAGTTTTTCCAGAAAGATTCTCTTATTAAGGAACTCATGACATTTAATCGCTGCCTTGTCCATATCAATACTATTGATTTGCTTCTGTTATCACACTTCCCACACTACACTATGAGCTTCTTGAAAGCAGGAACTTTTTTTATTCATTTCTATGAACTGAACTGAGTTCTATAAAACAGGAATTTAAAAACTGTTGTAAACACATAATCTAATCCAAAGATTATGACACAGAACGTATCATCACTGATATGAGGAAAGAGGTAACACAGCACCTCTTGTATTATTTGCGTGTCTCCAAGAGAAGCATGACTGACTGACTGACTGACTGTTGACCAACCCCTGGGAATGTGGCCCTTGGGAGTGTTCTTTATGTTGGTGATTGATGTTTTTGTTATGTAGACCTGGAGAAATGAATTATGCCAGCTTAGCAAGAAGCTAAGAGAGTGTTGCTTTGCACAAACTTCAACACTGATGATGTGCACCTGGTTTCACTGTTGAGGGACCCGAGTTGCAGTTGCCATGACTAGTTACTAGCAAGATGTGCCTACATGACACCAGCCACCCACACAAAAGCCTCAGACCCTGAGAATAGAGTAGGCTTCCTTGAGCAGAGACATTACACACACATCCCTGTAGTTCACTGCCAAAGAGAAAACATGTCCTGTGCGGCCTTGGAATGGGAAGGACCAGGAAGCGCATACTGGACCTCTCTGGAGGATACAGATCTTTCCTGCTGCTTTTGCTAAGTATCCCTTGCTGTAATAAATCTAAGCCACGAGTATAACCAGCTACTGAAGCTTGAGAGCCCTTCTAGCAAATAAGAACTTAGGGAAGTTGTATGACATCTAACACACATGGTATGTGCCACTTAAAACTTGGTCAAATACTGCAAACACAGCTATACTCATTTTCTAGATTGATCTGTACAAAAAATGAAGCTTTCTGAACCACAGTTTTCTCTGAAGTATTCGGCAAACACTGGCACAGAAGTGCTCAGTAAGTCGGTACGCTCCCCCTTTTCCCATGCTTCTTGCCTCTCATATGAAAGGAGTTACTAAGTCCAGATAAGTCTCTTTCTACTACTGTCTATAAATTCCTGCTGCTCCTCACACCTTAAATGGGTGAATTGTATGGTATGTGACCTATACATCAATAAAGCTTTTTTTAAAAAAGGCATAAAAACAGAAAACAAAACAAAAAAGTTCAATGCAATGCCTATTGGTTAAAACGAATAATTCCACTTGTTTCCCTACTGGCTAAAGCAGTAGTAAATAAAAATTGATTCTGGGAGTTTTATTAAGGCCCAAATATAAGACAATGCTTTTGATTATTTGTTCTTGCACATGTATTTTTTTCCCTGTTTTTTGTTTCATAAACAAAGTGAGTGCAGACTATATCAACCCCAGGAGTTGCAAATAAGTTGGTATGTGGTATTGCCCCAAGGAACATAGTCAATTTATCATTCATTCACTCATTTCCTCATTCAACAATATTTATTGATTGAATAAATATTGTTTCTTCAAGACACAAACTGACCCAGTAGTGAACAAACCCAGCCAAGTCAGAGTTTGCCTTTTCTTGGTACCAAGTTGCTACCAATTCATTGGTAAACCTGGGGGGCACTGGGATAGGTCAATAAGCACCTTCTAAACCTGAATCTGAGGTGCACAGAATAGGAAGTAAATGTATAAAACAAATATTTAGAGAGATATCTAAGAGGGTCCATAGAACTATTTCTGCTGGGTGTTTTTACTGTTAGGAAAACCATAAATAAGATGGAAAACCATGATCATACTTCTGGTGTTACTACCAGTGTAGATGTAGGCTATAATAGTTAGAGTCCAACATTTAAAATATTTTAACTAAGGTAGAGAAGGTTGCCAGTGAGCCCAGGAAAAGGAGAAATGGGGGATCCTGAGAAAAGTCCCAAGAAAGGAAAGCATATCCCATACTGAACTCCCTTCCTTTTTCATCTAATCTTCATCCCTATTCCTACAATGAAAATCTATGACTCATGTACTGAAACAATAAGAACAAATTATCAGGACAAGAATAGAGTAGGTCAAAGTACAGAGCCAAGTGGATCCAGAGAAAAGAGGCTCACAGGTCTTGTTTTTAATGCCACAGAGTCTAAGAAGTTTGAGAGCCAAAATTTAGAAGGGTTTCTTATGCATAAATTTTGTTTTCCTAATAGACCTAACATTCATTAAAAAAAAGGTAAGGGACTTCCCTGCTTGCGCAGTGGTTAAGAATCCACCTGCCAATGCAGGGGACACGGGTTCGAGCCCTGGTCTGGAAAGATTCCACATGCCATGGAGCAACTAAGCCCGTGCACCACAACTACTGAGCCTGCGTTCTAGAGCCCACGCGCCACAACTACTGAGCACGTGTGCCGCAGCTACTGAGGCCTGTGTCCCTAGAGCCTGTACTCCGCAACAAGAGAAGCCACCACAATGAGAAGCCTGCGCACCACATCAAAGAGTAGCCCCTGCTCACCACAACTAAAGAAAGCCCGTGTGCATCAACGAAGACCCAACACAGACAAAAATAAAAAAATAATTAAAAAATAAAATAAAATAGTACCATCGATATTAAAAAAAAGTTAACATGTCAGATAGCTTGAAATTATAAACACTCATTATTGAAATGAAGAAATACTGTGACCTAAAACAGACCAAAATTATTTCGTTACATGGAGTACCATGACAATATTTCTATAGAAATGTAGAATGTTATGACATTTTATTATTTAGTAATAACTTAGAAATGGGAGATAACATGAGAAATCCAAACTGTTCTGTCTTACTTGTTACAAAAGCTGAATGGTAATATCCACAAGAGATCCAGGAGATAGGTTTTCCAATGGTCACTTGATGAGGGACACACATACTAGTTACATTTTGTAAACCAATTTGCCCCTCAGAATTGTCACCCCACATGAAAAGCTCTCCATCCTCTATAAAGAAAACACAAAGAGGAAAAAAGGTTTTAAGAGGTAGCAGGGATGGCAAGTTATTATACTTCCAACAGAGCATTTATTTTTTAATTTAGAAAAATTATGTATCTTGAGAGAAAACTACTACTAAGACATTTATACCACGTAGCTACTTACTACAATTTCTTTAAAAAAAAATTTTTTTTGGCTGCGTTTGGTCTTCGTTGCTGCGCGCAGGCTTTCTCTACCACTGCACGTTACACAGCTTTCCAGACTAGAACGAAGTAGCACACCAGCAGCTTCTTCAGTGAGACACGTTTATCTCGGCTCCAATTTTTTTTTTTTTTTTTTTTTGCGGTACGCGGGCCTCTCACTGTTGTGGCCTCTCCCGTTGCGGAGCACAGGCTCCGGACGCGCAGGCCCAGCGGCCATGGCTCACGGGCCCAGCCGCTCGCGGCATGTGGGATCTTCCCAGACCGGGGCAGGAACCTGTGTCCCCCGCATCGGCAGGCAGACTCTCAACCACTGCGCCACCAGGGAAGCCCTCGGCTCCAAATTTTAAAGAAGTTTCTCATATGGGCTTTTGATAGGGAGGGCAGAGAGATGCAATGACCATTACAAACTGTACTTTTTTTTTTTGTGTGTGGTATGCGGGCCTCTCACTGTTGTGGCCTCTCCCGTTGCGAAGCACAGGCTCCGGACGCGCAGGCCCAGCGGCCATGGCTCACGGGCCCAGCCGCTCCACGGCATGTGGGATCTTCCCGGACCGGGGCACGAACCCGCGTCCCCTGCATCGGCAGGTGGACTCTCAACCACTGTGCCACCAGGGAAGCTCTACAAACTGTATCTTAATAACATATATCCAACAGATTTCTAGGATGTTTCTGACAGCAACTTCATTAAAGCTGAAATATAACTTTCAGAACACACAATGAAGATAATGTTTAAGAATATCTAAAGGAACAGATCGATAGCACAGCTTTGAATTTATTTAACAATTACCTTCTAAACGTATGTAAGCATAAAGTTGTAGTATATGTCATGATTTTAAGTTCTATTTTAAATGTCTTCTGAAAACACATGGTCAGTGAAAGAAAACTAAACAGCATTGCTGTCTTCAGTTTACTAACTTGGTATATTCTGGTCTAAAAAAAAAGGGATGTGTCCCAGTTTGAAGTGGAAAAAAGTCTTACCAGTCAGCGCAGCTGAAGTGTTAGACCCAGCAGAGAGTTGTTTAATCTTATGCTGGGATGTAAAAAAACTAATTAGATGAAAACTGTTTCTCTCTTCAGTATCACCAAGTCCCAGCTGTCCTTCAGTATTTCCTCCAGCGGCGTATACTTTGCCTCCTTCTGCACACAGAAAAGAAAACATCAGTATACCACAGTCACCACCTTTATGAGGCAGACCAGTGTATATCAGACAGTTCCTCTATTACCAGTGAAGAAAGCTGAAAGCTGGCATTATCCTACAATTTGGTGAACAACTTCATTTCGGCGTCAAAAATACAGCAAAACAAGCAGGGGTCCACATTTTTGTGAGATTTTATAAATCATTCTGGAGTTTAAGTAGCAATTGAAATGCACAGAATGTGTGGAATGCATTTTCTTGCTAATGCAGAACTATTAATTCAGAGCGAAAAAGAGGAAAGTAATTTCCAAATTAGATTATAATCTAATTAGATTATAATCTAAATCAAACTATTTTAAAAGAGATGTGGTTCATTAATTTTACCTTCCATACCCATTAAAGCTAAGACATAATAGGTAACAAATAAGTAAAATGAGGCGAATACAAGAATAATATAATTAGAAACGTGAAAATTCTATGTTGTGTAATTATTTTAATTTTCTAGCTAAATAGGAAGCCAGTATAGCATTGTGTTTAGGAGAGAAGACACCAGAACCAGACTTCCTCGGTGCAAATTCTGGCTTGCCACTTATCAGTCGTGTAACTTTGGGCAAGCTATCCTTAACCTCTCAGTGTCTCATTTTCCTCATCTGTAAAATGGGATAATAATAGTGCCTACTCCATAGAGGTGTTATGAAGATTAAATGAGTTAACATTTATAAAATTCTTAGAATGGCACTTGGCACACGGTAAGCACTATATAAATGTTAACAATTTTTTTAATCACATTAAGAAGTATATCATTCTTAGATAATAAACACTGCCAGTAAGCTCTAAAGTAATGACACATAAAGATATACTTATTGGGACTTCCCTGGTGGTGCAGTGGTTAAGAATCCGCCTGCCAATGCAGGGGACAGGGGTTCGAGCCCTGGTCCGGGAAGATCCCACATGCTGTGGAGCAACTAAGCCCGTGCGTCACAACACTGAGCCCGCACCCTAGAGCCCGCGAACCACAACTGCTGAGCCCGAGAGCCACAATTACTGAGGCCGCGTGCCACAACTACTGAAGCCGCGTGCCACAACTACTGAAGCCCACATGCTTAGAGCCCATGCTCCGCAACAAGAGAAGCCACTGCAATGAGAAGCCCGCGCACTGCAACAAAGAGTAGCCCCTGCTCGCTGCAACTAGAGAAAGCCCGCGTGCAGCAACAAAGACCCAACCAGCCAAAAATAAATAAATAAATAAATTTATTTTTAAAAAGGTATACTTATTAAAATTAGTTATATCTGTCATAAAAATGCACATGGAATTAAAGCCTCACTAAATTACAGGGGAAACTTAGGACAAAATCATTCTGAATCAGTAAAAATTTAAAACTAGATATTATTTTAGAAAAAATGAAACCTAGTTGAGGAAATAAGACTAGGTTTCAAATGGAAGATATTACAAGGCCACATGGAATTGAACCACACAATTTAACACGTATGGAGCAAACCAGAGTTGGTGGTATGCTGAAGCAGTTCAGAGAATGACATAAGGAAAAAGTTGAATAGTCACAAAAAGCTCCATGGATGAAGTAAGACTTATACTGGATCTTAAGAGACAAGAATCTGAGTCCATGGATGAAGTAAGATTTATACTGGATCTTAAGAGACAAGAATCTGAGTAAGAGAAAGAGAAAAGACATTTCAGCAAAGGAAAAGTATGAGTGAGGGCAGAGAGGTAAGGCAGGGGCCGAAGCAGTGAGAACAGCCTGAAGACAGAAGAAGCTGTGTTTGTGGGAAAGGAAGTACGAAAGACTGCTCGGTGGTCAGGGCCTGGATGTCTAATTGTTCCAGCAGGATTGTTGAAGACTACCTTTTCTCCACTGAACTGCCTTGGCACCTTTGTCAAATATTACTTGGGCATAAACATGTGGGTCTCTTTCTGGATTCTATTCTGTTCCAATAACCTCTGTCTGTCTTTTCACTGCTAGCACACTGTCTTGATCACTGTAGCTTTACAGTAGGTCTTGAAATCAGGTAGTGCCAGTCCTCCAATTTTGGTCTTTTCAAAATTGTTTTGGCTATTCTAGGTCCTTTGCTTTTCCATATAAACTTTAGAACCACCTTGTGAATTTCTACACACACACACACACACACACACACACACCCACCCTGTTTGGATTTTGACTAGAATTGTGCTAACTCATATCAATAGCCTTTTGGGGAGGGTTTCCACTCACCCTCAGAATAAGAAGAGGGAAGAGCAAGATCAGGAGCAAGTGGCCCCTGAGGTGTGCACACAGGTAAGGAGATGCTGTCCCTTGACATAATCCAAGAAAAGAAGCTTTTTCTTCAGTCACTTAACATTTATCTGCATATTTTCATAGGCAAACAAGTGTACTAACCATTTACATTTTTAAAAAAACCTAATCTTACTGTTGCCAAGTTACCATTTCTATTAATTTTACAAAGTCACAAATGTTACGGGAGTGAGACCTCAGTCCTCAAATTGGGCAGGAAGTCATAAAGATTGAATACTATACCTGTTGAAACTAGGGTGTGGTTCCTTCCACAGGCAGCAAATTTCACTTTTTCCAGTTTTAAAGCTAAAAATATAAAAATATGACAAGATATTTTATGATTATGGAAATGACAAATAATCCAGGTCAAATGATAACCAAGTGGTAGAACAGATTTAAACTCAGGCTTGTCTGACTCCAAGGTCAATGTTCATAACTAATAAATCAAAAGTTTTTGCAAGGAGTTGTGCATCATAGTAACCAATGGTGCTTTGAAAAAAAAATACAAATAGCTCAGTCCCACCCCTGGAGAATCTGAGTCAGTAGGCTTGAGGTAAAGCCTAGGCATCTATATATTATTTAAAACTCCACAAGTAATTAACATGTGCTGAGATCCACTGCATTGTTTTGTTGCCTCTTCACCAACCTGATCTATTCCCTAATCTGCCATCACCATCATCCAGCTTACTTTCTACCTGCCGCAACAAAACACTAAGTCCAATATTCATAGGCATACACCTATGTTAAAGTTCTTCATTCATTCATTTACATATTAAAAACATTTACAGAACATCTCCTAAGCACTTAGCATAGGGGCTGCAAAGATCACTAAGACAGAGTCCCTGGTCTCAAGGATCTCATAGTCTAGACAATTCTGTTAGCTTGATTAGATATTTGAGAGTAAGGATCATAAGCACTGTAAATAAACCCAAGGGTTTAGTAGACTGCGCTCAGTAAATACTTTTTGACCGAGTGGAATACTTTAACAGTTCCACAACAATATCTATAAATAGCATGCATATGATAAATTACACTGAAATTGTGAGCTGAAATTAAAAATTTGGCTACAAAGATAAAGAATCCTGCTCTTGTCATATCCCAAGGAATCTCCATCACCATTCAAGTATAGCTGATGTTCATAGGTTATAACCAAACAGAAGCTTTTGCACATAATGGCGAGAAAGCTTTGTAAAGATGTAATATGTCTCATATTTTCTGGGACAATCCTGATTTGAAATATTTTGTCCTGTTGTTCTTGTAAGAACACTAGTACTAATCAACTCCTAGTTCTAATATTTTCTTCGGCACAGCTGCTAACTATACACAGCAGGGTAAAGTGTGTTTCATAAAACCAACAGAACCGTGATATCCACAACTCGGACAAATGAGACAGAGCTCGAAATCCTAACATATCATATCGTTTGTTCTTTGTATATACAGTAACAGTAATATTTAAGTTGGTTTACAAACAGGCCAAAAAAAAAAAAGGATGTTCAAGTGCAATACTGTAGAATCATTACTTCCTTTGTGGTCTCTGGGTTTAAAATCAACATGATTTTTAGACCCTAACATATAAAACTAGTTCTGAATATCACATGAAAAATAAAGTTAAATGCCAATAATATTCAAGTAAATCTCAGAAAATAAAGAACTAAAGACTTTATTATTTATAATATGATATTAGAGAATTACACAATCAATATAAAAGTACTTTATACACTTTAAGTATTTAAAGTGATGAAGAAGAAAAGACCCCAAACCTTTGACACACGTTGGCTTGTTAACAGTCGATTTTGATCCTAATCCTAACTGACCCCAGTTGTTACTGCCAAACATGAAAAGCTTATTATTTCCTGGTGGGAAGAAAAAAGAAATAATAAATCGAAGCGGTTGCAACATAATGTGAGATGAAGTCATCACAAAGCAATAAAAATGCTGTACTTAAACACTGTCATTGCTTTTCTGTGTTGAAACAGGCTCCCTTGCGCATCTACCTATAGCCATATTCTGTTAGGTGTAAAGAGTTTCTAAGATTGTACAGTAATAATTTTTTGATTATACAGATAAATTCAAATAGATTTATTCTAAGAAAGTAATATGTATAGAAAATCACACTTAAATATACTAAGGGAACTTAGAAGTCACTCTTGATAAACCAACTTGTCAAGAATTGTCTGGCAAAGTAAAAAAACATCCACTTTCTGTATATCTTCAACATGTTTCAAACACAGCATATCTATAATACTTAGGATTCTCTAAGTATTACTATCTTCATTTAAGATTTTAACACTAACCTGTAATAATAGCAGTATGTTCATCTCCACATGAAAGATATATAGGTATATCGTTTTTAAACCAGAATTTGCTGGGAATATTTTCAGCAAATTTAGTTTTCCCAAACGTAAACACAGCACCCGAACCTGCAAATATATGAGAGCTTGGATTTCACAACTTTTATTATGTTGCCTGTTAACTAAAATATTTTTCCAGTAATTTATCTATACAGATCCCTTGTCTCCCGACAGCTTGGCTTCTGCTCCAGCACTGTCTATGCCCTCCTTCTTTCATCTTAACTCAGTTTTATTCCTCAGACTTCATTCTAGTTTTTTTATGAAATCTAATAAGTTAATTATGTATTATTCATTTACTGGTGTAAAGTAAGAAATATACTGTCACAATGACTAAGAGTCCTGCTGTCACGAGGTGGACCATCTACTGCCTGGAATGAGCCGATACACTCAATGCCCCACTCACGCTGGTGAACACCTCATGGTCTAGCCCCTGACTGAGGGCTTTCCTCCACACACAAACAGGACAGTATTGAGTTTCATCATTAACATCGTGAGGACGCAGGATGTTGAGATTTTTACATTCTTAAATTAAGTCATTAAATGCTACCTGATGGGAGGAGTATTCACAAACTATTTTAGTCCAGTACCATTTTGGAGAGAGACCAAAAACTCCTACCAGATCCCAGTAACTATGTAAACACACACACACACACACACACACACACACACACACACACACACACACACACACACACACACACACACACACACACACACACACACACACACACACACACACACACACACACACACACACTCTCCAAATAGGAGGCCAGATCCAGCTTTTGAGGAAATCTCAAGGAGGATGATCACATATAAAGAAACTAAATGGGTACCGAAAGAAAGACATAGCAAACACAATTATTAATAATAAATATTAATGCTCAAGAGACTAGCCACTGTGGAAAACCTTCTGAGAACAATTGTGAGGTGTGTCAGTTCAAACTGATAATTGACATTTAGGAGACCAGGTTCTCGAACAGGCTCTGAGTTTTTATAGAATGAATAATCTTAACTGTTTTGTCCTGCTCTGGCTTCCCAGGAAGCCTTCCCCGTTACCTTCACCCCAAGCCAGGGTTTGGTGGCTCTGCTCTGGCCCCCTGGCAACTACTGTCAAACGATATTGTCATTTTGTTTAGTTTCTTGTATCTCTCACTAAGCTGTGAATTTGAGGCAGGAATTTAACCATGTTTGAGCCCAAGAGCATGGCAGAAACGCAATACATATTTCAGTGAATACATGATTCTGCTCTAATCCAGTGTTTTTTCAAACTGTTGGTCGTGACCCATTGGTGGGTCAGAAAATCAACTTAGTGGGTCACAGTGACCATTTTTAAGGGAATGTATTATAGAAAAGATCTGAGCGCATCTACAGCATGTACTGTTTCATGAAACTTTCTATTTCTGTTACACAATATGTACGCGGTACCGGGCCACAATGCCAAAGGTTATTTCTGGAGCTCAGAGGAAAAGTCTTAAAAAACCACTCGCTAACGGCTCCCTCCTTTCTCCAAGTCATTTTCCCCATCCTCTTTTACTCCACTCCCCCCTGGTCACTCACTCTTTACTGCGTTCAATACACAACCGGGTTCTGAGGACCTCGAAGGAAGTACTTTGGGAAGCTCATAGGAAGGTAAAAACTTCCCCTGCCTTTGAGAAACTCATCGAAAACTTATTTTAAGAATTAGAAGACGAAAGACCAGCACCCCCTTCCCCGTAGTCCCCCCTTCCGTCCCTCCCTTTCTTTCCTCTCCCCTCAGTCTCCCACGGGGGCGCGGCCAGAGCTCCGACCAAAGTCAGGCGGCCGCTGCCCGGGCCTGTCCCCCGACGGGGCCGGCCCGGAGGCGGGGCCTGGCCGCCCGCCCGCCCGCCCGCCCGCGGGCCTTCCCTCCCGGCCCGCCGCCACCGCCGCGGGTGTCACTCACCGGGCACCACCTCCTCGGGTTCCCCCATGCCGAAAGGCGCTACGGGGAGCCTGCGCCTGGGCCTGGAAGGGGTTGGGGGAGCCTCGGTGGGGCCTAAGGCAGCGCCTCAGCCCCGAAGCGGGCCCTGGAACACCCCTGGACCCCCATAGCGACCCTCCGAGCAACGGCGACTCCCGCGTTCCCGGAAGTCAACAGACAGCCGCTAGGGGCAACGGAGGCGGAGCGTTCCACAGCGAGGCGGAGCGTTCCAGCTCGAAGTGGAGCGGGCGCCTGCGGGAGGAGAGCTGAGGGCGGGCGGCCGGCGCAGCGCGGCGCGGCGCAGCGCAGACGCAGACGCAGACGCAGACGCAGACGCAGACGCAGGGGGCGGGTGCGGTAGAGGCCGCGCGCCCTCTGGTGGCCCGGAGAGGAGGGGCAGCCACGCCGCGCGGTAATGTCCCCGGAGTGTACGCGCTTACGTTGGGGGAGACCCAGGCCCACCAGGTCCCGCGTCCGGATAGTGACGAACGTCACAAATATCACATCCCCTCTCACTCAAGCTACGTGACACAGGCAAACGTCAACACACAACTGTGTTAATACTAGTAACAGTGACCGTGTATAACTAAATGAGATAGGCACTCTGCTAAACATCCTAAGTCCTATTTGTATCCCCATCATCCAACCCAAAACCTGGCATATACTAGATGCCCATTAAATACGTATTAGATGAATGAGTCCTGCTACAACCCTGCAAGGTGGTTAATGTTACCCCCGTTTATGGATGTGAAGATTATACAGTGGGAGAACCGGGGTCCAGTTTAGCCAGTCCTGCCGGTAATCTGAACACCCCTCAGACCCCCGCCCCTCCTTCCACAGAAAGAGAAGGCTGAGGTGTGCAATCTGCTACAGACAGAACCTGCACAAAGAGATTCACCAACACCAGGACATCATTGTTCTAGAATTCAGCCAGAGGTGTCACATTTTTCTAGTTTCTTATGTGAAGGAAAAATATTGCCTGCCATATTAACAAACAAAGGATGGCCATTAAGCCATCAGGCACTACCAGCCCCCGCAGTCACCCATAGTGAGTCCTGAGGGAACTCAGAATGGAGACAAAGGGGACGCCAGCTGCCAAGCTCTCAGCCACTGCAGCCACCCCCAAAGGTGCACCCCGAGGGGACTCAGGATGGGAAAGAAAAGGCCCCTAAACAGCTGGCCCTAGGTAGCTAAGGTGCAAATCAAAGGAATGATTTCAATGAGCCCAGATTCTTGAATCTTCCCATACACAGAAAAGAGCTAAATTCAGTAACTTGAGATGTCTACTTAATCTTTTGATTTTCATTGCGAAACTCCTATATATCGTGGCTCCTCCTGTATCTCTTCGGAGCTGTCCCTCAGAGCTACCCTAGAGGTTGTCTTCTGGGTTTAAGTCCTCAGTTTTGTCCGCCAAATAAAACAGAATTCTCAACTTTTAGGTTGTGCTTTATTTATTTATTTTCAGTTGACACTTAGTTTCCCGTGCATCAACACTTGGCTGTCATAAAACAAAGAGGCAAAATGCCATCTTCCAGGATGAGTAGATATATGTACACATGGTAGTTGTGGGCATGGGCTCTAAAATCAGACAAAGCTGGATTCAAGGATCCCTGAATTCCTGTGTGTACTAGAGCGTGTACTGACTTCCTCAGGGAATTTGCATTCAAATTAGGAGGGGAGATTAAACTATCCAATAATATACAAATAATCGTTTACTTACAAAGCAAGTGAGGGTTACTAAGAAAGTGTTTTAACAAGGAGCACAGACCTGATGTGAGAGGTTAAGAAAAGCTTATCTGAAGAAAGGACATTAAATCTAAGAACTGAGGAGACAGAAGCTAGAAGATGTGAGAGAGCTCTGAGCAAAGAGGAAATCACCTGCAAAGGCACATAAGGAGCTTGGCTCTTTCCAGGCGCTCAAAGAGGTGACACTAGCTCATGGCAAAGTGGCAGGATCTTGGGCCTGTTACAAATCTGAGATTTTATCCTGAGGACAATGGGAAGCCACTGAGGGTTTTTAAGCAGTGGATTGATGGGAACAGTTATGTGTATTCCTGCAATCATTCTGCGTGACTGCTTTGTGGAAAAGAGTTTGCAGCAGGGAGGAGGGTTCAGAGTCTATTGCAGAAATTCAGACAAGCATCACGCCGGCTTTAGACACAGTGCATTGGCACCCGAGAGGAGCAGACAGATTTGAAAATATTTTGGGAGGGAGAATCAACAGAAAATGGTGTCTGACTATTGACTCCTACGCAGGGCAGGAGCTCTTGGAGCAACAGCAAAAGAAGGGGCCCTAAATTATTTTGGAGAGGATTTGATATTCTTTTTAAAAGCATCGTAATAGTCACTGTGGGAAAATCAGAATTTAAAAGACTTACTTTAGTTATGATATGCTTTCGTTTGTTTTTTTATTTCAAAATATAGTTAAGCACATTTTCCTGCTGAGCACTCCCAGAGGGATTAATGCAACCCTATTCCCAGGTTCCCAAATAAGCAAATAGGTGGACGGTGGCCCTGTCTACTGAGACGGGGAACGCAGAGGAAGAAGCAGGAAGGGTTGAGGTTAAGTAAGTAGAGGGGAGAGAATTTGACAGTCCAGCCTTGCCCACACTAAGACATCAAAGTGGAGGCACAGAACTGAGCAGGCAATTGGTGAGCAGAAACTCCGGTGGAGCGATCCATTTGGAGGATGCCTGGGTATACACAGTGATAGCAGCTTTGGCAAAGACTGCTAGGTGAAAGACGGCAAAGTGACTATAGGATGAGAAGAAAAGAGAGGCTAGGATGAGTTGTGATGAAGGCTAAAATTTAATCCCCCAGGAACAGATGATGAAGCTGAAAAGGAGACAGTGACCAGAGGGGAAAAGCCTACAGCATGAGGTTTCAACAGGACGGTGCGGGCAATCTTGTCAAGTGATGCTGAGAAATGAAGGTGAAAACCGTCCACTGAATTTAGCAACACAGAGATCGTCAGTGGGGTTGAAAAATAGCTGTTTGGTAGATTGATGGAGGAAGAACCGTATTGTATGGATAATAGTTGCAGAGCGGGGAATGCTGAGGGAAAGAAGTGAGGGTGAACACTTCAGAGACAGGAGATAGAGGTGGGACAGGAGGGAGGGAGAGAGCTGTTGGAGGAGGAAGGGAGGCGGATGGAAGGCCTTCACGAAGGCTGGAGAGACTTGGGAATGCTGAGGGGCAAACTGAATAGAAGAGGAGAAAAACACAGATTCAGGAGAGTGAAGGAATGATCACTAACGTAAGGGAGGAAGAGATGGCATCCAGGTCCCATGTGGAGGGACAGGCCTTAGCAAGAAGAGACAGTATTTCCAGCATAACAAGAGGAAAGGAAGAAAGCGTCCTTTCACAATATACTACTGCTATATATATATATATATCTACAACTACATAGAGACAATAATCTACATATTATTGATACATACGATATAGCTATCTATCGTATATGTCATATAATATAGGATAATACTATTGTCTATCTCAGAAGGTTGTTGTGAGGTACTAGGTATGTAACAGAGCCAAATCGGACTCCATGTGGGATCTGTTTCTTTTACTTTAACCTTTGCTTTCCACTGCTTTTGTTCACTAAAAGGATACTGTCTATACATAATGGCCTGCCTCGGGGAACCCCGCCCCTCTGCCTGAATGTTAAACCAAAGTGCCTTTGTTCAGGGAAACCTCCGGACCCTGTCCACCTGTGGATGGCTGCAAGAAAGAAGAAATTAGCACATTCCTTCCCCGAGGCTGGCGATTCCAGGGGATATTTACAAAACGTAGGGCCTTTTTACTTTACTTCCTCATCTCCTCCCCCTCTCTGTGCTATGAAAGAAACTGACATCCAAACCCCGATAAGATGGTTATTTTGAGACACTAGTCTGCCATTTTCTCGGTCTGCTAGCTTTCTTAATAAAGTCGTATTCCTTGCCTCAACACCTTGTCTCCGATTTATTGGCCTGTTGTGCAGCGAGCAGATCAAGCTTGGCTCGGTAACAGGTAGAACTTTCTGCTTGGTGCCTGGTATAGAGTAACACGCAACAATGTTAATAAGGCAGAGTCCGCTATGCTTACTGTATCAGTCAGGCTATGCTTACTGTAACCCAGGCTATGCTGCAATGCAAAAAACACCCAAGTCTCAGTGGCTTAACACAAACAAAAGTTTTTCTCACTCATGGGTTATGTCCAATGTGGGTCAGTGGCCGGGGTGGGGTGGGGGGTCCGCTTCACCTGGTCATTCAGGGACCCAGGCTACTAATTCAACTATCTTGTAGTTGCACCCTATGTGACTCCTGGCCTCTTCAGTGGCTGTAGCAGGCCAAGAGGGAGCGGAAGCAGGGAATTAAATGTTTCAGACCAGCGGGGACACGTTTCTCCTTCTTACAACCCATTGGCCAGATCTAGTGTTCTGTGCTCCTGAGCACTGCAGGGTGGTAGGGGAATGTGAGAACGCCCCTGACATTCAGTGAGTAGGAAATACCTCTGCCACATCCCTGTAGCCAGATGGTTTCAACGTGTGGAGTTACCTCCGTCGTGTTGAAGGCAGGGAAATCGAAAGTAAAATTTTATGACTGTGGTCATGTGCTCTTTGGTGTCCCCTGCATACATGGCCAACCACTCATACGTGCCTCAGGAAATCATGTTGATATACAGAAATCATCACAGTCTGACAACACATATAACTCTTGGCAATTTCCCCTATTAATTCTTGTTGCTACTCATTTCTAGAGCATTTTGTGTCAACTAAAAATAGAGGCATCTATGAACAAGGAAGACATTTGATGGATTATGCATCCTAGCTGAACTAGTTCCTTTCTTGACAGCATTCAGCAAAATTTCCAAGGCTTGCATTTTGAATTGTATCATAAAGTGGCTGCCATTGCTGTTTATTTCTCTCTTTGGAATCAGATAAACAGGTATGTCTCCACTTTGAAAACCTCTCTATGAAATCCCATAAACATCCAAATTTACAGATCAGATTCTAATAGCTTCTTTGATTTCTGAAATTTTGTAGTGCAGCTCCAGGGTATATGAACTGAGGACATACAGGTCCAAAGCGGAAGTTTTATTTATTAAGAAGCAGCAGAAGGCAGGTGGGGATTACTGGGCTATTACCCCAGGAAGAAAATTTGCATTTTTCTTAATCATTTAATCTAGTATTTAAAAATCTTTCATGCACATACAAATCATCTACTGGTCTTGTTAAAATTCAGATTCTAATTTAGTGATCTAGACAGGGCCCTATGAGTCTGCATTTTTAAAACAAGTTCCCAGATGATACTGATGCTACTGGTCCATGGATCACACTCTGTGTAGCAAGGGATTAACTCATGGAAAAGCATAAGTAGTTTATAGAAGCAGTAAAGGAAAAGACTGGTAAATGTGATTATGGACAATTTAATGGACAAAGGATCTAGTATTCAGGACATGCACAGAATACCAACAAATCAATAAGAAAAAGACAAAAATATTAAGAAATAAAAAATGAGCAAAGGGTATTGCATTAACAGAGATAAAAATTCAAATGGCCAGTAAACATATAAAAAGATGTTTAAACTTACTGGAAATGAGGAGAATGCAAAATAAGTAATAATGATATAACATTTTATATTCACATTATTGGCAAAAATAATAACATTAATAAGTGTATTTAGGAATACAGGAAACTTGCTACTGAGAGTGTAAATTAGTACAATCACATTAGAAAAGAATTTGCCAGGGAGTTTCCTGGCAGTCCAGTGGTTAGGACTTGGTGCTTTCACTGCCGTGGCCCAGTTTCAATCCCTGGGCAGGGAACTAAGATCCCACAAGCCGTGCAGTGTGGCCAAAAAAAAAAAAAAAGAAAAGCCAAAACTAAAGTTGAAAAGATAACCTGTCCCAAAGAAAAAAGTGGAAATAACCTAAATGTCCATCGGTAGAGGAATGGATAGACTGTTTATTCACACAGAGGAATATCATATAGCAGTTATAATAAATGAACCAGTTTTACATGTATGGACATGAGGAATTCTCAACAACTTAATGTTGAGAAAAATGAAAAATGTACTCTATGATTATCTTAAAAGTTTTAAATACATGATACATAAAATATTTGTATAAAGACATACACATATACAATTTGATCATTCATGGGAATGATGAATGTCATATTAGGGAGAGTCCTTTCCTCTGGAACAGGAAGGAAGGGTGAGGGATGAACAGTGAAACTTCGTAAGTATCAGTAATGGTTTGCTTCTTTCAAAAGAACAGACATCTCAAACAAATATGGCAAAATGTCAACATCTTTTCAATGAGTGGTGGTGCGTGAGTGACTATTATACTATTTTCTGTACTTTAATACACAATGAAAATGTTTTCAATTAGAAACAAAACAATTCTTTTATCTCTAAGTCAACTTGAGTGGGGCATAATTTACATAAAATAGATGCACACATTTTAAGTGTATACTTTGATGGGCTTTGGGTATATACCCTTATACCATTTAACCACCGCCTTAAGCCAGATATGTATTTCCCTCCCCCACTTCTACCTTCTAGAAAAATACCACCATTCTGATTTTTCATCGGTCATAGATTAGTATTGTCTTTTGTACAATTTCTTTTGTGTCTCATTTCTCCCACTCAGCATAATGTTTTTGAGATTATTTCATGTTGTGTGTATCAGTAATTTGTTCATTTTTATGGATATACCTTTATTTATCCATTTACCTATTGATGGACATTTGGGTCATTTCCACTTTGGGGCTCTAAAAAACAAAGCTGCTATGGATATTCGTGGGGTTTTTGTGGACAAATGCTCAAACTTCTTTTGGGTAAACATCTAGTGTCCTTTGTCAGTTTATGTATTATGGATATTTTTTCTCTGCCTATGGCTTGCCTTTTTCAAATTTGAAAGATAAGAAAAGGAAAAAAATAAATAAAAAGACCCCCCTCAATGACAAAAGTAGGGAGCTTGTACAAAAAAAAAATTCAGGGCTTCCCTGGTGGCGCAGTGGTTGAGAGTCCGCCTGCCGATGCAGGGGACACGGGTTCGTGCCCTGGTCTGGGAAGATCCCACATGCCGTGGAGCGGCTGGGCCCGTGAGCCATGGCCGCTGGGCCTGCACGTCCGGAGCCTGTGCTCTGCAACGGGAGAGGCCACAACAGTGAGAGGCCCGCATACCGCAAAAAAAAAAAAAAAAAAAAAAAAAAAAAAAAATTCAAATTTTAAACATATGAAAAGGCGATTTACTATTAAAAGTGCAAATAAAAGAATAAAATTTATTTATTTATTTTGCCTATTAGGCTGGCAAGGATCAAGAAGATTGCCAGTATCTAGTCAGCAGGAGAAAAAAGCACATTTATTTACAGTCTGTGGGAATTCGAAAAGGTATGACCTTTTCAAAACACAATTTGGCAGTATAAATTATGTATATATATATTTAAAAGGCATATAATTCTTACTCATCATAACCACTTCTGTAGATAAGTGCTTCCAGAATTTTTTTACAGAAATTTTTTTTACAGAATTTACAGAAATACAGATTTGCACCAAAAATATGTACAAGGATGTTTATTGCAGCATTGTTTAAGAAAAAATTAAAGACACCTAAATGACTTCAGTAAGCTAACGAACAAGTAAATTATCAGCCTTACATACAACAGAATACTATGCAACCATGAAAATCAGTACAATAGTTTTACGTGTACTTACATGGGAAGATTTCTAAGACCAAATTTTAAGTGATAAAAATAAGTTGCAAAATAATATGCAGAGCATTTTTCTACTATATAAAAGTAAATTAATAGATATGAATACATGGATAGGTTTGATATACATATAGGTAAAAATATGGACTAACCTTTACTGTGCTATGCAGTAGTAGTTACCTCTGGGGTGTGGAATTACAGGGGCCTTGTAATTTCTAATTCATACATATCTATATGGCTTTAATTTTTTAATAATAAACACAATTTGCTTTTTCAATCAAAACAAAAAGGTTTGAAATGAAAAATAATAAACAGAAAAACTAACAGAAGCTGACAACCATAATAGCTAATATATAATGAGTATTTATGATGTGGCAGGCATATTTCTAAGTACATACAATAACTTATTGAATCCTCACAAAACTCTCTGTGGTATATTTTATTGAGTCTCTCCATTTTACAGATGAAGACACTGAGGTACAGAGAGATTAAGTAACTTGTTTATGGTCAGTTAGTAAGTGGTGGAGTCAAGATTTGGACCCATCTTGTCTGGCTACAAGACCCTAACTCTTGGGACTATGCCATCTGCCTATTTAGGAAAAATTAAAATATGTTAGGAAGGAAGAGTATATGTTAGAAGATCCTAGTTCATAATATTCCTGAACAAACTGGCTATCCATATAAGTTTTAAGCATAAAGTAGTAATGATTGTATCTCTTTATTGGTTTTATTGTATACCAGATACCTGATTGAGGCCTTTTACCTACATTATCCCTTTTGGCTATAAAATATATCTGCGAATTCCTCATGTCTCATCACCTCCATTATTACCTCCCTGCTCCAAAACACCATCACCTCTCACCTGGAGTACTTCCATCACTTCTTTTTTTTTTTTTTTTTTTTTTTTTTTGTGGTACGTGGGCCTCTCACTGTTGTGGCCTCTCCCGTTGCGGAGCACAGGCTCCGGACGTGCAGGCTCAGCGGCCATGGCTCACGGGCCCAGCCGCTCTGCAGCATGTGGGATCCTCCCGGACCGGGGCATGAACCCGTGTCCCCTGTATCGGCAGGCGGACTCTCAACCACTGCGCCACCAGGGAAGCCCTTCCATCACTTCTTAATTGGTGTCCCTGCTTCCATTCTAACAGTTTTCACAACAGAATGATCCTTTTAAGGGCATGATATGCCTTCCCCTTTTCAAGACTCTCCAATGGCTTCCCTTCTCTTTCAAAATAAAAGCCAAAGTCCTAACAATAGCCTACATCATCTGGCTCTCTATTTCACTGAGCTCATCTCCCATCCCAAACCTACAAACAAGGAATCATTAAATCACTTTTTAGATGTTATTGATCTGTAAGTGATTCTATTAGCAAATATTGAACCAGGAATCAAACTTAGTTTTATTTGACACTGGTGACTGGAATCCCTACATTACACTATGTTCTAATAAAATGGTTATTTTTGCAGGAATATGAGCATTATTTTTGTGAGACAAAACTTTGATATCCAAATGAAATTTCTCCTTCTTTGGGAGGTCACTTAGTCTAGCTTTGCTGAAATTGCTGGGAACGTGCTTTGACTCTTTTGGAAGAGACTCCAAAGCTTGAGGTATGTTCTTGTAAAAAACCATAGAAGGGAAAATCCTAAATCTCTGTACTTGTATTAGGTTTAGAAAATAGATTTGTTTTGAAGAATAATTTGGAACTTAAATTGATGAAAAATATAAAAGAATTTCAAGAAAAAAATATGCTTTGGGGTGACAAAGAGTTAACTATAAAGACACATATTTGATGATCTCCGGTGACTCACAAACTAACTCAGGAGACAATTCCAAAAGAAGAGTTGTGAGGGGTATTTGGCAGTATTTGTATGACTAGGTAATTTCCTAGATAACTACTTTTAAGGCTCATGTAATGTGATGATAATGGCTTAGATTATTATACTCTTGTTTGTGCCAGACATTGGTCAAGCATTCTATGTCTTAATTATTTAAATTTTCCTATTACAGAAGAGAAAACTGAGGTACAGAGAAGTTGTTACCCAAAGTTTGCTAAAACGTGTTAGGGCTGAGGTTGGAATACGTGCAGTCTAGTTCCAGAATCTATGCTCCAAATCACTACACTATACTGCCTTTTGAAAGAGCATCGAGCAGTGGTCTTCAAACTTTTAGATCACATATCCTCATTCATAACCTACCAGAAGCCAGAAGACATAAGAGCTCACTGATGAAGCAGATGCACATCAACTTTCCTGGGTAGATATCTAGCACTTGAAGCTCTCAGCTGGTGACAGAATCAGTGAGAAGTTGGAGGAATGAGGTTCAGAAAAAAATAAAGGCAGAGATGGAGAAAAGCTACCCAGCAGAAGCAATATGTGTGTATGTACATGTTTGTATGCATGTACTACTGTACTAATGTATTATGCATATTGTAAAATATACACAAAAAGAAGATTTAAAATGATGAGTTAAAGAATAAACATAGGGCTTCCCTGGTGGCGCAGTGGTTGAGAGTCCGCCTGCCGATGCAGGGGACACGGGTTTGTGCCCCAGTCCGGAAGATCCCACATGCCACGGAGCGGCTAGGCCCGTGAGCCATGGCTGCTGAGCCTGCGCATCCGGAGCCTGTGCTCCGCAACGGGAGAGGCCACAACAGTGAGAGGCCCGCGTACCGCAAAAAAAAAAAAAAAAAAAAAAAAAAAGAATAAACATAACTAACAAGATGGATTGTCTTGAGCATCCCCTGGGGGCGTGTGTCACACACCTCAATTTAGAAAATAGGCTTGGGATAACATGGTTTTGAATTCTGGCTTTACCACTCGTTACCTGAGTCATCTGGGCAAGTTGTTTATTCTTTGCCTCTGATTCTCCATCTGTTAAATCAGGATAATAACCCCTAACTTGCAGGATTGTGAGGTTTAAATGAGATGATGTGTACAGAACCTGTAGTCCCTGGCTTTCAGCCAATCTTTTTCCACATGATTTACTTTCCCTCATAATTTAAAATTCCCGTTATTTGCTTCATGGTCTGTTTTTTTTTTAATTAATTAATTAATTAGGCTGCGCCGGGTCTTAGTTGCTGCCTACGGGATCTTTCAGTTGCAGCATGTGGGATCTAGTTCCCCAACCAGGGATCGGACCCGGGCCCCCTGCATTGGGAGCGCGGAGTCTTAACCACCGGACCACCAGGGAAGTCCCTTGGTCTGTGTTTTTAAAATTTCACTACGTAGTCCTATAATGAAGCTGGAGGCAGCCCTGCAGTTTGACTTGGTGCATCTAGGTGGCGCTAGATTAACAGCTTTTTCATGCTGCATCATTCCAAACATGGTGCAGCTGTGTGTCTGACAGCAAAGAAAACTGTGGAGGAGACATGGGGAAGAACCAATGTACATTTTCCTTTGTGCAAAACCCTATAGGGACTGGGAGGAAGGGAGGACTTAATGACTGTCCAGACACTTAAAATATGAATGGCCTGACTGTTCAGCAATCGTATGTCTGTGAACAAAAGTTCCCTTTTACATGAGCTGTTTGCCACTGCCCTTTGTGATTGGAATTGGGCTTGAAGACTCTAAGTGTATTTTGAACTATTTTAATCTGTGCCTTTCCACGGGTAACTTTTTCCTAACAGGGTTCCTTGGCTACGTTCAGTCTCATTTATTGCCAGTGACTGAAAATTTCACCTTTGACCCCAACTTTGGGCTTTTGTTTCTTCTTTCCCCTCCTCTCAGAATGCTAAGACCGTTGGGTTTCTTTGGCACAAAGCTAACCAGAAAATAAATGTACTTGAAGGCATATCAGTCAGATTTCTGACAAACAGATGACATCTTCTTATTGGGAAAATTTGAAAAGGGTTTGTTTACAAAGGAACAAATTTCAAAGGGTTGGAAGGGGGTTGGAGCATAACCACAAGGCATAGTGCAATGACCCAGGGCTAACAGCAGGGGAACTGTTGCTCTCCCTTGGTCCAAAGAGATGAAGCGTTCATTACAACTCGGAAGGAGAGCTGTGTAAAGTAGGCCATCTTGACAGGAACAGTGAATTTCTATCAAAGAACAGCCAGCCCAAGGCAACCTCATGGGAAACCAGGAGAATAAATCTTCTGACTTCACTCTACTCCCTCCGTTCTCCAGCTGGGATTCCAATGGCCAAATCCAACCAGAAGCTAGAAGACATGGGAGCTCATTGATGAAGCCCACGCACAGCAACTTTCCTGGGTAGATATCTCACACTAGAGGCTATCAGCTGGTGCAGAGAATCAGTGGGAAGATTGGGGAATGAGGCTCATTAAAAAAGGCAGACCTACTAGAGATTGAGGACATGGGGAGGGGGAAGGATAAGCTGGGACAAAGTGAGAGAGTGGCATGGACATATATACACTACCAAACGTAAAATAGATAGCTAGTGGGAGGCAGCCGCATAGCACAGGGAGATCAGCTCGGTGCTTTGTGACCACCTAGAGGGGTGGGACAGGGAGGGTGGGAGGGAGGGAGACGCAAGAGGGAGGGGATATGGGGACATATGTATATGTATAACTGATTCACTTTGTTATACAGCAGAAACTAACACACCATTGTAAAGCAATTATACTCCAATAAAGATGTTAAAAAAAAAAAGGCAGAGATCAAGGAAAGCTACCCAGCAGGAGCAATGTGACTAGGACGCCACTGCCGGATCAAAGCCCTGCTTTCACTATGCTTCTAATCTCGTGCCTTCATCTTTCGGTTGCATTTTTTTTTTTTAACACCTTTATTGGAGTATAATTGCTTTACAGTGGTGTGTTAGTTTCTGCCTTATAACAAAGTGAATCAGCTATACATATACATATGTCCCCTGTTGCGTCTCCCTCCCCCCACATCCCACCCCTCTAGGTGGTCACAAAGCACCGAGCTGATCTCCCTGTGCTATGTGGCTGCTTCTACTAGCCATCTATTTTACATTTGGTAGTGTATATATGTCCATGCCACATCGGTTACATTCTTGGGAGCAAAGTCCTGGGTGGGAGCATCCAATTGGCTGAGCCTAGTTCACTTACTAGTTTACCCTCTTTGCCAAGGGGTGGGGACAGGAAATATTGCCTCCTTTGGCTTCCCTGATGGGAACTGGGCTGCTACCTTCTTTAAGATTTCGCACATTTGGGGATTTCTAGATATTCAGAAAGAGCTCAAAAACAAGGCAGTTTTACTGCAACGAGAAGCACACCACAACAAAGAGAAGCCCCTGTTCGCCACAACGTGAGAAAGCCCACGCGCAGCAGCGAAGACCCAACGCAGCCAAAAAACAAATAAAAAAAAAAGACAAGGCAGTTTTCTGTCTCCTCTAAAAAAAGACAAATCTCCATTAACAAGTAACCTCCTAAATATCCTTTATAATCTGCAACAGCAAGACCATCAGACAAGAGTACAGAGATTTGGTTTTTATTTCCAGTTCTCTGTCTTTTCTCTCTCATTTCCTTCCTTCCCCATTTCCTGATCTTAGGAAGGTCCCTTTATCTCTCTAGATTTTTTTTTAAGTTTTCTTTTAACTTGTTTATTTATTTATTTTCTTTATATTTTTGGCTGTGCCGGGTCTTAGTTGCAGCACGCGGGCTCTCTCGTTGAGGCGTGCGAGCTCAGTAGTTGTGGCACACGGGCTTAGTTGCCCTGCGGCATGTGGGATCTTAGTTCCTCGACCAGGGATTGAACCCACGTTCCCTGCATTGGAAGGCGGATTCATTACCACTGGACCACCAAGGAAGTCCCTCTCTAGATCCTTATACAAGAAAGCAGGACAAAGATTCTCAAATCTAGTCGGGGGTTCAACTGTTGGGCTGCCAAATAATATAACCAGCCCATCTAAGAGAAGGCCCTAATCAATGTCTTCCTGATAGAACCCCTTGGGCTGTTAATACCTAAACTTCATTGAGCATGTATTTCTCTCGATACAATGTTGGGTGCTTTTGTTTGTTTGTTTGTTTGTTTTGGTAGCTGCTATTTATATAGGAAGTGTTTATATTTATGTCCGTAAAATGCAGTGCAGCATTTTTTAATGGATAGATTAATAAATGAGACAGACATAAGAAGCTTCTGCACACTGTGCTTTTTGGTGTGCATTCACAAAGAACATCAATATTTCCTCTGAGAAGCCCACTCACATTTTTCTCGAAACCTCCTTGTCTCCAGTCTTTAATCTTGTTCCTTCCATGCCCCTAATCATCTGGCCGTACCATTAACTACGGCTCATGAATTGGTATAGACCCATGCCTCAGGGCTTCTCTCCCTCCAGGTCAAATGCCAGAGAGGTGTAAGGCTTGAAGTTTTGCCTCCTGGGAGCATTTCCCTTCTTCACCCCTTGGATTCAGTATAGCTGCTCAATCTACAGTGAATCTTGCATTACTGGATCCAGACCAATCCAAAATTACATTTCTCATTCTCGATCAAGCATCCTTATACTCTGTTCACACACACAGATTTCCCAGAGTTTTTCCAATATAAACTAGAAATCCAGGAGTTCTTTGGCCTTCTCTGGCTTTTGACTTTGTCATTGCCAGCCCCCTCCCAGGGTCATGCTGAAATCTGACAATCTTGGGGATTGGTGGGGAAGGTTGAAGAGAACTGGCTTCATCTGGCAAAAGGCAACTCCCTCAAGTGAAAAAGCATCTTCAATCAAGAAAAGGACAGTTTCATTAGACAAGCTAGGAAAGATTTCTTGAGCTGGCAAGGGAGAGTCAATGAGATTTAAGGGTTCAGCATTCTTACGGTCCTCTAAATCCTCTCATATATTTCCATGCCAATTTTCCAGCATTCATTCTAACCCAATAATGCCACAATATGCACCAAAAAAACCTGTCAGGGTTGTGAATACCACTGATACTGTAATTCATCAGCACAGGATCAGACCAAAGTCTGAGTTTATCTTTGACCGTCTCAGATCAGCTGAGGCAGGTGACTTTTTCACCATGAAGCTATTCACTATAAGAAGCAGCCATCTCATTGGCCATCACTGAACTCTTAATGCCCTTCCTACTGTTCTCCTTAAATCATATTCTCAATCAGCATTCGAGGTGACCATAAGCAATGGTTTAAGCATCTGTTTTGCCACTGTATTTCTAAGGGGGAGTTTTAATGTCATTCAACCATTCCCAATTTTATCACTTTTCCTGAGGGCCAGTTGCCTGCAGCTCACTTTGTGGTACCAATTTCTGAATCACTCAGAGTTCTTGGGGTAAAAGAAAAAGACAGTGAGAAATCATCAGGAAACTCATAGAATTGACAGTCTGGAGAGGAATGCTTGGATAAGGCAGGGAAAGTAGGGAAGCAAGGCAGCCACCGTTGGGCCTAGTCACCATGGTAAGAGTGTACTAGTCACTGGACACAGCCAGAAATGCTGGTAGATTACAGCACTATAAATCTCACCTCCCAGGCTCTTTTTCTTTAGTCCTTCAAGATTCAAATCCCCAGGTGAGAGTATCTGCTGGATCATGTGCCCATGACCTGGCTTTTGCAGGGCTTGGAGAGAGGGAGGGAAGGTTTTTACACTAAGGCTCTACACTAATACTCACACAATGAGAACTGGAGAGGGTTTGGGACGCTGAGTAGTGAAAATCCCTCCTTGTCTGTCAATCAGTCATGGAAAGAGCTTTCACTAAGAGTCCAGAAGCTATTTTCGATCTCTCACTCCCTCACTTGCTTTCTCTCTCTTTACTCCCTCCCTTACCAGATTTTGAGAAAATCAGTGTACCTCTCTGGTCCTCTGGAGGAGAGAGTTGGACTAAGATATTTACGGTTCATCTCTGTCTAACACTCTATGATCTCAGACCTCTCAAGAATCTAGTAAGAAAGGTATTATGCTTACACTATAAGTTTAATAAATGCAGAATCTAACATCTTTCCTTTTCTCTAATGAGTAATTTTAAATGATGTTTTTTTTTGTTTTGTTTTGTTTTTTTTTTGCGGTACGCGGGCCTCTCACTGTTGTGGCCTCTCCCATTGTGGAGCACAGGCTCCGGACGCGCAGGCCCAGCAGCCATGGCTCACGGGCCCAGCCGCTCTGCGGCATGTGGGATCTTCCCGGACCGGGGCACGAACCCGCGTCCCCTGCATCGGCAGGCGGACTCCCAACCACTGTGCCACCAGGGAAGCCCTAAATGATCATTTTTGACCCAGTTTCTCATTGTATGTGAAATTTCTACATGTGTCAGCAAATTATAATATTTATGGAATTCCCCCCATACTATTAGATATTGAAGTATTTTGACCTTACTTGCCTTTTGACATTTCATGTTGATTTCAACAGCTCCCTCAGTACCCACGCCCACTAAGTTAAAATGCATATAAAAATCTAGGTGAACCATAGGGAGAACAGTGATAAAGGAAGTTAATATTCCAAGACGCCTTAGGGTCTTATCAAGGCTGATGCATCAGTTTTGCTTTAAATCTCTTATCTATCTAATTATTTCACCACTTTGATTAAATGAAACTAAAATTGGTATTGATGAAAAGAGAAAGCACAATCAAAGAAGCAGATAAGCAAATAACTGAACGCAAATAACTTTTAATTATCCTCACTTAATAAAGTTAAGGAATAGTGTCAGGTGCCAACATTACTTTGTCAAATCAAAGGGCAGTGTCGGGATAAAAACAAAAAATCACAGAATGTTTTGAAAATTGTAGTCAATTTCAAAATTGTTAAACACTTTTATATGAATTTGGTTTCAAAACAACCCTGTATCCTGGGTTGTGAATATGTTCAGACCCTCTAATGGAAACCCAATTCTTTGAATCACTCCATATGTATTACT
The DNA here is from genome assembly GCF_949752795.1 of Hyperoodon ampullatus. Classification (NCBI taxonomy): domain Eukaryota; kingdom Metazoa; phylum Chordata; class Mammalia; order Artiodactyla; family Ziphiidae; genus Hyperoodon; species Hyperoodon ampullatus. The sequence goes on from NC_136913.1 coordinate 35,484,344, forward strand.
CATTTGTAGAATCCTACTGAAGTCCCCAGGCTTCCCCAAACACAAAGAAATAGGTGGGCTTCCAGGTATGGCAGTTATACCTGGCTAGTTTAAACTACTATATATAAAATAGGTAACCAACAAGGTAACCTACTGTAGAGCATAGGGAACTATATTCAATATCTTGTAATAACCTATAATGGAAAAGAATCTGAAAAAGAATCTATATATATGTATATGAATCACTTTGCTGTACACCTGAAACTAACACAACATTATAAATCAACTATACTTCAATAAATTTTTTTTTAAAAAAATGCTGTCCTGGGCTTCCCTGGTGGCGCAGTGGTTGGGAGTCCGCCTGCCGATGCAGGGGACACGGGTTCGTGCCCCGGTCCGGGAAGATCCCACATGCCGCAGAGCGGCTGGGCCCGTGAGCCATGGCCGCTGGGCCTGCGTGTCCGGAGCCTGTGCTCCACAACGGGAGAGGCCACAACAGTGAGAGGCCCGCGTATCGCAAAAAAAAAAAAAAAAATGCTGTCCTATATGGAATCATAATAGGAAAACTAGCAAACAGCTTTTTTTTTTTGGCTGCGTTTGGTCTTCGTTGCTGTGCGCAGGCTTTCTCCAGTTGCAGCGAGAGGGGGCTACTCTTCGTTGTGATGCGCGGGCTTCTCATTGTGGTGGCTTCTCTTGTTGTGGAGCACGGGCTCTAGGCACGCGGGCTTCAGTAGTTGTGGCACGCAGGCTCAGTAGTTGTGGTGGCTTAGCTGCCCAGCGGCATGTGGGATCTTCCCGGACCAGGGACCGATCCCATGTCCCCTGCATTGGCAGGTGGATTCTTAACCACTGCACCACCAGGGAAGTCCTAGCAAATAGCTTTTGCTTTAAGTTGATTAAACAGTTTCTTCTAAACTCAATAATGTATTTACTCCTTGGCCTCTCCCTAACCCAAGGTTACCCGGGTTATTTATCCTCTCTGTCCAGTGTCCTGCTGCTATGATGCAGGGCGCATAGGAACAAACACTGGGTAGTGATATAAAGTAACAAATACATGCAGAAGAGATGTGAACAGCACATTCACTGCAGACAAAGAGCTTGCAGGTGAGGGAAGAGTCAGTAATGCCATTACTAATATCATCATGATCATTAGAAGATGATCATGATGTGTTATTCTCATATGGACTTTGCAAAATGGATTTGCTCATGTCTCCGGAGTCATTTTATGTTCGATTGATTAGGGACACCTACTTTAGAAAATGATTGGATTGTTTTCATGTCCCTCGTGGCTTTGAACAAACAGGCTATAGTCGTAAATTTCAACTTGCAAAAGAGTAGGGACCATAGTAGCAGAGAGATTTTATGATCAGTTTTTATTATACTGTTTTGTTATACTGAAAGGCAATAATGACTTTTGGCATTTATAGAGTCCTTTGTATTTTCAAAGCACTTAGTAATCATTAATTTCTTTATCTCGTTTCCATCTCAAATGAGATAGGTTGGTTAGCATGGCAGGGTTTCAGAAGGAAAATACAATCAGACAATAAAAGATTAGAAACTTGAAAAGTTAGGCAGTTGAAGTACTGAGGGTGAATAAGTCCCTGGTGTTTCCATCATTTAGGGGGAAAAGGAAAAGAGAGAAAAAAACACATCATATAGTTCCTCACTGAGAAACATTGTTTTTGTTTCTTTCTTATTTCTGATTAGAGGACACTGATGAAAAAAGCAGGGCGCCTCAACACTTCTATTTCTAGGAAAGTGACTATAATAAGCCAACAACTGGGACAGGCATGGGGGCTCTCACCATGCGTACTGATGCTAGTAACTAATAAAAGCTAACATTTATTGAACACTGAGCCAGGTACTGTGCTACAGCACTCTATATCCATTACCACACTCCATCTAAACAACAAAGCCATGAGATAGGGGCTGCTAGTACCACCATTTAAAAGAAGAGGAAACTGAGGCTTAGAGAGGCTGAGGAATTTGCTCACAATAAACAGTAATGGAGTGACTCCCACATAGCTGGATTCATTCTTCTATTGCTTGCCAGGTGATTTGCTTATTCCTTAATAGTAACACACTGTGTAACAGTTGAGGATGACCTGGGAATCCATGAACTCCCTGGTTCTCTGGAAGAAAGGATGCCGAACTCCAGTTAAAGAATGCTGGAGGATGAAATTGGTAATGGTGAGTGCCCAGTCCACACGACCCAGACTCCAAATACTCAGAAAAGTTCCAGGGAAAGGGCTTGTTTCTCTCTTGTTCTGGAGACAAGATTCCCATAGTTTATCTTCTGGACCCTGAGTAGGTGTCATCTTTATAAGCCATAGAATTGTTACCAGTGGAGCAGCCTTAAGAGAAGAAGGCTGTGTTTTCCTATTTGCTTAAGGTGAGGGCAGAGCCCTTGCTTAGCAGATGTGGTCAAATACAACAATCATAAGCAGGTCAAGAGGACTTTCCAAGTAGTATCTAGAGAGAGGCACCCACCACAAAGATGATCGTAGCTTTCACCAAGAACTAGAAATGAGCAGGAAAGGCATTCACTAAACTGTGATTTTTGAGAACACACAGTATATGTGTCCTAAGCTCAAGGGGAAAATATTGCTATGGAAATTATTATTGGGACAGTGCTTCTAAACCAAGCCCTGGGCAGCAGTAAACGATGCCCACAGCCTCACAGGGCCCTCACGTCACTCAGACTCTAGAAGTATCTGGCAGTCCTAGGGAGCATCAGGGATGATTGTTGAGACAGTGGTGAACTTTGAACCTCTGTGATTTCCCTGTTTGCTTAATGCCTGATAGCCTCTGATCTGCTAATAAATCTCCTTTATGCACAGCTTGACCTCTGTGCTTCCAAGGGGAGGGATTGGAATCAGCCTATGGGGGAAGAGATGGCTGTAGGATTCTGGGTGGGAGCTTGAGCAAACAAAAGTGTACTCAAGAAAGATAACCTCACCTTTTGCAACTCATCTGCCTCTGACATAAAGGTTGGATCATATTTATTTACCCTTTTTCTACCTTCTAAATTGTGTGTGAATTTCCCAATCTTGTTTTCTAACGCTGACATTTACCAGAACACAAAATAAAAAGCCTCAGGTTTGAAAACTTGAGATTTTTGTCCCTAACTAAGCTCTGAAAAATTCTAGGCTCTGCTTAAAATCAACAGCTGCCAGAGTAAATGATTAACAGAAGAATGACTTCGATGGAAACGTGGTTTATAAGACAACAGAGAAGAGAGATTCCCCTTGAATGTGATGATCAGCATTTCACGCTCTAGTTCAGATTTTGGTCTTCATGTAGGACCCCCTCTACCTTCTTCATGTGCCTCAGTTGAAAGGGTTGGGTGGGAAAGGGGGTGGAGAGGGGATCAGAGGTAGTTTTCACTGATTTCACAACTTCCCCAGGACCTGAATGTTTGAACAAATACTTAGCAGTGACATGGCAAGAAAACACCCCCGAAGCAATATTTTGACAAAGTCCCATCACCATCTGTTAATTAAAGTAATTTTCAGATTATCAGGAGCTCTGTAGTTGACATATTTACAAGTGGAGAGGAATATAATAGTAGCCAGCTGATGGGTGATTTACTTCACTATCATAATTCTAATTCATTTTCTTTTGCCAATTCCCATGCAGATCCAAGCCACATAAGAATACATTCTTACAACAGGATGCAGGTTTATAGCTTATGAAGCACTCCAGGGATATTAATACAAAAGGATTTTTTTTTGATTTTTCAGCAAATTAGATATGACCTAGGACATAGACAGCTCTTAAGAAAAAGGAAATTGGACATTCTTATGCCCCAACCGCCCCCCAAAAACCTAAACCTAAACCTCATACCTTAGACAGAACTTAACTCAAAATGGAGCATAGATCTAAATGTAACTTCTAAGGCTATAAAATTTTCAAAAGACATAGGAGAAACTCTTTGTGACCTTGGGTCAGCAAAGAGTTCATAGATATAACATCAACAGTGTAATCCACAAAGAGAACTTGATCCAAATTTAAAACTTCTGCTCTGCAAGAGAATGAAGAGACAAGTTATAGTCTGGGAGAAAATATCTGCAAATCACATATCCAATAAAGGTCTTATATCCAGAACATATAAAGAACTCTCAAAACTAAAAAAATAAGAAAACAAACAATCCACTTAAAAAATAAAGTAGGTCAAATAGGCATATGAAAAGATGCTCATTTCGCTAATTATTAGAGAAATACAAATCAAAACTACCTCACACCAGTCAGAATGGCCATCATTAAAAAGTCTACAAATAATAAACGCTGGAGAGGGTATGGAGAAAAGGGAACCCTCTTACAGTGTTGGTGAGAATGTGAATTGGTGCAGCTACTATGGAAAACAGTATGGAGGTTCCTCAAAAAACTAAAAATAGAATTACCATATGCCCCAGCAATCCCACTACTGGGCATATACGCAGACAAAACTCTAATTCGAAAAGATACATGCACCCCAATGTTCATAGAAGCACTATTCACAATAGCCAAGACATGGAAACATCTTAAATGTCCATTAACAGATGAATGGATAAAGAAGATGTGGTACATACTTGGAATACTTGGAATACAATGGAATACTTCTCAGCCATTAAAAAGAATGAAATAATGCCATTTGCAGCAACATGGATGGACCTAGAGACTGTCAAACTGAGTGAAGTAAGTCAGACAGAGAAAGAGAAATATCGTATGATATCGCTCATGTGCAGAATCTAAAAAAAAATGTTACAAACGAACATATTTACAAAACAGAAACAGACTCAAAGATAGAGAGAACAGACTTTTGGTTGCCAAGGGGGAGGTGGGGTGGGGGAGGAATGGATTGGGAGTTTGGGATTAGCGGATTATATACAGAATGGATAAACAACAAGGTCCTATTGTACAGCACAGGGAACTATATTCAGTATCCTGTGATAAGCCATGATGGAAAAGAATATGAAAAAGGATATGTATATGTACAATTGAATCACTTTGCCATGCAGCAATTAACACAACATTGTAAATCAACTATACTTTAATAAAATTTTTTAAATAAATAAATAAATAAATAAACTATGCCAAAGTATTAACAGATATTTCACCAAAGAAGATATATGTATGGCACATGGAAAGATGCTCAGCATGATTAGCATTTAGGGAAATGCAAATTAAAACCACAATTAGAAACCACTACATACACATCTGGGTGGCAACTATGAAAAATACAGGCAATACCAAGTGCTGACAAGGCTGCAGAGTAACTGGAGCTCTCATGCATTCCTGGGGGAACTGCAAAATGGCACAGCAACTCTGGAAAATATTTTGGCAGTTTTTTCAAAAGTTAAACATGTACTTACCATATCATCCAGCCATTCTACTCCTAAATATTTACCCTAGAAATAAAATTTATGTTCACACAAAAACCCATACTTAAATGCTTGTAGCAACTCTGTGTATAAGTTCCAAAACCAGGAAACGACCCAAATGTCCCTTAATGGGGAATGGATAAACAAACTGATATATCCACACAATTAAATACTAGTCAGCAATAAAAAGGAACAAACTAATGATAAACACAGCAATACAGATGACTCTCAAAGGCATTATGAAAGAAACCAGTCTCAAAAGATTACATAATGTACGATTCCATTCATGTTACATTCTGGAAATGGCAAAAGTATAAGGAGAAAGATCAATATGCCAGGAATTAGGGGTGAGAGGAGGGTGTGACTACAAAAGGATTTAAGGGAGAGTTCTGGGGGGGACGTGGAACTGTTTTGTATCCTGATTGTGGTGGTGGTTACACGAATCTATACATGTGTTATAACTCATAGCACCATACACACAAAAAAGTTATTTACTGCATGCTAATTTAAAAAATTTAAAAACAACAAAGCATATCATATGTATTCATTTAACCAAAAGAAAAAAAATAGAGAAAAAGAATATTGTTTTCATTTGCAGATAAGGAAACTGACTTGCCCAAGGTCATTCAACCAATAAATGATAGGTTCTGAAGTAGAACCCACACCTTTGAAATACATCATTCTTTCCCTGTTGTTACAGGAGAAATAAACCTTCAAAAACCTAAGCCAAATTTTGTATTAGTTAGCATGCATTTGGTTGCAAGTAACAAAAATCCCAATTCAGAGTGACTTAAACAAAAAGAACATTTATTATTTTACATAACAAGGTGTCCAGTGGTAGGGAGACTCATGAGGTTCGTTGATTTTACAACTCAATGATGTAATAAATGACCAGCATTCCTTCCTTCTTTCACTCTGCCAAACCACAGTTCATTCTAAGGCTGCTTCTCCTCATGATCACAGGATGGCTACTAGTCTCAGACAGAAATACATGCTTCTTTATTCATATCCAGTGGAAGATAGACTACCAGCAACAATCCCACAGAGCTTGTAACTAATGTGTGTACTGCATGCAAATGCTGTGGCTTCTTAGGATCTTAAAGACTCCAGACAACCAGCTATAAAAAGTATTTATGTAATTAGTAACACTCTGAAATAAACAGAGCTTCTCACTGCAGTAACAGCCATATGTCTTATTTGTACAGAGCTCAAATTTGCATTAGATCCTTGGCAATAGCTCTGTCAAGGCTCTTAGACACTGTACCTCATGTTTGGTTAGCATGTTAAAGTTTCCCAGGCAGTGTAATAGCCCATTTTTATAAAACCTTTAGTTGGACAGATCAGGACTCTGAGGATCTTAGAGGAGTCAAGTCACTTGGCCAATTCACCATCAGTTAGCGACTCAGCCGGAGAACCCATTTGGTCTTCAAACGTCCTTCCCATTTCCTTTACATAACATTGATTCCCTCTTCAGTGCTTAGATTTCACTAGGGAACCACAGTAGCAATTTCAAAGAAATATTGCAAGTTCATATATGATGTGTACAAGCTCTAAATGTCAGAAAACGAACATTTTTCTATATCCCCAATGGTGACATTTGGCTATTTGGAATTTTAGACTCAAGTGTGATAGAATAAACTTGAAATCATTAACTTTTCCATCTCCCTTCCCTCACCATCCAACCAATTGTCCCAATAGGTGGATTCTAATTCCTAAATCTCTCTTGCATCCATCCCTACTTTGCTATTTCCACAGCCCCAGTATGCTCTCAGGCCCTTATTATAACAGTAACTTCTGCCTCTTTGCCTCCATTTTCTCCCCACTGCACTTCTTACACAGTGGTGCTGGATTAAGGTTTTCAAGACACAATGCAGATAATGACATATGTCCCTTTGTCTGCCCCAGCTCTAAAACTTTAATAATCTTCCTTTGACTACAGATTAAATTCTTAACTCCATAATCTGGATTTCAAGGCCCTCAACAATCAGGTTCCATTATTCATTTCCATCCTTGAGAGAATTCTCCTTTCTGGGTGGGCGTTGTTGGCAGTGGTGTACCTGAGCCAGCTCACAATGGCTTGCAAGAGCCAATCTTACGCCTCTCTTCCCAACTCTGTGTTCAGCGATGTCACTTTGGTAGCTTGAAGCTGTCCATGGTGGGAGCATTTATACCACACACATTGGTCAGTGCCACAGATCAGAGCTTTTTTCTCTTTTTTAAGAGCTGGTCATTAAATATTTACCAGAACACCACCAGTTGCAGGGTAACCAGGACCAAATCTAAGAGTGAGTGCTCGATATGGTATACAGGATATAAAGATGTCGACACTAAAAGCCCAAATCAGAGATGGGAGGGCCTGGGGGAAACGAATAAGAAGCAGAGAATTGAAAAATATTTGAGAAGGTAGACCTGGGCAAAGATTGGGTTCCCACAGGAGCAGACACTGAGAAAGGTATTTGGGTTCAAGTGGTTTATTTGGGAGATGATCCCAGGAAGCACTGGTAGGGGGGTGAGGGAAGTGAGACAGGGAAGGGAAGGCAGCTAATAGAGGGTGAATTGACAGACAGTTTACTACCATGGGCAATCGAGGCTTAGTCCCACTGGGAACCTTTGGAGGAGCGTGTAAAACATGCCTCATGGTCGCCCACACAGGAGTGAGGAATTTACCCTCAGCCAGACAGCTGTGGGCACGGGCATTAAGAAGTAGCAGGTATGCTTCCCCAACAACAAAAGTCATTACCCTCTCACCATGATTTCTGTCCTAGGAAACATTGAAAAATGATCTGTTAAACTTATTTCTATGCCAGTATTATTGCGAATCCTAGCCAGTTGCTGTTTTATGTATTTTACATAATAAATTTCATCTGAAATAATGCTTAATCCCAAACAATGATACTATGGATGAAACTTTTAGGCAGAAGAAAATCTTTTGGGGCAGGAAGGATTTTGTACCTAAAATCACACCATAATAATAATCACTTACTGTATGTAAATGTAATAAAAAATAATAATCATTATTTATGGTATAAAAAGCAAAACAAAAACATCATATTCCAATTGTAGACTTATTTTGAATAAAGTGTTATGTCAGGAAATTTTTTAAAAAATATTTATTGGGCTTCCCTGGTGGCGCAGTGGTTGAGAATCTGCCTGCTAATGCAGGGGAAACGGGTTCGAGCCCTGGTCTGGGAGGATCCCACATGCCGCGGAGCAACTAGGCCCGTGAGCCACAACTACTGAGCCTACTGAGTTTTGCCTCTTCAACGATGCTTTAAGGTGATCTTCTCAAACAAAGCTGCCATCTCTTCTCCCACGTGGAGCATTCATTCTCTACCTTCTCACCCCTGCACCTCTGCGAGCAGTCTGCCTGGAATAGTCTTTCCAGAACAGATTTGCCAGAGGTTTGGAAATCACAGTCTTTCCCTCTCTTTATCCCACCTCTGTGAGTAGAAGGGAATCGTGTCAATAAATTTCCCTGCTGATATTAATTATGACATCACGACCATCCCTGCCCCTGAAGTGGCCATGGTTGGCTTTTTTTTTTTTTTTTTTTTGTGATACGCGGGCCTCTCACTGTTGTGGCCTCTCCCGTTGCGGAGCACAGGCTCCGGACGCGCAGGCTCAGCGGCCATGGCTCATGGGCCCAGCCGCTCCGCGGCATGTGGGATCTTCCCGGACCGGGGCACGAACCCGTGTCTCCTGCATCGGCAGGCGGACTCTCAACCACTGCGCCACCAGGGAAGCCCCATGGTTGGCTTTTTTTTTTTTTTTTTTTGCGGTACGCGGGCCTCTCACTGTTGTGGCCTCTCCTGTCGCGGAGCACAGGCTCCGGACGCGCAGGCTCAGCGGCCATGGCTCACGGGCCCAGCTGCTCCGCGGCATGTGGGATCTTCCCGGACTGGGGCACGAACCCACGTCCCCTGCATCAGCAGGCGGGCTCTCAACCACTGCGCCACCAGGGAAGCCCCATGGTTGGCTTTTAAATGACACTTTTTCTTTTTTGCATTCCACAAACATCTAGCAAGTGCTTACCTTGCCCTCCCACCCTCCCCACTTAGAGTTCTCTCCCTTCCCTGTGATGTGGAGGCACTTTATCTGGACCTCCCCTATGGGCTTGTATTATGGATATTTATTTACAGATCTATGACCCTTACTGAACTGTAAACTCTGCAAAGGTGAGATCATCTTCCGTCCCTGAAATTCCAGCCTAGCCCAGTATCTGACACAGAATAGATTTTGAAAATATCTGATCTCTAACTGGATGAATGAACGAGTGTGAAGTTTGGGATGGCCCCTTAGTGATCCGGAGAGGCTGCCAGGGGAGGGACTTTTGGTACCCCACCTCCCCGCTTCTGCTGAGTATGGGTTTCTGCTGGAATTAATAGGCAACCGCTTATTTATTGAAGACCTACTATGTGCAAGGCACAATGGGAGCCCCAGGACAGAGATCTTTTTACTCTATCTCCATCCCCACTCCAGCTTTTTGCCCCCACACACACACACGAGTACCTTCCAGGGCACATCTTTCTATTTGTTTTTGTAGAAAGGCTGGGAGGTGGAGGAAAGTGATATCACTGGAAATACTCAGGGATGTCACGTCTACATCTGGGGTTTTGCACTGCCAATTCGCATTTTTGGAATGAGTTATTTCTATGTACCTTCACAGCAGCCAGCACTGCAGTGTCTTGCATATATTATACACCCAACGAGTACTTGTCAATTGATTTTGTACAAATATGTGACAGCATAAATATATTATGAAAAATGAGGAGTCTGAGCACCAAGAGTCAGGATTCCTTCTCCAAGAAAAACAAAACAAAAACCAAAACAAACAAACAAAAACCCACAGTGGTGGATGGAGCTTGGCTTAAAGTTCAAATGCTCCTGGACCCTGCCCTGCAGTATCTCTAACCAGGAGAATTTGATAAGGTAGTTGAAGGGTGATATTACCTTTGCTCTCTCTCTGTAATCAAAGGACTCTTAGCTTTCAGGTGGACCCCACTGGCTACCTTCGTGCGGCGTTTTCAAGAGCACAGAATCATCCTTTTCACTATCGAAAGAATATGCTGTTTAATTTGAGGATCCTGTTGAACAAGGCAGCTCTTAGAAACGGTCACAGTTTCGTGGTTCGAAATTATCGGTAAGTGATGGCCAGAGATTTGAGTCTGACTTAGGAACCGTGGTGATAAATGAAACTCTATTCTGCTTAGGAACCGTGGTGATAAATGAAACTCTATTCTGCAGAGAGGTGCAGCCTCCTAAGGCCTCTTTCTGCAGGGTATAGTGCCAGGTTCTACCCTTGTTGGACACAGCTGTCTCTAATTCCAGCTGAGCTTTCATTTCTCAGTCCTCTATAATCAGATTTCATGGGGCGCTGGGAGGTGACGGCGGGGTGGGGGGCTACTAACCGTGGCACGTATAACAGACTAAATGTTCTGGACATCTTCCATTTGTGTACATTCTAAAGGAGCAACTGGCTGAAGGAAATGAGAGGAACTAATTTCCACAGGGCCTTCAGCTTGTATTTGGGTTTGCCTGAAAACAATATATCATTCTGGGGCATGGGGATTGATTCGATCTTTAAAAAAAACAGACCCCAAAAGAATGACTACATAAATATTTACAAAGCTGCATCTTCCTCACAGCCAATTGGCTATGCCTGCGGTCGAAGGTGGTGTGGAGTGTGTCCCTGGGGAAGAGGACAAGGGTGATGGGTTAATCGGGGAAGCAAGGCCATCAAATCTGGACACTGTTGCCAGAAAGCTTCTAGAGTAACTGCCTGTTAACAATCAGAATTTTCCCAGTGCCTCTTGACAACCGAAACCAACCTCAAAATGACCTCAATGACTCTTAAAGTTAGAAGCTTCTAGTCTGAAGTTTTCTCCCACTGTTAGGAAGTGGCCCTGTGATTGTGGCCCTGGGCTTCCCTTCTCTGGGCCGCCTGACAGCTCTGGACTCTCTGGACTCTACCATTAGCACCACTCAGAAGCCAGAACAACATTGTAAATGATATTGTAAAGTTGGGACCTCAGAGCCACAGAATAATGCCTTCTCCTATTTTACAGATAAGGTAAAAGAGGCCCAGACAGATTATGGGGTTTACTAGTTAGTGCCAGAGTTAGACTATATAAACCAAGAATCTGGAGGAAAGCTCAGGTTTAGAGTCTAAAGAACTGGGTTCAAGGCCTGGCACTACCTCTCGCTGGCTATATAACCTTGAGCAAGTCACTAAACTTTTCTGTGATGTTGCTTCACTTATAAAATGGGAGAAAGAGTAATACCTGTTCTGCCTACATCACAGGGTGGTTCAATCATTTATTTAATAAATACTTATTGAGCACCTACTTTGTGCCACACCCTAAGCAAGGTGTTGGAGATACAGTGGTAAATAAGGTAAATAAGTTATTTCATTCCAGACACATGAAGTCACAGTCTAGTAATAATCAGTGGGATAATGTGTGTGAAAACTGTCAAGTGACAGGCAAATGTTCATTATTTTATCATTCCATCCCACTGAGTTACATCAGATAAAAGTGCGATGAAATTTCATGCCACAGTTTTTAACAAAGACTCATCACTGAGCTGGAAATAACCAACTGAATGAATAACCAAAGCTTGGAGCTTAAACTTACACTCTTTTTTGAAAATCACAGTGATGACTGATTTTTTTTTTTTTACCATTATTACAGGTTAAATTTTTGCAAGTAAAACCTCTTCCAAATATTTAGGCATTTTTTGGCATTTACTAACATTCTATTTTCTCTATGCAGTAGCCAGACTATGATTCTGAAAATCCAGGCTAGCCATCTCTCACAGTGAATGGGGACTGAGGCAAAAGCATGGCTAAATCAGCCCAAATCCATACCTGCTATTTGAAAATATGAAAGCCTCGAATCACCCATGTCATTAGAAACTACAGAGCATGAGTCTCTATTGAAAAATGGCATAACTCTGAAATGGTGTCCTTTTCAGGTGGCGTGAGTATTTTTCTTTCCTGCTCTTTTTGTTAGCCACCCTACCTGCCAGCTAGATGATTTCAGAATTGCTGATCTCCAATAAGATCTATAATCTTTGACGACCCCTTAACAATAGAGAAAATCTCCCCATTATCTCTGCCTGTATGGTACTTTTACTTTGATTTTCAGCTTTCTGCAGAGATTCGGGTTCTTCCGCATCCCCCCACTCCCCCCATTCCCCCCTCCCCACCCCTGTCTCTCTTGGGAAAGGCGGAGGGCGCTTGTTACATACCATGTGAGTGTAGTGCTAGAGAGTAGTAGGAAATATGTGGTTAGGGTTTGGCGATGCCACAAAATAGGGACTGCACAGTTTTGAAGCGAGCAGCCATATCACATGGGCATGATAAAATGACTGCTCAAGTGAGGCTGAAGCCATCTACACAGGCTCCCGGATCAATCATTTTTAGTCAGTTTTTTTTTTCTTTCTTTTTTTTTTTTTTTTTACAAAATCAATAGGATTAGACACCAAGACTGCCGAGAACACCCAATCCATAGGCTTTTCATCTCACAAACAAGGCTCTAGAGCCTGGCTGTGTTTGGATAATAGACAGTGTCCTATGATTTGTTCCTATTAAGGAAACCACTTATAGCTTTTAAAGAAACCACTAAAATAATATCTTTCTTTATCAGAGGAGACCAATTTGTAAGTGCAGTTCGATTTCATCTCACAAATAGAAATTTCTTCAGAGAATATTGAGCTAAGCCACCCAGTTCTGTGGAGGTTATGGATTGGAGCCAGAGGTGACTGGTTTTCAGGTATTTCATTCCAGGCCTCTCTAAGGGCTTACAGAACTCATTAAGTTCCCTTCATCCCACACACATGCCGATCTATACATACGTGGACATGCAGAAGCAATTACAGGCCATCCACGCTCTTGTGTAGAGGAGAGAAAACAGTCCTCTTTAATTATTTACATTTTCCATCATAATTGAAAATGAGTGCCTTTTAAAAAACATATTTCTTGGGGCTTCCCTGGTGGCGCAGTGGTTAAGAATCCACCTGCCAATGCAGGGGACATGGGTTTGAGCCCTGGTCCGGGAAGATCCCACATGCCGCGGAGCAACTAAGCCCGTGCGCCACAACTACTGAGCCTGCGCTCTAGAGCCCGCGAGCCACAACTAGTGAAGCCCGCGAGCCACAACTAGTGAAGCCCACGTGGCACAACTACTGAAGCCCGCCCGCCTAGAGCCCGTGCTCCGCAACAAGAGAAGCCACTGCAATGAGAAGCCCGCGCACCGCAACGAAGAGTAGCCCCCATTCACCACAACTAGAGAAAGCCCGTGCGCAGCAACAAAGACCCAACGCAGCCAAAAATAAATTAATTAAAACAACAACAACAACAAAACATATTTCTTCACTTCAGAAAATTATACAAGGCATGAGACCAGGAATGGAATGGGGTCATGATGTTTCCCTTGGCCAACAGTAGAATTGGGGTTTTATTTCTAGTTTGTTATTTTTAGTAATTTAATAATTTAACTAAGATAAAAGAAGTAGAGGCGGCCACAGATTTTCGACAGTTTCGCATTTCCAGCCCTTTAATAGTAGGTCTGCACGAATCCTCACCCCACTCTTCAATTTTCAGATGAGGGCAAAGTTTCACAGTTTTAGAATACTGACTATCTAAGGTATCTTAGAAACCATCTAGTTACCCAGTGATCAATAGTAATTTATACCACATATGAGCATGTGGCAACAGTGACAAAGGTTGCAGGTATATTTTTATTAATAAATTATTATTATTGTTAATAATAGAGGGCTTCCCTGGTGGTGCAGTGGTTGAGAGTCCGCCTGCTGATGCAGGGGACACGGGTTCGTGTCCCGGTCCGGGAGGATCCCACATGCCGCGGAGTGGCTGGGCCCGTGAGCCATGGCCGCTGGGCCTGCGTGTCCGGAGCCTGTGCTCCGCAACGGGAGAGGCCGCAGCAGTGAGAGGCCCGTGTAAAGCAAAAAAAAAATAAATAAATAAATAAATAAATAAAAATAATAATAGAGAAATTTGGAAATGATTTGTGCTTTTATTTTCCAAATCAATAGGATCATATTCAAGGGTTTTGTGAAAAGAGAGTCACTCTCCCTGCCATGCGTTGCAATATACCTTTCTGGGATGGAAAGAAAGGGATGAAATTAAATTTGGGCCACTGAGAATTCAGATGGCTCCAGTATGGCCTGTGGGAAATCTTGTATTTATGAACTTCATGAGTGTTGTGGAAGACAAAGACATGAAGGATCACTGATTTGTAGTTCATTTTCTTACTTTTTCAGATGAGGAATTAATGCCAAAAATGGAAAATGATCTTCCCAAGGTCATAGTTGAACTAGGACTCGAATTTGAATATTTAAAACCACTGCTCTTTTCATTCCACTGCTTTGATGAATTCGATCCTTCCAAATTGATCAAATTGGCCAATCTTCCCTTGCTCAATATCCTCCCATCCTCCCCCCCTCTTTTTTTAAAGATATAGCCAAAATCTCAGTAAAGAAATCTCAGTAAAGAAGAAAAAAACACCAAGAAGATATGCCTTTTGTATCAGTCTGCAATGTTAAAGAAACACCAAAATCTCTGCCATAAGGCCCATTGGCCCTCTCTTATGCCTCCAGAAGCTAAAGTCTTTATCTCAAACTCTCCATGGGGATCAAAATATCATTTAACACTGAATTTTTTCCTACTCTGGCAAAGTCAGTTTCTGACTGACCACATTTTACTCGAATTAAGCACTTTCTCTTCCAACAAAATACAATTATACAAGGGAACACATCCAGGTTGCCCCCGCTACTCCAAACAATTTACTAGAGTTGGAAAATGCAGACTGTAGCAATGAAAGGTTTCATTCTGCCAATAGAGAATACTCTTCCATTTTCTAGCTAGGAAGATATTTGGGTAAAGCTAACACAAGGGTCTACTATTACCTTGGCCTAACTTCTTAGCATTCAGTGATTTGGGGTCAAGAAATCTCTGTAATTATTTTTTCAAGGGATAAAATTAATGTAACGAACGAGTCTTGCCTTTTTCAAAAGCTCTGCTATAACCGACTGCCATGACAGTTTTGACAGAAAATCTGTATGTGGTTCCCATTGTTTTCTCCAATATTGTATTCTCCCCGTTATGTGTTGGCTGAAGAATGATAATGTGGTTTAGGTCTGGTTTACCAAGGAGACACACTTGAGTACAAAGAGACCAAGCATTTTATGGGAACACTAAAATAGTGATTCTGGCCTTGGTCTGGCTCATGAACTAGAGTAGGCTGCTTCCAACTGAAGCACCGGGTCTCTCTGAGAACTTAATAGCCCTTTAGGCCAGCGGTTTTACCTAGCTAACTCGCGTGTGAGTTTATCACCAGAAAGCAAGAAATGCTTGATACAGACAGGAAAAAAGGGGTCTGTGGAGGAGGCATTTCAACATGGTACAATTGTGGAGGTTTTCTACTTTTCTCTAATTTTTAAGTAGCTTAGGAAAGAGGTGTGGCAACTCCATTTTGGAGCCAAGGGGAGGTCTATGAGGAGACAGTAAACAGGATAGGAATTTAAACTGGAACCATTGTGTTTGCTTTCCTTCCAGTGATAAATTTTCCTGGTTAGCTCTTGATATCTATGAAAAACAACTCTTTTTCCCAAGACAACATTTCCTGCCCCGCCTCCTGGACAGAATTGAGAAAGGTGGTGGCTGCTCTAATGATTTTTCAATGGTGTGAACAGTACGACCCCCCTCACCAGGTGAGATACAGTTTTTAAAAAAATTTTCCAGTTAATTACTCCAACCCTCACAGGGTAGTATGACAGATTTACAAGATCTACCTTTCCACTCTTTTTGTCCCCAAGAACCCAGGGGACTTACTCTGTCCAAAAGGGGTTCACGGAAAGAGGTAACCAAAATATTGGTATAGTTCATTATTAATGTACTTCGGATTTGGCCCTCATAGTGCTATGGGCAAAAACTTATCCCACCAGGTCCTCTCACCAGTTTTCCAGGTTTTTGCACTTGACACAGGCTGCTCTACATAGGATCCAAGGTTATAATGCTTTTGTTTCACATGCATATGTCCAACCATTGTTCCTAGTAGTGCAAATACAATACTGGAGTGGTTGAGCCCTAGAGGATTTCAGCTTTAGCAACATACTAGACCACAGTCAAGTCTCCTCCATGACTCTTAGGTCCTGTGTTCAGCCTAGGCCACAGGCCATACTTGCTCTTGCCTCAACATTAATTCTGTTTGGGGGGGCTCTTGGTATCTTTTTTGTCTCCAGACTTTAGTCATGGCATTGAAAATCCATCATGGTGGATCTCCCTAAATTTATTCTCAGAAATCTGCTGAATTTCTTTTTTTTTTAAATTATTTATTTATTTTATTTTTGGCTGCGTTGGGTCTTCATTGCTGGGCACGGGCTTTTCTCTAGTTGCGGCAAACGGGGGCTACTCTTCGTTGCGGTGCATGGGCTTCTCATTGTGGTGGCTTCTCTTGTTGTGGAGCATGGGCTCTAGGTGCGCGGGCTTCAGTAGTTGTGGCATGAGGGCTCAGTAGTTGTGGTGCGCAGGCTCAGTAGTTGTGGCTCGCGGGCTCTAAAGCACAGGCTCAGTAGTTGTGGTGTAAGGGCTTAGTTGCTCCGTGGCATGTGGGATCTTCCTGGGCCAGGGCTCGAACCCATGTTCCCTGCACTGGCAGGTGGATTTTTAAACACTGTGCCACCAGGGAAGCCCTGCAGTACATTTCTTTTTTTTTTTTTTTTTTTTTTTTTTTTTTTTTTGCCAATTCATGTACCTTTTATTTTTTTTTTATTTTTTTATTTTTTTATTTTTATTTTTTTTATTTTTTGCTTTATCACAAATTTAATCAGTTATATGTATACATATGTTCCCATATCCCCTCCCTTTTGCGTCTCCCTCCCACCCTCCCTATCCCACCCCTCCAGGCGGTCACAAAGCACCGAGCTGATCTCCCTGTGCTATGCGGCTGCTTCCCACTAGCTATCTACCTTACGTTTGGTAGTGTATATATGTCCATGCCGCTCTTTCACTTTGTCACAGCTTACCCTTCCCCCTCCCCATATCCTCAAGTCCATTCTCTAGTAGGTCTGTGTCTTTATTCCTGTCTTACCCCTATGTTCTTCATGACCTTTTTTTTTCTTAAATTCCATATATATGTGTCAGCATACAGTATTTGTCTTTCTCTTTCTGACTTACTTCACTCTGTATGACAGACTCTAGGTCCATCCACCTCATTACAAATAGTTCAATTTCATTTCTTTTTATGGCTGAGTAATATTCCATTGTATGTATGTGCCACATCTTCTTTACCCATTCATCCGATGATGGACACTTAGGTTGTTTCCATCTCCGGGCTATTGTAAATAGGGCTGCTATGAACATTTTGGTACATGTCGCTTTTTGAATTATGGTTTTCTCAGGGTATATGCCCAGTAGTGGGATTGCAGGGTCATATGGTAGTTCTATTTGTAGTTTTTTAAGGAACCTCCATACCGTTCTCCATAGTGGCTGTACCAATTCACATTCCCACCAGCAGTGCAAGAGTGTTCCCTTTTTTCCACACCCTCTCCAGCATTTATTGTTTCTAGATTTTTTGATGATGGCCATTCTGACTGGTGTGAGATGATATCTCATTGTAGTTTTGATTTGCATTTCTCTAATTAGTAAAGATGTTGAGCATCCTTTCATGTGTTTGTTGGCAGTCTGTATATCTTCTGTGGAGAAATGTCTATTTAGGTCTTCTGCCCATTTTTGGATTGGGTTGTTTGTTTTTTTGTTATTGAGCTGCATGAGCTGCTTATAAATTTTGGAGATTAATCCTTTGTCAGTTGCTTCATTTGCAAATATTTTCTCCCATTCTGAGGGTTGTCTTTTGGTCTTGTTTATGGTTTCCTTTGCTGTGCAAAAGCTTTTAAGTTTCATTAGGTCCCATGTGTTTATTTTTGTCTTTATTTCCATTTCTCTAGGAGGTGGGTCAAAAAGGATCTTGCTGTGATTTATGTCATAGAGTGTTCTGCCTATGTTGTCCTCTAAGAGTTTGATAGTGTCTGGCCTTACATTTAGGTCTTTAATCCATTTTGAGCTTATTTTTGTGTATGGTGTTAGGGAGTGATCGAATCTCATACTTTTACAAGTCCCTGTCCAGTTTTCCCAACACCACTTATTGAAGAGACTGTCCTTTCTCCACTGTACATTCCTGCCTCCTTTATCAAAGATAAGGTGACCATATGTCCGTGGGTTTATCTCTGGGCTTTCTATCCTGTTCCATTGATCTATCTTTCTGTTTCTGTGCCAGTACCATACTGTCTTGATTACTGCAGCTTTGTAGTATAGTCTGAAGTCAGGGAGCCTGATTCCTCCAGCTCCATTTTTCGTTCTCAAGATTGCTTTGGCTATTCGTGGTCTTTTGTGTTTCCATACAAATTGTGAAATTTTTTGTTCTAGTTCTGTGAAAAATGCCAGTGGTATTTTGATAGGGATTGCATTGAATCTGTAGATTGCTTTGGGTAGTAGAGTCATTTTCACAATGTTGATTCTTCCAATCCAAGAACATGGTACATCTCTCCATCTATTTGTATCATCTTTAATTTCTTTCATCAGTGTCTTATAATTTTCTGCATACAGGTCTTTTGTCTCCTTAGGTAGGTTTATTCCTAGATATTTTATTCTTTTTGTTGCAGTGGTAAATGGGAGTGTTTCCTTGATTTCACTTTCAGATTTTTCATCATTAGTATATAGGAATGCCAGAGATTTCTGTGCATTAATTTTGTATCCTGCAACTTTACCAAATTCATTGATTAGCTCTAGTAGTTTTCTGGTAGCATCTTTAGGATTCTCTATGTATAGTATCATGTCATCTGCAAACAGTGACAGCTTTACTTCTTCTTTTCCAATTTGGATTCCTTTTATTTGCTTTTCTTCTCTGATTGCTGTGGCTAAAACTTCCAAAACTATGTTGAATAAGAGTGGTGAGAGTGGGCAACCTTGTCTTGTTCCTGATCTTAGTGGAAATGGTTTCAGTTTTTCACCATTGAGGACGATGCTGGCTGTGGGTTTGTCATATATGGCCTTTATTATGTTGAGGAAAGTTCCCTCTATGCCTACTTTCTGCAGGGTTTTTATCATGAATGGGTGTTGAATTTTGTCGAAAGCTTTCTCTGCATCTATTGAGATGATCATATGGTTTTTCTCCTTCAATTTGTTAATATGGTGTATCACGTTGATTGATTTGCGTATATTGAAGAATCCTTGCATTCCTGGGATAAACCCCACTTGATCATGGTGTATGATCCTTTTAATGTGCTGTTGGATTCTGTTTGCTAGTATTTTGTTGAGGATTTTTGCATCTATGTTCATCAGTGATATTGGCCTGTAGTTTTCTTTCTTTGTGACATCCTTGTCTGGTTTTGGTATCAAGGTGATGGTGGCCTCGTAGAATGAGTTTGGGAGTGTTCCTCCCTCTGCTATATTTTGGAAGAGTTTGAGAAGGATAGGCGTTAGCTCTTCTCTAAATGCTTGATAGAATTCGCCTGTGAAGCCATCTGGTCCTGGGCTTTTGTTTGTTGGAAGATTTTTTATCACAGTTTCAATTTCAGTGCTTGTGATTGGTCTGTTCATATGTTCTATTTCTTCCTGATTCAGTCTTGGCAGGTTGTGCATTTCTAAGAATTTGTCCATTTCTTCCAGGTTGTCCATTTTATTGGCATAGAGTTGCTTGTAATAATCTCTCATGATCTTTTGTATTTCTGCAGTGTCAGTTGTTACTTCTCCTTTTTCATTTCTAATTCTATTGATTTGAGTCTTCTCCCTTTTTTTCTTGATGAGTCTGGCTAATGGTTTATCAATTTTGTTTATCTTCTCAAAGAACCAGCTTTTAGTTTTATTGATCTTTGCTATTGTTTCCTTCATTTCTTTTTCATTTATTTCTGATCTGATTTTTATGATTTCTTTCCTTCTGCTAACTTTGGGATGTTTTTGTTCTTCTTTCTCTAATTGCTTTAGGTGCAAGGTTAGGTTGTTTAGTCGAGATATTTCCTGTTTCTTAAGGTGGGATTGTATTGCTATAAACTTCCCTCTTAGAACTGCTTTTGCTGCATCCCATAGGTTTTGGGTCGTCGTGTCTCCATTGTCATTTGTTTCTAGGTATTTTTTTATTTCCTCTTTGATTTCTTCAGTGATCACTTCGTTATTAAGTAATGTATTGTTTAGCCTCCATGTGTTTGTATTTTTTATAGCTCTTTTCCTGTAATTGATATCTAGTCTCATAGCATTGTGGTCGGAAAAGATACTTGATACAATTTCAATTTTCTTAAATTTACCAAGGCTTGATTTGTGACCCAAGATATGATCTATCCTGGAGAATGTTCCATGAGCACTTGAGAAAAATGTGTATTCTGTTGTTTTTGGATGGAATGTCCTATAAATATCAATTAAGTCCATCTTGTTTAATGTATCATTTAAAGCTTGTGTTTCCTTATTTATTTTCATTTTGGATGATCTGTCCATTGGTGAAAGTGGGGTGTTAAAGTCCCCTACTATGATTGTGTTACTGTCGATTTCTCCTTTTATGGCTGTTAGTGTTTGCCTTATGTATTGAGGTGCTCCTATGTTGGGTGCATAAATATTTACAATTGTTATATCTTCTTCTTGGATCGATCCCTTGATCATTATGTAGTGTCCTTCTTTGTCTCTTCTAGTAGTCTTTATTTTAAAGTCTATTTTGTCTGATATGAGAATTGCTACTCCAGCTTTCTTTTGGTTTCCATTTGCATGGAATATCTTTTTCCATCCCCTTACTTTCAGTCTGTATGTGTCTCTAGGTCTGAAGTGGGTCTCTTGTAGACAGCATATATATGGGTCTTGTTTTTGTATCCATTCAGCCAATCTGTGTCTTTTGGTGGGAGCGTTTAGTCCATTTACATTTAAGGTAATTATCGATATGTATGTTCCTATTCCCATTTTCTTAATTGTTTTGGGTTCGTTATTGTAGGTCTTTTCCTTCTGTTGTGTTTCTTGCCTAGAGAAGTTCCTTTAGCATTTGTTGTAAAGCTGGTTTGGTGGTGCTGAACTCTCTCAGCTTTTGCTTGTCTGTAAACGTTTTAATTTCTCCATCAAATCTGAATGAGATCCTTGCTGGGTAGAGTAATCTTGGTTGCAGGTTTCTCTCCTTCATCACTTTAATTATGTCCTGCCACTCCCTTCTGGCTTGTAGAGTTTCTGCTGAGAGATCAGCTGTTATCCTGATGGGGATTCCCTTGTGTGTTATTTGTTGTTTTTGCCTTGCTGCTTTTAATATGATTTCTTTGTGTTTAATTTTTGACAGTTTGATTAATATGTGTCTTGGCGTATTTCTCCTTGGATTTATTCTGTATGGGACTCTCTGTGCTTCTTGGACTTGATTAACTATTTCCTTTCCCATATTAGGGAAGTTTTCAACTATAATCTCTTCAAATATTTTCTCAGTCCCTTTCTTTTTCTCTTCTTCTTCTGGAACCCCTATAATTCGAATGTTGGTGCGTTTAATGTTGTCCCAGAGGTCTCTGATATTGTCCTCTGTTCTTTTCATTCTTTTCTCTTTATTTTGCTCTGCATTAGTTATTTCCACTATTTTATCTTCCACCTCACTTATCCGTTCTTCTGCCTCAGTTATTCTGCTATTGATCCCATCTAGAGTATTTTTCATTTCATTTATTGTGTTTTTAATCGATGCTTGATTCATCTTTAGTTCTACTAGGTCCTTGTTAACTGTTTCTTGCATTTTGTCTATTCTATTTCCAAGATTTTGGATCATCTTTACTATCATTATTCTGAATTCTTTTTCAGATAGACTGCCTATTACCTCTTCATTTGTTAGGTCTGGTGGGTTTTTATCTTGCTCCTTCTCCTGCTGTGTGTTTTTCTGTCTTCTCATTTTGCTTATGTTACTGTGTTTGGGGTCTCCTTTTTGCCGGCTGCAGGTTCGTAGTTCCTGTTGTTTTTGGTGTCTGTCCCCAGTGGCTAAGGTTGGTTTAGTGGGTTGTGTAGGTTTCCTGGTCGAGGGGACTAGTGCCTGTGTTCTGGTGGATGAGGCTGGATCTTGTCTTTCTGGTGGGCAGGTCCACGTCTGGTGGTGTGTTTTGGGGTGTCTGCAGACTTTTTATGATTTTAGGCCACCTCTCTGCTAATGGGTGGCGTTGTGTTCCTGTCTTGCTAGTTGTTTGGCATAGGGTGTCCAGCACTGTAGCTTGCTGGTCGTTGAGTGAAGCTGGGTGCTGGTGTTGAGATGGAGATCTCTGGAAGATTTTCGCCGTTTGATATTATGTGGAGCTGGGAGGTCTCTTGTGGACCAGTGTCCTGAAGTTGGCTCTCCCACCTCAGAGGCACAGTACTGACTCCTGGCTCCTCAATTTGGGATGATTTGTTGTCTATTCATGTATTCCACAGATGCAGGGTACATCAAGTTGATTGTGGAGCTTTAATCCGCTGCTTCTGAGGCTGCTGGGAGAGGTTTCCCTTTCTCTTCTTTGTTCTCACAGCTCCCGGGTCTCAGCTTTGGATTTGGCCCCGCCTCTGCGTGTAGGTCGCCGGAGGGCGTCTGTTCTTCGCTCAGACAGGAAAGGGTTAAAGGAGCAGCCTCTTCGGGAACTCTGGCTCACTCAGGCCGGGCGGGAGGGAGGGGCACGGAGTGCGGGGCGAGCCTGCAGCGGCAGAGGTCGGCGTGACGTTGCACCAGCCCGAGGCGCGCCGTGCGTTCTCCCAGGGAAGCCGCCCCTGGATCCCGGGACCCCGGCAGTGGCGGGCTGCTCAGGCTCCCGGAAGGGCGGTGTGGACAGTGACCTGCGCTCGCACACGGGCTTCTTGGCGGCGGCAGCAGCAGCCCCAGCGTCCCACGCCCGTCACTGGGCTCCGCGCTTTCAGTCGCGACTCGCGCCCGTCTGTGGAGCCCCTTTAAGCAGCGCTCTTAATCCCCTCTCCTCGCGCAGCAGGAAACCAAGAGGGAAGAACAAGTCTCTTGCCTCTTCGGCAGCTCCAGAGTTTTCCCGGACTCCCTCCCGGCTAGCTGTGGCACATTAGCCCCCTTCAGGCTGAGTTCTCGCCGCCAGCCCCAGTCCTCTCCCTGCGCTCTGACCGAAGCCCGAGCCTCAGCTTCCAGCGCCGCCCGCCCCGGCGGGCGAGCAGACAAGCCTCTCGGGCTGGTGAGTGCCGCTCGGCACCGATCCTCTGTGCGGGAATCTCTCCGCTTTGCCCTACCCAGGTATGTGGGGAGTTTCTTGCCTTTTGGGAGGTCTGGGGTCTTCTGCCAGCGTTCAGTAGGTGTTCTGTAGGAGTTGTTCCACGTGTAGCTGTATTTCTGGTGTATCCGTGAGGAGGGAGGTGATCTCCGCGTCTTACTCTTCCGCCATCTTACCCGGAAGTCTACATTTCTTAAAGTTAAAAAAAAAAATCATTGTTATTATTACACATGCTTTTACTGAGACTCTTTGAAGGAATAAAATAAGCAGAGGACTTTTTTTCCCCTAAAAGTTAATAGAAAAGCCACAGGGTCCATTGTATCTGACCAGGGACAATAAAGAAGAAATCTTCAAGCATAGATCTGAAGGGCAGTAGAGGGAAAAGAATGAAATTGTTTTCTATTGTATGTACATAACAAATTCTGTTTGTACCACTGAATGATTTCAATCATAATAGCTAAAATTGATCAAATACTTATTATATGCCAGACACTGTCTGATTTCCATGTATTAAATCATTTCATCCTTACAACAACCCTATAAGATTATTATACTCATTTTTTAGGTGAGAAATTTAGGTGCAGAGAGAGTTTAGATAACCTGCCTAACTAATACATAACAAAGCCACTCATATGGTTATTTCCAGCCGAGAAGAATTCAGCCTCTTTCCTCAAATTTTTCTTTTCTCTCAACATTCAGAATACTGGCTATCTAAAATGTAAACCACAGCCATATCAATTTTAAGGCATTAGCACTTTGCAGAGACACATGAGGCTACACATTTGCAATGTTGCTATGTGGTTGCTATGTTTTGTGTCAAGAATTAAACAATGAATTACCATAGGACATAGATTTTGTTTTCTTAAATATATAGTTCTCTTTTTCTTTTTTGTAGATGTGGACAACCACTACAAAATAAAGTACAGCTAAAGGGTCGTGACCTCCTCACTCTAAAGAACTTTACAGGAGAAGAAATTAAGTATATGCTATGGCTATCAGCAGATCTGAAATTCAGGATAAAACAGAAAAGAGAGGTATGTAGCATTTCCACATTACCTTCCACTGCTACCAATCAGCCTTTTTAAAGACAGCCTTTCCAGAGAAAGAGGGAAAAGAAAATACATTAAAATTCCTAAACAGTAGCTAAGTAATGAAACTACAAGGCAAGATAATTGATTATCACTGAGTGTACAGGCATATAAAAAGCATAAAAATCAGTTATTCAATGACAATTCATTGCATTTCTTTCATGTGGAATGTTGAAAGTCATTATTAACTGAATCAGAACCTAAGGAATCATTTCTCTGGAAAGATTTTATTTTTATACCTTCTTTCTTTTCTCTGTGTGTTTTCTATCAAATGAAAAATAAGGATGATACATTTTTTCTAGCAACAAAATTTCAATTGTGGATGAATATCAGATATATCATCATTAGGATAATTTCAAAAAATTCAGGATGATGTGACAGTGTTAAAAAATTTAGATTAGCAAAGAAACAATTAAATGGTAACCAAGTAGGAAAAGAGATGGGATATGGTGCCTTGCTGGAAGCATTATTCTGCATTTTGAGCAATTTATGTTTGAAACACGCTTAATTAATGCAGCAGCTTCATTTAGACTGCTTAATTGTGAAAGTGTTTTTGTATTCCAAGCTTGTTCAGAAGCATTTGAAAGAGCTGGTTTCAGGTTGAGAAAGTTTTACACAACCTTGATTTTCTTATCTAGTTCACTAGCTCTCCAAGTTCCTAAGAACGAACTGAAAATAGGAGTGACTCCAACTGCTATGGGTTCCTATAGAAGACCTTGAAATAAGGAGAAAATGTCCCCCAAGATCCCAGGCTTTTTGTTCTTCACACTTCGTGGTGAGGAAGGTTAGCTGGCAGGAATGTGTTTGTTCTAGAACTCATCCTATGGGGAAGTCCATCTACAGAAGAGGAAGGAGGCAGAGCTCCACCCCACACCCAAACTCTCCAGATGGTTTCCACATGACTTCTAGAAACAAAGTCTTTGCACTCTCACAAGGATGAATGATGAAAGTGTAGCTGAAACTCTGGAGCTTCATCTTTAGGAGTCTGAGTACCCCACGCTGTGACAGAGAAGCACATTCCTAGCTGAGAAAACACTTCTGAACCAAGCATCTTCAAGGTCATTGAACACTGGTAGAGGTTTCCACGGATTTAAGTAAGAAGATGGCTCCAGTATGAAATATTAATAAACTTTGGAACAAATGTTCAGGTTGAACCCAGAGCAACTAATACTACTTTCTCATTACGTGTCAGTAAGCTGTGGGAATTCCTGTTCCCTTCCCCCATTTGTATACAACATGAAAAAAACACTTTAAATTTACTTTTTAAATAACATCTGAACACTTGTTTGGAAACAGTGTTCATTATTCTACATTTTCTGATAATGTAAAGAATAAGTTTTGAAACATAATCCTTGCTATTGGATACAGAATGTATATTTCATTTTAATTGTATTCTTGTCCTTGACTTTCAGTATTTGCCTTTACTGCAAGGAAAGTCCTTAGGCATGATTTTTGAAAAAAGAAGTACTCGAACAAGATTGTCCACAGAAACAGGTGAGTCCATAGACAAACTTGGACTTGTGTTGAAGAGGGGGCCAGAGGGTGAGGACCTGGGAGGAGTAGCCCAGTGGGGGGATTTGTTTGTCTCTTTGGCAACAACAAAGGGCAAATATTGTCACTGAGAATTAGCAGTGCAAGCCTCTGAATGCTCTTTCCAATTCTCATAGAAGCTGCAAGCAGAAGGATGAGTCTCATCTTAGGGATTCCATGAGGACTTGGGTAGAAGTCCCAAATAATTCTTCATGTTCAGTACAGAATGTCAGTTGGCATAAATTCTCAGGCCTCCAACTCATGTAAGCAAGGAATGTGTATTTTTCTAACATGTAAAGAACTTTTCCTTGTTTGTATCAATTTTGCTGGATGATGGAAACAATCTCTGCAATGCTAGGCAATCCTCAGTTGTTTAAGTGTTTACTGTGTCAATTTAGGGTCTCTTCCCCTTTTCCCCACAGTCATGGTTAAATCCTGGAGAGTATCTCAATGTCCAGGCATCTAGAGCTATGGGGATCTGGTCACTGGTCATCAGGACATCATCATCACATGTCTATGCTGAAATCTGCTGAGACTTCTGGACCTTGACCTATTTGACCTTGACTGGCTCCCATTTACTGTGGAGTTTGCTTTACTTTGATCACAGGATCTGAAATATCTCTTGCTTTGGCTCTCTCAACCTCTTGGCAGCTCTGCACGCCACAGTGGGCACAGAGATATTGCAAGGCTCTCTCTACTCTATCGTTCCTTCCTCCTTCTGGGTGCTAGGGAGTTCTAGAACATTTGCTCCCTCCTAGAACGCTGTCTTAAAAGCAAGACACAGGTGATCTCAGCTCTGGGGTTCCCCAAACTCATCTGAAATTTCCATCATGCTCCCCACCCTTCAGTCCTTGGCCTGGGGGACAGACAGCAGGGTACAGTGTCAAAAGTCTATTTCTGTTGCTTCTTCGCTCTTGCTGCTTTTCTTCCCCTTCCAGTTCCCAGGTGATAAAGCAAGAGGAAAAACTGGCTCTGACTATCCATGTATTCTTTCAAGTCTGTTGTTTTTCCCTGAAATCCTAAGCTGTTGAAACTCAAAATTTCTTTTTTCTCAAACTATGATCTCTGTAATGAGTTTCAAAAAGTCTGTTTTGAAACTCATAAGCCATACATCACCTCTTGTTTCTCTCTGCATTTCTGCTCCATCAGACCTCCCTTGAATCAATAATATGACTGCCCAAATGGGCAAATGGATAGGACTGAGGAAAAGGTACCACAAACAAAAACATGTTGGTTGATCCTTTGCATATCTTATCCTACTTACAAGCATCAGAGCTTTCTAGGGTTCAGAAGCAAACAACTACTTCATGTAATTCTTGCCTTGTAATGATCAGCAATGAGGTACCTCAAATACATAACAAAATGGAGTTTAGAGTGATCAAGTGACTTGCTAAGTTCATGCAATTAATACAAGTTGGCACCAGGATTCAGATCTCAAGTTTACTGTTCTTACTAATGCACTCCCCTTGCCCTTTGAGGGAAGGAAGGAGGAAGAAAGGAAACATATAAGGTGTCATCTAATCTTTAAAGTCCCAGGAAGAAAACTGCTGAGAACGTTTTGCTCTTTAAAGCTGGGTTCTTTAAAAGGTCACAATGACATCTGATGTTTAGTCAAGGAAAAATGAATACTGCATAAGCCAGTCAGTAATTCTGAAATTCTGCTCCTTTTCAACGTTGGTTATCATCTTTTAAAATCATTAGTACTTAAGAGAGGTGTTCTTTTGTGAAGTCATCAAAAGAATCGATTAATATATAGAAATTTCTCAATTTTAAGTTTCTTTCAGATTATTTTTTCTTGGTTGTTAGTGTTGTCTACCACGTTTCTCTGTTCAAATGTTATTTTCGATTTAAATACCCCGAATAAGTGATCAGCTTTACCATGCACATATCACGTGGTAGTTAAGCTACTAATAAAACCAAGAGTGAAGATTTAATAAGCTTTTGGGTACAGACCCTGTGCTAAGTGCGCTACATTAATTACATGGATTATCTCACTTAATCCTCATGACAACTCCATGAGGGTGAGACCACTGAGGAAAACGGGCTGAAATAGTTTCAGCAAAAGGCCCACAGACATATAGGTAATAAATGGCAGACTCAGGATTAGAAGCTATTATTATATGTATTTTTTAAGTGTCTAATTTAATTCAGACATTTATTAGTCATGTTTTATTCCAATAAAGCTGTTTCTACAGGTGGCATTAAGCATTTTGTTAAATGATGGTTTTCTATAGAGAAATGCTCTGGGACTTTCTTGGCGGTCCAGTGGTTAAGACTCCACGCTTCCACTGCAGGGGGCACAGGTCTGATCCCTGGTCGGGGGACTAAGATCCTGCATGCCGTGTGGCAAGGCCCAAAAAAAAAATGCTCTGAAATCTGCACAAAATTACAAACTATAACAAATATATGAGAAAAGGAACATATGACCATAAAAAGTTATGGTTCACAGTGTATTCATCACTATCCTCAATAAATACCCATGGGTCTCATTGCATATGGCATCCTGCCAAACTCAACAGTAGGAGAATCAGTCAGAGTAAGCAGCTGATTTAAATGCGTACAGAAATGGTAAACCTCAACCCCCAACATGGCAGAGCATTTCTACTGTGTACACGCGCATCTTAATGGTTGTCGGTTAACACAATTTTTCATCAAAGCCTGTTACCTTGGTATTTAGAATGAAAATAGGATGTAATTAAAACTGTGAATTGCTATCCCAGATTTGTGTCAGCCTCTGGGATGGGGTGATCCTCAGAGGACAGTCCTTGAGGCTTCCATCCCAGGCCTGAGTTGCAAAGACACAGCAGCATTTATACTTATCTCGGGGGACAAAATAAAATTCTCCACCCAATAAAATAGATAGCTAATAAGAACCTACTGTATAGCATGGGGAACTCTACTCAGTACTCTGTAATGACCTATATGGGAACAGAATCGAAAAACGAGTGAATATACGTATATGTATAACTGATTCACTTTGCTGTAGAGCAGAAACTAACACAACATTGTAAATCAACTACACTCCAATAAAAATTAATTTAAAAAAATTCTTCACCCAAATCAAGCCATATTAATTGCCCATGTAATATTTTTATTAAAATGTAAGACACCTAGAGAAAAGTGCGCAAATCATTAAGTATACAGTTCAATGAATTATTACAGTAAACACATCCTTGTAACTAATACCCAGACAGAGAAACAGGATATGAATAGCACCCAGAAGCCCTCCCTTGTATCTTCCTCCAGTTGCTACTCCCCCCGCCCGACCCCCGCTCTGCCCCAAAGGGTAACCATTATCCTGGCGTCTAACCTCACAGATTAGTTTTGCTGTTTTCGAACTTTATAGAAATGGAGTCATTCAGCATATGCTCTTTTGTGTCTGGCTTCGTTTGCTCAGCATTATGTTTGGGGGCTGTATCGATGTTGCTGTGTGTGTAGTTGTAGCTTATTCATTCCTCACCCACTCTTTGTGTATGCCTGCCTGCCAAAGTGCACAATTCTCCTGTGTGTCTACTGATGATTATACTCTTTTACTGCAAATTAATTGAGCAGATAGGTGGATACATTTATTAATCTTGGTAAGTGCAGTAGCTGATGGAAAAATGCACACGGCATCCTACGAGATGGTTCTTTTCATTATTTAACACTGGTATTTGACTTTCAAGGTGAAATGGAAGCTAGTGCTTTCCAAGCTGTTTCAAAGTCATCATCTTTACAGAGGTGGCAATATAAAAAACGTGATACTATGCTGCAGGAATGAAAGTGAAGCACAGAGAGGTTAATAGCTGCCTTAATTCTACCAGCAAGAGCTCTCAGAGCCTTTACATTTCCAGAGCGTGAATTCTATTTATATCCCTTCTTCCAAAGCTTGCAGAGATCCGTGAGGAAAAGAAACAGTAAAATAAGATGGACTTTTATTTTCCCAGACAGAAATTAAGATATTAACAGGTGAAATCCTTTGTTCAAAAATATCTGATGTGTACGCATAAACAAGTGAAACCGATAAAAACAAACTCCTCTGGATGAAGAGTGAAGAGAGAGTAGAGACCCGTCCAGCTGTCTTCCTTTCCTCAGCAATGGCAGCTCCTGGTGGCTTCTCAGAACCTCTGACACCTTCCAGAACCACTTAATGCCATCCACGTCTGATGAACTGGTGAATGCTTGACCTGTACTTTTGGACTGGGGTCTGAGGCTTCTTTTCTAGAGCTTTTTTTTTTTTTTTTTTTTTTTTTT
Source organism: Hyperoodon ampullatus (assembly GCF_949752795.1). Classification (NCBI taxonomy): domain Eukaryota; kingdom Metazoa; phylum Chordata; class Mammalia; order Artiodactyla; family Ziphiidae; genus Hyperoodon; species Hyperoodon ampullatus. The sequence continues at coordinate 35,514,747 of NC_136913.1, forward strand.
TTTTTTTCGTGGTACGCGGGCTTCTCACTGTTGTGGCTTCTCGCGTTGCAGAGCACAGGCTCCGGACGCGCAGGCTCAGCGGCCATGGCTCATGGGCCCAGCCGCTCCGCGGCACGTGGGATCTTCCCGGACCGGGGAACGAACCCGTGTCCCGTGCATTGGCAGGCGGACTCGCAACCACTGCGCCACCAGGGAAGCCTGAGGCTTCTTTTCGATCAGTGACCAAAAATTGCAGAGGCAATTCCTTCTTAGAAGCAATGTCCTCCCATTTAATCTTCTTCAAGAACTGCTGAAGGCTTTGTCGACTGAAAAAAATTGCACAACCTAAAAGTTGAGAATTATGTTTTATTCGGTGGACTTGCTGAGGACTTAAGCCTGGGAGGCAGCCTCTCAGGCAGCTCTGAGGGACTGTTCTGAAGAGGTGAGGGAAGAACCAGGATATATAGGAGCGTTTGCAACAAAATCCAGGTAGTCGGAACGTCAAAAAATTACCGTTAATGAAAGAAAACCAGACATCTCAAGTTATTGAATTTAGCGCTTTTCTATGTATGGGAAGAAGCAAGAATCTGGGCTCATGGAAATCATTCCTTTGATATTCACCTTCATTATCTAGGGCCAGTATCCTGTTCTTTCCCATCCTGAGTCCCCTCAGGGTGCACTGCTGGGGTGGCTGTAGTGACTGAGGGCTTGGCAGTGGGCAGCCCTTTTGTCTCCATCCGGAGTTCCCTCAGGGCGGTGGTAGTGGCTGATGATAGCCCACAGCATCATTTGTATGCTGATAGGGCAGGCAACGTTTTTCATTCAGAGCTTCAACTCCTATTTCTTAACACTTTCTGTAACCTCTCTTCCTACCCCTACCTCATAAGTCCAGGCTTGACAGGAATCTTCGTTATAGCACAGAGAGAAAAATGAAAAGGCAACAAGCAAATCCTGGGTTGTCACAGCAAAATGACTTTTAGTCAAAGTAAGAGTATGACTTCAAGCAGACTTGCCGGGAGGCCTTAAACTTTCTCTGAAATCTTCCTCCACAGTCCCCAACCCTCAATGGCATTCATCCCTGTGCCAGGCACATAGTAGGTGCACCATAAATACTTTCTTGATGAACGTGCAGTATTCATTTTTGTTTAGGTGACTTTCCCTGTTTCGAAATAGATTAAGGGCTCAAGAGTGATTAGTGATTATAATCGTCACTAAATCACATTAGCTCACTTCACTTGTAATAGAAAATTCCATTGACAAAATTAGGAGATGTTTGCAAGTGAAAAGAATGGGTCCTCTCTCCAGGGTAAAAATCCTTCCTGCATTTGTTCAGTAAGTATTTGTTGAATACTTACTATGTACCAGTATTTATTCTAGGTTCCTGAGATTGATATATCAGTGAAAAAAAGAGAGGTAAATCCCTGCCTTCATGGAGCTGACATTCTAGTTGGTACACAGACAATAAACAATAGACATAATACATTTTAAGTGGATGATATATCACGTTGGAAGGTGATAAGCGCTCTCAGCAAGGAGAAGACTGCCTGGAAGTGAGGGAGAAACATGTACTCCATTATTTGGACTTTGCCTTTTACTCTGAGTACAATAGGGAAGTCTTTGGAGGGTTTTGAACAGAGGAGGAATGTGATCTAACTTGCATTTTAAATGGATCTCTCTGACTGCTCTGTTGAAAATAAACTTCGGGGCTGGGGGTGCAGATGAGATAGAAGCAGAGAAAGATGTCAATAGGTAGCTATAGGACATAGAGGCTGGGGCCAGGGTGGTGGCAGAGGAAGGCATAGTAGGGCCAGATTCGGGATATGTTTCGAAGGGAGAGCCAACAAGATTCCTGATGTATCAGGTAAGAGAGACGCATCAAGGATGACTTCAAGGTTTCTGTCTGAGCAACTGTGGGCAGGATGGAGCAGGATAGAGCAGGTCAGGCAGGATGGAGGGGAAAATCAAGAGTTCAGTTTTGGAAGTATTGAGTTTGAGACGTCTTTTAGACACACACAAGCAAAGATGTTGAAGAGGCAGCTGGATATTAGTTGGAGTAGGGGAGTGAAATTTGACCTAGAATACTTGGGAGTCATCAGCATACAGATGGTATTTAAGGCTATGGGACCAGATACAATTATAAAGGAAATGAGTGTAGATGGAGAGAAGAGGACCAAGGACTAGCCCTGGGGAACACCGACATTAAGAGGTAAAGGAAAAGAGAAAGAACCAGCAATGGCGATTGAGAAGGAGCAACTACCAAGGTAGACGTAAAAGCAAGAGCGTGTGGTGTCCTGGATGGTGTGCGAAGAAAGTTTATCAAGGACAAGGCAGTGAACAACTTTGTTAATTGCTCCAAGGTCAAGAAAAATAAGAACTGAAATGGCCACTAGATGTAGCAATGTGAAAGTCATTGGTAACCTTGGTGAGGGGAGTTTTGGTGCCATGTTGGGGGGCCAAAGACTTATGGGAATAGATTTGAAGGAAATGAGATGAGGAACTGGAGAGAGAAAGAAAAAACAACAGTTTGGCTGCAAAGAATTAAATGGATACCTGGCAGGGGAAATATGGACACGAGAAAGTTTGCATTTTTTAAATTAATGAGTGAAAAAATTAGAATAGCCTATTCACGATGCAGGTAATGTAAGAGAGAAAGGGGAGAGTTGGTAGAGCAACATTCTTGAGTAGGTGAGGGGGCATGGCTTCTAGTTCATACATGGGGTATGTAAAGTTCATCTATGCTGAACAGGAAGGGAAGCAGAATATATGGGTACAGATGTTGACAAGTACAGAAATGGGGTGATGGAATCTGGAAGTTCTCTGTTACCATTTTTTTCATTGAGGTGGGAAGTAAGGTTATCAATCGAGTGCTGGCTCTACTTTCAAAATATATCAAGAATCCAATCATTTTCTCATTGCTTCAGTGGTTACTATGCTGGTCCAAGCTATCAATTCTCAGCCAGATTTTTGCAAGTCTCCTGACTGGTCTCCCTGCTCCTGCCCTTGCCCCACTATGGATGTTCTACTAAAACATACGTCCAATCATGTCATCCTCTGCTCCAACCCTCTGATGGCTTCCCATCTTACTCAGACAAAAGTCAAAGCTGTTGCTTCCTCCCCACCTTCCTTCTGCAGCCTCACCAACTATTACTCTCCTCCTCACACACTCTATACATTCCACGCTAACTTTGTTGTTGTGCCGTGAATCCACCAGTCATGACCCTTCCTCAGGACCTCAAGACATGCTCTTCCCACTGTCTTGTATGTTTCAATGTGGCTTCCTTGACCACGTTAAAATTATAACTCCTATTCCTTACATTCCCTATCCTCCCTCCCTGCTCTATTTTTCATGTAGCACTTGTCAACATCTAACATACAAGATATTTAATTTACTCATTGAGTTTATTATCTATCTCTCCCCCATTAGAATGAAAGTTCCAAGTAGGCAGGGACTTGTACCTTGTTGTTCATAATGCTTTTCACAGTGCCTAGAACAGCACCAGGCACATACTTTTAGAATGAATGAATAAATTTTAGAACCATGCCATGAGGCTAGGACCTGTTGTGGTCACTCCACAGAGACAAGATGTGCCTCCCACCAAAATTTGGTTTGATTGTTGACAGTGAGGATAACATACTTGCACCAAGAGGGTATGAAAAGGTTTATTATTCACATAATGTGGCTTTCTGGGGAGAGTAGGGCTAGCTCCAAAATTGGTCCCAAAGTGGCATTAGAGAGCAGGAAAATTATATGGCTTGTGCTTTTATTGTGGTTGTGGGGTGAGGCTGGGGTGAAGATGCCCGTGCACAGGGCGGGAGGAGAAGGGAGAGTGATGGTGGGTAGCAATCAAACATCATAAATTGAGTCAGATTCTTTATTACAAGGTCCAGAGCAAGTAGGACTGTTTGTGTGTTTCATGTTCTCTCATTCTTCCTGGGATGTAGCACATCAGATCTGCAAGGGATCTTAGGGCTCTAGGCAAACTGCCTGATTTTCAGATGAAGACTGAATCCAGTTCCACTATGTTGTCCTGTCTCTGTAGATCCCAATGTAAGTTGGCTTAGGGGCTGGCTCTCCTAGGAGAAAGCTCTAGGTTCTTAAAAACAATCTTGAACAAGTTTTTAGACTCTTTGACTCTCAAAACTCCTGTCTATAAAATTCTTATAATAATATCTAATATGCTCTTTGTCAGAGTGAAGGATTCAATGGAAGAAAGTTTCTGAAGTGCCAGCACCTGGTAGTGCTCTGTGACTAGTCATTGCTAGAGTCAGAACATAGTGGCCTGTAGCTAAAAAACCATTTGGTAGGGGCATTTTTAAGAGAATACTTTTAAGTATGAAATAGGTAGAATATAATTATTTTTTAAATGTAGTAAAAGAAATGAGAACAATTGTTTTGTCGTGGATTTTTTTTTTTTTTTTTTTTTTTTTTTGCGGCACGCGGGCCTTTCACCGCCGCGGCCTCTCCCGCCGCGGAGCACAGGCTCCGGACGCGCAGGCTCAGCGGCCATGGCTCACGGGCCCAGCTGCCCCGCGGCACGCGGGATCCTCCTGGACCGGGGCACGAACCCGCGTCCCCCTCACCGGCAGGCGGACTCCCAACCACTGCGCCACCAGGGAAGCCCTGTCGTGGATTTGTTGTTGTTGTTTTACTTAGGAAAGTTTTCAAATGAACAGAAAGTAGAAAGATTAGCATAATGAGCACCCCAATACCCCTTACATCAATCAACTGTTAATATGTTGCCTTCTTTGATTTATCTGTTCATTTTTGTTAGTGAAATTTTTTTTTTTTTGGCCACGCAGCGTGCCATGCAGGATCTTAGTTCCCCAACCAGGGATCGAAACCGTGCCCCCTGCAGTGGAAGCTTGGAGTCTTAATCACTGGACTGCCAGAGAAGTCCCAGTTAGTGAAATACTTTAAAGTAAATTAAAGCTACAATGAAATTTTACCTCAAAATATATCAGTATGCATATTTCAAATAAATAAGAATATTTTCTATATAGCTACAATATCATTATCACACCTAATAAAAATGATTTGTTAATATCATTTGTTAATATCACCTATCCATATTCAAATTGCATTATTCAAATTGCATTAAGGTTTCAGTGGGCTGTTTCATGAGACTTTGGGTCAAATTCCCCTTCATGAGTCTAAAACTCTTTGTCCCCCAACTCACCATGATATTAATGATTTCCTCCTTTCTCATGGGAAACAAGTAGGATTAGAAAATTGTGACTGTTGCATATTTTCCAAAAGACAAAGGTAGGTATATTACAATAAGGAGGAAAAAAGTAATGTTTGCAAAATTCCTCAGACAAGTCTCTATCTTGTAATTATACTTATTTGCCTTTACATTGTATATCTAAGAAAGCCTGCCTATTGAACCTGTCTCAAATGAGAAAGTAAAGTTCTGATTGGATGTCACCATTTCCCATAATTTTGCCTCAGGGTATGTGGTAAAAGGGTTCTCCTTGTTACCACAGAGTCTAGCTATGGCTTGGGGCAGGCCCCTCTCTGTGTCATCCTCCCCAGACCAGTGGAATGTGCTATGAGGGTGGGGAAGGAGCCATCCTCATCTGCTCAGATGTCTGCAATAATCTCACATCCCATGGAGGGTTGAAAAGTGGTGAGGGCAACATGTGAATGGTGCTTAGCCCTGTCTTGGTTGGAGGATAAATACAGCAGTTGAATGGCCTTCTGATCTTGCTGACTTCTAGTGACCTGAAATTGCCATTTCAATACTCACTTTATTTACAATTTTTAAAAAATTAAGGGCTTGGGCTTCCCTGGTGGTGCAGCGGTTAAGAATCTGCCTGCCAATGCAGGGGACACGGGTTCGAGCCCTGGTCCAGGAAGATCCCACATGCCACGGAACAGCTAAGCCCGTGTGCCACAACTACTGAGCCTGCGCTCTAGAGCCCACGAGTCACAACTACTGAACCCACGTGCCACAAGTACTGAAGACCGCACACCTAGAGCCTGTGCTCCGCAACAAGAGAAGCCACTGCAATGAGAAGCCCACGCATCGCAATGAAGAGAAGCCCCTGCTCGCCACAACTAGAGAAAGCCCGCACACAGCAACGAAGACCCAATACAGCCAAAAATAAATAAATAAAATAAATTTATTTTAAAAAATTAACCTATAATCTATATACTGGAAGATGCACAGATCTCAAGTGTACAGTTCAATAAGTGTTGAAGAATACATATACTCACATATATGGGTTTGTAACGTACAAACTGTCAAGGTATAAAGTATTCCTGTAACCCCAGAAAGTTCACCAATGCTCCTTCCCAGCCAATCAGCCTCTCCAGAAGCAACTAGTGTTTTAATTTCAGCCACTCTATGTTAGTTTTGCCCATTCTAGAGCTTCATATAAATGGAATTATACATTATGTACTCTTTTGTGTCTAGCTTCTTTCATTCAGCATAATGTTTGTGAGATTTGTCCATGTTGTGTGTATAGTAGTGCATTCCTTTTTATTACTGAATAGTATTCCATTGTAATCCATGACATCCCATACTACAGTTTATTTTCCCATTTTCCTGGTGGACATCATTATATATTTTAAAGAATAAAAATGAGGTATAGGGCTTCCCTGGTGGTGCAGTGCTTGAGAGTCCACCTGCCGATGCAGGGGACACGGGTTCGTGCCCTGGTCCGGGAAGATCCCACATGCCGCGGAGCGGCTGGGCCCGTGAGCCATGGCCGCTGAGCCTGCGCGTCCGGAGCCTGTGCTCCGCAACGGGAGAGGCCACAACAGTGAGAGGCCCGCGTACCGCAAAAAAAAAAAAAAAAAAAAAATGAGGTATAGTCTCCAAATGAGAACATGCCCCATATTGCCCAGATCTGAACAAGAGGGTAGAGAAATGGGCACACATCTGAAGGAGAGTTAAGTGCTGGTACATAAAATTTCATCTACTTCTCTCCGTTCCTCATTATGCTTTCCCTGGGAATTCCCTATCAGAGAGGCTGGTGAGATTGAAAGATTTTGACTTTTCAATTGAGATGGTGCTGATTGCTCATAATTTTGTTTGCTACTTTCTTTTTTTCAAAATGCCTTTTTTCTCTCTCTTTTACTGTAGGCTTTGCACTTCTGGGAGGACACCCTTGTTTTCTTACCACACAAGATATTCATTTGGGTGTGAATGAAAGTCTCATGGACACAGCACGGTTTGTAAATCTTCTCTTTGAAGCTTATTTCAGAATTGATGGATAAATGTCAAAAAGAGGGGCTTCCCTGGTGGCGCAGTGGTTGGGAGTCCGCCTGCCGATGCAGGGGACGCGGGTTCGTTCCCTGGTCCGGAGGGATCCCACGTGCCGTGGAGCGGCTGGGCCCGTGGGCCATGGCTGCTGGGCCTGTGTGTCCGGGGCCTGTGCTTTGCAGCGGGAGAGGCCACAACAGCGAGAGGCCCGCGTAACACAAAAAAAAGAAAATATGCTTCTCTCTCTCTCTCTCTCTTTTTTTTTTTTTTTTGCGTTACATGGGCCTCTCATTGTTGTGGCCTCTCCCGTTGCGGAGCACAGGCTCCGGACGTGCAGGCTCAACGGCCATGGCTCACGGGTCCAGCCGCTCCGCGGCATGTGGGATCTTCCCAGACTGGGGCACGAACCCGTGTCCCCTGCATCGGCAGGCGGACTCTCAACCACTGCGCCACCAGGGAAGCCCTATGCTTCTCTTTAAGTAGTGGTTTTCCCTCTCGGCATCCTTTGGACTGTTCTCTGTTTTCCTTCTTTCCCTCTTTACCTGATATTCTGAATGCCTCTCCCTCATCCTCTGGCCACTTTCCATGGGTTAAGATAATAATTTTTCTTAGAAATTTGAAGAGGTTTCTGATTATAAAATTTCAAACTTTGGGAAATTTGGTCATCAAGCATGACATTTAAAAAATTAATTAATTAATCAATTAATTATTTATTTATGGCTGTGTTGGGTCTTCGTTGCTGCACGCAGGCTTTCTCTAGTTGCAGTGAGCGGTGGCTATTCTTTGTTGCGGTGTGCGGGCTTCTAATTGCGGTGGCTTCTCTTGTTGCGGAGCATGGGCTCTAGGCACACGGGCTTCAGTAGTTGTGGCATGCGGGCTCAGCAGTTGTGGCTCGCGGGCTCTAGAGCACAGGCTCAGTAGTTGTGGCACACGGGCTTAGTTGCTCCGGGCATGTGGGATCATCCCGGACCAGGGCTCGAACCCGTGTCCCCTGTGTTGGCAGGCGGATTCTTAACCACTGCGCCACCAGGGAAGTCCAAGCATGACTCTTATGTTTTACAGTTGAAGAAATGGAGGTCCAGGGAAACTGACATGTTCAATGACCCATAACCTGCTAGCATCAGAGCAGGTAGTGATATTAATAGCTACCATTTATTGAACATTTATTCTGTGTCAGGCATTGTTCTAACTCATTTAATCCTTATAACAACCCAAATATATTGGCATAAAGAAGTGAAACAACTTAATTAGGGACATACTAGCTTCTATAACACGAAAATCTCAAAATGTCAATGGCTTAACATAGTGCAAATATTCCTGATTGATAAGACGGAAGGACTGATTATTTGTGTGGCCATTCAGGAACTCTGGATGAGAATGGTCCTACCATCTTCAACATGTGGCCTCCAAGGTTATTCTGGGTGTCAGCATCCAGCCAGGAGTTAGGGGAAGAGAGCATGGAGACAGGATGCTTGCTTTAAAGCCACATTAGCAGGGAAGTGGCACAATCACTTCCACTCACATTCTTTTGGCAAGTACTATTAGCTCAGCCCTACCTAGATGAAAGTGGAGGTGGGAAAAGGCTCTTAACCACTAAACTATAGTTAGAGACTGAAACGTAGGTCCCCTGACTCCCCATGCAGTGTCTTCACTATTGTATCATGTCTGATTGAGAAATACAGAGCAAATGTCTTTGTTTAAATATTTCGCCCTTGATATCTAAGACTAATGATTATTTTCTGAAAACGATGTGCCATAAAGCAACTCCTTGCAGACACTGGCTGCTTTTTATGGCAGCTACCCTAGTATATACTAAAAATACACCTCATTTGAATTGCTGAAGAGATTTGAAATAACTCATCTTTAAACCTTTTAGTTACATTATTTCAGATGGGACAATGTTAGTATTAACAAGTCTTGTGTTCATCTTCTGGATGCAAGGGACAAAAAGAATAAATAAACATAAATGAGTTTTTCTTCCAAATATGCTGCCACTGACTGGAATTATATTTGCCTAATAACTGTTTCTACAAAAGTGAAATATACTTTATTCAAGAGCAAATATTACAAGCTGGTTAGGGGTTGAAGCCAGGGCCACAGCCAGGAAAGAAGTTTCAGTGGGGATCCTCTATATAGGACCAAGTGAATGACAGTGAATGAGTCATGTGTGAACTCGTGGTTGGAAGAAGATACAGCTGGAGGAACAGATGAACATCCAACAAAGAGCTAAGGAGTGCGCATTGGCAGCAAGAAAGAGGTCAGGGCCCAGAAATCAGTGGAGTAGGCAGGACCCAAAAAGCAAGAGACGAATAGCCAAGCATGGGTTGAAAGCCGAGGATGAGTAAAAACATTTTTTCCGTGCTTGCTGTCCACACAATTTGCACTGCAAGTCCTTAGTTAGAGGAGCTCTACACAGATCCTAGGAAAAATAATCTGCTCACAAGTCCCAATATGATTGGGACTTTTTAGTCCATATAATAAATTCCATTGCTACATGGATACATGGATACATAAAATTGGATCCATAGAATTCCTTCTGGTCATTCCATCTTATCCAAAAGACTCGAAGGAAAATAATCACAGCTCCTTCTTTTTTTTTTTTTTTTTTTTTTGCGGTACGCGGACCTCTCACTGTTGTGGCCTCTCCCGTTGCGGAGCACAGGCTCCGGACGCGCAGGCTCAGCGGCCATGGCTCACGGGCCCAGCCGCTCCGCGGCATGTGGGATCCTCCCGGACCAGGGCACGAACCCGTGTCCCCTGCATCGGCAGGCAGACTCTCAACCACTGCACCACCAAGGAAGCCCCATAGCTCCTTCTTAAAGGGTGTATACTATGGACCTCTTGTACTATTATTGCTAAATCTTTGTAAAAACCTTACAGGGACTTCCCTGGCGGTCCAGAGGTTAAGATTCTGTGCTTCCACTGCAGGGGGCACAGGCTCAACCCCTGGTAGGGGAACTAAGATCCCACAAGCCATGCAGCGCAGCCAAAAAAAAGAAAAAAAAGAAAAGAAAACTTACAAAGTAAGTATTATTGGCCCAATTATTTTATAGATGATGAAACCATTACTCAGAGAAGTAATGGAGCTTAGCAGCTAAGTCAGCATTTAAATCATGCTGTTTTTTGAAGGCCATGCTGTTTTGGTTTACCCCTACTGTCTCTTTTATACAGTCAATGAGAGTGGCAGTGAAATGAGTTATAGAAAACATTGGCTTGTGCGCTGCAAGGTCCCAAAGACCACCCCCATGTTTGATGATTCACTAGGAGGGTTCACAGGACTCAGCATACAGTCAGACGCGTGGCTATGATTTATTACAGTGAAAGTATACAAATCACAATCAACAAAGAGAAAAGGCATGTGAGGAGAAATCTGAAGGAAACCAGGTACAAGCTCCCAGGAGTCCTCTCCCAGTGGAGTCACTCAGGATGCACTTAATTCCCTTAGTAAGGAGTTGGGACAACATATGTAAAATGTTATCCAGCAGGGATGCTCCTTAGAGACTGAGTACCCAGGGTTTTTATTGGGGGATGGTCACATAGCATGCTCTGTTTGACATGTACCCAAATTCCAGACTCCCAGAAGGAAAGGTGTTCATTTTAAACCATATTGTTTACAAAAAACATTTTAGGCACAGGGAGTTACTCTTATCAGTCCTGGGAATGGTGGAAACCCTCCCCAAACTGAAGCTCCTATACACCATCCAAGGGCCAATCTTACGCTCAGGCCTTTCAAAGGACAGCGGACAGGACTGCTGTGTTTTTTTTGGTTTGTTTTTTTTTTTTTTGCGGTATGCGGGTCTCTCACTGTTGTGGCCTCTCCCGCTGCGGAGCACAGGCTCCGGACGCGCAGGCTCAGCGGCCATGGCTCACGGGCCCAGCCGCTCCGCGGCATGTGGGATCCTCCCAGACCGGGGCATGAACCCGTGTCGCCTGCATCGGCAGGCAGACTCTCAACCACTGCGTCACCAGGGAAGCCCAGGACTGCTATGTTAACTGTTTTCTGCGTGGCTTGGAAATCAAAAGACTTGAGATCTAGTCCAAGCTTTGCCACTTACCTACTCTGTGACCTCCATGGGTGAAAATTTCTCTGGATCTTAGTTTCCTTTTCTATAAAATGAGGGAGTTCCGATGTCGAAGGTCCACTTTATACTCTCAAATGTAAGCAAACATATTAAAGTCATAGCCCTTAAACAGAGGTGTGTCCCAGTGTAAACTATGTGTAGATAGATGCAGAGTCATTTGGATCTGGGTAGAGATAGGAGGTAGAGAGAGAATTCCAAGGGTTCTAAAGCTAGTTTGAGAATTATGTTGGGGAACCTGTTAAAAGGCAAAATTCTATGCCCCACACTCAGGAATTCTAATTTTGCAGGTTAGGGTTCAGTTGGTGTCTGGGAATCTATATTTTAACAAGCTCCTCAAGTGATTCTGCTGCAAGAGGGGCAGGACCACACTTTGAGAGACCCCGAATTGGGAGGCTGTGTAGTAATCTTGGCTGTTGTGCTGTCAATCTATGCTAGTGTGTTAGTAAAGAAGGGACAGCTAGTAAGATATGTATATGGTTTCATGGTAACTGAATGTGAAGGGTACACTGATAGTGCAGGCAAAATGGTTTCAGATTTGTTATTCTTAAAATATATATGTATATAGTAGCAGAAGCAGGAAAATGAAAGGAGTTTCTGCTTCGGGAAGAAGGTGATAGCCTAGGTATTGGACATATTGCATTAAATGTTGAACCTCCACGTACAAACGTCCACGAGCCACTGGAGATAAAGAATTTGGGTAAAGTTGATAGCTGGAGAAATAGAAGTATAAACTCAGTGGTAGAAAATGAGCTGCAGAGCCTCACTGTGTGAGAATTCCAGAAGGCTGAACCTTGGGGACAGGTGCAGTTAGGGAGAGACAGGAGGAAATCGTTAGGGTACAAGGTAAATAAGGTTAGTACAATAACAGAAGAGGCTGGAATGGTAGATGGGGATGTCAGAAAAGGGGTTAGAGTAGCTATTGTGGAAACATGACTTTCTTTTGTGCATCCTATTCCTGCTTAATCTGCCAAAATCTCTGACAAACAAGATATGGCTGAGATTCAGAAATTCAGTAAATCTAAACTGAAGAAGACAAGAGAAATCCACTGCCTTGCACAGAAGTAATTGAACAGGAGAAGCAAGGAAGTGAATCTTAATGACATCTACTCTGCCGATATGTACGCTACAATTCATAGCAATTGCCTCCTTACTTTTTGTAGACCTTAAACTCTGTAAGATGCAAAGAGATTGGATGATGTTTAAATGATAGTGCTGGCCCTTTTGAATCAAGAGAAAAGTGCACACTTGACACTGATTGACGGCGTTGCTTCTCTGTCTGCCTGTCTCACTGCTTTGGGGGCCTGGTGGAAAAAAAAAAAGTGACTACCCAGGGCTTCCCTGGTGGTCCAGTGGTTAAGATGCCGTGCTTCCAATGCAGGGGGCACGGGTTTGATCACTGGTTGGGGAACTAAGATCTCACATGCTGCGTGGCATTGCCTAAATAAATAAATAAATAAATAAATTAATTAATTTAAAAAAAAGTGACTACCCATTGGTGAAAAAAGAACTGGATGGGGAATACACTGAATGTGGCAACAGGAAAAAAAAAAAAAAGCAAATTGGGCCATTCTCCTGAAACCTGTTAAATGCAGTTTCCAAAATGTCACTTATTTAGTCAAATGACTTAATTATTCATTTATTCAAAAATATTTACTGAATGTCTAGCTTTTCTTCCAGGATTTTAGCACTGAGAATAAAACGCTGATCAAATCAAACAAAATACTTTTTCAAGTGGAAATTATATTCTAGAGGGAGGAGACTTTGACTAAACAAAAAATAAAGCATGAATACAATAGGAGGTTGAAATAAGTGCTATGATGAAGTCAAAGCAGGGTGATCTGTGGGTGGAGTTGGGGGCGCCTTTAGATTGGGTGGTCAGGGAAGGCCTCTCTGAGGAGGTGACAGTGAAGTGGAGAGCTCACTGAAAAGACAGAGTCAGGGATGCCAAGCTGTGGGAAAAGCATCTCAGGCAAAAAGAGCTGCTGGTACAAAAGCTTAAGGTGGGCTTCCCTGGTGGCGCAGTGGTTAAGAATCTGCCTGCCAATGCAGGGGACATGGGTTCGAGCCCTGGTCCAGGAAAATCCCACATGCCGCGGAGCAACTAAGCCCGTGAGCCACAACTACTGAGCCTGCGCTCTAGAGCCCATGAGCCACAACTACTGAGCCCATGTGCCACAATTACTGAAGCCCGTGCACCTAGAGCCCATGCTCTGCAACAAGAGAAGCCACCGCAGTGAGAGGTCAATGCACCGCAACGAAGAGTAGCCCCTGCTCGCCGCAACTAGAGAAAGCCCGCACGCAGCAACAAAGACCCAACGCAGACAAAAATAAAAAATAAATAAAATAAAATAAATAAGTTTATTTAAAAAAAAAGAAAAAAAAAGCTTAAGGCAAGAGCAAACTTGATGCACTCAGGAACAGAAGGATAGCCGGCAATGTTTTTACATCTGCAAAGAAACATACTTTAAACTTGCAAATTTAAAAAAATGTACCCTTACAAGTTGGTCCTGTCTTGGCCACCAAAAGAAGGAAAAACCAGATCAAGGAGTAAAAGACCTAAATACACATTCAAAATAAAAGGTATTTCACTTTTCTTACTTGATTACAATAATAAAACCTGTTCAGGGCTTCCCTGGTGGCGCAGTGGTTGAGAGTCCGCCTGCCGATGCAGGGGATATGGGTTCGTGCCCCGGTCCGGGAGGATCCCACATGCCGTGGAGCGGCTGGGCCCGTGAGCCATGGCCGCTGAGCCTGCGCGTCCGGAGCCTGTGCTCCGCAACGGGAGAGGCCACAACAGTGAGAGGCCCACGTACCGCAAAAAAAAAAAAAAAAAAAAAAACCTGTTCACTCTTCAAAATATAGTAGGGGAATTCTCCTTAGCTAAGTCTCAATTGAGTATCATGTAATCTGAGCGTTCTGGTGGGGAGTGAAGGGGAGCACTGAGATGGAGCTGTCGACTGATATTGTGGAGGAGTTGCTATGTCAGGGCCCCCAAGACCACCCCCGGGTTCAATGATTCATTAGGAGGATTCACAGGACTCAGCCTACGGTCATGGCTAAGATTCATTATAAAAAAAGGATACAAAGCAAAACCAGCAAAGAGAAAAGGCACATGGGGCCAAGTCCAGGGGAGACCAGGCACAAGCTTGCAAGGGTCTTCTCCCTGTGGGATCACACAGGACATGCTTAATTCCTCCAGCAATCAGTTGTGGCAACATGTGTGAAATGTTGTCTTCCAGGGAAGCCCATTAGAGACTCAGTGCATAAGATTTTTACTGGGAGCTGCTTACAATAGGCACCCTCTGCCTAGCGTGAAGCCAAATTCTAGGCTCCCAGAAGGAAAGCAGGCGTTCAGCATAATCCATAGTGTTTATACAAACAGTTTAGGTAGTGAGCCATCCTTATTTCTAGGAGTGGTGGAGACCCTCCCAAAGCCCAAGTGCCAGCTAAGGGCCAACCTTGTAAGCAGGCCTTTTGAAGATAGCCATCTCAGGACTGCTATGTTAGCTCTTTTTTTGCACAACTGGGCTATCATCTCTCTTCTGGATTTTGCTAGATATAATGTAACTAGTAAGGGAGTGTATCCTACACTCATGGGAAGACAGCCCTAAGACTTGAATTGTTTCCTCAGTTCACTGTGGATCCCTGTAGGGCCAGGCTCCCATTGGAGAAAATGAACCATTGCTCACTTCCCTCTTTAGAAAAGTCTCTCTCGGCGACTCTTTTCTACTCCCTAACATATCAGAAGACACAAAAGACATACATATATATTCAGTTAAATTTACTTCAGATTTGAGGGTGTTTTCAGATTTTGTCAATTCTCTGGTGCTCTACTGGGGTTAAGAGTTGGATATTCTATATTTTTTCCTCACTCTGGGCTTGTCTTTTTTTTTTTTTTTTTTTTTTTTTTGCGGTATGCGGGCCTCTCACTGTTGTGGACTCTCCCGCTGCGGAGCACAGGCTCCGGATGCGCAGGCCCAGCGGCCACGGCTCACGGGCCCAGCCGCTCTGCGGCATGTGGGATCCTCCCGGACCGGGGCACGAACCTACGTCCCCTGCATCGGCAGGCAGACTCTCAACCACTGTGCCACCAGGGAAGCCCCTGGGCTTGTCTTTTTAGATGTGACACCAGAAGTGACAGTTTAGCATGACTCAGATCACTTATTCTTTGGAAGTTTAAAAACGGATGTATGCTAACACATATATATGGAATCTAAAAAAAAAAAAAATGGTCATGAAGAACCTAGGGGTAAGACGGGAATAAAGAAGCAGACCTACTAGAGAACGGACTTGAGGATATGGGGAGGGGGAAGGGTAAGCTGGGACAAAGTGAGAGAGTGGCATGGACATATATACACTACCAAACGTAAAATAGATAGCTAGTGGGAAGCAGCCGCATAGCACAGGGAGATCAGCTCGGTGCTTTGTGACCACCTAGAGGGGTGGGATATGGAGGGTGGGAGGGAGGGAGACGCAAGAGGGAGGGGATATGGGGATATATGTATATGTATAACTGATTCACTTTGTTATAAAGCAGAAACTAACACACCATTGTAAAGCAATTATACTCCAATAAAGATGTAAAAAAAAGTATTACCATTAAAAAAAAAAAAGGATGAAACTTAGCAACAGTAGTGGGACATTTTCACTCCAGTTTCAAGGCTTTCTGTTTCTTCCATAATGACAGCTGTTCATGCCTAATGCTCTGAGTCCACTATTGAAAGGTGCATGATACCTTCACAGTCATTTTCACTTTAATACAGTACTTAGTAAAACAGCTTCAGGAACCATGTGTATGAAAGGCACCATACAAAACCAAATAATGTAACATTGTTCAACTCTAATTAGGTCCCCTATAGATGTAACTCACTTATGGTACTGATCGCTGAAGTGTTTTCTGCCAGTATAAAACCAGTAGAAAGGAAAATCAGCATAAACCCCTGTTAGTTTCCTAGGGCTGCCATACATATTACCACAAACTTGGTAGCTTAAAAACAACACAGATCTATTCTCTCAAAGTTCTGGAGGCTAGAAGCCCCAAATCCATGTGTCAGCAAGGCCATGGTCTCCCTGAAGGCTCTAGGAAAGAATCCTTCCTTGCTCCTTCCTAGCTTCTGGTGGCTCTCAGCAATCTTTGGCATTCCTTGGTCTGTAGGTGCATCACTCCAATCTCTGCCTCCACCTTTACCTTCTCTGTATATCTCTGTGTATCCTCTCCTCTTCTAAGAAGAACAACAGTCATTGGATTAGGGGCCCACCCTACTCCACTATGACCTTTTTTTTTTTTTTTTTTTTTTTTTTTTTTTTTTTTTTTTTTTTGCATTACACGGGCTTCTCACTGCTGTGGCCTCTCCCGTTGCGGAGCACAGGCTGTGGACGCGCAGGCCCAGCAGCCATGGCTCACGGGCCCAGCCGCTCCGCGGCATGTGGGATCTTCCCAGACCGGGGCACGAACCCGTGTCCCCTGCACTGGCAGGCGGACTCTCAACCACTGCGCCACCAGGGAAGCCCCTCCACTATGACCTTATCTTAACTGATTACATCTTCAAAGACCCTACTTCCAAACAAGGCCTCATTCTGAGTTTCCTGGTAGATAAGAATTTGGGGGACACCATTCAACCCACTACACAAGCACACATCCACATGCCCCTGCAGCAACATGGAAGGGTTTCAAATCATTGTCATTCTGATAGCTCAAACAATGGAAGTTATAAAGGGATTTTTGGATGAGACACATTTCTTAAGAGTAGCAGTGGGAAAAAAAAAAGACTAGGAGTGAACTATTGTTACATTGAAAGGAATGTTTTGAAAAGCTGGAATACTGTTCTTAAGATATTTATACCAATGATATTAAGACCAAAAAAGGTAATCTTACTTAGGTTTCTTGGTAAAATGTTGTAAAATATTGGCACCTAATGGGAAATACGTACCTGATAAGGTACTAATAAATTTGTATCTAATAGGAAATACGATATCTCCAAGAATCTTTACAGAGGCCACCAAGAAACTAGCAGCATGGCAGTTGTAGGTCCTTGGGTAAATGGTAACAAAAGCCAGTTGTTCACAACATGAAATATAATATAGTCATAGTTCAGAGGCAGTTTGCCACAGCGTAAAGAGTGGGGGCTTTGAAGCAGGGTTGGGCTTCAGTTCAAGTCACAGCTCATACCACATTGGCCCTGTGGTTTGGACCAGTTGCTTCTGAAACTTAGGTTTCTCAGTTGTAAAATGGAGATACAAATACGTATCTCAATGAGTTTGTATGAAGATAAATCAGATAGTGCTTTTAAAGGCCAGGCCCACAGAAGAAATTCAAGTAATGTTGGTTGAATCAAGTTATGGCCTAACTCAATCTCAGGACGAGCTCTGATTCAATTCTGGCCATCTTTGTGATCTCCTAGTCAGCTTATGCTGACCCAACACTGAGATTCCTATGGCACACTTTGAGGAGGTCATTCTGAATGCCATTATGCCCTACCCATTTATCTCTGAGGTCGTCAAAACTAGGAACTAACATATAGGTCAAAAGGCTTCTGCCTTCCTAAATAAATTGCATATGGCAATTTCATTCAACATTCCTGGGCTTCTTCCAACCTTAGCCCATTTGAGAGGAGCCCATCTAGGTGTGCTGAAGGTATTATCTTGTTTCCTCATCATTCTTATATTGATATAACTAAAATTATAACCTGTGTAGAGATATCAGAGCACTGGAATATTCTCCCTCCCAGAGGGAGACTCAGTCAGCAAGTTTATTCCTTGGCCAATTTACATTGGGGATAAAGTCTATGTCTTCTCTAGGGCCTTGGCCTGCTTCCATAAAAAGTAAAAATAGGAAATGCCCATTTTTAAATGATTACAGGGTTCTCAATGGTGTCGTTGTGCACAACCAGAAATTCCTCCCACTGTTTGCCAATTAGCTATTCAACTGGTTGGAGATGTCATTGATAACCAACTGGAATTTAGGGGGCACACAGAGATTCAAGGCAGGATGGGGACAAAAGGAAGAATGAATGGGAGGACCCTATGAGAATACAACTTCTGTTTGCTTTTGGCTTTTGCAACACATCTACCATGTTCCAATATTTTAGGAACTACTTAACTCAGATCTAAGATTATCAGGATTGTTTTGTGATTGCCCATCTCATCAATATCCATGTTTGCTCTTAAGATCTGGCCCAGCACACTATTGGGGTTTGGGGTTTTGGGTTTTGTTTGTTTCTTTGTTTTTAGTATCTGTTTACCCAACTACAGACTCTGTGTCAGACCTTCCTGGAGCCATGGGAGACTTTGTTTATGGTATTTATTGTTATGTTTTGCTTTGTTTTCTTTTGGCTTTCTGGGTGTTTTAGTTAATTCCTAAACAAGTTATGATTTCATACCAGAGGGAAAAAATATTAAAGAATAATAGAAACTTGAGGTTTGAAAGATCTTTTTGAGCTATTTACATCAACCATCCTTTTCATGCCTCTTCCACACCATTCCTTCAAAATCATTCTTGAGCCTGCATGAAAATATCCAGTATCAGGGCGCTCTTTATATACAGAGCTATCTTGTTCCATTTTTTTAAACATCTTTATTACAGTATAATTGCTTTACAATGGTATGTTACTTTCTGCTGTATAACAAAGTGAATGAGCTATACATAAACATATATCCCCATATCTCCTTCCTCTTGCATCTCCCTCCCACCCTCCCTATCCCACCCCTCTAGGTGGACACAAAGCACTGAGCTGATCTCCCTGTGCTATGTGGCTGCTTCCCATTAGCTATCTATTTTACGTCTGGTAGTGTATATATGTCCACACCACTCTCTCACTTCGTCCCAGCTTCCCCTTCCCCGTGTCCTCAAGTCCGTTCTCTAAAACGTCTGTGTTTTTATTCCTGTCCTGCCCCTAGGTTCTTCAGAACCATTTTTTTTTTTAGATTCCATATATATGTGTTAGCATATGGTATTTGTTTTTCTCTTTCTGACTTACTTCACTCTGTATGACAGTCTCTAGGTCCCACCTCACTACAAATAACTCAATTTCATTTCTTTTTATGCCTGAGTAATATTCCATTGTATGTTCATTGCAGTTCTTGTTCCATTTTTATACAGTCTGACTTTTCTGACCAGAGTTCATTGAAACCGACCGAAAGTTCTTTTTTTTTTTTTTTTTTTTTTGCGGTATGCGGGCCTCTCACTGTTGTGGCCTCCCCTGTTGTGGAGCACAGGCTCCGGACGCGCAGGCTCAGCAGCCATGGCTCACGGGCCCAGCCGCTCCGCGGCATGTGGGATCTTCCCAGACTGGGGCACAAACCCGTGTCCCCTGCATCGGCAGGCGGACTCTCAACCACTGCGCCACCAGGGAAGCCCTGAAAGTTCTCTTTTAAATTGAGTTAAAATTGATCTTGCTATGACTCTTCTCAATGTCCCTCTGTTTTGTAGTATCTTCATAAACTCATGCATTTTAATATATTTGAAGGTTTCAATTCATTGCAGTTATTACTCTTATTGGTGCTCAAATTGTCCCATATTTGGCCAATGTGATCTGTCTTCAAGTTGGCTACTGGGTCATTTTGACATAACTCTATTAGTCTTTAATAACTCCATTGCTTTTTTGACATGGCAAGATGTTCCAGGCTCATCTTGCACATTTCTTCATTAATGCCAAGAATTAGCCATTAATCTAAGAAGCCCTATTTCATTTTCAATTACTTTCCAAATCATGTTTGGGAGAAATTTCCTTTTTTGAATGATATGGTTTTTTTCTGGTTATTACAGTCATATTCCTTTTGGTAGAAAATACTAAAAGAGATTTAAAAAATAGCTAGAACCACCAATACTGCCATCATCCAGAAATAATCAATGTTAACATTTTATCTCTTGAACTATCTTTCCAGTTAAAGTCCTACATCATGCTTCTCCTTTTTCTAAACAGTAGGAAAAGAGATGATGGGGGAAAAATAGATGACATTTTAAACACTTAGGCAAAATCAAGTTGAATAAATATTTTAACTTGTTAACTATTTTTTTAAAATCCTCATATTGGTAATTAAACAGCCAGAGCAAATTGATATGTGTGAGAAACTTTAAATTTGGGTACTTTGGATTTTGCAAAAGCTGTTTTGCTACCATTGTTGACAGATGCCTAAGATTGTCTGCAAAGCTGCAGGAATCCACCGGAAGGCAAACAGAACTCTATATATTCAATGGAAATGAAAAGAGACCAAAATGAAAAGTCATTACAGAGCCAGAGAGTATTTTTAACTTGTCAACCTTTCATTTGTAACACATATAACACAGCTCTTACAATGTTTAAAGCTGGGATGTCAAATTGCTGGAGAGCTATAGAAAGCCCAGATTACTGTTAATGGGCCTGTAAGTCTAGCCCGAGTTACAGGTCTGTCATTGTTTCTAGTGAAAAGTCGTTGTTTTTTAAGATCTTTAGTAGACTGGAAGAAGAAAAATAAGAATGGTGATTTCTCTATGACTTATAAACATAAAGCAGAAAGCAACATTATTGACAAAATAATATTGTCTATTTAAAGGTCTTTAATATCTTTGTTTCCCCAAGTGATTCCAATGTGAAAACAGCTTAGGAGTTGTTCCTTCCCCCATATCGATTCATTTCACCTGCAGCTTCTGTGGCTGAACGACTGAAGTGACATTTTCTATCAAGCTTTGTCATACTCCCCTTTGCTCATAGATGCTTTAATGTCCAAGAGGCTTTTTGTGCTATAGAAATACTCCCTACTCGTTGTACTTTGTTTACAGTCCAATATCTTAATCTTATGAATTTAGTATTTCTATAAACATAAAAGAGCAAACATAAAAATAAAAAGAGCAAACATTCCTCAGTGGTTCTCAAAGTGTGGTCCCCAAATCAGCAGCATAAGCAGTACCCGACAGCTTGTTAGAAATGCAAATTCTTCTGGGCCCCAACCCAGACTTATGAATCAGAAACACAACTGGCTGAATCAGAAACACAACTGCCTGTGTTCTAATAAGCCCTCCTGGTGATTCTGATGCGTGTTTAAGTTTCAGAATGATTGCTTTAAACATTCATGCACTACTTATACAACCACTAAATCAAATACATATTAAATGAACAAAACAAGTCTCGTCAACCATTTAAACATTGATTGCAATTTAATCAAATGCTTTAAAACACTTAATCACAAGCCTAGCATTTCAGATTTTCTTGAATGCTCTAAATATTTTAAAAAGGAAAATATATACATAAAACACCACACTGATTAGAGAGCTGATTAATATTTTAACAATAAAACTGAGCACAATGCTATTAATATCATAGATTTAATTTTGTTTACATTCTTACCCCTACTTTTATTCTTATCCTTACATGGTCCTGGAATTTAAATGTGTGTGTGTAATTTTACCAGACTGGAAAGAAGAAAAATCATCTCAAGAGGCTAGGAATGTAGGTTTAGTGGATTGCTGACCACTTAATTTTGGTTGGGTTTGTGAACTGCTTGCTAAGTTCAAGATGAATTAAATTCAAGCTGCCATCCACTAGCTTGAATATATTTTTATAACCTAGTTTTCACTTTTAATCACGGGATCTGATATTGGTTTCCTATTGCTGCTTTAACAAATTACCATAAATTTAGTGACTTAAAAACAACATAAATTTATTATCTTACACTTCTGCAAGTCAGAGGTCTAAAATGAGCCCATAGAGCTGTGCCCCTTCTGGAGGCTCCAGGGAAGAATCCAACTCCTTGGCCTTTCCAGCCTCCAGAGGCTGCCTACATCCTTTGGCACATGGTTCCCTTCCTCCATCTTCAAAGCCAGCAACTTAGTCAGCATCTTCTCTCACTTCTGACCTGCCTCGCTCGCTCTTTTTTTTTTTTTTTTTGGCCGCACCGCACGGCTTGTAAGATCTTAGTTCCCTGACCAAGGATTGAACCCGTGCCCCCTTCAGTGGATGCACGGAGCCCTAACCACTAGAGCACCAGGGAATCCCCCCTCCTGCGGCTCTCTTATAAGGATCCTCTCTCTTAGATTGCACGCAGCTCAGGATAACCTCCCCATCCCAAGATCCTTAATTTAATCACATCTGCAAAATTTCCTTTGCCACGTAAGGTAACATATACACAGGTTTTGGATATTAGGACATGAACATCCTTGGGGAAGGGACATTATTCTGTCTACCATAGGATCCTTGTTTCTGTTTTTCATATGGATTTTGATTTATTAAAGAAGTTAAAAGATGGGGTATCCTTCAATTTTTATTTGTTTTCAATCTCTGGCAGTACATGACCCATTGTAATATTTTTATGATATATTAACCTGGCCTGGTTTCCATATTTTGAAATATATGCCTTTCTGATTGGCATTGTTTTATAATTAGTTGGGTCACCAAGAGGTTTCACTACTAGAGCGACAGGAATGTGAGTCTGAAAATTTAGATTTCTTCTTCAGGACAGTTAACTTATTGTTTTAGAATAAATGGCTGTATCATCTTTCTAATTGGAAATTGTGTGTGGCAACGGGTGCTAGCTAGCTGCAGGATTCCTCTTCTACTTCACTTTACATAAGACCACAAATGCTGATGGGGCCTGTCCATTCATGTTATAGTTTCTACTATTTCTAGGACTATTTGGTATCTAAGTTGTGTTAATTATTTGTGGCTTACACACATTAAAAATGGCACATTATCTATACTTTATGAACAGAAATACACTTAACAAAATCCCACGAAATATCTATCTGTATCTATACAGTTATATATAAGCACTTTCCTACTTAAGTAAATAAATTTAAATGTACATGGTAATATTCATCTTTCTTTGATATTACAATTATATTTTTGTACATTTTCTTTATATTAACTCTTTTCTTATGAGCATCATGGCCTTTTATAAGCACGTTTTACTTAATGATTTTTACTATAAATGATCACAACTTGACAAATGGTTAAGCTAGTTCTTTTTCCTTTTAGCACTGCCCTACTATTTTTAAAATCATTTTTGCTTCCTAGCAACAACAGGGTGTTACAGACCTATACTGATTTTATCCTGCCCAAGGACATGGAATTAACTATCCTCTAATAGTTTCTGGTTCCTTTTTTAGGTATAGAAGAATATTAAGACCAAAATTTGGGCACTAGGGATGCTTACAAGTGTTGAGGGGAGAGAAGATTATAGCTACTGCTGCTGCCACAGGACTGCTCTTGGTAGTGACTGAGCTGAAAGGAAAATACAGTTGACCCTTGAACAACACAAGGGTTAATCCACATATAACTTACAGTCCACCCTCCGTATCTGCAGTTCCTCAGCATCCATGGATTCAACCAACCATGGATCATGTAGTACTAGTAGTATTTACTATTGAAATATATCCACGTTTAGGTGGACCTGTGCAGTTCAAATCCACATTGTTCACGGGTCAACTGTGCTTCTTTTATAAGTGTATGAAATCTTGTTCTTTCCAGTACAACATATCGTGTCGTTATCCCTCACTTTTCCTATAGTATGAGATTTCAGCAACTACTAAGACCTTCCTCCTCTACACTGATCTATTGTTCCACACAGCAGCAGAGTATCCCACTCTCCTCCCACCTCCTCACTCTATTTTCTAGGATAATAGTTCTCAGCCTTGTCTTCAGATTGGGTTAACCTGGGGAGCTTTAAAAATATTGACGTGATCACTAATTATTAGAGAAATGCAAATCAAAACTACAAAGAGATATCACCTCACACCAGTCAGAATGGTCATCATCAAAAAATCCACAAACAATAAATGCTGGAGAGGATGTGGAGAGAAGGGAACCCTCTGACACTGTTGGTGGGAATGTAAATTGGTACAGCCACTGTGGAGAACAGTATGGAGGTTCCTTAAAAACTAAAAAGAGCTACCATATGATCCTGCAACCCCACTCCTGGGCATATATCCAGAGAAAAACATGGTCTGAAAGGATATATGCACCCCAATGTTCATTGCAGCACCGTTTGCAATAGCTAGGACATGTAAGCAACCTAAGTGTCCATCAATAGATGAATGGATAAAGAAGATGTGTTACATATATACAATGGAATATTACTAAGCCATTAAAAAGAATGAACTAATGTCATTTGCAGCAACATGGATGGACCTAGAGATTATCATACTGAGTGAAGTAAGTCAGATAGAGAAAGAGAAATATCGTATGCTATCAATTATATGCAGAATCTTAAAAAAATGTTACAAATGAACTTATTTACAAAACAGAAACAGACTCACGGGCTTAGAGAACGAAGTTACGGTTACCAGCGGGGAAGGGTGGTGGGGAGGGATAGTTAGGGAGTCTGGGATTGACATGTACACACTGCTATATTTAAAATGGATAACCAACAAGGACCTACTGGGTATAGCACAGGGAACTCTGCTCAATATTATGTAACAACCTAAATGGGAAAAGAATTTGAAAAAGAATAGATACATGTATATGTAAAAAAAAAGTATGTATACTTAACTTTTAAAATTATTGTGATGATTAAATCTTATAAAGTATGTAAAGCAATTATAAAAAAGTATTGATGTGACTCCCCCACCATAGCTTCTAATTTAAATTTCCAAAGGGCAGAATATGGCAACAGGGTTTTTACAGCTTCATAGGTGATACTAATGTGCAGCCAAGGTCAAGAACCTCTGTTCTAGGAGGTGTTGGGCAACCTCAGTAAAGCAGACCAGTCACTGTTCCATGAGATTATACCATAGAGGTTCCAGGGTTACCAACTCCACATTATAAACAGGGCAAGTAAATGCATGCTTGCCTTTTGGCTGCTTTGTTCCAGAGCTCTTGGGATTGTTCAAGGGAGGGAATGACGACAACTGCCCTTTTTCAATATTCTTGAAAAACTCAAGTGTATCGGGCATTGACTTCTCCAGTTGCTCTCCTAGTGTCTCCCTCTTTCAGCCTCATCCTTTTATTCTTTCCTAACCTTGCTCTAATTTATTCTTTCCTAACCTTGGTTTTCTCATCTATGAGGTTAAGATAACGTTTATCTGTGACACACATAGCAAAACTTAACAACACATCATAAAGTTCATAAAAACCATAAGAGGTTGGCAGCCCATGGTCCTAGCTCCCTAAAATTATTTGAGAGGCTACAACTGAAGTCAGATCTGTTTTTCTGACTGGGAGATTCCAGAAAGTCAACTGTAATGGTTAATCCAGATTTTTTTTTTATTCTGTCTCTACACACTGTAGGAAGTGATGCATATTTAAAGAAATCCTTTGGGGTCAAACACCCCTCTACCTCTCTCTCTCTCTCATAGGATTTTAGGTATCATAAAATTAACCAATTCTTCTGAAATAGGAAATTGATTATAATTATAGCTCTTATTGGGATATCTACTGTCATCTAAATAACTTTCTCAAGGTGGAGTTAAAAGCCTGCATTCTGTAGTATGAAACATCAGTATATCTGTATCGTGATTTTGAAAAAAGGGGAGAAGATCTAAAATTCTTTTAACATAATAGCTTATGTCTAAGGACAGTGGTTCTCAAATTTTGGAAGGTTATCTGATTTATTTGGGAAACTTGGTATAAGTACAAAGACCCAGTCTACCCTATTTCAGGAGCTTGGACCTCTGTTGTTTATTAGTTATTCACTTAGTTCTGATATACACCCAAGTTTGGGACCCATTGCCTTAGGACATCAGATAGGTCAGGCTAGCTGGTTACTGTAAAGATGTGGGCCTTAATGGAAGGGAGGAAATTATTCATTTTTCAGGATTTGAGATGCCTTTTTCTTTCAACTGAACTAGAAAGCACTCGTTGCCAATGAGACTGTGGACAAAGTCCTTTGTCTTTGTGGGCTGCCATCTCTTGATCTCTCGATTTTTGCAGGGGGAGTGGAGGGGGGCTGGTTAGGTTTTGAAGAAAAGAATGGATGATACTTTCAAAAATATGGTGGCGTCAATTTTCACTTTATTAGGAGTCTCAAACTTTAATATGCAAATAAATCACCTGGAAACCTTGTCAAAATACAGATTCTGATTCAGTAAATCTGGGTGGGGCCTGTGATTCTGCAGTTCTAATAAGCTCCCAGGTGATGCTGATGCTGTTGATTTGAGGAGTGAGGTTCTAGCTTTGGTTCTCAACCTTGGCTGCACCACTGGAATTTCCTGGAAAGTTTTTTAAAATGTTGATCTCTAGGTTGCACCCCTAGAGATTCTATTTTCCTGATGAAATTGATAGAGATTATGGCCTGGGCCTCAAGAGTTTTAAAAATTCTCCAGGTGACTTTCATATGCAGCAAAAATTGAAAACCCCGGTCTCAGTCAACCATCAAACGTCACCTGTTTTACAGGAGAAACTAAAGTGGCTCTTCTATTCACCTCTTTCAAACTACAATGTACGATGTGCTTAGACAGTTCAGAGCACTGGTTTCCAAATCTTGACCCCTCCACTGATGCCCTGCCATGGGAAGTTTTCATCAGAAGTTGTAAAATAAGAAAAATAAAGACAATATAGTGAATTTCAAAAAGCTAAATTAATTCAAGGATCATTTTTGAGATTAGGTCATTCACACCTTTTTTGTTGTTAAAATGTCCTCTCTTACTAAATGAAGATATTAACATATTATATGTGTTTATTTTCTTGTTTCTCATGCCCTTGATCTTCTAAACAAAAAGTTGGGAATCATATGTTGATCTCCATATGTTTTTAGAAATTTTGCTGATCCATGAAATCTGAAAATCTGGGAACTATGGGTATGAGAAATCTGTGAAAATTTGAAAAAAAACCTGAGTCTAGAAAATATTGTTACAGGAATATGGTTTTCAATCTTTGATTCTCTAATCCCTGGGAGCAAGGAATTTTTTTAGTGGTCGTTGAATTTTATAAGCAGCAACAGTTTTCTACAGACTGAGTAAATAATATGTCTCAGACATATAAGAAGGACTAATTTTCCAAATATATGATGATTAAAATACAAATCTATGAAATCCTTACTAAATACTAGCTCTAGTTTTTATACATTTTCTTTTGACATGGTAATATCATCTATTACTTTTTGATCTTTTACTATGAACAAGGCATCATACTATGCATCTTATATAGGTTATCTCATGAATCCTCACAATAACGCAATGGGATAGATATTATTATGGTTTTACAGATGAAGAAACTAAGTCATAGAGAAATTAAGTAACATGTCCAAGGTCACACAGCTAGTACGTTACAGAACCAAAATTACAAAGGCTAACTGGATACCTTATAATAATGACTCTATATATTTAATATAACTACTATTATGGGAGGCTTTCCAATTTTTTTTTTGCCATTAAAAAGAGTTCCTTAAAACTAAAATGGTTAGAAGCCTCTTCTGTGGGGTTTCCCTTTAAATAAGAAGAAACCAAGATTTTAAACAAAAGGCCATCCTGTTATTTTTGTAAGGCTGAAGCTTTAGCTGAGGGACCACCATCACTCTGACATATAGAGAGAGCTTAAAATCTGGATCCCAGTTTCTCATTCCAGGTTTTTATCATCTGCAAATTTGAGGCAATGTGTTGTAATGGTAAGAACGTGGTCTTTTGAGTTAAACTGACTTTGGTTTGAATATGAGCTCCTCCAACTTACTTTGCTGTGTGATCTGGGGCAAGTTACTAAACTTCTTTGTGTCTCAGGTCCTTCAGCTATAAAATGAGAATAGTTATATCCATCTTTGCTGCCCATCAGAGATGTTCCGTGTCAGGCAGAATGGCCCAGCTCTGGGGCCCTCCTGTGCTCCGTCCTTGGTGGGAACAGCCTGGGGAGGGTGTGGCCTCAGTAGGAATGCTGCAGCAGACTCCAAAGGTGCAGCAGCTGGGGGCTGTCAGCTAATAGCACTCCTCCCAGAAGGTTCTCTCTTGCAAAACAACCTTTGTGTGCACCTCTTTGGCTGCCACACTGCTACCTTCAATTTTATAGTGAAAGTGTATATTTGTGGGGTGATGTCCCCCTCACAAAATGCCGCAATCCAGTTCATTAATTTTTCTCTGTATATCTTGTTTTTGGTCTTGTCTCTTTTAACTTTACCAACTGCCACATATCAATTATAATTCATTATCACAACTGCTAGGCTCACATTTGGTTTCTTATTTCCATAAAAAATAGTAAAATCAGCGGTCATTGGCTAAGACATCAGTGGAACAACATCTGGCTTCTGGAATGATTGCATGTTTATTATTAGCTTTTAAATCCATCATGTTGATAGGTAGTTGTAACAGTAAAAATTCTAATGTATTAGCATTTCTTATTACTGTCTAAGACCCTATATTTAGAAGGAATTATTAAGCATAATCAACTCAGATGATTTTTTCTTGGTTTGTCACAGTGTGTTGTCTAGCATGACAGATGCAGTGTTGGCGCGAGTGTATAAACAATCAGATCTGGACATCCTGGCTAAAGAAGCATCCATCCCAATCATCAATGGGCTGTCAGATTTGTACCATCCTATCCAGATCCTGGCTGATTACCTCACTCTCCAGGTTGGCTTACTTCTTTGCCTCACACAAGAGCAAAATCAATAATTCCTAACTAGCTCTAAACGGAAGCATTTAAATTGTGGTACTGGTGTTTTGTTTTCAAATAATATCTTGGCAAAGAATTATAGCATATGTGTACAAATAGATATCCAAGGAAGACAGGACATTGCTAAAAACAGATTATAGATACTTCTGTTCTCAAACCTTTGCTTTTTTTGGTGCCATATTTAACACAGTGGATGAACAGGTAATGCTGGAGCACAGAAAATAGAAAAATCGTTATGTAATCCATATATATCAGGCTCTGTGACTTGGCAGCGAAGACTGGTGGAGTGTGCTTTGAACATTCAAAATGGTCAATTACTAAATGACTTTCCGAGAAGGAGGCCATTTTCTATCATTTTAATAAATTGCTTAAGACTGGAGTTAAGAGCATGCAGAATTTATAGAATTGAGGCTCAAATTTAGCCATGTCCCTTCAAATTAAAAATTTGAATAACTTTGAAAGATTCATCCCATTGGGTTTGCCGCAGCCAATCTACACAGTCTTGCCACTGGGAATCCTAACAACCATGGTTTCTGCGTCTATGGACTATTCTGGGGAGACAGGGCAAACTGGATAGGTAGGTCTATCTTCCTCCTCATTTGAATAAGCTACACACATGTACATGTGAGGTTAAACTCAAAATGAAACCCTTTGGTGATGAAGGTAAGATTAATGCAGAGAGGATGACACAACGATGTTAGATACCAAGTGGCTGTTTGTAGTTGTGGCTTTACATATACACCAGATAATTTAATGCTTCCCTTTGGGGCTTTATCATTACTAGATTATACATTCATCAGGGATAGTGAAATGTTCTATTCATCAAATTGTCCCCCGCAGGACCTGGTGCAATGCCTTCATAAAGGAAATTCTCAAAGTAGGAGCTGAATGAATAAATAGCAGCTTATTAAGGGCATGGAATCTAAATCAGATGAACCTGGATTTACATCCAAGCTTAGTTACCAGTAGTTCTGTGATCTTCAAATTAGTTAGCCTTTCTGTTTTTAAAATCTTATCTTTATAAATATATAAATGTATAAAATATACGAAACCTACAGACACTTCAAGGAAAGTAAAACAAATATCCATGTGCCCATTATACAGTTTTGCCAAATCTTACTTTAGAATTTTTTGTTGTTTTTAAATAAAATGTTACAGATAAGAGTTGAAGTCCATTTCCTCCAACCCCGCAAAGAAATATTTATCCTGGTGTTTGTATTTATAATTTCCAAGCATGTTTTTATACTTTAACTGTACGTGTCAATATCTATAAACAACCAAATGTATTAATGGTTTTTAAACTTTATATAAACGGGAACTTACTCAACTACCATGCTACACTGTTCTAGGTGCATTGTATTTCCCCTTTCTTATACCAACAAGTGTAAGATTCATAAGGGCAGTGATTTTTGTCTCCTTTGTTCATTGTTATATCTCCAGGGCCAAGGACAGTGTCTGGACATTGATGGTTCTCAATTTGTTGAATGAAAGAATAAATACAACAAAGATTCAGATTTGAAATATATGAAAATGAGTCTCCATATGAGTTCATATGATGTCTTGGCTTAAGATATTAGGACAGGGCTTCCCTGGTGGCGCAGTGGTTGACAGTCCACCTGCCGATGCAGGGGACATGGGTTCGTGCCCCGGTCCGGGAGGATCCCACATGCCACGGAGCGGCTGGGCCCGTGAGCCATGGCCGTTGAGCCTGCGCGTCCGGAGCCTGTGCTCTGCAACGGTAGAGGCCACAACAGAGGCCCACATACCGCAAAAAAAAAAAAAAAAAAAAAAAAAGATACTAGGACATATGGCTATTTTTTTGTGATTGTACCTTCATGTCATTGAATTGCTCTGTATAATGCAAAAAAAAATTAGTAGCTTATTCTTTCCAAGAAACCATTTAAAATTGAGATGTAGACTGTTTCCTTTATTTTAACCCTAATGATTGCTTCACATAAGTGGATTTCCTCCCAGATGCAATCTCCTCCATCCCTTGCCTTTTAGGAACACTACGGCTCTCTGAAAGGCCTTACCCTCAGCTGGATTGGGGATGGGAATAACATCCTGCACTCCATCATGATGAGTGCAGCGAAATTCGGGATGCACCTTCAGGTGGCTACTCCAAAGGTAGGGAAACTTTCTGCCTTGAAACTAACCCCCTTTGAAATCATTCCCAGATGCAATTACCTAGTGAAAAACAACCCTCTCTTCCATTCAAGGAGAGGACAGGTGAGGCCACAAAATTTAGGTTATGTTACTAGCCCTACTATTATAGCTACCTGGCCTCTTGAGTTTCCAATTTCCCATCTCTACAAAAAGAGATAGTCTTGCCTGATGCCTTTCACCCTGTAAGTCTGTGTTAAAAGCATGTCTGAATTATCCCTTTGAGTACCCTGAAACCAGCCATTATGATGACTGGCATTCTTGTATATTGCTACCACAAAGGCTGAAGAAAGTAATGAAATCCAGACAGCGTAGAAATCCCAAAAGAATTGAGGAAGATGCTGTCATTTTTTGAGTACTACGATTTGGTAAAAAAAAAAAAAATTCACTCTAATGTGAAGGACACAGCAATGGCATGTACACCAGCTTAGTGTTTTAAAACTCAAATCCAGGGGCCCTTCAGCCTTTTAAATCTGAGTCCTGGCTGTGAAGCTACCCCCACTTACTTCCTACCCTGCTATTAATCTCTCACAGGATGTATGGGAAACGTGACTTCTTTTATAGGTCCAAAGTAACCCTTTTGATACATGAGAAACTGGTAATAATTGTTGTCTGTGAGAAGTGAAACTGGGAGATTCAAGGATAGAGGTAGGAGGGAGACTTTATTTCCACAGTATATCCTTTTATGTGGTTTGAATTTCTTAACATGTAAATGTTCTACCTACATATTAAGGCCGTAAATAAATACACCAAAATAAAAAAGTGCAGATCCCCCTAGGAGAAGCCCTATGTTAAGATACTCCCAGCCTCGAGTTTGGGATTAACAGATGCAAACTATTATATATAGGATGGATAAACAACAAGGTCCTACTGTATAGCACAGAGAACTATATTCAGTATCCTGTGATAAACTATAAGGGAAAAGAATATGAAAAAGAATGTATCAATATATATGTATAACTGAGTCACTTTGCTGTACAGCTGAAATTAACACAACATTGTAAATCAACTATACTTCAATAAAATTTTTAAAAAAAGATACTCCCAGCCTCATACAAAATAAGTAGGCCTTTTAGAGGATAAAAACTAATTCTACAAGAGACTCATACACAAATCAGTCCTGAAGGATCTCCACCGAACCTTTTACATACCCCCTCTCTACTGAATTCTTTTCACCATTACGTTTCTCATTAGTTACAATTTCCTATCAGGAGTCTTTTGAAGGGAAAGCTCCCCTAAATAGAAGCAATTTCAGAAATGAACTAAAAGATAGAACTGATCTTCTCATTAAGGGATGCTGATTCACAAAATTGTCCACCAGTGTTTCTGACCGAGCATGTGTTTGCTGTTATCTCAGTAGTCACTGCTGTGGTTCACTCTGATAAGCTAAGACATTCAGAGGTGAATATGTGAGGCCTAAAAATTCCTCCTTGCTTCTGCTTCTTGAGTTTAAGAGGGACCCAGGGCTTTCTGGGGACATGGGACTATCAGTGCTAAAACTGAGAGGGTCCCAGGCAAGCTAGGGTTATTTGGTCACCCAAGTGCCATGTCAGGCACTGTCCCACAGAAGGAGGCTTCAGCCTGATCCAACAAGTGACCTCTGGAGTGTAGGTTATACCCCAGAGTTGTCCCAACCCAAGGCAAGGAAGATGGGCTTTTATCCTTAGAACCAGTCATTGGCCAAGGGCAGCGTGGGAGGTAGGGTGGTGAATCCCCTGGCACGTTTGGCAGGAAAAGCAGTCGGTGACCAGAGGGCCATCTTCTGGAGAAGAGCTGTAACTGTTAGGTGTTAAAAGCACACTGAAATGGGGAGAGGGGGCAAAAGATGTAAAACGGGGTCCTCTGAGGGCATCTGGGTAGAGCACTGGCATTGCTGCCAAAACCAAATAAAACAAATAAGACAAAACAAAACGCTTTTCCCTAGTGTTCTTGCTGAACCAGTTTGAGTCAATGCACCTGCTGCCTTAGTTTCCCAGGACTGCCATAACAAATTCCTACAAACTGGGTGGCTTAAAACAACAGAAATGTATTATCCCACAGCTCTGGAGACCAGAAGTCCAAAGTCAAGGTGCTGGCAAGGCCACACCCCCTCCAAAGCCTCTAGGGGAGGATCCGTCCTTTGTCTCTTCCTACTTCTGGTCGCCCCAGGCATTCCTTGGCTTGTGGTGGCATCACTCCAATCTCTGCCTCCATCTTCTCCCCTTTATGTCCGTGTTTCTTGTCCAAATGTTCCTCTTCTTATGAGGATAGCAGTCATATTAAATTTAGGCCAACCCTAATCCAGTATGACTTCCTTTTAACTAATCACATCTGCAAAAACCCTACTTCTAAAAAAGGTCACATTCTGAGGTTCTGGTGGGGAAGGAATTTTTGGAGGACACTATTCTACCTAATACACTTGCCATAGAAGGAATGGCAGGCATAGGCAGCAGCATATATTGGAAGCCACCCTATTATAGTAAACTTTGGGGATGCAGAGAGCTAACCCTTACAACAGATAATCCTCTTTCATTCAGCATGAACTGGAATAAAGGGTCGGATCTGATGTGTGAATAAGGTAGTTCTTCCTCATTTTATGGGAAGAGTTAGCACACTCTCACTACAAATCTAGCTTGAAGAAGGGCTTTATATTAATGCAAACTCTTACTGCATTTGGGTTTTACAGATAAAACATACATGAACAATAGTTGTTCCCTGCTATAAGGTGTTTTTGGAAAGGTTTTATTCTGTTGGAGAAGTACATGATTTAAACATTTTATTGCATGTCAAAGATGTTTTATTAACATCAAAGGAAAAAAATCCCAATATTAGAGTAATTTCAGTATTGTTCTTATGCAGAAGCTCATTTAAATGATAAAGAGTACTAAAACCTGGTTAAATTTTGGTGGGAGTAACAGTTTAAAAAAGTCTTCTGGAAAGTCTGAAGTGTAGAAGATGTTCCATCAGTTTATAAGTAGACCCATTTTCCTTAAAGATAAAGCTAGGAGACAGTGTAAACTTAAGAAGCACTGAAAAGTTTCCAAGACCATAGTTAATCTATTTCCTCATTCTTCAACCAAGAATAACTTACATATTCAAGAAAACATAATTTTGTCCTTGATTGTAAAATTGTTCCATAAACTATTGATGGTAATGATTTTAACATTGTTCTAAGTGAATATTTAGACTGAACTGGGTCTGTTAATCACCTTCTTCGTCTGGTTTTAAGATTTATGTAAAAGCCAATGAGTGATTTAGTATTGAAAGCTGAGCTGTGAGTAAAGAATTCCTCTTTGTATTCTCAGTCATGGCTCAGCGCATGCAAGGTTGGGTGATTTTCTAATTTCCAAACCTCTCTGTTGGTTCTCTAAGTGCTTATTGATTCCTTCTCTAAGAATAATTATACTTAGGGAGTATAAAACCTGCTTTCCAAAGGGAAAGCTAAATTTTCAGGGCAGGAGGTACATGGGGTAATAGCCAAGCCTCTGCATTTATGTTTACCAGTATGAATGGTCACAACATTAGTTACTAAATTAGCAAGCCTTACTAAATTAATTACTTTCCCCAAATCTCAGTAAACAAAGCTCCAGAATTTATGGCTATTTGAGGATGATAAAGCTGCTAAAATGTCTGCAGGTATCATGTCATCTGATAGTTTCTTTCCTCAAGAATTTTTTAATGAGAGAAGGAACTATTATACATAATTATGTGCAAATAAACACAATTTCAAATGAATAAATCTGAACATGCCTGTTGTGGGTCGAGTTTCCTGGGAAGCAGATTCTGAGAGTTTGGCATGCAGGATGTGCAGGATGTTTATGACAGCGTGCCCTTGAGAAGGGAGGGGAAGGAAGCAGCGGTGGGCAGAGGGAGAAACCGAACTACGATGCAGGCCCAAGAGCAGCCTCAGCTGACCTAATGGAGAATTCTAGATCTGACATGGCCATTTAGGGCTGTCCCAAGTTGGGAGGATGGAGTCAGGTTTTTATGTCCTCCTGTCAATCAGTCACTGGATGCAGGTGGCCTTGGAAGGGTACGTGACCCTGGGTGAGTCGGCTTCTGTGCAGCTGAGGCAGTGCCCGAAGAGGGCTGACAGCTGAAAGCCATCTTCCGGTGCACACGCAGCAGCTGGGACAGTAAGTCTTTTATTCATGAAGGGGGATCTGGGTGACACATCACAGCACCCATCTCAATGTCCTACTGAGAATTTATAAAACCGAGTCAAAAATAAATTCTAAGAATTCAGAAAAACAAGAAGGATGGAGGATGATGAGAATAATTATGGTGTTTGGACTGACAAGCCTTCCACGTGGAGGGTCCAGAGGTGAGGCTGGCCTAGAGTTTTGATAAAGGAGGAGCTGACATGTTCCAATGAAGATGCCCAGAAGGGGACAAAGGGGGAGATGTGCAAGGGTGAAAGGCTGTGATGGCAGAAAAGGGCAAGACGTGTACAAGGATGACAATGAGATTGGCTTTCCTGCAGCAAGATGTTGAGCAAAATTAAAAGAGACAGAAGCAGATATTGGCGGGGAGCCTTGATACTCTTAATCGTCTTCGACTTAAGAAACAAGTAGTAAACATTGAAGGCTTCGGAGAAAACAATTCTTTCTGCTGCATATAGAGCAGATTGGAGGGTGAGGATGGAGGCAGAGGGGTTACCTGTGAGGTGTGGAATAGCTTGGGGGACTTTAGCTGTTTCCACAGTGTCACCCCCCACCTAGGGTTCAGATCAGACTGAGCAAGCGAGGTACCCAGGGTGCAAAATTTGTGTTTGCACGCCTGACAGTGAGCGCTTGCCTCACCCAAGTCCCGACCCTACCCTCACCAAACCAACCCAAACGAATATATTTCAACAAAAACAGTATACTTGCTGTGTAAAGGCCATTTCAAAGCAAGCTCCCTGCACACAGAACCCTGGCCGGTGAGCACACAAGAGTAAGATGTGTGCATGTGGGCTCTGAGTGTTTAGCTCACGGGGTGAGGGAAGGTTTCTCTGAGGAGGAAACATTTGAGCTGAGACCCGAAAGCATTATCCACGTGGCGTGGGTGGGAAAAAGCATTTCAGACAAACAAACAAACAAAAAAGGCATTAAAAAAAACAGCTTGTGGAGAGACTCTGCAACAAAAATGCATTAAGTTGTAGAATTATGTATATAATCCTCTTAAAGTATTAGAGGACAAGAAGAGGTGCTACCAAGAGCCGGAAAGCACCACACCCCATTTGTCTTTATGACGAAAGAGGTCAAAGATAATAAAAGACAAATGGGTTAACTGATTACCTTTTTAAATTCCCCAAAGCACCATTAAGGTTTGAAATTCTAGATGTCAACATCATATTCTACTGAACATGGTTGAGCTACAACTTAGAGCAAAAACAGGAAGGAGATAAGGGATATTGTTGAAAGGAAAATAATGCATGTATAAGAAGGCATTTATAAGAAAACTACCTAAATAACAGTTCATTCTTCCCCCTGCAGGGTTATGAGCCTGATCCCAGCATAACCAAGTTGGCAGAGCAGTATGCCAAGGAGGTATGCTCCTTATATGTAAAGGTGTAACTGTCTTTCCCTGTCCCGTGAAGTTCTTTAACCGGCTTGCTCGTATATGCCAGAACAGTACCAAGCTGTCACTGATGAACGATCCATTGGAAGCGGCTCGTGGAGGCAATGTATTAATTACAGACACTTGGATAAGTATGGGGCAAGAAGAGGAAAAGAAAAAGCGGCTCCAGGCTTTCCAGGGTTACCAGGTTACAATGAAGGTACAAACTGATGCCTCTCTGAAGGTTCATTAATTCCATTCATAAAGGCCAGAATCATCTAATCACTCATTCACTTTGGGGAGAACAGACTGTCCCTTCGTTCCCTAAAAAGGACTCGCTGACTGTATCCCCCAGTGATTTCTCTCCTCCTGAAGACTAGCTCTGTCCTTTGGAAAGACACTTTTGTCTGGGATGAAGGAATTGAAACCCAGGCAGAAGAGAGAAGCAAGCTTTTCCCTCTCACAATAGTGGAGGCATCAGAATTCTTTGCCCTTTGTGTCTCTTTGCAGACCTTTTCTGTGTATTTACATAGTCCTACACACACACACACACACACACACACACACACACACACACCTCCACCCCTAATGATTTATCATAAATGGTAGATTAGACATATTATTGTGACTTATTTTTTCCACCTAACAAATCTTAGATTTTCTTGTCCATTCATTCAGATATTTTTCGTTCTTTTTAATGGCTGCATAGAATTCCAAAGTATGAGTGGAACATATTTTACCTAAAATGTTTCCTGTTGAAAAATTAGGCTATTTCCAATTATCCCAATTACAAACAATGCTGCAATGAAGATCATTTTATATATATTTCTTTGTGCAGGTATTACTAGAGAATAGAATTCTCCTTCTAGGGAGAAGACTTTCTGGGTGAAGTGGTATATACTTTTGAAAATATGAGAAATGTTGCTAAACTGCCCATCCAAAAAGGAATGACAATTTATACTCCCTCCACCCTCTCTCCGTTCTTAGTTGCAATTTACATTTTTAATTTTTAAAAATCTGTATCTCATGCTTTTTAAAATTTGTATTTCTCTGATTACTAATGAAGTTAAACATCTTTTCATGTTTATTGGCCATTTCCATATCTTTTTCTATAAACTATAATATTCTTCATATTATGTCATATTATCCTTTGCCTATTTTCTATTATTTTTTTAACAAAAACAAAAAAAATTTAGTACAAAGGCAATAATTTTGAGGTAATAATTTATGAGGGAATGTAGTTTTGAATCTGTAAGTGAACGATGAAAATGGATGGCAAAATGTAATTTTCAGGAATTAACTGTTAGAGAAAATTAAAATTACTAGGACATTTGCATGAAGAATGAACCACCTAGTGCATAGTGCCCATAATCCTGTTTAATGCACTCCTATCTCAGAGCTCTTTTTCAAAATTGTTTTAACTAGTAATGAAGTATGCTTCAAGTGCCAAAGACCATAATTTGGAGATAAGCTAAAAATATAACACTATCACGTAAAGGCAACCTTTAAAATACATTGGGGTATAACTGGTGACTTTTGCTATCAGCCACATATTACCCTAGTAGAGTTCTTTACTGAAGTGTCCATTAACTCACTAGACAGAGTACCAGAAAACTGAGTTAGTGGTTTAATTTGGAGTGGTGATCTCCCAAATAAAAAAAAAATGACTAGAAAGTTCCATAAGTTGAAAGTACCATATACATTTCCGATGGGAGCCTTGAGCTTAAACCCTTACTCTGCCCCTTTATCTCTCCCTTTGCATTGACTTTTGACCCCGGGTCAGAGTCAGAGACTGACTGTGAAGAAGACAAATGTGATAGCCACATATAAGAGTCAAAACACAGTCTTAACCCCGTCTCTTCTTTAGATGGCTAAAGTTGCTGCTTCTGACTGGACATTTTTACACTGCTTGCCCAGAAAGCCAGAAGAAGTGGACGATGAAGTGTTTTATTCTCCACGATCACTTGTATTCCCAGAGGCCGAAAACAGAAAGTGGACAATCATGGTAAGCAAGAAATGGGGACTGGAGGATAGGGAATTCTCTGTGTGGCCCCCTACTTGGTCATTCATGCCTTTTGGTAAATAATAAGCAGCTGGGATTACCCACATACATTACTTGCTCAGATGGCATCTACTTTTTTTTCAGAAAGTTCATAATAGATTATTATTGCTTAAAGCATTTATAGTGTATTTTCAATGGAGTAAAACTGACCCCCATCGAAATATATCTATTTTAGTCAAAATTCTTACTGTTCTTGATCAGTGTGAGCACCAGCCACCATTGCCTGCCAACCATGATAAGTTGTATAATTCTTATACAATAATTTAAAAATCCCCTTGTTAATGTTTATAGAAGCCCCAAATTCAGTGCCTGGCACAAAGTGGGCATTCAAAGAAATCTTATTTCCTTTCTCCTCTCTTTCTTCCTTTCATTCCTTGCCTAGATAATTGTTTGGTTCTCTATTGGCTTTAGCCCCACAGACACGTTTGTTTTTAGGTATAGAACATTTCCAAAATTGCAGCAAGACTAATCTTAAAAATTATTAGTCCCTTTAACAAAATGCCACTAGTTTCATCTTCATCACCACTATTCTAGGAAATATTAACCTCACATCTCTGCTTTACAATATCCCAAACACCATTGTCTTTTCTGGAAAATGGAATACTCCAGTGCCATAATTTAGTACCACCATCTTTTAGCGATTTAACTGATCTCAATTACTATACCAGCCAGGGTCTTACTGGCAAAGAATAGAGTCCCCTTCAGGTAGAGAAATAAAAAGGAATTTGTTAAAAGACATTAGGCACCTCCCAGAATCTCTGGGGAAAGAGGGTGTAGCGAATCATTCTTGTATACCACATATTCAGAAACAACACAGGCAGGAAAATTGCCCAGCAACACTGTGGTTCTTCTGTAACCAAAACACCACTGACACAGCCACCCATAGCCTGGTACGTAATGCCCTGGAAACAAAATGCCAGATAGTCCATTATAGTTTCCCCCACCTGCATATGAACCAGAAGATCCAGTCTCCCAGAGATGGCTTCCACTGCATGTTGTTCACTTATGGCTGCAAGATGCAGCTGAGTGGCATGCCTGCACCCCAGCTACAAGGGAGTCTGGGAAATGTAGTTTATAGCTCTCAGTATACGGAGTTGATAAAAACAAGCTGGAAAGGACTATCTGCTAATTATTTATGTAATCTATAAATGGATATAGATAGGGTTATTGTGAGCATTAAATAATGCATGTAAAACATTTAGTATGTTATCTAATACACTGTAAATATTGTTATTATAATTATCATCACCATTATCATCTTCATTGCTGATCTAATGCAGTGACCAGCAGAGATTTGAGCTCTTACTATAGCTGACTGGAAGACAATCATGACTCCCTTTGCAATGAAAAGTTGTGTATCAGGCCTAAATTTGTCATATCTAACAGGAGGGATGATTTTTTTTTTTTTTTTTTTTTTTTTAACTGTACCTTCTGGCTTGCCACCTCAGGACACTAACTTTGGCCAAAATGGCAATTGTCATGTCATTTAGACCAGTGCCTCTGAAGCTTTAATGTCCATTTGAATCACCTAGGGATCTTGTTAAAGTGCAGATTTGGAATTGTTCTGAGATGGGGTCCAAGATTCAGCATTTCTAACAAGCAAGCAGGTAATGCAGATGCTGCTGTCCTGTGGACCACATTTTGAGAAGCAAAGATCCAGATGACGAAAAAGGAAATGTGACCTCTCCAACCAGATACCTCAGGAAGAAACATAGCAAAGAATTTGCCTCAGGCTCTATTCTTTGTCAGAAGATGACTGAAGTTACAAAGATAAATTTTTTTCAACCCAAATCTGTTAAA
This sequence comes from Hyperoodon ampullatus, assembly GCF_949752795.1. NCBI lineage: Eukaryota > Metazoa > Chordata > Mammalia > Artiodactyla > Ziphiidae > Hyperoodon > Hyperoodon ampullatus. The sequence goes on from NC_136913.1 coordinate 35,555,068, forward strand.
ATAGGTCCTTTGTTGAAATTCAGAGGGGGAAACTAAAAGTAAGCTTTCTAAAATATCATTTATGAAGAGTCTCTGCACATCTGAATATTTAAAGAGCTTATTATGCACATCTTTCAATTGAATTTACTTTAAAAATTAAGTACTTAAGGGCTTCCCTGGTGGCACAGTGGTTGAGAGTCCGCCTGCCGATGCAGGGGACATGGGTTCGTGCCCCCGTCCGGGAAGATCCCACATACTGTGGAGCGGCTGGGCCCGTGAGCCATGGCCGCTGAGCCTGCCTGTCCGGAGCCTGTGCTCCGCAACGGAAGAGGCCACAGCAGTGAGAGGCCCGCATACCGCTAAAAAAAAAAAAAAAATTAAGCACTTAATGCATTCACATAATTGAAATGTTTACAAGGGTGTATATATTATACATACACACAGTGAAATCTTATGGCCACCCATTTTCCACCATCTAAGTCCTACCACCATCTCTCCATCTCCCATCTTCCTTTCCCTAATGGGAAAATATATTTTAAAGAAAACAAGAGGCATGGTCATATTAAAATGAAAGCAGAGAATCTAAAATAGAAAGAATACTCGACTGGGAGTGAGGAGACTTGAATTCTATAACTGTCTTTGATGTCACAACTGTCAGCTGTGTCATATTGGATAAGTGTTACCTCTCTGGGTCCCAGTTTCCTCACATATGAAATAAGCAGATCAAGCCATATAGATGGCAAATGATTTTTAATCTTAGGTCCTCAATCTCATTAATAGGCTACTTAGAGTCCTATGTTCAGAAGGTTCTAAGCCTGCCTGTGGTCTTGGAAGGAAAGAGTGGCATAACTGACTAGTGAGACCTGACATGGATTCTGGAAGGGGGTTGGTGACACACATGCTGTCCTCTTTATGTCTCTGAGCCAGATGAGTTGGCAGTCCCATTGAATTAAGTTCATTTCAGCAATCATATACTGAGCATCTACTGTGTGCCAGGCCCTCTGGCAGGCACTGGAGATAAAAAAATGAATACTGTGCAGTCCCCACATAGCCTGTACAATTCATAGAAGCATGGCATTTTCGAGAGGGATGAGACCTTAGAGATTGTCTAAATTCCTATTTCATAGGCAAAGAAATTATTCTTAGACAGCTTATTTAGAATGGCATTTAGGCTCAGCATTGCTGTGATAGAGTCTTCTGGGATGTTCTAAAGGCACAATACTTGTTTTCCTCTAGAATTTCCCTATCCAATACAGTAGCCACTAGGTGCATGTGGCTCTTTAATTTTTTTTTTTTTTTTTTGGCTGTGCCGTGCAGCATGTGTGATCTTGGTTCCCTGAACAGGGATAGAACCGGCGCCCCCTGCAGTGGAAGCATGGAGTCTTAACCACTGGACCGCCAGGGTAGTCCCTATATTTAGACTTAAGCTAATTAAAAGATAATAAAATATAAGATTCAATTCCTCAGACATACTAACCACATTTTAAGTGCTCAAAAGCCACATATGGCTGGTGGCTACACTATTTGTATTGGACAGCACAGACATAGAACATTTCCATCATAGCAGAAAGTCCTACTGGATAGCACTACTGTCTAGAGAATGATTTCCACACACACAATTTCATTTACAATCAGGATAGAAGAAGGAAGGAAAGATACAATCTACCCTCAAGTTCTGAGGTGCCCATAATGACTAATGTAATAACTAAATAAGGTGAAGGGCTTGTTCTAAAAGCATGTAACATTTTTAAAGCAAAAGTGTACTCTTTGAGCACTCACAGTAGCTTTTTTTTGTTTTTTTTGCGGTAGTCGGGCCTCTCACTGTTGTGGCCTCTCCCATTGCGGAGCACAGGCTCCGGACGCACAGGCTCAGCGGCCATGGCTCACGGGCCCAGCCGCTCCGCGGCATATGGAATCTTCCCAGACCGGGGCATGAACCCGTGTCCGCTGCATCGGCAGGCAGACTCTCAACCACTGCACCACCAGGGAAGCCCACTCACAGTAGCTTTTTAAGGCCTTCATGCTGGGTGATTTCCAACAGTGCTGTTCAGAACACTCCAGTAATCACATCATTCTCTCCATAGGGCACAGGCCTTTTGATCTCTTTGTTTAAAACACACACACACACACACACACACACACATGCACACGCATGCACACACATACACACACACACACACGGACATGCACCCTCTCCCTCCCACAAAGCTACCTTTTGTATTTTGTATTTTTCAATAATTACTAAGGCTGTAGGACTCATGAAGAGTCGGGTTTCTTCCTCTGCCTACAAATTTTACTGTGGAGCTGAAGTAACCTAAAGGGATCCTGCAAAAAATCTGCCACTTCAAAGCACTGCTATCGTGATGACCCTTAGATATACAACACTATTGCGAACGTAGTTCATAGTATTTTATTGTCTCTTCTCTCCAAGTTAGGGGTGCCAGATAAAATACAGGATACCCAGCTAAATTGGAGTTTCAAATAAACAATAAATAATTGTTTAGTATAGATGTGTCCCATGCAATATTTGGAACATATTTATAGTTTAAGAAAAATTGTTGTTTATCTGAAATGCCTATTTATTTATTTATGTATGTATATATGTATGTATGTGTCTAACTAAATCTGGCAACTCCATTCCTAACTGACTTTCTAAGATTTAATATTTGAAAATAAATTTGACATATGCAGTGACCATTAAAAACCAAACCAAACCAAACCTGAGATGTGATCCCAGGAACCCATAAAAAAGATTAAAATATTTTCCTGGAACATGTTCTTATCCCAGTGTTTGACCTTTGTATTTTCTCCTTGTCATTCAGATCTCAACTTAAATGTCATTCTTTAACAAGATCTTCCCTGGCCACCTTCTCTTAAATGGTTTCCCAGCCTCCTTTATCCTGTTTTTTATTTTCTAATGACATTTATCACTCCTTGATATTTTCTTTTTTGTTTCTTGCCTGTCCCCTCCCTATAATGAAAACTCCTTCATAAGAGCATTGATCTTGTCTGTAATGTCCTTCATTATACCTAGAAGGGTACCTGACAAATACCCTAAATATGTGCTCAACACATTTTTGTAGCCTGCAGGCAATACAGAATACTGGTTGGTTCTAGAACATAGGCTTTGGAAATCAGGTTAATATTCTGGCTCTCTGCGTGATCTTGGGAAAGTACCATAACTCCTCTAAGCCCAGTTTATTCATATGAAAATGGTGGTCAAGGTCCAGGACAGGCGAGTCCAGATTCACCCCTTACTACCACCACTCAGGAAAATACCTATGCTTCAGTTTCCTCATCTGTATTTTATATCTCTTCCTACCTCACATAGTAGGAATGGATAATAAATAGTACGATGCACATAAAGCAGTCAGCACAGGGCCCTGCACATGGTAACTCTTCAATAAATACTTTCAATGGGCACATTTGAAAGACAAGACCTGCTCTTGCTTGTTCAAAAATCAAGAGCGGGCTTCCCTGGTGGCACAGTGGTTGAGAGTCCGCCTGCCGATGCAGGGGACATGGGTTTGTGCCCCAGTCCGGGAAGATCCCACATGCCGTGGAGCGGCTGGGCCCGTGAGCCATGGCTGCTGAGCCTGCGCATCCGGAGCCTGTGCTCCACAACGGGAGAGGCCACAACAGTGAGAGGCCCGCGTACCGCAAAAAAAAAAAAAAAAAAAAAAAAAAAGAGCAAGAGCAAGTACCTGAAAGGCAGTAAAACTACCTCTTAAGAGTGGAGTCAGAGAAACCTGGGTCCAAACCCAATTCTGTACTCTGTGTTGTTTCCAGGATTGAGTTTCTCATCTATAAGTGATAATAACACAAGCTGCCTTAGAAGGTTGTTGCGTTACATGAGATAATGCACAAACAGTTCTCTCTACCTCACTGTAGCACCTAGCACAGTGCCTGGCAAATACTTCTTAACCGACTAACACATGATAAGGCAGTCTGGTACACAGTAAGCACTCAATCAACATTTGTCATCACTGTTTCTGATCTTATTACTATTGTCATTATTGTGGAAGTTGGGAAGAGTAAAGGTGAAAATTCCCATTTTTGTAGCTGGCAGCCTAATGGGAAGCTGTACTCTTGGTTATAAATACTCTTTCATGAGGACCCAGATTCGGAAAGACATTATTCATTAACCTAAATGATTTACCTTAACTACTCTACATCTGATTTATTCTAAACTTCTCTAGGTTACAAGTAGCCAAACCACAGTGTAAACACAAGGATGGGAGGGGTTCTATTTCTCTAAAACCAGCCAATACCTAGGTTTCACTTATGACTAGAAAATCCAGTCATGGCTACCACCTTGGAATCTCACTTCAGCTCTCTCCCCCACTAGTCCTGGAATGAGGCCTAAATAAGCATGGTGTTTGTGTATGTATTTGGGTCACCCTGATCCCTCCTGACCTCCCTTTATCCAAATAAAAATAAATATTAGTTCAGAACCGTCCCCTTATCATTTCCTCGGGAAAACACATTTCAACCATAGGCCTTCAAAGCTGCAACCTGGACCCTCTTCCGTAGGTCTCTAAACAGTCTCTTGCTAATGTTTACCCATTTCTTTCTTCCTCTTTCTCTGTGTGTCATCCCAGGCTGTCATGGTGTCCCTGATGACAGATTACTCGCCTCAGCTCCAGAAGCCAAAGTTTTAATGCCGTGATGCTTCTCAAGAGAGAAACCATGTTCTTCAGTAACAGAATGAGTCAGTTTATGAGGGAAGGAGAAGAGAATCTAAGAAATAAACAAATCTTGATACAGGGTATATAGGTGAATGATGTATTGCTTTGCCATTGTGAAACCTTCCTGAAGCCCTTAATTTAAGTGCTGATGCACTGTAACACGTGGCTTAACTTCGTTTAAACTTTCTAATTCACAATTTCTGAGTTACATTTGGGTACCATATTCATAATCATATACATTTGCTTCAACTAAACATAAAATACTGTGTTCATAACACATAATGCCTAAGCTATTAAATGTAATCTACGCTTATTACCTTAATAAATTATCACCCACACTAATTTATAAGTAAACATTTACCAGACAGTCAGCTGCTGGTAGATTTGTGGGCTGTGCTCATATCCCCTAGGACCAACAAGGGAGCCAGATGATCCATCTTGCTTATGTAATACAATTTTCAGGCAAATGAGGTAGACAGACATTCACTTACGGAGGCAAATGATGAAATTCTTAGAAAAACAGCTATAATTATGTCCAAACTCTGGAGTTTTTTCTAGTCATTTGTGGAAGGAGGGTCCTTCAAGAGCACACATCTCTTTTCTATAATAAATACTTAATGTTACAAGCCTACAGAAGCCTTTGGGAACAAGTGGTAAAACCATGAATACCTAGCTAGGAATATAACATCCATTAGTGACATTTTTGTAGGTTCAAATTCTCCAGCAGGACCAATTTAATTTTTTCATGTTTGTGCTCGTCATGCATCTAATCACACCACACACTGGGTAGTTCCATAAATCTACTACTTGCTACATTTTAGTCCATTTTTTTCCTCTAATTTTTCTTCAAGATAATAAAAATTTTCATTACTGGATTATTATGTAATTAAAGCTAGATGTCTCTTGTGGGTGAACACAATGTGTATTGTTGAATTATTATGATATAATTTGAAATCTTTAGTTCAAATGTTAAATACCTGAAACTTTAAAAATGTAACATATTTTACAGAGGACAAGAAAAGTAATTACCTTTATATTCCATTTCCACTATTGGAAGAATGTTTCCAGGCTGACTGACTGATATTCTTCAGCAGATAGCTATGACTTAAATGAGGGAGTATGAGATGAATTACAAATCAGATGTGCAATGAAGATGCAATAAAACATATTTAGTAGGGAGATGGGGGAAGGCTCATAATATTACAGGAAAAAAATCAATTTTTCTAGTAAATATCAAAGGTGACTTTCATGTTTATGGTAATTTATTGGGAGCACTTAAGAAAGAAAGAGTGGAGTTTCCTGAACTATCTTCTTTCAGCAGAGGGTATAAGAACAACTTAACTAGAAGGTGCCATGTGTCTACACACAAAGGACATAATACTGAGTATCACTCCACTTTCTAAATAGTCTCCTATGGTAATGAGCTCTCATCTCTTTACTGGCTATTCTCTGAACCAAATAGAAGGTATAATCTTCTTCCCTCAATCAGAAAGAACTTGTATTATTTTCTTGCCAAAATGTAGTCACCTTACCTCAAAACGCCCCAGAGCTTTCTTTTTTATGAACACACAAATTAACACTGTTCTCAACCTAAGCCTGTAGGAATTTATTTGCTTTCTTAACTTTTCATCTTAAGAAGACATTATTTATATTGTCAGGAATAAAGAAAACAGGGAAGGAAGATTTAGTATTGATATTAATTTTTCCAAAGCTATGTTATCTCCTGTTTCTTTTTACCCTTTCCTCCCTCACTCCCTTTCCTATGTAACTACTGTAATGACAGAGATTAACAATAACTCCAGCAATGACCCTTGGGTTGCTGGTGTAGTAGATCCTATCGACTTAATTAATATAACTAGTCAAAGAGTTCCTTTCTTCCAGGCTTTCTCCACTGTAACACTGGAAGTAAAAACACCATGTTATTACACTGCAATGATTTCCATGTAGGGGAAGAATTATCAGGGTTTTTTTTCTGCAGTGATGTTTCTAGGAACTTTAGAAAAATAATTCAATGTCAGATATTCGAACAAATATTGTGCTAACAATTTGACTATTGTAACACCCCCAGGCAGAAAGATCTGCATAGATTAGCATGGTAATGCCACATTAGAGCTCCTACACAAATAAGCAACCCTAGAACTTCAGTTAAAATGGTGAGGGCCTCTTGGTCCAATGCCAAAGTTCCAAGGCAAATCTTCTCATATGATAAAAAGGAATGAAGAATACATACAGAGAGGGTGTCCAGAACACATTCTTTTTTGGGCATTTTTGTCTTGGACATTCTCATCAATGGAGATGAGCTGCAGCATGTCTTCAGACATGGTGCTACTCAGCAATTTTGTAGGATTGATGACAAATATGAAAGGTCATATCAAAGAATGGAAAACCGGTCAAGTCACAATGATTGGACATCTACAACCAGGAACACTATATATTGACAGGCAAGATGTACTCTGTGCAAAGGCCTCAGGTAAAAGGTGTGAGTAAGGGTTAAAACCTGGTCTGCACTTCAGATACCAAGGCTTGTGCCTCCTTATAGGCCTTACAGCCAGGAGGAAGGAATGACATTTCTGTAAGTTGTCCAGCAAGAGGGGACACTTTTCAGTGTTTTATAAGCCTGAATAGGTGCTTTGTTTTAAGTAACACAAAGGGCCAGTATCTGGTCGGGGTAGACCTACTTTCAGTTACTTACATCAGGAATTTTTTTCAATATCAGCTTGTACTTGATTAAAAGGAGACACATAGGGACACTTCAGTGAAACTTTTGCAGTTTTGCCTCAGTTTCTGCCACAGTTTCAACGATATATTGCTTTGCCATTGTGAAACCTTCCTGAAGCCCTTAATTTAAGTGCTGATGCACTGTAATATTGGGAATGGAAATGATAGTATCTGCATTTTTGTGTGGCAAACACATGACACAGATCACTGAGGCAGGAATTTGCAATCAACTCTGCAGTTCTTTAATATTTTAAAGTAATTCATCCCTAATAATTATCCAGTAAATTTAATATCAATTATTGATGAAAGAATCGTGGTCAGAACAAATGGAAGTGCACTCCTTTATATGGACTAAATCTTTTCACAGTTTGAACAGTGCCTGACTTGTATCAATGACACTGGACTTAGTTTCTAATCCATGTTTTTGTGAAACTCATTCTCAGAGGCAATGCAAGTACAACAGCTGCCTTCTGGAGCAAAATCGTTAGGCAAGTGAATTTTTAAACTGGAATGAGGCTTAGAAATGATCCAGATCATCCCTTCATTTTACAAAAGAAGGAAACAGGAAATAACAACAAAATGTTCCCAGGATAGAAAGATATTCTACAGGGAGGGATAATGCATGTGTTCAACACCCCTCTGCAAACTATCTGGGATCCTACAAATGTAGCCACTTGATTTGATTTACTTCGATGGCTGAATGGGGAATAGGAAACTGGCTGGTCCAGGACTTGGATTCTATGAGGCCAACAGATGAGAGGAGAGTTCACACCTAAGCAGAGATCGATACAGATTTCAGGGATGTGAACAGTGATCCAAAAAGCATTCATGTAGTAGATGCTGTTGGTGTCTCAACCAGATGTCTATTAACCTGGGTTCGCCCACCCCCCAGCTGCTGTCAGGGTGGGATACTAATGGCTCACAGCTGCCCCTTTTGCTACCCTCAGCCATCAGGAACCACTTAGCCCAGGAGGTTACACTCTCACCCTCATCCCACTACTGGCAGTCCACAGTCAGTGAGTAGCTGATAGAGAGGTGTACAAAAACTTGGCTCTCGTCCTTCTGGGCAGGACCAACCCTGTGGTGAAATTCATGCTCCAGAGCTTCCCTGGGGATTAGGCGGAAGCCAGTATCTGTCTGAGACCACATCCTTGGTTAGCTTTCCCTGATGCTTAACCTCCTTCCCTTGCTTCTCTTCTCCTGAGAGTGCTTCCTCAATAAATCATTTGCACAGGAATCCCCAACTCAGGCTCTGCTTCTAGGGAATCTGATCTAAGCAGATCCATGAATAAGATTTTTCAGAGATCTGTACTGCTGATCCTTCAGGCATCAAGGGAGGAGGAGGAAGATAAGAGGCCATTAGACAAATGGTGAAGAGCTCATGCTTAAGCAAGCAAAAAACTTTTCTGGTTACCAGGATCAGTCTTCCTTAAGAAGGAAGCAGAACATTATAAATAACAAATATTATTTTCCTGTCACATGTTGAAATTCATAATGAGGAATTTATTAGCTGCATGGAATAGGAGACCAATTTGCTCTCCCCAGAGAAGAGTACACCTGAGCTAACTGACAATATTGCAGGTTTATTTCTGTCACAGTGAAACACTATAGGTCGGCAACTCTGGCAGCTGGTCTGCCCTTTGCATTGCCTTCCTCACTTCCCCCAAAGCTTCTTATTCAGCAGGTCTGGATTGGGGCCTGAGAATCTGCATTTTAACATGTTCCTACAGATGCCAATGCTGCCAGTCTAGGGACCACACTTTGAGAATCATTGGTATGAGGTAATTCTAAAGAATTATTTGAGGTGTCTTTATCCCCACATCCATAAAACACCACCATAAAGCATTTGACATAACCCAGATCCTCTGACTATTAATCTGTCTTTGGAGCCACTGAGGCCTGGGTTTTATCCCTCCTCTGCTATATAACAGCCATCTAATCCTACTTTCCTTATCTGTAAAATGAGAATAATAATGCCCATCCCATAGTGTTGCTGAAAGGATTAAATGAATTAACATATATAAGAGTATTTGGCTTAAAGCAAGTGCTAAATAAATATTAGCCCCCTTTTATTTGATTGTTTCTAATACTTTATATTTTTTCTTTGGCCCTTTATAACAAAATTATATCCCACCATCAGAAACACTGAGTAGAATAGCTTTTTGCCTAAAAAAAGGCAAAGAATGAGTTTGTCTTCTGAAGTTGGCAGAAGCCAGCAGCTGATGCTTCACTTGAGTCATCTCTTTCTAGAAGCTGCTTTGTGGATACCTATGCTACCCAGCTGAGTGGCCAGGCTCTTTGCCAAACCAAATCATGGAAGCCAACAAGTGCAAAAATCTAATCAAAGTGATAACACTTTTAAAAAATTTTAATTAATTTATTTTTTATACAGCAGGTTCTTTTTTTAAGTTTATTTATTTAATTTTGGCTGCATTGGGTCTTTGTTGCTGCACGCAGGCTTTCTCTAGTTGTGGTGAGCAGGGGCTACTCTTCGTTCTGGTGCACGGGCTTCTCATTGCAGTGGCTTCTCTTGTTGTGGAGCACAGGCTCTAGGCGTGCAGACTTCAGTAGTTGTGGCACACGAGCTCAGTGTTGTGACGCACGGGCTTAGTTACTCTGCGGCATGTGGGATCTTCCCGGACCTGGGCTCGAACCCGTGTCCCCTGCATTGGCAGGCGGATTCTTAACCACTGTGCCACTAGGGAAGTTCCTGCAGGTTCTTATTAGTTATCTATTTTACACATATTACTGTATATATGTCAATCCCAATCTCCCAATTCGTCCCACCCTCCCCCTCCCTCTTCCCCACCCTGGTGTCCATACGTTTGTTCTCTCCATCTGTGTCTCTATTTCTGCCTTGCAAACCAGTTCATCTGTACCATTTTTCTAGATTCTACATATATGCGTTAATATACGATATTTGTTTTTCTCTTTCTGACTTACCTCACTCTGTATGACAGTCTCTACAAATGACCCAATTTGTTCCCTTTTATGGCTGAGTAATATTCCATTGTATACATGTACCACATCTTCTTTATCCATTTGTCTGCTGATGGGCATTTAGGTTGCTTCCATGACCTGGCTATTGTAAATAGAGCTGCAATGAACATTGTGGTACATGACTCTTTTTGAATTATGGTTTTCTCAGGGTATATGCCCAGTAGTGGGATTGCTTGGTCATATGGTAGTTCTATTTTTAGTTTTTTAGGGAACCTCCATACTGTTCTCCATAGTGGCTGTATCCATTTACATTCCCACCAACAGTGCAAGAGGGTTTCCTTTTCTCCACACCCTCTCCAGCATTTACTGTTTGTAGATTTTTTGATGATGGCCATTCTGACCAGTGTGAGGTGATACCTCATTGTAGTTTTGATTTGCATTCCTCTAATAATTAGTGATGTTGAGCAGCTTTTCATGTGTCTCTTGGCCATCTGTGTGTCTTCTTTGGAGAGATGTCTATTTAGGTCTTCTGCCCATTTTTTGATTGGGTTGTTTGTTGTTTTAATATTGAGCTGCATGAGCTGTTTATATATTCTGAAGGTTAATCCTTTGTCCGTTGATTTGTTTGCAAATATTTTCTCCCATTCTGAGGGTTGTCTTTTTGTCTTGTTTGTAGTTTCCTTTGCTTTGCAAAAGCTTTTACGTTTCATTAGGTCCCATTTGCTTATTTTTGTTTTTATTTCCATTACTCTAGGAGGTGGGTCCAAAAGGATCTTGCTGTGATTTATGTCATAGAGTGTTCTGCCTATGTTTTCCTCTAAGAGTTTGATAGTGTCTGCCCTTACATTTAGGCTTTAATCCATTTTGAGTTTATTTTTGTGTATGGTGTTAGGGAGTGTTCTAATTTCATTCTTTTACATGTAGCTGTCCAGTTTTCCCAGCACCACTTACTGAAGAGACTGTATTTTCTCCATTGTATATCCTTGCTTCCTTTGTCATAGATTAGTTGACCATAGGTGCATGGGTTTATCTCTGGGCTTTCTATCCTGTTCCATTGATCTATATTTCTGTTTTTGTGCCAGTACCATATTGTCTTGATTACTGTAGCTTTGTAGTATAGTCTGAAGTCAGGGAGTCTGATTCCTCCAGCTCCGTTTTTTTCCATCCAGATTGCTCTGGCTATTTGGGGTCTTTTGTGTCTCCATATAAATTTTAAGATTTTTTGTTTTAGTTCTGTTAAAAAATGTCATTGGTTATTTGATAGGAATTGCACTGAATCTGTAGATTGCTCTGGGTAGTATAGTCACTTTCACAATATTGATTCTTCTAATCCACAAACATGGTATATCTCTCCATCTGTTTGTGTCATATTTGATTTCTTTCATCAGTGTCTTATAGTTTTCTAAGTACAGGTCTTTTACCTCCTTAGGTAGGTTTATCCCTAGGTATTTTATTCTTTTTGTTGCAATGGTGAATGGGATTGTTTCCTTAATTTCTCCTTCTCATCTTTCATTGTCAGTGTATAGGAATGCAAGAGAGTTCTGGGCATTAATTTTGTATCCTGCAACTTTACCAGATTCATTGATTAGCTCTATTAGCTTTCTGGTGGCATCTTTAGGATTATCTATGTATGGTATCATGTCATCTGCAAACAGTGACAGTTTTACTTCTTCTTTTCCAATTTGTATTCCTTTTATTTCTTTTCCTTCTCTGACTGCCGTGGCTAGGATTTCAAAACTATGTTGAATAATAGTGGCGAGAGTGGACATCCTTGTCTTATTCCTGATCTTAGAGGAAATGCTTTCAGTTTTTCACCATTGAGAATGATGTTTCCTGTGGGTTTGTCGTATATGGCCTTTATTATGTTGAGGTAGGTTCCCTCTATGACCACTTTCTGTAGAGTTTTTATCATAAATGGGTGTTGAATTTTGTCAAAAGTTTTTTCTGCATCTATTGAGATGATCATATGGTTTTTATTCTTCAATTTGTTAATATGGTATATCACATTGATTGATTTGCATATATTGAAGAATCCTTGCATCCCTAAAGTGACAACTCTTTTGCTTAGGAAAGCATAACAGGAATGTACATTTATGTGAAATAAATCTGAGGCACTTAGCAACTGTCAGACTTGGGGTCTAGCTGATAAAAGGGAAAAGGAATTAGGAACAACTCATCAGGGTTTATTTATCTTTGGGGCTAGAACTGCTTAAAGGAAGAAGTTTTCAAATTGTTCTTAAGGCAGCAGTTCTTAAATGTTTTGTTCTCAGGATCTCTTTATACTCTCATAAATTATAAAGATCTCAAAGATGTTTGTTTATATGGTATATATCTATCAGTATATATCACATTAGAAATTAAAACTGAGAAATTTTCAAAATATTTATATATTATTTAAAGCTAACAATAGTAAACCTATAATATTTTATGAAAATAACTATATTTTCCAAAACAAACTTAATGAATAGAGTGGATGACATTGATTTGTAGTTTTGCATGCCTGCCTTAATAGAAAACAGCTGTATTCTCATATCTGTTTCTGCTTTCCATCCGTGGTACTATGTTGGTTTGAAGTATAGGAAGACTATCCAGCCTCACAGATATAAGTAGTTAAAAAGGGAAGTAGCCTTTTCAAATAATCACGAATATTCTTGGATGTTACACTGAAACTCTACAAGTGATAGCTCCTTAAAAATTAGTTACAGTGTGGAATCCGAAACCACATCAAGAACTTTTCTACACTGTTACATAAAACTTCACTTTGAATAAATCTTTTGCCCATCTGTGATTCTACACTGGTCATTTGGAAAATATTAGTTCACTGAATTACGCAGATCTTCCAAATGATGGCACATTACATTATGTAAAATTAAAAATTGCATTTGTTAATTCCACCACTGCTATGGTCTGAATGTTTGTGTGCCCCCAAAATGCATATGTTAAAATCTTAGCACCTGGGCTTCCCTGGTGGCACAGTGGTTGACAGTCTGCCTGCCGATGCAGGGGACGCGGGCTCGTGCCCCGGTCCGGGAGGATCCCACATGCCGCGGAGCGGCTGGGCCCATGGGCCATGGCCGCTGGGTCTGCGCGTCCAGGGCCTGTGCTCCGCAACGGGAGAGGCCGCGGTGGTGAGAGGCCCGCATACCGCAAAAAAAAAAAAAAAAAAATCCTAGCACCCAAAGAGTATGGTATTAGGACATGGGATATTTGGTAAGCACTTAAGTCATGAGGGTGCACTTAAGTCATGAATGAGATTAGCATCTTATAAAAGGGACTGCCCAGAGTTCCCTAGCCCCTTGCACCTGGTAAGGACACAGCTAGAAGGCGCTATGAACCAGGAATAGGGTCCTCACCAGAACACAACTGTACTGGCACCTTTATCTTGAACTTCCCAACCTCCAGGACTGTGCGAAGTAAATGTCTGCTGTTTATGTCATCCAGTCTATGGTATTTTGTTTACAGCAGCCTGAATGGGCTAAGACAACCACCTATCTCATTAGAAAAATCTTTAAGTATTGCCAAGAAGATAAAAATTTTACACAATTCTAATTTTCTCTTGAAAGCTCAAATTTTATCTTTGACAACAAATTCTGTCAGTTACTTTGCTTGAAGTGAAAGGTTCACCTCGTTCATTTTCAAGATGTCTGCCAAATACCCAAGTCCAAATGACCATAGTTTGTCAGTTTTTTAAAAAATTAAAACTTGTGTACCATGCAAGGGGCTTCCCTGGTGGTGCAGTGGTTAAGAATCCGCCTGCCAATGCAGGGGACACAGGTTCGAGCCCTGGTCCGGGAAGATTCCACATGCCACAGAGCAACTAAGCCTGTGCGCCACAATTACTGAGCCTATACTCTAGAGCCCGCGAACCACAACTACTGAGCCCACGTGCTGCAGCTACTGAAGCCCGCGTGCCTAGAGCCCATACTCCACAACAAGAGAAGCCACCGCAATGAGAAGCCCGCGTACCACAACGAAAAGTAGCCCCCACTCACCGCAACTAGAGAAAGACTGCGCAGCAATGAAGACCCAACACAGCCAAAAATAAATAAAATAGATAAATGTAAACAAGCAAACAAAAAACTTGTGTACCATGCAAAAGGCAGCTAGTTCAACACACAACTCAAAGAATTGCATATGTTCTTATCTTCAACATATCTTATCATCATATTTTGTTATACAACAGAAATGCTTAATGCTTACTTCTCATGTCATCACACAGAATATTAAAGAGACATGTACTCAAGGGTTGAAATTTAATATTAATAATTTTTTACTGCTTCAACAAGGACATTAATAAGTGAATCTGGCTTTTTAAAAAAAACTGCCTGGATATGATAGTGAAGAATAAAATGACTTTTGGTTCTACTGCCTTGATTTGTGCTATGGTGTCAGCAGTCTTACCCACCATTCCTTTTGTACCATTTGCTGATGCTGCTGGTCCAGGGACCACCCATTGTGAAGCAAGGTCCTATACTTCCTTCAGGGATACAAGGGAGGCCAAGTGGGAAGAACTCTGGAACATCGATTCCTGATTTAACCAGAACAGCTGACTCTACTCTGATTTTATCTGTAATACTTAGTAGTATCCCCCCAAAAGATTCTCATGAAAAATAAAAGTTTATGACTCACTTCTATAAAGCAAGTCTTGGGTGCACTATGAACAAAAATCCATTTCATTCATCCTATGCATACTGAGCCATCTATTGTTTTGACCCCCAGTTTTGTGCCAGGCACTGTGTTGTATGCTGGGGATATAGTAATTGACAAGACATGATCCCTGCCTTCATGGTGTTCATAGTCTAGTAGGGGAGACAGACAACCACATGTAAATAGATACTGTGATAGGAGCTGGGAGGGAAACAAACAGGATGTTCTAATAGAGACTAAAGGGACAAAAGGAAGAGTACACATTTGGATCAGTAGTTCTCAAACTTCAGTGAGCATCAGAATCACCTGGAGAGCTAATAAAGAATACAGAGGCCCTGGCTTATGGAAATAGGGAGGGGCAGGGTATCTGTAGTTTTACCAAGTGATTTTCCAAAATTTAAGTAGTGCTGCTATAAATACAGTGCCCAGAGAAAGCCTTTCTGAGAAGGTGACCTTAAAACTGAATCCTAAGTGATAAGAATAATTGTGGGGGGGGGGCAGGCTTTTCACTGGATTTGGAGCAGATTTGTCTGAGGTGATGGCAGTTCTTCTACAGCTATAGGTTGAGCCATAGGGCTGGTAGGTTCATTTACTGCTTAAGTGAGTCCATTCCATTTATTATTATGAAATTACTTTATCCCTGAAGTGAATAACTACAGTTCCTATAACAAACCTGTTTTATGAGCAGAAGTGATTACACTAGACATTTTGTGTTTACAAGTCTTATCATAGAACATCTCTCTGAAGATCTCATCTCACTAACAAGGAACAGAGCACATATCTTAATGTTTAAAAACTTATGTTCTTACTGGCTATGTTTCCAACAGTGCCTTTTCACATGGTCACTAGAATTTAAATGTCCTCTGAGTTCTCTTCGTTATCTTCCTGAGAGTTGTACAAATATGACATTGAATTAATTCTCAAAGTGCTTATGCTAATAAGATTAGCTCCCCTCAAGACTTTTCATTAAATATAACTGTAAAAATTACATTTCTTTAACTAAGGTCAGTAAAAGAAATTAAGGTATTTAATTTCTGATCCCCATATAATTAAGTGAAGAATGGAGAAGATTATTCCAGCTAGAGGGAGTAGCATACAGGTTGGTCCTGAGGTGAAAAAGTGCTTGGCTTCTTCAAGGAACTGGAAGAAGGTAAATACAGCTAGAGTTTAGTGAGCAAGGGAGAGAAGAGCACAAGACAAGTCTGGAAAGTTCAGCAGGGGTTAGCTCATGTAGGCCTTTGAGGCCAAAGCAAGAATTTTGGTTTTTATTCTAAGCACAATGGGAAGCCATTGATAGGACATATCCATTAGGAGTTTCTGTGAAGACAGCTGTGAGTCGACTGTATTCTAAAATAGTGTCATTGTACATGAATATACTGTTAGCTGGTTTATTCATCAATCTCTTAGATATTTCGTTGGTATGAGCTCGTCCTTAAAGTCTTCGCAACTGCTGACAAACCAGTAAAATGGCATTTCCACAGCTTTAAAGCTGAGAACCAAATGGCTGACTGAATTTGAGCCATTTAAGAATCTACAAATCTTCAACTTGTTTATAAAAGGAGAACCCTGGAAGACAAATGTTGACAGAGCTAGCTCCAGAATCCTAAGCTCCATTTTATTGGCTCATGTTTCAGTCCATCTTTTTATTTCTCTTTTGTTAATTCTTGCCCTCCTCTGTTTCTCTGTATTCACCTTCCTACTAGTCTTCCAATGTCTTACATTCCCTCAATCTCCCTGTCTTCTTCCTGGAGCAAGTGGAACTTGAGATCACATCTTAAGTGCACTATACCCTAAGGGATAAGATGTTAAAAAAAAAAAAAAGAAGAATATGGGCGATTCAAATGCTCCCTCTCCCCTTATTAGTTGGATGATCTTGGCTACATCCTATAACATATCTGAGTCTCAGATTCCTCAACAGTAAATGGAGGATAATAACAGTGCCTACTTATAGAAATAAATGTGCAAGACCAGGGAAAATAATGCATGGCCTACTACATAGAACATGCTCAGAAATGCTACTAACATATCTTTAAGTTCCTAATTAAATTTTCCATTTATATTGTCATCTCACATTTTGAGCTCTTTCAGTTCAAGGAGTATATAATTTATTTTCAAATCTACCATGCCACTTTTCATCCTGTTGTTACTCTATAGGTAATTTGCTGTCTCCTTAATACAACTATGAAATGCCACAGGAGTTGAGAGATGGGAGAAAATACCTGATAAGGGAACCCCTCAGGTCAGTGGATGGATGTCTATCATTGAAGGCCTGGCAACATTTGATTAGGCAAAGAAAAAGGAGAAGGGCATTCAGGTTGGCAGGTCTGTGAGCAAATGTGTGAGACTGGAATTCTTATTTGATGGTCAGTAAGTAGTCTGTATTGTTTGAAATGGAGGATTTGTGTGTGAAAGTATTTGGAAAAGTATGTTGGTGTAAAACTGAGGAGTGCCTTCACCAAAAAGCTACTAAGTTTGGAATTTTCCCTGCAGGCTTTGGGGAGCCGTTGAATAGTGTGGCAGGAGAGAGGGACATAATGAAAGCAGTGTTTCATCAAGATTGATATGGTGATACTGTGTAGATTTATTTGGGAAACCAGTCTTGTGGCTATTCTGTTCCCTGAACAAGAGCAGCAGTTGTGGAAATGGAAGCCTTCATCCAAGAGAAAACTGACAGGACTTGGCAACTTGAATCTAAAAGTGAAAGAAAGAGAATAAGCTCTTTGAACTTGAAATTATAATGAAACATACAAAAGCAGGTCATTTCACCTCTTTGCCTTTATAGTTTTATCTTTAAAGCAGTGTTAATAAAATATAATCTCTTAGCTTCACAGGGGTGAGAAGAACTTAAGCAAGATACTTGGTGTGAAGCATAAATGATAATAGATGCAAGGACCCCTAGCCATTTACCTAGCACAAGGAAAGCAATTAATAAACATATGTTCATTTTTAATTATTGTGAATTAAAATAATTTAGAAATAGAGCCCCACAGACAAATCAAGGCAGTTTTATAGGGTAAGAATAGTTAAGGGAAAGGATTAAAGGAGATGATGAATCTATAATTCTTGTCTTCAAATCCTGATTTACAGATTAATAGATCAAACAGACCTATTTCCTGTCCATGGATCTGAGAGTAGAATAAAGTAGGGAAACTACTTAGTTATAATTATTAATGGCTTTCTTGTCCTTCCTCTTTCATCCGTAAAAGCTCAAAAACAGCAGAACCTTATCGATGTAAACTTCGCTGTTTCTCTGACCTAACAAAGTCCAAGTTTTTGATAATTAAATTATTAATCCTTTAAATACCACTGAGAAGTTATACACATTTAAGTAAGAATGGACAGTTATTCTCAGTAATAAAATGCACGATCCATTCCTTCCTCTGGAGCTAACCTCTTCTCTGGTCCCTGAAGAGGCCATTTCCCTCTTTGTACCACTTCAATTTGGGCCATAGACTAGACTTTCAGTTTCCAAGAATCATTTCCACTGCCTTTTCTAAGGGCCTTTATAATTATAAAACTTCTTTTGTTATTTCTATAGGTGTGCTTCCAAAGAACCAAGAATGCTGTAATGAATAGTCAGTAAAAAAAAATCTACATCACAACCTTGTGTATCCAGTGGGGTAAAACCATCCTAAGCTCTAAGAGGTTCTGAGAGCACTGACATGCCTTTTCCCTGACTGATAATGGCTCAGTTAGTCTTACTTAAAAGTGGAAAATGCCCACCAGAATGACCAAAATTTAAAGGAATTACGATACCTACTGTCTGTGAGGCCAGGATAGGATAGGGAACAGCTAGAACTCTGACACCTTACTGATGGGAGTGAAAACTGATAGTGCAACCACTTTACAGAACTATTGGGCAATATCTAGCAAAGCTGAACACACATATTTCACTGACCCAGCAGTTTCACTCCTGGATATGCACTAATGAGAAATGAGTACTTATGTCCATTAAAAGACATCTTCAAGAATCCACAGCAGCTTTTTTCATAATAGCCCCAACCTGGCAACAACTCTAATATCCATCAACAGTAGAATGGGCCAGTAAATGATAAGATAACCATGCAATGGAATACTACACAACAGTGAAAATAAATGAAGTACAGTCACCCACAAAAACATGGATGAGTCTCAGACATAATGCAGAGTGGAAGAAACAGGACACAAAGGAGCTCATGAAGTTTAAGGACAGGCAAAATTAATCTATGGTTATAGAAGTCAGAATAGTGGTTACTTTTATGTGCGGGGGGTGGGTGCTGACTGGGAAGGAACACGAGGGAGCCTTCTGGGAGTCCTGGAAATGTTCTATATCTTGACCTGATTGGTGGTCACATGGGTGTATGTAAAAATTTATTGAGCTGTTCTTTCAAAATTTGTGTACTTTGAACTATGTAAATTTCATCTCAATTAAAATGATAAAGTATTTATATTTTTAAACATTAAAAAAGGTAGGAGAATCCAACACACAGGGATCAAATGAGTTGTGCAAGATCATCCTTTGCCTGGATTTGTAAATGTATTCCACTACACTGCTTCAACTGCACTGCTTACCAAGGAGGAATAACATATTGAAAACATTTTATTTGATTAAAGAAATTAGGCATCTTTTTTATTAGAACAAACTTCTGAGCCTTCTGAAATTGGTGGATTCACCAAACTTCTGCTCTGCTAAACTACGGGACAAGAGAGGGTTTCAAGATTGAAAAGCCTTTGTTGCTTCCCAGTCCTACTGTTAAAACTGCCCCCCAAATGGGACTATTTTGGCTGGGATCCTTATTGTATACCCATCCAAGATATTCAGATTATCTACAATGTATATAGTACTGTACATAATATTAAGAGGATATAGGCCCCCCTTTTAATGAAGAGACTATAATACATCCTTAAGGAATTTATGTGTCTTTTGAAGATGTGTTGTTTGTCTTTCAGATAAAACCCCACAGCAGTCTATTCTCGTTAAATGACATCAGCAGTAAATTCTGAAAACAGGTGTTCTTAACCACCCATGCCATCCAACGAGTGGACTTGAGAGGGTCCATGAGGGTCCATGAACCCTATGAAATTACACACATTTTTACATGGCATATTACTATTCTTTTTTGTGAAGGAAAACAAACCTTCCTGGTAGCCATGAAAATAGACCTCTCCGATCCCCTACTGCAAGGACCGTTAAGTGACTGATGGTCCCAGCTGCTGCACTCTGAAATGTATCATTGTGTAGATACCAAGGCCATGCTTCCCACAGCCTGCTCCAAGCCAATGATGCAGGACTTCTCTGATGGCACCTCTGGCTCAAGGACTCCCTGATGGTCTTGCAGACTGCTTCAGAACTGTGTTGCAGTCTAAGATGCTTCCACCCAACCTTCCTACTTTCTTCCTCCCTTCTCTCTCTCCTTCACCCAGAGTCAGACCTGCTTTGAAGTATCCAGCCTCCCCCAATCCCCTCCCCATTTTCTGTCTTAGGCATTGTCCCTAAGAAATCTCTTGCATGGCTAGTTCTGTTGTGGCACCTACTTCTTAGAGGACCTGGACTACATAAGTGGCACCAGGAGTGGCTCAGAATATAGGCAGTAAGACGTGGAGTTGGAACTTGATCATTCACTTCCCTGCAGGTGAAGATGACACTATCCTGGTTGGTAGGTGAGACACAGAGAGTCCTTGGAACAAAGTAACAACTTACCTGCTAAAGATTTCATTGGTGGTGATCCCAGTGGAGGAGTCCAGGGGTCAGGGGCATGCTGGAATACCCCTCCAAAGTTAAAAACAGACCTGAATCTCACATCCCCTACCACAGAGAGGAAGCACAGCATCTTGTAGGCCTCTTTGGGTCCTAGAGGCAGCCCATTCTACTCCTGGAATATTACTCTGGCATGGAAGACTCCCAGCTTTAAGTAGGGGCCAGAGTAGGAAAGGGTTCTGCAGCAGGTCCAGGTTATGGTACAAGCAACATTGCCACGTGGGCCATACAATCCAGCTGACCTTCTGGATACAATCCAAGGTGTTACAAGCATCAGTGGTGGAAAATGATACAGTGTGGAGCTTATGGCAAGCTCCAGTGGAAGAAAAACAATGTAGGCCTTCGGAATCTGGAGCAAGGGCATGCCATCCACAGCAGAAAATAATATGCGCTTTAAGAAACAGGTCCTGATAGCTTAGTGGGCCAAGGTAGAGACAAAATGTTTGATCATGAGCATCAACATGCAGCTGGAGCTACACATTATGAGTTGGGTTCCTTCTGAACTGTCAAGTCATAAAGTAAGACAGGCTTAGCATCAGTCCATAACAACATGGAAATGTTATATCCAGGATGGGGCTCAAGCAAGACCAGAGGACACAAGTTAACTGCATGAGCAGGTAGCCCACATCCCCATGTCACCCATAAGAGTTGTACCAGTGTCCCACCAAGGCTTGAACCTGTAGACACACGGGGGAGGGTTCTCATACAAACAGCTGAAGGAGGAAAATAAAGCTCTTGCTCAGTGTGTGAGGGAAAGCTGAAAATGGATGGTGGTTACATTACATCACATTCGAGAGTGGCCCTGAATGAAAATGGGAGGGATAATCTTCCCAATGGGTGGAGCTGAAGTGGTACATCTGGTCAACCACTTTGTGTGGAACGAACAGTGGTCTGAGGTAAGAACATTTAGATTCATGGGCAGTGGCCAATGGCCTGGCCAATGGGAAGACTAGAAGATCAGATACAAGGAGTTCTGGGGTAGAGGGCATGGGGATGGAAATATGGGAGTGGGTATAAAATGTGAAGATCTTTGTATCACACATAAATTCCCACCAGAAATCATCCATCACAGAAGACGCACCTAACAACGAAGCAGACAAAATGACTCAGCCAGTTGACATCAGCTAGCCTTTGTCATCAGTCACCCCAGAATTGGACAATGGGCATATTCATGTAGTGGCCACGGTTGCCAAGATGGCCACAATAACATGGACTCCCACTTACCAAAGCTGATCTAGTTTACTGGTGCCTCCAAATGTCCAACATGTTGGCAGTAGAGACCCAAACTGAGCTCCCAGACCTGGCACTATCTCTTGGTCACTTGGTATCAAGTAAACAGCAATGAGTCCCTTCCATCTGAGAAGCATCAGTAGTTTGTCCTTGCAGGTATAGATACTTATTCCAGACTTGGGTTTACCTTTCCTGCCTGTAGAGCCTCAGCGAGTACCACAATCCAGGGGATTACGGAAGGCCTGATCTACAAGCATGGAATCCCACGCAACATGGCATCTGATCAGGGGACCCATTTTACAGCAAAGGAGGTGAGGGAGTGGGCCCATGACCATGGGCTCCACTGGTGATATCATGCATCACACCATCCAGAGGCATCCAGCCTCACAGAACACTGGAATGGCTTTTGAAAGGAATAATTAAAGTGTCAGTTTGGGGGCAACACTCTGAAAGAAGGGGGTGCTCTTCAGGACACAGTGTATATATTAAATCAGAGACCTGTATCTGGTACTGTGTATCCTAGTAGAAAGAATACATGGATCCAGAGACCAAGGGGTGGAAGCATGAGTGGCCCCACTTACCACTGGAGGACTCTGTGCTTCCAGTCCCATCAACTCCAGGCATGACAAGGATGGTGGTCATGGTCCTCAAAGAGGGCACACTCTTGCCAGAGAATGCAGGAAAGGGTCCCATTGAACTACAAGCTCTGGCTACCACCAGGACACTTTGGACTCCTTGAGCCCAGGGACCAGCAGGCAAGAAGACGAGTCAATTGTGACAAGAGTAATTGGCGCTGATCATCAGGAGGTAATAAGGCTGCTTCTACATTATGGCAGCATGGAGAATGTGTGTGCTACCCAGGTGATACACTTGGGCACCTCTTGGTACTCTCTTACCCAATTATGACTGTGCGTGGGCAAGTGTAGCCAACCCAGCCTCAGAAGGGTATGACTCCCAAGGGCTCAGACCTCTCAGGAATGAAGTTTTGGGTTATATAACACCATCAGGTCAAGCCAGCAAGACCTACAGAGGTGATACCTGAAGGTGAGAGAAATTTAGAATGAATAGGAGAGGAGAGAGAGGATGAGCACCAATTGTAGCTCCAAGAGCAACTGCAGCAACAGCGGTTGTAGTTCATCCCACTAACTCCTCTTTCATGAGTTTTCCCCTCAGGAAGAGTGGCCCATGGGAACCACAGAGGATCTATTCCCTGAATTTGTGTCAAGTAGCTCTGTGCAGTGCAAGGAATAGACTGGTGGCCACGAAAATGTCCCTCTGAGACCTCTGACTTTTGGGAGTATAATTGACCAGTAGCCCCAGTGGCTTCCAGCCAGTGAGCAAGTAAGTCAGGGAAACTAAGGCAGGCGTGTTCCTGGGAGACGTGGGACTCTTCTGATGGGTGACTTTGTTTTTTTTTTATCTTTTAAAAAAATTAATTAATTAATTAATTTTTGGCTGTGTTGGGTGTTCACCGCTGCACGCGGCTCTCTCCAGTTGCAGAGAGCGGGGGCCACTCTTCATTGTGGTGCACGGGCCTCTCACTGCGATGGCCTCTCTTGTTACGGAGCATGGGCTCCAGGCGTGCGGGCTCAGCAGTTGTGGCTCACGGGCTCCAGAGCGCAAGCTCAGTAGCTGCGGCGCACAGGCCCAGTTGCTCCACGGCACGTGGGATCCTCCCGGAGGGCTCGAACCCATGTCTCCTGCATTGGCAGGCAGATTCTTAACCACTGTGCCACCAGGGAAGCCCTGATGGGCGACTTTGGCTCGAGGACTCCTTGAGAGCCTGACTGAACTCTTAAAACAGCGCTGAAGTCTAAGATGCTTCCACCTAACCTTCCTTCTCTCCCTCTCTCCTCTACAGGGAGTCAGATCAGATATCCTTCTCAGTCTGAGGGCTCTCCTAGCCTCCCCAGTTCCACACTCCCCTCATTTTTCCCACAAGCTTTCAATAAATCTCTTGCATGGCTAATCCCATCTTACAGGACCTGGATCAACATAGCTTTCATCAGATACTCAAAAGGTCTGTGACCTAAAAAAGGTTATGACCCATTTGCGAGATGCTGAGCTTGCATTCCTGCCTTAGAAGAACCAGAACAGAATTTGGAAGAGTTCTTGACTCGGATCAATGGTCTCATTCTTGCCCTATCCTTGATCGAGGCAAATAAGATTGTGCTAATGCATCTGGGAAGACGTGTCAAGCCTGGGAATAAGTTTAGGCCCAACAATGATTTCTCTTCCCTCTGGCCAGGCAGGTCTCCCTTCTAACAGAATCAGCCTTATTATATAAACGACGGGGACTCAGTGGGAATGTCACAAAAGCAATTAGGCTGGAAAAACAGTTTGCCTTAAATTTACTTACTAAAATAATACATTAAAGAGAATTAAAAGTCCTGAATCATCCAAGTTGCAGTGCTATCATTCACTCCAAGAACTTGACGTGTACCACAAACACAAAGGCTTTCTCTATCAGGAAAAATGCAGTGATGAGGGAAGATGATTGCAAAGCATTTCTGGAGAAAATGAAATACATACATTTCAGGTTTTAGACAGTTAGGTTTTTTTTTTTTATAAAATGTGCATTTCCCAGCCACCGTGGAGCTTTCTCCATGACATTAACCGTGTTCTGCTGGCAAGGAGTGGGACAGTATCTACCTAATAGATCTGTTACCCATGGGGGAGTGTTTCAGAGGCTGGCGACATCCTCCTCTCTTATTGGTGACAGGACTCATTCAGAGTACTCCTCCTTGACCCATTTATTCATGGGTATGTTATCAAGAATAACCTCTTTTTTTAACCATCTTGATTGGAGTATAATGGCTTTACAATGGTGTGTTAGTTTCTGCTGTATAACAAAGTGAATCAGCCATATGCATACATATATCCCCATATCCCCTCCCTCTTAAGCCTCCCTCCCACCCTCCCTATCCCACCCCTCTAGGTGGTCACAAAGCACCGAGCTGATTTCCCTGTGCTACGCGGCTGCTTCCCTCTAGCTATCTATTTTACGTTTGGTAAATGTATATATGTCCATGCCACTCTCTCACTTAAGCTTTCTATTTCACAGCTTAGAATAAACTGAAGCTAAATTCATACTCTGTCCTCTTCTGTCCCACTCTTGTCCTGGTAATATTTCCTGGGTCTTTGTTCCTCCAAACAGCAAAATAAAAACCTCATTTTCTAAAATTTCAATGTCTGAAATCCCACCAGATGTCAGCCTAACTTAAAGTAACTGAAGGTATGACTGTCCTATGCGTGGGGAGAGGAGAGGCTGGAGGTGGAGCCCAGGATATAGGTGGCAGTGAAGCCTTTCTAAAAGCACAGAAAGTCGGGCTTCCCTGGTGGTGCAGTGGTTGGGATTCCGCCTGCCGATGCAGGGGACACGGGTTCGTGCCCCGGTCTGGGAAGATCCCACATGCCGCGGAGCGGCTGGGCCCGTGAGCCATGGCCGCTGAGCCTGCGCGTCTGGAGCCTGTGCTCCACAACGGGAGAGGCCACAACAGTGAGAGGCCCGTGTACCGCCCCCCCCAAAAAAAGAAAAAAGCACAGAAAGTCCAAATTATCCTTCCTTAAGAGTGAGGTCTCTGGGGAGCACTCTGGTATTCACACAAGATAGTGTAACAGAGCAGGACCCTACGGAGCCTTCCCAGAGCTCCATGTCCTCCAGCTGCCTTTTGTCTGTAGAAAAGCTTTAGGCAAAGAATAAGTTTAATCACTAACACAACATTGTAAATCAACTATACGCCAATGAAAATTAAATTAAAATTTAAAAAAGAATAAGTTTAATCAGAGAAGTGAGAAAATGCAGAAAGAAAGGAAGACAATAAAGCAAGACAAAAGAATAATAGTTTGGCCATTAAACAAAGTCAAGGACCTTTAGTTCCTCCCCAAGGGCTATAGATAATATTCGGAGCCAAATCCTTTGAGCTGTTTTGCAGACACTGAAGCCCCCACCAGGTGGAAGAAGTTAACTGTCTGCTGCCCACAAGCACTCAGACCCCAGACCAGCTGGAACCAGAAGGTTGATGTTGACTCCTGATTACCTCACCACCAACCAATCAGAAGACTGTCCACCAGCTGATCACATACCACACAACACCCCCCTCCCTCACCCTGTCTTTAAAAACCTTTCCCTGAAAGCCTTTCAGGGAGTTTGGGGAGTTGAGGTCTTTTAAGCACTAGCTGCCCTGGACTCCTTGCTTGGTGCCCTGCAATAAACACTGCACTTTCCTTCACCACAACCTGGTGTCAATAGACTGGTTTTACTGAACACAGGCAAGTGGACCCAAGTTTGGTTCGGTAACAGTATTAAGATGAAGGAACTGCTGGAACATCAGTAGGGTGATCAGATATTCCCCTCATTCTTATATCCGTAGCTGATCCAGTTGCCAAAATCATCTGGGCATTCTTTTAAGCACAAAAATTTACTGGACGTCCATGCCAACTCTGCCATTTAATTAATCAGGAGACCCAATTCACCAAGTGACCCTAGAGCAAGCATCTAATCTCTTGCACCTAAATTCATCCATTTGTAAAACTAAGATAATATTACTTATCTCTTCCTCATTCCATAGGTTCTGATGAAGGGGAAAGATGATCCAATTTTAATTGAATCAGGTTATAATGGTCAAGATAAAGTGTCAAATGTGTGATTCATGGCAATCTTTCAACATTATTCATGTTAGTTTTGCGTTCACCAAAAGAAAACTTAGTGGTTCTGACAGACTCTGAAGGTGAAGCTTCAAACATCCTTTGAGTACCTTGACCGGGAAAGGCACAAAACATCACTACAGTAGTTAATATTACTAGTTCAAACACAACAATATCAATATTATAAAACCATTCCTCACATGGTGTTGTTTTTGAAAGAATGTATTTCATACAACTAAAGGTATGTTTTAAATAGGTTAATTTTTTTCTTATATTTCAGCAGCTCCACGAAGGGAAACACAGTGCTCAGCAATAAGCCTTAAAACGCCCTCTTTGAGTCCTCTCCCATACACTCCCATCACACGCCACGGGCGCTGCCTTATTCCTCTCCTTCCAGTCAACACGTGGACATTAGCAACCCATGCTTACATGGATGTCTTGTCCACATCTAACAACTCTTGATCCCATGAAACTCTCGTCCACACACTCTGCTTCACCATTTTCTTCTGACTCTCTAGCACAGAAGCTCTCAAACCAGCTTGTCATCAGAAGTCCCTCCTTGGAGGGCAGAAAAAGGAAAGAGCAAGGAAACAGTTCATTTTAAAGCACATGGGGAGGGTAATGGCCAGAAACTCTCAAGTGTCAAGAATTTTTACTCCATCACACTATGATCCTGCTCTCATCAACCATCTTATGTATTTATATAGCTTAAAGTATTTCCGAAATGGTTTTCACTACTAGCTTATAAAGAGTAATGGATCTGGTGGTGGCCCACACCCCCCAGCACCCGAATTACCCGAATTACCCGAAGGCAGCCCAACCACACACCTGCCGGCCCTCCTGGCCCCTCCAGCAACCCTGTCATTAATGGCAAAGAAACCCAGAGGAGCAGCGATAGCGATAGCAAGACATTCTTCCTCCCCGCCACCAGCCATAACCCAGGTGTCTGCTAGAGAACACAGCTTTCTACTGGGCTGCTGGCTTTGGGGGGCAGGGGCTGTGTAGGAGTATTTTAGCCACTAAACTTCACTGGACGAATGGTGAGAAGTGGCCTTATCCGTCCTCAGCCCATACTCCCCTCCTTGTTCAGCTGAAGCGGCCTGACCCCTGGGAGTCAGGGCCCTTTGCCTCCCTCCTTCCTCTTTAGAAACGACGGTTACAGTCTGTTTCTTGTGTGTGTGATGTGGAAGTCTAATTGAATCCCTCCTTCCTAATAAACGTTACTACTGTGAAAAACAAAAAAACTGGAGAGAGAAGTAAACTATTTGACATTGGAGCAAACTATTTGACATTGGAAAAAAAACTGACGTTTTCTTTTCTTTCAAGTGTCCATACGTACTTTATTCACACAAACAAAGTGTTGTCATCTCTCGAGTCCGTGTGTCAGAGAGAGAGTCTGTGGCCAGGCCTCCCCTACCCCGGCCCCGAGACCACTGGACTGAGGACGCTCCCCCAGGGGACACTGGGCCTCGGCAGGGCTGCGCTTTTTTGTTTTTAACAATAAATAAAAACTCAACTCTAAAATATATATATATAAAAAGCCGGGGAGAAATTGGAGAGAGAAGCGAACTATTTAACATGCAAATAACAATAGCCTCTAGCACAACATTGTAAAGCAACTATACTCCAATAAAAATGAAATATATATATATATAAAACAAAAAAATAAAAGTATTAACAAAAAAAACCCACAATAGCCTCTGTCTCTAGTTGATCAGCCCCAGCTATAGCAGTAAATGAGTTGGATGTTTACTAAGACTTCATTCACCAAGAATTGTTCATAGTGATGTCTATGAGAGGACCTCTGTCCTCTAAATTTCACAGAGCACCTTTCAAAACAAAACAAGATAGAAAATTTTTGTATATATACATATATACACACACATATATGTACATATGTGTGTGTATATACATATATACACACACATATATGTACATATGTGTGTATATATACATCTATACACACATATATGTACATATGTGTGTGTATATATACATATATACACACAGATTATTATCAAATAAAAAGGGTTTAATAATGGTTGATATGCATTAAATAATTTCTTTGGATGTGGAATATCCATATCTATATATCTCAAGCACAAGTGGCCATTTCAGATAGATAGGTCAAGTTTGGGAAAAATATGTTCATGTGCTATGAACTGGTTTTTGTATTAGAGCACATATTGCTTTCTACCTTGTATTACTGTTATTTGTTAACAGGTCTGCCTCCATTAGCTCATAAACCTCTTGAATACAATGGCAGTATCTTTTATTTTTTTGTATTCTCTAAAGTAGTGCTACTCAAAATGTGGTTGGTCCCTGATCTGTGAACTGTTTGTTGCCAGTCCGCAGCAAGATAAGTACATAAACTGAGAGTATGTATTTATAATCTTTTCTAGAAATGTAATTAACATTACTGTATTGTTTAAGTGCATGCTCACTGTACTCATGTTGTTGAGCAAGGCATAGGTCAGATTGGCTGTTGCTGAACTCGCTGGGATGAGTTGCATATGGCGTGAGCTGTATACTTGTTCTGGGCAGGAATAAACCAAAACAAAAAAACTGGTGCTTTACCACAGATAGTTTGAGAAACATTTGCTCTAAATCAGGAGTTGGCAGACTATGGCCTGTGAGTCAAATCCTAGACGCCATCCACCTGTTTCTGTGTATAAAGTTTTATTGGAACAAGCCACATCCATTCATCTTCTTATTATCTATGCTGCTTTCACCCTACAGAGGCAGAGTGGAGTAGTTGTAGCAGAGACCACGTGGTCTTCAAAGTGTAACAAATTTCCTATCTGACCCTTTAGAGTAAAGGTTTGCTAATCCTTGCTCTAAAAGCTATGTTTTTTTTTTTAAACTTTCACTGTAATCAACAGTAAGAAATGCATTTCACTTTGTAAACATATATAGATATATATGTATCTATCTATCTGAGATGAAAGTTT
Organism: Hyperoodon ampullatus; assembly: GCF_949752795.1. Classification (NCBI taxonomy): domain Eukaryota; kingdom Metazoa; phylum Chordata; class Mammalia; order Artiodactyla; family Ziphiidae; genus Hyperoodon; species Hyperoodon ampullatus. The sequence goes on from NC_136913.1 coordinate 35,584,605, forward strand.
TACAAACAATATTTACTCATATTACATGTAATGCATGTATTTCTGTATTTGTATTCTGCTTTGTTCAATTTTATTAAAAAATAACATTGGATACAACATAATAAAATAATATAACTTTTTATAAATTTTTACCCATAGTTTGAAAATTAATGCTTGAAATCCCCTAGTACAGTGAATGGCATATAGATGGCACATAGGAAATATTTATTGAATAGTTTATTGGTATTTACTAATATCAGAGTTATTTTCCTTCCAGGTCATATAGGGTTTACTGATATTCAGTATCATCTCCACCTTTAAAGCCTGGATACCATACTTCCTAGATTCCTTCATCATCAAGGTTCCAGTTAGATTTTGCTATGAGAGAAATTAAAGACGGAATGAGGGAAGAGGCAGTAAGCATAGGATTTTGCCACACACCTCTGGTCATCCACCTAAGAATTATTTTCTCCAGGGCTACAGTTAGCTGAGGTAATTGGTGACAGCTTCACTGTGATTCCTGTACTTCAACAAAAGGAATTTAAGGGGAAAATTACAGAAATGAAGAGTTATAGTCAGTGGTGTGCTGGTAAATGTTTAACAACTGGCTCTTTGATTCGTAGGATTTACCAATTTCCATGTGTAAATTTCAAGCTATTGATGTGGCATCAATGAATGTGGAGTTAGGAAGAGATGCACAGGATCAGCTCTGTAAGCTAGTGGGGGCTGGCTGCAACGCACTATAGTATTATGAGTCCCGATTTTCACCTGTTGTCTAGGCATTCCATCTTTCTTTTTTACTATTATTTTTATTGAGGTATAGTTGATTTACAGTGTTAATTTCTGCTGTACAGCAGTGATTCAGATATATATATATATATATATATTCTCTTTCATATTCTTTTCCATTATGGTTTATCCCAGGAGATTGAATATAGTTTCCTGTGCTATACAGTAGGAACTTGTTGTTTATCTATCCTATATACACTAGTTTGCATCTGCTAATCCCAAACTCCTAACCCATCCTTTCCCCACCCTCAACCCCCTTGGAAACAAGTCTGTTCTCTATAGGCATTCCATCTTCCACTTCCTAAAGTATTTTATTTAATACAGTCTATTCTTGCTATTCATAGTAGTTACATTCTATAAAGTCAGTGCAAACACTGAATTACCAAATATTGAACCGGTGCTCTTAGCGAAAATACAGGATTAGGTTCCTGCAAACTTTTAGTCATAGCATTTTCATAAATCTATCAATATACAACTTTGTTTTATCTGCGTTTCTGTTTCAAGATACCTGATTTCATATACACTGTTGGTTCATTAACATTAAACTGACGGCCCAAAGCATTATAATTCATGCCTGAATGAAGCTTACCCAATACAGGTGTTTTCTCCATGTAGCACATCACAGCCCTCATGTGCTTAGGAATGCTAGGCAGCACTCCAGTGCTACATGTTTGGGGGCCATTTTAAACAGAAAAATCACCAACAAAAAGCACAGAAGTTGGGAAAATGTGGCACTAAATAGACCGCAGAAAGGACACTTGTTTACAGTATGAGAGCTGAAGCAAGAAGGCAGAGCATCGCCACGTTCAACCTCAGGTGGGAACATGCACATGCATGAGTAACTCAAGTTTTTTTTACCACTCTGCACATGTATGTGTATGACAGCAAAAGCACCACGAGTATTGATTTTCGTGTTACAAATAAATTTTAGTGAGTAGGCAAATTCACAAATATGGTATCTGTGAACCATGAGGATCAACTGTATATTATGGTCACCCTAGTTATTGACAAAAATCATTAGGTCTTTTCATGGATAGAAAGAGTAGGAGCTCTGGAAGAATTAGTGGGAGAGGAAGGAAGATTTGGAGTTTTGACAAGATTTTGTTGAAGCAAATTAATGTGTAAAATCAACTTAAAGAAACTGCAAAGGGCCAGAGAGACTGGATTTGTTGCAGATTTTTTCTTTCTCTAGAGTCGCTGGAGCCCAAACCAAATCTTGAATCTCACTATGGATGTTTTAGTCTGCCAGCTGGCAAATGGGATGAACAAATAGGGTCACCGCAGCCTCCATCCTGAGGACTCTTGGAATTTATTGCAACACCAGTCTGCTTCTCATCGGTTTTCAACATCAGGGAGAAACTGAGAAATTCTGAATGCTGGGCGCATCCTTATGAAGTCTGGTCTTTTGTTCAGGTCTGTTAAAGAATTAGACCGGTGCTGAAAGGATGTATTACTTGTGTGTCAGATATTCTCTATTTATCTCCCCAGTTCTATCTCCACTCTTCTCTATCCTGCTCTCTGCTCCAGGAGCTGACTTTTATAGACTCCATCAACAGACTTCTTTGTCCTCTGGCTCCTGGTTTTCCAATGATAGACACCCATAGATCATAGGATGGGTACAGAGTAAAGTTGAGGTATATATCCCCGTGGTTGCTTCCCTGCTGAGTTGTCACAGGTTGGCAGTGGTTACGCTTCTCTAACAGAGGCCACGGATCCCATTGCGTGACCTTCTTTTAAAGCTACAGTTCTCTTTTAAGGTTATGGTAACTGCTCCTTCTCTTTACCCCTTCAGGCTTAGAGTCAATGCCCCCGGCTCATGTGAGTCCTAGGGTACTTCATCATTTCATGTTGGTTTTCCTTAACCATGTCCACACTTTGGTAAATAGTCCTTTAATTAAACTGTCCTAAATTATCTTATTTGGCTTATATGACAACAAGGTCATACTGTTTCCTTTTGTGGCTTGACTGATGACATGGGTTTCAGGTGTCGTCAGAGTGATCCTTCCATTATAAAGGTCCCCATTGACATCCACCTAATGATTTTGACAACTAATGATGATTTCTGCTAGAAATGCTGTGCATCAACTATGTAGTTATCTGAAAATATAGTTTGTACAAGAAACAGAATAAATATTGGATTCTTTATCTTTAGTCAATTTTTAGAATAATGAATTGACGTTCTAGTAACTTCCAAAGCAGCTCACTTTTTTTCAAATATTGTAAAATCATGGATATTTATATATTTGGTGTGCTTCATTTTTCTTTTTGATGCTCAAATTGTCCCATTTTTCACCAGCAGGAAGCTTTCTGTCATGACCCCAACACACTTTGATAGCTTCCTTGCTTTCTAGAATAACATGATGTCTCAGATTTCTTTTATATACTCCCTGCTCCAGACTTGGAACTAAACATTACTCTAAGGACTTCTGATTCCTTTTTGTAGCAAATACTATTTAGAAACCATAATTGGGATGTTATGGTCCTCATTCTTACTGGGCTTTCATCAATTCTATAGTTTTTCAGTGAACAGAATTAGGAAATATATATATTTTTATTGATTTATTTATAAAAATATTTATTTATTTAGGCTGCACCAGGTCTTAGTTGTGGCACACAGGACCTTCTTTGCCACGTGTGGGATCTTCATTGTGGCATGCAGGATCGTTTTTTCTTTATTTTTGGTTGTGGCATGCGGGATCTTTTTTTTTATCTGCAGCACGCAGGATCTTCGTTGCCACATGCGGGATCTTTAGTTGCGGCATGCAGGATCTTTTAGTTGTGGCATGCAAGCTCTTAGTTGCGGCATGTGGGATCTATTTCCCTGAGCAGGGATTGAACCCAGGCCCCGTGCAGTAGGAGCATGGAGTCTTAAACACTGGACCACCAGGGGAAGTCCCAGAAATATGTATATTTTTAGAAAGTGCAAAAGAAATCATGCGTTTATACTGAGATTCCCAAGGCAAATTTAAGTTTATAGAGCTCTTAACTTACTTGAGTTTATATTTGTATCCCTTTTCTCTTACAGTGAAAAAATTTATTCTTTATTATATTAACATAATTAATAATTTGATTTATCCTACTTCACATACCCTAGTCTCAAAAATAACAATATTATTATTAAGAATAAGACTATTAAGTTAGTCATTGAGTTCCAATAGCTCTGTAATGAGGCTGCCTGTTTCCCCACAGCCTCACCAATGGAGTATATTGTTAAACCTTGAAAATTTTTGCCCTTCTGATAGGTGAGAAGTAGTATCTCAGTGTAGTTTTAATTTTCATTTCTCTTATCATAACCAAGGTAGAGCATCTTTGCATATGCTTAAGAGCCATTTGCATGTCTATTTGTATAAACCTCTGTCTTTATGAGACAGGAGAGATTTAGATGTTCTTCAAATTATGTAACATTGAGTGTCTTAGGTTAGGTTGCCCAGATGCAGATCTTGAGACAAGGATTCATGTGAAAGTGAATTATTAGGAGGTATTTCTAGGAAAAAGCAGTAGGCAAAAGGAGAAATGGGACAAGAAAGAAAGGAGGCCAAGCCAGGGTGTGACAGAAAGCAAAATTCCAAGGAATATTGCTTTGAGTCAATCTCAAAGGGGAGTTATGGAGACAGTGGAAAACACATCTAAGAATTGTCCCCATCAGGGGGCAAGGGAGCTGGAATATTAATTCTCTTCACTGTCAATCACTGGTTAAGGGCTGCTCTCAGGGGATATAGACTCCCAAGCACTTCCAGCTTTCCATGTCTCTAGGCAAATCAGGCTCCAACTGCCTGAGGGTAGTCAGCCGACTAAGAGATGTAGCTGCTGGCTGTTGGGAATGAAAACCCACATAGAGCCAAGACGCATGGAAATGGTAAAGGGATGGGGGGTGTGGTTATGGGAAGAACACCAGCAGCATCTACTTCAATGAGTGACTATCCATCCCATACTCATGGAGGGTGGGTGGTAAGCACTGTACAAATGGGATGTTTATCAGGCATGATTTCAAAAGCAACACCGGTGTCTATGATAAATGAGAGAGCATCATTGGCATTTTATTTACTTGATTTGACTTCATAAATATTTTCTAATCACACATGGTAAAAGAAAATTACGGTGTATTTTGTACACCCAGTTTTCCCTAGTCACACTGTGTTGAGTCAGATGGCTCCTAGGAGACTGCCTTAGAACTTTCACAGACGCCTAAGCTAATCCCTTTATGTGAAATCAACACCTAGACCTGTGCTGGAATTAAACCAGGATCCCCCTGACACTAGCATGAGGAATAAACAGAGGGTTGTTTTCCCAATTAATGAGAGCAAACAGCTCTATCCCAGGTGGCTTTCCTTAGAGGTTTTGCAACTGCAGGATAATCATATGCAGGCCAGAGGTGCAGTTCAACAATCCTGAATGAGAAACCAGGAAAGGAATAGAAAATGCCTTGCTTGAGACTATCAAATGTATTAACCCTGTGGCAAGCAGTTTACAGACAAAGCAAAAAGATTTTACCTCTTAGACTTTTCACTCTGGACTCCATGTCTTGAGTCACAGGAGGACCTAAAGAGATGTAAGATTTCAACATCTCACAGAACAGAGAGCTGTTCCACATTTCATTTATTTTCTTAATGCTTAAAATTAGTGAGTGGAAACATAGACTATAAAAGAAGAGCTAACATTAACAGACATCTAACCAGCATATAATTTCCTCATATCCTTATTTTTTTTCTCTTCAATTCTAAAGTTGAAGTTTGGTCAATTTTAGAGTGACTAATTCATCTTGATTTACCTGGGACTTTTTTGGCTTTAGCACAGAATGTCCTAAATCCAGGGTAATCTCTCGGTCCAGGGAAAATCGGGAGAGTTGGCCACCTTAGCAATATCTTGAATAATTCTAGCAACACTGATGGCTTAGGATAGGGCTTCTCAAACTAAAGTGCAGCCAAATTCCCTGACATTTTGTTAACATGTTAATTCTGATTCAACAGGTCTGGGGTGGAACCTGCAAGTCTGCATTTCTAGTTCACAGGTGATACTGATGCTGCTGGTCTACCCACGTAATACACTTTGAGGGTCAAGGGTCAAGGGCAGGCATAATACTGATGTCAGAGTTTTACTGCAGATCTCTAACACCTGAAACTTAGTTGTAGTTCATCTCTTCTTTTAACTTAAGGAAGGAAAAGTATTTGTGTAATATTATTATTCCTTTATGAGTATTCATAATGAAGAGAAAGAGATTAATTGCCAATAGTTCAATTGTGTTTATGAAAAACAGTTTAAAGGAAGGGTGCTCAACTTACAACAGAGCAAAATTTTTAAAAAATATTTATTTATTTATTTGGTTGCACCAGGTCTTAGTTGCGACTCACCAGCTCCTTAGTTGTGGCACGTGGGCTCCTTAGTTGTGGTATGTGAACTCTTAGTTGCAGCATGCATGTGGGATCTAGTTCCCTGACCAGGGATCGAACGTGGGTCCCCTGCATTGGGAGCGTGGAGTCTTATCCACTGCATCACCAGGGAAGTCCCACAACAAAGCAAGTTTTAATTGATATAAAAATTACAGATGATGGTTGTTGCTCTACTTTTTATACTGTACTAGTCACCTTTTATTTAGTTTTGTTTTTTGGATTTTGAACAAACTTTAAACTTGATATTTTTAGATAATTTAAAAGTCATTAACATATCTGCATTGCCCATTCCTATCACAATCACATACAGGTACCATCTGTACCTACAAATGGAGTTATGTGTTTTTTAGCCTGATTTCCTTATTCCTACTTTATAGGAACATATTTCTTTATAAATCTTGTATATTCCATATATAAGACAGGAAAGTGCTTAATAAGGCTTCTTTGTAGATTTATTTAATCAATTCCTTATCTAAAGCTTCATTTATTTACTTTTCTTTGGGCACATTTCCCAATGGCAAACCTCCTTTGAACAACACGCTTCATCCATGCCATGAGACAGCTTTGATTTTAGGAAAGAAAAGCTGATTTTGAGTATTCCAAAATACCACAGCAAGGCTATTAAACTCCATTGCCACCATTAACATGGTAAACAATATCTAAATCCACACCATACTTTCCCAATGGATTGTCTAGAATTACTTCTTGCCAACTTTCTCAACTACAGGGTGTTCACTATTAGTCATATTTGGTCAAGGTTCTATCTATTTTAGGAGAGGATTCATAGAAACAACAAACATTTCATTTATTAGTCCTAACACAGTTAAGGACTATCCTCTCAAATCCACCAACTTTATTGGATTTCTAAATCTATTAATGGTTAGTAATTGTGTGCATGTGTGTTTGTGTATACTAGTAAGTGTATAAGTATAGTGAGGAGAAAACATACATTATTTTTGTCTATAATAAAAGAAACCCAAATACGTTTATTTTATTTTTTAAAAAAGTTATATTCTACCTTGTACTAGAAAGGATTTCACATAACTTGCATGGGTGCATCTCAACATAAAAAAAATAGCAAGCATTAAAAATGGGATGAAGAAATAAATCAGAGGATAAAGTGGAACTAGGAGAAAAAAATAGAAGTAGATACAACAGTAATATTTATATCTAGAGTTTAAGCTTCTAGTATTCGATATAATGTCCAAGAGATAAAAGCATGCCAACTGATCTATATCTTGAACGGGACTAGTTCAATGTAATATTTCATCTTGTTCCACCAGCATCAGTGCCAAGAACAAACTGTTTGTCCTAAGAAAATGAAACTTTTTAATAAACTAAATTGACATGTTGTTTACCTACACTAAAATTAATCTATTTTAAGTGTATATTTTGATGAGTTTTGATGAATTTATAAACCTGTGTAACCACCACCACAATCAAGATGCAAAACATTTCCAAAACCTCAAAATGTGCCCTTGAACATGGTTCTAGTCAATCCTCCCTACCTCCAGCCCCAGGCAACCGCTGATCTGTTTTCTGTTACTATAGATTAGATTTGTCTTTTCTGAAAGCCACAGAGTATATGATCTTTTGTGTTGGGCTCCTTTACTTGAATGTGATGTTGAGATTCAGCCATGTTTTTGTGTGTATCAAAAGCCCATCTCTTTTTATTACTGAATAATATTCCACTGTGTGGATATACCACAATTTGCCTCTCCATACACCAATTGATGGACAAAATGGTTGTAAAAGAAGGAAATCTGAAACAAACAGAATTTTAGACCTGCCACTTTGACTTTATGAATAACAGAAGATATAAAGAGAGTGGGATTCTTGCAAAAATATTCTTTACCTTGACAACTAAATTTCTGCCTCCTTTTTTCTCTCTGGGCCTGTTGCTTTTTAAATAATTAGTAATAATTTTATTATACAAACCTAAAATACTTTAGATTTATGTAAATTGTCATTGGCAGAAATCAAAGCATGTCATATTTATCACCTTTGGCTCACATATCATTCCTGAGTGGCAAGCAGATGGCAGAATCAATTATCCTCCCTCAAATGTAAAGGAAACATCTGGAAGTAAACTAATATCTTGAGCTGTAGCAGAAATCCGGGACTGAAATTGGGAACACAATATAGATTTCCCAAGCCCGAAGTTCCTCCTCTACCTCTATTCTCTTGTTGCTCCCTTATCCTGAAAGGGTGGGGATGAGGGGTGTGGACTGAACAGGCAAACACAGGCCCTGTCCCCTCACTCTCACCCCAATCACCTCTCCTCACCTCAACCCAAGCAGCTGGTCTTTAGCTTGTTTTATCTATTGAATTTCCACATAAGATTTCATTTGCTAAAATTGTTCTGAGGTTAAAAAAGAAAATTGAAAACCCATTGAATCAAATCATCCCAGGAAAATGAGGATTCCCTCTGTTTTATTTATTTATTTATATTTTTGGCTGCGTTGGGTCTTCGTTGCTGCATGCGGGCTTTTCTCTGGTTGCGGCGAGTGGGGGCTACTCTTTGTTGCTGTGTGCGGGCTTCTCATTGCGGTGGCTTCTCTTGTGGAGCACGGGCTCTAGGTGCGCAGGCTTCAGTAGTTAGTTATGGCACCCGGGCTCAGTAGTTGTGGCTCACGGGCTCTAGAGCGCAGGCTCAGTAGTTGTGGCACCCAGGCTCAGTAGTTGTGGCTCACGGGCTCTAGAGCGTGGGCTCAGTAGTTGTGGTGCACCGGCTTAGTTGCTCCACGGCATGTGGTATCTTCCCGGGCCAGGGCTCGAACCCGTGTCCCCTGCATTGGCAGGAGGATTCTTAACCACTGCGCCACCAGGGAAGCCCCCCACTCCCCGTTTTAAAATACAAACTTTCCGTGATAAAATAATGTCTTCCACTTATATGACACTTCTTTATAGAGCTTTCATAGACATTTCATTTGGCCAGAGGAACAAACTTAATCAATAAAGGCAATTAATTAAGACTATGCATTCACAAATGTGTTAAATTCAGTTAACATTTAATTATCCTTGTTAATGGGAAATGGACACAGTATGTGTGCGCAAAATCCACACACAACTAAAAACTTAATTAGAACAAGTAGTTTCTAACTTCTCGCTCATTAAACTTTGGTGGAGGCCCTAAAAAGTATCCACAATGGGGGAAATAAATGCAATGTATGTGGGTTTCCTTTCATGCCTCATCGTGCAAGAGAGTGGTGGTGAAGTGATACAAGAATCTTGGGAAAGTAGACTTTTTTAACCACCCCCCCAAAAAAATGACTTTCCAAAAACCAATTGCCAAAATTTCACATGGTAAAAGCACATTTTGAAAAAGTGACTTAAAAGTCTTCTAATGGGCAAATATTAAAACATCAGCAACGGCATAGCTTAACTTTGGGCCATTACTGAGACCAAGAGGAGAGGCAGGCCACAGCTGTAAGCAGAGTGGCAATTGGTCCCAGTTTGCCTGGACAGTTATAGTTAACAACTGTTGTCCTGGCATAATTGTGAATAGCTCCCTCTTTCACTTTCACAAGTGTCCTGATTTGGATGATAAACTATATGGTTATCCTAGCTATAAGGAAACAGCATTAAAGCACAAATGACCAAAATGGGAAAATTTCCTACCTTTTTTCCATTTTTCCTTCTCCCAAAGATGCTCAAACTGACATCTTGCAGAATCTAAACTGTACATATAATGAGACTTCCATTCTCTTCTATTTATTTCGACCAGTGCTTTGCAACCCTGTGTGCTCATTAGAATCACTGAAAAGCCTAAAAATACTGATGCCTGAGAAACACTTTGGAACAATTAAATCACTGTCTCGGGAAGTGGCGCCTAGTCATCGGTACTGTCTCAAAGCCTCCAGGGTAGTTCTAATGCGCAGTCAGGGTTGGGAATCACTGATTCTGACAGTAATCAAGTAATTATTTCTATTATAAGGCACCTGATATTCTGAGTGATATACAAAACTTAAAATCTCCCTGGGGAAGAATGATACCCCTGCCCCCCACCCTGAACCAAGGACCATGGCATTATCCCTTTTGCTCCATCCTCTGGGTGGTCAAAGGTCCTGCTCATTCTTGTTATCCTCTGTTCACACAAGGATAAATCATTCTACTCTTTCCTCTGAAAACTTCAATGCCTGCAGTGATAATATAACAAAGCTTGAACTATAATAGTCCAAATGAAGAGCTCCTTTGTCCTGGGATAAAGGCACTTGAAGTGATAAGTGATAAAGGCATTTGAAGGGAACTTCAAGTTGGCCGCTCATTATTTGATGGAAGCGCTGACATTCTGAAAGCTTAGCAACTGAAGCTAGGTGGCAGTCCTGCTTAGGCAATTAAAGGAGACACCAGAAAGACAATTATAAAGAAGATCCACACAGAAGAAAACCAAAAAGAACTTACCATTGATTTAACACCAGCATGGGATCAACAGGGCAAAACTAACTTGTTAATGTCATGCCTTTAAATACAGTCTTCCTTATCATAGTTGGGGAATTTCTCTAAAATTATGGGCAACTCCTGAATTTTTGGATGTTTCTCAATATTTTTTATAGCTTCTTCACATTCCCAGCTTCTGGAGATTGCCCCTATTACCACCCTTCAGAAGTGTCTATAAATGGACACTGGCTAGTCATTTATCTTACTTCTATAAAATGAAAGAATGTCAAGAGGTTATGGAGACTACTGAGAAGCATCTGAAATAGTAATGTGTGTTATAGTTACCCAAAACACTGACAATGTGATTCCTTCAAAAGGCAAGCATCTATATGTCTATAAGGTTGTTTACCAAAATATTAATAGTGTTTATCTCTAAGTCAGGGGATTTGTAGAGATTTTTATCTCATCTGTTTTATTTAACTTGTTTTACAATAAGCATATGTCCTTTTATTTTAAAATTCCACTGTTTTTATGAGAGTCATAATGTCCTTCAATTCACTAATGTCCATTAGTGATTAGACAATTAGCAGATCATGCCTGTTTTCTGTCATGTTTATTCTCAGTCCAAGGCCTGCTTTACTTTAATTGATGGCTCCCCTAATTAGAGCTGTTAATGGATGATGCCAGTGTGTGTTCATCCCAGACAATCAATAGACTGTGCTTGTACATACTCTAATTTGGAAAGCTAACCAGAAGCTGATGTTTTGGTTTGCTATTGTTTGGGGGAAAACCCATGATGAGGCTAGGGTGTACTGAATTGTGTAAACTTCATGCATTCTGAAGTGTTTGACAAGCTATTCCTTAGAGCAGATGCAATTTTAGAAATTACAAGTAAATTACTATATCAAAACTAAGAGTGCAGAAAGATACTGTGATTCTTCTAAACACATATTCATTTAGTTATCTGAGTTAAACACAGTAAATTAAGAAGTATAGTTGGGAATACACCTGACAGTAACAGTTGAGTAGCCTAATGATTGATCAACCTTTCTCAACAATAATGCTTTGATGTATAACCAGATATTGAGTGGGTTTTTCTGTTGCCCTGGAGTTACAGTAAGGCCCAAAGTTGATAACAAAAGACTAATTACTCTAAATCTAAGTTCATCAAGCATTTAGAGTTGGGGCTAGCCAACCCCCTGCAAGGAGTATGAAGTGGAGAGCAAAAAAACAGACAATACCACATCCACCCTATGCCATCCTTCTCCTAGTTAATACAAAGGGAGAACTAAGGGAGAGCCCACTGCCCTTCAGTATCTGTAAAGTGAGCAGTTTTAACCCGTCACCATTACCATACATCCTTTCTCTGATTGGGTTGAGGGAGGATGCTCCCCTTTTTCAAAGCCAAGATGGGGGTTTCAAGAGAATTACTCATAAAGTTATGGATGCCTACTAGAAAAGGTGACTGGAATTCCACTCTCTCATTGGCTATCTCCTTAGCCAGAGACTTCCTGGACTGTCCCTGTACTACTGGAGGAGGAGAACAAAAATTGGGAACAGGGGCTTCCCTGGTGGCACAGTGGTTGGGAGCCCGCCTGCCGATGCAGGGGACACGGGTTCGTGCCCCGGTCCGGGAGGATCCCACGTGCCGCGGAGCGGCTGGGCCCGTGAGCCATGGCCGCTGGGCCTGCGCGTCCGGAGCCTGTGCTCCGCAACGGGACAGGCCAGGACAGTGGGAGGCCCACGTACAGCAAAAAAAAAAAAAAAAAAAAAAAAAAAAAATTGGGAACAGATGGCAAGGTGAGGGACTACCAACCACAGACGGTTCCAGGAACAAACCCCAATTAAGTTCGTTTCCTGAGAGGGACAGAAGATGAATCCCACGTGAACAGAGAGAAGATGCAACTGGGAGTTCCAGTCCTGCTGCACCACTGCAGCATGGGAGGAAACAGGCTTAGCCATCAGAAGAATATGTTGTAGCAGCAATAGGCGGGAGACCTAAAGGAACTCCCTAGAATGTAGCCCAGAAACAGGAGATAAAAACTATAAAAGAAAGATTAAATGACATGCAGGAAAGGAACTATTTAAAGAGATCACAGATGAGATTTTTCCAGAATAGGTGACAGACACTAAATCTCATTATGAAGTCTTAATGCATCCCGAACAGGATAACTAAAAAGAAATCCACACCTTCATATATCCTAGTGAAACTGTGGATTAACAAAGAGAAAATGTCAAAATTAGCCATAGAGAAAAGACTAATAGTCACTTACAAGGAACGGCTATTAGATCAATAGCCACAAGTGGAGCCAGAAAGCAGTGGAATATCTTTAATATTCTGAAATTCAATGACTGTCAGATTAGAATTCTGCACCCACAGAAACTACATTTCAAGAATGAAAATGAAATAAAAATCTTTTTCAGAAAAACAAAAATTAAAACAGCTGGATCAACAGATCCTCAGTAAAGTCAAGTCTAAAGGATTGTCATTCAAGTAGGAGAAAATAATCTCAGATGTAAGATCTGAAATGAAAGAAGGAAAGATAATGGATAAAATCCAAATTGGGTATATAAAACAGTAAAATAAGTGGATATATAGAGAGTAATGTCTAATATTTAAAATGAAAAATAAGATAGAACTAAAGTACTCGACAGGGACTTCCCTGGTGGCACAGTGGTTAAGAATCTGCCTGCCAGAAGACCTAAACAGACATTTCTCCAAAGAAGATATACAGATTGCCAACAAACACATGAAAAGATGCTCAACATCACTAATCATTAGACAAATGCAAATCAAAACTACAATGAGGTATCACCTCACACAGGTCAGAATGGCCATCATGAAAAAATCTACAAACAGTAAATGCTGGAGAGGGTGTGGAGAAAAGGGAACCCTCTTGCACTGCTGGTGGGAATGTAAACTGATACAGCCACTATGGAGGACAGTATAGAGGTTCCTTAAAAAACTAAAAATAGAACTACCATATAACCCAGAAATCCCACTACTGGGCATATACCCTGAGAAAACCATAATGCAAAAAGAGTCATGTACCACAATGTTCATTGCAGCTCTATTTACAATAGCCAGGACATGGAAGCAACCTAAGTGTCCATCGACAGATGAATGGATAAAGAAGATGTGGTACATATATACAATGGAATATTACTCAGCCATAAAAAGAAATGAAATTGAGTTATTTGTAGTGAGGTGGATGGACCCACAGTCTGTCATACACAGTGAAGTAAGTCAGACGAAAGAGAAGAACAAATACTGTATGCTAACACATATATATGGAATCTAAAAAAGAAAAAAATGGTTCTGATGAACCTAGGGGCAGGACAGGAATAAAGATGCAGATGTAGAGAATGGACTTGAGGACACAGGGAGGGGGAAGGGTAAGCTGTGATGAAGTGAGAGAGTAGCACTGACATATATACACTGCCAAATGTAAAACAGATAGCTAGTGGGAAGCAGCCACACGGAACAGGGAGATCAGCTCGGTGCTTTATGTCCACGTAGAGGGGCGAGATAGGGAGGGTGGGAGGGAGACACAAGAGGGCGGAGATATGGAGACATATGTATACATATAGCTGATTCACTTTGTTATACAGTAGAAACTAACACAACATTGTAAAGCAGTTATACTCCAATAAAGATGTTAAAAAAAAAAAAGAATCCACCCGCCAATGCAGGGGACATGGGTTCAAGCCCTGGTCCAGGAAGATCCCACATACCACGGAGCAACTAAGCCCGTGTGCCGCAACTATTGAGCCTGTGCTCTAGAGCCCGCAAGCCACAACTACTGAAGCCCACATACCTAGAGCCTGTGCTCCACAACAAGAGAAGCCACTGTAGTGAGAAGTCTGCGCACCGCAATGAAGAGTAGCCCTCCCTCACCGCAACTAGAGAAAGCCTGCACACAGCAACAAAGACCCAACGCAGCCAAAAATAAATAAATAAATTTTAAAAATACTGGACAAACATGTAAGCATGAAGAGTGGCAATCAGAGATAATATTAGGGTCCTTGTGTTGTTCAGGAGGAGGGTATCGTCAAGATAGTATAAACCTTCTAAATTTATATGTGCCTAATATATGTAAGAATATGAAACAAGGTGAAATAAAGAAATCCACTACATTGATGGGGAAATTTTAACACATCTTTCTCAGGAATTGACAAATTAAGCAGAAAAATCAGTAATGATATGGAAGATTTTAATGTGACAATCAGGAAGCTTGGTCCAGTGGACATTCATGGAACACTGCAGGCCCAAACTGGAGAAAGCACATTTTTTCATGCACATAGAGAACACTTATAAAAACTTATTATATGGTAGACCATAAGATAAGCAGAGAAAGAGGGGATGCACCTCAACTCGTTTGATGAAGCTAGCACAACCTTGACTCCAAACACAAATCAAGGATAGTACAAGAAAGGAAAATTACAGGCTGTTCTCAATGAAGAATATAGATATAGGAACTCCAAACACTATGTTAACAAACTGAATTTAGTAAGGTTTAAAAAGATGATCATGCTTAGTTTACTCCATAAATGCAAGATTAATTTAATATTAGAAAATTGATCAATGTAATTCACCACATTGACAATTTAAAGGTGAAAAACCACATGGATACAGAAAATCGGTCTGAAAATAAAGTTAATACATACTCATGATCATAACAGTCAGCAAATTAGAAATAAAAGGGACCTTCTCTTACCTGATAAAAGACATCTATCAATATTGATAGCAATTATTGCACTTAATGGTGACAAAATGAAAGGGTTACCATTAAGATCTGGAAAAAAAAAAAGACAAAGGGGCCTTCTATCACCATTTCTATTCAATTGTACTGGACATCCTAGCCGGTGCAACTAAACAAGAAAAAAATTTTAATGTACAAGTATAGAAAAAAGGAAAAGCTGTCATTATAGCAGATGATGTGATTATGTAGAAAATCTGACAGAATTTATAATTTACAAGAGTTAAAAGTTTGGCAGGTTCCCTGAATTTAAAAAAATGTATAAAAGTCTACTGCATTTCTACAAACAGTTGACAATTTGTTAGAAAACGTATCTCCTCTACTTCTTGAGTTTTGTTAGTAAATTTTTGGCTTATTGCCATATTTTACATTTGCAGTCTACATATATCTATATTTTAAACATGTTTATTGGAGTACAATTGCTTTACAATGGTGTGTTAGTTTCTGAGGGATATATTTAAGAGAAGTTAATGCCTGTTGCCAGTTCATTTGTCATAGACACTCTATCTTTTGTTTGAGAAGATTCCTTATTTTAGTTTTATCAAGAATATTTTAAAGGAATATATTTCCTGAATTCTTGCATGTCTGAAAATATTTATCTGTTGGCTCTACACTTGAACAACATTTTACATGGTTATAATCTTCTTAGGGCTCTTTTTTCCCTTAGAAGCTTATAGGCATTGTTGTATTTACTATCTTCTAGGGTTGAATATTACTGAGCAGAAGTCAAAAGTCAACCTTTTTTTAAAAATCTTTATCTTTATGTTTTTTTTTATGTTTCACTTTTTTTTATCTTTATGTTTTACTGCCCACAGGACACTTTGTTTTTGAAGTCTAGGAAATTTACTGGGATATGCTTTGTTCTTGCTCATTCTATCAGTCAGGGTCCAGTCATTAAAACAGACATCATGCTAGGTATTTCAACAGAGGGTATTTAATATAGGGAACTTTGTATGGGTGTAAGAGGGCTGAAAGAACAAAAGGAGAACACTGAGGTAACCCAGAGGTTACACCTGTGGAAAACAGCGATCGCTTCTAAGACTGGGAAAATAAAGGGAGGAGGTGATCAGAACCCAGAAGCTTGGAGGAGGGGACTCCAGTCCCCAAGAATGGGGTGCTGCCTGGCTGGTTGGCTGGTGTTGTTACTTCAGGAGCTTGAAGAGACCCTGCAGAGTTGAACCTCAGACCTCTGAAGAGTGTATACTTCTGGCTGCTGCTGTTATCTCAAAGGGGTAAGACCAATCAGTAATGGAAATACCCAAAGAAGCTGGAGACAGGAACCAATAAAGTACCTTTGCTGGTTCTATGCTGATGGGGAGTATCATACAAAGAAAAGGAAGGATGCTCCCTCCTCCTGCCTTCCAATATTGGTAGAGCCTAACAAGAAACCATCTGGCAAATGAAAAATGTAATTTCTAGATTCTCAGCCACAGCATCACCAAGTGGAATATAAAAGAAGGGTATATTTGGAGCTGAGAGATTAATAACTAGCATGCTCATTCAGTATCAAATTTTCCTGGGATATATCATGCCATTCCCATCTGTATATTCAAAGGCTTTTTAATTTCAGCAGTGTTTTCTCAATTTATGTGTGTGAATTTTTTTTCCTGTTGCATTGTTTGGTCCTTAGGTTTTTTCTCCTTATAGGCTACAGATTGGTGAAAAGAAACTACCTCATGCACATATGATATGGCTAAATTAATTCCAAGTTTTTAACCATGGCACATATAAATTTAGCAGCAGGAAAGTGACTACACAGTGCAGCATGGCTCTGCACAGCTTTCAGAGGTCACTATCACCACCACCACCACTAATCCCTTAATAGGGGAAGACAGCTGCCACTGTCACTGTATGCACGAGGCAGAGCCTTGCTTCATCTAAGAAGCTTAATTTCATGTTTGTAATTCAGGATGATACTCTGGGAAAACTGTAATAATGTCACAGAGGTAGCTTTACTTTCTTCATGTCCAGGCTCACTTTAGAACCCCAAATCCCTTCTCCTAGTATCTGAGAAAAGAAACACAAACAACAACAACAAAAATATATTGAAGATCATATAGTGACTACTTTTAAGATTCTTTCAGTTTTGATTCTATTTAGAGTCTTTGACTAATAAACTTGTCCCCAGATCTTTTACCTTTAGAGTTATCTCGAGTGACTGGGCATATGAAGTTCAAATGAAGGATATTTTATCTGTGTGCTGGTGTAACCTTTAGTTAACACAGAAACCAAAAATTAGATGTGGAAATTGCATTTTGTTCTAGGGTAATTGCTCTCCTCCATAATGATGAGTGTGGTGGGTGGATTTGTGAGTTTTCACTGCTAGTCACGCATCCGCTATTCCTCACCCTGCTATAGTCATCTTTTGCAAATTACTCTCTCAAATGGCAAACTTCATCTGAAATTAGACACTTTACTAGAGACACTATTTGAGTAAAAATTTGAAAGATTTGAAGTTTAAAGGGAATGAGATGGGGGCAGGGGATGACAACTACGTCAGCCACAGGAAGCTGTAATGGGTTATTTACCTGACCAGTGCTGGCAAGGACAGCAAGAATACATATATTCTCTTGACCTCAGTCTCTTCTGGTGATACTTTAGATCTGGCTCCATCAATCTATATTTTAATTACTCCTGTTTTATTGTCCCTTCCCCTTGCTTACATTTTTAGGTTTATCCTGTATGAAAAATAATTATACCCTCTCACAAGCTGCCAAACTCACTGCCATCAGACTTCTTGAAAAAATTCTCATAACCTGCTCATTGCTTATCCCTTTGAAGTGTGGATTCCATTTTTGCCACCCCAATGAAACCACTCACCAAATGTCATAGATGAACTAATTGTCAATCCCACTGCTGTCTCCTTCTCCTTATTCCTCTCCACCTCTCCGTTTTTTTTCATGTTGTTCTCTTTGAGCCCGTCTCTTCTCCTGACTTTTTTTTGTGCGGTACGCGGGCCTCTCACTGTTGTGGCCTCTCCCGTTGCGGAGCACAGGCTCCGGATGCGCAGGCCCAGCGGCCATGGCTCACGGGTCCAGCCACTCCACGGCATGTGGGATCTTCCCGGACCGGGGCACGAACCCGTGTCCCCTGCATCGGCAGGCTGACTCTCAACCACTGTGCCACCAGGGAAGCCCATCTTCTTCTGACTGTTATGACACTGAAGCCTCTTCACTCTACTTCTGCATATGCTCCTTCTCTGTGTTCTGCACTGATTTTCTTCCTCCTCTTGCTCCTAGATGCTTTCCAAGACTGCCACTGGTCGTTATTTTTTTCTCACTTTTGAACCTTGAGTTCATCAATGTCCATGCTTTCATCTGCCAAACCTCTATCTCTTAATTCAATTATTTCCTCAAGCTCTATCCCTGTGTTCACAGCTTCCTGATGGCTCTGCATAATCCAACAACATCTCAAACTCAACAGGCCCCAAGATAAATTCATTATGTTCTCCCACAAATTATCTCCTTTCCCAAAGGCTGGAAGCCTGTTCTTTGTTCCTCACTTTATCCAGTCAATTGCCAAATATGTAAGCTCTCTGCCTTTGTAACATCTGCGTCTGCCCCCCGTTCCCATTCTCACCACCCTACTCCCAATTCTCACAATCACTCATATTGCTTTTGTAATAAGCTTCTAATTTCTCTCTCCCTATCTTTCCTTTCTTACTCTAAGCCATCACATTCAGCAAAGTCAAATTAATTTCCTAAAGTAGAGCAATGATAGCTTCCCTGTTCAAAAACCTTGAATGGCTCCTTAGTTTCTTCTCAGTTAAGTGCAAATTTATCATCCCCACATTCAAGCTTCTTTGTGATCTATCCCCAACCCGTCTATGCTTGGCTTTTCCCCCACTCCCCCTCTATACCCTACAAGAAAACTGAATTACTTGTTCCTAAATCTGTTCCCATATTCCCTATCTCCATGCCTCTGTTCATACCACTACCCTCATCTCTGTTTGTTAAAATTTTGATCAATATTCAATATCATTTTGGATGCCTTCTTTCCTATCTTCCCTTGTAAATATCTGGCTGAAACTTCTGCCAAGACACCATCTGAAACTTCAATTACAGCAATGATTACATTTTGCATCTAATTACAGTTTTCTGTGAACTTGTTTTACCCCCCCGCTCAGCCTGGAACCTCCTTTTTTAAATTGGGTAACATATTGGACAATATCAGCGCTCCACCCAGATCCCTTTTTGCCATTTTCCTATTCTGTGGCCTCCCTCCACCAATGTCAGTGTTCTTTGAATTGCCAGGCCAGCACCTGTGGCAGCTCTTCTTCAGAGAGCTGCCCTCAGGCTACTGGAGCTGCTTTGCCAGTAGAGGGTCAGAGGGCTAGTGCTGGGAGTTTTCGTCCCCCCACTCTACCTTGGGGTGGGTGGTTGTTGACCAGTTGTTGATATCGAGCATGGGAGTATGAAAGCCCAACTGCCTGGCCTCAAGATGATACAACTCGGAGGGCTAACTCACACTGAGAGTTCCTCTGCAGGATCAGGCTGAAGTTAACCCTTGCAGGATTTTTGCTGAGATATCACCCTGGCTTGACTTCCTCTTCTGCCTTGCTCCCTAACCCATCTGCCTGTCTCTCAGGGTGCTGCTGGGAAACCCTGGCTAAGACAAGGAACATTTCTGAGTACCTACCGCATGCCAGGCACCATGCTAAACATGTACATAAGTAATTTCATTTAAATTTAACCCTCACAACCACTCTGAGAGCTAAGTACTGTTATTATTCTGAATTAACAGATGGGGAAACTGAAGCTCAGAGAGGTTAAGTAACTTTTTCAAGGCCATACAGCTATGAGGTTGCAATGCCAGGAATCCAAACAAGGCTTCAGAGGCAGTTCAGTCAACCACTTTGCTATGCTGCTTCCAAAATTGCTAAATGGAAGCAACTACATCTAAGATGCCCCTCACTCCATGATCACTTTCTTAGTATTCACACCTGAATGTAATCCTCTCTCCTTGAGTGTGAACTGGACCTAGTGACTTGCCTCTAACAAACAGAATATGGTGATGAGATGATACTTCCATGACAGTTCCAAGATTGTGAATTCCTTCTTGCTAGCAGACCCTCTTGCTGGCTTTGATGAAGCAAGCTGCCATGCTGGGGAGGCCGATGTGATAAGAAATTCCTGGTGGCCTCCAGTCAAGAGCCAGCAAACAATTGACGCCCTCAGTCCAAACACTTGCAGGAAACTGAATCCTGCCAACAACCACCTGAGTGAGCTTGGAAGTGAATCCTTCCCCAGTGAGACTACAGCCACAGTCCACATCTTGATTGCAGCCTATGAGAGTTCCTGAGCCAGAGGGCTCAGTTAACCTGTGCCTGAATTCCTGACTCACAGAAACTGGGAGATAATAAATGTGTGGTATTAAAAAAAAAAAACCTAAACCCAACCTAACCCAAACCAAAACAACAAAAAAAAACAATTGCTACCTGGAAAGCAGAGGCAGGCTTGTTATTCTGTGTAACACTTAACTACTTCTGGCTCAGTGACTTACCAATAAAAATTCTAACCAATAATCTATCACCTCTGGTGCTTTCACAGTCCAATAAACTTAGCTAGGATGGTGGCAATAAACCGCTAGAAAAGCATTAACTTTCCAGTGTGATTGGTACTTGGTGCCCTTAGAACCAAGTAAACAACAAATAAATTAGGAGTGAGGATTGGGTAAGGAATTTAATGCATCCAAAATAAGCTTTTGGCTTTCTGCTTGTTTCAATCAATTAATCAATAAGGGACAATGCAAATTGGGTACCAGCTGGCTTACTGAGCAGTGATAAGTAAAGTTAGGTTCAGTGACTCCCAGTCAACATCATGTTTTCCAGTGTGTGCCTGTTCCTGTCCCTGCATCCCCACCCACATATAGCACAGTTGTCATGTAAATGGACATCAGCCAAGCATGCTTTCTCCAGCTCTCTATGCCTCTTGTTGCCATGGGACGACAGATTAAAACTCAGAGAAGATAGAAGTAAAACTGAAAAGCATGCAGCCCTTCAACTCCCACAGCAAGAAAAGGTAATAATGGAATGAATGACAGTGAGCCACAGTCAGCCACTATGATGGTAGGAGTAGAAAAAGTCCAGAAGATAAAAGCAATTGCGTAACGAACCACGGGGAAAAGTGCACACCTTCTCCATCCTTTTCAAACAGCAGTTGGCAACAACTGTCCTGATTTGTCTGAGATTGTTCTTGTTTTAGCACTGAAAGTCCTGAATCCAGGGAAACAGCTCGGTCCCTGGCAAACCAGAATGGTTGGTCACCCCAGCAACAACCATTAATTCCCAAAGGCCTCTGCTCCCACTGATGTTTGCTTTTTAATTGGAGGGGTCAATAAAAAGCTACTTTCTTAAACTTTTGTTTTTGAAAGCTATAAACATCCTATTGGTAGAGTTTATTTTTCAAGGTAGTGCCATAAATTCTATTTCTTCCACTAAAAAGTGAGAAAGACATTGGAAAGACTTTACTAATCTTAATCGGATGATATATTTAAGCTGAAAGGTAGGGGATGAAATAGGGGAGGAAATTTGGAAGACACAAAGCTATCAAAAACACGGACTAAAAGTACATCTAAATTCATCAGTATATTATTGATTGGGGGAATCATTTGGCTGAATATAAAGGTACAAGTTAATTATGTTGGTAGTTACTTTTCACCCCTAGAGATCTGGGCCTTACAATTTGCAAATTTTATAGCTAGAAGATACCTTGGAGGTAATCTAATCCAAGCTCCTACTGTTTACATAGCATTCAAGGAAGCTTGAGCTTGTGTTTTACTGCCTGTTACAGACCACTGGTTTGGGAGATCTTAATAAGTGTTATACGATAAAAGGGTTCCTTGGTAACATAAGTTTTGGAAATATCAAGGTAAGTAATATCAAACAAGTTTCTTGACTGCAGGAATTTTCTAGGTATTTTATATGCTCATAGTGACTCCCACTCAAAAATGTACATTCGAGTCACCTGGGGAACTTTAAAATACTACAGATGACTGGGCCCTACCCAGATCTACGGAATAAGAGAAAAAAAATATCACTCTCTGGATAGTTCTGATATTCACCTGATTAAGAATCACTGGCGGGTTTCCCTGGTGGCGCAGTGGTTGAGAGTCCGCCTACTGGTGCAGGGGACGTGGGTTCGTGCCCCAGTCCGGGAGGATCCCACATGCCGCGGAGCGGCTGGGCCCATGAGCCATGGCCGCTGGGCCTGTGCATCCAGAGCCTGTGCTCCGCAACGGGAGAGGCCACAGCAGTGAGAGGCCCGCGTACCGCAAAACAAAAACAAAAACAAAACAAAAACAAACAAACAAAAGAATCACTGGCTAATGTGCACTGTGAATCTATAAGAGTAAGAAAATATCTGAGGGGCTTCCCTGGTGGCGCAGTGGTTGAGAGTCCGCCTGCCGATGCAGGAGACACGGGTTTGTGCCCCGGTCCAGGAAGATCCCACATGCCGCGGAGCGGCTGGGCCCGTGAGCCATGGCCGCTGAGCCTGCACGTCCGGAGTTTGTGCGTCCGGAGCCTGTGCTCTGCAACGGGAGAGGCCACAACAGTGAGAGGCCCGCGTACCACAAAAAAAAAAAAAAGAAAGAAAATATCTGAAATATATTCCAACCTTACTTGATCATATAAATGTTTTTTCTTCCCTCTCTCCCTCCCTCCCCCTCTTCATCCCTTCCTTCCTTTCCTTCCCTTTCTTTCCTTTTTGTTTCCTTTCCTTTCCTTTTGGTTTTGGGAAATACTGGTTTATATGTTTCAGGTTTTGTTTGTCTGGTGAACCACTGTAAGGAGGGAAAATAGAAAATTATAATGATATCTGTAAATAGAATTTGATTTACTTACACTTTTTATCTAACTACTTGACGTGAAAATGGTCATCTTGTTTCATCTATACCTTCAACCACTTCTCCCCTCTCCCCACCACTGGAGTTTTTTGAAGCAAAACCCAGACAATCATATTATTTTATTCATAAATATTTCAAAACGTATTACCAAAAGATAAGGATTCTTTTGCGATACCATTATCACATCCAAAAATTAACAATAATTCTTCAATACTATTAAATATTCAGTTAGTATGTGAACTAAGAAATTAACCTAAGGTGAATTGACATCTTAGTGATATACATTTTCCTAACCAGAATATGGTACGTCTTTTTATTTGTTCCTGTGTATTTTTGTGTATTTCAGAAGTGTGTTATAGTTTTTCTCATATAGGTTTTGGAGTTTTTAAAAATAAGTTTCCAACTAGGTATTATATTTTATTTATTTTGGTTTATTATTTGCTGTTTTAAATGGGGTCTTCTCTTCCATTATATTTTCTAACTTGTTATTGCTTCTATATATAAAGTGTGTTAATTTTTTTTTTTTGCGGTACGTGGGCCTCTCACTGTTGTGGCCTCTCCCATTGCAGAGCACAGGCTCCGGACGTGCAGGCTCAGCGGCCATGGCTGATGGGCCCAGCTGCTCCGTGGCATGTGGGACCTTCCCGGACCGGGGCACGAACCCGTGTCCCCTGCATTGGCAGGCGCACTCTCAACCACTGTGCCACCAGGGAAGCCCTAAAGTGTATTAATTTTAATCAACTTTATGAAGGTATAATTTACATGCAACATGCACAGATTTTATGTGTACAGTTCAATGAGTTTTAATAAAAGTATGTATCCACTTAAACACCATCCCCATTATTGATTTTTATATTTATATATTGATTTTATAAATAAATAAATGGAATTTAGTAAATTCCATTTTTAATACATACTTTCACAATTCTTACTAGCTCTTGGTTAGTCATTTGAAAAGGCATCACATTCCAATTTCTTGTTTTGGTCTTAGTTCTCACTCTATCTGACCATGCCCAAAAGATTTTCCAGTCAATGCTGTTATAGAAATAGATTCAATGTCAAAGTCTGACTGCTCCTAGAGATTTAAATTGTTGTTACAGGCATAAAGAAACATGATCCTCTTTGCAACAGGTGTCATGCTAAATACAAGTTTACTGATGCAAGCCGCTAATAATAATTGGAACGTGAGCTGACTCAAGAATAGACATCCGGCTCATTAATATTTGCTTCAGAGAAATAGGCTCAAATGTTCTTCTTGAGTCTCAGTGGGTCCATGACCTTGATGTTTAGATGAATAAATTTATAGCTGATCCCAGTACTAAGGTTGTCATTACTCAGAGAATTCCGAACGACCACTGTCTGGAAAAATGTGTTTACCAAGTCCCAGCTGTTACACTTATGAATATTTAGGAAGCTACAGTGACTGGCAATGGTCTCAGTGCCCCCCAAATGTGACGATTTTAACTGAAAGTTGAAAGGCAGCCAAATCACTCACCTAGCGGATACCAGAATAAAAGCAGCTTTGCATGGAAGTGGAAGCTTTTCAGGCTGGGTCTCCCCAGGACCATCAACACAGTGAAGATAGACTGTTACCTACCTAGGGGCAAAGTCATGAGCAATGTATGGCACAAGGTTGTAGGGGCAGAAGGGTGAGGCACACTGTTTGGAGGATAAAGGGAGAACAGAATGGGTTCTTCCAGAAGTTCCTAGAGTCAATAGAGACTGTAACACATAATTTATTACTTCATCTTTGTCTTAGTTTGGGGTTTTGAGAAAGTGGACCCTCAGCAAGGATTTGGGCACAAGTAGTTTATTGGGAGAGGTATGATCTCCAGAAACATGCTGAAGGAGGGAAGGAAGGAAGGAAGGAAGGAAAACTGATAAAATATATATAAATGAAAGTGTTAACAGCTGTGGGAAACCCAGGGCTCCATCTCACTAGGCACTTTCTGAGACATTGTGTAAAACATGTCTCAGAATTGTCCTACTGAGAGCTGAGGACACTGAGATATTTATACACTAATTCCCATCCCTTATCAGTTCAAGGTCACTATGAGGAAAGGGCGAAAGTTAACACGGCACTTCTGAAATCTCCCACATGCAGACCAAGCAAGCTCCTCCGCCCAGAGAGTGCCCTCTGGCAAAGAGTTGTATGGGAACTGTTTACAAGCAATTTCCAGGGTAGAGGAAGAGGATGCGGGTGTTATAATTCTATATTGCTTGTGTTACTCTCTGGTTGTTTTTTTATGTGTGAGTTTCATTTCACCAACAGGAATGTAAACTCGTTGAATGCATGGGCCACAGCTTATAGTATTTGTATTGCTTCCCCCCATAAATTCTGGAGATCTCCTAGCTACTGGGAGATTAAATCCACTAAGGCCACCGTGACCTGGGCCTTCCCCAGACTCCCTCTCCAGACTTCTCTTTGCAGTCCACTCTCTCATTGCAAGCGTTCCAGTCACTCGATTTACCTCACGTGCCTCCTCTCTGTCTAGAATACCTCTTCTTCCCCCGTCCAATTGGTCAACACTGATCGTCTTTCGAGATCAGCTAAATAACTTTTCTTTCATAAAAGTGCTTCATGTTCCACCCAAGTAGAGTAATCCTGCCCTTTTTGCAAACCACTACCTGGCTCTTAACTTCCACCATACAATTTACATACTGTACTGAAGTTTATGTTTTTCTGTGTTAGTCTTGCCTACCAGAGTGTGAGCTCACTGAGAAAGTAAACTATGTCTTAAATATTTCTTTATCTGCAGCACTTAGCTCAGTGCCTGGTATAGAGTAAATGCTTAATAAATATTTTTGAATGAACAAATGAACATGACCAATAAATACTTCCTGATTAGATGAAACAAGAGGCTGAACATACCTGCTCTGGGCACTTCTAATACAACTATCAGGTATTTGTAGATTGAATGGAGAATATTCCCCAGAACAGCATGTCCTTGCCCTTCAGTCAAAGACAACCAAGAACACACCCGTAGTTTAAAAAAGTTGGAATTTTACTCATTGCAGACAAAGAACACACATCATGAGGGACTGTGGGGTGTCTCAGTAAGAGTATGGAGAAAGAAATTATTATAGGATTTGGGCTTTGGGTAGATGATTTGGGGGAGGGACCAAGGAAGCAGAGATCTGCTCTAGATTAGGTGCTGTCAGAAAGTGGGGGCAATCCTATGATTAGGTATTTTGTAAGAGGCACAGTGACTTTGATTTTGTCTGTGCTTAGACAATATTATGAAGTAACCTTGTTTTGTTTCATTTTATTATGGTCTCAGAGTAACTTTATCTGAGTTTGGTATTCTGTGAGATTGTTTATGTCCAACAGAACAAAATGGGCTGGCTGTAAATGTCTGACCAGCTTGTAATAATACCGAAGTCTAGCTGTGAACATCAGGTACATTTTGAACATCAGGGAATGCATTTTTTGAGATGATAAGCAAAGAGAAAGGCCCAAAAGAAAGGTTATAGTATGTATATGTGCTGATAGCATTCACAAGTGTGGAATGAGAGCTGAAAAGAAGGGGAATAAAAGTGAAAATCCTGCTCTATAACCTTTTCAGTTTGACAAGAGTTTTAAATTCTGAAGCGCTGCATAGTATTAAAGGCATATAATGGCTGAAAGAATTTTTTTCACCAGAAAAGCAAGTAGCACAGATTCTTCTTTGAAGATATAAAACCATAAGGTCTGGAAAATTAGAATACTTAATCCAGCAGCAATACCACTTGCGTGGTGATAAAGTAATAGGATTTCCTTTTCCTTGCCTCCTTGTTCTGGCTACTCTCTTTTTGAAAAAAAAAATTGTTGACAGCCTTTATGGGGGTGAGGGTTAGATAAGAAATCTGAAAGTATATAATTTATGTTCAGGGAGAAAAAAAGAATTTGGAATTTTCTGGTAGTTAAATTGGTTATGAAGTCCTGTGACTAGAAAGCTAGGTCCACAGGGTCACTTGAAAGCCATTACAATATTCATTCAATAAATTATTTTTGAGCACTTAGTATAACTTAGGTACTATGCTAAATGTAGTAATTATAGGTCTAAATTATCTGGATTGACTTTTAGGGAAAACTTTTTATTTAGATATAAATTCAAACTTACAGGAAAGTTGCAGCAATAGTTTACCCTTCATACAGATTCACCAATTGTTTTTCCTAACCATTTTTGAATAAGTTAGAGAAATTGTGCTCAGCTATATCCCTAAATACTTTGGTGTATGTTTTCTGAAAGCAAGGACATTCTCCTACCAAACTATCATGAACTTATCCAAATCAGGAAATTTAACATTGATACAATACCATTATCCAATCCATGGTCCCTATTAAAATTTTATAAATTGTCTCAATGTCCTTTATAGATTTTTACCCCTACACAGGTCCCATCCGAGATCATGAATTTAGTTGTCATGCTTTTTAGTCTTCTTTAACCTGGGACAATTCCTTAGTCTTTCTCTGCTTTTCTTTCTTTTTTTATTAAAGCATAGTTGATTTACAATGTTGTGTTAGTTTCAGGTGTACATCAAAGTGGTTCAGTTTTATATATATATATATATATATATATTCTTTTTCTAAATCTTTTTCATTATAGATTATTACAAGGTTATTACAAGATATTGAACATAGTTCCCTGTGCTATACAGTAGGTCCTTGCTGTTTCTTACTATCTGTTTTATATACAGTAGTGTGTATCTGTTAATCCCAAACTCCTAATTTCTTGACCTTCACACTTTTGAGAATTATAGGCTAGATATTTTGTAGCATGCCATTCAATTTGGCTCTGATGTTTTCTCATTATTAGATTCAGGGTGTGAATTTTTAGCAGGGATATGTACTTGATTTTAAATCCCAGAATAGCTGCCTCTACCCACATCTCCCACACTTTGACCTGACACCTCGTGCAGGAGAGGGCCCTTTGAGGTCTCCTGATGAAATCCAGACTTTTCTCTGCTTCCTCTTATGATCCCTAATTTAGCCATCAGAACTGATAAAATCCTGAAGAGTATATATGCTTCTTGGGGACTTTATACTCAGCTGAAAACTCATATTAATTCAAAACTGTTTCCTAATGTGTGCCTCCTCCCACTCCCATGAAGTAGTGCCTGCTTTATTATTATGAAGAATAAACTATTCATCAAGGTGGATAAATGGCTTATGGGGATAAATAACATGACATAAATGTAGTAAAAATGTGGTCTTTTTCTAAATAAGTAGCATTTTTAACCTAACCCTCTAAGAATGTATATCTCTTTGGAGAGAGTCAACCACATAGTACTCCAAAAGTAAGAGCTTCAAACAGCCCCGTCGGTAAGGAAGTTCAAGGCCTCAGTGACACCTGAAGTTTTGACTGCGCCTATTCAGTCCCTGCTCCCTCAAGCTAACATATCCAAGACTACCACGAAGTGTAAAGAGGAGGATGTGTGGGTGAAAAGAGTGGGCAGAGAAGACTCCCAAGAATTGGAAACTATGCAAAGAGTAGCAGCCGGCAGCAGCTAATTAGTTTCTGAAATGACCCCTTTGTGTGGCTTGTCCTTCCTGAGAGAGAGGTTAAGATGCTGTCATGCTTGCTTTTAGCAGGATGGTAATTAAAACATTTAATCCCAGGTCCTATATAAGGTGGCTCCACTTATTTGGCTAAAGAGAGGGTGGTCCTTCTTCATTTTTTCCCCCTCCTGCATACTGAATGTCACATCCAAGAAATGAGCAAATTCCTACATTTCACTTCTACACATAGGGCCTGTTTAGAGGGAGGAATGATCATTAAGGAGGATTCTACAATCTAAAGGTATCTATTTTCCTGAAACTGAGAAGCAAGCTTATTTCGAGATGTTACTATCATAGCTCTTTACTAAGCTCTACTGGGATATAAAATCAGCTGATAAAAAAAGCTAACAGGGCTTCCCTGGTGGCGCAGTGGCTGAGAGTCCGCCTGCCAATGCAGGGGACACGGGTTCGTGCCCCGGTCCGGGAAGATCCCACATGCCGCGGAGCGGCTGGGCCCGTGAGCCATGGCCGCTGAGCCTGCGCGTCCAGAGCCTGTGCTCCGCAACGGGAGAGGCCACAACAGTGAGAGGCCCGTGTACCGCAAAAAAAAAAAAAAAAAGCTAACAATTATTGTGCATTTAGCATGTGATGGGCCATGACTTAGGTATCTTACATGGCTCATCCCATTTAATCCTCCCTAAAAGCTATGAGTTGGATAGTATCGCCTTTATTATGATCATGTCCACTTTTTCAGAGGAGGAAGCTGGCACCAAGAAAGGTGAAGAAACTAGACCAAATGAGTTAGAGGCAGAATCTGAACACAAAGAGTCTGGCCCAGAGCCCATTGCTCAACCACTATGCTTTCTGCCTTTCAGACTCCAACTAAGAGAAGGAGATGAATCCATGTCAGATGACTGGTTTGGGTTGGTCAGGGAAGATTTCACAGAAGGCGGCAGATTGGAACTAGGCTGAAAAGTAGACTGAGTTTGATGTGGTGAAGAGGAGTATGAAGGGCTTTCCAGGTGAAGGGAACCCCATGAAAATTGCTGGTACTGGGACAGCAAACTGAGCACTTTGGCTATGGCACAGAGCTGCTGCAGTTGTTTGCAGGATTCCTAGGCCTCACACTTCTATAAAAGAGAGGAAACTTCCACTCTGGTCCCTAACAGGGGGTTACTGGAGTGAATGTGGAAAACTGTGAGAGCCTGATGGTTTTTTTTTTTTTTTTGGTGCACACTAGCCACAGTACAGGGTCACTGTAATAACAAAGCAATGGGGCCTGCCATGCCCTCCCCACTTCCCTTGGGCCACAAGCATTGTTCTAGATTCCAGTCTCCATGGGGTTAGCAGAAAAGGCTAGCCAGTCCAGTCTGGCTTCTGCTGTGTTTCAACTTCTGCTCCTGAAACTGGGTGGTTGAGTTTAATTCAGAATGTGGCAATAGGAAGCTCTAACACATTCTCCAATTTGGTTTTACCACCAATAAAGCTATCTTGATTTCCATCCGGCTTCCTGTGTCCGTTCTAATTGATTTGAACTTGGATGAAAGGAAAGCAATGGGTATTCCCCAAACTTCCAACCATAGGGAAGTAGTGGAAAATTCGATTTAAAAAGTAGATTAGACATGGCAGACCAAGGAGAGCCTTCAAGGCTGGTATAAGGAATTCAGTCATAGCCTAAAGGAATCAATTATTATAATTCTGTGCGAGTGCACTAACACACACACACACACTCACATATACGTACAGTGGTTAGCAACAGAGAAAATCACTGTGGTATTTGTTTCCAGATTAATCTCTAGAAGTTTAAGGTCATCAAATCCCCATTTTCCACAAATATATTTGCCAAGAAACTTAGTCATTTTTAAAAGCTAAACTAATATTTTATCCATATGTCTTTGAATCGTTTATTGTCTGCCCAGCCAGTTGCTGTTTTTCAATAATTATTTGATTGCCAAAGAATATTTCAGCCTATTTGGGAGACTTTAATAAAGCTTTCTCCTACAGCCCCATTCTTGATATTAAAAGACACTCGTAAGTAAATATGAGTAACATTACTCATAAGTAAATATGGTCTGATAAATATGTCATTGTTTGGAAACAAATGTTTGTATCCTTCTTCCCAAATAATCTACCAAATATAGTCTTTCAATTAGTCTCATAGTTATTAGGTGGTTTTTTTTCTCATTCAGATTTATGTCTCTATATGAGTGCTAATTTGAAAATAATTTTGGTTTTAAGTTTTAATCCAAAGCTGAAAATTGTTTACTGCTTCCTTATATCTCTTACTGCCAACTATCAGCAAATGGGCAAAACTCTTTTCTGTAGGAGTAATTTTTCCAGTATATTCTTTTTTATTATCAAAGGACTTTGCATGAAAACAGGAAGATAAGGTTTTCTCCTGAACTGAGCAAAACAGGTGTCGCAATCTCTGTAAAATACTCTTCTGTGCCTCTGACCCTGGTAAGATAAAAGAAATGATAGTATGCCTTTGGTCTTCCTGCTCCAGGAAGGAAAGTTGCTGTAGGAAAAGAATTGATTTTTTTCCACTTCTGTGGTTTGAGAACAAGTTATAACTCCAGCTTTTCCAAGTGCAAGGAAAATAATGCACAATTATTAGATTGCTATTTGTGAGACACAAATGCACGGATTTAGCAGGAAAACAACTCACCAGAAAAATGAAACATATTTTTTTAGAAGAATGCTATATTTTACTGCTGCTTCTCCTTCTTTTGGCTTCTGGAATGTAACCTCCAACTGACCTACCTCCATTCTAATCATTTTGGCTCTCTTAGTGCTTCCTTAAAGTTATCTTCTCTTTTCTCTAAAATGAATACAGAGGCATTTTAAAAGTTTATTTATCTGTTTATACACCTTGTTCCAGAAGGGGTTTAAGGTGGCTTGAAAGAATCCGTAAAATACAATAAGCAATTAGAAGAACCAGGAACGAAGAGTATGCAAAATGCTTATACAATCTTACTCGTTTACTCTGGGTGGACCACAAATTTGGCTCTAAGCTTTTTAGCAGGCAGTCAAATAAGGAAACTTAATTAGTTACATCATTTACAGTGCCCATAAAACAAAAACAAACCAATGACCTAAGCGAAGCACCGTTATTCCTAATATTAAGACCAGAAAGAAATTGCTTTTGAGAGGCTTCATAAAGAGGTCAGTGTATGATGTTAATAAAGTGTTCTCAGTAGCAACCTAACGGGAGACACAAAGATGAATTTCACTGGGCTCTCTCTTCAACACAGGCAGATGGCATCACGCCAACGTGAAAATCAGGAAAAGCAAGTTTATCACGAGTTTGGGAGGTTGAGGGGGGAACACAATGTGATACGGTCAAGGTACTCAGCTCTCTGCTCTGCTCGGAGAAACCAAAGATACATTTTAGAACAACAGAGTTGAATCCAGTACCCAGAATGACTCCAGAGAAGTCATGAAACCCCTAAAATTCTACGCGACATTTTCTGGACAGGTGTGTTTCTTCTTCTTGACAGCGAAAACATAGTTTACCAGATACTCAATGTACTCAGGTGATACGCAAAACTTAGGAACCGTTTCTTTATAAACAATCTAGAGAATTAAACAGACTACAAATCTTTCATGCTATTAAGATACTTTTTTTTTTCTTCTCACAACCTAGCTTTTTTTTTCCCCTCTGCAAAAAGAGTCTTTTTGTTTCTACCTGGTGCCTCGGCTCGGGTGAAGGTTCCAGGGTGGTTAAAGCGTTGCCTCCTGGTGGAAGAAGAGGCTGGGGCGGAGATCTCACCGGGGGAGGCAGAGGGGTCCCGCAGAGGCCGCCGCGAGGCTCCTAGTCGCGCTGGCCGGAGAGCCTTTTGAAGAGATCCTCGCCCTGCCCGGCCAGGGGCCCGGCCTGGGGCCCGGCCAGCTTGCGCAGGTTGGTCAGGTGGTCGCCCATCTTCTTGAGGATCTTTATCTCCACCTCCAGGAAGTGGCTCTCCAGGAACTTGCAGAGCTGGGCATCCGCGCTCGCGGAACCCAGGGCATGCAGATCCAAGAGGGCCTGGTTCAGGCTCTTCTCCAGGGCCATGGCAGCCTCCACGGTGTCCACCATGGTGCTCCACTCGTCCGGCGACAGCTTCTGCCCGTCCTGGACCGGGGGCGCGGCTGCCCCACTGCTTCTGCATCTTCAAGAGGAGCAGGGAGCCCTCGCGCTTCTCCTCAGCCAGCTCCCGTAAGAAGAGGCCCAGGCCCTTCAGAGCCACCTTGTCGCCTTCGAAGTAATAGCTCAGGGAGAGGTAGGTGGACGAGGCCTGCAAGTGCAGGTTGATCAGGCGGCTGACGGCAGCCTCCGCCTTGGCGGAGGAACTCTGCTGGCTCTGGGCGCTCATGGTTAGTCAGCAGTGAAGAGGGCTTCTCCAGAAAGTGTCCCTTAGGCTGGTCCCGGAAGTGGAGGATAAGCCTCGAGGATTCTGCCGGAAGTTGTGACTAAAGGGGCGGAGCCAGAGGTTGGTGAGAGGCATGAGGAGGAGGAGGGAGAGGAAGAGGCAAGGCAGGGGTGGGAGCACCCTCTTTATTCCATCCAAATGCTGGTGAAGCACGAGAGAGACCTGGGGGGCTGCTGGGCACACTGTCTCCCAGTCCAGCTTTTGGTAAGAGTTTAATTCTTTCTTTCCTAATTATTGGAAGGGAGTCTTTATCATTTTGCCCCATTTCTTACCATAATTCCAAGATGAGATAAGAATGTCCAAGGTAAGAAAGCCAGAAGTATTGATAGTGAACATCCTCCAATCTTCAATTGTGACTTAACACCCCATTGTTTCTTATTTTAGAGCCTGTATGAATAGATTTTTCCCCTGCTCCTGATCCCTTATGGAGAGGGTGACTATTGGTTCCACTTTGCCCAGAGCAGTCTTGTCCTGGTGCAATTATTAATAGTGTCCCCTAAATTAATTAATTAATTTAAAAAATAACACCCCCTTTCACACCCAAAAGGGTCCTTGTTTGGAATATACATTACATAGTCACTTTACTGATTGAGAAGGATAAAATCCACACTATGTAATGTGAAATGGTAGAGTTTGCAAGACATTGAACTTGGGCTAATTCCTTTCTATTTTATTAATTAATCAGACCAGTAAGAGTCCCATCATAAATTTTCTACTATTCAGCCTTCATTTTTTTCATTTGTTGATGCATTTATTCCTTCTACTAAAAGTTCTCCTAAATTCTGTTTATGTGCCAGATGTTGTCTTAGGTACTGGTGGCTTCCCGTGATTACCCAGATATTCCACCATTAACTGAAACACGTCATGTGAATGGGCACTAAAGATGACAATGTACATTTATAAATCCTACCAAAATAGAAAAAACCCATACAGGATGAGTTAGTCATTCTCAGTTAGAAGATGAGGGCAGAACTAGATGTTCTCATAGGGGTTTTTCCAGCTTCGTGATTCCATGCTTAGCATTTTATTTTCCTAAATACCACTTGCCTGGGGCTGTTTCACAATTAGAATGCTTTCATGTGTCTTCTATCAAACAGGAAGGCATATTCTATTCAGGGTAAACAATATTTGAACCCCAGAGAAGAGAATTTTGCTCTAAACTTTGGATCTAGTTCTAAATAAAAATAAAGACCCACTGTTTTGCAACCACTTTCAAATTTTACTTTCTGTGTTGTTGAAAACTGACACCTTAAAATTTCAAGAAGAGCTGCAGTCTCCCTTCACTGCTTAAGCTAAAATATGAACACATATCCTGTATCTAAATACAGGATATATTGTTCTTTTTTTTTTTTTTTTTTTCATTAAAGGCTGTCATCCCAAAGTGTTCTCATATTGCATTTGAGGTTTGCAAAAACTGTTAGTATTCAGGAATAGCACCTTTTTCAGTCCTGGAGGGAATTAACTGGGTAAAACAGGAGTAGTTCTGCAGCCTTTCTGGCCTTGGTTCTAGGGCCAAAAAGAGGCTGGGAGTGGAGAGGAGGGGGAAAAACAAAAGTTCAAATCCAAGGACAATCCTAGCATGCCCCCAAATAGAGAAATTATACCAGATGCAATACCCTCCAAATAACTGCAAAGAAAATAATCATTTTCTACCTTGTGCATAAACCATTAATCATCATATTGACCTTGTAACAAGAAAATGCAAAGCTTAGAGAAAACCTCACCATATAACATACTCTCTGTATTGCAGCATGTCAGGCTCATTTAATATATTTCAATTTCCTATACATTTACTTATTCTTGGAAAAGAAAACTGTCTATATAAACTTTCTCAGATGAGATAGTTTTCTGCCTTGTGCAAATGTTGATAAATCTTTCCGTGATCACTTTAGAGAGAAGAGAGCCAGCGTGGGACCTGTACTCTGGTGGGTGGTTAGGCACATAGTTGTCAGAATCAGAATAACGTGGGCTCAAATCCCAGCTTTGCCACTTGTTACAAGTGTAACCCTTAGGCAAGGAGCATAACCTCTTTGAGCCTCAGCTTTCTTGCCTGTAAAATGGCAATGTTAATATCTCACAAGCAGACCACAAGGATTCAATGATATAATACATGAGAAAACAATGCCAACAAGTAGAAAGCACTCAAAAAAATAGTGCTGTATCATCAATCAGTTTTGCAATAAAATTGTAGAGACACTGTCAAACCCTATTAAGTATCAGAAGCATACCCCAATATATTTTTGATCCATGTTTCCTCACTGCAGACCTGTTTTGCTGAATCACTATCTTCTGTGGCAATGTCCTT
The DNA here is from genome assembly GCF_949752795.1 of Hyperoodon ampullatus. NCBI lineage: Eukaryota > Metazoa > Chordata > Mammalia > Artiodactyla > Ziphiidae > Hyperoodon > Hyperoodon ampullatus. The sequence continues at coordinate 35,619,944 of NC_136913.1, forward strand.
TCAAGTATGAAAGCACACAGATACAGCTTTGCGTGTCCAAGATCTAATTCATTTAAAGCATGAGCAAAGCCAGCTTCTCTTACTTCCCTTGGCTAAGTGAGATTCATCAACACCTCCTAAGGTCCTCTGTGGCCCTGTCAGCTGTGGAGGGAGGGGAGCAGTGCATAGGTGGCAGAGGTCTGTTTCTTTCCTCAGTTCTCCAGCTTGAGATCATCACTACAGCAAGAAACATCTAATGAACGCCTACCTTATAGGAGAGGATAAGATTACAGAACGTCTCATGTGAATGGTAGAATTCACCTCCTCTCCCACTCAAATGTAGACTTTGGAATGCTTCTGTCTTGCGTCAGATTCCCCAGAAGCAGACCTTGAGATGAGGATTCCTATGCAAGTGACTTATTGAGAAAGTGCTCCCAGAGAGACCAAAAGTGGTGAAAGGACAGAGAAAGAAAGGAAGTCAAGAAGCAAGGTTGCAATTTTAGGAAGTCTCAGCTTCATAATCATCCCAGGGTGTAGCTTTGGAGTGTAAATTACACCTAAAGTTTACCAACATGAGGCAAGGGAACTGGACTTTTATATTACTGTCCATTGGCTATGGGCGTCTCTGGGTGGATATAGATTCCCAGGGTCTGTGTACAGGTTAGGCAACTCAAGTAGCCCAAAGGAAAGCTGAAAAAGGTCACAGATGCTGGTCATTAAGAGAAAAGCACACTGAAGCTGGGTGCAGAGCACATCCGATAGGATTTGGGCAGGGCACATACAGTCTCCACCATCAGCTTGCTTCCCTACTTGACCTTGGAAGGTACTGGAATACAGTAGAAATGGGAAACCCCAATTAGTACCTTTAACCAGGAATCCAGTGGATAAAATGAAGACTTTATCATAGTTTTTAACCTATATTTATACCTCTTTGCTACTTCTGTTTACAGGGAATATAGGGGTTTTGGAACCTATATCTGCAATCTCCTTTTACCAGATCTGAAAATCTGTAACTCTCTTCAGGCGTCTCATTTGCACATATACCAGGCCAAATCAGACCCAAAGCTCCAACTATGAAAGCATTTGCATCTTTATCGAACCCTCTACTCTCACTGACGTCATTCTCCATGTTGGAACCGCACACTGCTTTTTTAATAGCTGCATAAAAGTACTTAAAAGTCAAAACATTCCTAGCAACCCAGACACTGCCAGGCTGTGAAACGGCTGCTTAAGGACCTGTCATCCAAACTGAACTCACCTGAAAACTGATGGTACACAAACAGCAAAATTGTCTCCGTGTGCTTGTCATTTTTCTAAAAGGAACTGTGAAGGGCTACAACTTAGTTCTGAGCTGTTCATCTACTTTGGACAAGGGACACCCGGCACCAGGGACAGTTATGAAACAGAAAGATTGAGTTCATCATTTTCCTCTTCCAAAACACACACCCAAACACACACACGCACCCACACATGCACGCACGCACACACACACACACCCTCTTCATCCCACCTGTACTGTCCACTAAACTCCAGGGCTCACCAAGAAGCCTGTCCAACAGCGCAGCACAACAGCTCTGCCTTGCACAGCCTCCCCTCCTTGGGCTTCCTGTGGGCACCTCCGACAAGCAGCGGTTCCCAACTGGACCTGAGTTGGTCCCCCAGATGACATTTGGCAATGTCTGGTGACATTTTTGGTTGTCATAGCTAGGGGGAGGACACTACCGGCATTTAGTGGGTAAAGGCCAAGGATGCCACTGAACAGGCCACAGTGCACAGGAAGTGCCGCTCTTCTCCGCAACAAAGAATTTTCTAGTCCAAAATGTCAACAGTGCTGAGGTTGAGAAACCCCGTGCTAATGGGTAAAATAACGTTGGTATCTTCATTTGGGTTCCCTCAAAAGCAGACCCTGAGATAAGGATTTGAGTACAACTAGTTCATTTGAGACTTGATTCCCGAAAGCACCAGTAAGCGAGAGGGTAAATGAGACAAGAAGGGGAAGAAAATCAATCAAGAGTGTGTTAAAGAGCAGGTCACTCCTATGGGCAACTAGGACTCAATCCTACTGGGGAACTCTGAGAGACTCTATGAGGCATACCTTGGAGTTATCTCAGACAAGGACAAGGAAACCAGAATATTTCTCTTCCAAATCCCATCTGTTATTAGCTGAAGACTACTCCCAAGGCCGTTAACTTTCTGGCACTTCTGGCCTACCCTTAAAGAACCAAAAGAAAGCCCCCTCAGGTAGAGAGTTTTGGGTGCTTGTTGCATGGGTATGCATGGGAATGGTGAGTGCTGAGCAGAAATGGGTAGGGTACCAATAATGTGTGCTCGAGTTGGTCCTCCAAGCAAACATTCGTGGGACTGTATCTTCATGTACTTTCTCTGAGGATGATACCTTAGCCAAAAAAAGTAATTCTAATCATGACCACAGTAGATGTCCTAGAAGACAAGCAACAGTGACACGTTTTAGTTAGAGAGACCTTGTTACAACACTCAACTGGAAAGATTCTTAGAAACCACGTGCTCCAGTTCTATACCAATGCATGAATCACTTCTTAAGAATGTCTCTGACAAATGATCATCTAGTTTTTGCTTAAATCCACCCAGGTTACCAGGAACACATTAGCTCATGAGGGATACCCATTCCACTTTCGGAGAGTGTGATGTGGGAAAATAGAGCCCACATCTTGGAGCAAAGCAGATATGAGTTCAAACCTGACTCACTTTGCAACTTAAGGCAAATAACTTAACCTTTCTGAGTCTTACTCTCTTTAGCTATAAAATACCAGTAGTAGTATTATCTACCTCTTAAGATTACTGTGAAGATTAAACAAGCTAATACAAGGAATTCACCACAACTTCTGACAGATAGTAGGTGCTAAGTTAATATCAACTGCCTTCACTCCTTTTTCTTTTCCATCCTCTCAAATCTCATGTGTCAGGCTCCCTGCCTCACAATAAGTTTGGTCCTCCCATTCTGATTCCAACTTCCAGAAGAATATAAAATAAGTGCAGCCCACCTTCCCACGGATCTAAGACTTCCCTTCTCCACCAAAACAGGCCTGGCTGGCTTCCTTCACCACTCCTCTCCCACAGGCCTGGCTCTGTGGGCCTCTATTCTCTAGTCACTCTCCAGAAGGGAGTGGAGTTCCCCCAGGGAGACAGCTTCAACCACATCCTTACCTGGGACAAAATACAGTTGGAGATTACATCCTTTTAATTTTGATGCATGTAGATCAAAATGGGCTCTGTATGGAATACTGTTCTCTTTTAACATAGAGAAAAAAATCTGTGCAGTCAGGAAAGGCACAAAATGAATTTTTCTTTCCTTACCATGCTCCATTTTAACTCTTGCAAACTGGTTTCTTCCAACCTGCACTTGCCCCGTAGCCCTCCATGATGAAAAGTGCTTTCTGTTACTTTTTAAAGGGAAAAATGTAATGCTTCTTAGAAAGAAACAAGATTCACGTTCTGAATAGAGGTGGCCTTACATTTCAGAAGGGCTGGCAAGTCAGCCCTTGGTGGTTGCCAAGAGGTGGGTTGGACAGACACAGCTTGAGCTGGAAGGAACATCCAGCCTTGAAATTTGAAGTGGCAACTTTTGCAATGCCACTCTCCCTTTCCCTGCTTGACGTCCCTGAATGTTCCTTCTGGTCATGCTGACATCTGGCTGGAGAAGAGAATCACCCAGCAAGAGATTGTTCTTTTCATTATCTATAACATGATCCCATTTGTGTGTGTGTGTATGTGTGTGTGTGTGTGTGTGCGCGTGCGTGGACATAAAGACATATCCCAAAATGTTAACAGTGGTTCTGTATCTGTCTGTGACCAACTTGTTACTTTCTACTTTTCTATATTATCTGAATTATTTTGGCAATGGGCATGTATTTAAAATTGCTGCCGACATGAAAAGATGCTCAACATCACTAATTATTAGAGAAATGCAAATCAAAACTACAATGAGGTATCACCTCACACCAGTCAGAATGGCCATCATTAAAAAGTCTACAAATTACAAATGCTGGAGAGGGTGTGGAGAAAAGGGAACCTTCCTACACTGTTGGTGGGAATGTAAAATTGGTGCAGCGACTATGGAAAACAGTATGGAGGTTCCTCAAAAAACTAAAAATAGAGTTGCCATATGATCCTGCAATCCCACTCCTGGACATATAACCAGACAAAACTATAATTTGAAAAGATACATGCACCCCTATGTTCATAGCAGCACTATTTACAATAGCCAAGACATGGAAAAGGCCTAAAAGTCCAGCAAGAGACGAATGGATAAAGAAGATGTGGTGTATATATATATATATATATATATATAGACACACCCACAGGAATATTACTCAGCCGTAAAAAAGAGTGAAATAATGCCATTTGCAGCAACATGGACGGACCTAGAAATTATCATACTAAGTGAAGTAAGTCAGAAAAAGAAAGACAAATACCATGTGATATCACTTATACATGGAATCTAAAATACAAATCAACATATCTATGAAACAAAAACAGACTCACAGATATAGAGAACAGACTTGTGGTTGCCACGGGGGAGGGGGCGTACGGAAGGGATGGACTGGGAGTTTGGGATTAGCAGATGCAAACTATTATATACAGAATGGATAAACAACAAGGTCCTACGGTATAGCCCAGGGAACTATGTTCAATAGCCTGTGACAAACCATAATGGAAAAGAATATGAAAAAGAATGTATATATACGTACAACTGAGTCACTTGGCTGTACAGAAAAAATTAATACAACATTGTAAATCAACCATACTTCAATAAAATTTTTTAAAAATAAAAAAATTAGAAAGTTAAACAAAATTACTTCCGGAAACTCAGGAAAAAAAGACCTGTTTCTATTTTCTAAGAAATGGGGAAAACTTGCTCCTCCTCTTTCAAGTAGGTCGTGTGATCCTGGCCCACAAAGCAATGAACAGGGCTCAGTATTTGTCTCCTGAAGCCTGAGCTGGCTTCCTCCAGCCTTGTGGGTACCAAGGTACCTTGCATTTGAGAAATTAAAATTCAGGAAAATGAGGGAGGTCTCTCTCCATGCCCCCTCTCCTACACCCTTGGGACTTCACTGGCAGTCCTTTTACCCACACTAGCCACCAATAACCTGAGGTTCAGTCTGGGGACTGGGAAGAAAGGAGAATTCCTCCTGGGACTGAGGTGACTTGTAGGGCAGGGGTGTGCTGCCTTATACTTCTTCCTTATTCCCTGCTGGGCCTGGCACTGTGATTGACACAAAGAGTCACAGATTCTCAAGGTTGATGAAAACTCAAACGTCAGCTGATCCCAGTCCTTATCCCTATTGTCAGTGCTTAGTAATTACTTCATGAACAGTTTAAATGTGGCTACTGGTCACTTTAGCTGCTCAAGAGGTTTGAGCCACGGCGTCAGATGCCCCAATTCACCCAGACACCATCCCCAGCCAGTCCGTTTTGCCAATGTCCAGGAATTCAAAGACGTGACTCAGCATTTATGTCTCTATGACTGGAGGCAGAAGAAGAGGCCACTGACCCATGATGGGACCAGCACCAACAACAGGTCCCATTTACAGCTTCGCGGGCTGGGGATGACTGCACGTCTGGCATCAGTACCCCTCCCCTCCCACGGTCCCCCTGCCCCCTCCTCGGGGTGCCTGGATGTGGCTGCAGGCCAAGGCGCAGCGCTGTTCCCCAGTTCAAGATAAGGAAATATCTGGGCCTGATGCTCTATATAAGCACCAGACGGTAATGATTAAAATTAAATTAAATTAATGTTTGACAGTCCGTGAAGGGCATAAATTGCATGGTGTTTGCTTGTCCAATCTGTCATCTTGTTTCCCTTGGCTCAGGTCAACAAACAACAGCCGAAAGCTCCCTCTCTGGGTCAAACAGTAGCTTATTTCTCTGCTATGGAAAGGGCTGTTCAGTTTACTCAGCTGAAGGCTCCTATGCTGCCCAAATCGTGATTAAGATGCCTTAAAAGGCAGAGAATTCTATCTTCTTGCCACAATCTCCAGCAGCCATCTCCCCAACACACTATAACAGCAATTACTGGTTAGAATTCAGAAACTGGGAAATCTGAACCTGGCCTAGGAACAAACCATTGCTAAAATCACAAAGCAATTTCCAGCTCTAATGACAGCCTTCTTCATTCACATGGTTTCTAAAGCATGTGGGTAGTGCTGATGTGTTATCAAGTTGCAGAAGGATCCATGGTATCCCATTTTTAATTCACCCATCTGCCAAGAACTCCCTTCCAGAGAACTTTCAGATTTAGACTTTTGCTCTTTCCCCCTGTGTTAGTCAGAGATCAGTGTTCCAATATTTACATTGTCCTTCTAGCTACTTACATCCAAAGTAACATTTCAACCTTGGTACTTCTGCACAAGAACTTCGATGAAATTTTCACAATGTTTAGCGTATATTTTTGGTGACAAAGATTCATTTTTCCAGGAGTAAGCCAAACAGTAGGACAAGCAGCTGAAGCACGAACAGGGTGATGGAAGCTGGGATGTGCCACCCAGATGGCCCTTAAGGAATGAGACACTTACTCCCCCTGCTGCTGGGCATGCTGCTGGAAGGCGGCCTTCAGCTGTCGGCCCGCTTTGGGGGTCACCTCCGCTGAAGACAATGGCTTTGCCCCAGATCTCATCTCCTTCTGAGGGCAGCCCAGCTCTCCCAACTCAGGACAGCTCGGAGGGGCCTGCTCTTCTCACTATTTTCTCTGCCTGGGCTTGTCTTCCAGGTTACTGCCTGACTCCTTCCCTGACTCATTTGGGTCTCTGCTCAAATGTCACTTCGTCAGAAAGGCTCACCCTTTCCTCAGAGCCCCACCTCCATAGCTTCCCGTGCCTTATCCTGCTTTCATTTTCTTCATAACTCTTACCACTACCTGACACTATTTAGATATCTGTCTATCATTTAGTTCATTACCTGTCTCCCCACTAGAATATGAGTTATATGATAGCTGGGACTTCAGCTGTTTTGTTCATTGCTTTATCTCCACTACCTAGAAAAATGCCTAGCACATATATAGAGGTACTCAGTAAATATCTGTGAATAAGTGAATGAATGAATGAATGATTAATTGCCTAATATCTTAGCTACTTCCTAGTACTTAGGCTGCCTTGGTCTCTTCCTAGTACTTAGGCTGCCTTGGAAGGGGATCCCAAGGGTATACCCTAATAAGCATCCTACCCTCTATGCTCTATCTCAGAGTCAGCTTCCCAGAAAGCCCAGCCTACAATACAAGGTCTAGCCCAATTCACCCACGCTCACTGTCACGATCTCTGGACTCCTCCAGAAACTATTAAACCCAAGAGACAAAATGGCCTTCCAGAATTACAGCTCCCCGGACAATTTCCCAACTCATCCCCGATCATTTTTTACTTTTTCTCAGTGGCACGACTAGTGTAACTTGCCTGCTTACACAAGCACATAAATGAAGTCAGAAAAATGATCTTTCCTGATGCCTATTAATCAATTTCTTGCCTACTATACATCGCCTCAGCTCAGAGCTTCTCTTTCCTCAAGGAAGTCAGACAGATGATCACGGGTTGCCACACAACACTGGTTCTTTACTTTGACCTACTGAGTCCTAGGAGGATTTATCAGCAAACAAGAAGCTAGTCTGACTATACGTCAGAAGCAGACAAAGAGTCAGTCATTAAAGGAATATAAACAATTAGGTGCTTCATCCATTTTCTAAAGCTGATGTATTTATAAACATGCCCTTGGGCAAGGGTCAGCCTCAAGGATACCTCCTTTGGGAATAACAGATCCCAAACTACTTATTTGTTATGACCATACATGACATTTTGATCTGAGTAATCATTAAAATATCTGTACTTTTAATGGTCCATAAAAATCTTAACATGCTTCCTTACATGTCAGATTTTCTAAACTACAACTGGATGAACCTTCCATTTGGTCTTCAAGAATAGAAAAAGTAACTCCCCTATTTAAGTGTGTAGTACTGTGTGTTTGATAAGCTAATAAAATCATAAAGGATGAAAGTGCAGTAGAGTATAACTGCTTATTTTTTAAGATTTTCTGTGGGAAGATACTTTACCTTATTAAGCAGATCTTCCTAAGTAAATCCTTTGCTCTCACGGCGTGCAGCCTAATTCTTACAAAGGAATTAAAGGACTACTTGATAGTCTATTGGTTTCTCATATTAGCTTTTATTTTATTATGTATGTCCCTTTGGAAATATTGTTTCATTTTTGATCTAAGAGTCTGTCTAGATATCCAAAATGGAGCTGATATTATTAGGCAGGCTTAGGTACTGATCAATATTCTGTCCTTTGTGTGAAAAATGCTATGATTGATGCTGACCCGAATCTGTAGGGACAATTACAACTGTAAAAACAGATGCTCCTCTCCCAGGCCCACCCCAGCCATATGTTTTTGATTCCTGGTGCTGGGCACTTGGCAGAGATGGGCATTTTGTGTCAGTCAGCCTCTGATACTCCTGGACTGTCTGAAGATTATTTTTTAAAAGTTATGGTTCACCACTGATGAGGCTACTTGCCTTTATTGCCTTCGAGGATTCTGTAACTCCTACGGCTCATGCTCTGAGATTTTGTTTTTGTGCCCCAGATACTTATAACCACTTTAGTTCAGGCTCCCATAAAGTGGTTACTTGGATCACTGGAACAGTGAGTGGAAAGGACTTTTAAAAAACATTCAGTATTAAAAAAAATATATGGTTGGTTGTGAACATCACTATAGGAAAAACTACTGAAGTTTAACATCTGCCCTTAGAAGCTTCAGATTTACTTGGGAAGACAAAATTAAGACAGAGTGATGTTTGCCATCATTGAAATAGGTTGGGTTGTATGATCACTCACATGATCTCAAAGTGAATCACGGAGTTCCTTGTTAAAATGTAGTTCTCCCAGACCTACTGAACACAAATCTCAGCATTGGTGTTGGAATCTGCATCTTTAACAAGCTCCCCAAGTGATTCTCATGCACACTAAATGTTGACACCCATTGCCCTCGAGGCTGATTATTTCAGCCTGAGCATGGTTCCTCAATGCCACCACTAGTTAGTGGTCCTCGGTGTTTTGGAAGGAAATGGGGCATTTAGCGACTATCACCACTGACACGTAGGATTAATCATTGCAGTGATGGTGCTGACGCCCCACCCAGAGCTCCTTTACCACTCTAGTGCACCCGCCCCCCAGCTCCTGACTCCACCTCACCCAGAACCAAGATCGGCTCTGTTTATTTTATATTTAGCAGCTGTGACTGTTGGCTGCTGACAGCTCACAGCTGCACTCTTCTCTGGAGAAGCGTTCTCTGCTGACAGAACCCGCCTCACTCAGAGACGCCTAAGAGGTCATATACCCGTCAACATAGCCAATGACTGACTGGTATTAAGGAGCAAAAGACCAGCCCCTTTGCCTCAAGGGAGACAACTCTGTGGTGCCATCTTTGCCCTAGAGTTCTCTGTGGAGTCAGGGCTGATGGCTAGACCTCTGCTGAAACCACTTCTTTGCTTAGCTTCTTCTCCTGCTTCTTCCCTTTCCTTCCTTAGAGGTTTCTCCCAAGAACACTCCCTCAGTAAGAAGCCCTGTCTCCTTCTCTGCTTCTACATTACCTACGGCAAAATTGTTATTCAGCAGTTGAGGAGGATTTTCCAAAGAGAAAACGTTGTAAAAATTACAAGAGAGATTCTGTGAATAAATAGAGACATATTTGTAGCAAGATAGTAAAGAAATAGGAGGTCCGATTCCAAGTAAAATGGGGTAACTATACCCTGTTTATCTCACTCAATGCAGCTATAAAACCTGGACAGAATGCACAGGGCAGCTATTTGAGGATTCTGAAAAGTAAACAGCACGCAGATTGGGAAAGAAGACATACCTGAATCCGAAGTACGACCAAACTGGTGGTGAGTTTATCATTTAGTTTTCCTCTGCTATCCCTGGCCTAGAATCCAGGCAGCCCCAAACCTAGAAGTAGATACTGGGCAGGGACAGAGAGAGAGCTCCAAGGGAAGTTGTGTGTGGAAGGGCAGGAAAGAGATCTCCTGATGCTCAAAGAGAATAGGGGAAATCTCCAGGGTTTTTGCCCCCTTTTCTGTTTTCTTGCACTCCAGGAAATCCTGCAGTAGCAGCAGAGACAGCAAGCAGCATCGGGGGCCTATGGGTGCCTAGAACTGAAGAAGGGGAACCGTTATGTTTGGATCAGAAGAGCTGTGTCCCAAGAGGATGTGGTGAACCCCCATAGCTATTTTTCTCTCTCTTCCCTCCTGCTGCTTGGTCCCAGACATGGGTACAGCTGTGGGAAGTACACAGCACAGCACAACAGCTGAAGCCCCATCTTTCTGAGGTCAGAGACTAAAAGGTGAGCCCCAGGGAAGAACTGGTAATGGGGAAATTTGGGGAGAGAGTATAGCTTGGGAAAACCACCCCATAAGATTGTCTCTGAACTCCTAGGCTCACTCCCTAGCTGTATATATGTGGCTCTGACCCTAAATAATATACCAAAGATTCTGAGAACTGAATTATGGGATAGAACACTGTCCAGGTCCCAGACTGGCCACTGAGCGGCACACACATGAGACAGATCTGAATAGCACTGCAGGGGCTTTAAAACTGAACTGAGGGCTTCCCTGGTGGCGCAGTGGTTGAGAGTCCGCCTGGCGATGCAGGGGACACGGGTTCGTGCCCCGATCCGGGAAGATCCCACATGCCGCGGAGAGGCTGGGCCCGTGAGCCATGGCCGCTGAGCCTGCGATTCCGGAGCCTGTGCTCCGCAATGGGAGAGGCCACAACAGTGAGAGGCCCGCATACCCCCCCAAAAATAAATAAAATAAAAATTAAAAAAAAAAAAAAAACTGAACTGAGCCCGGAGCCAAAACCCACAGAAGGCTGGCTGCAATGTGCAGCCTGAACCCAAACAAGTTGATGGCCCATTAAAAATAGCTACGTTCCCCATAGACTTTAAACAAGACCCAGAATCTCATAACCCGGAGTCTCCCAAAACATCCAAGATAGAATCTAAAATTAATCAGCATACAGAGAACCAGGAAAAACCTTCAACTCACATCGGGAAGGACAACCAACAGACACCAATGCCATGATGACAGGTGCTGGGATTATCGAAGACTTTGAAGTAACTATTATTAAAATGTTCCAAGAAGTAAAGGAGAACACTCTGGAAATGAAGGGAAAGATAGAAAGTCTCCGCAGAGAAACAATATATAAAGAGGAATCAACTTGGAAATTTTGAACGGAAAAATGCAATAACCAAAGTAAAAAACTCACAAGATGGGCTCAAAAGGAAAATGAAAATAATAGAGTAAATAGTGAATTTATTGGTAGATCAATAGAAATTATTCAATCCAAACAAAAGGGTGAAAAAATACTGAAAAATTAATGAACACAGTCCTGGAAGCTGTAGGAAAATACTAAAGGTTTAACATTTGTGTCATTGGAGGCCCAGAAGGAGATGAGAAAGGGTATGCTGTAGAAAAGATATTTGAGGAAATAATGGCAAAAAAATCACAAACTTGGTGAAAGACATAAACTTACAGGTTTAAGAAGCTCAATGGATCTCATTTAAGAAGCTCAATGGATCTCAAATAGTATAGTATAAACCCAAAGAAATCCATGCCTACACACATCACAATCAAACTGCTAAAAACTAAATCCAAAGAAAAAATCTTGCGAGTAGCCAGAGAAAATATCACATTATTTACAGGAGAATTACAATTTGAATGTCAGCAAATTCTCTTCAGAAACTGTGGAAGCTCCTATGTTATCTTCTAGGCCATTTACAGTTTTGTGTTTTACATGTAGGTCTGTGATCGACTGATTTCTGTGACGAGTGTAATATCTGTGTCTAGATTATTATTATTATCATTATTTTTGCAGGTGGATGTCCAGTTTTCTAGTACCATTTGTTAAATAGACTATCTTTGCTCCATTGTACTGCCTCTGTTCCTTTGTCAAAGATCAGTTGACTATATTTATGGGGTTCTATTTCTGAACTCCCTATTCTCTTCCATCGATCTATTTGCCTATTCTTTCACCAATACCACACTGTCTTGACTACTGTAGCTCTATAGCAAGTCTTGAAGTCAGATACCGTGAGTCCTCCAACTTTGCTCTCCTTTAATATTATGTTGGCTATTCTGGGTCTTTTGCCTCTTCATATAAACTTTAGATTCATATTGTCAATATCCATGCAATATACTTGCTGGGATTTTGATTGGCATTGCATTGAATCTATAGAGATCAAATTGGGAAGAACTGATATAGTGACAGTTTTGAGTTTTCCTATCCATGAAGATGGACTAGCTGTCCATTTATTTAGTTTTCTTTGATTTTTGTTCATCAGAGTTTTGTAGTTTTCCTCATATAGATCTTATACATATTTTGTTAGATTTATACATATCTCATTTTGGGGATACTAATGTAAATGGTATTGTGTTTTTAATTTCAAATTCTACTTGTTCATTGCTGGTATATAGGAAAGTGACTGACTTTTTAATATTAACCTTGTATCCTGCAACCTTGCTATGATTGCTTATTAGTTACAGGAGTTTTTTGGTTGATTCTTTTGGATTTTCTACATAGACAATCATGCCTTCTGTGAACAAAGACAGTTTTTTCTTTCTCAATCTGTATACCTTTTATTTCACTTTTTTATTGCATTAGCTCAAACTTCCAGTATGATGTTGAAAACAAATGGTACAGTAAGGAGACATCCTTGCCTGGTACCTGATCTTAGTTGGAAAGCTTCGAGTTTCTCACCATTAAGTTTGATGTTAGCTGTAGAATTTTTTGTATATGGTCAATTACAATGCAGGTTTCTCTACCCTAGCACTCACTGGTTTCCTGCAGTGGTTTCTGCTATTGATTCTCTGCTCTGGTAAGCTACAAATCCCTTTATTTGCCTTTCTGTCTCTCCAATATTGGGGGCAGTGGTTTGCCCTATGTTTTCTCTGTTATGGATCCAAGAAAAGTTGTTGATTTTTCAGTCTGCTCAGCTTTTTACTTGTTAGGATGGAGTGGCAGCTTCCAAGCTCCTTATATGCAGAACTTGAAACTGAAAGTCCCTCACCAGCAAACCTTTTCTGAAAGAATCGTTAAATGAAGTGCTTCAAATAGAAGGGAAATGTTACCAGAAAGAAACCTGGAACATTAGGAATGGAAGAAGAGCAAAAAAAAATGGTAAACATCTGGGTAAATAGAACAGCCTCTCCTGTTGAATTCTTTAAAATATGTTTGATGATTAAAAGTAAAATTTATCACATTTTCTGATGAAGTTTTTGATGTATGTAGATAGACTACGTAAAAAGCAACTACAATATAAAGGAGGGAGGGTAAAGGGACCTATATGGTGGTAATATTTTTCCACTTAAAGTAGTAAAATATTGATTCTGAGTGGACTGTGAAAAATTGAATATATATATTATAATCCCTAGAACCAACACTAAAAATACTATACAAAGAGACAGTAAAAAACACAAGAGAAAATTTTAAATGTAATATTAAAACATGTCTAAATAATCCAAAAAGAGGCAGAAAAAGGGAAACAGAAATGAAAAATAGAAGGAACAACTAATAAAACAAATAATGAAATAGTAGACTTAAATAAACACATCAATAATTAAATGTAGAAGTCAGAGATTGTCAGAATAAATTAAAAAGAAATAAGACCCAACTATATGTTCTTCACAAGAGACTCACTTCAAATATAATAATATAGGTATATTAAAAGTAAAAAGATATATCTTTAGGCAACTACTATCAATAATAAAAGGAGGACTTCCCTGGTGGCATAGTGGTTAAGAACCTGCCTGCCAATGCAGGGTACACAGGTTTGAGCCCTGGTCCGGGAAGATCCCACATGCCACGGAGCAACTAAGCCCGTGCGCCACAACTACTGAGCCTGCATTCTAGAGCCTGCGAACCACAACTACTGAGTCCGTGTGCCACAACTACTGAACCTCATGTGCCTAAGCCCGTGCTCCACAACAAGAGAAGCCACCACAATGAAAAGCCTGCACACCGCAACAGAGTAGCCCCCACTCGCCACAACTCGAGAAAGCCCACGTGCAGCCAATGAAGACCCAACACAGCCAAAAATTTAAAAATAAATAAAAATTTATAAAAAAATTAAAAAATAAAAGGAAAGCTGGAGTGACTATAGTTTAAAAAAAGAGAAGAAGACACTATGGCAAAGTGGCATGATGCTGAATCTAAGCTACTTGTCACCATTAATTCCTTAATAAACTATTTACATTCTTAGGAAAGTTTTACTGTCTTACCTTTCACACATCCAGATACTAAAAAGCTGCTAGCACTAGCTGGACAGCTTTTGTGAATGTTCACAGGTTTGGAATTAGAACCTTACAGACTGCTGCACTCTAATGATTTACCGTAAGAACACAGGACATAACACCTTTATCCCTAACTTTCCCAGTTATTTTCATTTTACCCCCTCCGTAGTACAAAGCCTTATGCTTCAAAACTACAAGAAAACAAGGTGGCCATATAACTAACATCACTTGCCTTGAGTCTCATTTGTCTGTTAAGAAAGTTATGTGTAGCCACCACAAGTAAGGGGATACTACTCTGAAACCCTTCTTTATAAGAATAGTTCTTTAAGTACGGAGGTCCCTTAAAAAACTAAAAATAGAACTACCACATGAACCAGCAATCCCACTCCTGGGCATATATCCAGAGAAAACTACAATTTGAAAAGATACATGCACCCCAATGTTCATTGCAGCACTATTTACAATAGCCAGGACATGGAAGCAACCTAAATGTCCATTGAAATAGGAGTGGATAAAGAAGATGTGGTATATATATACAATGGAATACCACTCAGCCACTAAAAAGAATGAACTAATGCCATTTGCAGCAACATGGATGGACCTAGAGATTATCATACTGAGTGAAGTAAGTCAGACAAAGAGAAATATTGTATGATATCCCTTATATGCAGAATCTAAAAAGAAACGATACAAGTGAACTTATTTATAAAACAGAAGTAGACTCACAGACTTAGAGAATGAACTTATGGTTACCAGGGGGAAGGATGGGGGGAAGGGATAGTCAGGGAGTTTGGGATTGACATGTACATACTGCTATATTTAAAATGGATAACCAACAGGACCTACTGTATATATATAGCACAGGGAACTCTGCTCAATGTTATGTGGCAGCCTGGATGGGAGGGGAGTTTGGGGGAGAATGGATACATGTATATGTACAGCTGAGTCCCTTTGCTGTAACCTGAAACTATTACAACATTGCTAATTGGCTATACTCTAATACAAAATAAAAAGTTAAAAAAAATTTAAAGTAAAAGCGATTATATACAGGGGTTTCCTCACACACAAAAAATATCAGTACAAAGCTATGTATTCTAACTTCCCATGGGAATGATAGGCAGAGAAATGATAGGGATTTGGGACCTGGTTTCCTAAATTTTGGAAAGTTACAGATCCTTTATGACTTCAGTTTTCCATTATATAATGGAGATAATAACACCTGTGTGATATGATTGTTGTGAATATTAAGATACCTTATGAACATGCAAACTAGTATATATAGGATGGATAAAAAACAAGGTCCTACTGTATAGCACAGGGAACTATATTCAATATCCTGTGGTAAACCATAAAGGAAAAGAATATGAAAAAGAATATATATGTATAATGGAGTCACTTTGCTGTACAGCAGAAATTAACACAACATTGTAAATCAACTACACTTCAATCAAATTAAAAAAAAAAGATACCTTATGAGATGTCTTAGCATAGTGCCTGGCACACAGTGGGTACTCAATGAACATAGTTTGCTTCTTCGTTTTCATTCCCTACAGTTATTTTTGCTAAAGAAATTGAAAGTAAGGAGATATGATGTCAGCTTTGAAGTTCCAGAGTAGGCTTTATGGAGGGTATGTAATGATCTTGGCTTTGAGGGAAAGCTGAGATTTGATGGACAGTGAAAAAGAAGAAAGGTCTCCCAGGGCCTGGTAATAAGACGGGAAGAAGATAATCTTTGAAGTCTCAGGCAGCTAAAGGTAGGATTAATGAATAAAGAACACTGGATAAGTAGGAGAGATATTGACTTGGAACCTAGCCTTAAGTAAACACAATGAGAAAGTCTTGTGTGGGTGTGAGAGTTGACTTCAGGTTAGCCCATGACTATATGGTGAAGTAGGCAGAATTTTCCTTTGGTGCTTTTCCAACATGACTTTTCTGCCTTTCCTTCCCTTTCAGCATCGCTTCTTCCAAAGACTCCATTATACTACTTATGCTCAACTATCACCTATTTGGGAAGAAAGTGGGCTAAAAAAATATCCAATTCATACTAAAGGGGTTTTGACCTAATGGGTTAATCCTCCTAGGTCATCGGTTTTTTTTTTTTTTTTTTTTTTTTTGCGGTACGCGGGCCTCTCACTGTTGTGGCCTCTCCCGTTGCGGGGCACAGGCTCTGGACGCGCAGGCTCAGCGGCCATGGCTCATGGGCCCAGCTGCTCCGCGGCATGTGGGATCTTCCCGGACCGGGGCACGAACCCGAGTCCCCTGCATCGACAGGTGGACTCTCAACCACTGCGCCACCAGGGAAGCCCTGTCATCGGTATTTTAAAAGAGAATCTTGGATTGTCTTATGATTCATCAAGAGAAAAGCTCTCCAGTGACTGAATTTCCACCATTTCTCCTGAGTAGGGAAGATAGTTTTGATTATAGAGGCTACCCACTCAAATCATACCACAAAGATAACGTCCCACTCCATCTATGGGTGATAAGGACCCTAATTAATAGACCTGGGCATGCACAGCCTAGACATAATCATGCTTTAATGTCAACATTCTAAATGAGGCTCTAGAAGAATTTGTCTGAATTACCCCTATGTGAATGTCAGGGTTGAATAATATATTATTATATATAGCCCTGGGGACAAAGAAATAGCTCTGGGGACAAAGAAATGAAGGAGCAAGCAAGGGAAAAAAGGCCAAGCCTCAAAGTAACAGTATTAAATCCAAAGGGCCAGATGTATGATTGCCAATTATCCTCCAAGCTTTGGGAGTTAGGGAGGTGGGCTGCAAAATGGGAACTGGTCAGGAACAAATGTTAACTCCAAGGGGATTGTGGTGATCAGTCCATCCATAACATCCATGGCTCATGTTTCTTATTCAGTGGCTGCCAGCTGTGACTGCCCACTGGATTAGCTTAAAAGGTTAAAGGCAGGGTGAGTATAGAAGCAGCAGCAATGGACTTGTGGGGAAATTTTAAATAAATATTAGAGAAGAATTGGTAGTTATTAAAATACAGAAGCTAAGAAGCTATTAGAATACAGAAGTTATGGCACACGCATCCAGAGGAGGTAGTAAAATCACTATTTAAAGACTCATTAGACACCCATTTATTTTTAAGACGGGATTTAAGAAAACTAATGAGATCTATCTTCTGGTAGTGCTGAGATATGAGCTAAATGACCCACAAGAGGTCTCTTCACACCCAAGAGATTCTGTTTAAACGTTAGAATCCATCTGCCAGAATGGAAATTAAATCTGATAAGCATTCTTCTCGGAAAAACATTGCTTTATATGAGCAATACTCTATTTGCTCTTCTCTTTCTTTCTTTTCATCCCTTCCAAATTAAAAACGGGCTCAAACCTATCTCAAAAGTAATTTTCTTGACATTAACTCCTAAGAACAGGATTCATAACTTAATATACCAAGAATGGCAAACAGACTTCACCTTGATAGAGGTTTCCTGAACTTTGTGTTGAGAAATATTCTGAAGCTGCACAGAGGGCTATGTCTGATTAGCAATGCCTGCCCTGTGCAGGAAGCAGGGATTAGAGCACGCTCACCGGGTGTTCGCTACTCCTGCTATATAACAACCCAAGGAATATTTATAATTAAAAGCAATAAAAAGGTAATCTAATATTTTAATATTCTGAGGCATATATGATCTCACAGGTATCAATGAGATTTGGTGCATGATATAATGGACTCCTTCCAAGAATATGGAAATAAGGGGCTAATTATTGTTCAAAAGAAAAAGATCCGGCAGAAGAGGAAAAGACATAATACTGGTGCACTAAGAATAGGTAGGCTTTTTTTCAAATCCACTGGCCTAAAGTTAGAACCTTAAGGAAAATATTTAGGTGTTATTTAAAGGAGAGAGGAAACAGAACTGATACTGTTAGGACCATATACCACGTGGATTGGCCTAATGAAGGCACAGATAAAATTCTTCTAATATTGATTACAAAACCGATTTTACAAGCAGAGAGCTGAACTGCAACTGTCATCCACTTCCAGAGCCATCTTGTTAACCACAAGGCTATACTGCCTAAATCTTAGCTGGAACTCTGATCCCTCGCTGCGCGTAGTAACTTTTATTTCTTTTGATAGCCAAACTACTCAGCTGCCTAACAGCCTTTAGGGTCCAGCTCTTTCAAGGGATTCGACCCAGAATTTCACGAGCCTTGGAGTCAATCCCCACTCTACCATCTAAAGTCGTGGCGATCTGTCACATGGTCTGGTTGCTGGGGTGATGTCGAAGACCCTAGCACAGTGCGTACATTCCCCCAGCCCCCTATCAGCTTTCCCTGAGATGAGCCCAAGGGGTACGTGTGTGGTAGTTGGGGGTGATGTGGCAGGGGGATTTGAGGGGATATTGCCTGATATATTGTTGGAACTCAAAGATTTAACAAATGAATAAATAGCTCAACGCATGTGTGGAATTCTGGGGACTACCTTAAACAGTGGGAGGAAAAGTGTCTTCTGGCCTTGGAAAAACAAATATAGCAAGCCAGAAAAATAGAAGCAGGCCACTGTATATAAGGCCGTTGCTTTCCTATCCTGCTATCACCTAACATCCTCCTCCTAAGACAGGAAAACTAGGATAGCTTTGCACAGAAGGCTTGTCTGTCAGTGGGAGAATCCCAAGACAGGAGGTTAAACTTCCAGTTAGCAGGGGGAAGTTTATGCAGGCATGTTGACATCTGGCGGCACTTCATCTGGGAGTTCTCTATCATGTACAGTATGAAGTAAAAGGGTCACGCACAGGATCATTAAAGTGTACAGTTTGTTCTAATTTCAAATCTGGGCATGGACAAATAGACTTTTTCCTCTTTAACAATATACTGGTACGTTGGGAGATAAACAACATCTAAAACTCTGCAGCCTTTAAAACCTTTAATGGAGGAAACAACTATGCTTAGTTTTATTTTTTTATTTTTATTTTTTTTTTATTTTTTTTTTTTTTGTGTGGTATGTGGGCCTCTCACTGTTGTGGCCTTTCCCGTTGCGGAGCACAGGCTCCGGACGCGCAGGCTCAGCGGCCATAGCTCACGGGCCCAGCCGCTCCGCGGCACGTGGGATCCTCCCAGACCGGGGCACGAACCCGCGTCCCCTGCATCGGCAGGCGGACTCTCAACCTCTGCGCCACCAGGGAAGCCCTATGCTTAGTTTTAGTAACCAGAGATGAACTTGAAATAGTTTCTGAATAAAAAATTGATTTTGTTTTCAATTTAATCTTTTCTGAATTGTTCATTTTGGATGTTAAGCTGTGCTACTATCGTCACTTTTAAAGAGGGAGAGTTTGGTGACGTTTGATCATCAAAGAAAATTAGTGCATAAGGCTGTATGAAATTGGCTATGTTTGGACTTCATTTTAAAAGCACCTTTGCAGGGCTTCCCTGGTGGCACAGTGGTTGAAAGTCCGCCTGCCGATGCAGGGGACACGGGTTCTTGCCCCGGTCCGGGAAGATCCCACATGCCACGGAACGGCTGGGCCCGTGAGCCATGGCTGCTGGGCCTGCGCGTCCGGAGCCTGTGCTACGCAACAGGAGAGGCCACGACAGTGAGAGGCCCGCGTACCGCAAAAAAAAAAAAAAAAAAAAAAAAAAAAAGCACCTTTGCAGAGGATATACAGTCTTGGCAAACAGTGGTACCTAGAATCCAGTAGCAGAACAAGTTTTGCCTTGGCAAGAGCAAATTTTGCTTTACAGTAAATTACTTGGACAATGCTTCTGCCTTTTATGTTTCATCAATTTCAGTTATTTTATAAGCAAAATATTATTAATTATGGAATGAAACATGTAACTTAATCTCCATTTAGGTTTGGATATCATTCTAACTAAAATAACTATCTACTTGGTGAAGGTGTACAGAAGAAAAACACATTCTCAGCTCCAACTTACCCATTATCATGGATTGCTGTTGACAGAGAAAACTACTTCATACCACCAGCTCCACAGAGGCAACATATTTTGAACCTAATGCTCGTCTATACAATTTCGACTATATAGATTGCTTAATTCAATCCATTATTGGAACATAGGTAGAAACATTTAATTTATCCTGTGCTCTTGGGCTCAAAATAGAACGGAGTTTTCTCAGGAATATAGAAAACTAGGAATTTATAAAATTAGGGAAGTATGAAATTATGGCATTTGGAGTTGAGAATGAACTTTCACAGAATTCAGAATACCGAGATATTCTGCAGGGCAGGCTATAAGTGCTGGGAAATGAAAGCCCTCCAGGACCAGCCCTTGCACACTGATAGCTGGGACTTGGTGAATAAGGATGCCAGGTCTCAAGCCTCTTGGATGGGATACCTCTGAGGTGCCTGTCTACATCATGGATAGCAAACCATTTCTGTAAAGGGCCAGAGAGTAAAGTTTTAGACTTTGACACCACATGGTTTCTACTGCAACTATTCAACTCTGCTGTTGTAGACTGAAAGTAGCCATAAACAATTCGTAAATGAATGAGCACGGCTATGTTCCACTAAAACTTTATTTATGGACACAGAAATTTGAATTTCACATCATTTTTATGTGTCCCGAAATATTCCTCTTCTTTTGATGTTTGTAACCATTAAAAAAAAAACCTGTAAAAACCATTCGTAGCTCATGGGCTGTATAAAACCAGGCTGGATTTGGCCCACATGGGCTGTGTGTGCTAATCCGTGTTCTAACGTTATCTCTTGAAGTTTCCCTTGGGGATTCCACAGTGGTATCTTACTGGAAAATTCACCCTTTATTGCTTTCCTTATTTTCCCTGTCTCATTTCCCCATTCACTTAACAGTGTTCCCAGGAATCACCTCCAAATAAGCTACTTGCACTTGGATACTGGTCTTGAGGTCTGCTTCTGGGGGGGAAGCAAAACTAAGACAACCACCTTGGCTGATTAATCACTGAATTGAACATTCGCTGCTTTGACATCATGAAGATCCTGTTGAAAGACTCCTGGGATCCTAAGAGTAGATTCAATAAAAGGCTCTTTTCATTATGTTCTCAGACTGACGGTGCAGTAGGTTAAATGTGTAAACTTTACCATTCCAGTCTTTTGATTTGCACCCAAGGTAAAACTGAGAGTGTTAACACTGGCAACGAGCCCAAGGCAGCCACTCTGTCTCAGATCCATCACTCTCAAACCCTCATGCTGGTTGTATCCGCAGTGAGGACATCAAGATGCTTCGCAGCAGTATGTGTGTGAGTCAGAGTCAACCGAGCCATGTGTCAGCCCACAAGAACCCAGAGGCACTGGGTGCGATGATAACCACTGCAGCAATCTCTGTAGCCATGTGGATTTATGAAATGGGTTTCCTTCCCAAAGCTCCCTGACAATAACCAAAGGACTGAACGATTTCTAGATCAAGAACAGTAGGTGGGTAGATGGGGCGTTCATTTTTTTGGTCCCATCTTGTTCATTTTATGTAGTAATTTCTTTCTTTGCAAATTAAAAAAGCTTTCCTCACCCTGTTCTATGCTGTTCCAGATGGCTGTACCCTCTCAACCTGGCAGGTGACTGCTTATTGGCAGTAAGGCTGTGAACTTATTAAGTACAGCAATTTCTGATCTTAAGACACAAATGAAGCACAGTAGATTCTTTTATTAATGACAGGCTTTTCTAATAAAAGGATAGGCCATGGCATGTGGTCTACAAGGAAATTATGTAGCCGTATCTGGCTCTGAAGTGCTAGGGACTTGTGCATTGTCTAAAAGTTGATTAATAGACACTGGTTTCCCCTAGTCCTACTTGGTATGCAACATACAACAAAAATATAATTATAAACTTAAAAGGAAAAAAAGCTGACATTCCAGAACTAGCTCTGGAGTGTTTACAAGTTCTAACAAAATCCTTCAAAAAATGTGTTTTAATTCGGTTTCTATTAGCAAGTCTAATCCATTGGGACTCCTTAATTACTAAGGTAAGTCTTAACTCACTTTCATCATTATTTTCTCTCTTTCAGTCCAAAATAGAAAGGAAGAAGTTCTCTTTATTAACATGTGAATTTTAAACTGAACTTGACTCCAGCAATGTTAGCTATCACTGGTTCTTTCTGAGCCTAACCCTCTGGAGGGCTTCATTTTAAAATTCAAATACAGGGAGATTATTTATCACTGTGGTTTTGGCAGTGACATAATTGCCCCTTGAAGAAAACAAATTGGCAGCCTTGCAAAAGAGGAAGTGATTTTTATTTTTTTAGTATGCGAATTAAGTTCTGCAAACAAATACCTCTGACTACTGGGGCTTTAAAACATGCTGTATGGTGTTCAAATGAAAAGGCAACATGAAGCCATTAAATGCCGATGGTCATAGGGTGTGGGAAGTGTAGCCATACTAATAATAACCAAAGTGCTGGGGAGTATTAAACCAATGCCTGGACCTATAAGCCGGCTGAAACTTCTACCCTAGGCTCCACATTCCTGCTTGAAAAACACCTTCTTCTTCTTTTTTAAAAATCTTATCTCAAGTTTTAGGATTACATTAAAAGGACTCAAGTAATTATTCAGATATTTGAATATATCCAGACTTAGAAATATCCAAGAAGAATTAGCAGCATTTTTTCTGATGTTCCTTACCGTGTAAACATGTCCCGAGAGGCTACCTTTACAGTAAATTAATGAAACAAATTAAAGGAGCGCAGATATTCAAGGCATTACAATTTTAAATGGTGGTAGTAGCTAGATTTTAATGATTACTTTAAAGGTTCCCCATCAGAATTCTATCCTAAAAGATTTCAATTAAAATAAATTAATGTATCTAAAACACTGAGCATCACACCTTCTTGATGGGACACATGAAGGCCTGTGTTTCTGTGGTGTAGCAGGATGCAGCCAGGGTAGAGTAGAGAGAGAATTGGCTTCTTCCTGCTCATAGCAGCCTCTGGGTACATATGCTGCTGGCTGAGGCGGAGGAGAGAAAGGAGCTATTTCTTACCATTAACCAGCTTCCCAGCTCTGGCATTTTTTTCATCAATTTGCATAACCGGGAACAGCAGGTGTATTTCAGACACATACGGACCACTGTCCCACTTCCCCATCACACACATACCTTCTCCTAGGTCTCCCTCCAGGAGACCTTGCCATCTTCTTTTTAATGCTGAAAAGTTCACATCTAGGGATCTATTCCTTGGATGTAAGGCCTGGTTTCTTAGTAATATGCACATAATCCTGGGATGTATAACACCTTTACCCCTTAGCTTTTGAATTTAAACAAACCCACAATGTTCAGTGAAATTAATTACTTTAAAATAATCACAAAATTAAAATGAATAAGGTCTATTAATCACTTACATGTTACTGAATACAGGTAGCGGGAGGATTAGGCAAAGAAGGATACAAAAAGGGGAGACTGTGTGATCTCCATAATGATCAGGTCAATGGAAATGAAAACTGCCATTATTCTATTCAACACTACCTCTCATTGCAATAAGGAAAGAAGATTCTACACAGGTGTTCATTTTTTATACTTTCTAAGGTATACTCTTTTCTATGAATGAAATATCAATATATAATAAAATACATTTAAAAAATAAGATTCAGGTTAAATACCCTGTTTGGGACCTAGAAATGAAATTCATCAGAAAACTCTTCATGATTTTATCCCATTTGGCCAGTAGAGATATCACTATATGGCATTTCTCCAAATCCCCAAGCTTATTTATATCACTTTGCTATCTTCATAACATCTGTGCTCTTAGGAGAGTAGGAATATACTTCATTGAATACTTTTCTGTGTAGCCAGGAGAAGCAGCAATAAAAACGCGGAAACCTAAGAACTGTCATATTAATCAACTATATTTAAATTAAAAAAATTAAATTAAAAAAATAACTGTCAGGACTTCCCTGGTGGCGCAGTGGTTAAGAATCCGCCTGCCAATTCAGGGGACATGGGTTCGAGCCCTGGTCTGGGAAGATCCCACATGCCACAGAGCAACTAAGCCTGTGCGCCACAACTACTGAGCCTGCGCTCTAGAGCCCACGCACTGCTACTGAGTCCACGCGCTGCAACTACTGAAGCCCACACGCCTAGAGCCCATGCTCTGCAACAAGAGAAGCCACCACAATGAGAGGCCCGTGCACCGCAACAAAGAGTATCCCCCGCTCGCCGCAACTAGAGAGAGCCCGCGCACAGCAAAGAAGACCCAATGCAACCAAAAATAAATAAATAAATAAAGAACTGTCATATTGTGATCATGTAGGGAATGTGGAATGCTCATAAACAGTTGGTTAGAGCATAACTTGAAGGACAAATTTGACCATTCTGTCAAACTATCATGTGATATAATTTAAAGTAGTGGTATTTTTTCCAGAAAGTTATTGTATAGAAGCACCCTAACAAACAAGTGAACCAAGGTATAAAATATATGTGAGAATAAAAAATATTCATTGTAAAAAAAAAATTCATTGTAACATTGTAAATGGGGCAAATGCTGGAAACATCCTAAATGTTTGTTAGTAGTTTAAATAAACTATGGCTTATTCACACAATGGAATATTATGCAGCCACTAAAAAATTAAGTTTATATGTACTGATAGAGAAAGGTACCCAAGATATTTTATTAAATAAACTGTATGTATACTATCACTTTATATATATATGTATACATACATATATATACATATATACATACATATATATACGTATATATATGTGTGTATATATATATATATATATATATATATATATATATATATTACAAGGAGAAATGGACAGGCACCTATTCATGTGGTTCCTTCTGAGAAGGATGCTGGCAGGAGAAATTTTTACTTTACATTTCATAGTCTTCCGAACTGTCTGAATTTCCTTTTTGGAAGTGCCCATTCATTACTTCTCTAAAATAATAACAATAAAATAATGAAAAATTAAAAAGGGAAAAAAGGGAAAAGTGAATTATCCTTCTGGAAGCATACCTAGGTGTCATTTGGGCCTACAGTCTCTCTTTGACAGTGGCTGTAGTACTGGGTTAGAAGAGGTCAGAAATGCCTTCCCGGATGTGGCCTGAGTATTAGTGTTCCTGCATAGGTTATAGATTTGTCACCATGAAATAATATCTATCATATCTGAATCAGTATAAATTGCTCATAGCACTGCTTGGGGGTAACAAGTTTCATAAACTCATCACTCCCACTTCGTATTCCTATCAGGGATGCAGAGGGGAGAGGACTCTAAATTTAGTTCTTTCAATCGTGAAGAGCTGCTTCTAAGGTTTGATGAATAATTTGGTGTTCATTGCTCCATGTCTCTCAGAAGTGTATAGTTTTTGACTCTATCTCCCACTCAAACTTGCCTTTCTAGGCAGAAGAGTAAGAAATCTTTTCATCTGCCTTCAAATAGAGAGACCTGTTTTTCCAGTCATTTTAGCTGCCCTTTTCTGGGTCCTTTCCAGCTCCAATATGAATTTTTGAAAGGTTTCAGAATCAGAATTGCAAATGGTTTCCTCAGCATGGCTGTGCAGGGATTCTATCCAGTGTTCCCTGTATTGTTCCCACTGCTTGGCCAGCCTTTTGGAACAAGCTATCCAACTCCCTTTAGCCATTCTTCTCCTTCTGCAAGACACCAGACCTCTAAGATGAAAATGGAAAACATTCAGATGTTTCTAAATCATGGAATCCCAGAATAGAACTGAAACGGTCATTAGCTACAGTCTTGTCCAAACCTACCATTCCATAAATGGGGGAAACTGAGGCCCAGAGAGGTTAAGCAAGGACTCCAACTTAAATCTCCCAACTTCCATGCCAGCCCCCTCTCCATTCCATCTGTGTGCAGGAGAAATATTAAAAAGATTTAACAGCTGTAAATACCTCAGGCACCAGACTGAAAACCCACCCAAGGGTTGGGGTACGGTCCTGAAGGCACCCTGCTGTGGTGGATGATAACTCTTTATTTGCTGGGTCAAGGAGTGGTGTGTGGGGTTCCAGGGGGTGGACAGAGGTGACAGGGGTGTTAGGTAGGGGGAGCTTGTGGAGCTCAGAGCAGCATCTCTTCACCAACCAATATGGAAGTTTTAAAATATGTTAACAACTGGGACAGTCATCCAAGTGTGTTCCACTTGTGTAGCACTTGCGTTTATATAGTTCTTTGGTCTAATTTAGATAAAACGTACGTATAGTTTCTTTCTTTATTGGAATGCTTTGATGTGTGAAGACTCAGAGTCGCTGGCTAAGTGATATGCTTTAAATCTTTTAAAATTTAGACATCATGAAATGACTTCCAGGTATTCTGAACATTACACATAATTAACCAAATTCTAGAGGTCTCGCACCTCCAGTGGCATTACAGTACTGCAGCCTTTTCATATCAGTCATAAAAATGAAATATTTAAATTGCCAAATAGATATATCTACACAGAAATGTGAGCTCTCTAAAAATGCATGAGCTGATGCTTATCTGTCTTCAAGCAAAATGAGTCACAGTAATGTTTCCCTCTGTGCAAGAGATTTTAAATTGTGATTTATGCAGTTTAAAAGCAGCTAGGTATACCTTGTCAGTAACACTCTCACGAGATTGTTTGATGGAGACCACTTTGTACAAATTACCTAATCAACTCAATTCCCCTTCCTCAGAGCAGAAGAGTAAGGAATACCCAACCCAAGAAATGGGTGGGGTCTGTGTGTGTGTGTGTGTGTGTGTGTGAAGAGGCTCTTCTCTTATTCTGGTTTTCTCCCTCCAGCTCCTCAGGAGGTACTGCATGAGACACAGCATACGTGAAAGCTAAACAATACGATGTACAGAAATGTTCCTCCCCCACCCCCTAACGCCAAAACATCTCTCCCACAGCTTGAAATCCCAACATTCCATTTTGTTTTTAAGAGTCCCCAAATAAACAAAATTATTCCTGATGAGCCATAAGTACTTCTATCTCTGGTAACCTTTTCCCCCACAAACAAATGGGATCTGGGTTCTCACAAGAATTTATTTTCTCATCTATTTATTTAACAGGTCTTTCCAAAATGTCAAAAGTCAAATTACACTTATTCATACTTTTAAAGAAATAATCTTTGTGGAATAGAAAAAGATGAGATGAATAGAGATATAGAAGAGGCTCAACAGAATATCTGTTGAATGTTGGATGAGCGAAAATTTAATCAATATGTTTGTCAATTACACCTCAATATACTGTTTAAAAGATCAATTCATAGGAACTTGCATATCTGAACTGGGAACTTCTGATGTCAAATTCTGTATCATATAGGGTTCAATCAGAGAAGCAAAACCACTACACACACAAAAGGGATTTGTTACAGGGATGTGACCTTACACAATTGTGGAAGCTAGTTAAGCAGTCTCTGTAAGGTTGTTGTCTTTGCTTCTGAAGCTGGAGTTTAAAGTCCGCAGAGCAGGCAGCGGGTCGGGGTGGGGGGTGGCGGAAGGGAAGATGGATATGAAATGAGGAAAAGCAAGAATGAGCTGGAACCCAGAAGCACCAGCTGAAGACCACAAGGACGGGCTGAAACCCGTGTCAGTTCCTGTTGCCTCTGACCTTAGTAGAATGGTTGTCCTGTAGAAGCTGAGGACCCTTCCTCCCAGAGCTAAACCCACACATCTAGCCCAGGAGCAGAAGCAGCTGTCTCTCTCCCACGAGGCACGTGAGCAGATCAGTGACGATGTGGGTGAGCTACAAAATGGCTGCTGTTCTCTTCTCCCTCCAAATCTCAAATAAGACTCTCTCTTGTGGCCCACCATAATCAGAGACATATAAGAAAGGGATTCCTGGAATATGTAGCTCAGCCTAGTCAAGTTGACACATTGCAAAGCCACCATACTAGTCACTATACTCAGGGAGAAAAGAGAA
The DNA here is from genome assembly GCF_949752795.1 of Hyperoodon ampullatus. Taxonomy (NCBI): domain Eukaryota; kingdom Metazoa; phylum Chordata; class Mammalia; order Artiodactyla; family Ziphiidae; genus Hyperoodon; species Hyperoodon ampullatus. Next base: position 35,648,003 of record NC_136913.1, read on the forward strand.
GTGTTAATAGATTTCTGAGAACAGATTTCTGAGTGTAAAAAAAATCGGACTGAAGGTCTTTGCCTAGTAGGGCAGAGAAGAGGGCAAGGGTGCTGCAAGGAGAGATAAGAAGGTATATATTTGGCTAGTTGCCGTCCTTCGTGTCATTCATTAAAAACATGTGTTGAGCATTTACCGTGTGTCAGGCCCTGTGTTCACTTTTATTTTTCAAAGATGGCCACACCAATATAACCCTTCCAGCATGTTCATCTTACACTGTGATCTTGAAACTCCTATATCAAGAGACGTGGTCTATGTTCACTCACTTTAATTCTGGGCAGGACTGTGACTATGGCTGAAGTGACACTGCACGACTTCTGAGGCTAAGTCACAAAGGTTATTGAATTTCTGGAGGCTCTCATCACTGACTTAGTCCCCATGTTACAAAGAAGCTCAGCCCTCATGGAGAGGTCATGTGTAGGTGTTCCAGTTGACATTTCCAGCTAAGATCTCAGCATCAACCAGCTAGCATCAATCACTAAATATGTGAATGAGTTTTCCAATGATTCCTGCCCCCAGTCTTCAAGTATCACCCACCAAAATTGATGCCAAAATGGAGCAGAGAGATGAGTCTCACTCAAATTACAGATTTGAGAGCAAAATAAATGCTGTCATTATTTCAAGTCACCCAAGTCAGGGGGTAATTTGTTACACAGCCATAGTAACTGAAATAGGCTCTGTGCCAGACTGATAGGGGATATAATGATTGTTGTATGTTGTTATATCCTAAATCCTTCTGCTATAATATTAGATCCATTGGCTTGAAGCTAAGTTTTTAATCAGCACTTTTGTATAAATAATGGTATGTTTTATACTTTTTGTCCTGAAGTAATTGTAGATTTGCATGCAATTTTAAGAAATAATACAGAGAGATCACATATACTTTTCATCTAGTTTCCCCCCATGGTGGTAACATCTTGCCTAACTAGAGTACAATATCACAACCAGGAAATTGAGATTGATGCAACTGACTGATTTTATTCAGGTTTCACCAGTTATGCGTAATCATTTGTGTGTGTATATATATTTAGTTCTATGCAATATTATCACATGTGTAGTTTTTTTTTTTTTTTTTTTTTTTTTTTTTTTTTTTTTGTGGTATGCGGGCCTCTCACTGTTGCGGCCTCTCCCGTTGCGGAGCACAGGCTCCGGACGCGCAGGCTCAGCAGCCATGGCTCACGGGCCCAGCCGCTCCGCGGCATATGGGATCCTCCCAGACCGGGGCACGAACCCGTATCCCCTGCATCGGCAGGCGGACTCTCAACCACTGCGCCACCAGGGAGGCCCCACATGTGTAGTTTTATGTGACAGTGATTAGAGTCAATATACAGAACAACTCCATCATAAGGATCTCTCATGCACCCTTTATAGCAGCAGCCACCTCCCTCCCAATACCACCACCACCCCCAACCCCTGGCAACCATTAATCTGTTCTCCATTTCTATGATTTTGTCATTTCAAGAATGTTATATAAATGAAATCATATAGTATGTAAACTTTTGAGATTATCTTTTTTCACTCAGCGTAATTCCCTGGAAATCCATCCAACTTGTTATGCATATCATTAGCTTGTTCCTTTTTGTAGCCGAGTTGTATTTCATGGTATGGATGTCACATAGTTCTTTAAGCATTCACTCATTAAAGAACAACTGGGTTGTTTCCTGTTTGGGGATATTATGAATAAAGCTCTATGAACATTCGCATACAGTTTTTTGTGTGAACGTAAATTTTCATTTCTCTGGGATGAACGTACAAGAGTGAAACTGGTGGGTTGTATGGTAAGCATATGTTTAGTTTTGTAAGAGACCGTCATACTCTTTTCTAGAGTGGCTCTACCATACATTCCCATCAGCAATGTATGAGTGATCCAGTCTTTTGCATCCTCACTAGAATTTGGTGTTATCACTATTTTGAATTTTAGCCATTCTGATAGGTGTGATATAGTGATATAATAACATATTTTTTAATATGATTTGGCCACATGTCCATGAACCCTTGTCCTTTCTTGTTTACACCCATGTTGGATGGTGGGGGGAGGCTCTTTTTTCTTTTTCACTACCACTTCTTCCCTCTTGATCATCCTCTTTGAAATGGAGAATACAATTAGCTACTTGGGGTCTGTAGCTAATGGTTGGTTTCATTTTCTTAGAAATCATCCCTAATACATATGCAGAGGCAGAATTCATTGCCTTATTCCAAAAAAAAAAGATTTAAATAAATTGTCTACAACAAAACATTTTAAGTAAATGAGGAGTTAAAGAAAGATAACCGGGCTTCCCTGGTGGCGCAGTGGTTGAGAGTCCACCTGCCGATGCAGGGGACGTAGGTTCGTGCCCCGGTCCGGGAAGATCCCACATGCCGCGGAGCGGCTGGGCCTGTGAGCCATGGCTGCTGAGCCTGCGCATCCAGAGCCTGTGCTCCGCAACGGGAGAGGCCACAACAGTGAGAGGCCCGCGTACCGCAAAAAAAAAAAAAAAAAAGAAAGATAACCTTGGGAAAAGATTAAATCTGGAATAAGGTTAAATATATAAAGTGCATAAGGCCTCTCGCAATTGAGTCACAGATTTGTCTGTGCGTTTGTAGAGTTAAGAGGGAGATATAGGAAGTTATCTAGTTCATAACACTCATAAAGAATTAATAAACTGGTAACTCAGAAAAGGCCAGCGTGATTCTGAGACCAGAATGAAAATTCCCCCATGTTTATAGAGGCCATGTAGGTAATGTAAATGAGTGAAACAAACTGGGACTAACATGACAAGGGAGGATGGTGCTAGGTCTGTGCTAAACTGAAAAGCACAGGAACAGTCTAAGAGGGCAGCCACTACTCAGTTTTAGCTGATATTGCCAAGAGGGTAAAGTAGGCCCGATGTATCCAGCTTTTCCAGTTTCTTAAGAGAGGCTATAAAGTCAGATTTGTAGGGGTTATCTTCTGATAATATATTAACAACTATATCAGTTAAAATACTAACTGAACAAACACTTCTGCAGTCCAGAGTTGGCCTACCACTGCCTGTTGAAAACCTCTGGCCTTGATAAGTAGGCAGGAACGTCTAATGCAAGACAATCCTTATAAATATGACCTTTCTCTTTATCAAAGCTCAGCTTTGGGTAAATCGTGAATGTCACTGAGTTGGTGGTTATGCTCTCTGACATGCATACAGAATGCAGATTGTCTGTGTGGTTGGTCAAGTATGGTGTCATCGATTTTCACAGTCAGCCAACAACAATAAAGTGAACAAAAGACTTGAATAGGCACTTCACAAAAGGTATCCAAATTGCCAACAAGCATATGAAAAGGTGTTCAACATCATTAATCACTGGGGAAATACAAATCAAAACCACAATGAGATAAAACTATATACCCACCAGAATGGAAAATATCAAAAGTATCAAGTGTGGGGCTTCCCTGGTGGCACAGTGGTTGAGAGTCCGCCTGCCGATGCAGGGGACACGGGTTCGTGCCCTGGTCCAGGAAGATCCCACATGCCGCGGAGCGGCTGGGCCCATGAGCCATGGCCGCTGAGCCTGCGCGTCGGGAGCCTGTGCTCCGCAACGGGAGAGGCCACAACAGTGAGAGGCCCGCGTACAGCAAAAAAAAAAAAAAAAACAAAAAAAACACACAAAAAAACCAAGTGTGCGTGAAGATGTGGAACAACTGGAACTCTCAAACATTACTGACAGAATGTACAATTGTACGCCCTTGTTTCTAATAAAATTTAATATATTCCTTCCTCATGACCTAGCCATTCCACTTCCAAATATATATTAAACATAAGAAAGGAATGCATACAAAGTCCATAGAAAGACTTGTACAAGAATTTTCAGAGCAGCTTTATTCAGACTAGCCTTTAATGAAGTATCCCAACAGGAAAATGAATAAGCAAAAAACTTTGTGGTATATTCATACAATTAATGAGCAATAAAAGAACTAATTAGGATGGATCCAATAACATGGATTAATCTCAAAAACATTAGGTTGCGTGAAAGGAGCCTTAAACAAATAGCACAGATTCAAATTCTGGCTCCCCCAGATACTACCTCGGTGACCTTAAATTCTTTTACTGTTCTAAGCCTTTCATTTCACATCTATAAAATGGGCATAATAACACCTTCTTGGAGGTGTTGTCATGGGGATTGTTTATAAGGGGCTTACCTAGCACAATGACACATACATAGCAAAGTATTCAATAAACGGTAGCATTTCACTCTATGGACTTATGGAAACCAAATGCCTGAACATCTACCCTTCAAGGCTTGTCTACTGCCTTCTCCCTAAAGATCCTTTCACCATTCTAAGACGACTAGGAGGAGTAACACACTAAGTCCTTAACACCTTAGTGCAAATTACCTTTAGCAAGTAATGTCTTCCTCAGAGACAAGCAGGATGGGCAGGTTATAGAGTAATTTACTTGGGGTAGATATAAGGAAAAGCACTGCTAAAGGAGGATGTGTCAGTTAGGGTCCTCTGCTGACAAGCAACCCAAACAAGCTCTGCTTAACTGAACATAGAAGGTTGGAAAGTCAGGTTTGAGAGTCTGTAGAAACCAGGGTCATTCTATAGACCTAGGCCACCCATTCCCTAGCCACCAACTCAAAGCAAGAAGTGATTAATTAGTGCATGACCTCCAATTGTTTTTGTGCATCATTTGCACAAGATTCAGTCTTAAGAGACAGCATCATATTAGCCAAGCTCAGGTCAACTTCTCCATCCTGGCCCTTAAGGTAGGCAAGGCAAGGAAGGACTGAATGCCTTTGGCTTCCAAAGGGTGAGGCAGGAACCCAAAATTATGTTACACCAAGACCACCTTAATTAGGGAGAGATATTCCCCAAAAGAAAACTGGGGAACTCTTGGGAACTGGCAGTGGATGCTGGGCAGTTGAAAACAGCAAATGTCTACCAGAGAGAACACAGGGAAGAGTAGTAGAGGGCCAGAAGAGGCCCCCTTTTCCATTCTTGGCAGGTTCTTAATTGACTGTATTTGGAGCTTAATGACCTTTTCAGCGATCCTGTTGTTAAGTTCATCTTTTTTTTTTTTTTTTTTTTTTGCGGTACACGGGCCTCTCACCGCTGCGGCCTCTCCCGTTGCGGAGCACAGGCTCCGGACGCGCAGGCCCAGCAGCCATGGCCCACGGGCCCAGCCGCTCTGCGGCACGCGGGATCCTCCCGGACCGGGGCACGAACCCGCGTCCCCTGCATCGGCAGGCGGACTCCCAACCACTGCGCCACCAGGGAAGCCCTAAATTCATCTTAACAACAGCTCTGAGCAGCAGAAAAGGACCATTAATTTATTTTCTTATTAGTGACCTGTTCAGTATCTCACTGTATTTCTTAAGAGTTCAAGTGCTTTCTGTGGAGGTTAGCAAGAAGCCTAGAACAAATGTTGAAGACTGTCATTTTGTGATACATATCTTACATATATGAAAGTTAAAAAAATTATGGTGACTTCTTGCACAAATCATAGGAAAGCAACTGTACTAGTAAGATACACATTGTAGTCATCAGTAGACAGAAATACAGAGAAATTTAATTTTCAGTTCATGTACATGTCGCCAGAATGAATATTTTACTTTCACAGAAATATCACTTTGGTGTTGCCCACTATGGCCTTCTAGGGAAGGAGGCCAAAGTAATATATCTAAAGTTTATTTTAATTAAAAAAAAAATCCCTGGCTTTCCTATATGAATTTTCCTCAGCTTGAGAGAAACCATGTACTGCCATGTTAAAATATTTTTTGTATCCAATATGAACTTAATTCCAATAGTTTTTTAGTTCAGTTAATGTGTGCCTGTATAAAGTCTTTGTGAATTTTGACAACTGACTTTTAAATATTGATTGTTATAATATCACAGCTTTTTAGACTCAGTTTTGTATCATTTGTGCATGTCAACCAATTCCAAATATACTTCTGCTCCCTAGGCATCTTCACTTTGTAAAAACCTTTTTATCATGACACTGAGCTTCACATAGTATTGTTTTCATACTGTATCACAAAAGAGAACTGTATCTTCAATGCTGAACTTTTTAACTGAATTTTCAATTGAATTAGTAATAATGCCATACTTTTCCCTTTGACAGAATGAACTTCTAAAAACTTCTAAAATGATTCCATGAATTGGGTAAAAATAAAATTAAACCATCATCGAGATTAACAGATTTTCCATTTGAAACTTCCAATATTACTGATATAAAACTGACCTTACTTAATTCTTTTTTGCAGTTCTTCGAGTTAACACAATAACATCTATCACTTCATTTTTAATATGTGCACATGAAAACTTGGAATAAGAATGAATGGCATTAATTTAGTAAAACGATTGTTTGATGCAAATGAAAAGTCATGCTTCACAGCCTGATATATAAATACACCTTCTGATGATGCACATGTTAAACTGTTGATCTCAGGCTCAGGCTTCTTAAATAAATTACCAAATTTCAAAATAGATGTTTATGTATTCCTCATAGATTTATGCCCCAGGATCTTATACAGTCAATTATATTATTTTGGCTCCCAGGGTGGATGGTAAATGTCTCCAAAAATTTTGTGCAATTTACATGCCATGATCAACTTTCTTGAGAAGTGGAAATTCAGTAGTTCATTTGTCATTAATAATCACATACTTCATTTTCTTAGCTCATTGGAAATGAAAGGGTTTATTGCAAAATAAAAAGCATTGCTAAACAATAAAATAGTTGTTGATCAGCATCATAAAATAAATGACAGAACAACTGTAGTAATAATGTTCAGGCTATTTCTCTATATCTGTGGACCAAATCCAGCCTATGACCTGTTTGTGAAATAAAGCTGTATTGGAACAGACTTTCTTTTTCATTTATGAATATTGTCTATGGTTGAAGCAGAGATTTTGTGATCCACAAAGGCTAAAATATTTACTACCTGGCCCATTAAAGAAAATGTTTGCCCATCTCTGCTCCTTATGCAACACAGCAGGGCTGGTCAGTCTCTATTTCCTGTACATATTTTATGTATACCTAACCCAGAGTTTCTCAACCTTAGGACTATTGCTATTTGTGGCTGGATAATTCTTTGTTGGGGAAGTGGGGGTTGTCCTGTGCATTGTGGAATATTTAGCAGCATCCCTGATCTTTACTCCCTGGATGCCAGTAGCACCCTCCCATTTGCAGGAACCAAGAATGTCTACAGACATTGCCAAATATCCCCTAGTGGGCAAAATCACCTCCAATTGAGAATCACTGACCTCGCCTATAATTTCCCACTGATCCCACCGATTGGGACCTGCCAGTTTCACGCATCTTGCAGGGTGCGGCTTTAATACATACCACAACTGGCTGGTACTCCAAGTGGCCAGTGGGGGCAAAGCAGTGTCAAATACTTTTCCCACCACCTTCCAAGACCAGTGGGCAATAGCCGTCTAGTCACTGATGAAGCACACTTCTTCAGAGTGCCCTGCAGTCTGTTCTTGGAAAGGGTGTGCTAGTTACTTTGTGTCTGGAAAGGGTCAGAAAATGAGTGCTGGGTTATTGCTAATCATTTTTCAGATTTAACTGAATGTTAAACTGAGAATATGGTTCACTTCCTATGTATCTCACATACTACTAGATGAGAATATGGCAGAAATTCTAAGTATAAATTACCAAACCACGTGAGCTGAATGAGTGAATAGGTAATATACAACGAATCCACTACAAAATTTCTACCTTCCTGTCTTTAGATTCCTTCATCTGTGTCATACTTAGAAACTTTTAGCATCTCAACTTCCTTTACTCTGGGCCCGCTTATTGAGTCCAACTGAACAAACCATTGGATTACCTTCCAGCATCTTAAACTGGCACAATGAAATCAGAATTTCCTCATAAGTGCTTCCTAAATAATGAATTCAGTCTGATCTAGTGTTTTGTTCTGCTTTCCTTGGTATAGCACTCAGTGAACCTATTCTGATTTTTGCCAATACACATTAGTAAATTCGCAATTTGCCAACTGGAGCCTGCCATGACTGGATTCTAGTTTAGGTGTGGCAATAGTTAGAAGTAGTGGGCTAAGAAGTCAGAAGAAATTTTCTCTCCTTTTCAAGGTAACACTCTCAGCAAGGTTGTTACAGAGTCTTCAAGGAATGAACAGCCTCATCAGCCAGGAGAGGAAGGAACGCTCTATGGGGTTTTGGGTACTAAGTCACCTGAGTCCTACATGTTTCCATTCCAATTCTTGGGATCCCATTCTCTCCCAATCCAAATATAACTTTTGTGTAGAATATCTGGGAAACCAATGTTTTTATACAACAGCCTAAGAATCAAAATTTGAGTTTTGTTTTAGCTATCTCAGCCCAGTGGCTGCAAGTGATAAGAGATTCTTTGAATAAAATCATAGAAATTCTATAAACTTCTGCTTTTGCTTTGATACAAGCGCTCATCTTTTTTTAAACTGTGAAGTTCAGCTGGAAGCAACTAGCTTAAACCGCAAAAATTACATTTCTTAAGCTTTTCATATTATTCTATTACAACTGCCCCTACGTACCTTAGAACCTTTCCCAAAATGAGCATGTTATTCCCAGTGAGCACAGGTAATAATTAAATTAGCTATTTGACTGATGCACGTCTTAGACTGATTCAGTGCCAGTCAGATTTTCAGAGACATCAGAAACAATTAAAAGAGATAATCAACCTGAGATTTCGCCCCACTTTCCTGAGGATCCATTGCCTACAACCATTTCTGGTACCATTTTCTTGATCAAGTTGATTATTAAGCAGAAAAGTCACTCATTCATAGTTCTCACAACTGCTCAGAGGGCTGCAGAACTGGGCTGGAAACTAAACTTCCAGGAACAGAACTTGAAATCATACCTCAAAACAGACTTGATAAACCACTGCCATTGATCACTAGAGGAAGCCCTCATTGCTGCTATCCTGATGCCAGATGTGGGGCAGGAACTCAATTTTGCAACCACCAAGAAACTACTGGCATTGCCACTGCTAGAGGACAGACACATCTCCAGAAGAAATGGAAGCATCACTGACTGCTCACTTCTAAACTGGTGTCTCACATGGGTGCATCTGATTGACAGGGTCTAGGTCACCATCTCCATACACTAGATGCAAAGAGGGCTGTAAATTTGAGTTTTTTGTTTTTAACGTTTTTATTGCAGTGTAATTGCTTTACAAGGGTGTGTTAGTTTCTGCTTTATAACAAAGTGAATCAGTTATACATATACATATATCCCCATATCCCTATATGATGGGTATACAAGTGTTCACTGAAAAATTCTTTCAGCTTTTCTGCGTCCTTGAAAGTTTCACAATAAAATGCTGGAAAAATTTTAACTGGAATCTTCCCCTCCCCCCTCCAAAAAAACAGAAGCAAAAAGAGAATCCAAGAATCCAAACCAGCAGCGCTCATTTAAAACTGAAACACACCCCATGCTTTCTGCCTTAATAAGGTGAAATGAGAAATTAACCAAGGGCAAAACTTGCTGTCTTTCAAATGAATTTCAGGGCTTTGATTTATTTGTTTATGAAGGAAGTAGGCACTACTTCCTCAGAAGACAAGAATCAGCATTTGTAGAACATAAAAGGGAGCCAGGTGCCTATTTCTGGATTCATTTGTAAAGCTGTGTGGGCGAGTGTAAAAAAAAAAAAAAAACAACAGAGAAAAACAAGGGCAACCATACCCCAGGGGCCTTTCTCTCATTCCCTAGGTTATGTACAGTGTTATTTTTTTTTGAAATATGCATTCTTTTTTTTAATCTTTATTGCAGCATAATTGCTTTACAATGGTGTGTTAGTTTCTGCTTTATAACAAAGTGAATCAGTTATACATATACATATGTTCCCATATCTCATCCCTCTTGCGTCTCCCTCCCTCCCACCCTCCTTATCCCACCCCTCCAGGTGGTGACAAAGCACCGAGCTGATCTCCCTGTGTTATGCGGCTGCTTCCCACTAGCTATCTATTTTATATTTGGTAGTGTATATATGTCCATATACACACTACAACTCTCTCACTTTGACCCAGCTTACCCTTCCCGCTCCCAGTGTCCTCAAGTCCTTTCTCTAGTAGGTCTGCGTCTTTATTCCCGTCTTGCCCCTAGGTTCTTCATGACCATTTTTTTTAGATTCCATATATATGTGTTAGCATACAGTATTTGTTTTTCTCTTTCTGACTTACTTCACTCTGTATGACAGACTCTAGGTCCATCCACCTCACTACAAATAACTCAGTTTTGTTTCTTTTCATGGCTGAGTAATATTCCATTTTATATATGTGCCATATCTTCTTTATCCATTCATCTGTCGATGGACATCTAGGTTGCTTCCATGTCCTAGCTATTGTTAATAGAGCTGCAGTGAACATCGTGGTACATGACTCTTTTTATATTATGGTTTTCTCAGGGTATATGCCCACTAGTGGGATTGCTGGGTGGCACGTTAGTTCTATTTTTAGTTTTTTAAGGAACCTCCATACTGTTCTCCATAGTGGCTGTATCAATTTCCATTCCCACCAACAGTGCAAGAGGGTTCCCTTTTCTCCACACCCTCTCCAGAATTTATTGTTTGTAGATTTTTTGATGATGGCTGTTCTGACTGGTGTGAGGTGATACCTCATTGTAGTTTTAATTTGCATTTCTCTAATGATTAATGATGTTGAGCATTCTTTCATGTGTTTGTTGGCAATCTGTATATCTGCTTTGGAGAAATGTCTGTTTAGGTCTTCTGCCCATTTTTGGATTGGGTTGTTTGTTTTTTTGATATTGAGCTGCATGAGCTGCTTGTATATTTTGGAGATGAATCCTCTGTCAGTTGCTTCATTTGCAAATATTTTCTCCCATTCTGAGGGTTGTCTTTTGGTCTTGTTTATGGTTTCCTTTGCTGTGCAAAAGCTTTCAAGTTTCATTAGGTCCCATTTGTTTATTTTTGTTTTTATTTCCATTTCTCTAGAAGGTGGGTCAAAAAGGATCTTGCTGTGATTTATGTCAAAGAGTGTTCTTCCTATGTTTTCCTCTAAGAGTTTTATAGTGTCTGGCCTTACATTTAGGTCTTTAATCCATTTTGAGTTTATTTTTGTGCATGGTGTTAAGGAGGGTTCTAATTTCATTCTTTTACATGTACCTGTCCAGTTTTCCCAGCACCACTTATTGAAGAGGCTGTCTTTTCTCCATTGTATATTCTTGCCTCCTTTATCAAAGATAAGGTGACCATATGTGCGTGGGTTTATCTCTGGGCTTTCTATCCTGTTCCATTGATCTATATTTCTGTCTTTGTGCCAGTACCATACTATCTTGATGACTGTAGCTTTGTAGTATAGTCTGAAGTCTGGGAGTCTGATTCCTCCAGCTCCATTTTTCTTTCTCAAGATTGCTTTGGCTATTTGGAGTCTTTTGTGTTTCCATACAAATTGTGAAATTTTTTGTTCTAGTTCTGTGAAAAATGCCATTGGTAGTTTGATAGGGATTGCACGGAATCTGTAGATTGCTTTGGGTAGTAGAGTCATTTTCACAATGTTGATTCTTCCAATCCAAGAACATGGTATATCTCTCCATCTATTTGTATCATCTTTAATTTCTTTCATCAGTGTCTTATAATTTTCTACATACAAGTGTTTTGTCTCCTTAGGTAGGTTTATTCCTAGTTATTTTATTCTTCTTGTTGCAATGGTAAATGGGGGTGTTTTCTTAATGTCACTTTCAGATTTTTCATCATTAGTGTATAGGAACGCAAGAGATGTCTGTGCATTAATTTTGTATCCTGCTACTTTACCAAATTCATTGATTAGCTCTAGTAGTTTTCTGGTAGCATCTTTAGGGTTCTCTATGTATAGTATCACATCATCTGCAAACACTGACAGCTTTACTTCTTCTTTTCCAATTTGGATTCCTTTTATTTCTTTTTCTTCTCTGAATGCTGTGGCTAAAACTTCCAGAACTATGTTGAATAAGAGTGGTGAGAGTGGACATCCTTGTCTTGTTCCTGATCTTAGTGGAAATGGTTTCAGTTTTTCACCACTGAGGACGATGTTGGCTGTGGGTTTGTCATATATGGCCTTTATTATGCTGAGGTAAGTTCCCTCTATGCCTACTTTCTGGAGGCTTTTTATCATAAATGGGTGTTGAATTTTGTCGAAAGATTTCTCTGCATGTATTGAGATGAACATATGGTTTTTCTCCTTCAATTTGTTAATATGGTGTATCACATTGATTGATTTGCGTATATTGAAGAATCCTTACATTCCTGGGATAAACCCCACTTGATCATGGTGTATGATCCTTTTAATGTACTGTTGGATTCTGTTTGCTAGCATTTTGTTGAGGATTTTTGCATCTATCTTTATCAGTGACACTGGTCTATAGTTTTCTTTTTTTGTGACACCTTTGTCTGGTTTTGGTATCAGGGTGATGGTGGCCTCGTAGAATGAGTATGGGAGTGTTCCTCCCTCTGCTATATTTTGGAAGAGTTTGAGAAGGATAGGTGTTGGCTCTTCTCTAAATGTTTGACAGAATTTTGTCTGTGAAGCCATTTGGTCCTGGGCTTTTGTTTGTTGGAAGATTTTAAATCACAGTCTCAATTTCAGTGCTTGTGATTGGTCTGTTCATATTTTCTATTTCTTCCTGGTTCAGTCTCAGAAGGTTGTGTATTTCTAAGAATTTGTCCATTTCTTCCAGGTTGTCCATTTTATTGGCATAGAGTTGCTTGTAGTAATCTCTCATGATCCTTTGTATTTCTGCAGTGTCAGTTGTTACTTCTCCTTTTTCATTTCTAATTCTACTGATTTGAGTCTTCCTTTTTTTCTTGATGAGTCTGGCTAATGGGTTATCAATTTTCTTTATCTTCTCAAAGAATCAGCTTTTAGTTTTATTGATCTTTGCTATTGTTTCCTTAATTTCTTTTTCATTTATTTCTGATCTGATCTTTATGATTTCTTTCCTTCTGCTAACTTTGGGGGTTCTTTGTTCTTCTTTCTCTAATTGCTTTAGGTGCAAGGTTAGGTTGTTTATTTGAGATGTTTCTTGTTTCTTAAGGTAGGATTGTATTGCTATAAACTTCCCTCTTAGAACTGCTTTTCCTGCATCCCATAGGTTCTGGGTCGTTGTGTTTTCATTGTCATTTGTTTCTAGGTATTTTTTGATTTCCTCTTTGATTTCTCCAGGGATCTCTCAGTTATTAAGTAGTGTACTGTTTAGCCTCCATGTGTTTGTATTTTTTACAGATTTTCTCTTGTAATTGATATCTAGTCTCATAGTGTTGTGGTCACAAAATGTACTTGATATGATTTCAATCTTCTTAAATTTACCAAGGCTTCACTTGTGACCCAAGATATGATCTTCTGGAGAATGTTCCATGATCACTTGAGAAGGAAGTGTATTCTGTTGCTTTTGGATGGAATGTCCTATAAATATCAATTAAGTCCATCTTGTTTAATGTATCATTTAAAGCTTGTGTTTCCTTATTTATTTTCATTTTGGATGATCTGTCCACTGGTGAAAGTGGGGTGTTAAAGTCCCCTACTATGATTGTGTTACTGTCAATTTCCCCTTTTATGGCTGTTAGTATTTGCCTTATGTATTGAGGTGCTCCTATGTTGGGTGCAGAAATATTTACAATTGTTATATCTTCTTCTTGGATCGATCCCTTGATCATTATGTAGTGTCCTTCTTTGTCTCTTCTAATAGTCTTTATTTTAAAGTCTATTTTGTCTGATATAAGAATTGCTACTCCAGCTTTCTTTTGATTTCCATTTGCATGGAGTATCTTTTTCCATCCCCTCACTTTCAGTCTGTATGTGTCCCTAGGTCTGAAGTGGGTCTCTTGTAGACAGCATATATACAGGTCTTGTTTTTGGATCCATTCAGCCAGTCTACATCTTTTGGTAGGAGCATTTAATCCATTTACATTTAAGGTAATTATCAATATGTGTGTTCCTATTACCATTTTCTTAATTGTTTTGGGTTTGTTATTGTAGGCCTTTTCCTTCTCTTGTGTTTCCTGTCTAGAGAAGTTCCTTTAGCATTTGTTGTAAAGCTGGTTTGGCTGTGCTGAATTCTCTGAGCTTTTGCTTGTCTGTAAAGGTTTTAATTTCATCGTCAAATCTGAATGAGATCCTTGCTGGATGGAGTAATCTTGGTTGTAGGTTTTTCCCTTTCATTGCTTTAAATATGTCCTGCCACTCCCTTCTGGCTTGCAGAGTTTCTGCTGAAAGATCAACTGTTAACCTTATGGGGATTCCCTTGTGTGTTATTTGTTGTTTTTCCCTTGCTGCTTTTAATATTTGTTCTTTGTATTTAATTTTTGTTAGTTTGATTAATATGTGTCTTGGCGTGTTTCCCCTTGGATTTATTCTGTATGGGACTCTCTGTGCTTCCTGGACTTGATTAACTATTTCCTTACCCATATTAGGGAAGTTTTCACCTATAATCTCTTCCCTTTCTCAGTCCCTTTCTTTTTCTCTTCTTCTTCTGGGACCCCTATAATCGAACGTTGGTGCGTTTAATATTGTCCCAGAGGTCTCTGAGAGTGTCCTCAATTCTTTTCATTCTTTTTTCTCTATTCTGCTGTGTGGTAGTTATTTCCACTATTTTATCTTCCAGGTCACTTATCCGTTCTTCTGCCTCAGTTATTCTGCTAATGATCCCTTCTAGAGAATTTTTAATTTCATCTATTGTGTTGTTCATGATTGTTTGTTTGCTCTTTAGTTCTTCTAGGTCCTTGTTAAATGTTTCTTGGTATTTTCTCCATTGTATTTCCAAGATTTTGGATCATCTTTACTATTATTTTTCTGAATTCTTTTCCAGGTAGACTGCCTATTTCCTCTTCATTTGTTAGGTCTGGTGGGTTTTTACCTTGCTCCTTCATCTGCTGTGTGTTTCTGTGTCTTCTCATTTTGCTTAACTTACTTTGCTTGGGGTCTCCTTTTCGCAGGCTGCAGGTTTGTAGTTTCCGTCGTTTTTGCTGTCTGCCCCCAGTGGCTAAGGTTGGTTCAGTGGCTTGTGTAGGCTTCCTGGTGGAGGGGACCAGTGCCTGTGTTCTGGTGGATGAGGCTGGATCTTGTCTTTCTGGTGGGCAGGTCCACATCTGGTGGTGTGTTTTGGGGTGTCTGTGACCTTATTATGATTTTAGGCAGCCTCTCTGCTAATGGGTGGGGTTGTGTTCCTGTCTTGCTAGTTGTTTTGCAAAGGGTGTCCAGCACTGTAGCTTGCTGTTCATTGAGTGGAGCTGGGTCTTGGCTTTGAGATGGAGATCTCTGGGAGATTTTCATCGTTTGATATTATGTGGACCTGAGAGGTCTCTGGTGGACGAATGTCCTGTACTTGGCTCTCCCACCTCAGAGGCACAGCCCTGACGCCTGGCTGGAGCACCAAGAGCCTGTCATCCACACGGCAAATTTCAGGCACCATTCTTCAGTATGTTTTATAGGCATGTTCAGGAAACACGGCAGTGATTAACCCAGATGAATATACCCTCTCTCGAGCTTTCGTGCCGCCCTAGTCTTGAAGCTCCCGCCCCTGCTCCTCAGTAAGTTTGAGTTTTTACTCCCATGTTGGAAAAGCTGGACTCAGATATGGAAACGTCCTCATTCTGTTTATGCTATTGGTATGTAATAAACCATCCAAAAAAAATTCAGTGGCTTAAAGCAACAACAACATTAATTTTGCTCACAAGTCTGCAATTTGTGCAAGGTTTGGAGGGGACAGTTAGCCTGTTTGACTCAGTGTAACTGCAGGCTAGAATCCTCTGACAGCTCACTCACATGTCTAGTGACTGATGATGGTTTTCAGGCTGTGATTTTACCTGGGGCTATCGGCCAGATACCTACATGTGTCCTCTCCATAAAGAGTCATACTATTTACCCCTACGCAGCTTACTTTCTACATTCCACTGACTTTACTATTCCATTGTAATTGTTAGCATAACTTTAGTATTCCAGTAGACTGTTTCCCAGCAAGATAAAAGTTGCAAATAAAATTATTGTTCTTTATAGGAACTTCCTGAAAGACCTATCACTCTTCAACAGAAGAGTGTACATACCAAGAGTCTTTGAGCCTCTAACCTCAAAATACTCAGCTTATGGCCACCAATCCTAAGATTCTTACCCAAACAGAATGGAGCCCCTATATTGGAGAACCCACTTTAATCCAACCTCCCAGCTCTCCATATAGCACCAGATATATTGTCTTCCCTCTCTGAGACTCTCTCAGACTCCATGAGGTAGTGCTTTAAGCAATATACTCAGCTTTCTCTTATCAATGAGGCACTCTGGTGATACTTGGAAAGCCAGTATTTGATATCATGGGGCCTGGGCTTCTTTATAACATGATGATTAGGTTTCAAGGGTGAGCATCCCCAAAGAGGGAGTTATGTAGAAGTGGCATAGCCTTTTATAACCTAGGGTCCAAAGTCACACAGTATCATTTCTGCCACATTCTAGTCACTGAGATAATCACAAATGCTCACCTAGGTTCAAGAAAAAGGGGACTAGACTCCGTCTTGATCGGAGGGAGGAATCAAAAATTTTCAGATGGGTTTTAAAACCATCACATTCTCCGACTATAGAAAGACTATCCAACATGCACCCCCATGTTCACAGCACCACTATTTACAATAGCCAAGACATGGAAACAACCTAAATGTTCACTGACAGATGAATGGCTAAAGAAGATATGGTACATATATACAATGGAATACTACTCAGCCATAAAAAGAATGAAATAGGGCTTCCCTGGTGGTGCAGTGGTTAAGAATCTGCCTGCCAATGCAGGGGACATGGTTTTGAGCCCTGGTCTGGTAAGATCCCACATGCCCCGGAGCAACTAAGCCTGTGCACCACAACTACTGAGCCCACGCTCTAGAGCCCGAGAGCCACAACTACTGAGCCCGCGTGCCACAGCTACTGAAGCCTGCGCGCCTAGAGCCCGTGCTCCACAACAAGAGAAGCCATGCCCACGTGCTGCAACGAAGACCCAACACAACCAAAAATAAAAACATATAAATAAATAAATTTATTTAAAAAAAGAATGAAATAATGCCATTTGCAGCAACATGGACTGACCCAGAGATTATCACACTAAGTGAAGTCAGAAAGAGAAAGACAAATACCATATGATATCACTTATATGTGGAATCCAAAATATGACACAAAAGAACTCATCTACAACAGAAAGAGACTCACAGACATAGAAAACAAATTGTTGGTTACCAAAGGGTAAGGGGGTGTGGGAGAGGGATGGAGTGGGATTTTGGGTTAGTAGATGCAAACTATTATATATAGGATGGATAAACAACAAGGTCCTACTGTATAGCACAGGGAACTATATTCAATATCCTCTGATAAACCATAATGGAAGTTAATATGAAAAAGAATGTGTATGTGTGTGTGTGTGTGTGTATATATATATGTACATATATATATATATAACTAAATCACTTTGCTGTATAGCAGAAATTAACACATTGTAAATCAACTATATGTCAATTAAAAAAAAGAAAGACTATCCAAAAACTAATGGGCAATCATGAATAGGAGGACTATGATGGATGCCCTCTACAAAAGGTATACACCCAAATATTGACAGTGTTTAGATTAAGGTGTAGAATTATAGAAGGGTTTTTCTTGTATATAGTTTCTGAATTTTCTTCAATGAACACATATTCCTTAATTAAAAATAGATATGCAGGGCTTCCCTGGTGGCGCAGTGGTTGAGAGTCCGCCTGCCGATGCAGGGGATACGGGTTCATGCCCCGGTCCGGGAAGATCCCACATGCCGCGGAGCAGCTGGGCCCGTGAGCCATGGCCGCTGAGCCTGCGCGTCCGGAGCCTGTGCTCCGCAACGGGAGAGGCCACAACAGTGAGAGGCCCGCGTACCGCAAAAAAAAAAAAAAAAAAAAAAAAAAAAAAAAAAAAAAAAATAGATATGCAAACACATCCTCAAATCTAAGTTTGATAATTAAGTAAGAAAAAAAATTCAGGATAAAATGTCAAACAGAATACCTTGTAAACCAAATTACAAAAAGCTTTTAACAGCTTTATTGAGATGTAATTTTATATCATAAAATTTAATTGTTTTAACTGTACAATTAAATACTTTTTAGTAACTTTATAGTTTGTAACCATCACCAAAATCCACTTTTAGGACATTTCTATCACCCCAAAAAGATTCCTCCTACCCACTTTTAGTCAATCTCGATTCTCACTTCCAGCTCCAGACAACCACTATCTAATTTCCATGTTTGTAGATTTGCCAGTTCTCATACAACATGTAGTCTGTGTCTGGTTTCTTTCCCTTAGCAAAGAGTTCTTGAGGTTCATCCATGTTGTAGCATGTATCAGTCCTTTGTTCCTTTTTATTGCTGAATAAAATTCCATTGTATAGATATGCCACAATTTGTTTATTTACTCTTAAGTTGATGGGTATTTGGATTGTTTCAGTTTTTGACTACTATAAATAATGCTGCTATAAACATCCACATATAAGTCCTTTAGTGAACACTGCTTTCATTTTTCTTGGCTACATACTCAGGAGTAGAATTGCTGGGTCATGTGGTAAATGCATGTCTGTCTTTTCAAGAGACTGCCAAACTTTTTCCAAAGTTGCTGTACCATTTTACATATCTGCCAGTTCCCATTTCTCCATATCTTCCCTAACACTTTTCAGTGTCTGTCTTTCTGATTGTAGCCATTCTTGTGGATGTAAGGTGGCATTTCATTTTATTTTTTATTTGCATTTCCCTAATGACTAATGATATTGAGCATCTTTTCATCTACTTCTTAGCCAGTTGTATGTCTTCTTTGGTGAAACATTTATTAAAATCTTTTCTTCGTTTTTAAGTTTATTATTTGCCTGGCTATTGAGCTGTAAGACTTCTTTATATATTCTGTATATAAGACTTTTATCAGATATATAATTTGCAAATTTTTTTTCTAGTCTATAACCTTTCTCCCAGTCTGGAATCTAGATTTTATGCATTCAATAGTATAATTATCACAAATTATATGATTTTGTCCATGGAATGCACCAAATTTGAAGTACATTGAATTAATGAGAAGGTGTGCTTTGGTAGAGCTCTGTTTCTAAGGTTTGAAATTGAAAAGGCAATTGTAGTCCTCCAAGAGCTGGCAATAATTTAGTTACTTTAGAAACCTTGTAAATTAATCTTGACCACCAACTTGGACCAGGAGAAAAAATAAAGCAACAATATACAAGAGGACTAAATATATCCTGAAAAAACAAATCAGTACATTTAATACATGTCTCTACCACTGGTTTAAATTCCAGAAGCACTGAAAATCGTTTTGCCTCAATTATCTAGGGATTGGAAATCAAAGTATAAGACCATATTTTCCAAAATGATAAACTAAGGGTTTTCTGAGATAAGCATTTCTTATTTCAAAAGGAAAGCCATAGTTCTGGATTTTAATTTCACAACTGAAATGTAAGTCATTTTAACATTTTATCTGCATCTGGATGATTTTATCAATGTAAAATAAAGCAGGTGGCTCAATTCAGCAAATATTTACTGAGCATCTGTTAAATAAGACCCTGTGCTAGGTGAGGCAGGGAATATTAGGACAAGAATAACTGTTCAATTGTGGTTTACTTAACAAGATAACAGATAACCTAAGTGGTGAGATGTGCAGAATAATTTTATGAGTTGCTACTGATAAGCTCAATTCTGTATTCTGCTAGTGAAGAGTAAAACTGTATAAGAGGATATAAAAATGAAACTCTTTCTGCCTCAGTTTTGTCTGAGTCCCCAAAGGAGGAGAAAAACCAGTACATTACAAATACATTCATGTGCCCGAAGACTTGCAAAAGTAATGTTTTTCAACCTTCAGCACATCATCTCTTTTGAAGACATATAAATGGTTTCAAGGGGCCCACTCAGCTTCACACCTACCTCTGGGTTTGGGAGACTGATGCCTGACCCTCTCAGAGACAAGTTCAAATGCTGAGAACAATTTTTTTCAATTATTAGTACATTTTCTTATGCAGAGGGAAGGACTGAACATGTGCATTTTATTATTTTATCTCTACTTTTGAGAAAGTGGGTATTTTGTTTGCTTATCCTACCAGTGTTTGAACATAAATATTAATATTTCCTCCCTTTTTACATAAAAGTTAGCATATGCACTGTATTACATCTTGATATGTTTACTTAATATTTTAGAGTTTGTAGCACATCAGCACAGAAAAAGCAGCCTCAATCTTTTCATAATTGCAGAGCATTTTATTGTGTGGATGTATCATAATTTTTTTTTTTTTGTGGTACGCGGGCCTCTCACTGTTGTGGCCTCTCCCGTTGCGGAGCACAGGCTCCGGACGCGCAGGCTCAGTGGCCATGGCTCACGGGCCCAGCCGCTCCGCGGCATGTGGGATCTTCCCAGACCGGGACACGAACCCATGTCCCCTGCATCGGCAGGTGGACTCTCAACCACTGCGCCACCAGGGAAGGCCTGTATCATAATTTCTTAAACCAATCCTAAATTGATGGACATTGGGTGGCTTCCAAATTTTTATCTATTATCAAAGTTTTAAAAAAAACTACAATGAATAACCTTGCATATAAATTTTCTTATATATGTGTGTGCACACATTTGGTAGATAAATGTTCATTTTGATGCCTGTAAAAGTTTTCCAAGTCTCCTTAGGTCTGCTTAGAGACACTGTATTATCTATATAATCTATTCAGCTACAAAAGAAACACTTGACAGAATAAGTGACATGTACGTGCACACATGTACATGTCCAGAAGAATTCCCGGGTCCAAACTGCATGTGTAATTTTGATGAATACTGCCAAATTGCCTTTCATAAGAGATATATTTACTATTTTCCACCAGAAGTGTACACGGGTGCTTGTTTCTTTACAGAGAAGGCCGTAGTTTTCAATGAACTCAGTTGTTTTTTTAACTAAAAAACAAACAAACAGGGCTTCCCTGGTGGCACAGTGGTTGAGAATCTGCCTGCTAATGCAGGGGACACGGGTTCGAGCCCTGCTCTGGGAGGATCCCACATGCCGCGGAGCAACTAGGCCCGTGAGCCACGACTACTGAGACTGCGCGTCTGGAGCCTGTGCTCCGCAACAAGAGGCCGCGATAGTGAGAGGCCCGCGCACCGCGATGAAGAGTGGCCCCCGCTTGCCACAACTAGAGAAAGCCCTCGCACAGAAATGAAGACGCAACACAGCAAAAATAAATAAATTAATTAATAAAAACTCCTACCCCCAACAACAAAAAAAAAAACCCCCAAAACCAAAAACTAGTTTTACAGACCCTCAGCTGAAATCAGGCTTTAGTTTTTCCCTATGTAGGCAAATTCATTCTTCTAATTTTCAGACAGGCGAACCCAAGTGCAAATAGGTTCTTTTCTAAATATAGGCCTCAAGTTATTACATTTTAAAACATCTTTTCTTCTGGTTTCTGCTAAAATTTCTGTTTATATGATCCATTTAACTGTTTCTCCTTAAAATTTTGAAATATTTGATCCATCAGGACACAGTTGTGGTAGCTCCAAATGGAGATATAAGCTCATGTTAATACACACTGTAAAATCACTCCACTTCTTGACTCAAAGAAGTGTCCCTGGAAGCTAAACATTATCAAATTCTCCCATACTGTCAGAAATATTACCAGAGATACAAAGAACTAAAACACCTCACATGTTTACAATTTATTTTTCGTATGCTTTTCCACATAACTAAAAATTACTTAAAATACAAAATCACTCATTTAGAAAAAGATTTTTCAGATAATTTTCCCATAAAGAAAAATTGATTTTTTTTCAGAGGAAAACAAGCTTGGTGATACTATTAACATAGTTTGTTTTAAAATAATGACATGAGGTTGATCAAAAATTTATAATGCTTTGATATATAACCCTATATGAATAAGCAGAATTTGGGGTCCTATTAATGTGTAGTGTTATAACAATAACCACAAAGACTCACATATTTATGGTGCTTTACAGTTTACAAAGCACTTCCATGTACATGATAATAATTCCAGCTGCCGTTGGTTATAAAAACCAGGTATTTTGATAAACTGTACACCAGAAAGTATTAGTCTCTTTTCATCCAAGATGAGGGGAATGAAAACGCATTGTTTGCTTAAGGACAAAAAGCCAGTGAGCGGTAAACCATAGAGACGGGAAGTAGAATGGTGGTTCCCAGGGGCTAGGGCGAGGGGGAATGGGGAGTTATTGTTTAATGGGTATAGAGTTTTAGTTTTGCAAGATGAAGAGTTCTGTAGATGGATGGTGGTGATAGTTGCACAACAATATGGATGTGCCTAATACCACTGAATTGTACTTAAATGGTTAAGGTGGTACATTTTCTGTTATGTGTATTTTATCACAATAAAAAAAAATGGGGGGGGGCGGGGAAAGCCAGTGAGTGGTGAAGCCTGAATTTGATTTCATTTTGATCCAACCTTTTCCTTCTACTCAGAGCAGTTATCCTCATGTTACAGATCAGGGGACTAAAGCCCAGAAGGACTGAATTGACTTTAGTCACACAACTATCAAGTGGCAGAGTTGAAGTTCAATCCAATGGAAGTGATTTTATAAGTAGAGGCTAAGCACCGGAAGTCAAAATAAAACCAAGGACTCATCTAACCACTAAGGGTTGGGTAATATTGCGTTAATCACTTTACCTGCCTGGGCTGCAGTTTACTAAGTTGTAAAATGAAGGAATGGATATAGATCAAACTATTTTTTTTAAAAATTCAACATTTTTAACCATGACTTACGGTAAGAAATGTTTTATATTGACCCAGTACACACACACACACACCACCTTGCCCTAGGTTGGGTTTCCCAGAAGCAGACCTTGAGGTAAGGATTTGATTGCAAATGATTTATCAAGGATGTTTTCGGGAGAAAGTGGTATGGGAATAGAGGTGGCAGAGCAGGAAAGGTGCAGAAATCAACCAAGGATCAAATTTCAGGTGAAGTCTCAGCCTCAGCCTGATCCCATGGGAAGCTCTGGAGCATAAAATACACCAGAGACTGACTCGCTTTGAGACAAGCTAGCTGGGCTTTCATATTTCATCCCTAGTCAATCACTGGTTACAGGCCACCCCAGCAGGATGTAACCTCCCAGGCATTTAAGTTCATGGTACCTGTGGTAGCCAGTCCCCAAAGGTGGCCTCCAATGATCCTGGCCTTGTAGTATTCACACCTTCCTGCCTACGCTGTTCCATCGTTGGTCACTCTAACCAATGAAATACAGCAGAAGTAATGGTATGTCACTTCTGAGATTAAGATATGAAAGACTGTGGCTTCCATCTTGGATTCTCTCTTTCTTCACTGCCTCTGTGGGAAGCAAGGTCTCATTTTATGAGCAGTCCTATAAAGAGGTCCATGACATGGACTCTCATAACAAGGACCTGAGGCCTCCAGCCAACAGCCAGCAAGGAACTGAGGCCTGCCAACAACCACAGGAGTGAGTCTGAAGGCAGATCCTCCAGCCCCAGTCAAACCTTGAGATGACTGCAGCCCCAGCTATTAGCTTTACTGAAATCTCATGATATTCTCTAAGCTAGAACCACCCAGCTAAGTTACTTCTGGATTCCTGACCCTCAGAAATTGTGTAAGATAATAAATGTTGTCATTTTAAGTCACTAGGTTTTTGAAAAATTTATTATGTGACAACAGATAAATAATACAAATACATTGGGCTACCATGTCTCCAGTAGCTGAAGGGAGGTTTTCTGAAAAACTACAGGGAAGATTCTTTAGGAAAGAAGTACAAAGACACTGAGGGATGGGCAGAACCAGCAAAAGAGATCTGAGGTGATGTGAGCAGAGCATCAACCATGTCTGCTATCTCTCCAAAACAAATGTTTCATGAAACAACACTTACCCTTATTACATGCAATGCACTTTGATAATTTCTATTTGATTATACTCTTATTTGGTTTATTAAGGGCTGGGAGTGAGCCCTTAAATTGATTTCACAGTTCACTAACAAGTTGTGACCTGCAGTTGAAAAACAGTGAACTTAATCATCTTTGAGGTTCCTTTTAGATCTAAGCTTTTGTAATTTGGAGTTGGCACAGTGCTATTGCATTAACGACTAATATTTATTGAACACCCACTATGCCATAACTATTCCAAGCACTTCACATATATTGCTTCATGTGAAGACAATAAGGTAGTAACTACTGATATCCCCATGTTACAGATGTGAAGACTGGTAAGTGGCAGAGGCCAGGAGGAAACCCAGTCAGTCTGCCTTCAAAACCCATTGTCAAGAGTGCAGGCACCTACATGTGACTGTTTGGGTTCAAATCCTGATGCCAACAGTCAATCAATAAATGTTTCTAATTATGATCATGATATAACCCAATTATTGGCAGCCATCAGCTCACTGACGGGGATAGTTCTAACAAAAGGAAGTTTAGGATCAGGGTCATGCATATGGACTGAATTTAGAGGTTAACTCATTGATAATCAGCTCAATGTTCCACTCTGCTTCAGCCATGCTGGCCTAGGCTTCACCTTAAATTTAGCCACTTATACATTTAAATAAGATGGGGCTCTGGTCTGGGTTATTTAACATCTGCATGGTTGAATATCTAAAGTACATTTCACTGTAAATAGAAGGAATTTCAACATACTCATTTTTATGTATTGTTTTATTAAAGTACAAAGATACTTCTCTAATAAATGAATCTAACTAAAATACATTAGTCACCATTATGTAGAGAATATTCCTACTGAAGTCAGTGAACACTAATCAATCTTTGGGTTTGAAAAATAGGGTCAATAAACATTACGATATAAATGACTAAAATGGTTAAAAAATGGACTTCCCTGGTGGTGCAGTGGTTAAGAACTCACCTGCCAATGCAGGGGGACACGGGTTCCAGCCCTGGTCCGGGAAGATACCACATGCCACGGAGCAACTAAACCCATGTGCCACAACTACTGAGCCCGAGTGCCCTAGAGCCCGTGCTCCACAACAAGAGAAGCCACTGCAATGAGAAGCCAGCGCACTGCAACGCGTAGCTCCTGCTCGCCGCAACTAGAGAAAGCCCGTACACAGCAAGGAAGACCCAACGCAGCCCAAAATAAACAAATTAATTAACTAATTAAAAAAAACTGCACAGAACCTGTATATCTGGAACTATTACCTTTTGGCTGAATTCTTCTGAGTCATGTTTCCATCAGTTATATCTTTTATGTCACAGGATAAATACAGCATTTACACAGGTAGTGAAGTCAGTATAAAAGCATAACATCCTTTTAATAGAAGATTATGAGTAATCAAAGATTTATACACCTGCTGAGTGAATTATCTAGAGCTGGACACATGTAGGGGATACATGTCAGGAAGATATTTCAGCAGCTTTGTTGTCAGGTGACTTGAAGGATTTAGAAAGTAGAAAGAAAAATATGGTTTATGTCCCACTTCATATGCTACTGTGTGATTATGGATTACAGGGCAACAAGGGTGACTGCAACCTAGCTTGGGACACTGTTAGCAGATGTAAGACACTGTTCCCCTGTCACCTATTTTTAAGAAAAAAACACAAAAAACAAACCCCACTCATTTTGTATACATTGCTAAAGAGGGAGTTACAGAAAGTATCATGGCTCCCCCAAACCAAATATCAATCTAGATATCCTGAAAAATTAACAATTTAAAATAAAATTTTTTCTGGGCAGAAGACCTATATAGACATGTTTCCAAAGAAGACATACAGATGGCCAACAGGCACATGAAAAGATGCTCAACATTGCTAATTATTAGAGAAATGCAAATCAAAACTACAATGAGGTAGCACCTCACACCAGTCAGAATGGCCATCATTAAAAAAAAAATCTACAAATAACAAATGCTGGACAGGGTATGGAGAAAAGAGAACCCTCCTACACTGTTGGTGGGAATGTAAATTGGTGCAGCCACTATGGAAAACAGTATGGAGGTTCCTCAGAAAACTAAAAGTAGAGTTGCCATATGATCTAGCAATCCCACTCCTGGGCATATATCCAGACAAAACTATAATTCAGAGAGATATATGCACCCTTATGTTCATAGCAGCACTATTCACAATAGTCAAGACATGGAAACAACCTAAATATACATTGACAGATGAATGGATAAAGATGTGGTACATATATACAATGGAATACTACCCAGCCATAAAAAAGAATGAAATAATGCCACTTGCAGCAACATGGACTGACCTAGAGATTATTATACTAAATGAAGTAAGTCAGAAAGAGAAGGACAAATACCATATGACATCACTTATATGTGGAATCTAAAACAAGATACAAATGAACTTATCTACAAAACAGAAACAGACTCAGAGACATAGAGAACAGACTTCTGGTTGCCAAGGGGGGGGGGGGGTGGAGGAGGGATGGACTGGGAGTTTGGGGTTAGCAGATGCAAACTATTATATACAGAGTGGATAAACAACAAGGGCCTACTGTACAGCACAGGGAACTATATTCAATATCCTGTGATAAACCATAATGGAAAAGAATATGAAAAAGAATGTGTGTGTGTGTGTGTGTGTGTGTGTGTGTGTATATATATATATATATATATATATATATATATAAAACTGAATCACTCTGCTGTACAGCAGAAATTAACACAACATTGTAAATCAATTATACTTCAATAAAATAAATTAAAATAAAATAAATAAAATTTTTTCTAATGATAAAGGAAATACATGCTTTCACAAAGCATTTAGTAAATGCAGAAAATGTAAAGAGTACAGGAAAAATATCACTAAGTGATTAGATATCAGATCATGAGGTAATAATTATCACTATTTATATGTGTGTGTATATATATCTCCAAATTGGCATCATACTATATGTACTTTTTATAATTTCATTTTTTCACTTAAAAACATACTATGGGAATTTCCCTATGTCAAAGTATTCTACTTGAACATTAATCTGATAGAATTCCATTCTATGGACATAGCATTTGTAACAGTCAGTATCCAGCAGGCAAACAGAAACCACTCTATACATTTAATGCAGGAACAGACTTAATGCTAGTAACTTGCTACAAAGTTATAAAACATGCTAAAAAAGAGAGAGAAGGGTATATATTAGTTAGCTATCACTATGTAACAAACCACTTCAAACTGACTCGTGTAAAACCAGAATTTACTTAAGAAAAAATTCTGTGGTTAACAATTTCGGCTGGATTCATCTAGGTATTTCTCTGGTCTCAGTTGAGGGCCCTCATGCATCTACAGTTGGTTGTGGGTTGGCTTTGCTGATCTTGGCTGGGCTCCTTTACATGTTTGGGGACCTCAGCTGGGACAAGAGGACTGGCTAGACTCAAACCCACATGGTTTCTCACTCTCTAGCAGGCCAGTGTGGGCTTATTCCATGGCAGTCACGTGGCTCCAAGAGAATGAGCAGAAGCCCGAGAGTCCTCTTGGGACCTAGGCTTGGGACTATCACAGTGCCATTTTCTCTATCTTCTACTGTTCAAAGTAAGGAACAAGGCCAGCCCAGATTCCAAGAGTAGAGAAATAGATTCCACTTTTTTTTTTTTTTTTGTGGTACGTGGGCCTCTCACCGTTGCGGTCTCTCCCATTGCAGAGCACAGGCTCCGGACGCGCAGGCCCAGCGGCCATGGCTCACGGGCCCAGCCGCTCCGCGGCATGTGGGATCCTCCCGGACCGGGGCACGAACCCGTATCCCCTGCATTGGCAGGCGGACTCTCAACCACTGCGCCACCAGGGAAGCCCCACTTTTTTTATTTTTAATTTTTTTTTTTTTTTTTTTTGCGGTACGCAGGCCTCTCACTGTTGTGGCCTCTCCCGTTGCGGAGCACAGGCTCCGGACGCTCAGACTCAGCGGCCATGGCTCACGGGCCCAGCCGCTCCACGGCATATGGGATCTTCCCAGACCGGGGCACGAACCCGTGTCCCCTGCATCGGCAGGCGGACTCTCAACCACTGCGCCACCAGGGAAGCCCTAGATTCCACTTTTTATGT
The DNA here is from genome assembly GCF_949752795.1 of Hyperoodon ampullatus. NCBI lineage: Eukaryota > Metazoa > Chordata > Mammalia > Artiodactyla > Ziphiidae > Hyperoodon > Hyperoodon ampullatus. The sequence continues at coordinate 35,675,983 of NC_136913.1, forward strand.
GAAAAACTGCAAAGTCACATTGCAAAAGGGCGTGGAAACAGGGAGAGAAAGAATTCTGGCCAGTTCTGCCAACAATTGATCACAGTGTGTCTTACCTAGAAACCTGAAAGCTGCCACCACTCCTGGGGCTGGAGCCCATATGTGGGCCATTGCACCTGTGACACTCGATGCTGATCTGTGAGAGGTACTACTGCTGCCTCTATTACCACTGAGCAGAAACCCAGGAGTCCATAGCCTTACTAATCTGTTAAAACTGCCACAGATGTTTTGGGAACAAATAGTTGCCTGTAGTAATTGTTGCTGCCTCTATTGCTATTGGAAAGACCCCTAGAGACAGACAAAAAGGCTGCTCTCTTTTCCACCTTATAGTCTCCCCACCAGTGCCTCCCAGTAGCAAACCTCATGCGATGCAAGCTGAAAGGGAATATGGAAAATGTAGTTTACTGGTTTCTAACCACCTGTGATACAGAGAAGAGCATCGAAAGTAGAGCTGAGAGTCAAATGAAAAGTGACTGCACAATAACATCATTTATTTAACTAATCCCCTGTTGCTGGATACTTAGATTATTTCTCTGGAAATACAACATAAATGTAGAAAGCAAAGCCATCAATGGGACAGTTTCTGAACCCAACGGACAATGATATTTAATTGTTAAGAAAGGCATTTAAAAAGGGATGTGTCCTTGAGCTCAGCAGTAAACAAATGATATGTAAAACAGAACAGCTCTAAATAGCTCTGCTCTGTCCCTCCAAAAGTAGATTTGTGTCATCATGACGGGAACAACACTGTTCTATCCATGTGGAGCTTTAATGACATAGTTTACCTCAAGAATTATTTTCTTCACATTGCATTCCCATTTGGTTGAGGTCAAAAGGAATTATTCTGAAGTCATAATTATAATTTTTGTACCCTCATATATACAAAAGTTTTACCTGAATTTCCCTATGTTCAACAGCCACAGGATAAATATAAAATCCCAATAACAATTTTTCAAAAAGCATTTCTAGGGTTTAGCCTCTATAGTGTTTCTTTTTAATAACTTATTTTTATTATAAATGTAATACTGCTTGTAAAAAAAATCAAATGAACATTTTCAGAGGTGAAATTCCATCATTCAAAGCTTGTCATATATCTTTCATCCTGATGTTTTCCTATGAATGATCTAATACATTTTATTATTATAGTCACAGAAGAATAATTCTCTTCTGTAACTTGTTTTTATAAGTAAAAATTATATATTTTATATATATATGTGTGTGTATATATCTATATGTTGATAGACCTTTTGTTTTAATTCAGTATAAATATACCTAACATATACATAACATATAAATATACCTAACATATAACATATCACATATACCTACATGATAGCATTCTATAGTATGGATACGCTAAAATTTATTTTATTGTTTGTCTTCCCCAGAAGAGTACAAGCTCCCTGAGGGTAGGGACCTGGTTTGGTTTGGTCACAGCTGTATCTCCAATGCTTAGACAAGCACCTGGCAAATAGCAGGTGTTCAAAAATTTTGTAGAATGAATGACTAAATGGCAAAACACTTCTGATGAATATTTGTATTGTTTCCATCTTTCACTATTCCAATAATGAATTTTGCAATTAGTAATCTTATAAATTCATGTTGTACATTTATTTATTTTCGTAAGGAAAAGTCATAGAGGAGGAAATGCCGGGTCAAAAAAAAAAAAAACCAAAATTGAAGAACTTCAATGCCTCTCAAATTCCTCCCAACATGTTCAGAAAGTCCCCAGTGGGAAGGGAGGTAGCACTTGTATTTAAAAGTCTGGTCTTCCTAGCTATCACTTAGACCTGCCACTATAGTCTCACAAGTGTAGTCCTGTTACAAAGTGGCACTGGCCTTTTCCTTCTTTTTAATTTGTGCTGTTTGGGGAAGTTGTCTGAGATGCTTATGTTTCCACTCCATGTTCTGAGACATTCAGCTGTCATTCTGTTGAAATGAGAACAGTACCCTTTGTCCCTGAAATTTTTTGTTAAGCAAGCTATACTGGCTATAAAACTTTATGCTCCCAATATCTCTATGAAATTTTTTTTTCTAATCTAGCTTTTTTTTTTAAACATCTGCTTTCCCCCAAGGCTCAGGGATAAATCCCTAATGAGGAAACATGAGGGCCTGCATCATTCATTCCATGTATAATATATATCGAGCTGTCCTCAGAACAACCCTAATTCTCTGAGACTTATACCAAGGCTCCTTAGACCAAATCTGCAAACCTTAGTTCTCTTGTTTCTTTGGTTGAGTGCTATCCTGAGTGGCTTTTGCAAACATACCTTTAGCAGGTCCAGTCTCAGTCCTGTAGACATTTCTGAATCCCAGGGTAAAAGTCACTTGCAGTGTTCAGGTAGGGATCCCTGGAAACACACAGATATATTAATAAATACAGAAATTTAGATGAATGGACCTATGCTCAAAGTTCACTTAAGCAAATTCTCAAAACAGTTCAAGGTTTCCCCCCCTTAAGCCCTAAAAACTTTAATATTTTAATCTTTTGTGTAGAGGGCTTCCTTTATAAAATATCCTCTTTTATTATAATGTTATATATGATCATTTAGGAAAATAGAGTATATATAAAAAATGGGAAATAAAATCACCTATAACCCCACCCCCACCCCTGAGCTACCAGTGTGAACATTTTATACACATTTTCTTCCAATTTCTTTTCTATATGTTCTTACATAGTTCAGGTCATAGTGCATATAAAATTTTCTATTGTTTTATTTTTCCTTAATGTTATAACAAAAATGTCCTTCTGTGACTAAAAAAAGTTCTTCATATACATACCCGCTAATAACCGTAAACTAGTCCCTTGTTTAGATGTACCATATATTGAGATTATGCATTTTAAAAGCTGTCCTCCAAGTTTACTCAGACTAGAAGTAAGTCATATTCAATTCCTCCTTTTCCTTCACTACCCAAATCCACTTAGTCCTGAAGGCTGTCTATTGTATTTCTGAACAATTTCTTTTATCTGTCCCAGGGATTTCAATCCCAGCTAGAGCATATAGGGAGCTTTTAAAAATACTGATTGCTGGGGCCCCACCAGAGACCAAGTTAACCGGAATCTCTGGGGGATGGAGCCCAGGCATCCACAAGTCTAAATGCTCCCCAGTAGATTTTAATGCAGCCAGAGTTGAGATGCACTGCCTCGGCCCGTCCTCCAGACCCACTTCCACTTCCCAAGGCCCAGCCCTCATCATCTCCCAATTAGGTTATTGCAGTTACCTCCTAACTCTTTTCCTGTTTCTAGTCTCTCTCTTCTGCAACCTCTAATCCTGCGTACTGCTTCCCAAATTACTTTGGTAAAAACATGGGTCAGATCACATCACTTCCCTACTAAACAAGAGAGTCAAACTTGGCCTGAGTAAGGCCCTCCTCCGACCTACATTTCTGCATCCTTTCCTACTCGGGGTCTTCTAGTGCACCTCACCTGAGGTGCAGGTGCTCATCTGAGTTAGCTTTCTGCCTTTGTTCATGCTGTTCCGTAGCCCATAATGATGTCCTTCTCCATTGCTCAAAGACCACCATTATCTTATACATATTTCAAAGTCCATTTCAAATACCACATCCTTCTTCAATCAGGCAGCAATCATCTGTTGAATGACTACTATGTACCATCCATCTGTTCAACATTTTTTGAGTTGCTATTGTATCTAGGTACTGGGGATACAACAGTGAACAAGACAGACAAAACTACCTGCCTGTGTGGAGAGGAGGACAACAAAACAAGCACACAAATAAGAAAATGTTAGATAAGTGTGATGCAGAGAATTAGAATATATAGTGACTAGGTGGCTATTTTCGACTGGGTGGCTATTTTCATCTGAAATAGCCTTTCCGAGGAGGTGACATCTATACTGAGATCTAAATGATAGGAAGTGAGGGACCAGCCATTCAGAGTTTAAGGGGCAAAGCATTCTAAAGATAGGACCAGCTAATAGGAAGGCTTTCAGGCAAAATGAAGTCTGGTTGAAGAGCTGAAAGAAGGCCAGAGCAGCTGAAGCACAGGGGTACAGGGGGAGTCATGGGAGAGGAAGTTGGAGTCAGCTCATGTATGCTTTCTAAGTCAGGGAAAAGAGTCGAAATCTGATTCTTTGGGCAATGATGGGAAGCCACTGGAGGGGTTTAAGTGAGAGGGTGACATGATATGGTTTGTGTTTGAACAAGATCACTCTGGTTGCTGTGGGAACAACAGATTGAGGGGGTGACAGTAGGAGCAGGGACCACGTAGGTGCTTTGGTGGCAGTCTGGTTCTCCTCCAAGTACTTGCTCCATTTAAGACAAATAAAAATCAAAAGCTCCTCGTTTTTGAGCAAAATATTAAAATTCTTATCATCATCTAACAGGACCTGGATGGGCTGACCTCTCTCTGGCCTCCTGTACACTATCTTTGCTCCTGCTTATTGAGCTTTGCTGATCTTTTGTCAGCTCCTCAAATATATCATTCCTTCAGGCCACAGGGCCTTTGGACTTGCTGTGGTTGTATGTTATTTGTGTATGTGATAAAATATACATAAAATTTACTATTTTAACCATTTAAAAGTGTACAATTCAGAGGCATTAAGTGCATTCACAATGTTGTACAACCATCACTACTCTCTAGCTGCAGAACTTTTTCATCACCTCAACAGGAAACACTGAACCTATTAAGCAGTCACTTCCCATTCCCTCCTCCCCCAGCCCCAGGCGACCATTAATCTGCTTTCTGTCTCTATGGATTTGCCTGTTCTGGATAGTTCACAAAAAAGGAGTAATACAATATGTGGTATTTGTATGGCTTCTTTCACTCAGTATAAAGTTTCCAAGATTCATCCATATGGCTTCCCCAGTGGCACAGTGGTTAAGAATCCGCCTGCCAATGCGGGGGACACGGGTCTGAGCCCTGTTCTGGGAAGACCCCACATGCCGTGGAGCAACTAAGCCTGTGTGCCACAACTACTGAGCCTGCGCTCCAGAGCCTGGGAGCCACAACTCCTGAAGCCCGGGCACCTAGAGCCCATGCTCTGCAACAAGAGGAGCCATCGCAATGAGAAGCCTGTGCACCGCAACAAAGAGTAGCCCCCACTCACTGCAACTGAAGAAAGCCCAGGCGCAGCAACAAAGACCCAACGCAGCCAAAAATAAATTTTAAAAAAAAGAAAAAAAAGATTCATCCATATGGTAGCATGTGTTAGTACTTCATTCCTTTTTATGACTGAATAATATTCCATTGTATGGACTTACCATAGTTTGTTTACCCATTCCTTAGTTGATAGACATTTGTTTAAGTTGTTTCCACCCTTCAGCTGTTGTGATTAGTGCTACTGTGAACACTCATGTACATGTTTTTGTTAGAACACCTGCTTTCAATTTTGTCACACCTAACAGTGCTAGGTGATATGGTAGCCTTGGTCATATTTTGAGGAACTGGAGATCAGTGAATCTTAGACATGTATTAGTTTCCTGTGGCTGCTGTAACAAAATATCCCCAAATGGGTGGCTTAAAATAACTTAAAAAATTTATTTTCTCACAGTTCTGAAGCCCAGAAGCCTGAAATCAAATTGTCAGTAGGGCCATGCTTCCTCTGAGACTAAGTAGAATTCTTACTTGCCTCTTCCTAACTTCTAGTGGTGACAGTCAATCCTTGACGCTTTTGGCTTGCAGCTGCATCATTTCAATCAGTCACACGGCATTTACCCTGTTTGTCTCTGTGTCTTCACATGGCCCTCTTCCTGGGTCTCTTCTTCTTTCAAGGATACCAGTTATATTGGATTAAGGGCTTACCCTATTCCAGGATGACCTCCTCTTAACTTAAATAATTACATCTGCAACAACACTATTTCCAAATAAGGTCACATTCTGAGGCAATGGGGTTAGGACTTCAACATCTCATTTTGGAGGATACAATTCAATCCATGACAAACTGACAGATATTACTGTGCTTCTGAATCCCCTGGGGATCTTGTTAACATGGGCTTGCGGTGAGGCCTGAGGGTCTGCATTTTCAATAAACTCTCCCAGCTGATATCACTGCTGCTAGTTCACTGATAGGGTGGCTGACTGGTTTTGGTTTTAGCAATAAAAATCCCGAGTTAAAGGAAACCCCTCAGTCCTGGGAAAACTGGCATGGTTTGTCACCCTATTATATCACAGACCACAATTTGAATAGCAAGGATCCAGCTATGAACTATGGTAATTTACCCATTAATTACATTGCTGACTAGTCATATTTATCTTTACATTTAAATAACTTATTTTTGCTAGAACAGTCCAAGTTTTCAAGAATCTGGACCCCAAAAAGCTCCAAACTGTGAAATGGTGAGTTAGTTGAGCTGATGGGCGCCGTCTGTGAATATCATATATTAACTCATGAAATTATCTATGATGCTCAGCTGTGTCCCTGCTGGGTTGAAAATGGAGATTTCTGACCCCTTTACAGAGTAATTATGCAAGGGCAAGAACTTTTTTTTGGCTAAGAGTACTCACTGGGTTTGAAATCTTCAGTATCCTTTTTTTGCTGCTGCCCAGGGACTGTAAAAATGAAGGAGGAAAAAAAAAAAAGGAGAAAGCTCCTTTCCGAAGTTGGGTTTGAGCTCACTGCAATACGGACAGCATCCCTCCACTCTTGATTCCTATTAGGACCACCTGAAGAACTTTAAAAACTGCTGAGCCCTCACTCCGGACCAAATGACTCAGGCTACCTGGGGTTGGGCACAGGCAGTCATAGCTTTGTTCTTGTTGTTGTTGTTTTAAGTTCTCCAGGTGATGCAAATGAGCAACCAGAGTAGAGAATCATTGTGCAAGGTCTTCCTTTATAAGAGAAACCTTGCCAATCTGTTCCCTAATCTTTTTTTCACCTGCACCCATATTCTTCTCTACTCTTCTCTATGCCCACATACTTTTTGTTATGGTTGATCATTACCTTAAGCAAGTTCTCCTCTTCCTCATATTTGTGTCCTGTTTATACAATGACCTCACTGACCTGGGACCACGTACAACCCATTGGCGGTAATAATTACTCCTGCAACTGACCTTGGCAGGCTTTCCTCAAGCTTTATTGACTGTTTTTCACTCTTTCACAAAAGGTATCCTTAACATCATCCACAACTGAGTTAACCTGTGATAGTGTTGCTGTTTTGACTGCAGACTCTCTCAGGAATCAAGTGAAATCTCCCACAGAATCTGTACTGTGTGTTCCTCTACAAACCATCCACAGGAAATCTGGGTGGAGCGTACATTACTTTTTTATTGGGATATAATTCACATGCCATAAAATTCACCCTTTTAAAGTGTCCAATTCAGTGGTTTTTAGTATATTCACAAAATTGTGCAACCGTCACCACAGTCTAATTCTAGAACACGTTTGTCACTCCCCAAAGAAACCCCCTACTCACTAACAGTCACTCCTCATTCCTGCCGCCCCCTGCAACCACTAATCTATTTCTGTCTCTATGGATCTGTCTATGCTGGACGTTGCCTATAAATGGACCGTTCAACATGCGGTCTTTTGTGTCTGGCTTCTTTCACTTAGCATATTTTGAAGGTTCATACATGTTAAAGCATGTACCAGTACTTCATTCCTTTTTGTGGCCAAATAATTTTCCATTGTATGGATGTACTATATTATGTTCATCCATTCATAATTGATGGTCATTGGGGTTGTTTCTGCTTTCTGGCTATGGTAAATGGTGCTATGAACATTCATGGACAGGCTTTTGTGTGGACAAGTTGTCATTGCTTTTGGGTCTATACCTAGGAGTGGAATCGCTGGGTCATATGGTAACTTTACGTTTAGCTTTTTGAGCAACTTCTGAATTGTTTTTGAACTGTATTTTTTGACCTTGAAACAGTTCTCTTTTAGTGTGAGGTGGTCTGTACTTGTTAGGGTGGGAAAAATGAGTCTCAGGGACTTTAAACATTTTTTTTCTGTTATCTGTTATACATTTTATGTGCAGGAACAATGGTACCTTCATACAGAAACTTCTTGTCATTCGGTTTCATCATTTCAAAATGTGAGGAAATCTAAAACATGGAGCTCCCGTGTTGGCAAGGATTGGGGGTGTCTGTCTGAGTTCCCGGGTTCCTGACCATCCCTCCAGCTGTATCTCCGGCCACCTGTCACAGTCTGTTACTGGCACAGACAAGGCCTGCTTGTTCCAAGGACATGACTACTGGGCCACTTCCATCTGAGAAGGCCTGGTGGGGCGTCCAAATGCAGAAACCTGATTGCTTTCCGGGGACAGCAATAAACCAGGTGCAGACAGCCCTGCAAATGTAAAGCCCCATTGTGTACAAAGCAGAAACTCACGTGCCACGGCGGCCACAAAAAGGCCCTGACCTTCCACCCGGCCTCCATCCAGGATCTCCTATTCCCTCCTGGCTGCCCTGCCCTGCTCCTCAGCTCGGGGTCTGAGCCTGCGCGGGCTCGCGGAGGCGGGCGGCCTTCTACGCATGCGCAGTCTCTACCGGCCTGTTCCTTCAGTGGGGGCTCTGCCGAGTGCGCGCTCACGCACACGCAACGTCTCGTCTGCGCGCTCACGGGGCCTCTTGCGGCACGCGCCTCCGCCCCGCCCGGCCCCGCCCCGCCTCCTTCCCCCTCCCGCGCGCCAGCCCGCCGCACGCCGCTGCCGCCGCCGCCGCCGCCGCCGCCGCCGGAGCTCTGTAGTATGGCATCGAGGAGAATGGAGACCAAACCTGTGATAACCTGTCTCAAAACCCTCCTCATCATCTACTCCTTCGTCTTCTGGGTGAGTGGCCACGCCTGACCGGCGGCTGGGCCGCCGTCCATCGGTCAGTGTAGTGATGCTACGGGAAGGGAAGGGGGAGGAAAAAACCCAAAGCAAATATCAAATCTCGGTCCTCTCCTTCAGGAGACAGGCGCAGGGCTGGGGCTGCAGGATGGCGGGGTGCAGGCTTGGGGCTGCTCAGACCCTGGACCCCGCCCGGTGCAGGGTGTAAGGGGCTGCGTGGTGGCGGTGACTGCAGGTTGCCGACCTTTCCAAAATATTTTAATGCATTGACTTATTTTTTAAACTCGCGGGTTAGGGTCAGCCTCTGGGGAAAGTTGTGGGTTTATTCGTCTGTTTTCCACTCTGGACACCCCTCCCCACCCTCCCTTAGCAGCCCGTTCGCGGTGTCTCTTGGAGCTAACCTGTGGCCGGCTGGGAGCAGGCGCGAGAGCTCAGGGTTTGATCCCAGATTCCCGGTTATTCCCGACCCCGCGGGGCTGCGAGTGGCTGGCGCTGGGAGCCCTGAGCTGCCTGGCTGGGCAAGGGCGACCAAAGGCCTCCAAACGCAGTGATGGGGGGCGGGCGCCGTTGCCGCGCGGAGACGCACAGAGGGGAGAGGGTCTTACATAACCCAGGGGCATGTTTGCGCTTTCTCGGCGACCCAGGAGATGGGTCTTAGGACCCTTTTCCCACGCCCTTGCACCCTTACACTTATCTTTCTGTCATTGCGTAAACCCAATCCGCAGAGCCCTGGGGAAGGACCCCAGCCGCTTGGTGACAGCAATAGCGCCTCAACTCTGCTCCCCATCTAACTGGTGCTGCTACCGGTCCTTGAAGCTCAATGCAGAAGAATGACGTCAGCCCCTCAGCCGAAGCCTTGGGGGGCTGCGTGGTGCACTTCGCGGAGCTATGCGCGCTTTTGCGCGCGGGAGGAGGAGGAGCGGGGCGGGCAGTGGGGTGCGGGGGGTGCTCCAGGCTTGTGCCTTACCTCATCCTGTTTGGCAATTCGTGGAATCAGTGCAGGGCTGACACTGCAGTGATTCATTTGAAGTAGGTGGTACCTAAAGATCATTCCCCATTATTTCTCTTTCTATCTCGACGACTCCCTTCTCCCCAAGTTCTCCTTTCCTACACTAAGCCACAGCCACCCTGCAGGAGAATGAATGTCTGTCCCCCCCCCCAAACCACACACACACACACACACACACACACACACACACACACACACACACACACACACACACACACACACACACACACACACACACACACACACACACACACACACACACACACACACACACACACACACACACACACACACACACACACACACACACACACACACACACACAAAATATCTGGGTCATTTCAGCTTTCAAGGCAGTCATTTTGAAACCTGAGGCTCTGCAGAAAAAGCCAATCCTGCCTTTGGTTGTTTTTCTCTTTGCCAATTAGCCCTAATTGGCCCTAATTTTGGTTTGAAACTGGAGCACAGTGCTTTATGAGGTACCCAGACTCGGCTTGATGGTGAAACAGGCTGTTTGTAATGACCAAGGCAGGAACTGAGATTTATTAAGGATTTAAAAAAAAAATCCCTAATGCGCCCCCGCCCCCGCGGACATTCCTTGTCACTGGCATTGGTGATTCTTCAGGTCGGGAAATTGTGGACTCTGGAGACCAAGCATACCAAGAACTCTGCAGTGAGATAAGATAGAATAACAGGTATATCACACAAGGCAACCACAGAAATGGACTTTATTTGGACTGAAAACAACACAGGTTGAAAAATTTCAGCAGTGGAATTGTGAGCTCTGCACAGATCCTATATTATGTTTTTCTTGGAAAAAGCAATAATGCATGCTGGTTGCTGAAACTTCCCAGTAGCCATTCCTCGGAACTGGCTTAGCTATTTTTGTTTGTTTCATTAAATCTCTTTGTGTTTGGTCCTTTAGTATTTACTTAACTTCCTATTTGTTACTGGAGTAAATCATATGGGTGATTATTTTTAGCTTCCTGAAAAATCTTTCAGCATCACTGCAGGCTGGTAAAGAAGGGAGTCTTCTAGACGAAGCCTTTTCATATGAACTCTTTAACTCTTCTTGGCTTACCTTCCCCCCACCTCATGAATCTAATTACTTAATGCACCCTGATACATCTTAAGCACAGAATTTTATGTCCTCTGAAGTTCCTTAATGCCTGCATTTTAATTTTTTCCTACTTCCAAGATTTCCATAGTCTTAAAGTGTTTACCTAAAGCATTTTCAGTAGTTTAAATAGCCTTTAATAATCATTTCATACTTCACAACCAAAGAATGAGATCTCTCCAGATGCAAGGGTATTTTAAGCAAGACATTTTCATTAATAAACCTTGGTCCAAATGCTGTGTTCTCCATTGTACCTTAAATGCTGGTTTTCTTTTTAAACAGCTTTATTGAGAAGTAATTCACATAACATATAATTCACCCTTTTTAAATTGTACAATTCAGTGGGTTTAGTATATTCACAGATTTGTGCAACCATCACCCCAGTCAATTTTAGAACATTTTTATTACCTGAAAAAGAAACCCCATGCCCTTTAGCTGTCATTCCCCTTGTCCTCCCAATAAGCCCCACCACCCCAAGCAATCACTAATCTTTCTTCTTTAAAAAAAAAAATATATTTATTTATTTATTTTGGGCTGTGTTGGGTCTTTGTTGCTGCACGTGGGCATTCTCTAGTTGCGGCGAGCGGGGGCTGCTCTTTGTTGCGGGGTGCGGGCTTCTCATTGCGGTGGCTTCTCTTTGCGGAGCACCAGCTCTAGACGTGTGGGCTTAAGTAGTTGTGGCTCGCGGGCTCTAGAGCGCAGGCTCAGTAGCTGTGGCACACGGGCTTGGTTGCTCCATGGCATATGGGATCTTCCCGGACCAGGGCTCGAACCTGTGTCCCATACATTGGCAGGCGGATTCTTAACCACTGCGCCACCAGGGAAGCCCTAATCTACTTTCTGTATCTATAGATTTCCCTTTTTTGGACATTTCATCTAAATGAAATCATATAGTATGTGGTCTTTTGTGAATGGCTACTTTTGCTTAGCATAACGTTCTCAAAATTCATCCATGTTTATTCCTTTTTATGGCCAAATAATACTCCACTGTATGCCTATATCACATTTTGTTCATTCATTTGTCCACTGCTAGACATTTGGGTTGTTTCTGTCTTTTGGCTATTATGAGTAACAGTGCTACAAACATTTATGTACAAGTTTTTGTGTGAACATGTCTTCATTCCTCTTGAGTATACACCTAGGTGTGGAATTGCTGGGTCATATGGTAACTGTGATGAATCATTTGAAGAACTGCCAGACTGTTTTCCAAAGTGACTGTACCATTTTACATTCCTGCCAGCAGTGTATGAGTATGTTGATTTCTCCACATCCTTGCCAACATTTGTTATTATCTGACTTTTAAAATTCTAGCCATCCTAATGGGTATCTCATTGTGGTTTGAATTTGAATTTCCTTGATGAGTAATGATGTTGAGTATCTTTTTTTTTTTTTTTTTTTTTATTAGTTTCTGATTTATAACAAAGTGAATCAGTCATACATATACATCTGTTCCCACATCCCCTCCCTCATGCATCTCCCTCCCTCCCACCCTCCCCATCCCACCCCTCCAGGCGGTCACAAAGCACCGAGCTGATCTCCCTGTGCTCTGCGGCTGCTTCCCACTATCTATCTACCTTACGTTTGGTAGTGTATATATGTCCATGCCTCTCTTTCCCTTTGTCACAGCTTACCCTTCCCCTTCCCCATATCCTCAAGTCCATTCTCAAGTAGGTCTGTGTCTTTATTCCCGTTTTACCCCTATGTTCTTCATGACATTTTTTTTTTTTTAAATTCCATATATATGTGTTAGCATACGGTATTTGTCTTTCTCTTTCTGACTTACTTCACTCTGTATGTGATGTCGAGTATCTTTGTATGTGCTTATTGGTCATTTGTGTATCTTCCTTGAAGAAATGTCTCTTCATATCCTTTGCCCAATTTTTATTTTGTTTTTTTTTTTATTATTGAGTTGTATATGTCCTTTATGTATTCTTGACTCAAGTCTCTTATCAGGTGTATCATTTGCAAATATTTTCCCCTATTCCGTGTGTTGTTTATTCACTTTCTTGGTGGTGTCCTTTGAAATACAAACATTTTTTATTTTGATAAAGTCCAGTCTACCTATTTTTCTTTTGTTGCTTGTGCTTTTGGTGTCATATTTAAGAATCCTTCACCAAATGCAAGACTATGAAGAAAACACTGTCTATAAGAGTGACAACAATTCAGTAAATGCAGTTGATAAATTTATCTTTCTCTGGCACCTAGAACTGTCTGGCACATAGTAGATACTCAAATATTTGTCAAAACTTCTGGAGTTATGTTATGTTAGATAATTAACAAAGAGGATGATCTTGGTGTTCTTTTAAGTGAAAGATGGAGGAAAGATTAGGCAGAATTTTTTTCCTTCCTGTTCTCGGTGAATCATTTTAATGGGACTGCTTCTCTTCCCTTACCTCAGTTTAGATTTAGGACTAGAAGACATTTGAGCTTAAAATGGTGGTAGACCAGTAGCATCAAGAGATTGATGTACTTACAGTTATGAAAGAGAGAGCTTTGTTTTATCTGGCCTCCTCTTCTATCTATAATCACTCTCCCTCTCTGAGATGGTCCTCTAAAGCAGTGGTTCTCAACAGGGGACAATCTTGCCTCCCTCCCAATAGTTGGCAATGTCTGGAGACATTTTTTAGTTACTGCTGGGAGTGGGGTGCTATTGGCATCTAGTTGGTAGAGGCCACAGGTGCAGCTAAGCATACTACAAGGTATGGGACAGCCCCTCACAAGAAAGAGTTTTATGGCTCAAAATGTCAGCAGTGCCTACAACTTCTGCACTAGTGAACTTTACATAGTATACTAGTAAGTCCTATGTAGAAAAAGAGAGTCTTATGCAAAACTCCTAATATATACTGTTGTTTGGAACCACCATACCCTAGCATTCTCAACACAATCGAAAGTAAGAAGAAAGACATTCTCCATGGTGTACCATAATTCTTTATTTGAAGACAAAGGTAGGTAGTTCTTTATATAATAGTGTTGAAATGGATGGGACGATCTGTCCTCCGGTTAGATAGCATCACCTGAATGTTAGGTAAATGGCTCCTTTATTCTCTTTGATTTGTATGTTTCATTTTCAGGTTTATAAAAGAGGAGGAAAAAAAACACACCTAGGAGTAAGTTATCCTGTGCTTTAAGACTAGCAAACAGTGCCTGGCACATAACAGGTTTACTCTGGAAGTATTTACTTAATGAGTGAATGAATAAATGAAATTTTATTGACTACCCTTGGGCTCATGTATTTATTTCAACTCATCTCAATTGGGAGGCTTTTTAAAATGATATTTCCTGTCTACCTGTGGTGGTTTAAATGTGTTCCTGACAGTGATGTGTGGAAAGGTGGGGTAGAGGACTGTATAAGACTTACTTATCCTAATGTTAGTTCAATTATTATATTTTTATGATCAGCTAGTTTGACAGACATTTTAGTTACCTAAAATTTTAATTGGAATTGAATTTGCTATGTTTGAATTAAAAAGATATCTATCTTACCCTAATACAAAAATATCTCTCCATGACAAATACAGTTTTTTCAACAACAAACAGGAAAACTATCAATATGATGCTTACAAGGTAAATTCCGTTTTTAAAAAAATTTTTGTTGGAGTATAGTTGATTTACAATGTTGTGTTAGTTTCAGGTGTACAGCAAAGTGAATCAGTTATACGTATACATATACTCACTCTTTTTTAGATTTTATTCCCATATAGGCCATTATAGAGTATTGAGTAGAGTTCCCTGTGCTATACAGTAGATAAGGTAAATTCTGTTTTGATTTAGAAATTTTTAAATGTATTTTAAACACTCATCTGTGTTCTGAGCTTAGATTTAAATCCACTACAGCTACATCCACTAAATAATACTGTGAAGAGAAATATCCTTGCTTCATTCCAGTGTATATTGGATTTGGTTTCTTTGATTATCCAGGGAGGCAGTTAGCTTTATCAATAGTGCTATCAAATTCTCTTATAGTGAAATATTAGTGATTTTTTTAAAATTTGGGAAGCATCGCTAATCTTTTTTGAGGGAAGATTGAAAGAAATAATAGTCAAAATGTTTCTTCTCTTTTCTCATCCAGAAAGTTTAGGTACTTGGGTTAAATAGAGGGGAAAAAGTATTAAAGAACAGCCCCTAATGTTTTTACAGTGTTTGAATTTGGGCACATACTAAAGTTTATACGTATTCCTTTGCTTATCGGTGAAATTCAACAAACATTCATTGAATGTCTTATATGCCAGGTATTTCAGTAGAATGTTTACCAACTTTTACTAGCTGCTGCTTTTAGCATGTTACCTTCATTTCTAAGTAATGTAGTTAATCTACTACTGCTGGACTTTTCAGTATTAGATGTTATATATTGTCTTCCTACTATGGAAGATCAAGATCTAGCTCTCCTACCACCTTCTCCCTCACTCTCATCTTTCCTAAATTGGGTAGACCCCAATATATCTTTTATCAGTTTATCATTATCATATATCATCTTGGTTAGAGCAGTAGTCAGTGATCACATTAATGCAATTAGGTAAGCCTATTCACAGCTGAACCATGTAGTGTGTCTATTATGATTGCTTGCCCATCTTTTTGTTTTCCCTTCAGTTAAAAATTGCCTTGTTTTATCCTTCACTTGTTAATTTTCTTCATTTATCACTAAATTATCCCTGTATTCTCCCCAAGAACTGCATATCTTCACTTAGTGTATTGAAACACTTTGTGTATCCTATCAGTTTCCTATTCTTAGAGACATTTGTCCCAGAGCATTCTGACCTTCAATCTGGGCTAGTGTTCTCTGGGCCTTTGAAACAGCTGATATCATTATAATCTCCCTTTACCATCATCCTGGGGAATCCTGTCTCCTTTTATGTTGTATCCTTGGTTTTCTAGTTGTCCAGTCTTCCTCTTTCTTGGTCGTTCATCCATTTTGGTGGAGCAAATCTCCTAGTAACTTTCTGGAAAAGAGTGCGTGGGAGGTTAATTTTTTGAGACCTTGCAGGTGTGCAGATCTTACTGTGCTCTTGCATTTAATTTGATAGTTTGGCTGAGTATAGAATTCTAGTTTGTAAATCATTTACCCTCAGAACTTTGCTGCCACTTCCTCTTTTCCCCAGGTCTCTTGCTCTTCTTACTGTTGAGAAATCAAATGTTATTTTGATGATTCTTAAACTCTGCTGTTCTTTGAAAGCTTCTGGAATCTGTCTTGTTCCTAGTGCTCTGAAATTTCACAATACTACCCCTTGGTGTATGTTTATTTTTATCTCTTTCCTCTGCACCCTTTCAATCTGCAAACTCATGTCCTTCCATTTGGAGAATTTTCTTGAATTGTTTTTTTGTTTTGTTTTATTTTAAATTTCCCTTCATTTTCTCTGTTCTCTCTGTTTCGATGCTGGACCTCTTAGATCCTCTGTCTCCCCTTCTGTTTTCTAATTCTCTTTGTCTTTTTGTTCTACTTTCTGGGAGATCCCTCCCAGCTTACCTTGCCTGTTATTGCATTTTTCATTTGTTTTATATGTTGATATCTAGGAGCTCTCTGTTGAGGCCTAAGAGATTCTTTTTCTAGCATCCTGCTCTTGTTTCATAAATGTAATATTTTAAAATTCTTCTGACAATATTAATGATTTTTTTAAAAAGTTTGCTTCTTTTTGCTGTTTCCTCCAAGCTTCTCTGTTATCTGGCATACTACAGACTTACCTCAAATTTCTGGTACCCATTTTCTCTTTGTTGTTTAAGAGTGGAGCACTAAAAACGCTGATTGGAAACTCTTAGTGGGAGTTGTTGATTATAAGTTGGGTGATTTGGCTGGGCAGTTGAGTTTTGGAACCAAGGTCAATCTCTTTAGGTCTTTTCCTTTGGTCTAATCAGATTTCCTATAGAAGAATCTTCCAATCTTCTCTCTGGATGAAGAAGATTGGGGATATGGATGTCCCCACATGCAGTATAAATGCACCTTTGTTTAAGCTCCTGTTTCAAGTGTAGAATCCAATGTTCACTATGCTTTGGTTCCCCAGTTCACTTCACTCTCCCTGGAAAATAAATCTCTGAACCCATGCTGGAATGGGGGAGAAGGCAGAGACTGGAAGTTGGAGGGGATCTAAGTGCTTTTCAAAAAGCTTTTCCCAGATTCTCCTTATTTTAGCCCCCTTTCATCCCTACTTCCAAGAGTGCATGGAGCTGCCTTCTGGGGGTGCTTGTGTGCAAATATTTTATTCTTGACATTTCTCACAGCTACCGTAGGATTTGGCTTTTTCTGAGCTCCCAAAATGTCATTGCGGTTGTCTCCTCTTCCATTCTCATTGTTATTGTGGGTTAAAAAAATCCTTTCAGTGTCATTTCAGTGGAGTTTTGGGAGATAGCCAAGGTAAATGGATGTGTTCGATCCATCATCTCTAACTGGAAGTCCTTTATATCTGTATCTCTACATTGCATGGTGCTAATTAAATACGTAGTTGATTGTGAGTGATTGAATAGAGTGTCTGAGATGGCAACAGTTGGGCTATTCTAATAGATATTGGTATCTACTTTACAATTTTTAAAAAGCTTTTGGATGTCAAGGGGAATGTTCTAGGCTGGAACAGGCTTATGAAAGCACATCCTCTTTAAGGTCATCTGGTCATCAAGGACTGGAGTTGGACAAATGGGAATGAAGCTCTGAAGGTTGCTGCTGTTTTTTCTGCTCATCGAATTTCTTCCCACCAGGTGGAGGCCCATGTGTCTTCTGACCTAATTCAGATCTTGGTGGATTAATTTAATGTGGAAGCAGCAGAGTTCAAAGTATGGTGGGGAGTGGGGTGCTTGATGTTAGACGAGTCATTGCTCTGCTATTTTTCTGTTACTACAATGATAACCCTTTGTGTTTATTGCAGGACTTCTACCTTGTAATTTGAAAAGTTTTTTTTCCTTATTTAAGCAACTTCCTGCATGCAACATGCAGTTAGGATATGGGTACTACGTTTTACAGCATTTGCGGAACATTAAGTCTTTTCCACTTAGTAGTTGCTTAGAAACTAGCTGACTTTTTATCCAGGTAGATTGAAATACTTTTCTCAATTTTAATTATAGCTAAAGTTCTTGATTTGACCCTATCGTGAGCTACATTACTTATGATTCATGGACTGTTCAGCATTATGTCCTGTTTTAAGTAAGCACTTCAGAAGGTGCTTTGAATTGAAAGTCATCGGTGACTGTGCTTCTCTGTTTAAACATGTTAAACCTTTGACATAGGTGACTAATGCACCACTAAACCAATTTGAAGTGCACTTTAGAAATATATTCTTATGCCTTTTTCTCCTTTGGACCCCTTACAGAAGCTTCCAGTTTGGGTTATCTCTTCATGACAGGCAGATCGTTGGATTACTGCTCTTAAATTTCCTTTTTTGGCTGTTATCCCACTTGCCTTGACTGAATGCTTTTCATTCTTGGCTGAACATTTTTGTGCCCTTTTATATAGAGCCCCAATATTTGTCAAGAAAAGGACATAGAGGGGGAAATATAGGAGAGGGCTTTTCTTGTTTTCCCTTTGGTTATTTGATCACTTGAACGTGTAAGCATGTGAAATAGTTTGGTGATAGAATTAAGGATCACAATTCTACTGTGGAAGATTTTCTTTGTGCTTTCTGTAAGGTATGACAGGCTTTTTCATCATCAGCTGTTTTAGGAGAAATTGCAGTTGCGTTGTACTGAAAGATGGGCTGGGTCAGGTGCAGGTACTAGGTGAGCAATCTAGATCTGTGGTTCTCAACCCTGTTTGCTCATCAGGATTGCCTAAGGAGCCCTAAAATACTATATGCTTAGACCTCACCCTAAGAGATTCTGATTCAATTGGCTTGGAGGAGGATGCCAGCTTTCATAATTTTAAAATGATCTTCCAGGTGATTCAGCTGTGCAAGTAGGATTGAGAACCATTGATTCAGAGAGAACTCTGTATAATAGCAGGCCTGGTTCATCTTGAGTCTCTTGGATCTGGAGATAGCTAGGAAATATCTAGCTATTGAATATCTAGCATGGGCCTGATTTGGTCTGCTTTGCCCAAAAGTCTTAGGCTAGGTCTCCAGTCTCTCTTAGTAAACCAAAATGGCCTTGTCACTCTTAGGAGACCTTGCTAATCATTCCTAACTAGAGGAGTGCTCATCAAAATCACTAAGGGGCTTTTAAAATCACAGCTGTTTGGTCCTAGCTCATGAAATTTCCATTTTAATTGATTTGGAGAGGGGCCTAGGTATGTATTTTAAAAAAAAAATTCCCAAGGTGATTCTGATTCCTGGGATGTTACTCTGGTCTGTGATGCAGTTTGTCATAAATATATTCATACCATATGAATGCTTTCCTGTGATGATCTGTAGTACCATAAAGCTAGTTTGAGGAGAAGCAAGATGTAGCCAATCTAGTATTTTTCTCACCCACTGAACTGGTCTCTGGCAAGTGTCTGCAATTGAACTCTTGGAGTTTGGAGTAGTTTCCGTTCCTTAGGGGGAATGTATTTGTTTACAGTTGCACTGAGAAGTTAGGAAGAGACTTGGTTTTCCCCCTTTCAAAATATTAGACTGTCATCCAATATGTAAAACAAAAACCTGAATTCATTTCTTACTAAAGTAAGAGAGAGCAGTACTAGTCAAGCACAGTTTATGAGTGAAACAGCTTGCTGGTCTTTTTGGGAAGTGTGGTGGTGTTTGATGGTTGCTTTGGGTACAGAAGCAGATTGGTTGACCTTGGCCTTAGAACCATGGCTATTTGGGTGAGACTGTTGTTGATTGCCTCTGAGAAGCATAGTCACTGCAGTGCATCTGCTGCTGATTGGTTGCTCTTGAACTGTGTGAGGCTGTCACTGTAATTAGCTTCTAGAAGTATGTTCCCTGAAAGAAGTTGAGTTTTTATTGATAATTAGACTAAGGTGAGTTGCCACTGATCAAATAGGTTTAGAAGTGGGTGCTGGTAGTTACTAGTTACCATGCCTACTGAATAATCAATCTTCTTCCCCCCAGGAGTATAGAGACTTTTATTCTTGCCTCAGATTACCAATTTTCATTTCTCAGTGAAATGAGTTTGTCTCTGCAACTCAGTTCCCATTCTCCAAACATCATCATGGTGATGTATAGGATTCTTTGGTGAATTCATTGTTCTAATCATTCCACAAACAGTCATTAGGAGTTTATGATTTCCAGGGGGTATACTAGGACTTCTCTAGGGTAGACCCCTTTGGGTTGAAAAGGAACCCAGATCTTGATAATGAAGCTGGGTGGTAAATGTTCCTAAACATCCCTTCCACATCCACATCTCTATTTGTGTTCAATTTCTATTTCTGATGAAGCTTTTCAGAATATTTCACCTCTTCCAATTTCTGTTTCATACTAAACTGTATCACTCTCTTGCTATTCTTTTAGCTATTGCCTTCTATTGCAGGGGATTTGAGATTAGTCCTATGTGAAGTCTTGGCTTAGACACTTGCTCTGTGACCTTAGGCAATTCACATGCTCTCTCTGAGCCTCGGTTTCCTCTTCAGAATTGAAGATATCTGCCTCAGTCAAGTGGTGAAGGTTAAATGACATTCAGGTGCTTTGTAAAGTGTAACAGGTACTATGTCAATATTTGTTAAATGAATAAATTGATCAGAACACCCCCTACCCTGGAAATTGGGGATGATTAACTTTTCAGGCTTTATAGTTTGCTACCAAAGAGAGCTGGTATTCCAGGAGGGTTTGAATGGAAACCAAAAACATAATGAGTTTAGGTCACTGAGTTTAGCCCTGTCATTGGGATAAGGGTATTCCTATTTAGGATAAATAAATATAAACCTGCCATTTAAAATGTATAAAATAAATAAGCTACAAGGATATATTGTACAACACAGGGAATATAGCCAATATTTTATAATAACTATAAACGGAGTATGACCTTTAAAAATTGTGAATCACTATGCTGTACAGCTATAACATATAACATTAAGTATAACTAAATAAAAAATCAAATGAGAAATTGATGGCTTATTCTTTTTTAAAATAAACTTTTAATTTTAGAACAGAAAAATTGTGGAGCTAGTACATAGAGTCCCCATATACCACACAACCAGTTTTTCCTGTTACTAACATCCTACTTTAGTATGGTACATTAGTATGTTACAGTTAATGAACCAAGATTGATACATTAACTAAAGTCCACACTTAATTCAGAATTTTTGAGTTTTTACCTAATATCTCATTAAGGCTACCACATTACATTTAGTAGTCATGTCTCCTTAGACTTCATTGGACTGTGACAGTTTCTCAGACTTTCCTTGTTTTTGATGACTTTGACAGTTTTGAAGAGTACAGGTCACGTACTTTGTACAATGTCCCTCAATTGGGATTTGTCTGATGTTTTTCTCATGATTACGCTAGAGTTATGTGTTTTGGGGAGGAAGATCTAAGAGGTTAAGTGCCATTTTCATCACATCATATGAAGAGTACATACTGTCAATATGACTTATCACTGTTGATACTGACCTTGATTACCTGGCTGAGATACTTTGTCAGATTTCTCACTATAAAGTTACTCTTTCTCCCCCTTTCCATACTCTACCGTTTGGAAGAAAGTCACTGTGCCTAGCTCACACTTAAGGAGTGGGGAGTTTTGCTCTACCTCATTGAGGTGGAGTATCTACCATTATTTCTTTTATTAGCAGAGATGATTTCCATTCAACAGTTGTTAAAACCAACTGTAGGGGGTTTACCTGGTGGCACAGTGGTTAAGAATCCACCTGCCAATGCAGGGGACACGGGTTCGAGCCCTGGTCTGGGAAGATCCCACGTGCTACGGAGCAACTAAGCCTGTGTGCCGCAACTACTGAGCCTGTGCTCTAGAGCCCGCGAGTCACAACTACTGAAGCCCATGCGCCTAGAGCCTGTGCTCTGCAACAAGAGAAACCACCACAATGAGAAGCCCGCACACTGCAACAAAGAGTAGCCCCCGCTCACCACAACTAGAGAAAGCCCCTGCGCAGCAACGAAGACCCAACGCAGCCAAAAATAAATAAATAAATAAATTTATTTAAAAACTGTAAATATTTGTTCAAATAGTAAAATACTAAAAACATCTGATTCAGTTGTGAACTAGACAGATTCTTGGTTACCAATATTATTTATGATTTTGGCTTATCTACAAATATAAAAAGACAAAGAATAACTCAATGTTGGAAAAAGTAGAGATAAAATTATCTCCACAGATGCAATTGTTGTATCCTGAGAAACCTAGCAGAGTCTAGTTTAAAGATAAACTAATACGAGAATTTGGTAAAGTGGTTAAATACAAGATAAAAATTAATTGCTTTTCATTATTTTAGCATAAGCCTTACAAAAGGAGAGGGAGGAAAAAATTTCAGTCTCAGTAGCAACAGAAATCATAACTATTTCAGAATAGTTAACAAGAACATGAAGGAAA
Source organism: Hyperoodon ampullatus (assembly GCF_949752795.1). Taxonomy (NCBI): domain Eukaryota; kingdom Metazoa; phylum Chordata; class Mammalia; order Artiodactyla; family Ziphiidae; genus Hyperoodon; species Hyperoodon ampullatus. Next base: position 35,698,269 of record NC_136913.1, read on the forward strand.
CTAAAATCTTATTGAGGGTCATAAGATCTGAAGAGATTAAAGGACATTGTGTTCTTGAGTGGGGAGATTTAATATTATAAAAGTCAATTTAAAAAATGTGCTTAATGTAATTCCAAATAAACTCCCAACGGGATTTTTTGAGGGGGGTGGTGGCACTTGATAAAATAATAATGTTTATATAGAAGAATAAATGCCTGAGAAGGCAAGAGAAATATGAGAAATATGGGGCGGGGGGAAAGAAGTATGTGCCTTACCAGTGTTATCAGAATATACTATTGTATATAAGATGGCCACCATGATCCCCATTTCTGGTATCATGTTCTTGTGTAATCTCCTTCACTCGGATTCAGGCAGGACCTATGACTTGTTTCTAACTAATAGAATACAACAAAGGTGTTTTGATGTGTGTGAATACATGTAGATGACCATATTAGGTAAGATTGTAATTTCTGTCTTCCTGAGAGACTCTGTCCCTGGCTGGCTTTGAAGAAGCCAGCTTCTATGTTGTGATCTACCCTATGGAGAGGACCACATGGCAAGGAACTGAGGGCAGTCTCCCACTGACAGAAACTGAGGCCCTCAGTCTGGCAGCCTGCAAGCAACAAAATGATGCCAACAATCAAGTGATCTTGGAAGCAGATCCTTCCCCATTTAGGCCTCAGATGAGACTGCAACCACCTGACACCTTGATTGAAGCTTTAGGAGATCCTGAAACAGAAGACAGAGTTAAGTTGTACCCAGACTCCTGACCCCACAGAAACTCTGAGATAATAATTGTGTGCTGTTTTAAGTCTCTACATTTATGGTAATATTGTTATGTAGCAATGCATAAGTACTACAACGATAAAGTCACTAATTGATTCAATATGATGTTGACTTATAAAGAGATAAATAGGTCAGTGGAATAATAGAGAATCCAGAAATAAATTCTAGTATATATGATTTAATATATAAAAAGGTGACACTCATTTTAGAGAAAGCTAGGTTTAAATGATTCTGGTACTACTGCATATATGGAAAAAATAAAATTGGAGCCCTTACTTGAATTTTATTAAAACTTCTAGTTTTAAATGCTTAGACATAAACACAAAACAAAATTCTGTAATAAAAGTATAGTGATATATGAACAATACAGGAATGAGAGAAACTTCTTTATCCAAGCTGGAGACTCAGAAGCAATTAAATTAAAAAATAAATATATTTGACTATAAAATTTTTAAAAATTATATGGCATAACTACAATAAAGTCAATTAAACAGTTATGGTGAGATTCAGAGCCAGTACCAGATTGTTAACTAATATACTGCTTTCTTCATTAAGAAAATCTTGTCACAAAAAAAAATCTATTTACATTCTGATGGAAGCTCCTTCTCATTTTAGACTGATAATGGTTTGCTGACCAGCACTGGCCTACTGACCACACTTAGTGTACTAGTGCTCTGGGTAAGGAGTCAGCAAACTGTTTCTGCAAAGGGCCAGATAGTGAATATTTTAGGCTTTGTGGGCCATATGGTCTCTGTTGCATCTACTCAACTCTGCCATTGTCCTGTGAAAGCAACATAGACAAATGTAAATGAATAAGCAAGGCTATATTAAAATAAAACTTTATTTACAAAAAAGAGGTGGCCAGCCAGATTTGACCCTTGGGCTGTAGTTTTTGCTCTAGGGGATACCAATATAAGGAAGGTATAATACTTAGCCTCAAAAACTAAAGTTTAGAAGACATCTAGATGGCCAACAGGCACATGAAAAGGTGCTCAACATCTCTAATTATTAGAGGAATGCAAATCAAAACTATGTTGAGGTATCACCTCACACCAGTCAGAATGGTCATCATCAAAAAATCTACAAGTAATAAATGCTGGAGAAGGTGTGGTGAAAAGGGAACCCTCCTGCACTGTTGGTGGGAATGTAAATTGGTGCAGCCACTGTGGAGAACAGCATGGAAGTTCCTTAACTAAAATAGAGCTACCATATGATCCAGCAATCCCACTCCTGGGCATATATCCAGAAAAGATGAAAACTTTAATTTGAAAAGATACATGCACCACAGCGTTCATAATAGCACTATTTACAATAGCCAAGACATGGAAGCAACCCTAAGTTTCCATCTACAGATGAATGGATAAAGAAGATGTGGTGTGTGTGTGTGTATACACACACACACACACACACACACACACACACACAATGGAATATTACTCAGCCATAGAAAAGAATGAAATAATGCCATTTGCAGCAACATGGATGACCTAGAGATTATCATACTAAATGAAGTAAGACAGAGAAAGACAAATATTGTGATACCACTTATGTGTGGAATCTAAAAAAAAAGATACAAAAAAAATGATACAAATGAACTTATTTACAAAACAGAAACACACTCATAGACCTAGAAAACAAACTTATGGTTACCAAAGGGGAAAGAGGAGGAGGGATAAATTAGAAGCTTGGGATTAAAAAAAATTTAAAATTTAAAGTTTTACATGGGCTTATAGGAGAGGGAGTGAAGGAAGCCTTACCATTTTTAGCTTGAAAGAGTTGGTCATGCACTATCCAATAAGGCAGCCACTTGAGCACTTCAAATATGGATTATACAAATTGAGATGTGTTGTAAGTGTAAAATGCATATCAGATTTTGAAGATTTAATATGCAAAAATGTAAAGTATCTCAATTTTTATACTGATTACATTACTACATGAAATGTAGTATTTTCGACATGAAGAGTTCCATAAAACATTATTAAAATGAATTTCACCTGTTTCTTTCCAATTTGAATATGGCTACTAGGAAATTTAGATATGTAGCTTGTCAATATATCTCTATTGGACAGCACTGAACTAGAAGTGCTAGATGTTTAAATTAAGTGCTGTGGGACCAAGGGAGAGAACTCATCTAGCTGGGGAGTTTGGAAAAGTCATGCAGACAGAATTGACCTTGGAGAATGACAGGATTTTGGCAAGTGGTGCCCTGGGAGGATAATGAAGTCTATCAGATGGAGGAAGTGGCATAAACAGGTTTGGAGACAACAGAATGGTTTCTCTGTTGGGACAGGAGTGAGTTTAGCTGTAATAAGGGACAAAGCACGTGATGAGTCTAGGTAAGTAGGTATAGGCCTTATTGTGGGTTGTGTGCATGGGTTAGGGTTTGGACCTATTTTGGCTGGAAGCGGGGGCGGGGGGGATAACTAGGCCATAGCTTTGAGCAGGGAGTGGTAACTTTGAAAGCTGTTTATAGGTCTAATCTAGGAAGAATAAGTTGATTGGGTTGGAATAGGAAAGGCAATAAACGGTGAAACCAGGTTAACTAGGAAAGATCAAAGGTCTAATATAGGGTGACAATGGGAATGGAGAATAGAAGACAGTGGAAAGCCACTTTATATTGTGGCAAGGATATTTGTGAATGAGTGAGAACCCCAGTGGTCGTGTGCTTGACGAACCTGGATAATGGTGGAAATGCAGACCTTAGAAGTTGGTTTGAGACTAATATGATGTGTTTAGTTTTAGACACCAGTAGATTTAAAAGGCCAGCTCTCAGAAGCTTGCTCACTTTAGTCTTTTGCTGGCAAAAGTGGCCCTGGGCAGTTCTTTACTTTCGGTTGTCTCTGTACTTCCTGACCCTTCCCGCCAGCCACCATGGTCACAGTTAATTGATCAGGGGAAAGGATCTGACCCTTGGATATTTGCTTGTTGGCTGGTCAGTGGAACTTGATGATCAGGCTTGTAAGATCTGAATGGAGCAGTTCTTTTTTAGGCATTTGAACTTGAGATACGAGAGAGAGCTGGCATAAGGACAGGAGAAAGAAGCACAGGGAGAAATCTCAGGGAAAGGGGAAAGCTAAGTCAATGGGAGTGGTGGAGAGGTGAGTGGGACCAGTGAACTCCTGGCCACCAGACTATGTAGGTTCCTGGACAGATCTACAGCGGCCCATGCTTTTCCCTTCTGGCTTGGAAGAGTGGCTTTTCTTGGTTCTGGTGAGGCATGGTCAAGTGGCCATGATTCCTTTCCTCCTTATTCCGTCCTTTTTCCTAACAGTAAAGCTCCTTGGCTAACCAAGAAGGGTGATTAGGTGGATGTTCGAAGTTGTAAGAAAGGTAGGTTTGGAATTAAAAGAGGAGGTTGGTGTGGAGATGCAAAGTTGAGAAAAGCCCAGTTTGTTCATGCAAGAGGCATGAGATTGTAAACAGTATTCTTTCCAGCTGCCCAGGAAGCCCAGCGTTCTAAATGAGTTGATGCTAAATTGCTTGCTGATAATAGGTGTAATAGGTGTAGCAAAGCATTCAGCCAGCAGCACTAATGGAAGCCTGAGTTTCCAGTAAGACTTGTTTATAGGATGAAGGTTCTGCTGTATGGTAGGAGCAAGTTATTCAAGCAAGTTACTTATTAATCTCCTTAACAGCAGCTGCTCTGTTTGTGAAGTAAGGTTGGCAGTTGTTTTAGTTTATATCCTTCAGGGATGTTTTAAGGACAAACAAGTAACAGCTTTGTATGTTGTAGTTTTCATTAGATAGTCCTGGTCTACAGAGGTGGTAGCTAGCCTGACAATTTTTAATAAACAGCTTAGAACAGGCAGCTCTGAGTGGTGACTCAATGAGGGCTTTGGGGGAGCTTCGATTTGGTCTCAATGCCACTTTGTTGGCAACTCGGATCAAAGTCTTTTAAGCTAAGATGTCAGGAGTGAACTCTGTGTATATAGCATGCAGATTATTTTGAGATAAAAATACAGGAAAAGAGAGGTGTATAAATGAGTATTCAAATTAAAAAGCTGTTCAAATAAGCTGTCTACAAAATAATATATATATATGGAATACCATTTTTGTAAGTTAAAAAAAATGCACATAACAAATCCTAGAGAGTGACCCACATCAGAATGTTAATAGTTATGGTTGGGTGATAGGGTAATTCATGGGTTACATTTTTATTTTTGTTTGTCTTTATTTTCCAAGGTTTTTCTTCTCTCCTTACAGCCATGAATTACTTTGTAATTAAGAGAACAGTGAATGCTGTTTTAAAAACAATTTTTTCTAGGCGTTTTATAATACATAGTTTTCTTTTGTTTCTCAAAGGTGGAGTGTCTGTTTTTACCACCTCGTCTCATTTATAATATAGCAGTTCTTTAGCCCAGTCTATTTTAGCTATTAGATTAAATTAATTCAGAGCAAAAACATATTTAACTTGATTTTTAAGCCTTGTCTCCTCAAAATAAAGGGAAACACATGTTTCTATTGAATACTTAAAAAGAAAATTTTGAGATGTGTTTCAAATATAATACTAAGACAGGGAAATAATGTGATAATTATCTGTGTATCTACCACCCAGGTTTATTAGATCTTTGCATTATGCCTTATTTGCTTTGGGTTTGGATACTTGGATTTTAAAGAAATGTAAAAAAATTACAGTTGATTCTCCTACATCTTCTGTCTGTCATGAATTCAGAGTTTATCACTTGAGCCTATTTTTATACATTTACTAATATGTACATATCCACAATTATTATAAAGTATTGCCTTCAGATTTTTAAAGTTTGTGTTAATGAATCATGCCATGCATATTGTTTTGAAACTTGCATTTTTGGCTCAACATTGCTTGACATGTTTCCATGTTGGTGGATATGGATCAACTTCAGGGGTTAACAAACTATGGCCTGTGGGCCAAATCTAGCCAGCCACCTCTTTTTGTAAATAAACTTTATGTATTTTCAATGGCCACTTTCACACCAAACAGCAGAGTTGAGTAGCTGTGACAGAGACTGTGTAGCCTGGAAAGCCTAAAATATTTACCATCTGGCTCTTTACAGAAAAAGTTTGCTGACCTCTGATCTAGTCCATTCTTTGTATGGATATATCATTATTTATCCATTTTCCTGCCCGTGGACACTTATTTCCTGATTACTTGTAAGAAATGATGTTTTGGTGAACATTGGTATATATATCTCCTTACCAGAATTGAGAGGGTTTCTAGTGTAGCATATGGATCATGAAACAACTAAGCTTTTAATATATTTTGGTGTCTTTTTCATACTTAGCAAGAAAATAATAATAATCTAAGGCAGACTTGGGCCCTGTTAGCTGATAGTTGTGTTATTTAGTAGTTTGAGATAGAGAAGATATTTTTATTCTTGATTTAAATAGTTTTTCTCAAAGTGAATTTTTGTTGCTGGAAGAGAGAAAAGCGCTGAGTGGTCCACATGGAGCAAAGCAAGAGTTACATATGGTCCTTCCAGCCATCACAGTAGAGTTGACCCGCTCCCATTTCACCCTCCCACCACCTCTCTTCCCCTCTGGTTTTCACTCATATGTGGAGTGTAAAAAAAATAAAACAAAATAAACAAACCAAACCGAACAAAATAAACTGTTTTTAAAAGTGGTTGTAAGTTGGTGAGAAGAGGCAGCTGAGATCCAGAGTTTAGCCCAAGGTCATGTTTAAGTGAGGCTTCAGTTTGGACCTCTGCACCTGCTCTGGCCTAATATTCAATGTCCAGGAGCACAGTTCTAGGTGGTAGACCTTGGTAGATGGGTTAGAGAGTACTTTTTGAGCCTCCGCACTGCCGTGAAGCAGAGTCCTCATTGGTTCCAGCCTTGGCTCCTATAAGCTGGTCAAGGCTTCATACACAAAGGTTTTCCAGAAAGGTCAAAGTTTACGATTTCAGTGGGAGTAATTACCCCACATGGCACTTCTGTAGAAAACAGAAACCAGGGCCATCTTTTCACATTTTTTCCTGTCCTCCCACCTTAGAACTCCAGTTTCCCAAGCAAGAGTTATACTGTTTCACAGACAGTGGATGCTCAAGACTAAGGGATCCTAATGTCAGGCTCAGGGTTGGTCCTGAACGCCTGGGCAGCTGCCCATTCACTTCCAAAAGTTTGAATCTGTAAATGTCTTTTCTCCTTTTCAGTTTGTGGCTCATGTGGGCAAGACATAAGAAATCCTGAGAGTCTTTCCACTCTCATTTTAAAAAATCATATGCCTGAAAGTCTCCAAATTACTGGCTCAAACTGCATGGGTATTATTTCTCCTGAAGCTGTTAAATATGATAAGGACATGAACTTGTCTCTTACAGCTATAAGCTCCCAACCACTTTGAACAAGATAGAAGCCAAGGCACTAAAAACTGTTGGAGGCAAATGGGACCTAATGAAACTTAAAAGCTTTTGCACAGCAAAGGAAACCATAAACAAGATGAAAAGACAACCCTCAGAATGGGAGAAAATATCTGCAAATGAAGCAACTGACAAAGGATTCATCTCCAAAATATATAAGCAGCTCATGCAGCTCAATATCAAAAAACCAAACAACCCAATCCAAAAATGGGCAGAAGACCTAAATAGACATTTCTCCAAAGAAGATATACAGATTGCCAACAAACACATGAAAAGATGCTCAACATCACTAATCATTAGAGAAATGCAAATCAAAACTACAGTGAGGTACCACCTCACACCAGTCAGAATGGCCATCATCAAAAAATCTACAGACAATAAATGCTGGAGAGGCTGAGGAGAAAAGGGAGCCCTCTTGCTCTCTTGGTGGGAATGTGAATTGGTACAGCCACTATGGAGAACAGTATGGAGGTTCCTGAAAAAACTAAAAATAGAACTACCATACAACCCAGTAATCCCACTACTGGGCATACACCCTGAGAAAACCATAATTCAAAAAGAGTCATGTACCACAATGTTCATTGCAGCTGTATTTACAATAGCCAGGACATGGAAGCAATCTAAGTGTCCATCGACAGACGAATGGATAAAGAAGATGTGACACATATATACAATGGAATATTACTCAGCCATAAAAAGAAACGAAATTGAGTTACTTGTAGTGAGGTGGATGGACCTAGAGTCTGTCATACAGAGTGAAGTAAGTCAGAAAGAGAAAAACAAATACCATATGCTAATACATATATATGGAATCTAAAAAAAAAATGGTTCTGATGAACCTAAGGGCAGGACAGGAATAAAGACACAGACATAGAGAATGGACTTGAGGACATGGGGAGGGGGAAGGGTAAGCTGGGACAAAGTAAGAGAGTAGCATTGACATACATACACTATCAGATGTAAAATAGATAGCTAGTGGGAAGCAGCCGCATGGCACAGGGAGATCAGCTTGGTGCTTTTCGACCACCTAGAGGAGTGGGATAAGGAGGGTGGGAGGGAGATGCAAGAGGGAGGGGATATGGCGATATACCTATGCTTATAGCTGATTCACTTTGTTATACAGCAGAAACTAACACAACACTGTAAAGCAATTATACTCCAATAAAGATGTTAAAAAAAAAAACTGTTGGCGATGCAGTTTTTTCTTTGCTTTAAAGAAACAAAGCTGAAAGCAGCGGGAATCATCAAGCATTTTCCTATGGAGCTGACACTAGCTTAAATACAGTTATCTAATCCACAAGTGCACACACAGATAAAGCTCACTGGCACAATTGCCAAGTAAAAGTTCGTCAGCTAGAGTGATCTTGCTTCCTGCCTGAACTTGCTTTCAGACAATAACCTGACCAGTCATTTATATTCCCTATGGATGGCAAAAGGAATTCTTGTCTATATCAGGGTAATTAGCTATCTCAGCTCTGATGAAAATAATTTTTTTATAGATTTTTTTTTTCATTTCTATTCATTTATTTATTTTTGGCTGCGTTGTGTCTTCGTTGCTGCGCGCAGGCTTTCTCTAGTTGCGGTGCGCAGGCTTCTCATTGCAGTGGCTTCTCGTGTTGCAGAGCATGGGCTCTAGGCACGCGGGCTTCAGTAATTGTGGCACATGGGCTCAGTAGTTGTGGTTCGCGGCTCTAGAGCTCAGGCTCAGTAGTTGTGGTGCATGGGCCTAGTAGCTCCGCGGTATGTGGGATTTTTCCGGACCAGGTATCGAATCCATGTCCCCTGCATTGGTAGGCGGATTCTTAACCACTGCACCACCAGGGAAGTCCCTGATGAAAAGAATTTAAGACATTGGAGTGCATTGGAAAAGCTCTAGTTTTAAAATTGAAGTCCCTTCCAGGCTGCTAACATCACATCCAATAGATGGGCCTCCTTTTCTTCTTGTACGATCAACCATACACAAACAATAATGATAATAATCCATCATACATTACAAATACAAAGATCATTAACATAAATTAGTCCTTAAACTATATTAGTTAATGCCCACGTTTCCTACTTCTACCATCATCCAAACTGGGATACTGTTCTCCTGTCCCAGATCAATCAGGTGGCAGAGGGAAGTGATTTGAACCTTGCGGCCTGTTGACTTGGGGCATAGCTTCAAGGGACCTGTCTTAAACCTAGTGTTCCTGTGTATCCATGTCAACATTTTGTAACCCTGCTCTGGGGCCTCTGACTTCCCTCCACATCAGGTCCCTATAATTGTAAAGTTTAATAAAGATTTTAGAGAATTTAAAAAATCTATTTGTAGATGAGGCTATTGGTCAGAGAGACAGAAAAAGCTGCATTCAGGTCGAGTCCAAGTTGAGCAGAATGTGCAAAGTTATGTTGTCTTTTGTATGTGAGCCTCCAGCACCCCCCGCCCCAGCAATTAATTAATGGAGTTAGTCTCTTTTTTTCCCCTTTCATTCCTACTGCCCCCCACATCTCCTTTCCTCATCTATGGATTTGTTATATCCAGTTTCCTAAGTTATAAATGCTGGATTTCTGCTTGGCCTCACCTTCACTCTAGTCCCATGAATCACCACGCTCTGTTGATTCTAATTCTCAGATAGCTTACATGTCACTTTCCTTTTTTCCATCTCACTGCCACTGTCTTTTCTCTCACTTCTCTCACCATTACAGCATTTTCCTAACTGTTTTTCCTACCTCCTCATTTCACCCCATCTATTCCGTTGAAGCAATTGTTCTGAAACAAAGCAATCTGATAAAAACTGGTAGTTCTTTCATGTTACCTACAAAGCTAAGTTAGATTTGTGTGTCTGTGTGCTGATAGTACTCGTAATCATTTACCTGCTTACCTGTCAGCCTGCCCTATTTATTTGTTGCATTTGCTCAAGGAATTTTCTAGATATACGAGTGCCTGTTCTATGCCAGTTTCTGGGATTTAACAGTGAAGAGAATGAACAAGATGCTCTGTTAGGAAGGGGGGAAAATAGACAGTAAAAAGAAAACAAATATGACACTTTCAGTGATAAGTTCTGTGAAGAACAGAGTTCCTGGGACAGTGGCATGGGGCTTACCTGGTACAGTGATCGCAGAAAGCCTCCCTGAGCAGGTGACATTTGAGCTGAGACCGGAAGAAAAAGGAGAACCCAGAATTTTGAATTTGAATGATGCAGAATTCAGTGTGCTCTTTGCTGTTTGCTGACTATTGTTAATCTGATCATTCCAGTTATCTGTGCTGAAGTAGGTAATTTAGAAGCCAATGGACAGCAGCACCAGATTTGCCTTTCTAATTATTCTTTTAGCATGAAAAAACACAAACCTGATTTTTTTAAATTTATTTTTTAAGGGAGGTATATAAACTGTGGAGTAGAAATGGAAAAGGACTGTCTTGGTTAATTTACATAGGGGTGATTAAGAGATGGCCATGATATAAAGCACTCTGGTGTTAAATATAATTGTGACTGGAATGAGCAAATGAAATCAGGGTGGGCCATTTTGCCATTTCCTGAAACTTGCCTGATCCTTTCTTTCTCTCTCATTTTCCTTACATCTAACCTTGAAAATTTCTCCACTCATTTCCTTTATCCAAACTGATGTGGCTTCATGGCTTATTCACACATATAATCACTCTCTTTACTTTTATGATTATATCACCGCTAATTTAAAAAATACAGTACCCTGCTTTGTAATGACAATAAAAATTTTTTTTGCCATGAAATATAATTGTCAACCAAAAAATTTCCGTGGCTGATATATCACTTGTAGAATCAGCCAACATCTAGACTTGGGTACACAATCCACCTTGTATATTTGCCTTCTGAAAATGCCTATTAAACATCAATTCAGAGACTTGGGGTTATTCTAAACCCATTGTCAATTGGACCTCTTTTTGCATATTGATTTTTTTTGACATCACCGGCTCTAGATTTAATCTGTTGTGTGACATCAGTCAAATAGGTTCGAAATTATGAACCCAAGCACTCCTACCAGAAAAGCCCCAATGAGCATGACTTTATTTCATCACTTCCAACTAGCCTGTGGTCTTTGTTGTTGTATCTTTATATCTATGCCAGCGGTCCCCAACCTTTTTGGCACCGGGGACCAGTTTCATGGAAGACAATTTTTCCACGGACGGTGGCGGGGGGCGGGGGTGATGGTTCAGGCGGTAATGTGAGCAATGGGGAGCAGCAGATGAAGCTTCGCTTGCTCACCCACCACTCACCTCCTGCTGTGCGGCCCGGGGGGGGGGGCTGGGAGGTGTGGGGGACCCCTGATCTATGCAATTGTAATCATCTTAAACACACTGAGTCCACTTTTTCCAGTTAATGTTATTCAGATGTGGACTTGCATATGTCAAAATTGTTGTGTGTATCGCTTTGTGTTTGAAAACTAAAGCCTTTACATTGTAAGAGAAACATAAAGGACTATGAAAATACTTACGTACAGTTTAGAGTCATTAAAGAGCAGATACTCATTGTAGTTAACCTCCCAGGTTAAGAAATAGAGCATTGTCAGTATCCCCAGAAGCCTCTCGAGGGACCCTCTTTATTATTGATGTCTTCCTCTGTCCCCCTCACCTCTGTAGGGAAACTCTATACAGACGTATTTACCACCATCTTGCTTTTCTTTCTTTCTTCCTTCCTCCCTCCCTCCCTCCCTTCCTCCCTTCCTTCTTCTCTCTCTCTCTCTCTGTGCCAAGTCTTAGTTGCAGCATGCAGGATCTTAGTTGCTGCAGGCGGGCTCTTAGTTGTGGCATGAGGGATCTAGTTCACAGGGATTGAACCCGGGCCCCCTGCATTGGGAGTGCAGAGTCTTAACCACTGGACCACCAGGGAAGTCCCCTCTTGCTTTTCTCAATAGCTTTACCATCTGTCTTTTCTTTCTTTTGTTTTTGCCTGTCTTTAAACATTATGTAAATTGAATAATACTCTGTATTCTGTGACTTCTTTCACTTAACGTTGTATGAGATCCATCCATGTTGCTGCTTTGGGGTTACGTTTGTTCTTTTTCATTGCTGTATAGTATTTCACTGTGTGACTATACCATATATACCACTGTATGACATTTGGGTGGTCCCCACTTTGCTTTTATGAATAATGCTGCTATGAATACTCTGTTTCCTGTTGAACATTTGTGAAGATGTAGGTGCATCTTTAGCTTAAAAGATACTGCTAACTTTAAAAAAAATTGAAGTAACATTGATTTATAATATTTTATATAAGTTTTATGTGTATAAATTTGTATTTCAACTTCGGTATATACTACAGCGTACTCACCACTAAAAGCTTAGCTTCCAACCATCACAGTAGAGTTGACCCGCTCCCATTTCACCCTCCCACCACCCCTCTTCCCCTCTGGTTTTCACTCATATGTGGAGTGTAAAAAAATAAAATAAACCAAACCAAACCAAACAAAATAAACTGTTTTTAAAAGTGGTTGTAAGTTGGTGAGAATTCTAAGTATTTCGCATCTTCTCCAGAACTTGATCTTATTAAACTTCTCAAAATTTTCCCAATCTGCTGGATATTTAATAATATCATGGTGCTTTAATTTGTGTTCCCTTGGTTAATAATGAGAAAGTGTATAGTTCAATATGTTTGTTGCACATTCTTATATCAATTCTGGGGCTGTATTTCATTTCCCCATAAAAAGGCATCTTATTTTTTTCCCTAACTCCTGTGATCGGAAGGATTTTTTGATTAACAGATTATACTTTTAAGAACGTTTTTATAAATGTAATTGCTTGCATTTATATACAATATATTTGTATATAGTATTTGCATACAAATAATAATTTGTATACAATACAAAAATATGTAATGGTTAACCAGGCCATTTATTCATCTGACTGTGCTTGTTTCTTTGTTTTCCTGAGCCTTGCAGCTTAGCAGCACTACCTGGAGTCTTGGCCTAGGCACTTTTTAAAAAAAGTTATGAAAATGCCCAGTGAGCCCTCTTTACTACCTTCAGGTCCCCTCAGTGCTTTGGAGAGCAGACATTGGACTAGAAACTCAGGTTTCTTTCAACCATCATCTATGTGTCTGATAAAGCATTATGTCTATTTCTTTGCCTTCGTTTGCAGCATTGGGTGTTGTGCAATAACTGATATCAGCAATGCTTTGAATATTTGTGATCTAACTTCTTTTGGGGGTTATTTCCTTGGAATATATTTCCAAATGTGGAATTATTAAACAGTTTATTTCTTTTAAGCTGTTATCTCATGTGTTAGGAGGTGAACAGATCAAACTAGCTATTTACTCACAGTCTGTCTCACATATGGCCATTTAATATGCATATTGTTAGTTTAATTTGTAGGCAGAGGAGGTATCAGTTTTTCTTTTAATGTGACTAAGTGTTGAATTTAAGGACTTGAGTTTTAAAACGTCAACTTATTAAAAGTCTGGGGCTTATTTGCATTCTGTCCTCAGAGTGTATAATCAGTTCTTTTAATTCCTTCATGTTCTACTAGAACAAATGACCAATTTATGAAGTTATTGAGAGAGTTGGTCTATGGTGATGATTTATGGCTATGAAACCTAACATGTAAGTTTAATGACAACTCCTGGAAAAATGTACTTGAGATGTTTCCAGATTTACCTGAGTTCATTAGCTGTGGAGGAAGGCATTGACTGTATTGATTTCCTGTATTTGAAAGTGTCCTGTATAACTCCTAAATCAACAACATTCTCCATTTTTTTTCTTTCTCTGGGATTGTTACTTTTCACCACTGGCTTTAGCTGAATTTACATAATGGATCTTGTTATAAGGACCTAATGCACAGGTTCTCAACCAGGGGGTGGTTTTGCTCCCAGGGGACATTTGACAATGTCTGGAAACGTTTTCAGTTGTCACAATCAAAGGGGGAAGATGCAACTGGCATCCATTGGGTGGAGGCAAGTAATGCTGTTAAACATCCTACAAAATGCCCAGGATTACTCCCCCATAACAAAGAAGCATCTGGCCCAAAATGTCAGTAGTGGTGAGGCTGAGAAATCCTGCTGTAGTATAAATAAGTTTTTTTCTTTCCCTCTGTTTCTTCCCCAGTTACTGTCATTTCCATGTTTTAGGAGTGAATTATCAGTTCACATTCATGTTCCATGGAGCTCTAATATGATTGATATTGTGATATTGTTGGAAAGAGTATATATATATATATGCAATAAAATTCGCCAACTTTAAGTGTAAGACTTGGTGAATTTTGACTAATGTGTACAGTTGTACAGTTGTGATTAATGTGTATAGTTGCAACCACCACTATAATCATGTTTAATATGTTTAAATTTTAATTCTGTAGCTTCAGATATACACTTATCAAATGATATTATGCTCCAGGGCAGAAGGAGACAAAGTAATTCAAGTACTAATGGGTAGCTTGTGACTGATAGGTAGAATGTATATGGTAATTCATGAAGGATAATGCCCGTGGGCTGAGTTCTGAATTTCACTCTATTTAATATGAATCTAGTGGACGCTTTATTTTTACTGGTGGCAGGGTGGGAGGGGGGGCGGGTCACTTTTAGACATCTGAAAGACTGGCTTAGAGGATAGTTGCTGCATCGTAAAACAGAAAACCTGTGTTAGCCTCTATCATAAAGTACCGGGTTTTATTGTCTGCAAATTTCTGGATTCCCTTTGCACTTTCTAGGGCATTTCTTTTGGTTCATGCAGGTTAAAATAAAACTGGGTATTTGAAAGCAGACACAGAATATGTACTTCTCTCCTAGAGGATAATTTCCAGGATGTTGGTTACTTTGGTGGTTGAATTTAACCTCGGTAAGTAGTAGCAGTTTTCTGCGGTCAAGTGAATGGAAAACCCTTGCTTATTTTGCTGAACCACATTCTTAGAGGGGGAGCTTTGCCTTGACCACTAATTGCTGTAATTGGAATTTGGGAAATGATTTGAGATGCGACTTGGAGTGATAAATAAGTGTGAGTGCTTGACTGGTGTTTTCTCTTTTCCCCTTTACTTCCCTTTCTAGTAAAGGTGGTATTCATATTCCAGGTTTCATGGGGAGTTTATCAATGTGTCTCAAAGAGAAACATGGAAAGTTAGGTGGAAGGGTGGTATGAGCAGTTACTCTTGATTTATGTTCATATTTTGGTGCCATAATGAGAATGTAACAATTCTTGTATAATAACAAAAAATGAGGAAAGGATTGGAGCATTGCAACATTTAACTATATTTAACTATATTTTAATACTATAGGCTATGGCTCAGAATAACCATAGGAATCTTGCTGGTTTTATGTGTGGGTTTGTTTTAGGCAAACTATCAACAGTACTGAAATGATACTCTGTGAAAAGGAAAAAAAAATGTACCCACAAATTTAAAATGCTGTGTTTGCTGGTTTTCCTTTCTTGGTCTTATGCGCCAATCAAGAATTGCTGGAGAAAGAAGTCATGTTGAATAATTCTGCCAATTCCACCATGTAATCTTGGGATCATTTGTGTCATCTCTTATGGTAACCTTAGTATTTCAGAACACTTAGGATGAAAACAGTCTTCCAACTTGAGAAAATCAGGACTCTTTGGGAACAACATTTCAAATGCTAAGAAAAGAAGATTTTTATGTGGGGACATTTGTCCTCAGTCCCTTCTTCCTCGGCCTCTTAGCCCAAGGTGCCATCTTACCCACTGGCAATTGAGTTCCAAGAGTGAGTGTCTTGTCCAAAAGAAGTGATATTTTGGAATGACCTTATCTTTGTTTGAAAGAAGGCATTAATAGAATGGTCCCAGATTATTCTTTTTTTTTCCTTTTTAAAATAAATAAATTAATTTATTTGTTTTATTTTTGGCTGCGTTGGGTCTTCGTTGGTGCACGCGGGCTTTCTTTTAGTTGTGGCGAGCAGGGGCTACTGTTCATTGTGGTGCATGGGCTTCTCATTGCGGTGGCTTCTCTTGCTGCGGAGCACGGGCTCTAGGCGCGCGGGCTTCAGTAGTTGTGGCTCGCGGGCTTAGTTACTCTGCAGCATTTGGGATCTTCCCGGACCAGGGATCAAACCTGTGTCCCCTGCATTGGCAGGCGGATTCTTAATCACTGCGCCACCAGGGAAGTCCCCCAGATTATTCTTGATAATGGACTAAATAAAGTATGGACAAAAATCTCGAGCATTTGAATTCCCCATTTGCCCCCACTTTTCTTCACTGCTTATTTACTCTTCTCTACCCACCAACTTTTACCGTCCCTCTTGACAGGGAGAGTGTTTTGTCAACGGATTTGTGGTTATTTAACCCCCAGGCTGATGCCAGGTTAGCATTAGAAGGATGGATTGGATTTTCTGAGTTCAGAAGTTTCGTTTGATGATGCTCAGGCCTTTAGGTGGTGAGCCATATGATTGGCAATGAGCCACTAAGAGATCACAATTTGGTGAAAGTACTTAAAGAGCAGTGCAAAACTTGCAATCTGGAGGCGTGAGACAGATTTGGAGTCATGCTGTTCTAAACAGATTTGTGTCCTGATATTTTTCGTTCAATCAGAATTTTCCCATGTTTTAAAAAATCCTTTAAAAATAGCATTAAATGGCCATGAATTTTTCCATCCTGAGGTTCATTTATTTAGCAGTTCCCTGCTGTTGCATTTATAGGTTGTTTCTAGTTTTTCACTAATAGAAGATTGTGATTAGTAGCTTTGCATTTACATCCTTTGCTTTACATTTCATTACTTGCTTAAGCTCATTTACTTATGGTAGAATTAAGTATGGATGTTTTTAAATATTGAAAACTTTTGCTAGAAGAGCTTTCAGAAAGAATGTCTGCCCCTATCCCCCTGCTAATTGTCTAAGAAAATGTCAATTACAGCATACTCTTGCCATTGACAGAGATTTTTTAAAATTTGGAATTCATAGATTTAAAAAATGGTAAATTATATATAGATTTAATTATAAGGTGACACTTTAAAGATCTATTTGTATTTCATGAGTTGTCCTTTTATCAGGCCTTTTTTCTGTTAGTGGTGTTTTATTGTTTTATAAGAGTGTTTATAGAGTAAAGCTGTCCATCCATTTTGTTATTGTTGCTGCAGATTACCTAATTTGTCATTCCTTTCTAATTTATGAGGCAGGAGCCATATAAATTATGAATTTGATAAAATAAAAAGTAAATTCATATATAGCTATAATGCTATAGAGTATGTTGGCATAAATGTCCATTTACTTCTCTGTGCCCCGACTGGTCATAGTCCTAAGGCATTATGGCTGAGAACTTCTGGTCTGGTCTGGATTCTCCTTTTCTCCAGCACTTTCATGAACCCCTCACCTATTTTTTCCTAATTGTCTCACATCTCCTGAGCTGGGTTAAAATGTTACTTTATTGTATTAAGGTCATCACTGTTAATTGCATAAAGTTGTTAGTCTTTGCTACTTGAGTCATTGATCAACGTTTCCTAATAAATACTGTCTTTTTTTTTTTTTTTTTTTTGCGGTACGCGGACCTCTCACTGCTGTGGCCTCTCCCCTCGCGGAGCACAGGCTCCGGACGCACAGGCTCAGCGGCCATGGCTCACGGGCCCAGCCGCTCCACGGCATGCGGGATCCTCCTGGACCGGGGCACGAACCCGCGTCCCCCGCATCGGCAGGCGGACCCCCAACCACTGCACCACCAGGGAAGCCCATAAATACTGTCTTTTAATTTCAAAAGAAATTTCTCCTTAGTTTTACAATGTCATGAGCATTGGGAATGGTTCATGTCTGTTAGCCTGGACATGAATGTCTGACATACTCATTGCCCTTAAAGGAGTTTATTTTCCAGTGGTGGGTGGCATGAAATAAACATGGAAATAAAAAGTAGGATTTTGTTTGCTTGTTTTTAACAGTTTTATTGAGATATAATTGACATATAGTAAACTGAACATATTTAAAGAGTACAATTTAAATTTTGCATAAAGAGGAATGAAATTGGGTCATTTGTAGTGACGTGGATGGACCTAGAGACTGTCATACAGAGTGAAGTAAGACAGAAAGAAAAACAAATATCCTATATTAACACGTATATGCGGAATCTAGAAAAATGGTACAGATGAACCTGTTTGCAAAGCAGAAATAGAGACACAGACGTAGAGAACAAACGTATGGACACCAAGGGGGGGATGGGGGTGGGATGAATTGGGAGATGGGGATTGACATATATACACCAATATGTATAAAATAGGTAACTAATGAGAACCTGCTATATAGCACAGGGAACTCTACTCAGTGCTCTGTGGTGACCTAAATGGGAAGGAAATCCAAAAAAGAGGGGATATATGTATACATATAGCTGATTCACTTCGCTGTACAGTAGAAGCTAACACAGCATTGTGAAACAACTATACCCCAATTAAAAATATATAAAAATAAACAAATGTTGGCACATGTGTATACCTGGGAAACTATAACTGCAATTAAGAAAGTGAACATATTTATCATGCCACTTCCCATTCCCCATTCCCAGGCAACTACTGATCTGTTTTCCATTACTATAATTTGCATTTTCCAGAATTTTATATTCTTGGAACATACAGTATGTACTTTTTTGTCTGGCTTTTTTCACTCAGGAAAATTATTTTGAGATTTATCTATATTGTAATGTGCATTTATTTCCTTTCATTTTAAATTTCATTTCATTTCATATTGCATTTCAAATTTATTCATTTTTATTCCCGAGTAGTTTTTTGTTAAAAGGTTGTATCTCAGTTTGTTTACTCATTTGTTTGTTGATGGACAGATATTTGTGTTTTTTCCAATTTTTGGCAGTTAGCAGTAAAGCTGCTATGTATATTTATGTACAAGTGTTTCTGTGGACATATGCTTTCATTTCTCTTGGGTAAATACCTAGGAGTGGAATGGCTGGATCATATGGTAGGTATCTGTTTAACTTTTCTAGAAACTGCCAAATTGGTCTCCAAATTGGTTGTAGTGTTTTACATTCACACCTATAGTTCCAGTTTCTCCATATCCTCACCAACACTTGGCATGTTAAGGTTTAAAATTTGTGTATATTTTAATAGATGTATAGTGGTATCTCATTGCAGTTTTAATTTGTATTTCCCTAGTGATTAATAATGTTGAGCATTTTTTCATGTGCTTATTTGTATCTACATATATTCTTTGTTGAAGTGTCCATTCAAATATTTTTCCCATTATTTTTTGAAGCGTTATTTTCTTAAAATTGAATGTTGTGAGCTCTTTATATTTTTTGGATACCAGTCCTTTATTAGATAATGTGAATTACAAATATTTTCTCCCAGTCTGTGGCTTAATTTTCATTCTCTTAACAGTGTCTTTGAAAGAGCTTAAGTTTTTGATCTTGATGAAGTTCTATTTATCAGTTTATTCCTCTAAGGATCATGTGTTTGGTTTCATATCTAAGAAATCTTTGCCTAACCCAAGGTCACAAAAGTTTTCTCCTGTGTTTTCTTCCAGATGATTTATACTTTCATGTTCTATATTCAGGTCTATAATCAATTTTGATTTGATTTTTTTTGTATAATACAAAGTGTGGATCCAAGTTCATTTATATATATTTTTGCATATGGATATCCAACTGTTCCAACATCATTTATTGAAAATACTCTTTTTTCTACTAAACTGACTTTGCACCCTTGTTGAAAATCAATTCTCTATATATGTATGGGTCTATGTCTGTACTCTCTATTGTGATCCATCTGTTGGTCTATACTTACTCCAGCTGAAGCTTTATAATAATTCTTGAAATCAAGCGGTATTAGTCCTCCTAGTTGTTCTTCCTTTTATTCCATTTCCTGTAAGTGATTGTACAGAATTGGCATTAATTTCTCCTTAAATATTTGATAGATTTCACCAGTGATGCCATCTGGGCCTGGAGTTTTCTTTATGGGAAGGTTTTAAACTATAAATTCAATTTCTTTAAAAGATATAAATCTATTCAGGTTATGTAATTTTTCTTGAGTGAGCTGTGATGGTTTGTATCTTTCAAGGAATTAGTCCGTTTCATCTCGGTTATCAGATTTATTAGCATAAAGCTTTTAATAATATTCCCTGATTATGCTTTTAATATTTGTAGAATATGTAGTGATGTTTCCTTTTCTAGTCTTCATGTTGTAATTTGTATCTACTCTCTCTTTTTCCAGATCAGTCTGCTAGAGGTTTATCAACTTTATTGATCTTCTCAAGGGCAAGTTTTTTGTTTTATAGATTTTTCTCTGTTGCTTTTTAAATTTTTCTTATTTTATTGATTTTGGCTCTGATCTTATTTCTTGTCTTCTACTGGCTTTGGGTTCAATTTTTTCCTAGTTTCTTAAGGTAGAAGATGAAGTCATGGATTTGAGGTCTTTCTTCCTTTCTAATATGGGCATTGAATGCTGTAACTTTTCCCCTAAATACTGTTTTAGCTGCATTCCCAAATTTTTAATATGTTGTCTTTTCATCTTCATTCAGTTCAAAATTCTTTCTAACTTCTCTTTTGATTTTTTTCTTTAACCCATGGGTGATTTAGAAGTGTGTTATTTTGTTTCCAAATAGTTGGAATTTTTCCAGAGATCTTTCTCTTATTGATTTCTAAATTAATTTCTTTGTGGGAAGAACATACTTGATATGACTTGAATCCATTTTAAACTTATTAAGAGTTGTTTATTAGGCCAGAATGTGGTCTTGGCAAATGTTCCATGTGTGCTAGAAAATAATATGTATTTTTCTCTTGTGGGGAATATTCTATGTATGTCAACATTGATAATGGTCAAATTTATCCTTAACTAGTTTTCTCAGTACTTGTTCTATCAATTGAAATATCCTTTTCAAAATCTCAATTCTGGATTTGTCTAATTCTTCTTGAAGGTCTATCAGTTTTGCTTCATCTATTTTGATGCTCTGTTCTTAAGTGTCCTCGTGATAAATTGAGCCCTTTTTCATTATGAGATGGACATTTTTTATCCCTAGTAATAGTCTTTGCTCTGAAATGTACTTTGTCTGATATTAATATAGCTACTCCAGTTCTCTCTTGACTAGTGTTTGTATGATATATATATTTCTATTCTTTTACTTTTAACCTATTTGTGCCTTTATATGTAAAGTGTGTATCTTGTATTCAGCATGTAGTTGGGTCTTGCTTTTTTATCCAAATGGACAATCTCTCCCTTTTTATTGGGGTGTTTAGACTACTTACATTTAGTATGATTATTCATATGATTAGGTTTAAATCTATTATATTGCAGGGTTTCCTATTTGTCTCACCTCTTCTTTTTTCCCCCATTTTGCCTTACTTTTGATTATTTCTTATGATTCTGTCCTATCTCATCTGTTGGCTTATTAGCTATAGTTCTTTGTTTTGTGATTTTATTGGCTGCTTTAGGGCTTATAGTATATACATCTTTAACTTATCATGATATACCTTCAAGTGATAGTTTACCACCTCACTTATAAGAACTTTGCAATAGTATACAGTACTTCCATTTCTCCATTTCTAGCCTTTCTTCTATTATTTTATACATTTTATTTTATGTATGTTTTAAACACCACACTACATTATTTTTGTTTAAACAATCATGTTTTAAAGAAATTTAAATAAGAAGAGAAATCTTATATTTACCCAAGTGTTTATTTCTGTTACGTTTCATCCCTTAATGTAGATCCATATTTCCCTCTGGTATCATTTTCTTTCTTCCTGAAGTACTTATTCCAGCATTTTTCATGGTACAGATTTGCTGGTGATGAATTCTTTCAGCTTTTGTATGTCTGAAAAATTACTTATTTAACCTTTGTTTTTGAAAGGTATCTTCACTGGTATAGAATTCTATGTTGATAGCTTTAAAAATTTCTGTATTTTAAAGATGTTGCTCATCTGTTGTCCTGCTTGTATTATTTCTAATAAGAAATATGTCATTCTTATCTTTGTTCCTTTATATGTAATATTTCTGTTTTCTCTGGCAGTTTTTAAGATTTTTTTTTATTGTTTTGAGCAATTTGATTTGGTGTACTTTTCTTCATGTTTTGCTTGGGGTTTGTTGAGCTTCTTGAATATGCAGGCTTATTGTTTGCACAACACTTGGAAAATTCTGGCCAATATTTCTGTAAATCTTTTTTCTGTCCCCACTGTTTCTTGTTTCCTTTTATTGCAGAATGGTATTTAGAAGTTAGGGCCTTGGCCCTAGGTGTACTCCTATGGTACTGGAATGTTATTGCTTCTCAGCCCTGCCAGGGGTTAGGACATATATGTAAATATACTAACCATGCAAACACATGTGTCTGTGTCTGTCTCCTTTCATTCTTTTGTCTGTCCTATCTCTCTCTCTCTCTCTCTATCTATCTATCTATCTATTATCAAATCATGAGCTCATACTCATACCTCTGATTCTAATCCATGGTTCATTCTAGCCTTCTTTCTCTGATGATGAGAAACCTGGCTCTCATTATCTATAATCTATGTAAATATATTTACTGACTTCCTTAATCCTAGTATACACAAAAGTAGTTTGAGAATTTCTAACTCAAACCCTTGTGGGAAACACATTTACTAGCTAGAGTATAATTCTAGGTACCATTCTTTTTTGTCTTAATTTGCAGTTTCAAGTGAAGATACTCTTTTCCAGTTACTAAGGCTAATTATTTTTTTCCTCATCCTCTTCAGTGTGGTTACATTATTCACTTGTGATACAGTTGGGTTCTATTGTTGGTGTTTGTATTCCATTTTGCTCTCTTCCCCTAAAACACACACATCTTGCTTGATTTTAATTATCTATTTATATTTTTGGTATGTTAAACATTACCATGGTTCTCAAAATCGCGGCTACACAGAAGCGTGAACTCACAAGTGTTAGTCCGTCCTCATCCCTACTATCCCCTCCCGTTGCCCCCTTTTCCATCCCTTCCCATCCACCCCCTTAGATAACCAATTTCTTTAATTTCTGGTTTACCCTTACTGCATTTCTTTTGCACAAATGAGAAGCTACATGAGTGTTTTCTTATATCCCTTTTTTCTTACATGAAGGGTAGCATACCATAGATACATTTTGTTTTGCGTTTTGCCTTTTCGCTTAATAGTTTATCGTGCAAACCATTCCATATCAGTTCATAGAGATCTCCCTGGTTCTTTTCTGTGGTAGCATAGTACTCTGCTGCATGGCTGTATCATAGTTTATTTAACTACTCACCTGTATATTGATATTTAGGTTGTTTCCAATATGTTGTAATTGCAGCAATTTTGCAGTGAGTAATCCTGTGCATAATTATTTTTGTATTGGAGATGTCTCCTTAGTGTAGATTCCTAGAAGTGGGATTCATGGGACAAATAGACCTTTTTGTCCCTCTGTTTGCTTGAAGAATTTCTGGTTAATATCAGAAAATAGTAGCCTTTCTTTGCATTTCCTTCCTACCATGCTTTTGAGTGAAGCAAAAATAAATTTGTATGGGAATATAGATGAGGACTTTTTCTAATGTGTCTGGTATTTCAAATACACTCCTCGTAATATCTAATCTTCACCCCTTGCGCATTAGATTCCTATAGTCATTCCCCCCCCCTTTCTTTAAATATCAGCTTTCATAGAACTCTCTTATGTATGTTCTGAAATGTCCTTAATTCATAGCTTGAGCTGAGATTTGCTCATTGAAGTATAATTATCTGCATTTTGTCTTTGTCTTGTCAAGTTTAAAAATATAGCAAAACCAGTGTTACATTAGTGATACATAGTCAATTGAAGACAGTAATTTTTTCTTCTTAGCTGCAAGTGTTGCCATGTGTGCTGAAAGAAACTTGTTTAAAGAAAAAAGACGACTGGATAGTTTTCAAGTGGCACGGAAAATCAGACTTGCTTAATGGTGGAGAACCCTATGCTTGGTCTCAAATGGAACTTTGAATTTTTAACTTGTTAAACACAAACTATCAGGCCGGAATAAGTAGCCTGGAAGGATCAGTCTTGAGCCTCCCAAAGGCATTTTTTTTTTTTGGCGGTACGCGGGCCTCTCACTGCTGTGGCCTCTCCCGTTGCGGAGCACAGGCTCCGGACGCGCAGGCTCAGCGGCCATGGCTCACGGGCCCAGCCGCTCCGCGGCATGTGGGATCCTCTCGGACTGGGACACGAGCTCGTGTCCCCTGCATCGGCAGGCTGACTCCCAACCACTGTGCCACCAGGGAAGCCCCCCAAAGGCATTTCTTACTCTCTGCCTTCCACAAATGTCTG
Source organism: Hyperoodon ampullatus (assembly GCF_949752795.1). Classification (NCBI taxonomy): domain Eukaryota; kingdom Metazoa; phylum Chordata; class Mammalia; order Artiodactyla; family Ziphiidae; genus Hyperoodon; species Hyperoodon ampullatus. The sequence continues at coordinate 35,722,506 of NC_136913.1, forward strand.
CCCCTCTGAAGCACCAGTGAACACACTCTTCTTTTTATCTGCTTTGTTGTTATTTTTGCAGCTCTGCAAATCTTTGTGGGAGACAAATTTTCCTCTGAATTCTATCTTGGAAGCCAAATTTCCACTGGGGCTTTTGCATCAAACTGCTCTCCTCACAGGCTATTTGGTGCCAGATTTCCTTCCACGATGACAGGTCACCGGATATGCACTTCTACTGCCCTTTATTTCACAAAGTCATCTTTGATTGATAGTGTGTATCTGGGGGTAAGAGCTCAAAGGCAAGGAGAAGCAAATGCCTTTATCTGCAGATAACAGCTTCCTAATAATCCTAGCCCTTATCTGCATGTTAAAATGGTCAAGTGGTGCTTTGCCCACTTATGTCAGCTGCCAGCAGATGAAGCATTCTGTACCTTTCAGATAATTGTTCCTTTACTTCCTTAATACTGCTAATGGTCCATTGGAAGAAGAGAAAAATACTCCCAAATCTGAGGTCTTATTTGGAAAGCAATATTGAGATCGTAACATACTCTGTTTTAATTTCTCTACAACACTGATAGACTTAGGTAGGAAATTGAATGGCATTGTTTAGACCATTTTACATGTGGAACTGTTTATATTCTGAAAGCTTAGTTACTTTTTAGTATCTAATACATAATCTTAAACTGAAGTGCTTGTTTCTTTTTTTTTAATCTAAGTAATAATCATCTATTGGAGGTAGGTCCATGTTGGGGCTGATGAATTTGAGTAGGAAGGAATTTTGCTGCTCAAAGTATGTGCAGCCTTGGCATAGTCTGGGAGTTGTTAGAAATGAAGAATTCAGACCTCCTGAATCAAAATTTACATTATGCACAAGAGTCCCAGGGGGTTCATAAGCACAGTAAAGTTCGAGAAGCACTAACGTAGAAGATGAACAATTTGTTGAGGAATCAGGGCATCTAGAACTTATTCCTGGTTCTTCTCATTTTTCTTTTTCTGAAACAAGAACATCTTTCTTAATTCTCCAAAGCTTTGATTTTTCTCACATTTAAAAACTGATTTATAACTGGGATTTTCCAGGCTCACAGGAGATGAACAAAGGGGTCCTTCTGATATGATGTCTAAAGAGACACTTTTGAACTCACTGGGGGAAAGCACATAACTAAAGATTTGGTATTGTTACTGACTCCTTCTGCCTGCCTACTAAAGTACATGTTGATGCCTTAAGGCAGAGAATGATCTCTTGGAGATACAGTCAACCCTCATTTTTCGTGGATTCTGTATTTTTGAATCTTTGCTAAAATCCATTTGTAACCCCCAAATCAATACTCGCAGTGCTTTTACAGTCATTCACAGACATGCCGAGTTGCAAAAAGTTTGAGTCACCTGACGCACACATTCCCATTGGAGGCTGAAGGAACCAAAGCTCTCATAGTATAAACAAGTGTCCTGTCTGCAGTCTACTAAGTGCCACTTTGTTCTCATTTTTGTGCTTTCTTTTGGTGACTTTACTGTTTAAAAGTGGCCCCCAAGTGTAGTGCTGAAGTGCTGACTAGAGTTGCCGAAGTGTAAGAAGGCTGTGATGTGCCTTACAGAGAAAATATGTGTGTTAGATAAGCTTCCTTCAGGCACGAGCTGTAGTGATTTTGGCGATGAGTTAATGTTAGTGTACCAACAGTGTATATTAAATAAGTGTCTTTGAACAGAAACACACATAAAACAAGGTTATGTGTTGATTGGTTATTAAAATTGTTATGACCCAAAGTTCTCAGGAACTGAACTCTGTATTTCCACTAGGAGCAGTAGGTCAGTATTTGTTAAATTCAGTGTTTGTGGAGACTTAACATAACTGCTGAAAATAACGAGCATCAACTGTATGTTGAAAAATCAGGCTAGGCTTCCAACTGGGCATCATTTTCTCTTTTATGGATGGTGGCAAGACTTATGTGTTATAAGAAATTTTCAGTTGTGTTCTGTGAGCATAACTTCAAATAAAGATACCTGGTAATTTACAAAAACCCACTTCACCAATATTTGGAGGCTTTCTTGGGACCGAAGCAATATGGTAAGGAGGTTTTTAACGTCTTCCTGTGAGTGTGGTTGCATTCTTTTAGGCATGGCATGTGAAACAGTTGTACTACAGTTGCTTTTGGACCACCAATTTGTATGTTAAGCTCATTTTCTTTTGTGTCTGTGTTTTTGTTTTTCTTTTCAAAATCCATGTCTTCCCTTCCTGCATCCATGATCTATGTGGCTGCCTCAGTCCAGATCCACATCATTTATTGCCTGGATCCTAGACTAATTTCCAAATGCGTTTACCTACAGCCCAGTCTCCAATGCAGCTACTTTCTGCTATAGTAAATCTGATCCTCCTCTACCTCCTCTGTGTGAAATCTCTCAGTGGCTCCCAATTACCTTGGGATAAGGCTCAAGATTCTCTGAGATTTGACCTCTGACTTCCTTGCCACTGTGCTTAAAGGTCCCTGATCATGTGATACTCTCCCACCTCTGTGCCTTTGCGTGATCTGTCCCTCTACTTCCCTTTCTTCTTCATCTACCAGGAAGTCGCCTCTGGGTCTAAGATGCTGAAAAGTACTTCTTGTATTGGGATTGTAGAATTAAAAGAAAATTTCCCCCCTCTGTTAGAGCCTTGATGGAAAGGAATGTTCAGCTTGGTGTCACCCTTCCTTTTATAGGAGTATCTGGCCATGAGGTCTCTCATAGTATTGAATAAATGAGAATTTAGGAGTGAGTCTGATCTGATTAGTATCATAATAGACTAGTTTTGTATCAACAGCCCTGATCTGAACCAGTTCTCATGTCACTAATATTCAAGGAAACCCAGTGTAGAATAAATACACCATGAGCATTCAATCCTGGAAAATACAAAAAAAAAAAAAAAGAAAAAGAAATGGGGGTGAAGAGATTAGCTATGAAGCACAATTAAAACAGTAGCAACTTGTTTTATACGGTCAGTTGTTTTAAAACATCTGATGCTTAGTGTAGCATTTGTTCAAGGAGTAAAGAACATAGAGTAAATTAATGCAACAGAGCATTGATACTCTAGATTTTAATTCCTTCTTTCCCTGATTCACACAATGAGTAACATACAGCAGTCAAAATGAATGAACTACTGCAATATAGAACACTGTGGATGAATCTTATAAATATAATAAATGAAAGTAAGTCCCTGAAGATTACATGATAGAAATATATCAACGTTCAACATGAGATTGCAGATAGTGGTTACCTTGCGGGGAGGGAGACGTGGGGAGGGGGCAGTGATGGCCACGTAGAAAGATATGTTATTGTCCATGTTCTAGTTTCTGTGTTAAGTAGTGGGTTTGTGTGTGCGTGTGTGTGTGCGTGCACACACGTGCATGTTAATATAATAAATACAAATAAACAAGAAGGCCATGATGAGTGGTCAGGAACCGAGGATTTTGATTAATGACTTATCCAATTCTCTTTACCTGAGCTCTACGCTGAAAAAAAATCCCTGTTTGGGGGCTTCCCTGGTGGCGCAGTGGTTGGGAGTCCGCCTGCCGATGCAGGGGACACGGGTTCGTGCCCCAGTCTGGGAAGATCCCACATGCCGCAGAGCGGCTGGGCCCGTGAGCCATGGCCGCTGAGCCTGCGCGTCCAGAGCCTGTGCTCCACAACCGGAGAGGCCACAACGGTGAGAGGCCCACGTACCGCAAAAATAAATAAATAAATAAAAATGAAAATCCCTGTTTGGAAATGTTAGGGGAGCCTCCACTTTTTTGCCCTCTCTTGAAGGTGAATCAAGCACATATCTAAGAATCTTAAGTATTCCATATGGGGAAGAAGGTGAATAAAATGACCAAATATAAAGTGGAATATTAATGGTGAATTCAAAGACAATAAGCATTATGAAAATGAGTAAGTAATGGGAACAAGGCACAAATAGCCTGTCTCATTTGAGTCAATCAAGTACTGGAGATGTGGAGATGAATTGCAATCAGCTTTAATGGTGTCCCTCATTTGGTGGTGCTCGTTATTAGCTTGTCCTACATTTTCTTGGAAGCAGGAAGCAAGCAAAGGGCACTATTTAAAGAAAAGCAACTGCGTGAGGCTTGTAAGAAAAACATGCATCATATCTCTTCCACGTTGCATACCACAGAAAAAGAGCTTTGTCTTCCAATTTTCTGAGAAATGTCCTTCATTTGAAAATGATTTGGTTTTACATTTCTGCCACCAGCACTCGCTCTCATGCTCCATTTCTCATCAATCCTACATTCCCATTTCTGCTAGAATCCTTGAAATCTCTTTCTAGTAGCAGTTGGTGCAAGACAATGTGCATTTATTTCGGTGGCAGCCTTCTCTAGTTTTCATGCCAGAATGTCTGCCTTCACAACGAGCTCGTTTTAAGGCACTTTAGATTTCAGCTGATTCCCAGTATCAGATGTGAACAGGCAAATTTCTCTCTGAATTCTCTCTCTCTTTAGGCAAGAGCTTTCATTACCCTCTTGGCAGGGTCCAGAGAGAGGAACTGAGCGTTGCTTGGATTCCAAAATCATTTAAAAAACTGTATCGTGAGTGCCTTCCTGTCTCCTTGGTGACATGTGACCATTTTCCTCCTGGAAGAGCTATTCCATGTATTTTTAGTAACAGCAGGAGAGGATAGATATTTGGGTGAGCTGTGTACCCAGCTGGGAAGCCTAAGCGGACAAAGGGTCTTAAGTTTCCCTTGATCTTGTTTTTCTCCCCAACCCCCTACCTTCTCTTTTTGTAAAGCACAGAAATGGAAGGCGCACTTGTGAAAAGCACCTCACTTAAGGCTTACTGGCTGCCCTTTTCTTCTTTGGCCCTTTGTTCTGTTTCTTCCCTCTTGTAAGGGAAGCTCTTAAGGTCTGCCAGCTGTTTGTCACTTCCAGAGATATTATGCTCTTTCTGTCATGTCTGTCCAGCCCGGCTAAGAGTGGAATCTTACTTTTTGCCGACCTATAAATAGGAAGCTTAAGAAAGTATAATTTAGCGATGTTTTTGTGTTTTCCAAGCCTCATTTCTCTTGTCTGTGCAGCCAGCAAGTGTCATAGATTTATTGCCTGATTGAATTTGGCTAATTTCTAACTAAAAGGGATGTTCTTTTTTTCTAATTAGCAGGAAAGCTGCTGTGTTCTTTCTAATAACAGTAGGCATTATCTCCATATTCTCTCCCATCCTCCAGGAGGCCAGCCCAAGCTTTTTCATATCTTAGCCGTAGAGTTCCCAGCAATAACGCACCTGCACTCTTCACACCTCGATCTACATAACGTTTGCCAGAGTCGCACTAACCACAGCAGATCACATCGCCAAGCCCAGAGGCATCGTGGGAGGAGGGGACCCTACACAAGGGAGGTGTGACTTGTTGGGGGTATGAATGTAATCGTCTCCCACAGTAGAGTTTTGGGGTTTTTTGTTTGTTTGTTTTTTGCGGTACATGGGCTTCTCACTGTTGTGGCCTCTCCCGTTGTGGAGCACAGGCTCCGGACGCGCAGGCTCAGCGGCCATGGCTCACGGGCCCAGCCGCTCCGCGGCATGTGGGATCTTCACAGACCAGGGCATGAACCCCCGTGCCCTGCATCGGCAGGCGGACTCTCAACCACTGCGCCACCAGGGAAGCCCCACAGTAGAGTTTTGAAAGTATTTTGAGCCGAATGCTTTCAGTGAAATGAAAGCAGATCTTCTGGTTGCTGGGATGAAGGATGAGAGCTGAGGAGAGAGGAAAACCAAGTTTCTTGAGTGGTTGGTGTGATGAACATGCTTTCTGAATGAGAAATGATAGGAGGGTCTGGCAAAGGGATTTATATGAAAAGTAGCTGAAATATAAAACCTAATCACTTTTGCTTATTCTTGAGAAATAAGGCACCAAAAGCAATGAATAAATGTAAAGACTAGTAGACTGTCTACATAAAAATGAAGAACTCTTATATGGCAAACGCTGTGAATAAATAAGGAAAATACAGCTGGGAAAATTATAGGCAGTAGGCAAAGGGGTAATATTCCTAAAAATGAGCAAAAAGACAAATCTGTCCATAGAAAAATCAGCAAAAGTCATGAAGAGGATGTTTACAAAAGAATAAATATAAATATACATATGGCTGGCAATAAACGTTTACGAAAACATTCGTGTTAACCAGTAATCAAAGAAAGGCAAACAAATACAAGGTTCTGACAAACAAATATCGATTCCTGATATATTTTCATAGCACTTATATAAAGGAGGGGTAAGGGAATAGAGAGGTAGGTGGGGGAGTGGCAATTTGGGGAAGGCCTCTCTGAGGTGGTCCCATTGGAGCCGAGGACTGAATGAAGTGAGGGCCCAGGCCATGTGTTCTAGAAGCATTTCAGGCTGAGGTAAGAGCATGGTAAGGTCCTGAGTTGAGACCAAGCAATGGCAAAGCCGGCTGCACTACTTGAGCTGGGGAGTAGTATAGAATACAATGATATATGTATCTAATGATGCAATCAGACACAGTGTGATAAGTAAAAAAGCAGGTTGTCACAGAATGGGAGAAATTTTTGCAGATCATATATCTGAAAAGGGACTTGTATCAAGTATATATGAATAACTCTTAACAAGTTAATAACAAAAAAGGCAAATAATACAATTTAAAAATGGGCAGGGCTCCAAAGCAGATATCCAAAAGGCCAATAAGTACTTGAAAAGGGCTTGAGATCACTAATCATTAGGAAAATGCAAATCAAAATTACACTAAGATACCACTTCACACCCACTAGAATGTCTATAATAAAAGACCAGAAATACGAAGTGTTAGCAAGTATGTGGAAAAATTGGAACCCTCATACATTGCTGGTGGGAATGTAAATGGTGCAGTCGCTTTGGAAAACAGTCTGGCAGTTCCTTAAACACTAAACATAGAGTTACCGTGTGATCAGGCAATTCCAGTCATATACATATACCCAGGAGAAAGGAAAACGTACTTCCACACAAAAACTTGTACACAGGAGTTCATAGCAGCATTATTCATAATAGCCAAATAGTAGAAACAACCTAAATGTCCATCAACTGATGAACGGATAAATAAAATATTACACACACACACGCGGGAATATTATTTGGCAGTTAAAAGGAATCCAGTACCGATTCAAGCTACAACATGGACAAACCTTGAAAACATTATGCTAAGTGAAAAAAAAGCCAGTCATCAAAGACCATGCATTGTATTATTCTAGAAAATGTTCAGAATAGGCAAATCTATAAAGACAGAAAGTAGATTCGTATTTGCTTAGAGTTGAGGGGGAACTTGGGGACTTGGGAGCAACAGCTAAGGGGTATGGGGGTTTGATAATATTACTTAAAAATATCAGTATCTTATTATGTGTTTAAACTTTTGAAAAAGGAAATATAGGAATGTTTTAGAAAAATCAGTAACAAATGGAGAATGTAATTACAAAGAAGCAGCACCTAGCCCAACTGAGGAGGAGAAGGGATAGCAGGAAAACGGGCAAGATAAAGCATCATTTGACTTTGCTCTTGGTACCTACAAGAGCCAGAGCTACAACCTTCTTCAAGGTATTAATTCAAAGTTTTCAAGTGTAGTAGCTGATGTGTTAAAGTGAGGTCTTTGGGCCCTGGGATTCTGAATCAGGAGGTCATAATCTTGGCAGTCTGCAACCTGGAAGTGATGAATGCAACAAAAGATATCTGCTCCCAACCTTTGTGCCACACCAGAAGCTACTGCTGTGACTCCACACTCAGGGGAGCCACTGTCACTAGGGAAGCTCCCTTTGTGAAGATGCACCTAAATTGGAGCTTGACACTTTTTTTTTTTTTTTTTTTTGCTTTGTGGAAGCATTTTTAAATGATTTTTTATAGTATCTGTTTTATTGTAAATCTATTGCACTTAGACATCTAAGACCATTTATAACATTGTTTGTATGAGGACATGTGTCCAGGTTTCAGATGGCTTAGAAATGATCTTTTGGGAACCCAGCTTTTTTCGTGAGATAGAACCGCCTACCGTTCAGAACTCCTCTCTGAGTCTTGGTGTGGATACAGAGTAGGACAGCCTGAGAAAATAAGATAAGGAGCTGCAGTTCTTCTCATAGATTTATGCATAGTCCAATTCCTATTCTACTGTTTGCTGCTCCGATGTTCTGGGAGCTAATGTAGAAGTCGGCTCTCTAGCTTGTTAAATGTGATTTGCATGCAGTCAACATCCCCAAACTCCTGTGTATGATGAATTTCATTAATGCAGTGATGTATAAAAAGGGCTTGAATTAAATGCTTCTTCATGCTCCAGAGACTGCATTGGGCTGCTCTGTCTTGGTTGCTGCAGTTTCTCCAAGTATAGTGATGGAAAAAGGAAAAGATCACTAGGAGTGAAAGATAATCCAGAGACCTGTGGGTACAATATTTGTAGATCTTGAAACAGGAGAATAATGTAGCTTTATTTGGATGTCTCACTTAGAACAGCTGCCTTTCCCCCTCTAGTTTTGCGAAAAGAAACAATTATACCCTCGCTGTGCTTCAGTTTCTTACTCTGTAATAATAGTTTTCCCCTAGGTTAGCCTTAAGCACATGGAGAGCTTGTAAGCGTGCAGATACCCGGACTCCCACCCCAAAGCTTCTGGTTCAGACAGAAGGTCCATAGTGGGGCCCAAGAATTTGTACCCAAGCAATGCTGCTGAGCTATCACACTTTCAGTAACATTTACCTGTAAAACTGAGAAGGCCACATTCAACTCTACAATTCTGTAAGTTCATGTTCCGACACATGAGGCATGAACACTGATCATTGAACTGCTCAACAATCTTTAGGGTTCGCTTGCTGACCCTGCAGAAACCAAACCATGACCATGCTTAGTGTCTACAGACAGACTGGTTTCCGGTCTAATTTTAGCCTTGAGAGAAAAAGAGAAAGAGGAGAAGGAAAATCTGACTTGGAATTAAGATTACCATGTGAGTCTTGAATGGCTTCAAAGCTCTATCTTTTTGCTTCCCAGGCATCCCCAAATTCTGGCATTACCTGAATCTTCCCTGACTTAGCCTCCTGGTCCCTGGTGAGGAAGGATCCCAGCCTGTAGGAAAATATGGGAGAATTGGAGAAATAAAGCAAAGGGGAAGAAGATGAAGAGGGCAGAGAGTTGTAAGAAATAAGTCAAAGTCGGGGGGGACAAATTGGGAGATTGGGACTGACATATACACACTACTATGTATATAAAATAGATAACTAATAAGAACCTACTGTATAGCACAGGGAACTCTACTCGATACTCTGTAATGGCCTATATGGGAAAAGAATCTAAAAAAGAGTGGATACGTGTATATGTGTAACTGAATTACTTTGCTGTACACCTGAAACTAACATAACACTGTAAATCAACTAGACTCCAATAAAAATGAAAAAAAAGAAATATGTCAAAGTAAGTTGAGGACACGAAGCTTTTAGTTCCTTTAAACATGTTTCTTTTTTTTACATCTTTATTGGAGTATAATTGCTTTACAATGGTGTGTTAGTTTCTGCTTTATAACAAAGTGAATCAGTTATACATATACATATGTTCCCATATCTCTTCCCTCTTGCATCTCCCTCCCTCCCACCCTCCCTATCCCCCCCAGGAGAGTTCTTGAGATGCCATTTAAAGAGAACAAAGCGAGGGTAACTGAATTGTTAGCATTTATCACAGTTAGGGTCTTGAGAACCTAACATTCCAGAAAAACTTGACTGCTGAGCCACCCCAACAGCAGAATCCAGTGTGAGGGCCCAGGCCATGTGTTCTAGAAGCATTTGAGGCTGAGGTAAGAGCATGGTAAGGTCCTGAGTTGAGACCAAGCAGTGGGAAAGCCAGCTGCACTACTTGAGCTGGGGAGTAGTAGAGAATACAATGATATATGTATCTAATGATGCAATCAGACACAGTGTGATAAGTAAAAAAGCAGGTTGTCATAGCCCACAGAATGGGAGAAATTTTTGCAGATCATATATCTGAAAAGGGACTTGTTTCAAGTATATAATGTTAGAAGGTAGTATTTGGTTTGAAATGTTCAGTCCAGCTGCCTTTCTTTTCTGGCCATTTCATAGTGGATAAGAGCCATGTGATATTTTCCTTTCCTAGGTATTTTTCCTCAGGCTTGTCATATAGAGATCTTGTGAGATGGGGAAAAAGTTAAAAAGTGGTCTGCTCTTTTCGCTATTATATGTATTTTATTTAATATGTCTTTATTACATTTTATTTTTATTTTTTCATAATCTATTCATTTATTTAATTGTAAAGCCATACATAATGAAATAATTAGAAATTACTCCCCCAAAGAAAAATTCCCACATTCCCATTAATCAGAGGTAACTTCCTTCAACATTTTGGTGTGCAGCCTTTCATACTGTTTTTTTTTTGAACTTGCAGAGAATTTCTTTTTTTTTTTAATTTTACTGAAGTATAGTTGATTTACAATGTTGTATTAATTTCTGCTGTACAGCAAGGGGACTCAGTTGTTATACATATATATATTCTTTTTCATATTCTTTTCTATTATGGTTTATCCCAGGATATTGAATATAGTTCCCTGTGCTGTACAGTAGGACCTTGTTGTTTATCCATCCTGTATATGCTAGTTTGCATCTGCTAACCCCAAACTCCCAATTCTTCCCTCCCCACCCACCTTACCCCTTGACAACCACAAGTCTGTTCTCTATGTGTGTGAGTCTGTTTCATAGGTAAGTTCATTTCTGTCATATTTTAGATTCCACATGTAAGTGATGTCATATGGTATTTGTCTTTCTCTTTCTGACTTACTTCGCTTAGTATGATAATCTCTAGGTACATCCATGTTTTTTTCCTATGATTTATTTATTTTCTACAAAAATGGAGTCCTGCTACTCAAATAATTTAACCACCTCCTTTTGCTAACTTTATTGCAGATATTTTTCCCTTTAGCTCAATACATTTCTGTGCCCCAAGACTCCATTGTATGAGTAAACCATTCTGTAGATAACCAGTGCTCTATGATACTTTTGCATACTTTTTTGCTATTGAGCAATGTGATAACCTTCCTTGCAAGTGCATTTTTACATGTGTGTCCACTTAATTCCCAAGGATAAATCCTTAGAAGCTGAATCCTGGGTCAGAGGATATACAGTCTGTCAATGCTTTTGATTCCCAGTGCCAAATTGCCCTGTAGAAATGTTGGCCCTCTTTACACACATTCTCAGCAGTGTCTGGTTAATAATCTGCATGTTTCAAAATGAGTTTTTATTATTTTTAAGAAGCTACTTCATGGCATTAGAGAATTTAAGTATTGGTTCTTGAATGAAAGCATTAGCGAATGTGTTTGAAGTGTTGCTGGTAAATATTATTTGGAGCTTTCTCTTCACACAACCTTTCTGCAGCATTTTTGCACTGCCTTGATGAACCAGTTTTATTATTAGTGGAAGATAGTGGGCGAGACTCAAATGTTTACCATCGGGCTTCCTCTGTATTTAGGAGCTGCATGTATGAAAATATCTTTCCTCAAATACTATTTCGTATTTATTTGTGTAGTTGAGAAGCTCGTGCAGCCCAGTATCTGTTCACACATACATTTCAAGATTGTATTCAGTCTTGATCTCCTGTTTTAAATATCTTTTAGAAGTAATGGATTTCTGTGCATGGTGCTTGGCATACAGCTTTTAAAAAAATTAAAGTTAGCGGAATTCAGGGACCTCTGTTTCCTACAACAGTGCAGAGGACCCTTTGAAAAAATACTCTGTTACCGTCCAAGTGAGGCAGGGACGTATTCCTTTTGAAAAGAAAAACTTGGAATTCTAAAGCCGTTCTTGCCAATTCCTGCAAATACAGTGCTCAGATTTCACACCAGTTTATTAACGAAGACATGGATGTCTGAGGTGATGAAGAGAAGGGTGGACACGGCAAGAAAGAATGTTGCCATGTTATGTTAAAGTTCCCTCTCGGACCTCAAAAATGCCCCTTTTGCCAGAGCTGCATAAAGTTCCTTTATAAAAAAGTAAGAGGTGCAGAAAACTTGAGGAATTTTTGTCCCCTAAATGTGCAATTGGCATCCCGAGGAAAGTTTTATCTGATTCCAAATTATTTCAGTTAACAGACAGTTTCTTTTTTAGTGTCTCTTGGGGCCTTTTTTTTTCTTTTGAATTTTAAAATTTTATTTTATTTATTTTTTTATACAGCAGGTTCTTATTAGTTATCCATTTTATACACATTAGTGTATATATGTCAATCCCAATCTCCCAATTCATCACACCACCACCCCTACCCCGCCACTTTCCCCCCTTGGTGTCCATACGTTTGTTCTCTACATCTGTGTCTCTGTTTCTGTCCTGCAAACCGGTTCATCTGTACCATTTTTCTAGGTTCCACATATGTGCATTAATATACGATATTTGTTTTTCTCTTTCTGACTTCCTTCACTCTCTTGGGGCCTTGACAGAAACTGGCTGGATGTTTTATTTAACCAACATTTCTAAGGCATGTTCTGTGTCATAACTAGCATTGTAAGCATTCTGTAAACATCAACTAATTTAATACCCACCATCATGTGAGGCCTGGGTACTAATATCAGCTCATTTCACAAATGAGGAAACTGAGGCACAGGGCAGTTATATAAATTGCCCAAGAACACTCAGCCAGTAAGTGACACAACCAGTAGTCAAACCCAGGTAGCCTGGCGCCTGGTCCCTTAACTGTGCTGCCTGGCAGGTAAAAGCGTCCACACTTTGTTACAGCAGTGATGGGTTTTTGGAAATGTTAGCTTCTATTTTTGACAGGAAGAAATTGGTCACCATTATATTCTCTAACAGACCCGTAGGTCTCACCCTTGACTGCACATTACAATCACCTGTGGAGCTTTTCAAACTCAAGGAGCCCAGGCCACACCCCTGACCCAGTAGATCAGTGGGACCCAGGCCCAGTAGTTTTAAAGCTCCAGGTGATTCCAATATGCAGCCAAGGTTGGGAAGCTGGGTCTAGGAGAAGATACATTACTGATGGCCATGACTTTATCTGAAACAGCTGATGAAAAGGAGCACTGCGGCCATATCTCGATTCACTCTGGAGGTGAGCTTATTCACAAAGGAGCAATCTTGTTTCAAGCGGAGGCAGTTTGAGCCTGGGAAAGGATGATTCCTTCTGAAGATTCTGGTTCTGACAATCTTTGAGACAAGTCGGAGGTGTGAATCCATTTGTGGTCGTGTAATTTAGCCAGCTGTTTCACTTTATTACCTGGGCGAGTGGAATCGATGCCCTTACTTGAATCAGAGCCCGGGTGGTTTTGATCTTCTCCATCTGTACCTCCAGGTGAATCTCACAAGAAGGAACAAAATCAGTGGCAGTCGGGAAGGAAGGCCATGTCTCAGACAGATGGCTGAACAGCGAGAGGCTTGGGCTGCGGGCTCTTTTGTCCTCTGTGAAAGCTGGAATACTCTGTTTCTTTCTTTGACTGGACAGAGAAAGGAAGGTGAGAATTTGGAGAGAGTTTTTCTGTTGGAGTAGCATTGTGAAATTGAATAGCCAAATGCCTTTCTAGAATAATGACTTCTAGTCATGGCGGGGTGAGCAGGGCATCTGTAGCATTTAAGGAAATCTACCAAACCTGGGTCAGTAGTTAATGGTAACCCTCCCTGCCGTTTCATCTGAATCATGCTGGGAAAGTGAACCTGTTGGTGGGGGCATTTATTTTGGAATTGGCAGCCTGTTCAAACAAGACTGAAACATGTCGGGGAAACGGGGAGCACAGTCGCTTCTGTTAGACACTTGAGTTTGTCTCAGAAGCCCGTCGGGCGCGCGGGGATCCCACTGGTAGAGGAGCACTAGGGCATTTCTCATTATGGCTGTACATGAAAGCTAATTACAGAGGGTCCTGTTTCTGTTTGTTCCTGTTGTCAGAGTGTCTTCTAGAATTGCATTTCTGTGACTGCTGTCTCGGGGCACATGAAAGGGATGGTGATGACTGGAATAGACTCTGTCTACCACTGTTTAGGGGGACAGCAGAGACAAATGGTACAGATTCAGTGGGATTTGTAATATAATCTGTGACCCAAATCATTTTTTAAATGGCAAGATGTATGCTAAATACAGAAGAAGGTTTAGTAGCTGGAATAGAGTACAGAGAATAATAACCGCCCACATGCCCAGCCCCCAGTTTAAGAAATGGGACAGGGCTTCCCTGGTGGCACAGTGGTTGAGAGTCCGCCTGCCGATGCAGGGGACACGGGTTCGTGCCCCGGTCCGGGAAGATCCCACATGCCGCGGAGCGGCTGGGCCCGTGATCCATGGCCGCTGAGCCTTCGCGTCCGGAGCCTGTGCTCCGCAGCGGGAGAGGCCACAACAGTGACAGACCCGAGTACCGCAAAAAAAAAAAAAAAAAAAAGGGACAATAGCAGCTCCGTAGAGACCTCTCCCCTCCGCCCTCCCCCAGCTGCCTGGTACTCCTTCCCTCTAGAGATAACCACCGCCCTGCCTTGTGTTGCTCGTTTTCCTACTCTTTGTTTGGTTTTGAAAACCAAGCAGCAAGCACAAAGCGGGCTGACGGCAGCCCTGCTCTGCCGCCTACATCAGCAGAGGACTCATTTCACTCCCCGGCAGCATTCTGCTTTGACCTATTCCTGCGCACTGGGGACAGGCCCCAGTGATCTAAAATGCAGAGGTGCCTGTGCCCCCCCCCCCGCAACTTTCCTGCTGGGCACCTAGTACGTGGCTGTACACCACAGCACCGTCAGAGGTCCTGAGGGGGAGGACCCCCATTTCTCCTTGGATTCACTCATGGCCTTGCCCATCAACTTCCCCAGAAAAACTTCATGGAACCTAAAGCCAGACTTCTGGAGACGTGGCTCAACTTACCTTCCCTTGGGACCTTCATTGACTAGAAGTGCTGTCTCCCTTTCGTTACACAGCTAGGTTTGTGCTTGCTACTTGGTTTTCAAAACCAAACAATACAGTGTATAGGGACCCATACATACATGAGGATACTAAAAAGTAGGAAAACAAGCAACACAAGGCAGGGTGGTGGTTATCTCTAGAGGGAAGGAGTATCAGGCAGCTGGGGGAGAGTGGAGGCGAGAGGTCTCTACAGGGCCGTCAGCCTGTGGTCGGGAAAAGCAACACAGGAAGGATCTGGGCCCTGCTGACCCGGTCACTCTGTCCTCAGGTTTAATGGCTGCAAGTGTCTAGTGATGACAGCCCTCAGTGTGCCCCTCTCCGGAGTCACCTTGCTCCCGTCTGGACTGGTTGCCCTCTTTCGGTGCCCAGCTGTCATCCTGGGCTCATCCTTCACTCTCATCCTGGGTTCCCTTGACCTCTCCTGGGTTAGAGTTGCTTTTCCTTCCCTCTTGTCTTCCTCTTATTTTGGTGATACACATCCTCCAGTGACTTTGTGAGGAAAGGTACGTGGGAAGTAAATTTTTTGGAAGCCTGGCTTGCCTAAAAATGTCTGTTCTACCATCACACTTGATTGGCAGTTTGGGGATAGCATTCCAAGTTAGAAATCCAAGTTCTGAAGGGAAATTAACACATCGTTCCTTTGTCTTCTTTTTCTACTGTTGCTGTTACGAAGTGGGAAGCCATTCTGATTCCTGATAGGCTACTCGTGACCTGATTTTTTTTCCTCTGGAAGCTTATAATGTCCTTTTGTCCCCAAGGATCTGAAATGTCACACTAATGGGCCAAGGCATGGGTTTCTTTTCATCCACTGTGCTAGATGGTCTGTGACATACTATGGGCCATTTCATTCTGACACCTCAATTCCTTCAGTTTTGGAAAATTTTCTTGAATTTTTTTTTTAATTGAAGTATAGTTGATTTACAATGCTGTGTTGAATATTCTTTTTGTTCTCCATTTTTCTCTTCTCATCCTGCAGGTAGCATCCAGGAGCTGGACTCTCTGTAGCTATTATTTGATTTTTCATTTTCTCCTATTTTCAATTTTTTTGTATTCAAATTTTTGGAAGATATCATCTAACACTTCTATTTTTAAATTTCTCATAATATTTTTAAATTCTGAGAAGGTTTTGACTTCTTAATTATCTGCGTTTTGTTGTTTATCATCTTTTTATTTCATGGATACACGATCTTATCTCTACAAGGATATCATTGATATACATTTGCTGATGTTTGCTGCAAGCTCAGTAGTCTCTGTTCCCTTCAGCTTGCTCTCTTCTGTTTGCTTGTTTTGATCTCTGTCATCTTTGTAGGGGCTTTTCACAGGTGTCTGGTAATCCTTGGTTGCTTGGGACTAGAAAGCTGTTGTGGAGTTCTGATCAGGTGGGTGGACCTTGTCAAATTTGTTTCCCCATAGGGTGATCCAGGCGTAATTGATGGAAAAGCCCAATGTTGGTATCTTTAGGTCTTTCCCTTTGGGTTGTTACATAGATGTCCTAGAGAAGCCTTCCAGTCCCCCACTGGGAGGGGTCGATCTGGAGTTCAGCCTGGCAGCTCCTGGGGGAAGAGGCCTGGGGTGGGGGCTGTTTCTGTATTCAGGGTTCAGTGTGCCATCTGTCTGGTCACTTAACGCCCCTGTTTTCACCAGAGTACCCATGGCCCAGTGATGCCTCCCTGGCCAGATGCCCTGTATTTTATCCTCTTCAGGAAATAAACATCTCTGGATGTTTGCCTGGGTGGAGAAGGGGCAGTCACTCAGTGGAATGGAAGAAGCTAGAAATAACAGCTTCTAAAACAGCTTTTTTTCCAGCCTTTTGCACTTTTGCTATCCTCTGTATCCCCAGTTTCAAAGGAGCCTGGCGCCCATTTTCAGCTTTTCTCCCTGATGGCTTGAGATCATTTTCTCCCTTCGCCTCCTGAATTGGTTACCCCTCATCTCTGCTTTTCAGATTCCAAAACTTTGTTGCTGTTTACCCCTCTTTTCTCCTAGGCTTGTATTTTAAAAAACCAGTTCCTTTATGTGGTCTTAATGGAGTTACAAGAGAGTGAAATTAGATGCGTGTGTTTACCAACTTAACCTGGAGGCTGGAACTTCTTGTCTTTTTTTTACGTCATTGGCTCTAGTACACATCTTACTATTTGAGGCCAAACGCCAAGTCCATTAACAAGGTTTCTGACCATTCATCCAACACCTTTGTGCCAGGTGCTGTCCAGCCCTTGGCATGTGTAGACATGCAAGTAGGAATGGATGTCATCCTTAGTTTACAAAAGACAAAATTGATACTCAGCTTCAGCCGTGCACCCAAGATCGCTGCTAAAAAGTGGCAGTGTTGGGATCTGAATCCAGTCCAAGATCTGCGTTTTGAAACCCTGTGAAAGTTTTTAACAAGCCCAGTGCTTTCCTTATCCCAGGAGCTGATTTGAACGGATGCCTGTGAATTCTATGAGGATCTCTGAGTTAATTGGACTTTGAAGGAGCAAAAGATTCTGACATGTATGGGGTTGAGGAAGCTTGCCTGGGCTTTTGAAAAGTGAATGGGGTACCCACAAAGCGTGAGAAGCACCTGCCTCCCACAGCTGCAGCGCCCCGCGCCTCCCGGCTAGCTTGGTGTGTGACTGAAGGTCATTCGTCGGCACTGTTGTGCCGTCTGTCTGTAGAACAAAGCACGCATGGTTTTCTGGCCCACCCAGTAGAATGTGTGTCCTACTGGTGAGACTGTGCTGTGATGAAGGGCTTATTTGCTGTCTGGCCACAAGGCTGGGTAACTCATTGCCCATTCACTGTCCTGAGCACCAGCATCTCATTTCCCTATTGACAGTTTTGCTTCTGCTCTGCAACAGTTTGAAGGCATTGATTTGCAAAAGAAATGCAGCCAGAAATGGGAGCTTTAGAGTCTTTACAGATTTAATTATTTATTATGGTTTTTTGCAAACCTTTTTGCAACCAAAATTTTCAGACCAAATTATGTGTCCCCAAAAAGTGTACTTCAGAGCTAAAATGTTGCCTTAGCTTTAAGGAGAGACTGGATAGGTTTGAATATTAGAGTATTAGAAATATGGGTAAACACCGAGACCTTTTTTTCCAAATGGTGAGAATGTTATCGTTCTCATAACATGTTTCAGCTTCCGTGAGCTTTCTAAACATGGCTGCTTGCTTGTTAAGAATAAGATTCTGTTTGTATTCTTTCCCATAACTATAGCTAGTCCTTTGCCTAGAAGTATGTAATATAAAACACTTAAAATAGTTGGAAATAGGTTTTCGAAAAAATACAAAGCACTATTAACCTGCCTCTGCCTATGAACCCTTGAAATTAGCCAGGGTTCCATTTGAATACAGCGTTTCAAGCCAAATTATTTTTAGTCTCTGTGGAGAGAACCCTTTTCATTTAAAGGGATTAAAAGAGTGCTGGACCAATTTCAGCTGCTTTACAATGCACATTTGGGGCCTTTTTATGTTCCCGCAAGTTCTAAAGAAAAGAACATTTAGGGCACTCTGTAAACTGCTTCACAGTATTGGCTTTCAAATTTAAGTAGATCTTTACCTAGGAGAGAAATGATAGATAACATAGGCCTTGAGTATTTTCTTTGGGAGTAATAAAGTGTTTTACCTTTATATTTTAATTTATTTTTTAACATTTTTCATCATGAGGATAGCATCTCCTCTGTTCTTATTACCCAAAGGAAAATATCTAGGTGTCTCATATCAGAAAAATCTGCTATACCAAAGCCAAATTTTGAATCAGAAGAAAAATTTAGAAGACCTTGTCAACACAGACCTGCAATCCTGAGGTCACTGTCCCTTTAGACCTTGCATGAGGGGACTTATACTGGAAAAAGCCTGCACTTCGGAATTGGATGTAGGTTTCAGTTCTGCCCACACCTTGCATTCTGGGAAATGTCATCTGACCTCTCTGGGCTTGTTTCTGCAGCAGTAAAGTACTTCGCAACTTGCATGGTTATTGTACGGTTTAGAGAGAATTCACGTGGGGGGTCCACTTATAGCAGCTGGTGTGTAATTGGGGGCTCTAATTATAACAGCACTAATTGACAGCGTTTACTGCCTATTAGCCTCTGTTCTAAGGGTTTTATGTGTAACTCACTGAAGCCTCATGAGACCCTTTTACGGTAGGTACTATATTAATATCCCCGTTTTACAGATGAGAAAACTAAGGCACAGAGAGTTTAGTGTGCTCTGGGTTATACAGCTAGTAAGTGGTAGAGCCAGACTTTAAACCCAGTCAGTCTGACTCCAGAGATTTCATCTTAACCCCTATATGTCTTAACTGCTCCACAGTAGTGGCTGATGATGCTGTGTTGGGTTGTGGTCATCTGTAGGGCAGAGTTCCTGCTTTTCGCCTGCATGGCACATAGTGCATGCTGTTCCCAGTAGTAGGTACTCCATAAGTGCTTGCTGAATGAGTATGTGAAGGAATTTCCATGACTTACCGAGATGGGAAGTTCTTGTGGAGGCCCACTCTTCCTCCACAAAATGTGTTTTTCTTCAGAGCCCCCCTAACTCAATTTCCCTGAGCCCCTATGCACCTCCTTTCACCTTAGAGCACTGGTGCCAGACCCTGCGTCAGTATTTCTACTGAGCTTTCTGTAGCATGGCTGATCCCCGTAGCTGACCTGGCTCTAATTGCATCAAAGGGACTCTGAAAGATTCGCTTGGTAAATCCGATCTTTGAAAGCTATTCCCCTAGAGCGGGAGTTGGCACAGCATTTCTATAAAGGGCCAGACAGTAAAGATTTTAGACTTTGCAGACGATAGGGTCTCTGTCACAACTTCCCTATTGTAGCTTGAAAGCAGCCATAGACAATAAATAGATGGATGGGTGCGGCTGTGTTCCAAGAAGACTTTATTTACAGAAAGACGCTGGCTGGCCACGTTTGGCGGGAGAGCTGTCTTTTGTCAACCCTGCCACACAGCGCTGCTTTTCCCACTTTGCAGTGCTGAAGAATCACCTAGGGCATACCTTCTTACATAGAGATGCCTGGGTGCTACCCCTGTTAAAGGCTAATGTTCAGAAAAAGTAAAATTATTTCTTTCACGCAGATATAAAAATGAGCACGGGTTAACGATTCTATTTTACTCGGATTAGGGAACCTAGCAGATGCTATAAGCAGTTCAAAGGGCAAAAGTCAAAAAGCATACATTTATATTGAGTGAATGGGGTTGAATTGCATATGGCGGCACAACTAATTTTTTGCCTGCAGAGGGGGAGGGAAGTCAATCAAAACTGGACAATGACCATTGTCATGTCTACCAGTCACCTATCATTTAAAGAGTTGCAGAAGAGCTCAAGGGCAGTGAAAGCTTGGAACCTGATGACCTGGAGGGATGTGCCATATGTAGACAGTGCAGAGCTTTCCTTTGAAACACGTATCTCATACACCCCCGAGGGACTGGTCCTGTAGGTCCGATGTTACGCTCAGAAATCTGCATTTGGAACAGATCTCCAAAGCTTTGGTCCAGCGGGAAGGCTTCATACCACACTTTGAGGGATATCATATGAAGGTTAATTATTTGCCTGCCCTTATTTTTCCTCCTTTCTGCTCCGCGCTCCTCTCCCCTGATTTAGGGAAATCAACCCCATCTTGTGAGGTTCACCCGTACGTTTGACCAGACAGGTCACACATAGTTTCTTTGTTGTCGGGTGCAGTGGGGACAGGGGAAGTTTGGATATTGGGCAACACTCGTCCTCATCTTCTCTCTTTACTATTTGTTTGCTCATGTCAGGGAGAAGGACCAAAAGGATGGAGGGGAGACTTAACCCGAATTAATGATAAAAATAGTTTAGAGGAACTAAGGAAAGGATGCTTGCAACAGAGGATGCGTGAACCTTGAAAGCTCTTGGTGCAGTTGTAGGAAGGTGGAGGGAGACTGGGAGAATTAGGCCAGTGCTGGGAGGGGCTGTAGGGTGGGCACAGACCGGGAAAGCAGGAAGCATGAATTTTAAACAATCAGGAGTACAAAGACTTCAATAAACACAATAGGGAACTCAGAACTCATTAAGTTGGCAATCCATTATACATTTACCTTCCTGCACGTCTTTAACCGCCAGCCCGTGTCCTGGTCCATCAGATGCTCTTCCTCTTTGGACAGAACAGCAAACCTGTCTTGTGCGTTTCCAGAGGATGGGGAAGTTCAGAAAAACCCCAGACTGTCAGCAAGCTGACTTCCTTTTTGCTAAGTTTTCTCTCTGTCTGAAAAAGCAAAGGGATGGATGGGTGGGTGTCCTTGACACAGAGTATCTGGAAATTATCTTCAAGTCAGGGTGGCTGAGATGGAATTTCCCTCTGATTTGCTTTCCAGTGGGAGCAGTCCTTTGTATCTGAGACTGAGGGTGGGAGAGTGAAGAGAGTTCATTCTTCCATAAGGCTTTCATCCAAATAGTTCCAGCTTCTCAGACTGGACCCCTACTCGCAGAGCTACCTTGAAAATGGTACCATTTCATGCTAGCGGGAGAGCCTTCATGTGAATTCCCTAGCTCAGTGAGTTCAGCAGTTAAAGGGCAGACATGTTTCCATCACCTAATTCTCTGAAAGATGCTATGCAGGGGCTTTCAGGGAAAATGGATGCAGGGACACCAGGGGAAACAAGGGAAAATGGCTGTGTGGAAATGGGAGTGGGTGGTGGTAAGTGGGAGGTATGCCTGATGGCAGAGACTGTGGACAAGGAATTGGTGATACTGAAAGCCGGATGGCTTTGCTTCCTGGCATTGAAATGTTGGCTTTGCGCACCTTGTGCTCCTTGGACACCTGCATCTTACTAAGGATTCCATCCTCATCTTATCTTTTCCTTGAGAGTATATCTCAGAACCTGCCTGTTTTGCTGGCGATGTCAAGTTACCACTCATTCTGAAGTCTTAGGCAGAAATGCTAGTGTCAAGAGCCTAAGTGATGAGAATGCCCCGGCAGTAGGCACTGCTGCCCCTGGGCTATCCCAGGTCTCCTGCTCGAGCAGGAGGCAGAGGTGGCAGCAGCCACGGCAGCTGTTTGGGCCCCACTTTCACTAGAAATGTAGCACCGGTGCCTGCCCTGCTGGGATCGGGGATGCCCACGTGTGCACCTCAGGCTGCTGCCCAGCCCCTGCTGTGTCCACTCTGCTCAGAGTATTTGGTGCCTCCTGAAAGAACCCAGCAAGTGTGCTGTTCTCTTTTTGCAGGAGGTATTCTTCCTGTACTCACCTTGTTTATACTCCAGAGGGCACCTGGGTTGGAGAAGGTGATCAGTGTTAATCAGCTAAGTAAGGCATGCCCTCAGCCTTGAGTCCCTCTCGGGAAGCTACCCAAAAGGTCTTTGGGTTGTTTCTGAAATGATCCTTTGCTGCTTAATTTTAGAGTTAACCACAAAAGCCTTGAGGGAGCTGATAGCTGTGTGAAAGGCAGGAGCCTGTTTCCAGACGGGACAGGTTGTCCTTTGAGACTCATAACCCTTAGTTCCTAGTTTGGACTGGAAATCCGAGCAGCTCTGTGACTTCTGCCATGTTGACATTATCTGTTTTGTATTCATGGATTGCCAGCTCAGCATACTGAGACTCAACTACAAAGTGTATACAGTTGAAGAATGGAGTTTTAGGACTGTTTGGGGTTCTCCTGCATTATATACGTCATCTTTTTATTGCAGGGTTGTAGATATCAATAGATACAGAGGCTTAAAAAAACCTACAGTGGGAGATGTAGCGAAAAAGAAAAATAACTAGAGCAGTGAGCCACCCAAACCCAAAATGAAGCTAGTCAGATTTTCCTAATTTAAAGATAGTATATCTTCCCGTCCTTTTCTCTAAGACAGTGGTATCTTCTGTGTGAGGGAAATGAGTGGGATGTATTTATTGTTATGCAGACCCATTTGGAGGTTTCTGGGGGACGTGGTAAGGGTAGGCGAACTTGTCTGCCTGCGTGCAAGGCAGTTTTAGGACAGAAATGATGAGACGTGGAGGAGAAGCAGGTAGGGGAGCCGTGAGAGGGGCTCTTGTGTTCTTCCGCAAGAACACAATTCTGACATTCTCCTTGCCTTTCAGTTGCAGCTGTAACCCATCAGTGATGACAGGCCACCCGGAAAATCCCCTTCCTGGGTTTCAGTACCCTGACTACCACCAAGTAAAGAATTCCCCTTCTTATGGAAGCAGATGGGAGGGCAGACCTAACTCCTGTCTCTTGTTGTCAAGCAAGGCCCTGCCTTGGTCTTTGCCTCCTTTCCTGGGTGGCAGGCCCTGAATCTGCCACACAGGAGAACACTTGGCATTTGAAAGCCCCTCTCTTAGAGTCCTTGGTTTGGAGATCGCTTGCCTTTTCTGTTTGCGATCGACGGCCAGATTTTTAAAAATTCTGTGTCCCAGTTGAAGCAAGGACATTGTCACCATGGACCTACAGTGTCTGTCTAGAGAAAAGTTATGAAAGCAGTCAGAAGCCTCCCTGCCCAGCTCTGGCAGCGGCCTGGCCTGTGGGGACTTGGCTGTGAGGTGCAGACAGTTCCTCTTGCTGTTCGCCATCAACCTTCCAGGGGACAACCCCAGCTCGGAAATCCACAATCTCTCAGGGCAGTGAAGAGACCTACCATCAGGCAGAGCAGTGGACCGAGGGCAGGTGTGGGCTGAGTATGTCTCGGCATGCCATTTGGTAAGGAATAAAGAGTGTGGGAAAACTTGTGACTGGCCTCTGCCCCTTGGTGTCCTGAAATCGCTAACTCATGGAGGGGGACAAGACCTAGGTTTTTATTGCTCTATTCCTGACATTTAGCAGGATGCCTGGCACCCAGAAGCCCAGTCGATGTGTACTTAGAGCCTGCCGTTAGGAGGGATGCTTTCCCTTCTGGATAGATTGGGACAGCTTATTGGATCCAGGAGGCATGATATGGACAGCTAAGGGTGTTGGACTCTGTGGCAGTTAAGTACCAAAAAGTTACTGTCTATATTCCAAGAAACAGACAGGCCTGATGTGAGAAGGGTTAAGATAGGACTGGATAGCAAGGATAGCGTCGGTTGAGAAAGACATTTAGACATTTTAATTTACCCTTAGAACAGACTACTTTGCTGGTTTTAAAGCAAGATCAGCCCATCATATAGAATTTTATTTTTTTATTTTCAAGACAATAATTTTTTTAACCTTCATTTCTGTCATTAGTAGTCTTTTTAACTTTTAGGAAATAATCCTAGTAAACCACACCAGAGCCTCTGAATAAGATATCGTCTGCCATTGTAGCTATAGGAGAGGAGTTGGTAGAACCTAGCTTTTCACGGTGTTTTTTTGAATGACATATCTTAAGTGAACAACACAACAAAACCCCAGCCAGCCGAAGGACAAAGGGTAAAGTAATAAGGTCTAAACTATAAGGAGAAGAGTGGGAGGTCAGAGGAATTTTCATCAAGATATTTTATACAGTCCCCTGAACACACACCTGGTGGCTGGCTCCAGGAAAGGGAACTGGGAGGTTAGGATTTCTGGGTGGAAGGCAGATTCTCTTCACCATCCAATTCCTTTGTGTCTTTTAAATTTTGTATTACATTCATTTATGGTCTTTCAGAAATTAATTAGTTAAAAACGAAACCACAGCTTCCTGATGGGACAGAGAGAATAATTGCTTTGTCACTCATCTCTCAGGCACGTAGCATCCAAACTCTGATGGTGATTGTTTTGACCCATCCTGCTTGGTTTTGCTGATGTAATTACTTTTCCAACTAGGCTTATTTCACACACAAATGCGGATGCACGATTTTAATGCAGGGTATGCTGTATAGATAAGTAACTTCTGCATTTACAATCAACCACTTGGCTCTTTATAGCCAATAGTCCATAAACATCTCATTTTTATAAAGCCAAAAAGAACCGATTTAATGTAGTACTCTGCTTCTGGATCCCTGAAGCAAGTCCAAAAATTTTCAGGCTGCCAGGCCTTGGCCATACCACAGTATATTGATTATCGGTCTTGAAATTAGTTCTTTAAAGGAATTTGAAATTTTTCATGCTTAGTTCTAGGATCTAAGCTCTCTTTGATTTGCCTGGGATTGAAAGACTCCAAGTAGCTGAATTTCCTTGGCACTAAATAAAAAGCTATAACTTCGGTTAAGACTCTGACTGGTACGTGATATCTTGCATTAGATCAGGATTAAGTTCTACTTGGAAATACAGAGGAATTGATTAATCATGTTGGCAATTCACCTTCAGTAGACTGTAATGGAAGACGGTGGTGAGGCAAAGAAAAATATGCCTATTTCTTACGCCTGTGTTTAATTTTGGTTTCAATAAGTCATTTAGTTCAAACTTGATTCTTTTCATTCTTTCCTTTGTGATGAGCATGTGATAGCATGATCCACAAAGCAGTATGCAGATGTTAGTTGTGCACTTATATCTCTGTGTTTGGGAGAGCCTAGCCAACTGAGGATTAGAAGAAGCTGGTTTTTTTCCTCATTTACATAACAAGCAATATTGTGTCAGAGACAGAATCAAAGATCTGAGGTCAGAAGAGCCAGATTCTCATGTAGCTTTTCTACAACCTTAGATGGCTGGCTTTGAACAAGTCTCAATTGAGCTGAAATGTGTTTGTTTTTTTAAATTTCGATCTGCACATTTGGGGACAACCCCTCCTCATGGCACAGGGAGGTTGTAGAGTTCTATGGAGAGCCCGTGTGAGGCAATCCTTTTGTAAACACTAAAGTGTGATCGTGGTCAGTTTTGTTTTGTTTTGTTTTTTTTACAACTTTATTGGAGTATAATTGCTTCACAATGGTGTGTTAGTTTCTGCTGTATAACAAAGTGAATCAGTTATACATATACATCTCTTCCCATATCCCTTCCCTCTTGCGTCTCCCTCACTCCCACCCTCCCTAACCCACCCCTCCAGTTGGTCACAAAGCACCGAGCTGATCTCCCTGTGCTATGCGGCTGCTTCACACTATCTATCTACCTTACGTTTGGTAGTGTATATATGTTCATGCCTCTCTCTCGCTTTGTCACAGCTTACCCTTCCCCCTCCCCATATCCTCAAGTCCATTCTCGAGTAGGTCTGTGTCTTTATTCCTGTTTTACCCCTAGGTTGTTCATGACATTTTTTTTTCTTAAATTCCATATATATGTGTTAGCATACGGTATTTGTCTTTCTCCTTCTGACTTGCTTCACTCTGTATGACAGACTCTAGGTCCATCCACCTCATTACAAATAGCTCAATTTGGTTTCTCTTTATGGCTGAGTAATATTCCATTGTATATATGTGCCACATCTTCTTTATCCATTCAACGGAGGATGGACCCTTAGTTTGTTTCCATCTCCGGGCTATGGTAAATAGAGATGCAATGAACATTTTGGTACGTGACTCTTTTTCAGTTATGGTTTTCTCAGGGTATATGCCCTGTAGTTGGATTGCTGGGTCATATGGTAGTTCTATTTGTAGTTTTTTAAGGAACCTCCATACTGTTCTCCATAGTGGCTGTACCAATTCACATGCCCACCAGCAGTGCAAGAGTGTTCCCTTTTCTCCACACCCTCTCCAGCATTTATTGTTTCTAGATGTTTTGATGATGGCCATTCTGACCGGTGTGAGATGATATCTCATTGTAGTTTGGATTTGCATTTCTCTAATGATTAATGATGTTGAGCGTTCTTTCATGTGTTTGTTGGCAGTCTGTATATCTTCTTTGGAGAAATGTCTATTTAGGTCTTCTGCCCATTTTTGGATTGGGTTGTTCGTCTTTTTTGGCTATTGAGCTGCATGAGCTGCTTATAAATTTTGGAGATTAATCCTTTGTCAGTTGCTTCATTTGTAAATATTCTCTCCCAGTTTGTGTTGTCTTTTGGTCTTGTTTATGGTTTCCTTTGCTGTGCAAAAGCTTTGAAGTTTCATTAGGTCCCATTTGTTTATTTTTGTTTTTATTTCCATTTCTCTAGGAGGTGGGTCAAAAAGGATCTTGCTGTGATTTATGTCATAGAGTTTTCCTCTAAGAGTTTTCCTCTAAGAGTTTGATAGTTTCTGGCCTTAGATTTAGGTCTTTAATCCATTTGGAGCTTATTTTTGTGTATGGTGTTAGGGAGTGATCGAATCTCGTACTTTTACATGTTCCTGTCCAGTTTTCCCAGCACCACTTATTGATAAGGTGACCATATGTGCGTGGGTTTATCTCTGGGCTTTCTATCCTGTTCCATTGATCTATCTTTCTGTTTTTGTGCCAGTACCATACTGTCTTGATGACTGTAGCTTTGTAGTATAGTCTAAGTCAGGGAGCCTGATTCCTCCAGCTGCGTTTTTCGTTCTCAAGATTGCTTTGGCTATTTGGGGTCTTTTGTGTTTCCATACAAATTGTGAAATTTTTTGTTCTAGTTCTGTGAAAAATGCCAGTGGTAGTTTGATAGGGATTGCATTGAATCTGTAGATTGCTTTGGGTAGTAGAGTCATTTTCACAATGTTGATTCTTCCAATCCAAGAACATGGTATATCTCTCCATCTATTTGTATCATCTTTAATTTCTTTCTTCAGGATCTTATAATTTTCTGCATACAGGTCTTTTGTCTCCTTAGGTAGGTTTATTCCTAGATATTTTATTCTTTTTGTTGCAGTGGTAAATGGGAGTGTTTTCTTGATTTCACTTTCAGATTTTTCATCATTAGTGTGCAGGAATGCCAGAGATTTCTGTGCATTAATTTTGTATCCTGCTACTTTACCAAATTCATTGATTAGCTCTACTAGTTTTCTGGTAGCATCCTTAGGATTCTCTATGTATAGTATCATGTCATCTGCAAACAGTGACAGCTTTACTTCTTCTTTTCTGATTTGGATTCCTTTTATTTCTTTTTCTTCTCTGATTGCTGCGGCTAAAACTTCCAAAGCTATGTTGAACAAGAGTGGTGAGAGTGGGCAACCTTGTTTTGTTCCTGATCTTAGTGGAAATGGTTTCAGTTTTTCACCATTGAGGACAACGTTGGCTGTGGGTTTGTCATATATGGCCTTTATTATGTTGAGGAAAGTTCCCCCTATGCCTACTTTCTGCAGGGTTTTTATCATAAATGGGTGTTGAATTTTGTCAAAAGCTTTCTCTGCATCTATTGAGATGATCATATGGTTTTTCTCCTTCAGTTTGTTAATATGATGTATCATGTTGATTGATTTGCCTATATTGAAGAATCCTTGCATTCCTGGAATAAACCCCACTTGATCATGGTGTATGAGCCTTTTAATGTGCCGTTGGATTCTGTTTGCTAGTATTTTGTTGAGGATTTTTGCATCTATGTTCATCAGTGATAGTTGCCTGTAGTTTTCTTTCTTTCTGACATCCTTGTCTGGTTTTGGTATCAGGGTGCTGGTGGCCTCGTACAATGAGTTTGGGAGTGTTTCTCCCTCTGCTATATTTTGGAAGAGTTTGAGAAAGATAGGTGTTAGCTCTTCTGTAAATGTTTGATAGAATTCGCCTGTGAAGCCCTCTGGTCCTGGGCTTTTGTTTGTTGGAAGATTTTTAATCACAGTTTCAACTTCAGTGCTTGTTATTGGTCTATTCATATTTTCTATTTCTTCCTGGTTCAGTCTTGGCAGGTTGTGCATTTCTAAGAATTTGTCCATTTCTTCCAGGTTGTCCATTTTATTGGCATAGAGTTGCTTGTAGTAATCTCTCATGATCTTTTGTATTTCTGCAGTGTCAGTTGTTACTTCTCCTGTTTCATTTCTAATTCTATTGATTTGAGTCTTCTCCCTTTTTTTCTTGATGTGTCTGGCTAATGGTTTACCAATTTTGTTTATCTTCTCAAAGAACCAGCTTTTAGTTTTATTGATCTTTGCTATCATTTCCTTCATTTCTTTCTCATTTATTTCTCATCTGATTTTTATGATTTCTTTCCCTCTGCTAACTTTGGGGTTTTTTTTTGTTCTTCTTTCTCTAATTGCTTTAGGTGCAAGGTCAGGTTGTTTACCCAAGATGTTTCCTGTTTCTTAAGGTGGGATTGTATTGCTATAAACTTCCCTCTTAGAACTGCTTTTGCTGCATCCATAGGTTTTGGGTCGTTGTGTCTCCATTGTCATTTGTTTCTAGGTATTTTTTGATTTCCTCTTTGATTTCTTCAGTGATCACTTCATTATTAAGTAGTGTATTGTTTAGCCTCCATGTGTTTGTATTTTTTACAGCTCTTTTCCTGTAATTGATATTTAGTCTCATAGTGTTGTGGTCGGAAAAGATACTTGATACAATTTCAATTTTCTTATATTTGCCAAGGCTTGATTTGTGTCCCAAGATATGATCTATCCTGGAGAATGTTCCATAAGCACTTGAGAAAAATGTGTATTCTGTTGTTTTTGGATGGAATGTCCTATAAATATCAATTAAGTCCATCTTGTTTAATGTATCACTTAAAGCTTGTGTTTCCTTATTTATTTTCATTTTGGATGATCTGTACATTGGTGAAAGTGGGGTGTTAAACTCCCCTACTATGAATGTGTTACTGTCGATTTCCCCTTTTATGGCTGTTAGTATTTGCCTTATGTATTGAGGTGCTCCTATGTTGGGTGCATAAATATTTACAATTGTTATATCTTCTTCTTGGATCGATCCCTTGATCATTATGTAATGTCCTTCTTTGTCTCTTCTACTAGTCTTTATTTTAAAGTCTATTTTGTCTGATATGAGAATTGCTACTCCAGCTTTCTTTTGATTTCCATTTGCATGGAATATCTTTTTCCATCCCCTCACTTTCAGTCTGTATGTGTCTCTAGGTCTGAAGTGGGTCTCTTGTAGACAGCATATATATGGGTCTTGTTTTTGTATCCATCCAGCCAGTCTGTGTCTTTTGGTGGGAGCATTTAATCCATTTACATTTAAGGTAATTATCAATATGTATGTTCCTATTCCCATTTTCTTAATTGTTTTTGGTTCGTTATTGTATGTCTTTTCCTTCTGTTGTGTTTCTTGCCTTGAGAAGTTCCTTTAGCATTTGTTGTAAAGCTGGTTTGGTGGTGCTGAACTCTCTCAGCTTTTGCTTGTCTGTAAACGTTTTAATTTCTCCATCAAATCTGGATGAGATGCTTGCTGGGTAGAGTAATCTTGGTTGTAGGTTTTTCTCCTTCATCACCTTAAATATGTCCTGCCAGTCCCTCTTGGGTTGCAGAGTTTCTGCTGAAAGATCAGCTGTTAACCTTATGGGGATTCCCTTGTGTGTTATTTGTTGTTTTTCCCTTGCTGCTTTTAATATGATTTCTTTGTATTTAATTTTTGAGAGTTTGATTAATATGTGTCTTGGCATATTTCTCCTTGGATTTATTCTGTATGGGACTCTCTGTGCCTCCTGGACTTGATTAACTATTTCCTTTCCCATATTAGGGAAGTTTTCAACTATAATCTCTTCAAATATATTCTCAGTCCCTTTCTTTTTCTCTTCTTCTTCTGGAGCCCCTATACTTCGAATGTTGGTGCGTTTAATGTTGTCCCAGAGGTGTCTGAGACTGTCCTCAGTTCTTTTCATTCTTTTTCCTTTATTCTGCTCTGCAGCAGTTATTTCCACTATTTTATCTTCCAGGTCACTTATCCGTTCTTCTGCCTCAGTTATTCTGCTATTGATCCCATCTAGAGTATTTTTAATTTCATTTATTGTGTTGCTCATCGTTGCTTGTTTCATCTTTAGTTCTTCTAGGTGCTTGTTAAATGTTTCTTGCATTTTGTCTCTTCTGTTTCCAAGATTTTGGATCAGCTTTACTATCATTATTCTGAATTCTTTTTCAGGTAGACTGTGTATTTCCTCTTCATTTGTAAGGTCTGGTGGCTTTTGATCTTGCTCCTTCACCTGCTGTGTATTTTTCTGTCTTCTCATTTTGCTTATCTTACTGTGTTTGGGGTCTCCTTTTTGCAGGCTGCAGGTTCGTAGTTCCCGTTCTTTTTGGTGTCTGTCCCCAGTGGCTAAGGTTGGTTCAGTGGGTTGTGTAGGCTTCCTGGTGGAGGGGACTGGTGCCTGTGTTCTGGTGGATGAGGCTGTATCTTGTCTTTCAGGTGGGCAGGTCCACGTCTGGTGGTGTGTTTTGGGGTGTTTGTGGACTTATTATGATTTTAGGCAGTCTCTCTGCTAATGGGTGGGGTTGTGTTTCTGTCTTGCTAGTTGTTTGGCATAGGGTGTTCAGCACTGTAGCTTGCTGGTTGTTGAGTGAAGCTGGGTGCTGGTGTTGAGATGGAGATTTCTGGGAGATTTTCACCATTTGATATTATGTGGAGCTGGGAGGTCTCTTGTGGACCCATGTCCTGAAGTTGGGTTTCCCACCTCAGAGGCACAGCACTGACTTCTGGCTGCAGCACCAAGAGCCTTTCATTCACACGGCATCACTGTGAAACAGTTGCGACTTGCTGAGGACGCAGAGATCACACTCCTTCATTACAAATGTTGTCCCAGAGGCCATAAAGCTCACATCAATGGCAAGTTTCAAAAAGAACTCTAGGCCGCAGGCTGGGTTCTCCCACCACCCGTGGGAGAGCAGAGGCTGCTGCTTCCCAGAGAGAGTTTATAACTTACTTGTTTTGTTTTTTTGATTTTATTTTTTTAAATTAATTTTCAGTTGCAGTATGGTACAAGTTTCAGGTGTCCAAAACAGTGTTTCACAATTTCTAAAGGTTGTATTCCATTTATCATCATTATAAAATATTGGCTAAATTCCCTGTGTTGTACAAGATCATAGTCAGTTTTATTTATTCCCCTTCGTAAGTGTGACTGGCAGACCCTATGATTTCTGAGAAGCTTGGCTTTCTTTGGAATGACGAGATAAGCTACTGAAGCTAAGGCCATGTGGTAGGATCAGAGGGCTTCCTGGAGCTCAGCTTCCGTTCCTCCAATTAAGCAAGAAGAGGATTGAACTTGAATTGCTGAGAATTTTAAAGCTCACCATACATTCTAAGAATTTCTCTTGACTTGGCTTCCAAAGCACCCCATTCTCTTGGTTTTCCTGATAACTCACTGGTTTGCTCTGCTTCCTTTACTAGGTCTTCTCCTCAATCTCTTAATATAGACGGGCCCCAGGTCTCAGTCTGTGCCTCTTTTCTCCAAAGTAGCTCCCTTGGTGACCTCATTCCATCTCACGACTTTTTAAATACCAACTAAATCCTGAAAACTCCCAGGCTTTCTCCTGAAATCCAAACTCATATCCCGCTGCCTTCTCTACTTTGATATCTCCAACTCAATGTGTCCCCAATCTGAATTGATCCTCTCCTTTCAAAAAAAAAAAAAAAATCCCACCAAGAACCAGTTCTACCTGAAGCTGTACCCTTCCTTAAGCTCCCACTTCTTTCTCTCCCAGATTATGTTCTAGGTATTTCTCCAGGCTCTTCCCCTCCTCACCAAGTGCCCATGGTAGGGTCCCATGAAGGAGAAATAAGTATCCCAGTGTTAGAACTGAAACACGTTGTCATCCACTTATTTGAAGGCTGAGGCCCCAGGTCCGCGGCCTCCCAGCCAGGTGTCATGGATTCTTGTTTTCTTGGCAAACAGCTGTGTGAACTTTCGGGTGGTACTTTTCAGAGCCATCCCGGTGGAATCATTTATAAAGTCGGAATAGCTCAGGCTGGCTCCAGGCAAGAGGTGCAACCAAATAATATATTAGCCATACTTTTCCATTCAGCATTTCCATTTTCTACGCAGTCAGCCACAATCCTCAGCCCTCAAGAGTGCTGTTATTTAAAACTGTGAATCATAAAGCTGTATCAAGCCTACCAGCTAGAGGAAATGTTGCTGCCGGATTGTTTCTGACCACGCACATCTCTTGAGACCCTTAAAACCAGATTCATGATGAAAGGTGCTTTGGAAAGGCAAATTATTGTATTTATTTTCAGGCTATTAAATTATTTATGTATGCTAGCAGTGGAGGAACTCTCTGCTTTTCAACTAATAAATATTGACTGCTCTTCGTAGGGTCTTAATAGGGCTGAGTCAGCTCACAGGCCCTTAGAAATAGGTTTCAGTATTAATGGCCTCTAAACTAAGAAACATCACCTAGAAATATTTAGAGCCTAAAAGATTAAGGCAGGAAGAAACAAATGATCAAGGCAGAATCTGGCCTGATTATAAGTAGTATATTTAATCTTTCTGTAGCTTGCTCACTGGAATTTAAAAGCAAAGAAAAATATAATATTGAGCATCCGGTCATCGAAGGTGGTGGTTCTCAACCTTGGCTGCACACTGGCATCACCTGGGTGCCTAAGGAGCCCTGCTGCCTAGGTTCCACCCCACAGAGAGTCTAATTTACTTGGTTTTGGGTGGGGCCCAGGCGTCAGGAATTTTGAAAGCTCCCCCATGTGATTCTAATGTGCAACCAAGGGTTGAGAATTCTCATAACAGGGACTTGAAAATACTTCCCGGGCTTCTGTCCTAATTTTTTGTTTTCTGGAAGAGACCAGAACCTCCTTGGAATTTTCCATATCTTTTACTTATTTGTGGGAGATATGAAAATGAAAACCAGTTCCCCTTCGCCTTTAAACATTATACTTTTGTAGAGTCTGGAGCACTAGGCTACATGTACATAGCCAGTTCCCAAGGAATGGAGCAAATATATTTCATGCCCTGTTCAGTGTAGGAGATTCTTAATAGCATCTCCCTTAAAGTGTGTAAGCCCCGAGACCAGCTCAACATCGCGTAGCCAGTAAGTTGCAGGACTGACATTTGAACCCGGATCCCAGATCATCTTCCATTCTTTTCCCATCTGCTGGCTACAAGGGAGGACCATCTTTGGATGGCTACCTGCCAAATACCCACAGTATAATTCCACATGAATGAGAAAAATAATGTTAAAGGGAGATTTGGGGGAGTGGGTTAACTGAGCATCTAGGTCTACATGAAGATAACTGCTGTGCATGAATGACTCAGTGGAGGGTGAAAGGCTGAAGATTAAGTGGAGAGGGGGAAAGAATGGAGTAGAGATCCTGGGACGTGGGATCCAGAGCACATGTGGAAGTGTTAGTCTTGAACAGGTAGAAGGACACATCTTTGATTGGGAGGGAGGAAGGAGCAGTGTGGATATAGGTCCATTTGGAGGTCTGGCAGGAAGTTAAGGTGAGCTTTTTTCCCGATGGCTTCCATTTTCTTTGTGATGTATTAAAAAATAAGTCATCTATGGGAACTTCATGAGGCAGGGTAGGTGGTTTGAGGGGATAATGTTTGAAAAAGCCCTTGTGGAGAGTGGGAAAGAGATACCAGGGAGATAATAGCACTCAGTGTCAAGAATTCATGAAGGATGGGAATCATGTGAATTTGTCACTGCAAAGACTATGTTTCTTGTTCGTTGCCATTTTCTTTTCAGTGCTCAGCATTGTGCCTGAGACATGGCAGGTTTTGAATAAATGGTTGACTTATCGAAGAATAAATATAGTAACACTAAGGAAGTGAGCGCTGGAAAAATGGAAGGGTATGGGTACAGAGTGGGATTTTTTTTTTTTTTTTTGGCCGAGCCATGCGGCTTGCAGTATCATAGTTCCCCAACCAGGGATTGAACCGGGCCCTGGCAGGGAAGGCGCCGAGTCCTAACCACTGGACTGCCAGGGAGTTCCCCACAGAGTGGGATTTTAATTTACTATTCTGGAGGTAGAGTGTTAGGTGCTGACAAATTTGGGGTTGTGGCCCTGGGAGTAGATGGCAGCAGTGGAATGGAGGTGAAGACCATTGCCATTGGGGAATACCTCAGGACTGTGATGCTAAAGACAAGAAGTCACCATGGATGATAGAACATGGAGTAGAGAATAAAACTATCAACCACCTGTCAATCTTCGAAAACATAAATGGATTGGTACTTTGGCAGGAAGAAGTAGAGTGTGGTATATGCTATAGCCAGATGGTCTGAGCATCAGGGGAGAAGGGACAGCTGTTGAAGAGTGGAAGGACAATGACCTGGAAGTGGCATTGGGTCATAAGAAAAATTCTAGCATGCTTCGTGGCCATGAGTGTGTTGGGCATAGGAGAAAAGGCCACAGAAGACATGGTATCCTCAGAGGAGGGCTGGGTTCTGCAGAGGGCCAGGAGTTGAAAGGGACATTCCAAGGAGAGGAGTTTATTCCTCAACAAAGGAACTGAGTTTCAATGGGAAGACTTTGGGGGAAGTTTGCAGTGTGTTTCAGTTATCTCTGCCATATTAATGCTGCTTAACAATCAACCACAAAACCTCAGGGGGCATACAACAGTAAGTATTTATTGCACATGTTTCTAGACTCAGATGGGAATCACCTCGGTGGCTCTAATGATCTTGGTTGGGTTTATGTCTGGGGGTTAGCTAGCTGTCAGCTGATCTATGCTGGGGTAACTTGGCTCTGTTCCGTATATCTCTCATCTTCTTCCTGGGACCAGTAGATTAGCCTGGGCATAGCCTTATCATAGTGATAACAGTGGCTAAGAACACAAGCAAGCACAATTGCTCAGGTGCTTTCCAAGTCTCTGCTTGGGTCGTATTTGCTAACATCCTATTGGTCCAAGCAAGTCACATAGCTAAGCTCAGAATAAGTCATAAAAGTGTATGGCAAGGGGTATCGATGTAAGGAGGGATTAAAAATTGGAGCCAGTTTTGTAATCTGCCACACTTTGGGAGAATGGTTAAGGAGAGGGATTGAAGAGGCTATGACTGGAAGGGTGTACATCTAGGGGTGAGCAAGGAGGACTTGTAGGTAAAGCATGTAGGGTATATGGCTGGTAGAAGCATTAGTTCCAGCAGACCTCTGATGGATTGGGGGTGGGCAACCTGAGCCCTCTCAGGAAAAGTATGATCCACTTACCCTCTTGGCCTTAGTTTCCCCAACTGTCAATGTGAATGTTAACATTTTTCAGATTGTTAAAATCACAATGAGGTAATACAGTTGAAGACATCTTGTGAATGATGAACTTACGACGTGGGGATAGGGACATGTAGGTCAGCTGACAGCCAGCTAACCCCCTGCATGTGAGTAAACCCAGCCAAGATCATCAGAGCCATATGGAGGAATGTCAGGGCCAGATTATCATGTAAAGCCTGTACAGACGTCTCAAACCCCTACCAGTGCTTCAGTGACTCCAACTGCAGGTCTCCTGGGGGAAAAAAGTATTCTTCCTTTGTCATTAGGAGACTATCAAACTGAGTAGCTTTTGCCCCCGGTGGATGGCATGGATGACTCTCCAATATCAGATAGCACAGAGGAATACAGACCCTGAATCAGGAATAATGCATGGCTCCTCTAGAGGGCAGTGTCCTCTACCCGGGCCCTGCTAAGTCCTCTGGTGGCCGCAGTAGGACTTCCTGGCTCTTTCACAGAACCTGCTCAGAGCCCTCCGGACTGGAATCTGGGAAACAAACTTGCTTGACTCCAAGAGTGGCTTCCTCTGACCTACCCTTGGCTAAAGGTTAACTTCCCTACTGATTAGGGGAGGCTTCTCAGATGCAGGGGTCTAGACCCTGTTGCCCTCTCCTGGGCTGTGTCCAGAAAGAGGGGTCTGTTGGCATTCATCCCAAGTACTCTTCCCATGCCCTGCCTCAATGCCCACCATGGGGCAAGGAGGCCTGTATTGGTAAATGGACTCTCCAAGCCAGGTATGCAAATGACTCCTGATCACATCTATGAGGACCCATTTGTGACTCTGAGCATGGCTTCAGAGGGATCGCCCCAGACATGGCCTTTTCATCCTGGGGGCACTTGCAGTGGAAATTCTGTTTTGTTTGTTTGTTTCTAATTTGCAGTCCTCTTTTACTGAACAAGGGAACAGCCCTTATCTGTATGTGGTGTGGCCAGGTGCATAGTGCCTGTCTGTGGAGGCTTCCAGATGGATGTCACGAATCTTAAGTTGCACAGTAAAAATCTCTGCATGCAAGGTTTCATAATCGGTCTTATTCCTCTTTGCTTCATCTCAAGTCAGTATTAGAGTTGAAGGTCAAAGCTTCTTGTTTTATATTCAGCTGTCAGCTAACTGTTCTCATTGTTTTTAACACCCCTGCTCTCTTGACCATTCCTTGGTGAATTTAGAAAGCTGGGCTCTTCTAAGCACTTACATTTATCCGTTTATTGACTTGATTCTCATTTCACATGTAATGAATATTTGTTTTCTGTTTTGTTTCTGTATTTGATGGCATCATCATCAAAAGTGACTCCTTCACTAGGGTATATTTAGGTTCGTTTTCTAAAACTGACACATGGGATATGTCTAAAAACTGAGATCGGTATTGAGAAATTACTGCCCATTTATTTTAGGAATCATTGATGGAGCCTTGGATTGGCCCAGCGTTGACAACGTAGATTCCTACCATGAGGTTTTAAAATCTTGACCGGAGGCCAACTTGTTTACAAATTTACTTGAACACAGATATATTACAGAAACTTGGCACACAGTTGCAGAAGCTCAGAAATTATAACCAACTTATTCTCTGCCCACTTAAGGAAAATGCCTCTGCCGCCAAGCACTGGTGCCTGGTGCAGGATTTATCAGAATCCAGGCGAGGACTGTCATTTTAGTGCTCTGAGGGGGTTGCGAACAATGATCACAGCTCTGGTGAGACACTGAAGCCTTGTCCCTGGCTCCTCTGGTTGGAGCTTTTATAGCTCAAAATAGGGAGTCAGTCATCTTGTCTCCTGCCACCATCCTCTGCTGAGATTGATAACTCTGACCTAGCTTGACTTGGACCCAGGGTGGTTTCTTCTTCCTAAATTCTGCACCCCATTGCTTGCCCCTGCCTGCTTTTCTAGACCACCTGCCTAAGGGGCTTTCTTGGGAGTCAGGGCTTGCAGCAGGGAGAGGGGAGTTATAATAGTCATAAAGAGAGAGATCCAGAGCACCTGTTGCATGTTGCCTAATAAAAATGAGAACCTCTGGGCTTCCCTGGTGGCGCAGCGGTTGAGAGTCCGCCTGCCGATGCAGGGGGCACGGGTTCGTGCCCCGTTCTGGGAAGATCCCACATGCCGCGGAGCGGCTGGGCCCGTGAGCCATGGCCGCTGAGCCTGCGCGTCCGGAGCCTGTGCTCCGCAACGGGAGAGGCCACAACAGTGAGAGGCCCGCGTACCGCAAAAAAAAAAAAAAAAAAAGAGAACCTCTGACCTAAGGAAATTAGTGGAATGCAGGATGTTTTGCATTTTTTTTTT
Source organism: Hyperoodon ampullatus (assembly GCF_949752795.1). Lineage (NCBI taxonomy): Eukaryota > Metazoa > Chordata > Mammalia > Artiodactyla > Ziphiidae > Hyperoodon > Hyperoodon ampullatus. The sequence goes on from NC_136913.1 coordinate 35,760,366, forward strand.
TTTTTTTTTTTTTTTTTTTTTTTTTTTTTTGCGGTACGCGGGCCTCTCACTGTTGTGGCCTCTCCCGCTGCGGAGCACAAGCTCCGGACGCACAGGCTCAGCGGCCATGGCTCACGGGCCCAGCCGCTCCGCGGCATGTGGGATCCTCCCGGACCGGGGCACGAACCCATGTCCCCTGCATCGGCAGGCGGACTCCCAACCACTGCGCCACCAGGGAAGCCCTGTTTTGCATTTTTATAGCTATTTTTAATGGCCATTACGTTTTAGGAATTAGATAATCTTTGGCTTGGGCTGAGTAGCACAAATATAGACAAGAACTATCCCATGTATTTCAAATGCTTTTTCTCCTTTAATATTCTTGTCTTATTAAAGTTTACAACAGTTTTGTTCAATAGAAATATAACGTGAAAATAGATAACCAGCAAAGGCCTACTGTATAGCCCAGGGAACTATACTCAATATTTTCTAATAACCTATAAGGGAAAAGGATCTGGAAAAGATATATATATATATATGCATAGATAGATATAGATATATCTGAATCACTGTGCTGTATACATGAAACTAACACAACATTGTAAATCAACTATACTTCAATTTTAAAGAAGTAAAAAAAAAAAAAAGAAATATAACGTGAGCCTCATATGTAATTTAAATTTTTCTGGTGCCAACATTGAAAAGTAAAAAGAAAGAGGTAAAATGCATGAAATATTTTTCATTCTTATTTTGCAGGCTAAGTCTTTGAAACCCAGTGTGTAGCTTACACTTATGGCACATCTCAGTTTGCGTTAGCTACGTTTCAAGTGCCCAATGGCCACTGTGGCTGGTGGTTCCTATAATGGATAGCACAGACCTAACAGCATTAAGAGGGTGGTGTGATGTGGTGTGGAGAACTTTCCGCCACAGTTCTCACATTTCGTTGTTGTTGTTAGCTGCATCATTTTGATTAAGTTTGGGGCGATACATTTGCAGTGTCTAAATTGCATCCATAATCATCACACTGTTCACTTGATTATCCTTCAGCACCTTGTTGCTTTTTGAATAGGCTTGGGGGAGACCTTGTGCAGAACCACTGCTGTTTCTGAAAGAGCCTGGGGATTGGCAAAGCTAAGCAGAAATAATTCAGCCTGACTGTGATGCAAGACCCAGTTCATGTGGCCGCGTATACATGATTAAAGACTCAAGGCTACAGTCACTCCTCTTAGGAAACTGGATGGGAGTTGTGATACTCAGCATGAAAATATCTAAGGGCATTAGAGCTTGTTGCAGCTTAATGCCGCTCTGACCTGAGGGCCTGCAGTGCCCTGAAGCTAGCACTACATGTGCAGGTAGAACTTTCAGAAATCTGGCCCTTCTCATGGTCATTTTTTCCCCAGACTTGTTTCATCCTTTGGTCTCTGCTCAATTTAGTATTTGTTGTTCTACAATGATAGAGTGCCTTTATAGCTGGAAACCAGGCCATTCTCATCTAAATGGCATTGGCGGGGGTGGGGGGAATAAATTAGGAGTTTGGGATTAACATATGCACACTACTACATATAAAATAAACAACAGAGACCTGTTGGATAGCACAGGGAACTATAAACAAAAAATAAATGGCATGGGCTTTTTTTTTTCTTGCACAGTAAGTGGGGGCGGAGGGACTCAAGAATTGGCCTAATCATATAGTTGTGGCCAAATGAGTCTGGCTTCCAGCTTTTACAATATTGTACTGTGGTAGGTTTAGGATTCTTGTGGTGGTGCTTGAGAAGGAGAATGAGGCATTTTCAAAATTTGGAATGTTACAAAGGAGAAAAGAACAAAACATGATCATTTTAATTTCGTTATTTTATGCTTAGTTACAATCCAAAGTGTCCAAGTCAATTTAGAAAATGGTTGTCCTTCGTGTAGTTTAAGAAGCGTTGCCATGCGTTGTGACATTTATGATTTTGATTTATTGCCAAACGTGTACTTGTTTCTACGAGAAAATAGGTAACGGATATACCTCTCTGGTCTATAGCTGTCTTTATATTAATGATTTTTGAAAATCAGTAAGCCTTGGGTTTAAAGGGTGGTAAATGCACAGGCCTCCCCTAACAAATATTATAATAAATGGGTTTGGATCTTTTTATTTTTTTAGTTTATGTTTCCATTTCCCCCGGTAGGACTGGATTTGCTCCCCTTTAGACTCAAAGTTGGGCCCAATGATGAGGATTATGCCACAGTGGTATGCCCAGGTAAAGACTGTTTCTGGATATAGCAATATCCTTAATATAACATGATTTAAAATCCAAACATGTCTACAAATGATGGCCCAATATATGTAGGGCAGTTTTTGTGCATAGCTCAACTATTCTGATTTAATGATTATCTTATGTTTATCATATACCTTTAGACCATTTAGGGGGCCAGCATTTCTTCCTTTATTGATTCATTCATCCCCTTTATTTTTTCTTCTACTTTTACAGCTTTCTTTTTGGTGTTGTCTAGGATAGATTCAGATGATCTCTTTTTATTCCCGAGTCATCTGGAGAAGACCCCTACAGTACAGCACCACAGTCGTGCAGAAATGCCCCATCTGTGACAAGTGAGCACTGCTCCTGTCCACATCTGCACAGTACAAGAGTAGGAGAACCAAGAACTGGATACATCTTTAATACTAGCCTTTTAGCCTGTGCTGCTGCCCATTTACATATTTCTTCGGGGCAAAGTAAGATGGGTAGATTCCCCCTCCGCCTTTTTTTTTGCTTCTGAATTTTAAGATTTTTTTCCATTTAAATCAGACAATAAGTGATCAGTTTGCTGGAATTCTTCATTATTCATAGGTGTAAGAACTTTTTGAACATGAACTGCTTTAAGTTTTCTTATTTTTTTTAATCTACCAACCTTGAAAGTAAATATCTTCCATCTGAATCTTTAAACATTATTTATGAGTTTATTTTTTATTCTGGCCTCCTAATAGTGGTGGTCTCAGTGCATTTTATGGCAGGAAGTTTGGGGACAACTTAAAGGAGAACTGGTGAGGATCAGCAGGGATGTGTCTTTAAATTGCCTCAGTCCTTTTGGGAATTTCAGTTCCCCACCTATTTGCATAGAGACCGTTTGAATAAGCATTGTCTCACTCTTTGTATTGAAGTTTCTCCAGAATCCCAAGTTTGAAATGGAGAAATTGCTATAGTTTCAAGATATCTCCTCTATTGCTCCCCTAACTTGGGAGATGTGGATTGAAGAAAGAAGTTATTTCTTGGCTGTATGATCTACTATACCTTAGTGTAAAGTTGAATGTATTTACCTAAACTCTCAGCTTTCAATGGTGTTGTGACATTACTTCTCCAGGACAACGCTTTCAACAAGTGTTAAGCTTCCACAGGCTTATTCAGCTCTGGTAAATCTTTGCTGTACCTTAAGCAATGGTATCTGTAGGTCTTATGACTGTAGAGAAGACACATCATCTAGAGAAGATTCTCTAGTGAATTGGTTCTAAAATTACACCTGCCTTAATTGGAGTAAACTGCTTGCCTTCTAATTGTGCTAATGCCGTTAAGGTTTCAACAGTCTGGCATTGTGAAGTCACCCCAGACAATTGATCTTCATTTTGTACCTGTAGCAGTGATGATGCTAATTGGTAAAATTCCACTGCACAGAGTTGTAGGATTCCAGGTTAGTATTTCTTTGGTCGGTTTGTGTAAAACTTTCCTTTTGCACCCAGCTGCTCCCAAATCAGTGGCTATTAACCCTTTTTAGACCATTTTATTTCTGAGCAACCCTGTTATAAGATAATCTAAAGAGTAGAATCATTAAAATATTAAGTTTGAGATGGGGGCAAAGAAAATTGTGTTAACAAGCAGAGCCAAAGTTAATTTCAGCTACTAATTCTGTTGAGCTACTGTAGTTTGAAGAGTTCACTTCCATTTGCCCGCTGGCAGCCAGAAGGAAGGTTTGAAATGGTTGGCCTTCTGGCATTTAACTAATCTTGGAAAAGGTTGAAGTCTAGTTTGATTTCATGACTTAATGCCATAATATTCATTGACTGTCATTTGTCAGCATTACACTGTCAGGAAGGTATCTCTACCAAGTGTGACACGTGAATATCTACAAAATGGTTCTTATTAGAGAGGGAACACTTTAAAGACTCGAATATTGAGTGATGATTTCATTATTGTTATCACTAGTAATAAGAAAAAAATTTGCTCTACTATTCAAGAATATAAACCAGATCATTAACTGATAAAGAGGAAGAAAGATAATCTGTAGGAGGGCAAACCTTAGGGGGATATGCAGCCTCATAGGGAAAGAAGACTAGAGGTCATTGGGTCTAGATTTTCTTTTAACTGCAGAAGTCTCTTCTGCTGTTTCCTGGATCAAAGAACATCCAACCTCCAGAGATGGGGCACATACAACCCCACCCAATAGTCTAAGGCAATGTGGTATAGGTTTATGTACAAAGACATTTTCTTTTTTTAAAAAATTTTATTGAAGTATATAGTTGATTTACAGTGTTGTGTTAATTTCTGCTGTGTGGCAAAGTGATTCAGTTATACACATATATATTCTTTTTTAAATTTTTTAACTCTAAAATTAATTTTATTTATTTATTTATTTATTTATTGGGCTGCGTTGGGTTTTCGTTGTGCGCGGGCTTTCTCTAGTTGTGGCGAGCAGGGGCTACTCTTCGTTGCGGTGCGCAGGCTTCTCATTGCAGTGGCTTCTCTTGTTGCAGAGCATGGGCTCTAGGCATGCGGGCTTCCAGTAGTTATGGCACGTGGGCTCAGTAGTTGTGGCACACGGGCTCAATAGTTGTGGCTCACAGGCTCTAGAGCACAGGCTCAGTAGTTGTGGCGCACAGGCTTTGTTGCTCCACGGCATGTGGGATCTTCCCGGACCAGGGCTCAAACCCATATCCCCTGCATTGGCAGGCAGATTCTTAACCACTGTGCCACCAGGGAAGTCCTATATATTCTTTTTCATATTCTTTTCCATTATGGATTATCATAGGATATTGAATATAGTTCCCTGTGCTATACAGTAGGACCTTGTTATTTATCCATCCTATATATAATAGCTTGCATCTGCTAATCCCAAACTCTCAATCCTTCCTCCCCCATTTCCTTGGCAACCACAAGTCTGTTCTCTGTATCTGTGAGTCTGTTTCTGTTTCATAGATATGTTCATTTGTGTTGTATTTTAGATTCTACATATAAGTGATATGATATGGTGTTTGTCTTTCTCTTTCTGACTTAATATAATAATCTCTAGGTCCATCCATGTTGTTGCAAATGGCATCATTTCATTCTTTTTTATGGCTGAGTAATATTCCATTGTATATATGTACCACATCTTCTATATCCATTCCTCTGTTGATGGACATTTAGGTTGTTTCCATGTCTTGGCTATTGTAAACAGTGCTGCTATGAACATAGGGGTGCGTGTATCTTTTCGAATTAGAGTCTTGCAAAGACTTTTTAAAAAATATGCCTTCTTGAAACATTTATCCTTTTGGTCTTGGTTTTGCTTTGGGGAGCAAAGCAGAATAAGTCCACTTGTACTTGCAGGTGATAAACCTTAAATTTTAAAAATAGATCCTTCATGCTTTCCTGATGCTAAAGCCAACCCAGTTTAAACTGTTTGTCAGGGAGAAGATTTACTTTAGTTTTTCTAAGAAGCCAGTCATCCTCATTCATTCAACCATCAGATCGTTATTGAGTACATACTTTGTAGGCCTTACTACGAAGTTAGGTAATGCCTGAATTTGGCCTTAAGGGCAGTAGTGCAATAATAGAAGCTATGTATGCAAATGATAGTTACAAAGTGGACCAGCACTACTTATAGATGGTAATAAATTTAAAGTTTAAACGTACTTCTAATTATTTTCAGCAAAATAATTGTTACATCAGAAAACTTTTTTTGTTAACTGGTTAGTATAGAATTTACAGTGTTGGCTGAGGTAGAGATATAGCTACTTCTCCAGGTAAATCTAGCTGGTCAATTTCATCATGAGAAATTTCTTCAACATATGCATTCATGAAGAAAGTACTTTCTCTGACTTTTAAAAATTTTTTTCTCTTTTTATCCATTTGTTATGGAATTTGAAGTTTTGATATTTTGTTCATGTCAATGTGAACTAATTATTGGGTCATATAGCTAATTGATCATTTCTTATTTATGGGTTAGTGCCATTTGGTTTCTTAGTTTTTATTTTCCTTTTACATTTCCAGATCCTTTCTCAATTTGGATAAAGTAGACCACAGAAAGCCTAATATTTGTAATGCCTATAGATTGTATTGCTGTTTTGTTTTTAAAATGCTTATCATTTTAATGATCTTTTATACTGGGTTTTTAGATGATATCCACCACTTTGATAATTTACTTTTCTTTAAAATTTTGTTACCTAACTCCTGCCCTCAAATTTTATTTTATTTGAGATGACTTCTAGATGCCTATGTCAGAACTAGTTCATTCATATTAGGAAAAGATTGATGTCAGAGAGCACTATTATCCTAGTTCATGGTGGTTAAGACTTGAAAGTATGCAAATCAAAATGTTTAGAAGCAGTCATTCTCACTTTTAATTAAAATTGATTTGCATATTAAATATGTATGCAGATGTTCTTAATGCAAAGAAGTAACTGGCAGAAAGGTCCTTGAATTGAGTAGCTGATAGCAAAGGCTACTGGGGTATCCAAAGATTTTGGAGAGAGGAAAAGGCAAATTGGCACACACTCTTAGCACCTAAAAACTCAGCGAGACCTGTGTAAGCCTTTAGAAAATAAACATCCAGCACTCCTCTGTCATTCCACAACTCGTGTCCATATGTGAATAATTGTAGGATCTGGTAAAAGGTTTGTCCATATCATTTTAAAGATGATTTAAAACAGAACCAGTGTTTCTGGGACTTGGTGTTTGCCTTGTTCCGACGTTTGGGCTGTGACTCTCCTAGTCTGTGTTTTTACCCGGCAGGTTTCCATCCAGTGAATCTGATCTAGCCCCTGGCTCTATCCCATCTCTCTCTCTCAGGTTGGCTGTGTTATAGAAGTGGGCAGGAGAGAGTCGCCATGGTAGCAGCATTCCTGATTCCTCCGTCTACTTAGGGACTTTATTCTCAGCATCCAGACTTTTTTCCTTCTTGCCCCCTTTCCTTCATGAGAGGACTCACATGTATTGACACAGCTCTTTGCCACATCCAGAGGGTCCTCGTAAAATTTCTTTCCAGGCTCTTGGTTCCTTGTGAAATAGGCCAGGGACATGACAAAATTGAGACTCAGAGGTTTAAGAACTAGCACTTGAACCTCAGCTGCCTGTGTGCACAGGCTGATAAGAAGCCATGGTCAGGAGGGGTCTGGGAAGTTAGCCCTTCCGCCATGAACAAATGTGAGGACACTTATCTAGGACAAAGGCCACAAGAGAAGCAGGATGTGGCCCAACAGGCAGGGCTATAGCCCTGGTTCTGACTCCACCGTGAACTTCCAGGCAGTGAACCCTGCCTGGTCCTGGAACTTCGGTATCTGCTGACTAGATTCCACGCAGACTCTATTACTGCCCTCTCAGATTCTCCTTGTTTGATAGCAGCCTTCCACAGACGTCTATTTGGGGTACTTCTATGATTTACAACTTCCACCGCAAAAATAAATGACAAAATCTTTACCCTGAACTCTGAAGGTTGGAATAGAAAAGAGCTAATTAATCGAGTCAATGAAATCACTTTTAAATTAATTTTAAAGGAAACGTGCCCCAAGACCTAGTTTGAATTTTGTACTTTACCTTGGGTGGGGTTTTCTAGCAGAGGCTGAGATGCCTTTGAAGGAAGAAAACTGTTTTGGAATGTCTCTTCTGTTACATTTTGGCAAAACTTTTGGGGGCAGAGGTAATGTCATAGAAGGACCTTGCTTCTGAACTATTTCCATTTCCTGAGGAAGATGGTGTAGGTCTCTGGTTAAATCACTTATGAAATAGACACTATTTCCCATCCTTTGTTGATGAGGATTAATGATATTTCACTTTTAGAAATGTCCTTGCCAGAAAGAGAAGAAAAATAAAGCAAGCTTTGGAAAAATCGAAAAAAGTGATGCTGATACTTAATGTTTGTTGAACACTTACTCTATGCTCCACACTGTGTTACCTCATTCAGTCCTTAGTAAAACCTTGCGTTGTATTGCCTTTTTGGGTAGTAATATTGTCTTCATTTAACAGATAAGGAAACTGAGGGAGAGAGTAAGTAACTTGCCCAAAGTCCCACAGCAGTAAATTGCAGAGTGAGACTCTAACCTATCTTCCAAAACACTGTTAACACTACCTGTGTGATCCCTTCCAGGTGAGTGGGGCTGTGGGTCTGTGTGGCTACCCCACTGCAAACTCCAGACGGGGGCCATGCAGGCCTTAGATGGTGACTAGTACCCCACAAAGTTCACTGCAAGCTTCCTATTTCTGGCAAAGGATTCAATTACTCATTTCCAGACAAAATTTTTAAAATTCCTTACTTGTAGCCCCACTAATTTATATCTACTTGCTAATTAGGGAGATTCTTTTGCAAAACTTACATGGGTTGTACTCCAGCCTCAGACCACATTTGAGCCAAATAGTGCAAAAACCCCTCTTGCTGTTGATGATTAGAATAGCTAAGAATATCTGCCCTCTCCACTCTTGAATAAGTGAAACTACTTAGCCGTAAGACAGAAGCTCTTTTCTTTTATTATTTTCTTTTCCCCTTGCTCAAATCGTTTCATAACCATTACTGTGACTTTGAGTGAATAACTGTTATTCACCCTTTCCTCGTAGAGAGATGTTTAAAATTGCAGATTACACTCTGTTCCAAAGAGTTGTCGCTGTTCACAATCAAATGTCTTAACCCTCAGGATCAGTGGGGCCACCAAGCAAACCTCCAAGGTAATTCTTGGATGAGAATTAACACAAAGAGTAGAACATCATGGAAAAGTTGGAACTCTAGCCCCAAGGCCATTGTGTCGAGCAGAAGTGAAAGATGACACCAACAGTAAATACAGTGCCGAGGCACCTGCTGGGATGGGCCAGGCTGGGGAACCGTAGGCCTGTGCTCCTTGTGACTAACAGGATGAGGGCCAGGCAGGGGTTTTTTCCCCGTGCCTTCTCTCCTAAGACTACTGTCTTATTGAAGAAACATCACAGGGCAAATTGCCAAGCTGTCACAAAGCATGTGGCTGTAAGAAATTACCCCTTTATAATTCAGGTTCATTGTTGCATCCTGACTTTCCGAGAGGTTTTTCCTTAGCTGGCCACACTGGAAGTTCCTGTGTCCTGGTTAGGATCTCAGCTTACTGCTGCTTTTGGTATCTGGCAAATTGGCCTTTGGGTATTCTAACGGGCAGAATTCCTTCCTGTCAAATTCCAAAAGTGCTTATAAGTCTATTATACTTCAACTAAAAAAAAAATCCAAAAGTGCAGTTTTTAATTCCTATGACCCATGAGTTCCCATGAAAACTGTTCTGATGTTGCTTTAACCTTGTACACTATGGCACATATTTGCTTCCTCTAAGACTTCCCCAGTTGGCTTCCGTTTCACATGCTCAAGGCCATGTCTGTGTCTAAGAGATATGTAACCTTGCGTCTTTGGTCCTAGACTTAGAAATGTCATGGCAGATAAAAAGAAACGAAACTGAGCTATTTGTAATGAGGTGGATAGACCTAGAGTCTGTCATACAGAGTGAAGTAAGAAAGAGAAAGACAAATACTGTATGCTAACACATATATATGGAATTTAAGAAAAAAAAATGTCATGAAGAACCTAGGGGTAAAACAGGAATAAAGACACAGACCTACTTAAGAATGGACTTGAGGATATGGGGAGGGGGAAGGGCAAGCTGTGACAAAGTGAGAGAGTGGCATGGACATATATACACTACCAAACGTAAAATAGATAGCTAGTGGGAAGCAGCCGCATAGCACAGGGAGATCAGCTCGGTGCTTTGTGACCACCTAGAGGGGTGGGATAGGGAGGGTGGGAGTGAGGGAGACGCAAGAGGGAAGGGATGTGGGAACAGATGTATATGTATGACTGATTCACTTTGTTATAAAGCAGAAACTAAAAAAAAAAAAAAAAAAAAAGAAATGTCATGGCAGTCATTGCTTTGGTTCCCTACCGGGTCCCTAGGGTGGCCCAGTTCAGTAGAGCTTGTTTTCCTTCCCGCACTGCTTAGTTATGGTTGGGGAGGCTGAACTCAGTTTTTCCTTCCCGGTTGACTCTTGAAACACAGCCATCTTTCCCCGCAGGAGAGCAAGCCCCTGCTGATAGGAAATCTCTCCGTGTGCACACGGCAGTTTGCCAGCATGGATGGCTGCCAATGGTTTGCTCTAGTTGCAAGGAGTTGATTTTCCATGGACGGCGGTGCTGGGCTGCACAGGTGGCCCGTGGCACAGTAGGCTCTTCATTGATAGAAGCTTCTTTGTGGAGAAGTGCCTCTGGTGTGCTTGGGGTTCCCACAGACGTTTGTGACAGTTGAGTGATGAAAAAAAAAAGTTTTCACGTTGCTGTGATTTGGGGCTTATTGAGAGGCAGAAGACGTGTCAAGATTAGGGTATGCTGCAGGCCCCTAAAGAGGTAATGGGTTGCCCCAGCCCCAGGTGGGCCAGCTGGCTGTTACATCAGACCTGGAGCCCCTCAGGAAACCCCCTCACTCTCTATTGGCCTGTTGAAGGAAAGTATTAAGGATTTCCCACTATGTGACCTGACTTGGTAGGACATGGCATGGGGCCCTGGCTAATAACTCTGTGAGCGTGAAGAAAGGCCAGCTCCTTGGAACTGCACCTTCGGGAGATGGACCTCCCTCCCCCCTAACTCCCCAATTCTGGCAAAGTGCTGCAGCCTCTGATCTTCTGTTTTTTTTCATTGAAATCGTATTGACTTACCGCCTTAACTCTATGTGGCACTTTCTCCAAAAACACAGGGCAGGAGGCCCTCTAGGGTACAATCTGAGTGCTACCTATAAAAAGGTCTTTCATTAGGGTAGAAAACACTAGAATGCATGCTCGGAGTGAGGGTAAGTATTGCTTCAAGAAACCCTCATTTAAATTGTGTATACGAGGCTTCAGTATAAATCTTATTTCTTACGTAGATTGGTGGTGGTCAAGTCTGAAACCCTTGACTTTGAGGCTAGTCTCAAATTGTGTTCCACTCCCATCAACATGCTTTTCCAATTGGCCCAGCTTCTGCCTGTAAAGCCTCCGTTGTGCGGAACCATCCTTAAGTATATGGACCTGGGGCACTGCTAGGTCTTAAATCATCAAAGACAGATTAAATTATGGCCACACTGCACTCTCTGAGGCAAAGGATATACTCATGGACTTAAGATTTTTTTTTATGAGTTAAAACAAATCGCTTTTCTATTAATTCTCAGTTAATAAGAAAACTCACTGAGCCCCAGCACGACACTGTAAGCACTTTGGTTAATTGGTGCTTCTCCCTTGAATCCAGGAGGAGGGTAAAGTGGACAGCAGGCAGGGGGGACCTTTTCTGGGGAAAGAGCAGGCTTTGGTGCCTTTGTTTTTCATGCTATAATAGGTGGGCCTGACTAGTGGGTGTGGAGAATGCATTTAGCTATCTGTACAATACACTTGGCCTCTGACCCACAGCATGGTAAGGAATTGTTCTAGCAAGCTCCTCCTAGCCACACCTGGAAAGTATCCTCTAAGATGTATTTATTTAGTCTTTAGAAGGAGAATGAAATGAGAACAGTGGCAGCCGCAGTTGATTGGGCATTGATTGTTAGGCATGGGTCTAAGTGATTTAGTTTACATCATCTTTTTTTTGGGGGGGGGTTTATTAGTTTCTGCTTTATAACAAAGTGAATCAGTCATACATATACATCTGTTCCCACATCCCTTCCCTTATGCATCTCCCTCCCTCCCACCCTCCCCATCCCACCCCTCCAGGCGGTCACAAAGCACCCAGCTGATCTCCCTGTGCTATGCGGCTGCTTCCCACTATCTATCTACCTTACGTTTGGTAGTGTATATATGTCCATGCCTCTCTTTCGCTTTGTCACAGCTTACCCTTCCCCCTCCCCATATCCTCAAGTCCATTCTCAAGTAGGTCTGTGTCTTTATTCCCGTTTTACCCCTAGGTTCTTCATGACAAATGTTCATTGCAGCTCTATTCACAATAGCCCGGTGCTGGAAACAACCTAAGTGTCCATCATCGGATGAATGGATAAAGAAGATATGGCACATATATACAATGGAATATTACTCAGCCATAAAAAGAAATGAATCTGAGCTATTTGTAATGAGGTGGATAGACCTAGAGTCTGTCGTACAGAGTGAAGTAAGTCAGAAAGAGAAAGACAAATACCGTATGCTAACACATATATATGGAGTTTACGTCATCTTATCTGATCCGCTTAACAATCCTCCCAGGTGGCTATCATCATCCCCGTTTGAGGAAAAAGAAAACTGGGTCTTATGGAAATGAAGTAACTTATCCAAGGTTGCACGTCTGAGCGGCATAGAAGGGATATCTGTGAGCCCAGCACTCGCATGCCATGGGGGGCCGGGGGGTGGCCTCTTTACACTGATTGTATAGTCCCTCCTGCCTGGAATGTTCTCTCCTGCCCATCCCCAGCCATCAGAATCTATTACATTTGGCAGGGCCCTAGTCTGAATGTTAAGTGTCGTGAAATGATTTCCTGTTCTCTGTACCCACATGGCACGTGGTTGTCCCTCTTGTGGCATGTCACATTCTGCTGTGTATTGGCTTGTAGTTGTCAGATGTGAGTATTACCCGCTCCTAGGGTGCAGTTCTCAGTGGATGGTTCTATTGCTTCTTCTTTGGTTTCAGTAAGGAAGTACCCACTGTCTTCATCAGTGGGGTCTGCTTTGGCAGTTTCAAGTTCAGGCTCCACCTTTCCTTCTTCTGTGCACAATGATTCTTGTTCTTGAGGGATGAGAATATTTCCCTTCACAGGAATCACTATGAAGTAATTTTACATGACAATCATTGATTTTCTGATTGTGACTGTATTTGTCAGAGCGATTCTTTTAGGAACTTCAGCCGTAATGGGATAGGCTTTTTGAAAATATATGCACAAGCAAAAATGGACAGCTTTTATTCTACAACAGATCTGTTCCATTTTTTGCTGTTGCACACCTTCATGAGTTTTGAAAGGGGATGGGGGAGGAAGCCAGGAAAAACAGAAGTAGGTTTAAAATATGCCAGCATCTTCAAAAGCTGGAGAAAACCAGAATTTCCATTAATGGATGAACAAATTGTGGTATATCCATACGATGGAATTCTATTCAGCAGTAAATAATAACAAACTAAAATAAAATATGCTAGTATCAAAATTGGATTTTCTTTGCATTTCGAAAGTCTGAAGGTAATTGAAACTCGGTTTATGAGGATTGGATGTCTAGAGAGCTTTCCTTGTAGGGGAAGGAAAACTATCATTTCTTGAGCCCCTGCTCTGTGCTGGGCTCCACATTCAACGTGTTTCTGCTCCCCCTGGCTTCCTCCCTGCCCCCTTTGAAAACTCATAAGTAGCATAACAGCACAATATGGGAACAAATGGGCAATTCCCAAGATTGCATCTTATCACTGTCTTTTTTTTTCCCTTGAGATGGAAGCAGGCCCAGTGGGGTGGTGCTCAAGGATACAACAGTCCTGATCTGATAAAGCCGGAATTGACCCCAGGCCCAGCTTACCCCAAAGCTTTTTGTCCACAGCATTTACTGTTCAAGGAGAAGCCCTGGAATTTTCGCTGTGCCATAAGAGAGAGACTCTTTCAGTGAGTGTCTCCTGAGCAAGTTCTCCCCACCCCCTTGCCAAGGCCGACTTGATCAAATCACTTACACTTTGAGATGAATTGCTATTTTATTGCCTGTTAAGGGTATTTTTTTCCCTCTGTTAATGCCAAAATTTAACTATGAAATATGCGTTTTAAAGTGACATTTCAGGGACTCTGACATTTATATGGGAAGGAAAGATTAGAGCAAGATCCCACCTCATGCTTCTCAAATAGGAGACATTTGCCCAGGAGTCGAGGCTGACTCTGATTTGGAGGTTAAGTCACAACAGTGAGCAATGCACTTCTTGAGCACTTTCTAGGTTTTAGTCAGGGTCCTAAGCACGTGAGCTGTATTTCACATAATCCTGACTATCCCTCCATGAGGGAAGTCTGTGATCCCCATTTGACACATAGAGAGAAGGGGGGCTTTGGCCAAGGCCACACATTAGGGAATCACGGGAGCTGGGCTTTATGTCTGGTCAGATGCAAGGCAAAGCCCGTGCTCAGTCTTCATGTTCCAGGATTTGTGTCTCAATTCTCGGCCTTGGAGAATAGCGCACAAGGTCCCAGGGAGAGGGCCCAGATTTGTTGGCAGCACAATTGCTACTCAGAGTACAGCCCCCCTCTGTGAGCACTTTCTCTGCCTGCAGTTCTGAAGACAGGCTTCGAACTTTCTCAGGTGAAGGTTTGTTCCTTCCAGACGTTTGTTTGGAGTTGAAGAACAAAGAAAATTGGAAGAACCTAGTGAGGCAAGTGCCCTTGTGAAGGCCTGTACTTCATTCTTAACTTGCTTTATCCACGTTCTGGCTTATTTTTACCTTCAGGGTGACATTGACAGAATTAACTATGAGGAAAGGAGTCCAAAAACCCTCTCTGAAGGAGGCAGCAGCCCTCTGGCCAGCTCAACCCAACAGCAGAGCTCTCTCTGTGGTGCCATCTCCTTGGTGGACTTTTCCATTTTGTTTCACAGTGTCTCCCCATGGGGCAGATATTATCTCCATTTTATAGACCCAAAATGGCAGAGATAGGATGTGAAAGGAGAGGTTAAAACAGGAATGGAAAAGAAAAGAAGAAATGCCTTTCCCCTGGATCATCTCCTGTAGACTTTGGGAAAGTCCTATTTTTTTTTTTTTTAAATTTATTGGAGTATAATTGCTTCACAATGGTGTGTTAGTTTCTGCTTTATAACGAAGTGAATCAGTTATACATATACATCTGTTCCCATATCCCTTCCCTCTTGCATCTCCCTCCCTCCCACCCCTCCAGGCAGTCACAAAGCACCAATCTGATCTAACTGTGCTATGCGGCTGCTTCCCACTAGCTATCTACCTTACGTTTGGTAGTGTATATGTGTCCATGCCTCTCTCTTGCTTTGTCACAGCTTACCCTTCCCCCTCCCCATATCCTCAAGTCCATTCTCAAGTAGGTCTGTGTCTTTATTCCTGTTTTACCCCTAGGTTCTTCATGACATTTTTTTTTCTTAAATTCCATATATATGTGTTAGCATATGGTATTTGTCTTTCTCTTTCTGACTTACTTCACCCTGTATGACAGACTCTAGGTCTATCCACCTCATTACAAATAGCTCAATGTCGTTTCTTTTTATGGCTGAGTAATATTCCATTGTATATATGTGCCACATCTTCTTTATCCATTCATCAGATGATGGACACTTAGGTTGTTTCCATCTCTGGGCTATTGTAAATAGAGCTGCAATGAACATTTTGGTACATGACTCTTTTACAATTATGGTTTTCTCAGGGTATATACCCAGTAGTGGGATTGCTGGGTCATATGGTAGTTCTATTTGTAGTTTTTTCAGGAACCTCCATACTGTTCTCCATAGTGGCTGTACCAATTCACATGCCCACCAGCAGTGCAAGAGTGTTCCCTTATCTCCACACCCTCTCCAGCATTTATTGTTTCTAGATTTTTTTTTACAACTTTATTGGAGTATAATTGCTTCACAGTGGTGCATTAGCTTCTGCTTTATAACAAAGTGAATCAGTTATACATATACATCTGTTCCCATATCCCTTCCCTCTTGCGTCTCCCTCCCTCCCACCCTCCCTATCCCACCCCTCCAGGCGGTCACACAGCACCGAGCTGATTTCCCTATGCTATGCGACTGCTTCCCACTAGCTATCTACCTTACGTTTGGTAGTGTATATATGTCCTTGCCTCTCTCTCGCTTTGTCACAGCTTACCCTTCCCCCTCCCCATATCCTCAAGTCCATTCTCAAGTAGGTCTGTGTCTTTATTCCTGTTTTACCGCTAGGTTCTTCATGACATTTTTTTCCTTAAATTCCATATATATGTGTTAGCATATGGTATTTGTCTTTCTCTTTCTGACTTGCTTCACTCTGTATGACAGACTCTAGGTCTATCCACCTCATTACAGATAGCTCAATTTCGTTTCTTTTTATGGCTGAGTCATATTCCATTGTATATATGTGCCACATCTTCTTTATCCATTCATCGGATGATGGACACTTAGGTTGTTTCCATCTCTGGGCTATTGTAAATAGAGCTGCAATGAACATTTTGGTACATGACTCTTTTAGAATTATGGTTTTCTCAGGGTATATGCCCAGTAGTGGGATTGCTGGGTCATATGGTAGTTCTATTTGTAGTTTTTTCAGGAACCTCCATACTGTTCTCCATAGTGGCTGTACAAATTCACATGCCCACCAGCAGTGCAAGAGTATTCCCTTTTCTCCACACCCTCTCCAGCATTTATTGTTTCTAGATTTTTTGATGATGGCCATTCTGACTGGTGTGAGATGATTTCCCATTGTAGTTTGGATTTGCATTTCTCTAATGATTAATGAAGTTGAGCATTCTTTCATGTGTTTGTTGGCAGTCTGTATATCTTCTTTGGAGAAATGTCTCTTTAGGTCTTCTGCCCATTTTTGGATTGGGTTGTTTGTTTTTTTGTTATTGAGCTGTATGAGCTGCTTATAAATTTTGGAAATTAATCCTTTGTCAGTTGCTTCATTTGCAAATATTTTCTCCCATTCTGAGGGTTGTCTTTTGGTCTTGTTTATGGTTTCCTTTGTTGTGCAAAAGCTTTGAATTTTCATTAGGTCCCATTTGTTTATTTTTGTTTTTATTTCCATTTCTCTAGGAGGTGGGTCGAAAAGGATCTTGCTGTGATTTATGTCATAGAGTGTTCTGCCTGTGTTTTCCTCTAAGAGTTTGATAGTTTCTGCCTTTACATTTAGGTCTTTAATCCATTTTGAGCTTATGTTTGTGTATGGTGTTAAGGAGTGATCTAATCTCATACTTTTACATGTCCCTGTCCAGTTTTCCCAGCACCATTTATTGAAGAGGCTGTCCTTTCTCCACTGTACATTCCTGCCTCCTTTATCAAAGATAAGGTGACCATATGTGCGTGGGTTTATCTCTGGGCTTTCTATCCTGTTCCATTGATCTATCTTTCTGTTTTTGTGCCAGTACCATACTGTCTTGATGACTGTAGCTTTGTAGTATAGTCTGAAGTCAGGGAGCCTGATTCCTCCAGCTCTGTTTTTCGTTCTCAATATTGCTTTGACTATTCGGGGTCTTTTGTGTTTCCATACAAATTGTGAAATTTTTTGTTCTAGTTCTCTGAAAAATGCCAGTGGTAGTTCGATAGGGATTGCATTGAATCTGTAGATTGCTTTGGGTAGTAGAGTCATCTTCACAATGTTGATTCTTCCAATCCAAGAACATGGTATATCTCTCCATCTATTTGTATCATCTTTAATTTCTTTCATCAGTGTCTTATAATTTTTTGCCATTAGCAGTTTCTTTTGTTCTCTCTCTGGCATGCTCTGGTGTGTGCATTTGTTTTGCAAGAGTGAATTTGTAACTTGTCTTCAACCGTGTGTGCAGTGATGCCTGGGGATTAAAGGGAACACATCTCAAGGTTATATAGGACCATTAAATTGGGCAGCTGTGGCAAGGACAGCTCAAGACTAGACTTACGATTCATGGCAGTTGATTGAAGAAGTCAGCAGAATGATGTTGAGTAAGAGCAAGTGGACAATCCCATCATGGGGGGAAAAAGCCACCCAATCTCTCTGTGAATATTTACAGGACAATTAAGCTTTGCTCATCACTGTGCTGAGTACTCTGGTGGACTCAGAAAAAGCTGGGAGGTTGTCTGTATTTTCTAGCTATCATCTATTTGGAGAGCTAAGACCTAAAACACAAAACAGATGAAGAAAGAAGGATCATCTCACAGTAAGTGTAACCAGAGTGGTCTTCATGATCTAGGGTGTTGGCTTCAGTGCAGCAAACATTGAGAGTATAAAAGGTTCAATAAGATACCACCTCTCAGCTAAGGAAGCCTTCCTCTACTGAGAATGTGTACCTGTAAATGATTAAATTGTAGTGTTATCATGTAATGGAAACAGATACAAGAGTAGGCAGCTGGAGGGAAGCCATGGAAGCTTAAACTGGAATGATGCTGCTTGGGCTCAAATCTTGACTCTGCCACTTACTGATCAGGCGATCTTGGGAAGCGTATTTAGCCTTGCTGTACCTCCATTTCCTCATCTGTAACATGAGTAGTAGTAATAGTATCTACCTCATGGGAGGTGCGATTGTTATCAGGATTAACCAAGCTGATACGCACACACACACGCGCGGGCGTGCGCACACATACACAAATAAGAGTTCCTGGTACATGGCAATGCTATGTGAGTGATGCTGAAGAGCAGTACAGAAGGGGAAAAGAACCTCTTCTAGAAAAGGGTAGAGTGCAGGTCGGGGAAAGTTGTACGATGTGGTCCTTACCACAGGGTCTTTAAAATGTCCAGGGGATGTCTAGACAGAAAATGAGCAAAGACACAAAATGGCATGATGGTTTGTAGGGAAATGCAGTTGCTTGGGTATTTTTTGAAAGGTCAGATTTTTTTTTTTTTTTTTTTTTTTGCGTTACGTGGGACTCTCACTGTTGTGGCCTCTCCCGTTGTGGAGCACAGGCTCCGGATGCGCAGGCTCAGCGGCCATGGCTCACGGGCCCAGCTGCTCCGCGGCATGTGAGATCCTCTTGGACCGGGGCACGAACCCGTGTTCCCTGCATTGGCAGGCGGACTCTCAACCACTGCGCCACCAGGGAAGCCCGAAAGGTCAGATTTAAATGTAGGGGATTTAAATCTTAGGAGAAAACATGACCCAAGTTGGGCTTCAAAGGATGGGTAGAATATTGATAGGTGGGAAGGAGTGCTTTTCAGGTTGGAGAGAATGTACGAGCAAAGGTATAGAGTTGAGGCTGTTTGCTCCAACAATTACAAAAGAACATGCAAAAAAGATCACGGGGGGGCGCATTTTCAGTAATGTGGTTGATTGCTAAGACTCAGGAAAAAGGACTTCATACTAAAATGTGGGGTTGAGATTTAGCCCATACTAAACTAGAGTTTCCCCAGTTTTACTAAGGAAAGCAAAATTGTCAAGATGGAAGCCGTGTGTGAGAGGAAAGAACTTGGTGACAAGGGGACAAAGCGTAGGTTAAGGAGGGAAAATTGGGAATTTAAACCAGCTTTGCTTTTGTGGTAATGAATGAAAGATTAGAAGTAAGGGCAGAAAGGCTGGTATCTTTGCTGTAAGAGACCAGTGAGGTAACTCGTCAGAGTTCATAGCACCCCAGGAATGCTCTGTGCTTCTCTCACTCCAGTGGTATGAGTTTTGCTCTCAGGGCAGGATGTATGGCTCCAGTGAGTGTGATAAAATTAGTGGAGCCCCAACCCACCCCCTTCTTCCGAAACTGTGCTGACCTCAGTAAACTATGCGCAGGAGAGAGATTTTGATTCAGTAGGGTGATGTATTGGTTAAAATTATTCTGAGTCACCTGTTTGGGGGATCATTTTGCTGAGAAGTGCTAATGCTTCTGACCTTGAGTTTAAGAAACAGTGGCACTGTTATTCTGGTGGTGTTCTGTTCTGTATAATCTCTTTTTGCAACCTTCTGTGACTGCTCGACAGTGATTGGGAATGGGGAAAAGTCACAGTAACATCAAAAGAAATCTTCATACGGTATGCCGTAGCTTGGTTTTTCAGTAATTTGACAAGTGGCCTTTTTAATTATGTTTTTTGCAATTTCTTAATGATTTTTGAGTTTCAGAGTAAATTAATTATTATCACTAGAAACAGTCCTGATAAATCTACCCATGTTCTCCAGAAACTCTTTTACACCTCCCCACCCCCTGTAAACGAAATTGTTTAGAGGCCATTAAAGGGGTCACTTTGAAGGTGTCTGTATGGATGAATGAATGACTTGGATTCTAGTCCTGGCTCTGTCTCTAACTAGCTGTGTGATCTTGGGGAAATATTTTGCTTCTCTGGGCCTCATTCTTCTTGTCTATAAAATTGTGGGAGTTGCAGTAGGTGATGATGTTGATGAAGATAATGGCTAACATCGATTGAATGCTTCTGATGCACCAGGTAGTATGCCAAGTACTTTACACATCTTAACTCACTTAATCCTCCCATCAGCCCTGCCAAGGAGGTACTGTCATCCCTGACCCCACAGGTAACTTGCCACCCACTTGGGTAACTTGCGAAAGATCTCTCAGATGGTAAGTGGTGTAGACACGATTATTCTAGCCCGGGAAGACTGCCCCTGAGCCTGTTCTCGTGGCCACTGCTTCCTCCTGCCTCTCACTCTTTCCCTGCTGACAGTAGGTGACTTCTTTTTTTTTTTTTTTAATATTTATTTATTTGGCCGCTTCGTGTCTTACCTGCGGCACGTGGGTCTTTGTTGCGGCACGCGGGATCTTTAGTTGCGGCATGTGGGATCTAGTTCCCTGACCAGGGCTCGAACCTGGGCCCCCTGCATTGGGGAGCACGGAGTCTTACCCACTGGACCGCCAGGGAAGTCCCAGTAGGTGACTTCTAATGTGGTACCCAGTGGGGGTTTAGGAAACATCACAACCTCAGTGCTGTGTAGTGAACTCACCCCACTCATCTGCACTCATCCTCTGACAATCCCAGGTTGAACCCAGTCAGGCAAGCTCATTGCTCCTGTGACGTGTGGAATCTCCTGAGGTGGCTGGGGGTGAGGAGGCGACAACCTTGGAGCCCTTGCTGGTTCCCAGGAGCTTTTAGTCCTGCTGCCCTAGAAGCCCCCTGCCGCCTGGCTGGGCCTCACCCGCTTGACCAGGGTCCCCACAGACGAATCCCAAGGCAGACCTCCAGGTGAAGGAGCTGCCAGGCTTCATGCCTCTTCCAAGAGTGCAGGTTAGAACAACTTGTTAGCACCGACTTGAAAATGAATGAAAACAAGCCTTTTGCACAGAAATGGCTGTGCAGAAAGTGAGGAGATGGGTATTCTCCAGCTGCAAAACCGTATGGTTTATTTTTCCTAAAAGCCAGAGCAGGCTTCTGGATTCATAACTGTCTAGATGCTTAACAGAATGAAAGACTCTACCAAGAGGCAATTCAGAACATAAAAGGATTCTAGGCAGTACAGGTTCTCGGTAGCATTCATGGCTGTGGAAATATTTGGAAGAGCTTAATAATATCAATATTAATAATAGAATAACAATGGGATAACCATGATTTTTGTCTAACATTTCCTGCTATCAGGCCTGAATGGCTGCTGAGTACATTAGACATATTATCTATTTCAACCACTCATCAACCTTACAAAATAGTACAGTAGACCCATTGTACACATGAAGAACTTGTAAGCATAGGGTTGTATTTTTTGGTGTCTGCCCAATTTTTGTTCAGGTTAGAGTACTATGTGTCAGTCACCTGGCAGCGAGTTACTGGCCTGACAAGTTCCAGACTTTTATTGGTCAGACAGACTTAAAGCTATGGTCTTTTAAAAAGTTTTTGTTTTATTTTATTTTAACTTTTTATTTTATACTGGAGTATAGTTGATTAACAATGTTGTATTAGTCTCAGGTGTACAGTAAAGTGATTCAGTTATACATATACATGTATATGTATATGTACATTCTTTTTCAAATTCTTTTCTCATTTAGGTTGTTATATAACATTGAGCAGAGTTCCCTGTGTTGTGGAGTAGGTCCTTGTTGGTTATCTATTTTAAATATAGCAGTGTGTACCTGTCAATCCCAAACTCCCTAACTATCCCTTCCTGCCATCCTTCCCCCTCCCCATAACCATAAGTTCATTTTCTAAGTCTGTGAGTCTGTTTCTGTTTTGTAAATAAGTTCATTTGATTATTTATTTTAGATTCCACATATAAGCGATATCATACGATATTTCTCTTTGTCTGTCTGACTTCACTCAGTATGACAATCTCTAGGTCCATCCATGCTGGTGCACATGGCAGTATTTCCTTCTTTTTTATGGCTGAGTAATATTCCAGTGTGTACATGTACCACATGTTGGCAGAACAGTCTCTGACATAAATCGCAGCAATATCTTTTACGATCGCCTCCCAGAGCAATGGAAATAAAACCAAAAATAAACAAATGGGACATTATTAAACTCAAAAGCTTTTGCACAGCAAAGGATACCATAAACAAAACCAAATGACAGCCCACAGAATGGGAAAAAGTATTTGCAAATGATGTGACCGACAAGGGATTAGTCTCCAAAATTTACAAACAGCTCATGCGGCTTAAAACGATGATCTTTAATCTAGCCATAGATGGTGCCTTTCAAATGAGGCCTGTAAGGGTATTAAAACTTTGGGAAAAGTTTTCTGGCAAAAAATATAGATACAGAACCACAGAGCTTTTGCTATAACATCATTTGTATTGCATGTTCACTAAGCAAAGGAAAAGCTGCAGGATTTGCGGCCAGTGGGATGTGGCTCTGGATTTCACTAGTAAATTGTTTGGCCATTTGGCTCATACAAATGAACACGTAGAACTGTGGGATTTTGTGAAGATGGCATTCGCTTTTACTCTTTCCCTGAGGTGGCAGTGGATTAGAGTGGAAGGTTTGAGAGGGATAGGTGTGTGTAAAATGGGAGTCCTCAACAGGAGATGTCCGAAACCGGTTGAGAGAGATGGGTGGAGCTGGAGAAAAAGAGTTCACACTTAGCATTGCTTGGAAGAGTTTTTGAAATTCCAGATCGTCTTAAAGGAGGGCATGAGCTTTTCTGTGCCTGCCAAAAGGAGTACAAGTTTAAAAGGTAAGAAGCTCCAGTGGCTTCACAGTCCGAGCACATAATGATGTGATTTATATGCTGTAATTGTATACATTTCTGTGGAGTGAAATGTCCCTGAATTTAAAAAATTGCGTGGAAGTGATTTGGGGTGTTACTTGACTTTTAAAATTCCACCTTTCAGAGATAGAGCAGGCACACACATTGCTTTCATCTTTACATCTGGGATATTTGTATCTTCAGGTTGCTAGAGATGGGTACCCATGGGAGAGCAGGTTGTCGCAGCTTAGAGTCCTTCACTGAGGTCACTGACATTCCCCTGCGCTCCAGTTAGAAAGAACAGCACTGATGTGTATCTTAAAAATAACTCAGCCTGAGAGCCATCTGACCTTCAGAGAGAATTAAGGGTGCTCCAGGGGAGAAGATAGGCATCGAAGTTTGGAAAGGGCTGTCCTGACTAGAGATTTTCTTCTAATGACACTCAGTTGGAAATGCAAACATTTGAAAAATTATCCTCACTGCTGTTCTAACATAAGAGTTTCGACAGGTTGGTTTTGCTAGCTAGGGTCCTTTGGTTACGCTGTGTAAATTATTCCCCCGCTTGGATGAAAGGGATAGAACACATGCAGTCAATGCACAAACCATCATAGTAAATTTGTCCTGAGTTTTACTGAAGTACATTTCTGTGATACAGAATTTTGTGTCACAGGATTCTGTTTTTAACACTATTAAATCCCAGAAGGTACCAAATCTACTGAGAAAACAAGCATTCCTTCAATGGGTGCTGTAAGTAGGGCACCATACTGGGGGCTACTGGAAATGTAAAACACAGTGGCTCAGTTCCTGACCTCCACTGCTTTCATGCTATTAAGATGACAAGACGTTGGGATTGACATATACACACTACTATACATAAAATAGATAACCGACAGGGACCTACTGTGTAGCACAGGGAACTCTACTCGATATTTTGTAATGACCTACAAGGGAAAAGAATCTGAGAAGGAATATATACATACACACACACACACACACACACACACACACACACACACACACACATATAACTGAATCACTGTACTGTACACCTGAAACTAACATGATATTGTAAATCGACTATATTTCAATATAAAAAAAGGAGAAAAAAAGAAAAGAATTATGAGGAATGACAAAAGAAAAATGACAAGGTAGACACATAAGGTTTCAAGGCAGATCAAAACCAGAGTCTGTGAAGTGACATAACTGTAGCAGTGTTCATTGAATAGGTTTTCTTTTAATCCTTTGATTTGGGGTCTTTATTCTCAGGGTTTGATTACTGAAGAGCCCTAGACACTGGATTTCAGGCTCAGATGGAGTCCTGAGGTTTGCGGCAGATTGTCAACCTCGATTCCTGTACATTTGGGTGGTGTTAATAAACTCACTTTTCAGGGGCACTTAAAGTTTGGAGAAGCAGGTCAGGCACAAGTCGGATACACAAAATAAAATGAATTAAACTAAGTATCAGGCAAGCTAGTTTATCAAAGTTCCTAATGTGGTATAATCCAAAGGACTCGGCCTGTGAGCCAGGGCATCGGCTTTTAGTACAGAACGTGGGCCTTCGGTTAACATTTAATATTCTCTGAACCTGCTTCTTCATCTTGCAAACGGGCATGTGGATTGTGTGGACTTCACGGGGTTATTGTGAGTATTAAATGGAATTTTCTGAATGAAAATACTTTATAAAGCACATTACAGATGTGAGATGATATTTTAATGGTACTTGTTACATAAAATCCAAGAGCCATTTTCTTCCTCCTGCTGTCTCTAATGATTATATAATAACATTTCTTCACTCATTCTTTTTCTGCTTGTGTTTTCCGGTTCTCTCTCAAAACACACCTCAATCCAGATAAAGATCATCTCCATCACCCCCTTGTGCCCCCTCCTGTCAGCCTGTCATCCATTATCCCCTCCATGGGTAATCACTCTTATTACTATCACTGTAGGTTACTTTAGGCTCCTGAAATTTAAATGACTGAAGAATCAACAGATGCCAGTATTATGTTATCCCCATGGTGTAACGAGGGCCCCTGGTGCAATCTCAGACCTGTTTGCCTTTTTTTTTTTAAAAAAAACTATATCATCCCCCCCTTCTTAGACCCCTGGAGCAGCGGAAACCAACCCTTCCAGAACAGCGCCCAGACTGCATCACGGGCAGAACCCAGGGGGTCCCTGAGTCCTTGCCCTGACCCTCCCGGGACACTCAGGCAGCAGCCACAGAGGGCACGAGACCCCTGTCCCTGTGGGACCTCCACAATGGCCACAAGGGCTGGAATAAACAAGTGCCGAACTACCTAAAAAGGAAAAAAGAGAGACTATATCATTAAATTTTTTTTACTGTATCATTAAATTTTTAAAAATTAATACCCTCTAGCATTTTGGAAGGTGTTTGTTTCATATGTACGTGGTCCTCAGGCTCTTGCCCCTCCCCAAATGGTTAACAGATTGTGACACAGTGGGACACCTCTTCCTGTACTGTACAGTCCATAATTTACCCATTTCTCTCCCAAGCCCTCATCCTCGTGTCGGTGGCATCCCTGCTGCAGTAGTAGAAGCCACTGTCCGCTGAGCTGGCAAGTCAGAAGAGGGCTGGTGTTTAACCCGATGTGGCCAAAGGCACAGTGTGGAGCATGTTCATTTATTTGAGGTCGCTTGGCACAGGGGCCTCAGATGTGTTCAAGGGCCTGAGCTGCATTTTGGGGGAGGAGCTGAGGGAAGGATCTGACCTCCTGGGAGTTGCCAGTGCCTCGCCCTGCCCCCCAGGCACCCCAGTTAGGGGGCCAAGACTTCCACTCCTGTAAGCTGGGTCCGGCTGCCCGCCTGGGGTCCCCCCAGGGCCTCTTCTGGACAAAGGCTTGTGCTGGTGATGGCGCTCTCTCAAGAGGCAGTGACTTGGTCTTCCCCCAGAATGTTCTGGTGCTGCACAGACTGTAGGGCGTTTAAAGTGAGGCTGAGCAGGTAGCCCGCTTCACAGCCCCTCTCTTTTGTTCCAGGAGGAAAGGGAGGGCCAAGCCGATCAGCGCGTTGCCCTGCTTACAGCTTTTTCTGAGCTGTTCTCCTAGCTCTTGCGGATAAGATGAGGCATAGGGACATGGTGCTTCCCCCATCACAGCCGACTGTATCAGAGAGGTCACCTGACCTGACCTGGGCCCCTCAGATCCTCTCCTCCGTGAATTTGAAATCAGCCTCCAAGGCTGTCTGTCAGTCTCTGTTGGATGTTTGAATTGGCAGGTGCTCTCATGGGGGGGCTTTTGTCACTGTGTAGAGAGATCCAGACTGCAGCAAGTGTGCAAGGGAGGCACATCCCAGAGCCCTTGCATCTAGGGGAGGGAAAGGGTGCCCCCCCAGCACCTGTCCCTGGAGCTGCCAGCTGCTTGTGCTGCCCCCTGCAAGGTACCCATGACCCTCAGGAAACCCCCCTTTTGCTCCAGGTGGCTGATATGGCTTTTCCCTGCAGCCACGCAGTCCAGAGTCGCAATACTTTCTGGTTGAACAACCCAAGACCAAATGAGTTGGAAGAAGAGTTTAGCAAGAATAACGATAGCCGTTGATTTCAGAGATCAGAGTGTACCCGTGGTGCCTGCTGGGTCCACCCTGGCAGCAAGTCAGTCACTCAGTGTGTGCCAGGACTTCGATGGCTCTTGCCGTGGAGTGCCAACATAGGAGAGGTCTGGCGGCTTCCCCCGTGCCCAGGAAAGCATGTTCTTGGTCATGAGCTTGTGTGGAGTACAGGGGGGCTCGGCTCTTCTGGCCCCTTCACGTTCCTTGCAGTCACTTTCTGCCAATGCTGTCGTCAGTGGGGAAGAATTTCTGCTTTTTGCTGGGAAGACTAGTTTTAAAAATAAGTAGATGGTGACTGTCAGGGAAGGAGGGGACTTACATTAGTGGCCCCTGAGTTGGAGGTGCCTGGTGACCAAGTTGTACTTTTCTGAACTTCTAATTTGCCAGAGCCCACAGCAGTCATATTTGTTTCTAAGCACAACGTGGAAGCAATGCAACAGCCTTTAATGCAGGTGCCACACCTGATTGTTGGTGTGTCTCCAGTCTGTCAAGCTCCCCCACCCATGTCGCCCATCCCAGGCCCTCTCAGCAACCTCAGGGGCCAAGGTCGGGTGCCTGTTGATGTGTCCTCCATCAGGCGCATGCTATCACAGCACTCTCTCTGACCGTGTTTAGTCATCAGAAGCAAGCACTAGGGCTTCCCTGGTGGTGCAGTGGTTGAGAGTCCACCTGCCGATGCAGGGGACACGGGTTCGTGCCCCGGTCCAGGAAGATCCCACATGCCGTGGAGTGGCTGGGCCCGTGAGCCATGGCTGCTGAGCCTGCGCGTCCGGAGCCTGTGCTCCGCAACGGGAGAGGCCACAACAGTGAGAGGCCCGCGTACCGCAAAAAAAAAAAAAAAAAAAAAAGCAAGTGCTAGTTGCCACGGGATTCATATAGCTAATAACAGAGTCCCACCAGGGACTCACCTATGGTTGGGCTAGAAATGGGGCTCCCTCAAGAGCCAGTGACTTGGTCTGCCAGCAGAATATTCCGGTGCTGCACAGTCCGTAGTGTTTACAGTGAGGCCGACCAGCTAGCCTGCTCACAGCCCCTCCCCTTCAGCGGGAGGGGGTCCCCGGGGATGCAGTAAGGTGTTCACAAGGCTTAGGGTGCGAGGTAAAATGCCATTCATACGACATAGGTGGCAAATCCTAAGCACGTTAAGGAAATGATTACTGTCTTGGAGCGTCAGGGAAGGCCTCTTGGTGGAAAGGGCAATTCAGTTGTGTTTGAAGGGCACGTAGGACCTGGCTGGACAGCAACGGGGCAGG
Organism: Hyperoodon ampullatus; assembly: GCF_949752795.1. Lineage (NCBI taxonomy): Eukaryota > Metazoa > Chordata > Mammalia > Artiodactyla > Ziphiidae > Hyperoodon > Hyperoodon ampullatus. The sequence goes on from NC_136913.1 coordinate 35,788,017, forward strand.
GGGGCCGAGCAGATAGAAGCAGCGTGCGCCATGCAGGGGCGAGCTCAGCTGTGACAGCTGTGTCACCCCGGGGGTAAAAAGTGGAGCTGTATTTGTCCCCATAACCAAGTCCTAATCGCACAGCTCTTCTGAGGAGCTATGTACTTGTTTTAGAACCGATTTCTGGTGCAATATACCGTTACTAATAGCACCTTATTAGACACTTTCTTTTTTTAGTTTCAATGTATGTCAGGTTTTCAAAAGAATCTTTGTCTCTATGTGAAGAATATGAAGGTTGCCTCTGTAGCTTTTGTACATTTATCTTTTTTACAGTATTTTTTTAAGATTCACTTTTTTAAGCTTTTTTTTGTGTGTGTGCTACGCAGGCCTCTCACTGTTGTGGCCTCTCCTGCTGTGGAGCACAGGCTCCAGATGCGCAGGCTCAGCGGCCATGGCTCACGGGCCCAGCTGCTTCGCGGCATGTGGGATCTTCCCGGACCGGGGCACGAACCCGTGACCCCTGCATCAGCAGGCGGACTCTCAACCACTGCGCCACCTGGGAAGCCCCTTTTAAGCATTTATTTATTTATTCATTCATTCATTCATTCATGCTGCATTGGGTCTTCGTTGTTGCACGCGGGCTTTCTCTAGTTGTGGTGAGCGGGGGCTACTCTTTGTTGCAGTGCGTGGGCTTCTCATTGCAGTGGCTTCTCTTGTTGCAGAGCATGGGCTCTAGGCACGCGGGCTTCAGTAGTTGTGGCACGTGGGCTCAGTAGTTGTGGCTCGTGGGCTCTAGAGCGCAGGCTCAGTAGTTGTGGCGCACGGGCTTCGTTGCTCCGCGGCATGTGGAATCTTCCCGGACCAGGGCTCGAATCGTTGTCCCCTGCATTGGCAGGAGGATTCTTAACCACTGCGCCACCAGGGAAGCCCTGTACATTTATCTTTAACCAGGCTCACTGATGCTGAAAGCCAGCCAGCTTTTCTGAGTCTAGCTGAGAAATGGTGGAGAGTGTACGCATTTGCCTGGGGAAAATGGAGGGATTAGAATCATAGAGCAAACATTCCTTCAAGTGCCATTTCCTCCTTTTAAAGAACACAGCTCATTTTAATTGTGACGTCATTTCACTGAGCAAGTATTTCTCTTGCTCTTCCTGTGACAAAATTATGTGACCTAGCATTTCCTTTTGGAGATCAAAGGAAATGTTGCTTGGAGTCTGGGAAAATGGTTGCCCTGGTTCCTGCATTGCTGAAGGTCCTATGTGTATGAAAATCCAGGGAGATCATTGGCCAGGAAAAGCACGAGGCTTCCAGGGTACTAGTCAGGCTCAGAATGACTTTCCAGGCAATTCTGCCTTTCCTGCTGGCTTCCCATCCGTAGGACTTCTGTCTCATGCTTGCCTCCAGAGACCCTGTGGGAATGCCCAGAAAGCTGTTCACCTTCTGTTGTCACACGTTCATTTTAGGCAGTGCCTACTATTAGAAAGTTCTTCCTTGTATTGAGACAACAATCTGTTTCTCTATAACTTTCCCCATCACTGGCTTAAATATAGACCTTTGAGGACTGGCTTAGAAACACAGGCACCATGTCTAACACTGTTTCCAAAAGAAAATGCATTCTGAGTTCCACACCAGTGGTGTATCAATAATCTTCTGGAGTGCAACCCCATTCATCCACTGGAGTGTGCCCAGTAGGGGACACGGGGGAGGGGGTGAGGGCCAGGGACTGGGTAATATTGGGCAAAGAGGACCCCAGCTCCAAGAGCTGCCCCACTTTGCTCACACTGCCACGGGAAGCAGAGGTCATGATGGTGGGGAAACGGCCTTGGGGGAGGACAGAGATGAATTTATCTCGGGGCTCTACCATTTATTAGCTTTGTGGCTTTGAGCACGTTGCTGAACCTTGCAAAGCCTCAGTTTTCAAAGCCTGTTTTTTCATCTGCAAAACAGATGAAGAATAAATGTGACAAAGCATATAGAGAGCCCAGTACTGCTCAGCAAATGCCGTTTATCACAGGCCCGTACACACACAGTTAACTGTATTTCCGGACTGTGCCCTTAGTTGGCGAAGGACTGATTGCATCCCCCTTCTGGGCTGTGGCGCAGGCGGATACGATGCCACTGCCTCAGCTGGTGACTCAGCCCATTGCTTTGGGTCAGACCTACTTTGAAAGTGAGATGACTCCACAGCTTCAGAGTGGGTTCTCCTCATATATATCAGTCATGGCCTCTCATTCCTCTTCTCAGGGCCAAACCCAGAGTTCCTTAGTTGCCTAAACTTTCCCCAGAACATGCTACAGTTTTCTGCTTGCATGTCAGGCTTTACTGATTCTTCAGATTGGTCCTCTTGTAGACTTGTGTCAGACGTTTGTGATAATTAACACTTCTGGCCCATCCCAATATATACATCAGAATATTTATTCTCATTCCCGGTTCTTAAAGTATCAAGCTGTTGCTTGGAGCAGAACATGTGTCCATTTCTATAGATTTTCATGCTGGAAACGGGAGAAATAATGGATAGTATTCTTAGATAAATAAATTAGAGACCATGCCTGCAGATTTTAGTTTTTAATTGTGTCAGCCAGCTTCTCAGGGTTGAGAATCCAGCTGGCATCCATGCCGGAAACCAAGGTGGTGGTTGAGGGCTAGGGCTTTGGGTACCTATTCTGCGGCTTAGTGGTGATGACCTCAGGCAAGTATCGTAGGCTGATTAGGAGGATAGAGCTAGACGAAGCATTAAAGCACTTAGCATCGTGCCTAGCACATAGTAAGTGCCCCCTGCCCCCGCCCTCTGCCATAGTACATTTTTTAAAAGAGAAAAATCTTGCTGGTATAAGCACTGCTCATTCTCTCAACTCCTAACCATCAATTATAGACCTCATGGAGTTACAGGATGTTAGAGCTTCGAATTCCGTTTCCATTAGTGGTGATGGATTAGATGGAACTCTTCCATCCTTTCGCATTTAGTCCCCCTTGTGGTCAAAAGCAGACACTTTATGAAGCAATGTGCTGGATAAGAAGCGAATTGGCCAAAGACTAGGTTTTTATCCTAGTGCAACTGCCTGGGCCTTGTAAGAGTCAAGTCCACCATTTGGCTTCCTTAGTGCAGCGCTGGTGCTGATGGATCTCATGGCCTCTGAAGCTCATCCTTGCTCACCTGCCTGTCATCTGGTACTCAATCACTTAACAACTATTTACTGAGCACCTACTATGAGTGGGCATTTGTCTTGGCTCTGGGGCTACATCAGTAAAACAGGCCAAATTCTCCACGTCGCAGAGTTCACATTCATTTTTGGGAGACAGACTAAGAAAGTAAATTAAGGGACTTCCCTGGAGGTCCAACAGTTAAGATGCCGTGCCTCCACTTAGGGGGACATGGGTTTGATCCTTGGTCAGGCAACTAAGATCCCGCATGCCACGTGTTGCAGCCAAAAAAAAAGAGGAAAGTAAATTAAATAGTGTTCGAAGGTGATAAGTGCAGTGGAGGAAAATAAAGCAGGGAAGGGAGAGAATAAGGAATGCTGGAGGGGCAGGGTTCAGGTTTTAAAGAGGGTCGTCAGGGAAGGGCCCGTGGAGGAGCAGAGACTCGAAGAAATGAGAGATCTTTGAAGTCTGGGCAGAAGGAAGAGCAAGTGCAAAGTCCCTGAGGCAGAAACCAGGCCGAGAGTAGTGGTGGGGGGGCTGCAAAGAGGCCTGTGAAGCTGGAGCCTGGTAAGCACGAGGGGAGCCAGTGGAGGGCCCATGAGAGGAACTAGCAAGGGATGCAGGTCAAGTAGGGCCTTGCAGGCCGGCGCGAGAACATTGGCTTTGGTCTGAAAGAGGGAATGTGTGGAAGAGTTTTGAGCAAAGGAGTACTATTATTGGACATATGTTTGAACAGATCGCCCTGACTGCTGGGTTGAGAAGAGAGCATGGGGTCAAAGGTGGAGGCAGAGAGAGATGACAGAGATGGCGGCTTAGCCTGAGTAATAGTGGTAGAAATGGCAAAGTGTCTTCTTTGTGCTTTTCTGAAATGACTTTTGTTTTTGTTTATTTGGCCAAGAACATGTGTTACCTAAAGTTAATTTTTTCCCCACAATACCCTGCCAATATTAGACTTCTGAAGTTTCCCTGTGTGTCTTATTTGGTGGCAGTATCACATATGTGTGCAGTGTAGATATTTGAATGTTGAAAGTTAATTAAATCGCTAATAGAAGTGGGGGTTTTCCCCCCATAAATCGTCTCAGGAGAAAGGACCACTGAAAGGACAACACCATCTCACTGTTCATGTAAGAATCTTGTTATTGAATACCGCATGCATGTTTCTTCCACAGATTATTTTTTTACTCATTTAATAATAGGTCCTCTGGCATGATGTCTTATCAGCCCCAATTTCACCTGCAAAGAGGCATGAGTTCCTCCAAACACCCCACCCCCTCATCCCCCATCAACACGTAGCCAGACAGAGCACCGGCTTTCAGGGATTTTTTCACCGTCTGAGTTCCAGCTTCTGTTTCCTTTACACATGTATGTATAAGGTATATGTATATATGTAGGTGTTTTGAAGATGATGATCCCATATAGAAATTATGCAAAGAACATTTACCCTTTTGAACATAAGGGAACTCCCAGAAAGCTAAATCTGTTCAACAACATAATCCTGAGAGAGACATGTGCTGCTCTGTCAGATTGGCATTCCAGGTCATGTTTATGGAGTCATTGTTAGGACTAGTTTATCCAGGTTCATTCCCATCCAGTAACTCCCAAGGCCACGGCCACTGTAAGGGAGCTGACTTTAAAGAAGCGATCACCACTCAGGTCCATTGTGCGTCTACTGAGCTCCAACTGTGTGCTCACCCTAGGCACAGTGACTGGCTTTCAAATTAAAAATTGGGGCTCATAGTCAGACAAGCGCTGATTCAACTTAAACGGGCGTCAGGACAGAATGTCTGAATGACATGTTGCCTGGGAAAATCAGGCACAGGATGTGGTGAGGCTTTGGTGGAGACAAAGGAAGTAAAGGACCTTATTTCCTCCCACAAGACCCTTCAAATCTTGATGGACACACAATTAACAATACAGGGCAAGATAAATGCATGGTCAGCACAAACTGTCTGTCAACATGCATCAGTAATAGAGTTGTAGCTCTTGTTTATAAGCTTACCCTGACTTGAACTTCTCTTAAAATATCTTTTATTAGCGTGGAATTTGATCCATCTTTTCAGAGCGCTGATCCAGTCTTAGGTCATCTGAGGAATGGAAGTAAGGGAAGTGGTTTCTCCCCACAGCTCTTCCTTCAGTTAGTCAGTCCCTGTTAAGGAGGCTAAGGCTTGGGGCTCCGGCCACTCATCTGCCTTTGTGTGTGTGAACTGGTCCAGTGGATTTGAAATATGAGTGAGCTCAACTTGGGGGTTCCACGGAAGAGGCGTGCCATAGAGGGAATCCCCCAAACATTGAGCTTCTCTCACTTTAGCCACTATAGCCTGATTTCTAAGTACATAAATCTCCTTGTAAGTGGCTTTGCTGGCCCCAGTTCCTAATAGGTGTTAACCTTTATGCCGTCTATTTAAATATCTGGGTCATCAGTGAAACCAGAGGTGTGAACTACATCCAGACAGTCTTAACCTCTGGTTTGCTCACTTCTTCGTTTTACATGCTCCTGGAGACCAGAAGTCAGAGTAAGACGCTTTCTACCAGTGTAAATCAAAACCTGAGTCCTGTTTCAAACATTTTCAAGGAGAACTCGACAATACTTACAAATGAAAAGCAATGCCAAGAGGCTCAGGAAAAGCTGCCCTTAAAATTTCTCCCTGATATAATAGAATGTTTCTCAATGTGCTAATAAACATGGGGGAATTTTTTTTTTAAATTCTGGGGCCTTTCTTTAGGAATTTGTTTAAGAGGGAGGAGACCTAAAGTCCAGACCTAAAGACCTTTTAGAATAGTATCCAGGAAATGTGAAACTAATTCAGGGCTGCCCATTCTTTCTCATTTCCTAGTGGGATAGTCAGAGGCCCTAATAACATGTTTGGAAATTTCCTGTGACCCTTTGTTGAATAATGGAATTAAGTATAAGGTGGAACTGCTTAGGCTGCATTTGAAGGGGTTGAGTTTTTCAAGTAGTAAAAGGCTATATTTTGATTAAGTGGACTTTATTATGATTTTAGCAGCTGCGCAGCCCTGATTTTCTGTGATAGACCTATTTCAGATGTCTCTACAGTGTTTAGACCCAGTTTTTAATTCAGAAAGTACTGTCACCATATTGATCCATTTCCATCACTTCCTGGGCCTCTAGGACATTAGAGATGATTTGGTCTCCAGCCAGCCACCTGCACGAGCCACTCCCCAGCTCGACTCCCCCAGGCTGAGCACAAAGCCCAGCACTGGCCCCTGGTAAAAAGCTATTGACCAGGGCTTCCCTGGTGGCGCAGTGGTTGAGAGTCCGCCTGCCGATGCAGGGGACACGGGTTCGTGCCCCGGTCCGGGAAGATCCCACATGCCGCGGAGCAGCTGGGCCCGTGAGCCATGGCCGCTGAGCCTGTGCATCCGGAGCCTGTGCTCTGCAGCGGGAGAGGCCACAACAGTGAGAGGCCCGCGTACTGCAAAAAAAAAAAAAAAAAAGCTATTGACCAGTGTGGTCTGCACCCTAGCTAACAGTTGGGCTTGATCTTGGCCCCTCTGAGGACCTCTGGGCAACTCAAAGAAACATGTAAAACTTTAGCTGGGAAGGACTCCTGTAGACATCACTGGGGTCAGTCCATCTTCTTCACAGATGAAGAACTAAGGCAACGTGACTGGTTCAAGATGGTGGAGGCATATTTAAGACATCTGGGAGAAGGAAGCATTGTTTGCTGGACTGACAACATTCCTGCAGCCATTTCCTATGAAATGATCAGCTGCTTCACTACACAAGTGAAGGAAGAGCCTTTGATGAGTCCACAGCCAGAGCTGGAATTCTTGACTTTTCATGTTGCTGTTCAAATCCCTTTTCATATTTCACAAGCATCTCTGATCTGTAAGACAATCTGCACTTCAGACCCTGGCTATATGGTCACTGATAAAATCCAAATAGCACCTAGCATTTGTGACACATCACTCCGGGCTCATGACCTAGCTCCTGGAACTTGAATTCTATGAATAGGCTATAGGATGAAATGATATTTAAACACAAAATCTCAGCAGGCTTTACTGGGTACATAAATAGAGAGTGCCATGTCTGCTCATGGGCGCACCTGGGGTCAGGGAACTGTGCTGGTGTTTTGTTTCCCTTTGTTTTCTCTTTAGAGGAGAAAAAAGTATCTTTCTTCCATGTCTTCCACTTCTTCTATTAGCTGCTACCTTCACAGATGTGTCCACTCTGTTCTGTGTCTCCTCACTGTTCCCGTCTTCCAGCATTGTCCTCCTGCATTGTAGTGACCACCTGCCTCAAGCTTTAGCCCTCATCCTTCCCACTGTTCTCTGCTTCCGCTTCCTGAGACACGGTCCTCCCTTGCTGTCACTTCTGGCCTCAGCCTTCGCCTGCAGCTCAGACTTGCTCCTGAACTCCAGTCCCACATCCACAACTGCCTTCTGAACCTGTTACCTCTGTGGCTTTTTCTTGCCTCAAACACAACAGAAAACAGAACCTGGACCAGATGGTCTTTGAGTTTCCTGTTGGTTCTCAAACTCAGTTTTAAGAAGTCAGCATTGAAGAGCATCTCAATACTCTCTCTTCCTCTTCTCAACTTCCCTAAATCTTTTTAATGATACCACTAACCTCTCCGCCATGGAATGTGTATCTTCTTCTGCACATATACACATGCACCCACGCACATATAGACATAAAAATGACAGAGCAAAAGGGTTGAATTGGCTAACATACTTGCCTAGAAAGAAACAGCGCAAAGCATATGTCTTACTGCTCTTAAGATGACAGTGTCATCTTCATATAAAAAGTAAAGCTTGTTGATATGCCAGTGAACTTATGTATTTTTAGATGTCTGGGTACAAGTACAATGCATGACCCCCTTTCTCTTTCCCAGCAACCACTTGTCACCTTGGAAAGCTGGCAGAACAGTGGTCTCGAGTCCAGAAATGAGCTGACTTTCCTATTCCCACTGCTGACAGTTTGTCAGTCACAGGGAGGACCTAATAAACTTCCCGGTGCTTATTTGCCCAATGGCACATCTATAAATATATCTCAGAGGGAATAAGCATGTCAAGTTTGAAATTGAGATTTGTTCTATCAGAATGTCGTTGCTGGAGGAAGCACCGGAAATCAGGTTTTTCCACCTCCTGATCTTACTGAAGGGGGAACTGAAGCCCAGAAAGTTTAGGTGATCTGCCCAAAGTCACACAGCTTATTAATGACAAAACTACAACTGAAACGCTGGTATTCTAGCCCCCAGCCCAGAGCTCTTCCATTCACCTGCCTTTTAAATATGCTGAATCCCTTTCTGCCACTCATCTGGAGTGAGTTCTCAAGGCAACTGAAAAACCCCAATAAATCCTGGTTCTTAGTCTATTTTAAAACATTAAGCGTTTACACAAACAATTCATAATAAAATCTTAAGTTGTAAATATGACAGATTCACACTGTTACTTCTTCAAGTTTAAAGAGAAGACCATGCGATTATGGAAGCTGCTGATTTCTCTGCCTTCTGGTTGCTTTATCCATCTCTCTAAAATCAGGTCAGAACACTGCAAAGACTGGCTGTCCCCTGCCGTCACCTCAGCACACACGCTCATGTAAGAACGAGCTGAAAGCATAGTCTGTCGGCTGCTTTTCCTCTTAAAATCTAACTTCCAAGGGCCTGTATTTTAATTATTGATGATGTGTATAGAGTTTCTGTGTCAGGCATTTTTTTCCTGAGTTACAGAATCATCTGGAATGGGGGAATAACATTTCTCAATATCTCAGTGTAGTTGCTGAGAGTGAATTAACCTGTAAACCTCTAGGATAATTGAATTGTAGCTTTCACCTAAAATGGCTGTCTAGCTGAGATTCCTGCCTACAGTTTTTTCTGCATGTTCCTTTCAGCTGGTTTTAGATCCTGTGTTTTCTATCCCATGTAACTTCTTAGGGAAGAGTACATCTTCTAGATAGCTTGTGCTTCTATAATTCAATTTTCTGTTATCTTTTTTCCCCTTAGTTTCATAATACATGGCTCATGAGCCCTACTTTCTACATGAACGTCTGCACATTATCCTAATGATGCCACAGATTCCTATTTAGTACATTATGTAGTTAAAGAAAAAACATATATGTGGGCTTTACTCTGTCAGACCCAGACCTGGCACAGCCTTTCATGGGCACAAGAGGAGCAGCTACAGTTTAATCAGAAGGTCTGTGGTCTGAGTGCAGAAAGCGGCTGCAGTTTAATCAGAAGGTCTGTGGTCTGAGTGCAGAAGGTCTGTGGTCTGAGTGCACTCCCACATTTTCTTGTGGGCTCAAGAAAATGCCTCTGGGGAATGGATAAAGAAGATGCGGTACATATATACAATGGAATATTACTGAGCTATAAAAAGGAATGAAATAATGCCACTTGCAGCAACATGGATGGACCTAGAGATTGTCATACTGAGTGAAGTCAGAGAAAGACAAATATCATATGATATCACTTATATGTGGAATCTTAAAAAAAGCTACAGAGTCAGTGGTTTATCCTACAATCAGATAAGCTGCTGTTTATTAACAAATTTTCAAGTCTTTAGACTAAGAGATTGGTTCAAGATGGAGTAGAAGGACGTGCTCTCACTCCCTCTTGCAAGAGCACCGGAATCACAACTAGCTGCTGAACAGTCATCGAAAGGAAGACACTGGAACTCACCAAAAAAGATATCCCACATCCAAAGACAAAGGAGAAGCCACAATGAGATGGTAGGAGGGGTGCAATCACAATAAAATCAAATCCCATAACCTCTGGGTGGGTGACTCACAAACTGGAGAACAGTTATACCACAGAAGTCCACCCACTGGAGTGAAGGTTCTGAGCCCCCCATCAGGCTTCCCAATCTGGGGGTCTGGCAATGGGAGGAGGAATTCCCAGAGAATCAGACTTTGAAGGCTAGCGGGATTTGATGCAGGACTTCGACAGGACTTGGGGAAACAGAGACTGCATTCTTGGAGGGCACACACAAATTAGTGTGCACATCAGGATCCGGGGGAGGGAGCAGTGACCCTATAGGAGACTGAACCAGACCAACCTGCTAGTGTTAGAGGGTCTCCTGCAGAGGCTGGGGGGTGGCTGTGGCTCACTATGGGGACAAGGACACTGGCAACAGAAGTTCTGGGAAGTACTCCTTGGCATGAGCCCTCCCAGAGTCCGCCATTAGCCCCACCAAAGGGCCTGTAGGCTCCAGTGCTGGGTCTCCTCAGGCCAAACAACCAACAGGGAGGGAACTCAGTGCTACCCATCAGCAGACAAGCAGATTAAAGTTTTACTGAGCTCTGCCCACCGGAGCAACAGTCAGCTCTACCCACCACCAGTCCCTCCCATCAAGCCTCTTAGATAGACTCATCTAACCAGAGGGCAGACAGCAGAAGCAAGAAGAACTACAGTCCTGCAGCCTGTGGAATGAAAACCACATTCACAGAAAGACAGACAAAATGAAAAGGCAGAGGACTATGTACCAGATGAAGGGGCAAGATAAAACCCCAGAAAAACAACTAAATGAAGTGGAGATAGGCAACCTTCCAGAAAAAGAATTCATAATAATGATAGTGAAGATGATCCAGGACCTTGGAAAAAGAATATGAGACAAAGATCGAGAAGATGCAAGAAATGTTTAACAAAGACCTAGAGAATTAAAGAACAAACAAACAGAAATGAACAATACAATAACTGAAATGAAAACTACACTAGAAGGAATCAATGGCAGAATAACTGAGGCAGAAGAACGGATAAGTGACCTGGAAGACAGAATGGTGGAATTCACTGCCGTGGAACAGAATAAAGAAAAAAGAAAGAAAAGAAATGAAGACAGCCTAAGAGACCTCTGGGACAACATTAAACGCACCAGCATTCATATTATAGGGGTCCCAGAAGGAGAAGAGAGAGGGAAAGGACCTGAGAAAATATTTGAAGAGATTATATTCGAAAACTTCCCTAACATGGGAAAGGAAATAGCCACCCAAGTCCAGGAAGTGCAGACAGTCCCAGGCAGGATAAACCCAAGGAGAAACATGCTGAGCCACATAGTAATCAAATTGACAGAAATTAAAGACAAATTATTAAAAGCAACAAGGGAAGAATGACAAATAACATGCAAAGGAACTCCCATAAGGTTAATAGCTGATCTTTCAGCAGAAACTCTACAAGCCAGAAGGGAGTGGCAGGATATATTTAAAGTGATGAAAGGGAAGAAACTACAACCAAGATTACTCTACCCGGCAAAGATCTCATTCAGATTCAATGGAGAAATCAGAAGCTTTACAGACAAGCAAAAGCTAAGAGAATTCAGCACCACCAAACCAGCTCTACAACAAATGCTAAAGGAACTTCTCTAAGTGGGAGACACAACAGAAGAAAAGGACCTACCAAAAAAACCCCAAAACAATTAAGAAAATGGTAATAGGAACATACATATCAATAGTTACCTTAAATGTGAATGGATTAAATGCTCCAACCAAAACACAGGCTCTCTGAATGGATACAAAAGCAAGACCCATATATGTGCTGTCTACAAGAGACCCACTTCAGACCTAGGGACACATGCAGACTGAAAGTGAGGGGATGGAAAAAGATATTCCATGCAAATGGAAATCAAAAGAAAGCTGGAATAGCAATACTTATATCAGAAAAAATAGACTTTGAAATAAAGAATGTTACAAGAGACAAGGAAGGACACTACATAATGATCAAGGGATCAATCCAAGAAGAAGATATAACAATTTTAAATATATATGCACCCAACATAGGAGCACCTCAATACATAAGGCAAATGCTAACAGCTATAAAAGAGGAAATCGACAGTAACACAGTGATAAGTGGTGGACTTTAACAGTTGACAGATATGACTTGATATTTAAAAAAAAAAAAAAGGAACAAATGTATACCGTGGTGGGCAGTTGAGGCACAAAAATAGTAGAAAACACAGGCTACGTTTTTGCCCTCATAATGCTTACAAGTAAATGGAGGAGAGAGGAGGGCTTCCCTGGTGGCACAGTGGTTGAGAGTCCGCCTGCCGATGCAGGGGATGTGGGTTCGTGCCCCGGTCCGGGAAGAAGATCCCACATGCCGCGGAGCGGCTGGGCCCGTGAGCCATGGCCGCTGGGCCTGCGCGTCCGGAGCCTGTGCTCCGCAACGGGAGAGGCCACAACAGTGAGAGGCCTGCGTACCGCAAAAAAAAAAAAAAAAAAAAGAGTGGCTATATTGATATGTATAAGTGATTCACTTTGCTGTACACCTGAAACTGACACAACATTGTAACTCAACTATACCTCAATAAAAATTTTATAAATAAATAAACAAACAAAGGAACAAGAAAACGCCTCTGGGCCTGTGAGAAGGACGGAAGTGCTATATCCCTGGCTCCTCTCTGGGGATCGGGAAGCTGTAAGGACAGTAGGGAGACTTCCCAGCATTTGTGATGCTGACCTGGCAGGAGCAAGGGGACTCATTTCTCTTTGCTACCTGCTCCTCCTGTATCTACTTCAGGATGAACATAAACCTCACTAAGTCTCTTCCAGAGCATTTCAGACACACCTTGGTACAGTGGCAACCCCACCTGTAGTTTTCTTTCAGTGTACTTTTCAAGTAATGTGAACAATCACACCAAACCTTTTCGAGCTCTGATTCTATTTTTTTCAGCCTCCTCACCAAGCCTAAATTAGTAGTAGCCAGAGGTGCTCTGTTCTCCATACATTTCGAGCTGTGTTGCAAGCATGCAGAAAATGTCAAGCCACCATGAGATGCTGGGAGTTAAAAGAGACCAGGAGACTTAGCCTGGCTGCTGCTGGTGGGCGCCAGGCCTGCCCTCCTGGCTTGTGGTTGAGGCGGGAGCCTGTAAGGTGGCAGGGCCTTCACCAGGCCACTTGCGTGGTTTATCTACGGGCTCTGATCTGTCCCCTCCTTGGCCACACTATTGGCTGCTTGCTAATTGGTTCTTCTGAGAAGGAAGCAAAAGTTCCATGAGAAAGCCAAAATCGGTGACACACTGCTTGATTTCGGAATTTGCGGTCTCTGAAGATCTGAGACGCAAAATTGCTTTGCAGAGCTCTGAACCCACTCATTCATTGCACCCCAGAGCAGAAGAGAGAGGTCAAGAGAACCTGTCCTTTACTTTGCACTCTGTGAGTGCTCATCAAGGCATATGTAGGGGTGAGTGTTGCTGTGTGTGTTAACAGGAACCAAGAAAAAAAATCCTGCAGACCACAATGACTTTTGTCTTTGGCTTGTCTTTGTATGTTTCTTATCCTGGGTAAGAAGCATTATCATAGTGGGGAAAATGTGAATAAGTACTTGTTTATTGTGTTTTGTGGCTCTTTAGCCCTCTGCTTGTAGTTTTTTTCCTCCAACTGCCTGGCAATTTCTTCCAAGACTCACCCCAAGTCCACCACCAGTACCACCACGAAATATGGCTTTCCTCACTTCAGGGTGCACTGTGGCCCAACCTTTTCCTCCACTGTCTGTTTATTTTCTTCTTCTTTCTCCTTAGCACTGTTATTTCCCCCAGATTATGATGCCTGCTCAGATGGGCATTCTCCCATTTCCTCAGAGACGTCCACAGGGTATAGCAGGCGGATGGCTAACATGAAACTTCTCCCCCTTTAACTCTACAATCAGATGCTGGTTCATTCATGCAGCAGACATGTACTGGGCATTGACTGTACACAAAGCCCAGAGTTCCTGCTTTTGAGGGGCTCACAGTCCTGGACGTGCATGGGAGGGGGATGGGGTGCAGCATTGATGATGGCATGTTTCCAAGTAAGTTCTGTTTAAGGAGGCTGGGAGGAGGGCGTCCAGGGTACCCTAAGAGTTTAGGATGTAGACAGGTAGTGATAGGAAGGGTAAGGGTTCTAGGTCAGAGGATCATCACGAGCAAAGGTTGAGAAGCAGTCAAGTACAGGAAGCACACAGAGGACGACTCCGTTTTCCTGGAAGTACATAGAGTTGACAAAGACTAGTGAGGAAGATGAGGCTAAAGAGGTGGGTCTGGGCTGTGCAGAAGGCCTTGCCTCTGTGGAGTTCAGGCTTCCGAACACAGAGCTAGCCCATCAGGAATGTTTGAGTAGAAGAAGAGCAACATTGGAGAAGGACTTTCCTCTCTGGCTGGTTTTTAGATTCCTGGCACACAGGTGCTGGAAGGGGCTGGTCTATCCCAGTCTCTACCTCATTCAGAGGAGGAGTTCCTTAGAGGATGTCTGAGTTGGTCAAGGTCAAAACACTGGGTGGCTTTTCCCCCAAGCAATATGGTGCCCACAGTGTTGTGTTTGTTTGCACCCACTGGCAATCTTTAAGAGGCACCCTTGGAGGTCTTCAAAAATAGTCTTTTCGCAAAAAAAAAAAAAAAAAAAGAGAATATTTGTGTAATTTACATTATATGAACGTTCTAACAAGTTGATATCATAGGCTTTGTACTTTCCATGAGGAGGGGTTTTATACACAAAGCAATGACTGCATTTGCAGAAATTATTTTTTGAAAGAAAAGGAATAAAAATGTTAATATTGTTTGCCTGAAAAGCAGGATTTGTGTTAACTTTGACATACTGCATATAATCTTTGTTAGGGTAGTAAGTGAACTTCATGAAATCACTGGTGACAGAAATATAATATCGGACTCTTATACTTGGTGAGTAATAGACACTTTCATTAAAGCCATTGTGTTCCAATAATGACTGACAATAGTAGAGTATAGAATGCAGCTACTCAGTGTATGTCTGAAAGGTTACTGAATCTTTGGGGGCAATCATATGAAATTGCAAGTGTCTGGATGAGACATATTCGGCCTAAACAATGAGTAGTTTAACTAAATGTTTTGGTTTTGTTCAGTACACTTACATTGTAATATTTACAGCTTTAAGCAGTTAATGCCACAGAGGGAAGTAGGGGAGAAAGATTCTCTTTGGTTTCATGTTAAGTTACCTCTCAGTATTTACCTGATGGAGAAGTTTTGTAAGTATTTGGCATGTGAAAGACCCTGTTTTATAAAATAGAGGTCTAAGACCCAGAGGAATGAAATGTATTTGTCAATGAATATTAAGCATTTACTCTGTGCCCGGCACTGTGCTAAGCGTTGAGTAATAAAAGACGGCTTGGGCTTCCCTGGTGGTGCAGTGGTTGAGAGTCCGCCTGCCGATGCAGGGGACACGGGTTTGTGCCCCGGTCCGGGAAGATCCCACAAAAAAGGTAGCTCAAGCGCTGTCCTTTCTACCTAATGTTCACTGCATTCTTACCCCTAATGAGTAGAGAGTTGAATCTTAAATTTTGATTTTAGTGGAGGAAAAGCATTTTGTTTCCATTTGGAGGAGTACGGCAGAGGTGTTCAAGGAAGGTACTTTCTTTAGCAACCACCAGGTGTCAGTACAGGACTTGGAAGTCTTGGCAACAAATGCATTCTTGGTTTTCCTAACTCACTAAGGCCATGCCCATTTTGACTTTTCAAAGGCTGTAGACCTCCACTGGGCCACTTTCTCCCAAATATTAATGTCAAACACTTTCTCCTCAAGACTGCATCACATTCCTTCACCTTTGCCTTATAAAAGTAGCACAAGTTCCTCGACCTTTTTCTACTTTAAAGTTTTTAATTTTGTCTTTCGTGGTGATGGTTCTACAAAGTAGGGAGGCTATCGGGATGGGGGTAGGGGAGTTTCACGAAGATCTTGTTGCTTCCACTGATCCCATCCCCCAAACCGGTAGAGCCCACTCTCGGCTGATATGGGGAAAGGTGGAGGGTCTGTTCTGTTTCCTGCACAGAGAAACAATCTGATGGTGGAGCTTGATGGCTCCAAACTGCAGAAGGAAGTATACAGAGAGAAGCTCCTAGGCATCTCCACTGGCCCAGCCATTTGCTTCCTCGTGTAGTGGTATGTGTTCATGTACGGACACTAAGGAACAGTGTGTTTGTTGACTGACAGGGGAAACCTTGGAGAGGCGGGTATTGATTTGTGTCATACAGGTTTTCACCAGTTTCTCATCCTGCCTCCTCACTTTTTGTTTGTTTACATATATATAAATAAATAAATCATTTTCTTACATTCTCTTCCATTATTGGTTATTACAAGATAATTGAATATAGTTCCTGTGTTATACAGTAGGTCCTTGTTGTTTATTTTATATATAGTAGTATGTATCTGTTAATCCCAAACTCCTAATTTATCCCTCATTTTCCCCTTTGGTATCATAAGTTTGCTTTCTGTATCTGTCAGTCTGTTTCTGTTTTGTAAATAAGTTCATTTGTATCATCTTTAGACTCCACATATAAGTAATATCATATGATATTTGCCTTTCTCTCTCTGACTTACTTCACTCAGTATGATCATCTCTAGGTCCATCCATGTGGCTGCAAATGGTATTATTTCATTCTTTTTTATGGCTGAGTAATATTCCATTGTGTACATATAACCATATCTTTATCCTTTCTTCTGTCAGTCTTTTTTATTTGCCTCCTCACTCGAATGGGCAGGCTGTACAGGGAGCTGAGGCATTTGGTGTGGGGCATCGGGGGATAGGGTGGGAGAAACTGGGGAAGGGCTTCCTTGGACATCCAAGCTTTTTTCGAGCCTCATAAGATGTCTGAAGTGGTGGCAGCTGGAGGGATGTCAGTTCGAATGAGCTGCTCAGCTGTTGGTAAACTGAGGGAGAGACGGGCTGGGGAGCTAGAGATACAAAGTCAGCCACTGGCTTCAGCAGCTAAGGCTCCTGGGGTGTGTGGCCTGCAGGGGATGGAGAGTCAGGCATGGCACGCAGCCCCAAGTCTATGCCCTGAAGTAAGGGCCCGAGTGATGCAAGGCTCTATGGTGCAGACACACTGTGGGGATTTCCTTCGGGCCAATCAGCACGACTTGACAAATTGTAGTACAGCTAATTCCAGGCACTATTCAGATTCTTCTGTTGTTTTATAGTGAATAAAATATTGTAAATAAGGCAGCACATCAATAGGGATTCAAAAATAGTTTCAGTAATTTTGCTTTTGTAGAGATTTTCGTCATGATAGTCAAAGAAGATCACCTTGTTCTTGAAAACATCACGTAGGATGTCCTTAAAATATTCCATATACACACATGCCGTTGAAGAGGGCGTCTGACATTCTTACTGGAGTCATGCCCAGCTCTGCGTTGAGCAGCAGCTCCCAGACCAGATCCGGGAAGGCTCTCAGACCTGTATTAGGATTGATTGATTGGCCGATTGATTGAATTTATTTATTTATTTATTTATTTATGGCTGCGTTGGGTCTTTGTTGCTGCACGCAGGCTTTCTCTAGTTGCTGCGAGCGGGGGCTACTCTTCGTTGCGGTGTTCGGGCTTCTCATGTTGGTGGCTTCTCTTGTTGTGGTGCACGGGCTCTAGGCACGTGGGCTTCAGTAGTTGTGGCATGCAGGCTAAGTAGTTGTGGCGCACGGGCTTAGTTGCTTTGCGGCATGTGGGATCTTCCCAGACCAGGGCTCGAACACGTGTCCCCTGCATTGGTAGGAGGATTCTTAACCACTGCGCCACCAGGCAAGTCCCTAGGATGTACTTTTTAAGCAGCCTTTTTTTTTTAAAGTTATTTAGTGTTGGCTTGACTTACAGTTGATATGGTACCTGCATATGGGATTGTGTAAGGGACAGATCTAGTTGTCCAAAATCAAAGTGTCTTTACTGTGTGGTGGCTTTAGTTCATGGGCTCTGGCCTCTCCCACTGCTTCAGGGAATCCTACAGCAAGTGCCTGCTTGCTCCCGGAAACTGGAGTCTTCAGATTCCAGCCACATTGCTCTGTGTTGATTCTCACCTCTCTCAGCAGCAGTCTCACACTTCTCACTCCTGCTTCTTTTCAGATCACTGGGGTGATCCTGCTGGCCGTTGGAGTCTGGGGCAAACTCACTCTGGGCACCTATATTTCCCTTATTGCCGAGAATTCCACAAATGCTCCCTATGTGCTCATCGGAACTGGCACCACTATTGTCGTGTTTGGCCTGTTTGGATGCTTTGCCACATGCCGTGGTAGCCCATGGATGCTGAAACTGGTGAGTAGGTCACAATATAATACTGCTTTCTGATTCTGTTTTGTAAAAATATAAATCACGTGAAAGCAAAGTGGCCCTTCGTGAAGCCACAGACGAGTCCATAATAGTCATTGACTCTAATTTTAGTCCAGGCTTTTACCTAACCCACCCTTTAAACCCCTAGAGGGAGAAACAACCCCAGATACAGCATGACACACAAAAAAATCCCATCCTGGTCCCTCAAGGTAGATGATGACAAAGCAGTGGCCAGCAGTTCTAATAAGCCATTTATAGCCTCGTGGCAAGATGCCCTGTTCCAGTTTTGAATTCTGTCTTAGAAATCTCTTCAAGCATGTGATGTGCAGCCTTGGTGGGTGAGGCAGCACCCCGAACATAAGCAGCCTTTCATTTCCAAGTTCCCAGTGGAGAAATACTTTTCTGCCTCCTTGAGCTGGGCTGTGCTGGGATGCGCGGCACGTTCTCCTCTACGCCTGTGCAGCCTGGCTCTGTGCAGTGGGAGTTGAGCTAAGCCAGAGCTTCCCCACTCAACAGACACAGCAGTGATGTTTCCCAAAGGGTAAGGATAGGCTGTTGAATGACTGCTGCTGCAAGTCTTAACTTTCTGGTAGACCAGTTGCCTAATTCTCTAGTCTCTTGCCCATGCTTTTCATTAATAAGAGTTTATGTGGAAGGCTTTCACAGATAAAAGGCAGCAAGAGCCTCTCCTCAAAAGAAAATTTTGTTTAAAAGGATTTCTTTCAGACATCTTGTTCTCTGAAGGGGGAGAGTAGAGATTCCCTCGGTGCTGGGTGGCCCGTCCTTTCTTGTTTAGCCCTAGATTGCAGTAACCCATAATACCATCTAGTGACAGATACAGGTGTGAGGGTGATTCACTCCAAAGGAAGCATCTTCCAAATGGGCACTGGTCAGTCTCTTTGTTGGCAACCTGATGGAGGTCGTGCTTGATTTGGCCATTTTCTGTCCTGAAGACCATGCGGGAAGCTGATACCCTGGCCACAGCTAATCCTTCCAGGTTGGTGGAAAAGCCATAGTGAGACCATATGGAGGCACTTCTGCTGCTGTCACCTCCACTAGCACTGTGAGTCTACCTTCTAGTACCTCTTATAGGCGCTAGTGTTTCCTTTGGTCTAGTGTTGTAGTTTTCCACTTTGATCTGTGCCTGAGTCACCTGGGCTTTTTACAAACACCTCTGCCAGAGGCCAACCCCCAGCCAATGGAACCAGAAGCTGTGACGGTCAGGAACTGGCTTCACATTTTCTGAAAGCTCTCCAGGGGTGCTATTGCACAGCCAGTGCTGAGACCCTCTTCTTCAGTACAGTGAGTAGCAAGGGAAGAATTAACTCCAGAGGCATGGAAAACAAAGACTGCTAAAAATTCATCTGTCCAAACAAGAAGGGAGGAGACCTGGAGACCTGACTGACCCTGATGCTAAGTGGCTTAAGTCTTGAGGGGCAAGGATGTAACCTCTTTGGGCCTTTGTCCCCATTTATGAAAGAACAGTATTGGACTAACCCACCAAGGTTTCTTCCAGCCCAAAGACTATGAGTGAAGCAGGCAGAAGTGGGCATGCAACAATGGAACAGTCATCTCTGGCTTCTTCTGAAGGTTTCATACCATGCTGCCATTTTCTCCTGGCACTTGTGAGCTTACTAGCAAGTGACCCTTTTGGCGAGTAGAGAAGTTTGGGGGGCTTGGTGTTGGTTTTGGTCTTCTAAAAGCTACCATTTAGTTCCTTTTACCTGCTCGATGTTGTCCTGTGTGCATACTCCATTTTATTTATTCCTCACCACCGCCATAAAATTCAGGCTGTGTTTTCATGTTATGTGATAAAGACTTGGAGGTGAAATACCTTGTCCAGGTTCACACAACTAATGTGCAGAGAGCTGGGACGGGAAACAAGATAGGTTTCTTTCTAAAGCCAGGACTATTTCTACTACAGTATTTTCATTTGGAGAAAACTCGAACCCTGCCACCTGGATTTAATACAGGCTCTCCCCAGCAGGCCTTCTGAAGGAGCAGCAGCTCTCCTCTGGAAGCTTCCAGAAGCAGAGAACCTCCTAGGGACGTGAAACTGCTGCTCTAGCTGAACAGAGCAGAAGTCACTTGATTAGCTGTCCATCTAAAATTTTACAGTCCTAATTTAACCTCATTAATTGCAAAACAATTGAAAATAACTCTTTTCACTTTATGGAGGCCCAGAACCGTGGCCCCTTTCCTAAGAGCTACACCGCAGAGCCCGAAGTTCCTTCTCCCACCTGCCTCCTCATGATTACTTTCTCACAGGACTTTCTGGTGGAGTCTAGGCCTGGGGTGAGAGTCTCCCTAGAGTAAGTTGTGCTTCTAATTGCATTTTGTACCAAGTTGAGAGAGAGAAGTCGTGTACATGGAGCCTTCTCTTCATAACTGTGTGTTTGATACTTTAGTGTCTGTGCTTTCAGTGTGTGGAGAGACTTTTATTAATATTTTGAACGAAATCAGCATTTTAAGGCAGTATTTCCTCCTTTGAATATACGTGCCCCTGGCTGAGAAAAATAATTTATGATCCCATGCACACATATATACTTTACAAGACATAGGTACACTTTACAGGTAAGCAGTGTGGCCACGTGCAGTGTACTCAAATTCCAGGGCATCACCAAGGGCCATTCCCAACGTTCGGGAGCGTTGTATTTCATTTTGAGATGAGAAGCACCAGATTCTAAGACATATGCCTCGTAGGAGAGGAATCAATTCTCTTTCCTTTTATCTGCTTTTCAGTCACAAAAATGGAAACCCTTAATGTCTCAGAAGTACCATATAAGACCCCTGAACTTAGGCACTTGCACGCATGCACACGCACACACACACACACACACACACACACACAATCGACTTGGAAAGTACAGGAAGCATGAAATGTGTAGGAAGCACTGGGAGTTTTAGATGTTTGCAAACATTGTGGGTCAGCAGCGGAGCTGATTTGCTTTTCAGAAGGCTATCAACTCCGCAGGCAGAACAAGAGAGGTAAGCGACCCACTGCTGCGGGTGCCGCATTCAGGCCGTAGTGAGGAAGGGTATCACGTGGGCCTGTGCACATCTGGGCCGCTCTGTCAGAATGGGAGGGATACAACTCCAAAGGAAGGGGGTTGGAAGCCACTTCATAGGAGATGTGCTTAAGGAAACAGCAGGGCTTGCCCGAACTGAGAGACGCAGCCGGGTCCCTCCATGGCTGTATTCACACAGACGAAGGGCCGTGGCGTGGAAGAGAGGTCACACTGGTTCTGGCATCTCCTGAAAGCAGATCCAACACCAGTAAGTGGAATTTACAAGTAGGCAGACTGTGGCCAAGCAGAAGAAGCCTTTCTGGCAATCGGAACAGTTTAAAACGTGAATGAGCTGCAAGGGATGGGTGGGAGTGGTCTCAGCTTGCAGATACCAGGTGACTCTGGTGAGGAAAGTGGTCTAAAGGACTCACAGACAGGGTGGAACTGTGTCCTGTGCCCTCCAGAGTACTTTCTACCTCGAGGAGCCTAACATTAAGAATAGTGGATACTTAGTTGTAAAACGCCCTTCCAGATTTCTCCTGGTTGAGCTGAGCTGACAGGCATGATGCCGGTCCCTGGATGCACTGTCCTCAGCCCGTGTGCCCCCAAATGCTTATGCATGTTAAACAGACACATGCTTATATGGAGGCTCATATGGGAACATCTGGAGAAGAGGATATTTCCACTTTTCCTTCTAGGGAATATGACGACTTGTCTAATTCCCCCTGACAAGAAGGGACCTAGCACAAAGCAGCACTCTTCTTCCCCCCGCCATATCTGACTGTGTGCTTGTCCACTTGCTTTGCAGTATGCCATGTTTCTGTCTCTGGTGTTCCTGGCTGAACTCGTGGCTGGCATTTCCGGGTTTGTGTTTCGTCACGAGGTGAGTATACACCAAGTGGAGAACTCAGTTCAAGGGTCTTTTGGAGGAGGATTTTTGAAACGTCTTGGAATTTGTGAAGGATGCAGAGAAGCTAGCTGGCATCTCCAGTGGTATTTGCTAGTTTCCAAATGCCATGGACTATGAGCGGAAATGCCCAGAAAATTCTACAGGTGGGAATTTCGCCAAACCTGAAACCTTAGTTGTTGACCCTCACTCTTTCTTTATATAGCTGTCGCATGAAAGGATCCTCTGCCTTGTTGGGGTTTTTTTAAATTTATTTATTTATTTTTGGCTGCGTTGGGTCTTCGTTGCTGCGTGCGGGCTTTCTCTAGTTGCGGCGAGCAGGGGCTACTCTTCGTTGCGGTGCGCGGGCTTCTCACTGCGGTGGCTTCTCTTGTTGCAGAGCACGGGCTCTAGGCGTGTGGGCTTCCGTAGTTGTGACACGCGGGCTCTAGAGCGCAGGCTCAGTAGTTGTGGCGCACGGGCTTAGTTGCTTCGCGGCATGTGGGATCTTCCCAGACCAGGGCTTGAACCCATGTCCCCTGCATTGGCAGGTGGATTCTTAACCACTGTGCCACCAGGGAAGTCCTTCCTCCTTCTTTTAAAAAAGTGACCTTCCATATAGATTAAATACTTTAAAAGTAGCCACTTCAGCAAGGCACAAGTGTATATCCGTATATCGAGATTTCTCAGAGGCCAGAGGCAAGCCAAACAAGTTGTTGGCCAAAGGCAAAGTGCTACATTTCCCCTAAGCAGCCTGTGCTCTACTGTCTCCTCCCCAGAGCCCCTGAGGGGCGCCCCCTGCCGCCCGGGGGTAAAATCCACACCCCAGTGGTGAGGAGCCCTGTGGCTTCGCTTGGTAGTGTGGGAAAAGGAGAGAAGACAGTCATGATCAAAAACCCCTACAAAGCTGTGCTTTATTTTTTAGTTACATGTAAAATTTGAGATTTCTATAGCTTGGGAGAATTATTTTGAATCCGGTTCTGTGATCAAAACTGCTAGTTTCAAGGACACTCCCAGCTGTCCTTTGTCACACGTGGCCATCCTTCCATGTCCTGTCACTGAGGCTGCTCTATTTGGACAACGTATAGATGCTAATGCAGGGACGAGCTGCTCTCATGCTGTCTGTAGCTGCCGTGGTATCACTTTTCAGATGTGTATACTGATGATAGGTCAGAAAGTGTGTACGCTACAATACAGTTCTGGTTCTAACTCCCCACTCCCCCAATTCATCATTGTTCCCTGTAAATAACAGTAAAGATAGAAGCAGCTACACATGTGTTAGAATGGAAAGAAATAGCAAGATGGAGGTAGGAAAGACAGTGAGGTCGAGTGTGATAACTGTGGCTCTTGAAGTCTGGCATCACCTGTTCCCAGGCCCTGCCTTTGTGCTTGGCCAAGTCAAGCTCCCAGTGAGCCTGCCTTAGGCGCCTTCTGCCCCCCTCTTCCCCTTTACCAGATGTGGCCTCTCAGATGCCAAGACGGACTTCTAGAACCATTTCATGTGGGCACTGCATCCAGAGTTAGATCCCCCATTCTTATTCTCAGCTGAGGTAAAACCTGATGAAGTCACGGCCTAGAGGTGCCCCCGACGCCTGTGTGAACCCCAGGCCCAGCCTGGCTCGCTCCAACCTGAGCCCTTGCCTGCTTCCTTCCCATGTGCTGCTGGGACTGGGCTCCACGTAGGGGTTTTCTCTTTATCGTTCCTGATACCTAGGACCTGAACATCCTCACCTGCCTAACCTCTTTTCACTGAAAAACCATTTAGGGAAGTGGTGGCTGGGGGTTGCAGTAGTGGTCTTGAGTTTGGCTAAAGCATCAAACACACATGATGAGAACATAGGTCACAACCTAGCAGCACTGACTGAGAAGGCTACAGTAAAGGAAACATAGCTTGCAGGCAGGGCAGCAGAGTGGGCTTGTTTCTTCAGTGGGAGTCCTCAAAGTGGTCCAGGCTCGAGTCTGTGTAGACCTGCCCACGCCTAAGAGACGATGCACGTGCAATGAAACGAGAGGACACAGCTGGGTGTGGCAACCACCTTGGCTTAGAAGCTCCATGTAAATAGTGTCTCTTTATCTCTTGTAACTGTCCAATGGGCAGAGCGTCCAGTATCTCTGCAAGGAACACGCCTAGTTAGAAGAGTCACCATATTTAGCCCTAAGCTTCCCACCAGGCAATTATTGTCATTTGCTGAAGTCCAGGCCAGAGTCATTTCACCAGTCGGGGCATTTTTTACCATAAGCGGGGTTGCCTGGTAACACACCTGATGCTCCGCCTTCAGCAGGTTTCCAGGAAAACAGAACTTGAAAGATAACCCAAGGTCAAATGTGAAAGGGTTTTGCTAACCATTTATTAACAAGTAAAGTCCATGTCCTTTAGCCTCTTTTTCTCATCTCAATAAAGACAGGTAAGTGAAAGCTGGTTTTGCCCCACTCCTGTATGGTAGACTAGGGATCTGATTCTGGTCAAAACATCGGTCTTCCTGCCCACCCCACACACAATGGCCTGTCCTTTGTCATTCTTCTGAGTAAGGGCAGAAGAAGTTATAGAAAGAAAGGCAGTAACCAATTCCAAGAAAATAACTAGAAAACCATCACGGCCCTTTCCGAATCTGACTAGCTGCCTGAGTGGCTCATTTAACTAGGCAGGGTTCCTCCAGATTGGGGGTAAGGGAACTTTTTTTTTTTTTTTTTTGCGGTATGCAGGCCTCTCACTGCTGTGGCCTCTCCCGCTGCGGAGCACAGGCTCCGGATGCGCAGGCTCAGCGGCCATGGCTCACGGGCCCAGCCGGTCCGCGACATGTGGGATCTTCCCGGACCGGGGTACGAACCTGTGTCCCCTGCATCGGCAGGCGGACTCTGAACCACTGGGCCAAGGGAACATTTTTTTAAACTCCTGAGCTAACAAACCCCTTGGCCGATCTTCTGAGCTCTTTTGTCTCAGAAAACAGGGCATCCCCTCCCTGGCCTACATTTATTCGGAGGCTTTCAGAAGAGGCTATTTTGGGGTGGACATTGGTACGAATCTGTGTCCATCTGGGCTGCAGTGGACCAGAACCACATCGCCCCTTGTCTTCCCTAGATCAAGGACACCTTCCTGAGGACTTACACTGATGCCATGCAGAATTACAATGGCAACGACGAGAGGAGCCGGGCGGTGGATCACGTGCAGCGCAGCGTAAGTTCCAGGAAGGAGATGGGGCTGGCAATGGCCTGTGAGGTCGGGCCTTGGACTTGTGGGCTGCCGGTGACGCTGGACTGGCAGTGTTTGCTCTTGAGCCCCACTCTCTGCCTCTTGGCCCAGTTCCCTTTCCAACAGTGGACATCCAGTACTTTTTCAGGGTTCGAGGATCCAGGTAATTACTGCCAAGAAGGACCACTCCCTGCGGTTTGCTTTTCATCCGTAAGGATGTGAGCATCCCAAGGAGAGCTAGTTTGCCCTTAAAATCTGAAGCCTTGGAACAGTGAGTGTAGGACAGCCTGACTTTGAGTTGGCTCCCTAAGACCAGCCTTCTGGAAATGGTGTCTTGAGCCTGGGCAGAGAGATCAGGTGAGCTGTGTTCACCGGCTTGGGCGGTGCAGTGGGGTTGGAGAGCCGATCTCAGAGCAACTGAGGATCCTGCAGCTGTGTGAATGGCCTAGGCTGCCTGGTGCTTCGCAGAGGATATGAGGAAAGTAGTTGTTTCCTACCTGCAGGTGCTCAAGCCTGACTGCCCATCAGGATCATCTGGAGAGGTTTTTTTTTGTTTTGGGGTTTTTTTTTTTTGTGGTACGCGGGCCTCTCACTGTTGCAGCCCCTCCCGTTGCGGAGCACAGGCTCCAGACGCGCAGGCTCAGCGGCCATGGCTCACGGGCCCAGCCGCTCCACAGCATGTGGGATCTTCCCGGACCGGGGCACGAACCCGTGTCCCCTGCATCAGCAGGCGGACTCTCAACCATGGTGCCACCAGGGAAGCCCCTGGAGAGGTTTTTGATTGAGGGGTATCTTTTATTGTTGTGTTGTTTCGTTTTTACTCCAGAAGCAGTATTTTTATTTTTATGTTTTTGGTAATTTATTTTGGTAGAATCTCAAAGTTACCCAGAAAAACTGCAGGAATAGTACAAGGAGCTGTACCCCTTTTACCCAGATTCACCAATTAATGATATATTTTGCCCCATCTGCTTCAATATCCTCTATGTCAGCAGTTGGCACATCTTTGCTGTAAAGGGTCAAGTAGTAACTATTTGAGGCTTTGAAGGCCATGCAGTCTCTGTCACAACTACTCAACTCTGCCTTTGTAGCACAAAATCTGCCCTAGACAACATGTAACACAGAGGCACAGCTGTGTCCCAGTAAAACTTGATTTACAAAACCAGGTAGCTGGTGGGCTGTAGTTTACCAACACCAACTCTCTCTTCCTCCGTGTGCGTCTTTTTTTCCCCCTAAACCATTTATGTACGTATTAGTACAGATCTTGGGGAGAGCTTTCTAAAACCACTTTGGCCTCAGCTCCCCATCGACAGTCCTGATTCAGTAGATCTCTACGTGTGTCTCTTTAGCAGCACCTAATCACGCAGGTGATTTTGATGCTTAGCCAGGCCAGAGAGCAGCTGCTTGGCTTTGGGAGGTGGAAACCAACGTGATATGGCGTCTAGGACTCACTTCGTCCGCTGAGTTCACGTGGGTATGCCAGTGAGTAGAATTGTTAGTGGAGCTTCAGCTCATCTTGACTCACCAAAGCTGTGCCTGTCGACTTAGGGCCTGGGCCCATGTTTTTCTTTTAAAAGCTGCAAGGTGCTGAGTGCAGAGACCACAGTGCCTTTGATCTGCCACACTTAATTCTTTTCCTTTCCCCGTTAACAGCTGAGCTGCTGTGGGGTGCAGAACTACACCAACTGGAGCACCAGCCCCTACTTTCTGGAGCACGGTATCCCCCCAAGTTGCTGCATGAACGACACCGATTGTAATCCCCAGGATCTGCACAACCTGACTGTGGCCGCCACTAAAGTGAACCAGAAGGTACTCGCTCTCTCTTGGCCCTGATGGGACTCAGTGGTGAATGTCTGGGGAGGGCTTTTTTGTCTCTGTGAAATTATGGCAAATAGGTTAGAAATGGTAGTCTTGGAGAGAGTCAGGACTCTTCCTTTGTGGATCTTTCTGGCCAGAGAGAGGCACTGGGCTGCCCACTTCTGAAGGAGAAAGCCGTGCCTCAGCGAGACTCTACGAGGCATAGTTAGGAAGGGTTTAGCAAGTGGTTCCTGTTAACCCTGATGCTGATGTCAGGGAACGTGGCCTTTCTTCTTTCTGGGTTTCTGTCTTCTGCTTAATGTACCCTCGAAACATGAAATTATTCCCAGCTGGGTGCCAGTCCTCAGCGGAAAGAGGGAGTTGAGTTGACAGACAGCATCTGCTACTGCGAGGAGGGTGGCCTTGATTTTAGGGACTTCACTGCATTGGGAAAAGAAATCAACAACTTCAACTCACTCTCAACATCCTGACTCCCAGAGAAATTAGAGAAAAAAAAAAAAACTGGCCAAGAGAAATTTGAGTTAGTACATAGTAGAAATGAGGGAAATGAAACTTAGGTAGAGAAAAGGAAAATCCATTCTGTATTCCACTCTGCAGAGAATCTGATGAAGACATGATACAGCTGTGTGTGAGGCCTATCTATCCTTAAACATTTAGGGAAATGCCAGGTAGAAACTATGTCTTGCTGAAACAAAAGGGAGGAAAAAACCCTACTGTTGAGTTTACCTGTGGTTATGCCACCATCAGGTAAATTTTCTTTTCTTACTAAGGTAAAGTTCTAGTTTTCTTTTTCTTTTTTTCTTTTTGGCCACACTGCATGGCATGTGGGATCTTAGTTCCCTGACCAGGGATCGAACCCGTGCCCCCTGCAGTGGAAGCTTGGAGTCTTAACTGTTGGTCTTAACCAGGGAAATCCCAAAGTTCTAGTTTTCTAAGGTCTTGAAAATTCTATGGGATGTGGGCCAACTACTGAATAATTCACAGAAGATAGCCATCCTTTCAAGATAAGAATGTTGAGATGGTTTCTATATTTTACCCATGTTGGTATTTGTAGCAGAACTGCTGCAAGGCATTGTTGCCATATTCTGGAAGCTCCTTTTGTCATTCTGGGTTTATTACTTGGCTGTTGGTGTGGTGAGATAAGATGTTCAGTACAGATAGCTTCTTGTGTGAGCTAAGAGAACATCTGTTCCAACTGGAATTTTTTATGAACCCAAAGTTTGAGGCCTCCTTCGCCTCTCATCAGCAAGGTGACTTCTGGTTTCTTCATGGACACCTCCACTGAGCACCCATGTATGTCATTATGCTGCCATGTTATGAAGTGCTGAGCAGACCTGGCACTCAGTGGATGCTCCGATGTATAGGAGGCAAGGCGTGCTTTATGGAGTGAGATGTTGGCACAGCAGAGCCTCAGGAGGTCCTTTGTAGAGGCAGCCATCATCAACCTTGATAAAAGCCTTCTTAAAAAAATTTCACCCAAACTACTACTTTTGTGAAAGTTGAGGGCTTTGAAGTCAGGACCACAGGGTCTGGAGTCAGACTGCAGTTTAAATTCTGGCTTAGCCACTTGCTGGTTGTGTGATCTTGATCAAGTTACTTAACCTTTCTCAGCCTTGTTTTTCTCATCTGTAAAATGGAGAGAATAACAGTTCTTGCCCCTTAGGATTGATAGGAGAATTGAATGAGATAAAGTATCTAAAGCACAGTGCATGGCAGAGAGTAAGGACAAGATGAACCTTAACTGTAATGTTAAATGGTAGCTGTGGTGTAAATGTCATGACAATAACAGTGATGTTTGTCTTCCATCCTACCACACTGTGCCTTTTTTTAGAAGTGCCACAGGTCCTTGTAGGGAGGGTCTTTTCTTTGTATTCAAAAGCAGGCTTAGAGGCAGATCCTGTGGTGCATCTCTAGAATCCTTACAGTGATTTCCAGAAAGATAGGTGAGCATTTTTTCACTTCACTGATAACCTACAAATTGGCCTCACTCCCAGCCTCCCCCCGACAATCCTACTTTACATTTTCCTGGGTGCCTCAAATACCTGGAAGAGATACTTTTCTCTCACTTCCCTTTTATTCTCCAACCTGGCTCTCTCTGTGGAGAGAAAGTGAATGAAAACTGAAATTTGCCTAGGAAGTTTCATTAGATAGTCTCATTTAATGACCACCTGAACTTCTCAGACAAATTATTTCCCAGGCCAGAGTCTGTGACACCTCATCTATAAAAGGTAAGCAATGCGGATGGGGTGGAGATGTGTAGTGATAGTCGATGCTCATAAAGGTTAGCCTCCCCAAACTGACTCCCTCCCCCAGGAAGATTAACTCCCACCATGTCCTAGTTCTGTGGAATCCTGTTATATAAAATACATGTATTCTAAATCCCCATAGATCTTTTAGTGTCTTGAATCCTGTGCCCTGATAGCACAGAAAGGTGGCTCTTGGCTCTTCCCTGGCAGCCTGAGAAACCTACCTTGTACAAATCACTGGCAGAGAGCAGGAAGGAGGTGAGAGCCCTTAAGCAGGATATTTATCGTTTTGTTTTGAGGACAGCTTTGATTTTGGTTTTGCTAAGCACGATGATCAAACGTCCACAGGTTCAGTTAGCTAATAGCATTGACCAACCCCTACCCCCTAGGAATTCCTTGCCTTTTTTTTAAAGAGACAGGGCAAGAGGAAGAGAGTTATTCTGGTTGGCAGCTCCAGAGGTACCTCCTCCCAGTGCCTGCCTGGAAGCAGCTGTGCTACTCCTGCTACTGAAAAGCCTGCCACTTGCAGGTGTTTCCCATCAGAGGCCCTGTTGATTTAGACTTGCTGAGAGGGTGAGCAAATTACCTGTTCTGTTTCTGGGTGTTTCCTAGGACATTTAGCAGGTCTCTGTAGATTGAGCTCACACCTGAGAATCAGGCTTTCATTTTAGGAAATGAAGAGAGATCGTTGTGGGTAGATAAGAGAATTTTCAGGGAGAATTTGAGGTGGAAGGCAAACGTGCACTGGGGTTGTAGGATCAAAGCAGTTTGGGCAGTCTGCAGACCTAGGCTGAGACCTGGAAGAATGGGCTTGTGGGTCCATAGAGTGAATAACAGAGAAAAGGCTGGAGAAGGAAAGCATTTATTGCAACCTGGGTCTTGTATCGTTTAAACAACAATGAAGAAGCTAAATCACTTTCATCTTCTCACCTTAAGTAACTCTCTTATTGCTATAATTTATTAATTTGCTCTTTGTTTAGAGTGAAAGAGTGGAGGAACTTTTCTTAGCGAAGAGTGCTTCTCAAACTTTAATGGGCACGTGAAACATCTGGAGATATTAACATTCATTAAAACTCATTAAAAATGAGTAACCCCGGGATCTGGCAGATTCTGTTTCAGCAGGTCTGGAGTGAGGTCTCAGATTCTGCATTTCTAACAAAACCCCCAGTGCGAGGAGCAAGGTTTAGAGAGAACAATTTTGCCACAGTTGTACTAATGCCAGGCCCTTACTTCATTTTTGTTTTCTCTTACTGGTTGGAGTGGGCTTTTCAAAAATAATGTGACTGACTCTGATTTCTACTCCATTGTAGGAGATTTCATACTTTAGAAAAACATATTCACCTTATGTGTAGAATTAAGGTTCACAGCAAAAACAAAAAGAAAAAAAACCCCCTATTCCCCCCCAAAAAAAACCAGAAACACCTATCCCAAACTATTTTGCAGAGTAAGAAAATAGCCCACCTCACTTCTCTCTGGTTTTTATTACTGGGTTTGTGTTTCCATATTTTGAGCTGATATAACACTGGCGGTGGTCTGAACTTCATTCCCTGGCCCGAGCATCGCTGTGGGAAGGAGATACAGCAATGAACGATGACCAGCACAGAAAAACTCTATCTTAGCTGCTGCCATTTGGGAAAGTGCTAGAATATCCACCTCTCTTCTGGCTTTGACTTCTTCCTAACCCGAACTGACTTTCTTCCCACTACCTTTTGGAAAATAGTGTGATATATCGTTTCACTAGTAGAAATGAAATCAGTGAGCAAGCTTCTCCTACAAAGAATCAAATTGCAAAACTTTCCATGAGCAATAATGCATTTCCTTTCCCACCCCTGCCCCGGCCTTCAAATTTGCATCAGGTAACTAAGGAGCATAGTTTGTCCATTGCATTGAAAACATGTGTCAAAGCACTGCTGCTAAATTAATGCATCTTTGTCTTTGCAAAGAGACTGTGAATGCATAAAATATCATTTATTAGAAGATACAGCATTGGCAGAATTTTCACAAGCTCTATGAGAAATGTTAAATCATTGAATTTGGGAGACATGTTTTTGGTTGTTCTTGTTCTTCAGATGTTATTACAATTTAGTGGGCCTTTCTTGATAAACAGTAATCCTCTTTACCCTGTTTATGAAATTGTCTTGCTTTTTCACAGACTTCATACATTCAAGTTGAGGCCCTTCTTCAGAAAACTGGAAAAAGACCATGTCTTCGAAAGCTGAATACGTCACTTCAGAAGTCTAGGTTGATTTGGCCCATTTCCAAACTACAGAAATACACTCACACACTGACACACATATATGTTCGCTAATCCCTGCTGTTTGAGCTGTCAGGCATTTTAACAGGAAGAGTCAGCTTTTGCCTTTGCCTTACGAGTGATGCACAAAATTTGGTGTCCTACCTGGACTGGGTTGATAAAATGTAATCCAGAATAAGAACAAAACTAGTTTAGCAACATTGTCGAACTCCAACCAAACCATTTCTTTTAAAGAAATTAAACTTTATCAGTATTAAACTAACATTGAAATTGGTAAAATTGGTGTTGGTTTTAATCACATGTGGAGATTTCACAGGATGTTAAAGGGAAACTCACTTCATTTTACGAATGAGGTTATTGACATCATAATAGAGAGGGGAAGTGACTTCTTCAAGGTCCCATAGTAAATCTGTGGAAAATATGACTCTAGAACATGGGTTTTTCCCTACTAAAAAAAAAACTTAATGGTCTCCATAGGAAGAACCCTAAAATGCCATAAAGTTGGCAGGTATTCAAACACCTCCTTCTAACCAGAGGATTTCACTTTATTTATCTAAGATTCTGTCATTTGTTGTCAAAATGCTAGTAACTATGTTTATGATTCTGAGTTTTCCTGATCAGGGATGCAGAATGCCTTTTCACGTGTTTAAGTCTACTTCTGTATCCCTACAGCATTCGCCTCATGGATCTTACAGACTTCTTGCTCGATTTCATCATACAGCAGAAACATTTGTGGATGAAAGTGTATATCTGGGATTTACTTTAAAATAATCCAGCCAGGGGATGAGTGTTGAAGAAATTTAAATGAAACAAGATAGGCCACATGTTCACTGTGATTTTAGAGGAAGGGTCACTTGGGGGTTCCGTACCATTTGTATGTTTGAGATTTTTCATTCTGTTTACGGAATGAAGGTTGGGGTGTATGTGGGAGTGTTGCGAGGTAACCCAGCCGGTCTGGGTGAAACATGTCTCTGAGACCGTGTCTCTGTGTTTTCAGGGTTGTTATGATCTGGTGACCAGTTTCATGGAGACCAACATGGGAATCATCGCTGGAGTGGCTTTTGGGATCGCATTCTCCCAGGTAATCTTGCGGTCGGACCTAGCCTTTCGTCTGTCTCCTGCTCTCCTTTCCCTCCCTGGTCTCCAGATTCTCTGGCGGCCTCCCCGTGCCTGGGGAAAGGCTGATGGATGGGGTCAGAACTCCTTGCTCATTAGTCCTCAGGTCATCTGTTTATTGATTTTCCTTTTTCAACTTAAATGAAGTTTTGCCATCAAGGGAATATTGGTTACAGTTCAACTAATGACTAGCTCCAGAAAAACAACTCCCTTCTTCTGTAGGTCAAATGGAGGTTAGCTGAACAAAGTGCTGCCTTAATTGGAGCCTAAACAACTCCAAACATCAAATGGCTGATTTGGATTCGGGGAGGGGGGTAGGGCTCTTTTCCTGGTTGACCTCTGTCCCTTTTTGGTTCTTAGTTCCTGGGGATTGTGCATGAGATTGCTCCCTTTTAAAGAAAGCCGAAATGTAGCAAATTTCATCCTGTCATCATTATTTGATCTCAAGGTTTGATTATTGTTTCTTAAGAGGAAACTGAATTTGTGTATATGAAATGTTATATGCCTTTATCTCCACCCAGCCTCTAAAAAAGAATGGGAGAAGCCATTATACAAACTAAGCAAGCCACACATACTCAAGGATGGAACATGATTAAGCTAAATCTAAAATTTTGCCCACCTGCACCAGGCAGTGTGTTATCCCACAGGCTTCTGATCTCCCGGCCAGTTGCTATAATATTGCTGTGGGTGGAAGGATCAGCATATATACCTAACAACCAAAAAAAAGTTGATTTCTCTTTAACACAGAATTTTTTTCAGACCAACAGATCATTTTCCCAACAAAACCCAATTAGTGTTACCTCAGTAATGTTGCCATGGCTCTGGTTTTATCTGCCTGAATTCTGTATCAGCTCTCCCAGACTATAATTACCCCTCCCTCCACGGCCCCTATACCGCTTTCCTTCTTGCTGAGCAATGCAGATGCACTTTAATCTTATTTAAGTTTGTTCCTAAAACATCTTTATTGAAATATGGCATATAAAGAGAAGCACACACATTGTAAGTATACAGCTTAATAAGTTATCACAAAATGAGCTTACCTGTGTACTGACCACCACTTAGATCAAGGCATAGCATGTTAGCCTGGTAGTTTTTGCACGTGGAGGGCTTGGCCTCAGTTAAGTCTAAAAAGCTTTTCTTCCCAAGAAGTTACCAAACCGTGTGTGACATTTCCTCTCACAAGGGCATGTGGGCCCAGCCAACACGAGTGTGTATTTCTTGTGGCAGTTTTAAAAATCTTTTACCACGTTTTGTGTTTTTGCGGCTCGGGAAGGGCTTAAAACCCTCAACACGCCAACACACACAAACCAGACTGGTGCCATAGACAGTACTGATGAACTTGGTCTCGAGAGACACATCAAAAGAAGCTGCAGCCCTGAACTTTCTTCTGGTTGCTGTCCTGTTTCAGTAATAACACTTCAGTGACATATCAGTAATGGCCAGGGGACATTTTAGAGGATTCCGGACCACGTGTCCGATACAGTGTGCAGGAGGCATCTGGCAGGTGCACATATGGTCTCCTTTACACATGTATGTGCAGTGTTGGGTTACCCACCTACAGGACAGGCTTGTGCTTGCGTTTGAGGAGGACCGTCCCCTTGGAGGAAGGAATATGGCTGCAGTCGGCCCTAATGGCTACCCTAGACCCATGAAGGGACACGAAGCTGGTACTCTCCCTGGGGAAAAGAGGGCCAGGACTCTCGTGGATGAAACATCTTTTCATCCAAGAACCTTTCCATGTGGCCACGAGGGGTTGGGAAGACAGTCCTACTTTCATTAGTGAGGTGAACCAGGTCATAAAGAATCTGATTAATACCTCTCGCACTTCTCACACCCCTGTGGAGGGATTTAGGTGTAGACCAGTGGTTATCTGGCCCGATGAGCACTCATCTCTGTGTGCTACGTGGAAGAAACCCCTGACGTGGGGCTCGCTGAGTTTGCTCTGTGGCCCTCTGGGGCAATGAGAAAGGGGCTTTGGCCCCAAGGAAGCCCCAGACAGACTCTCTTCACAGAGTTTAGGTTTCTTGAAGGTACTACAGAGTTGTTGGGATAAGAAAACAAAACCCAAAGCCCAGAAGCATCGCAGAGGTGGTACCATTCACCCGCGTGGCCGGTCAGCCACAGTGGGGCAGAGACTTGAGGTCTGCTGTGCTCAGCTTAGGGCAGGGAAAGGAATGGCCACAGCCAGCTATTAGCCAGACGCACTAGGAACTGCAGCTTTTAATGGTGCCAGCAGCCTCAGGGTACCTGGAAGCTGAAGCTGGCTTCCAGTTGTCAGTAGATCCAGGGCCTCTCTGGGACCATGGTGGCCACTTACCAGATGCTCATTCAAGAACCAGCCTTACTCACCTGCCACCAAAGCTTTAGCCACAGGTGTTCAGAAATTCTAGAACAAGTGTTATAGTAAAACTTAGCAGATGTTGGCTGATACCAATAAATCAGTCACAGTGGCCTATGTGGTGGCCTTCGTATAATAAAGCAAGCTCTACTGAGTAGAGGCCAAAGTGGGCAGGAAAGAAGAGAGCACTCTGCCCCCACTCCTCACCTGCCCTCCACCTTCTCCTTGCCCTCTTCCTCACCTGCTCTCCCGACGTCCATGCTATCCTCTGTTGGAACAAACCGGCCTTACACATCTGTTGTCTTAGAAATTAAAGGTGGTATAAGGTACAAGGAAAACTAAGCCGAGTCTAGCCTTTTAATAGACTGTGTGAGAACTCTGTCCTGTTACCTAACTTAGCTAACTTAAAGCTCTTGAGTGCTGTTTTTGGATAGCAGGGTTTTGGCAGGTGTTTAATCTTTCTCTCCACAAAGTCCCAGTGCCTTTGCCCTCTCAAGGAAAAGGTCATTTGTCTGGACTTGATGGGCAGGTCCTGCTGTCCTATGAATTTATAGCAGATGGTTGAGTGTGTTTTTATAGGGTACCTCCTCCCTGCATCTTTGGCAGCTACTCTTTTATTTGAGGGGTCTTAGGAACACACACACAGAGAAATATACTCACCTCCCTCATCCCTAACATGACCTGGAAGCCAAGCGTCCGAGTCTGGACACTTGTATTGCTCAGTTTGTGACACTGCTTCCCGCCTTGGTTGGCCTTCTGCTATGGGTCTCTGTATTTAGCACTTCTGTATCCAACATAAATAGCTTCACTAGACTTGGAGACTATTAGGCTGGATTAATCCCCCAAAGCACAGAATGTTACAGTCCTGAGTAGTAAGGACGGTGGAGCTGTTTTCCAGAAGGGAGAGTTGAGTGGTTTCCTTGAGGTTGGGTGGCTGCTGTAGATCCAGGATTACAATTCTGATGATCTCATCTGGTCTGCTGTATTCAACATTTAGGCCAGAGATAACCCTTGTTCATGCTTCACGTAGCACCTAAATGGAGCTCAGTTCGTGCCTTTATAATGAAAGGATTTGAGTCTGTGGAATTGCAAAGACAAAGGTACTCATCAAAAAATACAGATCCTGGCTTCCCTGGTGGCACAGTGGTTAAGAATCCGCTTGCCAATGCAGGGAGACATGGGTTCGAGCCCTGGTCCGGTAAGATCCCACATACCGCGGAGCACCTAAGCCCGTGCACCACAACTACTGAGCCTGTGCTCTAGAGCCTGCAAGTCACAACTACTGAAGCCCGGGCCCCTAGACCCCGTGTTCCGCAGCAAGAGAAGCCACTGCAATGAGAAGCCCATGCACCGCAATGAAGAGTAGCCCCACTCGCCGCAACTAGAGAAAGCCCACGTGCAGCAACAAAGACCCAACGCAGCCAAAAGTAAATACATAAAAAAAATACAGATCCTCTTCCTACCCATCCATCCCCTGACCCTCACCCCTGCAGGGCCTCCTCCAGGGCCCACAGGCTACTGAGATGATTCCTTACGGACCAAGGATTCTTTTCTGGGACTTGTTTACCTTTTCTGTATAGAGGGCAGGGACAAAGCTGTCAATAGCCTTGATGAGACATGGCTGAATAAGGCTAACAGAACTTTTTACTTATTCCCCTAGTATTTTCAGGCCCTGAACGGTCCCTAAAAGCATTTATACAGTTTTATTTCAAACCAGATACCTTGGCACTTTCCCAGTTAAGTCATCAACATAAAATCTCCACAGACATTATAAGGATCGAAATTTTCGACCTATTGCTTGCCACTTTCTTGTTAAGAAAGTTGCCTTTTACAGCTTTGTTTGCTGGCCTCTCTCTGCCCCTTAGGAATCAGGGACCAGGCCACGTTTACCTCCCATGGTGATCGCAGGGGAAGACAGCCTTGCCCTGTCGCCTTTGCTGACCTGGACCCCACCCCTCTCTCAGCCCCTCTGTCACCTCTTGGAGTCCATCCTGTTCCTGGTAATTAGCAGAGTCCCAGCGACGTGATCCCTGTTACTGGCGCTCTCTTTGTGGGGATGCTTCGAGAAGGTTAGAGTAGACCTTTTGTAAGTCTCTCCTTCCCTCTCTGGCTTCTCAGTTCTCAAAGGGCCTCCCGGAGGTTTTCATGACCCAGAAGAAAGCAGACTATATAGTACAGACAAGGCCGAGAGTGGTAAAAATAAAATGTTACTTCCAACGATTAGATGAAGGCTAATTACAAAGTCTTAGACGACCAAATATAAATAATCTGATCTCAGACTCCCTAGGCTGTACGGCATTTGACAATTTGCCAGCCACGGGGAGAGGGAGAGGTGACTCTGGGGTCTCTGTCCTGAGGGCTGTTTAGCGTTAAGAGCAAGCTGTCCTTTTCCTGTCTTCCTCCAGGGTTTAAAGCCGAAGTTTGTTCTGGTGCCCACAGACTCCAGCTTTAAGACACATCAGCAGTGTGCTTCTGAGGGGCAGCCTGGAATCCCCCAGAGCATACCTCTGTTCTTTGAGGCGCTATTTACATATATTTAACCTAAAACAAAAAAGGGTTTTATCTAAATAAAGATGGATTTTTCTGTGTACAGATTAATCGGGTCTAGTGGCAAGCGAGCATTTGGTCCTGACTCTGAGGAAGAGGCTATGTCTTTACCAGGCTTTCAGTTATGTACCTAGAAATAATCTGGTAGTAAATGGTATTAAGTATAGGATGTTTCCCCCCCTCCCCGCTTTCCCTTAACTTGGTGCTTAAGGAAATGAGAGATCAAAGTTTTCTCTCAAATATGATGAGACACTGTAGCAAATTTGACGTCAGTAATCCTGCGAACAATTCAAAACACCCACCATATCCCAAATCCTAGTTTTTCTTGCACTAGAATTAACTAAAATAAAAGCCAATATATGTAAACTGCTGTTTTCACAAAGCTTGTATGTGCCTCAGCTCAGGACTTTTTTTGGAACAATTTCTGAGTAGATGTTAACAATATTGACTGGGGGATTTTTGCAGAAGCTAACGCCTGTGGCCGGCGATTTGTTCTGTAAGCGAATATTGAAACACCCGCGTTTGAGTAAATATCAACAACTTTTTTTGCACTTAATGTACTTACCTGAAACTTTGTTCACGTCTTACTAAAGCATTCTAATATTTCGTTAGAGCGTGATAGGCGGTATAGCAGGCACCTCTGTGCAGGGGAACAGAACATCTATTACAAATATACCGTGTTTCACTGTGCTTTCTCCTGGAAGAGCAGACTCTATACTTTCTGGCGGCATTTTTAATTTTAGTCCTGTGGGTATCATTTCCTCTAGAAGATGTTCGTTTATTTTACCTGATGGTCGACAAGGTGGGTCCTTGCAGGGGGCTCTTTCAGAAATGCCACAAGAAGGACCAGGTGCGGGACTACCACTACATTCACCAGAATGGTCAGTTACCCATTATCTAGCTACTGCTAACAAAAATTGCTTGTAAGACGTTTTATTCTGTGCACTAAGGCTACAATAAATTTTAAACGCATTGAATACACCACAATTAATCAAATAGAAACCCACTTATACCATTTTCGAGTTTTCCAGAGGATATTGAAGTTTGCCAGATATTGATCAGATCGATCAACTCCTTTCACATATTTATTATACTCTAATATACAAGTGGGCTTAGTTACCTGATGGCCAGTCCTCCTGTCTTCCTCTCCTGTAGATGCTGCGGAGGCGTCATGAATAGTGTCGCCATGTGGACTAACCTCTTGTCTTTCCATATAAGACGAATCACTTCTCCCTTCTGTAAGAATGTCATTTCTCCCCTCTGTAGATTTTTACCTTTCTCCTTTAATTGATTTGTTAGACCAAGACTGTCTCTTATAGTCCCACAAACTCTGGTTTTACTTTTCAACAATATTTTAGATGTGGACACACTGTTGTAATAATTGTCTTGGTAAATATGGTGCCATGAACCAAGATAAGGTTGTAGGACCGATAATATTGTTTCTTGCAGTTTCTTTCCTTCACCCGTGTAAATCTCAAGGTTGCATATATATCCAGTTTCACTTTTGCTAACCATCCTGACCAAAATTCCATATCTTGTAAGTTTTCCGGGATTATAGAATTTGAATCTGAGTCGTCCTGTCCACTTTATCATTGCCTCCTCAAGTGATAGCTCTTGTTTAGGTATATAGATCAGTTGAAATTCTGGTAGAAAATAATCCAGAAGAGGTTTAACTTTTGAAATTCTGTCTGCAGGAAGTGGAGTTTCTGAGTTATCGTTAAAGTGAAGAAATGTCATTATTTGTTTGAACCTTGTTCTCGTCATAATCTTTGGAAAGATAGGTGTTTCAAGTAAGGGATCAGTCGACCAATATTCTTTCCAGTGTGACTTTATTTGTCCCATCAAAATTATTAATCCAAGAAACTTCTTCATGTCACTGTTAGTTACATCAGTCCATTTTAAAGCCTTATATTTTTTATACGATTTTTCATTCTGTTGGTGATACAGGTTCGTTTGAGAAGCGACCAACTCGAAAAAGTTACCAAAGATTAATTCTGTTATTTCACTAACACTTTGTGCATTATTACAGTCAATAGTTACACCTGACACTCCTATAAAGTCTAATTTCCATGAAATGTTGTCTTCAATCCACTCTTCTGTAGAAGCAAAGGAGCATTCTCCAGCACCATGAGTTTCATTTTCACTTTGCATATCAGAATCAATCACTAAGGTTTTTTGTCTTTTTGTTGGTCTAATATTCACATTGTCTGAATCAGAACTATATTCTGAAGAACTGTCATCTTCTGAGACACTAGTATATATGTGTATATATACGTATATATATGTGTGTATATATATATACGTATATATATATGTGTATATATATATATACGTATATATATATATGTGTGTATATATATATATACATGTATATATATATATATTGCTTGGACAATCAGAGAAAATATCTGCCTAAAATTCACCAAAAAATTCTTCACTCAAAATTTCATGATGCGTCATTTTTTTAAAAATTTACGGTAATAAATTGCGTTCATAGTATACATAAGGTTGGAACAAAAACCTAACGGATCAAAATGTGAGTGATAATGACAATCGTAAGTTGTATAATGAACCCTTGATCAATTTTAAGCTCTAACAACTTCACAGTGATGTTAAAAAATAATTTTAAAAAAATGTCTTCTCCCATGGGCAAACAGAAGGTATATTCTTGCCCTAGAAATACAAAACATAGTTAGTTTGAAAGCAAATAGCTTTTATTTTTACTTATATTTTTAAAAGTTATTATTTCTGTGAGAAAGTTTGTCTGGTGCTTAAGGATGATGTTGTTTCTGTTTGAGGAAAAAAAGGTGGAGGGACATGCTATATTCCCTTGAAAGCAGACATCTCAGGTGCAAGAAATATTGAAGTGTACTGCAGAATTTTCTGGCTGTGTGGCTCATGAATTGCCATGGGGGCCAGGAGCATTGCAAACTGTGAAATGGAATGCTGGCTACTGTTAAGTGCTAAAACACACAAGGTCAACGAGAAAAACCTAAAGCACTAAGCTTTACAAAGAAAGGAGGGTCTAGGAACTTGAGATCAAATAAAGAGATGCCCACTGACGGTCCTCTCCCTGAAGTCTGCAATGTAAGGCAGGAAGGAACCCTTGGTGGCATGAGGCAGAGGAGTTATTCTGGAGAGGAAAGGGGTCTAGGCCCCAGGGTGGGAGCACAGGCTGGAAAAGGCGCTATCCTTGGCTAGAAGAGGGTGGAGCCTTAAACTCTGTGTGGGTTACCTGTATGGTTTGGGGGAGATTCTTTAACCTCTGCTGAACCCATTTTCTTCTGTGGACAGTTGGGATGGTAATACTGCCCAGGCATGTAGTAAGGATTAAATAACTCGATATTCCTGATTGTGCTATGTGCCTCTAATACTTAGGTTTTGGCTGGCATCTGAATTTTGAGCATATCAAGTGTGATCTGGTGTATGTTGGTCCTAAAAAATGGTAGTTCTAATGAAAAGAGACAAGCTATAAGGTTCAAACTCCTTGCACTCACAAGGATTTTAGTTTCTCATTTGGCATAATATTCTGGGGGTTACAGCCATGGTTCCTCTGGCCACTTGGTGGTACGTGCACGATACTACGTATTTTGTGGCACAAAATGATGGTGGCCAGAGCCTTGGTAGGAGATAGGGTAAGTCCAGTAGGGTGATTTTCCTTACCTGACAGAAGTTATAGTTTGCAGATTTCACAGCACGATTTCCATTTGAAAAAGGAAGACTCTGGTACTTCACCAAGAAAGGGAGGCAGGTTGGAACTTGCAGGATTGAGCGGAGAGCTAGACCAGAGTTGAGGTGTTGCCTTGACCAACAGTGGGACCCAACGTGTCACCTATAAGATAAGGGTGACCAGATGGACTGGATGAGTGGTTCTCTCACCTGGAAGGCTTGTTAAAACACCAGTAGCTGGACCCCAGCCCCAAGAGTGTCTGATTCAGCAGGTCTAGGATGGGGCCTGAGAATGTGTTTCTAACAAGGTCCCAGATGATGCTGATTCTGCTGGTCCTGGGGCCACATTTGACACTGTACTAGATTATCTCTAAAGGTCATTGCCACCTCTGAACCAATTAAACATGGTCAATTGCTTAAGGAGAAGGGACCCCACATGGCCCAAGAGAAGCTGCAGCCCTCTACACTCCAGTGCACAATCAGGGTCCTGTCCAAAGAGTGCTGATCCTCGAGCAGGAATGGGAATTTTGGTTTCCTATGAGCAGATCCTTAAGCATCTGCGCTTAAGGATGTCTTCCTAGTGTTACAACAGCTTTTTACCAGATCCACCTGTGTTACAGGTTAAGTCAATGCACAAAGTGGGCAGAAGACTGCGGTCTTCTGAGGAGGTGGAGGTACCCAGATATTGGTTGTGCTGGGGCCCCTGAAAAACCAAGGGATAGACCTTGGGTGTAGATGGGCCCATTTGGGCCTAAAATATCTACATGGTTTAGAGACAAAGAGAAATTAAAGTCCCCCTCCGCCCCACTTCTCACAAGCCATGACTTACTTCACTGACAAACTCACCCAGTCAAGGATTAGCGTCCCATTGTCTCAAGGAAAGAACTATTGTCCTGTCAGCCAGGTATGGCTGGGGTATCATCCTATGTTGAGATAGCTTCCCAATGCATGCACTTATGGTTTTGAATTCTGGCATTTTGTTACTATCTTGCTAATTCTGTGGTACTTAATTTTTTTCATTACTCTCAGAACACATGAACACATTTTACTAGTACTTACATGTCAAAAGTTGTTTTTAACGGCCAGAGTGAGCTAGACTTGGAACCTTATGGTCAGTTGGAGAACCTCCAGCTGACCTCCACTAGCACTCAGACTCCCTAAGTCTTAGATCCCACTACTGAAATCAGGTTTGATCATTTTCCCTAGCGCCTTTTCCCCATTCATGTACAAAAGCCCTCAGTTGTTAAAAATTACATCGGAGGGGGGTGTGTCAGAAATGTGTTAGCTCAGTGACTTCAGAGCCTCGTTCTCTTTTTCCTTCTGCCAACAGCTGATTGGCATGCTGCTGGCCTGCTGTCTGTCCCGGTTCATCACGGCCAACCAGTATGAGATGGTGTAAGAAGGTGAGTGATGGTGGGGGGAGGTTAAATCTAGGATTCTCCCTTTGGGGTACATACTCCCCTTCAAAGGGACAAGAGTGCTGCCTGGCCACTTCACTCTTTGATCTCGGTGGCACTTGGCCACATGCCGAAGCCTCATTCCTGTGGTGCTGGGGAGGAGATGTGATCACTGCTCTGGAAAACGTCAGAACGCTCTCTTCAGCTTGTTACCTTATTTTAAGGCCTTATTAATGGTGAGTCACTCACATGTTTTAATTTCTCTTAGTCTTTCAAGAATGATGGAAGAAGAGACCTGTTTTCGAAAGGAACTGCAGCAATCTTTGAAAGACTTCCAAAGAATGTTAGAGCACAGTACATAATACACCTGTCCTAACACCCTCACCCCGTGCAACTGACACTCCCACACAGTCTCTGCTCCACCTTTGAGCCTGCATCATGCGTAGCATTCCATCTTGTGAAGCCCTGTTGTGCCAGAGTGTAGCCAGGTTCCCTGCATCTAAGTCCTAGGGGACCCCACCCAAGGCTCTGTGTGTGCCACCTCCTCCATCTGTACTTGGTCCAACTGCAGCTCATTGTAGGTGACTGGTTCTCCATACCATCACTGGCCCTGCAGGGCCCTGCATGTAGTGTGGGAGGCTCCTGTTAGCCCTTGATCATGATTGATAAATGCCGCACCCCCCTAGATGTAGATAAGCAGATAGCTATCTGTTCTTTTGGCTTAATCTCCTTTGGTTGGGTTTTCCCTTTTACTAAGGCTCTTTCCTACCTTCTTCAGGCTGCCTAGGACATGTAAAGGGATACATTGGTAATTGTCCGTGAGGAGAAAAAGGCACGTGTCACGCACGAAGGAAATTGTCGAGCTTTGGTTGGCATCCTTGCTCCTTACTGTTACATGCCTGGGAACTTATAGACAGTTTAGTGCACCTGTATAATCCTGTTACAAAGCTGTATTGTTGCTTCCTGTGAAGGAAATAATATTACTTCTGTTTTTCCCCAATTAACTGCTAATTGTTACTTCTTTCTATATTTTTTTCTTTGCGTTGACATTACAGACATCGAGGACCTCATCAAATCAATTTAAAAATGAGTGTGAAGGGGGAACAATAGTCAAAATATTTTTAAAAGATCCTAATAAACAATTCCTCTGTCTCGCATGCCAACAAGAATGCATTGATATTGTGAACGTTTGTGATACATGTGTTAATAAATAGTCATTACAAATTGCTATGTTCTGGTTTTGTTCTTTGGTTAAGTTTTTAAACACATTTCTATATTCCATCTTTTTCCACAGGGGATTGGAGGTGGACCACCTTACACAATGACACATTCCCCCATACAAGCTCCCACTCCACTGAAATAGCATGGGGCAGTGTAAAAATTGAAGGGTTAGATTTTTTTTTTAATGGACATTCCAGGAACTTGAATCACTTATCATAAACAGGATGTACTGTTGGCTGCAAACATAGACCCTTCATATTTCAGGCTAGAGGAAGATTTCAGAGTTTTAAGTCTGGATGTCATTTTTAAAAAAGGAAATGAGCATGTATTCTTCCTTTTATTGTTCCTAACGAGCATGTATTCTACCCTTCCTTCCTTCTTCTCTGGATTGAATAAACTCTGTCTAGAGAAGAGATGACATCATACCATTCAGTTGTCCCAATGCCCTGGCTTGTACTAAAGTATGAAATCCTTATGCTTGATTTAAAGAGCATTTTAGCAATAGGTGCAGTATATATTATCTGCAATCTATTTTTTCCTTCTTAATGAACCATCCTTAAAAACTAGT
Organism: Hyperoodon ampullatus; assembly: GCF_949752795.1. Lineage (NCBI taxonomy): Eukaryota > Metazoa > Chordata > Mammalia > Artiodactyla > Ziphiidae > Hyperoodon > Hyperoodon ampullatus. The sequence continues at coordinate 35,832,387 of NC_136913.1, forward strand.
AAAAGCATTTATTGATCTGTTCCCAAATAAGTGGATTAAAAAGCTCCCTCTTCTCTGTAATTAGGATGGAGATGGTGTTTAACTATATGCATTTATTAGCCTGAACTCTGCATGAGGTAAACCCTAAAAGGCTTATGAAGGCTACTGACCCACACCTTCAGATACTGCCTCGTCAAAAGGTCAGCATTTTTAGAGAGCTAAGTAGATCTCTTCTATGGAAACATATGTAGCCCAAAACTTTTCAAAGTTTCATTTAAATTTCTATTATATAATAAAATGAGGCTTTTCTGTAAAATCCTACATAGAGCCCCACCCATGGTTCACCTTTTTGCAAACTATGCATTCAGTAGTATACTGATAATTATTGTTATACTTTGGTAAACAAGAAATCTATACTTTTCTAACTTGAATTCAGATCTCACCATTATATAATTTCAATGTGAAACATTGTGACTAAGGTTGATTTGACTTTAAAACTATAAAATATTGACATTTCAACCTTGCTCAGAAATAAGGTATATTTAGCTTTAGACGGTACTGCCGAACATTATTCCAAAGTCGTATACTAATTCATACTCCCAGCACAGTGTAGAAAAGTTCCAGTTGTTCCACATCCTCACCAACACTTGTTATTCTCAGACTTACATTTTAGCAATTTGGTGTGCACGGTGGTATCTCAATTTGCCTTCACATTACGCTTAGTGATACCGAACACTCAGTTTGTCATTGACCACCTTGATGTCCTCCTCCTTTTTTTTGTTTTGGCTGCACCACGAGGAATGGGGGATCTTAGTTCCCTGACCCCCTGGATCGAACCTGTGCCCCCTGCAGTGGAAGCATAGAGCCTTAATTATTGGACTGACAGGGAAGTCCCAATAGCCTCTTTTATGAGGTGTTCAAGTCTTGTGTGTTTTTAAAAATTCAGTTATCTTAACTGACTTGTAGGAATTCTTTATGTATTTGTGATGCAAATCCTTACTTGGATGTATTTATTACAAATATTTTCTCTCAGCCTGTCATTTGACTTTTCACATACAGTCAATTCTTTTTTTTCCAGCTCTACCAAGATATTTGATATAATATTGTGTAGGCTTGAGGTGTACAAGGTGATGACTTGATCCACTGATACATTGCAAAATGATTACCATAGTAGGATTAGTTAACACCTCCATCACCTCAATTACCATTTCTTTTTTGTGGTGAGAACATTTAAGATTTTCTCTCTTAGCAACTTTCAAGTATATAATACAGTATTGTTAACTATACTCATCATGCTGAACTATAGTTCTGATCCCCAGAACTTGTGCATCTCATAACTGGATGTTGTTAACCCTTTGATATCTCCCCATTTCCCCCACCTCCCAGCCACTGGTAACCACCATTCTACTCTGTTTCTCTGCGTTTGTTTTTTTTTTATATTCTACATATATGTGGGATCATACAGTATATCTTTCTCTGACTTACTTTACATAGCATAGTACACTCAGGTCTATCCATGTTGTTACAAATGGCAGGATTTCTTTTTTTCTCATGGGTGAATAATATTCCATTGTATATATGGACCACATCTTCTTTAATCAATTATCTGTTGATGGACACTTAGGTTGCTTCCATACCTTAGCAATTAAGTAATGCTGCTATGAACATTGGGGTGCATGTATCTTTTTGAATTAGTGTTTATGTTTCCTTCAGATATATACCCAGGAGTGGGATTGCTGGATCATATGGTAACTCTATTTTTAGTTTTTTTGAGGAACCTTCATACTGTTTGCATAGTGGCTGCACCAATTTACATTCCCACCAACAGTGCACAAGGGTTCCCTCTTCTCCACATCCTGTGTGTGTTCTCTCGTTTCTTTGATAATAGCTGTTCTAACAGGTGTGAGGTGATAACTCATTGTGGTTTTGATATGCATTTCCCTAATAATTAGTGATGGTGAGCACTCTCTCAAGTACCTGTTGGCCATTTGTACGTCTTTGGAAAAATGCCTATTCACATCCTCTGCCCATTTTTTAATTGGATTTTATTTGCTATAGAGTTGTAGGAGTTCCTTATATATCAATATTTTGGACATTAATGCCTTATATGTAGTTTGCAAATATTTTCTCCCACTCTGTAGCTTGCCTTCTCATTTTGGTGACTATTGCTGTGCAGAAGCTTTTTATTTTAATGTAGTCCCACTTGTTTATTTTTGCTTTATGTGTGCTTTTGGTTTCATATCCAAAAATTTGTTGCTAAGACCAATGTAAAGGATCTTTTTCTTTATGTTTTTTCTGGACTCTATTTTTTTAAATTCCCATATGTTACATTCTCCATGGTTCCCAAGTTGCTTTAACAGAACAAGTGGAGCTGAGTTAGCTGATGGTGTGTGTGAAGTTCTACTTCCTTGCTCAAGAAGTAGGCTACACTGGCTTTTGGTTACAGGACAAGCATGCCTGCTCATAATAACGAGCAAGAAATCTAAGCCAGTACCTTGAGAGGGTAGGGATTCTTTTCATTTAATAGATGAAGGTACTAAGACTTCTAAGAGTTGTGATCTTCCAAACCCAGTGTCCACGACAGCTGAAAAGCCAGAATATGTGCCTACATTGCAAAGCTAGAATTTCTACTCCATACATGAGTACCATCTCATACAAATTAATCATGGAAATACCCATTGCTTGTCTACCGGTGCACACGTGATCAACGGGTAAATGTAGAGTAGCCAATCCACTTGGAGATAATTACAAGGGATTCTATAGCTACCCACTTCCTTTAACATAATAGCATTTCATTTCAAAAGATTATATAAATAGTAAAATTTCAAACTGCCTTAAATTTTTTTTTAAACTTTATGTATTTTATATCTCAATAGAACTTTTGAAATAAAAGGTGAAAAGAAAACGTATCATGAGAACTTCTAGTTCCCAAATTAAATTCCTGTGAAATATTCCAAACTCATTTTTCACCAGTTACTACTTGGTGAAAGTAGTTTTCTAGACTACTCTGCCTTGGTATCAGGAAGTGCCTCATTCTTCTACTTTCAGACTGGACATACCCATCCCAGTCCCTGAAGTTTAAATTGCTAATAAGCAAGAAGTAGGGTGACATTAAGAAGTAGGGTAAATGAGAGAAATGTAAATCAAAACTACAATGAGGTATCACCTCACACCAATCAGAATGGCCATCATCAAAATATCTACAAACAATAAATGCTGGAGAGAGTGTGGAGAAAAGGAAACCCTCCTACACTGTTGGTGGGAATGTAAATTGGTACAGCCACTCCAGAGAACAGTATAATAGAACTACCATATGACCCAGCAATCCTACTCCTGGGCATATATCCGGAGAAAACCATACTTCAAAAAGATACATGCACCCCAATGTTCATTGCAGCAGCACTTACAATAGCTAAGACATGGAAGCAACCTAAATGTCCTTCAATGGATGAATGGATAAAGAAGATGTGTGGTACATATATACAATGGAATATTACTCAGCCATAAAAAAAACGAAATAATGTCATTTGCAACAACATGGATGGACCTAGAGATTGTCATACTGAGGTAAGTCAGACAAATATCATATGATATTGCTTATATGTGAAATCTAAAAAAAATGGTACAAGTGAACTTATTTACAAAATAGAAATAGAGATGTAGAAAACAAACTTATGGTTACCAAAGGGGAAGGGGGGAGGAGGGATAAATTGGGAGATTGGGATTGACATATACACACTACAATATATAAAATAGATAACTAATAAGGACCTACTGTATAGCACAGGGAACTCTTCTCAATACTCTGTGATGACCTATATGGGAAAAGAATCTAAAAGAAAAAAAGTCATGAAGAACCTAGGGGTAGACAGGAATAAAGACACAGACCTACTAGAGAATGGACTTGAGGATATGGGGAGGGGGAAGGGTAAGCTGTGACAAAGTGAGGGAGTGGCATGGACATATATACACTACAAAACGTAAAATAGCTAGTGGGAAGCAGCTGCATGGCACAGGGAGATCAGCTCAGTGCTTTGTGACCACCTAGAGGGGTGGGATAGGGAGGGTGGGAGGGAGGAAGATGCAAGAGGGAAGAGATATGGGAACATATGTATAACTGATTCACTTTGTTACAAAGCAGAAACTAACACACCATTGTAAAGCAATTATACTCCAATAAAGATGTTTAAAAACAAACAAACAAACAAAAACACTGGCCCAAATTAATGAAGATCTCCACTGTCAACCCTAGCAGGTGCATGGAATTAAACAATTACAGTGGGTATATGTGTATGTATAACTGATTCACTTTGCTGTACAGCAGAAACTAACATTATAAATCAACTACAGTCCAATAAAAATTAATTTTAAAATAAGTAGGGTAAATTAAATGCCAGTCAACAATAACGGTGTCTCAGAAAGGCCTGATAAATGCTAATATTACCACTGCACTAACATGGACATATTTAGTGAGAAGAGCCATGTGGAAACATTGCCAGGATGGGAGTCCAGAGACTAAGTCTCAGCTTAGGCCTCAGAATTTCCTAGGAGACTTGTGTAAGCCTCTTAAATGCTTAACAATTCTTTTTCCTCATCTACAAAATGATAAGGATGGATAGATGTTTCTAAAGACTCTCAAAATTACTTTGCTATCTTATAGCTCAATGATTGGTCAGTCCAATGACCACCTAGTACTTTGAGGTTTCGTTGGAATTAAGACGGTTCGGAGTCAAGTCAGACCTCACCAACCAGAGGGCAATCCCATCAACATCCACACAGCGTCTATGGGATGCCACACATACACACCATTGTCAGCAAAATATATGGAAGATCACATTTCTAAGTGAACATCATCTCTTAGATTTAAATATTTTTACCTTTTTACATGAGTTACTGCCTGAGGAAGAAATTCATGCAATTTTGAAAGCATGAACCAAAATGCAGACTACACGAATTATAAATTTGTAGAATTAGGAATAATGGAAACGATAAATAAAATACAACAAAGTAATATTGAAACACATCCTCTACCAGGGAAGGATTAACAGGGAAGAAATTATTTAATAGGTACAGAAAATGAACTATCAATTTTAGCAAAATTGGAGTACAATGGGCCAGATTTACCCTCCTGCCTAAAATAACCAAACACCAGGCAAAATACATGAAACAACAGTTTTGAAGACACTGAAATCAGACACACAAGAATAGTAATCCCTGAGAGACAGGAAACAAAGAAGGTGAGCATTGTGGTTCCCTCAGCTTACTGACTTGAGAGCATTTCCAGGTTGTGATATAGGGAGAGGAAACATCCTGAGGCAGAATCCCTGAGTTGAGCAGACAAACCTCAGTGTCCAGGGAGACCAAAGCAGCTAGAGTTTACAGGACGGAGTACTGGAGAGGAGAGCTGCACAGAGAACTCCAGAGATCACAGAGGAACTCCCTTAAATATTCAGTAGAATAGGGATTGGTGCATGTATGTGGGAAAACTACCAGAGACTGGTGGAAGAGACACCCTAAATGTTACAGTGAAACAGTACTTGGGGCTCACATAGGTACAGGGATAGTGCCTATACACATCAGCAAGTCTAGAAAAACTCACAATTTCACAGGGTATTGGGCAGAGTACTCAAAAGGGTCTGAGACATAGTTCAGTTACTTCAAAACCATTTAATAACCTTAAGTCTTTTTTTAAGATTTGTTGGGGGGATCAGAGCCTCCTAAGGCTAATTATTCCCCACTACTGAGGCAAGTACTGGATATTTTTGTATTCCTATAAGTACACAATTGCCCAAGTTTGTTGAAAACTATAAACTGACAGATCCAAGAAGCTTAACAAACCCCAAGTACAAAAAACATGAAGAATACTACTTTAAGGAACATATCATAAGCAAATTGTATAAAATCAGTGATAAAAAGAAAAAATTTTAAGTCACCAGAGGAAAAAGAGGTGATGCACAGAAAACAAAGATAAGGATGACTTCTGTTTGGAAAGAAAAATGTAAGAAGACAGCTGCAAATGACCAAATGTTTATGCCCCTCCAAAATTCTTATGTTGAAATCCTACCTCCAAGGTGATGGTATTAGGAGGTGATTAGGTCATAAGGGTGAAGCCCTCATGAATGGGATTGTGCCCTTATAAAAGAAACCTCAGAGAGCTCCCTAGCCCTTTCAACCATGTGAGGTTGCAGTGAAAACATGGCTGTCCATGAAGCAGAAAGTGGGGCAGATACTCACCAGACAATGAATCAGCTGGTACCTTTATCTTGGACATCCCAGCCTCAAGAACTGTGAGAAATAAGTGTTTGTATTTAAGCCACATAGTGTATGATATTTTTGTTAAGCCAACAATGGAAAAACATCTTTACAGTACTGAAAGGAAAAAAACAAACAAATAACCTAGAATTCTTTACTCAGCAAAAATATCTTTCAAGGCACAGGGAAATAAAGACATTTTCAGATATAAAAAAATCTGAGAGAATTCACCACCAGTAGACCCACACTGTAAGAAATGTTAAGAGAGTTCCTTTAGGCAAAAGAAAAATGAAACTAGATGGAAATATGTATCTATTCAAAATAATAAAGAGCACCAGAAATGACAACTACCTGGGTAAATATAAGACTTTTTCTAGGACTTCATCGATGGTCCAGTGGTTAAGACTCCACGCTTCCACTTCATGGGGCACGGGTTCAATCCCTGGTCAGGGAAGTTCCACATGCTGTGTGGTATGGACAAAAAGAACCAAACAAACAAAAAACCAAACTGAATAGAGACTATTTAAATATAAACAATTGAGAGAATGCTAGATATCAAAACTTACATGATATGACCCAGTTGTAGTCAAATAAAAATTAATATTACAAAACATTGTAAATCAACTATACTTCAATAAAAAATAAAATAAATATCATTAAATGTAAAAAAAGACATTCTGTTATTTAATAAATTTAAAAGATAATTGACTATTTAAACAAAAATAATAGCAATGTAGCATGGGTTGTATAATATATATAAAACAAAACGTATAACAATAGCAAAAAGATTAGGAGGGGAAATATGGAAGAACACTATTGTAAGGCTCCTCCAATATATGTGAAGTGGCAATAATATCACTTGAAGGTTAGACTGTGATTAGTTAAAGATATATATATTGTAAATCCAAAAGCAACCAATAAAATTTTAAAGGTTATAATTAGTAAGTCATTAGGTGGGATAAAATAGGATTTTAAAAGTATTCAATTTAAAAGGAAGTAGAAAAAGAAAAAAAGAACAAATCACAGATATGACAAAAATAAAACACGTAGCAAGATGAAATTTTTAAACCTAACTATATCAATAATCACGTTAAATGTTAATGGTCTAAATGCCCCGATTAAAAGGTAGAGATTTTCAGATTGTATTAAAAAACCAAGACCCAAATATATGGTGCCTAGAAGAACACACTTTAACTATAAAGGCACAAATAAAAGTAAAAGGATGGAAAAAGATATACTATGCTAACACTGACAGAAAGCTGGAGTGACTATATCACTATTAGGCAAATTAGATTGCAGAGTAAAGAATATTTCCAGTGTTAAGGAATGTAATTTCATAATAATAAAGAGATCATCAGGAAGAATAACAATCTTGAAAGTTTATGCACCTAATAAATCATGCAAACATGAAAGAACTACAAAGAGAAATAAACAAATCTAATCTACAATTAATGGTTGGAGATTTCAATGTCCCTCTCTCAACAATCAATTTTCTAAAGAAAAAAAATCAGCAAGGATATAGTAGACTTGAAGAACAAAATCAACCAACTTTACCAAGACAGAACATATGGGCCATAAAATAAGTTTCAATAAATTTAAAAAGATTCAAACCTATACAAAGTATACTCTGACCATAGTGGAATTTAAGTAGGGATCAATAACAGAAAGACCTATGGAAATTCCTCAAATATTTCAAAACTAAACATACTTCTAAATAACCTGTGGTTCAAAGAAGAAATAAAAAAGAATATTATAAAGTATCTTGAATTTAATGAAAATAGATTTATCATATTAGAATTTATGGGCTTCCCTGGTGGCACAGTGGTTGAGAGTCCGCCTGCCAATGCAAGGGACATGGGTTCATGCCCCAGTCCGGGAGGATCCCACATGCCGTGGAGTGGCTGGGCCCATGAGCCATGGCCGCTGAGCCTGTGCGTCCGGAGCCTGTGCTCTGCAACGGAAGAGGCCGCAACAGTGAGAGGCCCGCATACCACACACACAAAAAAAATTTATGAGATATAGCAAAAGCAATACTTAGGAGTACATTTAAAGCACTAAATGCCTATATTAAAAAATAATCACATTTCAACATTATCTTAAATGTAAATGGACTAAATGCTCCAACCAAAAGAAACAGGCTGAATGGATACAATAACAGGACCTGTATATTTGCTGCCTACAGGAGATTCACTTCAGAACTAGACACATACAGACTGAAAGTGAAAGGATGGAAAAACGTATTCCATGCAAATGGAAATCAAAAGAAAGCTGTAGTGGCAATACTCATATCAGACAAAATTGACTTTAAAATAAAGACTGTTACAAGAGACAAAGAAGAACATGACATAGTGATCAAAGGATCAATCCAATAAGATATAACAATTGTAAATATATATGCACCTAATGTAGGAGCACCTCAATATATAATGCAAATGTTGACAGAAAAGGAGAAATTGACAGTAACACAATAATAATGGGGGACTTTAACCCATGACTTACATCAATGGACAGATCATCCAGACAGAAAATCAATAAGGAACACAGGCTTCAAATGACACCTTAGACTAGATGGACTTAACTGATATTTATAGAGCATTCCATCCAAAGGCAGCAGAATACACATTCTTTTCAAGTGCACATGGAACAGTCTCCAGGATAGATCACATGCTGGGTCACAAAGCAAGGTTCAGTACACTTAAGAAAACTGAAATCATATCAAGCATCTTTTCCAACCACAATGCTGTGAGGTTAGAAATCAACTACAAGAAGAAAACTCCAAAAAACACAAACACGTGGAGGCTAAACAATATGCTACTAAACAACTAATGGATCACTGAAAAAATCAAAAAATACCTAGAGACAAAAACGAAAGCACAATGATCCAAAACTTACGGGACGCAGCAAAGCTGTTCTAAGAGGGAAGTTTATAGCGATACAAGCTTACCTCAGGAAACAAGAAAAACCTCAAGTAAACAACCTAAGCTTATGCCTAAAGCAACTAGAGAAAGAAGAATAAACAAAACCCAAAGTTAGTAGAAGGAAAGAAATCATAAAGATCAGAGCAGAAATAAATGAAACAGAGATTACAAAAAAATAGAAAAGATCGATGAAACTAAAAGCTGGTTCTTTGAAAAGATAAACAAAATTGATAAACCTTTAGCCAGACTCATCAAGAAAAAAATGGAGAGGGCCCAAATTGATAAAATCAGAAATGAAAAAGGAGAAGTTACCACCAACACCACAGAAATACAAAGGATCATAAGATTACTAGTAACAACTATATACCAATAAAATGGACAACATGGAAGAAATGGACAAATTCTTAGAAAGGTACACTCTCCCAAGACTGAACCAGGAAGAAATAGAAAATATGAAAAGACCAATTACCAGTACTGAAATGGAAATTTTGATTAAAAAACTCCCAATCAACAAAAGTCCAGGACCAGATGGCTTCACAGGCAAATTCTACCAAACATTTAGAGAAGAGTTAACACCTATCCTTCTGAAACTATTCCAAAACACTGCAGGGGAAGGAATACTCCCAAACTCATTTTATGAGGACACCATCACCATGATATCAAAACCAGACAAAGATACCACAAATCAAGAGACAAAAGAATAGGGACGGGACCTGCACCAGTGGGAGGGAGCTGTGAAGGAGGAAAGGTTTCCACACAATAGGAAGCCCCTTCGCGGGTGGAGACTGCGGGTGGCGGAGGGGGGAAGCTTCGGAGCCGCGGAGGACAGCTCAGCAACAGGGGTGCGGAGGGCAAAGCAGAGAGATTCCTGCACAGAGGTTCGGTGCCGACCGGCACTCACCAGCCCAAGAGGCTTGTCTGCTCAGCCGCCGGGGCAGCAGGGGCTGGGAGCTGAGGCTCGGGCTTTGGTCGGAGCGCAGGGAGAGGACTGGGGTTGGCGGCATGAACACAGTCTGCAGGGGGTCAGTGCACCACGGCTAGCCGGGAGGGAGTCCGGGAAAAAGTCCGGACTTGCCAAAGAGGAAAGAGACTTTTCCTTCCCTCTTTATTTCCTGGTGTGCGAGGAGAGGGGACTAAGAGCGCTGCTTAAAGGAGCTCCAGAGACGGGCGCGAGCCGCGGCTAACAACACGGACCCCAGAGACGGGCATGAGATGCTAAGGGTGCAGCTGCGGCCACCAAGAAGCCTGTGTGCGAGCACAGGTCACTCTCCACACCTCCCTTCCAGGGAGACTGTGCAGCCAGCCACTGCCAGGGTCCTGGGATCCAGGGACAACTTCCCCGGGAGAACGCACGGCACGCCTCAGGCTGGGGCAACATCACGCCGGCCTCTGCCACTGCAGGCTCGCCCCGTACTCCATACCCCTCCCTCCCCCCGGCCTGGGTGAGCCAGAGCCCCCGAATCAGCAGCTGCTTTAACCCCGTCCTGTCTGAGTGAAGAACAGACACCCTCTGGTGACATACATGCAGAGGCGGGGCCAAATCCAAAGCTGAAACCCGGGAGCTGTGCGAACAAAGAAGAGAAAGGGAAATCTCTCCCAGCAGCCTGAGGAGCAGCGGATTATATCTCCACAACTTGATGTACCCTGCATCTGTGGAACACATGAAGAGACAACGAATCATGCCAAATTGAGGAGGTGGACTTTGAGAGCAAGATTTATTTTTGTTTCCCTTTTTCCTCTTTGTGAGTGTGTATGTATATGCTTCTCTGTGAGATTCTGTCTGTATAGCTTTGCTTTAACCATTTGTCCTAGGGTTGTATCCGTGCATGTTTGTTTGGTTTTGTGTTTTTACTTAAAAAATTTCTTAATAATTATTTTCTATTTTAATAACTTTATTTTATTTTAACTTACTTTATTTTATTTTACCCTTTCTTTTTTTTCTTTCTTACTACTTTTTCTCCCTTTTATTCTGAGCCCTGTGGATGAAAGGCTCTTGGTGCTGCAGTCAGGACACAGTGCTGTGCCTCTGAGGTGGGAAACCCAACTTCAGGACACTGGTCCACAAGAGACCTCCCAGCTCCACGTAATATCAAACAGCGAAAATCTCCCAGAGATCTCCGTCTCAACACCAGCACCCAGCTTAACTCAATGACCAGCAAGCTACAGTGCTGGACACCCTATGCCAAACAACTAGCAAGATAGGAACACAAACCTACCCATTAGGAGAGAGGCTGCCTAAAATCATAATAAGTACACAGACACCCCAAAACACACCACCAGACGTGGACCTGCCCACCAGAAAGACAAGATCCAGGCTCATCCACCAGAACACAGGCACTAGTACCCTCCACCAGGAAGCCTACACAACCCACTGATCCAACCTTAGCCACTGGGGACAGACACCAAAAACAACGGGAACTACGAACCTGCAGCGTGCAAAAAGGAGACCCCAAACACAGTAAGATAAGCAAAATGAGAAGACAGAAAAACACTCAGCAGATGAAGGAGAAAGATAAAAACCCACCAGACCTAACAAATGAAGAGGAAATAGGCAGTCTACCTGAAAAAGAATTCAGAATAATGATAGTAAAGATGACACAAAATCTTGGAAATAGAATAGACAAAATGCAAGAAACATTTAACAAGCAACTAGAAGAACTAAAGATGAAACAAGCAATGATGAACAACACAATAAATGAAATTAAAAATGCTCTAGTGGGATCAATAGCAGAATAACTGAGGCAGAAGAACGGATAAGTGACCTGGAAGATAAAATAGTGGAAATGACTACTGCAGAGCAGAATAAAGGAAAAAGAATGAAAAGAACTGAGGACAGTCTCAGAGACCTCTGAGACAACATTAAATGCACCAACATTCGAATTACAGGGGTTCCAGAAGAAGAAGAGAAAAAGAAAGGGACTGAGAAAATATTTGAAGAGATTATAGTTGAAAACTTCCCTAATATGGGAAAGGAAATAGTTAATCAAGTCCAGGAAGCACAGAGTCCCATACAGGATAAATCCAAGGAGAAACACACCAACACACATATTAATAAAACTGTCAAAAATTAAATACAAAGAAAACATATTAAAAGCATCAAGGGAAAAACAACAAATAACAAACAAGGGAATCCACATAAGGTTAACAGCTGATCTTTCAGCAAAAAACTCTGCAATCCAGAAAGGACTGAAGGACATATTTAAAGTGATTAAGGAGAAAAATCTACAACCAAGGTCACTCTACCCAGTAAGGATCTCATTCAGATTTGATGGAGAAATTAACACATTTACAGACAAGCAAAAGCTGAGAGAGTTCACCACCACCAAACCAGCTTTACAAGAAATGCTAAAGGAACTTCTCTAGGCAAGAAACACAGAGAAGGAAAAGACCTACAATTACAAACCCAAAACAATTAAGAAAATGGAAATAGGAACATACATATCGATAAATACCTTAAATGTAAATGGATTAAATGCTCCCACCAAAAGACACAGACTAGCTGAATGGATACAAACACAAGACCCATATATATACTGTCTACAAGAGACCCACTTCAGACCTAGAGACACATACAGACTGAAAGTAAGGGGATGGAAAAAGATATTCCATGCAAAAGGAAACAAAAAGAAAGCTGGAGTAGCAATTCTCATATCAGACAAAATAGACTTTAAAATAAAGACTATTAGAAGAGACAAAGAAGGACACTACATAATGATCAAGGGATCGAACCAATAAGAAGATATAACAATTGTAAATATTTCTGCACCCAACATAGAAGCAACTCAATACATAAGGCAAATACTAACAGCCATAAAAGGGGAAATCGACAGTAACACATTCATAGTAGGGGACTTTAAAACCCCACTTTCACCAATGGAGAGATCATACAAAATGAAAATAAATAAAGAAACACAAGCTTTAAATGATACATTAAACAAGAGGGACTTAATTGATATTTATAGGACATTCCATCCAAAAATAACAAAATACACATTTTTCTCAAGTGCTCATGGAACATTCTCCAGGATAGATCATATCTTGGGTCACAAATCAAGCCTTGCTAAATTTAAGAAAACTGAAATTGTATCAAGTATCTTTTCCGACAGCAACGCTATGAGACAAGGTATCAGTTACAGGAAAAGATCTGTAAAAAATACAAACACATGGAGGCTAAACAATACACTACTTAATAATGAAGTGATCACTGAAGAAATCAAAGAGTAAATCAAAAAATACCTACAAAAAAATGACAATGGAGACACGACGACCCAAAACCTATGGGATACAGCAAAAACAGTTCTAAGAGGGAACTTTATAGCAATACAATCCTACCTTAAGAAACAGGAAACATCTCGAATAAACAACCTAATCCTACACCTAAAGCAATTAGAGAAAGAAGAACAAAAAACCCCCAAAGTTAGCAGAAGAAAAGAAATCATAAAGATCAGATCAGAAATAAATGAAAAAGAAATGAAGGACACGACAGCAAAGATAAATAAAACTAAAAGCTGGTTCTTTGAGAAGATAAAGAAAATTGATAAACCATTAGCCAGATTCACCAAGAAAAAAAGGGAGGAGACTCAAATCAATAGAATTAAAAACGAAAAAGGAGAAGAAACAACTGACATGGCAGAAGTACAAAAGATAATGAGATTACTACAAGGAACATTATGCCAAAAAATGGACAACCTGGAAAAAATGGACAAATTCTTAGAAATGCACAACCTGCAAAGAATGAATCAGGAAGAAAGAGAAAATATGAACAGACCAATCACAAGCACTGAAATCGAAACTGTGATGAAAAATATTCCAACCAACAAAAGCCCAGGACCAGAGGGCTTCACAGGCGAATTCTATCAAACATTTACAGAAGAGCTAACACCTATCCTTCTCAAACTCTTCCAAACTATAGCAGAGGGAGGAACACTCCAAAACCCATTCTACGAGGCCAACAGCACCCTGAAACCAAAACCAGGCAAGGATGTCACAAAGAAAGAATACTACAGGCAACTATCACTGATGAACATAGATGCAAAAATCCTCAACAAAATACTAGCAAACAGAATCCAACAGCACATTAAAAGGATCATACACCATGATCAAGTGGGGTTTATTCCAGGAATGCAAGGATTCTTCAGTATACGAAAATCAATCAACGTGATACACCATATTAACAAACTGAAGGAGAAAAACCATATGATTCTCTCAATAGATGCAGAGAAAGTTTTCGACAAAATTCAACACCCATTTATGATAAAAAAAAAAAAACCTGCAGAAAGTAGGCATAGTGGGAACTTTCCTCAACATAATAAAGGCCGTATAGGACAAACCCACAGCCAACATCGTCCTCAATGGTGAAAAACTGAAAGCATTTCCATTAAGATCAGGAACAAGACAAGGTTGCCCACTCTCACCACTCTTATTCAACATAGTTTTGGAAGTTTTAGCCACAGCAATCGGAGAACAAAGGAAATAAAAGGAATCCAGATCGGAAAAGAAGACCTAAAGCTGTCACTGTTTGCAGATCACATGACACTATACAAAGAGAATCCTAAAGATGCTACCAGGAAACTACTAGAGCTAATCAATGAATTTGGTAAAGTAGCAGTATATAAAATTAATGCACAGAAATCTCTGGAATTCCTGTACACTAAGGATGAAAAATCTGAAAGTGAAATCAAGAAAACACTCCCATTTACCACTGCAACAAAAAGAACAAAATATCTAGGAATAAACCTACCTAAGGAGACAAAAGACCGGTATGTAGAAAATTATAGGACACTGATGAAAGAAAATAAAGACGATACAAATAGTTGGAAAGATATACCATGTGCTTGGATTGGAAGAATCAACATTGTGAAAATGACCCTACTACCCAAAGCAATCTACAGATTCAATGCAATCCCTATCAAACTACCACTGGCATTTTTCAGAGAACTAGAACAAAAAATTTCACAATTTGTATGGAAACACAAAAGACCCCGAATAGCCAAAGCAATCTTGAGAACGAAAAACGCAGCTGGAGGAATCAGGCTCCCTGACTTCAGACTGTACTAAAAAGCTACAGTCATCAAGACACTGTGGGACTGGCACAAAAACAGAAAGATAGATCAATGGAACAGGACACAGAGCCCAGAGATAAACCCACGTGCATATAGTCACCTTATCTTTGATAAAGGAGGCAGGGATGTACAGTGGAGAAAGGACAGCCTCTTCAATAAGTGGTGCTGGAAAAACTGGACAGGTACATGTAAAAGTACGAGATTCGATCACTCCCTAACACCCTACACACACAAAAAAGCTCAAAATGGATTAAAGACCTAAATGTAAGGCCAGAAACTATCAACCTCTTAGAGGAAAACATAGGCAGAACACTATATTGTCAGTAATCACAGCAAGATTCTTTTGGACCCACCTCCCAGAGAAATGGAAATAAAAACAAGAATAAACAAATGGGACCTAATGAAACTTGAAAGCTTTTGCACAGCAAAGGAAAGGATAAAGAAGACCAAAAGACAGCCCTCAGAATGGGAGAAAATATTTCCAAATGAAGCAACTGACAAAGGATTAATTTCCAAAATTTATAAGCACCTCACGCAGCTCAATAGCAGAAAAACCAAACAACCCAATCCAAAAATGGGCAAAAGACCTAAATAGACACTTCTCCAAAGAAGATATACTGACTGCCAACAAACACATGAAAGAATGCTCAACATCATTAATCATTAGAGAAATGCAAATCCAAACTACAATGAGATATCATCTCACACCAGTCAGAATGGCCATCATCAAAAAATCTAGAAACAATAAATGCTGGAGAGGGTGTGGAGAAAAGGGAACACTCTTGCACTGCTGGTGGGAATGTGAATTGGTACAGCCACTATGGAGAACAGTATGGAGGTTCCTGAAAAAACTACAAATAGAACTACCATATGACCCAGCAATCCCACTACTGGGCATATACCCTGAGAAAACCATAATTCTAAAAGAGTCATGTACCAAAATGTTCATTGCAGCTCTATTTACAATAGCCCAGAGATGGAAACAACCTAAGTGTCCATCATCCGATCAATGGATAAAGAAGATGTGGCACATATATACAATGGAATATGACTCAGCCATAAAAGGAAACGACATTGAGCTATTTGTAATGAGGTGGATAGACCTAGAGTCTGTCATACAGAGTGAAGCAAGTCAGAGAGAGAAAGACAAATACCGTATGCTAACACATATATATGGAATTTAAGAAACAAAAATGTCATGAACAACCTAGGGGTAAAACAGGAATAAAGACACAGACCGACTCGAGAATGGACTTGAGGATATGGGGAGGGGGAAGGGGAAGCTGGGACAAAGCGAGAGAGAGAGGCATGGACATATATACACTAACAAACGTAAGGTAGATAGCTAGTGGGAATCAGCTGCATAGCACAGGGAGATCAGCTCGGTGCTTTGTGACCGACTGGAGGGGTGGGATAGGGAGGGTGGGAGGGAGACGCAAGAGGGAAGGGATATGGGAACAGATGTATATGTATAACTCATTCACTCTGTTATAAAGCAGAAACTAATTTTAAACACGTAAATTAAACAAAAAGAAAATATGAACAGACCAATCACAAGCACTGAAATCGAAACTGTGATGAAAAATCTTCCTACCAACAAAAGCCCAGGACCAGAGGGCTTCACAGGCGAATTCTATCAAACATTTACAGAAGAGCTAACACCTATCCTTCTCAAACTTTCCAAACTATAGCAGAGGGAGGAACACTCCCAAACTCATTCTACGAGGCCACCAGCACCCTGACACCAAAACCAGGCAAGGATGTCACAAAGAAAGAAAACTACAGGCAACTATCACTGATGAACATAGATGCAAAAATCCTCAACAAAATACTATCAAAGAGAATCCAACAGCACATTAAAAGGATCATACACCATGATCAAGTGGGGTTTATTCCAGGAATGCAAGGATTCTTCAGTATACAAAAATCAATCAACGTGATACACCATATTAACAAACTCAAGGAGAAAAACCATATGATTCTCTCAATAGATTCAGAGAAAGTTTTCAACAAAATTCAACACCCATTTATGATAAAAAAAAACCTGCAGAAAGTAGGCATAGGGGGAACTTTCCTCAACATAATAAAGGACGTATATGACAAACCCACAGCCAACATCGTCCTCAATGGTGAAAAACTGAAAGCATTTCCATTAAGATCAGGAACAAGACAAGGTTGCCCACTCTAACCACTCTTATTCAACATAGTTTTGGAAGTTTTAGCCACAGCAATCGGAGAGCAAAGGAAATAAAAGGAATCCAGATCGGAAAAGAAGACCTAAAGCTGTCACTGTTTGCAGATGACATGATACTATACAAAGAGAATCCTAAAGATGCTACCAGAAAACTACTAGAGCTAATCAATGAATTTGGTAAAGTAGCAGTATATAAAATTAATGCACAGAAATCTCTGGAATTCCTGTACACTAAGGATGAAAAATCTGAAAGTGAAATCAAGAAAACACTCCCATTTACCACTGCAACAAAAAGAATAAAATATCTAGGAATAAACCTACCTAAGGAGACAAAAGACCGGTATGTAGAAAATTATAGGACACTGATGAAAGAAAATAAAGATGATACAAATAGTTGGAAAGATATACCATGTTCTTGGATTGGAAGAATCAACATTGTGAAAATGACCCTACTACCCAAAGCAATCTACAGATTCAATGCAATCCCTATCAAACTACCACTGGCATTTTTCAGAGAACTAGAACAAAAAATTTCACAATTTGTATGGAAACACAAAAGACCCCGAATAGCCAAAGCAATCTTGAGAACGAAAAACGCAGCTGGAGGAATCAGGCTCCCTGACTTCAGACTGTACTAAAAAGCTACAGTCATCAAGACACTGTGGGACTGGCACAAAAACAGAAAGATAGATCAATGGAACAGGACACAGAGCCCAGAGATAAACCCACGCGCATATGGTCACCTTATCTTTGATAAAGGAGGCAGGGATGTACAGTGGAGAAAGGACAGCCTCTTCAATAAGTGGTGCTGGGAAAACTGGACAGGTACATGTAAAAGGACGAGATTCGATCACTCCCTAACACCCTACACACAAAAAAAGCTCCAAATGGATTAAAGACCTAAATGTAAGGCCAGAAACTATCAACCTCTTAGAGGAAAACATAGGCAGAACACTCTATGTCAGAAATCACAGCAAGATCCTTTTGGACCCACCTCCCAGAGAAATGGAAATAAAAACAAGAATAAACAAATGGGACCTAATGAAACTTGAAAGCTTTTGCACAGCAAAGGAAAGGATAAAGAAGACCAAAAGACAGCCCTCAGAATGGGAGAAAATATTTCCAAATGAAGCAACTGACAAAGGATTAATTTCCAAAATTTATAAGCACCTCACGCAGCTCAATAGCAGAAAAACCAAAGAACCCAATCCAAAAATGGGCAAAAGACCTAAATAGACCCTTCTCCAAAGAAGATATACTGACTGCCAACAAACACATGAAAGAATGCTCAACATCATTAATCATTAGAGAAATGCAAATCCAAACTACAATGAGATATCATCTCACACCAGTCAGAATGGCCATCATCAAAAAATCTAGAAACAATAAATGCTGGAGAGGGTGTGGAGAAAAGGGAACACTCTTGCACTGCTGGTGGGCATGTGAATTGGTACAGCCACTATGGAGAACAGTATGGACGTTCCTGAAAAAGCTACAAATAGAACTACCATATGACCCAGCAATCCCACTACTGGGCATATACCCTGAGAAAACCATAATTCTAAAAGAGTCATGTACCAAAATGTTCATTGCAGCTCTATTTACAATAGCCCAGAGATGGAAACAACCTAAGTGTCCATCATCCGATCAATGGATAAAGAAGATGTGGCACATATATACAATGGAATATGACTCAGCCATAAAAGGAAACGACATTGAGCTATTTGTAATGAGGTGGATAGACCTAGAGTCTGTCATACACACTGAAGCAAGTCAGAAAGAGAAAGACAAATACCGTATGCTAACACATATATATGGAATTTAAGAAACAAAAATGTCATGAACAACCTAGGGGTAAAACAGGAATAAAGACACAGACCTACTCGAGAATGGACTTGAGGATATGGGGAGGGGGAAGGGGAAGCTGGGACAAAGCGAGAGAGAGAGGCATGGACATATATACACTGCCAAACGTAAGGTAGATAGCTAGTGGGAATCAGCTGCATAGCACAGGGAGATCAGCTCGGTGCTTTGTGACTGACTGGAGGGGTGGGATAGGGAGGGTGGGAGGGAGACACAAGAGGGAAGGGATATGGGAACAGATGTATATGTATAACTCATTCACTCTGTTATAAAGCAGAAACTAATTTTAAACACGTAAATTAAACAAAAGGAAAATATGAACAGACCAATCACAAGCACTGAAATCGAAACTGTGATGAAAAATCTTCCAACCAACAAAAGCCCAGGACCAGAGGGCTTCACAGGCGAATTCTATCACACATTTACAGAAGAGCTAACACCTATCCTTCTCAAACTCTTCCAAACTATAGCAGAGGGAGGAACACTCCCAAACTCATTCTACGAGGCCACCAGCACCCTGACACCAAAACCAGGCAAGGATGTCACAAAGAAAGAAAACTACAGGCAACTATCACTGATGAACATAGATGCAAAAATCCTCAACAAAATACTAGCAAACAGAATCCAACAGCACATTAAAAGGATCATACACCATGATCAAGTGGGGTTTATTCCAGGAATGCAAGGATTCTTCAGTATACGAAAATCAATCAACGTGATACACCATATTAACAAACTGAAGGAGAAAAACCATATGATTCTCTCAATAGATGCAGAGAAAGTTTTCGACAAAATTCAACACCCATTTATGATAAAAAAAAAAAAACCCTGCAGAAAGCAGGCATAGGGGGAACTTTCCTCAACATAATAAAGGCCATATATGACAAACCCACAGCCAACATCGTCCTCAATGGTGAAAAACTGAAAGCATTTCCATTAAGGTCAAGAACAAGACAAGGTTGCCCACTCTCACCACTCTTATTCAACATAGTTTTGGAAGTTTTAGCCACAGCAATCGGAGAGCAAAGGAAATAAAAGGAATCCAGATCGGAAAAGAAGACCTAAAGCTGTCACTGTTTGCAGATGACATGATACCATACAAAGAGAATCCTAAAGATTCCAGCAGAAAACTACTAGAGCTAACCAATGAATATGGTAAAGTAGCAGTATATAAAATTAATGCACAGATATCTATGGAATTCCTGTACACTAAGGATGAAAAATCTGAAAGTGAAATCAAGAAAACACTCCCATTTACCACTGCAACAAAAAGAATAAAATATCTAGGAATAAACCTACCTAAGGAGACAAAAGACCGGTATGTAGAAAATTATAGGACACTGATGAAAGAAAATAAAGATGATACAAATAGTTGGAAAGATATACCATGTTCTTGGATTGGAAGAATCAACATTGTGAAAATGACCCTACTACCCAAAGCAATCTACAGATTCAATGCAATCCCTATCAAACTACCACTGGCATTTTTCAGAGAACTAGAACAAAAAATTTCACAATTTGTATGGAAACACAAAAGACCCCGAATAGCCAAAGCAATCTTGAGAACGAAAAACGCAGCTGGAGGAATCAGGCTCCCTGACTTCAGACTGTACTAAAAAGCTACAGTCATCAAGACACTGTGGGACTGGCACAAAAACAGAAAGATAGATCAATGGAACAGGACACAGAGCCCAGAGATAAACCCACGCGCATACGGTCACCTTATCTTTGATAAAGGAGGCAGCGATGTACAGTGGAGAAAGGACAGCCTCTTCAATAAGTGGTGCTGGGAAAACTGGACAGGTACATGTAAAAGTACGAGATTCGATCACTCCCTAACACCCTACACACACAAAAAAGCTCCAAATGGATTAAAGACCTAAATGTAAGGCCAGAAACTATCAACCTCTTAGAGGAAAACATAGGCAGAACACTCTATTGTCAGAAATCACAGCAAGATCCTTTTGGACCCACCTCCCAGAGAAATGGAAATAAAAACAAGAATAAACAAATGGGACCTAATGAAACTTGAAAGCTTTTGCACAGCAAAGGAAAGGATAAAGAAGACCAAAAGACAGCCCTCAGAATGGGAGAAAATATTTCCAAATGAAGCAACTGACAAAGGATTAATTTCCAAAATTTATAAGCACCTCACGCAGCTCAATAGCAGAAAAACCAAACAACCCAATCCAAAAATGGGCAGAAGACCTAAATAGACACTTCTCCAAAGAAGATATACTGACTGCCAACAAACACATGAAAGAATGCTCAACATCATTAATCATTAGAGAAATGCAAATCCAAACTACAATGAGATATCATCTCACACCAGTCAGAATGGCCATCATCAAAAAATCTAGAAACAATAAATGCTGGAGAGGGTGTGGAGAAAAGGGAACACTCTTGCACTGCTGGTGGGCATGTGAATTGGTACAGCCACTATGGAGAACAGTATGGAGGTTCCTGAAAAAACTACAAATAGAACTACCATATGACCCAGCAATCCCACTACTGGGCATATACCCTGAGAAAACCATAATTCTAAAAGAGTCATGTACCAAAATGTTCATTGCAGCTCTATTTACAATAGCCCAGAGATGGAAACAACCTAAGTGTCCATCATCCGATCAATGGATAAAGAAGATGTGGCACATATATACAATGGAATATGACTCAGCCATAAAAGGAAACGACATTGAGCTATTTGTAATGAGGTGGATAGACCTAGAGTCTGTCATACACACTGAAGCAAGTCAGAAAGAGAAAGACAAATACCGTATGCTAACACATATATATGGAATTTAAGAAACAAAAATGTCATGAACAACCTAGGGGTAAAACAGGAATAAAGACACAGACCTACTCGAGAATGGACTTGAGGATATGGGGAGGGGGAAGGGGAAGCTGGGACAAAGCGAGAGAGAGAGGCATGGACATATATACACTACCAAACGTAAGGTAGATAGCTAGTGGGAATCAGCTGCATAGCACAGGGAGATCAGCTCGGTGCTTTGTGACTGACTGGAGGGGTGGGATAGGGAGGGTGGGAGGGAGACACAAGAGGGAAGGGATATGGGAACAGATGTATATGTATAACTCATTCACTCTGTTATAAAGCAGAAACTAATTTTAAACACGTAAATTAAACAAAAAGAAAATATGAACAGACCAATCACAAGCACTGAAATCGAAACTGTGATGAAAAGTCTTCCAACCAATAAAAGCGCAGGACCAGAGGGCTTCACACGCGAGTTCTATCAAACATTTACAGAAGAGCTAACACGTATCCTTCTCAAACTCTTCCAAACTATAGCAGAGGGAGGAACACTCCCAAACTCATTCTACGAGGCCACCAGCACCCTGACACCAAAACCAGGCAAGGATGTCACAAAGAAAGAAAACTACAGGCAACTATCACTGATGAACATAGATGCAAAAATCCTCAACAAAATACTAGCAAACAGAATCCAACAGCACATTAAAAGGATCATACACCATGATCAAGTGGGGTTTATTCCAGGAATGCAAGGATTCTTCAGTATACAAAAATCAATCAACGTGATACACCATATTAACAAACTGAAGGAGAAAAACCATATGATTCTCTCAATAGATGCAGAGAAAGTTTTCGACAAAATTCAACACCCATTTATGATAAAAAAAAAAAACCTGCAGAAAGTAGGCATAGGGGGAACTTTCCTCAACATAATAAAGGCCGTATATGACAAACCCACAGCCAACATCGTCCTCAATGGTGAAAAACTGAAAGCATTTCCATTAAGATCAGGAACAAGACAAGGTTGCCCACTCTCACCACTCTTATTCAACATAGTTTTGGAAGTTTTAGCCACAGCAATCGGAGAGCAAAGGAAATAAAAGGAATCCAGATCGGAAAAGAAGACCTAAAGCTGTCACTGTTTGCAGATGACATGATACTATACAAAGAGAATCCTAAAGATGCTACCAGAAAACTACTAGAGCTAATCAATGAATTTGGTAAAGTAGCAGTATATAAAATTAATGCACAGAAATCTCTGGAATTCCTGTACACTAAGGATGAAAAATCTGAAAGTGAAATCAAGAAAACACTCCCATTTACCACTGCAACAAAAAGAATAAAATATCTAGGAATAAACCTACCTAAGGAGACAAAAGACCGGTATGTAGAAAATTATAGGACACTGATGAAAGAAAATAAAGATGATACAAATAGTTGGAAAGATATACCATGTTCTTGGATTGGAAGAATCAACATTGTGAAAATGACCCTACTACCCAAAGCAATCTACAGATTCAATGCAATCCCTATCAAACTACCACTGGCATTTTTCAGAGAACTAGAACAAAAAATTTCACAATTTGTATGGAAACACAAAAGACCCCGAATAGCCAAAGCAATCTTGAGAACGAAAAACGCAGCTGGAGGAATCAGGCTCCCTGACTTCAGACTGTACTAAAAAGCTACAGTCATCAAGACACTGTGGGACTGGCACAAAAACAGAAAGATAGATCAATGGAACAGGACACAGAGCCCAGAGATAAACCCACGCGCATACGGTCACCTTATCTTTGATAAAGGAGGCAGCGATGTACAGTGGAGAAAGGACAGCCTCTTCAATAAGTGGTGCTGGGAAAACTGGACAGGTACATGTAAAAGTACGAGATTCGATCACTCCCTAACACCCTACACACACAAAAAAGCTCCAAATGGATTAAAGACCTAAATGTAAGGCCAGAAACTATCAACCTCTTAGAGGAAAACATAGGCAGAACACTCTATTGTCAGAAATCACAGCAAGATCCTTTTGGACCCACCTCCCAGAGAAATGGAAATAAAAACAAGAATAAACAAATGGGACCTAATGAAACTTGAAAGCTTTTGCACAGCAAAGGAAAGGATAAAGAAGACCAAAAGACAGCCCTCAGAATGGGAGAAAATATTTCCAAATGAAGCAACTGACAAAGGATTAATTTCCAAAATTTATAAGCACCTCACGCAGCTCAATAGCAGAAAAACCAAACAACCCAATCCAAAAATGGGCAGAAGACCTAAATAGACACTTCTCCAAAGAAGATATACTGACTGCCAACAAACACATGAAAGAATGCTCAACATCATTAATCATTAGAGAAATGCAAATCCAAACTACAATGAGATATCATCTCACACCAGTCAGAATGGCCATCATCAAAAAATCTAGAAACAATAAATGCTGGAGAGGGTGTGGAGAAAAGGGAACACTCTTGCACTGCTGGTGGGCATGTGAATTGGTACAGCCACTATGGAGAACAGTATGGAGGTTCCTGAAAAAACTACAAATAGAACTACCATATGACCCAGCAATCCCACTACTGGGCATATACCCTGAGAAAACCATAATTCTAAAAGAGTCATGTACCAAAATGTTCATTGCAGCTCTATTTACAATAGCCCAGAGATGGAAACAACCTAAGTGTCCATCATCCGATCAATGGATAAAGAAGATGTGGCACATATATACAATGGAATATGACTCAGCCATAAAAGGAAACGACATTGAGCTATTTGTAATGAGGTGGATAGACCTAGAGTCTGTCATACAGAGTGAAGCAAGTCAGAAAGAGAAAGACAAATACCGTATGCTAACACATATATATGGAATTTAAGAAACAAAAATGTCATGAACAACCTAGGGGTAAAACAGGAATAAAGACACAGACCTACTCGAGAATGGACTTGAGGATATGGGGAGGGGGAAGGGGAAGCTGGGACAAAGCGAGAGAGAGAGGCATGGACATATATACACTACCAAACGTAAGGTAGATAGCTAGTGGGAATCAGCTGCATAGCACAGGGAGATCAGCTCGGTGCTTTGTGACTGACTGGAGGGGTGGGATAGGGAGGGTGGGAGGGAGACGCAAGAGGGAAGGGATATGGGAACAGATGTATATGTATAACTGATTCACTCTGTTATAAAGCAGAAACTAATTTTAAACACGTAAATTAAACAAAAGGAAAATATGAACAGACCAATCACAAGCACTGAAATCGAAACTGTGATGAAAAGTCTTCCAACCAATAAAAGCCCAAGACCAGAGGGCTTCACACGCGAGTTCTATCAAACATTTACAGAAGAGCTAACACGTATCCTTCTCAAACTCTTCCAAACTATAGCAGAGGGAGGAACACTCCCAAACTCATTCTACGAGGCCACCAGCACCCTGACACCAAAACCAGGCAAGGATGTCACAAAGAAAGAAAACTACAGGCAACTATCACTGATGAACATAGATGCAAAAATCCTCAACAAAATACTAGCAAACAGAATCCAACAGCACATTAAAAGGATCATACACCATGATCAATTGGGGTTTATTCCAGGAATGCAAGGATTCTTCAGTATACGAAAATCAATCAACGTGATACACCATATTAACAAACTGAAGGAGAAAAACCATATGATTCTCTCAATAGATGCAGAGAAAGTTTTCGACAAAATTCAACACCCATTTATGATAAAAAAAAAAAACCTGCAGAAAGTAGGCATAGGGGGAACTTTCCTCAACATAATAAAGGCCGTATATGACAAACCCACAGCCAACATCGTCCTCAATGGTGAAAAACTGAAAGCATTTCCATTAAGATCAGGAACAAGACAAGGTTGCCCACTCTCACCACTCTTATTCAACATAGTTTTGGAAGTTTTAGCCACAGCAATCGGAGAGCAAAGGAAATAAAAGGAATCCAGATCGGAAAAGAAGACCTAAAGCTGTCACTGTTTGCAGATGACATGATACTATACAAAGAGAATCCTAAAGATGCTACCAGAAAACTACTAGAGCTAATCAATGAATTTGGTAAAGTAGCAGTATATAAAATTAATGCACAGAAATCTCTGGAATTCCTGTACACTAAGGATGAAAAATCTGAAAGTGAAATCAAGAAAACACTCCCATTTACCACTGCAACAAAAAGAATAAAATATCTAGGAATAAACCTACCTAAGGAGACAAAAGACCGGTATGTAGAAAATTATAGGACACTGATGAAAGAAAATAAAGATGATACAAATAGTTGGAAAGATATACCATGTTCTTGGATTGGAAGAATCAACATTGTGAAAATGACCCTACTACCCAAAGCAATCTACAGATTCAATGCAATCCCTATCAAACTACCACTGGCATTTTTCAGAGAACTAGAACAAAAAATTTCACAATTTGTATGGAAACACAAAAGACCCCGAATAGCCAAATCAATCCTGAGAACGAAAAACGCAGCTGGAGGAATCAGGCTCCCTGACTTCAGACTGTACTAAAAAGCTACAGTCATCAAGACACTGTGGGACTGGCACAAAAACAGAAAGATAGATCAATGGAACAGGACACAGAGCCCAGAGATAAACCCACGCGCATACGGTCACCTTATCTTTGATAAAGGAGGCAGCGATGTACAGTGGAGAAAGGACAGCCTCTTCAATAAGTGGTGCTGGGAAAACTGGACAGGTACATGTAAAAGTACGAGATTCGATCACTCCCTAACACCCTACACACACAAAAAAGCTCCAAATGGATTAAAGACCTAAATGTAAGGCCAGAAACTATCAACCTCTTAGAGGAAAACATAGGCAGAACACTCTATTGTCAGAAATCACAGCAAGATCCTTTTGGACCCACCTCCCAGAGAAATGGAAATAAAAACAAGAATAAACAAATGGGACCTAATGAAACTTGAAAGCTTTTGCACAGCAAAGGAAAGGATAAAGAAGACCAAAAGACAGCCCTCAGAATGGGAGAAAATATTTCCAAATGAAGCAACTGACAAAGGATTAATTTCCAAAATTTATAAGCACCTCACGCAGCTCAATAGCAGAAAAACCAAACAACCCAATCCAAAAATGGGCAGAAGACCTAAATAGACACTTCTCCAAAGAAGATATACTGACTGCCAACAAACACATGAAAGAATGCTCAACATCATTAATCATTAGAGAAATGCAAATCCAAACTACAATGAGATATCATCTCACACCAGTCAGAATGGCCATCATCAAAAAATCTAGAAACAATAAATGCTGGAGAAGGTGTGGAGAAAAGCGAAAACTCTTGCACTGCTGGTGGGCATGTGAATTGGTAAAGCCACTATGGAGAACAGTATGGAGGTTCCTGAAAAAACTACAAATAGAACTACCATATGACCCAGCAATCCCACTACTGGGCATATACCCTGAGAAAACCATAATTCTAAAAGGGTCATGTACCAAAATGTTCATTGCAGCTCTATTTACAATAGCCCAGAGATGGAAACAACCTAAGTGTCCATCATCCGATCAATGGATAAAGAAGATGTGGCACATATATACAATGGAATATGACTCAGCCATAAAAGGAAACAACATTGAGCTATTTGTAATGAGGTGGATAGACCTAGAGTCTGTCATACAGAGTGAAGCAAGTCAGAAAGAGAAAGACAAATACCGTATGCTAACACATATATATGGAATTTAAGAAACAAAAATGTCATGAACAACCTAGGGGTAAAACAGGAATAAAGACACAGACCTACTCGAGAATGGACTTGAGGATATGGGGAGGGGGAAGGGGAAGCTGGGACAAAGCGAGAGAGAGAGGCATGGACATATATACACTACCAAACGTAAGGTAGATAGCTAGTGGGAATCAGCTGCATAGCACAGGGAGATCAGCTCGGTGCTTTGTGACTGACTGGAGGGGTGGGATAGGGAGGGTGGGAGGGAGACGCAAGAGGGAAGGGATATGGGAACAGATGTATATGTATAACTCATTCACTCTGTTATAAAGCAGAAACTAATTTTAAACACGTAAATTAAACAAAAAGAAAATATGAACAGACCAATCACAAGCACTGAAATCGAACCTGTGATGAAAAGTCTTCCAACCAATAAAAGCCCAGGACCAGAGGGCTTCACACGCGAGTTCTATCAAACATTTACAGAAGAGCTAACACGTATCCTTCTCAAACTCTTCCAAACTATAGCAGAGGGAGGAACACTCCCAAACTCATTCTACGAGGCCACCAGCACCCTGACACCAAAACCAGGCAAGGATGTCACAAAGAAAGAAAACTACAGGCAACTATCACTGATGAACATAGATGCAAAAATCCTCAACAAAATACTAGCAAACAGAATCCAACAGCACATTAAAAGGATCATACACCATGATCAAGTGGGGTTTATTCCAGGAATGCAAGGATTCTTCAGTATACGAAAATCAATCAACGTGATACACCATATTAACAAACTGAAGGAGAAAAACCATATGATTCTCTCAATAGATGCAGAGAAAGTTTTCGACAATATTCAACACCCATTTATGATAAAAAAAAAAAGACCTGCAAAAAGTAGGCATAGGGGGAACTTTCCTCAACATAATAAAGGCCGTATATGACAAACCCACAGCCAACATCGTCCTCAATGGTGAAAAACTGAAAGCATTTCCATTAAGATCAGGAACAAGACAAGGTTGCCCACTCTCACCACTCTTATTCAACATAGTTTTGGAAGTTTTAGCCACAGCAATCGGAGAGCAAAGGAAATAAAAGGAATCCAGATCGGAAAAGAAGACCTAAAGCTGTCACTGTTTGCAGATGACATGATACTATACAAAGAGAATCCTAAAGATGCTACCAGAAAACTACTAGAGCTAATCAATGAATTTGGTAAAGTAGCAGTATATAAAATTAATGCACAGAAATCTCTGGAATTCCTGTACACTAAGGATGAAAAATCTGAAAGTGAAATCAAGAAAACACTCCCATTTACCACTGCAACAAAAAGAATAAAATATCTAGGAATAAACCTACCTAAGGAGACAAAAGACCGGTATGTAGAAAATTATAGGACACTGATGAAAGAAAATAAAGATGATACAAATAGTTGGAAAGATATACCATGTTCTTGGATTGGAAGAATCAACATTGTGAAAATGACCCTACTACCCAAAGCAATCTACAGATTCAATGCAATCCCTATCAAACTACCACTGGCATTTTTCAGAGAACTAGAACAAAAAATTTCACAATTTGTATGGAAACACAAAAGACCCCGAATAGCCAAAGCAATCTTGAGAACGAAAAACGCAGCTGGAGGAATCAGGCTCCCTGACTTCAGACTGTACTAAAAAGCTACAGTCATCAAGACACTGTGGGACTGGCACAAAAACAGAAAGATAGATCAATGGAACAGGACACAGAGCCCAGAGATAAACCCACGCGCATACAGTCACCTTATCTTTGATAAAGGAGGCAGCGATGTACAGTGGAGAAAGGACAGCCTCTTCAATAAGTGGTGCTGGGAAAACTGGACAGGTACATGTAAAAGTACGAGATTCGATCACTCCCTAACACCCTACACACACAAAAAAGCTCCAAATGGATTAAAGACCTAAATGTAAGGCCAGAAACTATCAACCTCTTAGAGGAAAACATAGGCAGAACACTCTATTGTCAGAAATCACAGCAAGATCCTTTTGGACCCACCTCCCAGAGAAATGGAAATAAAAACAAGAATAAACAAATGGGACCTAATGAAACTTGAAAGCTTTTGCACAGCAAAGGAAAGGATAAAGAAGACCAAAAGACAGCCCTCAGAATGGGAGAAAATATTTCCAAATGAAGCAACTGACAAAGGATTAATTTCCAAAATTTATAAGCACCTCACGCAGCTCAATAGCAGAAAAACCAAACAACCCAATCCAAAAATGGGCAGAAGACCTAAATAGACACTTCTCCAAAGAAGATATACTGACTGCCAACAAACACATGAAAGAATGCTCAACATCATTAATCATTAGAGAAATGCAAATCCAAACTACAATGAGATATCATCTCACACCAGTCAGAATGGCCATCATCAAAAAATCTAGAAACAATAAATGCTGGAGAGGGTGTGGAGAAAAGCGAAAACTCTTGCACTGCTGGTGGGCATGTGAATTGGTACAGCCACTATGGAGAACAGTATGGAGGTTCCTGAAAAAACTACAAATAGAACTACCATATGACCCAGCAATCCCACTACTGGGCATATACCCTGAGAAAACCATAATTCTAAAAGAGTCATGTACCAAAATGTTCATTGCAGCTCTATTTACAATAGCCCAGAGATGGAAACAACCTAAGTGTCCATCATCCGATCAATGGATAAAGAAGATGTGGCACATATATACAATGGAATATGACTCAGCCATAAAAGGAAACGACATTGAGCTATTTGTAATGAGGTGGATAGACCTAGAGTCTGTCATACAGAGTGAAGCAAGTCAGAAAGAGAAAGACAAATACCGTATGCTAACACATATATATGGAATTTAAGAAACAAAAATGTCATGAACAACCTAGGGGTAAAACAGGAATAAAGACACAGACCTACTCGAGAATGGACTTGAGGATATGGGGAGGGGGAAGGGGAAGCTGGGACAAAGCCAGAGAGAGAGGCATGGACATATATACACTACCAAACGTAAGGTAGATAGCTAGTGGGAATCAGCTGCATAGCACAGGGAGATCAGCTCGGTGCTTTGTGACCGACTGGAGGGGTGGGATAGGGAGGGTGGGAGGGAGACGCAAGAGGGAAGGGATATGGGAACAGATGTATATGTATAAATCATTCACTCTGTTATAAAGCAGAAACTAATTTTAAACACGTAAATTAAACAAAAAGAAAATATGAACAGACCAATCACAAGCACTGAAATCGAAACTGTGATGAAAAATCTTCCAACCAACAAAAGCCCAGGACCAGAGGGCTTCACAGGCGAATTCTATCACACATTTACAGAAGAGCTAACACCTATCCTTCTCAAACTCTTCCAAACTATAGCAGAGGGAGGAACACTCCCAAACTCATTCTACGAGGCCACCAGCACCCTGACACCAAAACCAGGCAAGGATGTCACAAAGAAAGAAAACTACAGGCAACTATCACTGATGAACATAGATGCAAAAATCCTCAACAAAATACTAGCAAACAGAATCCAACAGCACATTAAAAGGATCATACACCATGATCAAGTGGGGTTTATTCCAGGAATGCAAGGATTCTTCAGTATACGAAAATCAATCAACGTGATACACCATATTAACAAACTGAAGGAGAAAAACCATATGATTCTCTCAATAGATGCAGAGAAAGTTTTCGACAATATTCAACACCCATTTATGATAAAAGAAAAAGACCTGCAAAAAGTAGGCATGGGGGAACTTTCCTCAACATAATAAAGGCCGTATATGACAAACCCACAGCCAACATCGTCCTCAATGGTGAAAAACTGAAAGCATTTCCTTTAAGATCAGGAACAAGACAAGGTTGCCCACTCTCACCACTCTTATTCAACATAGTTTTGGAAGTTTTAGCCACAGCAATCGGAGAGCAAAGGAAATAAAAGGAATCCAGATCGGAAAAGAAGACCTAAAGCTGTCACTGTTTGCAGATGACATGATACTATACAAAGAGAATCCTAAAGATGCTACCAGAAAACTACTAGAGCTAATCAATGAATTTGGTAAAGTAGCAGTATATAAAATTAATGCACAGAAATCTCTGGAATTCCTGTACACTAAGGATGAAAAATCTGAAAGTGAAATCAAGAAAACACTCCCATTTACCACTGCAACAAAAAGAATAAAATATCTAGGAATAAACCTACCTAAGGAGACAAAAGACCGGTATGTAGAAAATTATAGGACACTGATGAAAGAAAATAAAGATGATACAAATAGTTGGAAAGATATACCATGTTCTTGGATTGGAAGAATCAACATTGTGAAAATGACCCTACTACCCAAAGCAATCTACAGATTCAATGCAATCCCTATCAAACTACCACTGGCATTTTTCAGAGAACTAGAACAAAAAATTTCACAATTTGTATGGAAACACAAAAGACCCCGAATAGCCAAAGCAATCTTGAGAACGAAAAACGCAGCTGGAGGAATCAGGCTCCCTGACTTCAGACTGTACTAAAAAGCTACAGTCATCAAGACACTGTGGGACTGGCACAAAAACAGAAAGATAGATCAATGGAACAGGACACAGAGCCCAGAGATAAACCCACGCACATACGGTCACCTTATCTTTGATAAAGGAGGCAGCGAAGTACAGTGGAGAAAGGACAGCCTCTTCAATAAGTGGTGCTGGGAAAACTGGACAGGTACATGTAAAAGTACGAGATTCGATCACTCCCTAACACCCTACACACACAAAAAAGCTCCAAATGGATTAAAGACCTAAATGTAAGGCCAGAAACTATCAACCTCTTAGAGGAAAACATAGGCAGAACACTCTATTGTCAGAAATCACAGCAAGATCCTTTTGGACCCACCTCCCAGAGAAATGGAAATAAAAACGAGAATAAACAAATGGGACCTAATGAAACTTGAAAGCTTTTGCACAGCAAAGGAAAGGATAAGGAAGACCAAAAGACAGCCCTCAGAATGGGAGAAAATATTTCCAAATGAAGCAACTGACAAAGGTTTAATTTCCAAATTTTATAAGCACCTCACGCAGCTCAATAGCAGAAAAACCAAACAACCCAATCCAAAAATGGGCTGAAGACCTAAATAGACACTTCTCCAAAGAAGATATACTGACTGCCAACAAACACATGAAAGAATACTCAACATCATTAATCATTAGAGAAATGCAAATCCAAACTACAATGAGATATCATCTCACACCAGTCAGAATGGCCATCATCAAAAAATCTAGAAACAATAAATGCTGGAGAAGGTGTGGAGAAAAGCGAAAACTCTTGCACTGCTGGTGGGCATGTGAATTGGTACAGCCACTATGGAGAACAGTATGGAGGTTCCTGAAAAAACTACAAATAGAACTACCATATGACCCAGCAATCCCACTACTGGGCATATACCCTGAGAAAACCATAATTCTAAAAGAGTCATGTACCAAAATGTTCATTGCAGCTCTATTTACAATAGCCCAGAGATGGAAACAACCTAAGTGTCCATCATCCGATCAATGGATAAAGAAGATGTGGCACATATATACAATGGAATATGACTCAGCCATAAAAGGAAACGACATTGAGCTATTTGTAATGAGGTGGATAGACCTAGAGTCTGTCATACAGAGTGAAGCAAGTCAGAAAGAGAAAGACAAATACCGTATGCTAACACATATATATGGAATTTAAGAAACAAAAATGTCATGAACAACCTAGGGGTAAAACAGGAATAAAGACACAGACCTACTCGAGAATGGACTTGAGGATATGGGGAGGGGGAAGGGGAAGCTGGGACAAAGCGAGAGAGAGAGGCATGGACACATATACACTACCAAACGTAAGGTAGATAGCTAGTGGGAATCAGCTGCATAGCACAGGGAGATCAGCTCGGTGCTTTGTGACCGACTGGAGGGGTGGGATAGGGAGGGTGGGAGGGAGACGCAAGAGGGAAGGGATATGGGAACAGATGTATATGTATAACTGATTCACTCTGTTATAAAGCAGACACTAATTTTAAACACGTAAGTTAAACAAAAAGAAAATATGAACAGACCAATCACAAGCACTGAAATCGAAACTGTGATGAAAAATCTTCCAACCAACAAAAGCCCAGGACCAGAGGGCTTCACAGGCGACTTCTATCACACATTTACAAAAGAGCTAACACGTATCCTTCTCAAACTCTTCCAAACTATAGCAGAGGGAGGAACACTCCCAAACTCATTCTACGAGGCCACCAGCACCCTGACACCAAAACCAGGCAAGGATGTCACAAAGAAAGAAAACTACAGGCAACTATCACTGATGAACATAGATGCAAAAATCCTCAACAAAATACTAGCAAACAGAATCCAACAGCACATTAAAAGGATCATACACCATGATCAAGTGGGGTTTATTCCAGGAATGCAAGGATTCTTCAGTATACGAAAATCAATCAACGTGATACACCATATTAACAAACTGAAGGAGAAAAACCATATGATTCTCTCAATAGATGCAGAGAAAGTTTTCGACAATATTCAACACCCATTTATGATAAAAGAAAAAGACCTGCAAAAAGTAGGCATGGGGGAACTTTCCTCAACATAATAAAGGCCGTATATGACAAACC
Organism: Hyperoodon ampullatus; assembly: GCF_949752795.1. NCBI lineage: Eukaryota > Metazoa > Chordata > Mammalia > Artiodactyla > Ziphiidae > Hyperoodon > Hyperoodon ampullatus. The sequence continues at coordinate 35,866,749 of NC_136913.1, forward strand.
CACAGCCAACATCGTCCTCAATGGTGAAAAACTGAAAGCATTTCCTTTAAGATCAGGAACAAGACAAGGTTGCCCACTCTCACCACTCTTATTCAACATAGTTTTGGAAGTTTTAGCCACAGCAATCGGAGAGCAAAGGAAATAAAAGGAATCCAGATCGGAAAAGAAGACCTAAAGCTGTCACTGTTTGCAGATGACATGATACTATACAAAGAGAATCCTAAAGATGCTACCAGAAAACTACTAGAGCTAATCAATGAATTTGGTAAAGTAGCAGTATATAAAATTAATGCACAGAAATCTCTGGAATTCCTGTACACTAAGGATGAAAAATCTGAAAGTGAAATCAAGAAAACACTCCCATTTACCACTGCAACAAAAAGAATAAAATATCTAGGAATAAACCTACCTAAGGAGACAAAAGACCGGTATGTAGAAAATTATAGGACACTGATGAAAGAAAATAAAGATGATACAAATAGTTGGAAAGATATACCATGTTCTTGGATTGGAAGAATCAACATTGTGAAAATGACCCTACTACCCAAAGCAATCTACAGATTCAATGCAATCCCTATCAAACTACCACTGGCATTTTTCAGAGAACTAGAACAAAAAATTTCACAATTTGTATGGAAACACAAAAGACCCCGAATAGCCAAAGCAATCTTGAGAACGAAAAACGCAGCTGGAGGAATCAGGCTCCCTGACTTCAGACTGTACTAAAAAGCTACAGTCATCAAGACATTGTGGGACTGGCACAAAAACAGAAAGATAGATCAATGGAACAGGACACAGAGCCCAGAGATAAACCCACGCGCATACGGTCACCTTATCTTTGATAAAGGAGGCAGCGAAGTACAGTGGAGAAAGGACAGCCTCTTCAATAAGTGGTGCTGGGAAAACTGGACAGGTACATGTAAAAGTACGAGATTCGATCACTCCCTAACACCCTACACACACAAAAAAGCTCCAAATGGATTAAAGACCTAAATGTAAGGCCAGAAACTATCAACCTCTTAGAGGAAAACATAGGCAGAACACTCTATTGTCAGAAATCACAGCAAGATCCTTTTGGACCCACCTCCCAGAGAAATGGAAATAAAAACAAGAATAAACAAATGGGACCTAATGAAACTTGAAAGCTTTTGCACAGCAAAGGAAAGGATAAAGAAGACCAAAAGACAGCCCTCAGAATGGGAGAAAATATTTCCAAATGAAGCAACTGACAAAGGATTAATTTCCAAAATTTATAAGCACCTCACGCAGCTCAATAGCAGAAAAACCAAACAACCCAATCCAAAAATGGGCAGAAGACCTAAATAGACACTTCTCCAAAGAAGATATACTGACTGCCAACAAACACATGAAAGAATGCTCAACATCATTAATCATTAGAGAAATGCAAATCCAAACTACAATGAGATATCATCTCACACCAGTCAGAATGGCCATCATCAAAAAAATCTAGAAACAATAAATGCTGGAGAGGGTGTGGAGAAAAGCGAAAACTCTTGCACTGCTGGTGGGCATGTGAATTGGTACAGCCACTATGGAGAACAATATGGAGGTTCCTGAAAAAACTACAAATAGAACTACCATATGACCCAGCAATCCCACTACTGGGCATATACCCTGAGAAAACCATAATTCTAAAAGAGTCATGTACCAAAATGTTCATTGCAGCTCTATTTACAATAGCCCAGAGATGGAAACAACCTAAGTGTCCATCATCCGATCAATGGATAAAGAAGATGTGGCACATATATACAATGGAATATGACTCAGCCATAAAAGGAAACGACATTGAGCTATTTGTAATGAGGTGGATAGACCTAGAGTCTGTCATACAGAGTGAAGCAAGTCAGAAAGAGAAAGACAAATACCGTATGCTAACACATATATATGGAATTTAAGAAACAAAAATGTCATGAACAACCTAGGGGTAAAACAGGAATAAAGACACAGACCTACTCGAGAATGGACTTGAGGATATGGGGAGGGGGAAGGGGAAGCTGGGACAAAGCGAGAGAGAGAGGCATGGACACATATACACTACCAAACGTAAGGTAGATAGCTAGTGGGAATCAGCTGCATAGCACAGGGAGATCAGCTCGGTGCTTTGTGACCGACTGGAGGGGTGGGATAGGGAGGGTGGGAGGGAGACGCAAGAGGGAAGGGATATGGGAACAGATGTATATGTATAACTGATTCACTCTGTTATAAAGCAGACACTAATTTTAAACACGTAAGTTAAACAAAAAGAAAATATGAACAGACCAATCACAAGCACTGAAATCGAAACTGTGATGAAAAATCTTCCAACCAACAAAAGCCCAGGACCAGAGGGCTTCACAGGCGACTTCTATCACACATTTACAGAAGAGCTAACACGTATCCTTCTCAAACTCTTCCAAACTATAGCAGAGGGAGGAACACTCCCAAACTCATTCTACGAGGCCACCAGCACCCTGACACCAAAACCAGGCAAGGATGTCACAAAGAAAGAAAACTACAGGCAACTATCACTGATGAACATAGATGCAAAAATCCTCAACAAAATACTAGCAAACAGAATCCAACAGCACATTAAAAGGATCATACACCATGATCAAGTGGGGTTTATTCCAGGAATGCAAGGATTCTTCAGTATACGAAAATCAATCAACGTGATACACCATATTAACAAACTGAAGGAGAAAAACCATATGATTCTCTCAATAGATGCAGAGAAAGTTTTCGACAATATTCAACACCCATTTATGATAAAAGAAAAAGACCTGCAAAAAGTAGGCATGGGGGAACTTTCCTCAACATAATAAAGGCCGTATATGACAAACCCACAGCCAACATCGTCCTCAATGGTGAAAAACTGAAAGCATTTCCTTTAAGATCAGGAACAAGACAAGGTTGCCCACTCTCACCACTCTTATTCAACATAGTTTTGGAAGTTTTAGCCACAGCAATCGGAGAGCAAAGGAAATAAAAGGAATCCAGATCGGAAAAGAAGACCTAAAGCTGTCACTGTTTGCAGATGACATGATACTATACAAAGAGAATCCTAAAGATGCTACCAGAAAACTACTAGAGCTAATCAATGAATTTGGTAAAGTAGCAGTATATAAAATTAATGCACAGAAATCTCTGGAATTCCTGTACACTAAGGATGAAAAATCTGAAAGTGAAATCAAGAAAACACTCCCATTTACCACTGCAACAAAAAGAATAAAATATCTAGGAATAAACCTACCTAAGGAGACAAAAGACCGGTATGTAGAAAATTATAGGACACTGATGAAAGAAAATAAAGATGATACAAATAGTTGGAAAGATATACCATGTTCTTGGATTGGAAGAATCAACATTGTGAAAATGACCCTACTACCCAAAGCAATCTACAGATTCAATGCAATCCCTATCAAACTACCACTGGCATTTTTCAGAGAACTAGAACAAAAAATTTCACAATTTGTATGGAAACACAAAAGACCCCGAATAGCCAAAGCAATCTTGAGAACGAAAAACGCAGCTGGAGGAATCAGGCTCCCTGACTTCAGACTGTACTAAAAAGCTACAGTCATCAAGACACTGTGGGACTGGCACAAAAACAGAAAGATAGATCAATGGAACAGGACACAGAGCCCAGAGATAAACCCACGCGCATACGGTCACCTTATCTTTGATAAAGGAGGCAGCGAAGTACAGTGGAGAAAGGACAGCCTCTTCAATAAGTGGTGCTGGGAAAACTGGACAGGTACATGTAAAAGTACGAGATTCGATCACTCCCTAACACCCTACACACACAAAAAAGCTCCAAATGGATTAAAGACCTAAATGTAAGGCCAGAAACTATCAACCTCTTAGAGGAAAACATAGGCAGAACACTCTATTGTCAGAAATCACAGCAAGATCCTTTTGGACCCACCTCCCAGAGAAATGGAAATAAAAACGAGAATAAACAAATGGGACCTAATGAAACTTGAAAGCTTTTGCACAGCAAAGGAAAGGATAAGGAAGACCAAAAGACAGCCCTCAGAATGGGAGAAAATATTTCCAAATGAAGCAACTGACAAAGGTTTAATTTCCAAATTTTATAAGCACCTCACGCAGCTCAATAGCAGAAAAACCAAACAACCCAATCCAAAAATGGGCTGAAGACCTAAATAGACACTTCTCCAAAGAAGATATACTGACTGCCAACAAACACATGAAAGAATGCTCAACATCATTAATCATTAGAGAAATGCAAATCCAAACTACAATGAGATATCATCTCACACCAGTCAGAATGGCCATCATCAAAAAATCTAGAAACAATAAATGCTGGAGAAGGTGTGGAGAAAAGCGAAAACTCTTGCACTGCTGGTGGGCATGTGAATTGGTACAGCCACTATGGAGAACAGTATGGAGGTTCCTGAAAAAACTACAAATAGAACTACCATATGACCCAGCAATCCCACTACTGGGCATATACCCTGAGAAAACCATAATTCTAAAAGAGTCATGTACCAAAATGTTCATTGCAGCTCTATTTACAATAGCCCAGAGATGGAAACAACCTAAGTGTCCATCATCCGATCAATGGATAAAGAAGATGTGGCACATATATACAATGGAATATGACTCAGCCATAAAAGGAAACGACATTGAGCTATTTGTAATGAGGTGGATAGACCTAGAGTCTGTCATACAGAGTGAAGCAAGTCAGAAAGAGAAAGACAAATACCGTATGCTAACACATATATATGGAATTTAAGAAACAAAAATGTCATGAACAACCTAGGGGTAAAACAGGAATAAAGACACAGACCTACTCGAGAATGGACTTGAGGATATGGGGAGGGGGAAGGGGAAGCTGGGACAAAGCGAGAGAGAGAGGCATGGACACATATACACTACCAAACGTAAGGTAGATAGCTAGTGGGAATCAGCTGCATAGCACAGGGAGATCAGCTCGGTGCTTTGTGACCGACTGGAGGGGTGGGATAGGGAGGGTGGGAGGGAGACGCAAGAGGGAAGGGATATGGGAACAGATGTATATGTATAACTGATTCACTCTGTTATAAAGCAGACACTAATTTTAAACACGTAAGTTAAACAAAAAGAAAATATGAACAGACCAATCACAAGCACTGAAATCGAAACTGTGATGAAAAATCTTCCAACCAACAAAAGCCCAGGACCAGAGGGCTTCACAGGCGACTTCTATCACACATTTACAGAAGAGCTAACACGTATCCTTCTCAAACTCTTCCAAACTATAGCAGAGGGAGGAACACTCCCAAACTCATTCTACGAGGCCACCAGCACCCTGACACCAAAACCAGGCAAGGATGTCACAAAGAAAGAAAACTACAGGCAACTATCACTGATGAACATAGATGCAAAAATCCTCAACAAAATACTAGCAAACAGAATCCAACAGCACATTAAAAGGATCATACACCATGATCAAGTGGGGTTTATTCCAGGAATGCAAGGATTCTTCAGTATACGAAAATCAATCAACGTGATACACCATATTAACAAACTGAAGGAGAAAAACCATATGATTCTCTCAATAGATGCAGAGAAAGTTTTCGACAATATTCAACACCCATTTATGATAAAAGAAAAAGACCTGCAAAAAGTAGGCATGGGGGAACTTTCCTCAACATAATAAAGGCCGTATATGACAAACCCACAGCCAACATCGTCCTCAATGGTGAAAAACTGAAAGCATTTCCTTTAAGATCAGGAACAAGACAAGGTTGCCCACTCTCACCACTCTTATTCAACATAGTTTTGGAAGTTTTAGCCACAGCAATCGGAGAGCAAAGGAAATAAAAGGAATCCAGATCGGAAAAGAAGACCTAAAGCTGTCACTGTTTGCAGATGACATGATACTATACAAAGAGAATCCTAAAGATGCTACCAGAAAACTACTAGAGCTAATCAATGAATTTGGTAAAGTAGCAGTATATAAAATTAATGCACAGAAATCTCTGGAATTCCTGTACACTAAGGATGAAAAATCTGAAAGTGAAATCAAGAAAACACTCCCATTTACCACTGCAACAAAAAGAATAAAATATCTAGGAATAAACCTACCTAAGGAGACAAAAGACCGGTATGTAGAAAATTATAGGACACTGATGAAAGAAAATAAAGATGATACAAATAGTTGGAAAGATATACCATGTTCTTGGATTGGAAGAATCAACATTGTGAAAATGACCCTACTACCCAAAGCAATCTACAGATTCAATGCAATCCCTATCAAACTACCACTGGCATTTTTCAGAGAACTAGAACAAAAAATTTCACAATTTGTATGGAAACACAAAAGACCCCGAATAGCCAAAGCAATCTTGAGAACGAAAAACGCAGCTGGAGGAATCAGGCTCCCTGACTTCAGACTGTACTAAAAAGCTACAGTCATCAAGACATTGTGGGACTGGCACAAAAACAGAAAGATAGATCAATGGAACAGGACACAGAGCCCAGAGATAAACCCACGCGCATACGGTCACCTTATCTTTGATAAAGGAGGCAGCGAAGTACAGTGGAGAAAGGACAGCCTCTTCAATAAGTGGTGCTGGGAAAACTGGACAGGTACATGTAAAAGTACGAGATTCGATCACTCCCTAACACCCTACACACACAAAAAAGCTCCAAATGGATTAAAGACCTAAATGTAAGGCCAGAAACTATCAACCTCTTAGAGGAAAACATAGGCAGAACACTCTATTGTCAGAAATCACAGCAAGATCCTTTTGGACCCACCTCCCAGAGAAATGGAAATAAAAACAAGAATAAACAAATGGGACCTAATGAAACTTGAAAGCTTTTGCACAGCAAAGGAAAGGATAAAGAAGACCAAAAGACAGCCCTCAGAATGGGAGAAAATATTTCCAAATGAAGCAACTGACAAAGGATTAATTTCCAAAATTTATAAGCACCTCACGCAGCTCAATAGCAGAAAAACCAAACAACCCAATCCAAAAATGGGCAGAAGACCTAAATAGACACTTCTCCAAAGAAGATATACTGACTGCCAACAAACACATGAAAGAATGCTCAACATCATTAATCATTAGAGAAATGCAAATCCAAACTACAATGAGATATCATCTCACACCAGTCAGAATGGCCATCATCAAAAAATCTAGAAACAATAAATGCTGGAGAGGGTGTGGAGAAAAGCGAAAACTCTTGCACTGCTGGTGGGCATGTGAATTGGTACAGCCACTATGGAGAACAATATGGAGGTTCCTGAAAAAACTACAAATAGAACTACCATATGACCCAGCAATCCCACTACTGGGCATATACCCTGAGAAAACCATAATTCTAAAAGAGTCATGTACCAAAATGTTCATTGCAGCTCTATTTACAATAGCCCAGAGATGGAAACAACCTAAGTGTCCATCATCCGATCAATGGATAAAGAAGATGTGGCACATATATACAATGGAATATGACTCAGCCATAAAAGGAAACGACATTGAGCTATTTGTAATGAGGTGGATAGACCTAGAGTCTGTCATACAGAGTGAAGCAAGTCAGAAAGAGAAAGACAAATACCGTATGCTAACACATATATATGGAATTTAAGAAACAAAAATGTCATGAACAACCTAGGGGTAAAACAGGAATAAAGACACAGACCTACTCGAGAATGGACTTGAGGATATGGGGAGGGGGAAGGGGAAGCTGGGACAAAGCCAGAGAGAGAGGCATGGACATATATACACTACCAAACGTAAGGTAGATAGCTAGTGGGAATCAGCTGCATAGCACAGGGAGATCAGCTCGGTGCTTTGTGACTGACTGGAGGGGTGGGATAGGGAGGGTGGGAGGGAGACGCAAGAGGGAAGGGATATGGGAACAGATGTATATGTATAACTCATTCACTCTGTTATAAAGCAGAAACTAATTTTAAACACGTAAATTAAACAAAAAGAAAATATGAACAGACCAATCACAAGCACTGAAATCGAAACTGTGATGAAAAATCTTCCAACCAACAAAAGCCCAGGACCAGAGGGCTTCACAGGCGAATTCTATCACACATTTACAGAAGAGCTAACACCTATCCTTCTCAAACTCTTCCAAACTATAGCAGAGGGAGGAACACTCCCAAACTCATTCTACGAGGCCACCAGCACCCTGACACCAAAACCAGGCAAGGATGTCACAAAGAAAGAAAACTACAGGCAACTATCACTGATGAACATAGATGCAAAAATCCTCAACAAAATACTAGCAAACAGAATCCAACAGCACATTAAAAGGATCATACACCATGATCAAGTGGGGTTTATTCCAGGAATGCAAGGATTCTTCAGTATACGAAAATCAATCAACGTGATACACCATATTAACAAACTGAAGGAGAAAAACCATATGATTCTCTCAATAGATGCAGAGAAAGTTTTCGACAATATTCAACACCCATTTATGATAAAAGAAAAAGACCTGCAAAAAGTAGGCATGGGGGAACTTTCCTCAACATAATAAAGGCCGTATATGACAAACCCACAGCCAACATCGTCCTCAATGGTGAAAAACTGAAAGCATTTCCTTTAAGATCAGGAACAAGACAAGGTTGCCCACTCTCACCACTCTTATTCAACATAGTTTTGGAAGTTTTAGCCACAGCAATCGGAGAGCAAAGGAAATAAAAGGAATCCAGATCGGAAAAGAAGACCTAAAGCTGTCACTGTTTGCAGATGACATGATACTATACAAAGAGAATCCTAAAGATGCTACCAGAAAACTACTAGAGCTAATCAATGAATTTGGTAAAGTAGCAGTATATAAAATTAATGCACAGAAATCTCTGGAATTCCTGTACACTAAGGATGAAAAATCTGAAAGTGAAATCAAGAAAACACTCCCATTTACCACTGCAACAAAAAGAATAAAATATCTAGGAATAAACCTACCTAAGGAGACAAAAGACCGGTATGTAGAAAATTATAGGACACTGATGAAAGAAAATAAAGATGATACAAATAGTTGGAAAGATATACCATGTTCTTGGATTGGAAGAATCAACATTGTGAAAATGACCCTACTACCCAAAGCAATCTACAGATTCAATGCAATCCCTATCAAACTACCACTGGCATTTTTCAGAGAACTAGAACAAAAAATTTCACAATTTGTATGGAAACACAAAAGACCCCGAATAGCCAAAGCAATCTTGAGAACGAAAAACGCAGCTGGAGGAATCAGGCTCCCTGACTTCAGACTGTACTAAAAAGCTACAGTCATCAAGACACTGTGGGACTGGCACAAAAACAGAAAGATAGATCAATGGAACAGGACACAGAGCCCAGAGATAAACCCACGCGCATACGGTCACCTTATGTTTGATAAAGGAGGCAGCGAAGTACAGTGGAGAAAGGACAGCCTCTTCAATAAGTGGTGCTGGGAAAACTGGACAGGTACATGTAAAAGTATGAGATTCGATCACTCCCTAACACCCTACACACACAAAAAAGCTCCAAATGGATTAAAGACCTAAATGTAAGGCCAGAAACTATCAACCTCTTAGAGGAAAACATAGGCAGAACACTCTATTGTCAGAAATCACAGCAAGATCCTTTTGGACCCACCTCCCAGAGAAATGGAAATAAAAACAAGAATAAACAAATGGGACCTAATGAAACTTGAAAGCTTTTGCACAGCAAAGGAAAGGATAAAGAAGACCAAAAGACAGCCCTCAGAATGGGAGAAAATATTTCCAAATGAAGCAACTGACAAAGGATTAATTTCCAAAATTTATAAGCACCTCACGCAGCTCAATAGCAGAAAAACCAAACAACCCAATCCAAAAATGGGCAGAAGACCTAAATAGACACTTCTCCAAAGAAGATATACTGACTGCCAACAAACACATGAAAGAATGCTCAACATCATTAATCATTAGAGAAATGCAAATCCAAACTACAATGAGATATCATCTCACACCAGTCAGAATGGCCATCATCAAAAAATCTAGAAACAATAAATGCTGGAGAGGGTGTGGAGAAAAGCGAAAACTCTTGCACTGCTGGTGGGCATGTGAATTGGTACAGCCACTATGGAGAACAATATGGAGGTTCCTGAAAAAACTACAAATAGAACTACCATATGACCCAGCAATCCCACTACTGGGCATATACCCTGAGAAAACCATAATTCTAAAAGAGTCATGTACCAAAATGTTCATTGCAGCTCTATTTACAATAGCCCAGAGATGGAAACAACCTAAGTGTCCATCATCCGATCAATGGATAAAGAAGATGTGGCACATATATACAATGGAATATGACTCAGCCATAAAAGGAAACGACATTGAGCTATTTGTAATGAGGTGGATAGACCTAGAGTCTGTCATACACACTGAAGCAAGTCAGAAAGAGAAAGACAAATACCGTATGCTAACACATATATATGGAATTTAAGAAACAAAAATGTCATGAACAACCTAGGGGTAAAACAGGAATAAAGACACAGACCTACTCGAGAATGGACTTGAGGATATGGGGAGGGGGAAGGGGAAGCTGGGACAAAGCCAGAGAGAGAGGCATGGACATATATACACTACCAAACGTAAGGTAGATAGCTAGTGGGAATCAGCTGCATAGCACAGGGAGATCAGCTCGGTGCTTTGTGACTGACTGGAGGGGTGGGATAGGGAGGGTGGGAGGGAGACGCAAGAGGGAAGGGATATGGGAACAGATGTATATGTATAACTCATTCACTCTGTTATAAAGCAGAAACTAATTTTAAACACGTAAATTAAACAAAAAGAAAATATGAACAGACCAATCACAAGCACTGAAATCGAAACTGTGATGAAAAATCTTCCAACCAACAAAAGCCCAGGACCAGAGGGCTTCACAGGCGAATTCTATCACACATTTACAGAAGAGCTAACACCTATCCTTCTCAAACTCTTCCAAACTATAGCAGAGGGAGGAACACTCCCAAACTCATTCTACGAGGCCACCAGCACCCTGACACCAAAACCAGGCAAGGATGTCACAAAGAAAGAAAACTACAGGCAACTATCACTGATGAACATAGATGCAAAAATCCTCAACAAAATACTAGCAAACAGAATCCAACAGCACATTAAAAGGATCATACACCATGATCAAGTGGGGTTTATTCCAGGAATGCAAGGATTCTTCAGTATACGAAAATCAATCAACGTGATACACCATATTAAGAAACTGAAGGAGAAAAACCATATGATTCTCTCAACAGATACAGATAAAGTTTTCGACAAAATTCAACACCCATTTATTATAAAAAAAAAAAACCTGCAGATAGTAGGCATAGGGGGAACTTTCCTCAACATAATAAAGGCCGTATATGACAAACCCACAGCCAACATCGTCCTCAATGGTGAAAAACTGAAAGCATTTCCATTAAGATCAGGAACAAGACAAGGTTGCCCACTCTCATCACTCTTATTCAACATAGTTTTGGAAGTTTTAGCCACAGCAATCGGAGAGCAAAGGAAATAAAAGGAATCCAGATCGGAAAAGAAGACCTAAAGCTGTCACTGTTTGCAGATGACATGATACTATACAGAGAGAATCCTAAAGATGCTACCAGAAAACTACTAGAGCTAATCAATGAATTTGGTAAAGTAGCAGTATATAAAATTAATGCACAGAAATCTCTGGAATTCCTGTACACTAAGGATGAAAAATCTGAAAGTGAAATCAAGAAAACACTCCCATTTACCACTGCAACAAAAAGAATAAAATATCTAGGAATAAACCTACCTAAGGAGACAAAAGACCGGTATGTAGAAAATTATAGGACACTGATGAAAGAAAATAAAGATGATACAAATAGTTGGAAAGATATACCATGTTCTTGGATTGGAAGAATCAACATTGTGAAAATGACCCTAGTACCCAAAGCAATCTACAGATTCAATGCAATCCCTATCAAACTACCACTGGCATTTTTCAGAGAACTAGAACAAAAAATTTCACAATTTGTATGGAAACACAAAAGACCCCGAATAGCCAAAGCAATCTTGAGAACGAAAAACACAGCTGGAGGAATCAGGCTCCCTGACTTCAGACTGTACTAAAAAGCTACAGTCATCAAGACACTGTGGGACTGGCACAAAAACAGAAAGATAGATCAATGGAACAGGACACAGAGCCCAGAGATAAACCCACGCGCATACGGTCACCTTATCTTTGATAAAGGAGGCAGCGAAGTACAGTGGAGAAAGGACAGCCTCTTCAATAAGTGGTGCTGGGAAAACTGGACAGGTACATGTAAAAGTACGAGATTCGATCACTCCCTAACACCCTACACACACAAAAAAGCTCCAAATGGATTAAAGACCTAAATGTAAGGCCAGAAACTATCAACCTCTTAGAGGAAAACATAGGCAGAACACTCTATTGTCAGAAATCACAGCAAGATCCTTTTGGACCCACCTCCCAGAGAAATGGAAATAAAAACGAGAATAAACAAATGGGACCTAATGAAACTTGAAAGCTTTTGCACAGCAAAGGAAAGGATAAAGAAGACCAAAAGACAGCCCTCAGAATGGGAGAAAATATTTCCAAATGAAGCAACTGACAAAGGATTAATTTCCAAAATTTATAAGCACCTCACGCAGCTCAATAGCAGAAAAACCAAACAACCCAATCCAAAAATGGGCAGAAGACCTAAATAGACACTTCTCCAAAGAAGATATACTGACTGCCAACAAACACATGAAAGAATGCTCAACATCATTAATCATTAGAGAAATGCAAATCCAAACTACAATGAGATATCATCTCACACCAGTCAGAATGGCCATCATCAAAAAATCTAGAAACAATAAATGCTGGAGAGGGTGTGGAGAAAAGGGAACACTCTTGCACTGCTGGTGGGCATGTGAATTGGTACAGCCACTATGGAGAACAGTATGGAGGTTCCTGAAAAAGCTACAAATAGAACTACCATATGACCCAGCAATCCCACTACTGGGCATATACCCTGAGAAAACCATAATTCTAAAAGAGTCATGTACCAAAATGTTCATTGCAGCTCTATTTACAATAGCCCAGAGATGGAAACAACCTAAGTGTCCATCATCCGATCAATGGATAAAGAAGATGTGGCACATATATACAATGGAATATGACTCAGCCATAAAAGGAAACGACATTGAGCTATTTGTAATGAGGTGGATAGACCTAGAGTCTGTCATACAGAGTGAAGCAAGTCAGAAAGAGAAAGACAAATACCGTATGCTAACACATATATATGGAATTTAAGAAACAAAAATGTCATGAACAACCTAGGGGTAAAACAGGAATAAAGACACAGACCTACTCGAGAATGGACTTGAGGATATGGGGAGGGGGAAGGGGAAGCTGGGACAAAGCGAGAGAGAGAGGCATGGACACATATACACTACCAAACGTAAGGTAGATAGCTAGTGGGAATCAGCTGCATAGCACAGGGAGATCAGCTCGGTGCTTTGTGACCGACTGGAGGGGTGGGATAGGGAGGGTGGGAGGGAGACGCAAGAGGGAAGGGATATGGGAACAGATGTATATGTATAACTGATTCACTCTGTTATAAAGCAGACACTAATTTTAAACACGTAAGTTAAACAAAAAGAAAATATGAACAGACCAATCACAAGCACTGAAATCGAAACTGTGATGAAAAATCTTCCAACCAACAAAAGCCCAGGACCAGAGGGCTTCACAGGCGACTTCTATCACACATTTACAGAAGAGCTAACACGTATCCTTCTCAAACTCTTCCAAACTATAGCAGAGGGAGGAACACTCCCAAACTCATTCTACGAGGCCACCAGCACCCTGACACCAAAACCAGGCAAGGATGTCACAAAGAAAGAAAACTACAGGCAACTATCACTGATGAACATAGATGCAAAAATCCTCAACAAAATACTAGCAAACAGAATCCAACAGCACATTAAAAGGATCATACACCATGATCAAGTGGGGTTTATTCCAGGAATGCAAGGATTCTTCAGTATACGAAAATCAATCAACGTGATACACCATATTAACAAACTGAAGGAGAAAAACCATATGATTCTCTCAATAGATGCAGAGAAAGTTTTCGACAAAATTCAACACCCATTTATGATAAAAAAAAAAAACCTGCAGAAAGTAGGCATAGGGGGAACTTTCCTCAACATAATAAAGGCCGTATATGACAAACCCACAGCCAACATCGTCCTCAATGGTGAAAAACTGAAAGCATTTCCATTAAGATCAGGAACAAGACAAGGTTGCCCACTCTCACCACTCTTATTCAACATAGTTTTGGAAGTTTTAGCCACAGCAATCGGAGAGCAAAGGAAATAAAAGGAATCCAGATCGGAAAAGAAGACCTAAAGCTGTCACTGTTTGCAGATGACATGATACTATACAAAGAGAATCCTAAAGATGCTACCAGAAAACTACTAGAGCTAATCAATGAATTTGGTAAAGTAGCAGTATATAAAATTAATGCACAGAAATCTCTGGAATTCCTGTACACTAAGGATGAAAAATCTGAAAGTGAAATCAAGAAAACACTCCCATTTACCACTGCAACAAAAAGAATAAAATATCTAGGAATAAACCTACCTAAGGAGACAAAAGACCGGTATGTAGAAAATTATAGGACACTGATGAAAGAAAATAAAGATGATACAAATAGTTGGAAAGATATACCATGTTCTTGGATTGGAAGAATCAACATTGTGAAAATGACCCTACTACCCAAAGCAATCTACAGATTCAATGCAATCCCTATCAAACTACCACTGGCATTTTTCAGAGAACTAGAACAAAAAATTTCACAATTTGTATGGAAACACAAAAGACCCCGAATAGCCAAAGCAATCCTGAGAACGAAAAACGCAGCTGGAGGAATCAGGCTCCCTGACTTCAGACTGTACTAAAAAGCTACAGTCATCAAGACACTGTGGGACTGGCACAAAAACAGAAAGATAGATCAATGGAACAGGACACAGAGCCCAGAGATAAACCCACGCGCATACGGTCACCTTATCTTTGATAAAGGAGGCAGCGATGTACAGTGGAGAAAGGACAGCCTCTTCAATAAGTGGTGCTGGGAAAACTGGACAGGTACATGTAAAAGTACGAGATTCGATCACTCCCTAACACCCTACACACACAAAAAAGCTCCAAATGGATTAAAGACGTAAATGTAAGGCCAGAAACTATCAACCTCTTAGAGGAAAACATAGGCAGAACACTCTATTGTCAGAAATCACAGCAAGATCCTTTTGGACCCACCTCCCAGAGAAATGGAAATAAAAACAAGAATAAACAAATGGGACCTAATGAAACTTGAAAGCTTTTGCACAGCAAAGGAAAGGATAAAGAAGACCAAAAGACAGCCCTCAGAATGGGAGAAAATATTTCCAAATGAAGCAACTGACAAAGGATTAATTTCCAAAATTTATAAGCACCTCACGCAGCTCAATAGCAGAAAAACCAAAGAACCCAATCCAAAAATGGGCAAAAGACCTAAATAGACCCTTCTCCAAAGAAGATATACTGACTGCCAACAAACACATGAAAGAATGCTCAACATCATTAATCATTAGAGAAATGCAAATCCAAACTACAATGAGATATCATCTCACACCAGTCAGAATGGCCATCATCAAAAAATCTAGAAACAATAAATGCTGGAGAGGGTGTGGAGAAAAGGGAACACTCTTGCACTGCTGGTGGGCATGTGAATTGGTACAGCCACTATGGAGAACAGTATGGACGTTCCTGAAAAAGCTACAAATAGAATTACCATATGACCCAGCAATCCCACTACTGGGCATATACCCTGAGAAAACCATAATTCTAAAAGAGTCATGTACCAAAATGTTCATTGCAGCTCTATTTACAATAGCCCAGAGATGGAAACAACCTAAGTGTCCATCATCTGATCAATGGATAAAGAAGATGTGGCACATATATACAATGGAATATGACTCAGCCATAAAAGGAAACGACATTGAGCTATTTGTAATGAGGTGGATAGACCTAGAGTCTGTCATACACACTGAAGCAAGTCAGAAAGAGAAAGACAAATACCGTATGCTAACACATATATATGGAATTTAAGAAACAAAAATGTCATGAACAACCTAGGGGTAAAACAGGAATAAAGACACAGACCTACTCGAGAATGGACTTGAGGATATGGGGAGGGGGAAGGGGAAGCTGGGACAAAGCGAGAGAGAGAGGCATGGACATATATACACTGCCAAACGTAAGGTAGATAGCTAGTGGGAATCAGCTGCATAGCACAGGGAGATCAGCTCGGTGCTTTGTGACTGACTGGAGGGGTGGGATAGGGAGGGTGGGAGGGAGACACAAGAGGGAAGGGATATGGGAACAGATGTATATGTATAACTCATTCACTCTGTTATAAAGCAGAAACTAATTTTAAACACGTAAATTAAACAAAAGGAAAATATGAACAGACCAATCACAAGCACTGAAATCGAAACTGTGATGAAAAATCTTCCAACCAACAAAAGCCCAGGACCAGAGGGCTTCACAGGCGAATTCTATCACACATTTACAGAAGAGCTAACACGTATCCTTCTCAAACTCTTCCAAACTATAGCAGAGGGAGGAACACTCCCAAACTCATTCTACGAGGCCACCAGCACCCTGACACCAAAACCAGGCAAGGATGTCACAAAGAAAGAAAACTACAGGCAACTATCACTGATGAACATAGATGCAAAAATCCTCAACAAAATACTAGCAAACAGAATCCAACAGCACATTAAAAGGATCATACACCATGATCAAGTGGGGTTTATTCCAGGAATGCAAGGATTCTTCAGTATACGAAAATCAATCAACGTGATACACCATATTAACAAACTGAAGGAGAAAAACCATATGATTCTCTCAATAGATGCAGAGAAAGTTTTCGACAAAATTCAACACCCATTTATGATAAAAAAAAAAAAAACCCTGCAGAAAGCAGGCATAGGGGGAACTTTCCTCAACATAATAAAGGCCATATATGACAAACCCACAGCCAACATCGTCCTCAATGGTGAAAAACTGAAAGCATTTCCATTAAGGTCAAGAACAAGACAAGGTTGCCCACTCTCACCACTCTTATTCAACATAGTTTTGGAAGTTTTAGCCACAGCAATCAGAGAGCAAAGGAAATAAAAGGAATCCAGATCGGAAAAGAAGACCTAAAGCTGTCACTGTTTGCAGATGACATGATACCATACAAAGAGAATCCTAAAGATTCCAGCAGAAAACTACTAGAGCTAACCAATGAATATGGTAAAGTAGCAGTATATAAAATTAATGCACAGATATCTATGGAATTCCTGTACACTAAGGATGAAAAATCTGAAAGTGAAATCAAGAAAACACTCCCATTTACCACTGCAACAAAAAGAATAAAATATCTAGGAATAAACCTACCTAAGGAGACAAAAGACCGGTATGTAGAAAATTATAGGACACTGATGAAAGAAAATAAAGATGATACAAATAGTTGGAAAGATATACCATGTTCTTGGATTGGAAGAATCAACATTGTGAAAATGACCCTACTACCCAAAGCAATCTACAGATTCAATGCAATCCCTATCAAACTACCACTGGCATTTTTCAGAGAACTAGAACAAAAAATTTCACAATTTGTATGGAAACACAAAAGACCCCGAATAGCCAAAGCAATCTTGAGAACGAAAAACGCAGCTGGAGGAATCAGGCTCCCTGACTTCAGACTGTACTAAAAAGCTACAGTCATCAAGACACTGTGGGACTGGCACAAAAACAGAAAGATAGATCAATGGAACAGGACACAGAGCCCAGAGATAAACCCACGCGCATACGGTCACCTTATCTTTGATAAAGGAGGCAGCGATGTACAGTGGAGAAAGGACAGCCTCTTCAATAAGTGGTGCTGGGAAAACTGGACAGGTACATGTAAAAGTACGAGATTCGATCACTCCCTAACACCCTACACACACAAAAAAGCTCCAAATGGATTAAAGACCTAAATGTAAGGCCAGAAACTATCAACCTCTTAGAGGAAAACATAGGCAGAACACTCTATTGTCAGAAATCACAGCAAGATCCTTTTGGACCCACCTCCCAGAGAAATGGAAATAAAAACAAGAATAAACAAATGGGACCTAATGAAACTTGAAAGCTTTTGCACAGCAAAGGAAAGGATAAAGAAGACCAAAAGACAGCCCTCAGAATGGGAGAAAATATTTCCAAATGAAGCAACTGACAAAGGATTAATTTCCAAAATTTATAAGCACCTCACGCAGCTCAATAGCAGAAAAACCAAACAACCCAATCCAAAAATGGGCAGAAGACCTAAATAGACACTTCTCCAAAGAAGATATACTGACTGCCAACAAACACATGAAAGAATGCTCAACATCATTAATCATTAGAGAAATGCAAATCCAAACTACAATGAGATATCATCTCACACCAGTCAGAATGGCCATCATCAAAAAATCTAGAAACAATAAATGCTGGAGAAGGTGTGGAGAAAAGCGAAAACTCTTGCACTGCTGGTGGGCATGTGAATTGGTAAAGCCACTATGGAGAACAGTATGGAGGTTCCTGAAAAAACTACAAATAGAACTACCATATGACCCAGCAATCCCACTACTGGGCATATACCCTGAGAAAACCATAATTCTAAAAGGGTCATGTACCAAAATGTTCATTGCAGCTCTATTTACAATAGCCCAGAGATGGAAACAACCTAAGTGTCCATCATCCGATCAATGGATAAAGAAGATGTGGCACATATATACAATGGAATATGACTCAGCCATAAAAGGAAACAACATTGAGCTATTTGTAATGAGGTGGATAGACCTAGAGTCTGTCATACAGAGTGAAGCAAGTCAGAAAGAGAAAGACAAATACCGTATGCTAACACATATATATGGAATTTAAGAAACAAAAATGTCATGAACAACCTAGGGGTAAAACAGGAATAAAGACACAGACCTACTCGAGAATGGACTTGAGGATATGGGGAGGGGGAAGGGGAAGCTGGGACAAAGCCAGAGAGAGAGGCATGGACATATATACACTACCAAACGTAAGGTAGATAGCTAGTGGGAATCAGCTGCATAGCACAGGGAGATCAGCTCGGTGCTTTGTGACTGACTGGAGGGGTGGGATAGGGAGGGTGGGAGGGAGACGCAAGAGGGAAGGGATATGGGAACAGATGTATATGTATAACTCATTCACTCTGTTATAAAGCAGAAACTAATTTTAAACACGTAAATTAAACAAAAAGAAAATATGAACAGACCAATCACAAGCACTGAAATCGAACCTGTGATGAAAAGTCTTCCAACCAATAAAAGCCCAGGACCAGAGGGCTTCACACGCGAGTTCTATCAAACATTTACAGAAGAGCTAACACGTATCCTTCTCAAACTCTTCCAAACTATAGCAGAGGGAGGAACACTCCCAAACTCATTCTACGAGGCCACCAGCACCCTGACACCAAAACCAGGCAAGGATGTCACAAAGAAAGAAAACTACAGGCAACTATCACTGATGAACATAGATGCAAAAATCCTCAACAAAATACTAGCAAACAGAATCCAACAGCACATTAAAAGGATCATACACCATGATCAAGTGGGGTTTATTCCAGGAATGCAAGGATTCTTCAGTATACGAAAATCAATCAACGTGATACACCATATTAACAAACTGAAGGAGAAAAACCATATGATTCTCTCAATAGATGCAGAGAAAGTTTTCGACAATATTCAACACCCATTTATGATAAAAAAAAAAAGACCTGCAAAAAGTAGGCATAGGGGGAACTTTCCTCAACATAATAAAGGCCGTATATGACAAACCCACAGCCAACATCGTCCTCAATGGTGAAAAACTGAAAGCATTTCCATTAAGATCAGGAACAAGACAAGGTTGCCCACTCTCACCACTCTTATTCAACATAGTTTTGGAAGTTTTAGCCACAGCAATCGGAGAGCAAAGGAAATAAAAGGAATCCAGATCGGAAAAGAAGACCTAAAGCTGTCACTGTTTGCAGATGACATGATACTATACAAAGAGAATCCTAAAGATGCTACCAGAAAACTACTAGAGCTAATCAATGAATTTGGTAAAGTAGCAGTATATAAAATTAATGCACAGAAATCTCTGGAATTCCTGTACACTAAGGATGAAAAATCTGAAAGTGAAATCAAGAAAACACTCCCATTTACCACTGCAACAAAAAGAATAAAATATCTAGGAATAAACCTACCTAAGGAGACAAAAGACCGGTATGTAGAAAATTATAGGACACTGATGAAAGAAAATAAAGATGATACAAATAGTTGGAAAGATATACCATGTTCTTGGATTGGAAGAATCAACATTGTGAAAATGACCCTACTACCCAAAGCAATCTACAGATTCAATGCAATCCCTATCAAACTACCACTGGCATTTTTCAGAGAACTAGAACAAAAAATTTCACAATTTGTATGGAAACACAAAAGACCCCGAATAGCCAAAGCAATCTTGAGAACGAAAAACACAGCTGGAGGAATCAGGCTCCCTGACTTCAGACTGTACTAAAAAGCTACAGTCATCAAGACACTGTGGGACTGGCACAAAAACAGAAAGATAGATCAATGGAACAGGACACAGAGCCCAGAGATAAACCCACGCGCATACAGTCACCTTATCTTTGATAAAGGAGGCAGCGATGTACAGTGGAGAAAGGACAGCCTCTTCAATAAGTGGTGCTGGGAAAACTGGACAGGTACATGTAAAAGTACGAGATTCGATCACTCCCTAACACCCTACACACACAAAAAAGCTCCAAATGGATTAAAGACCTAAATGTAAGGCCAGAAACTATCAACCTCTTAGAGGAAAACATAGGCAGAACACTCTATTGTCAGAAATCACAGCAAGATCCTTTTGGACCCACCTCCCAGAGAAATGGAAATAAAAACGAGAATAAACAAATGGGACCTAATGAAACTTGAAAGCTTTTGCACAGCAAAGGAAAGGATAAGGAAGACCAAAAGACAGCCCTCAGAATGGGAGAAAATATTTCCAAATGAAGCAACTGACAAAGGTTTAATTTCCAAATTTTATAAGCACCTCACGCAGCTCAATAGCAGAAAAACCAAACAACCCAATCCAAAAATGGGCTGAAGACCTAAATAGACACTTCTCCAAAGAAGATATACTGACTGCCAACAAACACATGAAAGAATACTCAACATCATTAATCATTAGAGAAATGCAAATCCAAACTACAATGAGATATCATCTCACACCAGTCAGAATGGCCATCATCAAAAAATCTAGAAACAATAAATGCTGGAGAAGGTGTGGAGAAAAGCGAAAACTCTTGCACTGCTGGTGGGCATGTGAATTGGTACAGCCACTATGGAGAACAGTATGGAGGTTCCTGAAAAAACTACAAATAGAACTACCATATGACCCAGCAATCCCACTACTGGGCATATACCCTGAGAAAACCATAATTCTAAAAGAGTCATGTACCAAAATGTTCATTGCAGCTCTATTTACAATAGCCCAGAGATGGAAACAACCTAAGTGTCCATCATCCGATCAATGGATAAAGAAGATGTGGCACATATATACAATGGAATATGACTCAGCCATAAAAGGAAACGACATTGAGCTATTTGTAATGAGGTGGATAGACCTAGAGTCTGTCATACACACTGAAGCAAGTCAGAAAGAGAAAGACAAATACCGTATGCTAACACATATATATGGAATTTAAGAAACAAAACTGTCATGAACAACCTAGGGGTAAAACAGGAATAAAGACACAGACCTACTCGAGAATGGACTTGAGGATATGGGGAGGGGGAAGGGGAAGCTGGGACAAAGCGAGAGAGAGAGGCATGGACACATATACACTACCAAACGTAAGGTAGATAGCTAGTGGGAATCAGCTGCATAGCACAGGGAGATCAGCTCGGTGCTTTGTGACCGACTGGAGGGGTGGGATAGGGAGGGTGGGAGGGAGACGCAAGAGGGAAGGGATATGGGAACAGATGTATATGTATAACTGATTCACTCTGTTATAAAGCAGACACTAATTTTAAACACGTAAGTTAAACAAAAAGAAAATATGAACAGACCAATCACAAGCACTGAAATCGAAACTGTGATGAAAAATCTTCCAACCAACAAAAGCCCAGGACCAGAGGGCTTCACAGGCGACTTCTATCACACATTTACAGAAGAGCTAACACGTATCCTTCTCAAACTCTTCCAAACTATAGCAGAGGGAGGAACACTCCCAAACTCATTCTACGAGGCCACCAGCACCCTGACACCAAAACCAGGCAAGGATGTCACAAAGAAAGAAAACTACAGGCAACTATCACTGATGAACATAGATGCAAAAATCCTCAACAAAATACTAGCAAACAGAATCCAACAGCACATTAAAAGGATCATACACCATGATCAAGTGGGGTTTATTCCAGGAATGCAAGGATTCTTCAGTATACGAAAATCAATCAACGTGATACACCATATTAACAAACTGAAGGAGAAAAACCATATGATTCTCTCAATAGATGCAGAGAAAGTTTTCGACAATATTCAACACCCATTTATGATAAAAGAAAAAGACCTGCAAAAAGTAGGCATGGGGGAACTTTCCTCAACATAATAAAGGCCGTATATGACAAACCCACAGCCAACATCGTCCTCAATGGTGAAAAACTGAAAGCATTTCCTTTAAGATCAGGAACAAGACAAGGTTGCCCACTCTCACCACTCTTATTCAACATAGTTTTGGAAGTTTTAGCCACAGCAATCGGAGAGCAAAGGAAATAAAAGGAATCCAGATCGGAAAAGAAGACCTAAAGCTGTCACTGTTTGCAGATGACATGATACTATACAAAGAGAATCCTAAAGATGCTACCAGAAAACTACTAGAGCTAATCAATGAATTTGGTAAAGTAGCAGTATATAAAATTAATGCACAGAAATCTCTGGAATTCCTGTACACTAAGGATGAAAAATCTGAAAGTGAAATCAAGAAAACACTCCCATTTACCACTGCAACAAAAAGAATAAAATATCTAGGAATAAACCTACCTAAGGAGACAAAAGACCGGTATGTAGAAAATTATAGGACACTGATGAAAGAAAATAAAGATGATACAAATAGTTGGAAAGATATACCATGTTCTTGGATTGGAAGAATCAACATTGTGAAAATGACCCTACTACCCAAAGCAATCTACAGATTCAATGCAATCCCTATCAAACTACCACTGGCATTTTTCAGAGAACTAGAACAAAAAATTTCACAATTTGTATGGAAACACAAAAGACCCCGAATAGCCAAAGCAATCTTGAGAACGAAAAACGCAGCTGGAGGAATCAGGCTCCCTGACTTCAGACTGTACTAAAAAGCTACAGTCATCAAGACACTGTGGGACTGGCACAAAAACAGAAAGATAGATCAATGGAACAGGACACAGAGCCCAGAGATAAACCCACGCGCATACGGTCACCTTATCTTTGATAAAGGAGGCAGCGAAGTACAGTGGAGAAAGGACAGCCTCTTCAATAAGTGGTGCTGGGAAAACTGGACAGGTACATGTAAAAGTACGAGATTCGATCACTCCCTAACACCCTACACACACAAAAAAGCTCCAAATGGATTAAAGACCTAAATGTAAGGCCAGAAACTATCAACCTCTTAGAGGAAAACATAGGCAGAACACTCTATTGTCAGAAATCACAGCAAGATCCTTTTGGACCCACCTCCCAGAGAAATGGAAATAAAAACAAGAATAAACAAATGGGACCTAATGAAACTTGAAAGCTTTTGCACAGCAAAGGAAAGGATAAAGAAGACCAAAAGACAGCCCTCAGAATGGGAGAAAATATTTCCAAATGAAGCAACTGACAAAGGATTAATTTCCAAAATTTATAAGCACCTCACGCAGCTCAATAGCAGAAAAACCAAACAACCCAATCCAAAAATGGGCAGAAGACCTAAATAGACACTTCTCCAAAGAAGATATACTGACTGCCAACAAACACATGAAAGAATGCTCAACATCATTAATCATTAGAGAAATGCAAATCCAAACTACAATGAGATATCATCTCACACCAGTCAGAATGGCCATCATCAAAAAATCTAGAAACAATAAATGCTGGAGAGGGTGTGGAGAAAAGCGAAAACTCTTGCACTGCTGGTGGGCATGTGAATTGGTACAGCCACTATGGAGAACAATATGGAGGTTCCTGAAAAAACTACAAATAGAACTACCATATGACCCAGCAATCCCACTACTGGGCATATACCCTGAGAAAACCATAATTCTAAAAGAGTCATGTACCAAAATGTTCATTGCAGCTCTATTTACAATAGCCCAGAGATGGAAACAACCTAAGTGTCCATCATCCGATCAATGGATAAAGAAGATGTGGCACATATATACAATGGAATATGACTCAGCCATAAAAGGAAACGACATTGAGCTATTTGTAATGAGGTGGATAGACCTAGAGTCTGTCATACAGAGTGAAGCAAGTCAGAAAGAGAAAGACAAATACCGTATGCTAACACATATATATGGAATTTAAGAAACAAAAATGTCATGAACAACCTAGGGGTAAAACAGGAATAAAGACACAGACCTACTCGAGAATGGACTTGAGGATATGGGGAGGGGGAAGGGGAAGCTGGGACAAAGCCAGAGAGAGAGGCATGGACATATATACACTACCAAACGTAAGGTAGATAGCTAGTGGGAATCAGCTGCATAGCACAGGGAGATCAGCTCGGTGCTTTGTGACTGACTGGAGGGGTGGGATAGGGAGGGTGGGAGGGAGACGCAAGAGGGAAGGGATATGGGAACAGATGTATATGTATAACTCATTCACTCTGTTATAAAGCAGAAACTAATTTTAAACACGTAAATTAAACAAAAAGAAAATATGAACAGACCAATCACAAGCACTGAAATCGAAACTGTGATGAAAAATCTTCCAACCAACAAAAGCCCAGGACCAGAGGGCTTCACAGGCGAATTCTATCACACATTTACAGAAGAGCTAACACCTATCCTTCTCAAACTCTTCCAAACTATAGCAGAGGGAGGAACACTCCCAAACTCATTCTACGAGGCCACCAGCACCCTGACACCAAAACCAGGCAAGGATGTCACAAAGAAAGAAAACTACAGGCAACTATCACTGATGAACATAGATGCAAAAATCCTCAACAAAATACTAGCAAACAGAATCCAACAGCACATTAAAAAGGATCATACACCATGATCAAGTGGGGTTTATTCCAGGAATGCAAGGATTCTTCAGTATACGAAAATCAATCAACGTGATACACCATATTAACAAACTGAAGGAGAAAAACCATATGATTCTCTCAATAGATGCAGAGAAAGTTTTCGACAATATTCAACACCCATTTATGATAAAAGAAAAAGACCTGCAAAAAGTAGGCATGGGGGAACTTTCCTCAACATAATAAAGGCCGTATATGACAAACCCACAGCCAACATCGTCCTCAATGGTGAAAAACTGAAAGCATTTCCTTTAAGATCAGGAACAAGACAAGGTTGCCCACTCTCACCACTCTTATTCAACATAGTTTTGGAAGTTTTAGCCACAGCAATCGGAGAGCAAAGGAAATAAAAGGAATCCAGATCGGAAAAGAAGACCTAAAGCTGTCACTGTTTGCAGATGACATGATACTATACAAAGAGAATCCTAAAGATGCTACCAGAAAACTACTAGAGCTAATCAATGAATTTGGTAAAGTAGCAGTATATAAAATTAATGCACAGAAATCTCTGGAATTCCTGTACACTAAGGATGAAAAATCTGAAAGTGAAATTAAGAAAACACTCCCATTTACCACTGCAACAAAAAGAATAAAATATCTAGGAATAAACCTACCTAAGGAGACAAAAGACCGGTATGTAGAAAATTATAGGACACTGATGAAAGAAAATAAAGATGATACAAATAGTTGGAAAGATATACCATGTTCTTGGATTGGAAGAATCAACATTGTGAAAATGACCCTACTACCCAAAGCAATCTACAGATTCAATGCAATCCCTATCAAACTACCACTGGCATTTTTCAGAGAACTAGAACAAAAAATTTCACAATTTGTATGGAAACACAAAAGACCCCGAATAGCCAAAGCAATCTTGAGAACGAAAAACGCAGCTGGAGGAATCAGGCTCCCTGACTTCAGACTGTACTAAAAAGCTACAGTCATCAAGACACTGTGGGACTGGCACAAAAACAGAAAGATAGATCAATGGAACAGGACACAGAGCCCAGAGATAAACCCACGCGCATACGGTCACCTTATGTTTGATAAAGGAGGCAGCGAAGTACAGTGGAGAAAGGACAGCCTCTTCAATAAGTGGTGCTGGGAAAACTGGACAGGTACATGTAAAAGTATGAGATTCGATCACTCCCTAACACCCTACACACACAAAAAAGCTCCAAATGGATTAAAGACCTAAATGTAAGGCCAGAAACTATCAACCTCTTAGAGGAAAACATAGGCAGAACACTCTATTGTCAGAAATCACAGCAAGATCCTTTTGGACCCACCTCCCAGAGAAATGGAAATAAAAACAAGAATAAACAAATGGGACCTAATGAAACTTGAAAGCTTTTGCACAGCAAAGGAAAGGATAAAGAAGACCAAAAGACAGCCCTCAGAATGGGAGAAAATATTTCCAAATGAAGCAACTGACAAAGGATTAATTTCCAAAATTTATAAGCACCTCACGCAGCTCAATAGCAGAAAAACCAAACAACCCAATCCAAAAATGGGCAGAAGACCTAAATAGACACTTCTCCAAAGAAGATATACTGACTGCCAACAAACACATGAAAGAATGCTCAACATCATTAATCATTAGAGAAATGCAAATCCAAACTACAATGAGATATCATCTCACACCAGTCAGAATGGCCATCATCAAAAAATCTAGAAACAATAAATGCTGGAGAGGGTGTGGAGAAAAGCGAAAACTCTTGCACTGCTGGTGGGCATGTGAATTGGTACAGCCACTATGGAGAACAATATGGAGGTTCCTGAAAAAACTACAAATAGAACTACCATATGACCCAGCAATCCCACTACTGGGCATATACCCTGAGAAAACCATAATTCTAAAAGAGTCATGTACCAAAATGTTCATTGCAGCTCTATTTACAATAGCCCAGAGATGGAAACAACCTAAGTGTCCATCATCCGATCAATGGATAAAGAAGATGTGGCACATATATACAATGGAATATGACTCAGCCATAAAAGGAAACGACATTGAGCTATTTGTAATGAGGTGGATAGACCTAGAGTCTGTCATACACACTGAAGCAAGTCAGAAAGAGAAAGACAAATACCGTATGCTAACACATATATATGGAATTTAAGAAACAAAAATGTCATGAACAACCTAGGGGTAAAACAGGAATAAAGACACAGACCTACTCGAGAATGGACTTGAGGATATGGGGAGGGGGAAGGGGAAGCTGGGACAAAGCCAGAGAGAGAGGCATGGACATATATACACTACCAAACGTAAGGTAGATAGCTAGTGGGAATCAGCTGCATAGCACAGGGAGATCAGCTCGGTGCTTTGTGACTGACTGGAGGGGTGGGATAGGGAGGGTGGGAGGGAGACGCAAGAGGGAAGGGATATGGGAACAGATGTATATGTATAACTCATTCACTCTGTTATAAAGCAGAAACTAATTTTAAACACGTAAATTAAACAAAAAGAAAATATGAACAGACCAATCACAAGCACTGAAATCGAAACTGTGATGAAAAATCTTCCAACCAACAAAAGCCCAGGACCAGAGGGCTTCACAGGCGAATTCTATCACACATTTACAGAAGAGCTAACACCTATCCTTCTCAAACTCTTCCAAACTATAGCAGAGGGAGGAACACTCCCAAACTCATTCTACGAGGCCACCAGCACCCTGACACCAAAACCAGGCAAGGATGTCACAAAGAAAGAAAACTACAGGCAACTATCACTGATGAACATAGATGCAAAAATCCTCAACAAAATACTAGCAAACAGAATCCAACAGCACATTAAAAGGATCATACACCATGATCAAGTGGGGTTTATTCCAGGAATGCAAGGATTCTTCAGTATACGAAAATCAATCAACGTGATACACCATATTAAGAAACTGAAGGAGAAAAACCATATGATTCTCTCAACAGATACAGATAAAGTTTTCGACAAAATTCAACACCCATTTATTATAAAAAAAAAAAACCTGCAGATAGTAGGCATAGGGGGAACTTTCCTCAACATAATAAAGGCCGTATATGACAAACCCACAGCCAACATCGTCCTCAATGGTGAAAAACTGAAAGCATTTCCATTAAGATCAGGAACAAGACAAGGTTGCCCACTCTCATCACTCTTATTCAACATAGTTTTGGAAGTTTTAGCCACAGCAATCGGAGAGCAAAGGAAATAAAAGGAATCCAGATCGGAAAAGAAGACCTAAAGCTGTCACTGTTTGCAGATGACATGATACTATACAAAGAGAATCCTAAAGATGCTACCAGAAAACTACTAGAGCTAATCAATGAATATGGTAAAGTAGCAGTATATAAAATTAATGCACAGAAATCTCTGGAATTCCTGTACACTAAGGATGAAAAATCTGAAAGTGAAATCAAGAAAACACTCCCATTTACCACTGCAACAAAAAGAATAAAATATCTAGGAATAAACCTACCTAAGGAGACAAAAGACCGGTATGTAGAAAATTATAGGACACTGATGAAAGAAAATAAAGATGATACAAATAGTTGGAAAGATATACCATGTTCTTGGATTGGAAGAATCAACATTGTGAAAATGACCCTACTACCCAAAGCAATCTACAGATTCAATGCAATCCCTATCAAACTACCACTGGCATTTTTCAGAGAACTAGAACAAAAAATTTCACAATTTGTATGGAAACACAAAAGACCCCGAATAGCCAAAGCAATCTTGAGAACGAAAAACACAGCTGGAGGAATCAGGCTCCCTAACTTCAGACTGTACTAAAAAGCTACAGTCATCAAGACACTGTGGGACTGGCACAAAAACAGAAAGATAGATCAATGGAACAGGACACAGAGCCCAGAGATAAACCCACGCGCATACAGTCACCTTATCTTTGATAAAGGAGGCAGCGATGTACAGTGGAGAAAGGACAGCCTCTTCAATAAGTGGTGCTGGGAAAACTGGACAGGTACATGTAAAAGTACGAGATTCGATCACTCCCTAACACCCTACACACACAAAAAAGCTCCAAATGGATTAAAGACCTAAATGTAAGGCCAGAAACTATCAACCTCTTAGAGGAAAACATAGGCAGAACACTCTATTGTCAGAAATCACAGCAAGATCCTTTTGGACCCACCTCCCAGAGAAATGGAAATAAAAACGAGAATAAACAAATGGGACCTAATGAAACTTGAAAGCTTTTGCACAGCAAAGGAAAGGATAAAGAAGACCAAAAGACAGCCCTCAGAATGGGAGAAAATATTTCCAAATGAAGCAACTGACAAAGGTTTAATTTCCAAATTTTATAAGCACCTCACGCAGCTCAATAGCAGAAAAACCAAACAACCCAATCCAAAAATGGGCTGAAGACCTAAATAGACACTTCTCCAAAGAAGATATACTGACTGCCAACAAACACATGAAAGAATACTCAACATCATTAATCATTAGAGAAATGCAAATCCAAACTACAATGAGATATCATCTCACACCAGTCAGAATGGCCATCATCAAAAAATCTAGAAACAATAAATGCTGGAGAAGGTGTGGAGAAAAGCGAAAACTCTTGCACTGCTGGTGGGCATGTGAATTGGTACAGCCACTATGGAGAACAGTATGGAGGTTCCTGAAAAAACTACAAATAGAACTACCATATGACCCAGCAATCCCACTACTGGGCATATACCCTGAGAAAACCATAATTCTAAAAGAGTCATGTACCAAAATGTTCATTGCAGCTCTATTTACAATAGCCCAGAGATGGAAACAACCTAAGTGTCCATCATCCGATCAATGGATAAAGAAGATGTGGCACATATATACAATGGAATATGACTCAGCCATAAAAGGAAACGACATTGAGCTATTTGTAATGAGGTGGATAGACCTAGACTCTGTCATACACACTGAAGCAAGTCAGAAAGAGAAAGACAAATACCGTATGCTAACACATATATATGGAATTTAAGAAACAAAAATGTCATGAACAACCTAGGGGTAAAACAGGAATAAAGACACAGACCTACTCGAGAATGGACTTGAGGATATGGGGAGGGGGAAGGGGAAGCTGGGACAAAGCGAGAGAGAGAGGCATGGACACATATACACTACCAAACGTAAGGTAGATAGCTAGTGGGAATCAGCTGCATAGCACAGGGAGATCAGCTCGGTGCTTTGTGACCGACTGGAGGGGTGGGATAGGGAGGGTGGGAGGGAGACGCAAGAGGGAAGGGATATGGGAACAGATGTATATGTATAACTGATTCACTCTGTTATAAAGCAGACACTAATTTTAAACACGTAAGTTAAACAAAAAGAAAATATGAACAGACCAATCACAAGCACTGAAATCGAAACTGTGATGAAAAATCTTCCAACCAACAAAAGCCCAGGACCAGAGGGCTTCACAGGCGACTTCTATCACACATTTACAGAAGAGCTAACACGTATCCTTCTCAAACTCTTCCAAACTATAGCAGAGGGAGGAACACTCCCAAACTCATTCTACGAGGCCACCAGCACCCTGACACCAAAACCAGGCAAGGATGCCACAAAGAAAGAAAACTACAGGCAACTATCACTGATGAACATAGATGCAAAAATCCTCAACAAAATACTAGCAAACAGAATCCAACAGCACATTAAAAGGATCATACACCATGATCAAGTGGGGTTTATTCCAGGAATGCAAGGATTCTTCAGTATACGAAAATCAATCAACGTGATACACCATATTAACAAACTGAAGGAGAAAAACCATATGATTCTCTCAATAGATGCAGAGAAAGTTTTCGACAATATTCAACACCCATTTATGATAAAAAAAAAAAGACCTGCAAAAAGTAGGCATGGGGGAACTTTCCTCAACATAATAAAGGCCGTATATGACAAACCCACAGCCAACATCGTCCTCAATGGTGAAAAACTGAAAGCATTTCCATTAAGATCAGGAACAAGACAAGGTTGCCCACTCTCACCACTCTTATTCAACATAGTTTTGGAAGTTTTAGCCACAGCAATCGGAGAGCAAAGGAAATAAAAGGAATCCAGATCGGAAAAGAAGACCTAAAGCTGTCACTGTTTGCAGATGACATGATACTATACAAAGAGAATCCTAAAGATGCTACCAGAAAACTACTAGAGCTAATCAATGAATTTGGTAAAGTAGCAGTATATAAAATTAATGCACAGAAATCTCTGGAATTCCTGTACACTAAGGATGAAAAATCTGAAAGTGAAATCAAGAAAACACTCCCATTTACCACTGCAACAAAAAGAATAAAATATCTAGGAATAAACCTACCTAAGGAGACAAAAGACCGGTATGTAGAAAATTATAGGACACTGATGAAAGAAAATAAAGATGATACAAATAGTTGGAAAGATATACCATGTTCTTGGATTGGAAGAATCAACATTGTGAAAATGACCCTAGTACCCAAAGCAATCTACAGATTCAATGCAATCCCTATCAAACTACCACTGGCATTTTTCAGAGAACTAGAACAAAAAATTTCACAATTTGTATGGAAACACAAAAGACCCCGAATAGCCAAAGCAATCTTGAGAACGAAAAACGCAGCTGGAGGAATCAGGCTCCCTGACTTCAGACTGTACTAAAAAGCTACAGTCATCAAGACACTGTGGGACTGGCACAAAAACAGAAAGATAGATCAATGGAACAGGACACAGAGCCCAGAGATAAACCCACGCGCATACGGTCACCTTATCTTTGATAAAGGAGGCAGCGAAGTACAGTGGAGAAAGGACAGCCTCTTCAATAAGTGGTGCTGGGAAAACTGGACAGGTACATGTAAAAGTACGAGATTCGATCACTCCCTAACACCCTACACACACAAAAAAGCTCCAAATGGATTAAAGACCTAAATGTAAGGCCAGAAACTATCAACCTCTTAGAGGAAAACATAGGCAGAACACTCTATTGTCAGAAATCACAGCAAGATCCTTTTGGACCCACCTCCCAGAGAAATGGAAATAAAAACAAGAATAAACAAATGGGACCTAATGAAACTTGAAAGCTTTTGCACAGCAAAGGAAAGGATAAAGAAGACCAAAAGACAGCCCTCAGAATGGGAGAAAATATTTCCAAATGAAGCAACTGACAAAGGATTAATTTCCAAAATTTATAAGCACCTCACGCAGCTCAATAGCAGAAAAACCAAACAACCCAATCCAAAAATGGGCAGAAGACCTAAATAGACACTTCTCCAAAGAAGATATACTGACTGCCAACAAACACATGAAAGAATGCTCAACATCATTAATCATTAGAGAAATGCAAATCCAAACTACAATGAGATATCATCTCACACCAGTCAGAATGGCCATCATCAAAAAATCTAGAAACAATAAATGCTGGAGAGGGTGTGGAGAAAAGCGAAAACTCTTGCACTGCTGGTGGGCATGTGAATTGGTACAGCCACTATGGAGAACAATATGGAGGTTCCTGAAAAAACTACAAATAGAACTACCATATGACCCAGCAATCCCACTACTGGGCATATACCCTGAGAAAACCATAATTCTAAAAGAGTCATGTACCAAAATGTTCATTGCAGCTCTATTTACAATAGCCCAGAGATGGAAACAACCTAAGTGTCCATCATCCGATCAATGGATAAAGAAGATGTGGCACATATATACAATGGAATATGACTCAGCCATAAAAGGAAACGACATTGAGCTATTTGTAATGAGGTGGATAGACCTAGAGTCTGTCATACAGAGTGAAGCAAGTCAGAAAGAGAAAGACAAATACCGTATGCTAACACATATATATGGAATTTAAGAAACAAAAATGTCATGAACAACCTAGGGGTAAAACAGGAATAAAGACACAGACCTACTCGAGAATGGACTTGAGGATATGGGGAGGGGGAAGGGGAAGCTGGGACAAAGCCAGAGAGAGAGGCATGGACATATATACACTACCAAACGTAAGGTAGATAGCTAGTGGGAATCAGCTGCATAGCACAGGGAGATCAGCTCGGTGCTTTGTGACTGACTGGAGGGGTGGGATAGGGAGGGTGGGAGGGAGACGCAAGAGGGAAGGGATATGGGAACAGATGTATATGTATAACTCATTCACTCTGTTATAAAGCAGAAACTAATTTTAAACACGTAAATTAAACAAAAAGAAAATATGAACAGACCAATCACAAGCACTGAAATCGAACCTGTGATGAAAAGTCTTCCAACCAATAAAAGCCCAGGACCAGAGGGCTTCACACGCGAGTTCTATCAAACATTTACAGAAGAGCTAACACGTGTCCTTCTCAAACTCTTCCAAACTATAGCAGAGGGAGGAACACTCCCAAACTCATTCTACGAGGCCACCAGCACCCTGACACCAAAACCAGGCAAGGATGTCACAAAGAAAGAAAACTACAGGCAACTATCACTGATGAACATAGATGCAAAAATCCTCAACAAAATACTAGCAAACAGAATCCAACAGCACATTAAAAGGATCATACACCATGATCAAGTGGGGTTTATTCCAGGAATGCAAGGATTCTTCAGTATACGAAAATCAATCAACGTGATACACCATATTAACAAACTGAAGGAGAAAAACCATATGATTCTCTCAATAGATGCAGAGAAAGTTTTCGACAATATTCAACACCCATTTATGATAAAAAAAAAAAAAGACCTGCAAAAAGTAGGCATAGGGGGAACTTTCCTCAACATAATAAAGGCCGTATATGACAAACCCACAGCCAACATTGTCCTCAATGGTGAAAAACTGAAAGCATTTCCATTAAGATCAGGAACAAGACAAGGTTGCCCACTCTCACCACTCTTATTCAACATAGTTTTGGAAGTTTTAGCCACAGCAATCGGAGAGCAAAGGAAATAAAAGGAATCCAGATCGGAAAAGAAGACCTAAAGCTGTCACTGTTTGCAGATGACATGATACTATACAAAGAGAATCCTAAAGATGCTACCAGAAAACTACTAGAGCTAATCAATGAATTTGGTAAAGTAGCAGTATATAAAATTAATGCACAGAAATCTCTGGAATTCCTGTACACTAAGGATGAAAAATCTGAAAGTGAAATCAAGAAAACACTCCCATTTACGACTGCAACAAAAAGAATAAAATATCTAGGAATAAACCTACCTAAGGAGACAAAAGACCGGTATGTAGAAAATTATAGGACACTGATGAAAGAAAATAAAGATGATACAAATAGTTGGAAAGATATACCATGTTCTTGGATTGGAAGAATCAACATTGTGAAAATGACCCTACTACCCAAAGCAATCTACAGATTCAATGCAATCCCTATCAAACTACCACTGGCATTTTTCAGAGAACTAGAACAAAAAATTTCACAATTTG
The DNA here is from genome assembly GCF_949752795.1 of Hyperoodon ampullatus. NCBI lineage: Eukaryota > Metazoa > Chordata > Mammalia > Artiodactyla > Ziphiidae > Hyperoodon > Hyperoodon ampullatus. Next base: position 35,901,476 of record NC_136913.1, read on the forward strand.
TATGGAAACACAAAAGACCCCGAATAGCCAAAGCAATCTTGAGAACGAAAAACACAGCTGGAGGAATCAGGCTCCCTGACTTCAGACTGTACTAAAAAGCTACAGTCATCAAGACACTGTGGGACTGGCACAAAAACAGAAAGATAGATCAATGGAACAGGACACAGAGCCCAGAGATAAACCCACGCGCATACAGTCACCTTATCTTTGATAAAGGAGGCAGGGATGTACAGTGGAGAAAGGACAGCCTCTTCAATAAGTGGTGCTGGGAAAACTGGACAGGTACATGTAAAAGTACGAGATTCGATCACTCCCTAACACCCTACACACACAAAAAAGCTCCAAATGGATTAAAGACCTAAATGTAAGGCCAGAAACTATCAACCTCTTAGAGGAAAACATAGGCAGAACACTCTATTGTCAGAAATCACAGCAAGATCCTTTTGGACCCACCTCCCAGAGAAATGGAAATAAAAACAAGAATAAACAAATGGGACCTAATGAAACTTGAAAGCTTTTGCACAGCAAAGGAAAGGATAAAGAAGACCAAAAGACAGCCCTCAGAATGGGAGAAAATATTTCCAAATGAAGCAACTGACAAAGGATTAATTTCCAAAATTTATAAGCACCTCACGCAGCTCAATAGCAGAAAAACCAAACAACCCAATCCAAAAATGGGCAGAAGACCTAAATAGACACTTCTCCAAAGAAGATATACTGACTGCCAACAAACACATGAAAGAATGCTCAACATCATTAATCATTAGAGAAATGCAAATCCAAACTACAATGAGATATCATCTCACACCAGTCAGAATGGCCATCATCAAAAAATCTAGAAACAATAAATGCTGGAGAGGGTGTGGAGAAAAGCGAAAACTCTTGCACTGCTGGTGGGCATGTGAATTGGTACAGCCACTATGGAGAACAGTATGGAGGTTCCTGAAAAAACTACAAATAGAACTACCATATGACCCAGCAATCCCACTACTGGGCATATACCCTGAGAAAACCATAATTCTAAAAGAGTCATGTACCAAAATGTTCATTGCAGCTCTATTTACAATAGCCCAGAGATGGAAACAACCTAAGTGTCCATCATCCGATCAATGGATAAAGAAGATGTGGCACATATATACAATGGAATATGACTCAGCCATAAAAGGAAACGACATTGAGCTATTTGTAATGAGGTGGATAGACCTAGAGTCTGTCATACAGAGTGAAGCAAGTCAGAAAGAGAAAGAAATTTACCGTATGCTAACACATATATATGGAATTTAAGAAACAAAAATGTCATGAACAACCTAGGGGTAAAACAGGAATAAAGACACAGACCTACTCGAGAATGGACTTGAGGATATGGGGAGGGGGAAGGGGAAGCTGGGACAAAGCGAGAGAGAGAGGCATGGACACATATACACTACCAAACGTAAGGTAGATAGCTAGTGGGAATCAGCTGCATAGCACAGGGAGATCAGCTCGGTGCTTTGTGACCGACTGGAGGGGTGGGATAGGGAGGGTGGGAGGGAGACGCAAGAGGGAAGGGATATGGGAACAGATGTATATGTATAACTGATTCACTCTGTTATAAAGCAGACACTAATTTTAAACACGTAAGTTAAACAAAAAGAAAATATGAACAGACCAATCACAAGCACTGAAATCGAAACTGTGATGAAAAATCTTCCAACCAACAAAAGCCCAGGACCAGAGGGCTTCACAGGCGACTTCTATCACACATTTACAGAAGAGCTAACACGTATCCTTCTCAAACTCTTCCAAACTATAGCAGAGGGAGGAACACTCCCAAACTCATTCTACGAGGCCACCAGCACCCTGACACCAAAACCAGGCAAGGATGTCACAAAGAAAGAAAACTACAGGCAACTATCACTGATGAACATAGATGCAAAAATCCTCAACAAAATACTAGCAAACAGAATCCAACAGCACATTAAAAGGATCATACACCATGATCAAGTGGGGTTTATTCCAGGAATGCAAGGATTCTTCAGTATACGAAAATCAATCAACGTGATACACCATATTAACAAACTGAAGGAGAAAAACCATATGATTCTCTCAATAGATGCAGAGAAAGTTTTCGACAATATTCAACACCCATTTATGATAAAAGAAAAAGACCTGCAAAAAGTAGGCATGGGGGAACTTTCCTCAACATAATAAAGGCCGTATATGACAAACCCACAGCCAACATCGTCCTCAATGGTGAAAAACTGAAAGCATTTCCATTAAGATCAGGAACAAGACAAGGTTGCCCACTCTCACCACTCTTATTCAACATAGTTTTGGAAGTTTTAGCCACAGCAATCGGAGAGCAAAGGAAATAAAAGGAATCCAGATCGGAAAAGAAGACCTAAAGCTGTCACTGTTTGCAGATGACATGATACTATACAAAGAGAATCCTAAAGATGCTACCAGAAAACTACTAGAGCTAATCAATGAATTTGGTAAAGTAGCAGTATATAAAATTAATGCACAGAAATCTCTGGAATTCCTGTACACTAAGGATGAAAAATCTGAAAGTGAAATCAAGAAAACACTCCCATTTACCACTGCAACAAAAAGAATAAAATATCTAGGAATAAACCTACCTAAGGAGACAAAAGACCGGTATGTAGAAAATTATAGGACACTGATGAAAGAAAATAAAGATGATACAAATAGTTGGAAAGATATACCATGTTCTTGGATTGGAAGAATCAACATTGTGAAAATGACCCTACTACCCAAAGCAATCTACAGATTCAATGCAATCCCTATCAAACTACCACTGGCATTTTTCAGAGAACTAGAACAAAAAATTTCACAATTTGTATGGAAACACAAAAGACCCCGAATAGCCAAAGCAATCTTGAGAACGAAAAACGCAGCTGGAGGAATCAGGCTCCCTGACTTCAGACTGTACTAAAAAGCTACAGTCATCAAGACACTGTGGGACTGGCACAAAAACAGAAAGATAGATCAATGGAACAGGACACAGAGCCCAGAGATAAACCCACGCGCATACGGTCACCTTATCTTTGATAAAGGAGGCAGCGAAGTACAGTGGAGAAAGGACAGCCTCTTCAATAAGTGGTGCTGGGAAAACTGGACAGGTACATGTAAAAGTACGAGATTCGATCACTCCCTAACACCCTACACACACAAAAAAGCTCCAAATGGATTAAAGACCTAAATGTAAGGCCAGAAACTATCAACCTCTTAGAGGAAAACATAGGCAGAACACTCTATTGTCAGAAATCACAGCAAGATCCTTTTGGACCCACCTCCCAGAGAAATGGAAATAAAAACAAGAATAAACAAATGGGACCTAATGAAACTTGAAAGCTTTTGCACAGCAAAGGAAAGGATAAAGAAGACCAAAAGACAGCCCTCAGAATGGGAGAAAATATTTCCAAATGAAGCAACTGACAAAGGATTAATTTCCAAAATTTATAAGCACCTCACGCAGCTCAAAAGCAGAAAAACCAAACAACCCAATCCAAAAATGGGCAGAAGACCTAAATAGACACTTCTCCAAAGAAGATATACTGACTGCCAACAAACACATGAAAGAATGCTCAACATCATTAATCATTAGAGAAATGCAAATCCAAACTACAATGAGATATCATCTCACACCAGTCAGAATGGCCATCATCAAAAAATCTAGAAACAATAAATGCTGGAGAGGGTGTGGAGAAAAGGGAACACTCTTGCACTGCTGGTGGGCATGTGAATTGGTACAGCCACTATGGAGAACAGTATGGAGGTTCCTGAAAAAGCTACAAATAGAACTACCATATGACCCAGCAATCCCACTACTGGGCATATACCCTGAGAAAACCATAATTCTAAAAGAGTCATGTACCAAAATGTTCATTGCAGCTCTATTTACAATAGCCCGGAGATGGAATCAACCTAAGTGTCTATCATCCGATCAATGGATAAAGAAGATGTGGCACATATATACAATGGAATATGACTCAGCCATAAAAGGAAACGACATTGAGCTATTTGTAATGAGGTGGATAGACCTAGAGTCTGTCATACAGAGTGAAGCAAGTCAGAAAGAGAAAGACAAATACCGTATGCTAACACATATATATGGAATTTAAGAAACAAAAATGTCATGAACAACCTAGGGGTAAAACAGGAATAAAGACACAGACCTACTCGAGAATGGACTTGAGGATATGGGGAGGGGCAAGGGGAAGCTGGGACAAAGCCAGAGAGAGAGGCATGGACATATATACACTACCAAACGTAAGGTAGATAGCTAGTGGGAATCAGCTGCATAGCACAGGGAGATCAGCTCGGTGCTTTGTGACTGACTGGAGGGGTGGGATAGGGAGGGTGGGAGGGAGACGCAAGAGGGAAGGGATATGGGAACAGATGTATATGTATAACTCATTCACTCTGTTATAAAGCAGAAACTAATTTTAAACACGTAAATTAAACAAAAAGAAAATATGAACAGACCAATCACAAGCACTGAAATCGAACCTGTGATGAAAAGTCTTCCAACCAATAAAAGCCCAGGACCAGAGGGCTTCACACGCGAGTTCTATCAAACATTTACAGAAGAGCTAACACCTATCCTTCTCAAACTCTTCCAAACTATAGCAGAGGGAGGAACACTCCCAAACTCATTCTACGAGGCCACCAGCACCCTGACACCAAAACCAGGCAAGGATGTCACAAAGAAAGAAAACTACAGGCAACTATCACTGATGAACATAGATGCAAAAATCCTCAACAAAATACTAGCAAACAGAATCCAACAGCACATTAAAAGGATCATACACCATGATCAAGTGGGGTTTATTCCAGGAATGCAAGGATTCTTCAGTATACGAAAATCAACCAACGTGATACACCATATTAACAAACTGAAGGAGAAAAACCATATGATTCTCTCAACAGATACAGATAAAGTTTTCGACAAAATTCAACACCCATTTATTATAAAAAAAAAAAAAACCTGCAGATAGTAGGCATAGGGGGAACTTTCCTCAACATAATAAAGGCCGTATATGACAAACCCACAGCCAACATCGTCCTCAATGGTGAAAAACTGAAAGCATTTCCATTAAGATCAGGAACAAGACAAGGTTGCCCACTCTCATCACTCTTATTCAACATAGTTTTGGAAGTTTTAGCCACAGCAATCGGAGAGCAAAGGAAATAAAAGGAATCCAGATCGGAAAAGAAGACCTAAAGCTGTCACTGTTTGCAGATGACATGATACTATACAGAGAGAATCCTAAAGATGCTACCAGAAAACTACTAGAGCTAATCAATGAATTTGGTAAAGTAGCAGTATATAAAATTAATGCACAGAAATCTCTGGAATTCCTGTACACTAAGGATGAAAAATCTGAAAGTGAAATCAAGAAAACACTCCCATTTACCACTGCAACAAAAAGAATAAAATATCTAGGAATAAACCTACCTAAGGAGACAAAAGACCGGTATGTAGAAAATTATAGGACACTGATGAAAGAAAATAAAGATGATACAAATAGTTGGAAAGATATACCATGTTCTTGGATTGGAAGAATCAACATTGTGAAAATGACCCTACTACCCAAAGCAATCTACAGATTCAATGCAATCCCTATCAAACTACCACTGGCATTTTTCAGAGAACTAGAACAAAAAATTTCACAATTTGTATGGAAACACAAAAGACCCCGAATAGCCAAAGCAATCTTGAGAACGAAAAACGCAGCTGGAGGAATCAGGCTCCCTGACTTCAGACTGTACTAAAAAGCTACAGTCATCAAGACACTGTGGGACTGGCACAAAAACAGAAAGATAGATCAATGGAACAGGACACAGAGCCCAGAGATAAACCCACGCGCATACGGTCACCTTATCTTTGATAAAGGAGGCAGCGATGTACAGTGGAGAAAGGACAGCCTCTTCAATAAGTGGTGCTGGGAAAACTGGACAGGTACATGTAAAAGTACGAGATTCGATCACTCCCTAACACCCTACACACACAAAAAAGCTCCAAATGGATTAAAGACCTAAATGTAAGGCCAGAAACTATCAACCTCTTAGAGGAAAACATAGGCAGAACACTCTATTGTCAGAAATCACAACAAGATCCTTTTGGACCCACCTCCCAGAGAAATGGAAATAAAAACGAGAATAAACAAATGGGACCTAATGAAACTTGAAAGCTTTTGCACAGCAAAGGAAAGGATAAGGAAGACCAAAAGACAGCCCTCAGAATGGGAGAAAATATTTCCAAATGAAGCAACTGACAAAGGTTTAATTTCCAAATTTTATAAGCACCTCACGCAGCTCAATAGCAGAAAAACCAAACAACCCAATCCAAAAATGGGCTGAAGACCTAAATAGACACTTCTCCAAAGAAGATATACTGACTGCCAACAAACACATGAAAGAATACTCAACATCATTAATCATTAGAGAAATGCAAATCCAAACTACAATGAGATATCATCTCACACCAGTCAGAATGGCCATCATCAAAAAATCTAGAAACAATAAATGCTGGAGAAGGTGTGGAGAAAAGCGAAAACTCTTGCACTGCTGGTGGGCATGTGAATTGGTACAGCCACTATGGAGAACAGTATGGAGGTTCCTGAAAAAACTACAAATAGAACTACCATATGACCCAGCAATCCCACTACTGGGCATATACCCTGAGAAAACCATAATTCTAAAAGAGTCATGTACCAAAATGTTCATTGCAGCTCTATTTACAATAGCCCAGAGATGGAAACAACCTAAGTGTCCATCATCCGATCAATGGATAAAGAAGATGTGGCACATATATACAATGGAATATGACTCAGCCATAAAAGGAAACGACATTGAGCTATTTGTAATGAGGTGGATAGACCTAGAGTCTGTCATACAGAGTGAAGCAAGTCAGAAAGAGAAAGACAAATACCGTATGCTAACACATATATATGGAATTTAAGAAACAAAAATGTCATGAACAACCTAGGGGTAAAACAGGAATAAAGACACAGACCTACTCGAGAATGGACTTGAGGATATGGGGAGGGGGAAGGGGAAGCTGGGACAAAGCGAGAGAGAGAGGCATGGACACATATACACTACCAAACGTAAGGTAGATAGCTAGTGGGAATCAGCTGCATAGCACAGGGAGATCAGCTCGGTGCTTTGTGACCGACTGGAGGGGTGGGATAGGGAGGGTGGGAGGGAGACGCAAGAGGGAAGGGATATGGGAACAGATGTATATGTATAACTGATTCACTCTGTTATAAAGCAGACACTAATTTTAAACACGTAAGTTAAACAAAAAGAAAATATGAACAGACCAATCACAAGCACTGAAATCGAAACTGTGATGAAAAATCTTCCAACCAACAAAAGCCCAGGACCAGAGGGCTTCACAGGCGACTTCTATCACACATTTACAGAAGAGCTAACACCTATCCTTCTCAAACTCTTCCAAACTATAGCAGAGGGAGGAACACTCCCAAACTCATTCTACGAGGCCACCAGCACCCTGACACCAAAACCAGGCAAGGATGTCACAAAGAAAGAAAACTACAGGCAACTATCACTGATGAACATAGATGCAAAAATCCTCAACAAAATACTAGCAAACAGAATCCAACAGCACATTAAAAGGATCATACACCATGATCAAGTGGGGTTTATTCCAGGAATGCAAGGATTCTTCAGTATACGAAAATCAATCAACGTGATACACCATATTAACAAACTGAAGGAGAAAAACCATATGATTCTCTCAATAGATGCAGAGAAAGTTTTCGACAATATTCAACACCCATTTATGATAAAAGAAAAAGACCTGCAAAAAGTAGGCATGGGGGAACTTTCCTCAACATAATAAAGGCCGTATATGACAAACCCACAGCCAACATCGTCCTCAATGGTGAAAAACTGAAAGCATTTCCTTTAAGATCAGGAACAAGACAAGGTTGCCCACTCTCACCACTCTTATTCAACATAGTTTTGGAAGTTTTAGCCACAGCAATCGGAGAGCAAAGGAAATAAAAGGAATCCAGATCGGAAAAGAAGACCTAAAGCTGTCACTGTTTGCAGATGACATGATACTATACAAAGAGAATCCTAAAGATGCTACCAGAAAACTACTAGAGCTAATCAATGAATTTGGTAAAGTAGCAGTATATAAAATTAATGCACAGAAATCTCTGGAATTCCTGTACACTAAGGATGAAAAATCTGAAAGTGAAATCAAGAAAACACTCCCATTTACCACTGCAACAAAAAGAATAAAATATCTAGGAATAAACCTACCTAAGGAGACAAAAGACCGGTATGTAGAAAATTATAGGACACTGATGAAAGAAAATAAAGATGATACAAATAGTTGGAAAGATATACCATGTTCTTGGATTGGAAGAATCAACATTGTGAAAATGACCCTACTACCCAAAGCAATCTACAGATTCAATGCAATCCCTATCAAACTACCACTGGCATTTTTCAGAGAACTAGAACAAAAAATTTCACAATTTGTATGGAAACACAAAAGACCCCGAATAGCCAAAGCAATCTTGAGAACGAAAAACGCAGCTGGAGGAATCAGGCTCCCTGACTTCAGACTGTACTAAAAAGCTACAGTCATCAAGACATTGTGGGACTGGCACAAAAACAGAAAGATAGATCAATGGAACAGGACACAGAGCCCAGAGATAAACCCACGCGCATACGGTCACCTTATCTTTGATAAAGGAGGCAGCGAAGTACAGTGGAGAAAGGACAGCCTCTTCAATAAGTGGTGCTGGGAAAACTGGACAGGTACATGTAAAAGTACGAGATTCGATCACTCCCTAACACCCTACACACACAAAAAAGCTCCAAATGGATTAAAGACCTAAATGTAAGGCCAGAAACTATCAACCTCTTAGAGGAAAACATAGGCAGAACACTCTATTGTCAGAAATCACAGCAAGATCCTTTTGGACCCACCTCCCAGAGAAATGGAAATAAAAACAAGAATAAACAAATGGGACCTAATGAAACTTGAAAGCTTTTGCACAGCAAAGGAAAGGATAAAGAAGACCAAAAGACAGCCCTCAGAATGGGAGAAAATATTTCCAAATGAAGCAACTGACAAAGGATTAATTTCCAAAATTTATAAGCACCTCACGCAGCTCAATAGCAGAAAAACCAAACAACCCAATCCAAAAATGGGCAGAAGACCTAAATAGACACTTCTCCAAAGAAGATATACTGACTGCCAACAAACACATGAAAGAATGCTCAACATCATTAATCATTAGAGAAATGCAAATCCAAACTACAATGAGATATCATCTCACACCAGTCAGAATGGCCATCATCAAAAAATCTAGAAACAATAAATGCTGGAGAGGGTGTGGAGAAAAGCGAAAACTCTTGCACTGCTGGTGGGCATGTGAATTGGTACAGCCACTATGGAGAACAATATGGAGGTTCCTGAAAAAACTACAAATAGAACTACCATATGACCCAGCAATCCCACTACTGGGCATATACCCTGAGAAAACCATAATTCTAAAAGAGTCATGTACCAAAATGTTCATTGCAGCTCTATTTACAATAGCCCAGAGATGGAAACAACCTAAGTGTCCATCATCCGATCAATGGATAAAGAAGATGTGGCACATATATACAATGGAATATGACTCAGCCATAAAAGGAAACGACATTGAGCTATTTGTAATGAGGTGGATAGACCTAGAGTCTGTCATACACACTGAAGCAAGTCAGAAAGAGAAAGACAAATACCGTATGCTAACACATATATATGGAATTTAAGAAACAAAAATGTCATGAACAACCTAGGGGTAAAACAGGAATAAAGACACAGACCTACTCGAGAATGGACTTGAGGATATGGGGAGGGGGAAGGGGAAGCTGGGACAAAGCCAGAGAGAGAGGCATGGACATATATACACTACCAAACGTAAGGTAGATAGCTAGTGGGAATCAGCTGCATAGCACAGGGAGATCAGCTCGGTGCTTTGTGACTGACTGGAGGGGTGGGATAGGGAGGGTGGGAGGGAGACGCAAGAGGGAAGGGATATGGGAACAGATGTATATGTATAACTCATTCACTCTGTTATAAAGCAGAAACTAATTTTAAACACGTAAATTAAACAAAAAGAAAATATGAACAGACCAATCACAAGCACTGAAATCGAAACTGTGATGAAAAATCTTCCAACCAACAAAAGCCCAGGACCAGAGGGCTTCACAGGCGAATTCTATCACACATTTACAGAAGAGCTAACACCTATCCTTCTCAAACTCTTCCAAACTATAGCAGAGGGAGGAACACTCCCAAACTCATTCTACGAGGCCACCAGCACCCTGACACCAAAACCAGGCAAGGATGTCACAAAGAAAGAAAACTACAGGCAACTATCACTGATGAACATAGATGCAAAAATCCTCAACAAAATACTAGCAAACAGAATCCAACAGCACATTAAAAGGATCATACACCATGATCAAGTGGGGTTTATTCCAGGAATGCAAGGATTCTTCAGTATACGAAAATCAATCAACGTGATACACCATATTAACAAACTGAAGGAGAAAAACCATATGATTCTCTCAATAGATGCAGAGAAAGTTTTCGACAATATTCAACACCCATTTATGATAAAAAAAAAAAAGACCTGCAAAAAGTAGGCATAGGGGGAACTTTCCTCAACATAATAAAGGCCGTATATGACAAACCCACAGCCAACATCGTCCTCAATGGTGAAAAACTGAAAGCATTTCCATTAAGATCAGGAACAAGACAAGGTTGCCCACTCTCACCACTCTTATTCAACATAGTTTTGGAAGTTTTAGCCACAGCAATCGGAGAGCAAAGGAAATAAAAGGAATCCAGATCGGAAAAGAAGACCTAAAGCTGTCACTGTTTGCAGATGACATGATACTATACAAAGAGAATCCTAAAGATGCTACCAGAAAACTACTAGAGCTAATCAATGAATTTGGTAAAGTAGCAGTATATAAAATTAATGCACAGAAATCTCTGGAATTCCTGTACACTAAGGATGAAAAATCTGAAAGTGAAATCAAGAAAACACTCCCATTTACCACTGCAACAAAAAGAATAAAATATCTAGGAATAAACCTACCTAAGGAGACAAAAGACCGGTATGTAGAAAATTATAGGACACTGATGAAAGAAAATAAAGATGATACAAATAGTTGGAAAGATATACCATGTTCTTGGATTGGAAGAATCAACATTGTGAAAATGACCCTACTACCCAAAGCAATCTACAGATTCAATGCAATCCCTATCAAACTACCACTGGCATTTTTCAGAGAACTAGAACAAAAAATTTCACAATTTGTATGGAAACACAAAAGACCCCGAATAGCCAAAGCAATCTTGAGAACGAAAAACGCAGCTGGAGGAATCAGGCTCCCTGACTTCAGACTGTACTAAAAAGCTACAGTCATCAAGACACTGTGGGACTGGCACAAAAACAGAAAGATAGATCAATGGAACAGGACACAGAGCCCAGAGATAAACCCACGCGCATACGGTCACCTTATCTTTGATAAAGGAGGCAGCGAAGTACAGTGGAGAAAGGACAGCCTCTTCAATAAGTGGTGCTGGGAAAACTGGACAGGTACATGTAAAAGTACGAGATTCGATCACTCCCTAACACCCTACACACACAAAAAAGCTCCAAATGGATTAAAGACCTAAATGTAAGGCCAGAAACTATCAACCTCTTAGAGGAAAACATAGGCAGAACACTCTATTGTCAGAAATCACAGCAAGATCCTTTTGGACCCACCTCCCAGAGAAATGGAAATAAAAACAAGAATAAACAAATGGGACCTAATGAAACTTGAAAGCTTTTGCACAGCAAAGGAAAGGATAAAGAAGACCAAAAGACAGCCCTCAGAATGGGAGAAAATATTTCCAAATGAAGCAACTGACAAAGGATTAATTTCCAAAATTTATAAGCACCTCACGCAGCTCAATAGCAGAAAAACCAAACAACCCAATCCAAAAATGGGCAGAAGACCTAAATAGACACTTCTCCAAAGAAGATATACTGACTGCCAACAAACACATGAAAGAATGCTCAACATCATTAATCATTAGAGAAATGCAAATCCAAACTACAATGAGATATCATCTCACACCAGTCAGAATGGCCATCATCAAAAAATCTAGAAACAATAAATGCTGGAGAGGGTGTGGAGAAAAGGGAACACTCTTGCACTGCTGGTGGGCATGTGAATTGGTACAGCCACTATGGAGAACAGTATGGAGGTTCCTGAAAAAGCTACAAATAGAACTACCATATGACCCAGCAATCCCACTACTGGGCATATACCCTGAGAAAACCATAATTCTAAAAGAGTCATGTACCAAAATGTTCATTGCAGCTCTATTTACAATAGCCCAGAGATGGAAACAACCTAAGTGTCCATCATCCGATCAATGGATAAAGAAGATGTGGCACATATATACAATGGAATATGACTCAGCCATAAAAGGAAACGACATTGAGCTATTTGTAATGAGGTGGATAGACCTAGAGTCTGTCATACAGAGTGAAGCAAGTCAGAAAGAGAAAGACAAATACCGTATGCTAACACATATATATGGAATTTAAGAAACAAAAATGTCATGAACAACCTAGGGGTAAAACAGGAATAAAGACACAGACCTACTCGAGAATGGACTTGAGGATATGGGGAGGGGGAAGGGGAAGCTGGGACAAAGCGAGAGAGAGAGGCATGGACACATATACACTACCAAACGTAAGGTAGATAGCTAGTGGGAATCAGCTGCATAGCACAGGGAGATCAGCTCGGTGCTTTGTGACCGACTGGAGGGGTGGGATAGGGAGGGTGGGAGGGAGACGCAAGAGGGAAGGGATATGGGAACAGATGTATATGTATAACTGATTCACTCTGTTATAAAGCAGACACTAATTTTAAACACGTAAGTTAAACAAAAAGAAAATATGAACAGACCAATCACAAGCACTGAAATCGAAACTGTGATGAAAAATCTTCCAACCAACAAAAGCCCAGGACCAGAGGGCTTCACAGGCGACTTCTATCACACATTTACAGAAGAGCTAACACGTATCCTTCTCAAACTCTTCCAAACTATAGCAGAGGGAGGAACACTCCCAAACTCATTCTACGAGGCCACCAGCACCCTGACACCAAAACCAGGCAAGGATGTCACAAAGAAAGAAAACTACAGGCAACTATCACTGATGAACATAGATGCAAAAATCCTCAACAAAATACTAGCAAACAGAATCCAACAGCACATTAAAAGGATCATACACCATGATCAAGTGGGGTTTATTCCAGGAATGCAAGGATTCTTCAGTATACGAAAATCAATCAACGTGATACACCATATTAACAAACTGAAGGAGAAAAACCATATGATTCTCTCAATAGATGCAGAGAAAGTTTTCGACAAAATTCAACACCCATTTATGATAAAAAAAAAAAAGACCTGCAAGGGCTTCCCTGGTGGCGCAGTGGTTGAAAGTCCGCCTGCCGATGCAGGGGACATGAGTTCGTGCCCCAGTCTGGGAAGATCCCACATGCTGCGGAGCAGCTGGGCCCGTGAGCCATGGCCGCTGAGCCTGCGGGTCCGGAGCCTGTGCTCCGCAACGGGAGAGGCCACAACAGTGAGAGGCCCACGTACGGCAAAAAAAAAAAAAAAAAAAAAAAAAAAAAAAAAAAAAAAAAAGACCTGCAAAAAGTAGGCATGGGGGAACTTTCCTCAACATAATAAAGGCCGTATATGAGAAACCCACAGCCAACATCGTCCTCAATGGTGAAAAACTGAAAGCATTTCCTTTAAGATCAGGAACAAGACAAGGTTGCCCACTCTCACCACTCTTATTCAACATAGTTTTGGAAGTTTTAGCCACAGCAATCGGAGAGCAAAGGAAATAAAAGGAATCCAGATCGGAAAAGAAGACCTAAAGCTGTCACTGTTTGCAGATGACATGATACTATACAAAGAGAATCCTAAAGATGCTACCAGAAAACTACTAGAGCTAATCAATGAATTTGGTAAAGTAGCAGTATATAAAATTAATGCACAGAAATCTCTGGAATTCCTGTACACTAAGGATGAAAAATCTGAAAGTGAAATCAAGAAAACACTCCCATTTACCACTGCAACAAAAAGAATAAAATATCTAGGAATAAACCTACCTAAGGAGACAAAAGACCGGTATGTAGAAAATTATAGGACACTGATGAAAGAAAATAAAGATGATACAAATAGTTGGAAAGATATACCATGTTCTTGGATTGGAAGAATCAACATTGTGAAAATGACCCTACTACCCAAAGCAATCTACAGATTCAATGCAATCCCTATCAAACTACCACTGGCATTTTTCAGAGAACTAGAACAAAAAATTTCACAATTTGTATGGAAACACAAAAGACCCCGAATAGCCAAAGCAATCTTGAGAACGAAAAACGCAGCTGGAGGAATCAGGCTCCCTGACTTCAGACTGTACTAAAAAGCTACAGTCATCAAGACACTGTGGGACTGGCACAAAAACAGAAAGATAGATCAATGGAACAGGACACAGAGCCCAGAGATAAACCCACGCGCATACGGTCACCTTATCTTTGATAAAGGAGGCAGCGATGTACAGTGGAGAAAGGACAGCCTCTTCAATAAGTGGTGCTGGGAAAACTGGACAGGTACATGTAAAAGTACGAGATTCGATCACTCCCTAACACCCTACACACACAAAAAAGCTCCAAATGGATTAAAGACCTAAATGTAAGGCCAGAAACTATCAACCTCTTAGAGGAAAACATAGGCAGAACACTCTATTGTCAGAAATCACAGCAAGATCCTTTTGGACCCACCTCCCAGAGAAATGGAAAAAAAAAGAAGAATAAACAAATGGGACCTAATGAAACTTGAAAGCTTTTGCACAGCAAAGGAAAGGATAAAGAAGACCAAAAGACAGCCCTCAGAATGGGAGAAAATATTTCCAAATGAAGCAACTGACAAAGGATTAATTTCCAAAATTTATAAGCACCTCACGCAGCTCAATAGCAGAAAAACCAAACAACCCAATCCAAAAATGGGCAGAAGACCTAAATAGACACTTCTCCAAAGAAGATATACTGACTGCCAACAAACACATGAAAGAATGCTCAACATCATTAATCATTAGAGAAATGCAAATCCAAACTACAATGAGATATCATCTCACACCAGTCAGAATGGCCATCATCAAAAAATCTAGAAACAATAAATGCTGGAGAGGGTGTGGAGAAAAGGGAACACTCTTGCACTGCTGGTGGGCATGTGAATTGGTACAGCCACTATGGAGAACAGTATGGAGGTTCCTGAAAAAGCTACAAATAGAACTACCATATGACCCAGCAATCCCACTACTGGGCATATACCCTGAGAAAACCATAATTCTAAAAGAGTCATGTACCAAAATGTTCATTGCAGCTCTATTTACAATAGCCCAGAGATGGAAACAACCTAAGTGTCCATCATCCGATCAATGGATAAAGAAGATGTGGCACATATATACAATGGAATATGACTCAGCCATAAAAGGAAACGACATTGAGCTATTTGTAATGAGGTGGATAGACCTAGACTCTGTCATACAGAGTGAAGCAAGTCAGAAAGAGAAAGACAAATACCGTATGCTAACACATATATATGGAATTTAAGAAACAAAAATGTCATGAACAACCTAGGGGTAAAACAGGAATAAAGACACAGACCTACTCGAGAATGGACTTGAGGATATGGGGAGGGGGAAGGGGAAGCTGGGACAAAGCCAGAGAGAGAGGCATGGACATATATACACTACCAAACGTAAGGTAGATAGCTAGTGGGAATCAGCTGCATAGCACAGGGAGATCAGCTCCGTGCTTTGTGACCGACTGGAGGGGTGAGATAGGGAGGGTGGGAGGGAGACGCAAGAGGGAAGGGATATGGGAACAGATGTATATGTATAACTCATTCACTCTGTTATAAAGCAGAAACTAATTTTAAACACGTAAATTAAACAAAAAGAAAATATGAACAGACCAATCACAAGCACTGAAATCGAAACTGTGATGAAAAATCTTCCAACCAACAAAAGCCCAGGACCAGAGGGCTTCACAGGCGAGTTCTATCAAACATTTACAGAAGAGCTAACACCTATCCTTCTCAAACTCTTCCAAACTATAGCAGAGGGAGGAACACTCCCAAACTCATTCTACGAGGCCACCAGCACCCTGACACCAAAACCAGGCAAGGATGTCACAAAGAAAGAAAACTACAGGCAACTATCACTGATGAACATAGATGCAAAAATCCTCAACAAAATACTAGCAAACAGAATCCAACAGCACTTTAAAAGGATCATACACCATGATCAAGTGGGGTTTATTCCAGGAATGCAAGGATTCTTCAGTATACGAAAATCAATCAACGTGATACACCATATTAACAAACTGAAGGAGAAAAACCGTATGATTCTCTCAATAGATGCAGAGAAAGTTTTCGACAAAATTCAACACCCATTTATGATAAAAAAAAAAAAAACCTGCAGAAAGTAGGCATAGGGGAAACTTTCCTCAACATAATAAAGGCCATATATGACAAACCCACAGCCAACATCGTCCTCAATGGTGAAAAACTGAAAGCATTTCCATTAAGATCAGGAACAAGACAAGGTTGCCCACTCTCACCACTCTTATTCAACATAGTTTTGGAAGTTTTAGCCACAGCAATCGGAGAGCAAAGGAAATAAAAGGAATCCAGATCGGAAAAGAAGACCTAAAGCTGTCACTGTTTGCAGATGACATGATACTATACAAAGAGAATCCTAAAGATGCTACCAGAAAACTACTAGAGCTAATCAATGAATTTGGTAAAGTAGCAGTATATAAAATTAATGCACAGAAATCTCTGGAATTCCTGTACACTAAGGATGAAAAATCTGAAAGTGAAATCAAGAAAACACTCCCATTTACCACTGCAACAAAAAGAATAAAATATCTAGGAATAAACCTACCTAAGGAGACAAAAGACCGGTATGTAGAAAATTATAGGACACTGATGAAAGAAAATAAAGATGATACAAATAGTTGGAAAGATATACCATGTTCTTGGATTGGAAGAATCAACATTGTGAAAATGACCCTACTACCCAAAGCAATCTACAGATTCAATGCAATCCCTATCAAACTACCACTGGCATTTTTCAGAGAACTAGAACAAAAAATTTCACAATTTGTATGGAAACACAAAAGACCCCGAATAGCCAAAGCAATCTTGAGAACGAAAAACGCAGCTGGAGGAATCAGGCTCCCTGACTTCAGACTGTACTAAAAAGCTACAGTCATCAAGACACTGTGGGACTGGCACAAAAACAGAAAGATAGATCAATGGAACAGGACACAGAGCCCAGAGATAAACCCACGCGCATACGGTCACCTTATCTTTGATAAAGGAGGCAGGGATGTACAGTGGAGAAAGGACAGCCTCTTCAATAAGTGGTGCTGGGAAAACTGGACAGGTACATGTAAAAGTACGAGATTCGATCACTCCCTAACACCCTACACACACACAAAAAAGCTCCAAATGGATTAAAGACCTAAATGTAAGGCCAGAAACTATCAACCTCTTAGAGGAAAACATAGGCAGAACACTCTATTGTCAGAAATCACAGCAAGATCCTTTTGGACCCGCCTCCCAGAGAAATGGAAATAAAAACAAGAATAAACAAATGGGACCTAATGAAACTTGAAAGCTTTTGCACAGCAAAGGAAAGGATAAAGAAGACCAAAAGACAGCCCTCAGAATGGGAGAAAATATTTCCAAATGAAGCAACTGACAAAGGATTAATTTCCAAAATTTATAAGCACCTCACGCAGCTCAATAGCAGAGAAACCAAACAACCCAATCCAAAAATGGGCAAAAGACCTAAATAGACCCTTCTCCAAAGAAGATATACTGACTGCCAGCAAACACATGAAAGAATGCTCAACATCATTAATCATTAGAGAAATGCAAATCCAAACTACAATGAGATATCATCTCACACCAGTCAGAATGGCCATCATCAAAAAATCTAGAAACAATAAATGCTGGAGAGGGTGTGGAGAAAAGGGAACACTCTTGCACTGCTGGTGGGCATGTGAATTGGTACAGCCACTATGGAGAACAGTATGGAGGTTCCTGAAAAAGCTACAAATAGAACTACCATATGACCCAGCAATCCCACTACTGGGCATATACCCTGAGAAAACCATAATTCTAAAAGAGTCATGTACCAAAATGTTCATTGCAGCTCTATTTACAATAGCCCAGAGATGGAAACAACCTAAGTGTCCATCATCCGATCAATGGATAAAGAAGATGTGGCACATATATACAATGGAATATGACTCAGCCATAAAAGGAAACGACATTGAGCTATTTGTAATGAGGTGGATAGACCTAGAGTCTGTCATACACACTGAAGCAAGTCAGAAAGAGAAAGACAAATACCGTATGCTAACACATATATATGGAATTTAAGAAACAAAAATGTCATGAACAACCTAGGGGTAAAACAGGAATAAAGACACAGACCTACTCGAGAATGGACTTGAGGATATGGGGAGGGGGAAGGGGAAGCTGGGACAAAGCCAGAGAGAGAGGCATGGACATATATACACTACCAAACGTAAGGTAGATAGCTAGTGGGAATCAGCTGCATAGCACAGGGAGATCAGCTCGGTGCTTTGTGACCGACTGGAGGGGTGGGATAGGGAGGGTGGGAGGGAGACGCAAGAGGGAAGGGATATGGGAACAGATGTATATGTATAACTCATTCACTCTGTTATAAAGCAGAAACTAATTTTAAACACGTAAATTAAACAAAAAGAAAATATGAACAGACCAATCACAAGCACTGAAATCGAAACTGTGATGAAAAGTCTTCCAACCAATAAAAGCCCAGGACCAGAGGGCTTCACACGCGAGTTCTATCAAACATTTACAGAAGAGCTAACACCTATCCTTCTCAAACTCTTCCAAACTATAGCAGAGGGAGGAACACTCCCAAACTCATTCTACGAGGCCACCAGCACCCTGACACCAAAACCAGGCAAGGATGTCACAAAGAAAGAAAACTACAGGCAACTATCTCTGATGAACATAGATGCAAAAATCCTCAACAAAATACTAGCAAACAGAATCCAACAGCACATTAAAAGGATCATACACCATGATCAAGTGGGGTTTATTCCAGGAATGCAAGGATTCTTCAGTATACGAAAATCAATCAACGTGATACACCATATTAACAAACTGAAGGAGAAAAACCATATGATTCTCTCAATAGATGCAGAGAAAGTTTTCGACAATATTCAACACCCATTTATGATAAAAAAAAAAAAGACCTGCAAAAAGTAGGCATAGGGGGAACTTTCCTCAACATAATAAAGGCCGTATATGACAAACCCACAGCCAACATCGTCCTCAATGGTGAAAAACTGAAAGCATTTCCATTAAGATCAGGAACAAGACAAGGTTGCCCACTCTCACCACTCTTATTCAACATAGTTTTGGAAGTTTTAGCCACAGCAATCGGAGAGCAAAGGAAATAAAAGGAATCCAGATCGGAAAAGAAGACCTAAAGCTGTCACTGTTTGCAGATGACATGATACTATACAAAGAGAATCCTAAAGATGCTACCAGAAAACTACTAGAGCTAATCAATGAATTTGGTAAAGTAGCAGTATATAAAATTAATGCACAGAAATCTCTGGAATTCCTGTACACTAAGGATGAAAAATCTGAAAGTGAAATCAAGAAAACACTCCCATTTACCACTGCAACAAAAAGAATAAAATATCTAGGAATAAACCTACCTAAGGAGACAAAAGACCGGTATGTAGAAAATTATAGGACACTGATGAAAGAAAATAAAGATGATACAAATAGTTGGAAAGATATACCATGTTCTTGGATTGGAAGAATCAACATTGTGAAAATGACCCTACTACCCAAAGCAATCTACAGATTCAATGCAATCCCTATCAAACTACCACTGGCATTTTTCAGAGAACTAGAACAAAAAATTTCACAATTTGTATGGAAACACAAAAGACCCCGAATAGCCAAAGCAATCTTGAGAACGAAAAACGCAGCTGGAGGAATCAGGCTCCCTGACTTCAGACTGTACTAAAAAGCTACAGTCATCAAGACACTGTGGGACTGGCACAAAAACAGAAAGATAGATCAATGGAACAGGACACAGAGCCCAGAGATAAACCCACGCGCATACGGTCACCTTATCTTTGATAAAGGAGGCAGGGATGTACAGTGGAGAAAGGACAGCCTCTTCAATAAGTGGTGCTGGGAAAACTGGACAGGTACATGTAAAAGTACGAGATTCGATCACTCCCTAACACCCTACACAAAAATAAGCTCCAAATGGATTAAAGACCTAAATGTAAGGCCAGAAACTATCAAACTCTTAGAGGAAAACATAGGCAGAACACTCTATCTCAGAAATCACAGCAAGATCCTTTTGGACCCACCTCCCAGAGAAATGGAAATAAAGACAAAAATAAACAAATGAGACCTAATGAAACTTGAAAGCTTTTGCACAGCAAAGGAAAGGATAAAGAAGACCAAAAGACAGCCCTCAGAATGGGAGAAAATATTTCCAAATGAAGCAACTGACAAAGGATTAATTTCCAAAATTTATAAGCACCTCACGCAGCTCAATAGCAGAAAAACCAAACAACCCAATCCAAAAATGGGCAGAAGACCTAAATAGACCCTTCTCCAAAGAAGATATACAGACTGCCAACAAACACATGAAAGAATGCTCAACATCATTCATCATTAGAGAAATGCAAATCCAAACTACAATGAGATATCATCTCACACCAGTCAGAATGGCCATCATCAAAAAATCTAGAAACAATAAATGCTGGAGAGGGTGTGGAGAAAAGCGAACACTCTTGCACTGCTGGTGGGCATTTGAATTGGTACAGCCACTATGGAGAACAGTATGGAGGTTCCTGAAAAAGCTACAAATAGAACTACCATATGACCCAGCAATCCCACTACTGGGCATATACCCTGAGAAAACCATAATACAAAAAGAGTCATGTACCATCAGAAAGAGTCATGTACCAAAATGTTCATTGCAGCTCTATTTACTGTAGCCTGGAGATGGAAACAATCTAAGTGTCCGTCATCGGATGAATGGATAAAGAAGATGTCGCACATATATACGACGGAATATGACTCAGCCATAAAATGAAACAAAATTGAGCTATTCTTAATGAGGTAGATACACCTAGAGTCTGTCATACAGAGTGAAGCAAGTCAGAAAGAGAAAGACAAATACCGTATGCTAACACATATATATGGAATTTAAGAAAAAAAATGTCATGAAGAACCTAGGGGTAAAACAGGAATAAAGACACAGACCTACTCGAGAATGGACTTGAGGATATGGGGAGGGGGAAGGGGAAGCTGGGACAAAGCGAGAGAGAGGCATGGACACATATACACTACCAAACGTAAGGTAGATAGCTAGTGGGAAGCATCCGCATAGCACAGCGAGATCAGCTTGGTGCCTTGTGACCGACTGGAGGGGTGGAATAGGGAGGGTGGGAGGGAGGGAGACGCAAGAGGGAAGTGCTAATGGGAACAGATGTATATGTATAACTGATTCACTTTGTTATAAAGCAGAAACTAATACACCATTGTGAAGCAATTATACTCCAATAAAGTTGTAAAAAGAAAAAAAAAAGAGGAGGCTAGAATTATCCAGAGATGATGCCAACCTTAGGTAAGGCACTGCGAGTTGGGGTGGAAAGGGGTTACATTGGGGGGTTCAAATGGATAGGTTTTGGTGTTTGAGGAGGAATCAAGGATACTCTTGGATTTCTAGCCTGGATGACTAAGAGGGAAGTGGGACCACCAGCAGAAAAGGGAAACACAGGAACAGTGTTGGCGGATAGCAAGGGGTCCAGTTTTAGATAAGCTGAGTTTGAGGTGCCTGAGGGCTCTCAATGTGCAGATGTCTGACAGACACATGACTATCAGCCAGGTGAGTCTGAGTTGAGCTCCAGAGGTTGGTTAGGCCTCCTCTTGTCACTGGTGGCGGAAAAGATGGGGTGGATGAGATTTTGCCATAGGATGAATAGAGCAGAAGGGTAAGGACTGAACTGTCAGAGAACCCCAATATTGAAGGGATAGACAGAGGACGTGGGTCATCAGGCTGGGGTAGAGAAGGAACAGTCAGAAGCAAGCATTTTTGGAATGAAGTGGTGACAAGGACCTCAGATTACAGGTTAGGAGCACCCAAGGTCCTACCCGTAATATTCAGTTAGTAATTATCTGAATGCTCAGCAGTGTGATAGGTCCCACACAGGAGGGGGCCACTAAGAAATCTACCACAGGACTCTTGACCTCAAGAGCCTTATAATCTAGTTGGGAAAACAAAACTCACTTCACAAAAGAGGTTAAATGAAAGCCTAAGGAAGAGCCAAACAGCTGGGGAGAGGCAAGGTCCAGAGGACCCTGTGGGAGTGAGGGAACGAAGACTTCCATGAGAAGCAGGACTTGGCTGACCTTGGGGGTCAGATGGGCCATAGGTGGAGATTCTCCTAAGAAAGAGAACTTGGCAACAGAGGCCAGGAAGGACACAATGTAATGTCTACTGTGGATGGAGCAGCCACTTCACATTTGAGAACAGAGACAGGTGCTACCGGAAACGTAGCTCAAAGCTAGGACTGAAAGGGCCTGAATGCCCACCTGGGCAGTGCACATTGTGCTTAAGGGGAAATGGAAAGCGGAAAGTTCAACGCAGGAAAAGGATTGCCTTCATTAACAATAGCTGCGAAGTATGTATTCACCACAGAGGGAGTAAGAAGAAATCTTTCTGACCTTCAGAGACAAATTAAAGCAGTGTTTTTAAGAAATTAATACAATGCTGGTGTCTTACTTTCTACTTTTGAAATAGTCTGACAAATCCAATTTTTATTCTCAGAAGGTATAATTCCTGTGCTATTTTTATTGTCAAGTTTCCCGGTTACTGTTATTTTCTGCCTAACTCTCAAACTTGAGGAAGAATAAAATTGTACTTCAGTGAGCTTTAGCCTGTGAGATTCTGTAAACTTCATACTTTTATAGTAGTTTCTCCTCTTTCAGAGAGCGTCAGAGAAATCTATGCCCAGAATCTTCAGAAATCACTAAATACGGGTACTTTAGTCAAGTGAATGATAAACTGTGATATCAACGTGGTGCTGTATAGCAAAAGAACTTTCTAAAATATGATTGTATTTCACCCTTATTTAAAATCCTTAAGTTTTACAATTCAGTAAAAGAAAGGCTAACAAGTTAATGGAAAAGTGGGTGAGGGGCATGAAAAGGCAGTTCAAAGAAAACAATTGCAAATAGCCATAAGCACGTGAAAAATGCTTCTCACTCACTCTTATACTTCACTAACGTTTAAAGACATGCATATAAAAACAGACGACTCACTGCTTTCACATCTGAAAGTATTTGCTATCATCCTCCATAGGTGAGGGTGTAGGGACTCTTGTCCGATGTTAATGGCAGAGTGTCAAATTGGTGCATCTTCTGGGAAGGACAATTTGACATTGGCTTTCACATTGTAAATCTGTACACTCCTTGACCCAGCAATTCTACTCCCAAATGTCTCCCACGGATATTCTTGCTCAAGGGTTTCAAGACGTGTGTAAAAGAATCTCCACTGCAGCATTTCTGTTGAGTTTTTTTTCCTTTTCTTTTTTTTTTTTTTTTTTTTTTTGTGGTACGTGGGCCTCTCACTGTTGTGGTCTCTCCCATTGCAGAGCACAGGCTCCGGACGCGCAGGCTCAGTGGCCATGGCTCACGGGCCCAGCTGCTCCGCGGCATGTGGGATCTTCCCGGACCGGGGCACGAACCCGTATCCCCTGCATTGGCAGGCGGACTCTCAACCACTGCGCCACCAGGGAAGCCCTCCTTTTCTTTTTTAAAAATAAAATCTCGGTCATCTACTAAGAGGGAGGTGGTTAGAGTGACTGTGGTATCTGCAGACACTGTTGTGGCCTTGGCCGTCATCTACACCCTTTCAAACCCACTATATCCTCCCTCATAGACTCCCATTTGTTCCTGAAAGCCTGGCCACTAAGTGAAGAGCTGTTTCATGAAAGAACACCTACATGAATCTTACTGGGTAAATTGTGTTGGGCTCTAATCCAACTTCAGATACCCCAAAACGTTTCGCAGATAGAATGAGAAATGACTTGAACTATGCAAACAAGTTTGTGTAAGTAATACGCATCAGTTTGCAAGTGTGCACATAATCGTTTCATTGTTCTTACCCACAGTGGATGGTGGATGGTAGGTGGTGGGGTGGGAGCAAGCGAGCTGTTCCTTTAAGAATTCTGCTTTCTGTACCATCTTCTTCACTTTTCTGTGGCTCACAGTTACCTTGCCCTGAGACTGTTCGTAAAAATAAAGTCATAGCACAGAAAAACATTGTGGAAGAGAGGCGAAGGCTACAACGCAGGGTGTTTGGATCCCGTGGAAGCCACACACCTGAACTCCAGGCTGAAGATGTGTGGGAGGTGCCACTGCCTCACCCCTCTTGCTGGGTCTCCATATACAAAACCAGACGCTTTGGGCTTCCAACACGGTGCAGTTTAAATTAGTTCTATTCGATTATTTCTGACTAGAAACCATTGTTATTCGAGAAAATTGGGGAGTATGTCTTTGTCTGAAACCATAATGTCAAAATTCTCATTACAGTGCATTTATTTAGGATGTTTTGTGGAGGAAAAGTCATTATACCAATTGGAAGAAGGTACTGTCCCCCAAAATGGTGCGACTTTAACAGCACTTATAGAAAAGATTAGTAGTTAAGTTAAGAAGAAGAAAAAGCAAGTTGCAAGACAACATAGTACAATCTCCTTTTAAAAAGGACTTATATCCATAATACATGTTTCTGGAGAGAAAACTCTGAAAATGTGTACAAGGAACTGTAGCAGTGGTCTTTTGGAGGAGAGGAGTAGGGACAAGAAAGACTTAGTATGTGAAAGTACGATTTTTTTTTTTGTTTTACAGTAAAAAACAAGCAAAATAAAGAATCGTTCAGTGATTTCCCACAGACTGGAGAAAGGAGTTAGAGTTAGGGTTCAGGCACTGAACGCAGAGGACCCTGCAGGGTCTATCTGGCCACACAGGTCTCATGCGTGCCCCTGTGTGCCTCATTAGAGCCCCACCAAACCACTTGCCGCTCCCAGAATGCACTATGCAACCCTGAATTTCTGTGCTATTTGTTTCCTCTCTCTCAGGAATGCCCTTTCCAAACTCATCTGTCAGAAAACTCCCTCTTTTCCTTCAAGATCTAGTTCAAAGGCACCTTCCTATTGGATGTCTTTCTTGACCACCCCAAACCCCAATCCCTCCCCAGGCAGGGATGTGCTCCAAAGTGCTTTCCCTGGGATGAATGCTTGTGATTCAGCTGATGTGCTATGAAGGGCTCCTCCCAGGTCTGCCAGCTGCTTGGGTCACCATTTTCCAATTGGAGGAAGGAATGGCTTAAAGTAGGGTATGGGATGCATGTGACAACCGCCCCAATCTGGGTGCAGTGTTCACTCACGTATGTCAAGGCATCTCTCCCAGCTTTCACTCAGAGCCAGACAACTGCTACCTGAACCCTTTCCCTTAAGGCTGTTAGACCTGAAGCCAGGGGCTTATGTCTTATTGGCTTAGCCCATCCTAGGGCCAGGGAAGATTGGGTTCTGACTACCATTGGTTCACCTATTTTACTTGGTGAGATAAGTTCATTCTTCAGAGCAAGCTTCCGTTGGGTTATGTTGGCCAATGCAAACTTAACCTTGGATTCACAAGAGAACTCTCCATCAAAACATTCCGCCTCATTTTTAACAAGGAGAGAAAAATAATCTATAGAAAGAAGTTCCTGTGATGTATGCAGAACTCTGCTTCATCCTTCATGTCCTCACACCCAAGGTTAAACAATAACAAAACTATAAGAAACACTCACTACAAAATAAGCAAGAGTAGCCAGTGGAATTCTGAAAGAGAAAGACAATACAGGGACACTGACCCTACCAGACATTAAAATATACTGGGATGTCTTAGCAATTGAGAAAGTACTTGAATAAAGAATGAGACCAATGGAAGAGAATTAGGAAGTCCAGAAATTAAATGAGGTACATGACGTTAGCATATGATAAAGATGTCATCTCTGGTTGGTAGACTCATAAGGACTTTATACTACTGGGTTGTGAGCTGAAAAAAAATACAAAGTTGTTTCTATACCTCAAACTGTACAAGTGTACACTGGAACAAGTTCCAAGTGAATTGGAGATTTAAATGTAAAAGAAACAAGAAATCCATAAAAGCATTCCAAGAAATATGGATAAACGAAGAATATACAGACAGTTAACACACACCAAAAAACCCCAACATAAATGGCCCCTAAAACAGGTAAAAATATACCCAACCTCAGTCATCGTTAGAGAAATGCAAATTAAAATTACACCGAGGTATTATTTTTCACCTCTCAGATTGGCAGAAGTCTAAACGCTCGACAACACATCCTACTGGTAAAGTTGTGGGGCAGCAGGCATGCTCACACATTACATGTGGAAATGCAAATGTCATAGCCCATATGGAGGGCAAATGGACACTATCACAATTACAAACGTGTTTACCTTTTGAACCTATTGCACAGATGCACTTGCCCATGTAAGAAATGACATATGTTCATGATTATTCATTGCAGCACTGTTTGTAATTGCAAAAGATTGGACACAACCCAATTGCCCATTAATAGGGTATTGGTTAAATAAACTTTGCCACATCCATACAATGGAATACTATGCAGTTGTTCAAATTGAATGAAAGTATTATTCTCTATGTACCAATATGGAAAAACATCTCTAGGTTATAGTGTGAAAAAAGAGGCAGAACAACATATATAGTATGCTTCACTTTTGTATAAGAAATGAAGACTCTAAGAATAATTATGCATATTTGCTTGTGATTGCCTAAGGAGGCACTGGGACACAATTAAGTAGGATGACTGATTGCCTAAAAGGGACAGGAGAGAAAGGAGTGGATGGAGACAGCAGAAGAGATATGCTTTAATATGTCTTTCCATATTTAACTTTTGACTACTGTGAATGCATTTCCTTTTCAAAAATAGAAATAACATTCAAAAACATACTCCGGGGCTTCCCCAGTGGTGCAGTGGTTGAGAATTCGCCTGCCAATGCAGGGGACACGGGTTCGAGCCCTGGTCCGGGAAGATCTCACTTGCCACAGAGCAACTAAGCCCATGAGCCACAACTGCTGAGCCTGCGGTCTAGAGCCCATAAGCCACAACTACTGAGCCCACGTGCCACAACTACCGAAGCCTGCGTGCCTAGAACCTGTGCTCCACAACAAGAGAAGACACTGCAATGAGAAGCCCACGCACTGCAATGAAGAGTAGTCCCTGCTCGCCGCAACTAAAGAAAGCCTGTGCATAGCAACAAAGACCCAATGCAGCCAAAAATAAATTAAAAAAAAAATACATACTCTGCAGAAAACTTCTGCCAAAGTCAGAGCTAAGTAACACAAGGGTGGAGTAGATTTATTCTAAAGCATAAGCTCCAAGTTAAATGTGTTTTATTGTATTATTAATTTTGCCTCCTTATTAGAATCTACTGTGATCTTTTGCTTGGTGTGATGGCTCTGTCATATGTAAAACTAGGATGTCAATATTGGCTGGATAAGTCTGGAGAATACTATAATACATTCTTAGGTCCACAGATTAGAAAAAGCTATCCATAAAAAGTATAACATATATTTCCATCAATTATTCATTGAGAATCCATATGGTAGAGGATAGTTGAGTACCCTGTGGGTAAATAAAAATGTGATCCTTGTCTTCAAGAAAGTGACATTTGATGGCCAAGAAGCAATTAATCATTTCCAGGTGTGAACTTACAACCAAGATTTCCTAAGATTAAGCCATTAAACATCATGATTGCTGGGGAAACGTACCTTGAAATCTTGTTCAGGCTACGTGGCCTTGAGGTTGATTTTATCCTCCACTGTACCAACCCAGGTTTCTCAATGGCGTTCTGGATCAGAGGAGTATCATAATTCAAGCTTTACTTTTCACGTCTCTATTAACATCTTTTTCTTCATCTTAAGCATTGGGGCTTTGCTCCATCCTCACTCTTTTTGCCAGCATGTCTCTCTCTCTCTCTCCCCATCTCTTTGACACTGTTCAGTCACCTAGAAACATGTGCAGTGGCATTCACAGGCAATGATTGGCATCAGATTTCCCTCATTATTCTGCCATAGAGTCAGCATTGAAATCAATGGGAAACCAAGTGCAATCACATAAAATTGATTGCCATTTGGATCCTATTGATTATCCTGCCAAATCTATGACAAGAAGAATAGCTTTGCTGGATGGCAAAAAGGCAGTGACTACACATGCTTCAGCTGCCATTTGAGGTTGCCTGAAATAGCATCTGCCCATTGATCTAGATCAGAAAGTAAGAAAGAGATGCGCTTACAGAAAAGCAGACCAGTAGAGGGAAAACATTTATTCTTGTCCACTAATGATGACTTCTTAAACTTACCTTCAAGGACAGTCATTCAACAATGCTCCGTTTTTTAACCTCAAAATTTGAGGACTGAGGACCTCTGGGACCATCTTGGACTGAGTTATTATAGATAACCCTCTTACTACAAACACATAGAGGTGCTGGATAGAATGGATAGAATAAATTAATAACAACATGTAAATATATAGCTTAGTTCAAAATAAAGGAAAGCAAATCCTTACAAGTACAAAACTAAAAGGGAATCAAAAGCAAGGCCCCATGGGTTTGGGGTGGGGATAGGGCGCAGCATCAGATTCCAGCTACAGGTCCTCGTGGCCAAGTATTGGGATTTAATGGTCATATAGGGACAGAAGATATGGCCTTGGGTCAATGCAAGACAATGAGTTGGAATGTATTTGTTTTGTAAAACCAGATTTCCAAAAGAGCTGTCCCCTCATTGAAGGTAGATTAGAAGAACTCTGGCTCAAGGATTTTAACAAGGAGGTGGTCTCCACCCACAACTTTAGATGGATTTAAAGTTTTTAAGAATATAAAGCCACAGGTTTATGCTACAAGATGTGTAGAATGAATTTTTACTACCTATATGATATGAGAACCCCTAAGCTGAGAAATCAATATAAAAACTAGTTCCAGACCAATAAAATCTGAGCCACCTGGCTGAGAGAAATGGAAACACCCTGTAGGGATCCTTCTACAATCCAAGACACACAGGACTTCAGAAATGTGGTGGTTTTAAAAGTATTGGCCAAAATATTCTTGATATTCCACTGCTATTTCACTTAATTCCAGGCAGGCTTGTGACTGCTTTGACCAGAGTACAGCTGAAGTGATGCTACATGATTTCTGAGGCTAGACTTTAAGAGGTCTTGAACCTAGAGGTCTTGAACCTATCACCTTGTTTGCTGAATCATTCATGCTGGAGCCCTAAACCTCCATGTAAAGAAGTATCACCACTCTGAGGGTGCCATGCTGGAGAGTTCACATGTAGTTGTTTCCACCTACATGTAGTTGTTTCCACCTACACATCAGCTGAGCTATCGGCTGATAGCCAGAATCAACTGCCAGCCCTGTATGTGAGCCATCTTGGATGTCTAACCCAGTAAAGCCTTCAGATGATTCTAGGCCCAGTTGGCATCTGACTGCAAAAAAACATGAAAGAACTCAAGCAAGAACTACCCAGTCAAGCCTTTCCTGAATTTCTGACCCACAAAATCGTGAGCAACATAAAACAGTCATTTTAAACCAATACGCTTCGGAGTAATTTGTTTGTAGCAACAGACAACCAGAAAAGGGGGGAAGAATATCTCTGGGGAAGAGATGCTCACCAACACAAATTATGAAAATGAGAAGAAAGGATCCTCAATGAGGGAGAAGTCCAAGGACATTATGCAGGAAGATACCAAGAACTGGAGACAATGTAATAATCTGAAAGACTATATGAGGTATGTTAAACATGATTAAAGACAAGATCAGGCACTATCAGGGTGGTAAAGAATCGATATATGTATAACTGAATCACTTCACTGTGCACCTCAAACTAACAACATTGTAAATCAACTATACTCCAATATAAAATAGAATTTTTTTAAATGATTAAAGAAATTTCACACATACTCTGTTAGTGATATTGTGGAGAATCAGGCACTTTCACGATTGTTGGTGGGGCACAAAATGTTCTAACTGCTATGAAGAACGATTGGGTTATATCTAACTAAATTACAAGTATAGTTACCCTTTCACCCAGCAATCCCACTCTGTGACTCTATCCCATAAATATAGTCGAGTGCTTGTAAAATGGTATATTCACTACAGTATTATCTTTAAGAGTAAAAAACTGGAAACAACCCAAGTGTAGGGTACTAGTTAAACTAACCATGATATACCCACACAATGGAATGCTATGTAATGGCAAAAAGGAATGAGGTCCTGTTTTTATGTGCAAAAAGTAGAACAGGCCACTGTTAATATAGTATATGGTGCTGCCTTATGGTAAACAAGGGAGAAAAAAACAGAATATATATTCAAAAATCCTTATATTTATATAAAGAAACATTGGGAGAATACATAGGAAACTATTAAATGAAGTGACTTAATGAGGGAGGAATGTGTTGTTTTGAATCCTAAACTATACAAATAAAACAACACTTTGAGACATTTTAAAATAGGAGTTAAAGAAAAAGACATGAGGACTTCTCTGGTGGTGCAGTGGTAAAGAATCCGCCTGCCAATGGAGGGGACACAGGTTTGATCCCTGGGTGCAGAAGATCCCACATGCCGCAGAGCAACAAAGCCCATGTGCCACAACTACTGAAGCCCGTGAGCCTAGAGCCTGTGCTCCGCAATAAGAGAAGCCACCGCAGTGAGAAGCCCACGCTCCACAAAAAGAGTAGCCCCTACTTGCCACAACTAGAGAAAGCCCGCATGCAGCAATGAAGACCCAACACAGCCAAAAATAAAAACCATTTTAAAAAAAGACATGAAAAAAGTAGTATTTGAAGGAAAGTGAAAAATAGTTATTAGAATTAAAATCCAATGTCTATGTTAGACACAGCTGAAAACCTGTGAAAATTACTTATAATTCAGCAAAGGGAAATGAAGAGGTGGAAAATATAGCCAAAAATCTAAGAAATATGGAGGCAAGAATGTGCAACATATATCTAGTAAGAGTTCCAGAAGGAAATATTAGAGAGAATGGGGTAGAGAGAGTATAGGGTAGAGATCGACATAGTGAAACTGCAAAATATCAAAAAATTGTAAAGTAATCAGGGAAAAGACCAAAGAACAAAAATTAGACTGGGACTTAACAACAATAATGTCAGAAGATAATTGAATACTATCTTCAATTGTTAACCTCAATTCTATTCTCAGCTAGATTGTTTTGACTCGATCTTGAAGGAACTCAAAGACATTTTTAGAAAAACAAAGAATGAGAGAGTTGACATGCATAGAACTTTGCTGGAAAAACTCTAAAGGATATACTTCAATAAGAAGGAAACTGAATCCAGAATGAAGAAGTGGGATGCGAGAGACAATGTGAGTTGTCACTGCTCAACACGGAGTTCAAAATCTAAATAAATATTAACTATAAGAGCAGTGACAATGAAAATGAGTGATGGGAGGTTAAAAACAAGGAGCGACTAAATATTAGACAACAAAAACATGGAAGATGGGAGGACGATGCTTGGAGTTTGTGTTCCCAGGTCTTCTCTTGTTCAGGTGGAGGGTAAGGATAGTAACTTTTTAGGTCAAGTATGTATGTTAAGCAATTAAGGGTTCCCAATAAAAGAACAGGAATGGAATGATAACTTCCAAGTGAGAAAATGAAAAAAGAGAAAAAAATAAAAAAAAATAGAAACCGTGAGAAGGTATGGTGCAAAGAAAATGCAAAAGAAGAAGATATATTAGTAACCACAAAAATATGGAGGAATTCAACTCACCTATGTGAATTGATAGACCCACTATGGAGAACAGTACGGAGGTTCCTTAAAAAACTACAGATAGAACTACCATACGACCCAGCAATCCCACTACTGGGCATACACCCTGAGAAAACCATCATTCAAAGAGTCATGTACCACAATGTTCATTGCAGCTCTATTTACAATAGCCAGGACATGGAAGCAACCTAAGTGTCCATTGACAGATGAATGGATAAAGAAGATGTGGCACATATATACAATGGAATATTACTCAGCCACCTCAGATTTTTTAATCCAGAAAAATTCCTTAAATATGATGACAGAAAGGAGGCAAAGAACAGAGAGAAATCAGACAAAGCAATATGTATGTCAAATGGGATAATCTTCAAGTCAAAAAGGCATTATTTGAGATTAAGTAACTCCATACATTTACACAGTAATGAAAGGAAAAATATAACAGGAATATAAAATTGGAATATGAATTGGAATGCATCCAACAGATCTTCCAAATATACAAAGCCAAAAAAAAAAACAAAAACAAAAAATACTGCATAGAGAATTTTAAAACTATTCAATTAGTGAGGAATTTTAACACATCTCATTGAGAGAGATACAGATCAAGAAGAGGAAAACTTAAGTGTACAGAGGAGCCAAACAACACAATTAACAAGCTTGAGCTAATGGAATGTGTAGAACTGAATCCAACAACTTGTGAATGGATACTTTTCTCAAACACCAGAGAACGCTTACAAAAATTGACTATGTACTTTATTATAAAAATGTCTCTAAAATTTCAAATAGTATCTCACTACCAGGCAAAAATTTTCATAGAGAAATCATTACATTACCTTACATCATCTACTGTTTGACTTATTTAGTGTTTGCTCACACATGCATGTGTATGCACACCAAATGCACATATCTTCGGAGAACAGATGGAGAGCAAAAGTTTTCTAAAAAGAAATAAAGGGTTTTCTTCCTGTTTGCTCGAGATACCGCCTCATGTGATTCACTGCCCAAGTGTTGCTATTTTCA
Source organism: Hyperoodon ampullatus (assembly GCF_949752795.1). Classification (NCBI taxonomy): domain Eukaryota; kingdom Metazoa; phylum Chordata; class Mammalia; order Artiodactyla; family Ziphiidae; genus Hyperoodon; species Hyperoodon ampullatus. The sequence goes on from NC_136913.1 coordinate 35,934,598, forward strand.
TTGTGTTTTTGAGCTGTTCATCAGAAGGGTGGTGTTGGCAACATTTGTTCTACATTATCTATGAATGAAATTTGTGAGCTCTCAGTTGGACCTCAACTAAAAGCTTTGGTAGGAAGGATGAAATGGAGGACAGCAGACAAAAATATGAGTTCTTAAAAATATTTTTTCTTTCTTGTCAACATATTTAAACAGTCTCTTTAGCTCTGTAGTCTGAGAGGAAAATAGCTGGAATAGAGAAACTCATTGCTTTATTAAACACTCCCCTGATCTTAGTCCTGTTAACCTGACAGCCTAAGAGAACCTGTATTGGCAGAATGATGACAAATAATGAATTGAGTCTGACCTCTTTATCAAAGGATGAGTTGCCGTATTGATATGGTAAAAGATATTTTTGTTCCTTTTTACATCAAACTCAGTACAAAATTCTATAGTTCTGAAGCCTATAATTACTGTCTTGCATGTATGACAAGTGTAGGAATTAGGACTGTCTTTTTAAAAAGTTTCAGATGTTACAATTTCCAAACAATATTCTAATGGTACATGACTGGGGCCTGGGATGAAAGATCTTGTCTATGTGACAGGAAACTAAAGGCCTATTCTCTAAATCTGTCCCATAACTATAGAAAATTTGGGGGCACTGACACAATTTTAGAACATCAATGCAAAGCTTATAGTATCAATTGATACATAATGTTGAGACTCGGAAACCTATTATATTGGGCTGAGCTGAGAGTATATGAAGAATGCAGATCTGTAATTGTACACAAAATACACATAAAGACATGAGGCAGATTGGGTGATGCTCATTAACTTCTCCAAGGCCACCTAGCTGGTGAATGACATCTCAGCATTTGACTCTAGGTGTCCCTTCTTCCAAGGCTTATGTTCTTCCCACCACACGATTTTGCCATATGCTCCACAAGCTGTATATTTTGCGTTAAGAGTTTAATTCACTTGAAGGTACATTTTGTATCAGTACCAGAATCCTTATTTACCTTGCAAAAGAATGGGCCAATATGGCTGTATCACTTAAGTCTCAGAAGCAGCTCCATTCTCCTACATTTGGAAATATGTATGACCAATTTAATCAAATTTCATATAGCAAACCAAACTTAACATAAACAAATCTTATTTTTTAGTTTGCAGCAATTGAGCTCTATAACTTCGTTTACTTATTTGTTCCCTTCTTAAACAATCATTTATTAGAGGTCTATTGTGCGCCCAGTATCACATTCGATGTTAGAGAAGTTAAAAGTTATATCTTCAGTTGCCTTTTCTCATGGAAATGCTTATAATTCAGCTGGAGAAAAGCAATATACAAATAGACACTTAAAAACAAAACAACTAGGCTTCCCTGGTGGCACAGTGGTTAAGAATCCACCTGCCAATGCAGGAGACACGGGTTCAAGCCCTGGTCCGGGAAGATCCCACATGCTGTGGAGCAACTAAGCCCATGCGCCACAAGTACTGAGCCTGCGAGACACAACTACTGAGCCTGTGTGCCACAACTACTGAAGCCCGTGCGCCCTAGACCCCGTGCTCTGCAACGAGAAGCCACTGCAATGAGAAGCCTGTACATGGCAACGAAGAGTAGCCCTCGCTCACCGCAACTAGAGAAAGCCCATGTGCAGCAACCAAGACCCAACGCAGCCAAAAAAAAAAAAAAAAAAAGACTGTAGACTGGTTCTACAATCATATATAGACAAATGAAATGGTGTGTTAAAGGACTTTAGAATTCAAAGAAAGGGCAATGTCACTATAAAATGGTATTGAGGAGGTAAGGCTTAACTGATAGTAGAATCATTAAGACTTGAAGAAGAGTGTGATTTAGTTCAGCTTGGAGGGCAGCTTGGCTTTAGAAAATAGGAGGGACCAAAGTCAGAAACCAAAGTCAGAGTGTGGACCTGAGCCCTCTCTGACCTCCTAAACTAACACAGGTTTCTCTCTTTTGGTCCCTGCCTGAGCATCCATCACATTTCCTGAGAACTTACCAGGCTGCCTACCTAGTTTCTAATAAGCAGGGACTCTGCCTTCTCATCTAAGTATCTCTGGCACATGGTAAATTTCACATTTATCTAGTGAATGAACGAATGGCAGGTGAATTTTGGTTGAAGAAGGACTTCATTGTGATATCATATATTATGATTTTAAATACTTTTGACAGGTACCTATTCTGCAATCCTATTCTGCCAAAATACTGTTGCATATACTGAGTGAAAACTATTTATTACTGCCTCATTTTGTTTGTGATATAAATGATTATAAATGATTTTTTAAAAACAATGGTGTGCCCTCCTGGGCATACAGCTGGAGAAAACCATAATTCAAAAAGATATATGCACCTCAATGTTCATTGCAGCACTATTTACAATAGCCAAGACATGGAAGCAACCTAAATGTCCATTGACAGATGAACGGATAAAGAAGATGTGGCGTATATATATATGCACACACATATATGTATACATACACACACAATGGAATATTACTCAGCCATTAAAAAGAATGAAACAATGCCATTTGCAGCAACATGGATGGACCTAGAGATTATCATACTAAGTGAAATAAGCCAGACAGAGAAAGACAAACATCATATGATATTGCTTATATGTGGAATCTAAAAAAAAGACAAATGAATTTATTTCCAAAACAGAAAGAGACTCACAGACACAGAAAACAAACTTACAGTTATGAAGGGGGAAAGGGGGGTGGTGAGAAGGATAAATTAGGAGGCTGGGATTAACATATACACACTGCTATGATAACCAATAAGGACCCACAGCATAGCACAGGGAACTATAGTCAATATTATATAATAACCTATAAAGGAAAAGAATCTGAAAGTATATATACACAGACATATATAACTGAATCACTGTGCTGTATACCTGAAACTTACATGATACTGTAAATCAACTATACTTCAATAAAAAAATTAAAACACAGGTGTGTCTTTTTCTAGGTATTGATTGGGTACCTCTCAGATGCTTTCGTTATCCCAGGTTTTACTACTTTGCCAGATTTGGAGAATGTAATGGACATATTTATGTTCTCAGCTAACAAGACTTGTAAATAGAAGTTTTTATGAAGGTTTTTACTTTTTAAACCAAATTTAAAATTTGTAATATTCAGTACTTAAATGAGAGCACATGTGCCCTGCCAATTAATATTTACACTACTTCTTTTCCTATTGTATACTTCAGCCTCTCAGATAATATAATGCCTGGATAAAGACAGTTACAGAAAGCAGTCTTTGGAAATTTGGTGTAGTACTTGTTTAATGGTTAATGATTCTGTAATAAATACATCAAACCTAAACATTCTTATAATAGCTTCTAGTTGGGGGCAAGATCATGATGGCAATGTAGTTTTTTTAATCTCTCCAAATCGCCTCAAAACAACTAGGATAGCAAAATAAACAGTCCACAGGCACCATCTTCAACCAAAGCAACTGACTGTACACCCATGAACTCCAGAACGCAGGTGAGTGGGTCCAAACCCCGACATCAGCAGGACCCCTATGGGTTTAATAGCTGTGGGAGGTTAATAGGGGGGGATAATGCAGTGTTCTGACCAACTTAGGAGACCCAGGACACAGAAATTGCCAGATACTTCCAAAAGAAGTATTCCATTTTGAGTGGAATGTTCAGTAGGCAAGTCTGAGACCCTAACAGACATCTTCATAGTTTCCATTTGCAAGTAAGTCTAGAAAGGACCACGAGAACCCACTAAGGGGCTGTCATGGGGTACTAAGGTGAATTAAGCCCATTAACAATTTCACAAATACACAACATCTGCCATCCTGAAAAACTGAGAGCCTCCCTGAAAAAGAGTCTTGCTGGGAGTGGAATCTGAATTGAGCAAGCCAGAAACACTGGTGGGAGACAGAAGTTTCATACTGGCCAAGAGAGTTCCAAACTGAGTAGGTGGCTACAGAGAGCCTGTGTTTTTTAATACTCCCCAGCAGGACCAGTTACGTAATTCGCAGAACACAGTGTAAAGTGAAAATCCAGAGCTCCTTGTTCACAAATGATTGAAAATTTCAAGACGGGGCTTACCTGATGGCACAGTGGTTGAGGGTCCGCCTGCCGATGCAGGGGAGACGGGTTCGTGCCCCGGTCCGGGAGGATCCCACGTGCCGCAGAGCGGCTGGGCCCGTGAGCCATGGCCGCTGAGCCTGCGCGTCCGGAGCCTGGGCTCCGCAGCGGAAGAGGCCACAGCAGTGAGAGGCCCGCGTACCGCAAAAAAAAAAAAAAAAAAAAAATTCAAGACGGTAACAGGAGAGCCTGAAACCCGAAGCAGGACCCTGTGTGGCTATACAGGCCACATGCCCATGAAGCCAGCCCTGCTTCTGAGCCAAAGCAGAAAGGGAACCCCTGAACAGGGAAAGCAGCTCTGGTTTGCTCTCCCCCTATTCAGGATCCTCCTAAAAGCACAGGAAAACCCACATCATTTAAACATGAGCAATAGAAACAGATGGCGATCAAGCCCTGTTACAATGATGTTATAAGGAAAAAGAGGAATGAATCAACATACCAACAGATCTTGAAGGCGCAGCAGAAAATTCTTGTGCCGGACGCGCAGCGAGGCCAATCAAACCGAAACGTCGGAGTTTGGAACAGAGGGAGGTTGATTGTAGGGCAGAGCAAGGAGACTGAGCGCCTACGGCTCCAAAAACCTCGAACTTCCCGAAGGGTTTCAGCAAACCTTTTTAAAGGCCAGGTGAGGGAGGGGCGTCCCAAGGTACGTGATCAGCCCTGCGCAATTCTCTGATTGGTTGATGGGGATCACTTAGGCGCCAGAAGGTGCGGGGGCCACGGGCTCACGATCATCAACTAGTTAATTGCTTCCATTTGGTGGTGGTTTTAGCCTCTGACAAACTCAGGGAATATGCATCAGGTACTATTATCCAGGTACTTCAGAGAGGAGCTAAAGCAGAGGATATGGGGGAAGGGGTCTGTCCTGGGAAGGCCCCATAGGGTCCTGCTCGGTTACATTTCCCCCCTTTTCTTTGGTACCTCTCAATCTTGAAAACAGGTGTTGGACAAGAAAGGGAATAATGTTTTGGATAGAAGTTCATCATAAACTCGGCAGAGGAACTTGGTTTCAATCTCCAATCCCGTTTCATCCTTCCCCAAATCTTTCGGGGAATGGGGTGACAACACCTGGCTACTTCCTGCTCAAATGGGGCAGAGTCCTGCCTCAATTTGGCTACTGGATGTAACCGAGCAGGATCCTATGGGGCCTTCCCAGGGCAGACGCCTCCCCCATATCCTCTGCTTTAGCCCCTTTCTGAAGTACCTGGATAATAGTATCTGATGCATATTCCCTGAGTTTTACAGAGGCTAAAACCACCACCAAATGGAAGAAATTAACTGCTTGATGATATGAGCAGTGACACCCAGACCTTCTGGCACCTAAGGAATGATCACCATCAACTAATCAGAGAATTGAGAATGAGCTGATCACATACCCTGGGACAACCCTCCTCACCTGGCCTTTAAAAATGTTTCGCTGAACCCTTCAGGGAGTTCGGGAGTTTAGAGCACCAGCCATCCATCCTCCTAGTGTTGGCACCTTTACAATAAAAGCTGCATTTTCCTTCACCACAACCCGGTGTCAACAGATTGGCTTCACTGCACGTGGGTGTGCAGACCCAAGTTTGGTTCGGTAACATGGACACAGAATTGGAAATATTCCCGAGTTTCAAGTCCCGATCCAAGTCTTGTATGATCGCAGTCCCTTAGTCCGCCCTTTTGATGCCAGCCGACCCAATTAGAAGTAGTTGGAGGAGTGACAACTGGAAGTTTAACGGACAAGTATTGGTCTGCATCCCGCAGGCCTACAAGGCCTGTACTTGCTGTTTTAAGACCTAAGAAAGAGCCTGGAGTCAGCAACAGAGACATCAATGGTCTAGTGGATGGGGGAGCTTACACATCTGAAGCAAGGTCCTGGAGCAACACCCCACCATGTGCAGCAGGTGGTGGGCAGGACAGTACTAGGCTTTGGTCCCAGGGGCAAGGGGAGATTACCAGTTATAGGGGAATTGACATCAGGTGGGCTCATTGGTTACCAGGGAAACCAGTAGAGGGGCACACCCCTCACTACCCCTTTGATAAGAACAATCACCAGCTGGGCCCTGGGGCAAGTAGGTAGAAAGGTCAGTTCTGTGAGTAGGGTGTAGGTGAAGCAGGCACTGCTCGAGCAAGGGAGGTACAGAGAGCAAGAGAACAGCCATCTTGAGTGGCCTGATCATATACCAAGAGAGATGTCATTTCCTGAGGAATTCAGAGAATAAGTCTGAAAACCAGTCTGGACCTGCCAGTTTGGGGGAGACTTGTAGGCAGGTAGCCAGTTGTCTACTATTATCTAAGCCAATTTTAACTTCTGACGTGGTATTAACATATACATAACAGGAGCTATTGGCCACTACATATGCCTCCTTTTTTCTGCTAACATCTGATCTAAAGCAATTTTATTGTCTAAAAATCTAATAGTTACAAGAGGAGACCTTGAGGTTATAAGGTTGCAGCTACCATCTGCCAGCAGACACTGCTTTGAGAATGGCTGGTGGTGTCCTGAGTATGACACAGCTCAGAAAATTCGAGTTCTCAACAATACAGGACCATGCCTGAAATCACGTCCACAATGGCAACTTAGTTTTACCTTGGATGTCTGAACCACAGCTACTCCATTTTTTTTTTTTTTTTTTTTTGCCGTACGCGGGCCTCTCACTGTTGTGGCCTCTCCCGTTGTGGAGCACAGCCTCCGGACGTGCAGGTTCAGCGGCCATGGCTCACAGGCCCAGCCGCTCCGCGGCATGTGGGATCTTCCCGGACCGGGGAATGAACCCGTGTCCCCTGCATCGGCAGGCAGACTCTCAACCACTGCGCCACCAGGGAAGCCCAGCTACTCCATTTTGATATTCAAAAGCATTCCCCTCCCCAAGGCCAAAGCAGATGTACAATGCATGTTCAAAAGGTCATAAAACAGGCTGCTTTGCTCAGCAAAGTATAAGTTAAACCAGGTATAAGCCAGAATGACTTCCCCATACCTCAAAAATGTGGAGATTTTTCCATCATTTCCCCTTCTGATTGCAAATCCCTGAAGGGTTTCAGCAAAACATTTTTAAAGGCAAGGTGCTCATGATCATCAAGTAGTTAATTCCTTCCATTTGGTGGTGGTTTTAGCATCTGAAAAACTCAGGGAATATGCATCAGATACTATTATCTGGGTACTACAGAGAGGAGCTACAGCAGAGGGTATGGGGGAGGGGTCTGCCCCGGGAAGGCCCCATAGGGTCCTGCTTATTTACAAAAGCAGCGATCAGAAACAGGCAAATCTCTGAAATGCTATGGCTAACCAACATGAGGGTCTGAAAAAAGCTGGCAGTACTTAGGAGCGAATTAGCAAATAAAGAAAAAAAAATTTCGGAAACAGACTCAGAGTAACACAAGAGTGAATAGACTCCATGTTGAAGTACAGTAAGAAATAGGGGATAGGAAAAGAAAATGAAACAAACAGAAATAAAATCCTTCTGTGAAAAGCAAATTCCATAATCTCTAACCACTTGAATCCTACTTGAAGAAAAACACTAAGTTTATTTTTCTTCTTTATTTGTTGAAGTTTGATTAATCTCACCTAAAGAGGTTATAGTTAATTAATTTTTAAAAAATCCAGTTTCAAGGAGATATTCTGGCAACCAATTCTGCATCCGTGTTCTCCACAATTCATTTGATAATTTGAAACATTAGCAAAAACATTTTTAATCTGCTTTTCAAAGGGAACATCTGTGTGTTATTGTTTGTGACAGTAGCTTTGTTATAGCAAGTGAAACATCTGGAGAGACTTGATTACTTGTTGACAGAAACTCCAATGCAAAACACAGGTGAACAGCAATGTATTCTCCCTGGGCTCAAATAAATAAGCCCAGCCAATGGGGTTGGCCTAAGCTAATAAATTGGAACAGAACAGTACTTGAGATCCTTATTTCTGAGCCATTCCTTGTAGTGGGTCTAGATCTATGGCCAATTTTCGTTCTTACCCAACTTAAAAGAACGAGAATTAAGAACTTTTAGCTTGTGACTTTTACTCTGGATGTTAGGAGTGGCCTGTTCAGTCTCCTTAGGTTAACTCCCTGCTAGAAACAAAGAAAATCCAAGTCTCAACCATCCAGATTGTTTGAACCCATGTTGATGGAATTTTTCAGTCTTTCTAATACTGATTTTCAGTTTGCTTGGTTATTAGAATCAGTTGGGTAGTATTCTTATTTGCCAATGAACAGCTCAGGGCTTCAGAGATAAATAGATGAACAAGTGGTTTCTAAGACCCCAACAGGTAATTTATTGACCGCCCTAACTTTATTACAGCTTAATTAGGTAAATAATGTAATGCAGGTGAAGGTGCCTAACAACGTGCTAAGCCTGTGCTAAGCACTCAGTGAAAGATGAATCTAAGTGTAGAAGGCACTGCTGATTATAAGCACAAAGGCCATCTCCTCCTCCTTTCTTGATGGCAGAGAACCTCCCAACCCAGAGACTGAAAATGCCAGCTTCTCACTTTCCAGCCTCCTTTGGAGCTAAGGCACAGATATGTGACCCAATTCTGGCCAATGATAAGTGAGGAAGGGGACTTCTGGGGAGGACTTCCTCCCTAATAAGAAACGCTTCATGAGTAGAAACATCTCTTTTCTTCAGTTGGACATTGTTGTGTTTGCACTCAATGCTTGGGACCATGACAGCCACTTTGCAACCCTGAGGGGATGAGCCTAGGTACCTAGCTAATACCCCAAGGAAGGCAGAGCAGAAGATGGAGGGAGTCAGGGTCCTTGGTGCCATTGTGGAGCCACTGAACAGACCCTGATCCCACCCACCTCTGGATTTTTTTTTTTGTATATTAAATAAGAAGCATCCTTGTGTTGAAGCAATGTTACTTGCAGCCAAAAGCATAACTAATACATTGAAGGAGCTCTCTCCTTTTCAAATACCTCAATAGAACCTAAACCCAGTTTTCCTTTAATGTGCCGGACAAAATGTGCATAAGTTGCCACTGAGGGGAACAGGTCCTTCCCAAACCCCCATCCATTTCCATATTCAGTACTGTGTGTCCTCAAGTCTTCTTCATCCACAAAATGGAGATGGTTCCTGTTTCTCAACTCATTAAGTGTTTATGATGACTGGTAACCTAATTGATTTGTGGCCCCCAAATTAAAGGCACTAGAAAAGATTTTTTTTTTGAATGGTAGTTTGCCATATGAGCTCTGCCCAGGCTGTGCTGTAATTCATGGATGTGCTAACAGGCGAAAGGACAAAGTGACCTGTAATTCACTGACAGAGCCCTGAGAGGCTGCATAATGTCCATTCCTCCCCATCATCACATGAGTAATAACCATCAAGCACACTGGTGGGGACTGAGGGACTCCCTTGTTTCTGAGCTTGTATCCTGCATTGGATCCAAGCCCCATGCGCAACAGCCTGTGGTGATGACATCCCGAAGAAATCAGCACAGTGCCTCACAGGATCCAGCCCAGATTGAAAAGTAATCAACAATTACAGGGTACCAAATTAATATTTAACGAAGATGTAAATGATTAGAGTCAACACTGAATTGCTTGGTGAAATCTATTCCAGCAAGAGAAAGCAGCAGTGGTCGGTAGAGGCGGGGAACTGTCTTTCTTACGACCCATTGTTCTTTGTAACTTCTCTCCAGCTCTAGCCGAGGCCTTGGCTCAGATTCCCCCAACAGCTGACAGTTGCAGCTAGAGTGAAATCAACCTTATAATCCTTCTAGCCATTGTATTCCCAATTTCCCTCTTTGTCCACTCTCTCTGTTCAGACCGTGCACTCTGAAACAAATTCCACACAGGGTTTCTGACATTACACTTGCCTATTGCCAACACTCTGTCTGTCCCTCTGTCAGCTGGGTGTCTGCACCATTGAGAGGGGCATGATGAGTCCAAGGCACTTCCTCACCTCTGCGGAGTGGGGAGAGTGGCCGAGCTCACTGTGTCAGAAGAACCTGCCAATTCCTCAGTCAGAGCTGCAGGGTGGGTCTGAAGGTGCTGCTCCATGAAACTACACGGGAGAAAGGGGAAAGCCTCCAGAAGCAGGGGAGAGCGAACCCTGGGCTGCAGGGTGTGATGGAGAATAACAGCTGGTTGTGTAGGACACTGAGCCCCTGAGAGGCCAAAAGATGCCAGGGGCTGCATCTGTCGCTCACTTTACTCTCGGGCTCCCACCCAGAAGAGGCAGTAACAGTGCTAGGGGCTGGAAGCAAAAAGAATTTCCCGGGAAAATAGTTCCTCAGCCAAGATCCCCTGCTCTCGAACAAGCTAGGGAGTGAAAGACGAGGAAGCAAGCCCAAAGGTTTCTTTTCTGTTTTCCCAGGTTGGTCTAGGAAAGAGCGGAGTCTTTGTCCACCAGGGGTAGAGGAAACAGCACCTTTGCTGTGCACCAGCCCGCCAGCAGTCTGTAGAGACTGCTTCACCATGCTGCAGGCTGAACTCCATCCCCAGAGCAGCCAGAACATGATGTAAGCAGTATGGAGCCCTCAGTGAAGCCGTCCGAGCCCCAGAGAGGTGGGCTCAGCCCCCTATGATCACAATTGTGTCCACAGCCCTTAGACCCCCCCTAGCCCTGCTGTAGCCTCAGGGAGACCCTGCAAAGGGGAATCCCCAGGATGGCTGCTGCCATTGGGGAATACACACTCTGGCTCACACACCCTCCCTCCGTACCCGAGAATGCTCACTGTGGACTGGAATGGTGAGAAGGGCTGCTCTGTCACTCTGTCATCACCTTACAGAGCTGTTGCTGTGCTATCTGGTAGCTCAGCGGGTGGCTTTCTGTCTTAACCTATTTTATTCATGAAGACTGATTCCAGGACCTACAAGACTCTCTGTCCCACACTAATTTCTTTCTCTCTCTAAGACTTGTGAAGGCTCAACTGAGCCTACATGTCATAGAAGATGAAATGTTTTCCCCTGCAATGCTAGAAACCACCCTAGGTATTTCAAACAGAGGGGGGTTAATACCAGCAGCTGGTTACATGGGTCAGAAAAGAGTGAGAAGCCAAAGAGGAGTCCATAAGGCAACACAGAGATCAGCCACAGCAGAAAGGTGCTAGTACCCTTAGGACGGGGGGGCACATGAGAAGAGCTGTTCTCATCAGAGACCAGAAGCTAGGGTCATATGTCAGGAACTAGAGACATGCTGAAGGCTGCCAGGAAAGAGGGGCTACCAGGTGGGGGCTTGTATTTGTCTACTGGTGTGTAATAAATGATCCCCAAACTTAGCAGCTGTAAACAATAAATTTATTACCTTACAGTTGCTGCAGGTCAGGAACCACCAGCTGAGCTGGGTCGTTCCGGTTCAGGTCTCTCACAAGGCTATGATCAAGGTGTCAGCTGTGGCTGCAGTTAGCTCAAGGCTCAACTGGGAAGGATCTGTTTCCCATATGGATGTTGACAGGCCTCAGGTCTTCACTAGTGGGTTGAAGACATCAGTCATGTGGGCCTCTCCCTAGGGCTAATCACAAGATGGTGGCTTTCTTCCTATAAAGCAAGGGCTCTGAGAGAGAGAGCATGTGAAAAAGGGAGAGCAAGATGGAAGTCACAGTCTTCTTGTGACCCAATCTTGGAAGTGACTTCCCAACACTGTAGCTATATTCTATTTGTTAGAACAGAGTCATTAGGTACAGGCCACACTCAAGAAGAAGGGATCACAAAGCAAAAAGCAAGATCTTAGAGGCTGCCTGCCACAGGACTGTAGCCACCCACAGAGGCAGAGGCAGCTCTTAGTTTGGGGGCCCAAAGCTTATGCAATCTGGGGAGCCCTTTTAAGACAAAGCATGTAAAATTACAAATATAAAAATCACAGTCAGGTCCGGTAACTGGTGAAAGTATAAACAAAATGGGGAATAGCCATACAACGGAATACTATTTGGCAATGAAAAGGAATGAAGTATTGATTCATGCTACACCACGGATGAATCTCAAAAACATGCTGCTCGGTGAAGGAAACCAGCCACAAAAGACCACATACTATTTGATTCCATTTACATGAAAATGTCCAGAAGAGGCAAATCCATAGAGACAAGAAGCAGATTAGTGGTTACCAGGGCCTGGGCTTGGGAGCCAGGATTGACTGAAAAGACACGAGGGAAATTTGGGGTGATGGAAATTTTATAAAACTGGATTGTGGTGATGGTTGTACAACTCAATAAATTTACTAAAAACCATCGAACCATACACTTACAATGGGTGGTTTTCATGGTTTGTAAATGATATTTCAATAAAACTGTTAAAAAAAATTACACACACAGGGCATTGGAAGGGACCTGTGAATGTGAGAGGCCCTGGAGCTTAGGCTTCATTAGCTTTTCAGAAAATTTGTCTCCGTGGAAAAGATAGAGCTATTGCAGAGACACTGCCTGAGGCGGTGAGGGGAGAAGGCAATCACCAGGCTTCTCCTCTCCTTTCTCCGACCAGTCTTCTGCCTGGGCCTCCAATTGCCCTAACCTGCCCGGAAGCCAGGGAAATGGAGTGCTTTGTGATACAGGGTGGAGATATGAAGGTCTGGGAGGAGATCTGAGAACAAAGAGGCAAATGACAGGCTCGTGGGCCCCATCCTGCAGGTCTACCTCCACACACTAATGCCAAGGCAACTTGGACCAGCTCTACCTTTTGGCGTTGAGAGATGTCTTGAGAGGAAATCCATAGAAGGCCCATGTTTCCAAATGAAGACCTAAGCTATGGATTATTTATCATCAAACAGTATAGAACACTGGATTGGTTGGTTCACTTGAGCTGAACATTCAAAATCATTTATTCATGCATATATATGTATGGGAGGATGGAGAGCAGGCTTTGGGTGGGTAGGAGGAAGGGAACAAGGAGATAACTCATGGAAGAAAAATACTGGATGTGTTAAATATTCAATATCGGATGTATTGTCCTGGCAGCTTTCCTCATTTAACTCTTGCAGGCAGGGGGTACCAAGGGCAGGGCCGCGGGAGCAGTCAGCCCCAGGTGCAGGCAAGAAAAGGATGCATTGTATGTGGAGAACTTAAAAATGATAATAAAACCTACTAAAAGTTGGTATCTTTCATTATCAACATGTCCAAATAATTCTAAACAATGTCAGTGATAATACTCCTCCCCTCAAACTGCAAATATCATATTGGTTTAAGTTCTAAAATTGCCAAGGTTACAGCTGAGTTTTAAATAATATATATGTAAGCTTCAAATGAGCACATTTTCATTACTTACCCTGTAAGAAACACTGTCTTCTGCACGGGAGGTGATACAAAGAACCCCAGTTATACAGTAGACCACACACACAGTGGACTCAGCTACACACATTCCATTCTAGAGTAAGTTCATGTTGGTTCAGAATCATTCGGGCTCACCTTGCCTGAAGTTTGCGTCTCCAGTCCTGGCGGTACTACAGATTCCTGCATTCCGAGTGGTAGATTCGGAAACACAGCGATGGCACGGTGACCGTGAAAACGAAGAAACAGAACTTGAGATGCTTCGATCTGTCATTCTAGGTGCAGTGACTTTGAACCATGAGGTGCTCACTCTATTGGACATGTTTTTTCATGTGGTTCCCCCTCCTTCAAAAATATATTAACATATGATAACCTATATGAGAAAAGTATCTGAAAAAGAATGAATATATGTATATGTATAACTGAATCACTTTGCTGTACACCTGAAACTAACACAATGCTGTAGATCAACTACACTACAATAAAAATTTTAAAAATACATTAACATAAATAAAACTATTAATCCAATTTCTTTTTCCTTTTGGCACTATTTTTATTTTATTTTATATTTATTTTTACTTTATATATTTATTCGTTTATTTTAAGTATTTATTTTTTATTTGTATTTGATTTTCTATTTCTACTAGAAGGAAAGTTCAACAAAAGAAAGGTTTTCACTCTCTGTGTTTCTTAGTTGGCCGTTATAATCATTTGTTTTATTTCATAATTATTACTGAAAAAGATTTTGTCATATAGAGGAAGGGAGCTTTACAAATAATCTGCTCTGGGTGTCAAACATTAATAGATATGCTACTGCATATAACCAAAAAGTATCATCTCCATAAATAAGGAAACTGAGGCTCAAAGAGGTGAAGAAATTTGCTGAAATTCACAAAAGTAGCAAGTCCAAGACCAAGGATTCAAACAATATTGTACGGTCAGCAGAAAACACGTATCCTTTACATTTATGAACTCATTTGATACTAACCACAACCAGTATCATTGTCCCCACTTGACAGATGAGGGTCAAATGACGTCCCCAAAGCTCCATAGCTAGTAAATGGCAGAACAAGGATTTGAACCCTGGTAGCACTGCATGGAAGCAACCTGAGTAAACCTTTACTCTGGGCTTCCTCGTCAACTGAGGTTCACTTCCAAAGCCATGCTCAGTTCCCATGGCTGCCGCAGCTGAGTGACTTAGACCCCCTTCCGTCTGCGCTGTCCTCTCCACCATCCACTGCCACCAAGAAGGAAATCTGGCAGACGCATGTGGGTGATTTCTAAGGACACAACTGCAATCTGGTCTGAAGTTAGCTCAGTCTGGTTGTTTACCTGGTTTACTTTGAGAAGGGAAGGATGAGAAAGAAGACTGACTTTTTGGAGGTCGGAATCCTTGGGGGTTCTAACATATATTTACCCCTCCGCAGGCTCAGACTTCTTGGCAAGCTTTCATAAAGGCTGAAGAAAACTGCATGGTGCTTCCATCACAGGTAATACTGACCTGCAACACTAGATGGCAAAATGGTGCTATGTTACTGTGTTGTTATCTGAAAAAGCCTGGTATAAAAGTCTTCCCCCCAAATCCAAATCTGCTGAACTGTCCTGTTTTTTAAAAAAATGTTTTAAAAAATGTTTATTTTTGGAAAATAAAGTTCTAGGTGGTGTTAATATCTTAACTTTTAAAAATCATTGTTTAGAAATGCCCTATTTTGGATGGTCTCAGTTTCCTAGGCTCTATCAAGTAGGTAAATATATGTCTCTTTGCCTAATGGCCAGCTGGTCAAAAGCTACCTCCTAATTGATCAGATAAAAACGGGAGGATAACAGAAGATAATGGAGATAGTATGAAATGTACTTTCAAAAGCTGCATGTTAACAGAAACGTGACATAAATGTGACAAATGTATACGGCACAGATGTCATCTGTCATGGCCTCTTTTGTTTAAATAAACATAGAAGCCAATAACAAATTGGACACACTGCTCTTGCTCATTTCATTCATTCAAGAATAAGCACCTCTTATGTACAAGGCAGTTGTAGGCAGCACAGAATACAAAGAGAATTCTATTCTGGCCTTTAAGAAATCTGTGTTCTAGAGGGGGACAAAAGACAAATGTGCCACTACTGTCAACCATCAGCCCCTGAATCATTCTTTCTCCGGAGCCTCACAGTTAAATCTGCTGGTCCCCCCTTCCTCCCCCACCCCCTGCAAGCCTTGGGACCACCCAGGGTCCTGACCCGGGCAGGCAGCACATCAGCGTATCAAGAGCGGCCCCATCCAGGGGCTCAGGGTTGAGTTTGTATTGCTCTCTGATTTGCCTGCTCAAATCAAATTTAGCAGAGTCCCTGCCTTATCAGAAGTGCAGAATAACTATTAGCAGGAGAGAGGGACGCATCATGGTGTACAGACATTGAGAATTGATCCAGGGAGTTTTCTAGAACACTGCCATGAGCAATGAAGAGAAGGTGGAATTACAGGCCCAGAATATTATCCACACCCAGGCAGAGAACTCTGTCCGGGTCAGGGGAGCCTGCAGGGTTGCTTTGTGACCACCTAGAGGGGTGGGATAGGGAGGGTGGGAGGGAGACACAAGAGGGAGGAGATATGGAGATATATGTATATGTATAGCTGATTCACTTTGTTATACAGCAGAAACTAACACACCAATGTAAAGCAATTATACTCCAATAAAGGTGTTAAAAAAAAAATGTGGTCTGGTCAGCAGCCTTAGCATCCCTAGGAAATTGTTAGAAATGGAAATTCTCAGGCTCCACCCCACATCTACTGACTGAGAAACTTTGGGGCTGGGGCCTAGCTATCTGTGTGTTAACAAGTCCCCCACGTGATTCTAATGCACACTTAAGGTCCAGAACCACAGGGTTAGAGTATGGCCCCTGCCAGTGAGGGCTGATAGACAAGGGAAGCTACACAGGGGTTAGACCTTGAAGGGCTTTGTGCTGAGGAGATTGGTTTTTTTCTGTTTGTTTTATCTTGTAGGTAATATGGGAGCCACTGAGGGTTTCTAAGGAAGGAAGTGGTCAGAACAAATCTGTGCTTCCAATCCATCACTCTCAGGACGGTGTGGAGGAGGATGTGGAAGGAGGGGAGACACCCCCTCTTCGGAGCATCTCTAGCTTCTCTTCTGCCTTCACCACAAAGCTCCCCCCCGAACCCCGCCCCAGCTCTCTTTGCTTGTTCTATAGCCTTGTCTCCTGGTGATCTCACCCACTTTCCTGGTGTCAGCCACCCCCTTGGCAGGTGACTACCAAACCTACCTCTTCAGTCTGTATCTTGCACCCGGCGGACCGGCTTGACTTCCTGGATGTCCAGCTGCCATCTCACACTCAGTACAGCTGAGTCTGAACTCACCATCCACAAACTACAGCTTCCTCTCCTGCCTTCTCGACTTCTGTTAATGGCAAGACTGTCTATACTGCCATTTAGGCAACAGCTGCCCTGGGGGTCATCCCCTAAGCTTTTTCAACCCCAGACTTACTTAATCACAGCCTATTCAGTGTTCCAGGAGTCCTCGGCACATACTTTTATTCCAACACATTGACGTGAGTGTCGGGGTCTGAGGGTGAGCATCTTAAGGGAAAAACAAGCTCATTTGCATATGTATCAAGCTGGCACACAGCAGAGAAGCTGGATAGGGTAGACCTAGGATTTTTACTGAACAAAGGAGTGAATTCCACCCCTTAAAGCTGAGGGTCGAGACAGACCAGAGAACAGCAGAGAGATGCAAGTAATGCCAATTGGTATGGGGAGTGCAAACCCATAGAGGGTCCCTGGTAAGCCCTGGAAGCATGTGCAGCTGGGGGGTATGAGGGAAAGATCGGTTATGAGGAAATGGGATGAAGTTATAAGAAATTACAGAGGGAGTGGGTATGGAAGCAGAGGCAGCAGGTATAGATGAAGCTTTCTAGAAGTCTAGGGAAGAAAGAAAGGGGGATGGGCTAGCATTTCATAGGAGAAGGAAGGGAAAGGGAAGGGTGTTTGGGGGGTCTTGTTTTAAAAGGTAGGGGAAAACTTTGAATATGCAATTCAAGAAAAAGCAAAAAAAATCAGTGGAATAGGAAAGACTTAAGACATCAGAGAGGGTTGAGGGAGCGCTCAAAAATCACAAAGACCGGGGTAGGTGACATCATGGACACAGAGGAAGGGGCTGGTCTAGGAACAGAGGATTCATCTCCATGGTGTCAGCAGGTGGGCTGAATTGACGCTTTCGGAGCATGTCATCTCTGAGGTTGGTGAGAAGGTGGAAAAAGATCCAGAGATGTTGAAGTGGCGAGAAAGAAAAGTCAGCAAGCTCACAGAGATGTCTGTGATGTCGAGGAGAGGAAAATGGAGGCACGAAGAGGTTGGTTGGTCTTTGGGAGAATGGAAAATGTTTGGAACATGCAGAATTTTATTGGCAGTCAGCAAGAGGCCCCAAACACAAGCTTCCCAGCATTGTCCACACTGGGCCCACTGCCTATATTGCCTCAGCTTCTCCCCTGCCTGTTGGAAGCCTTCTCCTCTTCAAGCCCCAGGACCAGAGCCACTGCCTCTCTGAAGTCTTTCTTGGGCGCCCGTCCCAGGCACAACTGTTCTCATTAATAATAACGTTTATGTAGTGCTTTACAGCTTAAAAGCAATCACGCATACCTTTTCTTACATACGTTATCTTAATTAACTACTCTCTCCTCTGTAGTTATATAGCACTCTGTTCGTTACAGGAACGTAACACTTTATCAGTTCATATGCCCAAAAAACTAGATGTTCATTCTGTCTACTAGACTGTGAGTTTATAAAAAGGCAGCGTTGCACTTGACTCACCTTTGTAACCCTGTATCTAACATAGCACCTGGCCCCAATTAGCAGCACAAAGGCATAGGTTGAACTAAATGAATGAATCTCTGTTGAAAGTATATGCTTAAAACAATCCTATTGATCCTTCAAGACCCAGTTCGACGGCAATTTATTCTCATGCCCCATTAGTTGTATCTTCTTCAGATTAAATAAACATAATTCCTTCTTTTTTCCTCAGAAAATGTATCTTCATTCTTTAGGTTTCAAAGTGATTTTGTTCAGACGTCTCGAAATTATTCTTAAACATTCAATGTTATGGAGTCAGAAAAGGTCTCAGTGAGTTCTGAACCATCGATGCTTCTCTACTCCTGGTTTGGCACAGGCTTGGGGTTGGCTTTGGATAGCTTTTCCTTCTGGTTGCTAAAAGATATTAACAGGTATTAATATTAATTAATATTAATGAGGTATTATATTAATGAGGTTCTTTCCCCTAACTTCAATTAGCATTACTCTTCATTGTTAAGTAGTAAGGGCTTTTGTCTTGAAAGGCAGAGCAGAAGACCACCTTTTTGTTGAGAACAACCAGCGTCAATTCTAAATATGCTATGTGGTTTGGTTTTAAATACATCCCAGTGATTTTGGTCCTTAGGCAACTGAGAACCTTTTGCTTAACCTATGGCATCCAAGCGGGAAATAAAACAGAATGACCTCCTGAGAGTCTAAAAATACGAAGGCAGGTTGCCCCAATCCAAACTTCACCTACAGTTCCCTAGAGTTTGTGGGATCCCTAGCAGGAAGAAGGTGGTGAAAGCCATATTTTAACACCATGAGTACCACTGCACTGATGGCTACCATGTTCTGGAACACATTCCTAGCTCCCTTTCTGACTGTCGAGATCTGCTGGGAGACAGGGATTGTGGTGAAAGGATGTAGTGTTTCCCAAACTGGGCTACACATAAGGATCACTTATATGTGTTAAAAATATGGATTTCCTGAGACCGACTTCCCTGAGATACTGATTCAGTTGATCTGAGGTTGAGCCAGAGAACATATATATATACTTTTTAAAAATTGTCTAAGGTTGGATTCTCCCAGAATCAGACCTCGAGAAAAATGTGAGAGCAAGGAGTTTATCTGAGAGGTAATTCCAGGGGGTAATGATAGGGAAATGAGGAAGGGGAGAAGTCCAATAAGACACGTTATTGAGCAGGTTACCACTGTGGGAAATCACATCTTAGAAATATTCCACCCAAGGTAGGTATTAGCTGGGGTATTGGTCAATTTCCATCGTTGATTCCCCGGCCCTGCCAGCCTGACTGACAGGTGAACCAGCGGGGCTCTGGCCCCCTTGCCTAAAGGCAAAGGCAAAGAGTTGCAGATGTGATCAGTTGGAGGCCATCTGATTGGCTTGCACAGGGATCGTGAATGTCCCGTGGATACAGGTAGGCCCTAACAGTGTCAGCTGCAACAAGCATCCTGGCGTCTTGGATACAGCCAAGGCTCACAAGAGACCAGATTTGGGAAATCTCACTAGGATTTTATGTAAAAACTCAATAGTTTTTATTTACCATTTTTCCCCCATGATCTTGCTGACCACACTCCATCCTTTGACAACAACCACCAACAAAGATGACAACTCCAACCTTTTGCATTGAAATGGATTTCAATCCACTCTGAAATTTTAACAAAAACACTTATTACCAAACAACTCAGGTGAACAATGCACAACAGACAAGAAATGGCTTGGATTAGAAGGAAAGATGAAAGCACAGTGTCTCATCTACTACTGAAGAGGAAGGAGAGAAGGGTCCTAGTCCACATCAAGGTGTCTCAATTGTCTCAGCAGCTATGAAGCCAAGGACATTGACATTTTCTATACATCAGGACTGCCTGGGATGCCTTCCAGCTGCAGCATTGGGACTTTAATAAACGAGCCATATTATGTTTATACTTTACTGTTTAAGTAATGCTATTTCACTCTGTGTAAAGCCACTTAAAACACCAGTGGAAACACATGCATGGACCATGAAACAACTTTAAATGGATAATCAATTTTTATCACATATTGAGGGTTAGGCTGGTATATCTGAGTGAATTATGTAAGTCTGTATGTGCTCTGGCTAGGAGCGTTTGCATACCAAATCTTCTTCTTTGTTACAGAACCAATCTATTGTAAACATGTTGGGAGTTTCAAAAATCTAACACTGAAAAACTTCCATTCTGAAATAATTTTTCCGAACTTTAAAAACATGGTTGTATTTTATTGGGGCTTAGCTGTGAAAGATTGTATTAGAACATCTTAATTCCTTTGTACAATGATTCTCCCCTGAAATAGAGGGAATAGGATCAACATGTAAGACACCAGGAAAGTACGGCCAGCATGAAGATGAACTTACTGATGAAAGTTTAGAATGTACAATGTACCCTAAAACTTATGGGATATGGTTTTGGAACAAACATGAAGAATTTGTTTTTGCAGTGACAAGTAAACACATGGAACTCATTATATCTGCAAAGCTGGGCAAGATGAGAAGGTAAATGTGGTCAAGGAGAATTTGGATCAATTCATGGATAACAGAACCTTAACAGTTCACTAAGAGGAAATTAGGGAAGTTCAAGTTACATCCTTAGCCTCTGAGATTGATGTCATGGATGCAAACTGCCACATTCTTACAAAGGAGTGGTATCACCTTCAGATAGAGAACACAAGATTGGTGGACCACTGATCTCACATATTATGACATTTCTTATGTTAACTAGAGGATGTTGAACATGTCATAAAATCTGAGCACCCTGAACCACCAAGAAGCTATCAGCTCTTTGATCTCCCAAGTTCCTTGAAGCACTTGTTGTTCCTTTTCCGGTTCCGAAAGAGAACGGAGTAGAGAAGGTACCCGGTCATGATTACCCTTCCCACACACCTGACACAATACACACCAACTGTGAACTTCCTAAAGCACTTCGAAAATTGATACTCTCCTCTATTTGTAAATGAGGATGCAGAATTGGGAAGGGCAATAGGCCAATCTTAATTCTTTAAAAAATGATCCACACCTCGGCCAAACATTAGTTCATTCATTTAGCATGTCTGGCCATGTTTTAAGCACTAAAATAGAATCAGGATCAGTACTCCTGCCAACATAGCCTAATTAATCACCAGTTGGTTTCACTTTTTAAAAAAAATTTTACTGAAGTATAGTTGATTTACAATGTTGTGTTAATTTCTACTGTACAGCAAAGTGACTCAGTTATACATATATACTTTTTCATATTCTTTTCAATAATGGATTATCACAGGATACTGAATATAGTTTCCTGTGCTATACAGTAGGACCTTGTTGTTTATCCATCCTATATATAATACTTTGCATCTGCTAACCCCAAACTCCCAATCCATCCCTCCCTCCTCCACCCCACCCCCTTGGCTGGTTTCACTTTTAAATCCAGTGTTACATGAAGTTTGACTCTGTGACAAGTCAAGTGAGATTATTTATTTCAGCCAAGTCGCCATTTGATATTTGACCATGTGACATGTTCACACACTTAAGGGACAACCACAGGGACTACACATGTTCCTCAGATCTGAACTGTCACCCAATGACAGGTTTACATCAAAAACTCTGATGCTGGAAGATATAATTTTGTGCATGTGATAATTTTAACTTGTATTAATTGACTGTATTAAAGCATGGAATATTTTTTTAACCATAGCCTGACCTGTGTGCTGAGATGAATAAACATGTGTCTTAATGTAAAACATTCTTACACCAGAAAGAACATTCTGGTTTTGTTTTAGGTCATTGTTCGCACAGCTCTTTTCTAACTCATATTATTTTTCAAAATGTTCATAGCCCTCTGATAATTTATTTCTATTACTTCTGCCCCCTTTAGGATTTGCAGGTCAAAAAGGAGGAAGAGGAGGAGGAAGAGGAGGGGGGAGGAGGAGAGGGAGGAAGAGGGTGAAATTTAAAGAGATGGAATTTACTATCAAAGAAGAAATGATTTGTGAATAACAAATGTGCATTCAATCAACAAATGACATAGGTCAAACCTCCGTTTTGACTGATAAATACACAAGTTCATTAAAAAAGTAAATGATGGTAGCATTCATTTAATCAACATTAAATTCATCAAAATAACTTATAGATTTGGGTTTAAGAGAAAAATAACTAAAAAATTCCCATTTTAAAAAAGTTGTTATCAGATGCTGGACTTTGTGATACACAATAATGATTCTGGTTAAATCAAGGAGTATTTTGAGTACAAAAATAATGCATGAAAAATATTTTAAAAATTAAAATTGAAATGACTCCTTCCTGCTTAGTAAATGTCATAGAAAAGGAGCAAAATTACATTTTCATTTACTTTCAGTAAAGTCTGAAATGTCTAGCTTTTGTATAAAATTGGCATAAAAATATAAGAAAAACACAGTTGAAGAAAATATTAAAATATGAAAATGATTGCTATAACTAAAGCCAAGAAATTATAGCGTTCTAAAGCTTTTTTAAAAAAATATTCCTGCATCAATTCCTTGAACTCGGTATAATCTACTAAGATAACTCGATGGTAAATAATACCAAAAAAATAAATTAATTCCCTTGTTTAAAAGCAGTTGTAAGTACCTGCATGTCTTGCGTACTAAGCACTTTATAGGAATAGCTGAAGGAGGGTTACAAGAGAAGTTTCAAATCATTTCTAAGTTGTAACTAAATTGGGAATACACATAAAACAATCAGAAAATTATAAAATAATACATTAATAAGGAAACATAAAATAATATAGCATAATCTGTCTAGACAAATGCAGAAAGAACATAGATGGAAATGTCTGATTTCAGGTTAGAAAAAGAATTCACAAACCCTAGGAATTAGCGAAATAAAAAAAGATGTATTGTATACACATACACTCTAAATATACACACGCACATACATATAATTAGATATTCCTGTTGCTTCCAGATTACACTGATAATCAGGTATTTTTCTAGCTAACACTGTATCCACTGCTGTTTCTATTTTTGAATTCTCTAGTTGGTGTTTGATAGTAATTCGGCAGTATTCAACAAATCGTAAATTAAGAAGAAATAACAGATAATCTTCCTAATGGGGAAATTCCTGTATACCCCTGAAATGAACTTCAGCTCTGCCAAATTCCTGTAAAATTCCCCACGTATTTGCTTCCGATTATTCCACATTAGGCAAAAATATGCAATATTGCTATGTTTTACCCTAATATTCTTCTTCCTACATCTCTAAATCCTAACACATCTATAACATCCATTTGATGAATAATAACATTTTGGTGCACTAGGTAATACATATGTTTTTTATTTGCCACAAAGAACTGTATTTCCTCAACTGATTTATGTACCACCTGGACAAAATTATTTTTATTACGGTTTATTTCATTTTCTCCAGCATCCACAACTGAGAAACACTTGTAAACAGTCAATGACAATGGTAAAGAGGAAAGAAAGAAAGAGAGAGAGAGAGAGAGAGAGAGAGAGAGAGAGAAAGAATGAACAACCATGAAATTCAAAATCAAAACTCCACATTTCTTCAGAGAACCCCGATGAAAAATGCAGCTGCAATACATTTTGTTTGTTTGTTTTTGTTTATAACATTATTTTATTTTTAACATCTTTATTGGAGTATAATTGCTTTACAATGGTGTGTTAGTTTCTGCTGTATAACAAAGTGAATCAGCTATATGTATACATATATCCCCATATCCCCTCCCTCTTGCATCTCCCTCCCACCCTCCCTATCCCACCCCTCTAGGTGGTCACAAAGCATCGCAGCTGCATTACTTTTAAACTAACAAATTCAAGATAAAATCAAACAGCCACCCTTTTTTTTTCTGTGTTTCCTTATGGACAACTAGATAAAATTCACTGGCAGTTCCAAATTTTTCCAAAACAGAAATAATTATTTGGTTTATAGTTTGCATAAGGGACTTGTAAAGAAATTATACAAACCACAAAAAATTATCATGACATAATAACAAAGAAAGTTAATGATATTTTTTTAATCGTATGACTTCATTTCCTGAATTACATTTCATCTAGGACCTGAGAAAAAGTTCAGGGAGTATTCTACCACTTCTAAGTTAAAAGTACTCCTTCACAGATTATTGCGTCGTGTGTCATTTTGATGACTTCTATTGAATTTCCTTGATAATTTTTTAACCAAAAAAATTGCAACATGTTAAAGACAAGCAATTCAGAGAATGTTTGGGAAACATACCAGTGTTTGAGGCCATTTGCCTAATGAATATAACATGGACTCATTTCACTCCTCCTTTCCTGGAATAGCTTTGAATTTCAAACATTTGTTAGCCATTAACTACATTTTGCCTCTAATACTTCATATGTGCATTTTGGAGTCCACATGCAAAACTAACTTATTTGTGATCCTATAACTCTAGTAATGGCCCTGCCCGGAACCACTAAGGTCAACCCTCCCTCCCACCCAAATCTGAACAATTGGTTCTGACTGGAACTAAACGGATTAACAGGATTTATCATCCAAAGATACTTTCTGTGCCTTTCAAAGTCACCCAAGGAAAGCCCTCCAGAATCTTCTCTAAATGGTTCATTGTTTTGTTTTTTTTCTGTTTGGCTTTAAGTTCTACCAAAGTCAACATTTGTATTACTACAAGCCCACCTTCAAAATCTGGTGACACTCGAGTTATTTTTGCATGATTCTCTGAAGCAACCAAACTAGAGATGCTGATTTGCTAGTGAACAGGTTCTCAAATATAGGCCACAACACATACACATAAACATACATACTCATAATGTAGGTATTTCTTGACTCAGAAATGCCTAACTTATGAATTTCCTATACATACAAACAGCTAACCAGGGATGGCATCAACTGCTTTGTTAGCAGCCTTAAGAGTCTCCTCTGTTGCCCACTTTGATTTTCTCCTCAGATTGATCCACAGACTTTGGGGAGAGGAGGAAGGGGTGAGGTATGCTGAATTCCACCAAAGTGATTACACAAGCCCACCCCAGTACACACGCTTATACACGTGCTCACAAAGTCGTGGCTCTATGTGTGATCTCCCTAAATGTTCACTCATGTGCAGACAGGGTGTCTTGATATATGCATTAGGAATTACCCAGTGGCTTCTCAAGCCTTCCAGATATGTTCCACAAAACTGATTCGGGTCACTTACCCCAGGGCCAACAGCACAGAATGACCTGTGTAACCTAGTTGGGGGCTGCAGGCCAGTTCCCAGAGTGGTGCAACCCAACTCTCATAAACTCTACTGTAGGGCTTGAGTTATTCTTCAGGGTGCCCATAACAAACAATGACCCCTTTTCCTTACACAAGCTTCTGCAAAGGTATTTTAGGTTCCAAGCGGCTAAACAGATAATCATTCTCATTCATCTATTGAAGAATGAATTTATTCTACATTTATTGAGCACCTACTGTCCTCAAAACTGTTTTGCTTATGAACAAAGAGGACACAGACACACACAGACACACACACACACACACACACACCCTAACAAGCCAAGAAGAATATAGTAGTTGCTGTAAGAGAGGCTCAAATGGAAATGAGAATTCAGAGGCAGAAGATACTACTTTGACCAAGGAGTTCAGGGAGTCTTTCCTAAAGGAAGTCTTGGTTTGGCTATACCTTGAAAGATGGGTGTGAATTCAATGGGTGGGAATGGGGTTGGGAAAAGAGGTGCATTTAGGCATAGAGGTGGAAAAAGTACAAAGTCACTGAAGAGCATAATATGGTCAGAACATGGGCTTCCCTGGTGGCGCAGCGGTTGAGAATCTGCCTGCCAATGCAGGGGACATGGGTTCGAGCCCTAGTCTGCGAAGATCCCACCTGCCGCGGAGCAACTAAGCCCGTGCGCCACAACTACTGAGCCTCCACTCTAGAGCCCACGTGCCACAACTACTGAAGCACGCGTGCCTATAGCCTGTGCTCCGCAACAAGAGAAGCCACCACAGTGAGAAGCCCGCGCACCGCAACGAAGAGTAGCCCGCGCTCGCCGCAACTAGAGAAAAGCTGGCGCGCAGCAATCATGACCCAATGCAGCCAAAAATAAATAAATTTATTTTTTAAAAAATATATGGTCAGAACATGAATTACATGATGAGGAAAAGAGAGGACCAGACAAGGCCAGGAGCTGGGAGCAGATATGAGGAGCTCTAATTAATAAGATGAGGAATTGGGTGGGCAATGGAGATACATAGCAGGATTTTCATTATTTGTCTTTAAACTCTTTTTGTAATTGTGAAATACAACAAATTCTGAGAAGTGTATAAATCATAAGTATAGCTAAGGGAATTATTATAGGGCAAACACCTATCAAACCAGCACCCAGGAAGCAGAATGTTACCAGTGCCTCAGAGGCCTCTACTCATGTGTCCCCCTAGTCACTCTATCACCCCCTTAAGGGTAACCACTAACCTGACTGTTATGATAATGACACCATTGCTTTTTAAAATAATTTTACTACCTAGGCATGCACTCCTTAAGCACAGTTTAATTTTGCTTGTTTTGCGAACTTTATATAAATGCTATAATTTCGTATATATTCTTTCGTGTGTCTGGCTTCTTACATTGTGTTGTATTTGTGAGACTCGTCCACGTTGCTGTGGTAGCTGTAGTTCATTCATTTTCATTGCTCTAGAGTATGTCTGTGTGGGAATATATCACATTTATCCATCCTATTGTTGATGGCTATCTGGATTGTTTCTAGTTGGGGGCCATCATGAATAGTGCTGCTAGGAACCTTCTTGTACCTGTGTCTTGATGCACATACCATCTCCTAATGTTGGAAGCATCGCAACAACACCTAAAGAAGGAGTGGACTACACAGAGACTAGTGACAAGGAAACTCCTTTAAAGATCAAGAAACTAGTTAGGAAACTCCTAACTAGTCTTGAGGATCTGACTCGGGATGTTGCCTCACTTGTCAAAAACTCACTAGGCAGAAGGTCTTTGGTTTCTAATATTCAAACCAAAGTAGGAATATTTTCCTTTCACTTTGTTTTGTGGGAGCAAGAAATTGGATTTATCATAATCCTTGGTCGACAATGGACTCTATTACTGGTCCATTCCTGGTCTACTTCAATTAGTTTTTTTTTTTACTGTTTATTTGGTTAGTTTGAAAAATGTAATGATCACCTGCAAATCCACAGCCCCAAACGAAAGCCAGGACCTTGGTAATAAATACAGCTCACTCTACGTTTTCCCCCATCATTCCATCCTCCAGCCTTGCCCTACCTGGAGTAGAGGTATTTTTGAACATTACGTAAAACTCTCAAAAAGGACTATTGACCCCAAGTAAGTATCCACTTGTGCTAGGTAAGTAGAAAAGAATATTGATTTCATTCTCTTTGTGTCCTGCTATTTCCAGGGAGGTAGATAAATGATAAAACAATAAGTTGTGTGAATCATGTGAACACATTCTCCCAGGACAAAGCGATTGCCATGGCTCCACAGTTTTTTTCATAGGTAACTACTCACTCCTTTTAGAAAGATTTCTAGTGGAAATATAGCTTATGGTGCAACAGACTTAAAGATAACCCAGATCTGAGAAACCTATTCCTTGATGATAAAACTGAACAGTGCCATGAAATTTAAATTCCTTGCTATAAAAAATTATGATTATACAATATTGACTTTCCTTGATAATAAAATGCAATTGGATGACTAAAACTCATTTTAATGGCAAAACATTCCTTATTATATGTTTTGCCACCAAATTGCTTGGTTTTCAGTTTAACTATGAATATACAACTTTGGTGGACTGAGTATTGCCAGGACAGAGTAAAGGAATCTGAACATCACGGTTTTGAGAAAAGAACGATAAGTCCAATATTACAAAGTTACAGTAGATGGTGCTAGACGGGTGCAAAAGATCCAACAGCCATTTGGGCCACCTTCAAGATTTCTCCTGAGCTTAGCAGTTTAGAAAATGTGCAATTTAGATTTATCAATTCAGGAGAGGCACTCAGATAAAACAGTTGAATTAGTGAGATCAATGAATGCAGAACCCTACAATTAGACAAATGTTAAGGTTTTTATGGAAATTAACAATGAAGACAACTTTAAAGCTAAGGTCAAATCGTCTGTCTTTCTGGGGTATTGGTGCCAATGTTAAATTGCTAAAAGAATGATTTTCTATTCATTTAAAATAATGTCAGCTATCAAGTTAATTTTTAAGCTACTCTGCTCTTGGTATTAGTTATTTATTACTTATAAAGTATTGTACACTATGTAGGTTGGCTTGGAGATTTTAACATCCTGTGTAATGTATACAAAGTGATTTACAAAGCATGACCAAGTATAAATTTTTCTGTAGATGTAAATTATTATTTTTATTATTATTTACTTAAAAGTGTTTTTTTTAATATTTGTGTTCATTACTTTTTTACAGCCACTTTGGGCTGAGTATTCTTCCTCTGATTCCTTTAGCTTTTTAGGTGAAACGGCTGAGACACAGGATAATGAAGTGAATAACTTCGAACATGTCTATTTTCCCCTTGCAGCCACAGTACAAAATGACTCTCAAATCGATGAGCCGGAGATCAGGCAAGCACCAGCCCTTAATGAGAGGGTGATCTAGGGTTAAGAAGAGAGGCTCCAAACCATCTCACTGGGCGCATCTCTGTAACAGATGCTTCCTTCCCATGATCCGCTGAGTGCTCAGTGGATGCACTGGTCCTTGCCTTCCCTGGAGAAAGCAGCAACACAACAGCGCTAACCATATTCAGGATGTGACTTATCTCAGAATCTGTCAGTGACTGAGGGAAAATGTCGGATGGAGCGTTAACTCACCCCTTGTCTCTCCCCAAAGCCACGTTCAGTCTAGGTTCATTTATCGGACAGGGCGTGGAGGAAATTCCTTTTCTGAAAGGTAACCCACATTTTCTAGCATTCAGTCATATGTCCAGTCCAAAATACTCTCTTAGATGCATACTTGCAAATCCTTGGAACTCCGAAGGCGTTTTCAGAGGCTGGGAGGTCCTAATTTTCAGTGAACTCTCTATTTATGAATCATTATGGCCTATTGATTGAATGTGTGAGATACAGTTCTAATACATCCGTCTGCCTTATCTAAACAGAATAGAAAATGTCCTATGGGCAGGGATACTATCTATAGTGATAGGGTGTTGCTAGTGTTTTGCTTTTTATAGAACTTAGAACCTAAATGGTTAAATAAATATTATATTAGTATTAGTATTAAATAATGATAGTAATATGAATATTTCTTTCATTTATTTTCCAAAATGTGTTTAGTGTTAATTGTCTCTAGAAGAATGTGCTTCGTCCTGGCTGTGATCAGTAGTGACAGAAGTCACAGTGGCTTTGGCTTCCTCAGCCACACTGACAGTATATCCAGAGACTAATATGCGATAGGCCTGTCCAGGAAGAAGGAGGAGAAAAATCCATATTTTTAAATGTCATAAAAGCGATTCGTGCAGTCGCCCAGCAGCCGACTTTCAGATGTTAATAATTAGGCTGCGGGCCAGGCCCATGGCTCAGCGGCTAACGCACGCTAACGCACTGTGCGTTGCGCCCTCGGGAGGCCCCAATCTGAGGCTCCCCGGAAGCTCTCCGATCTTTCAGGGGAGCAGGAACACCGTGGAGGTGACACTGGGCGCCTTCAGAGGAGCGATTGGCGTGATGTATCACCACTCACCAGCCCTCACCGGAGACTTGTTTAGAGCGAGATTACGGTCTCCGCAGAACCTCTCATTTCTCCTGGTCACGGGGTGACGGAGCACTTTACAACTTGCGCTCCAGATAGGCAGGGAGGGATTTAAATGCAAGGCTGGAAGGGCCCCTCCATAAACCTCAGCCAGATCAGCCCCGATTCACATGAAGTTTCTGCTTCCTCTGCCTTCGAGCCGGCCAGACCAACGTTTATGGAAAAATGTAAACTTGAAACGTGGAATGGAATACGAGTCGCCCATATTTCATCTGATCACAAATTTAACACACAACTGGGGAGGCCTCTGAAATTCTGGCAGGAAAATGGTTCTTTCTCAGAATTGAGGTATCTTTACTGCCCATCTCTATGGAGCCCCTACTACCACTAATGGGAGAACAACCCCTATAAGGTCAACACAAATGTTCCTGTAATTAACAGCGCTGCTCAGTGACTGTTTAAAATCGCTCCTGCTACGATCTCTCCCATGGATGAAATCATTTGTTTCATTTTTAACCATTGCTGGTAATTCTAGGATTTCCAAATCTTCCCCTATGCTCCTTATCTTGAAGACATGATCTAACATTATTTTTATTATTTGAAACTTAAAATTTCTGGGGATGGTCTCTCAGTGTTTTTTTTTTTTCTCAGTGGTTTTTGAAAGTTAATCCATCACAATGATTAATGAGATAATATTCCTTTCTTGAGATTGCTATCAGTACTACCATCAAAGGGCCCATCAACTTCCCAAAT
This sequence comes from Hyperoodon ampullatus, assembly GCF_949752795.1. Lineage (NCBI taxonomy): Eukaryota > Metazoa > Chordata > Mammalia > Artiodactyla > Ziphiidae > Hyperoodon > Hyperoodon ampullatus. Next base: position 35,965,097 of record NC_136913.1, read on the forward strand.
TCAGAACTGCATCTCTTTGTTTCCCTCTTCCCCTTTGCTTCCCACATACAATTTACTACGAAGCCCAGCTGTTTATTTTTTTCCTCCACAATATCTCTAACTTCTATTTGTTAATTCACTAAATATGTATTAAGTGACAGGAACAACGCTACAAATGGGGGTTCTGTGCTCGAGCTAGGCCTGAGATCTACTTATTTTCATAGTCATTATCCTGGACCAAGTCTGTGCTGGATTAAAGATGGCCACACATTCCTTGACAGTTCTCCCACTGAGAGGTTTTATATATCTAATGAGATTGTAAGCCTTTTAAGGTATAGACTTTATGTTCTATACGTGGACTAAATAGGTGACACACCACAACTAACATTTAACCCACCAGAAATATTCATGTCAATTAGAACTTGACAGAATCCCATCAGTGTTGATGTAATCTTCAAGGTCTTCCAAGAAGTCTGAAAAGACTTTTATCTCTAGAATCAGAAACTCTGTACAGCATTGTCTTAATTTTGATAAAATTCCCCTGAAAGAGCTCATTATAACTCTTTCTTATGATGCTTAATAAAATTTGCGGGTTCTTTTCTTAAAACAGAAAAGAAGTAAATCAAATATTTCCAAGGATTTTCTAATGGATTCCAAGAGATTAGATCTGTATACCTTTTAAAGAGGCCTCATAAATGGTTTGAATGTGCCATATCGATTTCACTGGGAAATGATAATCCATGTCCTTAAATTTAAGCGTTGATTTTCAGTTATCAGTAAACCATTTGAACTCTACAAGTGCTTGGCAGTCATTCTGGATAGAACCTAACTAACTTAATTTGAAATTTAGTGTAGTTGGCAAAAAGCTATTAAGAGGAAGGTTGATGTGTTAAAGTGTGGCAATTTTAAAACTACATAAATATGCTGTACAAACAAAAATAACAACCTTCAGTTTTCCGAGAATCCTTATTTCTTCAGGAATTGCTTTGGGCCCTCACCTACCACCCAGTGGAGTAAAACAAAGCAAGTAAAAGGATGAGCGACATTCATTTGTTTTTCAAAGCCATAAGCAATGTTGGCCCTAGTTATTATGCATGCTTTATTTTTACAGACATTTAATAAAAACAAACAATTCAATGAGTATGTATTGAGCACTTAACCATGTAAAAGCTCTGTGCTGGAATTGTTTTTTCCATAATCTACTGGGAAGGGGGTGGGGGGAGAGGAATGTACATAAATAACCAGAAAATACTGCATGACATAAATTGTAAAAGTGAAATATAAAAATATAAGCACAATGCTTTGGAAAGACAATGGTGAAGTGATTAATTTCACGTGGGGGAAGGTGTGAATGGGGACAGGAATCAGTGAAGGAGTCCTGGAGAGATGGCTTTCCTTCTAGAGATTGAGGAAAAATTCCAGCCAATGTGGAGGGAAGAGGTGGAGAGTGAGGAACAGGAGGGAAGGGTAATTTCAGTTGAGGGCACTGCATGAACAATGCACAGTGCAGTACTTTTGGGGAATGGAGAAGGCAGGTTCCACTGTGGCTGCCACACAGGGCACAAGGTGGATAGGGGGAGAAACAAGTTTGGGAAGGTAGATTGTGATGGACCTTAGAAGGACTCCCAGGGTATTTGGCTTTTGCAGGCAATGGAAAGCCACAGAGGTTTCTGAGCAGGGAGTGACATGACCACCAAATATATTTTTATTAAATTTGTTGTCAGTAAAAGGATTTGAAATAACCCAAATGTTCACTACAGGGACTGGTTGGAAAAAGAATAGTTCATCCCCACAATGGGATATTAAGCCACCATAAAGAGGAATGAGGACAATTTCTATACATAATACATCTCCAGAATTTGTCATTAAGGAATAAAGATACCAAGCAGTGTATTTACCATGCTATCTTATACTTTAAAAAGGGAGAAAATACTACTAAACACATATACAGATACACATTTTGACTGTACTTGCCAAAAAAGAAAACACTGGAAACACAAATGAGAAACTAATAAAAATACTTATAGAGGAGAGGAAGGAAGCAGGGCAGAAGAGACAATAATTGAAGTGAAACTTTTGGAACACAGCTTGTCAAATTATTTTGACTTTGGAAATAGAGATATATTTTAGATAATTAAAAACAATTTTAAAAGGAAACAAATTGGTGGCAAATATAGCTGAGAGACTGGAAACAAGAATGCTGCTTAAGAGGTTATTGCAAGAATTCAGCCCATATATGATAAGGGCGGCAGGAGGTGGAGAAGAGGTGCAGACACTGGTGGTGGCAAAGTCATCACCTTTGAATGCTGCTTTCCCATGTCTACTGGAGGTGTCTGTCTGATTGAAGACAATTCACGCAATTTTAGAGTTTACCCCCAGGGGTACAATAGAGAGCAATGGGAGAGCCACCATAGTTGAAGGAAGGAAGTAGTTTGGGAAGTGAAACTTGCATTTTATGAAATATTGATTAATCCTGACTTGCTCAGCCCACACTAGCCAGGAGGGTGGACAGATGCGGGTGTGGGTAAAATGGCTGTGGTGACAAAAACACCTTTGGCGCTGAGCCCCCTGAACTTCATAGGGCTCCTAAAACCTCAATGTCCTTTCGCTTCTCCTAGAATGATTCAGAGTCACTCAATTAGGTGGCAATGAAAGTTACCCCCTCGCCTTAGCTGCTCAACTTTTCCCACTGCCATCACAGGGGCTGTCACTGGTTATATTGGGGCTTTGCTTTGTCCATCCAGAGCACCCACCACGAGCTGATCCTGCCACCAGCACTGACTCTGCTTGTCCCCTAGTCACTTCCCACATTGATGCCACTGCTCCCAAGCCTATTCAGTCAACCCCATTGAGGTGGCCTCGTTCTGAGTCCTCCAGCCTCTCTCAGTACAAAAGTTTCCTGAGGCTGGGGAAGGGAACACCTGAGAAGCAGCCACCAGAACTGGGCTCACAGCAACCAACTGATTTGACTGTCTGGAGAGACAAAGGGCCTTCTGTACTCTGAGGGATTGGGGGAGCCACTGCCTACTTTTTTTTTTAAATTTTTTGGCCACGCTGTGCATTATGCAAGATCCTAGTTCCCCGACCAGGGATCGAACCTGCGCCCCCGCATTGGAAGCATGGACTCTTAACCACTGGACTGCCAGGGAAGTCTGCCACTGTCTTCTTTACACTGAGGAATTTTAATCCTAGGACCCAAATGTTAGTTAATTCCAATTGTGATCATTTCAATGAAGGCCACTTTGAAGAACTGTCAAAAGCAAGTGTATTTGCCTTAAACTGGGTGGTGGGTAATATTTTTGTTCATTGCATCATGATCCTTTATACCTTACATATAGGTTATAATTATTCCTTTCTATCTATTCACTATTCAATCAATGTTTAAAAGACTGTTCTATTGACACCTCAGGAGAATTTTGAGATTTTCTTTACCAGGGTTCAGATCCCAGCTCCAATACTTACCAGCTGTGTGACTTTGAGCAAGTTACTTAACCTCTCTAAGGCTTGATTTCCTTCTCCGTGAAATGGGAACATCCTAGTACCTCACAGATGGTTGCAAGGATTAAAGGAGAAAATACATGTAAAGTGCTTAGCCAAGTAGTACTGGGTGCATAGTAAATGCTTATTAATATTCACTAGAACTTAAAATATAATGATGATGGGAAATGATAGCACAGGAACATGCTTATAATAAAATGTGGGGTAGAAGAAGAAGTCCAAATGACTCTAATTACCTTAAAATTATATGTATATATATGTGTACATATATATATACACATATACACACACACACATACACATGTATATATAACATAAAAATAATATCTGGATGTTATGCATAGAAATAATGCTGGAATAGGGACTTCCCTGGTGGCCCAGTGGGTAAGATTCTGCTCTCCCAGGGCAGGGGGCCGGGGTTCGATCCCTGGTCAGGGAACTAGATCCCGCATGCATGTCGCAACTAAGAGTTCGCATGCCTCAACTAGGAGGTCCACATGCTGCAACTAAGACCTGGCGCAGCCAAAATAAATAAAAATAAATAAATAAATAAATATTTTGTAAAAAAGAAGAAATACTGGAATAAAATAAGACAAAATGTTATCAGTGATATCTTTTAGGAAGCATGATTACAGGTGATTTTCTTTTCTTTTTTATACTTCTCTGCATTTTCCAATTCTCTAACACTGAATGCAGTTACTTTAATAATTTGAAAAAGAACAATAAATGTTATCTTAAAAGGATAAAAGAAGGTGAGAATGACTGGGGCATCCTAGATTTGGGGAACCAGAAGTGAGATGACACTGGAGAGCTAAGTAGAAGGCAGGCCATGTAGAGCCTTGTAAGCTACCTCGGGGCTTTGAGACTCGTTATCTTTGAGACTCGTTATCTTTGAATGGCAATGGAAGGCCAGTCAAAGGTTTTAACCAGGGGTTAGGGCTCACACTAGATTCAGGGTTTCCAACAAAAGATGGTGAAGTAAAGGTATATTTGTTACACTCTTTTGTTTCAAGCCCACAGATTTGAATGAAGGAAAACAAAGGAAAATTCCATCCATACTGAAACTAAGAAATGGCTACTATGCCCCAAAGAGGGAAGGATATTTGCTAAGCAAAGTGAACCCTGGGCGAAGTTATGGGCCAATGTGGGGCGGGGAGTAGGGGGCGCAGAAAGCTAACAAATAACTCTCCAGATCTCAAGCAGGGCGTAAGTATCTCTGCACATAAGTGAGAGGGTTTTGAGGCATCTACAGGCAATGGGTTCGTTGAGAATGGGCTGGGGAGGGGTGTGTGTGTGAGTGGGCCATGGTGGAATAGAGACCATCGCTGTATAGACTTATTTCCACCCTGAAAAACTACAGGGAAAGCAAGGGTGAAGAAAAGACACCGTGGATATGCCATTTTTGTTTTCCCCAGCCCAGATAAATGTTCTCTAGAAAGTAAGGCAGCTGGTAGTCAGAGTCGGATAGCAAAGGGAAGTCAAACCAAGCCAAACCAAACCAGACAAAAAACATAAGTCCATGAAAGAAAAAATTCCAATGAGCTGAAAAGTTAAACTAACCAATCTCCCCGGTAAACAATACTTTCCCCTTACCCCACGGAAGAGATACAGATTTGGATAGTTTTCTAAGCCATCATACCTGATTTAAAGCTTCAGGCTACCACAGCATACTTCCTTTCATATTCCTCACAGTGTTCCTTTTGTTTGTTTGTTTGCAGCAAAATTTATCTACAATAAAAGGCACAAATCTTAAGTTTACAATTCAATGAGTTCCGGCAAATGTATACACCTCTGTAATTACCATCTTGATCAAGAATAAAATAGAGCATTTCCATCACCCAAGAAAGCTCTTTTGTGCCCCCTTGCAGTCAAACTCTAACTCCCCTTCTCCCCTCCCTCCAACACAATCACTGTTCTGATTTCTGTCACCATTGATTAGTTTTGCCTATTCTTGAACTTCATATCAACGTAATCATAGAGTACGTACTCCATTGTATTGGGCTCCTTTTGCTCAACGTAATGTCTTTAAGGTTCATCCACGTTGTTCCATGTATAAGCAATTCATTCACTTTTATTGCTGACTAGTATTCCATTGTGCGACTATAGCACATTTATTTATCCAGTCATCTGTTAACAGACATTTGTATGATTTCCAGTTTTTGGTTATTATGAATAAAAGGGCTGTAAACATTCTTGTACAAATCATTTTGTGGACATAAGTTTTTATTTCTTTGAATGAACTGGAGTAGAATTAATGGTCATAGTACAGGTGTGTGTTTCACATTACAAGAAACGGACAGTTTTCCAAAGTGGTTGTACTATTTTATACCCCAGCTGCAATGCTGGATTTCAGTTACTCCACATCTTCACCAAAATTTAGTGTTATCAGACTTGTAAATTTGAGCCATTTTAGTGGGTGTGAAGAAGTATCACATTGTGGTTTTAATCTGCATTTCTCTGATGACTGGTAATGTCGAACATCTTTTCATATGCTTATTGGCCTTCATATATTTCCTTTTGCAAAGTGTCTTTTCAAAAGTATTTTATGCATTTTAAAATTGGGCTGCTTCTTATTTTATTACTGAAGGCATTCTTTATGAATTCTGGATACAAACCCCTTGTGAGACATATGCATTATGAATATTTTCATCTAGACCATAGCTTGCCTTTTCATTTTCTTAAATGACTTTGGATGAGCAGAAGTTTTTACTTTTGATGCAGCCCAATTTACAATTAAAAAAATTTTTTTTGCGGTACGCGGGCCTCTCACTGTTGTGGCCTCTCCCGTTGCGGAGCATAGGCTCTGGACGCGCATGCTCAGCGGCCATGGCTCACGGGCCCAGCCGTTCTGCGGCATGTGGGATCTTCCCGGACCGGGGCACGAACCCGTGTCCCCCGCATCGGCAGGCGGACTCTCAACCACTGCGCCACCAGGGAAGCCCAAGTTTTTCTTTTAATGTATGGATGATTAGTCGTTCTAGCAAAACTTTCTGAAAAGACTTTCCTTTTTCCCATTGTCTTGGCCTCTATATCATAAATAAATTGACTGTGTGTCTATATCTATTTATGTATTATATTTTGTTTCATCAATCTATTTGTCTTTATGCCTTGATTTGATAGTTTTATAATAATCCTTGAAATTGAATAGTGTGAGTCCTACAAGTTTTTTGTTTTTAATCCCAAGACCATATTGGCTATTCTAGGTCCTGTGCTGCTCTGATCCCTCCTCTTTAGTACACTGTCAGAAAATTCCATATGCTCCAGCTGCCCCAAACTCTGACCTCCTCAGCTCAGTAAGACTGGCATCCTCTGCTTGGTCTGCACCATGATCCAAAAAGTACCCTAAGTCAGAAAGGTGATATGAATTTGAGGCTTCCCTCCAGTGTTTCCATAATCTCAAGGATCACACTCCTGTACTGCCTGTTGTTCAAAGCCTGCAAACACTTGTCTCCTATATTTTTTCCACTTTTTTAGTGTTTTATGATGGGAGGGTAAGTCCGTTTCCAGTTACTCTGTCATGGATGGAAGCTGAAAGCTTCCTCACGCTATTATGAAGTAGTGGCCTCTTTCTGAACTGCCACCATATAAAGATAAGGAAAAGGGAGGAAGGACCTTGCATGGCCTATATAGATATTAGTATCATCTCTACTCCCCCACCTGCAAAACTAGAAAAAGAGGAGAAAATAAACATATAACACAAGTTAGAGGAAGAATTTACATCAGAAGAAACAAAAAAAATGTCAGATACTCTGGAGCAGCACTTTCCAATAGAACTTTCTGCAATGATGGAAATGTCATACTTCTGAGCTGTTCAATATGGTAACCATCAGCCACATGTGGCTGTGGAGAACGTGAAATGTGACAGTGCAACTGAGGGACTGAATTTTTAATGATACTTAATTTAAATTTCATTTAATTTTAATTAATCTTATATTAATTAATTTTGGCTAGTGGTTACCAAATGTTTAGTATCACTCTATACTCTCATATGAACTTTTAAGGGGATAAAAAGGGAGACTTTCAGAAAATCAAGTCAGTGAGAGACTTGTTTTAACAGTTATAAGAATATACTGAAAAGTCACTTTTATCCAATCAATATGATATCGACATAAGAAGAAACATAGTAATCAGTATAAAAGGATAGAGAATCAAGAATTATAGCCCGTGTATATGAGAAATTAATAAATGACCAAGTCATAGTTCAAACCACTTTTTTGGAAAAGTATGAATTTGTTCAAATAAGTGGTATATTACAATTGGATATCCATATGGAAAAAATTAAAATGGACTCCATCTTCCATGATATAAAAAATAAATTTCAGAAGAGTAAAGATGTAAATATAAAATTAAGCAACTAGAATCTTCAGAGAAAATTAGGCGACTACATGTACAATATAGGGTCAGAGGAAACTTTTTTTTTTTTTTTTGTGCGGTACGCGGGCCTCTCACTGTTGTGGCCTCTCCCGTTGCGGAGCACAGGGTCCGGACGCGCAGGCTCAGCGGCCATGGCTTACGGGCCCAGCCGCTCCGCGGCATGTGGGATCTTCCTGGACCGGGCACGAAGCCGTGTCCCCTGCATCGGCAGGCAGATCCCCAACCACTGCGCCATCAGGGAAGCCCCAGAGGAAACATTTTTAACCAAGATTAAAAACACAGAAACTATAAAGAAAAAGATAGATGTATTTGGCTTTACATATAAAAAAAGTATCTAATTTGCAAGGACAGTTGTTGCTGGTAGGGGCTGATTGCATCACTCTATATGGGACAGAAAGCTAGGGGAGGGGGGAGGGCTACAGCATCAGACTCTCCACCGAGGGACTACTAGATTCCATGACCACTTCTCTCTTTTGGAATGGGAATGTCTATCCAATGCCCATCTCATTATTGTATTTTGGGAAGCAGATAACTTATTTTCTAGTTTCCCAGGTCCACAGATGTAGAGGAAGTTAGACCCAAGGTGGATCATATCCAAATCCTCACCTATAACTGATTTAGATGATTTACAGGATGAGATTTTGAACTTTTTGAGTTGATGATATTTATATGAGATTTTGGATTCAGAGTCAATGCTGAAATGTATCAAGACTTTGGGGGATGTATTTTGCACACGAGATTGATGTGATTTTTTTCTTGGGGGGGATGCAGGCAGAGGGCAGACTGTACTGGGTTGAATAGTGTCCCTAAAAAATTCATCTCCACCCAGAACCTCAGAATGTGACTTTAGTGAGAAATATGGTCTTTGCAGATGTAATTTGTTAGGTTAATATGCGATCATAACGGATTATAGCGGGCCCTAAATCCAATGACTGGTGTCTTTATAAGAAGGCCATGTGAAGACACACAGGGAAGAAGGCCAGGTGATGATGGAGGCAGAGACTGAAGTCAGGTGTCTGCATGCTGAGGAAAGCCAAGGATGGGCAGCCGCCACCAGAAGCCAGGAGAGAGGCAGGAGACAGGTTCTCCCTCAGAGCCTCCAAAAAACAAACAGCCTTGGGCTTCCCTGGTGGCACAGTGGTTAAGAATCTGCCTGCCAATGCAGGGGACACGGGTTCGAGCCTTGGTCCGGGAAGATCCCACATGCCGTGGAGCAACTAAGCCCGTGCGCCACAACTACAGAGCCTGCGCTCTAGAGCCCGCGTGCCACAACTACTGAAGCCCACGTGCCACAACTACTGAAGCCCGCGTCCCTAGAGCCCGTGCTCCGCAACAAGAGAAGCCACCGCAATGAGAAGCCTGCGCACCGCAACGAAGAGCAGCCCCCGCTCATCGCAACTAGAGAAAGTCCACGTGTAGCAACCAAAACCCAACGCAGCCAAAAATAAATAAATAAATTTATAAAAAACAAAAAACATACTTGTTAACACCTTGGTTTCAGATGTTTAGAATTGTGAGACAATAAATTTTTGTTGATTGAAAGCATCAAGATTTTGGTGCTTTGTTACAGCAGCCCTAGGAAACGAATACAATGCTCTAGCTGAGCCTCTCCTTCAGTGCTAGTTAACCCAAGTGGGCTTTCTTCTATTAAATAACAGTTGCTGGGGCTTCGTCACATGTCCTTTGCCTGTGACTTCTCATTTATCTCTCTCCTTTTTCAATTTTGTAGAGGTATAATTGAAATGCCCTATTTCATTTCTCTTTTGCATGCACTGAGAATTTGGGGGAAGCTCCGGGCAGTGTCAAGAGATGATCCACCTCCCCGCTCAGCCTCCTAATGATTACAGTGGCTTAGTGAGCACAGTAGTATTTCTAAAACCCTTAAATTCAATAAGTATTTAAACAGTAAAAACAGCCTCAAACAAAACTTTTGCATGACAAAGGATACCATAAACAAAATGAAGAAACAAAGAGCTGGAAAGATATTGTATCGCATAAGACAATCAAAGGCATACTTTCTATAATATACAAAGAGCTCTTATAAATTGACAAGAAAATGAAAAACAACTCAATAGAAAACCGAGGAAAGGGTATAAACAGACTAGTAACAGAAGTGCAAATGTAAATGGCAAAATCATATGAAAAGATGTTCAAATTCATAAGCAGTTAGAGAAATGAAAAATGAAGAAGCAATAGTCACTTTACATAAAACAAAGTGGCAAAGATTAACAAAGAACAGCGCCACCACTTCTTAGCGGTAATGTAGGGAAGAATGACATAAATTGTTGATTAAACTGAAGCACTGCAGCCTTATTTAAAAAGTAACCTGGAAATTCCTATTAAAATTAACAACACAAATATCTTTTGACCCAGGAGAGATTTTTTTTTCTGTACTGTTCAAAATGAATGACCAAAGGAAAAAAAAAAGAAACAAGAAACAAATTGAATACCCATCAGGAGAAAAACAGTTAAATAATTATAGTAGATTTACAAGATGGAATAAAATATGCAGCATTTAAAAACTGAATCAGAGAGGGACTTCCCTAGAGGTCCAGTGGTTAGGACTCCTCACTTCCACTGCAGGGACACAGGTTTGATCCCTGGTTGGGGAACAAAGATCCCGCAAGCCATGTGTGTGGTGTGCCCCCCCGCAAAAAAAAAACTGAATCAGAGATAAATAAGATGACTTAGAGATACTTCCATGAGGTGTCACTGAAAAAAGGAAGATGCAAACAAATTACATAGTATGAACCTATGTTTTTAAACACTCACCAGATGAAGGCATATATGTTTGTTTATCATATCTGTTTGTAAGATAGATTGCGTTATGGTTGCAATTTTGTGTTCCTCTCTGTTCTCATGCCTTTGCCATGTAACTTCACAGTTTCTTCCATCAAGAGATGAAATAGATTTCCCTGCCCATTGATTATGATGTGAGCCAATGAGATGTTAGCTGATGTGACACGAGCAGACTCTTGAAAAAGTGCTTGGGTGATTGGACTTGCCTGCCTATATTTCTCCTATCTCCATGGGAAGGATATTCCTGGGCTAGCTCACTGATCCCAGGAGGAGGATGAGGGATCCTTGAATCAGAGCAACTCTAGCAAAGATAAAAGCTATTCCAGACAAACCCAATCTAGAGCAGAGCCCCTAGCTGATCCTGAGATGTATGAGCAAACCCAACCAAGAGTGACCAAACCCCAATCTCATTATTTATGAACTATAATATTATGTAACTGCCATATTAAATTACTGAGTTTTGGGTAGTTCATTATGCAGAATAACTAACCAATACTCTGTGTGTGTGCATGTGTATGCGTTTATCTGTGTATATACATTCTGTCTGCATAGGATTAAATGTCTGTGGATAAAATAAAAGTATCCGTGGGACTTCCCTCGGAGTGCAGTGGTTAAGAATCCGCCTGCCAATGCAGGGGACACGGGTTCGAGCCCTGGTCCGGGAAGATCCCACACGCTGTGGAGCAACTAAGCCTGTGCGCCACAACTACTGAGCCTGTGCTCTAGAGCCTGTGAGCCACAACAACTGAAGCCCAAGCGCCTAGAAAAGCACTCTACAACAAGAGAAGCCCCTGCTCACCGCAACTAGAGAAAGCCCGTGTGCAGCAACGAAGACCCAGCACAGCCAAAAATAAATTTTAAAAAATAATAATAAAATAAAAGTATTCACAACAGGCTAACCAGGATTATGGATTATTAGTATCATGTAGTTTGATGTGGGAAGAGAGGGAGAAGAATCAAGCAAAAAGTAAAATATAAAGAAATAAATACATAAATAAAAGGATTGCTCTAAAACAAAAATACATGTATATTATCCCATGTATCTACATATACACACACACACACACACACACATGCAGTGGGTTAGATAGTGCCCCTGACCAAAGACATGCTCACTCCGTATCTCAGAATATGGCCTTATTTGGAATAAAGGTCTTTGCAGATGTAATTAAGGTGAGGATCTGTAGATGATATCATCCTGGATTATGGTGGACCCTAAATCCAAAGACTGGTGTCCATATAAGAGACAACAAAAGACAATATATAGAAACAGAGAGGAAGGCCATGTGAAGACAGAAGCAGAGATCAGAGTAATGCATATACAAGCCAAGGATTGCCGGCAGCTGGTAGACACCACAAGAGAAGCCTGGAACAGATTCTCCCTCAGAGCATACAGAAGGAAGCAATCTTGCTGACACCTTGATTTTGGACTTCTGGCCTCTAGGACAGTGAAAGAATAAATTTCTGTTTTAAAACACCAAGTTTGTGGTACTTTGTTGTGGCAGCCAGAGGAAACTAATACATACTCTATCTATGGTGTTCATCAGTCAAGATGGTGTTCAGCTGCACATACCATAAAACTGAACACACCTACTTTCTTATAGATTCATGCTTTATTATAGGTATATATGGTTATCTTCCTTATGGTGACAAATGGATGCTGTATCTGAGGCACCAAGCTGCTTTTCCAATGGTAGGAAGGGAGGAAGGGCAAACAGAAAAAGGTGAAAGGCAGAGGCCAGTGTGGTCTGTCCTCTTTTAAAAAGTTTTTCCTGAGAGCCACTGAGAAATTTCATCTTTCAAGTCATTGGCCAGACCTGACCTCTCCTAGCTGCAAGGGGGCATAAAATGCAATCATATCCTAGAGATATTTTGAAGATTGAGCCAGTGTGATTTATTGATGGGTTCAATGTGAAGTTAGGAGAGATGTAAAGAAGTAAAAAATACACAACTGGAAAAATGAAACTGCTCTCAATTAAGAAGAAATGTACAGTTAAAATAAGTTACATGTTTAACTACAATGAAGTATCACCTCACACTGGTCAGACTGGCCATCATCAAAAAATCTACAGACAATAAATGCTGGAGAGGGTGTGGAGAAAAGGGAACCCTCCTACACTGTTGGTGGGAATGTAAATTGATACAGCCACTGTGGAGAACAGCATGGAGGTTCCTTAAGAAACTAAAAATAGAACTACCATATGATCTAAGCAATCCCTCTCCTAGGCATATACCCAGAGAAAACCATAATTCGAAAAGACACATGCACCCCAATGTTCATTGCAGCACTATTTACAATAGCCAGGACATGGAAGCAACCTAAATGTCCATCAACAGAGGAATGGATAAAGAAGATGCGGTACATATATACACTGGAATATTACTCAGCCATAAAAAAGACAAAATAACGCCATTTGCAGCAACATGGATGGACCTAGAGATTGTCATACTGAGTGAAGTAAGCCAGACAAAGACAAATATCATACGATATCACTTATATGTGGAATCTAAAAAGAGGGTACAAATGAACTTATTTACAAATCAGAAGTGGAGTCACAGATGTAGAAAACAAACTTATGGTTACCAGGGGGGTAAAGGGGGGAGGGATAAATTGGGAGACTGGGGTTGACATCTACACACGACTACATATAAAATAGGTAACTAATAAGGACCTACTGTATAGCACAGGGGACTGTACTCAACACTGTAATGGCCTATATGGGAAAAGAATCTTAAAAAAGAGGGGGGTATATGTATATGTATAACTGAGTCACTTTGCTGCTCACCTGGAACTCACACAACATTGTAAATCAACTCTACTCCAATAAAAAGTTTAAAAAAATAAGTTATATGTTTTTGAAGAGGAAAAGGAAAGGGGCTCAAGGAAGAGATGGTAAGGGATGATAAGATGCTGAGTAAGAGATATAAAATGTACTGACAGGACTCAGGAAATATGGATAATAACAAAACAATTATAGAAATAACAACTACATTTGTAATGTAAACTATGGACTTTGGGTGATAATGATGGGTCAATGTAGGTTCATTGATTGTAACAAAGGTACCACTCTGGTGGGGGATGCTGAGAGTGGAGGAGGCTGTGGGTGTGTGTCTATTTCAGGGACTTCCCTGGTGATCCAGTGGCTAAGACTCCGTGCTCACCATGCAGGGGGCCTGGGTCTGATCCCTGGTCAGGGAACTAGATCCCATATGTATGCCGCAACTAAGAATTCACATGCCACAACTGAAGATCCCACACACCACAACAAAGATCCTGAGTGCCGCAACTAAGACCCGGCACAGCCAAAGAAATAAAGAAATAAGTAAATTTAAAAATAAATAAATAAATAAAAATTAAAAAGTCTATTTTTAAAAAACCAAGCATACAGAAAAATATAGATGTTAATAAACAACCCAGGTACCCCCAACCCAATTTTATCAGATATTGACCTATTCACCATGATTTTTAAAAATGCTTCTTTAAATGAAGTATTTCAGATTGCTGGAAAAAACCCATCACATTTGAAAGGCAAAAAGTAGAATAGGTATTACTGCTATCAGAAGAAAGTAATATGGAGACAGGCTTGAAAAAATTGTCCAATATGAATTGGAAAAGGGGAAATAAATGGAACTAAATAGGAAAAAAGTAACAGCTATGAAAGGGAGACAAAAGAATACCGATAAGCTCCAGAAGAAAAGGGTAGAAAACCTAGAGGAGATAAAATATTCAATGATAAAATTAAAGGAAACTTGCTTGAAATTAAGGAAGACACGAATCTGTGGATTGAGTGTATACTAAATTCAAGGGAAAAAAGTGATTTAGAATAGTAAATAGTGAGACATATACAAGTAATGTTATTGAACCTCAATGAATACATAGAATCTTATGGGCATCCATAAAAAAAGCTAGAATAAATCAGGGAGACTTCAGACTTCTCCACAGCAACACTCAGCCATGGAAGATAGTAGGGTATATTCAGAGTTCTGGGGCAGGGAGTGTGATCCAGTAATGTTATAGTCAGTCTAACTGTTGTCCAGATTAAAAAAAAAAAGAAATATATTTTAAAACCTACAAAAACTCACAGAATATTGCACCCACAAACACTTCTTGGGAAAAAAAAATCACCTGATGACAAAATCAAGCCAACCAAGAGATGAATTGAAATTAAAAAACCAAGGAATGGGGAAGCTGGTAAAATCCAATTACCATAAAAACAGTTTGATATACAGAGATTTAAATTAAAGCAATGGGCAAAACATCAGGCAAATGGAACGAAAGTGAAAAATTAGTCAGCAAAATTAATATCCTGTAAGGTTAAATTTTTAAAAACACATTAAAATGGCAAAGAGAATCAATTTTTAATGATAAAAGGTAGAATTCAAATAACGAACTAACATTTGTGCAACAAGTAATATATATTCAACATGCATACATTAAAAGCCTGAAGGAACTACAATGAGAAATCAATAACATGTCCAAAAATTGGAGACTTTGACTTACTCTGCAGTAACACAGACCAAGTATACCAACTCCCCACCTCCCACCATCATCAAAATCTAAGTAAGGTTTTATTGAGGATTTAAATAACATAATTAAGATAATTGATTGAATAGATATATATTAAACTTTATACCCTGAAAACAGGTAATATTTCCTTTTTTTTCATGTATCCATAGAACTATAAGAAAGACTTGGTCTTTAGTTCTAAGATTTCATCAACAATAAGACACACCAATGATTCAATAATAGCAGTAGAGGGCTTCCCTGGTGGCACAGTGGTTAAGAATGTGCCTGCTAACGCAAGGGACATGGGTTCAAGCCCTGGTCCTGGAAAATCCCACATGCTACGGAGCAACTAAGCACATGCACCACAACTACTGAGCCTGCGCTCTAGAGCCCACGAGCCACAACTACTGAGCCTGCGTGCCACAACAAGCCACAACTACTGAGCCTGCATGCCACAACTACTGAAGCCCGCGCGCCTAGAGCCCATGCTCCGCAACAAGAGAAGCCGCCACAATGAGAAGCCCCGCACAACGCGACAAAACGTAGTCCCTGCTCGCCGCAACTACAGAAAGCCCACGCGCAGCAACAAAGACCCAACGCAGCCAAAAAAAAAAAAAAAAGCTGTAGGGAAAAAACCTTAATAGTTGTCAATTTTCTTTTAGTAGACATTTTGAGGTATGTTACAATTTTAGAGTGATTTAAACAAAACACATTCATCAAATTTAAGATGTCATCAGATTGTAAAATCTAACATTATTTTATGTTCCACTAAGAAAGTAAAAACGCTGCCAATTATGTAACTGCAAGATACCATTAACTGTTGATAAGATGTCCCATTTCATAAACATTAAAATGTGTCTTAGAATCAATAAAAAGGGCAGTAAAATTAAAGTTTATATTAGAATTGAAGGAATAAGGCATAAGCAAAGAAAACTTTAATAAATCCCCAGAGTAGAAATCATGCAGATTATATTTGTTGACCCCAAATAATGAAACTTAACTTAATAACAAGCATAGAAACTAAAATAACTTATATTATATAGAAATTTTAAAAATCTCAAGTAACTTTTGGGCCAAGGAAGATATCAAAGCCACAAATAGAGTCTATCTAAAGAAGAATAATTAAAAGAACTAAAGCAGTAATCAAAGAAAAATCCATACCCTTAAGCAGTTTCATTACTAAATAGGAAAGATGAAAACAAATCAATTAAATAGTCAACTTAATAAGTTTTTAAAAACTGGCAAAACAACAAAGGAAAGCAGAAAGAAGAAACTCATAAGATAAAAAAATATAGTAAAACCAAATGTAAAATAGATAGCTAGTGGGAAGCAGCCGCATAGCACAGGGAGATCAGCTCTTTGCTTTGTGACCACCTAGAGGGGTGGGATAGGGAGGGTGGGAGGGAGATGCAAGAGGGAGGGGATATGGGGATATATGTATACATATAGCTGATTCACTTTGTTATACAGCAGAAACTAACACAACATTGTAAAGCAATTATAGTCCAATAAAGATGTTAAAAAAAAAAGATATGGCACATATATACAATGGACTATTACTCAGCCATAAAAAGAAACGAAATTGAGTTATTTGTAGTGAGGTGGATGGACCTAAAGACTGTCATACAGAGTGAAGTAAGTCAGAAAGAGAAAAACAAATATCGTATGCTAACACATGTATATGGAATCTAAAAAAAAAATGGTTCTGAAGAACCTAGGGACAGGACAGGAATAAAGATGCAAGTGTAGAGAATGGACTTGAGGACATGGGAAGGGGGAAGGGTAATCTGGGACAAAGTGAAAGAGTGGCATGGACATATATACACTACCAAATGTAAAATAGATGGCTAGTGGGAAGCAGCCGCATAGCACAGGGAGATCAGCTCTGTGCTTTGTGACCACCTAGAGGGTGGGATAGGGAGGGTGGGAGGGAGATGCAAGAGGGAGGGGATATGGGGATATATGTATACATATAGCTGATTCACTTTGTTATAAAGCAGAAACTAACACACCATTGTAAAGCAATTATACTCCAATAAAGATGTTAAAAATATATATAGTAAATTAGAAAAATGACAGAATTCATAAATCAATTCAAAAGCAGTTGTTTCTTCAGAAAGGGGACCAAAAGCTAAATGGCCTAAATGAGAAAAAAGGATGACTATGAGAATGAATACAAAAATCTATAAATGAGATTAGGTTTATTATCATAGAAACAGAGGATCTTGAAAGAACTAGAAGAAAATACTTGACACAACTCTGTGGATAAAATGGATAATTTTCCAGGCAGATAAAAAGTATTAAAAATGACTTAAGAAAAGATTAAAAAACCCCAAATGGACTCATAACCAAAGTTGTTGTGTCAGTAAGGCCCATCCGAGAAAACAGAAACTGCCCTAGGTATTTTAACAGAGAGGTTTTAATATTGGAATTTAATTACACAGGTGGTGGAGGGCTGAAAGAACAAAAAGGCAAAATTGAGGCAGTGCAGAGATAATAGCTGTAAGAAGCAGCTGCCACTCATAAGGTTGGGGGAACAAGAAAGGAGAGGTTGGCATTACTCAAACCTAAGAGGTCAGACAAGAGGCTCCAAGAAGTTGCTGCTCAGACCTTTGTAGAGGGGTCCTGCCAGCTGCTGCTAGCGTCCCAGTGCTCAGAGGAGCAGCTCCACAGGGCTGGGATATGGAGCAGCTGAGAGAGATTTGTCTTAGGTAGGGTGATTAGAGAAGACCCTTGAGTCTAGATCGGAAAGACAAGAATGAGCCAGCCAAACACAAAGCAAGAGAGCTGAAGGTAGCAGATCTGAGATATGTTTAGGATTTTGTGACTAATTGGATGTGAAGGATGAAGAAGAGAAAGATGTCCAGGGTGACTTCCAAGTTTCTGGCATATATAACTAACTGGCTGGATAATGGTGCCATTTCATGAGAAACGTGATACTTAAGGGAAGCAGGCTTGGCAGCGGTGAAAGTATGGTTTTGGACATGTTGACTTTGAGATGCCTGGGAGGCATGACTGTGGAGAAATGGGGTGAACATATGGGTCAGAGGCTAAGAAGAGGGGTCTCGGCTAGAGACACATTTTTTTAAAATTTACTTATTTAATTTATTTATTTCTGGCTGAGTTGTGTCTTTGTTGCTGCACGGGGGCTTTCTCTAGTTGTGGCAAGCGGGGGCTACCCTTCGTTGTGGTGCGCGGGCCTCTCACTGTGGTGGCCTCTCTCTTTGAGGAGCACGGGCTCTAGAGCGCAGGCTCAGTAGCTGTGGCACACAGGCTCGGTTGCTCCGCGGCATGTGGGATCCTCCCGGACCAGGGCTCGAACCCGTGTCCTCTGCACTGGCAGGCGGATTCTTAACCTCTGCGCCACCAGGGAAGCCCCGAGACACATATTTTTGAGTCAACCACATATGGATGACGTGACACCATGGCACTGCCCAGGGCAAAAGAACAAGGGGAGAAGAGAACAGGGTCTAAGAGGGAGTCCTTATGAACTCCAACATTTAAAGACTGGGTAGAGAAGGATAAACTAGCAATGGAGACTAAGCAAGAGAGAAAGGAGGAAAACATAGAAGCTGAGGAAAGAGCACAGCCCAATGAGGATGTGGTCGGCAGTGTCAAGTGCTGACATCAAGTAGCAGGAGAACTGAAAACTTGATTTGCACCATGGACAGTGACTAGTAGCACCAGCAAAAGCAATTTCTGTTGAGTGATGGCTCTGGAGGCCAGAGTGGAGTGGGTTGAGGAGTGAAAAGGAGGTGACAGAGATGCTTAGGCAACTCTGGGGAAGGTAGCCCGTGAAGGGAACAAGAGAGATGGTGTGGCTGTTGGTGGTGGATTTGTTATAATCAAAACCTTTTTGATCCATTGCACTCTTATGAAAACTAGAATTTGGGGCAGCATTTAAAAAACACTATGGGGCTTCCCTGGTGGCGCAGTGGTTGAGAGTCCGCCTGCCGATGCAGGGTACATGGGTTCGTGCCCCGGTCCAGGAAGATCCCACATGCCGCGGAGCGGCTGGGCCCGTGAGCCATGGCCGCTGAGCCTGCGCGTCCAGAGCCTGTGCTCCGCAACGGGAGAGGCCACAACAGTGAGAGGCCCGCGTACCACAAAAAAAACAAAACAAACAAAAAAACAAAAACAAAAAACACTATGATTCAACGCTGATATCGGACCACCTATGCAGTGTCTCTGCTTGATGTATAATATGTATCTTGAAATTAACATGTTTAAAATTGGATTCTTTTTTTTTTTTTTTTGCGGTACGCGGGCCTCTCACCGTTGCGGCCTCTCCCATTGCGGAGCACAGGCTCCGGACCCGAAGGCCCAGTGGCCATGGCTCACGGGCCCAGCCGCTCCACGGCATGTGGGATCCTCCCGGACTGGGGCACGAACCCGTGTCCCCTGCATCGGCAGGCGGACTCTCAACCACTGCGCCACCAGCGAAGCCCCCAAATAAACATTTTTGATAAATATTGCTGACTGAACTCCGTGCCACAAACACTTTCTACTTCCAGCCAAGCAATCACCCACTTGGCACAAAATGAAATTACACGAGACGTTCTGTGTCTTCAAGATGGAAAACGTTTCCCTGTCTAATATTCTTCCAGGAACAAAATGACAATTATAACCATGATAATTATGACAAAGTCGCTTATTAATGGTGTACACATGAATTTGTTTCCAAATTTCTACTAATTGTAAAACAAAGAGAAATATCATATGATATCACTTATATGCAGAATCTAAAAAGAAATGATACAGAAGAACGTATTTACAAGATAGAAAGAGTCTCACAGACTTAGAGAATGATCTTATGGTTATGGGGGGTGGAGGGGGAAGGGTGCAGGGAAGGGATAGTTATGGAGATTGGGATTGACATGTACATACTGCTATATTTAAAAAGGATAACCAACAAGGACCTACTGTATTTTACAGGGAACTCTGTTCAATGTTATGTGGCAGCCTGGATGGGAGGGGAGTCTGGTGGAGAATGGATACATGTATATGTATGGCTGAGTCGCTTTGCTGTGCACTTGAAACTATCACAACATTGTTAATCGGCTATACTCCAATATAAAATAAAAAGTCAAAAAAATAATAAAGAGGCTTTTAAAAATAAGATTGGGACAAAATGCTAACCACAACATACTCAGACATGCCAGAACCTGAAAGCTTAAGGTTGGAGGCCAGCAGACTCACTACTGCCATGTTCCCAGGTTTTAGCATCTTCCTATCTTCTCCCAACTAAATCTCCATGAGGGTGTTTCCTATAATGACGATTACATTGAGATTAAATACCACCCCCTACAATTTTAACTTGGAATATTATGATGCGATTTCTGCATTTTTGTATCATGTGACAGTGGCTCCTCCATGGCAGATGACAAAAATGCCCTTCTTCCCGATTCCATAAAAGAAAAACTGGCCATTAACTTGGGACTCTAGCAAGGCATTTAGCAAGGCCTCTCATAATATTCTGTGGTCAAGAAGAAAAATATAGGCTAGATGATTATACGATTAACATGATTCATAGCTGGCTGAAACAACATACGCCAAAAGGTGCTAAATTAATTAATTAATAAAAGATGCTAATTAATGGGCTGATATCAAGCTGAAGAAGCTTTCCAAATGTTCCAAAGTACTTTGCCCTTTGCCCAGCCAGTGCTGCCTGTAAATTATCAATAACTTGGATGAATATGTAGGATAGTTATCAAATGTATGGGTAAGACCCAAATACATTAGAGCACCGAATTAGGACCTAAAATATTGAAACAGGCTGAAGTAATGGGCTAAATCTAATGAGATAAAGTTTAAGTAAGATAAATTAAAAGTTCTGTACTTTGGTCCAAAAAGATCTACCCTGGTCAAGAATGGGATACAGAGAACTGGACAACTACATGTAAAAGAATGAAATTAGAACATTCTCTAACACCATATACAAAAACTCAAAAGGGGTTAAAGACCTACAAGTAAGACCGGATACTACAAAACTCCTAGAGGAAAACATAGGCAGAACACTCTGACATAAATTGCAGCAATATCTTTTTGGATCCGTCTCCTAGAGAAATGGAAATAAAAACAAAAATAAACAAATGGGACCTAATTAAACTTAAAAGCTTTTGTACGGCAAAGGAAACGATAAACAAAGCGAAAAGACAACCTATAGGATGGGAGATAATATTTGCAAACAATGTGACCGACAAGGGATTAATTTCCGAAATATACAAACAACTCATATAGCTCAATATCAAAAAAACAAACAACCCAATCAAAAAATGGGCAGAAGATCTAAACAGACATTTCTCCAAAGAAGACATACAGATGGCTAACAGGCACATGAAAAAAGGCTCACCATCGCTAATTATTAGAGAAATGCAAATCAAAACTACAATGAGGTATCAGCTCACACTAGTCAGAATGGCCATCATCAAAAAGTCTACAAATAATAAATGCTGGAGAGGATGTGGAAAACAGAAACCCTTTTACACTGTTGGTGGGAATGTAAACTGGTACAGCCACTACGGAGAACAGTATGGAGGTTCCTTAAAAAACTAAAAATAGAACTACCATATGATCCAGCAATCCCACTCCTGGGCATATAAGCAGAGGAAACCATAATTTGAAAAGATACATGCACCCCAATGTTCATTGCAGCACTATTGACAATAGCCAAGACATGGAAGCAACCTAAACATCTGTTGGCAGATGAATGGTAAAGACGATGTGGTATATATATATGATGGAATATTACTCAGCCATTAAAAAAAGAATGAAATAATGCCATTTGCAGCAACATGGATGGACCCAGAGATTATCATACTAAGTGAAGTTAGCCAGAGAAAGACAAATATCTTATATCGCTTATATGTGGAATCTAAAAAACCAATGATACAAATGAACTTATTTACAAAACAGAAATAGACCCACAGACATAGAAAACAAATTTATGGTTACGAAAGAGGAAAGGTGGGGGGAGGGATAAATTAGGAATTGGGATTAACAGATACACACTACTATATATAAAACAGATAACCAACAAGGACCTACTGTATAGCACAGGGAACTCTACTCAATATTTTGTAATAACCTATAAGGGAAAAGAACCTGAAAAGGAACATATATACATGTATAACTGAATCACTTTGCATACACCTGAAACTAACACAACATTGTAAATCAACTATACTGCAATTAAAAAAAAAAAGAACGGGATACATAGAATTTTGTTAACCAGCTGCATATGGACGTAGCAGTTAAAAGAAGTCCATTTAAATAGTAGGCAGCATTGTAAGAAATAGATATTTGTTGGGTAGTAGAAGGAAGTTCTGGCATCAGCAAACTAGGTCAAATCCCAGTTCTGCTACTTTGGCTACTTAAACTCTGTGATCCTTACTTCCTTCTCAGGGTTGTTGTGAAGTTAAAATGTGTTAACATGTCTAAGTTCCAAGCACTGGTGTGCAATCAATATGACCTAGAAAAGTTACCATTTACAGTAAAATAGGTGGCCACGCCACTCCATTCTGTCCTAGAAAAAATGGTGCTCGAATGAATTCCAGGTGTCACAATTACAAGCAAAGTGGAGCTACTTCCAGAGACGGTGAGCAGGATGGATGAGCAACTCCAGAGAGACCACGAAAAACTGCTGCAGGAACTTGGAATAGCTGGCTTGAAAAACAGTGGATTGGAGACCCTATCTATTGGTATCTGACGGTGTGCTGCATGGCCTCCCAGAGGGCTCCAAGATGGGAGAACTAACCTAGAAGATGGAAATTACAAGAATGTGGGCCAGGGTGACCACTTGGTGGGGATGTTGTGAGCAATTTCAGCACAAGTGGATGGCTGGACTACATGGCCTTTAACAAGACAGTCTGATTGTCATATTTCTATGACACTTAGCATGAAGTGGTTCCTTCTAATTTCTACCTCAAAGTAATCCAGTCTCCACTATCTTGAGTTGGGCTGGTTTCTAGCTTTTCAAGGATACCACCCTCCCACCAGCTCTAGGCCAAATCTCTTATTTCTCCAATGTGCCTTCTTTGACCAGTTTACTGTTGTTCTGTATTTTGTTTATGAATTTCTGGTTACTTTAAATGCCATCTTTCCCGGAACTATCCAAAGGACACAGAAGGGGTCATTTGTGAACGCTTTTTGGGAGATGGACCAGCAAAACGTGATGTTATGGTTGCTGAAGTAAGAAGGTAAATGTGGGAATTAAGAATCTGAACTGAGCTCCAGAGTTGGAGCTGTGGACCAAGAAGTGGGGTGGGTGCCAGACTCCAGACAAAGCTTTATACTGAGAATTTAGCGTATTGGGGAGGAAGCAGAGACCAGAGGCCTGGAGCCTGCTGGCCTGCAGAAAGTACTCAAAAGTCGTTTGCTCACCAGACGACTTCTGTTTTCCACAGGCAAAATGAGGCCTCGGCAGGTTGCTCAGCATCTCCAGCCTGTTCCGGATTGCAACTGGGAACGCGCCTAGGGCAACCGCAGAGGTTCTTCGCCTCCGGCCGGGCCAGATCCGCCTGCTCCCCTCCCAGGTGACCCCAAGGAACCATTTTAATTTTTTTTTCCAGGCGCAAGTGGAGGGGAAAATTGGAGGCGCTCCGGTTGCCAGAGACGCCGCCGCCACTTCGGCTCGGCTGGGGTGAAAGAGGACGCTGGGGGGAGGGGGCCGTGGCTCCTGACTGGCTGGGGCACGAAGGCTTATTTGCATAATATTCCTTGACGGCACCTGATTGGCTGAAGCCGGAGGGGCGGTGGTGGGGTGATTCCAAGGGCCGGGAGCTCTGGCTCCGGACCTTTCCGTTCAGGAGTTACCCGGGTGGGCGTGAGTTGTTCTTCTGGCCCTGCGGGAGCCGAGAAGGCCCGGTTTGGGAAGTTTTGCAGGCAGGTGCATGAGCCATCTTTCTCTTATAGTGTTTAAGAAATGTGAAAGAACAAGAGTCAAGAAACTGGGGGATGGAGAGTGACCTCGACACCAGAAGAAGGAAGGAAACAGACCGGGGAGGAGTGGAGGCCAAAAAGAAGGCATTAGGGGCTTTCTCCTAAGCTGGGCTTTTTTTGCTGGGATCCCTTTGCTAGATCACTTGAATTTCCGTTTTCTGCGAGTCATTATCACACTTTGCTGAAACTGGGAAGAAAAGAGGCAGGATCCCGGCATTTAGTAACTCAGATTTGAATACTAAGTTTTCATCAGAGGTATACGGACTTAAAATATCCAGAGGGTCTGTCATGGGAGACAAAATACGTTTTAATTTATAGAGAATCAGTTGTTGGAAACTGGATGTGTGTGTGGTTTTTTTCGAGATTACTTCTTGCAATGTTTTTTGTATGTCATTGCACATAAGGGCTTAAAATCAAGCTGGACTATTTTGTATTTGCCGGTTGCTTAAGCAATGCGGGGAAGGGTCTGTGGATCATCATAGACCATTTCCACATTTTAAGGTTTCTGACTCTTCACATAAACACCTTTAGACTATGATAAGATCCTACATAAAGTACAATTTCATCTTTGTAAAGTACTTTGTATTTACATAATAATTTGTACATCTATTATCTTATTCACCCCAAATCTGGCACGGCCCACGGGAGAAGCTCCATTTTATTGATAAGGAAACTGGGGCCGGAAAAGTTTGCAAGTCTCCATGTGTGTAAAGAGGGGGGTGAGATTATTTTAACGCTTGAAATTTATATAATGCTTTTTTTGCTCTATATTTTCCTTTCCATTGATTCTCCCAAAGCCCCTGATAGGTTGAGCAGGTAAACATGATTCCAGTTTTTCTAGATAAGAAAACAAGGGCTATGATCTGGCAGAGCTAATAAGCCTTGGGCTCCCCAGGCTGAGCTCTGTCTCCAGAAGTCACTGACTCCTGTCCAGCCCTTGTCACACCAAGTCACAGTTTCATTCAAAAGACAATTAGGAAGATGGTTTGCTGTGGGAAAAAATTAAATATATATTATTAAGGTGAAAGAAACAGGGAAAAAATAAACCTCTTATTATGTGCTTCTCCCTTTTGGCACTTTTTGTCCTGTGAAAAAACAGTGTACTAATAGTACTCCTGAAAGGTTTTAGAGAAAAGAGATTCAAAATTAGAAACCTGAGTCTTCTTGAATTATCTGTAGGACTGTTGGAGAAGACTGGTGTATGAAGGACAGACATGGCATGGGGATTGAGATGGTGAAACAAAAATGAAAACAGGCTGTGGTTTGGCGTCTCAAAGTGAAATTGAAGGTGCAAGGCTCTTAAAAGTTAAATCCAGCGATTTGGTACCTAGTTTAGGCCCTATTAAATGACCTTGCATTTTAAGAACTATTTTTGGAAAGGTACATTTCAAACTCCCCTCCTAAAAAAATATTGGACACCTCCCCCCTTTTCTGTTAAATGATGAAAGACACCCAACACCGGACCTACCTACTGTCACTCTCTCCTGGCCCTTTGGCAGCCAAAAGGCCACGCGGCCTGGGGCCCGGGATCTCTGAGTAGCGGGACTTGGACAAAAGTCAGGAATTTGTCTGCTTCACCGCACTGTCACATCTGATCTCTTGGGAAAATGTGCAGATCCGATGGTGGGTCGCTCTTCATCCCTGGCAAAGGCTGTTACAGGAAATATTGGGAAAGACCTCGCCAGCAGGGAGGCAAAAGCCTCCGAGGTCCCCCTCCCCCAGCAGCTGGCCAAGGCCTGGGCCACGGCAGGAGCACCACGCGTCCACGTGCACCCGGCATGCCCAGTCACCCTTCTTACGTAAGAGTCTTGGGATGGAGTTGCTGCTGCTGCGGGTCCCTCTTCCCCGACGGCTATTAATAAACCGGATCGGTAGTTTCCGGGCCACTGCCAGCATAGATGCGGGGTTGGGGGCCTCACTTTACAACCTGGGCGCCTGCACTTCGGTCATCCCACCCTGGGAGCGTGAGCAAGGCGCACCCATCCCCCCGCACTCCAGCCCGCCCTCTTGCGGGACCGGACGCCGGCACCTTCTTTACCCGCACTGTGCCTGGCCCTCCCCCCAAGCTGGCCTGCTCTGCACTCGGCGATGGCTGGGTGCGGCTGTTCTGTCCCTCCTCTGCCCTGCCCTGCCCTGCTACTGCGCCCTCCCTCCGCCCGGGTATCAGGCGAGAGGCGGGGCTGGCCCGGCGCGCCCCGCCCCCGCTGTAGAAAGGGCCTGGAGTGTTACTAGCGGTCATCCCCAGCTCGGGCCTTTTATCTCCGCGCTACCGGGGAGGCGGGAGGAGGAGACACGGCGGGTGGCCCTGAGCGCCGGCGACACCTTTCCGGGGCTCTATAAATTGAGCACCTGGGATGGGTAGGGGGCCGACGCCACCACCACCGCCCGCAGTCACAGTTCGGCCACTGACCGCAGCAGCGTCCGCAGGCAGCAGCAGCCAGCAGCGGGAACACTGAGCTACCCAGCAGCAGGGGATCTCGAGGCGCCGGAGGAAGTGCGTGCCCCCGCCCCACCTCTGCCCCGTCAGCGTGGGTGCTTGGACTCAGGCTTTTGCGGAGGGAGACGGGAGTGGGGAGCACCCCTTCCTTTTCTCCGCGGCCCTGGGCGGGGGGCGAGGAGGTGGGACCGTCCGGCTGCTGGGAGTCACCCGGGAGCCGTCCCAGACAAGCTGTAACCAGGGAGGGAGGTGCGCGCGGGTGGGGGCGCCGGGCACCCTAGCCGCGTGAATAATCTGCTCTTTCGTCCCCGTCTCCCAACCAGGCCAGGGCTCGACCCAGAGACCACGCGCCGATATCGCGAGCTTCCGGACGCCAGAGCCAGGAGAAGTCGTGCTTCCCGCAGGGCCGGGCTGTGATCTAGACGAGAGTTGGAGAGGGCGGAGGAGGAGCCGGGAATCCCGCCGCACCGGCTGTAGCTAGGCCCCCGGCGCGGGCCTCAGAGAGCGCGTGAAAGGCGTACAGCCCTTCGCCCCGGCCGGCCATCCCGTGCCCCTGCGTCCCTGTGCTTCGGCGCCCGCGCGGCCACCATGATGCAGATTTGCGACACCTACAACCAGAAGCACTCGCTCTTTAACGCCATGAATCGCTTCATCGGCGCCGTGAACAACATGGACCAGACGGTGATGGTGCCCAGCCTGCTGCGCGACGTGCCACTGGCCGAGCCCGGGCTGGACAACGGCGTCGGCGTGGAGGTAGGCGGCAGTGGCGGCTGCCTGGAGGAGCGCACGCCCCCGGCCCCCGGCGCGGGCAGCGGCAACGGCAGCTTTTTCGCGCCCTCCCGGGACATGTACAGCCACTACGTGCTGCTCAAGTCCATCCGCAACGACATCGAGTGGGGGGTCCTGCAGCAGCCCCCGGCGGCGGCGGGGAGCGAGGAGGGGAGCGCCTGGAAGTCCAAGGACATCCTGGTGGACCTGAGCCACCTGGAGGGCGCGGACGCCGGCGAGGAGGACCTGGAACAGCAGTTCCACTACCACCTGCGCGGGCTGCACACTGTGCTCTCCAAACTCACTCGCAAAGCTAACATCCTCACTAATAGATACAAGCAGGAGATCGGCTTCAGCAATTGGGGGCACTGAGGCGGGTCGCTCGCGACTGCCCAGCACCCTTCCCGGCCCCATCTCTCACCCTCTCTTTCCTCAAAGCTATTTTCTTTCTGGCTCTAGGGCGCGATGGGCAAACTGCAAAGTTGGGGGGCTGCGTACGTGCAGGGGACGCGGCAGGGCTGCATGGAGGAGGGGGCTTCTTTGGGGAGAGGAGAGGAAAGCGGTGGCAAAAGGGGTGGGGTAGTGCTCAAGGACTTCCCTCTCTCCCGCGGGGGTGGGGAGGGGGAATGAGGGGGCTGTGTTCTACTTTGGTGGGAATAGGACTGAGTTGACGCCCTGCATTCAGTCTGTGCTTTTCCTGGAGTTTCTTTTCTGTTCTTTCCGGAGGAGAAGGGCCGAGAAAGGGCCATTCCAGGGCGCGGCGCTGGGTTGCCACATTTGGGAGCGCCGCCCGGAGCTGGGCGCTGGGGAAGGCGGGGCGGGCGCACAGCCTCCCGCCGCCCTGCCGTTGGGCTGGTGGAGGCCGCAGCGCTGCTAGGGTTGCATCAGTTTTCCTGTTTGCACTATTTCTTTTTGTAACCGTGGCCCCGTCTTAAGTATTTCCAATCTCCTCGCTCTGAAACTTCGGCGATTCCATTGTGATAAGCGCACAAACAGCACTGTCTGTCGGTAACCGGTACTACTTTATTAATGATTTTCTGTTACACTGTAGAGTTGTCCTGTGGTACCCCTATCCCATCCATTTCACGCCACCCCCCCAAGTGTGTAAGCTGGCACTCTGCCAGCTCGTACGAAGCGTGCCACTCAGTGAAAGTAATAACGTTATTATGAGAAAGTGGACTTACCCGAAATGGAACCAACTGACATTCTATCCGTGTTGTACATAGAATGATGAAGGGTTCCACTGTTGTTATATGTCTTAAATTTATTTAAAACTTTTTTAATCCAGATGTAGACTATATTCTAAAAAATAAAAAAAAGCAAATGTGTTAACGAAATTTGACAAAAGTTTGTTGCTTTCTAATCCACCAATGGATGGCTTAGTAGTTAAATAAAATACAGTTAATTGATTTTTTTTTTTTTAGCAAAAACCAATTTATTTTTCTCTGGTATTTCAAAGTGGTAGATAATCATCTCCGTAAGTGTTCAGTTTTGTTTGGGAAGAAGCTACCAAGCTTTTTATTTCTAATTCAGTACCAAGGTAAGCACATACATCTCAACAAAAAGTTCATAAATATTCAAAGAATTTGGGAAGGTACATATATTACAGTTTTCAACCAACTTGACTAGCTTATTGGAGTGCTTAGTTAACATTTTGAATCTTTTAAGAGACTCAAGCACGACCTATGCATTTTGAGGCCTAGAAACTTATTTTAAAGGCAGAAATTTCACTTGGCTACTGAGAAGTAAAGAGTCGGAAGGAAAACACCAGCTAATACCAGTGCACACATCTTGCAGGTCTTTATTTACAAGTCTTTTGCGTTAATCTTAGGAGA
Organism: Hyperoodon ampullatus; assembly: GCF_949752795.1. Taxonomy (NCBI): domain Eukaryota; kingdom Metazoa; phylum Chordata; class Mammalia; order Artiodactyla; family Ziphiidae; genus Hyperoodon; species Hyperoodon ampullatus. The sequence continues at coordinate 35,994,234 of NC_136913.1, forward strand.
GACTTAAATGTGTTATAACATGTGCTGTGGCCCCTTTGACTAGTTCCCAGTGAAGTGCTAAGCTTTGTTAAGCAGTGTCCAGCAATGCTTCCAGTTTTCCAGGGAGCCAGTCTGCCGCTGTGGACAGCAGATCTGAGCATGACTGCAGTAGGGCCCTTTGGAACACTTCCTTAGATGCCATTATGATGCTTTCCTGGGACGGTGGGACAGGTGAAACACAATGTTCTGTATTTTCTCTATTTCATGATTCGTTTAGGGGGGATAAGTGTTGGATCGACTTCAGTTTTCGATTTTGAAGTCATGAGACATTCTCTAAGCTCATAGAGCTTGAATTTAAAATACATATAACTTTGCAGTTTAAAAAAAAAAAGGCAAAAAGTTTTTTTGTGCTGTGGGCAGCTCAAGCCTATTATCAGCTTTAAGCAGCAGTGAAAAAATGGGGAAGTGTTAAGGCTGGTGCCTGTGCTCCCAGAGAAAGTTAATAGTTAATATATAAAGATAAGCTAGGCAGCACCAGAAGTAAGGTGTATGGCCTCTTGCCCTGTATCCCCTTGAAAATCCCAAAGTGCAAGCAAAAAATACAAAGAAAGGAAACTACAGAAGCCACATGGTAGAAGCACCAAGACTTGGAGCCAGAAAATTGTGTGTTCAAGTCCTCTTGTTATTACATATTAACTGCGAGAATTTAACTCTCCAAGCTTGTTGCCACATTTGAAATTAGACATAATAACTACAAGGCTTACTTCCTGGAGATGCAGTGAGAGTGAAAGGAGATGGTGTATAGAATGTCTGATGCTTAGAAGTTTCTTTAGGTACTACTGAAGGGCACTACAGGTTCTCTCCAGCTCTCTGAACGTGGCTTGTATCTTTATCTCCCTCCTTGCCTTTCTCCAGGAATATATGAAGTTTAAGACAATATGTTCACTTTAAAAGCATAATTTCAATTACATACATGAAACCACAGGTAAACTATTTCCTTTCTCAAAGTCTCAGGGAAGAAGCTGAATTAAAATCAAATAGTCATAGTTTGGGCAAGTGATAGCAAGAATTTTATGACCTGTTAACATGAGGTTTTCAGAACATTCTTGTCTATAGAATACAGAAAGGTAGATGTTGATAGCAAAACCGAACTGTAAATAAAGCTATTAACTTTATTTTTTGAAAATATTCATGTGAGAGTATTTTTATATATAAATAGTGATTCTGATCTAGGAGTAGTGATGATCACTGTTAAAAGAGGGTTGGATTTTTCCATGGACCAGTAGCGTTTCCCGGGCCCAGTCAGTGTTATTCCACTGATATAACTATTTTATTCAAGTTCAGTTTATGCAACAATACAAAGTCAGATCCCTGACCAGATTTACCCGTTAAAACTTCTCAAGCCATTTAAAACTTTGCTTAACTTCTGAGGTAAGGTGATAAGTGACTTCATATTTTCAGGTCTTTCCTGAGGAAGCTCAAAGTACTTCATAGATTTTAAAAGTTGCAAAATTGTGTGGACCCTCCTTCAAAGAGCTGTCGGGGATCATGGTTGTCTGCTAGTGCCCATCTCCATGGCAATTTGGGACTCAAGGGAAGGCAGAGATAGATGAGCTGGACAAAAAGGAACAGCTTAGATTGGAGTTGATTACCCTCCAGATATTTACGTTTGATAAGAATTTTCTACATCAAAACCTCACACCAGAGCCTTTGAGAAGGCCTGCGTTTGCCTCTAAAAACAGCTTTCTGGTTTGCGCACATGGGGCTTTTCGTGTTTTACATTTACACAGTGTTCCTTAGTGGTCTAGCCTGATTTACTCTTGCTCTGAACCTGAACCCATTGTTAGCATGTCACAGCTGCTGGGATTATCCTTCTTTGTACCAACTTGAAAACTAGTCTACTGTTAACAATGTTTTTTAAAAATGAAAGTTATTGTCATTTGCATATGCCTCACTTTTAATTGCTGAACAAAAATCATTTGGGAGGTAGTGGTTCGTCTTCTCCAACCGCCTCCCCGCTCACGCCTTCTCCCCTTACTCCGGTGGTTCTCAGATGTTTCCAAATTGGATACAGTTCTGGTGGACTGAGGGCTCAAAGTTCATATACCTTTTTTCTTTTTCAAAGGTAATTATCTTTTTATGGAGCATCTAGTACATTTATACCAATCATTACATCCTTGGGTGATTTATTTTGAAGAGTTTTGAACAAAATAATGACAGAAAGAATGTTTTCTTTAAAATTCTAGAGGTAATTTTGACCCCCAACAGATAAAAAATTCTGAATCAGAAGCTTATGAAAAATTTAAACATGTGGACTATTGGATTGGTCTAAAAAATTAATATTATTAATCATTTTAAAATTTCAAACTTTATGTAGTTTCTGATCAAGGCTAAGTTGCTTTAATTAGCAAGATAATTTAAACTTAAAATTATTTTTTAAACTTTTTTTTCTTTCAAGGCCATGTTTCATTTTTTAAAAAATAACTCAAGAAAATTTGAAGGTTGTTCTTGAGTTACTCTAAATATTAGGCCTCCAGTTAGTTCATCTGAAACTATGTAGAACTTTCTGATAAGTGGTGGAGATAATGATAGTCTATGACCAATGTTAACTATTTCAGTAACTGGAAGTCAGTACTGTCCTTTGCCTCATGCAACCAGGGCTCCTTCTCTGGGATCCCCACTTTAGAGGGCCTCCACACTGACTCTTTGTAAGGCCTTGCAATTCCCCATGGGCAAGGAATCTTCAGAGCTAAGGGAATGCCCAGAGCTTGTGCCCTTCCTTCTAGACCACACTTGGGTTCCTGGCTCCCCAGAGTTCCCTGTCCAGATGGCCCCGAGCCCATTCCAGGGATTTCATAGGCATTTGCCCTGAGTTTATCCTCCCGATAGCAGACAGGCTTGGTTGGTGGACAAGGCTTGGCCATGCAAACTGGGCTGTCCAAGGATGGAACTTGGGTGGAAAGATAAGGGGGTAGAATGTAGGCTGGAGGTTCCCGTCTTGGCCTCCCTGGGTTTCAGGGTGAACAAACGTTTTGAAAGCCTGCAGAAAGGAAATAAGAGGTGAAAGCAGTTCAAGCTTTAAGGCCTCTTCCAGTATTGACAAACGAGGATTCCATGGTTTTTCTCACTATTTCCCACATCTCTCATGAGTCTCCTTGTGCCATTGGTTAAGGAAAAGGAAAACCACATCTGTATACAGGCCTTTTCCAGCTGCTTGCTATTCAGTGCTGGAAAGGTGGTGATTATGGTAAAGACCTAAATGGATACATCTTCCATAAAACCATGAAGATTTCGCCTCCTCAAATGTTCTTTCATCTTGTTTTTATTATTATTAATTATTATTATTATTGAGTTAGCTGTTTTCTTTTTGGCATCAAAAGTCTTGGTCAGGTTAAAGCAGAAAACTAATAGTTGTGCATCTGTCTAAACAAATCCTGCTAAAACCACAACTATCTCATCGGCCCTTCCTGTTTTGGCGTTATCTATTTTTAAGAGGAAAATGTTTGTATCTCCCCATTCTTTTTCTTATATTTTATTACTTCTTTGTCTATTGTTTCAGAACGCTTTGCCTAGCAGTTTTAAAAATATATCTGCTGGTGTGTCCAACTTCAATAATCCCAAACTGGTAAGAATTTTGACTGGAGAACGTTCTTATCATCTAGTTAAGAACAGAGTTATAAAAGGTCACTTTCTGACTCTGAACTGTCCAGAGAAAGTGCCTTCAAACCCAGTAGACAAGGAGACTGGGAAAATACTAGCAAACCATAGAGCCCAGCTCTTTATTTTAGTGAGGAAATAAACAATTTTGGAGGTGGGGCGTTTTCTCAAATCTATTTTATTTTTCAATCCCAATCTTACTAGTGTTGATATGTGCACTTTTATCAACAAGCATTCAGTTAACAGGATGAAACTGAACATGATTCATTTGATGTTTTCAAAGGTAGAAACTAACTTTGTAGTTTTTTTTTTCCTTTTGAATACCACACTGCTGAGGTAAAGAAGGTTGTAGCTTGTGGGTGAGCTCAATAAGGCCAATTAAAATCTGACTACTCTTCCGCCATGTTGAAATACCTGACAGGACTTGCTGTGTCCTTGGATTTTTTTGCATTTTTTTCTACTTAGCATACATCTAATTGAGGAGATTTCCTGTTTGGTAGTCAAGGAAAGATGAAAACGAAAGTACCACATTGTTAATTCTGACAGAGGTATTTAAGTTTTTCTAGTTGTTCACAATGTGATGTTAATTTGAAGCCCTGTTTTTTTTTTTTTTAATGAAACATATACATTGTGAAAGAACATGCATATGTTCCCTAGCAGCCAAACTATGTGTAGAGTGCAAGGAGTGTAGTTAGTGTACATTGGTCATTCAAAACAAGGTGTAGTATTTTGTGGCATCTGATTGACATTGCAGCTTGTAACTCATGGATGCTTTGGGGGTATAATTAATTTCTGTTGTGGTAAATACTTGTTGACAGTGCTTTCATAGCTTAAACGTTTGAGGGGAAAGTGCCAGAAACTTAGATGTTTAACCCAGCTATTGGGGCCTAGGAGGAATCTCAGAAACCAGCAGCCCTTTCCCTTTAGTGGGTTAGGGAGCAGAGGAAAAGGCCTGATACCTGCAGCCAGTTTGGCCCCAAGTGGAAAAGCCAAGCCACACCTGCCTTTCCAAATTTACCAGATGTCACTCCACCATTCCTGGGTCAATGTGATAAGGGAAGTGATGGAGAAGTGCAAGGTATCTCTCAGGACCCTCCCCACCATTGGAAACCTGAGGAGTGGGGAGGTAATCATTTCTCTTCCGATAGTAGGTTGTGGTATATTTTCCTCTCCCTAGACAGGCAGCAAATGTTAGGTTGAAGCATATGAAATTGCCATTTTTGTCAGTCCAAAGTGGTTGAATAATCCCTGATTCCAGCAATTAGATGTCCCTCTGTGGACATGCTATAGTCTTCTTACATCACCTCATGAAACTGTTGTTTGCCAACTCAGGGTTGACCTGATTTTGAGATAGAAGGAGTGAGGGGCAAGGCAACTATATAAGGGAGACACATACAATGGAAGAAAGAGGAGACTTAAAATGAAAAGAAGAAATGGGAAAGTGGCAGAGAAGTTGTGGCCAATTGTATTTTCTAAAAGAGATTTCAAAGTTATTTCTGGCCCTAAATGCTCTTCCATCAAGAGGTAGAATCTCTGTCTCCTCACCTTGAATTTAGGTGGGGCTTTGTTGCTGCCTTGACAAAATCAATGTGACCATCACTTCCAAGGCCAGACCATAAAGGGTGATACATCTTCCTCTTGTATGAGACACATGGCTGTCTCTTAAGAGATACTCATCCTTGGAACCCAGCTGCAATGCTATGAGGAAGCCCAGGCCACATGGAGAGGTCAAATGTAGGTGTTCCTGCTGACAGCCTCACTGAGGTCCCAGCCACCAGCCAGCATCAAACTGCCAAACACGTGAGCAAGCCTTCAGTTGATTCTAGCCCCCAGCCTTGGAGCTACTCTAGCTGATGCCAAGTGGAGCAGAGACAAGCTGTCCCCATCGAGCACTGCCCAAATTTTAGACTTGTGTGCAAAATATTTTCATTCTTTTAAGCCACTAGGTGGTTTGTTACACAGTATTAGATAATTGGAACAGAGACCTTTTTCCAAATTTCAGGAGATTGTAGAAGTAAGTGAAAACAATTGAAAGTAGAATGTAATCTATGAAACACGGTCTATTTTATCGCCTGTACCTGAGTAACAGCTTAAAATAAATCCGGAACCTTTGGAAACATTCATCTGATGGCTGATGTAGAGAATAGAAGGATTAGAAGTGATGGATGATGAGAGAGATGTTATAAGTAACATTTTACAGTTCTGTTAAAGCTCGACATGGTAGGCAGAATAATGGTCCCCCAAAGATGTCTGTGTCCTAATCCTTGGAACCTGTGAAAAGATCGCCTACGTGGCAAGGGGTGATTAAGGTTGGCTGCAGCTGGAATTAAGGTTGCTAATCACCTGACCTTCAGATGGAGAAATTATCCTTGATTATCCAGATGGGCCCAATGTAATCACAAGAGTCTTTCAAAATGGAAGTAGAAGGCAGAAGAGCCAGAGTGACGCAGCATGACAAGGATTTGATTTGCCCTCGATGGCTTTGAAGATGGAGAAAAGCACCGTGAGCGAAAAGATGTAGGCAGACTCTATAAGCTGGAAAAGGCAGGGCAACAGATTCTCCCTAAGATTTCCAGAAGGAATACAGCCCTGCCAACACCTTGATTTTGGCCCAGTGAGACCCATCATAGACTTCTGACTTCCAGAACCGTAAGAGAATAAGTTTACATTGTTGTAAGTCACCAAGTTTGTTGGAATTTGTTACGGAAGCAATAGGACACTAAAACACTCTGCCTCTAGCCTGTGGCACTTAATCCATTCATTGCTTTTGGGCTGGCTAAAATAGAGAATTTCAAACACAGCCACTTGTTGAAAACAGGACTGAATGGTACTTGTAGTCTTCTTTTGTGAAAGAGACTTTATTTTTCTTTTAAGCTCTAATCTTGTTGACAGTAGCCCTGCATAAACAGACACTACTTATGGGGCTGCCACTGTAGCACTGAAAGGGCTTGGTTCAAATATAGCGGCGTTATTTATTACATATTTTGTCGTTAAGATCTTAGATCCACTCTCTCTTTAATTATTTTTTTAAATTCTCACTTCTTTCCCTTCTGAAGATATTTTTGGATCTTTATGTGTAGCATTTATTTCTGCAGGCCCCATCTCATTATTATTTTCATTTTTATTGACATATTACATGCTATAAAATGTATAGATCTTAAGTGTATAGTTTGTTAAGTTTTGGCAAATGCATACACCCATGTAACTGACACCTCGATAAAGGTACAGACCATTCTCATCACCCTAAGAAATTTCCTTATATTCCTTTCTGATCATCTCCCCCCACCCCTCCAGGCAACCACTATTCTGATTTCTATCCCCATATATTAGTTTTGCCTGTTATTGATCTTCATATGAATTGAATCCTACAGTATGTACTCTAGGGTCTGGCTTTTTTCACCCAACATATTTTTGAGGTTCACCCATACTTCTGCCTAAGTTAGTAGTTCATTCCTTTTTATTGCTGGGCAGTATTACATTTTATACATTTTCACAATTTATCTATTTTCCTGTTGATGGACATTTAGGTTGTTTCCATTTTTAACTTATTTCTTTTAGCTTTTATGAATAAATCTATAAATAACATTCTAGTTCAAGTCTTTTTTTTTTGGATAAATACATAGGGGTGGAATTGCTAGTTCATAAGATAGGTATATATTTAACTTTATAAGAAACTGCCAAAGAGTTTTCCACAGTGGTTATACCATATACCCTCTCACCACTGGGACCTGGTACTCCTGGCTCTCATTGAATGGTGATCAGTTAGTGCTGGGATGGAGCATAAAAGCTTTTCAATGGAGAAACATATTAGATGTTGTCTTGGTGAACATGAGAGACGTTAAGAGAGGTGGTTGTGGTGAGGTGAGGTAGAAGGCAAGGTGGTACCCAGTGGTGAAAGAAAACCTGGATTTAGAGTCAAAGAATCTCTATTTAGCTCCAGTTCTGCCAGTTCATTCTGTGTGTCCTGGGGAAGTTAACTGTTTGGATTTTCAGCTTTCTCTTTTGCAAAATGGAGATACTAGCTCACAGGCTTCATAGTAATAGCAGTGAACTACCATTCAGTGCACACTTGTTGTGTAGACATCCTTCTTATTATGAAGGAAGTCATTATTACTGTGAGTGTGGCAAACTTCCTGCGTTATCTCATTTTCTACTCACAAGAACTCTATGTGGTACGTATTAATATTATTCTCATTTTACGGATGAGTAAATCGTGTCAAAGACTGCTTGTTGTTTCCCATGATCTGTTCTCTCCTTATTCCTCCGGCTTTAGCTGGGAACTGGATCGCCTCAAATAAAAGCTATAATTCTCAGTTTCCCTTACAGCTAGGAGTGACCACGTGACAAGGCTGTAGCCAACGAGCTGAAAGCAGGAGTTTCACATCTGACTTCCAAAAGGTGTCTTTAGAGGATAGAAGAGTACCTTTGTTCCTTTCTCCTTCTTGTTGAATGGAATGACATGGGATGGCTGGAGCTCCAGCAGCCATCTTAGCTAATAAGGTAGCAGCAACATGTTCAAAAAAACAAAACAACAGGAGAGAAGGAACCTGGGTTTCTGATTTTCATGGATAGCCTACCTCTGAACTTTGCTTTCAAAAGCCAGAAATAAACTGCTATCTTGTTTAAGCCACTGCCATGTCTGTTGCTCATAGCCAAATCTAATCCTACTACTGAAAGAAGGGCTTAAAGAAGTTGTTATAAGGAAAACCGAACCTTCAAGATATTACAAAGATTAAATTATAATTTGTAAAATCTTGAAGTAAGTGTTTGCTAGTTGTTAGTTAAATATGAGGGCCAGGGAAAGGAGAAAAAGGAAACCCTTGGGGAAGGAGCTCCTTCTCTCACCTGATTTGTTCATTTAGGCTTCATAAGACAGTAGAGCCAAGTTCTGGATTATTCTGACTATTTAATCTGTGAGTATTCCAGGCCTCTTTTTCTTTCTTCTCTTTTTTCTTCCTTTATTTATTTCACTGCTTATTAGTATATACACTGATGAGAATTTACCCTAGAAAAGCTTTAGAATCTTGTTAATAACTCTCACAAAGAGCATAAACTCAACCTTAAAGCAACCATTCCAGAATTGGGGCTGACAGGGAGTGAGAAGATGGCTAAAGCAACTGGAATGGTTCCCAGCCCCACCCCTCCCCAGTGCGATGCTGGAAGGCAGAATAAACAGGAAGTGGGGTGCGAGGGGAGGGGTGGCTGGGAGAGAGGCTCCAAAACGCTCTGCACCTGCTCAACACAAACTCAGAAGGAACAATGTTCTAAGACAAAAGGTCCACTCTCTTCCTTCCTCCCTCCCCGTTTCTTTCCTTCTGTGTTAAGGTGTACTGGAATCAAATGCAAGAGCTCAGATGTGGTTCCAGGAATTTTCTAGCAGGGAAAAGCAAACGTAGACAAACAATCTAGCAACACCATGAAAGACATAATGGAGTTATGCAGGGCTCTGGGAACATGCAGGAGGAAGCCTGCGTGGAAGCAATGCTTCATTCAGTAAATATTTGTTGGGAGGCTACTTACTATGCGCCAGACCTAGGGCTCTGTGCTGGTGAGGACAGTGAGCATCATGCAGTCCCTGCCTTAAATGCTTACAGTCCAGAGGAGGATACAGACAAGTAAACAGGCAATTACTATGCAGCCTAATAAGTGCTATTATAGGTGGGTGCGGGATGCTATGCAAGCTCAGAGGAGAGACCCTAAACCGGGTCTGGGGATCAAGGAAAAGTTTTGTCTACGCTGGGATCTGATGGAACAGCATGGATTAGCCAGGTGAAAATGGGGCTGGCAAGGATTATCTGGGACTATGTCTGAGAACCTTGGAGCAAGGATGGGTAGAGGGTGAGCGATGAGGATGACACATAAACAGAAGAAACGTTATGAAGAGACTTTTAAAAACATGCTAAGGATCTGCCTCCTGATATGATACACTGAGAAAGACACATCACTTCGGTGCTCATCCTGCCCCACAGGCACAACCTAAATCTAACCATGAGGAAACATCAGACAAATCCAAACTGAGGGGCATTCTACAAAATAGCTGCTTTATACTCTTCAAAAGTGTCCACGTCATAAAAGGCAAAGACTGAGGAACTGTTCCAGAATAAAAAAGCCCAAAGAGACAGGAAAACTGAATGCCACGTGTGATCCTGGATTAGCTCCTGGACAGGTAGTGTCAACAACATCTATGTCTATATCTGTATCTCTTTTGCTATAAAGGACACAGTTTGTTCAACTGGAAAAAATCTAAAGTCTGTATATTACATAATTGTATTGTAACAATGTAAATTTTCTGGTTATAATAATTGTGTTGCAGTTACATAAGTGATTGTTCTCATTCCTAGGAAACTATACACTGAAGTATTTAGGGGTAAAAGAGTATTATGTTTACAATGCATTCTCAAATCATATATATATATATAGAGAGAGAGTAGTAAAATGGTATATCTGGGTGAGGGGTATATAGAAAGTTTTTGTACTATTCTTCCAACTTTTCTGTGAGTCAGAAATTATTTTAAAACAAAAAGTTAAAGAAAAATACACTTAGCACTTTGAGCTATATCCAAGGACAACAAGAAACGGTGGCCATCGGAGGGATTGGTGCTTTCAAGTGCAGTGCAGTGAATAGCGCAATCTGCAGTGGACTCATTGCCAGTTCAGAGGCTCTTGTGGAAATGCAGATGAGCGATGATGGTGGCCTTGAATAAAGTGATGGCAATGGATGAGAGAAGTGGATGGATAAATGGAATATCTAGGAAGTAGAAATCAAAGGACATGATGGGATGTTACAGAGGGAGGGGGAGGAATCAGGGTGACCTCTGGGACTCTTCCTGGAGTCATTGAGTAGGTCTTCACTGAGTTTGTGAGCTAAGCACCAGAAGCAAAGGAGCAGATTTTAGGGGGAGGATGATTTTAGTTACCTTATCAGTGAGCCAGCTCTAGCTACGACCTTCCTCATGAAGTTGATGGCAACTCCACCCTTCCAGTTGCTGAGGCCCAAAATTCTGCAGATACTCTTGACTTTTCTCTTTCTCTCATATCAGGAAATCTTGTTGGCTCTGTCTTCATAAAATACCAGATATCTAACCACTTCTCACCACCTGTACTGATACTGTGCTGGTTCAAGCCACCATGATATCCCATCTGGATTATTTCATAGCTTCTTAACAGGTTTCTCTGCCTCTACACATTTTTATGTACAATAACCAGGTGGATACTGTTGAAACAGAGGTCCTATCATGTTACTTCTCTGATCCAAACTCTGCAATAACTCCTAGCATCTCTCCGTGTAATAGGCAGTGTCCTTCCAAGGGCCTTTAAGACTACATGGAGTGGCTTCCAGTACCACTCTGATCTCATCTTCCACTCTCCCCCTTGTTCACTCTGTTCCAGCCACACCAGCCACTTCGATTCTCCTTAAACTTGCAAGATGCACTCCAGCCTTGGGGCCCTTGCTCTTACTGTCTTCTCTTCTGGAACACTCTTTCCTCAGATATCAGTATAACAGAAAACTCTGAAATTGCAAGGACTTACAATCGTTTCTCTCTGCATAAAGAGAATATAAAGGCAAGGTGTCCGGGGATGCTACTGTGACCCCATGGTGTGCCATCAGGCTCCAGGCTCAGAAATTTATGCTTCCATAGCTTCAGCATCATTCCTTAAGGATACTCCATGGCACAAGGTAGATGGCTGGAGCCCCGGATATCATGTTCATATTTTACACTGTCAGCAGGAGGGTAGGCAGAAAGAAACTCTCAACCAAGTCAGTTCCATTATAAGCAGCAATACTAGCCCTTCCACAGATAATTCTGTGTAGAGTCCTTTGGTTACATCTTACTCACAACTTGCAATTTGAAAGCCTTTGGAAGGGCTATGGCTTTTACATTGAGAGACCATACTTAGTTGCTAAGAACGCTGAAAAATACAGTTGTTTATTTCAGGTGGCAACGTGCCCAGCTAAAAATTAGACTCCCGTTCCTAAGGAGAAAGGGGAGAATGGATATTGGCATAGGTAGCTAGCAGACTTTGCCGCAGATATCTTGTTTCTAATGTTGATGACTTCACCACTACCTTATCCTCTGCCAGCACAGCCACAGGGCCTGATGCCATGTTGCCCATCTTCATTGTGGGTGGGCAGTGGGTAGCCTGGGTTTCGAGCCACACTGGTGAGGTAGTAAGAAGGACAGACAGGCTGAGAGAGAGGGTGTGGAAGCCCTGGACATGTAGGAAGGGGGAGGGGAAATACATGCAGGAATCAGAGCTCTGGTCTTTGATGAATCTAAGACTAAATTGAGGTTTGAGTCTTACTATTGATGTTTATCCTTGTGTCTCCTTCCACTGTAATCATTCACACTCAGGGTGGTCTGTGTGGGATCTGGCATAAGACATAGGTGTTCTGCTGGGCCCGTGTATGAAATGTGTCTGTGTTCAGAGTTTCTCATATTTCCCATTCTTTTTGCATTTTCATTTCAGTCTAGGATATTGGTAATGCTTTTTAGCCACATGTGCTATTATCTAGTGCAAATTGTAAGAAGAGACCCAAGTGTGAGTGTAGCTTTGCTACAAAGAGATAGAAAGGACTTAGTTACCATAAATTATAATATTATATTTTCTGAGGTGTAAACTTCTTTGTGAAAGGAATGTGTAGATAAATTTATCTCTTTTAATAAACTAGCAGAACTGAGGGGTTGTGGGAGTTAAAAAAAAATAAACACCAAGAGATCATTTCCTAGAATTTGACATGTTCACAAATACCTTTTAAAATCAAGGCAGGCAAAGTATACATCTTAGACTAGTATATCCCATAGAAAAAAGTCTTTAGGGATAACCAATATTCTCCAACCATTGGGTATCTCTGCGGGAGTGATAGGAGGAATTTTAGTTTTATTATCTCCTTTTAAAATCATCAATTTGTATCATTTTTTTTAATGTGCACAAAAACCTCACCCTGAAACCCAAGGCAGGACAAATAGCCAAGTGGTCCCTGGATTGGCTCTCTTCAAAAACCCAGGGCACAATACTCAGACCATAGCCAACACAAATGATTTGTTCTAAAATGTCCAACTCATATCAAGATTGACCAATTGGGCTTCCCTGGTGGCGCAGTGGTTGAGAGTCCGCCTGCCGATGCAGGGGACACGGGTTCGTGCCCCGGTCCGGGAAGATCCCACATGCCGCAGAGCGGCTGGGCCCGTGAGCCATGGCCGCTGAGCCTGTGCGTCCGGAGCCTGTGCTCCGCAACGGGAGAGGCCACAAGAGTGAGAGGCCCGTGTACCGCAAAAAAAAAAAAAAAAAAAAAAAAAAAAAGATTGACCAATCTTCTTTGGGGGAAGATTGGGGAAAGAATAGGGATCTTTTAGGTGTGGAGCACTGGGAAATGGAGATGGTTTCAAACTTTTATGCCAACAGTGGTATGGACTTTTGGCAAAACATTTCAATGTATGTTGCATAGATAGCAAAAGAGGAAGGTGTAAGATGGGGGCTTGGACACTGAACCGTGGAGAAATGGGGACAAGGAAGATGAGCTAGCATGACTGGCATGGAAGGCAGTTCTGCTGATAGCAAGGAGACCGTGAGGAAGCCTGGCAGAGCTGGGCAGGGCACTCCTGCTGCTGAGGAAAGAGGGGGAGTCCCTCAGCAAGAGGGCAAGTCCACATGCAAGGTTAGAGCCAAGTCTATGAGAAGAGAGGACAGGAGTCGATCTCAACATGTTTCCTCTGGAAGATGCCTCTCAGAAAGGTAGAAATAAACATCTTGCTATCTAGGATCCAACACATTCCCACCTCAGCAAGCTAATTCCTTCCCCAAAGATGTATTTGTAAATCTGTAGAAACAGCCTAATTCTCTAATATGATGCCTGGTAGGAGTTCTAGCCTTGTCTCCGTAAAGGTCAATTTCTTACTAGCAATTCATCTCTCATGGAAACACGCTATTATCCAAAGTGGGTTACAGAGATCTGATGATTATTGAAAGGTAAAAATAATTGTCTACATTTGTTCATTTAAACATTTTGTCCAAAGAAACCATTTCTTCTTTCAGCTGAAAAAACAATCTAATCTAAAAAGTGTAAGTTCTTATTGTGGTAGAAATTCCCTTTTCGAGGTGAGCCTATGACTCTATGCATTCATGGACACGATGTCCTGACACTTCATGGCATCATGATCAGCACTGTTATATCAGAAAGAAGCCCTGTTGGTAAATTTTACTTCTGGACTCAGGTGATAATGTTACCTTTATGGCAATGGCAGGGCAATTTCTTTTTTTTTTGGTCATTTTAACAATATAATTATCTCTACTCATTCTGAACATCATGGTTTTCAGACTATGGTTCATTCACATAGGCTTGCAGCCATTATATTTGGATTTTCTTTAACTTAAAAGGATAGTGTCTTTTGTTTGTAAACCATGCAAATTAAAATGCAGAAAGATAAGCCACTGTGATATTCAAATCTGATATTTTAATCACTTAAGTCAAAGAAGTCAAGGTTCTATTTTCATGGCGAATATAATTTGCAGATGACCTTACTATATATATATACTTGTCCTTCAGGTGAATTAGGGGTCTTAAAAAAAATCTTCACACCAGGAGAATTACTATGGTTCATACTATTAGGCTAACATCAGAACTGTCCACTCTAATAGGTTTTTCCCCAGTTGAAAAGCAGATGATTTTATGACCTTGAGATGGTCACCTGAATAAGGGTTGTACCTCACTGAGGGCTATTGTGTGGGAAAGGAGGTGTCATATACTGAAAACTCAGATATAAAAAGAGTAATGTGATGCATGGAAAAGTTGTCAAAATGGTAATCCTGACTATATGAAAGGGAAACACCCAAGAGGTGACCTTATTTAACCCTTAGGAACAGAAGCCATGCACTCTGACAACAGTTGTACCCCTCTCAGCTTCTCATGATGGTTTCAGATTAAGGTGGCATATATTCCCTTCAAAGTTAACTCCATTTGTACATACTTTCTTCCCAAAGCAATTTCTTTCCATTTAAATCAGCCAGACAGCCTTTAAAATATCTCCCATGAGAATTAACTTGCATATGATATCTAACCACTTAGTAAACATCAAAGTGTCATATGAATGCTTAACCTTACAACAAAGAGACATAAATCTACCCAAAAATAAAGATGTAAAAGGTAATGCTAAATTTTCATCAGATTGTAACTGAAAAAAATTGATGAAGACATTTTCGTATTCTAATTCTTGTAAGGAGGATAGTAACTCCACACAAGAAAAGAATTTAGCAAATGCTTCTAATCTAAGGTCCCCCACCCCCCATCTCCAGGATTATTTTGAAGGGAGTTAAAACACTCGGATGAAAAGGTTGCTTATACAAATACATGTAGTCTATTATTTATGTGTGTATTGAAAATCAGACAATGGAATTCATAAAAGGTTAAAGCTGAAATGAACCTTAAGGATCATCTAGTATAGTTTCCATTGTCTGCGACAGGGGCAAGACTAGAATTTAGGTCTCTCAACTTCTAGATCTTTGTTCCTTTCATTACACTGAGTTCTTTATTGTCCCTATTTAATTTTTTGAGAAAAGTAAAAATTTTACCAAGGCGCTTTTAAAATTTTGTCTTTGGATATGAATTTCTAAAATTTGGGAGCTATATCTTACTAGTTTCTAAGGGAAGGATCATTTGATAGTGTATATTATAGACAATTTTTAAGCCTAAGAAATAGCTTTCTCTACCTCAAACATGGGTTAGGAATGCTTATGAGCAAAACAAGTCTTTACTTTTAACCTTGAAAAGATTTCCTTTTTCTTTATTCTGCAAACTTTTTCTTCCTTAATGATCACGTTGAGCCCTTATTTAAATCAAAGATTAAATCCCCCAACTCACTGTAGGAAAATAAACGTTCCAAGTTTTGATAGTACAACTTTAAGGAAAATCTAAAGTCCTTTCTTTGTCGTTGTCTCATTCAGATCATAATAAATATTTCATTCCCAATCTAATGGATTTGGCTTGGAGGTACCTTACATAGCCATATTGTGATGTTAGGGTTTGGTTTGTTTTAAAAATTTATAGCAGTTCCAAGCAGAAGTTAGATCTGTTCTCACAACTGCCAATACCACAGGCCATTTTCTATAAACATCTTCTCAAAAAAAAAAAAAAATCAAACACACATTACCCAAAGAACCAGAGACACAGCTGTTTCTGGTTCTGATCTTAAGAGACATTAACTTTTGCTTGGCAAAGTGCAAGTGAGAAGGGAATTGATGAAGTCTGATCACCTATTCCAAGGAATTCTGCCTGGGGATGGAAAAAGTAGAAGAGGATGTCCCTGACATCACTTTCTTATTTAATTCAAAACTTATTTCCTAGCTGAGATGAGAAAGTAGAAGTAGTGAGAGAATCCATATAGTCCAAAATAAGATAAAGAAAGATTTATTTTGTCTTTCTTATTTAAAAAATATAAGCCCTTTGAGTTAAATGTATACTTACCATATGACCTAGCAATTCCATTCCTAGGTATTCATCCAAAAGAACTAAAAACATCTGTCCACACAAAGACTTCTAAACAGTTTTCCTTTTACTCCTAAAATCCCCAAACTGGAACCAACCCAAATGCCCATTAATAAAGTACAGTATAGCCATACAATGGAGTACTGTTCAATAAAAAGGAACAAACTACTGATACATAAAACAACATGGATGAATCTCAACATTATGCTGAGTGAAAGAAGCCAGAGACAAAAAGAGAAAGAAAGTATTATTCCATCTATATGATGTTCAAGAACAAGCAAAACTACTCAATGGTAGAAAAACAGAATAGCGCTTTCCAGGGACAGGTATTGGGGGATTGACTGCAAAGAAGCACAAGAGATTTTTGGGGTGCTGCCAGGTCTAAATTGGGAACAGTGGTTACATGAGTGTATATCAGGGTTTCTCAACCTTGTTACTGCTGACATTTTGGGCTGTATACTTCTTTCTTGAGGAGGGCTGACTTGTGCATTATAGAATATTTAGCAGTGTCCCTGGCCTTTACCCACTAGATGCCAGTAACACCTCCCCTTATCTGAGACAAAACCACCAAAAATGTCTCTGGACATCGTCAAATGTCTTCTGGGTGACAAAATCACCTCTGGTTGAAAACCACCGCTGTGGTTCATCAATCCTTGTCAAACTGCACACTTTAAATGGGTGCACTCATTTTACTGTATATAAAACATACTGTATAAAATAAATAAAAATAAGCCCCTTGGGAAGAAAGAGTAATTTTGCAATGGAGAAACCTGACAAACACGACCTCAGTCAGGGGATCAAGCTCAACATCAACAGTGATAAGTCATGTTGATAGTACGTAAACTGGATATAATGAGAATGGCAATCTTCCTTCCAAAAACACAATACCCCAGTCTAATCATGACAAAAACACCAGAAAAATTCCAACAGAGGGGAAATCTATAAAATATCCGACCAGTACTCCTCAAAACTGTCAAAAACAAGGAAAGTCTGAGAAACTGTCACAGCCAAGAGGAGCCTAAGGAGACATGACAACTAAATGTAATGTGGGATCCTGGATGGGATCCTGCAACAGAAAAAGGACAGGAGATAAAAATTAAGGAAATTTGAATAAAGTATGGACTTTAGTTAATATTAATATGTCAATGTTGGTTCATTAATTATGACAAATGTACCACACTAATGTAAGATGTTAATTATAGTGGAAACTGCATGTAGGGTGTGTGGGAACTCTCTGTACTATCTATGCAACTTTTCTATAAACCTAAAACTTTTCTTAAAAAAACTTTTATTAAAAGTAAGCCCTGGGCTTCCCTGGTGGCGCAGTGGTTGAGAGTCCGCCTGCCGATGCAGGGGAAACGGGTTCGTGCCCCGGTCTGGGAAGATCCCACATGCCGCGGAGCGGCTGGGCCCGTGAGCCATGGCCGCTGGGCCTGTGTGTCCAGAGCCTGTGCTCCGCAATGGGAGAGGCCACAACAGTGAGAGGCCCACATACCGCAAAAAAAAAAAAAAAAAAAAATGTAAGCCCTTTTAATATTTACACTGAGTTTAGAGTGTTCAGAAATCTACATTTATGTTTTTTGTTGTTTATTTTGTTGTTTTTTGTTTTTAATACTGCTTAACCATAAACATGCCAAAGACATTTTATTAAATCATTGCCATCTACCCCTAGACCTTTGAAGTCATAAATGACCTTAAAATCTGCTCAGGACATATTGGAGCTAAATAAGATTTAATCAAATTGGATAAAAAAATTTTGAGCACTTACTATATGCCACGCATTGACCCGGTTATTGGAGACATGAAGATGGATGCTATCTGGTCCCTGCTCTCCAGGAACTCAGAGTCTTGAAGAAGGGCACCATTTGGTGTAATGGTGAAATTATTTATTACAGGAACATCAAGGTAGAAAACATTATTTTATAATGGGAGAGCCTTTTCATTCCCACAACACAGATTGTAGTGGTTCTGGCTGAGGGAGGGCCCAAGCCTGGATTAGGTAGTAAAAATCTATTTTGAAGAAGAGAGAAATACAAATCGATGGGAGGTAGAAATATTTCTTCAACATGCTCCTATCATTCTCATTACTCTTTTAGTGTTGGCCTGTGGGAGCAGTTGATAGAGTTTTGTGAGCCATGACACTTCCTTTCTGTATGATAGAAGAAGAAGAATTGTATTCTGCCAGATAGGCTTCTCTGACTGATTGTGTGCTGACCTCCATGTCTTCTGATGGCTGTGCTTATGCCCAGGTCTCCACAGCTGGACAGATCTGTGGAAGGTTCAAGTCAGATGTTGGATAATTCCCTGAAATTTCCTGCATCTCCATTTTCTTATCTGCAAAGAAAAGAAAATTCCAAACCTCATGGGATGGTTGGGGTAGGGTAAATGAAAATTCCTTATAAGTGGTAGGTGCTTCTCAGACATTGGTGCTTTTTCCTATCCAGATCCCTATTTTGACCTGAGACTTACATGAACACTTTTATCCTAGGCTCCTTTGCAGTTTTAGAAAATTATTAGCATGAGGGAGATGGTGTAGCACGGCCATTAACAACACAGACTTTGGACTCAGCAAGACCCTGGGTTTAAATCTCAGCTTGGCTATTTACCAGCTGTGTGGATATAAGCTGGCTTTCCATTGGAGCCTCTTGTGAGAATTAGATGAATTAATGTACAGCTAAGTGCCAAGTACAGTGCCTGGCGGAGAGCAAGCACCTGATCATGAAAGTTGTTACTTTATCCCATTTTTTCAGTCTACATTCTGCTAGAATGTAGGCTCTATGCAGGCAGGAATTTTCTTTTTGAATTTTATTTAATTTATTTTTTTAATACAGCAGGTTCTTATTAGTTATCTATTTTATACATATTAGTGTATACATGTCAATCCCAATCTCCCAATTCATACCACCACCACCACCCCCGCCCCGACTGCTTTCCTCCCTTGGTGTCCATACGTTTGTTCTCTACATCTGTGTCTCTATTTCTGCCTTGCAAACTGGTTCATCTGTACCATTTTTATAGATTCCACATATATGTGTTAATATACGATATTTGTTTTTCTCTTTCTGACTTACTTCACTCTGTATGACAGACTCTAGGTCCATCCACCTCACTACAAATAACTCAATTTCGTTTCTTTTTATGGCTGAGTAATATTCCATTGTATATATGTGCCACATCTTCTTTATCCATTCATCTGTCGATGGACATTTAGGTTGCTTCCATGTCCTGGCTATTGTAAATAGAGCTGCAATGAACATTGTGGTACATGACTCTTTTTGAATTATGGTTTTCTCAGGGTATATGCCCAGTAGTGGGATTGCTGGGTCATATGGTAGTTCTATTTGTAGTTTTTTAAGGAACCTTCATACTGTTCTCCACAGTGGCTGTATCAATTTCCATTCCTACCAACAGTGTAAGAGGGTGCCCTTTTCTCCACACCCTCTCCAGAATTCATTGTTTGTAAATTTTTTGATGATGGCCATTCTGACCTGTGTGAGGAGATACCTCATTGTAGTTTTGATTTGCTTTTCTCTAATGATTAGTGATGTTGAGCATCCTTTCATGTGTTTGTTGGCAATCTGTGTACCTTCTTTGGAGAAATGTCTATTTAGGTCTTCTGCCCATTTTTGGATTCAGTTGTTTGTTTTTTTGATATTGAGCTGTATGAGCTGCTTATATATTTCGGGGATGAATCCTTTGTCAGTTGCTTCGTTTGCAAATATTTTCTCCCATTCTGAGGGTTGTCTTTTTGGCTTGTTTATGGTTTCCTTTGCTATGCAAAAGCTTTTGAGTTTCATTAGGTCCCATTTGTTTTTTTTTGTTTTTATTTCCATTTCTCTAGGAGGTGGATCAAAAAGGATCTTGCTGTGATTTATGTCATAGAGTGTTTGCCTATGTTTTCCTCTAAGAGTTTTACAGTGTCTGGCCTTACATTTAGGTCTTTAATCCATTTTGAGTTTATTTTTGTGTGTGGTGTTAGGGAGTGTTCTAATTTCATTCTTTTACATGTAGCTGTCCAATTTTCCCAGCACCACTTATTGAAGAGTCTGTCTCTTCTCCGTTGTGTATCCTTGCCTCCTTTGTCATAGATTAGTTGACCATAGGTGCGTGAGTTTATCTCTGGGCTTTCTATCCTGTTCCATTGATCTATCTTTCTGTTTTTGTGCCAGTACCATACTGTATTGATTACTGTAGCTTTGTAGTATAGTCTGAAGTCAGGGAGCCTGATTCCTCCAGCTCTGTTTTTTTCCCTCAGGATTGCTTTTGGCTGTTAGGGGTTTTTTGTGTCTCCATACAAATTTTAAGATTTTTTTCTTCTAGTTATGTAAAAAGTGCCATTGGTAATTTGATAGGGATTGCATTGAATCTGTAGATTGCTTTGGGTAGTATAGTCATTTTCACAATATTGATTCTTCTAATCCAAGAACATGGTATATCTCTCCATCTGTTTGTGTCATCCTTGATTTCTTTCAGCAGTGTCTTATAGTTTTCTGAGTACAGGTCTTTTACCTCCTTAGTTAGGTTTATTCCTAGGTATTTTATTCTTTTTGTTGCAATGGTGAATGGGATTCTTTCCTTAATTTCTCTTTCTGATCTTTCTTTGTTAGTGTATAGGAATGCAAGAGATTTCTGTGCATTAATTTTGTATCCTGCTATTTTACCAAATTCATTGATTAGCTCTAGTAGTTTTCTGGTGGCACCTTTATTATTATCTATGTATAATATCATGTCATCTGCAAACAGTGACAGTTTTACTTCTTCTTTTCCAATTTGGATTCCTTTTATTTCTTTTTCTTCTCTGATTGCCGTACCTAGGACTTCCAAAGCTATGTTGAATAATAGTGGCTAGAGTGGACATCCTTGTCTTGTTCCTGATCTTAGAGGAAATGCTTTCAGTTTTTCACCATTGAGAATGATGTTTGCTGTGGGTTTGTCATATATGGCCTTTATTATGTTGAAGTAAGTTCCCTCTATGCCCACTTTATGGAGAGTTTTTATCATACATGGGTGTTGAATTTTGTCAAAAGCTTTTTCTGCATCTGTTGAGATGATCATCTGGTTTTTATTCTTCAATTTGTTAATATGGTGTATCACATTGATTGATTTGCGTATATTGAAGATTCCTTGCATACCTGGGATAAATACCACTTGATCATGGTGTATGATCCTTTTAATGTGTTGTTGGATTCTGCTTGCTAGTGTTTTGTTGAGGATTTTTGCATGTATATTCATCAGTGATATTGGTCTGTAATTTTCTTTTTTTGTAGTATCTTTGTCTGGTTTTGGTATCAGGGTGATGGTGGCCTTGTAGAATGAGTTTGGGAGTGTTTCTCCCTCTGCAATTTTTTGGAAGAGTTTTAGAATGATGTGTGTTAGTTTTTCTCTAAATGATAGAATTCACCTGTGGAGAATTTTTGTTTATGTCATTCACTGATATTCCAAGTACGTGGAACAGTATCTAGCATATGGAAGGTACTTATTAAATATTTGTTGAATGAAGGAATCTGTGGGCTTCACTCTAAGCTCTGTCTGCCACACACAGTAAGGAAGACACTCTGGTAGGGACAGAAAACTCTCTCACTCAAGGATATCTGTGCAAGTTTCTAATATCCCAATAGTCCCATTGTCTCAGGGAGGCAGATAATCCATTCAGGCTCCCCATTTGTGATGGACTGAGGATGCCACAAGCTTTTGACACTCTTTCCACAGAGAGGTGGGGTCCATGTCCGCTCCCCTTGAATCTAGGCAGACTTCATGACTGCTTTGACCAATAGAATATAGCAGAAATAAGGTTGTGCTAGCCTACGTTTTGTGTCTCTTGGAAGCCAGCCACCATGTAAGAAGTGCCACTACCATGAGACCACCATGCTGTGAGTAGTTCAAGCTACATGGAGAGGCCTTGAAGAATGAAGCCATGTGGAGAGAATAGGCAACTGGACCACCAGCCATGGAGAAAATTTCTAGCAGGGACGTCAGGAACTTCTCACCTAGATTTTCTTAGAAGTTACTTTTCAAAATGAGTGGTTCTCTAAGGGTTCAGAATTAATCAGAGCCGGGGCAGTTGTCTACACCATAGGGAGGAGGATTTTCTTGTGGACTTCCTCACTCCCCATCTGTCCATCTGGCTGAGCTTTCAAAAGCTGATGACTGCCTCGGTATAAAGCGATCAAGGGTGGTGGAAAGGAGTCCTAAGAAGTTCTGTACCATGCTCATGGAGAGACAAGAAAGAATAGACTTTGATAGGACAGGGGCTAATTTCATCAGATCCACAAACTTTTTGTCAACTGGGGCAAGAGAACCCAATGGGTTTCTGAGCTAGGGGTGTGTTATCACTCCAGAAGAATCTTAAAAGGTGAATTAGCAGTGATCTCTCCCGATTGGTTTACATTACTTGTCCTGTAAGTAGGACACTGGATCATATTATCTCAAAAATACTTTGGTCCAACTCTAAGGTTCCATGAAGAGTCCACCGGGTATAGTTTCTTCTCTAGATAACATAGTACTTCCCCATTGGTATGAGAGCCTAGAAGCTCTAATAGCTGCTGTGTTTTTTGTTGTTGTTGTTGTCTCGTGTAGATGTTGTTATAGTAATGAAAGTTGATTCTGTTTTTCTCCATCTTCTTTCTCTTTGTACAAGTTCATAAGGTAGGTTTATGCCCAACTTGACTATCTCATGAATACGTGGGGAAAAAGTAGTTAATTAGGTCTGCATCAAAATAAGTTCAATGAAGCTGAGCAGTAAGAGCAATAGAAGTTAAAAGTAATTCCAGTTCATGGACTAGGAACAGGATGAGAAGAGAGATAATTTATAGCCAACTGGCAGCTGGAAGGGCAGTGAATTGATAAGGCCTCAGTCACAGACCTTTAATTGATGGCTCTGCCATCTGTATAGAAACTGTGTGTAAATAAGAACAAATAGTTTGGGCACAGAGCTCAATGTGACTCTGCAATCGAGTCACAGAAAAAGAGATGGCAAAATTCAAGTTAATCCTCCTACTTTATGTGGCTCAGCCTCCTACTAGTTGAGAATGTTTCCTCTGCCATGGCTTAAAGAATATCTTATTTTTATGACTCAAGTGGAGAAGCTTCTACGACAATGCGATTACAACAGGACCACAGACCTCTACCTAGCAATTATTCTTTGCTGGCATGTTCCGGTCAAGTCTCTCAAGCAACCAAGGAGACAACAACCATAAAAATGATCTGTATGCTTCTGTGTGGACTTGGCTTCTGCCATGTGTCCACATTTCTTTAGCTCAGGCTGTATTCAGGGTACAGGTGCCAAAAGCTCTGTATTTTCAGGGGTCTCCCATGTGGCATGTCTGCTGTGACTCAGAAGATTATGATCTGCTTAATCTGACCCCATCCATAAGGTCACCACATGCATCTCTGTCACGTGCTGATTGGAGAGGGTTGAGCACCTTCACAAGCTCCAGGTGTGTGACACCTGCTAGCTTGAAGGGGATGGAGAGGAGGCATCTGGTTGCTTCTTACAACCCATACAGCAAAGCAGGGTTATATAGAAAATACACCTTGATCCATCCACGAGATGCATAGCTCATAGATGGAGATACAGAAATGAAAACAAAGAAACATACGTTACTTTGGGATCCCAGCAAAGTATGCTGGTGCTCCTATGACCAGACTCCAGAGCAAGCAAAGAATCTTTACTGCTGTATAAGCCCATGCTTATCTGTGGGACAGGGATGCCTCTCACAACTTTGCTTTTTTCTTAATAACATTTCTGTTTTTCTCCTTATAAAAGTAATTTATTAATAACAGCATGAAATAGGAAATATACCTAAATTATAAAGTAGAAAATATCTTAGAACATTAGAACATCCCCTTGGAAATAACCATTGTTAATAATATTTGGTGCATTTCATGAAAAAGTTTTTCCAGTGTGTGTGTATTACAAAATTAAGATGAAATATGTATGCTTTTCTATCCTGTCTTCACTCAACATTAAATTTTTACCCTCTCATTAAAATTTAATTTGAATGCATAACATTTTATAGTATGGAAGTGCTGTGTGAGAAAATGCTATGGAGTCAAACAGATCCCAACTCTGATCCTGATTCCTTCAGGTTCCAGTTCTGTAAATGTGCAATTGACCTCAGTTTCACCTTTTATAAAATGGGGATAATATTAGCTACTTCATATGATTTCTGTAAGGATTAACTGAGATACCTACAAAACCCTTACATAGTTTCTGTAGATAATAAATGTGAAACATACATTAGCTAGTACTGAATCATTGCTCAGTTGCTGGAAATGGAATCTGTTCCCAATATTTTTGCTGTTTGTAATGTCAGATGTTTGCCTACATCCAAAATTATTTCCTCAGGATAAATTCCTGGCAGTGGAGTAAAGGGCATAAACATTTTAAAGGCTTGATTTGAATGCCTTTCTAGACCAGTTGTATCTATTTGTACCCACACTAGTGTTGTGTAACACTGGTCATCTTGTTCCACCCTTAAGATCACTGTGTACCATCTTTTGTAGCTGCGCTAATGACTAGACAAATAATGATATTTCATTTAAATATGAATTTTGTTGGTTACCTAGTGACATTGAATATTTTTTGGAACATCTTTCTTTTTTTGAGAATTGTCTTGCCCATCAATCAACACATATTATCACACCTCTTTAGTGCCAGACATTGCTAGATATATCATGGGAACATATTTGTATCAAGACAGACACGAACCAAGCTTTGATCACACACCATTTACTGAAGGTGCTCTTCATGTCAAGCACTGGGCTGAATGCTTAACTTGACCATATGTGGGACACTTTGAGTTTCCTGGTTAATGATTAGCCTCCTTTGGCTAATTCACAGTCTGTTTTGCCACTTCCTCGTTTTGGCCACATTCTTCAGAGTTGAGGATGCTATGTTTATAAGTCGGACTAAGTAACTGCTGTGGTATGAATTTAAATTTCATACATATACATGAAACAGAGATGGGTGGATGGACTCACTACAAAAAGTGTAGAGATGTATAGTGATGAATTAATCACATTTGGGTGATGAGAAGGGTCTGAAGAATATATAAACCATGTAAACCAAACTAAACAATTTTAGCATGTGTAAAGTTTGTGCACTCAATCCAAATTAAAGTGGTGTTCTTTGAATCCTCAGGTTGAAAAGCCTGTCCTACATTTGACAACTCAAGTGGAGGCATCAGTGGTACCACCCACCCATCTGCACAGCCATTGTCTAGTTATATCCTAGGTTAAAAGGTCACCTTGGGTTTGACAACTGTATCATGAAGCTTTCTTGCCTACGTAGATTAATTAGAACAGTCCAATGGCGGGTACTGGTGAAAAAGTTTCTCCTTCCAATGGTGGGTACAGGAGCCCCCAACATCCTACAATACTTTCAGGGAGTCACCATTCACAGGGATGTTTACATCCCCTTCTGGCATACCGGCACTTCCAGTTTAGCAGGGTAGTATTTACTGCCCACTGCAAAGATATCACACAGGAGAGAGGAAAGGCTAGCCCATGGTCGTTCTACCAACTCATTTTTTTAAAAGGGATTTAAAATTTTTAATTAATTTATTTATTTTTGGCTGCGTTGGGTCTTTGTTGCTGCACGCGGGCTTTCTCTAGTTGCGGCGAGCGGGGGCTACTCTTCGTTGCGGTGCCCGGGCTTCTCATTGCAGTGGCTTCTCTTGTTGCGGAGCACAGGCTCTAGGTGCACGGGCTTCAGTAGTTGTGACTCACGGGCTCAGTAGTTGTGGCACGTGGGCTCAATATTTGTGGTGCACGGGCTTAGTGCTCTGCGGCATGTGGGATCTTCCCAGACCAGGTCTCAAACCGGTGTCCCCTGCATTGGCAGGCGGATTCTTAACCACTGTGCCACCAGGGAAGTCCCCAACTCATTTTTTCATTCCAATTCACAGTATTCGAAGAATTTTCACATATATTAGCACAATGATTCCAGGAGGTGTTGAAAGATGGCTTCCCAAACATCACCAACACATGATAAGACAAAGCTGAGTTTCTCGCTTTGATACTGTCTCAGAGGGACGAAGGTAAGGTTAGAGTTTATTAAGAATTGGAAGTTTGGTTTAAGGCAAGTCTTTCAATGTAGGGAGGCTTGACTAGGATTGGATGAGAATCACCATATGTCCCAGATTGGTGAAAACAGCAAGATGATGCTTTTGAGATGAGGATTCAATGAATACTAGAGTACAAATTATCTATTGATGCTTTCTATCGAAGAGTTGGTGGTTCTCTTGGCAAGATCCCATAATAAAAAATCAAACCATCCTGGAAAAGTAAAGTAATACTAATGAAGACAATGGAATAGCAAAGTCATGTTAGTGTAGCCAGTAAGGTGTGGTTTGGGTTCTCAGTGTCCAGGCTGAGTGTGGCGTAGACAGTTTTGGTTCTCAGAGGAAAAGTGGTCATATATCCATTTTATAGATGAGAAAACTGAGACTCAGGGGGATTAAGTGGCTTTCCAAGGTCACGCATCTAATTAGTTCTGGAGAGAGAACTAGCCCTTGAGCTTTTTTTTTTTTTTTTTTTACCTTGTCCACTGTGAACTTTCCCTCTTATGCTGTTCATCTTGCCCTTTGTCTCAAAGTCTCTTTGGGCATTGATGAGCTGCTAGAGCAAAAGGAAGTTTCAATTGATCTTAAGGTTTAAGCCACACAGTCTTACTTGAATAAATGATAAAATACTTTGCTGAGAATGAGTTTGTCCAGTGGCTCTGGACAAACCCAAACACAGAGTTTCAAAGTTATGTTTCAAAGATAATTCATGGATGAAGAATAGGAAATTGCGTCCTTACTTTGAAGTATGATGTGACATAGCAATCATTAATACAGCACTGGCTGCTCTGTCGATAGCATGCAGGGGACATAAATCCTTTACTGGTTTTGCTCTAATTTTTTTCATAGGGATGTCTTTTCTTTTAAAGATTTATTTATTATTTATTTTATTTACTTTTGGCTGCGTCAGGTCTTAGTTGCAGCACGCGGGATCTTCGTTGATGCATGTGGGATCTTTTGTTGTGGCATGCGGGCTCTTCGTCACAGCGCACAGGCTTCTCTTTAGTTGTGGTGCACGGGCTTCTCTGTAGTTGTGGAGCGCAGATTCCAGAGCATGTAGGCTCTGTAGTTTGTGGCACGCAGCCTCTCTAGTTGAGGCACGCAAGCTCAGTAGTTGTGGCATACGGGCTTAGTTGCTCTGTGGCACGTGGGATCTTAGTTCCCTGACCAGGGATCGAACCCGCATCCCCTGAATTGTAAGGCAGATTCTTTACCACTGGACCACCAGGGAAGTCCCCATAGGGATGTCCTTAAGTGAGAGCCAAGGAGGAAGGGAGAGACAGGGAAAAATTGAGACAGTTGGTCTTATTCTCTCTATCTATCTCTATCTCTTTCTCATATTTGTGGTATGTAAATCTGGATTTTCTTTATTTCATTTTCACCACCCTGGCTCCTCTGTCCTCCTAATCCCCCATGTTTCACTGCAGCATTATTTATAATGGCCAAGATATGGAGTCAGCCTAAGTGTCCCTTGAATGTATGGGTACATTTACTTTTCCATAGTGGCTGCACCAATTTACATTCTCACCAATAGTGCACGAGTGTTCCCTTTTCTCCACATCCTTGCCAACACTGTTATTTCTCATTTTTGAAAATAGCCATTCAAACAAGTATGAGGTGGTATCTCATTGTAGTTCTGATTTGTAGTTCCCTGAAGTTGAACATCTTTTCATGTACTTGTTTGGCCATCTGTATGTCTTCTTTATAAAATAAGCTTCTGGGGCTTCCCTGGTGGCACAGTGGTTAAGAATCTGCCTGCCAATGCAGGGGACACGGGTTTGAGCCCTGGTCTGGGAAGATCCCACATGCCGCAGAGCAACTAAGCCTGTGCGCCACAACTATTGAGCCCGTGCGCCACAGCTACTGAGCCTGCACTCTGGAGCCCGTGAGCCACAACTACTGAGCCCACGTGCTACAACTACTGAAGCCCGCACGCCTAGAGCCTGTGCTCCACAACAAGAGAAGCCACTTCAATGAGAAGCCTGCGCACTGCAACGAAGAGTAGCACCTGCTCGCCGCAACTAGAGAAAGCCTGCGCAGCAACAAAGACCCAACGCAGCCAAAAATAAATAAATAAATAAATTCATAAAAAATAAAATAAAATAAGCTTTTGTGTGGCAAGTGTACATAAGAAAATATTGCTACAAGTTATAAAATTTCTTTCTTCCAGGCTTGATGCAAACAGATTAGGGATATAATCTGTCACATATACACATGAAAACTTGAATGTTTAGAGACGATGACTACAATGAGCATTTTGTTAAACCTATCTCTCTGGTATTGCATTTATATATAATTAAAATGTTAACTGTTTTCATTTCCTTTTTAAAAATAGAGTCCCAAGACTGACAGAATAATGGAATGGCCAGTGGAATAGCATGATTTAAACCAGTATTTGGTAGTCATGTTGCCTTTGTGGTCAACATAGAAAAGTAAAGGCCAAATATTCTTCAGATGGGGAGTTTCAAGGTAACTTGCATGTTAAAAATTATTACATCTATGTCAACCTAGAATGAGGTTTTCGGTTGTGGGTTCCAGACCCCTGAACTTGGCCTTTTCTTTTTTCACTTTTATCAGCTATTTGAATGAAGAGCCCACAGCCACATGAAGCAAATTTAGAAGTGAACCAAAGCTAGGAAAAATAGGCTGGGAGTGTTAGGTAACATGTTAGATGATGAAATGAAGATTGAAAGATAATTGTCATAGACTGGAATTAGGAAACAAAAACAATGAGATTAAAACTAACAGAGATAAATGCAAATTTCTCATGAAGTGTTCATAATTTAATTACATGGGTATATGATGGAGGAGATTCTTATGAAAATAACCAGGGGGATTTAATTAGCCCCAAGTTTAATATAAACCAATAAGTCTAGGAAACTGTCCCAAAGTTATAATTCCTTTGGCTATAAAAGTTACTGAAGGAGGAATATTCTGTTTTCCCTCCTCCCTTCAATCTACCTCTGGGAAGGAGGAGTACTGTTTTGGAATCATCAGATTCTGGGACATGATTATGCCATGTTTGCCAGTGGGCACAGTCAATGTGTGTTAACAGATCAGCACTAGGGTGTGGCTGGCTTGCTAGGCTCCCTGAAACACTGCTGAAGTGGGAGGGGTCAGGGGCTACCCCCCGCCATGGGAGACTTTCTTCCTCTCTTCGTTCTCTGCCATCCATATGGCAGAAGTGATAAGCTTACTCAGGGCTATCATCTTGAATCATAGCCAACCAACTAACTCACTTTTCTTTTTACTTTACATGGGCCTGGAGCATGGTAAGATCCCAAACTTGGAGGCAGGTGAAACATTAGCAGGGCTCACTCACAATCTGCTTTGGGCTGAAGGCATGTAGGCTAAGTAACATAGGAAAGGTTATGCAGCAAATGAACACATGTTCCACATGACCCAGCCTAAACATCAGAGTGTCTTTTGGGGGAGCAGGGTTGGGGGTCTAAGCCCATAAAGTGATAAGGATTTATTTAATTTTTCCTTTTCTATTATTTTTGTGTGTGTGTGTTTATGTCTTTTTCATGAACCTTTCAAGGGAGGATGGCAGTGTCTAGAGCAAGCCATACATATATTTTTTCTAATTTAAAAAATTTTTTAAATTAATTAATTATTTATTTTTGGTTGCATTGGGTCTTTGTTGCTGTGTGCAGGCTTTCTCTAGTTATGGCGAGCGGGGGCTACTCTTTGTTGCAGTGCATGGGCTTCTCATTGCGGTGACTTCTCTTGTTGTGGAGCATGGGCTCTAGACACGCAGGCTTCAGTAGTTGTGGCATGCAGGCTCTAGAGTGCAGGCTCAGTAGTTGTGGCTCATGGGCTTAGTTGTTCCACTGCATGTGGGATCTTCCCTGACCAGGGCTAGAACCCGTGTCCCCTGCATTAGCAGGCAGATTCTTAACCACTGCACCACCAGGGAAGCCCCCCATATTCTTCAATTCTTTGATCGTAATACCACTCAAGAGCACAGCACTCTAATCCCTTCACTGTCTCTAAGAGCTGAATTAAGAGGACAATATAGCGGATAATGTCCCCCTATACTCCAGACATATGTTTTTGACTCTCTACGGCAAATCCCTATTTGAGTGTTCTATAGGTACGTCAAAAATTTATTTTCAAAATTTATCTCTTTGAACCCTCTTACCCTGATTCCCCACCACTACCACTAATTTGCAAATGCACTTCTGCTGCTATTTGAATATTACCTGTTTCACTGAAGACATCAACACCCACCTTATTCCTTGGCTCCTTG
Source organism: Hyperoodon ampullatus (assembly GCF_949752795.1). Classification (NCBI taxonomy): domain Eukaryota; kingdom Metazoa; phylum Chordata; class Mammalia; order Artiodactyla; family Ziphiidae; genus Hyperoodon; species Hyperoodon ampullatus. The sequence goes on from NC_136913.1 coordinate 36,024,667, forward strand.
ACCCGCCATATTTAGTTGGTTACCAAATTCTGTCATTAAGGAAAAAAAAAGTCTTTTGAACATGTTTACTTCTGTCCTCACCTCGTTTGCCTTCACTATCTGTCACCTGGATTAAGGCACGAGCTATGTTTTCATTCATGCCGTAATGCTTGACACATAGTTTGTGACTGATTACGGAAAATATAGCTTTTGTGTTTATCTTCAGAATTTAAAGGAACATGATGTTCTGGAGATAAAACATTCAGTTTTGGTTGCTTCAGATGTTAGGGAGGCACATTTTCATTAATATAAGATAGAACTGAAAATAAAATGACTCCAGCTGTGGACTAAACTATTTCATAAAGCTTTGAGCTCTTCACTATGGGAACTATTGAAGGAGGAGCTGGGTAGACATCAGAGAGGGTTCTGGTATAATGCCAGACAATATGACTTCTAGGTTCCTTTCGGCTTTAAGATTTGAGGATTTCTATATTAATTTTACACATTTGTGTAAAATCCAAAGTATTAAGAGCATTTGTTCTGACTGGTAGAATTAGAGACAAGTATAATTTTCTTCTTACTGCTTTTCTGTATTTTTTAAGCTTCCCAAAATAGAAATGCATTACTTTCATAATCAGAAAAAAATTTTATGAGTAAGCCCCAAAACTGTTTACTTTTTAAAAGAATGTTTGATCTCCTTCAAATATGAATATAACCTTTTGTTACAGGTATCAAAGAAACATTTTTGTTGGTGTATATGCCAACTGTTAATTTGCTCTACGTTTGGCTGCATATAACAGGAAATAAATTAACAGTGGCTTAAACAGGCTAGAAATCCCATTCTCTTTTATATAAAAGCAGTTTATATGTAGACAGCCAGAGGTGGTATGATGGCGTCACTGTGGCAGGCACCAACACTTTCTTATCTTGTTCAGCTGCATGTGGCTTCAATTCCCAAGGTCACCTCATGCTTCAAAAAGGCCACCGAATATCAGCATTACATATGTGTTTCGAACAGCAGGAAAGAGGAAGGAGAAGATAGGTTGGTCTCCTTTATTTTAAAGATCTTCCCAGAAATACTAGACAACACTTCTATATAAATTTCATTGGTGAGAACTTAGCCATAAGGCCATACCTAACTGCAAGGAATTCTGGGAAAGGAAATCAGAGTTTCGTTTCTAATGAAGAAGAGAATGGATATTGGGAAGCTAATAGCTGTCTCTGTCACACTTAATGACTAAGAATAAGCATAATACAGAGAAGCTAACAGCTGGCCTACGCCATCTCAGGCTGGGAAGCATCCTCCTGATTCTTAAAAGTTCCAGGGGAGAGGCCACAGACTCCCCCATTTTTATGCCCATTTGTGAAACTATTACTTAGTATATTAGGGTAAAAACGTATGAATTAAAGTAAGAATATTTTTTCTTAGTTTAAGAATATGCTACCCACTAAAAATTGCATCAGTTGAGTGAACAACAACACAGATATGGATGAGAATGGATAATCTATTAGAACACATATTGCCTTTTTTTTTTTTGAGAAGGGAAGTCTTTCCTAGCATTGCATTCTATTTTATGCAGTACATTTGCTAAGAGAATTCAAAAGAAGACATCAGGCCCATTGTCCGTCATTCCAGCAGTATTGAAGGCCCAATTTCATCTTTTGAGGCTCTTAAAGAGCCTACTACATAAAAAGGAATGGACTGCTTGCTATTCAACCATAGCTGGAATAGCAATACCTATCATTATACTGTTATCTATTTGAAAAATGTGGATTTTACTTGGAGATGGTTTTTATGGAAGCCTGCAAGAAATCATTTTCTGTCTACCTGGCAAAAGCAATTTGAAATGGAAAATTTGAGCTCAGAGATCAGTTGAAATTTGACCTTCTCTCTATCGTCATGGATTTTAGTATGATGGTGTCTGCAGGGGTGGAGGTGAGGGGTGTCCATCAGCTTCCAATCCTGTGCTGCATTCGTCTCTTGCTGCACAATAGGGCAATCTAAGAGAAACCTTCTCCGGCTTTATTAAAATGGGGGAGGGGTGACGCTGGGGCTGATGCACTTAAAATGTGCTTTGAAGCCTCATGGAAATTTTGCAAAAGACTTTTATGTAGCAACAATTCTATTGATAAAGTCAATGAGAGTTTTGTCTGTGCAAGAACTGCAGGATGGGACCCCAAGTCACATGCTTTCAAAATTATTCTCCCTTTGTTGGATATCACAAAGGATATTTTCCCGTGAAAACAAGATCTTTTGTTTCTTATGAATTCATTCTAATTGTGAAGCTGGCTGATAGGGTTACTTCGTGTTCTTCTCGAACTGGCAGGTGGCCTGAGGGAGCTGGTGAAATGGGCTCAATCATTTATTAAGGCTTTTCCTGGTCTTAATGTCATTCACTTCTCATCTAAAACCATAGTCCTTGATGTTTATTTCCAAAGGTGATAACAGTGAGGTCACGGATAGCAATTTGTTCCTGTTCAGCTTTTAAAGGCAGCAGACAAGATATCTCTGCCTTCCTGGTTTCCCTACCTTTTTGCAAATGTGTCTGGCTGACAAAGAAAAATGCAGAGACAAGAAAGACAGGTAGTGGAAGCTGATACAAGTTAGAGCATCGATTTTCAAAGGAACTTATTAAATTGCATGGGCTAGGTTCTGTGCAAAAAATAAAACAGATACAGTCCCCTCATCCTGAGGACTCACACTTGATCCAGCCAGTGTGCTGTGTGAAAACAGTTAACAGCGATTTGGCAAACATTTATGTAACCGATATGTAGAAGATCTGTGCTAACTACCGATGATTCAAGACAGGTAAGGCCCAAGTGGGACCCTCAACGAAGTCCGGCAGAAAATACTCTGCAACGACTCGGTGACACTATGGCAGAGAGATGAATTTCAAAGTGCTATAAAACTCAGGTGAAAGCAAATTCAGTTTATACACTAGAAAGACTGCAGTCAAAAGTTCACAATATATTAAGCTGATATAGGAAATATATATTTAAAAATTTCCTATGTAACCTATTGTGGAAAGCCTTGGTCCAGCCTTTTTATGCACTGAGTTCTTCAGTAAGCCCAGTGCCACAGTAAGAAAAGAGAGGGTGCAGGGTGTGTGCTGTGTTACGAGGGTTGTGGGGTGTGGGTGTCTCTAAATAGTAACAGTAATCTGTAGACTGTGCCTGTGTATGTGCACACACACGACTGTGTGACCATCGGACTATCTATCAGCCTCTATGTGGAGCAAAGGTAGGTGGGAGGAGGGAGCCTCATCCACTCACTTCATATCTTTGATCTTGAGGACGTCTGCTGTACCTTTTGTTGGCTGTCCTCATCCAGCATGAGTTATCATTTTCCTCAATCTTGGAACGTGCACTGGCCTTTGATGTCCAGAATAGCTCATCTATGATGGCTTTTAGGGCATAGAGTGGGGTAAGGTATGGTTGGGGGCAGAGATGACTTGGAAATATCCTACATGGACAATACGTGGTGTCACTTTTGGATCAAGAAAAGAACACTTTGCAGTGGGTGGAATGTGAGTTGCTTTCTTTGTTGGAGAAGAATAGATTTTCCCCCTTTTTGGTGGAGGCAAGGAAGGAAACCCTGGTTAGCAGGGATGAGTTGGGGAAGAAAGTGTTCTTGCCCCAAGCACGGAGGTCAGGTGGAGCATAGGATTAAAGGCAGCAGGAGCACTGGATAGTCATCGAGTCTGGTTTGACTGCAAGTTCAAGAACAGGGATGCACCACTGAGAGGGATGCCGAGAGTGCCAAGCTGAGACCTGATACAATGATATCATGACCATGGTCTTGAATCAGAAGCAGGGACATGTGGTCTGATGAGAGACTGTATCCAAAGAGGAATAGAAAAGAGACAGGTGGGGTAGACAGGGCATGTGATTTTATTTTTTTTGTTTTAAAAATTTTTTTAATTTATTTATTTTTGGCTGCGTTGGGTCTTCGTTGCTGCACGTGGGCTTTCTCTAGTTGTGATGAGCGGTGGCTACTCTTTGTTGCGGTGCACGGGCTTCTCATTGCGGTGGCTTCTCTTGTTGTGGAGCACAGGCTCTAGGCACGCGGGCTCAGTAGTTGTGGCTCGCAGGCTCTAGAGCACAGGCTCAGTAGCTGTGGTGCACGGGCTTAGTGGGTATGTAGGGTCTTCTCAGACCAGAGCTCGAACCCGTGTCCCCTGCATTAGCAGGCGTATTCTTAACCACTGTGCCACCAGGGAAGTCCAGGGCATGTGGTTTTAGTAACAATGGTGATGAAATATCCAGAGAGCGATTGTATTAAAAATAGGGCTTCTAGTGAAGTCTGGATTGCAGAGAGAGAAAACCATTGTTTTATATTTATTAAGCAGCATCTACATGAGACGTTCAAGGTCTTTGGATTGCATTAGCTGCTTATTATACTGCTTTATCAGCCTTCAGAGGCCCTGGCCACACACTAACCTATAAAAGCCAAATTCAGGGATTGGTATGGGGAAGAGAAGCTTTTCTTTTCACGTGTTGTTTTGAAGAGGGTGTTAATGAACTCAAATGGTTCTCACCCACAGCTCTTCAGCTCTTGCACCTGAAGGGAAGCCCCGAGCAGGATCTTGAAGGATTTTCCTTCCCTATTCCAATTCCCTCCCTTTTCCTGGCCCTAATTCTAAACATCTTTAAGAAAAGCACTTAGAAAATGTAAAATAAAAGCAGCTGGGAGAAAGGCCTGACTTGAACATTCTTCGTGGAAGCTGCAGGGGCTAAGTGGGCCAGGCCATGTGGAAAAAGCTCTTGCTTGCTCAAGTGGCTGAGGATTTCACTCCAGACCATTTGTTTGAAAATCTCCTTGCCACACCGTAATGTGTCTTCTTTCTTTTAGGTGACATGTGGCTGCACCTGACCCTTATTTTGTAACTTGTCAGAGGCAGAAGCTGGCAGATGCATCTTCCTAATTTCAGCTGTTTGAATTAGTGTCACCGTAAGTGGACTAATATGGCTTTAAAAAGATCCCCAGAATTCCACAGACTTAAGGTCAAAAAGCTTCAGTGGCCCAAATGTACCACAATTCCTTGTGATAACCCTACTGAGAGCTAGGCAGGACCCTCTATTGCTTAGATGCCAAAGAAACAAAGGACAGCAGACCTCTCATAAACATGCATCCAAGTAGTGGCTGTTACACAATAAGTCCTCAATATTTGACTGACTGGATATACTCTCATCAAAAGCCTTGTTAGAGACTTCTGGTCTCGCAAACCACTTGGTCGCTACGGCACTACAGAAGATAATACAATAAGGGTTTCACTAGTTTGTTGGTAGACCACCACTGAAGGGAGCCTCTAGCTTCTGCTGTCAGTGCTGTGCTGGAGCCTGCTTGTACCAGCTCACCAGAGCCATTTGTGAAATTTTGGAAAGTATCTTGAAATTGGCAATGTTGGCAGTATTTATGCCACAAAAATTAGCGAATGCTACAAATCAGGGCTTTTTTTTTTTTTTCTTTCAGGGAACTGGTTGTTAAACATTTACCAGCATACTACTGTCTTGACTCCATTCCTGGAAACTACTAAACTAATTAAAAGGCTACAGATCAGCATGGATAAATCTCATAGGCATGATTCTGCGTGAGAGAAGCCAGACACAGAAGATTACATACTATATGATTCCATTTATATGACGTTCTAGAACAGGCAAACTCATCTATGGTGAAAAATATCAGGTTGGAGTTACCTCTGGAGGGGGGAGGTAACTGGACTGTGAAGGGGCATGAAGAATTTTCTGGGGTGATGTAAATATTCTCATTTTAATGTGGGTATGGGTTACACAGGCATATGCATTTGTCAAACACTCATTGAATTGTACACTTAATATCTGTGCAGTTGGTTTTATGAAAATTTTACCTCGAGATTAAAAAAAACTGCAAACAAATATTGAACCCTACTTAATAGGCTTTCTTTGTACAATTGTAAGGGTTAGCAGTTTTGAAGTTATTTGTGCATTTTAAGTTTGAGCAAATGAGTAAATATGTTGAGAATAATGGGAGTCAGGTTTCCCACTATTGGAGAAAAAAAGGTCCCCAGGTAGAAATCCCAAGATAGAATGCAGACTGTGATAAAAAGAATTTAACTGTATTACAAATGGATGAAGCAACCTCACTGAAGGGGATGGGCGAGGAGGTGCTGACATAAGTAACTGAGGGAATGATTGGATTCTCTAAGATAAAAGGCAAAAGGGACTGCACAGAAGCACTGTACCCATGGGGGCCCAGATGAACGATGCTGACTCTGGTACGCATATATACTGGAACTGAGCAATTTAGTAAATGGGTGGTGGATGGTCGGAGCCAGGTCTCTCACTGTTGCAGTGGGAATCTACAAGTCAGCAAGGGGAGGAGTCTAGAATGATCCATGTGGTAACAGATTACAGGTGGAGACATAGGTATGAACTCTTATTTCGCTTATATCAATACAGATTACCTATAGAAATATTTATAGACATGTGTATATACACAAATTATTATACACATATCTTTCTTTGCTCTGCCAGCTGAAAGGGGCTAGAAGTAATGACACCCCAGTAGCAAAAACACATCTAGTATCAAGGCTGTAGTTTATAATACAGTACTCTAATAAAAGAAAATGGGGCAAATTAATTCTAGGGCTGGGGCAGGAAGTATACCAAATGAGCCTGGAGCATCTTTTAGTGCCATAAAGTAGGGAAATGCTAAAAAAAACCCATTGATATGAGTATGTCAAAAGTATACAGGAGTCAACTGAAAGAGTTCCCAATGGCCAAAGCTTCAAAACTTTGAGCAACAAAATAAAGTAGTATTGGATTAGTAACAAAAGTATAAAATGAATATCTATGTGTCCATACTGATATAAATAAGTCATTGAGTAAATAAATAAATGCAGGAGAATAGACAAATCTCCAGTGCAGAAGAATTCCAAATAATTTATGTAGATGTTCCACCCTCAAGGATGTGGTACATAACTCCCCTCACCTTAAGTGTGGGCTGCAGGTAGTAACATCCTTTCAAAGAGTGCAATGATGGAAAGGGGAAAAAAGAGTAAGTTTACAGTGGATAAACCCGGCAAACACTATCTCCACCAGGTGATCACAAGGTCAAGATCAACAGTGATAAATCCCATTGACGGTATGTACCCTGGATATGATGTGATGATAATTGCACTTTACCTCTGTGGTCTTTCTCCCCATAACTCTAGTCTAATCATAAGAAAAACAGACAAATCCCACTTGAGGGGCATTCTACAAAATACATGACCAATACTCCTCAAAATCTTCAAGGTCAATATAAACAAGGAAAGCCTGAGACATTGTCACAGTCAAGAGGAGCTTAAGGACTCATGATGACTACATGGAATGTGGTATCCTGGATGGGATCCTGGAACAGAAAAGGGATATTAGGTAAAAACCAACAAAATGTGAATAAAGTGTGGATGCTAGTTAATAATAGCGCATCAGTATTGGTTCATTAATTGTAACCACACAAATGTACCACAGTAATGCAAGATATTAACAATAGGGGAAACTGTGTGTGAGATATATGGGAATTCTGTGTACTATCTGTGACTCAATAGCTATAGTTTTTCTGTAAATCTAAAATAGTTCTAGGGACTTCCCTGATAGTCCAGTGGCTAAGACTCCATGCTCCCAATGCAGGGGGCCTGGGTTCAATCCCTGGTCAGGGAACTAGATCTAGATCCCACATGCCACAGCTAAGAGTTTGCATGCTGCAACCAAAGATTCCGCATGCTGCAACTAAAGATCCTGCATGCTGAAACGAAGATCCCATGTGCCGCAACTAAGACCCAGTACAACCAAATAAATAAATATTAAAAAATAAAATTAAAAAGTTCTAAAAAATAAAGTATTAAAAAGGAAACAAAAGCCCTCAGATACAGATCGCTGGCAGTCAGCAGCTTGGGTGTATAGAGGAGAGTGTGGCAGAGGTGTGTGCAAGGGGCTGACAGTGTCTGTGTCACATGACGTCTGCAGATAGGAACAGCCATGACTGTCTTAGTGTGCCCTTCTGGGGGATTTTGAAAGTTCTCCTCTGTCCCAATGGTCTTTTCTTGGAGAATTTGTGCAGCACACCTTTTAACCTGCCAGCAGAGAGTGGGCTCTGATTAAGGCCTGCACAGCAGCCTCAGAACGGGGGGGAGTCCGAGCAGACCCCCAAAACAGCCTGAGGCAGAGACTGGGGCACCTGCCCTGTGCAGAGCTCTGCTGACCCAGCAGGCAGAGCAATCTGCCTGTGTGTATGGGAAACATAACGATGCTGCCTGCCTCTCTGGGCTGTTTGCTTGGGGCTTCATAAAGATCTACTTTGGATGAACCAAGAGGTTCTGCTTTGAGGGTTTCATTGTATTCTCCCCATGTGATGTGATCTGGTGATTTCACCTGAGAAATTCCCAAACTACAGAACTGAAGGAAGCATCTCAGCTCTGCAGACTCTTATCAGGCTGTTGCTGCTGTTTATGGAATTTGAATATCTAAACAAGAGCTGAAGGTGCCGATATCGATATCTTAGTTTCCGGGAGAATCATGAATAAACAAAAGCCTGTGGTCGCACTCCACAGGTGGCCAAGAGCAGAGACTTCTCTGATCATAACTATCTGGTGTGTTTTGACCAAGACTGACTAAATGGTTAAGCAAGCTGACCGACCTCAACGTGGTCAGTATGCCTCAAAGCAGCCATGTTTAGCACAAGGTCAATTCCACATTCCAGGGTACCAGCCACATATAGTCGACAGCTAACACTATTTTTTTTTTTTTTTTTTTTTTTTGCGGTACGCGGGCCTCTCACTGTTGTGGCCTCTCCCGTTGCGGAGCACAGGCTCCGGACGCGCAGGCTCAGCGGCCATGGCTCACGGGCCCAGCCGATCCGTGGCATGTGGGATCTTCCCGGACCGGGGCACGAACCCGTGTCCCCTGCATCAGCAGGCGGACTCTCAACCACTGCGCCATCAGGGAAGCCTCATCAGCTAACACTATTTGAGAGTGGCAAATACTTCCTGGTTTTCCCAATTTCCCTTCTGAATTTAAAAGTTGGGAACCTGCTGTCCTATTGCCAGAAGGTGAAGTGTTAGATGGCAATTAATATAGGTCAGTGGTTCTAACTCCTTTCCACATTTGTTCTGAGGAGACTACTATTGAGTTATGATTTGGGCTTACATCAGACGAGCATAAAACTAGAATAATTAAGAAGGGAACAAAACATTAACAAAGAACATTCGTACCTTCTCTCTTGCCCAACAAGGATTCCCCTCACCAATGGAAATGGAGAAAGGGGCCTTGGAAAAAACATTTCTGGCTTGTTGTCTAGTCCATCATGGTAAGCAGATATCATCAATAAAACGTCATTCCTAACTGACTTTGAGGACCAGGCTTTCGTATATACATAAGTAAGCCCAGAAGAGTTGGCAAGGGATGCCTGGCTCCATACCTATTGATGTAAGATTGGGATTTACTGCCGCCTAGGAAGTTCTACCCAATTTCAGCTTCTGCACTGTACCCAGCAGAGGGAATGATAAGTACCACTGTGCCATTGCAGCTGGCCCTTTAGAGAGCAGCATGAATGATGATACAGACAAACACAAATTCCAGAAAAACTTGGATTGGCTTTCCTGTCAACACTACTGAAATGTGAGATGGGAAACTACTGATAGAAAGCACTGAGTGTTCCTGATAAAGTGTTGTGTAACAATGAGTATGTTATGCACTGTCTCTGGAAAAACAGGAATATGTCTTCTTTGAGGGGCAGGCCTTTAGAAAAGATTCTCGTATTTTCCTTGCAAGGGAATCCAAAGCAGAGAGAGAATGGAATAAGAAAAGTTTCAGAGGAAGCTTAGGAAACCATCAGAAAGTGTAAGGTGGTGTTTAGGAAATTCTCTGACTACTATATCTCCCTCACTACTCCAAAGAAATGACTTAATTTAGGCTTTGGGAAAGCAGCTTGGACTATCTTGACCAGTCTTTTGAGTGACCTAAGTACTTGCTTTCTCTGTTGCCTGATGAAGGCATCAATACTGAATTGTCTTCAAGAAAGCTAATGGATTGTGTAAGTAACCATGTCAGAGGTACTTCGAGACATGGTACTAAAACAAATCTTTTTATTAAATGTTAATATATATAAAGGAAATAGTGCCTGGAACATAGTAAGTGCCCAATGAATGGTGGCAATTGTAGTAGATGCTATTGCCATCCTGTCCCATATTGCCTTGGCCCACCTCTGAGTTTGCCTGCAGCTGCCTCTGAGTTCCTATGCAAGTCAGTGGGTTCCCATCTTTAGTGCTGGGCTTCCTTGGTTTATCTGCCCAAGAGCCTCCTCAGGCACCTCAGGAGCTTATTTACTTCTTGGCAAGGCAGCCCAGAAATGCTGGGGCATATAAGGGCCCAGGAAAATCCTCAACCAACAAGAAGTGGGAGTTGGCACATAAGTACCCCAGCTTCCTGGTCCTTAGGTGGGACAATTCTGAGGCAAGTTCTACAAGATTCCTCAGAGTGTCCCCAGCAGAATCAAGCTCCAATTGCCCACAGCAGAAGCTCATTCATTAAAGCACCCTTTTCTTATCTTCTCTCCCTTTATCTCACTTTCTCCACCCTCTCAATTTTGTTTCCTGGGATGACCTCCCAAATAAACCACCTGAACCTAAATCCTTTCTCAGAGTCTACTTTTTTGAGTAACTAGAGCTGAGAAAATATCATTGGCCTTACCCACTGCTGAGCACGGGAAGTGGAGCCATAAAAGATCGTGACACAAAATTCATTACTTGTCGCTACCTGAATATTTATCATGTGAAGCCAAATAGATGCATGCCAAATTTTGGATTTATAGGAAATGACCACAGATTATTGTAGCAGTAAGAAATAGGCTTTTGGGACAGTGGCTATAGATAGAAGCCAGAGAAAAATGTTCATGTATACTAAAATGGAGGAAGAAGGGGTGGCTGCATTGTAACACATAAGCAACTCCTGTGCTCATGGGCCATAAACTTTGTCACTTCCATCATGTTCCAACATGGACAACAAAACACATACAGTGTGTATTACAGTGGTCTGTGAAACTGCATTTGCTACATGAAAAAAAAAGTAAACATGGGACTTCCCTGGTGGTGCAGTGGTTAAGAATCCGCCTGCCAATGCAGGGGACATGGGTTCAAGCCCTGGTCCGGGACGATCCCACATGCTGCGGAGCAACTAAGCCCGTGCGCCACAACTACTGAGCCTGTGCGCCACAACTACTGAGCCTGTGCCCTAGAGTCCAAGAGCCACAACTACTGAGTCCATGTGCCACAACTACTAAAACTCACGCACCTAGAGCCCATGCTCCACAACAAGAGAAGCCACTGCAAGGAGAAGCCCGCGCACAGCCACAAAGAGTAGCCCCCACTTGCCACAACTAGAGAAAGTCCATGTGCAACAATGAAGACCCAACGCAGCCAAAGATAAATAAATAAAATAAATAAATTTATATAAAAAAAGTAAAGAAGCAAAAAAAAAAGCTGTTCAAGGTTTTTAGTTCAGTATAAATTCACTCCTCTAAAGGAAAATGCCACCCTAAACATTTTTTACTTGCAAAACAATCTTCAAGATATAGAGCAATTTATTTCACATGACATTTACAGAAAATCAACAGAAGTAGCTTTTATAACATGTGAATCCACAAATCATGTTTCCTTGCTATGGTTAGGCGTTGAAATCTCTTGAGGTCTCCTCTGGTGCTGCCCATGGGAGAGGGCCTTTACAGATGATTGTTTCTGTTCACATAAGTATCCTTTTCTCAATGGAAAATTTATATTATTCCCTACTGGGGCCCCACTGCTTTCTCCCTTCCCCGGCCCACAAAGACAGTCATTGACAAGGGTTGCTACATTCTGCCTTAATGGTTCCATTGTCTCCAACGTTTCATATGGCTTTTCTTGAAGCAAACAAACAAAATTTTTAAAAATAAATTTAAAAAGGCAAACTGAAAAAGTGGGCTCAATAGTAATGCAATACAATTTAATTGGTATAAAAATAATTTAAAGATGGAAATTTGGGTGAGTAAAATGAGTGCAATTATAACAGAATCTAGAAAAATTTGGTGATAGCATTAGTGTCCAAACTAAGCACACTGTTATTATAAATGACCTTTCCCCCCTTCTTATTCACCCCCTTCAATACTTGGAGGATGGCTTTCATAATGCCAGCTGAGCTCAGGGCTAGAGTGGGCTCTCACCCGGGCATGCATAACCACAGCATTGACTCTCCAGCATGGGTTACTGCTATTTATCATTTATGCTGGTCAACAGAAGACAGATGGTAAGCAATTACTTTCTGATGGCATGTTCAGAAATAATCATTATATATAAAATTTTAATTTATTACAGATTTTTTTTCTAATTAAGCCTAGATCCTTGATCAGAAGGATCTACAGGTTTTGAGCAGTGACACAGTGGTTTCCAAAACAAAGGTAAGTTAAAATATAATACTAAGCCAGATTTCAAATCAAGAAGGTGGTGTTGGAAGGGCAGAGGATGTGCTGTTAATGAAATGTAGGTGAGCACAGGATTTGCTTGTGATCTGCATAGTTTGTTTACAGTATCTGAAGCATCTGGAAATGGTCAATAAGAAAGCAACCCCCTTAGTCAGTCCAGGTTGCTATAACAAAATACCATAAGCTGGGTGGCTTAAACAACAAACATTTATTTCTCACAGTTCTTGAAGCTGGGAAGTCCAAGATCAAGGTGCTATTCTCATCCTGGTGAGGGTCCATTTCTTGGCTTGCAGATGAGTTGTCTTATTGCTATATCATCATATGGTGGAGAAAGGGCTCTGGTTTCTTCCTCTTCTTATAAGGGCACTAATCTCATCATGGGGTCCCCACCCTCATGACCTCATCTAAACCTAATTATCTCCCAAAGGCCCCACCTCCAAATACCATCACATTGGGGAACTAGGGCTTCAACATATGAAATTGGGGGAATGCAAATATTCAGCACCTCCAAAGACAGGTTCTTGAGTATTTAGTAGCCTAAAGAAGGTAAGGGTCTTGCCAAATCCTCTCACATCACCTAACATTTCTGGTGCCGTGAGCAGACTTTAACACATAAAGCCACTCTGTGAAAGTGAAGCGAGACTGTTCTAAGTTCCTTTGGAAGAGTTTGGGCTCAAGAATATTTGACCCAGTAAGGCTCCTGTTCAGATTTGATGGAGAAATCAAAAGCTCTACAGAAAAGCAAAAGCTAAGATAATTCAGCACCACTAAACCAGCTTTACAACAAATGCTAAAGGAACTTCTCTAAGTGGAAAAGAAAATGCCACAACCAGAAACAAGAAAATTACAAAATGGGAAAGCTCACTGGTAAAGGCAAACATATCGTAGAGGTTAGAAAATCATCTACACACAAATATGATACAAGTACAGAATATTTGAAATGCTTTTGAAATTAAGAGATCAGTAACTTAAAACAATCGTGTGTGTGTGTGTGTGTGTGTATAGACTGCTATATCAAAACTTCATGGTAACTGCAAACAAAAAATCTGTAATAGGTATACACACAAAAAGGAAAAAGAAATCCCAACACTAAAGATAGCCATCAAATTACAAGAGAAGAGAACAAACGAGGAAAGGAAGAAAAATGACCTACAAAAACAAATCCAAAACAATTCACAAAATGGCAATAAGAACATATATATTGATGATTACTTTATTTCATTTTATTTTTTACTTTTTGGCCATACCACATGGCTTGTGGGATCTTAGTTCCCTGACCAGAGATTGAGCCAGGGCCGATGGCAGTGAAAGCACTGAGTCCTAACCACTGGACTGTCAGGGAATTCAAGATAATTACTTAAAATGTAAATGGAGTAAATGCTCCACCCAAAAGACATAGACTGGCTGAATGGATAGAAAAACAAGACCTGTATATATGTTGTTTACAAGAGACCAACTTCAGATCTAGAGACACTACAGACTGAAAATGAAGGGATGGAAAAAGTTATTCCATGCAAATGGAAATCAAAAGAAAGCTGGAATAGCAATACTCATATCAGACAAAATAGACTTTGAAATAAGTACTGTTATAAGAGACAAAGAAGAACACTACATAATGATCAAGGGATCAATCCAAGAAGAAGATATAACAATTGTAAATATATATGCACCCAACACAGGAGCACCTCAATATATAAGGCAAATGTTAATAGACATAAAAGGAGAAATTGACAGTAACACAATAATAGTGGGGGACTTTCACACCCCACTTACTTCAATAGACAGGTCATCCAGATAGAAAATCAATAAGGAAACACAGACCTTAAATAAACACAGACCAGGTGGACTTAATTGATATTTACAGAGCATTCCATCCAAAAGCAGAAAAATACACATTCTTTTCAAGTGCACATGGAACATTCTCCAGGATAGAGCACATGCTGGGCCACAAAGCAAGTGTTGGTAAATTTAAGAAAACTGAAACCATATCAAGTGTCTTTTCTGACCACAATGCTATGAGATTAGAAATCAATTACAGGAAAAAAAACTGTAAAAAAACACAAATACGTAGAGGCTAAACATTATGTTATTAAACAACCAATGGATCACTGAAGAAATCAAAGAATAAATTAAAAAATACCTAGAGACAAATGAAAATGAAAACATGACAATCCAAAACCTAAAGGATGCAGCAAAAGCAGTTCTAAGAGGGAAGTTTATAGTGATACAAGGTTACCTCAGGAAACAAGAAAAAACTCAAATAACAACCTAACCATATACCAAAAACAACTAGAGAAAGAAGAACAAACAAAACCCAAAGTCAGTAGAAGGAAAGATATCATAAAGATCAGAGCAGAAATAAATGAAATAGAGACTAAAAAAAAAACAACCAAAAAACAATAGAAAAGATCATTGAAACTAAAAGCTGATTCTTTAAAAAGATAAACAAAATTGATAAACCATTAGCCAGAATCATCCAGAAAATAAAAGAGAGGGCACAAATCAATAAAATTAGAAATGAAAAAGGAGAGGTTACAGCCGACACAACAGAAATACAAAGGACCATGAGAGATGACTATAGGAAACTATATGCCAATAAAATGGACAACTTAAAAGAAATTCTTAGAAAGGTACAATCTCCCAAGACTGAACCAGGAAGAAATAGAAAATATGAACAGACCAATTACAAGTACTGAAATTGTATTTGTGATTTAAAAACTCACCAAAAAACAAAAGTCCAGGACTAGATGGCTTCACAGGCGAATTCTATCAAACATTTAGAGAAAAGTTAACACCTATTCTTCTGAAACTATTCCAAAAATCTGCAGAGGAAGGAACACTTACAAACTCATTCTATAAGGCCACCATCACCCTGATACCAAAACCAGACAAAGATACCACAAAAAAAGAAAATTACAGGCCAATATCACTGATGAACCTAGATGCAAGAATCCACAACAAAATACTAGCAAACTGAACCCAATAATACATTAAAAGGATCATACACCATGATCTAGTGGGATTTACCCAGGGATGTAAGGATTTTTCAACATCCACAAGTCAATCAGTGTGATACACGACATTAACAAATTGAAGGATAAAAACCATATGATCATCTTAATAGATGCAGAAAAAGCTTTTGATAAAATTCAACATCGATTTATGATTAAAAAAACTCTCCAGAAAGTGGGCATAGAGGGAACATACATCAACATAGTAAAGGCCATATGTGAAAAACCCACAGCTAATATCATACTTGATGGTGAAAAGCTGGAAGCATTTCCTCTAAGATCAGGAACAAGACAAGGATGTCCACTCTCACTACTTTTATTCAGCATAGTTTTGGAAGTCCTAGCTACAGCAATCAGAGAAGAAAAACAAATAAAAGGAATCCAAATTGGAAAAGAAGAAGTAAAACTGGCACTGTTTGCAGATGACATGATACTGTATATAGAAAATCCTAGAGATGCTACCAGAAAACTACTAGAGCTCATCAATGAATTTGGTAAAGTTGCAGGATACAAAATTAATACACAGAAATCCATTGCATTTCTATACACTAACAATGAAAGATCAGAAAGAGAAATTAAGGGAAAAAATCCCATTTACCATTGCATCAAAAAGAATAAAATACCTAGGAATAAACCTACCTAAGGAGACAAAGACTTGCACTCCAAAAACTATAAGACACTAATGAAAGAAATCGAAGACAACACAAACATATGGAAAGATATACCATGTTCTTGGATTGGAAGACTCAATATTGTCAAAATGACTACACTACCCGTGGCAATCTACAGATTCAATGCAATACCTATCAAACTGCAAATGGCATTTTTCACAGAACTAGAACAAAAAACTTTAAAATTTTACGGAAACACAAAAGAGCCTGAATAGCCAAAGCAATCTTGAGAAAGAAAAATGCAGCTGGAGGAATCAGGCTCCCTGACTTCAGACTATACTACAAAGCTACAGTCATCAAAACAATATGGTACTGGCACAAAAGCAGAAATATAGATCAATGGAACAGGATAGAAAGCCCAGAAATAAATGCACACATCTATGGTCAATTAATCTATGACAAAGGAGACAAGACTATACAATGGAGAAAAGACAGTGTCTTCAATAAGTGGTGCCTGGAAAACTGGACAGCTACGTGTAAAAGAATGAAATTAGAACATTCTCTAATACTATCCATAAAAATTAACTCAAAATGGATTAAAGACCTAAATGTAAGACCAGATACTATAAAACTCCTAGAGGAAAACATAGGCAGGACACTCTTTGACATAAATGGTAGCAATATTTTTTTGGATCCTTCTCCTAGATTAATGGAAATAAAAACAAAAATAAACAAAAGAGACCTAATTAAAAGCTTTTGTACAGCAAGGGAATCCATAAACAAAGTGAAGACAACCTACAGAATGGGAGAAAATATTTGCAAACAATGTTACTGATAAGGGATTAATCTCCAAAATATAAAAACAGCCCATGCAGCTCAATATCAAAAAAAAAAACAACCCAATTGAAAAATGGGCAGAAGATCTAAATAGACATTTCTCCAAAGAAGATATACAGATGGCCAAAAGGCACATGAAAAGATGCTCATCGTCACTAATTATTAGAGAAATGCAAATCAAAACTATCATGAAGTATCACCTCACACCAGTCAGAATGGCCATCATCAAAAAGTCTACAAATAATAAATGCTGGAGAGGGTGTGGAGAAAAAGGAACCCTCCTACACTGTTGGTGGGAATGTAAATTGGTACAGACACTGTGGAAAACAGTATGGAGGTTCCTTAAAAAACTAAAAATAGAGCTACCTTATGATCCTGCAATCCCACTTCTGGGCATATATCTGGAGAAAAGCATAATTTGAAAAGATACATGCACCCCAATATTCATTGCAGCACTATTTACAATAGCCAAGACATGGAAACAACCTAAACATCCATCGACAGATGAATGGATAAAGGAGATGTGGTATATACATACAGTGGAATATTACTCAGTCACAAAAAAGAATGAAACATTTCCATTTGCAGCAACATGGATGGACCTAGAGATTATCATATTAAGTGAAGTAAGCCACACAGAGAAAGACCAATATCATATGATATCGCTTATATGTGGAATCTAAAAAAAGATACAAATAAACTTATTTCCAAACTAGGAAGAAACTCATAGACATAGAAAACAAACTTATGGTTACCAAAGGGGAATGGGGATGGCTGGAGGTATAAATTAGGACGTTGTGATTAACATATACATATTACTGTATATAAAGTACATAACCAACAAGGACCTACTGTATAGCACAGGGAACTATACTGAATATTTTGTAATAACCTATAAAAGAAGAGAATCTGAAAAAGAATATATATGTATAACTGAATTGTTGTGTTGCACCTAAAACTAACACAACACAACAAATCGACTATACTTCAACAAAAAAAAAAGCAGTAAAAGAAAAAAAAAGAAAAAACTTGAAAACTTGAAAAAACTTTCAAACTCAAGTTATAGAAAAAAATGTTTATTAATGGCCACAATGGCCTTCTCAGGAGCGTGGGTCTTACTAAATCAGAACCAGCGCTGCTGCTGCTTCTTCTTTTTTTATTGCGGTAAAACTGACATAAAATTCTCTATTTTAAATCAGGGCTTCTTAATCATTTTTGTGCCATGGATCCCACTGGCAGTGTAGTAAAATCCATGGACCCCTTCTCAGAACCATGTTTTTAAATGCATAAAATAAAATACATAGAATTTCAAAGGAAGCCAATTACTTTGAAATTTTGTCAAATTTTTAAGGAACAAATAGTGAAACAGTAATATATATGTTTCTTAATGATTGCATTAATAGCAAGAGCTAGCAGGCAAGACTAATATCTGGTACAGTTTCAATGCGGTGATGAACAAAGATGATGATTTAGCTGTAACAACTATAATCTGACATGACAATATCTGTGATTTCTCATGGTGGCAACAGACTTAGGTATTGCTAACACTGCTGGGGTTTGCTGCCTAGATTCATAATAGAAGCAAATACTAAATGTTAAATGTTACTGAAAATAAACTAACATTTTTCTATCCATGTTTTTGGACCCTCTGAACTCTTAGCTCCAGATTAAGAATGCTTGCAGGAAATGCAAGCCTCTTTTGTCTGGTTATCTAAGTTTGGAAGCAGATTCTTCTGTTAAGATAGGGAGGGGGAACATTTGGAGCCAAGAGGGGCTCAGTCTGGAAAGAATGCACAAGGTGAGGGCAGTGCAGCCATGGTGATGAGGTGGCCACGGGACATTCTAAAGTCAGTGATGCGTACTCTAACTCAGTTGTTTGCAACTTTTTCTTTTTTCTTTTTTTTTTCTTTGCGCTACGTGGGCCTCTCACCGCCGTGGCCTCTCCTGTTGTGGAGCACAGGCTCCGGACGCACAGGCTCAGCAGCCATGGCTCACGGGCCCAGCTGCTCTGCGGCATGTGGGATCTTCCCCGACTGGGGCACGAACCCGTGTCCCCTGCATCGGCAGGGGGACTCTCAACCACTGCACCACCAGGGAAGCCCCTGTTTGCAACTTTTGATACCATCTACTTCTCTGTCTCCCCCTGGACGTTTCCTTAAAGTCTGATATGTTCTGGAATGCATTATGAGAGTGGACTTTTTGTGGCCCTTGAAGAAGGGCCTGATTTACACATTTGAGAATTGAAGGCTACTGGCCACCTGGGCAAGAGCAGGAGCCCCAAGAACCTCAGGCCTCTGAGGAGTCACTAAAGTCCTGGGGACGGCCTTGGACTCCTGCTGCACAAAGAACTGGGGGCATGGTTTATCTAGATCCCCAAGGAACAGAGGGTCCCAGATGATATACAGTTATACTTGTTTTCTATAGAATAAGTAGAACTACAGGAGGTGTGAGTCTGACCCATTCGGACCCAGAGCTCTCCCTCTTCAGCTGACCTCTGAAGTCTGGAAGCAGATTTCTGCTTTGGAGCTGAGCTGAGGGGTAGAAAGTGGGATTCTGAGTAGCAGCATCTTTCTTGCCCTTACCTTAGTGGGACACACTGCTTGTCCCAGTACTTGAATCACTCCACTGCCATTTGTTTGCTGTCCCCTACTGCCATATAGCAGACATGTCTGGGTACGAGCAAGATGGTAACAACGCAAGTGGCGTACTGCCATGGATTTGAGGGCCTGAGTGAGGTGATGTGGTGTAATGAACAAGAGCTCGCACTTTGGCGTCTGATCTGAATTTGAACTCTGGCTCTGCTACTTACCTGGGTCAAGTTCCTTCACCTCTGCAAGCAACAACCCTCCCTATGTTAAATGAGGAAAACAGCTACACCTGATTCATGTGGCTCGGTGAGGCTTAAACAATGTGTGTAAAGTTTTTAGTCCAGTTTGTGGCACATTAACAATGTAGCTATTATTGTTGCTGTTGTTATTATTATTATATTAACCTTCCCCTCATAAGAGAGGTCAATCTTAGTATTTTTTAAAATTTTAGTAAACAACTAAGAAAATTCTTACACAAAAGACTTTAAATAGTCATGATAACGTGTTCTCTCTACTCTTCCTCCTATCCATATACACCCCACCATTTCACTTGACTTTTTCCTCTTTACCGTCCTTTGGAATGACACAGGTGAAATGTTTTTCAGAAGGGGGAAAGATTTCTTGAGAACATATACTCACCCTTTGCCCCCCACTTGCTCTCCCTGTAAACACCCTTCTCCCCCCACATACACACACATACATACACACACAGGCACATACACACATGCATGTACACACATACACATATACATACATACATGCACACACTTATTCCTCTCTTCCTGCCATAAGAGAGTCAAATTCAGGCCTCCTGCCTGGAACTGCAGAACATTACCATCAGGCTGGTCCATTAAATATCATTTGAAAGTCAATTTTATCCCAGAGTGGTAAGTAGTATGCGTGCTTATGTCTTCATCTACCTTAATTAGGAGAAGCAATTTGCTGCACATTTCTTAAAAGAAAGAAAAAAAAACTGATCAAATTTGAGCTCCTGATAGATTGAAACACAGCGTATGTACACATCTAAATTATGGTCTCAAAACAGTCCAGCCTTATGACTCGTGTGTTTTCTAAGTAACTTGCGCAATTGCCCATAATTATGGAAATAGGGGCTGTCTCCTGAAAGCCAGCCCCTCCCCATTTTGTTTCTCAACCCAGAATAGAAAACTCCATTTTGAGATGATCACTCGAGACGTTTCTATCCCATCATATTTTCTGTGATTCTGCACCATTAACAATCTCAAGACCATTTTCACACATCTCCTTCTGCCAAAATGGTTGCAGTGTCTGAGAAGCTATAGTTCTGTTGAGCGTAGGTGTCTGCTTTTCTCATTTGTTTCTTTTAACTAGGCCAGACCAATTTTAACTCACATGGGTGCCTCTGACTTGAAACCTCCTGAAACGCTGGTGGGGTGCTGGTGGCACCTGAGCTGGCATTCAGATGGTCTGGGGCGCTCCAGGGACAAGCCTATCAGAAGTCTTTGTGTTTGAGGAACTAAGGAGCCTCTTAAGAGGGCACAACCCCTAAGAGAAAGATAAGCCAGGGAGGAAGCAGTCAGGCCTAAGAAGATGGACCCTGTAGGAGAGTTCTGGGCTTGAGAAGGCGGTGTGCTTATGACCACATGCTTCGTGGTCAATGGCACTCTAAGCTGACCCCTGTGTACCTTTGAACTCATGTCTGGGTCCTGTTGAGAGATGAGCTATCATTCTGCCCCCACTCTCCTGCCCAACATTCCATATGTCACACAGCAGCCAGATTTTCAAATCATAGATCGGACCATGGCACTCCTTTGTTTAAAAACCTTCTGTGGCTTTCCCCTCCACGTAGTAGTAAATAAAACTCCCCTTCCGAGAGCCTACAGGATCCTACCTAAGCAGCTTCTGTTTGTTTCTCCCACCTCATCTTGTACCACTTTCCCCTCTGCCTTGTTTGTTTCAACCACAGGGCCTTCTTTCTCATCCTTAGCTAGGCCCATTCTCACCCTACCGCCTTTATATTTGCTGTTCCCTCTGTCCTGAATACTCTTCCCTGGAGGATCCTTCTCACCCTCCAGGTCTCAATTTAAATATCACCTCCTTTAAATTGTCCTTTTCTGAGCCCCACAAGTGACAGTCCTTCTCGTGCCTCATAACTCTCTCACATCACCCTTTTCGTCTTATTCTTAGCCCTTATCACAAGCTGACATGACCTTGTTTGGTTGCTAACTTATTGTCTTTCTCTTCCTTCTTGAGGACAGGGTCTGTCTAAGTTTAGCTTCCCTTTCAGAAGCAAAGCCTGAGACAAGTGTTAGGTGCATGTACTTTGTGTTCAAAGACAGAGCTCCCCTAAGTATTACAGAAATAAAGAGGTTTAGTATAGGAATCAGGGCTTGCCTGAATATGGGAGGACCCAGAAGAGTGAAGGTCAAGAAGACTGAAGCTGGAAGGTCAGGGACGCTATCACTGATGATCTCAGCCTGGAGCAAAGCACCAAAATGGTTCTTGAATGTTCTCTGGGAAATTGTCCTGCCTTCTGTAACTTCCCAAGAATAGCCTCTTCTAACTTCTTCCTTTCCAATCACACCTAGGTTCCTCTCACTGGCAAATTCTAACCTGTACCCAGGTTAAACTGGGTTGATGCCTGTGTTAAATTGTTTGCTATATTCATGACTGGGACCTGAAATGAGGCTGACTGGATAGGAGGTACCTGACACTGGGATTCTGTCTGTTTTAAATTTCTTGTCCCAGACCCTAGAAGGGTGCCTGGTGCATCATAGCAACTCAATAAGTGCTTCCTAAGTGACTGGTTCACACAAGGGCTGTAAGTAAAAACAAACAGTTCTGACACTCAATTTGGGAACCCAGTGGCACACAAGCCTCACTACTATGAGATCCCTCTAATAGAGGGCGCCTCAAAAGTCTCCCTCTATTGCTCCAGACAACTGGCTCTACCAGCATGTCAAGGTTCCAGCCTTTAATGGTTGTGCTCAGTGGGAAGTAATAGAAAAATATGGCTCCCAGCGGAATATCTAAGCAAACTTGTTCAGGAGCACATGTGAGACACCTCGGGGGCCTCCTGGAACTACTACAGATAAGGGCAGGGGTGAGTGAAATCTTTGCTATGACATGAGATATGTCTATTAGTACTATTGGCTTGGCTAAAGGAAACCCAAGTAATAATATCTGCAAGAAAAAGTGTCATGAACAAAGCACCCAAGGATGGGGCACATCACTTAAAAGTTCAGAAACCCCTAGAATAACCTGGCTACCCATGGAATTCCATTAGCCAGTGAGAAGTTGTACTGGCCAGGAGGAGGGAGGAGGATATGAGTTTGTTTTAACAGTGTCATTCTTGTGTCTGTTGATAGTGTGGCCAGGAAGGTCAGCATGAGTCCACAGGCCTAGGGCCGGAAGGAAATCAAGTGGTGGAGAGATGGATTGGAATTTAAATCAAGCAAACCAAAGCATGAGTAGTGTACAGGGCAGTGCTTTAACACCCCCCCCCCATACCTCTGTGTAGTAAGTATGAGCCTGCTGAGGTCTGGGGAATAGTTGATGAGCTAGACGAGTGCTGTTCCATGAATTCCATAATGGAAAGCAATGCTGTCCCCGAAGTTATTCAGATAAGATTTTTATAAACATCTATGTAGTGTATAGGTAGTTTAATTCTCAGCTTTTACTAATACTTGAGTCCTCCTAGGCATGAAGACTGGTCTTCATAACTTTGAATATGCTATGTCTATGTTCAGTCATTCAACAAATATTTATTGAGATCTTACTATGTGCCAAGCAATGGGCTGAGCACTAAGGATGTAGCAGGGAACAAAACAGGGCTAACATTACACATTTATCCAAAAGAAATGAAAGCATATATCCATGCCAAGACTGGTATGCAAATGTTCATCACGGCTTTTTTCATAATAGACAAAAATCACCCAAATGTCCATCAGCTGGGGAATGGATCAACAAGCTGTGGTATGTCCATATGATGGAGTACCACTCTGATAAAAAGGAACAAGATATTGATACACACGACCACATGGATGAATCTCAAAAATTATCATGTCAATTGAAAGAAGCCAGCCACAAAAGTCCACACACTGTACGGTTTCACTTATAGCATAACATCCTGGAAAAGGCAATATTATAGGGACAGAAAACAGATCTGTAGTTGCCAGTGGGTATAGGGGATTGGCTGCTAAAGGGGCACAGAGTTACTTTTGGGGGTACTGGAAATGTTTTACATCTTGATAGTTGTGGTGGCTATATGATGGAATGCATTTAACAAACTCATTGAGTTCTACACTTGAGAAGGCTGAATATTACTGTGTGTAACTTGTAGCTTAATAAACCTGACTTTAAGAAACAACACCAGCTTCTAGTCTAGTAGGGGTACAGATATTAATAAATATATATAGAAGATGGAATAGACCTATTTGGTGCTGCACATCATTTCCCATCTGCCCCCCTCTGATGTCATCTGCTGCTCCAGGGCACAGTTCCCTGCAAACTTAGACTCCTCTCGTGTCACAGCATCTCTCCTCAAGTGTGCACTCTATGTTTTTTCACTTTCTGTTCTGGAGCTTCTCTAATACCTTGGGACTGTTCAGCTTGAAGGCAAGTCACCTGGCTGTGTGGATGAGTTAACTCTCAAGGGTAAGCTCAACAGTTCAGGCCAAAATTTCTGGGATGCCTTCTGTACATTTTTTAGAGAGTTCCCCTGGAATAGAGCCCAAGTGACCCAAGTCTACAATGGCCCAGTGGGCAACCTTGACAAAGCACCCTTACATTGTCTTTTCCTCCTTCCATGTCTCGCTCTCCCCATTTCCTCACTCCTGCTTCATGGGATTATCTCCCAAATAAACTACCTGTGCCAGTGCCCTTGTCTCAGGCTCTGTTTTCAAGCTAAGACATAATATAATATCAGACACTATGAAGCAAAATAGAGCAAGTAGAGGGATGGAGCAGTAAGAGTGCTACTACAGATAAGGTTAGAAAAGATTTCTGTGAAGTAGGGACCTCTGAGTAGAAACCTGAATTCAGCAAAGGAATGAGCTGTGTGGCTAGTTAGGGGAAGAGAATTTGGGGCGGAGAAAACAGTAAGTCTAAACATGGAACATTCTAGAAATGGCAAGGAGTTCACTGTAGCCGGAGCTCAGTGAGCAAAAGATGAGGGCCTAGAGATAGTAGGGCAAGATCATGTAGGATCTCATAGGCCACAAAAAGGACTATGGATTTCATTCTGAATGAGCTAAGAGGCCATTGGAGGGTTTTGAGAGGAGGAATAAAATGATCTGATTTATGTATTTAAAAGGACAACTCTATGCCCTATGATCCAGCAATCCCACTCCTGGGTATATATCTGGACAGAACTATAATTCAAGAAGATACATGCACCACTATGTTCATAGCATCACTATTCACAATAGCCAAGACATGGAAGCAACCTAAATGTCCATCAACAGATGAATGGATAAAGAAGATGTAGTACATATACACAAGGGAATATTACTCAGCCATAAAAAAGAATGAAATAATGCCATTTGCAGCAACATGGATGGACCTAGAGATGATCATACTAAGTGAAGTTAAGTCAGAAAGAGAAAGACAAATATCATATGATATCAATCATATGTGGAATCTAAAATATGACACAAATGAACTTATTTACGAAGCAGAAATAGACTCACAGACTTAGAGAACAGACTTGTGGTTGCCAAGGAGGGCGGTGAGGGAGAGAAGGATTGGGAGTTTGGGATTAGTACATGCAAACTATTATATATAGGATGGATAAGCAACAAGCTCCTACTGTATACCACAGGGAACTATATTCAATACCCTGTAATAAACCATAATGGAAGAGAATATGGAAAAGAATATATATGTATATGTATAATTGAATTACTTTGCTGTACACCAGAAACTAACAAAGCATTGTAAATCAACTATACTTCAATAAAATAAATTTAAAAAATAATAAAAAGGACAACTCTGGCTACTGTGCTGCCATGAGATTGTAGGGGTCAATGGTAGAAGAAAGGGGAATAGTCAGGAGCCTGTTCAACTGTGCAAGTAAAAAATGATGGTAGATGAACCCCTGGTGGTAGTGGTAATTTCTGCTGAGAAGTGGTTAGATTCTGGATATATTTTGCAGGCATAACTGACAGGATTTGAAGATGGATTGAATGTAGAATGTAAGAAAAAGGAGAAGGTTCAGAGTTGATACCAAGATTTTTGTCCTAAGCTATTTGAAGAATGGTGTTCTTTTCTGCCCTGTGGAAGACCCCAGGAGGAATAGGTTTGGGTAAGGGGAATAGAGATTCTGGCTTTGAGGAGCCTAGCTGACATCCAAGAAGAGATGTTGATGAAGCAATGGGAAAAACAGGCAGGGGCTTCAGGGGTCATCAAGGTTAGAGATTTAAATTTGGGAACGCTCAGCAAATAGATGATACTTAAGGTCCTGAGATCCAAGATGAGAGCACGTAGGGAGTAAGTGTGGACAGAGAAGCGAGGAGGTCCCAGCACTGAATGCTAGATCACTCCAACATTTAGAGGTCAGGAAGATGAGGAGTAACCAGCAGAAGAGACTGAGAAAGAACATCAAGAAAGGTAGGAAGAATTCACGTGGTTCTATGGAGAGGCTGGGGAGGGGAACACGTATGTAAGGTTATCTACATAAACAAAACGATCATTCACCAACAACGCCAATGGTAATACACTCCCATGTATAAATCCAGCGGACTTTATGTATTTCTAAAGTGTTGTCGTTCACCTTACTAACTTAGGCAAATACTTATCAGTTCTGGTTGTGAGCACAAAGCTGCACCAACTAGGAGAAAGAAACTCCAAGCTGCACTGAGACTAATCCTTGTGTAACAACAAATTTGAGAAAAGCTACCTTGACCTTCAGGTCTGCTAAAGTTCCTAGGACAAAGAAGCACGACTGGCTGCC
Source organism: Hyperoodon ampullatus (assembly GCF_949752795.1). Classification (NCBI taxonomy): domain Eukaryota; kingdom Metazoa; phylum Chordata; class Mammalia; order Artiodactyla; family Ziphiidae; genus Hyperoodon; species Hyperoodon ampullatus. Next base: position 36,051,093 of record NC_136913.1, read on the forward strand.
TAGGACCCAGATCTGATTAGAGAGTTGAATAACATTGCTTGTGGCCCTTTCTTTCTATGAAAAATACCAACTTTGACCATTTTATTTTTCATCAGTACCCCCATCAAGGAAATTTTTTAGTATTACTTAAACTTTATCTTATAAAGATTTAAAGCAACAAAGAGACAGCGAGAAAAAAAGCAAAACAATTAGTTTATTTTTCTTATGTCTAAAAATGGCAAAAAGAATATTGAAATTATAAATAACTGTTCATTTGACTGACTAAAAAGTTAATCACTGATTAAAGCTAAATATATCAGGTTTAGCCCAAGATAACAGGCACTCAATAGCATCATCTTTTACTCAATTGAGTAGACCAGCCTTTTTCTTAAAGAAAAAGATGGAAGGCCGAATCATACAAGTTTGAATTAAATTCCAAGCCCCATGAAATTAACTTCAGAATAAAAGGAATTATTGATTATTCCAGCTTCATCCTAATAAAGTTCAAATATTAAAAAAAAAAGAAGAAGAAAGGTAGGAAGAGATGCAAGGAGGTGTGGCATCCATAAGGCCTAAAGAAGAAAATGTTTCCAGAAGGAGAAATGGGGCTGATGGGTCGAGTTAGGGTGAGGTCTGAGAATTAGTCTTGAACTTACTTGTAGGGGTCATTGGTGACCTTGAAAACAGCAGTTTCAGTGGGATCGTGAGGACCAAAGCCTTGTTAGAGCAAGCTCCAAAAAGGGAAGAGAAGGACCTACGGAGAACAAATAGAAGTAACTTGAGTTTTGCTGTAGGAGGGAGTGTAGAAATGGGGCAGTGCCTGGAGGGGGATGGGGGATCAAAGGAGGTTTTTGTTTTATCTGATTTCTGACACCAGGGAAAGTTTGCATGCTGATAGGGAAGCTCTAGTAAGGTAGGCTAACTTAATGATGTAGGAGGGGGCAAGAGGGAAGTCTTGAGTAGGCTGGAGGCGGGACAGGGGGTCCAGTTCACATACAGATTGTTTTGGCTTTAGACAGGAGCATGGACAGTTTATCTACTGTGACAGGAGAGAAGGTGGGGTATATGATCACAGATGCTGAGAGCCTGGGACGTTTGATGGGGCAGGGGCTATGGAAGTTCTCTTCTGATGATTTCTGTTTTCTCAGTGACAAAAGCAAGATTGTCAGCTGAGGGTGAAGATGAAAAGTGGAGTATTGGAGATTTGAGGAGAGATGAGACAGAGTGGAATAGTTGATTTAGAGACTGAATGAAGAGACTGACTAGGGAAATGTCAGACACTAGGCAGCATTACAGACCTGCTTGAAATGTGTGGTCATAAATTTAAAGTGAGACCAGTCATCAGAGGCCAAGGAAGTGGAGAGATGGATTTAAACAGCACTGGGCTGGGAAGGAAGGAGAGATCTGTGAGGGATGGAGGTGGTTGAAGTGGTGGGAAAGGGAGTGGGTGTCATGATGGGATCAAAGCCAGGTGAGGAAGGAACTGAGGCTAGGAAGGGTACTAAAGGGAGTGGGAAGCTGGTAGGATCAGTAGATAAATAAGAACTCCCAGTAAGATATAAGAACTGTTAGAGTTGGGGGATAGAGAGAGTGACATGGAAAGGTAGGAGGTGGTAGTTGGAGAGAGGAACATGTAAAACTGAGATTATGTTGAACACAGAGTCATTGGTAATGACCCGGTCTAGGATGTGACCATAGGAATGAATGGCTGAGATAGGGCAGGGACATAATCCTTGGAGGAAAAAGGGTCAAAAATCTGAGAATCTAGAGAGGTGGAAGGATCATCTACGTTGAATACTGAAATCACCAAGAATTATGATAGTTACAGTGGCAGAGAGAGAGGGGAGCCACATGCTTAAATAATTCAAGGAAAAATGGGTGACTAGAAGATGTGTAAATGATAGCAACAAGGCGTTTTTCATACTCTAACCTGTACTGGTCATCGTTTTGTACTTTTTTTTTTTTTTTTTTTTTTTTTTTTTTTTTTTGCGGTACGCGGGCCTCTCACTGTTGTGGCCTCTCCCGTTGCGGAGCACAGGCTCCGGACACGCAGGCTCAGCGGCCATGGCTCACGGGCCCAGCCGCTCCGCGGCATGTGGGATCTTCCCGGACCGGGGCACGAACCCACGTCCCCTGCATCGGCAGGCGGACTCTCAACCACTGCGCCACCAGGGAAGCCCCTGTACATTTTTTTTTCAACCTCTTCCCATCCTGTTCCCAGCTAAGGATGCTGTGAGCTCATGGAAGGAAGGGTCCACGTTGCTGTCATTTCTGTAGCTAAGCTGGTGCTTAGCCTAGAGGTGTTAGTTACTTGATTGACAGACAGAGCAGGACCTTCTTTCCTCAGATGGCTTCTAGAATTTCTGAAACGTATGTCTAGATGTGCTTCAGCCCTCGTAGCAACTGCACTTCTAAAGATAGTGCAGCCAAGTCAACTCGTGTTACCAGTTATATTCAGTGCTCAGTCAATGCAGGTGTCCAAACTGAAGAGAGAGTTTCGTCAAATCAACGTAGGTATGGACCAAAGGTTGAGCCTGAATAAAACTGGGAAGCAGTCAACATTGTCTCTGATGATTTTCAGTCTCACTGCAAGCAAATTGCAGCACCCTCTTCCCCACTCCTGGGATCTGAACACTGTATCACTTTGTGTAATTTCTGCTAAAGCAGTGGGTTTCAAATGTCAGGCAATGGCAGTAACCTGGGGGAACTGTGAAAACTATTAACTCCTGGTCTTTACCCTCATTAAAACAGAATCATTGGGGTAAGGCCCAAGAATCAACATTTTCTGATGCTTCTCAGGTGCTTTTCTGTGGCTCACATTTGAGAAGCCCTGCACTAAAGTGGTGGTTGGCAAGGTTGGACCTTTTCCAGGTGTTTTTATATTTTAACAGTGACCTCTTTAATGGGAGACCATTCTCAAGTCCAAAGGAGCAGATTGCTAATGGTGGAATTTGAGGCACCTGTCAGGATCCTCAAGAAGCAGAGGGCTTGTCTGTAGCTGTCAAATTTTGCGAGTCAAGATAAAGTGCAGGAGGAGATGCTACCACGTGCAGTCAGATTTCAATGCTCTAATGCTTCTCAACATGTGGTTCCCACAGCAGCCGCAGAAGGATCACCTAGGAACTTGTGAGAGATGCAGATCCTCAAGCCTCACTCCAGACCTGCTGAATGAGAAAGCCTGGGGGTTGCTTTTCATCTGTTTTCACAAACCTGACAGGTGATTCTGATGCCCGCTCACATTTGGGAGCCACTCTTCCAGCCTGTGAGCTCAAGGTAGTGGGTGCCTCTTCCCACGTGAGTGAGCTTCATGTGGGTTGAGCTCACTCATTCTCTGGATCCGATGGCTCCCTCTTTCTGGTGCCCTGGGGTGTTTTGAGTGGGAGAGGTGCTTTGCTCTGATGAACTATGCCAGGGTGTGTGGCAGCAATGGCGTCTGTGTGTTTGACACCATTGTGATAGGTAGTGGGACAAAGATGTTTACATAGGGGACAGCTCTTCCCCTCCCCCAAACACCCTAAACTCTCCTCCATGGGTAGTCACTCTCTGTTTACTCTCAGAGCAGGTCTAGGGTAATGCCTTCTGACGTGTCTATATAGCAAACCATTTATTTTAACAAGGGGGCTGCCTTCTGAGGAGCTCCATGAACAACCCACCTCTTGGTTTGGATTTCAGTGCTAAAAGCCATAGGCTAATGCCTCCCAGGAATTGCCTGGACTATCCAATCACAGCCATCCTTTCCTTAAAGAATGTCATTAATTTAAACAGACACTTGGCTTAACAGAGAAGTAGGAGTGTCCATCTTATGCAAAGTCACATACAAATGATTTGGAATTACTTCCCTCACTGCCTCTTTCATTAGTCCAGAAGATAAGGTTTCCACTGAATTATACAGGAGTCTTACATTGGCTGTTGATTATTTTTAAACTTGTTCTATTATTTAAAAGTAATAGAGATTGCAGTTTTATATGATCTGATTTTTATTCAGATTTGAAACTCATTCACATCAAATTAAAATTCCTTTGGGCCCTTTAAAATGCCTTAAATTAAAGTTTATGATTTAATAACTAACGGGTACAGAGGGAATGTGAACTTTCTGAATCTTCAGTGATATGGAAATTTCCAGAAGATTCACAGCCTCTCCAAATTACTGTTTCCTCTGTTGAGCAGGCACAGTGGCGATGGGGGAGGATCCAGGACTGTGAGCCAGGATACTTGGGTTTCAGTCTAGGCTTTGTTGAAAATGAGTTAGTGCAAAGAAAAGAGCTAAAGTATTTGGCCACTCACTGTCCTTGAAGGGCTTAGAAAATCAGAGGGCAAACATAGAGGGGAAAAGAGGAAAAAATAAGTGTATAAAAGGTTGGTGGTATCAAGTAGGTCACAGTGAATGCAAACTGATGCTTACTTCACACCAATGATGCCTAGTTCTAGGAGAAGGAGCTTCCTCTTTCCCTCCTCCACCTTTCCTTGCTTTATCCCTCATCTCCTTCTTTCCTCCCTCCTTCCCTCCTCCCCTCCCCTCTCTTTTATCAAGCAACCCAAATAACTGAGCAAGAGTTCATTAAACATTTCTTGGTCCTAGAGGTATGGGAAGTACTGTCCATCCTTAGACCAGAGCTAAAGGGATATCTGCCCTGGGTTCTGGGGCTTTAGACCCTTGCTACTGAAAGTGTTGTCCATGAATAAGCATCAGCAACATCACCTGGGAGCTTGCTAGAAATGGAGACTCAAGTACCACTCCAGACTTAAGGAATCAGAATCTACATTTTACCAGCTCCCCTGTTGAGTCAGGTGCACATTAATGTCTGAGAAGCATTGTTTTAGAGGTCCTCTCCTTTGGCCATGCCCCTCCCCACCAAGCAAGATTCTGAAAAGCCAAGGGGATGTGCCCACTCAGAACTTGCCCTCCTTCTAGAACACACTCTGGGTTCCTGGATCCCTAAATTCCCTACCCAAAAGTCGTGAGTCTGCTTCCAAGGCCTACACTGGGCTGATTGCACAGCCAGTATGCATTCCCCTAGGCCTGAGATGCAGCCAGATGTGGCTGTTTGGAGGGTGGAAACAGGGAGGTCTGTGGAAGAAGCTTGGCCACTCAGTGCAGGATGGCTCTGTGGGTGGGAAATGGAGGAGGTGGCCAAGTGCCAGCTTTCTGCTCCTCCGAATTCCAGTGTGGAATTCCAAGGAAGCCCAAATTCTAAATTCACACCTGGCCTTCCAAGTTGTTATGACAGTTTATTTGTCAAGATAAGAGGAAAGAAGCTGTTTCATTTAAACATTTGTTAGCTTGATATATAACTTTCCAACATTCAGACATATGGTGTGTGGGCCCCCCTTTGTACTATTGGCTCAGTTCTGCAGACATTAGGGGCGAGCCTGCTGGTGATGGGGTGAGGGTTCATCTGAGGTTCTCCAGCACAGCACGCCCTGCTTGTCTTCTGGAGACACAAAGTTAGAGAGGCACATCTGCTTTGCTCTCTCCTGAAAGCTGCATTCCTTTGTGTGCTTGGAGACTCCTGCTAAACTTTGAGGCCTTCTATTTAGGGAATTTCCTTTAGGATGTCCTTATAGGAGCTATTTTGTCCATCCTTTAATCAAGCCTTCCTTTGGCCTCTCCTCAAGTTCGTTCTCTCTTTTTTTTCTTTTTAAATAAATACATCTTTATTTGGCATTGGGTATCCTAACATTTGTTTATTACAGTTCCTTAGAAAACAAACCAAAAAAATCAGAACCAGTTAATAAAAATTAAGGCCCAAGGGCCGCACTGACGTGGAGCTGAAGCTGTCCAGGCTCCGCCCATTTGCCCGCGGGCATGCGCACACGCACTCACAGAGATCCTCGGATACAGGTAAGACGTTAATTAACTTTCGGGAGTTTGCAGGGGGCAGGTTTCATGTTTTAGCAATTTTAAGACGTCTCCCCTCCCTCGCACGAAGTAAGGGTGCCTCGTACAGCCAGTAAGATAGAAAGAGTGTGGTTTGCAGTTTTATTTTTCCTTTCAGGGTGTCTCACAAAATCACCCTGCGTCCGGCAACTCACGGCGTGTTCCATTCAATGAGATTCACTCTTTTGGGGATTCAAGCTCGTAACAGAAGTAACATTTTCTCGGGCTTCCCTGGTGGCGCAGTGGTTGAGAGTCCGCTTACGGATGCAGGGGACACGGGTCTGTGCCCCGGTCCGGGAAGGTCTCACATGCCGCGGAGCGGCTGGGCCCGTGAGCTATGGCCGCTGAGCCTGCGCGTCCGGAGCCTGTGCTCCGCAGCGGGAGAGGCCACAACAGTGAGAGGCCCGCGTACCGCAAAAAAAAAAAAAAAAGAAGTAACATTTTCTCAAAAGCACCTGCCCAATGCACGGTGTAGAGCACAGGTCCTCCAACTTAGCACTCAGCACACTGGGTCCCACCCCCGAAATTCTTATTTGCCAACAGGGAGGCCCAGTAGTCTGAATTTTTAGCAAACGCCCTGGTGATTCTGATGTTGGTGGTTGGCAGGCCACACCTGGAGAAATGTTTTTTTTTTTTTTTTTGCGGTACGTGGGCCTCTCACTCCTGTGGCCTCTTCCGTTGAGGAGCACAGGCTCCGGACGCGCAGACCCAGCGGCCACGGCCCACGGGCCCAGCCGCTCCGCGGCATGTGGGGTCTTCCCGGACTGGGGCACGAACCCGTGTCCCCTGCTTCGGCAGGCGGACTCTCAACCACTGCGCCACCAGGAAAGCCCGAGAAATCTTGATATGGAAAGAAGGTGGTGTCACAGTCCCTACGTGGCCTTGTTCAATTTATATCCCAGTTCATGGCTGTCAATTAGCTCTACATATGCTGGTGACTCATAAGTGGCTTGGAGTTCATGAGATCCCCTGCATTCAATTTAACAAATATTTATTAGGTATCAGCTCTGTAGGGAGGAATGTAATGGGCACTGGGAACCCACCAAAGTATAAGATATGGCTCCAGTTATAAGGATCTTGACCGCCTCTTCTGTCTATTTACATAAAGTCAGGACTGTCATTAATATAATTTAGAAATATCTGTTTTGTTTCATGGGTAGAGTCCTGTGTTGGAGAGAAAATAGGCACGAAACAATACAGAGGAATGATGCAATATCTGTTAGTTAAGCACAATGTATTGAATGTAACTATACTTACAAAATAAAACATTCTAACTATTCCAAATGCAATTACAATAAATCTGTCTTAATCAAAACCCATCAATTTAAAGGCTAGTGAAAAAAACTTAAGCCACTAAAAATGAACTTTTGAGCTCATGTGAAAGAATTTTTAAAAGACCTGTTACTAAGACGAAGTCTGTATAGCTATAATTATGTGATAATGGGAAAATATCCATTTAGGCTGTATTATCTGAATCAAGGAAGAAACCTTTTCTTAAAAAAAATTTCTCTTTAGCCATTCCTCAATCTGTGTTGTCTGCCAAATTCAGGGTAATCATTTGGCCTTGGCTTTCTTTGATCTAGCTTGAGTTTGGAGTTAGAGATGTAAGCAATATCCTTTTTGTTAAATTCCATGCATAGCTTCTGAAATCTAACACCCTGCCTGACATCCCTGGACAGAGCACAAAAACCCACCTGGACACTGCTGTCGTGGTCTCTCTCACATATCTCACTGTGGAAGCTGTAAGCCTCTGAGAAAGGGTTTGCTAATTAAATGCCTTTTAGTCATAAGGTTTAATGAGACCGCTTTTAAGATATATTTGGAGAATTAATGGAATATTTTCTTTTCACAGCCTCCACTACTACACACACACACACACACACACACACACACACACACACACACACACACACACACACACACACACACACACACACACACACACACACACACACACACACACACACACACACACACACACACGTCCTCAACTTCTATCTCGAAAAATCAAAGGTGAGTTTGTGACTTATTATCAAACTGGAGCTAATGATTAAAAACCCCTCCCAGGCTGAAGTCTGGCAAGGAGGGATTCTGCCTGTGTTCACTAGGAGGAGGAAGGGGATAAATTTCTCGTTTACAGAAATGCACCTAAACTGTGGAAAATTTTCCACTCTTGTCTGAGAACTGCCTAACGCCTCAGTTCTCCACTCTCTGCCTCTCCTCCTGCTACTTTCCTTACCTCTCTTCAACACTCAGAATTCTGAGACCAAAGTGGCCTTATGTTGAAATTCTGGCCCCCAAAGCAGACTTCAGACACGGGCATCATCTTGCTTTTGGGACTGTGCAATACAACCACATCTGACGCTCACCTCTACAGACGGCCTCTCTTTTGAACGCTCTGGTCAATGCACGTGTCCTATCACACCAAATTCTCTGGGATTTCAAGTGTTGGGCCCTGAAAGCAGTCCCAAGCCCGGTGTTTATCTGCTCTTTCATTGATAGGAGATTGCTGTTGCAGCAAAGTTTTCGAGCCAGGAAATCCCATTGTCAGGCCACCTGGCTGGGCATGTGAGCTTCCTGCACAATGGCCTGTGACTGGTCTTCACTTTGCACCACCAGCAGCCTTTTCCAGTTCACACCTGCCAACAAGGCAGCCTAGGGGGTGGCTTGGGAAATAGCAAAAGGCGAAAAAGCAGCAGGCTGAGCCTGCTGTCCCAGCTTTCCTCTTTTCCCCGCCCCTGGTGACTTGCATTTTCTTCCAGACAGCTGCCAGTTTGGTCTTCCAGCTACCCTCAAGAATGGAAGTGTACAGCTTGGAGCAAGGGCAACTTCTCTGCATGTCAGAGGTGAGGGGAAATGAACATGATTCTGGGACTAAGTGCCACCTCTCTGAGAAGTAACACAACCATGTGGCACGTAAGTGGGGGACGGGTGTGATTTGGGGGTGGGAGAGGGTCCAATCGAAAGTCAACAAAATCCAATTATTCCTCCCTCAACTTTACACTCTCTCTTGTTTTCCTAATCTGTGTATTATCTGCATACACGCACACACACACACTCCCGGGGCAGGAATTCTTTCCACAGTACCCCTTGTTGATGGCCATTCAGACCCTGTTTAAGTGTTTCCAATGATGGGGATCTCATTTTCTTGTGAGGTTGCTTCTTACAGTCCACTATACAAATCTCCCGGATCCCTGCTTGTAGGCAATAGGTTTAATGTCGTGAACTCAGCCAACCCAGCCTCTCTGAGGAGCACAGGATTGGACTAAAAAGGCTTTGACCCTTAAGATGAAGTGGTAAACCTAGTGTCCTGCAGGCCCACCACTGGCCTCGGATAGTTGTTAATTCTTCGGGAGCCTAATGCTATAGCCTTCAGGTGTTTCATGTAAACAACTCTGTCGTGCTTTAGATTCTGTTACAACCACATTTGCTTCTCGTTTTTCCTGAAAGTGGTGTTCTCCTGGTATTTCTTCGGGTCCAAGTGGCCCAGGTGGAAAATCTTGAAGAAACTGAATAAGAGGTGCATTTTCAAATGAAATGAAGGCAGATGGAAGCTGGAGTCATACAAAGGACAGTCGAGTTGGATTTTCCCAGAGAGACTTCAAGACTATAATACCGATTTACCATGTTTTATGTTTAATTTTCCTCAGGCATTTGTTTTGCTCCACTCGCCTCTAGGCTATCTCAGTTGTTTTTCACTGATGGTTCTGAGGACATTGCTGCAAGAATTTGTCAGCTAGAACTCTTTCCAAGTGTCAAAAAACCCAACTCCAGCTGTCTTAAGGGAAAATTCAAGAAAGTACTGGTTTACCTAATGGAGAAGTTCAGCGTGGAGGCTGGCTTTAGGTAAAGGTTGATTCAGAGGCTCCAGTGCTGTCACCAAGATGCATTTCTCTCCATCCGGAGACTCGGCCTCACTCTTCTCCGTCCATTGGCTTGCTTCTCAGATTTCACAAGGTAGCAGGGCACTGGCAGTGGCTTCCCATTATTTTCTCAGTTTCAAATCTTGCTAGTCCAATCGGAGGGATGCTTGAGACCTTGATAGGAGCTCCCAGCAAGTGACTCCCTCTCTCTTTCTCTTTTCTACACCCCGATGTGAGAGGCTGAGCCCACCCAGACCATTTGGACTTAGGCTCGACGGAGGGATCTATGTCCAAGCATATCTGGATCTTTGCTGGAAGAGGGGATAAAAGATACTGGGAGGCAGATTAAACATGTCTGTAGCAGGGGCAGCTATCAGTTTTCTTCTTGGGTGATTGTGCCCCCTCAGTGCGACTCATATATACATATACATAGGAAACAGCTAGGACCAGAAGCTGCAGCTTCAAACACAAGAAGGATACATCAGGAGCTTTCTTGGAATAAAACACCCAGGAGAGTTTTGAAATCAGTGCCAATACAAGGAGGGTGATAGAGGAAATTCCACTCTGGGTGGTGGGAGAGGAGGAAAATGAGGAGAATCAGAGGACACAGTGTGAAAGTGGTTTGGCCACAGTATCCTCCAAAACTATATAATAGTGATAATAACAGGAATACTTTGCAATAATGCACATTGAGCATAATGCTGGATGATAGCCAGGTACTTTACATGTATTAACTCATTTCATCAACATAACAACCCTATGAAGTTAAAACAATTATTATCATCATCATCCCCATTTTACTGATGAGGAAATCAAAGCCCAGAGCAGTTAAGCAACACGCCCAAGGTTGCAGAGCTAATAAGTGGCACGACTAGGATTCCAACTCTGATAGCTCTTAACACCCACATTATAGTGTCCCCAATGAAGACACAGAAATAGCAATACCCTGGTGGCTCCAGGGACAGGAATATGGCTGAAGGGGTGGCTGAGCCATTCTCTAGAGCTGGCAGCCCAGCGGATGAAGGACAGAAGAATGAAAGAAGGAAACTTCATTTCTTCACAACAGGGGTAAAAAGAAGGTGATTACACCCCATACAACACAATAAAGTATCAAGGTTGCTGTATAATAGGTGAAGCGTCAGGGAGTGCAGGGAGTGGATTAACTCTCAGTGTTTTGCCAGGCTAACCACTAACTTACAGTGTGACTGTGGGCAAGTCACTTAACCTCTCTGTTCCTCAGTTCCCTCTTCTGTGAAATAAGGATGACTGTGCCTTGCCTCCCTTGTATCATTATGGAGATGAGACAAGATAATGTGAGATGAAACACTTTGTATAGAGAACTCCTAGTCATAATTATGCTTTCTATAGGCACTTAAAAGCTTACCTGCAATAATTTATGGCATTGTCATTGAGGTACTTTTATTAAAGAAAACCCTGTTTTTCTAAAGAGTATTATACAGCATCTTCTAGAGATAACTTACATTTTAAAAATTACATATTCAGTGTAGGTAATTTAAAAAACAAAAATGAATGTAAAAAGAAGAAAATAATAAAATTGCCCAGAAAAATCTACTCAGCATTTTGGTTAATATTTTTTTCAGTTCATTTTCTATGCCTATCTATGCTTTTTTTTAACCTAATAATGTTTCGGTTTAATATTTTATCTTACATACATACACTGTCTTTACTCTTTTGCAACCCACTTTTTTTCCATTTAATTTATTAAGAATATATTTACTTATCATAAATCTTGTACAACAGTGACTTCTAAATGTTTTGACCATGATCCATAGTAAAAAATACATTTGCCTTGCTACTCAGTAAACACACACAGACATGCACACACTCGTACATATAATTGCCTGATACTTGCCAATAGTGTATATGGTGTACTTTGATATTTTCTATTCCGTATTAAAATGAAATAGTATAGAATAGATAGAATACACAATTTCATGATTTTCTAATTGATTATATGACCCACATATAGATCATAATTTGTAGTTTGAAAAACACTGGGATTTGTGGAGATATATCATAATTATTGAACAGATCTCCCATTGTTGAACTTGTATATTTTTTCTAATAGCTTGCCATTCATTCTTTTGTTCATTAAGTTGTTCAGGAAATATGTATGGAGTGCCTACTATGCACCAGGCACTGTTCTAGGTGCTGGGAACACAGTGGCGAACTAGACAGATGAGGTCCCCATGTGACTGCACTTACAATCTGTGGGGGCCAGGGAAACAGGCAACACACATGTCTACAGACCAGAAAACACCAAGATAATGTGATGGGGAGTGACGGAGTAGGAGGTATTTTAGGTGGTGGTCAGGAAAGTCCTCTCAGAGTGGTGGCATTTAAGCTGGTATTTCAGTACCAAGAAGATATTGTTGAACTGCGTCTTGAGAAGATCTAAGGTAAGAGAATCTAGGCTGGGAGGACAGCTAGCAGAAAGAGCCTAAGGTGGTCAAGAGCCTGGCGTGTTTCAGGATCAGGGGGATGGCCAGTGTAACCCCAGAAAAGTGAGCGAGGTGGAAGAGGGAGGGTCACAGATGATGAGGTTAAAAAGGTTGGCAGGGGTCAGATCATCCAGGACCTTCTACTGCAAATATGCTCCATCTTTGTTTCCATCCACAGGTATGTCTTGAGGGAAAAGCTTGAGAAGCATCTTGACTAGCAACAGCTGTGAGCAGGGAACATTGGGTGGTAGGGAGACTGAGAGAGTGACATGTTTTTCTGAAGGAAGGCTTCTGTGCTAAAGAAGATCCAAGTTCTGTTGGAGGAGCATGGCCCTGGCACAGCACCTTGTTCTGTCCCAAGTAGATCTTTTATGGGGGATTTTAATCTCCCAGAAAAGAGGATCTTTGTCTAATTCACTTCCATGTCCTCAGCACCTAGCACAATGCTTGACCCGTAGCCGGTGTTCAATAAATGTCTGTGAGGCAAACAAGTGAATAAATGGACATCTCTCACCCCCAGGCCCATCAGCAAAGGACAGAGGTAATTCGTGACAAATTTACATTTTCTCAAGTGTGACCCGCTAGCCTCATGCTAACAGAGGAGAAAGGCCCTCCATGTAGTGAAGGGAGAGTATTTCTTTAGCTCCTCTCTGGTGAAGTCACAGCTAATCTCTCAGAAGACATTATTTATTTTACTTGGCCTTTTTTTTTTTTTTTAAATGAAATGGCATGACGACTCACCAGCTGCTTTTTGCAATGAAAAAAGACAACACATTGCGACTGCCAGAAACAGATGTTGAAGAGACCTAGAGAATCTGATTTTTCCACATCAGGGACCCTGTTGTGTATTGAAATAAATTGACAAGGTTATTGGAAGCTAGATTGTTGGTTTCTTTGAGGTCGCTGGCTCATTGTGTTGAAGAAGGGGTGGCGGGAAACGCCAGCAAAACGGACAGGCACTGGAGGAGCTGCCAAAGGCAGCCCTTTGCCTGCCAGGGGCTCCTGCTGCTTTGGTGCTGACTGGCTTCATGTAACACAGCCTTCTCCCGCCCTGCTTGCTCATCCCCATCATCAGTCCATGCCCTGGGTAAACATGGATGAAGCAAACAGAGACATTTTATTCTGGTGGTTAATGAAGGTCTCTCTTAACTGTCTTCCAATTTCAGAGTAAATGGCCTAGACCCCATTCTTTGGAATACAGAAACCATTCCAGGAAGCAGTTCAGGGCAGAATATGGTGAGTAGGGGGAGATCTCTGAGAGAGCAACATAATACCTCCCTAAGGAATTTGAAGCAGACCACCCTAAGGGTGGTCACTGGGTTAGAAAACTGCTTTGGTCCTCATTGAAATAATTTTCCTCCTGGAAAATAAAAAGGCAGCCTGTCTATGTGGGGAGGCTTTCTGTCTCTTTTAGCAAAATTGTCCTCTATCATTTTTTGAGCTCTCATTTTTTTTTATTGAAGTATAGTTGATTTACAATGTTGTGTTAGTTTCAGGTGTACAGCAAAGTGATTTAGTTATATATATATATATCTGTATAGATATATATGTTCTTTTTCAGATTCTTTTCCCTTATAGGATATTACAAGATATTGAGTATAGTTCCCTGTGCTATGCAGTAGGTCCTTGTTGTTTATTCATTTTATATATATCAGTGTGTGTATGTTAATACCCTCCTCTTAATTTATCCCTCCCCCACCTTCCCCTTTGGTAACCATAAGTTTGTTTTCTATGTCTGGGTCTATTTCTGTTTTGTAAATAAGTTCATTTGTATCTTGCTTTTCAGATTCCACATATAAGTGACATCATATGATATTTGCCTTTCTCTGTCTGGCTTGCTTCACTTAGTATGATAATCTCTAGGTCCATCCATGTTGCTGCAAATGGCAATGTTTCATTCTTTTTGAGTAATAGTCCATCGCGTATATACCCCACATCATTTTTATCTATTCATCTGTCGATGGACATTTAGGTTGCTTCCACTGTCTTGGCTACTGAGCTCTTTATTGAAGCATAGTATTCATACAGGAAATGCGCACATCCTAAGTGTACAACTTGATGGATTTGTATAAAGTCAACACACTGATGAAACCAGCACCCAGATCATGAAACAGAACATAACCAGCACTCTAGAAGACTCCCCTCCTGCCCTCTTCCAGTCATCTCCCCCACCAAAGGTAACCACTGCTTTGTCTTTAAACACAGTAGATCCATTCTGTCTGTTTTAAAACATAATGTAAATGGAATCTTGTAGTATACACTCTTTTGTGTCTGGCTTCTTTGGCTCAACATCATGTTTGTGAAATTCATCCATACTTTTATATATAGGTATAGTTCAATTATTCCCACTGACATATAGTCATCCATTGTGTGCATCTACCATAGTTTATTTTTCCTTTCTACTTTTGATGGGCATTTAGGGAGTTTGCAATTTTTTTACTATTACAGCCAGTGCTGCTTTAAACATCTCTTGGTGAACCTATGCACCCATTTCTGTTGGGTATATTCCTAGGAGTAGAATTGCTGATGTGTGTATATCCCACTTTAGTAGATGCTGCCAAACAGTTCTCCAAGGTGGTTGCACCAATTTACACTCCTATTAGCAGTGCAGGAGAGCTCTGGCCTCTGTCATTTTGCTATCATCCCTCCCTTCCCCCACTACCTTGAGTAACTTCCAGCTGCTGCCACTGTGAGTATCTGAAAGTGTGGTTTGACAGGACTTCACTTGAAAAAGGCTGTGCTCTAGAGCAGTTTTGCCTACTCTGTCTTAAGTGGATACTTTCTGTAGCCACTGCAGTGCATACTGCTCAGCATCTGCTCAAGTATGAAATTAACTTTATATAATGCTGGCTGGGATTGGAGGGGGGTGAAACTAGAGAAAACCATTCTGGCTATTGAGATTTGTTTTTCAGGATTATAGTTTCAAAGTGTCCCTGATTCCCCAGATATTAAAGCTTATAGAAGGAATGAATGAAAGCTAAACTTACTTTCTGAAAAGGAAGATAAGCAGGTATTAAAGAGAGTTATGAAAATCAGTCTGAATTGTAATTGGAGTTGGACTGCATGGGTTCAGATTCTGGCTCCATCACTTGCTGTATGACATTAAGCAAATTACTTAACACGTCTGTGTCTCAGCTGCCTCGGCTGCCAAGAGAAGGTATTAGCAACATCTACCTCATAGGGGTAGATTTGTGAGGGCTGAATCTGGGACTACATGTGAAGCACTTAGAAGAACTCCCGGCATGTGGTATGTGCCATGTGAGTGTTAGCTGTATTACTACCTATCTTAAGTCTTGAACCCTAGAAGCAGTGCCTGCGAACAAGATTCTTGTTAAGTGCAAATGAGGGAGTATTCTCTGGAGAAAGGAAGGTCAAGAAGCAGGACAGGACGGGAAGGACCTAAGCAAGGATGTGGTACACCATAGGATACACTAAAGCTGGACTCCAGCTTTAGTGTATCCTACGGTGGCTCTTGGAGCATAAATGGCACCAGAGTTGCCCCACCTTGAAACAAGGGTGTTGGCTTTTTATACCCCCATTGCGGTCTGTCATTGGCTGTGGGCTGCAGGGGGTGGGGCACCCTTGGACTGGGGACTCCGCTCCTGTTAGCTGAGGCCAATCCTCCCGAGAAGGGGACAGCTGTGAGCTCTTAGCAGCCAACAGCTCACAGCAGCTGAGGGCTGGGTGCACCTGCCAAAAAGCGGATCTCACGGGGGACACCAAGACAGTCTATTGTTCCTCACCAGGCTTTTATTTGTAGTCAAGTCAGAACAGCCACAAGACCAGTGAGTCTAAAGAAAATCTTTCAGAGGTAAGGCAGATTAGCTTCCTGGACATTCTTTTTCAGGAACAAGATGTCCACGGGCGCCCAAAACTCTAGTAGTCTGTGCCCTCATGAGTGATGAGCATGTGAGTGTACGCACTGCCACACGAGCAGCTGCCTTGGTACAGGCTTAAAGCGGTAAGGCTTCCCTTGTAATCCTGGCCCTTCCACTCAGCTGGTGCCTCCCTTAGCCCTCCCTCTCAGGACACTCACCTTTCCAGACCACCACTTTAAGTTTTTGGCTGTCTTCTGGCCATCTCTGTCCCTGTGGGAGAAATGAAAAGAAATATACAGAGGGCATCATCTATTTGAGACCCACTGGATCTGTGGTGCTTCATAGTGAAATGTCATCATACCAACAGCTCATGACTTAGTCAGCATTTAGATAATCTGCCCTTCCCTGTGGGAGATGGAAGCAAATGACCTGTGCCAGGTGTGTGTTTGGTTTCTAGGAAGTGGCTCTGTCGGCCGTGGTTCTCTCAGGAGTCACATTTTCACTCACACAGGACAAAGCAACATCAAAGCAAGATGAGTCACCGTGTGGACAAATGGGAAGCCGCTTACTTTCCTGACTCTGCACCCAGGGAATGTAGGAGTAGCCTGTGAACACCCTGGTGCCGATGGGCGTGGGGTTGAAAGTACATGAGAGCCAGTCTCACGCTAACAAATGCGTTTCCTCATTTCAGTCAAACTGGGAGAGTTGCACCTTGCCTGCCTGGGAAGTAAAATCTAGGAAAGGAAGACAGAATGTACAGCAGCACTAAACTGAAATCTGCACCATATACCATTTCTAAGCACTGGTTTGTTAGATAGTAAGTAGCTCGTTCCTTCCTTCCTTCCTTCAACTGGTATTTAGCAAGTATCCTCTATGTGCCAGTTTCTGTGCTCCATGATGCATCTATCAAGGAAATCAGCCATACACACACATACAAAATCTGTAATTGTGATGAGTGTTAAAAAGCCAAACCCAGCCAAAATTGGGAGCTCTAGCACATCATTCACTACTACCAGGGAGCAGAGTTGGGAAGTTTTTCTAGCACAGGAACAGCTGCTTCTGACACACACGAAGCCCATGGGCCAAATGGAAGGCCAAACCTGGAAAGAAAATTCGATTTTGCATTCTAATGCTTTGGATGTAAGGAATGACCACACAGATGCCTGCCAGTTCATTTATACATTCATGTGACAAATATCTGAACACCTCCAGGATATACCAGCTACACTCATTTCTGATTCCTCAAGATTATTTTCATAATCTATGTAGTGGCATCATTCCTCTCTTCTATCCTTCTGGGGACTGCTCTGCTCAGATACACCAGAAGACCAGCTCGGTAGGTGAGAAGTTAAGAGAAAAGCCTGATGGAAACCTGAAATGATTCCGTCAAGAAAAATTGCTAATTGTGGTTCCTAAAGCTTTCCCCCAGGGACGTTTTAAAGCAGGTAGTGAATTTTCACGTGCTAAGCAGGAGGTTTTGTTTATGCCTCTACCCCTGAGGAACAACAGGAGCGCTCGCCAATGTTCCGTGTGATTGTTGGTCACTACGTGACTCAGTGGTCAAAACAAAACCCGTGGGACCTAACTCCTGAGGCCTGTGCTTCCCCATCAGCTGTAACTTCCTCATTACTTTTTATGGCTGGTGAATTT
This sequence comes from Hyperoodon ampullatus, assembly GCF_949752795.1. Taxonomy (NCBI): domain Eukaryota; kingdom Metazoa; phylum Chordata; class Mammalia; order Artiodactyla; family Ziphiidae; genus Hyperoodon; species Hyperoodon ampullatus. Next base: position 36,068,743 of record NC_136913.1, read on the forward strand.
GGCTCTTTAGAATGGCATCCAATGAAGTTAGTGCAGCCATGGGTTCAGCATTAGAATTAAATGGAGATAATGCAGGTGAGATAGGCAGTGCGATATACTGGCATACCAGCAGGAAGAGCAGCAAGAGCAATAGTAGTAGCAATAGCAATAGTAATAGTAGGAGTAGGAGTAGAAGGGGACTTCCCTGGCGGTCCAGTGGTTAAGACTCCGCGCTTCCACTGCAGGGGGCACGGGTTCGATCCCTGGTCGGGGAACTAAGATCCTGCAAGCTGCACGGCCAAAAAAACAGAAAGCAGTAGGAGCAGTAACCATTTATCGTATGTGTCAAGCACTGTATTTAGCACTTGTCTGGATTATCTCATTTAATTCTCTCAACAGTCCGAGGATGTGGGTTCTGGCTTTATTCTCCAGTAGAGGTCAGTTAAGTTGCCCAGGGTCACAGCCATTTAAGTGGCAGACCCAGAACTGGAAGCAAGGTCTGTCTAGCTGCAAAACCCATTCTCTTAATTATGTCAGTTGATCGTCTCTCAAGGAAGTGAGCTTTGGCATAAAAGAAAAATAAAACTGCCAGTTAAAGCTCTGCAACTGTGGTGAGGCTATTTAAACACTTTTGTCCTTTGATTTTCTTCTTTGGAAAATGCACACAGCCCAGAGGGGTTGTGAGGATTAAGTGGATTAATTAATTTAAATTCTGGCACACAGTAGGCAGACAGTTCCCTTTCTCTCTGTGAAAGCCATTTGGATTCCACTGCAAGATGGAAATCAGGGAAGTGTTAGCTCAAATTAAAGCTTTCCAGAGGGCTGAAGCTAACACTGCCCGAGTTTTCCCAGCTCGGTAAGGAGGCTAGAGAATATCGTAGCCCTCAGCTGAGTGCCTGCCTCTGAGTAAGCCCTGACCCCTGATCCTTCACAGGAAATGGTGGTGGGTGACTATTTCCATTAAATGGAGTAATTGATGTGAAAATAAGCTCATATATTGCTATTTGGGGATTTAGACTGTAATCATGTGATACTGTAGTTACTTTGAGAGAAGAGAGCGAAAAAATGAAACCTATCAGCCAGTGAAAACGTTCACTTTTGATAAAAGAACTCCTGGCAGTTTGAGAGACTCCTTCCCTGATAGATTGCTGAAGCTTCCAGAAAGTGAGCCCAGTGACCTCTCATCCTACCCCCAACCCCATCAGCAGTGGCACTCCCTAACTTGCCTTCCTGTCAGCTTGCCAAACCAGGGCACAGCCAAATCCCAACAAACCTGCGGAGAGCTTCCTGCAACAGAGGCCACTTGGAGAGTGCTTGGTCAAGGCCTGGGTTTCAGTCATGGCTCTGCCTCAAGATAGGTGAAACTCCCATCAGTCTCACTGACTGTATTTAGCCTTTTCAAAGAACCATCTTTGGCTTTGTAGAATTTCTCTATTTATGTAAATGTTTCTTATGCTTGTCTTTATTCTTTCCTTCCTTCTACTTTCTTTGAGTTTAATTTGTTGTGTTTTCCCTTAGTTCTTGAGATGAATACTGAGATCACTGACTTTCAGTCTTAATTTCTAATTTATGAAATTGAGGGTATAAATGTCCCCGTAAGCATGGCTTTAGCTGCATCCCACAAGTTTTGCTAGGCTATATTTTCATTACCACTCAGTTCAAAGTATTTTCTAAGTTTTACTGTGATTTCTTCTTTTACCTAAAGGTTATTTAGAAGCATAATATTTAATTTCCAAATATTTGATGATTTTTTAGTTATGCCTATTTTAAAATTAATTTCTAGCTTAATTTAGCTGTGGTTAGGGAACATATTATAAGTGATTTCAATTGCTCAAAATTTGTGTTGATGTGTTCTATGGCCCAGCATGTTTAATTTTGATAAATATTTCATGCACACTTGAGATGTCTGTGTGTGTGTGTGAGAGAGAGAGAGAGGTGGGGGGGGGGCTTTATTTGTGTGGTTCAGATCTTCCATATTGTTCCTGATTTTTTTGCCTGTTTTTTCTCTAGCAGTTGTGGAGGGAAATAACTACCAAGGCAAATTATAAAAATGATCCAAGTCTCAGAATGAAGCACACATACCTACATTTTTCATTCCTTAGAATTATTTTAGATAAATCCCTGCTTGCCAGAAAGATGTTTATTTGGGAAAGGTTGGTCCAAAGTCTTGCTGATAGTCTTGGGTTTTCAAGAATAAGGGAGTTACATTAAAATTTCCCGTGATTGTGCATTTGTCTGTTTCTTCTTTATTTCAGTCCATTCTTGCTTTGTATTTTCAGACTATGTTATTATACACATACAGGCTTCTTTTATCTTCCTAGTAGACTGACCCTTTTTATCAAATGTTCTTCTTTATCTCTTATAATGCTTCTTGCCTTTAAGTCTACTTCGTTTGCTATTATTATAGCTACACCAGCTTTCTTTTGGTTAATGTTTGTATGCTGTAACTTTCTTCGTCCTTTTACTTTCAACCTTGTTGTATCTTTCTATAGAAAGGAAGGGCATTGTGCCAAATGCCTCAGAGAATGTTGGGCTCACTTCAAGAGGTTTCCTGTCTCTCTGAAATCTTGGCCCCTCAAGTTCTGACCTCCTGGGTAGCCCTGAACTCCAAGTTTTTTTCTCCCCATGCTATGAGACTTCCAAAAGCTCCCTTTGGCTTCCCAGTCTCTTAGTTATCACATTATACTTGGCTTCTTAGACTCTTGTCCCCAAGTTTCTTATGAATCAGCAGATACCTCAGTGGGGAAATTGGATACAGATGCCAGATTCAGATTCCCCTCAATGCATTTCTCTCTGGGATCCTGGTTGCTGTAGACTGAATGTTTGTGTTTCCCCCGCACCCAACTCATATATTCAAATCCTAACCCCTAATGTGATGGTATTAGGAGGTGGGTCCTTTGAGAGATGATTATGTCCTGAGGGCGGAGCCTTCATGTATGGGGTTAGTGCCCACATAAAAGAGATCCCACAGAGCTCCCTTGCCCCTTCCATCATGTGAGGACACAGCAAGAAGACGGACATCTGTTAAAAAAAAAAAAAAAGAAGAAGAAGATGGCCATCTGTGAACTAAAGAAAGAGTAAGCCCTCGGCAGACATTGAATCTGCCAGTGCCTTGATCTTGGACTTGACCTCCTCTAGAGCTATGAGACATAAATGTTTGTTATTCAAGCCACCTGCCACTATTTTTATTATAGCAGCCTGCAAGGACTAAGAATCTGGCCTTTCAAGTCCTTGCTGCTTTGGAAACTCTCTCAGGCCTTCACCCATGTTCTTTGTATTTTTGACCTACTCTTCTAGTTGTTCTCATGAAAAGGCTAGTCTGCAAAAAAATACTCCAGCCTTGTCAGAAGTAGATGCCTGGGTGAACATTTTGGATGGTCCTTTGACCTAGATAAGCCTTAGTTTCCACATTAGTAAAATAGAGGCATATGGGACATACCTCAAGGGGTTGTTTTGTGGCTTAGGTATATGTTAAATATACTTTGTAAGCCTAAAAGCTATTTGAACACAAGCTGCTATTATTAAGTCTTTACATGATTGAAGTTCCTGACGAAAAAATGGTGGTGGGTGTCCATACGGGGCAGTTTGTTGACATGGCCAGGTCTACCTGGGGGTGTGAATAGAAGTGGCTTCTGCTGGGAGCTTTGGTTGTTATGACTGTTGAGTTTATCATTCTTTAGTGTAACAAGTCACCTCATCGTGGTGGTTGGAAGTCCCAGAACACTATTCCAAACACTTTCTCTGAGGGCTGACTTGAAAATCCAAGGCCATCATTAAGGACCTGGGGCCACCCTTTCCCAAGTACACAGCTTTTTGGCAAGCAGGAATTTATCTAAAAGAATTCAAAAGAATGGAAAATACAGGTATATGTATTTCGTTCTGAGATCTGGGCCACTGTGATAATTTCTACTCTGTTAGTTAAAATCTTAGGGTTTATCCCTGACTTCTTGCCCTGAGCAAGTCTTGCTCAGCTCAGGTGAAATAAGAGAGCTGCACAACTTGTTGGTCTATTTAGAGTAAACATTTGCATCAGCTTTAATTCTTTCTCTTACTATCCTGACAGTTCTACACTTACCTACAAGTTGCAGAACTCTCTGGCTTTTTCTCCCTGTGCAAGGTCAACACCATCCTTGCAACACAAAGATGCATTTGTCCATCCCTTGATTGGTCTTTTTGAGAAGACCACTTCTTCCCTGCTGAGTGGTGAATAGGACGTGCTTCTAGTCCATTCTGCCTGTCTTTTGAAAAATTACCTTTTTATGCCCATTATCATGTCCACCATCCTAGGAGTCCCAGAATCCTGATGTCTTTTTGTCTATAGGAAACCCACTGTGACTTGAATCTGCCATTAAGGTCTGCACAGTGCAGTCACTGATCAAGCCTCAAATACACTTGACCTACAAATGTTAGTTCAGAGGGGTATCAACGTGATTTAGGGTCACCCATTAAAACCTGAGCTCCAACGAGCCTTTTGAATTGGCTAACAAGCTCCTTGACTGCCCTGATGGCATAGACCACAAGACACTACAGAGGTGAGAGGGAAAATTCTAGATGCTAAAGTCATGGTTCTCATTTGGAGGGTGTGGAGGTGGGGAAAACACTTTCCAAATGCAAATGCCAGGCTATACCTTAGGCCTACTGAATCAGAACCCAGAGCAGAGGCACTTCTTCCCTTCTCCTTCTCCTTTTCCTATCCAAAAAAACCTTGGAGCCAAAGAACAGAGTGGGTTGAGGGCACTGGCATCTGTGGGTGGTAAGTTTGGCATCATTTTGATTGTGCCAAGATTCAACAGATGTCAAGAGTGAAATTATTGGACAAGAACATTCCTGGGTACAAGAGACCTGGTTCAGCTATACTGTTTATTCACTCTGTTTCTGAAAGTAATTGACTTACTCTCTTAAACAATAATTTCTTAAATAGGAAATGTGCTAATGAGAATAGGTGCTTGATAAATGTTTAGTGCTTACCTAAATGTCCATCGACAGATGAATGGATAAAAAAGATGTGGTACATATATACAATGGAATATTACTCCGCCATAAAAAAGAACAAAATTGGGTCATTTGTAGAGACGTGGATGGACCTAGAGACTGTCATACAGAGTGAAGTAAGTCAGAAAGGGAAAAACAAATATCATATATTAATGCATATATGTGGAATCTAAAAAATGGTACAGATGAACCTGTTTGCAAAGCAGAAATAGAGACACAGACGTAGAGAACAAACGTATGGACACCAAGGGGGGGATGGGGGTGGGATGAATTGGGAGATGGGGTTGACATATATACACTAATATGTATAAAATAGGTAACTAATGAGAACCTGCTGTATAGCACAGGGAACTCTACTTAATGCTCTGTGGTGACCTAAATGGGAAGGAAATTCAAAAAAGAGGGGAGATATGTATGCATAAAGCTGATTCACTTCGCTGTACAGCAAAAACTAACACAACATTGTAAAGCAACTATATCCCAATTAAAAACATAAGTTTAGTGCTTGACTGGTTGGTTCTTGTTGTTGATGCTATTCATGCTATCAATGAAATGATGAAGAATTAGGTGTTATTATCTGCAATGCCTTTGGCGGTTCCAGATGAAAACTGGCTGGCTGGTTTAAGGCTGATTTATACTGAATACTTCCTCATTATGCTAACCACAAATCTCATGACCAGGTTGGTTTCCCCTTTCCCCATTCTCAAAATTTTAGGAATATACGTTTACAAGTTTTTAACTCTCTTGAAAAGAAGTTTGGCGATATTTATAAATGGGATCAATTAGAATTTTATATAGCTATCTAAAGAAATTGACAAACTCCTAAACTTTTTTCTGTATCTGGGACAGTTGTCAACACTAAAATGTTATTTGGATTAAGGCAAGGGCCCTTTTTGTTCACTATTGAATTCTCAAGACCAAGCACAATGCCTGGCACACAGAAGGTGCTCAATAAATATTTGTTAAATAAATGAATGAATAATTAAATGCTACCTACATGTCTCTGGATAAGTCATTAATTTGTCTCACCCTCAATTTTCTCTTCTAAAATATGGGACTAATAATACTTAATTCTTGGGGTATTTGAAAAAAAATAGCAGTAGTGGATGCTATGATTTGTGTCCTGGATCTATTTTTTTAATATAAATTTATTTATTTTATTGTATTTTATTTTTGGTTGCATTGGGTCTTCGTTGCCACACGCGGGCTTTTCTCTGGTTGCAGCGAGCGGGGGTTGCTCTTTGTTGTGGTGCGCAGGCTTCTCATTGCGGTGGCTTCTCTTGTTGGGAGCACGGGCTCTAGGTGCGGGGGCTTCAGTAGTTGTGGCACACGGGCTCAGTAGTTGTGGCTCTCAGGCTCTAGAGCGCAGGCTCAGTAGTTGTGGCGTACAGGCTTAGTTGCTCTGCGTCATGTGGGATCTTCCCGGATCAGGGCTTGAACCCATGTCCCCTAGCATTGGCAGGCGGATTCTTAACCACTGCGCCATGAGGGAAGCCCCCTGGATCCCTTTTAAATCATGAAGCACTCATTCCCCCAGCTGTTGGGAGTTTGACAGCTGACAGCCCTCAGCTGAGTCCCACTTTGTGATTTGTCTCAACTGAAGAGAGCCACCTAGCCCAAGGTCATGCTCCATTCCTAGGGCATCCCACACCCAGTGCCTATCTGGCATAGTATATGAAGGCTCAGCCCCCTTCCGCCAGCTCAGGATAACTGTGATGAGCCATTTTAGCTCTAGAGCTCACTGTGAGATCAGCTGAGGCCTTCAATGGAACTGCATTGTAGTCCAACTTCTTCGTCTGCCCAATCCTGCTTCTTGTCCCTCCCTTCCCCAAGTGTTGATCCCAAGAGCAAGCCCTAATAAATCTCCCGCACGCTAATTTCTGTCTCAGTCTCAGTGTCCGCTTCCAGAGAATCCAACCAGAAATGGAACATAGTATGTTCTAAATAAAACACTTACTGGGTCTGGCAGTCAAAGAGAGGCAAGGATCCACTAGAATTACATGGCTGTTTCTCCCAGCCCAAGATGTGGGCTCTTTCATGAGTTCTGACAGTCTTAATAAAATTGTTTTCTGTTAAATCCTCATGGATGAAGGTCAAGGAAGGAGTTGCAGTATTGGCCTACATCTGTTCCAATCAGACCTATATCTGTTCCAATCAGTACAGTGTCATAGGTAAGCAGATGGACTTTGGAATCAGACAGCCCGGAGTTCAGATACCAACTTTGCCATTCAGCAGTTATGTAACTTTTGTCAACTCATCTTGCATACCCTCCGTTTCTTCATCTACAAAATGAGGATTATAAGAATACTTACCTCCTAGGGTTGTTATGAGAAGTAAATGAGATAAAGTAGGTATTGCTCATAGCATAGGGCTAATTAGTGCTTAATGAAAAGACTTGTGATTATGCTGTGATCAGTGGAGATTTATAACATGATCAAGGCTGGGAAACGACTTTACAGATATAGGGAGCTGGGCTCTGATCATGTGGGCAATTGTCAACACCTCTGTGGTAGATACAGAGATGTAAGGCCCAGATCCCACTCCAAGGAAGGACTCTGTACTCTAGCTGTCACCTTGGTCAGGGTTTGCCTCAGCTGCAGGAACACACCCTTGCCTTTATAATGACAGAGCCAAAGGAGGGGAATAAAGTCCCTACTGTTTCAGTGCAACACAGGACCACTGCCAAGCTCCCCAGGAGAGGGGAGATTAACAGAGATTTTGTCCAGCCTGCAATGCATTTCCGCTTCTCCCTGTGCCCCATCCTGCTTCTTCCCCCTGCTTTCCATAGCTGTGGATCCCTCATAAATAGCCTTCACCCCAAACTCCATCTCAGGGTCTGCTTCAAAGAATCCAGCCTATGACAAAGACTGAGAGCACAATGAAAGGGTACCTCTTCAGGCTCCACTCCCCCATAACTGCCCCACCACTCCCTTTGTTCATCCTTTTATCTTTCAGTCTTATCCCTTTGTCTGTGTTTTGTACTCTCCATATTCAGAGCATTTCGTTTTAATGGCCTGTTGTACACAGCTTGTCCACGAGCTGTCAGGTCGTGGCAGAAGCCTATTTAGACAAGTTGTCAGGTTGAACAGGAGAAGAAAAAAACCCCTAAATCAATGTGTTTTCGCATGCAATCACACGTGGGCTAATTTATCTGCAGCCAGTTTGGCATAAGGGTCCTCAGACAAGGGGGCTGCAAGTTGGCCGATTAACAGAGCGATTTTTATTGGGAGAAGGACAACACAATTGTTTTATGGTAATTATCACCATTTGAACCTGCGCACACACTCATGGGGAAGATTAAAGAAAGACTGTACGGATGATGAAGCAGCTCGAAATGTGCACAGGCTAGAGGGCTAGAACTATTTAGAATATTAACATTCTCTACCTTGTAAAAAGCCCCCGGGAGGTGAAAGATTGGCTAACTTTTTAAGCAGTCCTTGTGCCTTATCTGTGGGACTGGATGCAAGTACGTTCTGTTTCTAGAGTTGGGAAAACAGCAGGGTAGATTACTAGGGTGACTTGCTTAGAGATAACAGCCAAGTCCATTTCAAGGCTAAGAACGGAGCCAGTGTTTCTGAAGGTGGTGAACTAGGCCATTAAACATCCTCCCTCACACTTTGCAAAAACCAAAACCAAACCAAAAAACAAAAAGCAACACACACACACGCACACACACACACAGGTTTTAAACTTGAAACATGCCACAAAGTACAAAACGCTTCCCAGGTGAATTGCAAACTCCAGCACAGACTTTAGTGTCTTCTTCTTTGATGTTTGGTAATTCTCTTTGCAGCTTTGTCCATTCCCACTGTCATATCTGAGTTTAGGCCAAGGACAGAGCAAGAGAAGTCTGTCACCGCAAGGCAAGACAGACAAGCAGAGAGCTGTAAAAATGGTTTGCTGATGGAAATGGCTGTTTTAAGGGTTTGTGGTATATGATTAACTTAAAACAATCTTGCTTACATTGTTAAGAACAAATTCTTTGGGGTCTGCGGCTGTATCTGTGGCTAGAATTAGAAACACACTGTAATGGGGACTATGACTTTTGGAGATCTCCCCACTTCTACGACTTTCTCTGCTTTTTATTTTTATTCCCTTTACAAGTAAGAGTCATTAAATGTTACCTCTCTTCTTGTGGCTGGAGCAGGAGAGTGGAAGGGCATTTCTGACAATCATTTTGTTAGGAAAACCCAGGCTCAGGGATCAAAACAGCTCTCTTCCCCCCAAACGAAGAAGAAAGATAAACGTCTGGGTAGTCAGGAACTCCCACCCAATCAAGAAATGCTTGCCCTGGAATGGAACATTGGAAAGTTGAGCCGCTAGGAGCATTTTAGAGCCCACAACCAGGCTTCCATTCTGCCATTTCTAGAATGTCTTAGAAAGACAGTGATTTCATAATCGAAAATTAAAACATCTGGCATGCAAATGTAAGAGTTTATTTTCCCCCTTTGTAAGGACACTGAACATTTTTGCTACGGGAGAGGAAATCAATTCTTCATTAAAATAAGATGCTCAATGTAAACAAGGCATACCATTTGTTTTGTAATTATGGACTTAGAGAGATGAAACTGGCAGTGGGATATGAACCAGACATCTCTCAGCTATAGCTTCACACCTGAGCTTTTTTTTTTTTTTTAATCATTATCTGGTTTCTCTCAATTTGCTATCATTTTCTAGAAAACAAATTTTGGCCACCATTTGGTTTTTCTCAAAATCACAAAAGATCATTTATTTACTCACCAATTTATATGGTATAGCCAGCCAGTGTCAGATACTATGCTAGACACAGGAAACATAGAGCTAAAGGCACAGAGTCAGAATACAAAGGCAGTCAGACAGATTCAAAGCCTGTGCTCTGGGGCTTCCCTGGTGGCGCAGTGGTTGATAATCCGCCTGCCAATGCAGGGGACATGGGTTCGAGCCCTGGTCCAGGAAGATCCCACAGCCCATGCACCACAACTACGGAGCCTGTGCTCTGGAGCCCGTGAGCCACAGCTGCTGGGCCTGCATGCCACGGCTGCTGAGGCCTGTGCACGTGGAGCCCGTGCTCCGCAATGGGAGAGGCCACCCAATGAGAGGCCCGCGCACTGCGGCGGGGAGTGGCCCCCACTTGCTGTAACTAGAGAGGGCCCTCAGGCAGCAACGAAGACCCAACGCAGCCAAACATGGGTAAATAAATAAATTAAAAAAAAAAAGCCTGTGCTCTTCCCCTTGACACTAGGGATTGGGTGGGATTGAGCAAGAGTCAAGGAAAGCTCTTCAGAAGAAATAACAGCCTCAAAAATACTTCCATTGGCCATGTCAGCATGAATATGTGTGGAAACCTAATCAGTGTGCAAGGCAGAAAACTGAGGGTAAGGTGAGAGAGAGCTTCCAGGACATGACTCCATGGAAGAAGGATCCACACTGCCCTATGATGGCAGTGCTGTGGCCCGTATTTCCACAGCTGTTGTCTTGGAACCTTAGTGCTCTCTGAGACAACGGTGGGCACTCTGACAAATAGGGTTCCAGGATCAAATAAGTTTGGGAAGTGTTTGTCTTAACAAAGGAAAATGGGTTTCTTTACTTCAGATTTGCAAGGCCCTTTCACATACTCATGTACATGGTGAAACTCCAAGAGGGGAATGGAATCTGAGTACAAATTTCTTTCGCAGAAAGCCCTATGAAGATCTCCTAGAACAAGTGGGTCCCAGAGAACACAGTCTGTGAAATGATGTCTTCCAGGAGGCATGGAGGGGCTCAGGATGGCTGGAACCCTGAGGACTGCTCGGCCCCTTGACTGGATGGTAAAGGAAGCCCTATGTTGGGTGATGGGTGGTGGCTGGCGGGTGGTGGGTTTGATGTTTAGTGCCTGTTTTTTGGTCAGTGACCCAGCTCGTGTCTAATTATTTGAGCCCTTTCCCTGCTCCCTGCTCCTTTGGTTCCTGGTTTTGTCCTCAAGGTTGTAGAGTGCTTTAGCTCACCTGCCAGGACCTGTGAAGCCAGCCTGTTGCTCCAGCAGGAGCTGACTTTTCTGGACTTGGCCTTTGAACACAAGGGACCTGTTAGCCTTAACCTTCAAGTTGGCTTAGCTTCTCCTGCTAGTTTTTCCAAACTAAACCTGCCCTGACCCTCCCCCCTCTTCCTTCCTCCTTTCCTCTCTCCCTCCCTCCCTCCTGCCCTTTCCTCCTTCAACATTTGCCATGGGCGTCCTATGGGAGCCACGGAGTTATAGGTTTTAGTGCAGTCTTTCCTGCCTTCCGGTTCCGAACCGACTGGCTCAACTCAGGTCACTTGCCTGCCCCCTAGCTGGTGGGTTGAGGGACGTAGTTATCGTAAGGGGCGTGTATGAGGGGTCGTGTGAAAGACTAGATAAGTAACATGTCCTTCACATATGTTTTTCAAATGCATGTAGATCCTGTTGTGATTAATAAAACATTATGTATAGATACTACTGGGATTCATAAAATATATCTTAACATATATGAATTAACATTGCTTTTGTTATTATGTAGTTTTTTTAATCAAAACATACTATAAGCACTATTATCTTGTTGGTGTCTATGAATTTTTTGATGTTGAAAGGGGGTCCTTTATCCCGCCTAAACCTCAGGCTTTGGAGTCAGCCAAACTTGGGTTCACATTCCACCTCTGTCACATATTAGCTCGGTGGCTTTGGGCAAGTTGCTTAACTTTGAAAACCCGAATTCCCTTACCTGAAAATGGGAATCATCATACCTGCTTCATGGGTTTCCATGGAGATTAAATGTAAATCATCTAACAAGTTGCATTGTGGCTCAATAAATAATTATTGATTTTGTTATGAAAAAATAGAAAGACGGAGGAAGAGGAGGAAGACGGGAGGAGAGTGAAGGAAAGGTATTAGCCATGAGCTAGTTAGGAGATATGGGGATACCAAGGGAGGTTGAAAACAGCCTTTTCTGCTATTACATGTCTTCCACCATATCTTTGACTTTTCTGAGGTTTAGCAGAAACTCATTAACTGAAAGAACAAGCAACATACTGCCAAGTGTGCTGGCCAATGCTAGGAGATACTTGTATTTTTGCTACCCCACAACTGAGCCCCCTTCCTATATTTCTGGATGGAGTTTTGTGGGAGACAAGGAGCTGGGTGGCACCCAGTGTTTAGTGGTGACCTCCAGTGGCAGTAGCAGCGTTCAGAGGCAGCAGTGCCTGGGATTCTTTAACCAGGCTGGTCTTGCTGCATGAACCTGTATATGCATGAACCTGTATACGCTGGTGGTCACGAGCTTCTTTTAATCATCTCATCTTGCCTTTTTTTTAAAAAAATTTATTTATTTATTTATTTTCGGCTGCGTTGGGTCTTCATGGCTGCGCATGGGCTTTCTCTAGTTACAGCGAGTGAGGGCTACTCTTCCTTGCTGTGCACGGGCTTCTCATTGAGGTGGCTTCTCTTGTTGCGGAGCATGGGCTCTAGGCGCGTGGGTTTCAGTGGTTGCAGCACACGGGCTCAGTAGCTGTGGCTCGCGGGTTCTAGAGTGCAGGCTCAGTAGTTGTGGCTCACAGGCTTAGTTGCTCCGTGGCATGTGGGATCTTCCTGGACCAGGGCTTGAACTCATGTCCCCTGCACTGGTGGGTGGATTCCCAACCACTGCGCCACCAGGGAAGCCCCCATCTTCTTGCTTTTTTGTCAAGTCTGCGAGCTACTCAATATCCTACCAATAAATTCTTCTTCAACTTCAATTCTCTAGGGTCAGTTTCTGAGGTTTGTAACCAAGAGAGCTGCCTGGTACACCCAGGCTATAGACTCCATCTCCTCTGGCTCATCTTAGATATTCAGGCTCCAGATCTGATGGCCAAACCAAAACCTTTCTGCACAGCCCTGTTTACGTGGCAGAGATGTTGTGAACGGCATTCTCTCCTGGTTCCACAGACTGTCTGCCAGCGTGGTTGGTGGCAGAAACCCCATCACGCCACATTTCGTGTCTGTCCCTCTGTGTCTGACTGTTTCTAGCTGTCGTGGGAGGGTCAGACCGTGGAGGAATGACTGCAAAGTCTGCCTAGGGCAACGTATAGCAAGGTCCTGACTGGTGGCTCTGTTCTACTGCTGAGTTATCTTTGTAGGGTCACTTCATTGCAGAGATGACAGCAGTTAAACCCATGCATGGGGTGGCAGGTAATGCTGACTCTCGCTACTGTGTCCTCTCCTCCCTCCCTCCACGAATTGTACTCCAGAAATCAGTCCTCCAGGACAACCTATGGATGTCCCAGTCCAGCTCACACTGTTGTTTGTTGTGGGAAAGGACAAGGCAAGGGCGAGTGCTGCTCTAAAATCTCAGGCTCCCTGAAAGTGTTCTACGGACCCCACATGCCTGCAAAGCACCCTAGTTTTGTTTTTGCATTTCAGCTGTTAATTATAAGGAAGAGAATTAGGCATCTAAAACAAATTACACTGGCAGAGTTTGCTTCACTCGTGCACCACGGGGCCCAGGCACCCCTAATGAGATATGACTACAGATCATCATGCTTCCTACAAACAGCCAATTGCTTCTAAGTGACAGAGCCTTCCTTGTATTGCCTGAGAATTAGCCACAGGTGTAGCATTTGACTTGGGCGAGCATCACCTGCTCAGGGAAGTGTGGTTAGGTCAACAGCAGGAAGAGGAAGGGGGAGAGAGGGAAAGAGAGAGGCAGACACCCAAGGCTTTAGAGCTTCCTCATAATTTCCATTAGCTGCTCCTACTCCAACCCTCACAGCCACCCCAAATAAATGCTTAAGCCAAGAAAAAGCAGTGTATCTCTGTCCTTTCTATAGAAAGCAATTCTGCAGCTGCCACAAGATACAGGCAGCAAGTGGTGTTTTTTTTTTTTAATCAGCATTTAATAATATTAATGTTCCGGCAAAGAACAAACGTGCATTCTACCATGGTTCAAAAACTGTTTGTGGGCTAATTGGAAGACATTACTTAATGTTTTCTTTAATGAGAATTAATTACAAGACCCTAGTAAAGAAATAAGTCCATACATGAGATTCTGAGACCTCACACTGATGTGAAATTTCCCTGGGAGAGCTTTTCCTAAGAGAGTACCTCTGGCAGCTTATAGAATATGTGTACCTAAATATCTGTCTTCCTTGTGAGCATGAATCTTCCAACAGTATTGAGATCAGCACAGTATAATTGACTTATTGGCTTAAAAAAATAAGGAGAAATATGATATTGGGTCAGAGGGGCCTACTTAGAGAGGGGGTGTGACTTTTGGGGCCAATCAGCTACGAATGGTTATGGGATCTGGAGCCTCAGTTCTTTAATCTGTAAACTGAAGGGGTTGGACTAGAGTTTTCTAAAATTCTTCAAGCTTGAACATTCTGGGTTTCTCGTTTCCTACCCCAAGATTTTGTCTTGAAATTGCTGGCTGTGAGATAGCAGAATTGGAAAAAAAAAAAAAGGCAAAATTTTGATATAATGGAACAGTTCCAGAGAAGTTTATTTTTTTATTTTTTATTTTTTTAATAACATGGATTCTATGGAGAGAATCTATTCTTTTTTTTTATTTTTTTTTATTTTTGCTGTGTTGGGTCTTCGTTTCTGTGCGAGGGCTTTCTCTAGTTGTGGCAAGCGGGGGCCACTCTTCATCGCAATGTGTGGGCCTCTCACTATTGCGGCCTCTCTTGTTGCGGAGCACAGGCTCCAGATGCGCAGGCTCAGTAGCCGTGGCGCACGGGCCCAGCCGCTCCTAGGCATGTGGGATCTTCCCAGACCAGGGCCCGAACCCATAGTTCCCTGCATTGGCAGGCAGACTCTCAACCACTGCGCCACCAGGGAAGCCCCGAGAAGTTTATTTTGATTGGAGTTTCAGCTTTGTTTAGGGATACTCAATGTATTTGTCTATGGAAACTGATTTTTTTAAAGGAGCAATACAGCAATTCTTGAGCTGAGTCAGATGTGCAGTTCCTTTGAGAACAACCCGTTAGCTACTCCTGACTGCATATGAGTTTGGATGAATCAAGCTATATTCTGCAAAACCGTATATGCATATAGACACAACCATCCTGTGCTGTAAAAGTCTCCCAAACCATGTTCTGAGGACCAGAAGTGTTCTGGGATCTATAAGTATGGGTGCAGTGGAGGAGAGGGGCAGCCTATGGTTAAATAAGCTTTGGGAGTGCTGAATCAAGTTATTATACAGGTTTCTTCATAACAGGATCCTCAGAGCATTTGTCATGCCAAGGGGCTTTGCGACTTTCCTGGGACATGCAGTTTGCAGTGTCTGATCTCATTTAACTTTTGAAACCCCTTTTATGAGCATGTCAACAATTCATGAAAGACCAGTGTTCTGCAGAATTAATTTGAGAGATAAAATGCTATGCAATCAGCACACGTTATTTCAGGATTTCAGCTGAAAGTCCAAGCAAAACAAGCATAGAAGAAAGAATAAACTAGAAAAATACAGAAAAGTGTGGACTTTGATCAATTTCCTTAGTGTAAGGATTCAAATCAGTATATGAAAGAATTTGCCAATAAGAATCAGAATAATCATTAAGTTAGATTAAATACAATCAAAGGATTTCTTGTAAGTGGCAAACGCAAAGCCCAATGATATGTGAAGTAAATTTGATTTCTTTAAAAGATAGACAATTCTGTTTGGCTCTTAGAAGATTTTGAAGTTGCATCATTTAGAGGGCTATAGAAAAGATATATGATTGATAACAATTTTAGTTTTCCATTCTAATAGCTAGTAAATCAAAATCTATCCACGTAAAGAAGGAATCCTATTTTCCTTGTGCTAAGAAAACGGCGGATAAATTTCTAAGTATGATGAAGGGATTGTGGATACAGAGGTGGACATGATAACAACAGTAACTACAAAGTTGCAAGGTCTGTGTTGTTTCTTAATCATATCTTCTGTGCTGACGTGAGAGGACACTTTCCAAGCAGGAAAGCCCACACGTATTCTTTATCTTACCAATGATAAAAGCAAGGAGACATTTTCTCCCAACTTTTGTGGCTTTTTTTTTTCTGATGTAGGAACTAGGCTTTTATTTTCTTCTTGGATTCTTCGTTTCTCCACCTCGTTTGTTTCTACAGCCTGAGCAAGGACAAAAATCATGCTTCTGCTCAGTTTTCTTGTCCCCCCGAACCTCCAGAGGAGGTCAGGAATGAAATGGCGCTTCCCATGCATTTCCATCTGCCTGTTCCATAGGGCCTGTGGTGAGCCTTTCTTTCCCAGCCTAGTTCACAGGCTACCTGCTTCTCTCGCCTGGCCTACCCATGGGTTGAAACTCTCCTTCCCGGCTAGGAAGACCGGGGCCGGGGAAATTAACATGAAGAAACAGATGCCTTAACCGCGGGGATGTTTATAAATAAAGTTCAGAGGACAAATAGCTTTTAACACAAGTGGCTATGGCTACATTAGAGTTTCCTCAGCAGCAAGCCTGGCCAGCATGGTCAGTGATGGGAATTAGAAAGTGTAAAGGATGCTGGCCATACACACATCCTCGATCAGCAAGCAGAGGCACCTTATTTTGGACATTTCAAAGGTCTAAGCACACACAGGCTCCTCTGGCTCACGCCCTGGCACATCAAATGTACAACGGAGGGGGACGCGGGTGGCCTTAAGCCTTGCCTCCAGAATCCCCAGGTGAAGACAGACCCACGACGGCAGCTGCAGGGCAGAAAGTTCCTCAGCCATCACAGAGAGGCTCTAGTTAGTAACTTTCAGAGAAGGTGAGAGGCGTAGAAATGTTTGTATAGGTCAATGTTATTTAGAGGAGGGGTTTTCAACCTGGGCTCCGTGGAGAGATTCGATAAGAGCATTCAGAGGTCTGTGAACTTAGATGGGAAAAGTCTGACATTTTTATACTCGCTAACCTCTAACTAAAATACAGTATTTTCTTTGTTTATGACTGTAGGAAACAGACCACAGTTTTATTAGTAATTGTTGTGGCTTTGCTAACAAGAAACATCACAGGATCGTTGGTATCATTACAGTTGTTCAGAATATCTCATATCATTTATGCTCATCTCCGCCTCAAAATTATGGCAGTTATTGGATCTGTCACTACATCTTTCCATTGAATATACCAACAGAACATATACATTATCACAAATGTGTTTACTAATATTTTGATAACTATATGTCAATATAATTGTCTCCCTTATTAAATCTGTGTATTTTTGTAGCATTTTTAAAACATTCTTTTTTTTAACATCTTTATTGGAGTATAACTGCTTTACAATGGTGTATGGCTTCTGATTTATAACAAAGTGAATCAGCTATACATATACATATATCCCCTTATCTCCTCCCTCTTGCGTCTCCCTCCCACCCTCCCTATCCCACCCCTCTAGGTGGTCACAAAGAACCGAGCTGATCTCCCTGTGCTATGCGGCTGCTTCCCACTAGCTATCTATTTTACATTTGGTAGTGTATATATGTCCATGCCACTCTCTCACTTCATCCCAGCTTACCCTTCCCCCTCCCCGTGTCCTCAAGTCCATTCTCTACGTCTGCGTCTTTATTCCTGACCTGCCCCGAGGTTCTTCAGAACATTTTTTAAATTTTTTTTTTAGATCCCATATATATGTGTTAGCGTACAGTATTTGCTTTTCTCTTTCTTACTTCACTCTGTATGACAGACTCTAGGTCCATCCACCTCACTACAAATAACTCAATTTCATTTCTTTTTATGGCTGAGTCTTATTCCATTGTATATATGTGCCACATCTTCTGTATCCATTCATCTGTCAATGGACACTTAGGTTGCTTCCACGTCCTGGCTATTGTAAATAGTGCTGCAATGAACATTGTGGTACATGACTCGTTTTGAATTATGGTTTTCTCAGGGTATATTCCCAGTAGTGGGATTGCTGGGTCGTATGGTAGTTCTATTTTTAGCTTTTTAAGGAACCTCCATACTGTTCTCCATAGCGGCTGTGTCAATTTACATTCCCACCAACAGTGTATGACGGTTCCCTTTTCTCCACAACCTCTCCAGCATTTATTGTTTGTAGATTTTTTGATGATGGCCATTCTGACTGGTGTGAGGTGGTACCTCATTGTAGTTTTGATTTGCATTTCTCTAATGATTAGTGATGTTGAGCATTCTTTCATGTGTTTGTTGGCAATCTGTATATCTTCTTTGGAGAAGTATCTATTTTGGTCTTCTGCCTGTTTCTGGATTGGGTTGTTTGTATTTTTGATATTGAGCTGCATGAGCTGCCTGTGAATTTTGGAGATTAATTCTTTGTCAGTTGCTTCATTTACAAATATTTTCTCCCATTCTGAGGGTTGTCTTTCGGTCTTGTTTATGGTTTCTTTTGCTGTGCAAAAGCTTTGAAGTTTCATTAGGTCCCATTTGTTTATTTCTGTTTTTATTTCCATTTCTCTAGGAGGTGGGTCAAAAAGGATCTTGCTGTGATTTATGTCATAGAGTGTTCTGCCTATGTTTTCCTCTAAGAGTTTGATAGTGTTTGGCCTTACATTGAGGTCTTTAATCCATTTTGAGTTTATTTTTGTGTATGGTGTTAGGGAGTGTTCTAATTTCATTCCTTTACATATAGCTGTCCAGTTTTCCCGCCACCACTTATTAAAGAGGCTGTCTTTTCTCCATTGTATATTCTTGCCTCCTTTATCAAAGATGAGGTGACCATATGTGCATGAGTTTATCTCTGGGATTTCTATCCTGTTCCATTAATCTATATTTCTGTTTTTGTGCCAGTACCACACTGTCTTGATGACTGTAGCTTTGTGTTATAGTCTGAAGTCAGAGACCCTGATTCTTCCAGCTCCGTTTTCGTTCTCAAGATTGCTTTGGCTATTTGGGGTCTTTTGTGTTTCCATACAAATTGTGAAATTTTTTGTTCTAGTTCTGTGGAAAAAGCCATTGGTAGTTTGATAGGGATTGCACTGAATCTGTAGTTTGCTTTGGGTAGTAGAGTCATGTTCACAATGTTGATTCTTCCAATCCAAGAACATGGTATATCTCTCCATCTGTTTGTATCATCTTTAATTTCTTTCATCTGTGTCTTATAGTTTTCAGCATACAGTTGTTTTGTGTCCTTAGGTAGGTTTATTCCTAGGCATTTTATTCTTTTTGTTGCAGTGGTAAATGGGAGTGTTTTCTTGATTTCACTTTCAGATTTCTCATCATTAGTGTGCAGGAATGCCAGAGATTTCTGTGCATTAATTTTGTATCCTGCTACTTTACCAAATTCATTGATTAGCTCTAGTAGTTTTCTGGTAGCATCCTTAGGGTTCTCTATGTATAGTTATCATGTCATCTGCAAACAGTGACAGCTTTACCTCTTTTTTTCTGATTTGGATTCCTTTTATTTCCTTTTCTTCTCTGAATGCTGTGACTATAACTTCCAAAACTGTGTTGAATAATAGTGGTGAGAGTGAACCACCTTGTCTTGTTCCTGATCTTAGTGGAAATGCTTTCAGTTTTTCACCATTGAGAACGATGTTGGCTGTGGGTTTGTCATATATGGCCTTTATTATGTTGAGGTAGGTTCCCTCTATGCCTACTTTCTGGAGGGTTTTTATCATAAATGGGTGTTGAATTTTGTTGAAAGCATTTTCTACAACTATTGACATGATCATATGGTGTTTCTCCTACAGTTTGTTAAGATGGTGTATCACATTGATTGATTTGCCTATATTGAAGAATCCTTGCATTCCTGTGATAAACCCCACTTGATCATGGTGTATCATCCTTTTAATGTGCTGTTGGATTCTGTTTGCTAGTATTTGTTGAGGAATTTTGCATCTATGTTCATCAGTGATATTGGCCTGTAGTTTTCTTTCTTTTTGACATCTTTGTCTGGTTTTGGTATCAGGGTGATGGTGGCCTCGTGGAATGAGTTTGGGAGTGTTCCTCCCTCTGATATATTTTGGAAGAGTTTGAGAAGGATAGGTGTTAGCTCTTCTCTAAATGTTTGATAGAATTCGCCTGTGAAGCCATCTGGTCCTGGGCTTTTGTTTGTTGGAAGGTTTTTTGTTTTTTTCTCGCGGGACGTGGGCCTCTCACTGTTGTGGCCTCTCCCGTTGCGGAGCACAGGCTCCGGACGCGCAGGCTCAGTGGCCATGGCTCATGGGCCTAGCCGCTCCGCGGCAGGTGGGATCCTCCCGGACCAGGGCACGAACCCGTGTCTCCTGCATCGGCAGGCGGACTCTCAACCACTGCACCACCAGGGAAGCCCTGTTGGAAGGTTTTTAATCACAGTTTCAATTTGAGTGCTTGTGTTTGGTCTGTTTATATTTTATATTTCTTCCTGGTTCAGTCTTTAAGGTTGTGCTCTTCTAAGAATTTGTGCATTTCTTTCAGGTTGTCCATTTTATTGGCATACAGTTGCTTGTAGTAATCTCTCATGATCCTCTGTATTTCTGCAATGTCAGTTGTTACTTCTTTTTCATTTCTAATTCTGTTGAGAGGTCTGTTGAGAGGTCTTCTTTTTTCTTGATGAGTCTGGCTAATGGTTTATCAATTTTGTTTATCTTCTCAAAGAACCAGCTTTTATTTTTACTGATCTTTGCTATTGTTTCCTTCATTACTTTTTCACTTATTTCTGATCTGATCTTTATGATTTCTTTCCTTCTGCTAAATTTGGGGTTTTTTTGTTCTTCCTTCTCTAATTGCTTTAGGTGTAAGGTTAGGTTGTTTATTTGAGATGTTTCTTGTTCCTTGAGGTAGGATTGTATTGCTATAAACTTCCCTCTTAGAACTGCTTTTGCTGCATCCCATAGGTTTTGGGTCCTTATGTTTTCATTGTCATTTGTTTCTAGGTATATTTTGATTTCCTCTTTGATTTCTTCAGTGATCTCTTGGTTATTAAGTAGTGTATTGTTTAGCCTCCATATATTTGTAGTTTTTACAGATTTTTTCCTGTAATTGATATCTACTCTCATAGTATTGTGGTCGGAAAAGATACTTGATACAATTTCAATTTTCTTAAATTTACCAAGGCTTGATTTGTGACCCAAGATATGATCTATCCTGGAGAATGTTCCTTGAGCACTTGCAAAGAAAGTGTACTCTGTGGTTTTTCAATGGAATGTCCTATAAATATCAATTAAGTTCATCTTGTTTAATGTATCATTTACAGCTTGTGTTTCCTTATTTATTTTCATTTTGGATGATCTGTCCATTGGTGAAAGTGGGGTGTTAAAGTCCCATACTATGATTGTGTTACTGTCCATTTCCCCTTTTATGGCTGTTGGCATTTGCCTTATGTATTGAGGTGCTCCTATGTTGGGTGCATAAACATTTACAATTGTTATATCTTCTTCTTGGATTGATCCCTTGATCATTATGCAATGTCCTTCTTTGTCTCTTGTAATAGTCTTTGTTTTAAAGTCTGTTTTGTCTGATATGAGAATTGCTACTCCAGCGTTCTTTTGATTTCCATTTGCATGGAATTTCTTTTTGTATCCCCTCACTTTCAGTCTGTATCTGTCCTTAGGTCTGAAGTGGGTCTCTTGTAGACAGCATATATACGGGTCTTTTTTTGTATCCATTCAGCCAGTCTGTGTCTTTTGGTTGGAGTATTTAATCCATTTACATTTAAGGTAATTATCGATATGTATGATCCTTTTTCCATTTTCTTAATTGTTTTGGGTTTGTTATTGTAGGTCTTTTCCTTCTCTTGTGCTTCCTGCCTAGAGAAGTTCCTTTAGCATTTGTTGTAAAGCTGGTTTGGTGGTGCTGAATTCTCTTAGCTTTTGCTTGTCTGTAAAGGTTTTAATTTCTCCGTCGAATCTGAGTGAGATCCTTGCTGGGTAGAGTAATCTGTGTTGTAGTTTTTTCCCTTTCATCACTTGAAATATGTCCTGCCAGTCCCTTCTGGCTTGCAGAGTTTCTGCTGAAAGATTAGCTGTTAACCTTATGGGGATTCCCTTGTATGTTATTTGTTGTTTTTCCCTTGCTGCTTTTAATATTTTGTCTTTGCATTTAATTTTTGATAGTTTGATTAGTATGTGTCTTGGCGTATTTCTCCTTGGATTTATCCTGTATGGGACTCTCTGTGCTTCCTGGACTTGATTATTTTCTTTCCCATATTAGCGACGTTTTTAACTATAAGCTTTTCAAATATTTTCTCAGTCCCTTTCTTTTTCTCTTCTTCTTCTGGGACCCCTATAATTCGAATGTTGGTGTGTTTAATATTGCCCCAGAGGTCTCTAAGACTGTCCTCAATTCTTTTCATTCTTTTTTCTTTATTCTGCTCTGCCGTAGTTATTTCAGCTATTTTATCTTCCAGGTCACTTATCCGTTCTTCTGCCTCACTTATCCTGCTATTGATTCCTTGTAGAGAATTTTAAATTTCATTTATTGTGTTGCTCATCATTGTTTACTTCCTCTTTATTTTTTTCTAGGTCCTTGTTAAACACTTCTTGTATTTTCTCCATTCTATTTCCAAGATTTTGGATCATCTTTACTATCATTACTCTGAATTCTTTATCAGGTAGACTGCCTATTTCCTCTTCATTTTTTTGGTCTGGTGGATTTTTACCTTGCTCCTTCATCTGCTGTGTTTTTCTGTCTTCTCATTTTGCTTAACTTACTGTGTTTGGGGTCTCCTTTTCTCAGGCTGCAGGTTTGTAGTTCCTGTTGTTTTTGGTATCTTCCCCCAGTGGCTAAGGTTGGTTCAGTGGGCTGTGTAGGCTTCCTGGTGGAGGGGACTAGTGCCTGTGTTCCGGTGGATGAGGCTGGATCTTGTCTTTCTGTTAGGCAGTACCACATCCGGTGATGTGTTTTGGGGTGTCTGTGACCTTACTTTGATTTTAGGCAGCCTCTCTGCTAATGGTTGGGTTGTGTTCCTGTCTTGCTAGTTGTTTGGCATAGGGCATCCAGCAGTGTAGCTTACTGGTCGTTGAGTGGAGCTGGTTCTTAGCGTTGAGATGGAGATCTCTGGGAGATTTTCACCATTTCATATTACGTGGAGCCGGGAGGTCTCTGGTGTACCAATGTCCTGAACTCACCTCTCCCACCTCAGAGGCACAGCCCTGACACCCAGCTGGAGCACCAAGACCCTGTCAGCCATGTGGCTCAGAAGAAAAGGGAGAAAGAAGAAAGAAAGAAAGAAAAGAAAGAAAGGAAGGAAGGAAGGAAGGAAGAAAAGAAAAGAAAATGAAGTTATTAAAACTAAAAATAAAAAATAATTATTAAAAATAAAAAAATTTTTAAATAATAAGAAAAGAGAGAAAGAAAGAAGAGAGCAGCCAAACCAAAGAACAAATCCATCAATGATAACAAGTACTAAAAACTATACTAAAAAAAAAAAAAAGGAAAGACAGGACCCTAGGACAAATGGTAAAACAAAGCTATACAGACAAAATCACCCAAAGAAGCATACACATACACACTCACAAAAAGGGAAAAAGGAAAAAAATATATATATTTATATATTTAAAAAAGGAGGAAGAGAGCAACCAAATCAGTAAACAAATCTACTAATGATAATAAGCACTAAATACTAAACTAAGATAAACATAAAACCAGAAACAAATTAAATGCAGAAAGCAAACCCCAAGTCTACATTTGCTCCCAAAGTCCACCGCCTCAATTTTGGGATGATTCATTGTCTATTCAGGTATTCCAGAGATGCAGGGTACATCAGGTTGACTGTGGAGATTTAATCCGCTGCTCCCGAGGCTGCTGGGAGAGATTTCCCTTTCTCTTCTTTGTTCGCACAGCTCCTGGGGTTCAGCTTTAGATTTGGCCCCGCCTCTGCGTGTAGGTTGCCTGAGGGCGTCTATTTTTCGCTCAGACAGGACGGGGTTAAAGGAGCAGCTGATTCGGGGGCTCTGGCTCACTCAGGACGGGGGGAGGGGGGTACGGAGTGCGGGGAGAGCCTGCGGCGGCAGAGGCCGGCGTGACGTTGCATCAGCCTGAGGAGCACTGTATGTTCTCCTGGGTAAGTTGTCCCTGGATCACGGGACCCTGGCAGTGGCGGGCTGCACAGGCTCCCGGGAGGGGAGTTGTGGAGAGTGAGCTGTGCTTGCACACAGGCTTCTTGGTGGCTGCAGCAGCACCCTTAGCGTCTCATGCCCGTCTCTGGGGTCCGCGCTGATAGCCGCGGCTCGCGCCTGTCTCTGGAGCTTGTTTAGGCGGCGCTCTTAATCCCCACTCCTTGTGCACCCCAAAACAATGGTCTCTTGCCTCTTAGGCAGGTGCAGACTTTTTCCTGGACTCCCTCCCGGCTAGCTGTGGCGCACTAGCCCCTTCAGGCTGTGCTCACGCCACCAACCCCAGTCCTCTCCCTGGGATCCGACCTCCGAAGCCCGAGCCTCAGCTCCCAGCCCCCGCCCGCCCCGGCAGGTGAGCAGACAAGCCTCTCGGGCTGGTGAGTGCCAGTCGGCACCGATCCTCCGTGCAGGAATCTCACCGCTTTGCCCTCTACACCCCTGTTGCTGTGCTCTCCTCCATGGCCCAGAAGCTTCCCCCGCGCCCAGCCCCCATCTCCGCCCACGAAGGGGCTTCCTAGTGTGTGGAAACCTTTCCTCCTTCACAGCTCCCTCCCAAAGGTGCAGGTCCTGTCCCTATTCTTTTGTCTCTGTTTTTTCTTTTTCTTTTGCCCTGCCCCGGTATGTGTGGAGTTTCTTGCCTTTTGGGAGGTCTGAGGTCTTCTGCCAGCGTTCAGTAGGTGTTCTTAGGAGTTGTTCCATATGTAGATGTATTTCTGATATATTTGGGGAGGAAGGTGATCTCCACATCTTACTCCTCCACCATCTTGAAGGTCTCCCTCTAAAACATTCTTTTGAGAAGGAATCCATTGGCTTCACAAGACTGTCAAGGGGGTCCATGGCACAAAAAAATATGAAGGACCCCTGTCTTTGAGCATCTTATGTCAGGTGTCTATAATGAATGAATATGGACAACTTATTTTATATAATCACCACAGTTCCATAGGCAAATTTATCATCAATCCTATTGTATTAATGAGGAAACTGAGGCTAAAGCCAAATCTGTCTGATTTCAAAGGCCATGGTCTTTCTATTACATCACATATATACACACGTGCGCACACACACACACAAATATGCATATCTTTTTATGATTCCCAAACATCCAGTCAAAAATTCAATTAGCACAGACACTACTGGCCATCAAACTAAATTAACTAATGATCTGTCTCTACAATGCCACAAGAGCTGGTTGAAACAATGAAAACAATCAACCTAACAGATGTTTTGTCTAATTGCAGTCATAATTTGATGGCCCTCTCCCCCCTTCCCAAAGTGGCTGAGTAGGCCAAGAGCTTCCTGTTACGGGACACAAGTTAAATGAGCCCATCCTTTGGTTGTATGAGGGCATGGATGCCCTCCTTCCCCTGCTAGGGCTCTAACATGTAGGTGTAGGACTCCACACCCACTCCCCTTTCCACTGTGGACACCTATCCTGTTCTGCTCCACCTAATGGCTTTAGGACTAAATTATTTATGAAGAGAAGGGGAGGGGAGGGGAGGGCTACAATTGCATTTTGCCCTGAGTGTTAGGGAGAAAGACAGAGAGGTCTCTATCTGTATGGAATTAACATTAAATATTTGAGGACCAATAAGAAATAATTAAATAATGGATTAATTTATGACAACACCAGTGAGTGCCACAAAGGAGGAATTCAGGGCATTATATAACAGAGGGTCCTCACCCAGTCTGGGGCGTAAGAAAAGATTTCTATGAGGAAATGGTGTTTGCCCACTCTTCTTTTATAGTATTTATAGTTTTATTATACTGCTGGCACATAACCATCTTTTCACTATAGTATGAAATACAAGTCAGGCCTCACCTCTGCAGTCTCCTCTGGAGTAGAAGCGTGGTTTTCCCACCGTTTCTAGTTAAGATTCTACTGCAGGGAAGCCAGAGCCGGTGGCAAAAGTATCTGTCATACGTGGTTAGTGCACAGCCCCAAACAGCTTGCACTGCCCCTGGCCTGTGTCACCGCAGCTAAGCTGAGCGAGGTTGAGACGTGCAGGCCGCCTAAATTGCCCATCTCAGCCCCACCATGGCAGCCTGCTGCAGGGACTGGGGAACACCAGCCACATGCCTTGGTGGCATTCAGATGGCCTCCTACAAATCTGATCAATCAAACTTGACAGGCCGGTGTCCCATTTGCCCATGCTGTACAGCATAAATCCAGTGTCTTTTCAACTAGAAGCATAATAGTCGCAGTTACGATGAGGGATGGTCTGGTGTGGGCAGACAGGATCACTGACCCACCCAGGAAGGGAAACCTCCTTTTCCCAAGAGACAAAGAATCACTCACTGAAGGTTTAAAATTCTTACCTGAGAGCAAAATTACAGTGTACTTAGGAAGTACTCCTTCTGATAAATTATTCTGTGGTATTTTTTTGATACTTTTCTTTCCTCCCTCCTGACATCACTGATCACGGGTGCTAAGCAACATGGGAAAGGGAAAGAAGAAAGAGGAACAAAGACTTACGGTTAATCAAAATAAAAAAGAATAACTTGAGTTTTAGATGGCATTTCTAACAAATAAGTACACCAACTCTTTATGCTCAGGATGAAATTTTGTACTCATTTTAAGATTTCTTCCTGAGATGTGTCCTGTTGATGCATAATCTTATGACTTTTGGAAAAAAAAATTTCTACCCACATAAGAAATATACTTATTCTGGAAACTTCTGATTCTTACACCTTCATTTATTGTCTTGCTAACTACATTCCAGGGGTCATCTTTGTTCTCTAGAGGAGGCCTTATTTAATGGTCATTTGCAAAACAGCTCATGCAGCACAATAACAAAAAAACAAACAACCCAATCCAAAAATGGGCAGAAGACCTAAATAGACGTTTCTCCAAAGAAGATATACAGATTGCCAACAAACACATGAAAGAATGCTCAACATCACTAATCATTAGAGAAATGCAAATCAAAACTACAATGAGGTACCACCTCACACCAGTCAGAATGGCCATCATCAAAAAATCTACAAACAATAAATGCTGGAGAGGTTGTGGAGAAAAGGGAACCGTCATACACTGTTGGTGGGAATGTAAATTGACACAGCCGCTATGGAGAACAGTATGGAGGTTCCTTAAAAAGCTAAAAATAGAACTACCATACGACCCAGCAATCCCACTACTGGGAATATACCCTGAGAAAACCATAATTCAAAACGAGTCATGTACCACAATGTTCATTGCAGCACTATTTACAATAGCCAGGACGTGGAAGCAACCTAAGTGTCCATTGACAGATGAATGGATACAGAAGATGTGGCACATATATACAATGGAATAAGACTCAGCCATAAAAAGAAATGAAATTGAGTTATTTGTAGTGAGGTGGATGGACCTAGAGTCTGTCATACAGAGTGAAGTAAGAAAGAGAAAAGCAAATACTGTACGCTAACACATATATATGGGATCTAAAAAAAAAATTTAAAAAATGTTCTGAAGAACCTCGGGGCAGGTCAGGAATAAAGACGCAGACGTAGAGAATGGACTTGAGGACACGGGGAGGGGGAAGGGTAAGCTGGGATGAAGTGAGAGAGTGGCATGGACATATATACACTACCAAATGTAAAATAGATAGCTAGTGGGAAGCAGCCGCATAGCACAGGGAGATCAGCTCGGTTCTTTGTGACCACCTAGAGGGGTGGGATAGGGAGGGTGGGAGGGAGACGCAAGAGGGAGGAGATAAGGGGATATATGTATATGTATAGCTGATTCACTTTGTTATAAATCAGAAGCCATACACCATTGTAAAGCAGTTATACTCCAATAAAGATGTTAAAAAAAAGAATGTTTTAAAAATGCTACAAAAATACACAGATTTAATAAGGGAGACAATTATATTGACATATAGTTATCAAAATATTAGTAAACACATTTGTGATAATGTATATGTTCTGTTGGTATATTCAATGGAAAGATGTAGTGACAGATCCAATAACTGCCATAATTTTGAGGCGGAGATGAGCATAAATGATATGAGATATTCTGAACAACTGTAATGATACCAACGATCCTGTGATGTTTCTTGTTAGCAAAGCCACAACAATTACTAATAAAACTGTGGTCTGTTTCCTACAGTCATAAACAAAGAAAATACTGTATTTTAGTTAGAGGTTAGCGAGTATAAAAATGTCAGACTTTTCCCATCTAAGTTCACAGACCTCTGAATGCTCTTATCGAATCTCTCCACGGAGCCCAGGTTGAAAACCCCTCCTCTAAATAACATTGACCTATACAAACATTTCTACGCCTCTCACCTTCTCTGAAAGTTACTAACTAGAGCCTCTCTGTGATGGCTGAGGAACTTTCTGCCCTGCAGCTGCCGTCGTGGGTCTGTCTTCACCTGGGGATTCTGGAGGCAAGGCTTAAGGCCACCCGCGTCCCCCTCCGTTGTACATTTGATGTGCCAGGGCGTGAGCCAGAGGAGCCTGTGTGTGCTTAGACCTTTGAAATGTCCAAAATAAGGTGCCTCTGCTTGCTGATCGAGGATGTGTGTATGGCCAGCATCCTTTACACTTTCTAATTCCCATCACTGACCATGCTGGCCAGGCTTGCTGCTGAGGAAACTCTAATGTAGCCATAGCCACTTGTGTTAAAAGCTATTTGTCCTCTGAACTTTATTTATAAACATCCCCGCGGTTAAGGCATCTGTTTCTTCATGTTAATTTCCCCGGCCCCGGTCTTCCTAGCCGGGAAGGAGAGTTTCAACCCATGGGTAGGCCAGGCGAGAGAAGCAGGTAGCCTGTGAACTAGGCTGGGAAAGAAAGGCTCACCACAGGCCCTATGGAACAGGCAGATGGAAATGCATGGGAAGGGCCATTTCATTCCTGACCTCCTCTGGAGTTTCGGGGGGACAAGAAAACTGAGCAGAAGCATGATTTTTGTCTCTGCTCAGGCTGTAGAAACAAACGAGGTGGAGAAATGAAGAATCCAAGAAGAAAATAAAAGCCTAGTTCCTACATCAGAAAAAAAAAGCCACAAAAGTTGGGAGAAAATGTCTCCTTGCTTTTATCATTGGTAAGATAAAGAATATGTGTGGGCTTTCCTGCTTGGAAAGTGTCCTCTCACGTCAGCACAGAAGATATGATTAAGAAACAACACAGACCTTGCATCTTTGTAGTTACTGTTGTTATCATGTCCACTTCTGTATCCACTGGCTGAAGTTTTCACAAACTCCCTTGTGCCGCTTTTGGGAAAGAAGTGTGGAGGAAGCTAGGTCACTTGGAGTTGAAAACAGAGAAAGGAGAGAAGTGTAGTTTTGTGCTGGCTTTGGAGGTGAGCTGGAAATCACCAGCGAGAGGCCTGAGCAAAGACTCCCTGAGGTGGCTTCTTGATGTATCACATTAACAGTGGAAACTGTCCACTGAGAGAGCAGAGAGTGCTGTTGGCAGGTAGAGGAGGAAAAGATGGTGTGCTAGACAGCTTCAATCTCTGTCTGAGGAAAGGATTTCCTCCACTAAGGCACCAAGCGTTAGTAGCAGTTCCAGGCCCCTGGGTAAAAAGAGAGGACAGAAGGATGAGAGGATTATTAATTAAAAACACGGGTTGACCTTGAAATGATCCAATGATTACTAATGAATCCCATCAGCCTCCTTGGTAGAAAAGAAAGTATGCTAAATGCTTAGAACCAGCATTAAGGTCCTTATCAGGCTACTTTTCTAGTTTGGCTGAAGTCTTATGCCTGATTTTTGCTATATAATGTAGTCAAATTTCAGGCCTTTGGGAATGTCAGTGTGTTTATCTGTAAAATAAGCTTTCTCTAACGCTAATTAAAGCTATGCTTGGTCAAGGACATGTTATGCAACCACAGTGGGGGCCTTCTGTGGTAGAATGGAGGAGAAGATTCTGTACCCCTGACACTGGGATCTTTCCTCTACTTCTGTATCTTTAATTAACACTGTTATTTTCTGTGGACAAAAGCCGTACTTCCTCATTGTAGATCATTAAGTACATAAAAAAAAGAAGAGACAAAGGGAAAATTTAGCCTCTAGTTTTACCACCCAGAACTGCCCATGGTTAACAGCTTATCTTCTTTATTTCTTCTCTTTTCTTGGTTTCAATTTTGTCTATAAAATTATAGATTGGATTAGATTTATTTGAAGCTATTTGTTGAAGGGAAGAGAAACTGATAGAGGTCAAGCCTTTGGCTTCAGGTCGCTCACGGTATCACACAGTTGGTCTCTGGCCTGTCTTCCCCCATTGGATGATGAGTAACTTGATTGCCCCGAGCAGTTAGACCCTCCTGCTTGGTGCCCCTTACCACTTTAGATGGCCCTCTCTTATCACACTGCCAGTTCTTTAAGTTGAGCACTCAGTACTATTTTTTTCAAAGATCATTCTTTTAACCTACAATTCTCAATTCCTACTTTAGGTCAGGCCCAATACCAGGTGCTTTAACATACATTATTTTATTTAGTTCTACTCATTTTTATACTCTTAGGGTGTGGGCAGTGCCTGGCACCCAAGAAGTTGAGTTAAAAAAAATAAGGTATTTTGGAAGGAATGTGAGCACTGAAGTTAGACTGGGTTTGGATCCCAGCCCTTCTGTACAGCTGTGTGAAACTCAGGCCAGGGATTTAACGTCTCTAAGCCTCAATGTCCTCATTTATAAAATAGGTGTAATACAATCTTCAATAGAGGCTCATGGTGGAGATGAAATGAAATGATAAATGGAATATTCTGGCTCATACTATGTGTTCCATACATAGAAAATGAACGAAGGAATGAAGAAAGAATGAATGACTGATTAGAGTCCAAGAAATCAAGGGCTACTGTGTATGTTCATGTGGAAAACGAGGAAGAACTGAGACTCAATCTTTGGGCCCCAGGGCCTTCATTCTCTCCCCTTCAAATCTGGTCTCAGGAGAGGTTCTACTGTTAACCATTGAATTTTAGGTGTGAGTTTAAGTTGACATGCCCCCTCTCTGAGAAACATTTGCATTTTAAATCAACTTTCTAATTGTCCGGTTTAAGTAATGTTTTGTATAATTTCAGAGGGTTCACAGTTTTCCCCGGAGCCCATCTGTGAACCCTGTGCCACCCATTAAAAACCCCTTATGTCTCAACAAGTATTGACTGGGAGGTCACAGAGAAGGAGATGAGAGACTTGTCGGGTAGGATGCATTTTAATTGGAAGCAAATCAAGATACGATTTTAGTAATTGAGGCAGGAAGCAATAATCGCCTGAACTCTGGTGGTTTCCGTCTGTGTGGAAAGGAAAAACAGATTCCAGAGACCTTAAATGGTGAGAATTGAGCATCGTGAGGTCCCACTAGATGTAAGGAGAGAGACATAAAGAACAATTCAGAGAAGCTCTCAGCTTCGAAGCTAAGCAGCCGAGGTAATGGCACTTCCCTTGGGAACTGTAAGGTAGTATAGAGGAGAGCTGGCTGTCTGGGGAATAGATGATAAATTTGGCTGTAGCCGTAGTGAATTTGGGGTGGCTGGGAAGCAGCCAGGATGGGGGGATGTCTACGAAGTAGTTAGAGATGCAGAGTCCTGCAGGAAAACAGTTCCTTTCAGCCCCAACATTGTGATTCTCTGATGACTAGGGGAAAAAAATGGGGCCAGAGCTTTAATCTGGGAATCTTCGCCTTAAATGGGAGGTTGGAGGAGTCAAGAAGGTGGATAAATTGCCTGAGAGAAATAACGTGGAAAAAATTCATACAGGACCAAGTACTGACTCTTGAAATAAACCCATTTTTAGGGTCTAAGCTACAAGAAATCTAGAGAGAGAGACAGAGGCAGAGACAGAGAGACAGAGAGATGGAGATATAATGCCAAACAGGGGGACATCTCAGCAAAGAATGGACCACCCAGCCAGGAGAAGAATGAGGACATAGGCACATCTCAAAAGACTGAGACAGATGGAGACTGAGAGGGGGCCTCTCTTACTGCTGATGGTGAGACAGCATTTGGGTGAGGCATGAGCTGAGATCCAGCCCAGGAGAAGGAAAGGGGGCAGCACAGGGAGTTCTCAGTTTGTTTGAGTTTTCATCTGGATGACTGAGAAAATCACTGAAATGTCTGACAGCCTATTAGTGATCAGCCTATGTTTTCTGCTTCAGACAGATGGGAGTACCAGATAGAATTTAAGTCCAGTTTATAGGAAATTTTTAAAAGTTACAATTTTGTGTACTTGAGTTAGTGACTATAAGATTCATGCTGTCCAAACCATAATAACTTGAATGCACAAAACATTTATTGTCTTCTCTCTTGACAGGTGTATTGATAAAGCACCCCTCCGTTATCTGATTTGATTCTCCTCATGAGGCAGGTAAAGCAGGTGTCAAAGTTCCCTTTTACAGATGAGGAAACTGAGGCTTGGAGAGAGGAAGGAATATTGCCAAAGTCACAGGGTTTGTAAGTGGCTATGCAAGAACCACAACCCAGGACTTAGAACTTCTGAGTCAGTGCTTCTTCTGTACCAGAACCTCTTCCAAGGATAAGGGCAGCTGTTCTTACCAGCCCCCTGTGGGAGTCTGTTTAGTTTATATCTTTCAGGTTACGTAACCCAAGTTATAGAATCTAATGGATCTTTTGGGTTAATGTGCTAACAATTCTGCTTATTAATTGTTGTGAAATAGAAGTGGTGTGTGTGTGTGTGTGTGCATGCACTTTGGATAAGAGACAATTCAAAGATAATTTTGAACCATGGCCCTTTCAGCATACCCCAAAGTGTAGGATAAGGTAGTAGCCAAAAGCATCGACTTACTATATGAATTTGGACATGTTCTCTCCCTTCCCTTTGCCTCAGCTCATTACCTGTAAAATGAGGATAGTACCTATTTTGTAGGGAGGCTAAGAAGATTAAATGGAATCATTTGTGTAAATTCCCTGGCTCTCTGATCTTCCTGTTATGAGCGCACAGTGCACCGTGGCCAACACAAGCAGTACCTCATGGAGGGCCACCCAGGATGGCTGCTCTCCTTCCAGCTCCCAGATCATGGCAGGGGGACTTGAGCTGCTCAGGTTATCAGCTGTGCCCTGGGGCTTGGCCATCCTCTTAGCCCCTTCTGCAGCCTTGAGGAAAAGCTAATGAGGGCAAAATGGGGAGCAATGGATACAAAAGTAGGGCTTGGGAAAATTATCCGGCTAGATTTAATGGAGAGAGACTTGCCTCACAAAAGAAAGATTGTTCTGGAGCAAAATCTTTCTATCTTTTAAGAAAGAAAATAACCACTGAGGGCTGGGTGTTCTACTGTTTTCCTCCAGCCCTTTCCAAGTAGTGGCTACAATTCTGCTCACATAATCAATCCATAAGGGCAGAGAGATCAGGGAGACCAAGGAGGAGATAAAGAAGGAACTTGGATGCTGACAGCCAGGGCAGGGGGTAGGGAGCTGCCCCAGCCCTGGAGAGATAGGCGAGACTCTGAAGGGCTTTCTGGGGACTGCAGGCATTCAGAGAAGGAGCTAGAAGGGAGACAACTGTGGGAGGAGGGAGGAGGGGTGAAGAGGTATCAGAGGCAGGGAGAAGCGATAATATTTTCATCTGCTTTAGATAAAATGTAACAGATTTTCCTGCATTACCCTAAATCTGGCTAGGGAGGCAGTCTTCAAAAGATGAGCGTGGAGATTAGTTTGAGGAAAGCAAAGGGTGACCTTCCAAGGAGATACACACAGAAAGCAGTCAGTTCCTGAACTCTTGTCAAGATGTCCTTATTACACCCTGGTTCATGGCAGGGGCCCAATAAATAATTGCTGGTGGAACCAATGAATTATATACATACCTCCCACTGGCTGTTGACAGGTAAAACCTTGGTTTGGTTCACAGGTAGAATGAAAGGCTGGGCCAGCCCTGCCAATTTCACTTGAGCTCAGTGAAACCCTGCCCCAAGAAACAAGTGACTTACAAAAATAGAAAGCGTTACTGTGCCATTTATATTGTAAATATAAGGTGGGTTAAGTCTCTAGCTCTCATGATCTTGAGAGAGGTGGGAAATAGAGTGTGGGCAGGATGGAGGGGAGAGCCTATAGTGCCCTTCTCCTATCAAAACCTCCTTAGCTCAGTGACTAAGCTTTTCTTTTTTTTGTTGCTTTTTACATCTTTATTGGAGTATAATTGCTTTACAATGGTGTGTTAGTTTCTGTTTATGACAAAGTGAATCAGTTATACATATACATATATCCCCATATCTCTTCCCTCTTGCATCTCCCTCCCTCCCACCCTCCCTATCCCACCCCTCTAGGTGGCCACAAAGCACCGAGCTATCTCCCTGTGCTATGCAGCTGATTCCCACTAGCTATCTACCTTACGTTTGGTAGTGTATATATGTGCATGCCACTCTCTCACTTTGTCCCAGCTTCCCCTTCCCCCTCCCCATATCCTCAAGTCCATTCTCTAGTAGGTCTGTGTCTTTATTCCTGTCTTACCCCTAGGTTCTTCATGACATATTTTTTCTTAAATTCCATATATATGTGTTAGCATAAGGTATTTGTCTTTCTCTTTCTGACTTACTTCACTCTGTATGACAGACTCTAGGTCCATCCACCTCATTACAAATAGCTCAATTTCATTTCCTTTTATGGCTGAGTCATATTCCATTGTATATATTCCCACATCTTCTTTATCCATGCATCCGATGATGGACACTTAGGTTGTTTCCATCTCCTGGCTATTGTAAATAGAGCTGCAATGAACATCTTGGTACATGACCCTTTTTGAATTATGGTTTTCTCAGGGTATATGCCCAGTAGTGGGATTGCTGGGTCATATGGTAGTTCTATTCGTAGTTTTTTCAGGAACCTCCATACTGTTGTCCATAGTGGCTGTACCAATTCACATTCCCACCAGCAGTGCAAGAGTGTTCCCTTTTCTCCACACCCTCTCCAGCATTTATTGTTTCTAGATTTTTTGATGATGGCCATTCTGACTGGTGTGAGATGATATCTCATTGTAGTTTGGATTTGCATTTCTCTAATGATTAATGATGTTGAGCATCCTTTCATGTGTTTGTTGGCAATCTGTATATCTTTGGAGAAATGTCTCTTTAGGTCTTCTGCCCATTTTTGGATTGGGTGGTTTGTTCTTTTGTTATTGAGCTGCATGAGCTGCTTATAAATTTTGGAGATTGATTCTTTGTCAGTTGCTTCATTTGAAAATATTTTCTCCCATGCTGAGGGTTGTCTTTTGGTCTTGTTTATGGTTTCTTTTGCTGTGCAAAAGCTTTCAAGTTTCATTAGGTCCCATTTGTTTATTTCTGTTTTTATTTCCATTTCTCTAGGAGGTGGGTTAAAAAGGATCTTGCTGTGATTTCTGACATAGAGTGTTCTGCCTATGTTTTCCTCTAAGAGTTTGATAGTTTCTGGCCTTACATTTAGGTCTTTAATCCATTTGGAGCTTATTTTTGTGTAGGGTGTTAGGGAGTGATCGAATCTCGTACTTTTACATGTACCTGTCCAGTCTTCCCAGCACCACTTATTGAAGAGGCTGTCCTTTCTCCACTGTACATTCCTGCCTCCTTTATCAAAGATAAGGTGACCATATGTGCGTGGGTTTATCTCTGGGCTCTCTGTCCTGTTCCATTGATCTATCTTTCTGTTTTTGTGCCAGTCCCACAGTGTCTTGGTGACTGTAGCTTTTTAGTACAGTCTGAAGTCAGGGAGCCTGATTCCTCCAGCTGCGTTTTTCGTACTCAAGATTGCTTTGGCTATTCAGGGTCTTTTGTGTTGCCATGCAAACTGTGAAATTTTTTGTTCTAGTTCTGTGAAAATGCCAGTGATACTTTGATACGGATTGCCTTGAATCTGTAGATTGCTTTGGGTAGTAGAGTCATGTTCACAATGTTGATTCTTCCAATCCAAGAACATGGTATATCTCTCCATCTATTTGTATCATCTTTAATTTCTTTCATCAGTGTCTTATAATTTTCTACATACAGGTCTTTTGTCACCTTAGGTAGGTTTATTCCTAGATATTTTATTCTTTTTGTTGCAGTGGTAAATGGGAGTGTTTTCTTGATTTCACTTTCAGATTTTTCATCATTAGTGTATAGGAATGCCAGAGATTTCTGTGCATTAATTTTGTATACTGCTACTTTACCAAATTCATTGATTAGCTCTAGTAGTTTTCTGGTAGCATCTTTAGGATTCTCTATGTATAGTATCATGTCATCTGCA
Organism: Hyperoodon ampullatus; assembly: GCF_949752795.1. Classification (NCBI taxonomy): domain Eukaryota; kingdom Metazoa; phylum Chordata; class Mammalia; order Artiodactyla; family Ziphiidae; genus Hyperoodon; species Hyperoodon ampullatus. Next base: position 36,104,767 of record NC_136913.1, read on the forward strand.
AACAGTGACATCTTTACCTCTTTTTTTCTGATTTGGATTCCTTTTATTTCCTTTTCTTCTCTGAATGCTGTGGCTAAGACTTCCAAAACTATGTTGAATAAGAGTGGTGAGAGTGGGCAACCTTGTCTTGTTCCTGATCTTAGTGGAAATGCTTTCAGTTTTTCACCATTGAGGATGATGTTGGCTGTGGGTTTGTCATATATGGCCTTTATTATGTTGAGGAAAGTTCCCTGTATTCCTACTTTCAGCAGGGTTTTTATACTAAATCGGTGTTGAATTTTGTCAAAATCTTTCTCTGCATCTATTGAGATGACCATATGGTTTTTCTCCTTCAATTTGTTAATATGGTGTATCACATTGATTGATTTGTGTATATTGAAGAATCCTTGCATTCCTGGAATAAACCCCACTTGATCATGGTATATGATCCTTTTAATGTGCTGTTGGATTCTGTTTGCTAGTGTTTTGTTGAGGATTTTTGCATCTATGTTCATCAGTGATAGTTGCCTGTAGTTTTCTTTCTTTGTGACATCCTTGTCTGGTTTTGGTATCAGGTGATGGGTAGAATGAGTTTGGGAGTATTCCTCCCTCTGCTATAGTTTGGAAGAGTTTGAGAAGGATAGGTGTTAGCTCTTCTCTAAATGCTTGATAGAATTCACCTGTGAAGCCATCTGGTCCTGGGCTTTTGTTTATTGGAAGATTTTTAATCACAGTTTCAATTTCAGTGCTTGTGATTGGTCTGTTCATATTTTCTATTTCTTCCTGATTCAGTCTTGGCAGGTTGTGCATTTCTAAGAATTTGTCCATTTCTTCCAGGTTGTCCATTTTATTGGCATAGAGTTGCTTGTAGTAATCTCTCATGATCTTTTGTATTTCTGCATTGTCAGTTGTTACTTCTCCTTTTTCATTTCTAATTCTATTGATTTGAGTCTTCTCCCTTTTTTTCTTGATGAGTCTGGCTAATGGTTTATCAATTTTGTTTATCTTCTCAAAGGACCAGCTTTTAGTTTTATTGATCTTTGCTATCGTTTCCTTCATTTCTTTTTCTTTATTTCTGATCTGATATTTATGATTTCTTTCCTTTTGCCAACTTTGGGGTTTTTTTGTTCTTCTTTCTCTAATTTCTTTAGGTGCAAGGTTAGGTTGTGTATTCGAGATGTTTCCTGTTTCTTAAGGTAGGATTGTATTGCTATAAAGTTCCCTCTTAGAACTGCTTTTGCTGCATCCCATAGGTTTTGGGTTGTCATGTCTCCATTGTCATTTGTCTAGGTATTTTTTGATTTCCTCTTTGATGTCTTCAGTGATCACTTCGTTATTAAGAAGTGTATTGTTTAGCCTCCATGTGTTTGTATTTTTTATAGATCTTTTCTTGTAATTGATATTTAGTCTCATAGCGTTGTGGTCAGAAAAGATACTTGATAGAATTTCAATTTTCTTAAATTTACCAAGGCTTGATTTGTGACCCAAGGTATGATCTATCCTGGAGAATGTTCCATAAGCACTTGAGAAAAATGTGTATTCTGTTGTTTTTGGATGGAATGTCCTATAAATATCAATTAAGCCCATTTTGTTTAATGTATCATTTAAAGCTTGTGTTTCCTTATTTATTTTCATTTTGGATGACCTGTCCATTGGTGAAAGTGGGGTGTTAAAGTCCCATACTATGAATGTGTTACTGTCGATTTCCCCTTTTATGGCTGTTGGCATTTGCCTTATGTATTGAGATGCTCCTATATTGGGTGCATAAACATTTACAATTGTTATATCTTCTTCTTGGATCGATCCCTTGATCATTATGTAGTGTCCTTCTTTGTCTCTTGTAATAGTCTTTATTTTAAAGTGTATTTTGTCTGATATGAGAATTGCTACTCCAGCTTTCTTTTGGTTTCCATTTGCATGGAATATCTTTTTCCATCCCCTCACTTTCAGTCAGTATGTGTCTCTAGGTCTGAAGTGGGTCTGTGGTAGACAGCATATATATGGGTCTTGTTTTTGTATCCATTCAGCCAATTTGTGTCTTTTGGTGGGAGCATTTAATCCATTTACATTTAAGGTAATTATCGATGTGTATGTTCCTATTCCCATTTTCTTAATTGTTTTGGGTTTGTTATTGTAGGTCTTTTCCTTCTCTTGTGTTTCTTGCCTAGAGAAGATCCTTTAGCATTTGTTGTAAAGCTGGTTTGGTGGTGCTGCACTCTCTCAGCTTTTGCTTGTCTGTAAACGTTTTAATTTCTCCATCAAATCTGAGATCCTTGCTGGGTAGAATAATCTTGGTTGTAGATTTTTCCCTTTCATCACTTTAAATATGTCCTGCCAGTCCCTTCTGGCTTGCAGAGTTTCTGCTGAAAGATTAGCTGTTAATCTTATGGGGATTCCCTTGTGTGTTATTTGTTGTTTTTCCCTTGCTGCTTTTAATATGTTTTCTTTGTATTTTATTTTTGATAGTTTGATTAATATGTGTCTTGGCGTGTTTCTCCTTGCATTTATCCTGTATGGGACTGTGCTTCCTGGACTTGATTAACTATTTCCTTTCCCATATTAGGGAAGTTTTCAACTATAATCTCTTCAAATATTTTCTCAGTCCCTTTCTTTTTCTCTTCTTCTTCTGGAACCCCTATAATTCAAATGTTGGTGCGTTTAATGTTGTCCCAGAGGTGTCTGAGACTGTCCTCAGTTCTTTTCATTCTTTTTTTTTTATTCTGCTCTGCAGTAGTTATTTCCCCTATTTTATCTTCCAGGTCACTTCTCTGTTCTTCTGCCTCAGTTATTCTGCTATTGATCCCTTCTAGAGTATTTTTAATTTCATTTATTGTATTGTTCATCATTGCTTGTTTCATCATTAGTTCTTCTAGGTCCTTGTTAAATGTTTCTTGCATTTTCTCTATTCTATTTCCAAGATTTTGGATCATCTTTACTATCATTATTTTGAATTCTTTTTCAGGTAGACTGCCTATTTCCTCTTCATTTGTTAGGTCTGGTGGGTTTTTATCTTGCTTCTTCTGTTGTGTTTTTCTTTCTTCTCATTTTGCTTATCTTACTGTGTTTGGGGTCTCCTTTTTGCAGGCTGCAGGTTCGTAGTTCCCGTTTTTTTTTGGTGTCTGTCCCCAGTGGCTAAAGTTGGTTCAGTGGGTTGTGTAGGCTTCCTGGTGGAGGGGACTAGTGCCTGTGTTCTGGTGGATGAGGCTGGATCTTGTCTTTCTGGTGGGCAGGTCCACGTCTGTTGGTGTGTTTTGGGGTGTCTGTGGACTTATTATGATTTTAGGCAGCCTCTCTGCTAATGGGTGGGGTTGTGTTCCTGTCTTGCTAGTTGTTTGGCATAGGGTGTCTAGCACTGTAGCTTGCTGGTCGTTGAGTGAAGCTGGGTGTTGGTGTTGAGATGGAGATCTCTGGGAGATTTTTGCCATTTGATATTACATGGAGCTGGGAGGTCTCTTGTGGACCAGTGTCCTGAATTTGGCTGTCCCACCTCAGAGGCACAGCACTGACTCTTGGCTGGAGCAGCAAGAGCCTTTCATCCACATGGCTCAGAATAAAAGGGAGAAGAAGTAGAAAGAAAGAAAGAAAGAAAGAAAGAGGATAAAAGAAAATAAAATTAAGGTAAAATAAAATAAAGTTATTAAAATGAAAAAATAATTATTAGGAAAAAGTTTAAAAACAAAACAATACAAACAAACAAACAAAAAACGGACGGATTGAACCCTAGGACAAATGGTGAAAGCAAAACTATACAGACAAAATCTCACACGGAAGCATACACATACACACTCACAAAAAGAGGAAAAGGGGAAAAATAATAAATCTTGTTCTCAAAGTCCACCTCCTCAATTTGCGATGATTCGTTGTCTATTCAGGTATTCCACAGATGCAGGGTACATCACGTTGATTGTGGAGATTTAATCCGTTGCTTCTGAGGCTGCTGGGAGAGATTTCCTTTCTCTTCTTTGTTCGCACAGCTCCCGGGGCTCAGCTTTGGATTTGGCCCCGCCTCTGCGTGTAGGTAACGTGAGGGCGTCTGTTCTTCCCTCAGACAGGACGGGGTTAAAGGAGCCGCTGATTCGCGGGCTCTGGCTCACTCAGGCCAGGGAGAGGGAGGGGTACGGAGGGCGGGGCGAGCCTGAGGCGGCAGAGGCCGGTGTGACGTTGCACTGGCCTGAGGCGTGCGCCGTGCGTTCTACCGGGTAAGTTGTCCCTGGATCTCGGGACTCTGGCAGTGGCGGGCTGCGCAGGCTCCCCGGAAGGGAGGTGTGGAGAGTGACCTGTGCTCGCACACAGGCTTCTTGGTGGCGGCAGCAACAGCCCCAGCATCCCACGCCCGCCTCTGGGGTCCGCGCTGTTAGCCGCGGCTCGCGCCCGTCTCTGGAGCTCCTTTAAGCAGCGCTCTGAATCCCCTCTCCTCGCGCACCAGGAAACAAAGAGGGAAGAAAAACTCTCTTGCCTCTTCGGCAGCTCCAGACGTTTTCCCGGACTCCCTCCCGGCTAGCTGTGGTGCAGTAACCCCTTCAGGCTGTGTTCACGCCGCCAGTCCTCTCCCTGCGCTCCGACCGAAGCCCGAGCCTCAGCTCCCAGCCCCGCCCGCCCCGGCGACCGAGCAGACAAGCCTCTCAGGCTGGTGAGTGCCGGTCGGCCCCGATCCTCTGTGCAGGAATCTCTCTGCTTTCCCCTCTGCACCCCTGTTGCTGTGCTCTCCTCCGTGGCTCCAAAGCTTTCCCCCTCCGCCACCCGCAGTCTCCGCCCGCGAAGGGGCTTCTAGTGTGTGGAAACCTTTCCTCCTTCACGGCTCCCTCCCACTGGTGCAGTTCCCGTCCCTATCCTTTTGTCTCTGTTTATTCTTTTTTCTTTTGCCCTGCCCAGGTACGTGGGGAGTTTCTTACCTTTTGAGAGGTCTGAGGTCTTCTGCCGACGTTCAGTAGGTGTTCTGTAGGGTTGTTCCACGTGTAGCTGTATTTCTGGTGTATCTGTGGGGAGGAAGGTGACCTCCGCGTCTTACTCTTTCGCCATCTTCTTAGATCACCCGACTAAGCTTTTCTGATCAAACGTGTTGTCAGTTTACATCTGTGCTTCTTGGGGAGGTGTTTCCATTTTAAGCATGCTCATCAGGGAGCAGATTGGGAAGGTTTTTGTGAGGAGCGTGAGGAAGGAGTCTTGGAGGATGGGCTCTTGCTGCCTACTGTACCCCCTTTGCAGCTGGGCCTGATCAGTACCCCTGCGAGAGTGTCTAGGCCCTAGCAGCCCTGAGTACAGCACATGGGTCTTTCTATCACCAGCTTTGGTTAGAGAAGACAAATCATCTGCCTTTGAACTGGTTAGCTGGCTAAGAATAACCAACTAGAATAGAATTCAGAAGGAGCTGATTCCTCTCTGCCAGTCTCAGAGTTCCTGAGTGCCCTCAGGAGAGCATGGTGCCTGTCTCGTGATCCGCTCAGTCCTAGTCACCTTTCAGAAACCAGGCAGTGTGTGCCTTCTGGTTTCTTCTCAAGCCCTGTCTTGCCCTTTCTCTCTCATGCAGTGGTGTCACATACAGTCTATATCAGCAATTTTCATACCTGGTTATATTCCTGAATCACCCAAGAAACTTACACAATGTTGGTGATAATAGTTCCTGCTTATTACATGCTGGGCATTGTTCTAAGGAGCTTATGTATATTCATTAATTCTCACAACCCTGTGAAATAGGATTCCTCTTATTGTCACTACTTTGCAGATTAGAAAACTGAAGCTCAGAGTGGTGCAGTCACCTGCCCAAGGTTCTATAGCTATGATGGCATCAGAATTCAAAATGGGGACTTCAGTGTTCATGCTCTAGATCACTCCACTCCACTCTACTCTCAAGAGTCTGCCTTTCAGAGTCCTGATACTCACCTCCCAATCAGGAGCTCCTTAGAGTGGAGCAAGAAACATTTATTTTTAAAACTTCACGGGAGACTCTAATGTGAACCAAAAGATGAGGGTCTTCATAAATAATGAGAACTAATTCTTATACTTGGCCAGCAGAGAATATGTAAAATTTTCCAGGGAGCTGGTAAATGCCCTGTACGTGTCAAGTTTCTAGGACAGAGACGAGCCCACCCTTACTTTCTCCTTCTGGGGGAAAGAGAATATACCTTTGTTCATTCATTTATTCATTCACTCAACAAAATGTTACTGGAAGCCTACTATGTGCCAGGTGCTGTTCTAGATCCTGGGGAACATGGAGCTTATATTCTGTATGAGGGAGGCAGATGCTAAGCAAATAAATATATAACAGGCTGAGTAGTGATAAGTGCTATGAAAAACAATAATGCAGGTGAAAGGATAGATGGTGGGGTGGGATGGAGTGGTGAATGTGTGGATGGCTTTAGACAGAGGAATTTGGAAAGACCTTTCTGGTAAGGTGACATTTGAGGAGAGACCTGAATGAAGACAGTAAGGAAGAAATATAGATATAGGGGAAGAGCATTCTAAGCAGCGAAAATAGCAAGTGCAAAGACCCTGAGGTGGGAGCAGCTTGGGCAGGTTTAAGGGCCATCAAGGAGGCCAGAGCAGCTGAAGTGTTCTGGGACATTCCAAAGTTTAGGGTAGGGAGAAGTGAGGGGGATTCAGGGAAGTGAGATTGAGCCAGTGAGGTGAGAACTTTATCAGAGGCTGCCGAGGCTGAGCCAGATGAGATGGGGCATGGGTCACTGTGTTTGACAACACAGAAGTCACTGGTGGCCTGGAGGAGGATAATTTCAGTGGTGTGGATAAGGCCGGAAGCCTGATTGAGAGGGATCCGGAAAAACTAGGAGAAGAGAAAGTGGAGACAGCAAGCTTAGACTGATTTCATTTTAGTTTAACTATAAAATGGAATAGGGAAATTAAGCGGTAGCTGGCAGCGACAGTGGGGTCAAGAGAGCTTGTTAAAGGTGGGCTGCACTTTACAATGTTTATGCGCAGATGGTACTACCCAGTCAGGAGGGGAAATTGGTGATTGCAGGAGGCGTATCTTTGATGAGCTGAGAGCCGGTGGGATTCCAGGGCACAACAGAAGGAGTTGGCCTTAGAGCATTGTGAGAAGACCCTGTACAAGGGAATGTGGAGCATAGCGTAGAGTTGCAGGGAGGTGGGGCTAGTTGGTGGTCAGCTCATGTGGGATTTCAGTTCTGATGACTTCAATTTTCTCAGTAAATAAGAAAGCCCTGAGCTGAGAGCAAGGAGGGAGTCTTCTATCTTATTCTGCTATATGCAACAGCCAAGAATTGTAATTTAAAAGTTGTCCTTGTAGGTTTATCTTTTAGAAACACCAGTAATCACAATAACATATTTTTACAACTTTTCAAGCACAGTTTTTGGGGGTACTCAGCAATTTCAGGTATGCATGGTCTTTGGGGATGTTCTCTTCATAATCAAAACCCAGTGCACTGGTCCCAACTGACTAGTTTTTCAACGGAAAATTCACCCCCATCTCCCTCAAGGAAACATCAGATAAGGTCTTGTTAACATTATAACATGAATTTGAAAAAGTTATTTTTGTTTTTTCTCTGGTTTATGGCCATTTTGCTTTTTTAAGATATTGATAACATTCATTTCATTTCAGAAGTCATATGAGAAGCAACTATGAATCCTAATGTTTCTATCTCATTCTCTGACACAGAAAAATTGCTCCTTCGGTTGACCCCTTAGTAGATAACCCTGCCTTGTTTTTCCTAATACAGTGGTTGTCAAACTTGAATGCGCATCAGAATCCCCGGGTTAAAACAGAGTGCTGGGGGCTTCCCCGATGGCGCAGTGGTTAAGAATCCACCTGCCAATGCAGGGGACACGGGTTTGAGCCCCGGTCCGGGAAGATCCCACATGCCACGGAGCAACTAAGTCCGTGTGCCACAACTACTGAGCCTGTGTGCCACAACTACTGAAGCCCGAGCACCTAGAGCCCATGCTCCGCAACAAGAGAAGCCAGCGCAATGAGAAGCCTGCGCACCGCAACAAAGAGTAGCCCCCGCTCGCCACAACTAGAGAAAGCCCGCGCACAGCAACGAAGACCCAAGGCAGCCAAAAAAGATCCCCCAAAAACAGAGTGCTGGGCCCCACCCCCAGAGTTTCTGATTCTGTAGGTCTTGGGTGGGGCTCCCGAGATTCTGCATTTCTGGCAAGTTCCCAGGTGCTGCTGGGGCCACCAGTCTGGGGACACACTTTGAGAACTGCCACCCTAAGAGATTCTATATGTAGTCTCTTCCAGTAGTTTTTGAGGAGGGCCGAGCAGCTGCAGGGCCTCTTTCTGGACCTGCAGGAGTGATGGGGAGGATGATAGAAAGGAGGACGGCTCACAAGCTTGCTCCACCCCTGTCTCTTCCCCATAGAAACTCTGGAGCTACCCCTGACAGAGGAGACCCTGGGTTGGGTGGACCTTGGGTCGCCCCCGCAAGCATCTCTGATGATTCTCACGTCTGTCCTTGCCTGAAAGCAGTCGTGACTACAGCATCCCCAGGATGCTGTCATCTTTCAAGTCCTGATCCCTAGTGCCCCTTCCCACCCTCCTCTCACCCAAATCGCCTGGCCCTGCTCAGATCCCTGATCTCTGGCTTCCCCCTGTCTGCTGCTAGTTGCTCCCAGTGAGCTCTCAGTACAGGATGGATGGGCCTTCATAATAACCCTGGCAGGCAGCCGTTGGGCCAGGGCCTCCCCTTTGAGGCTGGTGTCTTTGATTTCTTGACAGATTAGCGGCACACAGAAGCGAAGCCTGCGTAAAAGGCTGGAGTGAAAGGACCAGCTCTCCACATGACACACGCCTGTAGTACACTGTGACTGGCAGGTAAGGGGAAAAGCTATTTGCAGAGCCCAGCAAGCGAGACGCTAGTTCTGAAGAGCCTGCACGGCCTAAAAATAACACAAAGGGTGGGAGGGGGAGAAAGGAAACTTTAGCCTGGAATATTTAAAAAAAAAATTAAAAATAGAAAAGCTTTGGTAAATGAGAGTCGCCAGTTGCTGTGCCGCTCACCACCTACAGGGCTTTTAGGATTCCCAGCAGACAGCCAGTAGCCGGCGTGACAGGAACAGTGAAATTATTTCGGGGAACAGAGTCAGGCCACCAATGGATGGTGGAAGCAAGTGCGGAGAGACAAAAGTGCCACGTGGTGGGCTGAACTGCTCGGGATTGACGAGAAGCTGGTCTGGGAATTAATGAGATCCAATAGATGTGGGGTTTGCCTCCAGTTTGATGAACTACTTTGTCAGGCTTGCTTAACCTCGGTCTCAAATCAGTGAAATTGTAAGTCGGCAATAGGACTCTGATTCTGCTCCTCTTCTTGTTAGGATGCCACCTTAGATCTTGGCAATGCCTCCTCTGCCTTCTCCCCTCCCCGCCCCTCCCCTCCCCGCAGCCTCTTCATTCATTCTGAGCTCCGGCAGATAAATGATTTGGTTTAGTTTCATCCTTATTGTCTTTCTTGGGAAATGCATGGATTAGCAAGGTAAACGAATGTCCTCCACGTGAATGAGTTGCCCTGATCAAGGACCTCATAGGCACATAGACCTGGCCGAGCACGAACAAGATACGAGGGGACCAAAGCTGTCATGTGTTAACAGAGCCCAGGTTTACCTTGTACCTCTGTCCAGTTCTAGGAGAAAAATGGCACCTGAAAAAAGACCAGAATTGTACAGAGGAGGAAACCGGATTTCTGCTCTCTAAGGAGTTCAGTAATTCAACCCATGGTGGGGGGCAGGGAGGCAGGTGGGAGGAGTTGGAAAAGGGGGCACATGCTTTCAAAAAGACACTTCCCTGAGGAGGCCCAGAGCGGAAATACAGACTGCAGGCTCTGGAGACAATCTGATTTATTTTCCAGTTCCCATATAAGAGATGAAGCAGAGAGGCCCCTCAATAAATGTTGGCTGATTTCAAATAAATGAGTGGTGAGCTGAGCTGGCATTCATGCCAAACTCTGGGACTTACCATCAAGGTTGTTGCATTTGACTAGAGTTTTTTTTTTCAGTGAGGGGTGCAATGAACTGTCTTAGGGTACTCTGGGGACTGGCTGATTATCACCCCAACAGTGCCTGGGTCACACATTCCCAGATCTCAAATTACCAACCGCATGCCAGGGGTCAGGGCCAGCTCCACGCAGGGAGACAGTTGGCAGGGCCTCTGTGTCAGCAACGTGGGGTGAGCATGACCTTAAGCTGCCCTCACAGTCCAGCCCCATCCCGCTCGGCTCTTGAGCACGGTTATCAGGCCTGTGTGTATTTGAAAACCCCTCCTCCCATGAATGAATTCAGTTGATAGGTATTAAAGATTGCTGAATTTCCATGGCACTCTCTGAGAATTTCAGAAGGCTCCATATCATGGATATTCTTAAGATGTAAAATGTTGTATCATATAAGATGCATCAAAAGCCACTAGGGGTGTACTAAGAGACACTTAGATAAACAGATAATCTGGGCAAAAAAATTGTCTCTTATGGAGTTGATAGTTTAGGCCTTACAGGGTTAAAATTAGCAACCTGGGCTTAGAGTGGAAGACACTTTCATAGGTCTTTCCATGGTACCACATGACAGTTCCTTTTCATGACTGGATATTCATGATTTCAAAAGCAGCAGTGGGAGGAAAATGAGGGAAGAGAATGTTATTGAGCATCTTTTGTATGCTTTGCATGAAGCCAAGTACTTTGTATACATGAGCATATCTAATTCTTAATGTTCCCTCGAGGCGGGTATTAAAAGCTAGATTTTGCAGTAAAGGAAACAAAGATTCAAAGAAGTGGCTAGGGACTTCCCTGGTGGCGCAGTGGTTGAGAGTCCGCCTGCCGATACAGGGGGCGCGGGTTTGTGCCCCGGTCCGGGAGGATCCCGCGTGCCGCGGAGCGGCTGGGCCTGCGCGTCCGGAGCCTGTGCTCCACAACGGGAGAGGCCACAACAGTGAGAGGCCCGCGTACCGCAAAAAAATAAGAAGAAGAAGAAGTGGCTAGACCAGCACACTGATTTTTGGCATATGAATTTGACTATAAAGACTATAGTTAGTCTACATTACCACACACCAGACTGCCAACCAGATTAGCCCAGAGGACTCAGTAGATAGGCCAGAGCTACTCTGGTCAACTGCCAGAGGACAAAGACACTGAGTTATGAGACAGAGGTATCACCATGGCCTTGATACATAATAGAAGCCTGCACATTCCTTCTTTGGTGAGCAGTGAAGCCATAGCAAAACTAAAAATAGAAAAGTTACTATTAAAGAATAACAAATTATAAACCCTAAGACATGAAAGAGTGTTTGCCTCATCCTAAGGCCCTAGTTGCTGTTTCCATCCTTCTTAAATTCACCTACTAAATGATGACAGTTTGCTCCAGTGTTGAAGGAGCTCCTATAATCTTTGCAGAATGGCTGAATGAGAAAAACAAACTTGTTTTCAAGAGTCTCAGAGTTCAAAACAAGGACCAGTAGGTGGGAATTAAAAGAAGGTAGCTTCAAAGCTAACAGGAAGAACTTGCTAGCAAACGGATCCATGTGACTATGGGATGGGTTGCTTTGGAATGAGCGAAGTTCTCTGCCTTGGACATGCTTAAGCAGAGGTTTGGAAATACCTTGTGGATTTGGCATTGGCTAAATGGCCACGAAGGTCTCTGAGAGCCTTTAAGGATCTGAGAATCCATGACATATGGTACCAATTTTCAGTTTGAAACAAATTTCACTCTTATCTGAGTCAACTCTGGTCTACTCTTCAGTTCCAAAAATAAGGGTTTGGGGGGTAAGACCCAAGCCAAAGGAGTATGTATGGTTCTACTTGAGGCATGGGAGATTTAAAGGGAAGAGTGGATGGATGTCACAGGTGGCAGGGCTGTCCAAGTCCTTTGGAGGTAGTGACTTCTGCTTACTGAGGGTGGCCCAGGTAAGGGCAGCTAAGACTGGAGCTAGAGAAGGACTCGATATTGTGTGGGACGCCAGGTCATTGCCTTTAGGGTCTCTTCTAATCAAAGAGTCTATAGTTTTTTAATGAGGAGCCATTTAGGAACAGGAGCTCTGCTCCCTGCCAGCTTTTCCAGGTGAGGGAAACCTTCACACTTTTGGCCAAAGCAATGCATCTAACAAAGCAAACTATATGCCAGTCCTGTAATTTAGCAATCCACTTCTGGGTATATAGCCAATAGAATATATCTGGGCTTTTATATCCTCCAAAAGACATCATTAAGAACGTTCATAGCAGCTTTATTCATAATGTCCCCAAGCTAGAAACAACTTACAATGCACATCAGCAGTAAAATGAGTAAGAAAATTGTACTGTATTCATACAGTGGGACACCATGCAGCAATGAAAAAGTGGTGGCTCCAGATACATGCAACGCTGATGTGTCTCATAGACATAAGATTGAGTGAAAGAAGTTAGACGTCAAAAATACAGACTGTAGGGCTTCCCTGGTTGCGCAGTGGTTGAGAGTCCGCCTGCCAATGCAGGGGACACGGGTTCGTGCCCCGGTCTGGGACGATCCCACATGCCGCGGAGCAGTTGGGCCCATGAGCCATGGCCGCTGAGCCTGCGCGTCCAGAGCCTGTACTCCGCAACGGGAGAGGCCACAACAGTGAGAGGCCCGCTTACCGCAAAAAAAAAAACCAAAAAAACAGACTGTATGATTTCATATATACGAAGTCCCAACATAGGCAAAAAAATTATAGTGAGAGAAGTCTGAACAGTAGTTATCTTTGGCAGGGTTAGGGGTGGTAATTAAATGAGATGGGGCATGAAGACAATTTGGGGATAGATAGCTGGAAATGTTTTATATCTTAATCTGATGGTGAATGGGTACAAAAATTCATGTAACTGTGATCTTTCCATTTTGCTCTATGTAAGTGCCCTCTCTCTCAATATATAGATATAGATATAGATAAGATACAGATATAGGTATGGATATAGATATAGATATAGATATATCTGGAAAAGAAAAAAAGGAGAGCAGTTTCCTTCCCATGGAGACTTGGTTATATTCTGGATTCTTTTGGCATTCCATGTTAAAGGAAAATATCCAGTCTTGTGGCTTTGGTATACTGATCCTTGAACAAAAGGAAGTATTGGGGCTTCCCTGGTGGTACAGTGGTTAAGAATCTGCTTGCCAATGCAGGGGACATGGGTTCGAGCCCTGGTCCAGGAAGATTCCACATGCTGAGGAGCAACTAAGCCCATGCACCACAACTACTGAGCCTGCACTCTAGAGCCCGTGAGCCACAACTACTTAGCCAGCATGCCACAGTTACTGAAGTCCGTGTGCCTAGAGCCCGTGCTTCGCAACAAGAGAAGCCACAGCAATGAGAGGCCCGCACACCACAACCAAGAGTAGCCCCCACTCGCCGCAACTAGAGAAAGCCCGCGTGGAGCAACGAAGACCCAACGCAGCCAAAAATAAGTAAGTAAATAAATAAATAAAATTAAAAAAAAAGATTATTCACTAAAACATTAAAAAAAAGGAAGTATTGGACTGGTACTACTGTAACCACTAATTATGGAAGTTAATATAATGTTATTACACAGCTTTCAAAATGCTTTGAATCAAATTTTGGCTCCTAGACTTGGGTTTTACTCCTAGGTCCACCACTAACTTGCTGTGTGTACTCAATGTTTTTATCTTTGGAAGACTCAGTATTCTCGTGAATAAAATGGTGAGTCATTCAATAAGTATTTATCAAATGCCTACCATGTGCAAGGGTAGATGTGTGGGAGAAACAGATAAATCAGACTCAGAGTTGAGAGACTCAACTGAGACACTCCATATAAAATCACATTATAAAGAGAAAGAGTTACAGCAACGTAAGAATTTATTAAGACATGACAATTATGGTGAATGCCTGATTCAATGCAATAAGGTAATTCTTTACCCCAGGAAATTAATACTTTTGCCAAAATATTATTCTCAGGCTTCTGTGTATGCAAACATTTGCATCTAACTGGAAAATTTACTGAGATTTTTCAAGCTCAGCAGCACCTTTAAATGTTAATGTGATGTGAATTGAGAAAGATTTTACATAGAGTTTAGTGTGTTGGGTATAATAGAATTGCTCAACATTTGGAAACCAAGTGTGTCTTGTGTCTAGTTGCCTTTCCATGTTCTGGAGAGCTACAGAATGCATAAGTAAGTCACAAAGACAAAAAGCAAGTATAATATGATACCATTTATATAGAATTCAAAAAGGTGCAAAAAATGCTATCCATTGTCTCAGAATGCATGCAAGCACATCCGTGATAGAACCATACCTGCCTGTAAGCAGTAGACAATTACAGGAGAGCCATGTCTTAGATTACGTTCCCCTCCAACAGAGCCTGAGACCAGGACTTGGGTGCAGGGCAATTTACTGAGGGGCGATCCCAGGGAGTAGGAGTGAAGGAGCAGGGAGGGTGAGACAAGAAAAGGGGGAAAGCCAGGAAAGGGTGTGTTATTGAGGTCACTGCTTTAGGGAAAATGGCTCAACCCCACCTCTGAGAATTGTCTGTCCTAAGGGCATTTATACAAGGCTCTGTCCCCCTGGATTGATGGTTCTCCTGGGGGTGCTAATTCCCCCATGCATTTGTGATGTGCCTGTGAGGGTTGAGTGCACTCTTGAGGGTTTGGAGGAAAGCCTTGGAGTAAAGAAACAGAGACTCGAGGTGGGCCCTGGAAGTGGGATACTGCCAGTATGGCTGACGGCTGAAGCCAGAAGTGGGCTGAGGGCATGCTGTTTTAAGTTCTTACCCCTGGGAAAAGAGGGAAAGGAATGGGATGAGAAAGGGATATACAGGGAACTTCAACTGGATCTTTAATGTGTTATTTCTTAAGAAAATACGGCAAATTATGAGTCTTCCAAAAAGCTGGATGGTAGGTGTATGGGTGCTCATTATATTATTCTTGATACTTTTCTGTATTCTTGAACTATCTCAAAAAGAAAAAATTGGGTTGCATCAGCATTGGTTTGTTTCAGGGGAGCTCTGATTGAATAATCATGCAGAGCAATAATGTGTCAAATAGTAATATAATTTACCACTAGTTCTTAAATTAAGTTAATGTACCTAAGTATAATTTTGATGGAACTTGACTAACAAAATATTGAGTTTTATCCAAAATGTCATGGCCTAATTTTTATTCTAGTTGAGAGATCTCACTTGATAAACTTTTGATTGTATTTCCAGTTGTCTTACCCAGGCACTTTGTAAACAGGGAGTGATTTATCCATTTTCTGGTTGGGAAAATCATAACTCAGAGGAATTTAGTAATTCATTCAAGATCATTCAGCAGTAGAAAGTCAGGAGAATAATGCAGGAGCTCTGCCCTTTTGATCTGCAATTCCCTCCTTGTTTTACCCAAATCTTTGCAAAATGATCAACAGAGTCATCTAGATGGTGTGGGCACAGTGGTGTGGGCACTGTGTAATTGGAGTATACACGTATGTGATTCGGTCAACACAAGGGTGTTTGGTGGGGGTGAGCATAGGGATTACAATCTCCGCATTCAAGGGTTTTATAATTTAGTGAAGATATGGATAAGCATAGCTGTATCATCTCTCCCAAGTGTGAGGACTGCTGACTGGGCGTCCACTGTGCACAGGAAATGTTGTTAGCATTGCTCGTTTCCAGACTATCCCAAGGTTACCAAGTTCCTCTTAACCTTTCCTTAGCTTTGTGTACACTGTGTTTTGTCCCCTGGGTCGACAGCACCTTGTCCAAGGGCAATTTGTTTGTAGCAGGAGGTGTTCTGAGGAGCAAGCAAACTCAAACCCCAACTGCAATAACAACCGTAAAACCCCATACAGCCCAGCCTTGAGGAAACCTGTTGTAAGCCCACTTTTGAGACTTCATGGCTCCACTCGAGTCAAACATTTCAAGTGGTTGAACTAGGAACGTGGACTCAGAACCTTCTTTTCTGGAAGGAACTTGATCGGCTGTTTAAATGGTCACTGGGTAATACTGCACAGTAACAGCTGCAGACCTCTGGGCTTTTTGACACTTATCACTGATGGAAAATGCCACTTGCACCCCTTGATTTACAGAAAAAAACCCTGTGCGCAATTACAGCTGAAGGGTTTGTTTTTCTTTCTGCCTCTTCTAACTGAATGGCATCTTAATTGAGGCACTCTTGTGGCACAAAGGCGAGTGGCTTGGCCTCCTCTGTATACTTTCTAGACCTGTCACTGAACTTGTGAATGATTAAATATCCCCTCAATCCTGGCCCCCTGAGAGCCACACCCTAATTTCCCAAGCTGCTCTCCGACAGTTGGCAATCCCAGCCTTCCATATGGTCTTTGAGTTGTCAGGGCAGGCAGTGTCAGAACTGGGGAGCTCAGAGTTACAACAGAAGAACCAAGCTCACTGACAGCAGTACGTTCCCCAGTGGTTCCAGTGGGGACCCAGTTGGAGGAAGCTGTGTACCCTAGATGTCTCCATCACTTCCCACTGTTGACGTGGCACCATACTGTTTTGATTTTTTTTCCCCCTACTTCGCTGGCTATGCCTTCTGCTTCCTCGGTGTTCCTGAGTCCCCTCTGGCAAAAATTCTTAACGAGGAATATACAGTCCTGTGGCAGATACTGTTCGTGCCCTAGCTGTGTCTTCTGGCTCTCAACCCATTAGCGGCAATCTAATAGTTTCTTACTTAAGCATCTGCACCCTCTCTGCCTGAGGGTGTTCTCTGGCCACTGAACCAAGTTGCTCTTAGTCCCGCAGGGGATGGGACAGGGTGGAGAATGGGTACTAGGTGACAACATAGGCCAGAGAGTTAATGCCCCTGGGACGATCCTCAACCAATGAGAGATGGGAGATGATAGACAAACTCCCCAGCTTCCTTGCTGGGTGGGTGGGACAATTCTAGGGTGTGTCCCTCAGGGTTTCTCAGAGGGGCTCCAGCAAGATTGAGCCCCAGTTGGCCACCTCCCATTAATGTACCTTTATTGGCTTTTCCCCCTTCCCTCTCATTTCTCTACTCTCTCTCCAAGTTTCCTGAGATCACCTCCCAAATGAACCTCTTGAACCCAAATCTTTGTCCCAGGGTCTGCTGGTAGAGGAACCCAAACTAAGACAAGTTCCTGAAATTTTATGCAAATTTTTGTTTGGAGTTGTGACTATTAAGGGCCTTCATCAACATTTCGAAAGGGTCTATGACCCTAAAGAGGCCAAGAACCAACACCTAACCCTTTTTCTTGAGATCGGCTCATCCACTCCTGAAATCCAGTCACAAAGAACTGGGTGCTTTCTGTATGTATCTCACTGCAGGTCTCACAAGTACCTCACACTTACATGTCAGTTGTGGACGCTGTACTATGCTGCCCAGCACCCCTGCTAGGACAGAAGGACCTACCTCCTCAGCTGCTGGGAAGGTTGTTAGGTGACGGCTCAGCTGTCAACCCTCTCCAGGAATTGCCTTCAGCTGAAGGGAGCCATACCACCCAAGGTTCCATGCTGTCTCCCAGGGTAATCTGCATCCAATGGCTGGGTGATGTGGGTGGACAGGGGCCTGGATCCCTTGTCCCAACTCAGGACAACTCTTGCAGGGCTCTTCCACCTCCAGAGCCCCCCCCCCATGAGTTTGGCTGAGGCCTTTGTGGAGACTTCATCACAGTCCAACTTCCTTCCCTTTCTACCGACAAGGGTCAGTCCTGAGGGCACTTTCCAATAGACTTCCTGCATTCCAATTTCCAAATAAGAGTCTGATTCCTAGGGACCCAGACCTGTGATAACCCAGGAAACATCTCTGTGTCCTCTCTTTCCTTATCCATCCCTATATGATCAATCACTCACTCAATCAAAACTTGAGTCTTATTGAGTGTGACTTTGGAACATCTCTTGAATGCACCCATGTTCTCCCACTCCATTCCGATGACCTCTTTCCAGTTATGGCCTGGATGTCTGAGACAGCCTCCTAACTGCTCCCAGACTCCCATTTTGCTCCTCTCAAACAAAGCCATCTTTCTAAAGAGTAAATCTGGTCTCATCACTAGAACCTTTCAATGGTTCACTGTTACCCTGAAGATCAAGTTCTTAATGGGACTTACACTTTTATGACCTCCATCCCTATGGGCCCCTCCAGCCTCACTTCTCCCCATGACCTGTCATATATGTGCTGCGCTCCAGCCAAACTAGACTGCTTGATGTTTCCCAAGTTCACCGCAACTTGGTGCCTTGGTTCAGACCCCTCCCCCACTTACAGTTTTGCTTTCCCAACCCCACCCAACATACATGCACACACACAAGCACATACCAGTGTTACTCCTTCTTAGAAGATTTCTCTGATCCCAGTGCCCCTCCCAGGGGCCTCCACAGCCCAACTTTGGTATTCAACAATTGGTGCATGTCTTAGGTTGGATTTCCCAGAAGTAAACCCTGAAGTAAGGATTCCTGGGAAAGCAACTTACTAGGAAGTGTTTCTGGGAATAACCAGTAGGGAATTGGGGAAGCAGGAGATAGAGCGAAGGAAGCTGAGCCAGGGTGAATTATTACGTCAAGTCCTCCAGAGGGTGGGTAAGATGATTCTAGTACCAATTCCAATGTGTGGTTTTCCCCTCACACCACCAAGCAGTCCTCCAGCACCAGCTGAAGGTCCTACAGTTCAACTCGATTCCGAAACTATCTACCTGGAGGTAGCATCAGATCCCACAGGTTAAGGGCTCAGCCCTGCAAGACTGTCCAGACTTCAGATGCCAACTGCAAGTCCAGGTTGTCACCTGTGCTTCTGATAACTGGCTATAAATAGGAGATTCTCACGACCCTCTCCTTGGGTTCAATTAATTTGCTAGAGTAGCTCCCAGAACTCAGAAACATTTTACTTACTAGATCACCAGTTTATGATAAAAGGATATAACTCAGGAACAGCCAGATGGAAGAGAGGCATAGGGCAAGGTGTGGGGAAAGGGCACAGAGCTTCCATGCCCTCCCTGGGCTCACCACTCTCCCCACATCTCCACGTGTTCACCACCAGCCCAGAAGCTTTCCAAACCCTGTCCTTTTGGGTGTTTACAGGGGCTTTGTTACACAGGCATGAGTGATTAAATCTCCAGCCCTTTCCCCCTTCTCAGAGGTCCAGGGGGTGGGAATGAAAGTTCTAACCCTCCTCTCACAGGGTTCATTCCCCTGGCAACTAGCCCCCATCCTTAGGAGCCTTCTAAAAGTCACCTCATTGCATAGCAAAGGAAACCATAAACAAGACGAAAAGACAACCCTCAGAATGGGAGAAAATATTTGCAAATGAAGCAACTGACAAAGGATTAATCTCCAAAATATACAAACAGCTCATGCAGCTCAATATCAAAAAAAAAAAGACCCAATCCAAAAATGGACAGAAGACCTAAATAGACACTTCTCCAAAGAAGACATACAAATGGCCAACAAATACATGAAAAGATGCTCAACATCACTAATTATTAGAGAAATGCAAATCAAACCTACAATGAGGTATTACCTCACACCGTCAGAATGGCCATCATTAAAAAATCTACGCAAGAGGGAAGGAATATGGGAAAAGATGTATATGTATAACTGATTCACTTTGTTATAAAGCAGAAACTAATACACCATTGTGAAGCAATTATACTCCAATAAAGTTGTAAAAAAAATCTACAAACAATAAATGCTGGAAAGGGTGTGGAGAAAAGGGAACCCTCCTGCACTGTTGGTGGGAATGTAAATTGATACAGCCACTATGGAGAACAGTATGAAGGTTCCTTAAAAAACTAAAGATAGAACTACCATATGACCCAGCAAGCCCACTCCTGGGCATATACCCAGAGAAAACCATAATTCAAAAAGACACATGCACCCCAATGTTCATTACAGCACTATTTACAATAGCCAGGACATGGAAGCAACCTAAATGCCCATCGACAGACGAATGGATAAAGAAGATGTGCTACATATATACAATGGAATATTACTCAGCCATAAAAAGGAATGAAATTGGGTCATTTGTAGAGACGTGGATGGACCTAGAGACTGTCATACAGAGTGAAGTAAGTCAGAAAGAGAAAAACAAATATCGTATATTAATGCATATATGTGGAATCTAGAAAAATGGTACAGATGAACTGGTTTGCAAGGCAGAAATAGAGACACAGATGTAGAGAACAAACATATGGACACCAAAGGGGGAAGCAGGGGGTGGTGGTGGTGGGATGAATTGGGAGATTGACATATGTACACTATTTTTTGTGTGTGTGTGTGTGATACGCGGGCCTCTCACTGTTGTGGCCTCTCCGGTTGCGGAGCACAGGCTCCGGACGCGCAGGCTCAGCAGCCATGGCTCATGGGCCCAGCCGCTCTGCGGCATGTGGGATCTTCCCGGACCGGGGCACGAACCTGTGTTCCCTGAATCGGCAGGCGGACTCTCAACCACTGCGCCACCAAGGAAGCCCATATGTACACTATTGATACTATGTATAAAATAGATAACTAATGAGAACATACTGTATAGCTCAGGGGACTCTACTCAGTGCTCTGTGGTGACCTAAATGGGAAGGAAATCCAAAAAAGAGGGTATATATGTATACGTATAGCTGATTCACTTTGCTGCACAGTAGAAACCAACACAACATTGTAAAGAAATTATACTCGAATAAAAATTATTTTAAAAGTCACCTCATTAACATAACAAAAGACAAATTCTAAGGGCTTTAGGAGCTCTGTGCCAGAAATGAGATCAAAGACCAAATATATATTTCTTATTATAAATCACAATATCACAGTAGGTGACTTCAGCTTGGTCCTGGAGGGGAACTGTGGACACAGTGAAGACCACAGCTCACTACTGTCTCAAACAGGGCATGAGGAAGCTGGAGTAATGATATTTATCAATACTTTATACTTACGGAGTATTTATACACCCTCAGTCATTGGTTAAGGGGAGGGGAGAGGAAAGTTCCCAGGTAGTTCTAGCTTTCTTTGATGCAGGCAAATCTGGCTCCAGCAGCCTGGGGGCAGTCCTTTTACAAAGGGGCATGGATGATCTCCGTAGGCTGAAAGTACCTTTAGAGCAGGCATACACAGAACTGGCAAAGAGGTCCAAGGGCATGAGGTAAAGCAGTCCAAGGGACAGAGACTGGCAGCATCTGCTATGGGGCTCTTACCTCACTGGGCTGTAATGGCCTGTTAACTGGCTGTAGCCTCCTGCCCCACCCCACCAGGCAGTGAGCTCCTTGCTCTCAGGGCCTATGTGTTCACCATGGTTGGCCTAGCACATAGCAGGTGCTCACTACATGGTTGTTGAGTGAATGAATGAGTGGATGAATGACTAAACGGATGGCTGAATAACATCTATCTCTGAGGGAGCTTCTGCAATGAGAGCACCAGCACATAGGTACAGTTTTCCTGCATTTGGAAATAATTTATCCTTCTTGTGAGAGAAACGTGCTTACGTACTTAGAAAAAGATCTTTTTTTGCAGGGACCCGGGAGGGATGAGATTTCTGTTCCATGCCAACCACATGTTTCACAGAAGTCTCACTTTCCCAGCTAGAGAGGTGTGGTGCCAGCAGACAGCAGGAGCATCAGGCCTCACAACGAGAAAGCAACAGATAGCTCTGGAGGTCTTAAGGTCTTAGGGCAGCCGGGAACCAAGGTCTGTTAGCCCTGGAAGGGACTGTTGGAAATAAAGCCACCACACTCGTTACACTTAACAATGAGGGTGAAAGGAGTTAATTTCCTTGCCCAACACCTCACAGACTGGCTGAAGCTCTCCGAGTGACAAGTGGCAGGGCCGGGTTCTCATTCAGGATTGGAAACTCTCACTGTTTCCCGTCCCTGCCCCATCACTAACTGCCACCCATTCGCCAAACCTCTTTCCTTGTCCTCTGAATTTCCTGTCCTTTCTCAAAACACTTTCTTTCAGTATTTTTTTCAAAATCAACTTTACTGAGGAATAATAAACATGAAGAAAAATGTGCCAATTTTAAACATCCAGTTAGTCAAATTTATATACTCACATGTGGTATGTGTACTCACTGCAGTCAAGATATAGAACATTTCTAATGCCCCTCAAATTTCCCTTGTGTCCATTTGCAGCCAAACCCACCCTAACCCTCAGTACCGGACAGACACTGATCTGCTTTCTGTCAGTATAGATTCATTTTGCATGTACTCAAATATCATATAAATAGACTCACACAGAGATTTTTATATTATTTTGTTGCTTAGTTTCCTTCTTTTAGCATAATTATTTTGAGATTCATCCATGGCATTGTATGCATTATTAGTTTGCTCTTGTTTTATGGCTAGTAGCATTTCATTGTATGGATGTACCAAAATGTGTTCATCCATTCCCCTGTTGTTGGACATTTGGGTTGTTACTAGTTTTTGGTTATTATGAAGAAAGCTGCTATGTATGTTCTTGTACAAGTCTTTGTGTGGACATATGTCTTCATTTCTTTTGGGTAAATACTTAGAAGTGGAATGGCTGAGTCATATGGTGAATGTATGTTTAACTTTATAAGAAACTGCCAAACTGGTTTGGTGGCTAGACTATTTCACAGTCTCAGCAGCAATGTAGGCCAGTTCTACTTCCTCTGCATCCTTGTCAACACTTGATATTGTCAGACTTTTCATTTTTAGCCATTCTAGTGGGTATGTACTAACATCTCATGTTTTAATTTCCATTTCGACTAATGATGTTGAGTACTTTTTCATACACTTCTTGGCCATTTTTACTTGTCTTTGGGGAAGTGTCTGTTAAAACATTTTGTCCATTTTTAATTGACTTGTTTGTTTTATTATTAAGTTGTAAGAGTTCTACAATCTGGATGCCAGTTCTCTGTCAAGTTTATATCAACTTTTTTCTCCCAGTTTGTGGCTTGCTTTTTCATTTTGTTAAAGGTGCCCTTTGAAGAGCCGAAGTTTTACATTTCACTGAAGTCCATTATCTAGTTTTTCTCTTATGGTCCATGCTTGTTTATCTAGGAATTTTTTACCTACCCCAATGTCACAAAATGTTTTTATTTTTCTCTAGACGTTTTATCATTTTTGCTTTTATGCTTAGGTCTGTGATCCATTCTTGAAGCTCTCTTACCTCTCAAAACTTGGAGGGCATTTCCACGCTGATAGCTGAGGGTCTGACCGTTGGGTGCAGGGGCAACAACATGCCACTAGGTTTTGTCTCCTCTTAGGTCCTCAGTACATTTGGGGTCAATCAACCTCCAGTAGCACAAGTGTCACACGCCTGGAAATGTACAACTGCAAGTGGTATTTAATGAGGTGTCTCAGAAACGGTGTGGAGTGCTGGCTAGGTGAATGCAGGGCAGTCATTTGACCTTTCTGAGACTGTACTTTCATCTGTAAAATGGGGATAATAAAACCTGTCATGCAGGGCAGCCACCAGCATGAAGTGAGAGTGGATATAAGAAAGTGCTTAGAGGGGTCTGACCCATGGAGGCCCTCACTGAGCAGGAGCTACTCTCATGGCTGCTGCTGTTGTTGTGGCTGTATTGCCTCAGCATTATTTGAATGCCGCGCAGATGGCCTGGCCCGGGTTTTTATAAAACTACGCTGATGGCATGTGTTGATGGCTCTCTGCTAGCTCATTTGAACCTTTTTAAAAATAGGGCGCTTGCTATATTTGGCAGGTCGCTGTTCTGGTATGAAGGGACTTTTAGGGCCATGCTGATGAAGCAGCTGAGCATGGCTCAGGGGTGGCCACCCGTGAGCAATGAGTCAGGACGCCTTTGGCATGCTCCTCGCAATATTTAAAAAATGAGTTCATGTGGGAACTTTCTGTTTATTCTCGGGAGCAGGAACAGATGGGAATTGTGGGAAGGCCTTAGTCTTTGCTCTGACAGATTATGTAGTCACATCATCTCCTCTCCAGTCTTCCGCGAAGTCAGAGACTGTGCCCCTAACTGTAATTGAATAGAGGCAACAGGGCAGAAGTGCTTATGAATATATTTTCAGGCTTGTAGTTTTATGCATTGGACTGACTTTCCTCTTAAGCTTTACCTGTGCAGCTGAATACTCTTTCTTGAACTGCTCTGAAGACTGATGTTTTCATTCTAAGAATTCTGACTCGCTGCCTGGTTTAGTTAGTTCTGTGTACACGATGACAGCACACCAAAAGTTACGTCATCCTCTGTGCCTCAGTTTTCTCATCTGTAAAATGGGGATAACAGTAATGCCTTATAGATTTGTGTGAGGATTAAATCGGTTACTACAAATAAAATGTTTCGAAGGGTGCCAGGCACGTGGTAATAGACAATCTAAGTGCTGTCTATTAGTATTATTCTTTTATTCTACTTGAAGTTGCCTTCTTTCCCCTCTGTGAGTATGTGTGCACACACATTGAGTGTCTGGGTGAGTGTTTGGGAGAGTCTTATCTGCACTTACATTTTTCCTTTGATCAACTGAGTGTCTGTTTTGGAAGTCCTTAAGTAGTAGGCAATTAGCAATTAACAATAGCCAAGATCCCTCTTAACGTTTAATGTACTGAAATTCTCCTTGCTTCAGTGACATTGTGTGGCTCCCCTCCCTCAGCCCAAGCAATTTCTTGAGAGCTGCAGGAAGTTTGGGTTGAGTATAGCATAGAAACATGAAGTCCCGTCATATCTTGGTGAAAAGTACCTCTTCAGCATTCTCAGCACTGTATGTCCTCCCATGGAGAGCCCCTCCTTCCCTCGCCTCATTCTTTCCATCTGGTCGCCCAAACCTAGTCCTCCCCTTCAGTCTCTAAAATGTTGGGCAAGCCATCATCCCATCAAAGTAGTTGGAGAGGCGGGAAAAGTTGAAGTGTGTGATGGGGGTGGGGTGTAGGGAGGAGGCCGCTGGTTCAGTTCCAGAGTGTTGGAGAAAAGCAGGAGTGGATAAGCTCCACTGGAGAGGGCTGGGGGGTGTGTGTCAAACCTCTTGCTGCACATGGCATGCGGGAAAACAGGCTCACAGTGAGGAGGAGGGCAAAAAAGGCTGAGGGCTGCGTTCTGAGCCTCAACCAGGGTCCTCCTACCCTAGGATGGTGAACGCGAACGCTGCCAACCCATCCTGGTTCAGAAGCCGCAGACCTCTCACCGAATACAAAGAGGGCCAGCAGCCCTGGCTTCATGGTCCTGTGGCCAGTACAGGAGGACCCCAGAGCCCCGTGCTCAGGAGGGTCTCACGCTTGGGGTTTAATGCTCTGTGGTTGTTATCTTGAAATTCTTCATAATTTTGTCCTTGAGTTTGTATTTTGTAAATGGAGTCCAAAGGCATCATGCAACACAAAACGGTGCCGGGGTGTGGAGCATCAGCTCACTGTGGTCCTGCCTCTTGCTGCCTCCCTGCTTCCTCGCTTCCCCAGGTTGGGTTCTTGGCTGATCGCTGCCCTGCCCACACCCTGTGACCACTGCCACCTTCTGCCATCTGCCTTCATAGGGGGCCTGGGTACAGGTGTAGGAAGGGTCGGGGCCGGGAGCATGTGCCCTGCGCATCTTGCCGTGGGGCATCGCTATAGCCGCCTCTGCTCTGAGATTAATGTCATGGCACGTTTGGAGGGTAGGGGTAGGCTATGGGTCGGGGTGACGGGTTCACGGGAAGACCAGTTCCCTGCCCCTGGCTGGGGCGTAGCGTGTTGGTTGTGTGTTTGGCGGGATGAGGGAACTTAGCAGCTGGTGGGCCGTGCACCTTCACTCTTACCCTCACCTCGCTCATCTCATTTCTTCCCTGCATGCATCCACACACAAGGAGTTGTTGAGAGACCACTGTGTGCCAGGCACTGTTCTCAGCGATGGAGTATATAAGACTGAGAAAGTTCCTGCCCACTTGGAGCTTATCCTAGGGAGGTGGTTGGGAAACAGAGATAAACAAAATAAATATGTCAGGTACGGGTGAGTGCCCCGAAAAATAAATAAAGCAGGGAAAGGGGATAGAGAGTGACTAGGAGTAAGGGTGTCAGGCTGCTATTTTAGAAAGGGCTTTGCTGATGAGGTGACATTTGAGTCCCAAATGAGTTGAGATTGAGAGCCACACGGCAATATGGGAAGACGGAGGGAACAGTAAGTGCAAGTACTCTGCGGTGGAGACATGCTCGGTTGGGGCCTGGAATAGCCAGGAGACCAGTGGGCTGGAGCAGATCGAGCAGGGGCCAGGCAGGGGCCGCTTCCTGAAGAACCTTATAGACCACGGTGCAGACTCTGTATCGGTTTCTGAGGATGATGGGAAGACACTGGAGGGGTTGGAGCAGAGGGAGGGCATGACCAGTCTTGCACTTTGGGAGGATCGCTGTAGCTGTTGTTTGGAAACAGGCTACAGGGGGAGGGGCAAGGGAGGAAACATAGAGGCCGCTTGGAAAGTGATTTCAGAGATCAAGTGAGAAGTGGTGATACGTTGGAACAGGCTGGCGGCAGTCAGGGTGGGGAAGTGGTCAGATTTGAGTTGTATTTTGAGGGTAGGGTTAATGCTGATAATGTCTCCTTCATACTCAAAACACTTTGGTGGCTTCCTAGCGCCCTCACTCTTGCGATAAACTCCAAAATTATGAACAAGGTCTATAGGACTCCCCAGCGCCCCACCTCTCCACCTGGTACAGTGTTCCCCCTCAGGTTCTCTATTGCAGCCCCTATTTTTATTGCTCAGTCCACATTCTGGTCCCTCTGCCTGGGATAGTCTCCCCCTCCCCCTAGTTAACTGTTACTCTGTTTCAGGTCCCCCCTCAGTCACAAGTCCCTCAGAGGACAGTCTTCTGACCTCCCTCACTACTAGGTGGGACGCTATTTTTGTTATTGTACCTCTTGCCCCGATACATACTAAACTCAATGACTCTTGTGGCATAAGGATGCAAATGAAGACGTGTGGATGGAAGGAACAGAGGGGCTGCTTCTGGAGCACCCACAAGTCAGTGCCATGGGGAACTCGCCAAAAGAGCTTGGGAAAGGGGGAGCCCTTTCAAGGACACTCGTGGTAGCAATTGGATTGATACAGGCCTGTGCCTTAATATTGAGTACCAGGCGGGGCGGCAGTCTCATCTGAAGTCACCAGCTAACAAAGGCCTGTGGCATACATTATAACTTGTGTTTTACTTGTATCCGACTTGTGTGGGGATGTAAGAAGAAGATTATTCATTCTTCCTTCCACCGCCTTATCAAACGTGATTTCTCAGGTAGCTCTTTCTCACTCCTGGATGAAATCTCAGGCGGGTGCCAGAGGTTTTCAGTCCCCTTCAGTCTCAAGCGCGATCTCGTTTCAGTAAATAAAACGTCCCATCCAGTCTAACCTGAGAACGTCAATCTTTTATTCAGTTTGAAGCACTTTCTGCTCGCCACGCCCTGCACCCACACTCTAGCCTGCCTCTGACTGGGACCTGTGCAATGGGGCTGGGAGAGATGCATAGTGATGTCCTCTGTTCTCTCTTTTCCACCTTTCACTGTCTCCCCCAGTCTCTGGCTACCCTTTCCAGTCCTTCCACAGTTGCTGCAGAGGAGGGGGTTGAGGACAGGACAGGGCACCCCTCAGTAGACAGGTGCAGCTACTGGCCAGGGAACTTCCCAGGTGTGGAGAATGTTCAGTGTTGACTCTTATTTTGGCAGCTCTCATGGTCCCAAACGGGACTTTGCATTGCTGGGAATCTCTCCCCAGCAAGGCCTCTGGTGAGGGTGAGCATCCTCTGGCTGGCTTCTCCCTCAGCCCCCTGGCTTTGATACAGTCCATCCCTTGATGGGATCAACTGATCAACTGCCTTACAGGTGGTCCTCCTGGGCAGAGCCCTCTCAGGGTCACTCAGGCCAGATCCCTTCCAAGGGCCACGTCTGGTTCAGGGGAAATATGCGTGCATCTCAGACCCTTTTGACACGGAAAGTGCTGGTGGTTCCGAGGGCAGTCAGCTCTCCTTACGCTGCTTCCAGGGCAGCTGGTCGGCCACAGGCTCCCTTAATACTTCCCCAGGAAGGAGTCAGATGTCTGCCTTTATGTCCCTCAAGCTCCAGGGAGCATAGGTCAGGCTCTTCGCGGTTCTCATAAAGCCCTTATCACCTGGTTTAAGATAAAGAGAGAAAGCCCCATTCCTCTCACTCATGACGGCGAGGGGCACCAGCACTCCAACCACTCTCTCCCCACCTTTAACTTCTAATGAATCACTTGGCTTTTCTCATATGGCCTGGAGTTGGGTAATGGGCAGGATGACCTTATAATTTATCATCTAGAAAGGGTCATCTTTTTTTGATTTGTGGTTGTTTTTTTCACCTTCTGTAAACTATTTTTTTATTGAAGTGTAACACTCATCCAGCAAAATGGACAAATCACAAGTGTACAGCTTGAAGAATTTTCACAAAATGAGCATACCTGTGTAACTAACACATAGATAAAACAAAAACAAAAACAGAACACCCGCTAGCCCCTTCGGGTTCTTGCCAGTCACTACCCTTCCCTCAGGGGTAACCACTATCCTGACTTCTAGGACTACAGATTTATTTTGCAAACCAAGAAAAATTTGAGAGTGGAAGGACAATGTGGTACCTTGTCCCCCAAATGGCTGCCATCAACTCCTTCTCTTCCTGTAAAGAAGTGCTATGTTTCCATTAAGAGGAATTAATCGTTCTTACATTCCCTTGAATCTGGGCTTGTCTGTGACTACTCAGACCAAGAGAATATTGCAGGTATGATGCTTTGCCAGGTGTAGGCTGAGTCTTTAAGAGGATTGGTACTTTTTAATTCTAGCCTTGACCCTGAGTGTCCATAAAAGAGGTCCAGGCTACTCTGCTGAAGAGACAGGCCATGTAGAGGAGCACTGGGATGCCAGACATGTGAGTGAAGAAGCTGATCTTGGATGTTCAGCCCAGTGAAACCTTCAGATGACTCCTGCTTCAGCTGCCATCTGACTACAAATGAGATTCTCAGCCTTGGATCTTTAAGCAAAGAATCTCCTTGGTCCCCAGCTCCTTTAACCCATCTAAGTGCAGGAAATGTGACTCCCTAGAGCTGAATTACTCACTAACTCCTTTCTCATTTCCCCCAGATGTCTTCTGCCTCCTCAAATAAGCCTTGACTCTCATTTTATCTAGAGAGCTTTGGCATGGAGGCTATTCTGTGTTTCTCTGATGAAGCAAAGAGGCAAGTCTTATTGATTGATGGGAATTAACCATAATAAGGATTCTTTGATTGTAACATGGACACCAAACATATCATCTGCTCAGAGGCAGACAAAAGTCATTCAAATGACAGACTGTGGTATAAAGCTCAGTGATGCCGGGCTTCTGCACAGAGACTCAGGGGCAACTCTTATGAGGTTAAGTGTAATGGCATGGGAGAAGGGCAAATAACAGAGTACCTCTTGGCTCCACCCTGGTCCCACCTTACTTCCCCTCCACCCTTCCAAGGCAAATAGCTGATGGGCTGCCAGACAAATGCCCCTAGAGTACTCAAGGGCAGAGGAAACTAAGGTAGACTTAGCCAAGCCTGGATGGGAACCAATGGTAGAATCATTTGTACTCATCCTTTGGAGAAGAGCCATTTTTCCTTTCTGCAAACTAAGGGTGTCTTTTTCTTTTAGGCTTTGATGTGAGGTAGCAACATCTCTAAGTTTCACTGTCAGTTTTTCTCTTGGAATTGAGACTTCTTCTTCTTTAATTTTTTTTTCAAAATTGTGTAAAAAAATGCTGGTTAATTGTAGGAGAAATATGCAAATAGAAACAGGATATCAGCACTTATTGGAATCTATCTTTCCATACTGTCAGGCATGAGCTGGCATATCAATTACTATTCACTTTCACTATTGACATTCTGAATCCACGACCATATCGCTTGGAACTTTCTTTTATTTGAACTACAGAACTTATCATTCATCAATATTTACATGCCTGCAGAATGTGGCTGTAACAGGTCATATCCTAGGAGGGGAGCAATCCGCATCCAAAGTTCATTTGGCATTTTTTCACAGGTTACACTTTCTACAAGGCAAATAAATACTCTGCCCACACTGCATCAATGATTTGAAGTAGTGTGATTGCTCAGGGTTCCTGTGGTATCATGTGTATTTGTACCCTGTGATATGTTTCACCTGTTTTCTATTATCTGAAGTAATTTCTTCTAACATTATCTGGAAGACATGCTAGAAATGTGAGGAACATAGAAGAAAGGAAAGGAAAATGAATAAAATATGTTTCAATTATCTTTTGCTATGTAGTAAACCACTACAAAATTTAGTGGCTTAAACAACAATGATTTATTATATTTTGTGATTCTGTGGGTTGGCTCGACTTAGCTGGGCAGTTCTCCTCTACATGATGTTGGCTGAAGTCACTCATGTGGCTGCATTCAGCTAATGGCAGGGCAGGAGCTGTCAGTTGGATGCCTTGGTTCTTCTCCACATGACCTCTTCATGGTATTAACTTGGACTTTCTTGCAAAAAGGTGGTCTCAGGGTTCCAAGAGCAGGAAAGTAGAAGGTGCCAGCCTCTCAAGGTCTCAGCCCAGTACTGTGAAATTAAACTGTACCAAGTCCACAGAATGTTATTGGTCACAACAGGTCACCGAGTCAGCGTAAGATTCAAGGGGAGAGAAATAGATTCTAGTTCTAAATAAAAGGAACAGCATGTACGTAAAGGGTGGGAGGAATTTTTGATAGCCATCTTTAGTGATAGTTTACCAGCAAGGAGGGCGAAATATAAGGGAATGGTGAAGGAGAAAAAAAAGCAACAAGACACAGAAATTGAAGAAAGAAAATTCAAGAATATAATAGGAATACTCTACAAATATGCATACATTCATGTGTATATTACCAACATTTAGGATAGAGTCTTGCACAAAGAGGCTCCTAGTTAATGTTTGTTAAATGAATGAATTTGATAAAGTTTCTGTGGCAGAGCCTGGCTAGTTACTCATCAAAATGATTCATATTCTTCCTGGGCATGTAGACAGACCTCACTCCCCAGCCTTCCTGTGCTTAGAAATAGCCTGTGAGTTCTATCTGATGGAAATTCAGTGGAAGCACCATTTCCAAGTTAGATCCACAGAGACTTCTCAGACGGTATCCTTCATGTCCTTTCCCCCTTCTAGATTCCTGGAATGGAGACTATCTCCAGGGTGACGTTTTTGAAGACAGTTAAGCAACAAGATGGAAGGAGCCTAGGTCCCTGAATCACCACTTTCAGGAGACCCACCTGATCAGGAACCCCCAATTTACATGGTTATAGTAACAATAAATAACCTAGTTTGTGTTAAGCCAGTGACATTTTGGGGTTTATTTGTTATAGAAGCCAGTGTTATCTGAACTAACACATCTCTATCTCCCAACCCTCCTACCATTTCAAGGGCTACAATGAAGTTCAAATTCCGTATAACTGATGCTCTTAAGCTCTAGTTGGTATAGTGACAAGTATATTTGGAATCACACTGGGGTAGGCAGACTTCTAAATGGCCCCCATGATTCCCACCTCTTGAAACTCACATCTTCATATAACCCTCTTCCCCTGGATGTGGACAGACCTAATGACTTGTTTCTAATTGGTAGAATAGTTCAAAGATGATGGAAGGTCACTTCCATGATTAGATTACAAAAGATTGTGCCTTCCCTTGTGCTAACAGATTTTCTCCCTGGCTTTGATGAAGAAAACTGCCATATTGGAGAGGCCCATGTGGCAAGGCATTGAGGGTGGGTTTCACCCAACAGCCAGTGAGGAACTGAGGCTCTCAGTCCAACAGCCTCAAGGAACTGGAGCCTCCCAAGAACTCCATAAATGAGTTTGGAAATGGATCCTTCTACAGTTGAACCTTGAGGTGAGACTATAGCCTCAGTCAATATCTTAGTTGCAGCCTTGTGAGAGACCCTGAGACAGAGGACTCAACTAAGCTTTGTCCAGATTCCTGACCTGCAAAAACTGGGAAATACGAATGTGTATGTATTGTTTTAAGTTTCTAAAATTTGGGGTAATTTGTTGTGTAGCAATAGACAACTAATACACTCAGATATTTGGGTTTTAATCTGGGGTTTACCCACAATCTATTAA
This sequence comes from Hyperoodon ampullatus, assembly GCF_949752795.1. Lineage (NCBI taxonomy): Eukaryota > Metazoa > Chordata > Mammalia > Artiodactyla > Ziphiidae > Hyperoodon > Hyperoodon ampullatus. The sequence continues at coordinate 36,136,602 of NC_136913.1, forward strand.
CACTGGTAACCTTCTAATTTCAAGTAGGCAATCTTAGAGATAAATATATGTTGAAGTGTTTCTGGCTCCTGTTTGCATTTTTAAACCATGAACTTCTGGAAGAATTGCCCTATCATACTGCTCTGGTTACCTAATCCATTATGTACTATGAAGAAACTTCTACATGATTGTTTAAAATCTGTTTGGTTTGGTGTTTGAAATTGTTGCAGAAAAAAGTCTGTAGGAAGAGAAACAGGGAGAGGCAGACAGAAATGAAACATGAGTGTTGTGTACCAAATGACCTAGGCTGAAGAAATTTGGAACATTCTGCATCCATTTGAAACACAGGAAAACCAACAGGTGCCCCCAAAATAACAGGGAAACTCTAGGAAAGTTATTTATGCCTTCATCCTGGTCAACAGCCTATTTTCAGGAGATGAGTTAAGGTCTGTGGAAAGAGCATGGAGCAGCCTGTAGGCGAAAGAGAGAAAAAGAAAAGTAAACACATTTAGAAGGTCTGGCAGCAATTGCTTCACAGTCTTGAAGACAACCATTTAAAAAAAATAAATTTATTTACTTATTTATTTAGTTATTTTTGGCTGTGCTGGGTCTTTGTTGCTGCACACGGGATTTCTCTAGTTGCGTCGAGTGGGGGCTACTCTGTTGTGGTGCGCGGACTTCTCATTGCAGTGGCTTCTCTTGGTGTGGAGCACGGGCTCTAGGTGTGTGGGCTTCAGTAGTTGTGGTGTGCAGGCTCAGTAGTTGTGGCTTGCGGGCTGTAGAACGCAGGCTCAGTAGCTGTGGCACACGGGCTTAGTTGCTCTGAGGCACATGGGATCTTCCCGGCCCAGGGCTCGAACCCGTGTCCCCTGCATTCTTAACCACTGTGCCACCAGGGAAGCCCTGATGACAACTATTGACTGAAGCTGGGGAGAAGCTGACCCTTCTGGATGGAACTTGTCCAGTTAGTTGTCCAGTTAGCTCCCTACTGACCCTGACACTGAAGTCATATCTCTTATCCTGCTCATAATGGGTGCTGCTTTTCCCTGTAGCTAGAAATATTATTTTGTTTCCATATTGCTATTGAAAATGTTGGGGGGAGGGGAGCTAGAACATGAAGGTCACATGATTTCAAGAAAAACAAAAGAGGGGCATATTTCATATTGGTGAAAATTAGGTGTTTAAAACGCAGATTCAAGGCCTGCTGTACTCACTGGTGTTATCTACCTCATCCCGGAAGGCATTTGATTGGGAGTTTGATTTAACCTCTCTGCACTTAACTAACATCATCTAAATAAAGAGATTAGGCTAGTTGGACCTTATGGTCTATGACTGCCCTAAAGTTTTATGACTTAATGACTCTTATGGTGGAAATTTCAGGCCAGAAGGAAAACCCATTTAGAAGGTTTCTTTAAAAGGAAAGAGGGCTGACTGGAGAACAACTTCATAATTAACTTGAATGATGATGCTACAGGGTGAGTTGAAATTATACTAGATGATGAGGATTCACCCCAACTGTGCTTTTAATACAACCCTGATATCATTCTTGTTTGGCTTAGTGAAAGGGAACTTCCCCTGTTCTAACAGCTGAGCCTGGTCCTAAGAAAAGATTAACTGGAATCAGCCTCTCCCCAGTGACTCCACATTTCTCAAGTGCTGAGTCACTGGGAAGAGAGTGATGGTGCTGAAAATATCCAGTCCACCAGGCTTTGAGATATCAAAGCATCTTCTTAATTTGACTCTAATCTATGAGCAGATCTCAGCATGAGCTGTCCTTCCACAGGGATTGTGTGGAAGTGTCTGTTGAACCGCTTTATATTATATTTATAATACATTATCCATGCTCCTTTATAAAACCAACTCATGATCACACTATTTTACTTTCCCCCTCAATTTTTTGACCTCACTACATACAGCCCATACTCACCTGATATTTAGATATATAAAAGCCTTTCAGTGTCTATATTCAGTTGGTTAACAGATATCAAACTATTAACATTACACCAGGACTCATTCTTGTTTCTCTTCTCTCTTCACTCAGCATACTTCCATGACTTGTTTTATCCCAAGGTTTCATTTATAATCTCTATGTAGATATCTTCTAAATGTATCTCTTCTGTCATAAACTGTACCTCCACTTTAACCAGCTCTATGCTCCTGAAATCCAACATGTTCCAGAGCAGAATTCATCATCTTTCCATTCAAGCTCCTCTTCCTCACTTCTCTATTTTGGTTAATGGCTCTGTCATTGACCAGGATGTCATCTAAGGCTCTTCCTTTTCCCTTACTCTCTACACCCAGTTACCATATTCTGGCAATTTTCCTTTTAACCATTTCTTTTAGCTGTCACCTCCCCTTAGCTCCCACTATTCCTTCTTTTTTTCAACCCTTATAATCTCTGACCTATACCACTGCAGTGGACCCTTGGACTTCCCCAGGCCACACAGTCCCAGTATGAGGGTAAAAATCAGGGCCAGAATATCTGTCACAACACGACCTTTCTTTTGCTCCACCCCTAACCATCTACTGGAATTCCAGATCCCCTCAGATGGGTTCTAAATACTTTTGGTATTCTCCAGGGAGTGTTTCACATGCACCTTGGGAACCAGTCTTCTTGGCTACTCCCCAGGAGTTGCCATTTTCCTATTTTCCTACTTTAGCTTGCTCTAGTGATATGCATTATCATCATTCTCAAAAACAGCAAAAACTTCACTGCTGCTGGTGTCTACCAACCAATGCCCAAGGCCTTGCCCACTGAGCCCACTGAGGTGTAGTCATTGCTACTCATGCCAGAACCCAGGGCATTGTTTCCCATCCCAGTGGAGACTGTGGAAACTGATGCTGCCGAAGGACAAGTTTTTGCTGCCTCATGGGTATTTATGTTAGGGAACTGCATCCTTTTTACAAATACTTTAGTTGTTCTTTATTGTAGCCCTCTCACCTTAGGACTTGGGTATGAATCCATGAAGCCTGAGACAGAAGGCAATCTTAGTGATAAACAGATCTTTGTTAGAATCATTACCCTTCCCTTACAGCTTTATCCTATTGCCCTTGAATAAACATGGCACATCTATTCTCTTTCCCTCAGAGAGAGTTATTTCCCAGGATGCACTTCAATCCCTCAGACGTATTCTATGTCAGGCAGTTCCACCCCATCCATGGCCTGAGCCATGAACACAGTGTATGCTCAGGAGTGGGCTGCTGAGAGCTAATAAACCAAATTACAATCTTCTATGAAGATTTGTTTTCAGCTAAAGACAATAAACTTATTGACCAAGCAGGAAAAAAAAAAAAAAAAACACGTTTGCGTGGCTTTGGGATACCAGTCCACTCTCCACAGTGTTGTCATTGTTCCAAAAAACAAAACAGCTCATGTTGAAAACTTTCCTGATTAAAATCTCCCCTGCTTAAAATCTTTCATGATTTCCTAAAACCTAAAACACAATCTGAAGTCTTCAACAAACATGTAAAACTCTTCAGAATCCAGTCATAGCTTCCTTCTCCAGCTTTGCTCAGGGAACCAGAAAAATTCCCCCAGATCAGCAGGTTCCTGATCATTGTGTGTGGGCATGAACCACCTGCAGTATAGCAAAGAGATTAAGAGTATGGGCTACAGGTTCAGACAGGTCAAGAGTCAAGTCCTGCTTCTGCCTTTACCAGCTGTGTGATTTTATGAACGTTAACCTCTCTAAGCCTCAATTTACATATCTGAAAATCAGAATAATAATAGTGCCCATGTTGTGGAATTGTGGTCAGGAATAAATGAATTATAGGTATTTTCAACATGCCTCCTTTAGTGTCTCCTGGCCGTGGCGGGGTGAGAGGGGGGTTCTCCATTGCTTCTTTGGCTTTTGAGGTCTTTGCTGGCTACTCAGGGTAAGGAGGGATGGAAAGAAGAATGGTAGCACTATTTGTGAACACAGATGAGGTAGAGGAACGGGGAGAAAGAGAGTAAGACAACCCAGCAATGGGACAGGGACTGGAAGATTGGGGGAGAGAGGAAAGATCAAAAGACAGATTTTGGAAAGAACAGCGTGTGAATTAGATTTTAATTAGTCTTCCTGTATGTTTCATGATAAAATCCCCCCGCCCCACTGTCATCTCAAGAGATCTTCAGTGCTTTTAAAGGCTTTTGGTAATTAGATTTTTGTTTCTTTTGGATATGCTGAGACAGGGGCTGGCCTCAAGGCAACCCAATTTTATTTGGGTTACACTTAAAACAATCAGGTTACTCAGGGCTACAGGGTAAATGACCAGTTTCTCTCCAGGGGAGACAAACTATGATGGAGGTGAATATAATTCATGTAATTTTCTTATTCAGCAATTTCAAAAGTTGTCTCTATCTTTTAATTTAAGAATTCAGGATTAGAGCCAGCCTACCTGCAGGTTCAATTTTTTTTTTTTTTTTTTGGCACGTGGGCCTCTCACTGTTGTGGCTTCTCCCGTTGCGGGGCACAGGCTCCGGACGCGCAGGCTCAGCGGCCATGGCTCACAGGCCCAGCTGCTCCGCGGCATGTGGGATCTTCCCAGACCGGGGCACGAACCTGTATCCCCTGCATCGACAGGCGGACTCTCAACCACTGCGCCACCAGGGAAGCCCTACCTGTAGGTTCAGATCCTCACTCTTCAACTTAGTAGCTGTGAAAACTTGAGCAAAGTATTCAGACTCTCTGTGTTTCGATTTCTTTACCTGTCAAATGGAAAAATGATAGCTTGTCCCACAAAGGGTTGTTGTGGGAATTAAGTGAGCTAAAACATTTAAAGAGCTTAGAACAGTTCTTGGTACACGGTAAGCACACCACAAAAGTTAGCTATTATAGTATTTTTAGTTATCTTCCAAAATAGATAACTTAGTTCAGAGCATATGAAAGGCATTGAAAGTTAATATACACACATACATATTTATATTTATATAACTATATCCATATATTTGTTAATACATATAGGTATACATATATATGTATATATATATATATATGAGAGAGAGGAAAGGAGATGAATGATACTTTAGTAATTAACCCCAAGAGACTTCCCAACACTTATTTATCCATTCATTCAACAGATTTGTAGCGCCCCTACTATGATCCCCACTAAAAAGGCAAGACTCTAAAGACGTGCACACCAAATGTGGCAATTGCTGAGGCCAGCACCATGTCACACTCTAGAAAACACTTGATGATGTTAACAGAAAAACGAAGAATGATCTGGGGAGAGGATGAAGTGAAATGATTTGTCCAGAGCCATCTGTTTACCAGCACACTTTTGAATAGAGCAGGTCAATCTGCTAATCCCTTATTCTCTTTGCTTCTCCACCTGTGCAATGGAAATGATCACAGCAGCTTCATAAAGGGATTGTGAGGATTTGTGAGTTAAATATGAACTCTTTCTGGCTCAAGGATCATCCTCTACATTCCATAAAACAACTTTTGGTTTTAAGGCAGAGGGATAATGACAGATGGCACATTTTCTATGTGCCTTGCATCGGTGTTATAGTCACGTCTTGTTTTCTATTAGCACTCATTCAGGGGTGCCCTTGGAACTCCTGTGGCTGGTTCTGTAGTTGAGGTGGGCTCTGTTAGGGGATAAGAAGCTTCCATTAAAACTCAAGGGTGAGGACAGGAAAGCAGGGCTGAGTTCTGCAAACTATTGATGCATTGAGGACCAGCCACTTTATTAACGTATATGTGGGAGAAAGCCAATCAGATAGTCCTCTGGTACATGAGCCCTTTGTTTATCAGCATCCTGACTCTCAGCATGTTTGTGAAAATATATGTGAGAGCCATGTGTACTCAGAATTCTTGCTTCTGCACTGTGAGATCTATGTCAACTTCCAGCCCTGTTTTGTTGGGAATCAGGTTCAACCCTATGAGAGCAAAGGTGGGGAATGAAAAAGGAGAATTATCTTTATAAAATCTTGACCGTGGCGTCCTCCTGAAGAGATTGCATCCAGGAGAGCACAACCAATACTGCCTTTGCAGTTTCACACCTGTAATGGGTGTGTTGTATCAGAGACAGTAGCAGGGGCAGTGTTGGGTTTTGAGTGGTATTGCTAGTGAAACAAACTATGGTCCATTCCTGTTTTCAATCAGTCCTCCCACACTTGCCACTTGACTTCTTAAAATGAAGATCTCATCTGTGTCTTTGCATTGCATATGAACCTTCGATTGGCTCCCTTTGGCTTTTGGATCTGGAATTTCTTCATATGGCTCAGCACAGCCTACCCTTCCAATGTCATCTCCCGGCATGGCCCCTCCGACGCTCCACAATCTAACCAGCCAGGACGATTTGGGATTAAATGAGGCAGTCCTCATGGTGGCTCAGATCATAGGTTTTAGATGCAGACTCTTGGTTTAAATCCAGGATCTCACTATTGTGTAGCCTCAGACAAGTTACTTACCTCTCTGTGCTTCCATTTCCCCATCTATAAAATGGGGGGAATAACAGTATGATAAGGCCACTGTGGAAAGTAGATGCGATAATGTAAAGAAAGTGTTTAGAGTAGTACTTGTCACATAGCAAATACCAGGAAAGATTAGGTAGCATTATTATTATTTACAGTGATCTGAATGTGGCCTTCTCTCTGACACCTCTGTGCCTTTGCACATGCGGTTTCCAAAGCCTGTCACACCCTCTCTGCCTTCTGTGCCTAAGGGCTAACTGGCTTTCGACACCTCTCTCAAGTGTCATAACTTCTTTGCCTCTCTTTGCACAGCCCACTGTCTGGCACTTACCACAGCAGATTATTGCAGCTTTTGAAAAACAAGCTTTTCTTTCCCTGTAAGATTGTGACTTCCTTGAGGGCAATGGTTGTCTTCATTTTTGCATCTCTAAGTCCCAGAAGTTCTGGCGTGAAACAGACCTCAAAAATTATTGATGGATCCACCAAAGAAACTTGAATAAAAATGTCCATATCACCATTATTCATAAGAGCCCAGAAGTGGAAACATCCCAAATATCCACCAGATGATGAATGACTAGACAAATGTATTCTCTCTATACAGTAGAATTATTACGCACTCATAAAAAGTAATGAAGGAGTGATACATGCTACCACACAGATGAACTTTGAAGACATTATGCTAAATGAAAGAAGCCAGACACAAAAGACCTCATACTGTATGATTCCATTCACATATTATATGAAATGACAAGAACAGGCAAATCTAGAAATCAAGGAGATTAGTGATTGCTTAGAGCTCGGGGAGGGGATGGCAGGATTAGGGGGGTATAGTTAAAGGCCATGGAGTTTCTTTTGGGGGTGACGAAAGTGTTCTAAAATTGACTATGATGGTGATTGCACAGCGCTGAATACATGAAAAACTATCGAATTGTATACTTTAAATGGATGGCTTGTATGGTATGTGAATTATATCTCAATGAAGCTGTTACCAAAAAAAAAGAAAAAAGAAAAAAATATTGATGGAATGCAGAATGAGTGGGTGAATGAAGGGGGGGCATTTTGCTTTAGTGTTTAAAGATAAACACATCCAGGAACAAAATCTCAAGTCCCCCCGGCCCCCGCCCCGAGCAGGGGCCAGTGTTAAGGCTCCTCGCCATCCCGTCTTCTTGCTGCCAAATCCCCCTCCTCAAGCGCCTGCTTCCCTGCTTGCTGCCCTGGCTCCTCCTCGCTCCCTTTCAGTTTCCCCTCTTCTCTCCTGCTGAGATCTTCTTTTCCTCCTTCACATTCAGCCAGCCCTTTAAGATAGTTTATGCGAGACCATGAAGGGGATGGGACCTTCTTGGGAAAACTGGAATATGAGAGCCCAAAGGGACCCTGGACACATCCTTTTGTGGGAACGCGGCTTTACAGATAAAGAAGCGGAGGCACAGAGGTGTCAGGGATGATGCCTAACCTCACACATTGGCGCTGGAGCTGAAGTTAAAATCCAGGTCTTCTGTTCACCTGCTCAGTGCCATGCTTTGCACATGGCCTGCCTTCTTCACCTCCTCCATACCTACCTCCAGGCCAGAATGCTCTGGAAGTCAAAACAGGTGGAACCAAACTACATAATGAATGGCTCACTACATATCAGGCATTTTCTGTTCGTTTTCTTCCAAGAATATTTCAGATAAAGATAACATCTCATCACATTGAATTCCAAGAGATTTTAAAAATTTCTTTTTTGGCACTTTTCCAGTTTTATTTAATTTAATTAGTATAGAATGTATGATATAGTAGAGAGACTGTAGGATTGGGAGTCCAGAGATCTAGACCCCAGTTCTCATGCTGTCAGTAACTAGCTGTGTGACTGCAGCAGGACCTTTTACTGCTCTGGACCTCCCTTCCCTCACTGTAAAACTCGAGGTTGCATGAGATTCCTCCTTTGCTCTCTCCTTCTCCCCTCTCTCTATGGCTCTATAATTTGATAACTCTAGGTTGAAATAAAGAGACTATCAGCTGAGACTTAGAGCTCTTTTCTATGTAGAGATTTTCTTCCAGAGGTACTTGTGGTAACTGAATCTGACCGGTATGAACAGTTCTTCAACAGTGTATGAACACAGAAATAATTGAAGTATTTTTTGTTCATTCTGAGTATCATTATGCTAATTCGGGACATGACTGCTATGATAATAAGGAAATTAGAACCAAGATATACTGAAATGAAGGCAAGAGATGTACCAGGCACCTTCATTTCTCAAACTCCCACAGCAAGCTTATAAGGAAAAGAATATTCACCCACTGTACAGATGTGAAAAGTGAGGTTTGGAGAGATAGCCTAACTTTCCAGGGCCACAGCAAATTATGGGTGCCACAGGGATATGGCACTAGGCCTGTCCTACTCTCTGAGTTACGTTTTTCTCCACCCTATTGGCTTCCCAGAACAGCAACTTTCTTAATATTAAAAAAAAAAACCCTAAAACTCCTATTTTGGAGTCTAGATCCCTGCCACTGTCGTTACTTCTAATGCTTCAGTCCTTTCTATAAGATACTTTATCGACTAGGTATGTTACTTGGTTCCAGCTGATTTCTACTTTGCAGTAACCTCTCTGTGGCATTGATTGACCTAGTTTGGCTAGGCAGAGTTTGTGGTTTAAATGGACTTTGGAAGAAGCCTACTAGATCCAATCATGAATTAGCATCTGGAATCTTCCTGCTACTTGAGGCTGCTGGGGTTGCGGCAATTGTAGACCTAATATGAGAACTGCCGGTGGGAGACAGATAATCTTAGTAAGAGGAGACCCTTTCCTAGGGAATGTTCTAAAATTTGAAAATTCTTTCTGAAAGTGCCCCAAATCATAACACACATAATTTGAGTCATTCCTGTCACCTTGTAGCTTAATCCGGAACCCACAGAGGGGTTTCAGGGGATGGTGAGGCTCTGAAAATAATATGCACTGTTTTGTGCATATGAGTTTGTTTTGTTGGGGAGAGAATCCATGCTTTCATCAGACTCTTAAAGGGCTCCATCAACCAAGAAAGGTTAAAACCACTGGCTGGTTTCAAAAAGCCTTCCTTGATCCCTATCTCTTAGGGCTATTCCTCTTGCAGAATTTGTGACTTCTTTCCCCTCGGGGAAGGTAAACCGGGGCCTGCATCAGCCTCAGCCCTCCCAGAGGCAACCTGGAGGAGAAAGATGTTTGAAGTCAGCAGATGTGTGCTCTGATCTCCACCGCACCACTGTCTTGTGTGTCTGTGCGTATAAGTTGCTTAACTCAGGGCTGATGGTTAGCAGATAAGCACAGGTACAGCCTTCCTGGCTGTTAAAACTTTGAACTACTTGGTGCTGGTTGTAAATAGTTGCTTTCCCATCCTCCTGGGCTACCTTGGCTCAAAACTAAGAAGTTGTTGTAATTGATGTCTGATTCTAAGTGTGGTTCAAAAGAACATACTGGTGGGCTAAACGATTGGCTGTCTTTGTAAGATGTAACCCAATGTGTAACTCTTCTCATTGACACGTGGATTTAAAATATGCACTTTATAGTACACTGTTCGTGGCTGGTCCACGTCCCCTTAGCACTCACCATCCCGTTCAAGCCAATAATAACCTATGGCGGGTGCCAGAGTGTCTCCACCTGATGGTTTTCTCTCGGGCCCTTCTGGTGGGGCTGACTGAAAGTGCTCAGGGGTTAACCCCCTTGGGAGGATCCCTCAGCCAATATTGGATGGGAGTACTCTATCTTCTCCCCTCTTGGGTAGGACAGTTATCCCTGGTGGCTCAGTGGTTAAGAATCGGCCTGCCAACGCAGGGGACACAGGTTCGAGCCCTGGTCCAGTAAGATCCCACATGCCGTGGAGCAACTAAGCCCGTGCACCACAACTACTGAGCCTGTGCTCTAGAACCTGTGAGCCACAACTACTGAGCCCATGTGTCACAACCACTGAAGCCCTGAGTGCCTAGAACCCATGCTCCACAACAGGAGAAGCCACCGCAATGAGAAGCCCGCGCACCGCAACAAAGAGTAGCCACCACTCGCCATAACTAGGGAAAAGCCCGTGCGCAGCAGCAAAGACCCAACGCAGCCAAAAATAAAAAAAAAAACAAAACAGGGCTAACAGGGCTGAGCCCTGACTCCCCACTGTGATCATTAATGAGCCCTGCCTTGGCTCTTTCCCCCTACCTGTGTCATTCCCCACTTCCCAACCAGTGCTACCTGGGGTCACTTCCCAAATAAACTACCTGCACCCAAATCCTTGTCTCAGGTCAGCTTCTAGGGGAACTCAGCCAAAGACACACTTAAAAATAAATATTTACACATATGTTAATGCATACATAATATTTTATAAATGTTGGGAGAAGAAAATTTTTCATATACAATCTTCTCCCCAACATCAATAAAAAGGCAAATTGAGAAATGTGAGATTTAATATTCCACAGTGGGCTGTCAGCATTTTCAAAGCCCAAAGATGTCTGATAAAACATGTAATTTATTCAACCTCATTTCCTATGATCGTCCAATATTTACTTAACTGTATTAATACTGTAGGACTCATCTGCCTTAGTTGGAAACCCTCTCCTTAAATTCTTTTTTAAATTAACTAACAAAAACTTCTAACAAAACCCCCTGCTTCTGAAACGTATATCATCTGATATTGTTCTATGCTCTGGAAGGAACGTGTGAAAGGAATAGTCCTGTATTTCTCATAGCATGAGATAGATTTTCCTTACCACTTTTCTCACTCCCCTGCGTGCCCTTCATGAGCTCTCCCCAGCCTTTCCTTAGCATCTGTCTACTTGCCAGGAGAGATAAATTAGTTAACGTTTTTCATCCAGGACTTAAGTTCTGCATTACCCACGGTTGCGGTATACTTTTCAAGATTCGGCCCCAGCTACCCAAACTAGCTCACCACCGCTCCTTGGAAATCCATCTGTAGCTTTATATGGGTGATGGGCTGCTCTGACTACATTGGAATTAGTGCTAGGCATGTGCTTTTCTGAAGGAGCCACCGATATTAAGAAAGAGCAACAAGAAAGGGAGATGTGGATTAGATGGCTCTAGTCTTCGTTCTTTTTACAGTGGAGGTACCCAGGAATGGTTAATATAAGGGCCCTGCTTTGCTACAACACAATCCAAACAGAAGTCTTGTTTATAAGACTCTAAGTCAGCTCCAGCAAGAATTCCCACAGCTCTTCTTTGGGATCCATGCTTATGTGTTCGGTGGAGGGAATGAAGGGAGAGAAGTGGGTAGTTAGTGGGCAGAGAAGGGCCACAATACAGCTCTCTTCCTGTCCATCCCTGTCATAGCTACCATGGCCTATCTCAGACAGCCGTTGCCATGTGCTGCGTAACAAATCACCCTAAAACTCCATGGCTTAAAACAATCATTTGTTTCTTGCTTGAGCGTCTGTGCATTGGCTTGAGGTTAGCTGATCCAGGCTGGGTTCCACTGGGTTTGTTTCCAGGCTGCAGGTTGGATCTGGGTCTACTCCTCTCATCTCTCATTCTCCTTGGATGTGCAGAATATATGTGGTATGTTTTTTTCATGACAATGAGAAGTACGAAAGGGAAAGCTCATTTTAAGCCTCTGCACATATCACATCTGTTAATCTCATTGGTCCAAATCAGTCACAGAGTGAAGCCCAAAGTCAAAGGGCAGGGAAGTATTCCACCCACACTGAGGCCACGGCAAGGTAGTATGTGTAGGTATATAATAACAGAGTAGTGAAAAATTGGGGTCAATGATTCAGTCTACCAGATGTTCTCATCTGGACACCCAGCACTTTAGACAGGCTGTCTCATGGCACCACTGCAGTGCTTTAGTATTATGTGTTCATATTTCTGAATCTGCTACCAGACTGAGAGCCAGGGCTGGGCTTTATCTTTGAATAACCAGGACCTAGCAAAGTACTGAGCACACAGGACCAAAACAGTCCAGTGTGAGCACATGGACACTCACTAAATAAGGTCTTCAGAATAGAACAGAATTGAATTGAAATGACTTGAGGAAAGCCTTACAAAATGTGCCTTTTATGCACCCATTAGACATTTTCCCCTTAATACAGTATGCATAAAGCACCTCCAAGTTGCATTTGAATCTCCTCACATTCACAGTAAGATGCAAGTTTAAGTCCTCTATCAACTGATCTTTCTTTTAAACATGAGATATTTGAATGGCAACATACAAAAGTCATTGTGGATTTTTTAAAATTAATTAATTAATTTATTTTTGGCTGTGTTGGGTCTTCGTTTCTCATTGTGGATTTTGACTTTCCCAGTCTAATCTCATTGTTCAATTTGGCCCCCAATTCTCTCTTTATTCCCCTTTGATAAGAACTATCATTCCTCACTTTTTAATAGTCAAAATTCTATGGTTTATCTTTTTGTTGTTGTGAAAGTATTTTACTATGTCAAATTTGATTCTAAACCACGCATCCTTATCTATCCCAGAATGTATCTAGTACAATGATTACATTTAATTGATCCACTCTCATCTATATCGATTCGCATAATCCATATACCCTTAAAACTGTAATGGCTACATTTTTTAAGAGCTGACTATGTGCCAGATACTGAGCTCCATCATGTGTATGATCTCATTGTGTGACAGCGAGGCTGAGGATGGGGTATACCAGATACCTACCCCAGCCAGGCTGTCTGGTTCCAAGCCCACACACTTAACCACTAGGCTGTATTGCCTCGATATCTTTATCTCCGGAGTGTTAGTCAGAGCGTGGAGCATGGGCAGGAGACCTCAGCTCAGGTCCATCTCCCTTTGTGAACATTGGAAAAGCGTAGACTTTTGTGAGCCTTGGTGTCTTATTTTGTAAAAGTGGGAACTCACAGTTAACCTTACCTACCACGCATGGGAGTTGTATGTGGAAATACTCTAGAAATGTAGCATCTGGCTGAAATTCTAAGGAATCTTTATTGTATTCTCTTCTAGTGTCCCCTAGATTCCTGCACTGACCATGCTTCCATCAGAAGTGATCTTGCTTCTCTGTTTCCTTTCCACATTTGCTGACAAGGCACATTTGGTCCTCTATCCTGAGAAATTTCATTTCCCTTGAGCCTTCCTGTTTGTTTGTTGAACAAACCACACATCACTAGCAATGTCATATTCCCAGGCTTTCTTGATATTTCTTGATTAATTTCCCCCTTGTCCTTGTGGCTTCACTGTTTTCCCAGGCTCTTGCCTCAGAGGAGCTGCAGATTGTGTCTGATTGTGTCTGTACTTGCCAAAGGCCAAATGGGAATTTGAGAGCTTCAGGTTTTTTTTGTAAGTTGGTATTTTCTCTGATTGGCTCCAAATATTTGATTATTTTCAAAAGATAAGTCTCATTAAAAAAAATCTTTGACCTAATTATTCAACCTTATAGTTTCTCTTTGGGGCTTTCATCCCTTTCTCCATCTCTCAATTCCTGGGTATGTAATGGTGAGACCAAAAACAACAGAGTCCCTGCTTCCTATATTTCACAGTCTCACTGTGTGTGTGTGTGTGTGTGTGTGTGTGTGTGTGTGTATGTTTATGATCGACTTGGTGCTAAGTATTTCCACTTAACTTGTGTTGGCCTAATAAGAAAACCACAAAGGCAGACCTTATACGTTAATGAAGCATTTGTGCCGAATGCACATTGCTTGAGCCAAGGTTTCCTAGTAATTTGAAAATAATTTGCAAAGTACTGGGAAAATTGAGCCATTGTTTGACCTGTAGTTGTGTAGGCATAATGTCCCCTCTCATACTCTTAGAGCCAGTTGCAGTTTAGTTTCAGCAAAACAATATTATCCATTGTTGTTTTTTTTGTTTTTTTTTGCAGTACGTGGGCCTGTCACTGTTGTGGCCTCCCCCGTTGCGGAGCACAGGCTCCGGACGCGCAGGCTCAGCGGCCATGGCTCACGGGCCCAGCCGCTCAGCGGCATGTGGGATCTTCCCGGACCGGGGCACAAACCCATGTCCCCTGAATCAGCAGGCGGACTCTCAACCACTGCGCCACCAGGGAAGCCCTATCCATTGTTTTAAATCAACGTTGTTAATTAGAATTGCACTGCCATTATAGTTCTAGTTACATTGATTTGTAAATGTTTAAGGGCTTCAGATATGTAGACAAGCTAAAATATAAGGAATCTATATTATGTTTGCACATAATGAGCAATATTTTAATTACTTTTATTTGAGTCAACATCTAAGACAAATTTTTCTTCAAAAAGATCTGTATATTATTCAAATTTGAAAAACACAAAAGCTTCAGATTTTTCTCTGAACCATCACCAGTAGCAGATAACAGTGAAGATATATCCCTCCCTCACCTCTGCCATCCCTATCTTTTGCTATATAGAATTATATTGTATATGATATAGTTACCTATTACTATAAATAAAACATATACTCATGCATATTACTGAATATACAATATACATGCACACCCGTGTGTTACAGTACAGAGTCACATACCCCAAAATATGTGTACGGTACTTTGGGGAATGCCTTAAGAAATTTTTCATGGGAAATTGACTATGGATTAGATACTGGATTTAGAACCCCCATATTTGATGTCTCTCAACTCTATTTGCATTTGTTTTAATATAAATTATTGCTAATGGGAATGTAAAATGGTAGAACCACTTTGGAAAAGTTTTGCACTTTCTTATAAAATTAAGTGCTGACTTACCATAAGATCTGGCAATCCTGCTCCTAGATATTTACCCAAAAGTAATGGAAATGTGTCCACACAAAGACTTGTACACAAATGTTCATAACAGCTTTCTTCATAACAGTCAAAACTTGAAAGAGCCTAAAGTTTCACCAACAGAAGAATGGTTTAAAAAATTCTGCTCTGTTCATACAATGGAATACTATCTAGCAATAAAGAGGAATGACTTGATGCACAAAAACAATATGAATGAATCTCAAAGCCATTTTGCTGAGTGAAAGAAACCAGACAAACACACACACACACACACACACACACACACAAACACATACTGTGTGATTCCATTTCTATGAACCTCTAAAAAAAGGCAAATCTAACTTGTAGCAACAGAAATCAATCAGTGGTTTCCTGGGGCTAGGGGAGTATTAACTGAAAGAACACAAGGAAAATTTAGAAGATGATGAAAATGCTCTATATCTTGATTGTGCTGGTATATATATTTGCTAAAACTCATGAACTGTACACTTAAAATTTTGTTTTATGTTGCTTATATTTCCCAAGGTTGATTGTAAAAATGGAAAGCAGTTTCTAAATTAAAAAAAAACAATATTGAAAGTACTCATCATCAATTTCAATGCCTTTGAAAGAAATGCTATGCTTATCCCCATGGTCCAGGCACTGCTGACATTCCACTGCCCTCCCTTGTCTCAGAAGCACAGACCTGATGCTTACCTGTCTTTTCTCAGGTGACAAAACCAGTGGCCAACGTCAATCTAGGACCCCTGACACTTTGCCTCTAGTCTGGTTCCTGTATTTCTTTCTTTCTTTCTTTTTCTTAAATTTGTTTTTTATTTATTATTTATCTTTGGCTGGGTTGGGTCTTTGTTGCTGCATGTGGGCCTTCTCTAGCCACGACGAGCAGGGGCTACTCTTCACTGTGGTGCACACGCCCCCCATTGCGGTGGCCTCTACTGTTGCAGAGCATGGGCTCTAAGTGCACACTTCAGTAGTTGTGGCTCGCTCGTGGGCTCCAGAGCACAGGCTCAGCAGCTGTGACGCATGGGCTCAGTTGCTTCGCGGCATGTGGGATCTTCCCGGACCAGGGCTCGAACCCGTGTTCCCAGCATTGGCAGGCGGATTCCTAACCTCTGCGCCACCAGGGAAGTCCATGGTTCCTGTATTTCTCACCACTATCTTTGTAAAGTGTTCCCCTGCTTTCTCAACTAATGTCAAAACATACCTTCAACTGGCTGCCCTTGAGACTAAGGTTGAAGTGTTCCCCCATTTCAATTCAGAGCTGGCACTCAAAGGGTGCTTGTATATATGTGTATGTTTAAGCCTAGATTTTTCATAAGACTAATAATTAATCTTAATTAATTTCCTAGAATCGCCATTCTATACCTGCCTTGTTTTGTGGGACTCCTTAGACCCAGGGTAACTAAATCCAGTGTTCCTTGTTGCTGGGTTTTTCTGGGAGCCCAGCTATAATGGAAGCTGTTTGGATGCTCATGTCCCTGGTATGGAAAGATAAACTGCTCGGAGCATCACGCCATCTTTTTCCTTGCTTGCTGTCTTCTTCAGCAGGGAGGGCTGCTGACAGCTGAACAGCCTGCCTCATTAGAATTCACTGGGTGAGCTGATTCTGTGTTTAACTGATGAGGGAATTCTTACACCAAGCGGGTGGAGGAGAGGTTCATTCTATCAGAAAGCTGCTTTCTTCCTGCTTTGCTATTGGGGGGCAGGGAATGGCTGGTAGACAATCTCAAATGGCCTGTACAGGAGATACCAAGAAACACCAAACCACTCTTCCATCAAGAAACAGTGAAAATCATTTCCAAAGATCTGCTTATTGTATCATGTCACACACACCATATCTTCCTTTTGAAAAATGGTGACTACACTTTATTCCCCTCAGAGAATAGAAAGCCTATGCAAGTTGACACTCCTTCACTCCTAAACATTCCTTATGCACAGGAACTTTGGTCCTTCACCAAAGTGGATGGAGGAAGGAGAGGCTGTCCTCTTAGGTCACACTGAGGCTTTAACATTCTGCCTGTGATCACACTGTGGGAAACTCCTTTCCACCAGACTTGTCTGACATGTTGCATAGCAAGACCTGGGTTTCTACGTTAGCTTCAAGCACTAACCTTCATACTACAAGCGGTCTTCAAGACCAAGTCTAACCCATTTGTTTCATGAAGAAAGAAGCCAAAAGGTGACATGAATATTGCCCCAGTTACAGAAGACTTTCTGAGGTCCCTGCTGATCCAAGATCCTAAAGACCACATTCTTAACAGAGGCTGGCCCTCTTCAAAGTCGCATCACAGTGATTCCAGCTTATAGACTCTAAAGCAATTGCTTTTCTTTGTTTTCAGCTAGGCTTGAGCCAAGTCATTTTATGGTATGGCAAACTGAAGAGCGTGGGGACACGTGCAAAATGATTTATCAATCCCGAAGGAGTTTGAGCTCTTGTCTCTGAATCTCTGGAGGGCTTTGCCCTGTGCTTGCAGCTGTTTGAAACAGGATCTGTTTTCCATGAGATGACAGGAGGCATCAAATGGTGGTTTTCTTCAGAAGAGGGAGCTGAATAGCCCATGTTAAGTGTGCCATAAGGGAAGGTTGTTGGAGAGGCTAGTGATATGAAAAGTGTACAGAAGATTTCCTCTCTTTTTTAAAAAAGACTTTCTTTTCCTTCAACTTTCTCTTTTATTTCTCCCTTTTATTTTCAAACTAAAAAAGAAACACGTGTTGGTGGTAAAAAAATTCACACAATACAGAAGTACATTTTTTTTTTACCAGTTAGGTATTGCTACAGAACAAACCACTCCAGAAATTAGTGGCTTAAACAAAAAAAACCAGCATGTATTTTGCTTTTGAATCTGCAATTTAGGAAGAGGTGATCAGATTCTCCACCCCAGGATGACTGGGACCTCAGCTGGGAATGTCTGGAAGGCCTAGGGGCTGGTTGGGCCTTTCTGTCTCTTTCCTCATGTAGTCTCAAGGCCTCTCCATGTGGTCATTTCCTGTGCCCTTTCAGTGTGGTAGCCTCAGGGTGGTCAGCCTCCTTCCATGGCAACTGGCAAGCATCCTAAGAGACCTAGCAGAAGCTGCAAGCCTTCTCATGACTTAGCCTTGGAAGGCCCAGAACATCACTTCTCCTGAATGCTCTCTGTCAAGTAAGCCACAAAAGTGAGCCCAGTGCAGCAAGTGGGACATTGATGCCACCTCTTGATGGGAGGAGTAGCAAAGAATTTTTGACCATCTTCAATCCCTGACGTGCTCATACTTACAAACGCTGAATCACACGCCCTAGAGGTAACTTCTGTTAACACTTTGGTATGCATTTGAGCATGTGTATTCTTTGAAAGTGTAAATACCACTATTCTGCCTGTGATATCTATGCATTGGGATCTGGGTTAGATTTTTTTTTTTTTTTTTGCGGTACACGGGCCTCTCACTGCTGTGACCTCTCCCAGTGCGGAGCACAGGCTCCGGACGCACAGGCTCAGCGGCCATGGCTCACGGGCCCAGCTGCTCTGCGGCATGTGGGATCTTCCCAGACCGGGGCACGAACCCGTGTCCCCTGCATTGGCAGGTGGACTCTCAACCACTGCGCCACCAGGGAAGCCCTAGGTTTTTTTTTTGTAGGGTTGTGGTGAGGAGCGGGAGGGGCCATGTACTGTAAGTTCTGCAATTCTGTCATGGGCTTTTGCTTTTCCAAACCCTAAAGCCCTGCGTCAACAGTGCGGTTCTCTCAGGAGTTTTATCTGCGGTTGAGCACCGAAACATCTATGATAAACATTCTTAGTGGTCCTTGTGGTGCTTTGAGTAACTCAGAATGGTATAATCACGTATATCATCTCGCTTTGTCTTCCCAGCTGCCCCATGAGGTCAGTACCGTGGAATTGCATTGTACCTACTATTATCAACTGCTCATACTTCTAACCTCATTTTTCAGATGAGTTCAGAGAAGTTAAGTAACTCACCAGTGTCACTTAATTAGTAACTGGCAAAGCTCGGCTTTAAATTCTAGTCAGCCTGATACCCAAGCCCATGCCCCGAACCCCTTGCATTCATTCTAATTTTATAGAATAAATAAGGTCAGAAAGTCACTTGACAAGTTTCATTTCCCAGAGTGGATGTAACAGGCACAGAAATATGACCATCTGATTCCGATATCCTGGAGTGTTAACCTCTCATGAAGTGTGTTTTGTGTTGCCTATAGCAACAGTCTATTGCTTCCACTTGTGGGAACTACTTCCATGGGCTTAGCATCTTGAGTAATCTAAGAACAGTGGGAACATTACTGAGTGGAGGAGGCTAGGAAAATCTGAAAGATAAACCTGAGGACGACTGGATCCTAAATTAGAAGTGGAACATATATAATTTAGGAAACAGTTAAATTAATCATAGACACAAACACAATTTCAAGCCATCACGACAGGGTGGTTTTTTGTATTCATTGTGACTTCTCTCCTGTTAGAGCTGTGAGGAAGCTCTGGATGCATCATTGGGCTGATTCTGGAACAGGTCCCCTTTATCTTTTGTCCCCTGTTTCTTCATTGTGTTTTGACTTGATTCAACATTCACATGCCACCAGTTTCATCCAGATAGAAGCTGGACTGGTCACATCCCTACTGACAAGTCGAGCCATTGCTGCCAGGGGGCTTTCTGGCCCTCTGTAGGCAACTGTGCAGTGTTCAGACCAGAGACTTTCTCCTTTGTTCTGTGTGGACTTCCCCAGCTGTGTTTCTATTGCCCTAGCTCTTTCTGTCCCCACGCACTCTTTCTTAAATCCGTGCAGGGCTGGAGTGTAGCTCTCAGTGCAGCCGCAGTCCATGAAGTAATGAACTCAGCTGGGGCCTGCTGCAGAATGCTTTCTACAAAAACGTCTGCTGCCTCTGGATGTCTGTAAATGTCCTTGGCCCATGAATGTCTGCCATTGCTAAGATGGGATGAGTCTGGGTAGCTATCTCAGGCTTTAAGAGAGAAAAGAAAAACTTTAGTCCAGAATGCTGCCTGGAAGACTTTCCCCCCATTATTCATTAATCCTTTTACCTATAGCTTGTTCGTTTGTTACTGCATTCATTCAACAAGCATTTTTTGAGGTCTTCTATGCCAGACACTGGATGAATAGATATTGGACGTGTAAGTTGAAATAGAAAATGGTCCTGAGACCCATGCTGTGGGAGCTTTACAGCGCAGTGGTGAGGCTCTGTACTCCTGCTTTTAAGTGTTCCTTGTTCCTTTCCCTTTTTCTCTCCTAATCTCTTCCTGCTGCCCATTTTAATAGAAGTTACCTCACTTAGGTTTTGCTGTTAAATTATTAAATTCATTCTAAATTTCCATGACTATTCTTAGTTTTTATTATTATTCTTACAAGTTATTATTATTATTTCATATCAAGGTGATTTTTATTCATATTATCCTTTAATTTCATGATTATGTCTATTCTTTTATTTCTTTAATCACTTTCAGGATCTTTATTTTATGGTCTCCTTCAGATCTTTCTGTTATTTGCTGTGGTCAGGTTATAGTCTTTCTCTTTGTTGCATCTGTCTACCATTCCTTATGGTAGTTCATTTCCTTGTGCAGCTAGTCATTTTCTTTATTGTGAGTATACCTTTAGATCTTGTTTCCCTCTGTGGGGATTTCTGGAGTCTTCAGAGCAATTTCACACTTACTTTTGCCAAGTAGGCCCTGGACCAGTTTTAATGTTAATTTCTCAGCTTGAGTTTTCTATACGCACAGGTAGCATTAGCTCACACTTCACGTCTACAAGGAACAGAGGCTTAGATTCTTGATTTTGTCATAGATGTCTTTTTTGATTTACCTGCTTAAAGCCCAGACAGACAGCAAGGATCCTTATTGCTGGCGAGCAGTATCATTGTGTTCCCTTTTCATGAACAGGAAAGATTTCTAAGGCTCCAAGCTCTATGAGCGTGCCTCAGTTTGAGCTCTCACTTTGCATGGGCCTGAGGCCACAGTTCCTGTGTGTGGGGAGGGTATTGAAGCCTCTGTCGCAGTCACTGTGCTGAAGCTCTTATGGGACTCCATGGCACCAGCGTGTATTTACTGCCCTGGCTTTCATTTCCCTCTTCTCATCTGGAATTTGGGGGTTTCTCTTTCTTTCAAGGCCAGCTTTGTGCTTTTATAAAATTTGGGGAGGGATAGTACTGTATTTTACCTAGACTTCCTATGTGTTGTAGCAGAAAAGTTTTCTTCAGTTCATAATATTTAAAAACATATTTTGAGTACCTGTGATATTCCAGGCACTATGCCCACTCATATACTGTCATCACTCAGAGCCTATGTACTGTCTCCAACATGTTTCATTTGAAATAACAAATTAGAATATGGGGTGGCCAGCAGCACTGGCTGAAAGCTGATAACAGCAAAGAGATGAGGAAAGAAGCTATTAAAAACAAACACATAGCCAAAGAAACCATGATGTTCTGGAACCAAATAGTGTGAACAAACCAAGTTAGATGTCTGTATCACTTGATAGCATCATCTTATTACATCATAGTACAATAGCTGGTGTTCACAATGGTGTCCCTGCAGAGTTGTCACCGTATCTTTAAAGCATATTGAGATTGTATATCAGCCACTTAAGGAGTGTGAAAGCTCACACAACTAAGGGTGTGGGGTTGGGGATCGTGTGTGGCAGTGGTGGAGAAACTTGAATCGGTTACCAGGGAGAAAGTGGGTGGGAGGTGATCCACTGATGATCATTCAATGGACTTGGGTTGTGTTAATCGTATCTGTCCTACAAAGAAACTTCAGAGGCAGCCTCGTGGATTTCAGGGAACATGGCAAAGCTGCCTTAAAGTCTCAGGCTGCCAGGAAGCCTGGGCTGGTAGCTTAAAATAATAGGCAAGAAGCCCAGCTTCACCTGAGTCCAGAACAGCCTTGGCAATTTGCAAGTGAACTCTCTTCAGGCAATTGGAATGAGACAGACAGAAGGGGTCAAGAGGGAAGGGAAGAATTCCAGAGACCAGAGGATGATTGACCTCAAGGGAGCAAAGATGATACCTGCCAAGGCATTGGCAGCCAGCTAGGACAGTGCCTTCCGTGGCTGGGGCAAGGACCAAAGGAGGACACTCCAGGTCCAGGCTGCTGCAGAAGACATGGGTGGTGCTATTATGAGACTGAGTGGTGCCTGGGGAGAGTGCCGAGCTCCTTACCCAGAGGGAAGTGAAGAGGAAGCAGCCCTGAGACCTAAGTTGGTGACCAGGCTAGGTTGCCTCCAGGTGAACTTTGAAAGTAGGTGAAGGTTATTTCTAGCAACTTCCTTTGCTGCACCAGCTCCTATCTCATAGGGTCCTCTCTTCCTATCCTTAGCTCAGTTCTCTCCTCCTCTCTCTGGCTGTACTAAAGTCCTCCCCGTCTCCACCCCTTCACTGAAACTGTCCTCTCTAACATCACCAATGGATGCCAAATCCAGTGGAAACGTCTCAGTGCTCATCTTATTTGACATGGCGTTGGACAGTGGAACTGTAGTGGGTTGAGGAGAGAATGGGAGGTGAGGGTGTGGAGATGATAGAGGTATTTTATGTATTTTCCTCTGAGAAGGCACAAGAGAAACTTCTACCAGCATATGGAAAATTGGGACACGAACCCTAGGGTCTTGAGTTTAGCTTGGCTTTAGGTGGGGCTGCTTCCTTCCCTAAAACTGGTCCTGGTGGGAGAAGTGAGAAAGACAGTGGTGGGGAACTCTTCCTTCTGGTGAGGACGGGACTCAGAGACTACAGAGATGTTTACTGTGCCCTCCCAGGCCTCGGGTGACATTAAATAATGATTTCTAGTTATGTCAATTACTTCTCATTTTTGTCCGTTACCTTATGAGGCAATAAAATGGATATACATTGTTGAATGTAAGTCATTTGAAGTTGTGAGTTGTTTTGGATTTCAACTCTAAACTCTCACTGAACAAGGTAAGCCACAAGGTTAACCACAGGATCTGTGAGTTGACAGATCTATTCCACTTAGACCTGTCAACTTATATATTTCCGTCATTCCAAAATTATTCATAATAAGTGGGAATTCCCTGGTGGTCCAGTGGTTAGGACGCTGCACTTTCACTGCTGAGGGCCCAGGTTCAATCCCTGGTCGGAAAACTAAGATCCCACAAGCTGCAGGGTGCAGCCAAATAGACAAAGAAACAAACAAAAAACCTCAAAACAAACCAAAAACACAAAATTATTGATAATAGCCATAAAAACTGGAAACAATTGAAATATCCATCAACAAGTGCATGGATAAACAAAATGTGATAATTCATACAATGGAAGTCTACTCAGCAATAAAAAGGAATGAGCTACTGATACATGAGCTACATAACAGCATGGTTTCTATCACTGGATGGATTGTAAAAATGTTGTTATACTGAGTGATAGAAAACTTGCCCAAGTAAATACAGTATGATTCCATTTACCTGACTTTCTAGAATATATAAAACTAATCTATGATGGTAAAAAATCAAGATGATGATTGTCTCTTATTGTTAGGGTTAGGGTTAGGAAAGGAAAGGTATATGAGGGAACTTTCTAGATGACGGCCATGTTCTTTATCTTGATAAGGGTTTGGGTTACACTGTTTTATGCCTTTGTCAGAATTCATCAGATAGCAGTTTAAGGTGTGTGTGTGTGTGTGTGTGTGTGTGTGTGTGTGTGTGTTTCACTGTATATAAATTTAACCTCAAGAGGAAAAAAGCCCCAAATAATGAACTTCAGTTAATGATATGCTTATGGATGTACTGGGGGGAAGTGAACTGACATCTGCAACTCACTTTAAAATGTATTTTTTAAAAAAAAGATGGGCTAATGGGTGGATAAAGGGATAGATATGTAATAAAGCAACTGTAGCAAAAGGTTAATTGTAGAATCTAGGTATTGATATGGGTATTCACTATAAAATTCCTTAAATTTTTCTCTGTTTGAAACATTTTCATATTAAAGAGGAAAAAAAAAGCGCAAACCAATTCAAAACGAGCCTCACTTGGGGGCACTTTGTGTCTGGAATCCTGAGCCCACCCCTGGCTGAGTTGCCATCATTGCCGGACTCAGTGGTGCATGGATCTTCTGCCCCCTCTTCTGTCATCATTACAGTCTAGGTTATTCTTTCCAACCACCTAGGCAACCTGTCTCTTTAAGCCAGTTTTTATTCCTGGACTTGCCTGGGGGTCATCTGTCCTGCCTCCCCTTCTTCCACTGGAGTGGTGGATAACTTACAAATGTACAATTGTTGAATGGAAAATATTGGGAAGCACAATATTTCCTTACAAGCTGCCAATGATTACTCTTGATTGCATGGGGAGAGAGATGCAGGGACTTAGAGCTTGATAAATTGGCAAACGTTACTCCCACTTCTCTCCTTCCTTGCCCCCTCCTCTGAACTCTATTGAATTTGTAATGATGTGATCTTTCACCTCCCCAAATTGTATTGTAAAACCAGAAAACATACATTCTCTGGAATTGACATTCCCATCTCGTGACCTCATTTGGCCAGGGGTTCAGCTACGACTTGCCTGGAGGTTCACATCCCCCTGCGTGGGGTTGAGCTGACACCGCATAACCCATGACCTTCCCACCATTGCAATCTCTTGCACATGGATGTTACACAGAATGCCAAGTGTAGGTCAAAAGAGGCTGCCGGGAAAACATTTTTTTTAAAGCTTCCTTCTTCTCCATGCTTGTCTGCTTGCAAACAGAATGCTGCATTTGATATTTTTCCATTGTTGTCTCAAACCTTTTGTGCAGGAAAATGAGGTATAAATAAATGAACACATAAGTAAATCTTTATTTTGAGGCAGAGAATTGTAAGTTAACCCCTGCCTTAGCATGTAAAGTTGTTTCTATCAAAAGATATAGTTGAGCTAGCTGGAGGACGCGCATTTATTTTATCTAAAATCACTAGAAGAGAAAGCTGTTGGCCCACGTCTCAGTTTCTAAGGTAATCAGAAAGCATTTATGCTGACAGTTAAGATATGGCCTGGAGTACCTCTCCAAGGGTCAGAGTTGGCCTTGGAAGGAAAGCCAGGTTTCAGCAAGGAGGGCCAAATACATCTGCAGTAAGACCAGAGAACAGACATGAAGCCCTGTTTCTGTGGCTGGGCTGATTTGTATTCACTCATTCGATAAATATTTCTTGAGCACCTACTTTGTACCAGGCATTGTTCTTGGGCTCTCAGGTCCTTGTGTATGGTCTGTTATGTGGCGCTGTTAATTCTGTGTAGTTCAATTCTTCTGCCAGACTTTGACCCTTCTGGTTGTGTTTTGTTCTATTCATCCCAGCAGTTTTCTTTCACCTCTGTTGTTTCACTGGGTGAATCATCAGGCCCCTCATGGTTGGTTAAATGCTGATGTTCTGTGACTACGAGCAAAGCTTAGAAATGGCCCAGTGGCAGACCATGGGAAGGTGGCAGGAACAGCAGCCGGGGATCAGGCTCCTGACAGTTGGCAGCTGCTAACTCCTCCTTAAAAAGCCAGGCAGGACCTGATGGTGCCAATCCAAGAGGTGCCAAGCTCTGGAAAGAGATGAACTTCCTTTGCTGTAGCCTTGGATTTTGAATAACTACCTACAGTTGGCTAGTCAGCTGGCATCCCCGTGTGCATATATTGATGGCTTACTCAGGTGGTGGGCTGTGTCCTTTATGCCTGCTGGCCTGGGTGAAATGTCTCAGGTTGACTTGTTGATAGGAATTTGTTGGCAGAGGCTGTGAGACTGTGGCCCTGTGTTCAAATCTGGGGTCGGCTAATGGCCACGCTCCCCAGATGAAAACCCTTTACTCATCCTTATTACTTTGCCATCTCCTTTCTCTGCTTATCTGCTCCAGACTGCCCTACAAAAGCCAGTCAAAAATGATACAAAGGGCAACCATGAACTGGCTGTAAATTACAACCAGAGTAATATTTGAAATTCTTCCTTGAGGACCTAGCTCCTCTTGAAGCCCACTTCATGTGCTTTAAAAAAGTTTTGTAAAAGCTGGTGCCCTTTCTTTTCCCTGAGCTTGTTGAGTCTAAGGATGTATCTGCACCTGTGTACATTTGCGTGTGTTCTAGTGTGAGCATACTAGAGTATGAGGAGTGACTTTTCAAGGTTGTAAGTGTGAAAAAGAGAGGTAGTTCAGCATAAAATAATAGTAACCGTTTGTATCAGTTAGCTTTGGTGTGTAACAGATTAACTGCAAATTTAGTGGCTTAAAGTAACTGCAAATTTAGTGGCTCAAAGTAACAGTTATTGATTTGCTTAAGATTTTGTGGCTCCTGCTTTGAGCTGGCTCAACTGGGACTAGATGGTCTAGGATGACCTCACTCATATGCTTGGAGCCTCAGTGGGGATGGCTGAGACAGTTGGGACTGCTGGGGCTTCTCTGTCCACAGGGTCTCTCATTCTCCAGTAGCCTATGCTGAGCTTCTTCACATGGTAATGAAAATATTCCCAGCAATAAGAAAAAGAAAACCTCAAACTTTTGTTTACATCACTATTTGCCAATATCCCATTAGCCAAAGCAAGTCAAGTGACAAGCTTGGACTCCAGTAGGTGGATTAAAAGACTCAGTTTCTTGATGGGAGGAGCTGCAGAGAATTTGTGGCCATTCTTTATAATCTCTACCACACTGTGTATGATGATATGGGAATAAGCACAGGTTTTTTTTTTTTTTTTTTTTTTTTTTTTTTGTTGCTGTACGTGGGCCTCTCACTGTTGTGGCGTCTCCCGTTGCGGAGCACAGGCTCCGGACGCGCAGGCTCAGCGGCCATGGCTTACGGGCCCAGCCGCTCCGCGGCATGTGGGATCTTCCCAGACCGGGGCACGAACGCACGTCCCCTGCATCGGCAGGCGGACTCTCAACCACTGCGCCACCAGGGAAGCCCAGCACAGGTTTTAGAGATGGAAGACACAGTCAAATCACAGTTCATCTGCTTAATAGCTAAGTGACCTTTGACAATCAGCTACCTCTGCTGAGTCTGCTTTCTTATCTAAGTATGGGGGAAATCACCACATCTACCTCAGTGGATGAAATGAGATCTTTCATTTATCCATTTTTACAATAAGCATGTCCTGAGCCTATGTGCCAGGGCCAGGCTATGCCAGGCTCACCCTCAAAATATCAATGCTTTTACAAATATTGGTAATATTCATTATAATGTCATCTCCATGAAGGTGAGATCTTTGGGGAAGTCATTTAGCTTCTTTCTCACTTTTTTCCTCATCCCCAATAAGAGATAATATTAACAAATTTTATAGGGCTCTTGGAAGAATCAAATGAGAAAATCCTTGCAAAGCAAGTTAGCACTGTGCCTGACTCATAGTAAATGTTTAATAAATGTTAACTTTTGGTATTGCTGTTATTACAACTGCAAGGTTACCTTCCTTCTACAACCGTAAAGCCTTTCTCAAATTAAAAAGACAAAGGTGGGTGCCCTCCTGCCAGTATCACTCTCTCCCCACTGCCTTTCCTCAAGCCCAACCTCCAGGCACGTGGAGAGATAGAACTGGGCTATCAGGAATGTCCCCCTCAGCCGTCCCCAATCCCCAGCCCAGCAAAACAGAGATCAGTGGGGGAGGTTCTGAAAGGCTCTCTTTCCTCCAGTCTCTCTCTCTCCTGGCTGGATCTACAATATAATAATCAAGGCATGAAATCCCAACAGAGACCTGACGGGAGGTTACCCAGCCTCTTCTGTGTATTGAATGGAAAACTGCGTCCTTCTTAACTCAGAATAAGCCTACCGTTAGTCCAAGGCGTCTCAAACTGTAGGGCCCATCGGAATCCCCTGGAGGGCTTGTTAAAACACAGAGTGCTGGGTCCCACCCCAGAGTTTCTGGTTCGGTGGCTCTAGTGTAGGGCTTGAGAATTTGCATGTCTGACAAGGTCCCAGGTTTTGTGGATGCTGCCAGTCTGGATCACACTATGAGTAGCTTTATATCGGTTTGTTTGAGAGCCTTTCAGATAATTAAGGACAGTGAGTGGGTCCTGCACTTCTTTCCTCAGTCACCTCTTCTCCAGGTTAAACATGTTAGGCTCCTCCCTTCTCCTTATTCTGTGTCAGGCTCTGTCCGTACTCCTGAGTATCCAAAGATGGAAAATACTTAGACCCTGTCCTCAGGGAGCTTACACTTAAGTGGAAAAGAGAGAGAAAAAGAATTCACAGCAATGTGACCACAATAAATATTTCCTCTGTGCCTACTATGTGTTGTGATTGTCCCCAAAGGCTGGTGATTCAGCAGTGAGCAAGATGGCAGAGTCCTTGCCTCACAGAGTCTTCAGGCCAGTGGTGGAGACCGACCAGTGAATAGGAAATTATGTCCAAAGTGGTAAGAGTGTGGAGAGAAAAGGTCAGAAAGCTCTGGAAGCACAGCAAGGACCCCAAAGTCCAACATGTGGCCAGAGTGTTGGGGAAGGCTTCCGGGGGCAGGTGATGCTAAGATGAAACATGGAAGATAAATAGGAATGACGCAGGTATGGGATGGGGTGGGTGATTCAGACAGAGGGATGTACAGGAGCCTGGTGCAATTCAGGACTGCTGAGAAGTGCTGTGTGGCCCCAAAGAGGCTGTGCATGGGGTCCTGCGAGGTAAGGTGGGCTGGAGGAGGGATGGTGAGAAGTGACGGTAGAGCAGGGAGAGACTGCCACTTCCCAGGTGGACATTGATAATCCCTGCCTTCACTAAGAGCATCTGGTTTCTTCCCTGAGGGTGGCATTTGACATTATAGAGCCAGACTCCACATCCATTCCACTCTCCATTTGGAAGATGGAAGACAGTTTTGTTCCACATGTTATCTGGACACCTGGAAGCATGACACATGTCGGGGGAGAGTTGGCCCAGGATTAAACATTGTCTGGCGCTCCAGTAGGACATGTCTAGCCCGGGGACCTCATCCCTGCATCAGGGCCAAGTGTGCTATAGTGGGGCATGTATGCACCACAGTGTGTAAGGGGATGCTGGAGTGAGACAGTTAGGAAGAGCTTAAGGGGAATTCTATGGACAAAATCTAGAGGGGAGTAGAAAAGACGAAGTAAATGCAGAATTCAAGACATCCCATGACGCTGTAGTCTAAACTAAAAGCTGGAGAATCTGAGCTCCCTCTTCGACACTGACTTACTGTGTGACCTTGGACAAGTTGCTTAAATTTTCTGCATCTCAGAATCCTCAGCTATGAGAAGAAATAATAAACCCCAATTCACAGGGTCGTTAAGAGACTTAAATGAGGGGCAGCTCCTGGCACAGAGTCAGCAGTCAGGAAACCTGTGCTTCTGTGCTGTGTGTCCGCCCCCGGAATCCAAAGAGAAGGTGGCCCCCATCAGGCTGTGATGCCCAGCTGAAAGAATTGAAATTCCAAGGCTGAAAGAGCATTGATGGCAGGAATGGTTTCCTGCTTTAAACTTCTGCCAAGCTGAGAGTGGCCATGTTCAGTTGTTCTGTGAGCTGGGCTCAGAGGCACGTGGGCGCTGGAAGTCCTGGGGAAGAAGGCTGGTGCTGAGAGCAATGATCTTTGATGGAGAAAGTGCCCCCAATTTCAGAGCAAAGAGCAAAGCTAAGAGTCACTAATGGGAAGACGGAGCCCTGAGCCTTGTACTCAGCAAGAATGTGAAAGGGTTTCTCTTGTCATCTTTAGTGGACTATACCTTGAAGGGCAGTGTGCTACAGTACATTGCAAACTGAGGATAATGATTTCTGCCTCACTTTATACTTTGAAATTACTTCATTGACATCATTTGCTCAGTCATTCAAACCAACATTTATTGAGTGCCTAGGTTGGTGTCAGACCCTCATCATCTTGGGTATTCACCAATAGGCCTTTTAAACTGACTCCCTTTGGGGATTCTCCTTGCCTTCTATTGATGTAAATAACCAGGAGTGACCCTATTTTTCTTTCTACTTTAGCCAGGCCTGGGGAAACTTCCATTTGCATTCCTTCCCCTTTGGTGATGCCTGAATGATTAGCTCGCTGTGGTTAGTCCATTTGGTTGGTTAATGAACTGAGCAGAGAGGTTAAGGTCATAGTTTTGATCCCAGGGGCTGATTTACCTCCCCACATGTGTCCACCATCCCTCCTCCCCTACCCCGAATGTCTATGCTTCCTCCCACTTCCAGGTCTTTGTACAATTTTTTCACTCTACCAAGAATCATCTGGCTCTAGCCTCTAGATATTTTTTTTCATAGATCTTTATTAGAGTATAAATGCTTCACAATACTGTGTTAGTTTCTGTTGTACAACGAAGTGAATCAGCCACATGCATACATATATCCCCATATCCCCTCCCTCTTGCGTCTCCCTCCCACCCTCCCATCCCACCCCACCCCTCTAGGTGGTCACAAAGCACCGAGCTGATCTCCCTGTGCTATGCGGCTGCTTCCCACTAGCTATCTATTTTACATTCGGTAGTGTATATATGTCCATGTCACTCTCTCACTTCGTCCCAGCTTACCCTTGCCAATCCCCATGTCCTCAGGTCCATTCTCTACGTCTGTGTCTTTATTACTGTCCTGCCCCTAAGTTCTTCAGAGCCATTTTTCTTTTTTTTAGATTCCATATATATGTGTTAACATACAGTATTTGTTTTTCTCTTTTTGACTTACTTCACTCTGTATGACAGACTCTAGGTCCACCCACCTCACTACAGATAACACAATTTCATTTCTTTTTATGGCTGAGTCATATTCCATTGTATATATGTGCCACATCTTCTTTATCCATTCATCTGTCAGTGGACACTTAGGTTGCTTCCATGTCCTGGCTATTGTAAATAGTGCTGCAATGAACATTGTGGTACATGACTCTTTTTGAATTATGGTTTTCTCAGGGTATATTCCCAGTAGTGGGATTGCTGGGTCGTATGGTAGTTCTATTTTTAGCTTTTTAAGGAACCTCCATACTGTTCTCCATAGTGGCTGTATCAATTTACATTCCCACCAACAATGCAAGAGGATTCTCTTTTCTCTACACCCTCTCCAGCATTTATTGTTTGTAGATTTTTTGATGATGGCCATTCTGACTGGTGTGAGGTGATACCTCATTGTAGTTTTGATTTGCATTTCTCTAATGATTAGTGGTGTTGAGCATTCTTTCATGTGTTTGTTGCCAATCTGTATATCTTCTTTGGAGAAACGTCTATTTAGGTCTTCTGCCCATTATTGGATTGGGTTGTTTGTTTTTCTGATATTGAGCTACATGAGCTGCTTGTATATTTTGGAGATGAATCCTTTGTCAGTTGCTTCATTTGCAAATATTTTCTCTCATTCTGAGGGTTGTCTTTTCATCCTGTTTATGGTTTCCTTTGCTATGCAAAACCTTTTAAGTTTCATTAGGTCCCATGTGTTTATTTTTGGTTTCATTTCCATTTCTCTAGGAGGTGGGTCAGAAAGGATCTTGCTGTGATTTATGTCATTGAGTGTTCTGCCTATGTTTTCCTCTAAGAGTTTTATAGTGTCTGGCCTTACATTTAGGTCTTTAATCCATTTGGAGTTTATTTTTGTGTATGTTGTTAGGGAGTGTTCTAATTTCATTCTTTTACATGTAGCTGTCCAGTTTTCCCAGCACCACTTATTGAAGAGGCTGTCTTTTCTCCATTGTATATTCTTGCCTCTTTATCAAAGATAAGGTGACCATATGTGCGTGGGTTTATCTCTGTGCTTTCTATCCTGTTCCATTGATCTATCTTTCTGTTTTTGTGCCAGGACCATACTGTCTTGATTACTGTAGCTTTATAGTATAGTCTGAAGTCCGGGACCCTGATTCCTCCAGCTCCATTTTTCTTTCTCAAGATGGCTTTGGCTATTCGGGGTCTTTTGTGTTTCCATACAAATTGTGAAGTTTTTTGTTCTAGTTCTGTGAAAAATGCCATTGGTAGTTCGATAGGGATTGCATTGAATCTGTAGTTTGTTTTGGGTAGTATAGTCATTTTCACAATGTTGATTCTTCCAATCCAAGAACATGGTATATCTCTCCATCTGTTTGTATCATCTTTAATTTCTTTCATCAGTGTCTTATTGTTTTCTGCATACATTTCTTTTGTCTCCTTAGATAGGTTTATTCCTAGGTATTTTATTCTTTTTGTTGCAATGGTAAATGGGAGTGTTTCCTTAATTTCTCTTTCTGATATGTCATTGTTGGTATATAGGAATATCAGAGATTTCTGTGCATTAATTTTGTATACTGCAGCCTTACCAAATTCACTGTTTAGTTCTAGTAGTTTTCTGGTGGCATCTTTAGGATTTTCTATGTATAGTATCATGTCATCTGCAGACAGTGACAGTTTTAGTTCTTCTTTTCCAATTTGATTTCCTTTTATTTCTTTTTCTTCTCTGATTGCCGTGGCTAAGACCTCCAAAACTATGTTGAATAAGAGTGGCGAGAGTGGATATCCTTGTCTTGTTCCTGATCTTAGAGGAAATGCTTTCAGTTTTTCACCACTGAGTATGATGCTTGCTGTGGTTTTGTCATATATGGCCTTTATTATGTTGAGGTGGGTTCCCTGTATGCCCTTTTTCTGGAGAGTTTTTCTCATAAATGGTGTTGAATTTTGTCAAAAGCCTTTTCTGCATCTATTGAGATGATCATATGGTTTTTATTCCTTAATTTGTTAATGTGGTGTATCACATTGATTGATTTGCATATATTGAAGAATCCTTGCATCCCTGGGATAAATCCCACTTGATCATGGTGTATGATCCTTTTAATGTGCTGTTGGATCCTCTTTGCTAGTATTTTTTTTATTTAACAAATTTAATCAGTTATACATATACATATGTTCCCATATCCCTTCCCTCTTGCGTCTCCCTCCCACCCTCCCTATCCCACCCCTCCAGGCGGTCACAAAGCACTGAGCTGATCTCCCTGTGCTATGCGGCTGCTTCCCACTAGCTATCTACCTTACGTTTGGTAGTGTATATATGTCCATGCCGCTCTTTCGCTTTGCTAGTATTTTGTTGAGGATTTTTGCATCTATGTTCATCAGTGATATCGGTCTATAATTTTCTTTTTTTGTGATATCTTTTTCTGGTTTTGGTATCAGGGTGATGGTGGCTTCGTAGAATGAATTTGGGAGTGTTTCTTCCTCTGCAATTTTTTGGAAGAGTTTGAGAAGGATCAGTGTTAGCTCTTCTCTAAATGTTTGATAGAATTCGCCCGTGAAGCCGTCTGGTCCTGGACTTTTGTTTGTTGGAAGATTTTTAATTACGGTTTCAATTTCATTGCTTGTCATAAGTCTGTTTATATTTTCTAAATCTTCCTGGTTCAGTCTTGTAAAATTGTACCTTTTCAAGTATTTGTCTATTTCTTCGTGGTTGTCCATTTTATTGGCATATTGTTGTTTGTAGTAGTCTCTTATAATCCTTTGTATTTCTGCAATGTCAGTTATGATTTCTCCTTTTTCATTTCTAATTTTATTGATCTGTGTCCTCTCCCTTTTTTTCTTGATGAGTCTGGCTAAGGGTTTATCAATTTTGTTTATCTTCTCAAAGAACCAGCTTTTAGTTTTATTGATCTTTGCTATTGTTTTCTTCATTTCTATTTCATTTATTTCTGCTCTGATCTTTATGATTTCATTCCTTCTACTGACTTTGGGTTTTCTTTGTTCTTCTTCCTCTAGTTGTTTTTTTTTTTTTTTTTTTTTTTTTTGCGGTATGTGGGCCTCGCGTTGTTGTGGCCTCTCCCGTTGCGGAGCACAGGCTCTGGACGCGCAGGCTCAACGGCCATGGCTCACGGGCCCAGCCGCTCCGCGGCACGTGGGATCTTCCCGAACCGGGGCACGAACCCGTGTCCCCTGCATCGGCAGGCGGGCTCTCAACCACTGCGCCACCAGGGAAGCCCCCTCTAGTTGTTTTAAGTGTAGGATTAGATTGTTTATTTGAGATTTTTCTTGTTTCTTGAGGTGAGATTGAATTGCTATAAACTTCCCCCTTAGAACTGCTTCTGCTGCGTCCCATAAGTTTTCAGTTGTCATGTTTTCATTGTCATTTGTTTCTACGTAATTTTTGATTTCTTCTTTGATTTCTTCAGTGATCTCTTGGTTATTTAGTAGCACACTGTTTAGCCTCCATGTATTTGTGTTTTTTATGGTTTTTTTTCCTGTAATTGACTTCCACTCTTATAGTGTGGTGGTCAGAAAAGATGCTTGATATGATTTTAATTTTCTTAAATTTTCTGAGGTTTGATTTCTGACTCAAGATGTGATCTATCCTGGAGAATGTTGCATGTGCACTTGAGAAGAAAGTGTATTCTGCCACTTTTGGGTGGAATGTTCTATAAATATCAATTAAATCTATCTGGTGTATTGTGTCATTTAAAGCTTGTGTTTCCTTATTTATTTTCTGTTTGGATGATCTGTCCATTGGTGTAAGTGAGGTGTTAAAGTCCCCTACTATTATTGTGTTACTGTCAATTTCTTCTTTCACGGTTGTTAGCATTTGCCTTATGTATTGAAGGGCTCCTATCTTGGGTGCATAAACATTTATAATTATTATATCTTCTTCTTGGATTGATCCTTTGATCATTATGTAGTGTCCCTCCTTATCTCTCATAAGAGTCTTTATTTTAAAGTCTATTTTATCTGATATGAGTATTGCTACTCCAGCTTTCTTTTGATTTTCATTTGCATGGAATATCTTTTTCCGTCTCTTCACTTTCAGTCTGTAGGTGTCCCTAGGTCTGAAGTGGATCTCTTGTAGAAGGCATATATATGGGTCTTGTTTTTGTATCCATTCAACCAGACTGTTTCTTTGGGTTGGGGCATTTAATCCATTTACATTCAAGGTCATTATCAATATGTATGTTCTTATTACCATTTTCTTAATTGTTTTGGGTTTGTTTTTGTGGGTCTTTTCCTTCTCTTGTGTTTCCCACCTAGAGAAGTTTCTTTAGCATTTGTTGTAGAGCTGGTTTGGTGGTGCTGAATTCTCTTAGCTTTTGCTTGTCTGAAAAGCTTTTAATTTCTCCATCAAATCTGAATGAGATCCTTGCTGGGTAGAAGAATTTTGGTTGTAGGTTTTTCTCTTTCATCACTTTAAGTATATCCTGCCACTCCCTTCTGGCCTGCAGAGTTTCTGCTGAAAAATCTGTTGATAACCTTATGGAGATTCCTTTGTATGTTATTTTTTGTTTTTCCCTTGCTGCTTTTAATATTTTTTCTTTGAATTTAATTTTTGTTAGTTTGATTAATATATGTCTTGGTGTGTTTTTCCTAGGGTTTATCCTGTATGGGACTCTCTGTGCTTCCTGGACTTGGGTGGCTATTTCTTTTCCCATGTTAGGGAAGTTTTCAACTATAATCTCTTCAAATATTTTCTCAGACCCTTTCTTCTTCTCTTCTCCTACTGGGACCCCTATAATTCGAATGTTGGTGCATTTAGTGTTGTTCCAGAGGTCTCTGAGATTGTCTTCAAATTCTTTTCATTCTTTTTTCTTTATTCTGCTCCTTGGCAGTTATTTCCACCATTTTGTCTTCCAGCTCACTTATTCGTTCTTCTGCCTCAATTATTCTGTTATTGATTCATTCTAGTGTATTTTTCATTTCAGTTATTGTGTTGTTCATCTCTGTTTCTTTGTTCTTTAGTTCTTCTAGATCTTTGTTAAACAAATTTCTTGTATTTTCTCAAGGCGTGCCTCCATTCTATTTCCGAGATTTGGGATCATCTTTACTATCATTACTCTGAATTCTTTTTCAGGTAGATTGCCTGTTTCCTCTTAATTTATTTGGTCTTGTAGGTTTTTACCTTGCTCCTTCATCTGTGACTATTTTTTTTTGCCCTCTCATTTTCTAGTTTTTATGAGTGGGATTGTGTTCCTGTCTTACTGGTTGTTTGGCCTGAGGCTTCCAACACTGGAGTTTGTAGGCTGTTGGGTAGAGCTGAGTCTTGGTGCTGAGGTGAGGACCTCCATGAGACATCACTCCAGTGAATATTCCCTGGGGTCTGAGGTTCTCTGTTAGTCCAGTGGTTCGGACTCGGAGCTCCCACCTCAGGAGCTTCACCCGACCCCTGGCAGTTCATTTGGGGGTTCCTCCCATCTCCTTGGGTGTCAGGGTCCCCCACCAGTGGCCGGCAGTCACCCTAGCTGTGGGGAGATGCTAACTTGGCGTCTTCCCACACCACCATCTTGACTCCGCCCCCTCTAGCCCCTAGTTATTGAGATCCAATGTCGTTTCCTCAGCAAAGCCTTACTTGCCCCCCAGACATGGTCAGGTGCCTGAGTTTACATTCTCATGGTGCCCTATACTTCTCTAGTGTGGCATTTATTGGTATTTATAGTTCTGCATTTGTTTTTTTCATATTGCTTAATGTCTGTCTACTTGTGTTAGTTTGGGTAGTGTTCAGCTGCAAGTAATAGAAAACTTGACTGATTGTAGTTTAAATACATGAAGGTTTATTTATCTCCCACAACAAGACAGGATATCCAGCAATGGTCGAATGGCTCAATCATGCCACACAGGACTCAGACTACTTTTCTCTTCTTTCTCTGCTGTCTATAGCAAGTATGTTCCAGTCCTCATGTTTACAAGATGACTGCTGCTTCTCAGGCATAGCATCTGTATTCCAACCAGAGAGAAAGGAGAAGAGGAAAAGTGAGCATCAGTTGACTACCGTTTATGTCTCATGGCCAGAACTAGGTCACATGGCAACTTCTGGTTGCAAAGGAGTCTTAAAAAGTTAAGTTGTTGTTGTTGCTGGTTAGTGTTTACAACCTATAGAATAAAGCCAAGTCAGAGAGAAAGGGTAAGCCAATTAAAGTGGACCAACCTCTAGTGCCTTCCCTACTCCCTTATTGAACTTCAATAAGAGAGGAGGGACCGTGTTTCTTTTGTTCGCCATTGCAGTAGGTCCACCTTGTATAATATCTGTCCCATTGTAGGTACCTGATAAGCATTTTGTTAAATGTTAATAAATGAATTCTAGCAGAGAGCATCTCCCACTCTAGGTCTTAAGAGGGACCAGAAGAGGATAGATAGATCAATGCCATCTTACCACTATGGGTAAGAAGAATTTAAAGTGGACACCATCAGGGGTCCCACTAGCCTTTACATTGCCTTTGCATGAATTAGGAAAAGGCACCCACCCCTTCCTCAAGACACATTGCTGCCATCTACTGGAAAATTATCTTCATAAAATGGTAAATCTACCACACCTATTTTGAATGGTGCCCCCATAGATGCAGTGAGGTCATTCACCAAACAACCTGCACAGCCACATGTGGCCACCTTGCAGGAAACATATGCATGCATTACCAGTAGGGTAGAGGTGGCCAATGAAGAAGCCATCACACCTGCCTCTGGAAGCAGAGGAGGGGGGCCCTTCCTGTGGAACAAGCCTGAAGATTTTATTAGGGCTGATGACAGCTTGCCGTATGTAAAGACTTATTATTCTGAGGTAGCAGGGGTATGGTAAGAAGACCAGAAAGTGTGTTTGAGTTCCGCTCTTCACTTTCTGCCTCTATAATACTGTTAGAATCACTTAATCCTTCTAAATTTCTGTTTCCTCATCTCTAAATTAGAGACAAGAACTCCTGCCTCAAGAGATGTGTTTGAGTATCCAATGAGATAGTGTACATGAAAGGGTTTGGGAATCTGCTCAGTATTAGATAAATGTCAGCAATTGTCAGCATGGAGAGCTGAAAGGAAATACTGAGTGAGTGTTCCAATCTTATCTCTACCACTGCCCAGCTACATGGCCTTGGGCATGTTTCTTAATTTCTCTGGGGCTCAGTCTTCTCATCTGTAAAATAGGTCTGATGATATTAGAATCTACTGCCCAGGAAAGTTGTGAGGATTAAAAATAGTAGTAAGTGTTCATTAAATGTTAACTACTAACTTTAAGGCAATTGTGCCTTGTATGATACTCTGCATTTTACAGGCAGTATTTCATTGAAATTGTTAAATAAGTCACCTTTGACTTTTGAGGTCAAAAGTCACCTTTTTGACTTTTTTTCTGGAAACAAAAACCAGAAAATGAAATGTAACAAGGTTCCTAGGCCTTTTTGCAAAGAGAGTCAAGACTGTGGGAAAAGAGTGAATCAGCATATTTCTGTGGCTCAGGGTCTATTGTGATGTCTCTGCTGTGTGAAAAGGAAACCTCCTTTTGGTAGACCTTCTCCTCCCCTTCCCCACCCCACCCCACCCCACCCCACCCCACCCCACCTCCAGACACTCTTGGCCAAATCTGGACGCTGGTCCTAGTAGGTTGTAGCTAAATTTTCTCACTGAGTTGGTCAGTGAGATTGATTTCATGGAAATTTCATTATTTTACAAAGCAAAAAAGAACCAAAGGGAAGAAGGCCAGCCAGGCAGGCAGGGGAGGTCAGGCGGAATCTTGGTTCTTATGTGCTCTCGTTCTCCTTTCCACACCGTCCTCCACAGCCCCTCTGGGATAGAGCCCTGTGACTGCAGAGGAAATCTGTCAGATACTGGAACAGAGAAACAGTAGGGCAGAGGGTTTTGAAATAGAAAGCAAGCAACAAACTTGTGAATTCAAGTGCTGTTATAATAGCTGGCTTTCTCGTACACAGTCTCCGAGAGCCCAGTGGGTCTGTCTGGTAACAATATTTTATCCTGTCCTCTTTTCCATTTGTCTCCCCTTCACCACTGTAATGACCCTCCCCCTAATCTCTTCAGGGTATAGAATTATGGGGGAAACATGATGTTTTCCCTTCATTTTTTCACATCGCATTTCACTGGAGTAAATAGTACTTCATTTTCCTTCCTTCCGCCCCACAGAAGGAAAGCTATGTTGAGCACCTGAGTTCCTGGGCTTGGCTGCTACGTGGCCTGAAGCTGACATCTTTTGTGCGTGTCATGGTTTATAGCAGAGTGGTTAAAAATCAGCTCCCATTCTGGTGACTAAATTTTATTGACTTTTCCAGGGCCTGTGGTGGGACTGACGTGTCCCCCATTTAATTACTTCCTCCTTTCTGACAGCAGATTGAGTTAACCAGAGGACATGCAGGTGGCTCTGGGGCCAGGGAACTTGGAGTGGCCATGGTGAGGCAGCTGAGAGGGGGCCAGGGTGAGCACAGGCTGGGGATGTAACAACCTGCTGGCAGTTGTGAGCTGTGGTTTTACGGTTGCACTGGGGGCAATAACCAAACAGTGGGGCTTTTGGACTAATTTGAAGAATGCTTTACATAAATCCCAGCTGCTAGCCATATGTCCAACCCGTGTAGAGGGGAGGGTGTATTTCCCTGAGCTCTTGTTTCCTTCCCTGGAAGTCAAGACTAACCAAGCCTCTAAATGCCTAGCCCCAGTCTTTAGGGGAGGTCGGTCGGCCACAAAAGCTTGAGCTGATTTAATCACAACCTAAATTTATATTATGCTTTACCACATTTTCCCTTCCAATAACGTTGTGTCATTTTGCCCTAATAAAACCCCACAGTATAAGCCAGGTAGGAATCCTCCATTTACAGATGAGAACACCG
This sequence comes from Hyperoodon ampullatus, assembly GCF_949752795.1. Lineage (NCBI taxonomy): Eukaryota > Metazoa > Chordata > Mammalia > Artiodactyla > Ziphiidae > Hyperoodon > Hyperoodon ampullatus. The sequence goes on from NC_136913.1 coordinate 36,176,018, forward strand.
AGGCCCAGAGAGCCTGTGACCAATAATAAAAGCAAACAGGTTGGCACTTACTAGGTGTTGGGCAGGTTTCTAGACCCTTGAGAGATATTAATCCATTTCATGCTTGTATCAGTCCCACAAGGCAGGTACCATTATTATCCCTGCTTCATTGAAGAGGGAACTGGGTCCAGAGACGTTACTTAACTTTCCCATGGTCACACAGCTAGTAAGTAGTGGAGCTGGAATTTAAACCCAGGTAGTGTGGCTCCAGAATCTATATTTATAACCATTATACATGCTGCCAGCCAGCTTGGCAGTGACAGCTGGAATTCACATGCAGGTACTCACATTCCAAGTTCAGGTTTTCCCCTGTGCCACACCCCTCCTCTGAAATTTGCTACTTAAAGATCCTTAATTCCTGAAAGTATTAGGTGCAGGCATCTAGATTTGCACTCTTTTCATCTGGTATTGCAAAGTCTTTCACTTAAATTTATTTGATTAATCCCACCCTACCTACTTACCATGAAATCAGAGGCATACCCAGTCCAAAGGAGCTGTAATGCGTTAGGAAATTACTCCCAAACCAAGACTTTGGAAAAATACAGGTATCTAGGTGTTGGAAGTTGTAAAGCTTGGCAGCCTAATGCCTGGAACAGGTATTTTCTCTCACCTCCTTCCCTGGGAAGACTGGGTGTGGCTGTCACAGGACTGGCTGATTTTGTGAGCAAACGCGCTCCCAACTTTCACACACCCAGAGAGTCGGCCTCTGCCTTTGGGAAAAGGTCACTCCAGGCCTGACTTCCCTGACAAGTATGGGTTTCTTAACTAAGGTGTCTCCACCAGCCTGTGGTAACTGTGAACCAACCAGGCGGAAGGGAGGGAGCTGTTTTCATGCGATAGTATCTTCAGCTGCCCAACTTTCTCGCAAGAGAAAACCAGTAAAAAGCTTTGCTCTGCATTCACTGCTGCCCCAAAGAAAACCTCTGGGTGTGTCCAGATTTTATTATTTCATAGCCAAAACCAAATGTAGACCAAACCCAAATTAGATTTTATGACTCCCACTTTCAGTTCTCAATAGCAATTTTCTTTCCTCATTTGCAAACTAACTCTGTAGCCACGTATTGGGTAACATGAAACAACACAACACAACTTTGGCTGAGAAACCACAAACATTGACTATTAGAAAGAGAAGAGCAAAATGGTTTGGGTCGTAGTCATTGTTAGTCATATTTATTTAATTTGGGGGCAATGGTCTATTCCTCTAGTCTGGATTCCCCCAGAAGCTGACTCTGTGACAAGGATTTGGGTGCATGTAGTTTCTTTGGGAGGTGATTCCAGGAAGTATCACTAAGGGGTGGAGAAGTGAGACAGAGAAGAGAAGGAAACCAACTCATAGTGTCAAAACTGGTTACCACTGTAGGAGACAATCCTGCTGGGGATCCCAGGGAGATGGTATGGAACATGCCTCCACGTCCCACCTGACAGATGGGGAAGCTGGGATCTTTCTCCACCATCTCCTGTTGCTTACTGGCTTAGGGCTGCCCCTATGTGAGTTACCTCCCCAGCACTCTGGCCTCTCCCACCTATGGGCTGAGAGCATCTCATTTGCTTACAGTAAGAAGGCATCAGGCTACATGGGGACAGCGAGTGCCAAGGAGACAAGAGCAGGACACTGACATCATCTGCTGCTCTCTGCTTAGGAGCTGAGCCAGTTTATGAAGGAGAAACGTCTGAGGGCACACAATATATTGGAATTAGGATTCTTTTGGTTGCAGGTGACAAAATTCCAGCTCAACCTAGCTTAAGAACAACAGCAAAAAGTAATATTAGCTCCAGGTGCACAAGAAATGCTGTCAGGGCTCTGCCTTCTGTCCATCTCTTGCTTCTGCTCTCTTCTTTGTTGGCCTTATGGTCTGGCTGGCTGAGAAGAGATTGGAAAAAAGATGGCACCTCTAGGCTTACATGATCCTTATTCCTCGTGATCTCAGAGGAGAAGAGCATGTTTTCCTAACAGCTCTGGTGAAAATCTTGAAGAAGGCTTTGATTGACCTGCTGTGGGTCACGTGCTCATCCCTGTACCAGATGATGTGACCAGGAGGACGGAGCACGCTGACCGAGCAGACTCAGGCCATGTGTTGTGTTGGGGAGGATGGTGTCATGCTACCCAAATATCACGGACCAAGCAGAACATGGGGGACCTGAGGGAGGGGTGGTTCTAGAAGTATGCTGATAAACCACCATTTAAACAAACAAACAAACAGAAACCAAAGGCCCCGATGTATAGCTGATTTCTATGGTGTAGATATTCCCACCATTACTAACTTCAAGCTAGCAACATGATGTCACTAAACATGGGATTGGGAGGAGATGCATACAGTCAGTCCTCATGAGACAGTATGAGCTGGCTCCAGCACTCCACTGAGTGATTCCCACACACAGGGACCCTGGGCAGACAGTGTGGCCACTACGGCTGTAAAAGACAAGGCCAAGGTCTAGCTTGTGGAGCCTTGGTAGCCATGAAGACCCGGGTTAAGAACCCACAAGACAGCTTGCTTTGTTCGGCATGTGTGATGCTTAGGATGGACTAATATACTAAAATCTACATTCTTCCCCCACAGTCTTCGCCTTGCAAGCACTTCCAGGAAACACTTAACTGACAATCTGATGATCTAAAAATAATGTTTAGCAACATGTACTCTACTATGGTGTACACTCCAGAAGGCAGGGCTCTTTGGCTGGTTAGTTTAGTGCTCTATCCTCAAGGTCTAGAAGAGAGCTCAGGATAACACATAGGCACTCAGTATTTGTCAGTTAGGTTGGATTCCCCAACAGCACACATGTACACACCTAGTGAGTCACCAGCCCCTTGCTTGTGATGTTCGAGGCGTGCAGACCTCACTGTGTATCTCAAGGCCGCCTCCACAGGCCTCCCAGACTTTGTCTTCCTAATCCCGGAAGGGCCCACAGTTGGTGACTGATGCCCACAGTCCACATGCCACACTGCTTCCTGGTGTGAGGAAATTGTGACTTTGGCCCTTTGGCCTGTAATTGCCATTTTGTTCTCCTTGCTCCTTGATTTCGCCAGTGTGGTGCTGTTTGTTGTTTTACACCAGGAGGGGCGGCTCTCCCTTCCTGCCTTGGGGCTCAGCCCTTCCCAGGCAGGGGCCGATCGTGACCATGATGGCTCCTCCTCATTAAGTCACAGGAGTGGCTGGGGCTTGTCTGATTAGAGTTTCCTAACACGTTGGTGCAGAGAACTTTCTGCCTTTGCAGTTCTTTTGTTTGAAAATAAAAAGCATAGCTAGGAAGCTGCAAGGTTAGAAAGTTGTTAACTACACACACACACACACACACATACACACACACTCACACCAAACGAGATTTGCTGATAACAGGAGAATGGGAAGGCCTGAAGCTTGAGGGAGCATTTCAAGGTCACAGGCAAGGAGGGGCCTGCGGTGGTGGTGATGGAAAAGATGAATAGACAACAGTTGAATGCATTATTTAGTGTGTTCCACATCGCAAAGCCAAGAATGGTTCCTTTGCACCAGAAGATTTGATGTATCGGGCTGGCTGTCTTCTCAGAGGACACCCCCCAGTCTCCTCTGGAGTTCATGGAGACATGGGTGTCTAGGTGACAACTGTCAGGCAAGAAGCTGCAAGCTGAAGAAGAAAATCGCCTCAGCTAATAGACCGGCGTGCTATTATGTACCTGAAGGTTTAACTGCTATATTACCCTGAAAGAGTCATTTGGAGGGGAGGAAGGAGCTGGCTTTTCCCTGGGCTACATCAGTGAATTCAATTTCTATTGAAGAGAGACTAGCATTTTAAAAACCACGGTGTATGGAGCTTCGAGTCCTTTTCTTCTTTCCGTGAGAAATGATTTAATAATGAACTTACAACTGCAGGGCCTCCAGTCAGCCCCCTGGAGTCTTGAAGAGGGAAGAGGCAGCGTGGAGGGGCTGGTGGCTGGCAGGCTCCATCCTGTTCTGTCCCTGCTCGGGCCCAGGCTCTGTGACTGAGGTTACCCCAGAGCAACTCGGTTCAGACGCGGGTAGAGCCTGAGCGATCATTTTCCTCCCTCCTAAGATTGCCTGGTGCCTCTAATTAACGGTTGTGAATTCCTTAGATGAGGTTGTTATCAGATGGAAAGGGGCTAATTGTACCGGTCACAATAGTTAACCTCTTCCAGAAGGAAGGGTGTGTGTGTGTGTGTGTGTGTGTGTGGGTGTGTCTGTGTGTGTGAGTGCACGCCTTGGTTCTTTCTGCAAATGAGGCAGAAAAGCTTGAGAATCATTGAAATTCTTTGGCATCAAGACACCAGTAAATGAAAGACCGTATTCACTAAGACTTTTTTACCAAGCAAAGAGTGGTCAGCATTTACTGGGCTCTCTCTGTGCCTGTGAGGGCACTAAGCGCTTTACCAGCTTGATCACATTTAACCCTCAGCATTCTTGAGTCTTAAGAGTGATTATTATTATCTTCAGTCTACAGATGGAGAAACCAAGGCTTAGTGAGCTTAGGAGACTTGTCCAAGGCCCCATCCATGCCAGCACATGTGAGGGCCTTTTACATTCAGAAGATCCCACCTAAGCTGAAGGCTGAGCAGGGGAACTTGAGATTCCTTCATTAAGAGGAAAGTAGATGCTCCTGTGCAAGGACCTGGACAGCTTGGCCAGGGCTATCCCGCTCTCCACTCACCCGGGCGACCTCTTGCCTTAACTTCTGCCCCAATTCCTGCCTCTGCCCTGTGTTTTCTTTGGCCCCATTCTTGGACTACACACAATAGCTCTGTTCTACTGCCTTGTGGCTCAAGTATCTGGCCTTCAATTTGCCCACAGGCTGTCACAGGCAGCCCTCCTAAGTTACACATGTGTTGTCTGGTCTCTGCCATGGGCTGGGTGCTGCTGGGAAGCTGAAGAGGCAAAGATAAATGGCATCAAGACATTGCCTTGAGGAAGCTCTCTCTCTAGAGAGAGAATGAGATGTGAAACTACACAATCAACACAGCATGATCAGAATACTACTACTACCAATAATGAAAGAATAACATTAATAACAAAACAACTGTTTTTGGAGTGCTTCCTATGTGGCAGGCCTTGTGCTGAGCACTGGAAACAAGCCTATGATGTAGGTACTATTATTATTTCCACTCTAAAGGTTAGAAAATTAAGGCATACGGAGATTAGATCATTTGCCCAAGGTCATACTTGTAGTAAATGGCAGAGCAGGAATTTAAACTAAGGCACTCTGTCTCCAAAGCTGATTCTATTAACCACTATGCTCTGTTGCACATATATAGACCAGTGAAGAAGCATGTGTATATTATAAAGGAAGCCCAGATGAAGGACAGAAATTCCTTCCTAAGTATAGTGGTTCACTGGAAGAGAAAGAGAAAAGGTATAAATAGGAGGGGGAAGGGCCATGTGTCCAGAACCCTGAAGACACAGACCAGACATTGGGCTTCTGTTTTTGACCTTATGGCCTGTATCTGAGGTTGCGTAACAAATCATTTCAAAGCTTAGTGGCTTAAAGTAACAATAATTGTTTATTATTGCTCATGGTTTCTGTGGATCAGTGATTCAAGAGTGGCTCATTTGCATGGTTTCTGACTCAAGATCTCTCATGAGACTGTATTTATATGTCAGCTGGGGCTGCAGCCATCCAATATAGCTCACTCACATGGCTGGTAAGTTGGTTCTGTAACCAACATTCTTCTCAATATGGGTCACTCCACAGGGCTGCTTGAGTTTCCTCATGACATGGTGGCTGCCTTTCCCAGAGCAAGGGATCCAACAGACCAAGGTAGAAGCCGTAATGCCTTTATGACTTATATGTAAGTCACACAGTGTCATATCTGATATATTCTATTATCTATATACACCAGCTCTGATTCAACATAGGAGGGGACAGAAGGACACAAATAGCAGAAGGCCAAGACCACTGGGAACTATTTTGTAGTCCACCAACCAGAGTTTAAAGTTCTCATGTACTGAATGCAAAAATCTATACAGTCCTTCCATCCCCTACTTGCCTTAGGTTTGCCATTCCAAGCTATAGTCTTAGGATCGAGGGGCTAAGTATTTATGAGGAGACAGTATGTTTGATATCTTAGAAGCCCTATTGTCCTGGACAAAATGGTGACTTTGATGAGGAGGAAAGAAGGGAATACAAGGCTGATGGGGAAGCTGGGAAGAGGGGCTGGAACCGGAGACACCTGTAGGTCTTTAGGTAACTAAGCCAAAGTACCAAACCCCCTGGAGATCTACTATCATTTAGACCACTGGCCAGGCCCATGTTCTGGTCCATAAATCCTATGGGGACAGAATCTATTTAGCCAGATTCTTTTGCTTCCAGATTGGATGTTTGCTTTTTGACTACATGCAGAAAGAAGTCACAAGCAGTGTTTTATGTGGGAGAACTTGGATCCTACTTTCTTTCTTCTACTCTGCATTATGTATATCTGGAAGTATCAAAGCCATTGATGAATAAGTGGCTATTCAATGGTAAGTTAAAATACTATATTGGAAACAAACAGGGATTTAATAGACTCAGTACTTTGTGGCATCCTACTGTGTGCTGGGCTAGATAGCCTGCTAGATATCAGGATAAGGGAAGGAAGGTGGTACTGCCCTTATGGTGCTTGTGAAAGACATGTATTAACCAGATAACAATACAGGTGAATGTCTCATTATGAACCGAGGTAAACACTATAAAGGAAAGGACATGACATCAGGAGATTAAAAATTGAAAACACTACGGAAGTGGTGCTTGAGCTGAGATCTGAAAGATAAATAGGTTAAAAAAATGGGAGGAAGAACATTGCAAGCAGTGGGAACAGCACGTGCAAAATGTGTTTGTGGAACTGAAAGGGCCCTAGTGTGGCTGAAACAGAGGGAGTGAAGGGGGGTATGATGTAAGATGAGGGTGGAGAGGCCATCAGGGACCAGATCACATGTGATCTTATATAGCCACATTAGGGATGTTGGTTGTAATCCTAAACAGTGGGTAGCCATTGAAAGGTTTCAAAGCAGTACAGTGACATGATCAGATTTGTGCTTTGGAAATATCACTGTCTGCCATATGGAGCTTGAATTAGAGAGGCTAAGACTGGAGGTAGGAAAAGCAGTTAGGAGGGAGGCTATGTCCAGAAGAGAGATGTTGGCGATTTGGACCAGGAAGTTGGTAATGGAGGTCAAGGGTCAGGTGAGAATATTAGGGGAGGATGAGAATTCAGAATGGAGGCTCTAAGAAGTAAGAGGAAGAATGTGGTGTGTGAAAGACAGGTTGGGTAGAGCAAGGTAGGACTTAGTCTGCAGAAGGAGGGCTGTGTAGTGCGACTTGGTCTGCAGGAGGAGGGCTGTGTGGTGCCTGGAGTGTTTGAGCAATGAACTTCGTTGCTAAGTGGCATTGGCCATTCCTATGTAGGGTTCTGGTGTATAAGTACCTTTGGAGCTGTAAGCAATACATCTGTAATGATCAGTGTTGCTATTCTATCAAACAGCAGCCATGTCATGTCACCAAGTGCTCCCTGGAGGCCTTCATTGAATAGAGCAGTTCTTCTGGCGGTTTTTTATTGTATAGTTTGTAAAACAGGACAGGTGGTGTCAAAAATGGGTTTTCAGGTGGGGCCTTTAAGAGTGAACAGTCCTCGAGAGTGACTTCAGACTGCACATCTGAAATTATTACTGAATTTAATTTAAAATATAGGTAGTCTATAAATAGGCAGACCCAAGACCAATGGAACAGATTAGAGATGGAACCAAATACATATAGGAATTTAGTTATAAATTTCCAAATAGTGTGGGAAAAGAGGGACTGATTAATAAATGGTATTGGGACAACTAGTTAACCATCTAGATAAAATTAAAAGGAATCCAGTCCTCATATCGTATAACAGGACAAATCCCAAATTTGATCCAAGATTTGAATGCAAAAAGATAAAATCTTAAAGATTACTAGTGGAAAACATAGGGAAATTCTTGTATAATCTTGGAGTAAACAAGGCCTTTCTAAGTATGACTTGGAAACTGGAATCCATAAAAGAAAAGGGTGATAAATTTAGTTACATGAAAATGAGACTAAACTCTCTGCATGGCAAAAAGAACAATAAATAAAGTTAAATAAATAAATAACTAGAAAAAAAGTTGCCAGCCAAATCACAAAATGCAAATCTCGCTGAAAAAAAAATTGATACAAACAACAACCTAACAGGAAAATGGACAAAGGATACAGACAGTTCACAGAAAGGGAAATATAAATGTCTCTAAAAGTTATGAAAAGATGCTCTACTGTGCTCATAATATGAGAAATATAAAATAGAACTATACAAAAGTACCATTTCTTTTTACCTATCAGATTTATGAAAAATAACAACAGCCTACCACGTGTCTATTGGCCAAGCTGTGGGAAACAGGCATGCTCATACCTTACCTGTGGGAGGGTAAGTTTGGTATGATCCCCTATGCCAGACGATTTGGCAATATCTGTCAAAACTACAAATGCCTATTCTATTTTGCCCACCTGTTCAACTTTAGTACTCTATCCTATAGAAATACTTGCTCTTACGAAGTGTTGTACATGCAAGGCTATTCACTGCAGCATTATTTGAAATAGCACAAGATTAGACACAACCCAGAATGTCCAACAATTGAGAACTGGTTAAATAAATTATATCACATCTACCCAATAGAATACTATGCAGCCATAAAAATGAATGAGGGCCATCTCTCTATAATGATACAATCAGATCACCAAGATACACTTTGAAGTGAAAAAAAGCAATGAGGAGACCATTATGTACTCTTTGCTATGTTGAGGATGTAGAACTGACATCTATACTCATATTTGTTTGTATTTGCGTAAAGAAATTAGGAAACATACACAAGGAGACAACCATATTTCATTGATTCTAAGAGATACCTTTTTTTCTCATCTTGACATCTGTGAAATAGGAACGTATCTTCCATTATATGGCATTTTAGAATATAATTAGCTGTATTATCTTTCTTAATGGTACATGAAATAATGATGCATCTTAAAATTGATGATGTCTTAGATTGGATGGAATACAGTAATAACAATAGTTACCTATGGGGAGAGGAGCCTGGGGAAAAGGATGAAGAGGAGTCTTTTCATTTATATGTTTTCAAATGGTTTTTGTTTGAGCATGTGAATCTATGGCCTACTCAAAAGTTGAATAAATAATATTAACAAAAATTTTACATATATATATATATATATATACACATATACATATACATATTACATATAAACAGTAGATTAGTTCCTGGGGTCTACGTCATTCTCTAGTGATGGCCTGAGTATGAAATCCAGTTCTAAGATGTTAAAATGGGATGCAAACTGACCCACACTTGGAACATGTTAATTGCTAAGAAGACAACAGCTGTGTACTGTGCTGACCTGGGTCCACCTGGAAAGCTGTTGGCCCCTCGGCATTGCAACTGGTTTTCCCAGTAGGCAGCATCACACCTGGTTTTGCCAGTAGGCAGGACACTATTATTTTTCTGATGCGACTAACGCACCTTTAGTTAGGGAACCAGGAAGACACTGGCTCATCATAAAGCTTTATGAGAGATGGAGGCATGCTCTTAAGGCTTCTGTTATGACCTCGAAGACATTTTCAGAGCTCTCAGGCAAAAATCAATGCTTGGGAGAACACACAACTAAACCAGGATCTTGCTTTTATTTTTTTCTCTCTGTGAAAGACTAGATAAGCTCCAAATTAGATAGGTTTTTCTTTTTGGCATTTATTTTAGTGATGAGAGCAATTGCTTCTCTTTCCCTCCTCCCTACTTCCACAAACCTTCATCAGCCTCTTTTGGGTTGAATGTAGTTTCTAGGTAAGACATTGACAAAAAGCAGGGTGACAAATGCCACAGGAAGGGCCAGATGTATAGCATCTTAAATTGTGTTCCAAGCTCATCTTTTTAATGAAAAAGAGAACTGGGAGAAATCCTGGAAGGGATTTTATTTTTGTGAGAGGAAAGGCTAACCTTGTGGAATGCCTAGCTTAGGTTCAAGAGACCTGGATTCTAGGTCCAGGCTCTTCAGCAAACAGATGGATGCTTTCTGTATACTCTTTTAATGGCTCTTTCCCTCAGTTTTCTTATCTGAAAAATGGATGTGATAGTGGTACTTATTCTGCTTTCCTTAAAGGTCTGCAGTGAGAATAAATGAGTTACTGCTTGGGAAGACACTTAAACACACATCTATCAAAGCTCTACAGATAGAGAGGAGCTTCTATTTTTCCCATCATTTAAAGGCCAATCAGAATGTGTGCAGAGAGGCCATTTGACAGACACTCATCAGGTCTCAGCTTGAGAGTCTTCTTTCCCAACTGCTGTGTGACAGTTAGGAAACTTCCCTGAACAATGACAGTTGGGAGCAGGGAGGGGCTAGGCTTGTCACCACCTGATGAGGTAACAACCATAATCACTGAATTGTCCTTCCCAAAGTACTTTCACATCCTTTATGTTACATCATCCTCTAACAGTCCTGTGTAGTGGGTATTAGCATTATAGTTCCCACATTACGGATGTAGAACCTGAAATTATGAGTGAAGCTGAAAGTTGGACCCAGCTCAAAACTTTGTGCTCCTTCCACAGTACTGCCCTGCCTGCTCTCCTCTTTGCTCTGAATCTATCTCAGCAACATGTCACAGAAACCACAGAAAGCTGGAGCCTGGGCTGTTCTGGGGACCAGAGATGGAAATAGGGAGGGTCAATGGAAACTTTTTCTACTTCTAACACAGGCTATTAGCACACATGTATTAGGACATATGGTGACCATCTGGAACTGGAATCACTTAGATCATTGCTGAAATTCAGCCCAACAACACACTCAGGTTAGATGGCATTATAATGCTCTAGTCCTCTAAAATTTTGCTTTCGGGGAGAATGCCCTTGGCAAATGGTGATTAAGAGGAACAGTAATCTGTTGACACACAAAATAAAATGTCAGCCAATGTATGGGGCCTTGGCACTAATTTAGTTGACCTTAAATGTCTTCAGGCAGCTTGTGTCCTAATGTAACCATAGATGTCACTGTTAATGATCTAGCCATGCAAGATTATACCAACAAAAGGGACACCCGCAAAGGGATCCAACTTAGTTCCATAAATCAGGCGCCCCTACTGAGGAGCAAAATTACCAGTTTCAGCTGGTGGTGGGTAGCGCTGGACCAGGGATGGGCAGACTGCAGACCTCAGGCCAAATCTGGCCCCTGACCTGTTTTTGTTTGTTTTTTTGTTTAATATTTATTTATTTATGTATTTGGCTGTGCTGGGTCTTAGTTGCGGCACGTGGGATCTCCACTGCTGTGTGCGGGCTCTTAGTTGCAGCAAGCAGGATCTAGTTCCCTGACCAGGGATCGAATCTGGGCCCCCTGCATTGAGAGCGTGGAGTCTTAACCTCTGGACCACCAGGGAAGTCCCCCCTGACCTGTTTTTGTAGATAAAGTTTTATTAGAATACAGCCACACTTATTTGTTAAGTGTTGTTGGGTCTGTGCTGTAATGGCCGAGTTTAGTGGTTGATGGGTTGACGGACACTGTGTGGCCTACAAAGTCGAAAATATTTACTATCTAGCCCTTTACAGAAAAAGTTTGCCAATTTCTGGTCCAGACAACAAGTGTGCAGGTGAGTTCAGACTTGTGAGTGCAGCCAAAAGCGCTGGCCATGTCTCCATCTGATGGAAGAGAAGGGCAATAGGAATCCCTGGCTAACCATGCCCAGAGAGGTACTCCAAGGGGCCTGGCTCCAGTTGAAAGGGGGCAGTGGTCCCATGGAGTCAAACATAGGGAACCCTAAACCACATGTTTATAGTTTATCAATTTCAGTTGGGGTCTGAAGAGCCTCAGAGACCTGGCTGACCACTCTCTTGGCTGCCCTCTCTACCAGCTTCTGTGGTGTTTGAATTAAGCTGGAACAGAGTGAGCCCTTGTTAGAAGGCTATTGTGAATGATGTGCCTGGGACGTTGGAGGCCTCTCTTAGACAGTTAAGTGACTTGACAGGCATTTTTCAAGGGATACTAGAGAAAGCAGTGATAGCAGTGAATCAGGTTCTCACAGCCCTGGAGGAACCTCTTGAACCAGGAACCCAAACTAGTAGACCTTGAGGGACCCTCAGAGATCATCTAGACCAAAAGAATGTAATGGCTTGCTCAGGGGCTCGCCATGAGTTAAGTGGTGAAGTGTTCTAATCCCATTCAGGGTGTTCTTACCTTTCTACTCACTGTGACCTAACATCAATCCACAGCACATCAATGTCTCAGATACCCAGTGGGCTGCGGGAGTGTTTATAGGTTCGGCATGGCCTATCCCTTATGATCTGGACCTGCTAGGCAGAGATGGTTGTTTTAGCGAAGCCACAAACCCATGGTTATCCCTGAAGCTGAGTTTCTTACAGAGGTTAAAGGGATGGGAAGGGTTGTAAGTAAGCCTTTGTGGACATATGGGAGAGGAAGGAAGGAGCTATCTGAAATGGTTGCTGTATGGCTCTTAAATAAAGGTCTGGATGAGTAAACCTGGGTCAGAGCCAAAGGGGCAGGAGTCAGGACAAGTTGCCAGGACACTGGGAAAAAAGCCAAGACATCCCAAGAATAGTGCCAGGATCTACACCACTGGATAAGAAATCAGTCAGATCAGAATCAGAATCCAAAGTCAGAGTCACTAAGAAAAAGGACAACCCTGGGAAGGGAAGGGGTTCCATTCTAAACACTGGGATCGTGCAGACAGGCTGAGGTAATGGCAACAATACGAGGCATGTTGGATTAGAGATTCTGTCAGCTGATAACATACCTACTCTCCCATAATAATGATTAGTGTGGGTTCACAGGGTTCCAGAATGTCCATGTTGTTTTGTAGGTGACTCTATAATAAAGTCTAGAAGAACTATGTGCAAGTTTGATCTACATGGTGACCACTATTGCTATAAATAGGTAGAAGGATAACCAATTAAAAACACCAAGTCCCCAGTCACAGAGTTTCAGGGTACCTACAGAACTGCCCAGGGGTCAAGATGGTTGCAGGATTGAGTGTCACATTCTGTTTGGCAAGAACCAAGCACGCACAAACGAGCACAAGGCCAGATTAGTAGAAGACCTCAGCAGTACGCTGAACCCAAAGGTAAAAAAGTGGACTAAGAAAGACCTTGAGAAATGAGTTTGGAGGTGCCCCACTGAATGTGGAGCTCTAGCCCAGCTCTCCTTACCACAGACCATTTTGAAATTCGGCTGCTCCTCTAGAATAGGGGCCTATGAGTAAAAGTGAAAGAACACGTGTGCTTGGAAATAAAATCCTGAATAAATTATGAAGCTGAATATCAGTCTAATTTGTCTTCAGTATTTGATCCAAGCCAGCTGAACAAATTTATTGCATACCTGTGGACACCATACTCTGTAATAGGTACCAGGGGCGTGAAGATGAATGGACATAGCCGCTTCCCTCTGGGGTCTTTCTGCTTAATAGAGGAAACACACACATGGACAGATCATTTTGGTATAATTTAGTAAGGGCCAGAGTGTTAAAGGAGCATAAAGGAGCATCATATAACTCAGTATAGGGTGTTATGGAAGCTTTTGGAAGGAGAGGACACTTGGTTCCCCAATGGGGTCAGTTATGGGATAGTCAGTGAGGCAGGAAGAGAACCAGGGGACATAAAAACCAGGGAATGAAGTAGTGAAAAGGCAACAGTGTCAAATACAGCAGATGACGATGAAACAGTTTTCATCGGATTTAGAAACAAGGAGGTCACTGGTGATCTTAAGAATAGCATGTTTCAGGGGAGCCAGAGTGGGCGGGGGAGCCAGGGTTGGGGGCCGAATGGAATTGAGGAAATGGATGCAGCCAGCATGGGCTTGTGACTGAAAAGGAAAGGAGGGCAATGGACAGTGGTTGCAGAAGGTAAAAGGGAAGTGTGTGTGTGTGTGTGTGTGTGTGTGTGTGTGTGTTGTGTTTCTGTCGAGTTTGGGTTTTTTGGATTGGAGAGATGTTTCTCATGTGTCATAGGCTGAGAAGAGAGTGAATAAAAAGGGCGCAATGGGGCTTCCCTGGTGGCGCAGTGGTTGAGAGTCTGCCAGCCGATGCAGGGGACGCGGGTTCGTGCCCCGGTCCGGGAGGATCCCACATGCCGCGGAGCGGCTGGGCCCGTGAGCCATGGCCACTGAGCCTGCGCGTCCGGAGCCTGTGCTCCACAACGGGAGAGGCCACAGCAGTGAGAGGCCCACGTATCGCAAAAAAAAAAAAAAAAAAAAAAAGGCGCAATGCCAAACAGAAGAAAGAAGGAAGATGGCTGCTGAAGCTGGGAGGGAGAGGCTGGCCTCGAACAGGAAGGCTGACCTCCATCCTCTGAACTAGTGGGGGAATCAGGAGCAGTATGTGCCATGGAGTTAAATCAGTAGGAGGGAAAAGGGGGGCAGCCTCAGTGGTTTCAGCTTTCTTAGTTGGCTGGGGTCTTAGCCATCTTGGTGTGGAGGTGGCACTGTTTGGCATGTTTTCCTCTCTGTCAAGGTCTCCCTATGACAAATATCTCTGCATCTTTTTGGTGATAGATTTAACTTTACAGTCATTGGTCCTGGGTCTCCCTGTGGAAGGAGAGCACCCCGAAGACCTTGGAATAACCAAGAGGCTGGCCAGTAGGGAAGAAGGTGGAATTGCAGGAATCTCCTGACTTCCTGCAGTCAAGGGTGGGCACCGGATCTGTCGTGCCATTCTTCAGAATGGCTCTGCCCTCCCTTGACAAGGGCTTATTCTGGACCGTGGCACAAGCCAGGACAGGAGTCTTGCACAGAGTAGAGGCCTCTACTGCAGCCACTGGCCCCCATGATGACTCAGTCGTACCTCTTCCTCCCAGTTTTATAGCCCACTTGAACCGCCCCATCTTCTCTGTGCAGCCCTGAATGCGTGAAGCTGTCCATGCATAGTTCCCATCCCACCTCCCCCAGGACCTCAGACTTACAGATCTCTTGACTGCCCTCCACCCTCCAACCCCATTCCTGTTATAATACACTTTGCTTCAATTCAATGCAATGGCAATAACTTTCTTTGTCTTTAGCACTCTCTTGGCATTTATTAACTACTGCTTTGTTTCTGCTAGTTTTTCGTGTTGGTATATCTTATCGCTTCCCTCTCAACAAAACAGGGACCTTCTTGACGCCAGGTATGGAATCTTGCACATTTGGTTTCAGTATTCCCCAGCAGCAGCTCCATAGTTGCTGCTAAATAAATACTGCTGATTTATTTGGCTAAACTGATGGATAAAGCAAGCATGGGTGTGCTCTGCCTTGGGGCGGGCTGGTTCTTTTCTGACCCATGGAAAACCAGGCCTTTGAGAGCAGACTCCCTCTCTGGGTGGAGCTAGGGGTAAAGTTGTCAATAAACATGACTTTCTTATTGAAAAGTGTGTGGATGGTGATTAACAGCTTCCTTGATGGTCTGGAACATACTGCTATAGGAGTGCATTTGGAGAGGAAGGATGTGGTGTGGAAACCTGCACCCTCCATGGCTCCCATGTCCCCTGCAATCCCCCAGCCACCGCCTCCTCCGCCACCCTGCCCTTGTTTCCAGATTTATTCATTCCTGTGGGCAAAGCCTGCCAGGCACACAAGCTGGCCCCACTAAGCAGAGGGCATGGTCACCCAGCATTCCTTTTGCTTGCAAGTAATTTGTCCTGTTGCAAAGGTGAAACAAGACTTTCTTTTTTCCATCTGATTTATGGAGCAGGAAAAAAACTGATGGTGTAAGGAAGAACTACAGAGGTAGCTACTATCCTTCTTGGGCTCTCTGTTGGAGAGAGTTCAAGATTTGTGCTTCATGAACTTGGGCTTCGCCTGCTGAGTCTGTTGCACCTCATTATAGGGCCAAACCATGGAGAGCTGGGAGGCTGAACTCTGTTTAAATGTTGGTCTAAAGAAAGCCCTTCTTGGAATTTTCAGAGGAGGAATGTTACTAGATGAGTAATGATCTTGAGCACGCTTATTAGGTAAGATGTTTGGATTTGGTCTTAAAACTGGAACAAATCAGAAGGCCATTTCGTTGCTTTTTGTGGTTAGCTGTGAATTAAAATCATGGATTTTCTGATTCATTCAAGGCCAGACTATCCTTCATTTTAAGCCTTGATTTTTTGCCTTTATCTTTGTTTCTTGGGTTGTTTCTCACTCTAAAAAGGACAATGTAATACTTGGGTAGTGCAAAAAAGTTTCAAGGCATTTCATTATAAAAAACTTAAATTTCCCTTTGTTCATCCTAGCTCCAGTCCAGGCCACATGCCAGGTACCCTTTACAACACACCTAGAACAAGCTTCTTATGTCACCCCTTCTGAAATAGCACTAAACGGCACCAGGGTAGAGCACAAGGTCATATATTTAAAATAATAATGCGGGGGACACCTGAAGGTTAGGAATGGCGATGTACTCATCTTAACCACCCTAATTGCTCCCTCCTCTTACCATTGGATTGGTAAGTTCCAGAGCATTGGTTTACTTCTGTGATGTTTGATCCCAAGGCTCAAACTCACTTCCCTGTCCTTGCAGACACCATCTGGTCCTGAGGTGCAAGTTCTCTTTACTTCAGGCTAAACCCAGCTTCCTGATTCAGCATAGGATCACTTGGGTAGCAATTGTTGGTCTTTCTGTAACTACAGGAACCTATTTTGCAGAGGGGACAGTCTTAATGGCAAAGACTGTCTCCATAAATATACTCATACATGTCCCGTATTTGGATTGCGATATCTGGCCGTTGATAGCATAAGACAGTAACAAAGCAACGTTTTTGTCAACTCTAAGGTAGAGCAGTGATTCTCAAATTCGAATGCACCTGTGAACCACCTGGGGCTCTTGTTAAAATGCGGGTTCTTGTTCAGTAGGTCTGGGGAGGGGCCTGCGACTCTGCATTTCTAACAAAGTGCCCAGGGGGTGCCACATATAGATCCAGTCTCACTTTAGGTAAGTACACATTTAAAAACCAAAGGCTCTAAATAGGTATTTTATTATTTTTTAAATTTATTTATTTTTTTCGGTACGCGGGCCTCTCACTGTTGTGGCCTCTCCCGTTGTGGAGCACAGGCTCTGGACGCGCAGGCTCAGAGGCCATGGCTCACGGGCCCAGCCGCTCCGCGGCATGTGGGATCCTCCCGGACCGGGGCATGAACCTGCGTCCCCTGCATCGGCAGGCGGACTCTCAACCACTGCGCCACCAGGGAAGCCCCAAAATAGGTATTTTAAATTTGGTAGAACAAAACCATGTGAAGGCATGTGGCTTCTGATTTAGTCTCACAGTCCCTTCTCCTTCGCCCTTAGTTCACCTGCATCCGACCCAAGATAACTTGAGTTATTTGGCTTTTAATTCCAGGAGACAGGAACCTTTGGGATCTGCCTGTTATTAGTGCTTGATGAATGTTGTTTGTTCTTATTGAAACTGATTATGATTGTCCTTTGAATGTTAGGTTCTAAATCAGCCTTGCAAACCTAGTGGCACCTAGCTAATTTTGGTCCTGGCTCATCTCCATTCTGTCTGGCCCCTGAGATCTTTCATCAGGCCACATTATTTACTTGGCTTCAGAGATAGCTAATATCTGTATATGTTAAAACTTTATTCTATAATTCACCTGCTTCCTGAATTCAGATAGGCTTTTCCCAATTAACCCAAGATGGAATCATAGCACGTCGAGACCAAAAGGGACTTCTGAGGCCAGGGCCTCCACAAACCCTTGTAGATCATTCTTGAGCTTTCTTTGAAATTATTAAGCTGACTGGCAGTTCCCTGCCTCCTACAGCAGCCTCTTCCATGATTGTGATGCTCGGACTGAGAGAGAGTTCTTCAGATCTTCAGCTATATGTTACCTCTCTGTAATTTCCACTGTGATGTTGCCTTCTAGAACTAACCCCTCTTCTACAGTATGGCTCTTCAACAAATTAAAGGTACTCTTGTGACTCCCTGTTTCTTATTTTCAGGCACAAATGTCCCATTTCTTCAGTTATTTCTTGTATATCAAAGTTTCCAGACCTCTTACCTTCCTGGTCACTGGGTGCTACATGCTCTAGTTTGTCAGTGTCCTTTTTTCCCTAGCCTTCTCTGACCAAACCTGGTTCTGAATATCTATCTTGGCAGCCGTGTTTTGCTGTTGGCTTATATTGAGTCAAGAAACCCCCACCCCCCAGGGGCTTTTCAAAGGGAGCTGAGTTTCACAGACCAGGGACACTGACTATTTGAATCCAGTGCAGATGCTTATAGTTATCTTTACTGGATTTCATCTTGTTTCTTTCCATCCGGTTGAGATCTTGAGTCCTGCTTCCAAAACTTCATTCCTGATAGCCTACTTGTCATCAGGATACTCACATCCTGTTGGGTCTTTCTTCCTTTCTTTCTTTTTTTCTTGTTTTTGGCCACGCCATGCAGCATGCGGGGTCTTAGTTCCCTGACCAGGGATCGAACCCGTGCCCCCCTGCAATGGAAGTGAGGAGTCTTAACCACTGGACAGCCAGGGAAGTCCCCTGTTGGGTCTTTCTGATTCCATCTATCACCTGCCAAGCTAGCCTCCCATTCCCCTACCACTTGCTTTCCTTGTAAAGTGAGGACCAAGACCCTGGGATTTGGAGGAGAAGGGCTCAGAGACATAGAGCAACAAAATGCAGTGGGCCCTACAGAGGAGAGTGAAAAGGGAAGAGGAGTGAGAGAGAAAGAGAAGTGGAAAGGGGAAGGAAAGGCCAGAGGAGGCTGCAAGGGAAGGAAATCCTTTGACATCGTGGCTGGTTGGAAGTCTAGTGTGGTAGGTCAGATGTGGTTGTATGTACATGTGAAGTCAATGTGTATAAATCAGGATGTGTCTGTGTAACCGAGATACAGACAAGCATAGCCTCGGATATGAACAAAGCAGCACTTGATTGCTTACCTTTATTCAGGAAAGACAATCTTTCCCTAAACCTGAATGCAGACTGAGCAGGTCTCATTTCTATAGATTGGTTTTGATTTTGTTTTGTTTTTACATATAGATTATCTTTTAGAACAGTTTTAGGTTCACAGCAAAACTGAGTGAAAAGTACAGAGATTTTCCACATACTCCTATACCCCCGAGTCTCCCCCAGCATCAATGTCCCCCACCAGCGTGGTTCATTTGTTAAAATTGTTGAACCTGTATATAGACACATCATTGTCACCCATAATCCATAGTCTGCATTAGGGTTCACTCTTGAAGTTGTACATTCTATGTTTTTTTATATAACAATATATTGAGTGTCTTTCTTTCTAGTTTTTATTGTATAGATCTATTTAGTTATCATAACTATTTAACTATCTAGTTTCAGTTACCAACAGTATATGCTATTTTTTTAAACAATAGTGAGAACCAATAGATATAATTTTTTTCTCCTCCTTTTTTTCTTTTTTGCTTAAGTTGTGAGCATTTGCTCATGTCACTAAGAAAAAACTTGATATTTTTTTCAGAGACCAAAGAGGAAAAAAAATGTATCAATGGATGATTACTATGAGCTAGTATACCGAGTCTTTATAATTAAGAATTCACTAATTCACTAGAAAAGGTGAGTTCAGTTGAGTAGATGCATTTGGTGTTTTTTTCCTTTGTTCATTTAAGTAACATTTTAGCCATAAAATATGTCTTCTGTTTAGCTACTCTATCCCCTCTTGTTTTCCCTTATCTTTTTTTTTAGTTTCTTCTCACCTTCACCCTCATTGATAAACAATTAGTGCTTAGCATCAGCATCAGAATCTGTGTGTGTGTTTGCACCTTTTCAGTCACTCAGCTTGTCTCCACTGGATCTTCCCTGCATCACTAGAGATTGGTAGTAACAATATTCCACAAATAATCATTTTTATGGGCTTTAAAGTGGCTTTTGGTTCAGAGCATTCATTATATATATACTTGTGCCAATTTTGCTATGATATTCTTTTACTTTTATTTTTTTTACCTTATGACCTCCTTCACCCGTTCCCCCTGCCTGTCCCCGCCTGCCCCCCACTGCCAGCCTCTGACAACCCACCATGTTGTCACACATGGCAAGATTTCCTTCTTTTTATGGCTGAATAGTATTCCATTGTATA
Source organism: Hyperoodon ampullatus (assembly GCF_949752795.1). Classification (NCBI taxonomy): domain Eukaryota; kingdom Metazoa; phylum Chordata; class Mammalia; order Artiodactyla; family Ziphiidae; genus Hyperoodon; species Hyperoodon ampullatus. The sequence goes on from NC_136913.1 coordinate 36,196,072, forward strand.
CATATATCTCAATTTATCTACCCATTCATCCACTGATGAACACTTAGGCTGTTTCCATATCTTGGCTATCGTAAATAATGCTGCAATGAACATGAGAATGCAGATATCTTTTCAAGTCAGTGTTTTTGTTTTCTTCAGATAAATACCCAAAGGTGGAATTGCTGGATCATATGGTAGCTCTATTCTTAATTTTTTGAGGGACCTCCATGCTGTTTTCCATAGTAGCTGCCCCAATTTACATTCTCAGCAACAGTGCATAGGCGTTTCATTTTCTCCACATCCTCGCCAGTACTTCTTATTTCTTGTCTTTTTGACAATAGCCATTCTAATAGGTGTGAGGTGAGATTGTTTGTTTGTTGCTATTGAATTGTATGAGTTCTTGAAATATTTGGGGTATTAACCTTTCGTCAGATATATGATTTGCAAATATTTTCTCCCATTCAGTGAGTTACCTTTTCATTTTGTTGATGGCTTCCTTTGCTATGCAGAAGCTTTTTAGTGTGATGTAGTCCCACTTGTTTATTTTTGCTTTTGTCGCTTTTACTTTTTGTGTCAGATTAAAAATATTATCACCAAGGCCTATGTCTAAGAGCTTACCACCTATGTTTTCTTCTAGGAGTTTTATGGTTTTAGGTCTTACGTTCAAGTTTTTAATCCATTTTGAGTTATTTTTTTGTGTACAGTGTATGATAGTGGTCCAGAGGTAATAGACTGTAATGGTCCCTTCAAGTCATAATTGAGCAATTAGAATGTCCCGTCCAAGATGTTAAAAGTCAAAACTCCAAGATTGGCTTAGCATTAAATTTTTTCCCTGCTTGCTTCAGACCTCTTTTAGACTGAAAGGCTGCAGTGGAGAAGTAAGGTGGGGAGCAGAACTTCTCCCCCACATCCTGCTCACTAGCTCCATTTGTTGGCTGCCATTTTGCTTCAGCCACTGTTGAAGCTGGGAAAGGGAGGAGAGGCCAGGAAGCAGACAGCTCTGACTTGCCTGAGTGGCGTTGCCCTTCCTGGATCTCATTTTCGGATGGTTACAGCTGAGGCCCCAGCTGGCATCCCTGGATGGGTACGGAAGATGAATAAAGCCAGCTCCTTCTTTCTTGTGCTATTCTCTTGGGCTTTTCCAAGGTTCCCATGGCTAGAGACCTCTCTCCTACAGTTCTCTTGACCTCGGTCTGATATGTCATCATAAAAGGTGGTGACCTTGGGCTGCTCCCCAGTTAGAAATCTGGCAGGACATCTCCAGCCTTTTGCTGCTGAGATTGCCTTGCACTACTGCTCAGGATCCAAGTGGACTCCACATCAGCTCTCTCTCTGCCATGGCCACTTTGGATCTATGGGTCACACTTTTCCATCTGTTCTCCCAACATACTCTAAGAGTCCGGGGTCACCCCAAGGCAGCGGTCTCTACTGACTTGGCCAGCAAAGCACTTAGCAGCCTTTCGCGCTCCCCTTGATGGCCCCAGGATGGAAGGAGACCTTGACCCACAGCCCACTTTAGCTCTCATGGGCATGGGTAAGGTTCCTGGGGGCTCCCAGCTGCAGGGAACATACTGCAAAGCACCTTGAAGGCCACTCACTGGGCTTGGGGTTAAAGAGTAACACCCCAACCCCTGCCTTAAAAGGGGGAGAAGAGGGCATTCACTCCGGAGCTACTGCTCTTCACCAATCTCCTTGTATGCAACCCTCTTTTCCCACCCTCTGACTCTTTTGTTTTTTAAATTTTATTGACTTTATTTTTATTTTACATATTACTGTTCTTTCACTACCCAAACATTCTTTCTACCTCTTTCCGACCTCCCATCCTTCCTCTCTTCCTTCCTATCTTTTTTTTTTTTCTTTTTTTGCTGTTACGCGGGCCTCTCACTGTTGTGGCCTCTCCCATTGCGGAGCATAGGCTCCGGACGCGCAGGCTCAGCGGCCATGGCTCACGAGCCCAGCTGCTCCGCAGCATATGGGATCCTCCCGGACCGGGGCATGAACCCGTGTCCCCTGCATCGGCAGGTGGACTCTCAACCACTGCGCCACCAGGGAAGCCCCCCTTTCCCTTTTTAAAAACATCTTTATTGGAGTATAACTGCGTTACAATGTTGTGTTAGTTTCTACTGTATAACAAAGTGAATCAGCCATATATATACATATATCCCCATTTCTCCTCCCTCTTGCATCTCCCTCCCACCCCTCTAGGTGGTCACAAAGCACCGAGCTGATCTCCCTGTGCTATGTGGCTGCTTCCCACTAGCTATCTATTTTACGTTTGGTAGTGTATATATGTCCATGCTACTCTCTCACTTCGTCCCAGCTTACCCTTCCCCCCTCCCTGTGTCTTCAAGTCCATTCTCTACATCAGCGTCTTTATTCCTGTCCTGCCCCTAGGTTCATCAGAACCTTTTTTTTTTTTAGATTCCATATATATGTGTTAGTATACAGTATTTGTTTTTCTCTTTCTGACTTACTTCACTCTGTATGACAGACTCTAGGTCCATCCACCTCATTACAAATAACTCAATTTCGTTTCTTTTTATTTTTATTTTATTTTATTAGTTTCTGCTTTATAACAAAGTGAATCAGTCATACATATACATCTGTTCCCACATCCCTTCCCTCTTGCGTCTCCCTCCCTCCCACCCTCCCTATCCCACCCCTCCAGGCGGTCACAAAGCACCGAGCTGATCTCCCTGTGCTATGCGGCTGCTTCCCACTATCTATCTACCTTACGTTTGGTAGTGTATATATGTCCATGCCTCTCTTCTGCTTTGTCACAGCTTCCCCTTCCCCCTCCCCATATCCTCAAGTCCATTCTCGAGTAGGTCTGTGTCTTTATTCCTGTTTTACCCCTAGGTTCTTCATGACATTTTTTTTCTTAAATTCCATATATATGTGTTAGCATACAGTATTTGTCTTTCTCTTTCTGACTTACTTCACTCTGTATGACAGACTCTAGGTCTATCCACCTCATTACAAATACCTCAATTTCGTTTCTTTTTATGGCTGAGTAATATTCCATTGTATATATGTGCCACATCTTCTTTATCCATTCATCTGTCGATGGACACTTAGGTTGCTTCCATGTCCTGGCTATTGTAAACAGAGCTGCAATGAACATTTTGGTACATGACTCTTTTTGAATTATGGTTTTCTCAGGGTATATGCCCAGTAGTGGGATTGCTGGGTCATATGGTAGTTCTATTTTTAGTTTTTTCAGGAACCTCCATACTGTTCTCCATAGTGGCTGTACCAATTCACATTCCCACCAGCAGTGCAAGAGGGTTCCCTTTTCTCCACACCCTCTCCAGCCTTTATTGTTTGTAGATTTTTTGATGATGGCCGTTCTGACTGGTGTCAGGTGATACCTCATTGTAGTTTTAATTTGCATTTCTCTAATGATTAGTGGTGTTGAGCATTGTTTCATGTGTTTGTTGGCAATCTGTATATCTTCTTTGGAGAAATGTCTATTTAGGTCTTCTGCCCATTTTTGGACTGGGTTGTTTGTATTTTTGATATTGAGCTGCATGGGCTGCTTGTATATTTTGGAGATGAATCCTTTGTCAGTTGCTTCATTTGCAAATATTTTCTCCCATTCTGCGGGGTGTCTTTTTGTCTTCTTTATGGTTTCCTTTGCTGTGCAAAACCTTTTAAGTTTCATTAGGTCCCATTTGTTTATTTTTGGTTTTATTTCCATTCCTCTGGGAGGTGGGTCAAAAAGGATCTTGCTGTGATTTATGTCAAAGAGTGTCTTCCTATGTTTTCCTCTAAGAGTTTTATAGTGTCTGGCCTTACATCTAGATCTTTAATCCATTTTGAGTTTATTTTTGTGTATGGTGTTAGGGAGAGTTCTAATTTCATTCTTTTACATGTAGTTGTCCAGTTTTCCCAGCACCACTTATTGAAGAGGCTGTCTTTTCTCCATTGTATATTCTTGCCTCCTTTATCAAAGACAAGGTGACCATACGTGCGTGGTTATATCTCTGAGCTTTCTATCCTGTTCCATTGATCTATCTTTCTGTTTTTCTGCCAGTACCATACTCTCTTGATTACTGTAGCTTTGTAGTATAGTCTGAAGTCAGGGGGCCAAGTTCCTCCACCTCCGTTTTTCTTATTCAAGATTGCTTTGGCTATTCGGGGTCTTTTGTGTTTCCATACAAATTGTGAAATTTTTTGTTCTAGTTCTGTGAAAAATGCCATTGGTACTTTGATAGGGATTGCACTGAATCTGTAGTTTTCTTTGGGTAGTAGAGTCATTTTCACAATTTTGATTCTTCCAATCCAAGAACATGGTGTATCTCTCCATCTGTTTGTATCATCTTTAATTTCTTTCATAAGTGTCTTATAGTTTTCTGCTTACAGGTCTTTTGTCTCCTTAGGTAGGTTTGTTCCTAGGTATTTTATTCTTTCTGTTGCAATGGTAAATGGGAGTATTTCCTTAATTTCTCTTTCAGATTTTTCATCATTAGTATATAGGAATGCAAGAGATTTCTGTGCATTCATTTTGTATCCTGCTACTTTACCAAGTTCATTGATTAGGTCTAGTAGTTTTCTGGTAGCATCTTTAGGATTCTCTATGTATAGTATCCTGTTATCTGCAAACAGTGACAGTTTTAGTTCTTCTTTTCCAATTTGTATTCCTTTTATTTCTTTTTCTTCTCTGATTGCTGTGGCTACAACTTCCAAAACTATGTTGAATATTAGTGGTGAGAGTGGGCATCCTTGTCTTGTTCCTGATCTTACAGGAAATGGTTTCAGTTTTTCACTATTGAGAATGATGTGGGCTGTGGGTTTGTCCTATGTGGCCTTTATTATGTTGAGGTAGGTTCCCTTTGTGCCTCCTTTCTGCAGGTTTTTTTTTTTTTATCATAAATGGGTGTTGAATTTTGTCAAAAGCTTTTTCCTGCATCTATTGAGATTATCATACGGTTTTTCTCCTTCAATTTGTTGATATGGTGTATTACATTGATTGATTTGCATATATTGAAGAATCCTTGCATTCCTGGAATAAACCCCACTTGATCATGTTGTATGATCCTTTTAATGTGCTGTTGGATTCTGTTTGCTAGTATTTTATTGAGGATTTTTGCATCTATGTTCATCAGTGATATTGGCCTGTAGTTTTCTTTCTTTGTGACATCTTTGTCTTGTTTTGGTATCAGCGTGATGGTGGCCTCGTAGAATGAGTTTGGGAGTGTTCCTCCCTCTGCTGTATTTTGGAAGAGTTTGAAAAGGATAGGTGTTAGCTCTTTTCTAAATGTTTGATAGAATTCGCCTCTGAAGCCATCTGATCCTGGGCTTTTGTTTGTTGGAGGATTTTTAATCACAGTTTCAATTTCAGTGCTTGTGATTTCTCTGTTTATATTTTCTGTTTCTTCCTGGTTCAGTCTCAGAAGGTTGTGATTTTCTAAGAATTTGTCCCTTTCTTCCAGGTTGTCCATTTTATTGGCATACAGTTGCTTGTAGTAATCTCTCATGATTCTTTGTATTTCTGCAATGTCAGTGGTTAACATCTTTTCTTTAGCTAGAGATGTCATTTAAGGTGATGAGTTGAGCCATTTGGGGGAGGTACTCGGTTTTCCTGTATCTCTCCCATATATACAAAAGTTATACATGTTATTAAACTTCTGTTTGTTTTTTCTCCTGATGATCTTTCTTTTTTATTACTGGGGGGTGGGTGGGGGTCTCAGCCAAGAATCTAGAAGGGTAGAGGGAAAATTATCTTTCCTCCCCAACACAGCCATACATCTCGCAAGGCAGAAGTCCAGAGGGCATAATTTCAGGACCATGGTCTCATTCAGTATGGCACCAACTCTGTCCCACAATAAATAAAAAATTCTTTCCTCCTAGCGATGCTGTGAATTAAGGCATTCTTTCTGGCATTTTCCTTTCCTTCCTTTCTTTGCATCTCACGTATGCTGACATGGGATCCTCTAGCTTTAGATTTTGATGATGTTCTCCTAAGAACATAGAATTTCTGAGAAGATCAAATCCAGCCTCCCTTCTTTTTAACAGCCGTGTTCTTCCTCCTCTTCATTTCCTTGGTCATAAATGAGAGTCTTTCTTTCTATACAATTTAATTTCTTTCAGTTTCTTTTCTGCATTTACAACTCTTTGTCTTTATTGTGTCTGGTCTTTTCCTGTCTCTCCCCTCCAGGGTACTTAATAGCAGAGTCTGCAAAGAGCATATTTTACAGAAAGCGCTCCATGGATTACAATGCCCACATTTATTTGCGGAGAAAGATTTTCATTAGGTTGTATTAGAATCACCTGGAAGGTGAACTCCTAGTGAATATGTTTGGATCCAGATTGTTAATTGAACTGTGTGCAGCCTCAAAATCTTTCTGCAACCTCCTGGGACTTCTCAGCCTGATTGCTAGAGAAGGAGGTTGGGCTTTGTCACCTGCTGCCACCACCTCAGCAGGTGACTGGGGCCAGTCCAGCAGCATGCTGGCTCTGAGGTTTCCTGCCAGGGAAGACAGATGATAATGCCTCACTCCTCTGGGCCTCGGGTAAGGGTGGGGGGGTTGGGGAATGAGGCAATCTGTGTGCGCCCACAGAACAATGACTTCCTCTGAGGATTAAGGCCAAGACGCTGGACTCTTTCCAGCCGGTGAAGACTCCCCATGTTGCAACAGCGCTCTTGGCACCTCTGCCCACAATGCGGGTTGACCTGGCTCCCCAGTGAGGGAAAAAAAAAAAAAGACCTTATCACTGTAACAAGGATGCTCGCAACAGTTTCCTTCAGGCCAAACCCTGGGTGTTGTAGGTGAGGAAACAGGCCTGAGGTCAAAGTCACTGTGGTGGCTTTGTACTGTAGTGGCTGAGCTGGAACTACCTTTCACGGAATTCTTTTCCTTTCCCTCTATGGTTAGGGTTGGCCAGAAGAGCAACGGGGTGAGATTTGGAAGGTGGAAGTGAAGGAGCAGCCATGTCTATGGTTGCCGTGGGCGGCAGCACCGGGGCAAGGCGGGCACGTGTGCAGCTTTGGGCTAGAGGCCACCCATGTCTCCCTCCCTCCCACCCACCCTGCTGGCTTCAGGCTTAACAAGGGGCGCTGGGCAGCAGCCCTAGCACACCGCTTAACAATCCCCGCAACCGCAGAGGGTTCTGCCCTCTCATAAATCCCTTACTCTGTAGCCTAGGAGGGGTTTCTGCGTCAGACCCACCCCTAACCGATACAGTCCCACAACTTTGTTTGCTGCAGAACCCAGGGCCCTAGGCTTCCAGGACAACGTGCTTCCTGCTTCCAGTGTCACCTCTGCTTAGAGGTTCTATCAGCCTGGTGCAATGCTAGTATTGATAAATGTTGAAAAGCAAATGGGGAGGTTCTGGCCAAGGAAGTCCTCAGGGCATCCAGCCAAGAATTTGTCATGAAAATGCCTGCCTCACACCCCAAGCCCCATCTCACACTGTGCAGGGTACGCCGTGTTTGCATTACTCTTTGGGCCAGAGCAGAGTATGTAAGTGTGATAGACACTGAATCAATCCTGGGTGCTTGGGCGAGAGATTCTGAGCACCATCGATGAGTCCCGGATACAGTTAATTCTCTCCAGTGGTTTTGCCATTCTTAGTGTGGCAAAGGTGGTGAGGAAAGGTCAGCCAACGTGTATTGAATCAGGCCCTGTGTGGTGACACCGTTTGCTGTGGGACTTGGGGAGTTAGAGAGGGACACCCTTAAGTCACCCTCCCTCTTTCCACACGTCTCCATCCCCAAGATGCCTCCATCCCCAAGATGAAACATTAGGAGGTCTGAAGTCCAGGAAGTCAGAGGGGTGGAGCTGAATTCACCCCTAGTCGGTTAGTAATTAAACAGAACCGTATCAGGGATTAGTTGTTAGTTAATGGGGAACCAGAGAGTCCCACAGGCCCCCAGAGGTTGCTATTGAGATGTCAGCCCAGCAGAGCAGGCTGGCCCGGTAGCCTGGGGCACCTGCTGTGCTGTCCAGTGATTCTCTACTGCATTCAGGATCTATGGCCACGCCCCTTGTCTTTCCACTCCAGCTGCATTGGCTCCCAGGGTGTACTTTGCGTCTGCCAAGCACCCTTCTACCTCAGAACTTTTGCACTCACCATCCCCTCTACCTGGGTCCCTCTCCCCCCAGAGAGCCTCCTGGCAAGACTCACTCCTTCACTCCTGTTCGTCTTTGCTCAAAAGTCACTTCACCTCGACGAGCCTTCCCTGACTACCCCACTATACATCTCAGCCCTCCCCCACTTTCCATCCCTCTCCCACGTAGTGGATGTTTGTTTTGCCTCGCCTCACTCTGCAGGGCGCTGTTAGCACTGTATTCGCCCTTGACACCTCCTGAAACACGACTCCACAGACTGTGCCCACAATAGTGCCTCCTAGAGTTGTGTAACACAGAGGTACAGAGCCCAGTATTTGTCGAAAGGAGGCCACGGGTGGCTGCCTCTCTCTGCTCACCTTCTCGACTCGCCACTGTAAAAATCCTGTCAACAGCTTCTAAGGCTGCAGCTCATATTCGAAAGCTGCCCTGTGTCAGGATGGGGAAGCTGGCATGAAGCACTGGGCCGACTTTGTTTGTTTGTGGTTTATGTTCAAACGTTGACATCTTATTTCCGAGAGATGTGAGAAGGGCACTTGATAGGCTGTCTGCTGCAGTTTCTCCTAAGGGGTCTGCCAAAAACTGCGTGTGATCTCAGGGTCTAGTTTTCTTCGCCTTCTGCAGGTAAGCTTGTTTATAAGGAGGAAACATTTGTGCCGCTCAGCAGGTTTGAGAAACCCGGTGGGAATGGCTGTTTATTTGTCTTTTGATCACAAAGCCTGGGGTTTGGCTCCAAGGCTGAAAGGTCTCCAGGCCTCTTTATCTCCTCCCCTAGAGACTTTAATCTCTCCACTGACATTCCTTCGGCCCCCAGGGATTCCCCAGCTGGCCTGCCCAGAATCTCTGTCCTCAGTCTGACCTCCCACCAGGGACTGGGGTTTCATCTGAGATGGGCTCCAGAGCCTAGCCTCTCCCTCTCCTTTGGCCTACAAACAAGCAAAAGGAAGGGTTACCCGAGCCGCCCACCCTTCCCCAAACCCCAGTGAACATTCCTTTGGGGGAAGGAATCTTTTGTTTTAAGCCACGCCTTATCACTTGCCTTTTATGGAAGCTGAGCACTGAAGTCAGGTGAAGGGGCGCAGTGTGCAGTTCACTCACTTTGTATATGAGGACACAGGGGTTCTGGGGCCTGCCAACTCACACCCGACTTCTCTGGAAACGCTGCTGGGCCAGCCTCCCAGCCGGCCTCTGTTGTATGATCCCCCAGGCGGTTTGCACGCTGCCCCATTGCCCAGTGCAATGTGAGCTGCCCACGCCCAGCCGGAAAGCCCAGCGAGCAGAGACAATTTCCTTTGCATCAGCATGCAGCACCACGCGGCGTTCCCCACAGGAGGACAGAGTGAGAGAATGAAATTCAAATCACCCCTCCGGTACGCTTTTCACTCCCTTTCCTGATAAGGCGCAGAGAGAAACTGATTCTGTGGGTGAGCAGGCGGGTGTTGATAGGGGCCATCCGGGGCCTTTCTACTCTCCCCAGGGGCCCCTGACAGGACCCACTGAGAGCAGCCCAGGCCAGGGCTGAGGACACAGGCACCTCCAAACCTTGCTCCGTGACACTGGGCTTGCTTCCCCAAGTAGCTAACCAGCCTTTCAGGGTATGTGGCTGCACCCACGTCCCGTCTCCCTCACTTGGCACCAGGCTGAGTAAGCACCTGGGTGTTGTGCGACCTCAAGAGACTGTGAACAGATTTTTTTTTTCTTTTTTTTTTTTGTGGTACGCGGGCCTCCCACTGTTGGGGCCTGTCCCGCTGCGGAGCACAGGCTCCAGATGTGCAGTCTCAGCGGCCATGGCTCACGGGCCCAGCCGCTCCGCGGCATGTGGGATCTTCCCGGACCGGGGCACGAACCTGTGTCCCCTGCATCGGCAGGCGGAATCTCAACCACTGCGCCACCAGGGAAGCCCTGTGAACCGATTTTGAACTTGCTTCCTCAGGTCATTCTGCTCCAGAGTAGAGGGCTTTACATCTTTCTCGAAAAACTAAATAAAAACAAATGAAAAGTCCTCAGCTTCGTGCAGTGACTTTGCTCATGCAGAAGAATGTAAGGTAAAAGACAAGAGGCAGCCTTTGTGCTCTCTGGGTGTCCTGGAAAAAGAGGGCAGGCAGGGTTTATGTGCACGAGGCAGGAGCTGCTTTTGCAGAAATGGAAATGCTCCCCCGTCTTTCCTTCCACACTAAGTTGCTTCATTATATTTTCAGGCGAGCGAGTCATGGGTTCCTGGTGCGCGGGGCTGTCTTTTTCAATTAATGCTTTTCACAGAAGTTCAGGTTTTAAACATCTCCCCCTCTCTTCCCAGGTCTGTTACATTTCCCAGAATGGTTCCCAGCGCTGGAGATAATTCCTTTTCGGAGAACCTACATTTCTCACCTGCTGATTGCAATTAGCCACTGCCAGCTGGGGCCTGGTATGCAGCTGAAACGCTAACAAGAAGTGGAGACCACGCGGAACCCAGACAGGGCAAAGGATGTGAATAAGTAAGGAAATGGTGCCTGTGTTTATAAGACACTCCTGTGAATTCTAGGTTTCCCGACCCTCTGGGTGGCCCTCCCTCTTTGGGCTGTGCTCATGCTCTCCACCCCTCCCCCATTTTTTTTTTTTTTTTTTTTTGTCTGTGGGCTTGTAGCCTACAGTTAACATCACGGTCACGAATTTACCACTAAATACATTTTGCTAGGCAATAAACAGCCTCAGAAGAAAAATGAAATTCGACTAGGACTTCTGTTCCAATAATATTTGTGAGCTGTGGTGGATTCAGGTAGGCCCTGCTTACAGGTCTTAGAGCTAACCTTGAACATGAGGGCTGGCTGGCAGGGCTTGGAGAGGACTAGGGAACAACTAATCAGAACCCCTCACTTTATAGATAAGGGCACTGAATCCCAGAAGGGGAGCATGGCTCGTCCGAGGTCTTAGAGGAAGTCACAGGGCTGGGCGAAGTCCGTGTCTCCTGACCCCCAGCCCAGGGCTCTAACCATCGAACTGCCTTACCTTTGATCATCTTGGGTAGCCAACCTGTAGAGTTTGTGAGGAAAACACCAAAGAGATTGGTTGGAAGGTAGTCTTTGTTGGGCAATGTGCTTTCCAACCTAAGGAAGCACTTCTTTCCTTCCGCATGAGCTAGTACCAATGTTATACCCCTGGACACTGTCATCCACAGTCCATGGATGACCATGATCCCCTGCCTGCCCCCTAAGGGGAGAATGCTCAGCCTTTGGAGCTGTTTTGGGTTTGTTCTGTAGGCAATAATAGGGAACAACCAACCAGGGGAAAATTAGCAGCTGTTCCTGGGAGCTCCACAGCGTACATGGAGGGAGGCTGGCCTGGGAAATCTGTGGCTTCTGGTGCAACCGTATCTGCTTGGGGGGATCAAGCTGAGTCCTTTGCAGTCATTCCCTACTTGCACTTAGAGGGTCGGGCATTCCCTGTCCAGCTCACTTTCCACTGGGAAAGGCCGCCTTGTAGGGTATGGTGTCAGAGAATTGGATAGGTTTCCAGGGCAGCAGGCAGTAATGAAAAGTGCCTGGATGTAGACTCTAACCCCAGCTCTGTTCTCTGGTAGATGTGTCTCTCAGCCTCTGTTTCTTTATTGGAAACTTGGAGACTCATTCTGTTTGGCTCATTGGGCTTGCTAGAGGATGAGGGAAGGAGACGTAGATAAAAGTAGGTTCTCTATAAGTATTCATTTTCCTTCACTCTAGTACTAAGTCTCCAGTTTACAGATGAGGAAAACTAAGGCCCAGGGAAGTAAAACTACTCTCCCAAGGCCACAGGCTCCTCCATTGCCTCCAGCTATCTACTATGTCTTCTGTGAGGCACTCAGAGAAAAAAACCACACCAAGTTTTACTAACACAAAGTTCGTTCTCCAAAGAGAAGTGGATCTGTGTGCTGGTAAATGTTTAAAAACTAGCTGGGGGTAGGGGGCAGGGGAAGAGAAGTGGGGAGGGAGCTCTGATTTGTAGTGTTGTTGTTTTTATTTTGAGATAATTGTAGGTTCATATGCAATTAAAAGAAATAATATAGAAATATCCCCTGTACCCTTTATCCAGTTTCCCCCAATGGTAACATCTCGCAAAACGGTCGTACAGTATCACAACCAGGATACTGACATGATATAATCCACCAGTCTTTATATTTTGCTTCCACTCATTTGTGTTTGCGTGTACTTAGATCTGTGCAATTTTATCACATGTGTAGGTTCGTGTATTCACCACACAGTCAAGATACAGAACAGTCCCATTACCACAAGGATCCCTCTGTTGCTATCTCCACTTCCCTCCTGCTCTACCTTGCCCCATGTTTAACCCCTGACAACCTCTAATCTGTCCTCCATTTCTAAAATTTTGTCATTTGTTGCATAAATGGAATCATATAGCATGTAACCTTTTCGGATTGACTGAGTGAAAGCCTCGGCATAATTCTATCAAATTTGATTCATTTTTATAGGTAACAATAGTTCATTCCTCTTTATTGTTGAACAGTATTCCACAGTGTGGGTGTATGACAGTTTGTTTAACGATTCACCTTGAGGAATGTTTGGGTTGTTTACAGATTTTGGCTATCATGCATAAAACTACTATGAATATTCATATACAGGTTTTTGTGTGAACATAAATTTCCATTTCTTTGGAAACTTTGCACTCCACCTCAGAGTGTAGTTGTTGAATTGTATGGTAGTTGCATGTTTAGTTTTATAAGAAATGGTCAAAAATAAAAAATAAAAAAATAAAAGAAATGGTCAAATTGTTTTCCAGAGTGGCCTTACCATTTTCCATTCTCACCAGCAATATATGAGTGATCTATTTTCACCACATCCTGGGCAGTATTTGCTATTGTCACTATTCTTTATTTTAACCATTCTGATAGATATATAGTGATACCTCATTGTGGGTTTTTTTTTTTTTTTTTTTGCTGTACGCGGGCTTCTCACTGTTGTGGCCTCTCCCGCTGCGGAGCACAGGCTCCGGACGCGCAGGCTCAGCGGCCATGGCCCACGGGCCCAGCTGCTCCGCGGCACGTGGGATCCTCCCAGACCAGGGCACGAACCCATGTCCCCTGCATCGGCAGGCAGACTTTCAACCACTGCGCCACCAGGGAAGCCCCCATTGTGGGTTTTTTTGTGTACATTTTCCTAATGGCTAATGAAGCTGAACATCTATTCATGTGCTTATTTTCTATCTGTCTATCCTCTTTGGTGAAATATCTCTTAATGTCTTTTGTCCATTTTCTAATTAGGCTGTTTGCTTATTTACTGCTGAGTTTTGAGAGTTCTTTATATATTCTACATTCTAGTCCTTTGTAGCTAATATGTGATTGGCAAATATTTCTCCTTAGTATGTAGCTTGTCTTTTCATCCTCTTAACAGGGTGTTTTGCAGAGCAAACATTTTTAATTTTGATGAGGTCGAATGTATTAATTTTTCCTTTTACTGATTGCACTTTTGGTGTCAAGTCTAAAAACTGTTGTTTTCTTTTTCGAAATGTTTCATACTTTTACATTTTACCTTTAAGCCCATGATCCATTTTGAGTTAATTTTTTATAAGGTGTGAGGTCTGGGTCAAAGGCTGCTTTTTTGTGTGTATGTGGATTTTTTTTTCCCCCTATGGATATCTAACTGTTCTGGCACTGTTTATTAAAAAGGCTATTTTTCTCCATTGAATTACTTTTACACCTTTGTCAAAAATTAGTTGGGCATATTTGTGTGGGCCTAATTCTGGGTTCTCTATTTTGTTCCATTAACCCATATGTCTGTTTACCCACCAATACCATTGTCTTGATTACTGTAGCTAAATAATAAGCCTTAATATTGGGTAGAATAATTCCTACCTTCATCCTTCTTTCTCAAGACTGTTTTGGCTATTCTAGGGCTTGTGCTTTTCCATATAAATTTTAGAATAAGTTTGTCTATGTCTACAAAAAATCTTGCTCAAATTTTGATAGGAATTGCATTAAATTTATATATCAGTTTGGAGAGAATTGACATTTTTACTATGTTGAGTCTTCTAATCCATTTATTGGAATGTCTTTCCATTTATTAGGTCTTCCTTGATTTCTTTTATCAGTCTTTTATAATTTTTAGCATACAAATCTTGTGCATGTTTTGTTAAGTATATACCTAAGTATTTCACTTCCTTTGAGTAAATATAAATGGCACTGTGTTTTTAATTTCAGTTTCCACATGTTCATTATTAGTATATAAAATGTGATTGATTTTTGTGTGTTGATCTTATATCCTGCAACCTTACAGAACTCACTTATTGGTTCCAGGAATTTTTAAAAATAGATATCTTGGGATATTCTATATAGACAATATGAAAATGGGGACAATTTTATTTCTTCCCTTCTGATCTTCATGTCTTTTTTTTTTTTCCTTGTCAATTGCACTGGGTAGAACTTCTTGTACTCTGGTGAATATGAGTAGTGAGAATGAACATCTATACTTCGTTCCTTAAGAGGAGAGCATACAGTTGTTCACCATTAAGTATGATGCTGGTTTTAGGTTTCTTGTAAATACTTTTTATCAAACTGAGGTAGTTCCCTTCAATTTCTAATTTGCTGAGAGTTTTTATCATGAAGAGTGCTGGATTTTCAATTGTTGTTTCTATGTCCATTGATATGATCATATCATTTTTCTTGTTTAACTTATTGGTATGATGGATTACACTGATGGATTTTTTAAGTAATTTTATTATTTATTTATTCATTCATTTTTTGGCTGTGTTGGATCTTCGTTGCTGTGCATGGGCTTTCTCTCTAGTTGCGGAGAGCAGGGGCTACTCTTCGTTGTGGTGTGCGGGCTTCTCATTGCGGTGGCTTCTCTTCTTGAAGCACACGGACTCAGTAGTTGTGGCTCGCGGACTCTAGAGTGCAGGCTCAGTTGTTGTGGCACACGGGCTTAGTTGCTCCGTGGCATGTGGGGTCTTCCCCAACCAGGGATCGAACCCGTGTCCCCTGCATTGGCAGACAGATTCTTAACCACTGCGCCACCAGGGAAGTCCCCTGATTGATTTTTGAATGTTGAACCTCCTTTGCATTCTTGGAATAATCACACTTGATCGTGGTATATAATTATTTGTATACATTGTTGGATTGTATTTGATAATATTTTGTTGAGGATATTTAAAATTTCTGAGTTCATGAGGATATTGGTCTGTAGTTTTCTTTTTTTGTACTGTCTTTTTCTGGTTTTGGTATCTAATACAGGCCACATAACGTGAGTTGAGAAGTGTTGCTTCCTCTTCTATTTTCTGGAAGAGATTGGGTAAAATGGGTGTTAATTCTTCTTTAAATGTTTGGTAAAATTCTTAAGTGAATCCACCTGGGGCAAGGGACTTTCTGGGGAGTTTTCAATGACAAATTCTATTTATTTAATGGTTATAGGAGTGTTCAGGTTATCTATTTCATCTTGATTGAGGTTTGTTAGTTCACAGTTTTTGAGGAATTGGTCAATTTCTTCTAAGTTGTCAAATTTATGAGAGCAAAGTTGTTTGTTGTATTCCTTTATTATCCTTTAATAGCTGCAGGATTTATAATGATATCCCCTATTTCATTCTCGATATTGGTGATTTGTGTCTCTTCTCATTTTATATGTCAGCTTTGCTAGAGGTTTATTGATTGTTTTTTCAAAAAACCAGCTTTTTGTTTCATTGATTTTCTCTGTATTCCTGTATTCAATTTCATTTATTTCTGTTCTTTTTTTTTTTTTTTTTTTTTTTTTTTTTTTGCGGTACGCGGGCCTCTCACTGTTGTGGCCTCTCCCGTTGCGGAGCACAGGCTCTGGATGCGCAGGCTCAGCGGCCATGGCTCACAGGCCTAGCTGCTCCGCGGCATGTGGGATCTTCCCAGACCGGGGCATGAACCCGTGTCCCCTGCATCGGCAGGTGGACTCTCAACCAGTGTGCCATCAGGGAGGCCCTCTGTTCTTATTTTTATTATTTTTTTCCATCTGCCTACTTTGGCTTTATTTTGCTCTTCTTTTTCTAGCTTTTTGAAGTAGGAACTTAGATTATTGATTTGAGATCTTTCCTTTTTTCTAATATAAGAATTTAGTGCTATAAGTTTCCCTCTCAGCAATGCTTTGGCTGAGGCCCACAAATGGTGATGTGTTCTACTTTAAGTTGGTTTAGTTCCATGTATTTTTAAATTTTTTGGAGACTTCCTCTTGGGTCCATGGATTGCTCAGTAGTGTGTTGTTTAATTTCTAATAGTTTTATTTTTGTTTTTCTGTTATTGATTTCTACTTTGATTCCATTATGGTTGGAGAATATATTCTATATGATTTCAGTTCTTTGAAGTATATTGAGGTTTTGTTTTATGAGCCAGGATAAGGTCTATCTTGATGAATGTTTCATAGGATATTATTTAGGAGACTATGTGTTTAAATCTTATTTTAGCAGGCATTTGTCCTGTTTAGGTTTAGCTTATAGGTATTGTCCTACTTTTGTGGCTTGTAGTTCCAGTGACAATTTAGTTTTCTGAGCCCTTGAAATGATATTCTGGTGTGTTTAATTCATCTGGCTCTGCTTGAGCTTCTGTTACATCTCTGCTGGTGGCATTTGCAGGGATGAACAGTGTTTTCCAAGGCCTCTCAGTATTCTTAGGTGGGATGTGAAGCATACGAGACCTATGAGAAGAAGAGCATTTCCCTTGCCCTGTTCATTGATCATTTGGTGCCATTTGGCTCCCCATTCTATTTCTGCAGGTACCTCTGAAGGAGTAAAGAGCCTACTTGAGCTGCCTTCTGTCACTGAAAAGAGAATGAGGAACTATGGGGCCTGGATGACTCTTTGCCATTAGGTGGAGGGTTGGGTGACATTGTCCCTGGGTCACCTTCTGCTGAGGTGGCAGAAGTGGATGGCTCTAAAAGATGGGGCTTGCTAGCCCTGCCGATGCCTATGTAAATGTCTATCTGATGCTGGGTGATTTGTGGTGTGGGGTGGATTGGTCTACTCAGGACCCACTCTTGCCCCCACCATGGACAGATTGAGCCAACTGCTATTGTTGGATGTGGGCAGGGGATGGGTCAGCCTCCTGAGCTCCACTGGTACCATTGCTGTGAGTAAGCTGGCCTGCCACTGCCACTGCCACTGGATGTGGGTGTCCCTGCTAAATTCCTGCTGGGCTTACCTTTTTGTGTTTAAAAATGAAGGCGAAAAATAAAAACCCAGGGAACTTACCACAGTATTGTTCTTTAAGTCCTGAGGTCCCTAACCAGTCTGTCTTCTATCCAGCATTTATAGTCCATTTATCATTGTTTGTTGAATTATTTCTGGGGTGTTTAGCTATAGTTAGAGGGGAAGAGAAGAGAAAATTGAGTCTATGCTATCTTGTCCCAGAACCAGAAGCCAGTTATTTAAAAACTCAAAATTACTGCTCAGAAAAGGAGTCTTTTCTGGTGATAGATATACAGTATTCATTTTTTTTCTTTTTTTTTGCGGTATGTGGGCCTCTCACTGTTGTGGCCTCTCCCGTTGCGGAGCTCAGGCTCCAGACGCGCAGGCTCAGCGACCATGACTCACGGGCCTAGCCGCTCCGCGGCATGTGGGATCTTCCTGGACTGGGGCACGAACCCGTGTCCCATGCATTGGCAGGCGGACTCTCAACCACTGAGCCACCAGGGAAGCCCTACAGTATTCATTTTATAATATTCTTTATATATTCCTGTGGACTTAGAATATCAAAAATAGCTGAATGTAAGGCTATGCCAGGTGTAAGCTAATCTCCCATTGACATTACACTGTGTATTGTGGTTTACTCTCTATTATATTTATTTTCATCAACAAAATACTTGTTTGGTCAAGACACATTAGCTAGGAATTATTTTAATCAGTGCTAAATTTGGATGGCCATCTGACAGAATAGACTGAAAATGAGGCAAAGAAATTTAATGCAAATTTAGTCATTATGCAGGAGAGCATGGCCTCACAATTGCAAGAGTTAATTGTTGATGTAAACAAGCCTTTTAAGGATTGCTTTACAAAGCAATGAAGTAAGTGGTTACCTTTGGGGATAGTAAATATAAACCTATAGGAGGATTAAAAGAAAAATTGTCCTAATTCAAAGATGGGAACTTTCATTCAAGTAGCTTTAAAAATTTTCTTTTTGTCCTTGATGTTCTGAAATTTCAATATAATATGTTTAAATTTACATTTGTTTTTATTCATGCTGTTTAGAATTTGGTTTAACTTTTAATATGAATACTTTCTATCTTTCTCTAATTACCATAATTCTGGAAAATTCTGTTCCTTTGTTTTGAACTCCAATTAGATGTATATTGGAGCTTCCTCTCAGTATCTCTCTCAACTGCTCTTTCATTGTATCCTTTTATCTCTTTGTACTGTGTTTTATAAATTATGCAAGACTATCTTCCAATTCACTAATTTTCTCTTTGATTAGGTCCAACTTAGAACCAACCTCATTTATTGATTCATTTTCCTAATTATATATTTTTTATTTCCAAGATTGCTAAATGGTTCTTTTTCATGTCCACTGAGCCATTTTTCATTTTAGCTACTTTGCCTAGTTACATTTCATAATAGCTTGTTCTCTCTCTAATATTATTCTTTCCTTTTTCTCTTTGGGGATTGGAGCTATACCAACATTCTAATATTAAAGTCATTTTTTTTTTTTTTTTTTTTTTTTTTTTTTTTTGCGGTACGTAGGCCTCTCACTGTTGTGGCCTCTCCCGTTGCGGAGCACAGGCTCCGGACGCGCAAGCTCAGTGGCCATGGCTCACGGGCCCAGCCACTCCACGGCATGTGGGATCTTCCCGGACCGGGGCATGAACCCGTGTCCCCTGCATCGGCAGGCGGACTCTCAACCACTGCGCCACCAGGGAAGCCCTAAAGTCATTTTTATATTACTATGTTAGTTTCATTTTATCTGGTGTAAATTCATTTCCTATTATTGATTTTGTCAACTGTCTTTCCTAATGTTCTTTTTCTTCATGTATTTGGAATTTTTGTTTTCAGGCTTATCTTGAATGGGAGTTGATGCTATTTTTTTCTTATTCTGTTTATGCAGTCACTTCTCCTTGTCTAGAAGTTTTGGAGTTGCCTCTACCTGACCCAGTAGACCCCCATGACTTATATCAGTTGCTCAAAGCTCCCATTTATGATGACATTGAGATATCATCAGTTCAGTCACAGAGCCATGAGTAGCTTCAACCAGATCTGAACTATTAGGCACTCTTACTCCCAGTTTAACCCATAGTCACTGAGCCCCACCCTTCTCCCCTCAACTTGAACCTGATTCTGGTCTATTGCCAACCAGGCCCATAGCTTTTGTTCAGTTACTGCTTTGAGTTTCTGTTTTATTTCTGTTTCCCAGAGATGTTTTTATTATTGATATTTTAGAACATAGTTGGGTTTCTTTAATTTTACCTTATAATATGTGATCTATCATCCCTACTGATTTTTTGGGAAAAGAAATAGGTATCATCTTGACTTTATTTTATTTCCTTACCTTTATTTTCCCTTGACCTGATTTCTACATCTGCTTAGATTAACTTATTATATCAAATTTATACAAACTACCTCTAACCTTTCCTGGCTTGATGAAGAGTATAAATAAATAAACAAATAAATACAGAGAGAAACATAGATAGTACACTTACATTCCACCTACAGACTATTGTAGTTGTTAAGCCATCAAATCTCCCTTACTTCAGCTTTATATGTTCACCTGCCAGAACCAGATCTTCCAGAAGTGGTTCTGGGTTGCTCTACCTCCTTGGTTTAGTCCTGGGGTTTGGTGCTGGCTCTGGAACCCCTAACTATCCTTTCATCCCCAAGATAAGAACACATCCATTGTGGCTTTTGATCTTATCATTTTGACTATATGAAACTTGAAAGAATATTCATTCACCAAACACTTGTTGGGTGGTTTATTATGTGTCATGTACAACGATAGGCACCGTACTTATGTAGATGAATGAGATAGATCCCTACCTTTGATGAATCCCACATCTAGTCAGGGAGAGAGGCAACTTAAGAAGCAATGTCACATGGTATCTTAAGTGTTATGACATAACCATGGTGTTTTCTAAGTATTGAGGGTGGGTACCTAGAAATCAGAGAGGGCAACCTTAGGTAAAAGCTCTCCAAGATGAACCTTACAGGCCAGGTAGAAGTTTTCCAGGTGAATAAAGAGGTGGAAGTACATGCTTGTCAAAGAGAAAAACTGTACAAAGAGGAACAGGAACTGCTGTGTCTGTTAGTAACTGAAGAGGAGGCACAAGGAAATCTAAGGGGAGGGGTGAGAGGTGAGATTAGAGAGGTAGACAGGGATCACATCATGAAGGGCCTGGTACACTCTGTTCTTGAGTGTGAATTCTTTCCTGAAAGTGATAGGGAGTAATTTAGACATTTTAAGCAGAGGACTTAGCATGATTAGATTTGTTTTTTAGGGCTGTCACTCCAGACTGTAGGAACTTGGGGCCAGATACAGGAAATGATGAGGATATGGATTCTGGCAGTCATTAGAGGAGTTGGAGAGGGCAAGACGTGTGGGGGAGATGCTTAGGAGGCAGACATGACTGAGCTTGGTGATGGTGAGGCTGAGGAGTGTGAGGAAAGCCAGGAGTTGAGGACAACTCACAAGTTTGTGACTTCTGTAATTGGGTAGATAAGATGTTGTCACTGGAAATAAGAAGGAGCAGATTCGTGGGAAGGGTATGGGAGTGATAATAAATAGGGGTTGGGGCATGTTAAATTCTAGAAGCTTTGTGGGTCTTACAGATGAAAATGTGCAGTAGTAGGCGGACGTAAAAATCTTGAATTCACAAGAGAGCTGTGAAAGGCAGGTGGAGAAGGCTGTTGATAACATTGGCTCTTTGCATGTATACAAGCTGTTAGAATCACCTCAGTAATAGGGGCAAATGCAGAAAAATTGTCTGTTTTCCATGTATCATCCTTCTCACAAAGAAAGGCTGAAGATTTCCACCATCACTGATAAAAGAACGTGATAGGACCTATCATTGATCCAAGGAAGAGAAGACTTGGGACAGTCTTCCTATCTCTTGGAATGCATTGGGATTCCATTATTACCCAGTCCCTATTTACTGGTTGTATTAGACCCCTTGTCATTGAAACTACCACATGTAGCAAAATGCCTGATATCAACCCAGTTAACTTATAGCACAGGAATCTGACCTATTCCCTAAGACTTTTCTACTGCATGGAAAAAGCACAGAGAATGGTAACCAGTGTGTTTTAGGTTAAGTAAACAACAAAAAAGAAATATACTTTAGTTAAAGAAAGAGCTTTAGGTTAGAGACAGAGGAACTTTCCATGAGGATCTTGGCTAAGTGCAGAAATGGTTTACCCAAAGTGTCAGGGAATTTCCTCCCTCAAATGCATCTAAGAATAGAACAAACATTCATTTTATTAGAAAAAAATTAAGATAGATTAGTAAAAGCACCAGCATTGTTTAATGGCCCTTCTACTGCCCTCAGGATGAAATACAAAATCTTAGTATGGCTTACACAGCTCATCATGATCTCTTCCCTGCTACTCTAACCTAATTCTCTCCTCCTAATTCCCTCCAGATCCAAACCTATTGCATATTCACTGTTTCCAAAGGTCCATGTTCTATCCCCTTGGATCTTCTCTCTATTTGGAACCTTCTTCCTCCTGCCTTATACCTCTGTTGACTCTGATTCATCCTTCAAGTCTCACCATAGATACTACTTCCTTCAGGAAATCGTTACTGATTTCTAAATTATAGTTGTCTCTCCTGTGTGCTCATATTTATTAAATCATTCAGTATATATATATATATATATATATATATATATATATATTTTTTTTTTTTTTTTTTTGCGGTGCGCGGGCCTCTCACTGCTGTGGCCTCTCCCGTTGCGGAGCACAGGCTCCAGATGCGCAGGCTCAGTGGCCATGGCTCATGGGCCCAGCCGCTCCGCGGCATGTGGGATCTTCCTGGACCGGGGCACGAACCCGTGTTCCCTGCATCGGCAGGCGGACTCTCAACCACTGCGCCACCAGAGAAGCCCCATTCAGTATATTTTTAAGGGCTTACTTTTGTGTCAGGCACTGTGCTAAATTCTGAAAAAAAAAACCCCAAAACCTGGCCCAATGGAGTCTATTGAGGAAGAGAGACAGTAAAAAGTCAACCAATGGTATTAATTAGTACACAAGGTAAGCTGCTGTACTAAAAATATCCACCAATAATGTAGCATGAAGGACACAGATGTTTATTTCTCTTTCAGCAGTCAGGGGTAAGTGCTCCAGGTCAATGGGCAGCTCACCTTCAAGCAGTTGTGCAAGAACCCAGACCAAGAGTGGCTCTGCCATCTTCAATGCATGGCTTCCAAAGTCACTGCAGTCCAGTGCTGTCCAATACAATATTCTATAATGATGAAAATGTTCTATCTGAATCTGTGTGGTCCAGCATAGTAACCACTAACCACAAGTGACTATTGAACACTTGAATTGCGACTAGTACAACCAAGGAACTGAATTTTAACATTTAACTAATTAAAATGTACATTTAAATATCCCCATGTGGCTAGCTAGTGGCTACCGTATTGGACAGTGTAGCCTTGTTGTCACTCCAGCCAGTGGGGTGGGAGAAAAAGTGGAATTCCAGGGCCTGAGATCGTCTCTTAAGCAAGTGAGGCCAACTTTATACCCACAGCTTCGGCTCACTTTTCTTTGGACCAACTGTGTTTCCTTGCATCTAAGTTGGCATCAGTTGTATGACAGATCATGATTTTATTGTATGTGCCACTAAGAAAGAAAAAAATGCTGCCAATTAAGCTCTTACAATGTTTTTTTTAAAAATCACATGGACTTTTATTTTTTTGCACATTGAAAGAGCCTTTTAGATATACTAAGTATACATGAAAAGGAAAATATAAATAAAATAAATTCCGAAAACTTGAGTTTAACTCTTCTGAAATGCTTTTCAACTCAGAATTGCTGATGTCAGTGGTCTTCCACAGAAGATCTTCCTCTCTGCCCCCTAAAACATCCATTATGTAGAATTTCTTAAAAGAGTACTCTACTATTATATCCAGGATTTTCTTCCAAGATGCAGAAACCCGTTTGGCAAGTTTTGATTCTGGTGCCAAATTGCCATTCGATCAAATTAATAGTATTATTTTCCCCTCAATTGAAACAAATGTTGCTAGAAGTTGAGAAGTTTTGACATGGATATTCAGTCTTAACAATGGTCCTGCTTGACACATGAGTTGGTCATATCAGCCTCTCACAGCTTTGAAATTTCTTTTGTCCATTCTGAAGGGTTTGGCAATTTCTCCTGCTTTCAGTTGCATTGTTCAACATGAGATAGGCAATCCTTTTGCTTGTATCTCAGAAGCGAAATGTTAATTCAGCTTCATCTACTTGTAGATGTCTTCCTTTCTTAGGTCTTGTAAACACTTGGTTGTTACTTTGCAAGAAAATATGAAATCGCTGCCATTCCTCCAATGATGAATGTTTGCTTCACTGATGTCAAATTTATGCCCCATTGCTCTGTTTACACGCCTTTCTGTGTACATGATACCTTTTCATTTCAATGCTAAATCATAGTATAATCTTTCTGAAGACATTTTGAACAACAGTTCAATTTAGCATGTGTAGCATCAGTGATGCACAGATCTCAATTGAAGTGATGACAGTATGAATAGCCATGACCATCGTTGCATATATGAGGGCAATGACAACCATTTCATGAGTGGCATCTAGCCTACAGCAGTGGTAACATGCCATTGACTGGGTGGCAGTAATCAGTGCCAGGACAAACCAAAGCCAAAGCCAAGCCAGTTACAGGTGAGCTAAGAGGATTCTGGCCTGTGGGGAAATAGAAGAAAAACCCATGGATGGGCAGAGAGAGGCAAAAATGAGAGCCCGCCTGGGACTTCCCTGGTGGCTCAGTGGTTAAGAATTCACCTGCCAATGCAGGGGACATGGGTTCGAGCCCTGGTCCGGGAAGATCCCACATGCCGCGGAGCAACTAAGCCCGTGCGCCACAACTACTGAAGCCTGCACGCCTAGAGCCCGTGCTCTCCAACAAGAGAAGCCACTGTAGTGAGAAGCCCGCGCACCACAGCAAAGAGTAGCCCCTGCTTGCTGCAACTAGAGAAAGCCGATGCGCAGCAACGAAGACCCAACGCAGCCAAAAATAAAAATTAATTAATTAATTAATTTAAAAAAATGAGAGCCCACGATAACCTTGAAAGGGAGGAAGGAGGGAGGGAAGGAGTGTTGTTTTCTGAAGACTCCTTAGCTCGAGGCCAATGGTATATACATGTATGTATCTGTTATATGCATGCACATGCACATGCATATACATACATACACGTTTGTGTTTTAATCTACTAATTCTTACTTGACCTAGCTCAAGTGGGTTTCTGTACTTGTAAAAAACAAAGACTAGAACACGAGCCTTTTGAGATCTGTTCTGGTTCAAGGGCTGACCTTCCAGAAAAAGTCCAAAGAAGCTGATCTGACCACAAAAGGAACTGCATTGGTTGGGTCAGTGTGAGGGATTCTGACTAAAGAAGAAACATGAATTTCATGCAGCTTAATATGAGCTGACACTCAAGCACGTACCCTCTATAGGATTTCACCCATGACTAACAAGCCTTTTAATCATGGCAAGAAGACACGGAGATTTTGCAGACATGCTTTTGCAGTATCCACATTTAGTGTTCCTGACCCTGTTTTCTTGCCAGATTCTGAGAAGCACCTGCTTCTTTTCAAGCAGTTGTCAGATCAATATTTAATCAATTGCCTTTTGATATTTGGTAGCGCTGAATAAATGGGATGCCAATATTTCTGCTCAGAGCCTTTCCTCTGGTGTACCTCATTCCGTTTCTGTGAAAGCCTTCAGGAACCTCTGAGCACTAAGTGGCACGTCCTCCGAGTTCTGTGATATCCCCCTCTCAGCTGCAGAGGGTCTCAGTGGCACAAGGAGATGCAGGATGCTGGTGTCAGTGCCACTCTTATTAAAGCAGCGTCCTAACTGAGTCATGAAAGCGGGAGTGCAGAGCTGCATTGGGGACACTGGGGGGCTTTGCCAGGTGAGGGCTATTTAATAGACCAGCCACATTAAAGACAGGCAATGATGTAGTGAAAGGAGCCTAATGAGCAGAAGTGAGGCTACCGTATCTAAAGAGAAAAAATAATGAGCTGCGAAATATCCCCCAAGGCGAGATTGCCAGCCTTCTGCAAGGAGGTCTCAGCCTATAGGTAAAAAAGGCTCATGTGGTCCCTTATCCTTGCATGGTAAACAGAAGTTCTGTGGGCAATTAGGGGCTGAGCTGAATGTGGGATTTGAGGAACGAGAATTATGTTGCTGACTCTTTGGAGATTTCCACACCCAGGACCCCAGCTTTAATTCCCAAAAGCAACAGGGACATACTCGAGCTGTGAATAGAAATTAGGAACATCACATCATCAAAAACAACCCTCTCAGTGTCTGTGCAGCAGATGGACATCTGGATGTTAGTTTTAGAAACCTCAGGGATTGGCACCTCAGGATCTTTCTAAACCTGTCCTCAGGGGCCATGCCATGGGGCTGCCTTGAGGGCGAAACCACCTTCTAATGAGACCCTCTTGGTCTTTCAGTAATGACTCTTCCTAGAATGGGATCCAAGCTGGGCATGCCCTACCCATGATTTTATTTCTTTTACAGTTTGTGTGGGAATTCCAGGCTAGATTTGGGTACATCTGGGTGGGAAAAAATTATTAAACACAAAGTGTGACCGCATTACTAATGTGAAGGAAATAAAAGAAAGTTTGGTTCCTACCCTTAAGAAATATATAAACCTCTGTCTTTAGACAATGGATCATTTACAGAGCAACTTTTCAAGTTCACATAGTGGGAAAGAGGATGATACCTGTGCTTCCCAGCTGAGGAAGGGGACAGGACAATGAAATATATATATATATATATATACACACATATAATGAAACTGTAAAAATAATACAACTTTATGATAATAAATCCTAATTACTTATGAATATTTTCTTCAGTATTTTCTAAATAGATGTTCACAGCAACCCTATGAGATAGGCAGGGTTAGTGTTGTCCTGCCATCTTACATGTGGGAAACTGAAGCTCAGTGGGATTGAGTCAGGAGTTCTTAATCTTTTAGCTACTGGAATGCAAGGACGAGTAGAGTTTACATGCATGATGCACTCCCACAGTCATATCCAAATTTAGAAGAAATTCACATTTCTAGGGTAAATAAATAGTACTATAACCTTTTTTGGAGGGGGGAAGTGAGGCAGGGATAGACATTATATTCATAACAATTTTATAAATATGTGAATAATGAAATCATTTAAAAATATCAAAATTTTATCAGAAAAAGAATCCAGAAAGATGACCAATTAGAGTTAAGATTACTATATTATTTTGAATCAGTCAAGCAATCCACAGAACCATTCATGAACCAGTGATGACAGTGCATGTTCATTAAAATTGTTATTTAACAAATTACCCCAAAACTTAGTAGCTTGATACAATAGCAATTAGCTTTCACTGTTTTTAGGGGTGATTCATGTGATTGCAATCAGATAATGATTAAGGCTTGGACAGCTGATGTTTCTTTCTCTTCATATTATCTCAGGATTTCTCCATGTAGTCTTACCTGGTGGGTTAGTTTGGGCTTCCTTACAGCATGGCTGCTCCAGCCTGAATGTTCCAGGGAGCAAGGCAGAAGCTGCATCACCTTTACTGACCTAGACACATTCTGTTGGTCACAAGCAAATCACAGGTCCCACCTAGTTTCAAGGGGTGGGGACAGAGATCCTCACTTCTCTCTGAGAGAAGTGTTCAGGTCACATTGTTGTACATGAGAGAGAGTCATTATTATATGTATGTGAGAGAGTCATTATTATAGCCATCTTCGAAAAAGAAAATCTGCCAGAGTATGTCTTGAACTAAGGATTATGATTAATTTAATTTTGTTCCCCCTGAGGTCCACACAGAGAAAAACTGTGGTCAATCAAATTTTCTGTAATGGAACTTATTTTTGAAAAAAATGAGGCTTGAATTTTTCCAAACTTTCATTCCATACATAAATTTAATAAAGTAGTAAACATGTAAATTGAAGGAAAAATAGAAAAAAATCTTATTTTATTGTTAATATCACAAAAGATAGAATTTATAGAGAATTAACATCTTATTATAAACATGAAGAGCATTTTACAACTTCACTTGTGTTATCGCTTTGTCTTGTTTTTTATTGGGAAGTTAACTATTGTCTCATAGACAGAAATGTTCCTAAGATTCTTTTCATTCATGTGCAATATAGAAGCCCACACACCACTTTTTTTTCTCTTGTCTTTCCTTGCAGTTTGTTATTTAAAATGTATTATTGTATGAAATAGAAAGGGAATGGAAGCAATTGTAGAATCACAACTCGTGGGCACTGTAAAAATCCATAATCATTATTGTAAATACTGATAGAACAATAACTGTCTGGTTTGGCTGGGGCATGGTTTAACAGTTTCACAAACTTTTCCACCTCAGAACCCATAGCAACCAAGGAGAAAGGATATATATCCCTGAGTCCTTGGATACATATCCAAGTAGCCTCAAGGCTATGGGTGATCTTGAAAATTCATGCACATTTTACATTCTTTTCAGGCATCAGTACTTTTGTTTTAATATATATTTAAAAAGGATGTTCTAGATACCATCATTTAGCGCTGAATGACAATGTCTATGACTTCAAGCACCTCTGCACAACCCCTCATAGCAGTTTGAGAGGCAATGGATGGGTCATGCTTAGTTTCCATAACGCCGGCTATAATTTCCCTAATACTTTCTCTGTTTGAGCAAACACATCAGAATGCAGGAAAATTAGAATGATGTAATTATTGGCATTGCTTTAAATTCACTCTAATTTATGTATTTTAAATTGCTTTCAAACTTCAGCACTTGGCTATTATTGTTAACTAATTGCTTGAGGCACACCTCCCAGTGATTATGACACCCTAGAATGTTCTAGGCACCTCTGCTAAGAATTGCTGGGATTAGTGACTAACCTAAGGTCATGTGGTTAATTAATAACAGTGCTGGTATTCAGACCCTATCTTTGAACTCCTTATCTTGTGTTTTCTCTCCTACACTTGAAAGCCATAAAAACTCCTAACAAAAATCCACATTCCTAAAGAAGGCTGGGGGCCCAAGTTAGGCCTAAAAGAACATTTGGAAAAGAAAGTAAATTTAGTAACTTACACTATTATTTACACATTCAATTACTTATTTATTCCTGAGAGGATTAGAGAAGAAACATATGGTACCGAAGAGTCTCTGTTTTTAAGCCAAGCCAGACTTCACTCTCTCTGCCCCCCCGAAGTTCCACAGCAGAGCTGCTCCATTCTGGCCCCGCACCCCATGCCTAAGGGGCTAGGCAGGTGCTGGTGATGCTGGAACTCCACTGAGCCTTGATATGGTGAAGCAGAAATGCCGTGTCATGGGTCTTGCGAAGTGAGGAGTGTTATAATCAGTGGGGGTGAGGGTCCCATGGCAAGGTTACTTGGGCCACATAGTGCTGTAGAGGTGAGTTATGGGGGGGCACTCACATCCACAGGGTGTCAGGATCCCACCACTGCTTGCCATCATGTTGTACCCAGATACCACCATTTGCCTCAGAGGCATAGTTCTTGTTATTGAATGGGCTTCACTTCTTTCTTTATGGGGAATTCCCTCTCAGGGGCTCTGTTGCCCTCCATGAGATCATGCTTCTACCAGAGACCCCCTAGATAAATATCATGTATATCCATGTGTCCAAACCCCAAGATTTTTTTTTACCCAGCAAACTTCTTAGCTTCTATGAAAACAGTGGATGTATATATAGTGGTGGAGAGGGAGGATGTTACCTGATTTCATTCACCATAAGCATCCCAGTCCCAGCTTTGTATCGTCCAATAGAGCTTGTCACACTGGCTTTAGGAAGATCTTTGGTGAAAGGTCTGAGGGAGAGAGGGAGACTGGTGCTAGGACAGAATTGCTAAACTAGCTCATTGCATGCACTTGGATCCACCAAAAAATACTGAACAAAAAAAATCAATATAATATAATCATTATATTCATATATATATATATCAGAATATAATCATTGTTATTGTTGTTTGCTTACTTGTGTTTTCTTTTCTTTTTTTTTTAAATCTTTTTAGGCCAACAAAGAAACTTGAGATGTTAGAAAAATCCTGGAAGCCAGCAGACCTGGATTTCAATCCTCATTCTCCTTAACTGATCTGGCTATTCACTTCCCCTTCCTGAGCCTTGGTCCCTCATGTTTCCTGGAGGGTTAAACTAGACCGTCTCCCAGAGACTTTCCAGCACTAACATGCTATGCTTCCATGAACTTGTGAATTCTGCCAAGTGATCGTAATTGTGAGGTGCCAGCACCATTACTCCCAGCAAAGTCTCCTGTGAACTCTACAGGAGTGGAGTTGGCAAACTGCCCAACAGACTCACAAGGAAAGCGCACTGGGCTCGAGTCTCTAACGGAGGGCCCCTTCAGCATCCTGGAACTTAGACCCATTGGTTGCATGCCCCTTCATAAGTCTTAATGGATAAAAACAGAAAGAAATTACTGGGCTTCTGATACCTCAAAAAAGTCTGAAGCCAAGACAATGCAGGCAATCCAGAAACTCAAGTCCCTGAAAGTGTGAGTAAAATACTGGTTGTTTGTACCCTCTGCGGAATTAATAGGCTGAGTCAAATGCCTTTGTGGCACAGGTTTTATCGAAACTGTTAACAGGGCGAGAGAGTAATGCAGTGAGTTGCTGAGGAGAAGACCTGAATGAGGCAAGTGGCCACTCAGCTTGCACCTGGGTCCCAAGTCCCCAGAGGCTCCTGGCTCAGGTAAGGGTCAGCAGGTGGAGGGGAAGGGGAAAGGGCTCACTTTGGTGTTCAGTGATCCAGCTCTGGGTTTATAGGGCTTCAAGAACACTTTCTGATGACAAGCCAGGGATCAGCTCTTTCTTCAGGAAGTCCCAGGTCTTACATCAGTAAAGGGTTTGCCAATCTTGCTCAAGAAAAGATCCCAATTCCCTCACTAGCACCAAAACCATCTGGGTCTTCCAGGTCCTATATTTAAAAGGCTTATTATATTTAAAAGCCTTTTCTCCATTCTTCTCCTTGATCACTTCTCATTCATCCACCAACACCCAGCTCAATGTCATATCCCCCTGGAATTCCCCAACTCCAGATAGAAAGAGGATTCCAAGAGATGAGATAGCCTCTTCTCCCAGAGCACGGAAATCTCACCATAACCCATCCCTCTGTTACAGGGCAGGTCACCTTATAGCGTAATCATTTGCTCTTATTTTTGTATCAGTTAGGATATTTTGATTGCAAGTGTCCAAAAAAAACAAAGCAAAACAAAACAAACAACTGGCTTAAACCAAAATGAGAATTTATTGGTTTGTGCCACTGGAAAATTCACCTTCAGTTGCAGCTTAATTCAGCTGCCAATACAGTTACTCCAAGATCTATTTGGGTGAGCTCTATTCTCAGGTTTCCTGTGCTTTCTGGCTTTTATATGTTGCTCCTCAGGAGCTATCAAGCTTAAATAATCTCAGAACTCCTGCCAAGAACAGAAAGAGACTCCTTTTCCCTGAAGCTAGAGGAAAAATTTGAGACATGAGTCTTCTTGATCCTGATTGGCCTGGCATGTATCATGTACCCATCTCTAACAAATCACAGTGGTCTGGAGGATTGAAGTCTCTAATTAGCTTAAAAGAGGTCACATGTCCCATTCATATTGTCCAGAAGTGGAGGTGAGTTTCTTGAACCTTGTAGGCTGAGAGCAGCAGCAGAGGGGTAGTTTTTACTATATATGAAGTATCTACTGAGGCTGGGTTGCAAAAATAACAAGTGTCCATCCCTGTGCTGTGAGCTCCTCAGGGCATAGCGCTGTCTGGCATACAGTAAGCACTTAATAAATGCTGAATGGGTTCATGAATGAGGAAGAGAATGAACACAGCCTGGCCCTACCTGCTTTTCTCCGCTCCACTCTCGTCCATTGCCCACCCATGGCCAGTGGAAGACATCAGCCTTTTGGGGACTGGGGATTAAACAGTTGATATCTTCCTGCACTCTTCCCCCTTCTACAATTCTAGCCAATATAATTTTGACGGGTCATGATTCAATTGCTTTTGTTCAGAAGCTACAGAAAGAAATTATTTCATGCTAATATTCTTGAAAGATTTTCCACAATATGACTAGATTATAGCTAATCTAATAAGACACCATATAATGGTGATATTAATAATATTATATGATTTTTCCAGCAATCACATTGCTCACTGAATGAAGATTTTGAAAATTTTCTTTCTGAAAAGTTTTGGATGACCAAGATATAGATATAGTTCATTGTGTTGCTCTGTAGCCTTCTATACATTCATAAAAATAAGCAAATTTTAAAAAGGCTATCACTTTTGTGGTACAGATTATGAGTGTTTTATTTCTTTATTTATGTTCCTCTGTATTTGTACTTTCTCTACAATGAGCATTCATCAAAATGTACTTTGGATACTTTTTTTTTGAGAGGGGGAACTTTACAGGAGATTCCATTTTCCTTAACTATCACTTTGGGGCAGATTCCTTTCAGACTGAGGAGGTGGATTGGATTCAGGGGTTCCACCCCAGACCCAGGCCTATCCCTAACATATGCAAAAATCAGGGCACAAGTCCAAATGGAGGCCTGCATAGCATTTGTATACTAGTTACAAGGTATAATTAAGTTTATAAAGTGTTAAATAAAATAGGTCTGTCTTCCTACCTTGACAAATATACCTTCATAACGATCCGGAGGTTCAGCTTTGAGTTTAGAATCCTTGGACTCCTTCAAGTTGTGTGCTGGAACATGGTGGCATGGGAGGGTGGACCTCTGGCCCTTGTGCCACTGTTCTTCTCTTCCTATCCCTGGCTCCAGCCCACATTGCAAGAGGTCCCACGAGCCTCCATGTCCAAATTGCATCACCCCACTTTGGAAACAGCCACTCCATGGCCACTTCTTGGGGCTAGGGGTGCACATCAGTTATGTGGTACACCCTTGGGGGAAGCCCTAGGGAAGAAGCCTGTGCAGGCCCTAGGTACATTTTCTTGCCCTTCTGAACTCTTTACCCCATGAGAAAGGGTATAGCCAGTGGAAGGCCAGAGTGGGAATCTTCTAAAGCACAGGGCCCAGGGCAGGGGATCTCTTATTTGGGGCCAGGAGAGAAACTGCCCATGATTGAGGATGCTGGGTCACAGATAAGATGCAGTGGCCCCCTCTGTGAAGTAGAAGATGGCAGAGCAGAGTGACGTGAACTCACTCCCTCTTGTGGGAGCACCAGAATCAGCAACTAACTGCTGAACAGTTGTCGACAAGAAGACACTAGACACTCATCAAAGGTGATACCCCACATCCAAAGACAAAGGAGAAGCTGCAGTGAGATGGTGGGGGGGGGGGCGCAATCACAATAAAATCAAATCCCATAACTGCTGGGTGGGTGACTCACAAACTGGAGAACAATTATACCACAGAAGTCCACCCACTGGAGTGAAGGTTCTGAGCCCCATGTCAGGCTTCCAAACTGGGGGTCCGGCAACAGGAAGAGGAATTCCCAGTGAATCACACTTTGAAGGCTAGCGGGATTTGATTGCAGGACTTTGACAGGACTGGGGGAAACAGAGACTCCACTCTTGGAGGGCAACAAAAAGTGGTGTGTGCATCAGGACCCAGGGGGAAGGAGCAGTGACCCCATGGGAGACTGGGCCAGACCTACCTGCTAGTGTTGGAGGGTCTCCTGCAGAGGCGGGGGAGGCTGTGGCTCACCGCAGGGACAAGGACACTGGCAGCAGAAGTTCTGGGAAGTACTCCTTGGTGTGAGCCCTCCTGGAGTCTGCCATTAGCCTCACCAAAGGGCCTGTAGGCTCCAGTGTTGGGTTGCCTCAGGCCAAACAACCAACAGGGAGGGAACTCAACCCCACCCATCAGCAGAAAAGCAGATTAAAGTTTTACTGAGCTCCGCCCACCAAAGCAACACCCAGCTCTACCCACCAGCAGTCCCTCCCATCAGGAAGCTTGCACAAGCCTCTTAGATAGCCTCATCCACCAGAGGGCAGACAGCAGAAGCAAGAAGAACTACAATCCTGCAGCCTGTGGAACAAAAACCACATTCACAGAAAGATAGACAAAATGAAAAGGCAGAGGACTATGTACCAGATGAAGGAACAAGATAAAACCCCAGAAAAACAACTAAATGAAGTGGAGATAGGCAACCTTCCAGAGAAGGAATTCAGAATAATGATAGTGAAGATGATCCAGGACCTTGGAAAAAGAATGGAGGCAAAGATTGAGAAGATGCAAGAAATGTTTAACAAAGACTTAGAAGAATGAAAGAACAAACAAACAGAGATGAACAATACAATAACTGAAGTGGAAACTACACTAGAAGGAATCAATAGCAGAATAACTGAGGCAGACGAACGGATAAGTGACCTGGAAAATAGAATGGTGGAATTCACTGCCGCAGAACAGAATAAAGAAAAAAGAATGAAGAGAAATGAGGACAGCCTAAGAGACCTCTGGGACAACATTAAACGCACCAACATTCACATTATAGGGGTCCCAGGAGGAGAAGAGTGAGAGAAAGGACCTGAGAAAACATTTGAAGAGATTATAGTCAAAAACGTCCCTAACATGGGAAAGAAAATAGCCACCCAAGTCCAGGAAGTCCAGAGAGTCCCAGGCAGGATAAACCCAAGGAGTATCACGCCGAGAAACATAGTAATCAAATTGATAAAAATTAAAAACAAAGAAAAAGTATTGAAAGTAACAAGGGAAAAACGACAAATAACATAAAAGGGAATTCCCATAAGGTTAACAGCTGATTTCTCAGCAGAAACTCTACAAGCCAGAAGGGAGTGGTATGACATATTTAAAGTGATGAAAGGAAAGAACCTACAACCAAGATTACTCTACCCGGCAAGGGTCTCATTCAGATTCGACAGAGAAATCAAAAGCTTTACAGACAAAAGCTAAGAGAATTCAGCACCACCAAACCAGCTCTACAACAAATGCTAAAGGAACTTCTCTAAGTGGGAAACACAAGAGAAGAAAAGGACCTACAAAGAAAAACTTCCAAAAATTAAGAAAATAGTAATAATTACCTTAAATGTGAATGGATTAAATGCTCCAACCAAAACACACAGGCTCTCTGAATGGGTACAAGAACAAGACCCATATATATGCTGTCTACAAGAGACCCACTTCAGACCTAGGGACACATACAGACTGAAAGTGAGGGGATGGAAAAAGATATTCCATGCAAATGGAAATCAAAAGAAAGCTGGAGTAGCAATACTCATATCAGATAAAATAGACTTTAAAATAAAGAATGTTGCAAGAGACAAGGAAGGACACTACATAATGATCAAGGGATCAATCCAAGAAGAAGATATAACAATTATAAATATATATGCACCCAACATAGGAGCACCTCAATACATAAGGCAAATGCTAACAGCTATAAAAGAGGAAATCGACAGTAACACAATAATAGTGGGGGACTTTAACACCTCACTTACACCAATGGACAGATCATCCAGACAGAAAATTAATAAGGAAACACAAGCTTTAAATGGCACAATAGATCAAATAGATTTAGTTGATATTTATAGGACATTCCATCCAAAAACAGCAGATTACACTTTCTTCTCAAGTGCACATGGAACATTCTCCAGGATAGACCACATGTTGGGTCACAAATCAAGCCTCGGTAAACTTAAGAAAATTGAAATCATATCAAGCATCTTTTCCGACTACAACACTATGAGATTAGAAATAAATTACAAGGAAAAAAACATAAAAAACACAAACACATGGAGGCCAAACAATGCGTTACTATATAACCAACAGATCACTGAAGAAATCAGAGGAAATTAAAAAATACCTAGAGACAAATGACAACGAAAACACAATGATCCAAAACCTGTAGGATGCAGCAAAAGCAGTTCTAAGAGGGAAGTTTATGCAATACAATCCTACCTCAAGAAACAAGAAAAGTCTCAAATAAACAATCTAACCTTACACCTAAAGGAACTAGAGAAAGACGAACAAACAAAACCCAAAGGTAGTAGAAGGAAAGATATCATAAAGATCAGAGCAAAAATAAATGAAATAGAGACTTTAAAAAATAGAAAAGATCAATAAAACTAAAAGCTGATTCTTTGAGAAGACAAACAAAATTGATAAAACTTTAGCCAATAAAACTAATCAAGAAAAAGAGGGAGAGGACTCAAATCAGTATAATTAGAAATGAAAAAGGAGAGGTTACAATGGACACTGCAGAGATACAAAGCATCATAAGAGACTACTACAAGCAACTCTGTTACAATAAAATGGACAACCTGAAAGAAATGAGAAAATTCTTAGAAAGGTATAACCTTCCAAGACCGACCCAGGAAGAAATAGAAAACATGAACAGACCAATCACAAGTAATGAAATTGAAACTGTGATTAAAAATCTTCCAACAAACAAAAGTCCAGGACCAGATGGCTTCACAGGTGAATTCTATTCAACATTTAGAGAAGAGCTAACACTCATCCTTCTCAAACTCTTCCAGAAAATTGCAGAGGCAGGAACACTCCCAAACTCATTATACGAGGCCACAATCACCCTGACACCAAAACCAGACAGAGATACTACAAAAAAAGAAAATTACAGACCAATATCACTGATGAATATAGATGAAGAACTCCTCAACAGAATACTAGCAAACAGAATCCAACAACACATTAAAAGGATCATACAACATGATCAACTGGGATTTATCCCAGGGAGGCAAAGATTCTTCAATATATGCAAATCAATCAATGTGATACACCATATTACCAAATTGAAGGAGAAAAACCATATGATCATCTCAATAGATGCAGAAAAAGCTTCTGACAAAGTTCAACACCCATTTATGATGAAAACTCTCCAGAAAGTGGGCATAGAGGGAAACTGCTTCAACATAATAAAGGCCATATATGACAAACCCACAGCCAACGTCA
This sequence comes from Hyperoodon ampullatus, assembly GCF_949752795.1. Taxonomy (NCBI): domain Eukaryota; kingdom Metazoa; phylum Chordata; class Mammalia; order Artiodactyla; family Ziphiidae; genus Hyperoodon; species Hyperoodon ampullatus. Next base: position 36,232,151 of record NC_136913.1, read on the forward strand.
TTCTCAATGGTGAAAAAGTGAAAGCATTTCCTCTAAGATCAGGAAGAAGAGAAGGATGTACACTCTCGCCACTATTATTCAACATAATTTTGGAAGTCCTAGCCATGGCAATCAGAGAAGAAGAAATAAAAGGAATACAAATTGGAAAAGAAGAAGTAAAACTGTCATTGCTTGCAGATGACATGATACTATACATAGAGAATCCTGAAGACTCTACCAGAAAACTACTAGAGCTAATCAATGAATTTGGTAAAGTAGCAGGATACAAAATTAATGCACAGAAATCTCTTGCATTTCCTATACACTAACAATGAAAGATCAGAAAGAGAAATTAAGGAAAAAATCCCATTCACCATTGCAACAGAAAGTAAAATACCTAGGAATAAACCTACCTAAGGAGATAAAAGACCTGTACTCAGAAAACTATAAGACACTGATGAAAGAAATCAAAGATGACACAAACAGATGGAGAGATATACCATGTTCTTGGATTGGAAGAATCAATATTGTGAAAATGACTATACTACCCAAAGCAATCTACAGATTCAATGCAATCCCTATCAAATTACCAATGGCATTTTTTACAGAACTAGATCAAAAAATCTTAAAATTTGTATGGAGACACAGAAGGCCCCGAATAGCCAAAGCAGTCTTGAGGGAAAAAAACGGTGCTGGAGGAATCAGACTCCTTGACTTCAGACCATACTACATAGCTACAGTCATCAAGACAATATGGTACTGGCACAGAAACAGAAATATAGATCAATGGAACAGGATAGAAAGCCCAGAGATAAACCCATGCACCTATAGTCAACTAACCTATGACAAAGGAGGCAAGGATATACAATGGAGAAAAGACAGCCTCTTCAGTAAGTGGTGCTGGGAAAACTGGACAGCTACATGTAAAAGAATGAAATTAGAACACTCCCTAACAACATACACAAAAATAAACTCAAAATGGATTAAAGACCTAAATGTAAGGCCAGACACTATAAAACTCTTAGAGGAAAACATAGGAAGAACACTTTGACATAAATCAGAGCAAGGTCTTTTTTGACCCGCATCCTAGAGAAATGGAAATAAAAACAAAAATAAACAAATGGGACCTAATGAAACTTAAAAGCTTTTGCACAGCAAAGGAAACTATAAACAAGATGAAAAGACAACCTTCAGAATGGGAGAAATATTTGCAAATGAATCAACGTGCAAAGGATTAATCTCCAAAATATATAAACAGCTCATACAGCTCAATATTAAAAAAAAAAAACCCAATCCCAAAATGGGCAGATGACATAAATAGACATTTCTCCAAAGAAGACATACAGATGGCCAAGGGGCACATGAAAAGCTGCTCAACATCACTAATCATTAGAGAAATTCAAATCAAAACTACAATGAGGTATCACCTCACACCAGTCAGAATGGCCATCATCAGAAAAATCTGCAAACAACAAATGCTGGAGAGGGTGTGGAGAAAAGGGAACCCTCTTGCACTGTTGGTGGGAATGTAAATGGATACAGCCACTATGGAGAACAGTATGGACGTTCCTTACAAAACTAAAAGTAAAATTACCATATGACCCCGCAATCCCACTACTGGGCATATACCCAGAGAACACCAGAATTCAGAAAGACACATGCACCCCAATGTTCATTGCAGCGCTATTTACAATAACCAGGTCATGGCAGTAACCTAAATGCCCATCGACAGACGAATGGATAAAAAAGGTGTGGTACAGATATACAGTGGAATATTACTCAGCCATAAAAAGGAATGAAATTGGGTCATTTGTAGAGACGTGGATGGACCTAGAGACTGTCAGACAGACTGAATTAAGTCAGAAAGAGAAAAACAATTATCATATATTAACGCATATATGTGGAATCCAGAAAAATGGTACAGATGAACCGGTTTGTAGGGCAGAAATAGAGACACAGATGTAGAGAACAAACATATGGACACCAAGGGGGGAAAGCAGCGGGGGTGGTGGGGGTGGTGGTGGTGGTGGTGTGATGAATTGGGAGATTGGGATTGACATGTATACACTAATATGTATAAAATAGATAACTAAAAAGAACCTGCTGTATAAAATAAATAAATAAAAGATGCAGTGGCCCCTCTTATTATGACTGCTGCTCCAGGGATACCCCCATTTACCCCCCACACACACACTCACATACACACACACTCACATACACCATGATCTGGGTCTTCAAAGTGATCTCTATAGTAAAAAGGAACCTGTCCTCAGATGGGGCCATCATTGAATATGGAAGCTGCTGTCAGGAAGCCACATAGATCTGGGTGTTCTCTGGTTCTGGGCCCCTAGGTCCTTAAGGGCCCTACTGAGGGGCCAGCCCAAATGACCAAGACAAACATTAACTGAGCCTTTAAAATTGTTTTAACAGGTGTTGTCGCTACCCTACCTGTATTCCTTCAACACTTATTGCAGTCCTTGCCAGCAAAGTCATTTTGCAAGCACCCAAAACTCTCCACCTGATGGAATCACTTCGCTGAAGCATGGGCAGGCCAGAAGTGCTAAGGGGTTCATGCCTCCAGGGATGGTGCTCAGCCAATGATGGGTGGAGTTGGAGGGTGAGTACCTAGCTTCCTCATTCCTCCAGTGGGCTCATTATGAGGCGTGAATTCTATACCCTCTCTCAGAGGTATCCACCAGGACTGAGTCTCAGTTGTCTACAGTGGTAGCGTGACCATTAACACACTCTTTGTCCATTTCCTTCCCTTCCCTGTCACATTTCTCCACTCCTCTACCAGTATTTCCTGGGATATTTTCCTTGGATATTTCCCTAATGAACTCCTTGCACCCAGATCCTTCGCTTGGGGTCTGCTTCTGGGTTCAACAACCTGAGACAGTTGTCTATTTCTGGTTCCACTGATTTTGATTGCTTATGGCATGTGAGGCACTGTTCTCCGCGTTTGACTGTTATCATCTCAGTTTTGCAGATGAGGAAACCAAGGCTCAGTGAAATCAAATAACCTCCCTGAACTCTCACAACTAGAAAGCAGCAGAGACAGGATGTGAACAACATGGTCAGACTCCAGAACCCAAACGATTGATCGTTGAGCTCTAATTGCATTATATGTGGCCAAAAGGCCCAGGCTTAGCTTGGGCTTAGAGTCAAATAGAAGAGGAGTACAGGGTTTTAGGAATCAGGTTTGAAACCCCCATCTACCATTTTCTACTTGTCTGACCCTCCATGCTCTTCCTTGTACATTGACAATAATAATAGCAACTACCTTCCAGAGTTGTTGGGGGAAATTAAATGACATGATACATTCACTGTGCTTTGCACCATGCCAGGCACGTGGGACGTGTCCTGCTCCTGTGTTAGTCGGCTTCCCCATTCCCTCCTCCTCTCCATCAGGCCCCTTCCCTGGCCTGTCAGGAGGACGGGTAATGGCAGAGCAGAACGCAGCCTCAAAAGCCTGTTGTTGCCAGCAAGGATCTGGCTAATTTATTTCAAAAGGTTTTGCTTCTATGAAGTTTAATAGAGTTGATGAGTATTAAAGGAATCATTTAATCTTCATTTGAATGTGAGCAGTAAGTGTGTTTTGGAGATTATATTCATTCCCCAGTGACTCTGAGTGCTTTCCCCTTCCAAAGCTGATTTTCATCCATCAGAGCAAAGGGTTTTCAGGTCTGTGGATGTGTCTGAGTGAAAAGCAGGAGTTCCAAACAGAGGGTGCTGCTTAGCCTCGTCTCAAGCAAGATGGCAGAGTTGCCTTCTGGGTGTAGGGACACATGTGACCCCTGCCTGACCCATCTATTCCTGTCCGAAGCTGCTTCCCAACATGTCCAAGGCTTCGAGGCTCTCTAAGCGGGCTTCAGAAGCACAGGACGTAGAGACTGGTCCTCCTCACCTTGGCAGCCTGCTGTCTCTTCCACTTTACTGCACCTAACGGAAGGTCAGCCACATCCGCTAAAGGTGAAGAGGCTAAGATCCATCTGGGGAAGCATTTCACCAAATGAATTTTAACAGCTTGGAATCAGGTTAAACTTGTGTAGAAGGAAAGAAAGGGAGCCTTACTTGTTATCAAATGTGTAATAGGACATTTTTCCATCCTGTAAGCCCTTGGGATGTGCATGTTACTTCAAGAGTAGGAGGAGTTTGTGCTCCCTGCCAGGAGCCATTCAGTCTTTAGCTAAGCCCAGTAGCATCTGAGGAAGGGCTTGGAGTTTAGGGTTTCTCCTCTGAGCTAGCAAAACGTCCCCGAATCAGGGCAGAACACTAATGGGGTAGTTGTATAATACGTATGCAGTGAGTGCAGTGGTGGGGTGTAAGGGGCAGTTGATCAAGGGGGAACATGGCCAAGGGTTTCCAAGGATGTCTAGTGGGCCTCATGCCTTCCCGCTTCCCACACTGGGTCTCTCATCCTCCCAGGCACCCTCTGGACTGTGCCTCAGACACACCTGAGCCTTGTTTTTCAAAAGGGAACACATAATTGGAGAGGTTAAAAAACTGACCAAATTCCATTCCCAACTGGGATTCAAACCCAAACCTTTCTGTGACCAAACCTGTGTACTTTCTCAGACATCATGCCACCTGTTGCCCAGGAGTAGGCAGACCTGAATTCAAGGTTAGCTTCAGCACTCATGTGGCCTTGACCGAGTCACTTACTCTGTTAGACACCCGGTTCCATCTGTAAAATGGGAATGATAGTGCTGACTTATATACACGATAAGATTGTCATGAGGAGCAAATACATGTGAAAGTGCTTGAAAGGCAGTTAAATGCTCTTCAAATATAACGCATTGTCATTTATTGAGGACGGTGATAAGGAGGACGACAATAATGGTAATCACTGCATCACCAGAGACACCCAAAAGGAGAATACTTTACCTTGGGGCACGCAAGAGCATGTGGCTGTTTGTGGAGAAAGCCATGGGATATGGTTTTTAGAAGGCTGCTGCTAATCAAGTAGAAAGATGGAGCTAGATGCCAGGGAATCAAAGGCAGTGTAGGGTAGGAGGAAATGCATCCGTGTTCAAGTATTCTGGTGGTGAACTCAGACCAAGAAGCAAGAAATAGGGCAAGAGCTGAGGGGTCAGCTGGGTCAGAGGCCAGCAAGGCAGCAAAGGAGGGGGCAGGGAAGCAGCCGGATGGGATGCAGGCCCTGAGCAGTGGTGAGACCTGACTGTCTCTGTTAGCTGTCAGTTTCAGGTCATATTTTTGAACAGCAAGTGAGCAGCCTTATGCCAAAACCATCTGGGCCTGTTCTGGGACAAGCCCCCAGCTGCAAAAGTACATGGAGGTGGAGTCTTACAATATTTATGGACTTCAGATGCGTGCTCTCTCGAGCTCCGGGGGGCGAAAGCACACTCCAGATGCATAAAGGCTGAGTATCCGTGTGTGAAACACCACAGGAGGCTCTGGCTAAGACAGTTGTTCCCAGCTGAGCCTGGGTGGCTGCAGATGGAGACGAGGAGTCCAGAGCCTCAGGCCAAGCACACTTCGAGGCAGGCAGGCTCTGGGGTGACTCCTCATGTTGCTTTTGGCTGAAGTACCACAGGGGGACCCTGACTCAAGGGCTTTCTTTCACGTGGCCACGTTAGCGTTCTCCTGTGGGAGCATGCGTATAGCCGTCTGTTGGCTCTTTCTCCCCTGTTAAAAGCTGAACTCCTCACGGTGACAGAAATAGGTTACACTTGTTTCCAAAGGTGCTAGAACTCAATCCAGCGCTTCATCGGTGTTTATTAAACAAAAAGTGGCTTGTTCTCGGCGGCTGGAGTGGCTGCAGTGCCTTTGTCCCTGGACCTTGGTCTCAAGCCCTTTGGCGGAGAGATTTTTACAAAGGAGTGACTATAAGAAAATATAAAAGAGCACAGTCTGCTGAAGGTGAAGGGGTAAAGAACAGGAACTTTTGTCTTTTGGGGCCCAGGAGGAACCCCCTGGGGTTTCTCAGGTGTGAGTTTAATCTGCCCATGACTCGGATAAGGTGTCTGTTCTTCAGATACATTATCTGTCACCTTTCCACACCAACCCTTCAACAGCTGAGAGAGTAGCAGGGACGCTGCAGAGGCTGTGAAGGCAACGTCAGGAGAGCAGAAATCAGGCATTTGGTGATTTAAGACAAGTTCGGCTTCTGGTAGGTAAAACGGAGATGAAAGTAGGGCACTGGGGCGGCTGGTTCACCGTGAGAGAGGTTCCTCCTTACCTCAGGAAAGGGGAGAACAGTCCAGGTGCTGCTTCTCAGTGAGGACTGAGGCATGGGAGGGTCCTGGCAAGTGTGAGAACAGCCTTTTCCCATGAACTTGAGATATTTGGACCTGTCAATAGCAGGCCTCGTCTAAAATGAGGACTGGAGGACCCAGAGCAACGAGGGATACTTTGAAGTCTCGACCCCGAGACTGTTTTCCTGCCACCACAGAACCAAACTGTGCTGACCTCAGGGGGCCCTCAAGAGTCATGGAGCTTAAATGTCTGTATCTGACCAACCTGGAGAGTGGGGAGCAGACCCCAGTTCTCAGCTTCTGTATTCCAGGCCATCTTCCCACTGCTCCCTTGTGTCTGCTCTACTTGGCAGGGTGCTTTTGAGGATAAACATAGCAAACTAAACAGCCGCCATGATTTTGATGTGTAATGACCTTACTAGCTGTGATTTCAATGTGTAACAACCTTATTCGTTGAATTTGTCCAGTGGCGGTAACTTTGAGAAACTCTTTTTTTTTTTTAAGGATGTTTGCAGATGTAATTATTATTTTATTTATTTATTTTTGGCTGTGTTGGGTCTTCGTTTCTGTGCGAGGGCTTTCTCTGGTTGTGGCAAGCGGGGGCCACTCTTCATCGTGATGCGTGGGCCTCTCACTGTCGCGGCCTCTCTTGTTGCGGAGCACAGGCTCCAGACGCGCAGGCTCAGTAGTTGTGGCTCATGGGCCTAGTTGCTCTGCGGCATGTGGGATCCTCCCAGACCAGGGCTCGAACCCGTGTCCCCTGCATTGGCAGGCAGACTCTCAACCACTGTGCCACCAGGGAAGCCCTGAGAAACTCTTGACGATGTTCCACTACTCAAGTCCACAGATCTGTGCACGTTTCTCCCTCCCAGAGTCTATTGCTCAGCTCCAGAGTATGGAGTATGGAGCATCCTTCTAGTGAATACCTTTCTGCCAGAGTTGATTTCTAGTGCTTCTAAGTGAAGAAACCTAACTGATATTCCCATTCATTCATTCATCCAGTAATCCTTTATTTAGCACCACCATCTGTCAGGAACAGATGTCATTACAGGTAAAGCATGGCACCTGCCTTCAAGGACCTTAGAATCTAATGGGAAAGAGATACAAGTAAGAAGAGAGGCCGTACGTGTGTACCAGGGAAGCAGAGGAGGTGCAAGCAGCTGAGACTTGATGGAGTCAGGGAAGGCTTCCAGAGGAGTGGAGGCTTGAGTTAAGTTCTGATGGGCGGGCAGAGGTGGCCCAAGCAGAGAAAAGGGGGAAAGATGTATCCCCTTTAGGCAGGAAAGCATTGTGCAAAGGCCCGAAGGTATGTGGCAGCAGGGCACCTCGGAGGCGCTGCTGGCAGCTTAGCTGGGACCTAGACAGACATGCAAATGCTGCAGGAGGGGCCGCGAGAGAGGTTGGCAGGCAGGCAGCGGACCAGGATGTCTACTGGTGATTAGCCAAAGAGGCTGAACGTTGGCCTGGAGGAGTCACTGAAAAAAAAACAGTTGGAACCAGAGAATGCTTTGGTCATGCTTTTGTGTGAGAAGGGTCACCCCAGCCTCAACTGCAGACTGATTTAGGAGAGGCCTTGGTGGAAGAAGGGAGACCAGTCATTCAGGGGGCAAGGATGGGAGTCTGAGCCAAGCTGCTTGTCATGGGAATTGGGAGTGCTAAGGTTCAGACCAAGGAGAGAGCCATTTGGAAAGCAGGCTATTTAGAATATACTCATCTAGATAGGCAGAGGAGAACAAAGAAAAAGCCAGAAGATGGAGTCACGCTGGGCTCTTTCTTCTCTCTCACCTCCTATAGCTTATCTAATCTCGTCTTTCTTCTGGTGAAACTCTTTCTGTGACTTGCCTTAGCTTTCAGGAAAAAGTTCAAATTCTTAGGTTAATCAAATAAAGATTTTTCTAATCTGGTCCCTGATAACCTTTATGTTAGCAGGAGGGGGGACAGAGTTTGCCTGCTTGATTCCCCATATTGTGCTTAAATGTATAAACCTGCAGAAAAGCTGAAAGGATAGGACATGAATACCTCTATATGCTTTCTCTAGATGCGCCAGTTGTTAACATTTTGCTGCATCTGCTTTATCTCTCCCTCTATCTGTCTCTCATTTTCAATGTATGCACATTCACACACCGTAGCATTTTTTAACTGGACCATTTGTAAGTTGCAGACATCACAATATCTCACATCTAGATACATCAGGGAGTATCTCCTAAGAGTAAGGACATTCTCCTCCAAAACTGCAATACTCAATAAATTTAACATCAATCCGTTAATATTATCTAATATACAATCCACTTTTACATTTCCCCAGCTGTCCCCAAATATGTGCTTAATAGCTTTTAAAAACATCTAGAACTCAAGAATCATGAATTGCATGTGGTAATCATGTCCCTTTAGTCTCCTTTAATTTATAACAGTCTCCTCTGCCTTTTTCTGTTTTTTCATGACATGACCTTTTCTGAGAGTCCAGGCCAGTTGCCTTGTTGAATGAGCTGCAATCTGAGTGTGGCTGATTGTTTCCTCATGATCAGATTCATTATGTATTTTGGGCAAGAATTCTACATGGGTGATCTTATATCTTTCCTGCTGTGTCACATCAGGGACACATAATAGCTGTTTGTCCGGTTAGTAATGATGCTAAGTTTCATCTCTCCACAAAAAAGCCACCTTTCCCCCTTTGTAATTAATCAGTAATTTGGGGTGTGATATTATGTATAAATATCTTGTTCTGACCAATGTTTCGCCCGTTATCATCTATTAATGGTCCTTGCTTGAATCAATTACTCTGTTGTTGGTTACAAAATATTGATTTCCTAAATCTATCATACCTTATATATATATTAGCTGTTCATCTGTAAAGAAGAGCTTTCCTTCTCCACTTCTCCCTCCATCCCCTCACCATTTTGTAAAAGTACTGCTGTGGATTCCTGGATGCCTTTAAATTTCTATATGTATATAGGTGTATATAGGTATATATAGGTATATATATATATATATATATATATATATATATAGGGGTATGTGTGTGTGTGTATATATATATATATATATATATATATATATATATATATATAACTCTCTTCATTCTTTCTGATGTTCTAATTGTCCCAAATCTAGCCAGCGGGAGCTTCTTTAAGCCAATTATTGCGTCCTTTGTATATCCCCACTAGCCTTTGAGCATGTCTTTGCATTCTGACATAATATTATTTTCCAGCAGCATTTGGTACTCTCCTAAAGGGCAGAGTTTTGGGGGGGAAGATGATGAATTATTTTTGTACATGCTGTATTTGAATTTGGCATACTCTATGATATCTACTGTCTGGTAGGCAATTGTGTGCACATGTATACACATACACACACACACACGGACGCTCCTATATATATCTTCAGTGTGTTTGAATGGTGGTCTTTTCTCTTTTTTTTTTTTTTTTTTGTGGTACGCGGGCCTCTCACTGTTGTGGCCTCTCCCGTTGCGGAGCACAGGCTCCGGACGCGCAGGCTCAGCGGCCATGGCTCACGGGCCCAGCCACTCTGCGGCATGTGGGATCCTCCCGGACCGGGGCACGAACCCGTGTCCCCTGCATCGGCAGGCGGACTCTCAACCACTGCGCCACCAGGGAAGCCCTCATATTCAGATTTTTTCAAAATTCAACTTTCACATTTTATTACATACAAGTTTTAAAACACGCAGAGTAAATAAGTACAATAATGCATGCATGTTACCCTATAAATAAAAAATTATACATACAGAGGAGTCTATGCCCAATTCTTAAAATAATAGCATGGACAAAAATATTTGGAGGGCCTTGGTATAATTGTAGTTGAAGGTGTGGATTGAAAGAAGCCATCTGGAGGTGTTTATAGAAGAAGAAGAGCAGAGGGTCTAGAATGGAAGCACAGGGAAGCCTCAACCTTTAGGACATGAGAAAAGTACTAGAGTAGACACCTAGAAAGGAGACAAGCCAACCAAGAAGTGGGAGGAAAACCTGGGTGGGTGATGTCACCAAAACCTACAAAATGGTGGAAGTGCCACCAGTCCCAAATACTGGAGAGAGGCCCAGGAAGAGAGGCCAGAAGTGTGTCTACTTGATTTGGCAATATGGAAACCATCGTACTGCCGATTGATTGCAGTGTAGAAAGTAGGGGCAACTTAAAAACTGTGTCTGTGAGGGACAGGAGAGCCATCAGACAGATAGAGTATATGGAACCAGCTAGCATGATAGTCATATTAGCTGCTGTAACAAATAGCCCCCAGCTGTGAAGTGGGGATGATGATAGAAAATGGTGTGGACTTTTGAGAGACCTGTGAAATAGTCTAAAGGCTTTGAGAGAAAGGGGCTGCAGAAATCTGACTCGACATGGCTAAAGGCAGAAAGCAGCACAAATACACTTTGGGGGCATGTGTTTTGACATCACAGTTCCAGGCACAGTGTATGTCCTCAATCAGTATTTGCTGAATAACAGTGACCTTCAACTCTGCTCCACCATGGCTGGGCCCAGTGTGAGGTGTTCCAGTGTTATGTCTTACACGGCCTAGACTGGAAAACCTGGGATGGACTCTTTTCGGTCTTTAGCACAGCCTCTCTTCCATCTGGGGTCTTCTCTTGTCCTGTTGAAGTGTCACGCCCATTCCAGGGCACACAGTCCTGTTCTGTGCCCCACAGTCCTGAGCAGAACCTTTCACTCTGGACCTCTTCTTACATTTCCTCCATCAGCATCGGCTGTTCTTGGGAGCCTTGTTCTCTGCCAGATGATAATAGGAAAAGAGTCTTTGCTAACGTGTGTTTGCTAATGTGCTCGTGGGAAGTGAGCTTTGGCCGTGCCTCAGGTGAGGATTCAGAGAAAGAGCCCAGGTGGACCAGTCAAAGAGGCTTCGGTTCTCATCTGGACCCTGCCACTTCCTGCATGGAAGGCCTGGAGCAGGTGCTCAAGTCTGCCAGGCCCAGTTTTCTCACCCATAAAATGGGGAAGATGATGGTAATAATATCTCGCCTGTAGGTTACAAGGTTACTTATGAGAAGTAAATGAAGTAATCTTCAAAAAGCTCTAGCTTGTCCTAGTAAACATGTTAATAAATTCCTTCATCCACTAAATAGGTATTAAGCCTGTTTGGGGACCAGGCATTGTTTCAGGCACTGGAGAGATGACAGTGGAAGAAAAAAAAAAGAACAAATACAATCCTTGCCCTCAGGGAGCTCCCATTCTAGTGAGGGAGGGGAAAAGTAAACAAAATAAATGTATAATAGAAAGCCAGATATTAATAAGTTCTAAGAAGGAAAAGAAAAGAGGGTGGGGCCCAGGGAATGGTGGGAGTGTGAACTGGGAAAGGTACAAGGAAGACCTCCCTGAGGGCCTGAATGTGAGTAGAGGCTTACCTGAAGTGAGCCTGTGAGCTACATGCCAATGGGGTTGGGAGCATTCCAGGCACAGGGGACAGCAAGTGTGAGGGTGCTCAGGCAGGAGCACCCAGGAGGGCACCAAGAGCACGCCTGTGCGTGGTAGGGGTAAAAGGAGATGCGACCAGAGGGGTAAGCAGCGGCCAGACCTTTTGAGTCTTGTAAGCCACTGTCAGAACTTTTGATACCATTTTATTCTAAAGGTGTTAGAAACCACTGGAGGGTGAGAACAGAGAAAGACGACATGTTTTCAATGACCTTTTTGGTGGCTGTGTGGAGAGCAGATGGCAGGGCAAGAAGGGAGCAGAAGACCTATTAGGAGGCTCTCCGAGGGGTCAGGTAGGAGATGGAGCTGGCGTGGACCAGGGTGGGAAGAGCAGGCATGGTGAGAAGGGGTGAGATTCAGGACATGTTTCAAAGTTAGAGCTGACGGCATGTGCTGATGAGTTGAGAGTAGAATCAAAGAGCAGAATCAAGGATAACGCTGAGGCTTTTGGCCTGAGCAACTAGGTAACTGGTAGTACCATTTGAAAAAATATTAGATATTATCATCATCAGCAGCAGCAGTAGCACCTTGACATTGAATCCTATTTCATGACTACGTGGAGCACTGCCTTGATAAGATAAGGGTTCCAAGGCTGTGATCAGGGTTAGCAGAAAAGTGAATGTTGACTTGTGAGCTCTTTCTGCCATCTTATATACGAAATAGTTAAGAACCTGGGTCTACATCAGTGGATCTCCAAGTGTGGTCCATGGACCTGTGGCACCAGCATCACCTGGGAACTTGTTGGAAATGAAAATTCTTGGATCCCACCCCGACTTATTGAATCAGAAACTCCGGAACTGGGCCTGAACCCATGTAACTCAGACTGGGTCTCAAACCTGGATGAAACCCAGATAGGGACTTGAACCCATGGTCTTTCAACTGAGGTCACACACCTGGTCTCAGGTTCTTGATGTCTTATTGCAGAAAGAATTCAGTGAGAGACAAAGTGATAGGTAAGAAGTGGATTTATTTAGAGAGAAACACACTCCACAGACAGAGTGTGGGCCATCTCAGAAGGCGAGAGTGGCCCCAGGGTATGGGGTTGTCAGTTTTTATAGGAGTGGGTAATTTCATAGGCTAATGATGGGAGGAGTATTCCAGCTATTTTGGGGAGGGGGTGGGGATTTCCAGAAATTGGGCCACCACTTTTTGACCTTTATGGTTGGCCTTGGAACTGTCATGGTGCCTGTGGGTGTGTCATTTAGCTTGCTGAGGTGTTAATAGTGAGCGTATACTGAGGCTCAAGGTCTAGTGGAAGTTGACTCGTCCGCCATCTTGGACCTATTTGGTTCTAATCAGTTTATGTTGTGTCATTCTTTTAAAGGTTGTGCCCTGCACCCTTCCCTCCTGTTTTAGGCCCAGTGCTCTTTTAACCAGCCTTCCAGGTGATTCTGATGTGAGATACCTTAGGTCAGTGTGAGAACCACTGACCTAAGGTATTTTTGTCATTTCTTTGCTGTTGGGCACCACGAGAAAGCTGCAGTGTTCCCCAGGAATGGATCATCATTCCTCTGTATCCCCAGAAGGTCTGTGTAACAAGAGACCTCTGCTTAAAAGGAAAAGAAAGGAAAGAAAGTGAGGGGAGAACCTAGGATCCAAACAAAAGGGATTGTCTGGGGGTGTTGGGGCCCTTGGAAATGGGTCTAAGGGCTGAGTTGAAGAATCAGCCAGAGTAGAGCTAGAATCCTTTACTTGATAAACATGGCTTGTTTGTACTTGTGTGTGTGAGTGTGTTTTCCTTTTTTTGCCCTTAGAATTTTAGATTTTATTTTTCAAATTCATAATCTTCTCAGCAGTCTGCACAGTTAAAAGGAAAGGCCTTTTCTCCCCACCAGGGACAGAGTTTTCAAGAGAGCCACCCGCGAGACTGGCTGCTGAAGTCATGGCAGCTGTGTGGGAGCTGGAGGGCCCCAAGGGGAAGGTAGGACCGAAGGTGGAGGTCCCTCCGCCACCCCACAACCTATTCTAAAGATGTTCCTTCTAGACAGTTGACTGACCTCCAACCTTAGAGGGATTGAGGCTTTATTTTTATAAAGAAGGCCTCTTCTCCTCCCGCCAAATAAATAACAAACAAAAAAGGAGCCTCTTTCAAAGAAGGTGCTAAAGGTGGGAATTTTCAGGCCTACCAGGCGATGTTTCTGGTGCGGCTCGCCTGCTTCTAATTGGCAGTTCGTGAAGCAGCCTCCACGGCCTGGGGCTGAAGTGGACCCTGTGATCCCTCAGCTTCCCTGGCAGGCAGCTGCAGGACTTCTGATTGGCTGACCCGTTAGTTCCAGTTCCTTGGAGTCATCACAGGATGCTTGCACACACGTGGGCCCCAAGGTGCCAAGGGACACCCGGGGCAGCACGAGGTCTCCATTGTCTCTTCCACCGGAGTTGAGTCAGTGTCAAGGAGAACAGCCTCCCAGGCTAAAGCTGCAAATGCGCATTGCTGTGGGCTGGCTTGCCCTCTGCACTCTGGCCAGGGTCTCTGCAACTGGCTTGGTGGCTGTGAAAGGCCCCCTGCTTCTCTTTAAGACTTTCTCCCTCTTCCACTTTCGAGGTTGGCCACGTGCCATGGGCCCTGCTTGTATCACGGTCCCTTTCCATTTCTCAGCCTACCTGGCTTCTCAGCAGCATTTGGCACTGATGACCACTCTCCACTTTGAAAATGACGTTCCTCCTTGACATCTGTGACCTCCAGTGCACTCCCGACCTCGCTGGCTGCTAGCAGGCTTCTTCCCACCCCAAACGTTTCTTAAGGGCTGAACTTCAGGATTCTGTCCTGGGCCCTCTTTTCTTGTCTGTGGTGCTCTCATCCATTTCTGGGATTTCAACCACTATCTGCCTATATTCTCACGTGTCCCAATCTTCACCTCCAGTCCAGACCTCTCTCCTGAGTTTCGGACCCTCTGTCCACCTGGAGCCCCATGGCCGTCTCAAATGCAGCGTGTTGAAAATGTGCTCATCCCCTGCCCTGGAGACCTGTTCCTGGCCTTTGTCCCTGATAGCCGTGAATTACTCCACCGTCCCTCCAGCCCTCAAGCCTGACACCTGCTCACTGTCCTCACCTGCACCCTCTGCCTCCCTCCCCATTGTCAGTGACTCCATGAGTCTGTCGAGTCCACCTACAAAATGTCTCCAGTTCCATGACCTCTGCCCACTCCCCTTCTCATCCTCTCAGCCCGACTCTGCACAGACCTTCTCTTGCCTCCAGGTCTGATATCATTCCACGTGTGACTTCCTTTCTCGGTCACGCTTGGATCTTCTCTGCCTCGCCACCATTCCCCTTTGCTGGCTAATGCCTCAGCTCAGGTGACGTATCTCCTCTGGGCAGCAAGACTGGAGTAGGCGCCCTGTTCTCCCTCTGCTGTTCCTGCCCATTTATTTGTCTGTGTCCCACTCCAGCCCTAAATGTTGAGTCTATCTTACTCACAATTGTCCATGCGCTCAGCAGGGTGTCTGGCACATAGGGGCACAGAATAGACAAGACAGAGATGCTATTTCCCAGCGGACCTTTAAACCAGGTCTGGGACTGGTCTGGGGCTTAGAGCCACATGGGTTCACCTGGAGACCCTCTGGGTGTGGGGCCAGTGGCAGTTCTTTTTTTTTTTTTTTTTTTTTTTTATGTGGTTCGCGGGCCTCTCACTGCTGTGGCCTCTCCCGCCGCGGAGCACAGGCTCCGGACGCGCAGGCCCAGCAGCCACAGCTCACGGGCCCAGCCGCTCCGCGGCGCGCGGGACCCTCCCGGACTGGGGCACGAACCCGCGCCCCCCGCATCAGCAGGCGGACTCCCAACCACCGCGCCACCAGGGAAGCCCCAGTGGCAGTTCTTTATCATCAGTACAGGGAGGAAAGAAGACCCAGCAGGAACTCCAGGTGCACCTGCACGCCCCCTTCCTCTGGGCAGCTGACCCTTATGGGCTGGCGGACTATACATCAGCTCCCATAACCGAGCATATTGTAAATGAATGTGCATTGATGAGAAATGGTCTTATTTGGCTCCGTAATGTTCAGCTCATGAGCGAAGTGAGAACATGGCACCTGTTTCCAAGCCATTGTCTGGGGTGCCTGGAACCCCCTTCTTTCATCAAGTCCCTTAGTCAGCAGGTCTCAAAACCCTAATATGACATTTGTCACACTGGTTTGTAATCGTATCTTTACATCTCTGACCTTGGGAGCTTGGCAGGGACCAGATTTGACTCCTCTCTCAGGTCTCGGCTGGGGGCATGGAGGCTGGTGCAGACTAGAGGAATAGCCCGGGTATATACCGTTTTGTTAAGGGATAGAAGCCAGGAGCGATAGTGATGCCAGATGCTGCCAGAGCCCCATTCCCATTCCATGAGGTTTGTCCTGCCCCCTCTCGGCATCATTCAGAGGAAAGATTCCACAAGCTCCTTTCAGGGGTGCTGGTGCCACTAGTTAGGTAACGACAGGTCATGATGCAATGTTACTGGGTCTCTGAAACAAGGAGGAAGCCATGCGAGAGGAGACGGGGTAGACGCCCCTGGACCAGGGCCAGAGCTTTCAGAACCTGTGCTTCAGAGGGTCTATCTGGGTGTTGTTGCCTCTGTGAGTTTCACAAATCTGTGTGTCCTGTCAGGAAAGGAATTCAAATGCTGGGCCTCCCACCCTCTTCACAGTATTGGAGCCGATGTAAAACCGGACCCAAAGGATTGCCCTTTCGCTTTGCCAGAAGGTCACTGCATAAGTTATGGGAATTCAGGGAGGAAACTATTCCCAAACATGTTCCACCCACCGAGCCACAATTCCTTTAGCCAGGGCTGAAGCCTTTCTTGCCCCTAAAAGAAATGAGATGTCTTAGGTTGGGTTTCCTGGGAAGGACACTCGGAGTCAGAGGTCGGTGCACGGGAAGTTTGTCAGGAGTGCCCTGGGGAGCAACACCTATTAGGAGGGAGGGAAGCGGGACGAGGCAGAGGCAGAAGTCATGATGTGATGCTGTTGCTACAGAGTCCTCAGCTCATCCCTCCAGAGCTCCAGAGCTGGGAGTGTCTTGCAAAAGTGTCCCAAATTGAGGTAAAGTGGCTGAACCTTTGTACCGCCTCCCCTTCCCACCCCGGAAGGAGGTGTGACTTTGGACAAAGAGGCTACCATCAGCTGAGAGCAGTTCCCAGAGTGGGGCTCAGCAGCTGACAGTCCCAGTGGCTAGCGGCTGGAGGCCCTCGGAGGAGGGGTCCGGACATCATAGCACCCACCACGTGAGGCTAAAAATGCAAATCTACCTGAGAAAAACAACAAACTGTTTTCAGTGGATACCAAGGCCTGATACCGGAGCCTTTTTTGGATAAAGTTTGGAAAAGGGTTGTTGAAGTGGATTTGAGGTTGAGATGAACAGGACCAGGGTCGGGGAGGAGGAGCCGAGGATGTGGTGAGAGACAAGGAAGGGGGATCCGGGTTCCTGTGGCTTCCTTTCTGCGGAGTTCTGCTCCAAGTGCCTCGCTAAAAATTCCCGAGGACCCAGAGTTTCACCTGGCCCTCAGAGAGAGACCTTGGGCAGAAGATAATCTCTCGGCTTCAGCCCTCCCACTTGGCAAACAAGGACTGGTGATGGCAACCTAATCTGGGGGCTTCAGTGTTTAGGAGAAAAGAGGCAAGATATGCATGTATGTTTGCTGCAAGGGACACACAGGTAAAAATCAGCTCTTTGTTAATTTGAAATAAGATAGAAATTATCTGAATCATACAGACTCAGAGGCGGAAGGGGTCATTCAACCCACTCATCTCACAGATGAGGAAACAGGCTCAGGGAGCAGAAGCAACTTGCCCAAGATCACCCAGTTTGTTAGTGTCAAAATCAAAAATAAGTCCAAGGTCCCTGACTTGTGGCTCAGTGCTCATTCATAACACCCAACTTCTATGATCTTCACTAGGCTGCCTGCCTTCTTAAAAGCAACCCCAAAATCCGGCAGAATCTGAATTTTCTAAGCCGGTTTTGTCGAAGGCGGCCCTCTCTCTTGGAAGCTCGTGTTCTTTGCAGAGTTCTGTGGCCGCTACTCCTGCCAGCAGAAGGCCAGCCAGCCAGCCAGAGAGGCCTTGGAGACATTTGCATTTGGGTGAAAGGGGCTGACGGTCTTGGACTCACAGCTGAAGGTTTTCTGAGGTGGAAATTAAAGTGGCAGCAGGAAGCAGAATGCGACCTAATTAGCAGTTTGGTCTCTGAGGCTGACCTCCTTTCGGGAAAGCTGGCGCTCAGAGGAGCATAAAGCAGCTGTCGCCTCTTCCCTGCCTGGCCAGGTGGGCTTAGAGCAGTGCTAGCCCAGCCGTCACCCTACGCCAGTTGCCCTCCTGGAAAGAAGTCTCATCTCATCACCACCCCCACCAAGAGCTCTCCATCTAGGGCTCCAAGGGGTTGTGCAAACAGGCAGCACTCCCAGCATGAAACCCTTAAAAAGGAGGGAAGGAAGAGAGAGAAGACAAAAGCCTTTCCCGTCTCTGGGGTGGAGGGAGGAGGCTGAGGACTTGACTGGAGCCCAGGAGGCTGAGCTGGGGTGGGGGGGCGGGGCATGGGCAGCAGAGGGCTGCACAGGGGACAGTAGACGCGTTCACTAGCGTCTTGCACCTGTTGTCGTCTGCTGTGACCACACGTGCAGGCGACCCCAGGAGCTCCAGCTAAACAGACGAGGAGTGTAATTAATCC
This sequence comes from Hyperoodon ampullatus, assembly GCF_949752795.1. NCBI lineage: Eukaryota > Metazoa > Chordata > Mammalia > Artiodactyla > Ziphiidae > Hyperoodon > Hyperoodon ampullatus. Next base: position 36,250,418 of record NC_136913.1, read on the forward strand.
ATTGTTTAGCATTATTGAAGCTCTCCGCTGTGCGGATCCTTCCTGGCAGTTCTCCCAGACCCGGGGAGTTTTGGGCAGGGCAGCGGGAGGGAGTCGGAAGGATTGAGATGTCAGGTCTGAGGAGAGAGGCTCATAGCTGGGGGGGAGGGGAGGACAGTGCCCAGCTCCCCTCCCTGTTACCCTGTTACAGGGGCGCTTCCCACTGCTAGACAATAGTCTATGTGTTTGGCGCCTGCTGAGAAAGCACGCGTTCCACCTTGGTCCCCAGGGGCTGGCTGAGCTGTGGGCGCAGTGTGGATGAGGTCTGTCCAGAGATCGGAGTTGCTTCCTACTGCCTGGCTTCTCATCTGCTGTGGGGTCAGTGGCTTTCCCTTGGCATAAATGGCCCAGCATCAGCCGTGACAGGATCTTAGCGGCCTCCCCAGGATTAAGAGCCAACACTTCGACAGCTCTTACTAAATGCCAGGCACTGTTCTAAGCCCTGGACATGTATCATCTCACTGAATCTTCACAACAACCATACAAGATAGGTGTCCTCATCATCCACATTTAACAGATGGGGTTAGGGAGGGAGGCACAGAGAGGCTCAGTAACTTACCGAAAGTAGCACAGCTAATAAGAAGGAGAAGTGGGATTCAAATACAGAGCCTGTGCACCCAGCCTCTGCATGTACAGCCTTTTCCTGGGGTCGTGGTTCTTGGCTCACACGCCTGGCACCAGGGGAGCAGGAAGAATTGTTCTTGTTATCTCAGTCTCCACATCCACCTGCCAGGGCACGTTTCCATTTCTGCCCTATGGATTCAGGTCATCCATAGAGGGGCCTGGGCGTCTGAATTTTTAACAAGTACTGGGCATGGCTTCTAGGATCTGGTCTGTTTGGGAGATCCTGGAGATAAAGGGGTACTTCAGCTCAGTGGTCCTCAAACTTCAATGTGAAGAACAAACACACACCATGGAGGTTATTAACACTACCAATTCCTAACCCCTCAAGCCCCCAGATTTCTGTTTTAGACCTACTGGTTGGGTTTCATCTCCCTCGCTTTAGTGGATAAAATATAACTGTTAAATATACATACCTCTGGGCTCCATGCTGGTGCGTGCAGCCAGGAGGGCCAGAGCGGCCTGTCCATCTTGATTGAGCAGCACTGGGCTTAGGCAGCCCTGCAGGGCTCACCAAGTCTCCGGGGCGCAGGGAGGACTGGGCGAGGGACCGTGGAGAGCTCCAGCAACCTCTGCTTCCTAACTCGATGGTTGTTGGATTGCTAGGGCTGGGCCTGCTGACTCCTTACTTAACAGAATGGAGCCACCCTAGTCCAGACAGCTAGGCAGGCTTTTTGCTTCACTGGACCCGCGTGGACTGCGGACGGTGCTTGTCTTTCTCTCCCAATTCCAACGCACTGGGAGGAGAAAGCACACTCCCAGAACTTGACAGCGTCAGAGAATAAAACAAAAGACCACTGGAGCTTAAAAATATACATTTGCAAACCTGAGTCTATTCACTTGCCAGGCAAGGCAGCACAGGCCAATGAGCAGTTCTCTGAGTTAAGCGCTAGAAGGGGAAGTCCTCGGTGGTTATGCTAATTAAGGACCCAGAAGTAGCCCTTGGGATAGGACACTGTTGGTTAAAGCTCTGGACACAGTTGGTTAAAACGAGTCCCCTCGTTCCTTGATTGGGAAAGGGTCTTCAGGTGGGTTCACTGAGGGCATCATACAGCCTTCAGTTTTGATACCTCACAGGCAAGTATGGCTATGAATGAAAAATTGTCCTTTTATAATTTATTGGGATGTGGCTGCCACAGGCCTGCAGTGACCCAAATCTGTTCCCTGAGGTCACTTTGAGCCCCTTCAGGGCTGGGTCGGCTACCAGCAGCCCATGGGAAGAAAGGGCAGCTGCTCACAGGTCACCAAACGGCCCAGGTTGGGGATCCTTCCCTAGCCAGGCAGAGCAAAGTAGGCAAGGTGCCCAGGGGGGCAAAGTTTAAAGAGGCACAGACTCTCAAGGTTGTGCAAGTGCAGAGTCGACCCTTCAGAGTAAGTACCTCCTTAAATTTTGTGCTGGCCTCAGCCTAGTCCCACTGCCTTCCAAGCTGTAAGGGAGGATGTTTTCAGCGTGTTGATCTCCATAGAAAACATTCTTGCTGGATGAACGATGCTTTCAGTCCCTCCAGATACGTGTTATTTCTAGTTGCTCTTGTTTCCCCCATGGTAGAAATGGATAGTGTGTGTTTCCTGGGACCAGGAAAGGAGAGTGGGGAAGAATGAATCTCAGGGCATGTCAACTTTGGCTCTGGATCTCCCTAGTTCCATGGCTTTTACTCTTATGGCACAGGCCGTCTGTCCCACTACAGGCCTGTATTCGGGGGTCTCTTGTGTTCCCTCAGGCCAGAGACATTTTTTTCAGGAGCTATTTATTTGAAGTTTCAGGTCACCTGGAAATTACTCATATCAGATCAGATTCATGGGATTCTTTTCTCCTGGCCATTCATAAAACAGCACCAGCAGAATAAGTGTAGGAAAAGAGTTTCCTGATTCCAATTTCCTCCTACAATTTCTAGAAAAGCCCTTGAGTTCAATCCCAGGTACACTGATTTGCAAAGAAACAGGGACCTCTGGGGACTTCAGCAGGCAAGCAAATCATGCATGCCCCAGACTCTGGGCTGGAGTGGGCCTCGACTGTTCTGAGCAGAAAAAACTCTGTTCTATTTGTCACGGTCCATCATGAAGGCATGCTATAGTCTAGGACAGCCCTGGCTTCAGTGGTTAAGCGCCCCCAACACATTGAGCCAAGGCTGACTCATGATAGCATCTTCACCCCTGGAAGAAACAGTCCTTTCTGTGTAATGGAAATTGTCCATTAGTAGACCTCATTTTGTGGCCATTTTCAGCTGTTCCTTCTTGTTCCATCCTTCAGAGACACAGAGTGCAGCCAAGTGCCAGCTGCTCAGTCACCTCCTTCATTTGGGGCATTGGAAAAACACATAGGCAAGTGCAGGGTTAACGTGTGAGCCTCACTTCGATTCATCCATGCAGGGATCTCAGGAAGTTTTGCTGCTGAATTTCTTCCTGAACATCAACGACGCATAATGAAGTCAGTTCAGGATGGGCTTTAAGCCCAAATTCACTTGCTTTGGGATTCGTCACTCAGGCTCTTATATTAAATTCACCTTGGGGTCTATGGTAAATTTTACGAAATGTTACTCTCGTCTTTACAGCTAGCATAAACATTTATGATACATCCTGTGATATATGTTTCTAGGAAGTAAGGAAATGCTGTTGTGGAAAGATAGGATTCCCAACTGATTTGAAATATAGATGAATAGCATGTTTTAGAAAGGGGCTGGGACTTTAATGGAAAAAAGTAGTTATCAGATTTTTTTTTCTTGTCTTTCTCTGCCTTCTCTTCTGGCACCAGTTAAAGGAACATTTCTCAGCCCTTCTCCCCATGCACACAAAAGATGATACCTGATATGAAATGCTGTCAAATCCTGCTTCATTAAAGCCCACAAAAGCTAATGCACAGAGCTCCCCTCGCACTGCCCTAAAATGGGAACAAAGAGGCAGAATAATGTCAAAATAGAACACAAAGGAAAAGAGTTTGTCCTCTGGGCCTGGGAGATGAAAGATAGGAGAAATCATCTGTGAATGTTGGGCTGGGCCAGAGTTTCTAGGGCTCATTTCAGAGATGATGGGGGATTGTCAGACTGGGCACCTTGTGTAAACATAGCAAGAAGGCAGTGAGGGCCCTGCAACAAGAGCCCAGGCGGTGCTCCTGTTATCAGTTCAGTCACGGGCACCAAGAAGGAGTATCGACCTCACGACGGGGACAGATGAACAATCGGGGCATCCAGACTGCCACTCCCTTGCTGTGCAGTAGAATACCCCCTAGATGAGGAATGAGGTCTGGGCATCTGAGCTGGGTTGGGGGACCCAGGAAACCAATGATTTTGAGGGGTGTGCTGGGTTCTTGAAGGGAGGTGACTGTAAGAAAAAGCAAGTCATAAAAAAAGCTCGCTCACTGCTGGTAGCATCATCAACCATGAAGACCAAAATACTTGGCTTTGTGGTGTATTAACAAAGTTCAGTAGATCACTGACAGGGTGAATGTATTCCACCAGGTCACACTATGGCCCCTGGAGAGGTAAGAGGGCAAATTCAGGGTAACCTAGTTGACACTACAGCTGGGATTTGAAATCGAGCACCATGGAATGCAGTTATGTGATACTGTCAGTAAGAGCAGTGACAGAACATAGCCCAGACCCTTCCCACCATCCACACCACCTCTTCCCTTAGACTCCTGGCTTCCCCTCCTTCCTCCTTCACTATTCCACCATCCACAACTAAAGCCAGTTCCTGCGGTGCTGTCTCTGGGTCCTGTGAGGAGAGAAGCAGTGAGGGCTGGACAGCCACTGGGGTCATAGCCTCTTTGGTTGGCAAGAGAGACCATGTCTTACTTGGGTTACCCAAAGCAGAGCCTGAAACAAGTCTGTGAGAACAGGTTGTTTGGGAAGTGATTCCAAAGAGCAGGAGTGTGGGAGTGGGGAGTGTGAGCCAGGGATGGAGAGAAAGCCAATATAAAGGCACATTATCAGGGGCCAGTTCTGCCAGGATGTCTTAAAAAAGCATCTGGGTTACCTCTAAAAAATGTTCAACTAGGGCTTCCCTGGTGGCGCAGTGGTTGAGAGTCCGCCTGCCGATGCAGGGGACACGGGTTCATGCCCCGGTCCGGGAAGATCCCACATGCCGTGGAGCGGCTGGACCCGTGAGCCATGGCCACTGAGCCTGCGCATCCAGAGCCTGTGCTCTGCAACGGGAGAGGCCACAACAGTGAGAGGCCCGCGTACCGCAAAAAAAAAAAAAAAAAGTTCAACTAAAATATGGGAAGCAGGAACATTAATTCACTGCCTCCCATCTGCCATTGGTTGAGGGCTGCCCCTGTGTGTGTGTTGACATTTCTGAACTTCTGAGCAGGAAATGCAGTGTCCTGAGCCTCCTAAGTGCCTTGGGGCAGAGAGCAAAGGCGTGGTGCTCACTCTTGGTGAGACACGTGAACCTAAGCTCACATAGAACTGTCCACCCCAGTCACTGCTGGAATCAGAGCTGTGACCACTAGAATGTGTGACGGGTGCCAGACACATCTACTACAGGATGTAAGACTCCTGAGGGCTGAGAGAACAAGGAGATAATGTACTACCACATGGGAGCCCCCAAGTGAAGGGATCTTGGACAAAAGTCCTCTCAGAAGATATGCTGATCTGGGATGATTCAAGCTGACAGAAGTAAGGAGGCTTAAAAGAAGAGTTGGGGATGGTGACTGGGAGTTGGGTGGGGGCTACTGTCAGAGAAAAGGGCAGAAGTCCTTCTGGATACCCAGCATCCTGTGCATTAGGATGCACTTGAGCCCTGACCCTGCAGAGTCCTCAACATGAACTCATGGAGGAGGTGAGACCATACTATAATGAGATTTTCTGATTCTAACCATAATCAACCTCTGTGGGTAGGGACCAGGATGGCCTATGTAGTATTGATTTCAGGGCTATAGCAGGGTCATGCCTTTGTGAGGGTATTTCAAAAACTTGGAGTTCAAGGGATGGGGTGTTGGGAAACAGAGAAGGCTTGAGCTGGAATCTTGATGAGACTTTCGGAGCTGTTTGCCCTATAAAGCCAGAGCCTAGACATTGTCCTTCCTAACTGCAGCAAAGCACCTGGGAAGCAAGTCAAGGGTCTCTGAGGCACTGCAAACCCAAAGTTGTAAATAGAAAGGAAACCTCCACTCCATCTCCATTTGGATGTGAATGAGAATGCTGATAAGCGCTGTTGGCTGCTGTTGACTATTAGGGATCCAGACTTAATGTGAGAATAAACTCTAGAGAAGGAAGAGCAGAGAGATGGATAGAACCTCCATGTGGCTGACAGGGTCTTGGTGCTCCGGCCGGGGGTCAGGCCTGTGCATCTGAGGTGGGAGAGCCGAGTTCAGGACATTGGTCCACCACAGACCTCCCGGCTCCACATAATATCAAACAGCAAAACCTCTCCCAGAGATCTCCATCTCAATGCTAAGACCCAGCTCCACTCAACGACCAGCAAGCTACACTGCTAGACAACCTATAACAAACAACTAGCAAGACAGGAACATAGCCCCACCCATTAGCAGAGAGGCTGCCAAAAATCATAATAAGTTCACTGATACCCCAAAACACACCACTGGACACAGCCCTGACCACCAGAAAGACAAGATTCAGCCTCATCCACCAGAACACAGGCACCAGTCTGCTCTACCAGGAAGCCTACACAACCCACTGGACCAACCTTAGCCACTGGGGGCAGACACCAAAAACAACTGGAACTACGAACCTGCAGCCTGTGAAAAGGAGACCGCAAACACAGTAAGTGAAGCAAAATGAGAAGACAGAGAAACAAACAGCAGATGAAGGAGCAAGGTAAAAACCCACCAGACCAAACAAATGAAGAAGAAGTAGGCAGTCTACCTGAAAAAGAATTCAGAGTAATGATAGTAAAGATGATCCAAAATCCTGGAAATAGGATGGAGAAAATACAAGGAACATTTAAAAAGGACCTAGAAGAACTAAAGAGCAAACAAACAATGATGAACAACACAATAAATGAAATTAAAAATTCTCTACAAGGAATCAGTAGCAGAATAACTGATAGCCCCACAGGACTATAACAAACAAAAAAGTAGTTTTCAAATGGGCACAGGAGCACCCTCTGTGGCTATATACCTGGGCTCAGCACAGAGGGAGCAAGCAAATATGCCCATCTCCAGCTGCTGCCTGAGGGTCCAGCTTCTAATTACCACACATCTAGGTGCTGATTGTGATCCTCTCCTTTGGGACACTGATGGGTCTTGGCACACCCTCAACTACTGGAAGCCACTAAGAACAAAGATAGCAGCTTGGACAATCACAAAGGTTTGATAGGCAGCCTGGAGCTTGGGCCAGGAAGATTGATGAGGTTCATCTCCTACATGAGACCAGTCTGCGTCAAGACTGGGAGAGAGGTGGCTGTTTTATCTAATGTGCAGAAACCAACATAGAGACTCAAGAAAAATGAAGAAACAAGGGAATATGTTCCAAGCAAAAGAATAAGATAAATCTCCAGAAACTGATCTTAATGAAATGGAGATGAGTGATTTACCCAACAGAGAGTTCAAAACAGAAGTTATTAAGATGCTTCCTGAGGTCAGGAGAGAAATGCATGAACAAAGTGAGGATTTCAACAGAGATACAAAGAAAGTACTTTAAAAGTTCCAAACAGAAATTACAGAGCTGAAGAGTACAGTAACTGAGATGAAAAATTCAATAGAGAGGGTCAACAAAAGACGGGATCCAACAAAAGAAAGGGTCAGCAAACTCAAAACTAGGGCAGTGGAATTCATCCAAACAGAGGAGAGAAAAGAATGAAAGTGTGAAGATAACCTAATGGACTTATGGGACACCATCAAGTGGACCAATGTATGCATTATAGCACAATAGCAATAGTTAAGGTTTGGAAACAACCTCAGTAATCCATGGACAGATGAACTGATAAAGAAAATGTTGTATATATATTCAGTGGAATACTATTCAACCTTAAAAAGAGAAGGAAATCCTGCCATTTGTGACAACATGGATGAACCTGGAGGGCATTATGCTACGTGAAATAAGCCAGACACAGAAAGACAAATATTGCATAATATCACTTATATGTGGAATCTAAAAATAAAAGTCAAACTCATAGAAACAGAGAGTAGAAAAGTGGATGCCAGGGGCTGGGGGGTGAGGGAAATAGAGGTTGGTAAAAGGGTACAAAGTTTCAGTTATAAGATGAATAAGATCTGAGGATCTAATGTATCACATGATGATTACAGTTGATAACACTGTATTGAAATTTGCTAAAGGGATTCTCACCAACAAAAAAAAAGGAAAAGAAAAATATGTGAGGTGATGAATGTGTTAATTATCTCGATGGCAGGAATCTTTTCATAATGTGCACGTATATCAAATCATCACATTGTATGCTTTAAATACACTACAAGTTTATTTGTCAATTATACCTCAAGAAAGCTGAAAAAAGGCAGGTGAAGAGATAAATTCTGCTACATTCATACAATGGAATATTATTCAGCAATAAAAAGAAGTGAACTGTTGATAAGCGCAACATGTATAACTCTCAGAGGGTGAGTGAAAGAAGCCAGTCTCAAAAGACAACCTACTGCACGATCTCATTTATATGACATCCTCTAAAATACGAAACTATAGTGACAGAGAACAGATCAGTGATTGCCGGGGGTTAGAGGTCGGGGCAGGAGCAGCTACAAAGGGATTTTGTGAGAGAGTTTCTTGGAAATGTTCTGTATCCTGATATTGCTGGTGGTTACATGAATCAGTGTATGTGTTAAAATTCATAGAAATGTATGTCCTCCCCCCCAATCAATTTCCCTTTATGTTAATCTAAAACATAAAAAAGAACAATAGGGGCTTCCCTGGTGGCGCAGTGGTTGAGAGTCCGCCTGCCGATGCAGGGGACGCGGGTTCGTGCCCCGGTCCGGGAAGATCCCACATGCCGCGGAGCGGCTGGGCCCGTGAGCCATGGCCGCTGAGCCTGCGCGTCCGGAGCCTGTGCTCCGCAATGGGAGAGGCCACAACAGTGAGAGGCCCGCGTACCACACACACACAAAAAAGAACAATATACTAATTATTAATGTGGTATTAGCACCACTTACACAGCACTTGCTTTTTCCTAGACAGTGTTCTAAGTTCTCTCCATGTATTAACTCACATGTGGAAAATAAGACCCAGTGATTTGCCTAAGTCAGTGTTTCTCAGCTTCACCTGGGGATCTTGTTAAACTGCAGATTCAAATACAGTAGTGTCAGATGAGTCCTGAGTTTCTCCATAGAATGCCCATGCCGCTGGTCCATGGACCACATTTTAAGTAGCCCGAGCCTAATGTTCCACACCTAGTAAGTCAAGACCAAGAGCCACATTCTGGTCATCAGAGACAGAGCCCAGTGTTCTTTCTATTCCACCATTTCTATCTCCAGAGATTTTTTTCCTCCTACTGCAGTTTGATAGAAGGCAACAGGTCAGTTCATTACAGGCTGCCAGTTCCAGAGTGCAGTGCTGTGCTGCAGAAAACAGAAAGCACCCTTTTTCACAGTCAGCACCCTGCGCCACTAGTTGCCCTGGCGATGAGTAGCGGTCTAACCCCCAGTCCATTTAACCACAGGCACATCGTGCTTCAAGATTGAACTTTAAAAAATGTGTTGATACTGATAAGCCAGCTGTAGACATTGGTGTGGGCCTTTGGAGGAGAAAGGAGAGAAGGAAGAAATGAACAGGCTTAGGAAAGGGAATTTGTGGACAATAGAAGAGAATGGAGGTTGGAGGAGGGGAATCTCTAAATGCCTTCGGTGGTCTGCTAGGGAATGCTTACTGTAATAAGGGAATCACAAGGATGCTGCTAATGCTTCCTGTCAGGAGCAAGTCACAGCTGTTCAGGTGCACTGCTGAGCAGTGCCTCTGTCTAAGGAGCCTGGTGATTATTCATTTGCATCACAGAGTCCTCGTGTTGCAGGCCCAGCTCTCTCAGCCTGCATGCTGACTGGCTGTCCAGACATGGTTCCATCTCTGATGTTGGTGGATTTCTGAGTTAGCCCCATTCTCTTCCTTTGTGGCATGCCACACACTCATAAATGAGCATGCTGTAGAACTGGGCATGACCCTCCTGGAATATAGTGCCAAGGACCGGTGAAAGGCTCATCTCAGCAGGGCCTGGCACATTTGAGATGTACACAGGGCCCCTTTATTTCTTCTTGCTGGATTTTGGTTTAAAAGAAGATCCTGGGTTATACTGGCATAGGCTTTTTTCTTTTCCTCTTTTGTTTAATTTTTAAAATGAGATACAACTTACATACAATAAAATAAATGAATCTCAAGTTTGATGGATTTTTACATGTATATAACCTGCCATAGGCTTTTGAATCTATCAACCCCGATAGACAGAATATCTTCAATACTCATAGCACAGTGGATATACTAATGGAAGTCACCTTCATGGTAATAAATCAAATTCCACTAGCTCTTATCCCATCACTGATAGAGGGCTCCTCTACAAGTGGTCCTTCAGGAGATGTTCTTTATGTGCTCATAAGCTGAATCAGCTACCTATTTCCATAATATTTCTTCATAACATATTAAACACCTCCATGGCATTCAACTATAATATTTATTGCTTATGCAGCTTGGGGTATGATGAGTATTGGCTGATCTAGGCTGGGATTCTCACACTTCTTGGCTAGAGATTGGCTAATCTAAGCTGGGTCCAGTGGGGGTGACTCAACTACACTCCATGTGAGGCCAGTGGCTATCCCGGGCATGTTTTGTCTCATGGCAATGGCAAAAGGATGAGAAAGGAGACTTGAAGCTGGCACATCATCACTTCTGCCTCACTCTATTGGACAAAGCAATAACGTGGCTAAACCCAGAATTAAGAAGTATGCTCTGCCTCTTGATGGCAAAAGGTACAGATACAAGGAATGATGAAGTGTTGTGTTCATTACTGCCATGCACCACAGTTGCCAAGAGATACTGCTTTCCCTCTTTCACCAGAATCTCCCACCACTGCTCTACACCATGGTCAGGCCCAGGCCCAGTGTAGTGGCACCAGACTCATGGCAGGGCCCAAGGTGCGGGGAAGGAAAGAGAAATGGAGTGCTCCCTCCTCTCTGTTACAGTTTGAGAGATGGATGTTTGTAACCCTGAGTCTTTCAGAAAACTTAATGAAATGGTCTTTACTTATGGCCCTCTTCTCTCTAGGAACAGTATCAGCATTAGAGTTGGGATAGGGATGAATTTAAGTGAGAGCCATTAAGTATACTCAGAATCACTAAATTCCTCCAAAAATGTCATCAACCTGGAGCCTATCTTCTTTCCTTCCCTAGATGATCTCAGAGAATACCAGTGAGGTTGTACCTAATATCCCTGCTTCATTAAAAGAACTTCAGCTATTTCAGCATGACTCGGGCTTAAAATATATAAACTGACTTATCATAATGACTGTTTGATTAATGACTTTTTGTCATAACAGCAATTAGACACCTAATATCACTTTTAGAGCAATGGTTTCTTTTTTTATTATTCCTCTATTTAACTTATTTTATTTTGGTATAATTATTTTCTCACCCCAAACACACTAAATAAATATACTCTAAGAAGTTATATTTTGACATTGAAATTCCAGGAAAAGACACATTCACCAAATTAACTGACACATCAGCTTTTAGTCTGAGTATATCATTTGGAACAAATTTATATTGCACACCACGTTCAGATGAACCCAAAATGTTTTGCCTCGTATATGCAGACCTAGCAGGAAGTATGAAGACGTAGCATCTTCTGTGGTTCATGTGAGCTACTTCCATGCTTCCAAAGCACTCTTTTGCTCAGTCTTTACTTTGTCCTAGGTGTTTTTCTACACTCTAACATTATTTTTAAGGCACTTTGACTGTAAGATAACCATGTGCCCAAATAAGTTGAAAAATTGATGAAGAAAATGGTAGAGAAAAAAGGAAGCAGCTTACAAAGAATGACTCTCTTGTACCATTCCTCCATCACCCACCACTACTATTAAATCTTCTCTTCTTCCTCTGACAAGAACACTAAACCTTCGTGACATGATATTTTATGTACCAACTGGATTTATTTACTTTCAAGTTGTTATTTATAGAAACTTGTTTTATCGTTTAATTGATATATATTGTCTCTCTATGGATATTTCTTCTGTATCTTAGGTTGAGATGGAACACATCATAATTTTCCTCATTAAAATAAATGGAACTTATGGCATGGAACTCCAGACAGAATAAACACAATTCACCTTTTTTCCCCTAAAAACCCTGGAAAAACTATATAAAGCAAATGTCAGAAGCCACTGAAAATTAGAGGAAAAAAATGTGGTCTGTCTAGGAACCTTGGAATTTGAAAAGCAACCATTTTGCTTCCTCTGTATCCTGGCCTGGATGCCATAGAAACTCATGAGCCAGAAACACCAAGCACAGAAAAGTCAAATCAAAACAAAACCATAAAACAAGATAAGCCTTCTTTCTCTACACAAAGGACTGGGAGAGTGGAAACCCTTGCAGAACAAAACACTTTTGACACATGAGCCCTACACCATCTGAACACCACAAAAAAGCATGTGTCCTCTCCAACCCAACTATGCATGACAGCCAACACCAGGACTGTGTGAGCACCATTTTAAAATTCCCACCAACAGTGCACAAAGATTCTCGACATCCTCACCAACACTTGCTATTTTCTGTTTTTTTCGCTAGTGGGCATCCTAATGCATGTGAGGAGATATCTCATTGTGGTTTTGATTTATATTTCCCTGACGAATAGTGATATTGAACATCTTTTCATATGCCTGTTGGCCATTTGTATATCTTCTTTGGAGAAATGTGAAATACAACGCTCCCATGTCCATTCTCCAGGCTGCTGGGTGTTGAGAGGCACTGGTGGCAATGGGTTCAGGGGCAATGGTTCCTTCTTGATTCTGGTTTTCCAATCCCTGGATCACAGCTATAATGCTCTGTTCTTGAACTTAGTATTCCAGTGGTGAACTCAGAGGCACTGCTACTCTGGTGGGTCAGTACTGTATTATTCCACAAAACGTTCATGGGGGTGCAGCTTAGAAATTACTCCTTCAGGCCTTCCAATGATATCATAAGCTGCAAATTCCCTGTATTCAATTCCTTCTTTTGCATAACACATACAGGGGTTTCTGTTTCCTGCAATGAACTGGACTGTTTCTTCTTCTAAAACACCTAGCAATTAAACATACATGCTTATGCCCAAGTAAACAAGGGTCTCTTTGGATGTCAGCACTACCCAGGCATTTCCCTACTCTGCTTTCTGATATCATAGCTATATTCTTATCCATCTTTACCCTGCAATCCTTGTGGCATCTTTACTCAAGCAGACCTGGAGGTATACTGGGAGGACTACATAGAGAGGCAAACAGGAATCTCCCATGTGGCTAGTTCCTCCTGAGTCTCCAGAAAGGAGGGCTCTAAAACAAAGATCTTGACCATGAAAGGTTTTATGGATTAGAATTTGTTGCCACATTATGAAATAAGCACCCTCACCTTCTTATTTTCTTTTCCAAAGTTTTTCTGACTGCTGGTTAAGCAAAGTCTCCCTGGAACTTAACTCAAGAGGTCAGGTGGATATGGGCCAATGCTTTGGTTTGGAGATGCTAAGTGACTCCTGAATTGCGGTATGAAAAGCCAAAGGTTCATTTTCTATTGCCACCTGTGAGGACTTTTTTTTTTCCTCTCTAGCTCCAGATTTCAGTAACCAAGTGAAACTCAGAATATACATTTAAGAAGCAGATTCCATCAAGGCGAGTGTTATATTTCTACATGACACAGAAATGCATGTAGCTAAAAGAACAACAGGAGAGGTAGATGGGCCAAGAAGCCTTGTTATGAGTGAAAGGGGTCTTCATGGTGGGAATACACCAGTGGTGAGATACTTTAGGAAGAAGTCATTTGGATATTTGAAACCCAAATGCCTTGGGGTGGGTTTTTTATCAGACCTCTTCCTTCAAACATATTTCACTTCATAATAAATAGCTCCATAGAGATGACTCAGTGAATTAATAAAAGGACTAAAATATCTTGCTAAGCTAGAATTGTTAAAACTCATCAATTTGCTCTTGTCTATATTTTTTCAATCTGTAGAGAAGGGAAAATTATATGGACTATAGTTGGATTCTGGAAATAGTTATCAAGGGTTTTATTTTAAAGAATACCCTGATAATGTGAGGAAATGGACATACTTACACACTGTAGGTGAGTGTAAATTGGCCCAAGATTTCTGGAGGGTAATCTGGCAATACGTATCAAAATTTTAAATGGGCACTTCTTGATCCAGAAATTCAACTTGTAGAAGTTTATCCTAAGGAAAGAACCAGGCAACTGCAAAAAAGATGTCCAAGGCTGTTCACTGAAGGAGTCTTTATAAAATATAAAAAGTGGAAATAGCCAAAAGGTCTGTTGGTAGAAGATTGGTTTAATAAAATATGATGGAGCTTTCCAGTGGAATATTACACTGGGTCAGGGGGATTTATATGTTTTAACAAAAAGATATCTACAGTAAACTGGGTGTTGATAAAAGCTAGTTAGGGAGAGTTTTTTTTGTATATCCTGTATATTTTGCTATCACTTATACTTGACTCATGACAGATGCTTAATAATATTTAGTGAATTAATTCATGTAAATCTATTTTTATATATTTACATATGCATTATACCTTCTGGAAGGAAATACACCTGTTAACCATGGTTGTTTTTATCATCACTGGGTGGAGCTTGAGGCCGTAGTGGAGATTATTAGAAACAACTTTTACTTTCTGTTTTTTTTCTTTTGCATTATTTAAAATTTAGATAAACATGTGTTCTTTTTAAATGGTATTTCTATTTTGGAACAATGTGTGGTTTTCAATTTTTATAACAGACCAAGCCACGTAGAATATACTAGAATTCCTGCAAATCAAATAGAAAAAGGAAAACAGCCCAACAGAAGAAAGGGCAAACAGGTTATTCACAGAATAGGAAAACTGAAAGGACCACAAACGTATGTCAAGGCGTCAAAGTCACATAATGGGTCACCACTTCTCAGCCACTAGATTGGCAAACCTTTAACTTTGACAATGTCACAGATTTTCAAGAATGTAGGGAACCAGGGACTGTCAGTCACTGCTGGTGGAACTGTGAATAAGTGCAAGCACTTGGAGAGCACCTGGTAAGATGGAAATTATCCATGTTCCAGGAGCCCCAAATTGCCCTAAGTATATACCTTCGAAAGAATGCCTCTTCCCTGCAGGAAGGGAGGCCCACACGTGTGAACTGGGGTTAAGTCGCTGTGCTCTCAGAGTGTGTGTGGTAGTGATTTGTGGAAGAAGTACCTCCCCCAACCAGAAGCCAGTGAGGGAAGAGGGGAACAGCATAAAGGAGAGACTGAAGCCAAACAAGGGTGTTTTCGGGTCAGGTCCCTGCAGCCTCAGCTGGCCCAAGAAGGGGAGCTCTGGGCTTTCATTTCCTCACACCAGTCATTGGCTAAGGGCCCCCTTGGGGGATATAAATGCCCAGACACTTGTGACTTTCCGTGACTTCAGGCAAAGTGGCTCCAGAAACTCATGGGGAATCTCCAAAGAGTCTTCATTGTGGGCTGTTAGAAGTAAAAGCCCACAGAAGCTGGGAAGGGACAATAGAACTGGTGAAAGAAGGCCCTGGAAGATCTGGATGGAGGATTGAGGGCATAGATTATAGGTGCAAAAATACGCTGGAACCATATGTGATAAATTCATGACTTTCATTGAGAGGTAGGAAAGATAATGGGACCTTATCTATCTGTAATGTTTTATTTATTTAATTTTTTAAAAAGATGCAGACAACAAATATGAATAATAGCCAATTCCAGGTGGTAGAAAGATTGGTGAAACCAGTGTCCTTATGTGTGCTTACACTGGGCATCAAACACACCCAGGCGTGGTTGGTGAAGAGGTGAGGGGGAATCCCAAAACTGGATTTGCAGTAGGAACCAGGGAGCTTTCTGGGTGTAAAATCCACCTGGGCCTCAAGTCTTAGTGCTGGCACAGAACCTGGCACATAGCAGGTGCTAAATAAATAGCTAATGAGTAATGCAGCTTGGGA
This sequence comes from Hyperoodon ampullatus, assembly GCF_949752795.1. Lineage (NCBI taxonomy): Eukaryota > Metazoa > Chordata > Mammalia > Artiodactyla > Ziphiidae > Hyperoodon > Hyperoodon ampullatus. The sequence goes on from NC_136913.1 coordinate 36,266,136, forward strand.
ACCCCTTAAAATGATAAAGAGCCCCCCTCCAGCTTTGCTACAGACCATAGCCTAACTTTGGCGCTTCAAGGACCTTACATATTGGTGATAACACCCGGCAAAGATTTCAGAGTTTGAGAGGAGCAGACATGTTCATATACACCTGGGAGACACCCCCTGTGCACTTCTAGAAAGCCCCGGGACGGGGAGGCATAAGGATGGTAATTTGTTAGCAGCTGAGATACCTCAGAAGCAGGAGTGGGTTAAAACGGAGTTTTGCGGGGGGGAAGGGGTGATAGAAATATTCTATAATTAGATTGTGGTGTTGGTTGCACAACTCTGTAAATATACTAAATTTGGTTGAATTGCTTACATAAAATGAGTGAATTTATGCTATGTAAATTATCCCTCAATCAAGCTATTTTTTTTAAAATGGAGTTATTCTTAAAGAGACCTTAGTAAGTAGCAGAACTGAGATCTACAGGGAACCTGAGGCTTCTGAGAAGAACCACCTGTGCTTTGGCCTCACACTGTGACTTTCTATGGTATAAACTCAAAGTAGTTGTTAATACCCTGTTAATACAATTGACACGTGACAAATGGGTTATAGATATGCTGGGACATTACTGATCCTCACAGCCCTTGGGAAGGCTGCCTGGGGCTTGGGGCACAGAAAATCCTCTGTCAGTTGCCTCTGGCCAAGAGCATCCTCGTCCATTTGCCCCAGTGTGTCAAACAAATAGTATAAATCTTCTCTGAGTGCCATGATGTGAAAGAGGCTAGAAAACATTGCCCTAAAGAAATGCTCTATTTTTTGACCTTTTCTGTATTTCTTCATGAGGACCTGGGCCTCGCAGAGGTGAGAATGGTGGGGGAACTCCTGCTGTTGACAGATTTGGGGCTTTATGAAACCAAAGGGCATGGGGCTGGCCAGCTAGGAGAGGGTGGCCTGAGTAGACATGAGGGCTGCCAGCACAACTGTGGGAATTGACTTGGATGCTTCCCTTACCCCTGCAGAGAATTATGTTTATTCACCTGGAAAGCAGAAACTGTTGCTAACTGGAGCAGAAAAGTAATTTCCATTTGGATGTGGCAAAAGAAGACCAGAGCATCAAGAAAAGGAACCCTCATACAAAAGAGACAGGTTCACCTGCACCTCCATTTTCAAAGGCAAAAACCTAGTCCAGGAGTAACTCCAGGGCTGAGGGAGCCACCTGGGAGGTATTGGAGGAGTGTGGAAATTCAGAGTCTCTTAGGCCTGCCTTCAGTCAGATTGCAAAAGCCCCTTACTAGGCTTTTCTAAGCTTGGCTTCCTTCTATGACCTACCTATCTTTGGAGAACGTTAGAACAGCCTTCCCTCCCAGAATCTAGAGATTGCACAGGTGAAGAATGTTTCTCAGGATATAATTTGCCACCAAGAGTCCTTTCCGTTGTCTTAGTTTGAGTTCCCCAGAAGCAGGCTGTGAGACAATGAATTGACTGCAAGTTGTTTATTCGGGGAGCCCAGGAAGGGGTGTAAGGAAGTGAGGCAGGGAAGAGAAGCAAGGAAGTGAAGAAAGGGTGTGTTATCAAGCAAGTTGCTACTTGGGGCAACAGGAGCTGTTGCTGGTGATGTCCAGGAGACAGTGCGGGGCACACATCTCAGAACCGTCCCCACTGAGGGGCGAGGAAGTGCTCCACTAGCTCCCCACTGGCTCAGGATTACTCTCAGGGAAAAGTCATTCCCCAGCCTTCTGGACCTATTATAAAGGTGGGCGAAGTAGGGCCTGAGGATAGAGAAAGCGCTGGGGAAAGGGGTGCAGGTGCTGGCGATTGCAAGTTGGGCCTGTGAGCCCTGATGCAGTAATAGAGGAGGATGTGGGTGGGCGCCAGGGGTCTCTGGTACACCCGGCTCGGGTCTTCCTGTGTTCTGGACACCCTCTTCCGCCTCTCGGAAAAATCACAGAACTGAGTTTCTACCAACCACTAGTTCTCAGAACATGGGCCCGGGAACCACTGACTTCTGGCCCAGAGCAATGTGGAACTTGTAGCCACCACGGGTGCCGCCTGTGCTGTTGGCCGTTCTGATAGCATCATTGGTGATCCACCCAGAGAAAGGCTCAGGTGGGAGGAGCCTGCATTGCCCTGTTGAGGACTTGGTTGTCTGCATCCATACGCCCGGCGGAGATCACCAACAAATCAGAGCCTCTGACCACAGCGGTCAGATCAGTCTCTAATCTGGAGGAAACTCAGTGGCCAAAGAAAGTGGGTCACTGGGCTCTTGGCAGATGTTTCTCAACTGTCATGACATCCTTGTGAAATGACAGTGGGGATCTGGGTCCTTCTTGTCCTCTGTTGCCCCACTCCCACACACACATAGTAAAGCAGTGCAGTGCAGTGATTAAGAGTGTGTGTGTGTGTGTGTGTGTGTGTGTGTGTGTGTGTACACACTCTGGGGTTAAACTGTCTGGCTTCAAATGCCAGGTTTGCTACCCATGCAAGTCACTAAAATCTCTCTGTGCCCCAGTTTCACTCTCCTAATACCACCTCAGAGGACTGGCATGAGGATAAAGTTATAGAGAACATCTAGAACATTCTAAGAGCACCTAGCCAATGCTTGGCAAATGTTGACTTTTTTTTTTTTATTCTGCCTATGAGAAAATGAAAACCCTGGAAGTGGGGAGATGCACCCAAGGTCAAAAGGCAAGCTGGATTTACAGCAGAAAAGAAATGTGCTCGGCAGTCCCTGCCCAACCTCTAGCCCTCCTTCCACACACATTTGGAGTCACCTGTCATCCCGATTCTCGTGGCTCACCCCAATCCTTATAACAGCTCCAGCCATAGAGCTGGATTTCAGCATTGACCTCCCTGCAGCTGAAATTCTGATCAGATGTCCCAAACCCGACTCTCCCCTTGCTCCCCAGTCCAAGCTTCACAGCCCTGTGCCCCAATTCCCATGCCTCAGCTTGTCCCATGGGCTCTGTTCCCTTTCCTTTGTGCATTGAGCACCATGCCTGGCACCAGGTAGGTCCTCAGGCAGGGGCTGTTGGTTGCACTAGTCTTTGCCTAAGGTCTAAGTACAAGGAGCAATACCATGATGCCTGCCTGGAACTAAAGCCCTGCCAGTCACAGGAGACTGCTCTCCATTTCTGGGCCCTTGGTGTCATACCCTGTTTTCTTGGACTTCTATGCCCAACCCACCATGGGTTCCCTTGTCCTGATTATTGGATGTTTGCCTGGATAGAGGCCAGAAGTGGCTGTGACTTCTGATGCCAGACTCAGCTTCCAGGATAAACCTCTTCCAGCAGCACCTGCAGCTGGGGCAGCACCCCCAGAACTGCCCCAGTCCAGTGGCTGGGTCTGCAGCCCATCCCCAATTCCTCCTCACCTCTCCATTCTATTTGGTGATAGAGCTTCTGGTCTAGCAGGCACCTCAGGCCACACTGGCTGCATCCTACTCATTTCTTGTCCCCAAATAAGAAACGAAATGCCTCAAGAGTTTGGAGTCCATTTCCAGAGTCAGAACCTCTATTCCACCCAATCAGACACTGGCTGAAACCACTGTATTTATAGATTAAATTCAAACTAGAGTAATTCTTGAGGCCCTACAACATATGTCTGTTTAAACTCACCATTATTTTTTTCATCACCAATTCTAGGTGCCAGAGGTACAAAAATTAATAAGTCACATCCGTTATCTCCTGATGGAGAAGGCAGATGTGTAAGCAAATAGCTATTATACGAGGTTATAAACGCTAAAATAAAACTATCATTAAAATGCTATGGGAATGTCAATAAAGGAAGAATTAATCCTATGGGAAAAAGTCAAAGAAAGCTTCAAAATGGAGATTATGTCTGAGCTAAGCTGGAAGGATGAGTGGGAACATGGCAGATGGAGAAAGGGGAAAGGGCATTTTATTTCTTTTTCTCCTTTTAAACGCGAGATCTGTTTGCCAACCCTATCTTCGTTGGCCCGTTGAACTTCTCCCTTTTTCTTTCCCTCTCTTCTCCTTTAAATCTTCAATCCTCCACTTCCATTCCCTTCCTCAGAGGCACCCTCTTGAAGGTGTATAATAGTACCCTTAAATATTCTTTTGTATTTGCATAATGCATAGTGTTGTTTTGTGCATATGTTTTTAATTTCCGTAAAAGGTATTGTGCTGTGTCATTCTCTTTCCTACACCGTTCACTCAGCACTCCTTTTAAAGATCTATGCATGTTGCTGTATGAGCACTTTGTTTTTTCTTCCAGCTGCAGCATCGTGTTGTATGGTATGCACACACCTCGTTTTTCTCATCATCTCCTTCAATAATGGACATCTAGGTTGCTTATAACTCTCTCCTCCCGTAGAGAATCTCCTCATATATGTCCTCTTACAGATAGACCTGTGCATGACTTTTTCTTGGCAACGTTGCTCGGTCACGGGCCATCTACATACTTAATTTTACAAGGTATTGCCAAATTGCTTTCAGAATGTACACCCTCTGCAAAGATTCACTGAGCACCAATCACATGCCAGGCACTGCTCTCGCCACATGGGATTGAGCCGTGAACAAAAAGTCCCTGCTCTCAATGAGCTTAGAGTCGAATGCGGGAGACAGCAATGAACTAAGAAGTAGCACGTAATGAATAGAGCCATGAAGAAAATGAGGCAGGGCAGGGGACAGAGAGTGACAGGGAGTCACCTCTCTGAGGGGTGGTATTTGATGGGAGGCCTGAATGAAGTGAGGGGGTGAGCCAGGTACTGGGCCTGGGTAAGAACATGCCAGGCACAGGGAACAGCAAGGCTCCGGTGTGGGAGCACGTTGGGTGTGTGTGAGCATGAGGGCAGTGTTTGGAGCTTTAAGCAATGGATTTAAATTCAACTATAATGCTAGTAAAATGCTTCACACAGTGCCAGGTGCAGTGTAAGTGCTCAATTTCGGCAAACGATTACTGTTATCGGAGTGCTGTGATTAGATTGGAGGTTTGGAAAGTTCCCTTTCATTGCAGAAGAAAGATGGGGGGATTAGAGACCAGTGAGAGGGGTGGATGCCTGGCTTGGGGTAGTGTCAGTGGGGTTTCAGTTTAGAGTTATTTAGACGGTCTAGCTAACTTTGTAATTTTTCATTTTCACAAGTGTTTTCTGAACAACCCTTGGGGTCCGGTTTTGGAGCCAGCAGTTGAGTTGATGGTCATCACCCATATTCATGACCATTAGGGTGAGCACTCAGAGTATGGCCTCTACAGAGTAGGAAGCCCCTTCAAGGACCAAGAGGTACTCAGAAAATAAGCTGGACCAAAGTACAGCCTTTGCTTGTTGGGAGCTTAGAGAGAACAGCATCTTGGCAGGATGTTCTAGCTAATAAATGCCCAGACAATCAACTAATTACTTGGGTCTGAACACAGCTGAACAAATCCACCTTCCCAAGTCACTGCCAGAGGTTTCAGCAACTTCATTCTGGCTGGATTTCAGTACCACACACCAAGAACCAGATGACTGGGCCAGGAGGGGCATTTCTTACTTACCTGCTTCCTTCTGTTAAAAAAAAATACTACAGTACAATCAGTTTTCCCACCTACAGATTTGATGAGGGATAGAAAAAATATGAAGAGATATTCAGCATCACTAGAAATCAGACCTGTGCAATTATAAACAGGAATGAGGGGCCATTTTTCATCCACCAGGTTGGCAAACATTAAAAGGATCGATAATACCTAGTACTGGGGAGAGTGGGGGGGAAATGGGCACTGTTTTATGTTCTTGGTGGGAGTTTTAATTGGCAAAGACATTTTGGAGGGCAATTTGGCAGCTTCTAGCAACATTTAAAATGGTCATAGTCTTTGGCCCAGCAAGCCCTCTTCCAAGCCAGCCACTGGAAACTCTCTCCCATAGATATAATTGCATGTGTACCCAGATATCCACACACACACACACAGACACATATATAGTGAAAAAGACAATTGATCTAAATCCCCATCCATAGGGGAGAGATTAAATAAAGCATGGCATGCCTGTACTGTGAAGTCCTTGGTATGTACTGACAGGGGAAGATGTTCAAGGTATGCTATCATGAAACAAAGGCAAACTCTGGATAATACGTAGGATAAAATCACATTAATATAAAAAATTTATATATGTTCATTTATGTGTGTAAATTCTTTTCTAGAAGGCCTGAGAGGACACACTTCAACTGCTAACTCCAGCTACTCCCTGGAGAGGGGACTAGGAAGAGGGAAGGGTGGTTTGAAAGGTTTTTCTCTATATACTTCTAATATATATAATATATATTTAGCATATCTATATTATATATAAAATATATTTAGCATTCATGTATTATATGTGCATTTAAAGGTAATTTTATAAGAAAAACAGAAAATAAGGGACTACGTGGCATTTGAATTTAATAGGCTTCGTCTTCTTCCTCTTCACTACCCGTCATCACCCTGATCATCACTTTCAAACCCCTGAGCCTTTTCTCTTCCTTGGCACATGACAAACCCTGAATCCTAAGCATACTCTTACTGTGGCTGATAGCTCTGTCAGCTGTTAATTATTCATGCTAATGGAAGGGGCTGGAGGCACAGATAATGCAAAATCAAGAAGAGTAAATCTTTCAGTCTTGGTCTACGCCCCTCCTGGATCCCCTGGGAACACCTTGCATACTGTAGGTATTTACTCAGCAATAAATATTGATCGATATGGATTGATATTTGTCTCTGCAATTTTGAATCACTCACATTCTCAGACTTGCAGATACACACTCGTGGGCAGTGCCTTCCTCAAATCTTCACTGGCCTGGCCCTGCTGGTGGGGACCTGACCCCTGTAGGCCCCCCACCCCCCAACCATGAGGACTGACAAGCCCCAGGCATTATCCACCAACAGGCTATTCTGTTCATGGATAAAGCAGAGATGACAGGAATGCTTGATCTTATTTGTTTATTTTTTACATGAACTGATTGGTATGCTGACTGGTGGCCTTGCCTCTCTAGTGGCAGATATGGTCAGGGTTAGAACTTCAACATATCTTTTTGAGGGACACAATTCAACTCATAACACCATCCAAATGGAAAATGAAATCGTATACTACGAACTCTTTTGTGGTTGGCTTCTTTCACTCAATGCAGTGTTTGTGAGATTCCTTCATATTGTAATATGTAGTTAGTTCAATCTCACTGTGGCATAGTATTCCCTTTTGTGAATATACCATCATTTAGTTATCCATTCTTCTGCTGATGGGCACGTGTGTAGTTTCCTGTTTGGTGCTAGTATGAATAATGTTGCTATGGATATTCAAGTATATGTATTCTGGTTAACTTATGTGTACATCTCTGTTGGTACATATGTGGGAGCGGAATTGCCGGGTCACAAGGTAGACATTTGGTCAGCCCTCGTAGAGAATGGCAAACAGTATTCCAAAGGGATTTGACCAATTTACCCTTCCACCAGCAGCATCTGAGAGTTCTGGTCGCTCCCCTCCAACACTTGGTATTGTCTTTCTTTTTCATTCTAGCTTTTCTGATGGGTGTGTATTGACATCACATCATGTTTTTAATTGGCTTCCTTTTGTTTTTTATTCCAGCTTCCCATCCCTTCTTTGATCATCTTGGGCACTTCCTGGTCTTTTCATCATCCATTACCACCACTAGCATCTCAAAATTCCTTCCTTACCGTCAGATGTCTTGATCTATAGGAAAACAATGTTTCCCCATTTATCACCCTCTTACAGAAGAATTTCTCTTGCAGCAAGTTTGAACTGCTTCTGAACACATGCTGCAGAAGAATCCATGCCTGTTTGTTGATTGTGTGATTATTTTGTTTATGCCTTAAAATCACAGCTGGAACAAACACAAAGTTGCAGAGCAAGATGCTTGCCATAACAAATTGATAGGGTCTGTATTGCATACAAATCTACTTCTAACAAAGTCATCCCCCCAGCTTGGCTCTATGGGTGTCTTTCTCATTGTATGACTGTTAAATGCATTTCATGGTGAAGTTATGTTAGGGCGTCAGATCTTTAATGGAGATAAAGCAATTCCTGAGCATCATGGGTGGGTGCGAGGAGGCAGCCATTCCCTGTTCAAATTGCCACAGCCAGGCCTTCCACTTAGGGGAGGAATTGGGTCTCTCAGACTGGAGATTGGGACTGGCCCCTTTCTTTCCTCCTGCCCTCACTATCTGTCTAGAATGAAGCAGGATGTAGCAAGTTTGAGTCTATTATAACAAGGAAACAAAATGGCATCCTGGAAAAGATATGGGCTTGGGGGGCAGGGTCAGTCACCTTCACTTCAACCTTTGTCCTGCCAACCCCTGGTGATGTGAGAGGGGGACAGGGAGCTGAGCGGATGGGCATCCTTGAGGAAGCAGGTGGCTCAGCGAGAGTGGAATGAGTCTCAGCCTGAGACCAGAAGCCCAGCTGCCTGAGCCGTAATGGACTATGGTCTTAGTGAGTTCTGGGCTTGCTCACATGTTGCCCCCTCAAGTGTTCTCTAAAGTCTTTTTGAAGAAGCCAGTCTGTCTGTGTACTGTCCAGACTTGGGTTGGAGATTTAAAGAGGAGCCACCACAGTGGGGCCATGGGTGTAATCCATGGTTAAAGAGTGCTGGCTTCTTGGTCCAGCTTTTCCTCCATCTCCAAGTGTCTCCTCTCAGAACTGATAGACAAGGGCACTCGGCTACCAGCTCTCAGTTTTGAACCTGTGTTTCCAAAACTGGCCTCAAGTGAGTCAGGTTCTTGGTATTTGCCATTTATTGAATGTCCCAGTGCATTTGGTATGGTAGAGATTGTAAATAAATATATCATAACCTGGCCCTATAAGGACTTTTTATTAAACATTTACAAAGAAACTTACATGTGTAAAGGGGATCTCAGAACCATCCACACCCATCCACAGGGCTGACTAATGAGGACTGCCAAGCCTTAAGGTAAGTGGAATAAAGACTTTCCTCAACAGGCCCAACAAACCAGTGCCAGACCATAGGGTTAGACTCTTTCTGCCATTTCCCTTAGCTTTAGCGTTCCTGTCTGGAAACAGCTGGTCTCTGTGACTTACTTATTTATGTAGAATTTCCTCCAAGCATTGTGTTCTTGTATTTTTCTTCCAAAGGTGAGAGAATAGTTGAGTTTGATGTGAAGCTGTGTAGTGGCCCCTTCAGGGAGGACAGGTTTGGGAGGACAGTTTGTGGGCTGGGCTTAAGGTGCAGAGCCATGAGGGAATTGTGGAGGGGGTAGACTGAGGAAGGGAGGAACCACCTCGCTTCTCTGTGCCTTGTCTCAAATCTGTGCAGATGTGGTGGCTACACAAGGAGCCTCCCTTGACAGGAGGGAATGATTGCGGGCCATTGCCGTATTGTGGCCAATATGATAAGGTGGAGAACTGACTAACGGGTTAAAATTTCAGCCTACAGACTGAGCACTGCCCACCAAGCTGGAGACAGGCCCACCACCTAATATCAGGAGGAAAGGATAGAAAGCCATTTCACAGTTGATACTTCTCACGTATGTCAAAATATCAACCTCCCAGTGGCTGGGAATCAGCGTCAGTTTTCTCACTGACATTCTTCTATGATTTACTCAGTGATTAGTAGATAAACTAAGTTGTAAGAAAATACATTTTTATTTTCCCACGTGGGAATAGAGCCATTTTTTCATTTAAATAAATGCTATCAAGAAGCATTTCTTCTTTTTTTTGAACCTGAATTGGCAAGAGTTTGTCCATCACTGCTCTATCAGCCCCCATGGAGGAGGGCAGCCTCTGGGTCTCCAGTATGATTAGTGGAGCAATCTAGAACAACCACTTATATTTTCTGAGTAGGTCATGGGCCTAAGAGCTTGTGATAGCTGTTCCCAATTCTTCAGCCCTCCCTCTAGCCATACCTTTTGCCATGCCACTTTGCAGTGCCTCCCCTCTCCACTGAGATTGGAATTGACCATGTGACTTGCTGTGGCCAATGAGATAATGGCAGATGTGATGCCAACAGAGACTTGAAATGGCCTTGCCCTCTCATGTGGTGCCTGCTGCCCTTTGTCTTGGCCTCAGAATGAAAACAAGTGGAGCAGCAGACCTGCTTGCCCCCCGCTAGCTTAGATTCAAGCCCAGCTGAACCTGCAGCTTGAAGTGGACCTGCCCAGCAGAGCCTCACCTGGGTCCACTGATACACACACACCTGCAGATCCATAAATGTGAGATTAAACGGTGATTTTTGTTTGCCATTGAGTTTGAGGATGTGTCGTGATAGCTGAATGTCACAGAACTCTAAGTATTTTTTCATTTAACTCAATAATGCTATATGTGGGCACTACTACTATTATTCCCATTTTAAAGATGTATAAACTGATTCTTAGAGAGGTTAATTAATTTGCTCAGGTCCACATTGCTAGGAAATGTCAGAATGGCAATTCAAACAGATGTGTGGGATTCTAAGGCTTGAGCTCTTAGCAGCTATGTCTTCTTCGTAGAGTGCAAACCCACGGGGTGTAGGGCAAGGAGAGACCAGCTACCTGCTTCATTTCCTGCATAGCTTAATTGCCAGCCAACTGACTTCCTGTTTCTGCATCACTGGACAACTTGAGACCTTGAGATTCTGAACTTCTCTTCCCTATTCTGCCCAGAAGATGGGTCTTGTTCTTAAGAAAACTAGAGCTTACAGTGTCATTGACTTTTCAAAGTTTGGGGAAATTCCCTGGTGATGTGTTTTCTCACAGACCATTAGCCATTTACTTGCCAAGGGATGCAGGGGGTATGCCCCCTGGCAGTTGAAGGTCAATCTGGAGTGCTGACAAAAGAAGCTTTGAAGCCTTGATCCAAATCTGTGGAAAACCAGGATTTTTAAAATAACATATGAATTTCACTATAATTTTCTAAGAATATTGGTATATATAAACCCACTTGCCTTTACTTTTACTGGCTTAGAATGTGGATTTTTTAAAATAACTTTATTGGAGTATGATTCCTTTACAATGGTGTGTTAGTTTCTGCTGTATAACAAAGTGATTCAGCTGTATGTATACATATATCCCCATATCCCCTCCCTCTTGAGCCTCCCTCCCACCCTCCCTATCCCACCCCTCTAGGTCATCACAAAGCATCGAGCTGATCTCCCTGTGCTATGCAGCAGCTTCCCACTAGCCATCCATTTACATTTGGTAGTGTATATATGTCCATGCTACTTTCTCACTTCGTCCCAGCTTCCCCTTCTGCTACTGTGTCCGCAAGTCCGTTCTCTATATCTGCATCTTTATTCTTGCCCTGCCACTGGGTTCATCAGTACTGTCTTTTTAGATTCCATATATGTGCGTTAGCATACGATATTTGTTTTTCTCTTTCTGACTTACTTCACTCTGTATGACAGACTCTAGGTCCATCCACCTCATTACAAATAACTCAATTTCGTTCCTTTTTATGGCTGAGTAATATTCCATTGTATATATGTGCCACATCTTCTTTATCCATTCATCTGTCAATGGACATTTAGGTTGCTTCCATGTCCTGGCTATTGTAAATAGTGCTGCAATGGACATTGTGGTACATGTATCTTTTTGAATTACGGTTTTCTCAGGGAATATGTCCACTAGTGGGATTGCTGGGTCATATGGTAGTTCTATTTTTAGTTTTTTCAGGAACCTCCATACTGTTCTCCATAGTGGCTGTATCAATTTACATTCCCACCAAAAGTGCAGGAGGGTTCCCTTTTCTCCACACCCTCTCCAGCATTTATTGTTTGTAGATTTTTTCATGATGGCCATTCTGACGGTGTGAGGTGATACCTCATTGTGGTTTTGATTTGCATTTCTCTAATGATCAGTGATGTTGAGCATCTTTTCATGTGTTTGTTGGCAATCTGTATATCTTCTTTGGAGAAATGTCTATTTAGGTCTTCCGCCCACTTTTGGATTGGGTTGTTTGTATGTTTTTTTTGATATTGAGCTGCATGAGCTGCTTGTATATTTTGGAGATTAATCCTTTGTCAGTTGCTTCGTTTGCAAGCATTTTCTCCCAGAATGTGGATTTTGGAGACAGATGACGGAATTCAGTAACTGACTCTGAGCAAGTTACTTAACTTTCTTGTGCCTGTTTTTTCACCTATAAGACGGAGATAATAATACTGCCTCCTCTAGGGTGGTATGTGGATAGAATGAGATAATGCATATAAAGTACTTACTTAACACAGTATCTGGCTTTAAGATGCTTTGGGTTGTAAGTGACAGAGATCCCGAGTGGAAATGGCTTAAACAATTAGGAAATGTATTATGTCACATAGTCCAGTGAGGGAAGAGACCTCCAGGTGCAATCCAACCGGGGCTCTGGTCCTGATCTATCAGCCATTTTCTTGACTTGGCTATCACCCCCCTTGAAGCAAGATAGCTGTTAGCAGGAACCAGGGCAGTGGAATTGCTTGTCCATCGCCAGTGGAAGAGAAAGAGCAAACCACTCCCAAATATGGAAAGAAATGCCTTCCCTTCAATCTCATTGGGCCAACCTAGGTTACCGCCATCTTCTTGAATCAACATCAGTTGCCAGAGGAACACCCCATGGCAATGGGCTTTAGCCTGGGTCTGTGAACCAATCAGGGGAGAAGAGGAATGGATTATGGTGATTGATTCACATGAATCAGGATTCATCTTTGTGGCTAGAGGTAGGAGTCGCCTTTGCCTAAGTTACATGGTTTGGGTGGAGAAGGGATGATTACTTGAACAAGATCAAGATCTTTTTAGAAAAGAGAAAGGGGGAAATAGATTTGGTGAAGGCATTCAGCACTGGTGACCACAGCTGGCAGAGAGTAGATACTCAATAATTGCCAGCTCTACTATTCTATTTTTGCAAGCATCAGGTTTCTTTTTAAACAGTCAGTTGTGGTGTTTCATGATAAGGCAACTAATATCTGGCCTCTAACCATTCCCTAAAAAGAGAAATTTGGGAACTCTGGGGTGACAAATGATTTGCATTGAAAGCTTGTCTTGCCTCCTCTTTTTTGGAAATTAATCTACCTGGAAAACAAACTTCAATGGCCTGTAAGGACTTGGGAGGTCTAAGCTCAATTCTTCACATCATTATCACCTTTAAAGTTGACAGAGCACAGCAACTTTTCCTTCCTTGGGCCAAGCAATATATTTTCCTTCAAAACTATACTTCAACAATTTTTGTGCAGGACATTGGCACTTTGTGGTGGACACCTATTGTTTCTGCCTACCCACCTACCTTTCCCTCTTTTCCACCTAACAGAACTTCTGTTTCCTATGAGAAACCTATTCTGTGTGATTTGGATGAAACTGACCTGATCTACACACACACACACACACACACACACACACACACACACACACACACACACACACACACACACATGTGCACGAACCAGCTTCACCAATCAGAAAACATTATCCCTTCCTTTGGAAACAGTGATTATTTCCAGGTTGGGTACATGACGCAAGCTTAGCCAATCATCTACTCTCTCCTGAAAATTTGAACCTTGGGTTGAATGAACAAGTGTCAAAGGAACCACAGCTAAATCTTTATAAGGCCGGTGCCTGGAAAATATACTTTATGCATTCTTTTTATTTATATCCAGAGCTGACATGGTTTCCATCAGTCCCAAATTCTAATTGTCTTGATTATTTAGCTGTGTGAGTGTTCTAGAATTTCTCTAATAAAACTGCTACGGATTGAATTGTATCTCTCCAAAATTCATATGTTGAAGCTTTAACCTCCACCATGACTATATTTGGAGACAGGGCTTTTAGGTGGTAATTAACATTAAATGAGGTCATAAGGGTGGGGCCTAATCAAATAGGATTGGTGACCTAAGTAGGAGAGAGGGAGCCATCTCTCTCTCCACACACAATCCCTGAGGAAAGACTATTTGAGCACACAGTGAGAAGGTGGCTGTCTATAAGCCAGGAAGAGGGTCCCCACCAGAATTGACCATATTGGCACCCTGATCTCAGACTTCTAGCCTTTAGAACTGTGAGAAAGAAATTTCTGTTGTTTAAGCCCCCCTGTCTATGGTATTTTATTATGGTAGCCTGAGCAGAGAGACAAATACCATCTTCCTTCTTGTGTCAATGTCTATAACTTGCCAACCAAATAAGTCCTCATTTAGAAGTGGCAAAACAGCTGGTCAAATTGCCACCCCCTGTATCTTCAGAGACAAGCAATATGCCTATCCACACCAACTACTGGGCTTAGTAGGAAAATATCAGGATGTTGTAGTGTGCGGGCTACTTCTTGTAGCTTTCCCCAAGGTCCTACAAGAAAGCCTATTCCATCTGAAAGCTTAAAAGGAGTAGCATATGCCTCTGCTAAGAGACTCTGCCTAATGTGGACAGCAACCCCAAATGGCTGAGAAACATGATCCAGACCATTGGGAGAACTGAAAAGGCCCTCTTTTATGCCCCAAGCTAAAGTTAGAGCTCCTAAGGCAGTGGGGAGGGAAGCACAATGGGGGATAAAATTGGTCCCAGGAAGAGATTTGTGGAAAATTGGAAATCTTTGACTACTTCCAAATATCTCCAGATGAGTACTCTTTGCCTGACAAAGGTAATAATTATCCTCATTGTAATGAGTCATTCATTCAAATTGAATTGGAGCTTTGAACTTGGAAGCAAGGGGCAGATTAACTGGGCTTCGCAACCAGCCTGTTGTTTTTATTGCCCAAATACCGAGGCCAAAACGGAAGCTGTTAGACTAAGAATGAGGGGTTACCTGCTGCACATTGAGACCAATTATGAAAAAAAAGAAGTCGCAAGGCCCGGGTACAGGTTCAAGAACTGAAACTCAACAAGGCCTTCAGCCTTGATTAGAGCCACCCCTAGGTTGTGCAGGGGCACCCACTCAAGTGCAGTAAGTCCCCTACATACGAACCTTCAAATTGCGAACTTTCAAAGATGCAAACCTGTGTGCCATCAATGTCAGGCGTGAGTGAAATTGCAGCTTGCCCTCCATCTCCTATTGCTGACGATCCTTCAGCTCTGCCATCTCCCACCTGCTCTCCCTCCTCCAGTCAGTAACTCTTCTTCCCTGTTCACTCGACGCCAGCCCCTGTATGCCAGCTGTTGTACTGTACTACTGTACTTTTCAAGGTACTGTACTGTGAGATTAAAAATATTTCCTTTATTTTTTGTGTTTGTTTTTATGTATTATTTGTGTGAAAAGTATTATAAACCTATTACAGTACAGTCCTATATAGCCGATTGTGCTGGTTGGGTACCTAGGCTAACTTTGTTGGATTTACAAACAAATTGGACTTACGAACATGCTCTCGGGATGGAACTCATTCGTATATAGGGGACTTACTATATTGTTTTGGAGGGGGATGGGAGCTGTCCATATAAACAATTTAATTTTTTAATGTGCTACACAATTCATGGGCTCATGTGAGGTGTAGTGATTTATTGATGACGATATAGAGTGATGGGTATAGAAGAGGTACTTACATATTTGTTCACTTTCCAGTCAGTGCTTGCGAAGAGTCTTCATAGTATCCTGGCACCATCTCTTCCTGTTTCAGGTCCAGGAACCATTCTTTGTGTTCTTCATTGCCGAATGTGTCATTCCTGGACAATTTTTTATCTCTCACTATAAGAAAAAGTTAGCAATGCTGTCATTACTCACAATGCCACGGCTCTTTGGAACCTGTTTGTATTGAAACTATATAGATCTTCTTGCCTCTTCAGTTCCCTCGTAGTACTTATTCCATTTGTTCAAACCTGGTTACATTACCCAGGACACTGCATTATCCACAGTGCCACCCATGGACCACGGCTTCCAGTGACTCTCTCAAAGGTCATTACTGTGTTTCATTGAGGATCATCACAAATGCAAGTCTTACTGAGTCTATGCAAGAAAATGTAAATGATAATTTGTTGTCTGGTCAGATTAAATCTACTGTTTAGAATTTTATAGTTTAAACATAGAACAACACATCTTCCTCTCCTACCTTCCCTTGATTTCTTTAGGCTTCCATCATTGTGTTTCTAGAATGTGATCTCTTTTGGTGTTGACCTCGCCCCTGCTTTTCACACATCACCACCAGTAGGGAGATAGGCAAGGGGTCCATGGGCTAATAGAGAAGAGTAGTCTCATTTGTGCAAGGAATGTCCATCCCTTGTCCTGCATGGCTTGATATCACCCCGGGAGAGCACAAAATTGTATCCATTGCAGACAAGAGAGGACATAGATCAGAAAGGTCCATTGACACTATGAAGCAACAGTCAGAGCATTGCATCCTCTTGGCCAGAGTGATTGGTTCAGAGCAGGACATGTCCCAAAACAGACCAGTGAGTCTTCCCCAGGATATTTCTACTGAAACAATCAATTTAGTGTTTGGTTTTTGACATTATAAGTTGTAAGGACAGAAAAACTGGAGCGGCTTGAAGCAATATTTCCCAGCTGTTTTTAGTAGGAGAGAATGAGGTTTAGGAAGAAAAAGCAAGGACAAGCCAAGCAAAGACCAGAGATGAGAGCCCGATAAGTTCAGTTACTTGAGCTAACAAATCCCCTTTGGCTTGTTGTTTTCCCGGTTTCTGGTTTAAAATGGGTCTCTGTCACTTGCAACCAGAAGATTCTTGACTCATACATTGAGAGAGACAGAGAGAGAAAGTGTGTGTGTGTGATCCCAGCAGAAACTAAGAATGATTGAGAATTGGATTTCTATGTAATTGGTAGTTAGGTGTTTATTGTTCTTGTTTTAATAAATGAAGAAATGAAGACACAGCGATTCAATAATCCTTCCAATATCACACAGATAGAAAGTGACAAAGCCAGGATTTGATAGATTTTGTTCCTAAGCTGATATTCAATATGAATTCAAATGGGATAATGAGACAAGAAAAAGCCTTTAGCACTTGGGTTCCCCAAACTTATCTAGTGTTTGAGCTGGTGGGTGGGAAGAGGGTGGAAGGAGCACAGCAAAAATCCCCTTACTCAGGGATGCCTTCACCACCTAAGTTCTCTTTTTCTTTTCTGACTTTCTCCCCCTAGCCTAGTGCTGGGAGGCCTGATCTCACAGCATTACGCTGTCTCATGTCTAAGGGCTTTGGAAGTCTAGGCTCTGTAACTTTCATGACTGAGCTAGCAAAACTTAAAATTCCTTTCTCTAATTATTTGCTCGATTATTTCTGGCATAGGTCAACAGATATCGCTGATTAGAAATGAAGGGTTCCTTTTGGAACCTGGGGATGTCTTTCTTGTTTTGTTCATTCTTCCCTTTCTCCTCCCTCCCTCCCTCCCTCCCTCTCTCCTTCCCTCCCTCCCTCCCTCCCTCTCTCTCCCTCCCTTCCTTCCTTCCTTCCTTCCTTCCTTCCTTCCCAATCTGTGTACTTATTTATTTTTTCATTATGTTTGATCAGATACCTCTGTGTGTCTGCAGTGGGAGTGTGGTGAGTGCCATCCTGCTTTGCTCTGTCCACCAAGTTATTGAAACACTGCAGATCTTTCTCACCCCTACCTCCCACCAGGTTCTTGGTTCACTCGGACTGCCTCCATTCTGAGTTTAAGGAAAGCTGAATCCTCGGGGTTCCAGTTGTGATATCAGGGGGTGAGTTTGGAGAAGCGGGGTTTGCAGGGCTTGGGACTGCCCAGGGATAGATTGTGGTCCGGCGTTGGTAAGCCTGGTCCTGCCTCTATCCCGAGAGGCCTTGCGTCTATCAGATAAATCCTTTCTGTTACGAGGAGCCCTAATTAATGCGTGAGCTGATTTGTTCTTCCCTGCCGAGGATTTCAGATGAATGATGACTGGGTGCCACATGTGTTATCTCTTATGTATCTTTAATAAAAATAACAATGGGTACAATTTCCAGTCCCCTCGCTGTGTTCGGGAGCCCTGGGCCAAGCCCTTCACATTCATTATTCCATTTAACCCTTGCACCACCCTATGAGGCAACTCTTGGGCATTATTTCCCTCACCGCATAGAGGAAGGAACTGAGGCTCAAAGAGTTTCAGTAAATTTCTCAAGGTCACACTGTTAGAAAGAGGTAAGGTGGGTTTCATACCAAGGCTTGTTTGATTTCATGGCACTTAACCACTTGCCATCGTGCTGTTATGTTTTAATGTTAAGGGGAAGTGAGAAATTTAATAATAGAACTTGGGCAAGGTGGCAATAACAATGAGGTAGCGCTGTTGCATCACTCTTACAACTACCCTCTTTCAATCCCCTTATATTCCAGAGGTGCTCAGAATACTGATGGGGCTGAATGAACAAGGAGGGTATGCCTAGGAAGGCAGCAGACTCCTGATTCCAAAGTTGGTCCAGCCAAGTAGGGGATGCCATTCCTGCCTTAAGGTTGTGTCATGGAGGGAAGGGGAAGGGGATGGGCTGGGAACTCCTGCTGGTCTAGAGAGCTAGACACCAGCCAGCTCTGCGACCTTGGGGAAGTTCCTTAACCTCTCTGGGCTTCCCTCTGTTTTGCACCACGGGGAGGTTAGGCTATGTGTATTGCTGGTTCAGGCAGCCTATGATGCACTGATTGTAAGAGAGGCAAACAGAGAGGGCTGTCCCAGATAACACAGGCTAGGAAAGTTTCTGAGCCTACCGGCCCCACCTGGGTGCTTGCCCTCCAATGTTGTGTCAGTTCTCCTCTGGCTTTCTGACGCTGCCTTGTGTCACCATACGGTTCCTCTTCACTGTGAGCCATCAGCTGTCAGCTGTGTCCAGTGCTTTGCTCCAGCAGGGTGGTGAGGGGCTCGGGCTCACATTCTCACGCCCTTGCTTATTAACTCTCTGTGCCTCGGTTTCCTCATCTGCAAAATGGGAATAATCCTGGTGCTTTCCTTGTGGGGTTGTCTGAGGACTAAAGGAAATATTCATGTGAAATGCTCAGCCTTCTTCCTTTGGTGCCAGGCACATGGACCTACTCCTTAAAAGTTAGCTATTCCTAGTAGCAGTTAGACTAAAGGCGGCACACGTTTGCTGAGTGCCTCCTAAGAGCCAGCCCTGCAGGTCTATGCTGGCGGGGGGGCGGGACGCAGAGAGACACAGCCGTGGCCCCTTATCCCAGGGTAGCCGGTTGTGCTCCCTAGAAATGGACGCTAAGGCAGAGTCTGGGGTATGAGGTATCTGTTGGGGATCAACACCTATGAAAAGGAGGAGTTGAAAACAAGGCTGTACAGAGGAAGAACTGGAAATGTGATGCAGGCTTGAAAAAAACCTCAGCCAGCCCAGCAGGGAGCTCTGGAACGAGTGTTGTCCCTAAGGGTGTCCCACGTTGGACCGAAATGGCAAGACCTTCATATCCCTGCCTCACCCACTCACCAGAGGAGGGCCACCCTGGAAAGGCCATGACCCTGGGTGAGGCAGCTCGGGCAGACCATGAAGGGCTGACGTGCGGGGCTGGACAGCAAGTCCGCCCTTGAACGAGGATCTGAGCAGCGTGAGGGAGTATTGACCACGCTCAAGGAGTTTATAAACGGCAGAGGGGCACAGGGAGGGGACAAACCGATGACAGGTTGACCAGGGAAAGGTTCCCAGAGCTTGGCTGAGCCAGAGACAGCCTTGCTACAGGGAGAACTCAGGTGCTCATAGAGGACCAGTGGAAAAGTAGATCTGTGCCCTATGCCCGGTTGGAGTGGCACACTGAAGACCTACGGAGGGAAGTTAAGCCCAAGGTCAGAAACCTGGGGGACCAGGGGACCTGGGAGAAGAAAATGCCAGGGCAAGCAGGCCTCATGTCCTGACCTACCTGCAAGCCACGGATGGGTGTCAGCTGCCTGGCACAGTGGGGAGCCTGAAGGCCTTAAGCCTGGACCTAGGCCTGATTAGGTAAAGACTCAATTAAATAGGTGTTATGAGAGAGAATCCAAAAACTTTCTATGCCCCCCCTAAGATACCTGTAAGGAAAAGTGAGGCCAAATTTTCAAATCGGCAAGAAAGACCATACAAGTGGCCCCAGACACTCTCTGACTCCCTGTTCAATGTGTTTCCTTCGTCTGTTGTCTGTGCATCATGATCTTAAGCACAGCGGTGATCTCAACATATTAAAACAGCCCATTTGGGGTGAATGTGCTGAGTGGGAGGAGGGGGCAGTGGCTTCCCATCTCCATCCTGTTAGGAATTTGGAGATGCAGGCTGGAGGCAGGTTGGCGAGGGCCGTGCCTGCCAGACAAGGAAGGTGCACTTGCTTTGGCAAAGACTGGGAAGTGTCTGAAGACTTGGGGGCCTGGGGAGTGATGGAGAGATTAAACCTGGGCTTCAGCCGGGTCCATTTGCTAGCAGTGTGCTAGATGTTCTGGAACAGTGGGAGGCGGGAGGTGGACACGTAGTACTGAGGGCTGATCATCTCAGGCGAGGAGGTGAGGGAAGGGGGCCTGAGCTGGGGGAGGGTTTGGTAGGGAGAGGGACTGGGCGTGAGAGACAATGCAAGGCACCCGCGTTTCTGAACTTGGTGATGAAGAGAATGCCGGGTCCCTCTAACAGCAATGGGGTCTAGAGGAGGAGCTGGTTGGTGGGGAAGGGAGCTGGAGTGAGAGAGCAAGAGGAAGGGGAACAGAGCATTTCCTTTGGTTGTGAGATATTAATGGGAGGAAAATTCAGAATTTCTTATGCGTAACCTAGGTTGTTGTCTCCCAGGAGGAAACCATGAGATGAGGATTTGTGTGCAAGTGGTTTAGTAAGGAAATGCTTCCGGGGGAGACCCGCAAGGGAGAAGGGGAAGGAGGAAAAAGAAAAGAGAAGGGAAGGAACCAAGCAGGGAAGGCACTCAAGCAAGTCCCCTCCTGGCCTCACCCACACGGCAGCTCTTCACGGGAGCCGTGCCTCCCAGTCTAAGCGAGCTGGGCTTCCACACTCCTGCCCTCATCAGTCCAAGAGCCATCAAGGGGGTAGGGCAACTCGAGGCACGTCCAGCTACCTGCACAGGTGTGCAAAGTGGCTCTCGTCTCCTAGTCTGAGGACCGTCCTCCTAAAGCACAGCGTGGGTGCTGGGTGTTAGAAGTAAAAGCACGGGGCTTCCCTGGTGGCGCAGTGGTTGAGAGTCCGCCTGCCAAGGCAGGGGACACGGGTTCGTGCCCTGGTCCAGGAAGATCCCACGTGCCGCAGATCGGCTGGGCCTGTGAGCCATGGCCGCTGAGCCTGCGCGTCCGGAGCCTGTGCTCTGCGACAGGAGAGGCCACAACAGTGAGAGGCCCGCGTACCGCAAAAAAAAAAAGAAGAAGTAAAAGCACAGTGAGCGAGCAGGGTGCTCACACAAAGGGTCAAAAGGGATCCAAGGGGATCAGGGTGGGACACCAACACTGTCTGCTGGCGCAAGAAGCACTGTCTTGAGAAAGAACAGTGGCGCCAGCGAGTGTCCTAGCCGCGCTGATCCTCGCCCTCCTCCAGCCACCTGCTGCTTCAAGGAATCGAGTTTGGAATCCTGGGCCAGTGTCTGTTTTGCTATTTCACCTCAGATTCACCCTTCTCCATAGAAATTGGGGAGCCAGAAAGAGCATTTCTCGATGCCGAGCACCTAACGGGCTGCGATGTGCCCTGATGCTCTGGTTTGGGGGGAGGCGTCCACCCAGCCCTGCATAGGGCTCTGGGTTCCAGCTCATTATCAAGCCCAGTGCCGTGGCTTCTGAGATGGCCATGAGTGCCTCGGCCCCCTGGCAGCCCTCTCTAAGGCAGCCACTTGTCAGCCGTCAGAGACTGGCCCCGGCCCCCTGACTGGTGCTTCTAGCCCGTTAGAACTTGCTGGAAGACTCAGGAAACGGAGGATACAGGCGCGCAGCAACCACATGTGAATTGTGTTGGCCTGGACCACACTGAGCTCAAATCCAAAGTGAATTAAGCCAGGCTCCTGGCAGGGAGGATGCCTCCTCCTTCCTCTCAAAGAAATAACAATGAGAGCCACAGGAATACAAAACCAGACTAAAGAGCCACCTCCTCGGACCCTCCCACTTATTCAGGCCTGCGCTGTGAGTGCTGGGCAAAGCACAGGGCCAGGGGCCTCTGAAAGGTTAACTCCTGAAACAAAGGGCTTGGTCAGGATCCTGCTCCAGCCTCCTCTGGCTGCCTTCTGTTCTGACAGGTCCGTGTCTAAGCCATACGGCTTGTTCTATATTTTGCGTCCCGCTCCTGCTTATATGCACTCCTGGTCCCAATCCCCCACGGCCCCTGCCCACCTCACTCCTAGAGAGAGAGGGAAGCAGGCCTGGCTTTGCCCTCAGCTTCCAAGCAGCAAAAAAGAAAACAGGAGGCAGCCAGGAGGCAGCTGTCTTTTCCCAAAGGCCCCGCCACCATCGCTCTGCCCACCTTCCTGTGGGAGAGCAGTGCCCTGTGAGCTCGCTGCTGCCCGTCTCTAGGACTGCCTTGTCCCCGGTGGGTGGGTGGTGGGGCAGCCTGGAGCCAGGTTGTCAAGGTGGCGCTTTTTCCCCTGTGTGGACCATGCTGACATTTCTCAACCCCCCCCTACTTCTTCCCGCTCTCCGGTTTTTCTTAGGTTTGGCATCCTTCCAATCCCACAGGAATTCAGCTGATAAATGAATTCATACTCAAAGGTTATTGACTTAATTTGTCACCCCCATCCAGGAGCTATTTGCGCTGAAAAGAGATCCACCAGGGAGAGGGCGATGTTTAACTGCAAAGCACGCCTTTCTAAGGGGGCTGGGGGGAGTTAGGCAGTGTGGCCTTCGGGCAGCCCCCTTCAGATCACCACCAAGGTGATCCTTTCTCTCCGCAAATTCCAGCTGCAGGGATTTCCCAACTTGAGTGTGCACTGGGATGGCCTGGGGTGCTTGAGACAGACTACGGATTCCTGAGCCCTAGAGATTTGATTAAGTAGGTCTGAATGGGCCCAGGCATCTAAATTTTAATCCACTCATCACTTTCTGATGAAAGTGGTCCATGGGCCATATTGTGAAAAATACTTGGGTATCAGTTTCCTCGGGCTGTCGTAACAGAGTACCACAGACTGGGTGGTTTAAACAACAGAAATTTCTTTTGTCACAGTTCTGGAGGTTAGAAGTCCAAGATCAGGGTGTCAGCAGGGTTGGTTTCTCCCGAGACCTCTCTCTCTAGCCTGCAGACGGCCGCCTTCTCACTGTGTCCCCACATGGTATTTGCTCTGTCTTTGCACACTCCTGGGGTCTCTTTGCGTGTTCAAATTTCCTCTTATATGGACACCCGTCAGATGGGATTAAGGCCCACCCTAAGGGCCTTATTTTAACTTAATCATTTATGTAGCGGCTCCAAATGCAGTCACATTCTAAAGTCCTGGGGGTTAGGGCTTCAACATATCAATCTGGGGGGAGGGGGCACAGTCTAGTCCCTAACAGGCATGTAGAAACAACAGAAACAAAAAGGCATTCATAAAGGCAGGGGCAGCAGAAACCAAGTTCTCCATTCTTCCCAGCAACTGCAAGAGAGAAAATCTACCCAGGTTGAAAGAGATTGTGCAGAAAGCACTGGGGAGCCGCGAACACCTCGGCTCACCCTCTCAATTGCCTTTTCTGCTGTTATTCCTGTTATTCTTCCTCGGTTTAGAAACAGCCTTTCTTCTTTGAGCTTCTTGGGAGAGAACAGTCTTTGGCGCTGGCACCAGTGTGGCCGCCCGAGGCAGCCCTCGCCTCTGCCTTCGAGGATGTTTCTGCCCCCAGAAAGAAGCCGAGGACCCTTCACCCTCCCCATTCATCATCACCACGGGCAATCTAATTACAACCTTGTCTTAAAAGAGGTACTCACTTCCAATGGAGACTTCTTCCTTATGAAAACGTAACATCTTGAACTATGTTTTTATGGCCCCCTTTTTGAAAAATAAAAAAGGAAATTAATTAATTTCCTTGTACACGGGAAAGACTCATGAGGTCTTGCTTGGGTTTGCGCGGAAAGGATGCTCTCTCTCCCTCTCTCCCTGCCTCCCTCCCTCCCTCTCTCTGCCTCCTGCTGTGTGACAGTGAAATGCTAAAATGATTTTGGCAGGAGAATATTCTCAAAGGCTGTTTTTATTTCAGCAGCAGAAGAGTATCTCAGAACGCAGGCTGCACCTCTGCCCTGTGGGGCTGTTTCTAATTGCGCGAGGTGAGCTGCAGAAATCCTTCCCCCAGCTGGGTGGGGAGAAAGCGGCCAGAAACCTAAGAAAGATAATCGTGTCTGCCATGCTCAGCGCTCACCACTTAAAGGAATTAACTTGTTGGAATAAAATATTTCTGTGGGTTCAGAAAACTATGCTTTAGAATAATGAGGCTGACCCCTTCCTCACGTACTGCAATCACTAGGGTTTGTTTCTTCTCTCTCTAATCACAACATGCGATCTTCCTCTTTGCTCACACCTCTGTAGGCAAGACTGGCTGCGAATACTTTAGATTATCACCTTCTCATTTTCAGTGTGAAATAATTGCCCAAGGATGGAAACTGACAAACAAGCATGCGGATTTCGGAAAGCAGCCCACTTGTTATTTCGGATAGCCTAAGCGGAATGGAGACAGGTGCATTCTGTCTCAACTGCTCCCACCTCATGCTCACCCCTTTAGAAAATGAGTTGTGCTTTCGCAGACCTGGATTGATTTAAAATTTTGAAGATGGTGGGGATGCTGATATGTTTAATTAAAAACCTGTACTATCCAGCAGTGTAAAGGTATGAGGTTCTGGGGTGGGGCGGGGGGTAAGCCCCAAGGGATTCATTCTTAGCACCACTTCTTATTGGCTGTGTGGCCTTGGGCAAATTATCTAACCTCTCTGGGCCTCAGTATTTTAATCTATAGGAGTGAGACAATGATGATGATACGTTATGAGATGGTGAGGGCTGAATGAATTGGTACAGGTAAAATGCTTAGAACAATGATCAGCCTATAGTAAATAGTAGATATTCTTACTTATGCTCTTGGAAAAGGAAGAGAGGATACCTTCTTTCTCTCCATCAAAAATATTTGTTAAGCATTGTGGTCGGGTGTAAGGAAAAGTAACTAAGGCCCCTGCCCTCAAGGAGCTCATAGTTCAGTGCATGTGCCCGATGTGTAAACAACTTACTAAAATACACGACAAATTGGAGTAAGTGCTGAGTGAGGGTAATAGGAATATCGAATGGGGGCTATAAGAGGAGAAACACTTAATTGGAGGAGAAGGTGGAGGATGGCGTCATGAAGGAGGTGGCATTTAAGCTGGATCTTGGCAGGATAAAAGGTCTCTGTAAGCAGGAAACAAAAGAAAGATGTTCCAGACTGTGCGATAACCAGGGACACGGGCAAGGGAGGAGGAGTCCATGGCACCTTTAGAGAAAGGCAAGGATCCTGTGATGTTGAGACGAAGGAATGGAGGGGACCTGGGGCTGGAAGGGTAGTTGGAGGCCTCCCCTGTCCTGCAGCAACCTGGCATCCTGATTTTTATTTCCAGGAGAAAGAACTGGAAACGATATCGGAGTGGTAAGTGTTCCCCATATTTTCCCCCTGAAAGAGAGGGAAAAAAATTTGAATAATGAGCAAAATCCTATAGTTACCAACTCTCATTTAGCAGAAAGGGCCCCCCGATTCTGTCCATACAGGTCATTTATTGCACCCAGAGAAATCTTTGTAGTCACTACAAAAGTGCAGCTACCTCTGGGGTACGATGCAGCCGCTATTTAACTGTCACGTAACATGACAATCGAGTGTCCTATTAGAGCAAAATTTTAATTGTGAAGACGGGTACCATATTTAACTGCAATCCTGGGGGGAATTTAGGTTGACAGGCTGTAATTACCCAAACTGGAACCTGGCCAGGACACACCTACTCTTTGCCAAAAGAGCTACGGGGGTTTCAACCACGGCAGGCGGGCCGGAGGAAGCTGCGGGTTCTGGAGGGTGGGGAATCGGCACTTGCGGCACCACAGCGCCCCCTAACAGAGCTCCGGGCCAGCGCAGGCGCTGCGGGGAGTCGGCCTCTCCTGACCCTCCGCACTCCCGGTGGCTTCCCAAGCCCCTCCCCGCGTCCACCTGGCTGCAATCCATCATGGGTTATCAGAAACTTTCCATTTAAGGTTGCGTGGCCGTGGGTTCTGCAGGCAGGTTTTTGCTGGGTCTTATCTGTGTCTGTCTGTCTGTTTGGCCCTCTCTGTGTGCCTCTCCCCAGGTCCTGCTGTTTCTCTCTTATCATGACGGAAGTGCTTGTCCTGATAAAATAATTACCCACCAGAGCACAGTGGTTCTGATCACCAGCTGCTGTTTCTACATAGAGATCAATTAGAGGCATGTTTTCACTGGGGAAGTGGGCTGGTAGGGCCCGTTTACTAAAAATCCCATTAGGATTCTTACTGTGAAATGCATTATACTTTGGTCTTCCAATGCAGTTGCTACAGGCAAAAAGAAAAATTGGGCCAAGATGAGGTGGAAACGTGGCTTGCTGATGTCACTGAAGGGTTAAAAGGGAGAAAGTTCTGGGCCGCGAGCAGCAGTGTGAATAAATGTGGTCTTAATTTTAAGGTTATGGATTTTTTAAAAAGCCTTGCTTTTTGTCCTCAGAAGTCTTTGCATTCATATCAGTTAAAAAATAATTTAGACAGAAAATAAATGTTGGAGCAAACTCAAATTATTATGTGCATTTTAAATAAACCTTTGTTTTCTGCCACAGACATAGCGTATGAATAATAACATTAATAATGATCACTATAATTTGTCAACTGATGATCTTTTCCCTCAGACCTTCCAGGCTCTTGGTTCCCAGCCTGGCTATTTAACTTAGCCGATCCTCCTTCAAGAGGGGAGCTGATGATAACAGCCCTTACTCCCTCTGCAGGGTGGAAAAGCCCAAAAGCCCAGGGTTCTACTCCCAGCTCTGCTCTAATTAGCTGTGTGACCTTGGGCAAGTTGTTTAACATCTCTGGCCAGCTGTCAAAGGACAGCATGGTCTCTCAGGGGGATGAGTGGAGCTGTAATGTGAAAAATGAACAGCAATGTAGTAGTATCACCTGGGAAGATATTTTTTCCTTTTTTTTTTTAAGGATAAAAGTTCTGAAAAATAGAAACAGACTCAAAAAGCAACTTCAACAAAGCAGTTATTAGATGGAGCACAGGAGAAAGTTAGATTAAGACTAATTTTTTTTTTTAACGTACGGGATGTTTTCTATTTCGTTTCTAAGGATGCGCACACATGCATACACGCATAGGTATACTTTGGTCATAGGGAAATCCACTTAAAACGGTCACTTTTCTGCTTCCCTGGAAAGAGATTTTTATTGCGCTACAAAAGCAACAACAACATTGTAGTATTAGTTTATATTTAATTCTTCTAATTGTATAAAACTGTCCAAATACTACCAATAGAAGAATAATATGTAAGGTTGAACCATATGAAATTGCCATTTCTATAGGTCAAAAAGAGTTGACTATAAGAAATTTTATATGGTTCAAACTAAAAATGTATATATATATGGTGTATGTATGTATTAATATATCTGCTTTATGATATATAATACAGCTGAGAGGAGTGTGATTCTTCTGTATTATTTCTCTAGCAAATATTTTCTCAGTGAAAGATTGGTATGCCGTTCATATTCCTGTCCTCATACTAAGACGACATAAGACTTACTAACAGAAGACACTTTAGCATCCCAGGTTACATGTCTAAACATGAGGACGGGCCCCCATTTGGTCCTATAAGAATGGAACGAGAAGCTAATACGTGGGAAGATCACTCAGAGGCACTAGCAGGGCTGCTGGCTCCCAGCGAAGGGAAAGGGTGCCCTGCACACCTGGGGACAGTGATCCCAGTGGAGTTGGCCCAGTGGGACCTCTTTGCACAGCTTCACTCAGAGGGTTGAGATCATAATATATGTCCCTGGGGAGAGATGCTTTTTAGCAGAGTTTATTAGCAATTATTTTTTATTAGAGATTTTAAAAATTAAAAATACAAGTATTATACCCAAGAATGATTTCAGGAGCAACTCATGTAATAGAATATTCCAGGATATTTTCAAAAGAAAAAGATGGGGCTGCTGGGGGTAGGGAAGCTTCCATGTGAGTGCATTCCAAAATGAGTAATGAAATAATACTTCCAGAGAGGAACAATCAAATTTTACTTCCTTATTTTTATTTATGTACTTACGTCTTTATTTGTTGCTTCTTCCACCTCCGTAAAACGGCCAGAATAACCAGACCGAGTGCTCCTAAAACATATTTTTCAATGGAGATAACTATAAATTTTCATTGTAAAAAGTCAATAAGTTATGGAGAAGTATAAAAGAAGAAAGTAAAAATCACCTGTAACCTCATCCTTCAAAAAGTATGATTTTAGAGCACTTTTACTGAGACGTTTTTCTACACGCACACACTTTAAAAAATGCTCAAAAGAAACAAATCATTCTACACCTCCAGTCTCCAACTTTCTCTGTTTCCTTTAGTGACACCTACATGTCATGGATACCTTTCCATATCAATAGGTATAAAGCTATTGATCTTTTTAAAGTGACCACATAGTATTCAACTGTATGCTTAACCAATCAGTCACTGATACACATTTAGATAGCTTCCAGTTTCGCTACTATAAACCTCTCTGAGGTAACCAATCTTATCGTACACATCTTTGTGTACTTGTTTGATTATTCCTTAGGATTCATTCCTAGAGGTGGAATCTGTAACTCAAAGGACAAGGCTTCTGTTATTCATTGCCACATTGCTCTCCAGAAAGACTGTGCCTATTTACAGTCCCATTAGTGGCAAATGTAAATACCCATTCCCGTTCACTTGGCCTGGTGATGATCTATACGCTTTATCTTTGCCAATCTGATAAATGAAGAATTATATTCATTCAGCCTCACTGGTAATCAAAGAGATGCCAAATAAAACAGCACATCTTTACATATGTAGTCAACTGGTATTTCTTCTTTTCTGGATTACCTACTTATGCCTTTTGCCCATTTTTCTATTTGGATATTCCTCACTTTCTTATTGATCGTAAGAGCACTTTACATATTAAGGGTCCTCTTCTTTCAGTTGCCATCTATGTAAAACATTTTTCCCAGTTTTTCATTTGTCCTTTCATGGTTTATGGCTTTTTATAGTTTTCACAATGCTGAAGTTTTTACACTTTTATGTATTAAAGCAGTGAACATTTTTCTTAGAATTTCAGTCTTCAGGGTCACTCTAGAAAGGCAACATATTTATCTGCATTTTATTTTTCCAGTCATACTGAGGTACACTACAGTTACAGCTCTCTTTTCCCTCCAAATCACGTTTCTCGTTACTTTCCAGAGGTTCTGGAATGAAAGAATAAGGGACCTTGGAAACCAGAGCAGAGGAAACATGACTATTAATGGTAACACTTGACATTTCTATTTTCAGTGTGCTGTAGGATGACTAATTAGTCTCCCCTTCAACTTAGCCCCGAGGGTCACCCTGGCCGCCATTCGTTCACACTACAGGCCACTGAGGCACAGGACAGAGAAAGGTGTGGCATTCCACTTTGTGGGTAACACTCTACCTGGCCAGGACTTAAATCCAAGCTCCCCATCTATGCTTAAGTCAAGGTGAGGCAATTTCCTCCACAGAGGCTGGTAGAGTCCCAGGATGCACTCAGCTGGTGGGGATGAGTTCTCTGGATGAAACTCCATGCTTTCCCTTCCCCCTCCCCCCAAAAGGGAAATCATATAATATATAGGATGGTTTGCAACCTGGGGTTTTCTGACTTTAACTTGAGCCTCAGAAGGGACTGTACCACTTGTTAATTCACCATTAGAATTTGACTATCAGGATGCCTACTGCAAGAGTTAAGGAAGACGAAGAAAAAAGGGGGAAGTGAGTGGACAGAAAATGCCTTCTAACTTGGTGAAAGGTGTGCTTCCAAGGCCACCTCCCTTGAAACTCATTCCTACCACAAAAGTCGATTGCATACTGGGAGCTGGGCTAGGGGCTGGGGAAACAATGATGTTTTGCAACTGCAACGGAGTCTGACCTGTCCTGTTGTGTGGATTGTATGGACAGTACAAGGTTCTACAGCAGCACAGAGGAGAGGCTTCCTGGAGGGGTGGCCTCTCTGCTGAGATCTGATAGATGCACAGGATTTCGTCAGGAAAGGGCAAATCTTTGGGGTGGGAGAGATGCAGGCAACATGCAAATGTTCGAGAGGCGTGGAGTGGGAGGGAAGCCAGGAGAGCCAGATTCAGAAAAAATAAAGGCCTATAGCAGTGCTTCTTCTGTTATCTTTGGAGAAGGACTAGGCTTTTTCCCCTCCAGTATGCCACAGGCAATATTTTTGTAATCAGATGCAAGAAAAATGGATTAACACAAAATTAACAGACACTCAAAATACAAACTCCATTTTTATTATTAGATTCAGAAAACAAAAATTATTGTCGAATTGCTATAAAAGTTTTGATTATTCTTAGTTTCTGTACTTATCTCGTTGCAGACCAGCAGCAGCTTGCCTTCTGGTATGGGTCCACAAAAGTTGCTGTTTGAGCAGCACTGAGCCAGAGCATTCTGGGAAGGAGATGGGGTTGGCAGTGTCAAATGCTGCCAAGGCGGTAAGTAAAATGCAGTTTGGTAATCCTTCTAATGTAGCAACAGACACATAGTTGCAAAGAGCACTTTCACTGGAGTGGTTGAAGAGTTCAGCAGCATTCACAGCAATTAAAAAAAGTGGAAGTGAAGATGAACTAAAACATGAAATGCTTAGGCTTTATATTGATAAATGTCAGCCTTGTTTACACAAAACAGTTAACCAAAAAATCTATGTTGTGACAAGGAGTAAGGACAGATAGTAACCAGATAAAATGCATCATGGAGTAGAAGATGTATCAGTTTAAGAGTCTGTGGACCTAGATTATCTAGTGGAGCCAGGCAGTCGTAAGCTGTGTGACCTTGGGTAAGTCATTCACCCCACTCTGGTCCTCAGTTTCCTTCTCTGCCAAATGAGGGGATTGTGCAAGATCCCTTCTCTGTGTTTACTTCCCACTTTTGCATTCTATGATTTTAGTGTTAAATAATCACTGTAACTATTGATGCTTCTCAAAATGGTACAGTCTGGGGGGAGTCACTGAGTTCTGTTGAATCTGGCTGTGCATCTTCAAGAGCTCATCCATTGCCTGCAGCCAGGTGCCAGCCAGCAAAAACCTTCTCACCTGTTACGACTAGTAAGACGAACCTGTCCCCCAAACATTAGCAACCAGAGTACGTGCTAAGATCCTACATGTTCATGCTGTTGGTGTAGAACCCACTTCAGGGTTTAGCTGGGAAGGAGAAGAAAGAATCCGAAAGCATCCTTGAGCTGCTCCGAGCTTTGAGAAAACCCAGAGCAAAGGTGGTGGGAGAGTGGGAATGGGGAGCAAAGTCATGGTTGTGAAGCAAGCTGGGCAGGGGTCGGGGAGACTCTGCAGTGGGGGGATTTTTCCTTTTCTGCCCAAACCCCTCTGAAGCGTCGGGGACTCTGGCTGGATCATTGGTCCTCATCCTTGTCCTTTCTATAGCTAAGAAATTGACCTGTCGTTCTGTCTTTACAGTCCCTGATATCACAGCGTCCAAATTCAGCAAATCATGAAGTGTCCTGCAGGTCTTTCTCACATGCACTGTGTATTATCTTTGAACGTCACTCCTAGCTTTATAGACCTTACTAGGACTGTCTCCTGCATTTCCTTCTGGGCAGAATTAGCAGAGGCACTGTGTGATCACAGACACACCCACCCACACAGACACACACACACAGACACACACACACACACACACACACACGCTTTGTTCAGTCAGAGCAAGCAGTCCAGTGGGCCCAGGTAAACAATGAATTGCCACATGCTCCCTGCAGAGTGGCTTCCTGATAATGGGCAGGGTTGAAAGCAGGGGCTGTTTTCTGTGGGTCCCCTCGTAGCTTCACATCGCTCTCTGCCCATTAAGTGAAACTGGAACAAGCCATTTGGGTGGTTGCAACCACATCTGGCTGAAGTGCCCAGCTGTTACTCTCTCCTCTCTCTGGTTCCCAGTCCCCGTGATGTGGGCTCATTATGGCTGTGATGGTTGCTGATGACATTAACGCACTGTGCTGCTTCTCCATCACACGTGCCATCTGCTCCCATAAGCCCTGTGGGGTAAGTGGTAGGTAATTGTTTCCCATCGGTAGTCAATTTTCTCAGATAAAGGATGCAAGATTCAAAAATAAACATCCGTTCTGAGCCGTTGCAATGAGGCCAGTGTGGATCTGGGGGCAGTCACCCCATCTACTACGAGTAGTGGGTGAGGCTGCTTTCCCCGTAATTCAAGTCGAAGGGCAATTTGATTCATTAACAGTGGCTCTGGGAGACGAAGAGGTTCAGAGAGAGAGCAGAGGCAAAAAAAAAAAAATCCCTGAGAGTTCTTATAAAGCAGCAGAGTCAGTGCAAGAGAGAAAGGGAAAGATGGAGAGAGAAATTGGTGATTCATCAGCGAAGGCTTACTCGTGGATGGGAATGAAAGATAAGAGCCCATGTAGTTTTAGCAGTGGAAAATGGGCTTGGGCTCCATGACCTCAGCTTCTTAGCTGTTGTTAGCTATGGCTTCGGCTCTCTCACCGAGGACCATAGGTTCCAGACCAGAATTGAAAGCGCAGCATGTCAGGGAGTGCCAGGCACGGCTGAGAAAATGGGCACGCAGAGAGCATAAGATGGGGTGATGCCAAAGAGGAACCAAAAGGCCAGCTTATGGAAATGATGACGGGAGAAATGTGATTTAGCTGCATCCTCCCAGACTCCCAAGATGATTGATAGGGCTTGATTTTTTTTTTTTTTTTGAGGAAATTGCATCCCGTGGTTCACTTTTAACCTGTTTTCCCTTAAGAACTGCCACACAGCATCCTCGGTTTGACTTTCACCTCCCCTCAAAGCTCATCCCCACATACATCAGTCATTTATTCAACAAATATTTATTGCTCTCTTGCCGGCTGCCAGGCGCCGTTCTCACTGGGAGCTTGTTATGGGCCTCTGGAGCTGGGCAGGCCCAGGTTTGCCATTTGCTGCTGCAAATCTGTAACCCCTCCAAACTTATGTTTTTGAATCTCTACAGTGGGGTAATTGTACCAGTTTCCTGTGATTGTTATGAGAACCAAATGAGACTATGTGCAGCTCAGGCCAGAGGCAGAAAAGGCCCTCGATAAACATGGGGGCTGAGATGATGAGCATCCCTCCTTTCCCACACCAGACCTGTCTCTTCACATCCTTTCATCCGTGTGGGCCTCTCACGCCTCCTCCACTAGCTGGGGTCTGCTGCCCGCATCTGCTCAGGCCCTGACTTCATACCGACTGTGCCCAACTGCTAGTCTCTACTTTTGGAAATGGCCCCATCCCTCCCCGGGGCAGGCTGAGGGCAGAGCTTTCCTCCCTGGGGCAGCTGAGCTGGTCTGGAGGGGTCGCCTTCCAGCAGCCTTCCTGCCCACCCAGTGCTCCTGAGTTAGGAGGATTCCCTAACACCAGGCTTGCTCCAATTGCAGTCAGTCCCGCTAATTGATTCATGTTATTTTATTTTCTGTACCGGTGGTTAGGGCCTCAAGCAATTTTATGCAAATTAATGAACCTTATGCAAATGAGGGCATCCCTAGACTAATTGCACACAGAATGGAAGCTTTGTGGGCACCTCCCCCATGCAAGTGTGCCCTGACTCCTTCTCATCCTTTAAATCACTCCCAAACTCCCCCAGCTCCACAAGCCCCCAAGATCAACAGCCTCCCCTTCCACCAGCCTCCCCACCTGCAGGCTCCTCAGCAGCCAGTTTGGAATATTTGAGGTACTGTGTCAGCCCTGTTTGCAAGGGCTGGTGTCCCGTTGCCTGGTGTCCCAGGAAACCATAGCCTTGCGGGATACCCCTCCCAGCTTGTTTTTACTTTAAGTCATTTGAATCCCACCCAGCTTCCTTTTCCAATTTTCCCAGGACAGGTGAGACCAGCCCAGGGCAGCCTGGAACCTGCCAGAGGTTCACAGAGCTGACCTGATGTGGCCGCTTTGGGTAAGAGCAGGGCTGTGTGGGGCCCTTCTATCTCCAGGGGACCCTGTCGCCAATGTTGGGCCCATTTTTGGTCCCAGCACATTGACAACTAGTCCTCAGGAAGGTGCTGTCTTAAGTGGGGTTCCCTAGAAGCAAGCAGAGCCTGAGATAGGGATTGAGGTGTGGAGTGGCTTGTCGGAAGAGGGTTCTCAGGAGAAGCCTGCGAGCGAGTGAGGGAAGCAGGATGGGGCAGGGGAAAGCTGGACGGATGTGGGTTCAGATAAGTCTTGACTTAGCCTGATCCCTTGGGGAGCTCTGGAGTTGCCCACCTTGAGGCAAGGGGGTGGGTTCGTATCACTTCCAGCCCCTGCTTAGAGAGGCATTGGCTGCCAGTAGCCCCAGGGGGCAGAGGTGGTAATCTCCCAGGCATTTGGAGGCAAGGGGGCTCCCATCTGAGAAGGGCTCAGCCAACACACAGCAGTTGGGGGATGGGTGTGCCAGCCCAGGTCAGGCACCAATGTGCATCTCTACAAGCACCAAGTGAAATGCTAGGTCATGACCACTGAGATCAAGGCCTTTCCATGTCTTTGTTCGTTTAACCTAATTTAACATCCCTGTAAAGCAGGCATTTAAATCACCCCCATTTTATAAATACGAGAACTAGTGCTCAGGGCAAGTTGCCACCTTCTTCCAAGGTCATATGCTCAGTGAACCTCCTAGACAGAAGAGGGATTTGAACTTGGACTCACTGACTTTCCCTGGGTGGGGGGGCCTGTCTGGCCTGGCCGTGGGCCAGGACCTTTGTATCCAGCCCCTCAGATGTCCAAGGTCAGTATGGGCCACTTGAGAGCTCTTACACACCTAGCTTTTCTCAAGAGCCCTCTTTCCCTATGGCTCCTTTTTACAGAATCCTTCCTGCAAATGTGGGCAGCGGGGTGTCGGGGGTACTGAGGTCATAGGAGACACGAAGCAGAGCCAAGCTTTCCCATCCTCCTTCCTCTCCTCCTAGATCCCGTGGTCCCATTTCCCCTTCCCCTGTCACCCCTTCTCCTCCCTTCCTTCCCTTCTTGGACCCCTTACCCCACCTTCGTTTCCTCCTCCTTTCTCCCCTTTCACTCCCTTTCCTCCAGCTTTGCCTTCCCCCTCCCCCCTTCCTCTTCACCCCCCCTTTGCCTGCCTTTCTCCTCCCCCTTCCCCTCCCCCACTCTCCCTTGCCATCCCTCCCTTCCTTTCCCTTCCCTTTCCACCTCCCCTTTCCCCTCCTCCTTTCCCTCTCACGCATCACCTTTCCCGTTCCTTTCCACCCTCTCTTATTTCCCCCTCCTTTTTCTTCCCCTCCCCCCATTTCCACCCCCATCACCTCCCTTCCCCTTTCTTTCCATCATCTGCCTATTCCCTTCCTTCCTTACCACGCCTTCACTCCTTCACACCCTCCCCGCCCCCCTGCCTCCCAGAGGGCCGACAGCCCCTCCCCAGCCCTTGCCCCTAGATGAGCCAAAGTCTGTCCGTCTCAGCCCAGGACGGATTATCCAGACTAGGGTGCGAGGCACACTCCGCACTGAAGGCAGCATCTCAGCTCTGGGCGCTCCCGCCCTCCCCCCGCCCGCTGGGGGAGGGGAGCGGGAAGGTAGGCCCTGGGCCTCCCGGAGTCCGGGCCGGCGCTTGGCTCGCCGGGCACGCAGGGGTTTCGAGCAGCCCGGGCCGACTTGGAGACGGTAGCTGGATCCGCCTCCGCATGGCAGTCTAGGTGGAGAGAGGGCGCAGGCGGGGAACTGAGTGAAAGCGCGGCTAGAGGGGATCACTGTACCGTGACTCGGGGAGCAGCCTGCTGCCAGGCAGCGCCCCCCCCCCCCCCAGAGAATGGACAAGCGAGGAGCACGCTGCGAATCCACGTGGCTGCAAGAAGCTAAAAGTAAACCGTGACGGTGGGTGCTCCGCGCATGGGCCCCACGCTCCCCGCCCTTTGCATCAGCAGCAAAGCCCGAGTTGACCCGCCCTTCTCCCAAGAGGCGTTCCCAATGCTGGGCAGCTGGCCAACCAGTGTAATCATTAAAGCCAATATCGAAAGAGCGCTTACCATGTATCTGGCGTTGTGCTAAGTCGTCCCATTTTACAGCTAAGGAAACGGAAGCATATTGAAATTAAGTCACACAGCCGGTAAGTTGTAGAA
The DNA here is from genome assembly GCF_949752795.1 of Hyperoodon ampullatus. Lineage (NCBI taxonomy): Eukaryota > Metazoa > Chordata > Mammalia > Artiodactyla > Ziphiidae > Hyperoodon > Hyperoodon ampullatus. Next base: position 36,302,065 of record NC_136913.1, read on the forward strand.
TTCAAACACAGGAGGTCTGCCTCCAGAATCTGGATCCCTAAGGACAGCACTGACAGCCTCCCTGTGCTCAATCAAGAGGCTCAGAGAATGGATGAGAGAATGATCTGGAAACACTTTCCCAAGACAGCAGCCAGAGAGGCAGTCCCATTTCTCTAAGGAAGGTGGCCACAAAGCTGGGAGTTTCTCTCTACCCTTTCCCTGTGTGGATGGGCTGCATGCCTGTGGCTCCCTGCGTCTCTGGTCCTCCTGATGGTTCTGGCCAAACCTCAAGCCATCGGAAAACTATTTCCCCAGGGACAGGGAAAAAACTGTGCATTTCTTCTCTCCTTGGAGCTTGTCCTGGGACCCCCTCACACCACTGCCTTAACCTTATACCCTGCCCTCCCCAGCGCTCCATCCCTGTGGGTGACAGTGTAACCTACAACCCCTGCCACTCTTCCCACCGTCGCCAGGGTGACTGGACATCTGGAATGAGTCACGAGGGGCACGGCTTTGCTATAAAGGAAGGCAGCACATCACCATGTGTCCTACGTGGTCCCCTATGAATGGGGCCCAGAACTGACACCCTCCAAGATTCCTTCTCATTTAGGCGCTGTGTTAATAGCAGCTGTTTGTTGAGGCTTCCCTCTGTTCCAGGCTCCTCCTCCCAGCACCCCTAAAAGACAAGTGTCATTATCCCCGCTTTAGAGGTAGGAAAACTGAGACTTGGAGAGGTTAAGCCTCCAAGCACCTCCCACTGCAATTTGTCAACCCTCGGCAGGGCCACTGTGTCTCCCACAGCCCTCCTCCCCACTCCTCCCGCCTGTCCCGCTCCCCCTCTCCTTCCTTTCTTCTTCTGATTTTCCCAAAGTTCAATTTCCACCTGCCCTTAGTTGGGGCGCCCAACTAAGGACAGGAATGGGACCATTCCCTCTGCTCAAAGGGGGAGCAATTGGGATGGCAGAGGGAATGGTCCCATCCCTTCCCCTCCATCATCACTCTCAGTCCTGACAGTTACCCAGTTGGAATAGGATTCACATCTAAAGCTGGAGGTATCACAGGGCTGAGGGCACCACCACAACATGCGTGGGAGTGAGTGTGCCTGAGTGCACGAGAGAGCGTGTCTGGAGTGGGTGTGTGCCTGCACGCCCAGCAGTATCTGTAACAGGAAGCAGAGTAGATTTGCGCAGATCAGGAAAGGACTTTTCCTGCAGGCTCGTCCGGCACTCTGTTTTCATGGCGATGCAGGTAGCTGAAAGCTGGAGCCGGAGAGCTGGGTGGCTGAGGGCTGTGCACACCCCAGCTTTGTGGGGCCCATCTTCCAGCTGCCTGCAGAGCTGAGAAGCAAGGCTCTGGGTTGCCTTTACAATGGAATTGTATTTTGTTTGCTTGGAGTGTCCTAAGGGGCCCAACCCAGAAAGGAAGGCTGGGACTGGGAAACCTCATGGCAGTTCTGGGTAGGAGGAGGGAGAGGGAGGAATCCTGAAGATCAGACTTCCCCACCCCTAACCAGGGCGGATGCCTTTGGCTTCCGGGACCTCAGCGGTGGGGAAGTGTGTGGAGAGGATGTGCAGCAGCAGCTTAAGCTCTGCAGGAAGCCTTTGGCTGGGACCTCCCAGCCAGTTGCCTCAGCATGGAACTAAGGGAGGAAGGAGAGGCAGGAGTGGCCGGTTATCTTGTTGTAGGAGGACCCAGACTGCATAAGCGCTTGTTCCCAAAGGCCTTGGGAAACCTCTCTGTGTGGTCCAACGCCTCACCCCCCCACCCCCGTCCCTGCCAACCGAGCTGGACCTCGCTGCGTTCTCATTACAAGGGCTGCCATCTGCAATGCAGGCAAGGGCGAGGTGCCTCCTCTCCCGCTGGTGTGCTGAGAAATTAGGTCCAGGGGCACATCAATCTCTTTCACAGCACAGTTATGTGCTAAGAACAGACAGTTTCTGATAGGGAACCCACCAGCAAGTGGCAAAACACCTCTCTCAGATGCAGTCTTGGGTATTGTAGACACATGCTTCCAGAAGGCAGAGATCGAGGCCTAATCCCAGCAGACGTGCGTCTCCATCCCTTCATCGTCGCTCTGCTCTGGCACACACACTGGAGTTATTAGGGGAAGTGTCAATATAATGATAAGCCCACTGAGTGGCCTCTGTGTGTCCCATGGCCAGGAAGAGAGGAAAGCTGGGGACATCCGTGTTTCAGATTCCTGAACATACCCTGGGAGCTGGAGTGACCCTGGAGCTTCCCATGCCCGGGGCCCAGCAGAATTTCTGGAAACCAGAGCGCTTCCCGAGCCTTTGTCCCATCCCGATCTGACCTGTGTGGGCAAGATTTGCTAGAAGGAAAGCTTTTGCTGCCCCCCACTCAGAGTTTTCTTTCAGGCAGTGCCTCCCCACCCCCATTTACAGGAAAGATGAGAGAAGGAGTCTTAGAGAAAAGTGCTCCCTGCACCCATCCTCCCCTGTCATCCAAGACAGTGTCCCTCCAAGAAGGCTGAGTCAGCCTGGCCAAGGCCCGCCTCCTTGAGGCCCCTGCTGACTGCAGCTTCTGAGTGGATTTATATTGAAATTCAAATGAGATCGAGGTTATCCGGGGTGAATGAGGCTGCTCCTCATCCCTCCTTTCTCTGGAGGGGGCTGCAGACCGTAGATCTTAACCTTCTTCAAGAATTGTTTCTTTTTTTTTTTCTTTTTTTTTTTTTGCGGTACGCGGGCCTCTCACTGTTGTGGCCTCTCCGGTTGTGGAGCACAGGCTCCAGACATGCAGGCTCAGCGGCCATGGCTCACGGGCCCAGCCGCTCCGCGGCATGTAGGATCTTCCCGGACTGGGACATGAACCCGTGTCCCCTGCATCGGCAGGCGGACTCTCAAGCACTGCGCCACCAGGGAAGCCCCAAGAATTGTTTGTGAAAGCAGAGTTAGACAGGATGGAGTAGATACAGGCCAGGGTAGGAGGGGGAGAGGACCTTGTGGTCCAATTCAAGCCCTGTGGTTGCAACTCCTTAGCTAAAAAGAATAGGAACGGGGCACTTCCGACCCTCATCTGAACACCTGTGTGCCCTTGAGATCTTCTGGAGGCTTCTGGAGCGAGCTCACCATTGCTGTGCATGCAGGCATAGGCTGGGTGTGAACCCCAGGCCCATTCCAGTCATCAGATCGGGAATTGAACTCAGCACAGTGGGAAGGGCATATGCTTCTTGGCCTCTGCTGGCTCAGACTGCTGTTTTAATTTTCAGCTGCACGTTTTCTTTTACCACCTGAAGCAGTAGCCGGTCTCTGGGTTCTTCCTAAGCAGACAGAATGCAGTCTGATGACCCCGGGAGCATGCATGCAGAAGCACACTGGCCAGGACTAAAAGCCTAGTGCCTTCTGCCCTGGAGTCGGCCCCATTTCCTGAGACCCTGGGCAGGCCCTGCCAGGCCAGGCAGTGCTGCGGAAGTCTGGCCTCCAGTCTGCGGGATTCCAGCAAGGTGCCATTTCCATATTCTCTGGCAATAACTAATTAGCGATTATAAAGCTCTTTGAAATATGAAGTGCTGCATGATAATATCTGTAATGAGCCTGATTCTTTCCCTCTTGCATGCGAGGCGAGGGAGTAGGTTTAACACCCATTAGGGGGAGTTGGGCTGCAAGGCAGCTTCTTCCCCAAGGGGCATGAGAGTCCTGGTCTGATCAAGTGGTCCTGGGGAGGGCGCCTGGGAGAGCAGCCCACTGGGAAAGCAGCACTTTGATGCCTGCCCTCCTCCAGTCTTCTAACCGCCCCCATCAGCTGCTTACCAGCTTCTGAATTACCGAATTACCGTGTCCTGGGTGGGAGAAGGAGCGGGGCAGTGAGGATGGTGGATGGAAAGGGGAGAAGAGAAAGGTGGAGCCGGGGCGAGGAGAATGAGTTGGGCTCGTGGTCTCCTTAATGTGACTTAGAATTTCATATTCATATATCACCTCAGAAGAAAATTAATGAGAAACGTGAAGAAAATAGGATAATGAATATGATAATATATGGGGAGTGCTTTGGGCTTCTTGGAACAAAGGTACAAGGAATTATTGCTGTGGTTTTCTCATGATGCATATATATTTTTATTAAACTCTAAAAAAAATGCCAGTAGATTCACTTCTTTGCAAGGTACTAAGTCCCCGCAGAGGAGTCGTTCTTCAGTTAGTTTCCTGAGCCTCTGCCCACCTCTTGGCTCTTGTTGCTCTTCTGGAGACTTCCAGCTTAAGGGACGCGGAGTGTAGATTAGAACAGTCAGTGGCTTTGCCCGGAGCGTCTGGTGCACACGTGCCTGGAGAGATGGCTTTCTGAGCAAGTGGGGCTCAGGAGGGCTGGGGGCTGGGATGGAGGGGAATTGAATGCAAAACAGAAATAGAAGTCAGGGTTCTGGCTGCATGAAAACTTGGGGAAAGAGCAACTTACTTGTGTTCAGTCTCCTGGCCGCCCTGCCCAAGGGTCCACTCAGGCCAGACTTCTTTTTAAAGATTCAAGCATCATTAAATATAAGTTCTCAGTTGGAAGGGAACTTTGTGGGGCTACCTTGGCAAGGGACTACAGAGACTAGAATGAAGATGAGACCATCACAAATTCTACTTCTCGGTTCCCTATACCAGTGGTTCTCACTACACAGTCCCCAGGCAGCAGCCTCAGCATCACCCGGAACTTGTCAGAAATGCACATCCCTAGCCTCCACCCCAGACCCAGCGAATCAGAAATTCTGGGTGTGAGGCTCAGCAATCTGTGTTTTAACAAGTCCTTCAACACACTCAAGTTGGAGAACGCGGACTCGGGAATGAGTTCTGCTCCAGGAAAGAAAAAAAGGGATGGGGTGGGCGGTGCCCTTGGTAAAAGTGCACTAACTATGTGCAAAAGCTAAGTAAGTGATAGGAAGGTCTGGAGACTGAATGCCACAGGTTGGATGCCCCACAAAGCTGACTCTGAGATGGAGTTTAACAAGTGGATTGTCTACTAGGGAATGCCCTTTTTTTAAAAAACTTTTTATTTTATATTGGGGTATAGCCCATTAACATCCATTAACATCCATTCTCCCCCAAACTCCCCTCCCATCTAGGCTGCCACATAAAACTGAGCAGAGTTCTCTGTGCTACACAGTAGTAGATCCTTGTTGGTTATCCATCTTAAATATAGCAGTGTGTACATGTCAATCCCAAACTCCCTAACTATTCCTTCTCCGTACCCTTCCCCCTGGGCAACCATAAGTTTGTTTTCTACATCTGTGACTCTACTTCTGTTTTGTAAATAAGTTCATTTGTACCCCCCGTTTTTTTTTAGATTCCACATATGAGCAATATCATATGATAGCTATCTTTCTCTGTCTGACTTACTTCACTCAGTATGACAATCTCTAGGTCCATCCATGTTGCTGCAAATGGCACAGTTTTGTTCCTTTTTATGGCTGAGTAATATTCCATTGCATATATATATATATATATATATATATATATATATATATATATATATATATATATATACACACACCACATCTTCTTCATCCATTCCTCTGTCGATGGACATTTAGGTTGCTTCCATGTCATGGCTATTGTTAACAGCGCTTCAGTGAACATTGGGGTGCATGTATCCTTTTGGACCACTTTTTTCTCCAGATATATGCCCAGGAGTGGGACTGCAGGGTCATATGGTAGCTCTATTTTTAGTTTTTTAAGGAACCTCCATACTGTTCTACATAGTGGCTGTACCAATTTACATTCTGCTAGGGAACGCCCTTGAGATCAGTACCTACGGTGGGGATGGGAGGGTGGGGGAAGGAAGCGGGAGAGGGCAGGAGGAGAAGTTGAGTTGTGATCCATGCCTGGGGACAGCCTTAGTGGTCCCACGGGGACCTCTGGAGCTTGGATGGCCCGCCAGTGATGCAATGAGTTGAAGTAAGATGGCTAGACCTTTATACCCCATGTCAGACAGTCACTGAGTGTGGGTTGCTCTGGGAGGGGCATGCTCTTGGCCTAGGCTGAGGCTGTCCCTGAAGGTTCCACCACTGACCAGCTGGGCGACCTTGGCCAAATTTCTCTCTGCCTCTCTGAGCCCATTTCTCAGTAGAAATTGCTGAGTATTAGATGTAGCTATTCAGAAAGGACCTAGGAAATTGTAAATGCTTTCATTCATTCAATAGATATTTCTTGAGGGCCAACTATATGTCAGGCTAGGAATGCCCTCCTCCCTGGCCTTATAGAATTGAGAATCTCATGGAGGGGGGCGGATCAGAAGTCCATAAACACACAAATATTTGACTACAAATTGTGGTGTTACCACACTTTGGAACAGAACAGGCTGTCAAAGAAGATACAAAGGGACCTAATTTAGATGGGGGATGGTGAGGCGGTGCTCTCTCCAGATGCTACATTTAGTGGAAGAACGAAGGGTGAGGAGTTTTCTAGGGGTGGAGGGTGTGGAGGTCATTTCGAGCCAAAGGAACAGCAGATGCAAAGGTCCTGAGGCAGGAAGGGGCTTGGCTTGTTAAGGAGCGAGGGCAAGGATAGAAGGAGCTGGATGCAGAGCCCTGAGGGCTGTGCTAAGGAGTTTGGGTTTTCTGCCTAGTGAAGCAGGAAGCCATCGGGAAGGTTTAAGTAAGGGAGCGACAGTGACAATGACTGCTCTGGCTGCTATGTGGAGAGCAGATCGTAGAGGCAAGAGTGAGAACAGTTAGGGACAATGGTTAAGTCCTGGTGAGATGATGGTGGCTGGGACTGGGTGGTATCATGGAGGTGGAGAGCTGTGGGCAGGTTCCAGACACACTCTGGAGGGAGCGCTGATGGGACTTGGTGGTGGTTTGGAAGTGAGGGTTGAAGGAGAGGAAGAGGTCAGCTCTGGTTCCTTGGTTTCTGGCTTGAGTGGCTGAGCGGAGGCTAAATGTCTGTTGAACTGAATCGAGGAGGTTCTGGGGCAACTCAGGGGCTGTTGCAATACAGGCAGCATGGAATTCGGATGCCTAACAGGAAGGAGCCCACTAATGCACAGTGAGAAGGAAACGGAGAAGAAGAAGGAGGAGGAAGACGAGAAGGAAGAAAAGCAGATGATGTAGCAAATCATCAACAGCTAATATTCACTGAGTGCTTGCCACCGGCTATGTGCTATTCTAAGCACTTTATTATCTTACTATTCCTTTTTTTTTTTTTTTTTTCCTGCGGTACACGGGCCTCTCACTGTTGTGGCCTCTCCCGTTGCGGAGCACAGGCTCCGGACGCGCAGGCTCAGCGGCCATGGCTCACGGGCCCAGCCGCTCCGTGGCATGTGGGATCTTCCCGGACCGGGGCACGAACCCGTGTCCCCTGCATTGACAGGCAGACTCTCAACCACTGCGCCACCAGGGAAGCCCTATCTTACTATTCTTGACAGCTATTCTATGAAAGCTGTAAAATTATTATCCTCATTTTACATGCAAGGAAAAGAGGACCAGAGAGGTTATGTAACTTGCCTGAGGTCACACAGCCAGGAAGTGGTGCAGCCAGGCTTTGAACCAGGCAACGCAGCTTCTGGAGCCTGAGCTTGAACACCCTATACCTTCACGCCCCTCACAATACCAGCTGCTGCTCAACAGGCATCCACATGGACCCTGTGAGCCATCTCACATGCCTTGTCTCTATCCTTCCACAACCCTCATTTCACCACTGAGGAACCTGAAGCCTCAGAGGTTCCATAACTTGCCCAAGGTCACTCAACTCGAAAAGGGCTGAACCAGGGTTCAAACTCTAATCTGTCTGACTTGAAAGACCCTGCTGTAACCACGGTCCTGCACCTTTCCCCAGAGGCGTTCAGACCCTCTTCAAGAGGAAGGAGACAAAATAAGTTTGTTATATTTCATTCTAATGGCCGGCTTTCATGCCTGTGATAGTGCAGAGACATGCTGGCTGTCTTCCCCCTCCTATTCCTTGGTAGGCTCTCAGTATTTCCTTGGAACTCAAGTCTTCATCCCTCGTCCGTCTATCCATCCTTCAATGCATCCAGCCAGCCTTCCTTGACACGCAGCCATGTGCTTAGTTCTGTTCTAGGTCCCATGGTGCATCCAAAATGAATATAGCACAGTGTCCCTGACCTTGGGAATTTTACCATCCAGTTGGAGAATAATAAAAACCACTTGTGTAGATCTTTTTGGTATCCCAAGCAACTTCCCCTATTTGTACCATTAATTCTTATCATGTTTGGCATGATCCCTTCACAGATGAGGAGACTGAATTCTGCCAACAACCACGTGAGCTTGGAAGAGGATCCCAAACCCCAGATAGGAAGGCAATCTGGCTGACACCCCTGACTGCAGCCTTACAAGATTCAGCAGAGGACTGAGCCAAGCTGTGCTCTAGCTCCTGACCCACAGGAATGGTAAAATTGTACATGACGGCGAGCCACTAAGTGTGTGGAAAATTCGTCGAAATGGCCAAACAATATAACCCATCCCACACTCTCCCCTACAACTGTGACTTTGACATGTCTCCCATCAATAGGCGGAGTCTAATTCCCCTCACCTTGAGTCCAGATGGGTTTGTGACTACTTTGACGACAGAGGACCATGGAAGTGACACTGATTTTCAAGACTGGGTCATAAAAGGCGATGCAGCATCCACCTTGTCACTGGATCACTTGCTCTTGGAGCCCTGAGCTGCCATGTAAATAGTCTGACTGTGCTGAGGCTGCCATGTTGTGAAGAAGCCTAGGCTCTACACGTATGAGAGAACGAAGTTTCCAGCGACCCCAGCCTCCAGCCACTGACTCACTCCCAGCCCTCTAGTCTTTCCAACTGAGTTTCTAGATATCAAGGAGCAGAGACAAGCTATCCCCACTGTGCCCTAACCAAATTCTTCACCCACTGAATCCATGAAGGTAAGAAAATTGTTGTTGTTTTACATTACTAAGTGTGGGGGCTGTTTGTTACATAATACTAGCGATCAGAAAACAGGCCAAACCCCAAATCCATGGGGTGGGAAAGGAAACTTTGCCTACTCCAATGTGCAGATTCACATGGCAAAGGGCATACATGTATAATTTTCAAATAGCAAGGGCCTGAAGGTTTGGGAGCAATACCATGATCTATCAGACAGCCTTGTATCCAATTATATTAAGGATTCAGCTGAGGCCCAGAGAAGGTTCATGCTTTGTTCATAATCACACAGCATCAGCATCACGGCTTCAGAGCCAGCCCTGGTGGGCATCTAGGACTATCCATATCTGTGTGTTTGCCACACCCAGAGCTGGAACTGGTTGAATAAACTTGACCTGAGAATGACCTTCCCAGTGAAAGAGGAACCCAGTGAATGTACCCTGAATGATTTCCTTAGCTTTTAAAAGCCTGGGCTGGTACCTGTTGTAAATGGTTGTGCAGTATCGATATTTATTGGATTTTGCACCCTGTGAGTCAGTTTTGTGCCTGCACACCCGTGATGGGTCACCTTTTTTTTTTTTAAAGATTATAAATGCAACATGCAAAAATCATATTTGTTACACTTATACATATTTATATCATACATTTGCAGTATATAGAAGCACTCAGAATATATATTATTTATAAGCATTGCTGCGTCTCAGGTTTGTTAGAAAGGCTCAGAATGAGAGTGTGTTTGTAAAGTGCTCCAGGGTCCTCTGGGATGAGGGCAGCTATGTAAGTGTAAGTCATTATCATTAAACTAAACTGCCTTCCTCCGATTACTGACAGCACCAAAGAGGTTCTCCCAACTCCCCGGCCCCTGCACACGGCCTGGTAATGCTGGGGTAATATAAAGATAATATTCCTGTAATAAGTGCCTTGCAGCATTTACACTTTTATTAGCAGCGGCCATATTGTAAGGAAGGGAGAGGCCCCCAGAAGTTAGCCAAAGGGTTAGTGAGGGAGGCGGAACACTCAGAAAGGCAAGCAGAGTTCTGGGTCCAAGCTAAGTGTGGGGCCGTGTAGTATGAGGTAAAATTGTCGTTCCTCATCCCCACCCACAGAGCCGATTTTCAATTTCAGTTGATCCTCAAATAGGCTGCTCAGTCCAGCTAAATGGGGTACTGGGTGGTGTGTAATTGATACAGGGGGGCTTCTGGAATTCTAGCCCCAGGGATACCCTACTGCATTTTAAGTGGCCTCCAAACTGAGGGGAGGCCCCAAATTAACAGCCGAAGCCCTCACTTTGATTGGGGCGTAAAGGAGAGGGCCACAAAGCCATGGACTTCCCAGAATGAAATTAACCTCCATGGCTGGATGGCTTCATTGGTTGCCCCCACGTAACCTATGATCGAGCATAAAAGTAAGAAGGAGCTTCTGAATGGTTCTTGTATTTTACAATGGGCCCCTTTCCTCTTAGAGTTGAATCTATGTTACACTTGCTTCAGGTTGCATAGATCTTCTGGCCATATGCTTGTGATGTGGAGAAACCTGTTATTTATAGATCTTGTGTCTCAGGGTGTTGGGAAATCTAAGAGTTACATCCACCATCTCATTTGACCTTTCTAACATCTCTGTGAAGCCAGCCTTAGCTATCACCCCCATTTTATAGATATGGAAACTGAGGTCCAGAAGGGTTGAGTGAGTGGACCAAGGTGTTAGGTCAGGAAGAGTCAGAACTGGAATTCAGGAATTTTGACCTGAGGTCAGTAGCCCATTCGTTCGGGCTGTCCTGTCAAGGGAGGATTTGTACAGCAAAAGGGGACCTACCTTCCACAATTTTGCTTTGGAGGAGACAAAATCAGAAGGCAGAGGTCCAAGGTACTGGTTGTCTATCACTGCGTAACAAACCACCCCAAACTTAATGGGGTAACACAGCAGCAGCCATTTTATCATTACCCCTCGTGGTTCTGGGGTGACTGGGCTTGGCGAGGCAGCCTCTCCAGCCGCTGCAGTCAGATGGCTGGAGGAGGGGACGTCTTGAAGGCTTCTTCTCTCAGATGTCTGCTGCTTGGGTTGGGAAGACTCCGACAGCTGGGGGCTGGCACAGCCGGGCTCCTGCTCTTTCTGTGTGGTCTCTCCACATGGTCCCTCCAGCATGATGACTTCGGGACCGCTGGATCTCTTCCGTGGCGGCTCAGGGTACCCAAGGTGGCTGTCCTTCAAGAGAGAGCCAGGTGGAAGGTGTATGGCCTTTTATCATCTGGCCTTGGAAATCACCCAGCATCACTTTTGGTTACTTTTCGAACTCTTTGTTAGACATGAGTCATGAAAGCCAGCCCACCCTCAAGGGGAGGGCGTGAGGCTCCACCCTGTCCTGGGGGGACTGTTGCAGAATTTGGAGGCCTCTTTTAAAACCACCACAGTTTTGTTCAGACCACTGCTCCTTGAGGCTCTTTTCAGGACCCCCAAGCAGGACTCAGGCAGGGATTAACCGCCCACCTCCCAACCTTTCCTCCCACCTGCCTCCAAACCGGCCAGACTGCCCTCGGCTCCAGCATGATCTGATGAGGCCACCCGGGCACTGTCTGCTTGTGTGTTGATGATGTCAAAAGGCACAGCCGGGCCAGGCTCCCAGGGGCGACCCCTGTCGTGGTTAAGGAACCACAGCGACCCATCATCAAAAGCCCCTGGGCCAGAGCTGCTGAGAAGGTGTGTTTGCCTTTTGGCTGAGATGCTTTAAAACCCCAGCGACTTGGTTTCGTTTTGAACCTGACAGATAAAAGGCCGACTTTGACTGAGAATATTAACTTTCTGGCTCCCGCCCAAGAAAGCTGAACAGATGAGGAAATAATATAAAATAAAAGGCGTCTGCAAACACTGATTGTCGGCTGCTTTCCATAAAATACGCCCACTGTTATGTGTAACACTCTCCGAGTCTTTCATTTCTTGGCCCCCTCCCTCTTTTTTCGCTCCCGGTACCAAAGGAACTGCCTTCTTTTATTTAGAAAAAAAAACAAAAACAAAAACAGACAGAGAGGAAAGGGTGCATGTGCTAAAAACAGCCCCTCGTTCCTCTCCTGGAGGTGCCAAGCAGGTGCGCCCACAGGCTAACGCTTCTGGCTCCTTGATGAGGACTGTGGACGGTCCCTGACCAGCCCCGCACGAACCTGGCTTCTGAGGCCCAGGAAGAAGGCCGTTCCTCAGGACCAGCCCCTCCCTGGGCCTCTACTTGCAGCTGCTTTCAGATGGCCAGGGGAGCAACTTCTAGCTGTGAGGTCTCCTCCAGGCAGTGCAGAGGGCCTGGAAAGTTCTCCTGCAGCTGCTCATGGACTGCCCTCGTGGACTGCCCGTGACTGGCCCTCTGAGGCCCTCTGGGAAGAGAGGGGAGGGATGCTGAGAGCAGAGGCTTCGGGAAGTGTTCTACATGGCACCTCTCCAGTCCCCACTCCGTGGCTGCTGCTGTCTCTGTGGTTGCCCCTTAATTGGGGGCATGAGGCCTGGACTGGGAGGGACCGCACTTGTCATGCCTTGACCTGAAACTTTAGAAAATCGGATGATTCATGTATTGGGTTGGCCAAAAAGTTCGTTTGGGTTTTTCCACAAGATGTTATGGGAAAACCTGAACGAACTTTTTGGCCAACCCAATATAGTTTGCTCTGGCTGCTGTAACAAAGTAACCCACGCTAGGGGGCTTAAACCACAGCAATGTACTGTCTCACTGTTCCAGAGGCAGGAAGTCTGAGATCAAGGTGTGGGCAGGCTTGGTTCCTTCTGAGGGAAGGATCTGTTCCAGGCCTCTCTCCTTGGCCTATAGATGGCTGTGGTCTCCCTGTGTCTTCACATGGTCTTCCCTCTGTGCCATCTGTGTCCCAACTTCCTCGTTTTCTAAGGGCAGTTGTATTGGATTTGGGCCCACCCTAAGGACCTCATTTTATCTTCATCACTTCTATAAAGACTCTTTCTCCAAATGTAGTCACTTTCTGATGTCCTGAGGGTTAGGGCTTCAACATATGAATTTGCAGAGGACACAACTCAGCCCATAACAACTCTGTAGCCTAAAAAGAGAAGTTACAATCGGCGGTGGCCCTCAGCTGTGTTTCAGAGCAGCAGTCTAGGCACAGCACGCTGCTTGATGGACACCCCACACCATTCATCACCCCGCTTTGGCCTGTCACCTCTGCTGTTTGTCCACCTTCCCCGCCTGGATCAGTGGAGGCCCAGACCTTGCAGGCAGACAGCCAAGGGGCTACTTGCAAAGCAGGATACTTGAGGGCATCAACTCCCTGCACTGCCACCCTGCCCACTGCACAATGGGCCTGATTCACGACGGAAGCCCTCTTGGCTGTCTAGAAAGATCAGATCAGTAAGGACAGCAAGAACCAGAAGGTGGCTATCAGCCTGGAGCACCTCCCATGCATGGTCGGAGCAACAGACAGAAACTATCACCAACCCGAGCTGGGATACTGGGTGCATCACCATAGTTCTCCACACCTAATTTTTTTAATCTATAAAATGAAGAAAAGGAAATCTGTCCATTTGTGATCTGAAACCCTACTGAGTGGGTCCAGCCTATGAGAGTCTGGCTGGCTTCATGAGGTCCAACCATCCAGTGGGTCACCTGACGTGAGGGTGGCTCTTCTTCCACAGACCTCAGGGGAAAAGGCCAGACGTTCCCATGAAGCCAAGACAGTGACCCTCTGCTTGCCTCACCCATTACAGGCGTACACTCCGGAGTCTTGGGCATCCAGGGGCTCAAAGCAGTTGTGAGACCTCTGAGTCAGCCTTCCAGTGAGCAGAATGGAGGGGAAATATAATCGCTCCAAGAGCAGTCTTCTTGAACTTTATTTTTTTTACTGCAACAGTAAGAAATTCTCATCACAGCCCCTAACACACACACACACACACACACACACACACACACACACACACACACACACACACACACACACACACACACCCCACAACCTGTACCTTCAAATTATGTCCAGAACCGACCACTTTTCCCCACCATCACTGCTTCCACTTTGGTCCAGGCCACCATCATCTGTCACCAGGTTTATCTGAGAAGCCTCCTAACTGGTTTCCCTGCTTCATCCTCCCCGCAATCCATCACCCGGTTCAGTCATTTCTCAACCCGGCAGTAAGAATGAGTCTATTAAAAGGTTAAGTCCGACTGTGTCACACCCTGGCTCAAAACCCTCTCATGGCACAACTCAGAGGAAAGTGCAAGTCCTCCCAGGGACCGACCAGGTCCCTTGCCACCTCTGTCCTCACCTCCTCTTCTTGCCCTCACTCCCCGTGCTCCAGCCATACTGACCTCCTCGTTCCTCACACATGCCAGGGCCTTCCTGATTCCTCTGCTGAGGACCCTTTTCTCCACTTGGTTGGCTGTTTCTGAAAAGGCTATGGTCAGTGGGAAGGGTCTCCAGCTGTCTTCTCAGGAGCCAAGGGGAGAGTTAAAGTCCCTTCAGTTCAGGATTCCCTGTGCCCACCTCTGCCCTGCCCACAGAATGCCGAAAAGGGCCAGTGCCCGCTTCTTGCAACTTCATTAAAAATCATGCTGCTATGAGTTTATTTCTAGATGCTCTGTTTGGTTTCCTTGATCTATGTGTCTATCCTTTGCCAATACCATACTGTCTTGATTATTATAGCTATCGAGACTGAAAATGGAGAATTATCATACTTGATACCTTTATTCTTTTTTCAGATTTGTTTTAGCTCCTCTAGTTCCTTTGTCTTTCTATTTGAGTTTTAGAATCAGCTTGTTTGTATGTACAAAAATCCTGCTGGGGTTTTGACTGGTGTTGCATTAAATCTATAAATCATTTCAGTGAGAATTGATGTATTTATTATGTTGAACTTTAACAATCCATAGGCATGGTCTATCATTCTGTTTCTCCAATTCTTTTAGGTTTTCTTTGATTTCTTTTATCACTGCTTTGTATTTTTCAGCATACAGATCCTGTACCTTTTTTGTTATATTTATGCCTAAAAAGTTCATTCTTTTGGAATGATTATAAATTATACTGCTTTTTAAAGTTTTGTTTACAATTTTACATTGCTAGTGCGTAGAATTACAGTTTATTCTTCTATATTGACCTTATATCTGCACCCTTGCTATTATTAGTTCTAGGAGGTTTTGTTTTGTTTTGCAGATTCCTTGGGATTTTCTATGTAGGCAATCATGTTACCTGTAAATAGGGACCATTTTATTTCTTCCTTTCCAATACATAAACCGTTTTCTTTTTCTTGCCTTATTGCACTGCTTAATCCACTGGTGTTGAATTGGAGGGGTAATTGTGGACATCCTTGCCTTGTTCCTGATCATAGGGAGAAAGCAATCCATCTTTCATCATTAAGTATGATGTTAACTGCAGGGTTTTTGTAGATGCCTCTTTATCAGGTTGAAGAAGAGCCCTTCTATTTTTTGTTTGCTGAGACTTTTTAAAAAATCATGAATAGTTATTAAATTTTATCAAGTACTTTTTCTGCATCAATTGATAGGATCTTGTGGTTTTTCTTCTTTAGACTGTCAATATTGTGAATTACATTTATCCATTTTTCAACATTGAACTTCTGAGCTAAATCCCACTTGGTTGTGCTATGGTTTTATATATTGATGGGTTCAATTTGCTAATATTTCATTGAGGATTTTTTGTGTCTATGTTTATGAGAAATATTAGTGTGTAGTTTTCTATTTTTCTACACTCTTTGTCTTTGGTATCAGAGTAGTGTTGGCCACACAAAATGTGTTGGGAAGTGTTCCATGCTCTGCTATTCTCTGGAAGATATTTTATAGAATTGATGTTATTTCTTCTTTAAATGTTTGGTAGAATTTACCATCTGATCCTAGAGATTTCTCTTTTGGAAGGTTTTTAATGACAGCTTTAATTTCTTAAATAGTTAATTGACTATTCAGATGATCTATTTCATCTTGGGTGAGTTTTGCTAATTTGTGATTTGCAAGGAATTGGTTGGTCCATTTTATCTAAGTTATCAAATTCATATGCATAGAGTGGCCCATATTATTCCCTTATTATCTTTTTAATATTTGCAGAGTCTGTAGTGATATTCCCTCTTTCTTTCCTGGGATTGGAAATTTGTGTTTTCTCTCTCTTTTTCCCTTTTTGTCAGTCCTGCTAGAGATTTATCAATTGTTTTTGATCTTTTCAAAGAACTAGTTTTTGGTTTGATTGGTTTTATCTATTGCTTGTTTGTTTTCCATTTCATTGATTTCTACTCTTTATTATTTCCTTCCTTCTGCTTGATTTGGATTTAGATTGTTTTTCTTTTTCTAATATGAAAGCTGTTGGTTATTATTTGAGAACTCTCCTTTTCTAATGTAAGCATTTAATCCTATAAATTTCCCTCTAAGCACTGCCATAGATATATCACACAAATTTCAATATGTTGCCTTTTTATTTTCATGCAGTTCAAAATATATTTAAATTTTCCCTGATATTTCCTTTTTGATCCAAAGATTATTTAGAAGTATGTTGTTAACTTTCCCAGTGTTTGATGCTTTTCCTATTACCTTTCTATTACTGATTTTTAGTTTAATTCCATTATGGTATGAGAGCACACTTTGTATAATTTCAATTCTTTTAAATTTGTTAAGACTTGTAGTATACTATCTTGGTGAATGTTTCATGTTCACTTGAGAAAACTGTGTATTCTCCTGTTGTTACATGGAGTGTTCTATAAATGTTGATTAGATCCAGTTGTTTGACATCATTGTTTTAATCTATATGCTTGCTGGTTTTCTGCCTACTAGTTCTATCTATTAAGTGTTGAAAAGTTTCTGTCTATAATTGTGGATTTGTCTGTTTCTCTTTTCAGTTTTGTCAGTTTTTGCTTCATGTAGTAGAAACTCTTGTTAGGTGCGTGCACATTTAGCACTGTTCCGTCTCCTTGGAGAATTGATCCTTTTATTGTTATGTAATGTCCCTCTTGGTCTTTGGTAATTTTCTCTTCTCTGAAATCTCTTTTGTCTGATATTAATAGAGCCACTACAGCTTTCTTTTGATTAGTGTTTGCATGGTACATCTTTTTTCTCCTTTAATTTTTACCCTACCTGTATCATTATATTTGAAATGAGTTTCTTGTAGACAGTGTATAGTTGGGCCATGTTTTTCTTTTATTTATCAATTCTGACCATCTTTCTTTTAATCAGTATTTTTAGACTATCTATATTAATGTAATTTTTGATATGTTTGATTAACTCTACCATTTTATTATTTGGTTCCTATTGGTTCCCTCTGGCTTTTGTTCTTCTGTTTGCCCTTTCTTGCCTAACTGGGGGTTATTTGAACATTTTCTAAGTAAAGCCTTTATTTTAGAAAACTTTTAGATTGACAGAAAAGTTGCAATGATAATACAGAGAGTTCTCATATCCCTCACTCAGTTTCCTCTAATGTCAACAGCTTACATTACTATGATGTTTGTCAAAATCAAGAAACCAAAAATTGGCACATTTTTATGAATTAAACTCCAAAATTTATTTAGATTTCACCAATTTTTCTACTCATCCCGTTTTTCTATTCTGAGAGTCAATCCAGAATACCACATTGCATCGAGTCATAGTGTTATTTGAACTTTTTGGTATTCAATTTTAATTTATCTATTGTAATTTTGACCGTATCTCATATAGTTATTTTAGTGGTTGCTCTGGGTATTGTAAAATATATACATAACTTTTCACCATCAATTTGGAATGAATGATTTGCCACTTTAATTGGGATGTACAAAATCTACCACTGTTTAAAATCTCTTACCTTCCCTCTTCTGTGCTGTATCCATCTTGAATATTATATCAATGTGTATCAAAACCCCCAGAAGATAACGTTATAATTTTTGCTTTCAATGATCAAACATATTTTAAACATCTCAGAATAGAAGAATAGTCTATTATATTTACTCAGATGTTGACCATTTCTGTTGCTCTTCCTTTATTTCTGATATTCCAAGTTTTCTTCTGTTATCATTTCCTTTTGGTTTGAAAAACTTCCTTTAGCAATTCTTTGAGAGCTCTGTGGTTACAAATTCTCTTAATTTTCTATCATCTGAGAATATCTTAATTTCACCTTCATTTATTTCTGAAGTATATTTTTGCTCAATTTAGAACTGTGTTCACAGGTTTTTTGTTGTTGTTGTTGTTTTTAGCACTTCAAAAATGTTGTGCCACTTCCTTTTGGCCTCCATCATTTGTGTGAGCTATCTGCAGTCATTCAAATTGTTAAATTGTTATCTCCCTATAGGTAATGTTTTGTTTTTCTCAGGCAGCTTTCAAGAGTTTTTCATTTTTAGTTTTCACCAGTTTATGAGGTATCTAGTCATGGATTTCTTTGGGTTTGTCCTATTTTGGATTCACTCAGCTTCTTGAATACATAGGTTTATGTCCTTTGTCAAACTTGGGAAGCTTTCAGCCATTATTTCTTCAAATATTTTCTCAGTGTTGCAATCTTTCTCCTCTCCTCTGGGTCTCTGATGACATAAATGCTAGACTACACAGCTCCCTGAGGCTCTATTCATTTTTTTCCAGTATTTTTTCTGTCTGTTTTTCAGATTGGATAGTTTCCATTGATCTATCTTTACATTCACAGACTCTTTTTGCCCAACCTCTGCTATAGTCTGTTCTAAGTACAGCAGCCAGAATGATCCATTTAAAGCTGAAGTTGGAGCAATTCCTTCCTCTGTTTGGAACCCTCCATCTCCCTTAGAGTCAAAGCCCTCACAATGTCCTTACAGAGTTCAAGTTTTACAGTGGCCTACAGGGACCTACACAATCTGGCCCTTACTGCCTCCCTAGTTTCATCTCACAGTTCTAGCCTCCCTTGCTCATTTGATTCTGGCCACATTGGCCTCTTTACTGTTTCTCTAATACTCCAGCATGCTTCTGCTTCCTAGCCTTTGCACTGGCTGATCTTGTTCCCTAGGACTGTCTTTCCAGCTACCCACAGAGCTGACTCCCTCACCTCTAAAAGTCTTTGCTTAACTGTCCTCTTTTCAATGAGATCTTTCATAACCACCCTCTCTAAAATTGCAGCCCCACTTTTGCCATTTTCTGCTTTATTTTTCTCCTACTATATTATCTAATATAATATATAACGTATTCATTAATCTTCTAGAATGTGAGCTCCATGAAGGCAGGGTTTTTTTTTGTCCTGTTTCCTCCTGTACATTCATGACCTGACCCATAGTAGATGTTTGATAAATATATGTTGAAAGAATGAGTTAAAATATCCCTGGGGTCTGCTTCAACTGTAGCCCATAGAAGACAGAAGTTTTAGCTTCTTATTGAGTTTTTTGAGTCTGGCCATTGAAAAGTTCCTGAGTATTTACAAGAGCAGATTGGATGTCATTGATGGTGTAGGATCTTCTAAAAGAAATCAGTGGTTTAGACACCTGCTGTTACTGCATTCTTCTAGAACTGAGTACCAGAAATGCCAAGAGTGTGAGGTTCTGCACAGATTGACTCTTCGCAAGGTGTTGGAAACAGGTACCAAATTAGAAACTGAGAGCTTTGTACTTGGATTGATTCACAGGTTTCAGCTTTTCAACTTCCCAAGCACTGCTGCTGCTGCTAGTTTCTGAAATATCTCACGAAGCACCAGCACAGTGCTTGCGGGTGTGTGCACATGCTCACACAGGCACACACGTGCTGCCTTACCCCAGGTGCTGCTCTGACATAACCCATTCCCCATCCCAGCTGAAGTCTGGAGTGCTCAGATGACTGTTCAAAGGGGCTTCTGCCAGAACAGAATTTCCCAAGCTCCCCGGTTCCCGAGGGAATGAGGTGTGTCTGATGGTGTCCGCAGTTCCCTCCCACATCTGTCAGCACAGTAATATATGGCAGATAATAGGATTTCACTGCATTGTGGTGGTTTAAACAGGCATGACAAGATTGGGATTTCAAACCTGTGTAAGTTGTAGACACCTAAGCGATTGTGGCTTCTCCTCCATCTTACTGGCAGGCAAGGTGAAACAGCCTGGTGATTCTTTTTTTTTTTTTTTTGGTAGGTTAGAGCTTTAATTTTTTAACAACTTTATTGAGATATAGTTTGCATGCTATACAATTTACTAATTTAAATTGTAAAATTTGACAGATTTTAGTATTTTCACAGAGTTGTGCAGCTATCACCACAATCAATTTTAGAACACATCTTCATCCACAGAATGGATGTACCAATTAGCAGCCAGTTCCTATTTCTCCCCAACATCTCATTCCCAGCCCTAGGCAAACACTAATCTACCTTCTGTCTCTATAGGGTTACCTATTCTGGAGATTTCACATAAACGGAACCATGCAATATATGGTCTGTGACTTCTTTCACTTAGCATAAGTTTCTAAAATTCATTAACATTATAGCATACACCAGTACATCATTCCTTTTTACTGTTAAATAATATTTCATTGCATAGATATACCGCATTTAGTTTTTCATTCATCAGTTGATGGACATTTGGATTTTTCCCACTCTTTGGCTATTACAAATAATGCTGCTTTGGACAACATCCACAAGTTTTGTTTTTTTTTTAACATCTTTATTGGAGTATAATTGCTTTACAATGGTGTGTTAGTTTCAGCTTTACAACAAAGTGAATCAGTTATACATATACGTATGTTCCCATATCTCTTCCCTCTTCCATCTCCCTCCCTCCCACCCTCCCTATCCCACCCCTCTAGGTGGTTACAAAGCACCGAGCTGATCTCCCTGTGCCATGCGGCTGCTTCCCACTAGCTATCCACCCTACGTTTGGTAGTGTATATATGTCCATGCCACTCTCTCACTTCGTCACAGCCTACCCTTCCCCTTCCCCATATCCTCAAGTCCATTCTCGAGTAGGTCTGTGTCTTTATTCCCGTCCTACCCCTAGGCTCTTCATGACATTTTTTTTTCTTAGATTCCATATATATGTGTTAGCATATGGTATTTGTCTTTCTCTTTCTGACTTACTTCACTCTGTATGACAGAAGCAACTGACAAAGGATTAATCTCCAAAATTTACAAGCAGCTCATGCAGCTCAATAACAAAAAAATAAACAACCCAATCCAAAAATGGGCAGAAGACCTAAATAGACATTTCTCCAAAGAAGATACACAGACTGCCAACAAACACATGAAAGGATGCTCAACATCATTAATCATTAGAGAAATGCAAATCCAAACTACAATGAGATATCATCTCACACCAGTCAGAATGGCCATCATCAAAAAATCTAGACCCAATAAATGCTGGAGAGGGTGTGGAGAAAAGGGAACCCTCTTGCACTGTTGGTGGGAATGTAAATTGATACAGCCACTATGGAGAAGAGTATGGAGGTTCCTTAAAAAACTACAAATAGAACTACCATACGACCCAGCAATCCCACTACTGGGCATATACCCTGAGAAAACCATAATTCAAAAAGATACATGTACCGCAATGTCCATTGCAGCTCTATTTACAATAGCCAGGACATGGAAGCAACCTAAGTGTCCATCAACAGATGAATGGATAAAGAAGATGTGGTGCATATATACAGTGGAATATTACTCAGCCATAAAAAGAAACGAAATTGAGTTATTTGTAGTGAGGTGGATGGACCTGAAGCCTGGTGATTCTTAGGGTCTAGACCTGACCCTCAGCCCTTTTTCCCCTCCACAGTGGGAGATTGGCCTTGTACCCCGTTTTGGAACCCCTCCCTTTCTGCCATGGCCCTGCATCTGCAGGAATCTAGCCCCCAAAGACTACCAAGTTGTGTGAAGGAAATCATCGGCTGGGTTTGTCACGCAGAATGGTTATTTTAGGTGCTTTGTTTCTTGTGTGTCTATGTTAACGCTGAGTTGCAGACACTCTTGTCAGTAGAACCTGAGGAAAATGAGAGCCCTTTTCCTGTAATATACACCTACGCTCACAATTGCATGTATTGTTTTATGGATCCCAGAGACTCCAGAGAACACAGGTCCAGAATACCACGTCCACTGGGTCAGTGATTTATTTTTTAAATCAGCTTTACAGATGTATAATTAACATACAAAATGCACCCATTTGAAGTGTACAGTTTGATGAGTTTTGACAAATGTGTGCACCTATGTGAACACTACCCCACTAAGATAAAGGAAATTTCCATCTCCCTAGAAAATTCCCCGTGCCCCTCTCCAGTCAAAACATCCACCAGTGAAGGTAATCACTATTCTGACCTCCATCAACATAGATGCGTTTCGCCTGTTCTAGAACTTTATGTAAATGGAATCACACAGTTTGTGTTTTTTTGTATCTGGCTCCTTTCACTTACCATGTTTTTGAGATTCATCCATGTTGTTGCATGGATCTATAGTTTGTTCCTTTTTATTGCTGAAAAATATAGATATACCACAAATAGTTTATCTATTCACCAGTTGATGGGCATTTGGGTTATTTCCAGGTCTGGGGCATTGCAAATAATGCTGCTCTGAGTATTCATGGACAAGTCTTTGGATGTATGATTTTTTTCCCCCTTGGGTAAATACCCAGGAGTGGGAATGAAAAGCGTATGTTTAACTCTTTAAGAAACTGTTCAGCTTTTGCAAATTTTCCGAAGTTTTTTTTAAAACCATTTTACATTTCCATTAGCATTGTAGAAGAGTTCCAGTTGCTTTTTGCATGTCAAAAGATTTCAAGGAAAAGGTAAACATTGGCTCTCAGGGCTGACTGTAGTGGTGGAATTTCAGGTTTCAGTGGTGGAAGGGAGCATTTCGAGTTTAGGGAGTTTATCAGAACCCCACAAATCACACCAGTTGCTGTCCCTGATTCCTCGAGGAATGAACTTCCTGATACCTATGTGCACAACAGGAAAGGAGCCGAGGAAAGGAAGTGGTCGTATGGAGACTGAGTAGGGCAGGGCAAGGTGGAAAGAGCACGGGACTTATAACAAAACAACCTAAGTTCAAGTCCCAGTTCTGCCACGGACCGGCTAGTGATTTGACCCTTGCCCTGTGTCTCAGTGTTCCCATCTGTGGAATAGGTATCACAAGGCCCACGCTGCCTGATTCACAGGATGACAGGGAGGTCTAAGCCTGACAGAGGGGCCACACGTGCAGAAACTTTACCAAGGGCAGGATTCTGATGGCATTGATGGCGCCTGTACAACTGCTCAGACTCTCAGAATTCTAGAGCTTTGGGGTTCAGGCAGAGAGGCAGAGTGAAGCTGCAGATGGCACCACTACCTGGGCAGAAGCAAACTCTTATGTAGAAGAGCATCCTGCCCTGCTCCCAACCTAAAGTCTTGGACGGGGCGTGAACAGGTTGCAGGGCTAGGCCTGGGGCTGCCAAGCAAGCCAAGAGACCCAGTCTCAAAGTCTGCTGAAGCCCCCATCCCCTTGCTTAACATCTCGAGCCTCAGGCCCCTGTATGCAGAATGGGGGTAGTGATATCCCGAAAGTTGAAGGATTAAATGAGTCAAAGAGGGAATTCCCTGGTGGTCCAGTGGTTAGGACTCTGCACTTCCACTGCAGGGGGCACGGGTTCAATCCCTGGTCCGGGAACTAACATCCCGCATGCTTCACAGCACGGCCAAAATAAATAAATGAGTCAAAGAATATGGATGAAGTACCAGGCCCAGGGTTGAGCAGAGAAGAGCTTCCCACACATTAGTGGCCACGGGATAAGAAGGTAGAAGCTACCTTCACAGCGCACTAGCCACATGTCCTTGACGAGCTGGAGGTTACTTCTCCTCCTACCTCAGGTGTGAGCCCTGGGAGACACACTCTGAAATGGAGATGGAGATGTGAGTGCAAGAGTTTCATTGAGGAGGGCCCTTGGGATACACAGCAATGGAGGCGGGGTGGGGTAAAAAGGCAGGACTGGGCTAAGGGAGGGGTTGAGCTGCGATGCAGTCACAAAGGAGACCCCGGTGGACCCCCAGAGAGCAGAGGATCTGGGGTGGCTGTGTGGAGTTGGTCTGAAGAATTGAGGCAAGATGGTGGGCCTTTATACCCCTGCGTGAGCCTGTCATTGACTATGGGTTGCCCCCAGGAAGGGGGTGTGACCTTAATGACAATTTCTAGAGGGGCATTAAGTGTTGTACACCTTAAATACATACAGTCTTCATTTAAAATTTTTTATATGTGAACTGTCTGCTGTCCATACTCCCAGCAGCCGGGGGAATGAGTGCCTCAGTCATGAAGGGCCGTCTGGACAGCACACCACAACATACCTCGCCACGCCTCAGTTTCCTCATCTGTAAAATGGGGATACTAATAGTGTCTACCTCACTGGATTAAAATGAGGATAAGAAGAGTTAATAGATACAAAGTCGTTTAAACAGTGGCTGGTGCATATTGTTCCTGGTACTAGCATTTTAGAAAACATTCAGTAAATCCTTCTTTATCAGATGAATAGATAGATGAAGGAGCTCTCTCAACCCTGTCCAGAATAAAACACAAACGTCATGTTTGCCCATTTGGGAAATAAACTCACTAGCCAGGTGACAAAGCATTTGGCTGGAAAGCAGAGGGTGCAATATATTTGAAACCTTGGGACTCATGCTTAGAGGAAATTGAAATCTCCCTTTCCAGAACTTAGCTGCACTTGAGGGTCCGGCATTCCCCACGTAGGCATTGCCAAAGTCCTTTACACTCAGTGTGCCGAGCTGCAGTATGGGGATCTGACAGCTGAAGACAGCTCAGCAGGGTGCAGGAAGGCAGACATTTAATGTGCTTTGACAATACAAAGGGTTATATAAACGACCCAGTTTCTATAATTTTGCTGTAACTGTCATGGGAATTGCTATAGACAGATACGGGGAAGGCCCTGTTTATGCACTTAAACTTTAAAAGGTTTAACCACTAAACACACAGTCTTCTCTTCCCTTTCTCTTCTCCCAGTCCTGCATTTAAATTGTTATCAGAGCTGGGCTGTGGGGAGAGGGGACAGCAGCTGGAATAATGGGTTGCCTTTATCTGCCCGCTTCCCGGACCAGAGCCCCACTGGCCAGCCTCCTCCGGGAGATTGCCTTACCTGCTCCCCGCGACAAGATGCAGAGACGGGGGAGGGATGGCAGGAAGTGAAATGCGCCCGCTCTGAGCTCAGGGCTTTTGCCCAATTTAAATCTGGTTCCCGTCCCAGTGTTCAAAGCACGTCGCTGTTTGATTCTTGCCATCTCATCTTAGAAGACTTTTCCCAAGGTGGAGGTGGGGAGAGTTCTGAAACCAGAGAGGCAGGAGGCCGAGGGTTTATACAGGCAGATACCACAGGCTTCCAAGCTAAGTGCCTTAGCGGGGAAAGCTCCTGGCTGCTGCTGACATTTCTCAGACAGGAGATCAATAAGTGGGCAGAGCTTGAAAAGCAAATCATGCTTCCACCTGCCCTGGGGAACCCTCAGCAACTGTCATGGCAGAGGAGGCATCCCAGAGGAGGCCAGAAAAGACAGGGGGGACTCAGATAGCCTTGATAAAGCCGAGACGGGGGTGGCCAGGGAAATCGGGACTGCCCACGGAGATGAAAGGGGCAAATGCCGGGATTCCCACCACCCCTACCCTTCCTTCACAGCTCTTTTTTTTTTTTTTTTTTTTTTTTTTTGCGGTACCCGGGCCTCTCACTGTTGTGGCCTCTCCCGTTGCGGAGCACAGGCTCCGGATGCGCAGGCCCAGCGGCCGTGGCTCACGGGCCCAGCCACTCCGCGGCATGTGGGATCTTCCCGGACCGGGACACGAACCCGTGTCCCCTGCATCGGCAGGCGGACTCTCAACCACTGCGCCACCAGGGAAGCCCCCTTCACAGCTCTTGCTGAGTGTGTTAAGAGGCCCTGACTTCTGCCTCCCAGGTAAAACCAGGCACTTGGAGATGAGTTTGCAGCTGATGTGCCCTTTCCAGCCCGAATGAGCCTGGCACAAGCATGGAAAGCTGCCCCAGCTGGGAGACCCTGTCTCTGTGGACGAGTCCCTCCAAATTCCCCGCCCCACTAGCACCCATGAAGATTTCTCCATGCTCCACTCAGATCTGCAAAGGAATTTTCTATAGCAGACTGGAGCTTTCTCATGAGCCCAACGTGCCTTTGCACGTGTGTGTGTGTGTGTCCATGGGAGGGCACATGCACACGCATGGAAGTGGGCCACAGAACTGGAAGTCAGTATTAAACTTGGCTCTGACCTGGTAAGCCTGTTTTACTCCAATCAGTTAAACAGTCTCTTTTGGAAATCCAGTCTCCTTTGCTTGAAATAGTTACCCTTTCCATTTTGTTCTCCCCCTCTTGATCCTCTCCAAGATCGCACCTGGGTATGGGGAGGGAATATGCCACATCCTTATGGTCGGGGGGGGGGTGGTCAGGATCCATTCAGCGCCACTGTTCCACTCTCTGGGTCCTTCATGGCAATAGACGTTCACAGTGCCAGCAACTGCTGAAGTCAGTGGTTAGCGATCTTGTGGTATCCTCTCCCAGGGCCTTGTGGCCCTCCCTGATGCCTAGGGTCCTCCTCAGCCCTGGCTGCTATTGAAGACCCCGTGAGGCATGGCCATGATCCTATTTAGTCTCCGGCTCAGGTAGCCCAACCAATTCCCTTGACTCTAGGATCTCTTTCAGTCCATGGTGGTGACCCCTCTGGTGAGCACGTCAGCTAGCATCTTGCCAACATCTGTGTTCTCCTAGGGGCTTGCAGGCATGTGTGGAATCTCTCGAATGCCAAATATTTCCCAGGATATCTCAGGGATGCTAACTCGGGCTTGCTGTCTGCATAACCACTCCCTGCCCTAGGTGATTGCAGGTGTACCGTGCTGGGTGGGCTCCCCCTGGAGTCCCAGGCGGAGTGGATGACTGCACTTCTTCTCTTGGCTTTCACTTTCGCTCCCATCACACAACTCTGTGCTCTGAAACTTTGGTACAGAGAGGGCCAGAAGGAGCAGACTTTTCTGGTCTGGTTAGGACTCCTCCACTCATGTCACATTTTTGTCTTCATGACCCAAGCTTCTGCATGTTGTAGCTTTAATGGTGAAAGATGGGCAGAGAAAGAAATGGCTTCCTTCTTAGCCTGGGTTCTCTTGAAAGGAGAGCATGACACAAGGTCCTGGGTGAAGGTAGTTTATTTAAGAGGTGATCCCAGCAATTAAGAGTGAAGAAAAGGAGAGAGTGATTTAGGGAGGGAAGAAACACGAATATAACAGGGGGCAACAGGGGCTGATTTCACAAAAAGTGTAGAGAATGCCTTGCAGAATTGTCCACTGGAAGGACAGAAGGCTGAGGCATTTAGCCACTAGCTGCCATCTGACCCTGGCTGAGGATTGCCGCTGGGGGTGCTAACTCCATCCGACTTCTGAACTGCGCGCGCGCGCGCACACACACACACACACACACACACACACACACAAACCAGGCAAACTCCCATGTGGGTGGAGAAGGCCCAGGGGCAGAAAGAAGATCAACACTCTCAGCTTGAGATGAGTGAACCCACTGCAGATGCAGCTGAAATTACACATGGGCCAAGGGGATGATGAGGGTCACCAGATGTGTCTGATACACTTCCTCAAAGGGAATTTAAATGAGGAGGAATTTTTTAGAACATATTACTGATTACAGTAGCCTTAAAGAACTTCTGGTCTAATCTCCTTGTTTTAAAGGCGGGGTGCGGGGGGAACCAAGGCCCTAAGAAGTTGCGACGTACCCAAGGTCAAAATAGTTGAATGCTGAGCCAAAAGTAGAACTTGGATGCCAGAGACCCGTGTAGAGCTCTTTCTGGTGTATCACACTGATCCATTCAACAGCAATTATACATTTATTGACTGCATATGGTTTTCAGAGCATTACAAAGTATAAGACAGAATTCCTGCTTTCAAGGAATTTGCAACCTAGATGATGAGAGAAGTTTGGTCTTTGGTCATCATGTGTACTTGTTAGGAAGGAGACTGGCTTATGTACCCTATTCAATCAGACGGTGCTCCAGAAACATAAGGAAGAGACAAAAGGGGCCCAGAAAATACAGAGTGACCGTGGTAAATATGCATTCAGAAAACTTTGAGTATTAATCTGAGCTCAGGTGTAGAACTTCAGGAAAGCACCCCATGATCCCTGCCTTTGGGCATTGATGGCTTTGTGAAATCCTCTCCCCGTCAAGGGTGGGCTGGACCCAGTGACTCACTTCTAACAAATAGAATATGGCAGAAGTGCTGGGATGTCACTTCCAAGATTAAGCTGTGAAAAGACTGGCTCCTGTTCTGGGTCCTTTCCCTCACTGTCTCTTGCGTTGCTTGCTCTAGGAGTAGCCAGCCACCATGTCGTAAGGCAACCCTGCAAAGAGGCCCATGTGCGTGAGCCGGAGGCATATCTTCTGAGGCCTGCCAGCAGCCAGGCCAGTGGGCTTGGGAGCAGGTCCTCCGCCAGTCGAGCCTTGAGATGGGACTGCAACCCTAGCGATACTTTGATTGCAGCCTTGTGAGGGACGCTGAGCCAGAGGACCCAGCTAAGCCACATGTAGATTCCTGACCGTCAGAGACTGTGAGGTAATTGGGTTTTTTTTTTTTCCTGTCTTTTTTTAGCTGATGTGTTTTGGAGTAATTTGTTGCACAGCAATAGATAACTGATACAGAAGGCATTGCATTAAAAGTTGGCAATGAAAGTATGAGTAGTATATGGACTTGGGAGCAAGTGACAGAAATCTATTCGATATTCTTAAGCAAAAAGGGGCAGGTATTGGAAGGGTTTGTGGTTCTCTCCCAGAACTCAAGGGCAGGGAGAGCAGCAGGATTCATAAGGAATGGAACCAGGACTTAAAATCTACTGGCAAACAGGTTAGTGAGCCATTTTCCCCTGACTCTCTCTATGAGGCCCTTAAATCCTTGTGTCTCAGCAACTGGTATTTTCTGCTTCTTCTTGTACATGGGAAAAATCGGACCTACCTTGAGGACCTGACACGTTCTCTCCATTTAGGCACGACAGATACTTACTTAAATTCCCAGTTCCTGAAAGAGACTTATCAAATAGTACAACTCAGATCAGCCATCTATTTTTGGTCCCCACCAACAGAGGCTAGCAGATGGGGTTATGGGGCTGGCTGCCCACCCAGAAGGGACCTTTGAGAAGAAGGTATGGGAGATGCAGGCAAAGTAAGCAACAAATTAGTTGAACTGCCCTCAAGAAGCTTACAATGGATTTTGAGTGAGTCTGGTAAGAGAACCGTATTCCAGGGTCCACCTGGCTGGCTTCTCAAGAGCCAGCACTCTTCCCTGGGCTTTAGTTTCCTCACCTATAAGATGAGCAAGTTGACCCCAGATGATCTCTAATGGCCCTGCCAGCTTTGAAGTTCTGCGTCTCTAAGAGGAAGAGAAAGCAGAGATGGCATCTCCGGACATACTCATGGAATTGTGGTGCCTGGCATTGTACGACCACATGGCCTAGGTCTCTGGCATGTGGGGAAGGTGCTCAGCACAGGGAAAGGGCGAGTGAGGACAACACAGAGATCGGCCTTAAGAACAATCAAACCACAAAACAAAGCTTTTGTAACAAAAGTTGTGTTTGGGGCAAAGACACAGATACACAGAGGTTTATAAGCAGCTCAGTGGCCTTGTGCCTTATGTAGTCAAAAGCTACCTGGACAATTGACAAAGCAGAACATTTTAAAAATAGAAAACCAGTTTTACCCCCAAGGCTGTGCTGTCTTTCTGCAGAAGGTTCTTGGGATGACCAGAGCGGCTTTTCAAATCATGGGCTAGGGCGCACCCACAGGCAGTGTTGGTCTCGTGCACCCACCCTCCCACTTTCCCATCCTGCACACACGCACGCACGTGTGCACGCACGCACGCGTGTGTTCTCCCGAGTCTTGGTCTCAATCATCCCTCTCCATGCTTTCTCCCAGCTCAGTGTGCTACTGACATCATCACATCTGGAGAGCAGCCCCCATCAGCTGGCTCCCTGCCTTGGGTCATTTGCATGTCACTGCCTCATTCCAGCATTGGTGGAGATTTGGTTGTTTTTTTCATTATTCTCAGTGTAGAAACGCCCTCCTACCCTTCACATTGCCATTAGCTGGAAGGAGAAATGGGTGGAAAGAATGACCTCTGTGTGGTTCAAGCCTCAAATAGAAGCTGCGACTCAGGTCTGGAATCTGATAAGGAGGTGCCTTTCTAGGAAACGGGACTTGTGCGAGGAGGACCAATTTGATGTGGCAGACGCATTTTTCCTTTCCTGTTTTCCCCCCTTTCACAAAGCAAAGCACAGGGTATGCTAAGGGGCTGAGAACCCAGCCCCTCTGTGAGGGCAGGGAGCCGCCTCCCTCACCAGTGAAGATGGATTAGTCAATGCCTGTTAAATACTTTAAAATGAAATATCTCCTGTACCCAAATACTCAGTCTGGTCATAGCCCTAGGTCTGATGTCATGGGCAGGGAAATGTAGTTCTAGGCAGACATGTGGGAAAAGGGAAAGGCATTAGGGCCTTGCCCAATGGTGAGGGATGGGAAGGGAGAGAGAAAGAGACACAGGGGCAAGACTCAGAGAAGAGGGAGGCAGAGCGTGGGGTGGAGAGGAGAGGGAGGGAGGGCGGTTAGGGAGAATTCCAGTTATTAGCAGGATCAGAGAGTTGTAGCCTTCCCTTATATTTCTGTGGAACCTGCTGAAAACAAATGCAGTCTTGGAAAAGATAAGGTTTACCCTTAAAAAGAAAAGCTGCTTTTCTAAGTTAAGGTGTCAGGGATTGTTTTCGTTGGCTTTTCTTTATCTGTTTACTTATTTGGTTAGTAAGTTGCTTGGTTGGCTGCATTTTGTTGTTTCAGTTTAGCATCCAACAAAATAGGACGCGTTTGAATTTTGCCAAGGTGGTTCTTTCTTTTGGCCTGAAATGCGGCCTGATGACCCCCCCAACCCAAGCTGTGGGAAGGCACAGGCCTTCCCTCATGTTAATGGCAGGTCCAGTCTGCCTGAACACCCCTGGACTCTGTGCCTGTCTTTGTCCCTCTTGGAAAGGCGTGTGCTTGGCTGTCACTCCAGCTGCCCTCTGGTTGCAGGCAGATGAGGCTTGCTCTTCCCGTTGGTGATGCTGAGCCTGCTAAGTTGGATTCCCTTCTTGATCTGTAGGGGAGAGGACACAAGGCAGCTCGGGGATAGCAAAGATAACGAGCAATGACAAGAGAGGGTTCCTGTCAGGGAAAACTTGACAAAGAGAAGGTGTGAGTGCTGCTGAGTCTGTGAGTTATCCACCCTGGAGGCTGTCAAGGCTGAGGCCGGAAGATGCTCACCCAGAAGGAGTAGCATGATCATTTATTTATTCATTCATTCATTTGTTCATCCTTTTCTCTTTCTTTCCCTTTCTTTCTTCCTTCCTTCCTTCCTTTTCTTTCTCATTCTTTCTCTCTTCATTCATTCATTCTCCATTCTTTTATATGTTCATCCATTCACTCTGCATTCATCAACTATAATAGCTATTCATTCTGCATTTTTTTTTTTTTTTTGCGGAACGCGGGCCTCTCACTGCTGTGGCCTCTCCCGTTGTGGAGCACAGGCTCCGGATGCGCAGGCTCAGCGGCCATGGCTCACGGGCCCAGCCGCTCCGCGGCATGTGGGATCCTCCTGGACCGGGGCACGAACCCGTGTCCCCTGCATCGGCAGGCGGACTCTCAACCACTGCACCACCAGGGAAGCCCCTGCATTTTTTATATATCTATTCTTTCAACAAACATGTATTGAGTATCTTCTGTGTACCAGGTACTATTCTAGATTCTGGACTTACATTGATCTGAAACTAACACAATATTGTAAATCAACTATACATCAATTTTTAAAAAAAGATTAAAAACAGATAGATAAGACAAAGATGCTCACTTAAAGGAATCAAACACATGCCCAAATAACCATAATATGGTTGAAGCATAATACTTGTCCTAATAGAGGTAACAGTGAAGTTCTCTGGGAGCTCAGACAAGAAGGGCTGCATCAAGCTGGAGGGAGCTCAGAGACTTCGTAGAGGAGGCGGCATCTGCGCTGAGCCTGGAGAGCTGGAAGGAATTTTCCCACACGGCCACAGGGCATTGGCAAGTGTACAAGTGACAGCAGTTCAAGGAAGGCCATGGAGGCAAGACGTTGGATAAACGCCAGGAAGGGCAGGCCACTCAGGCTGACTGGAGAACAGGGCAGAGCAAGCAGGACCAGGAGATGGGCCAGAAGGCTGGGGGGCTCCAGAGGCTGCACCACTGTCCTCTCCAACATGGCCCACCGCATGGACATGGGGAAGCAGAAGTGTCTCCAAAGGCCACAGTTAACACCTGGTCACACGAGAGAAGCAGGAGGAAAAGGCCGCGTGCATGGAGGGCAGGTCTCCTAGACTCTTTTCCCATCAGCCATTCAGCCTAGATGAGTTTGTCACATTTGTTAAGTTTTATCAAAGAATCGTGTATCCTAGTCCAAGCTTGTACGGCAAAATGATTAAGAGCGCTGGGTCTGGGTTTTGTATTTCACAGACCAATATAATGTTTTAAAAATCAAGGGGACTGCCATAATGATGTCAACTTTTAATTTTGGCAAGAAAGAATATACTCAGAATTTGCCAATTTACTATCACCATCTGTGGTGAGGACTGCTAATTGCCTACCGAGTATCCATTTTCCTCTCCTGCCTGATAAACAAAATACTATTTTATTTGGGGCAGCAATATGGCCAAATCAAAACCACATTTTCCAGCCTATATTGGTCACTGGGTAGAATGTCTGGGACAGCTCTTAAAGGGGGCTGACTGATCAGCATACATTTTTCCCCTTCGTCTCTGGTTCCTTCTTCCGATTTAAAATCACCACCTTTGTGAGACCACGTGTACAAGCATCAGGTTGAACACGGGGCTCGCTCTGAGGGGCTTGCAACTTTCCATAGGAAGCAAGGAGCAACGCACCCGCCCCGTGCTTAGAGCCCTCCACATCTCTCTTGGTGTTTCTAGTTCCTTCCATTGTTGCCCTCCTCATGTTTGACCCCGGTATGTGTGTGAGGGGAGTGAGCATGCTGGCAGCTGACCTCTGGCCCTTTTCTCTCTTTCTGAGACTCCAACTTCCATCACCACATGAGCTTTTATTTGCCCCTCTTGTCTGGTCGTAACTGCCCTTGAATAATGACCAGAGTCGCAGTTTGTCTTCTCCCTCTACCCGATCCTGCTGCCTCTTGCTCTCTCCCACAGATGTTGATCCTTAATAAATATCCCGCCCCCCAAACTCCACATCAGCATCGGCTTCCAGACAACGCAACCTATGACATGAGGTAAGCTAGAGATTAGCAACTCACTGTGGAAAGTCACAGACACTCCTAGGCTGAGCGACAGTTGGCAGGAGGCACATCATCAGAGCCCGGAGGGCTGCTCTCCACTGATGCAGCTGGAGAATTTGCTGGAACAGAGCCACTGCTGAAACTCCAGAAGCCCCTCTAGAATCACCAAAGTCCCTAGAGCCTGGAGCCAGCCCCTCTCCCCGCTGATAAAGATGCCACACTCAGGAGAAAAAAAGAAAAATGTCTTCTATCTCCTTCTCACCTTCCCAGTCACCCACCACTTCTTCCCGTTAGAAGAACCTGCCTGGGAGCCAGCTGGCGAAGGAGTCTGGGAAATTGGTTTTGCAGGATTCCAACCCTGAGTGACACAGAGCAGAGCACAGGGCAGAAATGGAGCTGAGAGAAAAAGAGGCAAATAACTGGCAGTAAACCCCCATCTCAGGAAGGACTGAAGGGGAAGGGGGAGGGATGAGTTTTCAGATGAACCCCCAGGCCTGGCTGACATCTTGATTGCACCCTCATGAAAAACTCTGAAGCGGAGGACCCAGCTCAGCCAAGCTCAGACTCTCAATCTCCACATATTGGGAGAGGAGAAATGCAACGTTGCTTTAAGCTGCTAGTTTTGTGGCAATTTGTTATGAAGCAATAGATAACTAATACAGTGGGTGATTAACAACGTGGGGTGAGATAAGCCCAGGAAAGCATCTTAGCAAATGTTTGGAATAAAGAATAATGCTTCAGGGCTTCCCTGGTGGCGCAGTGGTTGAGAGTCCGCCTGCCGATGCAGGGGACATGGGTTCGTGCCCCGGTCCGGGAAGATCCCACATGCCGTGGAGTGGCTGGGCCCGTGAGCCATGGCTGTTGACCCTGCGCGCCCGGAGCCTGTGCTCCGCAACGGGAGAGGCCACAACAGTGAGAGGCCCACATACCGAAAAAAAAAAAAAAAAAAAAAAAAAGAATAATGCTTCAGTGGATAGCACAGGGAGCAAGAATATTGCAAGTAGAGAAAACAGTAAATACACGTGATTGGAGGTATGAAGCTGCCTGGTGTGCTCCAGGACCTACAAGCATTTAGTATTGCTAGATTGCAAAATGTAGAGTACACCCAGGGCAAGAGATGAAGTCAAGAAGTCAGGAAAGTTAGACTGTGGTTCTCAAAGTGGAATTAGAATCAACCAGGAAGCTTCCAAAATACTAATGCTTGGTTCCCACCTCCAGAGATTCTGTTGTAATAAGTGTGGGTTGCTGTGTTGACACAGGGACTTTAAAAAGTTCTCCAGGTAGCAGGGGAGGAACCAGAGTGAAACAGATGAGGTACTTGCCTTGGCTACAAAATTTAATGGGACACCAACAAACCCAGTCATCAAGATAACTAATATGTGAATGCATATTGTTTTCCTTTTTTTTTTTTTTTTGGTAGAGTCAGTTGTTAAACATTCACCAGTACACCCATGGCAGAGAGGTGTGTTTATGAGCATTAGAGAGGATTGGGTGATGAGTTAGACATGGAAGGTAGAGGGAGAGAAGGACTAAAGTGACCCACAAGATGACTGTGTGGTGTCAGCCAGTAAATTCTGAACTCTAAGGAGAGGGAATTGGCCCCAGGTTAATTGTTAGTTGCAAAGGGTAGTATACAGGGAGGCATCTGAGGCCACCCTTAGTCTCGTAAGCTCAGCAGCTGGAAGGAATATTTCTATGGTGCCTTTTATTATAGTTCAAAGCAGTTCTGAAGAGTCAGAGGCCCTGAAAGATTTAGGGTATGCTAGAGGATGCCAAGGGACAGGCTGACTAGGAAGAAATTCAAGCCTCCTTGTTCTCATCCCTTGGTCTATGATTTTGTGTCTGGGGAGGAACCATGAGCATCCCTAGTATAAAGCTGGTGTTCACTCAAGCGCCATAGAAACAATTGCAGGATTAATATTATCTGGTTAACTAGGCATTAGGCTGAGAGTGTTGATTCTAGGGGCAGACCTGCCAAGACGTTGTTGGCTAACTAGGACACTATATTAACCCTCCCGAGTGCCTCATTTTCTTTACCTGTAAGATGGACTTATTAGTCCTGCCCATCTTATGGTGTGATTATGAAGATAAAATGAGTTAATAGCTGTTAGGATCCGTCAAAAAATTTAAAGGAACTCTTCAAATACAGATGATCCCATAATTATGGAGATCATCATTATGCTAATAACATTAGGCTAATCACCTAATAACTTTCAAAGACCTCCATGGACCACCGTGAAGTCATGGAATCCAGGCTCCTAGAAGGATTGGGAAAACTATTTAAGTTTAAATTCTATGGATGGCAACTCACTAAAATTTTGGTTTATTTTTTACTTCCTACTTCCTTTGGAATTTAAGAAACTACAGCTCTGCCCCAAAGAGAGGTAATTTATTTGGTTTCATGATAAGAAGTTTCAGCTTAGCTTGCCTGCTTGCATTTGAGTTCAAAGTTTCTCTAGATATATCATCATTTAAACTGGAGGGAAACAATCTTCCTTAACTAGAGCATGGGCCATGACCTTGCCTACATGATGGGCAGCTAATCCACTTAGAACCAGTGACTTGCTTTGTATAATTTATAAGACCTCATGAAAAGACAGGCCTCCATAGATTAATATTTCAGCTGTCTTCCCTTCCATTTCATCCTCTGGATGTGGCAGCAACAATCACATGAATCATTCCTGAACTGAGTCGATATCAAACACCCGGAGCTTCATCTGCATTCGATGAAGGTTCAGCTCATTCAAGGGAAGTTCCTATAGGATTTCAAATACATGGATGATTTACCTTTGACACCTCTTACCCCATCCTGGCTGTGGTGGGTTTTTTAAAAAAAAGCTTTAAATTCTTTGGCACTCCTCTTATTTAGAGATGGGAGTCTAGGTCCCTTCCCCTTGAATCTAGGCAGGCTTGGGACTGCTTTGCCCAGTAGAGTATGGCGGAAGTATGTTATGTATGTGACTTCTGAGATTTGGTCATAAGGTGCTATGCAGCTTCCTCTATGGCTCTTGAAATGCTTATTCTCTGAATACTCTCTCTCTCTGGATGCTCCCTTTCCGAACCCAGCTCTTATGCTGAGAGAACCCAAGCTACAAGGAGAGACCATATGTAGATGCTTTGGTCAACCATCCCAGAGAAGCCCAGCCTCTGACACCTTGCATATAAGTGAAGAAGCCTTCAGATGATTCTAGACCCCAGCCATGGATTCACCCAGCCTTTCAAGTCATCTTACCTGCGGCACGTTGTGGAATAGGGACATTATAGGGCAAGAACAAGCCATCCCAGTTAGAAGGTGTGGCATGGTCCAGACAGGGATGCTAGACTGCTTGGTCTAGAGGTGATGGAGGGAGGGAGAATTTGAGAATAACTTAAATCAACGGACCTGTTAGAAAGTCCAGTGACTCAGGACACAGTGTAGGTTTGGTTAATTGTAGAAAAACATGGACAATGTAAAATTTTCATGTGTGTAAGTATGAGTTTTAATTTAGAAATCTGGGTGCAAGGAGTGAAATTTATATTTTACTAAATTCAGCTTAATCTGTTCTGAGCTGGGGGGGAATTCAATCTCAGTTACTACTAATTCTTCCTTCCTGCCTTCCCAAGGCTGTGTGAAAGGTCTGAGTACTTTATACAGATGACATTTGAGGAAGGACCCTGGGGTGTGTTTAGTGCTCAGCAGTCACCGCTTACATACATATATATATATATATATATATATATATATATATATATATATATATATATATATATATATATATATATATATATATATATCTTGGTGTTCAGTAGCTTGTTTCCCTGTAATTTCAAAGCAATCTATGCCAACATGCACAGCTCTTTGGTTCTTTTTGGTTCTCTTGGCCATTGTAGCCAAGAGAAACTTTGAGATGAGGAAGCATTAACTACCCTTCCTATAACCTTGCCAAAAGAATGCGAGTCTTTAAGCAAATTCTGCCATTTACATGGACATTTATTAACTTTTTTTAAAAGGAAAGCACAGGAACAATTCATACAACCTGCAGGCTTGGAAGCCCTGGGTCTCTGTCCTTTCTAATGCTCCAACCACCGCCTTGCTTGAAAGGTTTACTAGAGGCAAATCTCAAAACTCCAGAGGCAGGATTCTTGAATGATACAATTGAATCTCTCCTGTTCAAGGTTAGGTACAAGATCATTTCAAGCTTGAGTTTAGAGCTGACAGTGAATGTGGGCTATAGGCCTTGCTAGCCTCTTATGGCCTGTTCAGGCTTCCATTTGGGTTCTCCCATAAGCCAGGTAGTCCATTTAGGAGGTGAAGGAACCACCAGTAGGAGAATGGATTAGTGAGCCTCGTATGTTGTCAAGCTCATTACCACTGTAAGTTACTAGAGGTTAATTCTGTAGGAAAAATACATGGAGCCAGTGTAGAGCACAGGCCTCAGAGTTATCCCATCTGAGGGCCAAGAGAGCTGGGGTATTTATGCACCAACTCTGGTTAATGATTGATTGAAGGCTACACAAGAATTAATTTCCTGGCACTTGTGACCAGACACACAGACAACAAAGTGGACTTCAGTGACAAAAGAAAGCCCATAGGCTGGGCAATGCAGCTGTTGGCACTGGGCAGTGGGCTGGTATGCCCAAAGTGTACAGGTGAGGGGACCACAGGTGGCATGCCAACAGCATCTGCTACAGGTGGGAAGAGAGCCCATTTCTGGCATTCCTCCTGCTAGCTAACAAGTCACTAATTCCACCAATGAAAACCCATTTCTGATACTCACTGTGTACTAATTAGGAAAGCCTCCAGTGTTGATTGGAACACCATGGATGGCATGCTTGAAGGAGCCACCTTTGGAAGGTGGCCTTTTTGATCAAATGTCGGCCGAGTACTCCTGGCATGGGGAGTCTCCAACAGACAACTGATGGCCCCTAGAGCTGAAGCTTAAACTCTCACATACATCCAATCACATGGTCTATTCTGGAATCACTTAGAGTGAGTGACAGACATCATCATACTTGCCATCTCAGAGCCCTTTAATCAGAGGACCTCACCCTACTCAGTTACCGGGTACAGGAACAGGGCCTGGGTGCCCTACTGCTAGCAGGACCTGCCAGAAACCAATCCCTTTCATCAGAGAGTCCCAGACAGTCTCTAACCCTCCTCCCTCTTAAGGGGGATTTTGCCTTCTTAAAATCTTTGAACTCTAATATTCTCCTCCATTTCCTCCCGTCCATCTCCCCTCCCCCTTCCCCCAGCACACATGTGGAGAAACACACTTTGTCAGGGCGATTCTTTTCAGTGGCTCGAGGTTTCTGTAAAACAACAGACTGGAGTTATAATGCCTATCCCATGTCCTGGGACCAGCATACTCTAGTTTTCAGCCATTCCACACAGAGCCCCTGAGGCAAAGGAGCCCCCAACTCATCTTCCCGTGGGGGACCCCGGAAAAGGAAAAATACCTAAAGCAGCAAGATCAAACTACAAGTTAATATTGTAATAAATTATCCTGCCACTTTTATGTAAAACTTGTGTGCTGTGCTTTTGTTTAAAAAAAAAAGGTAATTTAAAAATACATAACATAGATTGATGCCTCCACAGCATCGATGCCAATCTATGGGATGTCACCTCTGCTTTAGGGTCTATGCCGAGATCAGTATATACATTATGTTATCAAATCCTCATGAACCTTATGTGAGGCGTGATTATCCCCTTCTTACAGATAAGAAAACTGATTTTCATAGGGATTCTTAAAAAAAAACCACCATTTTTTATAATCACAAAAAAAGTTAATTGGCAAGTAAATTAAAAAGCTCGATGAAGGAAATGGAAATCCCTATAATCCCTCAATCCATAGATTACAATTTATCGTATTTTGATGATATCATTCCATCTGTTTTTTTTTGATGTCCATTTGCACATATATTTTGAAAAACCAAAACTGGGCTCTTTAGGTAGCAATCTTTTAAATGTATTCTCTGAGAATGCTGAAGGACGATTTTCTGACATGGTTTTTCTTGAGCCAGAAACTAAATCTTCATGAGGGCAATCCAAAAGCATGCAGCCTTCAAATCATTCATGGTGTAAAGAGATGTGTGGTGAAAAAGGGGGGATGGGGCTTAATTGTGCAATTTTTGTGGATT
Organism: Hyperoodon ampullatus; assembly: GCF_949752795.1. Lineage (NCBI taxonomy): Eukaryota > Metazoa > Chordata > Mammalia > Artiodactyla > Ziphiidae > Hyperoodon > Hyperoodon ampullatus. The sequence goes on from NC_136913.1 coordinate 36,341,168, forward strand.
CTTTGTAAGACTCTTGGCCTGCAGCTTAGAAAACCTTTGCTTGGTTTGCTAAATAGCCCTTCTCACTTGGCCCGGGATCTTCCATCTGACTGAACATCAGCAATTTAGATTGTGTTACGTTAAAATTTGAGGCCATGATCATGGGTCGTCTGGGACCATAACAAAAATCTACACATTTGATTCTTCCTCTTTTCTACTTTCTCAAATACAGACTAGTTTGAGAACTCTCATTAAGTAGAAAACAACATTTTTTAGAGTGGCTCTCAAAGGCTAAAAGGAAAGAAAAGAAACCCTTCTTGAGACTCCTCGCCAAGCTCCCCACAAGCCCACGATTGTCTTGGGTTTGAGTCTCAGCTGAGCGAGCGCATTCCCGGCCTGGGGCAAAGACAGGGCCTGGCTTCTTCCCAGCCCCGCTCATTGTGATGGGAGGCTGAGCCCTGCCACTGTCGCAGTGGGAGGAGTGGGGAGGATGGGAGCCCCACGCAATGGGGAGTGGGTGGCCTCGCCCCTAGCAACCAGGCTCTCTGTGGCTGCAGTTCCTTTCAGGGGTACTCACAGCCTCCCTCCCCTGCTTGCTTCCTTGCTACAGACCATAATACCCCAGGCTGTGAATTCCCTTAGAGCGGGGACTGTGTCTGACCTATTTTTGAGTCAGCCCCGTAGCAGTGCTCAAAGTATGCTTATCGAATGAATGAATGAACGAAAGATCTAATTTCCATAACACCGAGGCATTTCCCAGAGGCAACAGGCCCTTTGACCTTCAAGGAACCAAATGCACGGGATGTATTTCACAATACCCACCCCTATGGAAACAGGGGTCTCAATGCCAGATTAAACAAACCCCTGGCCCCAAAGCCAGACCGAACTAACCAGGGCCGGAGACTCCCGTCATGCTCGCCTTCTCGCTTTCTTTCTCCCATGTCCCGTCTGCCACCGGCCAACCTCAGAAGAGGGACTCAGATCTGGCCTCTGCTTACTTGTCAACCTCACTAGCCACTTTAGCCAAGACCTTCATCCCATCTCTCCTATTACAGTGGGATCTAATCAGTCTTAGAGCAAAACACTCCCATCAAATGAAATTTTACAGATGTCAAACTGCTGAAAGCTGTTGCTCTGGATAAAGATGATGATGTCCCAAACACCCACCTATGGTAAACTCACTGTCAATCTTGGGTTCTAAGGATACGCTTTGAAACCAACCGACCAAGACTTCTACAGCAGCCTTGAACCTGGTGTCTCTGCCTCAGCTTGATAAAATGAACACCTAATCATGAAACACTCCTGCTTAAAAATTTATATTGCTTCCTGTTATGGATAGGAAAACCATCATAAATTCTTAGCTTGCATGCAAAATCCTTCTGGATCTGGCCCCAGCCTGCTCTTCTTCCAGAAGGCATTCTGTAGGCTTCACAGAAGTGCCTGCACAATCAAAATCCTGATGATGATATCCCGTCGATAACACACTCTTATATACTGGCTTGCTTTCCTTTCCTGTCTCACTCTTTCTGCTTCTTCACTCCTGATTCCTGGGATGACCTGTCAAATAAACTACCTGCACTCTGTTTCAGACTCTGCTTTCTGGAAAAACAGACCAAGACACCGGGAGAGTTTGACAGAGACCCAAATCCAGGCTCCGCACATGGAGCAGTGCCTCACCCGCGCAGTCGTGCCAGACCCTCAGGCCCACTGGTGCTTTAATAAAGCTTCCCTATTTGACCTTGGCGACCACAAAGTCCACAGGAGAAAGTCATTCCCCTCAGAAGCGGGAACCATTTTTCTCTCTTCACCTTCTAGGACCCAGCACGGCCAGCGCCTTCTCTCATTTGTGATCTTTGTCTCCCAGCACCTCTCCCCAACACCCAAACCCACAGAACGGAAGCCAGAGGAATGGAAGAGTCCACCTTCGTCCTTGAGGCAAGGAATTCTACTGGGGCCTTATTAGGCTTTCACTGCCTGCTGGTCATGCCTTCAACTAAACATTCCAGCATCTGCTGTTGTCATCACCAAAGCACCTCAGCCAGATCTAGCACATCTCATGGATGGAAATAATGTGACCGGAAGAAGATAAGGAAGGTCTGAATACATTTTGAAATCTGGCTGGGGGATGTCAGGATCACCCCTGTGTTAGTGATCTGCTGCTACATAACCAATTCCCACACCTTTAGAGGCTTTAGACAACACGTACTTATCTCACATTTGCCATGGGTCAGGAGTCTGATACAGCTTAACTGGGTCCTCTGCTCAGGGTCTCACGAGGCTGCAGTCAAGGGGTTGACTGGGGCTGAAGGTCTTATCTGAGGCTCCGGGTCTTCTTCCAAGCTCATGTGGTCGTCGAGTGAATTTAGTTCCTTGCAGCTATCGGGCTTGCTTCTTCAGGGCCAACAGCAGAATCTCCCTGACTTCTTCCATCTCTGACTTCTAGACCCTGTTTAAAGGGCTTACCTGATTAAGTCTGGTCCACCCACACTCAAAGAGAGGGGGTTACACAAGGGTGTGAGTCATCGAGGATCTTAGAATTCTGCCCCACACCCACCTGAATGACCTCCTCTGAGAAATACAAACTGAGCGAGAGGATTGCAGAGAGAGGAAGAAGCTGATCTGACCTTAGTTGTTTTCTCCACGTGTCATTCTCTATGAGTAATGCCTTCTCTAATGAGCGAACATTTTTCATTTTTAAATTAGCCATCAATGGGAGAGGAAAGCCCAAAGAGTTTGGAGAATACAATTAATTTCTTTGGTGAGATTAAGCAGAAACAAAACCTCACGTGGCCCTCTTTACCTTTGCTATCACCAGGTCCTCAGGTCTGCAACCGGGGGTCACCCTTGAAAGCTTCATCTTCTTCCTCTGCCGTATAAATCATTAAATTCTGTCCATTTTACCTCCTTAGTGTCTCATGAGTGCATGACTGCTACAGAGGCCTCCTAATTGTCCCTCAACTTCCACCCTAACCCTCTCTACTCCATTCCACCCACAGCAGTCTGAGCTGGGTGATCACACTCTTGACCCAGGACAGAGCGGTCCCCTGCGACCATCCTCTCAAGCTGCTCAGTTCAAATCCCTAAGGACAGCTCTGTGAGTGGCTCCATCACTGTATTAATTTCCTAGGGTTGCTGTAACCAAGTGCTGTAATGTGGAGGCTAGCTGTCCGAAATCAGGATGTTAGCAGAGCCATGCTCCCTTCAAAGGCTCCAGGGAAGGATCCTTCCTCGCCTCGTTGAGCTTCTGGTTGTTCCAGGTATTCCTTGGCTTTTGGCCGCATCACTCCATTCTCTGCCTTAATCTTCACATGGCTCTCTTCCTTCTGTGGCTCTCTGTGTCTTCACACAGCATTCTCCCTAAGTTTCTGTCCAAATTTCCCCTTTTCACATAGACACCAATCATATTAGGTTAAAGCCCACTCTAATGACCTCCTCTTTATTTTTTTAAATTGCCGTATAGTTGATTTACACTACTCTGTTAGTTTCAGTGTACAGCAAAGTGATTCAGTTATACATATATATATGTTTACATTTTTTTCAGATTCTTTTCCATTATAGGTTATTACAAGATATTGATTATTGTTCCCTGTGCTATACAGTAAATCCTTGCTGTTTATTTTATATATGGTAGTGTGCATCTGTCAATCCCATACTCCTAATTTATCCCTCCCCCCTCCTTTCCCCTTTGGTAACCATAAGTCTGTTTTCTATGTCTGTGAGTCTGTTTCTGTTTTATAAATAAGTTCATTGGTATCATACTTTAGATTCCACATATAAGTGATATCATGGGTATTTGTCTTTCTCTTTCTGACTTACTTACTATGATAATCTCTAGGTCCATCTATGTTGCTTCAAATGGCATTATTTCATTCTTTCTTATGGCTGAGTAGTATTCCATTGTATATATGAACCACATCTTCTTTATCCATTCTTCTGTTTATGGACACTTAGGTTGCTTCCATGTCTCGGCTATTGTAAATAGTGCTGCTATGCATATTGAGGTGCATGTATCTTTTCGAATTAGCATTTTCGTCTTTCCCGGATATATGCCCAGGAGTGGGATTGCTGGATCATATATGGTAACTCTAGTTTTTTTGCAAACATAACTTCGTGATGATTTAGTTTAGGGACGTCCCTGTCCTGGCCAATAGAGCTTAACAGGGATCCTGTTGTAAAGCTGGTTTGGTGGTGCTGCACTCTCTCAGCTTTTGCTTGTCTGTAAAGGTTTTAATTTCTCCGTCAAATCTGAATGAGATCCTTGCTAGGTAGAGTCATCTTCGTTGTAGGTTTTTCCCTTTCATCACTTTAAATATGTCCTGCCACTCCCTTATGGCTTACAGAGTTTCTGCTGAAAGATCAGCTGTTAACCTTATGGGGATTCCCTTTTATGTTATTTGTTGTTTTTCCCTTGCTGCTCTTAATATTTTTTCTTGGTTTTTGATTTTTGATAGTCTGATTAATATGTGTCTTGGTGTGTTTCTCCTTGGATTTATCCTGTGTGGGACTCTCTGTGCTTCCTGGACTTGATTGACTATGTCCTTTCCCATATTAGGGAAGTTTTCAACTATAATCTCTTCACATATTTTCTCAGTCCCTTTCTTGTTCTCTTCTTCTTCTGGGACCCCTATAGTTTGAATGCTGGTGCATTTAATGTTGTCCCAGAGGTCTCTGAGACTGTCCTCAGTCCTTTTCATTCTTTTTTCTTTATTCTGCTCTGCGGTAGTTATTTCCACTATTTTATCTTCCAGGTCACTTATCCGTTCTTCTGCCTCAGTTATTCTGCTATTGATTCCTTCTAGAGAATTTTTAATTTCATTTATTGTGTTGTTCATCGTTGCTTGTTTGCTTTTTAATTCTTCTAGGTCCTTGTTAAATGTTTCTTGTATTTTCTCCATTCTATTTCCAAGATTTTGGATCATCTTTACTATCATTACTCTGAATTCTTTTTCAGGTAGACTGCCTATTTCCTCTTCATTTGTTAGGTCTGGTGGGTTTTTGCCTTGCTCCTTCATCTGCTGTGCGTTTCTCTGTCTTCTTATTTTGCTTAACTTACTGCGTTTGCAGGTCTCCTTTTCTCAGGCTGCAGGTTTGTAGTTCCCGTTGTTTTTGGTGTCTGCCCAGAGTGGCTAAGGTTTGTTCAGTGGGTTGTGTAGGCTTCCTGGTGGAGGGGACTGGCGCCTGTGTTCTGGTGGGTGGAGCTGGATCTTGTCTTTCTGGTGGGCAGGGCTGCATTCGGTGGTGTGTTTTGGGGTGTCTGTGAACTTATTATGATTTTAGGCAGCCTCTCTGCTAATGGGTGGGTTGTGTTCCTGTCTTGCTAGTTGTTTGGCATAGGGTGTCCAGCACTGTAGCTTGCTGGTCGTTGAATGGAGCTGGGTCTTAGGGTTGAGATGGAGATCTCTGGGAAAGCTTTTACCATTTGATATTACTTGGAGCCGGCAGGTCTCTGGTGGACCAATGTCCTGAACTCAGCTCTCCCACCTCAGAGGCTCAGGCCTGACCCCCGGCCGGAGCACCAAGACCCTGTCAGCCACACGGCCAGGTACGTGGGGAGTTTCTTGTCTTTTGGAAAGTCTGAGGTCTTCTGCCAGCATTCGGTAGATGTTCTGTAGGAGTTGTTCCACATTTCTGATGTATTTGTGGGGAGGTAGGCGATCTCGACGTTGTACTCCTCCGCCATCTTGAAGGTCCCTCCAATGATTTATTATTTCTCTTGATTCTGTGCATTGGCTGCAGGTTCTTTGTTGGCCTTGACTAGGCTCACTCCATGGGCTGTGTTCAGCTCGAGAGTTGGCTGGATGTTGGGCTCAGTAGGGATACCTGGGTCAGCTGAGCATCCCTTTCTTTGTGGTTCTTCATCCCACATGGGTGGTGGTGTCAGATCATAGTGGTCTCAGGGTTCCAAGAGAGCAGAGGTGGAAGCCACAAGATCTTCAGAAGCCTATTTCAGAAGTTGTAGAGGATCACTACTGGTACATTCTGTCAGCCAAAACAAGTCACAAGCCCAGCTCAGATTTCAGGGAGGGGGACATAGAGTCTACTTCTTGAAGGAAGAAGCTGCAAAATCACATTGCAAAGGAGTATGCCTACTGGGAGGGGAGGAATTTGTAGCCATTAAACTATCTACCACAAATAGATAAAACCTGACGTGAGATAACATGTAACACAGCTCTGTTATTGTGGACCCTGTGTTGCACATGACAGAACTCTCACTCCAACTGGCTTATCAAGGAAAAGGAGGGGAGAATTTATTGTGTCACTTTGCTTTTAAATCCAAGGGTTAGTCCAGCCTAGTCACCAGCACTTGGTATCTTTTGTCCTTTCCTTCTTTCGGGTGGGACCACCTCCATATATTGGTAAATTCGACATTACCAGTTTCATCCATACATTCCCACTTTTAAAAGAACCTTTTCTCCAAATTTTTCCCACAAACGTCTCAGGATTGCCTGTCATTGGCTTGGCTCTGGACATGCATCCATCTCTGAACCTGTCACTAAAGCTAGGAAGTTGAAATATGCTGATTGGCCATTCTTGGATCAGATGTCTATGGAATGGAGTATAAGCCCAGGGTTGTGCTGGTAAACATTTAACAGCCAACTCTGGGGTGAGAGGAGGAAGATGCTTATTTGTAGGCTTTGCCAAGGTCAGTGGTATAAATACTCTCACCATGGTTGAGTTCAAGTTGCCATCATGATGCACATTGAACACGGAGTTTGGAAGAGATGGCACGATCACAAGCAGAGCTAGTAGAAGTGGTCGCCAGCACACCACTACATAACCCTGCCCAAATCACAGGACTAAGAGTGGGGGAAGGGTGGTGCCCTGGGGGAAATCAGGAAATAGAAACTAAATAGACCAATAAAACCCCACCGGATTTCCAATCTAATTCCTTTATTTTCTTTCCCCACAAATGGACAATATTTAAGGGACTAGTATTTTGCTTGCTATTGTGGTTGTTTTTAATAATCAAAGTCAGTAGGAAGTTTGGAGATCGAAGGAATCAAATCAACTTTATGAGGTTGCTGCAATTATTGCCCCCATATAACAGATGCAGAAACTGAGGCACAGAGCGGAAAGGTGACTTGCTTATGGTTACACAGCTAGTCAGTGGCAGTGTTAAGAATGAGCCTAAATGACAGTCCCTCCTGTCAATGGTCTCAACTTCTACCCTCTATTGCCTTCTCACTGCTAGAGTGGGGTATCTCATAACCCCAGAGAGCCCTTTAGTGGATATTTTGCAAAGCTGAGGATTCCCTCATAATGTGTCTGTGACATCATGTCCCATGTTTGAATATGGGTTTTTATTAAAGAGGGAAAGGCAAGCCTTTTAAAAGAGCAAGCTCTAGATGGCTTCTTCTGGGAGGACAAATCCCATCCGGACACATGTGGGTAGGTCGTGGCTCAGGCTGCATCTGCTCACAGCAGGGAACTCTGGCCTGTGAGAGTGTGTGGGTGTGTGAGGTCTTCTGGCCTCTACCTCAGGAGCTGAAACCAACCTGTGGTTGGTGGCTCAGGAGACTAGAGTTAGCTGCCTGGCACCGACAATTCCAGGAAGGACCCAGGTCTCCCTTAGAACCTCCCGGACCATTTTTGTGACCACCAGTCCTGGGACAATCAGAGGAGAGTGGAAGTGACAGGACCCTGAGGTGGGGAGGGCCACTCCGATGACTAATGTGTGTCCAGGAAGACCTTGGCTGGGTTGGGTGTCTCCTGCAGGCTGGAAACGATGATTTGTGGGTCTGGGAGTTTGGATTTTATGACCTGAACCTTTAGCCTTTCTGGGGCCTGTGAGAGAGGCCCAAGAGGAGAAGTTGCCAGGGGCAGTTAACGTTTGGCCTTGGCTTGATTTGTTCCAGTTGTTTCGCAGCTGCCCCTCAGTCTCTTGTCATCGATCGCGGGGAGTCCCTGGGCACCCAACTCCCCCGCTGGAGTCAGGCTGTAGGAAGAAGAGGGCAAGAAATAAAACAAGGATGAGGAGCCCCGTCTTCCAGAAGGAGGGCGCAAAGACAGAATGGGGACCTGCACAGTGGCAGGGCGTCTCCGGGGAGCCCTTGTGCTTAGAGCCCTCGGAGCTCAGTGGAGGGAGGGAGGGAGGGAAGCCTTTTTGGAGGAAGGGGGCTTCCCGACTATTCAAAGGGCATACATAGGCATCTTGAGAGGAAGGCGGAAAGCACTGGAGCTGAAGGAACAGCCTGTGGAGGGGTAGCGGCGGAAGGTTCTGGGCGGAGAAGGGAGTGGGAAGCAGAGGACAGAATTGAGGAGAGGAGACGGGGGTGGGGAAGTTAGATAGGGACCGCTTCAAGCCTGGGGCAGAAGGGAGGCGAGAACACAAATATAAATGAAAATAGGATCCTTGTCTTCCAGGAGCTTGCCAGTGAGTCTCTGATGTCTTTGAGGAGAATCCATGTTATCCAGGAAATCCAGGAAATTGAAGAAATTTAGAGGAACCCCTTGGAGGGAGACATTGTCCAGGCATCTGCTGTACAGGAAACGTCTAAGTTACACATTCGGGTGCTTTTCCTCCACCCAGACAATGTTTTTCTTCTTCCATAACAACAAGCCTACAGCTGGGGAAGGGGAGGGGGTGATTTAAAAAAAACCATTCCAAGAGATAAATCTTGTAATACTAACCACTGAACAGCTGGCCCTTTAAAGCATAGAACAGCCATTTAGCCATTAATCCATCCCTTTAAAATGCAGAACCAGCCCACCCCAACACACACACACACACACACACACACACACACACACACACATACACATACACATGCAGGCACACGTGTGTGTGTGCGCGCGCATACACACACAAAGGATAGTTCCATTTCATTCAGCGCAGCTACAGCTGCCACTGCCCTTGTACTTTTCAGGTTCACACATACAGCCCTGGGTCCAGTTGAAAGAGTTTAAGCCAGCAATGGGAACCAGGGAAGGGGAATGAAAGAGAAGCCACAAATTCTAAATGCCTTTTCACCATATTCCTCTCTGGGTGCTCCCCGTGATCCTAGATCCTGACACAGCAGTACCTGGTGCCCTTTCCAGAACCTCCTGCCTTGCCTGAGCTTCTCGCTTTCCTGGAAACAATCTGCAAGGGCAGCTGTCACCACCAGGCCCCACAGCCCACCAGACATTCACCAGATCTCCTTGCAGGTCTGACTCTTCTGTTTCTCTGTCTTATTCCCCATGGTCACCTTGAGTGATCTATACCACGTGTTGTCCTGATTGTGCCTAGTTGCCCTAGGACTTTGATGAGGCCATTCTGTCTGTCCTTCCCAGCTTGGAATCTTAGTAGCCTCTTTGCATCTGTGATTTGTAACCTTCCTGAGAGGCAAAGAAATACAATTAAGCCCCATCTCTCTCCCTCTCTCCCTCTCTCTCTCTCTCTCTCTCTCTCTCTCTCACACACACACACACACACACACACACTTACGCACATGTGTACATGCACAAATACATGGCTGTGACTGACTGGTTTGGAAAAGAGGAGTGGTGTGTGTTTGTGTTTTTGAGAGAGAAAGAGAAGGGGGGAATCAGATGAGTAACTGTTTGGGATGGCATGAATTGGTTAGCTGTCAGGTATAAGAAAATTAAGGCCATTAGCTATTTTCGATTTTTTTCTGTCCTGTCAACAAGATTAGCAAGCCAAATGCTCAAGGAGCACATTTGGGGGAGTTTTGAGTGCTCCATGAAACCCACAAACCTCTGCTGAGGGAGATTGCCTGGAATTCTCTCCCGCCTGCCCTTTCAGTGGGTAATAATAACGGGAGAATTAGTGAGCAGACAGATGCTGTGCGCACTGGTGCACAGCGCTCGGCATTGTATAATCATGAATATATTCACAATGGCTGTTTCAATGGTTGTTTCTTAAAATGATAAAGTTAATTTTGCTGGGCCCTTCTTTATGTTTTAAATCTGAGCCTCACAAAAGATGGAAGCTGAAATCACCTCTTATTCTTTTATTCACAATGGTTTCATTATGGCATTTGGAAATACAAACAAAAAAAATTGTATTCTGCAGGGAGCTGGGAAACACGCAAAGCCTGGTATGTTCTTCCAGCATCTGGATGTCCAGTGATTGCTGCTTTGTTTTGATCTTGGTTGGTGTTTAGACAAGTAAACAGGGTCCTTGGGCAGTGGGATGCTATTATCGGTATTTACTCAAAATCTGAGTAGGGTTTTATACTTTTTACAGTGTGATCTCCGTAAGATGTTATCTCAGTAATAAAAGTCATAGCAGCTACAATGGTACATCGGGTGCCTACAATGTGCGTGTCAATATACTAAATGCTTTTCAGTTATTAATTTAAATCCTCACATCAACCTTTGCAGTGTAGGTCTTAGGTTGAACCACAAGAAATTGCCGTTTCTGTAGATCAAAATATCAAATACAGGCGATGTCATGTGATTCAAATTAATGTTATTTCTCTATTTTATAAAGACACGGTCTCAGAGATATTAGGTAATTGGCACAAGGTCAGCCAGCAATGAAAGGGCAAAACAGAGGTTAAGAGCCAGGTCTGCAGAGCCTGGAGGTTCTTGTTTACCCCAGGCTCCTTACAGCTCGGTTCAATGTGCATTATTATTATCTCCAATTACATCCAAGGACATCACTGAAAAACAAAATGACTAGGATATACACCCAGGAAAAGGCAAGGCAAAACTCAAACCCTGTGTCTTAAGGGAACCCATTCATCTTTCCCATTTAGCAATGAAAACCCAAGAATAGGATAAGCTTCAAGCAGACCTGCAATGACAGATGAGCTGGCATCTTTCCACCTGGCAATCAGCGACCTGTGTCACACATCCTGCACCTAGTTTCCACAGCCCCGCAACACGCCCTCTACTCCCATCCTTGCCCAGGGGATTATCCTGAGTTCCTCTGCCACATTTCCCTCATAATGTGTTCACTCAGAAAGCCCCACTCATTCCTGAACCCCTGAATCTGTGCCACGCTGGAGTGGTAGCATTTTAATGGAGGACATTTGGGGCACTGTCTTAGCTTGGGGTACCCCAGAAGCAGATCCTAAGACAAAGATTTGAGTGCGAGGTGTTTATTTAGAAGTTAATCCTAAGAAGCTCTGATAGAGGGATGAAGAAATGAGGCGGGGAAAGAAAGGACACCGGTACAAGGTGTGTTGTCAAGCAAGTGACCTCTGTGGGCTCCCCATTGGAGCTCAATCCAGCTGGGGACCTCTGGGTGACAGTAGAATATGCCCCAGAGTTATCCCAACCAAGAAGTGAGGAAGCCAGTGTATATATCCACCAACTCATTGGCTGAGGTCAGCTTCCAGGCTATAAACTCCAGTTTGCCTTCTTAGAGTCCTGAATGTGCTCCCATGGCCAGAATCCTTGGCAGGTATTCACTGTAAATGCCTGCAGGATATAGGAGTGAGTGCCAAGGGGACCTCTTTGAGAAGAGCTGGCCCAAGAGATTCCAAATCTGATCACCACATCTGTGACAGGCACCTGAACATCATCTGAACTTACAGGACTCTCTCCATGAAACTCAAGAACATCTCTAAACTCAAGGACAGGCAGTCGGGTCAGGACATCCTGAGGCATGAGCCCCAGTGCCATTCACCTAGTACCCCCAAAGCCACCTATTCCTCAGGTGTGTCCTAACCGAAGTAGGACTTCCAGCGTTTCACTCCCTCCTTTTGCCAGAACCCCTTACCCACAAATGTGAGATTTCTCTGTAATGCATCCAATGGGATTTTTCAGCCCGTGGTCCCTCTTGAGGTCACTTTCACGCTAGTAAAATGGGTGATTCCTTGGGGATACTGGGAGAAGGCACCTTGCAAGTTTCAGAACTTGATTGGTGGTAGAATTTTTTCTGTCTCTTCCCCACTTTAATGTGGCTCTAATTCTGACTTCGTCACAGAGCCGTGAAATCAAATTAGGAAGTGGGAGGGGACGAGCAACCCCTTCAAGCACAATCAACTTCTGATGGCTTCCCCAAAGCTCTAATGAATCTGCGTAGACCTCCAGTAATACAAGATTGCTTTTTGCAGCCCTTGGTTTTTCTCCTCTCCTAACGAGAAAGTGGGCCAGAGCATAGGTATGCAGGTAGCTAATGCAACAAGGGGTCGGAGAACCTTGGCTTTTTACTGAGTCGGGAAGCCTTGGGGAAGGGAGAGGAGGCTGTCTAGGAGGAAGGGAAGACAGGAGCAGCAGCAGCAACTTCCAACCCCGATGGTGGGTCTGTTATGTATCAGCTAATGTGCGAGACATTGTGTGGAAACAAAGAGAAGGAAAACAGAATCCCTGACCCTGAATGGCTAGCAGGCTGTTTGCTCAGAGCCTTGCAACTCCAGGTGTGAAACGGCGGCATCACCATCACCAGAGAGCTTGTTGAAATGCAGAATCCCAGGCTCCCCTACAAGACTTCCTGAATCAGAATCTGAATTTCAACAAGATCCCCAGGGGATTTGTATGCACGATAAAGCTTGAGAAGAGCTGGCCCAAGAGATTCCAAATCTGATCATGTCACATCCGTGCTCACAACTCCATTCTGATCTCATCCTGACTTCCCATCCTCAGCTCTCACCACTCCTTATCATCCCTTGGAACTCTCCACTCCAGTCTCGTGATCACATCACATCCTTCCAACCATCCTCGCGCTGTTTCCTGCAGCAGCAATGCCCTGACTTTGTCTCTGCCTATCAAAAATCCTCTTCATCTTCATGCCCAGGTATCCCCTCTGTGACGCCTGACCCAACCCCCCAGTCAGAATGTCATTACTATGCATTTGCCACTGCCTGACTTCCTTGTTCTTAGATGTTTGCATGCAGCCTAACGGTTAGGATGGGCTTTAGAGCCTGATCATTCTGAGTCCGAATCCCAGTTCTACCCATTTTGATCTGTGTGTGCAGATTAGATCACTGTTTTTAATTTTTTGCACCCTCCCTCTATTAGAATTACACACCCACAGCCTCTTCTATGTGACTTTACAATTTCTCCCACTTGGTTGGGCATAAAATACTTCCCTGTCCATTGATGTTAGTCTTGCCATGTGACTTGTATTGGTTAATAGAATATGAGTGAAAGTGACAGTGAGTGAGTTCTGAGCCTATCGTGTGTTTCCAGTTGTCGCCCTGTGATTCTACCATCATCATGAGTAGAACACACCCCAGGTTAGCTGTTGGGTCCAAAGAGGGTGAGATACACAGGAACAGACTTGAACTCAACCTGCAGCCAAGCCAGGATGACCCACATCTTGAAGCAGAACTTCCCAAGCAGACCCACGGACCCATGCTCAATAAAAATAAGCCTTATTGTGGTATGTCACTGAGTTTTGTGGTGGGTTGCACAGCAGAATTTGTGGCACTAGGTAACTGATATACTATGCCTCTCTAAACCTCAATTTTTCCAATGGACAGATAAATATCTACCTCATATTATTGTTGTGATGATTAAAATGTGCTAATATACGTAAACTGAGTTCACAGTAGTGCCTGATAAATACTAGGTATTTATAAATACTAGGTATTTAATATTAATAGTATTATTATGTCTTCCCACTAAACTGGAGACTTTTTTTTTTACAGTAGGATCTTTGTCTTACCCATCTTTTTCTCCTCCCAAGTGTGTATTGGGCTCCTAGAAAGCACTCATTCAGTGAATAGAATCAAGCATTAATACAGAAAGTTGCTCTTTTGCTTGGGCAGTTCTTGCCCTGCAAATCCTTACTCAGCCTTTAGTGACGAGCCTGAGCTTGTCACAGCAGATAGATGAAAGCTTCAGGATTGAGGGTGTTCTGTTCAAAGCAGTGGTTATAGTAGACCTTGGGGGTATTTTGCTGACTTTTGTGTGTAGTTAAGGAATCTAATAGTGTTTTGATTTGTTTCTCAATTAGAAATGCTACACGTAGAATTTCATGGAAAAGAAGCATTTCTTCTTCAAAGGAAGTTGTGGGAAATACAGAAATACCCACCCCTCTGCCTTCCAGATTCAAGTGTGAGCCTTACGTGTATTCTTCACCCAGTCTGGAGTTTAACCTCTGAAAAGCTGGCTGTGGAGGTGGGAGGGAGTGATGACTGGGGCAGGGCCCCAAAGCATCTGTCTCTTTAAGAAACAGAAATGAAACCTAATTAGCATAGACTGGCTGCAATTAACATATAAGTCCCAGTTCTGGGAGTTGGAGGAAGGGAAAAGGATAGAGCTAAAACTTAATGGGGTTTTGTTAGGCAAAATTAGCTCCCACAGAACAGCCATAAAAATATCTAAATTATGAGAGCCTCTTGCCATTTGCCATTAACATGAAGGGACATGCTAATATTTAGTGGCGCCATGTCCTGGAAATTAACTGCAGTGAAGAAAGCCCCAGGGGCATCCCCGTGAGTAATAAGGGCAAGTCCACTGACTCGACTGTTACCCAAGTGCTTCACTAAATGTTTTACAGAAACTTAGACTCTGCAAATCACACGGGTCTCAGCCAGTCTTTTTGGCAATGGTTCCAGAACTGTCGGATGACACCTCCGTGGGTGATATATGGAAAGCTGAAGTCTCTTTGTATAGTCTTTGAATTTGGGTACTATTTTCCTCAAAAGAAGACATTCCTAAGGCTGATTTGTGGACATATGAAGATGCCTCCAATTCTTTCTCTCTCCATCTATATGCTCCCAAAGAAAATTAGCCCCTTTGCTTTTAGAATAGTGCCAAGCCAACTGGTGTGAGTTTCATTGTAGACTCCTCCCATGGTTTTACTTCTTGCCTTCCCTTGGGGGAAAGAGGTAAACCATTATCCTCTATTTTCTTCTCCTAAAAGTCACCAATGGTCACCTAAACATACAAAGGATTTTTTTCATGGTCCTCGGTCTCTTCTACCCCCATTTCATTAGACTTAGTTGACCAGTCTCCCCTGCCTTGATTTCCGTACCGCGTTCTCTGAGGCTTTCACTCTGCCCTTTCTCTTTTAGTGGGTCCACTTTCTCCTTTCACATCTACAGGCATTGCCCAGGACTCCTGGCCTCTATCCTAAGGTCTCCTCTTACTCTTCTCTTTGAAGATGAATTAATCATCATTTGCTGGTGTCCACCATCACTTATAGGCTAGTGTCACTCAAATCTGAAACCTTGGCCTAACTATTTAGCCCTGTGTTTCAAACTTCCAGCAGGACATCCACATTTGGAGTCCCTATTTTCATTTCCAATTCAGCCTGCCCACACCCCCATCCATTATCCTCTCCTATTTTAGGGAGATGCCCATTATTTCCTCCCTAACCCTCATCTGCCTCTTTATAGCTCTGGAGAGTACATCCTATACACTTATTATTCTCATCCTCCTCCACAGCTGGTTGGATCAGGATCCACAAATACCTGACCCAGGAGCTCATCTGTTGGGTGGCCTACAGCCTCACTCTCAAGAATTCAAACTCAGTTGAGAACAAGAGCATCCTGGAATGGCATGGTGGAGTGAAGATTCAGAAAATCTTGCTGCTGAGATCTCCAAGCTTAGCCTCTTTCTTGCCCTTTCTAAGGCTTGGGTTGTCAGCTTTCCCTTGCTTTCTGTAGGATACACTGATTCTTCCAACAAATTACAATTTTAAGTGAGTTCTAACAGTGTTTTGACAGCCATGAAATTTCTGACTGAATCACACTTGATTTGCTTGCCCTTCCCAACTTTCCATTCTATATCTTTGAAACCATTGTTTTCCCAGGCTTAAAAAGGATAAACTTTGGAGACATCTTTGAAGCCATCCTTTACTACTTTATACCTGATCAGTCTTCATGACTTTCTATTCCTTCCTCTGAAATACCTTTGAGATTTTAGATCCTCCTTTATCCAAGCTCTGATCACCTTCAAGCCGGGCTTCTCCACTCTAAGCTCTACCCTTCCAATCTCTCATTCATTTCTTCTTAAAACACTGCTCTCATCAAAGTATCCCTCTGCCAAAGAACCTCTGAGTTCTCCTCCATGTAGCCTCTCCAATAGGTTAGTTCAAGCTCATTCACATGGTGGTCTAATGGTCCCAAGTGCAGCAAGAGGACAAACCCCAAGGTGTCAGTCCTTTTGAAACCTTTGCCTATGTCTCATTGGTTAGTGTCCCATTGGCTAAAGCCAGTCATGTAGACGACCCAGATTCAAGGAGAAAGGAAACAGACCCCATCTTCTGATGGGAGGAGCTGCAGTGTCACATTGCAGGGAAATGAATGCAGAGAGGCGAATAATTTGTAAGCATTTTTCTAATCTACCACATTCAGCATGAACTGGGAGTGGGCCTCATTAGTATTCTCTTCTTGTGCATTCTGTCACGGGAATATCCTCCCTCTCTGCTCTTTTCCCTTAATTCAAATTCTTCTTCCCACAGGTTAGGGACAAATCTCTGAACTCTGCTCTAAGGATTTCCAAATAACTAGCTCTTCACCATTTCTGGTCTCTGGCCCCTCCCTTACTTTTTGGTCATTTTCTTGAACTCATGTCTTCCTTCTGAATTGGAATGCAAATTAACCAAGGATTACTTTTCATATCTTTATTTATGAAATATATATTTATAGCTTTCATATATCTTGACTTTCATGTCTAGTACAGGGTACAGCATCTGGGAGGTGCCAAATAATACTCGTTGGTTATTTGCTATCAAGGAATAGCTCAGAATTCTCCTCAAAGCCATTTTTCTCTGAAATTCATTTAAGTTAAAAAAAAAAATAAATGTATGCCCTTAGCACTCTGAAGAAGGTGGCAGGGAAAGCTCAGATGATGTAAAGATTTCAGCTTTCTGACTAGGTGAGAATCACAGCTCCAATTGGAATGCCTCTCCTAACCTTGGGCTCAGTGAAACTTGTGGGCCTCCTCAGCCAGTTTTCTTCAACGCCCTGGCCACGCGACCACTCTTAGCAGTCATTCTGTAAGCTCAACGCCATACTCCATGGCTGGCAATCAGCGTCTTTCTTGCTCTTGATTTGCCTGTTGAGAGAATTCCATGAAAAATACCAATCTCCCAGGCCTCAACAGGACAGTTTAGGGACCACAATCTGAAAGTACCCTCTGCCTGCAGGCTCTAATTTTCCCTGGGCTCCTGCTTAGACAGTTAGGGCTTTATTGTTTGTGTTCCCAGGGACCCTCCATAGACAAGTTGGCATAGAACCTGCCTTATGAATGCCTCTGCTCCAGTCAGATCTTTCATTGCTTAGACCCCCTTTGCCTCCCAGGCTTGCTGATCCAGGGCCCTATTTTCCTAATTTGTTTGATCCTAGAGTATGTTGTTTGTCCCTTGGGTTGCACATGAGGCCAACTCTCAGAAATACCTTCTGAAATCTGATCGGTGTCCCTTCTCGCATTTCCCTTTCTGAGAATTTGGAAAGGAATCCAGGAAGCCCAGTCATATGTAGCCACTGATTTTATTTATACCACTGTCAAAAATAAAAACAGTCTCCAAACATCAAAACAAGGCTTAACTTCTAGACCTTTGGAGTGACGTGGAATGATGGATCAAGCTCAAGGATGCTGTGCTGTTTTTGATCCTGACACTGGGTTTTTACACTGAGGGCTCTTTCTGATGATATAAGAAAATACGTGCCTCTGGAAAGATGGAGACGAGTGGATAAGGAAAGTGCATGCGCGCGAATGTGTTTCCGTGTGTGTATGTGTAGGGGTGTGTGTGTGTGTGTGTGTAAAGAAGAACAGCAGGTTTCCCAGTCTAAGAAATTTTTCGGCCGTGGGACGAGATTTGCATGTCCTTCTGTGTCGCAGAGACTCGGTATGTTTGCAGCACATCGTCGGGGTGCCTGCATCTCAAATCACTGGCTGTGTGCAGCCTTGATGAGGCACCCGATTTACATATTCTCAATTTAATCTAAAGTAGGTACTAATTGATTACTGCTGAATGTCTGCACGCTCTGATTATCTGTTCAGATCCTGAGGGGGGTGGAGGAAAAGCAAGGGATCTTTCTTCTGTGAGTAAGATTTTGTTTTCTCTGATCCAAGGAGCACTTATTTGCTAGGCCCGGAGGTCTAACAAACCCCCGTCTAGCCTCTCCCCACCTTCAACCCCAGTTGCTGAAAATACCACCGGCTCCAACACTGGGTTGTTTTTTATGTTGTAGAATAAACTATTCTCTATTCAGTTATTCAGCATTTATCAAACAAATATTTTGGAAATGTCTCCCAGGTATATGTTATTGTCATCTCCATAAGGACAGGGTTCCATAGGGCTTGAGAGTACAGACTCTGGAACCAGATTGCTGGCTTTAATCCAGGCTCTGTCACTTACTACGAGCTGTGTGACTTTGGACAAGTTGCTTAACTGCTCTGTGCCTCGGCTTAGCTGCCTATAAATGGGATTAATAGCAGTCCCCACCTCACAGGGTTGTCATGAAGACGAAAAGAGTTCGTACATGTAAATCACCCAGCACAGCATCAATCCGCTATACAGTGCTGTTTCTTCACAACTCTGTGGAGGGTTTGCTGGGAGAAGAAGGCAAAGATCTTGATTAAAGTTCCCCTGGGGAATTTTAGGACCTTCATTCGTTTTCGCCTTACCTGTCCTGCATCATCTCAGGTATCAACAATGACAGGGAGCAGGTCTGAGAAAATATAGATCTTGCTATGGGGGTGGGTATTATAAGCTAAGAACCTTCTGGAAAGGCTTTTCCTGTCAGTCGAGGTAAGGAGTAGGAAGGAGGAAAGGGAGGGTAAGGGTTGGGGGGGTCAGTGAACACTCTTTGGACGCCTTCTGTATGCCAGATTTCGTGTTGGTACTGGTGACACAAACATGAAAGCTATGGCCTGTTCTCTGAAGGATTTCACTGCTGAGGGGCACTGCTCCAACTGCTAGGCACGTTTCCTCTGTTATTGCTCCTCGAGCATTTATTTTAGGTTTCAACCCGGCAGCTGAATTGCTGGTCTGCTTTTTTTTTTCTTGTTACTGATATGTAACATACACGCAGAAGACGTGCACAAGGCATAAGTGCACAGCTCAATGAGTCATCACGGAGTGAACACACTGTGCAAGCAGCACCCAGATCGAGAGAAAGGGAACATGACCGGCCCTCAGAAGCCCCCCTCCTGCCCGTGCTCCCCTCCAGTCACTACCATCCACCAATAGGTAATCAGCTTCCTGACTCTGAGTCCCACCTCAGGTTTCCCAGCTGGGTGCTAGTCCTCGGACAAGAGAAGCTCAGGGAGCAAGGTTGGGAGATGTGACAAGATCAGGCATGATTGGGAAATGTCTGGATCATTACGACAATGGTCTTGTCCCTGGTGTCTGTGTGGCTCCCCTTAAGACTGCTTTGCCTTTTTCAAAAGGAAAGTCATTCTTGGCTGCTTCACACCAGAGCCAGCACGAGGCAGAGCAGGGCAGCCTTTCTGTGGGTCTGAGCAAGCCCCCATCCAGAAATGTGTCCAGTGAAGGGCCAGGATTTCTCATCCTTGGCCAGCCTGGCTCCTGAGATCTCTTACGAAGACAGGCATATTAGCAAAAGAAGGCCCTCTGATATCTTGTAAGGCTGACGATTAACCAGGAAATAGCTTAGCAGGGATGGGTGTAGTTAACCCTCTCAGAATTTCCCTCTCTCATCCAGAGAGTTCAGGGTCTTAAGAGAATGGGAAGCAGAAGAGGTCGATTTTGCCAGGACCATTCAGGACATCACACTGGGGAGTTCTGACCAATCGAGGAGGGAGGCGGGCATTGCCTGGAAGGAACTGACAGAGGATAGCAGAGTAGCTGTTCCAGTTATCTATCGCTGCATCACAAACCTCTCCAAACTTAGTGAAGTGAAACAACAACCATTTTATGTGTTTAGGGAGGCTGTGGGTCAGAAATTCAGACAGGGCACAGCAGGGGCGCTTGTCTCTGCCTCAGCTGGGAAGACTTGCTGGCGGAAGGCTTGATTATCTGGAAGCTTCTTCACTACATGTCTGGCACCTGGACGAGGATGCTGTGTAGCCTGGGACTGTAGACAGGGGGTCTACACGCAGCTTTTCCATGTGGTCTGGGCTTTTCATAGCACAGAGGCTGAGTTTCGAGAAAGAACATCCCCAAAGAGACTATCTAGAGAGCAAGAGTCCCAAGAGGCCCAGGCGGAAGCTGCAGGCTCTTTCTCCCTTTCTGACCTAGCTCAGAAGTCACATGGCGTCATTTCCAACGCATTCTACTGGTTACCTGTGAATCACTAAGGCTGGCCCACGTTCAAGGGGAGGGGAATTCGATTCCACCTCCATGAGTCCTAGTGTAGAACTACTTGTGGGGATGGGAACTTTTGTTGCAGCCTGCTTTGGAAAATACCATCTTCCACTGTAGATAGCAGCTAGGACTCTGGAGTAAGACCCACCTGGTTTCATTTCCTGGCTCTGACACATATGAGCTGTGTGACTTCAGGCAAGTATCTTAACCACTCTGTGCCTCAGCTTCCACGTGAGTGAAACTGGAATAATGATCCTGTCATCATAGGGTTGTTATAAGAATTTAACAAAGTGAGCCATGCATGGTGTTAGCAGAATGCCTGACACAGTGTAAGTGCACAATGTCACCTTTAACTGAGACCCAAGGAGGCGATTGCTCAGGACAAGCTTCACCTATGACACCCTTTTTTAGGCTCATCTTAGTGAGGAGGTTAATCATGCAATTCCCATACCAGGCTGTATAACAACCCAGAACTCACTAGCAGTAACAAGAACTACAGACGCTGTGCATTAGGGGATAGCACTTTACAGTTTACAAAGCCCTTCCATATTCATCCTTCATTTAATCCTCCAGACAGGTCTGTGGGGCACCCAGGACTCCCATTTTACAGATGAGGCTTATCAAGATGTGACTTACTCAAGGTCACATAGCTAGTAAATTACAGAGCAAGGCCACCATCCCAGAGTTCCTGTCTAAAGCCCTTGCTCTTATCTTCTCTGATAATCTCAAGGGCACTGCTAAGTTATCAAAGGAAAAATACAATTTAATTAGAATTTAATTAATTTGAAGAGTGCCCTAGAAATGAGGAGAAAGGAAGGAGGTCAGATTTCCGATAACCAAGGAATGTCAGAGCCAGGGCGGGAAGGTGACTGCCATGTGCGAGGGGAGACCTGAAGTTATGACTCTCCTCCAAAGAGCTCAAAGGCATTCCTGGAAAATGTCCCATAATGCTTTTCAAAGTTGAGAGTTAATGACTCAGCCAAATGGCACCTTTTGCTCTGCAACCTCAGAGTCCCCTAATCACCCCTCACTCCCCTAAACCTGGGAAGCCAGTGGTGCCCTCTTCTTTCTGTGTTTCCCTTCAGATTTCAGTCCACTCACATCAACATCAAAATGCACAAATGCTGGGAAAGCATTGTAAATCCTGCCTTTCTGGTGTTTTCCATCCGCTTTTGGAAACAAACCAAAATACCCATAAATATTCAAGCTTATAATATTGACTTAAAGCTCAGTTAGAGCCCCGGCTGCAGTCAGCTCTTGATTATCCATGTGTGACTTATCCACAGCTAATTTGAAAACTCAAACTTACTTCCTTCGAACTTGCAGCACACCCTTGGCCCCCTCTGCGGGTGCTGGCTCGGGGATGCGGGGAGATGAGGTGGAAGCATGCCCAGCCGAGGGCCTGATGACCCTGCTTTTGCTCTTGACACAGCTCCTGATTAGCTGCGTGACCTTGAGTACACGTCTTTACCTCCTGGGACCTCCTAGGTTTTTCAACTGTAAAATGAGGTAGCAAAGTCGTCAAAACAAATGGGAAGATAAGTTTGCTGCAAAGATACAATATTGAAATCGATAGTCCAAAAGGCCCATTTCCTGGACAGGATGGTGTGTGGCCTCAGAACTGATGAACGGCAGACCCAAGCCTAGCACCCGAGACTCCCATGGTTATTTCATGAATTTCATGGCCAAACACGCGAGATTTTTCTATTTCCCGAATTTAGATTCTCCCCAGTGAGCACAGATAGTTCAAAGATTCGGAGATTCGGCTCTGCCTGAACATGGAAAAGGCTATTCTTTTTTTTCTTCAGAATATTGGCCTTCCCTTCCAGTGGAGCCAAGGTGGGGACCCAGAATTGTACGTCTGTGGGAGTCAAGACCACTGCCCACTGCCCCACCCCCAATAAGACCGAATGGGGGGATCAGCAGGAAAGCTCCTGGGTCCTCTTTGCGTCCAGTCCTCTCCCTCCCACCCCCTGCCATTCCTACAGACTAGAAAAGACCCTCCTGTATTTTAAGGGAGAAATCTCTGGAGTCTTCTTACTCCCTGCCTTAAGCTCAACCTCCCAGACCCAGGCTCTCCTTATAGGATTTAGGGTGAGCAGTGGAGTGATGGTCGGAAGAGACCTGAAAGCAGGGATGACAGAGGAGGTGGCGGGACCCCACCTCTATGCCCTTTGACCAAACACATCACAAGTGCGCGTTCTGTGCCCAGCACCCAGGTGATAAAGAACAGGCGCCCATTCTCCTTGCAATGAGATCTTGGGTTCAGGGAAGAGTACAGTGAGACCTCTGTGAACCTGGTTTTCATGAAGTATTGTAGATGCTCTGAAAGAAAGATGTGTAAAACCAGGTGGTGGTGAGGATGTGAGGGGACACAGAGGGGGAAGCAGTTAACCTCATCCAGGGTGTGGGCTATCAAGAACCACTGCCTGGAAAAGGTGGCGCTTGGTCTTTGAGCTGAAAAGCATTATGTCAGCAACATTTTAAATGGTTGTTCAATCTTCCAGAAGCATAGTAGTGGCTCTGTGGTTCAGTCTGATCAAGGGGTCCTTAACAGTGGGGGACTAGCCTGCAAACTCAAGGCCTCCTTATGTCATTTCTGTGGGACAAGGTATTCTATGTTCTAAACAACTTGGAAACAATCTTTAGGACACAGAGTTCTTTGGATGCATACTGCCTGTGTTGTGCAGAAAGAGACCATCGCCTACCTAAACAGTACATGGTGTGAAATTGCGAAACGACTATACACTCGACATTGGATGCTTTGCGGTCTGAACAAGTGCTTCCCTGTTTGGGACCCACGCTGGTCTCCAGCTAGCTGCAGTTTGAGATGAACAACAGATGAAAGGACATCCTTGGTGGAAATTCTAGCACCCAGGAGCAAGGTGAGAAGGGAGGCTCCCCCTCGCCTGTTTGCACATTTGTTTATACTCCCTCTGGTGGCTGATTCAGGTCTGCATGTTCTGTCCTTCTGGTGTGTGAAGCAACCATGCCCTATCTGATTCAAGAGGCCCGGAGCGCTGGGATCTTGTCCACGTCCACAGGAGCAAACATCCGAACAGTCAGCATCTGTTTTGGTCTGGGTTTTAACTAGCTATTGGTGTTGGTGTTTGGAAACTCATGATTGAAATGAATATATCTTATTCTTGCTGTGCCTATCACACTGCTTGTACCATATGGCTTTGTAAAACTTCATAGAATCATAGATTTCAAGCTCCTGTTCTAGTTAGGTTCTTTTGAGTTTCAAGAAGCAGCAATTGAATAAGTTTACTTCACGATTACCTCAATGGGATAAGGATACTTGTGACCAGGAAATGCTGTATGGCTAGGCCCTGAGAAGTACTGAGAGTTGACAGAAGGCTCCAAAGCCAGTGAGAATATAACCCCTAGGAACAGGGGTTTGTGAGCCCAACAAACTCCCATCTCAGTTCCATTTCCCTCTTTTTACAGACCTTCTTGTCATCCACTAATCCTTACCTTCCATCTTCCGCTTGCTCACATTTCCTTCTCCTTCATTATGTTGACTTGCATGGGGCCCATCTTGTCCTCTGTGACTTCTCTCAGAATAATGATCATTCAGCTTTAGCTCCCTTTGCAAATGGATCCTTTCTCTCTCTGAATCAGCCAAAGGCACAGGCAACCACCGTAACTGGAATATATGGTACTCACCTGAAAGGAAACTTTGGACTCTAGTTCATCATATGGGAAAATTGGTAACCCAAGAGCTGATGAGACTTACCTAAGATTACGCAGATAACCGAGAAGTGGGGATGGTAGGAGGAGACCCCAGTTCTCCTACAGTCTACAGAGGCCATTTTCACACTAAACTGTGTCATCTGCTATGGAAGTTTGTGTGGTAGGAGTGTTCCCATGCATGGGTGTCTTCTTACTCACCTATTGTGCTTGCAATTGAGACAGATGGTCTTCTCTTTTCTGCTTCCTTCCTTCTCCCCGCCTCCTGCTTAGGCATCTGATATAGGACCCAGACCAGTGGCAGAATGGTGCTTAAGAGAAAGATATTTTAAATTAGCTCCCTTTAATAGCATTTGTTCTTATTAGAATTCACGGCTGGTCTATGTGCCAGTGATTTCAACGTCACTAAATTCAAACTAAGATTGACAGTGAAGTGTCTTGGTTGCCAAGTAAGATTCATTCAGAAAAGGGAAATTACACAGTAAATCTCAAATGAGAAAACTTGATAGGTGAACTGAATTCTGAGCTGGTGAGGCCAGCTAGAATGTAGGTAAGTTGTCAATTGAAATATTTCACCCTTTATTTCTCTTTGGTTGAAGATATTAGAATATCATTTTGGGGTCATCCAGATTTAGAACTTCAGGTAGTCGCTTTCAGTAGGCTGGGCTTGCATTTAGATTTAGAAGTCTACATGACTTATGGTTTTCCCAAAACTTGCTTACTAGAAAAGAAACTCTAAGAAAATCCTGATATAGCAATCACATTGACAAATTCATTCATACAGCTGGAATGCTGCAGCCAATGCAATGGGATTTTTGAATAGGAGAATAAGGATGCTATCATATTCACTATTGGGTTTAACGGATCAGCATGACTCAATGAACCATCCATATAGTCATTTGTTCTCATTCATTAGACATTTTTTGAAAGGCTCCTATAATATAAGCACGATGCTGGGGATATGAGGGTGAATGAGACACTGTTGCCTACAAGAAACTTACTGTCTAGTGAGGAATACAGACAAGTAAAGAGAATTATGACACCAGATCTGAGGAGCTTGTACAGATCAATGACAAAGGAGGCCATGCTAAATTGTCTGGTCTTCCTGTGGTATGACTGACTTGGCTGTAATCCCATCAATCCTCTGATAACATTGTCCAGATGTCATGACCTCATAAGAAGATGACCCTCATGCCATATGTCAATTTCCCTTGCATGGACATTTCAGTAATTATGTTGTATTCTGTTAAGCCTCATCTCTTGAGATCTGCAAAGTAAGGCATCCCCATGGGCAAGAGAAATGTTCTCTTCTGAAACCTGAGGTCATTCCTAGAGCTGAGAAGGGTGAATCCTTGGACAGGGACCCAGAACTTCAGGAGGAGCCTCAGACAGATGGGAAAAAGCTCAGCCTCTCCCTTGCCTTATGCTTGGAAGCATCTAGACGTCTGAGGTATGATGCTAGGAAGAGGGATTTAGAAGTCACAAAAAAGCAAGAAACCCAAAAGAAGAGCGATCCAAGGAAGATTTCTTCTTCCTGGATCCCCGATGGATGGGAAAAGACAAGCGAGCCTCAGAAAGCAGCATGTGCGCTGCAGGCCAGATTGTGCAGCTTCATGGTATTAAAGCCCCTGGACCAGCCTCCAGCCCAGTGCCCATCCAAGGCTGGTCAGGAAGCACCTGCATTAGGTTCCCCTGGGACACTGGGTCAGCGTGCAGATTCCTGGACTCCTCCTCAGATCCAAGCCTCTGAATCAGAATGGAAAGGGAGATAGAATTTGCATTAAAAAAATTTTTCTATTGAAGTATAGTCTTTTTCTTTTTTTATTTAGTGAAGTATAGTTGATTTACAATGTTAGTTTCAGGTGTACAGCAAAGTGATTCAGTTATACCGCACATATAATTTGCATTTTGGTAAGCCCCTTAAGTTTGAAATCTTGTGGTCAGTGGGGTCTTTTGTGAAGATTTAAGCCTTGATTTAATATGGTGCAACTACTCCTGCGCACCAAGAAATGGGTCTTCCAATATCATACTTGGAGTTGCTAGCTTTTATTATCACCTAGATTTGTGTTTTATTTTATCACCTGGACTCTGGCATTCCCTTATAACATCTCCTTCTTCAGAATGTCCTGTATCATGCAATTAGTCTAGATCAGGGATTGACAAACTTTTTCTGTAAAGGGTCATATTGTAAATATTTTCCACATTGTGGGCTATATAGTCTCTGTCATAACTACTCAACTGTGCTACTACAGCGCAAAAGCAGCCATAGACAATACTTAAACAAATGGACACAGTTGTGTTCCAATAAAACTTCATTTACAAAAACAGGGGGCTGGTAGGATTTGGCCTGTGGGCCACAGTTTGCTGACTCCTAGTCTAAACCATTAGGCAATTAAACATATACTGCCTTGTAACATCTCCTTATATTGAGATACTCTGCCTTTTGTTAGTGGATTAGTTGCAAGCAATGGAAACCCACTTGAGTTACCTCTGGTTCTCAAACTTGAATGTTTATCTGAATCCCTTGGAGGGTTTGGTGAAACACAGATTGCTGGGCCCACTCCCATAATTTCTGACTGAATAGATTTGGAGTAAGGCACAAGAATTTGAATTTCCAACAAGTTCACAGGTGATTCTGGTCCAAAGACCATACTTTGAGAGCCACTGCTTTAAGTAAAGGGGAAGAGGTTGTAGAAGGGATTTGTGTGGGAATTAGGATTCTCAGCCATGAGGCCAAGAACACAGGGTGAGCTCCCCAGAGGTCCTCCCAGAGACGGGAAGGATCCCTACCACTCTAGGAATTGGGTTTTCATAGGGGCTAGTCACCCTTACCATCATGGGGTTCTCTCTCCTCTAGAGTTCTGCTTCGATTAGAGTGATAACTTAAAACTCAAATATGATCAAGCCTCTCGCCTTTTTAGAAGAACCTGTACTTTTATACATGTTCTTAGATAAAGTCCAAACTTCTTAACCTGGCTCATGGGGCCTTGTATGACCTTCCTACCCCCTCCATTCCTCTATTCTCATTCCCACCATCCTCTACTGGTCCACAGTAGGGACTCTGGATTTTTCCTCTACCATACTCTTCACACTACCCTGTACCCCTTGTGCAGACAGCCATATGCCCTGCTGACTGTGAGCTTTATGAAGACTGGAACTGTGTTTTCCTCATTTTGTCTCCAGTGTCTGGCACGGTTGATGTTCGGTAAACATTAGGTGAATGAATAAATCAATGGTTTGTTCCTCAGATTTGCTATCAGATACAAGAGAAGAGGTGAACTCAGGGGCACAGTGAAGGTAAAAGCCTTTAGGGGGCTGATGGCCCAGGAATCTTCATAGTAGAGGTTAAGTGTTGTTCTCTAACAACAACACTTAAAAGTGGAGGGAGACCACAATGAGATACCATGTCACATCCACTAGGATGGCTCTAATAAACAACACAGATAATAGCAAAAGTTGTCAAGGGTGTGGAGAAATTGGAACTCTCATACATTGTTGCTATGTAGTCATTTTGGAGAGTAGTTTAAAAATTCCTCAAAAATTTAAACACAGAGTTACCATATGACCCAGTCATTCCACTCCTAGGTATATACTCAAGAGACATAAAAACACATGTTCACACAAAAACCTGCACACAAACACTCATAGCACCATTATTCATAAGAGCCAAAAATAGAAACAACCCAAATATTCATCAAATGCTGAATGGATAAACAAAATGTGGTATATCCATACACTGGAGTATTATTCAGCAGCAAAAAGGAATGCTACAATGTGGATGAACTGCAAAAACATTATGCTAAGTGATAGAAACCAGTCACAAAAGGCTACGTATTATATGATTCCATTTATATGAAATGTCCAAAATAGTCAAGTGTAGAGAGACGGAAAGAATAGTGGTTGCCAGATGCTGAAGAGAGGGGGTCATGGGCAGTGACTGCTAGTGGGTATGGGGCTTCTTCTTGAGTGATAAAAACATTCTAAAATTAGATAGTGATGGTAGTTACACAAATGTAAATATATGATGATATATGTAAAGATACGTAAATTATATCTCAATGAAGCTGTTAAAGAAGTTGGGGTGGGGAGTGCTCAGATTGGTCCCAGAAAAAAGAGTTGGCTCCACATTCAGAACATGCTACCATACCTACAGTGTTATCCTTTGACAACAGTGTGCAGCACTGGAACGACTTGTCTAACAATAAAAGTCACACTGTATTTATTTATATCCCCACACAGCTTGGAACACAGTGAATTATACTGAAAAGTTTTTGATTTATTGATCTGATAAGAGAAATTCCTAATTTTCTTTTTTTTTTTAGGGATTTCTCTAACAACTCATTCTTTTTTTTTTTTTTTAACATAGTTACTGGAGTATAATTGCTTTACAATGTTGTGTTAGTTTCTGCTGTACAACGAAGTGAATCAGCTATATGTATACATATCTAATTTTCTTTATTTTCCATCAAAAATATTCAATACCTTGAGTATCCAGCACAATTTCATGTACCCCATAACTCAGTCTATTCTTATGGATGAAAATGATGAATTCCCTCAAAATGCTAAAATTGTTTTGTTGAAAAACAAAGCAAAGCATGGGTCTAAATTTATTTAGGACATCCATTGAAAGAGGCTTGCATTGTTTACAGATCTGCATCTGTTTCATACACAAAGAGCTTTTATACCAAGGCCAACTATTATTGTTTTCTTTCTTTATCATGGAACCTTTCCTGAATTCATGGCTCTGAGCAAACACAGTTTAGTGCATAAATGTAGACCAGCAACTCCCTTTATTTTTGTTGATCTTGTATGATACTGAAATTCCCATTAACTCTTTCTCCCATCCATGATATTACAGACTAATTCCTATCACTTCTCTAAAGCAAATAAGAAATGGCTTGTGATCAAAAACATTTTATACAAATTACACAACCAATTCAGAAAAAAGAACAATATTGCCATATATGGATGGAAGCATGAAAACATTCATATTTGGGGGGGAGGTTAAAGGCTTAATATACAATGGAAAAGAAAAGATATAGCAATGTCAGTTTAATGTCTGCTTCTGAATCTGAAAAATGATACTGGGATAGAAGAGTTAGAAATTGTTCAGTTGGTTTTCATTACACGTGGCCTTAGTGGACTTATAAAACCAAACTACAGCCCACAGCCAGACAGTGGTTTATCAATGGCTTTGGATCCCTTGGTCATTTTCCAACTTGATCTCCAGCCCCAGGAGACAGGGGCTCTCTTCTCAAGAAGTCTTTCC
This sequence comes from Hyperoodon ampullatus, assembly GCF_949752795.1. Classification (NCBI taxonomy): domain Eukaryota; kingdom Metazoa; phylum Chordata; class Mammalia; order Artiodactyla; family Ziphiidae; genus Hyperoodon; species Hyperoodon ampullatus. Next base: position 36,370,228 of record NC_136913.1, read on the forward strand.
TCTCTCAATCAAAATTATCTTTTCTGGAATTCTACCATTAAAAATTAGTATCTTTAAGTCTTTAAGGGTTTTTCTACTTAGTAGAGCCCCCTATTAAACTAAAAATTGCCCTATCGTGGCCTCAGTTGGCAGTCTGTGCCAAGAGAATTGGAGCTCAGAAAATATACAAGACCCAGTTGATTTTGCATTAGACAGGGCTTCTTCTCAGACTCCCAAGCTACCCTGACAGCCCTTAGATATGCAGCCCTTTTCCAGTCCCACCCACAATGGTCAGAGGGAGTTATTTCTGAGGACCCATCTTGCTGGAATTTCCTCAGTTAGACGGGTGATAGATGTGACCTGAGTGCTCTGTGGTTTGTATAAAGTGAAGCTAAAGAATCTAACCTCCACTTGGGTGACTCTGTCTTAAGGGTCCACCACTGAAGCCAAGGAAATGATTAAGAATGGCATATCTGTAAGTTTGAGTAGCAATTTATTAAACAATAATTGGTATTTTAAAGGTCATTTTAAAGGTAATTAAAAGCCATATATTCAGGCCTTTCATAAACCTCTTCATCTCATGCCAAATGAAGAGAACTTAAAAACAGTTTATAAGCCTTAGGATTTTATGATTCTTCTCTAGTCTCTCTTCCTATAGTTCCCTCACTCAGCTTCAATCTATCCCCTCTCTCCATGCTTTATGCATATTTTCTTTCTTCTGGAGGCTGCCCTGGTTATAACTCTTTTATTACTTTCTTCTCCAACTATCCTTCTAGCTTTTCCTCCCTCTTCCTCTTTTTGCTTTCTTCTGCTCATTCTACCTTTGCCTTAAATAACATAGTATGAAGCATATGTGTTTAGAAATAGTTGTTTTTTATTAACTTTTGTTTTTTAATTAACTTTTTTATTTTTTTCTTAACTTTTGTTTTAGATATTGTATCTTGTAGTTCTAAAATTTTTATTTTTTTTCCATAGATTCTATGCTAAGATTTTCTATTTATTTATTGCAAGTATATTTTCCTTTAAGTCATTGAGCATAGTTGTAATGGCGAGTTTAAACTTCCTGTTTGCTAATTCTAATATCTGGGTTGCCTTGAGGTTAGTCTTCATTGATTGGCTTTCCTCTTGAAAATGGGTGACGTTTTTAATTCTTCATAACTCAAGTAATTTTGTATTATATCCTGGACATTCTGAATGTTATGGGGACTCTGAATTCTGTTATATTCCTCTGTTTCTCTTTTTAAGCAGGCAATTAAATTGGTTGGACTTAAACTGCAAACTCTATCTCTTAGGTAGTATCTCAAATCTCAATATAATTATTTTGTCCTTAGCTGGGATACTTTGTGTCTTCCCTGTGTCCATGGTTCAGGGGTCAGCTGGAGGTTTGGGCAAAGGATACACATAGAATTTAGACTTTCTCTTCTTGGATAACTTCATTCTAGGATTTTTCTCTCACACTCTACTGACTGTGGGTATGAGTTGCCCTGAACATTTCAGGCTAGAAAAACTGGATTTTCTTTCTTTCTTTCTTTCTTTCTTTCTTTCTTTCTTTCTTTCTTTCTTTCTTTTTTTGGCTGCGCTGCACCACACAGCTTGCAGGATTTTAGTTCCCTGACCAGGAATCGAACCTGGGCCATGGCAGTGAAAGCGCCAAGTCCTAACCACTGGACTACCAGGGAATTCCCAAAATGGATTTTCCATGGGAGCTTTAACAGCCCTCTGCAGTGTTGACTACAGCCTAATCTCAGGCTAAGAGCTATAAACAGCAGAAGCTCATTCCATGTTTTCCCTGATTCCCAAGGTTGATTCCCCAGTGGAATTTTCTTATTTTTGCTCACTCTCCAGAGCCTTCAGGTAGCTGGGGTTTCTTTGTGTGGTTTTTTTCCCCCAGAGTTTATAGCTATTATCTATGGGAAAGTTAGTCCAGTAGGAGCTTACTCAACCATACTGGGAGCAGAGACACCTTTTCTTGATTTTTGAAATGATATGAGTTCAGCCTTTCCTGTGTCTTTCTCTAAAAGAATGCTAATGTACATTGTAGTTCAGAGCCTTTGATTGATTTTTGGGGGTCAATGACCTTCAATAATGAGAGAGTTCTATAGCCCAATCTAGGGAAAGATGTTACATCAAGCTTCATTTCAATTTATTCAACAAAATTCATTGTCCTCCTGTTATGAGAAAAACCTTGGGTTGCTTGCTGTGGTTGTCTAGGGACCATGCTTGAATTTTTGTGGGAGGAAGGAAAAACTGACTACCAGAATGATTATATGCTTAAGAGGAAAGAAAGATCTCCTTATCTTTGAGAAACACTGATTCTGTATCAAGTAATCATTTTACAAATGCTCTCTTGTTTAACCCTCATAACTCTGCCAGGTGGGTATTATTGTCCACTTTTTATAGATGAGAGAAGTGAGGCTCAAAGCCTGCACAGCTGGTAATTTTCATAGGCTTTTGATAAAAAAATGAGTCAATGCTGGAAAAAAATTAGGTTGCTCATCATACTGTGTTCTCAAAAATAATATTAATAATGATAGTAAAAATAACAGCATCCAAGTGCTACTTTTGCTCTTAGCAAAAAGGGATTGTGACTCAGTATGGCCCTGATTTTTGACTGACAAGGTTCCATAAATGCTAAGTATAGTTTTCTATTAAGATTGAAACCTATGAGAAAAAAGCCATGGGCTGACCCATCTTCAAAGTGTCCATTTAAGATTACTTTTTGTCAGCCAGGTGGCTAACGGGCTGTGTTAGACAATGGATAGATATTGTATTCTGTCTGAAACCATAGAATTGGAGTCAAAAAAGAGCGATTCTGCATTTATTTGGCTTGTCTACTGCCCGGGAGCTCAAGCTGCAGAGAACGTTTATTTCATTTTAACAAATGGATGGCACCTCCCTGTTTTAGGCTGGAAGAAAACCTCTGTTCTGGCCTCAGTGTGATGAGGAGCACTGGTGATGGAATATCCAGTGTGAGCCATTGTCCCCACGCTGGGCAAAAATAGTTAAACATTCTGGGGAAATTCTAAGGGAATATGTTCAGTTAATGGTAGGTTTATGTAATACTGGATTTTTAAAAAATATTGACTGCTTCATGTTTTACAAAAGGAACTTGCAGACAACAGAAAGTGAGCTCCCTATTGAATTGAATAATGTCTCCGTTAAGAGATGAGACTACAAGAAGAGATGTTTAAAGCACAGTTGAAAGAAGGAAGTAATAAACCTGACTTAGACAACAGACAGCAGCCTCAGCCTGGGCAGTTGGAGATACTGGGAAAGCATTGGTTTTCAATTTCCAACCCACTTAGTCATCGAAGCACTGTGGCCTGTAGGGTTGCATTTCTCTGCCAAGTTCTGCAGCTGATTTTGCGGTTAGTCATTTGAGCTTGGGGAAGTCATTTCACCTCTCTGAGCATCAGTTTCCCCACCTATAAAGCAAAGCGGCTGGATTGTGTTATCTTTTAGATCCCTTCCAGTTTTAACTTTTAAGTAACCAAGAATCTTTCTCTACTTTCATACCCAGGTTTTTTGTTTTGTTTTGTTTTTGTTCTTGTTTCTTGCGGTACACGGGCCTCTCACTGTTGTGGCCTCTCCCGTTGCGGAGCACAGGCTCCGGACGCGCAGGCTCAACTGCCGTGGCTCACGGGCCCAGCCGCTCCGCGGCATGTGGGATCTTCCCGGACCGGAGTATGAACCCGTGTCCCCTGCATCGGCAGGCGGACTCTCAACCACTGCGCCACCAGGGAAGCCCTGATAACCCAGGTTTTTTTCTCAATCTATCCAAGAGTCAAGAATTCTACATGTGGGAAAGCAAAATGGCATCAGAGTAGATGAATGAGTCAAAACTTTTGAATTAGAATGGAAGTAAAATAAAAGCAGGAAAAATACATCCTTCTCACCTGAACTAGAAAATAGATGGCAGGTGATAAATGAATAGACTTTGGACTACTCTCTGACTGTAAACTTTCCTAAACTTTTATGTGAAACTAACAGTTCACTTTAAATATCTATGAGTTCTAACAGAGAAGAGCAGGCAGCTCAGATAATGAAGGTCAGAAACTAATGCCCAAATCCCACTGCTTTAGAATGTGCTCAAAGACAGCATCAAATACATGAAGAGGAACAAACACATTTGTCCCACCCATGACACTGTCAGTAGCAGGCTTGTCCAGTGGTGGACATGGCTGGAATCCAAAGGTCAAATAGACCCAGAGGGAAGGACACACAATTTGGGGAGGTCCCAGTGTGACCTTGATGAAATAGATAGAATAAGCAGTTCAGGCTTAAAAGCCTGAGATCATGGATTGCTTTTGAACCATTATAGCTTTGAGATGCTTTGGTGGTAAAGGCACTGGTGGTACCATAGCAAAGAGACAAGGTTGTTTGTTTCCTGAGGAAATGTTATTTCTCAGAGCATTCCTAGAAGCCAAACCTATCCTGTCTCAGTTTTTTGGTTTTCTAAGGGACAGACAAATCCTGCCTCCAGCTGTATAGAGAGAGCGAATGAATCAAACACCACTGACTGAAAGAAACCAAACAGACATGAAAGAAGAAGGAAAAAGAGAGGGCAACAAACCCTAGTAATAATATTAGTGGTCAGATCTGGAGTTATTGGCAGAAGCATTCTCTTCAATATGCATGTCTTATTTTTGGTTGTCCCAAAAGCAGACCTTGAGATGAGGACTTGGATGCAGATCCCACGAAGCTCAAATGAGGGAGTGGGAAAAGTGAGACAGGAAAAAGAGGCCAATGAAAGATACATTAAGGTGTGGGTTATCCTTGTGGGCAACTGGAGCTCAAATCCCTAGGAACTCTCTGAGAAACTGTGTAGAAACCTATGTTAGTTTCCTAAGGCTGCTGTAATAAATAATCGCAAACTTTGTGGGTTAAAACAACGAGACTTATTCTCTCATAGTTCTGGAGACCACAAGTCTGAAATCAAGGTGTCAGCAGGATCGGTTCCTTCTGGAGTCTCTGAGGAAGAATCTGTTCCCTGAGTCCCTCCTAGCTCCTGGTGGTTTGCCAGCACTCCTTGGCTTGTAGATGCATCACTCCAATTTCTGCCTCTGTCTTCATGTCACCTTCTCTGTCTTCTCGTTTCTTCTTTTGTAAGGTACTTGTCATTAGATTTAAGACCCACCCTAATCCAGGATGATTTCATCTCGAAATCCTTAGCCATGTCTGCAAAGACCCTTTTTCCAACTAAGGACACACTCACAGGTTCCACTTGGACATCTCTTTTGGGGGGTGGCCACCATTCACCTTATTACAGGGTCCCTTAGAATTATCCCACTGAGGAAGCTGGAATATGTAGTCCACTGACACTGATCTCCTATTGGTTAAATATTGCCCCTATGGAAAAAAAAGAAAGAAACCAAAAAAAGTTTAAGACTGTGCTTCCAATGCAGGGGGTGTGGGTTCGATCCCTGGTCGGGGAACGAAAGTCCCACATGCCGCATGGTGTGGCAAAAAAAAAAAAAAAAAAAAAAAGCGCCTATGAGGGCGTCAAATCTCCTGCCCTTCTGGGCTGTCTTTGCTTAGGGCTGAGCAAGCTCCTTTGATGCTACTGAAATTCCCAAGACAGAGAAGCAGAGAGAGGCAGGTGCTTGAGGTGGGAAGCAACAAGAACACATGGGAACCGACAAGCCCAGTTGCAGGGGACCTGAGAAGTGAAGCAGGGGGATGTGAGGCATCAGAGGTGACCGCTACAAGGCCAAACACAACAAAGACCCCAGATGAGGTGACCGCCAGGTCAGTTGGTGTGAATGGATGCAGACGATGTGGGAAGGCTGGGCAGGGCTGGAGAGAGCAGCAAGAGACTAAGATCCTAGCACAGCAGCAGGACTTGTGCAGACTCAAGCATGCCATCCCTATGAGTCCCTGAGCAGCACTAGGCCCCCAGGAAGTGCTAGAATGTTTACCTGAGGAACTGCCCAGCTTCCCTGGAAAAGCCATCCAAAGGCTCAGGTGGTGTCCATTAGGTCCTGCAGCCTTGTCTTACTTCAAGAACTTTTTAGGTGGGTCTCAGCAAGGACTTCAGAAGTTGACCAAATCCTTAGGGTTTGGGAAGGTGTTTCCTGAACATCTGTCACTGGTGAAGACCCCAACCATCTGAAGGCACAGAGACAGACTCCATCCCTGGAGAAGAACAGGGAATAGCAAAAGGCAGACAGGATGGTCAGGTCCCAAACTGATAACTTTGGCTTTAGGATAGGGCTTTGTTCTGGGTGAAGGGAAAAGAAACAGGAAAATAACTAACCAAAAATAAGGTTGGGGTCCTGGGTAGGATTCGAATCCTGCTGGCTAATTCAAGTGACTGGAAGAGGAAGGAAGAGTCAGCACGATGACCCAGAGGTTTCACAAGGTCTGGGGCTAATCTGGGCCCCAGGTCTGCCCTCTGCCATGTAGACCACAGGCCCGAGTTAGGATCCTGGCACCTAGACAGGACAGCATTGGTGTCATCAGGCTAGGTGGCCAGGTCAGGGATTATTAGAAGGTTCCCCTCATTTTTTGTCTACCTGAATTCTGTCTGAATCCCGAGCCCTTAAAGCGGGTGGCATTTTCTCACCGTCCTGCCGCACCGAACCTTCATGAATCCTTGGGGCTGGGGAAGGGATAAATATTTTCCTACTCCTTACTGCTACTTCTAGGTTATTTTGTCCCTCCCTCTTCCCTAAAGCACCCCGACTCTTGGAGGCAATCGTAGACCACATTCCCCATTGCTTCTCTGTGCTAGTTCAGGTCCTCTGAGAAGCTAACACCAAGACAAGATTAGATGTACGAGAGATTTATTGGAGAAACCAACTTCGAGGGAAGAAATGGAGAGAGGGCTGGAGGAGCCAGAGCATGCGGGTCTAACCCTGCAAAAGAAAGGAAGGTTGGGTAGGAAAAGCCTTCGATTTTACTGCATGCCTGAAAAAGTTTTGGTGAAGCTGATGGGGTAACTCTGGAGCCAAAGCTGCATCTCCCGGGAGTGTTTCTGCTTTCATATCCCTGCAGTGCTCACTCTCTGGCTGGGAGCAGCCAGTGAGAGGCAGGGCTTCAGCAGGGTGATGGATTTCAGAGCACAGCAGCTGGGGCCATAGGTCAGTGGCACTGGCCACAGTCAGAGGTCTGAGAGGGGCATTCTCATGGCCGCTGCAGTCTCCTCGTTGTAGTCACCTTCTGTCCTCTGACCAGACACACCCCACCTTCACCCCACACTTTCACTGAAGACTTTACCACCAAGATCAGTGTCTTACTTTCCACCGCTACGACTTTCTTAATTCTTGGTCATTTCAACATACACATGGGGAGTCCTTCCAACATTCTGGCCTCTCATTTCCTTGACACCCTCTCTTCCTGTGGTCTTCACCACCTTCATCAATGAGCCATTGCCAAGGTCTCATGACCAAGGATTGCTCCGTTCCCTAACGTTCATTTCAAGCCTCCCACATTCCTACCTCCTATCATCCCCTCTCACTCTCTCTAACGTTGTGACTTCAACCAACCTTGGGCCCCCTTAGGTCCCCCAGTCCTGTTACTGTGCCAAGTTTTCACCACCCATTACCCCCTTCATTTCCTCCATCTCCACCTTTTTTGTTAGAGTCCACAGTCTTCACCGTACGTACCACTCCTTGTACACAGTGTCAACTCCTTGTACATTCTCTCAACGCCATCATTTTGCTTGCCTTTGCTAAGCCAGCTCAGCCTTGTTTAATTCCAGCCGCCATCTTCCAGCCCAGCCCCTAAAGAGCTGAAGGTGGCTGGCGAAAAACACTCAACCATTGCTGACTGGTCTGACTTGAAATTTACCACGGCAGACCTCAAGTGCGGCTTCAGTGCAGCCAGGCCATCGTACCCCATTTCCCCAATCAATTTGCTCTCCCCTCTCCCTGAGATGACTATTTCATACTGTCTCATCTTTCCTCAAAACCCCAGAAATTCCACCCCCCATCCTCCTTCTCAGCTGATGACCTTGTTTCTTAGTACCCTGAGAGAGAAGCAATCAGGAGAGAACTTTCCTACTGCCCGCCACCATATCTGTCTACCTTCCTGCATTTGTACTCACGATTCTGACTTTTTCCCCTGATACACGGACAAACTGTGTTCATCTACCCAAGGCCAACACCTCCACGTGTGAACTGGATCCCATCCACATTGCTCAGTCAAGGCTTTGCTCCTGCAATTATGTCGTCTCTCTCTCCTGCTTCTTCCATATTTCTCTCCCTCCTGAATCATTTCCATCAGTGTAAAAACATGCTGTAATACCTGCTATCAAAAATAAATAAATAAATAAATAAATAAAAAGACCTCCCTGATGCACACACCTTTCCAACTACCACTCGTTTCTCCCCTCCCCTTTATAGTACAACTCCTTTACAAAGTTGTCTATACTTGCCATCTTCGCTTCCTCTCCTCCCATGACTCTTTTTTCTTTTTTCTTTTTTTTTTTTTTGCGGTACGCGGGCCTCTCACTGTTGTGGCCTCTCCCGTTGCGGAGCACAGGCTCCGGACGCGCAGGCTCAGCGGCCATGGCTCACGGGCCCAGCCGCTCCTCGGCATGTGGGATCTTCCCGGACCGGGGCATGAACCCGTGTCCCCTGCATCAGCAGGCAGACTCTCAACCACTGCGCCACCAGGGAAGCCCCTCCCATTGACTCTTGAGCCCCCTCTAGTCTGGTGTCAAGGAAATGAGAACCATTTTTCCAGCCCCACTGTTTGATCTGCAGCAAACATTTCACAGTGTCAGCCTACTTTCCTGCCTCTGCTATTCTTCTTGCAGTAGGTCACCCCGTCCTCAGGAGGCTCCTCCTGCATAGGGAACCCCCAGATTGTAGCACCTGCTTGGTCTGGGGCTGGGTTGACCCAGGCTTGTCTCCTCCCAGGACCCTTTGGTAGGGCACCCTGGGTGTGTATAGATGTATAAACTTGATGGAACACCACTTAGACTCACATGGAGAAGCCATTCTGAGTCCCCATCTTACCCTGGACATTCCTGTGATCACAGTTTTCACACCCCACCCTTCACTCCAGCAATAAAGAAAAATGGGTCCCTCTGAGGGCCCCTCTGTGTTCACAGTTCCAGGAGCTACCCACCACCCCATGGCCAAAGATGAACATCTGTTCTGCCTGGACCTGGATCTGGTGCACGCTTTTACACGGCCCACCTTCACTTCTCTTTTAGAAAACATGCGAGCTCTCCTTTGCGGGTCTTCCCAGGCATGGGAAGTGGAGAGACAAGTACATAAGAAATAGCAAAGCAACAGATTTAATAAATTTTTGTTAATCAACTCCTCCATGTTAGGCACACGTTCACAGCAGTGAGTGAAACAAGCAAATTCCCATCCATATGGATATTGCATCAAATGTTTATCTATCTACCTATCATCTGTCTCTCTAGCAATCATATATCTTATCTATCTGTCTATCAAAGCCAATAGTATAATTTTCTCAAAAAGAGCAGTACAAGCTAAGTGAAGGAAAACATGTTCTATGATCAGGTGCCCTCCCTTCAGACCCCAAACCAGCTTTCACACTTGCTTGTCTATTGTACTCCCTCAGTAGAAACAGCCCATTTGTTCATGAGCTCAAGTGGGTCTTGATTTCCAGTTCTATGCATTCTTGCATCTACAACAGTAGCCACCTTGTGAGCTATAGGGCCATTACAATTAGCTCCACATCATCATTAAAGAATTTCTGGCCCAGAGACGTTAAGCAAGTTTCCTGAGGTCAGTCAGGACCTCAGTCGTTGAGCTGATAGTTGAAGACCAGGATTCTAAATTCAAATTGGATGGTTTTACAGGTCTTATAAGCCATAAAGATTCTTACTTTCCCAGTACCTCGTAAAACATAATAGGCGTATCTAAGGTTTGTTTCTGTAGCTGTATTACCTGCACAGAAGTACTTGTTGGCCTTGTGCTGACCACAGGGAGTAGTAAAGTCCACACTTACCTGTTTTCCTTCTTCTGGAACTCGAAATAGTGCCTGAGTAAAGATGGCCACACCGCATTTACACGTATCCCAAGCAGTAGGAGGTAAGGTATGCAGTGTTGTTCTTTAGCTCTTTACTAAGTAGTCATCCAGGTTATTTGATTTCCAATTTATAATCATGTTTGTTTTTGCTATTCAAGAATGAAACTATGGGGGCTTCCCTGGTGGCGCAGTGGTTGAGAGTCCGCCTGCCGATGCAGGAGACGTGGGTTCGTGACCCGGTCTGGGAAGATCCCACATGCCGCGGAGCGGCTGGGCCCGTGAGCCATGGCCGCTGAGCCTGCGCGTCCGGAGCCTGTGCTCCGCAACGGGAGAGGCCACAACAGTGAGAGGCCCACGTACCGCAAAAAAAGAAAAAAAAAAAAAAAAAAAGAATGAAACTATGGTAGTATTTACTGAGCAACTCTTGATAAGTTATTCTAAGCATCGCACAGATACTACAGTTCATACTTTGTTTTTAATCATGTTAGTTTCAGGTATGTAATTCTGAGGTATATATTATATGTATTACCAATCTGTAGCCCCTACATAATTCTGTTCTCCGATAGATAAATATCTTTATTCTTCAGGATCCCCCAACACTTGATGAAGAAACATTAAGTCAAAGCATGTAGCCTCTAGGGGGAGCTCAAGACTTCTCTCTCTCTTCCCTCTGTCCTCTGGGAAGGATGAGGACTGAAGAGATGAGTGAGTGGGTGAGATGGGTGAAGGCAAGGACATTACTGGGCCCAAGTGTGGGCAGGTAGCCTTTGACTTTGCCTTGCCTGGAGGTTAGGGGGCATTGTACGTGCATAATGAGGGTCTTTTGACCTTCCCTCGGGATGCAACCTTTTGAAAATTCTCCCATACGGCTGACATCATAAAAGGGGCCCTTTCCACACCCAAGGAACCACGGCAGGAAATGGACGGGGCAGAGGAAAGGATGACACATGGACATGTGTTAGTCTGGGCTGTAACCTAGGGAAGCAATGGAGTCCTATGACTTACCACGACCCAGCCCCGCTCTCCACATCCAGGGGTTTGACACAGGGCTGAATGGGGGTTGAGGGTCAAAGCCATATGGCATCAAGCAGAGAGACTTTGCCTGGAAGTCTCTCCACTGAGCTCTTAGGGGAGCCTAGTAGGGCCGTCTGTGGCCACAGTGGGCTAATGTTTGTGGACTTGACAACCAGGGGACCTGACTCACCCCTTCATTAGTAACACAAGTAACCCGAACCAACACAGCAATTCAACTCACAGTGTAGAAAATGTGCCCGGAGAAAAAAAATATATGACATAAGTGTAAATACAATACTGTGTGTTTATGCAAATGAGTTATAAAAAGTATATATTGAGTAAGGTTGCAAGTAATGTATTACCTAGCAAAATAGAACTCTATATGTGTGTGTATATATATATACATATATATATATATGTATATATATATAAATATACTTTAACCAAAATGACTGCACATGTCATGGAATCCAGTCCATGGCCTGGAGCTCAAAGGGCTGGGACTCATGATCATTTACTGAACCGGATCTGCCAATTCAGTGGATCTTCAGGGATGGGAAGTTCACTTAGTGGGAAGAAGGACGTTCCAGGGGAAAGAAGCAGAAATCCTTTAGCTTCCCTGGGCCCCTGTCTTAGTCTGAATTCCCTCCAAACAGATGCTGAGTGGAGGACTTGGGTGTAGGTCGTTTATTTGTGAGGTGGTGTCAAGAAGCACTAGTGAGGGGATGCGGAGAGTGATAAAGGCAAGGGTGGGAAGTTAATAGATGTGAGTTCATGAGCAGGGCAACTAGGGTTCGATCCTGTGGTGGGCCACGCGAGACGACACGTAGTTCACATCTTGGAATCTCCTCCCTGGAGGACGGGAAGGCTGGGGCACCGATGCACCAACTCCCATCGCCTACTATCGAGGGTTCTCCCCTTGAACATCAACTTACCTGCCCTTCTGGGTTGGTTGTGCCCATGATATGAGTTTGCTCTGTACTCTTGAGGTGGGAAGCTGTTAGTGTGCCCAAGATTGTCCAAGACTTTGGGAACATGGGCTGGGGCATCAACACCATGCTCATATCAGGACTGAGACTAGTTAGTCTAGATGACCTCCAAAGCCCCTCCCAGCTATTATGTTCAATGATTCTCTGATGTATGGAGTTGCCTGCACCATGGGTTTTCTACCCTAGGTGATGGGGAGTTGCCCATCTCTAGAAGTAACCAAGCAGACACTTGATAAGCACTTGGAGAGAATGTTGTAGCGTCAGATATGTGATTGGAATGAGGAACTTCTAACACACTTACTGTCTAAGGCTGGGTTCCTGGGAAACAGACCCTGCGATGAGGATTCAGGTGTGAGTGATTCCTTAAGGAAATGCTCCCTGGGGAGGGCAGGAAGGGTGTGGGAGAAGCAGGATGAGAGGGGAGGGAAGCCAAGCAAGGGTTCCATGTTGGGGAAGGTCTCAACCTCAGCCTGATCCCGCAGGGGAGCTCTGCAGTATGTGCTACACCTCAGATTCTGTGGGACTCCGGGCAAGGGAGCTGGGTTTTCATATTCCCTCACCCCTCAGTCATTAGCTAAGGGTCATCCCAGTAGGACGTAAAGTTCTAGGCATATTTGGCTCTCCATGTATATGGGCAGAGTGGCTCCAGTTGCCTGAGGACAGTCGTCTGAGGAGAGCAGGTGTAGGCAGCCAGGAGCAAAGACACAATGAAGCCAGAGGGGTGTCCAGAGACAACAATACGAGGAATCCAAGGGGACACTGTCACTGTCTGCTACAGTTACTACGAGGATGGCAGTCATACTCGTGTGTGGGTTTTCTCTGTTTTGCTACAGATTTACAAGGTCTGGTGGGCAAAGCTTTGGCCCCAGGGCTCCAAAAGTCCTCTCCTTGGCCTACTCTAATGCTGCAGATAGCCGCCATGCAGGAGACTTAGCATTTCAGAGCTTGAACTTCCAGAATCCCATGATGCTGAAGAGGGCAGCCCGGGGACTTTTTTTTTTTATAGACTAGAAATAAGAGTTTATAAGGTACAGAAAGAAGGACCCCAAGCCCTCATGCAAACTGTGTGGCATCTCTTCAGTCTGAAGTAGATTTGGGACTAAAGACAGTACACATATGTCTGAAATAAAGGGATAAATCTAGCTATACAGAGACGCAGCATGATGCTGTCATAAAAAAATCCACTTTTGTCCATGCCACAGCCCTGAACCTCCTGTGCAGTCGATCAGAGACCCTGATAAATCTGGGCTGCTAGAAATGCCAACCAGCTCATGCGTTTTCAGTGAGCGATGACAGGGAGCCGAATTGCTTTAGTCCGATTAGGGAAGGGCCTCTGACTGTAAAATATACTGTGTGAAAAAAAATATTGAGTTTTAGTTCGCTGACACATCAATTTAAGAGAGTTATGGCTCTCACACGGAGGCCAAGCAGGTATCTCCCCACATGTATGTGCAATAAAAATTAATTGTGGTCTTTTATACAGGGCACTGTTCTCACTTGTGGGATCAGAGGGTGACCCGAGCATCACCTCCAGTGGCAAGCTGCAACACTGGAGGCGGTGGTTCTTTTCCCGGAAGCCACAGAGGGAAACAAACGCCCAAAACCACAAACAAGTTTCACGTGTAACATTCCGAATTTTAAAAAAGATATGCAGCCACGTCATGTCCATATTTTTTCTGAAAGTATATATATATATGTTTGATGGGTATAATATGTGTATATCTATCAGGGCTAGGACAAGAAAACAGAAACTTCAGCACGTCTTTCAAATGAATTCAGGGAGCTGGTTATAGGAAATGGAAGAGTGAAAAAGCCAAACAGAATGATCGGTCAGCCCAGGGGTTAGCAACAGCAGGAAGTGGCTACCACTTCGAGGGCTCAGGGGACACAAGGAAGAGGGGGTTTTATGGAGACCAGGAGCAGAGTCCATCCAGGGAACCTTGAACCATGGTGGAAGCATCCCAGGGAGCTGTAGCCACAGAGGGAGGAGCTGGGTTATCTCTGCTGCCAGAGGTGCTACAGGAAGCAGAGAGTGAGGCGGTAAAATACCCTGGCTTCTCCCTTCCTCCTGCCCCTAGTGACTCTCAATGGCCAAACTGAGCTGGAAGCCAGAGGGCAAGGGAGTCTGGGAAATGTAGTTCCCTGTGATACAAAACACAACGGGGGAACGGTGAGGAATGGATCCTAGAGCAGAAGGCCAGTTGATAGGCATGCTATACATGTAAATCTCCTTTTGTTGCTTTGGATCCCAGTTTGACAAACCTGTAAGACTCTGCTGACTGTGCGATTTGGAGAGAAGGGAGTAGGCCTGGTGTTCAATTGACTGTGGCGTCTTCAGCTTGGGAATGTCTTGTACCTGGTTGGCATTGTACAGTGGCAGAGCCCTTCAGAACGGGCCTCCAGATGGTGGACAGACATGTCACACATCACAGGGTGATATTTTAGAAGTGCTTCCTAGCAGACCTCCCTTCCTTGTGAGTCAATCCCTTTGACTACACCCTGTTCGTTGTTGATGTCAAGATGAGCTCCACCTAGAACAAATAATTCCACATCCTCTTCTGAGAGCAGGTGGCAAGGTAGAGAGAAGGGAGTCAGGAAGAGCTGGACAAAGCAGTGAGATGCCAGGGCCTGGCTTCCCAGTGGGCAGGGAGAGAGTGAGACCCCAAATATAGTGGAATAAGGAAGCCAAAAATAGAGGACTTTTGCTTCACTTCTTATTGGGCCTCTGGGAGGAGGCCACCTCACTGGGGGCCCTGCACCATCATGGGGATGTCACAGCAGAAGACAAAGCTGTCACGTGAGTAGGCAGAAAGATGGCTTTGGAGGCATCTCAGTTCCTGTGTGGTGTGGTAGGGATTCGGATGTTCCCAATTCATCCAATGTGGTCACAGAGTGTAGCAGGGTTGAGGGAAGTAGCCATATGTTGGGCCTCCATGGGTGACAAGGTGACCCTCACAGTAGTGGCTCAGGAGTGGAGGAAGAAAAAAACAGAGGCAGATGAAGGGTGTAGCTGAGGGCTGAGGGGGTCTGTGGCAGCAGTGACAAAACAGTGAGGTCAAGAGAGCCAGGCCAGGGGACTGCACACCCTGGCCATGCCAGAAGACCAAACAAGAGTTTTACCACCACCGACTTTAGCAGAAAATGTCAGTCATGGTACCTCACAGGGACACAGATGTCCCCTCACAATGGGGAGCAGAAATCTTTCCCAGGAAGCACTTCAGCTTCCAGGGAGTTTGGGTTCTCAACCCGGAGTGCAGAAGCAAGACTAGTGAAATAAGAAAGCACTCCGACTCCACCCAAAAGGGAACACCATGTGGTCTCAGCCTGGATTCTAATTCTCTGGTCCTGCCGGCAGTGGAATGCTGGCGAGTGGGGAAAGCACATTTCGGCATCAAACAGACTTGGCTTGGTTTCCGGCTCTACCAGTATCTGGCTGTGGATTTCCTGGACAAGTTCCTTAACTTCTCCCAGCTCAGATTCATCTTTTATGAAATGCAGATGCCCATCCCTACCCACTAGTGCTGTTGGGAAAAGTAGAGCTAATCTATGTAACTCTCAATATTGTACTGGAAGCAGAATGGGGTTACAATCATGGGTAGTTATTATTATCAGAAATAGTCATAATGAATATAGCCTGTGTGGTGGAGATTGATTGGTTGTTGACCAGATTGTTTTATTTCTCTTCCAGTTTGGTGTGACTATGGGACTGAGTTTAAGTCAAGGGGATGGGAGTGTAAGTACACAACCTTTGGGCCTGGCTCAGAAGACCTCCCATGCACTCATCCATGCTCTTTCTTCCCTTGTTTCTTGACCACTTGAAGGGATGAAGTGAAGGGTCTGAGGCCCTCAGAGGTGGCAAAGCTACAAGATGGAAGGACCCTGGGTCCTTGAGTCACTGCTTGTGGGAGAGCTACCTGGCCAGGAACACTCACACTGGACTGCTCCATGCGTGAGAAACACACTTTATTTTTGTAAGCCGCTGAAATCGTGGGATTGCTTGTTAAGGCAACTAACCTAAGACAGCCTATGTCTTCCCTCAGCTTTCCCCTCCTCTACCTACCTTACAGAGTTATTATGGAAATAAATATGAAAACGCAAGTGAAGGTGCTTTAAAAGCCTGAAAGCACTCTAAAAAATGTGAAGTTCTGTTAAGGATGATATCATTTTCTCCAAGCCTTCAAACCTTACCCGTGGTCCTTACTCTTACTATTGGTAGTGCTATGGCATTATTTGGAGTTCTGGTGCCAAATAATGGGTGCCCTTGTATTGTACCTCCTTGAGAGGCAGATGCATCCCCCTTGGGAGGAAGGCAAGAATGTGGGATGGGAAAGAGGGGTACTATCCCCCTCCAAGACAGTCTGGCAGGGGTCTCAGAGTTTCCCTTCCCCAGTCTTCTGACCTGAACTTTCAGTCACTGGCATCTTCCGGTCCTCTGGCACTGGAGGTGTCTGCCAATGGGGACATTTCTGGGGATCCAGGCCTGGTCGAGAGCGGAAACCATTCTTGCCGAGGGGAAGTGGCACTTGGCAGTGCCCGCCCTGCCCTGTCACCTGCAGCAGCAACTCATAATTGATGGAGCCAGGGGCCTACGTGGTGAGTTAAGGACACCCAGAAGGGACCCCACTATTCTCTTTCTAAAAATGTCTTGCCTGGCCTATCCTCTTGAGGTCTGCTCTATGAATATGGAAACAGCCTTGCGGGGCTGGGAAGTGAAGCAATAAGCTAATGTTATGCAGTAACATTGTAGAATGAAATGGTGGCTCAGATCTTTCCCTCTGTGACAAGCAGCTGGGTGTTTAGAAGGTGCCGAGGAAGGAGAGTCATTTTGGAGCAGAAGTCACTGACCTGGAAGGTGGGACCAGGTGGGCTACTACAGTAAGGACACAAGAACGTGAGGGAGAGGTTTCCAAGGAAGGAGACAGGAAGAAAGGAAGGAACTGTGGGAAAGAGTGAAGCCCAACTAGGCCTGCTTGCCCAAGAGCAGCCTTAACTGCATCAACCCACCTCCAACTGCAATTTTAATAAAAAGAACAAATACCTAATGTTTTATATGTGGAAGGCACACATAGAAAGTGCTTTATGTCCTAAAAACAATCTTTGGGGGGTAAGTACCATTATTATCTCTTCAAAGGAACACCACCAATTGCCCAAGGTCGTGTAGCCAGTAAGTGGCCAAGCTGGGATTTGAACCCAGGAAGACTAGCTATGGAGGCAGGTCCCTTAACCACTAAATAATATTCCTCCTCAATAGAATTGGATCTAACAAACACTTTAGGGGGAATTTTGTATGAAGCACTAAGGAAGCTGGAAAGATGGATGAGAGATACCATCTTTACTCTTCCTCAAGGAATTTCTACTACAGTGAAGACCAGCCAGGCACACACTATGAGGGGTTTGGGAACAGCAACTCAGGGCAGTCAAGGCAGACAAGTAACATCCATGAAAGTGGTTCCCAGAAAGAGAGGCTGCAGACATCTGGCTCAGGTTGGGGACAGGATTCCCGTTGTATATGAGCAAAAACAAGGAAGACCCAAAGCCTTGAGGGGATAAGGGTGAGAACCCGGGATAGGATGAGTTATTGACGTTAGAATTCAGATCGAGACTAAAGCTGTAATGCACTGCATCAGTTAGGAGTGATTGTTTAGTGGCAGCTAAGAGAAAATCTCACATTGACTTGGTTTTCTTTTGTTTATCCCCTCTGCCTCCCTGAATCCCTACAGCTGGGCTCATCAAACTTCCCAACTGTGTATTCAGCACTGTCCTGGGTCCTAGAACAATCTATTGAGGCAGAATGTTTTCGATCACCCTTCGCTTCTATACCTCCATTAGGCAGGCCCTGACCTGGAGCCCATCTCCCCCACACAACATGCTGACCAGGAAACAGGGACTCTCCTGGTCTCCATCTCTAGTTGGGCATCTGGTGGAAGCTTGCCTCCCTCTCTCTTCAGTCCATCTTTCTGAGCTCCCAAACCCCAGCCCAGTTTGTAAGATTGTATGGGGCCAACACTCTTAGTGGTCTGCTTAACACCCATCCCCCTTTCTTCCTTGCTAACAGAAATTCAATTTTGTTTGGGAGCAATACGTCATCCCCAGGCACTGGATCATGATTTGTCTAAGCTAATTATGACAATTTTCTTCTCTATTTCCCCAGGCTCCGGGGAAGCCAGGGATATCACATGACCCAATTCATCTGGTCAGTAAGACTCTGTATGTGAGTGTGTGTCTGGGTGTGTGCATGCAGTGGTCGGGGGATATACTCTGGGAAAGGTTGTCTTCCTGAAAAAAGGAATAGACAAGTTTGCATGGCCCTCCCCCCCACTGTCTCCTTGTCTTAAATTTAGGCTTGATGTCTATGGTTCCCCCCACTACCCCAGTTCGTAGTTTCTGACTTAGGTATTTGGACTTGAGCAAAACTGAGCCGTCAATTTGCCTTCCAGCCTGCTCATCCTGAAGGTTCACAGTTCCTGATTTCACCAGCATGTATCAGTCACCCAGGCAAAAGCCAAGGGCCAGGTTTTCTTCCTGGCTCTCCCTCGCTACCACTCCCTGCCAACCCCCATCCTATCAGTCACCAAGTCTTATTCATTTGACCTCTTGACTGTCTCTTGAATCAGTTTCCTCTCCATCACCACTGCCACTGCCTTAGTTCAGACCTTCATCCCACCTCACCTTGATCTCTGCCGTGGTCTGTTAATTGCTCTCTTCCTTCCCTCTGAACTCTCCAATCAGACCTCCAAAAGTGAGTTTCATTTCTAAAATGCAAATCTGATCAGGTCGTTTCTCTGCATAAAATTCTTCCATTACTGCCCCGAGCTTTAGCTTAGGCCCCTTGAGGTGTACCTTTTAACAGACCCTTTGGGCTGTGGTTCTTACCTGCTTACTTTTCCTACTATCCTGAAAGGTATCCTTCCATCCAAGTTTATCAGATGCAGTGTACCCTTGGAACCATCTCTGCTCTTTCTCATGATGTTCCCTCTGCCTGGATTTGTCCTTCCCTCTGATCCTCTTTGGTCAATCCTATTGGACGTTTAAAACTCAGGTCAATTCGTCACTCCTCCCTTTCCCAGGACGTTTTCCTCAACTCTCCTTCTCTCCTGTCTACTTTGATGTCCTCTTCTCTGTTCCTATACCTTCAATATTACCTTACACATTGATCTGTAATTTCCAGCTGTTTTTTTCTAGTTAATGCTTATGTAGATTGACTTGTCTGTTTACCAGGGTCACTTCTTGTCATTGCTTTTTGCATCCTATCACTTCCTTCTGGGTTTAATTTCTGAGTTCTTTTTCTGAAGTAAATCCTTAGTAAGTTTTTCCAGCTAAAATCATAGGTATAAATTCTCTCACTTTGTTTTTAAATTTCTATGTCGATTTCACCCTCACTTCTTTTTACTTTTTGTTATGGAAAATTTCAAATATACAGAAAAGTATGAAAAATAGTAAACACACATATTCTTCATCTGGATTTAACAATTGTTAGCATATGCCAGATTTGCTTCATCTAATTTTTTCTTATTTTTGAGTAGATAACAGGCATCCTCACTTTTACCCTGTGCAGAATATTTTTATTTTCCCTATTCTTTTCTCTATCCTTCTCTGTCCTAGATAAAATTACTTCTAGGGACTGGATCCCCAGACCCTCTTGCCCGCTGGCTCTTGGTTGGGTTTGATTAATAGGAGGATTCAGGAGAAGATGAGAAGATGGGCCAAGAGTTGGCAGTGGTTGTGTTTCTCCACTAAAGTCCACAGCTTCTGTCAGGGGACCTTCTAGAGCTACAACCACAATCCTTTCTCCAGGTCTGAGTAACTGCTCCCTCCTCTTTCCCTTTAGACCCATGATTGAGAACTCGTGTAGCTCCAGGGTATTTTAACATGCTTTGTTGGTTTCCCTATATCCTGGCCATACCTTTGTGAATAGTTCCTTTCTTCTATTATCCCACTTGATTTTAATAAGCACTCCTGAGTCCTTCAATATGCATCTCTAAAAAAGAGAGACTTTTAAAACATAATACCACAAACGTACAAACTAAACAAAATTAATAGTACTTCCCTAATATCAGCTAATATCTAGTCCATATTCAAATTCCTCCAGTTGTTCCAAACATTGTCTTTTATAGCTGATTTGTTTAATTTAGAACTCAAACTGAGCACCACTTACTGCATTTAGTTGTTGTGTCTCTTAAATCCCTTTAAATCCAAAATCCATTACCAACTTCATAGGCAATGTTGCCTATTTCATATTGCATCATATCAGGAGGAACATGTGGACCCACTATTAGTAATGCTGTTTGATCACTGTCATCCTCACTTTTGAATGGTAGTTGAGATGGGTATAGAATTTTTGAAATGACAGTTATTTCTCCCTGTTTTTTGGCCATTGTTTCTTCTCTCCTTAATTGATGCTGCTGCAAAATCTGCTGCTGTCATTCAATTGTTGCTCCTTGTAAATCATTTTCCTTTCTCATGGACTATTTTTGAGATTTCCTCTTTGCCTTTGTTATTTATTATGATGCGTCTAATTGTGGATTAATTTTCACTTACCCTCAGGACTCACTGTACTTTTGAATCTGAGGATTTCGTTAGTTCTGAAAAGTTCTTTGTCGTGAATGTTTCTAATTTAGCCACATTCCTCTAGTCTCTATTCCTATAGACTTTATTAGATACACGTCGAACCTTCTCATTATATCCTCCATGTTCTCTAACTCTCTTGTATGGTTCCCATCACTTTATCTCACTATACATTGTAGGTGATTTCTTCCATTCCATGTTGAAGTTCACAAATTCTCTCTTTAGCTGCATCTCTTATTCTGTTTAACTCATCCGTTGAACTTTTAATTTCACCTTTTTTATTTCCAGAGATTTTATTTGCTTCTTTTTTGAATATGCCTGCTTTTTATGTTAGCATAGTGTCACATCTTTTCATTATGACTTTTACATCTTTTATTGATTTAATTATTTTAAAGATATTTACAGTCTCACTCAGTTGTTCTATTACCTCAAGTTCTTGGGATGCTTATAGGAATTTTCATTCACTTATTTGTTTTTTCTGCTGCCTCTCCCTCATGGTGAATTATGTCCTCAAATGGTTTGTAATGTGTTTTATTGTGAAGTCATCTTCAACGGGCTTTTTTAGGAGGTTGGATGGGAGTCTATGTCACTCTGGAATGTGGCAGCATTGCCACAGAGGATTTTTGCATTTGCTTTCTAGGCCCAGATTTTATGGTTTGAGGAATTCCTATATCATGCATGTAGGGTAAATTCAGACTCCAGAGGGCTTTGCATTCTCATTGAGAGCTTTTAATTTACTACCTAGAGCTCTGGGAAAAGAGAAGAGGATATTTGCCACTATCCTGGACTCATGGCCAAGTTGTCTACTTCCCTTCTTCATCCCCATAAGGTATCAGCTTTATGCAAAGACCTTTAGCTCTCCCATTTTATGAGGGCCCACAACCATATTTTCTGACTCCATATCCATGTTCAAACTCTGACTCCTAGCTCCTAAAGTCTATATTCTTTCTGATAGATTCCCTGGATGCCACGGGATCAATCTATGCATTTATTGTGCTGGCTTAACTTTGTGTTTGATCCTGGCACCTTGGGAGTTTCATTTCCAGCTGGAACTAATTTTGTAATATTTTATTCCTGCACTTTTCCAAATATTTATGTGCTATTGTTATTGTCTGCCTAGTTTATTCTCTCTATAACTAGACTGTAAGCACTTTGTGGGCATCATCTATAACAGATTCAACTCCAAATTCCTCAAATCTAACAAAGTTCCTGGCAGATAATGGGTGCATTATGAATAATTTTTTAATGTCTGAATGCATAAAGTTTTTTGTAATTGTGAAGTTAGTGTTTTCCTAGGCGTTGACTTACAGTTAGTATGTCCTTGTGTGAACATTTTTCATTAATCCCCTTTGACCCATTGTATCATGGAGTCTGGATGTTGACTTTCTATGTTTCCGTCCATTCTTTCTATGTTTAGAAGAAAGCATTTCATCCATGTATTTATAATGCACATCCCACTGCCTTCTTCTTTAATATGTTTTCTTATTATTTGTTAGTATACCATAACGTGACAGTTCTATTTAGTCTAAAAAATAAATAATAAAAAAGATTCTTCTGACTGTAAGAAAAAGAAACCCACTCAAGCTATCTCCCGGAAGAAGGTTTACTTGTGAATACACAGATCTTACAAAATCCCAAGAGCAGGAAATGGAGAACAGCAAATGTGCTATAAACTGAGATTTGGGAATGGAAATTCAGAGTGAATGAAAATCTCACTCTCTCAGGGGTCACGTGGTCTCTTTCATCCTGGACTCTCTTTGTGAGCCTCACCCAGGCTCCCTCTCCCTTCAAAGGGCTTCCTTCACTTACTTTGCACATAGCCTATCAGAGCCACCCAGCCCTGAATCCACATCCCCTTGCATTTTCAGCAGGGTATAGACACAGGGAGGCTGGTCTAATGGGCTTGACCAAACAAGGAGGGGGCGGGATGCACATAGGATCTGGAGGGGCTCAACACGGATTTACAGAATGATTGAGTGAAAGAAGGCACATATGAGAGAAACCTGAAACGATGAGGGTCATTCAGCAGGGAGCCTTGAAGGCAGATCACAACCCTGTTCCTAGCAGTGTCAAGGAGGCATGACTTCATCCGAATGAGCCATATCAACATAAACTCATCCACTCCTGGGACCCTAAGCACTTCTACCTCAAAACTTCCGAGCACCTGCTCCTGTAAAAGTTGCAATGAGAGACTATTGCAAGAGAATAGAATCAGAGCCTATTTAACAGAGGATGGTACCCTAGAGGCTATTGTGGGGATTATTTCATTTTGCTTCATATTCTGTTATTTGTGTAAATGTGTGTCTCCCCTAAAAAATTTTGAGTCCTTGAGTGCCAGAAATATGTCTCATATGACATCTAAGTCTCTGAAGCAGCAAACACCTTGCCTTGCTCACATCCCAATCCCAGGCTATCCCCTTACTAGTTGCATGACTTTGGACAAGTTACTTTGCCACTCCGTACCTCAGTTTCCTCATCTGTAGATGGGGGTAATAATGGTACCTACCTCTTAAGGTTGTAACGAGGATTGAATAGCCAGCACGTGGTAAATAATGTACAACAGTTCCTGCCACGTAGTAAGCTCTTAAGAAATGCCAGCCACTTATTAATCGGTGTTGTTTTCCGACTGGGTTGGGTTTTTAAAGGCTCCTGAGACATCTATTGACTGATTTCCATGTTGGCTTTGCTGTTTATCTACCACATCTGGGACAGCTGTACCTGCACCACCTCATGGGCCCTCCTGGCATTTGGAGGTCACTGTTGGGGACAGAAGCTGTGTCCAGTCAGAACTGAGTCCCAGACGAGGTATTTGCCACTGGGTCTCATACTGGCCTAGGACTCAGGCCCTTCCTCACCTACAGGTACCCTTTCATGCTGCCTGGAAGCTGTGCAGCCCCCTCCACACAGGCATGCACACATCCGCGCACACACACACAACCTGGGGCACACTCGTGGCTGCCTGCCCTTGCTGGTGTCGCTCCTGTTGAGTCCTGCTTCCCCAGGGCCTCTTTGGCCCTGTTCCCTGCCACCCCCACCCCCATCAAGAATCTCCATCTCTTGGTTTTCCTCTCTCCCTGCCTTCCCAGGTGATAAATAACTCCCCTGATGAAACTTCCACATGAATACGAGAGAGGGAAAGGGCTTTTTCTCCCTCACTAAGTTATACATGGGCACTTTTACAAGAGCTATTGGAAGATGCCTTGCCTTTATCCTACTCAAAGGAGCGAATCCAATGATGCACATCTGTCTTAGTTTGGTTTTTCTGGAAACAGAACCTGAGACTAAGACTTGGGTATAGGGCACTCATTTCAGAGGTGATCCTAAGAATCAGGAAAGAGGGAGAAAGGGGAGGGAGACTGGAAAGGGGGAAAAGCCAGGGTAAGTGTGTGGTCAGGTTGCTATCATGGGCGACCAGGGTTTGGCCCTGCTGGGACACCCTGAGAAGTATGTGGAATGCTTCTGGACTTGTCCACCGGAAAGAAGGGAGGCAGGAGCATTTAGCCCTGGCTCTCGTCCCCCAGTTGGTTGAAGACCGCCTCTTCGGGTGTTAACCTTGCACTTCTGGATCATACTTGTGCACTAGGCAAGGGGGCTGCTGCAGTGTCAGAGAAACCCTAGGACAGAAAGTAGAAAGATGAGAGGTCCATACCTGAGGCGGGATGCTACCAGCTGGAAGTGAGTTTGAGCTCACAGGAAACTGACTGCCAGTAGCTTCGGCTAGCTGGAGGATGTGACTCTGGGGACGAGAGTGTCTGATACCAGGTGAGAGGTGTGTGAGCGCAGGCATCATGGAGGCGGTGAGTAGGGCCTACCCTCCGTGTATTGGAAGCACTTGGCTGAGAATAGCCCCGTGACACCACCAGCTCCTTCTCTCTGCTGCCCGCTCTTTCCGGAAAGACAACAGAGGCCCCAGACTGTATCAGGCACAGCTCCATCCTGCCTGGAGCCCTGAAGCCTGGCTCAAGCACCACAGCACTAATGCATGACAGCCCATCCCACCCGGTCATGGAGTTTGGCTGGATTCTGGGCTGAAGCCATATGGTCATTCTCCCAGATTCCAGGGTTGGCTGTGCTTTTGTGCCGATTTTCATCCAAACCAGCTCCTGACCTGGTTAGAAGAGGGAGGTCCCGAAGGGCTCCATCATTTCCCTTCCTCAGAGCATCAGGGAATCTTCAGGCCAGCCCACCAAGACTCAAAGGGGAGCCCCTCAAAGGAAGCAATGGAAGGTCCTGTTTTATCAGCCTGAGAGACCTCAAGCTGGGTGACTGGAAACTGACATGGCTTCTATTTATTTATGAAATTTGTAACTGTGGAAATGAGCCTTAGAAGTTGTAGACCCATTACTATTAGCTTTATCGTCCTCCTAAGACATACCCTGAGGCGTTCCTCCAGATTGAATCCTATTGTGCTTTGCAATAAACCCATAATTGATAATGCCACGGAGCTTTAATATGGATGGAGAAATGAAATCTAGAAAGTAAATACATTCAGAATTTTGCTAGCAGGCTGAATTTAAAACTGATTTTCTGAACCTACCAGGATTATTCCTCCTCAATAATGATTTAATTTGAATGAGCCACCCTGAGAGCTCTTGCGGGGGGTGGGTAGGGAGGACCAATGTAGCCTGGTTTCTCATGGGGGCCCCTTAAAGAACTTTATCCTGCATTTTGCACCTGTAAGTTTGTGAAGATAAAATTAAACTCTGAAATTATACATGATGGACCAGTAAATAACACGGGCGCCCAGGTCCTGGCTGCTGTTCCAGTGTCCTGATGCGATCACTTGTCACTAACGCTGTCAGCAGAGGGGCGCTGATTCAAGTCGCTTCTACAAGGCGAGCAATTACACCGTGTTTCTCCGTGATCTGGGCAGCAGCAGGGAGGGCCAGCTGAGAGGAAGGGAAGCTGTCTTCATAACTGCTGGCCTGTAAACAGCCACTGGGGCTGCAGGTGTTGGGGGAGCATCCATAGGTGGTCCCGCAGGCTGCCTTTCAGGAAAACAGAGCCCTGGTGGACCCCTGAGGAAATCCATTTTGCTCACCCTCCCTCTAACAGCCTTGCAGGGAGGCAGGAGGGGAGAGTCCAGGTTGCAACCTTCTCGAGGTCACATTCCATCCTAGAAAGGGCTGGCACTCAGCTATCCACCACACAGGATTATGTAGTTAAAAGTATGGATTCTGGAGCCAGACTGCCTGGGCTCATGCCTCAGTTTTAGCACCTGCTAATGCTGTGGCCTTCAGACAATTGCATAACCTCTCTGAACTTCAGTTTCTTGATTTGTAAATGTGGGATGTCGAAGGTTCCGTTTCCCAGGGCGCTGACTGTGACGTGAAGATTAACACGCAGGAAGGCTACGAGGTTGTGCTCTTGGGATCAAAACACATGGCAGTTCCAGTTTATGTCCTCTGGACCTTCACATTTTCAGATACAAAAATAATAGCATTTGATAAACGCTTTACTAGAGAAAAAGAGCAGGAAGAATTTTCGTGATTAAAGCTGCCCGGTAGCATCAGAGAAGGATTCTCAGAAGAGAGGGCATTTGAATTGGGTCTAGAAGACAGCTTGGATTTCACAAGGCATTCCAGGTGGAGGAAATAATCTGATCAAAGGCTTGCAGGGAGTGGAGAACGGTCTCAAGCTTGGGGAGTGGTTGTAAGCATCTGGGACTTAAGAGGGTGAGGATGGGGAAGAGGCTGGTAGATGAGGTTAGAGAGGCTCCCTGGGACCAGTGTTGAGAAAAGACTTTGCATCTCATGTTATGGAGGTCAAACTTCATTCCCCAAAGCCAGAGTCATCAAAGTGCCAGGACCATGATTTGTGCTACGGAGTAATCTCTGGTGACAGTCATTAAGCTGAGACAGAGGGAAGAGACAAGAGGCAGGAAAACCAGTTAGAAGATGATTGCATTATTCTAGATAAGAGATGACAGGGATCAGGCTGTGGGAGTAGAGAGGAGATGACAAAATTTGAAAACAGTTTAGGTGGTTGGGTCATTTGCATTAATGGAGCTGAGGTTTCCACCAGGAGCCACAGAGTTGATGGTGAGGTCACTTGCTGAGATGGGGACATGAGCAGGAGGGACCGGATGGTACAGCCAGAGGACGAGAGAAGTAATCGACTGTATCTTGCCTGAGTGGTGCCCAGGTGGATCTGGAATACCAGAGGCAGTGAGTGTTCAGTTCAGAGCAGAGGAGAGGTGCCTTTCGGGTCGTGGGTGTGGCTGTGAGCATTAGGGCTGCGTAGAAAGAGCAGGAGGACAAAGTAGAATGCTGGGTAGCATCAGCTCCTAGCGTGGGCAACAGTGAAAACTTGCCAATGGAGAATGAAAAAGAGTAATCAGAGAAAGGGGAAAACAAGGAAACTGGAGTCCCAGGTGCCAAGTGGGGCGAGTTTTTCATAAACATGGTCATTATGTTGTGTGCTAATCTTGTTATTATTTAACTTTCTATTTTGAAATAATTTTAGACTTACTGAAAAGTTGCAAAAAATTGCACCATGCTCGTATTCCCTTCACCGAGCTTCCCATAATTGTAATGACTTACATAACCATAGCACACTTAGAAAAATCAGAAAATTAACATTGGTACAATACTATTAACTAAATTACAGACTTCATTCAAAGCTCACCAGTTTTTCCACTCATGTCATTTTTTTTTTGTCCCAGGATCCAGTCTATGATCGCACTCTGCATCTAGTTGTGTCTTCTTAGTCTCTGCTAGGCATTGAAGAGGGGCATGTGAGGAGAAAGGAAAGGCCCAGGTCACATGCTAAAGACAAATCTGGAGGGACGACTACCATGCAGATACCATTCGTCTTGCTAGTGGTTGGGGCTCTATCCCAGTTACTACGGCTGCATAACAAATGAGCCCCAAACAGTGCCTTAAAACAACCATTACTTCATTGTCCCTCATTGTTTAGAACAAGGCTCAGAGGAGGTGGCTTGTCTCTGCTCCACAGTGTCTGGGTCTCACCAGGAAGACTCTAAGGCTGGGGGCTTTAAGCATCTGGATGTGTCTCCACTCACCTGTCTGGTGGTTGATGCTGGCGGTTGGCTGGGACCTTAGGGGCGCTATCAGCCAGAGCACCTCCACATGGCCTCTCCATGTGCCTGCTGGTCTTCCTCACAGCATGGTGGCTGGATTCCAAGAGTGAACATCTCAAGAGGACTAGGTGGAAGCTGTATCCCCTTTTATAACCTAGCTTCCAAAGTCACATAAAGTCAGTCTACCATAGTCACAGACCTACTCAGATTCCAGGGGAGGGAACATGAAGCCCATCTCTTGATGAAAGGAGCGTCAATGTGACATGAGAAAAAGAGCACGCGGGATGGAGATCTTGTGGCGACCATCTTGGAAAGATAACCTGCCACGGGGTCTTTAGGTTTCCGGGCGTGGTGGGGGAAGAAGGAGACTGAGAGGGTACAGAGTACGTAGCAATCGGGAAGTGGGGAGAGCGTGTTGCATATTTTGTAGGTAATTTGGTACTGGAAGGACGCAGAGAGCCTAGAGGAGGAAGAGGAGGAAGAAAATGTTTCTTTTAGGCAGAGAGATAGCTTGAATGTGTAGAGAGGGAGAGAGTGAAGAGATTAGAGGAATAAGTTGGATGATGGAATAAGTTCCCTGAGAAAACCAAGAAAGAGGGCACCGTGCAGTTGCTGAGACAATGCCTTGGAGCCAGCGAGCCTGGGTTCAAATCCTTACTCAGCTGCTCATTCCTGGGTGACCTGGAGAAAATTACTTCTCCTCTTTGCACCTCAGTTTCCTCACCTTTAAAAGGAAGGTAATAATAGAGCAAACCTTTCGGAGTTGTTATAAATATTAATAGAAGATAAAATATTGCAACTGCGGCTGGCACAGAGTGAGTTGCTCACTACTCATTAACTCCAGAAAGCTAAGAGTCAGGACGGGGCGGTGCTCTCCTGCACAAGGAAAAAGGGGTTATTCTTGGTGGGGAAAGGGGATACTTTTCTTCAGAGACCGATGAAAAACAGGAAAAGGTAAAATCTGAAGACAAGGAGGATGGAACCTAGAGAACTTATGCCTCAACTTGCCTCTGTTTTTTCTTTGAGTTAGGATATCAGGGCACCTAACTAGACTGGGAGAGCAGAAGGTGGGGTCGTGAGCTTAGGAAGAGTAGAAAAGGAAGCAGCGGACTGAATGGATGGAAGTGGGTGGGGGGGAAGGACCGTGGGGCGTGAGATATGGGAGATCCTAGGCTGGATAAGAGAGGGCCGCCCTTGTCAATAGTTCCACTGAGGTGGGATAAGATCACTGCGTAATCTCCTTC
This sequence comes from Hyperoodon ampullatus, assembly GCF_949752795.1. NCBI lineage: Eukaryota > Metazoa > Chordata > Mammalia > Artiodactyla > Ziphiidae > Hyperoodon > Hyperoodon ampullatus. The sequence continues at coordinate 36,399,012 of NC_136913.1, forward strand.
TGGGACACTGTGGTGAGATTTTCCCCAACTGGTATCAGAGAGGGGGATGTGGTCGTTTGGATTGACCCAGGTGCTCCGGTCCAGTGGGAAGACCAGTGGGGAGGGTCCTGAGACTGCTGATAAGGCCCCCAAGCTAATGATCACTGGTGGAGCTCAGGCCAGTGTGAGATGAAGGAGGGGAGGGTGTTTACTGAGGAATGCGAGGGGGTGGGGCGTGGAGGGGGGTAGCCCGGAGGCCTGGTGGACCCAGGAGAATTAGATAAAGGGAATGAAAGAGTGGGAGGCTAGGAAACAGTGGTCAGGGAAGGTGATTTCTGAGCTCACGGCTTTCCACGTACATCAGGTCTTGGTCAGAGAAAAGATGACCACTTAATATAATTTGCTATAGCTCTTGACTACCCTGTAGGGTTCTTCCTTCACCTACTTCCTAACTGACCTTTCTCATGAAGTCCCACCCTCCCAAACACACACACACACACACACACACACACACACACACACACACACACTCAGGTTCTCTGAGCCCTGTGTTGACTGGGGTTTCTGGTTAGAGCATCCTCCAAAAATCTCTAATGGCTGCTAGTACTCAGCAGGGGGAGAAAGTCCCCCTGTCCTTCAAGAGTGGGAAGGAGAGTAAAGAGGTCCCCCGGGGCCTGGGGCACCCAGAAATCCTGAGCATGTGGGGGTGAGCCAGCCCCTCAGCACCCCTGAGATCTGGCATCTCAGTGTGTGAAATGGGGAGAGTTATCTCCATGTGAAATTTCCCACAGTCTCGTCACCTGGCACATCCTGCCCGGGTGGTGTTGATACAAAAACAACTTGAAAGAAAAACAAACCAGAAAAATGAGGAAGTTCACATTCAGTAAGCAAAGCAAACTTTTTTTTTTCCTTCTAAAATTAACTCTTTGACAATCTCTCTTGGTGACTGTCTGTGAAGAAAGGAAGGCAGGAAAGAAAAAACAGTGTTGTTTGGATTCATGGTATACTTCCCAGTCTAGGGCGTTCAGCAAGTTTCTAAAATGTTGACTCCTCTGTTTTATTAAATTATAGTAACTACAATCAGAAAATCTGCCACTTATTGATAGCTTTCTATGTGCTGGGCACAATGACAAGCACTTTTCTTATATTTTGTTTAATTCTCATAACATTCCTTTGAGGTAGATGTTAAAATTCTCAATTTGCAGAGGAGGAAACTTAAAGCTTCAATAACTTTCCCAAGATGACACGGTAAGCAAAAAAACTAGGATCTGAACCCAAGATTACCTGATGCCCCAAATGCACACTTATAATCATTACGGTATATGGACAACTTGGAAAAGAAGAAAAATCATCCGCAAAGCAACACTGTGACACAGTGTTTGGGTGGATTTTCATCTTGCGTTTTTACATGTTTTAATTTATGTGTGTGTGTGTGTGTGAGTAGGAATCTATGTAATTATCATAAACTGCTTTAAGCAAAATTTCCTCCTCTTTCCAGTTAACATTATGTGACGTTCCTTTGCCCATGGAGCTAGCCAGTCTTCCCAGCCATCATTTTTAATGGATCCATAATGTTTCATCTGGTAAATGCACCATGATTTATTCCATCAGTCCCTTGTAGCTGAAGGTTTAGATACTGGTATTTGTGATTCTGCTGCTCTAGCATTCCCGGGCATACAGTGTTTTTCCCATACACATGGTGTTTGTGATCATTTCCTTAGACTAGATTCCTGTGGGTAGGAGTGGAATTGCTGGGTCTAGGCATATGAACATTTTTATGGCTCTTAATTCATATTTACCAAATACCTTTCCAACACAGTTGCATTAATCAACATTGTCATCAGCAACAATTGTCCTACACACTCCACAGCACTAGGTAAGATTTTAGGTAATTTTATTGCAGGAAAATGGCACCTCATTATTTTAATTTGCAATTATTTCCTTCCTAATGAGGCATGGCATTCTTCTAAACGTTGGTGAACTAGTCGTGTTTTCTTTGGTGAATTATCTGCTCATGCTCTTTGCCCACTGAAATATTAGCAACTGGGCATCTTCCTTGTCCCACATTTTCTGATCTCTCCACAAGAAAGAACCTTGCTACAAGTATTTTATAAACGTTGTATGCATGTTTGTGATTTATATATAAACAAATATTTTTAACTCTGAAGTTAAGCTGGTCGATCTTTTTCCTTTCTGGTTTGTTCTATCATTTCAAAATGTAGAAAGTTCTCCTTCCCCTAGAGGCTGGCTAAATATACACTTCTATTTCCTTCTGCTTTTTTTCTACTAGATTAAAAAAAGTCTTTCTTTTTCCCATGTGATATTCTTTTGTGCATTTAGTGAAAGGGGACGGCTAGCTCGAAGAAAGACCACCAACCCTAGCTTGAACGATGAAATTCATAGATAATCCAACAAACAACAACAAACAGAAACCAACTAATCATTTCAAATTATTCCTCTGCTAAATCTTTCCAAAGATCTGATAGATTATGTCATAAAATTGACTGGGGAAAGTTTATTTCCCTTGTCCAGCCTTTGGTTGAAGGGCTGATAAACTGTGAAATGACTCAAAGGAGAGCAGACAAAGGGCCTGGGTAGCCTGTAAACTGGTCAATAAACCCTCCTCTCCCCAACAATTGACAGGTACACATGGAGCTCCAAGCACCAAGTCAAGAACTCGCTGAGATGGTAGGAAGGTGCGGAGACTAGTATTCAGTCTTCACTTTTCTCAACTTCTCTGCAGAATCTGATACCATTGGCCAACTTATGGAACCAACCTTGACTTCCCTTCTATCATTTCCGGTTCTCCTCTGGCATCTTTGACTATTCCACCATCTCCTCTGCAGACTCCTCTTATGTGGCTCACTCCTTTGATGCTTCTTTTTCCTGGAATTTGTCTTCAACCTCCTTTGTTTCACCCTCAGCTCACTTGCCTTGGATGAATTCACCTGCTCACGTGGCTTCGATTACCATCTACCAGCTGATGATTGCAAAATCCATGTCTTCTTTGAGATCATCCATCCAACTGCCCACAGGATATCTCCATCTGGAGGTCCCCACCTGTGTTTTGAATCCACTGAATCTCAAATGAGCCCACCAGCCCATCTTCCCACCACCACCAAAATAGCCTCTGACATTTCTGTCTCTTGGATGTACCGCCTCAGGGGAAGGCTTCATTTCCTATCTAGTCACACAAAGTAAAAACGTCGGAGTCAGAGCCCCCTGACTTTTCCAACTGCTCCCATTCAGTCCTTTCCATCACACCTCCTTCAAACCTCTTAAATCCTTCTCTGCCCATTTTATCCCCGTGCAGCCTCCTTGGTTTCAGCACTCAGGTGGACTGCTGCAGAAATCTTCAAACTGACCTCCTTTTCCCACCTTCATGGATCCCTTGGGGACGTTCCCTGGCAAGACACACAGGACCTTTTATGATCGGCCCGTTTACTGCCCCCCTCTTATTTCTTTTCCCTCCATCACTTACGCCACCCACAGTAGCCAGGTGAATTGCAGTTCCTTCAACTACACCGTGATTTTGCACCTGCTGTTCTTACTGCCTGTAATGCCATCTCGTGCCCCTGTGGTCCTCATTTCCAAGCCTCTGGTTGTCTTGACGGTCTCCTTGGCTATACCATGCCTGGGTTTCATGTGAGCTCTGTGAAGGTAAAGACGAGACCCAGACTCCACCAGCCTGCCTCCATCTCATGCCCTTGGGGCTTATAATAGTCTGTGAGGCTTGCTCTAATGAAGGTGACGGTTGGTCTGAACCCAGGTCAGAAATCTTGGCTAAAGTCTTTTGCTTTTTAGGCTTACGTGGGGGCTGCTGACTTGTGAGGAAGCCAAGATGAAAGTACAATTTGATTTCCATTTTTTAAAAAAGAAAACTCACGTGTGTTTCATTCTTCACACTTGGATGCTCTTTAGTATTCTTTGTAAGATTGTTTCTCCAGGGTGACTTAGCTGAGCTATGTGGCTCTCACATAAGCTGCAGGGCCAGACCTGCATTTGCATACATAATCAGAACTGCCTGTCTGCACTAGTCTCACTGGCAGGCAACTCGCTTGGGAGAAGGCTCAGGCTGCCCCCAAAGATGTGGGTGGCATCTTGCCAGCTAGGAGGGCACCTGACAGCTCAGAACAACACAGTTCTTGAATCCCAGCCTGGTCTCCATGCAGCCAAATTGGACCAGTGGGTCCTGCGTCCTTGATCACTCATTCCTGTGACATTTATTGGGCACTTACTATGTGCAGGGCACTGAGTGGCTGTTGAGGTCCCTGCTTAGTTGGGGTTCCCCCCAGAGCAGACCCTAAGACAAGGTTTAAGATGTAGATAGTTTTTTCAGGAGAATACCTAGGAGGCACAAGTGAGGCAATGAGAAAAGTGAGACGGGAAAGGAAGACGAGCCAATGACGGGTGCTTTAATGAGCAAGTTGCTGCTGTGGGCAACTGGGGCACAACCCCCCTGAAGACTCTCTGAGGCACCATGTAGAGCCTGCTGGGAATCCTCTCTCTGGAGGCCGGGAAGCCTGGGGCATCAATCCACCAACTGTCATCCCCGGGGCTGTTAACTCCGTTGGCCCCAGGGGCATTAGCGCCCCTGCACTTCCGGCTTGTGCCTACTTGCAGCAGAGCAAGCTTCTAAGGCGCTGGGGAATCCCTGCGGCCCAGAAGCCGAGAGAGGCAGGCTCTTGAGGTAGGAAATTGTCAGTGTGCTTGGAAGTTGCCCATCACGGCTGCAGGTAACTCAGGTGGGTCAAGGCGATACAGGACGGGGCATCAACGGCGTCTGCTACGGATGGAGAGAGGCATTAGGCACGGCACCTCTGCCTTCAAAGAACTCGTCGCCTTATGGGAAAGGCAAACAGGCCAACAATCCAACCATTAGCTGGCTCAGAGCTCTACACAAACCGCAAGGGGGGCACGTGATTTGCCCTGGGCTGGGACACGAGGAAGAGGAGTGACATCTTCCAGGAGCACGTGATCTCTGGGCCGAGACTTGAAGGATGCTTGTTCCTCAGGCACAGAAGGAGGAGCAATGAACTTCAGGAAGCACAGGGGGCAAAGCCCCAAGCGTGCAAGGCGATGTGCAGTGACGCTCAGAGTGCCTGGCGTGGCCAGAGCTTTGGCTGCTTTACAGGGAGCAGGATGCAATCTGGCCAGACTGCAGGCTGGCCCCAGATCATGCAGGAGCTTGAATATGCCAGATGGAGACATTTGCATTGCAGCCCCCAGGAGGCAGTGGGGGCCCATCAGTGTTTAAATAGTGACAGGTTCTGAGAAGATGTGGCCCATATATACAATGGAATATTATTCAGCCATAAAAAGAAACGAAATTGAGTTATTTGTAGTGAGGTGGATGGACCTAGAGTCTGTCATACAGAGTGAAGTAAGTCAGAAAGAGGAAAACAAATACCGTATGCTAACACATATATATGGAATCTAAGGGGAAAAAAATGTCATGAAGAACCTAGGGATAAGACGGGAATAAAGACACAGACCTACTAGAGAATGGACTTGAGGATATTGGGAGGGGGAAGGGTAAGCTGTGACAAAGTGAGAGAGAGGCACGGACATATATACACTACCAAACTTATGGTAGACAGCTAGTGGGAAGCAGCCGCATAGCACAGGGAGATCAGCTCGGTGCTTTGTGACCACCTAGAGGGGTGGGATAGGGAGGGTGGGAGGGAGGGAGACGCAAGAGGGAAGAGATATGGGAACATATGTATATGTATAACTGATTCACTTTGTTATAAAGCAGAAACTAACACACCATTGTAAAGCAATTATACTCCAATAAAGATGTAAAAAAAAAAAGAAAGCTCACTCAGAGAGTGGCTTGGAGGGTGGGTTGGATGGTGACAGGTGAAACTGGAGCCCAAGGCTCATGATTAGGAGGTGTGTCAGGCTCTGGGCAGGAAACAGATGGCATTCTCAAAAGGAGGGGAAGAGTTCCCAGACACCGGAGAGTCCTATGGCTCAGAAGAGCGCCGCTCAACAGGGGCTGGGGGCTTCGGTAGAGGAAAGCAGCCCCGGCCAACCTCACCGTGGCAGGAAGGATGAGGGAGCCAGGGGAACAAATCCTCCAGCCTCTCTGCCCGCCCACTCTCTTAACTCCTGCCGGAGACGCTCGTTGGTCGAATCCAACCAGAAGCCAGGTGGCAGGGCGCCCAGTTAATGCACCCCACAAAGGTCAGCCTTTCGGGGCTCAGAGTAGGATGGAGAAGCACGAAGGGTGGATCTGGAGAAGCAAACAGGACATCCAGCCCAGGAGGTCCCTGCAATCGGCCAGGCCAGAGATGACAGCACGTGGTGTCAGCGTTGAGACCATGGAGTTTGAGGATGCCGTGGCACTCTGGTGGAGGTGGGGAGCGATCTGAAGACACTGGGCTGAAATCCCTGCCACTAAAGGATCGTTTTTTGAGAGCCGATCTCTTTCTAATGAGCATAGACATCTGAGACGGGTTTAAGGCTTTGTCTGTTATCTGCCTAACTTTAGTGTTCAGTGGAGTGTTGAGGGCAAAACCTCAATGAATCTTTGAGAGAAAGAACCTTGCCAACAGGCCAACAGGAGCCACCATAGATCTCCATGGAGCCAGGTTGGAGTCCTGTTAGCTATAGGGTAACAGGAAGGGAAAGGAGGCAGCATAACTCTGGGGACAAAGGGCTGAGGAGAAAGAGTACGGGAGAGCCCTGGAGAAAAGCTTCGCCCAGGCTACAAGTGCCAAGGGCTGATCTTATCTAGGAGTCCGTAGGATCCCACAGAAAGAGGCCAGCTTCATGGAAACCCACCTGCTGTACACACACAGTGCCTGCTGCCACACACACAGGCAGTACACAAAGTTCATCCCTCCGTATTAGTCTGGTAGGGCTGCTGTAACAAAGCACCACAGACTGAGTGCCTTAAACACCACGAAGGTATTGTCTCACAGCTCTGGAGGTGAGAAGTCCAAACTCAAGGTGTGGCAGGGCCATGCTCCTTTTGAAGCCACAAGGGAAGTATCTGCTCCAGGCCTCTCTCCTAGTTCTTGATGGTGCCTTGGTGGTGGCAGCATAATTCCAATCTTTACATGGTGTTCTCCCTGGGTGTGTCTATCACTGGGTCCAAATTCTCCTTTTTTATAAGGACACCAGTCACCCTGGATTGGGCCTCACCTCAGTGATCTCATCTTAACTTCATTGTCTGCAAAGACCCCATTTCCAAATAAGGCCACATTCTGAGGTACTGGGGGTTAGGACATATCTTTTAGAGGGGACACAGTTCAATTCATAACCGCCCCCCACCATGCTTACATGGCATTGGTGTGACCACCTCTCCCCAAGTCAGTCTTCGTATGGGGTCCAAGGAGTCTTGGGGATGTTGAGACCATCAACTCCGCAATCCTCCCTAGGACTACAGAGGATAGGGCTGACATGAGCCCACAGGGATAGAAGTCCTTCCTGGAGGGCCTCAAAGGAATTCTTTAAAAATTAAGCATACACAGAATGTAGGCATAGAGATCCACAATTGAATTTCAAATTTCCAGAAACCACGAGAGGAACATGGTACCATTTATTAAGTGTTTGAGTCATGCCAACGTCTGGGCTTGGATTTGCCCCCAAGCAGACCCCGAGACAAGGATTTGGGTGCAATCATTCATTTGGGAGGTGACCTAGGAGGCATGGTGAAGGGTGGAGCAGTGAGAGAGGCAAGGGAGGAAAGCCAGTGGGGGCGGGGTGGGTGAATGAGTGTGTTACCGTGGGCAGGCGACCGGGCTCAGTGCCTCTGGAGGCCTCTGAGAGATTGTGTAGCGCATGCCTGGGTGCCAAAGCTGGGGTTTTTTATCCATCAACTCCCATCTTTCACTGGTGGAGGTCCTTCAGGGCCAAAGAACAAGCTCAGGCAGAAAGATGCAGGAAGCCACAAGCTGATAGGAGCTGACTGCAATTCACCTCCTGGGGTGGGCCCCAGGCATGTGGGTGGAGCTTCTGCTGGCCCCAGGCCTGGCCCTTAACCTCAGCACAGAAATAGGAAGTAGATACTATTACGCCCACTTTGCAGATGAGGAAACTAAGGCTCAGGGGATTCCAAAACATTCCAAAATTCACTAGTAAGTAAGTGGTTTATACAGGACAGGAACTCATTTCTATATGACTTTTAAGCCAATACTCTTAACCACAGAGCTTTATGACTGTTGGAGCAATATGCGTTTTGTGTCATGTTATTCCAAAAAGATGAGACTTTTTTTTTCTTTCTGAATTAGGTCGGGAACTAAAGCTGTCACAAATTACAGACAGAGTGACCGCCAGCAGACAGCTCACACCCCAATTGCCAGGCTTTTGAATATGAGCTTAATTCTCCCGGGTTTCTTCACCAAACTCCCTAAGACTTGTTTCTGAGGAGAGGTGCTGGAAGGAGAGTCTCCCTCCCGCACCTGGACCCCCTACCGAGGCCTATCGGGGCGTGTGGCAGGACAGAGGCCCATGGCAGCCATGCCCAAGTTCCAGTTGGCGGCCACGTGGTCCTCGGCTTTTGTGGACTCTCCGTTTTTCAGACTTGCCACAGCCTGTCCCTTCCCAGCTGTTCGTGAGGCCTGGGGCGGCAGGGAGACCCTGCCAAGGGGCCGCTTAAGTCTCTCACCACCTACCGCTATGATGACATTCTCCCCAGGCTGGCGTGGAGTGACAGTGATAGATTAAATGCACCAATTAAATTAGATCCTATTTTAAAGAGCTTGAGCTGGATTTACTTTTAATTATAGTGCTGTGCTCGCTGATGAGGTATTGTCGAGGACTTAACAATTGGTTGATTGTGCATCCGAGTGTTCAGAGCGCAGTTCCTGGGGAGAGACTGGGGAGGGCTTTCTTCCGAAGGAGCTCCTTGGGATAAGACAGAGGGAAGAAGCAGCCAGGGAGGGAGGGAGCCAGGGCAGGGTGTCCTATCTCCACTGAGAAGCCATCTCTCTTCTCCTTGTTTTCTGCTTTAGGAGTCCCGTGTTCCTTGGAGATTGAATGAGCCCAGTGCAGGGTAGAGAAATGGGCCAGAGGCCATGGAGTTGCACTGGCCTGGGACCCATCTTGCCTCTGCCCCACTTGGCTTTATGTGTTCCCCAGGCCAAGGTAACTAACCTGTCCTGTCTCCTTTCAGTGACTCATTAATTCATCTCAACAAGGATTTATTGGGCCTCTAGAATACACTGGCACTGTTCTAGGTACTGAGAATAGAGGGGTGGACAAAACAGGAAAAAAGATCTCTGTCCCCATGGAATTCACATTCTAGTGGTGGGGCTAAGGCAAGAAACAAACATATTACACGACATCAGGAAAAGAAAGCAAGGTAAAGGTGTTATGGGCAGGAGGGTCTATTTCAGACAGTGGTCGGGGAAGCTCTCTCTGAGGGTGGTATTTGAACAAATTCCTGAAGCAATGTGGGAATCTTTGAGGGGCTGAGCCACGTGGATGTCTGGAGGAACAGCGTTCTAGGCCAAGGGAGCAGTGCCGCCTGGTCAGGGGCTGTCCCCTCTGCCCCTAGATCCTCTGCCATACTACCAGCTGAGCCCTATCCATGTAGCCACTTCTCCCTGCCTTGAGAAAGGCAGGTTCTTAGATCTTTGTGATCGCCCTACTGGGGCTCCAGTCCCCAGAGGTGTTAATCTACAAACGTGTCTGGCTCTGTGAGAGAGTGCAGTCACCATGCACTGATTAAATGACACATCCTGCCAGTCCCCTTTGAGGACACTACTTCTGGGACCCGACTCTTTGTTGTAATGAGAAAGAAGGAGAGTTCAGAACAAAGGCCCATGAGCCAAGTTTCCATGCACAGGTGTACTTGAAAAGTGCCTTGGACTGTAAATCCAAATGCTTGGATTTGGGTTCCTGCTTTGTCACTTACAAATCAAGTGAATTTGGGTAAACCTCTCACCCTTCTGGTCTATAGTTTGGTCATCTGTAAAATATAAAACAAGTCCATTGTATCAGGCCTATGGTGTCTTACAGCTAAGGATGGAGGAAGGGGGACAAGTCTTTGAAAATCATGGAATCATGAAAAGGGAGAGGGAAAAGGCCTAGAAAGACATCAGAGGAGCCCCCAGCCTTAGCCCCTGGGCATGGAGAGTTTTCAGAAACCTTTGTGTTCACTTTAGAAGTGACAGCCCCATCAGTGGCTGGGGTAAGAGAGAAGTTCTTCCCCTGACTCAGTTTGGGTCCCCAGAAGCAGAACTGAGGTACGGATTCAAGTGCAAGCAGTTAATTTCGGAGATGAGCTCCAAACACACTAGTAGGGAGAGTGGGGAAGTGAGATAGCACATCATTCAGCCAGTTGCCACTGTGGGGACACTGTGAGTCCATGTAGAACACGTGTCCCAGAGTTGTCCCACCGAGGGCAGGGAGCTGGGGCATTTATACACCCAGTCCTGTTGTTCAATGCTTGAGGGTTGCTCTGGGGTATTGGGAGGGGTGTTAATTCTCTGGAACCGCTGACTGCCAGCTGCAGCGGGCAAAGTACACTTCTAGGCTTCAGAAAGCCCTGAGATAAAGGAATGAAGGAGTTGGTGCTTGAAAGTTGGGTGGCATTCACAAAAGTCAATATGGGCGAGACTCTGACGGCCCCCAAAACAGGCAGCACCTGCCCAGATTGACCTGCAGGCAGGGGGCCCTGAGCTGGGGCTCCAGACCCACACCAGAGGGGCCGCCTCTCAGCAGCAGGTGGCAGGTCTGCTCCCTAGCCCGAGGTCCACACGCATGTGGTCAGGCCTCTGGCCTTTGGGAAGTAGCAGGGACAGGAATCAGGAAGGGAAAGCCCAGCTGAGAGAGACTGAGCTTAGCGCTCCAGGAAGTTCAGTGTGCCGTGGAAACACCGTGTGCTCAGCCCCCCAGATAGTGGAGGAGCCTGGCAGATGGAAGCATCTCTGTGTGCTGCCCCCTTCGGGGGACGCCTGCCCTGACTGGCAAGAGAGTGGCTGGCGGTATTACTATGGCAACCAACAAAAGCCCACCCAAGGATGCTCTAGCGATGGAAGAGAGGAAGTGGAGACCAGGATTCCAGGGAGTGCACCTATATGGCAGGTGGCCAGAGCCAAAGATAGTTGGTTTTCCTCGCTCTTGACGTTGTAATTGGGACCCATGTTACACACACACACACACACACACACACACACACACACACTCCGCCCTAAGCTGGCTGGGGCCCAGGAAAACACCTGTCACAATGTTGTGCCGACTTGCTGTGTAAGCAGAAACTAGTGGGTGTCTCTGTTTTCCCCTCCATCCAGTGATTCAGATGGTACCAGTTCCTTGGCCTCCACCGTGGGAGGCGGTAAGAGCTGACGCAAAAACGTCTGGGAGGCATTTGGAGCATCTTGAAAGAAAGGTTGTCAAGCATTCCTGTTATGAAATGCAAAAGTTTTTCTTTTCATTTTCATGTGAAACCTTGTGAGTTTTTTTTTTTTTTTTTTTTTTTTTTTTGTGGTATGCGGGCCTCTCACTGTTGTGGCCTCTCCCGTTGCGGAGCACAGGCTCCGGATGCGCAGGCTCAGCAGCCATGGCTCACGGGCCCAGCCGCTCCGCGGCATATGGGATCCTCCCAGACCGGGGCACGAACCCGTATCCCCTGCATCGGCAGGCGGACTCTCAACCACTGCGCCACCAGGGAGGCCCCCTTGTGAGTTTTCAAATTGCATTTATGCTATTTCAAACCAGCAGCTGTTCTGAGACCACAAGCCATCCAGAGCTGCTGACCGCAAAGTTCAGTAAAAATGAAATCCGAATTAAGGAGATGTTCTCCTGAGTCACGGCCAGATTCCAGGTTGGATCTTAAAAGCTTCCTCCCTGGCCAGCTTCCTGTGCTGACCCCCAGGCTCACAGAGCTCTGGGCCTGCTGTGTATTCCTTGCCATTATATATTGAAAACAGGAAATGAAGGGGCCAGTCGGGGGGACGGTAAGGCTTGAAACAACTTCAGAGAACAAGCTGATGAAGTCATAGATCTTATCTCCCTTGCCTTTTCCATGTCCGGTTTCTTTAAAGATAAGGTAGTGAATCAAAATGTTCAGCCTCTTTTTTTTTTCAAGATGGAAGCAGAGGAGGATTTCTTTAATATCCCCTTCCCTCCCAGTGTTTCCAAAGATAACCAGATGAGAGAAATGCCTCATGATCGTGTGCACGTGTATGCAAAATGCGATTATGGGACAATTTCCCCATCTTGGTCCCTGAGGGCTGGCGGAAGCGAGGGAGGAGGGATGAGGCTGGGGATGGAGAGGACGCAGGTAGCCGCTGGGGCCTTGCACAATGGTTTTTAATGATGATGCCTCTGTTGTCCTGTTTCATTAGGGCAGGGCTCAAGCCAGAGGGGACGTTGTGGGCCTCTGGCCAATTTCTGCTGGAGAATTCAAGGAAGGTGATGGTCAGGGGCTGGGGTACAGGGGGCAATGTTATGTGTTTGGGGCCTGCCTGTGAGATGTGGGGCACACCCAGCAGGATTGCCAGCGCCGTGGGCATATTTCTTAGTGCCACATCCCCCGGCTGGGCTGGGTCGGGCAGAGTATTATATTGAGAGTGACTTGAAGCAATATTTTTGTCTAGGAGGACAAATGTCAGATGGGGTGAAGAAGGCAGCAAAGCATCCCAGTTGACCACTCAGATCTGAGGGCTGAGGCCAGAAAAACGAGCCATGAAGCATTAAGGGGCACAGGGAAGGTGTGAGGAAGGGCTGAGGCAGCTCAGGGGGAGCCAGGACCTTAGGGTGTAGTGACTAAGGACACAGGCTTTGGGACCAGCAGCCCTTGGTTCAAATCCAGCTCTGCCACAGGCACGTGACCCAAACCTGCGGGGTTGGTTTGGTTTGTAACATTGGTCAATACCTATATCGGGGTTGTTATGGAAATGAAACAAGTTAACTTTTTAAAAAGTGTTTGAGGTGGTGAAGTGTGCAGGGTGCTGGGAGGATGTATTTATGTAGTTCCAGGAAAATCGTGCTTAGGGAGGGGGGAGGCTGCCAGGTTAAAGGGAAAACACAAAGGTAGGCGCGATGCTTATTTATGAAACAGCTTCGATGGCCTTTTGGTGAACCTCAAGAACAATTTACATCTGGCAAAGCAAATCTGGGATGAGCAAGAGAGTCTAGGTTTTGTCAGCTGTTGGGGGCAGCCCCCCTGGGAAAGGAGGCCCCTTGACTCTCTTAAGCAGTAGACACCTGGCCTTGGCCCTGCCCCGCTCTGCCAAGTGTGATGGATGTGGGTCAGGCCCTAGAAAGGCCAGGCTTCCCTCCTGAGGCAGTTGGGAAAGAGGAACTTGCAGGAAATGACGGAAGAAGAAGGGATCTTTGGAGTGAGAGGGACTGAAAAGGGATGGTAGAGAAAATACAGAAGGGGTTGCGGTGCGGGGGGGAATTGTGCCGTGCACAACATGTACGGCTGTCCAGACGAGCCCAGGAGTGGGGATGTGAGAAGAAAGAAAACAAATTAGAGAAGGGAAAGGCAACGGGCAGGGCAGCAGAGAGGGACACAGGGGATGGCTGTTCCAGGTTTGATTTCACGCACAGCCCAAGAGAATGGAAGGTCCGTTGCTTTGGGAGTTCTTTCTGCCACTGAAAAGTTTAACATAAATGAAAAAGCACAGGCCACAGGCCATGTGTTTGTCCCAAAGAAGGAAGAAGAGAAGATGGATTAATATTCCTGGGATAGGAACTTAGCAAACAGGTTATTGTCCCATCGCCCCACCCCCACACCTCTCCTGGGGGCACCAGAATGGGAGGAAGGCTCCTTCAAATACTCTCCCATCTCTGCTCATGGGCCCCTTGTTCCCACCTCCCCCCATCCCCCAGGCCCTGGGGAGCTCACTTCTGATTAGGGCAGAGCCTTTTATGTTCACATTCCCAGATGGGTATCGGCCTTTGAAACCCCCTTCCAGGTGAACAGAAACTGGCCAGTGAGGCATTTTAATAACCTTTCTCCAGGCATCTTGGAGCAGCCTGACATTCCCACTGGACTCCTGGGAGCCAGGCTCTTCCGGGTGGAGGTGGGGGGAATTGGAAGCCTCTACATGCAGCTCAAGAGTTTAGGATGCCTCCACCACCAGGCCCAGGAGGAGCCATCATGGCCCTTCAGTGTAAGGGGCATGGGCTCCATCCTCTTTGTCAGTGATTCTCAGCCCTGGTTGCCCATCTGAGTCAGCAGGAAGCTAAAAAAAAAAAAAAATTCTGGGCCCAGTTCCCACCCTGAAACAATGGAATTGGAATCTCTTAAGCATGCCCAAAGATGTATATTTCTTAAAAGCTCTTCCAGGTACTTGTAACAACCAAGGTTGGGAAACTACTACTCTAGCCACTTAAGTGACTCCAAGTAGCAACTCACATTCCCTCTCTGGGCCTCAACTTGCCCACCAGCCAAACAATGGAGCTAGACTTTGTAATCTATATATCCCATTAGTCCTAATATTCTGCAACTCTGTGACCTAGCAGCAGGCAAGACACCTGTATACTCTCCTCACGAGTACATAGGCACTCAAAACATACACACACATGCACACGCTCATATATTCCTCTCCTGCTCTAGTCTATAACCTTCACCATGTCCCTCCTAATGTACAGAAATACTAGATCTCAACAATTCCTCCCCCCACACCCTTCCTTCCCCAAAGGAGCTGACAGAAAATTCCAGAAACATTTTAGACAGAAGACGAAAAGTCAGAAGTTCTGGGACAATAACCAGAAGTTGAGTTTGCTAAAAGAACTGAAGGTACAGAAATAAGTTGTCAGCCTGGATGGGCCCTGGAGGTCCCCTCTAACCCCTCTGATTGTTCCTGAAGAAATTAGACTCCAGTAGGTGAAGTTCATTGTCTAAGGTCACTCAGATGGCAGAGCCAGGGCAAGTTCGAGACCCAAGTATGGTCTGAGGACCTTCTATATCAGAATGATCCAGAAAATGGCTTCAAATGCATGTTCCTGGGATTTCACATATGCCATTCCTCACGTGTGTGAGGGGAGCAGGAAGTTGATTTGAAACCTGCTCTCCTGGTGAGCCCAGAACTGTTCTGCATCCCACGATCTTGGTAGCAGGGAACAGACCCGGCGTGCTTGAGGCCAAGTACAGTCGCCCAGGGGTACCCACCTCTGCTTGGTGGCTGGAAATTCTCAGTGCATGTCACTCTTTTCTGTAAAGTTGGATGGCTCACTGGTGGGAGGTGGGGAGGCAGTGATGGGAGGAGAGTGACCCAACCGTGACCCAAACCTGGTTCCTGACTGGATGGGCTGAGGCCACATGCCATTACCCTGGCCCCTCCCCCAGCAGGAGCCCACGGGAGGGTTGCCTGTGCTGAGCGGAGCCCCAGTCAACATCTATAGCCCAGCAAGGAGGGCAAGGCTGAATTCAGGGGTTCAGCTGTGACATGGGCAAGGCCAGATTGTGGTCCAAGTCAGATTGGATGTCATTCACTCTTGCAACTCAGCAGATGTTAGAGCTGCTGTCTTTTGCCCTGCCCCCACTATAATCTGTCAGTGAAACTTTAAGCTCGAGGGCCTGCTCTGTACAAAGCTTTCTGCCAGCCATTTCTGTTCTCAGAAGGGCGTCGTAAAAAAAATAATCATGGATGGCATGAGCGGAACCCCTATTATGTGCCAGGCTCTGTGTGAGATGCTTTACAGGCCTTTCCTTGTTTGATCCATGTGAGTGTGGGAGACAGGATGATGGCCTCCAAATATGTCCACGTCCTAATCCCCAGAACCTATAAATGTTACCTTATCTGACAAAAGGGACTTTGCAGGTGTGGTTAAATTTAACTATCCTGAGATGGGGAGATTAGCCTGGATTATCTGGATGGGCCCAGTATAATCACAAGGGGCCTTATTAGAGAGAGGCAGGAGGCTCAGAGTCAGAAAGAAGACATGGAGATGGAAACAGAGGTTAGGGAGGAGAGGAGATGCTACACGGCTAGCTTTGAAGGTGTAGGAAGGGGCCACGAGCCAAGGAATGTAGGTGGCCTCTAGAAGCTGGAAAAGCAAGGAAATGGTGTCAGGGTGGACATTCTTGCTGATCTGTCTTCTTTGGGTAAAATGGATCTCTGACTTGCCCTCAGAGCGCCACGCCTCTGCCACAGCCATGAGACCACATCTCAGGTCCTAGAGGGGGCTCCCCTTGGCTTAAACCAGTGAAGACCCCCCTCTCCTTGGCCACATTTGAGCCTCTGGGTCAATGCTGGGGCCTGTGGGTGGCAGAGGGATGAGAAGGGGAGAAGGTCCCTCTTCCTTCTTCAGGAGCTACTGGAAGAGATGCTCTCTTCCACTGAATGATGAAGGGTGAAGGTAAGAGGCTCTGCCACTCCTGGGCCACTGACAACCACAAGGGGAGGGTCCATCAGTGGTCCAGGTTGGTTGAATGTCTCCGAACTGTATCCTACCATCATGGTTTGCAGAGAGGGGCCCTAGAGTGGAGTGAGGGCATGGCTGGGAGGCCTGGCAGAAGAGCTATTTGTATAAGAACATATTGCATCACGGGAAAGATGATGATGGGCCAGGGCAGAGTTTCCTCTTAGGCTTTCAAGCAGTGGCTCTGCCATGGAAGATAGGCCCCTGTCTTGTGCCTAAGTATCCAATAAACATTTGTTAAATGAGTGAATTAATGGATGAATGCTGAATGAGAGCAGAAGGCAGCTAGGAGCACAGCAGAGCAAGTGTGTCACCCTATAATAGCTGGTAACTGATCTCAGGAGGAAAGACGTGGGGTCCCTGACGGAGAAGGGGCTCTGATTTTGTGGGAGTGGGGACTGAGCTGAGAGGGGGCAACCATGCCCAACTGGGTGAGTGGATGAAGGGTGGTTGCCTCTGAACAGAAACCACGGGGTGGGGCTGGGGCAGGCTCACCCTAGGCCATCCAGGAGTAGCCAGAGGGAATTCTAGAAATTTCAAGAAATCTAGAATTCAAGCCAGAATTCTGGAAATTTCACTGAGCGGGCCAGAGCTGGTGATTATTCTTGGTCCTATTCTTGGGGGGCTTTTCTCATTCACACTCCGGCACGGTGAAGAAAAAAATTGATGATTTGACAAACCTTCCTCAGTCTGAGGTATGTCTCTTTTCATGTTCAACTCACTCTGATTGCAGACCCGCATCTTCCCACGTCTCTTCTCTAGCGCGTGCAGCTACCCTCTTTCTCTCTCTGCATCCCATACTATGTCCAGACACCACCTGATGTCAATTGTCTATGGCGTCTGGAAAATAATTAGGAAATCTTTTTTGGCCACAGTCTCATTACCATCACTCACCAAATGGTCCTCATGTGGATCTTGTTCCAGAATATTCTCAGTAAAATGGTTTGAAACAGCCAAACCGGAAGCAGCAGCCCCATGTCCATCAGCAGGGGAGTGGATAGATAAATCAGGGTATATTCATGCACGGAGGAAAATGAACAGTTACTTGGAGCAACACAGATGAATCTCACAAGCACAATATTGAGCAAAAGAAGTCACGTTGAAGATTCCAGACTGTATAAGTCCATTTATGAATACAATTCAAAGGTAGGCAAAAGGAAAGTGTGATGTTAGGAATTAGGATGGATAGAGTGGAGGGAAGGGATACGGCTGGAGGAGGAATGAAGGAGGCTTCCTGGGTGCTGGGAAGGCTCTGTGTTTTGACCTGAGTCACAGTTAAGTAACACCTGCTTTGTGGTAATTCATTGGGCTGGATACTCATGGACTGTGTGCTTTTCTGCATGTGTGTTTTTTATTTTTATAATAAAAAAGCTTGGAGTCCATAACGCCATTACCCAGGAAAAAGGAAAATTTACATAGCCCGTGTTGCCTAGTTGGAGATCCACTTTGCTATCTCATGCTACCGGGATCCACGCACATGATCTCAAGGGTTGTGCTTGGCAATGGTGGTTCCAAATCCCAGTAGACCTGGTCTCCTTGGCTCATTTTTTAAAAAATCATCCACTTCATATAGATGCACAGCTTTCCGAGGGCACACCTGTTGTTTTGAAGGTGTGGAGTGCAGGTCAGCAGTGCAGCCTCTGCTTTCCTCCTCACCCACACACCCCTCCTAAACACCAGGCTCCTTGCTTGGCAGCTGACTTTAGCCACGCCCCCTCAGTCCATCAGAGATGGGGTCAAGGTTTTAACCCCCTTTCTCCTAAGTGAGCTCTTGCTCCCTATGTAAATTTACTTGCACCTTCCCTAGAGAATATCAGGTTCCTCTTCCCTGAGCTTTAGTTGTGGGGGACAGCCTTTTTCAACCCTTCTCCATAACAGTGGTGTCTACTTGCTTTACGGATACAAAACTGAAACATCGGTGATGGGTCCCTCATGAACGAAAAGGTCTGCTCCCTGGGGATTTTCAGTCTCCTCTGCTAGAAAGGAAGAAGCTGATAACTCTTAAGGATTAACCTTAAGAAGGGGAGGGAATTTAGAGGGGAGGAGGGAGGGAGGGAGGAGAGGAGGAGGAAAGAAGGGGACAGGAAGGGGGAGGGGGAAGGGCAGGAGGCAAGGGAAGGGCATAGGGAGAGGAAGGGAGGGGGAAAGGAAGAAAAGAGGTTAAATTAAATTCATATGTTGAAGTCCCAAACCCCAGTGTGATGGTATCTGGAAGTGGAGCCTTTGGGAGGTGATTAGGTGTAGTTGAGGTCATGATGGGGGCCCCATGATGGGATTAGTGCCTTTATAAGGAGGTGAAGGGACCAGAGCTCTCTATCCCTGCCGTCTGTGTACCAAGAGGAGAATGGTTACCAAGAACTGGACCATGCTGCCATCCTGATCTCACACTTCCAGCCTCCAGAACCATGAGAAATCAATGTATGTTGTTTAAACCACCCAGTCTGTGGTAACTTGTTATAGCAGCTTGAACTGACTAAAATACTTGCCAAATTAAAGACGCCCCACGTTTCAAGCTAGTCTTCATGGTGTGTCCCGGATACTCTTTTCTGGATCACTCCTAGTTCATTAACCTGCTTTGAGGTGCAAAAACCCAAGGGCAACAAGTATGTTCTGTTCAGCACATAACTTATGCTCAGTCCTCGGGGATTAACCTTAAGCCAGAGACTCCAACTGAACCAGTAAGAGTGCAAAGCCCTTGTACCAAGCCAAATTATATTACCCAGGGAGGAGGCATGTCTCCACATGGAAGAGCATGGCTACATAAGTCCAAAGTTTTGCAATCCAGGTAAAGCTTTCCCAAAGTGAGGAATACTCCACATTTAGCCTGAAATTGGTGTGTGTCAACCCACAAAGACATATTTCTCCATCACACACACTCCAGTCTGCTCTCTCAAGCCATACAAGGATAGGACCTTGATGACCCGCAGGCCTCAGTTTCCCTTCTCCATCTTTCCATCCCTCACCACACCACTCTCCTCCTTTAACTGCACTGGCTTCTCAAGCATTTCCTAGATACCCAGGTGGGATGCCCATTCCCCATCCCTGAGGTGAACCTCTTTATTCATCTCCTACCAATAGCCTCCTTTCAGCCAGGAATTGGTCAGGACCTGACTGGCGAATCCATTTATGGAAATGCAGTTGCCCCATGTGTCAGTTAAGACAGCACTAGCGTGAGCGTAACACAATGGCAGTTTATTTCTTTTTCAGGGAAAGTTCAGTTGGTGGCAGAGGTTGGGACTCTGCTTCACACAGTCATTGAGGGATTTAAACCAATGGTGAGCTTTGCCTCTCTGACAGTAGATATCCTAATTCCACTGGTTCAGGGTGAGATGTGGGCATCCATTTTTTAATGAATGTTTTTATGTTCCCCTGGTGACTCTATGGGCGTCCAGGGCTGAGAAGCTCCTATCTTCCAACATCACCCTGGGAATCAACATCCAACCACCAAATATGGGAAATGGAAGAAATAGATCAAAAGACTATGTGGGAAGTATTTATGTGCCAGGGCTGGAAGTAAGATACATCACTCTGTCTACATCTCGTTGGCCAGAAGTCAGTCACATGGCCACATTTCACCCCAAGGACAGCTGGGAAATGTAGTCCAGCTGAGTGCCCAAGAACAAAGTGAGTGGGTTAAGGATCATCCCCCTGGTTTCTGCCCACCCATATGGCTATCTCTGAAATATGATCTTAAGCTTAGAGAAAACATGTCAGTTCTTTTTGTTTACTTGTTTTATATGACAAAAAGGATATGGAGCCTAAGAGAGTTAAAAGTTTTAGAAATTCCCAAGGGAGTTAGTGGCACAGCCCTCTACTGAGATAGTCTGACTGGGAGACGGTAAATGGTGCAATGTTCCTTCACCCTTGAGCTGAGCCAGGGGTGTAACCATAGAACTAATGGATGTTTGAGGAGGGCGTGTTGAGGAGTGGGGAGAAAAGAGTCCCCTAGAACACGATGTGAGGGGCAAGACTGTGCAAGGCAGAGCAGAGCCCAGGGGCAAAAGAAACAACCGTAAGGAGAGAGGGGGAGGTGAAGGGCCATAGTTTCCAAAATGGGTGAGACACAGCCCCTGCGTCAAGGAGTCCACAGGCTCCAGGGAGAGAGCAAGGTGTGTGTGCCCAGCTCCTTGTAGTAAAATGCTAATTGGATGGATGGCTGGGTCTAACGCACAGCCTAGTCTTTCAGGCCATGTCTGGTGTGAACCAGACAAGAGAGCGTGTGGGCCAAGGCGGGGCGGGGGGGGCAGAACACCTCTTTGCCAATGCTGGCTTGCCTGAGGTGGTTAAGTAAACCACTGTTTAGGTTCTGGAAGACTCAACTTGGCAAGATAGCTGTGCTTGGGAATTGAAGACATTCAGAAAGCCTTCTCCACCCAAAGACTGAGCCAAAGTCATGTGCTGACTGGACCATATTTGTTGCCCTTTGGTTTATGCACCTCAAAGCAGGTTAATGAACTAGGAGTGATCCAGAAAAGAGTATCCGGGACACACCATGAAGACTAACTTGAAACGCGGGGCGTCTTTAATTTGGCAAGTATTTTAGTCAGTTCAAGCTGCTATAACAAGTTACCACAGACTGGGTGGTTTAAACAACAAACATTGATTTCTCATGGTTCTGGAGGCTGGAAGTGTGAGATCAGGATGGCAGCATGGTCCAGTTCTTGGTAACCACTCTCCTCCTGGTACACAAACGGCAGGGATAGAGAGCTCTAGTCCCTTCATCTCCTTATAAAGAGCTCTAATCCCATCATGGGGCCCCCCTCATGACCTCAACTACACCTAATCGCCTCCCAAAGGCTCCACTTCCAGATACCATCACATTGGGGTTTGGGACTTCAACATATGAATTTGGGGGCAACATAAACATTCAGTCCATAGCAGCCAGCTAAGGAAAGAGATGAACATCTATAAATGCCTGAATGCGGTGTATCCACCAAGCTCAGACCAGGAGAGGTGGGGCAGCATCACTGGAAGATGCTAACAAGGCTATTCTAGGACAGGTAAAAAGATGCACACCAGAGAAGGAAACTGAGACTCCTTTCTGCCCAAGAGGTGCTACGGGCCTCAAACCTGAGCAGAACCAAGAATGCGGGTGGAAAACGGGTGAAGTCGAGGAATGGTGTGTGAGTCGTGGGTAAGAGGCCATATTATTTTTTCTTCTTACCTAATTGAGATAGACATGCAGAAAAGTGCACAAATCACAGATGTAAAGCTTAATGATTTTTTTTACAAATTCAACACGTCTGTACAACCAGCTCCCAGATCAAGAAACAACATGACCAACATCCTAGAAGGCCCCTTGTATTCCCTTCCTTTCACAACCTATGCCAGTGAAGGCTATCCTGACTTCCAACAGCGTAGATGAATTTTGCTTGTTTCTGACCTCTGTATAAACGGAATCATGTGAATAGGTACCATTTTGTGTCTGACTTCTTTCACTGAAGATTATGTTTGTGAGATTCATCCGTAGTGTTGCACTTAGTTGCCTTTGTTCATTCTCACTGCTGTATAGTGTTCCATTGTGTGAATATACCATGCTTTATTTACCTGTTCTCCTGTTGATAGACATTTGAGTTGTTTCCAGTCTTTGACTATTAGGAATATTCTTGACGTGGCTTTTCAGTAAGCATATGCATACATTTCTGTTGGTAGACACCTAGGAGTGGAATTGCTGGACGAGAGCTATGTGTTTCTTCAGCTTTAGTAGATACTTGCAAGCAGTTTTCCAAAGCTACTAGATCATGGAGACACTTTTGGAAGTGAATGGGTTGCTAACTGGTTAAGGTACCAGAACCAGAGGAATAAACTGGGACTGTCCTGGGCAAACTGGATCAGTCACCTCCCAATCCACACACCCTGGGCCTTCTTGGCAGGGTGCACCTCGGAATAAGATGGATGTGGCTTGAGGCTTGAGGGGGCATTCTTGCAACTGTGTGTGTTTCATAAAGCTGAGAAGCTGCAGATGTCCTTGCGATAAAAATCCATAAACTAACACCTTCCGCTCAGCAAATAATGGGTTCTGGACACATACCCTCTGGCTAAGCTCTTCGTTTATTGTTTATGAGCATTCTCCCAACATCTCCTCCAGCCTTCATAGAAGTTGGTTGAAGCTGAAACTCTTGGCAGGTCCCTGAACCACACAGCCAAAAAAATTATACGCTGTGCACATCTGCAGCGAGAAACGTGAGGCTTTCTAGGGGAGATTTATTGCCTCCTTTCCCTCCCCCTTTTGGAACGTTTCTGGATGCTGCTCCTTGTGTATAGCATGTGCCTCCGGCTTATCACTACAGTAAGTATAAAAGCAATTAATTTTTCCCCCTTTTGGAAAGCGGAAGTTTTAACCGCACTTCAATACCATTTGCATTTCTGATTTCTATCAAGTTCACACTTCCAGCAAAGAAAGTCCTGCTGATATAATTTGTTTTTTTAATTGTGTATTCTCTGGCAGGAAGCTGCTTCTTTTGCTTCCAAAGCAGAAAACATGTACACATTGGGAGGAGCTCAGCTCTGACCTCTGCTACAGGGTAGCTCACCTTATTGGCATTAGGGAGGTGAGGACAGGTGTAGGAATTTGGAGTGGGGTCCTCTTGCGTTTTTATACAGATGTTCAGATACGCTGAGCTCGTGAAATGCCATTGCCTGATTTGGGTGAAGTGGGCAGCTTCTGAGAAGCATGTCTGTGTACCTGGTTGTAATTTACTCACACGTTCAGAGAAATTTTCGTAAGACAGACCGGATTTATTTCTTGCTCACTTTCACTGGGTAATATCCTTTGAGACTGTTTCCACAACATTATTTAGACTTACAGAATGTTTAGGCTGTAAGGGATCCAAGGGACCATATGACCTGCTGATCCACTCATGTTATGGGTGAGGAGAGTGTGGTAGATTGAAGGCACGGTCCCCATGCTTCACTCTGCCTTGCTTCATGGCATTGTCCCGGCATTGCCGTAGGTGGAGTGTACTTCCCTGTCCCTTGATTTGAGGCATAGCCAAGTGACTTGCTCTGGCCCATGAAATGGGCCTTAAGATAGTAGGAGCCTAGACCTCGAGAGGCCCCACGTACGTCCACATCCTCCTGGTGCCTCTGCTGTTGTATGAAAAGAACATGTGCACCTAGCCCACTGGGCCAGGAGGAGGAGAGACACGTGGAGCAGAGTTGGCTCAGCCAACCCTCAGTCCTGTGACACGAAGCCGAGCCACTGCAGCCTACAGTACTGCTGCCAAGCTAAGCCCAGCCTAGATCAGCTAAACAAACCCAGCTGCCCCCCAGGTCTGTGGTACTAATTGCTTGTCGTTGTATGACCCTGAGACGATCGGTATTTTTCCATGGTGATTGCTAAGCAATACAGATGCTGGAGGCCAGGGAGGAAAAGGGACTCCCCATTATCACCCAGCTGGCTTGTGTTCAAGGCAAGTCTAGAACCTGTGTCCCCTGTTCTCAGGCTTGCAGCAGATACCCTAGGATTTTCACGTGCCTGGCAAAGATACTGCTTAGTCGTAGGTCTTGCAGCTTTTGGGAAATGTAGCTTGTAAAAAATCGTTGAGAGAAAACAGATGAAACTTTACATGGCTCCTGGGATTAATAATGTAACGGGGATTGTTCCACTTCTGGTTTGAAGTGAATCTGAACTGGCTGTTCCACCCCTATCCCCTTCTGACAGCTGTGGAGTTCCCCAGGACAGAGGGTGTAATAGCTTGGGAGCTGCTCCAAATAGCATCTACAAGAGCCAGGGCTTCACTAGCCCTGGAGACCATCATGACTGGAGCTGGGATTTGGCCCTTTTCTAGACAAGCAGGAAGCCCAAGCCCCCATCTCAGCGTCCTCAGACCCAGGCCAGCCTCTGCGAGAAGCACAAGGAAGATCCAGAAAGATAAACTGCCCCACACCCCAGCTCTCTCCCCGCCAAGATCAAAATCCCACCTTTAGAGCTCGGCCCCTTTATGCCAATGACCCCTGAGATGCAGGAACTTGATGGGGGTGGACATGGAGAAGGAGAGGTGCCACACTGGAAGCTTATGTCACCCATTTACACCTCCCTGTAAATAAAGGCTCCTGCCACCCTTTCTGGGACTTGCCACTGACTGACCTGTCTCGCCTTGGCCTGCAGAGAAAAAGTGTCATTCATCATTAGACTGCCAAGTGTTAACAGAATTTCCGTGTATTATCTTTTCTTCCCAATGACTGCCATGGCTGCCTGTCTCGTGGCACCACTCCGGAGGAGATTTTGTCATGCCAAAGACCTCTCTTTTCTCCACTTTTAAAACGCCCTGTCTTGATAAGGGCTAGGGCTCCAGATAGAGGGTGGGTATGAGAAATGGGGGAAAGAAAACCCCAGGCTGCCATAGAAGGATGCACAGTTGATACTTGATCAACACCTGCCTCCATTCTATATTATCAGTTCAGCTTGTTCCCAGTTGTAGGCCTGGTTCATACCACAATGCCAGGCACAATAAGCAGCATCAATAAGTATTATAGGAATGAAGGAGTGAATGAATGCACACACCTGTTCCGGGAGATAACCCACAAAGGACATCTTTGCACACCCAGCCCGACACGGATCAGCGTGTCAGGCCTGGGCCTGTAGGTCCTTTGGCACCTGGTTGCAGCCCCTCTTCCACTCCGCATGGCGCCACACCAGGCTAAGCTTGTCTTGACAGATCAGTCGCTACTGAGCTGACATATCCATCACCCAGGGCTCCGTCATGACTGGAAGACACAGGAAAGAGACTGGGAACCGTGACAACCACGGCCAGCGATCGAACTGTCCTCTCCCCCCCGGGGCAACCTTGTTCTCTTGCTCCTGTTCAGTCCTTACCCTAGATTCCCCGGCACGAGCTGGTGAGCTGACAGCATGTGCTGCCCTCTGGGCCCAACACTGCTTATCTAGTGCCTCGTGCCAGCCGGGCAGCAGCACAAAGTCACCAATACAAAAGAGTCCAGACTGGCAGGTGCCACCAACCCCCTATGACAGGGACGAGACTCTGACAGGAGGTGTCCGATAAGGGGATCACGTGGCCTTTATCCTTGCTCACTGCCACGGGAGGTTATCTGAGTCCAGTTCAGAGAAGATGACAAAAATGCTTCTGAGCGCTTCCGACTTCCCCTGGTGCACGTGTGCTGCCTTAGTCCGGGTTCACCCAAAAGCCGGCGCTAAGTCAAGACGTGGGTGCAGGTGACTGATTTGAGATCTGATCCCACAGAATGGGGGGTAGAGAGCAGGGAGGGTGAGACAGGGAAGGGAGGAAATCGAGTTTATCGTGTGCTGATGAGCTGTGGGCACCTGGTAGGGATCCACTGAGAAACCCCGTGAAGCAGGCCTCAGGGAATGGGGAGGATGAGGCATGGATCCTCCACCGCCTGGCCCCCAGTGCTTGAAGGCTGCCCCCTGGGCCCTTAACTCCCTCACATTTCCCAGTTGCACCTGTGCTAAGCAAAGCACGCTCCCATGGTGCTGGAGCAAGCCCTCAGACAGAGCAGATGAGAGACGCAGGTCTGGGGGCGGGGGAGATATCCTGTGATCCAGAACAGTACACCTCAGCTACAGTGAACTCAGGTGGGTCTAGACGGTGCAGGTGGGGCATCCACATGGTCTACAATTTGCTTACAATTGGTCTGGAGCCAGAAGACATGGATCCCTCTTCCATTTAACTATGAGATCTTAGTCAGCTCGCCCTCAGCCTCAATTTCCCAACTCAGAAAAAAAGATAATAGATTTTGCCCATCCAACTTTTTAAAAAATATCTTTATTGGAGTATAATTGTCCCATCCAAATTTGCGGGGTTGTTGTGGCAATCAAATTAAAGCAGAGAATCACATAGAAATTACCTTTATGTTTATATGAAATCTTGTTCCTTTAATTAACTTGTCCAAAAAGGTATATCGCTCACCTGTCAGTAGGTTAAATATGGAGCGTTTCCAAGGATACAGGTTGTCAAAGATACTTTAAGAGACCGAGGGTAAAATCCAGTTTCAGATGGGAATGTGTCAATGAGTCAACCTGCGGTGGGTTCCAAGTGTTCCTCTATATAAATTTGGTCTCATAGAATGGAAAACTGTCATTACCTCAGTCAAAGAATTCTTCTAAGAGCAAATTAAATGCTGTTTGAAGCCACTAAGTTTTGAGGTTGTTTGTTAGGCAGCAGTAGATGACTGGGGTAATGTCCTTCAAGGGTCATGGTAGCCTTTGCCTCTCCTGAGACGCGTTCCCCTCTTCTTCCCACTACCTTCTCTAACAGTCCCGTAGCAGAGCTAAGAGCCTTCCTGTTGACACTTTTCTCCACTCCCACAGAATCCTTTACAGTACACACACCTCTCTTACCATTCCTCACCCTGTGCCTTATCATTTCCATTCTTGTCCGTTTACCTTTAAGGGCTATGCACTTTTTCATGGCTTAGACCAAATCTTATTCCTTTCTGAGTCTCCTATGCCTACTACAGTGTGTGGCACATAATAGGTACTCAAAAATGCATCTTTAAAAATATGAATCATTGTTTTTTAATTCATCCGTGAACTGAAATGTGAGTTGAATCTAAGGGAGGGAGCCCAAGGGAATGAGAAGGGGTGTCTTTCACCCAAAAATTCATAAAGGGAATTCAGAGCTGGCCGGCGGGAGAGAATGGTTCTAGATCATTGGATTCACTTTCCTCAAACTCCTCCTTGTATTTGGAGATGTTGGAAAGCTACATTTTGCAGACTCCTTTCAAACTAGGGTTCTATCAATTTGATACAGTCCTGAGAGATTTGGAAAGTAGAAGGGAGGAGGAGGCCATCTCTCTGAGGCAGTTCCGGTGGCCAAGTGGGCTCTGCCCTCATGAGTGTTGGCAGCAGCTGGACTGGGACTCCATGGTCCACCGTCTGGTCAACAGCTTTTTATGGATGTGGGTGGCCTTGAAGGAAGTGAGCGAACATTTCTTGACCTCTGGGTCAGAGCTATAGGGGTGTCTGTCCTGTGACACGAAAGCCAAAATACATTTTTCCCTCCTTACTTCCAATGATTTTGAAAGTACCCAATTCCCTGTATTAAATCCCTTTCCACTTGAAATACCCACATTGGTTTCTGTTTCCTGCACTGACTCCCGATGCAAGTATGCTGATTGGGAACAATCAGTGGGAAGAAGGAGAGAAATGTCCTGTGTATGAGAAGCTGTGGAGGAAGAGGTGGGACAGCTCCGGGGAAAAGCTGAGAGGCTTGGCTGGCTAAGCCCTAGGCAATGTAAGGGTCTGGGGTAATGGAAAACATCATTGGCCCTGGTCTACTGAATGCTGAGAGGCCTGGTGGCCAAGAGTAGGAAAAGCTTCCAAATTAGGGAAGGCGTGACTGGGAGGCATGATTCCCTCCGGTAACAAGGAGGGCCAATCAGAGGATGCCTCTGGGGGCTTCACAGGAATAGGGAGCACAGGCCCCAAAGCCAAAGTCTCCACACACCATCTGGGGGAGGTGGGCAACACAGACTCAATATCGGGAACAGGGGCAGGGAGATTCTGGATCAGGTCAAGAAGGATTGGGAAGAATCCAGGCTAAAATTCAAAAAGTCTGGTATTGTTGGATGAGCCTCGAGCGCTATATAGCCAACCACATTTTACAGCGTGGTGTTGATGAAGCTCTTAGTGGGGCAATGATGGTTTGTTGACGATGTGTATTTTCCCAGAGGTCAGAAAGTAGAATGGAATTTACTTCAGTTCCATAACAATTACAAGACCCCTGAGCCCTTGCTGCAAGAGACATCTCTATGTAAATATTGAAGACAAGATGGCCTGGGTGTTTGGAGCAAGGACTTTCACATCAAGAAGATCTGGGTTTGGGTCTCACCCTCACCACTTTCCAGCAGTTAAACTTAAGGCGAGTTAATTAACCTCTCTGAGCCCTGTTTCTTAGTTTGAAAGTGGAGACGCTAATATCAACTCCCTCAGCAGGTTGCTGTGATGTTTAAATGCAATACTGCCTTTTAAAGCACAAAGCACAATGCCAGGCCAACAGCAAATGCTTTAAAAAAATAATGGCCACAAACCCAGTGGATTGTGGGAAATAATCAACAGCCAGTCTGGAGCAATTTACTTACACAAAATCTCTTGTTAACATTTAAAAATTCTTTGGAGAAAAAGTAACACATACAAAATTACAGTATTGTTTGTAAACATGTTTATATCCATAGTAATAAGTTAAAAATGATGAAATATTTATTTTTAATGACTGGCAATGATAAAATTTAATATTTAAGATAGTCTTTGAAGCACTTTATAGCATTCAATCATTTAATACTCTCAACAATCCTCTAAGGTGGATACTATTATCACCCTCATCTTATTATAGATCAGGAAACTCAGGCTCAGAAAGGCTAAATAACTTACCCAAGGTCACACAGCTAGCAGGATGCCGAGGTCAGTTTCGACCCCTGTTGTTCTGGCTAACCAGCAATTAACCACAACCATAAAATGCCTCTCATCTGAAGAATGTTCCAGGGCAGTTGCAAGATCAGAACTTATTTGTAAGCAGGGATTGTTCTGTTATTAAAGAACTTATAAGGGAGACTAGAAAAAGAAATATATTCCTCGTGTGAGTAAATATTTACATACACCAAAATATTTATGTTCATATATGTGAGTACTGCTTTCTGCAGGGGGAGAGGAAAACGTGTAAATATTTACTCACTGGAAATAGCTGACAAGTAGTTAGGAAATAAGAATATTTATACTGTACACTGCTTTTGTGCTGTCAAATGGTTTCATCTGGAGTCTATACACTAATTCCCAAATTGGACAAGCAACACAAGAATCCTGAAATGGTAAATCTAAGGATCCTTTTGGAGGTTCCTAACTTCTATGAGACCAATTTCCAACTAAAGTTAATTCCAATTTTCCTAACTCATATTTTCTAAAAATGTACACTGCTTCTAAGATGTCCTGATTCTTTCCAGGAGGAATTATCCGTAAGCCCCAAATCAGAGGCTCTGTCATTATGCCCAGAGTCCCACGCTGTGGGTTTTGACTGGGAGACATACTCTGGGGGACCACTTCTGGACAAGCACTTGGAAAGAAGCAGGTCAAATACTGAATTGACTGGACGATGGTGAGCCTCAGACAGCACCAAAGACAAGAAAATTTTCAAATTTAAAAAAACCCATTTTTACATGAATAATGAGGATTTTGAGAGAGAGTGTAGCAAAATGGAATTGAAATAGATGAATATATATATATATATATATATATAGTGGGCCTAGTGTATTGACTTTGGTTGGTACTTTCGCATGTCATTGTGTTTAACCCTTATTGTGGCAGATATCCTTTGTGTCAATTGGATGGCTTCAGCTGCAAATAACAGAAAGTCTTGATGCGACAGATTTAAACAACAGAGGATGTATTACCTCATGTAATAAGGAGGTCCAAAGTGGGAATGTTCTGGAGTTGGTCTCATGTTTCTTCCATCTTTCCCTCTGCATTCTTGGCATAGCGTCTTGTCCTTGGCAAGATTGCTTTATGAGATTGCCTCTGGAAGTCATTTGCAGATACCACAAAGTCTAATAGAAGTAGAGAGATTTTCATGTTCATATGTCTCTCTTTCTTATCCAGATATTTCCCAGAAGGCTTCAACAGACTTCCCCTCATAGATCATTGGCCAGAACTAAATCGCATGCTCATGCCTAACCAATCACTACCAAGGGGGCTGGGACTGCCATATTTAACTTTGTTGAATCATGAGTTCTCTGCCTTCTGAGGACAGGGCTGAGGGCTGATTCCTTTGAAACACATGACCTCCTTGAACAAGGGGGATTCCTGAATGATTTTGAGGTTTGGTAAAAAAGGATAAAGAAGGTAGTCATGGGGTAGGCAACCAACAGGGTCCATTGCATCTCATTTGAAAGAGGAGGAAAACAAGGCTCAAAGAAGTTGTGACCATGCATTTAGGAAATGCTACAGGTCTAATTCAAACCCAGAGCTTTTTCTGTCATACCACAGCTGCCTTAAGTACCTCCAACTGCTGCTGCTTTCATGTTACTGGAACAGTTAGGTGCGTGGGCACAATTGATGTTTTCCACTGAGCTCCCTTCTCTATTTCCTGTCTAGACAATTGTGAAAGGGCTGTTTGTGTAAATTTAATTAATTCGTAGGCATTACCCACCCACCATTGGCTACAAGCCTCCTTCCCCCCCCCCCCCCACTCCAGCAATCCTGCCAGAGGCTACGCTTGCCTTAGCTTGGAGACCTACCCAGAAGAGCATCTCTGGACCTGGGCAGCAGAAGAGTGATCAGCCAGAGAAGGGACTCTGGTTCCTTGGACAGCACTGTTTTTGCTGTAGTTCCCTGAGCCTATCCCACATTCTGTCTCCCCCAACCTTAGATTCTGGATGCCCAGTTCTCAGTCTCCCTAGCTTGGGTTGTATATTGCCGGTCATCCAGCTGCCTGTCACTCTGGTGTCTGGAGAATATCTGCTCTTCTCTCCTTAAGATGATGTGTCCAGTATCTCTCAGTTTCTGGATCCCTGACTCCTTGACACAGACCAAGGTGTTACTCTTTTCAGTTCCCTTTGTCTCTAGAACTTTCCTCTCTTCCCACTTAGGTCATTGTCTTATATCAGATTGTCTCTTTCCTTATTGTATTGTGAGTTTCCTGGGGGCAGAGTCTACATCTCTTTATCTTGGCTCAACTAACCCCAGTGAAGATGAAGATATCTTTAACATGGTGGCGACCATCTTCCTTGCAAGGGCTGTATGCCTGAAATTTCATATGCATGGGAGCTTTTGTGTCTTGGCTAATGAAAGAGGAAGGCTATTTGTTTGTTTTGTTTATTTGTTTGGTTTGCTTGTTTACTTATTTTTAATGCCAAAGCAGTAGGAGAATAGAGAGAAGAAAGGGAAGCGGAAAAGAGGATATGGCATGTGTTCTACCATGGCAGAGGCTGCTGGTGATCTACCTGAATATCTTAAATATGCTCCCCTATTTCTTATTAACAGAACCTTCATTTTGTTCATGGTGGCAATATGCCCAGCTAAAAGTCTACCTTTCCCAGCTACCATGCAGCTAACGGTAGCTACACGCCATAGTTCTGGCCATTGAGATATAAATAGAAGTCATTATCTGGGGCTTCCAGGAAAGCTTGTGTGGGGGACTCTGGTTCACCCCTAGACTGCCCTTCAGGAATAAACAACTTGTTGCTTCAGCCACTGGGAACAATTTTGGCAGATATCCCTTGGCTGTTAGCAGCTATGTAGATTGCCTCAGCTGAAGAAATCATCTTCCCAGGAGGCTAGCCACCAGTGACTTCTCAACATGAAGGATTAATATCTGGCCCCTTCATCCCAATTTGAGTCAACTCCAGAGGGCCATCAAGCTCCATAGCTCCCAGTGGGATTGGTTGAGACCGTCATTGTGACTGCATCATGGCCCAACTTCTCCCTCTGTCCACTCTTTTTTCCTTCCCCACCTTCTCCATGTGTTGATCCTAAGAGTTCTCCCTAATAAATCTCCTACATGCGAATCTTCATCTAAGAGTCTGAATCCTGGGGAACGCAACCTCTGATAGCTCCTTAAAGAGGAAGATTCTTTGAACTTATAGCTTTGGCCTCCCCCTTTTTCCTACCTGGCACACAGATATTACACAGATGGCACAGCAGCCATCTTGTGACCATGAGGCAAGAAGACTAGGAGAAAACCACACACTCAGAACAGCCAAATAAAAGCATGAAAGAGCCTGTGCTCCTGGTGGCATTGTGGAACCATGGTACAGTCCTGAACTGACTGACTACCTCTGAACTCTTGTTCCATGAAAAAGAAAAACAAATCACAATTTGGCTAAGCCACTGTTTAATGCAACAAAATCTATTTCTAACTAAAACAGCCATCGATAGCACCTAAAAGACAATTTTGAGGCCTTGCGAAAGAAAGGTTCTTTCGCTTAGCAGTCAACAAAGAGTCAACATGCTTCTACTATTATTTCCAGATCTGTGCTAGGCATTGGGGAAATAGCATTAAATAAGATAGACAAGGTTCCTGTTCTTTAGAGCTTAGATTTACATGGAGGGGGTGACAGATAAGTACATAAACGAGATGAATAGACAAGGTAATTGCAGAGTGTGATACGGGCTATGAAATTAATAATTATTATTCTCTACTGATGCATAACTTGCAAGGGGGTCTACTTTTAAAAAGGTGGTCAGAGTAAGGCTAAGAAGGCAACAGCAAGGTGATCTCTAAAGAATGAGGAGAAGGGAGTGATATGAAGCTCTAGGAGTAGGGTATGCAAAGGCTCTAGGGAGGGTGGGAATGTGTCTGAGAAGTAGAGAGGAGGTGTGTGTGCCTAGATCCTAATGAGCCTGGGGCAGTAGGTGGGGACCATATCACACAGGGCCTTGTAGAGCAAGGAAATGTGCTTGGATTTTAGTATAATTATTTCAAATGGGAGGCTACTGAAACAAAGGCATGTGGCATGTTCTAAGTTACTTTGTGAAGGATCATTTTGGGTGTTCTGAAGAATCAGCTGTAAGGTGGCAAGGGTGACAGTGGAGAGGTGATTTAGGAGACCAGGTGAGAAAGGACAGAGGCTTGGACTAAGGTGGTAGCTGTGGAGATGGAGAGAAGTTATGGATTCAAGATTCGGGGTGGCGGTGGGGGGCGGGGGGTAAGTCCAGGAGGACTTACTTGTGGATTGAATGTAGAGAATGAGGGATTAAACAAATCAAGGATGAGTCCTAGGTTTTTGGCTTTAGCATCTGGAGGAAAGTAAGGCCATTTACCAAGATGATGAACACCTAAGGGGAACACATATGTGGTGAAAAGAATCAAGAGTTCCATTTTTTTCTATGTGAAGTTTGAGATGTTTATTAGAAATTCAAGAGGAAACTTCAACTAATATTGGGGCCATGAAAAATGCACCACAGATCTCTTAAATCTCTTGTTGCAAGAAGGGAAATTGATTGCTGGTCTCCGCTGCTACACTTCACACTGAGGCCACATGTCCCACAGGCCACTCTCAGGCAATGACTAATATAGTCGGTTATGAAGGCAGGATGTGGGGACATCTCTGACAGGTGACTTTGGCTCAAGGACTCCCTATTGACCTGACGGAACATTTTCTGGAATTGTGCTGCAGTCCAAGACTCTTCCTACCCAAGTATCCTTCCTTCCCCCTCTCCCTCCACAGGTGTCAGACCTTCATCGCTGTCTGGAGCCCCCTACTGCCTTTTCCAGCTCCCTACCTACTTTACTTCACAGCTTCTCCCACGCCCAAGTCAATGTCTTGCATGTCCAAGCCAGTTTGCTTCTTAGAGGACCCAAACTACCACAACTGGGCAGGTAGAAGATACATGAGCCTGGAATGCAGGGTAGAGGTCTAGGCTGGAAATGTAAATCTTGCATATAGATGGTTGAGTATATAAAATCATGTTACTGGATGAGAAGACCTAAGGAGTGTGGGTGTATATAAGAGAAGAATACCTAGGACAAAACCTTGGAGTTCTCTTCACAGCGGTTGAGTATAGGACAAAGGGCAAAAGTTGTGGCATGGAAGCTGAGAGATGGAAGTATTTTAAGAAGCAAGGAGGAACCAACTGTGCCAAATGCTCCTGAGACAACCAGCAGGGTGACGAAAGAGGTGTGTCTACTGGATTTGGTAACTTGGT
The DNA here is from genome assembly GCF_949752795.1 of Hyperoodon ampullatus. Classification (NCBI taxonomy): domain Eukaryota; kingdom Metazoa; phylum Chordata; class Mammalia; order Artiodactyla; family Ziphiidae; genus Hyperoodon; species Hyperoodon ampullatus. Next base: position 36,432,940 of record NC_136913.1, read on the forward strand.
AACATGGAAATCAGAGCAGGTAAATTTGTTGGTTTGATGTTGAAAAAGATAGAGGTCCTGGGTGATTATTTTTAAGCTCATAGGCTTGTGAGTAAGGAGTGAGGGAAATACAGAGGGTTTGAAGAAAAAGAAGAGGGTATAAAATAGTTTTATCAGAAGGCAAATAACAAACTGCCTAGGGAGGCTTGTCATGTGGATAGAGTGCCTTTTTGAGGTTTGTGGTCATACATTTTAAGTGAAACCAATCAGTCCATTTGAGTAAAGGTCAACATGCCAGACAAGGATGAGTGGAGCTCTCCAGGACCCAAGGTTTAAAGAGCCAACCAAGTTAGGAAAGGAGGTCCGTCTTCCCCTATCTCTCTCCAGCCCAGATCTCAATGCAACTTTGACATCCTAGGAGTTCAGGGTTGGCACCGTCAAGAAAGAACTGCTGTGTGGTGGAGCCTTGGGTATGACCATGGCCCCCAGAGGAGCTGTGTCCTCTGGGAGGCCCTGAATCAGGGTCCCTGAGGAAGGGACTTGTTCCCATACACACTTAAGGCTCTTTCTGGGCATTCCCAGAAATATTTGGGGCAAATTTTGTGGTCCTGCAGCCTTGTAGGTGAAAATAATGCACTGCTGCAACTTAGATACTGAGATGGTTAATTTTATGTGTCAACTAGGATGGTGCCCAGGTATTTGGTCAAACATTAATCTGGATGTTTCTGTGAAGATGTTTTTGAATGAGACTATCATTTAAATCGGTGGACTTTGAGTAAAGCAGATTGCTCTCCATAATGTGGATGGGTCTTATCCAATCAGGCAAAGGCCTGAATAAAACAAAAGACTGGTCTACCCCAGTAGGAGAAAATTCTGCCTGCAGACAGTCTTTGGACCTGAACTGCAACATTGTTTCTTCTCTTGAGTCCTCAGCTTGATGGCCTTGAAACTTGAACTGCAACAGCAGCTCCTCCCTGGGTCTCCAGTCTGCCAGCCTACCCTGTAGATTTTAGACTTGCCAGCCCCCATAATCATGTGAGCCAGTTTCTTAAAATAAATCCATTTTGTTCTGTCTCTGTCTCTCTCTGTACTTCTTTCTGTCTCCATCTCTTTATCTCTCTGTCTCTCTCTCTCTGTCTCTGTTTCTCTCTGTCTCTATGTCTGTGTGTGTGTGTGTGTGTGTGTGTGTGTGTGTGTGTGTGTGTGTGTATATATATATATATATATATATATATATATCCTGTTGGTTCTGTTTCTCTGGAGAACTCTGACTAATATGGATATAAATTCTAGTGTGACCTCATTTGTCCTAAAAGCCTAGGGAAGTCTAAGTACTAAGATTACATCTTTTAATCTTCAGAACCCAGAACAATGTCTGTCATATAAGAGCCCACTGAGTATTTGTTGAATAGATGAATAGATAGATGGATGAATGAATATAACAGAAGGATGGATGGAGAGATGGATGACTGAATGGATATGAATGAGTGGAGCGATAACTGGATGATACTGTGGTGGAAAGAGCACTGAGCTTGGAATCACATGTTTTGTGTTTTGTTCCCAATTCTGCCACTTACTTACTAGCTTTGTGACTTCGACTATTTCTTTATAATAGAAATAGGAACAATGATAAATAACAATACTTGACCTACCAACCCCATAGGAATATTGTGGCAATCGAGTGAGATGCCCAAAGGAACACCACCCTAGACTGCATTCATAAACATACGATACTCAGATCAAAGCCCTAATAGTTCCACAGTTCTCTGCAGCGTTGAGACCACATTTGGAGTACATATTGTGTGCCCTTGAGAGCTGATGATGTTTTAGAAACTATGAAGCACTCTGTACCTGCAAAGCACTTTTATTATCATCATTGTTTTTTCTCAGTCTCTGAGCCTGAGTCTGAGGCCTTGCTGTAATTGACCTTCTTGAAAATTCTGAAACCTTCCTTGTTACCTGTCTTCCTGCTAAAGAAGCTAAACTTTTGGGACCACATCTCTGGTTCACTTGACTTTTTCTTTTTTTTTTAACGGAAAAGGGAGTTTATTGGTTTGCAGACCTCAGAAATAAAAGGCATTGTCTGGACATGGGAGTTCCAATTCAGAATCTATCTCCTTTTTTCCATCTCACTGCTTTCCTTGGCCTTAGTTTCACTCTCAGGCAGGCTTTCCCCACATGGAAAGATGGTGTGCTGACCTTCTCTACCTGCAACATTCTTTGAGTCTAACTCAATTTCTGATCCAGTTCCTTTTTCTCTTAAGCCATTCCCTCACCCCAAAACAGACACACATGTATTCAACCAGCATCGTCTCCTTGCTTCACCTTATGATTGAGGGTCAGACCAACATACAGCAGAACTGATAGAATATCTTCTACGAAGCTGGCTCTGGGATAAAGAATGCAGTGAACTTACCAGGACTCCAGATTGGCTGGCTGCAGAAGGTCCTGTGATGAAAAATCAAGATGTGTTGAATCCTTGACTCAATGAAATAAGATACCCCTGGGCTGTCATGGGAAGACACTGGGAATATTGGGTTCTGTTTCCAAAACTCAGCAGTGGTTTTGAGTCAAGACAACTCAGTCCAAGAGGCTCTCTGAGGCCACACTGAAAGGGAGAAGCCTCAACAGTCACTGAGATATGCTCATCGTGTCTGCTTGAATCAAATCAGAGAACAGTCCCAATCCAGAGCAAAATAATAATATCTGTCCATTTATGGAACCATCAACTTCTTTCCTCTTGTCCAGAAAAGATGGGATTGGGCTTCTCATAGTATCAACTTCTTTAGGGTATGCGTATGCTGACAGCCTAGAGCAGAAGGCTCATGTCTTCACAGCACTGAGCCTATAGCAGTGCTCAGGAAACAGTGTTCCAGTATTTGACAATCTGACCCTCAGCCATTGATCCTGTCCTATTAAAATGAGAATTAGAAGGGCCTAAGAAATGGCTCTCCACAGGCCAGGATCTGACAAGTTTCTGAAATTGGAGTTTTCTGCTTTACTTCCACAGGACAATGTGTTCAGATTTTCACTCGGGGTCATGAGTAAAACATGATATTGGCAAAAATCTCCCTGACCTAGAAAGGCAATGTGGGCTTGAACAAGAGGCAGGAATCTGGGATGCCATGCCAGTTTCTGTTCTGAGTGCTTTTGCCCTGGCCCTCTGAAACTAGAACACCACCGAGGTTGCCATTTTGGCTCTCTGTATCAGCAAAGAACTCCAACACATTTTTCTATTTAGACCCAGAATGTTAGTGCTGGAAGGAATCTTAAAGATCCATCACAAACTATACAAAGGAGGGGTAAGCTCTCTAAATTCTCCACCATGGATCAATTAAAATTCTATAGATGTAATGTATATTTATTAAATTCTTCAATAAACAGTGGAAATCTATTTAAACTCTTTCCCATTCATTTCTTTTACCACTGAAATAAAACATTAATTCACATTAAAGACATTAAAGATGAATTTTATAGATTTGAAGAAGTAAAGGTTTTCAGTGGTAAATTTTCAGTCTGGAAAATTTGTCCCGGATCACTGCCAGGTTGAATGTCAGGAGACCCTGAATCTATTCAACCCCCCCTTTTTTTTTTTTTTTGCAGTACGCGGGCCTCTCACTGTTGTGGCCTCTCCCGTTGCGGAGCACAGGCTCCGGATGCGCAGGCTCAGCGGCCATGGCTCACGGGCCCAGCCGCTCCGCAGCATGTGGGATCCTCCCGGACTGGGGCACGAACCCGTGTCCCCTGCATCGGCAGGCGGACTCTCAACCACTGCGCCACCAGGGAAGCCCTATTCAACCCCTTTTGTTTCTCCTATGAAAAGAGGGAACTGAGGCCCAAGATGACAGACCTGGGACCCAAACTTTGCTCTCTTGACACCATTCCATTGAACTTTCTACTGTCCGGGGCTGTGTCACAATGGAAGGCAATAGATATCAATCGATCTACAAATAGATTTGGTGTCAGTAAAGCTCAGCACGCCACCTAAGCAGAGAACAGTTTGTACTTTACCATCTGGCAGAATTCACAGTACACGTTTACAACTTATTGATCACCCTGGTGCCCAATTTCCATCATCAGTATGAAGTAACAATTAGGATATATTTCAGTACAACAGAAAAAAATCTGCCTGACAGTGGCCTTTGCCATGAGTACGCCTATGGCTTACTTAACAAGTAGTCTGGCTGTGGGCAGTTGCAAGGTTGGTTCAGCAATTTAACAAGACCGCTAAAGCCCCTCCATGGCACAGTCCTCAGCCCAACACTTTTATCCTCAGGTTTGCTCCCTCATGGTCTCAGAATGGCTGCTGCAGCCTCATGCATCATCCTCACATGTCAGCATACAACTCAGGAAGCAAGGAAGAGGTAAAAGCCCTTACTCTCCTGTGGCCAACTGTTTTATTTAGGGAATAGTGTTTCCCAGTATTCCTCCATCACAGATCCTTTTACCTCTTATTGGCCATACCTGGTCATAAAGTACCAGTCAACTGTGAAAGAAAACAGAATTGCTCTAGTCGTCTGGGTCTAATCATGATTTATTCCCTGAGATTGAGCACATTGCCACCAAACCAAGGTTCTATTAGCAAGGCAAAAAAGGGGACAGACTTTGTCTAAACAACTATCAGCATCTGTCACACATGCTCACCCCCCCACTGACACATAAAAATAAAAGGGTTTCCACTGGAAGAAACCACCATGAGCTGATATCCCACTTCCTTTCAACATTTTGACACCATAACTAACTTGTCTCTAAAAAAGTAGCACATCAGAGCCCACAGAAGTCCATCTGATGAGCATTTGTAAGCCCCTCTCTTAAATCACATCAGCCCAGAGGCAGTGTTGCTCAAGGCGATGGGGCAGCTCCTTCTCTGCACTTCTAGAACCTGCCACTTTAGCTGCCGCTCTGTTCTCTTCCGATCCCCTTGAGGCTTCAGAAAGGAGGTCTGAGAAACTACTAACGCCTCCGTGGGTTATCCTCACCGCATCCTACCCCCAGGAGTCCCCTTCACTACAAACTGAGTGCCCTAAGAGGCCCTGGGCATCAAGGGAGCTGATGTCAGAGGCAGCCAGAGTAAATGCTCTTGGGGCTCAAGACATGAAGTCCTCTGCAGAAGAAAGATATTTTTTTTAAAAGCTCAGGGGAAGTATTTCTCTCTCATTGACGTTTGGATATTACAACACGGAGGTGCGTGTAGGAGAGGAGCTATCTAGGGACTGGCCTGTAGCCCTCAGATCACCCCATCAGAAGGCACCACTTCCCCTGCCCAGGTGGACAACCTCTGACTCCATATGACCTCTGGCCCAGCCTCACTCTCCCAGGCAGCACGGCCAGCTCCAAAGCTCTGGTGGCCCCCAGCTCATTGCAGACCGATGTGCAGCCCTGGGTAAATGCACACAAGCCTCAGCCCGCTTCCTTGAACAAGTCCGTCCCATCTCCAGGCCTCTCGAAGGGAACCTTATCTTTCACAGAGGGCTGTTGGTGTGTGCGAGTACGTCAAAGTCTTTGCCTTCCTTCTAACCACACATCTTAGGTGACGCCGAGTGCTGTCACCGAGTTTCTGGTTCTTTGGCGTTGAGTCCCTGACGTTGTACGGCACACGAGCACATCCACGTCATTCTGCACCTCTCTCTGCCATGTAGACAGTTAATCTGAAGACATCTCTGTTTTCCCCTCCTGACCGGGGGACTCCTGGAGCCTGTGGCTGGTGTCTTATTTATCTGTGCTTCCCTTGTGCCTGCCTCTCACAGCGGCCTCAGTAGCTGTTGCATTAATGACAAGTGAACGCATACACCAAGAGGGAGGATAAAGCTTTCCCGGGGTCTAAATGCAGTGTTAAAAAAGAGAGGGAGGGCTTCCCTGGTGGCGCAGTGGTTGAGAGTCCGCCTGCCGATGCAGGAGACACGGGTTCGTGGCCCAGTCCGGGAGGATCCCACGTGCCATGGAGCAGCTGGGCCCGTGGGCCATGGCCGCTGAGCCTGCGCGTCCGGAGCCTGTGCTCCGCAACGGGAGAGGCCACAACAGTGAGAGGCCCGCGTACCGCAAAAAAAAAAAAAAAAGAAAAAAGAGAGAGAGGGAGAGGGAATTGCCTGACGATCCAGTGGTTAGGACTCTGCGTTTCCACTGCAGGGGACCTGGGTTCGATCCATGGTCTGGTCCCAGAACTAAGATCCTGCATGCCATGCAGCATGGCCAAAAAAAAAGACAGGTACACAATGATAGCCTCCGCTTTCTGGCAGAAAACCCAGTGCGATGTCCTGCGGTCCTGAGTTAACAGCATGCTCTCCTGCACACACTCTGAGTCCCATGGCTGCCTTCTGAGTTACTGTATCCCCGTGGCGAGGGCCATTTCCTGTGTTCGATTTAGATCTCTCAATAGAACACACTCGGAGAGCTCCACTTTGTGCTTCCTTCTTCCCTCGGCACTAGCGACATGAATGTACTCATTACAGCCACACACAAGCCCCCAGTCTCTCGCTGTCTCTGCCAGATTTACTCAGGGCTGTAGGAACCCGCTATCAATGTTGAGTCTTCTTTTTACCAAAAAGCAGAAATTATAACTGTCTCCTCTCTTTCCCAACCTTGACTTTAGATCAGGAGAGTTTGATCCTCCCTTTTGATCCACACTTCGATGTCCTTTTTCCTTATTCTTTTATGGGACGTTTCTTCCTGTCTCTCTCTCTCTCTCTCCCACTCTTTCTCAGACTACAATCCCCTTATCCCTTATCACAGGTTTTAAGGGACGAAGAACCAAGGACAGAGAGATGCTACCAAATGGGATCAGGATTAACACACCTGTGTGTCCGTGGGGCTCTAGAAGATGTCACGGACAGGAGACAGCCGGGTTTGCATTGTCTGTATGGTGGGAGAGGCAGCATCTGTGTGCAGGGAGGGCACGTGAACTGGGCACCTGCAAAATGCGACAAAGGGAGGGGAGGGCACAGAGTGTACCCTCCCAAAGCTCCTGCTGCTAGACCACCCAATGGGCCCAGGACTCCTGGTTGCGTGGCTGCCTGGGCCGTCTGTGTGCACTCCTGCTGAAGCATCGCCTTTTTTCCTTGAGCGCCTCCCATTCAAAACCAGTGGGATGCAGAAGATACACACACACACACACACACACACACACACACACACATGTTGGTGTTTACAGCTCTGCCGGAGCCTGTAACACAGGAGCTCCCTGAAGCCAGCCTGTGCTGGCACAGACCAGGGCGAGACCAAGGGTAGAATTGAAGGAAGCAGCTGATAGCCAGTGAGTCAGTGTGTCCAAGCTTCCCGGGGCCTCAGCTTCCCCAGCTCTCAAAGAGGACTCCCACTCTCCACTGGCCTTCCATGTGTTTTCTAAGGACCTCATAAACTATCACCTGCTAAGTGCCTGACACTGTTCCCAATGCTTTAATTTTAGTAATTCACTCAATACTCACGGCTGTCCCCTAAGATAGGTACCATTATTACCCCCATTTTCACATAAGAAATGGAGGCACAGAGAGGTTGAATAACTTGCCCAAGGACACACAGCTGGTAAGTGGCAGAGGTGGGATTTGAACCCTCTCAATCTGGCACCAGGTTCAGTGCTCATAACTACCACACTGTACTGCTTTGTGCAACATAAATGTGAGTGCTTGAAATGGTCAAAAGCTCCATACAAATGTACTCTTACAAATGAGGTCAAAGGGAGATGCTGTTGCTCTGGAGATATTATTTAGGTGGGTAGAGGAAACAGCCCTCAGCCAATGTCACATGGGAAGCTGGTGCATAAATGCTGCAGCTCGCTCGCCCCTTGGGTGCGACAACTCTAAGGTGTGCTCCCCAGCATCCCCCACAGGAGCCAGTGGGACTGAGTGCCAGTTGTCTACAGCAGTAACCCGCTCGTCAACACACCCTTGATTTGCCGCCTTCCTTCCCCTGCCTCCCTTCACCGCCCCTTTCAGGGCTTCCTGGATCACCTCCCATAGAAACGACTTAACACTTCAATCCTGTTGCAGGGTCTGGGAAACCCAGCCTAAGACAACATATACTCTCTAAGGTGCCTTCTCACTATTGCATCTTGATAACAGTCCTACAAAGTATTGATAGATAGGCAGGTAATATAATAACCCCTTTTACAGATGAGGAAACTGAGCTCCCCACACATTCAGCAATAAAGCCAAGATCATATGGCTTGTCAATGGTGGAGATGGGTTCAAACCTGGTTCTCCCAAATCTTAGAGTCTGAGGTGCCTACATCACATGGCTCTGAGGTTCCCTGGGACACTGACATGCTGCTGGACACAAGGTGACATGGTTAGGCATTTTCCACTGTCAACAGAAACGTAGGCATGATTCCTGAGAGATGCAATCCATGACTGCTGGGGATCAGCATCCTACCTATGATACTGTGACAGTAAGATGTTATTTCCAAACTTTGTTGATGGCACATCCCATCCATAAAACATTTCAACATTTCATCCATTAGACGTATGACACTTATAAATTACATATATATATATATACTTATAAGTTATATAAATACACATCACTGTACTAACATGATATATACACAATATGGTAACTTAAATTATTGGTTCCAATCCTTGAGCCCTTTGTAGTAGTAGTGTATACTCACATCCTTGCATCCTTGCTATGACCTCATGGCAGCCAGTGTGTACATCCCTACCCCTTGACTCTGGGCTTGGACCTGTGACTTGCTTTGGCCAATGGGATGTTAGTAGTTGTGATGCAGGCAGAGGCTTGAGTTGGGCTAACCCTCTAACATGTCTGCCGTTGCCATGAGAAGAAGAACGTGGTCCAGTTAGCCAGCAGGTCCGAGTAGGAGAAGAAACATGTAGAGCAGACCCAGACTCAACCTGCAGCTTGGTACCAAGTCCAGCCAAGCCTAGACTAAATCAGCCATCCCACAAATATGAAGATGAGAATAAATGATGGTTCTTTTAAGCCACAGAGTTTGAGGGTGATGTGTTACTCAGCATCGTTGTGACAAAAGCTGACTGATTCAGAAATAAAACACTCAGAAAATAGAAATTTAGAAGAAATTATCTATACATATATAAATGTACATGTATATTTATATGTATATATTTTTTCAAATACTCTGGCCCTCAATGGCTCATCTTATGCACCTCCTGTTATAGGTACACCCTATTTATGACACCAATTCACTAAGTTTGCAGGAGTCATTTCTGTGTTTGTTGATGTATGCATTCAATGACATGAATTAGGCATATAATAGGGATGTAGGGTGACAGTAAATCCTGGCTCCATTGAAACAGTCTTGGTTGTCTTGATGTAATTATTAACAACATCTCTTTTCACTCTTAGAAGTGTCCCACCTGGGATCAGAATTCTTTGGTCACCCTCACCATGTGTCCAGCACTGTGCTGGGCCGAGAGAAGGCAGGGAGCTTTAGGAGTGATTAAGAGAGGCACATCCTTGGAGAGTGTGTGGCATAGGGGCAAGAAGGCAGTGCTTCCTGGAGCACTGATGCCTGGGCTGAGTCTTCTAAGACAGAGCTGGAGAAAGAAGAAGGAGAAGGTGGGCAGGCACAAGGCTCACAGGTACAAAGGCATGGATGTATCAGATCGTGCATGGATGTATCAGATCGTGCATGGAAATGAGGCCAGGAATTTAGGAGGCGGGAGAGGTGGGGGTTGGATCCATAAGTGGTAGCCTTGTTGGCCATTCTAAGTTTGACTTGTTCCTCGAGAGCTATAGAAAGTCCTAAGGGGTTTTAGCAGGGAAGGGGCACGATTAGATTTACATTTTCATAAGACTCTCCCAGCGATGACGTAGATGGGGAAGGGTCAGAGAGTGGAGGCTGGGAGGCCCATCGGAAGCTCTTGGAGCAGTCTTGGTGAGAGATGATGCAGGCTTGAATGAAATCACAGCGGGGAGGCAGAGAGGAAGGGGCAAGAGGTAAAGCCTATGTGACATGGTGACAAGCTAGATGAAGAGAGGTGGAGGGCGGATCACCTTGGTCACTGACATTAACCACATCTCTGTGGGTGTAGGAAGAGTGGCTCTGATAGTTTCCCTGGGTTCCACACAGCGGTCTGAATTTGCCATCTTACTTGTATAGGACTAGACAGATCCGCCTATGAGACAGCAAGATGCTGATGCCCTGCCCACATCCTCTCTTCCCACCTGGGAGGTCACTGCTGAAAGTTCGGGTATGTGCCCATGGCCTCTTGTGTCTCTCTGGCTGAGGCCATTCTCTGGCCATAGGGGCATGTGTGGCACATCCAGGGACTGGTTGAAAGGGCCAGGGAGTGAACACACCATGAATGATCCTCCACACTGGGCTGGATCCAGTCTATCAGAGCATCGCAGTTGCCCACAGCAGAAACCCACTTATGAGCATATTCTTTCTCAGTTTTCTTCCCTTTTGTGTTTCATTTCTCACCATGCTTCCTGAAATCATTTCCCAAATAAAATTTTTGCTTTTGGAGAAAGCTGCCCTAAGACAGTGGTTAAGAGCATGGACTCTGGAGCCAGACTTCCTGAATTTGAGTACAAGTTTTGCCTCTTGCTATCTGTATGTCTTTAAGGAATTTCATTCTCTGTGCCTTGAGCCTCACTCTGCTTGTCTAGAAAATGCAAACAGGGCTTCCCTGGTGGCGCAGTGGTTGAGAGTCCGCCCGCCAATGCAGGGGACACGGGTTCGTGCCCCGGTCCGGGAAGATCCCACATGCCGTGGAGCGGCTGGGCCCGTGAGCCATGGCCGCTGAGCCTCCGCGTCCGGAGCCTGTGCTCTGCAACGGGAGAGGCCACAACAGTGAGAGGCCCGCGTACCGCAAAAAAAAAAAAAAAAAGAAAAAAAAGAAAATGCAAACAATAATATCTTTCTGACAAATATCATGTGATATCACTTATATGTGGAATGTAAAAAAATGATACAAACGAACTTATTTACAAAACAGAAATAGACTCACAGACATAGAAGACAAACTTATGGTTACCAAAGGGGAAAAGGGGGCAGATAAATTAGGAGTTTGGAATTAACATATACACACTACTGTATATAAAATAGATAAACAGCAAGGATCTACTGTATAGCACAGGGAACTGTACTCAGTATCTTGTAATAACCTATAATGCAAAGAATCTGAAGAAGAACATATATGTTTGTGTGTGTGTGTGTCTAAATGAATCACTTTGTTTTACACTTGAAACTAACACAACATTGTAAATTAACTATACTTTGATTTAAAAAAAGAAAAAATAATAGTAGCTTTCTCACAGGGTTATTGGAAGGATTAAGTGAGTTAATATATATATAATGCTTAGAATAATGACTGGCCCATGGTAAGTACTATTTATGTGTTAGATATTATTATTACTACTATCAACCCATTTGTCTCAATTAAATGCATTTTGCAACATAAGATTATGATGTCAAATGACCGCCGTGATTCATGCAAGGAAGACTTCTCCAGGAGCTCTCATCATACACTATTGCCCTTTGAGCTCCACCTTACATACTGGAATATCTAGTCAGGAAAACAGAAACCCACTAGGTATTTCAAACAGAGGGGATTTAAGACAGGGCATTGGTTACCCTGGCATTGCAAGGCTGAAAGAGGTGAAAGAAGAAGGTAATTCAACCCAAAGGTTAGAAACTGCAGGAAGCAGCTAGCATCCCTAAGGCTAGCGGGATCAAAGAGAAATGGTTACCAATCCCCATGGGTGAGGAAGAGGTACCACCACCTCAGGAACTGAGACCATGGAGGAGTGGGCATGGCTACTCCTAGAGACCCCTCGTAGCAGAAGGAAACGAAAGGAGAAAGCAAGAGAGGCAGGCAATGCTGCTTCCCACTTCCGGCCTTCTGATCTCCTTCCAGTGCCTCTCTGTTTCTTTTGGACAGTTTTGGGGGTCATATGGGCTATTATTAAGTCTTGCTTCTTTCCAGGAGAAAGTTTTCCTTTTCCTCTTCCTGCAATAGCCTATCCTTCACCTCCCATTTGCAGAGTCCACCCTCCCCCAAACCTGTGCTTCTGCTGACGTACATGTGATTTTGGCCCAAAGCCTCAGCGTCAGAATTTGTGTTTCCAATATGGCAGCCGCCTGTCACATAGAGCCATTCTGGACTGAAGCTTCTAGCCTGTGTTCTTTGATCTTAAGGCAAAGTGAATATTCTGGTTTATGCCAGTGGGTGGTTGGAAGAATTGTTTGGTCCTATGCTCTATAGAATTCAAGGTTAATATTCTTACATTCAAGGCCAGAATGGAAGAGGTGCTGCCTGCTTCTCAAAAACCCAGCCATCCTCATGTGTTGCTTATAAGTCTCAATTCCGGCCGAGTGTTTAGTGCCAACTGCACTTACAGCATGTTCTAGATACTACAAAGGAGGTAGCCCCAGCCTTCCAGGAATGCTCAATCAGATTGCACACGAACTACTGATTAGTCATAACAATAATAATGTAAACCAACAATACCTTGAAGTTTTCCATACATAACAGCATTATCTCATTTTCTCACAATCACCCCATGAAATAGGCAGTGTCATCACTTTACAAAGAGGAAACTGAAGTTCAGAGAGGTTAGATGACTCACGCAAAGTCACACAGCAGATAAACTCCAGAGTCTAGATTTAAATGTAGGTCAGAGTCCAAAGGTGAGCTCCTTGTACTCTGCCCATGGCACAGGAATAAGCATCTAAATGAATGTGGGAAGAGTTAGGGCTCCCAAGTAGCCAGAAATGGAGGAGGTCAGTGCAGAATGAAGTCAATGGGAACAACTCTGGGATGATAAGACTGGGGCTACACGCTGAGGGATGAGTGGGATTTGGAAAGCCAGAGAGTAGAGAGCAGGCATTGCAGTGAGAGGCCTGCATTTGAGAACTGGAAGGGTGGGTTCTTAGACAGCATACAGCTCTTTACCCCATGACCAAATGGAAACCCACTGCATTTAAGAGATCTCCAAGTGGTTAAAGGCAGAACTTAGGTTAGATCTCAGGGTTCCTGAGCCGAGATCCTTTTTCGCTTACCCCTGGCTCTTGGGTAGTAAACAGACTAGAACCAAGTTTCCAAGAAAGTAGCAAGGTCATCATCTCTCCCCTAGGATTTCTGGGATTCACATCCACAGATTGGTCCTATCCTAGCCCATGGTGTTGTTCATGACCCTGGGGGGACTTATCTCCCTCTTGCAAGGCATGGGCTTTGGACACGATCAAACCCAGGTTTAGGTCTTACGCCAGCATTCACTTGCCATGCTACCTTAAATAGATTCTCAACCTCTTGAATGTCCATGCTCCCACCTGTAGAAGAGGATAATAAAGCAAGCTTCATAGGATGGCTGCGGGAATCAAATCAGGCATTATGGTGAGGGTTCCATTGCCTGTAAACAATCAGAGAACCAATAGGTGAAAGGCTAAGAAAGAGAATAAAGGGAAAAATTGTCACCTGAACTCAAGAACCCACTTGATATACTTAATAGAACTAAGGATTATGTAGCACAGCACAGCACAAACACAAGGGCCATCTCTCACCCTGTGCAGGAGACTTCAGGGGAACCCCTTCTACAGACAAGGAAGCTGAGGCACAGGGTTTGGGAATGATTTGCACGAGGTGCCACAGGTGGTTAGTGATGCAGTCAGTCTTGAAGCTGGGCCTCTCCCCTCCTGAGCTGGTGTTCTTTCTACGGTACTGATGAGGAAAATGCAAAGTAGGGAACTACTGAAGACTCTCATGCCATCTGAGAGACAACTGCAAGGGCTAAAGCAAGCTGCCGGGACTGTGGGACCAGAAACACAGGCGAGATGAGTTGCCTGGGGAACAGGGCTTCAGTAAATGACAAAGGAGAGCTCCAAGGAGAAAGGTAGGTTGTAGACATCAGGGAGAGAAGAAAATTAAGGGGGGGAGAGAGAAAGAGAGTGTGTATGTGTATGTGAGAGAGAGAGAGACTATGAGTGTCACCAGCTGGGTTTCCTGGGAAGCAAACTTGGACACTGAGTTTAGCAGGCAGCATGTTAATTAAGGAGAGACCTTGGGATCAACATCTGGGGAGAGGATGGGAAGAGAAGGAAGCAAGAGTGGGCACATGGAGCTGACAAGCTGTTGTGAAGCGGACCTGATGACAGCCTTGGTCAAGTCCACTGGGCACTGGGGAGCTACAGTGGTCCTTCAGAGATGGGTTGAGAAGGCCAAAAATTCTGTATCAGTCCATCACCAGATCCGGGCCGCCCAGCAAGGGGTGTGCCCTCGGGCGAGGTGCTCTCTGCCACTGAGGCCATCTCTGAAGGGACGGAGGGTGTCCACAGCTGGAGGGTGTCCACTTCGCTGTTGACACTCCCAATAGCTGGGCAACAAGTCCTTCCATGATGGGGGAGCTGGGTGGCTTGTCAGTGCATCCACCAAACTGTGTATGTGTGAGAGTGTGTCTGAGTGTGTGTTTTGCATGTGTGTGTTCTCTGCCCTCGCATTTGCACTTGGGTTCCAGCACTGAGTTGCCACGAGAGACATCAGCCCTCCAGCTTCACTTTTGATGCCAGTCTTGGAAGGGTCTGGATGGCAAACCAGCTGTGAACAGCAAGCCTGCCCACAGAGGAGCCGCCAGACAGAGGCCCAGAGCCACCCATTGGCAGCTGGCGGGGCAGGGATTCAAGTCCAACCGTGCAGGGCAGCCAAGTGTAGACACCGGGATGTGAGAAGACATCTTGCCAGAGAGTGACTCAGGCGTGTGAAACCCTGAGAAGATAGAAAGAAGATGCGAGAAAGACAGACAGACACACACACACACACACAATGAGACACGTGGGGAGAGACAGTCACATAGAGAGAGGGATGAGATTGCACGAATCAGAAAGGATCAAAGAGAGAGACAGAGATGGAGGGCACAGAGAAAGACACCAAAAACCAGGTGAAGAGAGATGCAGAGGAAGCACATAGAGAAACACGGAGTGAGCCAAGACAGAGAGACCCAGAAGAGAGACGGTGGAGACAGAGAGAGGGGTCCTCGGCTTCTTGCCCCCTCTCGGATGACGGGGTGGCCAGATGATGGCTTAGCTCCCTGCCAGCTCTCATTCCATACATTTAGAGGCTTCTGTTTTTAACTCAAACATCTAGCAAGTTTTGTCTCTTCCATATCTTGACACTGCAGCATGAGAAATATGCTCCCACGTAGGAGCTGACAGGGAATTTGA
Source organism: Hyperoodon ampullatus (assembly GCF_949752795.1). Classification (NCBI taxonomy): domain Eukaryota; kingdom Metazoa; phylum Chordata; class Mammalia; order Artiodactyla; family Ziphiidae; genus Hyperoodon; species Hyperoodon ampullatus. Next base: position 36,448,052 of record NC_136913.1, read on the forward strand.
GAGACAGGACAGAGCCACTTGGTTAAGGAGTCACGGCACGTTGAAACCAAATGGACCTTTCGAGATTCGAGTGCCATCAGACTCCTTCGTGTTATAAATGAGAAAACCAGAAAGAACTCAACTGATCTGCCTTTTTTCCGATTTGAAAGAGATGATTGGATAGCAGTTGCTTAAAAATTTTTTTTGAATTATAAGGTATGTAGTGTGTTTTTAAAAAGTTAATTTTAGGGTTTCCTCCTCAGTTACCATCTGTGGTAGACTGTACATTTGTCTTCTCCTCCCCCAATGTATTGCCTTCTTTGTGGAGTCCCCTCCCACACTGACTTGGGGATTGGCTATATGACTAGCTTTGGCGAATGGGATGCCTGCAAGCATAAAGCAAGCAAAAGCTTAATAATTGCTTGCACACTGGGGCTTGCCTTCCCTTCTTCTCCATTGCCTCTCAGAACCTAGCTGCCATGTTTGGAGAAGCCCAAACCATCTAGAGAGGCCATGCGGAGGAGAATGGAGGCTCTGGACCACAGCCTCGGCTGAGCTCCCAGCTGGCAGCCAGCACCAACTTGCCAGCCACATGAGCGAGCCATCTCGAACGTGGATCTTCCCTAGTGGACCCCCCCCAGTTGATACCACATGAAGTGGGGATGAGTCTTCCCCACCCAGCTCTGTTCAAATTGCAGAATCGTGAGCAAAGGAGTGATTTGCTCCTGTTTTAAGCCACTAATGATGAGGGTAGTTGGTTACCCAGCAACAGACAACTGACACACCTCATTCATGCTCAGAAGAGTCTGGTCCCGCACCCTGGGTCTGACAGAATTCCTAATGGGATCTCCATACTGCCCATAGGGTTTCTTTCAGGTATTCAGTTGGGCGCCTTCAATCCTATTCAGAAGGGGCAAAGGAACTGCTAAATGGCTTTCAAATTCCACCTTTGCAGTGATAGGTGGGTTGGTTCTCTGTATATGTGTCCTTTAGAATATAAGTTTGTTTTCTTTCCCAAGATAAATATCTATTTGCATAGACAAATAAAGACAGTTGAGATAGAAAGAGCTGATTTAGGGAAAGGTTCTATAGTTTGCTTGCCTATCAGGTGCTTATGGGGTTTGAATGCATCAAGGTCCCAAACCTAAAGGTTAATGTCTTGACACTAAGAATCCATCAGTCAGGGGGTGAGGATGGGGGGACAGTTTGCCTTAATTATTAGTCTGACTCTTAATTTGAATCAATGAAAATGCCAATGTGTCGGAGGTGTTCGGGCTGAATAATAATTAGCAAGGCTGACATGTGCCTGAATGAAGCATTATAGGAGAGGAGGAGGGAGTCCACTGGCAGGGGATGGGCTCAGGAGGCAGGCCTGGGGCTGGACAGGAAAGAAAAGCAAGAGTTGTAACCAGAGATCTCAGCCTTGGCTGCAGTCGTCAGGGGAGGGTGGAGGAGAGGCGGGCTGTGAGCTGGCACTCTGTGGTTCTGGGCCGTGGGGAAATGCCGTCTCTGCAGCATCCTTAGTGTTGCTGAGCACACATGGCTTCTGTCTGAATATGCCAATTGTGGCCTTTTGAGAAATGAGCCAAGTTGAGGATGCTGCCTTGTATCGACACAGCCTCGTCGCGGGACCCAGGATGTCCCATTGGACCTTACACACCACCTGTCCTAATGGGCCACTTTAGTTTGCAGATGGGTGAACGGAAGCTCAGAGACTAGAGGGGCTTTGGGGAAAGTCACACAGCTGGCGAGGGACAGGGCATCTAGGTCTTCTAACCCCTCCCCCAAGGTGTCCTTTTCCCAGGCCCCAGTATTTGAAAGTTCCATGTAAATTAATTATCCTGATGTATTTTCACCCTCTGACTGGGAGCAGGCCACGAAGCAGTTAGGTGCTTCCCTGGTGGGGAAGAAGACAGAACGGTTTGCCAGAGATGGATGTCAGTCGCCTGGTTAGGATGGAACTCAGCAGTAGCTGGGAAGGATAACTGGTGAATTGCTGGAATTTGCAAGAACCCAGGTTCTTTTGCTACAAAATTGCTTGTGTAAAATTCCACTGGAAAGTCGTTTTTTTGGAGGAAACATTTCTATCCTCCTGTGGTCCTTTAAAAAATATAAATGCCCCTGAAAGGGACAGAAAAAAGTAATTAACCCACATCTTAGTATGAATTAACATTATTAAGCCATCTATTCATCTCACAGACAGGAATCCAGTACCTCCTTTGCTCCGGACCCCGGGACCCTGAAGTAGAGTCCTTGCTTCAAGAAGCTCACCATATCGTAAGGGAGCCAGACACATGAAGGCCGTACAGAAACTGCCCTTTGATGAGCATCTGCTCGGTTCCTGGCACTGCATAAAGAAACCCAGTTTGAACCAAGCCCATCCCCCTTAACAGAGTTATCTCCAGGCAGAGAAATCTGGTACCTTCACGAGGTTACAGTGGGTGGTGAAGCTAGAATTTGGACTCATCTGTCTGATTGCCAAGGCTGGGTGTTTTCCATCACCTCACACAAAGTCCCGTGCCTCACTGAGACATGCACCGGATATGATGGGAAGAGAGTGAAAGCAGCAAGTCTAATTGCTTGGACTTCAAGGCCATCTGGGCTGGTAAGGGGTGTGGGGGTAGGGAGAGGGTACCAGGCACTGTTCATGGAAGGGTGTTATAGACAGACAGAAGAGCCTGGGCAAAGGCATAGAAGGATGAAAGGATTGTCTGCTTTCGGGAAACTACAAGGAGTTCATCATGACTGAAGCCAAGGGTGTGAGGGCAATCTGCCCAGGGAAACTAAACTAGGCAGGCAGGGCCAGCTCTCCCAGGGTGCTGCTAACAAAATCTGGATTTTATCCTGAGCTTGTGGGAAATCTTTGGCAAATGTTAAGCAAAAGTGTTTGAAAAGACAAAGTCCAGGGCTCGTAGAGCAAAATGCTTAAGAATGCAGGCCCTGGTATCAGAGCTGGGTACCATCCTACTTCAAAACTATTTTAGTAGTCGATTCATTGTTCTCTTTCCCCTTGGAAGTTCTCTGAGGTCAGTGCCATGTCTTCTTGATCATTGCTGTGACTGTGGGATTGGAAGTCTCTGGCATACAGTATATGCTTATGGGACACTATTGGTTGCTCTTCGAAGTCCATTCTTCCTTTCCTCCTTGGACATATAGGCACCCAAGTAGAATTGCCATTTCCAGCCTCCCTTGCAGCTAGATATGGCCATGCAATTAAGTCATCCCCAACGGAACGAAAGTGGAAGATGTGTGTGGAACTTTGCCTCACTCGCTTTAAAAACTGCTGGCCCTGAAATTCCCCTTTCACCTTCCCCCAAGCTAGGACACAAATGTGCCCCTGACCAGGCACTGACCTTACAGATGAGAGCAGCACCCTAGTGGGTGGAAGGGCCCAACAGCAAAGGATCTCAGGTTCCTGAAGAACCACATAGAACTGAGCTGCCCTGCAAATCTGGACCACTGACCTTAGAACTGTTACATGAGAGACAGATGAATTCCTCTGTTTTGTAAGCCACTGCACTAGGGGTCCTTTTTCTTACAGTGCCTGAGCCCTTACCTTAACTAATACAATGCTCAATAAATATTTTTTGCGTGAATGAATGAATTACATTTGACCCGTGAACAACGGGGTGGGGGGGGACTTAGGGGCTCTGACCCCCACGCAGTCGAAAATCTGCATAGAACTTTACAGTCAGCCCTCTGTATCCGCCGTTCTCCACCCACAGATTCAACCAATCTCGGATCACACAGTACTGTAGTACGCATTTACCGAAAAAAAATCCACCTAGAAGCGGACCTGTGCAGTTCAAACCCATGTTGTTCAAGGGTCAACTATATATTGTTCTGCAAATGTTATAGAAATCTTCTGTTATTTCTCCAACAAGACCATACCTTGAGTGCAGGGACCCTGTCTCTGTTTACCATCCCCAAAGCACCTAGGTTGGTGCTGGACACTTATTGAATTGAATTAAATAGAACAAACTCAATTCTGACTAGATGAGTCTCACTAGACCAGGTGTTTTAGTCGTCTGCTCTGCCAGAAGGGAAGAGGACTATCTCTCTAAACTGGTAATAGTTAGAGAGTTTAGGACGTGTTTGAGGCCCTTTGGGTGAGGAGTTACTAAGTGCAAAAAAAGTCAAGGTGGCATGATTAAGGTAAAAACCTCTTGGGTGACACTAGAAAATTTGCAGAATTACAGCTGGCAGAGCTCAAGCATTTGTACAGCGGCTGAAAAGTCACAGGGGAGAAAGGGAACCCCTCTCCGTGGAGAGAAGCATTGTGCATCAAATTTAACAACATTGCCGCACACACACACACACACACACACACACACAAAACCCTGTTCTGCTGAAAACTCGTTAGTTACATCGGATGTGACATATGAGTGGGTAATATAGTCTGGAGCCTAGGTTTCTTTAATTAACCAATAGCAATCAGGAGTGAGGGCAATTCCAGGGGAATGGTAATTGTCTGGAAGTTCTGGATGCCTGCAGGCTGAGCCTCAGGCCAGAAACCCAGCCAGTTCTGTCCCCGCAAAGCCCGCAGAGCCAAGGTCACGACTGCCATTTTAAACAGGGGCCTTTTTCAAAAAGGTTGAGATCACAGCTGACTGTTGTGGGCGAGGATTTCCTCTGTGATGTGTACAGCCTTGGGAGAGTGAGCGAGCTCTATGAGGCATTCCTCGATGTCACAGGAGGGAACATACAACCTGCTGGGGCTCTAGGGACCAAATTCTGCAGGTGCTGGGTGACCAGTGAGTGGGGGAGGACAGTCTGACTCAGAGTTCTCTTGTTTAACAAGTACTTACTGTATAGTTAGTATATACCAGGCTTGAGACTGGGGCTAGATATTTATGAAACACTTTTAAACATTTGAGAAGAAATGCAAAACAAAAAAATTGAATGTGGTGATAGCATCTACTGTGATTGTAAACTCCTCATCCATAGAGATTGCATTGTTTTCATCTCAGTACGTCCCACAGGACCTATCTCATGCTCCACAGGGAATAGGAGCTCAGTAAATGTCAAACTGAATTTAACATAGAGCGATGCCAACTAGACCACCAATGGGTTGCTTTAAAAAGTATTTTGAGATCAATAAACTGATAAGAATATCACATGAATTTCTGCCTGTAAACTGATGCTCTTAAAGCGAGAGAAGGGTGTTTTTCCTCCTTAAAGTTGTTGAAATGGTTCCTTTACAATCGTGCTCACATTCGCCATTGGCTCGGCAGGCTCTTTTTCCCCTGATAATGCAAACGTAAACAAACATCCATGGGGGGGCCCCTCTCTGGATCATCCCAAATTCCAAATAAGAACAGTCTGAATTAATGAGGTTTTTTTAATTTACCATTCTAAGTGAAGTTGAAAGATAAACAGCTCTCTTTGGGCCAAAGGACAGTGAGCTCAGAATATTCTCAGGCTTAAGTCAGGACACTTAACATCACTGAGGAGTTAAACTGCCAGAGAAGAAAACAAGAAGGTGGTTCTGGGTCCCTGAACTTCCAAAGAGAGCTTCAAGCATGAACTTGAACTTGGAAGGAGGTTGAGTCTTTGTTCCGATCACAGGTTGTGCTTTGTGGAAGCAGAGGTGGAGTTTGTGGGTCAAGAAGTTTGTTTGAGATCAACACCTGTGGAAAAGGGGAAGGAAGCAGGAGTGAGGGGGCAGGTGGGAAGGGAGGGTCTAGCTGCCACGTGCACCTAAGACTCGGCCAACCCAGTGGGGTGCTCTGGACAAGGATTGCCCATAGGAAGTCTCACGTTGGGCAGAAATGTCTGGCCCTTTACACTCCCCCACTGCTCAGTCGCAGGACGTGGCCCGCCCTGGGGAAAGGCATGACCTCAGGCCAGACAGCTCTCGGCAGCTGAGATGCTCCCTGAAGGAGCTGGCAGCTAGAGGCTGTGTGCTGACCACGCGCCTCGCAGCTGGGCAGGGAGCCCTTCCTTGCCTCGGGATGTGAGCAGTGGCGTATCCCTGTCTATCACAGGGCCAGAGGCAAAACTGGTTCTCAGTGCTGCCCAGGGCTTCCTGGCTGTTTGCCCCACTCAGCCTGCCCTCTCAGGCATCCGATGAGCTCCAGGGAGAACTACAAAGAAGCTGATTGTCTTTCCCCATGTGGTCCCTTCCTCCCTCGTCCTTTTTCAGACCCTTCTCCTTTCTCCTTCTGTCCTTTAGATATAATATTCATTTAAAAATATTGTCAGGGCTTCCCTGGTGGCGCAGTAGTTAAGAATCCGCCTGCCAATGCAGGGGACACGGGCTTGAGCCCTGGTCCGGGAAGATCCCACATGCCACGGAGCAACTAAGCCCGTGCACCACAACTACTGAGCCCTCATGCCACAACTACTGAAGCCCGTGCGCCTAGATCCCGTGCTCCGCAATAAGAGAAGCCACCGCAATGAGAAGCCCGCACACCACAACGAAGAGTAGCCCCCGCTCGCCGCAACTAGAGAAAGCCCACGTGCAGCAACGAAGACCCAATGAAGCCAAAAATAAATAATAATAAAAATATATATCTATATTGTCAAACACCAATTCACCACTCCAGGTACTGTGTATAAGCAGAGGTAAACACAGACTAGTCCCTGCTTTCAAAGAGCTTGCCTTCCAGAGGAGAAAATGCTATTGAACTCTCCTCAGAATTAATTGTTTGATTACCCATTTGATACGTATATGAAAGAGGCTCGTGCAATGCTAAAAGTGCACTGGATACTAACTTGTTAAAGTGACCAATAATAACCACCACTTATTAGGTGTTTGCTGTGTGCCCAGTGCTGTACTAAGAAGGCTGCCTCTGCTAGCATCTGTTTCTTACAGCGAGCCCAGGAGGTAGGTTCAATTACCACCCCCATGTTGAGGCTTGTAGAGATTAAGTAATCTGCTCACCATCACTCAGTTAGTAAGTGGTGGAGAAGGTTTTGAATCCATATAGTCTAGCTTCAGAATCCACTGTCTTAACATTGATGCCACGCTGTCTCTCTCGATTATTTGTACAGATAATAGCCTATTGTGATCACTTGGGATGGGCAGGAGGAGGAGAGGTTGATAGGTACAGAGGTGCTGGGGGAGACCCCAGGGCTGAAGAGGGTTTAGAAAGATGAGCAGTTGGGCATGAGAAGAAAAGGGACATTTCAGGCAGGAGAACTGCATGAACAAGGCTTGGAAGAAATATGTGCAAGATGCGTGTCTTAGTTTAGAGGCAAGGATTCAAGTGCAAGTAGTTTATTTGGGAGATCATTCTAGAACACGCCAGTAAGAGTGGAGTAAGAGAGACGGGGCAGGGAAGGTAGCCAACAAAGGGAGTGTTATCAAGCTACTTATCACTGTGAGCAACCGGAGAGTAATCCCTCTGTGGACCTGTGGGAGGCAGTGTAGGACACACCTCAGTTATCCCAACCAAGGAACAAGAGAGCTGGGGTATTGATCCACCAGATGCTGTCAGGCATTGCTTAAGGCCTTGCTCTCAGGGTTGAGAGGGAAGGGCGGGAGGGGACGTCAATTCCTTGACTTCTCCCTCCACCTCCCGCCCCCGGCCATGTACACAGGCAGAGCAGGCCCCAGTGGCCAAAAGCCTTCAGGCGGAGAGAGAAGCAGGTGGAGGCAGTTGGAAAGCGCCCGCATGCACAAAAATGTTAAGTACTGAAGGGGTATGGTTAGGACATGGGCAGGGGGTGCTAGGAAACATTCTGGGGCTGGTGCGTGAAATAGCTCCATTAGAGAGGGAAGAACAGGCCTCGTGATAGGCTGAATAATGGCCTTCAAAGATGCAGATGTAGAGAATGGACTTGAGGACACGGGGAGGGGGAAGGGTAAGCTGGGACAAAGTGAGAGAGTGGCATGGACATATATACACTACCAAACGTAAAATAGATAGCTAGTGGGAAGCAGCCGCATAGCACAGGGAGATCAGCGCGGTGCTTTGTGACCAGCTAGAGGGGTGGGATAGGGAGGGTGGGAGGGAGGGAGACACAAGAGGGAAGAGATATGGGGACATATGTATATGTATAACTGATTCACTTTGTTATAAAGCAGAAACTAACACACCATTGTAAAGCAATTATACTCCAATAAAGATGTAAAAAAAAAAAAAAGAAGCTCTGTGGAACCACTGCATCTGGACCTCTGATGGGAGTGGGAGGGCCGTGAAGCCAGTCCCTTCCTGCCACTTGTCACAGCTCACCCCAGAAGGTGTTAACTCCCCCACGCCTCCAGGCTGTGTTCTTCAGCCTCTCCAGAAGCTTCTAGGGAAACCAAAGCCTTTGTGGTTTAGACCTGGTGCTGGAGATGTGGCAGCTGGAGGCCAGGCTGAAGCCCAGTGAGGCACTTCACAAGCTCAGGGACGGGAGTAGTCACTGAGGCTGCTCTGCCTGACAAACACAGGTGCCCGAGGGCTAGAGGGAGGGAGAGATGGGCACCAGCAGAACTGGGGTGGTGCCTAAACTGGGTCTGAAATAGCTCTTGAGCATTAATTCAGAAAATCAGACCAGAATCACCATGAAGGGTTATCGCATTGCATCCCCATGCAGAGTCAAAGCCTGAAGTGCCACCTCCCCTTCTCCACTGACCCCGAAACTATCTGACGAGGCTGGAACATTCTGGAGGTTAGCATGCAAACCACTTGTGCAGACTGCTGTGGAAGCGGCTCGGTGATCCTCTGCTGGACCACGTGATGACAAGTTGAGGTGTGAAGAAAACAGTCCCTCAGCTCGGGGGCAGCACATCTAAGCTATCGAAGCTCACTCCGCAGATGGCCTTCTTCGTCTTCCGGGAAGTTAGCAGAGTGATACAATGGTTCCATGTGTGCTCTTGGACCCAAACTATTGTCAGCAGAACGCGCCTGGGCCAGCCAGCGAGAGGAAGGAAGATATAAGGAGCGGAGCCAAGTGACCTCAGTCACACCACTTGAAGCCCTTCTAGATCAGCTGATAACAAGCAGACCCTCAGACGTACAAGTGAGCCCAGCCAAGGTCAGCAGAGCCGTCCAGCTGAGCCACAGCAAACCCAGCTGAGATCAGGTGAGCCCGGCCAGAGTAGCCGAAACTTGCAGACCTAGTAATGAAATTAATGATTATTGTTACATGTCACTGAGATTTTGTAAGGGGAGCATGGGGCAGCTACCCAGAATTATTGTGGCAATAGCTGACTGACAGCATTCCATCCATCCCAAGCTGAACTCTCCCTCTGTGAATTCCCATTGGCTCTCCTTGTAGCAGTTTCTCAAGGAGAATTGAGAAACTAGACAAATTGGAATTTGTCTAATTTTTTCACACGTGTCACCTCCCAGACCCGACTGCAGACTCGAGTGTTCAGGTTTACATTTCTGTCTCCTTACAGAATATTTAGCAACCGCACTGACCATGCGGTAGACCTTCAACGTGTTGGTGTGATTTCTAAACCCACGTGGCATGGACTCTTTGCCTTCCTCTCCAATGCCACTGCTATGTGTTTTTCATAATTTTAGAATACGAGACTGGCAGAGATCTTAGTGGCATCAGGCCAGCTCCCTCCTTTTACATCTGGCTGCTTATTGGTTAGTCTGTTGTTGTCTATGTATTACAAAGATGCCATTTTGTTTTGTTTTCACCTTCATCTAGTTCTTGGTTTGAAGTTCACTTTGGAGACCTCCAGAGTCTCGGGTTGACCCTTTTCTGTATGTGCCCACGATCAGCAATCCCTTCCCATTGCTGCAAAGCAGCATTTTAAAAATCCTTCTTCTAGTGATGCTGTCAGGTCATAAGCTCACAGAAATGAAGCCCCAAACCAAAAGAAGGCTGAAGATCTGAGAAATCAATGTCAGAATCGGGCACAGAGTTAAGAGCAGCAAATTGAGGCATTTTCAGCTGGAGAATGGCTGTTGATATATATTTTTTTATTTTATTTTATTTTTTTTACCTGCCCCTAAAAGCTGGGTTCTCCTTGCCTCAGCCAGTGTCATTCATCCCCAGGTTAAGAAGCAGGGTCATCACCAAATACAACACAGCTGGCCTTGAACTGCATGTAAGGGAGCTGCTAGTCCGGCCTGCCGAAGACACGGGTAGGGAAATCCCGTGAGAGCGGGATAAAATGGGGGCTATATTTTCCTTTCCTCCTTTCTAGGAAGATTCAGTGGTCCTTTCCCAGCTTCCTCTCCTTTCATGGACCTTAATGTCACTTCCTCAGGGAAGCCCTCCCTGAGACTCCTGATAGGGTAAGATGCCTCATTACATGTTCTCATGACCCTTACATTTTTCCTTTGTGGCAGGGGTATTTCACTGAATCTGAGATACATCAGTTATAAGACCTTCCAATATTTTACGTACCAATCAGGACAAATATGCCACCATTTAAACTATAACACCATGCTTTTGTGCCACTTAGAATTTTTATTGTACTTTTAAATTTGTTTAGACAGACTTGTATGATATAGCACTCTGGTAGAAAGGAAAATATACTTGAAAGTAACTCGTTGAGATAATAATCCTTAACGTTCTCCACAATGAGAATTTGAATATTTGGAATCACTTTGTGACTTGGTGTCATCGAGGCCCACGTGTTGCCACCCAGTATTGGTCTCAATACCATCTCCACCATATCACCCATCACCTCTGTCTCCAGCTGCTTCGCTCACTGTTCACAAAAGACTTTTACCTACTCGAACTCATGCCATCCCCACAAAAGTCTCTTCAGGTGAGAACTGGAGTTATTTTTATCCCCAACTTGTAAATGTGGATTTTGAAACTCAGAGCTGTGAAGCCACTTGATTGAGTTTATATGACAAAGTAACCAGCAAAGCGGGTACAAGGGCCCAGGTAGTCTGATTCCTAGTAAAATGCTCCCTCTGCAAACCTTCCTTACACCCATTCCTCATGCAGGTTAAAATCCATGACTCACAGAAGAGGGGAGTTCTTGCAGTTGGGCCTTGCAGGGAAAAAGACCAAGACCAAGGTGGAAATCACAGCTCTGTGACTTCCTAAGCTGTGGGAACTTGGGCTAGTGTCTCCACCTCCCTGGATCTCAGTTTCCTCATCTGAAAAATGGGGATATCACACTGCTTTGCAGGGCTGTTGTGAAACTCAGTAAGTCAATGCTACGAACGAGGTTAGCACAGTTCCTAGCCCACAGTGAGTGCAGGATCACTGTTAACTGCAATTATTATTGCAACAGTATACGTACGAAGGTCAGTGCTTCCTGCATTGAGATATATAAAACTGATAACACCTTAACAGAGGAGAGAGTCCACATACATCAATAAATACGTTGCAAGAGAATGTCTAATGAATGCTGGATGGAAGTAGTGTAACCTAGTGGTGAAAACAAGATTGCATTTGGCTCTACATATACAAAGGTATTAAAGAATTTTATAGAAGGCAAAAGACCATGGTTCTTTTCAGGGAAGGAGTTAGGAGGAGGTGAGTATCCATCTGATTCATAAAAGAAAAAGACAATGTAGAACAACAGAAAGGAGTGGAGGGGGTGTTTCAGGTAAAGAGAACAACATGATCAAAGACACAGAGATTAAAAATGATTATAGTATATTGGAGCAAAACTAATATATCAATTAGGATTGTGTTCAATTATAAGTCAGAAAATATCCAAGTAGCGATAGCTTAAATAAATAGGGGTAAGTTTCATATAACAAGAAATCTACAAGTTGCCAGTTGCTGGTGTTGATTCAGTCACTCAAATATGTCAGAGGTGACATTTCTGCCACTTTCTTAGGCTTTCCCTCACGCTGGTCCCCAAAAGGGTGCTTGGCTCCAGCCATCACATCTGTATCTGCATTCAAGATAGAAGAAAGAGAGAAGGTGATGCCAGCTATTTTAGTTTGGGTTGCTCCAAAATCAAAGCCCAAAACAAAAACTTGTGCACCCCTAGTGTATTTGGCAACTGATTCCTGGAAAGCAGAAGAGGAAGAACAGAGAGTAAGAGAGGGAAGGAAAACAAGACAGGAAGATCTGCTAAGGAGTTTGCTGCCATGGGTAATGGGGGCTCAGGTCCACCTGGACCTCCAGAGAGGTGTACGCAATGCCTCCCGGAAGTGTACCCCTGAAAGACAGGGGTACCTGTCCACCCCTGAAGGTGGCTGGAGCATCTCCCCACCAGGCCCTGTCCCCCATTGACTGAGGGTCGACTCCAAGAGCATGAACCCCACACCTCCGGGCTTTACTTGTGTGCAGGTCCAGTGAGCTTACATAGCATCAGAGAAGCCCCAGAGTAGAGAGCAAGAAGGTGCACAGTGCACACTGGAAGTTAGATGCTGTCTGCGTGAAGTGAGTCCAAAGGACACGAAACCATCCACTGCAGCTGCAGCTGAAATCAGAGGTGGGCTAAGGGCATGCGACATGGGGCGCCACAGCCATCCGCCACCCCAGCAGACCTCCCTGTGCCTTGTCAGCCAGAACTGCATCACTTGGCCACTGACAGCTGAAAGAGAGGCTGGGAAGCAAACATCTTAGCTCATCCAACCTCTAAGACAGAGGCAAGAAGGGAAGAAAAAGACTATGGATGGAGAGGAAAATTGTAAGATTTCAGATTGTCGAAGGACATGCTAGATTAGATCATCTACTCGGAATGCATCGTTTTATACACGAGAAAAGAACTGATTCCTGGGTAAAGAGCGTAACTTGCCTGCCCTGGTCCTATAGTTGGGGTAGAGCTGGGGTTTGAACCAAGCCTTCCAGCTCTGGAGATCTTTCTACTCCCTCCATAATAACCCTCTTCGGCTGCAGAAGAATGTCTGGCCTGGAAAGCTGTTTTTTAAAAAAAAGAAAAAAAAGAAAAAAGCCCCTGCGTAACTGAGGTGAGGTCTGTTGTCACAAGACCTAGAAAAATAAGCCCAGGCACTTGGACTTGCTCTGAGGGACAATGGGGAACCGTTGTAGAATCTTAAACAGGAGGATGGCAATTGGAGTCGCTTGTAGGTAGATATTATATAAATATAAGGGGTTATTTCTCTGTTGGTTACGGCTGCCGATTCAGCCAAGGGGAAATGGAGTTCTGGACAGGCCCATACCTCCAGCGGTGACTGCAGGTGCTGTCGAGGGGAAGTGCGGGCCGCTGTCTGACATCCTCAAAAGGCCCCTGATCTCCCGAGAACGGCTTGATGCTTATTGCTAATAACAAGGCTGGCAGCCGGCTGCAGCTTTCACTCAAAATTCTCCAGCTTTCAGTAATCAAAGCCAGGCCTGGGTTGTTCCTTGGCCCTAGACTGCAAAAGGAATTTCCTTGATTTTTGAACATGGAGAGAATAAAAAGAAGTACAAGTTGTTTTATAAGACAAGTGGGGCAACAATTTGAAATAGGCATTTAGGCATCTCTTAGGGATTAACATCAGGACTCATTTAAGGGCTTGGAGTGTTAATAAGGATGAGATGTATTTACTTTTCCCTGGGTTCTTTTTAGGAATCCCTGGGCAACGTTCTGGAATTGATCTAACCCTGGTTCAAATTTCACACACACCCCCATTTTCCATGCTGATTCTCCCACCTCTCTTTTGATTGAGTTGTGCCTCCCTTTAACTTGGAGAAAATGCCTTAGCCAGGGTGCACAACTGGGCATAATTGGTACCCAGAAATAGTGTGCATTGGGTAGAGGCAGCTCAGCAAACAAAATGGTCTTCTTTTACCTAGGGAATCTGGTTGGAAAATTGGACATTGAGTTACACTTCTAATTGAAATGAATTTGATGGTTTCAGAGCAGTCCCCAGTGAACCCAGCCCACATCATAAAAACCACCATAGGCAAATTGGCACCATTCAGCCTTGGCTCAAATAGGCTAGGGAATAAAAGAAGATGTAAACTGAATTTGTGGTTGTTTTTATCTTCAAATAGACAGGCTGGGAGGAGCTTCCAGAGGAGAATTCTTGGGTCAGATGACATAATTTTCCTGACAGTCTGGGAGGCAGTGAGGTATAGTAGGAAAACACTAGGTTAAGAGTCTGCTCTTGTCTCTGCCACTTATTGATGTTGTGTTGTTTGGTAAGTCAGCAAATCTTTCCATGCCTCAGTTTCCTCATCAGCAAAGTGGGGATAACGGCATCTCCGTGGCTCGTGGGTTGGTGTTGGGCTCAAGCGATGACAGCTGAGTGGTTTGCCCAATGGACTGAGGTAACCCCCAGAACCCAGGGCTCCTGATGGGTGGACCAGTATGCACTTTTCACTCCCTCAGCTGACACCCAAAGGACAAGCTGCTTGTCCTCTCATGAAACTTGGCTGTGAGGTTAGATTCACTCAAAGCAAAGAACAGTGACAAGACAAGGAGGGCGCTCAAGGCTGGACGGAGACTTCCATCGCTCGAGGGACCTGAACCACTGCATAGTCCGCACCAGCTCTTTATTTATCTCAGGCCCATCCACTTAAACAGCAACATTCATGTATTCTGAACCTACTCTAAAGGATGCCAGCTCTTTAATGCACGCTCTTTGCCAGGTGCCCTGCTAGGAGAGTCACGCTTACAAATTGGAATCCTCTCTACAACCATGTCAGGTAGATTTTCATATTCCCACATCACAGATAAAAGGAGTGAGGCACAACAAGGTCACATGGCTTAGCCAAGGTCACACAGCTAGTACATTATTGAGTAGAAATTGTACGTGCCAAAACCTGTATTCCCACTCTACTGTATTTTCCATCACTGTTCCAAGGGGAAAAGGTAAAAATAAATAATATCCAGTCCAGCTTTTAAGAAGTTCATAGTTTAGTCACAGAGGTAGTTACATACACAGAAATACGTGTGTACAAGCAGAGTAAGGGTCTGAGAGGACGTGAACACAATTACCTTTGAGGAGTTAAAATGGAGTGAGAGAGGTAGAGGAAGGGGAGTGTATTAGTCAGCCACTGCTGCCGTAACAAACAACCCCAAACCTCAGTGACTTAAAACAGCTCATACTCACATATCTGTTGGTTGACTGTGGGTTGGCTGATCTGGCCTGGTACTCTGCTGGAAAACTCTTCTTCAGACTGGGTCAGGTCTGCTGTCATGGCCACCTGAAGGGGTGGCCATTTCCTTGGGGAAGTTCTTCTCACAGTGATGGCAGCAACACTACAGGGAAAGCATGACCGCACAATCACATTTCAGGGTGCTGCTTGCTTCATTTCTGCTAACATCTCATTGACCAAAGCAGGTCAATGGCCAAGCCCCAAAGTCAAGGGGCAGAGCAAAGAGTAGGGAGGGATAGAGAAGGCATGAGCAATTCAGTCCAGTTGTCTACCCCTAGAGAGCTTCACTTTTTTTTTTTTTTTTTTTGGCTGCATTGGGTCTTTGTTGCTTCGTGCGGGCTTTCTCTAGTTGCGGCGAGCGGGGGATACTCTTCGTTGCGGTGCGCAGGCTTTCTCACTGCGGTGGCTTCTCTTGTTGCAGAGCATGGGCTCTAGGTACATGGGCTTCAGTAGTTGCAGCACACGGGCTCAGTGGTTGTGGCTCACAGGCTGTAGAGCACAGGGTCAGTAGTTGCGGCGCACAGGCTTAGTTGCTCCACGGTATGTGGGATCTTCCCACACCAGGGATCAAACTTGTGTCCCCTGGATTGACAGGCGGATTCTTAACCACTGTGCCACCAGGGAAGTCCCGAGCTTCAGTTTTTACAGTAAAATATCTGCATTAGTAATGTTTAAATGATAAAAATGTATTATTTTAAATTTAAAACCTCAATTTAAAAAACACCACAACACAAAAACCATTCCAGGAAGATTAGGGTGGACATTCCCTGGGGGACATAGTCCAAGGTGACATTTCTCATCCCATTTCCTATAACCCAATAAAAACAAAAATTCACACACACACACACACACACACACACGCACACTGCATTCTTGTGGTTGCTATAACATAAGGATGTCCCCTATGCTATGGGAACCCACATGAGAGGCAATTTTCATTCCACTGCCTAGGCACTGGAAATGAAGAAAAGAACAAAACTGGTCAGATCACTGCCATCAGGTAGCTCAAAAGTCTAGCAATGTAAATAGACTCTAAGCAAGTACAAATGGGATGAATTATTGAAGGAGGGGTGGAGAAAGCTATGGAAACATTTAATAAGAAAAGAACCCCATTTAGATTGGGGTTCTGGCAGAGACTCCTAGGGGTTTGAACCCTAATCTCTTTTCCCTTATTCAGAGTCACAACCCCAAATTTTAACTGACCATGTGGCTACCTGGGATAAAGGCAACATTTCCCAGCCTTCCTTACAGCTAGCTATAACCAGTAAGTTTTGGCCAATAGATGTAAGTGGAAATGGTATGCACAACTTCTAGGAAGTGCCCTTAAAGGGAGGAGGCTTATCCTCATCTTTCCTGCTGCCTGGAATATGAATGTGATAACTGGAGCCACAGCAGCCATTTTGGACCATAAAGTGACCTTGAGAAGTGATCATTCAACATGAAACAAGATAGAAGGAGGCTGGGTCCCTGCGGATTTCTTGGAGAAGAATGGCCAACCCCACCCTGAACTGCCTACCTCTGGACATTTGCATGAGTGAGAAATACACCTCTATCCTGTGGATTTTGAGACTGTTGGATGTGTAAGTCTGGAGTCAAAGAGTGGTCTGGCCATGAGATCCACATTTGGAAGTCGTCATCATGCTGAGGGGATTGGAAGCCCTGGGAGCTGGCGAGGAGGCAGAGGGGACGGTCCCTTTCCCTCCGGGCTATCTACCATGTCCTCTTACTTCTTTGCTCTCAAAAGCTTCCAAAACCTTGCTTCCTTCCAAGAAGTCTTCTCAAGTGGAAAGGACAGGGTGTGCTCAGGGCTGGCCCAGCCCTGCCCTTTCTGCCTTCGGGACTTCAAGGTCCTTCCATTCCCCAGCCCCATCCTTAGCCTTGATCTTCAACGAAAGTACCCTTGTCTGATGAGCCTTTGCAGTCATTGCTGTGCCCCCTCGGACTCTTACAGACAAGACGCCCCCTGTGCCAGGGATCAGCGGCTGCAGAGGAGGAAGGGGTGCCTGCCCCAGGACAGCCCAGGGACTCGGGAAGCCTCTGTCTCCACCTGCCTTGCTCTTAAACGCTGCCCATAAAACCCTCTTCCCGCTCTTATCTGGATTGCACATCGCAGATATGCAGTAAAAGTGTGTTGAATGTATGAGGTCATTTTATCATTTGGTTGCCTGATCAGCATGTCTGTCAGAAAGCCCATCTTTTCGATTTTAGCTTTCAGCATAGCTGCAAACAAGCTGGCCATTATTTTCCAGGTAAGTACTTGTCAAGGGAAAGTTCCTTCTGGAGAAGTAGCTTGCCACAGAGCAAAAAGCGTGAGGAGAAAGGCCCATCTTTCTTGACTGTGTAAAACGGGATGACAGTCCCCACACCACACGTCTTACAATTAAGTTGGTCTGAGGAATGAGCAAAAGTCCTCAGCCCAACAATGCTTTTGCCTTCACATAGAGATGGTGGGCTCATACGCCATTACCCCATCCCAACCTGAGCCTTCTTCGTTGAGTGGAATAATCCCAGTTCCTCTCATTTTCTTCTTCCATATGACATTTTGCAGCAAAATATTCGATGCCTACAGGGCTTGGAAACTGGCCTTGGCTTACAGACAACAGGGACCGTGCTGGATAGTCTTGCACCATGGCCCTGCACGCCTGCTTCCCTCTTCTAGCCGCCCGCCGGTTTTGCTTGTGGGAAATTTCCTCTCCCACGTCATGTTGTGTGAGTGGTGAGAGGGGGGATAATCAAGGGGCCTGCCCACTCCCTGTGGAAGCCAATGAGCTCTCTCCTTCACTACCTTAATCCATCAAAGGGCAGGCGGGGGCCATAATCTTCTGGGAGAATCTCAAATGGTGAGCAGGGTGACACAAAGCAAGAAGAGGGCTTGGAGGAGATTCATTTGCCCCAAGAGTGGTACCCATCCTGACCTCTAGAGTGCCTGCTGCCCAGCTGGGTTCCTGACTAGGTTTCCTGCCTTCCCTCATTGCTCTAAACTCCCAATAGCATCCCATCACATTCCCTTCTGCCCAAGGTAGCCAAGAGTCCGTTTCTGTCACTTGCGACCACAAGATTTTGAACGGCTCCAGGCAGTTTCTGAAAGGGGCACTATGTTATCATTAATATCCAGCATTGCCGAAGAGGGAGGATTAATTAGTGTGAACCCTCTTACTTCACCTATCTTTGGGGCAGTCCACAGAGGATTTCTCCCTGAGCCACTAATGAATTTTGCAACTGTCACAAAACAATGCAAATAAGTAAGACCCACATCTGCTGAACACCATGATGAGGTCAAACTGTGTGTAAATAAACACTTGCATCAAGGAGAGGGTAAATCCTAAGGTGAGGAGTGACAGGGATTTGTTTGCATAAACCCAGCAAGGTATTATGGGTAGGATATTAATTAAATCATGCTCTTGGGCCTCACGGAGGCCCAGCTCAATGGCCTCAGCTTGTTGACAAACCGAACACGAGGCCCCTGGAGAGAGCACTAACATTTTGATGAACAGGGTTTGTTGGAGGTGATGTTTCCTAACTAGCATTTTAATATCACTTTTGATGCTTTGTCTGAGCCACCGGAAAAGAATGTTCAGATAAAAGAGAGGGGCAAATATCAAATGTCCAGAAGGTGACACTTCCATCTAATCTTGGTCTATTGGCCTCGCTTCCTGGGAAGAATGGAGCCTCTCCCACCCTTCCCCAGGCCTGCCGGCACTCCCCAGTCTTACCTTCTTCCCAGTGCACACACAGCTGGGAGAACATCTCTGAAGACTGTTGAAGTTGCCTCAGGTTTAAATAACGCTTGAGTGATTACCATCAGAATCACTGATAGTCTGCCTAAGACGCCTTCCATATGCCCTATTTTTTTTTTTCGATGTTGAGGGTAGGAGTTTATTAATTAATTTATTTATTTTTGCTGTGTTGGGTCTTCGTTTCTGTGCGAGGGCTTGCTCTAGTTGTGGCAAGCGGGGGCCACTCTTCATCGCGGTGCGCGGGCCTCTCACTATCGCGGCCTCTCTTTTTGCGGAGCACAGGCTCCAGACGCGCAGGCTCAGTAGTTGTGGCTCACGGGCCTAGTTGCTCCGCGGCATGTGGGATCCTCCCAGACCAGGGCTCGAACCCATGTCCCCTGCATTAGCAGGCAGATTCTCAACCACTGTGCCACCAGGGAAGCCCCCATATGCCCTTTTGTTCTTCCTTCCTTTTTGAAGAAATTAACCTGATGGTAGGTACCGTACTGTCTTCACGGAAAGGGCTTTTACTTTAAGGTTGAAATAAAAGAACCCATGTCAGCTGGAGTGGGAGGTTGGTCATTGAAAGACTCTCTGTGACCACCAGATGTGCCCACTCTCTGAGAGATGCTGACATTCCAGCTCCTGGTAATTGACTAATGACCCTGGTCCACCCATCCTAACCATTTCCGTCTTCATTTGCACTACATGGCCTCCTTCAGCTCAAAATTTCATGCTTCGTTTGAGGATTATAAAGGCTCTTTTATGTGAGAATATGCAGACAAATATGAGCTAATTAATGATCCCACTATCCCCTTGGGAGTGTGCAATCGTCCTGTGACCCACCAGCTTCCCTGGCATTCTCTGACTTAGGCTGGTGTCCAGTATCAGTGGGGTCCCTGCTTCGTCCCCTCCCTCCCCTCGCCACTCCAGCCAGCAACTCTCAACCCTGTTTCCTCAAAAAGATATTAAGAATCTATTCACTTCACACCATCTCTGCTTCCCGGCTGGTTGCTTGCCTTGACTATAAAACCAGACCCCCACTTCTTCTATTGCCCCTTCCAATCTATCACCCAATTCTCTACCCAGAAGGAAGAGGGAGATTTCGAGGACCTAAATCTGGAAAAGTCATTTCTTGCAATGTTCATTGCAGCTCTATTTACAATAGCCAGGACATGGAAGCAATCTAAGTGCCCATCGACAGATGAATGGATAAAGAAGATGTGGCACATATATACAATGGAATATTACTCAGCCATGAAAAGAAACGAAATTGAGTTATTTGTAGTGAGTACTGCTATTGCTCTTGGCATTTCTAGGGTTCCTACTTTGAAAGGCTTTAGGGTGTATAAACTCTAGTATGGGCTTATAAGATGTGATGTTAGCTTGAGATTTTTAAAAACCTTCCTTTTCATCCTTCCCTCTCTTAGTGTTGGAGGACTGGTGATACCTGATCTTTGTAACAGAGTAATTCATGTTGGTAAGTGTCACTTAAGCCACTGGAGATTGCTTTGTACCATCCAGACGGAAACAATGTATTTGTCTTAGATTGGGTGTGGGTATTTTATTTGGGAGGTGAGCTCAGGAAGAAGGGTTGAGGCAACAGAAGGAGAGAGAAACAGGGGAAGGAGGAAATGCCACAAGAAGAAGGAATTATTGAGGTCTGTAATGTAGGAAACTGGGGGCTGGATTCCATCAGGACCTCTGAGAGACATGGGATGCCTCCTAGAATTGTCTGCTGGGAACACAGGAGGCTGGGGTTTTATTCTCCACTAGTTGAGTTGAGCATTTGTCCCCAGTGCAGTTATCTCCCCCACATTTCTGGACTTTGCTTCCAGGCTGAGCAGGTTCCCAGGCCTTTCCAAAGGTCTTGAGGCAGAAAAAAATGGAGAGATGTATGCTGCGTGTTTGAGATGAGACACAATTGCAGGGTGAGTCCGAACTCACACAGGCCGATGCATCACTGCTGGGACCAATACCAGAGTTGCTCCGAGGAGCTGGTACTTGGGACACCAAAAACATCTGCTAATGGTGTGTAAAGAGCCTGATCCTTTATAACCATCTAAATGGCCAACGTTAAAAAAGCGAACCTATCAAATGCTGATGAAGATGTAGGGAGAGGGACGATCCCAGGCACAGCTGATGGGTGTGTAAACTGCAGCAGCTTTTCTGAAAAGGAATCTGATTTGGTTTAGTGCAATTTAATTGGCATATGTGCTGTGACACCCCCCGCCCCAAGTATAGAGCCCAGAGGAATGGTCCCGTGCCCAGGTCCAGAAGGACATCGTTATAAGGATGCTCACTATTGAGTTGTTGTTGGGGACAGCTTGGAGGAGAGTTGGACACAACCTGGGTGTCCATCCTTAGGGGAATGGATAAGAAAAGAAAGGTGGATGGATGTTATGAAATACCATGTGGCAGGAAGAAGCAATGCACAAAATCCATATACAGCAAGAGCAATAGCTCTGCATGACATTGTGTGGAGTGAAGAAAGATAAGAAAATGAGTGAGGTTTATGACACTGGTCATGGAAACTCAAAACCCACTCACAAAAGACGCATTTCCTGTTTTACACGGCGATGCCCATATATAAAGACGCATAGCAAGCACATACCACAGAGGGGATGCCTGTAGGGGGAAGGGAATGAAAGTGAGGATTGGAGATGATGGTGGGGAGAGAAAGAGGGAATAAGACACAAGCAGGGTCTTACCTGGTCCAGGTTTCATTACGTGCGAGGAGCCGAGGACTATGATTAACCACCTCCCTGGACCTGAAGGTCTAAATAGATTTTTTTTTAAGTAAATAAAGTGCCTGGAGCACAGTAGGTGTTCAATAAACGGTCCCTAAGAATGTGGCTGCAGGGACAATTGAGCAATTTTCCAGAAAGACGGAAGCCTGACATCTCCTCTAGAAACTAGAAGGCAAAAAAGAAATGGCTCTCTCTAGAAACTAGAAGGCAAAAAAGAAATGCCTCATATCTGGGGTGAGAGGGTAATCCCCAAAGGGGTCTGTCAATTTGGATGGGAAAAAAATCACATATTTATTTTCACCCACCTCTGGCGGCAGTTTAGCAAGTGCACAGTTATTTTCGGAGTATCTATGAGTTTATCACCAAGAGAAATCATAGATATTTTTATATCATATTATATAGTTTTTGCAGGTATCTTGAAATATGCTCAGCACGACTTGGAAATTATGGTTGTTATTAGACCTGCTACTAGATCATATTTAATGCATTAATAAATGTGCATTTATCACACACCTGGGTTTCTAATATTTTTATAACTGCATTTCAGCATAATTGGCTTCCTTTTTGATTTTTCTGTATTTTATTTTATGTACTTAATCTGCTTTCTGAGAAAAGGTCTGTAGGCTTCCCCAGATGTCAGAGGGGCCCCTGGCATCGCAAAGGGTAAGACCCTGTCAATAGGCTTTATCATTGCCTCCTTAAGTCAGAAGATTTGTGAGAAAGTTCACAATTAGGACTTTCCGTTGTCCCACTGTCAGTGGACAAGAATGAGTTAAATGGTGGCCCCAGCTGTGTGGTGTCACCCAGCTGGTTTCTGCCTCTCAGGCCTGCAGGGACAGGGAAGGACAGAGCAAAGGGGAGAAGGGAAGAGGGAAGGAAAAAGGAAGAAGAAAGTGATTGGAAGATAACTTACCCAGCTCCTTCTCATCACTGAATTGAACTTTATTTTTAATAAAATTATTATTAAATAGAAATGGCATGCTCATGATTTTGCATTTAGGTGATTTTCAGAGACACAGTCCCAGTAATTACTTGTGCTGGGGAAGGCCGAAATGGTCTATTCTTCCAAATGTATTTGAACCAGCATCTCTAATTCCAGGCATAGCCTTTCCCTGGACCTCAGAGAGGTGTAGACAGTCTCTTCTGTCTTCTTCCTCTTGCCTGCCTGGAACCAACAGGCGCCCTTAATATGGCCCATAGTTCTCGAAGTTCTCACTCTGCATGGAGAAATATCCCACGCCCATCATTGTAATGTTTGCATCAGAAGGCACCCCAGAGAGAGGCGCCCTCTTCTTTGTACAGATCACAGCTATTCAGATCTGGGCTAAGTTGAGGTTCTCCCCAGGGCAGACCCTGCCTACAGGATTCAAGCACAGCTAGCTTATTTGGGAAGCGCAGGAAACCCTGGTGGAGACACGGGGCAACAAGACAGGGAAGGGAGGGCAACCAGTAATGAGTACGTTATTAATCCAGCCACTACAGCGGGCAACTGGATCTCAGTATCCTGGAGACACTCTGGGAAAGATGTAGAACATGCATGTCAGCGTTATCCCACCCAGTGGGGCAAGGGAGCCGGGGCATTTATACTCCAACTCCCAACTCCCATTGGTTGAGGGCTGCTCCCAGTGGGTGATACTTCTCAGTTCTTCCAGTTTGTACAGACGACGTGACCTTTAGGGGACTTCTCTGGTGGTCCAGTGGTTAGGGCTCCACACTCTCGTTGCCGAGGGCTCGGGTTCGATCCCTGGTCGGGCAACTAAGATCCCACAAGCCATGCAATGTGACAATAAATAAATAAATAAATAAATAAATAAATAAATAAATAAAACGGAAAAGACTTAGGCACAGAGCTGCAGACATTGCTCTTGGGGGTGAAGAGAACCCACGGAATCGGGGAGGTGGGTGGGGCACTGATGGTACCTGCTGCAGGCCCAGTGCTTGCAAGCCATCTGCTGCTCCTCCAGGTAAGTCTCTTCATCTTCGCACCTCAGCTTCCCCGTCTCTACAAGAGGCAAGGGCTCTCCGAAGGTTGCAAACTGGAGGCCTGGAAACCAAATGAGTTTCTTGGGTGTGTTTGGTTTGGCTCATATGGCTTTTACAAGTTTTTTTAATAATTGAACCAACTTAAAATGAGGAGGCTCCGTATGAAAACATGACTTTTTATTTTCTCCAGAAAAATCTATTGGCAACATTAGACCCCAAACTCAGTGACCCCCAATACCATATGGCTCTGGGAACCTAGACTTTTTTCTACCCAAAGTCAAACGGTTTAAGGGAAAACTTTTGCAGCTTGCCTGCAAAGTCTCTCCTATCCCCTTTTTTGTTAACATTTTTTTTTCTGGCCGCACCCACTCGGCTTCGCTTGTGGGATCTTTGTTTCCTGACCAGGGATCAAACCCCTCCCCCCTGCAGTGGAAGCGCGGAGTCCTAACCACTGCATTGCCAGGGAATTCCCTCCTATCCCCTTTTCTGAACGTGTTTTTCGTTTGTTTTGTTTGTAAAGGAAAATGCAACTCTCTGCCTCTTTACAGAGTTGGGGGGTGGGGAATTGGCTTAAAGCCCCAGGTAGCCTCAGCCCACTCTGCAAGGGTTGAGAGCCAGGATGTCTGAGCATCAGCTGGCAGGCTGGCTGCTCGCAGGGAAGGCCCCGCCATCTGTTCCCAGAGACGGCGAGGGAGCCATCTTCCTCACTCTGCACGTGCCCCCAGACTCAGGCCCAGGGACATCTTCTAACCCAAGAACAGCTCTGGTCTGAGCCGAATATAGGACCCCAAATGCCTCCATTCTTTGCCACATTCTCCTTCAGCTCCTCGTGTATGAGATGCATCAGCTGCCTCCAGCTCAAAGCATCTCTCCTCGGATGCTGGGTTCTAGCCAAGCCCCAGAGGCCACCAACTGTGCCCATCAGCAGAAGTGGAAGTCGAGGGCTCTCATCCCATCACTGCTCTGCCCTGGGAGTCGGCAGCTGATGACACGGGCTGGCCCCTGATTGCCAATCTAGATGACACTTTCAAACATCCCATCCCCGGTGATCCCCTCAAATGCAGCTGTGATTAGTCTAGTCTCCAAAGCCTCCGAGAAAAACCTCAGTCACCGAATAATAATGGGAAAGCCAGTCTAAAAGGGTGGAAAGTCTGAATCCGAGGGTCTTTTTGAATGAAGTGAAATTTTATTCATTCCACGTGCATGAAATAAGGGCTAACAGGATGGTCAAGGAGCAGCTGTGACTTAATGAATGGATAAGAATCATCAGTGGGGTCACTTTTTTTAAAGAACAGAAATGGGTATGATGAAAAGGATGTTTGCATCCTTAGAAGCAATTGGAATTCTTGACTGAGCTGGCAGTTGCCTTTCCAAATGTGATTGAGGACGTGGCTCTGGTACCAGACTGCTTGTGTGTCAAATTCGGGCTGTGTGACCTTGGGCAAGTCTTAACCTCTCTGTGCCTCAAGATCATCAGCTGTAAAATGGGAGAATGATAAGGCCTTCTTCACAGGGTTGCTTTGAAGATTAAATGAAACATCCATATAAAGCACTCCAGCCCCTTCTTCAGAGTCAGGACTCAGTAAATGTTATATATTATTGTTGTATTTTTTTTTTAAATAATTACTTTAGTTATTTATTTTTGGCTGCGTCGGGTCTTCATTGCCACGCGCAGGCTTTCTTTAGTTGCGGCAAGTGGGGGCTACTCTTCGTTGTGGACACAGGCTCTAGGCGTGCAGGCTTCAGTAGTTGTGGCACGTGGACTCAGTAGTTGCAGCTCGTGGGCTCTAGAAAGCAGGCTCAGTAGTTGTGGCGCACGGGCTTAGCTGCTCCGCGGCATGTGGGATCTTCCCGGATCAGGGCTCGAACCCGTGTCCCCTGCATTAGCAGGCAGATTCTTAACCACTGCACCACCGGGGAAGCCCTTATTGTTGTATTATTATGAATGATTTATTTTTCAAGGATAGTGCCAAGATTAACATCAGTTCTGGTTCTCCGTGACAAAAAAATAAATCCAAATTTCTGAATAGTGGGGTCTGAATGGTTGACCTCTAACCAGCATCTTTCTTTCCCCGTGGCCCTTGTCGCAGCAAATCTGATCAGCAACGCAGGGGGTGTGCTTTCATTGACAAAAGCCCGCTGTGGGGCTGGCAGCAGAGCCCAGTGTCGGCGGCTGGCATGGGTGGAGCAAAGGGCTTCCGTGCAGCGCCCACGGGCCCTGAGAGCTTCTGTATTCAGCTGGCCTCCCTGCTCGTGCGCAGGTGGAGGTGAAACATCAGAATCCAATTTTTTGTCACCTTGTGAAATTATGAGCCTCCATTCCCATTGTGCTGGCATCATCAGAGCACAGTGGACACGTGGGGTGATGGCTGTTGCTGGGTTACTCCTTGTAAGTTCAAACAGTTCCACATGCGGAATGACAACAGATAGCCGTGACCTGGGAAAATTCAACCGATGCTTCCTGCCTAGGTAGACTTTGACATGATGCCGTGTACATCTGCTTCTGATGATGGGAATGCCTCACTCAGTAAAGCAGGAAATAAAAATGCAGTCCTACCTTGCCAGTTGGTTTCCCTCCCTCCCTCCCTCCCTCCTTCCCTCCCTTCTCTCCTTTCTTCTTTCCTATCTATTTTTCTTTCTTGATCTTCTCTGTCATTTTCTTTTCCTAAGAGGAGAGACACCAGTGCTGAACTCTGTTCTGGGCGCCAGAACCTGCTCTCCGTGTGTACACAGCCTGAGTCCTGTGTCCAAACATAAGACAGAAATGTGATCAGGGCCCAGTAGAGGAAGGGATTTGACAGGCCTTCTGTATCCCAAATCTCCAAGATGCAAAGGTAAAGTCAGGCTCTTTTCTTAAAGGTTACATTTCACATTTGAATTGCCTCACATGGAGGCCCTCTGAGCCCAGGCAGTCCGCTTCGCAGCCCTCCCGGCTCGCTGAGGCTATGGTCTCCCACGGAGCGCCTCCCTCCTCCTTCCAGCTCCAGGAGAAGTGGGGCCACAACAACGACAAATACAAAGGAGCTGAGCAATAAGTGGGTCTGCAGTGCTACACGAATCTCATGTTAGCCTCTCACGCTTGTTCCAGCTACTGTCTGTGGGTAACAAATCACTCTAAGACTTGGTGGCTTAAAACAATTATGACTGTCTCTTGGGTTCTGTGAGTTGACTGGACTCAGCTCGATGGTTCTCACCTGGGGTCCCTCAAGCTGTCACAGCCAGCTAGTGGCTGGGACTGAAATCTTCCAGAGGCTCAGCTGGGCTGGACATCCAAGATGGTGCCCTCACGGGGCTGGTGGTTGACAAGAGCTCAGGGAAAACTGTCCACCCGAGCGCCTACCGGTGACCTCTCCATGTGGCTTGGGATTCTCTCAGCATTGCGACTGAGCTCCAAGGCTGTCCTGAGAGGGAGCAAGAGAAGCTATTGGACACTATTCCAAAAGCAAGCATTCCAGGAGAAGCATTTCAAAGGAATCAAGTGGAAGCTGTGTGGCCTTTGATAACCCAGCCTAGAAGTCGTACAGTATGATTTTCTCGGTAATCAATTGGTCAAAGCAGTCACAGAGCCCACCCAGGTTCAAGGGGGGAGGACATAGACGCCACGTCTCAATGGAAGAAGTGCCAAAGAATTTGGGGAACATATTTAAAAACTGCTACAGCATTCAATACAACAACCCTGCTCATTTTCTTCAACTTAAAGGTCCTGATGGTGCTGAAGTCTTCAACACCAGCCTATCTCTTTGTTACTAATGCCTAAAGCATCTGGAGGGGAGGGTGGAGGATTTGAAGGGAGGAATGAATGGTATATTTTATTTCTTATCTTTTAGTTGTCTTTTTAGGGCACAGGTGACAAACCAGAAGTCTCCAATATAAGCATAGCCTGAAATGGGTTTAAAAAATTGATCCAATATTTTGAAGGTTGGAGATTTCCCATAAAACTCTGAATTTTCAGCATCTCTCATGAGATCTGAGCTGAATGGTGGCTGCCCCCTTTAGACAAGGCTGATGTACACCGTTAGCCACAGTCCCTACCCCTTTCTATTGCCCCAGTGCTAAGAATGGATATCAGTACCCATCCATCTACATGGCTGCACTGTTTCTATCTCCTTGCTTTTGCTTTTGCTTTAGTTAGAAAAAACAATTTATCGTGGTACCATGTCTTTATCCAAAGTGAAAATACAACACTAGACCGGGAGGGCTATACATCCAGCACAAATGGAAAAAGGCATTTTTAATGGGCATAAGAAAATGTTCTATGTTATTTTTCATATACACCAAAGAGGATTATGTTGACTGTTCTCACACCCCTCCCTCTCTCCCTCCTTCCTTTCCTCTCTTTCTCTTTCCTGCCGTCTCCTCTTCCCTCCTTTCTTCCCTCCCTCCTCCTCTCTCCCCCTTTTCCTCTCCCTTTCTCTCCCTCTTTTTCTTTCAATACTTAGCAGGAGAGGTGACCAATTCTTGTTAACTACACTGAATTGATTTCATTTTTAGTCTTTCGCTATTACTTGAGTTAAAACAGTTTTTCTCTCTCCTGCTGTTTGTCTTTTACATGACAGCCAACCAAATAAACAAGTGGGACCTCAAAACACTGTCTTTGGTATAATAGACACATCCAAAGGCCTCCCAGACGAGCCTAAAGTGGTCTCCCAAATGATGGAGGTGGTCTGCTCTCCCCCGGGAGAAGCCCCTTGCCAGTCTGGCCCTGGGCCTTTTCGGCTGTTTTATATGTTCCAGACCAGGAGAGGTAGCTACTCCAGACCAACCCCTCCGACTGTTCAAAGTGTGGCAAACTACGAGACAATGGACAAGTTGCTTCTGTTGACTGATGACTCTGTCATGTCCACATTTGGGGTTCCATACTTGTCCACAGAGTCCAGCCCCCTTGGTCTGAGAGAGGCCTGTTACCTCCCAATGCTTGGCTTGGGACTTTTCTGTTCCATCCACATTTTCTAGCTCTCTTTTGATTGATTCCGGAAGTCTGTTTTCCTCTCTCTCTCTCTCTCTCTCTCTCTTTTCCCCAGAAGCTTGAGGCCAACCCTATTTGCCCCTTGTTCCCAGTTCTCCCTGGCAGGTTCATCCCCTGCAGATGACCATTTGCAAATACCTGTATTCCTTTACCGTAGACAACAGTCTTCAAGCATCCCTTCTGGATTTATCTGAGGAGGAGAAGTTCCTTTGAGAAGGAACCTCAGAACATCCAAGTCCTAAGTATTGCTAAGGGGAACAAGGGAGGGGATGAGCTAGAAGAGGAACTTAATGACCATGTGCACCCCGCTGGAGGACCCAGGTCTTTCTCTGTGGGACAGCCACCCACTCTGGCTCACGGCGGAGCCCCATGAGTCCCTGGGTGGATTCCCAGGTAGTGGAGCCAGGGTGCGGGGAATGCTTCACTTGTCTCCATGTCAAGAAAACAAATGTTTGGGCAGGAAATTTCCCTTCGAGAATGATCTGCTTTTTGAAGGCAACATTTTTCTGAATTATCTCCTCAGGGGAAACCACTCAGCTATCTCAAGAAGGAAAATATTCCTCCTTCTGAGCTCAGTACGCTACTTTGACTCATAGGGCAGATGTGCCAGCGTAGTAATGAAACTGATTTCCTGACTCCTGCAAAAATCAGCTTGCATGCGTGCATGTGTGTGCATGCGGGTCTGCATTTGCACGTGGGCACGCGTGTGTGTATTAGTGATTGTGCGTGTGTATGCGATGAGTATGTCAGCCCGTGTGTGCATATGTATATGTGTGTGTACATGTGCGCTCGTGCATCACAATAGATCATAGAGGCTTAAAGGGAGAGAGGGAAGGCGCAGGCTGCTGAAGGATGGGTTTGCAGGGGTGCTGGGAACTCCACACAGGGCTGTCTCTACCAGGCTCTTCCCATAACTGAATGCCCGTGGCAT
Organism: Hyperoodon ampullatus; assembly: GCF_949752795.1. Lineage (NCBI taxonomy): Eukaryota > Metazoa > Chordata > Mammalia > Artiodactyla > Ziphiidae > Hyperoodon > Hyperoodon ampullatus. The sequence continues at coordinate 36,477,293 of NC_136913.1, forward strand.
CCGGCACCATGAAAACCAGAGGTAAAGTCATTTCACGTGTCCACATGCCCATCACTGGCTGAGGCTGGGTCATCGGAGAGGCATATCAGATTGTCCCCCAACCTATGCACCCCCACTACAGGGGGACCCCATGGCTAGATGTTTGCCCACATTGCCCTCTCACCCCCACTCACAGCCTCCCTAGACTCCACGCTAGAACCATCATTCTGGGAAGTTCCTATTTTATGACATAAAGAATCCTAAAATCAAGAAGTTGACCAAGAAGGAAATGATTTGAATGTAAAGATTTGGGGCAAGGATGCTAAATTCTCTGAGCTTCAATGTCCTTCTTAGTGAAATGAGGATAATCATATCCCCTGCCTCCAAGAATTCAATGCATATGTAGCTGGTTGGAAGATGTGTATAATACTAGCCTAGTACATGGACTGGAGTGGATGGGGTCCTAACAGGGAGCAGAGAATTTTCTCCAACACTTGCCTTTACACCTGTAACCATCGGCCTCCACCCCATCCCTTGATAGCTTTACCAGCTTCCAGAGCTTCCAGTAAACTTTGGGGATGAAATTGCCCAGTCTGACCTCTTCAGGCTCGGCCTGAGGTTTGGGGACCTGCCCTGAGAACGGGGAGGAGAATCTACGCTTTCACTGTGCTGCCATTTCCCTACCGCTCTCTTTGGCTGTTCTGGAGTCTTCCTCCTTTCCTTCTCTAAGCATTGGAGTCTGGGAGGAGGGAAGGGAGAAAAGCACACATTTCATACGAGACTAGCCCGCCCATAATCCTATCACTGGGCTCTCTCCAAGGAGGGACCCAAATGATGCCCTCTCAGGGGGCATATTTATGGGTGCTTGGGAGGCTCCACACAAAGCCCTCAGCACCGCACTGTCCCTGACGAGCGTGGGTGGCACACCCTCTGGCTGTCCTTACATGGCACCCCCTCAATCCCTGCCCACTGTGGTTCATGCCATCACCTCTCACTGTGGCCCCGCTCCACCCAGCAAGCAGCTTACCTTCTGCAGGACTCACGTGATGCCCCAGAAGCTCACTCACCTTCGCCACACCAAGTCCTGCCTTCTGTGCCGCACCTGCCATCATGGGTGATGATTCCAGCCATCCTTCCTCCTTCTGGATTCTGCAGGCAGGAAGCAGGTGCTGGTCTCTGCTCTCAAAGCCCCCTCCTTCTAGGACCAAGTCAGGCTCTTGCAGGAATTCCAGGGCACTGGTGTGGGCAGCCCACTAATCTCTGCAGCTCAGGATCACACCTCTGAGGGAGTTACCGGGTGCCCCTTCTGGCAGCTTCTCATGGCATAGGTGATATCGCTTCTCCTGAAGACCCCGACTTATGCTAGTGGCAGGGGGTGTGGTGGGAAGTAGAACATGGGAAAGGCAGGAAAAAGACCAAACTCTTTCTTCCAGATGAATCCCCTCCACACACACACACACACACACACACACACACACACACACACACACACCTCTCACATTTCTAGGCAGCCTGCTTACACAGGCTGGCAGGCATGTGAGGGAGAGGTTTATGGGACAATTTCCCACTCGTCCACCTCTCTAGGGAGCCCAAATTTTGAGCCAAGGTTGAGTACAGTATAGCCTGGGACACAGAGTGTTTAGATCTAGGCTCTGCCGCTTCTCAACTGTGTGTCTTTGGGCGAGTTACTTCACCTCTCTGTGCCTCCATTTCCACAACTGTGAATGAGGACCCTCCCTATAGGATTATTGTGAAGGTTAAATGAGTTACTATGGGAATAGGGCTTCATAGTTGCCTGGTACATATTAGGTGCTCAATATATGATAGCTACTGTGGGATTTTCCCCATCTAGTTACTATATGAAATGCTGAGCATTTAGTATGCAGTAAGTCCTCCATACGTGTTAGCCTTTAGCCATGAAGAAGAGGTTGAACATTTGGGGCTTTTAAACCCCATTTAAACTCCCAGTCAAGGAGATCTGATCATGCCATTCTCCTTCTTTTAATCTTTCAGTTACTCCCCTTATGGGGGACAAAAGTCTAACCTCCCTCTGGCCCGCAGGCATGATACTCAACTACTTGTCATCTCCCGGGCTTGCCATGCTCACGCTTGCCATCATGCCTCTTTGTTCATGCTGTCCACCCTGCCAGAAATGACTTTCCCCATCTTCTCCACCAAAGTAATCTTCATTTAGTGTGGCAGCCATGGGAAGGCCCTACCCAGGCTTCCCTTCGGTGGAGAAGGTTCTGGAAGGAGTGCTCTTAGCTGACAGCCCCCAGCTGCTGTACCTTCAGGAGCCACAGCAGCTGAGACCACAGGCTCCCCAGGCTGCCCCACCCAGTGACCGCAAGATGGGGGCACCAGAGCTGGGCCATTTGGCCGGACGTGGGACGTCTCTGATGGGGGGTCTTTGCTCCGGGGCTCCCCATCGGCCTGGTGCAGCCTTTCTCAGAGCTGCACTGTGTCTGAGGCTCTTCCCACCCCATCCTCCTTCCTCTTCCCTCCTTTCTCAGGGATCAGACCTGTATCTTGGCCTGAAGGCTCTCCCACCTACTCCTGCCCCCTCCCCTTTGAGACTGCACTTGGGGGAGTAATCCCATCTTGGTGTCTGCTTCTCCCAGGACCTGAACTGACATGCTTAGCCATCAAGGCTCAGCTCAAGCTTCACTTCTTGGCGGTACGAGGGACCCACCTTCTCCCCATGCTCCATGCCTTCTCTGGGCTCCCAGACTGCCTCGCGACCACCTCTGCTCTACTCATCCGTTTCCTGTCTGTCTCACCCAACGGCTGAGTTCCTCACCAGAAAGAAATTGTCCTATTAATCTCTGAATCCACCGTACATGGATATAAAATACCAGGCACATAGTGGGCACTTAAGGTTTGTTGAACCTGTGAATATGGAGCTTGGAGAATGTAAGCATGGGAGACATTCTTCAGAATGAAGAAAAGGAAAAAAAAAGATGTAAAGGGTAATTTCCATATTGTTCATGAATTTCAAAAGCCTGAATCCTAGGGCCTGACCCTAATTCTAAAGTTTCATGACCCCAAATACGTGTAATGCAGTCTTTTATTGCCAGTCCTTTTTGTCTTTTAATGAAGACACATCTCTTATTTTATTGGGCTGGCCCAAAAGTTCATTTGAGTTTTTCCGTAAGATGTTCTCAAAAAACCCAAACGAACTTTTTGTCCAACCCGTAGAATGAAAGTTGCTGAGAACATAGGACCTGCTTTAGAGCAATTTGGTCCCCAACTCTCCTGGAATTCAGAGCACCACCAGTTTAAGCAAAGATTGCTTGATTTCAGAAAATGGAAGCCCCCAGAGCTAGCTAAATAAAGAGGCTTTAGGTAAGGAAGCTGGGGTAGTTCAGAGGCCCCAGGGCACATAGCACAGGCAGTTCTTAGGAGAAATGGTAGCCAAGAGCTGGGAGGTTAGGAGCCGGGGTCAGGGCCTCCTAACCCACCAGGCCACACACTTCTGCCTGATAGGCCCTCCTTCTTCAGAAGACCAGCTGTTCATCACTTCCCAGAGCAAGCATTCAACTGAGGAGACCAACTGAACCCCATGGGTCCTGATCCCAAAGTACTGAGAAGGGGCCTAGCTTGGGCCAACTGTCCACGTCCGCTGGCTGTCAGTTATGGTCCCAGGGTGTGGCCTCAGAGCCACGAACAGGGCTCGTAGGAGGGCACTGGGAGAAAAGGGGTGCACTGACGTGGATGAGCCTCAGCCAGCCCTCATCCCCGCCTCGAAGCCATGGAGCAGCCTGAAGAGGAAGAAATGATGACTCATCTTCCTCATCTCAGAGATGAGGAGGCAAAACGTACCAGGTTTAAACCTTGTTTTCCTCCAGAGCCCATAAGTTCATCACTACGCCCCACCCTCCCCCTAGACTTTAAAGTAATACTCAGTAGCACTCTCTCCCTCACATTCAGCAAAGCTGTGAGCTCTAAAAAAAAAAATACTATATTTAACATTTTAGGGCAAATTTTTCTGTAATTCCCTCATAATACTCCGAATCATTCAAAGCCACTTTACTGTCAGAAAAGAAATATCTATGCATACACTTAGCTCATTTAAGCCAAATGCCTTTTTAACAACATTTCTCAATTAAATATTCAGCAGAGATAATATCAAGTCAGAAGCATTTCATCCACTTAAAAAAAAATCCGAGGGTGAAAGAGTCCAAAATGGGGAATATCAGAAATTAGAATGAAAGGACCACAGCATCTGACGCTTGTCCAAAGGGCAGAACCACAAGTCAAAGCCACATCTCTCTGGATTTGTTGGCATTTAACTAGATGCAAAATGTCAGCACAGAAAATGGCTTGTTCAGTGCAAATATTAACAAGAGAGGAGTGTGTCAGTGTGGAAATGGAACTTCAGCCGACCACGGCCTTTCTGACTCCCCCCATAAAGTCACTCTGAAGCAACTAGGGAGCTTTCTTTTTGGTTAATTTTCACCCTCTTTGCTGGAGGTAAAGCTGCAGGGCATTTGTTTCATGGGAGAAAGGGAAGGCTGATGCAGGAACCACTAGGAAAGATGGTATTGTTTGCCTGTAGTGAGGTCAGTTTATCCTATCCTATTCTACTACCTTACCCTACCCTATCCTACCCTACCTTATCCTACCCTATCCTACCCTACCTTATCCTACCCTATCCTATTCTGCCCTATTCTATCCTTTCCTATCCTATTTTATACTACGGGCTATGCTATTCTACACTAGTCTACCCTCTTCTATTCTATTCTGTTTCTTATGCACGTATTCAGAGGAGACTGGCACTTAGCAACATTAATTTTATCAAGACCAGGAAGAAGGCAGAAGAATAAGAAAATATTTTCCTTTTTTCCCTCTTCACTGCACTAAAGAGGATTCCACGGTAGCTCAAAGCTGCACATCGCGCTTTCTGTCCTTGGTCTCCGCTGCGCAGTCTTCTCAGTAGGAACTGGCGCCTTCCCCAGCTCACGGCATTTGCCATCTTGCTCTGAAAAGGGAAGCTCGCGTGTGTGAGTCTGATTTGGTGACAGGTGGAAAGCTTAGAGCTGCTCTTTCAAATATAAAGAACCTTGATTCAAGGGCCATGGAGGAGCAGTGTCTGCCCGTCCCCTTCTGAGGTGGCGTTTCGGTGAATCCACCGCCAGCAGCAGTTAGATCCTCAGCTGGGCAGCCTCAGAAACCGGATGCTCTCGGCCCCCTGAGAATGGATCAGCTCACTCGTCCAGCTCAACAGAAACTTACATCTACGAACCAGGATGACTAATCAGACTGATGCAGAGTGATGCCAGACATTCCCTCCAGCCCAATGATCACATTCTCTGCTTATGAGCAAATGATACGAGCAGCCACATTAGTTGACTGTGGCTTGGTGTTTAGCACGAAGTCTGGCTTGATTGGAGCATTAAAAGAATTGTTGAAGCGATATTAGATGGTTCATTCACTAAGTTGCCGGTAAAGCTGCTGAGCTATAGCCTTGGAAAGCAGGTAGGAACAGAGGGCAGCTGGGGAGCCAGACCCAGGCCAGAGAGAACACCGGCCTGTCCTGCCAACAGATGACAGACACTCAACTCCTTTGCTCGCCGGTATCGGCTGGAAACTGGTTGTTGCCACCACCGTGGCTGCTGCCAGAAAGAATTCTCACTGTCCCGTGCTCCAGATTCAAATCTATGGCACGTGCATCTGACTGGCCAAACCTGAGTGCTCATGGCCTCCCACTAGGAAAGTTGGAAAGGCAAGTGTCTTAACTTGGGTTTCCCCAGAGGAAGATCCCAAGATAAGGATTCAAGTGCAAATAGTTTCCTTGGGAGTGATACCAGGAAGTACCAGTAGGGAAGTCAGGTGTTGAGATAGGAAAAGGGAGGGGCCTGCTCTGGGCAATTGGGGCTCATCTTTTTGGGAACCTCAGGGCGGCAGTTAAGACCCTCTTGGAGTCGCCCCACCTGAGGGGTGAGGAAACTGGAGTTCTAATCCATCAATTCCCATCTGTCGTTGGTTGAGGTTGGCCTTAGCCCCGTCCCCCAGGGGATGTTAACTTCTGCGCCTTTCCAGTGTGCCCTGTATGGAGAGTCACACGTGCTTACGTTGGCATATACAGGGGCCAGGAGTTCCGAGTGCTTCTGTGCGGGCACGACAGCATCTGCTACAGCGAGTGCCATGCAGTTTTAGCTGTTCAAGTGACAGTGGGGGGGTCCCTGTCTCCTACCTAGATTCAGAGAAAGGGGTTCCGATGCCGGCAACTACAAACATGACAACATTCTCTACACGTGGATGCCTTTTACTTTATCTGCCAAACTCTCCTTTCTCCTCTGCTGTTGTCAAATTCTCCACACCCCTAAAACCTGGTGGTTCCCGCGGGAGTGACCACTTTTTATCATGGTCACTGCACACAGTTAATTGGTCCAAAGTGGCACCTGACCCAAGAGAGGGCAAGTTAGAACTCTTCCCTCGAGTTTCCCAAACTAGAAAGGCATTGGTTTTTCCTTTCTTTTTTAAAAATAAATTTATCTATCTATTGATTGATTGATTTTTGGCTGCCTTGGGTCTTCGTTACTGCGAGCGGTCTTTCTCCAGTTGCCGTGAGCACAGGGGCTACTCTTCGTTGCGGCGCGCGGGCTTCTCATTGCGGTGGCTTCTCTTGTTGCAGAGCACAGGCTCTGGGTGCGCAGGCTTCAGTAATCGTGGCACGTGGGCTCAGTAGTTGTGGCTCGTGGGCTCTAGAGCGCAGGCTCAGTAGTTGTGGCCCATGGGCTTAGTGGCTCCATGGCCTGTGAGATCTTCCAGGACCAGAGATCGAACCCATGTCCCCTGCATTGGCAGGCGGATTCTTAACCACTGTGCCTCCAGGGAAGTCCCTCTTTTTAAAAAAAATCCAACTTAAGTCTGGAACTTGAGATGCAAAATTCAGAAGCTCTGAATTCACAGACCTGAGCAAAAGAAGGCGTCTCGGTAGCATTCAAGTGTCCAATATGGAGACCCAATGGTTTCCATTTTTCCTACCTCTTTACTTTCCTGGGATTCTGTGGTCCAACTCATTGTCCTTTTTGTCTAAGCTTACAACCCAAAGAATCCTGATTAACATGGTGAGCATAGAAATAGAAGGAGGAAGGGGGATGGTTACAGCAGGTAGAGCTTCCTGGGAAGTAGACCTCCCCCCAGAGGAGTGGGCACGTGACATGTCAGAAGTTTGGGAGGAGAGCTCTGGGAGCAAACTCCGGTCGGGAGTGAGGGAAGCAGGATATAGGACAGAGGAGGAACTGGGACTGCGATGCCCACAACTGAGAGGTCTCGGCCAACCCCATGGGGGCTTGGGAGCTGAGGTGGCCTTTCAGAGTTGTCCCCGTTGGGGGGTGAAGACCTGGGCCTATGTACCCCTAGATGATCAGCCATTGGATGCGGGAGACGGGGGCCGACCTGGGATGAGGCAGGTCTCTGCATCTGAGGCAATCCCTGCAGAGGGAGACAGGTGAGGCCTCCCTGCCGGCAGCTCTCTCGGCAGCTGGGGGAGCCAGGCCCGGGGTCCTGAAGGGGAACGTGGTGGCACATCCCAGCATCCACTACAGTGACTTTAAGAAACATCTCTCAGGGGCTTCCCTGGTGGCGCAGTGGTTGAGAGTCCGCCTGCCGATGCAGGGGACACAGGTTCGTGCCCCGGTCCGGGAGGATCCCACATGCCGTGGAGCGGCTGGGCCCGTGAGCCATGGCCGCTGAGCCTGCGCATCCGGAGCCTGTGCTCCGCAACGGGAGAGGCCACAACAGTGAGAGGCCCACGTACTGCAAAAAAAAAAAAAGAAAAGAAAAAGAAACATCTCTCAGATAAGCCTGAACGAGGACTCCCTCCTAGCAGAGAGGACACCTTGCTGAGCTAGTCATAACCATGTACTGAAGGCTCTATGCTTAGAACTCGGCAAGCAACGCCTTCCTTTATCCCTCTCTGAGACGGGAACTGCATCCTTATTTTACAGATGGGGAAACTGGAGTTTAGAGAGTTAAGACTTGGTTCAAGATCACAGAGCTAAAGAGTGGCTGAGCCCAGTTTCAAAACACACCTCCCAAGTCCAGAGCAGGTGCCTTAGCCTCTGTGCCAAGGCTGGGACCCGGGGAGAGCCAGTGAGGCACCGACAGCACATCACCATCAAGTGCCCACCTTGCACTTCCATGACCCTGACAGTGAGTGCCTCTTTAAATTCGTCCCCTGGGTGCCTCGCTTGCCTCACCCAAGTCCCAGAGCCCTGCTCTTGGCTCTTGGGCAGAGAAAAGCCACATGCTCAAGGACCCTGAGCCACCCTGGAGTTGCTCAGTGGGCCCCACCAGCCTCTGCCTCCAGGTCTCATTTTTCTGGAAGGTCCCATGGCTAACCAGCCTTTTTTTTTTCTTTTAGTCTTTTTTTCCAAACAGAGCATGCCCTTATGAACCTTAGGTTGGCATTTGGGAGCTCATTTGCTCTCCATCTGTTTTTAAATGATAGAAGGGCATTCCTACTCTTTGGGGAGAAACTGCAAAGATTTAATGAAATGTTTCTGCAGTTGAGGCTATGGATGATCTGTGGACATAGTCTAAAGGGTTGTCGGTAGTTTAATGTCCTTCTGTACCATCAGTTCTGCACTTTGTACCAACTCAACAAATTGGTCTGAATTTAGGCTACTGACAAGGACCTTGGAAATAATGTGGCTTCTGCAGGCTTAAGAAATGAAAGAACTTGAAAATGGTCCTAACAAATTCTGAGATCGTACCCTCTGCCATCCAGTGCCTCCAAGGACTTGGCCCAGGATGGACTACAGCAGAACATATGGGTTTCCTGCCTCTGGTGCCTTTGTTTGAGGGCTCCAAACCTTCCTCAAAGTGCCAGCCTGGAGACACTACAGCCCTCACCTGCCCCACCCCCTGTATTTCTCCTTGTAGTAAGAAATCCCAAAGGCACACTGTTTCAGGGCAGGCTTCCAACCCTAGAGGCAGCTGTTCAGCTTGATGCAGTGAGGCAAGCAGGCTTTGGAATTAGAAGACTTGAGTGTGCCTCTGGCATAGCCATTGACTAACTGTGACTCAGCATTTCCCAAAAAAGTTCCATGGAGTGCTAGGATTCTGTGACGTATTAAATAGGAACAGTGCATCAGGTAGCTATTGCCCTGATAACAATGCTGCATAACAAACACCCTCAAAACTCAGTGGCACACAATGATTAACATTTACTTTTTACTCATGCATCTGCAGGTTGGCTGGGGCATCTCTGCTCCATGTGTCTCATTCTGAGGTCCACAATGGAAAGGCATCAGCGCCCTGGGGAATATTCTTCTCACAGAGAATAAAGCACAGAAGAAAAATTTGCACAGAAACATGCAATGCCCCTTAAGGCCTACACTTGAAACTGTCACACTGTCACCTCCACCCACATTCCATTGGCCAAAGCAAGTCACATGGCCAAGCTTGTGACAAAGAAGCTTACTTGGGACATCAATGGGACACGGAAGTTTACTCTTTCCATGAAGCTTTAGACAGAGGGAGTGAATTTTTGTCATATAATAACTGAATCTACTACAAGTTGCATGGGGAAAATGTTCCATGGTCAAATAAATTGGAGAAATTTTTTTTAATGAAAAAGAGGTGGATGTTAGAGATTGGGGAGAGGTGTCAATTAATTTTTTTAAAAAGTCAAGCAGTTCTCAGAGGCTTTCATGTATATGCCTGTTCTGAACCTCCAATTGAGAAGCATGGAATGTGCTGTTTTCTAACATTTTTTCACCATGCCACTAGTGTTCCACAGAACCCACTTTAGGAAAGTTTGCTATAGATCACGGGCAAGTCACCTAACCTCTCTGAGCCCCAGGTATCCAGGATGTTTTAACAGGAATAATGATATCTACCTCGGAGGATGGTCTGGTAATCCCATGAGATAAGGTGTGTGTAGCATTGGACCACATGGCTGGGTGCATGAAGATGCCCATTCACTCATGAGTTCAGTCCTTCTAGAACCCCAGTTAGAAAGAGAGCTCCTGGGGCTTCCCTGGTGGCGCAGTGGTTGAGAATCTGCCTGCCAATGCAGGGGACACGGGTTCGAGCCCTGGTCTGGGAAGATCCCAAATGCCGCGGAGCAACTGGGCCCGTGAGCCACAACTGCTGAGCCTGCGCGTCTGGAGCCTGTGCTCCGCAACAAGAGAGGCTGTGATAGTGCGAGGCCCGCGCATCGCGATGAAGAGTGGACCCCGCTTGCCATAACTAGAGAAAGCCCTCGCACAGAAACGAAGACCCAACACAGCCCAAAATTAATTAATTAATTAATTAATTAATTAATTTTTTAAAAAAAGCGTTCCCTAGCATGGGGCAGGCCAGATCTGGGCCACTGGCAATCCATGCACTGAACTGGGCAGGCACTGGGTGGTAGAACCAGCTGCAAAAAGGGGGAGAAAAGTCCCCTGAATGCTGACAGTGGTGACATACAGCAGAGGCCTCACAGATGGGGGGGGCGTCTTAAGAGGCTACAGGGTTGTGATGGGGTGTGGGGTTCTGGGCCCGCAAGTTTTGAGAGACTCTAGGCAAACTGATGTGGCTACCAGTGGGCCGTGGTATTTCAGGGAAGGCTCCAGGGGGCTGCTGGCCTGGACTGACCCCTGATTCTGACCCCGAGAAAAGGCTAGGCCTTCAGGTCAGAAATCAGGAGCCCCAGTCACAGAGTGGAGAGCTATGGGGGTAAGAAGCCATGGACATCATTAGACACTGCCCCCCGCCAGGCTTGGAGCACTGTCTGGTTTCAGTCAGAACCCTGCCTTTTCCTTGTACCCTCCAAAAATCTGTGTCCTTTTGCTCCTGTCTCATCCCTGCCCAAGCCAGTGGGAGGCCTGGTCCTCTTTGCTTTCATCTTTCCAAAGCAGGACCAGCTCTTCCTGTGACCTCCACAAACAATGAAACATCACAGTCATGAGCATAAGGCCATGAAGGCAGGAACAAAATTCACAGAAGATTTCCATTCCGCTCGGGTATGAGTAGGAAATTCTCTATGGAATGGCAGGCTTCTCCTCAGTGAGAAATGAAAACATGTGGTTTTCATTTCTCTGGGAAAAAAAAAAAGACTCCAGGTGCTGTTCTCCAAAATCTCACCCCACCCCTGCCTTGGTAAGCTCCCAACTGCCCCAGTCTGTAGAAGTGCCAGTGCGGGGGCCGACAGCTTCCAGCATCTTCCACCACCACAGCAACAAATATGAAAGACTGTTATACACACTGGCTTTTCTTCCATCAAAAACACTCAGATACTGGTCCTCTGCATCTCTCAGGGTTGCACCACCTCCTTTCTTTGCCTGTGGCTGTGATGAACATTTGTTGAACCAATATTTTCAGGTAGTTCAAGGATCCTTACCCTAAAATCCCAGGTAACATGTCTCGGACGCTTACAGGGCTATGCCCTGGGTCTCAGTGTCTCTGAGCCACCAAGATGGCACAACATCAACTCGTTGGGGGTTTTTGTTGTTGTGTTTTGGTTTAGACGTTCTTTAAAGGAAACAGATACCACATCTTTTTCCTTTGGGGAAATAACTTGAGAGGGAAATGAAACCCTGGGAATATGCAGATGCATCCTGAAAATGAAAACATATTGTGGAAAGAAAATGATAAGAGTGAGAGTGGGCTTCCCTGGTGGCACAGTGGTTGAGAGTCCGCCTGCCGATGCAGGGGACGCGGGTTCGTGCCCCGGTCCGGGAAGATCCCACATGCCGCGGAGCGGCTGGGCCCGTGAGCCATGGCCACTGAGGCTGCACGTCCGGAGCCTGTGCTCCGCAACGGGAGAGGCCACAACAGTGAGAGAAGCCCGCGTACCGCAAAAACAAACAAACAAACAAACAAAAAAAAGAGTAAGAGTGCCCTCAAAATATCTATTTGAAGGAAATATTGTTTGAATGGAAAAGCAAGATATCTGGGCAGGTAGGATCACCCAGTGCTGAGGAAGCAATAACTTGTTCTTTGGGGGATTACGTAAAAGTTCTTATGAGCGCAGCCTCTGCAGCGAGGTGGCCCACTGTGGTTAGGATCCCAGCTCTGCTACTTGCCCGTCATGTGACTTTGAGCAAGTTACTTAATCTCTCTGTGCCTCAGTTTCCTCCTCTATCAAATGTGGATACTAATATACTGTACTACCTCATAGGGTTGTTATGAGAATTAAATGAGTCCAATTTGTACAGCTCTTGCTACAGTGTCTGGTACATGGTAAGCACCAAGCGTTTGTGAAATAAAACTTCAGGAAGAGGGCTGCCCTGAGAACATCATGGATATCAACACCCAGGACACACTGGAAACATGGGAAGCGCTCATCTTTCTTCTCATTGTTTTGTCTTCACAGACCTCACCCCACCTCCCTTTTCTCCATGCCCTTATCTCTACCCCAACGCCCTCTTATGCTGACTTTTATGTATTCCACTTCCTTCTTTGAAAAGGGAATATGAAAAAAGAAAGAAAATGTCATTCTAGGAACCACAGCAAGAGGTGTTGCATTTTAATGGCAGAGAAAATACAAAGTCAAAGGAATGAAACTCTAATTGTAGAATTTGTGGTTGCTGGTGAGAGGACTGCTTGGTGAGGCAGAGGTGGCAGGGCTGAGAAGGATGGGAGGGGAGGACAGAGGATCAACCTGAAATTCCTCCAGGCAGGGAGCTGCCTACTGGACCTGCCAGAAATGCCAGCCCCTACTGTGTACAAGGAAACATACTTCCCCTTAGGTCACTCCCATTCCAAATGGAAACCCACACACATCCTAGACCAGTTCTTCCAATTATGGAAAAGGCCCCCAAATATCCCCTGATTGTCAAACCACAAACGCCACATCCCCGCGATAATGATGATGATAATAGCATTGGTAATAGCCGCGATGCAGCTGCTACTCAGCCTTGTGCATCTTCAGAGCCTCCTGGGGATTGGCGGTATGCTAAGAATAGTCCTAGCACCAGCATTCAAGAGCAATCAGTTGACCCACGTGAACCCCACAAGGTAGGATCCTGCTTGCTGAATGGGCTGCCAGGTGTGAGGGGAGGGATTTGCTGCAAAAGCTGAGTCCAAGAGGAGCCACAGCTGTGGGTTCAGGCTGAGAAACCCTGGAACAAGGACTGGGGAGAGACTTTTCTAAGTTGTGGCAATCGGATTAACCCCAGTGTCAAACCCCACCTGTACCCTGGCTCCTAGGACCGGCTCCCGCATCGACTTCACTGCCCAGAGCAGAGAGACGAGTCAGCCTCACGCATGGTCGGTGACTGGCATGGAGAAGACACAGTGCCGTCAGCATAGATTAGCTCTAAGTGATGGAAAATGCCAACTAAGACTTGTGGAGCTTTCTTCCTCTGTCATGTAAATAAGGTTCAGAAGTGGATAGTTCAGGGCTAAAAGAGTGGCTTCACAAAGTCAACAGGATCAAGGCTATTATTATTATCATTATCATTGTATAATTTGTATTGTATTATTGTATAATTTGCATATGGTGAAATACACAGATCGTGAAGGTATAGTTTGATGAGGTTTTTTTTTTTTTTTTGCGGTACGCGGGCCTCTCACTGCTGTGGCCTCTCCCGTTGCGGAGCACAGGCTCCGGACGTGCAGGCTCAGCGGCCATGGCTCATGGGCCCAGCCGCTCCGCGGCATGTGGGATCTTCCCAGACCGGGGCACACACCTGTGTCCCCTGCATCGGCAGGCGGACTCTCAACCACTGCGCCACCAGGGAAGCCCTAGTTTGATGAGTTTTGACAAATGTATACACCATGTGCCCAACAACGCAACTGAGATATAGGATAGTTCCATTGTCTTAGGAAGTTTCTTCATGCCCTTTTCCAGTTGACCTCTACCACTCATAGACAACCACTGTCCGGACATCTGTCACCAAAGAGGGAGTGGTTTTGCCTGTTCTTGAATTCCATATACTTGGAGTCATACAGTATGTATTCTTTTTTGTCCAGTTTCTTTCACTCGGCATAATACTTTTGGGATTCACCCATGTAGTCATACGTATCAATAGTTTATTTGTATTGTTGAGTAGTATTCTATTGTATGAATATACCACAATTTGTATAATCACTCGTTAATGGAAATTAAGATCGTCTCCAGTTTGGGGCTATTATGAAAAAAACTGTTATGAACATCTATCTGCACATCTTTGTGTGGACATAGGTTTTTGATCTCTCTTGGGTAAATAGTTAGGAGTGAGATTGCTGAGTGTAGTGTATGTATATGTTTAATTGTATAAGGAGCTGTCAGTTTTCCAAATGATTCTACCATCTCAGGATCTTTCTATCTTGCTCCTCTACCATCCAGTGTACATGACTTCCACATCATGGTATTAAATGGCTGCTTGAACTCCAGCCATCACATCCACATTCCAGCCCACAAGAAGGAAGATGGAGGTAATGGTATGCTCCTCTTGTTTTAATAACACTTCCTGGAAGCTTCTCACAATACTTCTGCTTACATCCCATTAGCTAGAACTTAGTCACATAGCCACACCTGGCTGCAAGGGAGGCTAAGATGTGTAATTTTTATTCTGGAAATCCAAGCACCCAGCTAGATAATGGGGGTTTTATTATTGGGAAAGAAGAGGTATTATTGGCTGTTGGGGGGCAAGAAACAGCACCTGCCAAGACAGGTGGCCAGAAATCGGGCAGGGACTATTTCTGTGTTGCTCAGAGAGGTTTCTCCAGAACCTATCTTGGGCCTTGACTCGTGGTATGTGCTCCATAATTGTTTGTGAATGATGGAAGGAGGGAGGGGAAAGGGGGAAAAGAAGGAAGAGAAAAATCGCCCTGGCAGCCAGCCCCACGACTTGAGAAAGTTCTCTGGGATCATTATACTCATCTGACAAGAGGGCTGTTTTTAAAAGGCTTTCACAATGCTTCAATTTCTGAAGTTGTTTCAAAATATCTCTTGGAGGCAATTAAATGTCCTTGTGTGAATTGTCAAGAGACTCCTTTAGTAGCCTGATAGGTAAGGGGCCTTTTGACTTCGCTATCTGATGGAGATAGTTTGGGCATCTTGGTTTTCAGTGCAGAGTAGGGTGTGTGTGTGTGCGCGCGTGCGTTTGCACGCATGCTTGCACACAAGAGACCTTCTTTGGACCTTTTCCTGTCAGAGTCTCACAATTTGTGTGGTGATAAACGTGTTGTCACCCAGGGCTTGTGCCTTGGATATTGAAATGAGGGCTGAAATGCCCGAGGGGAGGGGAAAAGAAGAGCGAGACAGCAAAGTTGCTGGTGAGCAGAGCTGTGGCCGAGGCAGGCAGGCGGCGGGAACTTTTGCAAGAGGCCTCGGTGTTTCCAGCCGGGCGTCCCTTCAGCAAATGAGGGGGTCATCAGGTTATGTTATTTTATGGTCCAAAAGCAGATACGGTCCGCTGCCTCCGCTCTACCCTGATAATTTTGTTTTCCTGGCGGGTTTGCCATCAAGGATCTGACATGCCATTAGGTTTTTTATCTCTGCTGCCCAAGGAGGGGCAACGGTGAGCGGGGTCTGCTTTTCATTAAAGTGAGAGTGGTTGCACGAGCACTTCTTTGAACAAAACAAGCACGGTTCACGACAAGGTTAGGGGAAGGCGGGGCGGAGGGGAGGTTATTAGTTATTACCTCTGCTTCCTTAGCGGGAGTGGAGGCTTCTCTCTCCTTCGGGGTTGGGCCCCCTCCCTGGGGGGCTAAGAACTAATTCTGCGCTCGGGCGATGATCCCCAGGCCCGCCTAAGAAGCGGCACCTTTTAATCATGTCCAATCCGGTGACATTGACTGTTATCCATTAGGGAACCGGCTGACACCAAGAAAGGCATTTCGCTTACAATCTGGGCCGGCGCTGGAGTCACAGCCCTGGAGGTGAGAGGCCCAGTTTGGCTGGAGGGAGATCTGCCCCGGCAAGTTCATCCCATTCTGCCGGGGACACGGGCCTCCCGCCAGCCCTGAAGCTTCTGTCCGGTTTCTCTCCCCAGGTGAAAGTGGTGTCTGGGAGGGCCTGTGAGGAGGGGGAGGACGGGCGGCCCCAAACTGCCTCGGCCCCGTGTGGAAGGGCCTGGTACATTCTAGATCTTTCATGTGCATCACTTTCCTCGCAGCGGCTCAAAACCAAGCAGAGACTCCACTCAGTAGCAAGTCTGAGTGGAAAAATATTCCGCACGTATCTCCGTTTCTTCTTTACAGATGCAGGAGATGATGTTGGTGTCAGGAGGGGTCCCGGCTGTTTATGGCGCTTGCATAAACAGCCTGGCTGACTTTAGTCGGTCCTCATAAGGGCTGCTTTAGTCAACCCAAGCACTCCAGGCCACCTCTTGTGTCGTTTCCATCAGCAACATCACGCTGGGCTGAGGCTCAGTGTGGCACGTCAGGCTCCAACGAAACGTTGCCATCCTCGCGGTGAGACTCTGAGCCTCCCTCCCAGCCTGCCCTGCCCGCCTCCTCCTCCACGGTCTCACCCCACCCACCACTGGGTGCGATTTATAAGCACAGAAATCCCCTTAATCTCTGGGCTACGTGGTTTACTTCACCCAGGAATTCGGAGAGCTGTGTCGTCTCCCTCGCAAAGTGAAATGTAACACGAGCATAGAATATTGATTCCAGGCGTGTGGAATTGTAATCCCCAAGTTCCCACGCAGCGCTCCCATCCATGGCGAATTGGCCCACCCTTTCCTCGTGTCCGGGCAGTGAGGCCAGATGACCCCCTGCGGCCACCGCCGTTCAAGTCACGTGGGGGTCCCCGGGCGCCCTAACGTCTCCGTCACATGACTTTGTATCTGCTCTCACATGTGTGACGTGCAATTCCGGTTTGTATGTCTGTGGGGACCGGCATCCATTGAGCATTTGAAAATCCCCTTGCTGCTGGCAAAGCCAAAGCCAGGCTGCCGTCTTCAAAATGTCACCAGACATTCACTGCAAGCAGGGATGAATGATGCTCATCGCCATGACCAGTTTCGCTGGGGAGACCACCTCACGGGGGCAGCCTGCCATGCCCTGGGAGGGAATTCCAGCTCCAAGGCCTTCCCCGGGGCTGTCCCAGGACCACCAGCCTGGGTTTCCAGAGATGCCATGGCTCTATTTGCAGTTAGGTTGGGTTTTATTGGGTGTTAGCCCTTATGATCTGCCAGACCTTGTTTCCAGCACTGTGGTCCCAATAACTCCCTATTTCCTGGTTACAGGTGAGAATTGAGAGGCTCCGAACTGTTGGATGCACTGCTCAAGGGCGCACAGCCTGTGTATGGGAGAAACACGTCTGCCACCAGGATCAGTCTTTTATCTGCTTCTCTTTATTATGATATCACACTCAAAGGAGCTTCTGTCAATCTTCTGCATGGCTTTGACTATGCCCCAATATTATCACCAGGCTTAGGCACTGATATTTTAATGATGATACAACAGGAGCCCAGAGAGGTGACGTGACCCGTGCAAAGACACACAGCTGCGTAGGTGGAGGGAAAGCAGGCACTGTAACCCAGAAGGCCACAGGCATTTATTGAGTGCCAGGTTTGTGCTAAACTTTGGGGACATCCAGCTGAATGAGATGCAGCCCCTGCCCACAGGAGACTGGCAGTCACATGGGCCAGATGGCAACGTACGTGATTACAGTCAGCCCTCAGTATCGGAGGAGGATAGGTTCCAGGACCCCGCACAGACACCAAAATCCATGGATGCTCAAGTCCCTTACAGTCGGATCTCCTTATCTTCAGGGTCTGCATCCGAGATATAGAGGGTTGATAGTATATTTATTGAAAACGATCTGTGTATAAGTGGACCTGTGCAGTTCAAGGTATTGTTCAAGGGTCAACTGGATATGCAGTTCCACGTGTGGAATGCTATTAGTATATGGCATGTAGAACAGGAACTCAGGGCTGGAGTGAGTCATTCACAGAGGAGGTGACATTTGAGTTGGTCCAGGGGAGGATGGGGAGGTATGAACCGACAGCGAGAGAAGTTCCTGAAAGCACAGCCCCAGCCTCCCAGCCTTTCCGATGGGTGGCCGGTTCGCTGTGAATGACAGCCAGGGAATGTCAAACTGCCTGTCCCAGCCTCTAACTCAGCTCTGTCCAACAGAACTTTCTACAATCACGGAAATGTTCTAGAGCCGTGCTGTCCAATATGGTGGCCCCCAGCCGCCTGTCCCTATTGAGCACTTGAAATGTGGCTAGTGAGACTGAGGAATTGAATTTTTAATGTTATTTACTCTTAATTTATATTTCAATTTAAAAAGCCACACGCTGCTAGTGTCCATATAGGACAGCACAGCTCTGGCTGGTTGTCCACTGCAGAGAGGTGGGAATACAAGATCAACCTTGTCAGGGGATGGCGGACCCGTCTGGGTGTGGGTGGCCAGTGGACAGCTCTCCAGTACCGAAAGGCAAAGAGGGGAAGTGTGGATGGCACAGCCTGCCTCAGGGCCTTTGCCCTGGCTGTCTCCCCTACCTGGAGCACTCGTTCCCCAGACACTCACATGGCCCACTCCCAAGCTCTCTTCACACCTTTATTCAAGTGCCACCTTCTCAGTGAGGTCTTCCTTGGACACCTATTTAGATTTGCAATCCTCAGACCTAGAGATAAGCATACTAAGTGATGTAAGTCAGAATCAGAAAGACAAGTATCACATGACATCACTTATAGGTGGACTCTAGCAGTTCATACCAATGAACTGACTGACAACACAGAAAGAGGTCTCGCAGACTTCAAAAAAACCTTTCTGATTACCAATGGGAAAAGATGTGGGGAAAGGATAAGATCCCCTGACAAGGTTGATCTCCCTCAATTCCCCATCAATTTCCCCTGGTCTCTTTTTCTTCCTAGCCTTATCAGCCTCTGCCATACTAGATTTTACTTACTTATTTGGTTAATTATCTATCTCCCTCCACTTGAATGTGAGCTCTGTGAAGGTGGGTGGTTTTCTTTCCTGCTTTGTACTCTGTTCAACCTTCAGTGCCTAGAATGGTGTCTGGCACAATGTCATAATAAATAATGGGAATAATAAATTCCCAATAAATATGGGAATAATAGAATGAAGGAATAAACAAATGAAAATCACCCATATCTCATCACCCATAGGTAATCACTGCTAAAGATTGGCTGTATTCCCTTCCAGACTTTCTTCTATTGAACCTCCTTTTGACTGAGATATGTAGAAGTCCTGTGGTCACCAAGAGAGAGGAGGGAGACAGTTCTCTCAGGATTTGTCTCCACCTATGATCACCTTGGTGGAGGTCTGGGTCTCATCATGGCAGGCCCAGAAATCAATGCTTTTAGTTCTCTCAGGGATAATCAGCCTCTGAAGGACTGACCTACACTAACCAGACTCACAAGAGCCTGATGGATAAACCCAAAACCCACTTTAGTAATCCCTACCCATTTCCAGTGATCCTGCCATCAAAGAACCCAGAACACCACACTGGAAATCAGGGCTTCACCTGGAAGGGGTGAGGTTTGTTGATTGCCCACAGGGGCTAAATGAAGAATTTAGGGACCTCCAAGCACTGAAAATATTATGGTGTCCTGCACCATTCCATGTGTTATTCAAAATAAAAGTAATGCTCAACTATAAAACAATGAAATTGCAATGAAAACACTGTTCCAATGTTTCCCATTATGATAACTTCAATGCTTTTAAACATATATATTAAAAATCAAATTGGGGACTTCCCTGGCCATATAGTGGTTAAGATGCTGCACTTCCACTGCCAAGGGTGCGGGTTCTATCCCTGGTCGGGGAACTAAGATCCCACATGTCGTGCCATATGGCCAAAAATAAAAAAATAAAAATCAGATTGTTTCTTTTAACAATCACCTTTTTTCCTCCTGCTTTCTTGGTGCCCTGAGCATGTGCTTGGGATTCCTCCCCAAGCATTATCTCCCCAACGTGCTTTTCCCCATCCTTGCAGCAAAAGGACTGTGATTTTTCCCTTGGGGACCTTTCCTTCATTTTCAGCCAGAGTGATTTGTGGGGGTGGACCACCCCTCCACTTCCAGGGGCAGAGTCAATGAGATGTGAGGAGAAATTGAGTGGAACATCTGAGAAAGCCTCCTGGGCAGTGTGATGTAAAGATGCTTAAGATTTGGTGTTAGGTAGAATTTGGTTATCATAAGGAGGGTCTTGGGGCAAGTAGGGGTTGGAGCCAACATGGTGTAATTCAGAGAAGAGAGATGAAGAGAAACCAGGTGCTTGGTAGAATGATTTGTGCTGCTGGATCAAACTTTGCCTGAAGCCCACATTTCTCCTCAACTTTTTTTTTTTCAGTTACTTGAGCCAATAAATTCCATTTGGGTTTAAGTTAGTTTGAGTTAAATTTTCCATCACTTAAAACCAAAAGATTCCTAACAGATACACCTTAGAAACAAGAATCATAGCATAGAGAATTGAACAGACCTCAGCACCTTTCTAGATGTATTAAGACTGACACATTTTTACAATGTGTTCTTTTAGACTCTATGAAGAGTCTTCATAGAATCTTCCTTTCTGTTAAGAGTCATATCATCTTGGTTGTGGCATAACTAATTAGATCACTTTAGAAACTCCGTGAGGGCCAAAATTTGGTCTGTTTTATTTACTGCAGTATCTTCAACATCTAAAACGATGACTGGCCTCCAGTAGGCATTCCGTAAATATTGGCTGCCTGCCTGCCTGCCTGCCTGAATGAATGATGAAACTGAAACAAAAGCGAGTCAAACTGCCCAAATCACATAGCTAGTTACTGAGATAATAAGATGGGAAATCCACCATATTACCCCAGCAACATGCTTATAAGCATTCTTAATTCATCAGAGAGAGGGAAAACAACTAACATTTGCTGTGCTCCTTCCTTACAGCAGGAAGAGTTTGGGTGTGTTTATAGCCAGCATCTTATTGTTATATGTGAATCCCCCAGTATACACATACCATACCAAGAGCTGTGTATTACTACTCTCGTTTTACAAATGGGGAAACTGAGGCACCAAAATTTAAGCTACATTCCCAAGATCGCAAAGCTACTGTGTGGCAGAAAATGCAGCTCAGCTTTTCCAACATGGAAAACGCTTCCGAGGGTGCCCGGGATGTGGTCAGCTCTTGGAAGATTCTGAAGATAACGAAAGTCACGCATACCAGGTAGGTTTTTATTAGATTCCATTTCGGAGGCTGATATTTTGGGACCTAGACCCACAAATCTGGAGGAGAGAGCCTCCCCTGCACAAATTACACACGTGTATGTGGGAGGGAGGGGAACGCACAGCAGTGTGGCGGCTGCAGTGTCATGGTCCGTGCAAGCTGTACGTGAGTGTGTGTACATGACCATGCGTGTATGTAAAGGAGTGTGTGTGCACGTGTGCGTGTGTGTGTGTGTGTGTGTGTCTTTTCACATAGTCTCAAAGCTACGGGACTATTATTTCTGTGGTCCTGCCCTGGTACAATGTAGACACATCACAATGAAGGGAAGTGATAGAATCTTCTGGTCACATCCAACCACCCAGATATGTTGCTAGTATGGCCATAATTTAAGCAGAGCCTGCTTACTTCCTCTGAACAGAAAAGAGTCGGGGCACTGGTGCCTAGGGGAACTCAACATAAACCAGAACAGATGTATGACCCTCCCTTCCACCCTAAGCAGCGTGAATTCTCACACCCTGGTCTGTCCAGTTGCTTTCTCTTGCTCCCTATGTGCTCAAAGTGGCTTCATTTAGTAACACTTCAAAGGGCTGTGGGAGTGACACCCAGCTCAGTTCTGTGGGAGGGGCCCTGTGGGGATTCAGAAGGAACCCCGGTGACCCTTACGCTTGGTGACCTTGAAAAAGCCTCTCTACTCTCTGGGCCTTGGCACCCTCGTTTGGGGAAAGGGGTGATGGATACAGAGCTTCCAAGCTCCCTCGTTCCACAGCACCAAAGCAGAAACTTTAGGTCGCAGAGGTGAAAACCTACTAGGACCGTGGCTCTTCAAATGGGGAAGACGGGGGTCTGGTTGGGAGCGTCCACTGAAGGGCACCCATAATTCTGAATGCGGCTCAAGGCCTCACCCCTGGCCTGGTTTGGAGGCTGCTGGGTGGTGTACTGAGGAGACATCATAAGGAAAAGGAGAGGTGGGGAGGGAGGGATGGATGGGAGGAATGCCCAGATTTCACAAACACTGACTTGCATAGGCGGCTGCCTGCTTCTCCCCACTTTGCAGGGAAAAACATAAAAGTGTATGTGTGTGTGTACTTTTTTTTTTTAACTCACACACACAGGTCACAGGGGAAACTGAGAAAGTAAACATCTAAGAGAAAGAAAAGATTTCTCTCCTTTGTGTTTTTTCTTCTGTCGAGCCAAGCGCCCCAGAAGGTATTGCAAAGGGCGGGGCCTGGGGCCCGGGGAGAGGGCAGGGTGCTGCGAACGCTCCCCTCCTGCCTTTGAAGGCGGCTGGGCCTCTCTGTAAACACAAGTGACTTCTGACTTCTCACGGCTCTAAAAATAATCAGAGTGTGGCGTGTTCTAAATCAGGAACAAAGAAGAAACAAAGGGTTAATGAGAGGACACGAGTTTGATGTTTCGCTGGATAAACACAGAATTAGCTAGGAGCAAAGGCGCCAGGCGCTGGCCTTTGCCAGGAGGTAACCAGCACGGCTTTTAGTCCTGGAAATTCTGTGCATTACTGTTTCTTCCTCACATTCGAAAAGGGCACCTCACACCCTGCTCTCTGGACCAGCCCCCTTCAAAACCGTGACCCCTCCCCGGTAACTTCATCCCTCCCCGGTAACTTCATCCCTCCCCCGTAACTTCATCCCTCCCCACTCCACATCAAAGCCTCTCTGTGAGATCTAACTCATACTAACTTGTGAGTGACTGATATGGCCTCAGCAGTCCCAGAGGCTCTTGCTTACCCGGAGGTTCACTTTCTCTGCACCTTTCTTGCCACATTCTCACAACACCCCTAAGGACCTCATTACCACACCCATGTTACAGAAGAGGGCACAGAGGGTGACCTTAACTTGCCCACAGCCTCAGCTCCAAGCAATCAGATCCGAGAGCCCAAACTCTTAACCCTCACTCGTCCGCATTTCAGGCCAGGGCATTGAGTAGTGAGGTGTTCCCTAGAGGCTAAGAGACCCGGGGTTGACGTTCAGGGCAGTCGTTCCCCGTGCCTCTCAAAGACCCGCCCTCTCAAAAGGGGCGAGCTGTTGTCCCCTAGTGGTATTGAACTTTGGGAGATGTCCCTTCTCCACAACCCGAACCCCACACCCTGTGCCAGGCTCTTTCAGGAATCCAGCGCACACACACCCATCTGGCTGTTTGCAGCCCAACAAGTAGGTTCCTGTCCCAACCAAACATCATGCACCAGCGACCCCGCTGCATGTGTGGTGTGTGTTCTGGGGGTGGGGGAAGAAAGGAGAAAAAATTGCGGGGGGACAGGAAAAGCTGGGTGGTTAATCACCTCTGCGGGTCTTTTTACTAATCCCATTTAACTAGCAGGTCACAGCTCCCGGCCTAGAGGGGGCACTCAAAGAATACTTGTTGAATGGATGCATAGAGAAAAGAAGGAAGGAAGGAGGGAAGGAACTAATGAACAAACGGACCAATACTACCTCCCCTCTTTTCTTCCACTGTGTTCTCTAAGTCAGCAAGATTTCCTCATCCTGTGACGGTCATGCCCATCAGATGGCGGTGCAGATTCTGAGTCAGTGT
This sequence comes from Hyperoodon ampullatus, assembly GCF_949752795.1. Classification (NCBI taxonomy): domain Eukaryota; kingdom Metazoa; phylum Chordata; class Mammalia; order Artiodactyla; family Ziphiidae; genus Hyperoodon; species Hyperoodon ampullatus. Next base: position 36,500,862 of record NC_136913.1, read on the forward strand.
CTGGGGCGGCACCTGAGATTGTGTGCGTCTAACCAGCTCCCAGGTGATGTCAGTGCTGCTGGTCCGGGGACCGCACTTTGAGTAATAAGGGTCTAGGCCAGCCGGGTCTTATTCCTGGTTGTTGTTACAGTTCAAGGTCACAGAAGAAGAGGGTCTCATCTTTTCCATGGAACTATTTGGATTAAATTTCCCCAGCCATTTCATCAGTGTTTGTTTTTATTTTTATGGTACAGTTTTGGTCTGAGGTGTGTGAAGAAGATTCCACCTGTGCTTTTATCTCCTGAAGCCAATGAAGCTTAAACTTCAGGACCCCTCACTTGTATAGGCCCCTTTTTGTCCATTTGCAAAAGTAAAAGTATTGTGTATTTGGACAAACCTCAGGCTCTATGTGAGCCTGACTCCACCCTTTCACTTGCCCTGTTGAATTTCATAGAGTAGATAAATATTTCTATTGTACCCATATCTCTGCCAAAAAGGAAAAGATGGCCACGAGTTTTAAGAAACATGTGAAAGAGCATAATTCCCTGAGGAAGGGAAAAATACACTTGGATATTTAAATATGCAAACATCTAGCTCTGATCTATGATGTGTGCTGCCTGCCCGGGCCCAGGTAGGCATCTGCGTTTGCAACCACTAACCTGGCCTTTAGTAAAGAAGCGTCCCAAAGGAAGAGTTCCGCTGGGGTCAGCCCATTACCCTGTAAAAGTCCATGAACCTCATCAGTCTTGGGCTCCTGGACAAACGGGCTCCTCACGTGTGCGGGGGGGATGGGGGGCTGTGCGTCCATAACACAGTCGCCCAGTGTAGACCCCCGTGTCAGTGAACTACATCTGCTCTATTTAATGGATTGTCACAAGCGAGCCTACGAGGGTGACAGACCTCAAAGTAGCTGGTTCTATGTGTGAAAGCCACGTGGAGCCTGTGACCAGTTCTACTCAACCTTGGCTGCACCTTGGAATCACCTGGGGAACTTTAACAAATATCGTTACCCGGGTCGCACCCCCAAAGATTCCGATTTAATTGGTCTGGGACGTGGTCTGGGCAACGGCATCTTTTAAAGCTCCCCCAGGTGATTCTAATGTGCAGCCAAGGGTGGGAGTCACTGCCTTAGACCGTCAGATCTGGAAAGGAACCTAGACCCTGGCTATTTGCGGTGAAGTCCTCAGACCAGCAGCATCGGCATCTCCTGCCAGGCTTTTAGAAATGCAGGATCCCAGGCCCCATCCCAGACCTACCCAATCAGAATCTGCATTTTTAACAACAGCCCAGGGGATTTGCCTGCCCACTGACGTTTGAGAAACACTGCCTTAGAAATCAGTAGTTTCTGGATCAGCCTCCTCCATTTCCTGGTGCAGAAATCGGAACCCAATCACATGAAATGATTGATTTGGCCAAGAGGTGCCCCAGAATCATGCCGAAGCTCCAGGTCTCCCATCACCCAGCTTCAGCCAGATTTCCTCTTGTTCAGCTGGACTTTGTGTCATTCTAGAAGGACACTGAGAGTCTTCAGACATTCCCCAGTCCCTTGCGTGGACAGCCCTGAGTGGGAGACACAGCTCTCATTTCAGAGTTGTGGAAACCACCCGATCAATTTACTGCAGAATTTCTGGCTTTTTCTTGCTAGGGGAAAAATATGTCTCGGTAAAATCCATTATGTATTCTGGGTATACGCAATGAGTTTGTCTTGAGACATATTTATGCCCGAGAATATTATGTATTCTCTTTCTATACCATGCAAGGTTAAATTTTTTGAAAATTTATATTTGCTTTTTATCACCCAGACATATAAGCGATTTATAGCCAGGCCTGAATAGATTGGAATCAGGTGGCAAAACCCAGATTAACCCCCTGCATCCTGGTGGCCGTTGGTCAGTCTTTGCGATTAATGACATTTTCACCTGAGTGAACGCATTCAAGACGTTCCTTTTAAAAGATAAATATGCAGGTGGGTATCATTTTTGCAATGCAGGCTCTTCCTCTTGCTGCTTTAAGTTCATCCAGCATTTTTTTTAAAGACAGACATATTGAAACAGTCATACACTGAATAATTCATGTGGAAAAATTTGGGGGAGAGCTAAATAGAGGTGACTCGTGGTATATTCTTACTTACTGGTTGTTGGAAATTGGAGAGTTTCTGTATTACATAATTGCTATTCACCAGAAATGCAGTGGCTGAAGCAGCCGGGGATACTTCACATGGTTTCCTTTGCTCCAGTCCTGCAGTCACTCGACCAACTCTGAATAGTCCTCTTTTGGAAAGAAAAGGTGCTCAGAGGACACTGGTCCTGTCCAGGGGAGGTCAGGCGGCACTCCCATAGGAGCTTCCTGCTGAAGACACGATTTGATCACACCTACACGTGCCAGCCACCAGTGTGATCGATCACCCACCATTTTCTGCCAGACCCGAAGAGGGTCTTTATGTGCAAATCCCTGGCCCAGGGTGGTCCTGCAGAACCGCTCAGCATTCACCCAGGTGCAAAAGGCAGCCAGAGGATGAATCATTATGATTTTTTTAATCAAGTAACAGACCCAGGTGTAGCAGTAGCCCAGCTTTCTAATATCATTCTGGCTTTGATAAATATGTCCCATTCCTTGATAACTTTTCCAAATCCTTTAATATCCTGCAGCTCGGTCCCTGATGTCTGCCTGTCGCAAAAATGTGTGAAGGGAGACCAAATGTCAATAAAATCTCCCTGCCTGCCTCAACCGACTACATAATCAGCTCCAAGGTAAATAAATGGTAAGTTAGTTATCTGCTGCTGGGGAGGGGGTTTGCTCGGGGCTTATCTGGCTTTCATTTTTGCCTTCTTATGGAGCTGACCAAAACGTCTTCTTATTCTAGCGTCTTCTGGGAGAAGGTGTTGGATTTTTTTCCCCCTTCGTCTTTTTTTTTTTTTTCTTCCCCTTGGAGGGACAGCGTGCTCCACTTTTCTGAAACGGCTGTCTGCTTTCTGCTTCACTCTCCTCAACTCCATTAAATCACCTTTCATCACATTAAACAGGTCTTCGGGGTGGTCAGAGAGCTTCGCTCTGAGGGATGATGTTATAATGAGGGCGACGTGTATGAAAAATCATTTTTCAGCTCAATCCCAGGCAGGCCACGGGGAAGACTGGAGGGGAGGGGCAAGGCGCCGAGCGGGTCTCACTTCAGACAGGAGCCAGGTTCCTGAGGAGAGATTTCATTCATTCATTCATTCATTCATTCATTCATTCATCAAACACATAGCGAGCACTAGTCCATGTCAGGCTCTGAAATACATCCACGAACAGAAGAGACAGCAATAGGCCTTCCCTCATGGAGCTTCCATAAGTAGAAGCATTTGAAAGCCTTTGGGGGAACGTGCTTAAAATCAGAGTCACAGAAAAGCAGGAGGAAGGGCTGAGTTGAAGGGTTTCAGGCAGCCCTGCCCATAAATTTCTCCCATGCCAGCACCAAAGAGCGGTATTCTTCCCAGAGACACTCTTTCTTTTGAGTGAAATCACCCTTTTTTCCAAGAGCAATTGCCCTTGGAAGGGATTAACTGTTATCAGTCTCTAGCACCTTAGTGTGAATTTATTTATTGGCTCCTCTTCCTGCCTAGATAGGAGGGCCTCCAAGGATGGAAAAGACAGGAGAGTCCTGAAAAGGCAGTGGCAAAGGAGATGAGGACAATTGGGGCCAGCCTTTCTCCTCAGAGCCCCCTGGGGCCCCCTGTTAGCAGGCAGACGCCTCATCCCCGCCTGACCCCGCTGAGTAAGGGTCCCACTCCATAGCCCGGGAGCCCCTTCACAGGCTTTTCCCACTAAACGACCCAGGGACATTAAAGGAACTCTTTAGGGAAAAGGCCAGATGACATTGAGATTCTCCAAGTTCAGATAACTTCTAGCTGCCCTCCCTAGCAGTGATGACAGCTCTCCACCATTGCTTAACCAAAGGTACTGCCCCATGCTTGCTTGGTGTCTTGAAACCCTGCCCGTACCATTGTAACCAGTCTCCTGATTAAATGCATACCCTATTTGAGTGTGCCATCTGTTTGCTGCCCACACCCAGCCCCATACAGGGGGGCAAAAGGAGAGCAGAGAGATCCGATGTAGCACCAGAATCTGGACCCGGGTAGGAAAAAATGGATGCCTGCAGAGCCTGATGTAAGAATTTTTTTTTTCACATGTAGTGGGCATAAGAATGTCCATAAAATGTAGATTCCAGGACATAGCCCCTCCTGATTCAGTGATCTGACTGATGACCTGGGAATGTGGATTTTTAACAAGCATCAAAAATGATGCCAAAGCATGTGACCTGTGTACCACAAGTCAATACGTGTGGATTTAATAGGTCCTAACTAAGCACGGTTACTCCCTTTTGCTACAATGTCGTTCTACCTTCTGCTTTATCCAAAATCTCTACTGTCATGGTCACTAACAATTTAAGCAGCAGATGAATAGCAATAAAATACAGAAGAATAAAGAGGAGCTAAAGAAAGAACTATTTTGTTTTCAAGCGGAATTTTGACAAAATGTAAAGAAGCCAGGACTTGCTGGGTTCAAATATAAAACAGGTTTTCACCCATGGTCTTTTCTGGCAAGGGTCTCAAAGTAATAATTGGCATCCAGACTGCCACTACCATGTGGGGTCACGGTAAGATCAGACCAAGGGTACAGTCATAAGACCCTTTGTTGAGATCTCAAAAGGCTCAATGCAGTGACTTATAGACTTAATGTTTTCTAAGAATCTTAAGGATGCTGTCCTACAGCCCTGACCTGCAGCATAAAATAAAGAGGTACCCGTCTCAAAGAAATTTGTGGATGTAGTTCTTGTCTAATGGAATACATTATAACTTGATACACAGGAAACCCACTAAGTTTTGAAAAGAATTACATTGGCTTGGACTATGGCTAGATAGCTGCAAGTCACTGTGACCTCTGCGGTGACATTGCTCATGTTGGCCCTGCCACTGGCGTTGTCCTCTCACCTCTTGTTCCAGGTAGTATTGCTTCATAACATAGTGCTCCAAATTTAGTAGCTTAAAACAACAACTGTTGGGCTTCCCTGTTGGCGCAGTGGTTGAGAGTCCGCCTGCTGATGCAGGGGACACGGGTTCGTGCCCCGGTGTGGGAAGATCCCACATGCCGCGGAGTGGCTGGGCCCGTGAGCCATGGCCGCTGAGCCTGCACACAAAAAAAACGGTTTTATTATGCTCATGGATTCTGTGGGTCAGGATCGAGTCGTGAGGATGATTTGTTTCTGCTCCAGGATGTTTAAAGCCTCAGCTGGGAAGGCTCAAAGGCTCAGGGTGACTTGCAGCTGGAGGCTGGGATTGGGAATCATCTGAAGACTCCTTCACTCACCTGTCTGGCACTTGGGCTGGGAAGACTCAAAGACTGCCGACCAGACACCTAACAAACACCAAGCTACACAGGCTTCCTCACAGCGTGGCAGCCTCAGCGTAGTCAGACTTCTTATAAGGCAGCTCTGGGCTGCAAGTGCAAGTGATTCAGTGACAAGGTAGAAGCTGCATTGCCTTTTATGACGCAACCTCAGAAGTCACTCAGGATCACTTCCACTGTATTCTATTGATTGAAGCAGTCACAAGCCCCCTACCCCGTATTCAAGCAGAGGAAAAATGAGAGGAGTGTTAAAGTCACATCGTGGAAGAGCCCATGGGTTAGGAGATACTGTTGGCTGCCATCTTTGGGAAATACATTCTGTCAGTCTGCTCTCTGACCACAATTCATACCTTCCTTCCTGTCCTTTCACGCCTAATTTAAGCCCCCTCCTCCAGGAAGCCGTCTCTGATCACTGCCGTTCACTTTAAGTCCTATTTTGTCTCTGTAAGTTCTACTTAAAACGTAGGGTGGTGGAGGAGTCGTAGTACTAGTACTAGTAGTGTAGCTAACATTATGAGACATAACATTTCATCTATACTAACTCATCAAATCCTCGGAACAATTTCAAAAGGTAGGTACTATTATTATCACCCTTACACAGCGAAGGAAAGTGAAGCCAGAGCCATACCAGTAACAAGAGGCAGAACCAGAGTTCAAACCCAAACAGTCAGCTGCAGAGTCTGCCTCTCCCCCACCTCCAAGCCAGCCTCTCAGTAGCTCTTACTTATCACAGTGAATTCTCCGCAGCCAGGCTGAAACAGCTGCACTCCTCGGCACCGCCGCGATCCATGGCATGGTGCTAGGCTCACCTGTGCCAGCGTGCATGTTCCTGCAACAGACCTGCTGACCCCAGCCTGGGCCAGGCCAGGAGCAAACTCTACAGAGCTTATAAAAGAGCTTCAAGAGAAGCATTCCACGCCAGAGCCCCTTGAACAGGGAAGGGCACCGGAGGCTGACGGCCAACAGGGATGTCCAAGGTGCCTGCGCAGACACACCAAAAAGCCAAAGGGCAAGAAGTTGCTAGACGGAGAAGTAAAAATTAGATTTCAAGATGGTTTTAATTCCGGGCTATGGGAGTCCTGGGGGCCTGAGTTGAGTAAATGAGAGAGAGAGAGAGAGAGAGAGAGAGAGAGAGAGAGATGATTTTGAAGTGCAGGGTTTTTATGGGCAGCAGGGCCTCTTTCAGCCTGAGCAGTCAGATTGAGAAGTCCGTAAACAACTAAGGAGCAAGCCCCTGATAGAGCGTACCGTCTAAGAGGGATCAGAGGGATCAGAGGGCTCAAGTCCAGGGAGGCTCTGAGCCACATGGAAGTGATTCAGGGCGTAAAAGACCGCGACCGGGCACTTTGTATCTGAACAAAAGCATTCCACGTGCATGCAAAAGTGGCTTCAGAAAAAGAACAGGTTTTCCTGACTTGCCATTCTGGCCTATAAATTCCTGCCTCAGACCTTTCCCTCGAAGCTGCCTTGGCCCTAGAAGAGCCAGCCTGGAGGTGAGGTGGGGGGCATTCAATATTAGCCAGAATTTCGGCAATTCTGGGCAGCCTAGCACCTGAAAGTGTGTCTTCCATCAGCCGTGGCCAGGCTGCGTGACTCCGGAGAAGCAAAGGGCAGTGGGGGCAGTGACCTTGGCCTTAGGCCATGGAAGCAGGAAGAAATGTGGAGGTGGGCAGATAACTTTGTCATCCTTAATGGGCTACTTAACCCTTTGGGGAAAGTGTCAAGGAGCTCCCAGGGGCACGCCCTGAGGAGCAGATGGCAGCGTGGGCAGCCTTATATGGGGGAGGGTGCCTGAGTTTGGGTTGCCCCAGAAGCCAACCCTGAGACAAAGAAATGAGTGCCAGCGAGTCATTTATTTGGGAAATGCAAGAGACACTGGTGGTGTGAGGGAGGGGAGGTAGGGAAGGGAGACAGCGAAGGGAAGGCAGCCAATAACGTGTGTGTTATCAAGCCAGCTGGCACTGCAGGCAACTGGGCTTCATCCCACTGGGGAAACTAGGAAAGAACAAGACCAGTGCTTCTCAAGGGTCAAGGCCAGGTTTTTTGGTGTTTGTATCAATCCATTGTAGATGGATAGTTTTGTAAAGTACAATACAAATGTCACAGCAATGTCAAATTGCTCTACAAGTTCCTAAACAAGGACTCTCTCTTTGTGGACTTATCTCAAAGGGAAGGAGTAATAAACTTTTCACAGCTTGTCACCGGTCCGGGGACCACACTCTGAGTAGAATTGGCGTGGAACACGCACCTCTGAGTTATCCCCCGGCCACTGCCACTCGATGGATCTGGGCTATTCGTACACTGACTCCCATTGGTCATTGGTTGAGGGGGTGTTTTGGGGGTGGGAGTAATTCCTCCGGGCACACAGGCAGAGGGGTGGTGCACAGTTTCGAGAAAGCCATTGGGCAGAGAGATGCAGATACTGGCAGGCGGGAGACAGCCTGAACCCACCCAAGGAGGGAGCAGGGTGGGGTGTCGACAGCATCTGTTACAGGGGGGCCCATCCTGTCCTTTCCCCCATATTGCCCTGGTCAGCAACACGCTGGATCTTGAGGCAAGAGCCAGGCAGAGGGCAGAGGGCGTGCCCAGCATGCAGGGAGCTCTGAACCCCCAAGTCAGGACTTCACTATGGCTGATTGTAAATGAAGAGGCAATATTGGGGGACCCTATTTTAGCTGCCCAGCCCAGCATCTGGATTCAGATCTGATCCAAGCACTGTTAAAAAACAAAAAGCAATGCCAGCACCCCATGTCAGCTCTGATCAACTCCCATATACAGAGAGGTTATTTTTCCTGAGCTAAGGCTGTTTGATTTGCTCCTGCCTGGAGCGTGTGTTGTACATGGCCCTTCTGCTGCGGGCTTGTCTTCCAGGGCACCTGGCAGCTACTGCTGGTTGTGCAGTAAACTCTTGGTCTGCAAGTTGGGTGCACGGGGTGACGGCAATCATGGCAAGGATCAGGGGATTGAAGAGTCGATTTCGGCCACCCAGGTGTCCTCAGAGAGAAGCTGGATCAGCCTGGCCACCCTGCCATCAGCAGCACTCCTGGGACAGGTCATTTCAGGGCACACTGGAAGATGAGGATAACAGGAATGTAAAACAGTGACTCCACCTGGCATTGACCTTCTGCTGGGCCCTTTATACACTCTATTTTATGGTTCCCGGAACAGTTCTGAGGCGTGTGCTACAGTGGCTGAGAGTGACAGCTCAGCTGTCACATTGCCTGGGTCTGGACATTAGATCTGCCACCTCCAAGCTGTGTGACTTCATGCACCTCAGTTTCCTCATCTGCCAAATGGGGTTCTACCTACCTCATTGAGTTGTCAGTGTATTAAAGGAGCTAGTAACTGTGATCCACCCTGGTCAGGCCCCCAGCTCGGCTCTCTGGGGAAGTGATTAGTAGCAGGTTGGCTGAGCACCCCCTGCAGCACAATTTCCCCGTTACTACACAGATGGCAACCAAAGAAAGGAGTGTGACTAAAACTTTCCATTTTTGACTGTTGGTTCTGTGATGACATGCAGGCCCCAGACTGAGGGTTTCCGCCAACTGTGGCTACTGCCACTGCAGCTACTCCTATTATTGCCACCTGGGAAACTTCTTAGGCTCACTGCCTCGAAGGCCAGGAGGATTTTCACCTCAGGGGACAGACCCCGGGGTCGTGGTCAGCCCCTTAACCTCTTTGGGTCATGTTTCTCCCCCAGCGTCCTCACAGTTGGCATATAAGGTGCCCAAGGGGATGATGGGATGCAAACCATTCCCAGATTAGATAGGTTAAAGGTTAAAGGTTCGCAGATCTGCCTGCTGCAACCCAGAGTCACACGTAATCCAGGCCTCTGTAATCATTTCCAGTGTGCTAATTAGTTCACCCTTATTTCTAACCACTGTTCAGGGTGCCAGATAAAATACAGGATGCCCGGTTAAATTTGATTATCAGATAAACAACGAATATTTATTAGTATAAATATACCCCTAATATTGCATAAGACATACTAAAAACGTACCCATGGTTTACCCGAAATCCAAGTGTGACATTGAAATAAATACTGGGCAACCTGGAGTTATTTGCAAACTCTGGCAACCCTCGTCCAGGGCCACAGAGTAGGTCTCTCAGTATCATCAATAAGCTAGATCCCCTTTCGTGTCAGTTTACGTGTTGTGTTGGTCCATTCGGGCTGCTGTGATAGAATGCCATGGACTGGGTGACTTATAAACAATAGACAGTAGACTTTTTTTTTTTTTTTGGCCGCGTGGTGCTGCACGTGGGATCTTAGTTCCCCGACCAGTGATCGAATCCGCACCCCCTGTAGTGGAAGGGCAGAGTCTTAACCACTGGACCACCAGGGAAGTCCCTAGACAATAGACATTTATTTCTCACAGTTCTGGAAGCTGGGAAGTCCAAGGTCAAGGCACTGGCAGATTCTGTGGCTGATGGGGGTCCTCTTCCTTTCATAGATGGTCTTCTTTTCACGGTGTCCTCACACAATGGAACAGACAAGCGAGTTCTCTGGGGTCTCTTTTATAAAACCTAAACCCCATTCATGAGAGCTTCACCCTCATGAGCCAATCACCTCCCAAAGGCCCCACCTCCTATGCCATCACATTGGGCGTTAGGTTTCAGGATATGAATTGGGGGGGACACAAACATTCAGTCTGTAACAGGTACCCCCAGAAGCCAGCCCCGAGAAAGGACTCAGATGCAGTTGGTTTGACTGGGAGGTGATCCAGGAAGCACAGCAAGGGAGCAGAGAAGGAAGAAAAGCCAATAAAAGGAGCAAACATTTGCAGGTGAACAGCCCTACACCTGAGCTGAGAGAATAAACTCTGGGACATCTGGAGCAACTGCTTCATTTTCTTTTGTCCAAGGCTGACCCCCCAGTCACAGGAGAATGGGAAAACTTACTCAGTTGCCCTCAGAGAGTTGTTGTCAAGATTGGATGGATCATGTGTGTGAGAGGGTTATGTGTGTCCCCTGCAAAATTCATATATTGAAAGCTTATCCCCAGTGTGATGGTATTATGAAGTACATTTGGGAGATGATTAGGTCATGAGGGTGGAACCCTCATGAATCAGATTAGTGCCTTATAAAAGAGACCCCTTGCCCTTCTGCCATGTGAAGACACAGTGAAAAGATGGCAGTCTATGAAGAAGCAGGCACCCACCAGACACTGAATCTGCTGCACTTTGGTCTTGGAGTTCCAGCCTCCAGAACTGTGAGAAAGAAATTTCTCTGGTTTATAAGCCACCCAGTCTGTGGTATTTCTGTGGTATTACAGCAGCCCAAATCAACTAAGACAGAGGGTGTGAAAACCTCTAAGGCACTACAGAAATTGAAGGCATAGTAAGCATTATTTAGTTAACCAAGAATGGGAAAGAGAGAGAGGATAAGGAGGAGAAAAAGAAGGAGAAGGAGAAGGAGGAGGAGGAAGAGGAAAAGGAAGGAAGGAAGGAAGAGAAAAATATACAGGTTAATAATAACATAGAATAAGACCCAAGGAGAGAAACTAATTTTATGTGTCTGATAAGTTTTTATTGAGCACCTTAATTTGTTCCAGGCCCTGTTCAAGGTATTAAAGGTTCCATAGTGAACCAAACACTTCCAAGTTTTTGCCTTCCCAGAGCCTACATTCTAGTGGGAGAGGAAAATATAGAGCGAGTTGATAGAGTGCTATGGAGAAAAATAAATCAGGAAGCGGGCTAGGGAGAGTGGGGGACAATAGGGTGGTGTAGGAAGGTGTCACTGAGAAGGTGACTTTTGGGTCAAGCCCTGAAGGAGAGGAGGGAGAGTTTTCCAAACAAACGAAGAGCCAGGGCAAAGGCCTTCAGACAGGGGTGTGCCTGGTCTGTTGGGGGCAGGGCAAGGAAGCCATCTTGGCATGCGGGGGCAGGGAGAGCACTGGGGAGCGTGGTAGGAAGTAAAGTTAGGGCGGTGGGGGGAGGGGAGATTGTGTAGGGCCACGGAGACCACTGTGATGACTTTGGCTTTACCTAGGGTGAGATGGGGGCCATTGGAAGGTAGTGAACAGTGAAGCGACATGGTCTGCCGTGTTCTAAAGGAGCAATTTGGCTGCCACGTTAAGAACAGGTTCTAAGGGCGGTCACCTGGGAGGCTACTGCTGTGATCCAGGGCACAGGGGATGGTGACCAGAGCGGGTCAGCGGCAGCTGGAAGGGTGGGCAGTGGCCAGATTCTGGCTCTATGTTGTAAGGTACTGCCAACAACAGGACTTACTGCAAGATTGGATGAGAGAAAAAAGGTTAGGGGTGAGTCTGAGGTCTGGGGCCTGAGCAGCTGGTGGGGAGCGTGGCTGAGTTTGACGCACTGTTGGGTGTCCCAGTGGGGATGTCTGCGCTGAAGACGGCCATCCGGCAGGCCTCGGTGTAGAGATTCAGCACTGCGAGACTGCATGAGCTCACCTAAGGGTGTAGACAGAGAAGAGAAGAGGTGCAAGGGAGTCCTGGAGCACCGCGAAGGTGAGAGACAGGAGAAGCAAGAAGGAAGCAGCAAAGGAGGCTGAGAAGGAGTGGCCAGAGGGGTGAGCAAAGCCAGGGGACGAGGACACCCTGGGAGCCAAGTAAAGAATGAGGCCACCTTAGGATTAACGCATCATGAGTAACAACACAACCACCAAAGGTCTCCCGACAACAAGTAAAATCCTTCCAGGGAGATGGGATTCCTTGGGTTCTCCCTGACTGGCTCAGAGCCTTCCCGGCCTCCCCTTGTAGACAAAGCGGCACCTAAGGCCCCCATCGCCTGCTCCCTGTTTCTTCACCATCTTGCTGCTTGATCACCTCCCTGCCCACGTCCAGGCCTGGCTTCGGTCCTGCCCTCTTGTGCGGTTATCTCCTGGCATCTGGCCCAGTCCTCAGCCAAGTACTCACGAGCCCGTCGGCGTGTGTCTATCCCAGCTCCACTCTGGTTCCCCTGGTTCTGGACCCATCAGCTACCCCTTCAGATCAGCACCTGCCAGGCTTCGCACCTGCACCAGCCTCAAACCACGTGGAGGTGCCTCCATGGAGCAACCCCCGGCACAAGGCTTGTTTGTGACTTGTGCTCTTTGTTGGCTGACGCATTGTCCATCTCCGGCAAGCGCCATCCTTCTGGAAGCTCTCAAGCAAGCACACCTTCTTTCTCCCACTTGTTCAGCCCCAAAGGTACCCAGCACTGACCTGATAAGCAGAGCCGACTTGGTTGTGAAGAAGCACAGATGCGCCCACGCGCGCTCGTGCACACACATGCACGCTCACACACCACCGCCAATGTCATCCTTTGCAACCAAATCCATTGCTGAACCACTCAGCTGTCAACAGCTATTTGGGAATCATGACTGAAGAGGCCCAAATTGCCTGTGTACCTCTCTTCTCTCCTTGCCACTCCGAGGCTGCAAGAGCCCTTAAAAACCGATTAGAACATCCTCCCCTCCTACAGAGTAAATAGATGCTGGTCTCTGAGTAAGGAGCGGGGAAGGGAGGCTGGGAGGCATTCAGTGGGTTTTTCCCTTGTCACAGCAACCTCTTCACTGCTCGGAGGCTGCCTCAAAGGTTTTAGAGGGAGGCAGCGCCGTAACTCATGAGATTAAAACATGCCCGCTTCTCCTCAGACATGTATTCTATATGAAAATGTGGTTTATGGGCATCAGATCCACAAATCTAAAGCCCAAGCAATTCTACCTATGACCATCAGTCATGGAAGTTACACTCACTGAGAATGAAAATTTACACGACCACTGTTAGCCCATAACCAGCGACGGAGCATCCCCCCCTCCCCGGGAGCCAGGTCTCCCTGACAACTACCCGCCCCGTTTTTACTGGCTGGTACCCAGACTAGTGGCAATGACTCTCAAATGTGAGTGTTTATCACGAGGCACTCTCAAGGCCCATCCCTTCTCCTTTGTAGAAAGGGGACTAGATTAGGAATCAGGGAAAAGAGGTCAATTTCCACCTCTGCCACTTACCACCCAAGTGAAACTCAGCCCTTGACCCTCCCTGTCCCAGTTTCCCTCTCTGCCTTGACAACCTCATTTGCAACAGCTGTTACAAGAAGTATCTTAATTCAGCAGAGCATAGTGGCAAAGCTCTAAGGCTCTGGAGTCAGATTGCCTTTCGAATTCTATCACTTGCTCTGCAACCTTGGGTAAGTTACTTAACCTCTCTGTGCTTAAATTTTCTTCTCTGTAAAATGAGGATAATAACAACACTTGCCTCACAGTGGTGTTATGAGAATTAAAGGAGTTAGTATTTGTGTCAGGCTTAGAACAGTGCCTGGTATATGGTAAGTGCTAAATAAGGGTTATGTCAAATTCATTCATTCAAAAAACATTTACTGAGCACTGTATTCAGTTCCTGGGGCCGCCATAACAAAGTACCATGAATTGAGGGACTTACAACAACTGAAATGTGCTGTCTCACAGTTCTGGAGGCCAGAAGCCCAAGATCAAGGTGTCGGTAGGGTTGGCTCCTTCTGAGGGTGTGAGGGAGAATTTGTTCTCTGCCTTTCCCCTAGCTTCTGATGGTTTGCTGGCAGTCTTTGGTGTTCCTTGACTTGTCGAGGCATCACCTCAGCCGCTGCCTTCGTGTTCACATGTCCTTCTCCCTGTGTTCAAATTTCCCTTTTTTATTAGGACACCAGTCATATTGGATTAGGGCCCACCCTAATGACTTCACTGTAACTTGCCAACATCTGCAAAGACCCTGTCTCCAAATAAAATCACATGGTGGGGTCCCGGTAGTTAGGACTTCAGCATATTTTTTTCTGGGGGACACAGTTCAGCCCATAACAAGCACTTACTGAGGACCAAGGACACTGCAAAGTGCCAAGAATACCAAAAATCATGAAACGTGGTCACGCCTGAGGAAGTTCATATCTGAATGTGGGAAACAGACTTACACGCATTAACTCAATAAGTATTGTACCAGGGAAATATACAAAAGACAAAGACAAAAGGAACTGGGGCAGTGGCACTGGAAGAGGGATTTCAGAAGGTTTCCCATGTGTGCTTGCTGGGCCTTCAAGGATGAGCTGGATTGACATGTCCCAATAGCGGAGCCACAAGAGTCTGGAAGCACATGGCCTTTTCTGGGAATGCAAGGCCTTGATGTGGCTGCAGTGTCACATGGAACTCGGGAAAGATGAATCCAGAAACATTGTTAAGACTAGATTTTTGAAGGGCCTTGATTTCCAGATTTAGGAGGTTTTTTTCTCCTCAAGTACTTGCCTTAGGTCAAGGTCTGCAGAAGCTGACTTGGAGACAAGGATTCTTGTGAACATGATTTGTTAGGAGCTGCTATCATCAGCAAGAGCTCGCGAGAAAGTAGGAAAAGGTCAAAAGCCAAGCCAAGGGCCCATACTAAGCCAAGTGCTTCCAAAGGCAACCTTAGCCTAGTCCTGCAGGGGGAACTTACAGCCGCCCACCCATTAGTCACTGGTTCAGGGCTGCCCCCTGGGGAACTTAGGCTGTCCTTGCTCCATGGCAGAGGGAAAGTGGCTCTGGCAGCCTGAGTGCAGTCCCTCAGCAAAGAGACGCTTGGCTGTCAGGAGGAAAGGCACATTGGAAGCTCACGTCCACGCAAATGGTTCAGAGATTAGAGGGCGGAGAGCTGGTAGTGTCCGCTACAATTACGGAGAGTCATTCCACTGTTTTAATCAGGGAATTAAGTGATCTGATTAAGAGTAAGAAATCTAACTGGTAATGGTGTAAACAAATGAAAGGGCAGGGAAATCGGCTGGCAGCAAGGAAAGCTTAGAAAGCCATGGCAATGGTCCAGGCAGGAGCTACTGGGGATCCAAACAAGGATGGGGGTGGATAAGGAGACTAGAGGGGAGAATGGGGATTAGAGAAACATTTCTGGCTAGGATCTGATGATCATTTGGCTTTGAGGGGATAAAGGATGGAAAGCAGGTCTACCAAAGATTATAGAAGGATGGTTTTGGACATGGTGAATGTATACAGGATCCCCCAGCTCAAGAGGCCCAGTAGGCTGGTGGAAATATGGGCCTGGAAATCAGCAAAGAGGCTACAGCCGGAGCTATAAATTTGGAAGGCATTGGTGTGTAGATGGAAGATGATGGTAGGAACGAGGCAGGAAGGGTAGAGGCTGAGAAAAGATCAAGAAGAGAACAGTAGAGCATGTCAACCTTCGAGAGATGAGCAAAGGAAAAGAGAGGACGAAAGAGCAGTAAGATGGGTTCAGAACTGCAAGAGAAATGTAGCAGGAGGCAAGGGAAGAGGGAGTTTGCAAGAAGGAAAAAGTGGCGAATGGCATTGAATGATGCCTGGATGTCAAAGGAGGGTAGGGAATGAGCAGAAGTCATTCGGTTTGACTATTACACAATCCTGGGGGAGGGAAAAATCACACTGTGCTAGGCTGAAGGGGGAATAGAAGGAGAAGTGGAGGTACCAGTATATACCAGGGCATCAGCAACATCTGGAAGCTTGTTAGAAACACACAATCTTGGGCCTCACTGAATCAGACCTACTGAAATTCTGAGGGTGGAGTCCAGGAATTTGGTTTTTAACAAGCCCTCCAGGTGATTCTGATGTAGGCTAAAGTTTGAGACCACTGATGCATACAACTTTCAAGAAGTTTGAGCAGAAAGCAAGGTGACAGCTACATACAGGGGAGCCAGTGCACAGTTAGGACTGAAAATTGGACCGTACTTCACAAACGGAAGTAAGTATTGAGAGAACATACAGGTAAGTGCATTGGTTTTGTAACTAACAAAGAATAGATAACCTGCAGGTTATCGGCTGGCATGGTTAAGTCTGACATCCCTGGGCAAACTGCTAAGACAAGCACCCAGTGGAAATGGGACGGCTGTTTCTTTCGGTGCACGAAATCGGCATCTGGATCATAACTGTCACCTAGATCCCTCACAGCCTTTTACAATCAGAGCAGTGACTGATTATGGCTGTGTGTACCCAGCACAAAACCAACCGTCAACCAGGTCATATGAGAAGCAGTTAAACATCTTTGTTTTTAGTGGCAGATAAGTTGAGATGTTGAAGTGAGCTCATTGTGGGAAATCTTGCCATAGTGCCCAGACTTCTAATTCCTAACGTCTGACTTCATTCTAGTTTTCTATTGATGTGAAACAAGCCATCCCAAACCCAATGGCAGAAAACCACGACAATCAGTTGGGGATTGGCTGGGCTCAGCCAGGCGATTCGAGTTGTAGTATTCGAGTAGTTAGAGGCCATAAGGACTCTGATTGGTGCCCAGGTTCAAGGGGAAGGGACATAGATTCCACCTTTGCATGTGAGCGAGGCAAGGTTTCCGGAGAGCGTGTAAGGCAGAAGCTATTGTTTTAGCCATTTGTGCAAAATACAGTCTGCCACAGGAAATAAATCCTGCATGGTCAACCCGGTTATAACCTAGCTCGCTCTGGCAGGTAAGCCCCAGCCCGTCTCTAATTACCCATGACCAGGCTGATTTGTCATTCCAATGACCTTCCTTCAGAGGAGGGGCGTGGACACTTGGAAGGCAAATCCTCAGAAGGTCTCCATGGCCAGAAATACTGCCCTGGGTCCAGGCTGGAGGCTCTGGAAACCCCCCACGGAGAGTCCCTTCCACCTTTAGGAGTTAAGAACGGGGAGGGTGTGGTCGCTGGAGGGACAAAAGGAACTGATCAACAGCCGGAGTTACATCACCCCTTCTCTTTGTTCATTTTTCTTTACTGTTGTTCTTTTTCCTGTGTTTAATTTCTCTCCTTCCTCGCTCTCCCCTAGGACCTCCCCCTGAGAGATGGGGTTGGGGGGTTTGATTGATTGGTGCTGAAAGCAGGGAGGTTGGAAGTAGAGAGAGATCACCTTACCCCAGATAGTTTCCATGGCAACAGGGACAGGTTGGTGGGAGGGGCGGGCAGATAAGGGCCCCACTTTGGGGTTCAGTGTGCGGTGGAGGTGAAGGCTGGAGTGTTTACAGTGGAGAGAGAAAAAAAAAAACAGCCTGTTCAGCTGTGTCAGGGAGTGGAAGCATAATTCGAGACAGCTTGGAGGCTGGCCTTCGCTGACCTCGCGCCCTTCCCTCTCCCCGCGTTCATTACCCGCCAACCCTAGCAGCAGCATTGGCGTCCCCGCCACCCCTCGTCCTGACTTGTAGCCCTTCTGGGCATTATTTCCTCCAGCAGAAGCTCTCTCTTCCTCGTCTCCTCCTCCTTTTCCTCTCTCTGCTCTCAGTTCTCTTGCTCTGTCTTGGCTTCTAACCTGGAGGAAGCCACAAAGCCCAATTCGCATCCTGCCGGGGTCTGGGGTGAGGGAGACAGCCCTGCTTGCTTCCTGCTGCAGCCTGGTTGGGGGGGTGTCCCCTGGCCCACCTTCCCACCTCCCGCAGCAGCCTTCACCTGCCATTGTTGGGGGGCGGGGCAGGTGGAGGTCCCAGGGAAAGAATCTGGGAAATCAGCAAAGGCTATTCATTAGCCCAGAATACACAGGAAGCCCCTGAATGGTGACCACCCAGGCATCGACCACCCTCCCATGCCTAGCACTTCAATTCCACCACCAGACCTGGCCACCTTAGGCGAGGTGTGGCCCAGCAGTTCCTCTTGAAAGCAAAGAGGGATTTTCACCCTTTCACTTTGAGGCTACTCCTCCTTCCCCAAGGATGGATCCAGAAATTGACTCTCCCTCCTCTCCCCCCACCGCCTTCTTCCCTCCATCTCAACTCCCCAGCACCAATGGCCGTGCACTCAAGGACTACAACACACTTTCGTGCTCTCCACTGGGTTTCCTTAGCCCCCGTTGGCTCCTTCAGTGTAACTGAGCAACAGAAATTTCTGTTCTAGTTCCTCGAAGGAGGCTGCAGAGCAGGGGAAAGCAAAATGGAGGCTCTCCAGCCTGGGCCAGCAACCGAGGGGACTGGGGGGCACCTGGGCCTCAACAGGCATGCGCGCTGACTCACCCCTGGACGGATGCCTGCAAGGGCAGAGTCCAGGTGGTGTTTCTCTCTGGATCTGAAGGGTGTTTTCAGTGCCCAGCACACAGAGGGCCTTAAACATGCATGCTGTTCCTCAACAAGTTAAATGTAGAACTCCCACATGACCCTAGGAGCAGTTCAGCTCTTAGGTACAGACCCCGAAGAATTGAACGCAGGGACTCGAACAGATACTTGTACAGCACTTGTACAGCAATGTTCATAGCAGTATTATTCACAATAGCCAAAGGTGGAAAGAGCCAAAATGTCCATCAGGGGATGAATGGGTAAACAAAATGCTGTCTGTGCATACAATGGAACCATAAAAAGGAATGAAATTCTGACACATGCTGCAATGTGGGTGAACCTCAGAAACACTATGTTAAGTGAAAGGAGCCAGACACAAAAGACCACATACTGTCCATTCTATTTATATGAAATGTCCAGTATAGACAAATCTATAGAGAGAAAGTAAATCAGTAGCTGCCAGGGGCTGGGGAGGAGAGGATAATGAGAGAGGCTAATGGGTATGGGGCTTCCATTCAGGAGCATGGAAAACTTCTGGAACTAGAAAGTGGTGATGGTTGCAGGATATTATGAATCTACTTAATGCTACAGAATTGTACACTTTATTTTTTTTAGTTTTTTTAATTGATTAATTATTTTTTTTGGCCGCGTTGGGTCTTTGTTGCTGTGCGCAGGCTTCCTCTAGTTGCAGCGAGCGGGGGCTACTCTTCTTTGCGGTGCGCGGGCTTCTCATTGTGGTGGTTTCTCTTGTTGCGGAGCACGGGCTCTAGGCGTGCGGGCTTCAGTAGTTGTGGCTCGCGGGCTCTAGAGCGCAGGCTCAGTAGTTGTGGCACGTGGGCTTAGTTGCTCCATGGCATGTGGGATCTTCCCGGACTAGGGCTCGAACCCATGTCCCCGGCATTGGCAGGTGGATTCTTAACCACTGCATCACCAGGGAAGTCCCCAGAATTGTACACTTTAAATGGTAACTTTTCTGACATTTGTTTTTAACCACGGTAAAAAAAAAAAAAAAAAAAAAAATGCATGTTGCAGCGATGCTGTGTGCCGTAGGCAGGGCCCCTGAAACTTGATGTTATCTGCACCTACGGTGACCAACCGAACCCACACTGGTTCTCCTGGGGCCATCTTGCTTTTAGCACTGAAAGCCCCTCATTTCTGGGCACAGAGGGTTGGTTGCTGACTGTCTTTACACTGGAATCCTGCCTCCCGGGTGTGGGAGCTGGGGGAGCATACTTACCTTGTCTGAGTCTCGGATTCCTGCCCTGTGGTGTGCTGCAGGATTAGATGTAATGATAAATAATAACACTCATCACAGCCGACGGTTACAGAGCCCTTACCCCACTCCAGGTGCTGTTTCCAGCCAGTGCTTCTAGCATGTATGTGAACGCCCTCGGGGTCTTGGAAAAATAGATTTGGATTCAGCAGGCCCGGGACAGGGCCTGAGCCCTGCATTTCTAATGGGGGATGCAGAAGCCGCTGGTGCACAGACCACACTTCAAACACCAGTGTTCTAAACTCTTTGTGTATGTTAATCCATTCAATCTCCACAACACCTCAATGAGCGAAGAACTATTATATCCCCTTTCTACAAACAGAGCCAGAGGAGGTTCCATGACTCGCCCAAGGTCACATAGCTGGGATATGGTGATAGAGTCGGGATTGGAACCCAGGGCAGCCTGGCAACAGGCCACAGTGGTAACCAGCACCCTTTTCTGCTGCAGAGATAATGTGAGGAAAGGATTCGGCACGAGGCCTGCCACGGGGTGACTTTTCAAAGACTAGTAGCTATTGTTGTCATGAATTACATTAGAAGCCACCTTGTCCTTGAGAAATCAGCCATCTTTTCCTATTCCTCACTAAACCATATGATCTCTAATGGCCCTCCAGTTCTCCTCTAATCTATAGGCAAGGGACAACCATTCCAGCCACAAGTTCAGAGCAGTCTTCTTTCTCTGGTCTTTGCTTTTCAGTCATTTGTGTGGGACGCCCCAGGGATGCGCTTCTCTGCAACTTTCTCATCTACAGGTCACAAAGCAAAGAGACCGAGTCTCCCACCCTCTCATTGAGCAATAAGCCCCCAGGGCCAGGGTTGATGACAATCCTCATATTTGTAATCCCCAGCACCTAATCCTGAGCCTGGCACGAGTACTCAACAAACATCAAGTATCTGTGAGCTACCTCTGTGCTGCCTCTCAAGTCTCAGTTTCCCAATCTGTAAAATGGAGCCATTAATACCTACCTTGAATTCTATCCCATGAAATCAGACGATTGAAAAACAATCCTTTTGCAAGGTCCTGCGGATCTATGATGAAACACCTACGGTGTGCCTAGAACTATGGTGCAGCCAGAGAAAGAGAGAGGCAGGGACATCTGAAACAGAAACCTCCTGTCCCCCACCTGGTACTTTTGTGATTGCTCACAGCAGATGGTTGTAAGGGAGCCGGGAATCAAGAGGCGGACTGCAGAGCACAATGGTGTGTTTTTAGGCATTCTGACCGGGGGATGGGAGCCTGGGATGGCTCTCTGAGAAAAGGAAGAGGACAGACTTGATCTGGGTCTTGATCAAAGTCCAAGACAATATCTGGATTTACCGAATGGAGGAGGTTTCCCAAGCCAGACAAATACCAGGAGCTGACAGCTGTCACCCCGTCCCCTGTAGGCCCTGTTCAGAGTCTCCTGGACTGCTCTGGTCTCGAAGGGAGCGTGAGGCCAGAAGCCTGGCAGAGAAGGCAGCCGGGAGGACCTCCATGAGCTGGGGGTCCTCAGAATAGGTTTGTGCCAGAGGGGGCGGGCCTGAGGTGGTCCCCTCCGGCCCGGCCAGCGCCAGAGCCCCTGCAGCCTTTTCAGCTCTGGCTGCTGCCCCCCCCAGCCCAGGCCCTCGGCAGGGACAGCTTTCAGAGGTCTCCCTGAATCCATATGTGGGTTTTGGCTCTTCCTGTTTTTGGCTCTGCTTGGCGGCGGGGGATATGACGGGTGGTTGTGTGATTTGTACAGCTGTCATTAGGGTAATTGCACGATATTTTCCCAAATTTCTCCTGCAGCTTCAGGCTGGGTTTCCAAACTTCCTGCCCTAACAGGGGCTCTGGTGAGAGGGGGCTGGCTCTGAGCCTGCCCGGCAGCTGTCGATGGCACCCAGGGGCAGCCCACCCCACTTTTCCCAGGGGACCAGGCACCAGGGTACTAGGAAAGAGGTGGAATGGCGCCCCTGGATCGGCGGCCTGGTGGCTTCAGATAAAAGGCACAACTGTGGTCATGGCTAAGTGTACCCAGTGTCCCTTCCCCCTCTCAAAATGGAAACAGATACAAATCAACCCATGTCTCTTCTGACAAAGCAAAGACTGCCTTCTCGTGACACCAGGATTTGGAAAGCTCTTCACTGTCTTCAAAGAAAGATGACAGACCGAAACCCTGCACCCTATTTCTCAGCAGCTTATCACCCCGGACCTAATGATACGCAGAGTGAGGGTCTCAAGCTGGCTTAGGTTATGCCAGACAGCTGGCGTTGAAACAAAGTAGGGAGCTGCAGGGGCCTGGCCCAGGTGGGGAACAGGAGCCTTTCAGCAAGGCGAATTAATGGACGGCAGGATGAATGGATGCCGGGGACAACTTTGGATCTGACTGGTGAAGGATTACCTCCCTCCCTTCTCAAGTACATTTGCCCACTGGCTTCCCATTCAGCCTGACAGGTTAATACCCCGGACTAGCTCCTCTACCCTTCACACACACACACACACACACACACACACACACACACACACACAGAGCGAGAAGGAAAGCAGCCCCTTTTTTTCTGCTTGTGTCTGGGAGCTGGGCATGAGAAGAGGCTTGGTCCAGGGCTCCAGACCCTTTCAGAAAGTGAGAAAGGGCTGGGGATGATGCTCTCTGGACATGACTTCCTCCGGCCAAGATTCTCCGCCCTGGGTCCTCTGAGGCTGGAACAGCCAGGGAGATCACAGGGCAGATCTGCTGGCTTTAGGCCTCAGGGCTCGTGTTCCTTTTGACCCACTGGCTGGGGAGTGGGATGCACCGTGGAGAGCCTCCTCACTTAGCATTGCGTCTGCTCCGACAGGATGCCTCCGAGTAATGTAATTTATATTTCATGCACAATTGAAGCAGCTAATGGTGTAATTCTCCAAGGGGGAAACAAGTTGTTATAGTGTTAATTACATTGCAGGCATGTTCCCTCTCCTTTGCCCCCCAAGTGCTCCAAGGGAAGTTACCAGGTAGCAACTGAGTGGGTGTCCAAGACAGTGGCTTTGGTGGGCTTCACCGATGGCAGGGCTGGGCAGTGGCGGCCAAGGATGACTTCTTCTTCCCTGCTGGGGGTGGGGTGGGGGAGGGGACCGGATGCGGGAGTGGCTTAAATTGCCTGGTGGTCTGGGTTTCCTTATCTAGCCTGGTAGTGGAATCCCACTGGGCTGGGATGCTTCTTTCTATTCACCGGACACTGCTGTTGAGGAGAAAGTAGAGATGATACATTTAGAAAAGGAAGAAAAACACTATCAAAACAAAACAAACACAGTGAATGGTGACACACCCGGGGGCTAGCAACAGCAGGACGCTGTGTCCACTCCTAGGCCTGTGCCATGGACTGCATGTTTGTGTCTCCCCAAAATGCATATGTTAAAAACCTAACCCCCAAGGTGATGGTATTAGGACGTGGGGCTTTTGAGAGGGGAACCGGCCACGAGGGTGGAGCCCTCATGAATGAGGTTAGTGCCCTCAGAAAAAAGACACAAGAGACCTTGCTTTTCTCTTTCTTTGCTGTCTGCCATGTGAGAAGACCAGGAGAAGATAGCCATCTGCAGACCAGGAAGTGGGTCCTCACCAGACACCAGATCTGACAGCACCTTGATCCTGGACTTCCCAACCTCCAGAACCATGAGAAATAAATATCCATTGTTTAACCAGCCCAAACTGACTAAGATGGCCTGAAAGGGAAAAGGGAACAAGTGGTTTTGCCCCAGTTCAGCTCGGCAACCACGGAAGCAAGGCCATCAGACAGGAGCTGTGGCTATAGGTAGAGAAATGCAGCCAGTCTCAATACTGTGACCTGGAAAAGAGACTCAGGAGGTAGGATAAATACCCTGCCTCACTCTCCTCTCTCACTCCAAACCCCTGCAGGTGCCTCCCATTGGCAACACCCAACAGGGAGCCAGAGGGCCAGGGAGCCCAGTGATGCCATCTGAAGAGGTCAGCCTCCTGAGACAAGAACAGAACAAAGATCAGAGAATGGATATGAGTGGTTGGAGAGGAAATCTCCACATCTGTGCAGGCTTGTCAATGCACTTTTCCTTGTATTTAACACCTGCAAATTGCTTAGGACAGCACCTGGCCCATTGTGAGCACCGTTAGTGGCAGTACTATTGCTGCTGGTGACTGTTCTCCCCATCACAGCGTGTCCAGGAGGTCAGAGGCCAGTTCTGGCATCCCCATGTAACAGACAGGAGGCCAGGATTCCGGGGAGTCGGGAACGTCAGGACTAGGATTCAACCTCCGTTCGCTCATTCAGTTAACATCGTGTAATTTGTGTGTCAGGCATCATACAGAGTTCTGGGGATCCATGTTCTGAGCAAAATGGGTATGATCCCTGCCCTCATGGAGCTTACAGTCTAGTCAGAGAGACGGGCTGTGATCAATTAATCCCACAACACTTGGACAATTGCAAACTGAAACAGTTCCTTTGCAGGAAAGGACCCCAACCTCCGCTCAGGTGGACATTGTCAGGGCATCGTCCCTGAGGCACAAATAGTGGTGTGAGAGCTGAAACATGGAAGCCAAGGACAGGTTGACTGGGCCAGGAATTCTCAACCTTCAGTAGGCATCAGAATCCCCTAGGTGGCTGGTTAGAGCTTAGAGTGCTGGACCCCACCCCCAGAGTGTCTGATTCAGGGGGTCTGGGGTCGGGCCTGAGGATTGGCTTTACTAGCAAGGTCCCAGATGAGGCTGATGCTGCTGTTCTCAGGACTTCACTATGAGAACCACTGAACTGGCTCAAAGGAGGTTGGAGGAGCATATTCTGAACTGAGAGAACAGCATGTTCAAAGGTCCTGGGGTCAGGAAGGAGAGTCTGAGGCTCTGT
Organism: Hyperoodon ampullatus; assembly: GCF_949752795.1. Classification (NCBI taxonomy): domain Eukaryota; kingdom Metazoa; phylum Chordata; class Mammalia; order Artiodactyla; family Ziphiidae; genus Hyperoodon; species Hyperoodon ampullatus. The sequence continues at coordinate 36,525,239 of NC_136913.1, forward strand.
GAGGCCAGCGTGGCTGGAGTTTCGTGGGCACAGGGGATTGCCAGAGGTGGAAGATGAGTCTGAAGATGTCCACAGGGGCCAGATTGTGCAGCACAATGACTCCAAGTTCGGTTTTTAGCCCAAGAGTTATGGGAAGCTACTGGGGGCTTAAAAACAGGTCAGTGCTATGACCGTATTTACATGGCTCGGGCTGCTTTGCAAAGGAGTGTGAGCGGACACCAGGTGGCCAGTTAGGGAGCCTCAGACTTACAAATGTCCCAGTGAAACTTTTGTCAACTGCTTGGTTGCTGCTACCTAGAAAATTGACTATAACCCACATTCCTACCCTTTGCCCATTGAGGCAGAAGCTTTTGTTACTGTTGTTGGCTACAAGGTGAAGGTTTCTCTCGGGGGCTGGGTTTACAGAGAAGGCATGGCCTCTCTCCTTTAGGGGTCTCTTTCTTTCTTTCCTTCTTTTTTTTTTTTTTTTTTTTTTTTTGCTGTGCCATTTGGCATTTGTCCCAAAAAGTAGTAAATTTAAGACCAGTGGCTATAAAATGTGGGCTTTTAAAAACATCAAAACCACTGCAAGAATCAGTACAAGTTGACATTCAGAGTTTATTTCTAAAAATGGAGTGTTTGTGGAGGGATGAAAGTCAGCATTTCTGATGCTGGAGGATGGGGATCACTTCCATGTGTTTCCGACCACATGTGGGAGGAGACTGGGAGCAGCATGATAGTTATGAATGGAGTTCGGGAGTCACTCTTCCTGCGTACGAATCCCGGCTCTGCCACTTACTCATCGTGTCTCCTGGGGAGACAGTATCTCTATGCCTCAGTTTTCCCCATCTGTAAAGTGGGGATAATAACAGTAACTACTTCATAGGGTTGTTTGGGGGATTTGATGAGTAAATAAACATAAGGTATGAGAGTTTCATACCATCCAAACCCAGATCCAGGGGGTCATATTTGCATCACGTGGGTAGACATCAATGCCCTCAAGTCAAATAATTAAAGGAGGCAGGAGGAAAGAACAGGGTCCCCGTGCCAGGGAAATGGCCAGGGCAGTGCCAGGAGGCCTTGCTTCTGGGATGTGCTCATGTGTGCGCATGTCTCTAACCTGCTCAGAGAGCTAAAGCCCCCAGCCAGCAGACCCGGAGCTAAATGTGGTAAAAATAGCCTGTGAGTCCGGGAGGCAAGGCTGCCCTGTCTGACTACAGCCCTCACTCTCTGCTAGGCTGGGAGGACTGGGTTGGCAGGGAGGCGGGTGGGGCTGAGGGAGACGCTGGGTGAGGAAAAGAAATGCTGTGCTGGACTTGCTGGCTCCACAGTCGCCTCAGGGTGCACGCTCAGGCTGCGCACTGCCACAGGATCCAGGTGGGAGACAGGAAAAAAGGAGAGAGACGGAGAAACTGAGGCGGTGGGGAAGAAGAGAGAGAGACAGCAAGAAAGAGATAGGTAGAAATAGAAGCAGAGAGACAGGGAGAGGGAGAGAGACAGAAGGAGTATGAGACACAGAAAGAGACAGAGAGACACAGAGACCGAGAGATTTGGGGACACACACGGATCGAAGCCAAGACACACCAAGACAGAAAGGAGAGAGACCCAGAGAGGGGATGAAAGTGGGAGACGCAGAAACAGAAAAAGGAGAGAGAATCTGAGAAACAGAAACAGAGGGGAGATAGCCAGGAAGCCATAGAAAGAGGCCGGGGATGCTCTCAGGGGCTCAGGTGGGAGCAGGCAGCCCCAGAGCCGGGGGTGGCGGCTGGCCCCCAACCCCTCAAGCCAAGGGACAAGGCTGCACCACCGTGAGTCACATTGACTCAAAGTTGAGTGTCCCAACATCCTAGAAAATCCTTAGGGCCCCAAGGACCAACCCCCATCCATCCCTCTGCTGTGCTGGCATCAAGCTGAGAAGCAGCAGGGCCCACCCCACCCATCACCCCCCGCCTCCAGCTTCCACCCTGACTCAGGGGCTCAAAGACACCCAACATCAGCGCCTACACACGGAGTCAAAGCCCACAGAGCGCACAATCTCCGTCTCAGAAAACCCTTCCTTAGCGGCGAGGTGAGCGGTGGAGAGAGGCCAGGGGGGCCAGGATTGTCAGGGAGCTTGTTGGCCCGGGAGCCGTCGCTGTTCAGATGTTCCATGAGCAATTGCCACTCCGCGCGCCTTCCCCTGGCAAATTATTCTCCTGGAGTTTCTTCCAGCGTTCGGAGCTGCGCTGCTGTAAATGCCAGAAATCATGTACATTAAGCCCAGAGTGACGGCAGGCTTATGGATGGACTTACCTTCAAACAGAGGCCGCCGAGGTGCTTGGAGTGGGGGCAGCACTTTATGGACGCCGCTCTCCACTTTGTCGAGGCCTTAGGCGGTCAGGTTGGCTGTGGAATCAATTTCTCACACAGGCCTGGCTGGGGGCCACGTGCTCCCGAGCAGGGATTTGGGACGCAGCCCCTCAATCCACACCTCTACCTCCCCCGCTGAGACCTTCCCCCCACCTCCACCCTGAGAGGGATGTGCTTCTGTCTGCCTGGGATGCTAGTGGCGGGGAACCAGCCAGGGGTGACACCCTGCTAACTCTGGCAGACACGGAATGCCAGAGCCTCCCTCTCCTCCTCAAAGCCCTTTCCCCAGTGCCCCTCGCGAGGACAGCAGGCATCCTCAATGCTAACTCGCCACTCTGGGCCTGGTCCCCACTCTTAGCCCCTCCGCTTCTCCAAAGCGGGGTCTGAGCGCTCCATAGGGCGGTCTGAACTCAGCTCCTCTTGGCCCGGGGTTCCACTCTTTCACGTCTCTGATTTGGATGGCTGTCACTCAGCTCCTCCCGTGCCTTGGGACCCCTCCCCTCAATGCCTTCCTGCAGCCCTGACTTCCCAGGGCACCTGCTCCAGGCAAGGCTCCATCCAGCACCTCCCTGAGCAGTGCCCTCGGGCAGCTAGGTGCCCAAGGTTTGTAAGTATCAGGGACACAGCCTGGGTCAAGAGACCCCTGTAGGGCTCTCACATTGTCCTGGAGCCCCTGCCAAACCCCCTCTGTGGCAGATTGCATTTTCCAAAGATGGCTCCTCTTGGACACTCCTTCCATGGAGAGGTGAGGGCTCTGTTCCCTTGCCTTAAACCTAACTATGGGGGAAGTGACCCTATGTGACTTCCAAGACTAGGTCACAGAAGATGATGCAGCTTCTGCCTGGGTCCGTGGAACACTCGGGCTTGGGACCCTGAGCTACCATGTCTCACTATCCTGAGGCCACCATGCTGTAAGGAAGCCCCAAGCAACCTAGGCTAAAAGACCAGGTGGAGAGGCCCTGAGGCCACAGGCAAGGAGAGAAATGGCTCAGTAACCCCCCCCACCCCAGCCATTCCAGTTCCAGCCCCTTTCCAATGGCAACCGCATCAGAGACCCCGAGCAGAAGGGTTCAGCTGAGGCCTTCCTGAATTCCTGACCCACAGAAACCATGGAATATCACAAAATGGCTGTTTTTGTTGTAGCCCACCAAGCTTCTATGTCCATAAAACCAACTTTCAAAGGCTGATGAGCCTAAAGACAATAAAAGTAGAAGATGTACAGTAATTACTAAACCAAGACTAAACAATCCAATCTCTCTCTGATCATCAAAAGGCATCCAGGGGGCTTCCCTGGTGGCGCAGTGGTTGAGAGTCCGCCTGCCGATGCAGGGGACAGGGGTTCGTGCCCCGGTCCGGGAGGATCCCACATGCCGCGGAGCGGCTGGGCCCGTGAGCCATGGCCGCTGAGCCTGCGCGTCCAGAGCCTGTGCTCCGCAAGGGGAGAGGCCACAACAGTGAGAGGCCCGTGTACCGCAAAAAAAAAAAAAAAAAAGAAAGAAAAAGGCATCCAGGGAGGTGCAGAGTGCAGGGGGGTGTCTGTTGTCGTAGCACAGGGTCCAGGTATCAGAGGCAGGGGTCCAAGCCACCAAGACTCCCAGACCGTACCTGGGTTTATTCACAATACGTGCAGCAAACTGGAAAGCTCGTGTGACCAGAATTTCTGGCTTCTTAACTCCTCGGAAATAATGAACAAGCAAATGACATAAAGGCGGGAATCGTTTCCAAAAGCAATGCCTATGGGTCACACATATTCCGTCCAACATTTCCAGATGTTCTCTTTGGTGCCAGGAACTGTGTCCTCTACTGACTAGAGGGGTTATGGTAACTGGTAATCTGGACATGAGGGTCTTTTTTCTTTTTTAGCATGAAGTATGGATTCCCCCATGGCCCAGGCACTGCTCCAGGGCTCTGCAATGGGAGCTTTACAGAAGTCCACTCCTACTTGGGGAAAACCTTTCTGTTTTCTTCTCCCACTCAGGCCAAAGGCCACGCTGAGGCACTAAACGGTGACGACAGACCCTGTAGTAGAGTAGTTCCGAGTATTCGTGCTGCCACTTCCGGCATGAACTACCTGAAGTGAATGACTTAGCCTCTCTGTGCCTTGGTTTGCCCATCTGTAAACTGGAATGATGGTAGGACTTTCTCACGGGCGTTTTCGGGCTTAAATGAGTTTATATACATAAAGAGCTCAGAACAGGACCTGTGCATAGCAAGTGCTAAGGGCCACCTATTATTATTATCGCTGTTGTTTTCGGATTCTAGGTTATTAGCGCTAAAGAGATCCTGTTCAACTTATTCTCGAGACACGGCTGTCAGGAGAGAAATGTAGCATTCCTGACACTACCCCGTCCTTGGCATCCACTCCTCTGCCTAACTCACGTGCCTACATGCACGCACACACCTACGTTCAATAACCGGTGGCCACACCACACTCATGTAGTAGTGCAGGAGGAACAAGCCGCTTTATCTTCCTCTCCGGGCAGAAGCACGTGTGTAGAAGACTGATGCACAGCATCTGCCTGCATTGACAGAGGAAAACACGTCCCAGCTGGCTCCGCGGCCCCTAGAGAAGCAAGGCAGAGGCTGCCCTTGGGGCCCGGACCTCGGGAGTCCTAGGGGGACTTGGAGGCCGGGTCCTGCGGATCGCTGCCACTTGTCGCAAGCCCTGTCTCCCGGCACCTGCCTGATTCCAAAGCCCCCTCCCTCTTCTGGCTGTTGTGTCTGCAGCAGGCTTTCTGCTGTGTACACGGTCTCCAAGGGGACGACGTGTGGGCTGTGAGGCGGAGGGGCAGGGATGGGAGCGATCAGCGGAGGCAAGGAATTACAGGGCCTTTCCCTCTAGAAGCAAGGGAGCCTCTACTTGGCTTCCTGACTCGTGGCAGATCTGACCCCAAGGTGGCTCTGCTGGACCAAGGCTCTTCCCGAGTGAGAGAATCCAGCAGGACCATGCCGTCCACAAACAGCGGAAAAGGCCTCGGGCCTCTCACCCTGTAAGACTTTTCACAGCGGGCTGCACCAGGCCCTGGCAATTGTTGCAAACATAGACTAATGTCACAAAAGGGAAAACTATCGGAAAGAAAGTAATCAGTCTCACTGGGAGGATCTATTTAGCAAAAGGAAAGCATACACTTTGGGACGGATTCACTTTCCAGTTCTGTAGTCATTTAACAAATATTTATGGAGTGACAACTACATGCAAAGCCCTGCAGTTGGCTTGGGGCCCCTGTCCCAACAGAATTCAAGGGCTTTCCCCGTCTGGTAGGCAAATTATTGGAAAGCAACTGTACTGGAAACTGTGCTTCACAGCTCTCCAACTTCAGGGAACATAACTGCACCAGGGCCCCAGCTGCCCAGCTCTGAAATGCATCCCAGCATCTCGGCCGAGGCTGCACCTCCCTTTGGCCACCCCAGCCAATGACTGAGCGAGGCGTGGTGCTAAGGAGGAACAGGACTCTTCTGCCAGCTGACTTTGGTTTGAGGACAGCCTACCAGCCTCGCTGAAACTTCCAGAGACTGCAGGACAGTCTAAGATGCTCCTTGCCCTCTCGCCTTCTCTCGGGTCAGACGGCATCACAGCCTCCCCGCTCTGCCAGCTTTGCCAGCTCCCTCCCTAGTTCTCTCACAGGCATCTCCCCTAATAAAATCCTGGCACATCCTCTCCTGGCATCTGCTTCTCAGAGGACCCGGATACCCCAGAAGCATTGCCACGTCCTCCTCCTCCATTCTCGGCACAGCCTTCCCAGATGGACCACCCTGCCTCTAGCCAATACGAAGCCCTTTGCAGACACCTGAATTGGCTCACTCCTTAGGAGCCTCTTGATAATTTGGCATCTCCCTGGTAGATTCTAAGCTCTGTGAGAACTTACAACATCCCTAAGGCTCCTCCCTTTGCTGTTTCTCAGAGATGTTGCCGACCCATCGCAGGGAGGTCGTTGCCACCAAACTCTTACATCATATTTCAAGATAGTTCTGCTATTTATTAATATAATTCACAATTACTATTGCCCGAGGAGTCCAGAGCCCGATGCTAAGCTGTGTACGCGCATTACCTCACTTGACGCCTAACCCTCTCGGCACGCACCCGCATCACCCACACGCCCCCCATCCATCCGGAGGATGCCCTTCTTCCAAACGCAGTTCTATGGCTTCACTCTCACTTAGCAGCCCCTCCTCCTCTGCGACTCAACATCAAGACATGTGCAGGCGGAACACAAAGATCTGATCTTACAAAGTGTGAGCATTTTCCGAGAAACAGCCGATACCCAGGTTGAGAAATTCCAGGCACACGGCTTAGTAACAAAGTCCAGCTTTGCCTAGGCTTACAGATGATGCGGTCAACTCCTCTGTTTAATCCTACTCTGTTTGTACGCGGCCCCCATCCCACCCCACCCCCAGCCATTCCTTTCCTCCCTGTGTCTCGGCTTCTCAGTCCTTGAAAACCCAGGCCTCTGGGCTCACATCCAGGACACATCCCAGGCATCTGTCGACCCTCCGAGCTGGATGCACCGTCCCCAGCCTCCACATGCGGAAATGTTCTCCCGCTCACTCTGGGACGCGGCCTTCCAGACTAACAGAAAGCCAAGGGCTGGCTGTCCGTGAGAACTCGCACAAGGTACTTGGCATCTCTGAGCCTCAATTCCCTGGTCTGTAAAACAGGGTCATCGTGAGGATGAAAGGCGAGGGTGCATCCAAAAGTTCCTGTGAATCCTTACCACTCAAAGTGCGGCCACGTTAGAAATGCAGACTCTCAGGCCCCGCCCACACCTACTCAATCAGAACCCCCAGGCTCACAGCACCTCTTTCCTTCCAGGTGATTCAGGTGCACACTGACGAGCCTTGTTTTGACAAGCCTTGTTCTCTGAGCTGTAGATCTTCACGGTAATTCTCTCTTCCTGGGAAACACCCTGGGGAGGATTTCGGAGCCACTGATCCCTCTGCCTTTGCCGTTTCTCCTCCCCGTTACCCCTCGGCTTTCTCACGCCCCTCCCTCCTCTTCCTCTCCCCCGCCCCTTCAGGGCTGAGATCTCCTCTCTACCCTATTCCATCACTTCCTCTCCTTTGGTCAATTACACAGTCAGCACTCCCAAACTCACCATTTCTACTGCCTCAGCAAAAAGGGGAATGCAGGGGGAGACTTGGCAATGCACGTACCATCGGAGGGGGCCACTCATCACAGCTTCAAGGCCTGCAGGGCGTGGAGAGAGGGCTGGAAATGTACAGAGGGGCCCAGGCAGGGATACAACCTGGGGCCAGCCCGAGGCATCCATTCACCTCTGGTTCTAGGCCATGCTGGGTGGTGAATTACCCCCATCCCCTGTGCCTGATGTGTAATATATTTTCTGTAATTATAGTGATGCCGTCTGTGTATATGTTAAATGACTGTAGCACTTAATTATTTGTGGATGTACAAGGGATGCCTTTTTGCCCCAGGAGAGACTTAAAGACGCCCGGTTAAAGAACCACAAGTTCAAAGAGAAAGGGAGGGAGAAAAGGAGAGGAAAAGTCATTCTTCCCCTGGGAGCTTCTGGGAAGGAGGGGTGAGCTGATTTGGCCTTCACGGAGACCTCAAGCAAGGCCAAAAGACCCTCAGGTAGCAAGAGCAGCCTGTCCTCAGGGATCCAAGCTGAGGTGTGGAGGTGAGAGATGATTTCCAAAGACAAGCAGGACAGCCCAAATGCCTGGCTGGCCACACACAGCCTCTGCCCTCCCTGGAGGTCTGCACTGTCCTGAGTAGCTTTGTGGTGGGCACACACCCAGAGCCTACTAGCTGTCGCAAATATCCACCTTCTTCTTCCCCCTTAGATATAAAATCCCCAGTATTTAGCTGGACATGTTCTCCTCTCCCCAAATAAAGACCACACAGGCCCCAGCCTCGGTTTGCAGCCAAGTATGGTATGGCCATGTGACTAAGTGTAGCCAATGGGATATAAGCAGAAGCAACTTCCGGAATGTGTTGTAGAAGGGAAGTGAGTGCATCCCTCTTTGCCCTCTTCTCCTTTCTGCCCGATAGAACAGGGAGGTGATGGGGAGCTCGAGCAGCCATCTTGAACCACGAGGTAACTTTGGGACGGGAAGCCATGCTGGGCAGAACAACAAGATCAAAGGCACCTGAGTCACTTGTCTTACTTCCGGCCTCTGGGCTTTTATGTGAGAGGGCCAGTTCTGGCGTGTTTAGGTCATTGTTATTCTGGAGGGTTTCTTATTCACAGATGACCAAAATCGAAATGAAAAGATACGCAACATGGCGTCTTGGATCAGGTTCCCCAGGACACACACAGACTTTGAGATGGAAATTTATAAGGAGGAGGTTTAATGGCGTGTGGTCTCAAGATCAACGCTTGAGTTGGAGTGAGAGAACTGGGCAGAGAAGTCGAATGACAATGAGATCACAGTAGTGGCTTTGGTGGATCCCACAGGGACCTCCAGAGTGAAGATGGCCCTTCTAAGTTCTTCTGAATTGAGACAAGAGGGCTGAGGCTTTGGACTTCTCTGGGCTTTGGTTTTCTTGCCTGTAAAATGGGCATGTTAGTGATCTTGCCTTTGGAGTGAGGATAAGACAGAGTGTGTGTGCAGGGTCTAGCTCACAAGTGAACAAACACGAGAACCAGCCTGGGGAAGACTTAAGAACTTTGTCCTTGTCCTCTGGGGGCCCATACCTGTGTCACAACTAAGTGACCTGTCTGTGCATCATAGAAGACAAGCAGGTGACTGTCCTTCTCCAGAACTTGCTCTAACACTGTCACTTTCCCCAAATGGGAGAATTCACAGTCTCCTCTTTCGTGTTCCCACCATACTCCATTCTTAACACCATCGTGACTCTTACCACGTGGAAAGGGGCTGTTTGGAGGCTCTGAGCTCTGTGATCACCTCTGTATCTCCAACTCCCAGTTCTGTGCCAGGCAGGCAGAAAACGTCCGATGTACGATTGTTAAATCAATGAGCGTCACTGAAGGGGCCAAATCCCCGTGATGTCAAGAAGACAAAGATTCTTCACCCCAAGCCAGGAGACACGGCTTTGAGTCTCTATCTCACCATCCCTTACTTAGAGCCTCCCTGAGCCTCAGTGGGAATCATGACAACGAACAGGGCTGTTGTCATGATGAAATGAACTGTTAGTTTTGAAACTGCAGAACATGATGTAGATGTTATACTGTTGGAGGTTGGGGAGGTTTTCATTGAATCTAAAGCTGTGATTCTGAGGGATTGTTTTCAGCCCATACACTCTGACTACACCGTCCTGCAAAATTAGGCAGCCACCAAAGTGTAGGACCAGGGGTAACTGGCAGCATCCCAAAGGTAGCCCTAACTCCAGCCTCTGTTGCCTGGAGATGCAAACTGTTTGGCCACATAGGCCATCAGGGTAAAGGCCCTCCAGTGGGCCTAGCCCTGGAAGGACAGATGCAGAGGGGCAGCTAAGACACAGCAGTTAGATGTGGGATTGGAACTGCTTCACACCCCACCCACAGTGACAAGGGGGTCCCTGCGTCACGCACACAGGACTCAGGGACAGGACAGGCTCCCTCAGGGGACGGCTGTGAGGGACAGTACATAACCCAGGCTCTCTAGTTGTTCCAAAGCATGCACAGGTGAGGGGCCCACCATAAATCTCAAGGGAAGTCGTGATGCACCTATACCCGTCTGGCAGGAAGAGGAATTCAGATCCTGAGTGGACGCACTGGGGGCCATCGGAGGAACTCAAAGCACCCCGGACCAAGGAAACAAGTGATATATCAGCCAAACTCTTAAAAGGCTCCGTTGGTCAGTGTTTAGGAGCAAACGGGCCTGGAGTCAAATCTCGCCTCTGCAACCAATGAACTGCATTACTTAGGTCGAGTATATAACCTTCCTATCCCTCAGTTTTCTGATCGGCAAAATGGGGACAGTTATAATTCCGATCTCAGGTGGTTGTAAGGACCGGGCCGGCATAGGTAAAGTTCTTAGTGCCTGGCACCTAGTACCTGTGCCCAGGGGCTGGGGATTGTGAGGAGGCTGTAATGATCACCCGCCGCAGGCTGCTGGCACACAGGAGACAGGCCCCCCCCTCAGGAGGGGCTCAGCCCAGTTAGAGATAGGGTTCTCCACCTGCAGGTCCAAATAACACCGCAAAGCTGAATGCAGGGCTTCCCTGGTGGCTCAGTGGTTGAGAGTCCGCCTGTGGATGCAGGGAACACGGGTTCGTGCCCCGGTCCGGGAAGATCCCACATGCCGCGGAGCGGCTGGGCCCGTGAGCCATGGCCGCTGAGCCTGCGCGTCCGGAGCCTGTGCTCCGCAACGGGAGAGGCCACAGCAGTGAGAGGCCCGCGTACCGCAAAAAAAAAAAAAAAAAAAAAAAAAAAAAGCTGAATGCGGTCAGAGCCCAGTGAGGGGTAGGGAAGGCAACAGTTTAGAGCTGCAAACTGAGAGAGGTGTCTCAGGACTGAGGCAGGCAGGACTCTTCTGGTTGTAAGGCAGAGAAACACCACTCCAACTGGCTCAGTGGGTAGGGTTGGGGGAACGGAAGGTACTGGCTCCAGAAACCAGCACGTTAAAAGGTGCTTGGCTTCAGGCAGGGCTGATTCCAGGCACTTATCCCAAGTGGTGGTGACAAGATGGCCACCAGCGGCCTCAGACTCACATTTCGTTAGTAGAGCAACTGTGACAGAGAGGATGCACTTTCCCAACAGTTCCAGAAAATTCCCCAGGTCTGCCACTGCCTGGCTAGAACTGGGGCCAGCTCGAGCCATGGCCCGCCCCAGGATCCTGGGCACATGGCTGACTTCACTTGACCCCTACAGACTCGGTGGCAGGGGTGGGGAAGATGGGTAACAGATACTGACGGGTCAGGCAAAAGAACTGTTCTCCCCTTCCGGAAGGCTTCTCTACGGAGGTGAGACTTGAGTCCCCCCCCCACTCTTGTTTAAATAGTAACTAGCATTTGTTCAAAGCCACACATTGCACAGGGCTGGCACCTATACCATTTAATCTCTTAACTCACTGGAATCACTTCTAGGCTGGGGAAACCTGACCACGCGAAGGCCCAGAGGTGGGCGGCCCCGGCAGGGAAAGATGAACCTGGCAGTTGCATGTAGAAGGGACCAAGGGTCCAGAGCCTGGTGGGTTTCGTTGGGCTGGGGATATTCTTTTCAGCTGGGGGCCCATTCCTGTCTCTTTCCAATTCATCAGTAAAGTCCCAGGGTGGCGTGGCAGGAGGGACAAGGAGAAGGACAGGGTATAGGAGTCGGGTAACAACCAGCTTGGGTTTGGAGACTGGCTTTGAAGGAGGGAGCGGGTGAGTCAAATACGATCCTCCAGTGTGGGCTGAGGGAATAGTGACGGACAGCTCTGACAGCAACGGGGAACACTATGGAGAAAGAAGTGGGGTTGATTTGATTCATTTGAATTGAAGGTGCCACAAGGGCGTTCAGGTGAAAGTGACCACGGGCTGAGGCCAGAGCTGTGGATTTCAGGGTCCTGAAGTCACCGCTGAGCCCTGGGGAGGGTTTGGCCTGGCTCCTATGGAAAGTTTGGGGAGAGAGGGAAGCAGGAAGTGGGTAGTGGGCCTTGGGAGATGCCCACATCGAGGGGATCGGACGAGGAACATGGCTACAAAGAAGCCAGTGAATGCTCAGCAGAAGTAATGAAAATTGGATGGAAAGGGGGTGGGTGCTTGGTGGGGCTGGGGGCAGGGACACATGTGGGAAGGGCTGTTGATGAAGAATGAATAGTTTCCCAACTCCAGTGGTCTCAGGTCCTTGGAATGAGGCAGCCGGTGGCCTTCCTGCTCCAACAAGGGCTGGTGGACCAGGGCTCATGTCCCTCCAAGAGGTACATACTCAACAGAATTTGCCTCAGCCTAGACAAGGAGGCAGAAGGGTGTTTAATCCATGCTCTCATGCTAGTGACCGGAGAGGAAGAAAAAGAAAGGGCACCCTGTGGCACCCCTACACACACGCGCGCGCAAACACACACACACACGCACACACACGGGGTTGAGAAGGGGAGAGAAATCATTCCTGTTCTCAAAGAATTCCTTGGAGAATCCTCCCCAGACACCATCTTCTCCTGAAATATAAGGATCTCACAGCGGGGCACGCGTGCACACACCCACAGGGATGGGGCTGCTTGGCCCACACTCGGCGGGCTGTAGAATGACACAGCGGTGGGGGGAAGGGAGCGGGAGGGAGGGGACCACAGCATCCCGTCTGCACCCGCCCTTGGTCGAGGAGGCAAGGGATGGGGCCGTCAGTCTGAGTGTGGGTGGATGGACGCACAATCCTCCCTGCTGGCAGGCCAGGGCAGGCGCCATCCCCAGATGTCAGTGTTAATGCCTTGATAAACAGGGAGTTTGCTGGAATGTGGCTATTAATTGGGGCTAGAGCCGCAGCCTTTAGCTCCGGGAGCAATGGTTAATGACGGGCCCGCTGGGGGAAGCCGCAGACGGTTGCCGCTGTTCGGGTTCTCTCCTCTCTGCTTCTTAAACAGCAGTTTATCTAAAACTTGAAAACACTTTCCTGGGAATAATTATTTCTTGGAAGCTACGGGACTGCTATCAGATTTCACAGCCTGCCGGCGGGTTGACCTTCTGTAGGCCAAGGGGCCGGCTGCCTTCGGGGGCACAGTTTCACTGCCGCTCTTCCCTGTGTCCATCTCTTTCCTGGGTCCCCATCGTGCAGCCACTGTGGGCATGTTGGAAGGGGCTCTGTGGCTAATTTAGGGCTGAGTGGGAGGTTCATAAAACGCACATGGGCAGGAGAAGCGGGAACCTCAGGAAGGCGGGAGAGGATCTTCAGCCTTCCAGAAGAAGATGCTTCTAGCATTGCCAAAACCCACCTGGATGCCTCAGGGTGTCTGTGCTGGCCCCAGGCTTGGGCCGAGCTCCAGGTCTACTGGTGGGAGAGTGTCAGGGAACAGGGGCTGTGGTCGCCAAAAGACCCTCTGTGGGCCCCGTTGCTTTGTCAGAGGCTGTTTCCAGAACGGCCAGCTTGCAGCAGCACGGGAAGGCCAGGGGGAGGAGGGGCAGGGACCTGAGGCCCCGCCAGCTGCTCAGATGAAGGCAGGGGCAGCCCTGCCGGAGGGGGCGCCCCAGAGCCAGAGCTGACCTTTCCTTCCGTAGTTGGGCCCGGGGAACAGCTGCCCAGGCTGTGACAGGGTCAGCCCAGGCCAGACCACGACAGGGCACTCAGCCTGGAAACATGGCCGCGGGCAGCATCCTCCTTGGATGTGGAGGGCAGTGACACAGGCGGTTAAACTCAATGCGCTGGCCACAGGCCAGCCTTCCGGCTTGGCAATTACACACTGTCTACTTCTGCCTCTCCCCGCTGCCCCATCACCTCCCTGTCAGGCGGCTTTAATGCCGCTCGCCTCTTCCTGTCAGCAAATGTTTGTGTGTGGCGTTGCTGGGCGACAGCTGAACAGGGACTGCATTCTCCTGGCCCCTGGGCCCCTGGGCCCCTGGCGGAGGCTTCCCTCCAAGGGCTTTGCAGGCCTTATGTATCAACCCTGCGGGAGCCTCAGCACAGAGAAGCACAGGCCAGGCTCCTGCAAGGAAGGGTTGCTCTGGCCAGATGGGCCGGAGATAACTGGAAGGTGGAGCCGGGCCTTTCTCAGGCTCCCAGCTCCTCAGGGAACTGTTTTGTTCATCCCCTGTCTGCTTCAAAGACACATCCGGGGAGACTGGAATTCATTTTGCCAAATGCCGATAAAGACAGGAACCATGGCTCCATCCCCTGGGAGGTCACATGTGGCTCCCTGTCCGTGGGAATCTGGACAGCAGGGTGGACCAACAGGCATTCGGTAAACACCGTATATTTATGGAGACACCCCGAGGTTTAAGAGGCAAACTTGGATTTCAAGCCAGGCTCTGCCAACCACCAGCTGTGGCCTCAGCCTCTCACACCACCTGTCTGGGTCTCTGCTTTCCTATCTGCGGTTTGGGGTGGTAATAAGGACCTCTACCTTGTTCGAGACCGATGGGGCTTCTTTCTTGCTGTGTCTACGGAGAAGCAGGATGGAGATGTCAGATCAGGGAAGGAGCCTCTATGCAAATGAGGAAAATGCAGGGGAATAAGTGAGCCAGGGACCTGGAAAGAAACAGACAGGAGCAGGGAAAAGGAAACCAAGTAATCACTTGGTATTTTTTGGTTCTGTTTTTGGTGGGGGTAGGACCTGAGAGAATGGCGCCTGATGGGAGAAGATGCTGGTGCGTTAAAATGATAGCTGATGAACTTGGGTGGAGGGCGGCAGGACTGGAGCAAGAAAGGCAGCAAAAAACAGGGGTCTTGGGCTTCCCTGGTGGCGCAGTGGTTGAGAGTCCGCCTGCCGATGCAGGGGACACGGGTTCGTGCCCCGGTGCGGGAAGATCCCACATGCCGCGGAGCGGCTGGGCCCGTGAGCCATGGCCGCTGAGCCTGCGTGCCCGGAGCCTGTGCTCCGCAACGGGAGAGGCCACAACAGTGAGAGGCCCGCGTACCGCAAAAAAAAAAACACACACACACAAAAAACAGGGGTCTTCAGGTCACCCAGACCCAAATCCAAGTTTGGCTGCATCCCGTCCTAGCTGTGTGACCTTGGGCAAGTTGCTTAATCTCTCTGAACCTCATCGATGAAATGCAATCTGAGTACTTACCTTATAGGGTTTCTGGGACATCAGAGCCTGAGGGACAATTGTGAAACTGCAGGTGTGCATGTGAGTGTGTTTAACTAGTGATGAAGCTGGCTTCTGGGAGCCGAAGGTCCCCTGTGAGCTGGGAGGGGCAACCCTGAGGCAGCTAGAATAGGAGATCCTGGGTGTGGAGGCTGAGGGCAGAGGGATTGAAGCAGGAGCTCTGGAAACTGAGAGCCCGGATGAAGGATCAGAGATAGGGTGACCAACCATTTTGGTTTGCCAGGGACTGTCTCAGTCATAGCACTGAAAGTCGCAAGTCCTGAGGGAAAACTGGGACAGGTGGTGACCTTGGCTGAGACATTCTGGCACCAGCTCCCAGGAGAACGCAGATTCTGAGCAGAAAAGCAGACTAGAGCCTGCCTAGATGGAGCAGAGAAACTAAAAGAGACGGTGGTCCAAAATATTTTAAGAGAAATGCTTGCACCCAAAAATACACGCACCAAAAGGTCTACCAGCCTCAACTGTCATGTTGAAAAATTAGCAGCACCATAATTATCTAACAATAGGAGAGTAATAAGGAACGGTTAAAGAAATGGTGTATCCATGCTGTGGCATCCTCGGCAGTTAATAACGAGCAAAAAGTATCTCTAGATTGTCGTAGTATGGGTTTCTGGAGAAACAGACCCTAAGACAAGTGCAAATTATTTATTCGAGAGGTAGAGGAAACACAGGAGAGGTGTGGGCGGTAGGTGGAGGGGAGGGGGAAGGGAGGCCGCCAATAAGAGGTGTGCTCTCAGGCTACTTACCACTGTAGGCAACCGGGGCTCATTCCTGCAGGGGAGTTCGAAGAGATGCCCCAGAGTTACCGCACCCGAGGAACAGCGCGTGAGCTGGCAGAATTAAACACCAACTCCTGAGATTCCTTGGTTGAGGGCTGCTCCCTGGGCTGTTAATTCCCTGGCACTTCCAGCCAGCCTTCTCTGTTTTTAGCAGAGCTTTGGGAAAGCACTCACGCCGAAAGACGTGGACCCTGGCAGTTAGGAGGCATGCCAGGAAGTGGGAAGTCTCCAGGGATGCAGCCGATCGGGTACCAAAAGCATGTGCCAAACATAAGCGTTGTCGTGGGGTTTCTCCTGATACATTAAGTGCGTGTGTAACAGCAGCGGGGTGGGGGTGGGGCGGGTGCAGAAGGCTACGCAAGGTGTGATTGCATTTTTGTTATTAAAATGTATGTGTGCACATGTGTGTTTCCGGGTGCACCTATACATGTGCATAAGAAAGAAAAAGAAAATACAGACACATGCTGTGATCAGGAACCAAGGCAGGCTCCCCTATTTCCATAGTCTGAATTTCTCTAAACCAGACTTAGTTTTGTAATCAATAATAATGGTGATTATTGTTATTATTTAAAATGAGAGGGAAAATTAAAGAAATTGAATGCATCCTCTATGAGGAGAAAAGGAGAGAAAGGTCCAGAACCCATCCAAACCCTTCAGGCCAGATACATTTCAGAATTGAGAGGTTTTCCTTTATTAGAAAAGTAAGACCTGTAGAAAGTAAGACCATGTCTTAGGAAACATCCCCTGGCGGCTAATCAGCCACATTAATATTGCTGTGCTCAAACATATGAATAGTCACACAAAGCGGGCTAAATAATGACTATAAAAAGCCTCACATCAGCTCAGACCAGGTTTTGCTGCGCAATACATTTGTGCGAAATGTATAAAACCTTTGCGTTTCTGTTGCAGATAAGGGATGGTGGACCGCTAGTAAGGAAAGAGAGTTTCCAAAACGAGAGCCAGTGTGACAGGGCCAAGGACGTGGAGTAACTAAGCACTCGTGGAACAATACAGCCTTGGGACCCTTCTGCCCAGCTCCTACCCGGGGCAGAGGCTGGAAGGGGGCCACCCGGACCCAGGTGCTTCTGGGGGCCCCTACTTCCTGATAAAGTACCCGTGCCACCTTAGAGCACGGGTGTTACGACCGAAACGTTATGGGCCGTTGAATCCCCTGGGGATCTTGTGAAAATGCAGATTCTGCTTCAGTGGGTCTGGGATGGGGCCCAATAATCTGGATTTTGCACACGTTCCCAGGTGACGTCCATGCTGCTAGTCTGGGGACGGTGCTCTGAATCGCGATGTCATAAAGTCTATTCGACTGAACCAAAGTGGGTCTCCATATATCTCCACCCGTCAGTCGTGGTGGTCGCAAAGAATGTGTCCAATTGTCCTATAAATCATCAGATTCCTTCGATCGGGTGCCAGCAGGGAGAACATGATGGGGCAGGATGGTGGTATTGAGAGGGGAACCCAAACAGGAAAGACCATCTTCCTTTGGGAGCGTGAAGACTTGAGAGATGGCAAAACCAGGACCAGAGAACAAATAAAAGCTTCATGAGAGGACAGTGGAGGAGCAGATACCTGAGCATGACTGCTTCACGCTCTTTTATAACCTGGGTGTCTGGAGGTCCCGGCCATAACGGTGATTGATGGGGTGCATTTAAACCCAGCACAGTAGACAGGGTATTGTACTGTGGAACTGTAGCTCTGGTCAACCTCAGCAGGAAGGGTTTCTATCCACCCATTCCTCCACCCTACCCTGGGTACTGCCACCTTGTTTCTTATTCTCCTCCTGCTTGGTTGCAGTAGACAGGGAGAGAGGAGCGTTGCCTAAAAAACACAGGTAGAGAGCAGAGACCAACAGCATAGGTTCCCTTTGGAAGAATCTGCACAGCCTGAAAAGAACCTATTATCTCAATGGTGACAGAAATTAGAATCATGGTTACCTCTGAGAGTGTGTATTGATGGCATAGAGGCAGGAAGGAACTTTCTGGGTGGGGGTAGGAGGCCTGAAAATGTTCTATAACTGGATCTGGGTAGTGGTTACATGGATGCACACATATTCATCAAGCTGTACGCTTAAACTTCGTGAACTTTACTGTGCGGTTGTCACATCTCAGTTAAAATTAGGAAAAGATGAAAAGGAACCTCAACCCTGGCATGAAGTAGGTGGACCAGTCCTGGACCCTCTCAGAGCATTGCTTAAGAGGCTGCTGGGCCACAAGGGGATGACAATTGCCTAGGGGACTGTGTACCTTTACCTGAACCGAACTAACTAGATGACATGAGTCCACCCCAGGTGTGATGATTATGCTAACGAGACATGCAAAGATGTCTCATGATTTCACAGTCGCATAACATGTTTGTGAAAAACCTGGTTTGGCAAAGATCCCACCATCCATTCTGCTCCCCCTCCTTAGTCACAGGAAATTTATTAGCAGTATCAATGTGCCCCAGCTTTTTCTGCGACTCCCTTGCAGGTAGGTGTGTCCTGTACCCATGAGAACGGCTAATTTCAGACCAGTGAGGAAGCAAGAAAGAGTGAGGCTTAGGAAGTTCTCCTTTAAGAGAGGGATATGTCCTTCCTCTACATTTCCTCCATATTGCTGCCTATGGTTGTGATGGCTGGAGCTCTGGCAGCCTTCTTAGACAATGAGGACAAGGGACGTTGTCTGGCGGTGGTAAATCAGTGAGCTGGAAGAAACCTTGGTCTCTGGCTGTTTAACCTGAGAGAGAGAACTTGCTATTTTATTTTAAACCCACAGTTATTTGGATTAGTTTTATTATATTCCCAGAGATGGTACCTTTGCCTATGTGTAATGGCACCTGAAATCTCTCACAGTGTGGTGCACATTGGCCCCACACTGACTGTGTGCCCTGGATTGTGGGGTGGAGGGGAAGGGCATTGGGGAGACCCTATACCAGAGAAGAAGTGGAATAGAAAAGCTGGGATTCAGGAGTGGTGGGGTGCAAATGATTCCAAACTAGTCCCCTCCCCGTATCCCTATCCTTACAATGTGACTTTATAGCTCCTCCCATCAAGGAATAAAACCTATTTCCCTACCCCTTGATCTGGATTGGCCATGTGCCTTACTTTGGCCAATGAGATAGGAACAAAAGTGACCCGGAGGTCCGAAAAGTACTTGAGCATTGGGACTTGTCCTCTTTTTGTCCTTGGAACCCTACAATGGCCTTGTGAACAATCCAAGGGCTAGCCTGGTAGAGGGAGAGAGATGTCCCAGTCAATATACCAGCTAGATGGACCCATGAATGAGGCCAGTGGAGATCTACAGAGCCCAGCTCAGACTGGAAGAAGCACCTGGCCAAGCCAAAGACTAGTGAGAAATGATAAACGGTCATGTTTTAGACCACTAGATCTTGGGGTAGTTGGTTAAACAGCAAGAGCTCACTGAGATGGGGCCATGGCTGTTGAATAGCAATGTTCTCACCATTTTATCCCAGGGTGATGGCACTGAAGAAGGAACCAAAACCGATCTGGAAAATACCAGACACCCCAGCCCTGTGTTCCCGCTAAGGTTCCACCCTTGGCCCCCAATTTTTCCCATCTCTCAGCTACATACATACCTCCTCCAGGGGCCCAGAGAGAAGTCCTGGGGGACCTCTTCATTCCTCGGCAGTGGGCCTTGGGTGGGAATAGCAGGTGGCCACAAGGGGATGGCCACACATGCATTGCTTTCCTAGGGCAAAAGGCAGGCTCAGCTCCGGGAGGCGGGAGAGGAGTGCGGGTGGAGGAAGACCCAGCCCTTGGGGCTAGTTGATGCCTTTAAAACATGCAGACGGGGCTTCCCTGGTGGCTCAGTGGTTGAGAGTCCACCTGCTGATGCAGGGGACACAAGTTCGTGCCCCGGTCCGGGAAGATCCCACATGCCGCGGAGCGGCTGGGCCCGTGAGCCATGGCTGCTGAGCCTGCGCGTCCGGAGCCTGTGCTCCGCAACGGGAGAGGCCACAACAGTGAGAGGCCCGCGTACCACAAAAAAAAGAAACAAAAACATGCAGACGTACAGAGAGAACAAACTAGTCTTTTCTATTATAAAATATGTGCTTAGCATATTTATGTAATAGTTTCACCACGTGCAGTGAATTGAGTTCCTGCCTTAGGGAAGATTTGCTTCGCTGCTTTTGACGCACTTTCCTACGTCCCCAGCCTTTGTCCTCACACACAAAAGGACCCCTGGTGGCTGATGGGGGTGGGAGGGGCGTAGCCTGGGGTGGGAAACTGGCCCATAGGCCATGCCTGGCTTTTAGCTTCACTTTGATGGTCTCTCAGATGCTGCCCCCATGAAACACACATGTGAGGGTGCTTCCTGCAAGAAGCCCCACTGAGGGCGCTGGGACCTGCTGTTTACTGGCAGCAGTTCCCAGGAAGATGGGCGGCTGGGGAAATTGGAAGACCACCGGGAGCCGGAGGATCTGGCTTCCTGGGGCTGCAGGTTAGGGTAAAATGGTATGAGATGTGGGGCTCAGCTGGCAGAAAAGACCTTGCTGTGGCATTTGTCCTGGCCTCCACTTCTCCCCACACAAGCCCCTTCCATTTTCTTCCCGATTCTTTCTCCTCTCACTTTCTTTCCCTCCCTCTTTTTCAATCTCTTTCCCCTTCACTTTTTCTATCTTAATTGGTCATAACATGGACGTGAAATTCTTTTTATTATCTACTATATTTATTGAATACAGTTTTATGTTCCTTGCTCTTAATTTTTAAAGTGGATGAGCTGAACATTTTATGGTTTTCTTTCAAAAAATTTTATATCACAGCGGTAGTCATTAGGGCTGTTCACAAATATTCCACTTCTCCGTTTGGGCACATGGCTGGATCGGACATCCCCTCCAGTGGGGGAGTTGCCTCTCTGCGTGTGGCTTGTTTGGGCCAATTAAACGTGAGCCCTCCTGGGTGGAACCTCGACAGCCCGCAAGCTTAGGGGTCAACTTGCTCTCTTGCTGCTGTGGTGATGGGGGAAGCTTATGTAAGAGGTGAAAACTTTCTCTGCCTGGTTGTCTGAGTGACTGTGGTGGGCATACTCTCCTGGCCCACCCACATCAAGCACAAAGCGTGAGTAAGGAATAAGCTTTTTTATATTAAGCCACTGAATTTGTTAGTGCAGCCTAGTTTTACTTATTCTGACGGATGCAATTATTTCACTAGGTATCTTCCTCATTTGACTATCTTCTCTAATAAGAAATCATTTACTGTGATGCTAAAATTATGATCTGTGCAAATGTTTAATCTTGGTGGGGGGAGGGTCAGGACTTCTTTGAGAATCTGATAAAACAATGAGCTCCCTTCCCCCCAAAATGTACACATGGCATTTTGCACGCAATCGCAGGTGTTCGTGTGCTCCAAAGCACAAACGCCTTCTCTAGCCTCGGAAATGGATCCCGCACATCACAGGGACAGGATCCTGACCATTCTAGTGGCGTCCTGATGACAAGAAGCCGTGCATCACTTCAATTGCTGGAGCCATGGCAATCATAGCAATATGGTTAATTAGGTTTCCATGGAAGTTTCTTAGGGTGGGAATGAACTTCTACAGGGATGCCTTTGGCAGCAGACAGGGATTTGGGCACTTCTGGGGCCACACCTCGGAAACCCCCTGTCAGGGTAGAATGCAAAATAAAGGCTAGCAGGGAGTCGGGGGTTTGGCAGAATGCAGTGACAAAGCACTTGACCATGACCCCGCAAGCTCGTCCTCATGGATTTCTTTGTGCTGAGAGCACTTCCTTGATCTCTGACATGCGCCCTACATCTAGAAGAATGCCTTTTTTCACTCTGACACATGTGACACCTTTTGGCCTTTGTGAATGTCAGTTTCATCATTTGCACTGCCTAAATTACTGACTGAAAAGATTCCCTTGCGAGCTGGTTGTTCAGAACTGAGGACAAATGTCCCCCACGAAAACAGTGTTTAAAATGGTGGTCAGTCTCCTTAGACAAATCACCAAAGTCTATCAGATGCAGCTGAATGTTAGAAAAGGTTGGAAGCCAAATGTAGGGGTCTGTGCAATGTGACAGGGGAGAGGGAATCTGCCTTCCTTATCCATTTTCCATCTCTCATCTCCCTCCCTCCCTCGGACCCAGTAAGCCTCTTCACATCCCCAAGGCACACTGTTTCCAAAATCACCCCTCTTTCTCCAAATCTCACTGTCTCAGTGTAGCTGAACCCAAAAAGGCGTTCAGAGGAAAACAGCTTTATTGGACTAATTCTCACTAAAATGTGAGTGGCTGAGAACCCCTTCATCCTCTCAGAAGAATTCCTATTTTTTTAAGACAAATGTCAGAAACCCAATTGGATGCCAAATCGGTAGCCCATGTAGCAAAGGAAAAGAAAAACTGTCAAGAGCAGTTAAAGGAACATTTTCTGAGAGTTTGCCTCCTGGGATCGAATCCCCAAAGCACAGCTCTTAATTGTTATAGCTTCCTTCCATCTTTCCACCAGCCCACACAATCTCTAAAACAAAAGTATTTTTCAGGCTCACCACATTGAGGTTTCGTGCACGCGTGTGTGTGTGTACACGCGTGCGCGCGCAAGTGTGACTAAGGGGGCATTGTCAGCAGGAAAAGCAGCAGCTGTCAGCAACCATGGATAAATCCAGTGTCCATTAAGCCAGAGGACAGCCTAGAACAGGAGTAATGATGCCTCCTCCATGCCAACTTCACACAGAATCTCCCATAACAAGTGAGTGGCATTGTCTGCAAAGCAATCTGGCATCTTGGGAAAGGGAAACCCTCCTTTGAGGGAGTGGGTGGTTGAGGAAAGATAGGTTTTTCATTCCTCAAAAAGCACTTGCGGGATATAAAATTAGTCACAGCCCCTTGATAGTGGGAACAGCAATCGAATTCACGAGGAGGCTAATTTGGCCTAAAAACACAGTTCTCTGTGCCACGGGGCTATGTCCAGAGTCCTGACAGATGACACAGGCTTTGCTCCCTTCCACGGGGGTTCGGGAGGCACCTCCCAGAAAGAGTCTGGGTGCCAGAAAGGAAAATTTCGCCCCTTCGTTCTTTCAGCCGCTTTGTCTGCAAGATTGGGGAAAGGCTAGTTGGCATATTTCAAGGGAGCAAATAATTAGTTCTCTTGGAATCTCGTTTTAGATTTTAATTCTTAGTCTCAGAGCCAAACTCTAGGAGCAGAAATTTCTATCTGCGGCTGGAGGGACTCAGTTCCGGCACACTAAAAAAAGGCCCTGCTTCGGAGGCATTTTTCCATGCATGAATCAAATTATTCCAGCTGGGTTTTACCAACACGTAGGCAATCAAAACCTACTTTAACTTGCTATTTTATTCTTTATTTACTAGTTCTATAAATACGATGATGGGTGTGCTTTTATATTGGGCTGGGGGGGCGTGAGGAGGACGAGTGGCAGCTGTTTGCAGCTATGGGTCACGTGTAGGTCCAGGGTTTGCGGGGAGACAGGCCTGCCGCCATTGCCCCATCTGCGGTGGAGGCATCTCCTGCCCACTCGGGTCTTGGCTCGCGAGTGTGGCCACGAGTCTTCCATTTGCCAGACCTGTGCAGAGCGCCTTTGCCACCCTCCCTTCCTTCCTGGGATGACAAGGGCAAGCTGATTTTTCAAAAAGGGCATCCAAGCCTGGCATAGCCATAAGAATAAAATACTATTCCAATCCAGGGGAGAAGCAGACACATACAAGGGGCAGACAATTCTGGCCAAGGCAGGAGAAGGAACTTAAGATGAGGGGTTGGCCTTTGGTGGCCTTCAGTTCTGATAGCTGATGATTTGATGAATTATACTCGCGCGCCAGGCCCCAGTGGGTAAACTTAAGGATTAGGGGGGTGAAGTGCCAGGGAGGCAAGATTCTGACTCAGCATCAGGATGTATTTCATAAAGATTAGAGTTGTCTAAAATGAATCGGGCTGCCTTAGTGGCAGCAAGTGCCCTGTCTCTGTGGTTTTCTGAAGCATGGGGTGACCCTGAGGAGAGGCCGTGGAGAGAGGGCTCCAAACTCCAAGGAACGTTAGATTGGATGGCAGTTAATGTCATCTCTGCCTCGGGGAGGCCACCCTCCAAAGGAGGTGGTGCACATGCTCCTTGCGCTCCCCGCCCCCTTTCCTACGTGGACATGGCTCCAGAGACCCTCCTGTTAGAGCCAGCACGGGGGGAACAGAAGCAGGGAGGAGCCCACAAAGTCTCAACTGCAAGATTCCAAGGGCGGCAAAGAAGGATGGAAACGTGGAAGGCCACATATATACGCAGGACTGGACCGTGATATCTGAGGCACAGGCTCCTGAGGGTCCCTGGGCTGTTACCTCAGATCAATGAGAGCCTCATCTGAAGAGTGAGTCAGGAATTCAACTTGGCTGGTCCATGTCCTGGGTTGAATAGTGTCCCCCCAAAACTCATAATCACCCAGAACCTCAGAAGGTGAAATTGTTTGGACATAGGGTCTTTGCAGATGTGATCACGTGAAGATGAGGTCATCCTGGATTAGGCTGGGCCCCAAATCTGATGACTGGTGACCTTATAAGGAGAGGGAGATTCGGAGATGTGCACGCAGAGGGAAGATGGCCGTGTGAGACGGGAGGCGCCTACAAGCCAAGGAGTGCCTGTGACCACCAGAAGCTGGAAGAGGTCAGGAAGGATCCTCCCCTAGAGCCTTCAGAGGTGTGGCCCCGCCAACACATTGATTTCAGACTTCTAGCCTCCAGAACTCTGAGAGACTCAATCTCTGTTGCTTTAATCCATCTAGCTGTGGTCACTTTGTTACAGCACCCAAGGAAATGAATACAGTCAGCCTGGCTGCCCCCAGCTTCAGTGGGTTCTGGCCAGGCAACTGTCTGCCTGCCCCCGCCATGACTCCCGGCCGCCCGTGGACTCTTGACTGATCTAGATTTTAGTGTATTAAACATTATTGCAAGGGGAGCAGGCAGCATCACCTGGTGGGAGAAGTGTCAGGGAAAGGGAATAACCAAATCCAGAAGCAAAAGCCTTCTTCCCTCTACAGTTCTCTGAGGGCCACCATCTGGACCCCTATGCCCACCCCAGTTCTCTGGCCCTTTGATATAGCCTTGTCATCTGGACCATGTCTGTCTGTCTTGAAGGTGTCGCTCTTGGGGAAAGTCGACCATCCCACATCAAAGGGGACTATCCCCAGTGAAGATCTGGGGGCACAGATGCAAATCGGGGTCCACGCCCCACATCTGGCCTCTATCGTATTGTAAAAAATGTGAATTAGAGCCAATGCTTCAAAATCGAAAGATTTTATGTTAAAATAATTTTCCTGTTTCTTTTGCAAAAGTAGAAAATCTGATCTCAGCAGCTAAAGCAGTGAAGCCGATGGCCCCTTTTAGACCTGGACATGTCTATCTGGCTTTTCACAGTCCTCAGCACCCTCTGTTACTCCTTGACATTGAAGCCAGGTATTAGTTGCCATAAATCATTTCCCTTCATTTTGTGGGTCTGGTATGGTGTTATTAAGAGGAGAGTGAAATATTTCTTTATACATCCACGTCTCTATCAAAAGTTCAGAAAAGAGAGGGCCATGTCTTTAAAGGAAAGCAGAAGTGAATGTATATCTGGGCGGAAGTGGAGATTCTTCTCCTGTGATTACTCTGCAAGGTGTTTCTGCACCTCACACACAAAGCCTAGGACGCCATTATGGGGAAAAAGAAAAAAGAAAAAAATTTTCAGCCTGCTCCTTCCCTTACATCACCCTTCCTCCATCCCTGTAGGAGGTTGACTTTGAAATTCCTGCAGAAAAAAAACTAAAGGTTGGACTGGCATCTTCTCTTCCCCAGCTCCAACGACATGACCCTAACCAGGGTTCTCTCTTATCTCTCTCCAGTCTCCTGCATCTTCCACGGAACTCTCAGCGGAAACTTGATAAGGCTTGGAGGATGCCACTTCCCCTTTTTAACGGCTTTTCTGGTTCCCACCGCCTACAAGACAAAGCCCGACCCTCTTAGCGTCCGCCACAAGACCCTCATTCTCAAGGCCCGCCCACTTCCACTGGCCCAGACCCACTGAGCATGCTCTCCCAACGCCTTTGCCATGCGTACGCCTTCAGGCCTTTGGGCAAGTTTTTGCTTCCATCTCAAATGCTTTTCTTTCTGGAGTTGAGGTCCTCCTGGCCTCATCAGCTCATCCAGTTCAGAAGCTTAGGGATGTCATGGCACACTCCCCAGAAGGCTCATTTTCATGCACACCTTTAGATCCCTTGAAAGGTGACTTTAAGACCTTGGAGTGTTTAATCACGCCACCCTGGGGGATTTACTGTGCGTCTCTAAAAATAGAAGCTCACCGAATGTTGACCCAGTCTCGGGGCGCAGAGCAAGCAGTTGGCAGGAGGCAGGGCTCTCCCCCACCCACACAGGGAGGGCAGTTGAAGGGCGGGAGTCCTGGCCCATCATGTGTTTGCGCCCAGCACTGTGGATGTCGGTTCTGGGCCCCGGTCCCTGGAAAACTCAGTCTAAGTTATATTGTTTGGGAGTCTCAGAGTTTTATAATCGCTCAGAGATCAAACCACATAATTTCAGTGGTAATTACTTGAAGAGGAAAAATCCTTGAACTTCAGAGGCAATAAAACCTCAGTGACCTGCAAAACACAGACAGCTGTGGGCAGCAGGGCAGCCTGCAGCATCAAACAGAATGCTGGGGGCTCCCCTGGTGGCGCAGTGGTTGAGAGTCCGCCTGCCGATGCAGGGGACACGGGTTCGTGTCCCGGTCCGGGAAGATCCCACATGCCGCAGAGCGGCTGGGCCCGTGAGCCATAGCCGCTGAGCCTGCGCGTCCGGAGCCTGTGCTCCGCAATGGGAGAGGCCACAACAGTGAGAGGCCCGCGTACCACAAAAAAAAAAAAAAAAAAAAAAGAAAACAGAATGCTGGCTTGTGGTGGGGAGTGAACTAGTCAAAGATAACAACTGCAGGAACTTTATGGGAAAAGGAGGGGTCTGTGTGCCCCTGGAATTATCACCCAAACCCCTGAAACTCCTCTTTCCACCATCTACCCTCCACCTTCTAACAAACTCCTACTCACCATCCATGCCCCAGTTGGAATGCCCTCTCCTCTGGGAAGGTTGCCCAGACTCACTTCCCTTTTCCTGTCCTCCAACTTGATGACTTTCATAGGGCCTTCCCTGCCTCCAATTCAGCGCAATAGGCACCCCATCAAACAGCCCTTACCCTCCAACCTCTCGCCTCCAAAAATCACCATGGGCTTTGCTTCCCCAAGGCTCATTCGTGTTTCTGGCTTTCTATGCCAGCCCTTTGATAAAAAGCCAGTTCTCCTTCTCAGTTGTTCTGTGCTTTGGACGAGGTACTTTCTTTCTGGAACAAACTTGCCCCGGCCCAGGCACAGATTCAATTCATTTTGCTGGATGCCCTGCAGCTGTGGGCCAGCTCAGCTGTTCCCACACGCTTTCCTGGCTCCCAGAAGCCTGGGCACAGCTCCAAGGGCCTTGGTTACATCATGTGGGAGGGTAGACATCCCAGCAATGAGAGCCAGTCCCACCTCCATGCTGCTTCTGCTCATTTGCCCTCCATATCATCCATATCACCCTCGTGTATCTTTGTGTCTTGCCAATCTGTGCTTCTCAGAGGCTGGGACCCTGTTTTATCTTTCTGCATCTCTACAGAACTTCATGTGGGGCCTGATACCTAACAGGTTGAGATAGATCATATTATTTGTCCTTTATTCTTTCTTTACTCCTTGTCTCTGACACTGTCTACTGTGGACAGAATGTATCTCCCCATCTTCTGACTGAGCTTGGCCATGTGAATTGCTTTGGCCAATAGAATGTGGCTGAAAGTGACAGTGTGACAATTAAAAGCTAAAGCTTTAAGCTTCTGCCAGCCCTCTTGAATCTTCTGTCCTCCATTATGAAAAGAGCATGTCCCAGGTAGCCATTGCTTCTTCAGCCTGGGTCTCAGAATGAATCCATGTGGGGCAAACAGGAACCCAAACTGAAGCCTGGACTCAAATCTAGCCCAGCTTGAACTGTAGCCAAGCTCCAGATCTGCAACTGTGAAATAAACATTAGTAGCTGTAAGTCACTGAGATCTGGGGGACTGTTACACAGTGTGATAACCCAAAAAACTAACTAATACACAGTTCCTAAGGACACTTTTGAGGGATAAACCAAGGGAGAATGAATGAGTGAAAGCAAAACTCATTCTCAAGAGAGTCAGCTCAGCCCCCAATATAGTTCACAGTAACTCAGTGGTTCTCCAGATGTGGTCCCCAGACCAGCAGCATCCGCATCACCTGGGAACTTTTCAGAAATGCAAATTCTGGGGCCTTTCCCTGGACCTACTGAAATAGAAACTCTAGGGACAGGGCCCTGTTCAGCCTGTGTTTTCACAAGCCCTGCAGGTAAATCTGATGCACACTTAGGTTTGAAAACCACTTTAGTAACTGCTGAAATAGAACAGCTTTCTTCAATCTAGGAACCATTTATTTCCTTAAATTCAGACACTCCAGAATTTTAAATAATGGAGCCCAATTAACCAAATGCCTTGACTATTTCCAACACCGTCATCCCATTTAATCTAAGGCGTCCTGAGGCATTCCATCCAGACACAGAGTTTTCTAGTCCGGTGGCTCTCAACTCTAGCTGCATAATGCAATCTCCCGGAAACTTTTAAAAAATCCTGATGCCCAGGTCACATCCTGACCCACGAGAGCAGAATCTCTGGGGGTGAGACCCAAGCATCAGGATTTTTTCAAGCTTTCCCAGGTTATTTTAACAGGCAGTGGAGGTTGAGAATGAACTTTCCTTTTTTCAGGGACCCAAGCTGGCCCAGCACCAGTCCCTCTGCTACTGCTTGCTCTCACTCTCCACAGGGCAAAGCACTTTACATAGCCTCCCTGCCCCAGCTCTTAAGAATCTAGGGACATGGGGCTTCCCTGTTGGCACAGTGGTTGAGAATCTGCCTGCTAATGCAGGGGATGTGGGTTCGAGCCCTGGTCTGGGAAGATCCCACATGCCGCGGAGCAACTAGGCCTGTGAGCCACAACTACTGAGCCTGCGCGTCTGGAGCCTGTGCTCCACAACAAGAGAGGCCGCGATAGTGAGAGGCCCGTGCACCGCGATGAAGAGTGGCCCCCGCTTGCCACAACTAGAGAAAGCCCTCACACAGAAACGAAGATGCAACACAGCAAAAATAAAATTTAAAAAAAAAAAAGAATCTAGGGACTTCCCTGAAGGTCCAGTGGTAACGAATCCGCTTTACAATGCAGGGGACGTGGGCTCGATCCCTGGTCGGGGAACTAAGATCCCACATGCCACGGGGCCAGTAAGCCCGCCCGCCACAACTACTGAGCTCATACACCTCAACTAGAGCCCGCGTGCCGCAGACTACAGAGCCCACACGCTCTGGAGCCTGGGCACCACAGCTAGAGAAGAGAAAACCCAGAAAACGCGCAGGTCACAACTAGAGAGAAGCCCACTCACTACAACAAAGAGCCCAAGTGCCGCAACGAAAGATCCTGCACGCCTCAACGATCCCGTGTGCCACAACTAAGACCCGACACAGCCAAAAATAAAGTAAGTAAATAAATAAATAATAAATAAATCTTTAAAAAAAAGAATCTAAAGGCTTGTTACTACATGTAGAACGGATAAACAACAAGGTCCTACTGTACAGCGCAGGGAACTATATTCAATACCCTGGGATAAACCATAATGGAAAAGAATATAAAAAAGAATGTATATATGTGTATAACGGAGTCACTTTGCTGGACAGCAGAAATGAACACAACATTGTCAATCAACTATACTTCAATTAAAAAATAAGTTAAAAAAAAGAATCTAAAGGCTTGTTAAACATTCTACGTCTTCGGCACATTTGCACCATTTTTAAGAGACTGGATCCAACCAGGTAGGCCTTGGGGGAGCATGGCCCATGGCTGTAAGGATGGGGGGGTCACTCCATTTAGTCACTCATTCTTCCTGCATATCCAGGGTACCTTCTACCTGCCAGGCAGCTTGCTAAGTGCTTGCAAGTCTTACCAGCGGCCAAACTGAGCCGAGCAGTCTTGGAGAGTGACGGCTGGTATCCGGCTAATAGACCCTCAACACGAGCTTACACTTTAGAGCATCACTGATAGTAGTGGGTTCCCTGGAAGGATGTAGGTGCCCATCCACCTCTCAGGAGGCCAACTGGCTGTCAACCCTTCGGCTCCAGCCCAGCCGGGAAGGAATCAGGAATCAGGGTGGCTTAATTTCACCGGCTCCCTCTCCCATAATATAAAGGACGCATACAGCGGAGGGCTTTTCTCCCTGGAAGCCTTCCCCATTGCCC
This sequence comes from Hyperoodon ampullatus, assembly GCF_949752795.1. Taxonomy (NCBI): domain Eukaryota; kingdom Metazoa; phylum Chordata; class Mammalia; order Artiodactyla; family Ziphiidae; genus Hyperoodon; species Hyperoodon ampullatus. Next base: position 36,555,263 of record NC_136913.1, read on the forward strand.
TTCCCTTCTCTCTTGAAAACTCACTGTCAGCCTCCCCACTCCCCTGAAAACCCCTCCCTTGCTTAGCTGTCTCAGACAGAGTTCCCCCGAAGCAGACCTTGAGCTGAGGATTCTGGTGCAAGCGACTTCTGAAGGAAGTGCTCCCGGGAGACACTGGTAAGGGGGTGGGGAAGCAGGACAGGGAAGGAGAGGAAGCCAGTCATGTGCTCATGCGTACTCTTGGGCCCAGCTCTGCAGAGGGGAGCTTCAGCCTGACCCTGCTGGACCCAGGGCACCGGAGCTAGCCTCTCCCACTCCCGTGCCCCGCAATCATTGGCAGTTGGCTAAGGACCACCCTGGGGTGGGGTGGGGGATGTAAACTCCCAGGCACTTCCACCCTCCACCTTGGTAGGCAAAGAGGTTCCAGCAGCCCAAGAGCAGGCCTGCCAAGAAGAATCAGAGGCGCAGCCCATTGGGAGCAAAACCACTAGAAGCTGCGGGGAGGGGCGTGCAGAAATGGTAACGGGGATCCAAGGTAAGGCTGCCAGATTTAGCAAATAAAAATACAGGAGGGCCAGTTACATTTGCATCTCAGATAGGCAATCAATCTTTTTTAGTATAAGTATATCCCCACGCACTGTTTGGGATATACTTACACTAACAAATATTATTTACCTGAAATGCAAATGTACCTGGCCGTCCTTTATATTATCAGGCACCCCAAGTTCAAAGGTGACAATGTAGGCCTTTGCTGCTCCGGTTAGGTAATTATGCTGCTGTGCACGTGTGTCCTGTAGAACCACTGGTATTGCCCTGGGCCACTGCTTAGCGTATTTGGGAGTATCAGCCACTATGGTGTGGTTAGGGGCAAAGTTCTAGACTGAAAAGACAGTGGCAAACCAGTATTGTCTCGTTGGCCCCTTTGACACCTCTTCTGCATTACACTAGAGCTGTGAGGCTTACCCAGAGCCCACCCTATCCTAATGACAGGGGTAAAACCAGGTCCGGGTGCCCAGTCCGTCCGCCTGCCCTGCTCGGAGATCAAGGTGCTAATGGCCTTCTAACAGACTGGACCTCGAGTCCTAAGCCAGTCTGTCACTTGGTCAGCCCGACCCTTTCATTAAGTATTTTTGCATCCTTTCACCAATCTTTAAGTAAGGAAAAGAAGACACCAATAGTTCTGGAAGTTGTCCTGATGGCTGGCAGGTCCTAAAAATAGGTTGGGATTGATTGATTGTGGTTATAACCAGCAGGCCTCACCGTGGGCGCCCCCAGCCCACGCATAATATAAAATATACAAACAGCAGACAGGGAACAAAGCCAAGACTGTGGCTCTTTACGTTGATTTGTGATCAGCTCTTTTGAAATCCCCTGTATTTGGAAGACTGAGAATGAAAACGATCCTGCTTCACAGCCCTGGTCTCTCCCAGGGTCTCGAGAACTCCAGGGCTGAGGAGACAAATGCAAAGTATAGGCAATGTCCCTCGAGCCTTTTGTGGTGGCGAAGCAGGGTAAAGGGAGTAGAAGGCAGCAGGCAATTAGATGTTTTTGTGAAATTAAGGTGTGGATCAGTATTAGGTGATCACCTTCCAGGAAGTCTCACTCATAATCATTTATTTTAAAGAATGAAGACATGGGAGGGATAGAAAATGCCTCTTGATGGAAAACCTGGGTCACTGGTGACATTGCTGAGCCACTGAATTACCCAAGCCTGAGTACTGACTGGGCTTCTTAAAATGAAGAGAATACATTTTTCTTATTATTTAAAAAGAAAAGAAAATGCCTCCTGAATGATTCTAAAGGCTCTTAAAGTCTTGAGGTATTTTTAAAGGGTATTTCCAAGTAGAAACTTTAGGTATTTCATCTCCTAAGGTATAAACACTTGAAAAATCACAGGATGTCACTGGGTTCTAGAATAAATTAGAAAGGAATAGAAATCATTGTCTTAGGCTGGGTCCCCCGTCGAAGCAGACACTGAGACAAGAATTTGCATGTAAATAGTTTATTTAGGGGACTATCTGGGGAAGCACTGTAGGTGGTAGGGAGGCAAAACAGGGAAGGGAAGATAAGCGACAGAGCATGCATTACTGAGGGGTGGGAACCAGGACTGAATCCCACTGCTGGGAAACAGTGGACAACAGTTCTCAAACTACCTATGGTGAAGGATTGCAGGGTTTGGAGGGGGGGTTCTTTTTTTTTTTTTTTTTTGCGGTACGCGGGCCTCTCACTGTTGTGGCCTCTTCCGTTGCGGAGCACAGGCTCTGGACACGCAGGCTCAGCGGCCATGGCTCATGGGCCCAGCCGCTCCGCGGCATGTGGGATCCTCCCGGACCGGGGCACGAACCCGCGTCCCCTGCATCGGCAGGTGGACTCTAAACCACTGCGCCACCAGGGGTGCCCTTGGGTTTTTTTTTTTAATCTCCAATGGATCAATACATTTTCCCCCTGATACTTTTGAATAGACAATAAAAAGGAATTACTAGAAGATTTTAAAAACATACAAAATACAAGCCCCAATTTCTTAAAAAAAAACTTGTGAAACCCATAACTACTCTATGAAATTACTACAGAAGTTTCCAAATGCTTACTGTCAATTTTGGTTCTTTTTGCAAACCAGTGATAGACAGTTTCCAGACTGGCACCAGTCCAAGGACCACACTTTGCACCTGTGTCTCAGAGTTCACCCATGTGAGGGGCAAGGGAGCTGGGGTATTTATGTAACAGCGCATCAGTTGAAGCTTGCTCCCAGGCAACGGTCGGCATCAGTTCTCTCTCACTGTGTGCGTAGGCGCAGCAAAAGCCCTTGGACAAGGAGATGCAGAGGGGCTGGCAACTGGAAGGGCAGGGAGCGAATTAAATGGGAAGGGCCAAAGGGCTATGGGTGGGGCAGCCACAGCATTCTGGATTCATGTGGCAGGAAGGGACCACGAAGCCATGGGGGCAGCCTCTTCTGCAGGGGATGGAAAAACTGGTCCCTGAGCCACTCATTGCCCCAGTGTAGCACTCAGATGTCATTGAGTAACACCGCTGCCAGGACTAGGGGAGAGGGAAGACCCTCCCCACTTTGCCTACCTTGGCATTCTTCTAGACCTCTGCTTGCCTAGTCCCTGGCACCAGAGGGACAACAGCCAACTGGGAGACAGGTGGTGTCATCTGCAACAGTGCCAACTCCCACAGGGGTGAGGCCTGGCTAAACTCTCATCTGCCCGCTAATCTGCTGGGGAGTGGAGGAAAGGTCCGGGCATTAGCACAAAGCCGGGGCTAGACCGCAGATCTCCTGGCTTGAACCCACCGTGTGACCCTCTGAGGCTCTGTTTCCTTATCCATAAAATGGAAATGCTAACCTGTGCCCTACTTACCTCACGGGCCTGTTTTAAGGATCAAGTGAGATAAATAAGTGAAAGAAGTTTCAGAAAAGTTTAAAGTCCTCTCTAGCTGTCCACCCTGAGAACAACTCATTATCCGTAGATGAGGTGTCCGGCACCCTCAGCTCTCAGAAGACAGACCCCAACTCAATAGTGATTTTAAAAGGTCTCTTAACTTTGTTATACAGCAGAAACTAACACACCATTGTAAAGCAATTATACTCCAATAAAGATGTTAAAAAAAAAAAAAGATCTCATTCAATTCAACATGGGACCTTGATTTGGACACTGGATCAGAAAACTAATGCTATAAAGCACATCATTGGGACAATTAGCACTATCTGAATAAGGCCTGTATAGTAAATAATAGTTGTCAATGTCAGATTTCCTGAATTTGATCATTGTACTGTGGTTATGTAGGAGAATGTCCATGTTCCTAGGAGAGACATGTGGAAGTATTTAGGATTAAAATGTCATGATGTCTGCAATGTATTCTCAAGTGGTTCAGCCATAACAATAATAACAACAGTAATAATAGTAGCAGCAATAATAATCATATATGTATGTGTGTGTGTACACGGAGAGAAAGAGATGGGGGGGAGAAAAGAAAATGAGGTAAAAAGTTAAGAATTGTTGACTCCTAATGACTTGTGGATATAGGAATTTACAATACTGTTTCTGTAACTTTTCTGTAAGTTTGATTATTTTCAAACTAAAAAGGGTTTATTTATTTATTTATTTTTGGCTGTGTTGGGTCTTCGTTGCCGTGCACAGGATTTCTCTAGTTGCGGCGAGCGGGGGCTACGCTTCGTTGCAGTGCGCGGGCTTCTCATTGCGGTGTCTTCTCTTGTTGCGGAGCACGGCCTCTAGGCACGTGGGCTTCAGTAGTTGCAGCACGCAGGCTCAGTAGTTGTGGCGCACGGGCTTAGTTGCTCTGAGGTATGTGGGACCTATAGATAGATAGATAGATTACCTCCTTCCTCAAAAAAAAGGAGGAAGGGTTCCTCTGCGCCTCTGAGCCACTCTAGACATTGCACTAACACTGGAAACTTCCTGGTCCCCCATTCAGAGCTTACTGACTCATAATCAACACAGATTCCTAACAAACTTGGTTATCTGATTTCTCAGCCCAGAATAGAATTAGAAATAAAAAGGTAGAAGGAGGAAATGGCAAGCATAAAGACAACAGAAGAAGTAACAGTTGACATTTGGACATCAAGATACTGGACCAAAAAAAAACCCCAAAAGGTAGACACACAGCTGTGAAACCTCAGTGCTGTAAGGGATGGCATGATGCTAAAGGTTAGAGCTGGAAAGGTCTTGATCTCACAGAACAGGAGGTGAGGGTGTGACTTACCAAAGAACTCACAGCCAGTTAGCAGAGAAACACAAATACACTAATATTTTGGGTATTCTCTTTTCTCTGCTCTATGTTGAACCTACATAAAAAGAGGGGTGGTTCAGTATCTCTGTTCAAGAAGAGAGGGAAACACAAACGTCAAAAACAGTTGAAGACACTTCATTGCTACTAGAAGTAGTAGCCATGGCAGATGCTCTCCAACAGTTTTTTCTCTCCTACTTCTCTGTTCCTGTCAAAGCCTTCCTACCCTAAAAGACTGAAACTACCAGATATTCACTTCCCCAGGCTCCCTTGTGGCTAGATCATGGCCATATAATCCTGGGGTACCTGAAGGGGAGGCTTTTGGGCAACTTCTGGGACAGATGCTTCTCCCTGGTTGAAAAAGGTATGTAATGAGGAACTCCTCTTTATGCTCTGCCTTGGACATGATTGGGTAAGAATATGATGCCTGGAGCTGTGGCAACCATTTTGTGATCATGAGTAGACATGCTGAAGATTAAAATGCAATATTCTGAGGGCAATGGAGAAGGATGGGAAGATCTTCAGTTTTTAATGACCTGTCTAAAAAGCTGAATTAACCAACCCTGAAACCAGACTTTTTGTTAGACATTCTCATTATTTAAACCACATTTAGTTTGCTAACCTATTACTTGCAGCCCCAAACATTCTCATATCACACTGGGAAAACATCTGTTTTCTGGAAACATCGATTTCTGCAGAGCCCTCTGCAATGCTTTACTGTGGGGAGGAAGGTTGGGAAGGCCTAAACAAAATGTGAGAGGTGAGTCCTCTTGAAAACCTGCTCGGAGGGGAAGTAAATAACACTTGGGGTCACCTTAGAAGCAGGTCAGCCTAACAGGAATTCTAATGCTGTCAATATTTTTCTTACAGGACCTCCACACTACTAGTTCCCCAAGCCAACTGCATCATGATTATAAAGAGGGTTTGTTAAAAATACAGATGGCAGGAATTCCCTGGCAGTCCAGTGGTTAGGACTCTGCTCTTTCACTGCTGAGGGCCCAGGTTCAATCCCTGGTTGGGGAACTAAAATCCCACAAGCTGCATGGTGTGCCACCCCCCAAAAAAAAACAGATGCCAAGTTTCCTTTATTTCTTCAGAATCATAATCCTAGAATCCCCAAGCCATTCATTCTTACCAAAGAATTCATGAGTTCAGTAAAGTTCTTGATGACTTTACATCACGCAGCCTCTGGTCAGCGCCATCTGGTTACCTCTCTCCATACTTCCTTATTCCTGAAACCAGCTCCCCCTCAGATGCAGCTAGATTCCCCTCTCTTTTCTTGAAGAGTAAGTTTCCCACCCAACTCAGCTTCTACCCCAAAAGGCTTCCTGAGATGCTTCCACACACATACAGTCCATTCCCTAAGAAACATGTTAATCATATAAATTTATCCATCTAATTGCACTGGCAAAAATCAGCTGGGATTGTCAAATATGGTTTCTAAGTTTTAAAAAATGCTCTGAAATTTTCAGGAAATAAGAAAAGAGCATACTCACAGAAATTCCCCTGAGGTATCCTGGATGTTATTCTTATTTCTCTCTTGTGGGTGAAATTTGGCCTGTGGTTCTGCTGTGTTTTCCAAATCAGTGACTTTTGGTCTTTCCTAGCCAACCATGTGAGGGAATTCATCTGAAGCCAACTAAGGCCTGCTTCAGGGCATGGGAGAGAGTCGTGCAGGGCTAAATGTGGACAAGACCCATAGAAAAAGGGCATCCAGCCTCCCCACCAGGGACAAGGACTTTGCCATATCACTTGCTGAGTGCTGATTGCCCCAGTTCCCCATGAAAAATAAAAAGGCAAAAGAGAAGTGTGAGTGGCTCGCTTTACACCCGTTCTAATGCCCTTGGATTGCCTTGCACCATTATAGGGCCCAAAAGCTAAAAACTACAACCCCCAGGATCCTCTATAGTCAGGGGTCAGGCACAGGACTTGAGTACCACCGATCAGTCACAGTAAGATCTGGATGCAAATGTGAGCGATACGAGGCATCATTCTCACACAAAGACATCAGCTCTTCTGGCAAGAATTGTGGCAGAGGCATCCAGTTTGGGACAGCCGAGGTAGAGCTTCTGGCACCCACTGCTGAGGGTCAAAGGGGCTAAGCTGTAGGCAGAGGGGTCAGGGATGCTTCAGCTAGAACACTCGTTTGCTGTGGTCGGGTGTTCCCTGCTAAGTTGTCCTGTCTGCATTGCCCTGGATCTGAAGCATCCAAGGCCTGGTCTTTGGACTTCCTAGGGATTCTTTAGCTACTTAGTATCTCATAATAAATCCCTTTCTGCTTAAGCAATTTAGAGTAGACTCTGTGGTTTGCAAGCGAGAACTTTGAGCTATTGGGGAGGCAATTTAGATATTCTGCCAAATGAAAAAGAGATAAAACTAGTGTCTTTTTTTTAAATGCAAGAAATAAGAGTTACAGCATTGCCCGCAGCCCAGAAAACATCCTTGCACCCATTCCCAATCAATAAACCTCCAAAGGTAACCATTGTTATGATTCTTATCACCATAGATTAGTTTTGCTTGGTTTTGAATTTCATATTATTGGAATAAATCATACATTCTAACCTCTCTTGTGTCTGGCTTCTTTGCTCAGCATTTTTTTAACTGTGAGATTCATCCCTGGCCCTTCTTTTTCAGTGCTGTGTAGTATTCTACGGTCTATTTCCCCACTCTCATGTTGACAGACATCTGGGTGGTTTCCAGTCTGGGGCCATCATGAATAAAGCTGCTGTGAACATTCTGAGCACATACCTAAAAGTGGAATTGCTGGGTGGTTGGCTTAGGGCTAGCTTTAGTAGATATTGCTAAACAGCCTTCCAAAGGGGTTGAACCAATTTACATCCCCACCAGCAGTGTACAGGGCAAAAGACTTTGGCAAAGGTCTTTGTCTAATATTAAAATAACCCCAAAGAGTAAGGTAGTTCCTGTCTACCAGGACTGATCATAGTGCAAGTGATGCTGATTCCTAGAAGTTTGAGGTGAAGTCCTCAAAGAAGTCTATGCCTAGTTCTATTGCAGAGACCCTGGGCTGCAAAGGCTCAGGTGGAAAAATTTCGGACTTCCAGTACCCAGACTCATGGGACAGGCAAGCTGCAATTTCATAGAGAACAAAGCCCTACAATAAAAACTATGATCCTAAAATGTCAAGTTCAGGGATGAGCCTGTCGTGATGGAGTACAAAGGGATTATTTTCCAGTCCTCCCTTCCTATCCCACCAATTCCAGGTTAGAGTTCTTGTTCCCTCGATCATAACTTCCTATCTACCCCAGCCAATCAATCCCTTACTAAAGAAGAAAAATCCCTGGGCGCTCACTCATTTAGGAGTGTAGACGTGGAAGTTGTACATACCTGGGTTTGAATCCTGACCAGGGCCAGGGTTAGGTTGAGGCAAGCAAGGTGACTGGGTGCAGAATTTAAGGGTTGGCACTCTCTTGACCCTGAGAGTGAAGGTTTCCTCACATGTTGTGCCCTGAGTCTTCACTTGCCTCACCCTAGTCCAGCCCCTGACCCTGAATGTTACTAGTTATATATCTTGGCCAATGGCTTAAGTTCTCTAATCCACAGTTTCTTCATCTGGAAAATGGGAATAAATACCTACTACAGAGGTAACTCATCAAGTGGTAGCACAGTGTTAGATTCATAGCAAATGCTCAGTGATGTTTATCTGTTGTTATACTTAAAACCAGGTTGACTTTTGCTAACAATGACATTGTTGGAAACTTAGGTGATCCCAAGCAAAAATGATTGAAACCCATACCTCTTCCCCGCTCCCACCCCACTTAGTTCTACTCCGCCTAGTCACGTGATCATCACATCTAGTCACGTGATGATCCTTTTCTTCAGCATCCCCTGGACAACTCAGTTTGAGGCTAAATTAAAATGTTGAACTTGGATTGCTTTGGCCATGACGAACACGGTGCAGCCCACCTTCCCAATTCAGAGACTCACCTCTAACACTCTCAAGGTCAGTCTTGCAGTCTGCTTGGGGCAGCAGGTCTACCAGCCTTGGGTGGGGATAAGGGTCAAACAAATCAATAAGATGACTCCCAAGATTCTATTCATCTGAAAATCCAGAAGGATATCCACAGAGAGAGATGGATGAACTAATTCAGAGCTTTGGAGACATATTCCAGAATAGACTAGTGTTTTCTCCCCAGACAGTCTTCAAAAGTGAAGTCTCATTCATTTCCTTTGCAGTACATCACTGAGGTGTGGGTGAATCGGCTTATCACGTTCTTAACCTTTTTCTCCCCTTTTCCAGCCCAGAGCATAGGGAAGACGAGAGCAGTGTCTTTTCCACAACCTTGGAGACCTCCCCACCCACCATCGTGCATTCATGGCATTTATGTGGTATCAGCAAAATGCATGGTGTGAGTTAGAATTGTTTTCATTTTCATATGGAGAACTTGAAACATACAAAAATAGATCGAATCATAGAGTAAACCCCCATGTACCCATAGCCCAACTCCAACAGTTACTAATTCGCGATCAATCTTCTTTCACACTCTCACCCACTTCTCCTGTCCCTGTATTATTTTAAAGCAAATCCCAGACATCATATCATTTCATCCATCAATATTTCAGCACATATCACTAAAGATAAGGACTCTCTGTTTAACATAGCCATCATTCCATTATCCCACCCCCAAATTAACAAAAATTCCTCAATGCCATCAAATACACAGTGTTCAAGTCTCCAGTTGTCTCAGAAATGTCATAAAAATAATCATGACACATTGTTTTGAATCCAGATCCAAATAGGCTTGGGACTTTTAATTCATCTTTACTGTTATGCTTTTCTCCTCTTGTGGCCACCTCTCTGGGGATGATTACATCATAGTTCTAAAATTCCTGCCCCAAATGTGCACATAGCTCACTTTGCTGATACCACATAAATTCCATGAATACATGATGGAGGAATCGGGAGGGGCTTAACACACACTCCTAATTGTAGCCCATCAGACTGCTATGTGCTGGGGCTCAAACTGTCGACACATCATAAATTCACAGAATTCTCAGCAGGGGGTGGGGGGCTGGGACCCTTTTGATTGCAACCTCTCAGGGAACATTGTGTTCCCGTGTTCCCTCCGCTTTGCTAATTCAGCATCCATTCTGCCAGCACAGGGAGGGCTGGGGGACAGATTGGTTTCCAGAATGGACTGTCTCTGCCTCCAAAGTGGTTTGGCTGGCTCCCTCAGCCCCCAGAGAGCTCCTGACCTCCCCCAGACGCCCCTGCTCAACCAGCCCAATCACCAGACCTTCACGCACATGGTTGACTGCTCCGTGATGGTCAGCCAAGGCCACTGGCGTTGCCTTGAGGGCTCAGGCAACCACCTTGATGGGGAATGTGTTGAGGGGTGCCAGGGCATGGGAGTGGGGGGTGTCTCTGGTGCTGCAGCAGCCCCAAGGAGGTACTGTGACTGCACCAGAGACTCCCTTCCATGTGTCTCCCCCTACCCAATCCTAGTCGCCACCGCACCTGCCCTTGCTGAGTGCATTCCAGGCAACTGCCCCCTTCTAGATTCTGGACCGCCCCCAGAAACGGATACGCCAGCCAAAGCTTTGCCTCTCAAAATATGGTCCTTGGACCAGCAGCAGTGACTTGCTTGTTGAAAATGCAGAATCTCAGGCCTCACCCCAAGCCAACTGAGTCAGAATCTATACGTGAGCAAGATCCCCAGGGGCTTCGTGTGCATGTTCAAGTGTAAGAAGCGTGGGACCAAGGCCAAGTTCCTGAGGAAAGGATGGCAGGGCCAGGGAGCTTGAGAGCTGGGACGGTTTTCCTACACGTCCACGTGTTTCGCCAGCGCTTCCCGTGAGGGGCCGCTGCTCCTCCAAACCTTGTAATCAGGACTAATGGGTCTCAAAATGGAAGATGAGGTGCTTCTCTGCCTGTGCCCTAGGGCACAGTCCCCGGCCCCCTCTCCTGATGCGTACCGGCGCCCTTGGAGACCTCTGTTCTGGGAGAACTTGTTTTTAAATGAGAGTCAATGGACCAGGTCGGGAAGCTGTCAGAGGCAGGAATTTCTGGTGCTCGTGACTGTTATAATTAAAATCATCCAAGTTGACTAAATTGGCCGAAAAGGAACCAGGCCCACATGACTGCTGTTCAAAGGGGAACGAAATAGCTCCTAATTTGTTAATTAAAAATATAAATGCACTCCACACGGAATGGCTGTGCGTTAAATTCTATTCAGATTCCATTAGAAAACAAATAAACTCTGTGCCCTGATTAGAGGGACCCGGTTCCCCCAAATCTGTGTGGATTTGGCCGGGCTTTTTTCGGAGAACACATTTAGAGCTTGCAAGACCTTGCAAGGCACTCAAATTCCTGGGGAGACTTCCCTAGCAAATCAATCTGGTAATTAGAAAAACACACCAATAGATTAGATCTGCTCTCTGTTTCTTCATCATACTGATGAGACGGGTTCAAAGAACGTGTATTTCCTGAGAGATGGGTAAGGCATTCCCTACCTGCTCGGAAATTCATGCACTATGGAAACGGACGGCTTCGAGGCAGCAGGGAAAGCAGAGACAGAAAAAAATACGGCTGAGTTATTTTCTGGAGAAGGATGGGGCCAGAAGCCACACCTGCCTTCTGCTCAGCCTGGCCCTCTCTGCCCGCAGTTTTGAATTCCCAGCCCCAAGCACCCATGGGTCGGGCAGCTGAGTCTCGGTTTCTGAGAATCAAAGTTGGGTTACATGCTCTCCGCGGGCCCTGCCAGCATCATCGAGGTCCTGCCACTCTTCAGGCCCTGAGTGCCCCCGAGGCTGCCTGGCTCAAGCTCTCCACCACTGAACAGCGAGCGATTCTCCATTCTCAAGCCCAGCCCACTGGGGCCCAGCGCTCCCAGGCAGTTTCAGGATCGCTTATAGCCTGAGGCTGGCTTTGCAAGGTGCTCTCCAGAGGAGCGAGGTTAATCTCCTCCATGGGGTTCGTGCTTTTCTGAGCCCAAGGTTTTCTCTGGCAAACACCAGAGCCCTGCTGGCATACTCGCCGCGCCATCACCGCACTGACTCTTTCCCCTCCTTCAGTGGCTGGATTCTGCTTTTCATGCTGCCCGCCTCCTAGCCTATTTTCCTGTCTTGGGGCTATGGAGGCAACGCTGGGGACCCAACCCAAAATGGAAATCTGGGCTGATCAGAGGCAACGTGTCCCGGCAGCCTGGACGGACACACCATGCTGTGTTTGAGCCTTTGGCCTGCCGTAGCCACTAAAGGCATTTATAATGGCACAGCTCATCAAGCCCTCAAAAAGTGAGAAAGTGCACAGGGCCTTTGATCTCACTCCCCGCCCCTGGCCGGGGGTCCATCACGCCCTCTCAGGGTGGATGCAGCCGACCCAGGGCAAGACCGGCCTCTGAGGGCCTCCGGAACAGCAGGTGGGCATCTGCTGGGAGCATTTTTCTAGAACAGCAACAGCTCAGGGATGTGTCACGAAGGATTTATTTTACAGACTCGTTGGGGTTCTTTCAGGGTGTGGAAGCTGTGGCTTTGCCTTGCTTGGGATGAATTATTTTAACACCATTTCAAATGGGTTGTCAGGAAAAGGTGCTGTCCATTGGTCTGCTCTTTTCCACCGAGAGGGACGCTGGGGCACAGAGAGGTCAAGGAAGGGCACACACTTGGAGTCAGGCTGACTGGGCTCAGATCGCAGCTTCACCACTGCCCCTGGCTGTGACCCTGGGCAAGTAGTTAACGTGGCAGATGCTGCGGATGTCCTGCTTGCGTGCACCCGGCACTCACTATCCCCAGGCAAGCTGGCAGCTGCTTACTTGCAAGAACCTGCGAGAAGCCTAAGGGCTTTCTCTGGCTGCAGGAGCAAATGCCACTTTCCACAGGGCAGGACTGAGGTGCCAAAGAAACTGAGAGTCCCCGGAGCAGTCTTCAGCCAACGAGGTCAGGAGTTAGAAAACAAATCCCCCGGCTCCCTTGCCTTTGGGTGAAACACCTCTGAGGTGTGTTCTACAGTCTCCCAGAGTTCCCCAGGAGGACTGGGTCCCAGTTGCCCACGGGACTCACCTGCCCATTACTGGTTCCCCGCCTCCACTTCCTTCTGGTGCCTTCTGGAAGCACCATTTTTATTCACCACTGCTGCTGCAATCTCAGCTTAGGGTCTGATTCGGGGAGAAACCCCACCTAAATCACTTAACTTGCAAGTTTACCTACCTGTAAAACTGGAGCAATAACAGAACCTTCCTCGGAGAAATCATGATGAGGATTGAAAGGGAGGAGGCTCGCGAAGCACTTAGCACGTGCTTGGCACCTAGGAAGCACTGTGTAAGTTTGAGAAATTAACATTATTAGCTAAGAGACTTAATAACCTAAGATTTCTCCTTTCCATTCTCAAAATCCTCCCCTCACAGTCCTCATCAACTCAGTTCCTCATCAGCTCCATTCCTGGGGCTTGTTTGTTCATCTGTTCTTACTTAACGTGAAAACACAGAAATAGATGTTAGGGGCTTTGAAGACATCATAGTGTCCAGCCCCTTCTACGGCTTGGCCTTTGGAGGGGCCATTTTCCTATCTCAGATAATGAGATGGGAGGTCCCTAGGTGCTATATAGCACGTACACACACACACACACACACACACACACACACACACACACACACACCCAGAGCTCTATTTCTCCCAACCATTGACCCTTGAGGGTGAGGCACAGGTCACCCACCCCAGTGGAGCTCTTTTTTTTTTTTTTTGCGGTATGCGGGCCTCTCACCGTTGTGGCCTCTCCCGTTGCGGAGCACAGGCTCCGAACACGCAGACTCAGCGGCCATAGCTCACGGGCCCAGCCGCTCCGCGGCATGTGGGATCTTCCCAGACCGGGGCACGAATCCATGTCCCCTGCATCAGCAGGCAGACTCTCAACCACTGCGCCACCAGGGAAGCCCCCCAGTGGAGCTCTTGGTCACTTATCCTCATTCATGTTCTAGTTAGTGCTCGCTTTGGAGGATGTTTAGTTATCTATTGCTGCATAACAAATCATCCCCAAACTTAGTGGTTTAAAACAACCATATTGATTATTTCTCTCAGGAGTCTTGACTGGGCAGATCTTCTGTTAGCCGAGGTGACTCATGCAGCTGCAGACATCTGGAGGCTTCACCAGGGCTCGCAATGCCCAAGCTGGCCCCACTCACAGTCGTATTCATTGTCACTGGCTGTTAGCAGGGTTGCCATGGTTCTCTTCCACGTGCCCTCTCCACACACTGGCTTGGGCTTCCTCACAACATGGCTACTGAGTACCAAATGGGAGCAGTCCAAGGGGACAAACTCCAATGTAGAAGTACTTATTAAGCCTCTGCTTGCATGATGCTTGCTAATGTCCCTCTGGCCAAAGCAAGTCACATGGATAAGTCTGCAGGATTGGTATGGCAAAGGACTACACCAGGACATGAATACTGGAAGCTGTGATTCATTGGGGGCTACCAATGTAACAGGGCACCACAGGGGGCTCCAACACTGCAAGACCTCCTTAATTAACCATGCACACAGCATCAACCTCCCAGGATATATCATCAAACAACCAGGGGTGTTCCATTATCATTTCCCCGTGTACCTTTACCCTGATGGGGCTGATCCACTCAGCCACACACATTAGGCAAAAAAGGATCAATTTGGATTCCTTTGGTTGAAAAGTCATAGAAACTCAATTCAAACTATCTTAAAACAGTGAGTTTATTGCTTCACGTAACTAAAAAGTCCAGAGGTAGTTAGTTTCAGGCGTGGCTGGATCTAGGTGTTCAAATGACATCATTAGTACTCATTCTCTATGCTTCCATTTATTCGTTCTGCCCCTCTTTGCGTTGACTTCATCATCAGGAAAGCTTCTCTGGAGTGGTGGTAAAGACACCCCATTGGCAAGTCCAGGCTTACATCCTACTGCTTTAGAAATTGCAGCAGAAAGAGAGCTTCTCTTTTCGAATAGTTCCAGCCAATGTCTCAGAAATAGGTCTCATTGGCCAGGCTTGTGTTTCATGTCTCTGTGGATAAATCACTGTGTGGCTAGTGGTTGGCTTCTGTTAATGGGTCAAACCTGGGACGTGTGCTTGCCCCTAGAGCTAAGGGTGTGAGCAGCTGCCCCAGCAAACTCCATGCCCTGAAATGGGAGAGAGTCAGGATTCTCTAGAGAAACAGAACCAATATGTGTATATATATAGAAAGAGAGAGATTTATTTTAAGGAATTGGCTCATACGATTAGGGAGGCTGGCAAATCCAAAATCTGCAGGGTGGGCCAGCAGGCTGGAGACCCACAAAGAGCTAATGGTGCAGTTCAAGTCCAAAGGCCATCTGCTGGGAGAATTCCCTCTTGCTCAGGAGAAGCGAGTCTTTTGTTCCACTCAGGCCTTAACTGATAGGATGAGGCGCACCTACACTAGGGAGAGTGACCTGCTTTGTTCAAAGTCCACCAATTCAAATGTCAATCTTATTCCAAAACACCCTTACAGAAATGTCCAGAATAATGTTTGACCACATATCTGGGCATACCGTGACCCAGCCAAATTGACGTCTACAATTAACCATCACGGTTAATTTCTCAAATGATGCTATTACCAGATATAGGGGAGACAAAAACACAAACATCCACTAGAGTTACAAAATAAGTAGTGAAGCTCAGCAAAACCAACTTCCGGGTGTCTGGGGGATGGTTACCCGGATCTCGCCTTGGCTGCCCCTCTAGGTGCTCCCTCCTGCTGCCTGTTTTCGACCATTTCGGTGCTTGGAAGGAGTCTTCTTACAGGGGAAGATACAAGAGGCAAAGCTCAAGTCAGTAAGTTTTCTTATTTGCTAATAAACTGATTCCAAGTTCCATAAAGTGGAAGGTAAGCAACTATGTCAAATAAATAGTGCACAATGTTTTCTTATAATAATTATTATCAGCATCATCTGGTGACTATGAGTGTGTCATCTACTCATTTCTGACACCACTAGTTATCGAGAATTAATTATTTCCAGCATGACACATGCCCTCTTTCTAAAGATGGAGAGGAGCAGAATGAATCCATATGAAAGGATGGTTGCTAAGAAGTGGGGAGAATTGCCCGCTGACCACAGGAAACTGGTGGCCACAAGTTCTGTGAACAGTTGTCGCAAATGCTAAGTAGGGACTGCAGCGCATTGGTACCCAGCGGGCAATCCCAGGAAGTCAAGGATGGAGCATCTTTCTTCAGGGGACCCTGGACCAATAGTCCTTTGGAGCAGGCTAGGAGATGAGGAGAAATGGAAGCAAAGAGGAAGTGAGTTTATCACAAACTCATCAAAAAGTGAGGGGCCGAGGGCACGGTTAGCAAAAGAGAGTTAAGACCTTGGCTCCACGGGGAGCTCTGAAACTAGAATGACCTTCCGAGTTGTCTCTCATTGGGCCGAAATGGCCAGGCTTTTACAGTATCATATTGATTAGTCATTGGACATGAGCTGCCCCAGGAAGAGGTGTGACCGAGGGTCCTTCCCTCTGAGGCAGCCCCTGGAGATGCAGAAGACTCAGTACCGCTCTCAGCAGCCGGGTCAACCAGCCCTTCACTAAAGGGGCCCGAGACGTGCATCACAGTGCCCACCCCAAACGCTGTCATTTGCACCAATCCTCATGGAAGATATTAGATATGTAATGAAAACAGTGCTTGCTACTGCATCTTACATGCCACCAATGTCTCCATCGGTGACACCTTAACCTTTAGGAAAAGAGGTTGTAACAGAACGTCCTGTTGGAGATTAAACTTGAATTTTCACCTTTACTGTGTTTAGAGCAGGACAAGGGAATCTCGCGGGCTCCCTTTGGGAGTGTGAGTCAGCACTGAGGCATGACGTCCCACCAGGCTGGATAATAATTGGCCTTTTGTGTTTAAGGATAAAAAGTGGGGAGCCACCAGGCCCATGTGGGCCTCCCTGAAGCCCGCGTATAAAGGGATTTTTGTGATTTAAAGGTCTGGACCCAGTTGTAGATAATCAAGCTCAATTGCCTGAAAGAGAGGGCAGGATCAGCTCACTGGGGTCAGAGGCAGTAAAGAAGGGGTGTCTGGCCTGAGGAGCAATAAGGGGGGCAAGGGAATGGCCAGGGAGGGGACTTCGGGGCCCCAAACCTAGTGGAGGAGCCTGCCCTAGCTTGTCTCAGGGTTGGTTTGTGGTCCGGGAGACTGGGATGCCGGCGGACGTGGGAAGCAGACATCGTGTTACTGACTACCCAGAACGGCTGTGTTCCCTAACATTCGGGAGACTCAGGCAGGCAGGCCATCAACCCACCTGGACCCTCCCCATTTCTGTGCATTGGAAAAGAGTTCAATACGCTCCCTAATCTTCAGTGCTCTGGGAGTCGGGGGCCTGCCTCACCTTTGTCTCGGTGCCTGACCCCTGATTGCAGCCCACCCCTCTCTGCTCCAAGAGAAGGTCCAGATTCCTAGTGCGGGAGGGATTTGGGATAACTTACCTGTCCCCAAAAAACTCTGCTGTTCTTCTGCCCAGTTTTGCCCGCAAATCTTTTCACAGGAGATGATACTTTTATTCTACAACACAGAGATGAAGCTTGACTTGCAAATAATCCCAGGGGAGGCAACTCCTTTATCTGAATTCACACTAAAGTGTAAAGGACAGTGAAAAGAAGAGGGTCTAAAGGAAAAAAGATGTTACACTGGGCTTCCCTGGTGGTGCAGTGGTTGAGAGTCCGCCTGCACAGGGCACACGGGTTCGCGCCCCGGTCCGGGAAGATCCCACATGCCGCGGAGTGGCTGGGCCCGTGAGCCATGGCTGCTGAGCCTGTGCTCCGCAACGGGAGAGGCCTCGACAGTGAGAGGCCCGCGTACCGCAAAAATAAATAAATAAATAATAAAATAAAAGATGTTACACTGATGGGGGAGGGGGACGATAGTAAATAGTAATGGTGAAAAGGCATAAGGAGCACTGGAACAAGAGGTGGTGTATTAAAGACTTTATAGTTTTGCTTAAGCCACTCTGATGAATACACATAGGTATGGGCTGCTATGACTTTGTTGGCCTAGATTCATGGTTTTCAACGCTGGCTGCACCTTGGAATCCCCCGGGGAGCTTTGAAAAATTACCAATACCTGGGCCCCACCCCAGACCAATTCAATCAGAATCTCTGGGAGTGATGCCTGAGGATGGGGATATTTTAAAACTCCCCAATCATTCTAAAGAACAAGCAGGGTTAATGTATTAGCCAGCTATCATCATGATACTCCTGCATAACAAACAAACCCCCAAAGCCGAGTCGCCTATAACAGTAAACATCTGCTTTTCTCACTCGTAGATCTGCAGGTCAGCTACAATTTAGCTGATTTCAGCTGGACTCAGTTGGATTCAACTTCAGATTATAAATTGGATTCGGGTCTGCTGTGCTTGTCTCATCCTGAGACAAATGGCTATGCAGGATAAATTCTCCCCACAGGATAGCTGGAATATAAGAAGCCAAGCCAAATCATACAATGGTGGATACATCAGATGTCTAAACTCACAGAATGTACAACACCGAGAGTGAACCGTAATGTAAACTATGGACTTTGGGTGATGATGATGTACTGATGTAGGTTCACTGATTATAACAAACGTACCACTCTGGTGGGGGATGTCAATCATGGGGGAGGCTGTGTGTTGGGGGCTGCAGGGGGGTATATGGGAAATCTGTGCCTTCCTCTCAATTGTGCTGTAAACTTGAAACTGTTCTAAAAAAAATAAAACCTATTCATAGAAAAAAGAAGGTGAAAAAAAGCTTAACCAAAGCCAAATATGTGATGAATACTCCAGGTACACGTCCGTGTGTGTGACTGGGAGTTACTAAAGGTGACTCAGGGGCCTGGGGCTGGGACATGAGCGAGCATCTCCCAGCCTGCTGTGACCTATAAGGCCGGTGTGGGTCCTCCCTTCCCCACCTGGAGGTCTTGACCTAAAGCAGCAAACTCTGTGGAGACATCTGTGATGGACTCTATGAAGCACCCCCCAGATCCCCCCTTCCCAGCTGAGGCTCGCATTCTCCCAGCTGTCGGGGTGTCAGCTGCTGAAGACCCTCAGCTGAGTCCCCTCTTGGAAGTCGCCCGGCCAATGGAGTTGGTTTCACCCAAGGTCACTTACCCCTCCTCATGTGTACCCAGCTACAAATGACCAGTCCATGCTGGGGTACAAAGTCCCCGCCTTCTCACTTCAATTTCAGAACAACTCTGCAGGGCTCTCCTGGTTCCAGAGCTGCCCGTGGGATCAGCTGAGCCTCTGGTGCAATCCTGTCGCTCGCAATTCATTTTCTCGTCTGCCCCGTCCTACCGCCTGTACTCCCTTACAGATGCTGTTCCCGAGGGCACTCCTCCATCCGCTCCGCACATGCAAATCTCCAACCAGAGCCTGCTTCCTGGGGAACTCGGCCTGGACAGCACCCCGGAAGGAACAGTCACCGGGTTCTTACGAGACCAGACAGAGGGCACATTTACCTACGTCAGAGACCTTGGAAGCCCTGAGAACTGTCCCCATAGGTCTCTGGTTTGTGCAGTGCAGCAGCATACTGTGTGGCATCAGATGCGAGACTCGGTCAGAATAAGCAGAGTCTTCAATAGAAAGACTCCAGCTGTAGCTAAAGGTAGAGCCCCCAGGACGCCGCCTCCCTGCTGTTTGTGCTGAGAGCATGCGTGCGTGTGTGTGTATCTGTGTGATTGGAGTGAATAAATGTTTAAGTCAGTGTGTCGGTTGTCATTAGAGTGACTCTCCCTTCTTCACCGAGGAAGGCACTTCCCCCACCCAAACACACCTCTCCATCCCCCAGATGGGATCTGGCCCTTGATCCCCAGCCTCGTGAGTTGTACTCACCATCCTCACCATCCAGTCCCCCATCTTGAGCTCCTCAAGGACATCTGCTCAGTGCTGGTGACACAAGGAGTGATCAAAAACAGAATGAATTAATGAAAAACTAGACTGGGAGAGCAGTGGTTCATTCTGGCTATGCCACCGGAGAAAGCACCCTAACTGTGTCTCAGGGAGTCCAGCCCCCAGAGAGCTTTCCTGGAGCTATAAGATCCCCAGCATGCAGAAAGAAAACAGAC
This sequence comes from Hyperoodon ampullatus, assembly GCF_949752795.1. Classification (NCBI taxonomy): domain Eukaryota; kingdom Metazoa; phylum Chordata; class Mammalia; order Artiodactyla; family Ziphiidae; genus Hyperoodon; species Hyperoodon ampullatus. Next base: position 36,575,018 of record NC_136913.1, read on the forward strand.
CCACCGGCAACCATCCTCCCGACCTCCCTCCCCACCCCGCGCACGGTTAGTGACCCTTCGGGCAAAGTATCTGAATTCCCAGCACCTGGGAAAAGGCTGGAGCACAGCTGCCTGCACCCCACCCAGACCTCCCTCCCCATCCCTCGCCCTTCTTGCACAGGGTCTGCCTGCAGGGCCAGCCGTGGAGTGCTCAGGGCGTGGCTGCCTTGGGCTGACGGAGCAATGCGTTATTTCAACTGATCAACTTATCAACGCACGGTTTGATGAGCGTTTGGGGCTGGTGTGAACCCGGGAGAAAAGCCATGGATTTTCACTGGAAATAAATCCAAGCAGAAAGGCTCACCTTGCTGAAGGTGCCTTCCCTTCCCCCACCGCAGTACGCTTCCCTCCCGTGCCCGTCCTCGGGGAGGCTCTCCATAGGTGAGGAGATGAAACAGGGCCAGATGCTTCCTAATCCTCTCTCTTAAAACCACAGCTGAGGCAGCCAAACGTGCCTGCCCTTTGCAAGTGCCTTTCAGACACAGCAGCATGCGTTTGGGGAACCTTCTTGGTAATGTTCTCCCCAGTGACTTCCGGAAGGGGATCAGAGAACCATGGGCTCCTAGCCTAGGCTCAGCGTGCACAGGGCTGGGGAGAGCCCACAGGAAGTTGGGCTCCCGGCTGGAGGAATAGTCCTCCTGCGCAGGAGCAATATTCCTTCTGCGCAGGAGCTGCGCAGCAGAGCCCGGGTGGGGCTGAGGGCCCCATCCTTCTGGGGCCTGCATTCCTCGGGGGAAAAATAATTGGCCTGTCTAGAGAGCATCAGGATTCAAATAAAGCTTAAAAACACATGCAGCCCCTGCGAATTCTATAAATGTGGCATTATAAATGATAGCCAGCCACCACATACACACGTGCGCACACAGCGCTGAAGGCTGCCTCTGCTTTTCTCTCCGATTGTTTCCCAGATCTACCTGATTCAAATAAGCCCACTCTCATTTGAACTGGAGGCAATCAGGGTGGAAAATACCCTGTTCTGTTGGTGCAGGTCCAAACTGTCACCATTTGGCATCCTGACACGCCGATGTCCCCATCAGCTGTTCAACGTCAGCCAAAGGGGGCCTCCCCTAGCCAACAAATCAGAGATTTCATTAACCAGCAAAGCCTCCCGGAAGGATGGGCGACCTCACGTGGGCCTCCCCCACCCCATCCCCCTCACCTCCCCCCTCCCTTCTGCTACACAAACAGGCTTGCAGCCACTAGATTGGATTCAGATCTTGTAGATGAAGAAATTCAGATACGACAGCGGCGCCTCGCCAGACCCCGAGCGAGGGCCGAGCCCTGCATGGCAGCTGGGCTGCCTCGGTAATAACCACTCGTAATATCTGACAGAAAGAACCCACGCTGGTCGTATCCGATCCTGCCACATGAAAAGAAGCATTACACCGGCCGCTCGGGGGCCGGGGCTAGGGGAGAGCCTCCGCACAAATCAGAAACATTTTCCCTGAAGCTGCTATTCAAGGGCTGGAAAATCAACAGGGGCTGTTTTCCTGACATCCTGGGAGCTGCTATTATTCTCCGGGCGGCGCGGCTCACAGAATGCAGCAAGGCCAGCTTAACCCGAATTCGCTGAGCGTTTGGCATTGCTGAGCTCAGAGGCCTTGGGTGGGCGGGAGCAAAAACCCATGCCGGTTGTGGGAGCGAGCAGCAGGGCTCCACGGGGGTGACATCCAAAATATTCAACAACTGGAACAGCCTGGGCCTCCGCCATTATGAATGAGTGCTAGCCTCAGCCCTGGGGCAGGGACCTGTGTGCTCTGAGCTGTGTCAGGACAGCCAGTGGGGAGGGGACACTTAGGACAACGGACGCAGAAGCATTTCAATTCTTTGGCAACTAAGAGGGCTGATGGTATGAGCCCGGGTCCAGAAGCCCCTTCCTGAGCCAGGCTTGGGGGCACCATAGCACCTCATCCTTTGGTGCCAAGGACAGCCCTGAGCCACCTCCCTGAGCCAAAAGCTTCCAGATGCAGGGCCGTGCCCTAAAGACACAGAATTAGATGGCTGGCTCTTCCAAGGTCCGTGCCCATCTAAAGCAGAAACTTACAACTGGTAGTACCCAGCATGTTTCTCCAAGGCTGGATTTAAAATTTTGAGCAATTCTAGACACTTCCAACCACCCATAACAGATACCCAAAGGGTTGGCCCTGCCAATACTCCCCATCCCCCCCTCCAACTTTTGTCCTTCTCATCTTCTCATTGCCATAAACATGGTCCTAACCAGGAAGAAAGGGCTAGATTCCTCCAGTCCTATTTCTGTCTCTACAACCCCACGCTCCCAGCCCCTGTCTCCTCCTGGCTTAATCTCAAACGCCTATGTTGGTCTTAGAGGCCATGGTTCTTTGTGACGTTGGGTCCCCAAGACCTTGCCTTTTACTGTATAAATCAGCTTTGCTGTCAGGGACCTTGTGGCATGTCAGTGAGGTGAGGTCACGTTGGTTTTAAAGCAAGCGATGTTGAGCTGGCTAATAGCTGTCTACAAGGACATAGGTGGGCATAGGTGGTGTATCCTGAAATCTACAAGGGCATAGGTGGTGTATCCTGAAATCTACAAGGGCATAGGTGGTGTATCCTGAAATCTACAAAGACATAGGTGGTGTATCCTTAAATCTGGTGGGTTGGGATGGAAACAAACGAGGTGTAGGCAATTTACTTCACTTTGCTCTTATGCAATTTCCCTGCTGGTAAAATCAGACCAGTGTGGCTTCTCTGTGCCTCAGTTTACTCATCCAGGAATTGGGATGGATCTACACCCTGTATCATTGGGTTATTGTGAGGATCAAATGATCTTGTGTGTGAAAGTGAGCCCTGGAAGCCATAAAAACAGACTCCCCAAAGGAGCCCCCAAATAGCCCAAGCCCCTGCACAGCTAAAAAGCTCTCTCTGCCAAAGCTGTTCCCTTGGGGGAACAGAGTCTGCCCGAGCTTCCTTGGCCCGGCATTGCCGGAGGGCAATCTTCGAGGACAAAACAGCCCCAGCGCTCAGGCAAGGACCCGCCACAAGACAGCCGCGTCACCTCAGCGTTTCTATAAAAAGATTGCTCGGGCTCCGGAGCCCGGCTGACAGGCAGGGCTGGGAGGGTGTGTGCGTGTGTGTGCAACAAAATGCTCTCAGAACAGCTGGCCTCGGCCAAGAATCCGTGCTCGCCCCAAAGCCCCCAGCCCCGCTGGCAGGAGGGGGATGAATGCAAGGAAGAGAGGAGAGACAGAGAGAGAATGAGAGAAAGACAGAGAGGATGCTGTGCCCTGAAGAATGGGGCTGAGCAAAGAAATTTCTGCGGTGCGGATCTGTCGCTCTGTGCAGCCAACACAATGGACCTCTGGGTGGGCTCAGATAGCCCCCCACTGCTCCCCCTCCGGTCTCCTGCCCGTGACACAGATAAGGACCTGGAGGACAGCTCTGAGCTGCTGCGTGTGCCCTGGGCCAGCCAGCAGCGAGGCCAGCCTGGTGTGAGTGGCAGCAAAGATAAACGGCGGCCGCGCGGGCATTAACTGCCCCCATACAAAGGCCACCTCTCCCCGAGTCCCTCTGAGGCCCAGATGGTCAGGGAAGCCCTTTCCCGCCTCACAAAGAGGATCGCTGCATGTCTTTTTCTTTTAAAATGGCATTAAAAAAAAAAAAAAAAGCCACTGCTCACAAAGGACCTGGATGAAAAATAAACCCTTAAAAAAACCCAGCCTCTCCTCGCTCAGCAGCCCGGCATTTCTTCCGACTGTCAGACTTAGCAGATTGCTTTCTGGAAAGAATCCAATTGGCAAGACCTGCCGCTGTGCAAATGAAATTTTAAAACCCCGCTCCTTGTTGCACTCAAAGAGCTTTTCTCTCTCTGCTTGTTCGACACGGTCTCGTCGAATTATTCTCTTGTCTCTGGTTGTATCGGAAACTAATATTCCCCCTGCTTTCCCGCCCCACCTGAGGGGTCCTCACCCCAGCTGGGGATTTGGGTAATCAGGGGAGCCTGGAGCACCACTCCAGACCCCCATCTTGATTCCCCACCTGGGCTTCATCTCGCAGAATCACCTACTAATTAGGAGTCTTGCTCGCGGAGGAGAATAAACACTTCCAGGCTGCCTCCCTCCCCGCCCGACTCCCCTCACCCCCTCCGTAATGAGATAAGTGTTTGGGGGATGAGGGAGGATGGATAACGCGCCCGGACGTTCTTCACACACCAGGCTTGACACCCGTCAGGCCCGTGACACCCGCTCTGTTTGGCTGGCGTCCCCCTGGTGAAAAGTCAGCGGAAAAAATAGCCACAGGACTTGTCTGGGTTTGACAAGCTGCCTCAGCATGTGATGAACTTGTATAGAGGCGGCATCGTGATGCGTCAGAAGAGTCCCAGGCCTGGGAGCCAGGCGACCTGGGTTCCAAGTCCAAGGCTGCTCGTTAGAGCAGCATACCGGGCACCGTGCAAGGCTCCGGACGTGTGTTCTGTTCCGCTTCCCTCTGTGCTTGTGCCATTCGGGGAAGCTGCTGGTACTGTGAGGTAGGCAGCCGGTGGTCAAAACATTACCTTGTGGGTAGATTGCATTATTGGCCCCCATTCCTCGCCTTTCCCTTCAGCTGTGCCCTTCACCGTGAGTCTTTGCAGCTCCTCTCACTAAAGGGGCAAAGTATTCCCCTTATATTCCCCAATATATTCCCCACCCTTTGACTCTGGATTTGACCCTACAATGTGCTTTGGCCCATTGAATGAGGCAGAGGGGACAGGGCCCCGACAAGTATCACCAGGCTCCCCTTGGTCTCTTGTGTCTCTGCATCCCACGAGAAGAAATTCCTCTAGGGGCTGCTCCCCCCTCAGCCTGCCCCCAACCCCGTGAGTACATGCGAAGCGGATCCAACTTACAAATGCCCTTTGGGTGATAACACCCCCGCCTCCCACTGGTCGCTGCCTGCCTCCCAGTTTTTGAAAAGACGGTACCCCTTGCAACCCTGAAGGATGTCTGTTAAATTCCACCGCTGCCCTATTTGGAGCGAGGGCATTAACAACGAATTTTTCATTCATTCATCACTCACATATTTACTGAGCACCTATCGTGTGCTAGGAGCCGGGCCCAACACCCCCAGGAAGAAATATGGGCTGCCAGGCGGTGACGGTGCCATCCCCCAGGAAAGGGGGTCCCCGATCAGTTGGTCCATCAATCTGTACGTCCGGATTTCCTCAGTCATAAGATATTAAGAAAAGAAAGGGGGAAAAGGAGGCAAGGCAGGCAGACAAGAATACGTCAAACGGAAATGATGGCATCCTGATTTCGGAAATAGTAAAATGTGAAGCGGAAGCGTGTGTCCTACGTAGGAGCAGGGAAGCCCGTTCTCTACTGTGCTGCTGTGTGTCCAGGGCACTGTCCACTGAGACTGCAAAGACGTTGAACCCGAGTTTGGGGTTTAAAGCTCAGAATATTGGAAAGAGCCCCCAGAATCGTTTTGTTTTCAATGATTCACAAGACCTGGCTCCACTCTCCAGGTGATGTGACACGCCCCACGTGGGCCACCAGTAGGTCCCCCAAGGTGTTCGCCACCCAAGAGCCTTCCCACAAGCAGGGGCTGTCATTTGGGATGCAGGTCCGGCTGCTTGAACCAACCAAGCCAGGGCTTCAAAACCCATCAACGTGACAGTTCAAACGGCTTGTGGAAAGTTCAAATGCCTGGCCACGGGGTTCCCTGGAGAAGGAGGGACAAGGCTGGGGAAATGTCTCGCCCAAAGCAGCAGCTCCACCCTGGGAAGTTCTGGTGAGTCACAGCAGACAGAGTAGAGGCGAGGGCACAATGCCAGGCCCATTGCAAACAGGCTTCAGTGTTCAAAAGCAGCCAGATCAGAGGGGCAGGAGGAGGATAGCCGGGGGCCAGAACTGGAGCCAGTCAGTCCTCTGGGAAAAGGCAGGCAGAAGCTGGAGAGGGGCCCGGCCCAGGCCAGGCCCCAGAGACCCAGGACAGTGGGACGTGCCAGGAGCTCCAAGACACAGGCAGAAGAGCCAGTGGTCCCTTGAGGCCAGGGTGGGGAAGAGGCACGGAGGCCATACTCGCCGGGCTCTTTAACATCCAGTGGAAACTCAGAACGTTCCACAAACCCTGCTAGCTGCTGGGGAGGTGGCTGTAATTATTTTGCCAGTCTGGGCTCCTGCCGACTCCAGGGTGAGGTCTGGGGCTGAGCCTGGAGGCCGAGCCCCCCATTCCTCATGGCCCGAGCAGGGCTAACCCCTCCCCTCCCCTACAGCTCGCTCAAGTCTCAGTGTCCCAGCAAGCCCTCGTCGGAGGTGTTCTCGCATCAGCAACAGTCCAGACATACTTAGTACTCACAGGTACAGATATTCTAGCTATTTGACTCTTGCCGTACTTTAAGACTCGGTGGCAGATAACTACAGCCTCGAGTTCCCCATCCCACCCCCGAGCTCTTCCCACCAATCCAGCCTCCCCCAGACACGCTCACCCTGTGCTGCTGCACCACCAACCCTGCTGCTCCCCGCCCCCCGCCGACCATGGACCTCCGCACAAACCAGCATGTAAACAGTTAAGGCCCACAGCACTGGGACCAGTGTCTGTCCTGATTGGTCAGGGACTGTGCCTTACCGGTTGTTAAATGTTTGGAACATGCCGCCTGGGTATATGGCAAATACCAAGTGCAGTGCCCTGTCCTGTTAATCATGGCCTGGCATGTGCTACAGCTGTTCCCCACCAAGGGACAAACCCTCCCCCGACCACTAACACAGACAGGATGGTGTCTTCTCCATTGCAGTCCTTCTAAAGGAACCAAGCACGGCCCACCCTACCAGCCTCCCCACCCCATCCTGGTCTCAGTCCCTACTAAATCCTTGGATCTATGACCCAGGATTTCATTTGCTAATTTGAACCTTGACATTCCCAAAAGACAGTGGCAAGCATCACGCAGCTTGCCCAGATTTTCCTAGGACCACAATCTAATTCACAGGCAGCACACTGAAAGTGTTAACAAATATCAATCCTCACAGATATCCATCCCCTTCATTCACCTGCTTGCATCGGGGCGCCTTGCTCAAACGGAGTGATTCCAGTCAGCACACCTGTCATCACCTGGTCCAGCCTTGCCTGCTGCCCCCACCCCACCGCCCTGAGGGTTTACGGGAGAATCTGTTCTACTGTGTTAGGAGGGGAGGACCCTTTAGTTCATGTCAACTGAGGTACTTCCCTCCACTTTGTGCCCAAAGGCCATCTACCTGATGGTTCTGGCCATTTGGGCATAGCAGATGGTGAGAAGAATGTGCCCAGGGAGGGTGGCTCAGCTCAAGGCCAACTCAGCATCTGGACCTCCGTGGGTGGGTCACAGCTAGGGCAAGTCCACTGTCAGGGGCAGAGCCTCTCAATTTAGTGCCTTCTCACATCCTCAAAGACAGTCACCACTCTCACTCTCACCTGACCAGAGCTGGCTTCCTGAACAGAGAGACTCTGGGTGGAGGATGCTGGCGCTGGGGCTGGCATCTTCTTGGAGCAGGATGGCCCCACTGTAGCTCCAGAGGCTGAGATGCATGTGCAGTCCGGCCAGGGCAGAGGTGGGCAAGGTCTTTGGCTACGCAAAGGCCCAGGTGGAGACTAGATACCCAGCAGGCCGCATGGTCTTCCTGATGAAGTCAGCTACGGGGGGCAGTTAGGAGGGAGACGTGGGGAGCGTCATCAGTAATACCCAGCAAGCCTGGGAATCACACCCTCAATGTCACTGACTAAGCCAGGGCGTCCCCCTCTGGAATAGCTTACACTGTGTCCACTTCTGAGCTCTTAAGCATCTCTCAAGGTTAAGGACAGATGCTTCCGTAGCTGACTCAGAGCTGCAAAGGCCTGGGGTTCCTACTAATTCAACTTGAGGAAATAAATCAAGACGACATTCAGGTAAATGCCGACTCCTTTGTCATGGTGAGAAGAGAGCAGAAGGGCTCAAGGGTCCAAGGGCTTTCCGACGGACTGGAACTTTCTGAAGCACATGTAGAGGACAGTCTTCAGATTGCAGGGTAAAGAGGTCTTGATTCTTTCAACCATTTATTTAGTTATATGGAGCACCAACCATGTACCAGGCACCATCTGAGATCCAGGGGTCTGGGATTAGCTGCAGAGAATGGAATCCACTTTTGCACATTTGAGCAGAAAAGTAATCATTGCAGACTGTTTGGCAGGGCTATAGAATCAAGTTCAAGACAGAGCTTTTAGGAGCTCCCCAAACCACACCGCAGGAGCAGGCTACCAAGGCTGTGCCGTGATGTGGACCGTGGTCAGAAAGCCACCGCCTTGGCTGTTGGACGGCAGTGCCTCTGCCACGACCCACCCAACAAAACGGATGCCTGTCGTCACGTGCACATGAGTCAGCGCAAGACTTGCTGAGCTCCCCAACTGATGAAAACCAAAAACGTCTCCAGAACTAGCTGCATGTCGCACAAGCCAGTCCTCTGTATTTGCCACAAATGATGAACAAGACAGACCCAGCCTCTCTTCCGGGGGGCTCACATCCTAGCTGAGGAAATGGATATTAAACATCCAGTTACCTAATTAGTCATCAGAAGAGGATTCGGAGAAGTTCCAAGAAGGGGAGGCATCGGGGGACACGACAGGGAATGTGACCGTCTGGGGATGGAGGGTCAGGGAAGGTTTGCCTGAGGAAATGGCTGAAGGTTGAGAAGGAGTTAGTCTGGTGAAGAGGGTGGGAGAGAACCTTGCAGATGGAGGGCATAGCATGTGCCTGGGCTCAGAGGAAGGAAGGAGGGTGGCACATCCGGTCCATGTGGCCAAAGCCTTGAAGGAGGGATAGAAGGTTCCGTGCAACGCAGGGAAGACATTCTCGGCATGCGTGGAGACATGGATGCAGCCCATGGCTGGCCAGGAGTGTGTTTAGCTGAGCAGAACAGCCTAGGTGGGCTCTATTGAGAAGCAGGCGCCACTTGAAACGCATTTCATCAATTAACTCATTTCATCCTTGCAACACTGTGTTCTCAGTATCCTCACATTCAGGTAAAGAAACTGAAACCTGGAGAGGTTAAGTAACTGACTTGTCCACAATCACACAGCTGGTAAGTGGCAGAGCCACTTTAAACCCGGATTCAAACCCAGAGAGTTCACACTGCAGGGCCTGCCATCTCAAGCCCCCTGTTACACGATCCCTGCCACAAAGGGGGGTTTGGGGCTACAGGGCAGAGGGCTTTGGATATCACAGGGAGGAGCTTCTGCAAGTGTTGTTAACGGTAAAATATAATTAACACCGTCAGGCGGAGTTCAGTGAACAGCAAATGAGCAGAGTAGTGGCAATAAGCTAAAGGGGTTTGTAGCAGATGCTTTGGGTACCCCGCCTCTGTCCCCTCAGTCTTACCATGACATTGGCATGTGGTCCTAACTCCCAGCTGCTAGCACCTGCATCTCTGCCTGAGGGTGTCTCTAGCCACCAAAGCCTGCTCTGCCCACCCATTCAGCTGGCCAGCAATGCCAGGGAATGATCGCCACCCCAGGGGCAGCCCTCAGCTAATGCCTGATGGGAACTGGAGGACAGATGCCCCAGCTCCCTCACCCCTAGGGTGAAACAAGTACGAGGCACGTGCTCCACAGTCATTCCCAGGGTTTCCTGGCGGGATTCAGCCTCAGTCACCCCCAATGGTAGCTGGCTTGTGCTACACCCTGTCTTCTCTTCCCTGGAGGGTCTGAAGTGACCTGGACATCATTCACGTGGGCCTTGATGTGTGTTTTTCCCCAGCAGGGGGGCTGTCCTGCGACTTGGTACTGTCCTAGCAAAAGTCACTGGGAAAATGTCACACAGTCTGGCCACTGCCAGCTTCCTGGCCCTCCTCCTGTCACTGCCCTCACAGCTGAGTGATGGAGGGGAGGCACGCTTAGGTCTACTCTCCCGGGCACAGCCCTCCAGGGGGACGTGTGAGACTCACAGTGCGGCAGATCGATTTTTCAAAGGTAGCCACAAAAATATAGGTATCCCATCCCCCATGCTCGCTAACACTGTGACTGCCACTCTTTCCACTGGGAGGTGGGGGGCTGTGTTCCCTCCCCCTGAGCGGGGCTGGTGGCCAGTAGATTCCGACCAATAGATCATGGGAGAGGTGATGCCACGTGACTGCCTAGGCCAGGTCATAAAAAGATCCAGCTTCTACCTGCTTCTCGCTTCCTCAGAAGCTCACTCTGGGTACCCAGAGTGAGGAAACCCAAATCAGCTCCTGGAGAGCGTTCACACAGAGGGGGGAGCGGGGCTGCGGTCCCCCAGCCGCCAGCCAGCATCAATCGCCAGACATGTGCGTGCACAACCCTGCAGATGGCCCCAGCCGCCAACCTTCAGGGTTTCCAGCTGAGCTCCGCAGACACCGCGGAGCAGAGACAAGCCATCCCCACCTTCCCTGTCCAAACGGCTGATCCACAGAATCTGTGAGTGTAAGAAGTGATGGTTGTTTTAATCCACTAAGTTGTGGAGGGGGAGGGTGTGATTTGTCATACAATCATAGGAACGAAAACACCAAGCTTCCAAGATCCTGCCACGTGGGTAAACCTGGAGGCCATCGTGCTAAGTGAAATAAGCCAGACACAGAAAGACAAATACTGCCTGATCTCACTTATGGGTGGAATCTCAGAAAGTCAAATACATAGAAGCAGAGAGATGAATGGTGGTTACCAGGGGCGGGGAGGTGGGGAATATGGGGAGATGTTGGTCAAAGGGCACAAAGCTACAGTTCTGTAGGAGGAATAAGTTCCAGAGATCCAATGTGCAGCATGATGACCATAGTTGAAAATATTCTGTTGTGTACTGGCAATGTGCCAGAAGAGTAGATTTCAGGTGCTCTCATCACACACACACAAGGTAACTATGTGCAGAGATGGGTACGTGAATTCGCGTGAGCATAGTAACTACTTCCCTATCTATGTGTGTATCAGATCTCCACGTTGTACACCTTAAATATATACAATTTTTATTAACAATTAAGCTAAATTAAATTTTAAAGTAAAATTTAAAAAAACAACAACAACAACTAAGCTTCCCCAATTCCCAGGGTTGGCTTGACTTTTATTTGGGTTTGTCTTGACACTGGTCCGGCCCTGGGGGGACAACAGAGGGTGTCTTCTTGCACACCTCCCCTAACACCACACCCTCACTCACAGGTCCGAAGGGAGCGTGCCTGGTGTTTCTATAGGGATGTCCTTCTTAAGAGCTGGGGACAGCGGCTTGTCGGCTGATAATGGGACCAACCGGGTGACTTACAGTCCTGCCTTGTCTCTTGATTAGTTCTGACAATAACCTCATGACAGACAACACCTTCCAGGGAGGCCACCTGCCTTCTCCCGCCGGGTCCCTCACGCCCCATAGGCGACTGGACGAGTCCACGTCTACGGAAGCGAAGCCTCGTGATCGGGGGAGCAAGTGCCTGCGGAATTTGTTAGTTTTGCAGTTGTGTAAGTTGGGCCCCTCTAGGGCTCCCTCAGATGTTTTTCATCTCCCTCTTGGCTGTTCCCATCTGCGTGGCCCACTCACGCTGTAAAGACTCTCAAAGCAGGGATGCTCGGCCCAGGGTCCAGCCCAGCCCCATGGACAGATAGTGCTTTCATGGTGACCCTGGCAGTGACACTGACGTTGAGCATCACCTAACTCACCCATTACCCCCTCCCCACGTACACCTGGCTCAGTAAGGGGCCGCCCCTGCAAAGCTGCTCTCCTAGGCTCTTGCAGCCACTAACGCCAGGAGCTAAAAGCTTCGCAATCTGCTCTAGGAAGCAAAATCACTAACTCCTTTTGAAATTGCTTTTTGCTTGGGGGCCGGGATGCCACTAACTAGCTGTGTGACTCTGGGCTAATTATGTAAACTCTCAAAGCCTCATGCTCCTTATGTGTAAAATATGGCTGGCACCCACCTCAAAGGGTTCGTGAATGAATTCAATGAGATAATAACACGTGCTTGCTGAGTGCTCACAGTGTTCCGGAAACGATGCCACGCCCCGTGCCCGTAGTGTTAGTTACTTTGGTCTGGAAGCCGGTGATAAATTTCTGTCACCATAAGCCTAGCTGGGCTCCAAGAAACGACACAAATTATTCGCTTGCAATCAACATTTACTCTATTAAAGGGACTTGAACCTAGTGAATAGTCATTGGATACAGGAACATATCTTGAAAACAGATTTGTTTTCTGTGTGATATGAATTGCACATGACATCAGAAAGTCCACCTTGAGGGACTTCCCTGGCGGTCCAGTGGTTAGGACTCTGCGCTTCCATGGCAGGGGGCACGGGTTCGATCCCTGGTCGGGGAACTAGGATCCCGCAAGCTGCTCGGTGTGGCCAAACAAAAAAAAGTCCACCTAGGTTTTGGCTCTCCAGGTGGCAGTGTGGAGGGGGCACTGACTTAGGAGTGTGACAACTGGGCCTCTCCTTCTACGTGGGTCCCACAGCACCCACAGGGTTGGGATTCTCCAGTGGCTTCTCATGATTTGAGGGACACAATCCAAAGCCCTCGCCACGGCTGCAAAGCCCTGTGGGAAGCAGCCCCAGCTCTGGCCCCAACCTCATTTCACTTCAGGCCCCCTGACTTCTTTGCTGTTCTTCGGACAGGTCAAACCCACACTTGCCTCAGGGCCTTTGCACTTGCTGTTCCCTCTGCGTGAAATGCTCTCCCCATCCCCACCCCCACCCCCACGCCACAGTCCTGGGCTGACGCTCACTTATTCAGACCGCAGCTCAAATGGCCTCCTCCATCATCTGTCCCCTTAACATGCTTTTTTTTTTCTTTAAGTACTTATCCTGACACTATATTACATCTTTTATGTGTTTATGGTCTATCTCTCCTCATTTGAATGTAAGCTCCCCCAAAACAGGGATTTTGTTCTTATTCACCATTTCATCCCCAGAATCTGGAATAGGATCTGACACATACTAGATGCTCAATAAAAATGTATAGATGAGCACGTGGCTTTTCTAAAACATCAGTCTGAGGCTTCGGTTCACTGGATGACTCCCCTATGTCTTAAGGGTAAACTTTTCCAGAGCCCATCATGATCTGGTCTCTGCATAGCTCTAGTCACCTCCCGACCCTGTCCACTCCCACCATACACACACACACACACTAATGCACACACGTAACTACACAGACACACACAGATACACAAATATATGATCGTGGAACACACAAACATATCCACAGACATACACAGAGACACACGCAGACTTACATATACAAACATGCACGCATGTACATATACATGGACACACATTCATACACACACAGATGTATCTATAGACATATACAGGCACACCAGGAGGACACATACACACAGACACACACACATATACATACACACAGACTCACACAAACAGACGTAGACACATGCACAACACATAGATACACAAATACACACATAGAGACACACAGAGATACGTGCACAGAGACACACACACTTTCAGCCCACAGTTCCATAGACACAGCACACTCATGCTCATCGGTAGGAACTTACCACTTTGCACATGCCCCTCCTTTTACCCTCTCCTGGACAGCTCCTACTGCTGCCTCAGGGCACAGCTCTGAGGTCATCCTCCCCAAAGAGTCAGTACCACATGGTGGTAAACAGTACAGACTCTGGAGCCAGACTCCCTGAATTCAAATTCTGGCTACGCTGCTTGCTAGCTGTGTGCCCTAGGACAAGTTACTTAACCTTTCTGAGCCTCAGTTTCCCCCCACAGTAAACGGGGATGGTGATGAAACTAGTACCTACCTCACGGAGTCATTGGAGTTGGAGTTAATACATGTAAAGTGGCCCAGAATGAAGATGAATTAGCCATTATGGTTATTTCCTGGCCACCCCTAAGACTCGATTCAGGGCTGCCCCCAAGTTCTCCTTAGCATCAGTACAGCTGTCTCTGTAGCATGGACCCGTCTGCATTACAAACGTGTTTTTATTGTCTTTCTCTGCAACAGGCCTCGGAGGCCCGCGGAGGGCGTCCTGTGCACTTGGAGCCCCAGTGCCCAGCCCAGGGCCTGTACACCAGGTGCTCAATGCATATTCCCTGAGGGCGAGTATACCCTTGAGTGATCCACTGAGGTGCCCTGGGATGTCAAGTTCTCTTCTGTAAAGTAAGATCATTGGACTGCGAGTTTCCTAAGGCCCTTCTGGGTCAAATGGTCTGTGATTCTTCAATTCCATGCCTGACCCCCTATGTGAAAAAATAAGTTCTTCCTTTATTATATCAAAACTATAATCATATCTTCATAAAAGCTCTTTCAACTCCTCCAGATCTTTTCCAAAGGGAACGTGCAAAATAATGGGCATCAAGGGCCCTTAGAAACGAGATCAATCCCAACCTTTCTCTGAGGAGAGGACCAAGGCCCAGAGACTGAAGCTGGCTTGTTCAAGGTCACTCAGCAAGCTAATAGAAGACCCAGGGCCACAATACAGGGGTCATGGTTCACTGCACTTTTTTTTTCTGCACATACACACAAAAATGATTCGGGGAGATTCTTCAGCAGAGGCAGAAGAGTGAAAGCTAGCAAAATTTGGATGGAAATTTAAGAGGGAGGATGAGTCAGTGATACTCTTTAAAGTATCACTCGGTGCTTTTGCTGTGACAGTACATAAAAATAACGCTAGCTAACTGGTTTAGTGAATTCTTGCCACCAGCCAGACACTGCCTTAAACACTTGACACACTTTTTCTCATTTAAACCGCCAAACGATGCTCTGAGAAAGGTGCCCATTTTACAGATGAGGAAACTGAGGCTTAGAGAGGAAAAGTAACTTTCCTAAAGGTACCCAGATAGTAAGTGGTAGAACCAGGATCTGAAACAATGTGGTGTGATGACAGCTCCAGGTCCCTGACTCTGGCGCCATCCTATGTACCAGCCTCATCAACCAGAGTGTTATCAACACACCTTCTCAAATTAAATGAACATCCCTAGGGCTTCCCTGGTGGCGCAGCGGTCGAGAGTCCACCTGCCAATGCAGGGGACATGGGTTCGTACCCCAGTCCGGGAGGAACCCACATGCCATGGAGCGGCTGGGCCCGTGAGCCATGGCCGCTGAGCCTGCGCGTCTGGAGCCCGTGGTCCGCAGCGGGAGAGGCCACAACAGTGAGAGGCCCACGTACCGCAAAAAAAAAAAAAAAAAAAAGTAACATCCCTAGACAGACTGCTGCATTTTTCAGAAACAAATTCACACAGCAAATTTTGGACTGAGCATTTCTGTGCTGTAACTTTTCCCCTTGTTTTTCCTTATTTTTCTTTTAAGGTCATCTTTACTTAAGAACGTCTTTTTGTTGTTGTTGTTGTTTCTGGCCACACCACGTGGCTCACGGGATCTTAGTTCCCCAACCAGGGATTGAACCCGGGTCCCGGCAGTGAAAGCGTCGAGTCCTAACCACTAGACTGCCAGGGAGTTCCCTTCCCTATTTTTTTTTTTTCAGTGACTTGCAGGGTAGACAATATGTGTGTCGCAGACACAAACTCAGAGAGGTGGAAGTGGGAAGAGGATTACAGAAGATACCGGTGGCATCAGTCAGCTATTGCTGGGCAGCAAAGCACCCAAACTCTCAGCAACATACAACAATAAGCATTTATTCTCATACTCACAGGTCTCAGGGTGAACTGGCCTGGCTCTGCTTCAGGTGTGCAGCTGCAGGTTGGCTGGGCTAGGCTGGACTGAACTCCAAGTTCTGGGTTCAGGTCAGGCTCACAGATCTCCTGGTTCTTCTGACACCAGCTGGCTCCCTGGGGCGTGTTCTCTCATAATGATGACAGAAATGCAAGAGGACAAATGCAAACTCATGGTACCACTTAAGGCTTAGGCTTGGAACCGGCCATGTCATCACTTCCATCTACACGCCAAAGGCCACAGCACGTTACACGGCCAAGTCCAGCGTCAATGGGGTGGAAAATAGACCCCAGCTCTTATGGGAGGCATGCCAGTGGCACGGATAGAGGGAGGGGTGAGAAATTGGAAGCGGTTCTGTAAGCTACTGCGGGGGTCATTCGAAAATTCAGGGAGATCTGATCATCAGCATGTTTTATGAAGATGGGGGAGGGAGGGAGGGGGAAGGACGGAGACTGGCGTTACCTGTATTTCAAATTCTGGGACAAGATGTCCCATTGCATCTTGAATTCAGGCCCGAGGTTTCCAGGGAAACTTCTGGGCTCAGCAGAGGACATAGGGACAAGCCACCTCCTCAGATGTGTTCCCAGACCACGAGCAGAGCAGCGGTTATCTCTGTTAAATCAGACACCTGCTCAGTGCCCAGCCTGCATGGCATGAGAGCTGCAGCCCTGATCACTTGAGGGACGCTCACAGGGAAAGCAGGTGGGCAAACGCAGACGGCCCAGACGCCTCCGCACACCTGAACACCAACCAGATGGCCACGCTGCCTCTTGTACCGGCACCTCTCCTCCCTGAGGTCACGGTGCCTGTTCTTCCTCCTTCTGTGTCTTGAGCTAGCAAGGAGACAATGCCACCCATACAGGGCTGGAAAATGGAGTCAAGGGATTGGCTGAGCTCTTCCTGCCCCGGATATGCTGTCTTTCTCACTGCCTCTTATCTGCCAAACAAACAGACCACCCGCTCCATCGGGCCTCAGTTTCCCCACCTGTAACGACAGGTATAGAATCCTCGTCAGCCCGCC
The DNA here is from genome assembly GCF_949752795.1 of Hyperoodon ampullatus. Lineage (NCBI taxonomy): Eukaryota > Metazoa > Chordata > Mammalia > Artiodactyla > Ziphiidae > Hyperoodon > Hyperoodon ampullatus. The sequence goes on from NC_136913.1 coordinate 36,591,646, forward strand.
CCTTGCCCTGGGGGCTGTGTGAGGCCGCAGAGTGCTTCTGGGGTGGCGATGAGGGTCTGGAGCCAGACGAGTGTGATCAGGTGGTCCTGGTCCCAGCCTTGGAGGCAGGCTAGCCAGAACCAAATCCAAGCCTCACCACTGTGTAGCCTGGTGACCTCTCAAGCCTCAGTCTTCTCATCAAGAAAATGTTCATAATGATGATACCTACCTCAGAGGAATGCTGTAAGGAGGGTTAAACAAGGAAAGCATGGACAGTGGTTGGAACATAATGACACTCTGTAATTTACAGATATTCTGATCATATGTCTCTTAGATTTCTGATGTCCGGCTTGAGCCTCCTATTAAGTCTACACAGGCACCCTCTGCTTCTGTGGCGACCCTGTTCTAAATACCTCACATCAGGGGCTTCCCGGATGTCACAGTGGTTAAGAATCCACCTGTCAATGCAACGGACAGGGGTTCGAGCCCTGGTCTGGGAAGATCCCACTTGCCACAGGGCAACTAAGCCCGTGCGCCACAACTACTGAGCCCATGTGACACAACTACTGAGCGTGCGCTCTAGAGCCCGCGAGCCACAACTGCTGAAGCCCGCGTGCCTAGAGCCCGTACTCCGCAACAAGAGAAGCCACCACAATGAAAAGCCCGCGCACCACAACGAAGAGTAGCCCCCGCTCGCTGCAACTAGAGAAAGCCCACATGCAGCAACGAAGACCCAACGCAGACAAAAATAAAATAAATAAAATAAGAATAAATAAATATATATATATCTCACGTCAACCCCGCCAAAGAGCAGCTTTGCAAGTGGGCCCCCAGAACCCCATTCATTCATTCGTTCATTCATCCATTCAATAATTTTTATTTATAAAATGTACATGCCCAGAACCAGTCCAGACACTGTGGGAAACATGAAGAAATGTAAAACACAACTCGTCTCTCAAGTAACTCCCAGTCTACCTAGGAATCAACGCCGTTAAGTCTAGCATGAAAATCTGAGAGACAGGAGGGGTCTATGGCCTCCTGGCTCAACTCCCACCCAAGGCAAGAAGCGCCCCCGCCCCCAACCCGGTCTATTCCCAAAAGATCCAGCCTCTGCTGAAATAAACCTGGAGACAGGAAGCTTAGGGCCTGACCATGCAGAAGACCAGACCTTTTCAGTTCCTATTGTGAGAAAAAAAATCACTTTCTGACTTTAAGCTGAAATTCAGCTTCCTGTGACTTTTGCCCTCCTGGCACGCTCACAGGCGGCTGTTACATCTCCCCTGAGCCAGACCACTCCTCGCCATTCATCTCCAGGTGCTAATTCCTTCCCACAACACTCCTTTTGTATAAGGTGTATAGGGGACATCACAAGACACAATATTGATTAATTTGCTAAATCTGTGCTTTCTGGGGTGTTCCGTGGAACACTAGGTCCACAGAGCTTAAGTAAGTACGTGCTCAAGCAAAATAAGTGCTCATCCGTTATTCCGTTGAGAAATTCTAGGTAAAGCCAAGCCAGCCGGTTTCCGTCACTGAAAAATACCACCTTGAAGCCTATAAGAGAATCATGTGAGGCTGCAGTATGTCCCCAAATCTTTTGATGCCAGGACTGCACTCTGCTCATGGATCATTTCCCAGAGACCAGTGTTCCTCAGAGAACTCTTTGGGGGAAAAGTAAGTTTAAAAACAAGGAATCCAGACTGTGACCACATAGGCAAAGAAGACTGTTCTGAGTTGGATGGTGTAGCAAAAGCCAGCACGTCCCGCCTGCCCCCACTTGGCACTCAACATATCGGCGCCCATGGCCTTGACCTCCGATTGCGAGCACTGCATATCTGCCTGAGAGCTTTCTGGCTAACTGGAGCCCACTGTGCCCATGAAGGCAGCAGGCTGGAATTCCTAGAAATCTAGCGACCCCCCTCCCCGAGAGCAGCTGTCAAGCCATGACTGACAGCCCAGCTCCTCTACCCTCGGTTGGGATAACCGAGTGCACGGTTCCTCGGGCGGTTCCTTTCCATTCCTGCTTCATTTCCCAGCTCCCCTGCTGGTTTTTCCGGCGATCTCCTTGCAAATAAACTATTTGCACTCAAATCCGAGTCCAGTCTCTGTCATCCTCACTGCCCCCCATCTGCACCAGACACACACGCCTCTCAAGTCTCTCCCTGCCTCAATTTCCCCATTTGTTTTTCCACAGCTTGGGGACTCAGTCTGGCCGGGCGGAAAAGGACTCCAGGCAAGGAGTCATGGGAAAGGAGGAGAAGGCTCTCTCAGGCACATAAATCACTCCGCAGCTGAGAGGCCTGGCGTTCCCAAGCCTGGAAGGTAATTCCCAGGGCTGAGAACAACTTGGCAAGCAACCCCCAAGTCAGGGCGGGACTCAGGGCCAAGCTTCTGGGTCGCTTTTCTCCATTTTTACTGTGGGTGTAACCTTGATCCCTCTGCAGAGGTAAACAATGGGGTCTGAATTACTTGGTTTGGAAAAGGAAGAGGCCCCAGGGAGGTAAACGCCGCAGCAATAAATGCAGAGGAGAGACAGCTGTGCACAGCACGCCGGCTTCCCCTCCCCTAGCGCAAACCTGGGGCATCTCTAAAGGAGAAAAGGCATCACTCTTCTCTCCCTCTAGCATGGGCCAGAGTTGCTGAAGCCACAAATCACCAAGAAAAGTGCAGAAGAAAGTTCGCCATTTCTTGGAATGGAAATAATAATAAATAATAATAATCTGTTCCGTGTATTTAGCCAAGACATTTTCTCCAAGGAGCTTTGCACTCAAATTTATTGTAAGTCCCCAGGGTCTGAATTTTTTTAATTAAAAACTTTTACTGGGAAAACATACCAAAAAAAAAAAAGAAAAAAATTAACCCCAGAAGTGAGTTATGTGGAGGTGATCACCATCCTGCATTTCTTCAGCATTTGTCTTTTTATTCTTCTCCCTGTGGATGGTTTCACCCTGATCAGTCCTGCAGTGTTGATTGTCCATCGCATAAAAAATTAAGCATAAGTGCCTATACCGGACGCCCTGGAAGAGGGAGGGGAAAGGCGTGGAAATACATTGACCGCTTCCTAAGTGCCAGGCACATCCAACATACATTATATTCTTAATTCTCATTACAACCCCGGAACCTAGCGTTTAAGTGATTGCTATACGCCTGCTAAGGGCTTTCAATGAGTTACCACATTAAATCCTCACAAAGTCCTCTGGCGTGATTCTTTTAGTGTCCCCATGTTTCAGATGAGGACAATTGAGGCTTAGAGAAGGTAAAACATGAGGAAAAACTCGCACATGGAAACAGGAGGAAACCAGATCTGCCTGGTTCCGGGGCACTAGTTTTCCCTCGGGGGGCGAGGTGGGGGACAGAGTTTGGCATCGTGCCTCAGGCTCTGCTGGAAGCCCTGTCGAGCCAAGGCTTCCAGTGCAGGTGAGTTATTAGGGATGCGCTCCCAGGAGAAAGCAGTAAGGGCCGGCAGAGCAGAACGGAAAAGTGGAGGAAGCCAGGGAAGCATGCCAACAAGTCCCAGCCTCAGCCTGATCCCATGGGAGGACTCCAGGAGACAACTTACACCCCAGAGTTTGTCCTGCCTCCAGGGAATGGAGCTGGGGGGTGGGGGTGGTTATTCCACACCAGTCACTGGCTGATGGGTGCCCCAGGGTGGAGGGGGAAAGGAGGACAGGAAACTTCTAGGTGCTTCCAGCTCTCCCTACCTCTGGGGAGGCTGCAGAGTCTAAGGGCAACCCTCTGAAAGCCCCGGCTGTTGGCAGCAGAGCCCCCTGAAGCTGGGGGCTGGTCCCTCAGGCCTGGCAAAGGGGATGGGAGCGAATCTGGGTGGGGCAGCAGCAATGCGCGCCGCGCTTGGTGACTTCATTAAACAAGGAGCACCCGGACGGCCAGGACATTCGCATTCTCGGGCAGGAGACCCTCCTCCTGCCCCATATATGTGGCTGGGTGAAGAGCTTTGGGAGGGTACCATGACGTTCTGGGCGTAATTGTCAATAGCCTGCCCAACCCACCCACCAAGACGCAGACCACCCGGCCAAGGCTGAGGGCTTGAGGCATGGGCTGTCGGCCCAAGTTAGCCAACTCGTTACTGTAGAACAACCCATCAGATGTTCTCACTAAGGACTGGAGCTCGGAGGTGGCAGCTCCTGCCAGGTCCTCTAGACTCCTGGCTTCGGCTTAACGGAGAAATAGACCCGAGAGCATGTGGCAGTCAGGAGCCAGGGGGCAAAGTCCCCGCGGGGCAGGCTGGGGCAGCCTCTGAGAACACGCATGTCACTGCAGTGGCATGGGTTCCAGCCCCGAGTCCGAGGAGCCCGGCTGCACTTTGGTCCCTGTGCTTTGACACTGACAGCGGCGGCCTGACAAAGAAGCCTGCTTTGCTGGTGGCAACCCTAGGGCCCTGCTGGAGGCAGACAGCCAAGAGCCCGAGTCACAGGTATCCAACCAGAAAGCAGACAGGGCCACGGCAGCGGCAGAGCACAGGGTAGGGGTCCACAACCCCTGCCACCAGGGCTTTGGGCCTGGGGCTGCCCTGTGCCTCTCCCAGAGGCAGCCCAGGACACGCCGAGCTCAGATGCAAGCGCTCACACACACTCACACACACACACACACGCAATCATGTACACTCACACACCCACACAATCATATACACTCACACTCTCACACATATGTATTTACACACTCACACATATAATCACACACAGTCACACACACACACACACAATCTCTCTCACCCACCTCTCACACCTGGCCTGTCAAAGTACCAAAAAACCCATATCAAGGCACACATTCTGTGTTCTCTATTTATACATGTTGGTATTTTGTCAATTTACTTCAATCAACGGAATAAAGCTTCTATTGCGGGACGTTTAGGTTTCCACTGCTTTGCTGTGGCAAACAAACAATGTTGAGTGCATAAAAGTAAGTTTCAGTAGGATACGTACAGGATGCTACCACCTTTGTAAAATTTAAAAACATTCAAAACAGTGCTGTATGTGGTTTAGGGATACGTACATACATAGTACACGTCTAAAACGTGCAGAAGATGACACGCCAGCCCCTGAGGGGAAGGAAGCAGGGAGGGAAGGAGAGATGGGGTTTTCACTGTACACGACCCTTAAACAACACAGGGGTACAGGCACTGACCCTTCTCGCAGTCGAAAATCTGAGTATAATTTATAGTCTGCCCTCCGTATCTGCGATCCCTCTATATCCACGGTTCCACATCTGCGGCTTCAACCAACGAGGGTGTTGTAGTACTATAGTATTTACTATTGAAAAAAAATCCACGTATAAGTGGACCCACGCAGTTCAAATCCATGATGTTCAAGGGTCAACTGTATTTGCGAATTTGTATTTTTTAATATATGAAAGAGAGAAATGAAGGAATTGTGGCAAAATATTAAATTTGTCTAACCTTTGTGGCAGATTCATGGGTGTTTCATATTACTTCTCATAATTTTCTGTGTTTGGAATGTTTCTTATTTTTAAATAATGTTTTAATAATTTTTAAAAGTTCACCTAGGGCTTCCCTGGTGGTGCAGTGATTGAAAGTCCGCCTGCCGATGCAGGGGACACGGGTTCGTGCCCCGGTCCGGGAAGATCCCACATGCCGCGGACCTGCTGGGCCCGTGAGCCATGGCCGCTGAGACTGCGCGTCCGGAGCCTGTGCTCCGCAACGGGAGAGGCCACAACAGTGAGAGGCCCACGTACCGCAAAAAAAAAAAAAAAAAAGTTCACCTAAAACAATATCAACATACCCTATGACTCAGCAATTCTACTCAAGTATATACTCAGTGCAATGTGTTCATATGCTCACCAAGACATGCACAAAGAACATTCATCCCAGCACAGTCTTACCATCCCTGCTTGGAAAACAAGCCCAATGCATTGTCATGGTCTGTTTCTTTTTTTTTTTCGTCCAGCTTTATCAAGGTATACTTGACAAATAAAATTTTATATATTTAAAGAGTACAACGTGGTGATTCGATATACATATACTTTGTGAAATGATTATCCAATCAGGTTAATTAACACATCCATCACCTCACACGGTTTTCTATTTTGCATGTGTGATGAGAACGCTTAAAATCTACTCTCAACAAATTTCAAGTGTACAATACAGTATTATTAGTGTATGGTCAGCATGCTGTACATTCAATCTCCAGAACTTATTCATCTCATAACTAAAGCCTTGTACCCTTTGACCAGCATCTCCCCATTTTCCCCACCCCCTCACCTCCGGTAACCACCATTCTCTGTTTCTATGAATTCAACTGTTTTTTAACTATTTCACATATAAACGAGATCATCCAGTATTTGTATTTTTCTGTCTGACTTATTTCACTCAGTAAACATAGTGTCCTCCAGGTTCATCCACGTTGTTGCAAATGGCAGGATTTCCTTCTTTCTCATGACTGAATAACATTCATGTGTGTGTGTGTGGCACACACACACACACACACACACACACACACATATAAGTATAGCTACCCCTCCTCTCTTTTGGCTTCTATTTGCATGGAATACCTTTTTCCATCCCTTCACTTTTAGCCTATGTGTGTGTTCTTAAAGTTGAATGGGTCTCTTGGAGGCAGCATATAGTTGAGTGTTATTTTTTTTTATCTATTCAGCCACTCTATGTCTTTTGATTAGAGAAATTAATCCATTTTCACTTGAAATAATTATTGGTAGGTAAGGACCTCCTAATGCCTTCTTCTTAATTGTTTTCTGGTTGTTTTACAGTCCCTTTGTTCCTTTCTTCCCCTCTTACTATCTTCCTTTGTGAATTTGATACATTTCTGTAGTGGTATGCTTTGATTCCCTTCTTTTTACCTCTTGTGTATCTACTGTAGGTCTTTGCTTTGTGGTTACCATGGGAATTACATAAAACATCTTACAGTTATAAGAGCCTATTGTAAGCTGATAACAACTTAACTCTGATTGCATACAAAAACTCAGCCCTTTTACTCTCCTCTCACATTTTTTGGTTTTGATGTCACACTTTACATCTTTTTATATGGTGTATCCATTAACAAATTGTAGCCAAAGTTATTTTTAATACTTCTGTCCTTTAACTTTTATAGTTCAATGATTAGCACACCACCATATTACAATATTAGAGTACTCTGAATTTTACTATATGCTTATTTTTACCAGTGTATTTTATATTTTCATGTGTTTTCATGTTACTAATTAGCATCCTTTCATTTCAGCTTGAATAACTCCTTTCAGCAACTCTTGTAAGTCAGGTCTAGTGGTAAGGAACTTCCTCAGCTTTTGTTTGTCTAAGAAAATCTGTATCTTTCCTTCATTTCTAAAGGAGAGCTTTGCTGGGTAAAGTTTTCTTGGTTGGCAGTTTTTTTTTCTTTCAGCACTTTGAATATATCATCCCCATTCTATCCTGGCCTGCAAGGTTTCTCCTAAGAAATATGGCTAATAGCCTTACGGGGGTTCCCTGGAATGTGATCTCTGGCTGCTCTTCTCCCAGCTCCTCCCTGCCCCTTAGTAATGCAACTCACCTCGCATTCTGGATGAGGCAAAAATGAAGTGAGTTTCTGGGGCAGCATCCCACACTGCCAGGGAAGCCAGGCATTCACTCGCATGTTCTCACTTCCTCTGTAGAAGAAATCATGGGCCGAGGGGGTCTTTCTTGGTCCTGAGATGTGCCACCTTGGGAGAGGGGTGATTCAAGTAAATTGAAACTGTTCCTTTTACCCTCTTCAATGCCTCTAATCTCAGAAACTTTTGCTCCAACAGTGTGCTGACTCCAAGACTTCCACAAAGGCAGTGTCATCTGTGAAAGAATGTCAAAATCTGTGTTCTTTGAGTGGGGGGAATGATAGAAAACTCCCATTCTACTATCTTGATGATATCACTCTCTAGGGTCTATTTCTTGATCCAGGTGTGGTTACGTGGGTGTGTTTGGTTTGTGACAATCCATCAAATGTATACTTATGATTTGTGCACTTTTCATCATTATCTTACATTTGAATAAAATCTACGTTCACTTTGTTTCCAATAGTGAAAGTTAAGGCACATTCAACGTAATGCTCTATGCCCGAGCTATCACATGAAGGTCATTTTCGGCCATTAATTTCTCAGCTCAAATTCATCTATTGATCACCACTGTTGTAACACGCTCAAGGTCAGACATGAAATTATCGACCTGGAATAGCTCCTAAGTTGCTGCAGTAATAGGAGGTGGGTAGTGCATGGGGCTCTGTTAATGGTATTTCACAGGAATTATCATTGTATCTTTGCATCCCTCCAATGGAATGTCCATTTTTCATTCAGACCCCATCAGAAAAGGGCTCATCTCATCCCCAAAGGAAATTAAACTATCTCTCCCTGCTCTAGAGCAGTGGACTGATCACAGTTGAGAACCAAGTGCTCAGGTTAGAGGAGGGGGTGCTGGGAAGCTAAAGGAAAAAGCTGATCCACCCAGTCCTAAAGAGAACACACTTCCTTAGACATCACCCACAGATGCCTGGGTCTAGAGCAGCCTTTGAACATGGGCTGAAGCAAGTGAGCAAGCCTGGCCTACACAGCCTTTCAAGGTAGCGATGGCACTTACACAGCACATGTGCCCCCAATCTCCCTGCCAAGCCACTGGCAGACATCACTAATCAATCAAGGCCCTCAGAGATGGGACAAGGTGTCATAGTCGTTCTCAATGTCTCTCTGGGAAACTTGGAAGAAGAAGATCTAGCAAAGAGACTTCCCTGGGTTGTGTGTGTGGAGGTGGGTAGGGGTCGTAGTAATGAAGATCATTACTAAGAAGAGCAGCTGGGACTACACAGCACAATGCACAGTTGATTACTCTGAATTTGATGTATGCAGTTATTCCTCTGTTAATTGAAATATATATACTTCGTATTTCAGAAGGCAAACTGTCTTCTTTCTGTGGGCCTAATGTAAAGTACCCCTTTGGACTCTTGTTATATCTGCATAGTAGACAATGGGTGGAAACTACACTATCCATCAGTCGTATCCTTCCACCATAGTGGGGACAAGCCAGGAGGGGAAGAACCTGGAAACTTCTCCGGTTTCATAATTGTGTACAAGCTACACCAGGGCAGGACCCCAAGACCAACTGACTCCTTAAAGGTAAAAGTGATGCCTTTCCTGTGTAGAAAATGTGCCCAAAGGAACAGGTTACCAGTTGGCAGGGCTGCCATGTTGCACTTGGGGACATCATTCACATCGTATTTTTATGAGATCTGCTTTCCCTAAAGCTGTGTGCCATGGCAGCTCTGCCCAAAAGTGACTGAGTCAAGGTCCAATGGTAAAGGCTGCCCACGACCCACAACCTGGGAAAAGCCATCTCAGGCCAGGATCAATCAGCCCAGTGATGAATAAACCACAGCCATGTCTTCTGTTCAGCTGTTGTGTCCAGCTCCCCAGACAGGGGAGGAAGGCTCCAGGGAGGAGGCAACCCCCCCCCCCTTTTGCAACCTCAACAGATTCTGAAGCTTGACTGCGGGCAGAGAGGGGAGTTGCTGACGAGCCTGCAGACAGCCCTCTATTACCACTTCCCCACCCCAGGAGGACTGACCGCCACACACAGCCACAGTGTCGCTCCCGGGCCAGCTGCTGATGTACGGCGTGGCTCACATCCAACCATCAAAATGGCTTTTTCTTCATGGCTGAAGTGGCACACTGAGTCTTCCTGTCCTAGGGGAGGTGAAATGGTGACTCAGTCGCTGTTAACCCCGCGTTTAACCCGTCTGTGCTCCTGACACGCGGAGCCAGCCCGTCTCTATTCATCGCAGTGCCGTCTGCTCCCTGACGTGACCACCTCCGCTTAGCCCTCCATTCCTCCCGAGGCCCTCGGGGACACCCCGTCCCTTCCCTCACCCCCGCCTCTCTGCCGCAGAGCCAGACCTTAAAAAAAAACCCTCCAAGGACGTTGCAAGTTTCCATTCCGTTTCATTCCCCGATTCTAGACCTAGCTCCTTTGGGCGTTTGTAAATAGCATGAATCCCACGTCTTGGACCTCCCTCTGGACTGAGTATCAAGAAAGTGAGCAGGTTGCTGATGAAAGGGAGAGAGGACTGCTTCTCTCTGGCAGCTGGGCACCACGTATTCTGCCCTTGGGGCAGGATCAAACTTCACAGAATTGAGCATCCTTCTTCATGTCCCATTCGACCTCTCACCAGGAAAGTTTCAAAGAGGTGATAGGTGAGGTCATGGCACGACCTGTGCAAGGGGGCCACACCTGGAGCTAGCTACCAGACGGAGAGCCTTCAGCATCCTACCAATACATTTGGGCTTCGATTTGTACTGATTGGGAACCATTGAAAGTTCTTAAAGAAGGGAGTAGATAAGCAGAGTGATCTTTTAAGAAGATGTGCAGGAGAAAAGGCTGGGGATAGAGGACATGTTAGGGATTCTGCAATAGCCCAGCCCAGGAGAAAGGAGAGGAGGCTCTGGCGCACAGGAAAAGTCTTGAAAGCTCCAACAGGTAGGGGCAAGCTGCAAGGCTGAGCAAGCAAAGAAGCCGAGGCAACAGCCTCCTCTTGCAGCCCACCCAGAATGGAAGGTAGATGTGTGGAAGTGATGCGGCCTTAGAGAACATCCAAGCCAGCCACCTTGTCTCACGGGTGAGGAAACTGCGACCAGAGCCCAGAGGAAGTAACTCTCTGGAGTGCCGGGTCTGGGCCAGTCACGATGCAAGTACTTCATGATCTCTCCCCAAGAACCCAACGAGCCATCTTTCTCGGATCAGGAAACTTCGCACAGAGAGGCACTTCACTCCACACTGTGCCACCCCTCTGAAGGAAAAGGGCCTGATCTTCTAGAAACCAGCAGTGGCCTTGGTTTTAGCTCAAAGGGCAATAGTGGGAGAGACAGCCAAGTGCACAGCACCCACCCAGGGTGGAGAATGTAAAGGGGGACCCAGACGCTGGAACATGGGGGCAACTACAAATTGAAAGTCTGAAAAGAGCAGCAGCACGATGAGTCACCAGAAAACCAGAAAGCTAAGTTCAGCTGTGAACTCCTTAGGTGAGGATCGGAGCCCCTGCCCACAGCCAAAAGCCCTTGTGAGAAGTGGCCCTCACTCAGAGGGGCAGGGACATCAGAAAAGGGGCGGGGATAGGGTGGGGGGATGCTCGTGCACATGATGTACTGAGGGTGGGCTCTCCAGACAAACTTGTACAGGAGTGAGGGAAACAGGGCAACCAGCGAAGCAGAGATATGGGCTTAGTTGACGGTGAGGGCAATGAGCTGTCCCGGTTTGCCCAGGAAGGAGGGTTTCCCGGGATGTGGACTTCCAGACCGAAAATTGAGAGTCCCAAGAAAACTGGGACAGATTGGGCACCGTACTTCACCCTGATCCCACAGGGAGCTCAGGAACAGGAAAGTCACCACAGAGTTGTCCCCTCCCCTTAAAGCAAAGAGCCCAGACTTTTGTACTGGTCGTTGGCTGTGCCTCTCCCTGACCCCTGGGTAGGGGGTCACCTCCCAGGTACCGCTGGGGAAAGCGGATGCCACTGACTGAGAGCAGTCCTTCGAGAAGGAGGCAGCTGTGAGCTGATGACAGCCAACACTGACCCCGGCCGATGGGCAGGTGCACCAGCCAGGTAGAGAGGATCCGGACGAGGCAACAACAATGTCTGCTATGTGAAGAACACGGCCTGGTGTGGGGGGGGGGTGCTTCTGGGGACAGGTTTGAGGGTAGGTTGGTTCAATCCCTTACCTCCCACAGGACCCAATGGCATTGTTGGAGGCTTTCACCAAGGCCTGTTTGATACAGGTGACAAGGCTGCAGATGAAACTTGTGGTTCACAACAGCACTCCAGCCACAATTCAGTGTAGCTGCGTTTTGAGAAAACTCACCTGTCACTTTTTTTTTTTCCAAACTGCAAGGCTTCCTTGGGACTCCTTAGCAGTGTATCAAGTTTGATGAAACTTATTAGTTAACACTTTGAAAAATACAGTTATTGTGGAATGAATAGAGATGTGAAATGCTACATATTCCTAAGGTTCATATGAGGTTTTTCTGGGAATTTGCTCAACAAGCATTTATGGAGCACCTACTATGCACGAGCTGGCTCAGTGCTGCATGCTGGGGGGAGGAGATGAATAGCACAAGGTCCCCACCCTCAGGGAGTTCACAGTCCCGATACAAAAACACATAAATCCCAGTGAAAGTGCTGAGGAATTATAGAGTATGGGGCACCAACTGTACCCAGGGCAGGACATTGGGTGTAAGGGGTCTTGAAGGTTTCCCCGAGAGATGATCTTTAGAGATGAAGAATTTGTCAGCTTGAAGCAGACACTGTGTACATCTTCCCAATAGCTGTTCTCCACTTTTTCCTGAGTTTTGCTTGGGAAAAAAGGTCATCTGGAATAAAAACTACATTTCCCAGAATCCTTTGCAGCTAGACCTGGCCATGTGACTAAGTTTGTTGGTCAACGGGATTAAGGTGTCCTGTGTGGCTTCCAGGAGGTGTCCTTAAATGGAAAAGCCATGCCTTCTTCATCTCTCCCCCTTTCCTGTTGGTTGCTGGACTGCAGAGGTAATGGCTGGCACTTTCGCAGCCATCTTGAACCATGAAATGCACCCATGTGCTAAAGAGGGTAGATCAAAAAGATGGAAGAATCCTGAGTCTCTCACGACTTTGTGAAACTAACTGAACAGGCTTGGGCTGTGTAACTCCAGCTTCACTGACAGAAATCTACTTCTACTGTGTTAAAGCCACTGTTATTTTGGAGTTTTCTTTTTTTTTTTTTTTTTTTTTTTTTTTTTTTGTGTGTGGTACGCGGGCCTCTCACTGTTGTGGCCTCTCCCATTGCGGAGCACAGGCTCCGGACGCGCAGGCTCAGCGGCCATGGCTCACGGGCCCAGCCGCTCCGCGGCATGTGGGATCCTCCCAGACCGGGGCACGAACCCGCTTCCCCTGCATCGGCAGGCGGACTCTCAACCACTGCGCCACCAGGGAAGCCCTATTTTGGAGTTTTCTATCACTCATTGCCAAACCTAATCCTAACAGGTAAAGTGAGAGTAGACCAATTCTATTCCAGATGCACAGGCTGTGAATTACCATGGCCCTGGCTTTGGCTTGTGTGGGTTATTTTACTGTCCCTTCCAATTTCCCATCAGCACTTCTGCGTTTTCTCTCTCTTAGCCCCTGCGGTGGGTGCCAGGGTATACTGACCAGAGCCCCTTTCAGGAAGGAAGGATTTGGTGTCCCAGCTGATGGAAGTGGTGTCAGCAAATAGCCTTTGACTGTCAGCCTCCTGGGGGCGGGTGTCTCACCTAAGGTTATGCTTCTTCCCAGTGTAGCCTCCATCAATGACTGATCAGTGTGGGGATAGGGAGGCCTGGCCATCTCAGCCCAACTGAGGACCCCTCCGAAGGGCCATCCCTTAGCTCCACAGCTCCCTGGGGCATCAGCTGAGGCTGTTTGGGGGCCTGCATTGCACATCAACTTCTCCTTCTGTGCCCACTCCTGCTTTCTTCACTTTCCTTCCACAGGGGTCGATCTCAACGGTCCTCCTTAGTTTTATTGTCCTATACTTTAAACTCCATCTTGGAGTCTGCTTCCTAAGCTTCCTAGACCCAAGCTGCAACATCCCTGATTTTTTGGCCCCTGGCCTCTGTCCCAGTCCTTCAGCCTCTCCTTCCCCACCCCATCTCTTAATAGCAATTTAGGGCCAGTGACACCAATGCCTAACACTATGTGCATTTAGCACCTAATGCAATTAGCACTTAATATGAGCTTCCTATGATGCTAATGGAAGCCTCTCAGCTGAGCTGAGTTAGCATTCCCTCTGGCCTCTCCAAGTGGCCCACAGGGAGGCAACTTGAGTAAACTGAGCCCTGAGTAAAAATCAGGAGACCTGGGTTCCCTTCCCCCCTCTGCCTCCAGCGTGCTGCGTGACCTCAGAGCAGCCACTCAACTTCTCTGACCTTCAAATGCTTGAACCAGAAAGCAGAAACCACAATTTTGACTTTAGAGGGCATTTTTGGTCACTAAACCAGGGGTTGGCAAACTATGGCTTGTGGGCCGAATCGGGCCTGTCGCCTGTTTTGGGTTTTTTTAAATACATTTATTTATTTTATTTATTTAGTTTTGGCTGTGTTGGGTCTTCGTTGCTGTGCAGGCTTTCTCTAGTTGTGGTGAGCGGGGGCCACTCCCTGTTGCGGTGCACTGTCCTCTCATCACGGTGGCCTCTATTGTTGTGGAGCATAGGCTCTGGGCACACGGGCTTCAGTAGTTGTAGCATGTGGGCTCAGTAGTTGTGGCTCGCGGGCTCTAGAGCACAGGCCCAGCAACCGTGGCGCACGGGCCTAGTTGCTCCGCAACATGTGGGATCCTCCTGGACCAGGGCTCGAATCCACATTGCCTGCATTGGCAGACGGACCCACAACCGCTACACCACCAGGGAAGCCCTATCGCCTGTTTTTATAAATAAAATTTTATTGGAACACAACCATGCCCATCTGATTCAACGTTAATGATGGCTGCTTTTATGCTACAATGGCAGAGTTTAGTAGTTGCGATGGAGATTGTATGGTCCGCAAAACCTAAAATTTACTATCTGGTCCTTTGTAGAAAAAGTTGGCTGCTCCCTGGTCTAAATGAATTAAGGTGCTATTGTATCTCTTGCCTCAAGAGTTATGACTGGACTGGAATCTGCCCATATTATTCAACATTTATTGAGCACCTACTAAGTGCAAGGCCCCATTGTAGACACTGGGACAGCAGTAGTGAACAAACCAGTTGCAGCCCCTGCTCTCCCAGAGCCTACATTCCAGTGGAGGAGCTAGACAGTAAACAAACAAACCAATAGACATCTGTCAAGGGGCCATAAGCGCTATGGAGAAAATTAAAGCAGGGTGTGGGAAAGAGGGATAGAGGTAAGGCAGGCCTGAGATTTTAAGTTGAATGGTTGAGGAGGGCTCTCTGATGGGGTAGCATTGGAGCAGAGACCTGAGGGAAGGAAGAGAGTGAGCCATGTAGATATCTGAGGTAAAAGCATTCCCAGCAGAAGGAACAATCCAGTGCAAAGGACCTGAGGCAGGAGCACAGCTGGTTTGTTCAAGACGCATAAGGATCCTAGTGTGTACATGCACCCCAGTGTTCATTGCAGCACTATTCACAATAGCCAGGACATGGAAGCAACCTAAATGTCCATCAACAAGTGAATGGATAAAGAAGATGTGGCACATATATACAATGGAATATTACTCAGCCATAAAAACAGAACAAAATAATGCCATTTGCAGCAACATGGATGAACATAGAGATTGTCATACTGAGCGAAGTAAGTCAAAGACAAATATCATATGATATCGCTTATATGTGAAATCTAAAAAAAAATGGTGCAAATGAACTTATTTACAAAACAGAAATAGAGTCACAGATGTAAAAAACAAACTCATGGTCACCAGGCGGGAAATGTGGAGGAAAGGATAAATTGGGAGATTGGGATTGACGTATACACACTACTATATATAAAATAGACAACTAATAAGGACCTACTGTATAGCACAGGGAACTCTGCTCAGTACTCTGTAATGACCTATATGGGAAAAAAATCTAATAAAGAGTGGATATATATATATGTATAACTGAATCACTTTGTTATACACCTGAAACTAACACAACATTGGAAATCAACTAGACTCCAATAAAATTTTTGTTTTGTTTTGTTTTGTTTTGCTTAGGTTGCCTTTTAATCGTTATCTCCTCAGAAAAGATGATTCTAAAGATTATGACTGGATAAAGAAGATGTGGCACGTATATACAATGGAATATTACTCAGCCATAAAAAGAAATGAAATTGAGTTATCTGTAGTGAGGTGGATGGACCTAGAATCTGTCATACAGAGTGAAGTAAGTCAGAAAGAGAAAAACAAATACCGTATGCTAACACATATATATGGAATCTAAGAAAAAAAAAAGGTCATGAAGAACCTAGGGGCAAGACGGGAATAAAGACACAGACCTACTAGAGAATGGACTTGAGGATACGGGGAGGGGGAAGGGTAAGCTGTGACAAAGTGAGAGAGTGGCGTGGACATATATACACTACCAAACGTAAAATAGATAGCTAGTGGGAAGCAGCCGCATAGCACAGGGAGATCAGCTTGGTGCTTTGTGACCCCCTAGAGGGGTGGGATAGGGAGGGTGGGAGGGAGGCAGACACAAGAGGGAGGGGATGTGGGGATATATATATGTGTATAACTGATTCACTTTGTTATAAAGCAGAAACTAACACACCATTGTAAAGCAATTATATTCCAATAAAGATGTTAAAAAATTAAAAATTAAAAAAAAAGATTGACTGAATTTCACAACATAATAAAGAATACTTTTGCATTCGTTATAAAATCTTATTTCCAAAGTTAGCAAATTACCTAGAAAATCAAGGTTTAATCAAGATTTATGTTCTGAGACTTTGGAAGAAGGACTTTCTTTTAAACACAAATATTTAAAAGAAAAAGAGTGCATCCTTTTTTAAGTTTCTTGAATATTTTCATCAAATGATGGTGTTTCTTTTTAAAAAATTAAGCTTTCTTCAAAAGAATCTTTACTTTCATTTTGTAACTTAGAAATTCCAAATAAGCACAACAATGGAATCATACAAGGAACTCCCACTTATCCATCAGACAATATCACATTTTTAACATATAACCAATGTTATTTCATTTATGCTTTTTCCTGCCTCCTCCCCCCGATTTCCAATAAAAATTAAAAAAAAAAAAAAAAAAAAAAGATCCCAGTGTGGCTGGAACAGAAAGGATGAGGGGATGACAAAGAGGAGGTGAGACCAAGGTGGTCACAGGGGGTCACATCCCAGAGGGCCTTGCAGGGCATTGTAAGGACTCCTCTAGTTCTTACTCTGAGAGAGAGGTAGTGTCACAGGAGGGCTCTGAGCAGGGGAGGGACATGTCTGACTCAGGTTTAAGGATCTGTGTGGCAAACAGACTGTAGAAGTCACAGGGAGCAGCAGGGAGGCCAGTAACAATCCGAGTGACAGATGAGGTGTCTCAGACCAGGGAGGTGGAAGCAGAGATAGAGAGAGGTGGTCAGATGTGGGCTGTTTTGAGCGAGATGTAGAGCCAATAGGCGAGCATGCTTGTTCCATGAATGCGGCTTGAGGTGGAATTACCCACTTCTGCCCTTTCCCCTGCTCTTCCTTAAATGGGGATATTGTGCCCTCAAGTCATTTTGGGGATGCCTGGCATGGTAGGAATTTACTGACCCTGGAAGCCCACCTTGTCAGAAATTATCTATGTGAGCATCAGCCATGCGGGGGTAGGTCTGTCCTCACCAAAGGGGATTTCAGCGGTTAGTGACGGTGCAGGAGTTCCTCCTGGTACCCCCTCCTTTTTTACTCACAGCAAAGTTCCTGAGGGGTTCAGGGCTGGTTTGGGAGCAAACAGGCAGACCGAGGGATCCCTTTTTTTTTTTTTAATTTATTTGGCTGCGCCGGGTCTTAGTTGCGGCACGTGGGATCTTCGTTGCGGCATACGGGATCCTTTAGCTGCGGCATGTGAGATCTTTAGTTGCGGCATGTGGGCTCTTAGTTGCCGCATGCATGCGGGATCTAGTTCCCCAACCAGGGATCGAACCCGGGCCCCCTGCATTGGGAGCGTGGAGTCTTACCCACTGGACCACCAGGGAAGTCCCAAGGGATCCTTAAATCTAAGTCAGATATGTCCTTCCTCTGTTCAGAGCCCTCCTGTGACCCCCTGGGTCAGAAGGTAGGGTCTATGTCCTCTCCTTTTGAACCTGCACTGACCTCAGTGACTCGCCGTAGCCCAGAGAATGGAGCAGAAGTGACATTGCATGACATCCAAGGGCAGGTCAGAAGAGGCCACGTGGCTTCCACCTGGCTCTCAGAACGCTCACTCTGGGGGATGCCAACTGCCAAGCAAGAAGTCCAACCACCCTGAGACTGCTATGCTGGAGGGTCCTCATGGAGGTGCCCACTCCCACAGTGTCAGCTGAGCTCCAGGTTGACATCCCGAGTCAATGCCAGCCCTGTGGGTGCGCCATTTTGGATGTCCAGCCTGGTCCAGCCTTCAGATGACTCCCAACGGGCATCTGGATGTAACAGCATGAGAGACTCCAAGTGAGAACTGCTCAGCCAAGCCCTTCCTGATTTCCCAGCCTAGAGAACCATGAGCAAAGAAGAGCTGTAAAGTTTCAGGATAAATGGTAGCCCAACAGTAATCATTGAAACACCATTGATTTTGGAGCCTTGCCACCAAGGATCTGTAGGTAGACTAGGACCGGTCACAAGATGTCCCCAACACATGTGTACAGGGGTAGACGCCACAAGGGCAGCATCCTGCCCCTCTGGGCTCTTCTCCTCCAGGTTAATCCCTATTGAACACCCAGGGTGATGGCCCTTTGGTGTTCTGTACGCCAAGGGATAGTAAACATTGTTTGGGTTTCGCTCCTTCCCTCAGTCAGCTCTTCTACACGGGTGCTGGCATGGGAGGGGTGGGTCCCATACCCCAGAGAATTGCCCCTATGGGCTAAGCAGTGTCTGATGCAAAACAGAGAGTGGCAGGCCACGGAGTCCAACGAGAGAGAAATTTATGCCTCTTACTCTCCATCTGCAAAGCAAAACAAAAATAGCTGAAATGCCGGTTTTCTGCTTTATCGGCTCTGTGAATAAGCATATAAATTTCTATGACATTTCTGGAGGCTTGCTGAAGGGGAAAAAAGCCATCCCCCAGGATGCGGCCAGCAGCAGCGGCAGCATATGGTTTGCTGAGAGCAGAGGCAGAGTGCATTGTGTGTCTGTGAGCACTGAAAAAGGTGACTTTGCGGGTAATTTCAGACTCAAGGCAGTGTTTGCACCTTTTTAAAATTTTTTTTCTTTTTTTTCATTATAAAATGTCTTGCCTAAGCCCAGGCAGTTGTCATGGCCAATCAGTCCTCGGCGGGGAAGAGGGATTATGCTGGGCCGTGGTTAAGTGCAGGGAGGCGGGTCTGAGCCCGAGCTCCTTGGGGCTCCAGGTGGCCCAGGATATCATGCTTGGCTCCTGGAAGAGGGGGACAGCATCCTATTAAGAAGCTCACATAAGAGAAAAGGGGAGGCAGTCTGCAGGACATGTGGAAAGACCCAGATAGCTGAAGAACAGAACAGGAGTCTGGCTTTTTGTCTCACTCCAGCGATTCCTTTCTCCAGTGAGGACTCAGGCAGGAAGTTCAGTGAAGATGTCTCCAACCCCAGCAGGTGGGAACTGGCACTGACATCAAGTCACCATCAGCCTGGCAGGGAGACTGGTCCCACAGCTCCTGCCAGGAGGCAGAAAGGGCGCCGCCTGTGTGCAGTTCCATGGGGTTAGGGAAGCCCAACAAACTATTCAGCTCATTCTGTACTTAAATTCCACAATTAGCTTGATTCTTATGGCTCAAGCCAAACAAGGGACTCGTCCCCTTTTATGTTGTAATTATGCTGTTCCCTGATGTACATTAATACATTGGTTTCTTATCAGTCATTTACACTTTAGTATAAATGAATGTATTAGAAACTACCCTAAAAGTACATTGCATGGAAAGGAGGGAGAAAGAGAACATGAGGACACTGCATGGAA
The DNA here is from genome assembly GCF_949752795.1 of Hyperoodon ampullatus. Lineage (NCBI taxonomy): Eukaryota > Metazoa > Chordata > Mammalia > Artiodactyla > Ziphiidae > Hyperoodon > Hyperoodon ampullatus. The sequence goes on from NC_136913.1 coordinate 36,611,192, forward strand.
GGAGGGAGTTATGGCAAAGGATAGGCAGAGAGTTTCGAGGAAGGAATAGAAAAGGAAAAGGTATCCCACAGAAAAACCTAGCGTTCTTCACAGTTTTACCCAGGACCCCATCCTGTTGAACGGAGAAAATGGCTAGAAATCCTCAGAAAAAGGGGTAGTGCAAACAGAAGCAGTGTGTCAGGTGTAAACAAATGAGCTGCCCTCTCTCCCTCTTCTCCAGGAGCACCAGCCAACAGTAAGAGAGTAGGCTTCGGGCTTCCCTGGTGGCGCAGTGGTTGGGAGTCCGCCTGCCGATGCAGGGGATGCGGGTTCGTGCCCCGGTCCGGGAAGATCCCACATGCTGTGGAGCAGCTGGGCCCGTGAGCCATGGCCGTTGAGCCTGTGCGTCCAGAGCCTGTGCTCCGCAATGGGAGAGGCCACAACAGTGAGAGTCCCGTGTACAGGAAAAAAAAAAAAAGAGAGAGAGAGAGAGTAGACTTCATCCTGCTCCAGCCTCAGTGCACCCCCTGCAGTCACCTAGACCCAGTTTTTGATATATTTGCAGGACAAAGTGAATACATTTGCAGAATAAAGTGAAAACTTCTTACCTTGGCATGCGGCGCCCAGCACAACTTGGCTTTGACCATTTTCCCCACTCTTATCTCCTACAGCCTCTCCTCCCCTTCCCAGCTTTATCCATGTATCCTGCTCCCCACTTTTCTTCTTGCCATTCCCTAAGTCTATTTTGTATTTCCTCCATCTCTCTCTTTGCCCAAACTATCTACTCTCCCTGGACTGCCCTTCCCATCCTCACTGCCTGTCAAATTACCACATTACTCCAAAACCCAGATCAAATTACACCTCCTCAAAGATTTCCAAGATCTTCCCATAGTCTTCTTTCCTCTTCTCTTATCATTCCTTAGCAGGTTATTTAAAGGCCTCTTGTCATACTTTGCCTTGAGTCATAGTTTGGCTCTCCCCAAAAGCAGAGCCTGAGATTTGGATGCAGATCATTTATTTGAGAGATGATCCCAGGGACCACAGTGAGGGAGCAGGGAGTCTCCCTCAAAAAGAGGGAGGCCAATAAGAGGAGATTACCCCTTATGATGGTTCATTATACGTGCCAACTTGACTGAGCCATCAGGTACCCAGATATTTGGTCAAACATTATTCTGAGTATAACTCTGAGGGTGTGTCTGGATGAGGTTGACATTTGAACCTGTGGACTGAGTAAAGCAGATTGCCCTCCCCTCTGTGGGTGGGCCTCATCCAATCAGTTGAAGGCCTGATAGAACAAAAAGTCTGAGTAAGTGGAAACTCCTCCTGCCTGTTTGAGCTGGGACATTGGTCTTTTCCTACCTTTGAACTTGAATTGAAATACTGGCTCTTTCTGGACCACCAGCCTGCCAGTTTTCAGACTGGAACTCACAATCTGTACTCTCCTGGGTCTGGCTTGCTGACTGAAGATCTTCGGACTTCTCAGCCTATATAATCACGTGAGCCAATTTCTTATAATAAATCTTTCTCTCTATCTATATTAAGAGAGCTATCCTATTGGTTCTGTTTCTCTGGAGAACCCTGACAGATACACCCCTGTAGGCAACTAGGGCTCAGTCTCCCTGGAGAACCTCTGGGAAAGTAAATGACAAAAGCCTCCGAATCAGCCCCTGCAGGGTGGATAATTCCAGACACTCCAAGGGCTTCCTATCTTCGACATTCATTTCTCTGTCTTCAGGCTTTCTCTGGTGGCAGAAGTGTGCTCAGTCCACACGGCAGGCAGCCTGGAATTGCTGGGAGGCAACATCCAAGAGACAACCCTCAAGCAATGGGATGGGGGCAAGAGTTGGTACAGAAGGACTGCAGCTTCCTGGCCCCTATGTGGAGGGCAGCCTGGGGCATGTTCCTCACAGTTTTCCAAAAGGTGCCCAGCAGCACTGAGCCTGTAGCCCACCCACCTCTCAGCGTGCACTTCACTCGCTTTCCTCCCTTCCCTGGCTCACTTCCGCACCCCCCCACTGTGCACCCTGGAATCTCTTCCCCAGCAAAGTACTTGCACCCATATCTCTGTCTCAGGGGCTGCTCTGAGAGAACACAGACCAGGCCACATGTCATGTGCCACACACACTGTGCCCGGAGCTAGAGATTCAGAGCAGAGTACACCTTGGCGAGGTGCCCAGAGTCACAGAAGGACGGTCCCAACCATCGAGGAATGTGGAAAGTCGGCTCCCTCTGAAACGTGGCACTCCCTCTGGCAATGGGTATCAGCACTATGAACTCTGGGGACGTGCCAGAGGGGTGACATATCACTAAGCTGCTTTCCTGAAAACACCTTCCAGGGCCATCGACTGGCCAAGCAAGAAAGTCAAGGTCATCCAGCTGTGGTGATTCATCACACCTCATTGTGAATCCTGGAAACGGTTCACTCATTCCCTGTTCCCACAAATATCTCCTGGGAAGAGCGCCACAAGCCCGGCAGACCCGGATTCCACAGGTGGGTCACCCTTTCTCCCTCCTGATGACCAAAGAGTGGCCCTCGGAACCAAGATCTGCCATCACTGAAGCCACGTGAAAGCACATAGCACAGGTCCCAAAGGCACGCCCACGAGATGTGTCCCCAAAGCATTTTTGAGAGATGATAGCCTCCCAGCAATAAGGCAAACGTCTCCCAAGGTGTCCCTCTCAGAGACCACACTCAGGAAGAGGCAGTTCTGGAACATTGGGTTTGAATACCAGCTCTCATTAGCTCGAATGATACCATTACTCACGTTAAACCAAAAAGACAGGCAAACAAAAGATGGAGAGTAAATCATCCGTGGTCCCCCAGCAGCCCCCGGAAAAAGCCAAACCGGTCAGCAAACTGTGGTGGGCTGCTTCTGCTCGGGTTCCCAGAATGATACCCTCTGCAAGGTGTGATGTGTCTCTGGGCTGATTTATATAGAAAACCAAACCTAGCTGAGGCCAACCATTGATCTATCGGCCTGACTGGCCGAGTCCTCCTCACATGCTTGGCTGAGCCTCTGAAGGACAACAGGACGCCTCAGCCTGACCTGCAAGGAGCTCTCTGAGCCGCTAGGTTTGGGGCAGGGAAGCTTTACTGCCAACCTTGAAGTCAGTGCCGGGGAGGGTGTGTTCTAGGCTTTTCCATTTAGCTTGCCCTGGGCTAAATGCAATTATCACCAGGTGAGGCCCGATTCTCCCTTCCCTCCTTTTGCCCTGTCTGTTCCTCCTCCTGCAGCCACATTCTCCAAAGGGGCTCCAGGGAACTCCAGGAAACTGGCCTTCTGAGCCCCCTTGCCTGAGTTGCAGGAAGAGGCTGGAAGGCGCAAGCCCGAAATCTCCTCCTGGCTTCTTCCCAGCAGCCCGGCGGGTGCCTCCCTGCACGATTTGGACCGTTTGACTTTCTTCTTGTAGAATCCCGAATTTGTCTCCTTTTGTTTAATTCATCAGGAGCCGGTGGTGGATGGAAGGCTCCCAGAAGATCAAAGGAAGAGGGAAGGGCTCCCTGGAAGGCGCATCAGGCCTTTCTGGGAGGGAAACATTTTCTAATCCAGGAAAGAAAAATCTTGCATTTTAGGCAGTGATTAAAGATGGGATATTCTGTGTCTCCCAGGATTGGGAAGGAGGGATGAGAGGACTTATGGTTTTTTGGAAATGCCACCCGGTGCAGAAAGGGGCAAGTCTGAAATTCAGCAGCAAGGTCAGAGGAGCCCAAGGCAGGCAGCCCTGTCTTGGAAATTCAGGTCTTCTCCAGGATGGGGGAGGGAGAAGAAAGGGGTGTAGGGGTTTCTTGGGGGGTTTTTTTTTTGAATTTTATTTTATTTTTTTTTATTTATTTTTTTATACAGCAGGTTCTTACTAGTGAGAAGGTTCTTACTTAACAGCACTCGTGGAAGATGCACTCCTGGGGCTGCCCAGTGCTCAAAGCTACTGGTTCCTCCATGGGAAGGGAGGGCTCTTCCATGGGAGCCTTTCTGTGCCCTCTGGAGACTCCAAGAGCATCTCCTGTGACCAGGCACGGTGCATCTCTTTGGGCAGACACTCCTGCTGCCCTCAGTGACACCTGTCCCACACAGACATGTGCTAGTGGTCCCCTCACTCTCTGACAGAAGCCATGACCTTAGTTTGGGTTCCCGCAGCAGACTCAGGAACAAGGACTCTGATACAAGTCATTTATTAGGGAGGGGACCCCAGGAGATATCACAGGAAGGGGAGGACAGCAAGTCCAGGTTGTGCTCTGAACAGGTCGTTGCTGTGGACAACTGGAGACGGTGTAGAACACACATCAGGGTGTCCCACCCAAGGGAAGGAAAGTGGGGGCAGCGGGGAGTTGGTGGCTCATAACTCCCGCCTGGTACAAGTTGAGCCCTGCTCCCAAGGGCCATGAGCTCCCTAGAACTTTGGGACCACCCAGCCAGGACCCAAGCGCATTTCTAAGTGGAGAGAGTGCTTTCAGGTAGAAAACTCTATACTTATAAGCACTTATATATGAGTGCTAAGGGGTTATCTGGAAGGACCAAGGACCCTGCTGCAGCCCTCTTTACTGAATCCCTCTTAGAGATGCATCTGGACCAAGCCAGCATCCCTAGCCAGGTTGGGCGCCCACTGCCTGTGATTCACCCACCACTGACGTGCACCCCACCTGGGTAGGAATGTTGACATGTGTGAGATCCCAGTCCACAGCTCCCAGATCACGGCTGGGGTCAAGTATCACGATCTCAAGGCTCTCCAAGTGGAGTGCTTACGTCATTCTTTCTAGGTTCTTGATTAACGCCCTCCCTCCCCCCAGCCCTATCTGTACATCTTTACCGTCTTTTTTTGGCGGGGACTGGGGTTCCCAGCAAGAGACCAAAGAAATCTGCCAACAGAACACCCAGTGCCCCCTCTTTTCCCCCTTTTATATCCTCCTCCGGGTTTGAAGTCCTTTAACTGGTTCTTTGATATTTCCTTTGAAAATATCTGCATTTTGGTCTCACGTTGGAATTTCTTAGCTGTTGTCTTTGGCGCTCAAGGTGAAATGTGCAGTTTAATGTCCTAACTTGGTAGCTCAGCTCTGATGTCTCCATCCCACACCGGGCTCTGTGAAGGGGGATGGAGGGCGCCCTCCTCCTCACCCCAGGCCCAACTCTGACCTGGCAGGCGCCAGAGCAGCCTGCTGGTGCCCCCTTTGGTAGAATTAAACCTTTCAGGAGAACAGCCTCTCTCCCGTCAACCTGCAAGCATTCTCTCCATCAGCCTCAGTCCAAGCTCAAAGGGGCCAACATCAAAGACTATAGTGGATTGAATGGTGCTCCATCCTCCACAAAAGATGAGTCCATTCAGAACCTGTGAATGTGATCTTATTGGAAAAAAGGTCTTTACAGACCTAATCAAGTTAGGGATCACAAGATGAGACATCCTGGATTCAGGTGGCCCCTAAATCCAGTGACATGTGTCCTTAGGAAAGAAGGACACAAGGACATATTGTAGAGCACAGGAAATTATAGCCATAATCTTGTAATAACTTTTAATGGAGTATAATCTGTAAACATACTGAATCACAGTGCTGTACATCTGAAACTAATATAATATTGTAAAGCAACTCTACTTCAAGAAAAAGAAAAAGAAAGGAAAGAGAAGGAGACACAACACACAGGGGAAAGGGTGACATAATGACGGAGGTGGAGACTGGAGGGATGCATCCACAAGCCAAGGAAAACCAAAGATCGCCAACAGTCACCAGAAGCTTGAAGAGAGGCCTGGAAGGGATTCTCCCTCAGAGCCTCCAGAAGGAGCCAATCCGCCCAACTGGTGGATTTCAGACTTCAGACTTCCATCTTCCAGACCTGTGAGAAAATACATTTCTGTTGTTTTAAAGTACCTAGTTTGTGGCACTTTGTTACAGCAGCCCTGGCAAACCAATACAGGTGCAAATACCGAGTGTGACAGTTTGATGAGACAATAAAACTAAGTGGGGAGCTGGCCCAAGGCGACCACCAAAAGGTAAGGTGGTCAATGGCAGAAGACAAGAATCCCTGATGTGGGCTCCCTTGAGGGTTAGGAGTTTGTGGACCCTCTTGTCAGCTTTCCCACTAATGGGGACCAGCTTTTGATTCAGGCACCCCTGCTTTCAAATCTGGACTGAGTCAAGTCCCAGCTATGGGACTCAGCCCAGATTCTGAGCATAGCTTCCTAATCTGAAAAATGGGAACGCATTCCACTTCCCAGGGTTGGGAGGATTAAATGTAGCTAACACAGAGCCTGGTCCATAGGAGGCCCTCTCTGTGAGCTGCCTTAGATTGGATTTGTGACACCAAGGTTCAAGTGATTTATTTGGGAAGGGATCCCAGGACCTTGGGTAGGGAAGTACTAAAGCGATACAAGGAAAGAAAGAAGGCAATAAAGAGTGCATTAATGAGGCAGTTATTGCAGTAGTGACAAGAGCTTAATTCCACAGGGAAACTGAGAAGTGGTATATAACAGGCGCCTCCAAGTAAACTTACCTAAAAGATGAGGGAGTTGAGGTATTTATCCTCCAACTTCCATTAGGCATTGGTTGAGGGTTGCTCCTGGGGCATTGTGAATTCCTGAATGCATTCCTATTGCTACTATAACAAATTTTGCTGTTGTAACAAATTACCTCAAACTTTGTGGCTTCAAGCAACACAAACTTATTACCCGCTGAAAGTCAGAAGTCCACGATGAGTCAGCAGATCTGTGCTTCTCTTGGAACTCTACAGGAGACTCTGTTGCCTTGCCCTTTCCAGCTTCTAGAGGCTGGCCACATTCCTTGGCTCGTGACCCCGCATTACTCTGATCTATGCTAGTCTTGTCACTTCTCCTCCTCTGCTTCCGTCATCACATCACATTCTCTGACTCTGACCCTCCTGCCTCCCTCTTATAAGGACCCACCTGGATAATCCAGGATAGTCCTCCCCCTGGCAAGATCCCTAACTTAATGACATCTGCAAAGTCCCTTTTACCGTAAGGTACCATAATCACAGGTTCCAGGGATTAAGATGTGGACACCTTTGGGAGCCATTATTCAGCCCAGCACATGGGGCCTTTCTAGCCTGTTCCACACAGTCAGAGCTGCCTTCTGGGGCTGGGGTGGGGATGAGGAAGCTCTCAGGTACTGAAATGCAGGTCCACTGAAAGGTTGGGGGAATATGAGCAGGGCGCTGACACTGAGAAACTCAGCTTTTGTTAGCAGTAATAGAATAGCAAAGATGTACAGGCAAAACCACTAGGTGGGCAGAGGTACAGCGGGTGGCCGTGGCAGCCTCAGAACTCCTTGGTCTGAAGGTGTTGAAGAGAAAACCAGTTGCCAGAACATTCAAAAAAGTCAGACTCACACATAAACATCTTGGATCCTCACAAGAACTATTTTGTGCTGGGGAGGGCACATACACTCTTTCCCATTTTAGAGCTGAAGAAACTGAGGTTCAGTGACTTGCTCCAGGTCACACAGTGGCAGAGCAAGGACCTGCTCTTGGATGTGCTCACCCAGTGCTGCTCTCACTACCCCACCTAGCCACAGCATGGCTTGGAACAATCTGGCATGAGCCAGGCTTGTGGCCACACCTAAGAAGATGCCAGCCCCTCAGGCACATCGTCTTCTATTTCTGAGTCTTTAAGGGTCTGGCTGAGTTGCTGGAGTCGAGAGAGACCCAGCAGGACTGTTGATGAATGTGATTGCTTTACCAGAAGTTTAAAAATGTAGTTACTACGTTTGAGCGTTGTTTAGAATCGATCTCTGGTAATTTGCCTCCCACGTGCGTACATGCGGGATCAGCTGCCGAATTCTGTGGATGATATTTCCCCAATCTCTCTCTCCCCCATCTGTCACCTCTTCTTCCTCCCCACACTCCCAGCTCGGACCTCCATCACTTCCCACCTGGACCACAGCCAAAGCCTTCTTTTTTTTTTTTTTTTTTTGTGGTATGGTACGGGGGCCTCTCACTGTTGTGGCCTCTCCCGTTGCGGAGCACAGGCTCCGGACGCGCAGGCTCAGCAGCCATGGCTCACGGGCCCAGCCGCTCCGCGGCATGTGGGATCTTCCCGGACTGGGGCACGAACCCGCGTCCCCTGCATCAGCAGGCAGACCCTCAACCACTATGCCACCAGGGAAGCCCAGCCAAAGCCTTCTTGTGTGTCCCTTTCCTCTGAGTCTCCCTGCCCCAATCCATCTCACTCCCTGGCTCCCTTTAACTTCAGCGGAGGACAGGCTGTCGGTGCCCTTTCATTTTCTTCCAGACTTTCCAGTTTGGTGTGTTCCGGCAGACTTCCAATTGCCAGTATCTGTATCTCTGATCCTGAGCGTTTTATCCAGAACCACAAGTCGGAAGGGCCAAAGAATTAGTACTCCAGAAAACAGCCCTCAAGCAATGATGCAAGAGGAGCAAGTAGACAAATGCCCCGGCTCCCCATCCCTCAGTTGAGGTAAGTATGAGCTGTGTGTCCCAAACCATCTCCCAGATGTCCCGCTGGGATTAAGCACCAGTGGCCCACACTGGGGACTTGCTTAATAACACCCTTTATTTCAGCCTTCCCTTCCCTGTCTCACTTCTCTACTCCCCTGCTGGTGTTTCCTGAAACCACCCTCCAAATAACGACTTGTCCTTGAATCCTTCTCTTGCGGTCTGCAACTAGGAAACCCAAGTTAGATAATGGGGTTACTTACCTACACAACAACTTCCAAGAGAATGTCTCTCCATGCCCTCCTTAGCCTGCTCGCCAAGGCTGACCCCAGTCCATCTTTCCACTCAAACTCCATTTCTCCATCTCGCCCGTGACACACAAGTCAAAGAGCACTGCTCGCATATTTCCTGCTTTCAACTCCCTGTGCCTTTGGTCAGCTGTCTCTGCCCTCCTTTTCTTACCATGTTTCCTCCAGCATAGAAAAACCAGTTCAGAAGTAGACATGAAACAAGAAGGAAAGAATGTTGATAACTCTAGAAGCTAGGCGTGGGTACATGGGGTGGGGGGCTGTTATTATACCACTCTGTTAACTTTAGACATGTCTGATCTTTTCCATAATAAAAAACTAAAAGAGAAAATCAATTCATGTCAATGACTGACATTGATAGTGTCCTGCCCATATGTCCTCATATGCTCCCATGGCTTCTTACAGCAACTATCAGCCTCTCTCAGCTAGAGGGCATTCTCTAATGTGTGTGTGTGTGTGTGTGTGTGTGTGTGTGTGTGTGAGGGGGGTGCTCAGCAACTGTGCAGGGCAGTTTGGGGGTGCCAGGGAGTTAACACTCCCCAAAGCAGCTCTCCAAGGAGTGCGTGGAGTCAGTGGATATTCTGGTTTCCTCACCCTCAGTGTAATAACCCCAAGAGCGTTTCCACACCATCTTCCAGCAGTGCCCAGTGGGACTGAGTCTCAGTTGTTTATTAACATACCCTGTATTGGCTTTCTCCTCTCCCCTGTCTGACTTCCCCACTTCTCTACTGGTGTTGCCTGAGATCTCCTCCCAAACAAAGCGCATACACACAAATCCTTAGTCTCAGGATCTCTTCAAGGGAAAGCCAATCTAAAACAAGATGTTACCATCACCATGAAAGCATCTCTTCTTCCCCAACTTAGAAGTGATATATTTCTCTTCTGAGCCCTTGGAGCATCTTGCCTGGGCTTGGAAGACTCAGGACAGATTCCTTCTCTTAAAAATGTTTGGAAGTATGGCAGGATGAAGCCTGATAAAGGAATTAAGTCCTAGACGGCAGGGTTAGCTTAAAATAAATATTATTAATTCTGGATGGACCCAGCCTCAGAGCCCCTGTCATATCCTGCACAGACTTAACCCAGTTCCCTGCACATCGTACCTGCCCCGTCATCATCTGTTGGGTGAACATAATACTCACTGACAAGTATTGAGCAAATACTATGAATTCTGTATGTTCTAAAGTATTTAATCCACACAATAACACCAAGAGGGAGTTATTATTATTATTACCTGCCACTTAAAAAATTGAGGGACTTCCCTGGTGGCGCAGTGGTTAAGAATCTGCCTGCCAATGCAGGGGACACGGGTTCGAGCCCTGGTCCGGGAGGATCCCACATGCCGTGGAGCAACTAAGCCCGTGCGCCACAACTACTGAGCCTGCGCTCTAGAGCCCACGAGCCACAACTACTGAAGCCCACATGCGCCTAGAGCCCGTGCTCCGCAACAAGAGAAGCCACCGCAGTGAAAAGCCCGCGCACCGCAACAGAGTAGCCCCTGCTCGCCGCAACTAGAGAAAAGCCCGCATGCAGCAACGAAGACCCAACACAGCCAAAAATAAATAATTTTTAAAAAAAATCTAAAAAGAAGAAATTGAGGATAAGGAGGGTTAAGTGACAATCCCAAGGTCACACAGCCAGGAAATGGCAGATCAGGGAGAGAAAGCACAGCTGGCTGGCTTGCTCCTCATCCCTCCTCCCTCTTCTGGAGTGCATCACAGGTGTCTACAGGAAACCCGCTTTCCAGTTCTCTGGATCCGTGAGAATAAAAGTCATCCCCAACCCAAGTGTTTACCGCTTCTCCTGACGAGGGCTTGGTGCTCGCGTGAGCAGCAGAGTGCCAGGCCTGAGGGCTCTCCCTTCACAGTCATGGGGCTTGGCACACAGGCCTCCCTAGCCCCGCTGCCCCCGACCGCACAGCGCCTGCAACAAGCAGCCTCCCTGGCAGGCCTCATCCGGCCAGGAGGCTCCAGCTGCCTCCTGCACCCTCCGACCAGCCACCCCAGGCTTCCTTGGGGCTGCAGAGGAGACCCACCGAGGCGCGCAGGTGTGGCCACCCTGCTGGGTGCTTGTCCAACACCGGCGCACACCCTTCCCAAGCCAGCTCTGCATTCTGCTGCAGTAATAACACAAACCCGTCAAGAGAAAAAGAGAGCATGAGATGTGTGTGTGTGTGTGTGTGTGTGTGTGTGAGAGAGAGAGAGAGAGAGAGAGAGAGAGAAGAGAAGAGATTTGCTTGGAAACGCCAACCCCTCACCAAAGATGTTCCCAGCCCTCATTTGTACACACAGTCTTCAAACATCAAAGTGTTTGTTAAGTGTAAATATTTTTATTCGCTCCCGTCCTTCTCCTCCCTCTCCTCCTCCATGCCGGCTCCGAGCTCAGCGGATGCCGGGAGACCCCTCCGACTCACAGCCAGCAGGGATGGTTTTGGGAAAGGGCACTTCCAGGTCCCAGCGGGCAGCCGGCAGCTGCGCCTCACAGCCGCCCGGGACTCGGCTCCCAGCAGCAGGCTCCTCTCTTGGCGCCTGTTTCCATAGGAACGGGCAGGCCCAGGATTGGCAGCCGTGGGAGCGTTACCCACGCTGGCTGCTTTTCAAGTGGTCCCTCCATGTACCTCCCCTCTCCTCCCCACCCCGTGCCCAGGTCTGCCCTGGGAAGGACCACAGGTCTGGAGAAGTGCCCAGGTAGAGGCGATCTGCAGGGCTCCCCCTAAGGTCCTGAATTCTGGAGCAACAAGGTGAATCTTGCTTGGAGCCTTTGTCACCCCTCCCCCCCCCCCCACCCGAGTCCCCTGCCTTCCTCCACTGGGTACTCATCTGCGTGCCTAGGTTAGCTTTCCCAGCCTGGCAAAGGACGGAGATCTGATCCAGAGACTCCATTGGGGCCGCGCTCAGAAAACTCATTCCCATCCAGGAAAACCCTCTTATTAAGCACCTCTCTGCTCTACGGCTTTCTGTGCCCTGCAGGTCAAACTGTTCTCTGCTTCTTCGTTTCCCCACCAACCCAGTGCTGTGCATCTCTCTTTATAAAACAGAAAGCTGACAAACAAAGGGCCTCTCTGGGTCTCCAACGCCAGCCTGATGATGGCTCTACCAGAGATCATTGAGAATGAGCACATCGATTACTGCCTTGCTCCCAAGGTCGAATCCCTGCTGCCAGCATATCTCCTGTGCCCCTCCTTTGAGGAGCCTCCACAGAAGGGACCTTCTTTGATGCTGTTCCAGGTTCTGGCCGTCACCACGCTTTGAACCCTAGTCCCCTGTCGTGGTGGGTCTTCTCGCCATTATCAGGCTGGCCCGCAGCCTCCTTAGGCCTCCCCGCAGATGGGACTTCCCGAGGGGAGGGTTGATCCGAGCTCTGCAAAGTTCAAAGGGCACTCTGGGAGACACCAGGGTTTTGCTGATGGGCTTGAAGAGCCTGAAAACTCCTGCGCAGAGCTAGAGGTTGAAATGCCAGCCCATCAGCAAGAACTAAACAGCTCTTAAAGCAGGAGGACACTCAGAACTATTGATCAAGGATGCACAGACTCCATCTATAATTAGACCCAGAAAGCTGCTTGCACATCAGAAAGAGAGTGAGAAAGACGTGACCGTGGCTTCGCTGAAGCCAGATCCGCATCAGGATTGCACAAAACAAACAGAAACCCCACAGCTGAAAATGCCCTGTGCTGTTAATTCCTCTCTCCAAAAGGTTCACTGTGAATCACACAGTTCAGTCCTATAAAAGCAGCCAGATGTTATAAAGATCCTGTTGACAAGGCAGCAACAGCTGACTCTGGGGTCGATCACAGCTAGCCCTCCCAGCTCCATGGTGGCTGTGACCTTCTAGACCAGGACAGCCCAGCAGCTGGTGCCCTGGAAACCCCGGAAGCAAAGTTACTGTTGAGAAGTTTCATTTGTTTGCTTGGTTGGGTTTTTTTTTCTTTTTCTTTTTCATCATTAAAAGTGGCAGGAAAAGGCTCGATTTCTGGGCACTTGGTGGCCTTCCTTTGCTCTTTTGTGTAATGAATCTGATTTGGAAACTGCAGCTAAAATATGGAGGGGGAGAGTCCATTAGAAAGAAATACTGTTTGTTGGGGCCAGGGAATGCTGGTGGCAAATTGCCCTTCCTAAGTGCTGTTTTTTGAAAACTCATTCCTGCGGTAGGAAAATAAAGCAGATTTCCAACACTTAAGAGATCATTTTCGGAATGGTCTAGATGCGCGCTGCTATGCTGGTACATTTGCTTCTCATTGTTTTTTAATCACTATTTTGTCAAGTTTAATTGCTGCCACGCTAACAACCCAAACGGGAGCAAAACAAAATAGGGGATATCTATCACTGGTGAGAGCATTTTGATGGAATCCATATCTATTTGCATCTTCTCCACCAAATTAGGAAAAAGGAAAATAGAAAATGTTGTCTCTGCCGCCGGTAAAAGGATTCTTTTCGTTGGTCTGGGTGGGGAAATCCCCAGAAGAACGGGCAAACTGGCCAGCCTCCCCTATATCAGCTCAGCCTCTTCTGAGCTCCATCTGGGGTTTTCTTGCCTGTATTTTCCTTCTAAGAATATTATGAATTCTGACCAATTCTGCTGGATGGTGAGAGCCTTGAAGGCAGAGACAGACCTTGCCTTAATTATGCATGGGTTTCCCGGGTCTTCTCCTAATTCTCCTTTCGGGTCTTGTGAAAGACAAAGAAGCATCACTCAGAGCGCCTTCAGTAAAGGACTCTGCCCAGCTGCCCCAGGTGGGGTGAGCTGACAGCCTCCAGCTGTTAAGTTGGGCAGGTTCGGCCTCAGTTAACAAGCTGAAGTCATGCCCTTTTCGGGGTGGCCCCGGCCGACGACTGAGCAAGCTGGTGGCACTTGGGGCTGGCCATTTCTGCCCAAATTGAGGCTCTGATAGGCACTCTTCTCTGGGAGGTCCTGCTGGGTGGGCAGAGGCTTTTCAGATTGCCTGCCGGTTCCCCCTGCCTAATCCTGCTTCCTCCCTTCTCCTTTCAGGGGTGCTGCTCCTGTGTTATTATTCGTGCCCAATTATATACAGTCCCTCCCGGAAGTCGCTGAAGGATTAAATCAACTCTCACAGTCACTCCGTCTGGACAGCTGCTTCTTGGAAAACCCAACCCGATGACTTTTTAGAGCTCGACTGGCAACTCTGGGATTGCCTTTTCCCCTCTGCACTAAAGAGGGCCAAAACCATTCTCTGAGTAAAACCTTGGCTGTGCCCCAGGGCACTGCCTTAGAGCCCCTCCCCAGCACCCTCCACCCACCCCACCCTCCCACCCCCACCCCACCACGGCTTGACGAGTTCATGCAAATATATTAGGTGCTTTGCTGAGTATCAGGAGCACTAGGGGGTCTTAGCGACCAAGGGACAGTGCCAGGCCAGCTGCTCCGAATGTTTGGGGGTGAAACCAGTGTGAAGTTGGGCAGCTCTTTATGGAATTTCCAGAATGGTCAGTGCAGGGTTTGCATCTGGCAAGCTGGTGAAGAAACGCAAAGACCTCTCTGTCCCCAGGGTCTGCTCTGGGAAGGGGATTTCAGAATTAGGGCTTGTGTCCAGCAGGGCTGGGGCTTATTATCACTTGAAGGTTTGCCAAGCCCTTGGCTCCCCAAGTAGACGGCTCATCAGCAACTTGAAGGCCAAGACACACCCGTCTTGCTCACCACCCTTTATCTGCAGGGTCTGGAACTGTGCAGGGCACACGGTTGCCACTCTGTGAATACTTCATGAATAAATGAATGGATGAACGATCAAAACTAGTACGTATCGCTTCATCACTATCAGCCCAATGCTCTCCCATCGTCTTGAGGAGAAAGTCCAAACCTTTCAGGGGGTAGACAAGAATATTCGTGATCTGGCCTTCATGTACCCTCCCTCCTTCCAGCCATTAACTCAGAATTTGCAATCTCGGTGGTCCCTCTCTAGGCCTCATTTATCAGCAACTGCCTCCCCTGGACTTTGGGACCTACCAAGGACAGTGCCAGTGTGGGACATTGAAATCCCAGGGCCCCAGGCAGAAAATACTAAACTGAATTCTTTCCCAGGCCGCTTCCCAGGAAGGTCTTGGCCCCGAGCCGTCATTAGCACCCTCCTGTGCCTTGCGGTAATAAAGCCTCACACTTTAATAGGGAATCTACTCTATCCCAAGCACTGTTCCAAACCCTTTATATATGTTAACTAATTGGAGCCCTATACCATTTCCATGAGGTAGGTATTATTCTTACCTTCACTTGGCAGGTGAGGACGCTGAAGCACAGAGGGGTTAAGTAACTTGCCCAAAGCACACAGCTACTAAACGGCGGAGCTGGGATTTGGGTCTGGGCAGTCTGACTCCAAAGTTCATGCTACGACCAGGTACACCGTCTCCCCGCCTGTGTGGTTGGTGGCTGCACTGAGGCCTGGTTCGTGGAAGGGACTGTGGCCAAAAGCAGAGACAAGGGGATGAAACCCGTGCTTTCCACAGTGGCCTCTGACGGGCCACGTGCTGGCCACCCACATCGGGTGACTTATCTACCACAAAACCTAGGCCACCCGGCTGGCACCTTCTGCCCTTATGGAGAAGAGGCCAAAGAGAAAAGGTGGGGGCAGTGTGGGGGGAGTGGGATCAAGGATAAGACCCTCCATGCTCCCAGGAAGGGGGCCTCATGCCTCCACTTCTGCCCAGGGGCCCTGGCGTGAGTTCGGACTTTGGGGAAGGCCTGCTAGGCGTCAGGCGCAGGGCAAAGCACATTTCACCCTCACAACACCCCCGTGAACTAGATGCTCTTGGAATTCTCTTCACTGCATGCGTTTGCACTTAGGAAGTGGCAGGGCTGGACTTTGAGACCTGGCAGGTCTGGCTCCAGGGCGTGACTGCTATTCATTGTGCTCTACCAAGAGGAGACACTAGCAGCCTCCCCACTGCCCCGTGAGGCCAAGCCTACCCCTCTTCCCCCGCTTGCTCCCGTCTCTCTTCACGCCTTCCCCATCGTTGTTTCTGTCTGGCCAGTCTCTCCTGTCCCGCTCCCAGCCAGCCGCCACGCCCATCCCACTGCATCTGGGTGTCCTCTGCTGACTTTGGGGTCCCAGCTAGAGGCTGGGCTGGACAGCCCCCCTGGTCCTAGACACTGTGCAGCTTCCTTCCCCTAAGTGACGGCTGGCTGGCCCTGCTGCCCCGCTGCCCAGCGCTGCTGTGACAGCGTGGCAGGCAGACACACACTGGCCCGCGCCTGGGGAAAGCTTTTGCCTCTGCCCCCAGATGAAAGAAGAAATAATATCTATCGGCTCTTCCGCATTTGGGAAGGCACGGGCCTCCCGAGGCTTTTGCAGATGTTGCGATCTCATTTATTCTTTCAGAAGCAGGTGACAAGGCTCCACTGGGTGCAGACTAGGTATCCTGGGAGCTCACAGAGAATCACAAGTCCTATTCAGATGTGTTAGCGGAATCCAGAATCAGGTTGGCAGAGACCAACACCCATAAAACCAGAAGAAAGCAACAAAAAGGCTTGTAAGGCACTGCTTCAAGAAGGGAGAGACCCCTGCAGCAGTTCCTGCTGACGCCCCACCCCATTTCCCCTCCAGACCCCCGAGTTCACCTGCACCTATGACGGTGAGTCTGCACGCTAACAGCTTCCCACCTCGACTGCCTGCCTCTCTCCACTCCTCTGCGTCAGGGCTTCCTCCAGAATCAGGGGCAAGCCAGATACATAATTTGTAGGACACAGTGCCAAGAGAACATGTGACCCCTTCACCAAAAAGCAGGACCCTAGCTTTTTCCTCTCTTCTGATGGCGCTCTCTCTCTCTCTCTCTCTCTCTCTCTCTCTCTCTCTCTCTCCCCCCATCCCGGTGTTTTTTGTTTTTGTTTTTTTTTTAACATCTTTATTGGAGTATAATTGCTTTACAATGGTGTGTTAGTTTCTGCTTTATAACAAACGGAATCAGTTATACATATGTCCCCATATCTCTTCCCTCTTGCGTCTCCCTCCCTCCCACCCTCCCTATCCCACCCCTCTAGGGGGTCACAAAGCACCGAGCTGATCTCCCTGTGCTATGTGGCTGCTTCCCACTAGCGATCTATTTTACATATAGTAGTGTATATATGTCCATGCCACTCTCTCACTTTGTCACAGCTTACCCTTCCCCCTCCCCATATCCTCAAGCCCATTCTCTAGTAGGTCTGTGTCTTTATTCCTGTCTTGCCCCTAGGTTCTTCATGACCCTTTTTTCTTTTTTTCTTAGATTCCATATATATGTGTTAGCATACGGTATTTTTTTTCTCTTTCTGATTTACTTCACTCTGTATGACAGACTCTAGGTCCACCTCACTACAAATAACTCAATTTCGTTTCTTTTTATGGCTGAGTAATATTCCATTGTATATATGTGCCACATCTTCTTTATAATCTCCAAAATTTACAAGCAGCTCATGCAGCTCAATATCAAAAAAACAAACAACCTAATCCAAAAATGGGCAGAAAACCTAAATAGACATTTCTCCAAAGAAGATACACAGATTGCCAACAAACACATGAAAGAATGCTCAACATCATTCATCATTAGAGAAATGCAAATCCAAACTACAATGAGATATCATCTCACACCGGTCAGAATGGCCATCATCAAAAAATCTAGAAACAACAAATGCTGGAGAGGGTGTGGAGAAAAGGGAACACTCTTGCACTGCTGGTGGGAATGTGAATTGGTACAGCCACTATGGAGAACAGTATGGAGGTTCCTTAAAAAACTACAAATAGAACTACCATATGACCCAGCAATCCCACTACTGGTGATTTTTAATTGTTATTTAATGTTGCACTCCCTCTGGCAAGTGTTATTCTCAGGACAAAGGCAGACCTCAGCGAAGCCTTGCCCCACAACTTGGTGCATGCCCAATCCTCCCCTTGCCCACGCCAGGCTCCTCCCGAGGCAGAGATCAGCCACAGTGCCAGGGTTGGGAGATGCAGCGGGCAACCAAGAACCCATTCCAAAGAGGTGGGAGGTGGGGAGGCGGGAAAGCAGAGGAGGTAGGAGCACAGCGAGCGTCTGCTCCGTTGTCCCATCAGACTTCACTTACAAAACCCCATTTCAAAGATAAAATTATTAAGAATTGCAAGATCGTGACTGCAAGGCGCAATCCTAAAGTGGGGGGAAATTAACAACCCTGGGGGCAAACCACAACTGCCAGGGACAAGAGTCAGCAGGGAAATGCCAACCTGCCCTCCAGTGGCGTGATTCTGAGGTACGTTCTCCTTGTGCTGTTCAGAGGGTCCCGATGGGATGGAGTCCAGCTGCCCACAGCAGCAACTTGCTCACGAATGCATCCTTTATTGGCTGTTCTCCCCATCCTCATTGGTGCTCCCCACAATCTGTGCCCATTGTCCTTATTTCAATGTCTCCTTGACATTGAAATAAGCTCCCTAACAGTTTGGGGGTTTTATTGGTTTCCTAGGGCTGTTGCAACAAAATACCACAAACTGGGTGGCTTAGAACAGCAGATATGGATGGTCTCACAGTTCTGGAGGCTAGAAGTCCAAAATCAAGGTGTTGGCAGGGCCATGCTCCCTCCAAAGCCTGAAGGGGGGGATCCTTCCTTGCCTCTTCCAGCTTCTGGTCACCTCAAGAATTTCTTGGCTTGTAGATGCATCACGTTAACCTCTGCCTCCATCATCCCATGGGCATCTTCTCCCTGTGTGTCTCTGTGTCTCTTCTCCTCTTATAAGGACACGAATCGTATTGGATTAGGGGCCCATCCTACTCCAGTATGAACTCAACTTAACTAATTACATCGGCCACAAACCTATTTCCAAATAAGATTACAGTCTGAGGTACTGGGGTTAGGGCTTCAACATATCTTTTTGGGGGACACGTCATTCGGCATCATAACAGGAGGTCATGAGAAAAGTCTTCATGGAAGAGGAGAACTTGACCTATGTCTCCAAGCAATATTTCTCTTTATTGTGCAGGTGACTCACCTGGGAATCGTGTCCAAATGCAGATTCTCATTTGGGATGTCTGGGTGGGGCCTGAGAGTCTACATTTTTATCACACTCCCTGATGATGCTGATGTAGCTTTCCTATAAGGGTCAGAGAGGGAAAATGGTAGACAGGCTTGTAATTCATCTGCCATGCCTTAGTTCTAGTAAATATCAGACTCGAGGGCTGCTACATCCTCCCCACTTGATGGGGGAGAAAGCTGTCATTTATGCCCCTCATTTGGTGGAGCTTTGGTGGTAGGCCACCGCATAAGCCACTGGCCAGTCTGTGACTGGGTTGTCCTTCGGCAAATGCCAATCCACCCTTAGTCCAGTCAACACATGTAAGGGCAGCAGCATACCGTGGCACTGGCCCGGAGACTTTCCAGAAGGAATTTCCCTGGAGAATGCAATGGGTGTGGCAGGGATTCTGAGCCTTGGTCTTGCTAATAGTATAAACAATTTCTATCAAAAGAATTTGAAAACTGAAACATGCTGTTTGTATATTGAGATGCAGACATTTTGATGACTCAGGGCATCATGAAGTGGGGCAGTTAAGTAAATCAATCTGGACACACTCAGGGCTCAAGCCAACCCACCGACTTAAGAAGGGATTTGCTCAGACTCTCAAGGGTTCACTAAGACTTTAGCTGGCTAACTCAAAGGACCCCTGTGGTCCTAACCCACCTCTGTTGCAGGGAGATTTCAGACAGCCCCAATGTGTGCCCATCTGGGTTCAAGAATGCTACTTTACTAGGTGTAATAATGCTGCATAACAGACCATCCCCAAACTCAGTAGTTTAACAAACAAACCTTTATTTTTCTTTCTCACACATCTACGGGTCATCTAGGGAAGATCTGCTTCAGGCTCCTAAGTGGCTTTGGGATGGCTCCACATATCTTGTCCTCTCCTTGGACCACTGACTACTCAGGACATGTCGATGGCAGAAGTGCAAAGGGTCTGAGCAGAGAAGCACAGGACTGGTACCCTGTCACTCTTGTTGGCATTCCCTTGAACAAAGCACATCACATGCTGAGCCCAGCATAAAGAGGTGGAGAGTACATGCCTCCTAGTCTTGTGATAAATACTGAAAAATCACATGACAGCCTGCTGGTCATCAAGGGTCAACTCTCCTGACCCCTATGATGGTAACTTGCTCTGTGAGTATCATATCAAGTGCGCTTTTCATTGATTTCTTCCATCTTGGCTATTTTCTTCATTAAATTTAGAATTGACTAAGCATTGAGTGCTATATGTATGTTTTGTTCTTGGAACAGTGTTAAGTGTACACTGCATATTACTTATGAAGCAGATCAACTGATGAGCCACATTGGAAAGTAATTAATGATGAGAAAAGGCGTCATGAGGTTGTGTTATAATAACTAATGATAACTATTGAGATTATTGCATCCATTTTCATGGGATTTTTGTCTTGTTTTAGCCTAAGGTGGTTTCAGTTTAGGGGCTCCCGAATGCACCCAACTTTTTTCTCCTTTGGTAACTATGATTTAAGCCAATGAGAAGTAACCCTAAATGAGGTTTTCTAGAAACAGAATCCTTTCATAAGACAGAGGAAGGCAGTACAAGTGGCTGTACATGGCGGGGGTGTGGTCGGGGGAGTTGTCTGGAAAAGGGGCAGAAACACAAATATGCTCACTCCTCCTCACACGTGGACAGTCCAGTGAGAGCAAGACAGGACAGAATTCTAAGGGGAACGTGCTCCTCCCTTAGCCCTACCCTGGGGTGGAGGGCAGGCCTCTTACTCTTTCTCTATCAGGTTTCTCCCACCCCTCTCACCACTCTCCTACCAGCCAGCCCCCAACTCCCGTAGATTAGAACACCCCTCCCCACCAGCTCTCCACTTGAGCAGTCTCTCATGAGTCCGAGTGAGTGCTGGGCCTGGGGTGAGCACCAGGAGTTTTGAAGTTCCTAGTTACTGGGGCACTTTGGTTGGACTGGGAGTCAGTCAGCCACTGAGGGGCGCGATAACTAAGACAGTGGTTAAAGGCCAAGCTTTGAGGTCAAATATAGTAGGTTCAATTCCTGGTTCCACTGTTTACTAGCTGGGGATGTAGGGCAAGTTGGTTAAATCTTTGGGCCTCAGTTTCTCCATCTGTAAAGTGGGAATAATAGCATTATACCTATGCATGCGTGCACGTGCACGTGCGCGCACACACACGCACACACACACAGGGTTGTGAATATCCAATATGGTACACTATAGAGAGAGATCAGCCCAGCCCCTGACACTTGGCCTTCACTCAGTAGATGGGAGCTAGCCTGGGCCCACAATCCCTTACCCAATCACAGGAACAGATAAGTTTCAGAGCTTAGAATTCTTCGTTTTTAGGAAGGTCTTATGGTGCATATATTACACGAAATCCCATACTTCACAAAGACATTAACATTTCTGCAGCAAAGTGTATGAATATTCACATTCACTGGAATTATATAAGGCCTTAAGTGGCCTCACAGCAGCTCAGGCCAGGTTTTGCCATCAAAGGAGTTTTTGCCAAACCTTCGTGTTCTGGGATTTGGGGATTTTAGTACTGTGGGGTACTGGCTATATTAGTAGGTTACCAGCATTCAGACTGCAAGTGAAAGAAAGGAGGCAGGAAGTGGGAAGAGCAGGTGGTGCTGGGCAGAGGCCTTTTCTGTTTGGGGCTCGACAAGCACCTTTCTGGGGTAGAGGGAGAAGGAAGGCCAACGGGAAACTGGCCACCAGGCAGAGGGTGGTGGGAAAGGAGCGCAGACTGTTCCTGCATTTTGAGTAGCATCATTTTGCTCCCTGGAGGCCTAGAAAATATTCATTCCCAGAACCCCTCTAACAGCCACCGAATAGCTGAATAAATGGATGCAAGGCCATGAATAAATAAACAAACAGAGAGGAGAGAGGAGAGTGGCTGGGTTCTGCACTCTAAGAGATGTAGATGAGCCAGACACCCCTTTCCACTGGGCGTTCCAGAAGGTGCCATGATGAACTACTGGTGATGCCCTGGCAGGAGGTACTGGTCAAGGTGAGCATCCCCTGACTGCCAGCCCTGGGGTAGAACTGAGATGACCCCTCGCCAAAGAAAACTGGCCTCAGGGAGCGATCTGGCCCAGGAGTTTCATAAGCCCCAGGAACAAAATAATTCTATTATCTTGGGTTTTGTTCCCAGGTTCCCGATAATAGCCTCTGGTCGATCGTTAGTAGCAACTCTGTGTGTTTGTGTGTGTGTGTGTGTGTGTGTGTGTGGTGTGCCTATGTAACAACAGAGACACACAGAGAAAAGAAAACAATGGCTTCCTCTGAGCCCCAAAGGGAGCAGACCCGGTGCTCTGGAGGGAGAGAGAGTTGCATGTCCTCCTCTCCGTGTCTTTTCTTATTTTGCATTTCTCATTACATCCGCATGTCACGGAGCTGCTGGCTGATTTATAATTTATTGGTTTAGTGTCTTGCGGCAGGGAAAGGATGCTACGCTATATTTTTCAGGGACGCTCAATTCAACTTTGGTGAAGCAGCCAGGGCCACAGCTGTGAGGGGCACGGAAGAAGGATGTGTGTGAGAGAAGGAAGAGGCCCGCGAGCCCAGGGCTGCAGGGCATCCTGGCTAAGTGCTGTCCGCCATCAGAAATGCTGGCCTGTGTGAGGGTATTATTTAAGTGGAGGTTTTCTAATTGGATTTGGGAGATTCCATCTCAAGCAGGCATGTAAACACGCATCCAGAATTCAGGGCACTGATGGAGCCCTGCTTTCCTGGGTTTCTCATGGCAGACCCTGAGATGAGGATTCGTGTCAGAGTGATTTTATTAAGAAATTCTGCCAGGAAAAGAGGTATGGGAGTGTATTCATTTGCTAGGGCTGCCGTAACAAAATACCACAGGCTTAAACAACAGAAATGTATTGTCTCACCATAATGGAGGCTAGAAGTCCAAGATCAAGGTGTGGGCAGGACTGGTTCCTTCCGAGGGTGTGAAGGAGAATCTGTTCCAGGCCTCTCCCCTAGCTTCTGGTGCTTCGCTGACAGTCTTTGGCATCTATTGGCTTGTAGAAGCATCACCTCCATCTCTGCCTTCATCTTCACTTGACATTCTCCCTGCATGGGTGTCTGTGTCCTAATTTCCCCTTTTTATAAGGACGCCAGTCGTAACGAGTTAAATGTCGTTTTAACTTGATCACCTCTGTAAAGACCCTACCCCCAAATAAGGTCACATTCTGAGGTCCTGGGGGTGAGAACTTCAACATATGGATTTTGGAGGGATACAATTCAACCCCTAGCAGGAAGTGAGGAAATGATACAAGGAAAGGAAGGCGGCCGAGCGAGGTTGCAATATCAAGCAAAGTCCCTGAGGGGAACCTGGGCTCAACCTCGCAAAGCATTCTGGGGCAAGGGAGGGAGGTCACCCTCAGAGGTGCCTGATCAGGGAACAAGTGAGCTGGAGTATCAATTAGAGGAGGCCCACAGAGGGACCTCAATTCCTAGGTACTCCCAGCCCTCCTAGGACACAGATAAAATGGGTGCTGGCTGCTGAGAAGGAAAGCAACTATAAAAGGATGTGCTAGAAAAAAGAAGATGGATTTCGAGGGGGCATGGGGAGCGCTGACAGTATTTGCTGTGAGCCCTCAAGTCCCAAGTCTACCCAGAGGTGACTAGCTGCCTCTTTGGTGTGTTGACACATGCTCACACCAGGGCCTGGAGGGGAGGTGAAAACAGGGAGATGAGAGCATAAATTCCCAGAAAAGCCTAGATTGATATTGAAAACCCAGTTGTTCTTTTGCTAGATTTTTGTCAGTGGTAGATTTTAATTGCAGGGAGGTGACAGGGAGAGCAATGTAAAGACAGGCAAGAGGGCCGGGCATTCTCGTGTAAAGCAGGGAAAAGGAAATACACTTCGGGAAAAGTGGTAATGATCGACTCTTGGGGTTCAAATCACGGTCTTTGACTGAATAACATGGCAGGGTTTTGATTCAATAGTAATCCGATTTGGGTAGCACACCAATCATAAATTCTCCAGCAAACTGAAAAATTCTGTAGGGTAATGGAAAGCATTCAAACCCCACGGTTTTCATTGAATTAAATATGAAAATGGATCATACAATCGATATTGCAATATTTGATTCAATCAGCATTTCGGGATGAGAACCGTTTTCTCCCATTTGTTTTATGCTGTCGCAAAATATTTCAATTTGCTTCAGAATTTATTATTGACAAGTCACCCTAACAGCCGTTGGGGGTTGGGTCGGGGAGCTTGTCACAGAGGATTGGCAGCTGAGAGATGGTGGGCCCAACCGGGCCCTGGGAAATAGCCAGGGACTGCGGAATGCTCAGGTGAAATTCTAGAAAGGAGCTGATTATGCACAGCAAGGAGGGAGATGAGGACATTTGTCACCGGGAGAAGGGAGACAGGACAGGGGGCCTTGCCTTTCCTCTGGACGGGGCTGCTCTTGGCAGCAAGGGCCTGCCCTGGGCAAATTATGAGGCAGGCAGAGGGGGCACCCCACCTTTTCTGCTCTCTGTGACCCTGGCCCTCAAGAGGAAAGGGCTTTCATCTGTAACCCTGCAGTAACTGGCCTCATGCTGTGTTACAAACACCAGCGTGGAGTCTCAGAAATGTAGGTCTGATATGGGTTCCTCCACTAACTAGCTGCGTGGCCTCGGGTAAGTGACTTAACTGCTCTGTGCCTCTGTTTCCTTATTTCTGGACTAGTGATAAAAATCTTTCCTTCCTCATAGAGCTGTTGTGATTATTAAATGGATGCATATTAAATGAATGTGTGTATGTTCAGGACTTCATAAGCAACCAGTAAATGGAAGTTATTATTATTGTTGTTGTTATTATTATATCAGTTATCTATTGCTGTGTAATTAACTTACACTCCAATGTACACTACACTCCATGTAGTGGCTTAAAACAATAATGATTCTGCTGGTCAGTTCTGGGCTGGGCTGGGCTCTGCTGATCTTGGCTAGGCTCACACAAGCATTTGTGGTAGGAGGGTCAGCTGTGGGCTGGCTAATCTGGAGAGGTCTCACACGTCTAGAGGTTGGCTGGCTGTTGGCAATGGCGGTGACAGGGCCAGGTATCTCTCAGCCTCCAGCAGACCCTCCTGAGCTTGTGACATGGTGGAGTCCGGCTGTAGAAGAGGACACGCCTTGATGTGCAAATGTTATTCAACTGTCTGCTTGTGGCATATTTGCTAATGTTCCCCAGTGGCCAGAGTGAGACACAAGGACAGCTCAGATTCAAGGGGTGGAGAAAAGCTTCCCCTCCTGATACGTGAATACACATTTCAAGGACATACATCTAAGGAAAGGAAGAATCTGTGGCCACTTTTGCACATAGCCGTTATTATCATCAGTTTCTTTTAAAGTGCTTGTCACTCCACCCACCCCCACCCCCCGTGTAAAGCTAGAGACATGAAACTCCTCCCTCACTAGCCCAGAGCTCCTTGAGGGCAGCGTATCTTTTGTACCCAGCAAGGCAGCAGGTGCTCAAAAAAGCTTCCTGAATGAATGATCTAAGTATAATTATATAATCTTATGAGAAAGAATACTTCTAGAAATGCATTCATACTAAAGAGTTAAGTCATCAAAATTGCCTGCCTCATAAGAGTGTTTGAATTTTTAAGTTAATGGCGGGAAAAGGGCATGGCTTAACATGAATAGAAGCTCTGGGTAAAATGTTAGGAATCATTGATGGGTGGCTATTTTAGAAAGAGTCTCTCTCTCTCATATTCCTCATATTGCACCATTGGTCAACTTTCAACTTCACTTACAAGTACAGCTGCCCTGTTTGTGGCTCCTGGGGAGAGGGGCTAGCCGACGGGGGTTGCTCCACTTCCCAGGTCTTAATTAGTCACCAGTGGGGTTCTGGACTTCACCATCCCACTGGCTCCGAGCATGCTTAGGAAGAGGCAGAAAGAGCTAGTGGAAGTTCTTTGGAATTGAGAAAAGCGATGAAATCAAGGTTAAACAGACCAAATAAGTCTGTAATCAGTCAGCCAGTCAGACATGTCCAGACCTACTATGTGTCGGCAGCTGCCTCAGACACTGGAGATACATCAGTGAGCAAGACAGACAAAGTCTGTGCTCTCGTGGGGCTCCCACTCTGATGTCTGATCCGAAGAGATCGAAGCCAGAGAAGGCAGGAGCCAGGAGCTATCCCAGAGGACAGCGTGAACAGCATTCGAATCCTGAGCACAGTGGTATGAAGTCTGTCCCATCTCAGCTACTCACAACCCCCAGCACTCCCTCCAGGCATGGGGGCTGGCACAAACATGGTAGGCAGAATGGCACAGGTCTCCAGCTCCTGGGAAAGAAATCCCAGATCCATAAGGTCTACATATGTTCCGTGCCCGGGACTCCCTAAGCATATGTCCCAGCCACTGTTCTGAGCATTTTACATGTACAAACTCATTTAATCTTCACAGCAAAACCATGACTGTAACAGTCAGCTTGTGCTGCGTAACAGATAATCACAAAACTTTCATAACATACAACAGTCAACGTTTATTCTTCTATAGCATTTACAGGATTCAGCTGATCTAGGCTGGGCTGGGCTGGGCTGGGCTGGGCAGCTTTGCTGATCTTGCCTGTACTTGCTCATGCATCTGGAGGACAGCAAGGGTGAGCTGAGCTAGGCTGTCCTCAGCTGGAGCAGCTCAATTCCCTTCCCCACGTCTCACTGTCCAGCCTGCACGTCCTTAGGGCCATGGAAGAGGCACAAGAGAGCAAGACTCAATGCAGAAACTCCAAGCATCTGCTTGTGTCAAGTCTGCTAACATCCCATCAGCCAAAACATGTCACATGGCCCAGAATCAAGGGGCGGGCAGACCGTCTGCCACAGCATGAGGACACTGAAAAATTACAAGGCAAAGGGCACAGGGCTAGAGAATAAGGACCAATAAAGTAACCCACCACAAAGAAGTAGATACTATCATTAAGCCCATTTTACAGATAGGAAAGTTGAGCACAAAAAGTTGAAGGCACTTGCCCAAGGCAGCCCAGCTAGTAATTGGTGTATCCAGAACTTGACCTCAGGACATCTGCTCTTACACACTCCTCTTTACCATTTCACTTCTTAGCTCTGGCTTAATCCAAAGATAAATCTAAGCGTATGGGATATATGGATTGCATCTCCTTCAGGAAATCCTCCATAAATCTTTTTTTTCTTCCAGCCTTTGGCAAGCACGAAGCCACAGTGCATTCAAGATTAGACTCCTAGTCAAACACCCAGAGTTTGGGAATTAAGTGTTACCATTTGGATGTGGAGCCACATGCTTTAACAATTAGCAGTGCTGGGTTTTGACATTTGGAGAAGCTGAAGAGCCTGGTGAGGACACAGCCTGATACAAAGCTCTCTCTCCCTGCCGTGGGAAGGGGGTGGAGGGCGCTGGGGAGGGGTTCTAAGGCAGTGTCATAAGCAAAGCCAAGGTTTTACTCGGAAAGTTGTTTTGATCATTTTTAGTGGAGAGGAGAAAAGGCAATCCTAGAGTTGCCTACCACGGAGTGGTGTATCTTAACCTTTTTTGTGTTGCAGAGCCTTTGAGAATTGAAGAAAGGGAAGGACCCTCCCACTTATCCTATCTGTTAAGGAGTCAGGCCATAAGAATTTTAGGCTGGACAATGTCTAAAGCAGATGTCCATTTCGGCCCTGCAAATTTCAGTAAAGAACTCACAGGCTGTTTAACTTGGAACCACGGAACTTCCTGGCATCCCTTTTGAGAGCAACTTGTAGCAAAATATACCCCTGGCTAGATTCCAAGTCAAGAGAGGGTCCTCCTTGAAGAAGCCACTGCCCCTCTATTCCAGCCCCATCCCAGCTACTCCAAAAATGTACCCAGAAGCCCATACTCATATGGCTCCGCTCCCACAGCCAGCCAGAGGGTACCAGCCACGGTAATGCCAGCTTCCCCAGGAAGTTGCAGATCCAGAATGATTCATCTCTGGCCTGAGTCCAGTTGGGAAAGTCTTAGGGCTTTTCTGCAGTGAGAGACAGTAGGGTACAGTAGTTAAGGGCATGGATCCTAGGGTTGGAATCATAAGGATTATCAAATCAATCTCTTCTCTCTCTCTCTCTCAATCTCTCTCTCTCAGTCTCTCCCCCACCTTTTAACTTGCTATTAGAAAAAAAGGAAAACCCTCTCTCACACTCCACCAGTAACCATTTTTCAAATCTCATGATGGGCTCCTGACCGGCCCTGCTGGGGACATACGATCCCCCTGGTTCAATCGCTTTGGACCAGAAAAGACTGTCCTATGATTGGCCAGGCCTGGGTCATGTGACCATCCTGTGGCCCAAGCACAGGTGGGGCTTCGGGACTGACCATCTTCCCCAAACCACAGAAGTTGGTGGAGGAGGGGCTGCGACTGAAAGAGTGGTGCAGGGCAGACAAAACCAGCAGATACCCACTGCAATTATTGTTTTGGGCAAGAGTCCTATAAAGTTCATTGCTATGCTGGCTGTTGGGGTGAGATGTTGTGGGAACATTGCTTGTCATACTGTAGTGGTTCTCAAACATTAGTGCGCTTCAGAGTCACCTGGAGGCCTGTTTAAACAGACTGCTGGGCCCCACCCCCAGAGTACAAAGACAAGACTGTGTATTTCTAACAAGTTCCCAGTTGATCATGCTGCTGCTGGTTCAAATGACCTTTGAGAATCGCTGTCAAATTGTCTCGTGCCCTCTCTCAAAAGGCCCCCCAAAGAAAGTTCTGTCTGGTCTCAGTATTACACCATGATGAGTGTTGCTTCTGACCGATTGATTTCTTTTGATTCGTGTAGACACTGAATCTTTTAAATCACATCATCCTCTTTGGGCCAGCCTCTAGAAAGCTTAGGGCTAACCATGTGGCCCAGTTCTATCACATCTGTGGGACCACAGAGCCTCAAGTTCATCCACTAACCTTAACCCTAGCTTCATTTTTTACTTTCGGTTCTGTTTTCCCTTCAGTCTAAAAAGTGCTTTGGTTGAAAGTGACAGAAACCAACTTGAACTATGTTAACTAAAAAAGGGAGACTTATGATAAGAATACTGGGGTGTCCCATGCAAGAAAAATGTGGTTGGGCCCAGTTACAGCTGGAGTGAGGGGCCACTCCATTCCCCCACCTGCCATCTTGGTTTCTCTCTCACTTCCTCTTCCTTGTCCTCTCTCACTACAGCCCAGCTTTCTCTACAGGGTGGAAACATGGTCACAGGCGGCTCCTGAACTTTACCTCTTGAAACCTCATTTGCTGCCCTGATGCTTGCTCCTACTTTTAACCAATCGGAGCTGTTTCCCAAGAAACAGCCCTGACTGGCCCAATCAGAGCAGGTGCCTAACCTCAGGCCAATCAGCTATGGCAGGGATTGGGTCATCTTGTACAAAATGGCAGTAGGTATTGCCTTGAACTGGAGGGACTGTAGTTCTCATAAAAGGATGCTAGGAGAGCAATTCCCCCAGGTGCCCACCTCACTCTTGTTCCTGATCCATTTTACTGCATCTTGGTATAGCGTGTATGTTAACAGTAGCCACTTGAAATAATTTCCAATAAGGGATAGACATAAGGACAAGCAGAAACATAATAGTGGGATATTCTATTAGTCAAAGTTCTCCAGGGCAAGTCAAATACACAAGGTGGGCCAGCAGTCTGGAGACCCAGCAAAAGCCGATGTTCCAGTTTGAAGGCCATCAGGCAAGAAGAGCCAATGTTGCAGATGAAGTCCAAGGTCATCTGCTATAGAATTCCCTCCTGCTCAAGGAGACCAATTTTTTTGTTCTAGTCAGGCCTTCAACTGTTTGGGTGAGGTCCACCCACGTTAGGGAGGACAATTTGCTTTAGCCAAAGTTTATTGATTTTAATGGTAATGTCATCCAGAAACACCCTCAAAGAAACACCCAGAATAATGTTTGACCACACTTCTGGGCCTCCCACAGCCCATTCAAGTTAACACCTGCAATTAACCATCAGATGTTTTTTGAGTTGCATAAATTACATTTTATCCCATTTCTTAATCCCAGGCACCTAGCCCAGTGTCTGTCATATAAGAGTTCAATAAATGTTGAATGAATGAATGAGAAATTATATTTTTAATTCCAGTGAGGCAGAACTTTGTCATTTAAAGGGACCCTGAGGTTAGGCCTTCTATAATAGAATGTGAGGAATTATATCCTAATCCACTCAACTTGTAGATTCTGACTTTAATTTATTGAGCCTTCTTAACACCCTCAGTAGAACGGTTTGGTGGTTTTACGTTTCTTTCCTCCTCAAATGACCCGAGATATGATGGAGACACATACTTTTGTGACAGAGACAAGAATTTAGCTCTCTACTCAGCTCTCAGCCCCAGTCTTTCCAGCTTGCTAGGCTTCTGTCCAGGTGGGCTGAGAAGGAGCCAAGACCCAGCCTTCCACATCTGAACCCAAGAAGCAGACTGCACCTTTCATGACTAGAGCTTCCATGCAGGAGTTGGCCCATCCTGTGGCATGTCCCAGCGATGTCATCAAAGTGAAGGTGGCAACTTCCCACGGCCAGTTCTGCCCCCTGAGTTCGGCTGGAGTTGGAGGGGTAGGAGAACATATTTCTAGACATGAGTTGCCAAATTATGTTTTTTTCCACCAGCTTAGAGCCTCTTATAGCAAAAGTTCCTGGCTAACTACATTTGAAGTTCCAACACCAGATCATGGGAGAAGACAGTTTCTGGGATCCTTGGTTCAAATCCTAAACTGAAATGTTCAAAATGTGAAGAGATTCTATGCTGGTGGTCAAAGAGGGTGACCAGGAAGTCAGAAATCCTTGGGTTCACTGCACTGAGCCTCAGTTGCCTCATCTGTAAAGTGGGGGCAATCATAATGCAGCATGTTACTGTGATCATTCAACTATATCATTAAGTCATTTTTCAATGTGTGTTTATTGAGCACCCACTGTATGTCAAACACTGCTATACAGACATGGTCTCTGCCCTTGTGGACGTTTAAGGAAGATGAGCTGAGTATCACTGAGCTGTACCTGAAGCAGTAGGTCAGGGCTGTGGCCACCACTATGGCACAAGGTGTAGCCGGGAGCCCCATGAGGTCTGACACCTGTGGTCACAGGCTGGGGTTTGGAGGGCCATTTGACACCACTTTTTGTGCCTTTACCCACTTTACTAGGTACAGTTGTGCCACTGACGTGGCATCACTTTGAAGAGAAATGGTGACTTCTCTAGGAGCGAGGAGGTTACACATAATGCAGGAAGGTCATTCATCCAGGTGACTTGACCCAGGCCCTTTATGCGGAGCAGAGAAGTAAAAACACCACCCAACAGTGGGCATAACCACACTAAAATCAATTAGGAAAAAGAAATCAAACCCTGAAATGTTTCAGAAAAAAAAATTTAAGTTACAAAAGAACATAAAGAACACTTATCATGGGTATGCTTGCAAATGCACCAACGACAGAGCCAAACATACAGTCGGTGCTCAATAAGTGTACATTTCTAGGTATTAATTTGGGGGAAAGCAGGATGGTAATAACATGGAAAACTTGACTTCTAAGTCCTGGATTCTGATCCCAGATTTACAATTTACTGCCTCTATAACATACCTTCTTTGGCACATCCAGTAACTATTTATTGAGCACCTACTATGAGCCAGGCATTCTTCTAGCCCTGGGGATACAGCTGTAGGAAAAAAATAGACAAAAATCCTGATCCTGGAGCTCCATTCTAGTGGGGAGGGTTGCTATCAAATGGCCTAACCTTTCTGAGCCTCAAATTCTCATCTGTGAAATAGGTAATAATCTCCACCTCACTGGATTCCCTTGATAATTACTCTAGACAATCTAGATGAAGTGACTGGGTCCCAGAGACCTCAATGGTTGTGCCCCCGCCACCTCCCCACCAAGTCTTCCCTTAGCCTGCTGATGCCAACAAAAACCACATGGCCAGCATTCAGAAGAAGCATCTTCCTTGTAGCATTTCAGAATATCCCTGCTCTTTTTGGGGTCTGTATCTATCTTGAGAGTATCATCTTGCCATGAGAAGATTCCAGGCATTTGTTGTAATTTATGGGAAGGCAACCTATGCTGTGGGAAACACACAGACTTAGGAACCAGACAGACAGGAATTCAAATCCTGTTTCTGCATCTACCAGTTGTCAGACTTTGAGCCTTTGTTTCACTGTTGTCAAACTGGAAAATAGAGTACCGACAGTGGTAGCCTAGGGAAAGGGTTGAATTAGATTATACACAGACTAGCACCAAGAACGTCCCCTGCATGTAGTGGGCGGCTGAACCTATTACGGTTCTTTCTCTTCTCCTATGGGCACCAGAGAAATAAATTGTCGTCTCCAGAAGGTCAGGTGGGGACAGCATCAGCATGGGGTACCTGTTTATGCCTCACCTGCTATCAGTCAGGTGTTGCCAGGAGGCAACCCTCACCAACACAGAAGCAGAGAAACAGACTTTGCTGTAGGGGACACATGCAGAGGGGCTGACGGGTGACAGCAACCAGGCGGGGATGTTGAGGCACCTAGAAACTGGGATCAGCTGGAAGCCATTAGCACTCCTAGGACAAGGAGAGGGAATACTGTCATATGGGAGCCCAGGGAGAGGTAGAACCTTGAAGGGGGGGCCTTCAGCAGGAGCTGCAATGATGGAGGGACATGGCCTTCCTTGTAGCAGAGAGGTGAGCAGAGGGGAGGCAAAGGAGAAATACCCCGACCTCTCTCCCCTCCCGCCTCCAATCTGTTGCTCGCAACTGGCCAAATCCAACTAAAAGCTAGCTGGCAAGGAGCACAAAGAATCAATCCACACAGCTGGGTCTCCAGGACACAGAACATGGTGGGAAATAGTTGAAATGGATCTTGGGAGGCAAACAGAGGACCCACAGCGCACACCTACACCATGATGTTTGCCCTTGACACACTTCTGGGCATCTGCTCTTCCTATACCACGGTGGTTCTCACACTGCAGCAGGCCTGCAAATCCCCTGGAGGACTTGTTAAACACAGATTACTGGGCCCAACCCCCCAAAGTGTCTGATTCTGAGGTCTGATGTGTGGCCCCTTGCATTTCTAACAAGTTCCCAGGTGATATCAGTGCTGCCAGTCTGAGGACCACCCTTTGAGATCCATTGCTTTATAACAAGAGATGTCTCGAGAGCAGCTTCCCTTCTTCTGTGCTTAGCATTTAACTGTGTCCCCTACACCCCAGGACAGCTCCACAGCCAGAAGAATCATGGGCAGCTCAGAGCCATGCAGGGCAGCCTCCACAGCTCTCCTCACCTGACGGCCCCAGGGCCACAGACCCTGCCAGATGGGCTGGCCTGGCCTGGCCTTAGCTCACCCTGTTCTTGCCCCCACCAAGGACTCATCTTCTATGTAATCCTTGTTAAGGCTCCCTGTTCTTCCTGCCCAGTTGCCCATGGTTAACACACACACACACACACACACACACACACACACACACACACACACACAGACAAGCACACGTGCGTGGACAATCACACTCCGATTAGCTACACCTGGATGCCTGGTCTATTTCCTAGGGGAAGATGAGTCAACCACTCCTTGGGGCCCTGCGACGTCCTGTGCTCAGGCCAGGAGGTCACAACTCCTGGTTACGCAACATTGCCTCTCTGCAGGCAGCCCTGCCAGTCTGCGGCTTCGCCTGACATCTTTGTTTTAGGGGAAATGAACACAGAATACTGCTGGGTCCCTGCCAAACTGGGTCAACCGTGTTCCCTCCTCCATCCCCTGATGGGCTGAGACCCATCCAAGAGCTGCTTCCTCTTCCCCTTCTTGTTCTCATCTGGCTCCTCGTCTGACTTATCCCTTTCCTCGGATTTCTGCTTTGAGGATGTCACTCTAACAGCATGTCCTCTCTTCCATCTTCACAAAGCAGCTGCTAGAGTAATATCTGAGACGCCCCAGGGAGTGTCAGCCACGGAAAAGGCCTCCCGGGAACACATGTTGTTTAGGCCCCTTCTGGGGGTTCCCACTCCCATTCCATGTGGTTTTCGTCTGGCTCTTGGTCCCATCGTCTTATGCCCCCTCCCCAACCCCAGCCACCAGGCAACAAGAGACTTCGTCCTGACCTATCAGCACAGCCCATTCCCCTGGACATGGGGCTCAGTCTGGGGCTGGGCCTGAGTGCCAAGCACAGGCAATCAGACTGATTTCCTGGAATGGGTGTGCAGACACCAAAGCAGCAGTGTGCTGGAGACCTCCTTCCACCAGCTTTTGAGAGACAAAGATGTGCAGCTCTTGAGTACCTTGAAACGGACCATGGTGGGAATATGTGTACTCTGGAGAAATCAGCAAATGCTACACAACAGAGCTTTTTTTATTTGGAGAGTCAATGGTTAAACATTTACCAACATACAACTGCATGGTAAAGAGAAACTCTGTTTTCATGAGGTGGCAAAACTGGAAGGCTCTGAAGGCAGCAACTTCTTGTGCTGAGTGGAGAGAGCTGTTATGCATCAGCAAAGAATGAGGATAGTGCAGAGTCAAGAACAATGGAAGAGAGAAAGAGAGAGAGAGAGAGAGAGCGGACAATATGGGGTGTGCTCCTGGATCTAGCCATGCCTGAACTCCAAATTATTGCAATTATATAAAACAAGAATTGCCCCGTTTGCATTTGCTAATTTGAACTGGGTTTTTCCCTTGAAGCAGTTTAGGATGAGCCTCCCCAAAATGTGCCACTTTGGCATGTGGACTATTTTGAGCTGAAGATAGTCAAGACCTAAAATACGGAGGAAGAGCTTTTTACTTCCCCCTTTTAACTACCTAAGAGAATTTAGACAGGGGAGCCTGGCTCAGAGACAGAGCTATTACCAAAGATAAGTTTTATCTGAATGATGCATCTGCATGGCAGGGCGAACATCTAATTACCAACTATCTGCTCTTCTTATCATCCTGTGACTGACCCTCCTGTCTTTGGAAACCCTAGGCCCCATCCCATTTCTTGGCTCAGGATGTCATATAAGCCTCAACTGCCCCACTTGCCCTTGGGTCTTATATTTTTATGGGAATCCCTTAGGTACAAAATTAAATTTGTTTTTCTCCTGTTAATCTGTCTTGTGTTTATTTGATTATTAAATCAGCCAAAGAACTCACAAGGGTAAAGGAAAATGTTTTCCTCCCTGACACCCTCATGAACTTTAAGATCCCTGACTGAGATGGAACTTAGGAGAAATTATCTTCTGCTTGGGGATTCCTAAAATTGTTACCACAAAAGGGGAAACTTAGTCCAAAAGAAGGTCAGTCATCTCATAGTTCTGGGGTGCAAGGAGATGGAGGCTGATGAGCCCTGCTAAGCAGGATGCAGGGCATCTAGGGTGTGGCTCTCCAGTGTCAGACCCACACCTTCAGCCCAATGGCGGGGGTCCCAGCCCTGGGGGCCCAGGGCTTGGGTGATCGGCTTGGAGAATCCCCACCACCATCATGAAGCCAAGGTGGGACCGCTCTGGTTTCTGTTATTGTGAATCTCAGATGCAAATGTTTACAATTGGCCCTGAAGGGAAGTCACATTTGCCACCCCAAAATATGCCTCTTAGGTATAAGGATGATTTTAGGCTGATTACTTTTAAGAAACAGCAGCCACTGGAGAAGCTCTGAAAACAGAGTAGAAGTTTTGTAAGAGACATTTCCGGGTGTAAGGGAAATTTCCATTCGCCAGGGTGTCTCCCTCTCTTTACCAGGAAGAGGAAGATGACTCGAAATCTCTAGAAACTCTTATGAATGAAGCAGGCACGGACTTAAATCTGCATAAAAACCTTACTTTTGTTTCCCGTGCATTTCCTGACAACCTCCCATAAATGGCCCCACCACCCACCCCCGGCATCTTCCTTTGTCTTTAGCTGGAGATGGGATTTAAGGTGGTGCTTTGAGCCATTTCGGGGAGCTACTCATTTTTCCTGGGGCTCTCCCATGTATACAGACAGTATACACGTTACTAAACTTCCATTTGTTTTTCTCCTGTTCATCTGTCTTCTATTACAGGAGGGTCTTAGCCAAGAACCTAGAAAGGTAGCAGGAGAATTCTATTTCCTCCCTCAGAGCCCCTTTCCAGCCAGAAGGCCTCCAAGTGCAGCCATACTGCCTGTGCTGCTGGCACAGAGCAGCAGTGCCCACCAGCCCTCTCAGGAGGACCAGATCCAGGGAGTCACAGGAGACCCCGTTATCACTGAACTCCGATTCTATGTAGCCAAGAGAGGTCCTTCCAGCACCTTCACCCCAGTGCAATGATGATGTGCTCTAGGCTACCGGCAGCTTCAGCCCCAACACAGGAGAGGCCACAGATTAAAGCCCTCCGTCAAGGGCATCCTGGGCAATCCGGCCTCATAGGCACCCAGTTGCTCTTAGGATCTTGAGAAACACTGACCCTTTCTGAAGCGCCCACTTGTGTTATTTCTGGGCCGCCACCCCCAATCTTTTTCTCGATCATGAATACCCCTCTCTTTGGCCACAGGGTAGTTACCCACCCGGCCCCCCCATGGTGATCAGCTTTGAAACCCTGACACCGGAAGGTTCTGTGGGTATTCCTTCTAGGAGAGAGAAGAAAGAAGAGGAGAGATTGTGACTCATCCTGCAGCCCAGCCTGGGTCGGGGAAGGAGGGTGC
This sequence comes from Hyperoodon ampullatus, assembly GCF_949752795.1. Lineage (NCBI taxonomy): Eukaryota > Metazoa > Chordata > Mammalia > Artiodactyla > Ziphiidae > Hyperoodon > Hyperoodon ampullatus. The sequence continues at coordinate 36,647,378 of NC_136913.1, forward strand.
CCCACCATGGCGAGAGGGCAGCGGGCTGAGCCCCAGGTGCCCGAGAGAAGGAGGCAGCCCATGGATGGCCCAGTGCGGACAGCAAGGGGCCCTGGATCAAGAGGGCGGCTGGCAGAGAGGGGCCGGAGGAGATGCAGTGGGTTCAGCACTGGGGTGAAGCCTGCCTGGCCTTGGCATGTGCAAGACCCAGCTACATCCACACACACCATACACACCACACAGAGACACACACTGCAGACACACCGTGCATAAACATACACCCCACACGCTATACAACCCACACTCCCTCCTGCGCAGACACTAACACACAAAGACGCATACACCCACTCCCGCATGTGCATACACATGCACCGACACACACGTATATAAACACACACACTTTCAATCGCCTATGCATAGACATACGTACCCAAATGTGCATGTGCTCACACACACGCACACACCTGTCTACAACTATTGTGAAATCCCAGCTCACAAAGCAATCTCCGGGACGCTTCTGTGATCAGACTCCTTCCCTCCTCACTGACCCCAGGCCATCTTTCCCCTCCCCGCTGCTGCCCTCACCCCCCTCCCCGTCCCGAGGAGCTGGACCACTTTACCCACTCCTCCCCCACACCCCCCAACTTGTTTTCTTTTCCTGAACGATTTTAAGTTTCCATCTGTCATCTGAGGTCATTAATCCCAAGACAGAAGGCCAAAGAAGCCTACCCCACACAGCCAAGCCATTAACTAATTGCAAAAGGTGCGCACATCCCATCATATTAATCCCCCTGCAGCAACCCATCGCCTGCGCCTCGCTTCCGGAGTTGTGCTGATCAAAAGGACAGGCCGCCTGCTACCATCCTGGATGGCGTTGCCATGATGGATGGTCTGTGTCCGGAAAGGGTGTGGGTCAGCCTTGGGGACTCATGTGTCAGGTTGAGGAGCGGGGGAGAGGTAGCTGGGCAGGAACAGGTGGCCGGGTGCCAGGGTGATTTTCTTTTCTCCAGCTGAGAAGGAGCCAATACTTCCTGTGTCCCCAGGCCTTGCCAGACCTAGACCACTACCCCAGGATGGCCAGGCCTCTGAGGACAAGCATAGGTGAGAAGACCTGAAAGGTCCCCAGTGCCCTCCTTCCAGCAACTCTTCTCTCTCTAAGTCAGCAAGTTCAAGGAGACTGGCTTTCAATGGACCGCCCACGGTCTGCGGACACAAACCTTCTTTCTGACGATGCTCCTGGAGGGCAGGTGGTCTCCCCAAGCTTCCCCTCGCCTCCACTGAGGGCTGGCAGGCCACGCCAGCACCGTGCAGGAACTGTCTGATGACCTATTTCCCAGCGGGAATTATTGGCGAGTCTGCGAGCGTGCGTGCGTCCGTGCGTGCACACGTGCACATCCGGCTTCTCTACTTCCAGGATGGGAATAAATTGCCTGATTGACAAACCTCCACTGTAGTTCATGCACACCGTGCCCGTGGGTCGACCGTGGCTACGGTTGCAGTCAGCTGACCTAATCCATTTATCTTATTTATACTGCGTTCCATTTTCCATATGCGGAGTTGGGGCCTCCTGGATCTGGTATGCAAATGAGACACAGTGATTTGCAAATGAGCAGAGGCCTGACACTTCTAAAAATTATCATTAAGAACCTTGCCACCCTGCCACTGGGTAGGAGGAGAGAGGCTGGAACTGAGAGCGGGTGATAGGCAGCTTCCTTCCCTACGTGCTGGTCTGCACTCTCCTGTTCCCAGACTTCCTGAAGCCTCACTGGCCCCTGGCCCCTTACACAGCCACTCTATTGTTGGGGGGGATGGGCACAGGCATCCCTGAGGACAAAAAGGCTGGCAGGACATTCACAGAGAGCTAAACAAGGCCAGACGGGGATTCCAGCTGGCACTTCCCATCCGGGTCCTGGAGTCCCACAGCCCACTGCTTCAACGAACAAAAGATAGAGTTTCGCTGACCCAGTTTTGTCTTTTATGGGGGGATCCACGGATGGTGATTTCTCCTGGGCTTTCTTTAGAGCAAGCCGGTACGTGTAAGCCACGTAATAAGATAATCATGGATCAAATAGCCCTCGAGCAAGCTCTGAGTTTACTACATTATAACGCCCGACCATGCAGCTTTACAGAACCTTCCTTCTCCTTCTTCCTCCCCTCCAAACCCCCTTCAGGCAGATGTGTTTGTTCAAAATAGGCAAGCGTGGCCCAGCTTAGTCTTTATCGAGAGCCCCCTACCTCAGAAGCCAGCACGTGGATGAGGCCAAGTGGGAGCATCAAGTCTGAATCTTCCTCGGGAGCTCCAAGAAGTACGTTGACTGTGACGCACCCGACGTGGTCCCACAATGCACCGTGGAGAGTGAGTGAGTCACCTCTAGTGGGCTGGATGGAGGCCAGCCGGGGAACCCAGTTTTGAGAAATAGGAAGGCGCGACCATCCAAAGCTCCTCCGTGCAGTAACCCTGCCCCTTGTGGTCTCCCCCGCTCCAGCTTCTGGCAGCCTGCTGTGTTATTCTCTAGTGTGGTATTCTAGAAAGGAACCTCATTTTAGTTCAAAGTTCTGTGGATTCATTTGAAGCCAACGTCTTACTTTTTAAAAAAAACACTGGAGAAAAGAACATGTAATCCCAGCTTTTCCAAAGGCGGAGCAAGAGACCTCAATAACAAAGTTGTATTTCACTTGGCAATCAGGGAAAGCCGCCCTTTTTTTCCCAAGTGTCCTTGTTTATTGTTCTGTTTCTAAGAATACGCAGAAGAGACATCTCCAGGGCAGTAGGAACTCTTCCATCAGGAATTTCAAAAATGGCATTCAAAACATTTGGCCAACGTTAGACATATGTGAGCCCCGTTTCCAAGATGCAAAGCATGGTACCTGACATCAGGAGCTGTACGGCAAGTCGTCTCTGACAAAGAAGACAACATTCGCAAGAGGTTTTAGTAAAATTAAGTACAAGATCCTGAAGAAGGTAATGCCAGATTTAACCCCAAAGCGCCCGGTTTGCCGTAAGAATGTACTCAACCCCCTTGCTAGCTCTCAACGCAAACCTACGTGTCCTTTGGATTTGTCTTAATATGATTCATTAAGGACAAGCCACATTGGTGACCAGGCGATGTTTTTAATTACTGTGTTCCCGTTCCCGTCTGCATGGCCTTGTTATCATTCCAGCAGATATTTACAAATATGACTTCTATGGGGGTTCCCTGTGATCTCCACAAGGACTACAGCTGCTAATGAGAGCCAGGCAGGCCCCCAGCCAAGGGGGCCGCTGATTATCAAGCCAAGAAACATCCAGACTCAGAAACTAATGAGCTGGCAGAGAGACCAAAACAGACTCAGAATGTGTAGCACGGCACTGGCGAGAGAGGTCACTGAGACAACCTTAGGAGTGGGACAGAGAGAGAGAGAGACTTTCATTCTAGCCGAATCTTTGCAGTTGCTAACAGCCGGGACAGCTGTGTTGGCAAGAGAAGAGCAAGCTGTTTATTTGGAGGTTCTTGGAGACATGGCTGAGGCCCACCAGGGAAAGAACGTGTGGACCAGTAGATTTGTTCCCAGAAGCCTCTGCTTACTCGGAGAGCCAACGTTTGAAAATCAGCTCGCCATTATTTTCTCTGCCTGGGAGGATGCTCCCGGCCCGCCCTCCACCCCTCTGCAAGTCTGCTCCACCATTCCAAGGCCAAGCGCGCATTCCATCCCCTCTGCTGGACTGCCCCGATTAACAGTGCTTTTATTCACCAAAAGTTTATCAACTTCCTTCTATGTGCCTCGCATTGGGCTAGGTGCTGGGGAGATGATTCCGTCATGGTTCCCGCCCTGGAAGAAGAGCTGGGAAGGCCGACAGGGAAAGGGTTACCACAAATATGTAGGAGCCCCAAGGGCTGTTCCACTCATGGAGAAAGTAATCATGTTCTGCCTTGTGACCTGCTCTCACCGTGGTATCATCTGGATCTGAGATTTCACTGGGGAATGGCTTCAGACACATGCCTTGGGGCAGAGATGGGCCAGATGCTCAATAAAACTGTTTCCTCTTCCTGGGCACACAGTTAAACTAATTTCGAAGCCCCTTTTGATCTTGATGAGAGACTAGCTTTCACCAATCAAATGTGAGCAAAAGGGATGTGGCACTGAAGAATCAGGGTGCCTTCTCTCTCCCTTGCTCCTGTCTGCTTGCTGGATGATGCCAGAGTGACCTTGAAGGCACATTTTGAAGATGGCAATGCTACAGCATGCTAGAAGCTAGGTCAGGCTCCCCAAAGGCAGAGCTTGTAATGGGGATTCCTATGCAAGGGATTGAATGATAGAACGCTCCCAGGTGAAACCTACAAAGAGAGAAGCAGGATAAGTCAAGGGAAGAATCTCAGCAAACAGGTAGTTTGAGATGAAGTTTAGCCTCTGATTCCCCAGGGAGCTCTGGAAGCTGAATGGCTCCATGGAGTTGTGTCCACTTGAGAACACGGAGCCAGGCATCTGTACTCTGGGTCAGTCAGTCATTGGCTGTGGCCTACCTCCCGGGGCTGCCTGTCCTCTCCGGCATTTCTGGGTAGAGTGGTTGCCTGTGGACTCAGGGCAAATAGCTGGATAATGGTGTGACTGGGAGCAATCAGCATCCAACTTTTACAACAGCTGCTGGACGGGGGTACCAGCCTGATGAAGGGGAACTGAGAAAAGACCTAGTAGCCTCTACTACGATGGGTTCCCTCAATGCCCCCACCTGCATTCGACTGTGACATGAACAGGAAGTAACCCTTTATGGCTGGAAGTGTTAAGCCACTGAGATCTTGGATTTGTTTGTTACAGTAGCCGGCGTCAGACTAGTTGCACACCTAGCCTCCTAAACCAGAAGTTGGTAACCTTTCTCTGTAGAGGACCAGATTGTAAATATTTTCAGCTTCTTGGGCCACATTGACCTCCGTCGCTACTGTTGGCCAGATTTGTCTTGTGGGCCACAGTTTGCCAACCCCTCTCCTAAGCTACAACCCTCAAGAGTAGAGAGTATGTCTTGGGGTTCTTTCTTTTTCACCTAAGGCCTAGGACAGAACTTTACGTGTATTATACAACCCATTAAATAAAGCCCAGGTGATCGATTTGAAAATGAAAAAAAAAAAGTACGGTTTAGGTTATGGTTGTTGCTTGATTTGATTTCATCTTGAGCGACCACAGAAGGGCTGACTTTCTGGGTCTGTTGGAGATTGTTCTGGATTCTGTGTGGGCTCCTTATGAGTTTCTATTGGAGATGGCTGGCTGCAGCTCCCCGTGCCTTGGATCCTCCTGTCTCAAATCTCTCTCACCAGTGAGAACAGAAGTTGGTGGAAGAGGTCAGCAAAGTCTGGCATGCCAGCTGGGGCAGTGCTGACCGTGGAGGGCCCAAGGTGGGCAGAAGGACCAGCATCATCATGTCCTAGAACCTTAGGGTTGATCCATGTAGCACTTAAGTCCTATTGACTACAATCTCATCTTGGTGCTCCCACATCCAATTTTAATGGTAAATAGGCAAATATGGCAACCATAGTCTGAGAAGAGCATGGCAACCAGAGGCCCAGACCGATATGCAATGAGAGTCTAACTCACCCCACCAGGAAAGCTGCCTAGAACTAGCAGAGGTGCTACCCAGGTATGAGGGGATCCTTGAACGGATGATAGAGGTGGGGGGTGGTGAACATCAGTTATGGCCACAAGATCAATTAACTCTTCTTTTGTAAGTTTCCTGGGAAATAAGACCATTCAGAATCCTAGAGAAGGTCTTCCCAAATGGGACAAACTTACCTAAGAGGCAAGTAAATCAGAACAGCACAGGGGTAGACTTAGGGGACACTGAGGACATGAGACAGTCCGTGTCAGGGCCAACACACCTATCCCCCAGTGGCTGAGAATATCAGCTGCTGACCACTCACAGCTGGGTCCTTCACTGGGCATTGCCCTCAGTCACAAGAAACTGCCCTGCCCAAGTTTATGCTCCCCTCCCAGGAGACAGCCCTCAGCCATCCCTGGCTGATACAGGGGTACAAAGGCCTGGCCCCCTCACCTCAATTTGGGACAATTCTGAAGGGCCATCTCAGCTCCAATGCCCCCGTATCTGCTGAGGCCTCAGTTGCAACTGCTTTATGCGTCAGCTTCCCCATCCTGCATCCCTCACTCCCTTGCAGGTGCCTCTCTAGAGCCACTCCCAATAAACCTGCATGCAGCAACTGAGCTGATCCTAGTATGTATATGAAGCTGTAAAGGAACCAGAAGAGCCAAAACAATTTTGAAAAGAAGACTAAAATTGGAGGACTTATACTTCCTGATTTAAAATATACTACAAAGTTATAGTAATCAAGATAGTGTGTTACTGGTGTAAGGATAGACATATAAACCAATGGAGCAGAATTGACAGTCCAGAAAGAAACCCTTACATTTATGGTCAATTAATTTTCAACACAGGTGCCAAGACTATTCAATGGGAAAGGATAATCTTTTCAATAAATGATGCTGGGACGACTGGATAATCTTATGGAAAAAGATGAATTTAAACCCTTATCTCTCATCATATACAAAAATTAACTCAAAATGGATGATAGATCTAAATGTTAGAGCTAAAACTATAAAACTTTTAGAAGAAAACACACGACAAAATCTTTGTGGACTTGGATTGGTCTTCATCTTAAATATGATACCAAAAGCATAATCCATAAAATTTTTTAAATTATAAATTGGACTACATCAAATTTTATAACTTTTGCACTTCAAAAGACACCATTAAGAAAATGAAAAGACATGCCACAGACTGGGAAAAAATATTTGCAAACCATATAACTGATAAAGGTCTTGCATCCAAAAAAATTTTTTTCTTTAAACTCTTAAAACTCAATAATGAGGAAAAGAAGAACCCAATTTTTTAAAATGAGTAAACACATTTGAATAGCTGTCTCATCAAAGACGATATATTGTACAAATGGCTAATAAGCATATGAAAAGATGCTCGACATCATTAGTCATTAGGGAAATGCAAATCAAACCCACAATGAGATATCACTTCACACCACTAGGATGGCTAGAATCAAAAAGACAGTAGCAAGTGTCAGTGAGGATGTGGAGCAACTGGGACTCTCATACTCTGCTGGTGGAAATGCAAATGAAGCAGCCACTTCAAAAACAATTTGGCGGTTTCTTAAAAAGTTAACCATAAATATACCATATGATCCAGCAATTCCACTCCTAGGTAAATGCCCAAGAAAAAATGAAAACTTATGTCTGTCCACACAAAGACTTGTGCACAAGTGTTCATAGCAGCATTACTCATAATAGCCAAAAAGTGGAAACAACACAAATGTCCATCAACAGATGAACAGATAAATAAAATGTGGTCTACCCATACAATGGAATATTATTAGGCTATAAAAAGGAACAAAGCATGGATACATGTTAAAACGTGAATGAAGCTTGAAAACATTATGCCTAATAAAAGAAGCCAGACATGAAAACCACATACTGTGTAATTTTATTCACATGAAATATCCAGAAAAGGCAAATTTATAGAGACAGAAAGTAGATTAATGATTGCCTGGGGCTGGGGGTGGAAATGGACAATGACCACTAGCGGACACGAGGGGTCTTCTTGGGGTGATGGAAATGTTTTAAAGTTGGATTGTGGTGATGGTTGCACAACTGGGTAAATTTACTAAAAAATCTTTGAAAGGTATGCTTCAAACAGGTGAATTTTGCAGTATGTAAATCATGGTTCAATAAAGCTGTTTTGATTTTTAAGAAAACCTTCTGCTCACGTATCTCTAGCTCAAACTCCATTTCCAGGGAACCCAACTGAAGACAACATACATTGCATTTTAATAGGAATGCCTATTACTTTGTATCTCTGGTCAAATTTGAGAAAATTGCAGTTTCAAGACGAAAAGCCCCAAAGGATGCCCAAGCACACAGACACACACACATTCACATACATCTTTCAAGCTTTAGGCATTGACACCACAGCTACCATCACCATCACCTTCACTGGCATGAGGTCTAGGACCCAACACTGGAATCCCTTCCCATGAAGAAAATAACTTGATCGCTGCCCACATGAAACAGAGTCACAGTGGCCCATCCTACCATTCCTCATCATTTTTAACTGTGAATTCCTATTTTTAATAGCTGTTTCTGTTCTGTGCTATTTCTCATAATTCTTTGGCCTGAAAAGCTCTGCTACCCTGAGGTGTAAACAGTGGTGGTATAAATTGCCTGTGTTTGGTGGGAAGCGAGGGTCAATGGGTTGGCAGGAAGGAGCCCCTGAGACAGACTAGGAAACAGAGAAGGGCAGGGAAAAAAAAAAAAGACGAGTTGATAAATAAGGACTCTGAGTCCATCCCCACAAGGCTGACCAGTCATTGCTCAATGCTGCGAGACACTGACTTCTTAGAGGTTTGCAGTAACAGCTCGCTCGACTTGGAAGTTGCTGTGAATGCGCATTCCACCTGAGGCTGAGCGTGTAGAAAGAGTTCTCGTGCATCCCTGCCTCGCTCACAGGTCTGGGACATCAGGTGCTCCTTGGAGGGTGGCTGAGTCTAAGCCCCAGAAACCCTGCCCCCAAGCTCTTGACCTTGGGCCACCACTCCATCTGTCCCCTGGCTCTTGCTTCTGCCGTAGGTCCCAGCCACAGTACACGCCTTTCCTACTGCCTGGAATGCCAGATGCCCACTCAGTCACTCCCCAAACATTCATAGAGCATCTACCATGTGCCCATGGAGCTACCTCTAGGCTAAGTTCCAGTTCAAACAAGCCATGAATAACAGCCTCCACCCACAAGAAGCTCGCAGGTGTCAGAATTAGGTGTTCTTTGTGCCGTGATGGGTGTGGAAGGGGGAAATATTGGAGACAGAGAGGTGGCTTTGGACAAGTCCACCTAGAAGGAGATGCCTGGGGAGACTTCCAAGAAGAGAGGATGCTTACATGGTCTCTTCAAAGAAGGGTGGCCGCTTGCAGACAAGGTGTTAGCGTTCTTCAAAAGGAGAAAGCATGTCAATTGAACTAAAGCCCCAGAGCCACGCTGTCCATTAGAACTTTCTTCAATGACGAAAATGTTCTGTATCTGCTCCATCCAAATCGGTAGCCACCCCTAATGAGCACGTGAAATGCGGCTAGTGCCGCTGAGGAAGGGAATTTTTAATTTTATTTCGTTTTGGTTTACTATAACTTAAATTTAAATACGCACACGTGACTGGAGGCTAGCAAAGTGGACAGCACATCTCCCAGGATACAAAACAGCAGGGCCCATTCCCAGAAGTGCCAGTGGTCATAGGAGACAGACGATTCAGGTGCCCGGAAGTGGCTACTAGAAACACAGCCAGCTAAAAAGAGGCCAGGTCACCGAGGAGCTCGTGGGCGTGTCTGTCACGCACCTGAACAGTGACACATAGATACCGCCCTACCCAGGGAAGGAATGCATCCACCTCTGCCCCTCCACTCAAATGCTGCCAGTTGCCAGTGGGAGATGGGCTGAGAAAGGGCACATATGCCCGTTGTGGGCATCCTGGTCATGGTGACCAGCTGGACAAGTGCAAGCCCCATTAAAAGGGAGCAGCCACTACTCAGCATCACTTGTGATCTTGTTGCCTCCAAACACAGGCCCCCAATTGCCTGATCTTCAAATGATTCAAGAAGATCCAAAAGTCATGAATTATTTTGTGAAATCATTCAGTATCTAAATGTTGGCTACATTTTTTTTAACTCTCTGCAGTCCAAGGAAAGCCAATCTTGGGGCTGGGATTTGGTCCTTGAAACTACAAATTTGCCACCAAGACTCCTTTCTCTACCTCTTTTGTAGCACCTGTCATGCTTCTAGCATGAACCTGTGTTTATAATGCTCATCTCTCCCCACGAGGCTTCCCATTCCTCAAGGACGGTCTTATTCATCCATCATTCCCAGAACCTAGTACAATGCCTGTACATGGTCTCTGTTTCATAGATGTTTGCTGAACGAATGAAGGGAGGAAGGAAGGAATGACCTTATTCATGGGTGAAATGATTTTGCCAGCCAAGGCAGTGGCTCGGAGAGACAGCAGCAAAGGAGTTAAAAGGCAGGAAATGAACTAGGCTTTGGGATAAATCCCCATTAATTGCCATCTTACCAGAAATCCTCTCCCCTGCAAATCCGCAGGCTGTACATTAAGATCTGAATTGTTGTTTTGAGCGCAGCTTCCTCCAAACCACAGATTTGCAAGCACCTCTCTTCCCGGTAGCTTGAGGCCTCACAACAGTCTTGTGCTATTAAATCTTGCTGAAAACTGGGTTGAGACCACTAGGTCTCCTGTGAAAATTACCAGACCTGTGGACGGCTGGTGTAGGATTCCGCAAGATACCTCTGCCCCTGTCGCCAGGGGGAGCCCAGCCACGAAGAGGCGCCTCGGGAGGAGAATCTCTGACCTCGGGTGACTCCCAGAGCTGTGAGGAGGGGTGGGGGCGGGGATCGGAGGTGGCATCCCAAAGTGGCGAATCCAGGTCCACAGCCCCCTTGCTTGTTCCACTCCAAATTCCTATAGCATGTTAGGGGAAGTCATGCTTCAGTTGCTCCAAGCGATGCCTGGGAGTGGGTTTGCTCCGAGGCACGGCAGCTTCCTAAAGCCAGGTGGATCTTTGTGCAGCGATTTCAAACTTGTGGCAAGAACAGCGAGAGCTGAGCCAAGAAAATGCACAGAGAAACTTCTAAAAGGGGTGGGAGGGTGTGCCGTGGCAGACACAGAAAAGCCTACTCCCGACATACCTACACCCGGCCTCCCGTTAGAAGCGAGAGACTGCCTTCTTGTGATTTTTTTTTTCCTTTGGGGCCATTTTGGAGAGATTCTGAATGCCTAAAATTTATCCTGGTAGCATCAAGAGTGAAAGGCACCCAAAGGACTTTGAGTTGACCCTCCCTCCCCCGCTTACTGTACAGATGAGGAAACCGAGGCTCCTGCTTCTTATGCGCTTAGTTCAAGGGCACATGGGTAGACTCCCAGTGCCAAGCCCAGCACTCTCTGTCTTTTATGGCACCACGGTGCCCCTTGCTAATCCATACATCTGCACACACCATGGAGTCCTCTCCCAGTCACTGATGACAAAGGCCATTTTTCACAAGAGGATATAATCTGCTAAAATCTTCTCCTGCATTCCAGGGCAAGAGCTCCCATATTTCACCAAGCAGGTTAATCACACACATCAAGTGATGAAGCGAGAAGAACAACAAGAGAAGAAAAGGAGCCCTCGCAGTTCGTGGAAACTTCTGGAATGGGACCCGTTTTGCTTCCCCTGCTCATACAATACAAACTTCCTAAAAGCCTGTAACATTTAGCAAAACTCTTTGCAATACCTGGATACAAAATCATACTCTCTTTAAACCAATGGACAATTTATTTAGGAAAGATAATTGATGAGTTATTTATATTAGTCTCCAGTGCCCAGCGCCACCATCACTGAGATGAAGTACTCAGGACAGAGTGAAATCCCTTAATTACTCTCACATGTGTTGCTTGTTGCCGAGAAAGAAAACATAATGCAAAGGGCTTATATATTTCAGCAGCATAATAGCTTGATGAAGATTTCTAAATTTTTCAAAATGTCATTTCTTTCCAAAAGATGGATTATTTCTGTTGGGGTTTAGTCTACCTAATTACTCCTGCCTTGATTACTTAACTACTCCAGATATTTCATCCCTCCAATCTCTTATCATGTTTGGTGTGTTAGAAGAACCAAGGCAGCTTATTAGCACAAAGTAGACAATCGTGTTTCCTGGCAGTTAGTGTGGGAGGGTGGGTGACAAAATGGAACACTAGGAGCCGCTCCCATGAAGCAGTGGCCTTACGGCAGCTTCTGCCCATTAGCAGCTACCAGGGCTAGTCTGCATGCGGCATCTTCTAGACCTGTGTCCCCCTTCCCCGCATCCCAGGAGACAGCATGTTAATTCCCCTGTGCTCTCCAGCTCTCTGCCCTGTCCATTACATAGGCCTTGAGTCTGGGCTCTGTATTTCTTTCTTTAGAGGAGTGCTTCTCCAACTTCAGCCTGGAGGACTTACTAAAACAGAGATGGCCAGACCGCACTCCCAGAGTGGCTGATTTGGCACGTCTGGGGTGAGGGTCAGAGAACCTGCGTTTCTAACAAATCCCCAGGCCATGCTGATGCTCCTGGTCCTGGGACCACACTTTGAGAACACTGCGTTATGACAATTTTCATCTTTCTTAAAAAAAAATTTTTTTTTTACCAATTAAATCTGCGATTAGTGTCTGTATTAGGTTGGAAATTGGGACCTCATGGCATCTATTTGTTTGATTTTAGAAATATCTGTCCAGTATCCAGCTCTGGATTGAATGAGCAGAATAACTATTTAGGTGAAAGGTAAGGGCCTCAAAGTGAGAGGGGAAGGAAGGGAGGGAGGAGTGACGGATGGAAGGAAGGAAGATGGTTGGAAATGGCAGCTTCCAGAACGTCTCTGGAAGTTGTGATTCTACATCTTTGCTCTGAAGAAACAGGGAGTGGGCACAGCTCCACGGCTGGACTAAAAGGAATATGGCTTTTCTCCGTGTTTTCCTATCACATGGGGATGGCAGGGGGGGTTACCCTACCAACCACGGGTGCATTTTCACTCACGCGGGGCGCTGGGCAATAGGCAAGCCCGGATTCCAGAGCCTGCCTCCGGCGCACCTGTCACGCTGAGGGAAGGAGGCCCGCGCCCTTTGGCTGATCCCAGAGCCTGGAAAAATTCCAGACTCCGCTGCCTTTGAAAGCCTGTTCCTTGGAGCAATCCTGGCTCGCTAGGTTTAATTGTTTCGTCTCTTTTTTTTTCTGGTTTATGAAGCCGCCTCGCCTGGAGTCCGCCCCTTGCGCAGCGGCCCGGAAAGGTGGGAGGAGCGCATTCAGCGTTCCCGGCTTGGGCCAGAGCGGGTTTCTATTTCCCGATTATAAAGAAGCATTTGTTAGGAGCTGATGAATTGCGGCGGGGCTGGGGCCGGGCGGATGCGCACCTGTGATGCTCTGCCTCTGCTGGATTCTGTTTATCCAGTGCAGCCCCTTTCCATCCCCCCTCCACAAGTGTGAAAGCCTCGGAGACCTGGCTACTCAAAATGTGGTCCATGGACCAGCAGCACCACCCGGGAGCTTGTTAGAAATGCAGATCTCGGGCCCCACCCAGACCTACTGAATCAGAATCTGCATTTTAATGAGAGCCTGCAGTAATTCCGGTTAAGCAAGACACTGGGGGGTCCGTGGCACAGAAAAGGTTAAGAGCTCCTTCTCTCACACAAGGAAAGGGAGGGAAGCGGGGAAATTTCAGTCCCCGATTTGCAAAGGAGTAGGGGGTTAACCCTGAGGTTTGCCCGCTGGAGTGGAAGACAGAGAAATTAACATATGGAGTGAGTTACTGGGAAAGTGGCGGAAGCTGGAAATGAACATGAGTTGGGGGACAGCCCAATTCGTCTGGGGGGAGGGTGGAAAGAAAGGAGATGGGGTAAGTGGGTGCCGCTCACACTCCCAGGAAAGCTGCGTATGTTGCAGGCTGGGACCTTTTCCTCTGCCTGCTGCGCGTTTTCTGAGACCCAACTGAGACTTTTCGGCACGTAGAAGGCGTAATAGATGAGAAAACAGTAGCGGCCAGAGCTGATGGCAGGCGCGCAGCTGAGGTGAGAGCACCTGGGAACTTCTTAATAAGCAGGCTGACATGTGGTGAATAAAATTTTAATGCTGGAAGAAAGAGAAAACACACGGTCGTAAAAAAGTATGCCCGGCATCGCTGCATCGTAACCAAGAGGACACGCCTGGCAGGAAGCTCCGGTGGAGCGGACAGTGGCGAGAGTCACACCCCCACCTCGGGCCTAGCGGTAACTCATGTCTGGGCCGGAGAACCAGCCTGGCTCCATTTTCTGCACTAGTGGAGGGGAGAAGAGGCACTGAGCGCGTTCAAGAGGACGTAATCCAAAAAGAAATGATTTGGATTTGGTGTAAGGACAGGAACGGATACACACAAGCCTTTCTGGGTCCCCATCTGACCATCTCTTGCCCTCACGTACTATCAGCCCTGCGGGAACCATGTGGCGGCAGGGAAAAGTGGCCGGGTCGTGGGGGGGTGGTGAGGCTTCAGTTAAATCTCATAAAATCCAAAGTAGCTGATACACTTTCAGACTCCCCTCCAGGCCTCTCTCGTCAGCCCTGTTCAACAATTTTATGCATGGAGCCAGTGGGCCTCAGGAAGACACGCACCTATCAAATTCCTGATTGCCCCAAGTTGGTAGAGTAGCTAATCTACCAAGAAGATAATCTATTTGTGTAACCCAGCAGGACCCTATGGGGCCTTCCCGGGGACAGGCCTTCCCCCATATCCTCTGCTTTAGCTCCTCTCTGAAGGACCCAGATAATAGTATTTGATGCACATTTCCTGAGTTGTTTTGCAGACATGAAAACCCCTCACCAAATGGAACATGTTAACTATTTGATGACCATGAGCACATAGCCCCCAGGCCTCCTGGAGCCTAAGGACTGGTCATGTTAACCCCTGTGACACCGCCCTGTTACCTCACCATCAGCCAATCAGAAAACTGTGCACAAGGTGATCACATACCCTGCGACACGCCCCGCCCCCCCTCACCTGGCCTTTAAAAATGCTTTGCTGAAACCCTTCAGGGGGCTCGAGGCTTTTTAGGGCATGAGCCACCTCTCTCTTTGCATGGCCCTGCTATAAACCTTTCTCTACTCCAAACGCCGACGTTTCAGTTTGTTTGGCCTCACTGTGCATCGGGCACACGAACTTGCGTTAACACTTGGACTGCAATCCTGTTTCAACAGACTGTTACAATAAAGCGAGTCTATCAAAACGGTATTCACTTATTTATGGGCCTCCTCATCCTCTTTCATAAAGGTTTTGAGATGATTTGCAGAAATCGTAGTAAATTAAATTAAAATATTAAAATTAAAATGTAAAACTCAAGTTCAGTTCTGGTATAAATTAGCCTTGGAGGTCAGGACTGGTGTGAATGGTGACATTTAATAGGAAAAAATATAAAGTTCTGTCCTCCATCTAGAAAGAGAAAGCCCAGGTATAGGATGTGAGCGATGTGGTTTAGCAACGTCTCAGATAAAAAAGAAACTGTAATGAATGGTAAGCTCAGTCTGAGTAAAGAGTGGCATACGGTGGCTGGAAAAATTAAAAAGAACGCTGCCCCTAGGGTATAGTTACAGATGGAAATGTTTCTAAAAAAGGAAGGGATGGTCCCACACTGCCCCACTCTTGTTAAGACCACTCCTAGAACATTCAGCTCAGTTCTGAAAGTCACACTTTGAAAAAGTCATTGGCAAACTGGATACATTCCAAAGAGAGTAATCTGGAGCGTGAAAGATCATGAAACACAGAAGTGGGCTATGTGCCGGCCCCTGTGTGAGGTACCAAAGGGACAAAGTCATAGAAGACATGGTCTTGTCCTTCAGAAACTTACAGCCCATGAGAAAATCAGATAAGTAAACCACAGAAAGAAAGAAGCTAGGCTAAATCAGGCTGTGGAATCTTGGAAGAAATTATGAAATATTTGGACTGGATGACATCCGGCACTCAACACTCCCAGCAGCTGGGGAAAGGAGTGCCTCCGTGTTAAAGGGAGAATCCAAGTGGTGCATCTCCGGTGTACTACATGTATCACAAAAACCTGACTACAGAGGCTTCAACAAATAAGATGTATTTTGCTTGCACCACAAGAAAAGAGGAGGTAGGCAAATATCAGTCCAAGAACGTCAGCCCCTTAGACTCTGTGAGTCTCTTGGCCCTTCCCTCATGGTTACAAAGTGGTTGTTACTGCTCTTGCCTTCATGTCTCCATTCCAGAAGGAAGAATGGGAAGGGGCAACACTTGTATCAGGAAGACAAAAGCCTTCCCAGGAACCCACAGCAGACGCCTGCTTACAGCTCATCAGCCAGAAGTGTGGCCCCTGGTCCCACAGTGGGGTTCATTATCAGGAATGGGGATTGGGTCAGGCAACTAATGGATGGTGGTGCCATCCACAGAGACAAGAAATACAGAGGAGGAACAGGTTTGCTGGGTGCAGGGGGGGCAGTTAATGAGTTCAGTCTTGGACATGTTAAGTTGAAAAGCCTGTGAAGTATCCCAAAACAGAGATGTTAAGTGGAGAAATTCGATATGAGGGTTTGGATTGCAACTGAGAGTACTGTGCTTCAGATATGGATTTGGGAGTCAGCAGCAAAGTGGGGATCGCAGCCCTGGTTGTAGGCGAGTTCCCTCAGGGAGGAAGTGCAGAGTGAGAGGCCCAGCCAGGCTCCAGCTGGGTACCAGTTTCACATTTAGGCATGAAGTTGGGAGGAAGAGAGGAATCTGAAAATGTGCTGGGAAGAAAAAGCCAGAGAGATGGGAAACCAGGAGAGAGTGGTTCACAGAGGCTGTGGGAAGAGAGGCTTTGAAGTGGGGGAGAGAGACAGGCACCGCCCACACTCTCGACGCCCCTCCCCTTATCCCTTTAGCCCTCCTCTGATCGCACCTGCAGCCAGGGGCCATGCCTTCCTGGGCACGCTGCCAGCTTCTGCCTTGAGTGCTCATGTCTCCCTGTGTCATGGGACTTTCTCTGGCCCCATGGGGGATTGTTCAGCCAAGTGCACGCACAGCTTGGAAGGTAGGGAGTTAACCCCCGAGTCTGGAGGGGGGTTGGGGGGAGCAGGAGCCATCGGGTAAATCTCCCAACCTTCTCAGTTCCAAGCTGGATCCCACAAGGCTCTTCGAGGACCCACAGAGGAGACTGAGCTCTGGTTGCCCACTGCAGTGACCCGCTTTACTGGTTCTACTCTCTTCTCCGTCTCATTCTCCCTACCCACTGGAGTGTGGGCATGGCTCGGGAGCCCCCGCGGAGGTGACAGGGAGCCACCCACCCACTGGTATCAACATCTTGTTTTGATCCTTTTTATGGTTTGGTTGTTACTTTAGAAGGAAACCAAACTAAAAGTAACCTTGAACCAGGTCCCAGTCATCATTTTCTCCCATCCTTGAACGAGGACCAGACTCTGAACTGACCCAACACAGAGGTCAAAATGCATGGGAGAAGGACAGAAAAGTGAAGCTTGGCTTTGGACCAAGCAATTTCAGAGATGTGGCAGTGGCTGGGGCCAGGTGGCAGTGAAATGAGAAGTAAATAAAAGAGAAGGAAGTAGAGTCAGCCGGTGTGGACCACACTTTCAAGACTCTTGACTCCGAGGGGCAGGAGAGACCCAGGGTCATAGCTAGCGTGTGATGTAGAGTCAAGGGAAGCTGTTGTTGTTGTTTTGAATTGTCTTGTTCTGCTTTGTTTGTTATTTGAGATGGAGGAATGGCCCCTCAGAGGGTCTGAGGTGAGAACAAGGCTACTGACAGCCACAGTAAAGACTCCCAAGCTCTGAGCACCACACAAGGCAGCAGAGAGACCCCAAACTAACAGGACCATGGGAGCAGGGATAAGGACCAAGGTCTGGTCCAGCAGGAAGATGGGAACTGATGGCTGGGGTCGTTCACATCCCACCCCTACCTCCTGCCCTGTTACTGCGTAAGATCCTGAAACTACAGCGTGACCCTGGGGAGGGAGAGGTCCCCTGAAAGGCCTGTGGTTCAGTTTTCCACCAGTCCAGTGAAATGGGGGCTCTGAGTCAGAGTTCCACTGGACTTGTAGGAAATAACAAAGACATGGCGTGTAACCCCACATGAAGTAATGAATCATATTCATTGGCTGCTAATCATATCAATGGCTGCTAAGATCACAAAAAAGAGGGATGACCAGAGGTCATGTGCCTGCTAAAGGAATTAACAAACATTGAGCCTCAATCCCTTCAGCCCCTGGATCCATTTACCAAATCACAGTAAGTACACAGAACAGAGAAGCAAGTGAAACTATACCGCAGAGATGCAATCACCAAAGCCCACACTATGTGATACTTCACAGGACAAATGACGAGGGTCCCTCAACAAGTAAGAGAGAGGAGAAATCTACAGATTAAGAGACTTTAAAAGACAAATCAATAATCCCAATGTGTAGAACCTATTTGAATCCCAATCCAAAGAAACTTAAAAAAAAACTTTGAGATGTATGAAGCAATTAAAATTTGAACACTGACGAGATTTGATAATATTAACAGGTAATTGTTAAATAATATGGTTACATTAGGAAAAGAGTCTTTATCTTTTAGAGATATATACTGAGATATTTACATATAAGTGATAGGATGTTTGAGATTTGCTTCAGAACAGTCCAGTGGATAGAAATGAAACCAAACTGGCATGAGTTCATCATTGTTGCAGCTGGAGAATGGGTCCATGGAGGTTAGTGATCCTAGTCTGTCTAATTTGGTATGTGTTTGAAATTCTTTTTTTTAAAAATATTTTTTAAAATATTTATTTATTTATTTATTTAGGCTGCACCAGGTCCTGGTTTCGGCATGCAGACTCTTAGTTGCAGCATTCGAACTCTTAGTTGCGGCATGCGGACTTCTTAGCTGTGGCATGTGCACTCTTAGTTGCGGCATGCATGTGGGATCTAGTTCCCTGACCAGGGATCGAACCCGGGCCCCCTGCATTGGGAGCATGGGGCGTTATCCATTGGACCACCAGGGAAGTCCCTATGTTTGAAATTAAAAGGTGCGTAGGAGGGAGAGAAGGAAGGAAGCTGGGATGGAGAAAGGGGGGTAGGAAAGGGGAGGGAAGAGAGCCGGGAGGGGAGGGGAATCACACAATTTTCTCCCCAACCTAAAACAATCAAAAAGTAAAAAGCCGGTGACATGGCGTGCACTCCTGCATTGGGGGAGGGATATTCAGAGCCACCACAGCGGTGGAAGGAAGGGTTTTTACTTGCTCACAGCTACACTTGGTTCCACTACTAACTCACTGCCCCAACAGCCCCTGATGCTCTCCAGACCTTTTCAAATGCCCCCTTGTTAAGCCTTATCTCTCCATCCTGTTACTTGGGCTGGAAAGTGACTCCTCGCACCAGAATTGAAAATAAGGGAAATAAGTTTGCCCGTAGGAAGTAATGTAAACCATCAACACTGAATGTGTCAGAGTGAAGTCACCTTGAAGGAGTGGAATGCCCCGGCCAGCGAGACTTGGCAGGCAGCAGCCTGATTTAAGTGGTTAGGAAATTAATATGTGTCCATCATGTGGCAGGCTGGGGGCAGGCAGGGTCGGGTGGACACCTTGCTTTTTCCCTCCGGAATCATTCTCCTCCCTCCCCAACCTGCGCTGGCTCCAGCAGGCTGACCTATTGTGCTTTGATGGAGTTTGGCTAATGGGAAGCCACAGAAGGTGGTCGGGGGGGAGGGGGTTGCGGTCAACCTACTTCTTCTCCTGGCTCCCCCCTGCCACCAAGGATCCCCCAGTGTTCTTCGTAAGGGTCCTTCTCCAGCTAGGTTTTGCTAACCACTCCGTTGCTTTGGGCTTAGGGATGCTTCAAACCATTCCTCTGTAAATAGCACCTTTGAAACTATCCCAGTGTGTGTGTTGCCCACCATTTGCTGTTTGAACTCTGAGGGGAACCAATGCAGAAACAGGAGTTGGGGTACCCACTCAAACACTGTTCAAGGAAAATAGTGCCCTCCACAAGGCCGGCTCAGATGGCCTCACCTCTGACAGGTGCAGCCTTGTGGAGGGGCTATCCCAGCCTGCTCCCAGGAAACTCGCAAATCCTGGCAATCCTTACACTTGCCTGGAGTTCAGGCCACTCTGCCAGCCTCAGGCAATGAGGCAGACCCATGACCAAACTGCAGGGCCAGGGCCAGCTAATAGCAGCATCCAGCCAAACAGTTTCTGATTGTAAATGACAGCTTTAACTTTCTGGCCCCTTCTAGCCACCTTGCGTGAACTTGGTTCCAGAGCTGACTCACACGGACCGTGGTGAGACTGTATTTCCGAGCCTACAAAGCTGAGAGCCAGGGCTTGCCTGGTGGCGCAGTGGTTGAGAGTCTGCCTGCTGATGCAGGGGATAAGGGTTCGTGCCCCGGTCCGGGAAGATCCCACATGCCGCGGAGCGGCTGGGCCCGTGATCCATGGCTGCTGGGCCTGTGCGTCTGGAACCTGTGCTCCGCAACGGGAGAGGCCGCAACAGTGAGAGGCCCGCATACCGCAAAAAAAAAAAAAAAAAAAAAAAAGCTGAGAGCCACACCAGGCTGTGGACAGGCCACCAAGGTAAATGTCCCTCTGAGGGGAGCTGTCTGAGGCCCAGCCAGGCCTGCCCGGTGTCACGGTTCTGCACCGCTGAGTCTCATATGCCATTTGAATTATATGCACTCTTGAAGCCGAATCCGGCCTCTGTAGCCCAACAACGAATTAAATCTCGGAGACAGAGTTTTGGGTGAAATAGAAAAGAATAGCTTTATTGCTTTGCCAGACAAAGGGGGCCACAGTGGGCTAATGCCCTCAAAACTGTGTGTCCCAACCTGGAGGGGGTAGTGAGACAGTTTATAGTAATGGTTCAAAGAGGGCGCGATCAGCTGGTGGACATTCTTCTGATTGGTTGATGGTGAGGTAAGTGGGAGTTGGCATCATCAACATTCTGGTTCCAACCCGTCTGGGGTCTTGTGGGCAGCAGACAGTTAACTTCTCCCACCTGGTGGGAGTTTCAGTGTCTGCAAAACAGCTCAAGGATATTGTTATGTGTATCCCTTGAGGGGGAACCAGGACCCTGCCCAAGGCTGCACTATTGGTTCTCTTGACTGTTCCTCCCTTGTCTCTGCATCCCCTCCCTTCCCTAATTAGCATCTGTTTGAACCTACCCCACTGGAACTCAGGGAACGTCCTGGAGGCTGAATGAAGCCTATTTCCTATAATCAAGAAATGGGGGACACGGAAAGGCTTTTGTGCCCGGGAGCCCCACTGGCTACGGCTCAGTATCACTCTCAACATCACATAAAATCATAGACTTGTAGACTGGAATGGTCTTAGACATGAGATGGCCTGGTCCCCGCTCCTCATTTGGAGAGTGAGAGATCTGGAGATCAGAGAGGCTGAATAACTTGCCCAGGGGTGTTCAGAGAGTGAATGGGTCAGGGCAAGGACCACCCCCCCCAAGGCAGTGTCCTTTTTATTGTTTAATTTCAGCTTTATTGAGTATATCGACAAACAAAATTTGAATTAACATACCCACCACCTCACACATCTATCTCTTTCTTTCTTTTTTTTTTTTTTGGTGAGAACATCTGAGTTCCATCCTCCCAGCAAACCTCAACCATATCAGTGTTATCAACAATGGTCACCATGCTTTATATCAGATCCTCAGACCTTATTCATCTTATAACTGAAAGTTTGTACCCTTTTACCAACCTTTCCCTATCTCCCTCCCCCCAGCCCCTGGCAACTACTTTTCTACTCTCTGTTTCTATGAGGTAGACTTTTTTTTTTTCGTTCAGCTTCCATATATAAGTGCAGTATTTGTCTTTCTCTGTCTGGCTTATTTCACTTAGCACAATGCCCTCAAAGTCCATCCATGTTGTCGCAAATGGCAAGATTTCCTTTTTTTTATGGCTGGATAATATTCCATTGTATGTATATACCACATCTTCCTTATCCATTTATCGGTTGATGGACACTTAGGTTTCTTCCATATCTTGGTTATTGGGAATAATGCCAGTGAACGTTGGGGTGCAGATCAGTATCGCTTCGAGATCCCGTTTTCATTTCCTTTGGATAAATATCCAGAAGTGGGATTGCTGGATCATAGGGTAGTTCTAGTCTTAAGTTTTTAAGGAAACTCCATACTGTTTCCTGCCTGCGCCAGTTTACTGCCCTGAAGGCAGTGCCTTTTGACCACACCCAGCACTGCCCATCTACAAGGGCATATCTGGATTTGGGGGTCCTGGGTCTATCAGCCAGTGGGACTTCCCAGCCCTCCCAGTTCTAAGCCACCCTCAGCGCAGGTAAAGGATGGATTTGTCGGGGTAGTGGGAGAGCCCTAGACTCACGAAGACCAGCAGCACTGGGCCTGTGTGGCCCTCTGGAAGCGTCTTAACCGCTCTGAATCTTTTCCTCATCTGCAAAATCGTACCTAATAATACCTTCTTTGACAAGGTTGTCACGAGAGCCAGAATGGGATATTGCAGAGAACTCCTAACTCAGTGCCTGGCGTGAAGCGGGGACTCATAACTAAATATTACTCATAACTAACTAAGGGTCTGAAATTGCTTACCGGGCCCCAGCCTAGGACTGCACTCTCCATCCCGACCTTACCTTCCTCCAGGTCAACGTCTACACCTTCCCCAACACCTTTTCAAGTCAAGGCAAATGTCACAGATGCTGCCAGCATCTCGCCTGGATCCCCTCAGCTTACCCTGGGGGTCACAAACTAGCTGCTTTTTCCATCCCTCTGCCTGAGAGCCATCTCTGGCTGCAGCACGTGCTGAGCCCAGGTCTGGGCAGGCCGGAAGCGCCGGGGACTTAGCATCATCCAGGACAGCCCTCCAACAATGTGGGCAAGGGACGGGGGTGGGCGGTTGAAGAAATGCCTGGTCCTCCTCGCCTCTCAGTAGGACAGTTATGAGCCACATTTCAGACAGTCTCTGAGAAGGTCCCCAACGGGACTGCGCCCCTGTGCCTAAAGTGGAAACCCCCTCAATGAAACGCCCGTCACCGGCTTTCCCTCCTTCCTTGTCTCATTTCTGAGCATCTTGGACTCACCTCCCAAATCTTTATCTCGAGTCTGCTTTGAGGGGAGCCCAAGGTAAGACCCAAAACAGCAGGTGCAAGGAAATCTCACTGAGCTTTGCTGGGTCCACCCCAGTGTTCGCCCTGCCAGAGCAGCCTGGGAAGTTGGAGAACTCACCACCCGGTGCCGGGGTGCTTCCTGGAGAGAATCAGCCTCGGGAAAGAGAGAACTGACTAAGCAGCAGGCTGGCCCCGTGCCAGCACGCAGAGCCGCATTTCAGGACAGAGCAATCTGTCACGAAAATCCTCCTCCCCCCCCAACCCAGTGGCGTTCCGTCTGCACCCAGGAGCAAAGGGATTTAGAGAAAGCACAAGGAAAATCTCAACCATGGAGACAATGAAGCCCCTCACTCCCGCATTGTGGATGGCTGGAAAGAAGACAGAAATGGGGCCCCGGGCCCACGACCTGAACACCATCAGGCTCCTCCAAGTGGCAGGGCCAAGTATGGCCCCGCCATCCCAGCAGCCGCTGCAGAGGGACCAGGGGAAGCGCCTCAGTCTTCTGCCTCCAAACATGTCTCCACTTCACACCCATTAGGATGCCTGTTATAATGAAAACCACTGACAAATAGAAGAAAGCCAACTAGTACAAAGAATGCCTGCCTTGCAAGTTTGTCGTGAGGATTAAATGAGGCAATATCTGCACAGAGACGTGTCTGATAACGGTCACTGTCGTTCGTCAAAGCCAAACGGGTGCGAGCCACTTCCTCTGTCACGTGTGAAGGGAAGCTCATCGGACCCCCAAGCAGTGAGCAGACGCCCTTCTCTTCACCCTCCTACCCAGAATCTTAAAAAGCCCCTGCGGGGGCTTCCCTGGTGGCGCAGTGGTTGAGAGTCCGCCTGCCGATGCAGGGGACACAGGTTCGTGCCCCGGTCCGGGAAGATCCCACATGCCGCAGAGCGGCTGGGCCCGTGAGCCATGGCCGCTGAGCCTGCGCGTCCGGAGCCTGTGCTCCGCAACGGGAGAGGCCACAGCAGTGAGAGGCCCGCGTACCGCAAAAAAAAAAAAAAAAAAAAAAAAGCCCCTGCGGATGCCCTGGCATGGCTTAAGGCTCAGTTCACTCTTTCACCTTCCTGACGCCACTCACACTGTTCCCTGCAACTGTTTTTATGCTCCTCGTTGGCTATCCGCCGGCTCTTCGGCATGATCGACAAAACTGAGGTCCCTGGGGCTCCCCGCAGAGCAGCAGCTCTTGGTCAAGTCCATCATTTCTTCTTCCTTGTACTCCTTTGTGTTGGTTGATTTGGAATTTCATTTTTGCGTCCTTCCAACCTTCCAGATAGCCTCTATAACATCTCAAGCCATGAGTTCCTACCTTTGTTTCCCCCAACGTGCCCTCTGGGGCTCCCTTGCAAGGAGAACAGGGATTCCTGGCCCCGCTCCCAACAGACCCAATCAGAATCTTGGAGGCAGAGCCTGGCAGGGTGGAGGTGGGGTTGTATCAGCCCTTGAGGATGTGTATGGTCCTCCAGCCTGAGGACCGCGGCTCCAAGCCTTTTGAAGTCTGAGCAGCCCGTTCCCCATGACTCTTATTCCGAGAGGACAGACACCTTCTCCAGAGGTCTCATCCCGCTCGCTCACCAAACGGTTCCTCCTTCTTGGTTTGAATTAACTCAAGAATAGCAATTCTGGGTTTCCCTGGTGGAGCAGTGGTTGGGAGTCCGCCTGCCGATGCAGGGGATGCGGGTTCGTGCCCCGGTCCGGGAAGATCCCACATGCCGCGTAGTAGCTGGGCCCGTGAGCCATGGCCGCTGAGCCTGCGCGTCCAGAGCCTGTGCTCCGCAACGGGAGAGGCCACAACAGTGAGTGGCCCGCGTACCACAAAAAAAAAAAAAAAAAGCAATTCTCCTTGTCAGTGCTCAATCTTAACAGGAGGTGAAATTGTCAGTAAGGCAAGCCAAGCGTTTGTTCAGAGGCTCTGCTTTCAGCTGATGGCGGCTCTGAGCAGCTGTCCAGCTGGTGCTGCGACTCCCCACTGCCCCCCATCGGAAGGTATCTCGACTCCAGGCCAGTTGTGTGGTCTCAGTCAGGAACCCATCATCAGTTTGTTCCCCATCTGGTCTGGCAGCCTGTAATACGCTCCCACAACAATATGACTTCTGCTCCCCTTGCCTTTGATCTCCACCCACATGGTTTCCAACACAGCTCCACCCCCAGGACTATGGATTTCCATGTGGGTGTAAATCTTTTTATCATGTGCTGATGTTCCACCTCCCCTTCTAAAAGTTTCTTTTTAATAAGATCAACCTTCCTATATCTGCCCCACCCATAGTTCCATTTCCTGCTTCTGAGGCTGACACTCCTGCTCAAGTAACTTTGGCCACACCTAGTTGGACTAGCATTTTAGCGTGGGCTCCCCCAGCGCTGGACTCCCAGGCAAGGATTCACGTGCAATACAGGCAGATGTCGGATACATTGCGGGTTTGGTTCTAAACCACTGCAATAAAGCAAATATCACAATAAAGCAGTCATGCGAAACTTTTGCTTTCCCAGTGCATATAAAAGTTATGTTTACACTACACTATAGTCTATTAAGTGTGCAACGGCACTATGTCTAAAAACCAATGGACGTACCTTAATTAAAAAATACTTTCTTCAACAGTGAGAGGCCCGCATACCGCAAAAAAAAAAAAACTTTCTTGCTAAAAAATGCTAACCATCATCTAAGCCTTGGACGAGTCGTAAACTTTTTGCAATAGTGACATCAAAGATCACTGATCACAGATTGCCATAACAATATAATAATAATGAAAAACTCGGAAATAGTTCAAGAATTACCAAAATATGCCACAGAGACACAAAGTGAGCAAATGCTGTTAGAAAAATGATGCCAATAGACTCGCTCAACATTGGGTTGCCATAAACCTTGAATTTGTAAAAAATGCAACATTTGTGAAGTGCAATAAAGCGAGGTGAAATAAAATGAGGTATGTCTATAGTTTATATAGGAGGTGATTTCGAAATGCACCAGTAGTGGAGTGGAGAAATGAGACAGGAAAGCAGCCAGTAGAGGGTGCCTTGTCAAGCAAGTTACCACTGTGGGTAACTGGAGCTCAGTCTCATTGGAGACTACTCTAGAGGAAAAGCCTTGGTGTTATCCCACCAAAGGGGTAAAGGAATCAGGGTGTTTACAAACTAACTCTCATCAGTCACTGGGCATTTATACCCAGCACTTCTAGCCAGCCATGACTGCCGAATCACAGCAGTGTCCAGGCCACAGAAGCTTCCAGATAAAGAGATGTAAGGGCTGTCAGTTGGAAATGCAGCCAGCATGCACTGAGATGGTAAAAGCTCTGGGCAGGCACTGCCAGCATCTGCTCCAACCAGGCATAAGTCCCCTGACTAAAGGAAACACACAGCTATCTAGAGTCACCAAAAACTTGAACCAAGAGATACAGAAACTGCAGTTTTTTCATGTGACTGCTTGGATTAAGATGGATCCCACAGAACTGGGATGGAGCAGCCTTTTTCAGCTACATGCATGTTCCTGAGTTAACAGAAAAATCCATCTGTAAAGGCACGGAGGAGAATAGGGAAGATAAGTGAGGGAAAGAAGAAATAAGAGAACGTGTGGCCCCAAGAAGGAGAAGAGGTCAGCATCCTTGGACCCTAACGGCTTCTTCGCAATGCCAGCCCCCAAACCATTGTTCCTTGTCTCATAAGATGCCCCTGCATCTTTTGAATTGAGCCAATGTAAGTAGGCTTATGTTCCACCCAATCAAAACGCTTTGACTGAGGCCACTCATGAAGTCTTCTGTCAACTTCTCAAATTTGTTTTGTTTGTCCTCATATGCTGTACACAGGTGCATGGATTTCTAAAGCAATAGGACTGTTCCCATCACCCTTCTCAATCACTCGCTCCAACTAACTCTACAAGGCATTTCTCCCTCACCCTCATTCCTGTCATTTCCCTTCGACTCAGATCAACACATCTCACTGCAACGCAATTCTCTGTCTTTATGAGAGGTGTTGCCTCAATCCTTCAGCCCACTGTGACAGTGCCTAAGAGGGGTTCAGTCCCAATTCTGACATGGGGAGAGATTTTCCCCCCACACCACCAGGCAATTCTTCGGACACCAGCAGCGCATCCTATAATTTAACTCAATTCTGACATTATGTACTCAGAGATAGCTTCAGATCGTACATGACAAGGGCTCAGTCCCACAAGACTGCCCCACCCCTTACTCCAGATGCCAGTTGAAAGTCCAGGTTGTCACCTGTGCTTCTGACCAACCGGCTATAGATCCAAGGTTCCAACAACCCCCTCCTTCGGTTTGATCAACTTGCTAGAGCAGCTCACAGGACTCAGAGCAACATTTGACTTACTGGATCACTGGTTTATTATAAAAGGCTATAACTCAGGAACAGGCAGATGGAAGAGATGCATAGGGCAAGGTGTGGGGAAAGGGCGTGGAGCTTCCATGCCCTCCCTGGGCTCACCACTCTCCCCACATCTCCACGTGTTTGCCAACTCAGAAGCTCTCCGAACCCTGTCATTTTTGGTGTTCACAGGGGCTTCTTTACAGAGACACAATTGATTAAATCATTGGCCATTGGTGATTGGTTCAACTTCCAGCCCCTCTCCCCTTACCTGAGGTCAAGGGGTGGGACTGAAAGCTCCAATCACAGGGTTGGTTCCCCTGGCAGCCCCCATCTTTAGGTGTTTTCCAAAACTCACCTCATTAACATAATCCTAGTTGTGATGGAAAGGGGCTTGTTATGAATAACAAGGCACCCATTTCACCTTTATGGCTCTGAAGGGATTTCAGGAACTGAGGACAAGAGACCAAATTTTATAACAAAAGATGCTCTTATTGTTCTTATCACTCAGGAAATTCTAAGAGTTTTGGGAACTGTGAGCCAGGAACTGTGGACGAAACCAAATACAAATGTGAAGTGTATTTGGGTCATCTGAATGATGAAATATATATTTCTTATAAATCATAATAGCCAAGCACCTTAAGCCAAGATACTCATCACATTATGTATTGTATGTGAGAAATCCATTATGAACCCTGATCCTGGAATTTTTCCACGGCCTGAACTGAGGGTCAGTTTCCCCCTGCCTCTTTGCAGCAAGTGTGTTACAAGGACGCTGATGACATGATCTTTAGATGCCTTATGGTCATGTGGTTAGCCAGACCCCATGAGAACCGGAGAGGGCCCTAGGGACTTTCCCACAGGCTCTTTACTGCATTGGTTTGATGGATTCTGGGACTCAAAACCAAAGGTGACACTCCGCAGCCTATGGGTAACCAGGCCCTGGTAACCAGCCTCATGTCTGAATAGCAGCTAAATGCCAACTATCCAAGGCCTGGGTCTTTTTCATTCTGGTTAAAGATCTTCATTTCCCAGTTCAGACACCCCGATCCTAGTTTTTTGTTTGTTTGTTTGTTTGTTTTACTCTTTATTACTATTATTTTTTTATTTTATTGAAGTATAGTTGATTTACAATGTGTTAATTTCTGCTGTACAGCAAAGTGATTCAGTTATAGGTATATACTCTTTTAGGTATTCTTTCCCATTATGGTTTATCACAGGATATTGAATATAGTTCCCTGTGCTATACAGTAGGACCTTGTTGTTTATTCGATCCTAGTTTTAATTCAAACTCTGTTCAGTGGGTCTGAGCTGCGAGCCCTCAATGAAGTCAGATTTTTGTGGTGCTTTATTTTTCCAACTTGCAAATGTAGTGCTATGGTCATACAAGGTCTTTTTTTTTTTAAGATGTTGTGGGTAGGAGTTTATTAATTTATTTATTTTTGCTGTGTTGGGTCTTCGTTTCTGTGCGAGGGCTTTTTCTAGTTGTGGCAAGCTGGGGCCACTCTTCATCGCGGTGCGCGGGCCTCTCACTATCGCGGCCTCTCTTGTTGCGGAGCACAGGCTCAGTAGTTGTGGCTCACGGGCCTAGTTGCTCCGCGGCATGTGGGATCCTCCCAGACCAGGACTCGAACCCGTTTCCCCTGCATTAGCAGGCAGATTCTCAACCACTGCACCACCAGGGAAGCCCACAAGGTCTTTTATTTAGCCAGAAATTCTGCCTTAGCAGCGTTTAATTAACGCATTACCTTAGGAGTTTCAAATATTTCTTGGAAGTAGGTGAGAAATTAATACAAAACTAAATAACTAAGCATTTTCCTTCTTTACAGCCAGTATTTTTGACATGCAGCAAATGCTTACCAGATTAAAAACTCAGTTCACTGGTGCCTACACTGATGAAAATCCTAAAAAAATGGGATGTATTTTGGACACTGATCTTTTAAGAAAAAAAAGTACAAATGAAACACACAGCACAGTTCCTTGAGCTAGGCTGGTACTCTTGAACCATTTGGTGATGGACTTTTATTTTTTTAATTTTAGTACCTTTTTAATTATAAAATTAACAGGTAATCATGGTAAAAAAAAATTCAAAATATAAACAACAAGTAAAAGTTCTTCCTACCCCTATCCCAGGCCCAGAGATATTTTTGATTAACAGTTTCTTCAGTGTTCTTTTAGAATTTTCCATGTATATACATACAGCACAAATTTAATCTAATGGAATCATACTTAGAATACTATTCTAGCATTTGCATTTTAAACATGATAATATGTAGATGAGCCTTTTTTTAGAAAAGCAGATAAGGTATATGTTGGACTAGGTATAAATCCGGCCTCTGTCTTTTAAATCTATAGTTCTAAAGAATCAATGTTCAGTCTATGACCCCAAGAATTACAAAATACCAATTCACCAAACATTCCATTATGTTTAGTATCCTGTAGCAGTTAGCTTTTTCTGTGTAACAAATTACCCCATAACACAGTAGCTTAAAACAATAACCATTTATTTAGCTCAAGAGTAAGTGGACTACAGGCTTCCCTGGTGACATAGTGGTTAAGAATCCGCCTGCCAATGCAGGAGACACAGATTCGAGCCCTGGTCCAGGAAGATCCCACATGCCGCGGAGCAACTAGGCCCGTGCACCACAACGACTGAGCCTGCGCTCTAGAGTCCACAAGCCACAACTACTGAGCCCATGTGCCTGTGCTCCGCAACGGGAGAAGCCACCACAATGAGAAGCCTGTGCACTGCAACAAAGAGTAGCCCCCGCTCGCCGCAACTAGAGAAAGCCCACATACAGCAATGAAGACCCAACGCAGCCAAAAATAAAAATTAATTAATTAATTAAAAAAAAAAAAGAATAAGTGGACTAGCAATTTGGGCTGGGCATGACTGAGCAGTTCTGCTGGTCTTAGGCAGTCTTATTCACGCATCTGTGGTCAGCTGCGAGGTCAGCTGAGGTCACAGGGGCCTAGTCAGGCCACAGGTCTGCCACCATCCAGCAGACTAGCCCAGGGCTATTCACATGGTGGTGGGGGCAGGTCCCTCAAGAGCAGGAGAAGGTGACCCCCAGTGCACAAGAACTGTGTTCATCCCATTGGCTAAAGCAAATCACACCGTCAAGTTCAGAGTCAAGAGGTGAAGAAAGTGTCTCTACCTCTTGATGGGAAGGGAAGAATTTGTGGCCATTTTTGCAATCTACTATATATATGGCAGCAGAAGGGGGGAAACGGGACCTCATTTAAAAAGAAATTCAACATTACTATATATAAAATAGATAAACAATAAGGACCTACTGTATAGCACAGGGAACTATATACAATATCTTGTAATAACCTATATTGGAAAAGAATCTGAAAAAGAATACACACACACACACACACACACACACACATATATATATAACTGAATCACTTTGGTGTACACCTGAAACTAACACATTGTAAATCAACTACAATTTTTAAAAAAAGAAATTCGAATTAACCAAAATCTCACTGTCACCCTAAAGGTTTTGAATTCTTCAAATATCATATGAGAAGTAGGAATAAGAATGCAGACTGTTTTACAGAGCTAGTCCAGTGCAGTGCCAGAGTGAGCTGTGCTCTCGCTTGTGCTAGCAACCATGGATGATGTACACATTAGAAACAGGAAAGGCAGTAAAGCACCGGAGTCTTCTAGCAGGTTCTTCCTTATGGCCACAGAAAAAGGAGTACAGTAAACAGAGACCACCTAGAAACAGCACCCACAAGCCACTTTCTTTTGAGATTTGGTCATCTGGTTGATAATTAGAAAAGAACCCCATTGCCATGGTATAATGTCTTGAAATAATAACAGAATTTTCTTCCTACATTTTTCCTCTTGCCTCTACAAGCCTTTGGTGCATGATGTCAGTGGCATTCATGGGGGTGGGGAGGGAGGAAGGGGAGAGAATACAGCTGAAAACAAAGAAGCCATTTGAGTTTCAGCACAGATTTTTAGAAACTCAAAGCAGAGGCCAAAGTTTGAAAGACAGGGCTTTCAATGATAAGCACGGAGCTCTTGAGAGAGCAAAGGTTTCTGAGTGCCAAGAGAATAAGAAGCTAGGGGCCTGGAACAGACACTGGACCTGCAAATAACAGAGCGAGAAAGAACCTCAAGGTAGATCAAGGTTAGGCCAGCTGGCCAGAGGAGAGAACTGGAGAGAGGAGAGTCAAGCTTAGATGCTCAGGTGCTGGTGAGTCCACCATCCGAAGGAACCCCCTAGCTCATCCCCAACTAAGCCTGGCTGGTCCCTGGGACCAGGACAAGAGGAATGCCAGAGGAAAGGGCAGATGAGTCTGGGTAAATGCCTGAGCAGAGGAGCCTTTCGCTCTAGGTCAAACCAAGACGATGCCCAAGGGGCAGAGTGCGTGTGTTGGTCGCGCGTCTGGAGGCTTGAAATGAGAAGGATCTCAGAGAGGTGCTCACAACTCAGCTTGGCCCAGAGTGGCTGAGATGTGGTCAGAAAAGCATGGAGAGTTTCCCCAGCCAGACAAGGAAGCTGCCAGGTAATAGCAAGTACCCTGCAAGGTGGAGGCAGAAAGGATACAGGTGTTTTCCGTGCACTGGCAGTATGGTGGGTGCTAATGACCAAATATGCATGGAGCCCACATCTTGGCCAACAACCAGGGCAGGACAGAAATCAGCCTCGTACAAGAGACCTCAGTCCCATGCCAGGACAATGGTCAGCCCACCAGAACTTAGAAGCACTGGAAGTTGGGGGCAAGACCCTGAACTGGCTGAGCTTTTTACAATCTCTAAGTGACTGTTTACGTGGAAGCATAGGTCAAGTTTTCTGCAATTTGGTAGAATGGAGTGCCAGGCCAATTTCAGTTTAATTTCATAGAAACAAAAGATGTTATATACCTAACTCAGTGATTGTTAAACTTGTACTAACATCACTTCATTCCCTAATTCCCCATCCACTGTTAGACTTGGGCAAGGGCCCATTTGCTAATTCCTGGGGGATAAACAGGTATTTACAAACTATAATTGAGATTATAAATAAATGAAATAAAAATCATTCGTATTACTAACATTTTGGGCATGTTTGGCTGTTGCTTCAAGAAGAATGCTCATGCAGATAGTATCCTTATACTCCAGGCAGAATGTAGCATCTTGTAATTTGGGGTAATGATGCACTCAGCAGGACCCTGGAGACCAGATGGCCAGAGCAAAGCAGTAAATCAGGAATACGGCACACTTGTAAAGCTGGGCTTGCTCTTATGCATCTGCCATCTCCATGAGAAGAACATTCTGGTCCTAGGAAGGGATGAGAGGCACATGACACAAACTGAATAGCCCCAGCTAAACCTGACTTAAGTCAGTTAACGCCAGAAATGTGAGTGCAGTCAAGATCAGCAAGATCGCCCAGCCAAGCCCAGCCTAAATGAGCTAGGCTCCAGCTGATCCAGAGACTCATGAGTGAAATTAATGCATATTGTTGTATGCTGATGGGATTTTTGTGGTTGGTTGTTACGCAGCACTAGCTAACTGAAACAAGAACTGCGTGCAGTTCTGAGAGACATACTTGGTGAGGGACATTGACAAACTAGAATGCATCCATAGGAGGACAGTGGGAACCATGAAGGGTCAGAAGGCCACGGGATAGAAGGAACAATTGATGACATTGATATCTTTTATGCTGGAAAAGAGGATCCATATGGAGAATGTGAGCTTAGCCACCAAATATGTGAAAAGCTGTCATATGAAAGAGGGGGTGGATTTATTCTTCATAATACTTAAACACCTAAGACCGGTTGAGAGAAAGTACAAAGGTAGATCCCTCCGTCAGAGCTGTCTGGGATTGGAACCAGTTTTCAAAAGTCACGAGATCCTCTTTACTAAAATATCCAAGTAGAGGTAGTAGAATCCCTTGGCAGGTTTAGTGTGGAGGACGCTTGACAGTAGAGAGACCTCTGAGGATCCTTCCAATCTTGCAATATTTTGAGGCCACCACCTGGCCCACAAAACCTTTGTCTCATTGCTGTCCTCACTCAAGTGTTCATGCTGCCATCTTTCTCCCTGCTGGTCCATGGTTTCCTGTCCGCTCCCCAGCACCCCTCCCCAGCCCCCTCTTAGGCTGTTTCACTTCCTCATCAGCACCCCTCCCACTGCCACATCTGAGGTTTATGTTCTCAATTTCAATGATGAAAGCAGAATGCTACTCACCACACCTGGATGCACATCAGGGCGTGGCTCCTATAGTTTTCCTGGGCCTGTGTTCACACTAGAGAGGACCCCAGCTTTGTGTCAGCCTCTCTCCCACTGCCTAAGGAGTGATGCTCTCTCCCCCCACAGGACTCCCCATCCTTGGTTGGCCAGAACCCTCACATAGGCCATCCTTCCTCAATCAAAACATGGCTGAGAATGACTTTCTAATATTAGTGATTTACAACATAGCCTGAATTGAAGCCCAGGTCCTACCCCGTCTCCCAGGAGCACTTGGATTTGAAGTGCTATCTCTTGCTATGGAATGAAGCGTGGTCAACCTTGCATCTTGTTCAACGAATTTACAATAGCCTCGTGGTTTTCCTTTGGGAGCCAGCCTCACCTGGCCTCCTCCAGACCCTGTCTTTACATTCATAAATAAGGATTTAAATAGAGTGGGACTCTCCATGGGTGAGATACTGCCTCTGACACCAGCCCAAGCAGGCAGCTGAAAACAGAAAGGATTAGTCAACGATCTGATATTTCCAAGTAATCCCACCTACTTAGTGGTCGGTAGAAATCATCTTCAGCCTGGGTCTTTTCAAAGGTCATTTTTTTCAAAATGCACTAACAGCGGGGAAAAGTCAGGGGAGAGAGAGAGACTTAGTGCCCCAAATTAGCAGCACAGTTCCTGTCAAGCATGTTTCTGTGAGAAGCAAAACCCAATGGTCACCGGCAAGTGTGTGGCCCCGGCTTGTCAGAGCTATTGATTGACTGCTCGCAATATTGCAGGTGATTTAAAGAGTTCCCCGCCACCTTGTTTGTTTAATGTCACCTCCGTATGAGAATGTCAGCCTCTGACATGTTTGACTTCTCCACAGGACAAATGCCAAGCCACGTGCAGTTGTCCCACTGACATAGATTGTTCCTACTCTCCATAACCACGACGATGACAATTTCGAAATGCTTAATTTAAAAGAAGCACTAACAATCCTTGGCCCTCTCTTTATCGGTGGCATAACGGATTCTGGCATCGGGCTGAGGAAACCTATCCCATTCGCTTTTCTTATCTGTATGTCTCTATCTTCCAATCTTTGTCACCCTTTAGTGCTCCTCGGGAGCCGCTGCTGGCTGATGCGGCTGGTCGGGGCCGGAGCCGTTGCCGAGTCGGAGCTGAGACTGTCTGGGGCCAGAGGCCAAACTTGGCCAGCCCAAGACAAACACAGACTGGAGATAAAAGAGGGAAAGCAGGAAACAGAGCCAGAACCGGCAGAGACAACAATAGAGAAGAAACAGCACAGGGGACTGGGAAAGTGAGGATCTGTGCTGTGGGGAGAGGAGGGATGCAGCGGAGGAGGGGACGCGGGGAGGGAGGCGGAGAGGCTTAGGGTGTGGAGAGAAACGGACAGAAGAGAGAAAGATGGGAAACAGAAACCCAGCAAGGAAGTAGGGAAGCGTTTGGAAGACAAAAAGGGCAACAAGGGGGCTTCCCTGGTGGCGCAGTGGTTGAGAGACTGCCTGCCGATGCAGGGGACATGGGTTCGTGCCCCGGTCTGGCAGGATCCCACATGCCGTGGAGCGGCTGGGCCCGTGAGCCATGGCCGCTGAGCCTGCGCGTCCGGAGCCTGTGCTCCGCAGCGGGAGAGGCCACAACAGTGAGAGGCCCGCGTACCGCAAAAAAAAAGAAAAGAAAAAAAAAAAAAGGGCAACAAGGGAAGGAAAGGAGAAACACTAGGAGGGAGAAATAGAGGAGGGAGGGGAAGAAGAAGAGAAAAGTGGGGGGCAGCCTGACCATTTAGTGCCCAGTGAATGAATACCCAGCCATAAACACACTGATTATTTTTGATGGAAAACAAATTCCAACCTAGGCTGGTATGTTGTTGAAACATAGTAAGTTTTTTGGCACTTTTAGAGCAGATGTAAGAAGAAATTCAGTTCAGATTTAAATTCAAGATAGTTGTCTTTTTTTTTAATGTAATATGTTCAAACTCTGATGTCAAAAAAAAAAAGGTCTGGGCTTCCTTGGTGGCGCAGTGGTTGAGAGTCCGCCTGCCGATGCAGGGGACACAGGTTCGTGCCCCGGTCCGGGAAGATCCCACATGCCGTGGAACGGCTGGGCCCGTGAGCCATGGCCGCTGAGCCTGCGCATCCGGAGCCTGTGCTCCGCAGCGGGAGAGGCCACAACAGTGAGAGGCCCGCGTACCGCCAAAAAAAAAAAAAAAAAAAAGGTCTTTGTTTATGTCTAGACCAGTGGTTCTTGACTAGGGGTGGATTTTGCTCCCCAGGGGACACTGACCTTGTCTGGAGACACTTGTGGTTGTCACAGCTGATGGTGGGAGGGTATTAGGTGCTACTGGCATCCAGTAGGTAGAGGCCAGAATGATGCACAGGACAGTTCTTGCAACAAAAAGTGTATCTGGCCCCTGATGGCAGCAATGTCGAGGTTGAGAAAGGACCAACACCAGCAGCATCAGCTGGGCCCACCCTGGACCTCTGGAACCAGAAACTCTGGGGGTACCCAGCACTCTGTGCTTTAACCGGCCCTCCATGTGATTCTGTTGCCTGCTAAAGGTTCAAGAACTTTGCCCTAGAGCTATACTCTCCAGTACACTAGTCATAAATATGTAATTATTTAAATTAATTAAATACTTTAATTAAAACAAAATAAAACTAAAAATTAGCTCCTCAGCCCCACTAAGACAATTTCAAGTGCTCAGTAGCTACCTGTGGCTAGTGGCTGCCATATTGAACAGTGCAGACATAGACTATGCTTATCACCACAGAAAGTTCTAGAGCTCTGTTCAGCAAGCTTTTCTCACGAACAGGAAAAGCTGACAAACACACAGGCTGAGGAAGCTTTCTTACCACACCACCTCTGCACAGAAGTATTCTGAGGCTGAGTTTCAGAAAAGACAGGACCATGTGGGATGTCTGAAAGAACGCTGGACTGAGGTCAAGAAAACAAGATTTGAATCTCAGTGTCATTTTTACAAATGTGTGACATTGGACAAGCCACCTGCCACATGTGAGCTTCAGTTCTCCGTCCATACAACCCAATTCTGGGTTTCCCTGGTGGAGCAGTGGTTGGGAGTCCGCCTGCCGATGCAGGGGACGCGGGTTCGTGCCCCGGTCCGGGAAGATCCCACATGCCGCGTAGTAGCTGGGCCCGTGAGCCATGGCCGCTGAGCCTGCGCGTCCAGAGCCTGTGCTCCGCAACGGGAGAGGCCACAACAGTGAGAGGCCCGCGTACCACCAAAAAAAAAAAAAAGGTTTGTCACTCATTCACATTAGGGTCATTGTGCCAGGATTTCTGTCCATTGGTGCCGTGGGCTCCTTTGGCAGTCTGGTGAAATCTACGGGGTGCTTCTCAGAAGAAGTTTTGTAAATGCATAAAATAAAATAAAATTACAAAGAAAACCAATTACATTGAAATGTAGTTATCAAAATTAAAAAAACCACAGTCGTGATATGTGATATCTATATACCTCTTTATTAACACAGTAATTAATAAGGTAGAGTGGCAGGTCTAATAACTGTTACAATTTCAAAGAAGTGATAAGTGAAAATGATATTTTGCGATATGTGTAACAGTGGTAATATGATATGAAGTGTCTATGATTTCTATTGGAGACAAGGTTTCAGGGACTGCTAATACCACCACGGTTTGTTGCCTACGTTCATAATTGAAGGAAATGCTAAATCTCATTAGAAAGTTAGTGGAAATAAAGATATCATTTTTTTTTTCCCATCCAAGTTCACAGCCTGACAGGTTTGGAACCTCTGGTGCAGTGGCTCCAACGGTCCCCCTGAGGGCCTCCAGTCCTCTCAAAGACCTCCTCCCCTGCGGGTAGACGCTGAGCAAAGACAGAATGCAGGGAGGCTGACGAGGGACATTTTAGGGACCAGGCCTGGAAGTGGCAGTGCGCATGTCACTCTGCCCTCGGTCCATTGGCCAGAATTACTACCACACCCACCTGGATGCCAGGGGGCTGAGAAGTGGTCTCTGGCACTGTGCCAGGAAGGAGGGCCCCCTGAGATGGGTGGGCGCATGGGGTCTCTGTGACAGCTAGCTACCTCAAAGATCGAATATGAAAATGCATATGAAAGCACTCTATCAAACCAGAAAAGAGTTTGATTTTCTGAGGCAAACTCATTATGAGAACCAGAAACAATATGATGGGGGTGCTTCTCCCTCCAGCAGAGAGCTGGACAGACCAGTGAAGGGAAGAGTTTAAGTATGATTCCAAGACGTGAGGTCCCAGCTTTAACACCTAGGCCACTCCTGCACCATTTCCATCCCAGACCGCACCTTCCTACCCCCATGCCACGCCAAAAACACCCAGAAAAGTTCCAGGACTTTAGGCCTGGTGTGGCCCATGTCCCTCGGTCATTCACATCCCGGCCTGGTAGGCCCCCAGGAAGGAGGTAACAAAATTAAAAATAGCCTCTCCTCCAAGGAAAAAAATTAAAAATAGATTCCAACCCGCACGAAAATTTGGGTGGAAAGAAAGGAAAGGAAAACAAAATGAATCATCTTTATGTGTTTTGCTGAGCGAAAGCCTGTTGTCATGGCTACGGGGCCCTGTGTGCAGGCCTGGTCTTTTCCAGCAAGTTCAAGGCCCGCCGAGGAGCCAATGGGGGCGGCCCCATCACCAATATGTTATAAACATCGGATCTGTGATCCCCCAACACTGTCGCTGCCACCGAGCAGGTCATATTAATGACTGTCATAGTTAATTTCGTGTTTCCTTCCATTGTGATCTGTCTATCGCTGTAACTGAGCAAATGAGAGGATTTGTGCAGGTCTCCTGGGACTTTAGGGAAATCTGGCCTGGTTTTGCAATCTAGATAGTCAAGAGAGGTTATGCGAACTTGTGGAGGAGCTGGGTCTTAAATCACAGAGTGGGAAGGTCGGTGTTCCAGCCAGCCACTGCCTGCCTTTCTGGTGGGCTCTCTGGCGTGTACAGGAAAGTCCCCAAGAAGGCAAGGAAAGAGGGGAGGATGGATCGACCGGCCTCATGGCCTCGGTAGCTGGTGAAACACATGGGACTGTGGCCCCATCCCTCCAGCAGGTGATCCACTCCGAGAACAGTCTCCCAGATTAGGAAGGGCTGGAATGATGAGGTCCCTTCTCAGAACTGGAGTTCGAGGCCTTATCCCCAAACTGGAGGAGACAGCTTAGGGCTTTGGTGAGGACTCTTGTCTCACATCCACCTTTGTAAAACAACAGCGCTCTGTCTTAAAAAAAAACCCAATCTATTAAAAATCAAACTTTACAAAATAAATAAGTTAGAGGTGGGAGGAAAAGGAGCCTCACTTCATAAAGAATTCTTCACTTGAAAATAATTAGCTTGGAAATTTTCCACATAGGAGAAGAGAGAGACATGGTAATTCAATACAATATCTGATCCTAGACTAGACCCTATCCCGGAGGGGGAAATGCTATTAGAAACATGATTGGGGCAATCGACAAAATGAGAATATGAATGGTAGATTAGGTAAAAAGATTGTATTGATAAATTTACTGAAGTTGGTAACTCTACTGTTGGTAACTGTACTGTGGTTATGTAAGAAAATATTCTTACTCTTAAGAAATACTGATGTATTTCACAGTGAAGGGCTGGGATGTATGCAACCTATCCAAAAAGAGTATAGAAAAAACTATATACATGTATGTGCGTAGATAGAGTGATTGATACAGAGAGAGAGAGGGTGCACAAGTGACAAAGCAGATGTGGTAAAATTTTAAATGTTAAAAATAGGTGAATATGGATAAAGGGCGTATGGCTGCTCTTTGTACTATAATCATTCTTGTAACATTTCTGTTAAGTTGGAAATTCTTTCCAATTAAAATTTTTTTAAAAGTTGGCTTCAATTTCCTTTTAAGTAGTCAGCCTTCCCAGTGTGTTTAAGCATCATTTAATTCTGCAAAATTCTATTTAAACTCAACTTTTCAGGGACAACTGTGGTACGTGAAACTCAAGTACATCTGGGATTATATTCCTTCCATCTTTCAGATATAACAAATGTATTCTAGACCAGGGCTGTCCAGTAGAAGTTTCTATGATGATGGAAATGTCCTATACCTGCATTGTCCACTACCATGGCCAATAGCCACATGTGGCTACTGAGCATTTGAAATGAGGCTAGTCCTAATGGAGATGTGCTATAAATGTAAAATACACAACAGAGCTCAAAGACTTGGTGTGACAAAAGAACAGAGTATATTTTTTGGATATAGCAGGTTCAATATATTAATAAAATTAATTTCACCTGTTTCTTTTTACTCTTTAATGCGGTGATTAGAAAATTTTACATTACTTATGTGGCTCACATTTGTGGCTTACTTTATATTTCTATTGGACTGCATTGTTCTAGAAAGTCATGGAAGATGGGCTAGTTCTGATATGGGGAATAGTCTTGGGGAATAATGGCTGATTTTAGGGTCTTCAAGGAGCTAGATCTTTTAGAGTCTGAGAACTGAATATCTAGGCAAGGGAAGGGCTTGGTGGAGAAGTGTTCTAAGTTGAGGCACCATTTTGTAGAGGTGATGTTTTATTCAAAGCTCATAGGGAAGAAAAGGCACGGTAGGCTTGAGATACAAAGTGGAGTCCAGAGTAGAAAGAGAATGAGTAGTAAGAGAGAAGACCTTGCATTTTTCCCTAAGGCCAATGGGGAAGCATCAAAAGTGTTTTAAGCAGTCATGATGGGCTGAATGTTTATGTCCACCCTCCGTCCCCCCACCCCAAAATCATAGGTTGAAAGCTAATCCCCAATGTGATGATATTAGGAGGTGGAGCCTTTGGGAGGTAATTAGGTCATGAGGGTGGAGCCCCTATGAGTGGGATTAATGCCCTTATGGGAAGAGACCAGAGAGCTAGCTTGCCCTGTCTCACCATGTGAAGATACAAAGAGAAGCTGGCATTCTGCAACCCAGAAAATGGCCCTTGCCAGAACCCAACCATGCTGACATCCTGATCTTGGACTTCCAGCCTCCAGAACTGTGAGAGAGAAATTTCTGTTCTTTATAAGCCGCCCAGTCTATGATACTTTGTTACAGCTACCTGAACTGCCTAAGCCAGCAGGGAAGTGCCCTAATCCAAATCGAGTTTGTAAATGATCATTCTGGTAGTGTGTCTGGCTAGGTGGTTGGGATCCATATGTCTATCACTGTTGAATGTTACCGAAACAATCACTCAAGTCTCTGCTCCTTCCAGCCAGAAGACCATGACCAACAGCTCTCAACCAGAGGAGAGGACAGGACCTCACCAAGGACAGTCCCAGTGTGGCCAACTGTATTTTCAAAACATGCCCATATTACGGTCTCGTGTATTCTTCCAGTACCTTGCACTTCCCATCAGAGGTGGAGCCTGTGTCCTGTGATTGCTCTCATCAACTGTGTCCAGCAGAAGTGACATGTGACTTCTAAGGTTAGGTACTAAAAGGATACAGCTTCCACCTGTCTCTCTCTTGGGACACTGGTCCTTGGAACCCAGTCGCCATGCTGTAAGGAAGCTCAGGCTACACGGAGAGGCCACAGCCAGCTAAGATCTCAACCAACAGCCAGCATCAACCGCCAGACACATGAGTGCACAAGCTTCCAGATGATTCCAGCCCCCAGTCTTTGAGTCGTCTAGCTAAGGCTCCAGACATTATGAAGCAGAGACAAGTCATTTCTGCTATGCTCTGTCAGAATTCCTCACCCACAGAATCTGTGAGCATAATAAATGGTTGTTTTAGGCCACTATGTTTGAGGGTAATTTGTTTTGCAGCCCTGGTACCTGGAATACCCAGAATGTGGCCAAAAGCGTCCAAGCTTTACAGAAGGAAGGCAGCAGTTGCAATGCATGCTGGGGCCTGGGGGTGGGGCCTAAGCAGTAGCCACTTGCGACCAGCCACTCACACACCACGGAGCACATACCAGCTGGTATCCTGCTGTGAGCTTAGCATTTAGCAGTTGGTAGATTGTTCTCAGTTGGGTTTTCTAGAATTATCAGTGGCATGGGCAACTTTGTAGAGGAAAGAGTCAAATAAAATGCAGAGCAGATTTAAAAGCACTAAGTTTGACATTAAATAGGTGTTAAAATGTGTGTCATCTATATGGCCTTTCAGCTCTAGAGAACTCCAATCATGACAATAATTAATATAATGACTTGATTTATTGCTACTCTTCTTCAGGATAGTATTTATTTCATTATTTTAAAATGTTTGAATCACCCAGGCAGGCTGGCTAAGGTGAAAGATTGTGAGGAATGTTCTGCCAGGAAAAAAAAAAGAGAGAGAGAGAGGAAACCACACGATTTATGAAATTAGTAACATCAAGTAAAAGCGACTGTCCATGTACTTTAAAAATAAACTGGCTCTAGGCAATCTTGGCGGTGAGGTAAATTAAAAAAAAAAAAAAACATAGAAGAAACCAAAAGCTGAATCACGTAGGTGGTCAGATGGTGTGCTCTTAGGAACTCGTAGCTGGTATCTCCGGACCTGGCCTCTGTTCGCTAAAATGCCTGACAATGCCCCACTAAAGTGAGTCACTGGGTTAGGAGGGGAACAGAGGAGCAGAGAGGAACGTGCCCTCCCAGAGAAGGGTAAGTCTGGAAAGACAGGACAGAAAAAGCCTCATCCTCTTGAGGCCAGAGTGGGGGCGGGGGAACGCTGGGAACTCACATGGGTGTTCTGACCCCAGCATCATTTCATTTAATCCTCATGACAAGCGTAGGAAGGAGATCCTTGTAATCCCCCTATTACAGATCAGAAAACAGAAGCTCTAGGTTGAATTTCCCAAGACCACAAAAATTAGAAAACAATAATAATCAGATATGAATAACTAATACTTTTGGAGCCCTTACTATGGTCCCAGGAAGTATTCCTAACAATTTCACTTGTATAACATGGCTATTATTACATGCATCGTGCAGATGACAAGAGTGAAGCTGAGATCATTTGCCAAAAACCATAAGACCCACCTTCCCCCACCAAATTATCCCCAGATTGTTTTTTCAGCCCAGAGAAATGGGAGGGCTGCACCAAGGGTGTAAATGAGGCAGCCCCGGGGCGAGGCACCTGGGGGAGGCAGATCGCACTAATGGGTATAATGCAGAGAGTATGTCCCCACGGAGGCAGAAGCGGCAGCAGCGTCTCTGAGGATGGTAGGGCCCAGGGATTCACAGCCTAATGAACTAGATCATGAAATCTCATTTGCCTGTTCGATAGCTTCTGTGATGCGCTCAGGTTCACTCGGGACGAAAA
The DNA here is from genome assembly GCF_949752795.1 of Hyperoodon ampullatus. Classification (NCBI taxonomy): domain Eukaryota; kingdom Metazoa; phylum Chordata; class Mammalia; order Artiodactyla; family Ziphiidae; genus Hyperoodon; species Hyperoodon ampullatus. The sequence goes on from NC_136913.1 coordinate 36,689,739, forward strand.
GAAAAGGGGGGCTGAGAAAGGGCTCATTTTGAGCACTTTCAAAGTGTGGGAAGATTGATGGGGAGAGGGGTCCCAGAGGGTCCACCCAGGAGGCAGGCGTGGCCAGCAAGTCTGAGAGAGCAGGGAGGTCTGAGCGTCCACATCAACAGCCCAGTGGATGTCCTACACAAGCCATTGCCAGCACAGCCGCCGGCGCAGAGCAGGGCTCTCTGTCGTTAATTCATAATTTAATTTACTGAGAAAGCAGCTCTGCACATCCTCCTACGATCTCCCATCAGGAGGTTGCTGTAGGAGAGTGGCCATGGGACCCCACAGAGCAGTGCTTCTCAAACTATCTGCGGTGAGGGACCAGTTGTTTTATATTTGTTTGTTTTCCCAATCTGTCACAGACAAATCTTTGCTAAAACAAAAATGAATTACTCTGGAAAAGAAAAGAAATTTAAAAAGCCCCACGTTTTAGCATTTGGATTCAACCAATGTAAAATTACTTTGTCATAGTGTTAAGTTTCTAAATTCTTGTTCTCAGTTTCTGTCACTTACAGGTTAATGAACCCTTCCCCAGTTGGCAGTGGTCTGCGGACCACTCTTTGAGTAGCACTGCCGCAAAGGACTCTGGGATGATTGGCCTGAGCCTCCCAGGGGATGAGATGTCCGTAAGGAGGAGATCTCTGGGCAAAGGGTTTGGCAGGACAGGAACACATGACTGCCCCTAGTTGAGTATAAAATTCTACAAACGTTGATGCTTGTCACACTTTTACTCAGGACACATTCCTGAGGGAAGGAGCCAGGACAAGTATTACATCTTTTCTTCCTTAAGTGGGGAAACCAAGGCTCAGGGCAGTATGGGACTTATCAAGTTCACAAGAGTTTGTGAAGGCCAGGTCTTCCTCCTCATTTCCAATAACCTCTTGGACCAGCTTTCTCATTCTAATGAGGGAACACCATTGTCTACGCAGGTGCACCCCGAAGAAAATCTTCTCCTCTGCAGGGGTCCCTCCTTTCTGCTGCTGCTAATGGTTTCAGTGGGAGTCTCTCAGAGTCTTCCTAACTCTCTTACCTGCCTTCCTCACCCCCTCTTCCATAAGGAATGAGAGTCCCAGCCCCTCCCAAAGGAGAGAGAAGAACAGGATGCCCAAATCAGAGAACCTCTTCTGGTTGGCAACAGGAACCCCGAGATCCACTTTAGATGTTTCCTCTCACCCACTGGCAAATTGTACCTCCTGAAATTGAAAGGGCATCCAGAATCATTGGAATCTGGACCTTCTGAGCCCTTAGTCCCGCTCCCTGCTGGCTGGGCCTGTCTTCCATATCACACTCAAAAGGGGCTGTGCAACCCTCTTTCCCAACCACGCCATCCACAAGCCCACAGTAAATGTAGAAGGGCCACTGTCTCCTGGCCCGGCAGCCGCCAGCAACAGAAAAACCTGCTTTGGCCAGTGACACTTTTGCCAGCAGATGTCACTGCAGCCTGACCTCAGGTTACCAAACACAAGCCATTAATTTTGGTTTTGAAGCTCTAGGAGGACCGTGGACAAACAGGCACCCAGAAGACACACTCCTTCGGCTCTTTTTCTTCTCTTCCTATGTGTCACACTTGCTATCTGACTGCCGGAAAGGTGCCTTTTATACCTCTGTTTCACCATCTGTAAAATGGGTTTCTTTCCACATGTTCCTTTCCTTCCCTACAGAGATGCTGTGGGATTCTGGAATGGCTGTGATGTTACAGAGCTAATTGGTTCCCCTCCTCATAGAACCGTGGTTATTTCCTCAAACAGAGGTTAAATGGGAGCACCCGGATGACAACTGACTTTGTATTTGCCTTAACAGGTATCCTGGAACCGCCTCCACCTACTCTCGTTTCCATAGTAACAGAAGGGTCTAACAAAATAAGACATCTAAGAGGCATAAACAAAATATGTGATGGTGTGGGAGGCTGTAAAGTTTTTATGGCCACCTGTTTGGGAAGACCTGCATAATTCAATCGTGCTCCTGGCATTTGCTAGGGAAGCAATCACCCCAAAGTTGTGGCAATAAAGCCTTTATGGCCCCCCCATGCTGGCACGCCCGCTTTCGAGGTACAAAGCCCCAGTTTGATAAACTTCCGCTTCTTGCATTTGCATAATGGAAACGGACGAGATTTTAAACCCGGGCTGCTGGGAGGCATAACTCGCAGCTCTCCTGGAAGTGAATCATGAGCTTGTCTGGGTGGAGGTGGCTACGGGTGGGGAGGCACCAAACCCTGGGGACAGGACCACACTGCTGGGCAGGGGCACCGGAAAAGACCCTCCCCCTCCCTCCGACCTGGGGCCGGGCCGGGTTCTGGTCGAAGGTCACAGTACCCTGCATCAGAGAATCATAAAAGCAAAGTGCCTTCCTGGTGAGCCCACTGGCTGAGAGAGCCTGTCTAGTGCCAGTTTGGGGTAGAAAAGATGTTCCGACCCAAGCGCGCATCTGATGTGCCTTCCCATCGGCCCCCCACCCTGTTCTCTTGGAGCCCTCACATTTTCTGGCACCCCCCCTCTCATCTGCCATCCATCACCCACCACTCCCACGATTTTTTGCAGAGTCTACCCGTCGGGGGCAGGGGCGGGAGCCGGGAAGTAGCAGCGGCAGCTCTCGGTGCCTCCCCCTCTCAGGAGATTACCGCAGCCCTGCCGGCACTCAGTGGTAAAAGTTTGAACGTGTCTGCAGAGCTTAATCAAATGCTAATTCCATGTGGTGAAAGAATTTGCTGGAATCTGCAAGGGAGCTCCTGGCAGCAAGAAAATGCGTTGATTCACTCCCAAATCTGCTTTGCCCAAGCCGGGTGCGATTTAGACTGTAAAGCTGCATTAAATCACAAAGTGCTGTGTGGATCACACAGCCATCCTTTGTGTCGTTAATGAAGGGAAAAACAGGGCTTTATGCTGAAGCTTTGTGTATAATCAGATGCCATGTTGTAAAGCTCTGGAAAACACACCAGAAATCATAATTGGGAGGAAATAAAAGGGTTAGTCCAAAACAGCATATGATTTAAATAAGAAGGAAAAAGAAACTGCCCCCAAGATTTGTGCGTTTCAAGAATCAACTTTTAATTCATTCGCAGGGAGATTACAGAAGGGGAGGAGCAGCCTTTAAAATAGTATGAAAAGCTAGTTTAGATGTAAATGAGAGATAATGGGCTTTCGCCGGGAAATAAGCAAGGGGGCCAAGTTTGTGCCCAGGGCGGGGGAGGAGGAGAACACATCTCGTTAGGCCCGGCTCCGAAGGCCTCGAGACCCAGATACCGCGCAGAACACGGAGTTTGCGTCCTGGTGGGAGAGGGGCGGTTTCGTGGCACAGGGTCTGGTAACCAGCATTCAGAGCAAAACGAAGGTGCTGGCTGTCCTCGGTGGTCCCCTAGGAGTCTGGGGTTTGGCCAGGTTGGAGCAGAAGGAGAGCTTGATGGTGGCTGCTCTGACAGAAAATCTCGGTGTGAGCATTTTGAGGTCGCTAAGGAAGGGGGTTGGGGCTTTTACGCTTGTCTTACAGCTGGAGTTAAGGAGCGCTGCGTCGAGCCCTCCCCAGCCCTAATTCTCTAATGATTTGCTTATTAGTTCGGATCAGGGAGCCAGCTTCTGGAGAGATGTGAATTGGCATTGATTTAATCCTCTTCCCAGCACGCGCTCCCAGCCCAGGGTGAGGCTGGGAGGGGAGACAGGGGCTGCCAGCCCGTTCAAGAGCAAGTTGCTGCTTCTCCTGCCTGGCTTTGTCTGCTCTCCTTACCGTCTGCTCCCAGGCACCGAGGAGCCGCGGGATGAAGCCCGGGGTCTCTTGTGTTGGCTGAGCTCGGCAGCCCCCTGGGGAAATGAGGGGTGTGGACGAGATGCTGGGGAAGGTCCCTCGGCTCTAGCTTCTCTAATTAGATGGTCTGGGGCCTTTGGAAAGTTTCGGGGGGGATCATTCCGCCCAACATGTGTTCAGTATTCTGTAAGTCAGGTGCTGTCCCGTGTCACTTAAACCACCCAACAACAGCCTCTCAGGTAGATCTCGTCATTATCCACACTTAACAAGAGAGGAAGCTGAGCCTCAGAGAGGTTAAGTAACTTGCCTAAGGTTACACAGGTAAAAGGACGAGTCTTCAGTCTTTACCACCGTGTTGTGTGGCTTCCTCGGAGCTGCTTCAGCTTGCACGTGCCTTCTTTGTCTTTGATGATCCATCCCTTTGTAAACTGTCATCGAGAGCATTTCTCTCCATCCTTCCTCTAAGTAGATAACAGTGATAGTCAAGGACTTGGTGTTCTAGAGTTTGCTGCCCAGGCTTCATCCTAGTGACTAGGTACCCTTTTCTGAACATGGCAAGAAGCACAACCCAGTTATTGTTTATTCCAACCCAACTGACCTAATTATAGTTCCAGCTCCACACCTGTGCTCAGGTGGTCCCCATGACCTACACTACCCATTCTTCTCATGCCCACTTATCTAAGGCCTAGCAATACCACAAGGCTTCCTTTAATCTATTGGCAAAATGAACGTCATCTTGACCACACGCCGACCTCTCCTATGGAAGTTCTCTGTTTTGGACAGCCATTGGGCCCTGTATGTGCTTACTCTTCTTGTCCCCCATTAGACTAAGTGTTTGAGAATTGGAACTCTTTTTTTTTTTCATAGCAAAACATTTATTGCCACTTACAGGATTGCAATTTTACATAATGCTATTTGTTTTGTTTTGTTTTTTCTTTTTTTTAAGCATCTTTGTTGGGGTATAATTGCTTTACAATGGTGTGTTAGTTTCTGCTTCATGACAAAATGAATCAGCTATACATATACGTATATCCCCATATCCCCTCCCTCTTGCGTCTCCCTCCCTCCCACCCTCCCTATCCCACCCCTCTAGGTGGTCACAAAGCACTGAGCTGATCTCCCTGTGCAATGCAGCTACTTCCCACTAGCTATCTATTTTACGTTTGGTAGTGTATATATGTCCATGCCACTCGCTCACTTCGTCCCAGCTTACCCTTCCCCCTCCCCATGTCCTCAAGTCCATTCTCTACGTCTGCGTCTTTATTCCTGTCCTGCCCCTAGGTTCTTCAGAACCATTTTTTTTTTAGATTCCATATACATGTGTTAGCGTACGGTATTTGTGTTTCTCTTTCTGACATACTTCACTCTGTATGACAGATTCTAGGTCCATCCACCTCACTACAAATAAATGAATTTCATTTCTTTTACGGCTGAGTAATATTGCATTGTATATATGTGCCACATCTTCTTTATCCATTCATCTGTCGATGGACACTTAGGTTGCTTCCATGTCCTGGCTATTATAAATAGAGCCGCAATGAACACTGTGGCACATGACTCTTTTTGAACTATGGCTTTCTCAGGGTATATGCCCAGTAGTGGGATTGCTGGATCGTATGGTAGTTCTATTTTTAATTTTTTAAGGAACCTCCATACTGTTCTCCATAGTGGCTGTATCAATTTACATTCCCACCAACAGTGCAGGAGGGTTCCCTTTTCTCCACACCCTCTCCAGCATTTATTGTTTGTAGATTTTTTGATGATGGCCATTCTGACTGGTGTGATGTGATACCTCATTGTAGTTTTGATTTGCATTTCTCTAATGATTAGTGATGTTGAGCATCCTTTCATGTGTTTGTTGGCAATCTGTATATCTTCTTTGGAGAAATGTCTATTTAGGTCTTCTGCCCATTTTTGGATTGGGTTTTTGTTTATTTGATGTTGAGCTTCATGAGCTGCTTGTAAATTTTGGAGATGAATCCTTTGTCAGTTGCTTCATTTGCAAATATTTTCTCCCATTCTGAGGGTTTTCTTTTCGTCTTGTTCATGGTTTCCTTTGCTGTGCAAAACCTTTTAAGTTTCATTAGGTCCCACTTGTTTTTTTTTTGTTTGTTTGTTTGTTTTTATTTTCATTTCTCTAGGAGGTGGGTCAAAAAGGATCTTGCTGTGATTTATGTCATAGAGTGTTTTGCCTATGTTTTCCTCTAAGAGTTTGATAGCGTCTGGCCTTACATTTAGGTCTTTAATCCATTTTGAGTTTATTTTTGTGTATGGTGTTAGGGAGTGTTCTAATTTCATTCTTTTACATGTAGCTGTCCAGTTTTCCCAGCACCACTTATTGAAGAGGCTGTCTTTTCTCCATTGTATATTATTGCCTCCTTTATCAAAAATAAGGTGACCGTATGTGCGTGGGTTTATCTCTGGGCTTTCTATCCTGTTCCATTGATCTAGCTTTCTGTTTTTGTGCCAGTACCATACTGTCTTGATTACTGTAGTTTTGTAGTCTGAAGTCCAGGAGCCTGATTCCTCCAGCTCCGTTTTTCTTTCTCAAGATTGCTTTGGCTATTCGAGGTCTTTTGTGTTTCCATACAAATTTTGAAATTTTTTGTTCTAGTTCTGTGAAAAATGCCATTGGTAGTTTGATAGGGATTGCATTGAATCTGTAGATTGCTTTGGGTAGTATAGTCATTTTCACAGTGTTGATTCTTCCAGTCCAAGAACAAGGTATATCTCTCCATCTGTTGGTATCATCTTTAATTTCTTTCATCAGTGTCTTATAGTTTTCTGCAAACAGGTCTTTTGTCTCCTTAGGTAGGTTTATTCCTAGATATTTTATTCTTTTTGTTGCAATGGTAAATGGGAGTGTTTCCTTAATTTCTCTTTCAGATCTTTCATCATTAGTGTATAGGAATGCCAGAGATTTCTGTGCATTAATTTTGTATCCTGCTACTTTAACAGATTCATTGATTAGCTCTAGTAGTTTTCTGGTAGCATCTTTAGGATTCTCTATGTATAGTATCATGTCATTTGCAAACTGTGACAGCTTTACTTCTTCTTTTCCGATTTGGATTCCTTTTGTTTCTTTTTCTTCTCTGATTGCTGTGGCTTGGAACTGACTCTTACACTTCTGTACATTTCTAATTCGACAGTGTCTTGAACATAGTAGGCCCTGGGATAATATTTGCCAGTTGACTGATTAACAGAACCTGGGACTATACTTGTGGTTTCTTTGAAAAATCTCTGGTGGATATCTTTTCAATCCCCATAAGCCCTGCCACTCGTCAAAAGAGATCCATTACAGATTTCACCTGCCAAGGACTCAGCTTCAGAATGCTATTAAGGGTCTAAATAAAGTAAGAGTTTCCAAGAAATCCCTAGAGTTGGCTGGTCCTAAAGTCAGTTCTGGAAGAGTCCAACCAGCATATGTTAAGCTCCTACTGTGTACCCAGGCACTGTGCTAGGCCTTGAGGATACCAAAATGAATAAGATAGAGGGTCTGCCTCTCCATCTGGATGACTGTAACCTGAACTGGATGCCCTTGTGTGGTTCTCCCCCACTAAATGGTAAACTTGTTGAGAACCGGGATGGTGCACTACTTGTGTTCAGCATTTTATCTCCAGCGTGTAGCACAGTGGAAGGCATACTTCAGAAATCCATGCTGAATAAGAACATGAAGGGAACTTTGCCATATTGCCTTGTCTAATCTTTACCCCAACACAGTGAAATTAGTACTATGATTTTTCATTCTAATGATGAGAAAACAGGCTGAATGACTTCACATAAATTTCTGGAGATCACATTTCGGATGGAGGTGGGGGGTTCAGATCCATGTCTGTATGACTCCCAACTCAGCTACGACACCCTTCACCAGGGACTCCCAGGATGCCCTCCTGAGTTGGCAGATGATGGGTCAGAAAACCATGAGCCTGTTCTGATTAAGTGTAAGTTGCCATTGTCTCCTCCACAGCCAATTCACATCCAGGCTTAAAAGGAATCTTTCAGAATGAGCCCACATAGCCCTTGGCTTCTAAATACCATTTTTCCCATCAAAAGCAACCAGCCTCCTTGGAGAAATAGATGAAAGGAAACTAAAGAGACATGAGGACTAAATGCAATATTGATCCTAGATTGGATTCTGGATCAGGAAAAGAACGTGATACAGAGTACAGTAGAGGGACTTTTGACAAAATTTGAATATAGACTCTATATTGGATAATGTTTATATCAGCATAAATTCCTTGGGTGTTAAAAATTGTCTTGTGGTTATGTAGGAGAATGCCCTTGTTCTTAGGAAAGAGGGGCTGAAATATTTAGAGGTGAAGTGTCACTATGCCTATGAATTACTTTCAAATGATTGGGAAAAATATATAGATAGATAATAGAAAAACAAATATGGAAAAATAATAATTAATGAATCAAGATGGAGGGTAGTAGGGTATACAGGTGCTCATTGTACTATTCCTCCTATTTTTCGGAAGGTTTGACATTTTTCAAAATAAGAATTAGAAGGGGAGAGAATTACGCATAAATGGCCCTGAAAATTTTGCCCACGTCCACCAGGAAGATCTGGGATGGAGGACGGGGGCCACAAATGCAGATTCCCTGGTCACAAGAAGTAGATAGCAGCTGTGGGAATGGATGCGTTGACTGAAGCACATTCTTACAAGAATGCTCGCAAGAAGCTTCTGTAGCAACCGACCATTTTTACAGGCGTTTTCAAACGTGAAACCAAATTAACTACTACATACCATTAAATACAGAGCTGTACGTGTGAAAACCCTTGAGTGGTAACCCAGGACAAGATGGGAGCAGGATGGAGGTATCCCATCTCCACTTCAGAGACTAAAATCTGGGCCACTTATTACCTCGGGTAACACCTAAATGTCAAAAGGCACGGACGGAGCCAGAGAGCAAAGCTTGCCTGTGAATACAAATGGGAACAGGCTTTAAAAATAAAGCCGGGGTTCAGGTTCCAATACTCCAAATGCCAATCAAAAGACTCATTTATTTTTTAAATATGTGGGTGAGAGTTGAGAATTATGTCTGAAACGCCGCTATCCAGGAATAAGTACAGAGATCATCCTGTAGATTTCAGAAGTTCTGTTTGTCCGCCTCGGCTTTAGTTTAGATTTTTTTTTTTACTGATGGGGGGGGGGGTGGGTCTTTTGAAGTTTTTAAAACAAGCATATATTTGCGAATTTTTTTTTAAATTAAATTGAGTGAATGAAAAAAAACCACTCAGAGCTGGTTCTGGAAATATCTGTCCCAGGTAGGTCTGGGGAGTGGGGATGGAGAGAATCATTATAATTAAAGAAAAGCTGAGATGAAGTAAGTCAGACAGATAAAGACAAATATCATATGATATCACTCATATGTGGAATCTAATTTTTTAAAAATGATACAAATGAACTTATTTACAAAACAGAAACAGACTCACAGATACCGAAAACAAACTTATGGTTACCAAAGGGGAAACGTCGTGGGGGAGGGATAAACCAGGAGCTTGGGATTAGCATACACACACTACTATATATAAAATAGATAATCAACAAGGACCTACTGTATAGCACAGAGAACTCTACTCAATATTTTGTAATAACCTGTAAGGGAAAAGAATCTGAAAAAGAATATATATATATATATATATATAACTGAATCACTGTGCTGTACACCTGAAACTAACACAACACTGTAAATCAACTATACGCCAATAATGTTTTTTTTTTTTTTTTTTTTTTGCAGTACGCGGGCCTCTCACTGCTGTGGCCTCTCCCGCTGCGGAGCACAGGCTCCGGACGCGCAGGCCCAGCGGCCATGGCTCACGGGCCCAGCCGCTCCGCGGCATGTGGGATTTTCCCAGACCGGGGCATGAACCCGCGTCCCCTGCATCAGCAGGCGGACTCTCAACCACTGCGCCACCAGGGAAGCCGGCCAATAAAATTTTTAAAAAAGAAAGGAAAGCAGAGAAACATAGGGCCTATGATTAGCGATACTGCGTTGTATACTTAAAGATATGCTGAGAACGTAGATCTTATGTTAAGTGCTCCTACCACAAAAGGAAAAAAAAAAGTGGCTGGAAGGAAACTTTTGGGGGTGATGGATATGTTTATGGCATTGATGGTGGTGATATTCTCATGAGTGTATACTTACCTCCAAACACATCACGTTGTATACATTAAATATTTACAGCTTTCTGTGTGTCAAGCATACCTCAATAGAGCACTTTTTTAAAAAAAAGAAAGAAAAGGGGGGGATACATTTTAGATCTAAAATTTTGCCCTAGATGGAAAAATATTTGACAACAAGGATGAATTTTGATGTCGACACTTTGAGGAAGTCGCCAAACCCAGGAAGCCTTTCTGAAGACAGCTTATTTACTTAACATTGCTTCTTGCATCACACACTTACCTTCTAGGATCATTTTCCTTTTTTCTGGAGTACATCCTTTAGGAGAGTCTTTTCAGTGACAATATGTCAGTGGTAGACAGTTTTTGTTTATTTGAAAATGTCTTTGTTTCACCTTCATTCCTGATTAATAATTTAACAGAGGTGGTTAGGAACTCCCTGGCAGTGCAGTGGTTAGGACTCTGCACTTTCACTGCCAAGGGCACAGGTTCAATCCCTGGTTGGGGAACTAAGATCCTGCAAGCCATGTGGGTTGGCCAAAATAATAATAATAATAATTTAACCGAGTATGGAATTCTAGATACTGTTTTCACTCAGCATTTTGAAGATATTATTCCATTGTCTTCTGGTTTTTATTGTTGCTGGTGAGAAATCTGCTGCCAGTCTTAATATTCTTCCTTAGTAGGTAATCTGTCTCTCCTCTCTGATTGCTTTTAAGATGCTCTTTCTCTTTAGAATTTTATGATAATGTGGCTCAGTTTTACTTCTATTTATTTTGCTGAGGAGTTATTGAGCATTCTGAATCCATCTTTTATCAGTTCTGGAAAGTTCCTAGCTATTATGTCATTGAATATTGCTTCTCCCACATTCTCTCTGTTCTTCCTTCTAAAACTATTAGTTGCATATGGGACTTTTCTTCATCCTATTCTCCATATGTTTTTACTGCCCTTTCGTATTTTTATTTATTATGTGCTGCATCCTGGGTAATTATCTGCCATTACTCTCTGGTTCAATAATTTCCTGTATCTCAGGTCCAACTCTTGCCTCACAGGACTCTTGCCTGCAACTCTTGCAGTCCAACTCTTGCCTGCCCCCTCCGCCCAAGTGGGCATTAAATTGTCCAAGGCCCTAGAGTACTGAGACAATGTCTCTCCCCCTTCACTTCTACCCTAAGGCAGTCACATCATCATTCACAAGCTTGCTGCCCTAGTTTTCAGTACCCTTTTCATTCACAGCCCCTGTCAATTTCCCAGGTGCACATCTATCCATTCAAATAAATATTTGTTTCTTTCTAGATAACTGTGGAATATGGGTTTTCAGGTTGTCTTTATCCTAGTATTGCCAGAACTAGAAGTTGAAATTTATTTATACAAGCAAATATGAAATCCACCATTTGCTGAGATTTCTGGCTGTGATATTAATATTCTTTCCTTAAGTATCTCTGACAGATAAATATACTGGTTTACGTCTTTTGCACATTCTAATATTGAAATCATACAGGCTCACCACTGCCCTAAGTTTCACTATATAGTGAGTTAAAACCCCTAGAATATTTGCCCTGCTGCCTGGAATTGCTCCTTGATAATGGGGATTGTGTCTTGGTACCTCTTCCATTGATCTTTACATAAAAATACTCTTGCTTTTATGTTTTAGTAATATTATTAAGTCATTAACAAGAGAGGCAGGGCAGCGTATGAGAAAAAATATACATAAGCTTTGTTATTTTCCAGCTGGGTCTCCTTGGGAAAAATAGTTCTATTTGCATCTCAAGTTCTGCCATCTGTAAAATGGGGATGGTGAATACCTCCTTTGCAGGGATGAAGTTAAAATTAAAAATAAGGTTTATAAAGCATCCAGCAGAAAATTCGTCCTTAAATTATTATTTAATCTACCTTTGAGGTCTTTTCCTTTAACTACTTAAGCATGCCCCTTGGCATCATCCACAGTGGTTAAAAGGGTGTTCCTTCAATTATGAGTTCCTTTATCTCACTAGTCACCAACTATTTCCTTTTCTTAACATTAACAAAATTTCCCTTTTTGTATGCTTCTGGTCATTTAGGGAGCAGTCACCTTAACTTTAATTGCCTTTACTAAACCTCTATACCCAATAAATGTGCCTTCTATCAGACATAAAATTAATCATGGCTTTATCTGCATGTTCTTAGCTGGGATGATGTAAGTAGGAAAGGTGAGGTCATTTGTAAGTAAGTTTCTAGTTGGAATACACCTGATCCAGAGGATGTCAGAGCTGGAACAGACCATAAAAATCCTCAACATGAGGCCTAAGGGCCAACAAGGAAAGAGGACCTACCCAAGCTCATGCAACCAGTGATTGACAGAGCTGAGATCAAAAGCCCGGCTTTCTGATGCCAGGAGCAAGGCTCTAACCGGAGTCATTCTCACTGACCAAACTACAAAGTTGCAACTAAGCTTCTGGAATAATCAGTTGGTAATCTGGAAGCAAGCCAAATTGTCATTCTTAATAATTTCCCTTCTACTCTGTTTCTGTGGCCCTATAAACCTATCAATTGTAGCTTTCCAGGGAGCCTATGACTCAGCGTTCATAGTAGATGTTGAATAACTGTGTTCAATGAAATAATGAAGGAATGTCTTGCCATTATCTGACATTATGTGCCACGAATTTGAAGCCTGAATTGAACCCTTTCACATTCCGGATCCATGTTAGAAGTGGCCCTTATTGTTCTCCTGCCGTTGCTATTTTTATATGTTTTTAATATTTTCCCCACACAGAAACTGAAAATATGCCTTTCTTTCATTCCTGAATAGTTAATCTCTCTCAGGCACAGGAAGCTGGCAACCTTTCCGTGAAGTGATCGTCTCCAAGGCGGTGCTCCGTGCAGTGACCACCCAGCTGAGTGGTGCATGCCAGGCTGGGGCAGGAAGGGGAGGGGGAGACTCAGTGGAGGTCCATTGCCTCCATGAGAAAATTCAAATATTGTGTCTTACCAAGAGTGGGTTGGGAATGTGGTGGCTCTAGACAGAGCTGGGAGGGTCTTGAGAAGAATGGGAGGCAGAGGGTGAGTGAAAGCATGTGTCCTAGACTGTGGGAACAGCATCACCATCACCATCACCAAACATGGCAGCAGGAAAGCAGGAGGCCCAGCAGCTCCAGTGATCTGGGTGGGCAGGGTGGACACCAACACTGATGCAGCTTTTAGGTCTGACTGGTCCATTGGTCTGGCCATTGGTTTGGTGGTTGCGTCCTGAAATCAAGTGGACCTTCCTCTGATGTGAAGAAAAATATGCCCTTCAACACTAAGAGTGGAAGTAAGGGATCTCATAGGATTGGGCTAGGTGTGGCAACTTATAGTCAGAATACATCCCATGGAAATAGCTGTGCCTGGAGATCCCTGGCACAAAACAGATTGTTCCATTCTTAAGGCCTGACAGCGTCCACTTGAGTCTTTTGGGCCAATCAATTCAAAACAGTCCTAACTTGGGAGGTACTACAGAGACAGCCAAAATGTGTGTCCCCATCCCCCCTTGCAGGGTATAGAGTTACCACTGATACACAGTTGTGCAGCCAGAGACTACGTTTCTCAACTACCCTTGTATCCTGGCGTGGCCATGTGACTGGTTCTCTTATCTACTGAATGAAAGAGGAAATGTTGACCATTTCCAGACTAAGGCATTTAAGAAGTATGCATGCCTGCCTCCTCTGTGTTCTCTCTTTCCCCTTCCTTTAGACTGGAACCTGAGGATACCTGAGTCCTAGAGCCGTGGTTCTCAGTGTGGCCCCTGGACCAGCAGCATCTGCATCCTTTGGGAACTCATTAGAATGCACAGTCTCAGTGCCCACCCCAGACTTACTAAATCAAACACTCTGGAGGTGGAGCCCAGCAATCTGGAGCCCCCTGGAAGATTCTGATGCTCACTAAAGTTTTAGAACCATTGTCTCTAAAAGATGGCAGAGCCACAAGATAGAAGAGCCCTGGGTTCCCGAATCCCCACATGGAGGAGAACCACCCACCAAGCAGAAACATATGCGTCAGACTAGTCTATGAAATAGAAATAAACTTCAGTTGTGTTAGCCACTGAGATTGGACGGTTGATTTGTTACAACAACTAGTGTTACACTACTACAGATGGGAAGTCCAACTCCATACCAAACCCGATCACAGTGGCGGGGGGGTGGGTCTCAGGGGGAGAAGGGTGCTAAATGTCACTGGATTCCTGACACTGAAAAGGGAGTACAGAGAGGGGCTAACACAGCTAGTTAACAGTGGCAGCCATGGGAGTAAAGGGTCCAGGTCTAGAGGCCTCAAGTAATGGTGGGTCACGCTGCTCAAATTGGTAGGCCTCAAGAATCACCAGGAAGTGGGGAGGGGCAAGATAAGGGGAGGGGATTGAGAGGTACAAACTATTATATATAAAATAAGCTACAAGGATATATTCTACAACATGGGGAATATAGTCAATATTTTATAAAAACTATAGATGGAGTATAACCTTTAAAAATTGTGAACCACTATATTGTACACCTGTAACTTCCATAATATTATACAGCAACTCTACTTCAATTAAAAAAAAGAAACAGAAAAAGAATCATCAGGGATAGTAAGAGACATGGGCGATGCGGAATGACTATGTCTCCCGGGAACCCTCTGCCAATCTCACACAGGTGGTTTTCTCAGGAAACCAGGGAGATACAAGGATCATCTGCCCATTGTCAGCTGACTATCTAACTATAGAATCACTGTTGCTGGCAGGATAGGACAAGGCCCAGGAATCTTCCAGCGCCCATGAATCTACCGACCCCTGGCCTTGAAACAGCTATACAATCGTGCTACTGAGCTCGCAGGATTCGCTTCAGGAATAGCTACAAAGATGTGGGGTTTAGTAGGCAGAATTCTAAGATGACACTCCCGCCAGTGACTCTTGCCCTGTATGATCCCCTCCCCTTTGAGTGCGGGCAGAACCTGTGAATGTGATGAAATATCACTCCCATAATTATGTTACCTTGTATGGCAAAAGTGAGATCATCCTGGGTGGGCCTGACTTAATCAGGTGAGCCCTTAAGAAACAGAGAGTTTTCTCTGGCTGGTCGAGAGAAAGGAAGGCAGAATGACACACTCTAAATGGCCTAGGAGAAAGCAAACATCCATGCGAACTGCCTATAAGGGCCACATAGCCAGGAACTACTGGAGGCTTCTGGAAGCTGAGAATGGTTCCCAGCCAGCAGCTTATAAGAAGATGGGGCCCCAGCCCTACAACCCCAAAGAACTAAATTCTGTCAACTTCCAGTGAGCCTGGAAGAGGACCCCAAGCCTCAGAGGAGAATCACAGCCCCGGCTGACACCTTGATGTTAGCCCAGTGCAAAAAATTCGGTCACATCAATGACAGGACTTCAGACCTACAGAACGATGAGATAGTGCATTGGAGTTGTTTTGAGTTTCTGCGTTTGTGGCAATTTGTTACGCAGTAATAGAAAACTAATCCACGGGGGGACCATGGGTCCACCAGGGTAGGGGACACGGACATGCTTGGCTCAGATCCCTCAGATGCCTTTGACCGTGTCTGTGGGCCTTCTCCATCTTCCCGTGCTCTCAGATCCAACAGCTCACACCTGTAATTCTCCTTTGCTGGCTGGTCCGGAGCTTCTGGAGTTGCATTACGCAGCTTATGCAGAGCTAGAAGTGCCCGGGAGTTTCTGTTGCCCCAGAGATACACTTAGTCTAAGACCGACTGGCATGGGAGCATAAACCCCAGCTCCCTTGCCTCGAGTTGGAAGAAACTCGGAGGATAACTCACACTCCAGAGCTCCCCTGCTGGATCAGGCTGAGCTAAGACTTGGCCTGAGATGCTACCTTGCCCAATAAGGTAGCCTCCCCGTCCTGCCTACCCCCAGGCCTCCTTGGTCTCCCCTGGGAGCCTGTCCTTAATAAGTCACTCGCACCCCACTCCTCGTTTCAGATTCTCCTCCTGGGTTACCCGGCCTCAAATGATCCGTTATCCCTTTTCCTCTCTCCCCAGCCTCAAGTGAGATGGTGTCTGTGACGGCACTTTGCAACTGCCAAGCGGCCCCATGTGACTGTCCTGTGCTGTTTTTCCTCAGCCCTCCCCCTTCAGTGTCGGTGCGTCAGGGTGATATCATTATTTTAGCGCCTGGCAACGGAGTTCTTTTCCGCGAGGAAGGAGTCTTGCTTTAGGTAAAGACCTTGATAGGGCAGAGGAGGCTAAGAGTACTAAGAGTACTCTTTAGAGAGAGACCACTAAATCATGTAGATAAAACACTGTGCATAACGAAGAAACAGGAAGTCGGGAGAAGAGAACAAAGGCAAAGGTTGGCAGGGAGAGGAAGAAGGTGGCTGGATTGGTGGCTGGATGCGAATCCACAATGGCATGAAGAGAGAACCTGGTTCTCATAAGTTGAGTTGTTGATGTGACTCTCCACGCACCCTCCCAGCCCCCAGCATAGCCTGGAACCTCAGTAAAGCCAGCTGTGTTCACAGTCGCCTTAGGAGAGTGGTTTTTAGGAAACCAGGTTCGTGTTCTTGGTCCTCACAGAGCAGGGAAGAGGAGAGCCCAGATCTGGCTCCAGGCTCTGGCCACACATGCCAACTGCCGACTGGAGGGCTCCACAGACACACCATCAGTCTGAACGTGGCCCCGCCTGAACTCACCACCTTCCCTTCCAAACCCCATCCTTCTACGGTCCTCCAGCACTCCAGTGCTCTATTGCCCTGTGACAGGCTGTATTAGTTTTGTTCCTCCCAAAGCAGACCCTGAGACAAGGACGTGGGTGATCCCAAGTGATGAGGTGGGGACGTGAGACAGGGAAGAAAGAGCCAGTAAAGGGTGTAGACGCTGGCGCTCCCTCCTGCTGGGGGCCCTCTGAGGAAGCGTGTAGAACACGTTTCAAAATTTTCCAACCAAAGCATGGGGAAGCTGACATTTTTTCCAGTGGTCCTCATTGGTTGAGAATTGCTCTGGGTGATTAAATTCCTGGAACTTCTGGGCTGCCCAGTGCCTGGGCTGAGCAGCTCCCATGGTGCCAGAGAAAAGCCTCGGACAGAGCACCAGAGAAGTGTGGGTACCCGAGGCGGAAGCTGCCCACCGCCACTGCAGGTGAACTCAGAGATGGGTGGAGGGGTGTGGGGCGCCACATTTACAGCATCCATAGAAAACTCTTGAGCTCCCGCCAGCCCCTCTCTCTATTCTCTCACCCCATCACTCATGTCTAATTCCTGGTCACCTGCTATAACTGCTCTTTTTTTTCCCATTCTCCACCACTACTGAAGCTCAGGCCCACATCATTTCTCTCCTAGAAATAATAACTTACTGTCTGACTGAATTGTGCCTCCCCCAAATTCCTATGTTGAAGCCCAACCCCCAAGGTGAATGTATCTGGAGATGAGGCCTTTAAGGAGGGAATCAAGGTTAAATGAGGTCATAAGGGTGGGGCCCTAATCCCCCAGGACTGGTGTCCTTATAAGAATAAGAAATACTAGAGCGGATCACTGGAGCTGCACACTGGAGCTTGTGCACGCCCTTGCTCTCTCTGTCCTGCAAGCACAGAGGAAAGGGCATGTGAGGACACAGTGAGAAGATGGCCATCTATAAACCAGGAAGAGAGGCCTCAGGAGAAATCAACTCTGCCAGTACCTTGATCTCAGAATTCCAGCCTCCAGAACTGTGAGAAAATAAATGTCTGCTGTTTAAGCCTCCCAGTCGATGGTATTTTGTTATAGCAGCCCCAGCCTACTAAGATGCTTACCTATTCAACCCTCTACCTCCCACCTCATTCCTTCCCTTTGTGACTCAAGTGACCTTTCTGGAAGGCAAATCTGGCCCTGTCACTCCCCAGTGCAAACATTTTTGACAGCTCCCCAGTGCCTCCAGGATCTAACAGGTAGCCCTTGACATTGGCCCCAAGGCCCCACACACTCTATGGAGGAGTCCAGCCTTGTCCCTGATACTTCCTGGCTTGCTTTAGATATTCCAGCCACCCTGAATTATTTTTAGTTCCCCAATGCTGCCATGTCCCTGAGCTGCACCACTGTTCCTACTGCCTAAAGTGTCTTTCTCCCCCTTGTCTCCCTGACAAATCTGTGCTCTTTCTACAAGGGTCCCTGGCTCTCCCCTGACGCCTCCAGCCAGAGTCCCACACGCCATGGCCTTCCCCTGGCTTCTAACACCCGCTGGTACTGAGTTTGTTCCCCTACCTGTCTGCCTGCCCTCTTACATATCCTGAGCATGAAGACCAGCATCTGGCACACAGTAGATGCTCACGTATTTACTCAATCAATAAAGGAGGAAGGGGACTTCCCTGGTGGCACAGTGGTTAAGAATCCGCCTGCCAATGTAGGGGCCACAGGTTCGAGCCCTGGTCCGGGAAGAGCCCACATGCCGCAGAGCAACTAAGCCCGTGTGCCACAACTACTGAGCCTGCGCTCTAGAGCCCGCGAGCCACAAGTACTGAGCCTACGCACCACTACTACTGAAGCCCGTGCGCCTAGAGCCCGTGCTCTGCAACAAGAGAAGCCACTGAAGTGAGAAGCCCACGCACCGCAACAAAGAGTAGCTCCCACTCGCTGCAACTAGAGAAATCCCATGAGCAGCAACGAAGACCCAACACAGCCAAATAAATAAATAAATAAACTTTTAAAAAATAAATAAATAAAAATAAAGGAGGAAGGAATAAAGAATTGCTCATTCATAGGTCACTGAGTATCACAAGGGAAAGGAACTTTAAAGATGCCATGGTGTAGGGAGATCAGCTCGGTGCTTTGTGACCGCCTGGAGGGGTGGGATGGGGAGGGTGGGAGGGAGGGAGATGCATGAGGGAAGGGATGTGGGAACAGATGTATATGTATGACTGATTCACTTTGTTATAAAGCAGAAACTAATAAAAATAAATAAATAAACAAATAAATAAATAAATAAATAAAAATAAAAAAAAAAAAAGATGCCATGGTGCAAGTTCCTTATTTTGCAGCAAGGAAAGCATAGCGGTAGTCAATGCCACCCCCACTCATGCTCTTTGGCTTTCCTGTTCTGGTGGAGTCCAGCCTGTGTTGCCACTGCCTGGGCCTCATCTCTGCCCATACTTTCAGCAGACCAGGAATGCCAGGAAGGAATGCCTACCACCACCCACAAGCAGCCCTCAAGCAATGACTGACAGGACTTAGTGGATAAATACCCCAGCTCCCTCCCCCCTCAGTCTGGCCATCACTGAGGCATGTTCTATACCATCTCCCAGAGGTCCCAGGAGGACTGAGCTGCCCACAGGAGTGACTAGTCTGAAGATCCCACGTTATTGATTTCCTTCTCCTCCAGGCCTTACTTTCCCACTTCCCTGCCAGTGATTAGTTCCAAATAAACTATTTGCACTTGAATCTTTGTTTCTAAGTCTATTCTGGGGGAACCCAAGCTAAGGCAGAGACTGAGGCCCAGAGAAGACAAGGAACATGGCCAAGGTCACACTGCTGCTCAGTGTCAAAGCGGGGTCTACACGTATGTTTCCTGGCTACGCCTGCCTGCAGCTCATCTTACCACCCAGCACGTAGGACTTTTACAGGAACAAAGGGCTCCAGGGCCTGCAGTGTAAACCTCTCCCTGAGTGAACCAAGGAAAGATCTCCTCGCCCTTAAGTGAGTGGTGAGCCCAAGCCTGTGACTCAGGTGCCAGGACTAGGACCCTGTTCTCTTCCTTTACCACTCGGCCCTCTGCTGTCACTTCTAAACCACTTCTCACCTCCTTCCTCTCTTTGGGGTCCCAAACTCTCACCTCCCAGTTTAGACAATTCCAGCTGGAAGAGACTTTCTTTGCAGAACCTTAAAATGTTCAAGCTTCACCCCACCCCAGTCCTCATTCCCACTCATCTTGATTCAGACTGAAGTGGGTGAGAACACTCCATTGATTTTAAGCTGAAGATGCCAACTTCCAAGTCAAATACAACGAATCTTATATTCGAAAGCCCATTTCAAGCCCCTCGAGCTTTGGGGAATTGATGCTAAAAAAAAACTCTCATTCACACACACATACGCACACAGACACACACACACACACACACCCCACAACAGACGATGCAAACGTGGAATGTATACAACACACAACACATAAACATAATACATATGATATAGACGACACACATGACCTACTTAATGTGCACAAACAGGAGACATACAACCCACATAACAACAACAACACATACCACAGGTGTGCACACACACACACACACACACCACCTCATTTCTTCCAGTCCCTTGTCCACCTGGCCAGGAGGCGACATCTGGGATAGGCATGGCACCAGCTCCCATCTTGTCAGCACATCTAGGCTGCTCTGAGTGCCACGCCGAAGAGAAGGTTACGCCAGTTCATTTCCACCAGGCATTTTACCCGACTTTGCTCATTTCTTTCTCATGCCTCGGTATTAATTAGCCCCAGGATTTAAATCTGATGCATTAGGCAAAAACAATTCTAAATGCTTTGGAGAAACAAGTTCCAAATTAGCTGTAGCTGAACGTGCATCTATTTGAAAGGCAGGCAGCATGAACACTGACAGCATAAAAAATAGAAGCAAAACCCTCTAAGAGGGGAGGCCAAGATCAGCGGTGTTTGCTGACTGCCTGCTTCACAGCCCGGCTTTGGCACAGGCTGTGGGGTACAGGTTCCCGGGCCACTGGAGGGTAGAAAAGAAAAACTGCTTTTACATCTAGGTTACAGGTAAGGAGAGGCCAGTGACAGCCATCCTCTCTCCTTCCTGCTTTCCCATACCCGGCCCTCCCCTGTCTTTGGAACACACAGCCTTGCCTGGAAGTCTAGAAAGATCAATTCTCCTAAGGCGGCTACAGGCAAAATCCATCTCCAATTTCTCCCCGCTCCAAGCAGTCATTTTCATCACCTGCCTTGTCCTCCTCTGAATGGCCCACAGGGTGTAGGGCGGGGATGGCCCACCTGGGGACCTTTCAACCTAGCCCTGCAGTGCCTAACCCCTCCCACCGGTCTCTGACCCACGGATCAAGCCGAGTCTTTCCCCCTCAGGAAGACTTGAAGTTCCTTAAACGCAGATATGTGGCACCTTTGTGGTTAGGGACCCCAGGCTTGCAAACGTTTTCTGTGTACAGTTGTCTAACTGGTTGTATCAGCTGGAGTTGATCGGGGAAGCAGAACCGCTCTGAGCGAATAGAGAAGGGGGAGTTATGATAGAGATCAGCCCGGATGCGGTGGAGGGGGCCGGTTAAGCAGTCTCTACCCCGGCTACCGCTTCTGTGCCTGGTAATGGCTCGGAAGCCAGCAGTCAGGGAGGAAAGATGGATGTGAAGTGGGGGAGGCCAAGGGCAGGCTGAACCTGCCAGGACAAGTGGGGACTCGCATCTATCTCTCACCACATCCAACCTCAAAGATACAGGATGACCTGCAGGCCAGACAGGCGGCCTCTAGCCGGAAGCCACACGCACGCACACCCGCCCCAGCGCTCAGGGGACCTGGGGGAGGAGGCCTGGCGTGCGCTGCAGAGGCCAACGCTCACAAGAGCCACAGAAATGGCCGCCCCTTCACTCCCACCTTCCAAATCACATGCACGTTTCTCCCGTGGCCAACCTTAACCCAGAAACACAGAGGAAAGTGAATTCTGGAACACATTATTCAGTCTCGTTAGGTGGACCCAAAGCCGTCAACTGGAAAATTACTTCCTGGTGTGCTCAATGCCCTCCACTCACTCACTTTTGCACCAGATCGTTTATAAGCTGGGTGGGTTATTGGTGTGTCACCCAACTACTGCTGTGTAACAATCTCCAAAGCATAGCAGCATCCACCAATGAGCGTTTATTTCTTACTCACAAGTTCTTGGGTCAGCTGGGGGCTCATCTCCACAAGTCTCTCCTCCTCCTCCCAGGATGGGTACAAGCTGGGGTGCATTCTTCTAGTGGCAATGGCAGAAACCCAAGAGGACAAGCAGAGACTCATGAGGCCTCTTGGAGCCTAGGCTCAGGCCAGAACGCTGTCCCTTCCATGCCACCCCCTCGGCCAAGCAAGTCACATGGCCAAGCCCAAAGTCAAGGGCAGGAGTGTACACTCCACCCATGACGAAGCCATGGCAAGGACATGGATGCAGGGAGGGGGAAGAATTGGGGCCAGTGATTCAATCCACCACAAGGGGACAACTCCCTCCATCTGGTCATATCTCCCCCACCATTTCGGTCACCAGCCCAAGGAGAGTTCATGTCTCCTGTAACCTCTCTTTCATCGACTTTGCTCAGTCAACGAATCGCAGGCTACTTCTGTCTCCCTTTCACCCCTATTCGTCCACTCCCCTCTTCCAAATCTTGTCTGGTAATCACAGGGGAAAAAAAAATCTCTTTTTCTTTCTCTTCATTCCATACCTGAGCTAAAAAGCCATGCAATGGCCATGCAAACTTCTGCAACAGATACAACTGAAAGGAGGAAAAGAAGGGTTATTCATTTTGAAGTGAAACTAGACAAAATAAAGAGTCAATGTCGGGGCTTCCCTGGTGGCGCAGTGGTTGAGAGTCCGCCTGCCGATGCAGGGGGCACGGGTTTGTGCCCCGGTCCGGGAGGATCCCACATGCGGCGGAGCGGCTGGGCCCGTGAGCCATGGCCGCTGAGTCTGCGCGTCCAGAGCCCGTGCTCTGCAACGGGAGAGGCCACAACAGTGAGAGGCCCGCGTACCGCAAAAAAAAAAAAAAAGAGTCAATGTCATCAATCTCTAACAACCCTTGACATTGTCTAGAAGTGCCATCCATCATCACTGCGATGTCTCCGTGTGCTTCCTCAGACCCAGTTAATTCATGCCTGTTTTGCTTCAAGCCCCAGTATTGAGCTGTAAGAAACTTTCTCCGTTTCAAGTTACTGTTTGTTGTATTTAATGACTAAGATTACTTTCTACTAGTTTCTAGTAGAGGAACAAATGAGTTAATCCACAGTGCCTGGCATACAATAAGCCCTAAACAACTGTGAGCCAGTTAGTAGTGGCCCGTAGTCTTCATTACAAAGGCACAGTGCTTTGAACAGCTATTTCTGTGTAACAAATTACCCCAAAATATAGTGGTAAAAAAAACCCCCAAAAGCCATTGTATTAAGCTCACAGATGTCATCCATCAGGAATTCAAACAGGGCACCCTGGGGTGGGGTGGCTTGTCTCTTCTCCATGATGACTGGGGTCTCAGCTGGCAAGACTCGAATGGTTAAGAATGACTCAAATGACTGTGAGCTCATCAGGCATCTCTCGTCTCTCTCTCTCTCCCCAACGTGTTGGCCTCAGGTTAGCCAGGCACCTTACGTAGCAGCTGTAAGGACGAGTGTTCTAGCAAACAAGGGAGAAGCTGCATTGGTCTTTTGTGACCCAGCGTCTGAGCCACATTACGTTACTTCTGCCACACTCTTGATTAAAGCAGTCACAAGCCCAAGGGACTCAAGGGGAGGGACAGAGACCCCATCTCTCAATGGGAAGAGTATGAAAGAATCTTCTGCCATGTTTTAAAGCCACCACTCAGCTATTTCTGGTACATTGACAGTTGAATCGGCTTTTGTGGGTTAACCGGGAGACTCACGACTCTTCTTAGCAGTGTTTCTATGGGAACCATGTTTTGAGGTCCAAATTACAGACTTACAAGTTAACTTTGGGACCCAATTTATTGAAAAAGTGGGACTTCCCGAGTTCTCATTCCTCGGCCCCCTCCAAGGTCTAACACTGTGTACATAGCTACTGATATTATTTATTAATTATCAATGCTTATTGAGCACGTCCTATGTACTGGGCTCTACCCTCAGCACTCTACATGGGTTATGTCATTCGATCCTCCCAACAATCCTATAGATGCTATAGTTATTTCCATTTTACAGATGGGGAAACTGAGGCTTAGAGAAGGCAAGTGACAAGCCAAAGGTCACTTAGCTAGGACTGTGATATGGATTTTGAAACCAGGTCTGTCTGATCTTTAAGCCCATGCCTAACTACCACAGTGCTCTGACTCCATGAATACTCTCTGAGTAAAGGAAAATTTCTGAAGATGTGTAAAGGCCAGAGGCCCCGGAGAGCCAGGAGAGCGGACCTAACAGGGAAACTGCCCCATATGTGGCCATCAGTCCCCACCATGGGTGACCTGTTCTTGTGCCATCAGGTCAAGGGGCACTAAAGGGATGGCCCTCCTTCCTGAGTGGATCGGGGTCACACAGTCCCTTCACGTGACCACAGCCAATTTGCATCCCTGCCTTGCCCCTGAGCTGCCAGCCTTCTCCCTCCATACTCACCAGCTCCATCTTTCCTAAACCAGAGCAAACCGGGCCACACTCAGCTTTTTGTCCCCAGGCACGGATGGGGAATGAACGGCCGTTTTGTCCCTGGTTGTACAAAGCCATTTGTGCTGGGGCAGCTCCTGGGGGTGGGGGGCGGGGGTTTGGGCAGCAGGCAAGGCAAACACAACCCCATTCTCCCAGGCTGGTTAACAGACTTCAACTACACGTAGCCAGGAGGCAGGGCTCAGGCTGGAACCCGTGGCCCCAGGGGCTGCTCCAGAGGAAAAGAAGTTATTGCTGGTGGGCCCATCCCCGGAGGTTTCACAGTCAAGTGTATGTGTCAGCCTCCCCCCGACTCCCTGTTTCCCCAGCACCCCTCCTCTTCCCCCCATCCTGCAGTATGGGATGAGAAAACCCCCTTGTATGGGGTCTTTGCAACAACGATGAAAGCCTTTTTTTTTTTCCTTTTTAAGAATTCATCCCTGCATTCCAAAGGGGGCATTTATCACCCCGTGCCCAGGCTGCAGACATCTCCCTGCTTCAGATCCTCCTGTCCAGAAAGGCGGCCTTGTCAGACACATGAAACCAGCCCCTCTGGACATCTGGACAAGGAGCAGCCCTTTGGCTGAGCACGAGGCCGTCCTGAATGCCACAGACAGTGAAAGGAGAGCCCTTGTTCCTGGTCCAAATAGCCTGGCTAAATGGATGCAGCTGGACACAGTTGGGGCAGCTATGGGGATGGGGGAGCCAGGCCCTCTTGGCGGCCGCCCCAGGCACCTCCACGGGGCAATCTGAAAGGCAAGTTTGCTTTCGGAAGAAGCTCCTGGAGCTGCCTTAATAACACTGTTTCCGCCAATAGTTAAGAAAGCTCAATGGGTAACTGTGGCTTTGGCCTGCCCGGCACCCTCATCTTCTAGAAACAGAATCTTTCTTTCTTGTGGGCAACCAGTTCCAATAAAGGGTCTGAGCCTGCCACCACTCCCTATACCCACCTGAGCCGATACCCACCACCTCTCACGCTCTTCCCCTAATGACCACACTTACTAAGAAAATAACTGGGAGCCTACTTTATGCCAGACTGTTGACTCTTTCTGGTACTTTTAAGTAGGTGTTGCCATGCCCATTTTACAGAAGAGGAAAACTGAGTCTCAGAGGGTTAAGTTGCCCCAAACCACTCAGCAGAGTTGAGGTTTGAACCCAAGTCTGAGGGGACAGCAGCACCTGTGAGCTTCCATTGGACTCTACCACCTCCAATAGTCACGTGAGGAAAAAGCTGCCTTCAGTGTGGCTAACTATTCGGAAAACGGCTTGGTTCTCCTGCCGCACCTGGGTTGTAAAGCCCTCGAGCTTTACAGTCTTTCTCTGTGCTTTAGGGCCCGTCTTCCTCCAGCGCTGACATTCTTCCAGCACTCAATCAATATTGATTAAATCGAATATCATAAGATGCACAGAAGTAAGCCATGCAGCCGGGGCGGGGAGCAAATCTTTTTACAACAGGGAGCTCTGGGCCATGTTCCTTATCATCTTTAGTCTATAAAGGGGGAATCGTAGTAGTACCTATTTCATAGGGTTGTTGTCAGGTTCAAAAGCAAAAACAAAGAGGGGCAGCACAGGGCTGGCATACAGTAAGTGCTCAATAAGTATGAGATAATATTCTTGTTGTTATTACTTCCACCCAATGGTCCAAGCTTGAAGCAAGGTTCTTAATTCCCTTTACTCCATGATGGCTCTGCCAATATGCTTCGTCCAGTGAGGGAGACACCCAAGAAGAGAGATGTACGTATCCCAGTAACTGTCTGCCGGTGGTGTGGCTTGTGGGGGGCTCCCAGGGCAGGATGCAAGCTGCTTTTAAGGTTTCTCGTAAACGCACTGCTCTACCGAGACTCTCAGAGGACAGAAGGAGCCATTTTGTGTCTTATTTAGAAGCAGTCTTGCAGGCTGGTGTAAAGGTCACTGTCATGCCATCATGTGACTGAGCCTGTGCCCGGCCAAAGCTGCGCCCCAGGATCCGCTGTTGAACCTGCTCCCACTTCCTGCAGGTCACCAAACACAGACCCGCTGCGTGCCTGAATGCCAAAATCATTTAATGATTTAAAAAGATCGAGATCAATGGCTTCACCAATTTCTGGGAAGCGGTAACTCAGCGAGCTGTGGAAGGTTCTCAATTTGCTGTCTCCAGCCTGGCCCCGTGGCAGGATTTATGCTGAATGGGCTCCATGAGGCAAATATATCCTGGGATGGGGCCCCATCCAATCACCCCGCCCAGGAAGTGCTGGCCTGCTGACATCACCCTCACAGCTGCCAAGTCTCCCTTGCTCCGAGGGGGCACTCTCTCATTTCACATTAATTAGAAGGCCATTTTCCAAGCATTTCCATCCCATAATGAAGGGCTTTCTGCAGTGGCTCAGTGAAATATTAAAACATCTGACTTGCAATCTTAAAAAAAAACAAAACAAAAAGAACAACATCCTGCCTGCTCAGTCTGTACATTGTATAACCCTTCATATTCGGGGGACGAGGGCGGGGCATGGGCGGGCAGGGAATAAATTCAGAAGTAAGGACATCTTGCCCAAGACGCTGAGATGCGGATCGGGGAGGTGAGGGGGATGGTCACACCACCGCCATCACCACTGACCACCCTGCTGTCTTCCGCCCACCCCACATCTGCCTCTGACGGGAAGAGCAGGGCGCCGGAGGGAGGAAGGGAGGAGAGAATAGGGAATACTAAATAGCAGCCTCTAAGAGGACAGAAACAGCAGTCCCCTTGTGATAGACAGGCACGTGGTGGCTCCCTGTAAACTGTACTTCTGAGTGTTCACCCCCTCATCTAGTCCCCTCACACTCTGACTCTGCGCCTGGCCCTGTGACTTGCTTTGGCCAATGGGACCTTAGCAAGAGTGATGCAGGCAGAGGCTGGATAAGCACGTTCTCTTGGAACACTCAGCTCTTGGGAATCCAGCCACCGCACAAAGAAGCCCAAGTTCTTTTCTCTCCACGTCACGTGGAGACAGAGAGGCTTCAACCTCCTGGCCATCCCCCCTCAAAGAGCCAGACATGGGGATGAAGCCATCACAGACATTCCAGTCCCACCCACCAACTGACTTTAACCACAAGCAAGACCAGCAGAAGATCCGCCCAGCTGAGCCCTAGTCAACCCAGAGAATCGTGGAAAATAATCAAATTATTTTTGTTCCCAGCAAACAAGTTCTGGGGTCGTGAGTTAGGCTGCGATGAAAAACCAAAACATTCTATGATTCTCGAGTGGCTTCAAGGTCAAGACCACATTTCCTGGTCCTCCCTAATGAAAGGTTCCCAGACATCTGTCATTAGCATCCACTGATCTACTCTAGCTCCCCACTAACTGCCACCCTTCTCCCTCTGGTGTAGTCATCTCTCCTGCTCAGTAAAAGTGGGGTTTCTATTAAACCATAGCATCTACGTTTCCTGCACAGTGAATCTTGATTATCAAGTGCTTCACTCGCTCGTGGCCCTTTACTGTGTTAACAAACCGGGGCTCCAGGCTTGTAAGGATGTAAAAGACAATCTCCTGCGTCCCACCCTGTGTGGCAGAGGGCATGTTTGTGTCAGGTAGGGTATGGATGCTGAGAAATGAGATTCGAATTAGTAGAGACTCTAAATTTTACATATTTAGACATTTATATGTGTGCGTGTGTGTGATTATATATAGTGGTTATATATAGCGATTACGTATGTAACTTCCTAGCTCATGCTATATCACTAAGCTAAGCACTGAAAAGCTGTTTTGCTATGTGGGTATCCTTGCTATAATGAATTAATAAGAACGCTGTGCAATCAACATATTAATTGTATGTAAATGGTGTTTTTTAAACGCTTTAAAACAATTTATTCCCCTGAGCATTTTAAATAGGCCCCCTGGAAAGTTGTTTATGTAGTCATTTCCTTGGCGAACTTCTCTCTCCTAGTGGGTTCCTTCAACCCGAAAATGAACACTTGAGGAAAGCTTGCGGTGGCCCTTCCTCTTCCTCTGCAGGTCCCAGGAGCAAGCGTCCTGCAGGCTAGGGCCTGGGATCTGCCGGAGTGGTTCTGAAATTTATCACTTTTTCTTTGTTCCAAATGCCTCTTGTCCCTTCTGTCAATTAATGTCTATCCTGCATGAGGTCTGGGTAAGGTGAAAACATTGGTGACTACCAGGGACAAAAGAGAATCGATCAACCCACTATCTCAGCCCTGCCACGTTCCCACCTTGGGGGGGAAGGAGAAGTTTGCTCCAGCCAGGCGTCCTACAGGTTCCCAAGGTGACCATCACATTAAAATGTCACCAGTCACTCAGGACCTTCCTCCAGGAACTCCTGGACCTCCCCATCAAGCTAAAACAATAAACCAGGAAAGCCTACAGCACCAAAACAAGGTGTCCAATAAAGAAAATGCATGCGCTCAAAGCACAGAAAGAACCACTGTTTGATTGTTTTGCTTTTGGCTCCAAACAAATTAACCCCAATTTCCAAATTAACCCAACTTCCCAAGGACCTTTCCGATAAGTAAGGTTTCCAGTAAGTAAGGCCTGATCTGAAGCAGGCCTGTTGTCCGTCTAGAATTTTCCCACAAGCCTCACAGAAGTATAATTCGATTTACGTTCTTGAGATACGTAAGATGCCAGTATAGAAGAACCGTGCAAAGCCCCATTTGGGCGTGTGTTTAGAATCAGCTCCCATCACCTGGAATGTTTCAAGGTGGGTCCTCAGAAAGTCGGCTTAAGTCTTCCTTCCCCTCCCGTCTTCCCCCTTGAGATGACTCCACTTTTCCCCTCAGATTCCCAAGAATCAGAGGCTTGAGGGGACAATTAATGAAGCCACTGCACCTTGTGACCTGGGGCCACAACTGCAGCCACCTTGGTGACAAAGGTGGCATTTGTAGGGGAGTGGAGGTGGCCATCCAGTACTCCTACAGGCTGGAAGCCACTCTTAGGGAGTCTGAGATCAACAGAAACCTGTAACCCTTTGCTGGGGTGAACTCAGCTTGATGAGGTTTGGAAAGGCCTCTGTCACCGGTGTCACCATGGCAGCAGGGCTGCAGAAGGCCTGGTCTTTGCACTGGTCAAGTGCCGGTTTGCTCCCTGCCCACCATTTTCCTAGCCTGCCCCGTACTGCAGGGAATCACTGTTCCGGGACTCCCTTGCCCTGGCAGAACATTAGAGGGCAGGAGGGAGAAGCCAGGGTATTTCTTCCTCTCTCGCTCTGCTTCCTGTGGCCTCCCCAGCAGCAGCTGTGGTTCCTTTTTGTGGCTCCAAGGCTCCTCCCTTCACAACCCCACATGCCAAACCGACCTGGCTTCTGGGTTCCAATAACACCATATCCTCCCTTTAGCCCTCCAGCCTGAATGGTAGTAGCAACTCCCTGCTACTGTGAATCTCTGGATTGCCTCAACTCCAGGGCTTCTCAGCAATTCTGTCACCTTTGTAACCAGTGCCCTATATTAGATCCTTGCAGTTGAAAGACCTAGTATGGTTTTTGCACTAGCCATCCACACTTATCTGTTCTTCCACCTAATTTAACTCAAACTATCTATGATTTCTCCCACAGCCAAATGTATTGCATTGAGCTCATAAGAGCAATGAGAATTTTGAAAAGGAAGAAAGCAAGGAAGGAAGGGAGGAAAGGAGGGAGGGAGGGGCAACTGACAGAGTGATTATCTTGTTAAATACATGTTTGCGTTACTTCATTTAATCCTCACAACAGTCTTATGAGGTTGGTACCTTTATTAACTTCTTTATACAGATGAGAAAACTGAGGTTCTGAGAAGTTCAGCAACTGGCCCAAGGGCACACAGCTAGGAAGCGGGGGTTCTAGATTTCAAACCTAGGATGGATCTGGAGCAGCCTTTAGGAGCTAAGCCCCCTAACCCATCAGAGGACTCATCTCCACTAAGAGCCCAAGAGGGGCAGGGTGGGTATTCTGAGCTGGCTTCTGAAAAGGGTACATCCTAGGCTGGAACTGACCTTGAGGCTCTGCTTGGCTCCAAAGGGAAATACTCGAAAGGTGGATGGGACCAGCTTTGTATTGTCTGATTCAGGAAACCTTAAGCAGAGAGGAGCTGAGGGGCTTTCTGCTTTCCTTCTGGAATATGTGTATGTGGGAAGGGGACAGGAGCCAGTCGCCACTTCCGACACAGTCACCCACAGCGGGCTGTGACCAAACCCTGGAAAGGGGTTTGGCAGTTGCTCTGGATTTCCCAAAGCACTTAGGCCAGGGTGCTGAGGACCAGGCGGCCCCCTCTGCCCTGCTGTGGGACCCCAACCTCGGGCCCCAGTGTCCCCAAAGCCCCCCCCCACCCCCAGACCGCAGCGTCTGTGTCTTCCAGCTGGGCAGGCGGTTACGTCATCCCCTGCATCTTGCCTCCCACCGGCTGCCCCATGCACAGGGCACAAGATTTGCAAAGACGAAGATGTAAAGAACATTTGAAAACAGGATCACAGAGGAGGCCACAGCTGAATACAAAACAATGAAATCATGGGAGAGATATTCGGAGCCTCCACAGAAGGGAAATTTGAGGGTGAACTCAGTCTCTCAAGTTCACCGATAGGTCACCAATTGGCCACCTAATATTTTTGGTAAAAGCTGGGTCTGGGGGCAGCCGTCATCCCCACTGACCAATCGGAAGGGAAGCAGGCTGGAACAGGGTCCTGAAGCCCACCCCCACCCCTACCCCCGCCCTGCACCTGCTCTTAACCTTTTCATTGCTGTATTGGGAAGGGTCCTGGGAGCAGGACATTTGGGGTTTGGGGCTGTTGACCAAGGAGCACAGAGGGATTTGAACAGGTGCCATCCGGGACAGATGTGGGAAGCCTCAGGGAAAGATGACTGCTCTGTAAGGCAGGTTCTCCCAGGTCCCCAGGAAGGAGCACCCATCAAAGAGTCCATTCCTGATCAGAAGCTCTGATCAGCAACACTGCGGAAATGCAGTGGCCTGTAGGGCTGGCGCTCAGAGATGTCTCCCCACCCTGCCCCCCAACTGGAGGCAGCAGTGATTTGCACCAAGCCTCCCAGGCTCTCTCTGTCTGTGGCCCAGCGCCTGATCTCTGAGGCCAGTGTTTGTGAGCAGAAAGGCCCTCATGGCTATTCTCTGTGAAAAGCTAAGTGGCCCAGAGGACGGGTGGGCCGCGGGAAGGAAGACCTTGACCTCGGGAGCCCTAAGCCACTGCTGACAGCAGACAGCAAGGGGGGCCCTTGGGACGAGCGCTTTACTGAGGGACATTTGTCTTCATTTGAGGCAGCCTACATCTCATCCCACAGGCGTGCTCCGAGGCCCGAGTCTCCCTGACCCCTACCTCCACTGTCCCTGCACTGGTCATGCGCTGGATTGAAGGGGAAGTGGCATCTTAAAGCCCCTCAGGGCCAAGGTGACAGATGTCAGGGAAGAGTAACAGAGTAACTCAGGGCAGCACCCCAGAAAGCTCCCAGCCCCGGTGCAGGAGAGGAGACCTAGGGCAGGGTGGGTACCTCACACACTCAGCCCCCAAACTCTGGGTCCTCCTCAGCCAGAGGGTGATTCTGGAAGTTCAAAACTCATGTTTAGCATAATAATCCTAGATTTGGATGATGAAAACATTTTACCTATTGTTTTCATGATGCAAACTAATAAAAACTAAACCTCCTCCAAATCTTTGTGGCTGGTCAGGGAGGTCCCCAGACTTCTCTCTCGTGGAAAAAGACTCTGGCAGGAAGGACTCAGCAAGTGAGCTTCAGAATCTGAAAATATCAGAGTGCAAGTTTGTAGTGGGAAGCTTTTTCCCTGAAAAAGTCAGGATGTTCAAAATGTTGGAAGACCACGAACTACGCCCTAGACTCCGCAGCCACTAATCTGCGGAGCTATGAATAAATCATTTTATCTCCCCGTTTCTCACGTTTCCAAATATTAAAAAACCAAATCGCCTGATCACCAAAGGCGCTGGCCGGAAGATCGGCTACCAAGGCGCGACGCTGACTCTTAACAGACCCCCGACCCAGGTTCCCAGCTTTGCTTGGGACGCTATGGACCCGCTGGGCCTGGGGGGCTGTTCAGGGGGAAAGCGGGGAAGGCCTTGGTTAGCTGCACAGTGCCAAGCACAGCCCTACAGCCGGTTTAGGGAGCTGCAGAGAGGGACGCACCAGGCGCTTGGCACCCGGGCTTCAGCACTTTCCAAACACACAGCGGTGCGGGGCAAGCGGCTGGCACTCCGGGGGCGACCGGGGACCCATCGCCCCCATCTGGGGGGTGGGGGTGGGGGCCGTCGCGTTCAAAACGCAGGTCCGAAGGGGGCGCCCGGGCCGGCACGTCGCCTCGCTCGCCTCCCCAGCTCGCCGGGTTCATTTCCATGTGGAGCGCGGCGCGTCCCAGGCGCCCTTATCTCCCCGCCGCCGTCGCCGCCGCGGCTCTGCAGGCGCGGGCGCCCCGGGCTCCCTCCTTCCCTCCCTCCCTTCCTTCCTTCCCTCCCTTCCCCTCCCGCGCCCACCCGCCGCCCGCGCCTTTGTCTGGCCCGGCGGCGCGCTCGGAGCCAGCAGGGCGGGTAATTGGCGGCCGGAGGAGGCGAACGGGCCGGCCCGGCCTCCGCTAATGAGCGGGCGGAGCCGCCGGGAGAGCGCGGCGGGGCGTGGAGCGGGGGAGGGGGGTTCCGTGGCCACGCGGCCCCCCCAGATGGCCGTCCGGGTCCCCACTGCCCCCTCCCGGGCTGTGGCGGGGACTGGCCCCCCCAGGGACGTGCCCTCCCCGCCTCCCTCTCCCCCTCCCCCAGGCGGTCCCCGGCGCGCTCCAATTACCCTGCGGCCGTGCCAAGGCCTCCGGCTGCCCGCGGGCCGCCCCCGCGTCCCCGGAGAAGTGCCAGGGACTGAACGCGCGGGCGGGAGGGCCGAGGAGCGGGCTCCCTGGGGGCTTCGCCGCGCTGCAGGGGACCCCAGCGGCCCAGGCGGCCCTCGGGCAGGGGCACTAGGGGGAGGGGATGCCCCCGGGGTCTGATGCCAGAGTGCTCACCTAGGGAAGCCCGCAGGCAGAAGCGAAACCTGCTCCCCGCGTGGATGGTGATAAAATCCACCCTCGTTTCTAAATTGATTATATTGAATCCGCCGCTCTCCGCGGCTGGGGCTACGGCGGGCTTGGATGGTCTGAACCAAGGGGCGCCTGGCCCCTCGCTAGCGGAGGGGCAATCACGTATTGTGGGCTCCGAGAAACCCCCTCTCCAAGCCTGAGGGGCGGCGAGGTGGAGGGAGGGACGCGGGAACAGGGGACTTCGAAGGGAAGCCTTTCTCCAGCTAGCCTTTCTCCTCCGGGAAGCCCGCAGCGCTGCCAACCCCTGACCCAAGGCCCCTGCTCCAGCAGCCGGCTTCTTCCTGTGGTCCAGTCCCGAACTGTCGGGAAGCGGATTCCGCAGCAAACTGGCCCTGTGGCTCCAGACTCAACTTCCACAAATCTCCACTGAGTCCCCCTGCACCCGCTGGCGGCTGCTGTTGTCTTGAGGTCACTGATGCTTCATGTTAACAGGAGTCTTCATGGCTGCCCTTTCAGACATTGCTTCTCAGACTTGGAGGCTGAGACTCTGCTTGTGGAAGGAAGGACCCAGGCCTGGGGAACTTGGGGGTCCTCCTGGGACCCCTACACTGGTCCCAGCACAGCCTTAGGGAAGCACAAGCAGCTCAGGACAGCCCTAGGGGGAGAGTTCTCCACTGGGAGACTTCACCAGGACTGCTACCTCCTAGGGAAAAAGAAGGCATTTGCTTCCAAAGACTCCCCACTTAGAATCCCACCCCTCCCCACCTTTTCCCCTTCCGGCCCCCAACTCCCTGACAGTGGCCACCTAGGAGCAGCCCACCCACAGCGAGCTTTTCCCCCTTTTTATTTACGTTTTTATTGACACACAACGTAGATACAGTGAAGAGCACAACTGAAGTGCACAGCTTGGTTCATTTTTACATATGTATCTGCCTTCGTAATCACCACCCAGGTCAAGATATAGAACATTTCCAGCAGCCCAGAAGGTTCCCTCATGCCTCCTCTTAGTCAACATCCCCCAACTATTTTGACCTCCATCACCATGGATTCGTTTTGCCTGTTTTTATAAACAAAATCATGCAGCATGTGCTCTTTTGTCTGTGGCTTTTTTCACTCACTGCCAGATTCATCCAGGCTCTGGCATGAAACAGTGGTTCATTCTTTTTAATTACTGAGTGTTATTCCGTTGAATGAACATACCACAATTTATTTATCCATATGACTGTTGATGGACATTTGGATTGTCTCCAACTTGGGGCTGTCATGAATAAAGTGGTTGTGAACATCCTCATATATGCCTTTGGGTGGAGATGAGGACCCATTTCTGTTGGGGATACACCCAGGGGTGGAATTGCTAGGTCATAAGGTAGGCGTGTGTTTAACTTTATTGCCAAACAGATTTCCAAAGTAGTTGTACCGGTTAGCTTTTTAAAGCTGCAATTAGGGTACAAAGGCTATTCAGAGAATTAAGTTGCAGACATAGCATAATAATGACAGCTGGCAGTTAACTGAGCACTTAGAATGTGCTAGGTACTGTTCTAAGAGATTTGCGTGTAACTAACATGTACTTACATGCATTTGTCTGCAGACATTCTCACAGTGCCTGGTTTCATCTTAGAATGGGCACAAGATCTCAAGGGCTGGGTTGTATTGATCTTTGCATTGCCCACCCCAGTTGGGATCCAGATACAATATTCTGTGTTTGTGGAATGAATCATCTCCATTCTACAGATGAGGAAACTGAGGCCCAGAGCGGTGATAACTTGCTGAAGACTCTGGGGCTAGTGAGTGGCAGGACCAAGCCTGCAGCTCAAGTTTCCAGGCTCCTGGTCTTGCTGGTGTTCTTATGAATATAAGCCTGTAAAGGTGCCTTTAATTTTCTCCTCCTTACACCCCAGGTTGACATTGTCAGCACTCCATCACTCCAATCTTTGGAGACCCTTGTCTTTCTGTTATCTATTATCTGTTATTGTGTAACAAACAACCCTAAGACTTAGTAACTTAAAGCAACAGTTACTGTTGTCTCTTGGGTTCTCTGTTAAAGCAACAGTTACTGTTGTCTCTTGGGTTCTCTGTTAAAGCAACAGTTACTGTTGTCTCTTGGGGTCTCTGAGCGGACCGGACTCAGTTGAATCGTTCTCACTTGGGGGTTCTCAAGTGGATGCAGCAGCAGTCACCTGCAGGCTGGACTGGGCTGGACGCCAAGATGGCGCATATACATGGCTGGTGGCTGATGCTGGCTGTGGGCCAGCAGCTCAGCTGGGACCGTCCACTGGAGCACTTCCATGTGGCTTGGGCTTCCCACTGCATGGCGGCTGGGTTCTCAGTGGGAGTGTCCCAAGAGCAAGAGTCTCAAGAGGGAGGAAGGGGAAGCCACCGGGTCAGTTAAGGGTATAGATTCACCTCCATCATATTCTGTTGCTCAAAGGACTCACAGGGTCTCACCAGATTCAAAGGGGTGGAGACACAGAGTTGATGGATGGGTGGCAGGTCGCATTGGAGTAGACCACGTGGGAATGACAGCTATAGTTGTGGCCACCTTTGTAGCACACACCTTCTTGTCCACTTGCCTTGTTTCTCAACTATAGGTCTAGCCAGGCCAAAAGCACCCCTCCACTTCTTTGGTTCTTAAAGATTCAAGGTTCCCAGGACTCCTTCCATTTCAGGCCAAAACCACAGCAATGAGTCATCTCAACACCAGGCCCTTGGCATGCCCCCTGCTGTGCCCACCCTGCATTGTGCCCTGCACCAGCTCACCATTCCAGTGGCCACATGGCTCGTCCGAGTCCCTGCCCATACACATCAGCTCCTGTCCAAGCTCTGAGCACTGTCACCACACTGGAATGTCCCAACCTAATCCTTGCCGTCTTGGTCCCCCAGCTCCAGCTGCCCCCTGTCCAGGCCTTTCCCTCCTGACGGTCATCTCATCTGAAACAAACACAGAAACTGCTGGGCCCCCTGACCAAACTGGGATTTCCCTACAGCCTCCTGAGGTGTTTGAGCTGGGGAGTTGGCCTCTACCCGTGTTCACCACCTGTTTGAAAGGACACGGACTTTCCAGCTGGAAGACCCAGGTTTGAATCCCTGCTCTGCTTCTAACTGGCTGTGTGGTCTTGGGCAAGTGGTCAGACCTCCCTATGACTTGTTGTCTACAGAATGGATGTCATTACTGGACCCAGCTCAGAAGGCCAGTGTGAGGATTAAAGGTGGTAACATATAAGCGTTGGAGACAATGCAAGGGAAATAGTAGACACTCCCAAAGTCAAGTCTTCTTTCCCCAGACTCCAAAGCAAAATTTTAAAACTTTTTCCATGTCATTAGATTCTATACTGGATGAGTTTTACGAAAGCAAACACCCAGTTAACCGACACCCAGATCAAGAAACAGACATGACTAGCACCCTAGAAGTCCCTGCCCCCTTATAGTTCCTACCTACCCTCCAAGACTATCCAGACTTGTAACGCCCTAGATTAATATCTGGCCCCATTTGTGGCAGCCAACGCCCCTGCACAATGGCAAATAAGACAGGTATCTATCTGGTGTGATTTAAAAGGAGCCAGCAAATCCAGCTCCCACTGTGCCTAAATTTCCTCCATTATCGAGGCTTTCCTTTGTATTAAGCACTGCTCCCATCCACGGTTCTCTTTCAAAACCCAAATCCATCTGTGTTGTGGTAACCGCAATTCCCTCATCCCATAGAAAAACTATCTGGTCGACCTTTTCACACTGATTCCCAGGACAGTAGAACATCCTTAACCAGCAAAGAAATGCAGGAACAGGGGGAGCATAGACTCAGGAACATGGGCTTTACCCGCTTCACAATTTTGCCCAAGGATGGTTCAGACTTCTAGCATTTTTTTTTTAGCATATTTTAAAATCTGGTATTTAAGGGAATTAAGAACCCATCCTCCTCTCCTTCCCTCTCCCAGCCGCCATCAACACAGCAATTCCAACAAGCCACCAACACACAGAAAAGAAGCAGGTGGAGATAAAAATGAATCCTGTGGGCCAGCCGGGGCACGACCCCACCCTGCTCTCCCAAAACACCTTTTCTAAGCCAGGCCCAGGAGAGCTTCTGGAGCTATGACGTCATGAGATGTCAGGCCTTTGACAAATGGGTCCGGCCTGCGGCTGGAGCCTTTGATAAGCCATTTGCAGGCGTCTGGGAGACATCCACGCTGGTCCTGGGAATGCATCCTAGCCCCATCTCAAATTCACATCTTTTCATGTTTTTTTTTTAAAAGCGTGCCATGCATCTGTGAAGATGCATGGCTTCAAATATTTTTTTCTTTTTTCTGACATTTCACCTTTTCTCCTTATTTTATTTGATTTTTTTAAAGAAAAGAAAATATTCACTCCGAGGTTCATTTAGTTTCTGGGCAATAACTGTCAGATATTAACGGATAGCCCCATACATCCAGCATAAAATAATAGAATTTGTTGAGTGCATTAGACATCCAATAATGGGCACAGCGGACAGTGTGGTGGAGCTGAAGAAAGGCTTCTCTTAGGAAAAGAGAAATGCATGCTATGAAAAACAGGACATAAAGGACATTTGTCAAAATGTCCTTTTGTACCTTCATACATTTGCACACACAAGTTCCCCTACCTGGAAAATTTTGTCTTGACTTCTTTCCCTTATACTGCCTCCTCATCCAGCAAGATTCAAATCAGCTTCATGTCTTGCAGGAAGCATGCCCTCACCCCACTTCTGTACTCCCATGCATCACACACCCTGTACCCATAGAATCCTGGGCTTGCTTCTGTCAAGGCACTTGTCACACTGCACTGTAACCCTCAGCTGCACTGTTGGCCTCTGAAAACTCTAAGCTCCTTGAGGGCAGGGCTTGTACCTTCTCCCATTGCATTCCTGGCACTTAACACCGAGACTCAGTCTGGCAGCTGCTTCAAGTGCCCACCTGTGCCCTTGAGCCCTGACCACTTCAGTGAAGACCTCTCCAGTTCCAATGGGCAGCGCCTGCATCTTTGCCTGAGTTTTTTCTCTGGCTTCTGGGGCCCACTTTTTAAAAAAATTTATTTATTTTATTTATTTATTTTTGGCTGCCTTGGGTCTTCGTTGCTGCGCGCGGGCTTTCTCTAGTTGTAGAGAGCGGGGACTACTCTTGGTTGCGGTGCGCGGGCTTCTCATTGCGGTGGCTTCTCTTGCTGTGGAGCATGGGCTCTAGGCGCACGGGCTTCAGTAGTTGTGGCACGTGGGCTCAGTAGTTGTGGCTCGTGGGCTCTAGAGCACAGGCTCAGTAGTTGTGGCGCATGGGCTTAATTGCTCCACGGCATGTGGGATCTTCCCGGACCAGGGCTCGAATCCGTGTCTCCTGCATTGGCAAGAAGATTCTCAACCACTGTGCCACCAGGGAAACCCCTGGGGCCCACTTTGCTGCTCCTGTGGCAGGCTGGAAGCTCCAGGGAATTCATGCCCTTCCCAACAGCCCTCAAATGATGCCTGGAGGGAGTTGGCACACTCTCATCCCTCCCAGTTGGGAAAACTGAGACCTGTGTTCAACGTTGGCTTCAAAAGTTCACCAGTGGTATTAAATTCCAGTTGCCCACAGTG
The DNA here is from genome assembly GCF_949752795.1 of Hyperoodon ampullatus. Classification (NCBI taxonomy): domain Eukaryota; kingdom Metazoa; phylum Chordata; class Mammalia; order Artiodactyla; family Ziphiidae; genus Hyperoodon; species Hyperoodon ampullatus. The sequence continues at coordinate 36,728,420 of NC_136913.1, forward strand.
GTAATGGGCTTGATAACACGCTGTCCATTGCTTGCCTGGCTGCCTTCCCATCCCTGTCTCACTTGCCTACTCCCCTAAGATGTTTTCTGGCATCACCTCCCAAATAAACTACTTGCCTTCAAATCCTTGTCTCTCCTTCTGAACCACATGATAGGTGCTCAATAAATGATCTTTGAATGAATGAAGAAATAAGTGATGGAATTTTTATAGCACAAATGTCCAAAGGAGATCTCTAGGGCTGGATTTTCTGTAAGGTCTATATTATCCATTTTAAGTGACAGCACTGAGTCAAATTCGAAGTCTCCTTGGACAGTTCCCCCTCACTTTGGACCAAGCAGACAAGGCCAAGTGCCAAGGAATGGGGAAGACTGCATAGTGTATGGCAGAAGCCATGACAATTCGGTTTTGGTTTGGGTCCACCAGCTGCCCCGGTTCCCTCTTGTCCTTCCTCTGTCATCTGTCACACTGGACTTCAACTGGGTCGTGGGGTTCTATTTAAGTGAGAAGCTGTCAGCCTCCATGTGCTATTCCTTTCCCCAGGGGAGACATCAGCAGCTCAGAGTCTGTCCTCACTGCTGTCCCCAAGTCCCTTTAGCTAACACAAGGGGCAGGGAACTAAGGAAACAAGTGAAGGTGTTGTCGATAACACACAGTCTGATTTTACTGATTGCCTTTTTCCCCAGTGATCATCTGTACATTATACCCTAGCCTGGTTCCAAAAGACCAGTTCCCGCCCCGCCTGATGTTTCTGCTACTTCTATGGTTCGGGGGGCTTTTTCTGGAAGTACTCAAGCTTATTGGAGACAAAGCTGACCACTGACATTCTTTCTACTTCAAAAATTCTTTGAGGGCTTCCCTGGTGGTGCAGTGGTTGAGAGTCTGTCTGCCGATGCAGGGGACACGGGTTCGTGCCCCGGTCCGGGAAGATCCCACATGCCGCAGAGCGGCTGGGCCCATGAGCCATGGCCGCTGAGCCTGCGCGTCCGGAGCCTGTGCTCCGCTACGGGAGAGGCCACAACAGTGAGAGGCCCGCGTACCGTAAAAAAAAAAAAAAAAAAAAAATTCTTTGAAATTTTTAAAATGTCCAGATTTGTAATAAACTAAATTTTCTTTCCCATTCTCATTTCCCTGTGTTTCTCAACAGGAGTCCAGAATTGAGATTTTCTTTTTTTAGGCCTTTTTGTAGGCAAAAGTGGCTGGATACTCACTTGGCCCACAGGTGGGAAAAGAACCGAACAAAAATAGTGGATTTTTATGGAGTCTTATACTGTGCTAAGAACTCTGTGTATATTATCTCCTTTAACCCTCACCCAACCCAAAGGGCACTATTATTATCTCCACTGGACAGATGAAGAAAGCAAAGCCCAGAGAGACTACAGAACTAGTCCAGAGTCTTTTCAGGCTTGTAAGTGTCAGGGCGGGGCACAAGCCAGGAGCCTGAGCTCTTAACCACGGGCTCTCATGATTGCTAGGGGTGGTAATGGAAACTTTCCTGGCTTTTCTTGTCTAATCTCCTACTCGTTATGCTTTATTCAGTAGCACTGCCTTCATCTGTGTTCCCCCAAAAGGACACTGTGAGATAAGGATGTGAGCACAAGCTGTTTATTTAGGAGAGGATTCAAGAAGGCACCAGTAAGTGAATGGGGAGGTGACACAGGGAAGGGAAGGCAGCCACTCAGGGGTGTATTACTGAGCCAGTTACCACCATGGGCAACTAGGACTGAGTCCTGCTGGAGACCTTGGAGAGATGTCCATTCCTGCCTCACATGCACAGACTCACCAGCCTGGAGTCTCCCTGGGCTTTGTCCAAGCCAGTTGGGAATGCATAATAGCTGAGACATGGGATGGGGTGAGCTTGCCACGTCTTTGCATGCCACTGTGAAAGTCTCCCTTCTTCCATTCTTTTCCCCCTTCTAGCCTTTTCTCTGGCAGTTGTAGAACGTGCACCTCGATTACCCTGTCCAAGGGGCAAGAAGACTGGGGGATCACCTGCTGTCATGGGTCATTAGCTGAGGGCTGGGACCCCGGCCTGCTGCATTCAGAGGGGAGGGGGTCTCTGGTGCCAGAGGAAGCCAAGAGGTGCAGGTGCCAGCAGCTGGAAGACAGACCTGCGTGCCTTGAAGGGCAGGGGTGTGGGGAATGTGGGCAAGGTGCCAGCTGTGCCTGCTACGTGTTATTAACCTCATGGTACAGATGAGGAAATGGAAGCTTTATCATATATTGCAGACATCTGGGTAACTTTATTTATTTATTAATTATACAATTTGTAAAGGTTACACTCCATTTACAGTTATTACAAAATATTGGCTATATTCCCTGTGTTGTACAATACATCCTTGTAGTCTATCTTACACCCGATAGTTTGTACCTCCCATTCTCCCACCCTTATATTGCCCCTCCCCCCTTCCCACTGGTAACCACTAGTTTGTTCTCTATATTTGTGAGTTTGTGAGTCTGCTTTTTTTCTTTTTCTTTTTTTTAATTTTATTTTTGGCTGCGTTGGGTCTTCATTGCTGTGCACAGGCTTTCTCTAGTTGCGGTGAGCAGGGGCTACACTTGGTTGCGGTGCGCGGGCTTCTCGTTGCGGTGGCTTCTCTTGCTGCGGAGCACGAGCTCTAGGCGCACGGGCTTCAGTAGTTGTGGCTCGCGGGCTTCAGTAGTTGTGGCTCACGAGTTCTAGAGTGCAGGCTCAGTAGTTGTGGTGCACGGGCTTAGTTGCTCCACGGCATGTGGGATCTTCCCGGGCCAGGGCTCGAACCCATGTCCCCTGCATTGGCAGGTGGATTCTTAACCACTGTGCCACCAGGGAAGCCCCTGCTTCTTTTTTGTTATATTCACTAGTTTGTTGTATTTTTTAGATTCCACATGTAAGTGATATCATACAGTATTTGTCTTTCTCTGTCTGACTTATTTTACTTAGCATAATGACCTCTAAGTCCATCCATGTTGCTGCAAATGGCAAAATTTTCATTCTTTTTTATGGCTGAGTAGTATTCCATTGCATACACACACACACACACACACACACACACACACACACACACACCACCTCTTCTTTATCCATTCATCTTTTGGTGAACACCACTTAGGTTGCTTCCAGATCTTGGCAGTTGTAAATAATGCTGCTATGAACATTGGGGTGCATGTATCTTTTCAAATTAGTGGATTTTTTTTTTCGGATATATAGCCAGGAGTGGAACTGATGGATCATACGGTAGTTCTATTTTGAGTTTTTTGAGAAGCCTCCATACTGTTTTCCACAGTGGCTACACCAATTTACATTCTGCAGAGGTCTGGGTAACTATAGATGGAGGTCACGGTAACTAGAAATCTCAAGACAACAAGGACAGACAGCACTGTCTCTACCCTTAAAAGACTTCTCACTTTAAACTAGATCAAGGTGACCCCCTTCCCTAGGACTAGGGTGTCATGGGGGTGCTGAGGTCCCTTGGGATGCCCCAAGGAAGACAGAAGCAGTAGACAATACTAACAGAAGAATTAGAAATAAAAACGAAAAGAAAGATTCTCAGTGTGTTTGCTGTGACATGGCAAAACTTAGAAGAAGACAATTTCACAGACCACGAGGGCAATGTTTTCCAATCTTTTATTATGCGAAAGCAGCAACAACAAAAACAAATGTCCTGTGCTTAAAAGAACGATCTCCAGGTTTGAGAAAGAAAAAGACGTGTAATAAATGACCTTCCATCAGGGAATTCTCCACTCTCACACCATGTCCTGGGACAACAAACCCACCTTTGCCCAAGTACAGGAAAGAGGAATTGCCTTGAATGAGAACTCTTCCTAGAACTGGTCTGACTCCCGAAGCAATGGTGCTCTCAGCAGAATGTTCCAAGAAAATTCCTTTTTCCCAAGGAAGAGAAGCCAATTCAGCTAAGGGGATGGCTCTTGAACCATGAAAGTTCACATCCTTTCTTTTATGACTCTTAGCAGTGCTGTATCGCCAAGTGTGGTAGGCAGAATAATGGCCCCCAAAGATGTCCACCTCCTAATACGCAGAACCTATGAATATGCTACCTTTTATGGCAAAAGGGGCTTTGAAGGTGGGATTAAGTTAAGGACCTTGAGACGGGGAGATTATCCTGAATTATCCTGTGGGTTCAATGTAACCACAAGGGTCCTTATAAATAGAAGAGGGAAGCAGGAGAGGAGGTCAGGAGCCTGCCACTGCCGGCTTTAAAGATGGAGAAAAGGGGTCACGAGCCAAGGAATGTGGGCAGCCTCTAGAAAGTGGAAAAGGCAAGGAAATAGATTCTTCCGTAGGCCTCCAGAGGGGAACACAGCCCTACTGACCCCTTGATTTTAGTCCAGTGAGACCCATTTCAGACCTCAATCCCCAGAACTGTAAGGTAATAAATTTGTGTTAAGACCTTACTTTTACGGTAGCTTGTTACCATACAACACGTCAAGTATAACGCACCAAATATAATGCACAAAGTATAACACACCAAGGTCCCCAGGAAGCTCCCAAGTTGGCAGGCTATTCAGGTCTCCCATGAGTGCTGTGGGGAATGGAGTAAGCTCACAATTGCTCCTTTGAGAGATTTCCAGAAAAAAACTGCAGAGGGTCCCCACTTCTTGGGAGATAGACAGCAGTGGTGCCCAGGAAATGTCAGGCCTAAGAAGATTCCCAGCCCCTGCATCCACCCGGGAGCTAAACACCACAGGAATTAGCAAACCGTTCCCTCGCAGGGATTTACTGAGTTAACGAAAAACTCTACCCCAGCTGTTTCTCATCATCTTCAGATGGCTTTAATCGCATCTAGAATCATAAAACAGTGGTTTCCAAACCTGTTTGGGCCTCAGAATTACTTGGGAGCACTTGCTAAAGGAGCCCAAGGCTGCCCCCATCTCTGCCCTCAGTGGCTTCATCCCAGGCCTCTTGAGTCAGAGTCTCTGAGGGTAGGGTCTGGGAATCTGTGTTCTGAACAAGCATCTCCAGACATTCGAACCCCTATCTGTGGACCAGGATTTAGAAAATACTGTCCTAAACCATTTAGTTTTCAGAGCCCTGTGGGATGTTTCAACCAGCTGAGATATCTGGATTCCAAAACTCTCAGGAGGGCTGTGCTAAAGAAAGGGTTTTGCCAGGAGAACATAACTTGCCCTCCAAGTGGCTTCCACCGGGATGGTCTCTAGCTGAAGGTTGGTCCCAGAGCTGAGAGTCCACCACGTCAGGAAAGGCCCCTGCCTCCCAGCTCCCACTTCACCACATTTCCCAGAGCCTTGGCCTCAGCCCTGATGCCCCACTGCTCCAAGACGTCCATTAACAGAACAGTATCCAACATGGCAGCCACTATCGGTTGACCGGTCAACAGCCTCTCCTCCCTTTTTCCTTGCTAACAGAAGCCTGGTGTTTGCTGGCAGGCAGCAACTGAGCAGGAAACCTCAGAAGACAATTGCTCTAATCCAGCCACGGAAATCCCAATTCTTTCTGCTAGCGACTGGGGAAGAAATGATCTTATGACCCAATTCTGAATAAGGAGTCCGCATTGGAACTCTGCTGGGCATTTCCTGATATGAGAGAAAGTGTTTCAGGAAGGTTTCTTTTAAACTCACGCTCTTCTTTCCTGCTTGGGACACTATTATGTGGGGACATAAAGCATGGCACTATAACTGCCAGCTTGTGACCATGGGGTGACAGATTTAAGTGTTGAAAGAAACATACTCAAGATTGCAAAGCACAAGGATAAAGAAGAGTAGCCCTTGATAAAAATCACTGGACATCTTGACCAACCTTGTAAACACCTAGCTCCAGACTACTTGGCATGGGAAATGAAATAAAAGTCTGTGTTTTTCAGGCCACTGTTTGTTATTCTATGTGGCAGTTTTAAAACTTGCCTCACCCCTGATTTTTTGATATCCCCTCCATCAAGAGGTGGGGTCTATGTCTCCTCCTCTTGAATCTGGGCTCTATGGCTACTTGATCAATAGAAGATGCTGGAAGTCTGTGCCAATACCCAGGCCCAAGCCTTGAAAAACAAGCCATCGCCTCCTTCCTATTTCCTGGGACACTTGCCCTCAGAACCCAGATTTGAAGACATGAGGAAAGTCCTACATGGAGAGAAGATGAGGGCCCTGGTCCCCAGCCTGGCTGAGCCCCCAGCTGACAGCCAGCACCAACTTGCTAGCTATCTGAGTGAGCCATCTTAAAAGTGGATCGTCCAGTCCCAAGCTGAGCAGTCCCTGTTGATGCCACATGGAACAGGACAAGCCTTCTCCACCAAGCTCTGCTCAGATTGCAGATTTATGAGATAAATAAATGATTATTGTTATTTTAAGCCGCGAAGTTTGGGGTGGTTTTATTGTACATCAGTAGGTTACGGGAACACTCTGTCACTTTAAGTCTTTGGGCCTTTGCAGGACATGTGGTCTTGGTTGCAACTACTCAGCTCTCCCACTGTAGCATGAAAGCAGCCATGGACAATAAGCAAAGGAATGGGTGTGGCCGGGTTCCAGTAAAACTTAATTTGTAAAAACAGGTGGTGAGCAGGATCTGACCATCAGGCCATAGTTTGCTGACCCCTGCTGTAGATCAAAGCCATACATTCTACTTCCTCCCAAGCCTGACTCCTTCCATTCGTCCTTGTCCTGGTCCTCGTGTCAGCCAAGAAGAGACCACTGGACCTGTTGTCATCATCCATCATGATGTTTTAACCAGCCAGCAGGGAAGTAGAAAAACTCAACTCTCCGCTGTGCATTGAACCTGGGGCCTGACCAAAAAACCTTCCAAAAGCCTGTGGTTTCTCCCAGGGAACCCAGACATCAAAACCATAAAGACTTTGCCCCAGGCAAATCGTTACCCCCACTTGACACTCTATTTAATGGAAAGCCTTGGCCAAAAATAAGTATATTAAAATAAGCTTTGCATTTTTTACATTAACTGAAATTTGATGCAAATTGATAATAAATTACTTTCCCCCTACTCATTCATTTGGGAATCACAGAAACTAGTTTACAGTTATGTATTATTACATTTCACATTAATATAGCCATAGGAAGCTAGGCTTTGGAGAAATTTGCTTCCCAGCAAACCATCAGAAATCGAAGATGTAAAAGTGGGATTTGGTGGAATATCTGACTCTCCTAATGTGTCAGCCACTCAGAGTTGTGAAAAATAAGGCATCAGCGCACTGCTCGAGGCCCAACTAATTCATCAAATGACCACCGTTTGCCTTATTTATCTGGCAGAGTTTTTCCCACTTCAGGATCTTACAGCCTTCCTTCCTTCCCTCTTTCTTTTCTTCCTCCCTCCCTCCCTGCCTCCCTCCCATCCTTCCTTCAGATTACATGGCTGAGCCCAGATGCAAGTGGAGAAGCCAACCAAGAGGTAGAGAGGTGGCAAGATCACATTGCAACGGGGTGTGCATTCAGGGAGGAATTATTGCAGCCATCTTTACAAGTAATCTACCCCAGTAAGAAGTGAGGAAATGCCATAGTATACTACATGGCTCAGCTATGGATATTGTTTACACAGTTATAACAATGTGAATGCTGACTATTGATCTAACCTAAATTAGAATACGAGTATTTTGAGAGGAAGTGCAACAGAGAAGAATAAGTATAAGTGGTGGTGGTGAAAGAGAGCTAAATACTCATTTTCCATCCTAGGAAGTCAATAGGAATTAAAAGATATAACACCTTAAACTGAAAAATCATGACATGGCAGTATAAGGGTGCTATTTAGAGTTGGAGAGGTAAATACCCAAAGAGATAGTCAAAGGAGATGAAGGGGAACGGGGACAGGTGTGCCGGAGACTTCTGTTTGCTCCTAAAAAGCCTGTAGAACTCTTTCACTGTTTAAAATATATGTATGTAGAGTATGATAAAAACCGAACCAGTATTTTGAAAGAAAAGTGTACTACTTCTCCTGCAACTATACAATCTCTCATTGACCATCCAAAGCCAATGCTAAAGGCTGTGTTTTTCCCTCACAAATATACAGGCAAAAATAAACTTAAAAGGCAACATTTTATACAAATACATGTAGATAAAATGAAAAGGCCTCAAATAGAAGTGAGGACTCCAAACTACACAGCCTGGAGGCTGATGAAAGGCCACCATAATGTTAACAGGCGTTTGCCTGATAGTTATAAAGGTAATTTATACCCAGAACATTCCCACCCATGTGAGAAAATGACCCTCTATTTTACTACATGTTGTATTAATGTCAATCAATATATGTTTGAGGGCTTTATACATTATGGATAATAATGTTGGAGCTTTGCAAACCATTCCTCTTGGGGGAGCTACACAAAATTCTACAGGAGAGAATAGAACAGAGCACCTAAGGCCTGAATGGCTGAGCTTTTACTGGGGTCAGCAGACCTTAATCAGCTCAGCTATGCAAATGAGGTCAGAGCCAGCCCACTCCCGAGCTGAAAACAGGAAATGCCCATGGGGGTGAGGCCATGTGAAAAGGGAAAGCAGGGCCTGGGTCTGTTCAGAAGGGAGATTCAATGGACAGGGGACTTATTCCTGGGCCATGATGCTATGCCTAGGAAAGACAACCATGCGGATGGGCTGGGGGACTTTGACCAAGTCATTTAGTTACTTTACACTCAATTGTTGCTTTGTAAAATTCGCTGTACTAGTTAATTAACTTGATGGGGAGAATCCTTTTACAATATGTATGTATAGCAAATCATCACATTGTACACTTTAAATATCTTACAATCTGATTTGTCAATTATAGTTCAATGGGCATGAAAAATAAAATAATAAAATAAAGTAAAATAGGACATCTTAATCACCTGTACTTGGAGTTGTTGAGAGGATTAGAAAAATCTCTATGCTACATATTCATTTTAGAAATTTTCTATTTCCCCTTGTAGGAAATGAATTATTGGACCCAATTCTTCCCCTTTGCCTGCATCCACACCCTTTGTCACGTAACTTAGCAGTCCATTGTACTTCTAACTTGACTCGAGTGCAAGAATGTCTTACTCTTCTGTGCATCTTTTGTGCCTTGCACAGTGCCTGGTCCATATTACATGCATGGATGGATGGATGGATGGATGGATGGATGGATGGTTGGTTGAATGCATGGATGGATGGATGGACGGATGGATGAATGGATGGATGGTCGGATGGATGGATGAATGGGTGAGTGGATGAATGGATGGATGGATGGATGGATGGATGAATGCATGGATGGATGGATGGATGGATGGTTGGTTGAATGCATGGGTGGATGGATGGATGGATGTATGGATGGATGGATAGATGGATGGATAAATACTCACTTGTTGGAATTTGTGGAAGTGTAACCCTATACAGAATAGAAGCATTTTTGCTTGGAGATAATCCTATTAAAGACTTCATCTAAAGTTCTCTAAATCACTTTGTGTATTGTAAGTGCTCAAATATCTTTAACATCATTGCTATCATTTAATAATATTTTGGAGCTTTCTCCACTATCTAGTAACTAACAGAACTCATTTAAAACAAGTTCTCTGACATCTAGGCCCTTACTGTGTAATGGAATGCTAATGCAGTCTTTAAATTGCAACAGTATTCATACCTTTGGTTATATGTCATTTCTGTCTCATTAATTTCTATTTTTTGTAGTCTAAATGCTAAGGTGTCGATGAGTACAGGCGTGTTGTAGCTGAGAGCCTGGTGAACCAGATGGTTTCGGAAAACAGCTTCTCTGCCCCATGACGACAGAGTATGCTGGAGCCTCAGTCAGCTCATTCTCAGATTGGAGCCACTGGTCACGAAGAGGACAGGGCAGCTGGAAAACTCATGCATTGAGCACAGCCTGGTGAAGGTGACTGCCCACAGCATCAGAGATCAGGGACAGAGTATGTTTTTCCAAACACCAGTTGCCTCTGAATATCTCCTCTTTCTGCCCCACTCCTTACCTTTCTGATGCCCATGCTTCCCTCACCACCACCTGGTCCTGCCTCCAAGCTGTGAACTCCCACACCTGCCTGATGATCCTCCTGTCTGCCACTTCCCATCCTCTGCCCTCCTCTTCCACCTCAGTCCTTAACCTCAGCACCTGGCCCAGGACCTCCCACTGGCAGCAAATGGAATTTTCAGGAGTTGCTGATGGCAGCATCGCTAATGCAGCTGTGAAGAATACCTGCAAATGTCGAGGCCTTTATTTCTGTTCATTGATTTCCATTTGCTGTGCAGTCGTTTCCTGGGCTCCCATTCGCCCACGCGCTCAGAGCCGTCTTCAAGGTGCTGCTGAGAGGGAAAACTCAAGTTCCTGGGGCAGGCCCGTCCTTGATCGCCAGGCACAACCCAGAGCTCCACCAAAGCAACTTCAATATGTGGGCCAGCGCCCAGCAAATGGGAGAACATTTTGAAGCTGCAGGCGTCTGCTGAATTAAATATTTACTCATTTCGTGCCTCTTCCTCTGTCCAAGGAGAATGCAGCTCAAACTAAATAACAAAGGAGGTCAGGCTTGTGATCTGCACAAAAATACTTACCCTGCAATTATAGGAATATTGGGCCTTACGATTAATGCCAGGCCTGTAGAACTTGGAGAAGGCCCAAAGAAAAGCAACAGAAATGATGTAGGGACAGGAAGATAACGCTGGCAGGAAAAGCTAGAGAGGTGGGGCTGGTTTTGAAAGGAAAAGACCTTGAGGGGGCCTTAATGACAGTCTTCAATATATTCCTGTGCTGGAAAATGGCTGCGTGGGGACCCCTGCTCTACTAGGGACATGCTTACCCTCTACCACCAGGACAGCCACCTCTTATGTTCCAACTTTTTGCTCTCAGTTCCCTATCACTAAAAACCTATTGAACATTCACTCCATAGTATGGTTAAAATTCTTTACTTTTAATTTATATCATTCTCCTCATATTATCTTCATGATGAAACAGGCACAAAAATAGAAAAGATCAAAGGGCGAGATCAACACAACTTGAAATAGACCTACGGTCTCATATCTCAACCTTGCCGTCACACCCACTTTGGAGTCCATAGTCTAGACTGTAAATATGCCCAGCCACATCTTTCTTGTCCAGAACAGTGATGGTTTTCAGCTGAGATCCCCAGAAGCAGATCCTGAGATAAGGAGGTAGGGAAGCAAGACAGGGAAGGGGGTGGTCCCGAGCAAGATGCGACTTCCGGCAAGGTCCTGGAAGAGGGTACCTCAGCCTGCTCCTTCGGGGGCTCAGGTGTGTGAGTCAGACCTCAGAGCCTTCCTGACCAACGGCAAGGGAGTTGGGCTTTCACACTCCCTCACTGCCAGTCATCGGTTAACCAACATACGCCTGGGGGCTGGGAGAGCAGGGGTGATGCCCAGCAGGCAAAGTAGCTCCAGTCGCCTGGGGGCGATGCTCCGCAAAGGAACCTCCAGTGCTGGCTGGAGACAAGCACACTGCAGGGGTGGGGAGATGCAAAAACAAATGGTAAAAAAATGTATGGAAGGAGATCTGGGGAACATTGTACACGATGGTAACTAATTCATGGCATATGCTGAACTGTGCATCGCGTGCCCCCAAGTCACTCTCGCGCTCTCGCGCGGGGGTCCGGAAGCTCTCTTTAGGTGAGGATGAGCGGGGTGAGATGGCCATCTTCCCTGCCCGGCCCTGGATTGTTCAGGAAACACAGTGAGGAGGGCACTCGATGACCTGTATGTGTGACCGCCCTCAGGAGACTGAGACGAACGCGTCTCCTTTGTAAAACTCTGGCAAAGTACCGTCCCAGAGGTACTGGTAAGCTGGAGCAGAACCTGCACTTTCACAAAACATCCCTCTAGGATTGGCTAGGCAGCGGGGATCTGCTGCCCCTGGAAATTTGGACCAAGGGCCGAACCGAACGCCCCATTGGCCAGCTCCTGCTGTGGCCACGTGACCTTGGGGAGAGCTTGACTTCTCTCGGTACGGACATTTCTGCAACTATTAAAATGAAGAGGGCTGTGCTCTCTTCCTGCCTAATCCACAGAGAAATATTCTGTTTCTGGAAAACTCAGGAGCCCTTGGAAGAAGGGAAATTACAAGTACCTGCCGGGGTTACACAAATGATACAGCCAGGGCTGTATCATTTGTGGCTTAGATGGACATGCAGCCACCCACAGCAGAGTGACTGGTGGTGTGTTTGTGGCCATGTTCTGAGGACCCAGAGCTGGCCACGTGGCCATGTTCACAGAAACGAACACCCAAGGCTCCCCGCTATGATGTTACCGTCCTCCGTCCTCTGCTTGTCCCCATCTCAGAAATATCACCAAGAACATTTCACTGTTCTTGCAGCAGTCTTTCATGAAGAACTCTATTTCATCATCTGAGATGCTGTGGAGTTAGTAGGTGTGGATGTGGGTTCTAAGGCCACTGGATTTCTGACTCACCAGACAATGATCACATTTCTATTTTTCTGCACCATCCACCTTTTTAGATGGTGTTTATGTTTCATGTTAAATATAATTCTCTTTGGCTTTCCTGGCTGCCTGGGGCCTAGTTCTGCTCTGTCCTAGAGCAGCTCGCCCAGGAGCTGCCTCTCCATGTGGCCTCTGGGGTCGATTCATTTTTCTCCCGATGCCTTAATGAGTGATGATTTCTCGAGACAATCAGATCGGCTGTGCAGGAGATTCAGCTCCATCATTACGACAGCCGGATACATCACAGGCACCATTTTTCAAACCCATGTTTTTCATCACACAGATATGACTTGATTAAACCTTTGTGATATTACATTGGGATATTTGAAAATAGCCTTTAGTGGCCAGCATGTGGGTCTTGTTTCTGATCAATCTATTACTGCTGTGTGAGGTACTTTTACATCTGTTTGAGAGCCAAGACTAAAGCCAGACTGCCTGGGTCCAAATTCCAACTCTGCTACTTACCGCTGTGTAACTTTGGTCAAGTTACAGCCTCTCTGTGCCTCGGTTTTCTCCTCAACAAACTAGGAATAATACTACTAATAAGATATAATACTACTACTACTAAGATACTTACTTCATGGGACGGTCTCCAGGGTGAAAGGAGATAATATGTATAAAGTGTTTGGCACATAATAAGAGTTATAAATGTTTTCTGTTATTGTCGTTGTTATTCCTATTATTCCTATTATTATTATTTACTCCTTTTTACAGTCCTCTGAGGTAAAGTTAATTTATAGATAAGGGAACTAATATTTGAGAAGGATCAAGTAACTTGCCCAAGCAATAGAGACATGGCACCAAATTTTATGTTCAGAGTTGAATGTCTGTGCTCATGGCTGTTTTACTTCTCTCTTCAAAGCTGCTTTTATGTGAAAGTAAATAAAGATGTTGCAGAGGAGGGGGACCCCAGCCCCAGCCCCATCAACAAGCAAAAGGAGCAACTGAGACACACAGTTAGTCAACTAGTCATTGATTAAGCACCCAGTATGTGCCAGGCACTGTGCCAGGCCCTTGAGGGTCTCATGAGCTATCTAGAGAGCGGGACAGAGATACAACTAACCCCATACACCATAAGTGCCAGAAAAGACCCCTGTGCCAAGTGTTATGGGAAAATAGAGGTGTGAGGAAAAGGAGGAAGCAGGGAGTCTAGTTAATATTGTTGGCTCCCCAGGCTCATGCCTTGTATCAGTCAGGTTTCTGCCAATCCTGCCACATAACAAAGAATCCCCAAGTCCTGATGGCTTACAGTAACAATCTTTCATTTTCCTTCAGTTGAGCTTGGCTCCAGGCAGCAGGTGGGTTTCAGAGCTGCTCTACCTAACTCTGCCTTCTGAAACCAGCAGCTACCAGCTCATGTTCTTCTCACAGCAACTAGTAGGAGAGCAAGAGGCCAACGTGAAACACACAAGCATATTTAAAGCCTCTATTCACGTCACTTCTTCTGACTTCCCATTGGCTCAAACAAGTCACAGAGCCAAGCAACATTAATAGCACGGGGCAGTCCACCCTGCCTTACTCTAACAGGAGGACCTGCAATGTCACATTGGCGTGGTTGTGAAATCCTATTATCAGGATGGAGTAAAGAGTTGGGAGCAAGAATGCAATCTACCATGAGTGCCACAGGCCAGGCCCCGAAAGAAGAATAATGCAGGTTATACAAACACTAATAGCCACTCCACAAAACAGGGTGTGGCTACTAAATTTATTAGATGAGAGACAGAAACTCAATTCAAATTCCCTTTTGCTACATAACTAGGAAGTCTGGGGTTTTATTGAATTCCAGTTCAACTGTTTCCAAAGGCTCAGATGATGTTGTCAGTGTTCTCTTGCTCTCTCTCCATTTTTCTGTCCTAATTTTCTGTGTCATGGGAAGTTGGACTTGTCGGCCTGAGGATTTTTTTATCTTTACAGTTTGAGATCCCAGAGGGAGTGAGAGTCTCCGACAGCACTGACATAACAAATCTCAGGGAAGCTGCCAATTGGCCCATCCACACATCCCTGAACCAATTACTATCACAGGGCAAAGGGGGAGAAGAATTGAACTATTAAAAGCTCCTAGATTCAAAATGAGGTTGTAGAGCCTAGTGCCGTTCAATTAAGAAGTAAAGAATACTGTCCTGTCAAAACCTATTCACTACAAACCACAGGTTTTCTGAGCTGTTGTTGCCTGACCACCCTGGCTTTGCTCCACGGGGCAACGAGAACCAAGCCCCAAACGCCTTCTTGCATTTCATTCAGTTCTGAAGTAGAAGGAAAGAACATCATATTAGGGCTCGCCAAAAGTGGCGTTAAGTATCTCAGCCACCTTCTAATGCTCATTAAGGAGGCCAATCTGATATTTGCAATATATCGTGGGACTCACATAAGGAAGGACCTTGATTTAGGGAGCAGCGGGGGCTGCCGCTGTGAGCTCTCTGGAGTTCCCTCTCCCCCAACCACGTCCACTCGGTTTCTAGAATGCACAGTTGTGAAGTGTAATCCCACGGTTTGGGAGAAACACAAGCTCTCCTCCTTTGTCATTCAAACAACACCAGGGAAGCATCTTGCCCTTTTCCGGGGCTTCCATCTTCGGCTGAGTTTCCACAAAGCCTCGGGATCCTCCCAACAGACATCCTGTGCACATCTTATCAAAAGAATAAAACTGCTGTATTTCCCTTGGCAGAGGTGGCTGTGACATAACTCCAGAACAAATGCTCCTTCCACAGGGACTGCACTCTCCTCTGCTCGGATCACTTGCGAGGTTTGAAACACATCCGTATTCAACATGGACTACAGCATTTGCCTTCCCATCGGCATTCCACAGACTCGATATGGAGAGATGAGTCGGCCCTTCGGACTTAGCTGAAAGGCTGGCGCTTGGACAAGCCATTTCACGAGAACTAGCCCTGAAAGGCTGAGGGGTTGGCTGCTGGTGGGTCACCGAGGTGTGATGTGTGCTGAGAGGTGGAAGCAGTGGGACCCCTGGGTTCATCTGCTGGGCAAGTGTTGATGGACTGTGGACCGAGGCGCAAGCCCCGGGGAGAGGTAGGACGCCGAGCCAAGGGGTGGACTCTGCTGCAGGAAGTTCACGGTCTGGTTAGGGAGCAAGTTCCTTCCCAACGCCCACTAGAGAATAATGCACAGGCCAGAAGGGGTAAAGCACCGGGCAGGAGACAGAAGGAATTGGAGACAGTGGCGTCAGAGCCCTGCACGTTGTGTGCAAGAACACAGATCCAGCCGCGCCAGCTACCGGGCGAGGAATGGGTTCTTCTAGGCTCATCAGACCAGAAGGCAACAGAGAGAAATCTAGGAGCTGAAGGCTGAGGAGATGGTGAGTTTAGGTGGGGCGAAGGGGTTCAGAACAGGCTCAAAACCTATTCAAATTTTTCTCCCTCCAGCTGTCTGTTTGTGTGCCTCTATTTCATTTTGGCTTTTTCTATATTTCCCTCCCCTCCCCCTCCCTCCTCCCCCTCCCCTGATTCTTCTCTTTTTCTCCTCCTCCTTCTCTCTGTCTGGCTCCTTCCCTGATCTCTTTCCCTTTCTGCATTCCTCTTTTAGATTCTTTTGGTTTCTTCCTTTCCGTTCTTTCAACCTGTCTTTTCATCCTTCAATCTCTTTTTTCCTCTCCTTCTGTATCTGACAAAACTAGACAAGGAACTGAAAACACTGAAAGTACACTCTTTTGTGGGCGGGCAGCGGGGTGCTGCTCATTTGTTTCGAAACCATTCTGCTTGAGTTTTTATTTTAAAAAGTAAGAAGTGACCCAGACTTTAAAGGGAAACAATAAGCAAGATTCAAGTTACAGACTGTCATAAGTTGCCTTTGTATGTGGTCTTCATTAGGTATTTGTCTGTGTTCACTCTTATCCAAGTAGATAAGGAAAACAGGGGGAAACAGTGGGGAAAAGGTCAAGTGACACAGGTAAGCAATTCCTAGATAGGAAACCCTTAATGACTAACAAGAAGATGAAGAGATAATCAACCCCCATAAGTGATTAGAGAAATGCAAATTAAAACAGCATCCCTTCACACCTAAGACATTGGCAAAACTTACAGAGTGGAGTAAAACCAAATGCTGTAGAAGATGTGGGGAAATGGGAACCCCCGTGCACTGCTGGTGGGACTGCAAAGTGACTGTCATTCTGGAGGATTATCTGGTGGTGCTTGGGGAAATGAAGTCAGTGCCAACCCTATGACCTAGAGATCCCCTACCTCTTCACCTCAGAGAAACTTGTACAGGGACAGGAGGGGGCATGATTGAGACTGTCCATCATAGCTGCATTTGCAGTGCCAGAGAGTGGGGACAACCGAGGCATCCCTCACAAGGCGGAAGAAGAAGCAAGATGGGGTAGACATATACCACATAGATACATACGATGGTGGTAGGTACGTATGATGGAAATCCTTGTAGCACTCAGAAGCAATGGACCAGATTTACATACAACACAGGAACAGATCTTTAAGGCATAGTGTTGAGTGAAAAAGGAGCTAGATCTATGGCTTTATATTAAATTGCTATTCTTGTAATTTAAAAGCACATGTATGCCATACATCATCTAAAGCACAAAACACGCCATATACCTTTCAAAGAATATACATTAGAGTAGGTGCCAGACCTGGAGGCAGGATGGGGAGAGAAGAATGGAGTAGGGATGAGGGATGTAGGGGAGAAGTCAGAAAATAAGTAAAACAAGAGGGATCTATGCCTGGATCAATGAGGATGGCAGTGTGACATGATCTGTGGTGTCAGATTAATTCAACTGTCTGCATCTAAAGGCCAAAGGACAGAAAGACGAGAAGAAAGAGAGGAATGGAAAGAAGGAAGGAGAGGGGAAAGCAGACTAACAAGGTCATTGTCCTCAAGAGCTGCAGAGCATGTATGGTAGAGCCTCTTTTTCAGAGGAGAAAAATGAAGGTCAAATGAAGGCACTGAAGGGCTCACCCAAGGTCACAGGACAAAGAGAGGCGTGGGCCCAGGTCTTCTCTCTTCTGGTCCAGGCTCTTCTCTCTGCCTCGTTCTTATAATGCAAGGAAGCAGTATGTTCTCAATGGCCCAAAGTGAAGCGTTGTGCCAGATAACCAAGATGGTGGCAGAAAGGACGAAGGGAGAAAGAAGGCCAGCAACTGGACTTGGTCAAATGGATGGGGACCCTGCTCTGACCAGATCAGACAGCTGGGCAGTGGTTCAGAGGGGCTGGTAGCCACTGCTAAGCAAAGGAGCAAGAGTATCCAAGGCTTGAGTGTATACAATCCCCATATCCTCGAGGGGGAAAGGTGGGACTTACAGAAAACCTCTTAGGGGGTTTTCTTTGACACTCTTTTTGCCGCTCTACGTTGCTACAGATATTTCCTTTCATCCTAACTCAGCCTCATGTAAATATGTGCACAATTGCGACTTCTTCAGTTGTAAAGGACAGAAATCCAACTCAAATGGACTGAAGGAAAAAAACACCAGGGTGGGGCTTATCTGCTCATATAATTGGCCAGTTCATGGAATATAGCCTACTTCAGGCATGGCTGGATCCAGAGTTTCAAGCAATGTCAAAGGACAGACAGCCTGTTTCTCTGCCTATGTGGCTGTTCCTCTCTCTCTCCCTCCATCTCCCTCTGTTTTCCTCAGTGCTGGCTTCATTCCAAGGTAGCATCTCTCCTCTCTCCCACCAAAGATACTTGCTGGCTGGACCAAACTGATATTCTGCTCACTCAGCAGTACCAGACATCAGCACGTGTCTCTTTTCTCATCACAATAACAAAAGTTGCAGGAAGGGCTTTCATGGTCTTTACTGTGTCATATGCCGGAGCCCGAACCGATCATGGCAGCCAGGGGTACCCTGAGCTCTGATCGCTAGGCCTGCATCATACGCCCACCCTCAGAGTGTATGTAAGGGGAGGGTGTTAAAGTCAATACCATCCAAGCTACAGGAACTGAGAATGGGGGTAGAAGTTACCCCCAAAGGAAAGCAGGGTGCTGTGTAGACACAAACAACAGATATCTACTACTATGTATATGTATACATGCACATGTATATGTGTACGTGTACGTATATATCTATATGTCTTTATATGTGTATTTATATATATTTGTGTATCACTTTGTACGTACCTATTTCTATTTCGTTATTTTTACACAGCTAACCAGTTCACATGGCTCACAATTCACAAAGTGCAAATGAGTAGACAATGAAGTCTCCTTCGCATCCTTCTCGCAGACACCGGGTCACCTTTCTGGGGCAGCCAGTAGTACTGGGGTCTTATCTTTCCCCACAGAGACGCTGCGTGGATATACAAGCCAATCTGCAAACCAGTCTCTGCTCTTCCCGTCACATGCTCTTTGTACACAAATGGACGCATTCTGTACTGGGGTTTGGGCTCCTAGGTGTGCATTTTCTGGTGAAGGGGGACCAGTTTGACCCTGGAGGAGACCTGTCTCCGCCACAGCCCTCCTCCTCCTCCCACTTCAGCCCCACCTCCACCAAAAGGCCAGGGCAGGCCGGGCCGGGCTGCAGGGAGCCCTGGGAAGGGTAACTCGCTGGGCTCCACAGAGCTTCCTGCCAGCTGTCTCGGAGCCATTTGTTCTGTGAGGCACCTCCAGCCCCTGAGGGAGAAGGTACGAGGGAATCTCAGCTCACAGAGCAGTACATCTCCACACAGGGGATCTTGACCTGCCTCTGACCTGACCCTTCCTTCTAGGCCAGCAAGCCAGGAGGCCAGGTGCAGGTCTGGGTGGTAGGCCTGCCCCCCCAAGGAAGTGGGCATGAGGGATTGGCTGAGCAGGGTGGGGTTTGGTAGGAGGAGAAGTGCAGGGCAGGGGCAAAGTGGGGGCTCTGCTGGCCAAAGGTGATCACAGCCCAGGGCGGCAGTGGGAGGGCAGAAGCCCAACACAGTCCCGACCTTGGCCTTCCTGGGAAACAAGACCCGCCCCGAGAGTGGCCTTCATAATTGGTGCGCCCCCTTGAAACATATTTACGATAGGGGTTTGGCTTTGATGCTGGTTGAGTGCCAACCTTCCATAGGTGCTTTTCCAATATGAGCCCATTTAAATCTTACAACCGTTCTATGAGGTAGGAAGTGGCCTGATGCCCTTTTTGCAGGTGAGGACATGAGCCCCAGCTGGGAGTACCGGGCGAGGATGCAGACCTAGGTCTGGGCTGTACCGCTCGGCCTCCCTGGTCACCACCGCTGGCCACACCCGGCTCCCCCGTCTGCCCCTGCTTGGCAAACTTCCAGCAGGACCGCAAAAATCAGAAGCCTGAAGATGGCCAATCAAGAGAAAGGGATGCTTGGACCGAGCCTGATGTTCGTTCACCTGTTGATGCTGAAACCCAGGGCAGGTTTCTCAAAAGGATGGGGCCAGGTCCTTCACTTCCTCCCTCTGACCTCAGCAGCGTGGGGGGGCGTGGAGCAGCGTGGGCCATGGCGGTTACATGTTGTCATAATTCTCTCCCCGGAGCAATGAACTCCATCTCCCCGCCTCTGTGTGGGAGGAATGCAATCCAGTTCTGCTAGGAACTCAGAGCACATAGGGATTCCTTTCTCCTTTTGTGGTCAGGAAATGAGTTTTGCTCTGTTTTTCACTCGGGAGCTTATTATGCAATTGCTTAAAATATGCAACGGGATGCAGATATTTATATGAGGATGTTGAAATGATGACTTTTTAATGGAAGCAATCTAATTATGCCATATCTGCGCCCTTTTCATTTTTTTTTAAATTATTCTTACGGTGTTTGAAAGAAGCAGCAATTTTTGTGTGTGCGTCTGGGTTGCGTTTTTGTTTTTGTTTAGGGTATGTGGTTTTATTTAATCTCCCAGACTGTTTAAATGGATTGCAAAGAAAAAAAAATCCAAAAAGTATATGGCTGTGATTTAACAAGATAATTAGCAGCTGCACTTTATAACAAAATCTAAGGCAATTATCACTTCAGGAGGACCCGAAGGAATCCCAGCTGCCGACATCCTGCTTCTCTGCCAGAGGGAATGACATCATAACTGCTCCAGACAAAGGGGAGGTGGTTTCTGGTCACCGTGATGTCACTTGCTCCAACAGACAGTCCCGGACAGCTGGAAGACAGGTGGCTGCTTCCTAGGATGTGAAAGAGGAGGACGGGCACCAGAAGGACATCAGTTAATTACAGGCCCAAACCCCGCCCCCATCCCCTACTTTGGGTGCCCATCTTCTTCCCCTAGTCCTTGCAGCACCTTCTTTCGAGAAGTCGAATTGTTCCTCTCCTCGTCTCTGAAGCCTCATTTCTAAATCTTTATTCCAATGAATCAAACTTTAGTGGCTTATCAGGTCTTACTCACAGTCAAGTTTACCACTTAGCCAAAATGCGTCCCTTCAAAGATGAGAATTCCTAAATTCCACTGGACGGCAAGTCAAAGCAAGCTTGAGGAGATTCGTATTTTCGTGTCAGGATTGCCTTCTTTGACTCTGTAGGAAACAATGAATCAATCTAGGCTCCCAAACACTTTTGGAATCAAAAAACTCTAATACGGCATCATCAAATTCCAGATAGCAAATAGGAATCTGTCACTGGTTGAATTTTATACGTAAAATCGAGCCATAATTGGCTCGTTCCATGATTATAAATTCCAGGAAATATTTCAATGCATTGTGGGATAGTCCATGATGCGCTTAAATATTGAACACACGGTCGGTCTTTTGATGGTTCCAAAGGATGGAGAGAGCAGGTCTGATTTCCTTGTAAATTGTAGGAGTCACAGACCAGCAAGCTGATTCTGGTTACAAGCAGCCAAACGTGCCTCTATCCCCGCTCGTTCATAAAACTATAAAGTGGCAGCCAGGGCCTTGAACGTCACAATGCCAGATGACATTCTTGGTGCCCGGGTGGGAATTTGTCTTCCGTCCTTTGACACATAAACCACAAAAAGATGTGGACTTGTTCTTGCTCTCCCTCAATCCCCCCTACCCCTGAAAGCCATCTCCCTTGCGCCCAAGTTACAAACTGGGGGAGAATAACAGGCTCAGAACGTCTCTCCTCCCAACCTCAGCTAGAAGGCTTCTGGGCACACAGGAACTGAAAGGAGACTTGAACAGCCCCAAGAAGGCCACCGACTGCTGAGTCTCACTCAAACACTGATGTAGCGACCACAGTCCTGCCCAGAATTCAGCCTCCCTCTGGAACTGGGCAGAATTCTGCAGCCAGGGGGCTAAGTCTGCAGCCCACACAGCAGATCGTTGGCCCAGTGCCATTCTCAGCCTTCTAGAAAACTTCCTGCTTCCTTTATGGAAAACAGGTGTCCGTGTCTTCATGCATTAGGCTGGATATCAGGCAGGAGCCTGGGCTGAGGGGTTGTTTCTGTTATCTCTTGCTATTTAATAAATCACCCAACCTTAGTGGTCTAAACAATAACCATTTTAGTATGCTCCTGGATTCGACGGGTCAGAAATTCAGACAGGGCACAACTGTGGTGGCTTGACTCTGTTCCATGATGTCTGGGGCCTCAGCTGAGAAGACCTGAATGGCTGAGGGGTGACTCAGTGGCTGGGGGCTGGAATCATCTGGAGGCTCGTTCACTCACATGTCTGGCAATTGGGCTAAAATGACTCAAAAGCTGGGCTCAGCTGGGACTGTTGATTGGCCCACCCACATGTAGTCTCTTCATGTGGATTGGGCTTCCTCATAGCATGGCAGCCAGCATAGCCAGACTTCTCACAGCTTGGAGCTCCAAGTCTGAGTGTTCCAGCAAAGAAGGCAGAAGTCGCGTGGCCTTTTATGACCTGGTCACATAGGCGAGTCACATAGCATCACTCTCGTAGTGTTTTTTTCGTTGAAGCAGTCACAAGCCCACCCAGATTCAAGGGGCAGGGTCATAGAACCCACCTGTCGATTGGAAGAGTGTCAAAGACTTTGCGGCCATGTTTCAAAACCACCAAGAGGCTGACTTCTGTACAGGGCCCACTTTCACCTTCAGCCAAGTGTTCAACGTCACTTGAACACTAGGGCAACATTTTTTCATCAGGGTCAGTGGCATTAGGGCAACACTTAAGATGAGGAGGAGAATGGGGAAGTGGAGGATGGAGTGCAAAACTTTGGTTTGCCCTTTCTGAATGTCTAATTATTTCCCCTCATTTCTGAGGGTGTATAGAGTCTCCCCCCAGACCCTCCCCCTTGCCATTTGCTTCCAAAGTAGATGGAAAAGGATGAGCCACGTGACTCATCCTCGTGGGGAGAGAAAGGCAGGAGGCCTGCCTGGAGAAAGCAGTTTTCTCGGTGGCCCGGGGTTTGGAGAGATCTAGACGGGAGGGGCCCTGGTCAAGTTGGAGGTACAAAGCCGTTTCACTTCCTTCCTCTCTTCTGACCCTCAAAGCCAGACTCCAGGCTGGGTTAGCCTGTGACTCCCTCCCAGGGCTTCTGTCCGCAGAAGGGAAGTGTGACTATAGAAAGCGATAGAGTGAGATTATGGCCAGAGTTCTTGGCAAGGCAGAGTTCTGGGGTGTTTGTTTTCCAGCCCCAGGGATGCACCTGGTGGCTTGCCTGGGCCTCTAAAAAAGCACTCCACGTTTGTACAGACCCTTCCAGGTGTTGAGATAGGTAACAGAAGAGGCATCCCAAATCGGGGCTTGGAAGGGAGCTTCTGGCCCAGGGACCCCACCCCCATCCTTTTAACAGCCTAGGGAACCGAGGCTCAGAGGGGCTGTGACTTGCCCAGGGTCACCAGTGTGTCAGCGGCTGAGTGTGGTCAGCCTGCCCTCTGCCCAGAGGGGAATTTCCACAGCGGACTGACCGCCAGGGCTTACACTCCAGAGAAAGCCCCTAATATCCAGCGTTTAGCCAGGCCCAGCAGCCCCCCTGGGCCTCTGGGCAGCTCTGGGCCTGCCAGGCGGCTCCTGCCCACTCCCAGCCACCCGCAGAGGCCCCTCAGGCTGCCAGGGCCACGTCACCGTCACCGCAGCCGGCGGCCTGCCCGGCTAATGGCAGCGGCTGCGAGGGAAGCGAAGCCTCGGTGATTACAGCGTCAAGGAATCACAAATGCATCTGCACAGATGACATTAGGAGCATTAGACCTGGCACGGCTGCCTCCGGAGAGGTCGCTGGGAGGAGGCCGGGGCGGGGGGCCAGGGGCCAGGAGACAGACGCGCCTCTGTCTCACCCCACCCCCTGCGTTCGCAGCCGGGCCGAGATGACAATGCCAGGATTCACGAGCCCCTCGCAGAAACCACGTCGGCCGCCAGTCTCGTGTGTGTCAGCGAAGATAACAGACGTCTTTCACGGGGAAATAATTGCCTGAAACACAACTGGACAAGCCCCCAGGAGGTTGCATTAGACGGAGGGAGCCTTGCTTTGGGGGAGGGGGGGTGACCTGGTAGGCAGCCCCCTCCCCAGTTCCCATGATCCTTTGACATCCTAATGAGCTGTGCTGGCCTCTGTGGAAGATAATCGTTATGTCAGCGATGGCCGCCTGCCCCTCTGGCCAGCCTGGCTGTGAGGCCCGCCGCCGGTGGGGCGGGGCTTGGGGCGGGGGGTGGGGACTTGGTGCTGGAGGAATTCCCCAGGGGCGGAGGGGGCTGAGGAAGGAGCAGTGGAGGCAAAAGGAGCAGGCCTGGGTCAGTTACCATCTTTCAAAGCCTGAGCAATGGGTCTGAAGCGGAAAGGCTGCCTTTGGCCCAAGCTGGCACCAGTAGGTGTCACTATAAGGAAGGAGGGGCCCCGGGGGCTGTCTGCGGACTGTGCTGGTAAAAATAGAGCTCGCCTGTGTTCCCACTGCCAAGTCGCCAAGCCTGGTGATTTATAAGGCTGGGAGCAGACGTGTGTGTAAATGTTTTTGCGTGCGAGATGTGTAGCCAACCGCGGGCTGGCTTTTTCTAACTTACAAGGAGAGAGGGAGGGAGGGAGGGGAGGGGAGAGAGCGAAGGCAGCCAGGGTGGGAAGCACATGGGCCACTTTTATGTAACACTCCTCTGATACATGCCGCAGTGGGGATTTATGCTGTCTTTGAAGTAAATTGCATCCCGGTGCACCATAGCATGAAAGTTAAGATTTACCATGGCTGGGACCTCCGAGACCCTGCTGGAAGCTAGAATAATTAGCACAGCATTTGGCTGCCTCTCCTCCCGCTCTGCGGGCGGTGACAGGAGTGGCACTAATAGATCTTCCAGGCCTCGGCTCCGTGTGTTTGTTATGGGGTCCAAGGCGGCTGTGGGCAAAGAGGACTCTGGTCAACCGGAGACGTGGAGGCGGGGGTGGGGAGGGGCTGGGACCGATCCCATTGCTTGGAACAGGGGGTCCTGCTCCTCCATCAAAGGGAGGGTTCGGGCCACCATAAGCGCTTCCGGAACCCAGGGAGTTCATTTATAAACAGATGCCAGTGCCAGACTCCTGGCTCACTACAGGTGGGCGTCCTGGGGCACCTGGCCAGTTTGGGGATCGCCCGGGTTATATCAGCTCCAGTATTCAATGGTTTTCAGAAGGCAGTGCCTGAGTCCCCCACCAAGTCCTGCCAACTCTGCTCTTCCCTTTCCCCTCCTGCAGGCACCTTGGGGTGGGGGTGGGGCTTTCCCAGATCCTTCCCCGGGGCCTCAATCTTTCATGCTGGAGCAGCTGAGACGTGAACTTGATCAACAAATCCTGTTGCCCCCCCGCCACCAGCAGCTGCCTGGTCACCCCAGCTCTACCATTAACTAGCTGTGTGACCTTGGGCAAGTCCCTGCCCCTCTCTGGGCCTCAGCTTCCACTTGTGTATCCTGATGGGGTTGGATTTTCATCAGATCATCTTGAAGGACCTCCTGGAACATTCTGTGATATAGTTGACTCTCCTCTTCCCCAGGACACCTGCATGGAACTCTAAGGAATCAAAGTGTGGAAGTAATGTCCAGTTATAGGGTCCCAGGCTCACGATAGGATGCTGGTGGAGGGAGTGGGGGCCAGCCGGCACAGCTCACTGCAAAGATACAAACACCTACTCAACAAAGGCTTTCCTCAGGTTGTGATGATGTCATATGATCGGTTATCATTCCATAGAGCAGAGCAGGTTCCCAGGACCCCTAGAGGCCCCAGTTCATAATCATAATAAGAAAGCAACACTGGGTAGCATTTTCCAAAGCCCCCATCTGATTCTCACAGCATTGGTTTAAGCTTGCTAATAAAATTGTCCCCATTTCACATCTGGGAAAACTAAGGCTCTGGGAAACTGGCCTGAGTGAGTCAATGAAATGTTATAGAAATAGAGATTTTGAACTCAAATCCATATGAGTGCAAATCTCAACTCTGCCACACTAGCTGGGTGAACTAGGGTAAATGGGAAACTCTCAAAGCCTCAGTTTTGTCATCTGTGAAATGGACGTTAACTGGAGCTAAATGAGGTCTTGTAAGGGCTCATGGAGCAAGCACACCTCAAAGGGACACACAGGGCGGCCTCCCCAGCGGAGCAGAAGTTCCCTGGGCCAGAGTTGCTCTACAAGTAACAGGAGAGTCTGGCTTCAGACCCAAGTCACTTTTGCCTCCCGGGCCTCATGTGATGTCTGGCACGAGTTGGGCGCAGTAAATATTTGTGTTGGAGAAGATAGCAGATAAAGCTGTGAGGGCTGCAGAAGATTTTCAAAGTGAACTGGGGGCCTGTGCTGTGAAGAGAGGGTAGGAAAGGGGCAGAACCCAGTGCCAGTGTAAAAAGCTCACACCACAGGGTCCAGAGTGCCATGTAGGTTGGGACCAGAATCACATGGGTGCAGAAGTTCTTGGACGGATTCTGCAGGGCCAATCCCCAAAAGGCCCTGAGCAGTCTTTCAGGTCGATCGTGTAAGGCTGGCGATTTGGGGAAAATCCAATCAATGAAGTGGAATCAGCGGCCACAAATGCCAAGCGGGGTTCCTGAATGAACCATCTTCCTGCTTCTCTCCCTTGTCCTGACCACACCCTAAATTCCCCTCCGCCACATAGACATCGGTGGGGCAGGGCAAGATGAAGTGGGGGCTCCCTCCAGTGTAAATCCTAGACCCAGAAGGGTGAGGGGATCTCAGGGTCACCCCAGAAGATTGCCAACCCCTGTCCACACTCCATGTTCTCCAGCCTCAGGTCTCTCCCTGAGCTGAAAGTGACGGACATCCCA
The DNA here is from genome assembly GCF_949752795.1 of Hyperoodon ampullatus. NCBI lineage: Eukaryota > Metazoa > Chordata > Mammalia > Artiodactyla > Ziphiidae > Hyperoodon > Hyperoodon ampullatus. Next base: position 36,754,822 of record NC_136913.1, read on the forward strand.
ACCCCTAGAGTGTTCTGTAAGACCTACGTTTTGCCCCACAAAGGGGAGAGCACCACGAGGAGAACCTCCTTCATTGATGGGGCCAGAGGCTCCCCTGCATACTTACTCTTTTTGCTCAGAGACACCTCCCTTCGCTGAGGTCGCACCCAGGACAGGTGACACAAGCTTACCAAGCAGGCAGGCCAGCAGAACACCCCAGTGCTCTTGATTGCTCCTCAAAGATCAGGGATGGATGGATGGATGGATGGATGGATGATTGATGGACGGTTAGACAGATGGATGAGGAGAGTTCCCCAGCACAGGCTGGCTTCTTGCTCTGGAGCCTTATACCTGTTACAATCAGGAGGTTTTTGCAAGTGAATTGCCTACTTTCTCCCAACTATGGCTTTAAGCCTCTCCCTTTTCTCTGTTCCTTGGGAGACAACAAAGAGCCAGGTGACCTCCAGTAAGAAATGGTCCTACGGGCCATATACCCAGAAAAAACCATAATGTAAAAAGACACATGCACCCCAATGTTCATTGTGGCACTATTTATAATAGCTAGGTTATGGAAACAACCTAAATGCCCATCAACAGACGAATGGGTAAAGATGTGGTACATATGCACAATGGAATATTACTCGGCCATAAAAAGGAACAAAATTGGATCATTTGTAGAGACATGGATGGGCCTAGAAACTGTCATACAGAGTGAAGTAAGTCAGAAAGAGAAAAACAAATATAGGACATTAACGCATATATGTGGAATCTGAAAAAATTGATATAGACGACCTTATTTACAAAGCAGAAGTAGAGACACGGATGTAGAGAAGAAACGTACGGACACCAAGGGGGAAGGGGGGGATGGAATGAATTGGGAGATTGGGATTGACGTATATACACTATTGACACTATGTATAAAATAGATAACTAATGAGAACCTACTGTATAGCACAGGGAACTCTACTCAATGCTCTGTGGTGACCTATTCTGAGAAGGAAATCCAAAAAAGAGGGGATATATGTATACCTGTAACTGATTCACTTTGCCGCACAGTAGAAACCAACACAACATTGTAAAGAAATTATACTCGAATAAAAATTAAAAAAAAAAAAAAGGAAATGGTCACACATAGTTAACTGCCATTCCACACATATGACGTCAGGGAAAGAGGGAGGGCTTGGAGGCAGGCAGACAGACCCAAGCTTGAAAACCAGACCCAGCACCCCTGAGCTGTGTGACCTTGCGCAACCTACAAAACCTCTCTGAACCTATTTCATCATCTGTAAAATGGGGTCGTGATCATGACCTCTCAGGGATGTTGTGAGAAAAGAGATCATTCCCAAGAAGTACGTGGCATGTGGTAGATATTTTCTTTTCAAGGACGTGAGCTAGAGGTGGTGGAAAATAGCCTGGGCGTTGGTATCTAAACAGGTCTGGGCTAGAACCTGCTCGACCACTGACAGTGCAGCCTTCAGCCAAGGTAGTAGATTCCAAGCCTGTCTCATCTACAAAAAGGCGTTATAATATGTACCTTTCAGGGTTGCCATGAACAGTAGACATATTTTCTGTAAAGCTCCCAGCTCACAGTAGGTGCTTAACAAATGGTAGCTGTTATTATCTCTTGTGAAAGGAGATGGGGAAACTGAGGCACGAAATGACCTACTCGGCCAGTGAAAGAGTGATGGGGTCCAGGCTTCTGTGTGACCCATGAGCCATGCCAAAACGCCACTAGAGACATCTTTCACCATGCCTGGTCCCCACTCAGCCACCCTTCAGGCTCCCGTGATTAGGATTCAGCCTGACCTCTGATTGGCTGCAGGTTGCAGGGTGGGTGGAGCCTGAGAGCTAATTTTGTCCAGTATTCTGGACTCCCAATCCAGTGCTCTCCCCACATCTTCACAAGGCGGCGTAATAGATGACGGAGAACACTGGAGACACGCCACCGTGAATCCCGATCCTGGTGCCACGGACCCCAGCATGGCCCCTCTGTATCTCAGCAATGGGAGTGATAACGGTGCCTACCTCAAAGAATTGTTGCGACCGTGAGACAGCGCCTGGCACGTGCAAAGTCCCCAGTCGACGTTAGCTATGATTATTATTCGTTCTGTGCCACATAGAGCTTTGATCTCTCAAAGACCCATTAATCGCTCAGCCTCTTCTTCAAGGGATTAAAAAAAAAAAAACCCAGCAAATGAAATTCTACATGAAATCATCGCTGTAATATTTCTGCTGCCAGGACAAATCATTAGGAAGGAAAAAAAACCTAGCAGTGATACCACTGGCCTGCTCAGAATAAAGAAGGGACATTAATATAGCAGCTTCCAGTCTAATGGCTAAGGAAGGAGGAGGGGAGGGGAGAGCTGCCGAAGGAGGGGACTCTGCAAGGAAAGGGGCCTGTCAGTCAGGAGCACCCCGGAGGTGCAGGGGTCTCCGTGCTCAGCAAGGAGAGGCACGGAGCCAGCGTGAGTTTGGGGAGGAGAAATCCCACCCCCAGCCCAGGGCCAACTGCCCAGCATACCCTTGGCCGTGGCCCTGCCTCCTGGCAGTGTCCAGCCAGTCTCTGGCTCTGATGCCCCCGCCTTCAGGACGGGGGGCCTCCTCGGGCTCAAGGAACCTTCTCCACAGAGCGCTGGACCCAGGAGCTTGGCAATCCCTGAGGCTGGCCCCACGAGACAGTGGACCCAGGTTCGTGCCATCTCTGACTCTCTCTGACCTTCCCCGCCCTTTCTGGGCATCCATTTCCTCAACTGAAGAGTGAGGGATTGAGCCGAGGTCTGGTTTTGAAAGCTGTGTCAGGGAGCCCAAGGGTGGGTACGGGACCCCACCTTGTTTCTCCCAGAGCGGGCCCACCATGGGCCGATTGAGGCCTGGGGTTACAGACAGATATGATTTTGTTTAGCAGAAGCGTTCTGCTACTTCAAACTCAAGAATGTAGAAAGCCCCAGAGTAGAGATCTCCAGCTCCTCTCCCCCTAACCAAGTGTCCCCTGGCCTGGGAGGCCTCAAGGACAAACCGGGGAAGCTGGCTCAGGGTTCCGAGGCCTTGCTGATCCTCCTTCCCGAGCGGCCACCAGGCCTTGTGTGTCACACTTTGTCCTCCGGCAAGGGCTGGCTGGCCACAACGCCTTGGCCCAAGGCCTGCCTGCAGGAGCCAAGCCCAGTAGTCTCCTCGGCGTCCTGCCTTGTGCCAGCACACTCCTTGGTGGAGGAGGTGACCCGTGGGGCAACTGAGAGTCACGTTCTGAGCTCAGGCCTGGGGTGTCTCAATGGGCACCTTGTCCTGCTCGGTGGGGGGGGGTGAGGCAGCAAAGGGGGCTATGGTGTGGGACCAGCTTGAGCCCACCCTGGGACCCCCAGGAAGTGGCGTGGGCCACCAGGCCCCCACCCCCAGTCTGAGCCCCCAGTTCTGAATTCAGTCTTGGGGTCCCTGATCAGAAGGCAGGACCCCCTGGCTGAGCCATAGGGGTACATCTCAGATCATTTCTTAACAGCACACTTGGTCAGGGGCGAGGAAGAATGCCAACCTGTTGAGCACACCAAAGCTAGAAGAGGGGCAGGGTTTCCTTGAAGGAGGAAAAACCAGCCCAGAAAGGATGGCCAGGGGCCCATACCATTTTTTATACTTTTGCTGGGGTGTGGATCAGAGCTCCTTGGTGCAGCAGTCCAGGTCCTCTGAGTGAAGGCCCCCATCTACTCTCTGCCTCCTGCACTCGGCAGTTGATGATCAATCAGGCCGTTCTTGTGCCCCTGTGCTTTTGCACATGCGATCCTCCGTAACAGAATGACTGTCCCTTCCCACCCCACCCCTCTGCCTCCCGCCTGCCCTCAGCCTTATCTGCCTGGCAAACTCCTGCTCACCCTTCAAAGTCCATTTTCCATTCCACTGTAAGACCTCTGATTCCCTCCAGAGAGAGTTTCTTACCCCCTCTTCTGTCTCCCTACAATATCTTACACACACACACACACACACACACACACACACACACACACATAGATGTCACTTGTGGCAATTATATTTATTGGAAGAATGTGTCTTTGGCCTGCATTACTGGACTGTGAGCTCCTCGATATGGACTCTACCTTTTTGTATGCACATATACTTGCATAATTACCTAAATTCATCTCTCCTGCCTAAAAAATTGGTTGTGATGGCATGGGGAAGAATGATGATCAGCATTTATCAGTGACCCAGTGTGTGCCAGGCACCCAGCTGGTATTTCCGACAACACCCCTGCGGTGAGTGCAGGGTGGGGTGGGGGGGAACTATGACTCCATTTCACAAATGAGGAAACTGAGGCTCAGGAAGGTTAAGAATCCTTCCCAAGCTCACACAGCTAGTAAAGTTAAGCCAGGACACGATCATCGTTCTTTTAGATTCCAGAATGCAGCATTTTTACCGCTTTCTCTCCACACTGTGCTGGTGCCAGAAGCTATATCCCCATTTCTTGATCCCCAGTGCCTGCCAGGGGATGCACCATCTGTGCCTGTGAAGCAGGTAGAGCAGATGAGGGGACAGTCTGACAGTGACCCCTGGACTGAGTGGCTCTTTCTCCTCAAAGTGTGGTCCCTGGACCAGCAGCAACCGCAGTACCCGGGAGCCTGTACCAAATCTTAGGTTCCCTTGGCCTCTCCTGAAGTAGAATCTGTATTTGAACAAGATCCCAGGGGATTCGTGTGCACAGGCAAGTCTGCGCTCTAGGCACCTGTTTCTGCCGGGAAGAGCCAGGGGAAGTTTCTGGCAGAGGAAACCCGCGGAGTAGATGGAAAAGATCCCTTTTTTTTTTTTTTTTTTTTTTTGCGGTACGCGGGCCTCTCACTGTTGTGGCCTCTCCCGTTGCGGAGCACAGGCTCCGGACGCGCAGGCTCAGCGGCCATGGCTCACGGGCCCAGCCGCTCCGCGGCATGTGGGATCTTCCCGGACCGGGGCACGAACCCGTGTCCCCTGCATCGGCAGGCGGACTCTCAACCACTGCGCCACCAGGGAAGCCCGGAACAGATCACTTTTAAAAAGCACATCCAAAGCTTGTCACTGCACAGGGTTAAAATCAGAATTTCCCTTTCTCATTGCCATGTTTACTTTGCTAATTTCTTCCACAATTTATTAGAATGTAAAAACGTATCCAAAAAAATTTTTAACTGTATTTTTTCCTTTCTTTACTATGTTCAGGAATGAAAAGCTGATGTTCTAGAGAATGGTTTGCCCTTCTCGACTGAAGCTGGACATACATACCCCCTTAGTTCTACTCCTAGGTAACCACCCACAGTGGGAATTAGAGGTACCCACCAAAAGGTACGTACTAGAATGTCCACAGCAAGGCTAACCCACCCCAAAGCCCATCCAAAGCCGGATGGATAAATAAATGGCATAATGGTCACACAATGGAACGCTACACGGCAAGAGAAATGAGCAAACTACACTCAACAAAGTGGATACGTCTCAGGATCACGATGTTGAGTGAAAGACATCAGACCCCAAAGATGACACACTGTATGATTCCATTTATGTAAGGTTCAAAGATAGGCAAACTGCTCTCGGTATAAAGTCAGGAGGAGGCCTCCCTTGGAAGAGGCGATGACTGGGAGAGGGCTTGAGAGGGGCTTCCATGGGGGCTGGTGATGTTCTCTTTCCTGACCTGGATGCTCCCATATGAGAAGTTTCAACTTTTAAGAATTTACCAAGAGTACACTTAGGGTATGTGTACTTCTCTGAATGTAGGTTATACTTCAATAAAAAGTTAAAAAAAAAAAAAAGCTAATGTTGCCTAATGGCCTAAATTCTATGAATATGCAATAAACTTGCAGCCTAAGAATTTTGTCCTGCAATTTGCCGCTGCCTCCGAGTTCGGGAGGTGTCAGGGTAACAAAGCACCCCAGGGTGAGCATTTGACAGGAAGCATTAGCTGCCCCCCAGGAGCCTCAAGTGCCTGATGGGTTTTCTCCTGCTTAAAATTTAAAACCTGCCCACAAAGATGCCGAGGAAGGGAAAATGCATCTACAGCCCTCATTTTGTAATCTTATGAACTGTGGGAGTTGAACACAGTGGGTATGGGACTTCTACAGCTATGGGCAGCCACAACTGCTGGCCAGGCATCAGGTGCCTGCGTTGCTTGCGCACGCACGCACACACGCGTAGCCTTACCCACAAGGGTGCAAAGACATCATTTGCTCAATAATGGTTGCATGCGGACCATAGCACTAAGGCACTGGAGAGCAGTAATAATAGCTCACTTTGATTTTGCACCTGCTGTGTGCCTGGCACATTTAAGCTCTTTGTACACATGATTTCATTGAATCCTCATGACCACCCTGTGAGGGAAGGGCCATTATTATTCCCATTTTACAGATGAGGCTTGGAGCTTGTCAGGGGTCACGTTGTGGCCCCTGGCAACGCTGGGATCACGCCCAGGTAGGGTGTGGATCCAGAGGCTGCTTTGCCTCAAGACTTCACTGCCTCGGAGGCCATACTGTCTAAGCCCCATTTTACAAATGTGGCCATTGGGGAGGGATGCCGGATTTAGCAAATGAAAGTACAGGCTGCCCAGTTAAAGGTGAATTTCAGAGAAACACTGCATACTTTTGTAGGAGAAGGATGTCCCATGTAACATTTGGGACATACTTATAGCAAAATTATTCATTTGTTTATCTGAAATTCAACTTTTACTGGATGGCCTCTATTGTATCCAGCACCCCTACCAGTGGGGCCTGAGGAAGTATAGGAACATATGAAGTCACAGTGGTGGTTTGTCAAAATCAAGGATCTGGGCCCAAGGACCTGGACTCCTCATCTGGTTCTCTTTCCACTGGCTGTGCCCACCCCCAGCCCCGAGCCTTCTCACACTCCTCATGTTTACAGCCAAACCCATCACTCTCCCCAGGGACTGCCTCTCACATTCCTTGTGCCCTACTAAGCCAGAGGCCCCACCCCATGTTCACAGCTGGAGTCACTGCAGCCCCACCCTGAGGCTCAGCCCAGCCCTAGGCTATGGGGAACATGAACCTCCTTCTCGGGGGAAACCAAGGGCTCCTGAATTCATAGCCTGAGGATTCAGCCTTGCCAGCGCTTCCCCACCCACCTGGAACCCAGTTCCAGTAAGCATGGGTTTCTTGCTACATGATAAGCCACCCCTATACTTAGAGGCTTAAAACATGGCAATCATTCTTTTTGTTCCTGAATCTGCACTTTGGGCAGGTCTCAGTGGGGAAGACTCATCTCTGGACCACATGGCGTCATCTGGGACGGTTCACCTGAGGACTGCAGGGGGGTCACCTCCCACATGACTGGTTCACACAGCTGACAAGCAAGGACTGGTAGTGAGCTTGGAGCTCAGCCAAAGCTGAGGATCGGGGGCCATGGTCCCTGTGCACTTGAGCCTCTGCACGTAGCCTGGGCTTCCTCACAGCATGGCAGCCAGGTCCCAAGGGTAAGCATTGTGAGAGAGAGCCAGGTAGAAGCTCAATCACCCTTTTATGGCCCAGCCTCAGGAGTCATATACTGCTACTTCTCTTTCAGCCAAGACAGCCACAAAGACCCACCCAGGTGCGAGGGAAGAGGACATAGACTTGTCTCTTGAGAGGGACGTGTATGACGAGGTTCTGGAAGAGCATGCCATACTGGAAATATTAATGTGGTTCTCCGGGGCTTGTTGTTTGGGAGACCGCACACCTTCTAACCAAGGTCAAAGTAAGACCTTTGGAGATGCTGAGCATTGAAGATGTGATGGTGTGACCTTCTCAGATGCTGGCTTGGAGCTCAAAAGTTATTTGTTAAAACATTAAAATTCAAGGCAGATACAAAACAATACATTCAATATGATATTGTTCAGATTAAAACCCGTTCAAAAGGGGCTTCCCTGGTGGCGCAGTGGTTGAGAGTCCGCCTGCCGATGCAGGGGACGCGGGTTCGTGCCCCGGTCCGGGAGGATCCCACATGCCGCGGAGCGGCTGGGCCCGTGAGCCATGGCCGCTGAGCCTGCGCGTCTGGAGGCTGTGCTCCACAACGGGAGAGGCCACAACAGTGAGAGGCCCGCGTACCACAAAAAAAAAAAAAAAAAAAAAAAACCCGTTCAAAAAATTCTAGGTTGCTATGTACATGTATGTGTACGGAAATGCATTTTTTTTAATCTTAGAGAAAAAGCATCCAAGATAACAGTGGTGATCTCTGGGAAAGGGCCTTGGACTGGGGGCCACCAAGAATAACAAAGGGGACTCTGGCTCTATCCATATAGCTTGAATAATTTACAATGGAAATGGACTCTTGTGTTAGTTGGGTAACTAAAAATACAAAGAAAAAAATGAGAAAGAGAGGGAAAGTGGGAGAGAAGGAAGAAAGAAAGATACAAAGGTTTCCAGTTGGCATTAGAATAAAAAGCACAGTTTTTAACCTGGTCCATGTGGTAGATAGGATTACTGTGTGCAGTTTTTCGCTCTACCTGAGGTAGAATTACACAACCATGCCCTCTGCCACCTGACTGTGTGTAAAGGGCGTGGGTGTGTAATTCTACCTGGCCTGCAATGAAGGAAGTTCTGAACCCTAAGGTACAGGTTGGATTTAATATGAGCAAAACCATGGCCATGGGAAGCTCCAATAACTCTGGTGGACGAGATCCAGGGTGTCTCCTTGTCCACTGACTTAGGCCTTATGACTGGCTTTGACCAGTGGAGTGTGGACAGAAGTCACAGTATATCAGTTCCAAACCTTGGCCTTAAAAAGCATTGTTTCCAGTTATCCCCTTGAGTTTACCCTCAGCCATGAGAAGAGCCCGCTCCACATAGCTGCTTCTCGTCTATTCTTGGTCCCAGAATGAGAGAAACGTGGAGCTGTCCTGAACCCAACCCAAAGCCAGGACCTGCCGAGCCACAGCTAAGCCCCGCTGAACTACAGGCAATCAAAAGACCTATGAGTGGGAAATAAATGCTTGATGTTGTAAGCCACGGAGATTTGGGGGGCGGTTTGTTATGCAGCTTTCATGCAGCAGAAACCTGACTACTACAGTCTATAAGACCCTGAGTAATCTGGCTCTTGACAATCCTTCCAGCCCCATTTCCCTTTATACTGACCTTTTGTTTACCAAATTCTAGCCCCACTGACCTTTTTTAGTGCCTCAAAGGTTTATAGTCTTCTCATGAGATACTCATTCTACCTGGACTATTTTCTCCCCTTCTTCTAGCTAATTCCTAGTCATACTTCATGTTGAGAGGATCTCATCTGAACATCCAGTGCTTCCCACTTAAATCAGCTTCTACCTTGTTTGGCTTTCTGATAACACCTTGTCAATTGCTCATAGTCCTTAACTCGATTGATAATTTTACATCTCTGTGATTATTTTATTTCTGTTTCCTCCCCCACTGTCCTGTGAGCGTCATGAGGGCAGGGATCATGCTTATTTTCATCAATATATCCCCACGGGTAATGAGCAAGGTGCCTGGGACACAGTGCTTTATTGAATAAACATGACTGTTTCCAATCCTGCTGCAGGAATCAAAGGAGGGCCTCCTTCCCAGTGGGGATGGGCTGCAATGAAGGAAGTGGGATTTAATCTGAACCCTAAGGTACAGGTTGGATTTAATATGAGCAAAAACATGGCCATGGGAACCTCCAATGACTCTAGGGTGCAGTGAAGGGTGCAGCAGTTGGGCTAGGTCAAGGGGGTTCATACCGAGACAGGGAGGTTCAGGGCCCTTCCCTACCCAGTTGTGGAGCTCCAACTTTATGCAGCAGCCAATGGGGAGTGGTGGATGGGCTTTGAGCAAAGACAAGGAGTGATAAAGAGTCAATAGAAGTCTCTTCTGGATGATGACAACAGGGAGGCCAGTAGACTGAGATGAGGAGGGCATGAAGGGTGAAAGAAGGGATATCACTAAGCAAAGACAGTCATGGCCTGGGGGTCAGCACAGAGCAGCTCTCCCACCAAAAGAGCTCAATAAATATTTGGTGATGATAACCACTGGATGTGGTAGGATAAGTCCATGTCTCTGTCTTGAATGACTGGGGGAAATGGTGTGACTATGATGTGGGGAAGACAGGAGAACGGGCTGGTTCTATGGAGAAGAGAGTAAGTATCATTTTATATATATATTGAGTTTGATGCGATCACAGGTTGTCCAGACGTCATTTGGGGATCAGTACCAGAAATGGAGGGGAACAGCTAGAAAAAAATGCCCTAGTTCGGGTTTCCCCAGAAGCAGACTCTAAGACAGGATTTGTGTGCTGGTGGTTTATAGGGAGATGATTTCTGGAAACACTGAGAGGGGAATAGAGATGCGAAATGGGGAAGGAAGGAACCAACCAAGGGCGAGTTTTCGAGCAAGTTAGCACTGCAGGCAATGGAAGCTCAGTGCTGCAGGGGACCCCTGGGGGTCAGTATCAAGCACACGCCTCAGAGTGCTCCCACCTGAGGGTAGAGAGTGGGACTGATTCCTATCAGTCCTTGCTTGGGGGCTGTTCTGGGGACCACGTATTCCTTGGCACTTCCGGGTCGTGTGCACACAGGCAGAGAGTGCTCAGGTAGCCGAAGAAAGCCCTCAAGCAAGGAGATATGGGTTCTGATGATTGGAAGTGGGTAGCCATGCATGGAAATGGAATGGAAATGGTATGTTTTTAGTGCCAGACGCACCTCTAGATACTTGAAAGTATTATCAGTTCCATCCTCCCAAGAACCTTTTGAAACATGAGGAAACAGAGTCCCAGAGTAGTAACTAACAGCTATAAGGGGTGGGTCACTGAGACTCACTTTGACAGAGAGATCAGCCAAGAAGACATGGGACCACGGTGTTTGCAGGGCGTTGGCGGGACTCAGAACCTTCCAGCCCCAAGAGGCCCCAGTAGCCAGAGGAAATGAAGGCAGACATAAAGAACTCTTGCGAGAACCACAGTAATGGCAGCCATGTTTAACTTCCTGGGTAATGATGTGTCACGAAAGACAAAGTTAGTAAAGACAGTGGAAACCCTACTCTTATAAGTCAGTAGGACTGAGTGATTGTCATTCTAAGGTTCGGAAGGAAATGAAGAATTGAAATGGCACTGATGTAAACAGAGATGAGAAACTTATTCAACAGTGCACCCTAGTAAGTTCACTTTGGAGGGTCCATCTAGGGGCTGTCCCACTAGGTGCCAACCTGCAGAGTTTATATCATTCCTGGGAAGACAAGGGAAATGTCGAAGGGCCGGGTATTGCCAACAGAACACTGGGCTTTCTCAGCTACATCAAGGACAAAAATAAAGGAAATTAATTTATTGATGCCGTGCGAAGGCAAAGAATTGGTTTTGAAGAATTGGAGCAAATGGCTGGGAAAATATGAACCAGAAACCCTAGAAAGCTCAGTTAATGCTAAACAAATGATTAATCATTAACAATGGTTGGAAAACAGGCTCGTGCGGGCAGATGAAAGGGAATGGGGTTGAGAAGGCTCTGGAAAGAGGAGATGCTCAGCTGCCTTTAAGTGTGTGAGAGGTGATTAGTTCTTTTCTTGTAATCTGGTGATGATCACTGAGGCAGTGTGGGAGGTAGGGCTGGGTAAAAGAGGGAAAGGCGATTCCATCAGAATCAAAATACAGGTGACCTATGCTACCTCTAACTTGAGCAAATCTCTCAAGATGTCTAGCTCCTGATCACTTTGCTATCTGACATCAGTTGGCCTATAGTCTTGTCAAAACGGCCCTTTCCATGTCCTGAGAGTGGACCTCACCACACCTCCCCCCTCTGCTGGCTCCCATGAAAAACAAAGGGCTGCCAGGAAGTTCTTCCCTCCCCACGGTCCCTCTGACCAGCACGATCATGGAGGACCCAGAACAAGACCTAGATGGCCTCATGCATCACTGTCCCTCCCACATAGTGCCCAGAGCATAGTCAGACACTAGATGGTTGAGTGAATGACACAGGCACATCCTCAACCCAACCAGAATGACCACTTCCCGGAATTTCCTCAAAAGCAGGTAGATTACTGAAGGCACCATGGCCTCTCCTTAGGTGGAAAGAGTCAAAGGTGAAATACCACCCCCCCACCAGGGGCGGCAGGACATGGGGCAAATGACCTCTTAAGGAAAATGGTAGTCTTCTCAGTCACAAGAAGCAACAGCAGCAGCGAACTGGGACCAGCGTTTGCAGACACGGGCCTCTGGTGGGTGCTGTGGTTGTCCTAGCTCCGGTGGCTGACATGGCAGCTGTGGCTTTCATGGCTGTTGGGGCGATCTCAGCTCCCTGAGGAAGGGCTGCTTAGGAAGATCCCAACCAGACTGCCCTTGTCTTGGGCCCCGGGTGATTTATGTCCACATCCACATCCACACACTCACTCATCCTGTCCACAGGCTGAATCTGGGCTGAGGCCCATAAAATAGGCAACAGCTATTGGCAAATTCATTAATTAGGATTCTGTTTGTACTTTTATTGTGAAGGAAAATCATTTGTCAGCTGAAAGTCAGACCCAGTGCCTGATGAGAGCTGTTATTCTAAGAAGGTATCGACTGGCCACTCTACGTGGCGTTCCCTCGCTCTCCCCATCCCTGCCGTCCCACCCACCCCCCAACCTTGGTCGGAGGGAGAAAGCCTCCTGCCTTTCTGCTTGATTCAGGGCCAGGGCGGCAGACCCTGCAAGTTGCCTTCCCCAGGGACCTACCCCCTTTTCCCCACCCACCTAGCCCAGATTTTGTTCAGGGAAAGGGTCGTCAATAGGCGTCAAGGGCGACTGGCCCCCTCCCAACTCTAGAGGGTGAAGCTTGATAAGTTAAAGCCGGTTGTGGCAACTGCATTTCCTGTCCCAGTGACACAACTCCCACCAGTGGGTGTGAGAGGAAGTCTGCTAGGACTCTTTTGGAAGAAGGAACATTCTCTCGTCAAGCCTTTGGACTTGTGTTAGAACGTGACACTTGGAACCAGTGAAGTCCTCTTGTGAACACCAGGAGGCAACACAGAGGACCAACAGCAGCAAGCTGAGGATGGCAGAGCAGAAAGGTGGGAGGGACCTGGGTCTTCTATGCCTCAGTGAGCAGTGAATTAACCAACCCCCAAAATGTCCTGCCTCTGGCCTTCTGGGTCACAGGAGATGATAATCTCCCTCTTGTCTCTGCCATTTTGAGTGAGCTTTTTGTAATTAGAACTGAATTGAATATAGCTGCAAACATCCTGCTCCATTGTATTATAACCAACTCAAACTCAAACTCCCTCCAGAAACATGCCCATTCCAATAGATGGTAATGGCCCTGCTCTAGATATTATATGTGGTTGTCCAACTTCAGACTCTCCCTAGACTCCAGTAGCCTTTGCTTTGTTGGGAAAGAACCAAAGGCTTCCCTGTGACCCACCTTCCCAACTGCCATCTTGCTATCATTGGTGGAAACCACCCTCCCCACCAAAAACTCAGGACACTTTAAGCCAGGGTTTGCAAAGACAATACACACACACACACACACACACACACACACACTCATCTCATATGTGGATGTCTTTGATGTGGATTGGCTTGTGTCCCTCCCAAAATTCATATATTGAAGTCCTAATCCCCAGTACCTCATAATGAGACTGCATTTGGAAATAGAGTCATTGTAAATGTAATTAGTTAAGATGAGGTCATACTGGAGCGGGGTGGACCCTAATCCAATATGACTGGTGTCCCAGTAAAAAGGGGAAGTTTGGACACAAACAAGTACACAGGGAAAATGCCATGTGAAGATTGGAATTATGCTGCCACAAGCCAAGGAACTACCAGAACCTGAGAGGGACCTGAAACAGATCCTTCCCTAGAGCCTTCAGAGGGGATGTGGCCTTGCCGACACCTTGATCTCGGACTTCTAGCCTCCAGAACTGTGAGACGACACATTTCTGTTGTTTAAGCCACCCAGTTTGTCGTGATTTGTTACAACAGCCTGAGGAAATTAGACCAGTCTCTTAGATGAATATCAGCGTTGGGGTGGTAACCAGAGGCAGAGTTCACCTATTGAGGACCATGAGGCCAAGGCCATACCTTTCAGACAGAGCCCAGGTCTTCTCTAAATTGCTAAGTGCCTCCTAGTGTCCTCAGACACCAGGCTAGCCGGGCAGGCCAGCTAGGCAGCTGTCCAGAACACCAGTCTGTTAGAGGGTCCAAAATATCCCTGGAATAAATAGAAATACCTAGGCCTGTTGACGTAAGTTTCCACAAGTTCCTACCAAAGTAAACAGCAGCCTTATATGGAAAATTTAAAAACACCCCTAGCCGGCGCTGACCCCTCTCTTTGGATATTTTTGTAATACACACATATAGCTGCGATCACTGAAATTCTGAAACCAGATAAAGCATGGCATAACTTTCTTACTTATCACAAACAATAATTCATTTTATCATGTAATTTGTAAACCCTTCAAAATGCTTCCGCCACCAAATTGTCTGCCTTGAGAAATTGCCAAAGAAAACTGATGTGAGTCAAAGAAATACAGAAAGTGTAAGAGATTTTTGCCATATTTTAGACCATTAATTTTTCTACAGCCAGGGGAGGCAAATTAGTGAGTAAATCTGTCTGCATAAAATGTTTTAATTAATAAGTTTGGCAGAGTCTGCTTCTCAGCCCACAGTATCCTTTCTCTGTGCTAAGAATATCAGCTGGGCGCACAGCCACCCCGAATAGACTCTATTTCCCAGCTCAACAGCGAGGAGTGACCATGTGGATAAGTTCTGGCCAATGAGATACGGTCAGAAATATCATGTGACAGCTCTGGGAACACTCTGCTTTTTCTGCTTGATCCTTTCAGATCCTAATGCAGCTGCAACAATCATCTTGGACCACGAGGTGACCTGAGCACTGGAGGCCATGCATGGCAGAGCAGCAAGGTAGAGAAGCGTGAGTTCCTAAGGACATCATAAGGCAGAACTTCCATACCAGGCGTGGACCGCTTGTGAGAGAGGAATACACCTCTACCTCATTTTACATCTCTCTGTGCCTTGTAGCCCATGCTGTTCTGATAGGAAATCCATTTTTTCCCAGTGCAAAGGGGCACAAAATTCTTCCCCCATGCAGAGTGCTGTTGAGTCTTGGTGTGGCCTTGATCAGAGGGAGCATGCTCTCTCTCTTGGACTGGCTTCCATGAAGGCACTGCTGGGTGGTAGGTGGTATGATGGTGACCCTGTGAAGAGAGACCAGGCATTGGGAAGGGCAAGATCCCAAGTCCTGTGTGAATGGGAAGGAAGCTGTCAACCAACCACTGTGGTGGTTTTCCAGCATGGCTGCAAATTCTTTAACCTTCCTCCCATCAAGAGGTAGAGTCCAGTCCCTTCTACTTGAACGTGGGCCAACCTTAGTGATGGCTCCTAACAGATATAATCTGGTGGAAGTGACACTGCGTGACTTCCAAGGCTGAGTTGTAAAAGGTGTAATGGCTTCCACATGGCTTTCTCTCGGGGCACTGGCCCTTGGAACCCAGCCGCCATGTAGTGAGGAAGCCAAGAGCCACTTGGAGAGGCCACATATTGGCATTCTGGTCGACAATCCAATTGATGTCTCAGCCTGCAACCAGCATCGACACCAAACATATGAGTGAGCGAGCCTTCAGATAATCCAACCCCCAGCTTCAAGCCACCCCAGCTGATACCAAGTGGAGCAGAGATGAGCTGTCCCTGCTGAGCCCTGCCCAAATTGTTTATTCATGAGCAAAATTAATGTCATTATTTCAAGCCACTAAGTTTTGGGAAGCTTTGTTATATAGCAAGAGATCATTGCAGCAGACCCCTGCTCTGCCCCACAAGCCTTCATGCCAGCATATGTGAGTCCCCTGCAACCACAGAGGTTTCTGGAAAGTTCTAATTTTATTTTAGTAGGCTCCTGAGAAAAAAAGCCGGGGTCCTGGGCCACACCTAGGCTAGAGGGCTAAAGGGAGCACAGCTTGGTGGTGTCAAGTGTCCAAAGTGAGGGAGATCAGGGTAGAGGGAGCCAGCAGCCCCTCCCTGCCTGGCAGCTCTAATCTAAGAACACATGCTTCTATGTGCACAGAAGTGCACTTACACATACAGAGACATGGGAAAAGATGAACCTCAGGCAGGAATCCCGTCCCCGAGGCCCACATGCAGCACTCCTCACCCCTCATCTTGCCACTCGAAGCTTCTCCTTCTACGGCCACCTGAGAGGGCCTGGGTTTCATTTCATTAAGGTCAGCGGCATTACCTAGGTGGACCCTGACATTTATGGGAGGATTTTTCAAAATTAATCCCTGAGCCCTAACAACATTAAGAGAGGGATGAGATGCCTCCTAAGACACCTATCTGGTGGGAAAATCTCCACAACTCTCTGCTGAGAGTCAAAAGTCCCTCCCCACTAGGGACTGAATTTTGTCTCCCCGCCCCCCCTAATTCATATACTGAAGCTCTAACCCCCGTGTGACTATATTTGGAACTAGGGCCTTCAGAGAGGTAATTAAGGTTAAATGAGGTCATGAGGCTGGGGCCCTAATCCAATAGGATTAGTGTCCTTATAAGAAGAGATGCCTGAGAGCTTGCTCTTTCTGCGTGTGCACAAAGGAAAGGCCATGTGAAGACACAGCATTCTTGGTGGCCATCTACAAGTCAAGGAGTAAGGCCTCAGGAGAAACCAACCCTACTTGATTTGGGATTTCCAGCCTCCAGAACTATGAGAAAATAAATGTCTGTTGGTGAACCCACCCAGTCTGTGGCATTTTGTTATGGCAGCCCAAGCTGACTAAGACATTCTCTGAGAGAAACAAAGAGCGAAGGAGTGTGAGAGAGACGCTATCCAAGGTCCCTGTAGCTTGGCTGCTGGTGGCACAGAGAAGGGCTTTGTCCTGGCACATCTTCGGCAGCACAGTCCCATCCAGGGATCCCCGGCAGGCAGCATGACTTGGGGGACATTTGCTGGGAAAGCCCCATCCTTACATCTCTCCTCTGAAATTGCCCCTTGTGTTAAGTATTACTATCTCTTCACAGTCTTGTGGTCAGACACAAACTCTCCCAGAGGGGCGCCACGCCCTCCCTGTGTGCGTGTTTACCTGCCAGGCGGCAGGAGCTAGGGGTGGCTGGGTGAACCCTCTGGCCAGAACACAGGGGAGATGACATCTGAAGACAACTGCCTGACTTCCCCTGCTTCTTTCCCTGAAGCTGGTAACCTGGCAGCCTCTCCTCCACTCAGAACGAGCCAACCCACCTCTGTTCTAGGGGTCTGGCTGGCCTGGCAATTCCTGCTGCTCTGTAAGCCTTCCCTCTAGGCTGCCTTTGCGCTTTAAATGTAAGTGTATTTATGACTGATTCCCTAGCCTTTACCCCCCACTCTCAACACTTTACAGGGAAGGAAGGAAGGAAGGAAGGGAGGAAGGGAGGATCTGCACTACAGGGCTGAAAGATCCCTCCACCCCCCTACCCCATCTCATTATGCCTTCTCGTTGTTTCCTCTAGTGCCCCCTTAAGGGCACCGTGCAGGGACCCCTAAGCCACGGGGCTGCCATCTGCCCTATTTGCACACGAGCCCAGCAGAGCTGCACTGCGGCCAACATAGATGATCTGGCAGAACTCCAAGACTTCCGGGTTAAGACCCCAGCTTGCAATCGTTACTAAGCAATCCTTCATCAGGAGTTCATTCAGCAAATTCTCAATCAATATTCCTCCCACAGCCGTGGGCCAGGCCCTGTGCTAGGTGCATGGGGCAAGGTACACGGGGTCCCTGCTTTCTTCTTATGGGGGAGACAGATGGCAAACAGATGAGCAAGTGGCAGATGGTAGTAAATCCTATGCTAAGAACCCAAACCAGGTGCTGTGGTGGAGCGACTGGGAGCTCCTTTAGGTGGGTGGGCAGGTAAGGCCTCCCTCAGGGGATCTGTAAGCCGAGATCTGAAAGACACAAAGAAGCCAGGCAGGAAGAATATATATACTTTTTAATCCTTAAAAAAAAGAAGAAGAAGAAGCCAGGCATGTAATGACTGGATGGAAGGGCATTCCAGGAAGAGGGAACAGCTAATACGAAGACCCTGAGGTGGAAACGAGCTTAATGTGTTCTAGGAAGAGCAGGAAGGCCAGTGTGCCTGCAATTCCCAGAAAGGTGATAGGAGATGATAGCACAGATCTCAACAGGGGCCAAGACCTAGGGCTGGGGACACCAAGGTAAGGAATTGGGATTTCAACTGAGGTTAGAGGAGGGAGGTGATGTAATCAGATTTCTAGTTTTTATTTATTTATTTATTTATTTTTGTGGTATGCGGGCCTCTCACTGCTGTGGCCTCTCCCGTTGCAGAGCACAGGCTCCGGACGCGCAGGCTCAGCGGCCATGGCTCACGGGCCCAGCCGCTCCGCGGCATGTGGGATCTTCCTGGACCGGGGCACGAACCCGTGTCCCCTGCATCAGCAGGCGGACTCTCAACCACTGCGCCACCAGGGAAGCCCAGCTTTCTAGTTTTTAAAAGGTTGCTCTGCCCATAAGATACTTATTAATTATAAAGGGAAAACTAGTAACAAAGTGGAGAAATCTGGCAGACAGCACCTTACCAAATGATCAAAGTGAACATCGCCAGTCAGGGATCAAATGGACATCATGTGAAAGACAAACGTCACCTCAGTGGGGTTCCTGCCAAACATGCAGAACCTGAATCTAGTCAAGAAACATCAGAACCAAACTAAGGGACCATCTACAAAGTCACCAGTCTGTGCTCTTCAGAAGCATTCATGTCTCGAAAGACAAAGACAGACTAAGGGACCGTGCCAGATTAAAGGAGATTAAAGAGACATGACAACTGAATACAATGAATGATTCTAGATCGGCTACTGGGCAAGAAAAAAAAATTATTTCTTTTGTTATAAAGAACAGGAGTGGGACAACTAATAATATTATATCAGTGCTCATCTCCTGATTTTGATAAACGATACTGTGGTCTTTTAAGAGAATGTCCTTGCTCTGTTTTTGCTTTTTTTACGGAATACACCCTGAAATATACAGGGGCAAAGGAGCATCACCTCTGTTAATTAATCTTAAAAGTTTCAGGGAAGGGCTTCCCTGGTGGCGCAGTGGTTGAGAGTCTGTCTGCCGATGCAGGGGACACGGGTTCGTGCCCCGGTCCGGGAAGATCCCACATGCCGCAGAGCGGCTGGGCCCGTGAGCCGTGGCCGCTGAGCCTGCGCGTCCGGAGCCTGTGCTCCGCAACGGGAGAGGCCACAGCAGTGAGAGGCCCGCGTACCGCAAAAAAAAAAAAAAAAGTTTCAGGGGAAAAAAGTGTGTGTGTGTGTGTGTGTAGAGCAAGAGCTCGAAAATTGGTAGATTCAGGGAATCTAGGTGAAGAGGAGGCAGAAACTTTTGGCGCTATTTTTGCAACTTTTCAAATCTGAAATTATTTCAAAATCAAAAGTTTATAAAATAAACATTTAAGAGCTCACTCTGGCTGCTGGGTGGAGTATAAACTTTGGGGGCGGGGGCAGCAGGAGGGGAAGCAGGGCCAAGGTTGAAAGCCCCTTCCCCCGACCTAGGAGGGAGCAAGGACCAAGGCTTTCAGACCTGATTCAGAAATCAGGACCTAGGGAAAGCCACCCGGTGCCCCATCGGTCTGCTAACAAGGGGCCCAGCCTGTGCCCACCAAACAGCTCTTGCAATTTTCCTTTGCCGCCAACACAATGTGCAATCAAATGTGAAAGCCCAGAGAGGCCGGAGCAATGTGGCCGGCACTCGGCTCCAGGAGGCTCATCAGGGGAAGGAGGGACTGGCTGCAGCCGCTGCTGCCGCGTCATCTGTAACCCCAAGCATCGCCTACAACCCTAGCATCCCCTCTAACCCTGAGCATCCCCTGTAACCCCGAGCATCCCCTGCGAACCCGAGCATCCCGCACTGCCTGTCACCCCCTTGGCCGGCCTCAGCCGCTCAGGAAATAAGGCTCTCTGGGCCCCAGCAGACCTTGGTCAAGATCCTTTTGACCCAAGTCAGGGCAGGTTCTGGAAGAATAAAGGGTCAGGCTTCCTCAGGGGCCTGCCCTTCCTGGTCTGGTGCAGGGGACGCGTGTCATGGTCAGTGAGGCTGTCTAAACAAGCAGGGGGTTCTCGGCAAATCAGGTGCCACACTCATTAAACAGAGGCCAGCCGCGGGGCGCATCTGACACGGCCGCCTCCAGACGCCGGCTTCCCGCAGGTGGACGGGTGCGCCTCGGCCCTGAGGGCTCCAGATGCCGGGTGGTCTGATGATCCCAGACAAATGTGCCGGTGCCTGCCACCCTCCTTTATCGTGCACGGAAACAAACAAGCACTGTCAGGAAGGACGAGAGAGGCTTACACATCCCACATTTGCTGGGCCTCCTTCCCCGGTTTAGCAGTTCACATTTTGACACCCATAACCCTCTTTGCTGGTTTAGCGGCATCCATGGCCCGCAGGGAAAGGAGGCCCAAGTGTAGACGCGGCGATAGATTGTAATCAGCAGGCCCCTAGGAGAGCCTGTTCCTTTATCCTTGCAAAGTCTTTCATGGACACGGCCGAGGCGGGGTGACTCAGACGCTGCAGAACTGGCAGTAGCAGGGCCGTGGGTCTGGATGGTGATGTTGGCCTGTGTGTCAGGCCCAGCCCCTGGTGCTGTGCCAGCTGGGAGGCTGGGAGGCTGGAGGTTTGCAGGCTCATAAAAAGAAAGAGCTTGTCCCTCTGCCAGACAAGAACGCGCCAGGTTCGGTGGAAAGAGAAGAGTGCTGCTGATGCCGGGACATTTCTGCCCAAGGCAGTGTCATCCGTCAGATCGGGAGGCTGGCGAACATCTGCTGCTTCTTCAGGGCAGGTGGCAACAGCATCGGGGGAGGACGACTCCACTGGTCCCCTTGCAGGTGACCCAGTAGCAGGTAAGGAAACTGGGACACAGGGAGATGGAATGACTTAACCTAAGGTTCCCACCAATACCTGCCCCTGACACCTCCACTTTCCTATGGTAACCAGGCCTCTGGGAAACTTGGGGACATGGAGCTACAATGACGGTCACCTTCCAAGTTAGCCTGCCCCTCAGGCTGCAGCTCACAAGTTTTGCCCGGGCTGGGGCGAGCTTATGATGATTTTCTGTTTTCCAGAATCTCTCCCTTTGACCTGAAATGGTATGGCATCCAGCAGGGTTTCTCAAACTATCTACGAATGTAGGACCCGTCTTGTTTGGGTTTGTTTGCTTGTTAATTAATTTCAATCCACCACGGATGGATACATTTGTAAAGTACAATAAAGATGATTTGCTAGGGGCTTCCCTGGTGGTGCAGTGGTTGAGAGTCCGCCTGCCGAAGCAGGGGACACGGGTTCGTGCCCCGGTCCGGGAGGATTCCACATGCCGCGAAGCGGCTGGGCCCGTGAGCCATGGCCGCTGAGCCTGCGCGTCCGGAGCCTGTGCTCCACAACGGGAGAGACCACAACAGTGAGAGGACCGCGTACCGCAAAAAAAAAAAAAAAAAAAAAAGATTTGCCAGAAAAAAATGAAATGAAAAGGAAATACAAGTTATAAAATACAAACCCCAGCTTTTATAGTTCGCTTTCACAGACATAAACATACTCCGTCGAGCTGCTATCAAACTTTCTAAACACTCACCCCCAATTTCTGTACTGAGCTCACGGTGGACAGGCGCCAGTTTGTGGATGGGCACTGGCCTGTGGTAGTGGCCCACTTTGAGGGTCGGTGGTGAAAAGTCAAGGTCAAAGCGTGTGGGTTCTCATGCCATCTCCGTCATTAACTGGCTTCATGGCTTCCCCTTCTGAGCCACCGCCTTCACTTACACATAGCAGACCCACAAATCAACTCACACTATGGTCAGATGAGTGAAGAAAGATGCCAGTTTTTTTTCTTTGTCCATATCCCATCCATTCCTCGGCATCACTGGACAGGATGGGGCGACGAGATTTCAGCTGGAGCCAGGAGACGGAGTGCAGTGCAATTGTGTAAATGGTCCTTTCAAGCAAATGCCGGGGCTCTCTCAGGTTTCTACCCTGCACTTCTCACACAAATGCCCTGGGGAGATTAAGAGGCAGATGCTGATTCAGCAGGTCTGGGCTGGGACCTGAGACTCGGCATTCCTACCAAGCTCCCAGGTGATGCTGAGGCTACTGGTCCTGAGACCACACTTTGAATAGCTTCTGAAGGGCTTAGGAGGCTCATGCAGGGGGAGGAATCAGGTCCTAGGACACTCCCTCCCACGTTCTCCGCCCCACCCCAACAAAGCTTCCAGGTCTCTGCAGTGGAGTGACTGATCTTGGCTGCTCCCGGAATGGTGATTGCTGAGGCAGGGAAGGCCCTGCCTCTCTGACTGAAGTCTGAGCCTGGAGAACCCCAAGTCCGATTCCCTGGGCGAAGTCACAGCCCCATCACTCCAGCCAGCTCTGCCTTCCCTCAACTCTCACTGGTACCGTGAAACCTTGAAAATTCTGTGATGTCCCCCACCTGGACCCTGGCTAGGGCCACTGGCCCTCAACACAGCTACCTTCCACTGAGAGAACTGCTGGGTGCCATTGCCAGCCCCCAGGAGCCAAGGGCAGCTCGGTTCACCACACCGTGCCACTCTCTGAGTTTTCTTTAACGTGGAGACCACCAGATGAGTGTGGGGTGCAACCTCCAAACTGTCCTCCCAGAGCCCCCAATCCAACCAGGGGAAAACATGCCCCCTCAGTTCTCAAATGTACCTCTCTCCAGCCAGATCCCAGAGTGGGTGACTAGAACTCCCCCAGATTGCTACCCCCGCTCCAGCTCCCATCTTCCCACCATCCTCCCAAAGCAGAGGGATCAGCCTCCGTGCATTCCTCTTGCTGTCTGGTCATGACTTCCCTCATGACACAAAACAGGAACTACAGGAACAGTCTCTCTGGACAATGCCTGACTTCCACCCAATTTCTTCCCTGTGGATTCAGACACAGTCTAATTTGACCAAAGCTGAACAATAGCTTCCTGGGCGAGCAGTCACAGCCATCCCCTGATGCTCTGGAAACCTGAGACTCGCTGAAAATCCACATGAAAATACTGCTGCTTCATGGGAAATGGAGGCATCCCTCTCACTAGACCCAAGAATCTACAAAATGACCAGTCTCTTGGCAACTTGGAAATGGAGCACACTTCCTAGGGAGGCCTGCGGCTGGGGAGTCAGATGCCTCCACCACCCCGCAGGGAATTAGTGAGCACCTCCTGGGTGCCAGGTAACTTGGGCGGTGGTGGTGGGGGGGACTGGAGAGACAGGTCATCGAGGTCCTGCTTTCAGAGCACTCACAAGCTTAGGGTGACGACATCACCATCATCCCCTGTGCTGGGCGTTCTGACACACCTCCCAGCCCTCAGCTCCAGCCCCTTCTGGGCAGGGTCTGCCTCAGCTGCTGAGAGCCGCCATGTTGAGGTAGCACCCTCCCGGGGCAGCCCACACCCACTGACGGATGGCTGCAGGGTATCACCTGGGGACCACTCTGATGGGCCATCAAGTTCCAGAACTCTCTATGGGCTCGACCAAGCTGTTTTTGGTCCAGATCTCAGCTCAGCTCTTCCCTCTGTCCTCACCCACTCCTGCTTCCTTCCTCTCCCTTCCTCAGGTGTGGATCCCAAGGGCCTTCCTTAGTAAACACCTTGCATGCTAAACTCCATCTCAGAGTCGGTTTCTCAGAGAACCCAACCCTCATCACCCTCAAGGCCTGGGAGATGGGAGAGCAAGACGTAGCTGTCCCTGGGCCCGTGCTGAGAAAGAGTGGGGTCACAAGGCTGGGCCTGGGCTCCATCCTGCCCTTTCTGAAACCGAGCAGCACCCTGTGGGGCTCCTGGACACAGAAGCCTTTCTGTGTCCCCCCCGCCATTTCTTGTTTGTAGGGAATAGACTCCAGCCTCCGTGACCTTCCCTGAGTTCCTAACAGTTGCTAATCAGGGAAGGGACGGGATGCAGAGACAAGGGAGAAGCAGTCAAGAATTAATAGCGCAGGGGCTTCCCTGGTGGTGCAGTGGTTGAGAATCCGCCTGCCGATGCAGGGGACACGGGTTCGAGCCCTGGTCCAGGAGGATCCCACATGCTGTGGAGCAACTGGGCCCATGCACCACGGCTACTGAGCCTGCGCGCCTGGAGCCTGTGCTCCGCAGCGGGAGAGGCCACTGCAGTGAGAAGCCTGTGCACCGCGGTGAGGAGTGGCCCCCGCTCTCAGCAATTAGAGAAAAGCCCGCTCCCAGCAAGAAGACCCAACGCAGACAAAAATAAATTAATTTTTTAAAAAAAGAAAGAAAGAAAGAAACAATAGTGCAGCCTTGGGGCAGGGTCCTGGTTCCCAGTCTAGGGATATACATAACAATATCTTTGAGCTCTTTACAGAACTAAAACCCCCAACAATTGGAAGATGTTAGCATTCTTCACTCCAGATAACCTCAAGAAGCTCATCAGGAGACCACCTGAGACCAGATTAAAGGAGTGCAGGCCCTACACACACCCTGATCCTTATCAGCAACCCTGCCCTTGAACCATTGCTATAAAACTCCTCATCAAATCCCCGCAGGTTGGGACACAGTTTTGAGAGGCACAAGACCTCTGTGGTCCCCTTTGCCTGGCAAAGCAATAAAGCTATTCTCTTCTACTTCACCCAAAACTCTGTCTCCGAGATTCGATTCAGCACTGGTGCACAGAGGCCAAGTTTTCGGTACCACTTCCACTGCCGTGGAAGGGGAAGCCACCCCTCCAGGAAGACTGGCCTCTGCTCCCCCCACTTTTCCTTAGAGAAAAAGCAGTGGGAATAGCATCTGCTAGGTGGGAGGCTGGGGGAGCCTGACTGGAGAAACTGCAGGAGAGGCAGGAATCAGGATGGGAAAGAGACCCACAGGCCAGAGTGGGAAGAAGAGATCAGTGGGGAGAAGTGGTGCAGTGCAGGGAGTGGACCCTGGCCTGGCCATTGGGAGACACAAGTTCCCTCCCATCCGGGCTGGGCTGGGGGCCACTGAACAGATCCTCTCTCCAGGCCCGACCCCTCACCTGCCAGATAAGGAATGTGCACCTGTGGCTCAGTTGGCCTTTGAGGCCTTCTGGCTCTGACATTCCGGCCTCGTGTTAGGCTGCATCTGTGGCCCTGGGCCTCGTGCATGTGGCCCAGAGAGCTGAGCAAACAGGGCGGAATTTACCAGGGGAGGTGGCCCCTCTCTTTTTCAGAGAGGTCAGTGGTAGTCTGGTTGTTAAGGGCTGAATTGTTCCCCCTGCAAAAGAAAAAATCATACATTGATGTCCTGCCCCCCACCTCCCAGGACTTCAGAATGTGACTGTATTTGAGATAAGGACTTTAATGAGGTCACTCAGGTAAAATGAGGTCACATGGGTGGGCCCCAATCCAATCTGACTGGAGTCTATTGACACAGACACACATACAGGGAAGACCACTTGAAGACACAGGGAGGAGACGGCCGTCTGCAAGCCGTGGAGAGAGGCCTCAGAAGAAACCAATCCTGCTGGGACTTTGATCTTGGACTTCCAGCCTCCAGAACTGGGAGGCAGTACACTTCTGTGGTTTAAGCCACCCAGTCCGTGGTCCTTGTTATGGCAGCCTGAGCAGAGCAGACTAATAACACTGGTTGATTAAATGTATAGACAATTCCAAACCTAGCCCTGGAGGGTTTTGTTCCATATGCGGAGGCCCAGGCACTGCTGAGGGACTCCTGGCTGATCATCTGCAGCTGGTGTGCTCGGGCTCCGGGCTGGGCAAGCCCCCCGCTTACCACACGGCCGGGCTCTGAGAGGGCTGCACGGGAAGCGAAGGTGCGCACTGATTGTAAAGCGAAGAGCTGTTAGCTGCGGCCCTGACGCTGTGGCTGGCAACCCCATACCGTGTATGCTCCACACGGTGAAGGAGAGAAGAGAGAATGTTCTGACCAGCTCTGGGCCACCACCACTGTCTGCATCTGTTTCCTTACCTCTGAGGAAAGGTTTCCCAGTTCCAATATGCATATGGCTCGTCACTCACTGTGGAATAGAATCAGAGATATAACTAGCTGTCCTCCCAGCCCATAAACTCAGGGAGTATCCACGTGGCCTGCTTTGCCCACTCAAGGCACCCCAGGGTGTCTCAGGATAGAGGCCCGGGACTACTTCCAATGACCCAAGGGCCGACTCTGCTTAGGAAAGGCCCTTCTCTAAATATTTTCTCTCTGGGTTTGGCTGGAGACCGTCACAGCCAGTCAGGGGGCTTGGAGAGAGGACCAGGCCTGCCAAGAGCCTCCTGATGACTGTCTCTGGGAGGAAAACCCAGGGAGAAGGGCTGGCCTACTCCCAGGCAGCAAAGGGACAGGCCCACCCTCCCCTTCCTGGGTTCAAGCCAGGGCACCCACTGGGGCTGGGGGGTTCTGGACCCAGGCAGACCCCAGAAAACAGCCCGCAGCCCTCCAATCAGCTGCCGTGTGTTTATTTTCACAGCTGCTCCCCCCCGTTCGGCTGTTCCAGGGAGCAAAGGAATCTGTTTGTCTGCGAAAAAGAATGTGGCAGAGGCAGACGGCGGCCTGGGGCAGCCCAGGCAGCCTCAACAGCTACAGAGCCGGCCAAGACCAGCCAGACACCCAGGAGAGTCACCCAAAGGCCTAGAGGCCAAGGTCACAGACTCAGAGACACCCTTCCCCCTCCCCTCCCCAGGCAGCCCTGCTCTTCCAGGTGCCAGGCTGGCGGCCTAAATGCACGGATCAGGGACCCACCCTCCCGAGGTATTTCATTTGCTTCTTTCTCATTTACAGACAAGCCCACCCCCCGCCACTACCCACCACACACACACACACACACACACACACACACACACACACACCCTCTGAAAAGGTCAGTCAGCTGTATAGACGAGGGACAAGCACATAGGACCGAAAGCGAACATGCTTACAGCCAGGCCTGCAGTGGGCCTGGAGACAAAGAAGGGGGGCGGAGGGGAGGGGGACGAGAGGCGCCCCGGCCCCAAGGCCAGCTTAGTCCCAGCCCAGCCAAGGGAGGCCATCGGTCACACTAGTGGTCCAGCTGAAGCCCCCAGGCCTGTCAGCCTTGCTCTGGAACATTCTGGGCAGGCCAGGGGTAGTCCAAGCAAGGCCAGCTCAAAGTCACTGTCTTTTGGGTGGTCAGGGGCTCTGTCCCTCCAGGCACTCTTGATACCCACTCCCACTCGTACCTCTCCCCAACCTCCTGGGCTGACCAAGAAGTTGTCCTGGGGGCTGGGCGAGGGGTGGAAGGGACACATAGCCTCCAGCTACAATTTCTAGATTACAGCCCCTGAGCGGTCAGATTTAGGTTGGAAAATTCCCCCCTGCTGTTGTGATCTGGCTTATCTTGAACCCCTCAGAGGTATAGGAGTAGAATTGATCATAGTTAATCCTCCCTCTAGGTTTTCCCTGGTCAGATGAATAATCCAGACGTAACTGAACTCATCCCCTGGGTCGGCCTCTTCACCCCTGAAAAGCTCTAGGAGACTGAGAGACTTGCCCAAGGACATACAGCAAAAGTAACCAAGGGAAAATGTCTTAGGCTGGGGTCTTCCGGACCTGAGACAAGGATCTGGGGCCAAGTGATTGATTTGGGAGCGGGGAAGTGAGGCAGAGAAGGGAAGTGGGCAGTAAGGAAGGTGTTGTCAAGCCAGTTCCCAGAGTGAGATGTTGGGAGTCAACCCGCTGGGCTTCTCTGAGAGACCCTGTATAAGATGCCTCAGCATAACCTCACTTGGGCAATGGCAAAGCTGGAGTCTTCGTCCTCTCGTTCCCATGTATCAGTGCCTGGGAGAGGCTCCCAGGGGCATTGCCTCAAAGCCCTCAGGTGGGGATCTCATGCCCTTTGAGAATGTTCTAGACTGATGAATGCCAAGGGACTTTGGGCCTGGCAACAGGACCGTCTGCTGCAGAAGTTGACCACAGTTCTCTGTGGATCTACGGTCTTACTGGGTTCGCTGCACTAGCTGCCCCTCCTGGCACCTGAGACCAGAATATTCAAGGCCCTGCAGCTGCTCTGTGAGGAAGTCAGCCTGTCGGGAGTTGGAGCGGAGGGGATGGTGGGAGATGGGGTAGAAAGAGCCAGCTCACACACACGTACGCACAGGTACACACGCATGTATCAGTGTGTGCCACTAGAATGGGGTTGGGCTTCTGTGCCAGCTTCAGAATGGGGGCACCCCTGAGAATCCCTGATGCCGCACAGACTAAGTAGGTGGGGACCCTCTCAGAAGGGTCCCACACTTTGGGAGCAGATTCCCAAAGTGGATCCAATTCGCAAATTTACCACCGTGTGACCTTGGACCCAGGACAGGTTGCTGGACGCCTCGGTGCCTACAAAATGAGGATATTAATACCTGCCTCAATGCCCAAAGGCTTGGTCTAAGAGTTAGAAGTAACACGATGGTCTTCCTACCACAGGACCTGGTCCACAAAAGAGGTGGTAGGTCATATTTTTTCTTATTGAGGTAAAATTCACGTACCATAAAAATTCACCCTTGTAAAGTGTGAAATTCAGTGGCTTTAATATATTTAGGATGGTGTGCAACCATCACCACTATCTAATTCTAGAATATTTTATCACCCCCAAAAGAAATTCTGTACCCATTCGGCAGCCTTTCCCTATTCTCTCCTCCTCCACCCCTGACAACCACTAATCTCCTTTCTGTCTCTGTAGATTTGCCTATTCTAGGCATTTCATATAAACGAAATCATACACTATTATGGCCTTTTGTGACTGGCTTATTTCACTTAGCACAATGTCCTCAAGGTTCATCCATGTGGTAGCATGTGTCAGACCTTTATTCCTTTTTATGGTGGAAAGCTATTTCACTATGTGGAGAGACCACATTTTGTTTATCCATCCATCCGTTGATGGACATTTGGGCTGTTTCCACTTTTTGGCTATTATGAATAGTGTTGCTAAGAACATTCGTGTACAGTTTTTTGTGTGGACCTACATTTTGAACTCCTTTGGGTGTATGCCTAAGAGTGAAATTGCTGGTCGTATGGTAACTCTGTGTTTAACTTTTTAAGGAATTGCCAAACTCTTTTCTGCGGTGGCTATACCTTTTACATTCCCACCAGCAATGTAGGAGTGCTCCAATTTCTCCACATCCTCGTCAACATTTGTTATTTTCCATTAAAAAAAATATTATAGCCATCCTATGGATGTGAATTGGTGTCTCATCATGGTTTTGATTTGCATTTCTCTAATGACTAGTGATGTTGAGCATCTTTTCAGGTGCTCATTGGCCCATATATTTTTTTAAGATATCAAACATTACCAGTAATAATTACCTTGGAATTAAACCAAAACACAAAAGTGGGCTGAGGCCAATAGGACTGGGGACTCCAGAATGCCCTGGGCCTCCATCCCTTGGTCAGTCATCAGAGTCATTAGATGACTTCCAGGGCCTAGAATGTGGGGACAGTGCAGTGGCTAGGAGGAGTGACTTCCGTTGGCAGCCCACAGACAGAAGAGGAGGGACGTATATCAGCTAATTTATCTACAGTAAGTCCCCTACATATGAACCTTCAAGTTGCGAACTTTCAAAGGTGCGAACGTGCGTGCCAGCCCCTGTATGCCAGCTGTTGTACTGGTACTACTGTACTTTTCAAGATACTATACTGTAAGATTTAAAATGTTTTCTTTATTTTTTGTGTTTGTTTTTTATGTACGTATTATCTGTGTGAAAAGTATTATAAACCTATTACAGTACAGTACTATATAGTGGATTGTGTTAGTTGGGTACCTAGGCTACCTTTGTTGGGCTTAGGAACAAATCGGACTTACGAACCCGCTCTTGGAACGGAACTTGTTCATATGTAGGGGACTTACTGAAATTTTTTTCCTTCTTTTGAATAAATTCCCAGGAATCAGATCACTTGGACAAAGAGAACAGAAGTTCTTGTCGCTGCCCCTTTTTAAACCACCACAAGCTACATATGTATGCAGTTTTACCCTTCTGACCTCTTAAGTATTGCTATACCAATACTTATACACAGATAGCTAAAAAGTTATCTGGTATTTTGCTCATTTCTTAATATTTCCACATCAGTTCGGATGAGCTCTTTCCTAAAATAACTATATCAACCATATTTTTTGTCCTCAGTCTGCTTTCTCTTCATAAGCTGATTGGAATGTGGTTTGAGTTTTTTGTCTTTCTGTTAAGCACCTTTGATTATCTGTGCAGTTAACTTTTACTTTCTATTTTCTGATTCCTTCTGTCACATCCAAACTTAAAAAGTCCTTCCCTGGGGGCAGAACATGGTTTCAAGAGGAGATCCTTCAGAGGAAAATGTTCCAGCGCCTAAGAAATTGCAAAATCCCTTTGACAGTTTAGATGACATTGGTTTCTTCCTGTCTGCAAGGTCCTTCTGGGGAGGGGGGATTGTTTAGCTTCACAGTTTAGAGCTTGGGCTGTGGAGCCAGGCTGCTGGGTTTGAATCTTAGCTCTGTCAAGTGGGCCAGTTACTTAATTCTCTGTGCCTCAACTTCTTCATCTGTAAAATGGGGATAATAATGGCACCCCACCCCCCTTCATAGGGTTGTTGAGAAAATTAAATGGTACCCTAAGTATATCTAAGTTTATCTAAGTAAAGTTTTGGATCTCCAGGGCCTCAGATCTCCCATGGCAAGTAAAGTAGAAGGATGAGACTAGTATTCCTTCTGGTCCTGCCCAAAGAGCAGGCCACCAACAGGTCCCAGCCAGGTTCAGCAGGGAGCCAGGGAGGACAGCCCGCTGGGCCCACAGGGCTTCTCTGCCAGCTCTTCTTTCTCCTGCCTTCTGTTTGGTTTGATCTGAGGTTGACAGACCACCTGGCCCGCTAAACTGGGGCAGTAAGCTCACCCCATCTGCCGGCTTACCTGCCCAGAGCCTGTCATTTGTCTGTGTTTTTTCACCCTAAGGGGGTGGCCGCGGATGCAAACAGCCCGGCTTGTTTTGTCACTTGGTCTCCACTGCCAAAGCTGCTGCCCTGTCATCTCCCTCCCCACCAGGCGGCTCAGATCCAGGAATTTTAATTGACCTGAATTAGAAACTTTGTGAACCAGAGTCCCTGGAGAAAGATCTGAGGGGGATTCAAATGCCTGTGACTTTCAGGTGGGGAAGTCAAGTCCCCAGAGAGCCAGTCAATGGGGAGTAGTGACACGGCCTCAGCCAGGCAAGCCCTTGGGGCTGAGCCCCAGAGTATCCCAGCTGTGGAAAACAACGATCCCCGCATTTCTCCAACCAGGGTGGAGTTCAAGTCTCTCAGCTTAAAGTGAAATCTCCCCTAACTCTCCCCCATCACCCCCAAAATCCTGCAACGAAGTGCTTGATAATAATAATAGCTGGCCTTGCCTTGGCTTTGCAAACGGTTCTCACACTCACTGTTTGAGTCATCCTCTCATGAGGTGAGGGAGGTGAGTGTTGTTGCTCCCATTTTACAGAGGAATCAACTGAGGCCAAAAAAGGTGATGGCAATGGACCTCAATCCAAGGGTTTTCCATCTTTAGTGCATTAGAATTCCCTGGGGGCCTCAGGGGCTGGCCCCACTCCCAGAGTTTCTGAGTAGTGGGTCTCTCCTGTGGACGAGAATTAGCTTTGCTTCTTTTTTCTCCCCACACCCATTTTTATTTGAGGTATAACTGTCAAATTAAAAAGTGTACATATTTCAGGAGTCACACTTGATGTTTTGTTTCATTTTTTATTTATTTTTGGCTGCGTTGGGGCTGCGTTGGGTCTTCGTTACTGCACTCGGGCTTTTTCTAGTTGCGTCGAGCAGGGGCTACTCTTGGTTGCGGTGCGTGGGCTTCTCATTGTGGTGGCTTCTCTTGTTGCGGAGCACGGGCTCTAGGTGCGCAGGCTTCAGTAGTTGTGGCACAAGGGCTCAGTAGTTGTGGCTTGTGGGCTCTAGAGCACAGGTTATGTATACATTGTGAAATAATCGCTACAGTCATCCAGAGGAAATGAAATCAGTATCCTGAAGAGAATTCACTTTTCTAACAAGCTTCCAGGCGATGCTGACACTTCAGAGCTGGGGTCCACACTTGGAGAACCACTGGCTTAAAACTTTTGCCACTACGTTATACCTCCCCATCGGGTTAATAAAGAAATGCTCCCAGCAGCTGTGGTTAGACAGATTTGGGTGTTTTCCAAAAAATCTGTTCATGGCAGCATCTCTAAAACATAAGGCAGGAGCAGCAGCTTCCAGCTGCGGGGTATTTCATACATGAAGGGAAGGAGCGTGGATGAGAGAGGCTGGGGTGTCCCGGGTCTGGGGCTTGAGCACAGCGGGTTAATTCTGGGTTCCCTCTGGGGAGTCCACGTGACTGGGAAAGAGGAAGGTGGAATGATTGCTTATGTACAGAAGCTTCAAGGTCTTGGCTGTGTAAAACCCAATCATTACTTCCAGGTAGTAATGTGTTTTAGGCAATGTCTTCTGCTTATGCTCAGCAATGCATGAGTCTCAGAGTGGTGGCCAGAGAAATGGCGAGTCGTCGGATATTGAGCGAGTGATAATGGAATCCAGGAGGTGGAAATTACAAGTCGAAAAGTAAAATCGATGCCCTGACTGTGAAATGACTGAATGCCTGGTGAGGAACTGTGTAGGGATGTCCCCCTTCCTCGCTCCCCACCGACCTTTAAGATGCTCACTGGTTCCGAAGTTCCTTGAGGGCAGGGACCATATTTTAATCATGGGTAATCATATCATGTCAGGGCAGAAATGGGCCTTAGAGAGCTTCCAGCACTGGAATGGCAAATCGGTTTCATTTTGGTGCCAGCTCCAATCGTTTAGCGATGGCTGCCTGAAGCGCTGGGCTGAGAAGCGGGCTGCCCATCTCGGGGCTCTGTGGGGAGCCGAGCCTCGATCAATTAGCGAGGCTTACCACGGGCAGGGGAGCGGGGAGGCAGCACTTTGCACCGATTAGCCAACCCCGATCTAGTCCTACCTGCCCTGCCTACAGATGAGAAAAGAACTGCTCCAGAGCCCTGTCTGTGTCCCCAGAGCACTCCCGTCCCCTAGCAGCCATTCCATACCAGGCAAAGGGGTCTGTGCGTAACATGGAAGGGTCCGTGAACTCGGATGGGAAAAAAAAATTACATCTTCAGTTTTACTAACCTCTAACTGAAACTGAGCACTTCCTTCCATCATGAACATAGGCAAGAAACCATAGTAGCAGCAGCAGTCCCTGTGACTGTCACTAGTAGAAACCACAGCTATCTTTACAGCACATCAGAGCTGTTGCAGATATCTTTAAAGATCGCTTACACTCCTCGCTAGGGTGAAATGAGAGTAGTTATTAGATCTGCCACTAAATCTTGTTGTTGAATGCATTAATAAAGAAGCACATGTATGACTCCCTCACGAACTTGTTTTTAAATATTTGGATAACTGCGTTTCAGTAGAATTGGTTTCCTCGGCGATCCTATATGACGCGTTTAAATCCATTATTCTGAGAAAAAGCGCATAGACTTCACCAGACGCCAAAGGGGTGCATGGTCCACAAAAGGTTAAAACCTCCCTGCCAAAGTTGGCTGCCTGCAAGTCCTGTGTGCCAGGGCCCCTCCCAGCCTCGGCTTCAGTCACAGGAGCGGATGTGGGCAACATGGGCTGTCTTTGGTACCTTGAACGCTTTGCTGTGACTTGGCGGCAACTGGCAGCTGAGATAGTGCAAATTGGCCGCTCTCCACTCTGGGGAGACAGCTGACCTCGGGGGCTCCCTGGGCTCAGATGCCCAGACGGTGACAGCTCTGGCCCTGTGCCAGGCCTCCCCGGTTTGGCCTTCCACAGTGATGGCCAGTCTGGGTCACAGACACGGCAGCTCCGTGTTTGGCTCCAGCCTTCTTTCTCCTATAGCAACCCTGCCCTTCTGCCGTGCTGTCCCCCAGGAGCCTGAAAGGCCGGCTTCGTGGATATCTTACTGCTGCGTCTGGTTGCCTGTTTCTCAGCCTCAGCATGGGGGAGAAAGACAGCCTGGAGATTTCAATCACGGAGCACAGGCTACATCTCCGGTCCTCAGGCTCACCTTGCTGTTTTCCTTTCATTTTCAAAATGCATCTATTCTCCTTCCTTTGGGTATGCTGATGTTGAATTCTCAGCTATTTGTCCTGGAAGACACCTCCAAAAATTGTCTGTTCCACACATCCCGCCCCTCCCCGCCCCACCCTTCGCTTTACAAACCAGGACACAGTCTGGGAGAGGCAGCATGACCTGCCCTTGTGACACAGACCTGGAACCACCCGGCCAGTCCTTTCCCCAACGTTGCACAGCCTCATAAATAATGTAAGATTTTGGCATCGTAACCATCTGTCTCAGGTCAGGGAAACAAATTGCAAATTCATCCCTATACAAAATCACCATTTGATGAAGTCAGGGGAATTGGGGCTACTGCTGCTCCAGGGGGCTCTGTTCCCAGTAGATTCTCTGTACCTGGCACGACCGAAGGTTCTGTGCAGAATTCTTGTTTGTTTTTATTTTCACAGAGCCCTTGAGGAGGTCTAGAAGTATGGGGTAAAGGGTGGGTCCCTCCTATTTTCCATCAGCATCACAGACAATGCTTTCAGGATGCTTCTGGTGTGGAGCTGCTCCTTTGCCCAAGGAATCTTCCCCACTGCCTTTCAGGTCAACAGTCATGCCTGAGCTACAAGGTCTTTCAGTTAGTGGAGACAGGCAAGGAGCTGTAACGAACATCCCCCAAATCTCTGTGGCTTAACAGAATGTGTGAGAGGCTTATTTCTAGTTCACATCACATTCCAATCAGGCGTTCCAGGGACGGCCTTGCACATGGTGATTGAGGGATCCAGGATCCCTTCATCTTGTGGAAAACAGCACTACGAACTTCAATATGTGGCTTCCAAGGTCAAGGTAGAACAATATGAGAAAATGGAGGCTCCTGAGTGACAGATTTTTATGGTTCAGATACACTACGTCTGCCTACTTTCCATAGGCTAGAACTCAGTCACATGGCCCCAACCTAACTGCAAGGAAGCCTGGGAAATGTAGTCTAGCTGTGGACTCAGGAAGATGAAGAAATGGATATGGTGGGAACAGTGTTGTCATGGCCGTGGTCATTAATGTTATACTACTGTCCGAGTAAAGTTCTTTGGGTTGCACGTGACAGTAGCTTAAGTGGGGCAGGAAAATAGTGGATGGGGATGACCAAAAGGACGCTGGATACCTCACAGAGTCCAAAAGAAAGTTGATTGAGGAGATTCAGGAGGGGCTGGACGAGAGAGTAATGATCATCAATAGCTTCCCGTTCTAAGGGATCCCGTGGTTTTT
This sequence comes from Hyperoodon ampullatus, assembly GCF_949752795.1. Classification (NCBI taxonomy): domain Eukaryota; kingdom Metazoa; phylum Chordata; class Mammalia; order Artiodactyla; family Ziphiidae; genus Hyperoodon; species Hyperoodon ampullatus. Next base: position 36,789,917 of record NC_136913.1, read on the forward strand.
TACTTTTTCTTTGCTTCATCTGTTCATTCAACAAATATTATTGAGCACCTACTAGATGCCAGACCAGGCTTTGTTGCAGTGAAGCAAACAGACCACAACCCGGCTCTCGTGGAGCTGACGTTATGTTCAATTTTCTATGCAAACTGTTTTCTTGCTTCTTTGTGCCCATGTTCCTGAGGTCCACTGTGGTCCTTGTATGGGATGTGATAGTGCTGGCCTGTGGCTCTCCCAACTGCTATTTCTGTCCTTTTCCCCCAGCTAATGGCCCCCACCTTCTACCTACAAGATATCTGGACAACTGTTTTGTGCCATCACTTGTGAGAGAGAGACTATTAAATGGGGACTTCCTGCTTATCACATAGACCAGATGTCTTTTTTTTTTAACATCTTTATTGGAGTATAATTGCTTTACAATGGTGTGTTAGTTTCTGCTTTATAACAAAGTGAATCAGCTATACATATACATATATCCCCATATCCCCTCCCTCTTGCATCTCCCTCCCTCCCACCCTCCCTATCCCACCCCTCTAGGTGGTCACAAAGCACCGAGCTGATCTCCCTGTGCTATGAGGCTGCTTCCCACTAGCTCTCTATTTTACGTTTGGTAGTGTATATATGTCCATGCCTCTCTCTCACTTCGTCCCAGCTTAGCCTTCCCCCTCCCCGTGTCCTCAAGTCCATTCTCTACATCTTCGTCTTTATTCCTGTCCTGCCCCTAGGTTCTTCAGAACCTTTTTTTTTTTTAAGATTCCATATATATGTGTTAACACACAGTATTTGTTTTTCTCTTTCTGACTTACTTCACTCTGTATGACAGACTCTAGGTCCATCCACCTCACTACAAATAACTCAGAGCCAAGCTTCTCAAAGTGTGGTCCAGGACCCTCTACTTGGGAATCTCCAGTGTGACTCGTTATGCTTTCCCCCAGCCATGCAGACCTTCAGCTTGAGTACCTGAGGAGTGGCTGGAATGGACACTTTTTACCCACTCTCTAGCTAAGTGATGGCCACCAAAGGCCATCTTGACCTACTACTGAAGGAAAGCATCCCAACTCCTCACCATGGCCTGCAAGACCCTCCTGATCTGGTCCTGCCTACCAATCAAGCCCCAGCTCTCCCTGCCCCGACACTTGGCAGCCCCTGTTAGGCTGTGCTGGCCTGTTTCCTGAACCCTACAAGCCTGGTCCTGCCTCTAGACACTTGTTTTTCCCACCAGCCAACTGCTCCCCACTGCTCCCCGTCTGCCTCACCTTGTCTTGGTCTCTACTCCAAATCCCTTCCCTGACCAGCCTGTCTACAATAGCCCCCCACCACCTTCTCCTTACCCAATGTGACTCCTTTCCGTGTAAGTTACATGAGACATTCATTCATTTACTTGTTTGTTGCCCGGCTTCCCATTCAGTGGACAAATCCTGAGGACAGGGATGTGCTTTCCTGAGCACATAGCAGGCACTCAGGAAATACTGGTTAAATGAACAGACCTTGGTACCTCCACCTCCTTCATGATCTGATTTTAGGAGTAGTTACCTCTTCATACAGAGCAGAGGAAATTGGACATGGGGTGGGGGGTTGGTCCAATGTTCTGAAAAACCTAGGGGCAGGACAGGAATAAAGACGCAGACGTAGAGAACGGACTTGAGTTCCAGTGGTTAAGACATTACCTTCCAAGGCAGAGGGTGCAGGTTCGGTCCTTCCTCGGGGAGCTAAGATCCCACATGCCTCGCGGCCAAAAACCCCAAACATAAAACAGAAGCAATATTGTAACAAATTCAATAAAGACTTTAAAAGTGGTCCACATCCAGGAATAAAGAAGCAGACATAGAGAATGGACTTGAGGACACGGGGAAGGGGAAGGGGAAGCTGGGACGAAGTGAGAGAGTGACATGGACATATCTACGCTACCAAATGTAAAATAGATAGCTAGTGTATTTACATTTTACTCTAAAAAGTAAAGCCTTTAAAACTGCTTCCCACCCCCTCCCACGTACCTTGCCAACTCCCCATAAACCTCTGACCTAAGCAATCACTGACCTCTGGGATTCTCAGGCCAGGTCCCCAAAAAGAGGCAGTCTGAAAACCAGGAACTCAGAATCTTGAGCTGGGAAACTGTGTGTGTGGATGAGGGGAATACCTCTATACCCAGAGTCCAAAGCTCACACAATCAGGAGTGCCAAAAATTAGAAGGAATCCATTCTAACTCCACCTGGGCCTCTGTTTCCTCCTCTGTAAAATGGGTGTAATACTTACCTGCAAACACTGCTGTGAGAACTAAGGGAGCTAATTAAATTCACATTAAAAACACTCAGCACTGTACACTATGCATGATAGCCTTCAATAACTGCTAGCTTAGGACTCTCTTCTTCTATTATCAGGATGCATGTGGCGCAGTGCCTGGCACACTGGAGGACCTGGGAAAGGTGGTCTTGAGCGGGTTTCTAAGAACTGACTGTCAAGTAATTACCACCTAAGGTGAGCACAGCAATGGAGCTGGGGGGACGTGGCCCCGGAACCCAGAGGAGGGAATCAAGAGGAAATTTACTGGTGAGGCCTCTGGGAGGGTGAATAAGAGTCAGTCGAGTGGCTGTTCTGTCCCTAAGGGCGGGGCTTGGAAAGGCTCTGAGACAGTTGTCATTCAGCGAGGCTGTTTTTCCCCTGTCCTTCACTGAGTCCCCACTTAGGAGCTCGAGGAAAATGAAAGAAAATTCTCACGACCTCCATCATTTCCACCTCGTATTTACTTATTTTTATGAATGTTATTTTTTGACCCTGATCCCTTCACTCGGGATTTGGGGCTCAGACATGGCCGAACTCTGTCTTATTTCGTGCTGCGCCTTTTCTGGAAGCCGCCACCTCTGTCGGGGTGGCTGGCTAAAAGGGGGATTGGGCAAGATCTCAAGGGGAACGATTAGGAGATTTCAGTTGCTTCTTGTGTTTCCACCTCCTTTCTGATCTGGGAGGGAGGAAGAGGCAGCCCACGTGGGTGACTGGGGAAACGAGCAGAGATAAGAGCTTCTCGACTGGCTGGGCTAGCGGGCCCCTCATTCACACCGCTTCAAAGACAAACACTTTCCGTTTGTCGATTTGTTTTAGGCCTTGCCGAATCTGCAACTCTGTGGCCTTGACTCTAAAAATAAATCTCCTGCAGTAATGACGAGGCTGTTGCAAAGAGGAAGGCTGTGCAGAGAAAGAAAGACCGAGGGAGGCGGGAGAGACACTGAATACCCAAACAGGAAGAAGGGATGTGGGGAAATTGTCCTGGCTCCTTCCTCCCGACCAATGCTCGGCCAGGCAGGATGCTCCGCCAGTTCATTAGAACCCGAGCACAGAGGAGGGGACCGTCCTATCTAGCCGTTGTGACCCAGCTGCTAACTGTGGTCCACACACCGGCAGCTGCGTCAGCATCACCTGCGAACCTTTTAGAAATACAAATTCTCCGGCCCCACCCCAGCCCTGCTGAATCGGAATCTGCATTTTAACCAGCGCCCAGGGTGATTCATGGGCACACTAGAGTTTGAGAAGCGGGTAGAGTCCCTGATGTTGCACCGAATGCACCAAACAGATGCTCAATTCTCCTCCCTTCCAACAAACCAGAGGCGTGCCCCTCCCCGGCTGGCGGGCTTCCTCCCAGGACTCTCCTTTGGAGAAAGGAACCTCTTAGCAGGATCCAGCTAGGTTCCCTGTGACCACAGTTCATTTTACTACAATGCTGCAGCTCCCCATTCACCCCCAAGATAATTAGGAATATCTTTGGCCGGTCCTGTGCTCATCCAACATTCACATGGACGTAGGACGCAGGCTCATTACAGGCTGGTTACTCCCCAGGGGCTCTCTGGGATTTGTCATTTGAGTCCTTTTCCTCCACCCCTGGTTGCTTTGTTTCTCCTTCCCCAGCTCCTGGCCTGAAATGTTTCCCTATCTCCTCATCTTTATGAAACTCAATTTCACGGCCTCGGTGTGAGATTTTGATACATGCTGATATCCCCTCCTCTTAGGTCTCGCTGACATATTTCAACCGCCCTTACGGCTCTCATCAGTTTTGCGAAGAGGCCATCCTCTCCTCCTTTCTGGCTCAGCGGTCCTAAGCTTGGTTATTTAGTGTGGACTCCGGTTCCCTTCCCTCCGGCCCAGGCCAGGCAGGTGAGCAGTCAGGCCATTGTTTAGATGCTGAGTAGGTGACAAAGAGTTATGGTTGCTCTTTGCTGGAATTCTAAATAATGGCTGTCACTCCTCATTGACTATAAAATGTACAAATGTGAATGATAAGAAAGAACATAACTGTGGCCCATCTTATCAAATTTATTTTAGCTGTGCTTTAAAATCAATTTAATTTGTAAATTATTCATGGCGTGTAGCAACTTTTACAGAGTTGCACTCCTTTAAACCTATGCTTTAAAGATTGTACTAACTTTCTGGAGACATTTTGTGGATGTTTTTATTCCAAAGGTAATGCCTATCTATCTTAGAAAATGTGGATACTACAGATAAGCAAAAATAATTATTATATTATTATCACCTCTAATCCTATGACCAAGAAATAATCACTTAACATTTTAGTATATATCCTTTCAGTCTTTTTTCATTCTATACACACAGGTATGTATATGTATCTCTCTATCTCTATTTTTTTAGGGTCACTGTATATGTGCTAGCTTGTGTCCAAAGATGGCTGCCATCATCAATGCCTTCCCCTCTGTTCTGGAAGCAGCTCATACCAACTCTCCAGAGCTGATAGTGGGCATTTCCTCCCAACTCTGTGTTAAGTGACATCATGTTGATAGCTTGAAATCAGCCATGGTGGTAAATACTATCAATCAGGGCCTTTCTTTCCGCAGATATCTGGTTATTCAACATCTACCAGCATACAGCTGTGTATATATACACCCACGGCCAACTTCATGGACGAGCAATCTTAATAATTTTATGTTTGAAATTGTGTTTTGTCAGTGAAGTCTGATGGGCCAATAGAACATCACGTGACAAGAGGAAATACATACAAGATGTGTGTCCACCATTTCTTATTGCCCCGTTAGCCTTGGGGTTCACGATGCCCCATGAGCACAGAATTCTGGTGAACCCACAAGGCCTGGGAGTTCAGTGAGACTCAAGGCAAATGCAAAGTGAGTATGTGATGTCTACAGCTGAGTACGTGGGGGAGCTGACAGCCCTAAGAGGCCATGCTTTCCATTTGAAACAGTATTTGCTCCAGATGCAGAAAGAAAGTACTGGCGTTTGAAGAAACACAAACGACCAAGGAGCCCTATCATATTCCTTCTTGCATTACTTCCGTGTTAGCCAACCACTCACACTGAAAATGGTGACGTACGTAGAAGAAAAGGGAAAGACAAGGCACCTCGGAGTTCCTTTTCTTTCACTCCTTCCCCTTCCTTGTTTATCAGTGAGCAGAAGGTAGAGTGCTGGCAGAATGCATGCATATCAAGTCAAGTAAAACAGTCGAGTTCGTTTTGTGCAGCGTTTCCTCTGTTCTGCTAAGAACAAAATACATATGGGTGTACAAGCTTCGTAACACAAATTGTGTAATTTCACCGATGCTGCGTGAGTTCAATGCTCTTACATTTGCACGTAAAACTGACATTGCACAAGATATAGATAAATGGTAAATTCATGTTAATAATTTACATTTTTAATTTTTCTTTACTTAGAACTACATTAAATAGAAAATTTTAAAACACCATGACAGGTCAAGGGAAAGACCCTGAGAGAAAGGAGAAAAGCTTTATATTTAAGTATCTGGAACAGCACTTTTTCCTGGTTTTTCGAACAAGGGGCCCTACGTTTTTATTTTGCTCTCAGCTCCACAAATTGTGGAGGGGAGCCAGCCATGTCCATTCCATTCCCCACTGAGGGGTTGAGTCTATTCCTTCACCTCCTGAATCTAGGTGACCTGTGACTGCTTTGACCAGTAGAATTCCATAGACGTGAGCTTTGTTGGTTGTACACTTTACCTTTAACAGAACTGGAGGTTTCCACTTCCTGCCTCTTAGAGCCCTGAGCCACCGGGAAAGAAGTCCAGGCTACTCTGCTAGAGAGAGACGTCATGTGCGAGAGTACTGGGGCACCAGACGCGTGAGTGCAGAAGCCACCTTGAAGGTCCAGTGCAGTCGAGCCTTCAGATGACTCCAGCCCCAGCTGCATTCTAAATGCAGCCTTGTGAGAGACCCCAGGCAAAAACCACCACAGAATCATGAGCGATGATAACAAACTGTTGTTTAATTCCACTAAGCTTTGGGATGGTTTGTTCGGCAGCAACAGACGACTACAACAGTATCCTTCCCCTTTTGTAATGTGTGCTTTTAGCTCTTAAAGAGAAAATTCTAGATTTTTCCCCCCAAGAATCAGAACCCTAAGTGGACAATATTAGGGTGGGATTCAAGCTGCAATGAAGCAGAAGAGTATGACCTCAAAGTTTAGTGTGCTTGAGATTCACTGGGGCAGGGGCAGGGGGATTGGGGACACATTAAAAATGCAGCTCTTCTGACTCCAGCCCCCCAGATTTGGATTCAGTAAATCTGGGGTATGGCCAAGGCATCTGTACTTTTCCAAGCCCTCCCCTCATGATTTGGAGGAGGCTTTTGGTGGACTGCAATTTGCAGAATGCTGCTTCAGAGGGTATTCATCCACAGTGGCAACGGGCTGTTGATTTCAGAGTCAGAAGATTCCCATAACCCCCTCCCCAGCCCCGAATTACAGAACTTGCTGATGGCCTGGGAGGGTTACCTGGAATAAAGATAGACTTGCCCATCACAGAACTTTCCTCATCTTCTATTTGAAAACCAACAGAGAAAACAAACAAGAAACTATTCTTATTACAGGTTAAGCAGAATTTTCAGGAAAGGCATCCGACCATTACTGATTACTCAGAGGACCATGCATGGGAGCAGAGAGAGAGAAAATGCCCATCTTCTGTCTGCAGCAGAGTTTTCCTTTGGGTTATCATTCCCAAAAGAGACATGGGTGGCCCCCAAATGCCACTTGGTTTTACTTCTTCAGAGGGAACTAAAAACCATACGCATATTTTAGGTAGTCATACCAAATGAAAAATGATATCCTTAAAATTCTAATTTCAGTTAGATTGTGACTTATGCATCTTTGCCTTCCCAGCTTCTCACATGGTGCCTGCCTCCAAGTGGGAGAGCAGTAATTATTTGCCAAGTGAATTAATTTGAGTTACCAATAAATTTGAAGCATCAAACAAAGCTACAGTCTTGATCTCATGCAGACATCACTGGATGTGATTAGCATTCAACGGACCTAATCTCATCCTTGCAGGAAATGTCCTAAAAGAGAGAGATGATGAACAGATCCTGGTGAAATAAATTCACTCAAAGTTTCCCAGAAATGGCTGAATCCCTGGGAAGCAGTTTTGACCTGGCAGCTCTCAGGGAGAGCCTTAACGGAGCCACGTTTGCTGAGTATCCACCCACAGAGGGTGAGGGATGGCGGGTGGTTCCGGGGCACGGCCACGAAAAGTGGGCGTGGCCAGAGACCTGGACCAAAGAACGAATGGGCATCTGTGTGACAAGCCGATGAGAGGTGATGAGAATGAATGGTGCTCAGCCTCATCCTCCGCACTGTAAAACGGTGCAAACAGTATACATCTCACAAAGTTTTCATGAGAATTGAAGAACACATAAACACACACAAAGTCTCCTGCACAGTGCCTGGCACATAATGGCTCTTCAACAAAATGTTATCTCATATTCCCTGAACTCTCTAACTACCCTGGATGATTCTCTCATGCTTCAGCTTTCCCTGACGATACAGTAGTGCTTGTTATAAAGGAAGCTGAGAATGGGTGGTGTTTATCAGTCAGCGTTTGCTGCATAACAAATCACCTCAAGCTTAGTAGTTTAAAACCACACTCACTTATGCTTGCTTTTACATCTTTAGGTCAGCTAATCTCAGCTGGGCTCGACTGGGAAGCTCTGCTTCTGACTGCTAGTTTGCCCGGCTGTGGCTCCTCATCACAGATTGGGGTCAAGTCTGACTCTGGGTCCCAGGACGAGGGGCAGATACAGGGGAAAATACTTTCTCATGGCAATGACAGAGGCGCAAAAGGGCAAGCCCAGCCATGCAACCACACTTCCAGCTAGAAAGTCAAAAGGAGGGGGTGGTAGAAATATAGCTTTAGAAGCTGGGGCCACCTGGCAAAAGTTGCAGCCACAGTCTATGAAAGAAACTGAAGCTGTGGAGGAGACCCAGCTGCTGCAGGGATGTGGGGAGAAATACCCTGGTCTCTTCCCTCTTCCTGCCCTGGGACTTCCATCAGTGTCTCCTGTTGGCCAAACATACCAGGAAGTCAGAAAGCAAGGGAGCAGGGAAATGCAGTTCCCCTTGAGACAGAGCAGGCTAGAAAAGGCAGGGATGGATCTGGAAACAAACTGGTGTATGTGATAGCACTTACTTGGCCCAGACCTGTACGCACACCCAGGCAACACACTGCCCAAGCACAGTAGCAGTCACTCCCAACGCCCCATCCGTACCCCTTGGCACTGACTGATCCCACACCGCCAGTGTTTTACGGAAGACGCCTGCAGCTCTGCCCGAGGGCTTTTCCTGTGCACAGAGCACGCTTGGGCTGCGGGCTAGGGAAATTGAAGGGCTGCAGGGTTGGCGCTCCCGCTGCTGGACAGAATTGGTGGCTCGTGCCTCTCACCCTGTGAGCAAGCTTTACGTTGTCTCTTAGGCGTCCTCAGTGGGACTGAGCCCCCATGGCCCCCAGCGCTCATCTTCTCATTGTACCACATTCCGTGTCGACTTCCTTTCCTTCTCTCTCATACCTACCCCCATCACGAATCAACTCCTTCATCCAAGCTAAGACAGGGGACACGGGTTCGTGCCCCGGTCCGGGAAGATCCCACATGCCACGGAGCGGCTGGGCCCGTGAGCCATGGCCGCTGAGCCTGCGCGTCCGGAGGCTGTGCTCCGCAACAGGAGAGGCCACAACAGTGAGAGGCCCAAAACAACTCACAGCTGGCACGTGTGCCTTTGTGGCAAAGCAGGAACATACCAGGGCTCAGGGCCAGGGGTCAGGCCCAGGCCTGGGCACCCCTGTATCCATCCCTGGGACTCATATCCCCCTCACACACCAGGGCCCTATGTGGCTCCTCCCACCCACCGCAGCACATCTTCCTTTCCATTCTTTCCATGGGAGGAAGCGCAGAGCGAAAGAGGCTCAGGGGCCCCCCTCCAGCAAAAGTCAGGGGCAGACTTGGGCATGGAACGTTCTCCCAGAATCTCTACCTTGTTCCCACGTCCCTGTCCCACCTGCCCCCAGCACCCCACGAAAGGCCGCCCCTCCTCAGAAGGGAGCGAGTTAAGTGCCGCGTTACCAAGGAACTGCCACACTAGCCACCAAAGTGACTGCTCGTTATTTGAACACTTTCTTCTATTTGACTGAATACAGGAAAAATGTCACAAATAGAATATTCATCATCCCCCTCATGTGCCTTTTCTTCCCTGCTTATCTCCCTGCTGTCATGTACGAATCCCAGCTTCAGGTTCATTTGGTATGTTGAGTGCATGCCCAGGGAGAAGATGCCGCTGAAAGCCTTGCCCACGTGCTCCATGCGGCGACAGCCCTCCCTCCCCACCGGTGACACCCCACCAGATGAACGCCACTCACACTGACCCCTCGAGAGTAGGACAACGTCTGCCTAAGCGCAGGGGCCTCCTGCTCTACGCAGAGGGAACGTAAAGGGCCCGAGGAGCCTTCACAGCCATTCAGTGATTCTCGGCATGTCACTTTTACAGACACCTCAGCTTCCAGAGCTTTTATCCTCAGGTGCTTCTCAGAAGACGCAGGATGGCATCCCCACCCCACTTCAAACACCGTCTGTTTCGAGATCCTCAGAGGGGCTAACGCCGCCTGCCAATTTCTCAGCTACGGAGTCATCCGCGCGGAGCGTCGCCCTCTGTCTCTTTTCCATCAGTGGCGGAGACACGGTTTCCCCAAGCTGCTGCTCCTCCAGCCAGGCCCCACCTTACAGATTGCCCTGTCAAGCTGCAGGGAACACGTTTCTAGGACTGGAAAATGAAAGTACTTATTGCCCTGACAATTAGATATTATGTTCAACTGCAGTAACACAGGCCTGAAAACTGGTGGCTTAAAAAAGAGAGGGATTTCTTTTTCTCTCCTGTAATATCAGTCCAGAGGTGGGCCATCCAGGGCTGGTATGGCTGCTCCATAAAGCCACCAAGGACCCAGCCCTTTTCTTTTTCATTCTGAGGGCGTTACCATCATCCCAGGCTCTTAAGATGGCCACTGGACCTCCAGCCATCACATCAGAATTTCAGGCAGGGTAAAGAGAAATGGCAGAAGGGGGCTCCCAAGCTGATTCGGCCACTCTTCTAAAGAGCTTTCCAGAAATCTCACCCAAGAACTCCAGCTTAACATTTCATTGACCAGTAGCTACAATCGAGCCTGGCAAATCTAAGTTTTTAGCTGGGTACATTGCCGTCATCCATAAAATCGGAGCTCTATGAATGTTATGGGCTTATTGTGTCTTCCTACCATTCATATGTTAAAGTCCTAACTCCCAGTGCTTTAGAGTATGACCGTCTTTGGAGATACGGTCTTTAAAGAAGTGATTAAGTTAAATGGGGTCATTAGAACTGGCCCTAATCCAATCTGATGGGTGTCCTTAGAAGAAGATGCCATTAGGACACAGACAACATACAGAAGGAAGACCATGTGAAGACACAGAGAGAAGGGGACCATCTACAAGCCCTGGAGAGAGATCTCAAAATGAAACCAGCCCTGCCAAGGTGCCGCCATCTTGATCTTGGACTTGGCAAACCGTAAGAAAAAAAAATTGCTGTTTAAGCCACCTGGGGTGTGGCACTTTGTTATGGCAGCCTGAGTAGACTAAGACAAGAAGTAAGGAAAAGAGAAGAATGGTCAGGAGTAGGCAATTACCAATACCTGGCACATTTGGGAAATCCATGTCTTTATTACCTGAGCTTCTTAAGATGCTTTTTAAGGCGGTTTTCATCAGGTGGCATCCAGAGGGCTTGCACCGTCCCCACCCTTCCCTAACCAGCCCTCCACCAACCTCCATTTCTCTCTTGTCTTTGCATGACTCTCCTCCCTGGAAATGCTTATATAAAACTGTGGCCTCTCTGGAACAATTTGCGAAGTCCCGAAATAGCCCTCCCTCCCTTCCACTGGCCATAAATAGCCTGAAAGTCTAAAGTCAGTGCTTCATTCCTTTGGTTAATCTATTATTTCCTATGAAAGTGCAAATTAAATGGCAAATGATGTAGCTCTGGTCAGCCCAGAGCAGGTTGTGTTGGGAAGAGCACAGGGCAGGGCCAGAGAGGCTGGCTGGGCAGTGGGCACCAGAGAGCCAGAGGCCAGAACGAGAGCACACGAGGCCCAGGTGGGGAAGCTACCAGCAGAGGAGTCCCTGAACACTGCTGGGCTCATCCTTCTTTGCTAAAAGGGGAAAGGCATTGGGATCAGGATCAGATATTTTCCCAGGGAAGACCCGATACCTGCACCGCATCTCAACGTCTGATGAAACAGCATTCAGAGGGCACCTTCCCGCACATTCACTCACCCGCTCTCCCTCCCTCGCCCGTCAAGCTTCTCCACAGGAAGTGAACAGGCAGCTGAATTGGGATGTTCTGCACGACACTGGTTCCCTCACAGGGGATGCCACAGACACAGGACATTTGTCTTGGCCTTTGCTGTGTCCAACAGCTCTGTCTTCTTTCCTCTATTGGTTCACTGTATTGGTCTGATGGAGAACACCTCGAATAATTCATTCAGAAAGTGTTAAACTTCCCAAGAACTTCTGTATCCGAAAACATCCTTCATGTGCTCCCACACTTGAATACTTACTTGTCTCAGCACTATACCCGCCCTTTTAAACTCAGCTGTGCACTGCTGGGGCTGGGAGATAGCAAACGACGTTTCCCAGCTGCCTTTCTCGTAGGTTCTGCCAATAGGAGGCATTGGCAGGAGGTGAGAAGGCAGGAGAAAGGGAGAAACTTGACGTTCCTGCCTCCAAAGAAATGCAGCCCCTGGTCCCTCTTTCCCTGGTTGGACCCTGGCTGATGTAAATACGGAATTCAAATCTCAAAATAATCTTCCCTCAGAACTTTGAAGAAAATGCAACATTGTCTTCTAGCTTTCCAGCTGAGGTGTTTCACGCTAGGTTACTATTTTTTATCTTTCTGGAAAATGTGGATTTCTTTTGTAATTACCCTCGGAGTTCAAAATCGCCATGCCTTTAGGCACAGGTCTTTTATAAATCTTCCTGTCGGGCGCTTGGTCTGCTCTCTAAATTTAAAGATTGAAGATTTTCTCCAGCTCAGGGAAGCTGTTTATTCTAGTATTACTTTGATAATTTCCTCTCCCACAAGCTCTCTGTTCTTTGCTTCTGAAAATTCCTATTAGATCGATATGTGAATTTCAGGTCCTGATCCATGTCTCTTAATTTTTCTCTGATACTTTTTTTTTAAATCTCCTTGTCTTTTTGTACCTGTTGAGAGAATCTTTCAGCCTAGGCATCGGTTCAGTCTCTGCCCATGGCCGATCAGCTACTGCATCCAATGAGCTTGTGACGTTAGCAGTTTTTTTTCATTCCCAGAACTCTGATATATTCTTTTGACAGCAATCAGCTCTTTATTTATGGATAGCACTTTTACTTAATTGAAATCTCTCTCCATATCCTGGGAGAATTCTGTGGGGGTTAGTTCTCTTGTTTGTTTAGTTTGGTGCCTCTCTTTCACAATGTTGGTTTTCCTCGAATACGTTTGATAATTCTGTACTGTCTGTTCCTATTATAGACGAAGCTCTAGGCTTATCTACAGTGGAGGCTGGTGGGCATTTTCTAAGCTCCAGTGAAAAATGCCCGCTCTCAAGACAGTGAAAGCCAGTTCTGGTTACGGAAGCCTGGACTCTCAGGACTGTTTCGGTGACGAAGGACTTGGATCAAGCCACCTTTCCTTGCTGACATTTGCTAGCATGTTCTCCGAGCGTAGGGACTGCCTTCCCTACTGTCCACCAACTTGGGCCTCTCACTGTTGTGGCCTCCCCCACTGTGGAGCACAGGCTCCGGACGCGCAGGCTCAGCGGCCATGGCTCACGGGCCCAGCCGCTCCGCGGCATGTGGGATCCTCCCGGACCGGGGCACGAACCCGTGTCCCCTGAATCGGCAGGTGGACTCTCAACCACTGTGCCACCAGGGAAGCCCAAATATTTTTAATATTGTAAGGAATCCCCCATGGACCCATCCCCCAGCTTTAATGACTACAAAATTGGTGCATCTGTAGTCACACTTCCCCTCAGGAGCCCCCCCAACGTATTTATTTTTTTTTGTTTGTTTTTACTTTTTGACCATTTTGATGGACTTTGAAGAGGGAAGACAAATGATAAATCAGCAATCTTGAAACGCAAACTCGTTTCTTCAGAAATGCTGGAGGAGGGAATTTCCTGGTGGTCCAGTGGTTAGGGCTCCGTGCTTCCACTGCGGAGGCCAAGGGTTCAGTCCTTGTTCAGGGAGCTAGGATCCCACCTGCCACGTGAGGCGGCCAGAAAAACAATTTTTTTTGGAGGAGTTATTGAGGCTGGGTCATGGATTCATGATGGAGGTTCGTTACACCCTTCTCTCTACTCTTGACTATATTTGAAAATTTCCATAATTAAAAGTTTTTGAAGAAAGTAAAACTCAGTGTTTGAAGAATAAATGCTACTAAATAAAGTATTTTCTCCAAGCTGTTTCTGCGGCTGTCTTCTAGCCCAGTGATTCTCAGACAGCCCGGCAGGGAGAGCGGCGCCTTCCTTTCCCCTGTTTGAAAGAGTCTTTGACAATCACGGTGTGGCCTGAGACAATTCATGGAGCGGAGTGCTTTGTCAGGTGAAGACAGCGGAAGCTGGGATGCGGGGGTGAAGGGCTGGAGACCAACACTCCAGCCTTCAGCGGCTGCTGTGAGCCCAGAGCCACACTCCTTACTTGATAGAAAACTCAGTGTCTACTTACAGGATGTACATATATATATATATTTCATTTAAAAATTAAAAATCATAATCACACAGGAGAAGCACATGAATAGGGCAAGACTGGCCATGGATTGATGGTTATTGAGGCTGGGTGAGCGGTACATGGGGGCTCACTATTCTGTTTAATCTACTTCCAGGTATCTTTGAAATTCTCCATGATAAAATACCTCTTTTAAAATCACCTTAGTTTTAAAATACATATCTTCCGGCGTGGGGTGGGGGAGGGTTGTGATTATTGTTTTTAATGGAAGATAGGGGGAAAAACTCCAAATTCAATGACCTGCACTTCTTTCTAGTCCAGTAAGGGTAGATTTCCTAGCCATGCGCACTTCTCTGCTTCAAGACTCCTCAAGGCTCTCCTCATTTCTTCTCTCACCTCCCTCCTCAACTGCCCTCCACATCCCCATGAAACAGACCTCTATATTCAGGGACAATTGTTTTCACAAAGAGAAAGCTGTCCAGAGCTTCCATTAGCCACTATGCATTTTTATTGATTTATATCTGCCTTGTTCCAAAGATGTATTTAAGCTTTGCAAAGATGCATACACTAGAACAGCATAAAATAAACTACAAGTAAATAAGAGACAAATAAGAACAAAGGAGATAAAGGGAAAACGAGGATAGGAAAGTAAGATGGAGCCAAGAGTGAGGAGACTATACAAAAATACTGGAAGCAGAACACAAGTTTGAGGCTGAGTTCCCTAGCAACCCATGCAAAAAAGGAAGCTGGGTCACACTGTGATTTACAGAGCTGGTGATGTAAAAACAAAGCCGACCATCAGGAGAAGCACAAGTATTCTTAACATGCAGATCAAGGAGGCAAGTTTCCACTGTGGATTATCATAAATAAATATCATGAACAATATTCTCATGTTACACACAGCCAACAGAACACAAGGCTTTCTACCCACACGTGCACTGCTATACGGCAATGAGGGCGAGCAAGGTACACCCCTACACAACCATAGAGACTTCCTCAACTTCTTTCGAAATAGGCTGATGGAGAACCTCTAGATGCCGTTCAAGGAAAGTCACTCTGTGGGGACCAAAAGCGGTCTCCGCACTGGGGTGGCTTCCCATGGGACAGACTTCAGAATATCCAAAGCAAAGATTTGTAGCCTAGAAGCCATGCACCAGGATTCAAGGGGTTCAGGATTCCTTGGCACTATCAGCAAAAGTGCATGCATGTGTGCATTTTTTCCAGGGAATGGGTCCACAGCTTTCATTAGATTCGCAAAGGTGTCAGTGAATCCAAAGAAAGTGAAGAACACCCCCAAAAAGAGGCAGCACGGGTTTCAAAACTTCTGTCAAGGGTGTGGAAAAAAGGTTACCCTCCTACACTGTTGGAGGGAATGTAAATTGGTGCAGCCACTATGAAGAACAGCATGGAGGTTCTTTAAAAAACTAAATTAGAGTTACCATATGATCCAGCTGTCAAATGAAAAAAAATGCACAACATAGAATTGTGAGTTAAATCTTATTGGGGGCAAAATGAGGACAATAGTCCTGGAGACGGCATTTCAGAGAGCTCTGAGGAAGTGCTCCAGAGAGGCAGGCGGAAGGTCAGTGTTACATGTGACTTTAGTGAAGGGGGGACGTGCAGTGAAGCACACATGTTGGCAGAGGCTGGCTGCTAGTCACGAGGAGCAGATGTCACCATTAATGATTTTAATGCTTTTCTAGATGCAAAGAGATGCAAGAATTAGGCTCATAAAATCTTTTCCTGAAAATATCTAAAGACCTGTTCTGCCAGTTTTTCCCAGAGCACAGAGGGCCTCATTCCTGATCTCCACCCTGAAATCCTTTCAGGGGGTGTTGAAGGTCAGCAGCTGCAGCGGCTCATGATTTAATCCTTGTAGAGTAGATGGCACGTGCCAATTTGTAGTTGGCACAGCAATCCCACTCCTGGGCATATATCCGGACAAAACTATAATTCGAAAAGGTACATGCACCCCAGTGTTCACTGCAGCACTATTTACAATAGCTGAGACATAGAAGCAACCTAAGTGTCCATCAACATGTAAATGGATAAAGAAGTTGTGGTACACATATACAATGGAATATTACTCAGCCACGAAAAAGAACAAAATAATGCCATTTGCAGCAACATGGATGGACCTAGAGATTATCATACTAAGT
This sequence comes from Hyperoodon ampullatus, assembly GCF_949752795.1. Taxonomy (NCBI): domain Eukaryota; kingdom Metazoa; phylum Chordata; class Mammalia; order Artiodactyla; family Ziphiidae; genus Hyperoodon; species Hyperoodon ampullatus. The sequence continues at coordinate 36,806,082 of NC_136913.1, forward strand.
GAAGTAAGTCAAGCAGAGAAAGACAAATATATGATATCCCTCATATGTGGAATCTAAAATATGATACCAATGAACTTACAAAACAAAAACAGACTCACAGACATAGAAAACAAACATAGTTATCAAAGGGGAAAGGGGAGGATAAATTAGGAGTCTTGGATTAGCAGATACAAACTAGTATATATAAAATAAACAACAAGGTCCTATTGTATAGCACAGGGAACTATATTCAATATCTTGTAATAACCTATATGGGAAAAGAATATATATACATATGTATATATGTATAATGGAATCACTTTGCTGTACACCAGAAACATCATTATAAAACAACATATACTTCAATCTAAGAAAACCTTCTCCATCGACGCTACTTCTCCCGGGCTCCTGGTGTGTAACTTCTCGGGTTGCTGGTGAGGGGTGGAAGTGTAGCTTTAACATTGAATGGAACTGGGGATAGAAGGGATCCTCCTGTGAAACTGAGCTGATCAGAACAATTTCCAGCTAGAAGACCCCCCACTCCCACCCCTGCTCAGAGACTTGCTCGGGAATCCCTCAGGGACAGGGTAACTTTGAGAAGACAGAGTGACCAAGGTGCCACCATGGTTCCAGGCCATCAAGCAGGGCTACAGTAATCTCTACCAGGGGAATTTTTTTCTAATTTAAGACAATTATAACTAAACACCCACCTAAATCATTAAAAAAAGAAAGTCATTCATCTTTGATAGTGTGACTTCCTAATGAATCCTCCAAGCTCAACTAGTGCCAAATGTGCTCCAAGGTGACCCAGGTGATGAGTGCCGGGGGTTACAAACCAAGCACCAGGTACAAGCTGGGAAATCGCTGCCGCCAACAATGGCTTCGGATACATGACAATTAAACTAGAGTTTTTCCTGCCAATAAGTAGATAGAAATTTTTATGAAAACCATTGCTGCAGGTCATTAGTCATAATAACAATAGCTGACATTTATTAATCATTTATTATATGCCAGGCACTCTATGTTCTCAGGGGAGCCTCACAACCGTGCTGTAATTGGGGGGAGCAGCCCATCATTCCCATTTTACAGATGGGTGATCCAAGGCTGAAAGAGGTGAAGTAATTTGCAGAAAGTCAAATAGATTTGTCTGACTGATCTGCCTTTGCCCTCAGCGGCTATGCTGCCACATTTGTGAATGTGAAAAGTTCAGCTCACCAGCAGTGGTATGGAATGGTTAAGGAATGAGTTTCGGGGTGGGGAGGGAGCGGTGGTAAGGGGAAGAAAGTCCTGCTTACCCCCCTGAAAATAATTGTCATATCCATGAAGAGAACATTCTCCCTGTTTCAATGATCTATTATTGTATAACAAACCACCCCACAATGTGGTGACATAAACCAACCATTTATGATTGCAATCAGGTGCTCCCTGGAGGTGGAGTCCTCTGGAGGGTCAACTGGGCTGCATATCCAAGATGGCACACGCACAGGCCTGGCGGTGGATGCTGGCTGTCATCTAGGAGGTCAGCTGTCGACCAGAGTGCCTATATGTGGACTTGAGCTGTGAAATTTGAATTTCAATTGTTTTTTTCAATTAATTGTTTAATTTTTCAATTGTTTAGTGAATCAGTTTTTAGTGTAAGTATATCCCAAATATTGCACAGGATGTACTTACACTAAAAAAAAATCATTGTTTATCTGAAATTCAAAATGGAGACATACTTATACTTAAAAATATATTAGTAATCTTGTAGTAACCTATAATGGAAAAGAATTTTTAAAAGAATATATGTATTACATATGTGTGTATATTCAGTAAATATATATATATATATACATATATATTCAGCATAACTGAATCACTTTGCTGTATACCTGAAACTAACGCAACATTGTAAATTTATCTGATGTTCAAATTTAACTGAGAGCCTTGTATTTTTATTTATCTGGCAACCCTACCCAGGAGACCACTCTGCCTCCATTCTCAACTACGTGTCTGGCATGGAGTTGGCTTTAACCCCGTATTAGTTTTCTTTTGCTGCATCACAAATTATTATAAACTTAGCAGCTTAAAACACCATCCATTTATTCGCTCACAGTTTCCACGGGTCAGAAATCCCGGCATAGAGTCATTCAGCCCGATTCTCTGCTTAGAAGCTCACAAGGCTAAAATCAAGGTGTCGGCAGGACTTGTTCCTTTCTGGAAACCCTGGGAAAGGATCCACTCCAAGCTCTTTCAGGTTGTTGGCCAAACCTAGCTCCTCCTCACATTTTCCACCCGGCCCCCTCCATCTTCAGGCCAGCCAGGGTACGTCAAGTTGTTCTCCTGTTTTGAATCTCTAGGATTTTTCCTTCTTCTTCGGCTTCTGCCACCAGCCAGAGAAAGTTCTCTGCTTTTTAAAGGATCATGTGATTCGATTAGGCCCATCATCTCCCTTTTTAAAGGTCAACTGGGCCACATAACATAACACAATCATAGGAGTGAAATCTCATTAAATTTACAGCTTGTGAGGGGGGCATGGGATCTTAAAGGGCCATTCCTAGAAATTCAACTCACAACATCCCCAGACCTGGGGGTAGGCCCTGAGGGTCTTAGGCCAGTGAATGTTTCTGATGTCCAGCTGCAGCCCAGAGCCAGTGAAATGGAAGGAAATGTTTGTCCAGGATTTGGGGAAAGAATTTTTTCTCTTCTACAGGATTGGGTGCTACCTGGGGAGAGGTCTGGAGGTACCACCATCAGAAAACCACCAGGGGTGGGCTGGAAGCCAGCAAGGACAACCACAGAGATCTAGAGATGGAGCCTGCCCAAGGGAGCAAAGCCAAGAACTGGGGTGGTGGTAGCATCACAGCCCTGAATCTGGCTGCTCTGGAACCCCACTCTCCTTGTTGACTTTTTACTCATGGTGGCCCAAGAAGTCTGGGTAGCTTTTTCTCATCAATTTCTATTGAAGCCTTCTTCGTTGATGCAGGAGGTGATGTCACTAACCCACCTGGAGTGTTTCTAGCTGCTGGTAAACTGTGTCAAACAAGCTCCAGATAAGTCCCTCATTTATAAAAACAGGGCCCTGAACCCATGCTTGGCTACCCGCAATCCAACGGAGGAAAAATTCTCTCTCTCAAAGTAGGGAGAGAATGAAATAACTCTCAGAGAGAAGCGGGTCTCCTGTAGATGCCAGAAGCCTGCTCCCCTAACTTTTCCAATTCCTTCAGGGGTCAGTCAGGCTGACCCAAGGGTTATCATGAAGAAGAAAAGCAGTGTGCTTGGCCTGGCTCACTGTCGCTGGTCCTTTCTAGAGCTTCCTCTGGTGTGTTACGCTGTGAGAAAGGCTCATATCACTGGTCTTTGCCCTCAAGAAATGTACAATCTATTAAGGAAGATGATTTGTTTGTGTGCCGAAAAGGAGTTGGAAAGGGTTGTAAAGGAGAGATAGGGTTTCTACAAGTGAGAAAGGAGTCTGGGGGTATGTGAGAAACTGAGGGCAGAACATTGTAACAGGGCAGGAGGCAGGGGAGGGATGGCAGAGTTCGCAGCAGGGAATAGAAGATACAGAGAATGAGTGGCTTGTAGTCCTGCATGAGGGAAGGAACCCAGCCAGTGAAATTAGAGCTTCCTCACAGATGGCGGACCGTCTCCATGGCCCAAGCAGATGAAGTTTCCTCATTCTCCATTTTGTTCTCAAATGTTCACAAGATGGCACCACAAGGAAGTGGAGGATTCCAAGCGACAGAGCCAATGAGGAAGCCGTTTGCTGCTGGCCAGTTTGAAGAATCTTAACCTGAAGGGTCAATCTGCTGGGCTCTTTTATTTTGGGGGGGGGTGGCTTTTGTTATATTGCATTGGTGAAAAATCTTCCAGTTCGACCGCTGTGAAGTATTGACCCAAAGAAGATAAATTTCAAAAGGAACCTTCCAAAAGGAGCATGAAAGGCACTGGGAAAGAGAAAAGAATGATAATAAAAAAAATTAGATCTTAATTTAAGTTGGAACTGTGACTAGAGGGAAAGGAGGAGGTGGTGTATTTTGTAATTGAAGACACAAACCCTTCGTGGCTGGAACCAAGAGTTAACACAAGACAGGAAGGGACCTGGCTGAGGCCTCCTGGACTGGCCGGGGCCTCCTCACGGAGTCCTAATTGGCTTAGGCCAACAGTAGTGTGGGAACACAAATGGGGGAAGGGCCATATATAAAAAGTTACGGGACAGTTCATCTACCTCAAGTGTCTTACAGCGCACACCTCTTGAATTTTAACGACCAGAGTTACGACTGGGCAATTAACCCCATGTGCAGTAGCCCTCCACCCAAGACAGCTAAAGACAAAAGGCAGAGATGGGGGCCATTCAGTCAACAAGCAGGGCTCCACCCTCCTCCGCCTGGGCAGAAGTGAATGGCTTTTCTTTTCACGCCAGGATCTCCAAAAAAGTAAGCACACAAGCAAGGGAATTACCCTATAACCTACTGTCTAAAAAAAAAAAAAAAAAAATTGTTTCCTTCAAATGTACTGTAATTCAAAATGTTTAGAGGCCAAATGGTAAAAATCCCTTTAAAAATCCGAAAGGCCCAAAGCAGGTTTGAAGCTGTTAGGTACTTAACGACCATAATTAGCTATTCAACGCAAAAATCACTTTTCTATCCAGGCTGGCACAACAGTGGGGAATGAGTTACTGAAAGAAGTTAAGAACAGAGTTTCCAAGGCAATCCTTCTGCTCCCTGGAAGGTCACTTTCTGGAGGGTTTATGCAACATTTTGGAAAAGGGTGGCATTTTACCAATTGTGCTTCACCGGTCCCAGCCTCCCTGCTCTTCTGACCAAGGCAGAAAAAACAGAGTGGGGACGGCCCACAACTGACAAAGCGCCTAGGAGCACTTTGCTCTTTAAAACAGGGGTGATAAGGGTAGGATGGAATTGAAGGTGGTCTCATTTCAAAAAGAGTGGCTCCTGATACCCAAGCTGCCATGAAAGCAGTTCCAGAGATGGAAGGGATAGGACCGTGTGTGATCCCAATGCTCTAGGGAAAAAACAGCAACAACAGATTTATTAAGTCATGACCCCAACCCCCTCAAGTCATGGACCACATGCTCTGGAGTCTTTATTCAAGGCCCTGCCTGATCTCGTCCCTCTTGGTTATATACACTACCGGAGACTGCTATGCGGGGGTGCATTAAATAATTTATGTGATTGTTTTAATGAAAAGTTCACTCTCTATAGGAAAATCAATAATGGCTACATCACGTCCTACTTTGGTCCAGGAGTGCACGGAATCTACTCTCTTGGACTCCCGCCGCCCAGAGTGGGTGTCCAGCTGGCCGGGTTGTACTCTGACTTAGAGGCCAAATACTGAGGACATAGAGGCAACCCCTCTAGTAGCAAGTCTTGTCAAACTAAGCCTTTTGAGCATTAGTCGTATCATCAGGCAGGGCCGGCTCCATGGCTGATCACACAGGACCCTGGGCTCAGAAGGGTCCTGTGCTGGGGGTTTAATGCTCTGTGGTGGCCATCTTGAAATGCTGAACAATTTTATCTTTGGATTGTTGTTTGGTAAGTGAAGTCTAATAGGATAATAAAGGGGACTTGGAGGCTCAGCTCATGACAGTCTCCCCCATTCCTTGCCCATCCACCCAGCAACCACCCAGGGTCTCCATCCCTGGTAGGAGGGCTGAGGTGGGATGGGCTCTCCCCGGACAGTAGGGAGGGGCACGGTGGAGGCCACGCCCACCCCAGGCTGGTAGCACTACCCACATCTGGTACCAAGCATATCTCAGCAGGGAGGCAGCTTAGGGTATTCCTGTGTGAAGAGGACAATGACTCCCCTGCCGGAGGACCACATAGGTCTGGCTGAAGAAAGGGGGAACCTGGCAGCTGGTGGGCCAAGGGTGCAGAACGGTAAGGCGGGACCCCCAAGCCCCTGTGATGGTGTACACTTGCCCCAGAAGTATCCCTGTGCCCAAGGGGACACGACATGAAGTAGCAAATTAAAAACATGATTGGTTGAAAGAGAGACTGCAGAAGAAAGGGAAAAGTTTCATATGTTAGTACCTTTCATGGCACCTTTTATCCTGCTTTTTGAATAAGGAACCTTGAATTTTCATTTTGTTCCAGGTCCCCCAAATTATGTAGCTCGTCCTGTCCCCATGTTTTACCCATATTTTGATCCTGAGTGCTGACACAGATTCTAGATTGCCCCTCACTGATTTCAATCTGTATTGGGCCCTCTGGCCTGGGCCCTGACCCTCCCCGTCTGCAGCCATGCCTGGGTTCTCCAATCAGGGTACCGGCCCAGCGGTGACCTGCTGATGATTAACAAAAGTTCTCCAGGGATGACAGCCCTGATTTGTAGCATGTGCCCATTTTGGTGATGTAAACACTCCCACCACAGGCAATTTCAAGAAGAAAAGCCCACTATCTGCTGTGTGTGCAGGTGAGCACTGCCTGTGCAATGCCACTTGGCCTCTGAATCCTCGAGGCATTAAGCCAGGGCCCCAGGAAGCCCAGGGAGATAATAGAACAAAAGAGCTTTCTCCTAGATGCAAGGTTTTCCATTTGGCTGCACATTGCAATCACCCAGGGAGCTTTAAAAATGCGTAGACCCAGACTACGCATCCCAGACCAATTACATCAGCATCCCTGGGGGGGGACCAGGCTGCAGTATTTTTAAATCCCCAAGTGATTCCAATGTGAGGCCAAGGTTGTAAACCTCAATGGATCAGTGGTTCTCAAACCTTAGTGTGCATCAGAATCCCCTGGAGCGCTTGTCAAAACACCCATTCCTGGGCCCTGGGCCTCGACCTTCTGATCCTGAGGCCTGGGGTAGGGCCCAGGAATTGGCATTTCTAACCAGTTCCCAGGCGATGCTGAGGCTGCTAGTCCAGCGACCACAATTTGAGATCCAGCGTTTTCGAAAAAACTGCCTGGTGTCAACCACCTGGGGTTCACCCTGATTAAGAAGGTGCAAGGTGGGCTTCTCTGGTGGCGCAGTGGTTGAGAGTCCGCCTGCCGATGCAGGGGACACGGGTTTGTGCTCCAGTCCGGGAAGATCCCACATGCCGTGGAGCGGCTGGGCCTGTGAGCCATGGCCGCTGAGCCTGCGCGTCCGGAGCCTGGGCTCCACAACGGGAGAGGCCCCAGTAGTGAGAGGCCCGCGTACCGCCAAAAAAAAAAAAAAAAAAAAGAAGGTGCAAGGTATAAAGCTGTTACTTAATTGGAAGCCCTGGAGTTGGGCTTTACAGAAAGCCTCCCTCCCGTGAAAAAGCTATTTGTTGAGAGGAAGAGGCAGGAGCCTGCTAGTGAAATGCGACTGAGCTGTGACACGCCACCTGCTTAATTAAAAATGCATACCCGGAGACAGAGGTCAGGTTGGTCAGTCCTAGTTGGTCACCTTGAGGGATTTGCTGCCAGGTGGGCAGGGAAGCAGAGGAAGAAGCAGAGAGAGGGGAAGCTGAGCTGTCTCCCTCTGGAGAGTCCTAACCACTGGACCGCCAGGGAACTCCCCCACCCCAGCTTTTAAACCACCATCCCAAGTTCAACCACCATTGATTAATTTTGCCTGGCCTGGGACTTCACGTAAATTGAATCAGAATGTAGGTACTCTTTCATGCCTGGCTTTGTTCAGTCCGAACGTCTGTGAGGGTCATCTATGTTGTTACATGTGTCGCTAGCTCTTTCTCCTGCATTGCTAGGTGGTATTCCATTGTATGAATACACAAGCTGGCTGCGCCGGCTTGCTCTAATCCCCTCCAAGGTATGTCAGGCCCCTGGACCTGGCTTCTCAACTCCCTTTGGAAGTTCTTTCCCGCATGTCTATCTCGAATTCACCCTCACCTGCTTCTGCACTGCAGCCCCTTTCTTGGACTAAAATAGGGAGCCATGCTTGGCAAACAAAGGCTGGTTATTAACGACAATAATATCAACTTTAAAAAAAAACTTCAGGACTGGAATTCCTGTTGCCTTGTGTCTGGAAAATCACCAGGTGAGACTGCGGAGGCAGGTATGGGGAAACGGCTGGTTCATGAGCAACTGTCCCACCTAACGCACTATCTGAGCCTCGTTCTTTTTTTTTTTTTTTTTTTTTTTTTGCGGTACGCGGGCTTCTCACTGTTGTGGCCTCTCCTGCTGCAGAGCACAGGCTCCGGCCGCGCAGGCTCAGCGGCCATGGCTCATGGGCCCAGCCGCTCCGTGGCACATGGGATCCTCCCGGACCGGGGCACGAACCCTCGTCCCCCGCATCGGCAGGCGGACTCCCAACCACTGCGCCACCAGGGAAGCCCTGAGCCTCGTTCTTGATAGAATCCATCTTTTTAAAGGTAACCGGAACTAAACAGAAACACACGAAAATATTCTGACCCAGGAATTCAACTCCTAGGAACACCCAAGAGAAAGGAGTACACACACCCTCACGAAGTCACGGATACGAACATTTGTGGCAACTTTCTTCATAAGAGCCAAAAAAATGGAAACAACCCAAATTGCCATCAACAGGAGAATGGATAAATAAATTGTAGTGTATTCATACAATGGAATACCACCTAGCAATGAAGGAGAAGGAGCTAGTGACACATGTAACAACAGAGATGAACCTCACAGACACTCAGACTGAAAAAAAGCCAGGCATGAAAGAGTACCTACATTCTGATTCAATTTACATGAATTTCCAGACCAGGCAAAATTAATCAATGGTGGTAGAACTCGGGATGGTGGTTTAAAAAGTGGGGTAGGGGGAGTTCCCTGGCGGTCCAGTGGTTAGGACTCGACACTTTCACTGCCGTGGCCCAGGTTCAGTCCCTGGTCGGGGAGCTAAGATCCTGTAAGCCACATGGCGCAGCCAAAAGTAAATAAATAAATATAAAATAATAAGTTTGTGTTGGGACTTCCCTGGTGGTCCAATTGTTAAGAATCTGCTTTCCAAGCGAGAGAGTGGCATGGACATATATACACTACCAAACGTAAAATAGATAGCTAGTGGGAAGCAGCCGCATAGCACAGGGAGATCAGCTTGGTGCTTTGTGACCACCTAGAGGGGTGGGATAGGGAGGGTGGGAGGGAGGGAGACACAAGAGGGAAGAGATATGGGAACATATGTATACGTATAACTGATTCACTTTGTTGCAGAAACTAACACACCATTATAAAGCAATTATACTCCAATAAAGATGTAAAACTAACTAACTAAATAAATAAATAAAAATTTAAGAAAGTAAAAAAAAAAAAAAAAAGGATCTGCTTTCCAATGCAGAGGACACGGGTTCAACCTCTGATCGGGGAACTAAGATCCCACATGTCGCAGGGCAACTAAGCCCGAGCGCCACAACTACTGAGCCCAAGTTCTCTGGAGCTCGTGCACCACAACTAGAGAGCCCGCACGCCACAACGAAGAGTCCACGTGTCACAACGAAAGATCCCGCGTGCCCGCAATGAACACCCGACACAGCCAAATAAATAAATAATTTTTAAAAAGAGGTTTGTGTTAAAAATAAATAAAAAATAAAAGGTGGGGTAGCATTGACTGAGAAGGGGCAAGAGGGAACCTTCTGGAATGCTGGAAGTATTCTGTATCTTGAACTGGGTAGTGAGGACACGAATCTAGACATATGTAAAAATGTATTGAGTTGTACACTTAAGATAAGTGCACTTTCTGATATATAAGTTACAGTTTCAGTTTAAAAAAGTATTTTAGTCCATGTGACCTCAGACGATAGTTTTTGATACCTGGGAACTGAGGTTTGAAGAAGTTGGACAAATTAGCAAAGATTTTCTTCTTCTCCTTCTTCTTCTTCTTCTTCTTGAATCAGCCAAGATTAAGAAATGATTCTCGCCAACCCAAGACCCCACGGGCCAGCACACTGGGGTTTGGCAACTACCACTAGTATGTATTGAACGCTTACCCTGGACCAAGCCTCTACCAACACTGCATGTGTGCCCTCACCTCATAACAGCCTGGAAATATGGGGACAATTATTATCCTATTTCATGGACTAGGAAGCTGAGGTTCAGAGAGCTTGAGTAGCAGCTAACAATGGAACCCAGCCCTCTTGTCACCAAGGCTGAGTGCTAACCCTCCCATCAAACTGAGTCTACCACAAAAGGTGTCCTGTGTGTTTTATGGATGGCGGTCCTTAAGAAGGGGTGGGACTCTCTTACACCATGGACCCCTGTGGCATCCACAGGCTGGCAAAGCCTATGGACCCCTTCTCAGAATAATGCTTTAAACGCATACAATAAAACACCATGGATTGCAAAGCAAGCCAATTATACTGAAAGAGGCATCCAAATATCTTGTGATATAGCCATATACGTGCTTATTTAATGCATTAAATAGAGAGGCAAAATAACTGCTAGAATTTCAAAATAATGATGAGTGTAAATGATATTTGCAACTATCTGCAATAACGGTAATGTGATATGAAAATATCTGTGATTTCTGTTGGTGACAAAGTTACAGCGACTGCCAATCTCACTGTGGTTTCTTTCCTACGTCCATTAAAGGCAACGCTAGATTTCGCTTAGCGGTTAGTGAAAAGAAAGATGTAAATTTTCTTCTCATCCAAGTTCACGGACCTTCTGGCGTCTATCAGTTTAATAATCCTGCCTTCCAGGAAGCAGCCGGAGGCCCTAGAAGGAGAAGGGCAGCTGGGCTGGATTTGGGGCCTGGCTCTATCAGGAGCTCACTGGGTGGCCTTCCAGAGCTTACTTCCTCCCTCTGGCTCTGGTCCACTCCGAGGAAGAAAGGAGGTCGCACTTAGGCACTCTTTGCAGCCTCTGGCTGTGTGCTTGTCCCCAGAAGCTCCACGGCTGCCTCTGGAGCCGTCTTCAACCCATCAATACATGTTTAATGTGGGCTCACCCTGTGCTAAGAGGCTGGAAACCCCTGAGGGGCACCCCTCTGCTTCCCAAATGTAATCGGGCCTCCCCTCCCGAACCTGAAAGCTAGCGTAAAGCCCCAAATGCAGACTTCCTTCCTGGCCAGCTCCCCTCCAGGAGTTTGGTGCGACTCCAAAAACGCTTATTGCCGCCTGCCTTGCCATCGAATGATCTATGGGCGGCTCTCACCCTCCCCAGCCGACCTGAGAGGACCAGGACTGTCCCCCTCATCTCTCAACACCCTTCATTCCCAAGCGGAAGCATTTGCGGCTCAAAATTCTTTGTCGCGTTGATGCTGCACCCAACGGAAGTGGGGTTAAGTGAGAGGAGAGAGTACATAACCCGGCTTCGAGTCAAAGTAGTAAACACCGGGGAAGATAAATAATAACACAAGGGTCAGATCAGGCCCAGGAAGGAGTGATTAATTACCCAGCACCCACATCCAAAAGCAAGCACGTGGCGAGAGGGAGCATTCAGTGGGATCAGACCCTGTGTCCAGAAGCCTTTTGCAAACGCAAGGGCCAGAGATGGGCCTTGAGAGCCAGCAAGATGTAAACTGGCCAAGGGGAGGGGGCCCAATGGCAAAGGTCAGTAGGCCCGGATCCAGGGCACAGGGGTACATCTCTCCACCGGTTACACTGGTTCACCCCTGCGCCTCAGACCTGGCAGCACCGCAGGATCAACTGGGGTGATTTTTTTGTTTTGTTTTGTTTTGTTTTGTTTTTATTAAGTCAGTGCTGCCTGGGTCCCATCCTCAGAGATTAGGATTTAATTTGAGTGAGGTCAGGGCCAGGCATAGGGATTTTTTTGTTTGTTTTCTCCCCCGATGACTGGAAAACAGGACCAGGACTGAGGACCCCAGCTGGCAGTGATACCCCACAGCAGCAGACTGGGAAAACAATTTTCCTCTTCCAGCTGCGGGCATGGGCGGGGCACTGCCAGGGCAAGGAGGCTCTCCAAAAGAAGAAACCTGCAGGCAGGCCAGCGGCGGGCTAGAGAGATGAGACGCGAATTCTAGGAACTCTCTGAAGTAAGACTGCCCGTCCTGCTTTCACGGGATCGGCCAGTGTAGACACCTGCTGTTGTGTCTTTTTCCCTTTCACTCAACAAAAACACAGCTAAAACATCTGCAAGAGCCCAAGCAGCTGGTCTAGGGGTTGCAGTAGATATAAAAGGGTCTGCCTATGTCTAGCTTTACCTGCCAGTGTGCATAAAGAAAACAGCCTTAGCAGCAACAGCAAGATGCCCCCGAGTCATTCCTCCACCCTACCCCTCAGCTGAGTGCCAGCCAAAGTTCCCCTGGGTATTTCCTGAAACCCCCAGAGGGCCTCCCAGGTGCCCAGCATTGAGCTGTCTGCTCTGCTCAGGGGCCCTCCAGCCATGGTGGGAAGCGGGGAGGCCTTCCTGACAGCACTGCATACAGGACTCCCGGGGCCATCAGGGTGGCCAGGCAAGGCCTCGGTCAAAGACATGGGAGTTGAGGGGCTGGGTGTGGGGAGAGAATAGTTCTTTCTCACACTCCAGCCCCATTTTATTACCAACGCACGAGTCCAGTATTTGCCCCAAGCCCCACTCATTCACATATTCAACAAATATTGAGAGCCTACTCTGTGCCAGGCACTGAACTAGATGCTGAAAATACAGCAAGAAACCACAAAACAGCTTTTTTTATTTAAAAAAACAAAATTCCTTGTCGGCATGGAGGCTGCCATTCTGGTAAAAGTAAGACCAGAGACAAGATAGCCAAGTAAACAAAATAACCGAGTAGGGACTTCCCTGGCGGTCCAGTGGTTAAGACATTACCTTCCAATGCAGGGGGTGCGGGTTCGATCCTTCCTCGGGGAGCTAAGATCCCACATGCCTCGCGGCCAAAAACCCCAAACATAAAAGAGAAGCAATATTGTAACAAATTCAATAAAGACTTTAAAAATGGTCCACATCCAGGAATAAAGAAGCAGACGTAGAGAATGGAGTTGAGGACACGGGGAGGGGGAAGGGTAAGCTGGGATGAAGTGAGAGAGTGGCATGGACTTATATGCACTACCAAACGTAAAATAGATAGCTAGTGGGAAGCAGCCACATAGCACAGGGAGATCAGCTCGGTGCTTTGTGACTGCCTAGAGGGGTGGGATAGGGAGGGTGGGAGGGAGATGCAAGCGGGAGGGGATGTGAGGATATATGTATATGTATAACTGATTCACTTTGTTATAAAGAAGAAACTAACACACCATTGTAAAGCAATTATACTCCAACAAAGATGTTTAAAAAAAAATGGTCCACATCAAAAATAAATAAATAACCAAATAAACTATATTGTGGTTCAGATGGTAATAAATGCCAAGAGGTACAAGAAACAGGGAGCGGGGACAGGGTGTGTGGGAGTCAACAGCCAAGGAAATCCTCCCTGAGAAGCTGACATCTGCACAAAGACCTGAAGGGAGGAAGGGATCAGCCAGTGTCAGGGGGCAGAAGATTCCGGGCAGAGGGAAGAGGAAGTGCAAAGGCTCTGAGGCAGGAGCAGCCTTCTGTGTTCTGGGCAGTGTGGCCAGAGCAGAGACAACAAGGAAGAGAGACTAGAAGATGAGGTCAGACAGGTGGCAGCCTGGGTGGTGCAGACCTTATAAGACACCACCAAGAGACAATAGAATTGCCATCAGCGAGGTTCTCACCCTGAGTGAGCTGGGAAACTTGGGACGGCTTTGAGCAGAGGAATGATATGACCTGACAGGGGCCCACTTCTTCTTCATTGAAACTCGGACTGCAGGGGCAGGGGTGAAGCTGAGAGGCAAGCGGGGAGTCACAGCAGAGGGAAAATCAGGGCTCGACCCAGGCTGGTGGCAGGCACCCATGAAAACAGTCTGGGGGTGTTTTTTTTGTTTGTTTGTTTTTTGTTTTTTGCGGTACGCGGGCCTCTCACTGTTGTGGCCTCTCCCGTTGCGGAGCACAGGCTCCGGACGCACAGGCTCACCGGCCATGGCTCACGGGCCCAGCCGCTCCGCGGCATGTGGGATCTTCCCGGACCGGGGCACGAACCCGTGTCCCCTGCATCGGCAGGCGGACTCTCAACTACTGCGCCACCAGGGAAGCCCTGGGGGTGTTTCGAAAGGGAGGCCAATGGGGTTTACTAACCAAGCAGATGCGGAGTAGTAAAGAAAGAGAGGCAAGGGGGACTCGGAAGGGTTTGAGCCTTTGATGCAAGACGAAGGGGGTAGCTGTTTACTGAGATGGAGGGAGATTGGAGATCAGAGGCGCTGGGGAGGGGGGTGCCAGGCCACGCTGGAGGGGCCTTTCTGACATCCCATTGGTGATGTCAAGGAAGTTGGTAGATGACTGGGCTTCCATGCCCTGTTTCTGAGCTTTGGACCCTAAAATGGGGAAGTGCAAAGGCCCTGAGGCAGGAGCAGCCTGCTGTGTTCCCTGGGCTGGGGCATAGGCAGCCCACATCCCTCCATCCTCCTGAGTCTTTGCCCTCTCCCCCCACCAAAGAACAACAAAGCCCCCAGGCTCATCAGCTCCTGGAAATACTGGAGACCTTTGTCACCTGAGGTCAGCCAACATGGGGAAAGCCCACTTACCCTGAAACCACTCAAATAGAGATCAACACTCCCAAGTACATATGGGAAAATTTTTTTAACTGGGACTCGATCTCAAAAATGACACTTGAATCATAAAAATAAGTTATTTCATCTTTAACAAAAGAGAGCTTCTAAGTGCAACGGTGCACTAATTCTTAACAGTAGCAAAGTACTAACAAGTTTGGTTGGGGGTTCAAAGCTTTTCCCTCCCCCCGCCACACCAAAGCATCTAGTTGGCACAACGGCCTCTAATTCACCCTTACATTTCACATGCCATCATAAAGAGGGTCATTTGGCAAAATGGTTCAAGGCCTCCATGAGTTAGCCCAAGTCTCTCTTGAGTCTTTGTTCTTCAAAGGGTCTTCTTTTGGAAACTCCCATCATGCTCCCTGTTTGTGAATAGTCTCTCCAGTTGAGAATCTGGCCAACTCAACCAGACCCCAATTAGAGGCTTCGTGTGTGATGGGAGCAACTCTCCGGCATCGTTTTCATTGACTTCAAGAAATCCAGCAGCTATTGACTTCACTTCGCAATTGCACTGCACCGTATTGGGCCGTAGCCCGCATCCTGGAGATTCAGGGACTCGGGAGGGACTTGGCTGCTAAGCAGGGAGGGATGCTTGAGTAGGGACCGATTTCATGTGGTCAGTTCATTACTGACTGTTTATCTAATACGACAACTTCTGCTTTCCTGCCCAATCACACAGCTGCAGCGACCCAGAGAGCAAATGCTTGGAGAAAGAGGAACTCCCTGCACGTGGCCAAGGCCATTCTAAAATACCCGCATCTGGGGACCTCCCTGGAGGGCCAGTGGTTAGGACTCCATGCTTCCACTGCAGGGAGTAATGGGTGGAACTAAGATACTGCATGCCGCGTGGCGTGGCCAAAAACAAAAAATAAAATAAAATACCCGCATCTATATCCCAGTTCCGACTGCGCTAAGGCACCTCAAAGAGTTACCATCTCAGACGCAGAAAAACACACGGAAGTTTCCCATCCGGCAGATAGGATTCTGCAACCCTAGTCTTTCGAAACCACAAGGCTGCGTTTTCTCCTTTGTTTTGCTGTGTTTTTCTTCGCAACTCCAAGGGTATTACCCGTGCAGAGCTCTGTGCCCACAAAGCCACGTTTATGTAATCATTCCAAAACTCACAACTCCTAAAAACTTTGAGGAATGTTATTAGGCCCTGTAGGCCAGAAGGGCCGTTTCCAGGGTAACAGCAGCTCCACACTAAGGAAGCAAGGCCTTTCCTGTCCTGCACGTCTCTCAGAGTCCAGGCCACTGGGGAGAGACACAGGCCTGGAGCCTGAGGAACACTCCCCCTGGTCCTGGCCCAACGAGCCAGCACCCACGGTGAGGACACACCACCCGTCCCGGTGCACTTAAGGCCATACCTCCTGCTTGCCATACCTCTTCCTGTTGTCTTGTCATAAATCCACCCATTCTTGTTCATCAGCACGTCCCCATTTGCGGTCTGGAAAAGCCGGCAGAGATGTGAGAGGGACTCCTGCTCGGAGTTTGTTTTTCCACTGTGGAGCTGGAGGCCAGCTGCCTGGCTTTTGTTTGGAGCAAGGTGGAAATGAAAACTGTGTCTCGAAGGGGAAGGAATGCTCTTTCCAGGTGCTTGAGTGACTCCAGGCTCAGAGAGCTTGACTGTGCCCCTTTGACCTTGGTGCAAAGATAAAACATCAGTGTCTTTCTTGCCTGAACAAGATACATTTCCCCCATCTGATAAGGAAACTTGGAAATGAAGAGGGAGGCCCGCAGGCGAGCATTGGGAACCGGCTGTCCATGTAAGGCTTTCTCCCCTGTGATTGTCAGCTTTCTGCGCTGCCTAATCCAGCCCAGCTCTGGCCCGACAGCTGAAGGGGGGTGCGTTCAGCCGGGTGATAGATGCCCCCTGTGGGACTCATGACTTCTCACTGAAGTCCAAGAACAGGGTGATAAAGCTCATGGGGCCAAGGCAGGTCATAGCCACCGGCCATTCTACCCTTTCTTCCTTCCCGTCTCTCTGCATCCCACCTCCCCTGCCCCCGTGGACACCAAAATCGGCCTTGGCCTCGCCTTGGCTTGTAAGTTTCTTACTCAGGAGAAGTCTGAGCTATGGCTGGCAAAACAGATGTTTCTGCCTATGACACTGAACTTCTCTGATTCATATGGAGTCAGACCTTCTGATTCCTCACGGGTGCAGAAGAAGTGACAAACAGGAAACCCTTGGGATTGTGGGCCTTCACCCTTGGGAATGGGAGAGCCCAGAGGAGAGAGAAAATTAACACGTGTGACAAATAAGGGGCAAGGGTAAAGCTGAATGGCTCTATTTAAATTCAATAGCAACTCAAGAGCTTTTGGGGTGGGCCCACTTGAGAGGGGAGGGCCAGGCAGAAGTGGGAATGCCCCTGGCCTGTGCGAGCAGAGAAAACCATCCACAGAAAAACAGCGTTTGCTTACTTCATTTAGAGGCTTTTCTGCTACAGATTGGAGCCCCTCAGCATTTACCAGGCACCCACTACAGGGTACCTGCTGTGGGTCAGGCAGGGGATCTGAGGCTGGTTCAGCAAGACCAGTACCGAGCAAACAAGGACAAAGGACCGGAACAAAGTGACATGTCTTCTGAACTTGGGCCCCCCGGTAGCCTCCACTGAGACAAAGACAAGTGGTTTATCTGGTAGGAGGCCAGGAAGTGAAGGCAGCCAGTGAGCAGGTTACCCTGTGGACAATCAAGGCTCCGTCCCACTGGGGACCTCTGAAAGCCGGCACAGGACAATCACTCCAGAATGTTCCACCACGGGGTGAGGGAGCCGGGGTGTTTATCCACCAGCTCCCAGAAGTCATTGGTTGAGGGCTGCTCCCAGGCAGCATTAATCCCCTGGCACTTCCTGGCTCCTGGGTGGCTAGACACAGGTGCTGGCAGCTGAGAACAGAAATGGTGAGCACAGGCACTTCCCTGGCAGCCCAGTGGTTAAGACTCTACGCTTCCAATGCAGGGGGGCGTGGGTTCGATCCCTGGTCGGAAAACTAAGATCCCACATACCTTGGTGCGGCCAAAGAAAAAAAAAAAAAAAAGAAAGAAATGTGAGCACAAGGGGATGGGGGTGAGGCATGCATAACATCTGCTGCACATGTGGTTGAAACGGGGGCGGAGGGGAGAAGAGGACATGGACTTGTGACCTCAGTAAAGACACCAGGACAGAGATGGGTTCCCAGAACAGTCCTCGAAAGATCCTCTGGAATCCAATATGTTGATTGAGGGGGGGTGGGGAAGAGGTGCATCATTTCACATAGATGGAGCAGCACAAACAATGACAGCCAAGCAAGGGTCATGTCTGCGGGAGGCTGAAAGGTGCAACCTGGCTGAAGCGCAGTGGCTGGGAAGGTCAGAGGGGGACCTGGGGGACCCCGTGGAGAAGGCAAGGCCTTTGTCCCAGGCAACAGCTTTATTCCTCATTCATAAGCAGTGGGGAGCCACCGAAGGTGCCGGAGCAGGGGTGGCATTGAGCTGTGTTTGGGGAACATTCACCTGGCCAAAAAGCAAGGGAATAACTCCGGGGTGGGGCGACAAGGGAAAAAGTCCCCAAATGAACCATTTGTCAGCCACAGCGGTGATGATGTTGCCGGGGAGAGAGATGAAGGGGGCTCCCTCTGGAGCTCTGGCCCCAAAAGAAAGGCCCTGAAAAGAACCGCGTGGGAGTTGCTAAAAGGGGGACCAGCCCCTCAGCTGGCCGGCCCAATTGTTCCTTCTGGCAGAGATGTGGGCCCACTCACTTCTCTCCTATTTTCTTTCCTCCCCAAAACGCTTTTGGCCTCTGGTTGGTGAAAGCTTTGCTCCATGAGTTTAAACAGCATCTCACAGCATGGCCGAGCAATAACAAATGGCGCCTGGTGGTTCGCCTGCTGCCGGCTTAAAAAACAATTGATGACTTTTAATCAGCTGAATGAGCATGGGACAAATGACAGCATGGCCTGAATGCGCCCAGACGTCATCGGGCTGACATCAGTGGGGAGGAAGGAGGTGTCCTTCTGGCGAGCTCGGGAACAAACAAGAGCAGTTCCTGGCCCGGGTCCTGGCTCCATGGGGAGCCCCGCCTACGCCCCAAGGCTGCAGCTTCTTTCACAGCTTTTGGGGAGACCGGGAGAACCAGCTGCAGAAACAGCAAGGGTAAGCCTCTGGGAATTACAGAAACCTGCACATGGTGTCACAAGACCTGATGGGCAAAGGGCTGGGGCCCTGGAAGCCCAGGGCCCAGGTCCTTTAAAACCTGCCCAAGTCAGTTTCCCTCCAGACCTCAGTCTTCCCCTCTGGAAAATGGGTGATAAAGACAAGCCTGCTTCCACTGTCAGGTTGCCCCGCACGCCGGATGGCTTTGGGAGAGGGCCGGATCTCTAAAGGAGACTTATTTAGGGGGGTCTGTCTGTGTATTCTGCCTCTCCCACTCCTACCAACACCACGCCCCCGCAATGACTCCCCGGACCCATACACCAAACAGTTCTGATAAAGGGGTACAAAGTAGAGCAAACGAATCCAAACTGAAAATGAAGGTAACTATTGAGTGTTTACCATGTGCCAGGCCTCGCGCTAAGCGTTTAGAGGCATTATCTCCATTTTGCAGGAAACAGACTCTAAAGGGTCAAGGCATTTGCCCCTAGTTCCACAACAGCTACTATGTTGTAGTGAGAGGGACCTGGACCCACACCCACCTGCTTTCAAAGCCTCACTTTTCCAGATCAAACGGGGCACAGCACCCACCTAAGAAAGTAAGAGGCCAGGGGACACGTGGCTCATTGCGGAAACACATAAATTATGTTAAGAAGAGCCCAAAGTCTGACTAGGCAGCTAAAAGTAACGCTTACGGGCTACACCTCTGTCAGAAGCACAGGAATGCAAGATCTTTGGGCCATGAATCCTCGCTGACCACCAAAAATTAGGGATCAAGAATCTGCTTCTGGGGCTTCCCTGGTGGCGCAGTGGATGAGAGTCCGCCTGCCGATGCAGGGGACACGGGTTCGTGCCCCGGTCCGGGAAGATCCCACATGCCGCGGAGCGGCTGGGCCCATGAGCCATGGCCGCTGAGCCTGCGCGTCCGGAGCCTGTGCTCCGCAACGGGAGAGGCCACAACAGTGAGAGGCCCGTGTACTGCAAAAAAAAAAAAAAAAAAAAAAAAAAGAACCTGCTTCCCAGGATTATCTTTTTTTCCTTCTGACTATGTGCACTGCAGACTTTCCTGATACCTCCTGTGCCCACAGCGCCTTCGCAATCTTCCTTACGCCCATCCTAACACTCCCTCCCTCCTCTGACCTTCCTAGGACTTACTGTCCGTCTCTGTCACCAGCCCATCACAGACCCGGTCCCCATGCACAGGAGGAAATCCGGACTCTCCTGCATTGCCCCAGGTAACGCCTGCCCTCCATGCTCCGTGCCCCTCTGCACACAGTTTCTCTCCCTCAGAAGGACTGTCCATCCCTCCCTCCTCCCCTCCCTCCTTCCCGTCCTCCCTCCCCCCCCCAGGCTTGTGTCAGGTTGCCTGGGAGATGAGCCCCCAGATGGAGACCAGTATTTAGGAGGTTGGCTGGAGGGTGCTCTTGGGAACAACGCCCGAGAGGGAGTGAGGGCCATAGGATGGGGCAGAGAAGTTGAACTACCGTGCAGCTGCAACAAAGGCCTCAGCCGACCAAAAGTTCTGGAGCTGGGATGGCCCTTCAGAGGTGTCTCAAAATGAGGCAAGGGGGTGTGCCCTAGTACCCCCCGCCAAGACCAGTCATTGAATACAAGTTGGCCCCCCCGGGGTAGGGGGGCATTACGTTGGGTAAGGCAGCTCAGCACCCCTCAGCTAAGGGCAATTCTAAGTGGACAGCAGTCCCCCCCCAACCCCTGAAGGGGGGATCTAGGTGGTACACCACTGCGTCGAGTACCCCAGCCCTACAAAACTCCTGCTCAGCCTTCCATTAACAGCTCCAGCCCGCCCCATCCTTGCCAGACTCTAGCCACCCCCTAGGTGCCTGGGATTCGCCACTATTTCAGTACTGATCACCGGGCTTCAGAAAAGTCAGACAACTCCTTACTCTCCGTGTCTACACAGTGAGAAGCAGGGATCACCTTTACTTCCCAGGGACCCCCTGAGCCTGCAGCACTGTTCTTGCCACACAGAAGTCTCTCCCTAAGTGCTGAGTAGATGGATATTGCATGGGAGGTGCCGGCAGGTCCGTGGGAATGTTCCAGCTTCCACGATTTCTACTCTGTCGGTGCCTCAAAGTGTCGACGTGGCTTCTGCCCATGACAGGCAGGCACAGAGAAAGCTTGCTTCCACGGCCAACCTGGCAATCTCTCTTGGGCTCAAGCCAAGAAAGTCCTGTCCTTGTTTCCTTCCCTGTCCAGCATTCTGCTGCAAGTCCATTTCCTAGCTAAGAGGACCGAGTGCACAAGTGCATTTAGAGACCTCCGTGCCAGGGAAAGCCCAGTACCATTGCCAACCGCGCTACATCGCCGTTCTTCTGAAGGAAATTACTATTGATCCCACAGCTCGCCTCCCCATGCTGTTTGCCGGGGACAGCCAAGGATTCCCATGCCAGCTGGGCTCCCACACGGCTCCACTGTTCCTGCACCAGATGGCCAGACCAACACCCTCTGGCTGCCACACGCCCCTGGGAGACGAGGCTCTGACGTCTATCCGCCTGGCTTTTTATGTGCGGAGGGCTGCAGGGTCAGAGATTACAGGGCCAACCACATTACAATAAAAATCTCTGCAAAACGAAAAGATGTCCAAGTCCCAGTCACTGTCAATGGAACCAAAGAACCAAGTTTTTCTGTAGCCCTGACTTTCACTGCTCATTCAACAGATCCTAGTCAAAGACTTATTCGGCCAGAGGGATGCAGTGGCAAACAAGACAACCCCTACCCTCAAGGAAGTTACAGTCTAGCGGGACACAGGGAGGGCGACTACATCATTTATTGTTCAAGCCAGGACACTTTTGAGAACAAAAGGGTGTGCGATTAATAGTTAAACCAAGGCTGTAGGCATAAGGCAGGACTTGTCCCAGGCAAACCAGGACCCTTGGTCACCCCAGATATAGATCCAACATGTCCAAAGTGGGGGAGTTCAGACAAGGGGGTGTGGTAGTGTTAGGTTGTGCCACAAGGTGGCGCAATTGAAATACTCGTAGCTTTTCTTTGTTTTTGTTTTCTATCTTGATGGAAATTAATTTTTCTTTCCTTTGCCACAGAGCAAATAGAAGCCTTCCCTGGTGTGCTGGAGCTGGATAGTACCAGTTTGTGAGAGCTGATCATTAAATTTTCAGGAGTTTTGTAAGCCAATCGTTAAATGCAACCCCCAATACAAATGAAATTAAAATCACTAAAATTAAATTACAATTAAAGTAATTAAAAACTGAACATTGAATAAACCATATTAAAAACAACGGTGATAAATACTCAAAACTCACGCCTTCCTGATGACTTTGCTGCCGTTTCTATTATCTGTGTTTCTGAGATTAGCTAATCCGTGTTTCTGTGTGGTGGAAATGCTACTTAATGGTGTGCTATTGTACATCGCTCCCCAGCTCCACAGTCAGAGCCAGCGCCTGAGTAGCTTGAGACTGGCCGGGGTTGGAGTATTTCCATCATGGAAATCAACAGATGCTACAGCTCAGGAAGGGAAGTGGGTGGGGCAGCCAGTCGTTAAGCATTTACCAGCACACTGCTGAAACCAGAATTTAAGCTCATGAGTTAGGTGGCCAATTTTCATGTACTTTGGACAGTTTTATCACATTCCCCCAAAAGGACGATGTCCTCCCCACCCCTCCAAAAAACAGAGCGTTGGGAGAGAAAGGGCTCATGTTCCTCCCATAACCTCATCTAGACAAGTAGGAGTGGGGACCCTGCACAGATAAGCCAGTTCAGTGCTAAATGTCACGACAGGGGTGAGTCAGGGGGTCCACAGCCAGGCTCTAGACTGTTACGGAAAGCTTACCCCCAAGTAATTGATGCCTAGCATTTGCATATTCAAATTGACCAATGGGGAACTCAAGGTATCTTGTCTGTGATTGGTGAGATGACTTTGAGGCTGCCCACAGCACAGCTCTCGCTGTCTTGAGTCAGGGCCCCAGCAGGAACGGATGGCGCTCTCAACGAGACGGTTAATTGGGAAGAGTTTAGCAAAGGGGCTATTTACAGAGGCGTGGGCAGATTACAGAAACCACAAGGGACAGGGAAGTGCCCTGGGACTAGCAACAGTGGGAAGCTACTACCAGGCCCTGGGCTGAAGAGGTGAGGGCTGAGGGCTGTTAGCAGAACAGGAGAGATCTATAGGTGAAGGCTCCTGTGGGCATAGAAATGTAGCCCGTGGCAAACTGCAGCCCAGCCAGGGAAACAAATACTCCCACCTCTTGACTCTTCCTGCCAGCCAGGTTGCCGGTTGGTGCATCTCACTGGCCAAACCTTAACCCAACCGGGAGTCAGTGGCCAAGGCCACCCAACTGATCTGGTCCATGACAAGCAGCCTCCTGGGATCCACAGACAGCAGACCTGTGGGGGGGCAAACGGATCTGCCCAACCAATGTGGTGCCGCCCTCACCGGGCTGCAGGCCCCAAAAAGACGAGCCAGAGACCACTCACCTGCTTGAGGCCTGGCCCAGCAGAACAAACGACAGGCTGGCCGTGGCCTGGCAGAGCTATACCAAAGAGCCAAAGAAGAGCTGTCCCAGACCATGCACTTGACCCACGCTTAACATGTGAATGTGTCTTAGCTACACGTATGCCTATAATTAAGCATCTGCACAGGTGTGGATTTTACCTTGACGCTAATAAAGCTTCATGTTCAGGCCACGGGACAGGGACTCTATTCCCACCACCCCGCGTCTTGAGGGAAAAGAGGGGTTTCTGGGCTGCTACCTAAGAAGTAGGATCTAGCGGAGAAACGCACGGCTCTCCCTGGCCCCAGCTTCTCTCAGAGGACCCTTTCCCATTTTCTTCCTTCTCAGGGGGAGGGTTAATAGATATGAGGGGGTCGGCGGAGGCCTTTTGTGGCCAAACACTCTGGAAAAGATTGGCGCTCCCCCCAGCCCCCCGAAGATTCACAATGTACATTAGCATAGTAAAGGCTCCAGATAAAGAAAACGTTTGGCTTTGTTTACAGTGGAGGTTACCCGTACTTCCTGGAGCTTAAGCTGAAAGCGAAAGGAAGGGTAGGAGTTAGATAAGAGTGTTTGAGGCTGAGGGCACGGCCCAAGCGAAGGCCCGGAAAAGCCTGGAGAAGTGGATGAAGTTTGAGTGCAGCTGGAGGAGCCGGCCTTTGATCCAGAGGGCCCCGGGCGACGATGCGCTCGGAGCTAGCGCGCCGCAATCCGAGGCAGCTCGCCCAGCTCTCCGCAGGCTTGGCTGGCTGCCCCCTTGCATCCTTCCATCTGTAACCGATGTCTGGGGGACGGGCAGGAGTGGATGAGGACCGCGGGATGAGCACGTCCTCTAGGAGTTCCTCCCCCGTAGCCTCCGGCTCTCTTCACTGCGAAGAACCACAGTGCCCAGGGGTCCCCGGCAGCAGATAACCCTGCTAGCCCCTCAGAGGGGATGCGCACTTCAGGCTGGTTTCCCAAGAACCGAGGAGGGTTTGGAGATATCCCTTGAGCCCCACCCCCGCTATGATCAAAAGTACTGTCCCCAAAACCCTTGGCCATGGGGCTGCAGCCTGGCACCACCAAGTAAAGTCTGGCTCCGGGGACAAAAAACAAAACAAACAGCCTGCAGGGGTGGCACTGGCTGTCTTGGAAGCTCTACAACCCAGGTCACTGGGTGCTGGTCTCAGTCCCGTGAGACTTCACAGCTGCCAGGGATGGCAGAAGTGAGAGTTCACAGATGGATCCTCTTCAGAAAGGTGGGGGGATGGACAGGTGCTGTGAATGGCTGGCAGAACGGGAGACCTCCGCAACGCATCCCTGTCTGCCACTCTCCTAGTTGAGGGCCTGGCCGTTCTCCCCAGCGAATAGTATCTGCGGACTGCATCTCCCGGACCAGAGTGCACTTTCCAGCCTCAAATTACCACCCTCCTTATGTCAAATATAACACATTCTCCGAGCTAATGACCTCTGCCCCCGCCTTTAAAAAAAAAAAAAAAAAAGAAACAGCCCTCCACTTCATCTGTCTTTAGGCTGGTGACTGCCTTTCCAGGAGCAGGCGGACAGTCTAGCAGTTCTTTTGTTTTCCAATGATGTTTTTTCTCCTTGATTCCCTTCCTTTCAATCTGATTTTCCCAGGCTACTGGCTCACCCTGGCATCAGGCGGAAGGCGGTCAGGGGAGCCTCTGATTCGATGGACAGATTTGCAGGGTTGGCATTCAACTCTCAGATTCATGCTCGGAGCGGCCATTCGGAAGGAGTTCTGGGCCTCAGAGCGCAGCCTGGCCTGAGGACTGACTTTCCAAGAGCAGCCGGGCAAGCTGGTGGGTAGAGCCAGCCTTTTTGGCAGCAGGGGCCCTGGGCAGAGATGAGTCCGACTGTACCCAGGAGCAACTGGAAGAATAAATACAAGTCGCAAGCATCATGGCCACCCAAGTGTGGCAGCGTGCCACCTCGCCTTAGAGGCACGTGGGAGAGCGTCTGGTGCCTACAACCTTCTGGAACAGGGGCAAAGGGGTAGCCGAGAGCTCCGAGCTTCACTCTTGACTCTACACGACCCTGCACACACAAGCGTTCTACCTAAAATGATGGAGAGCGCAGGAGTCTAAGTGTTGGTCCCTGTGGCAGTCCGGGTCCTCCAGGTAGCAGACACCAACATGGAATCAGAAGTTCAGGAGATGTATTGGGGGTAACGTGCGTGACGGATCAAGGGGGAGGGGGCAGGAGTAGGTGGGAGAGGCTTCAGGATTCAGGTCTGATCCCTGAGAAAGGAGGGGAAAGGAAGGAGGATGGGGTGGGAAGAGCCTCAGACACAGCGCAGCTCTGAGAAAGCCTGCACCAGGCCGATGGGGAGCCCCGCAGCAAAGACCGCCCATCAGAGACGTCCCACGTCCGGCAGAATGGCCCAGCTCTGGTGCCCCCATCTTGCGGTCACTGGGTGGGGCAGCCTGGGGAGCCTGTGGTCTCAGCTGCTGTGGCTCCTGAAGGTACAGCAGCTGGGGGCTGTCAGCTAAGAGCACTCCTTCCAGAACCTTCTCCACCGAAGGGAAGCCTGGGCTGGCCTCCCCCCCCCATGGCTGCCATAGTGCTTTTGTGCCAAAGCAAGAGGCTGTATGGGAGGATGCGGTGCACTGGCTCTAACCCTGGTCTCCTGACCGCAGACTAACTTTCCCCCCTTTTTGTCTCGGTGTGTGGATGAAGAGAATTAGCTGTCACCTCACCTGTCCTCGTCTCTATGGGATGCTGAACACCCTTGGATTCTGGTTATTTTCATCTTTGAGCTCCTCGAAGGTAGATACGGAATCAGAAAGGATTTGGGGACTGAGGGGCCTCTACCCCAAAGATAATTACATTCAAGTTGGAAAGGGTCCAGATTCGTATTTGCAAGTCCAGAAGGAAGGTGGGGTGGGCCAACTCAGCTGCCCGTTGATTTGATTACTCCTCAAAGGTGTACTAAGCACCTGCTCTGTGCCCAAGAGAGGCCACGAGTCTCCTGAGTACCACAGCAGCTGGAGCAGGAAGACCCTGCCGTCCACTCCCTCCATCCCCCACCCGAGGTAGACAGATGAGGGGTTCAGAAGTTCCCTAAAATGGAGAATGTAATCCCAACGCCCCCTTCACACACACACTGCCCATTCACAAATGAATGCGCGTGCACGCACAAAACACACACACACACACACACACACACACGTGCGCCCATACAGAGCCATCTTTGGCATCGTTAATAATTTATCTTTGTAGAACTCTGTACAGTTTACAAATATTAAAGCATTATCTCATTGTTTTGATCACAACAACTGCTTTGGAGCAGCCTCATTCTTTCTGATAATGAAGCTGGGCTCAGAGATAAGATCTGAGCAAGGTGAAACAGCTGCTAGGTAGTTCTTAACCTTTGGGACAATCTCAGATCCCTTTAAGAACCCTCCTCTCAGAAAAATGCTTACCAACTCAAATTTTTCCCCAAGCTTTCAGGGCATGACAATTCCCTCCTCCAAACCCTCCCAAACCAGGGTGAACACCCCACCCACCAACCCCTAGTGGTAGCAGGCCAGACTAAAGTTTCGACCTGCTGGGGCTGAGGTCCATGAGGCAGCCCCTGGATGCAGTCCCGAGAGGAATCTGCATGCCACCACAGCAGGACGAGGAAATCTCTCAGCCAGGTTGGGCATGGAAGGGTTAAGGGGGTGTAGGGTTTTGTTTTTCGCCTCTGAGGACTCTGTTCTGGGTCATTAAGAACACGCAAGGCCGAGTGAGCATTCCACTCGCCCGGCCTGCCTCTAGCTCACAGCTCTGCTTCCCAACAAGATAAGTCCTGTGCAGAGGACAATTCTGCTTCCCCGAGAGGCAGATGGGAAATCGCCCCAGATAAGGGCCGTCCAGTGCCGGAGTCACACGGGCCCTTTCTGCTGCAAGAATGGCCAAGCCGGAGGCTGCATTTCTTGCAGGCTAAGGTGGGGGAAGCCTTTCTGAGGGGCCCCCTAACACAATGCTCTTTCGGGCCGCTGTGGAGGAAGAATCCTGCCCCGGGTGCAGCACGGTACAGGGCAAAAGAGGGGCTGCCTCCAGGTTGTGGAGACGGGGCCTCGGTGTCGGTTTGGGGCATGGCTGGGTTCCAGGGATGCCTCAGCGGCCTCCGGCTGGGCTCACATGCAGCTTACCCACCCTACCCGGGCCTTGGAGCACCCCCCAACCCCCATCCACCATCCAGGTAGTACCTGGGTCCGCACAGGTAAGGAGAAAGGCCTGTGGAAAACACCATTACAGATAAGTAACAGCCCTTTTCAGGTTTAATGACACGTTGCATCCATCCTAAAGCTCTCAAAAAAAAAAAAAAAAAAAAGGCCCTCTCGAGGGACAGCGCCTCGCGCCTGTAAGTAGGAACGACATGCCGGGGCGCGCGCGGGGGGAGGGAGCACGGCGCGGCGCGGGTGTGTAAATTAACTGGGGGCAGCAGAGTAAATACATTACACACGGTATTTATTATGCGTCCGGGCCTCGGAGGGTTTCTCCGGCTCCCGGACGTGGCAAATCTTGTCCTGAGCGCCGCAGGCCGCGCTGCCGAGGCCGATGGCGAGCAGGTCGGGGCCCGGGGGGTGGCGGGGGGAGCGGGGGGACTTTTGATCCCGCCCCCAGGAGCCCCGCCGGCAGCCCCCTTCCCACGGCTGGCGGTGGGGGGAAGGGCGGGGCGGGGGAGACGTGGCCCCGGGCGCCAATCGGGCGAGAGGCCGGGCAGGGAGGGCGGCGGGGTGGGACCGGGCGGCGCGCCCGGTCCCTTAGCATTCTGCCGGCGCGCCCGCCATCGCCGCGTGCGCCCCCGCGCCCCGCTGTAATTACCCCGATTACCAAATGAATCTCGCGCTTTTGTGCTCGCCGGGCGGTGGGTGCGGGGAGGCAGTTCTAATAGTTGTCATTAGGGCCGGGGGAGGCGGGGCGCCGGGGGCTGGGGGTGGGGAGCACGAGGGGGGGGGGAGGCCCGCCGTTCCCTCGCTCGCTCCCTCGCTCGCTCGCAGGCGGTCCCGGGCGGCGCGCAGGCCGCTGCTGGCTGCTGAGTAATGATTTTTTTTCTAATTGGAGGCGAACAGCGGCCCTAATGGATGGAGCCGCTCTCGGCGCGCTCGCTGCGCCCGCCCCTCGATCAATACTGCCTGCAGAGAGCGCCGGGCCGAGCTCCCCCGCCCTTTGTGTCGGAGATGTCGCGGGGCCCCCAATCTCCCCCACCACCGAGCCCCCCACGCAGCCTCTGCCCCGCCCGGGGAGGCCCCCTCCTCCCCGGACACCCTCCCACCCCTCACGGACTCTCCGTCCCCTCCTGTCCTCACACCACGCCAGCAGCCTAGTCCTGGTGGCTTTCCAGCCAGGGCAGGTTGTCGGCGAGGCGCAAGGGTGTAGGGGGAGGACGGATCCTGGATTGCGCCCCGCCCCCCTCCGCAACCACGCTTCCGCCGAGCGCCCCAGGCCCGGAGGAGAGCCAGGCACTGGCGGCCGCCTCTGAGGGTTTGCGCCGGCTGGTCCGGGAAGGGTTCGCTGAGTCCAATGAAATCCCCACGTTTTTTCCTCCCTGAGCCCTTTCCAGCTCAAACTCGCTCCTCCTCGGCCCCTTCAGCTTTCTGTACAAGTAGAACCACGGCGGTTAGACACACACCCCGGGGTACCGTTCTCCAAGAAGCCCCCGGTCTGTTTAGCTCCGAAACTGGACAGGGGGAAGAGTTCTCGGGGATGACGAGTCAAATGTGCTCCCTGTTTCGCCAGCCCGGTTCCTGCACTGCTTCTAACTAGCTGGTGACCTTGGGCAAAGACTCAGCACCTGGGAGCCCTTTTGGTTACACCCTGCCAAGTTTATCCAGCCCTACCAGCTAGGTGCCTGGGATACAGCGTTCAAAGCCATGGCCAAACCCTCCCGATCCTCCCTGTAGTTTGCAGACCCTCCTCCCTCTGGAGAAAATCCGAAAATCCGGGCTTCTGGGAGGACCTAGCTGCTCCAACGTCTACCTTCCTTCCATTCTGCACTTTCTGTTGCTGACCATCAGTCATGCTTATAGCATTTAACATCACCCAATATAATAAGCTCTTGTTTGTTTATTATCAGTCTTCCCCACTACCATGTAATCTCCATAAGGACTGGGATTTTTGTCCATCTTGTATCCCCAGCACCTGAAATTAAACTTGGAACATAGGAGGCGCTCAATAAGTATTAGTTGTATGAATGAATTGAAGGAATTTGAACTTGGCCCAGCTTCTTCATCTCCTCTCCCAGAAGCAGATAAGACCTTGGCTTCTCACTCCTTGGGTTCTGTGGCATATCGTATTTTCCAGAAATGGCCACAGCAATATTTCTGGTCTCACATGCTCTTCTGTATTTTATTTATTTATTTAGGCTGTGTTGGGTGTTCATTGCTGTACGCGGGCTTTCTCTAGTTGCGGCGGTTGGGGGCTACTCTACGTTGCGGTGCGCGGGCTTCTCATGGCGATGGCTTCTCTTGTGGAGCACAGGCTCTAGGCGCACAGGCTTCAGTAGTTGTGGCACGCAGGCTCAGTAGTTGTGGCTTGCGGGCTTAGTTGCTCCGCGGCATGTGGGATCTTCCCGGACCAGGGCACGAACCCGTGTCCCTTGCATTGGCAGGCGGATTCTTAACAACTGCGCCACCAGGGAAGCCCTCACATGCTCTTCTAGAACCTTGCCACTAGCCCCCTTTAGGAGGAGGAGTTTCCCCTCCACTTGAACCACGTCTGGCCTTTGTGACTACCTCCACGAATAGAATGTGGCCCAAGTGATACTGCAGACTTCCTAGTCTAGGTCATAGAAGGTGATATGGCATCCATCTGACTCTCTTTCTCTCCCGGGATGGTCACCCTTGGAATCCAGCCACCATGTTGTAAGGAGGCCCAGGCCACATGGAGAGGCCAAGATAGGTGTCCCAGCCAACAGCCTGATGTTCCCACTAATGTCCTAGCTGACAGCCAGCACCAAGCACCAGATAGGTGAAAGAGGGAGCCTTCAAATGATTCCTTTGATCCACCCTAGTCAATGCCAAGTGGCGTCACACTTTAAGCTACCCAGCTGACACTGAGTGGAGCAGACAAGCTGTCCCTGCCAAGCACTGCCCAAGTAGCAGATTCATGAGCAAACTAAATGTGGATGTTGTAAGTCACTACATTTGGGGATAGTTTGCTACCCAGTAGTAGATAGCTGGATCTCCCAGTCAAGTGACTTCTCTTCAGCCCCCTACTTCCTTCCAAGCACACCATGGACCTGCCTGCCACGGTACACAGAGCCACCCCCCTTCTGAGGCGCTCAGCTCTGGGCTCCATCCCTTCAGCCCACCACTTTTCTGAGGGTCCTCAGTTCCCCTAGCCAGCTCTCTCCCACCTGACACACAGCTACTCCTTACTCTCCACTCAGCTCCAACTTCACAGAGACCACGGGAGTCACAGATTTACCCCATCCCATTCCCCACCCCAGCATCTGTCCACATCACCCTGTCCGCCTGCCCTCCAGTGCCAAGGGAGAAGTATCCTCTCACTCATCTCGTGGCCAATCCCATTGAACTCTGTGTCCCAGGAGCTCAAACTCTAGGGCAGAGCTCTACAGTAGATCTTTTTTGCAATGATGGAATTGTTCTACACTTTCCTAGCCACTAGCCACGTGTGGCTCTTGAGCACTTAAAATGTGGCTAGTCTGACCAAAGAACTGAATAGTTTTATTTTGTTTATTTTAATTAATTGAGAGAATTGAGCACGGCTAGTAGCTACTGTACTGAACTCTAGACAGTAGTCCCTGTCCTCCCGTGTCCCCAGCCCCACCCTCCCCATCAGCAATTAACGTGTCCTTCTCTCTCTCATCCCCTTCCGGCTGCATGCCCCTCATCTTTCCCTGGCCCTTCGCAGCCAGACTTCTTGATGGATTTGTCTCCACGGCCTCTTCTCCTACTTACATCTCAGGCCACGAACACCCAGCACCCACACCTGCACCCTCTCCGTGCCCCAGGTCTTGCACACGCTGTCAACTCTGTGAACTCTGATTCTCTTGGAAGCCTCCACTGAAAAGTCTGGAAGAAAGAAAAGGCTTATCTTCCAGGAAGACTTACCTGACACCCCCATCCCCGAATAGGTTGGGGGTCCCTGCTGTGTGCTGCCATGGTTCCCAGTTCCCCAGGACTGCATGTGTCACTGGGTATTGCTACTGTCTGTGTAATCTTCCCTGCAGACTGGTTGCCCCACGAGGGTAGAGGCCAAACTCCCTCACTCATTTTCACACCCCCGTGCCTGGACCAAGCACATAATGGGGACTCAGGACATATCTGTGGAAGAAATACCCTGGGAAGAGGGGGACAAAAGTCACAGCCTAATGGGGGAGACTATAGCTCTACAAGCGAGTGACAGCTGCTTCAGTGGAGGACCCACCAGGTGGGTGGGAGCATTCTGGGGGCGGGGAGACGGGGGAGAGCTGGGGGCTGGCAAAGATGTCACAAGAAGGTGACATCTCCAGCAGAACTGAAAGGACAGAGTGCATTTACCGGGTGGGTAGGGTGGGTGATTCTTTCAGGGAGAGGAATGTCCTGAGCAAAATCCCAGACGGGAAGTGGCAAGGAGCAGAAAGAAATGGAGTGTTGGCGTGAGGGGTCAGAGAAGGGAGCTTCTGGTGCCTTCGATGTTTGGTGTCCCCCTCTGCCTCAGGCTAACGTCCTGTCCCAGGACTGCCCACCCAAGACGCCCATGGACAAAGATGGGGTTTTTCTCCTGGCTTTCAAGGTGATCTGTGCTCTCGGCTCAAGAGTCTGAAAGATGATGTTTGCAACCAAGGGGGGCAGAATACCTGAGAACGGCTTAGGCAAACAGCCAGGCCAGGCTGCCTGAGGAGAAGGCTTCTGGGTGGGGAGTGGAGGACGGAGAGAGAGGAGCCCACCCCAGGCCTGCTTGAGCCGGAGCCTGGCCCTGCCCACGTTCACAGCGAAGAGCTTCTCCAGGAGAGGCTGCAGGGGTCGGCAGTGACGCACTCTGCTGCCTGCTCTGGGGGTCTAACCAGTGGTGTGCTGGTGAAGGTTTAACAGCCGGCTCTGGGGTGGAGTCTCAATTTCTAGCATTTGCCAGTTTCCATAGAAGAAATCCTCCTACCCTAGCCAGTTCCAAGCTACCTACTGGTCCCTGAACACAGAGGTGGGAAGGGATACGCACAGTGGACTCGGCTCATTTTTTAAAAATAAATTTATTTATTTTATTTATTTTTGGCTGCATCGGGTCTTTGTCGTGGTGCGTGGGCTTCTCATTGCGGTGGCTTCTCCCGTTGCAGAGCACAGGTTCTAGGCGCACGGGCTTCAGTAGTTGCAGCACACGGGCTCAGTAGTTGTGGCTCGCCAGCTCTAGAGCACAGGCTCAGCAGCTGTGGCACATGGGCTTAGCTGCTCTGCGGCATGTGGGATCTTCTGGGACCAGGGCTCGAACCCCTGTCCCCTGCATTGGCAGGCGGATTCTCAACCACTGCACCACCAGGGAAACCCCAGACTCGGCTCTTGTGAGCTGCAGGCGGCTCCAGCACACCACTGGGTCCAGCCCCTTGGCTAAAGGGGCCGTGGCTCCCTGAGTACAGCCAGGGGCTCCTAAGTACAGAGGGCAGGGCTGGGGAGCGGAAGAATCAACGCGAAGGGACAGGGGTTAGGGGCTTCGACTGCCTAGGCCCATTAGCTGGGCTGAGGTCCTGGGAGGGGAGGTGGCCCCAGATGCCAGATCACAGCCCGGGGTGTGGCCGGATGGTCTGGCCCAGCATTCATTCCTCTGTTTGCTGTCTCTTTCTGGTGACCCTCTAGAACTCAGGCCCTACACAAGCGGACGCTCACTACCACCTGTAGTTGAGAAGCGTGTGCAAGCTTTGATCCAGGCCTTTCTCAAGGAAAGCTGGGCCATGGGCTTGGCTGCTCTGGGCTGTTGGGGTCAGAGTGGGGGGCTGCAGTTCAGACCCCAGGGCTGGAGGGGAGAATTGCTCAGGGTAGAGCTGAACTGGACGAGAGGCTCCTGAAGCAAAACTGGCAACAGGGCTCCCCTTCTACAGAGAGACCCCTCGGACCAGGCCTGAGGCCGTTAGGAAGCTAAAGGCCACCGCCCGACCCGCTCACCCTCAGACCATCTTCCCCGAGTCCCATCCCCTCCCTGCTGCTGCCTGACTGACCCGAGATCCCTTTTTCTTTTCTTCTTCCTCTTCTTTGTGCACAAAGGAGAGGACCAGTCCTGCTCAGACCTGCTCCTCTCTGGGCATCGCTGGGAATCTGACTGAGTGACGCCCGCACGCGGTGGAGGACGGGGCAGGTTCCCCAAGCCCCGCGTGGGCACCTCTGATAACCCCCATGGTGTCTGTTCTTCATGCCACCGGCTCATTAGGCTTTCTGGGGCCGGGCCAAGAAATTGCCAAGGACAAGACACGCGGTGTCTGCTTGCAAACTCCGCGGAGCCCACTCCCCTCCGAGGCCCTTCCTTCAGTGTGAGTTCCGCTGAGCTAGAACCGCGCCTGACAAGTGACACTTTGACGAGAGATGTGATGACGAGTCCCTTGGGAGGCTGTGGAGTCTGGTTCCTGCAGACAGTGTCTCCCCTGAGGCAGTCTCCGTGCTTGAGTGCTGAGTCTGTGTGTGTGTGTGTGTGTGTGTGTGTGTGTGTGTGTACACATCCTGCTTCTCTGAGGAAGATTCTCCAAGCTCCACAGCCAGCTTGACAGAGACCCTCCTGAACACTCGTGGGGCCCACAGAGAACAGATGTGACACACCAGCCAGTGGCTGCCGGATTCAGGAGATCCTTCCCCGGGTTGCCCTGGCTTCACCCCCTTGTTCCAAGCTGGTCCCGACGTGGCCAGGGAGCCTCCAGGTGTGTGATTTGCCTGCTAAGTCCAAACCCCTGGATCGAGCCCGAGCCATCGGCCCCATGCTAGGCACTGGGCAAACAGAGAAATAAATAAAACAGGATCCCTTTCTTTAGAGAGCTTGCCATCCAGGCACTGTAGCTGGTAAAGGTCATTGGTTCCAAAGCAGCCAAGGTCACATGAAAAGCTTTCAGAAAGAGGTGGCATTTGAACTTCAAAAATGCCTAGGCTGAGAAAAGCGCGTGGAGATGGGACACGCAGCAGGACTGGTTCTGCCTTTCAGCAGGGGTGGCGGGGCCGGCAGAGTTCCCTGTGTGGGAAACAGATGGAATGAATGTGGAGGAGAGTAAAGAATCGAAGAAGCTTCGGGTGGGACGGTGTGCCAGTCATCTGGCCCCCCAGGTCCCCTTCCAGACGCCGACAAGCAGCCTGGGCTTTCCCCTCCTGCCCCGCAGGGAGTGCACCAAGGTCACACAAGGTCACACCAAGGTCACACATGGTCTAATTTAGATGGCTCTTGATGTCTCAGAGTCCCCATCTCTACTGAGCCAAAAGGGGCTACTCCCTTGCTGTGCTCCCAGGGGCTTGCAAGGGCAGATCTCACTCCTCTGCCACCAACGGCCCTTCAAATACAGTTGACCCTTGAATGACGCGGGAGTTAGGGGCGCCAGACCCCATGCCGTCAAAAATCCACGCACACCTTTACTGTCAGCCTGCCGTTTCCACGGTTCCGCATCTGCAGATTCAACCAACCGCAGATCGTGTATTACGATCGTGTATACGCATTTACTGAAAAAAATCTGCGTGTAAGTGGACTCGTGCCGTTCAAACCCATGTTGTGGGAGCGTCAGCTGTATTTGAAACAGCAGTGTTTTGGTTATCTACTGCTGCCTGAGAAGCAACCCAAAACTCAGTGCCATAAAACAACAATTGACGTTTTCACACGATCGATGGGTTGGCTTGGCCCAGCGGGTGGTTCTTCTGTTCCACGTTGGCTGGAGTTGCTCACGCAACCGCACTCAGCTGGGAGTCTGGCTGGGTCTGGGACATCCCGGACGGCCTCACTCACGTCTTTTGCACTTGGTGGCAGCTGTTGGCTGAGGGGGCTTTGTTCTCCCCGAATCGGCCTCTCCAGCGGGATGGCCTGGGCTTCTCACCTGGCACTTCCGTTTGAGGGAACAAAAACAGATGCTGCCGGACCTCTTAATGCCCCAGCTCAGAAGTTACATGGCAACACTTCCGATGAATTCTGTTGGCCCAAGCAGGTCACAGAGCCAGCCCAGATTCAAGGGGAGGGGAAATGGATTCACTGTTCCTTCTTTTGGATGGGAGTAGCAGTGCGCACGCGTGGGGCTGGGAGAAATTGGTGGCGGTTAATTTTGTAGAGTCTGCCATCATGGCCCCTCTACCTCAGCTCCTCCAGGCTGCATAGCCCACATCCTTTCAGAAGCTCCTGACAGGCCCAAGGCTCTTTCTTCAAAGCCATCTCTCGCCCTCTGAACCCACTCTGGGTTGGGTACATCCCTTTCAGACCTGCCCTAGAACCTCTTTCAGCGGGTTGGGAGGAAGTCATCTGAGCAGCATAATACTGAGGGCTTTCAGAGGAGATCTGGGGAGATGGCTGAGGCCAGAGTAGGCTCTCACCTCTGAGGCAGCCCCCAAATCGACTAGGGCCAGAGGATGGGGTGAGGGAGAGGGGCCTCTTGATTGATTGAGGATGATTTAGAGCCCTCCTTGTCCGAAAGGCCCTTAGGAAAGAAAGCTTCCCGGCTGGTAAAGACTCTGGGAAACCTGTCACACAACAGAACAAAGCGTTCTTTAAAAACGCTAAGGACTCTCCCTGTCCCAGCTGGTCACTAGGAGCAAACACTGCTGGTTAGGAAACTCGTAGTGCTTACTTGGCAATTAATCACTTAAAACCCTATGACGTCCTGCATATTGTGCTGGGTTGTTATTTAACTCTGGCCGTGTTTATGCTGCCAGGCGCTGGGTGGAGCCTCTAGGACAGAGTGCAGAGTGGCCCAGACGCCTTCTTCCTGGGGAGAGAATCTCTCCTCTCAATCTCTCTCTCTCTCTCAATGATAATTTTTATTTTCTTCTTTATATTCTTCTGTATTTTTCGATGGTTTTCTATACCAAGTATATTGTACTTTCATAACAAGAAAAAAAATGTCAGGGGCTTCCCTGGTGGCGCAGTGGTTGAGAGTCCGCCTGCCGATGCAGGGGACACGGGTTCGTGCCCCGGTCCGGGAGGATCCCACATGCCGCGGAGCGGCTGGGCCCGTGAGCCATGGCCGCTGAGCCTGCGCGTCCGGAGCCTGTGCTCCGCAACGGGAGAGGCCACAACAGTGAGAAGCCCGCATACCGCAAAAAGAAAAAAAAAAAAAGTCAGAAACAAATTCAAGGAACCCCTGACAAATGTGTTCATTGCGGTATTATTTATATTAACAAAAACTTGAGAACAGCATCCATGTCCAGCAACAAGAAAATTGCTAAGTAAATTAAGATGAATCCATGGGGTGCAAGAAAGCTATTTAAAATGATGCTCTAAACAGACTTCTGGTTGCCAAGGGGGTGGGGGGGAGGAGGGATGGATTGGGAGTTTGGGGTTAGCAGATGCAAACTAGTATATACAGGATGGATAAACAACAAGGTCCTACTGTACAGCACAGGGAACTATATTCAATATCCTGTGACAAACCATAATGGAAAAGAATATGAAAAAGAATGTATATATATGTATAACTGAGTCACTGTGCTGTACAGCAGAAATTAATGCAACACTGTAAATCAACTATACTTCAATAAAATAAATTAAAAATAAAAGTGAAGAATAAAGTGATGCTCTAGAAAAAGTTTTTGATGATACAGGAAAATGCTCATACTAAAACATTCAGTGGGAAAACAAGTAGCATTCAACATGTTTTAAGGGTTTGATCTAAATTGTGATATATAGAAATAGGCTGGTAAGGGCTAGCATTTATTAAGCACTCACTGTGTGCCAGCACTTAAGGAATCATCTCATTCCATCCTTGCAACATCCCTATAAGGTAAGTACTCTTCGTATCCCCATTTTAAAGACGAGAAAGCTGAGGCACAGATAAGTTCAATACCTTATCTAAAACTGACACAGCTAATGTTACAGGGCACAGATTTGAACCCGAAGAGCAAGATTCCTGTCCCGTACTCTTCACCACTACGCTGTGTGCACATTTATAACAGGCTGGAAGGAGACGGGTTAAATGTTCACAGCCGTGATGTCTAGCTAGGGATTATAGGTGGGTTTTCGTGTCTTTGTTACACTTCTCCGTGAGTTCCAAATTTTCCACAATACAGCATGATTTACTTTGATCACTGGGAAGAAATAATAATTATTTTCAAATAAGAATCAAAACCAATGGGACTGGCCGTCCTGGCTCCCGCTGGTTCCCGCTCTTGGCTCTTCTCCTCCATTCTTGGCAGCTCTTCATCAGTATCTGACTGGACCTCGCAGGTCCTAAGTGACTACGGAGAGGCAGCTGCTTCCCCCACGCCAAGCCACACCCCCATCCTTTCCACCTCCCCCCGCCTCACCCGTACACCCCCCTGGTTTCACTGCCCCAGCATCTGGCAGACACGTGTGTCTTATCCCCACTCCTCCCAGCGCAGACCGTGCCTTGCACACATCCTGCCATCACCCACGGCAGCTGACGTTTTGACATAGATAACCGCCTCCGAAAACACATCTACCCACTGGCTGCCCGACACCAACACCGACACCGGAAGCTTAGAAACACTTGGGCAGTGCAGACAGCTTGGAAGGTTATGGTGGGTGGAAGCATCATGCCAGCCCCAGACACCCTACCCGAGTGGGGAGAATCGAGGGAAAAGTGTGTGCCTCAGACTAGACATACCAGAGCCACCAGATGGGCCAGTGTGAGGCAGTCAGAGAAAAAAAAAAAGCAAGAAGGGGCACCAGAAACTCCATTCCTGCCATAGAACCTTGAGGTGGGGGTCTTGCCTGTACTCACAGCAAGGAGGTCGTCTTCAGACTCATTGACATTCAATCCAAGCCCCTGTGGGATTCACTTTGTCCCTGTGAATGTCAGCCTGTATTTATCAGTCAGTCAACAAATATTTATTGAGCCCAAAGCAGCAAGTTACAAGGTACTTGGGTTAGGGCAGGGGTTTGTGGGGTGTGGGAGGAACAGTGGGCCCCTTATCTTCCCCACGCATTCCCCACCACGCACACACACAAACACACACACCCCCCACACATTTTGGAACCACTAACATTGGAACTTGGGAGGTTGGTTCTGGTAGATTTCAGATGGTTTTTTTTTTTTTTTGCGGTACGCGGGCCTCTCACTGCTGTGGCCTCTCCCGTTGCGGAGCACAGGCTCCGGACGCGCAGGCTCAGAGGCCATGGCTCACGGGCCCAGCCGGTCCGCGGCATGTGGGATCTTCCCGGACCGGGGCACAAACCCGTGTCCCCTGCATCGGCAGGCGGACTCCCAGCCACTGTGCCACCAGGGAAGCCCCTCAGATGGTTTTAATGGCTGGTTTACAGGCTGCAGGATAGAGCGGTCAATGGATCATTATTCCCCAATTCCTCTCTGCTCCCTGCATTAGAATGATACATCCATACCCCTTGACATGGGATTTTGCCGTTTTTCTCACTGAAAGTGGAGTATATTTCTCCACCCCTTGACTTTGGCTTGCACGTGTGACTTGCTCTGGGGCAATGGGGTGCCGGCTCCAGAAACTTCCAGGTGAACCACCAGGTGGTGAACGGCTCTCCTCACTCTCTTCTGACTCCCTGGGGACCTCATCAGCCAGTAGATTCTGGGCTCCCAGGTCAAGTCCAGCCCAAGGGGAACATCCCTCACCTGTGATGACCTGGTAGCTGTGTTTCATCTCAACCCCTGGCTGATAAAGAGCCTGGAACACTCCTGCCCACTCTCACCACCACGACACTCACCTGCTTCAGAGGCCTGGGCCACTTGAACTTCAGCCCTGGGCCGCCAGAAGCAGCCTGTGGCACTGAGCGTGCCCCTGGCCACGTGACAGAGGTCCTGGATGTGCTGGGGATTGGCCTCCCGGTGGACCCCACCCCCTTTCACATTGGAATTGGAAACCTCAGGCAAAGAATAAAATCACCACTTTTTCCATCTCCACCAGGGCCAGGGCCTGGGGGTTTGGAGATAAGGGCCCAGGATAAGACCTTATCTCCAAACCCAGAGGCCCATCACAGGACTCTCCAACCAAGGCGCCTGTAGCCTGAGAATGCAAGCACAGTGTCCTGGGTTTACATAAGAGAAGACCCTTTCTAGTTTATAGCCCCTGAAGGACAGGGCAGGAAGGTGGAAGTCCTGTCCTTTACTATTGTATTAGAAAAGGAGATTTATTTGAGTCAAACACTAATTCACACCAAGTCCAGAAGATGGCTAAACAGTCCTCTACTTAAAGTCCCTTAAAATCCCACACAGAGCAGATCTCTATGATTAGTACAGGATTTGGCTGTGAGTAGCAAAGGCCAAAGATAAGAGTGCCTTAAGAGAGTCAGAGTATATTTCTCACTCGACTTCCAAGCTAGGTGATTGGGGCTGGTATGGTAGCTCTCTCCCTGAACTCTAAGGGAATGTGGCAGGTGGTATTTTCCAGAACTGACCACCACAGTACATCTCATCCCTCATGCTCTTGGACAATGTGACCTTGACGCTCTTCCAATCAGGATGGGGAGTCTAATTCCCCTCTCCTTGACCCTGAACAGACTTGTGACTGTTTTTGGCCAATAGAATTAGCAGAACTGATGCTGAGAGGTTTTTGAGAGTGGGTCATAAAAGGTCATGCAGTTTCCTCCTTGTTCACTGGAATATTCCTGCTTGGGGCTCATGGAAGACACCAAACTACCCTGAGGCTGCCATGCTGTGAGGACACCAAGCCACACGGAAAAGCCATGCGTAGATGCTCTGGTTGGCAGTCCTAATCTTTTTAGTCATCCATTTCGGGCTCCAGCCATGCAAGTGAAGCTGTGTTGGATCCTCCAGACCAGCCCTTCAGCCTAACACTGAGTGACCTTAGTCAACACCCCCGAGGGTGAAAGAATTGCCCAGCCAAGCCCTGCCCAAATTCCTGACCCACATAATCTATGAGCACAGTAAAATGGCTGTTTTAAGCCATGAAGTCTGAGGTGTTACATACCAAAAGTGACTGGAACAGGCACTCAGTTTCCATCCAGTTCATTGCTCTGCCATACCTGGGTGGGTGGGTCGGGAGGGATAGCCTTGTCCTCATTGTTCAAAATGGTGTCTAGAGCTCCAACCATCACATCTGCATCCCAGACAGCAGGGTGTTGGGAGTGATGAAGAAGAAAAGCAAAGGGCATGACCCTATTAAGGAAGTCCGTGAAGGATGTCTCAGGACATGACACATCCTACTGGCTAATATTTAGTCATGTAGCCATACCTAGTAGTAAGAGAGGGTGGGAAACATTGTCTTTATTCTAGATGACTGACTATGTACTGAACTAAAAATCAGGAATTCAATTACCAAAGAAGATGAAGAAAATGAATATTACAGCAGTCTTCCCCGCATCCAAAAGTTCCTTTGCCCTCATCCCTCACCACCCCCCAAATTTATTTCTATACTCTCAGCCACCTGAACACCAAGGCTGAAGAAACTATAGACCTTCACACTGAACATCCACAAGACAAATGAGTGCTTCTCCAGCCACTACTGAAGGCACTTCTCAAGGCATAATTTCTGATGCTGACATAGTCCCTTTTCTCTTCTTTCTAAAGACCCCTTTCCACAAAGGATGAGGAAAGATGGTAAGTTTGGGTGGGGGTGGGGGACCTGGCCTGCCATGTATATTAGTTAAGCATCTGCTAGCTTGTCCGGCACTGGCTCATCTAATCCTCACCCTGAGATCCAGCACTGCTATTATCTTCATTTAACAGATGAAAAAACTGAGGCTCAGAAAACGTAAGTGACTCACTCAAAGTCACACAGTTCATCCCCCGAGCACAAGGCCGGGGCAGTGACTCTGTAAACACCAGGTCCAAGCGTGTCCCTCCCTGAGTTCATCAGAGGGCCCACCTGTGTTCTGCAAGGTCCTTCCACTATGGAGATGCTCCACATCTTTCTCTTTTCTGCTTCTTCAGGATCCTCAGTGAGTGTGCCTGAGGGCAAGAAGCCAGTGTCATTCTTAATCACCTGCCGCCTCAGCCAAGAGCAGCCCCATTGACTCCTGTGAAGCAGGCAGGCTCCACAGTGGGGCTGTCAGAAGCCTTGAGCTGGCTGGGGATGGGGGTGAGGGGTGGCCACAGCTGAAGCACCGGGAGCCTCTTTTCTTTCAGCTCGGGCTGGGTCACGCTCCAGAGCCCCGTTCCCTAGCCTGAGCCTCCCACCTGGCTCCCCTCAGAGGCACGCTCACCACTGCGAGAGAGTCAGGGAGGTGGGGGCAACCCCCACAGCTTATAAATCAGTGAGCCTTGCTATGTAAAGAACCATCACAAATGATGAAAAAGTTCTGAAGATGGATGGTGGTGACGGTGGCACAACAATGGCAATGTACTTAATGCCACTCAACCGTACACTTAAAAATGGTTCAAGTGGGGACTTCCCTGGTGGTCTAGGGGCTAAGGCTCCCTGCTCCCACTGCAGGGGGCACAGGTTCGATCCCTGGTCAGGGAACTAGATCCTGCATGCCACGCAGTGAGGCAAAAAAAAAAAAAAAAAGTTCAAATGGCCAATTTTATGTAATATACATCTTACCACAATAAAAAACATCCTACAAACTTAGTGGCAGGACTTCCCTGGTGGCGCAGTGGTTAAGAATCCGCCTGCCAATGCAGGGGACATGGGTTCAATCCCTGGTCCAGGAAGATCCCACATGCTGCGGAGCAACTAAGCCCGTGTGCCACAACTACTGAGCCTGCGCTCTAGAGCCCGCAAGCCACAACTACTGAGCCTGCGAGCCACAACTACTGAGCCCGCGTGCCACAACTACTGAAGACCGCGTGCCTAGAGCCCATGCTCCGCAACAAGAGAAGCCACCTCAATGAGTAGCCCGTGCACCGCAGCGAAGAGTAGCCCCCGCTCACGGCAACTAGAGAAAGCCCGCGACCAGCAACGAAGACCCAGCGCAGGCAAAAATAAATAGATGAAATAAATACATTTTTTCAAAAAACTTAGTGGCTTAAAAGAGCAACTGTTTATCAGTTCGTGAGTCTATGAGTCCACAGCTTGGGCTGGGCGAGGCTGGGCAGTTCTGCTGGACTCACCCGGGCTCGCTCAAGAAGCCGTGGTCAGCCAGCAGGTCGCCGGACAATGGTTGGCCGAGGAGGGCTTCACTCCTGTCTAGTGGTCGGTGCGGTTGTCAGCAGTCTGAGCCCCATACCTCCAGCTGCCTAATCCAGGCACGTGTTGTCGTAACCGAGGTGTATTCACAGCTTGGTAGTTACGGGGGGGTCCCAAGAACACCAACAGAGGGTAAGTCCCAGTACACAAGCACTTTGCAAACCTCTGCTAGTCATGTCTGATAGCGTCCCTTTGGCCAAAGCAAGTCACATTGCCAAGCCCAGAATCAGTATGAGAGGAGACGACACCAGGGGATGAATCCAAGGCGATGTGAGCAAATGGAGGGTCACAACCGCTACACGTCTTGCCCACGAATTACTGTCACTACGACAACGTACGTGTGTGACCGCACAGGTGCCTTCATTTTCAAACCAGAAAAGAGAGCTGGTTGCCCAAACCAGCAGCTACTTTAGTCATTAAAGGCACAAGATGCCTCCAGGCAGGAGTGTGGTTTCTAAAAATGCAGACCAGAGAAAGGGAACATTCTAGCATGAAGTCTCCCCATGGAGATCCAGAACAGAGCCCACATCTTCAGCTCTTGGGGGTTTCTGCAAGTCTAGGGGAGCAAGCCGGGTGCCCCCAGCTCTTCCCCAGCCGGGTTTGTGGCAGTGCTATCCTCTCCTGGCCCATCCACTCCTTACGGGCCAACGGTGATTCCCAGGCCCTGTCCCCATCAACACTGGTATGCTGAAAATCAGGGCTGGAAAGTGGTGAGAAGGCAGAAAATGACTCCTTCCACAGTCTTCCTTTCTGCCCTGCCCCGGGAAAGCTGACTGTGCCCTTTCACAGGTGACCCTCTGTCCGTCTGGGAGGAAGGTGGGGGGTTTGTCCTGCCCCAGTCACCTGTGGAAGGCCAGCCATCACAGCTAAATGGATGGCAAGAGAAGCATCCACACCGACAGCACAAGTTTGTACAGGGGGCTGGACGGCCTGGGTCAGCGCCACCGACCACTGCTGAGTGTCCCTGGGCAAGTTACTTAGCCTCATCCAATTAGCTTCTTCCTCTAAGTAAAAAGACTAGATTAGGGC
The DNA here is from genome assembly GCF_949752795.1 of Hyperoodon ampullatus. Classification (NCBI taxonomy): domain Eukaryota; kingdom Metazoa; phylum Chordata; class Mammalia; order Artiodactyla; family Ziphiidae; genus Hyperoodon; species Hyperoodon ampullatus. The sequence continues at coordinate 36,849,303 of NC_136913.1, forward strand.
TTCCCTGGTGGCGCAGTGGTTGAGAGTCCGCCTGCCGATGCAGGGGACACGGGTTCGTGCCCCGGTCCGGGAAGATCCCACATGCCGCAGAGCGGCTGGGCCCGTGAGCCATGGCCGCTGAGCCCGCGCGTCCGGAGCCTGTGCTCCTCAACGGGAGAGGCCACAGCAGAGAGAGGCCCGCGTACCGCAAAAAAATAAAAAAAAAAAAGACTAGATTAAGTCCTCCTGCAGGGCCATCCAGAGGATCCTATGCCCTAACCCAGCGGTCCCCAACCTTTTTGACCCCAAGGACCGGTTTCGTGGAAGACGATTTTTCCACGGACGGACAGTGGAGCGGGGCAGGGATGCTTCAGGCGGTAGTTTGAGCAGTGGGAAGCAGCTGATGAAGCTTCAGTCGCTCGCCTGCCGCTCACCCTCTGCTGTGCAGGCCCGGTTCCTAACAGGCTGCGGACCGGTACCGGTCTGCAGCCGGGAGGTTGGGGACCCCTGCCGTAACCCTTGCATACAACAGACAGTTCGGAGCACGTAGAAGATGCTTAACAACCAAGGCTTGTCTTTCAAAATGGCTGTCTCTCCCAAGCCACAAGCCAAGAAAGCTTCTGTAACCTAGGCCAGGGTAACAGGGCACAGAGGTTTTAAACCCTTGTTTGGGCAGCCCATCTAATAGCCCTCCCTTCATCCAAAGGGCCATTATGGCATGATTCCAGACAGCCTCCCTCTCCTCTGCCCAGGAGCCAACCCAAAGTCTAAGGATATCCCAACAGTCCCTGGAAACCCTACTTCACACGCACTATGGCAGGCGTAGGGGAGGCGCCTGACAGGAAAGGAGGTATCCCCATGGCGGTGGTTGGGGGGTGATCACAGGCCACTCTCAGGGTGCATCCCGGCAGGTTCCAGAGATCAGGTCAAACCACGGCCCCACACACCACCTCTCCACGGTGCAGAAGCTGCATTATTGAAAGAATTTGAATTTTTCCCTTCCCTAGACCTTCCCCTCCAGCGCACCAAATGCCAACCCCGGGGAAAGTAGGGACAAGAGGGCATTTTTAATGACTTCATGTGGTAGCAGCATCCTCCAGGATGGAGCATCCTTTGGGGAAAAAAAATAATTAGGATTCTCATCGGCTGGAGAAAGAATCTGAGGCTAAGAGATGGTGTTCTCTCATCCTATCCAAACTGCCACGCACACACACACAACCCCCCACTTCACACCCCCTTGGTTCACCAGATTTCGCCACTGAGCCTATTCAGTAGTCTGGAGCGGACCAGCAGCGCACCACAGATTACCCAGGTGCTGGAACCCAGGCTCGGTTTGCATGTTGACTCGGCAAACGCTGCCCCCACCTGTTCAGTTGGTTTATTGCAAGTTCATTGGTCTCCCCACCCCTACCCAGCTCCGTCATACTCTGTTACTTATTTTAATAACTTTATTGATTTCTATATATCAAAAAGCATAATGTTTTCCTGCTCTTTCATGAGATAAAAACCGTCTCTGCCTCCCAATTCTTACTTGGAGTTGGAGGGAGGGAGACAAGCGATGTCCCCCTGGCACTGGGGAACACTTGTAGGCTCCCTCCCCTGGGCTGTCCTGCTGGGAAGGATGCACTGCCCCCTTTTCCTTACGGGTCAGGCTGGGAAGGCTGCAGTCCTCCTGCTGTCCCCCGTGGGCTCCTTGCCTCCTCGGCTAGGGGAATCAGGCCGTTGTTAAATTGCGGGGGGGCACATAGGTACGGAGTGGGGGGCAGCAGAGGACCCTGATCAATCCGTCCTGGCTTTGAAGCTCTAAAGAGGAGCTGCCCTCGCAGCCTCCTTTCTCCAGTTTCAGAAACCTGGACAAATAACTCCCCGCCTCCCAGGGCCGATGCCCAGATCTGGATGAGGGGGAGGAGAGAGCGGGCTGTGGGAGGGAGGAGGTGGCAATGTCGCACCGCCGCTGCTGCCGCCGTCGCCGCCACCGCCTCCCCCTGTGTATAAAACTCCCTTTGTATGCAGGTCGCCGGCTGCTCCCCATGCCAGGTGCAGCTGCCAGGATTCTCAATGCGGTTTGAACACAATTTGCCAGTGTTGGTTCAGCTCCGCTGGCTTCCAGTTGGGGGGCCATATGCTGCCTTTAATCTGCCTGTGCGATTCTCCCCGATGTCAATAGGCGCGGGCGGGTGGGTGGCTCAAATGGCCCGAGAGCCGGGGCTGGGGTGGGCTCCCACTGCTGCCCGGCGCCCCGGCTCTCCACGCCGCCGGGGACCACCAGCGGGTCCTCGCGGGAGGCCGTGGCGCTGGGCGGAGCGGACAGGCGGGACCTGCCGCTGGCAGCTGCCCCTGTGTTTGGCTATGGCGCGTGGGAGCCTCTCTGGTCGGCCATCCCCATAGCCATCATTGGCCTTCCCCTCTGCAGAGATCCCTGCCAAGGAAGTCGGCCAGGGAGGTGCCAGCGCTCAGTCCAGACTTCACATTTCCCTCATTCTTTCTTTAATTGGATTTTTGGTCCTGCTGGGCAAAATAAGCTTTCCACTGGCAGAGGACTCTTGCTTCTTCTGAACGCACGATGGTGCCCGGCGGCTCCGGGAGGCTCTAGGCAGAGCCTCGCCTTCCTCCCCCGCCAAAGCGTTCATTCCTTCTCTCCAGGGGCATGAGAGCATGGTGTGCCCACACGCGCGTGCACACGCACACACACACCACGTGCACAAACACACCACATGCACACACATGCCACCAACCAAATGCACACACACACACCACATGCACACGTCCACACCACACCACATGCACACAAACATCCCACCACCATCGTGTGCACACACGTATACCACGTGCACACCCTACATGCACACACACACTCTGCCAGGTCCAGGCACACTCGCCTTCCCCCCAGAATTTGATTCTGAGGCCTTCTTTGAAAACAGTGATTCCCACTAACCAGGTGAAGATCCCTGCTGCGAATGGCGCAGCATCGGGCACCAGTGTCCTGACCCAGCCACAGATCAAAGTGCCAAGAAAGCCATCTCCTGTCCTTACAGGACCACCAGGCAAGCAAGCTTAGCTTGCTGGGGGCGGGGGCTGAGGAAGAAGCGGGCAAGCAAGCTGGAGTCTGACGGAGCAGTGGCATTTCACTAGCAACGCAACGGAAGAGATTTGGATACTCTGAGACTTGCACTGAGCGTTAGGGAAGAGAGGGAAAGGAGGGAGAGAAAGAAGGGGGACGGTGGGGAGGAGGGGAGAAGGAAGAGGAGGAGAAAGGGAGGAAGGCAAGAGGAGAATGGGAAGAGGGGAGGAGAGGGGGAGGGAGAGTAGGAAGGAGGGGGCAGGAGAGGGGAAGAGGGAAGACGAAGGAGAGGAGGGGAAGAGGGGGAGGAGAAGGAGAGAGGAAGGGAGCAGAGGAAGAAGGGGGAAAGAAGAAGAGGAAATGGAGGGGAGAAAAGGAAGGGGAGGAGGGAGAGGAAGAAGAAGGGAGGAAGGGAGGGAAAAGCCATCCCCCACCCCATCCCCATCCCCATCCCCATCCCCATCCCCAACCCCATCCCCATCCATCTTTAAAGGAGGTGCTTTTTTTTTTTTTTGCGGTACGTGGGCCTCTCACTGTTGTGGCCTTTCCCGTTGCGGAGCACAGGCTCCGGACGCGCAGGCCCAGCGGCCATGGCTCACGGGCCCAGCCGCTCCGCGGCATGTGGGATCCTCCCGGACCGGGGCACGAACCCGTGTCCCCTGCATCGGCAGGCGGACTCTCAACCACTGCGCCACCAGGGAGGCCCAAGGAGGTGCATTTTAAATGGAGGCAGCTCTGAGGGCAGGATGGGCTAACCCCCCATCCCACCCCCGCCGGGGTTTAGCATATTAAGGAAACGCAGCCTGTGGCATCATCACTCCCACGCCCTCCCGCAGCCCAGCAATCTTCAATCCCGGGCACCGGAGGCCGCATGTCTCCCGGCGGCTGGGCCCTTCCACCCGGGGCCCGCGAGCGTTAGAGATCTCCAAGGACTACCTTAAGCAGCCCTCGCCCGGGGGGTTGCGAAGGTGCCTATTAAAATACACTGCGCTCAGCCCCAACTGCGGCCCCGGAAAGCTGCTGACCGTCCAGTACATCACAATATTTCAGAGTCCCTGTTAACAAGCGCCCATTAAAATTTGACGACCAGGTAGTAGCGCAGAAAGCGCTCATTTTGAAAAAACTTGAGCGCTTTCTGCTGGTTCAGCAAGACAAAGCCGGTTTACCTGTCCCTGGCATTTTAAGCCCAGAGGAGCACGGAGGCCTTAGCTCCTGGGTGCCGCCTGGTTAACGGAATGCGGGGTGTTTATTTGCCAGGCCACATCTGAACCCGGCTTGTTAATGAGCCTGCCGTTGTAAGCTCACTGTCAGTCAGCCTGCCTTTTTTATTTATTTTTTTTATTTATTTTTTTTTTTTGCGGTACGCGGGCCTCTCACTGTTGTGGCCTCTCCCATTGCGGAGCACAGGCTCCGGATGCGCAGGCTCAGCGGCCATGGCTCACGGACCCAGCCGCTCCGCGGCATATGGGATCCTCCCGGACCGGGGCACGAACCCGTATCCCCTGCATCGGCAGGCGGACTCTCAACCACTGCGCCACCAGGGAGGCCCCTTGCCTTTTTTAAATCAAAAGATAAAACAGTCGGTTATCAAGGATTAATGACTCTTACAGCGTCCATATGAGACTCGTATTTATCTTTTAAAAGAAAACGGAAGGAAGAAAAATGACGAGATTTTGTTTCAGTAAGCAGTTTAAATCTGCTCTGGTAAGTTGAATTCATTCATTCATTAATTCAGTCATGTGTCTGGGAGAAGCCAGCGGGAGCCCCTTCCATCATAAGAACTTCTGACTGTGAAATAAACCCCGAGTAACCAGATTAACTATGAAGTATGTCTCCGTCAGGTTTTAGGCATTAGTTCAAGTGTAGTTTCTGGGCGTTCTGGCTTATTGTAGCGAGTTGCCGGTTCTGGGATTCTAGGCAGCACTTCGTGGGGAGAAAGAGCCTCTGTTCCCCTTCTCTGGCTTCAAAATAGAGCTCGTGTGTGCAGTGACATGGTTGTGCAGTGTTGATTTCACTGAGAATATCAATATTTTAAATAGATTCCCATATAATTCATATATTTTTGCATAGCATGGAGCATGTAAATCTCTCTCCACATCTGAACACACGGAGGCACATGTGCACACACAGGCACGCACGCGCACATGTGCGTGCAACGCGCACCCGTATCACATGTACATGCTCGTGACCATGCAGAGACTATGGCTACCAAAACACTCATTTAAACTGTCAGGGGGCTTTGTTTACAACAAACTGTATGATACTGGGATCTTTTATTTAGTAACCCAAGATATAGTTTGGCCAAAAGAAAAAGCTGTCGGCTTTGCTCTCATCCAAAGTGGGCCCAGCCGTTTTCTAAGTGGGCTGTCTCCATTCACGGTCCTCTCTGAGTGCCTATGTGCTCTGGGGGATGAAAGCAATAACTCACATGAGGATACTTGAAATCACAGCCAGAAATGTCAAGGTGCTCCTTCCCACGTCATCAACAATGAGACGCTCAGGTGACAATGCCGGACATTTTGGAAATCAAATGATGTTTATGGCGCTGCTGCCCAATATTCGATGGCTTCAAAGAAAGGCAAATACTGATTCTGGATGGGCTGGAGATCACAGACAAATTCAGAAACCTCAATGAGGTCTGTCTACTGTAGTTTAATCTCGCCGGGTCTCCGTCTCCTCATCTGTAACATGGTGATATTAACACCTGATCTACCAGCCGGCTGGGGATCCAGGAGAATTAGAGAAGAAAACAGAAATGAAAGGAAATGCCTAAAGGGGATTATTTCAGGGTGGGGTAACTAATAGTTCGGTTCCCTTGGGAAAGGTGTCACCTGGAGGACCTGGAACCCCGGCTGTTCTGCAGATGGATGTTCTGACCTCTGGCTTAGGAAAAGAGGTTGTTGGGGGTAGGAGTGTGGAGACAGAGACCCAGGGACTCCCCTTAACCAAATGACAACGTCAACAAACCAGCGTCATATCACATGGCTTGCGACATGAAGCGCTGAGAAGGACACAGCATTGCTTCTGCCATCTTCTCGCCCAACGTGCAGAAGCTGAATGGAATCATGAGGAAACATCAGACAAGCCCAAGTCGAAGGACATTTTGCAAAATAACTAGCCTGTGTGCTTGAAAAAGATCAAGGTCAAGAAACTCAACTAAAGACCGTGGAACTGTTCCAGATTAAAGGAGACTAGAGAGACATGACAAGGAAATGCAACGTGCAACTCTGAATTGGATCTTGGAGCAGCAAATTTTTTTTTTCTTTTGCTATACAGAACAGTAGTGGGACAATTGGAGAAATATGAATGTCTGTAGATTAGATAACAGTATTATAGCGATGTTAATTTCCTGATTTTGATCATTGTATTGTGGTTATATAAGAGAATATCCTTGTGTCTTAAGAAATCTATACCAAAGTATCATAGTTAAAGGGTCATCGTGTCTGCAGCTTATTCTCAAATAGTTCACAAGTATCTATTGTACATCTACAGCTATCTACCTATCTATGTCTGTCTAGAGAGAGAGAGAGAGAATGAAGGAAATTGGTAAAATGCTTACCTTTGGAGAATCTGGGTGAAGGGTATATCAGAATTCTTTGCACTATTTCTGCAACTTTTCTGTGAGCCTGAAATTGTTTTTAAGCTACGGATTAATAAATATATAAAGGACTTTGGGTTTCTCTTTGGAGATGCAAGGAACGAGGGGGCACAGGAGGGGGCTGGAGCCAGACTTGGTGAGCATGAGGGTGGCCATGACCCAGCAGAGAAGAAACGAGACAGGGCTCAGCACTAGTGCTGACCTCAGCCAAAAGCTGCCTCTGGAATTTTCTGCAACGTGTACTGAAGTAGGCTGGGAAAGTGTTCTTTATGGCTCAGTGCCTAGCACCAGGCTCACCACTTAGTAGGTGGTCAGTCCACCTACTCTACAGGTCTGACCAGGGCGTTAAAGGAAGCTTGCTCCTCCGTTTAGTGGCCCCAGTTGGGTGAGAAGTCTTGAGTGGCAGTGGGGGTCAGAGCTCCCTGCATTCATCTGAATCCTTATTCGGAGATTCATTATTGAAGCGACAGCACATCCCCCAAATAAACACGTGCGTCTTTGCAGCCTGCAGCCCAGGAGCACTATTAAACACACAGCAGCAAGAGGCCCAGGCCCTGGCTGCTGCGTGCAATTTCCAGCCGGCTCGCTATTCTTTTGTTACCGCCTTTTTATTGGTTTTCTCAAAGTGGTTACAATGCTGTTATTGTAAAACCCTCACACCAGAAGAGCGAGAGAGGCGGCAGTGACGGGGGAATGGAGCAATTTCTGCCGGGAGAGCCTGCCGACCTGGTGTGGGAGGCTACCTAGCAAAAGGGGTCGGCGTAGGGGGAAAAAGAGCCCTTTCTTTGCTCCGGTCCACTTGACCTGCTCGTAAATCCACTGGGAGCCAGGGCAGCCCTTGAATTCCCTGGAGGGTAAGTGGCCTTGCGCTTTCTGCCCCTGGGGAGGGCCCTGTAAAGAAACTCAGGAGCCCCTCCCCCTTCACAGTCTACCCCTGCTTCTGGATGCTCAGCCAGGCCTGGCCCCAGATGGGGGGAGGGGGGAGGCTGGAGGACAGAAGCCAGACTCTTGGGGGCTGTTACTTCCCCAGCATCCCCACTCCTCACCTGCAGGAAAGACTTTTCTTTCAACCCACCCCTGTTATAAGTATTGAGGTATAATTTACATGCAATGAAATGTGCAAATTTTGTGTCCCGACACCTCAGTGACTTTCTACACGGCCCAGTTCAAGAAATAGAGCAGCGCTGTCCAATACAATGTTGTGCAAAGTTGAAAATGTTCTGTATCTGTTACATGCGGCCATTGAGTGCTTGAAATATGGCTGGTGTGACTAAGGACGCAGATTTGTAATTGCATTTCATTTTAATGTCCGTAGCCACATGAGGCTAGCGCCTACTATATTAGCACAGATAGAGAACATTCCCATCAGCCCAGGAAGTTCCCTTGCACTCTTCCCAGTCAGCACTCCCCAAGAGGTAACCACTTTTCTGACTTGCATCGCCCAAGACCAGGGCTGCTCCACTTCGGATGGACATTTGGGGCCGAGCTGTGCCCTGTAGAATGTCTAGCAGATCCCTGACCTTGACCCACGAAGTGCCAGTAGCGCTCATCCCCAGTCGTGACAACCAAAAATGTCTCCAGACATAGCCAAATGTCCCCCATTGGGGTGTGGGGGGGTTGGTAGGGTGGAGATTGACTCCTGGTCGACAAACCATGTCCTAAATTAGTTTTGCCTGTTCTTAAACTTCAAGTAAATGTAATCATATTGTAAGTACACTGTGCAGCTTTTTTTTTTTTTTTTCTTAATAAGCAGCAGAAATTTGTTGTTCACAGTTCTGGAGGCTGGAAGTCAGAGATCAGGGTGCCAGCCTGGTGGGGTGAGGGCCCCTTCCAGGTGGCAGTCTTCTCTCACTTGGCAGAAGGCTGCGTGTTGATTCTTTTACTCAACATAGCGTCTGGGAGACTCGTCCAGGTCGTTTCGGGTATCGGTAAGACATTCCTTTGTATGGCTGAGTAGTATTCCATTGCATGGCTGTATCACGGTTTGTTTATCCATTTGTCTGTTGATAAGCGTCTAGGCTGTTCCCACTTTGGGGCTATTATGCACAAAGTGCTGTGAACATTAATGTAGGGAACTTTGTGTGGATAGAGGCTGTCATTTCTCCAGGGTAAATGCCCAGGAGTGGAATTGCTTGTCACAGGTAGGTGTGTGTTGAACTTCATCAGAAGCTCTTTCTCAGAGCGGCTGTGCCATTCTACGCTCCCACCAGCAACCTACGAGGGTCCCCTTTCTCCGCACCCTTGCCTTGTGGCATCACCCATCTTTTTCATTTTAGCTGTTCTAGTGGGTGTGAGGGTGGCCTCCTAAAGGCCGCAAAGCCTTCCACAGGAGTCAGATTAAAACTGCAGCTACAGGGCTTCCCTGGTGGCGCAGTGGTTGAGAGTCCGCCTGCCGATGCAGGGGACACGGGTTCGTGCCCCGGTCCGGGAGGATCCCACGTGCCGCGGAGCGGCTGGGCCCGTGGGCCATGGCCGCTGAGCCTGCGCGTCCGGAGCCTGTGCTCCGCAACGGGAGGGGCCACAGCAGTGAGAGGCCCGCGTACCGCAAAAAAAAAACAAACAAACAAACTGCAGCTACAATAATGACAGCGTCGAGACTTCCCCGGTGGCACAGTGGTTAAAAATCCACCTTCCAATGCAGGGGACGCAGGTTTGATCCCTGGTCAGGGAACTAGATCCCACACGCATGCCGCAACGAAGAGTTCACGTGCCACAACTAATGAGCCGGTGAGCCACAACTAAAGAGCCTGCCTGCTGCAACTAAGACCCGGTGCAACCAACATGAATAAATAAAATAAAGAATTTTACATGATGTATTTTTTTTAAAAAATGACAGCATAAGAAGTGGGAGGGGCCTCGGAGACCCCTGGCCTTAGTGAGCTTGAGTCTGGGGAGCTGAGTGCGCCTTGGGGACACCCCCCGCTGGGAGTGTAGCCAGTTGCTTCCCCATGAGGCTCTTTTCTGCTCCACAGCTTGTAGGAGCGGAGACACCTCGGAAGGTGCCCCGGGGCAGGGAAGACACAGACAAGGAAGACAATTCCTGTAAAACAGTTTGCATCCCAAAGGAGAATAGCACGGAAAACGTGTTCAACCCCTCCCCCCCAGCCCCACCCCATTTCCAAGGCACATGCGGACACACAGCCCTCCCTTAGAGACACAGGACAGCAATTTGTCCTTTGCAAAGCAGATGGGTGACATTGACGAAGGGGAGGCAAGGAGCAAGGAGGAGGCAAGAAAAGCTGCTTGGCTGCTACTTGGGGAGTTCAGAATGGTTGGCCGAGGACTTGCCAACTTTTGGAGGGCAGGCCCTGCGAATATTATAAATTGGACACTAGAAGATGGGAAATACATCCAAGAAATCAATCCCTATCCCCACCTCGGAGCACCTTCTGGTCTAATTTTCGAGGGAAGAAAAATAGTGCAACTCTGAAGTTGGAGATCATATAATGCCACCAGGACCTGGACACAGAGCACTGCCCACGTCGGGACTGACAGAGTATGACAGGTTAGTCCAGAGGGTTTACCACAGGAAGTTGGGAATATGAAGAAGAGGGGCACCTGGAATTAACCACGAGACAGAGGAAGCACCCCATCCGAGTCAGAATCCGTGTCTCAACACGCTCTTTCATTTGGTGCTGTTTCTGAGGGCCTCTTTAACTGCGTTGCTCCCCTTAATTGTTATCTTGGGGAAATGTTATTCCCCCCCTAAGAAAACCCCACTAATCTCTCTCTTTTTTTGGGGGGGGGGCTGTGTTGGGTCTTTGTTGCCGTGCGCAGGCTTTCTCTAGTTGCGGCGAGCGGGGGCTACTCTTTGTTGCTGCACGCGGGCTTCTCATTGTGCTGGCTTTTCTTGTTGCGGAGCACAGGCTCTAGGCACATGGGCTTCAGTAGTTGCAGCATGCGGGCTCAGTAGTTGCGGCCCGCGGGCTCTAGAGCACAGGCTCGGTAGTTGTGGCACACAGGCTTAGTTGCTCCACGGCATGTGGGATCTTCCCGGACCAGGGCTTGAACCCATGTTCCCTGCATTGGCAGGCGGATTCCTAACCACTGCGCCACCAGGGAAGTCCCATTAATCTCCTTTTAGAATCTTAAGTAAACTCCTGGTAATGAAGCAACCTACACCCACTACTACAAGAACTGTCAGTCTCTTGTGGGCCACCAGGGAAGGTCTCTGACAATATTATCCTGTAGAGGTCAAGGTAGGGGTGGCAGAGATAGGGAATGGGGTAGGGGAGAGTCCCCTGGAGACGGCATCACCTGTTCTGTCAATGGCTCAGGAAAAAATTGGCTGGAACTGGGAAGTGACCCTTCTGGCATTCGAAGGTGAACCTTGGTCAACCTAGAGAGGGGACTTGGTCTAGTTCTCTCGGGGCTGGAACATTCTTAAGGGCACCCTCCCATGGTAGGGCTCCAAGTTGACATCTGCTCGGGGAGAAGAAATGTTAGCCAGCGAGGAAATCCTAGGGGGAGGACAATCAAGCTGAAGACAGTAAGCCAAATGCTCCAGGTTAATGGTTGTGTATTTTCTCTGTGCCTGCCTCAGAAATATTTATTAAAATGTGAGCTCCACGAAGGCAGGGACGTCAGCTGTTTTGTTCACAGCCGCATGAACAGCTACAGATGTGTCTAGCACGTCGCTCACCGAATATGTGTTGAACCACTAAAGAGCAGGACCCTGATTCAATGCTCAGGCCTTGACTTAGCTGAGCGGCTCAATCATCTGGGAAGACACGGTATCTGGGAGCAGAGAAGGCCCGCTCAGGGTGTGGCAGAGAAACAGGAAGCACCCGTGACGCCAGCGTGACAGTCTCAGGGGTGACCAGCGCAAAGAGCCCAAGGGGAAGGTGACATCTCTGAGGCTTCATTGTCCAGCCGTGTTCTCATTCCCTTGGTCCTGGTTCGGCTTCCATTGCCAGTCTCCGGGGACAGTGGCTTTTATTTTACTTCTCACTGCCCTTACGTGGCCTCTTTTCTTACACAGGCCCCTGAACCTTCAAGGCGTGAACAAAAGCAAGTTTCCAGGAAGGAAAAGCTCCAAGCGGACAGGGGCGGCTGGACTCCCAAACTTCCCTCCCTCCCAGAATGGCCCTTCCTCTTGGGGTTTGTGCCTAGAGGCCTCGGGCCACCCCCAGGAAAGACGCCTTTTGTGACTGGTCCCTGAAGGACAGAGTCCTTTTCTCTGTTTCACCTCAGCAGAGTTGAGACAGGCAGACATTTTTTAAATGAGCTTTGCTGAAGACTGAAGGAAGAGCAGAAGCATAAGTAATAAAAAAATCAGGGGCTTCCCTGGTGGCACAGTGGTTAAGAATCTGCCTGCCAATGCACGGGACACGGGTTCAATCCCTGCTCCTGGAAGATCCCACATGCCGCGGAGCAAATAAGCCCGTGCGCCACAACTACTGAGCCTGCGCTCTAGAGCCCGCGAGCCACAACTGCTGAGCCTGCGTGTCACAACTACTGAAGCCCATGCACCTAGAGCCCATGCTCTGCAACAAGAGAAGCCACTGCAATAAAAAGCCCACACACCTCAAGGAAGACTAGCTGCGGCTCGCTGCTACTAGAGAAAGCCCGTGCGCAGCAACGAAGACCCAATGCAGTCAAAAATAAAATAAATAACCTCAAAAAAAAAATCACACTAATTTCCCAAGTCCAGACTCCAGGAGGTAAGCATGCCTGGACACAGAGTGTACCCTTGGTTCCAAACCTGCACTCCAGAGTAGGATAAGGGAGCTGGAGTGTAAGCCAGCAGCCCCGGTTTTGCCTGTCTCCCTACTCCCAGCCTACAAGAAGCCAAGTCCACCTTCCTCCAAGAGGCAGACACCGTCTCTGTTCCAGGGCCTGCGGGGAGTCGTTTCCCTGTCCTGCCTCGGGATGGCACCTCCCAACTCCCCTTGATCTCTCCCCCATGGTGTGAGGGTGCAGCTAGCCTGTAGATGATTTGCAGGACAGCCGTACTTGACAGCCAGCAAATAATAGAGCTCCCTGGGTCTATGTTATCTAATCCACCTACCTCCGGAGCTTCCCTTGGCAACTCACTCAGGAAGTGCCCCTCCCCCCACACCATCTGGAAGTGGTTTTTGAAAAATCGACTCATTATTGTTAAAAAGCAACACGTAGGCTTTTGCAAGATACAATTGCAAGAGCAGCCCCTAAACTGTAAGTTCCTGGAAGGTAGGGATTTGATTTTGTGCCCCGCTGTAGAACCATCACCTGGCACATAGTAGGAGCTTGATAAGTGATGGTGCCATGAATGAGGAATTAATAAACTTACAGAAGGGTGTTCCAGTTATTTCTGCATAACAAATTATTCCAAAATGTAGGAGCTTAACAACTATTTTATTATTCTTGCAGTTTCCACGGGTTGGGATTTTGGACCAGGTACAGAAATGGTGCCTTATCTCTCTGCCCCATGATGTCTGGGGTCTCAGTTGAACAAAGGTGAAGGTTTGGGGGCTGGAATCACCTGGAGAGTCCTTCAGTCACATGTCTTGCACTTGGGCTGAAATAACTCAAAGTCTGGGCTCAGCTGGGACTGTCAATTTGAGCACCTACATGTGGTCTCTTTGTGTAGATTGGGCTTCCTCACAGCATGGCCAACTCAGGGTGATCAGAGTGCTTACACGATAGCCATTCAGGCTCCAGGGTGGAAGCTGCCTGGCCTTTCATGACCCAGCCCTGTCATACTCTTAGTTGAAGCTGTCATCAACACATCCAGATTCAAGGGGAGGAGAAACAGACCCCACTTCCCATTAGAAAAAGTGTCAGAAAACGTTGGGGTCATGTTTTTAAACCACCACAATGGCTGAAAGATTGGAAAGCCCTGTCTCCTAAGGATTTTGCATTCATTCCCTCAACAGAATTTATGTTGTGCATCTACCACGTGTCAAACCCTGGGTTGGGTGATGTGTAGGGATTTAAGGGAGTGAACAAAATAGACATTGTCTCTGCCCTCGTGTAGCCTGCATTCCACTAGAGAAATAGACATTAAACAAATAAACATGCAAACAAATGCATAGTTACAGACCACGATGAGTGCTATTAAGCAGGGGTTGGGGGTGGGGAATGCCCTGAGAAAGAAGAGGGAGACTTAATTTAGACGGAAATATCTTGCTCCTCTAGAAGCAAAATCTGACGCAAGGTTTTGAGTGTAAGCAGTTTCTTTGGAGGCGATCCTCGGAAGCACTATAGGACAATGAGGGCATGAGAGAGAGCCAGTAAGGAAGCCGGAGGATGTATTAATAAGTAGGCCATCACTGTGGGCAAATGGGTCACTTCTGGTTGACAGAGTAGAACACACGTCAGCCTGTTCCACCCCAAAGTCAAGGAAGCTGGGGCATCTCCCCACCAAATCCTAGTAGTTGTAGTTGGGGGCACTAGTGCAGGCTGCCCTCCCTGTGGGCACTGCTCATTCAGGCAGCCAGGGAGAGCCTCGGGCAAAGGGCCACAAGTGCTGGTGGAAGGAGCCTTCACTTGGCTCCGGAGCCAAGGGGATGTGGAGGGACATCAAGGTGCCTGCCCCAGGGGTCAGGGTGGCCCTCCCTGAGCAGGCGACCTCTCAAAGAAGGCGTTCAAGCGTCAAGAACACAGGATTTGTAGATGCTGTATATATTTCTCCGTGTTATATGTGGGTTTTCACCAAACACCACCCCAATGCCAGCACTTAGCACGGTGCCTTCGAGAGCAATGCATTTTGGGTTTTCTTCTAATGACTATGGGTTTGCGCTGACTGGCCACGCTGCCCACCCTACCCCCACCCACCTTTCCTCCGTTGTGACTAATGGAAAAACATTGGCAAAGTTGCCCATGGGCAGGCAAGGTGGAGCTGTTTGTGCCCAGGAGAGTCTTCCCTTTGTGTGAGGGTAACCGCCAGGGGTTGTGGGTGCCACAGCCTGCAACTCTGACTTCAGCTGGGCTTGCAGCAGAGAGGCTGGCCCACCTTAAGCCACCACGTAGCAATTCACAGGGCTCGTGCAAACCTAGTCAATTCCCCAAGAAGGGAGGATGTACATACAGGGAAATCTGGTAAGCCCCACCGTTGTCCAGGGGTGGTCCCATTCACTGGAGACCATGCTCTTGACACGTGCCCGATTCACAGTCAAGGCTGGCAGGTGGGTCTCTGGCTCTGGACCCCTTAGTGAGTTTCCAAGAGAACACACGCAGTTCCTCGGAAAAGCTTTGCCAAGCTAGGCTCCACCAAATCACAGGGCTGCCGCGAACTGGGGGTGATGCTACAAAAACAGCATCTAATAAACTAGAGCAACGGGGTGGGGGGGAATAAGTGAGTCGCTGAAAGGAAAGGTATTTTTACTACAACAATATAATACCCTTTTATTCAAATAGCTAAATAGAATTTCTGTAAAATTTTCAAAGAGCGTTTGTCTTAATATGATCCTTTTAAAGCATCCTTTTCCAATTCCGCTGCTACCGAACATCAAGTATATGCCATGCCCTGGGTTAAGCAATTTTTTTAAGTTAAAAATAATAATAATGACTGCTGAGGTAGTGAAGGCGCTTGGCAGGGTGGGTGACTGAAGTCAAGAATGGAGCTCTCGGCCACTTGTCAACACATTTTCCGTGCTGTGCGAGCACTGCCGTCACCTGCTGCTTACCTGAGAGGCCGGCTCGGCTGGGGGCTCTCAACTGTACTCCCAAGCAGTGGCCCATCCCTGTGTCTCACCTGGGTCACTGCCACCCCAAGGACAGCCAAACCAGGAAGGGGTGGGGGGAGGGGAAGAAGGCAGGAAAGGGCGCGGAGAGGGAGGGGAAGGGGGAGGGGAAAGAAAATGGAAAAAGGAAGCAGAGGAGAGGGAGAAGAGAGGAGGAAAGAGAAAGGGAGGGGGGGAGGGAGGGGAGAGAATTCTATGGGGATGGAAAAGCCAGGAAGTCAAATTCCTAAGCTAGTGATAAATAGAATCCCAGCTGCACCAAGAACAGAGCAGTGGTAAGATCGTTCACACTCAGAATTCCTGACCGTGGAAAATAAACTCATCATTGCTGGTGAATGGAAACTTAGGGGGTGATGACGTCCGGGACTCTAGACCTCACATCCCGTGTCCCGGTAGAGGGCATAGACACCTTAGTGGGTTGAGAAAGGGGGCTGGGGGCCTGCCTGAGAAGGCACCCCTGGAAGTCTTCAGACCAAGTTGCCCAAAGTCCAGAGAGGCTGAGAAAAGAAGCCGGAAGGAGGCAGGGAAGAAGTTAGGAGTCAGAAGATGGGAAAGAGAGCGGGTTGGCCTGGAACAGGGAGGGGCACGGAGCTGAAGCCCGAACCCAAGGAGCCTGGGGGGGGTGGGGTGACCTGAAGGAGAAGCTGCAAGTCTGGGATGAGGAGTGGAAGAAAGGAAGGCTGCTAGGCTGCGGGGAAGGAAGATAAAACCCCGGACATGGATTTTGAAGCATTTGCAGCAGTGACGATCAGAAGCCTCGCCTGGGTGGTGGACAAGACTTAGTCGCCGGCATCCTGGGTCGGTGCCTCCCTCACCCCCATGCCCGGTGTCAGGGTGTCCCCAGAGGTCGGTCTTGGTCAGAAGCTCCTCAGGCTTCGGCATCCTCCTCATCCGGCAGTCCTTCCGCCTGGTGTGAGGGGCAAAGCCTGGGCAGTGCCTCGCCTCCCGACTCCAACCACCTTCCCCGCCCCTGACACCAGTCTCATCCATGGCGGGCTGCTGGCCACGGATGGGAGGAGAGGGACAGACCCCTGGGTCCCATTTGGATTATAAGCGCCCCTCCCCCAACTTATGCCAGCCTGCACCTGTGACTCTTTGCAGGCTGCCCTCTCCTCCTGGAGCAGCTCATCCTCAGGGAGCCAGACGGGTCTGGGAGTTTGTCGCCCCACTCCCAGGGTCGCCCTGAGCATCTGACAGTGCCCGGTGAGGGAGTATGATAGCTCACCTCTCTTGCCTGGAGTCAGGCCAGACTGTGAGGTATGACTTACCCTCCAGAGCCCCCTGTAGGGTCAGGCTGAGGCTGCCCTCTGCAGTGGGACTTTGTCTGAAACTGGCTTCCTCGCCTTCCAGGTCCTGCCTCCTCCATACCTTACGGGGCATCTCCTGGAAGCCCTTCCATCAGAAATCACTTCCTCACACATCCTCGTCTCAGGGCCTGCCTGTGGGGAAACGGAAGTCCTAGGGCCCACGGGCTGGGTAAGAGCAACAGTTACTGTGGGTACACACGTTACCGACGGCCCCTCGTCCAGTCCTCGGAACCGGACGGCCCTGCTGGTACTGAGTGCGCCGCACCAAAGAGGAAGCGGAAACTCAGCGATCAGAAGGGACTCTCTCGGGGTGGCACAGCTGGTGAGCAGAGCAGCCTAGATTAAAGCCAGCTGTTGCTGGCTCCGAAGCCAGCATTTAGTCCTTGACATCCCACTGAAATGAGATGGGGGCTGCCGGCTCTCCTGCGCAGAGCCCGGCTGCTTCGGAAAGGAGCTAACATCTCTGGGGCCCTGCTGCCAGGGCCAATCTGGGGCCAGCTGGGTATTTAGGACAGGTGACCAAGGAGAGGGCGAAAGCTCCATTCAAGCCCTTAGCTTAGCAATGGATGTCTCTGCGTTCCCTGGCTCACCCGGACCCAGTTCCCCAAAGCCCTGCTGGATTTGCCAAGCACCCAGAGGTCTTCAGCTAGGGGCCTGCTCGTTCATCAACTCCCCCCCATTCTCCATGTGGTTTTTTAAGACAACACCCCAAAGCCGGCACTTACTAGGAGGAGGGCAAAAGCTGCGAAAAATGCCCTATGAATAAATGTTCAGGGTTCCATCCAGAAACGCCCACAGTGACTGATGAGTCATCAGATGACCAGCTGTCACCACAGAGTGCTATATATAGAAGGGGAAAGCCAGAGGGGTGCCTGGGACCTAAAGCAGAGAGCAGGAACAGGCACCTAGGAGACGAGGCCCCAGCTGGGGGCGGGCCTACAGGGCACCTGGAAACTGTGCCCTCAGCTCCCCCAAATAATGGAAGCCGGGTCACTGGTGCCCCAGCACAGCATACTGCTTGATCTGGAAACAGACAGGGCCGGACGCGGGCGATGCCAGAACACTGATGATGATTACTGCTAATGATGCTAATGGGAGAATAATCGCTCAGAGAACTTCCCGCACATCACCTTGTGTTCTTCCCATCAAACATACATACGGAGGACGTACTAACAGCGCTGCCACTTAAGCAGCCTAAATTGAGTTTCTGGACTCCAGGCTTGGTTAGCCTAGGCCTGCGCTGTCCAATACGGTGGCCATGAGTCCCGTGTGGCTATGGAACACTTGAAATGTGGTCAGTCTAAATGGAGGCATGCCGTAAGCATAAACTACACACTGGATTTCAAAGGCTTAGTTCCCAAAAAACAATGTAAATGATCTCATTAATAATTTTTTTCTTCACTACATGTTGAAATGATAATATTTTGGAAAAACTGCGTTGAATAAGATATACTAGTGGGCTTCCCTGGTGGCGCAGTGGTTGAGAGTCCGCCTGCCGATGCAGGGGACATGGGTTCGTGCCCCGGTCCGGGAAGATCCCACATGCCGCAGAGCGGCTGGTCCCGTGAGCCATGGTCACTGAGCCTGCGCATCCGGAGCCTGTGCTCCGCAACGGGAGAGGCCACAACAGTGAGAGGCCCGCATACCGCAAAAAAAAAAAAAAAAAAAGACATACTATTAAAATTAATTTCACCTGTTTCTTTCTACCTTTTTCACGTGGCTACTAGAACATGCCGAAGGACGTATGTGGCTCACATTTGTGGTTTGCATTGTATTTTCTATTGGACAGCACCGGGTTACAGGCTAGAGGCCAGAACCTTCAGGAAACCCTGGCTATGCCCTGTCCTGATAAATAAAGCCTGCTCCCTGGTTCAAGGCTGAGGGAGGCCAAGGCTGCTCTCCAGACGATGCCAGTGGCCACCTTCAGCTCCACACACTGGTCACAGCAGGCCCAGGTGGCACGCAAAAGCCCCTGAGTGTCTGTCAACCTCAAACTTGCCCTTCATATCTTCAGAAAATTCCCAGCCTTCCTGGGAAATGTTGATGAATCCTCTCTGGCTGTGTCTGTCTTCTCTCATCCCCCACTTCACCCCCAAGAGAGTTCAATTTGATGCTGTGTGATTACAAAAAAGAGACTCATAAAATAAGGCCACTTCATAAATGAAGTAGCCCTTTCCCTGGAATATGCAAACAGCAGAGTCAATCAAAGGAAAGAAGGGAAATGAGAAACAGAAAGAGAAATGCAGATGAGAGTTACCACAATTCACACCGAGAGGGAGAAACTGTATCCCGGACACAGACACACAAATGTCACACACTCTGCCCACAGAGACCTGGGGCGAGGGAGAGCAGGGCGCTCGCGCACGCACCTGTGTGTGTACGTGTGTGTATGTACACCATGAGTGTGTCTGTTGAGCACAAGAGAACACCAGAGAGGGCTTCCCTGGTGGCGCAGTGGTTGAGAGTCCGCCTGCCGATGCAGGGGACACGGGTTCGTGCCCTGGTCTGGGAAGATCCCACATACCGCGGAGCGGCTGGGCCCGTGAGCCATGGCTGCTGGGCCTGCGCGTCCAGAGCCTGTGCTCTGCAACGGGAGAGGCCACAACAGTGAGAGGCCCGCGTATCGCAAAAAAAAAAAAAAAAAAAAAAGAGAACACCAGAGAAAGGTTCAAGTTCAAGAACGAGGCAGACACACAGAAACTGAACAAGAGAAATGCAGGAGGTAAAGCCAAAGAGAGGTTCAGGGTGGCTGTGTGTGTGTGTGTGTGTGTGTGTGTGGTGGGGGGAGAGTTGACAGCCTCCCCTTTGTGGCAAGGGCTGCCTTTCCTTTCTGTGTCAGTTTAAATTATTCACGTCAGGACAATGGAAAGAATATAGCAAAATAAAAAATGCATCAGGGCCAGGCGAGCCCTAGATTCCTATGTGGTGGAAACAACCCAGAGGGGAGGAAGGCTGCCTGCCCTGCACCTAGGAGTGGGCTAGGCTTCAGGTGACTTTGTTGGGGGTGCCTTTCTGCTGGTTCCCATACCTAGAGAGTTGACAGAGCCAGGGCTGAATGTGCACCCCCAGGGGCCAGGCCTGGAGGGTCCCTGCAGACCACAACCCCTCTCGGGCCAGATCAGAGGCCTCCCTACTGCCTCCTTCCCATCCCCAGACTGGCTAACACTTTGCACCAACCTCCTGCCTGCCCTGAGCTGAACCCTCACTGGTGAGTACAGAGACCCTGGGTGACCACCAGTTAATCCAACCAAAGCAGCTTTACATGCTGCCAGGACAGGATGGGGACTAAGGGGTGCCCCCACCCCAGGGCTCCCACTCCTCCCAGGTAATACCTCTAGGGACAGGCCTTCTGGGAGCCTGTACCCACCTCGGTAACCTCACCGGAAGAGGGCCTTCGTAAAGAGGATGCAGGATGAACGTGTTAGTCTGCTCGGGCTGCCATAACAAATCAAGAGATATTTAAGACTGGGTGGCTTAAACAACAGAAATTTATGTCTCCCAGTTCTGGAGGCTAGAAGTCCCAGATCAAGGTGTCAGCAGGGTTGGTTTCTCCTGAGGCCTCTCTCTTTGGCTTACAGACGGCCGCCTTCTCCCTGTGTCCTCACATGGTCTTTCCTCCGTGCATGCGTGTCCCTGGTGTCTCTTCCTCTTCTTATAAAGATATCAGTCTTATTGGATTGGGGCCACACTCTTGTAACCTCATTTTAATCTTAATTACCTCCTTAATTAAAGGCCCTATTTCCAAACATAGTCACAATCTGTGGTACTGGGAGTCACCATATGACTTTGGGGGGACACAATTCAGCCCATAACAACAAAGAACAGAGAAAGATAAGGCCAAGCTAGCACAAGGACTGGGGGAAGGTGGGAACAGTTCAGGGTGAACCGCTCTGACTCCCTGACTGTGTAAGGCCACCTCCACGTACATTTATAAAAACTAAAGATGACAATTCTTTGGGATAGGGGCTTGGGGGGATTTTCTCCTCATGGCTGATAGTTGCTGTTTTCCCCAGGACCAAGGATTTTGTATCCCCAATTCCAACTCAGTGTCTGGCTCCTAGCAGGGCAACTCTAACAGGGCAGAACAGAGACTATTGGGCAAGGCTCTGGGTCCCTACTCACTTAGTATCTTCTCACTAAGGAAAGTGACTCCAAAATGAATTTGGACTTAACTCACAGAGGCCCTTACAAAGTTAAAAACAAAATTAAAGAGAAAAAGCGTAATGGCACATTGCATTTTCCAAGATGGTCACGACAAGATCTCCCATGCCACGTGCCCTTCTTACAATCTCATGTCATTCTTCCCATCAAGAGCTGAGATCTATGGTCCCTCCCCTTGACTCTGTGTGGATTTGTGACAGTGGTAGAAGTGTCGCTATGTGACTTCTAAGGCTTCCTCTCTCGGGATACTTACTCTTAGAAACCAGCCGCCATGCTGTGGGGAAGCCCAGATTACACAGAGAGGCCTCATGGAGATGTTCCAGCTGACAGCTCCAGCTGACAGCCCCAGCTGAGATCACTGCTAACAGCCAGCATCAATGACCAGACATGTGATCGAGGAAGGAAGCCTTCCTTAGGACTTCAGACCCAGGCATTGTCTGATGCAATGGCACCAGATAGAGACAGAGACAGAGGGAGAACTGCCTAGCTGAGGGCAGACAACCCCCAGAACAGCAAGAGATAGTAATAAAATGATAGCTGTTTTTTTAAATCACTAAGTTTTGGAGTGATTCATTATGCATTAATAGATAACCAAAACACAGGCCAAAACACACACACACACACACACACACACACGTGCGCAAAAGCCCCACTTCACAGGACCTGTTTAGAGGCCCCAGGCAGCAGGCCTGGGTGCTCACCACATAGGCCCTGGGGCCAGGCTGCCAGGATCAAATCGCTTTTCCACCACTTCTGCTCTACAACCTTGGATGAGTGAATTGACACACCTCTGCCTCAGTTTCCTCATTTCTGAACAGGGACCCATACCCGAGCCCTCCAATACGGATGGGTGTGAGGATGCAATGTGATAACCCACATCAAGTGCTCAGATGGGCGCCAGGTATGCAGTAGGCGCTCAATAACTACTTGCAGTGATGATCTTAGTCAATATCTCTCTTTCCTCTTCCTAACAGGTGGGCTGAGAAACATGCCATTTCTGGCAGACACTCTGCTGACTGTCTTTTTCCATCACACTGAGGTCACCAGCCCTGCCCCACGCTTATTTGTTTTGTAAAAATGTCAGCAGCTGGGCCCCAGTCCCTTCCCCCAGCCCTTGTGGGAAGTAAGCTCCCCTCCCCCTGCGGTATTTGAGTTGTGTTCCCTGCCACTGTCATCTCGCTCCTTTGCCTTGCAAACCATTGATTGGCAGAAGACAAAACACTGGCTAACAGCTGACCTCAAGACCTGTTTTTAAAGTCCCTGGGCCCGGCCCAGCCAACCAGCCGTGGGACCGGGATGGGCCGGCAGCAGATGACGACAGTTGGCTGGGCTTGCCCCACCCTCTTGCCTCTCCTTTTGTGAGGTGGCTGAACATTGCAGCCCCGGGATGCCCAGTTCCTCTACACGCTGCTGGCACATGGGACCCCCCTCCCGGAGGCAGCTCCCCCAGCCTGCAGCGGACCAGGCCAATACAGGCTGGTTCCAGCTGTAGCAAGTCCTCCTCCCTGCCGGAGGCCCCTCGGGGGTACCAACAGAGGCAGAGGCCCCTCCCCTTAAGAACTGGAGAAGCCAAGAGCAGAGCAGAAGGAAATCAGCAGCAGAACCCTTTTCTGTCCAGCTAAGGCTTGCCTGGCCTCCGCAACGGCCCCCTCTGCCTTTTGGGGGGCAACACCTTGATTCTGCCCGACCTGAAATCCCGTCTGACCCCGCTCCCACCTCCTCTGACTTTTGGGCTCTCTCGCTCTGGGTGGGGGAGGGGAGCCCAAACTCACTGGGAACCACCCACAGTCATCTCACTCTCCATTGGTGGTAACTGCCTTCCCTACGTAGCACCTCCCCCCTCCCCCCATACTCCTCCCCCACACCCCTCCAAGTGGCCGCAGCTGGACCTCAGTGGGTCCTCAGGCGTCTCCCAAGCTTCCTTGGGCTGCAGGGTACACAGGCAGGCTTTCGATGAGCTCACCAACCATCTTACTCGGAGCAGTCCCTGCTCCAATACCTTGGGTCTCCTTGAAAAATGATCCTTAATCTCTAAGGAACCAGTGGGATCTTTAGAAAAGACACCTGGAACTTTCTTTGCAGCTACTAGCTCTGTCAGTGGGAGCACTACTGATATCTGGGCCTGGGCATATCTCCATTGCATGGGACGGTCCCCCTCACTGTAGGATGTTAAGTGTCCTTGCCCCCCACCCCGCCCACTAAATGTCAAAATCTCCCCCTATTCATTGTGACAACTAAAAATGTGCCCCCGGGCTTCCCTGGTGGCGCAGTGGTTGAGAGTCCGCCTGCCGATGCAAGGGACATGGGTTCGTGCCCCGGTCCGGGAAGATCCCACATGCCGCGGAGCGGCTGGGCCCGTGAGCCATGGCCGCTGAGCCTGCGCGTCCGGAGCCTGTGCTCCGCAACGGGAGAGGCCACAACAGTGAGAGGCCCGCGTACTGCAAAAAAAAAAAAAAAAAAAAAAATGTGCCCCCATTTCCAAATCCACCCCCCACCCCCAGAGCAGGGAGACAGTTCCTGAACAGGGAAGCACTGTTCATCTCTGGATAAAATTCTCTCTGCTCCACAACCATCACGGAGCTGCATCTCCCCCATAGGATCAGTTATGCACACTTGATCACTGCAATCAGCAAGTCCCTCCTTCCGTTCCCACACTCACCTGTGCACACTGCGAGCTGGGGCTCCGAACTCCCTAACTCGACTCCCCTTTAGTAAGGCTTAGGTGTGGGTTGCCCCGAGAGATCATTCGCCACAAAGCCACAAAGCGTTTACTGAGAAATCCTTTGTAGAATTCCGCACCTCCCCTTCCATCGCTGGGCATCACGTTAAAAACTAACTAAATAAATAAATAAGAGCCACCATGGTGGGAAGTGTTTCGTGGGAGTTATTTGTTCTTCAAGGTCTATTGAGTCAAAATTCCCAGTTTAACCTTGAATGCTCAGCTCTGCTGCTTCTACTGCGAGGTGGATGCTGGTACCTTAAAAAGAGAAGGGAAATCTTGTCTTCTAAAGAAAGAGAAAAGGGAATAAAATAATCCTCCCTCTGCAGTGCCTACTGGATGCGTTCACTTTTCAATATAACGTGAGGATGCTGGCCCCTTTCATCTGCCCTTTGAGCTACCCTTTTACTAAAACCCATGGCCAGCCTGGCCTGAAGTACCCATACTTGGATCTACCAGGAGAAAAAGCATCCGTTTTCACAGGGACGTAGCTTTGACCCTCCTACTGACAGTGAAGCATGTCTGTGGGTTTAGCTGAAGTAGGTCCAGATACCTAGGGCAGTTTTCCTTCTTGGAACAACTGCTCTTAACACCAGTAGCTTCTTGCTATGTCTTAGGTCCCCAATCTCATAGTGACGGCCTAGGCCTGAAATTGAAGGGGGAGGTTAGTCTTTGGGGGTCTACTTTTACCTACAGCCTCTCTTCCCAGAACAAGACATGCATGTGTACGTGTGGGGTGTGCCCACACCCGGTCACACAGAATTTTTGCACACAATCATAAAGCTTCCGGAAGCCTGTCCACAGGCCGTGGATTGAGAATCTAGCCCTGGTTTACCCCAGCAGGGAAACTGATGTCAAAGCAGCTCTGGTGGCACATAGAGATAGGATTTGCTTCCAGCAGGTAAGGAGACAGACTCTGTAACTGTTCTTCCTGAAACAAGCCGAGAGCCTCGTAAAGACGATGGCCGCTGTACATAGCTCCACTGGTTTGCAAATACAGCCCGAGAGAGTGAGAGAAAGCTTCCAGAACCCACTGTCACTCCTAAGCACACAAAATATATGTGGAATACTAAGGAGAGAGGCCATAAAACAAAATGACCTTGAAAAACTCAAAAGCCATTGCCCCCAAAATGAAACAGTTCATGCTGGTGGCAGTTCCCGTAGCTGATGACACCGCACTGCCTTGGACGATGATTTGCTCAGTTCACGCTGCTTTCACGGGTGTTTCCCCATCAGTCTCTCAACCACTGCATGAGGAAGGCAGGGCCGGTATTCTTGCCCCCATTAAGAGGTTATGACAAAAAAGGAGGGTTCAAAGAGCTGCCTGAAAAGCACATGATGAGTAGTGGTAGGGCTGGAAGTACAACTTGGGCGTCAGCTGACCCCCCAAGTCCAACAGTCATAGGAACTGGAGAGGGTATTACACCATCACAGGGTAATCAAATAACAATAAATATAAGAACCACAATTCACTTTTGTAAGGCAGATCCCTAAAATTCTGCCCCCAATGCTTCAGCAGCCCCATTGGGTCATGAAAAGGAATAACTCTAAAGGTTCTTTTCTGGAATTGTTGCTTGGCAGCCTGGAATTTAAACTCATGCCACTACTTCCAAATATTTTCCCGTGTCTTCCTTCTTTCAAACTGGACTTAGAGGATGTTGGAGTTAGAACAGGCAGAAAAAGGCAGAGAGAAAGGAAAAAAAGACAAAGGAAAACTGGGATTTCCCTGGTGGTCCAGTGGTTAAGAATCCATCTTGCAATTCAGGGGACGCCGGTTCGATCTCTGGTTGGGGAACTAAGATCCCACATGCCACAGAGCAACTAAGCCCTCACGCTGCAACTACAGAGCCCATGTGCTCTGGAGCCTGCGCGGCACGCTGCAACAAAAGATCCCGTGTGCCGCAACTAAGACCCAACCCGCCGCAGCCAAAAAATAAATTAAAAAAAAAAAGACAAAGGAAAACTGTATAAAAAAGTTATACTGATGCTGGTAACAAAGTGCTGGGATCTGTAAGCAGAAGATGGGGCGGGGGAGGGGTGTCGGGGGGAAGCTATATGGATGGGGAAGGTCACAGTGGTGGTGCTGCATGCCCGCCCCAGGCCAGCACTGACACCAGCAAGACTCAGCCCCAATTTTAGCAAATGTTTAGCCACTGCCTAACATGGGTCACTATCTTTCCATCCTCTTTGCCATCTGCCACCCAACCCTAAGTCAGGACCTTATATTTTAGAGTTTTTGTTACGGCTGAATCCCACTTCTGGTACCAATTTCTGTTTAGGCTAGGTTATCCTGAAGTAACAAGCAGTACACAAAATCTCACTCCCCAGGCCCCCCCAAATCTGGATCATTCTCTTCATGTGGTCTTTTCGCCTCAAGGAGGCTAGACCGGGTTTCTTCATATGGTGAGGGCAACAGGTCAAGTAGGCAGGCCTCAATGCCCAAGCGCTTGTATCATGCTTACTGATGTCCCATTGGCCAAAATAAGTCATGTGGCTCAACCCAAAGTCAGAGTGAGAGAGGACTACCTTCAGATGTGGTTACCGGCAGTTATGATCCATTGGGGACCATGTTTGTAACAATCTCCCACACACATGAGCAAAATACCTCCCCACCCACATGGTGCCTGAAACGCCATCATTTACGTTTTAGACTTTTGGCCTCTTTTGGCTTACTCTTTTAAAAATCAGGCATGGCTTCATTGCATATCCTGTGACCCAGCAATTTCATTTCGAGGCATATAGCCAAGAGAAATGAGTGCTTATGCTCACCAACAGCCATACACACAAATGCACGGAGCAGTTTTATGCAGAACAGCCCCAAACTGGAAACCACCCAAATGCCCACCAAGAGGGGAACAGATAAACTGACCATGACGTATTCATACAAAGGGACATTACACAGCATTGGAAAAAGAATGAATGACTGTTCCATGTGACAACACGATGGATGGATGGATGGATGGACGGATGGATGGATGGCTGTTCCAGGCAATGGTGAATGGAAGGAACCAGACCCACAAGAATATATATTGTATGATTCTAGTTAACGGAGGTTCTCAAACAGGTCTATACTGTTAGGAGACAGAATAATGGTTACCTTCGGGGGCGTGTCAAAATGTCAGCTGGCAAGGGGCATAAGGAACTTCTGGGGCAGATGCTGACAATGCCCTGTATCTTTTTTATTGTTGTTTTTCTTTTTTAATTGCAGTATAGTTGATTTACAATGTTGTATTCATTCCAGGTGTACAGCAAAGTGATTCAGTGATACATATACATATATTCTTTTTCAGATTCTTTTCCACTATAGGTTATTACAAGATACTGAATATAGTTCCCTGTGCTCTACAGTAGGTCCTTGTTGTTTATCTGTTTTATATATAGTCGTGTGTATCTGTTAATCCCAACCCCCTAATTTATCCCTCCCCCCCACCAACGTCCTATATCTTGATCTGGGTGAATCTATACTTATGGTTCATGAGTCTATACTTATGTAAAAAGCCATAGACCTGTACACTTAAGACTGGTGGACTTTACTGAATGGATGTTAAATCTTGATTGTTTTCAAAGTACAAGATTAGAAGTAAGAATAGGTTTCCTAGCTTGGTGACTCTGGACAGGGTGACAGGCAAAGGAGGGGCGAGTGGGAGCACCTGACCCAGGCCTTCTCAACCTTTGAAGCCAGAGGGAAGAGACCTTGCTCAGGACCTGAAGGGTTCCCCATCTTCCAGCCCTGGATGGGGGTACTTGGGGCTGGGGCCCGGTGGTAGTGGCCCAGCGGGCTCCTATGGGGACAGAAATGCTTTGAGGAGCCTTTGTTCCAGGAATTGATCAAGGAAACGAGCTGGTAATGAACAGCAGAAATAACAATAATTAATAATGGGTAGAATAAAAATGGATTTCAAATCCTGCAGCTAATTTGCCAAGAGACTTATTTCTGTGGCAGGCAGCCACTCTCCTCTCCTCAGACTGCTGAGCAAACCAGGAAGTGGCAGGACCAGGCCAGCCAGCTGCGGGAATGGGGGAGCGAGGAGAGAGGGAGGGGAAAAAGGGCCAAGGAGGTGCAATAACCCCGGGCAGTGGGAATGAGCCGGGACTTGTCTGGGTACTGGGCTGGGTCATGAGCTCTGCACCCCACTAGGAAGGGCAGGAGACCCCAAACTTCGAGGATGCCTCTCAGAGGCCAGGCAGCCTCCCCCTCCCCATGACGGCTGCCAAGCCCAGGGAACGATCCCCCGGGGCTGCCCTCGGACCCTCAGACCCTTGGCATATATCCCCACCAATACTGCCCCCCTCGTAGGAGTCAAGGTTGTAGGGGGCGGGGAGCAAGACCACACAACAATGGAAGGAAAACCCTTGTCAGAGAAGAAAGATTCTAACTGGAGCCCTAAATGCTCCAGAAAGATTATCTTTCCGGTTCCCATTGCACAGTAAGCATCGAACAGTCGCCCCGCCCATTAACCCTCACCACCCATTTCCTCCCCCGACCCCCCTCCCCCCAGACAGGCCGAGTTGTATAGCTTTTATCGCTCCGTTCAACAGTGAGTGCTCAGAGATCCTTCCAGCTTCCCACCCCAGGACGGGGCAAAAGGCTGCCCTGGCCTACTCTGTTGGTTTTTCGTGCAAGGTCTTTGCAGGGAGGAGGTCGGTGCTTGCATGTGAGGGTCGAGCCTATGAAGACCTGCTCACACCGGTGTCTTCGGCTGAACTTGTCCGTGGCCTGTGAGAAAAACGCTCCTCTTCCCATCATATCCTTCCCTGTGCGTCCCCAGTCCCCTGCAGCTGTCTCTAGCTTTGGAGGGCTTCTCTCTTGCCCTTCCCACTAGGGCCCAGGCTCCAAGCCCACTGTTTGCTGATAGCATCTACCCTTCTAAGCCTCATCCCCCGCTGTTTTCCAGGATGTGCTTATCAGGTGCAGGGGAAGCCAAAATCTATGTATGCATCTGTGTCTTTGACCAGGACGTGCTTATCAGGTGCAGGGGAAGCCAAAATCTATGTATGCATCTGTGTCTTTGACCACGAGTCCTTGGAGCTACAATGTCTTAACCCTGAGGCCAGTGGACAAGCTCTGAGTGGACTCCTCAACCCCCACTCCTTGAGCAGCTGCCTACGTTGACAAATGGATCTCCCTCCCTTTTCAACTTTAGCAAAGTGGATTCTTCTTGCTAAAGGCTAAGTACTCGCTAAGTTGCAAGTTTTAGAAAATGAGGCCATTGTGGGGCTATTTCTGAGGGAAAGAAAGGCCAGTGGTGCCAGCGCCAGCCCCGTCCACCTCCCACAAGAATTGGGCACCATTATTTTTACATCGGGGAAAATTCCATCTCCTGTTTCAAAAACAGCTGAATCTGGCTTCATCTTCTGCAAAAGTATACATGGTAGGGAGAAGGCGAGGCTTTAACTCTTAAAGACAGTTCAGAGCAGGTGACCAAAAAGGAAGATCAGGATGATGATGACTAGGAAGGCTCTGCTGATGAAGCCCCTGCAGCTAGGGTAACAGCTGTGGGGTTAAGGGGGTAGGAGAGAGACCCCGGGAGGGCAGTGTACTGAGAGCACAGCCAGGCTCTGGGCAGGGAAGCCAGGCCCCCAGGAAGGGGCCAGGAGAGGCAACGTTCCCGGTAGGTTTTGAAACCTGTCGTATTAGTCTGCTCAGGCTGACGCAACAAAGAACCACAGGCTGGGTGTCTTCAACAACAGAGTTTTATTGTCTCACTGTTCTGGAGGCTGCAAGTCTGAGATCAAGGTATCAGCAGGGTTGGTTTCATTCTGAGTCCTCTCTCCCTGGCTCATAGATGGCTGTCTCCCCCCGCCCCCACCCGTGTCCTCATGTCATCTTCCCTCTGTATCTGGCTGTGTCATAATCTCTTATAAGGACACCAGTCAGTTTGGATTAGGGCCCACCCATGTGAACTCATTTTAACTTAATTACCTTTCAAAACACCCTGTCTTCAAACACAGCCACATTCTAAGGTATACTGGGAGTTAGAGCTTCAACGTATGAATTTTGGGGGAGACAAAATTTACCCGTGACACCAGGACAGGATTTCTCTCTTGCTTCCACAATCACAACCTGTTCCCTCTCCAATCAACGTAGTTGCTGGACTGGGAGAAGTTGCAGGGCTGTGAACCCTACATAAAGGGGTCCTTGTCTGCCCATCCCCCAGGCTCCTCCCTATGCAAATTCTCCTCATCAAAGTCCCACCTCTTCCAAGAAGCCCTCCCTGACTGCTAAGCTCACATGGAGCTTTGCCAAACTCCAGTGCACTATAGGAAGGGTCAGAGTCCAGCTCTGTGTCCTGAGTATAAATCTGCTTTCTAAATAAGACCTTTGAGGATAGGCAACCCCTGCCCACCCACTCCCCCCCCACCCCCCCCCCCCACACACTGCCAGTATCTGTTTCCTCCCTTTCCCAGCCAGGCAGTTTGGAGAGTTGGGGTTGGCTGTATAGCCAGCTCCAGGGATCAGCCTGATTGGTTTAACTAGAGGACACACATGACCTGATTCGTGCAATCAAAGTGAACATCAGGACTTTTGCTGGGAATGCAGGGACATGGTCTCTCTTCTAGGTTAGGTTTGGCTGGGGGAGAAAGCCAAGCTTAGAGTACACAGCTGCAACTAAGGTGAGGGAGATGGGGCGTGGCAGGGTGCTAGAAGTTCCAGAGATTTGGATGGGGCAGGGCAGGGCAGGGAACAACCACTATATGCAGCCACTGAAGCTTATCCAGAGGAAACAAAGCAAATAAGGTGTGCTAGAGTGATATTTAAGTCCTAGATCAAGCCATACCTGAAGTACGTTACCCCTGGACCATTCAGTAACATAAAGCCATCAATTTGCCCTTGTGCTAACACTGGTTTGGGCTGAGAGTATAATGGAAAGATCACTAACTGATACAATTTCTTTCAGATCCTACAAACAGCCTAGCCCCATGATCACAAGGACACTCAGTAAATACTACAGAATCACAAACTCACAACATGTGAAGGCTTTGTAGATGAGGAAATTGGGACCAGGGTTAAAGGGATTTGCTAGGTCTCGTGACAGATTAGTGGCAGAGCCTGGATGACAGCCTAGGTCTCCAGTCTAGTGCCTTTCCCTCTGCACCACAAGAGAGGAAGGCCACTGTTCCTCCTGCCCTGCCCCCCAAAGCTTGTCCCTGGGGGAGAGGGAAGGGCCAGAGAAAGCCAGTGCAAAGCCGCAGCACCCTCAGCCCCCCAAACAGGAAGACTTGGTTGCAAGCCAGGAGGCCAGAGGGGAGGCAAGGCAGGAAATTGAGTGGCTCGGTGTCAACCACACGTGCCAAGTCACCTGGGGGCTGTGAGCAAGAAGCCAGTGCAGAGACGGGGAGCAGCCGCTAACCCAGGCAGCAGGCACGTCCGTGTCGCCAGGACCTCAGAGGACCCCATCCCATGCTCCAAAGAGTCCTCTCCCCTCAGGAAGCCTGTCCTCAAGTGGAACAGTTTCCGGGCAGGCTCCGATAGGGGTAGAAATATGTGGTCCCTAGAACAGAACAGTCAGACATTTGTGATAGGCAAGTGCTTATGGCCATCTGCATAGCAATCAGATGCCTTGGATTTTCCACACCAGTTGGCATTTCAGTCAATGAATTTTAAGCTCCAGAAGCCATCTTGGGCCATGAAGTGACTTTGGGAAAAAGAGCTGAACTAGTTGTTTTACTGCTTCGTAACAAATCACCCCAAAGCCCAGTGGCTTAAAAGAACATCACTTGACGGTTTTGTTTTATTTTGTTTTCTCTTGGTCCTGGGGATGACTGGGGTCAGCTCAACGGTTCTTGATTTTTTGTGTGTTTGTGGTCAGATGGTGTCCGGGGCTGAAATCATCTGAAGGCTTCCTTCCTCGCATGTCTGGTGCCTGGGCTGGGAAGACTCCAGCGTCTGGGGGTGGGGCGTTGCAGAATACCTGATGTACCACACACATCTCTCTCCAACACGGCAGCTTCAGAATAACCAAGCTTCTTACATGGCAGCTCAAGAAGGAACCAGAAGGAAGCCATATCTCCTTTTGTGACCTAGCCTCGGAAGTCCCTCAGTGTCACCTCTGCCTCATTTAATTCCTTAGAAGAGTCTGGCCCATATACAAGGAGAGGGAATTTAAACTCCACCCATTTGGAAGGACTGTTGAAGACTGTTCAGACATGGTTTTCAACCACAGTAGAAGCCATACCTGGCAGAGCAACAGGGGTCAAGGAGCCTGGGTCTCTGCCATGCCAGAGCTGCCCGGGACTGCCTAAACCTGAACTCCCTAAACATGAGAGAGAAATCAAATTCTGTTGTATACACGCCGCTGTCAGTTGGGGGTTTTCGATGACTCTCGGCCCAACCTAATCCTAATTAATACAGAGAGTACAAACTGCCATGTCCTGTTCCTGGCACAGAGCAAGCTCTCAAAGGGAGGGAGGTTAGGGGGTGTGAGGCAGGGACGAGCAGGACATCAGAGCTCAAATATTCCCTTGTCCCATAAGTTCACTTATACTACATGCCCGTATTGATTTGTCAAAATGAGAAAACATGCAAAGGAAAACTAAGGAAGTAGAGTGCAAACAGTAAGTGCCTATCAATGAATGAATAAGTACACGGGATAAGCAGACAAGAGAAGGTCCCCAAAGCAAAGGCTCTCAGATGTGGCAGAGGGGCCCAGGCCGGCCGGAGGCCACGTTATGCAAAAGTCCTTTGTCTTAAGACTTGTCTCTCATTGAGATATCATCTCACACTGGTCAGAATGGCCATCATCAAAAAAATCTACAAACAATAAATGCTGGAGAGGGTGTGGAGAAAAGGGAACCCTCTTGCACTGCTGGTGGGAATGTGAATTGATACAGCCACTATGGAGAACAGTATGGAGGTTCCTTAAAAAACTACAAATAGAGCTACCATATGACCCAGCAATCCCACTACTGGGCATATACCCCGAGAAAACCATAATTCAAAAAGAGTCATGTACCAAAATGTTCATTGCAGCTCTATTTACAATAGCCCGGAGATGGAAGCAACCTAAGTGTCCATCATCAGATGAATGGATAAAGAAGATGTGGTACATATATACAATGGAATATTACTCAGCCATAAAAAGGAACAAAACAGGGTCATTTGTAGAGACGTGGATGAATCTAGAGACTGTCATGCAGGGTGAAGTAAGTCAGAAAGAGAAAAACAAATATCGTATATTAACGCATATATGTGGAACCTAGAAAAATGGTACAGATGAACCGGTTTGCACGGCAGAAATAGAAACACAGGTGTAGAGAACAAACGTATGGACACCAAGTGGGGAAAGCAGCAGGAGGTGGGGTTGGCGGTGTGATGAATTGGGCGATTGGGATTGACATGTATACACTGATGTGTATAAAATGGATGACTAATAAGAACCTGCTGTATAAAAATATAAATAAAATTAAATTAAAAAAAAGAAAAGCAAGATGCAGAAAAGTGTGAATAATATGACCCTGTTTTTGTAAAACTAACAACAATAAAAATATTTCATATACATGTAAAAAAAAAAGAATATGGTGGAAGTGATGCTATGTGACTCGATGCTAGGTCATAAAATGCAAACAGCTTTCACTTCTCTCTCTCTCTCTCTCTCTGTCTCTCTCTCTCAGGACACTCACCCTGGGAACCCAGCTGCCATGCTGTGAGGAAGCCCAAGCCACATGAAGAGGTCATGTGTAGATTTCTGGCCAACAGCCCCAGCTCAGCTGACAGCCAGAATCAACTGCCAGACATGCAAGCAAGCCAGATGCAAGCTTTGCACTTTGAGTGAGAGGCTGTCAGGGTGAGCTGAGTGCCAGCCAGCCACAGCTGGAAATGGAGGTCAGGCCGCCAGGAAGTGAGCCTGGGCACCAGAGGCAAATAACCCAGCAAGTTCTTTAACCCCTCAGTCTCAGTTTCCTCGTATGCAAACTGGAAATCGTAACAGGGCAGTTGTGAGGATTAAACTGAATAACCCATGCAAAGCGAGGGCCGTGTCAGATGTGTCCATAAATCTTAGTCTGCTGGGAAGGAAAAGCTTCTGAGGTCCCACAAAGGCTTCTGTAAATCTGTAGCAGACTGGCTGCTCTTGAGAACCATGAATTCTCAATGCAAGCACCAAGGGCTCGAGACAAAAAGGATGTTCTGGAATTCTGAAAACCTACCTTTTTAGATGCCTGGGATTTAGAACGTTGATTCTATACCATAATATAGAGAATGGGGAGGCATGAGAGCAGTTTTCCTGGGAACGGGAATAAAGGTTCTGCTTTCCAGGGAGCGAGAATAAAGATTCTATCAGTCTGAGAGGTCCATTAACCGGTAGGAAGGTCTCCATGTCGACTGAGGTCTAGGACAGGCCTGAGGCTCTTATGATACAGAGACACGACAGACACGGAAAGCCCAGAGAGGTTGACAGGCATGGAGAGGAGAGAGGGGCCTGGGCCTTGCTCCACAGCAGCCAGCAGGGAAAACCGCATGCCCTAGAGAGAAGATCCGCACGCCCTAGAGAGAAGATCCGCACGCCCTAGCTAGAAGATCCGCACGCCCTAGCGAGAAGATCCGCACGCCCTAGCGAGAAGGCCCGCACTTAGCGTGGAGCCGCAGAGGTAAAGGGGCTGTGACTAAATGAGGGGACTTAGCAGTGGTGGCCCAGGCCCTGCACACCCCAGCACAGTGGAGGGAAGAGCCAAGACCACCCAAGTGCCCACAGTACCCCGAAGGGCTAACCGAAGGGGCCCACCGGGCATGTAAGGAAACAGCATGTAGGGTCCCTGGACCCAAGGCCGCACAGGACATCAGGGTCTGTGTTCCAGTCTAGGAAGGACAAGTGCAACTTGTCCAAGGTCAGCGAGTCCAGTTGGGGGCGGAGGACAGAAACAAGGCAGCCTGTGGATTCAGGCTCAATGCCTGGACCGCGTAGGGCTCCTTCCCGCCCTCCCCAACCCAGGGCTGCAACTCAGACCAGGGCAGAAAGGGTGAGAGAGAACAGGCCCTATAGTGACCATGATTTCAACCCAAAGTGACTGTTGCCTTGACTTGGCAAGTTCAAGCTGTCCACCATCAGCAGAAACGGGTGCTCAAGAGCCCAGTTAAGCCTGCAGTTTGGGAGAAATAGAGAAAAGCTACATCTTAGCATACCTGAGGGTCAGGATTCTAGAATTTCACCCCACGACACGTCTTTACGCAAGGCTTTGAAACGACATCAGGGAATGAAGTCAGAACGTAGAATCCGGTTGACAAGCTGCGACTTGCTCTCCAGGGTCCATGTCCCCGCGGGAGGCACAGCCACGAGGGGAGGTCTGGGGGAGGGGCAGGGTTTCAGGAGTCTGTCCAAAAGAAGACAAAACGCCTGAGTCTCCTTTTTGGATCCTGCTGGCTCTCTCAACAACTCTTAATTACCAGCAATCAGCTCTTAATTACCTACAACAAGAGAGACAGGGGAAAACACAGATAAATGAAATCCATAGATAATCCCCAAACCCCAATTTGGTCGATAACATCAGCCAGCTTCCCCAAGCAACCTCTTGCCAGGACTTCCGATCTCCCGGCAACTTGCCGTGTAGAACGATCCCCAATTCCCCAGCTGGCCTTGCCCTTGCCTCTGGTACACAGGGAGAAGCCAGGGGGCCCTAAATAATGCCCAACTCCATACCATACTCTTTCCTGCTGTCCCCAGGAGGCGGCTGCCAGGCTCTGAGCCTTCGGGCACTGGACTGTTTTCACTGTGTTTGCCCAGCAGACAGGAGTGCTGGCTGCAAATTGAAGCCACCTTGGAGAGCAGGAAAGGAGGACAGCAGGCTCCAGGGCAAGGGCTTCTGGGACCACAACTGTCCAAGGGCTACTGTGGGCCACCACGTGCCCCACAGACCCAGGGGCCTCTTTGTCTACACCTGAGGCAGGATGGCCACCCAGAAGGAGGGATGCAACTGAAAGCAAGTTAGAGCCTCAAGTGAGAGCAGGAATGGGGCAAGATGGAGCACTCCCAGGGGCTCCCTGTTTCCTGACTTTTCCACACTCAAGTATTCTCAAGTGTTCCCTCCTCTTGAGTGGGCGGGCAAGGTAGACACATCAGGCCCCATGCCTGGACCAGCAGAACCCTGGGAAAGTTAGTCTTCTGCGGAAAAAGAACGTCTTGTGGTCATCAGTTTGGGAAAAATGTCCCATTGTGACCCAAGGGCACTAAAAATGGTGCCCAGTATTAACTCGAAAGAAAAAAAAGATAGGGACGGGGGATACAGAGAATGAACAACAGCCCACCTCAGACCCCTCCATCCCCTCTCATCCCCCTGCACCCTGAAGCCACAGTGGCGGCAAAGGCAGAAGCTGGCGGGAGTCCAGGGAGGTAGTGAAAGTTGAACACAAACCCGAACACTGCTCTCCATCTTCTGACTTTGCCTTTTCTCCTACAGTCCAGTTAACACAGTGGACAAGCCAGTCCTCGTTCCCGCAGCCCTCGTTAATGAACCTGCAGTAGCAAACGCGCCTTGTTATTGCTGGGAGCCTGGAAGCATCACGCTCCCCACCAGCGAGGAAATACCACACAGAAAGGCCCCCCTCCCCCTCCCTCACCGGGCCCCCCCACCTTCTCCCAGGGCTGTTCTCGAGGCCAATGCCTGCAGCTGGTGCTTCCGGTGCCAGGAGTCCTGCTGGGCTGCCTGTACCCAGCATACCACGCCCCGCAGTCCCCATCCCACCCGCGACCCTTACCCATCCCCCTCCCGGATTTCGCCAGAATTGGGGCGGGGGCGGCCCACAGGGAGTCCCAGGGAGGAGGCTGCCCACCTGAGGAAGGACGGGACTGCAAGGCTAGCACTCAGCTGGACCTCAGACCTGCTTCCCCGCCTGCAAATCTGCAAATCGGGGCCAGACAGCGCATTGAAAGGGGACCACTGGGCCCGGGTTGAAAAGGAGACTCAGGGATGCTTAAGAGCTATGAGGCCCGCAGGGAGGGGGGCTCCTGCTGTGGCCTCATCCCCCCACCCTCCCACCCTGGCCCTGCCCCGGTCGCGGTCCCTTCCGCACTCTAAGTGGGCATTAATGCAGCCAGCGCTAACTCGATTTCATCACAGGGAGACAGGAATCATTTTTCTCCCGTCCTTTGCTTCTGCTCCGTCTCTCTCCTCTGATGGGGACAGTTGGTTCGGCCTCATGAGGTCAGATTTGCAGGGGTTTGGGCCTCTTCTTACTTGCTTAATGACAACCTGGGTAAAGAGGAGGCCAAGACGGAGAGATGGAGAAAAAAAACACAGGCTCCAGGCACAAAGCAGTCTCCTACAATCTAAAGCCGACCTGATTCTGGGGGGTCGTTATGCATCTTTCCTGTCACCTGGTGACCCGGGACGCCCGAGGGTCACATGGCACGGCAGGCGAGATATGCCAACAGCCCTTCTCGCCAAATTGATGGGAAATCAAATGATGCAGGGAAGTTTCTAGAAGGGAAAAGAAGAAAGACAGCGAGAAAGACAACATTCGATTTCCCCCGCTGAGGAGGCTGACATCACTCTCTGCCAAGCAGAAATTGCCTGCCTTTCTCCAAGCCAGCATTCTGGAGCTGTTTTCTGATTATTTCAATCAGCCTAATAACATGTACATTTCAGACAGCTGCCTTGGCGGTTTGGAGAGTTTGGCTTTTCTGCTGGCTCCTGAAGAAGCATAATTTTTGCTCCCCGAAGTTCACGTGTAGCTAGGGAAAAAGGGTTTGGATGGATTTCCCGACCCCCAAATAGAACCATCTCAGAATTCGGTTCTGGGTCCAGAAGTCTTTTCACATTGACTGGTCGGATCAGAGGCCCCGCTGCTGTGTCTCCTTTGGAGCATATACATTCTCAACTGGTTTCCTCCCCCCACGAAAGGAACTGGCTAGATTGGGGTTCTGTTCATTCCTGTTGGCAATCCACAGGCCTCGGAGCCCCGTGGGGTGCGCTGGGTATGATGGTTCCCCTCATGGCTTGTTACTTCATGCCAGGCGTGTGCAGAGGGCTGCCAGCAAGGCCATAAACAGCTACAAGAGCAGACAGAGCACAGAGCCATCCGCCACGTGCAACGGAGCCCAGAAATGGATGCAGTTCATTGGAACGTGCTTAACTCAAGGTGGCTCTCCGAGCAGGCAAGGTTAGAATCAGGCTCCTCTCAGGTGGGAAAAAAAAAAAAAAATCAGAACGGCATCAGAGAAAGTTAACCAACGTATTGTATAGAACTACATTTATTAGAGTAATAACGCTCACATTTTGAGCGCCTGCTCTGAGCGGGAGCGTTGCCAGACCTTTTTGCATACATTACCTCATTTAATCCTCGCGACAAGTAAAGCAGATATTACAATCTCCGTTTTCGTTTCTGAAATCTGGAAAACCTTCCTGTGAGTTCATTTTTTCTGCAGCTGCAAATGTTCCCTTCTCTGGGCCTATGTGTTTCTAAAACACATGCAATACTAAATAAACATTAAAAGACCATGATCTTCAGAAAACAATGCAGGAAGAGGTCTGTCTTCCTGGAGGCCGGCACTGATGGGAAGGGGTAAGCGAGCTGGAAGGGCGTCCTCCAGCTGCAGTGGCATATGAGCTGGGGCAAGGGGCAGCCCTCCAAGAACTCCCCACAGCTAGCTGTCCACACCCACCTCCTCACTGTTCGGGGAAGCAAGCTCTTTTTTTTTTTTTCTTTTTTATGGCTACTCTACCCCTGATTGGAAGTTTCTTTCTGACACCCCTGCACACATGCACAAGTTGGTTCATATCTTTCCTCTTGGTTGCAAAACATTAACGGCAACCTAACTGTCCTAAATATTTCCTGATGCTCATCATCATGTAGACTTTCAGAAAATGGGGAGGAAGTTGTCATGGACCCTGGAGAAGCTGACCTCCGCTGCCCACCGCAGGGGCAAAACTTCAATCAAACAAGGCGTTCACGGAACATCTCTGCGCTGGGCTCCCGGGAGTTCACAAAAGCCCCCACCTGAGCAGGGAACAGTGTCCTGCCACCACTGAGCAGAGCCTTCCTGGGAGAAGTCACAAACAGGGCAGGGTTAGAGAGCTAGAAGACTGATCAGTCTGCTAAGCGGTACCCCAGAGCACGGACACCCAAAGGTGTCTCCCTGACTGGAGACACCTTACAAGAC
Organism: Hyperoodon ampullatus; assembly: GCF_949752795.1. NCBI lineage: Eukaryota > Metazoa > Chordata > Mammalia > Artiodactyla > Ziphiidae > Hyperoodon > Hyperoodon ampullatus. The sequence goes on from NC_136913.1 coordinate 36,887,886, forward strand.
CACAGATTTATTTCGATCATGCAGTCATCACTCAAAACCTTGAGAAATTCCAGCGGTAGTCGCCAGACCACATGAAAACCTTCGTTTCATTGCATTAATCTTAGTTTCATATTTGCCCCCTCCCCTAAAGTAGTAGTCCCCACGTACAGGTAATCTCTTTGGGAAGTGATCCCAGGAAATACAATTGAGAGAGTGGAGAAAGTGAGATAAGAAAGGGGGAAAAGAGAAAAAGAGTGCATTCATAAGCAGATTTGCACTGTAGGCAACTGACCCATTTGGGACCCTCTGGGAGACTGTAGAATTGCCCCACAGAGCAGTGATGAAACAGAGATATTGATCCATTATCTCCCCTGCCTCATTGGTTGAGAGTCACTCTAAGGGTGTTCTTTCCCCAGCTCTTGCAGTGCCGTTATCCCGGCTGCAAGCCACTTGGAAGGGCCTTCATCCCCTCCAAGGCCAGCCAACCCCTTCTGGCAGAGACATGCAGGAAGCCATCTGCAGGTACAAGAACTGTCAGCAGGGGCCTCTGGGGTAGGTGGAGGGCACATGGGCACAGACAGCACCTGCTACAGATCTGGATGACTTTTGAACCGTCAGCAAGAAATCAGATCCACCTTCACAAGGTAAAGATTGCTATCAGTAGAGATCTTTAGAGGAGTAATAATAACAGCTGGAGTTTATTGAGTGCTTATTGCATGCCAGCTGCTGTTGTAAGCACTTTTATGCACTAAGTCTTTTAGTTCTCACACATCTGTATAAAATAGGCACCGTTATTATAGCCTGTTGGCAGATAAGGATGTGGACGTACCACAAACTCCAAGGCAGTCCCACAGACATCTTGGAGCACTGAATGCATCATTGGAATGAACAGTCATCCAAGGGATAGTTTTAAGGAAGGAGATAAGGTAGATTCGTGCATGTATATATAAATATATGTATGTGCAAATGCATTTGGGTATGTTTGTTAAAAGCAAAAATTGTCTCATTATTTATACATGCACCAATGAATAACCAATTGAATTTTGACCACCTGAAATGCCCTAGGAGTTTAGAAGCAGTAAGTACCTGTGCTGGAAATACTAAGAAAGGCTTTATGGGAAAGATGGGCCTGGAGCTGTGGTTGAAAGGTGAGAAATTAGCATGAGATAAGTCCTAGAGGCAGGATGGAGGAGGGCATGGAGGGGCCAGCTCGTCTAGAATATTTGTCAAGATGTCAACCTACTGTTCGCCAAGTATTTCCAGCTCTCTGCTTCCCTGGCGTATGGTAGAATGACATTGTCTTGCCCTCCCTTGAAGTTCGATGTGGCCATTTAACTTGATTTGGCCAGTGAAACGTTAGCAGAACTTACTTGTGAAACTTACTTAGAGTGAAAGTTTTAAGATTCAGGGCATGATTCGCCATGTCCTTTCCCCCCTTGGAGGTGATCATAGAGCACAAACTAAGATGGACTCTCAGCCCTCCTAGACACCTGAGTGACTATGACAGGAAGAGCCTCTTCTCCTGCTGACCTACACAAAACATGTAGCATGAGCAAGAAATAAACCTTTGTTGTTGTGTTGTAAGCCACTGAGATTTGGTTGTTGCTGCAGCATAACCCCGCCTATCCTGACCAACATGCTAGGCTTGTGCTATCATAACAAACAACTCCCAGATCTCAGTGGCTCAACAAACAAACTTCATGCCCTTGCAAGGTTCACTGCAAGGCAATGGAAGAAAGGGGAAAGGTGTTCTGCTCCATCGGTCACTCAGGGACTTAGGCTAATGGAGGCTCCACCATCTGGAACATTCCCACTACTCTCCCAGCAAGAGTGGAAAGAGTTGGAGGGTCCTAGAGGGCCTTCCCATTGCCTCAATATAAAAGTATCATACATCACTTCCACATATACTTCATTGGGCAGAACTGGTCACTGGTTCTGCCTAACTGCAAAGGGACTGGGAAGCATCATGTCCTCCATGCCCAAGAAGGAGAGAAGAACTGACTATTGGTGAGCACTAATAATGTCCACCACACCTGGCTCCAGAATACTGGAAAGTAGTGGGCAGTTGGAGGTTGGAGAGCATGGGCACAGGTTAAGAAGGCTTTTGAGAGCCAGAACGTGACCCATGAGGTATCAGGGAGCCACTGTAAGCCTATGAGCAAGGCAGGGACATGAGAAAGGCTGATTTAAGTATCACTGGACTAGCAGTCTAATGCTGGACAGATGGGTATGCAGGGGACCAATGGAGCTTGGTGGGGAATGTATGCTTATATTCAGGGAGATTTGTTAGGAGGCTGTTGTATTAATCAATGCCTGTAGTGATGAGAGCTTGACACCCACTGTTGTCAGAGGAAGAGAGATGAGGAGTGAATCTTGTGATATCCTTAAGGAAAGAGGAAGTACGGTATATTGGGAGCTCAGGCTTTGACATCAGACAAACCAGGATTCAAATCCCACCTCTGACACCTACTATCTTTCTTTTTTGGCCATGCCACGTGGCTTGTGGGATCTCGGTTCCCCAACCAGGGATTGAACCCTGGCCACGGCAGTGAATGCCTGGAATCCTAACCACTAGGCCACCAGGGAACTCCCACCTACTAGCTTTTTGATCTTTGGCAAAATACATTAACTTCTCAGAAACTTGGTGCTCTTACCTGCAAAATGAGGATAATAATATTACTTACCTCATACAGCTATCATGAGGATTGGAAGATTAGTGATTATGTTTCTAAATTGACAGTGGAAGTGGTGATGGTGGAGATGTTGATGGTTGTGGTGACAGTGATGATGATGGTGGTCATATTGGTGGTAACGGAGATAGATGGTGGTCGTGATGGTGGTGGAGATGGTGTGAGTGGTAGTGGTGCTAGTGATTCATAAAACGACTAAGATTAAAGCTTAGGGGAATAAAATATCTAGAATTAGGGGCAAGACAAGGAAGAGGTTCCCACTATGTAAAATGTAGAAGTCATAGTCAGAAGATAGAAAGTGAACTATGAAATCCAGGACCCTAGAAACTAAAGGGAAAAAGTTTCATTAAGAAGGCTTAAGAACACTTTAGGGGGACTTCTCTAGTGGCACAGTGGTTAAGAATCCATCTGCCAATGCAGGCGGGTTCAAGCCCTGGTCCAGGAAGATCCCACAAGCCGTGGAGCAACTAAGCCTGTGTGCCACAACTACTGAGCCTGCGCTCTAGAGCCCATGGGCCGCAACTACTGAGCCTGCGTGCCACAACTACTGAAGCCTGCATGCCTAGAGCCTGTGCTCCACAACAAGCGAAGCCACCACAATGAGAAGCCCGCGCACCGCAACGAAGAGTAGCTCCCGCTCACCGCAACTAGAGAAAGCCTGCACGCAGCAACGAAGACCCAACACAGCCAAATATAAATAAATAAATAAATTTATTTAAAAAAAGAACACTTTAGGACACAGAAGACGTGGACAAGTCATTAGATTTTATAAGAATAAAGTGACTATGACCTGGTGAAGGAGCAAGTTGGTGGCAAGGGATTAAGAGGCATGAGGCATCTGAGAGGTGGAACCCAGCGGGTGTAGACCTCCCTCATGAGTTTCCAGTGGAAGGAAGAATGATAAAAGGACCTTTATCAGTCAGAAATGCTTTTGGCTGCAAGTAACAGTAATTTTTTTAAGAAGTCCACGGAGAGAAAGAGAGGAGAAATAGTTGTAAAAATGCTTTGCATTCACAGAGTTGAAAAGATCAGCCATAGATAGAGAGGGAAAAAAAATCAGTAGCTAAAAATTAACATAAGGCTCTATTTAACTTATAGCTCCTTTCTTTTCCTAACAGATCTTTATAGACCATTTTCATTGAAGAACCCCAATATTTGGATGAGGTTGAGCCATTTTTCATAGTCTTTAAAGTTGTCCCTCAATATCTCTTCTCTCCTGGCTCTCCAGGAGAAAGACTACATTTCCAAGCTAGGTGTGGTCACATGACTAAGTTCTGGCCAATGGGACATAAATGGAAGGATGACCTGTCAGTTTCCAGGAATCTTCCTTAAAAGACAGCAGATCTGTGCCTTTTCATCTCCTTATTTTTAGTCACTTCCTCTCTCCTGTTGCCTTAAACATGGGTGTTGTGGTTGCCATCTTGGACCATGGGGCTAAAGGCCCCATTCTTTTTTCTTCTTCTTCTTCTTTTGGCCGTGCTGCACGGCATGCAGGATCTTAGTTCCCCGACCAGGGATCGAACCTCTGCCCCCGGAAGTGGAAGCACAGAGTCTTAGCCACTGGACCACCAGAGAATTCCCTAAAGGCCCCATTTGAGGGCAGAGCATTGAGCTTGGGGGTCCTAGCTCCCTGAGGACTTCATGGAGCAGAGAAGTCATTCCAGCTCTGGACTGAAGCCAAAGCCCATCTTCCCAGATGCAGTGCCCAAGGAGGGGACAACTGGCCTGGATACCCACCGGGGTGGTGTCTGAGATTCACCCAGAGACCGTGGCAGTCTCACAGAGAGCTGTCCCAGTTCCTAGGCACCACTTTGCAGTGGGGAGAAGTAAAATCCACATTGTCCTCAGGCGGGAGAAATCTTAGAAGGAAGGTGCCCGAGCAGCCCTTCAGAGCAGCTTGTGAGACACTGGGCCTCGGCGCTGGCTGGCTGGCTGGCAGGAGGACAGATTCTGATCTCAGTTGTGCATAGCTAACAAGCGGTGACTTCACATTGGCAAGGCGAGCCGATTTGAGTGCTTTCAAGGACAAAATGTGTCCTGCTATCTGGAGGTGAAAATCAGAACTAAGCTGCACCACCTTGCTATATCTAGAGGCAAAGGAAAAGCTTTTGGAGGCTGATTCCACCCCTGTCCTGAAATGCAGGCTGCTCCTCAGCCACACCAGCCCTTCGCCCCATATGAGCTTCTGCGTCATTTCCCCTTATGATTCATCCAGTACATCCCACCTACTGCCTGATTCTGTGGTCATCTTTTGGGCAGGGTCCTCCCTCCCATGTCCCCATTATGAACTCCGGGAGAACAGGGAACCTGATTTATTCATTTTTGTAACTTCGTGACATAGCCCCACGCCTGGCACGCAGCAAATGCTCAAAAAAGGTTTCTGATTAATCATTCCTGTATATTATTTTAGGATCTTTGCTTGCAAATGAGAGGAAAGAGTTCCAAAGAGGTCATTTGTGCCGATCCCCTGATGCCAGGCCAGCCTAACAAAGCCACATCTAGTCCATATCGAAGACCTGCCTCTTGTAACCCCGCAAAGTTTCAGAGAGAACTTCCACCAGCCCACCTTGGTAAAAGATAGGGATATCAGTTTTCCAGTGACTAGCCTAAATTTCTCCTGTCGCAGTTTAGAACCACTCCATCTCCTCTCAACGTCAGTGTGACAGCCCAGCTGCCCACTGCCACCTACAACCTGGGCTGACATTCAGCCGCAAGGTACTGCTACAACAGCTGGACTGGTTGTTAAAATATTGAAATGCTTCTGTACCGTATAGTAAATAGCCACTGTCCCCAGCCCCCTGAATGTCCCCATCTGCCACCCTGACCACCCTCGGCTACTCCCCTGGGATCCTTAGATTCCACTCCAGAGCACAGAGGACCTCCAGGAACCCAAATCTCCAAGACAGTTCTGAGTCGTTGGTGCCCACATTCGAATCTCGCCCAGCCGTGGCAACTTCACCCTTCTCCTCCCCAGCTGAGACCGGCAGCTTGTCCCCCCCGCCTCAGGCGTCGATGTGCAATGACAGCAGCCCCTGGCAGATGTGTAGGCAAATGTGCCAACCACAGATTGGGAAGTGGTGCTGTCAGCTGTCCACCACGGGAGGAGAGGTGAAGTCCCTCATCAGGGACAGGTGGGGATCAAATGCCCAGAGAGGGCACAGGAGGCCAAAGCCTGGTCTGTGAAGCCACTGAAAGCCAGGATGAGGCTGGGCAGGATGAGACTGGAGCCTGACCTGAGCGGGATGCCCGAGAGAGGCCAGGTTCTTGGGCAAGTGTGAGGTCAAGGCCAGCCAGGCAAGAGACAAGCTTATCTGGGCTACCAGCTCCCTCTCCCAAGCCTGGAAATGCCCATGAAATGAGAAGGTACCCTGTTTTCCAGAAGGCAACCAAAAACCCATGAGAAGCTCCAGGAGAGCCTTGAAGGCAGCCTTGAAGTGGTGTCTGTTGGGATGGGGGGTGGCCAGAAGCAGAATGAAGGAATAGGTAAGAAAGAAGCTTTTGAACTTTGGTTTTTGCATCATCTCATCCACCGAAGACCTTGGGACTGTCATTTCCTGCCTCTCCATGGCAGAAATCAGTGGCAACAGCCCATGTTGCTAATGCCAGGGTCGTGCGGTACAATCAGGCGACACAAGCCCACTGGGTGAGGAGCTGATGCAAAAAGACACTGGGCGAAGCAGTAGCCCCCAGGACTGATGGGCTAGAATCTAGCAGGTCTGCCCCCTCCCCGGCTGCGGACATTTGAGGGCTGAAAGGAAAATCACCATCCATAGGATTTGCCTGGTGACGTGGCTGCAAATTGGAGTGACCAGCACCGGTTCTGTGGTGCCAGGGACTCTGCCACTACCTGGGGTCTGGCTTTCGGCCCTACACCATGGCATGTGACCTCAAAGGGCAAAGCAATGAGGCCCCTGAGGAGAACGCCCAGCACAAAAGAAAGCCCTCGAACTGAACATCAGAACCAGCTGCAACAGACGTACATGACCGGCACGGAAGGCCCAAGCACTTAAAATAAGCATGAGGACTCTCCTGAAGGAGGGAACAGAAGACAGCAGTGACCTCAGACAAGAACGCAGGATCATTGAAAAATACCAAATGGAAATCAGGAGAAAGAAAAGAAGAGATGAGATCAAGAGCACGCTGGGGGACTTCCCTGGTGGCACAGTGGTTAAGAATCCGCCTGCCAAGGCAGAGGACATGGGATTGAGCCCTGGTCCGGGAAGATCCCACATGCCGTGGAGCAACTAAGCCCGTGCGCCACAACTACTGAGCCTGCACTCTAGAGCCCGTGAGCCACAACTACTGAGCCCACGTGCCACAACTACTGAAGCCCGTGCTCCTAGAGCCTGTGCTCCGCAACAAGAGAAGTCACCGCAATGAGAAGCCTACGCACCGCAACGAAGAGTAGCCCCCGCTCGCTGCAACTGGAGAAAGCCCGCGCACAGCAATGAAGACCCAACCGCAGCCAAAAATAAATTTAAAATAAAAATAAATAAATAAATAAAGCATATTTGTCAAAGAGCTCTTAAGAAAAAAAGCTCGCTGGTTGGGATAAATACTAGCACGGGGACAATTAGAGACCAAATTGGCGAGCCTGGTCTTCGGATGCCATCCACGTCCCACGCATATCCCTCGGGTCCCTTTCTCATTTCTGTGCATGCCCAGAAACCAGCACCACTGTCCCTTGGTTGGAGGACTGTCCTCCGCATGCCAGACTTGCTTTGCCCGTGCACACAGCCAGTACCTGGTATTCTGAATTCAGCCCTTAACCACTCATTGGAGGGAGAGGTACTAAACACTCTGGCCCGCTTGTCCCAGACCAGGGCTAACTCTGAGGTGTGACCTCCCCTGTCTCCCAGAGGTCCCCTGTGGGACTCTGCGTGGTAGCACACCCTCGTCTGGCGCTTTCCCCTCCCCATCCCAGTTCGACACTCCCCAGTTTGTTTTCCCAGAAAGCAGGTCTTAACAAATCACTTTCACATACCGCCCTGGCTCAGGGGCTTGCTTCTGGGGTACCCACCCTAAGACGCAGGGCAGCTTTTCTCACTGAACGACACTGCCGTCTCTCCCGCTACCCAAGCCCAAGACCGTGGAAGCCAAGACCTTGCACCTTGGAAGCCACCTGCACCCCATGCTCTCCCTCACCCCCACATCCAATCCACCAGATTCCCTTGGCTCTAACCCCTCAATGTCTCTAGAATCTTCTCTCTCTCACAGCCATGTCCCGTGTGGACTACTGAAACAGCTCCTAGCAACTCATCCCTTCCTGTCTTGGCCCCTCCGATCCTTCCTCTAGGAAGTGGCTCCCTGTTGCCCTCAAGCTAAAGTCCAGTCTTAGGCGTGTTTGCAGGGCCTCTGCTGCCCTGGGCCCTTGTCTCTCACCACTCACCACCTCCCCAGCCTCACTGAGCCCATCAGCTCCATGTCTCACACAGGCTCTTCCTTCTGTCCCCAACGGTTGTCCACCCTGCAGCCTGCTCTGAGCTTGCCCTCTTTCGGCTCTCCATCTAAATGCCCCTGGCTCTGGAAGCCTTCTCCTCTCCCTCTCTAGCCCTGTCCAGTGCCCCTAAAACTCTGGGATGGACACTTCATGTATTATCTGCCCCTTTTCCACAAGTGGCCCCCTCCCCATCCACAAGGTTTCCACGGACAGCACCGTATTAATCGTTCATAACCCCACCCCTTCCCTGTTGATTGGACCTGACCAAGCAAAGCCAATGAAACCCTTCCCCAGAATTTTTGGACCTGAAATGGAGAAAGGTGAGTAAATCTGACTGGGTGGCTGAAGCTGTGGGAGATAGTACCCCAAAGCATCAGACTTTATATTCTCTGTCACACGAAGAAAGCCAGTCTGCATGAGAGAGAGGAGAGATACTGAAGAGCAGAGAGGAGATGGAGAGAAGAGGTTCCTGGGTTCCTAGTGTCCTGAGCCCAGACACATTGCTGCCTTGAGTTCTGTGACATGCCCGTTGCCCTGTAAATGATAGCGGAACTTGAACTCCATTTTCCTTTAAGCTAGTTTGAATTGAGTTTTGTCCCTTGCAACCAAAGAGATGTAACTATTAAGCTAATGTCAGACTTTACTGTAAGCATTTGTTTAGTCGGCCCTCTTCTAGTCAGCAAGCTTCTGTCCTATCTTCTTCCCTATGGAATGAGAGGACCAAGTGCAGTGCTTGGGACATGGTAGGTGCTTAGCATGCGTGTGGGCAACAGCATGGAGGTGGCAGCGGGTGTGGCGGCTGCTCATTGCTGCAAAACAGGTGCAGGCACAGACGGGTCATTTCATCTCTCCAGAGGCTACCCAATCTGGCAGCTCCTACATCCCTTCTTGTGCCCTGCAGGTGGGCAGTGGGGGAGGATGGGGCACATGCACTGTGACTCAGTCCAGTTCCGAGCTTTAGGAGTTCAAAGGGGGCTACTGACAGCTTGAGCGACACTCCTAAGTAGCTTTGGTCCTGTTGCAGGGGCACATTGAGTTATGCCCCTGCAGGGGTCTGGCTGACCCTGACCATAGGCTCAGAAGTGAGTCTGCTGTTATTTCCCGAGCCCGACGACAAGGAATTACCACACGGAAACCCATTACCACATGGCTCCTGACATGGCCAGAGAAATGGGATCCTATTCCCACAGACCAGCATGCTGACATTCAAAGAGCCAAGGAATATATCCGGCTGGAATCAACCCCCAAACGTGTCTGAAAATGCCCGTGACATCCTTTACAAATGTCAGCCCCTGGTCATCAGCGAGGGTGGGGAATGTTCTGTCACTCCTCGGGGACAGCACACCCCAGGAGTGGAAACACCTGCCCTTTTGCCTTTGGAGAGAGGGTATTTCCCAAAACGCATCCACAAAGGGCAAAGCAGGTTAGGTACCAAGGTTTAAATTAGGCACAATTACTCAGCCTCCCCATTGCAGGCTCTTCTTTTTTTTTAAGACCTACAAAGGCTTCTGGAAGCCAAGCAGGCCTATGACTTTCCCTTTCTTTGTTTATTTTCCTCTTGTCTGTTATATTATTATTACACATATTAAGGATATTTTATGTTAATTTTTGAATATGTATTATCATACCAGCATGGGGACTTATTTATACAGTGCAGAGTCTCCACCCATCTCAGTCCCCTGTCCACACGGTGCTCCCCCACCCCCATGCTATTCCTTTCTTGTTTCTCTTTCCAGAGTTAATTTATGCAAATATAAGCAAACACAAATACATATATTCTTATTTCTCTCCTCTATTTACATAAAAAGTAGCATTCTGTACACACTGCCCTGCACCTGGCTTTTTTCACTTCATCTACCTTCCGGATTTTCCCAATCGTATACAGGGGGATTTTTCATTCTTTGTTCAGCTGCAGATTATTCCGGCGCGCGGATGCCATAGTTTATTTAGCCCATCCTCCACTGATGGCCATTTTGGCTGTTTCTATCACAAGCAATGCTGCAGTAAGTAACCATGCACAAATGTCATTGCACACGCATGGAGGATTGAATACATATGTTATTGCATCGATGACCCCCAAGCCTTTACCTCTTCCTGTGTCCCTGCCCTTTGACCCTTGACTTTGCTGCTATGCTCGCAAAAGAGGCACAGTGCCTTTCCTTGACCCTTAAATCTGGACTTCACCATGTAACTTGTTTAGCAGACTTGATGCATACTTAAAGCAGACTTTAAAACATACTTGCAGTTTTAGTTTCCTCTTTCGTTTCCCTGAAATTACCATGAAACATGCCCAGGCCAGCTTCAGAACAAGCTCAGGATAGCCTGCTGGAGGATGAGAGCATGCAGGGCACACGGCCCAGTGGCCCAGCTGAGGCTGTCCTAGACAAGCCAGCCCCTAGCCAATCTGCCAGCTGACCACAGATACAGGAGTGAACTTAGCCAAGATTAGCTGAGTCTAACTCAAATCAGCAGAACCACCCCCACCAACCAACGAGTGAGAAATAATTAAGAGTTGTGGGGAGGTTTGTTATGCAGCAAAAGCTAAGTGATACATCATACAATATAGGTGCAAGTAAGATAAATTCCCAGAAGTGGAATTGCTGGATCACAGCATAGGATGCATTTGAAATTTTGATAGCTATTGCCAATTTCTCTGCATAAAGATTAAACTAATTTACACTCCCACAACAATGTATGAGAGCACTTGTTTGTAAACAGCCTCACCTTCATAGTATGTTATCAGTTTTTCAGATTTTTGTCAATCTGGTAGATGAAAAAGAACACCTCTGTGTTGTTGGGGTTTTTTTAAGATTTATTTATTTATTTATTTATTTTATTTTTTGGCTGCGTCGGGTCTTAGTTGCGGCACGAGGGATCCTCACTGAGGCATGCGGGGCTCTTCATTGTGGTGTGCAGGCTTCTCTCTAGTTGTGGGTTGCGGGTTTTCTCTTCTCTAGTTGTGGCATGCAGGCTCCAGGGCACGTGGGCTCTGTAGTTGTGGCATGCGGGCTTAGTTGCCCTGCGGCATGTGGATCTTAGTTCCCTGACCAGGGCTCGAACCCCCGTCCCCTGCATTGCAGGGCAGATTCTTTACCACTGGACCACCAGGGAAGTCCCCTTCTGTGTAGTTTTATTTGCATTTTCTTATCGTAAGCATGAGCAACACTTCATATGTTAAAAAGCCATTAGACCTCCTTTTCAGTAAACTGTGTGTTCATCTTTTGCACATTTTTCCTATTGGATCACTATTTTTCTTACTGATTTCTAGGAACCCTTTATATATTGGTGAGATTAGCCTTTTGCCTGTGACCATCCTTCCTTGAAACCATACACTCCAGATGAGAAGCTTAATGGCAGGCAAAGGGGGTAAACACAGAAAGCAGAGCTCGAGCAGAAGGTAACTTTTCCTCAAACAATCAGCAACTAGGTATTGAGCACTTTTTTGGTTCAGGGCTCTGGGTTACACATCCCAGCATACTCAGAAAAAAATTGACATGGTACATAAGAAATGTTCTATAGATGGCTATGGTTAAATCCCCACATATATCTACCCATAGTCCCTGCCTAAGGAGTGAGCAAGGGGACCATATATATTCCTCATGGCTCAACCTCCCTGACCACTGCTGATTGGCCAGAGCAATACACCCGATCTAGGGCAGAACCAATTCGATTCTCTTTTGAGATTTTGAACTCAGAGACATAAAATCGGTCAGAGAATGGTGGGCCCTGGAGCTATCACACCACTTTGCAGAGATGGCACTGCCATTTAGGGCAGCCATACGGAGCCATGTACAATCAGACAAATGAAGCGAGGAAGAGCCAGCATGTGGACAACGGCAGTCACCTAGAGACCGGCAGGGAGGAGCGGCCACAGGCCCCAGCCTGAGGGAGAGACAGACAGACTGCCACCTCATTTCCAGCACTTCCAGGCTCAGCTCCTATCTCCTTGGTCCCCAAGAGTTTTCATGTAGTTGGGCTCTATAAGAGCCCTTCTTTGTATCTTGTTACTAAACTTCCTATTTCCTTGAACTAATTTAAGTAGTGTTATTATTCTTGGTATCAAGAGTGTTTTTAAGACAAGGAATTTTCATATCAGCTGAAAAAAAAGAATAGAGCATTTTCATCTCGTATGGCATAGTTCTGCTTTAAAGAGTTTCGTGGTTGCCATCACTTCTCATTTCATGGCGGGAGAACCTGGGGCTTGGCCAAGGTCACCCTGACCACAAAAGGCAGAGCCCAGACATGAGGGGAGGCGTCTGCTGCCACGTGGGCCTTCCCCCCAACCCCAACTTGCTGCTTCCAGGCATTATATAAGCACATGCTAAGCCATGGGGCTAAGGCTCTAGGTTAGGGACAGTTCCCGGGAGAGGGCAATCAATACAGGCTAGCGTCGCCAGAGATGTGGCCAGGCCCTGAGGACCTCTCCGGCTTCCACTCCACCCCTCACCCCGGGTTACTCAGGGACACTTCCCACGCTCACCCGTGCTTATTAAGTGTGTGGCGCCCTGCCTGGGAGGAGGACTGGTTCTCTAAAGGAAAATCAGAGTACTGGTCCCCCACAGAGGTATGCTGGCCTGCAGGGCTGCTCACACGGCCCCCACAGAGGACCGCCATCTCTGCAGGGACACGGGTGGCCGTGCACTTCACTCAGGGACCACTCTTCCCACCCACCCATCATCCCTGACCATATTTCACATCGGAAGTGGGGAAAAGAGGCACCTGAGCCCAGTGGTCAGCCACTGCCCCCTCCTGTCCCTACCTTCTCTCTCCCAGCGATGAGCAGAGCAGCCCGGAGGTGTGAAGTTTTCCTCTCACCTAGGATCCTAACGTTCAGGTGGGGTGGGCTAGGCTAGGGGGTGGGAGGGGAGAGACCCCAAGCAGGCTGGAAGAGCCTCCCGCCCTCGGGACTCCCCAGCTCCCACCCCACCCCCGAGGGGACTTGCAGACCCCCTACTATGGGGGTAAATGGGTCCCCAGCAAGGAATCCATGTTGTCCCTCTGTCCACAGACACATCAAAGAAAAGAATGAGCTCGCCCAGTCTTTCCTAAGCACCCACTGTGTACAAGACATCCTGCATGACGCTGGCATCGGTTCTGGAGCCTCCTGGGTGCATTCTCTAACAGGGGGAGGGGACAGGGCTGGGGCCTGGGGGAAAGGGCGCAGGAAATTAACCTTCTGCCAAGTAGGACGGAAATTGAATTTCTTCCCCTCCCCCTTCTTCTGCCTCTCTCACCGCCCCTCCCGGACGACTCACTTTTTCTCTCTCTCCAATTACAGTTTTAAGCGTTTAGGGTGTTGTTGTTTTAGGTTTAAATTTTGTTAGGCTCAATTTATGCCACTTAGTAAAACCTCTTTCCAAATGAAGCCAAATTAGAACTAAAACACTGCAAGCAATAAAATGTGGGCATTTCACTTGGGCTGGCTTGGCTTTTTGATTATTTGTGTAAATGAGGTCGAGAGAAGAATCCAGGAGTCTGTCTCAGGCCTGGGGGAGGGGAGAGATTCTCTTGGGTCCCTCGGAGGTCTGTAGGTGGCCGGGGCCAGCCTGTCCCCTGGCCCCCAGGTCACCCCTCTTGTGCAGCTGGGTGAATGGCGAGCCTTAAAGCAGGTCACTCCATGCTTTGGCAATGCCCTCCCATCCCTCACTTCTCCCCTAATGGTTGGGACCACTTCCCGCTAGCCAACCGCACCCTGGCAGGCCCCGGGCAAGCTGGTGGCCGCCACTCACGGCCACCGCACAGTGTACAATAAATAGATGGTGAATTTAATCCAACTGGCTGTAACTGGGGGACGGGGCGGGGGTGGGGTGGGGTGGGGCACAGTCTGGAAGCATCTCCTCCCACACCCTTGCCAAGCAACTCCTAAAAATACACCTTTGGTTTCAATGACTGTGGCCTGGGGGTAAAGGTGAGCCCCACCCCTCCCCGGTGGACTAGAGGAGGGGGAATAAGGGGCAGGGGAAGGGGAGGAGATCCTGAGCCACTAATTAGGCATCTGGTGTTAGGGGAGATGGCTACCAAGAAGGTCAGAGAAGTTCTCGGCTGGCTGATGAGCTGGGCCTCCCAGGGGCCCTCAAGAGGTGACATCTGGGGTTCCCCGGCTGGCCCCCTCTGTGCCAGGGGAAGAGGGCAGCGAATACCGCGAGGACTGAGAGCCCAAGAGGGGAGACGGAGGCAGCAGCGACAGCCACAGTGATGAGACCCTGACTAAGGGCCGGCGTGAGGCTTGCCGAGGGATTTGGCTTGTCCCCATGCCAACAGTAAAGGCCCGGTGTCTGGCAGGGGATGGGGTTTTGTGTGCAGAGGGACACCTCACGACTGACCCTGGCGGAGAGCCACAGTCCTCAGGAATCAGCCCAAGAGGAGAGCAGACGGGCGCGGGCAGAGGAGTCCTTTACAGGAGCAGGGGCTGGACTCGGGTTGGGGGGTGTTTGGGGAGGAAGGGCAGAGGGCAGGGTGAAAGGGAGCGGAAGAGAATTCATGCTGACGACCAGGGTTGGTGGGGAGTTGCCCTAATGAAGGAGTCTATGACGTTTGCGATAATCTCTCAAAGCAAGTGGAGATAAAATACAATCAGTGGAGGAAACTTCCGGAGGAGTTTAAAGGAAACTGGATAAAACCCCCAGAATAGGGGCTTCCCTGGTGGCGCAGTGGTTGAGAGTCCACCTGCCGATGCAGGGGACACGGGTTCATGTCCCGGTCCGGGAAGATCCCACATGCCGCGGAGCGGCTGGGCCCGTGAGCCATGGCCGCTGAGCCTGCGCGTCCGGAGCCTGCGCTCCGCAACGGGAGAGGCCACAGTAGTGAGAGGCCCGCGTTATGCAAAAAAAAAAAAAAAAAAAAAAAAAAAAACCCAGAATAAAATGGCATCTGGAGCCCTACTGGTCCCTAGGATGGAATCCGTGATCCAAGGCGTAGGTTACCCTCTGTCGCAGGCTGGGTTCCCGGGAAGCGGACGCTGAGATGGAGTTGCGGGGGGAGGCCTGGAGGGATGTTTGGGGAGGGATCAATCACTCTGAAAGGAAGGGGTTGGGGGGGAACAGGGATGGACAGAGGGGGGAGTCAAGTTGAAATGCAGGCCTGACAGAGACTCAGCCAACCTGGAGGAGAGAGCTGGGGTATGAGGCGTGTCCAGGACAGTGTCCTGCCTGGCGCCAAAATGGCCAGGTCTTTCAATCGGACCCACCCCCATCCCAATTCGGCCACCAGATAGGGGCCGCCCAGGAGAGGGGGCCGGGGCTGAGGTGCTCTCAGCAGCTGAGGCCGGGCCTGAATGGGCAGCAAGTCCTTCCTCTGCCCCTCTGTGTCTGCCACATCCTCCCGCTCCCTGCATTTCTAAGCTCCTGGCACATCTGGACAGATAAATCTATCTCTTTCCCTCTGGGCCTGGTCGCCCCCTCCCTGTTCCTTCCGAGGCTGCTCGCTGTGTGTCTGGAGCCCAGTCTGACCCTAGCCCAGCCCAGCGTTTTTGATTTGCTGCATTCTCCCAGGCCCGCCGATGAGAATTCTGGTCTTATTTCTCCATCAGGATTTCCTCCTACACTCAGGTCCTGCGTCCTGGTAACCAGCAGCCGTCACAGCTTGCAACTTGCAGGGGGCCTAACGTTTATGGCTTGTTGGCGGCTCAGCCTCGGTTCTGCAGTGCTGGTCATGAAGCTTCATTGTGCCACCCGCCAGGGCACTGGCCAGCCCAGGACAAGCCTCAGATGAACTCAGTCTCGCCTAACTAGGACAAACCAATCCGGACCACAAAACGTCCACTGCTTGGCCCATCAGCTGCGGCAAACGTGGTCCTCCACAGCCTCCAGCTCAGCCCCCCTTCCGTCGGTGGCTTGCCAGTAACCAGCTGTTACTCGGCCCCATAGCTTCACCTCCAAAGAATCCAGAGCACCAGTTCCACTTTTCAGCCTCATTAATGGAATAACTGGCACATTCTCCAGATACCTGCCCGCTTCCTGATTTGCCTGGGCTGTTCAGAAGCACGATTTCTGTCTCTGAACTAACGGGGAGGGTCCTGCAGAGGAAGAGAACAGGTCTGGGGGTGTGTGGGAAAGGAGCTCAACATGCAGGCCTGGTTTCCCTTCCTGATCTCTGTCCTGACTTCCCTGTCTTGCAGCCCCTGAAGCCCAGCCAGGATGACACAAGTTATAGCACAAAATGAGCACTGTTGGGGGCTAAGTGAAGGCAGGAGCAGCTTCTGGCTTCCGCGGTGGTAGGAAAAGAATGCCAGGAGCCCTGCCCTCCTAGGAGGTGGGAGAGCATCGGGGGAGGCCGTGGCACGCCCAGCATACATGTGTACAGAGACGGAACCAACTAAGCCAAGCTCTACCAGTCTGCCTGCTTTGTTGGGCTCACGCCACAGCCCCATGCTCCTGCCAGGAGGGAGGTCTTGGTTGCAGGTGCCCAGCCCACTCTGGCTCGTAACTTGGGTCGGCAAGAAGCTGTGGGCTTCTGGGGGTGGAATCCTGCAGGAGGCCTCCTATAGGCCTACTTAACCCCCATTACATTCATTCCCTAATATACTTTTCTCCTTCAGCAAATAGTGCAAATTTGAATTTTTACTCACTGATCAAATATTTACCCTGTGTGCTGCCAATCTGACTGAGCTTGACTTCTACAATTCTCCACGTGTATATTAGGTGAATTAGCATTTTATTGTTGGTCCACTGGTTTGGGACTCAAAGGTGAGATAGGAAAATCCAAGAGGTAGCAGCCCAAGAGATTCTCCACGAAGAATGGGTTCAGTTTAGTCTTGTGTCTTAGTGTAAGGGACAGGTCTCCCTAACAACTCACCAGATACTTGAAAACAGTGCTTTGGAAGTGACAGAAGATAATGGCTTCTAAAGAACAACAACTTTCTGTACTTCTTATCTGCATGACACGTATCTTTGAAATCTGTTATCCAGGAAGGTGGGTTAAATGTTCATCTCATGGTTTACTTGCTCTATAGACACGGACAAGTCAGGTCATCTCTCTGAGCCTCGGTTTCCTTATCAGCATAATGGGTACAATAACATTACCCCGGTCAGAAGGTTGTTGCAAAAGTCAAAAGAAATACTGGAGGTGACAACACCATAAAATGGAAGGCACTAAATGAAGAGTTGTATAAGATCGGAAACTCAAGCTATTTTAAAATATAGTCCCCAGATTCTCAGATGCTCCTCGCATCAAGAAATTTGGGGTCTATGTCCCTTCCCACTGAATCTGAATGGGCCTGCGACTCCTTCAATGGCTAGAGTATGGCACATGTAACATTGTGTGACTTCCCAGGGTGGGTCAGAAAAAAACATGTAGCTCCCACCTGGTTCTCTTGGGACACTTATTGTGGAGGAAGCCAGTCTCCATGTAAGAAGTCCAACCACCCCAAAACTGCCCTGCTGGGGGGTGGGGGCATATGCAGATGCTCCAGGCAACAGACATGGGAGAGAAGCATCTAGACCCAACCTACCCATCACTGGGTGGTCTCAGTAGATGCTACAAAGAGCAAAAGAATCACCCAGCTGAGCCCTGTCTGAATTCTGACCCCCAGATCTGTGAGCATAATAAAATGCTTGTTATTTTATGCCACTAAGTTTGGGGTTGTTTGTTACACAGCAGTAGTAACTGGAACCCAAACTATTCATCTGTTAAGTTCCTATACCCACTAAGACATCAAAACCCCCCGTTGCTGGTTTTCTTTCCTCATCCTTATGTGACTCGAAGAATCAGGCTGAGGTGGGATTTCTTATGACCCAGCTTTGTGGACATGGAACCGCAACATACCCAAGAGTCCATGGAATCATGGAAGGCTTGAACCCAGGGGTCCTGCTGCCTGGACCCTGGCTTCTTCCACAGGACAGAGTTGCCAGGACCTCAAAGGGAAAGGCTATCCTCATGGGTTCTGACCTCATGTAAAAGAATAACAATGAAACTCCCAATTACCAAGCGATAAAGTAAGTGGGTACCACAGAAAACCACCAACAGCCCATCATCCACAATTAATTTCTTCTTGACTCGGGAATGCTGGGGGGTTTGTGGTTGAAGCAGGCTATCCTTCCCACTTACGTTTGGGCTTCTTCTAAAATGCAAAAACAAGAAAAAGAAAAAGGGGGTTGAGGAAGGCTGGACTTCCCAGAACCTACACTGCACTGCCTGGAAGGAGCTTGGTGTGGCCCAGAAGGGCGTGATAAGCATGCCGGCAGTGGCCTGCCAGGGATCTTAAAAATACCCTGCTTCAAACAATCCGGAAAGTGAGCAACCCACACCTGGAAAACAGGTTGCTGGCTGCACAGAGGTTTCCAAGTCTGGATCCCGTTTACACTTGCCGAAGCGCAGCCTTCTAATTCCAGCCGCTCATGAAAAGGCACGTAGGTCCTCCTTGACGTCAAATCGCTCTTTCAACTGAGCATAATTTCTTTCAATGATGGGCTTGGAGGGGCTGCAGCAACGGTGGGTCTTTTTTTTTTTTTTTAATGAATCATAGACATGCAGATCAGATTTAGTGTTATGACTGTGGTGCACAGAGCGTCACTGTTAATTCTTGCTAAGCGCTGACAGCAGGATCAACCCCCAAAGAGCACAGGCAAATACACCATCCCAGCCCCGGGGGCTTAGAGACTGCATAATTACAGAGGATGCACGGTACTCATTACCATCACGGAACATCTCAGCCCAGGCACGGCACCCCACTCACCCAGATCCAGAGACACCCCCCACCCCGGCCCCGGTGCGCCTGCCAGCTCTGGTCCCCTCAGCTCACTGTCCCTCTCTAGACCAGAACGTGGTCACCAAAAGCGGGCTAGGCAGAGCCAGAGCGCCTGCTCCCCCGTCCCGAAGGTTGAAGGTTGCAGTCCGCAGCGGTTGCCGCTTGCTCTGAAATGCTGCTGAGTTTGAGCTGGAAGGGAAGGGGTGCAGGGCTGTGCAGAATGCATGCCAGATTTTGCTAAATGCCGAACAGCTGAACAAGTCCCCAGGGCTGAGGAAAGAGCGTTCTCCTTCCCTGCGAGCCACTCGCCGGCTCTAGGCGTCTCTCATCAAAGGCCTGGGGGTGGGGGCCAGAAGTCGGAGCGCTCAGCTGGGGTGCCCTGTCATTGTGTGTTGTCCCGGGATGGCCGGGGAGGGGAGAGGACGGGGGGCAGCGGGAGTCACCAGCACTCGGCTGTGTTCACACTGCTCAATCAGGGCATAAAATCCGCATCTGGAGTTTCTGCTCCGTCTTTCCTCCAAAAGGTTTAAAGGGAAAACCAAACTCCTGGGGTCTGTTGAACACCGCAGGGTTCTCCTTGCTCCTTCTCTGTCAACCTGCGAATATTTAATGAGCCTCAACCACATGCATGTGATGGAGTTGGGCTAAGAAGGCTCAAGAGGAAAGAAAATAGGCAGCCTCCAGACCCGGAAAATGGGGAAGCGATTTTAGATCGTTCAATTCCGTGTTTTCTGGCGCAGGAAGGCCAGTAATCACGCTTTATCACCCATCGTTCCAGAGCACCTGCTCTATGCTCTGAGCTTCACGGATCCGGGCTCACTTGGCCCTCCCAAGGACACTGGGACATGGGTGTCACCACCGCCCACTCAACAGATAGGGAAACTGAGACTCCACTTCGGTGATCTGCTTAAAGGCACACAGCACATGAGGCTCCGAGTTTGAATGGACTTCTGTTCTTTCTGAGGCTGAGGCCAGACCCTTGAGGTCAGTGGTCCTCACCTGGGGCCTCACACTAGAGTCCCTGGGGAGCTTTCAGTAACCCCCATGCCCAGGCCACACTCCAGACCAAATGAGTCTGAATTTTTGGGACGGGGATGCAGGCATCAGTACTGATTCCAATACGCAGGCGAAGTCGAGAACCCGTGTTTTGTCCCACTGCAGCAATCTTTCTTTCTCTTCCTTTCCTTCCTTCCAGCAAATATGCATTGAACGCTTACTGGGCACTAGATGTTCAATAAATGAGCTTCCTTCCCTCGAAAGCAGTGGTTCTGGAGTGTGTGTGTATATACGTTCCACAGACAAGCACCCAGAGCGACGAGGGGTGACCCGACAGGAGTGGGCTCACAAGAGGGGTCAGAGTGGAGGCAGAAATTGGGGTGCGGGCTCAGGAGCCTGAAGCCCCTGATCAGCAATCCTCTGGCTCTGCTCAGAGAGTCCAGAAAGGAGGTGGGGCGGGGTGATTTGGTGTTGATCACTCCAGCCTCGGAAATTTGATTCCTAAAGTGGCTTCTATCTCTCCAGGAGGAGAACGATGCACATCAGTGAAGGCTTAAGCTCAGCCTCAGGCCTACAGGGCCCCCTTGGCCAAGCAGGGAGCTCTTGGGCTACTCCTGCTGCACCCATCAAGCCTCTGGGGTGGGCTCTGCCCAGCCAAAGGGTCCCCTTCTGCATCATCGGGAACAAAGGAGGGGGAAGCACCCTGCTTCCTATTGGAAGCCAGCGAGCAGTACTGCAAATCAGTTGTTTTCAAACTAAAGGATGCTCTGATGGGCATGCTTCTCGCCTTCTGCATACAAAGGAATGCCAAGCTTCCTATGTCAAGTGAGATAAAGTGAATTTTCTTGGGCAGCCAGCAGAAATGTTTTCATCTTTCAGACATAACGTGTAGGGAAAACACTGACCCCCTCACTTCACCAGCATCAGGAACCAATGAGTTGTTTTCAAGAAATGAATTTGCAGGCTAAGTAAGCCTTCCCTTCTGGAAACTCTAAAACTTCAAAACAAAAGCGCATCTATTTTTAAATAAACCATGTCTAAACTGCATTACAGGGGGAGGGATAAATTAGGATTACCAGATACACACTACTGTATATAAAAGAGATAACCAACAAGGACCTACTGTATAGCACAGGGAACGCTAGTCAATATTTTGAAAGAACCTACAAGGGAAAAGAATCTGAAAAAGAATATATTATATATATATATAACTGAATCACTGTGCAGCACACCTGAAACTAACACAACACTGTATGCTTCAATTAAAAAATAATAAAATGAAAAAGTAGGGCTTCCCTGGTGGCGCAGTGGTTGAGAGTCCGCCTGCCGATGCAGGGGACACGGGTTCGTGCCCCAGTCTGGGAAGCTCCCATGTGCCGCGGAGCGGCTGGGCCCGTGAGCCATGGCCGCTGAGCCTGCGCGTCCGGAGCCTGTGGTCCGCAACGGGAGAGGCCACAGCAGTGAGAGGCCCGTGTACCGCAAAAAAAAAAAAAAAAAAAAGTAAACTGTATTACACATTTGCTTCTTTCCTTCGATGGCACAGACACAGCTGAAGTGGTCTTGGTGGCCCGCTCACTGGGGACATGGACAACTGTGTCACGCTCAGAGATGAAGCCACCTTCTGCGTCCATTTGCCCCACTAGATGGCCCCACCCTGCTGTCCTCCTTGACCTCTTGTTTCTGCTTTGTTCCCGTCTCTTCTTTTGCTCGGATGTGCACAGTAACCCCTTCCTGCCGCTGTCAGTATCCCAGAGGCCTCGCAGTGTATGTCCACGCCGGAACTCATCACCTTTCCCTCCTACCTGCTGCTCTTCCTCTTGTATTCCTGACCCTGGTCAGTGGCACCCATGTTCACCCACCATCGCCATCGAAACAAAAACCAAAATGGAAGCAGGAGCTGGAAGGAATTTCAGAGTCATCTGGTTTGTTAGAAAAGTTTGCGAAGTAAGAGTCAAAAGGCTCTGATGAAAAAAGATCCCATCACGTCTGTGGTGAACAGTCAGTGGACTTCAGAGCAGGGAATTCTTCACCTATTCTGGCGCTTCTGGATTGTTCCTGATAGTAGTTGAGGTCGCTAAGGCAAGTAACTTCTGGATAAGGAAGGGGTCATGGTTCATAGTATTTAGTTTGTTTCCTTTGGTTTAAAGCATCAATTTTGTATTATTCCAGAAACAGGCTACAATGCAGGGACTTGATGAGAGCTTTTGATTTCTCTCCTCTTCTCAATTCCTCCATTACACCATCCCCCAAAGGGCCAACACTCCCAAATTGGAAAAGGCAGCTGCCAGACCAGGACCAGTGTGAAATGAGGACGAGGCCTCCTCCATTCCCCCTTCTCTCTTTCTCTTCCTCCTTTTCCCCACCCACAGCTCTACCTGCCTCGGGCATCAGTCAGAAAGCAAGGCAGGAGGCAGCACTGCCCCAGAATAAGAGCAAATAAGGCTCTTGAAATTCCAGAGGGGAGTGAGCTCCCAGGACTGGGGGCAGTGCCGGGCACGCCGGCAGACCACCCCATTCTACAGCTGACTCAGGAACAGGATTGGGTCGGTGCACCTGGAGCAGAACAGCGGCGGCCAGGCCTGACTCACAACTGCCACACTGAAAAGATCTGCGCAGAAGTCGGATGCCGACACAGCCATTGGCCACGGGGCCTATTCCTTTCCCGGGCCAGGAGAACCCATGCCCACCTCGGAAGCATCCTCTTTGAGGTTCCTGGGACACCGAGTCAGAGTTTGGCAGGTGTGTCACGGGAAGGAGAGCTGGAAGTCACGGTCAGTGTCTCTGCCTGGGCGGCACTGGGTAAATCCTGCTGACGGTTGGTTGGTTGCTTTCGACCTCTTGACTCCGTACTGACCATTCCCTGCCTTTGACACAATCTAGCAGACAGGTCCCAATATGATAGGCTAGGCAAGAGCTTCCCTTGACGTCCCAAGATGGTAGGCCTACACTGTGGATGGGCCAGGTTGTCCCAGCTGCCCCCAGGCCCACCCCTGGATAAGTGCGAAGGGGAAAGGGTTTGGGAGAGTGAGGAAGGAGAAATGACCTGGGAGGGATGCTCATTTTCCCCAATTCTGCGGTTCTTCCCAGAAGGCCCCTATAAACCGACTCCAAGGGCCACTTATAAAATAAGTCCCTCCGGCCTTCCCCACGAGCTTCCAGGAGCCCGATGGCCAATCATCAGACTAATTTAAGATTCTGAATCCTCAGAGAAAGCCTGCAAGTAGATGGGGGCAGAGACGGCCTGGTGTTCCCCACCATGACCCCCACCGCACTTGTCCTGAGCGCCCCCCACTGCTAGGGGCTCCCCAGGCGCCGCCTGCCCCGTCACTCACCAGGGGAGCTGTCCTTGACCTCGTGGGAGCCGTCCTTGACCTCGTGGGAGCCGCCCGCCCGCCTGCCCGGGAGGCCAGCCTGGCAGAATAGCTCTCCCACAGCCTCCTCGCCGACCTCCCGGGCAGCTTTTCCGAGCTCTCTCTCTCTGGCTAACACAGGAGCTTTGGAATGAGACAGGGAGAGAAAGACATGAGGGGTGGCGGCCCTTTCTCCGAGCTTATTAAAAATCTTTTGTGTGCCATAGAATGAGTCCCGTCTTGTCCGTCCTTCTCCCCCGGCACTTAACTTTTTCAAGCCTGATGAGCATAAACGCTTCAGTTAGTCCATGAAACCAAAGATCCTTCTGGCCTTCGATTGTGTCTGGATTTCCTTTATGTGGCCGTCATCATTAGGCAGCCGCCCGACCCCGTGGCCAGAGGTGCCTTCTCCGGCTCTCCACAGCCCTGTCTGTGTCTCTGAGGACCCACGCGCTGTGCCAGGCTGGAAGAACAGTCTGGAAGGAAAGCCCGTTGTCAAACAAATCATCGTTCTGGGAACACAAAGCCGCGGGGACCCTCGGGGTGCTGCTGACACTCGGGCCGGCAGCATCAGAGAGTCGTGTCTCCTGTGTGGCGCTGAAGCCCCAAGTTTGGAGACAGAAAGCTGGCTGGCAGCCAAGAGCAGCGGCCGCGGACACCTTATCTAAATAAAGGGAGAGAGCGCAGCACGCAATGTTATCACAGGCGCACAACAGGCTCCGAGAGGGGAAGGGGTGGGTGGACTCTGCGTGGGTGGTTTCGTGTTGCGATTTTTTTTTTTTTTTTTTTTTTTTTGTCTCTTGCGGCTGTTGTTTTCTTTTTTATCTATTCAGTTTTGGAGGATTCAACAGCCGGGCACTTGGCAAAGCCTGGCAGCGATACCCACACGGCCCTTTCCAGTCCAAACGGCTCCTGTCAACTTTTACAACCCTGCGCTAAAACTCCAGGCACGCCTTCTATTGCCAGCAGCAGGTTATTTATTTGCCCTGCCTGTCTGGCCACACATTTTTTCACGGGTGTGTTACCCCCATAGTGGCTACAACTTCCCTCCGGCCCTTAAAATGCCAGTGACCGCCCAGTCCACTGGAGAGCTGGGAGGTGTTCAGCATTGCATGGTTTCAGCATCCTGCACCGATTAATGTCAATTTCATCTCCGTTCAGCTCTTTGTGACCTGAAGGAAGAGGAAGACTTCTCCATTGTGAAAAGTGCTCTCTTTCGCTGGAAACCATTGTTACCTCACCAGGCACAGCCGTCAAAGGGCCCGCCGGCCATCCCCTACCCGCGGGGGTCAGGCACACACACAACTCAGAGGGGACACGGCTGGCCCAGGTCAGCAGGCGAGGGCCCCAGCCTCAGCCGCTCCTGCAGCCCCATCCGTGTTCTGGAACCCTGCTCATGTTCTCGAACTGGGCCTCTCATTCTTTTTTAATCCTTTACACAAACAGAGTGTGTGTGTGCTTTCCTGTGTGTGTGTGTGTGGGGGGGTGCTTTGAGATCATCCAAAAAAAATAATAAAAAGGGTTTTCATGGTTGAGCCTGACCTGGTGCAACGCAGAATATATTATTTCTTTCAGAGCATGGATAGCAGATCTGCACGTGAAACACAGATCAAACACGGCCCACAGAAACAATGGTAGGAGGCATAACCAGAATGAATCGATTCCTTGATCCTGCTGTACCAAAAAATTAAAGAGGAGCGCTCCTGGGGTTTTTAACCCAGATACGACTTCAGCCACAGCTGTGTTTCCCATGTTCTGAGATCTCTCACTCTGGCTCCCTTTTACTGTGTTGAGTTCTGGCTTTATTTATTTTTTTTAATTAAATACCTCTATCCCATCACCCTCAACACACACACACACACACACACACACACGCACACACACACACGCACACACACGCACACACACAGGCTTGTTTTACCTTTTCCCCAGAACTCAACACTAAACAGGACAGAGTCTGCAGTTTCCCTCATCAGGACAACAACAAGAAGGCAGAAAAGTCCCTGGCAGGCATCAGGGGAAAATCCTTAAAGCAAAGAAGGTTCTATTTCCCGGCCTGAGGCCCCGTCCTCTCTCTCTATCCCCAGGTGATGACATGGCCCCTTGGCTCTCAAAGATCTGTTTAAATATGTAGGTGGTCTTGCTCAAGTCGGCTGGGTTTTATGTCGGCATTGACCCCAGGCTGACCCCAGGCCTGAAGATGCCGGATTGCCCATCCTGGCTGAGCACTGGGCCACCAAGGCCACCCTGTCGGGCTGATCAGCTGCAGCCAGTGTCCTCTCCTGACCTCTGCTCTAATCCTGAGGATGCCCTTTATTTAGACACCACAGTCCAGCCCGATCCTCAAGTCCCAGATTCGTTCACTGGAGACGAGCTGGCAATGGCCCCAGGCTGGCTCGAGGGCTCCTCCAAAGAGGCCTCAGGAGGGCAGGCCTGGCTCAGGCAGGTTCTGGGTGAGACGGAACAGAGATCACAGGTTTGAGTCTCTGAGGCCTGAGTTCAAATTCCAGCTCTCTCACTGGCTGTGACCTTGGGCTACTGTGTAACCTCCCTGCTCCTGGTATCTGCATTAATAAAATGGAAAAGGAGATCACAGAAGGATGGAGCGGAGAGAGATTTGAAGATGCTGGCCTTGAAGTTTGGAGATGCAACCACAGGCCAAGGAGGGCCGGCAGCCACCAGAAGCTGGCAGAGGCAAGGAACTGATCCTTTCCTGAATTCTCCAGAGGGAACGCGGCCGACACCTTGATTTCCACCCAGTGAAACCGATTTCAGACTTCTGGCCTGCAGAACTGCGAGAGAATAAACTTCTGTTGTTCTTAGCCCCTGAGTTTGCGGTCATTTGTTACAGCAGCAATGCTAGATTAATACCGGCTTCCAGGAGATGGGCTGTGACCTGGCCGTCCAATCTGAATGGGCCTCACAAAGAGCTTGTAAAGTGGTGGGTGAGGCAGGCCTTACCCCTTTACTGATTAGGAACTGGAGGTGCCCAGAAATTAAATGTCTTGCTCAAGGTCACATGCTGTTTGGTGGCAGGGCCGGGACTAGACCGGTCACCCAGAGTCTGGTCCCTTTCCACCACCACCATGCCCTGTGCCCACGCTCTCCCCTCTGGACAGTTCTAAGCAGGTGGAGAAGAAGGTTCAACCCCCAGTGAGAGCTGGGCAAGGCTTCCAAGTTCCCGGAGAACACGGAAACCACTCTCTCATCCCCTTCCTGGCCCTGGTGTTTGCATCTGGAGGGCGCACTGGGCTGTGGATGCCCCACCCGAGTTGCATCTCTCCTCGCAGAGGAGAGGGAATCCGGGGACGTGAATTCTCCCTCACTGACTCACTTCCGAGCCCTATCAGGTCTCCCGGGCCTCAGATTCCTCCGGGGTGACATGGAAATATTAACAGGGCCGCCCCCTCTTCAAGGAGCCGTGGGATTAGAGAAGCCACGCCTGTAGAGAAATGCCCGGAGTGAGTGCGTTACTCCTCGGGAACATGAGGGCCACAGAGAAGCTCCCCTCCGGGATGGCCCAGCTCAGTCCCTCACCCACGTGGGCCCCGGCCATGGCTACTGGCGCTGCTCAGAGAGCCTTCCTCTTTCTTGCTCCCTGATTTTCTTATTCTCTCATGGTCTCTGCTGCAAAGGACGCCCCAGAGCTCCCCCTCGGGATCTGGCTGAGGCCAGACTTCCCGTGAAATGGCACCGTCGCCTAGCCTGCCCCTCTACCGCTCCTGCTTCCCTCACTCCCTCCCTGGTTTCTCCTGAGAACACACTCTCCATAAACCACGTGCACATCCATGAAAAGGAGCTCAACATCGCTAATTATCAGAGAAATGTAAATCAAAACTACAGTGAGGGGGCTTCCCTGGTGGCGCAGTGGTTGAGAGTCCGCCTGCCGACGCAGGGGACGTGGGTTCATGGCCCCGGTCCGGGAAGATCCCACATGCCGCGGAGCGGCTGGGCCCGTGAGCCATGGCCGCTGAGCCTGCGCGTCTGGAGCCTGTGCTCCGCAACGGGAGAGGCCACAACAGTGAGAGGCCCGCGTACCACAAAAAAAAAAAAAACTACAGTGAGGTATCACCTCACACTGGTCAGAATGGCCATCATTAAAAACTCTACAAATAACAAATGCTGGAGAGGGTGTGGAGAAAAGGGAACCCTCCCACACTGTTGGTGGGAATGTAAATTTGTGTAGCCACTATGGAGAACAGTATGGAGGTTCCTCAAAAAACTAAAATTAGAGTTACCATATGATCCAGCAATCCCACTCCTGGGCATGTATCTGGAGAAAACTCTAACTTGAAAAGATACTTGCACCCCAATGTTCATGGCAGCACTATTCACAATAGCCAAGACATGTAAGCGACCTAAATGTCCATCGGCAGATAAATGGATAAAGAAGATGTGGTACATATATACAATGGAATACTACTCAAAAAGGCATGAAACAATGCCATTTGCAGCCACATGGATGGACCTAGAGATTATCATACTAAGTGAAGTAAGTCAGACAAAGACAAATATCATATGATATCACTTATATGTGGATTCTAAAATATGATACAAATGAACTTATTTACAAAACAGAAGTAGACTCACAGACATAGAAAACAAACTTATGGTTACCAAAGGGGAAACACAGGGAGAGGGATAAATTAGGAGTTTGGGATTAACAGATACACACTACCATATACAAAATAGATACCCAACAAGGTTCTACTGTATAGCACAGGAAACTATATTCAATGTCTTGTAATAACGTATAATGGAAGAGAATATGAAAAACAGTATATATTTTGTTGGCCAAAAAGTTCGTTCGGGTTTTCCTGTAAAATGTTACATAAGATGTTATGGAAAACCCAAACGAACTTTTTGGCCAACCCTATATATATAAAATAACGGAATCACTTTGCTGTACCCCAGAAACTAACACAACATTACAAATCAACTATACTTTAATAAAAAAATAATTAAAATTAAAAAAATCACGTGCACATGATTGCCTGTCTCAGCCTCTGCATCTAGAGAATTCTTATCTAAGATACCACCACATTCGGTTCTAGGGAAGCAAAACCAGTAAAGACATGCCCCGGCCCTCCAGGAGCTTCTGTCCCGGTAGGAGAAGCAGCGTGATGGAGAATCCAGAGCAACCTCCAGTGTTCTAGGTGTGATGGTGGAGGTCCGCTCAGCTCTCTACGGAGCAGGTGATCTGTCAAAGTGTGTGTAGGGGTAATCAGGGAAGGCTTCATAGAGGAGGAGGTCCAGATTAATGAGGAGGCAGGGGAGGGAAGGGAGATGAAAAGAGAGAAGATAGGGCCACAGTCTAGCCCACCAGGGAGCTGCCTGCTGCTGTATGTAGCTGGAACACAGGATGACCAGGGTGGGTGGCACAGGAGGAGGCTGGAAAAGTCTCAGGGCCTCATACAGCAGGCCTCCAGGGGCTCAGTTAAGGAGGTCCAACTTTCTCCTGAGGGCAGCAGGGAGCCATTGAAGGTTTTAGAGAGATCCAGCTTTGTTTCTGAAAGCTTACCTTGGCTGCAGAATGGAAAGATTTGAGTAAGGCAGCTGGAGGCAGGGGGTTGGACAGTATGACCTCTTGGGTCCCTTTCAACCGGGAAGTTCTAGAAGTCTCCAGGGAAAACAGGGAGAGCTATGGGACATGGAGAAGAAAGAAGAGCAAGAGCTGGCCAGTCAGCTCCCCTCAACGGCAGCTATCAGGAGAGATGGCAAACAGAGTAAGCAGCAGGCAGAGGGCCTGCCCAAGTGCTGGGCTGGGCCACACACTGCCGGCCCTGACGCAGAGCCATTCCCACTTGGGCCCATCATGTGGCCAGGCCCTAAAGTGCCTGGGGCTGGCAGACAGGGCAGGAAGACAGACTGGGACAAGAGGGCGATGATGGACTGGGGAGATGCCTGGTGAGGCCCTGGGACAGAGCCGGGTGGGCACCAGACCCCTTTATTCCTCTGAGAGCCCTTCTCCGCCCCTGCCCACAGCGCAGCCCTGCATCCTTCCCCTCCCCCAGTGGTGCAGCTTGGGGGAGGGGTGTCCTGGCCACCTCCAGTATCCCGAGAGGCCCAGGCAGGGCTCAGACCGCCCATCGGAGGGAGGCTCAGCTTGTGGCCTTTCTGCAAGTCTGGCGATGAGCGCAGGAGCCGGGAGAGCAGACAGCAAATGGCCACTGGGGTGGGGGGCGGGGAGGGGGCAGGGCAAGGGGCCGCTTCCTCGTTAGAATGCAAAGCACTTCCTTCCGCAAGCCTCTCTCCGCTGCCCGGCCACTCTTGCCAAGAGCTGTGTGCAGAGCTGCGGGGAACAGGGCAGGACAAGGCGCCCAGAACCAGGAGTCCCAGGAAGACAAGGAGATGCTTGTCGGGGTTCTGGGAACCGGCGGAGGCCGCAGGGCCCAGGGCAGGCCCAGGCTGCCTACGGAGGCGGGAGGGCTCCCTGGCTCCCAGGGAGTCCTCGGCACCCCACCCACTGTCCTTTCGGCCTGACTCGTCTTCCCTGGCTCTCTAAGACCCCGGGGCAGAAGGAGCCAGCTTTAATTCCTTTCTGGGTCCTTCTGCAAACACAGAGAAGTCCTCCTAAATGGGCCAAGTGGGAGGGTGGGAGCGGGGTGGGCGAGAGAGGTGAGCTGCAAGTGAGGGTCTCTGCCGTGCAGCTGTAAGTTATTCTCGCCCCTGCCCTCCAGGAGTTCCAATCTAATGGGGGGTGGGGGGAGACAGATATAGTCACGACCACCCACGGTGTGATCAGATACAAAGATAAATGGCATCTATACTTAGTAACACGGGAGGAGCGCTGCTCTAAGCGCTGACGTGCAGTAACACATTTCCTCCTCACCAGAGCCCTTAGGCAGGCGCTAGCGCATGCCCCATTTTACAGATGAGGCAGCTGAGGCCCAGAGACGTTGAGCAACTTGCCCAAGGTCACACAGGGAGAGTGGGATTTGTCCCAAGTGGCCTGGCTCCCTGAGTCTGGGCCCTCAACCACCAGCCGAGATGAAGGAATAATGTCATCTCTTCGGTCTTTGTGACGGCACTGGTGCGAGGTAGAGAGCACGGGGCCTTGAGTCAGGTAGACCCTTGTGTCTCTCTAAGTGGCCTTAGGCAAGCCCCTTGCCCTCTTGAAGCCTCAGTTTTCTCACCTGTAAAATGGGGAGAGCAACAGTACAGCACCTTCTCAGGGGGCTGTCGGGAGGAATAGAAGAGCAGAGGGGCGTGGGGCCCTCAGCACCGGGACCACCAGCAGACAGCTGGATGTGCATGGGCCTTGAAGAGCCTCAAGGCGCTTTCACGTAAATTCATTCTACTTGACCTTAACAGAGGAGGAGCCAGGTAGGGACTGTGCGGGCCTGGCATCGGGGCCCCTGGAGGGATGAGGGCTTCAGGAATGGCTTATGAAGGGGGCCAGCGCTTGCTTCTCCCCTGAGAAATAGTTAGGTCCCCAGAGCGTCTCCCCCAAGCCACCTACCCTGGTTTCATCTCACCCCCATGGACTCCTGAGCCATCACACAACGGCATTGGTCACCCCTGTCATTGGGGGAGGCCAAAACTCAGCAGCCCCCAGCATTCAAGGACCAGGGGCCCCCAGTCAGCCGCCATTCAGATGACAGACCTGAATCTGCGGGCAAGGTCTAGGGAGGACAGGCTCCGGCGGGGGGGAGGAGGGGGAAAGGGAGGGGAGGCACACCTGCCTCTACCCCGACTCATTGATGAGCTACAGAGCCTGCCTAGGATTAGCTCCCCGCCCTCCCACCCCGCCCAACAGGAAAGCCGCCCTCAGGCCACCACCCCCTGCACCGGGATTTGCAGATGGCTCTGTGATGCAGCGATCTAGGGCCCTCCCTGGCTGGCATCCACCAGCCTCAGATGCAATTAGGGGAAAATCATGTGTAAACAAGAACTAGAACCTGTGCTGCTGTGGGCGGGCACCAGCGGCTCCCCCCCGGCCTCCAGCCCTGGACAACCACCCACCTCTGTGACCTTGAAGCTCTGTGACCTTGAACCTCTGTGACCTTGTACCTCTGTGAGCTCACAGCTGTGTGACCTGGCAGCTCTGTGACCTCGAAGCTCTGTGACTTTCCACTGGCTCTTCCTTTGCTGAGAACCTTCCCCACCCCATTTTGTCTGCCTGGAAATATCCATTTCCGGCCCCGTCTCCTCCATGGCACTGTGTCTCATGAAACCTCTCCATCTCACGCCCACGCAGCCACACACACAGGCTAAAGTCTTCCTTCCTCTCCTAATGCCCAGGTTGTGGCACGTATACACCTTGGTTGAAGAGAGTACCTCACGATGTTACATGGTTTCCTCTGACCTGTCTATCCCCCAGTTCCAGTTATCTATTGCTTCATAACAAATTACCCACAACTTAATGGTTTAAAACAGCGCCATTTATTTTGCTCACCAATCTGCGGTTTCAGCAGGTGCAGTGGAGACAGCTCATCTCTGCTCCATTCAGCGCCAGCTGGGGCAGATGGAAGGCTAGCGCTGGCTCATCTGAAGATCCCTCTCATGCCTGGGGGTTCACACTAGCCATTGGCTGGGATCTCAGCTGGGACAGGGGCCATAGCCCGTACACATGGTTGCTACATGTGACCTTTGGGCTCCCTCCCAGCATGGCGGCAGATTCCGAGAGGGAGCGCCCCAAGACCAGGCAGAAGCCCTAGTCCCCTTTATGGCCTCACCTTGGATGCCACACAGCATCACTTCTGCCATACTCACAGGCTCTCTGATTCCCAGGGAGGGAAGGCAGACCCCACATTTCAGTAGAAGAGCGTCAATGGCCAGTTGGAAGACAAGCATGTAGGATGGCATGTATTTTTTTTAATTTTAATTTACTTTTTATTGAAGTATAGTTGAATTACAATGTTGTGTTAATTACTGTTGTAGAGCAAAGTGACTCAGTTAAACATATATATACACAGTCTTTTTCATATTCTTTTCCATTATGGTTTATCACGGGATATTGAATATAGTTCCCTGTGCTATACAGTAGGACCTGGTTGGTTATCCATTCTATATATACCAGTTTGCATCTGGTAATGGGATGGCATGTATTGATGCAGCTATCTTTAGGAAGAACAATCTGCCATATTCCCCTACTAGACTATGATTCAGGAGGACAGGCAGCATTCAATGGTGCTAAAAAACAATGCTTGCAAAAAGAAAGGAAGGACTGAGGAAGGGAGGGAGAAAGAGAGGGAGGGAGGGAATTTATAACAGAAGTGCAAAGACTCTTTAAAGCTGGAGCTACTGAGATCACCTAGTCGAATGCTCCCATTTTACAGATGAGATAACTGAGGCTCAGAGTTATACACACCCTGCCCAAGGGCACAGAGACAGTTCAGTAAGATCCAGTCTCTGAGTCCCTCTCCTCCCCATGATGGAGAAGGGGAGGGCCCCTTGACACTTATCTGAGGTCTTGGGCCTGCCCAGTCCCTAGAGTCAATGCCATTTTGGCATTTTGGGAACATCAGCCCCATCCTTGGACTCAGTCTCCTCAGACTTTGTTTCTCAGGCCCGGTCTTCACCACACGCATGCCCCAGTCCCTGTCTGCCTCCCCATGTGTGGGGCGGACTGGGCCCAGTGCCCAGGCCTCAATTCCAACTGCCCTGGGCCTGCCTGGGGGCCGGAGCCTGCCCTGTCCTCCAGCCTGCTGTCAGCCTTCCTGGATCTCCATGTGTCAGCCCATCCCAGGAGGCCTGTCAGAAACCATCACTCCCTGCCTCCCAACCCTGCCCCAGACAGCGTGGGGTCAGGGAGAGAGCACTGGCTGGGGAGTCTGATGGATGTCAGTCTAAACACAGGCTCAAGTTGGTGTGACCCAGGACATCAGGCTTCCTGGCAGGCGAGCAGGGTAGATTCAATGGAATCTCATCCCTGAAGGACTCACCAGCTCATTGGAGGGGCCCAGAAATGGCAGTTCATCTTCCCTGCTTCTCCCTGATCCTCATGAAAGCAGCAGCGCCCAGCCCGGAGATTTTCTTGATTCCAGAAATGCAGCTTGGGTGGGAAGAGGATGACTGTCCTCTCAGCCCTGGCCAGGGATAGCAGCAGAGTCCAGCCTGCTCAGCCACTGTCCCCTGTGGAGGGGAGAGTGACTCAGCAGACCTTCTCCCCCAGCCTGGGGAGAACATCCCTCAACATCATCCAACTCCCACTACACCGTTTCTATAGTCACCAAATAGTCCAGTCATCTCTTGCTGCATAACAAATGACCCCAAAACTTAGTGGCTTAAAACAATCATTTTATTATCTCTCATGATGTTGGGGTCAGGAATTCAGGTGGGGCGCAGCTGGGCAATTTTTCATCAGCACCTGGCACTGACTGGGGTCACTTGGTGGCATTCATCTAGCGGCTGTGCTGTCTGGAGCATCCAAGATGGCTTCACTCCTGCGCCTGGTGCCTTGGCAGGGGAACCTGGGAGGCTGGCTCAGCTGGGCCTCTCTCCCTGGCCAGGGGGCATCATGACTCCTCCATGGGGTCTCTCCAGCAGCATGGTCCAGCTTCTGACATGGAGGCTTAGGGCCCCAAGAGACCAAGGTAAAAGCTGCCCGTCCTCATAAAGGCTAAGCCTGCCACTGGCACAGCATCACTTCCGCCATCCTCATTAGTCAAAGCTGCCGGGCCCAGCTCAGACACAGGGAAGGGATGACAGACCCCACCTCTCAATGGGAAAAGCGTCAAGACATCCACGGCCCTCTTTGATCTGTCAGAGCCAAGTGGCTTTCAGACCCGAGGCCTGGGCTCCTGGGTAGGTCTGACTGCCTACCAGGCAGCTCTGTGCCCAGGGTCAGTCCCATGACTCACACCAGACTGAGCTTGTTATGGGCTGAATTGTGTCCTCCGCCTCCACAAATTCATATATTGAAGCCCTAACCCCCATTACCTCAGACTGTGACTGCATTTAGAGACAGGGCCTTTAAAGAGGTGATTAAGTTAAAATGGGGCTGTTAGGGTAGGCTTAAGCCAATATGACTTGTGTCCTTACAAGAAGAGGAAATGTGGACCCACAGAGGGACACCAGGGATGTGAGCACAGAGGGAAACCCATGGGAGGACACAGTGAGAAGGCGGCCGTCCACAAGCCAAGGAGAGAGGCCTCAAGAGAAACCAGCCCCCTGACACCTTGACCTTGGACTTCCAGCTTCCAGAACTATGAGAAAATAAATGTTTGTCGTTTAAGCCACCCAGTCGGTGGTATTTTGTTTGGTGGCCTAATATAAAGCGCCTCCAGGTAATCAACACATTGGCATTTTCGTATCTATCACTCTAGTGAATTTGGTGAAGAGTCTACTATTCCGCTGCTTTGAGAGTGTGATTAACATAGTTAAGTTCACAGAATGGGCAAAGGAATAGGGAACCCAGTTCCGATCCTGCAGTGATGAGGCTTGAACCAGGCCCCTCGGGGAGCCCTGTGAGGCGCAGCGAAGGTATGTGGCAGCCAGTCGGCACCCACCTGTCCTCACCTCACCCACATTCCTGGGTCTGGGAAGGAGCAGTCAGCTTCAGCTGGGCCTCGGCCAAGATCCCATGAGCCTGTCGGAGAGATGCTGAAAGGACAGATAAAGGACGTGGGTCTGAAGTTGAACATTCCGAGTGTCTAGGCGTCGGCAGGGATGACAGATGTTTGTCATGTGGGCCACAGCGGGCTCCCCTATGGCTTCTGTCCCCTTGGCACCTTCCACGGCCTCCCGCCCAGCTCTGTGCCGCAGTTTCCCCCCACCCCCCAATGGGATGGTGTCGCTCGAACCCAAGGGCAAGCGAGGACCTCCAAGAGGCAATGTCCACAGAGAGCTGGAGTTTCCTGGGTGCGAGAGGTGACCACCAAAGCGTTGATGACTGTCACTGCTGTCACTTCCAGCACTGGCACCTCTCAGAGCGATGCTCACCCGAGGCCCAGCTCATCCGCCCCGCCCTCTCCCAGGCTGATTCCCAGTCAGCCTGCCTCACTGTCATCCACGGGGCTTAGATCACCTGCTTAAGGTTTCCTGCAGCCAGAAAAACAAGCAGAGCGCCAAGAAGAAGGCAATAGCCCTGCTGGGAGCCCCGCCTACGAGGGACAGAACCCCAACCCCTGAGCCACCAGCCTAGGCCTTGGGCTTCTCCCAGAAGCCATCCATGCACTCACCCATGGTGGCCTGGGCTCCCGGGCTGGGGGAGGAGGGATCACTGAGCGATGGGGTCACACAGGGCTGGGAGACGAGGACTTGGGCAGCTGGACACCCAGCAGAAGAGGAGCTTTCAGCTCACCCTTTCCAGAAGCATGACTGGCCTGCAACGGGTAGAAGCAGAAGGACAACCGTGAGAACGCACAGCAGAAGCCCCTGGTCCCTAAGCTCTGGCAGGGAGCTCAGCCCTGGCCGAGGGCCTCGCGGGCGGACCTGGGTTCCTCCTCAGTGACTTCAAAGGAGGATGCTTTATTGTATAACGTCAAACAGAGGCTCATCAGAGCGGGGAGGGCATAGATTTGACGTCACACAGCTGGTAGGAGGCAGAGCCCAGATTCAAAACCAGCCCAGTCTGGTGCAGTTTCCATGCCCTTAAATTCTACCCTATGCTGTGGTGCCAGGCGGGGTAATGAGGCACAGTTGGTGGCTGTGTGTGCCTGTGCATGTGTGTGTGAGTCTGGAGTCATAGAAATAGATTTCAGCATGATACAAGTAACAACTTAAACAGCACTTCACTATTTTAAAAATTCATCCGCAGTTCCTGGCGTTCAGGAATCTTTCCCTGGCCCCGATTCACAGCCACATTCAAAAGCTTCTCTCCTTCGGTAACCTCTTCCCTCCCTGCCCCTTTGCTTCCCCACTTGCTGACCACCCCCCGCAAAATTCTTCCTATTCTCTTAGGCAGAGCAATTCCATCTTCACTTAGTCTCGCCCACCCACCCAGACTGGGGAAAGGCCCAAGAAGTTTCATTGAAGTGTTGCGACAGTTTGACGCCAGTCAGAGGAAAACACTCCGGTCTCTGCCCATCCCAGCCTCTGCTGCCCTCCTTACTCTCCACATTTCGAGACACTTTCAGCTGGAAAAAAGGCCAGATCTGCTAGACCAACCATCTCACTTTACAGATGAGGACACCGAGGCCCAGATTAGTGACATGGTTTGTCCAATGCCAAGGAGCATGTTTCTGGAGATTTGGGGCTAAAACCCAGGGACAGAGATGCCTAAATGTTACTTAGCCCAATACTTCTTCTTAATAGTCTGTGGGTTGTATTTGCAGGGTTGGCTTTGGTTATTCCAGTGACAGGAAGTCTGTATTCATTATCTATTACTTGGTAACAAATTGTCCAAAACTTAGCAGCTTGAAACAGCAAACATTTATTATCTCGCACAGTTTCTAAGGGTCAGGAATCTGGGAGCAGCCTGGCTGGGTGATTCTGGCTCAGGCTGCAGCCAAGTTGTCTGGAGCTGCAGATTCTCAAGACTTCACTGGGGCAGGAGCATCCGCTTCCAAGCTCACTCACGTGGCTGTTGGCAGGAGGCCTCAGTTCCTTGCTACATGGGCCTCTTCGTAGGGCTACTCGTGACATAGCTTTCCCAGAGCCAGTGATCCATGAGAGAGAGAGAGAACCTGAGACATAAGCAGCAGTCTTTTTATAACCAAATCTCAGAAGTGATATGCCATATGCTATTGGTCACACAAACCAGTCCTGCAACAATGTGGGAGGGGACTGTACAAAAGTAGGAATCCCAGGAGGCAGGATCATTGAGGTAGATCTTAGAGGCTGCCTACCACAAAACCCAGGAACATAGTGGCTTAAACAAGAGAAAAATGTATTTCCCTTTCTCACAGATAAAGTCCATGGGAGCAGTCCAAAGTTGGTATAATATTCCATCTTCATGGGAGCTCCAGACCCCTTCCCTCTTGTTTTTTTGCCACCTCATAGTCCAAGATGGCTGCTCAAGCTCTAGCCATCACTTCTGTTCTCCAGCCAGCAGGAAGAAAACAAAGGTCCCCTTCCCTTTAGGAAGACTTCCTGGAGCTTGCATGTAACATGTCTACTTATATCCTCTTGGCCAACAATTAATCACTTCTAGCCTGAAAGGAGGCTGGGAAATGTAGTCTTTATTTCACCTGGCCTATGTGCTGAAAAAGAATTCAGGGGCTCTATTATTGGGAAAAAAGAAAAAAACAGATATTGGGGGTCAACTGTCAATCTTTGTCTTTGACCACCCAATGAAGGCTATGAACTTTCCCTTTCACAGAATAAAAGAAATCATGTACATGCAAAATTGCGCATACAGCTCCGACGGCTTGTGGGCATCTGTGAAGTCAGTTTATGGATGTCACATGAAGAACCTCTGCAGCTCTGGCCAGGCCCTCCCCCTATTCCTGTGTGTGAACAGTGTTGATGCAGACCCTTGGGGCAAGGTCTTATGAGAGGACAAGCAGTGCTCCGAGACAGCCCTAGCACAGTTCCTCGACGGTGTGTGGGCAGTGTCCTCCTACCTGGTAGGATGTTCCTCCCCAGGAGTTGTTGTACCAGCATCCAGCAGAGTACAAACCTCACTCTCCCTCCATGACTTAATGCAAAACAAGGGCTGATAAGGCGGGAACTGAAATGGGTTAGTGTCATGGGTTAACGTTGAGAGACAAGCCATTGGTGTTGAATGAAGAATCAGCAAATAGCGCTCCTTGGAATTCCAAATCAGCTGTTCTCTGCTGATATCTCAAATGCCAGGTTATAAGCACACAGGCACAGAGCAGTTGCCTTTGGAAAACGGTTTGGCAAGTTCTTATAAAATTATATATGGGGCTTCCCTGGTGGCGCAGCGGTCGAGAGTCCGCTTGCCGATGCAGGAGACACAGGTTCGTGCCCCGGTCCGGGAAGATCCCACATGCAGTGGAGCGGCTGGGCCCGTGAGCCGTGGCCGCTGAGCCTGCGCGTCCGGAGCCTGTGCTCCGCAACGGGAGAGGCCAGCGTACCGCAAAAAAAAAAAAAAAATTATATATGCCTTTGCCACAAGACTCAGCTATCTCCCCACTGAGTACCTATTGTAAAAGAGATGAAAGTATTTGTCCATGAAAAGATCTGAACCTGTATATTCATAGCAGCATAACTCATAGCAGCCCCAAACTGGAAACAACCCAAATGTCCACCAGTGAGAATGAATATACAAACTCTGGTATATCCATACAATGGAAAACTACTCAGGAATCAAAACGAGGAAACTCTTGATAGAAAACAACAACTTGGGTGATCTCAAATGCATTATGCTGCAAGAAAAAAAAAGCCAAACATGAAAGAGCACACACTGTATGATTCCATTTGTGTGAAATTCAAAAGCAGGCAAAATTAGCCTATGGTGATAGAAATCAGAAGAAGGAAGGAGCATGAAAGAGTGCTCTGGGGATGATGGAAATGAGTTCTATCTTGAGAGAAGGATGGGTTACACAAGGGAAAACTTTTGCCAAAATTCCTCAAACCTTAGCACTTAAGATCGGTGCATTTCACTGTATGTAAGTTACACCTGAGCTTAAAAAAAAGAAAAAAAAATCTAGCAAAACTGTGGGAGCTGGCACCCCACAGACAAAACCCCAGCTAGCTGCCTGCCCTCCTTGCAGGGCCAGGATCAGTGCTGGGTCAGCCGTGGCAGCACAAACTGAGAGCTACTGAGATCTGCCAGGGAAGGGGATTCTGTTCTAAGACAGCCCCAGCCAGTCAACCTGCAAGTAGTAATGATACTTACAGAGCCGCCTGAGATCCCGCCTGCCGGAGTTCTGCTTGCAGCAATGAGCTCCCCAAAATGCACGAGGGACTCAGGCTGGCACCCACTGCCCTAGCGTGTCTTCTCCATCCCCTTCAGCCTCGAAGGGGCCGCCAGCATGACCAGAATGGAGCGAGTATAGACGCGGCCGATATCAGCTCCCATCTTCCAGAAAAGGAAACCGAGACACAGAGGGACAGCGCCTTGCCAACTGTCACCTAACCCCCTCCTTGGGCTCCCACGCCAGTGGTCACACATCCACAAACAACTTCCTCTCTTGCTCAGAACTTTCCCAGCAACATTTCCAAAGGCACCGAAATGAACAAGAAAGCCTGTTTTCCTTCATTTTCTCTTCAAAGTTTATGCCCCCCCAACCCCCCAAAAAATCATTTCGTGTTGGGAGTGGGTTTCCCTACAGATGGATTACAGTCCGTTTGGGCCAGAATGTTACAAAAATAAAGAAGCCCCAAAGTTGCAGGGACCTTGGACTTCCCTGGTGGCGCAGTGGTTAAGAATCCGCCTGCCAATGCAGGGGACGCAGGTTCGAGCCCTGGTCCGGGAAGAGCCCACATGCCGTGGAGCAACTAAGCCCGTGCGCCACAGCTACTGAGCCTGCGTTCTAGAGCCCACGAAGCACAACTACTGAAGCCCGCACCCCTAGAGCCCGCGCTCCACAACAAGAAAAGCCACTGCGATGAGAAGCCCGCGCACCGCAACGAAGAGTAGCCCTGCTCGCCGCAACTAAAGAAAGCCCGCGCCCAGCAACGAAGACCCAACGCAGCCAAAAATAAATAAATACATAAAATTAAAAATAAAAAGAAAGGAAGGTGCTAGCAGCACTCACAACAATGTGAATGAATCTCACAGATGAATATGTCAAGCCAAAGAAGCCAAACACAAGAGAACAGATGCTGTATGATCTATTTCTATAAAATGCAAGAAGAGACAAAACTAACCTACAGTGACAGAAATCAGAACAGGCGCTGCCTTTGGTGACCCATAGGATTCGCTGGGAAGGGGACGAGGGGACTTTTGGGGAGCGATGGAAATGTTCTATATCTTGACTGCGGTGGTGGTTCCACAGATGCATATATTTGCCCAAACTCATCCAACTGTACACCTTCTGCGCATTTCAATGTATGCAAATTAGGCTTTAATTTAAAAATTAAATTAAAAAGAATCGCAAGCAGGGCTTGTGCCAGGAGTGGAGAGATGAGAGTGAGCAAGGCAGGCAGAGCCCCGTCCAGAGGGAGCTTCTGTCTGGCCCCGAAGTCACAGAGCTGGGGGCGAACTGACATCCTTCTGCCTTCCAAGTCACCCGGTGATTCCCTCGGCGTGGCCCTGGGCAGCACACCCCAGAGCATGACGGGAGCCCCAGGGAGGTGGTGGGCAGCTGTCCCAGCAGCCAGAGGCCAGTCCCCCAAAGGACTCCAGGCTTCCCAGCGCAGTCCGGCCCCTCAGGGAGGAAACATTCTCAGAGCCTGCCACGCCCACCGTGGGCAGCGGGGCCAGGCCCTTCTCTCCCCTCTTGAAGACTTCTGGCCCCCAGAACCTCATGCAAGAGGGACATATCAAATCTTTCTTTCAGGACAGAGGAAATAGAAAATATGCAGGACCAGAAACCAGAATATCATTCGGAAAGCACCCAACTATTTAAAGAGTTTCTTACCCATTCTGGCCAGTTAAGAGGTAGGCGGAGAGAGATCTAAACAAAGAGTTGCACAGACCGTCAGAGACCAGGGTGATGGGATAGGCAAGGCGTCCGCTTTGGGGGGCGGTTTGCCGGTGAACATCGGCCATCTCCTTGGCCTGAGGTCCTCAGAGCGTCACCAGAAAGCAGTCAGTTACTTAATGATTGTGCAGGCTTTTGTCACTCTGGCCCTTAAGGCCCTAGAGCCTGGAGTGGCCAGGATAGCCCACCACAGTAGAAATTGTCACCCACATAAGCCCCAGGTCCCCCGACCCTGGGGCATGTTTTCAAGATCACCAATGTAATTCCTTACGTCATTGAATTGGCCCTACCACTGAGAGGTCGGTATTTGCTGTCCCTATGCTACAGATGGGGAAACTGACTCTTTGAGAGGCTTTTGTCTTTGCTCTGAGAGACACAGACAGGAAACAGCAGAGGCAGGGCAAGAACCAAGATCCTTCAAGTCTTACATTTGAAGCTCTTTTCTCCACAGTTGTTGGTACTGATGGGAACTTTCTCAGACCCAAGAACCTTCGAGGGTGGCGAGGCTGACCAAGGGCCTGACCCCTGTGGCACGCAGCCTCTAGGAAGGCCCCCAGGGAGCCCCACCTCCTGGTATTCACACCCTCTGAGCATGGGCTGGACTCAGGGTCAAGCTTCTAACACATAGAACAGAGC
Source organism: Hyperoodon ampullatus (assembly GCF_949752795.1). Lineage (NCBI taxonomy): Eukaryota > Metazoa > Chordata > Mammalia > Artiodactyla > Ziphiidae > Hyperoodon > Hyperoodon ampullatus. The sequence goes on from NC_136913.1 coordinate 36,929,102, forward strand.
AGAAGTGATAGGATGTCACTTCTGAGTTTAGGTTACAGAAAGACGGTGACTTCCAGCTCCGGCTCTCTCTGGCTCACTCACTCTCCCTCAGGTCTCCAGCTGACATGTCCTGAGGACACTCTGGCAGCCTATGGGAAGCCCCACGTGGCGAGGAACCCAGGCCTGACAGCACCACATGAGCGAGCTCAGAGCTGGATCTTCTGAGGCCACCTGCCAACAGCCATGTGCGTGAGCCGTTCTGGAAGCGGGACCTCCAGCTCAGTTAAGCCTGGAGGCAACAGTAGCCCCGGCTGACATCTTGACGGCATTTCATCAGAGACCCTGAGCTAGAACCACCCAGCTAAGCCACTCTGGACTCCTGACCCTCAGAAACCACAGAGATAATAGATGCTTGTTGCTTTAAGCTGCTAAGTTTGGGGGTCATTTGTAACACAGCAAAAGATAAATAATACAGCTCATAACTAAAAGTCCAATACCCCTGCACTAATAACTAATACCTCCTGCCCCACGAGGCTTCTCAGGCCAGGGCATGTGACCCTGACCTTCCTGGCCTGATACACACACACACACACACACACCCTCTGATATCTTGGCATTATTTGACTTGCTTTCCTTTTCCCATTTTTCTCTCTTCCCCTTTCCCTGAGAAGCGTGACAAAGTCGATCCTCCTATACGGAGAACACTTGAAATTGCAGGTGTGTCACCCAGGAGCAAGCGATCCTGGAGCTTCCACGCGCTGTACCAGTTACCTTGACCGCCTGGAATATGCCCGGTGCCTTTTGCATGACAGCCTTTGTTTCAAGCACACCCTCAATTGCCACTGCGCCAAATGCTGAATGTGACCAGAAATGACACAGGATGAATAATGTGGCATATAATTATCACCACATTTCAGATGAGGGCAGTATGCATTTTTCTCGGAGCCGAAGGGATGCAATTTTATTTTGTAATACAAAATGCTCCATTTGGGGGTCAGTTTTAGAGCAGCTCCTCATTCGGAAGCAATTTCACGTGAATAAAACCATTTGTATCCCAGCCCCGCTCCTGGTGTATACTTCTCCACACGACTCCAGCTCTTTGCAGTGATCCAGCCCCAAATTCGAATATGAGAAGGTAACAATGAAGATGTTTTTGACTTATTCCGGGTCTCTGGATCTTTGTCTCCTTCTCTGCCCAATGGGGACGAGCCAGCATCTCTACAAACTGCTCTCAGACTCCACCTTGGTGACTGGGCTGTAGCATCCAAACTAAGAGCATACACCTTCATGGAGCACCGACCTTCTGTGCCTGGATGACGATGTCCTAAATTTTTTCCCCCAGAAAAGCAGACTCTGAGCCAGGGATCTGAGGGCAGGTAGTTCCTTTGGGAGGTATATTCATCTGCTTGGGCTGCTGTAACAGATTTCTTTCCCGTGGTTCTGGAGGCTAGAAGTCCAAGATCAAGGTGCTGGCAGGGATGGATTCCTCCAGAGCTTCTCTCCTTAGCTCAGCGGTCCCCAACCTCTTTGGCACCAGGGACCGGTTTTGTGGAAGACAAACCCCCGGTGGCAGGGTTTGCGGGGGGAGAGTTCAGGCGGTAATGCAAGCAATGGGGAGACCCAGATGAAGCTTTGCCCGCTCTCTGCTCACCTCCTGCTGTGCGGCCCCGTTCCTAACAGGCCGTGGACCCATGCCTTAGCTTGCAAATGGTCACCCTCTTGCTTCCTCTTCACCTTTTGACAGGCCCTATCTCCAAATGCAGTCACATTCTGAGGTACTGAGGCTTAGGGCTGCAACATACGGATTGGCAGGGGACACGATTGGGCCTATGACAGAAGGTGACCCAGGAAGCATGGTGAGGGGCGGAAAGTGAGATGGGAAGGGAGGCAGGGTTTTGTTGTGGGCAACTGGGGCCCAGGTCCTAAGAGGACCTCTGGGGGAGAGCATAGAGCACACCACAGAGTTGTCCCACCAAAGGATGAGGGAGGCAGGGCACTGATGCACCAAATGGATTCCGTGTCGGTTAAGAGTTCTCCCCTGGAGACATTTCCCCGCCGGCATTCTCAGACCGAGCGCTCTCCCACGAGTGGAGAACCCTCTTAGGCAGAGCCACAGGAGGCCTTGGATGTACCCAGGAATGGTCTGCAGAGGGGATGCCTCAGAAATTCAGAGCAAGAGATGCCTCAGAAATTCAGAGCAATCACCTTGAAAAGGGAAGAGAACATCAACAGGATTTTGATTTCCAGGTTTGAAACAATTCTCATGGAAAAGTTACAAGTATAAATTGACACCAGAGGAGTTCCCTGGTGATCTAGTGGTTAGGAGTCCAGGCTTTCACTGCCGTGGCCCAGGTTCAATCCCTGGTTGGGGAACTGAGATCCCACAAGCAGCGCGGCATGGCCAGTAAATAAATACATAAAATGACACCAGCTCAGAACTGGACTGGCTACTTGAAGCTCCTTGCACAGACAGACAGCTGGGGCCCAGCAAGATAACCTGACAGGCCCGAAGTTGACAAAGCGGAGCAGAGAAATGAGCAGACCGCTCACTTCCAGACGCCCAGGCCAGCGCTCTCCCCACGCCAAGCGGCTGCTTCCTCACGTAGCTTTCCTTCTCACCGAGCAAGAGCAGGCTTGGATTTGCCAGTCCCTTTGCAGGCTAATAAACTCTCAGCTCACCAGAAAATGCACACAGAAAACTCTAAGAAAGGTCAGAGGTCATCTCCTTCCCAACACATGCCATTTCCACCTCCAAAGCAGCCAGATAGAGACCCTAGGAGCCCAGCTAAAAAGAGAGGCGACCATCCAGTCACAGAAGGCTGCACCTCAAGCCAAGCCCAAGCCCCAGATGTGAGCAGAAGAGGCTCGCGAGCTGCAGGATCTTGCCAAAAGTCACCAAATTCTTCCAGGATCCCGCAGAGTCCCCCCACCCTACAGAATAGCAGGCTCTCCCTAGAGAGTCTGCCCCACCGATAACAATAAAACCAGATGCTTTTATGGATTTCCCAATCTATTCTTCACACAACTGTGTGAGGTCAATATCACTGGCCCCATTTTATGGATGCATAAAGTGAGCACCCTGGCCCAGTGAATGTCATCTAAGATCACACCTTCAGGTAAATTACATACTTCTTCTCGAAATTGGAATGCTCGCTTGGTGAGACAAGTTTCCTCTGAGGGAGCTTGAAAAGGCTGATGGGAAAGCGGGGCTCTCTCGTTTTCATCTCTAAGGGGCACCAAGGGCTACTGGTACCCACAATGCAGTGAAAACTCATACATCTCTCTCCAGGGCCCATGAGGTTTCTAGAACGTTCCAAGAGCAACATCCCAGCAGTAAGTCATGTAGAACCACTGCCGGTTATGAGCTACAACAGAGCAAGGAAAAGCCACAAACACTCACTTGCAGCCGAAACGGAAGTGGTAGATGGTCACCCCTCTGTCCACATCAAGAGCATCAGAAGTCGGCTGAGGAGGAAGAAATCGAATTCCAGGACAGATGACCACTGAGTTTTTGGAGTCTGCTCACTCCCAGACCTAGGAATGGTGAGCAGGCTTCCTCCAGGGGCCAACCAACATCCTTGGTCTTCAGACATTGCTCGTAAGACGGAAGTCAGTGGAACATTTATCTAACTGCCATCCATCCATCCATCCATCCATTCGTCTTTTATCCAACAAATATTGAATAAGTGCTTGCTCTGTGCCAGGCGTTGTTCTGGGCGCTAAGGATACAGCAGTGAACCAAACAAATGAAATCTCTGCTCTAGCAAAGGCTTACATTCCGACAGGAGAGGAATAGACAATAATCAAGATCAATGAGAAAGAAAGATGCATAATCTCTCAGGTGGTAAGTGGTAGGGAGGAAAATAAAGCAGGGACGGGGTGCTGGGAGAAGGCGTCACTGAGGAGACGTGAAGGAAGGGAGGGAGGCAGTCCTGCCGATGACTGAGGGACAAGCCTTCTAGGCGGAGGGAACAGCAAGTGCAAAGGACCTGAGGCTGGGTGTGTCCAGGGAGTGGGAGGGATGGCAAGGAAGCCAGTTGGTTGGGGTGGAGGGAGTGAGGGAGAAGTGACAGGTGGTGAGGTCAGAGAGGTGACAGGGACCATTCTGTAGATAGTTGCAGGCCACGGGGAGGACTGGAAGCCACCTTGAAGGCGATGCCAAGCCACCAAGGGCTCTGAGCAAGGAGCACCGTGACCTCACTTCGGTTTTAACAAGATCGCCTGGCTGCTGTGTTGAGAGTGGAATGAAGAAGCGCCAAAAGGGGAAGCAGGGGGACCAGTGCAGGGGAGGGGGAGGGTGCTGCAGAGTGGGAGAGAGGCTGGGGGGCAGCTGGATATAGGAGTCAGGGGTTCAGGGGAGAGGTCCAGGCTGGAGTTAGACATTAGGGAGTCTGCAGCATACAGGGGCATTTAGAGCCTGGAGACTAAACAGGGCGGGGAGGGGAGGGGAGGGGAGGGGAGGGGTGAGGAGAGGGGAAGGGAGGGGAGGGGAGGGGAGGAACGATCCAAGGGCCTGAGAAAGACCGGGCTACAAGCCACACTGTAGCAGGTGACCACAGGCTTCGAGAAGGTCCCAGCGAAGGTCCCAACTGGAAACCTCTCAGCCTCACTCAAGGAACCCCAACAGTGGCCAGACCTCAAGGACCAGGAGACCAGGCCTAAAGGAGAAGACAAGTTCACCTCTGCTCAAGGTGATGTGCACTCTTCAGCCCTGCTGGGAAACAAGGCACAGCCCTCACTCTTGGCAAACAAGACTCCTTATGCCCGGGGTTGGGGGCAAGGAATCTGCTGGTGTGCGAAGAGCAGGGTAGGGAGGGATGGGCAGGGCCCCTGGCACAAAGGACCCCTTTCTGGTTTTGCAATTGGCTGGCTCCGGGCGAGGCATGAGCGCTAAGACAGGCTGATCCTCAGTAATTGCCAGTTGCATATGTCTCTGATTGACTAAAAAACAATTCAATGAGTGAATTCATGGCTTAACAATTTACAGCCAGACTCAGGAGGTGACACCTGAGCTGCCTCCTGACAGGGTAATCCAGGAGGGGCTGGAGAGAATTGTTCTAGAAAGAGGGAAAACAAAGTCCTGGGGACAGTAGCTTGGGGCTGCCGAGACGCCAAATTTGAGTCAGAGGGTGAGGAGAATCGAGACTGGAGATGTGGATCCGAGAGGGGGTGATAAACCACTGAAAGAAACTTGGCCTTCATCTCCAAGCTCTGGAAACCCCACAAAGGGTTTTCAGGAGGGAATAACAGAGTCCAATGTGCATCTTAAAGAGATCATTCAGGCAGTTCTGCAGAGAGAAGACTTGAAGAAGTCTGGGGATGGGGGCGGGCAGGGGAGGTGAGATCCTCTGACGGAATCAGTGGCTTTCCCACGTCCCCCTCCTCCCCATGGAACCCAGCGGGTCAGGAATCTCTCTCGCCTTCCCCACGTAGCCACTGTCAACCTGGGAGCCCTGGGAGAGACATCGTGGAAGGGACCCTGGCGGAGAAGCGGGGCAACCTACTGGCCAGGAACGTCATCCAGTAGCCCCCCAGCAGCTGTTGACAGCGGGCCCCTTGGGAATACTGGTGCCAAGTAGTCCCCAGGCCAGGCAGGCGGCGGGGAGCTGAGGCGGGAAGGTGTCCAGTTCTCAATTCTGCCTCCGCCGGCCCAGAAAACAATCCTGGGGCCATGGGGGAGGAGGGTTAGTTAGTGGCAGAAGTGGGTCACTGGAGAGGGAGGGGGCACCCTGATTCCAGCCTTGGTCCCCTAAAAGGGAAGAAGGGTGGTCCAGAGCGCCCTGGGCGTGCATCCTCTCACCCCATCCCACCTGCAGGTTCTGCGAGCTGAGCAGATGTGTGCCACGTTCCCCGATCAACATACTGCAGCCTGCTGGGTAGGAGAAGGCAAATCAGGTAAGCCCAGGCCTAGCCATCCAGCTGGACTCAAGGCCGAGAGTCCCCCTCTAGCCCCGCCCTCAGCAGAACCACTCCTCCCACCAACACCTCCCCCTCAGGTCCCCCTCCCTCCTGGATCACTATTATTCCTTGTTCCCCCACTAGGATTCCTCATCCCGGTTCTGCGAAGGCTCCGGTGCTCTGGTGTACACTGCAGGCCTGGGAGATTAGAGACCTTTTCCCCAAATCCCCCAGCAAATCACAGCAGTGCTGGGGCAACCCCGATTCCCAAGCAGGAAGCAGAGAGAAAATCCTGGCCAGGCACCAGGGAACCCTCTCTCCGGTCTTGCAAGGCCTCCGAAAGCCATGGGCCGGCCAGTCCGAGACTTCATTAAAAACCGCTCGGTGGCCTGCGCTTGCTGCAAGCCCATTAAACAGCCGACATAATCCATTCATACATAAAAATAAGGGAAGGGGAAGGAGGAGCGCAGTCCCACAGGATGTGTGTCTGGGAGAAACAGTTTCCATGAAAATCCAAACAGAAACGAGGTTCACGGAGAGGTTTTGGCTGCAGTCACTTTTGGCTTCTGGAAATTCTGGCTGAGGAAAGATTCCCTTTGTGGCCCGTTTGGAAGCCCTCTGATTCGGAGTCACAGAAACAAGGGAAGGGGAGGGGCTCCCCAGTCCCTATGCTGACCACCCTACAGCTGAGGGATTCTTCTAGAAACCTGGGTATGTGGGGGTTCCGGAGACAGCAAATCACAGGTTCACACAGGCCGATGTCAGCCACCGCAAAGCCAGGCCACTGAGCTGAGTGTCCACAACAGCTGTGGCCATGGAGACACTCCCAGAGCTTTGGAGAAGGGAGGAAGACTCCAAGATTTAAATAACTCAGGCAGCAGGATCCCTGCTCCTTCCCATGGGAAACTGGTTCACAGGCCAAGAAACCCCACAGAAGAGACCCCTCTCTCCAGCTCTCGCCGAAGCCAGCGGGCCCGCCATGTGTACACATGCACAAACACACGTCGCCTTGCAGAAGAGAAGGTCAGGAGTCGCTGGATTATGTTTTTAATAAGCTGGTAAACCAGTATTTTTATTCTCTGTCATCTTTAAAAGAGAAGGGAAAAAAACACAGAAGAATGCAGCTAGTTTCTTAAATTAGAGATCTGTTGTGTAATTAGTCCATTTTATCTTCTGCGAGTTGTTGCTGTTTTCTCTCTGTGGTTTCCAGAAATGTCATTGGCTAGGCTTAAAAGTAGGGGGTTTTTTTCCTTCTAGAGAAAAATTCTATAAATATTTTCTCCCTTTTAGCATGTTTTAAATTTGAACGACATATTGTAAAGATAGCAAGAGTTATGAAAGTCTCTCTTGGCCACCAGTGAAATGCAGTGGGAAAACTGATTAGAGAGGGAACTTGTGTCCACAGAGAACGCCACTGGGCTGCTCCCCCAAGGAGTTCAGGAGCCAGGGTACCCCAGCTGCCTCTGCTTGCTGGCATTTGGGCTTGGGAGCTGGAGAGAGGGGAGGGCCACTCTCAGGGTGAGGAGGCCGACTTTACTCAGGGAACTGGTCTCCCTTGCTGATGGTCAGAATTCCACCCTTAGTGATTCATTTCTTTGGATGAGATTTAAGCATGGATTTTACATAGTTAGATACGCCTTAAAGGTTTTTCATGTTAAAATGCATATCCTTTTTTCCAGCCAAGATATTCAGATCTACCACATGTGAGTAAAAACCTATGTAAAGAGATAGTCACAGCCAGGTTATTTGTAGCTGCAAAGGACCAGAAATGACCTGAATGAATATCCGTTAACAGGAGACTGGTTAAACAAAGTCTGGCACATCCTCATAAGAGAATGTTATGCTGCCATTAGAAAGAATGCAATAGAGCTCAAGGTACTGATGCAGAGTGCTCTGTGAGACACAGTGTTAAGTGAAAAAACAAGATGTACAGAACTTTATCATATGTTTACAGTATGCCGTCATTGGTCTTTTTAAAAAGAATATTAACCCTGTATTAGAAGATGGTAGCAGGAATGGCCTTCAGGAAGGGGAATAGAGTCCGGAGGGTGACTCGCTTTTATATATAGATATAAATGATATAGATACAGATATCCTATTGAACTGTTTGCTTACAGCGCACTGTCATTTGCAGTATTTGAAAAGGTTACATTTAGATACAATCATATACATATTCCAATATGCCCCGACTATCTCCGGAAGGATACTAAAAAGTCAGGGGGGACTTCCCTAGTGGCACAGTGCTTAAGAATCCGCCTGCCAGTGCAGGGGACACTGGTTCGAGCCCTGGCCCGGGAAGATCCCACATGCCACGGAGCAACTAAGCCCATGCACCACAACTACTGAGCCTGCACTCTAGAGCCCGCAAGCCACAGCTACTGAGCCCGAGTGCTGCAACTACTGAAGCCCGTGCGCCTAGAGCCCGTGCTCTGCAACAAGAGAAGCCACCGCAATGAGAAGCTCACGCACCGCAAGGAAAAGTAGCCCCCGCTCGCCGCAACTAGAGAAAGCCTATGCGCAGCAACAAAGACCCAACCCAGCCAAAGATAAATAAATTAATTAAAAAAAAAAAGTCAGGGGCCACACGGGGGGAACATCTCTTGATTGCAATGTACGCCCTTGAAGTAATTTGACATTTTAAAGAGGCTGCTCTCCCAGGCTGGGGTGGGGCTGATTCCAAGCAGGTGGGTTGGGCCCTCGGGAGGTGGGGAAATAAACTTTATGCTCTTCCGTGTGACTTCAGATCCACACAGGAAAGCATTAACATGCGTTAACACTGGGAATTTCCTGGTGGTCCAGTGTTTGGGACTCGACACTTCCACTCCAGGGACCTCAGGTTGGATCGCTGATTGGGGAACTAAGATCCCACAAGGCTGCAGCGCAGCCGAAAACAAAACCAAACAAACAACGTGCGTTAACATTGCCAGCCCTACGCTCCCCAATGCCCCCAGCTGCCCCTAGTCCGTGCCCCCCCATTAACCCATGCCTACCGCCATCACTGCATGTTGCCGATCTGATTTCTTTGTCTGTCTCCACCCCTGGACAGGGTGCTCCCTGCAGCTGAGGAGGAATTTTATTCCTCTTTACAGCCCCAGGGCCCAGCACAGTGCCTGTACCTTAGAAAAAGATGCTAGAGCCAGTTAAACCAGGGCACGGCTTGGGCAAGTGCCTTAATCCCTCAGAACCTGTTTCCTCATCTGTAAAATGGGAATGATACTTTTTCGGGGGGCGGGGGGGGCGTGCCACACAGCTTGTGGGATTTCAGTTCGCCGATCAGGGATTGCACCAGGGCCACCGCAGTGAAAGCACTGAATCCTAACCACTAGGCCATCAGGCAACTCCCCCTAATAGCTTCCTCATAATGCTGGTACAAAGGTGAAGCTGGATAACAAAGGTGACTGGTACGTGGTGGGTGCACAGCGATAATAACTGTTTAGTAGAGGATAGGATAGGATCTCAGTAAATGCTTATGGAATGAATCAATTCACCCCACGAGCCTGAGTCTGGTTAAAATGCAAGTATTCCTGATGCTAACACCGTCAGGTCCCGTCGCCAGGTAGGTGAGTTTATCACATAACTTCTTGTCAAGGCCTCTTTGACTGCCTGAGAACACGTAGTACCTGAAGAAAGAGGGTGGGCCCCCGAGGAAAGAGGATGCTTGCCGAGGACAAGGGAGGCGATGTTCCGATGAGTAATAGTAGCAGCTACATCACTAAGCACCTGCTACGTGACCAGCATCACGCCCGGCTCTTACGAGCGTTGTTTGATTGAACTCTCACAGTTACCTCGAAGGAATATATGAGTGTCCCCATTTTATAGACCAGGAAACTAGGGCTCAGGGAAGGAAAATCACTCACCCGAGTTCCCATCACGGAGTCGGGATTTGAACCCAGTTCTGTCTGACTCCAAAACTGCTGCCATCGACCAGCCTGCAGACCCGCCTGCTCCTGGGCCTCCAGGTGGCTCTGTGTAGCCCTGGCCTCGCGGATGCCAGCTGCCTCCGTCTGTCACACCCCAGAGCGCCGGTTCACCAAGTGCCAGGGAAATCTTCCTGCCAGAGGAGCCTGAAAACCCCTCAGCCACACAGACGGAAAAACAAATCTCTGTTCTGGGCCTGTGCGCTCGGTGGTGGCCAAGCCCTGGGGGGTGCTCCTCCTCGGAGCCATCACCTGGAAGGCGGGCGGCCTCTTCCACGGCTCTCGCGCCCTCACTCCCAGCAGCCTGCTGTCCGCTGACCGTTTGGGAACCACTGAGCTCTGATAGGAAATCAACCTGGGTGTGTGGGGGGCGTGCGGGGGCGGGCAGAAGGGACTCCGGGCTGTGTTTCCTTTCCCCCTCTAGCCCGGCTCAAGAACATTCCAGAAGTCCTGGAAGAAAACTCATAACTTAGCAAGGAGGAATGAACTAAACTGCAGGGTATCTGGCAACTTGTCCTCAGCCAGGCCTTCTTAAGAAGCTCCTGTATGTAGCTGGGCAATCCTCGGCCTCCCCACGGTCCACCCCCATGCCATCTTGCCAATGTTTCACTCCACGTGGACCAGGTAAATGGGCAAAAGGAGATGCCCAGTCAGGAGCCCCTGCCTGCACCCTTACACACTCAGAGGACTTTGCTGGGTCCACGGGAGAGAACGCTGATACTCTGCTGAGGTATCCACGTGGCCGGGGAATAGCCTTCTTGGGCAGCCAGGCAGCCTGCCAGTGGTGCCAGGTCTCCGCCAGCCTGCCAGGAACCAGTGGCTCAGCGCTGGCAGGATACTCTCTCGGTCTGTCCCAGTGAGCCCACAGCACTAGCAGAAGGGAAGTAAAGGGCATTGGAATTTGAGACTACATTTCAATTTGGGCTGGTTTTGTGTTTCCCTCAAGCTAAAGTTGTGCGGTTTCCAACACCTGAGCTCCTACAGGAAGGGGAAACGTTTCTGTTAGGTGCCTGCTTTCAGAGGGAGGGCAACCGGTGGGAGTGGAGGGCAGAATGGCCACCCATGGCCAGGAGAACCATCTGCCTGTTCACCCTCAGCCCAACAAATGGCCAAACAAAGCTGAGCTTCTGAGTGACCCAGACAGCTGAGGGTGGCCAAGGCCAAAGTCCATGGTGGGAAGCCAGAACTTCAACACCCAGGTCAATGTCACTCTCTCTCCCTCTGTAGTTGGCGGTAGTACTCAAGGCCAACCAGCCTGATAGAGTTAGTCCAGAAGTCAAAGTTTCAGAAAGATAAACTTCTCAGTCTTCAAGGTACATATGCAGATTGCCTAACAGCAAAAGATCCAGAGGCCATAGTGGACCCCAGACTTCAGAAACAGTCTGCTATTCTAAAATGGTCTAGGTTCACTCTGGAGGGCTTCTGGGGATTTGGCTTCCATGTCCTTCTTGGGGTACCCCTGGGCCTGCCCCTCAGCAAGGTCATCCTTTAAGCATTGAAATACACTATGTTTCCTTGGTTCTGAAGATAGGCTTGCATCCTAGTTTTTCCACCTACTGGCTGTGGTCTTTGGGAAGTTATTTGAGCCCTTGAGCTTCACCCTCCTCTTCTGCCAAATGAAGCTAGTAACAATACTAATGTCAGCGTAGCATCATGAAGCTTAAAGAACGTAAATGAGATTTCGAAATTTAGCCCAGTACCTAGTACATAGTAGGCCCTCAAGAGATGTTAGTACTTCTGGCTCCCCAGAATGCTAACCTAGCACAGCCTAGGGCAGGCTTGCTAAAACTCAAAGGAACAAGACAGCTGCCAAAGTGAATCCCACTCACTGGCTGATTTTCCAAAAGGCCTTCTGAGTCTATGCATCTTACACTCGGTCCCAAAGAAGAAGCCAGACCCACTGTTCACCAGCTCATCTTGCTGCACCTTCCAGTTCTTGCTGGCACATTTTCCCACTGTCCTTCAGATCAGGGAGCGGGTGTGGGGGGGTGCCTCTCCCTGGGCCCCCAGCAGGGAGGGAGGAGCAGTCATCAGCAGGGCACAGATGATCTGGGCTCCCGAGCCCAGACAGGCCGTGGCTATAGCCATAGCACACACAGGTGATGCTCCAAGGGCGCCACGCTCAGACATGTCTTGAGGGGAACTGCAAGACTGCACTGTTGTGCTTACTGGCGCCATAAATCACCAACTCTTCGCGTCTTGCTGCACCTCCCTCCCTCCCACCACCCTTCCAGCCAATCTGTCCCCAGGGGTCCCCCACTGCCACACACCCAGCAGGACTCCCCCATTCAGGGGCCAGAGCCAATAGCTCATTCACAAGCAAGAGGAGTTCAGCTGAGTTTATTTTTTCTCCTTCTTGTTCACAAATCTGAACTGCCTTTGTTCCTGCACAATGAGGAGGGTACAGCCTTGGAAGGTGGAAGGGGCCTGGGGCCAGGGATGGGGCAGGGTGGGATGGGGTCAGGACCAGGGCTTGGTTGCTCTGAGAGCCTCAGACCAGCACCCTGCTGAACCCTGACTCCTGGTCAGCCCTCCTCCAAGCTGGCTTCTGTATCCAGAACATTTTCTCTATTACACAGTTCACAGCCCTTTTTCAAAATCAGCCTAACCAGACACAGACTCAGCTCCTGCGGGCATTTGGGAAACCAGCGTAGTCTTTGGCCCTATCACCCGCTGAGTCCCACGGCCTGCCAGCCTACCTGCTCCCCATGTGCAGAGCGAGTGTCACCTCTGGGAGTCCCTTCCCTCCAAAGACGCTGCTACCAGGTGGTCTTCCGGATTTTCTTCTGCTTCCACAGAAAAGACCTGGCAGGCAGAGGCCTTCTCTTTGGTTTCGTGACCTGGACAGAGGGGACTCTCCAGATGTATCCTAGAAACGCACCCCCCCCCCCAAAGTAGAGAAAAAGTCCCAAATCAGGGCCAAAAGAAGGAAGAGGGAAAGGATGAAGGAGATTGTCAGGGCACCAGATTTCATCACATATGTGGAATTGAAGGCCCTCTCGTGTGCACGCATGTGCAGCCACACACACACACACACACGCACACGCACATAACACAGTTAGGAAATTCTCACAGAAGACCTTAACATATCCCAGCTCCCCTTGACTAGCTGTGTAATTTAGGGAAAGTTATCTGTGCTCAGTTTCCTCATCTGTAAAATGGGGTCACAATAATCCATGTCTCAGTGTACTGTTGTGAAGTGTCCATGAGGTTATCCATATCAAGATCTGAGACCAGTGTCAGGCATATATAGTCACAGATTCAATAAATACAACTATTAAAATCTTTTAACCCTATTTCCTTGGCCCACATTCTTGCTTTTTAAATTTCATTTAAAAAATATATGTATATACACATGTGTGTGCGTGTGTACATAGTTTGAATTCAAAAAGTAACACATGCTTATAAGATTTCAAACAATTCCCAGGAAAAAAAGGTGAACCTCTCCTCTCACCATCCTTCCTGATACTGCTCTCCTCCCCAGAGGGACCCACCAGCCCCAGTCTGGCCAGATAGTTCAAGGCCTTTCTCTCTACGTTGATAAATACACACACGGGTTGTTATATATAAAGGAACTCATGCTGGATTTGCAATTTACTTCTCATTTCATATTTCTTGGAGAACATTCTGTATCAGTACACACTAGTCTTTTTTTTTTTTTTTTTTTTTTGCGGTACGCGGGCCTCTCACTGCCGTGGCCTCTCCCGTTGCGGAGCACAGGCTCCGGACGCGCAGACTCAGCGGCCATGGCTCACGGGCCCAGCCGCTCCGCAGCATGTGGGATCTTCCCGGCCCGGGGCACGGACCCGCGTCCCCTGCATCGGCAGGTGGACTCCCAACCACTGCGCCACCAGGGAAGCCCCACACTAGTCTTTTTAAATGATATACTGTATTTCATGGCATAGATGCTCCTTATTTATTTAACCAACCCCTCCTGTTGGACATTTAGGTTATTCTCCAATTTTTGCCATAAAATGACTATGCTGTGAATATCCCAGGATATAGGTTGGCCTGCTCATGTAGGTTTGAAAAAATGAGACTTAAAAGGAGAAATTCTGGGCCAAAGGCTATGACCACACCTAAGTGTGTGTAGATACAACCAAATTATTCTCCGAAGGGCCTGTCCCAATTTAAATCCCCTCCAGCATCCCGCTGTAGCTGATTTGCATTTCTTTAATTATAAGTGAGTATAATATAAGCATATTCTCACAGGTTGTTGGTTATCTGTATTGGGAGAGGCCTTCCTACCCTACAATTATTAAACAGTCCACAATGAGATTTCATCAGGTTTTTATAGTTCTTTGAAACGTTTGGATTTTTAATCCACCTGGTATTTCTTTTTGTATAGGGTGTGAGATTCGGTCCTAATCTTATGATAATATTGCTTATAAATAATTTTTAAGAAGCTACTTAAAAAGAAAGGCTCTACATGTAGACATCACACACACACACACACACACACACACCAGCTATGTGTGTGAAGCAGACAACCAGCTTAGTCAGTATCTGGAGAGCAAAGTGCAGGGGGCCCCTGGGTTGGATGTCCAGGCCAAGAAGCCTGTGGCTCCCAAGACAGAGCTGGGCCCCCAGGCCCCTGCAGCAGCCCCAGCAAGCAGGTGCCAGCTGGCAAAGGGGGCCGAGGCTTCTACCTTCTGCCCTGCAGGGTAGGACGGGTTTTCTGACCCTCGGGATTCAGGAAATTGTGGACATAGTTCTGGCTGCTCACCCTGCCCCCAGCGTGCTGCCGGGGACCCCACAGATAGACCAGGGCTCCGCAGAGGACCTGTCCCCAGACCGGCATTCCAGGGCACAGGGAGAGAGGCAAGGTAAACCCAGACACCAGGAATGCAGTCCGCCCCTGCAAAATAATGCCGCTGGCCGCCCAGATCCGCATCGTAAAAGCTTAATGTAATTACACAGGAACGGGGAACTTCCGGCTGGAGTCAGGATGAAGAAGGCATTCTAATAAGGCCAGGCCCCCCGGCGAGGCAGCCCAACTGGAGGAACAACTTGGCTTCCAGACCCTCAAGCACCCCCGACTCCCCACCTAGCCCAGCCAGGGCCAGCAGGTTCCACACACCCCAGAGCATGAGGCGCTTAGGCTGAGCGCCACCAGGCAGTGTGGCCTGTCACCCACCATTTATGGGGGCCCATGGACCCAGGCCTTACCCCCAAGAAACCCTCAGGCTGTCGGGGCGGGGGGAGGCGGGGGGGAGGGGACACGACAAGGACACTGATGGTAAAGTAACAGTGGTGTCCACTCTGTGATGAGGATGTGCAGGAAGAGTTAGGGAAGGAAGGAGGAGGTCAGGGAAGGTTCTGGAAAAGGTGATCTGGAGGGGTGTGGCTCTCAGGAGATCTGATGGCTGCAAAGGCATGGTGTGCCAGGAAGGGGGCCAAGGGACAAGGCAGGCGGCTGGTGTTGGGAGGACCATCCCAAGGGAGGAACCAGAAATTGCCTCTCTTGTGGATATCTCCTTGTCAGCTCGCCCTTCCCACCACCAGCCCCCGCCAAAATTCTCCATCTCCTCTGAGATAGGCCACTGCTGACCGATCCTCATAACCATTCCTAGCCTGTAGACAGTTGTTCTTTGAAAGAGGCCTGAAAATGCTAAAGGCTTCTTCTCTGGGTGCCCGTCCCCAGGCTCTGCTCTGGAGATACCGCAGCAAGCCAAGCCAGGGGAGGGCCACCTAGCAGAGACCATTTTCCAAAGTCCGCTTGCCTACAATATGACTTTGGCATCCTTACCACGGAGAGATGGGGTCTATGACCGCTTCCCTTGAATCTGGTGGACTTCCGACTGGCTCGTAATCAAAGAATGTGGCAGAAGGGACACCACGTGACTTTGGAGGCTGGGTCAGAAAAGGGGAATCAGCTCGCGCCTTGTTCATTACAACACAGGTCCCGGAGCTGCCACAGAGGAAATTTAACTCCCCTGAAGCCACCATGCTGTGAGGAAGCCCAAGCCACATGAGACCAGGGTAGGTGCTCCAGCCAGCAGCCCTAGGTCTTCAAGCCTTCCCAAGTGCCCAACATGTGTTGCACAAGCCTTCAGATGGTCCACCCCTCTGGCCTTCCAGGCTTCCAGCTGAGTCCCCAGACATCATGGAGCAGTGACTAACCATCCCTTCTGTGCCCCTTTCAAATTCCTAACCCCTAGAATCTGTGAGCGTAACAAATGGTTGTTGTTTTATGCCCCTAAGTTTGGAGCGGTTGGCTCTAAAGCTATAGTAACTGGAGATAGGCTGGAGATGAGATTGAAAGGGCAGAAGGGACCAGCGCCTCTAGATTATGGGCCATGTCAAGGGTTGGGAATGCTGTGCCTGTGCGCTTGCTGAAGGGCCGTAAGCAGGAGAGTGGATGATCAGATTTGTCAGCTTGTAATGTCCCCTCTGGCTGCAATGCGGAGAATGGACTGCAGGGGGTTGAATGTGGGAGACTGGGTAGGAGGCATCTCAGCGGTCCAGGAGAGAGGGGACGGGGGTTAGATGAGGGAGGGCCGTGGCCATGGGCATGAGTGGATGGCCTTGGAAGACTTGCTGGAGGTAAGGTGGTCAGGGCCAGGAGTTGAGTTGGATGTGGGGTGTGAGGTATCAAGGATGGCTCCCAGGCTTCTGGAAAGAGCCATTGGAGGAGCCATTGACTAAGGTGGGAAATGCTGAAGGATCAGAAGGTTTGGGCTGGGGAGGTGAGGGGCAGAGATCAGGCATTCTGCTTTGGACGCACTGGGTTTAAGGTACCAGTGAAACTGTCACTTGGGACGCCAGCCGCAGGCGGGCTTGGATGTCTGGAGATCTGGAAAGAGGTCTGGTCTCAAGTTATCAGTACATGGACGGTATTTTAAAAGCCATGAGAGGAAATGAGATCATCCAGGGAGAGGGGCCGGGGGAGCCGCGGAGAGTCCAAGGACTGAGCCCTGAGGCAGCCAACACATGGAGGGCGGCCGAGGAGGAGGCCCGGGAAAAGGGAGTGAGAAGGGACCCCACAGGGCCTGAGGAAAATCCTCCTGCAGGGGAAGCCAAGCCAAGAGGCAGTTTCAAAACAGAGAGGGTGGTCAACCACGCCATAGGCATCCTACCGACATTCCGTGTGCAGGACCTTCAAGCAGAAACGCAGAATTACCAGTCAACTCGTTATGGAATCATCTTTGCATAGGGTTATTCTGGATCCTAGAAAGAGCTGCTCTGCATTTAAAGTCAACAGCAAAACAAGGAGACCATTTCCCACTCAGGGCCCCATGAGAAGCTTTCTTGGGAACCAAGTGCCTGCTCTCAAGAAGCCCGTGGTCTAATCGAATTAACAAGTCAAATAACAGGGCCACGAAGTGAACAGTAATAACTGCCAGGGCTCCTTGCAGACCCCCCAAGATCTGTTCGCCCCTCTTCCTCAGCAATCAAACTTTCCAATTTTTACTGCCTGGAGCAAAGACTATATTTCCCAGCCTCCCTTGCAGGTAGGTATGATCATGTGCTTAAATTCTGGCCAATGGGTTGTAAGAGTAGGGAGGGTGTACAGAGACCAGGAAGTGGGGAGCCCCAAAACAGAGGGCTTACGAGAAGCTGAATGAGCCTGCCTGAGTCCAAATCTTGCTTCAGTCACTTCCTAGCTGTGTGACCTTGCACAAGTTACTTAACCTCTCTGTGTCTCCATTTCCTCATTTGTAAAAGGAAGCTAATAATAGTTTTTACCTCATAGAGTTATATGAAAACTAAATGCACTTGGAACAGTGTTTGGCACGTGGTAAATGATGCATAAGTGTTTACTGCTTTTATTCTTATTCTTATTACTACTAACCCTAAAGAGAGGTGGCATGCCCTTCTCCTTCCCTTTCCTCCTTTTTACTAGCTGGAATGCAGTCATGATGGCTGGAGCTGAAGCAGGCATATTGGGCCATGAAATGACTTTGGCAACCAAGGCTCCACATGGTAGGCTGGGCTAGCCGGGAACCTCCCTGGGGAGGTTGACTAGAAAAGAGTGTCTCCTAAAATCGATAGGGCAGAGAGAGAACTAGATCACACTAGCTGGCACATCCCCAGTTAGGAGTCCCAGCTACTCAAAAAGGGAGGCAGCATCTGCCCAGGAGCTGTGGCGGACTAGGAAGGAGGAGTCAGCTGGTTCAGTCAGGGGAGCTTCTTAATTAAATGTCAGGAGAGGAGCGCCGACTTGAGCAGGGAGTGGGGAGCCACGGAAGGTCTGTGAGCAGAGGAGTGGCAGGATAAGCTCAGGCCCTGACGGCTGTGAGCTGATGAATCAGAGGGCCACCGTGCACCGGGGCGGCCAGTCAGGGGCCACCACACAAATCCAGGAAGGAGAAGAAAAGGCTGCCCTGCGCTGTGCTAGAAGACACCAGACCTCAGTGATGTTTCTCTTCTGCTGCCCTCGGCATGTTTGCAAATCGCAACTTATTATTTCCTAGCCCCACCCCACATCTGGGGCTGCTCCAGCTTCCTCCTGCATCCCTAGGAGGTTTCCAAGCTGAGGCGAGGTTACTGGCCCAGTAGCCTGGAATAAACAGGGAACCCGATGCCTGAGGCTGCACTGGCCTCAGGAGCCGGGCTCTGGCACCATCAGCACTGCGGCGTCCCGCAGCTGGGAGCGCAGGTGCCCACTGGGAGTGCTACCTCCCAGGCTGCAGACGGGAGCACAAACGGGATCTTCGAGCTGCTGGCTTTACACCCCTGCAGGGTCCCAATTTTGAGCCCCTTTGGCGGTGAGGAATAGGAATCAAGTAAAACCAAACATCAACAAAACAAACAGGAGGGGAACCATTGCTACACACAGCATAGCTCACGCGCATCCACATATTAGGTAAAAGAAGAAGCCAGACACCGAAGGGGACAATGCTGGTTGCTTCCCTTTTACAGGTAAAAAGTAGGCGATCAATCTCCAGTGATAAAGGTCAGGATAGCGGTTGCCTCTGTGGGAGGGGGTACTAATTGGGAGGGGCATTACGGAAACTTCTGGACCCATGGGGAAGTTCTATATCTTTTTTTTTTCTTTTTCTCTTTTCGGATTTTTTAAAAATTGAAGTATAGTTAATTTACAATGTTGTGTTAGTTTCAAGTGTATCCATATCTTGGTGGTGGCACGGTGTAGACATACGTAAAAATCCATCAAGCCACACACAGTGCACTGGACGCTTTTTCCTGTATCTATTTTATACCTCAAGGAAGGAGAAAAAAATACAAAAAGGAGAGGGATCCACTCTGAGGGGTAGGGAGTATTGGTACGCAAAATGAACCTTTTTATTTCCCTTTTTATCAAAGTCCTATGGGGAAGCTGCAGCCACTTCGCCAATCTCTGCCAGGCCACTCTCTTAAGGTCCCCTCTCTGAGCGCGGCTCCCCTTGGCTGAAATGCAATTAGGAAAAAAAAAAAAACCGATGTCTGTGTCCCAGATGCCACTGCGGAAGTGACCAGGAGGAACAGCGGGAGATCTGGAGGGAGTCGGGAGTTGTGGGGAGAAGAGAAAGCAGACACGTGGCCGAGCAGTATCAGCCAAATATTCCGACATCCACAGTTGCATCTTCTTCCTGGAGCCCAGGCCTTGCAGGGGAAGATGAGACAGAAACCATGCTGTCGTTGACTCTCCAGCCACTCAGCTGAGGCAGCGACACAGGACGTGTTTAAACATAAATAAACGGGAGCGGCAAAAGGAGAGAGAACAAAGGCAGAGGGGAAAGGCAAACAAGACCAACAGCTGGAAACCAAGCCCATCTCTCGCTGTAATCTGAAGGGCTCCCGGCTCCTGTCTATCCACAGACACTCTGGGCCCTGGGCGCAGGGGCCCAACGCCAGTACCTCCCCACGTGCCACATTGAGGCAACCCCAGATTGCCCAAAGGCTCCAACCCCATTTGTCCCATCAATTTCCATTTCAAAATGGCTGCTTCACCTCCGTGGGGTCTCGGACCCCTGCCGTATGTGCCCTGCTGTCTTTACCCCACCTGCCCAGTTCTCGTGTCGTCCTCACATGCGCTGTGTGGGGAAGATTTAACTCACAAAATTGCTAAGGCTGAGAACCTTGCAATTTCAGTCTTTCCCATTATGATAAGTATCTCCAGATCTGTCAACTCCAGAGAATCAAAATCCCCATCTATTGATGTCCTACTTTTAGATTTTTCCTGCAAAGCAGCCCCTGAGATAAGGATGTGGGGACAGGTAGTTTATCTGGGAGGTGACCCCAAGAATCATGAGTGAGAGAGAGAGTGGGGAAAGAGACAGGGCACGGAGGAAAGCTGATTAAGGGTCCTTTATTGAGAGGGTTCCCACTCTGGGCTACTGGGGTGCAGTTCTGCTGGGGACCCTCAAAGAAACTGTGTAGAAGACACCTCCAGATTGTCCTCTCAAGGGGCAAGGGAGTCCAGGTATGTTCTCACTAGAAGAGGGTTACTCCTGAGGCATTAATTCCCTGACATTTTAGAACTGTCTCCCTCTCCCCGTGTGTACATCATACACACACACACACACACACACACACACACACACACACACACACACAGGCCAAGCATGGTCCTGAGGCCAGAGAACCTCAGACAGAGAGATGCAGGAAGCCACTGGCCTGTAAGCAAACAGTCTGCCATGACCTCCAGCATAGGCCAGCAGGGCATCACCAGCAATTGCTACATTTAGTCACCATAGAGAGGAGCTATGCTCTATTGCTCCAAGATGCTAAAAGCAACTCCCAAGTTTGCCCACTGCACTGCAAGCAACACAAACCCAATTCAAATTAGCTGAGACAAAAAAAAGGGAATTTACTGACTCTTGGAACTGGACAGTCCAGGGAGAAGAATGGCTTCAGGCATAGCTGGATCCAGGAGCTCAAGTGGGTCCAGAGTTCTGCCTCCCTTCATGGCTTGGCTTGACCTGACTCTGTAGACAGGCAGGCCTGCCAGTCCCAGAGGCACCAGATCCACAGCCTCCTAGCTCAGCAACCCCAGAAGAAAGAAAGAGCCGTTCTCTCCGTTGGCTCTGGCAGAGATGCTCTGTGGAATATTTTGATTGGCCTGGATAGAATCGCATGCCCATTCCTTAACAAATCGCTGTGGTCAGGGGAATGGATCTCTCTTACTGACCAGGCCAGGCTCCATTCCCATTGTCACAGGAGAGTGTGCCAACATGATTGACAGCCCCCCAGGCTACAAGGAATGGTACAGGGGCCCTTTCACAAAGAAAAAGGCCCCCACCAGGTAGTCACTTGTGAAACCCTATGCAATTAGTCAGAAACAAGGCCAGGCCTTTGACTTAGATGCTTTATTCCTAAGCAGAGGCAGCCTGCTAAAGAAACACAGATTTAGTGCCCCAACGACCAGGCTTCTTGTGTAGTCTTGAGCAAGGGTCTTAACATATCTGAGCCTCAGTATTCTTATCTAGAAAATGGGACTAGTAATACTTTCCCACAGGACGGTTGAGATGATTAGATGACATAACCAATGGAAAATGCTCAGCATGTATGCCCACAGTATCACTGCCCTTCTCCCAAACTACACATTCTTCTTTTCCAGTTTCCAACATCCTTATAAGCCAGGAAAAAAAAGGAAAGGCATCATGAATTCTTTCAAATGACACTTTGAAGGACAAGGAGAGGGATCTGTACAAGTTATCTATTGCTACATAACAAGTTACCACAAACCTTAGCAGCTTAAAACAACACACGTGGGCTTCCCTGGTGGCGCAGTGGTTGAGAGTCCGCCTGCCGATGCAGGGGACACAGGTTCGTGCCCCGGTCCGGGAAGATCCCACATGCCGCAGAGCAGCTGGGCCCGTGAGCCGTGGCCGCTGAGCCTGCGCGTCCAGAGCCTGTGCTCCGCAACGGGAGAGGCCACAACAGTGAGAGGTCCGTGCACCGTGAAAAAAAATAATAAACACACGTTTATTATGTCAGAGTTTCTGTGGGTCAGGAGTTGGGGAGCACCTAGGCTCACTGTTTCTGACCCAGGGTCCCTCCTAAGGATGTAGTCATCCAAAGGCTCAACCAGGGCTGGAAGCTCCGCTCCCCAGATGACTCACTCACATGGCTGTGGGCAGGAGGCCTCAGCCCTCTCACCGCACAGGGCTCTCCACAAGCCACCTCACCGGGTCCTCACCACACAGCAGCCGGCCTCCCTCCGGAGGGAAAGAGTGTCAACAAATGGGTGGACATATCTTGCAAAGCACCACGGTGTCCAATCCAGGGTGGAGTTTCCACCAGCTGTTTCCTCCCCTCCTCACACCTGTCCAGCTGGCCTCCCAACCCCTGTCTCACTGTGCAGGGAGGAGTCACATTATCTTATCCATGAAAGCGAGTTTCAGAAGCAGACATGGTTTTTGTCTCAGAAGTGGCCACACAGGTCACGCAGAGGAACTGGGAAGAGCAGAGTGTTACTGGGTGTGGGCGCTGGCCCGGGGCGGGGAGCCTGAGGCATTGGTACTACCGTGCCTCAGATGTCTAATAGCCCGGGGCACGTTGTGACCGCATTTCTGCACTGCACATCTGAGCAGCCTCCAAAGCGCCCACGGTTGCTTTCACAGGATAAAGACTGTTAAACTGCCCTGTGGCCACGATGGGTCCTGCCAGAGGCTGAAAACACTGAGTCATTTCTCTGCCAGGGGCAGCCCCCTGGGATGTCAGCTTGTAGTGGGAGCACATGAGTAGGCAGGCCTGGTCCTATAAGGAAGGAGCTGCTATCAGTCTCATTTTACAGAGGAAGAGACTGAGGCTCAGAAAGGTTGAGCCACTCGCCCTAAATCACATAGCTAGTAACGAGCAGAGCCAGGCCTTGAACCCCAGCCTTGTCCCTCGCACTAAACCATTTCTACGTTGCGTTTAGCATTTTATCTAAGGCAGGGCTTCTTAAACTTTGTCACCAAAGGGCCCAAACAGCCTTCTGGGGGGTCTGAAGTTAGAGTTCAAAGTGGCACTTCAGCAAGCTGGGCTTTCCTCATCCCGTTCCTGGCCATCTGCATTGGATTCTATTAGACAGCACTGTGCTTGTTTTAATATAAAAGCAACGTTGACAGTCACTTAAAATCAAATACAGTTGATCCTCCAGGAAACGCTTCCACCCTGACTCCACAGTTTCAAGTACCCCAGCACTCCTGCAGAGACGGCGGAGTACAGGGACCCCCATCTAAAATCACAGGCGAAAGCTCCCACCAGCGGGCTGCCCCCCCGGCTCCCACAGCCTGAGTCTTGACCAATGTCATCACAGCTTCCTTCTCTTTGTCACCCCCACCCACGCTGGGATTCCCAGCAGCTTGAAGCGGAGGCAGGGACATGGAAGGGAGGGTCGAGGCGGGGGATTTCTCCCACCTGGCTGCTTCACTCACACCCCGCACCCCTCCTCCTCTGCTTCCAGCTGCAGGTCAGCCCAGAACAGAACTTTGCACGTTCTGGAACTGAGCAGTTGCAGCCTCCACCGATGCCCGAGAGGAAGGGGTTAAAAACATCTTTCATCTCTCAGCAGCCCTTTATAGAGTCTACGTGTGACTCTGAATGGTTATGGCTTTATATAGAGCGTGCTCTGTGCAGAGGGAGAAACCACCGTAGTTAAGGGAACAAAGACAGCTCTAGTCTAACGACCTGCTTTTATTTGTAGGGACCGCAGCTCCAAAGGGCGTTCTTCAGGTGACATCTGCCATGTTGAGTCTGCGCCTGAAGAATTACACCAATAAACCCCAGAGATGCAAATACGAGAGGGATAGGAACGCACACAAATAAACGAAAGCCACTCCTGTTTATTGTTTCTAGGGAAAAAAAAAAGAGAGAGAGAAAGAGAGAAAGAGAGAGAAATCACACACTTCCCTTTGGATGTTTTCACACAGAGCCGAACCTTCAAATGTCAAGTTCTGCGGGGTGTTTGACCTAAAAATAGTATAATTTCTGTGTCATTTGAAAAGCTGTTTAAAATGACAGACCTAAGCCTGATTTTTTCAAACAGACATCTAGAATGAGAAACTGAAGTTGCATTATTTAGGGGCACGTTTCGCAAAAAAAGCGAGTAGGCCTTCATTTTACTAAAATGTGCCCGTTCCTGTGGTTTCTGTAGGTAATATCTGCGTGGGATGTTTGTAGCGGCCAGATCTCCTCTTTGTCCCTTGGTGGTTAAGAGAAACGGGGAGGGGAAAAAAAAAAAGAAAGGAACAGCTTGGGAGAGGGGGAGGGAGCTGGCAGTGATGTGCTGGGGCCTCCACTCACCTTTTGCGTCTCTGCTCACTCTGGGGAACCAGAGGACGCAGACCTGCATTTTCTCTGCACAGCTCTCAAAATGAGCAAAGCCGGAATCCTAACCCGGCGCACCTCTCGGGCCAGAGGATGTCACACACACCCTGGCAGGCGGGCCGCCAGAAGCTCGAGGTTTGTTTAGACAGCTCAGGTCATTCCTGTCCACACCCCAAGCTGACGCGGCTTTATAAACACGGAGCAGGGGATGCGGTCTCTGAAGTAACCGGGCCAGAGATAGCCAGAGATACGCACTGCACACAGGGCGGGGTTCGGGTGGGAGGGGTCTGACCAGTTCTGCTCAGAGGAAGACGCATCTCTCCCTCACCCCTGCCAGAAGGACCCCTGGCTGGATGCAAGTGACTCTCCCAGTGCCGAGTCAGCCGCAAGAGGCAGTCACCATCCTTGAAAATGACTCCAAATGTGACCTTCAGGCCCAATATCCGCAGGACTGGTCCATGTCTGAAGGCAGGGGCGGGCTGGACTCCTCTCAGCAGCCCCCGCAAACCCTGGGAGCTCCAGGCTGGGAGGCAAAAGACTAAGGTTCAAATCTTCCACTGCTCAGAACTGGCTGTGTAACCCTGAGCAAGTCACTTAACCTTTCCAAACCTTCATTTGCCAAATACGGAACTTAGACTAGCTCCAAAGGTCTGACCATTCTGGTGGCTCCTAAATTCACACCTTCATTCCATGTAGGAAGGAACAAATGAATTCATGAATAAACAGCCTACAACAGGGGCCCCAAGCCTGAGCCATCTCTGCCCTGGGTCCAACTTCACACCTGCATCCTTTCCCTGAGGACCTTTCATCCTGGAAAAGGTAAACCCTTGAAAAATGCTTCGTACAAACATGAATTCACAGACACATCTTCAATGCTCCAGCGCCCAAGCCTCCCCCAACCTGGAGCATTTACCCAAGGCAGTGCTCACCACCCGTTCTCCGAGTCTGCTTCCCGAGACGGAGCCCCAGGGAGCCCCAGGGAGCCCGGGCCGCGAGCTGCAGCCCCAAACCGTGGGGGAAGAAACAAACCCGCCGCCCTCTCCCTGCTTGCACTTCACCAGGGGGTTCGTTTCAGAGCCTGTGGGTGTATTTCAATGAGAACAACATGAAAACATGGGCGGATTCTTTTCTCTTGAAAAGAAAAAACCTGAAACAATAAGCTGAAGTAATAACAAGGCAGAATGTGGACATCTGCTCCCGCCCGGAACGACTCCCCAGCTTGCTTCTTCCCGGGCTTGTCACACCCCTCCCCCCCAAGGCATGGATTGCTAAAGAGCCCAAATTAATTCACCTGCACTGACTAGGTATTGCTACCTGCTGTTGTGTTGCTTGCTACTTATTTGTTCATTCATTAAACTAAAAGGCAGTGTGCCCTTCCTAGGCACAGGGTACTGCATGTCAGGGGGCTGTGGAGGCTTCATTTTCAACGAGACTTTAAGGAAGCCTGCAGTCTAATGGGGGAGCTGAGACAAGCCCATTAATAACTATGATACAGGGAGAAACGAGGCGAGGCAGAGATGCAGGAAGCACTGGGGAAGAAAAAAAAAAGAACGTTTGTTTGTGTGTGTTGGAGGCTAGAAGTGATGGCCAGGAAACCTTCATGAAGGAGGTGGCTTCCACCTGGGCATTAAAGTCTGGGTGAGGTTACACCAGCACGGCTGGAAAGGAAAGCCTTCTGGGCCAAGGATACTGAGTGAGGAAGGGTACAGAGGTGGCAGGCGTGGAAGCAGGGGTCCCCACATCAGCCACATTCAGTGTGAGTGTGCAGGGACAATGGCAGAGAAGGCCAGCAAATGGACGGAAGAGGACCCAAAGCACGCAGAAAGACGGAGGTGCTTGGAGTTTATTCGGTGAGTTCTTTGCCAGGGAGTGTGTATAGTCATTTTTCTGTCTCAGATCCATTCTCTGCCCTTCTCTTGCTTGCAGTGTAGCAGGAAACTACATTTCCCAGGCTACCTTGCAACTGGCCTCAAGATTCAGCCAACGGGAGATACCAGAGAGAGATAGGTGGGCAGGAGGAGGGAGAAGCTAGGGTATTTCTCCCCACTCTCTTCTCCTTGGGCAGCATCCCCAGCATCAGTTGCTTCTCCCGCATCTCCTCCATGGTTCGAGTTCCTGTTAGCTGACTCTGGCTTCCAGGTTCCTATAATACTCCCTCTTCCTTTGTCCCTCCAGCCCGAGGGATGCCAGCAGCTTCCTACTGTTACTAATCTCTGGGTTGCTAACCTCTGCATTACCTCACGGTGCCCTGTTTGGCTTTTTGGCTCTTCCAGAGCCTATGAAGTCCGTTTCCTGGATTAAATACCTTATGTTTCAATACCTAGAGAGGTTTCTGTTTTCTTGGCTAGACCCTCACTGATACAGGGTAATTGTATCTCATTTGGCTTCAGAAGGCTCACGTTGGCTGCAGTTTCTGCAACCTCCCAGCGGAAGTGTGAGGAAGGGTGAGGGAGGCGTGAAGCAGGGAAGTGGCATGAGGATAGACAAGGGAAGACATTGAAAGAGCCCCAGAAGACGTGACGCAGCAGGACCTCACAGAAGCATGGGACGTGGGCACCAAAGATGATGCTGAGCTTAGCTTGAACACCCAAGGGAATGGCTGGGCGACCAACAGAGTTGAGAAGAGCAGGGGAGAAGCTGAACTGCAAAGGAGCCGATGGGCTGGATTTTTCTTTATGCTTCTTCTTTTTTATTGCTTTTTTTCTTTAACTAATCCATGCACTTGGCTCTTGGGCTTTCCCTCATTGATTTTGGATTGAGGAGATTGATGGAGGAGACCTCTAAAGGGAGCAAGCACCCAGAGGCAAGAGTAGGAGGCAGAGAGCACCTTTGGGCCCAAGGAGGGAGTGTGAAGAGAAGTGGGGAGGGGACACACGAGAGCATGGAGAAGGGTCGCAAGGGCCGGAGGGTCTGAGCAGCGGGCAGGAGCCAAGGGAACGAGGTGGGAGAGCAGCGGGACAGGACACGTGGGCTGCCGGAGCCAAGAGGAAGCAGCGTCAGGGGCACGATGAAGGTCACCATGTGAGGGCAGCAAGCCCAGAGGGCTGGCGACAGGCAGTCTGGCGGAGAGAGACAGGGGAGGGAAGGCAAGGGGAGGCTTGCTCTGGGACAAGGTAGATCTGTGCATGTGGGAAAGGGCCCAAGGAAGAGCAAGGGCCCAAAGGTGCCAGGGTGAGTGCGTTCATTCATTCATTCATTCACTCAACAAGTATTTACCACATGTCTCTATGTGCCAAGCACTGTTTTGAGCTCCAGGGGTGGAACAGTGAATGGAAGAAGTGAAAAGTCCCTGCCTGCTTAGAGTTTCTATTTGAACAAAGGGAGATAGACAATAAACAAAAACACATCGAATATGTCACACTGCACATAATGGGAATGGGTATGAGGTGAGGGGCAGTGGTCGTGCAGGAAACAGGATTGTGGGGAGGGGTCGTTGTGATTTCAGTAGGGTGGTTGGGGAAGGCCTGTCTGGAAAGGAGACCTGAGGAGGTAAGGAAGCAAGCCGGGGGCAATATCTGGAGGAAGTGCACGCCAGGCAGAGGGAATAGTCAGTGCAAAGGCCCTGAGGTAGGAGTGTGCTGGTGTGTTCCAGAAATGACAACGAGGCCAGTGTGGCTGGAGCGGGGTGGGGGAGGTAGGGTGGAAGGGCCAGACCAGGGAGGCCTTGACTATCAGAGGAAGAACTTGAGCTTTTATCTGAGGGAAATGGGGAGCCACGGGAGGGCTTTGGGCTAGAGCATGACGTGATCTGACTCAGGGCAGTGACTGAGGAAGGGAGCTGAGTCATCTGAAGACTGGAAAGCTGCAGTAGTGAGCTACATCCCTGTAGGAACCACTGCCCCTGAGGCCCTTATGCACTGGGAGATGGGTGGCTTCCCTGAGAGCAGGTGGGGCGGGGACAGGGCCATGGGGAACCTCAGGCCTTTGCTGCGACTGCAGCCAGGGCACACTGGTATTGGCTAGCACACGGTAGGACCCTAATGACCCATGAACAGCCCCTGAGTCCCACATTCACAATTCCACAGCACAAAGTGTTTATGAGCCCCCTTCCCCAGAATCCTTGAGCAGGGGTCTTTACTGTTCATCCTTGGTGTCCACTTGAGGGGGTGGGAAACATGAGCCTCTGGTCATCTGGACTCCTCGGCTCCCAGAACCCCTTACACTGAGGCCTGCACTCACACGGGCCACCAGGGTCCCCAGGCTCCCAACTGGCCTGTCAGAGGGACAGTCTGCAGACTGGGGTAACGTCAGTGTACCACCCACGGCCTGGCCTTATGCCCGGAGCCATCCTCTTTCCCCCTACGCCCACACGTCACCATTCGTGGGACTCAATGAAGACACCTGTCACCCCTCCCTCCTAAGGTGGCCTGCCTCTGGGAAGACCCTGTTTGTGGCTTCTACAAACTTCCCACTGGCAATGGAACTCCCAGAGCCAGGGCAGTCAACCTTGCAACCTTGGCTGGCTGTGTTTCATTCTAGAGCTTTGACCTAACCTCTTCTCCCCAGTCTTTTTGGGCATCCACAAGAGTATGTATCTCTGTGCCCACGTACACAGACCTACTGGACAGCTCCTTTAGAAGAGTGGATACTCACAGCCTGAGATAGCGATTTCCCCTCAGAACTCTGAGAACAACAGCAGTCCCTGGTGGGCACTCAATGGCTCTAATGGCAGCCATGTGGGAACTGGTGGCCATGTTGAAACTGGCAGTCATGTTGGAACTGGCAGCCATGTTAGAACTAGTGGCCCTGTTGGAGAGGGTACATCCAAAAACAAGCATTGAAATCTCATCACTGTGGACTGAGCTCTTTGTAGAAATGGTGCTGCCATTCTCTGTCCTCACAACCCCAAACTTTCAGTCTCAGGGAGCCTAGGCATACTCAGCTGGGTATGAAAGGCACCACCTTCAGATCTAGAGTCTGTTCCTAAATCCTCTGAAACAATAAAGTTTAGTCTCCCTGGTTGCCTTATGAAAGTTGACACTTTTGTACTCTACATAAAGTTGAATGTTAAAAATAATAGCTTTTGTGTTGGAGTATACACTTTCAATATTCATTTTCCATGCTTCAGGATAAAATATATGACCATTAAGTCACTACAATAAGTGGAAAAACAAAATTACTGCTTTCACATCCTCTGTGAGTTGCTAATAATCTTGCTGTTATCCTGACGTTATGGTCAAGAGATATTGCTTTTAGTTATTTGGATAGAATGTACCAAAGACAATGGGTTTTTTGAAAGGGAAGAGGGGAGAATATGATTTTATTGGTGTGGGTGTGATGTCTTTGTATACTTTTTATTATGAAGAATCTCAAAACTATGCAAAAGTCAAGGAAATCTTATGAGGTACCGCTGGGACCCATTGCCAGCTTCAACAACCTGCAACCCAGGGTCGGTCCTGCCCTGCTCATCCCAACCCCAGGATGCTTTGAAGCAAACCCCAGACACCTACGCTTCATTCCCACAATACTGGGTTTTGTTAATAATGTAAAGGATTACTGTCAAGGGGTAGAAACTCTCTCAGCAGCTTTCCCTATCTACTTCAGTGAAACTGAGAGATGAACTTCAGCCTAATCCATCCCCAGGAGGCCTGGGACGCAAGTCAGTTTCCAGACCTGGGCCGCCTGGACCTTTGCTACAGCCAGAACAGAAGGTGTGTCTGCGGCTTAATGAGGGGAGCAGGAATGAAAGGCTACCTGCAAGGCTCTGGTCAGCTGTCCCAGATAAACTGAGGGTTTGAGCCTTCCCAACACAGGTGCCAGGAGTCTCCAGATAAATCCCGTGCCTAGTTGCAGGTCACCCCCAGTCTTTCTGCTTCTCACTCATGGTGCAGCAGAAGCAAGCCATCTGCTGTGCCCTGTCTGAACTCTTGACTCCCAGAATCCATGAGCACAATAAAATCCTTGTTTTATGTCCTTAAGTTTTACAGTGGTTTGTTATGCAGCAACAGTAACCAAAGCACACTGAGTCTTGAATGATGAGAAAAGACAGACACGCAAAGTGCTGCATGTGACGAGCACAGCAAGTGCAAATGTCCTGAGGCAAGACCAAGCTTGGCCTCTTGTGAAAGAGGTAGGACCTTGTTATAGACCTTGTAAAGAGGGAGGATTTTATTCTAAGTGTTACAGGAAACCATTGGAGGCTTCTGAGCAGGACAACGACATGACTTGATTTATGCTTTAAAAAGATCCTTCAACCATATCGTGTTGACAGGATGTGGAGGAACTGGAACTTTCATCCACTGCTGATGGGGGCACACAGTCTCTAAGAAAGGAATGCTATTCACGGTCAGATAGATAGTCCAGTGTCGTTTCTCTCACAATGTCCCCAGAAGACACTGTCTGTGAGGGACGGGCTGCCATCCACGGCTCCTTCCTAGTGTTCACAGGGCCTCTCCCACTGCCCTTGGAACCTCTGAACACCCCCGCCAGCCCATCAGTGGGGCTAAGCGGTCCGCCTTTTCCTCACCTTCCTGCCTCCCCTCTCTCCCTCTTCCCTTTCTCTTTCCTCACCTTGTAGCCCAGGTGGCGGCTTCTACCTTCATCGTCCTGCTTTGTGGCTTACCTGGCCTGTGGCATCAGCCTCCGCACAAGTCCGCCTACCTCTACCCTCACCCACTGTCCAATTCTCCACACAGCACCCTGAGGGATTTTTGTAAATAAATTATATTCAAGCAAAATGTATGTAAAGAACAGCACACATGTCATAGGTGTACAGCTTGGTGACATTTCACTAAATGAACTTATACCCATGTCACCAGCATCCAGATCAAGAAGTCAAAGAGGGGCTTCCCTGGTGGCGCAGTGGTTAAGAATCCGCCTGCCAATACAGGGGACACGGGTTCGAGCCCTGGCCTGGGAAGATCCCGCATGCCGCGGAGCAACTAAGCCCGTGAGCCACAACTACTGAGCCTGTGCTCTAGAGCTCGCGTGCCACAGCTACTGAGCCCGTGTGCCTAGAGCCCGTGCTCCCCAACAAGAGAAGCCACTGCAATGAAAAGCCCGCGCACTGCAACGAAGAGTAGCCCCTGCTCGTCGCAACCAGAGAAAGCCGGCGCACAGCAACAAAGAACCAACGTAGCCAACAAAATAAATAAATAATAAATAAATTTATTAAAAAAAAAAAAAGAAGTCAAAGAGCATGACCAACACTCCAGAAGCCCCCTGGGGACACTTCCAGTGGCTACCCTGAGCCCCCAAGGCTAACTATTTTCCTGGCTTCCAACAGCATAAACTAGTTCTGCGTGGCTTTGAGCTTTACAATCACTGAAATCTACAATATGTGTTCTTTTGTCTGGGGTTTCTTTTGCTCAACATCATGTTTCTGAAAGTTTCCATGTTGTTGCATGGTGCAGAGTTTGCTCTTTTTCATTGCTGTCTACAATCCTGTTGTATGAATATGCCACAATGTATTGATCCATTCTACTGCTAGTAGCCACTTGTGTAGTTTTCAAGTTATTGTGTTTGTTTGTTTTACAAGTAGTGCTATAATCATATATTGATCATGAGGGAAGCTTTCTTGAGGAGCAAGGTGACATACAAAGCAGAAAAGAGCCGAGAGATTGGCAGATAAATGGATGTGGAGCCCTGATCATACCATTTCTGAAGCTCACACAGCTGCTGGATTTTTCAGTTACTTAAGCCATTACATCCCTTTACTGTTTAAGCTTACTGAGCTGGATTTTCTGTTACATGAAGTTGAAGTCATTCTAATTGGTACAGAAGGCTAGGAAGGAAAGGACCTTGAAGAGGGAGAAGGAATGCTCCAAAAGCACACACAGGGCAGGAAGAAATGAGAAGCCTTCGGTCAAGGCAAATAGGAAAGAAAATATGTGAGTTCATTCCAAAGCCAGAGCTCCTCTAAGAAGGGTGATAATTAGAATTATAGTTTAGTAAATATCCGTCCCCTTCCCCCACCTCTATGGGCCAGAATATAATGCTGCCCGCCTCCCATCATTGAGGTTGTGCTGGACCACATGACCTAGTTTAGTCAAAAAATGTTAGCAGACTCTAATGTGAGCGAAGGTTAGAAATGTGCTGCTATGGCTGACTTTGGCCTCTTGTGCTTCTGCCATCACTGTGAGAAGAAAGTGCCCCAGGTAGCCCGATGGTCTAATGAGGATGAGAAATACATGGAGCAGACCTGAATCCAACCTGCAACCTGCAGCCAAACTCAGCTGACCAGCAGATGCATGAGTATAAACAAATGCTTGTGGTTATACACCACAGATTCTGGGGTGGCTTGTTACACAGCATGATTACAACAATAGCTGACTGATACATGAGGCAAGAGGAAGGATCGAGAACAGGAGAAATTCTGTTCTGGAGCCTGGAAGTCTAAGATCAAAGTGTCAGCAGGGTTGGTTCCTTCTGAGGGCTGTGAGGGAAGATCTGTCCAGGCCTCTCTCTTGGGTTTATAGATGGCCATCTTCTCCCTTTGTCTCTTCACACCATCTTCCCTCTATGAGTATCTGTGTCCAAACTTTCTCTTCTTATAAAAACACTAGTCACAGTGAATTAGGGCCCACACTAATGACCTCACTGTAACTTTATAACATTTGTAAGGATCCTATCTCCAAATAAGATTACATTCTGAGGTCCTGGGGGTTAGGACTTCAACATATGCATGAGGGTGGGGGGGAAGGGGGGACACAATTCAACCCATAACAGAGAACATGTTTGTGACCGTGGCAAAAACACTCACAATAATAACAGGGAAAATTCTCACTGCTACTCGTGAACCTCATACCAAACGTCTGCGTCCCACTCCAGACCTGAGGTGGGTTTCTCCCACGGGGTTGATGTGGCGGGTTCTCTACCACATGGAAGGAGGTAGTATAGAAAAGGTTTGGAGTCACACAGTCCTGCGTTCAGGCCCTAACTCTGCAACTAACTAGCTGTCTGACCTTGATTAGTTGACCTTCCAAGCTTTGGTGTCCTCATCTGTAAAACAGAGATGTCAATTCTATCCCATTGGATTATTCTGAAGATAAAATCATCTGTCATTTAGATTCCCATTTGGTAAGTTACAGAAAACCCAACAAACCATGGCTTGAACAAGTTACAGATGTGTTTGCTTCACATGGAAAGAAATGAAGAGAATGGCTATCTAGGACTAGTATGGCAGCCCCAAAATATCCCTGAAGACCAAATCTCTTCTGCCTTCTCTAGCATCCTCAGCATGTGGTCCTCATGACCACAATATGGCTTCTGCACCTCCAGGCATAAGCCTGCATTCCAGACAGGAAGTGGGGAGGAGGACAAAGGGCTAAAGGGCCATGCCAGCTGAAATGGCCCTTTGCCAAAAACTTCCTCTTACAGCCATTGGCTGCATCTGGGTCACATGGGTACCACCAGCTGCAAGGAAGTCTGGGAGATCGCAGAATTGTGCTTTCCAGCCTCTAAAATAGAGGAAAATAAGTGTATAGCCAGTCCACCATGTCTGCCATTTCAGATAGGCCAAAACTTCAAGCAGAGCCCAGTTTAAAAAAAAAAAAAAGAGAGAGAGAGAGAGTATTTAATAAATGTTTTCCCAAGTTCATTTTGTGGAAGAAAACATTTCGGACAAAGCATGGGATCCTATGTGTATCCCCACCCACTTGAGTTACTGTGATTGCTCTAAACCCTACACCAGCATTTCCCCACCCCTGGTTAGATTGGAGAGTTGCAGAGACAAGGGTGAGCATCCTTGGATCTGATTCCACCCCCTCCTCCCCTTCGAGGCTGGGGTCACAAGCAGAGACTCCAGATCCTACAAGGGGAGTTGTGAAACCCCGTCCCAGCATACCGGGAGAGCATCCAAAATCTACAATTGCCAGCCAAGAGCTGGGGACATTCGAAGGTGTTGGACTGTAGCAGAAGTGGCCCCGGCCACAAAGAACCAACTGGCATCTCTGAACACCCTCCCGGACCACAGCTGTTGGCTGACCTGACACGCAGACTCACAAAAGTGATGCAGTCCCCGTGCAAAAGGGGTCAGCTCTCAGAACCATGCTGCCCAAACTTCTCATACACCAGGCCCACTTTCGAAAAGGTCCGAAAAGTTCTCCTTTTGCTGCACTTTCAGTATCTCTCAAAAACAGCACATAATGACATAAAGCAACTAAGAATTCTGTAAAGCTTGGTAATGCGGTATTTTCCTCATCACAGCAGCACTGTAGACATTTGGAAAATAGCATTACCACGTGTAAGAGAGAATATTTGTCCAAGTCTACGTATGCAGACTACCTGGCCCAGATATGGATTGGAGGACACAGTACTATAACCAGACAGCCTAGGTATTAAGTAACAGAAGTCAGATGCCACAGAATTCCAGGAGCTGAGGGAGGGAGAAGTCTCACAGAGTAATAGCTGAGAAAGACAGAGTAGCCATCAGAGAGAAGCCAACACTGCAGCCAGGGGTCAGGTTGGAGAAAATGGCCTCCAAAAGCACTCTTGGGAGAGGTGTAAGATGGCACTTAATCTATCCAAAAAGGTCCAAAACCAGGTAATGAGGCTGTGGCATGATGCATTTTATAGTCTCTTGATTAATGAACGTCACCTTCTTTTTTTTTTTTTTTTTTTTTTTTGCGGTACGCGGGCCTCTCACTGTTGTGGCCTCTCCCGTTGCGGAGCACAGGCTCCGGACGCCCAGGCTCAGCGGCCATGGCTCACGGGCCCAGCCACTCCGCGGCATGTGGGATCCTCCCGGACCGGGCCACGAACCCGTGTCCCCTGCATCAGCAGGCGGACTCTCAACCACTGCGCCACCAGGGAAGCCCCCGAATGTCCCCTTCTTAAAGGTGCTCTGTCCTCACCCCATCCTCCACACCTCCCCAGCACACACACGTGCGCGCACACACGCACGCACACGCACGCGCACACGTTCTCAGGGCCTACAGCTCAGACGAGCGTCCATGCTGCAGGGCGCTTCTTCTCCTGCTCAGATCAGCTAGGGCTGAGTTGGGCCTGGCCATTGAGCCACCAAGAGAGAACCAGGTCACCGGTCGCCAGGCAGGGAGCAAAAAATCCCTGGGCACACATCCACCAACCACTCGGAAGCCCCTTTGCACGTGGAAATGCAGCCGGGTCTCCAGACCCCACATACCACTGCCTTCCCTCCCAACCCTGGTCCAGGCCTCAGAGGCCTCCTAACAGGTCTCTCTGCTTTCTGCCTTCCTTTTCCAAACTGTTGTCCTGAAAAGGGCTCTGAGACCCTGGCAGGATAGGCTCTACCCCACTCCAGGCCCCTCCATCCAGCCACAGGGCCTTTGCAGGATCCCTCCAGCCTGGAAGTCCATTCCCATAGTGCTCATCTAGTTAACCCCTTCTTACTCTTCAAATTCAATTCAAACGTGGCTTCTGCAGGACAGACTTCTTGGATGCCTCAGACCAAGTCAGGGCGCTCATACCCTCTCAGACATCCCAATGTCATGGTCACATGGCAGATGGCAAGTTTGTACACTCATAGGTCACCTGGTGACTGTGTCTCCCTTAGGTTTTCAGTTCCAGGAACCCAGGGACGGGATCTGTTTGCTTCATCTGTGTAGGCCCAGTGCCATTCACTACCTCCTACCTGGTAGGTGCCCGATACATATTTATTGAGGGAATAAAGGTAGAAATAAAAATATGTTCAATTACTTTTTCCTAATTTTAAAACATAATACATTCTTTTAGAAGATGTTAAAAAAAATTAAATCAGGGCTTCCCTGGTGGTGCAGTGGTTGAGAGTCGGCCTGCGGATGCAGGGGACGCGGGTTCGTGCCCCGGTCCGGGAAGATCCCACATGCCGCGGAGCGGCTGGGCCCGTGAGCCATGGCCGCTGAGCCTGGGCGTCCGGAGCCTGTGCTCCGCAACGGGACAGGCCGTGGCAGTGAGAGGCCCGCATACCGCAAAAAAAAAAAAAAAAAAAAATTAAATCAGCCATATTTCTAGAGATAAGCACTGATAAAAGTTTTCTGTCTTTCCACCGCTTATACTTTTCTGTTTTACTAAACGGAGATTCTATTGAATATACAGTACAAAGAAATATTGTATATAGAACAATTATTTCTCAAAAAACTTGAACATACCATTCCCTCTATTCTTTTTTCCGTCATTTTTTGTTCGGATTTAACAATAACTTGTAGTCACTGTAGAAAATTCAGAAATTATCAAAAAAAGTATAAAAAAGAAATGTAAATTACCTATAATTGCAAGCTAAGGATTTTCCAGTGGTAACATAGCCCTGTGTTTTCTTTCGGTATTTTTTCCTATGCAGAAATTTCGCTGCATTTATTTCTGATAAAATCACAAGCTCACCACACTTCCAGATGCTCTCCACCCAGAGGGGGAAACTGGGTGTTTCTGGTGGGATTTTACCTGGGCCTCTGCCCTTCCGATCTGCTTAAGGTGAAGGGTGTCCTCCGGGTGGGCGGGCCCTTTTAGGGCCTATCGAGGAGGCTGGCTCGGCCTCAGCTCCTCCCCCACCTAACCCACCCCAGGCCCCGGGGCCTTTTGTGTGCCCCAGGCCTCCCTTGAAGCCATCGGGGGGGCCTCGTGTGCTTTTGTAACCTGATCACCTTCATCCCCTCATCCCTGCAGCTTTCCTTAACAAGGCCAAATTTATGTGCCCCAAAGGGAGCCCGAGCCCACCTACCACCACCCCCAAAAGCCACAGGGCATTTACAAGGGGGTCGGGTGAGCTTTGATAAAACTGAAGCAGTCCCTGGTGTCAGGTCGGAAACTCCACCTCTCTGAGCTCTGGGGACACAAGACAGGGAGTCATAAACAGGAAGCATTTCCACCGCGCCTACTGGAAGGCAGGCGGGGCTGCTGGATGGATTCAAGTCTGAAAAATAAAAGACGTGCTGGTGAGCGCTCAGGGTCCCCTCAGCCATAGCGCTGTCACCCTGAAGCGTTCTGGTTGTCGTTGCTAAGTTGCTACTTGGACTTGGCAGTTGGGTGAAGCCTAGGGCAGTTATGATGCTCAGGGCTCAGCAGAGAGGGGACAGGCAGACACCCCAGCCCCAGCCCAGGGAGTTTGTAAGTGGGTAGCGTGGGCATCCAGATACTTTGGGGAGGAGAGTAGCCCCAGCTCTCAAAGCCCTGACTCTTCGATAGCAGGACCCTGGCCTCCAGCCTAGAGCCACAGGGAAAGGCCAGAGGCCGCATGCCCATGCCCAGGAAGGCTGTCCCTCACTCAAGCCTCCGGGCAGTGTCTTCCTGGAGCAACAGAACACAGGAAAAATGAATTTCCCGGCCCGGCCATACAGTTCCTAAAACGACGCCTCTCAGGAAGTAATGCCTCCGGGAGGGTTCTGCTCATCCCCAGCAAGGGCTGGACAAAAGACTGGTCGGGGAGAGGAGGTGAAGGTGAAGCAGAAGGGCATCATGGGAACAGCTGGTAGGGATCCCTTCTGATTGCGACTTCCCCCCTGGAGTGTGGTTCCCAGGTAGCCGCCTCTAGCCACGTCTTCTGCTGCTTCTGGTCAAATCCCATCTACTGGGCATGATCCAGATTTGCTATCAACTCCTTCCTGAAGCCAGAGTGCAGAATCAGGGCATCAGAATCGCAAGATTTTAAGCATTGCTACTCAGGTATTTCCCAAAGTGTGTGTGGTGAAAGCCAGTGGGATGTACAAAGGAGTTCCTTGGTCAGGTGACTTTGGGAAACACTGTGTGGTAGAGGGCCTCAGTGACCCCAATTCTTGACCTCTCCTGAAATCCACACCCTTTGCCATGGAGCTTCACAGTGTCCCCCCATGGCAGGCAGGTGACCTGCTCGGCCCTCGGTCAGCTGGCCAATAGGATGCTAGCAGACTTGAGGGAAGCAGAGGCTTGCAGTGAGCTGGGACTTTGCTCTCTTGAGCCTCTGCCACCACCACGAGAACATGCGCAGGTAGGCTGCTGGAGGATGAGATACAGGTGGGACAGGGCAGACCTGCCCCAAAGGGAACTCGAGCCCACCTACCACCACCGCCAAAAGCCAATAGTCATCCCAAGCAGGACCAGCTCAGATGGCCCTCCAGCCAGCCCCCACGGGACACATGAGGGTGCCCAGCCAATCCCCAGCTGATTCAAGACACCTGAGCAAGAAATATGTATCACTGTAGGCCATTGAGGTTTTGTAGCATTGTTTTGTTTTGTTTATTTATTTATTTATTTTTGGCTGTGTTGGGTTTTTGTTGCTGCGCGCGGGCTTTCTTTAGTTGAGGCGAGCGGGGGCTACTCTTCGTTGTGGTGCACGGGCTTCTCATCGCGGTGACTTCTCTCGTTGCAGAGCACGGGCTCTAGGCACACGGGCTTCAGTAGTTGCAGCACGCGGGTTCAGTAGTTGTGGCTCGCAAGCTCTAGAGTGCAGGCTCAGTAGTCGTGGCGCACAGGCTTAGTTGCTCCGCGGCATGTGGGATCTTCCTGGACCAGGGCTCGAACCCGTGTCCCCTGCATTGGTAGGCGGACTCGTAACCACTGCACCACCAGGGAAGCCCCTTGTAGCATTGTTGAAGCAAAAGAAAACTGAGATATGGGGATATATGTATATGTACAGCTGATTCACTTTGTTATAAAGCAGAAACTAACACACGGTTGTAAAGCAATTATACTCCAATAAAGATGTTTAAAAAAAAAGAAAACTGATACAACACTGCATACTAGAATTTTCCAGAGTCACAACGCACTCTAGCATATTAAAGACCCTGGAAAATTCTGTAGTAGTGAAACCTGTTTAATTTTGCTGAACCCAACATTTCCCAAAGTCATTTGCTCATGGAACCCTTGTCTCCCAGGTAACACCTTAAGGAAGTCACGTTCAGAGGAATGCACAGCAGGAAACACTAATGAACTCTCACCCCTCGCTTTATAGATGAGGAAACCAGACCCAGAAAGGGGGCTCTCCTGGCTTCTGGATCACAATTTCTTCCCCTCCGTGATATTCCCTCTTCCTCTAGGCAATGGTGATCTCTCCCTTTGCTGAATTGAAGTCTGAAGCACACAACTTCACATTTGACTGTGTGCTGTATGTTGTTTTCTTTCCTCCTTTCTTTCTTTCTTTCTTTCTTTTTTTGAAGTATAGCTGATTTACAATGTTGTGTTAGTTTCAGCTGTACAGCAAAGTGATTCAGTTATACATACATATTTATATAAATCTATTCTTTTTCAGATTCTTTTCCATTATAGGTTATTACAAGATATTAAGTATTGGGGACTTCCCTGGCGGTCCAGTGGTTAAGACTCCCCACTTCCACTACAGAGGGCACAGGTTCGATCCCTGGTCGGGGAACTAAGATCCCACATGGCCAAAAAGAAAAAAAAAGATATTAAGTATAGTTCCCCGTGCTATACAGTAGGACGTTGTTGTTTATCTATTTTATATATAGTAGTGTGTATCTGTTAATCCCAAGCTCCTAATTTATCCTTCCCCTCCCCCCTTCCCCTTTGGTAACCATAAGTTTGTTTTCTATGTCTATGAGTCTGTTTCTGTTTTGTAAATGAGTTCATTTGTATCATTTTTTTAGATTCCACAGATAAGTGACATCATATGATATTTGTCTTTCTCTGTGTGGCTTCCTTCACTTAGTATAATGATCCCTAGGTCCAGTATGTTGTTTTCTAATTCAACAAAAAAAGTTTTCTTGAGCACCTACTACATGCAAGGACCTGTGCTAGGCACCAGGTACCTCAAGAAAAGACAGTCCTTAGCTTCAAGCGGCTCACAGTCCAGTGGGGGAGGAAGGCAAAGAAAAAGAGGCTGTGAAGGGAAGCATTGGGGGTGCTATGGGGCAAGAAGGATGTAGAGGTGACATACATATCAAGGAAAGCTTCGTGGAGGAGGTGACACCTAAACTGAGCCTTGAAGAATGAGTAGGAGTTACCTGCATAAGAAAGATGAGATGGGGCTTCCCCGGTGGCGCAAGTGGTTGGGAGTCCGCCTGCCGATGCAGGGGACACGGGTTCATGCCCCGGTCCGGGAGGATCCCACATGCCGCGGAGCGGCTGGGCCCGTGGGCCGTGGCCGCTGGGCCTGTGCGTCTGGAGCCTGTGCTCCGCAGCGGGAGGGGCCACAATGGTGAGAGGCCCGCGTACAGCAAAAAAAAAAAAAAAAAAAAAAAAAAAGAAAGATGAGATGGACTGGGATGGGATGGGATGGTGGGGGAGGCGTGGGGGAGGAACTGGAAGACAGTGACAGTGGAAGCCTGAGTGAGTCAGGGGTCAGTTGCAGAGACTAGGATCCCCTCCAGCTAGTTGCAACAGAAGGATTCCTTGTAGGGTATTAAGAGGCTAACAAGCTTATTTGGAGGGCTGAAGAGACCCACTCAATGCTGAGCTTTCAGGAAAGCCCCCCAAAGCCACACCGCAGAACTAAGCTGTCATGATCAGGAAGCCATTACATAATCAGAAGCCACCACTGCCAGCTTGAGAACCATGTGGCCTCGGCCATGATCCACAACAGCAAAAGGCATGCCTCTCTCCCTCTTTCACTGAGATCCAAAGCCAAGTTTCACACATGAATGTCTGATTGGCTGAACCTCATCATACTTGGAACTCTAGCTGCAAGGGAGTCTGGGAAATGTCCTATTTAGCTCTCTAACAGAGGTTGAAATGGATGCCGCACATCAATTCACCACATCTTTCTCAAAAGTGCACTTAAGGAAAGCCAGTTCAGCATGTATTTAGGGCTTATCTTCCCAGAAAATATTCTCAGCTCTTACAGCTTCTTTTTATTGTCTACCTCATGGCACCCCCCCACACACACACTTCTGGGCATGCCATAGGCACTCATTAAAGACCTCCAAAAGGCCTAAGCTGATTAACCGGTCTCCTCACTGCTTGATCTCTGAGGTGGGCAGGTATCAAGATGAATAAAAGCAGCCTCTTTTTTTTTTTTTTTTTTTTCCAGTCTTGCCTGGAATAAATTGCTACTTTCTTGAATGCAGAGAAAGATGTATTATTATGAAGGGGTTCTGTATTATTACTGAGAACAATTATTCAGAAGCCAGAAGCCTGGAGCTGATGAGGTTATATTCTCTGAGGAGAAATTCCAGAAACCATTACTCATTAACTTTTTTGCTTGGGAAAAGAACCTTTTCCTTCTCCTGCATGGCTTGCCACCCAAAGAAGGACTCTACCCTCCATGTTTGCACTGCATTGGTGAGTCAGTGACTGGGAAGGCAGTAGCCTCCATTCAGATGCCAAAGCCAGCAGGCGATCACTGGATGAGGCCTAATTGTAGCACTCCACAGAGGACGACTCTGGGAATGAGGCTTTAGCTTGAGAATGCCGAACAACTGTGTTTCCAGTGAATTCCCACCTGCCCAGCCTTCCCTGGCAGGGACGGGTCAGGTGGCACGGTGCTTTTGTCACTGTCCAACCAAACTCCTCATGCTCTGCCCTGAAGATGCGGAAGCCAGGGCCTCTGGAATCGAGCATCTGTCCAAACCCTACAGGAGGCGCGGGAGGTCTAATTAATTCATGTCTGTGGAGCACCTGTACAGCCTCAAATGAGAGGTGTAAGGCGACCACAAGCCCAATGAATTACCACCATTGATGGAGGCTCCTGGCCCCACCCCCTCTTTTATTTCAGCTGCCTGGCCCTATCTCAGGGCAAAGGCAGGCAAGCTCTGACTGAGGGGGGGTGAAAAGCCAGCCGGCAAGCCAGAGATCCTG
Organism: Hyperoodon ampullatus; assembly: GCF_949752795.1. Classification (NCBI taxonomy): domain Eukaryota; kingdom Metazoa; phylum Chordata; class Mammalia; order Artiodactyla; family Ziphiidae; genus Hyperoodon; species Hyperoodon ampullatus. The sequence goes on from NC_136913.1 coordinate 36,970,714, forward strand.
GCCAGGGCCTCGGCTCCCCATGGCAGGGCACCATGATCAATCAGAGTCACTGAAGGTTTTCTGGATCTCACCATTTTCCTCACAGAAAATGGCTCTAGTATGAGTCTTCCTCAGATTATATGCCTTTTCCCTCAGGGTGAGGTACTAGTGCCAAGCTGAGACACTTCTCAAACTCTGGCCTCTGCTTTAAAGTGGACTTGGATCCCCCAAGAATGTCTGCAAAGACCAACCACTCCAAGGACCGTATTTAAACTCACCACAATCAAACGCAGGGCGGGGAGGAAAAGGAGAGAATGTACATACAGGAGGACGCGGTCTTATTAAAGCAAAGTGAACGTGCAATCATCCATAAATGGACGGTGGCAAATGGGGGCTATTTCACATTTGATTCCTTGTACATTTTATGGCATAAGAGCTCACTGGGTGTTTCATTTTCCAGCTCCACGCATGGGCTCCCTGGACGTGAGTTCAAGGCTGCCTTGGCATCCGTGCCTTTGTCCACAGGTCACCAGAGCTAAGCCAGACCGGAGGCTAGCGCGTCAGAGCCCCTAGAGCAAGCAGGAAAGCTGGGGTAGCCCGGCAAGTTTACACAGCCTGTGTCTGCAAGACGGGGTTCTGCGTGGCCCGGGTTTGCATAGCCCAGGTCTACCTGGCCAGGTTCTTTCTGGCCAAGATCTGCATCATCAGAGCCTGTGTGGCCTGGGTCTGTGTGGCACCCACGTTGCCACCCCTTTAACTAGTCTGAGGCCTCCTGACCCAGAAGAGGGAGTCACTGCTCAGCTTCTAACAAAGCCCTCAGGCGGTGGGAGTGGGGACCACGCTGGGGAGGTGTGGGGATGGATCTGAGCGCTCCCCCGGGGTGACAGGTCCATCCGGGACCTCTGAGCAGGAAGGCAGTTTCCTCCTCCTCCCCGGGGGTGCCCCCCCCAGGTCCGTTCCACTTCCCGCATCCACCTCCTGCTTTTCCTTTCGCCACCAGCTGCTTTCCTGTCGCAAGGGAGGACATGGAGCCCGGAGCTGTGCGCAGCAGCCCAGGAAGGCAATCCTGCCTCTGTGGGTGACAGCACAGGGTTGTTTACCTTACCTCTCCTGACCTCAGAGAGCAGGGGGCTCCAGCCACATTGCTGGGGCAGGGGAAGGGCCCGGGCCTGCTGGCCTTGCACACTGGGGAGAGACACGCTCAGAAACAGCACTGCGAAAAGAACTGTCAGCCTTCATTATTAATACCCAGTGTTAATATTTAATGTCAGAAAACTGCAGCTCCCTTCTCTTCATCGTCACCAGACCTGCACGGGTCACACCAACCAGAACTTTTCCATCTCAGCACCCCTCTAGCTGCCTGTGAAGATCCGCAGAGAGGTTTAGATTTGCTTAAAATACTGGATGCCCGATGAATCCTAAAAACAGAAAATTAAAATTAAGGAAGACTCAGAGGGACTTCCCTGGTGGTCCAGTGGTAAAGAATCCACCTTCCGATGCAGGGGACGAGGTTCGATCCCTGGACTGGGGAACTAAGATCCCACATGCTGCGGAGCAACTAAGCCCGCGCACCTCAACGAGAAAGCCCGCATGCCGCAAACTACAGAACCCACGCGCGCCACAACTAGAGAGAGAAAACCCGCATGCCACAGCTAGAGAGAAGCCCGCACACCGCAACGAAAGATCCCACATGCTGCAACTAAGACCCGACTCGGCCAAAAATAAATAAATAAAGATTTTTTAAATAAAAATAAGACTCAGAAATGATGTTATTGCTTTGAAATCAACCCTGTTCCTTAAACGTCTCTAATACTCTGTGCTCAGATGCCAGGAAGTTTAAAAATAGGGTAAGGCAGAAGTGTAATCTTTAAGATAAGGAAGAGTGGGGGAATTCCCTGGTGGTCCAGTGGTTAGGACTCTGTGTTTTCACTGCCGGGGCCGGGGTTCCATCCCTGGTCGGGGAACTAAAGATCCCGCAGGCCGTACAGCATGGTGAAAAAAAAAAAAAGATAGGGAAGATTGGGCCTCCGCAGAGTATTTTGTATGTTGTTGAGAGTCCAGATGTATTTCTTAATCAGCAGCAGCACTACAGTATGGACGCAACCAACAAAATCTGAAGGATCCGATGGACACCCCAAGGTGAATTCAGGGTATTGAATAAACAAGAAATCTAGCGCTTAAGCAATCAACTACTTTTTAACCATCAGAACCAACTCATTTCTCAGCCTGGGGCACTCTGTTAGCTTTTGGGGTGGGACAGTCCTTCATTGCACAGAGCTGTCCCACACACTGTCCCTGCGCATTCACCCCATGCAGCCCCCTACAGTTGTGACCAACAAAAACACACGGACTGGACTTCCCTGGTGGCACAGTGGTTAAGGATCCGCCTGCCAATGCAGGGGACACGGGTTCGAGCCCTGGTCCGGGAAGACCCCCCCATGCCACAGAGCAACTGAGCCCATGCGCCACAACTACTGAGCCCGTGTGCCACAACTACTGAAGCCCTCGAGCCTAGAGCCCGTGCTCCACAGCAGGAGAAGCCACCGCAGTGAGAAGCCCGCGCTCCACAACGAAGAGAAGCCCCTGCTCGCCGCAACTAGAGAAAGCCCGCGCGCAGCAACGAAGACCCAACGCAGCCACAAATAAATGAGTAAATAAATTTATTTTTTTAAATTGACGTATAGTTGACATACAATATAACGTTAGTTTAAAAACAAAAACAAAAACAACAGAACAACAACAACAAAACGCGAGGACCCATTTCCAAACCCGCCCCCCAGGGGGTTGAGTGGCTCAGCCCCAGGGCTGGGAACCCCCAGTCCAGTTGCACGGGGCCACCGACGTGAGGCAGGTGCGGAGGTGCAAAGGAAACTCAGAAATGACGCATGCGCCAGGCCAGGCCAGCAGAGCCGGGCCATACTCACACTGGGGCGTTTGGGAAGGCAACCGTCTGGGACTGGCCTCCACAGAGTGAGCCAAAGGGATAACCTGCCCCCGCCTATACCCCACCCCCAACCCAGGGCATCGGCCTGCGCTGCACTTCTCCACCCTCCTCTGCTGGGAGTGGGCTGCCACCTCCAGCTGCGGTGGGAGGGGCCACGGCTTGTAAAGCTTTCATCCTTTCGACATCAAAGAGCTGCCTCACCAAAAAGCCCCTGGCACAGTTTTCCAGGCTCCAGGAAACCGGATGACTCACCTGTGCTGGCACCGACCTGGGGTCCCTTGACCTGAACCACGGTTACTAGGCCCTAAACCTCACCTCACCGCCAGCAACTAGCAGGCATTCTTAAAGGAGCGGTTAGTTACCAGAGCTGGGTCCCTGACTCGGTTGGGAAAGCCACTTAGAGGAATATAAATAGAAGATGATTTAACTTCCAGGGAATCTTCTCCCTATAAAGTGTTTTATAGTATTTTATTGAGAAATAATTTATATCCAGTAAAATGCAGAAATCTTAAGTGTACAACTTGAATTTTTACATATGTATGCACTCATGTGCCTTATAAAATTTTAAGGAGCATAGAAAAGAAATTTTAATTAAAACACACACACACACACACACACTCTAGCTGGAATCACTAAAATTAAAAAGAATGATAATACCAAATGTTGGCAAGGATGTAGAGCAATGGGAATTCCCATCCATCTCTGATAGGAGTGGAAAATGGTACAACCACTTGGGAAAATGATTTGGCAGTTTCTTATAAAGTTAAACAGATACCTGCCACATGACCTAGCCTGGTATTTACCCAAGAGAAATGAAAGTATATGTACGTGAAAGTTCATCACAGCTTTATCTGTCATAGCTCCAAACTGGAAACAACCCAAATATCCACCAGCAGGTGAACGGATAAACAAATTGTGGTGTATCCACGCAGTAGAATACGACTCATCAGTAAAAGAAACAGACCCCTGATACACGCAACATGGATGAATCTCAAAATAATCATGCCAAAAGAAGCCAGAGAGTACTTACGGCAGGATTCCATTTATATTAAACTGTAGAAAACAAAAACCATTCTACAGTGACAGGAAGCAAATCAGTGGTTGCCAGGGGATGGGGGCCAGGGAGAGGCAGCCAGGAGGGATGACGAGAGGTGGGGGGAGCATGAGGGAAGCCTTGGGGAGCAACGGATATATTCCCGATCTTGATTATGGTGACGGTTTCACGGGTGGATGCATAAGTCAAAACGTATCAGATTGTATAATTGAAATAAGTGCAGTTTATTGTATGTCAATTATACCTCGATAAAGCTGTATTTTTTAAAAGATGTGTGCTTCACTGCACGAAAATCGTACTTCAAGGTTTTTTTTTTAATGCTGGGATTCACCACCACTCCCTCCTCCCCCCAAAAAAGAAAAAAAAAAACCTCATACAACAAATATGGGTTCTTGGAATTCCACGTATTCTCTCATCTTTGGGATCTAGCAGGAGAAATCCTACTTTAAGCCCAAGGCACTGTGACAGAAGCGTGGCCACCACGCCACAGCAGAGGCAGGAAGGCAAATCGACATGTCTGAGCCCAGCCCTGCCTTCCTGAGACACGGCTCCAGCTCCTGCTTGTATTGTAAGCTGAGGGGCACGTTATAACAAGACGATTATTCCCGGGGTTAGCCACGTATAAGGCATGCATTTCCACCTTTTCCCCTTTCTGCTTCTTCCTTCTCGGGTGGCTATTCACGGCTGGGGCACGGCAGGAACTCCACACCAGCAACCAAAATCCTGCACCGTGACAACTTCATCTCTTAATTACAGTAAACATTTACATAATGCTCAGGACCAGCCAGTGCAGAAAGATTCGTTAATACAGAAACATGCCCTTTAACCATCCCGTTTTATTACACAAACCCCCTGGGGACCTAAGCAGCCCAAGATTTGCAAAAGATGATGGAGAAACTGGCTGAGATATTAAGCCCCTTTCCAGGTGCAATTAAAAGTGGGCTGGAGACGCTCCCGCTTTCACAGATATGGATTTTTTCTCATTCTGAATTCACGTGGTAAGGATTCCAGGTAGCTAGTTGCCATCAGAATTCTAACATTTGCTGGAGACGGGCTTTTGTTTTTATTCTCATTTTTCTCCTCTCCATTTCTGAATTGACAGCCCTGCAGGTTTTGCCGGGAGGTCTAATATTTCCACGGCTGCCCAAGCACAGGGCCAGTTGGAAATAAACCCAGCAGCAAAGACCGCCTTGAAAATTATGAACATTCCTCTCGCTTCAAGGCTTTGATTCTTTAAAACAGACCCTCTCTGGAGAGACCAACTTTAATCACATTTTCTTGAGCAAAACCCAGCTGGCCTGGGAAGGGACAGCCCAGGCCAGGCTTGGAGCCAGTGAGGGGGTGCCGGGGTGCCACGGTGGGCTCCCCACTTTCAGGAGGATTCGGACCAGTGGACAAGCAAGGTCTCTACAGGAGGGGGAGGAAAGACAGTGGGCTTTGGGAAAAGTCAAACCTGAGCTTCCTCCAACTTCCCGTGCCCCCCTCCACTCCTGGCCTCTTCCCAGCTGTGTGATCTTGGAAAAGTGACTCCGCCCCTCTGTGCCTCGCTTCCATCATCTTTAAAGCAGGGATAATGGTCCCTACTCTGCAGGGGTCTCGAGTGGCTTTGGTGACGTAGCTCTGTACAGAGTCTCTGGCCAGGGCCGGCAGGTCAGTGCTACACATGCCATACTCAGTGGCTGCTCGAAGGTACCATTAGCATCTTCTTACTATCACTAGTATTATCCCCATCCTTCTCAAACCTCAGGCAGCCAGAAGGATCCCTCATGCCACCTTCCCAGCAATGAAATGGTGCTCAAGGGCTCTTGCAGCCCTTTTCCTCCCCTCGTGACTGAAAAGATGAGTTCTACACTAAATCAGCTTGTGAAAGCCACCTCTGGGGTTCCCACCCAGATGGGCGGGAAAGGCCGCTGGGCTGAGGCTGAGGGTAGAAGGGGCAGCTTTGAGCAGTGAGCAATCAGGGGGTGGGCATGGCTACCTGGTGGGAGAGCAGCCAGTTGGAAGCGGGTCGGGGAGGCAGGCTGAGGACAAGGCCAGCCAGGAACGTAGAGGGAAGTTCAAGAGCTGGGAAGAGCGAGATCCAAGGCCAGTCCTGGGGAGAGGCTGGTGCCCTGGCATGGGCTTACGAGCAGACACATGCAATGGCAAATACCCTACCCGATGACAACTTTCAGTTATTTAATTTATTTCACAGACACTTATAAAGCATCTTGGCTATGCCGGGCACTGTTCCAACAGTTTACAACCATGACTTCACTTAATCCTCATAACCACCCCATGAGACAGAAACTGTAATGATCCCCATTTTACTGGTGAGGCAAGTGAGGCTCAGAGAGGTTCATTAACTTGTCCAAGGTCACAGAGCAAGGAGGTGGCAGAATGAGAACTCGAACCCAGGGAGTGGGGCTGCAGCGCCCACACTCCTACCCACTGCAGACAATACTTGCCAGGGGCTTCACAGAAGGAAGGTGGGCAGGTGGGGGGAGTGGGAGAGAGGGAAAGGGCTTTGCGGCGGGGGGGGGCAAGAATGTGAATGAAGACAGGGCAGAAATGAGTGCCACGTGGCTTGTTGGGAAGGACAGAGAGAGAAGAGTTTGTGAGAATATAAAACGGGATATATATATATAAAACTGAATCACTTTGCTGTACACCTGAAACTAACACAACACTGTAAGCAACTATACTTCAATAAAAAGATAAAATATTAAAAAAAAAAAAAGGAGGGCTTCCCTGGTGGCGCAGTGGTTGAGAGTCCGCCTGCCGATGCAGGGGACACGGGTTCGTGCCCCAATCCGGGAAGATCCCACATGCCGCGGAGCGTCTGGGCCCGTGAGCCATGGCCGCTGAGCCTGTGCGTCCGGAGCCTGTGCTCCCCAACGGGAGAGGCCACAACAGTGAGGGGCCCGCGTAAAGCAAAAAAAAAAAAAGGAAAGAGTTTGTGTCAAGTGGGGGATGGAAAAAGAGGGTGTCGTGGATACTTCTGACTACAAGTTACAGAAAACCTCAACTCAAACTGGCTTCAACCAGTGGCTTTAGAACTCTTTGACCACGGTCCACAGTAAGAAATACCCTTTCCATTTTGGCTCCGTACACACACGTCCATGTCACCAGACAAAGTTTCACAAAGCACTATGGCATGGGATGCACTCTGATATTTTCGATTCTGTTCCTCCCTACTCTAACTCTTTTTTTTTTTTTCCTGTACGCAGGCCTCTCACTGTTGTGGCCTCTCCCGTTGCGGAGCACAGGCTCCGGACGCGCAGGCTCAGCGGCCACGGCTCACGGGCCCAGCCGCTCCGCGGCATGTGGGATCTTCCCGGACCGGGGCGCGAACCCGTGTCCCCTGCATCGGCAGGCGGACTCTCAACCACTGCGCCACCAGGGAAGCCCCGTGTTTTTCATTATTGATTGTGACCCACTCAATTGATTCCATGGCCCACTAAGGGGTTCTGATCCACAGCTGGAAAAATACTGGCTTAAACACTATGGGAACTGGTGATGCTAGTAACAGGGCATGCAGAGGTAGGGCTGGCTCCAGGTCAGGGACACTCAGCTGGCCTCATGTCAGCCGCATGCTAAGACTAGTTTCTCTGGGGGTCGTAAGGAGCTCCTGGCTGTCCCAGATGACACAACTAGGCAGACACCAAGTCCAGAGGAAGAAAAAGGCAGGCTACACTCTGAGCACCTTTCTTAGGAGCAAGCCAATATTCCCCAGAAGCACCCAGCAGACATCCCTTCAGACCTCATTGGTCAGGACTGAGCCACAAGTCCGTTCCTGACCCAATCCCTAGCCAGGGAAATAGACTGACCACCCAGTGGAGTGACAGATAGCGGGGATCGGCCATCGTAGCCTCCGCCAGCCCAGAGGGGCACGCCCTCATTATGGATACCAGCCAAGAAACACAAAATTGATGTCTTGAGGTTTGCAGCAGAGGTGACAGGGCTACATGTGACAAAGAACAGGGATCCAGAATGGCCACCCCAGGAGAATGCTGGGCTGTGGGGATGGGAAGCATGCTGAGAAGGGCTATAAACCAGAAAGGGCAGAGACCAACTTCCCCCAGGGGCACCCTGACCAGTCCACGGAGGCTGGCTCTCCAGGGCAGCCGGGAGGGCTAAGGATGGTGTACATGTTGGAAAAGGGGGCGAGGGTAACCGGGTCCTAGCCCTACCTTTGGGAAAGACCTCAGGGGACACCTAGTATCAGGCAAGGGAGCCAGGTGTCAGTAGTCGGGCAGTTGAGGGCAGCAGCACTATCCAGAGGGCCTGGAAAAGTGGATGATAAGAACCAGATTGAGGGACTTCCCTGGCGGTCCAGTAGTTAGGACCCCACGCTTTCACTGCCAAGGGCCAGGGTTCGATCCCTGGTCGGAGAACTAAGATCCCACAAGCTGCACAGTGCGGCCAAAAAAAAAAAAAAAAAAAAAAAAGACCAAATTGTGTTTGAAGTGGGGCTCAGTCTGCCAGAAGGAAGATAGAAGATGGTTTGTTTGGGTGGTTCCCCCACAGGTAGATTTTAAGACAAGCCTCCCAGGGCCAGACGTTCATGTGTGTTTCAGGTATCTACTGCTGGGCAACAAACCACCTCCATATTCGGTTGCTTAAAATAAATAACAATCATTTATTTGCTCACAGTCTTGTAATCTGAGGATCAGCTGAAGCAGCTCAACTGGAGCTGGAAGACCCATTTCCTAAAGAGCCGGCAAGTTGATACAGGCTGCCGTCTGCCAGCTCAGAAATTCATCATCTCACAGCCCTGAAGGCCAGAAGTCCAAAATCAATGTCTCGGCAGAGTTTGTTCCTTCTTGGAGGCTCAGAGGGAAAAATCTGTACCAGGCCTCTCTCCTGGTTTCTGGGGGTTGCCGGCAATCCTTGGTGTTCTTTGTCATGTGCTACATCCTCCTGATCTCTACCTCTGCTGTGACATGGCATGTCTGTCTGTCTGTCTCTGTGTCTTCATTCCTTCTTCTTAAAAGGACACTTGTCATTGGATCTGGGGCCCACCCTAATCCAGTATGGCCTCATTTCTTTTTCTGGCCATGCCACGCAGCTTGTGGGATCTTAGTTCCCCGACCAGGGATTGAACTCGGGCCACAGCAGTGAAAGTACCAAGTCCTAACCACTGGACCGCCAGGGAATTCTGTCCACATCTTAACTTGATTGCATCTGCAAGCACCTTGCTTCCAAACAAGGTCGCATTCATAGGTATTGGGGGTTGGGACTTTAACAGATCTCTGGTGGGGGGTAGGGGGAGGTTCACAATTCAATCTGTAACAACACCCCACCTCTTGATAGGGGGAAAGACACGAGCTTCGCAGCCATCTTTAACCCTCCCACAATCTGAGTGATGACAACGGGAAGGGAAATGAGGCAGCGAGCCGGAAGGGAAAGAAGTCATAACGTTTATGTTATCACAGCAGCTGTTACTGTGGGTAACAGGGGTGGGGTGGGGGGGAGACAGGGGGCAGGGGGGCGGGGGGGCGGGGATTCAATCCCACTGAGGACCTTGGGGGACAGCGTAGGAGAAGCCTCAAAGTTTCCCGGGACTTCCCTGGTGACGCAGTGGTTAAGACTGCATTCCCAATGCAGGGGGCCCAGGTTCGATCCCTGGTCAGGGAACTAGATCCCACATGCATGCCGCAACTAAGGAGCCCGCGAGCTGCAACTGAGACCCGGTGCAACCAAATAAATAAATAAATTTTTTTTTTTAAAAAAAAGCCTCCCTCAGGGACTTTCCTGGTGGTCCAGTGGTTAGGAATCCACGCTTCCACTGCAGGGGACAAGGGGTTTGATCCCTGGTCGGGGAACTAAGATCCCGCGTGCCAGGCAGCAGGGCTGAAAAAGGAAAAAACAAAAAAAGTCCCTCAGGCAGAGTCAGAGGTGTTGGCAGTTAGCAGTCTTCTGAGCTTCGAGGTGAGGCTGCAGGCAGGTGGATACGTGGGGCCCTGAAAGGGGCTGCCACACGGGACAGGCCAAGACGAGCCAGCGGGAGTAGCCGAGCTGCCCAGTGACAGAATTCCAACCCCCCCCCACCCAGGTTTAGCCACTAGTAAAGGGCTGCGAGGCTCTCGGACTACATAGATGAACCCCAGGGGCCACCGTCACCATTCGAAACAGAACAAAGGGAGCCCGTGAGGGCAGAACACGGGATCCCCATGGAGGGGCTGCTGGAGGGCAGGTTGGGGACACATCTACTGGGCAGAAGAGGAGCCCGGACTGTGGCCTCGGCCAGGAACCAGGGCAGGCCCCAGGCTCCAGGCTGAGCCTTGGGGGAGCAGCTTCCGAGTCTGGGAAGCAGAGGGGGCCATGGGGAGGGGCGGCAGCGAGTTTCCCATCTCAGCGTGGCCGGGCCTCAGCCTTCACCCAAGCAGCTTTTCCTGCCCCGAACGGCAGCTCTTCTGTCCCAGGCCTCAGGAAGCACTGGGAGGGGAGAGGCGATGGGCTAGCAGGCAGAATGTTCTGCCCTCTCTGCTTTGCACCTTCCCTACCAGGCGCTGGTGGCCTGCAAAGCCACCTGCAGAACGCACAGCCGCGAGTTTCTCGTGAATGATTTTCGATGATTCTTGCTCTGTCCTTGGGGGGAAGTCACGTATTGAAAATCCAGCAAAAGCGTAGCCAGCCCAGGACTGCTCTGGATGGCTGCTGAAAAGCGGACAGCTTGGTCACTGGCCTTCAAACCGCAAGGGGTTCTGGGAAAGAAACAGGCTCCCCAGGCCAAGGCTGGCATGAGCCTGAGGTGATACCCTCCGCAAGTCAGGTCCCTGTGCGCCCACTCTGGGGCTCACACTCGTGGTCCCACTTAATCCTCCCAACCTGTCATTCGCTCGCTCATTTGTTCATTATGCAACGAATAATCACTAAGCACTTGCCATATGTCACTCGCTGTTCTAGGCCCTGGGAAACTGTTGTGAGCACAACAGATTTTTTAAAAATCCCTGTAGTCATGGAGCTTACATTCTTGTGGGGGAGAAAGGTAGAAAACAAATAAATAAGCAAAACATGCAGTGTAAAGGAGAAAAATTGGGCAGGGAAGGGAATGGGGAACCTAGGGACCAGGGGCAGGGGGAAGGTTGCAGGTTTCAAAAGAGTACAGGCTGAGAAGTGGACACTTCTACAAAGACCTTGGGGAGGGACGGGAGGGAGCACTGTGGACAATGGCGAAAGAGCAGACCGGGGGAACAGCTGGTGCAAAGGCCCTGAGGTGGCAGTGGCTCAGTGTATTCCAGAACCTGCAAAGAGGCCAGAGTGGCTGGAGTGGAGAAGGGGGAAGCAACAGGCCAGGAGCTCAGGGAAGTGAGGCGGGCGATTACCATATCAAGCAAGGCCTTCCTGGCACCCTCGGCTTTCACTCTTGGTACCATAGGAAGGCTCTGGAGGATTCTGTGCCAAAAGGGACAAGATCTGACTCAGGTTTTAGAGGATCCCTCTTGGTTGTTGTTTTCAGAGCAGACTGTAGACATGTGAGGGCAGAAGGGGGCACACCAGGGAAAAGACTACACCATCAGTGATCCCCCATATCCAAACACTGAGGACCACAAATGTAGTAAATATTATTTCAGTAGGAATTGATTTCAACCTCATCAACAACATTCTGCAAAACCCACCTTGTTCGTTATTCCCACTTCAAAGATAAAGAAGGAGACTCAGAGAAGTTAAGTAACTTATTCAGGTTACCCAGTTGGTAAGCTCTTGGACCAGGAACCGCCTGATACAGAGCTCCCATGAGGCCTAGCCATGTTAAAACTCAAATTTATCTAACTCCTCTTTCTGCCACTCCCTCCTTCCTTTTGGTAAAACGAAAAGTGGACAAAAAGCCCTATGTCATCTACTGGTCTTTGGGTTGATGTCTGATCCTTTCTGGGACTTCTCAAGCTTCTGGTCTTTTCCTTAGGAAGCAACGTAGCATCAGTCTGGGTCAAAGAGTCGGATGGGCTGGGCTGAGCCCGGGGCTCTGACACCCACCCATGGGCAGGGCATCTTCCAGAAGCACAAATCCGGGATTTACCTACTCCTGGGGTAGATTTCTTTCCCCTCCATGGCCCAGACAGTAGCCAGGCCTTGGAGTCCCCAGCCTTCAGGCTTTTGTGGGCAGAGCCACAGCTGAAGTTGCCAGGCACCCAGGGGCCAACCCCCTCCCAGGCTTTTGTTTTCAACTGAAGCCAAAGCTGTGGAAGGATTATATAGGATCAGCCGTTCCCAGAGCCTGTTTTGTATACCGCTGGAGGTACACAGACCTGTATTTTTTTAAACAATTATGGTTATGTATTTTGATGCGCTAGGAAAAAGAAAACTGGCACAGCCAACCCATGGCTTCATGAATATTATTGCTCAGGAGAAGGCTAAAACATTTAGGGTGTTTTTTTAAAAAAAAAAAAAAAAGGATGATTTAAATTTAAAATATTATGTTAATAATAACACAAGTGGTACAAAATACTGTGAATATCATGGAAGAGATACAGAATAATGCCGTGGTAGGTTGTCTCAGATAGAGAGGAAATGAAGGGAAGGGCTTTCCCCCACCCCAGCAATCCGAAAGGGTTTTTGTTAAATATCCTCTTAATACAATGGACGGAACAGGCACGCTGTAGAACATTGGAAAATACAGGCCACCAAAAATGTTAAAATAAAAATCTTACACTCTCACCTTCCAGATATCACCACCATTAACACCTAAGTGCATATCTGTCTTGGTTTTCTACTGCTGTGCAGCAAATCACCACAAATTTAGCAGCTTAAAACACCTCATTTATTACCCACCACTTCTGCGGCTCAGAAGTCCAGGTGGACTTGGTTCTCTGCTCTGGGTCTTCCAAATCTAAAGTCAAGGTGTCAGCCAGGTTGGGCTTTTATCTGGAAGGTCTGGGGGAGAATCCACTTCCAAGCTCATTCAAGTTATTACAAGAATCCAAGTCCTTGTGGTTGTAAGACTGAGGTCCCTGTTTCCTCGCGGGCTGTTCTCTGGTTCCTGTACATCTTCAAGCCAGGAACAGCACATCTAGCCCTTCTCATGGTTCAAATCTCTCTGACTTCGCCTGCCTGTCTCTTTTGCCACCAGTCAGAGAAAACACTCTGCTCTTAAAGAGCTTGTGTGATTAGATTAGGCCCACACAGATAATCTCCCTACTTTATAGTCAACTGTGCCAGGTAACATGACACAATCACATGAGTGAAATCTCATCACATGTGATGTGATTCACAGTTTCCAAGATTAAGGCATGAAATCTTGAGGGACCATGTGTTTAGAACTCTGCCTACCACAATTTCTTTCTGGATCATTCTCTGTACAAATATTTATAAAGACATATTTGGGGCTTTCCTGGTGGTGCAGTGGTTAAGAACCCGCCTGCCTATGCAGGGGACACGGGTTTCAGCCCTGGTCTGGGAAGATCCTGCGTGCCATGGAGCGACTAGGCCCGTGAGCTGCAACTACTGAGCCTGCGCTCTAGAGCCTGTGAGCCACAACTACTGAGCCTGCGTGCCTAGAGCCCGTGCTCCGCAACAAGAGAAGCCACCGCAGTGAGAAGCCCGCACACTGCAACGAAGAGTAGCCCCCCCAACCCGCCGCAACTAGAGAAAGCCCACGCACAACAACAAAGACCCAACTCAGCCAAAAATAAATTAATTAATAATTAATTAATTTTTTAAAAAGAAGACATATTCGTATTGTAGATACAATAAGCAGCCTACTTTTTCTGGTCAAAGATCTCCACCTTTCCATTTCAGTAAATATTCATCTCAACCAATACCCAGAACATATTCAGATTCCCTCAATGGGCTCAAAAATGTCTTTACAAAACAATATCCAGTCCAGGCCCAACACTGCAATGCTGTTCTGAAAAATGTCCCACCTTCTAGATTTATCAAGTGGCTTCCTTGTGATGTCACTAGCTTGTTTCTCTATCCCCTGTATTTCTTCTCAATTGGAAGTTATACACTGGTGCGGTGGCAAATGTTTAACACCTGGCTCTCTGGGGGAAAAGCTGGGATCTGGGGCGTTGGCCAATATCCGTGGTGTAAATACTTCCACTATGGCTGATTTCAAGCCACCAATGCGATATCCCTGAATTCAGAGTTAGAAAGAGATGAGTACAATCTGCCAACTCAAACCAGGATGAACCAGTTCCAGTACACACTGCTTGATGGATGGGATGAGGCTTTTCAAGGGGAGGAGGTAGAGGAGACTATAAGGAAAAAGATTTAAAGAACCTCCCCACTCTCATCCCCAAGAGTGTGGAGGAGACAGGATGATACGTGCTCCAGGAGTGGAAGTGACCGGCACCCTCTCGCCTCCAAGAGGAATGTCCAGGGGTGAAGTGAAACATACAAGCTGTGGTCTTGGGAGCCAGGGCAAAGTTCCCTGTCTCAGAGCCCAGCCGGGAAGAAAGCATGGTAGTGAAATCCCCCAGCACCCTGGCTCCTTGGGAGGGTCACTCTCCACTGACTCCCAGAGGTCTCCAGTGCGATTAAGCCCCAGCTGCCCACAGGAATAATTTGCTTGATAACCATCCCTTTATTGGTTTTCTTCCCTTCCCTTCCCTGGCTCATCTCTGCACCCCTCTCCTGGGGCTTCCTGGGACCACCTCCCAAATAAAGGACTGGCCCCCACTTCCCTGTGTCAGGGTCTGCTTCCAGGACCCAAGTTGAGACAGAAAGAGGCAGCTGATGGGAAGCAATGTGAAGTTGTTTCAGGTTTTAGGTTTCTTACAAAGGGATGTATTCGTTTATTATTAATGCAATTAATAATCAATTTTAAATAAGAAAATTTGGGGGCTTCCCTGGTGGTGCAGTGGTTGAGAATCCGCCTGCCAATGCAGGGGACACGGGTTCGAGCCTTGGTTCCGGGAAGATCTCACATGCCGTGGAGCAACTAAGCTCATGCGCCACAACTACTGAGCCTGCGCTCTAGAGCCCGTGAGCCACAACTACTGAGCCCGTGAGCCACAACTACTGAAGCCTGCGCGCCTGAAGCCCGTGCCCCGCAACAAGAGAAGCCACTGCAATGAGAAGCCCGCGCACCGCAACGAAGAGTAGCCCCCGCTCACCGCAACTAGGGAAAGCCTGCGCACAGCAACGAAGACCCAGTGCAGCCAAAGATAAATAAATTTTTTTTAAAAATAAGAAAAATTTTAAGAGGAAAAACCACAATTAGAAGATTCACTGAGAGAGACCACGGACAAACTCTCCCACGCCCCATCACTGTCCACTGACCCCCAAACCTCTCCCCACACACCCCAAGACGCGACATCAGCAGGTGATCATTTTAAGAGGAGCTGACATTTGTTGAGCAGATACTAGGCAGAATGCTTTGTGTAGATTATCTGTTTTACATACTTCGAGCACGTGTACTTATCTCCCCTTCCTCCCAAGCTCCCTTTCATATGATGCTGAAGGAACAAAAAAAGGTATAAACCCACAATAAGGAAGGGGGGCAGGGTGTCAGCAGATGAGGGATTTCAACACATTTCTGAAAGACAGAGAGCAGAAGGCAGGGTGGTGACAGGTGACGCAGAGCAGAGGGGCCACAGCTGGAACCCTCCCAGGCAAGGAGGCCCAAGGAAAAAGCTCCAGGCTGAGACTGGGGGGGGCGGGGGGTCCCTCAGGGCAGGAGGGGAAAATGTGGCTGGAAATGGGATCAATTCAGGGTCTGCAGTCGGACAACTGCCCCCCACCGCCACTCTCCCCGCCTCTGTGGGTAGAAGAGTCAAGGGCACACTTCTTGGTTTCTTAGAGTTGACACTGGCTTCATGCCTGCATTTCTCAACAACCAGAACAACAGAAGGGGGGAAAGTGTCTTCTGAAGAGGTGGAACACATTTTCTGAGGAGAACCGGAGCAGCTTGTGTGGATATTAGTGCCTTGGAAGTAAAACCCGCACTCCGCAA
Organism: Hyperoodon ampullatus; assembly: GCF_949752795.1. Lineage (NCBI taxonomy): Eukaryota > Metazoa > Chordata > Mammalia > Artiodactyla > Ziphiidae > Hyperoodon > Hyperoodon ampullatus. The sequence goes on from NC_136913.1 coordinate 36,986,572, forward strand.
TTCAGCATTTGGGAGACCTCAGCTCCCTGCCTGCTCGCCTAAAAGGGAGCTCACCCACCACACAAACGACACTGATGGTCCACGTCCCTCCACTCACTATGCAGGAAGAGACGCCCTCCCTGGTAGTTCATCTAAAGAAGACCTGCACCATCGAAGAGAACGGTGGAAAAGAACAACAGAAAAATGGATCCTGGAGGAAAGCGAGATAATTTAGTCAACAGAGGAGAAGAAGAAGGAAGAGGAAGAGGAGGAGGAGAAAGCTTTACCCTCAGAGAGATGAGAGAATCTGTTGCATCCATAAGACAAGAAAGCGATACTAACGATTACAGAAAGTAAGAGAACTTGGAAACTGAAAATACGGGGACAGAATGAAAGAAATCAATTGAAGGCCTGAAAGAAAAAAAATCAAGAGCCTCTTCCAGGACATAAAGCACAATGAAAGAGACAGAAAATAGAAGAGAAAAGATAAGAGATATTAAGAATCAGTCTGGGAAGTCCAACATGTGAGGAATAACAGGATTTTCAGACAGAAAGACTGGAGAAGGCAGAGGGAAAGAGCCTGGCAACCACCCCAGCCCTTGGGGCTTAGGACTGTGCTGGGAAGGACAGGCTCCGTGAGGCTGGGTGGGCCCCCCACTTTGTAACCCAGGCTGCCATGTTTTGTGTATTCTCTGTCAATTCCCCTTTTGTCCTCCCTTGTATTTAGAGGTCTCAGCTGAGCCAAGAGGAGCCAAGTGGGGGAAGAGTGTGTCCATGCAGGGGACTCACATGTAAAATGAAGAGGGAACAACACTGTGGACTAATATAATGGAATCAGCCGGCTTCGAAATGAGGGTCCCCCAAGGGAAGGAGACTCTGGGCGGGGGGGCGGGGGCACAAGGTCAGAGCTGCTCACTTCTCATCCCGCTAAGAGAGTCTTTCCAGACCTATATCCTAGAGGCCCTAGGTTTTGTTTGAAAAAGGAGTGGGGTTTTCCCTTACAGCTTATCTTGTGGATGGGGAAATCAACTTGTCCAAGATGTCTTCTATCCTGAGGGCAGTACTAAGGTCAGGAGATGGGAGTTGACTGGGGCGGAAGTTGTAATAAACATCTGTTGAGAAAACTGTAAAAGGAACTGGAACCCTAGGACAGGTAAATTCACAGAGATAGAAAGTAGAAGAAAGGTTACCAGGGGTTGGGGGTGGGGTGATGAGGAGTAGTGCCTAATGGGTACAGAGTTTCTGTTTAGGATGATGGAAAAGTTCTGGAAATAGATAGTGGTGATGGTTATACAACACTGTCAATATACTTAATGTCACTGATTATACACTTAAAATGGTAAGTTTTATGTTATGTATTTTTTACCACAATTTATAAAATCAAAAAGGGAATTCCCTGGCAGCCCAGTGGTTAGGACTTCACCCTTCCACTGCAGGGAGCCTGGGTTTGATCCCTGGTCGGGGAACTAAGATCCCACAAGCCGAGCAGCACGGCCCCCAAAAATTTTTAAATAAAAATAAAATAAACAAAAAGGGAACTGGAACCCAATACACTGCTGGTGGGGATATAAAATGGTGCAACCACTGTGGAAAACAGTCTGGCAGTTTCTCAATAAAGTTGAACACAGAGTTACCATATGACCCAGCAATTCCAATGAAAACATATGTACACGAGTGTTCACGACAGCATAATTCATAACAGCCAAAAGGCGGAAACAGTCCAAATGTCCATCAACAGATGAATGGGGAAACAAAATGTGGTCTATCCAGACACTAGAATATTATTCGGCAATAAAAAAGAATGAATTACTGACACCTGCTACAACATGGATGAATCTTGAAAACATAATGCTGAGTGAAGAAGCCAGTCACAAAAGACCACATATTGTATGATTCCATTTATATAAACTATCCACAATGGGCAAACCTGTAGAAACAGAAAGGAGATTCATGGTTGCCAGGGCTGAGGGGTGGGGCTGGAGGGAAACGGGGAGTGACTGTTAAGGGGTACAGTGTTTCTTTGGGGGATGATAAAAAGCGGTGATGGCTGCATTTCTCTGTGAATGTACTAAAAACTACTGAATTGTACACTTTAAATGGGTGAATTTTATGGTATGTGAATTGTATCTCAATAAAGCTGGGGTTTTTTTGTTTTTTTTTTTTAATAAAAAAGGAATAGAAGCTTGGGAACTGGGGCCAGAAGACCTCCTTCCATTCCGAGGTTGGGTGATTTCCATTGAAAACGTGGGGATCTTCTGATGCCTCCCCCACTCAAGGTTTGGGCCCAAGGAGGGCTTTCTCAGCAGTGCCCAGACACACGCCCCGATCACGGTGCCTGCTAGAGGCTGAGTCAGAAGCTTCGGGCAGTGCCGAGAAGGCACCCCCTGCATCACACTGTCAGCCTGGCCCCCTGGGTTGGTTTGTTTTTCCAGGGCATAAACATAGTTTATGGGGAAATAAAATGCACAATAATAAAAAGGGGGAAGGGAGTGTTTCCACAGGCTCACATTTTATCCAAAGGGGCCGTGATTTGGCATCCTTGGCTCGAATATGAAATTATTACACAAGAATTGACTCTCGGTGTCTCCGATGCTCCCTGGGATGATTGCTTCTATAACTTATGGAGACAGCTGAGCGTTTGCATTCAAGTGATCACATAAATTAATATCCATACGTGGAAATGGTGTGCTGGGAGCCGGCCTGGTTTAAGAATGCATTCCTTGTAATGATCCTTGCACCTGAAGAAAAATGTCCATCCCAGGCTCCAAGTGCTGGTCTGGAATGCTCTAGTCATGGTTCATAAGGGTTTGAAGTCAAATACGGCATGCAAACTGGTCCCCCTTTACAGTGGTGAAAAGCTCTGTGCTGTGTTCGGCTGTGATGTCATCAGAGGGAATGAAGGGAACTGCTTTTTTGGAAAACAAATTTTTTTTTAATAAACAAATCAAAAAGCCTGTGCCTTAAAATGAAATGTTTTGCTCCTCAGGGATGGGTTTAGCCCAAAGTTCTAATTATACGTGTGGCAGTAAAGGCCTCCCAGGCTTCGTGCTTGCCAAAAGCTTTTATTTTGCTACGTGACAGGAGACAAAATTATCCCTTTCTCCTTCAGAGATTGCCAACACCACGCCAAAGGGGTGACGGGGGCGGCAGCACCAGCAGGAATGAATGATGGGCTTCGTGTGGGCAGGGCAGGGGATCAGGAGGTAGAAAACCCAGACCCAGCCCTCAGATCACAGATCAAGTAGCTGAGGCCACAAGCCACGCTGAGTCTTGGGGACATGGTGTCCTGCACAAGTTGGGTGCTCAAAACATATTTGCTGAATGAAAATACAGAAGGAAAGGAGCAGAGGCACGAAAACCAACTTCCGCCTTCACTCACTCCTTCATTCATTCACTCCTTCATTCAGTAAATGTCTCTTGAGCTCTCAAAGCCCTCAACATCCGACGCAAGATGGAGGGGAGTCCGCCAGCCGAGCCCTCTCACGTGACACACATTTAATTCCATTCAGTTCATTCTGGGGCTTTTCAACACTGGGTAGATTTATAACCTTTTCAGGTGATGGATGACAGGCGTGTGCTCGATAAAAAAGGATAGATCTGGGCGGCCCCTGCAGATTCGGCCACTTCCTCCCATCCGTCCCACCGCGGGTCCGCCTCTGTCCAGGTGGCAGGCCATCAGCCTCATGCAGGACTGGCTGAATTTAAAAATAAAATGTTTGAAGGCTTCTTTTCTATTTTAAGAGCTGAACAAACACGGGAGAGTACAACTCCATTTCTACACACACCCGCACACGTGCGTGCGCACGCGTGCGCACACACACACACACACCCCTTAGTTCTCCTATATCCACCCCCAACCCCTATCTCACAAACTTTCCGTTTGCCTTTACCAGGAGGACAGTGAACTTCCGAGAAACCTCGAGAAAGACCCATCTAAGGTGCAATGGCCTGGACTTTTCCTCAGCAGCAGAGATATGCAGGTAAATGTTTAACAACTGGCTCTCCAGGAAAAAAAAAAAAAAAAACCTGCTTGCAGTGTTTGCTGATTTCTGTAGTGTTAACACTCCCACCCTGGGTCGATTTCAAGCTACCACCTTGCCATCAGGGACAGGAGAGTTGGGAAGAGATGTGTAACACTGGTTCTCTTCGGTTGTTGAGCACCAGCTCCTGCAACCCCCTTCAGAAGCAAGCCTGCAATAAATGCATTGGGCAAAGCTAAGGGGAAGGTGGGAGTGTGCTCTTCAGCTGTCGGGGGCCAAGTCTCTCTAAGAGGTGGGAACACGCTGGGTCACCCTGCTCCCCACCTAGAATCTGTACCCACGAGGAACAGCGAGTAGAACCTGGAGACCTTCCCGCCAAACCGCAGCTCTTCCCCCTCATCTAGAAAAGATTCCCAGCTTCTCTCTCTCTTCTGGCTTTCGAAGGACTCCAACAGCAGACACCTGAGAGAAGAGACTCCCCGTTCCAGAAGCTTAATTGCGATTGCTTTGAAAAGGTTATGCCTTCCCACCGTCCGATATTTCATAATAAGAAAATGGGAATCCGAATTCTTCCCCACTAAGGATGAATGGTGGAAGGAGAGGCGGAAAAATCACTGAGGGGGAAAAATTGATTTGCGATGTCCACAGCAGATTCAATGTCCTTACCTGCACCTGGATGAGTCCTCCACTTCTGCCGGATTGGATTTTTTTCAGAGCTGTGCGCAGTTTGACTGCGAGCACTTTAAACGCAAGCCGTAAAGGACACGTGGCAGGTTCTGATACCAGCCTCCAGCTGAGAACCCGGTGAGAGCCCCTCCCTAGACCTGCTTCCTCCTGGATCTTTTTGTGTGGTCCCAAGTGGCTCAGTTCCACCCCTCGGGCTTCAGGCCTTTGTAGCTGGGCCCTCGGTCTTTGGTCGTGCACTGTATACACTATGCTAGACAGTAGCGTCGCTCAGCAAATATTCACTCCCCTTCCCCACTCCAACCCCTCTCTGCACTCCCTCCAGGGCAGGAATATACTTCCGGGCCCCACTGATGTCAGTTCGGCCATGTGACTCGCTGTGGTCAATGGCATATAAGTCAATGCGACACAAGCAGAGGTTTGAAATGTGCTTACTTGGTTTGGCCTGGCCTCCTGCACTCCTGCCATCACCAGGAGAAGAACATGCCTCCAGGTAGCTGCTGCTGCTTCAACCTGACACCCTGGAATGAGAGATGTGTGGAGCTGACCTAAATCCAACCCCTAGCCTGGAGCAGAGAAGCCACAGCCATCCATGGGTGAGAAATAAGTGTTTGTGGTAAGCCAGTGGGATTTGGGGGCCGTTTGTTACGCAGCTGGGTTGTAGCGATAGTTATAACACCCACTTCAGGTTATGTTTAAATATAGAGCCTTTATCAACTTATTTCTGCAGAAGACTTAGCTTCCCACCAATAGGATGTCAGAGACCTTCTTGCAAATCAACTTCCAAGTGTACCCATACTTAAAGGATGCATGCGTACTTTTGGCCACCTGTAATTCCACACACCTGTGCCTTCCTGAATTAGCAATGGAGTTTGGTTTATTCTTTTTCTCCAACAGTGAACCATTTGCTAAGTCCCTACTGTATACCGGCAGTGTGTGTGTCAGGGACCTGGAATCCATAATCAAGAAGGCTACAGTTACACATGGGAACACGAATACATAAAAAGGATAACATTTGGAAGCCCAAGTAAATGATACAGATAAAGAGTGCTGGGAACTCAAGAGGGAAAGAATAATCACTTTTAGGGTTGGAGTGAGGAGCAGTGGGAACCAAGAAAGTTCTCAGGGAAAAGGAAGAAACTGAGGGAAATCTTAAAGGAAGAGTTGGTCTCAGATGCAGGCTGGGACCCAACATTCCAGGCAGGCAACAAAGAGTTCAAGTGTGCTCATATGTGTAAAGGACAGTGCACAGAGCAGACTGGTTAGAGGGAAGGGTAAACTGAGTCAGCTCACAGAGGCTTTCAAGGTCAAAAGACTCCGAGTTCTCACTCCATCTGATATGAGGGCTTACAGCTACCATCATCAAGATTGTGTGGTATTGATGGAGGGCCAGATGCATACATCAAAGGGAAAGAATACAGAACCCAAAATAGACCCACACTTTTATTGTGCAAAAGCTTTCTTTATTCTTATGTTGAAACATAGCATTTTGTTCTTGTCATTTTCTATGACGTCCACTTTACCCTCCTGTAGATGTTATAAATATGCTTCTATTTTCTTCTAAGTTTTTTTTTGTTATATTGTTCACTTTTTTGTTATGTTTTTATATTTAACTCTAACCCATCCAGAATCTCTCTTTTTTGGGAGGGTGGGAGCAGGGTCTGGTGTGAGATCCAAATCCAAGTTAGTTCTTCTCTAGACTAATAATTTGTGCTAATGGCACAAATGGTAGCAGTCTGAGAAGATAAGACCTAAACACAGGCAGAGAAAACAGAAAAAGACACAAAGCTACATTCATAAAATCAGAATCTGTTAGTTATAAAAAATCTTCTGGGACTCCCCTGGTGGTCCAGTGGTTAAGAATCTGCCTTCCAATGCAGGGGACGTGGGTTTGATCCCTGGTTGGGGAACTAAGATCCCACATGCAGTGGGGCAACTAAGCCCTCAAGCCGCAACTACTGAGCCCATGTGCCACAACTAGAGAGCCCGTGTGCTGCAACTACAGAGCCCACGTGCTTTGGAGCTTGCATGCCACAACTAGAGAGCCTGTGTGCTGCAACTACTGAGCCCGCACACCACAACTAGAGAGAACCCCATGCGCCACAACGAAGAGCCCACGCACCGCAACGAAAAGATCCCACATGCTGCAACTAAAACCCGACGAAGCCAAAAAAAATAAAATAAGCAAATAATAAATAAATATTTTTAAAAAATAAAAACATAAAAATAAAAGAAATCCACACCTAAGCACATCATAATGTCATAGCTAAAATAATAGTCTTGTGGAGATATACATATTATATATACACATTAAAAAAATCTTCTAAAGCATGTACTCACAAATATTCATTTTCCAAATAAGGAAACAGAGGCCCAGAAAGGTGAAGTCACTTTCCCAAGACCACACGGTGAATTAGAGCAGAGCTGGGAACAGAGCCCAGCTGTGTCAATTATAAGAATGCTACGAGGGACTTCCCTGGTGGCACAGTGGTTAAGAATCTGCCTGCCAGTGCAGGGGACATGGGTTCGAGCCCTGGTCTGGGGAGATCCCACATGCTGCAGAGCAACAAAGCCCGTGCGCCACAACTACTGAGCCTTCACTCTAGAGCCAGAGAGCCACAACTACTGAGTCCGTGCACCACAACTACTGAAGTCTGCGTGCCTAGAGCCTGTGCTCCGCAACAAGAGAAGCCACTGCAATGAGAAGCCCGTGCACCTCAACGAAGAGGAGCCCCTGCTCACCGCAACTAGAGAAAGCCTGCGTGCAGCAACAAAGACCCAACGCAGCCAAAAATAATAAAATAAATAAATTAAAAAAAAAAAAGAATGCCACGAGTAACAGAAATCCTGACAAACAGTGGCTTGAGTAAGGGGTTTTCTCTTGTAAGGGAAGTCCAGAGGAACATACAGTATCCAGGGCTCATACATCTGCTCCAGTTATCCAGGACCCAGACCCCTCCTGTCTTCCTGCACTGTATGTGGGTTTCATCCCCATGGTCCCAAGATGGCTGCTGCACCTCCAGGCACAGGATCTGAGTTCCAGACAGGAAGAAGACAGAGGGATTAAAATTCTTCTCTGTTCAAGGTTTTGCCCTATTTGGGAAGGGAAACTCTTCCCAGAGATTTCTGCTTACCTCTCCTTGACCAGAACTGAGTCACATGGCCACCACTAGCTCTAAAGTAGCCTGCAATTTGAGAACTTCACTATCTAGCCTCTATGGTAGAGAATAAGAAAGCAGAAGAGAGTTGGAATGGGTGTGAGTGAGACTAACTAGAGTTATGCCTGACGCCAGGTCTCCTCTTATCTCCTAGTCCAGGGCTCTTGGTATTTTACACTGTGACAGGGCTGGGGTAGGGAGGAAAAGGGGCCACACACGTTTATCTAGGCTAGAGCCAGGGAAGATGGCCACCTCTTTCTCAGATATTGATAAGGCTTCATGAAAGGCTTGGGGCCTTAGGAACTGTTCAAAAGAAGGGAGACAAAGTATCAATGCCTGGTGGACAAGGGGAAAGGAAGCAATGTAATTCAAGCCACAGCAAACTAACAATTACCAGGCACTTACTACTATGTGCTAAGCACTGTTTCCAGACCCAGGCCTGGGAAGTGTCTTTAAAGTAGAATATAGAAAATCAGATTAAGGGAATGGATGGGAGTCAAGAAAATGTCCTTGGAACAAGGGCAAGAAAGCAAAACAGAAAACCAAAAGAAAGGAAGTTAATCTCGGGAGAGGGTTTGAGAGCAAAGCATGAAACCCTGGACAGGCTCCACCAGACATAAAAGGAAACATTCTCCTGGCACCAACCACGATGAAGATGCCCCAGCATACTAGGGTCACTTCTGGGTGGGTCCTTTGGAAAAATGTAAAGCGGCCAGAAAACTACAATGTTGATAAAGCTCCTGGGGCCAAGCACTGTGGTGGAAGGAGATCTGAGTTCCCATTCTGGTTCCATGCCTCTTGGATTTAACTTTTCTGAACCTGTCAGGGGGTAGTGACCTTTATGCTTCCCCAGGGTGGCAGGTAAATCAAGACTCTCTCAACTGCAAGTGACAGAAAACCCAGGTCCAAGTGATTTAAGCAAAGAAAGGCAATTTATTGGCACATATAACTGAAATATCCTGGGGCAGGGCTGGCTTCAGGTTCAACAGGATCCAGGGGTTCAAACAATGAAGACTCTGTCACCTGGCTCTGCTCTGTCTTTGTTGGCTCCTTCCTCAGGCTGCCAGCCAGCCCAGGCTTATAGCCTATCTTTTTGGTAACCCCAGTAGAAAGCATGATTCTCTTTTCCACTAGAAACAGCAAGTTCTGAAACTGTCTCTCTGGGACCCACTCAGGTCACATACCCATCTCTGAACCAATCACTGTGACCAAAGTGGGGTGAGGGGGCAGGTACAGATGCTCCGCTCATCCCACTTCTGCAGCTGGGAAATGGAGCCACTCCCCTCCCACAAAGCACTCGTACTTAGAAAGCAGTGGTTCCCCCAAACAAAGTGTGGGTTCTGAATCTAGAAGCGGGACCAAGTGTTGAGCAGACAAGCCAAAGCTATCTACCACATCTGAGGATCGGCCAACAAAGCCATAAACACCAAAACCTCCCCATCAATCAAAACTTGCCTTTTCCCTGTATCGTGTCTTGAGGATGCGAACCCTACCTCCTTCCAGCCTTGTCAAAGAAATTACCAGAATGTCTGAGCTGAAAAGTCCCTTTGAAATCATCTCCCCCCACACCAGGGCGCAGAGCGGGGGAGGCCTGCCTAAGCATGTAGGGCTAGATCAGCTGCAGAATGGACTAGAAAAGACCTATAAAAATTCAGCCAAGCATTCTTTCACTTCCTCCTGCAGCCTCTCTGGGAATGGTGTATAAAGGACGAAACAAAACCCTGGAGAATGTCACCAGAAATGGGAACAGGCCTGGCCAGCGTGCTGTGATAGCTCAATGAAGAAGTTCTGGGGCGGGCGGGCGGTAATCCTCGCAGACTGAAGGCGGCCAGGCTGCATAAAGAGCTAGGACGTCCGAGGCCCGAGGCCCTGGGTCAGGGACAGTGTGGCTAGGGACAGAGGTGGTGGCATGGCATTTTTCCATGACAGGCTGATCTGGGCTGCAGAGGGCAGGTCCAGGGCTGGAGGACCCCTTAGGGACAATCATGCAACAAACACCAATGAAAAAAGTTGGCTGAAGGCGCTCCGAGAAACCACACACCTCCTTTCTTTTTTTTTTTTTTTAATTAATTTATTTATTTTTGGCTGCGTTGGGTCTTCGTTGCTGTGCGCGGGCTTTCTCTAATTGCAGTGAGCTGGGGCTACTCTTTGTTGCGGTGCGCGGGCTTCTCATTGCTGTGGCTTCTCTTGTTGCAGACCACGGACTCTAGGCACACGGGCTTCAGTAGTTGTGGCTCGCGGGCTCTAGAGTGCAGGCTCAGTAGTTGTGGCGCACGGGCTTAGTTGCTCCACAGCATGTGGGATCTTCCCGGACCAGGGCTCGAACCCGTGTCCCCTGCATTGGCAGGCAGATCCTTAACCACTGCCCCACCAGGGAAGTCCAACACACACCTTCTTTCTGATTCCAACAGCACGTCTTATCAGCAGCACCTCAAACTCTGACCTGCTCCCCACAATGCGATATGCTTCCCCCAGCTCCCCAAGGAGGTCAAGTGTCCCCTTCATGTTTTCACCAAAAGGGAAACTATGGCCCCCTCACCTGGTTTCCCTTTGATCTTTCCCTTTACCACCAACATCCAGACCTGGCAGTACCATTTCTTAGAAACCTAGGGACCCACTTAGGAAGCTTATCTGGGCAAAAAAAGCCATGTCAGGGTGGGTAGTTTTCAGAGGGATATGTTGCAATGTTCTTTATTACAGGCTGCCTTCTTCTCTCCTTGTCTTTTTTTTTTTTTTTCCTTAAACAGGACTCAAGTAGGAACACCAAATGGCCTCAGACCCTAAGGAATTTGAAAGGATTATCATGATTACTTAAGCAAGGGTTTTCTGAAATTCCCAGCCAAGCGGGAGAGAGAATGAAACTTCTAAAGTTATACACTTTCAGTGATTGGTTAGATAAGTGTGGGGCCTGAGCAAACAGACAAACCAGGAACAACATTTCTCCCATTAACTCTTTCAAGGCCTAGAAAAGACACGCTGGAGGCCTCCCCGTTCCCTCAAGGCCCTGGCGCTCCGTAATTTACCAAGACAAGCCTTGGTTCCCTATATAAAAGTTCATGATCCAATCCTTTCTTTGCTTTTACTCCTTCCATGCCCCCTAAGCACTACAGCTCCAGCCCTGCCACGGCATCACATTCTTCCAGGTGGAAAGCAGTCCCTTTGGGAGGAGAGCCCTCATTTCCCAGGGGGTGAGCAGCCAGCTCTGGACTGGATCCCAGGAATGCCCAGCCTTACCCCGTTCCCTCCTCAGCCACCACAGGGCTGGGCAGAGACGGTCAGAGAGGCCTCACGTCTGGTGGCCACAAAAGGCATCCCACCTGCCTGCCAGTCACTCTGGCTACAGAACCAGATGGAAAAGCTCGGCCTGGTGGCTGCTGGGTGCAGCTTCCCCAAGATGGCATCACGTGCCTCACCTGGGTCTAAGGAGTACCTGAGAGGGAGCCTCAGGCCACATACATCACCAGAAGCTTTTGCTGGAAAAAGAAAACTGCAGGAAACAATACTGAGGTGAGAGCTGGCCTGTACACAGGCATGCTGGCACAGAGCAGGGAGCCCCGATGTCAGAGCATAAAGGCAGGGAGTCTCTGCTTTCCATTTCCCCTCGGATTTGCAAAAAAGAAAAGAATCCTACAAAAAGTGAGCGGAATCTGTATAAACCTGAGGGTTTAGGATCCAGATTCCAGGCCTGCCTGGGCCTGGGGGCCCCTGGCTGCTCCAAGGGATGGGTTTACAGACCCAACACTTGCAGCTTTGGACAAATGAAGGGAAATGGGTTTTAAAAATTAAAACACAGATGCTTTTGAATTCTGGAAACAACCCCTAAAACGCGTGAGCGCATCAGGACAGGAAGAAGCAGTAAGTTTCCCAGAAATTGGCAACCCCTGTGGGCCTTGCCAATCCCGGACCCCAGAAAGGGGGAAAGGGTTTAATCAGCCCTTCCTGGGAATGCGCCCACCCAAAATCAGCCCTCAGCCGCCACAGACCACCACCTGCCCCGCGAGAGAGGCGAGAAGGGCCTCAAGTCCCAGGGCCGGGAGCCCCCAGAACCCATCCCCGCCCCCGCGCCATTTCCAGTCCTACGGACGAGGGGGGTCAATGTCGTTCAAGTAATTTCTCTGCGAACACAAGACGGCAGCCGTAAATAAATGCAACCCTGCGCAGCTTTTAATCTTACACATCATTAAATTCCTAATTTACACATTATGTTTTCGTGGGCCAACCCATAACTCATTAGTGTTGAACTCACGAGGTATAAAGACCAACGCACGACGGGCGCCAGGGCGCCATCACCTGCCTGTGTTAACAGTCCCTGCCAGGGGGCAGGGAGAAAGCTCAAGAGGGGCGCCGGGGCGTCCGCCGGGCCGAGGCTGGGGTGCGGGCGAGCCCTGGGTGCCAGGCCCTGCACCGCACGACGCGATCGCAGCGCTGCAGCTGAGAAAGTGCTGAGGCCGGCTCCTTCTCCCTTCTCCCGGGTCTCGTGCGCGCGCGCGCACACGTCCACACACACACACACCCGCACACACACACCCGGGTGGCCGCGCGGGGCTCCGAGCCGCGCAGGCCTCCTAGGCAGACATCTTCCTGTGGGAGGATTTCAAACTAGCCGTGAAAGCCAGAAACTACACGGGTTACAAACTCCGGAATCCCTGGCCGGCCGGGGCCCCCTTCTCCACCACCGACCCGGCCCCCTCTGCTCGGCGCAGGGCCAGGAACCCACCAAAGGGCAAAGCGCACCCGCCGACGGCGCGGGGAGATCCGGGGGCGCGGAGAGTGCCCGAAGTCCGTCTCCCCTCCGACCCGGGGACAGGCGGCCGAGTGTGCGCAGCCAAGCTCGGCCTCGCCAAGCAGGGGTGGCCCAGGGCGACCCCCAGGCCCGCGGGCTTCAGGGCTCGCCCGGGGCGAGGGTGGGGTGGAGGGTCTCGTAGGTCACCCACCACCCGAGGCTGACCGCCGCGCGCCCCCCCCCCCCCCCCCAGGGAACGCCGCTCTCCAGTGACCGATGTCACCCGGACGCGGCTGACTACCCCAGGCCCGGGCCGGGGCGCACCCTAAGGAAGAGGGAGGCCGGTGCCTGGAAGGGCCTAGGAGCCAAAGGAAGTGGCCTGTGCGCAGGAGGAAGGCCCCAGGCGGGAGCGCCGAGGACGGCTGTCCAGGCGGCGAGGGCTAGCACCCGCCTCGCCCTGCGCGAGGCCGGCCAGGCCCTCGACGTGCTCTGCGCCTTCCCAGCCAAAAGCCAGCTCCGCGCCGGCGGCGGAGTGGGAGGGAGGAGGCCGGGCGCGCGCCCCGCCCTCGTCGCCCGCGGTCACAGGGGCAATTACACTCCTCGCTGCAGACGGTTACCAGCTCGCCCGCGCATCCCTCTCCCCGCTCCGCTCCCCTCCGCTCCCTCCCCTCCCCTCCGCTCCCTCCCCTCCCCTCCCCTCCGCTCCCTCCCCTCCCCTCCCCTCCGCTCCCTCCCCTCCCCTCCCCTCCCCTCCCCTCCCCTCCCCTCCTCCGCGGAACTGCTGGCTCCATCTTAGCGAGCGCGGCCGGGAGGCGCGGCCGAGGCCAACGGCCCCTGGGTATCTCCCGAGGCTTCTCACACGTTGCGCGCCCCCCAGGTCGCCGGGGCGAGTCCTCCGCACCGCGCAACGCGTCCCACTCGCGCCACAGCCCTGGAAGCCGCTGTCGCGGTCCCTTCAGGACCCCTCTCCACGCGCTGCAAGACCCTGGCAGACGCGCTTTGCCCCGCAACCCTGCCCCCAGCCAGTGCAGCCACCCTAGCGCTCCAAATCCCAGGCGCGCCTCGGTTTTCTAGGTCTCTCCCCCGTCCAGCCGGTGTGCTATCCACATGCCTACTCGACGCCCAGACCACTCTGAGGCCTTTGCGCTGCTAGGCCTCCTCTGCGGCACGCCAACCGCCCCCCTCCTTCCCCCTACGGCTTACACTATTCTGGAAGGTGTCTTTGAAGCTGTGAGTGAAAACGCAGGTTTTGAATTAAGGGCTTCATTTCCAAGTAACAGCGTGATCTGAGGCAAGTTTCTTAACCTCAGTTTCCTTATCTGCAAAATGGGAGAAATGATGCCTATATAAATGCGCGACGGCGAGGTTTAAAGAAGATGTATGTATATATAAACTGCTTGGCACAAAAAGTCCTGGTGGTTAGCATTATTATTACCATATGGCCAGAACCGTGGCGGCATTAAAAAGTGAAGTGGCCTTTTTCCGACCTGGAGTGAACCCCTGCGGAGCCCAGGGTCACAACTCACAGATCATGGTGAGTCCAAGACACCGGCTAGGCCTGAAGGGAAGACTGAGGAGTAGAAAGGCAGCCAAGCGAGCGAATCACTCAGCCTTCCGCCTTTGCAAATGAATAGGGCTCTGTCTACGGCCTCCGCCATTCCAGCGCCAGGTCTGCAACGCCTAAGGCTTAAACCTGGTGCGGCGGTAAATTTAGCCTGAAGGCAGAGCCTCCTAAGGGGCGGGGAGGTCTCCTTGGAGGAAGGAAAGGGAACTGGGTAAGAAAATGGAGTTGCCTCTAGGAAGAAAAACCAGGGAGAGGAAACCTTCAGGGCCGCTGGCGGACCACTGACAAAAAGAAATCGTACGCAAAAAAAGGCTCCCCAGAAATTGGGCCACCGTGGGAGCCGCGAGACAGACTTCCCATCTGGGAAGGGCTGCCTACGGGTAATTGGGTTTGCTCGAGTTGCCTCTGTAATTAATAAGTGATTTGACTTGGAGATTGGAAATAGTCGTTGAAAGGAAGCCGCGGGCGTAGGGGTGCGTGGCCAGCGAGCCTCCCTCCGAAATCCAGTGACCGAGGAGGAGGACGGTTTAAGGAACACGAGGAATGTGATAATATTGGCATCTAACCTTCTAGTGTTTGAGTAATTCGTTGCTTAGCTACTTTGGATAGACCATTACTTTGCAAACTGGAAACATTTGCAAGTGGTGATATTTTGCTCCTGCCTGACGCAGGGGCTGCAAACCTACCCCAGCTCTGCTGAACTCTTCGAAATATATATGCATAAATTGTTCCTAATGAGACCATCTGTTTTTTATGGCCCCTCTGGAAGCAGGAGGAACCCGAAGACTGCTCTGTCTTGCAGAAATCTGTGGCCAGGCAGGCCCGGGAAATAAATAGGGAAGATTAGAAGGGTGTGCGTGATTTAATATGCGGACAAGGGGTTCGGTAGTCGAGGAGGTTCCCATTTAGGGGGACTCTGGGCTGCTTGGGGCATGAGGGTGCCAGCCAGTGGGCCTCCTAGAAGGCCCAGGGATTGTGCGGGGTTTCACAGGACACACAAACCTCGCTTTTCCATGCCTGGAACATCGCCGGAACCACTACACAGAACCACGAGCCTGCCGCTACCCGGAGACCCAGGACATGTACCCTGTGGAGGGTGGCCCCCGGCGTCGCCGTCTAGCCAGGGCCTCCCCACCTGCAGAGGTGAAGGGAGCCGCGCCTGGGGCACAGCGCCTGAGAACGCGCCTCACTCCACCCCCGACTCCTGGGCGGGAGTTCGACGCTCACGCGGGGCCTGTCCCAGAGGCTGAGCTTTCTGCCCGGCGTGCGTCTGGCAGGCCCAGCGGCGCAGCCTGAGCCCGCACCTCGGGTGGCAGGGCAAACACTTTTCACATTACCCGGTGGCTGTTAATTGGGGCAGCGCAAAAGACGCCGGGCCTACCCGCTTTGCGGCGGGGGGTGGGGTCAGGAGTGGGCAGTGGGGGCTGCTTAATAATTGAGGGGCTGCCCTGGGGAGCCTCAGATATCGGTAACCCCCATGATTAATTCATAACTCTCCACTGCGCCTGGCACCGTCTCGGGTCTTTAATCGGTTCTGAATGTCAGCGAGGCTTCCCCGACAGGCTGAGCGCAGCCTTTTGAATGTGTTGAAAGTCGCTGCGCGCACACCAGGAGACAAAGTTGCCATCTGCTCCGGGGACCACGGCAACTGGGCGCTGGGAGGGGCCTTCCTCCCGCGGCTCCGGCTGCCCCGGGCGGCCTCCTCCTCCCGGCCGGCCCCAATCCTGCCCCAAAGCCCACATCCCCGCCCCCGCCCAGGGCTCACGGCTGATGGAAACTCCGGTTCGCGGCGAAGTACAGCGCTGCGCCGGGTCGCGCGCGGAGCCTCGCGGTCGCCCAGATCCAGGCCTATGCTAATGAGATTATGAACCTGGGTTGTTTGTGTGCGCGGACGTGGAAGGGGGGCAGATAAAGTGTGGAGCCGGGGATGACTTAGAGGGGGGAGGGGAAGCCCCGGGAGAACAAAGCTCCGGACCGTCGGCCTCCAAAGAGTCGCAGAAGTGACCGCCACTAGCTCGTGCACGGGCGGAAGCGAGGGGGAGGGGGGGAAGCCGGGCCTAAAGTGCCCTGGCGGGTTGAGGGAACGCGGAGAGGGCACGGGGGGTGGGGAAAGGCCGAACCCGTAGCTAAACGTTTGGCCCTTAGGCTATTTTTTAAGGAAATGGATCTCAGGAAGGGGAAAGGGGGCATCGCGCCCCGGAGAGGTAGGCGGGAGAAGCCCCGTACCCCTCCTCCCCCTCCCCACTGTCCCGCAGCCAGCAGAGCGTGTGCGGTGATGAACCTTCCCGTTCGGGACCGGGAAGGGGACGGAGCCGCAGGGGCGGGGGGACGGCGAGCCCGAGCCGGCCGGAGCGTCTCTTTGCTGCGGGCCTGGGCTTCCGCACCCCCCGGCTCTGCGCGTCGCGGCTCGCGGCAGCGCCTCGCCTCCCGACTGTAATTCCACACTCCCGCGGGCGCTGGGGCTGGGGAATCGTTTGAGGGAGTTGGAACTGCATCAGATGAGCACGCCGGGAGGTGAGATCGGGTAGAAAATGGGCGAAACTTTGAGCTGTGCGCCGCCGCCCGCCCCACGCCGCCACCACACACCCACAGACACACACACACACACACACACACATTCTTTCCCCTCCCCCTTCCCAGCCGCCACCGCTCCCACCCTCTCGATTCTTCAAGGTTTGCAGCCCAGTCCTGTCATATGGTTTTGTTTCTGTACTGCTGCTTTTTTTCAGACACGAAAATTGGACACGTGGAGAATTAGCCCGGCTGGAGAAGCGCTGGGTGCAGACTCAGACAATGGTTCCCAGCAGCTAGGCCGAGGCAGCACCAGCCCCGCCTCACCCCCCAGTGGCAGCGGTCTCGGTGTGCAGTGGGTCCACCCCACCACTGCCCGCTCCCTCGCCCAGAGCCTGGGAAGCGCCCGGCGGGGGCTGCACTTTCTGCGGCCCCTTCCACAGACGCACGCCCCTGGGTGAGCCTGGACTGCTGGCTCATTGTACCTGGGGCCTCTGGGGACTTCCAAGTAAAGGGCCTGCTGTTTTTCCCCCGGGAAGGTGCTGTCTCAAAGATGCCACCCCAAATCTTAAAGTTTAAAAAACCCAAGCTGGCTCCAGGCTCTCTAACCTTTGGCAGTTCTAAATTCTACCCCCTCTAGGCTGTGCTTTCCTAAGCTGCTTGGAACACCTTCCCGCCATGCCCCCCAACATCTGATGAGCCAGTGTCCAGGTGTCTGGGCCTCTTAAGAGCAGCTTCTTTTAGCAGTTGTCTTCTCCAGATGCCGCATCCATCACTGCAGCCCCAAACTTAGCCCCCAGCCTCTCTGTGAGCCTCCCCCCGCTGCCGACTGCCCTACACTGGCAGCAGCCTCAGCCTCCCCACTCCCCCCGCCCCAACAAAGGCAGTTCCTCTCTCGATGAGCGGCCTGTGCACGCATACACACACACACACACATCGCACAGAAGCTCTCGGCCGCACAGAAGCTCTCGGCCTCCCGGAGCTGGTTTCCTCTTACAGGCTCCCGTCAGAGCTTCTGGGGCTGTAGCAACGCCTGCGGCTCCCCGTGCAGCCCCGGGTCTCCCAGCAGCGCTGCGAGCTGTGAATCTGCCTTCTCTTCCCTTCCTGCAAAGGTCAAGCCACCTCCTTCTCTCGCATGGCCACAGTTCAGCTCTGGTCCGCACAGCTCCAACACTGCGGCTTGAAAACGGGAATGGGGTGGGCATGTGTGCAGGCGAAAAGTCAGCCCCGCAAGCCAGGGGGCAGGGACCAAAGGGTGTGGGATTCAGGAAGGGAAGCACTGCAGATAAACCCCAGAAAGCAGGGGTTTGCAGCCAGAGACTCAAGACAGGGAGAGAAACGCAGGCAAAGGCTGTTTAGGCCTTGACTCCTGAAGAGACCCGGGGCTGCGCTAGGGGAAGGCCAGGAGAAGAGGCCTCGGGTGTCTGTATTGTGTCCTGTGCACTTCCTAGGGCCCGAGCACCTCTGGTCAGGCTGCCTTTCACTCCAAGCAGGAGTCAGAAGCAAGCAAACAGGCTAAGACTTCGAATTCAGTGGCCATGAGAGAGCAAGTCAGCTGCGGGCCCCCCAAAGAGGGACCCCAGAGAAGCCTTTCTGCCACCCCCAACCAGAGGGAGGCTACTGAACTCTGCAAGCAGCAGGGGGGACGACTGCAACACCTCGCGGTGGAGAAAAATGAGAGGAAATGCCATTAAACCTACTTCCTCTAAAGAGCGCCACCCCCAGTTTTCTCTGAACTGCACCTAAAAAGTCAGGAGAGAGAACTCGTTAACCTTGGTTTGGTTTAACATTGCCAGCTCCAAGTCAAAACCCCCAAAAGGTTTTGTAAAATATTTCACCTAGCTCAGACAATTTCCTGCAGCCCCTAACCGGACCACCCCACTTACTGAGTAGCTGCCAAAAAGGCTTGACTACGGGCTGGCAACCAGAGGCCTTCGAGCCGCCTGGCTGGCCTGTACCCTCCACTCAGGAATCTGGACAAGGCCTTTCCCAGAATCCAGAGAGACCAAGACCTGGATAACCCGAGAAGTCCAAAACCGGAAGGAAGAAGCCCAGCAAAAAGAGTTAAAGACGCTTTTCTCACTAAGCTGGTGTGCGTTGTCTGTGTGAATTTGTCCCCACCCCAGTCTGTACAATGGGCCTGCGGATATCTCACATGCCTGGGGTGCTATGCATTTTGAAGAGCGGCACTGTGGGAGGGGGTGACCCCCCTGCGTACACCCCCCAGCGCCCTCCACTGCCACCCGTTCACTGTTTTCCCCCGCACCATCTCACTAGGGAACATAGCAAGCGAGAGTGGGATCCTTCGACTTCGCTGAGCCTCAGCCCCTTCAAAACGTGAGTGAGGCTCACGGGGAGAACTCCTGCTCTGCCCAGTTTCCACTCCCGCCTCCAGAATAACGAGCCGAAAACATGTGTACTGTAAATAAAGCCTGTCTAAATAAAGCACTCGGGTGAAGGCTGCCGAGAAAACATTCGGCATCGCTCTGTGTTCGGAGCGTGAGTCAGCTTCCCAGCTCCCGGGGAACAATGGGGACCTTGCCAAGGGTCCCCTTCTGTCGACCCCTTACGGTCCCCAGGCCCATTTAGGTAGCGGAGGCGCCGGCCCATTGGGACCTTCGACCTCGAGGTTCGGAAGGGGAAGGGCGCTCCCGGCGGCCCGAGGTTGGGGTCCAGCTCCGGGATTAGCGCCGCCGGGAATCCCTCTACCCGCAGCTGCCGCGGAGGGGTTGAGGGTTAAATAAACACGGAGCACAGGAGCGAGCCTGGGGCGGTGTGGGGCTGCGGCCCGGAGACGGGAGGGCAGAGGATGCTGGGGGGCGCTCGCTACGGAGCCTCCCGGGGGGAAGACGCCCCCTCCCCTTTCCCAAGCCCGGCTCTCGCTCACTCCGCTGGCCGCCTCTCCTCCGCGGCCTCCCAAGTCTCAGCGGAAACGAACGTAGCAGCTGCCAGAGTCACCCCACTCCTTTTAGAGTCCCCGTAGGCCCGTACATGTACACTGCCCCCCCCCCCCCCCCCACACACACACACACACACACACACACGTGTGCTGGGGACTCGAGGAGGCCCGGCCCCAGACTTCGCAGTGTGGGCGCCGAGCCGACTGAAACGGCGCCCGTTTGATGGAGGGCAGTGTTGGGACCCGTGGTGGCCTCTGCGCTACGTCTTCTATCTCGTCCTCTGGGCTCCGTTGCGGAGCTGCGCACCCCCCAGGGGGGTTACGACTGGAGCGTTGGCCTCAGCTCTGGCGTGGGCCGGTGGTTTCCCCGCGCCCCGTGACCTTGAGGGTCAGTGATCCACCCGGCAGGCCCGCGGTTTCCGGAGTGGCGCGGCCAGCCCTTCCTCCCCGCCTCTCCGGCCAAGGCCGCCCCCTCTTCGCGCCGGGCGGGGGCGCGGGGGTGAAAGCACCGAGGACCTCACCCACGCCCTGCGGACACGCGCCCCGCCGGGGCCGCGGTTGGCGCTCTAAAAGCCTGCAGTTGCCAAATCGTCGCCGGGCAGGGTTGGGGGCGAGGCTCTGGGAATGGGGTTTGAGCTGGAGAAGGCGAGGAAAACAAGTGAAACGGGAGAGGCGGGGTGGGTGACGGCTCATAAATCACCCAGCCCCACCCTCAGGCCACACCGCAGAGGCGCCCCAGGCCCGCAGGGATGGAGGGTCACTCGGCCACTCCTGGCCGACCTCTGAGCTTTCCCGGAGCCAGCGCCCCACCCTGGGCTCAGGCCGCGCTAGGACCAGCTCCCGGCCTGGATGGTAAACCACCCGCCTGATTCGGCGGGAAGCCACCCTTGGACGCAGCGCGCATCCGCCCAAGGGGAAGTTTATTTATAGCTTGTAAACGTAAAGGAAACCAGACCGCGCTGGCTCGCCGCGCTCGGGCTCCTACGCTCCCCACCTGCCCACCAGGAGGGCGCGGCGGGAGGCGAGTGGGGCGTCTCGGTTCTTTCCCTGCCCCCCATCCCCACCCCAGCTCCGCTCCCGGGGGAGAAAAGGGTAGGGTCCTAAGGGGCTGGCAAGCCTTAAATTCCTCTCGGGGAACCTATCTAGTGCCGTGAAGGCTGGAGAGAGTGGAGAACAGGGCGCAGGCACTGGCCTGGTGAGGGTAGGGGCGGCCGGGCTGTCCCACTTGGCACGCACCGGCGGCAGGCCCGTCAGTGCGGCGCGGGATTCCGCAGCTCCCGCTCCGGTCCCGGGGAAGTCCCGGAGAGCCCGGGATGGAGTCGCTCCGGGAGCCTCTCCTTGGAAGGCGGGACGCTTCCCCGGTTCCTCCCGAGCACGTGTCCTCAGCAGAGCAGGCAAGCGCTGCGTGCCTGGGGCTGCGATCCGCGGGTGACAGCGGCTTAGAGCGCTCCCTCCCCAACCCCCCACTGTCGCCGCCTCTCCCGGGGGAGCTCCAGGCTCCGGGGTGCGCTCGGGGCAACCGGAGAAAAGGAAAAGTGCCGGGGAGGAGATTAGGGAGAGAAGACATTAAAAAGCCCAGCCCTGAATAGACAAACAGCCGAGCTGACAGAGGCGCCTGCTAGCCCCTTCTCCCCCCAGCCCCCCAGCCCCAGCGGCCTCTCCCAGTCCCGGCGGAGCACACCCACCCCCGGCCTAGGCCCAGGCGAATTCGTGTATGTGTGTGTGCGTGTGCGTGCCTGTGTGTGTGTGTGTGTGTGTGTGTGTGTGTGTACGCGCGCGCGCGCGCGCGAGCGCCGGGCGGGCAGTTGCGAAACGGGCTCTTGGCTGCAGCGCGGCATAATGGAGGTGGCTGGAACAATGCGCGCTTTGTGCGCGCAGGGAGTTGTTTTCCACCCGCCTCGCCCCCCTCGCTCGGGCCGTATGGCACTTTAATCCCCGCCACGGCTGGGCACAAATGCACTTGTGTCCTGCGGGTCACCGGGGGCCGTGCGGCTGGAGCCGACCCCCTCCATCCGCGGGCCCCACCGCCGGCTGCCCCGTCTTTCTTCTTGCAGCCTCCCAACCACCACCGGCCAGTGAGCCGGCTTGGAAGCTTCCGGGCCCGCGAGCCACTTTTTTTCCGTGGAGACGGCGCATCGCCCCCCCTCCCCTTCGCGAGCTCACACAAACACACACCCCGGCCGGCCGCGGGCCCCACACTCGCCGCCCTCCCTCTCCCAGTCTCGGCCCACCCGCCCCCGCCCCGTGCTCCGGACTCCTGCGAACAATAGTAAATGTCAACAGATTCCGCGCGGCGAGTGTCTGACTCGGCCGAGATAAGGGTGCGCGGTTGGCCCCGCGCTCCGCGCCGCCGCGGGGGGAGCCCGCCCTGACCCCGGCAGGAAAGAACCGGCTGTGACGAAACCCGTGCCGCAGCGGGGGTGGATAGGAGGGGAGGCCACCAGTCCCGGCCCGGTGGGGGAGTCTCGCCGGGAGCCCAAGCCCTGCCCCGCCCCCACCCGGCTTAACCCGGTGCTAATGCGGGGCCGGTGGGTACGGTGAAAGCGGCGGGGTAGACGTGGCGCTCCGGCCTGCTTTCAGATCACGATTCCAGTGCCCTGCGGATGTCGTAAAAACGCTGACCCGGGTCAGGACGCGGGCGGTTTTCGACCTACTGGGAGCCGGCACCCGAAAGATGCGAAGGATTCGAGTGCTTGTCTCCGGAAACTCATTAAAATATATTTTTAAGCGCGCACACACTCTCGCAGGTCCTCCTCCTCGATCGTCCGCAACCCACCACCCAACCGAGTTAAAATTCACAAATTGATTCTCACGAGTTGGTATTAACGGGTTGTTCCTCTTAAATTGTTGCCAACTTTGCTAATAGATGATTACTTAAATGATTTCTTTTTCATAAAGTACGTGTTGTTTTACAGATGCGTATTTACTTAAAGAAATCAACTGCATCTATTAACATATTAAAGAGAGAATAAAGCATCGGGGCCGGCGTCATGTACTGTTCAGCCTTACTTTGGGTGCTCGCGAAGATAGGAAAATCTTATTTGTTTAATAATAAGTCACTCATGAATATGCAAATGGCATCGGTGCAGTACCTCACTTCTGTCACTATTAATGAGTTGCAAATTAACGTGACAACAAAAGGAAAATCTATTTAGTGGAGGAACTTGGGTTTCTACCTGGAGAGATCACAAGCAGGCCTAGAACCTGGGTCTCCAGGAAGGACAGGAGTGGGGATGGACACTTCCTCATCCAGGCTTTTCCTGGAGACCACTATTGTTTGGTCTCAGGGACCTGCTTTGTCAGGAGCCCCTTAAAATTCCTGCTCCAGGCCTAAGGAAGAAAGGCTGTTCCAGGGTAATTAGGGCCAAGTGTGGTTAATGGAAATCAGCCCACAGTTTGAAGTAAAGCAGTTGGTGAAGCAGATTTGGGGGGATCTCCTCCATCCAGCTTAAAGGTTCCCCAAAGCCCTTTGGGTCTCTGTTGCTTTGGACACAGTTAGAACTGTAAATACTAAATCAGGCCTCACAGGCCTGACTACAGGTATTAAGAAAGCACCCTATGCGCTGATGAGAGGTTTAAGAGCAGATCAGCTCATTTTCCTGCTGACCTACTTCCCAGAGGTTACAGACTGAAATCTGGTTGTCTTCTATTCGAGGCTTTGCTCTTTTCTGGCCTACACCTCAGAGCCTGTTTCTATTCCATCGATGGATGCTGAAGAGAATGTTTCTAATCCAGTTAAGTTTGGAAACATCTCTGAGAAAAAAACAAATGCTGAGCTGCCCAGAACTGTGGGCTAATAGTTCAGGTGCCTGGTTAGTATTTCAAGAAGCTGTTTGACTAGGGAACCTTCTGGGGAGATGCAAATACCTATATCTAACCTGATTGATGACTACTTGATTATTTACAAATATAAAAATTCATCAGGCTGTACATTTAAGATTTGTATGCTTTACTATGTGTAAGTCATATCTTGTTCTGTTTATCTATTACTGTGTAAAGCCACCTCAAAGCTCAGTGGTGTAAACAATAATAAGCATTTATTTTGCTCAAGAATCTGCAGTCTGGGCAGGGCTTGGCAGACAACTCACCTCTGCTCCACACTGCGTCAACTGGGACAGCTCAACTGGGACTCAAGAATCCATTTTCAAGACGGCTCACACACATGGTTGGCAAGTTGGTGCTGGCTCTGGTTCTTCGCCACGTGGGCCTCTCCACAGGATCACTTGGGCTTCCTCACAGCATGGTGGCTGGGTGCCCAGAGTGAGCACCTAAGAGAGCAAGGAAATGGAAGCTGCCAGTTACTTAAGGAAACTAAGCCTGGAAACTAGCAGCGTCAGTTCTGCCATATTCTGTTGGTCAAGCAGTTTACAGAGCCCAGATTCAATGGGGGAGAGGACATCAACCCCTCCCTTTTATCTTTCAATGGGAAGTATATCAAAGAATCTTGGGGCTCTGCTTTAAGACTGCCACCTAGGGAATTCCCTGGCAGTCCAGTGGTTAGGACTCGGGGCTTTCACTGCCATGGCCTGGGTTCAATCCCTGGTCGGGGAACTAAGATCCCACAAGCAGCGCTTCATGGCCAAAACAAAACAAAAACCTGCCACCTATCTTATTTTAAATGAAAATAGAACACATAACTTCATTTTTTGCTTCATGTCCTACCCCTCTTTTCCTGCCCCCCCCCGGCCCCTCCTTGTGGCATGCAGGGTCAAACCGTGCTCCCTGCATTGGGAGCGAAGAGTCTTAACCATTGGACCGACCGCCAGGGAAGTCCCTCCTACTCCTCCTTTGCCTTCTTCCACATCTCTTTCCTCCAAACCATCAATGGGAATTATTTGATATCCCAGTTAATTCGTGTGGGTGTATATAGAAAAAAAAACATTCAATTTCAGGTGTTAAGTTGCTATTGATTTTTTCAAGTTCCAGATTTTTAAATCTAGAGTTTCACAAGTCTTTAACTTGCATTTATTAACCTTGTTATTTTTATACAAAATTAGAGCAATCATTTTCAGAGAGGCATTTGATTAAGGCTCAATCAAGTCAAGTTGAACAGACTAAATGCTCTTAAACTGTCCCATCCCTTTATAAATTTAGCTAAATTTCCCTGAACATTTTATATATATTCACACACACACACACACACATATATAATTTGTTTTATTTTCTTTTTAAGCATTCGAATGCCTGAATGGGCAAACTTATGAAACTAATACAGTATCCACAGGGGATTGGTTCCGGGACCACCCATCAGATACCAAATCTAAGGATGCTCAAGTCCCTTACATAAAGTGGTGTACTATTTGCATGTAACCTACACATTCTTCCATATACTTTAAATTCATCTCTACATTACTTATTTATGGTACCTAATACAATGTAAATGTTATGTAAATAGTTGTAAATACAATGTAAATGATATGTAAATAGTTGCCAGCATGCAGCAAATTCAAGTTTTGCTTTTTGGAACTTTCTGGAATTTTTTTGTTCCCGAATATTTTCGGTCCGCAGTTGGTTGATTCCTCAGATGCAGAACCCGCAGATACAGAGGGCCGACCAAAAGCAAAATCGAATCAATTAAATGTGTAAATATAGTGAATATCCGGTTGGCTTAAACATTGCAACTCTTGCTTTCCAAGTCAAATTTTAATTCCTTTTACCTTAAAGTTGCAAGTCTAAAGTCTATTATACAATTTTAAGTTGGAATCATAAGGCTAATCTGTGAGATTCTTTACTACCCCCAACTTGTCATAAACACTACAGATTAAATCACATGCATAGATTGTTCCTGAACTTAACACCAAAATATCACTACAGTATATTTGATTGATTTCATCGTCTCCATATTCAATTCTCAACCTTCCCGAGGTTCAAAGGACACCCTCTGAGGAGTGTGTTTTGCCAACTCAAGAGAGTTGAGGTTACTTGATACAAGGAAAAATTTAAGGCTTTGGAATAAGCAAAAAAGATGACTGGCTATTCTTTCAATGGAATGCTGGAGCCTGACGGTGGGGGTATTTTCTGAACCTACAGAAAATGAACCTTTGTCTTTGCCAGGCTGTTTTACAACTCTATACGATGCAGAGAACTAATAGCACTGTGGATACTTCTCGCCTATAGATAAGCAAATAACTTCTCTCTGGGGCAGTGAGAACCCCTACTGCCACCCCAAAAGCCAGTTTTGTGTCCATTTGCAAATTTATTTCAATATTCCCGATCTACAAATGTTTCTGTTCTTGGGATGCTCCTTTGAGCCAGTTATATCTCACCCATTCCCTCATTTAATTAATGAGTTATATAAAACCTGTGATGTGTTCATTTTATATTTGTATGAGAGTCATGATTTTGCCTTCTTTTGAGACGGGCTTTAACGTTGGTCAAGGGTTCATCACACTACATAGATAACATTAGTGCTGGCTAGAAATTGGAGGCCAAGATGCAGGATATGGGCCCTACAGATCTCCAAGGAGAATTTGCTTACACCCCAGACAGACAACCAGAGCCCTTCTTAATTCTGTTTATAGTTGCTATGACAACTGAAGATCCACTGCCATACCCTTCAGGTGGAATTTTTTTTCTTAATCTCAGGTCCCCAGTTCAAGGTAAATCCTACCCTGATTCTTTTCTAACCTCTGATCTCTCTCTGCCCTGTCATCTGATTGAAGGAGAGAGAAATATGTAGCTACCACCCATGTTGCCTCAACATTTGATTGGATTAATTAACATATTTACCACCTGTGGTGTTTTTTTTGTTTTTTGGGGTTTTTTGTGGTACGCGGGCCTCTCACTGTTGCGGCCTCTCCCGTTGTGGAGCACAGGCTCCGAACGCGCAGGCTCAGCGGCCATGGCTCACGGGCCCAGCCGCTCCGCAGCATGTGGGATCTTACCGGACCGGGGCACGAACCCGTGTCCCCTGCATCAGCAGGCGGACTCTCAACCACTGCGCCACCAGGGAAGCCCTGTGGTGGTTTTTTAATATGTCCACAAATTCTTTGATTCTCCTCCCTTCAAAAGGTGGAGGCTGATTTTCCTTCCCTTGGTTGTGGGTGGTGCTTAGTGACTCACTGCTAATAAATAGAATGTGACAGAAGTGACTGTATGTGACGTCCATGATTAGGATAGAAAAGGCATTGTGGCTTCCTCATTGCTATCTGGGGAAGCCAGCTGCCATGACATGGGCACATTCAGCCTCCTGAATGTCATGGGCACATAGCAACCCTATTGGGTGAGCCAAGAACTGAGGCCTCCTGCCAACAGCCATGTGAATGAGCCATCTTAGAAACACATCTGGTAGCCCCAGTGGAATCTTCAGACAGACATCTTGAATACAACCTCATGAAGGCCCCTGACTCCTGAATTCCTGACCCACAGAAACTGCGAGATAATAAATGTTCTGTTGTTGTTAAGTCACTGAATTGTGGGGTAATTTGTTATGCAGTAATAGGTAACTAATGCATGAGTCAACCTTGCATTTGGACACAGCTCTAAACCATTCTAATAACACTAAACACATTTCTATTTTGCCTAGGGGGATGGATATGCCTCTGCCAACCCCCAAAGCAAGACACACACCCAACTCTCAACCTTGAGAACCGTGTTCTAAAAGCCATGAGAAATAACCTAAATCACACTGCGGGGAGTGAGAGAAAAGAGTGAACTAAATATATGGCGAATTAATATTTCCAGCAATAACAGTGAGGATACACTAGCAGAAGCAGTAAAAACAGTTTTAAATATTTCTTTTGATCACTTTGCAGTTAAAAGTCAGATCTTTGTAAGAATTCATTACCATTTTAACTTACAGAGAGGAACCATTCCTGGAGATGGAGTCAAAACGAAACAAAACACACACTCATACCCTGCAAGAAGTCACCAAAAGTGTGAAAAGCTAAACTGGGATGATTAAGTTCTAGAGGAGCGAATCTCCTATAGGTATGCCCCGAAGTGCTACTTAAAGATAAAATAACTTCCTTTCTGTGTGCATGGTATTTTTCAACAACTGAAATGATCAAACATTTGGAGTGTGACCTAAATGACTCAAGCTGCTTCCTGTCCCAGGAACAGGGACTTCCTAAGGTAGCTAAGACTCTCCTCCTAGAAAAGAGTGGATAGACCATCACATAGTCAAATTAGTCCCACTGCTTTCTGAATTTAGATAGGAAAAAGGAAGCTCTGTGTGTGTGTGTGTGTGTGTGTGTGTGTGTGTGTGTCTCACATTCTTCCACAAAGGATTTTGAGTATATTTTTAATAAAAATGCAACAAACTGATCAAAAAATAGTAAATAACAGAATCTGGGAGAATCTAGGAACAGAAGGATGAAACAATATGAAGGCCATAGGAGAAATACTTTTCTCCTAGCAATTTTTCAGCATTCAGTATTCATTCATTTAAATAATATTTCTTGAACGGCGACTCTAAGCTAGATGATGATGAGACAAAAATATGTAAGACACAGCCCGCTGTTAAAGATGTTCACAGTCAGGGACTTCCCTGTAGTTAAGAATCCGCCTGCCAATGCAGGGGACACGGGTTCGAGCCCTGGTCCAGGAAGATCCCACATGCAGCGGAGCAACTAAGCCCGTGCACCACAACTACTGAGCCTGCACTCTAGAGCCCATGAACCACAACTACTGAGCTCATGTGCTGCAAGTACTGAAGCCCGCATACCTAGAGCCTGTGCTCCGCAACAAGAGAAGCCACAGCAATGAAGTGAGAAGCCCGTGCACCGCAACGAAGAGTAACCCCCACTCGCCACAACTAGAGAAAGCCCGTGCCCAGCAACAAAGACCCAATGCAACCAAAGAAAAAAAAAAAAAGATGTTCACTGTCTAGGGACTTCCCTGGTGGTCCAGTGGTTAAGAATCTGCCTTCCAATGCAGGGGGCTCGGGTTCGATCCCTGGTTGGGGACCTAAGATCCCACATGTCCTAGGGCAACTAAGCCTGAGCACCGCAATTACTGAGCTCGAGCACCACAACTAGAGAGCCCTCGCGCTGCAACTAGAGAGAAGCCCTCAACGAAGAGCCCTGCAAGCCGCAAAGAAGACCCAGCGCAACCAAAAACAAAAATAAAAACAAAACAGTTCTTTGTGGCACTCTGAATAACAGTAAAATTAAACTTTGGAACATGCTATTTGAAAAGCAAATAAATAAAAAACATGTTCACAGTCTAATAGAGGGAAACAGAGACACAAATTATAGTGATTTGTTGGGACTTCCTGACGGTCCAGTGGTTAAGGCTCTGTGCTTCTGCTGCAGGGGGCATGGGTTCAATCCCTGGTCAGGGAACTAAGATCCCACGTGCTGCATGGTGCAACCAAAAAAAAAAATTATAGTGATTTGCAATAAAATGTTGCAGTTGTTTTAACCTGTCTTTGTAGGTTACTAGGAATATATTCAACCAGAATTGTGTACCCATGTTCCTCAAAAGGCAGGGCTCATTGCAGTGCTGTTGGTAATGACCCCAAACTGGAAACTACCCAAATGCCCATCTACAGCAGAATGGGGAAGGAAACTGTGGTGTCTTCACACGATGGAATACTATACAGCAGTGAAAATAAACAATCCACAATTGTACCTAACAATAGGGAGGGATCTCATAAACATGATATTGAGTGGGAGAAGCCAGACATCAAAAAGCACCAACTAACACAACATTGTAAACAACTATACTTCAATTAAAAAAAAAAAAGCACCTACTCTGTGATTCCACGGATCTGAAGTTTAAAAGCAGGCCAAACTAGTGTTTGCACTTAGAAGTCTGGACAATAGTTCTCCTCAGGTGGGGAGGGGCGTAGTGAGCGGGAGGAGGCACGGGGGACCACTGGGGGACTGGGAAAGTTTTGTTCCTTATTCTGGGAGCTGCTTACACACAAGTACAATTCTCTCCAGTCCACAAAAATCCATAGAGTGATACACTTATGACACATGCACTTTTCTGTATGTGTGCTGTCCTTCAATAAAATGTATAAGAAAAACATCCACCCTTTGAGCAAGTAGGTGGGCCAATGAGGAAGGCATTGTTAGTTACTCTTAGGGTGGGGAGCTTATGAAAACTTCCTGGAGGAGGTGATGCTGGCCTAGTTTTCACAGGTATACCCGCCTTAGCCTTGGGGATGAATTCGGGAAGATGTTGGGAGAGGGCAGAAATGCAAAAGCAAACCCAGGGAGGCTGGAAGCAGCCTGAGCGCTGGGGAACAATAAGAGAAGTGTCGTAGAATAACAGTGGCCAGGAGAGAGGGGCCTGCTTCTGGCTTGTCTTTGTCAGAGAAGCTTTTCTCCCTCTCACTTACCATTGTGGACTTGGGAGCTGGAGCTGGAGAGAACAGGATTACATTTGTGTTCTAGAAAGTTCTCTCAGGCAGGAGGGCAGTGGGTGGGTGGCACCGGGCAGGACTGAGAGAACCTTCTGCATGGTCCAGGCCAGGAGCATGGGCACCAGAGCAGCTGGGTTCTGGGGATGGAGAGAAGCAGAGAACACTAAGGAGACAGCAAGAGCTGCTGTAGGAGAAAAATGAGAGAGAACATCAGAGAGCGCGGAGAAGAATGAAAGGAGGGGTATTTTTAAAGCTTCCGGTAAAACACATTTAAAAATACAGTCTGTTCAGCTGTCTATAAAAGCTGCTTCACTGAATTCTTAAGAAGGACAGAATCAGTCATCAAAGGGATGCCCCGATTTCTCTCTAAAATAGGGCTTCTTAACTTGGGATCCGTAGATAGAATTCAGGGGACTTGTGAACTTGGATGGGAAATCTTTTTATTTTTCTTTTCATTAACCTTTAACTGAAATTTAGCATTTCCTTCAGCCCTGCATATAGGCAACCATTATCATTGTATTAGCAGCACCTGTGACTTGGTCACCACTCAAAATCATAGATATTTTCATATCACAGGATAGTCGACGCCAATACCTCAATATACTGATTACACTCATCACTAATTTGAAATTATGGTATTTGTTAGGACTGCTGTTAGATCTTACTATTTAATTCATAATTAAATAGGCCCACCCATTAGCGTTCTGGTTATCTGTGCTCTGGAACAAATCACCTCAAAAGGTAATGACTGAAAGCAGCAACAATCATTTCTTTTGCTCTTGAACCGGCCCTTTGGGCAGGGCTGGGTGGGCTGTCTCTGCTCCAGGCCATGTCGGGGGCCACAGATTGGATGATCCCAATGACTGGGGGCTCCTTTATGCATCTCTGTCTCTCTGCACCTCTAGGCAGCCTCCTAGCTTCCCCCATGTCCTCTGCCCAACTGGGCAGCCTCTGGGTAGTGGGATTTCTTACATGGTGGCTCACAGCCCCAAAAAGAGTGTTCCAGAGAATAGGGAGGAAGCTGCCAGACATCTTCTGATCTAGCCTTAGAAATTCCAGAATGTCAGGCTTCCCTGGTGGCGCAGTGGTTGGGAGTCCACCTGCCAATGCAGGGGACACAGGTTCCAGCCCTGGTCCGGGAAGATCCCACATGCCGCGGAGCAACTAAGCCCATGCACCACAACTCCTGAGCCTGCGCTCTAGAGCCCATGAGCCACAAGCACTGAGCCCACACGCCGCAACTACTGAAGCCTGCGTGCCTAGAGCCTGTGCTCCGCAGCAAGAGAAGCTACCGCAATGAGAATCCCGCGCACCGCAACGAAGAGTAGCCCCGGCGTGCCGCAACTAGAGAAAGCCCGTGCACAGCAACGAAGACCCAACATAGCCAAAAATTAATTAATTAATTAATTAATTAATTAATTAATTTTTTTTAAAAAAAGGAAATTCCAGAATGTCAAGTGGGCAAAATGGATGAAGGGGGTCAAAAGGTACAAAGTTCCAGTTATAAAGTAAATAAGCCCTGGGGATATAATAGACAGCATGGTGACTCTAGTTAATAACACTGCACTGCATATTTGAAAGATGCTGAGAGTAGATCTTAAAAGGTCTCATCACAAGGAAAAAAAATGTTGAAACTATGTATGGGATGGTAACTAGACTTATTGTGGTCATCACTTCATAAGATATACCAGTATCGAATCAGTATGTTGTACACCTGAAACTAATAGAATATTATATGTCGATTGTACCTCAGTTAAAAAAAGGAAGTCCAGAATGTCGCTTCTGCCACTTTTTACTGGTCAAGCAAATTTCTTACTAAGGTCAGCCTAGATACAAGGGGAGGGGAAAAAGACCCCACCTCTCAATGGGGGAAGTGTCAAAAGACTTGTGGCCACAATGACAATATCACAAATTAGTGGGGTTTTGGTATTTTGATAGCATATTTCAATATAATTGGTTTCCTTTGTAATCCTGTTGTTTTGTTCTATGCAGTGTAAAGCACGATTCTGAGAAGGGGGTTATATGATTTGTCAGACTGGCACAGGGGTCCATGATGGAGAACCTCTGCTTCAAAATGTCCACTCCCCACAGCCTCAGCCTTGGCCCAGGCTCCCAACCTCTCTCTTTTTTTTTTCTTTTTAAAGCATAGTCTTTATTTATTTTGAAAGAAACACGTTATTAACTGAACATTTATTCTTTTTTAAATGAATTTATTTATTTGGTTGCACCGGGTCTCAGTTGCGGCAGACGGGCTCTTCTTAGTTGTGGCTCACGGGGCTCCTTAGTTGTGGCATGCACACTCTTAGTTGCGGCATGCATGTGGGATCTAGTTCCCTGACCAGGGATCTAACCCAGGCCCCCTGCATTGAGAGTGCGGAGTCTTTTTTTTTTTTTTTTTTTGCGGTACGCGGGCCTCTCACTGTTGTGGCCTCTCCCGTTGCGGAGCACAGGCTCCGGATGCGCAGGCTCAGCAGCCATGGCTCACAGGCCCAGCTGCTCCACTGCATGTGGGATCTTCCCGGACCAGGGCACGAACCCGTGTCCCCTGCATCGGCAGGTGGACTCTCAACCACTGCGCCACCAGGGAAGCCCCGAGAGTGCAGAGGCTTAACCACTGCGCCACGAGGGAAGTCCCTCCCATCCTCTCTTGCTGGACCACTGCAATAGCATCCTGATTGGCTTCTGCCATTGGGCTCTTCATGTCAAATCCTTCTTTCAAAATCTATCCTTTCTTGGGAATTCACTGGCTGTCCAGTGGTTAGGGCTTTGCACTTTCATTGCCAAGGGCCCAGGTTCAATCCCTGGCTGAGGAACTGAGATCCCGCAAGCTGTGTGGCGTGGCCAAAAAAAAAAAAAATGCCATCTTTAAGCCCAGATTCATTCCTTCAACTATTCATCCATCCATCCATCCATCCGTTCAATGAATGAAATGTCTCTGATGGCCAAATATAAAATGATCCCATGTTGTCCTAGTGAGAAGGTCCCCGAACACCTTTTGTGACTACCTTGAACTTTTAGGCCTAGAATATTCGATGTGGGCCGGGGCTGCAGGGCTGCAGGGCTTCAGGGGCTGGAGAATCGCATAGCTGTTGGCAGGCCTCAGTTCCTCACTTACGATGGCCAGAGGGAGGCCTCCCCCACTCAGTCACCACGTGGGCCTCTCCCTCAGGCCCCTCCCAACACGGCAGATGGCTTTCCCCAGACACAGTGATCCAAGAGAGAGCAAGAAACCGAGCAACCAGATGCCCACAGTGACTCATGACCTAACCTCCAGAGCCACACACCATCATGTACCCTTTAGTCTATTCATTAGAAGCCTCATTACCACCTCCAGCCCACAGTAAGGGTAAGAGGATTTGGCTCCACCTCTTGAAGGGAGGAGTGTTAAAGAATTTGTGAATGTATTTTTAAAACCATCACAGTTACCTCTATTATTTAGAAGAACTTATTATTAAAATAACACATAAGTTGAGATTGTATTGCCTTTTCCACTGTCATAGCCCAAAGCCACTTTATTAAACTTTCCACAAATCTTTGACGTTAGTGATTTCATCTGCACTACTCACTGAGTAGTTTGAGACCCTACACTTTCTGTGTGGAAATTCTATCCAAAGCTATAAGCACTTGTTGTTCAACCATTAGGTTCTCTCTTTCATGCCTTCCTTCTGTGTGCATTTGTGGCCTCCACAACAGAACCACTGACTGTGTTGCTTTTGAAAGCAGGCATTCAAGGGCTTGTCCAAAATAGCATCCAATATTTGTGTTGTAACCAGGAATAATGACTAAATCTTGGTTAAATTTCTTTGCCTCCTCTACAAAGGACTGAATATTTGTGTCCCCCCCAAATTCATATGTTGAAACCAAACCCCCTGGCATCAGGAGACAAGGCCTTTGGGAGGTGATTAAGTCATGAGGGTGGAGCCCTCATGAATGGAATTAGTGCCCTTATAAAAGGGACCCCAGAGAGCTTCCTGGTCCCTTCCACCATGTGAAGGCACAGCAAGAAGACAGCAGTCTATCAACCAGGAAATGGGTTCTCACCAGACACCAAATCTGCCAGCACCTTGATCTTGGACTTCCCAGCCTCCAGAACTGTGAGAAATAAATGTCTGTTGTTTTAAGCCTCCTAGTCTGTGGTATTCTGTTATAGCATCCTGAACAGCCCCTCCTTTTCTTTCTTCTTCCTTCCTTCTTCTTCCTTTTCTTTTTTTTTTTTTTTTTTTTTTTTTTTTTGAATAAACCAATTCTGCTAGGTGACCTCTCTAAGCATTGCAAACCAGCATCGATTGAGGCCATTTCGGGTTAATGGGTCTTCCCTAAACACCACTTTGTTGTTGGAAATAAAGTCATTGAGAGTGTCATCCAAATCAAGAGAATTTTCTGGGACTCAAATACGAGGTAACTGTCACCAGTCAAATGGATCAGTGCATTGTGATGGATCCATACATTGTGGACAGTTCACAGAATGGAATACCACATAGCAATGAGAGTGAACAGACTACAACCACGCATAACCACATGAGTGAATCTCACAACTTAAATGTTGAGCAAGAGAAGCCAAACACAAAAGAATAGGCACAGTAAGATTCCATTTATATAAAATATAAAAACTGGCCAAACTCATTTATTGTGATAGAAGACAAACTAGGGGTTACCCTTGGTGGGGAGGTGCTTGGAAGGGGGCATTGAGGGGCCTTCTGGGGTGCTGGTCACGTTCTGCTTCATCTGGGTGCTGCTTAGATGGGTGTGTTCAGCTTGTGAAAATTCATGTATTCATCAAGATGTATATTTATGATTTGTGTACTTTTTTGTATGTTACACTTCCAAAAAAGTTTCCATGAAAAACCTCTGGGGTAGCTTCTGCTTTCTGAGGGAAAATTTGGTTGCAGTAGTACTTGGGCTGTAGAGACAGGTCTGATCATATTCTCTTTAGTTTTATTTTCCTACTACTCATAGTTATTTGACAAGACAGATGCTTATTTCTCTTCCATTGAAAGACATATAGAGGACTTCCCTGGTGGTCCAGAGGTTAAGAATCTGCCTTCCAATGCAGGGGAGGCGGGTTCGATCCCTGGTCAGGGAACTAAGATCCCACATGCCGCAGGGCAACTAAGCCCAGGCGCCACAACTGAGCCCACACGCTCTGGAGCCCGTGCACCACAACTAGAGAGAAGCCTGTGCGCCACAATGAAGGGCCCGCACACTGCAACAAAGATCCCACATGCCGCAGCTAAGACCCAATGCAGCCAAAGAAAGCAAGAAATAAATGTGTTTTTTTTTTAAGTAAAAAAAAAAAAAAAAAAGGAAAGAAAAAATTGGAGGAGCACATGGATGAGCAAGAAGGGGACGGTAGTCTGAGGACAGTGTAGCATGAGGCTTCCAAGGTTAAAGGCCCTGGCATAGGGGTGGCCTCAACTCTGAAATCACTGGACCTCTTGTGTCCAGAAAGATGCTGGATAGTTTAATTAACTAGAAAATAAATAAATGAATAAACAAAAGCATAGGCCCCTCTGCTTTAGGCTTCCCTGAGGGAACACTGATTCCTGGGTTGGGTCATTTCTCTTTGCTGATGGGGGGAAAGAGGTACTGTTGCACACATTTAGGCGGGGCCTGCCCTGACTCAGGCCTGGTGTTCAGGCTGAGGGAATACAAAGAAAACTCTCTCCAGCTTAATTTAGTGACTGACAATGCAAATTCTTACAGGTAAATTGCCTGAATCCAAAGTGGCTGGTGTATACGGAGTGAGCACTGACAGAGGGGCCATGGTGGGCAGACTTCTTTTTCTTTTTTTAATTAATTAATTTATTTATTTTTGGCTGCATTGGGTCTTTGTTGCTGCATGCGGGCTTTCTCTAGTTGTGGCGAGCGGGGGCTACTCCTTGTTGCGGTGCGCGGGCTTCTCATTGCGGTGGCTTCTCTTGTTGCAGAGCATGGGCCCCAGGCACGAGGGTTTCAGCAGTTGTGGCACGTGGGCTCAGCAGCTGTGGCCCACGGGCTCCAGAGCACAGGCTCAGTAGTTGTGGCACACGGGCTCAGTAGTTGTGGCACACAGGCTTAGTTGCTCTGCGGCACGTGGGATCTTCCCGGACCAGGGCTTGAACCCATGTCCCCTGCATTGGCAGGCGGACTCCCAACCACTGTGCCCCCAGGGAAGCCCTAGCAGACTTCTGAGGAGACTCAATACTCAGGTGGACACAAAAAACCTTGGCCACTGTCCTCAAGGAACTTACAACACCACAAGACAGAAATATAGTGTGCCTGTTCTGTTCCAGGGACCAGAAAAGACATAAGCTCCTCCTGCGTTTCCAGAAGCTTCATTCTAATCATGAATTTTTGGTGGTGGCTTACATTTTACTTCATTTGTTTTATTTCCTTTTTGTTTGTTTGCTTTTGTTTTGGCCGTGCCACGCAGCTTGCGGAATCTTAGTTCCCCAACCAGGGATCAAACCTGGGCCTCCAGCAGTGGAAGCACGGAGTCCTAAGCACTGAACTGCCAGGGAAGTCCCTTTCTTTCCTTTTAGGGCCGTGTTGTTTCTGAGAGAGCTAAAGGAGGGGGCAGCTGTGAGGGTGAAGCCACAGCTCTGGGAACAGGAAAGATTTGGAAAGGTTGGTGCAGAAGGGGAGGGTCGGTGGTGGTGATCTGACAGGGGAGTTGGGAATGTGAAGCCCTGGATGCTTTGGAGGGAGAGAGGGCTAGAGGCAGGGGTGATATCTGAGGCTACCCAGACTTGCTGCTGGGCCCTGACTAGCCTGGGTTCTGGCCTTGGACCAGGGAAATAAGAGGAGAGTTGTTCTGAGGGACATGGTAGCAAACACGGGTTGATCTGGGGGTTGAGAGAAGGACGGGCTGTGAAAGGGAGCTGGGAAGTGGGATGGGGGAAGCTGGGAAGGGGAGAGGGGTCTCAGTCAGCAGTGTGTCATGTGGGCCTCAGCCAGGGAGAAGTGGGAGCTAGAAGCAGGAGAGTGCACTGAGACTGGGCCTAGTGTGTGGAAAATGGCGCTCTTCCAGTCTCCAGAGAGCTCCTTGAGGTGAGACCAAGTGTCTCAGCTAAGGGCTCCTGGGTGTCCAATCTGATCAGAATAGCTGCCTCCACCCTATCTCCCCCCACCCCCAAGCAAGGTGAGTCAGGAGAGCAGGGCCAGTTGTTGGAGATTCTGGGGGAGAGTCGGGGGCTTGGACAGGTCAGGGACCGAGGATAGGGGAAGGCAGAGGAAGGGAGAAATTTAAGGGAAGGCAGCAGTTTTTACATGAAGACCCAGGTGACATCAACAGATCCATCAGGCCTAAGGGGCCTAAGGCTACTTTTTTTCTTTTTTAGCCTGTTTCAAAGTTTATTTTGTTCATTACATTTCTAATTCTTTCAAGATGAGTCTTTCTAAAAAAACTCAAAAAATTCCACTCCTGGGTATATATCCGAAGAAAACGAAAACACTACTTCGAAATGATACATGCACCCCAATGTTCATAGCAGCACTATTTACAATAGCCAAGACATGGAAACAACCTAAGTGTCCATCAGCAGATGCATGGATAAAGAAGATGTGGCACATATATACAATGGAATATTACTCAGCCATAAAAAGAAACGAAATTGAGCTATTTGTAATGAGGTGGATAGACCTAGAGTCTGTCATACAGAGTGAAGTAAGTCAGGAAGAGAAAGACAAATACCATATGCTAACACATATATATGGAATTTAAGGAAAAAAAATGTCATGAAGAACCTAGGGGTAAAACAGGAATAAAGACACAGACCTACTTGAGAATGGACTTGAGGATATGGGGAGGGGGAAGGGTAAGCTGTGACAAAGCGAGAGAGAGGCATGGACATATATACACTACCAAACGTAAGGTAGATAGATAGTGGGAAGCAGCCGCATAGCACAGGGAGATCAGCTCGGTGCTTTGTGACCGACTGGAGGGGTGGGATAGGGAGGGTGGGAGGGAGGGAGACGCAAGAGGGAAGGGATATGGGAACAGATGTATATGTATGACTGATTCGCTTTGTTATAAAGCAGAAACTAATAAAAAAAAAAAGATGTGGTACATATATACAATGGAATACTACTCGGCTATAAAAAAGAATGAAATAATGCCATTTGCAGCAACATGGATGGACCTGAAGGGTATGATGCTTAGTGAAATAAGTCAGACAGACAAAGACAAATACTGTATGTTATCACTTATATATGGAATCTAAGAGGCTACTTTTTAAGAGGGGACTTTGGGGGACTTGTGAGGCCTCACCACACGTCCTTGGCCTCCATTCCAGTTTGTAGCCCTGTCTGGTGTCTAACCCACCTGCTGGGTCTAGGAAATGTTGCTCTTAAGCTATGGGAAGTGTCAGGGTGATGGTAGTGGGTGACCATGGGAACAGGATCCAGGACTCACAGGACTAACATTCTTACAACAAAGCGAGAAGGGGAATTCAAGAAGAAAAACCTGTATGGGAATTCCCTGGTGGTCCAGTGCTTAGGACTCCACACTTTACATTTCAGGGGGCATGGGTTCGATCCCTGGTCGGGGAACTAAGATGCAAGAGTGGCACAGCCAAAACAAAAAATTAAATTAAATTAAAAAAATTTAAAAACACCTGTATGATATGAAAAATCGAAACAGATATATGAACAGAAAAGGAAAGTTGAAAGGCTATTCACCAAAACCTTGTCTCCCCCCACCCATGGGCTTGCAGTTCATTTGTGTAATAAAAAATTTAAAATTTTTAAATTAAAAGAATTTTTTAAGTTCACGCTCTATACTGGATTCACTTATTTATTTACCAGGAAATTAACCAAGACCCCAGGCTCAAAAGCCTCACTGCACTGCTTCTCGGGGGACGTTTGACGCAGAGGCTCTTGAAATTGTCTCTTTGCCCACCCCCGCCCCGACAGGGGGTGAATCATCCAGACCATGGGCAGTTCTGGAAAGTTGTATTCCATATTTTCGTGTGAGTGAAAAAAAACCTCCATGGATTTACATCAGAGTTTGCAAACTGGTGGGCCCGGGGCCTCCCCGGGATGGTTTTGTTTGGCCTGGCCTACCCAGTGTTTTATCAATGTCATGAATGCTAGTGAGAGTTCACGTAAAAATCCAGATTACTGGCTTCTCTTCTGAAAGGTCAGAAGACCTGACAATCCAGGGTCTGATCGCAGCAACACCCCATCCCAGAGCCACACTGCCCCTTCAGACAGGGCCCCGATGGTCCTCATAGCCCCCTGTCGCAATCAGGTGTAACCCCAAGTCAGGCGCGTGTGAGTGTTTGGCCCAAACTTCTCCTTTATGCTGTTTTGTGAAACATAAATTCAGTGGGGTTCCTTGGTTTACACTCACTGAATGGTTTCCCTTCCATAAAGATTTGGAGCACGTATGGAACAGAGGGAATGTGATGGCTTGAAAACATGACTCCAAATTCTTTGATCCTCTTCCGCCACAAGATGGAGTCTAGGGAATTCCCTGGTGGTCCAGTGGTTAGGACTCCACGCTCTCACTGCCAAGGGCCCGGGTTCAATCCCTGGTAGGGGAATT
Source organism: Hyperoodon ampullatus (assembly GCF_949752795.1). Lineage (NCBI taxonomy): Eukaryota > Metazoa > Chordata > Mammalia > Artiodactyla > Ziphiidae > Hyperoodon > Hyperoodon ampullatus. The sequence goes on from NC_136913.1 coordinate 37,025,908, forward strand.
AAGATCCCACAAGCCTCGCGGCGCAGTCTAATCCATCTCTTCTTGAATATAGGCTGGCCTTGGTTACTCGCTTCTAACAAATAGAATGTGGGGAGAGTGACAGTGTGTGACTTTCAGAGGTGGATCATAAAAGGAAAGCTTCAGAGCGGTCCCTGCTTTTACAGGATGCTTGCCCTTGGAACCCAGCCACTGTGGAGGGAAGCATCCCAGGCCACATGCAGGGTGTAGGTGTTCCAGCTGCCAGACCCCCGGTGGAGCCCCAGCCGACAGCCAGCTTCAACCGCCAGACGTGTGAGAGAAGGAGCCTGCAGAAGATTCCAGTCCCAACCTCTGAGCCACCCCAGGGGATGCCAAGTGGAGTATAGGTAAGCTCTCCCAAAGGAGGACTGCTCAAGTTCTGGATTCAAAAATAATTGTTGCTGTTTTGAAACAAGAAGTTTCTTTTTGACATCTTTATTGACACATGATTCATATATCATAAACTTCACTCATTTGAAGTATATAACCCAATGGTTTTTGTATATTCACAGAGTTGTGCAACCATCACCACAATCGCTTTTAGAAGATTTTCATCACCCCCCAAAAAAGCCCCATGCTCCTTCCACCCTTGTTCAGCCCCTATCAAATACTAATCTGCTTTCTGTCTCTATGGATTTGCCTATTCTGGACATTTCATATGTATGGAATTGTGTAATACGTGGCCTTGTGTGTCTGGCTTTCTTTGCTCAGCATAATGTTTTCAAGGTTCATCCACATTGTAGCAGGTGTCAGTACTTCACTCCTTTCTATGGCTAAGTAATATTCTGCTGTATAGATAGACTACATTTTCACATTTATCCATTCATCAGTTGATGGACATTGGATGTATATCCACATTAAAAAAAATAAATTTATTTATTTATTTTTGGCTGCATTGGGTCTTCATTGCTGCACGCAGGCTTTCTCTAGTTGCAGCGAGTGGGGGCTACTCTTCGTTGTGGTGCGCGGGCTTCTCATTGCGGTGGCTTCTCTTGTTGTGGAGCATGGGCTCTAGGCGAGCGGGCTTCTGTAGTTGGGGCTCGCAGGCTCAGTAGTTGTGGTGCATGGGCTTAGTTGCTCCCTGGCATGTGGGACCTTCCCGGACCAGGGCTCGAACCCATGTCCCCTGCATTGGCAGGCAGATTCTTAACCACTGCGCCACCAGGAAAATCCCTATATCCACTTTTTTCTGCTCATGAATAATGCTGCTATGAATATTCATGTACAAGATTTTCTGTGGAAGTGTTTTCATATCTCTTGGGTATATATCTAGGAGTGGAATTGCTGGGGCATATGGAAAATTCTCTAGTTAACATTTTAAAGTACTGCCAAACTGTGTTCTAAAGTGGCTGCATCATTTTCCATCCCTACCAGCAAAGTACAGAGGTTCCAACTTTCCACATTCTTACTAACTTTTGTTATTTTCTGTCTTTTGATTAGAGCCATCCAATGGGTGTGAAGTGGTATTTCACTGTGGTTTTGATTTGCATTTCCCTGATGGCTAATGATCTTGAACATATTTTTTTAAGTACTGTTTGGCCGTTTATATCAATATATCTTTTTTTAAGTTCCAATCTTATTTTTTTTAATTAATTAATTTATTTTTGGCTGCGTTGGGTCTTTGTTGCTGTGCGCAGGCTTTCTCTAGTTGCAGCGAGCGGGGGCTACTCTTCGTTGCAGTGCACGCGCTTCTCATTATGGTGGCTTCTCTTGTTGTGGAGCATGGGCTCTAGGCGAGCAGGCTTCAGTAGTTGGGGCTTGTGGGCTCAGTAGTTGTGGTGCAAGGGCTTAGTTGCTCCCTGCATGTGGGATCTTCCCGGATCAGGACTCAAACCTGTGTCCCCTGCATTGGCAGGCAGATTCTTAACCACTGTGCCACCAGGGAAGTCCCTTTTTTCACTTTCTTGATGGTATCATTTGCAGCACAAAAGTGTTTAATCCTGAGAAAGCCCATTTTCTTTCTTTTATTAGTATTATTATTTTTGTGGTACACGGACCTCTCACTGTTGTGGCCTCTCCCGTTGCGGAGCACAGGCTCCGGACGCACAGGCTCAGCGGCCATGGCTCACAGGCCCAGCCACTCCGCGGCACGTGGGATATTCCCAGGCCGGGGCACGAACCCGTGTCCCCCGCATCGGCAGGCGGACTCTCAACCACTGCGCCACCAGGGAAGCCCAATTCTCTTTCTTTTTAACCTCATTTATTTTAGTTTTTAAATTGAAGTATAGTTGATTTGCAATGTTTCAGGTGTACAGCAAAGTGATTCATATATATATATATATATATATATATATATATATATATATATATGTACACCAGTTCAATTTTGTTTGGTTATTCATGCTTTTGGTGCCATATCTTAAAAAACATTGCCTAACCAAGATTTACTCCAATGTTTTCTCCTAAAAGTTTGGTAGTTTTAGTTCTTACATGTAGGTCATTGCTCCATTTTGAGTTTCTTTTTTGGTATGGTATGAACTTGGGATCCAACTTCATTCTTTGCAGGTGGATCCTGTTTTCCCAGCATCATTTGTTAAAAAGACTGTCCTTCCCCCACTGAATAGTCCTGGCACCCTTGTTGAAAGTCAGTTGACCATCTATGTGAAGGTTTCTTTCTGGGCTCTCTTCTATTCTATCCCATTGATCTATGTACCTGTCCTTATGCCAATATAAGGCATAAAGCTTGGGAGTGACTGTTATGCAGCCATGGTAACTGGAACAGGAAGGAAGCAAGGAGCGGAGTGACTAGAAGAGGTCAAGTGTAAGATGGAGGAGAAAGGTGGCTGAAGGAAGAAGAGACAGGAATCTTCCTTGCTCCTTGTTGAGTCTCCTTAAGCCTATCTTTTGCTTAAATTTGCCAGCCTTGCACATGCACAAGCAGTTTCTTCTGACCCCAGGGAATGGGCCATGAAGGCTGCTCATTTCTGGGGAACTGCAATCTCGTGTGTAACAGAACAAGTAGGCCAACCTACAAAGGTTTCAGGCTTGTCCTTCTCCGTCCCATCCTTTTAGCTTGAAGCCTTTGGCTGGGGGCATTGTTAGGACTTGTATAGACCTTGCAAATCTAGCAGATTTGGGGATGGGAGTGAGAGAGGCAGAAGTTCAGTCTTGGGCCAAACAGCCAGGCTCACAGTTACCTCCAAAATGTGTTCAGGGTGATGCTCCCACCTGCTAGCGAGATTAATCTGTAGAGGTAAGCCAGACAGATAAGCTATAATTGCAAACTCTTATCATTTTCCTTCTAGGATTGTGGACATAGGATGTGCCTGAAGACCAGAAACTATTTGTTATTTTATTTTAAGCATCACACAGGCTTCAGTCAAAAAAAAATTTCTGCTTCCAAAGTTCATATCCTTAGCATTCCCTTCCTTCCTTCCTTCCTTCCCTCCTTCCTTCTTCCTTCTTCTTCATCTTCCTTCTCCTCCCCCCTCCCATGCCCTCCTCCTTCTAGTAACCATTTCCCTTCCTCCACTGCCCCCCCTCCACCCCACAGAGGTAACAACTATCCTGAACTAAGTATGTATCACTCTTCTTGCTTTTATATCTTTAGTAACTGTTCAGAAACCCATTAAGAGTATAACACGGTACTTGGCCTATTTGGAAATGTTACAGAAATATGTCATGCTGTACACATTCTTCTGTAACTCGCTTTCTATTTTGGTCAATATTACATTTGTGACATGCGTCTGTCTTGGTTGGTGTAGCTGGGGTCTAGTATCTCTTTGGTTGACTATAAACCAGTTTATTTATTCACTTGCCTGCTCAAAACGCCACCTTCCCAGAGAGGCCCTCTCTGTCCTGACCAGTCATCTAAAGCAGACTCTTTCTTTCTTCTTCTTCCTCCTCTGCCTACTTTTAATATAAACACCTTGAGGAAAAAAAGCATTTTCCAAAATCATACTGGGTGCCTGCTAACTCTGGTCCTAGTCCTCTTTTATAGCACGTGTGGCAGAGGACAAGTTGTATGCGTTTGGGTCGCCCAAGAAGTAGATGCCAAGATGGGATTAGATAGGAAAGCCAGTCGTCGGCAAGGAAGCAGGAAAATGAAAGGAGAGCTTTCAGACCTCAATCAGGTCAGACACTCGTGGAAGGAGAAGGGAAGGAACACTCTCAGAGTGCAGTGTAGTGCCAAGAAATCTCCAGCCAGGTTGTGCAGAGTCTTGAGCTAAAGTCAACCAGTGGAGGAACCCCACATCTGGCCAGAATGAGCGGCCTTTGTACTGCTGCTGTGCGCAGTCACTGGCTGGAACAGCCTCCGACCCCCGGGGAAATGTGGCCTTGGCCTGAACGTGGTAGTCGTTCCAGAGGAGAAAGACAGCTGGGGCCTTCCATGAAATATGCTCCCTGAGCTGCAGGTCTGAACAGTGCGCTCTCATGGCCGGCACAGCAACCCTCCCCAGCAGCTTGGTTCTGGCTGCCTGCCCGCAGGGACTTCATGCAGGGACAGCCTGCTCAGGGTGAGGCCTGGCGGATCAATCCTCCCGTTTGTCCAAGCCAGAGGGCTCTGGGAAGGAGGGTGCTGTGGACTGAATGTTGGTGTCTCCCTCAAATTTCATATGTTGAAAGCTTAACCTTCAATGTGCTGGTATTTGGAGGTGGGGCCTGTGGGAGGTGATTAGGTCATAAGGGTGGAGCCCTCATGACCGGGATTAGTGCCTTTATAAGAGGCCAGAGAGCTAATTAGCCCCTTTCTGCCATGTGGGGATACAAGGAGAAGTTGGCAATCTGCAACCCAGAAGAGGGCCCTCTCCAGAACCCAACCATGCAGATACCCTGATCTCGAACTTCTAGCCTCCAGGACTGTGAGAAAGAAATTTCTGTTGTTTATAACGTCCCCAGTCTATGGCTTTTTTTTGTAGCAGGTCGAACAGACTAAGATATGGAGTGACTTCAGTGTGAGGGGGAGAGACACACCCTCCCCCAAACCAGACCCAAATCCAAACCCCAAACTCTGAACCTGGGCTTTGGGAGGGGCCTTAGTGGGGAGAGGCTGCAAAACCTTTTGGGCCTTCTGTTTGTGACAGAATCCTAAGACCTTTTAGAAAAGGAAGAAGAGTGTTTTAACCTGTCTTCGTTTCATCTCTCTCTGCAGAAGCAGTTATGAGAGGCATTGAAAAAAGTCTGAGATGAAAATTACATTTTTTTCTTTTTTTCCCCCCTCAAACTTATTATTTTGAAATTTTTCAAACCTATAAAAAGTTGAAAGAACACTTTAATATACCCTTTGCCTAGATTCACCAATTATTATTTTGCCATGCTTTTGTTATCTGTGTGTGTATACTCTTTTTGCTGAATCATTTGAAACTAAATTACAGACATCATGATAATTCACCCCTAAACACCCTAGCATACATCGTCCAAGAATAAGAGCATTTTCCTACATAACTGCAACGCCATTATCACTCCTAAGAAAATTTACATTTATTCAATAATATCCTCTAATTTATGGTCTTTATTTCAATTTCCCCATTGACTCTGTAGTGATAGAAACCACATCAGTGGTTGTCTGAGGTGAGGGGAATGTTGAAAGCAAAGAGGCACAAAGGAACTTAGATTCTTGACTGGGAGTGGTGGTTACATGGGTATAAAATTGTCAAAACTCACAGAACTATACATTTAAAATGGGTGTCTTTTACTGTATCTAAATTATACCTCAATGAGATTGAGTTTAAAAATTTCCCCAATAGTCTCAAAAGTGGTTTGTTGTTTTTGTTGTTGTTTTTTGCTTATTATCCAATTTATTAGTCAAAAGTGTTTTATAACTATTTTTTCCCTGATCTAGGATACTATCAAGGTTCATGCATTGCATTTCGTTGTCTTGTCTCTTCAATCTTCTCGAATCTAGAACATTCCCTCCTGCTTTTGTTTTTCATGGCAGTGTTTAAAAAATAGAAATAAAAGAAAGCCAGGCCACTTGTCTTGCAGAATATCCCACATTCTGGATTTATCCATTTCCTCATGATTGGATTCAGGTTCTGAATTTTTGACAAGAACACTGCAGAGGTGATGCTGTGTCCTTCTTACTCTTATTCATCATGTTGGGAGGCATATGGTGCCAGTCTCTTCCTCTACGGGTGAGGCTCACCTTGTACGTTCCGTGCTACACACTCAGGGTCAGCCATTTTTTCAAGCAACCCCTGGTTCTTGATAGTGGAGAATGGTATTTAGATACCAAGAACTTGGTCCTGGATGTGTTCATTGCTACTGAGGTATTAATGTTTTTTAGGCCCTTTTAGTGGGCAGACAGAGCTTGTATTTGTTTAAATACTGAGTTGACAATTCAAATCCAACATCACAAGGTTCTTTCTCCCTTCTGCACATTCCATATTCATACCTCCCTTCTCACACAGAAGTTCCCAAAATTACCAATGTATTTATCATTTGCTCTATCTTATAATGCCTATAAAATACAATTTCAATACAAACATCACTACACGAGATCTGCTAAGTAAAGTTCATGATATCTTTGCAGTTATATTTGTCCTTAGAATATATTCCACTAAGGATGTATGCTCTGTGTGGTAATGTCAATGGGATACAAAGTTTCATTTGTTCCTATTTATATTCAAATTCAGCATTTATCTTTATTCATCTGTTTTTGGTTTTTGAATATTTAAAACATTAAAAACTATATAATAGGTGTACACAGAGTCTTGCCCCACCCCTGACTGAGCTTTTGCCATTGAGGACTAGCATGTGCCATAATTTCTCTCTCTGCCAGTTTTCCCAGTGACCAGGTCATCACCAGATGGTAGAGATACGGAAAACAAATTTAATCTGCAGGAATTTACAAATTGTATGTGAAGAGACAGGATCATTTCAGGGTCTTTTTATTTATTTATTTATTTTTAAGTATACAACTTTTTAGAAAGGGGAAGCATTTATCTAGTGCCTACTACCTGTTGGGTATTGTGCTTGGTGCTCTCATTTAATCCTCACAACTCTGAAAGACAAGTATTGATGCTCATTAAAAAAAAACCAACAAAAACCTTTTAGTGTAGAAAATTTCAAATACAACCCAAAGTAGAAGAGTATAGTGCAAATAAACCCCCATGTACCCATCATCCATTTCAACAATTACCCACTGATGATCAGGCTTGTTTCATCCATACATACCTCCCCCTTCCCCCGCCTCCTGGATGATTTTGATGCAAATCCCAGATATCTTATCATTTCATCCATAAATATTTCAGCATGTATTATTAAAAGATAAGGTCTCTACCAAAAAAATGTTCAGTGTTCCTATTTGCCTGTTTTTCACAAATATTTTCTTTTTTTAGTTTGTCTGTTCAAACTGGACTCTAAGATCCATATTTTGCAGTTGGTATTTCTCTTAAATCTCTTTTAGTCTATAGGTTCCCCCCTCCGTTTTTTTTTTTTTTTCCCACTTACAGTTTGAAGAAACCAAATCATGTGCCTTACAGAGCCTCAATCTGGCTTTTTCTGAATGCATACCCATAATGACCTAACATGTTCTTCTGTCCCCTGTATTTCCTGTAAATTGTAAATAGATCCTAAACATGCACTGTCCAGTATGGTAGCCACTTGCCACATGTGGCTACTGAGCACTTGAAATGTGGCCAGTCCAAATTGAAAAGTGCTATAAAATATAAATTGGATTTTTTTAAAGTTTTAGTAGAAAAAAACAAAAGTAAACTATCTCATTAATAATGATTTTTATATTGATAACATGTTGAAATGGTAATGCTTTGGATATATTGAGTTAAAATATTAAGATTAATTTCATCTGTTTCTTTTCCCTTTTTAAAATGTAGCTACTAGGGAATTCCCTGGTAGTCCAGTGGTTCAGACTCCACGCTTTCACTGCTGAGGGCCCGGGTTCAATCCCTGGTTGGGGAACTAAGATCCCATAGGCCGCCTGGCGTGGCCAAAATCAAGCAAAGAAAAAAAAACCCTCTAAAAAAAAGAAACAAAAACCCAAAACACCTCTAAATAAAAAATGTAGTTATTAGAATATTCTAAATTACACAGGTGACTCACATATTTCTATTGGGCAGCGCTGGTCTAGAGGCTCATCAGTTTCAGGTTCAATCTTTTGGCAAGACTACTTCATAGGAGGTGAAGTGTTTGCTTATCAGGAGGCTCAGAATACCTGGTTGTTCCTTTTTGTGTTTTCTTTCTATTTTCGGTAATGTTGGCATTCATGAACGGTCATTGCCTGGATCTACCATTTCATTAAGGGTTGTAACCTGGTAACACCTTATATTGGCTGTAATACTGTTGTAAAGCAAAACATTTCATGTAGGAAAGGCAGGGAAATGCTTCATTTTTTCCCCTATATTTGCCAGTATCAAATGATGGGGTTTTCCCTATCATCCCTCCAAAGAGATCAATGAGTTTGTTGTTTTATATATACCATTCATTATGAACTCATGGATTTGAACATATTTAATGTTTACCGTACTCCCCCCTTATCAATGGGGGATACGTTACAAGACCCCCCAGTGGATGCCTGCAACTGCAGACAGTATCAAACTCTATACCCAGGGGCTACGATACCGCGACAGTTGATCTGATGACCCAGTTGCCTACTAAGTGACTAACAGGCAGGTAGCATATACAGCGTGGATAAGCTGGACAAAGGGACGATTCACGTCCTGGGCAGGACTGAGCAGGACGGAGCAAAATTTCATCCTGCTACTCAGGACAGTGCACAATTTAGAACTTAGGAATTGTTTCTGGAATTTTCCATTTAATATTTTCAGACCAAGGTTGACTGTGGGTAACTGAAACCTCAGAAAGCGAAACTGCAGATGTGGGTGGTGGGGTAGGGAACTACTTTATATTCTTTGCAGTTATCCTCACTGATGCTAAAAGTGGCCCATATTTATAGGGGCTTCTCCAAGTTGGCTACTGAGTCTGACACAGCCCTACCAGCTTATATTGTGTATGTCCATACTCCCTGCCAACTCTCACTGGGATCAACCATTTCTCAAAGGAACCTCAATTCTCTTTAGTGAGAAAAGGTATTTAGAAACCACAGTCTGGGAGTTGGTGGTGCTCATTTCTATTAGTTATTATTTCTAGGCATTTTCAGTGGACAGAAGGAAACCTTTTTTTTTTTTTAATTCATCATGAGTGCATACTGATACTTCTAATTCAAGTTCAGGACTACACAATTTCTTTTTCTTTTCGTTTCTTTTTTCTTTTTTTTGGCCACACCACGTGGCTGGCGGGATCTTATTTCCCCAACCAGGGATCAAACCCGCACCTTCAGCAGTGAAAGCATGGAGTCCTAACCACTGGACTGCCAGGGAATTCCCAAGGACTACACAATTTCTATTTAACCTCACCAGACCTATATTTGTATCTCCTTTCTCCCATGCTAAAAATCCCAGTTCTTGACCATGCCAGATACTTTTTGCTTCATCTCACGACACAAACAGGACAGTATCAGCATAACAATGCTGACACTATTGCCAAGGATAGGATTAGTGAAAATAATCTAAACCGTTTCTGTACTTTTTTGTCCTTAGGGCAAGGGATTATACAATCACTTTATTGTGTTTTAAAGTCACTTGAAGTAGTTCCTTTCCGTGTGGTTATGCTTCCGACTGGATAGTTAAGGTTAGTTTCACTTTGCTTTTTGATTTGACATTGCTTTTGGTTTATAATTATGTAAACTCTAAAGTCAAATCGGTATTATACGAACATTCAGAGAAGTGAAGCTTCCACCCCTTTTCCTGGCAGCTTGTTCTTCTTTACCCAGAGGTAACCATTTCTAAAGCAATTTAGAGCTAGCTCTCAATTCCTTGTACAGTTGCATAGTACCCACTGTGCAGATGTACCACTGTTACTTCAGACAGGGCCCGGCTGATGGTGATTTGGGTGTTTTCACCCCTTTGCTGTTACACTATTGGGCCAATTTGATGAGACTGAAAGAGGAAGATGCCCAAGTGCACACAGATGCTAAGCATATTAAGATTAGATTTGGTGGGAGTCGTAGAAAAACTCAAAATAACAGTGGCTTCAACAGAACTGTTTAGTTTTCTCAAACATAAAAAGGTAGGCAGAGCAGGGCAGGGCTGGTATGGTGGCTCTGTGCCACTAGGTCCTCAGGTACCCAGGCTCCTCCAAATACATTGAGTGCTTGACTTCCATGCTTCATGGTCCAGGGTGGGTGCTGTGGCTACAGCAGTCACAACCACATTGTAGCCAGGAGGTAGGACCAGACAAAGGGAATGACCTTGACCTTTAGAGGCACCTTCAGAAGAACCATACTTCTACTCTCCACCTTGGTAAGCAGTATGAGTGAATCTATACCTGGGAGCCCGCTGCAGCCAGTATGACCTCATTTATACCATATCTTCACTGTGCAGAGCTCTACACCCAGTGGATGCACTCCCTCTGCTCCCGTTGTGGGGGGAGGGCGGGGGGCGTGTGCGTCTACACCTATGGTACCTCCTCTTTACCCATGGCCACAACCTTAAATGTCTCCTAAACCAAGCCCATTACTTACTTCCCCTGCACCCCTTAAACCTGTGGCTCCCACTTATTTTTTTGGCTTTATTAATAAAATGATCTTCATCCAGGATAGAACCTCAGTTGGTCTCAGGCCCCCCCTGTACCACCAGCACAAATGCAAATACAAACAGCCAAATATCTTGGAGTTTGTCACTGCTTTTATTTGGGCTCTCGGGAGCCCCTTATTACCTATAGAAGTTCAGGCTCACTGGTGTTCCTTCGTTTCGATCATTCCTGCAGGTCTTGCTATTTAGTCTTTCTCTCCTGTTGTTTGAGATGATTTCCTAATAAACAATATCCAGCAAACTGTGAACACTGGTTTTAACTCTGGAGTGGGGAATGGGAGGAAGGGTTGGCTTGGGATGACAAGAACCTCTATTTCTGAAATGCTGGGATTTTTTTTAAAACAATGAAAGTGTATTTTTTTATGATCAAAAAATTAGTAAATCAAGAACACTGTTGGTTCCCTTTTGTCTTCAGGATACATCCCAAGCATCATTTGGTGCTCACCAACAATGGGCTCTCTCTCATTTCCACCTCTGACAGTGCTGGATTTCCCCATTCCCAAACACGGCTCACTTTTCCCACCTGCCAGGTCACAGAGCTTGCAGGTCCCCTCCCTCTGCATACTTTACGACCCCACTCAAGTACATCATCTCCATGGCGCCTTCCGTCTGCTCTGCCTAGGTGTTCTCAGGGTTTATTGCAAGACTGAAAAGCACTAAGGGCATTCTGATCCCAAATGGATTTGATACAAGGAATCAGAAGCTTATAAAATCTTTGGGAGGGCTGGAGGAATGTGAGTCAGGGATGATACTGGAAGCACTGGATTTAAGAACAGTCTGCTGAGGTTGTCATCCAGGCATCACCACAGTCACTACTGTGTCTCATTACCCACAAAGCTGAAGACCCAGTGTTGGAAGGCTGATCGAGTCACTAAAACTGGCCAGCATGTCTCCCTAACCCTTCTTACCAGCAGCAAGTAGAACAGGAAGATGCCTCTACCTCGCTCTGCCTTCCAAACCAACCATTCAGAATCCTAGCGGCAAGGGAGCCTAGTAGTTTTCAGGTTTCTAGACTCTGCACTGAAAGAAGGAATTAAAAGGATGTAGGATGGAAATTGATAGTACCCAACAGGGATACTGCTGCAAGAAGTAAGAGCAGTAGAGTAGCTGAGTGGTCAAAACTACAAGCCTTGACTATTGGGCCAAGCAGGTTTGGACTTCGTGTTAAAAGGTAACAGAAAAACACGAGGTCTGGAGGGAGAAGTGACACAATGGAAGTCCTGTTTCTGGAAAAAGTATTCCTAAAGATAAAGGGTTGGCCATGATGAAGCTACTGTAGTCCATCAAGGTCAAAGGCAATGTAAAAGCCTACTACGGCATCAGAGGAGTTAAGGTTGAGAAGGATCTGAGAAACATCAACATATATTATATGTCTATGAATTGAGTTTTCAGGATAGAACTTCAAATTGTCTTCAGAGTCTCACTCCCCTGAAATCCTCTAGTCTGTTTCAGTTTATAGAGACTATAAATTGCCCTAAAGTTATCTATAGGGAACCGACCATCAACACCACTTTAAAACAAATTGTGACAACAGTAATGTTTTAGGAAAATACATAGGAAACAAGGTACTTCCATTTTCTCCTTTCCTCAACAGGTTTATTGCCTTTTAAGAAAATTTTTGTAAAATATAAATACAAAGGCAGAGAATTTACTTACAAAGTTAAAACACAGATTTCAAACATAAACACACAATTCAGAAAATTTTAGTTTTATGTACAATTTCAAGCAACCTCAACATATTATGTTAGTTTTCAGTATTTTACAGGGTACAGAAAAAAATAGCTCAAAGTCTTCTTTAAATAAGAGCATAAAATGTTTAAACATATAAACAATCCGGTTTGATGCGTGAAAACTAATTTCACAGCTTTTAAATTAGGATATAAAAATTTCATACAATTAGTTGTTGTGTGTGGATATGGTTTGAATTTATATTACACACTACTGGATCACATCCAATAGCACTGACCTGGCCTGAGCAGGTACTCTGTAAACAAAACATAAAGTTACAACGTCGCCAAGTGCCTTCCCCGAATTCAACCCCCCAAACCAACCACACGGTTCTGACCACACTCTCAACAGTTATGGCCTCTGTCGTCGGAGCTTTGTATGAAATTAAGTCAAAGTGTGGAGCTCCTTTTCCTTATTTTTTTTTCTCCTTAAAAAAGAAAAGAAACAATTGTTCCGAGTAAAAACAAACATATTCCAAAGCATGTGTACATTGAAAAGTAAAGAAACTTTATTAACAACTTCATAAAAACTGACTTAAAAGTTTAAAAAGAAAAAAACATGTTTCAAAGTCCTTCCGACTGGAGTCGTGTCTCTTATATAAAGAAGAGATATTTTCATATGTAATAGTGTCCTTTCTTTACAGAAATAGTCGTATTATGACACATATGCACAAGGATTAACACTATGACACACTGTACACGGCGGGCCCCGGCGAGCTCACTAGTAGTCGTCTGAGTCCATGTCTCTGGGGTGGATCCACTCCACGGATGAGCCCAGCAGAGTCTGAAGCTCGTTCGTGAACTCCACCAGATCTAAGAGCTCCTTACTTTCCGGATTAAAGGACTCCAGGTCTTTGGGGCAAGAGAATAAGAGACTTGCTGACACTTGCCGGTAGAACTCAGCCTCCGCGATGGTGACAATTTCCACATTTGGGAAATTGCAGCGGAATATGCGGGAGGACATTTTCAGTTTCTTGAGCAGGTCTGAGAGCAACAGCCAGTTCCGAGGCCTGCACCAGAGAAAGGACGGTGGTTTGAGTTTCCGGCAAAATGAGAAGCGCCCCCAACTATGAACTACCCGACTCCTGGCGGTGAAAGGGCCTGCTGCTTCCACTTTGATTACCCCACCCCCACCCCACTTCTCACTGTCCTTAGAAGATCTACTTCTTTTTTTTTTTTTAATTTTATTTATTTATTTATTTTTGGCTGCGTTGGGCCTGTTGCTGCGCACAGGCTTTCTCTAGTTGTGGCTCGCGGGCTCTAGAGCGCAGGCTCAGTAGCTGTGGCGCATGGGCTTAGTTGCTCCGTGGCATGTGGGATCTTCCCGGACCAGGGCTCGAACCTGTGTCCCTGCACTGGCAGGCGGATTCTTAACCACTGCGCCACCAGGGAAGCCTGGAAGATCTACTTCTAGCGGGGAAACTCTGGACTCATGTGCATGTGTTAAGAGACCACCTAGGGCGGATCAGCCAACTTAGACAAAAGCAGGAGCAGCGCCCCTGAACGAGCCTCGTTGCAGGCCACCCCAGTGCTGCCTTGGCTCTGGCCACAACTCAGGTCACCCCTCTCCAAGTAAGTGCACCCCGTTCTAGTCACTGGGGAAAACCAGTCTGTATGCCAACCCAAGGGAGATGGCAAACACCTCTTTGACCTCTCCTCTCCTCCGGCCCTCACGGAGAGAGCATGAGAAACACTCGAGGTCACCTGGCTTTCCTTTCCTTTCCCACACCTCCAACCCGCCCCTCAATGCTGCCGGGAGTGAGGCTTTTTCGAGAAGGGAGGTGGTACAATCCTTCCTGATACCCTGCCATGCTTTATGATCTCTATCCCGAATAGAATGTCACCACAAAGGCAGACACGTTCCCAGCCTCAGAGTCCAAGGAGGATGCTACTCCTTAACCACTGGGGTCAACACACAGCAGAGCAAGGTCTCCTGATGTGTTCACTCCGAAGGGTTGGTCATGGGGCACAGTGGCCCGACCGTGGGGACAAGACTCGATCTAAGCAAATCTGAAGACACATAAGATCCCAGGTGCCACATATGGCTTTCTCTAATCTTATACGAGAAGAGGGTACATCAGTATCGTCCCGTGGACCTCACGCGCCTTGGAAGGCCCCTACGGTAGCCGTTTGGGGAGGATCCCTTCCCCAAGAGTTTAGTGACTGAAACTGTGCAATTGCAGTCGCTGACTCCCGTGTCCTTTGGGCTCTAGGGGTGTGTTCCAATGAGGGCAGTTTTCTGGGGAGCCCTCCCACCCCCCAAACTTTTCTGGAAAAGTTCTACTGCATTATGTGAGGTCGGTGGACACTTGGTGAGGAATTCACTCACCCCCCAACCCATCCACCCTCATCTGCTGAAGGGGATTTCTAACTCCTGCCACCCCATAGAGCAGCTGGGCTGGCTCTCGACCACACGCTGGCCACGCTCACCCCTGAGCGACGGACACCTGGACGTTATAACACGGCAAAAGGGGGCTTTCGGAAAATTCAAATTCGAATAGGTCACCATAGGCCTCGTTGCTGTCATCCTGGTCCTCCGGTCCTGGGGGATTTGCTAAAACATCGTAACCACTTTCATCATCTGGTTCTAACCGGGGGGGCAAACAAGAGAGAGGTCAGTAAGCTGGAGCAAGGTTCCAGCTGTTCTCCAAAAAGGACCCCGGAAAAATTCTTTCCCAAGCAAGCCCTGCCCACAGCACCAGCACCTCCCCCACCCCCACCAGCCCAACTGAAACGAACAAGGCTGCTCACCACACACAGAGCTGCCATAGAACTCCCAAGAGCAACCGGGGTCACCGTCGTCAGGAGCCTGCAGGTCATTTAAATAGTCTGGAGAGAGAGGGGGAGGGAGAGAGAGAGAGAGAGAGAAACAAGATAACGCCTGCTGGTAAGAGGCAAATGCTGCTGGAGTTCGGGAACATCTCACGCTGGGGCTGGTGTCACCTCCTGACAAGTCCCACTGCACACACCTCCAGGTATCTGACTGAAACCTCCCCACGCGTCCACCCGCCTTCCTGAGGGACTGCCCGCCTCACCGCCCCAGCCGGCCAAACAAAAGCTAGCCTGGCTAGCTAAGAGTTTTCCAGCCACCCTCCCCCCCTGCAAAACTCCAAGTATGTATCTCTTCTTTGACAGACTAACGTTGGGCTGCTTTTCCCAGTAAAGGGTCACTTAGGGTAAACGGGGGGTGGGGGTAGGGGGAACCCAGGTGAAAGGCTGTGAAGTCACCGTCTAGATGCTTGAACAAGACCGTGTCTTGACCTCTGCCGTACCTGTTAAGAACTTCTCCAGAAGTTCGCTGTGGGTCATTTTCATGATGGTTCTACCTGAGTACGTAGCCAGGGTAGGATCAGCACCGTAGGAGAGGAGCAAGCGGACAATTTCGAGATGATCATTCTCGACAGCATCGTGGAGAGGCCTAGGAGAGGTGCGGGGGATTACACCTGTGCACGCGACGCTTGCTTCTAGCGACACGGGGCAAAATCGAGCGTGTGCGGCCAAGCCTCGTAGGCGCGCTATTTCACCGAGGAGGTGAGTGTACGGTCGCTGCGACAAATTACTCTGTTATTTCAACACATAACCCTTTATGGGACAGGTGAAGGGACCATCTCAGGCCTAATTCTTCAATGCAAATCTCTCTTAATGCACGGCCCAAGGAGGAACTCAGGCCACGATGAAAACGTTTCCAATGAACTTAAATAGTGACAGACTGTAAGAAGGTAACGTACGGCGGGGTGGGGGGAAGAACCCCAGCATCACGGAAGCAGATACGACAAGCCATTGTTACACCATTACAAACAAAACCCAAAAAGTGCAGTTTGTAAAAGAAACTAGGGGCAAAGCGGAACCTCTCCTGAAACCAACTTGGAGATGAGTGATCAACCCTCCCGCCCAGAAGCAGTCGACAGGCAGGGCGAGTTCTCAGGAGGATACAGAGTCCTCCTGCCCGGGTCCGCTGGGGTCAGGAACACTGTCCGCAGTCCCATCCAGAAAGGATGCTATTTGGAAACCAAGAACCACCAAATACCTTACGGTTTTGCTAATTTTATGACTGTCAGGGAAAGCCCCAGTGCCCTGCCTCGTGGTGGCATCCCAGGTACAACCAGGAAGATGCTTGGGCTGACTCAGACCTGGGCCTCTGGCCAATAAACCAAGGTCAAGGACAGAGTGGGGGCCAGGCCCGGGGATGTGGGTGGACACGGCAGGTCCTATCAAGCCAGTTGCCACTGGACCTGTCTGTACTCCTGCAACTTTCAACTCACATATATGTTAAATATTGTGATTCAACAGACGCTGGTGAAGAGTCCAGGGTCTTAAAAGAGAACACCCCTGATTATTCATGCAGGCTCAACATTTTCAGGGACTTCTGTCCATAAGAGCGTCACAAAGTTTTAAAGTTCTATGTAAATTTGCCAGAAAGATCTGTCCGATTCCATTCTAGAGGACTCCGCCATCAGTGTGCTTACACGGCACTCACTCTCCATCTTTCCTTCTGGGGTTCCCCACACACCCTGAGAACCACTGCCTATGCCCCAGCAGGGCCAGGCCAAGAGCAAGACCGCCACTGACCTGGTTCCATCCTGGGCACTGCAGTTGACATCGGCGCCATATTCAAGGAGGTGTCGCACGATGTTGAGCCAACCTCTTGCACAAGCCTCGTGCAGGGCACAGTAACCCGCGTTGTCGCGGTGGTTCACATCACAAATCTTGTTCTCCAGGCAGTACAAGACCACTTCCTATGGGGAGAGGAGAGGAGATACCATCAGACCACCATACAGTGAACCTTGTAAGCGTGACCTCCCCAGAGCTTTGGCGGTGCCCACTTTCAAAGGCATACATCCTTGGGGCCAAAAGCCCGCCATGGTGCGGGCAGGCGGCAGGCATCTTGGTGGGGGGCGAGAGTGCGTGCGAAGGGCTTGGAAATGCAGACAGTGTCGTCTAAGGCTCTGCTGCACCAGTGGCCTGGCCATGGGCAAGATACCCTTGAACTTCTCCAAGCTTCCACAGGGCTGCTGAGAGGACGCATTCGGATAGCGATGAAAGCCCTCAGCCCAGGGGCCGATGTGACCAGTACAGAAGTGTCACGGCTGCTAACATCTTAGATGACCCATTGCCAAGCACAGACCATTCTCACTTAATGGGTCCGTTCAGTCGGTGGCAGCGGATGATAACACAAGTTTAGATAAAAGTATGGATGACCAACACTTAAAGAGAGCTTAAATCAGACGGAGAACATTCCCCAGCTTAGAGAAGGAGGGACACCCAGGTCAGCTACATCCTCGCACCCCCTGTTAGGACCCCAAATCAGAACCTGGGCCTCAGATGCTCTTGTTTGTATGTTAAGTAGAGTTAAAGAGAAGCTCTCTCCCTCCATCCTCGAGGAATGACACAAAATGCCTCCAATAACCCCACCCTCTATTTTGCCTCACTCCACCCTCTCGGGGCAGAATCAGTCTAATATTTTCATATTTACTCAAGTTAATGACAGGAACCTGATACACCACAGGCTGCAACCTCCACATTTCAAGAATCAAATAAAACGTTCACCCTCCCCCACCCCGGAGATGTTCTGTGTCAACACTGTGCATTAGAATCACTGTTACTAACCTTATTTCTTTGGCTTGTTAAAATATTAATATGAACCACTCCCTGTAAGCAGAGCAGGAATTTATTCAACGTTTTATTACCTTAAGAAAGTTTTCAGACACGTCGAAAGCATTTGCCACCAGAAAACACGTTATACTGTTTATACTGGGTAAGTCGTGCCCAGCAGAGAGCCGTCAGGTTCTGAGAGCTGGGAGTAGGCAGAACGTGCATGTGGCCCAACACATGGTCTGCTGGGTAAGGGGGCATGCGACGGGGTCAGAACAGGCCTCCTTGTGACATCTCTCAGGTAACTCATCTGTTAAACCTAAAACGGGGGTCATTCTAGCCGCCCATAAGTGCGAGATGGGTTCTGTAAAACCTTTTATGCCTTTTGGAGGACACGCCAATCAAAGGTGACCACTCACTTGGGAGCGAACTAGAACGTTCCATTTGCTTACCACGTGAACCCAATGGGGCATGCTGGTAAACCTGGCCATCGGTGCCCTGTTACTTCAGGTCACTGCAGCAGCTCCCTTCCAAAACAAGAGGAGGAAGAGAAAAGGCACGCCCACGAATGCGTTTCTCCGTTTACATCCCAACCTGCCAGAAAGCCCACAATCCTCTGGGCTCCCAGGCCACCTGCCCCGAGCCCTGGTATCCAGGATACCGCATGAAGCTGCTGCTCTTTTAGCAGGCCCTCACTAGCCAGACTTGAGTGGACGGCTGCAAGCTAATGAGTTGTGTGCCCCAGCCAGGGAGAGGCCCTGTCACGTGGCTCTGGGATCAGGTCTGAACGCCACCAACTGCTGTGCACAGATCAATTTACTCAACCCAGGGTTTATTTGCTGTGACAATCATGGCCTTCACCTGGAAACCTTCATCACTACTAGGGCAGATTCAAGGGTACCTAGAAATGAAAGGCCGTCCAAGCTGATGGGTAAGTCAACTCTCTTCTCCTGGAAGATGGCAGCAAAGGCAGCAGTAGCCCCACGGCCAGGTCAGACTTTTTACCATGTTGATCCCACTGTTTACACAGTGCTTCTCATTTCCCCAGATGAGGACGTCTTCTGTCACCCACAGGAACCCAGGAGATAGCAGGAAAGGAAGGTAGTACTATCCTCATTCAACACTTGGAAACGGAGGCCCAGAGATATTAAACCCCAAGTTCAATTAACATGAAGTACTAGACCTATAACTCAGGTCTTTGGTACCTGGTCAGCTGGGAAGATTCAAAAGGCCCAAGAGGGCCCCAGTTAGAGGGATGCAATCCAGCTGTGACGAGCATCCCACAGGCCTTCTCTGTTGGGGGTCAAGTGGGCTAACTACACTCTCCTAGCTAGGAGGGTGATGGCCTCTAAATGGATGGCAACCGTCGCCACCAACACTTTCTCTAACTGAAAGGTGAAGAGGCGGGGCGAGTCTGTCGACGCAACACATTCCTTGGTTTATTTTCTCCGCTAGAAATAAACGGGAGTGTTTGAAGGCCAGCCCACCCATTCCCAAGCAAAATCCAACTGCTTTTGTTGGACAACTCTCTGTTCAGCGGCTATAAGCCGAATGCCATTACCCGCAAAATGTAACCATCAAGGCCATAAACCCGACGTTGTTAATTAATTAAATGCCTCATTAACTTTTTAAAAAACATGACTTATTCGATTCATAGAAAATTTAACCATCACCGCTAAAGGCACAAGCATGTGGTTGCACACTGGCGTTTTAGCCTAAGAAATAGAAGCCTTTTTCCCAGGAGGGAAAGGTTTGAGGTCTTTGGCCACGCAAGTGATCTAGTTAACGCGGATCTGAGGCCAGAGTGTGTTTCTAAACTTCCAGAACCAGATTATCATGACATAAAGCTCAGACAGCCTTTATACTGCACATGGTATCTTTGGCTAAGCAGAAGAAAATAACCAAGAATGCTGAAGACAAAACTTCAGGAAAACCCTCCCAGACCACACCCTTATCTGGTTAAGCAAACTGTCCTTCAATTTTAAAAGGTTTAAGCTGCCACATCTCCCACTGGGCCATCATCCCAACATTTAAAATTCTGCCCAGAGAAATCCCAGAAAGTTGGATTCAAAGTTGAAAGCATTCAATCTACTTGTCACAATGTTCAGCATCAACACTGGTGATCTGTGTAATCTACATATTGAAATTTACATTTGAAGAAAAAAACAAATCCGACCATAAACATTCCCAAGGCCTCCTGTGCAATCAAAGGCCAGGTAGCCTAAAAAAGTATAGATCAAGTGCCCCTTGGTCCAGGCCTCAGAGCCACCAAACCAAAATGGAAACTGTCTTAGAGGACCAACGAGGGTCTTTTGACGTCTCTGGTCCCAAAGGGAGGCTGCTGGAAATGATGCCAAGTTCACAGGTGGGGCTCGGAGCCCCGCCCTCCACGGCGGGTGCAGCAGCACCCCGCCCCCCCCACATCTCCAGCATTTGCTGGAAGCGGGAGTCTACTTTCTCAACCCTAACCCAAAAGTTGGGGTTGGGGGCTCCCCCACACCTCCAGCGTTTGCTGGAAGCAAGGAGTCTATCTTCTCAACCACGGGGGGTCTAGCTCAGCACTATGTGCAACATCTGCTCTGTCCTCCTAGGCGCCCGCTCTCAGCTCTTGGGAAACCAACTGGGCGCTCCTTGGACTTCACCTGCAAGTAACTGCGCTAACTCCCAGAAAGTGCTCTCTAGCTAATGGAGAGGTCTCCAAGAGACGTGTAGATATAAACAACAGCACATTCAACCCACAACAACAAAAAAAAACACCCCCAAACTAAGCATAGCCCTAGTGCTTCCAACTTCCCACCCACAGTCATGCCTTAGGGCCAAGGCAGGCGCACCTCGAAGGGCTCACGGCACTATGGACAGGGGTGGGGGGACGACGGGAGACGGGGGACGGGGGCATAGAGCTGGCTGAGGGTGTGGGCGCCAGGGCTCCGGGCCAGCCTGGGTCCTGCCACCCCAGTGCTCAGCCACACCTCCACGCTCAGCCTGCTGCGCCGCGTTTTACTGTCACCATTCAACTCCCAGAGGGCTGATGCCAGCACAGAAAAATGCCTTTGCCCTGTGGGCTATTACGTCACAATTGCTACTGACAAGTATGGTGGGGGAACTGCACAGGGCAGAGAGAGTCATCTGTCTCACAGAGGTTTTGAACTGTAAAAAGGGCAATTCCAATATGAGCCAGTCTTGCTGAGGAGCGTGGTGGGGAGTGGTGGGCTGTGGAGCACTGCTGGATTGCTACCCGTACGGGTATCAGCCAACCCCTCTGAGGCTCCGTTTCCTCATCCGAGAGTGGGCTAGTACTCGTTACTCCCAAGTGAAGATGTTAAAAGGGTGAAAGGAGTTACTACAGATCACACGGGCTTAGGCAGACATCAGCTATCTTTCTATGTTGCTCTAGCAATAGAGGCTATCACTGTCATCAGCCGTGCTGGGTTGGGATACAGCAGTGTGGACAGGGAGTTTTGGGCAAGGCTCAAGCCCTGCTCCCCGCCCATCAGCCCTCGGCTCCCGTGCCCTCTCAGAAAGAGACTGCTCAGGTCCGCCCCACTCCCACCCCTACTCTGCACAGACACTTCCCACCCGCTACCCCACAGGGGCATCACTCTACCCGAAACAGCACAAGTAACCCAAAAGAGAGCTAATAACTACTCTCCCTCTTGCTATTCAGAATCCAAAAGGGCTCATTAAAATTCCCCTGGTCGCCAAGCCCTGGGTTAGGTCAGATTTTATATCAGAGATAAGTGAGCCGGACTGGCCGAAGCAGCCTACCTGCCTGAACGGGAACGGAACATCAGAGAGGCCTGCCTTTCTTTTCACACCACGACTGAACAAGCCACCAAAGAGCCCGCGGTGTGAGCGGCGCCAACGCAAACACCCTGCTGGAACACCCAGCCCAGCCCGCCACGTGGAGGGGGCTGGGCTCTGAGACCCGCCCCCCATCCCCAGCCAGTGTGTCCCCCACCCAAGGAGCAGCAGCCGGCGGATCCTGATCCGGGGCACCCACAAGGATGCTCACCTCGTAGCCAAGCCGGGCGGCCCGCTGTAGAAGGGTCTCGCCCGCGTTCTTATTGACAATAAGTCTCCGCGCTTCCGGTGGCATCGGGCGGGACTGGGTGGTCTCTGGAGGGGAGCTTGAGCATGTCAGCTGCGAGGCCTGGGAAGCTGGTAACAATTGCTGCAAACGGTCCAAGGGCTTCTGGTCCTGCTTGGCCGGCGAAAGATCATAGTCGGAACTGAGCTCAGGCCGCTTTCGAAATCTCCGGACGGTCACCTATCACGAAACCAGGCAGCGCACACATTTCAGGCTGTCCTTCCACCACCCGCCTGGTTCGCCTCCTCCCTGAGTTACAAACCTGAGTGGAGGAAAGCACTTTTCCTCCTCTCTGTCTGGGGGAGGCGGGGCGCGAGGAAAGGGTTGCATTTTTACTAGCTGGAAACTTCACCACCACCCAGGAGACAGGTCCCCTAGGAAGGGGCAGGGACCTTTTGGGGGGAGGGGTTCAGGAAAAGGAAAGCTTTGTCCCCAGAAGCAGAGAAGTAGGCAGGCGGGATGTGCTTGCACAGGCCCGGGGGGCGGGGGAGAGCCAGGGGCAAGAGGTACCTTGCCATCCGCATTGTCCACGTAGTAGTCCCCTGGCAGCGGCAAGCCCCGCCTGGGCTCCTGAGGGATCAAATGCTTGGTTTTGCACAGTCGCTTCCCGGATGGTTTCTCGCTGTTGTCGGTGTATTTCTGCGGCAGGGGCGAAGGCTGCCAATCCATTTCTTCGTCCATGCACAGCACATCTGTCTTCTGGCTTTCTTTAACTTGGTCATGTTTGGTAGGCAGTCCTGAGGCTGGCGTGCAGCTTGGCTGAGTCTGCTTTTTGCCGCTTGCATTGGTGGATGAAAGGCCCTTCGTGGGCGGAGAGCCGGAGAACACAGGCAAGGCTGGATCCACAGGAGGGGGAGGGCGGGAGGCAGGGGGAGAAGAAGCGGGCGTTACACAGTTGTAGCCGGTGAGGAAAGAAAAGCCCATTGTTAGCACTGATCGTTGGAGCGGCTTCAGTTTTTAAAGATATACCAATTATGTTTTCAAAGCACTAATATTTTAATTATCCCACATTCAACCGGCAAATAGGCTAACCCACGAAACGCCAAATGGCAAGTCGCTTCAAAGGGCCGCAAGAGAGGGCAGAAGCCAGCCCTTCGTGCGCTCCCGTCCCCACCCGTGGGGGGCCTGGCTGCTCGGGACAGGGCGACTGGGGACAGCCCGAGGCTGGAATGAGGGCACTGACAAGCGCCCGGGGTCACCCAAGACTTCCCTTCCTGCCCAGCCGCGGGCTGGGTGATGAGGAGCAGCCCAGGAAGTCGAGCTCCCGCCTCACTGTACATTCCATAAGGAAGTGTGCAGGCTGAAAGGACCTCATGAAGAAAACTCCCCGCTCGCCACACGCTACTCTTGTCAACTTGGATGGCGCTCAGGTCCCCTCCAGGGCCGTTTCCCACAGAGGGCGGGTGATCCACCCTCCAGGAGCGCCCCCCGCCCCGTGCGTACCTTGTTCATTGTCACTGCATTTAAGGGACTCCTCCAACCAGCTTCTGTTGCTTTTGGCCTCTGCCCTTTTCCTGCCAGGTTTCTCTTCGGAGATGCTATTGCCCTGGGGGGTGACCGCAGGCTGAACCGCCTGGGTCACTTCCTTCCTGCCCTGCCGGCCAGGTTTGCTCTCTGCTGCCGACACCTGCTGCTCCCACCGTTCTCTAAGGTGCAGCAAGTGGCGTTGCTTTTTGGGATGGAGCCCTGTTAATTCAATGCACACCTTCAGGTTGGTCAGCTCACTATAATGTGGCTCTTCTAAGTGGTTAGAGGAACTGTTTGTCATTTCCCTCTCAGGCCAGTCATCTAATGGAGAAATAACTACAAATTAATGAAGAAGCCCCCCGGGGCGGGGGGTGGGGAACAAACTGTCTTACACATCACTAATAGGGGTTGGGGAGGGGAGGGGTGTGGTCACTGTGTTCGCTGGAACTTGTCACCAAGTCTCGGGAGGGGGCCTATTTGCCTTTGGCCACCTTTGGGCTCCAGCCCCGGCACCTGGCTTTGGGGGGTGGGGGATGGGATGGGGGTGGGGGGTGGGGAGGTGTGAGTGGCTCCCCCCAGGGCTCCAGGGTGGGACTGGAACTTTCCATTGCTCCGCTCCAGGACTTCCGCAGGGTGCCCTGCGGGCCCGAAGCGAAACCGAGCTCACCTTTGGAGACCCGTCTCCGCTTGGCTTTCAGCAGAGAGTCCTCCGGGAGCTCTTCCACAGTGGTCTCAGTGTGGTTGCTATCGCCAGAGACCTTGCGCTTTCTGTTCAGCCGGAGGGTGGGGCTGCGTGGCGCGTCCGGGGCCGCCTGGTCGGCGGGGGGCTCTCTGGGGGGCTCCGTGTCCATGAAGTAGTCCTCAGGAAGATCATTGTCCTCTGGGGCTTCGAAGGGGTCAGGTTTGCTTCCATCATAACACTCCCCTAGGGGAGGGGAGACAACCCGGAAAGGAGGGAACAAAGGTCACCAGGAGCAGGCAGGACCCCCATGCCCAAGGCAATGTGCTACCAACAGACTCCCCCTTTGGAGACCAGGGGCCTCACACGCTGGAAGCACAAAACCCTCAGAAAGACGTCCCAAAGGAAGGACAGCTGAACACAACCAGCAAAGAAAGCAGAAAATGAGGCGTGTAGCCCACTCACCACCCATCCTTCAGGGGTCAAGGTGAGGCATCTACACCATCCCTCTACAGGCGTGTGAGACAACTCCCTAACTGCTTAACTCTCCAAGGTGGCTTACTTTTAAAGGGAGGGTGAGTGACCTCACAGTAAGATCCAACCAATCAGGGCAGAGCTACAAATTACTATGGAAACAGTTGCTACTACTTTGTAGTAAACAAAAAAGGCTGATGTCATCAAGAGACCAAATAGCCCCCAACTGCCATCTACACAGACATAGCACCAATGTTCACTTGGGTCAGCAGGGGCGAGGGTGAAGAAAGAATGGTGGGAGGCTGGGAAGCTGGGGAGACCAAGGGAAGAGGAGCCTGGCAAAGGGAAAGGAAAGGCTTCCTGGTGCACACACAAGGGTCAAGGGCAATTTCAAAGAACTCAACCAGATTGCTACAAGTCCGTCTGTCCTCTTTCCACACCCGTGGGGGGAAAAGCATTTCACTGCCATCACGGGGCTGCTCCTATTTCCTGTCTAGGAAGAAGGCCCTCAGTGACACCAGTCACCCACCTGGCACGTCTCCACGCCTTCCTTCCCAGGCAACAAGCATCTAAGGACATTCCAAAAGACAAGACTCCAACCCCCTTCATGGGGGGTGGGGTGGGGGGCGCGACGGGCAGGGCTGAACTGCTCACACCCCAGCTCCGCCTGTGTCGCTCCTGCCCCCTCTGCTCAATCTAGCATCCACTTGGGGCTTTTCCTCCAATCACCCCAGCCTAACATCACTCCTCACTTTTGCTCTAGCCAAAGAAACAGTTCAACTGCTTTGCTAGTCACATTGTTTCTAACACACAAATAATTCCATAATGATCACTGTGCTGTTAAAGAGTTCCCCGAAGATGACCCTGTGTCCATCACCGGCCGGGGGTGGGGGTGGGTGTATGAGTTTGGTATTTCGTTAACACCTGAGCTAAGCTCCCACAGCCCGTTTTTCTAGATGAAATCATGGACAGACCCCTCACATGCTGCTCGCATTCCTCCTCCTCTCCCTAGACCACTTCAAGTATCACTCCCACTTCTGCCCAGCCGGCTGGTCCCCTGATCAGCCTCTCTTGGGGGCATTCCCAGCATTTAATGGCAGTCAGTTGTGGGGATGAACCTCACCCTGGCCTGGGCTAGCCTGACCTGTGTTCTCAATGGTGGAACACACTTAGCTTTTCTCCAAGGGTATCCCAAGGTGGGACAGATCCCCATCTACTCTTGCCGGAATGGTGGAATCACCCCAACCGCGAGGGTCTCCTGTCATGGCAGCAGGAGAAACCCCGAACTCCTGGCCTGTGCGTACGGGTGATGCAGCCCAGGCTACCGCAGGCCCGGTGAAGAGGGCGTGCTGCAACTCTCACTCGGGCTGCTCTGTGACCCTCTTAAACACTCGGGCAGGAATGGCGCCGCTTTACAACTCGGCCCCCTTCACTTGTAAAGTGGGAATGTTACTGCTAGCCTCCCCCCAGGGGTGGGCTTCATAATCACGGGCCGGGCTCAGCACAGAGAAAGGCTGGAAAAATCCCTTTAACCAAAAGATGCCAAGACTTTCAGACCAGCCTGAATTTCAGGCCTGAAATGTACGAAATTTTAAGAGGTGAGCCCTGCTGGTTACACCATTGGACTTCTCTGGTCCAATCAGCCTTCCCTAAAAGCTCCGTGGGAGGGGATCCATGGAGGAATGGAAGGGCTACCTTAAGAACCCCCATGTCCAATTTTAAAGTTTCTTTTTCCAAACTAGGTCCATCCACCCTTCCCCCAACCCCGGAGCCTTTTAGGGCAAAGATCTCAATTCCCCTCAGCTAAGGCCCCCCCAAGACCTTACGCTAGTGTGACCTGACCCAAGCCAGTAATAACCCTGAAGGACACCCACCCCGACTGCCCAAGATACCCATGGCCACCAGCTATGGGGTAGAGGCTCCGTGTCACTTGGAGCTTCTCAAAGACTGTTCTAACCACGACCCACAGGAGGATGACCCTTGAGGGCAAAGGAGATGGGGAGATAAATAGATACACGGGGACCCTAACCATCAGGCTTTGCCATCATTGCTACTTTTGGCCCTTCTAAAAGTGGGAAGCCATGTGCCCTTGGTCACCCAGTCTAAGCAAGATGTGAACGTGGCTATATTGTTTGAGGTTTAATGCTTGCTCCCTGCAGCATGGTCATATGACTCACAGCACATATATCCCAAATTCATTATGGTTGTACCATAGCATCACCTCACAGAAGCATCACCACAGCAACATTTACAAGTCACTGTGGCAACAAAGCACCCTCACCACTGTTGAGCCATGCCCAGTGAGGCCTAAACAAGGTGAGAGGGTTCTGAGTTGCTGGAAGGCTCCCCAGGATTAAAATCCCCTTCTCTGTAGCTTAACTATAGCACCTCTAGTCAGGGCTAACCTTGTTAAAAGTTACACCCGCTACAGAAGGAGTGCAGGGGATCTCTGTTCCAAAGTAGTTTACAAACGTGCAGGTGCTCAGCTGGAAGAGAAGTTCCCTGAGCAAAGAAGTTTCATGAAGCCCCTTGACTGAGGCTTCCTCCAGCCCCTGGCCAGGCACTGCCACTGAGCAGGTCCTAGGCCTGTCCCAGCCAAGTGGTTGGCAAGGGAGATGGTTACTCCAAGTTTGAGAAGGAAGGGACCAATGCCTCCTTGCCCCGCCCCATCTTCAAATGCCACTGAGGGTTCCTAGTAATGAACTTCCAAGTCTGAGGAACCTCCAAACTCATTTGGTGGACTTCCAAAATAAAAATTTCACTCAGCCACCCATGTGATCATAAAGAATAAATGAGTATCTCGGCCACTGTGTTTTCAATTCCTTTTTTAAACAAGCCCCTAGCAACAAGATGCACCCGCACCAGGACAACCAGGGCCGCGCAAACAGCACCCACCACCTTAGAAGCTCCTGGTCCCTCCATGGGTAGGGGCTGCCTCAGAAGGGGGAAGGCATCTTGAAGGCGTCCTGGACCCTCTTTGTGACCCCTGCCCGCCCCAAATCCCCGCCCCAGCTCCCATGTGCTCACAGCTCGGCTCTCGGCCACACCGACACCCATGAGAAGGACCTGAGCCCGTATCAGCTCAAGACACGATGGCCCAAGAACAAGAAGGCCCATTCATTTCCAGCTGAATGGAACGAACCCCTGCTGTGCCTTGGCTGTGGAGGCGGCAGTAAGAACAGTGGCCCCTTCAGGTGACCTTTCCTGACCAGCTATTTACAAACCCCACGTCTCTACAAGACAGAGGGTGGATGGGGAACCCACCTCCGTTGCCCCAACCTTTCAAACGGAGCCCCTCACCTTCCCCAACCCTTCTCCTGCCCTCCCATGGTGGCGATTCATGGCTCACTGGGCCATGTCCCGGGTGCTCCAGGAAGAGACCCGTCGGTCGGTCTGAGATGGGAGGCAGGCGGTGGGGGGAGGGGGCTTTCGGAATCATCTGGGGCTCAGGCCCTGCTCCCCGTCAGCCACACCGAGTTCTCGTCTCCACGCTCAGCAGGCAAGACTGGGAAGGACGCACACAAACGTCTCTGGGAAGAAGGGCGGGTGAGGCCACTGAGACGTAAAGGGCAGCGGCCACCCTGGGTTTGGCCACGTTGCTGGAGAAAAGGGCGAGAAGACTCGAGGCCGGTTAACTGCCCGCTCCCTTCCTCCAGCCTCCCTCACCGTCCACCCAGAACGGGCAGAGCCCCTCCTCAGAAAAGTGCATCCCCGTGAACTTGGCCTTGCCCACTTTCATCACATCTCTCTGAGAAACTTCCCCAGGAGCTGAGTTATGAGGCCATTCAGGAGGGTAAGGGCTGCATGTCGGCTGTGAGCATAAGCAAGGAGGGAGGCCTTCTTGCTGCTTCACTCCAGGCTGGCCTGGACCCTCCGTTTTGCATTCCAATCCCGAGGGGGAGGAGCTCGGAATCGTCGACTCCAGGCACATCAAGAGCCCCATCCCTCGGGTAAGGCCGCCACTGACTAGCCACAGAAATCCCCTTCTACGGGAGCCACGTAGCACAAACCGGTGCCGGTGTGGCTTACCCAGAACCCTGGCCACAGGCCTTTGTCTGACCCCAAAGATGAGCTGGGGGAGGGCAGTGCCCCAAGCAGCAGAGAGAAGCACACGCTGTTGCTGACCACAATTTTCCCGAACTGCATCAGGCACCCACGACCTAAGCGTGCGGGCGAACGCCGACCCTACGACTGGGTCCAAGGGCCTGGACCTCCCAAACGAGCCCACCACCCCCGACTGTCCTGTCTCAGGAGGATTTCACGCCCACTCTGTCCTCGAGGTTCAGCTAGATGCCCTCACTCACCATCACCGGTGAGGTTTCTGGGGTCCGGAGCAGGCTGCAGGCCACAAGCACGCACACTGAAGAAAGCGGGAGAAAGACCTCCACTTGCTGCCAACACATCTCATTAGCCCAGGAAGTCTCCAGGGCAAAGCCCGAAGTCAACCCCAGTGGGGGAGCAGCTGATGGGAGCGCAGAGTGTGACTTGAGGCAAACACTAGCTTTCTCTCCAATTTTGCCTCCAAAACATAATACACCCCGTCTGGTAGGAAGAACGCCCTCATTTATCCCACGCCCTTGAAGCGTGCTGTCAACTCCTAATGACTGCAAACAAGCCTGCCACAGAAAATAATTATGCTCATCTTTCTGGTGCCTTCATCAGCCCTCATCTCATTTGAACGAAACCTCTGCCTTTGGAGGGAGAATCCGAGTACTCTCCACTCCCTCCCATAGGAGACTGTCACTCTGGAGGGTCTGGCTCTGGCTGCAAGTGTCATTCCACTGCTACCAAAAACCCGTATCCGTACCTGCTACAAAACAGCATACCTGCTACGCTGGAGGTCTTGCACTGCCATTCCTCTGCTCTGCTGTATCAGACTATTACTAACTACAGGACTAGCATTTCTCCGGACAAAGGAGATGCGTGCCAGGAAACAACATTTCATAGGTGCTTCACTCCTGGATGCCGCAACGCTCAAAAGGACAACCAGCCTTGCAATCCACAGCTGGGAAGGGTGGCCAGAGCAGCCCGTTCTCCGAACAGCCAGCACCCAGACGCTGGGCCGTCGGAAGCGTACTGTTTCCTCTCACCTCCCTCGGCACTGGGAGCGGAACCGCCCCGTTCCCACCGACGTGGTACCACACGCGAGCCGCCTGGGTTCACTTACATCTCTCACTGTCGTTCTGGTCGGCAATGGCCTCCTCCAGGGCGACCGACTTTGGCTTTTTGTCCTGACTTCCTTTCAGCCTTTCCCAGTCAGCGGGGCTGAATTTGCACACCTCGGAGTCTTTGGTCGTGGGGTGGCCACCTTCTCGCTCTTTCATCTCCAACTCTGAGAAGCGCATCATTGCACGCTAGAAAGAGAACGGAGATGGAAAAAAGACACACCTTACCACCAAAGCTATTTCACTGCCCTTACCTTAAAGGAAAGTATCTTCAAAGAAAAGTTTGCCCAAAACCAACCACAATTTATGATACAACTGAGATATTTTAAAATTTAACGATAAAAATGTAAGAGTGTCTATATGTAACTAGTCACACACTCTTTATTCGTAAAGCCATATGTATGTAGAGATATATGTGGTGTGTATGTATAGCCATACATACACTGTGGCATAGAGACAGACATTCTCTTTCGAAGGTAAATAAAACAAAACAAAAACACAACGCAAAGAAAGCGAAACAAAAACACAACAGAAAAGAAAACAAATGCACAATGAATAAAGACGACCATGGCCCACAAACTTCCCTTTGTATATTTGGAAATGAAATTTAACTCAAAAGGTTTATGTAAGATTCTAGTAATAAAAATTTGAAGAACTGACCTCACAGTAAGCAGCGGGTAGACATAAAATACTGTCCTCTTGTAATCCTTCCATCTATGTAATTAAAATGGGCACTCAATGGATCATTTAGATAACTTCATCCATTTTTATAAGCATAAACCAATTTTTTTCTTAACATTGCAAAACAATTTGGCTTTATTTATCTTTTAATTAAAAGTAAAATATCTTAAGGAAATTCCTATACAACATCTATCATTCACTAGCAAGTTAAATACATACTCTATCCCTTTAAGCAAGGTTTGTTTTTTTGTTTTTTTTGTTTGTTTGTTTTTTTGGTGGAAAAAAAAAAATTGCACGAATCTCACAGACATGCGGCCGCTACACACCTCCACCAAGTATCACGTAAGGCATTCTAAGCAGCGCTTTTAGGTATATTTGTTAACGTACAGTAACGGCAGAGAAATCAAAGCGATTGATAGGTAAATGTCATGCAGTCTTTTAGACATCCTTCGCAATAATTAAAACTTCCGTTATCAGCATTCGAGTGGAGTTCGCTTAAAATCTACAGAATAACTTAAAGTATCCACTTACGTCCCCTTACTGGACACATTTCAAACATTTAAATTATCCTAAGCTTCATTAACCAAATCAGCCCGGTGTCCTGCCCTATCATACCCCCAGCCCCCTCCTCTTCACACATTAAAAAAACCTGACAACTGGTCAGGCTCCTGAAATTCGGGTGGGGGGGCTCACCTGCAATGCCCGCTGCTCCCGGCTGAGCTGACTGGAGTCTGCGTACAGTTCGGTAGTGACACACTTGAACCGGTCACCCACGTAACCAGCGGAGTTTGCGATTCTCTTTGCCAGCTTAGATGGCTTCGGTTTCAGAACTTTGCCATCGGTTGATTCTGCCTCGTCAGCTCCGTCTTTGGTATAGGTGGGGGTGACGTCCACACTCGGTGGGGCACTGCCCACGCAAAATGGTTTGGGATCCTCTTGGGTTTTCCCGAAAGTGACCGCAGAGCCATCGCTCCCCAGGGTCGGCTCCAGGAATGGAGTTGAGACCGGCATCGCCAGGTTCTCCTTGTTGGTTCCCGCTGGAACGCTCTCCTTGCTTAAGCCGAAGACTGGCTGGCCCGGAGCCTGTTTGAAAGTATAGGCTTCGTGGAAGTCACTGATGCGCCCCAACTCCTCTCTCAGGGCAATGAAATCCCGGTGTGGCTGTAGGGCCGGGTCAGGCGGGGGTTTGGTGGGCTCGGCACTCTGGCTGACACTCTCAGCTGTGAAGCCGGGTTTGGACACGTTAGCGTCGGTTTTCGCATCTGGCTCTTCCCGGAGGAGGTCTACATAGACGAGCTTGTCACTCTTGGCGACGGTCTTCCCTTGATTCCAGCTGGGGCTGGGCTTTAGGTTCTTGTCCGCGGGGACTTCTGGATGTAACTTGGTGCTGCCAGCTTCCAACATCTCAGAAAACCGGTTCCGGAGGCTTGGGTCCTCGTAGCGGGTCCTCTCGTGGGACCGGGACCTCCTCTCCGGTTTCTCCTCTTTAGTGATCTCGATGGGCGTGTGAGGTATCAACATGGGATGCACCATGCCCAACCCCAGCGCGTCCTGGTAGGTCACAAACTCCGGCCTGCCCGTGGGTAGCCCATAGGGCAGTCCTGGCTTTGGGGCGAGGTGCCCAGGAAAGAGACTGCCATTGGGCAACAACACCGGGTGAGGGTAGACAGGGCCTTTGCCGTGTAAGGAGAGGGGACTTATGGCAATGCCCTCGGGCGCTGGGTAAGGCAGGTAACTCCTGGGGTAGGGGATTGGTGGGGACCTGAACGCCTCGTTTGGTGAGAGAAATATTGAGCTCGGCGGGAGGCCATTCTCGTTCGCTTTGAAGCTCGGTTCTGGGTTGCTGGCTTTGGCGCCCTTGCTGCCGGTGCCGCCGCCGTGCTTGGCAGGTGTGGTCGGGGGCTGGCCCACGTGCTGGATGACGGATGGCGTCGTATCCACGGAGCTCCTGCTGGTCTTGCTGCCCTCGGCGGTGGCATTTGGGGCCGGCGACGCAGAGGCTGGGCGGCCGGCGCTCGACACTGACCCCGAAACGTTAGTGACCACGGCGTCGGTGGCGCCCATGCGGGGACACGAAGAACTGCGCTGCTGCGGGATGGCCCAGTCCAAGGCCTTGTTTTTCAGCGGCAGGCCTTTGCCATTGTTCTCTTCGTTAGGACTTGGCCCGGGCACCACCCAGGACGAGGGAGCCGTGCTAATGATCTCAGATCTATAGATAGCACAGCCATTTCCTGGAGGAGATAGAGTTTCTTTCGGAATCTCACTTCCGGAGAGCACTAGGCCGCTTCCAGCTCTGCTGTGAACCAGGACGGTGGGAGCCATCTTTTTCATGTGGTCAGCTTTGGAAGCATCTACATCCACCACTTTAGAGGACAAGTCTAGTGGCTTATCGGTGACGTCTTTGGTAACCGTCTGCTTCTCCAAGAGAGGAGGTGAGCTGCCATCTTTTCTGTCTTGACCTGCTGTTTTCCGGGTGTGCCCGGGAGCTGGCTGGGTGCTTTCGGCTCCTTCGGGAGCCTTTGGATACTTGCTGCTGCAGAGCCTGGCCGCGGGGAACTCGCTGCTGACCGTCATGTATGGCTTCGACAGGGTGACCGAGGGCGAGGTGGAGATCCTGGCATAGTGCTTATGGAACTCGGAGTAGGTGTCCGCAGCGGGCTGGGAGGGAAGGTGGACGTGGGGTGAAGGCCGACGCGAGGGGGGCAACAGGAGAGCCGTGTCCCCCGGCAGGCCGCTGGTGACCGCCTTGGCCGAGGGCACCCTAGGCTGCTTACTGTTCTGGATGTGGGGAAACGAGTGGGAATCGACCGGGTTCCCAGGACTGACGCCCATCTTCCAGGGCAGGCTTTTGTCTGCGCAGTGGACCAGAGGCGGGATGGCTGGTGAGGCCGAAGGCGTCGAGAGTCTCATGGGCGAGGCCAGGGATGATGGGATGTGGGGACTGACGTAGTGAGGTGGCGGCAGGTAGAGAAATCGCTCCCCATTGGTACAGACCGGAGAATACAGCGGCTGGGCCAGGCCGTAGGACTGCTGAGGTAGCAAGGCCTTGTACATGTTCAGGGAATACTTATTTGGCGAGTCGAGGAAAGGGTAGATGGC
This sequence comes from Hyperoodon ampullatus, assembly GCF_949752795.1. Classification (NCBI taxonomy): domain Eukaryota; kingdom Metazoa; phylum Chordata; class Mammalia; order Artiodactyla; family Ziphiidae; genus Hyperoodon; species Hyperoodon ampullatus. The sequence goes on from NC_136913.1 coordinate 37,059,447, forward strand.
TGGCGTGGCCCCCTCCATGTAAGGATTGACCCAGGGCAGCCGCAGGTAGCTAGCACCATTGATGTTGAGCGGGCTCTGTTTGTCGCTGGCAGGTCTATCCAAGCCCAGTGTTTCTGCCGTGGGGACAGCACTTTTTTGTATTCCGGGTGGCGTTTTGTATATAGCACTGAAGCCATTTGGGGGTTTTCCGGAGACAGCAGAGGCCTCCACCGTCTCGGGTGTATTCGGCTTGAACTGCATCTCTGGGTTTCTTTCGGAAGAAAACCCCAGACCACCTATGGTTGTGGCAGCCTCCCGCCCTTTCTCTGAGCCCAGTCCACACAAGCTAGAATAGACGATGTTTCCGGGGACACGCAGCCCTTCCCGGATCAGGCCGGTGCGGTCCATGCTCAGCGCTGCCAGGCCATCGATCCGATGGGCCGTGGTCGCGTCCACCTTCGCAGAAGAAGAATATGGGTATTACCGAGGACACGCCTTCAAAGCAGCCCATCCCAAAGAGAAACCGCGGACTAGCTCAACAGGACATCAGCCTCAACATCTGAGCCGAAACGGTTAAAAACTAAAGGATTCACAAGGTCTTTGGCCCCCTCCCCGCTTATCCAGAACCCTCCTCTGCCTGCCGCCTCACCTTTGTCCAACTAGTATCCTGAAAGCACGTAAAACGTTGGTCCCTTTAGACTTGAGGCCCCTGCATTAATTCAGTCATCTATTAACTCTGGAAGATCCACCTTCTCAGCAGAAATTCTTTGCTGCAACTGAGGTGATACCAACTCCACTGCTCTCAGAACCGCCCTCGTGGGGTACAGAACTCGGACTCACCCTCCCCAGGCCCCAGTCAGGTTGGGGCGGGGTGATGTGCACTGTGTTTTTCCCGGATGTGGCGGGGAGGCATCTTTAACATAACAAAAACCAATCTTCAGGGGGGCAGTGAGGAATGAAGGACTTGAGCTGTCTCATTTCTAAATCAATAAAGAGGCCACGGGTCAAACTGTGGTTGTGTCTTTTGACTTCCTCTCCCTGGTATCTGAAGACAGCTCTGTTTCATATTTTACTGGGAAGGTAAACCCTAAGGGTCTACTTGGAGGCTACAAATTTATCCAGCTGGGAGCACTGATGTGGCACGTAGCTTATCGAAGAAAAGGCGGCACGTATCCCACCAGTCACCAGGGGACGAGGACGTAAATGGCGAGCACAGCCAAGAAAGCGAGCCAGGAAGAAATTGGGTGAGGCTTCGTCCTGCGGCCTAGGCTTTCTACTCAGCCCTGCCCTGAAACACCCCGCCCCGCCCCCAAAAGGCCCTTTAATGGTATGCAAATAAATGCACCATTGATTACAGATCACTGATACTCAGCACATCAACAGAAGCCATTAATCTCTTACCACGTTGTGATTCAAGGGATTTTCTTCCCTTAGTTCCAGTCTGGCCTTTGAAGCGTCACCATCGTTTACAGGAATTTTCCTATTTAGAAGGACACACCAACTTCATGAAAGCATTCCTCACTTAATCCATCTTTCATAGATTGCCCCAGAATAGACCAGTTTCTAATAACTCCGTTTTTCCAACTGCCCTTAAAAAAAAAAAAAAAAAAAAAATCCTCCCCAATGGCCCATATTGAAACTTGTCCCCGAATGGTGATTCACCGGGACTGGAAAAAACAAAGGAAAGGCAGGGCAACAGGGATGTGAAATCACAAATACGTCCTTGAGTTGGGTAAGGCAGAAATTCTGCACAACCACGTCACCCTCACAATTTTTTCTCCAGAGAGGCCGGGCAGGACAGTCCGGGCTCTGCTGTCCTAGCAGACCCTCATAAGCTCTACCTGAGGACAGGAATGAAGTAATACAATGTCCAAAACCAAAGTGGGGACCTCAAGGCTGGAGTCTGCGAGCTGGCTACATCAATCACTTCTGTGTTACCCGTGAGGACAGGCTTTCAAAACTTTTCCCCAAACAAAGTTAGGTACCATGTCCTACGAAACTGGTTTCCATGGTGATAATGAAGCCATATTTGACTGCCTCTATCAAAATGATAGGGGATAACACACTAATATCATACAAATGTCAGCTGCTCCAGGGGAAGCCGCACATCTGTGCCAGGCTGCTGCGGCTGCCCCTGGAACTTGTTATCAGAGAGCATCGATAAAGAAAGTGCTTGGTGCCAACTTCCAAATCCCCAGGATAAAATCACTGACAAGCGGCAGAGAAAAGTTTCATCATTACCCGGAAGAGCAGCTTCAATTATCTACTGCTTAGCTGCCTCTACCCCGCACTCCAAAATTACTGATGAGGAAGCATAACAGAGCTGTCGGGTGACTGAAACCAGGAGCCAGTGGCCTCGCCTAACAGGCGGCGGAGGACGCAGAGAAACCCTGGGCTTCAATGACGTGAAGGGTGGCTATCGCCCCATTTATTACTGAGCAAACTATTTGTTTTAAAAGCACATCGAATGCCGATCCACCTGGGCCCACACTCCTGACATTTAGAGTTAAAGCAGCATATAGACTGGGATTAATTCTCCTTCGTAAATATGAAATAATAAATTAAGGACGAAAGTGCACTGAAAGGCCGCTTTAGGGGCTAATCTCTTAAAGGGCGGCAATGCTTCGCTGAGCCAGGTTGCCTGTTAAAACTGTAAATCAAGGGCCGCCAGCTAGGCAGGAGATCTCCCCCCTACCCACTTTGGGCCCACTCTGGCTGTGAGGACGTGAAGCGGGGGCTCTGCTCAGGAGCCCTGGGGAAGGACCCACGCTCTCCCCAGGCCTCAGCCGGACACGCGCATTTACCTGTCGTCGCTGATCCCACACATGCGGACCCTCTCGCTGTTCATCCAGCTGTGAACGTTCCCATACAGGGGGGTTGCTGAAAGCATGTCGTCTTCTTGGATGGCAGCTTTTCTTCAAGCGTCTAGTCTGTTTAAAACAAAAAGAAGCCCAGGAGGTTGAATAAAAAAGGAGCCAAAGAGGGAACAAGAGAAACCCTCCTTCTAGGCACTTCATACAGAATGCACTTGGGAAGGCAGACCCTGCTCCACGTTCTACAGATGGCCAGGAGCAAAGGAACACACCTGAGCCAGAGGTTCAAGGAGGGAGGTGGAACTTCCCTGGCAGGAGGCGCTGGGGATGCAGAGAGAGTTCAAGAGCCACAGGCCACACCATTCAAGGTCCAGCACGTGTCACCCTTAACCTGCCCTTCTCCCTTCTCCCTTCCCCTTTCCCAGCCTTTTGGAGAACACACTTGGATCGAAAGTGGACGGTGCTGGATTCCAGGGAGCCCCACATTGACTCTTCTTGCGGCTGAAAGGATTGGGGACGGGGGTGGGGTGTGGGATAAAAGGCACAACAGTCCGGTGTGGCGGCCCAAACTACGACTCACTTCCACGGCTGCGGTGCGTGTGACTTACAGGTGGAGGGGTAAAAAGAGTCAGTGGGCTGGCGAGCCACCCCACCCGAGCCCTAGATTAGATTAAGCCCCAAACCTGGGTGGTTTGGCCTGGGAGCTGCAGAGGGAGGCGGCTGAGTAATTCAATGACGCCTGCTCGCTGGGGACCAGCAATCAGGAGCGAGTGCAGAAATCGTAGCAGCCCAGGCTGCCGGGCTGGGGCTGGGGCTGCAAGTTTCCGGCCCGCGGGGAGCAAGCAGAAGCCACCCGTTTCCCGTCTACCGGGAGGAGGGGGGAGGCTGCTGAGGCAGAGGGGAGAGCCCCGCCCCCTCCTTAACTTCCCGGCCCACCAGCCCCACCCACACCACATTCTAGTTTGCTGCATGAGTGAAGGGTCAGGACAAGCTGCATTTTATTAACAGGATTATCACGGCGCGTGATTTATCCTCGTGCAGGATTTTAATTGCTCTTTGGAGGTTGAGCCGTTTCTTTTGACTGCGCTTCAGCCCCATATCCTGCTGTTAAATGCTGGGTTAATAAGTAGGGGAGCCTTTAATGCCTGGGACCGATGGCCCTAGGCAATTCCCCTGCTCGCAGACTCCCTTGTCCGGGGCGGGGTGGCCGGGGAGGGCCCCCCCCCCAGCCACGGCCTCTTTACACAGGACCCAAACCTGAGTGGGAAATCACTGGTGTGCAGTTCATGGGGGGAACTTTTCTTTCTCCTCCCTCACACACCCACCCACACAGTTTCCGAAAGCCCAAATGTTCCCCAAGTCGACACATTTCCTTTGTTAGCAGGAAAAAATATGCAAATGCTTGCTTTTACACTTTAGCACACGGAGCTGACTGCCAGGTCTGTTGGGTGGGAGCCACCAAGGACTGGGGACTCTTTTTCCGAGAGTGACTAGGGGTGGGGTCGGGGAGCACCTGGGAGACCTGAATCCCAAAGCCAGCCAGGCTATCCCTCTGCATTTCTTTGTCCTAACACAGGCTTTTGTCCACCAGCATCCCCCGTCGGCCCCTATACAGAAGAGAACACCGTCTGTTAATCAAGAGCCGCACGCCGCAGACACACGGCGCGTAGTTAGAGCTCAACAATGAAGCTGGAGGAGAGGCAGGGATCTCCCAGTTGTGTCCGGCCTGGTGGGATTCTAGAGAAGCTATTTCTTTAGGAAGCGTCCCTTTCTTTAGACAGACTGGGGCATTTCCAGTGGCTGGCCACAGTGCCCCGAAAAGGTGGACTCAGATGGACTTGGGCATCAAGGAAGGTTCTGTGGGAGGCTCACGGGCTGTTCTTCCGTGTTTCGAACACACAAGTCAAGTTGGGGGCAGGCCACCACTAGTGCAGGGCCGACCAGAAGGCACGTTCAACAAAGTGTCCCCTCCCTAACCCCTGCAGCCCCTTCTAACAAAAGGAAGACCAAAAGGAAGATGTCCAGGGAAGCCTCATCTAAAAGGTGGAGGAGCAACATTCCTCGGTGCAAGTGTCCTGGCCGTGGCTGCAGCGGGAGGACCACACCATGCCACCCCCTGGCTGGGTGTCATGATGAAATTTGGACATTATACCAGAAGCCAAAGGGTCACTCCATCAAACCCTTAAGAAAAGGATGAGGGACGAAGCGTGTGTGCCCTCGAAGCCCCAATCTTCTGGTGCTCCAGTCTTCAAAACTTACACAAGCTGCCTCTTACATGTCTCCTTTAGTTGTCACCTTGGGACAAGGACCTCTGAGCACCTGACTGAGGAAACAGAAAGGCCGCTGCCACAATCATCCTACTGAACCCTCTCCCCTCCCCTCAAAAAGGGCCAGCAGCCCCCTTCCCTTGAAAGGGCTTTTCTTTAGAAAGGGCGGCCTAGACTTAGCATGAGAGGGGAATGCAGTTTAGAGACACCTGGGACCACGGGGTGCTTTCAAAGCCTCTCCCCGCCCTTGCAGGTCTTGTCTGGTGGGGTTTTCAATATTAACGCCGCACAGATAAATAACACCCAGTGTCAGGATGAAGTGTTCTTACGTGCACAGGGTCAGATGGAGGGTTGAGGCCCCGAGCGTGGTCCGGTGTCATGTGAGTGGGGGCGGGGCGGGGGGCTGGCCGTGAAGAAACAAGAGGAGGAGGAGCAAGGCTCAGTACTGGATCCTGCTGACTACACCCCACACACACCCACACCCACACCCCCACACACACACACCCACACACACACACACACACACACACACACACACTCTTTAGCTGCCCCATGAACTTTTTGTGAACTGTTTAAAAGTGGAGGTCTGTTGAACAAACAGCGGCGCCACTGCCAGCCGTAATTTCATTGCAACGAGCTAAAGGCTTTTAACTCTTCAGGTTCCGGGCCAAAGATGGACCTGAGCGGAAAGGGCCAAGGAGCCGGGGGCCCTGCCTGGCGTGAGGCCCTTCTCCAGAGTGACAGCCCAAATCCTGGGCAGGAACACCCTCATCCTGGGCAAAGGCCGTACTGCGTACACCCCACCATCCCTGAAGAACGGGCCCACCCCCATCTCTCTGGGATGTAGGACTAAACTAACTAAGGGGATCTTGGGCGCAAGGGACACAGAGACAGGGTCAGAGACACCGCCACGCTCACCCCATTCCTCTTCTAGAAGCGGCTATTGAAATAGTTGGGGGTCTTTCTTACTTTCTTCTTCTTCTTTTTTTTTTTTTAACCTCCAAGGGAAAGTTCTTCAAAAGTGACTTCCCTGACCCTTGGCTGTGGGTCATGCTGCAGGGGGCAAATGATGTGATTTAGATGACAGACAGAGCAGGCGCTTTGCTGCTGTATGTAAGAGGCTCATCTGCCCTTATTTCTCAACGACTCCCCCCCTTTTCTTCCACAGGTGGGTGATGCTTCTGGAAGTGCCAAGATGTGTGAAGTCAGTCATGAAAATCACTTTACAAGCACCAACCTGTTTCCAGTGGGAGCTGCTAAGCTACACCTTGGCTCTGGGTTTTAACCCTTTTTTCCAGCAGTGGAGAGAAGGGGGCAAGGATGTGGGATAGGGATGAAGAGGGAAGGTGGCCAAGAGAAGGGGTCAGCCGGGGAGACGGAGGAGCGTCTGGTTTCTGAAGAACAGACCAGGAATTGTGGTGGCTGCCCGCTGAACACCCAGTTCTGGGAGAGACCCGGCTTGCAAAATGCAGACTCGCCGTGTGGTCCCCGGCTTTCGGTCTGGCCCTAGGGGCAAGCACAGGAGAGCTTGAGTCTCCCTCGACAGACTTGGGCAGTCATCTGGTCCGGGAGCCAAGAGTTATGATTAGCATCCGAGCTTGGCCTGGACGCTGGGGAGAAGAGCCTGATTGGCAGAAAGAGGTCAAAGGGACCAAGATTAGGAGCTGTCCCCCCAACCTCGGCATCCCTGAGTGAGGGCACCTTGGCCCTCTGTGAAAAGACACGAGGGGGCACACGGGTCCCCAGCTGCACCCACCACCGTTCTGCCGATTCCTGCCATGAAGACACCATTATGGAACGAGGAGAAGGAGAGAACGTTTGTTTTGTTCTTTTTCTTTAAAGGCGACTTCCCTTGGCAGGCAACAAGCAGGTTGCAAAGGAAGGAGCAGTGGCCGTGAGAGGCTGGCGTGAGCGCAGGGAGGAAGGCAGCACCAGGCCACTCCTGGCACCTCTCCTTTCTCTCCACCCCAGCTCCTCCTGGCACCGGGCCACTTTCCACTGCCTCCGCCCTTGAGGCGCTGATGGATTGGTTCAAGTCTGCACAGCACGCTTGTCAAGTGACAGCGACGGAATGGGAAGCAGCGCCACCAAACCATCCCAACTGCACTCCAATACGAACGGTGCCCCTTCCTAGGGCCTCACTCTCTAGGCACCCCATGCCGCATCAGGCACTTATCCAGTTAGTGACCAAGAAGACCTGGACGGGCTTTGGGGAGCTTCCGGCTCAGAAGGCCGGGCGGACGGCAGGGCTCCCAGCCAGCATGCCATGTGCCACAGTCCTCCGTAGGCTGGGGACCTCTTCGGGGAAGGGGTGTCTCTCACTGCACAGGCATGGCTGGTTCTCTGTGGAGGACACGTGCGCACGCAGTCACCACAGCCTCCCAGCTCCCACTCTCATCCACGGCGTGTCTCTGGGCAGGTGGCCGGACCTCTTCAACTTTGGCCCCCTCATCTGTAAATATTTGGCACCGTGTTTTCCAGAGGATTAAACTGCACTATGGACTTGAGTTCTGCCTGGCAATAGCTGGTGCAGGCCACATCTAACCCATTAAACAGCATCTGACTCCACTAAACATTCTACGTAACAAACCAACCCCAGAATGGCTACATAGTTTCCTTGCGGCAGAGGGAAGGCTGAGGCAGGGACACAGAGGGGGGCCAGGGAGGGGTGACCTTCTGCAGAGTGTGTGGCTTTCATGGAAGCCCAAAGCTCATGGCGCGGGAGCCCTTCCTGGGACTGCTCCAAGCGCAGACTGAGTCACACACAGGCACTTCTCTACTGGCGTCAAGGAAGGGAGGGATGAAGAAGTTCCTATTTTAGGACTGGGGGCCGCGAGGAGGTGGGAGATGAGAAAAAGCGGTCCAGGGTGTGCAGCGTTGGGGCAAGTCCTCCTGGGATGTTTTCCCCAGTATGTGTAGCAGTGGGGAGAAGGGAACCCCAAGGATGCCCCCAGGTCGGGGGGAGGGTCGCAGGCTTCCTGGGGTGTGGCTGAAGGAGGTCGCCCGACTGGGTCCTGCAGCCGGGCATGGGTGCTGGGGGGGAGTTGGGGGTGGGAGGAGTGATCCAGCCTGCCCAGGCGCTGTCTCTTGGCACACTCCAAGTCATGGCTGTCGCCGCCTCCAGAGGCGTCCCCACTCACGACCCAAGTTTTGCATTAGTAACAGAGCTGCGGAGCAGGAGTGCGGGTGTGACGGGGTGGGGGACGGGGAACTCACGCGGCTGGCCCTGACCTTTTGAGCAACCAGAACCTTCCCTGCCTCCTCCCAGGGCGCCAGGATAGCGCCGCGAGCCACTCGGGTCAGTCGGGAGTGAACTTGGCCCGCAGCAGCAGCAGCAGCAGCGGCGGCGGCGGCTGCGAGTGGGGGAGGGGCGCCCCCTCCCCCGCCTCAGCCCCGAGCACGGATCGGTCGGCAACAAAGGGATTTTCTCTCCCACCACACACACCCGCGCTGCCGCAGGCTCCTCGCCCCTCCTCCGCCAGGTCCCCGCGCGGGGCCGCCCCCCCACACGCACCCCTCGCCCCTCTCGGCCAGCCCCCGACCCCAGCTCACCGCGCCCGCGCGCTCCTCTGGGCTCCCCCTTCCCAGGCGCCTGCCGCTGAATCTCTGACAAAAAGCAACTTTGGGTGGGCGCACGGAGAACCCAGGATGCGCGGCGGCGCGCCCCAGGGGAGTGGGCACTGACTGGAGACCGCTCCGGCCCATCGTCCTGCGCTCCCTTCGGCCAGTGTGGAGTGTTCTCTCCGTGGACGCCTCCCCCACCTTCCCCGATTCAAAGATGCAAGCCAGGTGTAGCCAACTGTAAAAAGGGGTTCGGGGACTTGGGGAGGGGGGCACCAGCAAGGATCGACCGGGAGAGCCGCTGCCAAACCGGGGCTGCCCGCCACACACCCCCTTCCCCAAAAACAGAGCCGTGGCCCCCCGTCAGCTCTTGGACCAACCTCAGACACTTCCCCTTCCCCCCGCCAACCCGCCCCCCCGACGCCAGGCCTCGGCTTTTTGTTCCTTTCACTTTCTTTCACGGTTGTGCCACACACAACCACGCGTGTATGCAAGAGGGGGCCCCATTTGGAAGCTGGTGTCCCTCAACAGGAGGCAGCAGCCCAGGACAGGAAACCTAGGTTGAATGCAATTAATCAGCCTTACTCCTCTCCTGCCCGCCAACCCACCCTCCACACCCCCTCGGGTCTGGTCCCTACAGGCTGGGTTCCCACTTGGAGTCTACACAACCTGGAGGCAAATCCAGAATAAACGATCCATAGATCACGACTCTAGAGGGGGTGTCACTGCACTGCAGCCTCCATCAGGGCTTTGTAGAAATAAAGTGAACTCACTGCAAACTCCTCCCCCCACAAGGAACAAGCTATACCATAAAGCTATTAACGACAGCTATCATTAGTACACACAGGAAGCACAAAGGAACTTTTTACGAATAAAAGATGCATAAAACACAGGGTCCTGTGATCTGCACCCGGCTTCCCTGCTGATTGTGTGCAGCCTGGGAGTCCTGGGAAGGCTGGGGATGAGGGTCAGAGGAGGACAGGGGCTCCCACTTTCTTTACAAGGAACAATAGGAACCCCACGTCTGTTCATCTTGGAACCCGGAACACCCCAAACAAAGCTGTGGGAAAACTGCGGTAGACGTGGGGGCCCGTGAATTTTTCTAGCTGTTCAGAGCTTAATTACTCCTCCTTGATCCGCGGGACCAGACACGACACCACCAAGGTTAAAATGCCCCAAACAGCGCCGAGCAGATGTGAGCGAGCTGGCAGACGCGCAAATGAGGCCTGCCTCGGAGCACGATAACAAGTGACTAATACATTGCATATCGTTGAAAGAAAATTATTTTTCTCTAATTTGCATTTGCTTGGGGGGAAAAAAAAGCCAACCAGAGTCCCTCTTCACAAGCACGAGTCTAATCCTGGAAATACAGCCCGGCTGCTTTAAGAGAGCTGGAAGGAGGGAAAGACTGCCAGTGTTTTGGCGTTGCAGGCTTGTTTATCTTTCCGCCTTTCCTCCAAGGCGAAACTCGTTTTGCAAGCAACATTCCTACAGAAAATGGCACACGTCATAAAAAGAGACCAATTTATAGAACTGGCACCGAAGTTCATGTATCATTCCAGAAGCATCTCCCAGCTCCCCACTAGGGAACCCAACTAGATGTAGAAGTCCACATTATAACTCAGAGAGTAGATCTGGGGGCAGGGGTGGGGGGGGAGGTGGACCCGTAATTTGCAGATATCCTGCAAGCTGTACACTCAGGGGCCGAAGTCACACAGAAGGGCAGGATATAGAATTAAGTCAGCTCTAAATGATCCTCCAAAGCCCGGGGGGCCAGGGCTGCGGAAGCCTCCAACCTTGAGGTTGGGGGGAGTGGTTTTTACACCCAGCTTGCCCCAGGACAGCCCAGGGGCAGGCCCATCTTCCGGACCATCCTGAGCCCGCCAGCTTGGACCGGCCCAGCGGGGTATTGCTGCCACCCACCAACTGTTCTCCCTCCCACCCTGGCGCCTCCCCGCAGTGCCTGGCAGAGGACCAGGAACTCGGAGAAGGCCGGGCTGTGGGCATCTAGTTGATTAAGTCACAGAGTGGGTGGCGCTGTGGGCAGACCTCAAGACAGCACCGCTGGTCCTGCAGCTGAAAGGCAAGTGCGCTCTTAAAAACCGGGAAGGCAAAGGGAGGCGGGTGATCAAAAGCCGACTTGCACCCCTCGCCACCCCCATTCACCCCCCTTCGGGTCCTGAACCTACACACTTGTGCTTCCAATCCAGGAAACAGGGCCGAGGGCATAGAACACAGCGGCCGCCCGTCTCTTGAACTTGTCTGAATAACAGGGCCATTTCAGAGGAAGAACAACGGCCTTCAGAGCCTCTGCAATTTCCAGAAAGCCTTCAGTTAATAATACATTCTTTCCAACAGGCTTGCTTTAGGGCGGAAAGTTATTTTCCCAAATCTTAACAACCCGGTCACAAGCCACTGAGGCCCCAGGTCAACAGATCCCGGCCAAACCCCTCCAGACAGTTGACACTCATGACCCCGCAGGCCTTCTCCTGCCACCTCTGCCTAACAAGTTCCCTAAACCACAACACACCAGCCAGCGCGCACGTCCACCACGATCCCAGGAGCCAGAAAGATGCGTGTCGCGGGGGGCGGGGGGGCGGGTGCCGCCGCCGGAGGGCTCTCTCGCAGCGCATCCGAGGGCTCCCGGGCCAGCAAGGGGCGGCCACCTCTGCAGCTCTCCGCGGGCCTGCATAGTGCGCGCTTTGTGTGAGCGCCGAGGAGGCACAGCGCTGCTCGTGCACCAACAGCTGTCACATTATTTGCACTCGCTGTAAACAGCCTTCACATTCCCCCCTTACCACATAGTTAAAGCCAGACTAACAATCCACAGTTAGAGATCAAACCAACAACAGCAGCATTGTGTCTGCCTTCGCACCAAGCCCAGCAGCTGGCAGGTTTCTCCGGAACAAGAGACCACCCTCCCCCCACCCCTCCAGGCTCCAGCCAAGGCTGGCCGAGGCAGCAACGCGTGTGTCGCTGCTGATTGTTAAAGCAAGAGAACACAGCCATTTCGCGCAGAGTTCTGTGCGGTTCATCAGCTCTCCCAGAGTGTCCTCCTCCCAGGCCCCCTCCCCCATTTCCTCAGCTGGGAAGAAAGGTTGTTCAGACTCCCAGGGTCGGTTTCTCTGCTCAGCAAAGCGTGGGTCGGCCTGCCCCGGCCAGGCCTGGGGTCCTGCAGCCCTCTCTACCGTGGTCCCAGAGGCTACGCAGCTCGGCACTTTCTGCAGCCCAAAGCCTCATGTGTTTCGGAAAACCGTCCAACTCCCTGAATCCTTCCTGGTCGCCCCACTGATCAAAATGTCTCCTTTATGATTTTTGGTTAAGTCGAACATTTCCATAATCGTCATTATTAGCGCAAATTACACGCCTAATCGGTCCTTAAATAGATTTTAATTAAATAATCATACAAGGCTCATTTTATGACTTAAGAAAGGCATTAGTTTTCGTTATAAACTTTCCACCAGGATATAGAATAATGATAGCAGACAAATACTTATTCTTTGCAAAGTACCAATAACTGATGGGCAGAGTATTGGGAAAGCAGACCCTGCTTCACACCTTCTGGAATCGAAGTGGAGACGAGACAGACCACATCTGCACGACTTTCCTCCGGAGAAGGGAGAGAGGATTTCTTCCTCCAAAGCATTACTTTTGTCTTCTCTTTGGGGCCAGGAGAAAGGAACCCCAAATGTTCCTTTTCCTTGCCCATCTGAAGAGATTTCTCCAGCTTAGAAGTCTCTTCTAGAGACCACTCCTCGCCACCCCCAACTGTTTTCCACCCCTCAGTCTGCTGAGAGCCGTGGTGGAAAGCAGGCAGGCTGTGCTTGTTAAATGCTGTGTAAAATGCTGTTAATAAAGTAATAAATACAAAGAATGGAGGCTGCTGGTTCCATGGGTGTTTTGACTGGAAATGCCTTGGCACTTGTCATGTGTTTATGGGAGGGCAGACAACTCTAGGATTTACATAGTTTGGACATTTCTGTACTTCATTTATTCTTTCCTAAATGACGTAGGCCTAGAGCTATTTCAAGTTTGCATTTGTACAGAACTGTTAAATGCCTAAGAGTTTCTCCAATTAAACCAAGTTTTAAATCAGACCCAAGGCTGGAACGTACTCTCGGCCTCGCCCCACTCCACCCCTCTGCCTCTGTGGCTGGAGAAAACAAACAGACCCTCAACAACAATCCCCTGTCCTTGCTCTCCCCACCTTCACCACCCCCACCCCCGGGGGGGCACCTAGGGCAAAGGTTAAGGTGTCTTCAGATTACAGGCAAGGCCCTGGCTGCACACACTGGAAAGCACTGCAGCTGGGCGCATCCTGGGCATACTCGAACCTCTAAAATAGTGAGCTAAGATGGGGGGAAAACTGCTGGCCTGGTAAAACCCACTGTCCACAAAACAATGTCAGCAAAGGCTGGAAGGCATTCTTTAGAGAGGTACCAGGGACTCATGCCTACTGAAGCTCTTTCAGCACAAAGGCTTTTAGGGGAAGAAGGGAAAAGGGGGGTGGGGGGAGGAGAGAAAGGGAGGGCTCCTGTTTCAGAGCAGGCATCCCCAGAGAGTCAAGAACCAAGTGTAGCTTCAATCAAACGCTGACTTCCCCTCTGGGAGTCTAGTAGGAAACCTGATCACAGTAGCTTACTACCGGCCTGGATCCATACAGGTCTGGTTTTCTTCTCATGCTAGTAATTTTTTAAAATACATATCGATATAAAAGAAGCAATCCCTGACAGACTTTTATTGAAAACCACACTGAGACCTCATAACATCCGGACTTAATCCCTATCAAACAAACCACAGCACCTCTGGCCTCTGCAGCGGGCCAGACCCTTTCACCTCTTCCCACCAGGTCTCTCCCCTCCAGCCGCTGCTGTTCCCTCCCCCCGAAAGAATGACGGGAGGACTTGCCAAAGAGCACCTAGATACCGGTTCTGGAATCAATTCCTAACCATATAAATGATCCCACTTAGGGGGAGAAAAAAAAAAATCCCAGCCTTTTCATATGGATTCCTTTAAAGCCCAGAATGCAAAGAACTGTAACAAAGGGAAAGATGAACCCACGGAGGCAGACCTGGAGGAGTAGCCTCAGGAATACCCTTGGAGGGGAGCTCAACCTGCAGGTTGGTCCCCAGACACTGGCCTACGCAGGTCTTGGGTGGGTGGGTGGGGGCCGGGCATCTCAGGGGCAGCAGGGAACGGAGAAGCAACCTATAGGAATCTGACCAGTCATTCAAAGCAATTACTAATCCTCCAGGCCTACTATGTGCCAAGTATTCTTTGATCCTAAAGGTGGAAAATTATTCCCAGTCTTACAAATGAAGAAACTTACTGAGGCTCAGAGGCCATAAATAACCTGCCCCCAAGGTTACACAGCTAGTAAAAATGGGCCACGGTCAAACTCAGTCCTGGAGTTGCGGAGAGGAGCCAATTATTGGTCAAATTGTGCCATCCAGAATCCCCAAGAAGTTCGGAAGGCTTCCTTAGCCCTTGTACTCCAATAGAGTGTAAAAGGATAGCACTTAACACCTATGAAATTCGGTCCACAAGGAGCCCGGACCCTAGTTTCTCCTACACCCAGAAATCTCTTGGTCCATGTGAAGTCTTTCGAAATTTCTGCCAACATCCTACCCATCTCCCTACACTGGAACACCCTGGTGTGAGGCCAGGGGTTCCCAACAAGGCTCCACTTTCGCCTCCTCCAGGAGCCCAGAACAAGCAGTGGGAGGTGGGCGCTACTCTTAGGTCTCTGTAAAAAGTGCTGACACCTGGAACTAGAACAAGGCTTGCCACACTAGTTTTGCCACATAAAGCAATAAATCAAATTATCTAGACAGAGCAAAAGCCCTTTGGAAAGAGTGCCTGCATCTACCTTTCCTAGGACTTTAATGAAAAACCCAGGGACTAAAGTGGGCTGGGGAGGCAACTGAGGGGGAAGCGGCTTGCAAGATGCTAGACCGTCCTGGACTCCTGGGGGTCCCCACAAAAAGCCAAGTCCCGAGACAAACCGGGTGTTGGGGTTCTCTCTCCTCTCCCCAACTTCTCATCCCAGCAGCGCAGGGTCAGCGCTCAACATCCCCTCCCCACCCCATCTTCAATTTCCTGGTCTGCCCCGGGCTTTCAGAAGCTCCGGAAACCATCCACACCCGATGCCACAGACGCCACAGGCTCCACGACCGAGGGCCGTCTCCAGCTCAGCTCGGTGGGAAGGGGAACGGGCAGGAGCGCCGGACACTCAGCCGCCCCTGCGGCTTCCCGGCCCCGGGCGGGTGGCTCCTCCAGTGGCCGAGGCTCCGGATGTGTGAAATGGCTCCAGGAGCGCCTGGGGCAGGCCAGGGCCTCCGCAGCGGGAGGGACCGAGGCGATGGCGGAGCCGGGTCCTCACCCCTCTAGTCAGCCAAACACGCCCCGGCGGCCCGGCAGCCCCTGGCTCGCAGCCAGTGGCTTTCTCTCTTTTTTAAACTTTCCGGCCTTGGCGATCACCGCCGATTGGGACAGGATTTCCAGCCCCCGCCTTCCCTCCTCCACCCCCTCCGTGCAGGCCCTTCCAACCTCCAGGGAGGTGACCCCCGCCCCCGGGCACCGTGAGTCCCTGGCCCCGGCAGACCCTCCCCCGCCCCCGCCACTTGGGCCACCTGGAGCGAGCCGCTTCCCAAAGCGATCGGCGTCCGGCCGAGTCTGGGGCTGCTGCTGCGTCCGGGGAGGAACTCCCGCAGCCTCCAAAGGTCCAGGCCTGCCCGCAGCGGCATGCAGAACCGCCCCCTACTCGCGCTCTCTTCGAAAGACCAGACGCGGGGGGGGGGGGGGAGTTTACGGCCCGTCTTTAAAAAAAAAATTAACTCTTCAGATGCAAGAATTTGGGTGCCCTTGGCACGGTTATGAGCGCTCGGGTAGAACAATAGAAATGGGGGGTGCCGGAAATGGTGCAGGAAGACCCCTATAACCCTATAAACCTCTCCTCCCCCCTCGCAGTTACTATTAGCATTAAAAGATCCCAGTGCCTTCAATGCAATAGTGCCTGTTTATAACTTTTCCCTGCTGGGTCCCCATACCCTAAACAAGCCCCCTCCTCACGTTTTGAAATCACCAGGGCAAAGATCGCTCCCAAATCTGTGACCTCCCGGAGCTCTTGGGCCTCTCACCTGCTCTGCCCCTGGCACCCTGACCTCACTCACCCTCTTCCCCCCAGTAGTTCCTCTGGTTTGCACCTAGACAATAAATTTAGTTTCATTTAGCTTCCGGTCTTTAATTTTAGCAGGTCTCCTTTTTGCATGCAAATCAATATGGCAATTACCATCTAAAAGCTCGCCCAGCCCCGGGTCAATGTAAATTGATCATTGTCCGCCTTCCACAAAATAACACCGGGAGTCTGTGATGCATAATGAGATTATACTGGAAACTGTCTTTTAGATCAAATTATATTTTATGCTGTCAGGATCTTCTCCTAGCGGACTTCCCCGCTAGTCTAATCACGGGGCGCCGGAGCCCATGGGTGCTGAGGGGCGATGGCTGGCCGGGGAGACGTGGTTCTAAGAAATAACAAAGTGCGGGGACGCCCCCCCCAATTCCAACACCCTCGACTAGGGGCCGGCGGAAATGAGCCTGCGCTGGTAAAGGGGGCCTGCTACAGAAACGTTGCGGGTGGGGGGAAGCTCGTTGGTTAATTCCCATCCAACAGAAAGTGAGCTATCCCTCCCGGAGGAACACATGGGGGGCAACCAGCGAAAGCCGTCGGGCCGGGCTGGAGGTTGGGAGACGTCCCCGGCCAAGTGCTCGGGGCACAGGCGGCTTGGCTGCCACGGGGGTGGCCTGAGAAGACCTTCCACTCCTGCCCCGGCTGCTTCTCAAGCCAGCGCCACCATCTAGGCCCCGGCAGCGCAACCAGCCTTGCAAACAGACGGAATCCTGCCGGCCGTACACTCGGGCGAAGCAGCCCGGTCGGGCCAGGCCGGCTTCGGCCTCCCCTCCCCTGACTGGGCGAGGCCCCTCCAGGCCCGAACCCTGTGAGCCGAGGGCTGGAGGCCTCCAGCCAGGAGAAAGTCCTCCCGCCCCTGCGCGGCCCCCGGGGCACGGGTGTGACCCTGGAGCTTAACAAAGGGCCTTCAGAGCTCCTTTCGGCCTCGGGCTGGCGGGGGAGGGGTGGGGCCAGCGGGGAGAGGGGCGGTACGGCGGCCCAAGTGGACCCGTGAGGCCCCCCGCCCCGCCGGGCTGGGTCTGCCGGGCCCGCCGCCCTCGAGGAAACCACCGAGGTGGCATTGCCGGGGCCGCTGGGCACTCCCGAGGACCGTCCTGGGGTTCGGGCGGCTCGGAGGCCGGCGAGCCTCCTGCCCAGCCCCGCGGCCCGGCTGTCGTGCCCGACCCAGCGCGGGCTCCACCCGAGTGCGGTCTTCCCAATAAAAGCTGGAATTCCCGGCTGGGCTCAGACAAAGAGGGACCGCGGCAAATCGACGCCGCGGGCAAACCAAACCCAAGCCGAGTTTACGCGCGCGTCTGGGGTCACAGAGGCGCTTGCTAATCCTCCCTACGCTGGCCGTCCCCGCACGGTCTCCTCAAGGGGGAAAAAAAAAAAAGGGGAAAGAAAGCATACCTCCCCTTGATTCCGCCCAGAGGCCGAGCTTCGCACTTCTTTCGGTTCAGTCTCTCTCAGTTCACTAGGCCCTGCGCCACCTTAGCAAACAGGACTTAGAGGAGCGCAACATCCCTTGCTTCCGACCCAGAATGCAAAGCTACTCCTCTTTTTCCTCCACCATCCATCCTCTCAGGGTCCAGAACTCAAAAATCTTTCAGAAATCCTCCTACCTGCTCAAGACATACTCTCTTCCCCACTCTAGATGGGAAGAAACTATAACCAGAAGCAATCTTAGTAACCAAGGGCCACCCACCCTTAGCTAGGCACCGTCGCCCTCAGTTTCCCTCTAGCCGAAGACACAGTATTTCCCAGTGAATGAGTGTGCGAATGTGGTTGTGTGGCCCACACTTCCGTGCCCTGCTCTGTCTCGCTGGGCAGGAAAATCTTCATCAGGCATTGAGGAGTTTTTGTCATTCAGCCTGTGTATCTAAGCATGGATGTATGCATGTGAATGCTTTTTGTGTTTCCAAGTGACCCTCTTCACACCTTTAAATGGGCTTTTGTCTCTCAAACGAACTTACAGAAATTCTGCTCCAGTTTCCAGCTCAACAAAGTCTGGGATTTTCTCCTAGAATCTCGCTCTAGGTCTCAGTATTTGCATACCCATGTTTACATTCCTCGCGGCCAGTTCTTTATCTCTTCTGTATCTCTTGTTCCATGTGGGCACCAGAGCCCAAGTGTCTTGATTTGTCTCAGCACATGTCATTCAGGCGCACATCTTAATCTGTGCATTCCTGTCTAACACGTACACCTCCCCGCGACTTACATTCTTGCTTTGCCTATAATGTGGCTCGTTCCCAGACCAATATGGGTTTGCAGTTTAATGTAACTAGAGGATCCCCTAAGACGACAAACCCTAAAAGGAAGAGGAGGGGGAAGGAGAGAGGAGTGTGACTAACGATTCATTTCTCTATAGGGTAACCCACCCACCAATTTCTACCTCAGGGAGAGAACGAGACCAATGCCTGCAGAGTTGTATTAAATTTTTAGACCAATTCAATGTTGACCCCATGGATGTGTGTACAAATGATCGATCTTGTACACATCACTGTCCAACTCCTGTTTGGAGGCTGCCTCCCTGCACATATCTTATTTGAACTCTCCACAAGTTCATGGTTAAAAGTGTTTTTATTTACATAGACAACTCAAGGACCCCTTTGCTCTCTCCGACGCATACCTGTACGCACTGGCCAGGCATTTCAGGCTTGGGTCTTTGGTGGGCAACACTCTCGGTCAGAGGCCCCACTGACTAAAGCTCTGAGCAGACCTTCACATACTGGGCCGCTGGGAACGGTAAGGTCTAACCTCTGCATCTCCCCAACTCAGTTCCTTAAGTGAGGGTGCCCACTGTGTGTGTTCACACCTTCCCCATTGAGAAGTATCGGGTCAAATTAGATCACCTAGCAGCTGCGTTTGGTTCGTCGAAGAATCGAGCCCAACGTACCAGGATGTGAGATTGCATACACAGAAGAGAAAGGAAAACCCTAAGCCCAGACTCCCGCCTCCTCTCCCCAGGGGGCTACTTTGCCTCCAGGAATTTCGACTACACTCCCCACCTCCACTCTCCCTATCGTCTTTAAAGGGTTAAGAGAAACCCTCGCAGCCTTCCCTCCACCCTGGTCGCTGGGCCCGAAGGCTCGCTCGCTCACGGGAGTCTGCCGCCGCCTCCGCGGCCCGCCCCCCCCCTTCCCGTCCTTCAGCCGGGAGGGAGCCTGCATGCCTGTCTAGACCCATCTATCACAGGCACACCAACAACACCCGCGAGAGCGCGGAGACCCTACCCAGGTCCCCCTGCCCGCACGGTTCCCGGCGGACAGAACCCTGGAGCGTGACCACGCCTGCAGGGTCGGGGTGGGAGTCTACGGGCTCGGGCTGCCCCGAGCGCACAGCGGGTCCGCCCCGGCCCCGGCCCACCGCGCTCCCGCCAGCCCGGCTGCCGGGGCACAGTCACAGCTCTGCGCGCTGGGCAGTCCTATTTTTATCTTGTCTAATCCCAAACTGGGCGGGGAGCACAGGCGTCGTGCTTAGAGAACAAGAGATAGGCGAGGGAGGCGGGGAGGAGCAGCCAGGCAGCGACGCGAGCGGGAGCGAGTTAAAGACACAGTCGAGGCGACCGAGAGCAGGAAGAAAGAGCGGGCTGCGCGGGCCTCGAGGCGCCGCACGCAACGCGCCGCCCGGCGAAGTTACACTCGCCTCCCGGTCGCCCCTCGCTGCCCGTCCCTCCCCACTTCCCAGAGGCGCTCTCCGCAGCCCGGGCCGCGGGGCCCCGGCCTGTGTGGGAGGCAGAGGCCCGGCCGGCCCTGCAAAGGGCTGGAGAGAATCGCTAATGAGCTGTGCGGCCCATTGATCCGGAGAACACTTCCTAATTAACTCTCAGTCACCTACTGGTGACAGCGCCTCAAAGGACAGCGCTGGGGCCGTCCGAGCCCCAACCCCGACCTGCCCGCGGAGCGCCTGGCGCCCGAACCCCGCGCGCCCCCCCACCCCACTACCCCAGGCAATCCCGGTGAGTGGCGGCGTAAACCCGCACACTAAAGGCCAGCCTCGGATTAAACCTGGACGGCATATCAATCACCGCCATCTCCCCCCTT
Organism: Hyperoodon ampullatus; assembly: GCF_949752795.1. Classification (NCBI taxonomy): domain Eukaryota; kingdom Metazoa; phylum Chordata; class Mammalia; order Artiodactyla; family Ziphiidae; genus Hyperoodon; species Hyperoodon ampullatus. The sequence goes on from NC_136913.1 coordinate 37,079,284, forward strand.
CCTCCTCGCGGTGAAATCATGCCCAAAATAAACACGGGAACCAACACTGCAAAGCCCAGACCAGATAACAGGTCGGGGGTGGAGTGGGAAGGGTCGAGAAGCAAATGTATTTTCCAAGTGTCCACGTACAGGAGTCTCGGAGGTCGACAATTAAAATGCCTTCCACACAAGCAATTAATTCTGTTGGCCAAACCGAATCCAACACCTCGTAAGGATTGATTTCGGCCCGCGGTGTCCGTTTCCAGTGCCACAGGAAGTGTCAGATGGCTAGAAATACCCAAGTCTGTCTGCGTTCACCACCCACCACCTTCTGGGGTGGGCCATTTCCTCCTCGTTTTTATTCCCAAGTCATTTTAAGGATTTTTCTCCAGAGACTACCCCTAGAATCAAATACCACTACCCCTCCTCTGGCCTTCTCTCAAAAAAGAAAAAAACAACAAAAAAAAACAGCTAAAACCCTGAGCTGTCTACTCTAGACACAGGAGGCTGTACGAATACCTATTTGAAGCGCACTGGTTTCTTTTTTTAAGGTTTGTTTTTAAATACACGTAACCCTCCCCCCTCCTTCGCTCTTCCATCCCCCCAACCCCCCAACCCTTTAGACGCCGGCGGCGCGCGCCCTCGCGCGCGGGCACTCACAGCCTCTAGCTGGAGATCGCGGACTTTCTGGAAAAGATTCATTAACTGCAAATTAAGCCTCGCCCCGGCTTCGGCCTACACGCGGCCAGGCTCAGCCGTCTCAGGGACCCGGGGACGTGCCCACTCGAGAGTGCAGGCGGCGGGAAGCCCGCCGGGACCACGCGTGCCTCGAGCCGCCCTACTCCGCACACGGCGCCCCGGGGCTTGCTTGGTAAACAGCAGGAACACGTCGCCGCCGCCCCGAGCCCCCTAGTTGGCGGAGGCTCTGCAGCGCAGCCGCCCGCCTGCTCCGAGCGCGGGCCCCGCGGCGCAGCGGCGCCTCGCCCTCCCCGCCTCGGCCGAGGATCGCGCCCGGGTGCGCAAGTTCCTCTTCGCCCTCAGCCTCTGCGCCGCACGCCCTCCGAGTGGGACCAACTTCCTCCGGCCGCAGACTCGCACACGCCCTACAGGGCTTTCCACCAGACTCCACGCTACCCAGAGGAGGACCCAGGTCTCGCCCCCCCGCCCGCCGCCGCCCCCGCCCCCGCACGATCTACCCCCACCCCTGGGGTCTCACAACTTAAAACCAACCCCACGACGTCGCGGGGAAGGTGGGGGTGGACCAGGGTGGCAGATTAAAATTTTAAAAGAACATTTACAAAACAAAGCGTCTGACCTGACTGGCTGGCTGGCGGGCGGGCCGAGTCGGAACCCCTCGCTCTGCTCGATTTCCTAGTATTTTTTTTTTAATCCACGTGATTCACGCTTTGGAGCAAGCCAAAAAAACCCAAAAAAACAAAAAACCGGGACTCCCTTCCCGAGTCGCACGGCAGCGGCGGCAGGTCGAGCTCGGCTCGGCCCGGGGCGCCCGCCACACACACCCTCGCGCACGCACACGCCGTCGTTCCACGAGCAAGAACGAGCTGCCCCCGGAGAGGCGAGACGAGGCAGCGGCGGCTGGGGGTTTTTACAGTTCTTTCCCGAGTCGAAAAAGAAAGCAGACGGGAACCCGCCGCCCTCCCCTTCCTGCTAGCGAGCTAACGCCGAGCCGAGCTTCCCAGCTTCCAGCCCAGCTCACCCCCCCGCCCCCCCCCCCGCCCGACTCGCGGCGCTCAGCGACGACCGCGCTCCCGCGCACACAGGCACACACTGCCTGCAAACTTCCACTCCGCGAACTCCCTGCTCTCCTCCCAGCCCCCAGGGGGGCGGCAGCCCCCCCCCCCCGCCGCGCCCCTCCCTCCCCGAAGCCCACGCCGGGCCGCTTAGGTTGGCTGCATTTTTAATAACTTACAGCTAGGAAATAAAAACGAAAGCGAGCAAAGCAGCCAAAGTGAAGCGCGAGGCACAAGCTTCGAGGGGTACGCGAGAGAGTCAGAGGAGCCACCCGCCGCTAGTCTGGGCCCCGAGGGAGGGGGCCGGCTGCAGCCCGCCGCACGCACGCCCGCCAGCCCGCGCGGCCTCCGCGGGGAAAGGTGTTCCGGGCACTGACCTGAAATCCCCAGCCGGGGAGTAAGCAGGGAGCCTGCGATCCGGCGCTTTGAAGTTTTCCCCGGAGCAGAGTCGAGGCGGCGAGGAGGAGCGACGGGAGGTGGGGTGGGTGGGGAGAGGTGTGCGGGGTTGGAGGAAAGTGGGGTGGCGACGTTGGCGATGGGAGAAGGGGCCGGGCCGGGGAAGCGCGGCGAACAGCAAAGTTTGCCGTCCCCCGCTGCCCGCAAACCGCTCGCGGCGCCGCGCTCGCTCGCCTCCCTCGCCGTCTGCTGCCAGCCGGCTGCCCTCGGGGTCGGCCCCGCCGAGGGGTGGGCTCTGGGCCGGGTGGGGGCGGGGCAGGGCGGGGCGGGCTCAAAGCCTCCGGGCAGGTGGCGACAGCCCCGCGCGATCCTCCGGGCTCCGGCGGCTGGGCCGGGCTCGGCCGGGCTCAGCAGCTCTCGCGTCGCCGCTGCTGCCGCCCGCGCTCGGGCAGGAGCCCCAGCGCCATGTTGACGATTAGCCGCGAGCGCCCGCTCGGGCTGGGTGTGTGAATGTGTGTGTGTGAGTGTGTTGGCCAAGTCTTCCCTGCGCGGCGACAGCGCGGCTTGGGCTCCCCGCCCGGCAGCTCGCGGGCTCCCCCTCCGCCGCCGCTGCCGCCTCGCTCCCGCTCTCGGTCGCGGTCTGGGCTCCGGCGCGTCTTCCCCGCTGCCGCCGAGCTCGGTCCGCGTTCAGCAAGGAGCGTAGCTCTGCTTCACCTCGCCGCTGGGAGCCCAGGCTCCGTCTGCCGCCGCACGCCGCGATCCCAACGCGTCCCCCCTCCCTGGTTCCCTCCTCTTCCTCCTCCCCCTCCCTCCGCCCTCTCGCCCGCCCTCCCTCCCTCCCTCCCTCCCTCCCAGCAGCCGCCTCCCCTCCCCCCGCAGGCGCAGCGCTCGGGCGACAGCCGCCCGCCCGCCGCCGCCTCCAGCTCTCGCAAGTTTGAGCTCCCCCAGCCTCCGCTCACCCTCCGCTCACCCTCCGTTGCAGCGCCTGGGCGGTGGGGTGTCGGAGGGGTGATTCCCCAAGAAAGGTTTGCCCGAGTTTCCCCAGCCGTCATCGATTCCCGGCGCGTTTCGCCTATCTGGGTCCGAACCCCAGACCACTTGGGTGGCGTCGCCCTCGCCCCTTGTCCTCCCCTCCCCCGCTTGGACCGAGTTGGCTGCGCACACCCCGCCCGGGCGCGCGTCCTGGGCGAGCGAGAGACCGACTTGGGCGGCGGCGGCGGCGCGGGCGGCCCGTTGATCCTGAGCCGAGGGGATGGGGGGCGGCGGGGGCGGCTCTCCCAGCCGCGCGCCGAGACTCCCCTCGCTACCCAGAAGGCCAGTGGAGGACCGCAATTACCATAAAGCGCCTAGCACTCGGCTCAGCCAAAGCTGTCAAACCCCAGCGGCAGCCGCCGCTGCCTCCTCTCGCCACCAGCGCTGCGCTCTCCCGGTCGTGCGTCCCCTCCGAGACCAAGCAGAGCCTGGCGAGTGCGCGTCGGTGCCCATCCCCACCCTGGGTCCCCCCTTCCTCCCGGAGAAGTCCTTTACCATTTCGGTGTCAAGAGCTACCTGAAAACACTACCTTGGGCAACGGTGGCCGTTCCGCCCGAACTCCGCGCCCGAGTTCCCCGGACGTTTCGATTGTGTGGGAATTGTTTGGAGAGGCGGGGGATGGAGGAGGCAGCCCGTGGGGCACAAGGAGGCGGGAGTGGGGGCGGCAGGGGAGTGGAGATCCACCAGAATTTCTCCCCGTTCTCGGGCATTTCACAGTCTGCATCTCAGATGATTAGAGGGTCTGTCCTGGCCCCTCACCCCTGCCTTGGGAGATTATCTCCCGCGTTTTATTTTCCTTGGCAGGGAGCAACTTTTGGCTTACACCGTTCGCTCCATAAATTTCCACTCGGTAACGTCGTGCTGATCGGAGCTCGGCGGCGGCGTACAGCCTGCGCCCGCAGCACTTCAATTCAATTGACACGTATTGAGCTTCTCCAGCGCACCCGGCGCGGCGCTGGGCGCGGGGGGAGGGCAGGGGCAGGCAGGCGAGAGGGGGAAGCGGAGAGGCGAGGTTCCGGCCTCCCCAGAGCGCAGAGCCTCTAGGGCGAGCCGAGAAGCCCCAGTTCGTGAAGCGGGCGGGAAGGGGCGGGAGCGGGGGAGGGGTGTTCCGGCCTAACCGGGCCCGGACACCGCCGCAAAAGGTGACCCCACTCCGTTGCTGGATAGGCTCTTTTTATGCTGAACGTGGGGGAGTCTCTTTCTGCCTAAGGACAAGATGGTGCAGGCTCGATGAGAACATCAATCCGAAATGGAGGTGGCTTGTAAATCCACACGGAAAGTTTTAAAATATCCTGGAGTGTCTCCATGCCAAAAATAATCAAAAGCATCTCAAGTTGATTACTAAGTCAAGGTCAAGGCCAAAATCAGCTCTAGCTAGCAGATCCCTTTAAAAAATTAGGCTTAATACTGACTGCAGGACTGGTGTTAGGTGCGATTTTATTTATTCTGTTTTAGTTCTCAGTACATAGTTATAAAAACAGCCCTTTTCAAAGCAGAAGTGAAACATCTCTACCGTTTGAAACCCGAAACTTCGGGCAGAATTAAATCTTCATGCTCCAGAGCTGCTTAAAACAACTGATGCAAAAGACAGGCGGGCAAGTGCCCCTGTGAGCAGTTCCCAGCCCTGCTGGGCCGCCACGGCTTCCAGGACCCGTGCCTGCATAATGGAATGTACGCCTTTTTCTTCCTGGTCTCTCTGGAGGTGGATGTCTCTGAAGGCTAACCCACACATTTTTTTAATCTCCGGTAACAAGCAGAAAGACACCTGGACTATTATGCTGTAAAGCTATTTTTTATAAAGACATTTTAGGGCCAGACATTAAAAGTTATTAGACTGAACGCATGCAAGTTACAGACACAGCTGGAGAAAAGGCCTCTGGTTGTGTGTTGTAGCAACATTTCTTTTTGAAGCAACTCCTTTTATTCAAAACAAATCTAAAATAACCGGGAAGGCTGAAGTCGGGTATTTGTGGGGAAACACTCTGAATGCGGTTCCAGGCAAGGAGGCCGCTGTGCCACTGTGGGCCGAGAGGGAGAGCTGGCCTGGGTGAGTGCGGAGCCGTGCCAGGCTCTTCTGGCTCAGTTAGGCCACCGCAGAGACCCTGGCCCCATGCCCGGCCACCTTCTCTCCCCTTCCCATGCCTCCCCAACTCTCCCCCCAGGCACAGGCTTTTCCCGGAGTTGAAAGTTGCGTGTAACCGTCCAGAACTTTTGGAAAATCCAGGAACCAAGTTAAAACACGGATTCTGCTGCCTCTCCGAGTCCTGTGGCCTCCCGGGGCTGCTGACAAAGGGGCCTGTTTGTCTAACTTTAAAAGTTAAAATGAATTGGGGAGGGGGGCGGTGCCGTAAATGCGAAGGGGCCAGAGGAGGGCTGACTGTGGGAGAAATTTGATGCTGGAGACAGACCAGTAAATTCGCCTTTGACGTAATTTGCAGCATGCGCGCGCGCGCGCGCGCGCGCGCGTACACACACACACCCCTTTTTAAGGAGTCTTGCCTCCGTGGTATCCTTGGTGGGATTAAAAGGTTTCTCTTCCGTCTCCGAGGGATATATTTTGCAACTCTGTGGGACTTTAAAAAATATCTTATTAAGGCAGTCCTAAGAGGCATGAATGTACGTGGGGGGGAGGGGGTTCATGACTCACTGGGGATTAAAATGTGAGCTTTTTCCTGAGGTGCTCTAAGGTGGAGGGGGGGAGGGAGTTCACACCTATTGGCCCAGTTAGTTGGCATTATTCCAGGGAGGAGAAGCAGAAAGCTCAGGAATGGCAGTCCCGTCTTGTGTCCTCACTTGGGAAGGGGCTCCGGGAGTGGGGACACCGTGGAGCCTGCAGCCTGTGCGGGCCCACTCCTGCTCCCTCCTCCCCTGCCCTCCCACGAGTCCCTCAGGAGCTGACCTGGGGGTCAGGCTGCTACACTCGGCACTCAGCAAGGGGAGGATTTCAATGAAAGCAAAGGAGGAGGCGGCGGGAGAGAGCCAGCGAGTGAGCGCAAGGGAGGGGAGGCCGCACAGGCAGCGGAGAAATAAAGAAATAGGCACAGAATGGCGAGGTGCTTCCAACTGAGCCGCAGGGCCACTCCTCTCCCACCTGCCTCTTGTCCCCTGGGAAGGGTCTCCCAGTTATAACCTATGGCTCTCGGGCACCCTCCTGCTGCGGATTCTATCCAGCCTCTGCAACTGGAGACAAGCAGGTTGGCACTTCCGGGGAGGAGGCCTGGAGCCTGGTCGCCCTTTTCCTGCCAGGCTGACTGTGTAAGGTCTGCCAGGCCCTCTTCCACACCTTCAGTCACCGCCCAAGGCCTAGGGGAAAGGCCATGCATCCCGTGGTGCGGTTCTTACCTGGTGTTTGGGGGACCCTGGGGCCCTAACATGGTGCGTGGGGTTTGTTTGTAACATACTTGCAGGAACTAAGTCATAAAGCTCTGTAGGCCCCGATGACGCTCTTCAGAGACTGTTCTCATGTCTATGCCACTGGTTATTGGAATAGGTGGGATTTGTGTGATTACAGAGAATGCATTTTTACTCTATATAGTGTGAGCTAGCCTGTTAATGTTAACTATTTTTAAAAACAAACACCTACAATAACAGTCTTCCCTGGTCACTTTGTAAAAGAGCTCTGGGCTTACCAAGTGGCACTTAGAAGACCCACTGGCCCATCTTCCAAGCACAAGGCATCCTTGTCCCAGGGATTTCACTTATCTGGAAACATCTAAAGGTAGCTGCCTTCCCTGGTAGGAGTCTGCTAGACTTCGGGGTCTCCAGATTGAAGACAGTTGCTCTTTCTGTCTAGTCTTTGAACGGTTACTGGGCGTTTGTGGGAGGAGGGTCCAGAAGGCAGGCCCAACATGGTAGTAGCAACTGCCTCTCAGAATTTCTGGTCTGGGCTAGATTTCAGGCTCTGACCAGGCATCGGTGGGTGAACTACCGCTGACACTGAGGGGCTTGCTGGGTAGACGAATGTCAGCCGAATGAACATAAATACTGGCGGCTTGGGGAGGCCCCGTCTTGCGCCCCACCTGGCCCCTGCTTAAGAGCCCTCGAAGCCACCGAGCTGGGCTGGATGCTCCTGTAGATAAACTCAGACGCCACGTCCCGCCCCGGCTGCTTATTTAGCGAGGTGCCTCCAGCTCATATTTTACCCAGTCGGGGTCAGTGAGTGGGAACCGCGGGGGGAGGGGGCGGAGAACACCAACTCCTCGCTCGCAGACCCAGCAGGGCGGCCTTCCGCCCGAGCCGTTTTATTTGCAGCTTCCCTCCTCGGTGGCCGCGGGACCCCTGCGGACACGCACCACCCTGAGCCCCTTCGTGGGCACTATCCCGGGGACTGGAGGGATGTGGAAGGCTCCGCCAGCCCCTCGCTCGGGGCAGGAAGGGAGTACCGCCCAGCAGATGAAAACGCGGCGCTGGCCTGTCCCTAAGTACCTCTGAGGCCACCACAAAGTCGGGCGCAGAGGTGAGTGGCGCGGGGCGGTTGCCCCGGGAAGGTCAGCCAGGGAGCAAAGCTTGGGGCTAGCGCAGGGCTGGGGATTCCAAACGGCCTAATCCGCTGCACTTCCCCCCCTCCCTCCCTCCCCCCTCCGGGTCCAATCTGCTCGGCCTTCGCCCGCGATGCTCCCCCCCATCCCGGCGTCTCCAGTACGTTTGGCAGTCGCGCAGCCCCCGGCCGCGAGCGCGGGGGGTGGGGGGTGCACAGGGTGGTTTGTTTTGCGAGGCCTGACAGAACCTTCTGTGTGCGGCGGAGGGAGGAGGCTAATGCATAATGCACAGCGCCTGGAAGCCCGGCCATTAGCGGCCTGTCGGTGACACAGACAAACGACTGAGAGGGAGGAGATCCAGCTCGCTCTGGAGTTTAAATATACCAGCGTGGAGGGGAAACGCCATGATTTAAAAGTGTGTGTTTGCAGACACTCGCATATATTTTAATGATTTCCAGCAGGCCATGCGTCCCAGCCTTGCATCCCCCTCCCCAAAAGGGGGACGTGTATGGGGGGGGTAGGAATGAAGGCAGAGTGAGAGGCCTCAACCCGAGACCCACCGCTAGCTTCTGAGGGACGAAGGGGAGAAGAGGTTGGTAAATGCACCGCGGAGAAAGTGAGGCCTAGGGAAGCCACACGACCCAAGGCCATCCCCAAATTTTCTATTTTTTAAATCTGGCCATAGAGCCTTCCGCCCCGGACTGGACCTTCTACGTTGTACTAAAAAGAAAGGCCTGGGGGAAAGAATAAACCCTACTACCCCGGCTTCCCCCCAGGCGCCCACATTTTTGAATCTTCCCTTTCCACTGACAATCCAGAGACCTCCTTCCTCCCCGTTTAACACACCAGTGTTTTTTAGCAATTAAGGCGAGAAGGGGGTGGGGATAAAGATAAGCCAATTTTTTTTTTCCGCCATGCAAGTGTGAAAGATAAGATAACGCTAAGCTGAGGCAAAGCGGCTGCTTACAACCTCCCTTCAGCGATTTTGATCGGTCACTTCTTATCTCACAAAAATGCTCCTTTCGAAAACTGCATCAAAAAAAGAAAAAGGCTGAAGGAAAGCATTTTCATTTGGAACTGACATTTAAAACTCACCTTCTCTACACCAGCAACCCCTCCCCATCCGCGGGGCTCCCCAGGAAAAGTCGCACCTCGACTACAGGGTTCCAGGCTTTCTCGTGGGGGGCAGGATTACTAGTGTAATTAGGCTGAATAAAACCAGGGATGCGTGATGAGGATTTATCCTGCATCCAACCCCAGGCTCGCAGCCGGGTTTTCCTTCTCTGAGTTCCTGATCGCTGTTTGTGTTTCACCATCGCGCTCGTGTGTTAAAACTAAACAGGTAGTTATATCTGGGAGGATCATATAACTATGTCAACACGAAGCGGTTGTTAATGCGAAATAATAAGAAACTCTGCTGATTTTTACAGGCCCCTGTAAAGGAAGGAAAAGGCGTCATGCGCCCCGGACCCCGAGAACTCTCAGCCGAACCGGACTCTCGGGGAGTCTTATAAAATTCTTTTCTCGCACAAAAATCTCACCAAGGGGTTTCCGGAAGACTATGTATTTGTTGAGGGAGGTTTCGGTATTGAACTCCAGGCCCGCAGGGCGGCCTGTAAATCCCCCCCAGCCCAGCCGCTGGCCCCAGATCGCAAACATCAAGGCAGGCGCCCCAGGCTGAGTTGATGAACCTCTGCGCCCACCTCCGGCTTACAGCTCCCGAGCTCCCACTTCTTCACCCCCCATCCCGGGTTCGCAACTCGGCGCTGGGCGCACACCGAGTCTGCCCTCTCCGGGCACGACCTAAAGCCCGGGGCTAGCCGCGGCCGGATAGTCCCCGGGGAGCCGAAACCGCCGAGCGGGGAAACCCCTCCTCTCGCCCTTCCGCGAAAAGCCTGGCCCCGGCGTAGGCGCCAAGCAAACGGGCATCCGCTGACAGCCGGGCCTCACGTAAGGCCCACACGCGTCCCATTAGTCAGCCTGAGTTCCCCTCGGGCGAGCAGTCTGGCGCGGCCCCAAGGCCAGGCGCGGGCGGGGAGGGGGTGCGGGGCCGCGGCGAGCTGGGAGCGGGGCGGGGGCGCGGGCTCTGCGGGGCCCGGCCGGGCTCGGTTCCGCGTTCCTGGGCCCGCGGGTAAGCTGAGCCGGCGGGGCAGGCCGCTCCCTGGCTGGCGCCGAGGCGCCGAGCTGCGCTTCACGTGCCCGCCATATCAGCGGCGGCGGCGGCGAGGAGCGGGGGAAGGGAAGCGCGCCGCAGCTCCCGCGGGGTCTCCGGCCCCCCTTCCCCCGCCCTGCGGGGGGCTGGGTCCGGACCACCCCGCAGCCCCCATCCCCGCGCCGGCCGAGAGCGGCGCTGCCAGACGCCGAGAGGCTTCTAGGGCGCCGTTCCGAAAGCTGCGCGGCGGCGGCGGCAGCCAGGGGAGGGTGCTCCTCGCGGCCGCCCCGGGAACTTCCCAGCCGCCCCGCCGCCGCCGCCGCAGTCACCGGGACCGGAAGCCCTTGCGCCACCCCGAGCGGCCTCCGCTGGCCCCTAGGGCTGTTCCAGACAAGGGCTGGTCGCGCGTCACCTTCGATCCCTCCTAGTCCCAGGCGGCCGCCCTCGCCCTGGGGCATCCCCATTTAAACCCGGAGGACCCTTCTCGAGGTCCAGCGGGACCTTCCTCTATTACCGCCATCAGCGCGGCTCCCCCGGCAGCTGGGACAGGAGGGGCGCGGAGCCGCCACTCCGGCCGGGCAGGAACACCTGCTCCCGGGCCCTGCAGCTGGGCGCGTGGTGCCGGGAGAGGCTGCCTACTGTTGTGTGCAGAGATCGCGGAGGAGAAAATGGGGCTCCGAAGCTCAGGGCCAGGCGCAGCCGCGCCCTGGCCGCCCCCAACTCCCACCCTTTCTGTGCGATCAAGCCCGAAGCTCGGGGACTCGGGTCTCCCTGAGGGTCGAAGGGCCGCCACCCCTGGGATCCAGCTTCTGGCATCAGGAGGTCGTTCGCAAGATAGATGGGGCAAAACCTGTTTTGGGAGTCTTCCCGGTGTCCGCCCCCGCTCTCCAAACCAGACACACTCATCTCCCCACGGCCCCCATTCTAGCCTCCGGCGGGGGACAAGAGCAGGTCATGGCGGCACTGGTACGGGGTTCGGACTTTGCCACGCGGCGTGGGCAGGGCCGATGGACCCTCCCCATCTCCTGTGTGCCCAGAGGAGATCGGGCAGCCGAGATGACCTGCGCCGCTTGCCCTGCCTCACCCCCCCTCCCCCGTCCCGCCCTCCCCGGAGCTCCTGGCCCAGGGCCCGGCCGGGGAAGGCGTTGTTTTGCCAGCGGGAGCCGAGCGAGTGCGCAGAGAAAAGCCTCCCTGCTCTAATGAGAGTGCACACAGCGCTGCAGCGAGGAGGATGATTACCCGGCGGGCGGGGGGGCGCGGGGCCGGGCCGCGGGCGGCGTGTGCGGCGGCCCCGCGGGCCCGGAGTCCCCGCCTGTCTGGCTGCTAATCGCACGCTTTCTGCTGTTACGGAGGCAGGCGGGAGCCGGCGGCCAAGCCCAGCGCCGGCGACTCGGCGGGTGACACGGAAACATGGCGCAGCGCCCCTCCCCCGCCCGCCCGCCCGCCCTCCCCGCGCTCCCGCCTCCCGCCTCCCGCCTCGCACTTCCTCCCGCCCGCGAGGCTTTTGCAGTTCTAATGCTCTGCTGTCCGCCCGGCACCATTACGCTAGCAGCCGCTTCTCGGCCGCCGCGCGCGTCTCTTTCCCTTTTGTTTTCGGGGTCTATAGAAAACGTTTGCTTTTGTCCCGAGCTCTCGTTAAACCAAACTTGTGGTGGCAACGGAAGGCGGTGCGGGCGGGGAGGGGCCCGGGGATTTTGGCAGCAGCCGACCAGAGCGTGGTGGAAACTTCTCTCGCTGGGTTCCCCGCCACCCCGCCTTCCCCCTCCCCTCTCACACACAGGCCAGTCGGCCTACCAACGCTTGCCCCCTTCTCCCCCTGAGAGGCCTCAGCGCTCCAGGAAGGAGGTCTGGGCTAGAGGGACTGTGACCAGGGGTGAAGAGCCTAGGGTGCGTGTCCGTGGGCCCCGAGTTTTTGGCACTCGGTGACCTCGCTCCTTGAAGTCTTGACTTGCCTCTCCCTCCCTGTGGTCATTCGGGGCTTTGTATCAGCCGATGGAGAAGGAAGGGGGGGGGAAGAGAAGAAAGTGGTTCGCGTGTGTGGTTTTTATATTAAGGGTCTGTTGGAATCTCTCACCTCCAACTGTATAGCCTTTTTATAGGATCTATGGCGAGAAGGGGGAACGTGGGCCCCACGGGGGAAAGGGTCAGAAACCTAGGCCTGGGAGCTGGATCTTACTCTACCGGTCGGCTCAGCTACAGCCCGGTCCGCAAGCGGGGTGGGGGGGGGACATTGCAGAGTGGGGAACGGACAGGAGGGCCGGGCCCCTCGATCCAGGAGACGCCAAACCTCCCTCCCCCGGGCGAGAGCGCAGGTCCCCCTGGCGCGCTCCCCAGCCCAGAGCGCATGCCGTGGCTCCGCACCGGAGCTGCTCAGGCGGCAATTTTTTAAGCCTGCAATTAAGCGAGGCGTCGCCGTGTCCTCTGCTAGTGTCGATCCTGTCAGTCGCACATGGCCTTGGTGCTCCGGTCCGAGGCCCCGCGATTAGTCACAGGCTCGCTTCGCTCCTTCCCTAATCCGCCTCTGCAGGCAGCCTGGGGACGCGGCCGACTTGGCGCTGGCAGGGAGCCACTGCGCGCGGGGCGGGCCGCCTGGCCAGTACCAGACCCGCTGTGCCCGAGCCGGCGCGGGTCCCGGGGTGCAGGCTTGGGACTCCCTCCTCCCTTCACAGCCCCCAGGCTGGGGCGGCAGCGCCCCTCCTCCTCTCGCCCCACTCCCGGGCCTGCGAGATCTATTTGTGTGGTGTCATTTGCATAAAAATAGGACAAGTGTTTCAGTGCGTTCGAACGCGGGAGGCGAAATTCTTATTGATGTGTCTGTGTGGAGCCCTCGGTTGTCGGAGCGGTTTGATTTAGGGTGTTTGTGTTGCCTTCTGCGAGAGATGAGAGGAAATCCTGCGCAACGCCTTCGGCAGCCCAGCCCCCACAGAGCATCCCCCTCTGCACGGCCCGAAACGGTCCACCGCCTGGACCCCGGCGCGCCGAGTCCACAGCTATAAGGCTGAGGGCCAGGCGGGCGACCCATTATGACTCATAAAACTGGGCGGCCTAATCACCAGCTGCCAACCCGTTTACGTGTGGCGCTTCTCAATGTTCCCTTCGCCCGGCCCGGGCCTCCAGCAGGTTCGCCCCGGACACGGCTAGAGCCGCTCAGTGGGGGCTAATCAAGTGGTCGCTCGTTCCCGTCAGCAGCGCGGCTTCCCTTCCCGGGCGACCCCCGCGCTCCCGGCCTTTGCGCTGCTCGCCAGCAACTCCTCAGCTTGGACAAATAGCTGGGAGGGCGCCGGCCGCGCGGAGCCAGTAAATCAATCATTAACTCCCCGGCGAGGCCTGGCCAGGGGAGGGAGCGGCGGCCAGAGCCGAGTCAGCGAGGCGAGAGCGAGGCCCCCACCCCGGGTTTGGAGCCGTCCACGCGCCAGCAGACAGGGTGCGTGAAAGTGGGTCCCCCCGGGGCCTCCAGATCCCCTCCAGAAGCCTCCGCCTGCCGGGCCTTTCAAGCCCGCACCTCGCCTCGCCAGTCAGGTCGGGTTACTGTGCGGCCCCCGGGCAGGCTGGAACATTAACGAGCCGCCCCGGGCCTCGCGGCCTGCTCTCCCCAGGAGAGCCTGCCGCGCTTGGGCAAGCTCCTCGGATCCGGTCGGGCTCCTCCAGACACTGGCTTGCCAAACCAAACCGATCGCCCCCGTGTCGACTAATCTCCCAGCGGCACCCTCCCCACGGAGCCCACCGTGGGGCGGCACGCAGGGGGTTAAAAGCTCCGGTTCGCCCTGGCTCCTCCGCGGCGCTGAGGAAACGCTGATCAAAGTGCTTACGGGGAAGGAAACACACGCACACTTGGGCCTGGGTCGAAGAAGAGCGACTGGAGAGACGGCTCGGGAGCCGCCTGCCTCGACCCGCTTCCCACACTCCCGGGAACGCGACGGCGGCGGCGGCGGCCCGCGCGATTCTCTCCGCGGAGCTCGGCGCGGCGGGGCCGGGAGGCCGGCGGGGAGGGGGATGGAACGAGGGGGAGGGAGGCGAGCCCGGGCTGCGCGCCAAGAGGCCCAGAGCCGCAGATTAGTCACCGCTCGGCTGGGCGCTCACGGGTGCGCCCGGGAACCGGGAGGGCAGGCGTCGGCCCCGCTCCGCCGGGCTCCCGGGGGCTCGGCGCCGCGGCGCGGGTGCCCCCGCCCCCACCCCTGCGCGCACCCGGCGCGGCTGGATGAACTCTCGGGGGCTCGCGCTGCGGAGATCCACTTGTCAGTTCAAGGGCAGGACAGAAACTCTGCAAGCAGAGTCTTGCGAACAGGAAATTTCTCATTGACAAGGTGCTGCCCCTCCCCCACGCCCGGCTTCAAAACAAAACAAAAACCCGGCGCGAGCGGTCAATGCACCCAGCCCGGGCCCTCCATGGTCTGCGCCCCTCCGCCGCCTCGGCGACCCCCGCGGCTCGGCCCCGGTCCGGGGAGCGGAGAGCTCGCCGAGCCCCGGGCCCCAAGCTCAGGCGGCCGCCAACAAACAGGCCCGGCGGGCAGGTTGGGCTTGGGTCCCGCCGAGGGCGCCCAGCTGCCACCCTCCGGGGCCCTGGCAGGGTCGGGCGGGGGCGCAGGGCCCGGGAGGTTCCGCGCCTTCTCGGGTTATGAACCTGGCGGAGCGGCTTTGCGGAGCTGGAGGCCGCCAGGTCAGCGGCTCCCCGGAGGCGTGGGGGCGGGGAGGCCGCGCGGCGCCGCCGACTCGGTGAATCCCGCTGCGGGGACCCGGGAGGGCGGCGAGCTCGGCCTGGCAAAGTTCCTGTAGAAACTCCATGTTTAGAAACTCCAGCGGCGTCACGGGAGGAGGGGGCGAAGAGGGCGCGCGGGGCACGCGGGGGCGGCCGGCACCCGCCTTGCGCTCCCGGGGAGGGGTCCCGGGCCCCCAGGCCAAGGCGAAGTCTGGAGGGCGGGGACGGCCGGGTCCCCGGCCCGTTCTTTTGTGTCTGCCCCTCTCTTTTCTCCACACTCTAAAGGAGATATTTAAACCCGTTTCATTTATTGAATTCAGCCAGGAGAGGAAGGCTGCCTTTTTAGGGACCCTGATATTCAGGGTAATTTCGTATTTGACACATGTAAATACTTAGTACTCTCAGGTAAGGTCAAATTATTTATCATCTTAATTTATATTTCAATAGGCCTACAATTTAGAGGCGCGAAATGCCTCCTTATGAATCATTATGGTCTATTAGGGGAAGTAATGTATAAACAGCACTATTTGGGAGGGAATCACTTATGTTGACATTTAAATGGCTCTTCAATAGTTAAAAAAAAAGAGAGAGAGACATTCGAGTGCCTTTGATTAAATATACAATTTACACGACCATCAGCAAAGCCATCAGGAATATAAATTCTTCTTGGGATTTTAATTTATTTATTTCCCTTCTTCCTTCCTTCCTTCCTCCCTTCCTTCCTTCCTTTTCTTCCTTTCTTTCTTTTTCTTTCTTTCCTTCCTTCCTTCCTTCCTTCCTTCCTTCCTTCCTTCCTTCCTTTCCTTTCCTTTCCTTTCCTTTCCTTTCCGCCTTCCAGGGCGTGCATGTCATTTAATCCCTATAGGAAAATCCACAAATTCCAGGCAAAATATCATTCTCCTCTCCTCCAGCTAATGGTTTATCAAAAACCCAGGGAATCACCGGAAGTGTGAGCAAATTCCACCAGCAGGCACCCAGTGGGATGTTTACAGACCTTTATACCTCAGTAACAGAATCAACCACTTTCTAACAATATCACAACTGATTTGTGAAACATTTTAGCTTCCCTGCTGGAGTGGAACCTTCCTGAAGGCCTGTGTCCATTCATGCAACCTGCTGTTCCCACAGCACTCAGCACAGGGCCTCATACCATTTTAAGTCATCCTCCTACACCTGCTAAAATATCACTGGCAGAGGCTCTTCCTGACTGCCTCCCTCCCCCACCCCCATGCACTCTTTATTGAATTACTCTGTTGTATTCATTCCCTTGAAGCATCTTCCATCTTTAGAATGCCCTTCTTTAGCCCCACATCTCCTTCCCTGGCTCCCTATTTATCCGTTCCCCTGCACAGCTGTAGTTCTCAAAAGAGGTGTCTACGTCCATTAGTATTTCCATTTCCTTACCTTGTGTGCCCTCTAAAACTCAGCTCGTTTTGAAGTTATTCTAAGATATTGGGATAAATTACAGCTTTGTTTGTAACAGCATAAGATTAGAAACAACCTAAATGTCCAGCAATGACATTGATGGTTCATGCATACAAGGGAACATTCTGTACCTCTTTTAAAAAATAAAAATTTGCTCTGCAGTATTGATAGGGAATGACCCCTAAGGTCTATTGTTAGGGGAAAACCATAATGTGCAGAATGGGTGTGTACAGTACAATTTGGGTACCTTACAGTTTGTGTAAAACACAACGTAGAGGGGATACAGACACATATTTGTCAGTACATTAAACAACTTCAACACTGCTGGGGAAGATTAAACATCTTCAACACCCTCACTACCACTTTCTTTATTTTCAGAAATGGGAACACACTGCACAAGCTATTCCATACCTTACCTATAAAACTTATTGCTACATGTTACAGATCATTTTCTATATCAGCACTTGGAGATGGGCTCTGTCTGTGCCAAGGCCTGTGGAATTTCACTGTATAGATGCATCATTTATCACACTCTTCAACCTCCACCCTCCCTAGCTATTCTGCAGAAAGGGCTCAAGATCACCTGCCACTTCCTTGTTGCTGGAGGGTGGGGATGTGGGGTGGGGGTCAAGGCTTCCTTGGCCTTGGAAGCACTCAACACCCCTGACCACTCCCCACTTGAACTGCTCTTGGCTTCCCAGATACCACACACACATGGTTTGCATCCTACCTCTGAGTCTCTTTCAGTCTCTTTCTGGACTCTTCTCTATGCTCTACTAGTTGCCTTGGACCTGGGTCCTTCCTTCTCTCCCCCCTGCCCCAATCTCATCCAGGCTCATGGCTTTAAATACCACCTACTTGCTGATGACCTGATAACCCTTCAATTTGTTTTTCCAGTTCCAGACCCCCATATCAAACTGCAGACCTGACATCTCAATTTGGCCATCTACGACCAGCTTCATGATAACAATAGTGAACACTTGCAGAGTGCTGGCAACTCTCTTCTAAGGACTTTCTAGAAATTAACGATTCATCCTTACAACTACCCTCTGAGGCAGGTAGAATTATTATCCACATTTTACGGATGAGGAAACTAAGGCAGAGAGGTCACAGAACATTCCCAAAGTCACTCGGAAAATGGTGGAGCTAAGATTCAAACTCAGTCAGTCGTAGAGTCCACATTCTTTGTCACTCTGCTTCATAGCCTACCTAAAACTGAATTTTAAAAAAATCAATTCATCTACAAATATTTGGGGGTATTTACTAAATGCCAGGCCCTGCAACAGGTCCTGGGGAAAGAGTGGCAACAGGACAAACTGTCCCTTTAAAAAGAGACCTGCTCTTCCCTTGGGACCTGCCCTTTGTCCCAATTCCCTTCCCTATGGCAGAAAATGTCTCAGCCACTTAGGTGCTTAAAGCATAATCTCGGGGGTGGGAGGGAAGGGGTCATTCTAGACTTGTCTCCTTCATCTCCCACCTCGCCTTCCTCCAGTCTGATGGCAAGGCTAAGCGATTCTACTTCCAAATGTTCTGTCCAGTCAACCTACTTCTCCCCATTCTCCCAAATCCACCTTGGCCAGGGCACCATCTTCTTGCCTGGATTAGCATACAGGATTACTAGTCCCACTGTTCTCTGTGCTGCCACTCTCACCCTCCCCCAACCCATCCTCCACATGGCAGCTACAAAGTCTTTTGAGAAAAAAAAAAAAAGCATGTCACATGTCACTACCCCACTAGTTCCCACTGTACTTGGAACAAAACCCAAACTCCTTAACAAGGCTTCCAATCCCTGCCACCTCATGGCTTGCCACTGTCTGCCTCACCCTCTGAGGGCCAGCACACATGGCCCTGTTGTTAATAGGCTCTGAGCATTCCTCCCTGGGCTGTCATCTCCCCAACAAAACTGTACGCTCTGTAAGGACAGGGTGCGCCATCACTGTGTATTAAGTTTGCATCAATATCCAGGAATGAACATGTAGAAACATGCTGTTCTCATAATGTTGTTTGCGGCACATTTGTGGCACAATGCCTGGCACATATAGATGCTTAAAAATACACTTCATTTATTTTTTACTTTTGGCCTTGCCACGCGGCATGTGAAATCTTAGTTCCCCGACCAGGGATGGAACCCGTGCCCCCTGCAGTAGAAGTGTGGAATCCTAAACACTGGACCGCCAGGGAATTCCGCCCCCCCCCCAAATACTTGATAAAGAGTAAATGAGTCACTGAATGCTTCATACGTTTTTGCTAACTCTAATCAATATTCTATATCATGGCCAGAAAAGAAACCAAATTCAAGAGAGCAAAACAAGGGACTTCCCTGGCCGTCCAGTGATTAAGACTCCGCCCTTCTAATGTAGGGGGCACGGGTTTGATCCCTGGTCGGGGAACTAAGATCCCACATGAATCACT
This sequence comes from Hyperoodon ampullatus, assembly GCF_949752795.1. NCBI lineage: Eukaryota > Metazoa > Chordata > Mammalia > Artiodactyla > Ziphiidae > Hyperoodon > Hyperoodon ampullatus. Next base: position 37,097,605 of record NC_136913.1, read on the forward strand.
TTTTTTGGTGCAGCTGGCCAAAAAAAATACACAAATAAATAAAAAAAATTTTTTTTAAAAGAGAGAGTAAGATAATTACGGGCATGTGCTTCAGGAAAAGCTGGGTGTCCGGGCTTGCAGGGAGTAGCTCTGTAGTTCTGGTGAGGATCAAGACCTAAGAAATTAGGAAAGTAAAGCATGAGGCCAGAGGAGCCATTATCGCCTGGAGAGGCTCATGGGAGCATGGGATGCAAGTATACAGGCTTTTGTCAGAGGAGCCAGAGTTCCTGGGTGCGCACGCTGAGGGCGGGCCTTGGACATTCCTATCCTTGCTAAGTGCCACAGAATATCAGCCCCAGGAGGTGAGAGAGGGACGTCCTAGCCAAGAAGAGGAGGACAGAGCCCAAAACTCCTTAGAGTATTTTGCCTGTTGCCAACCACTTGGTCCTTACTTGGTGGCAAAAGATTGAGACCACCCTTCTTCTCCAGACCCTCAGAAACCAGAAGAGTGGGTTCTGGTCACAGGTAACCTTGGGCAGTCGGAGTTCTTCTCTCAATCCCATGCCGCCGTTTGACTTTGAACAGTAACTATGGCATTATGATGCATTTGATAGCAAAGCAAGTCTTTTTTAAGGATGAATAATTCCTCCATGATAAAAATAGCTACTGTTTATTGAGGGCCTTCGCTCTTTTCAGTTACTTTATTAGGTAGATTCCCAAGTTACCTCACCAAAGCCCCAAAAATAACCCTATGGGTTAAGTATTATGATTCACTTTTTACAGCTAAGGAAACTGAAGCTCACAATTGCCCTCCCCAAATATATAGCTAATCTAACTGAGTTTGGCGACGGGGATTCTACCTGACTCCAAACCTGGGCTCTTTCCAGTAGAGTAATTGTTTGTCTCCCATGCATATGCACTGTTCCCCCAAACCTTAAACTATTTCTGGGATCAGATCCTACATAGCTTCTCCAATCCTGTCCCTCTGGGGTCGTCTTGACAACTCGCCAGCTGGAGTAAATATCATAAAAGGAGTTTGTTTCTTTCTGGGATCAGCAGGTCTTGGCTGATCTGCTGTGTTCACCATGGGAGCCTAAGAATTTATCATCTATGTGAAGAGTTGCCTTCCTCTCAGGTAAGCTTTGAAAAAGTGAGGGGCCAAGTTCAAGGGAAGGACTTCCTCCCCAGAACAAGTAGATTGTCTAGCTCTGTTTGGAAAGTTTCTGCACCTCCACCAGTACTAAATTATGGCTCAGCGTTTGGTGAGATTATAAACCACCTTGCCCTTTCAGACTTCTGGGCAACGTTTTTCCCAGCTTTGGGCTTTGATAAAGATTACTCTGCTCTTACCATGGGGAGAGCTAAAGCAGGGAGGAGAGGATATTGGGAGAACCCACTACACAGCCCCTCTGAAGTTCTTGAATTTGGGGAGGAGGAGGGCCACTAGCCCTTTTCAGCTCTTAGGAGAACAATAGCTAGGATTTATTAAGGGCTCACTATCCACCAGGCACAGTTCTAAACACTTTATATGCATTACTAATCTCATTTCACGTATGGGAAAATTATCCCATAATAAAGGTACTATTATTATCCCCATTTCACAGATGAGGAAACTGAGGCTTAGAGGATAATTAACTTGCCTGCTTGCCTGGACACTCATTGCCTGATTCCTAGAGCCTAAACTTTGACCCGTGCAGTCTTTCCAACTCTCCAGGCACCTGTGGTCAACGTCATTACTCTGCCAATTCCACGGGCGCATCATAATTGGGTGCTTTCTTTGGATCTAAAGGAAATGGCCTTCACTGCATGCTGGCATGCCAACGATGCCCTCTGAGGACATGACAGCAGTGAATTTGTCCCAAAGGTCTCTCTGAGATGCCTCTTGTGTTCTGTCGCTTTCCAAGATGCAGCCTGTTCAGGGTAAGCAGAAGCTCTGGGATGATCCCCGTGACAGAGTGTGGTCATCCCTGCCCTGGTCTCTTTGACAAAGCATGCTGGCCAGTCGGCGGATGCCCTCGCCAGTTCAATGCCAGTGGTTGCGCCGGGACCTTCCTGACCTATTTGCTGGCACAGGGAGCGTGCAGGAGGGAAGATCAATCTCCAAGATAATTCAGGTTCTGTCTTTCTTCAAACCAGCCTCTGTCCTCTGCTCTAGCTCTGCCGACAATGATTAATGCGCCACCGACTATTTCCTTTCTTCGGCTTCTCCCTGGCTTTGGGGTTTATTTCACAGCCTTTGCCAGAGTTTCTCCTCAGCAGAGAGTAAATACTCGGAGATTGGAGCACAGCCCTTGGTGTTACTCAGAAAGCGTCCCAGGCAGCAGGTGGCACGGGGCCATCCCTGGAGTAGGTGATGCTACTGTTTAGGGTTCAGTGCTAACCCACCACCTCCACCAATGAAAGCCTAATCTTTTAATTATTCTGAAAATACCCAAACTAAGGATGGCAGGGAAGGCAATTAATAGGATTCATACGGTCTAGTCCTCATTTGTAATTATATATTATTATTTTTCTCCCTACTTTGTTCCAATAATGATTTAAGGCTGCTTCCAAAGATACACAAAACCCAGCAAAGATAAATAGAGTGGGACGTGAATTATAATGTCATGCCCACTCACAACCTCTGTGCCCCGTTCCACATATAGAACTGAATTCATAACGCCTTTCAAAAATGAGGTAATTGGGACTTCCATGGTGGGGCAGTGGTTAAGAATTCGCCTGCCAACGCAGGGGACATGGGTTCGAGCCCTGGTCCGGGAAGATCCCACATGCCGCAGAGCAAGTAAGCCCATGCGGCACAACTACCAAGCCTGCGCTCTAGAGCCCACATGCCACAACTCCTGAGCCCGCGTGCCGCAACTACTGAAGCCCACGCGCCTAGAGCCCATGCTCCGCAACAAGAAGCCACTGTAATGAGAAGCCCACACACTGCAACAAAGAGCAGCCCCGCTAGCTGCAACTAGAGGAAGCCCGCGTGCAGCAACGAAGACCCAACGCAGCCAAAAATAAATACATTTATAAAAAAAGAAAAATGAGGTAATTCTGCTGTTTTGGTGGCAACACTAGGTTCTTTGTAAAGCAAGGGGGTGGTACGCAGTAATGAAAGGACCGGGGAGGGCACAAGAGATCCCATTTCTAATACTGATTCCCTGGGTGTGTGACCTTGGGCAAGTCACTCACCTTCTCTGGACTTCGGATTCTAAAATCCTCAAATGTCTCTGCCCATCTCTGAGGCCTCCCCGCCACCATCATCACCATCATGCAGGTGGAAGCCAGTACTGCCCATCTAGCATGAGGCCCCCTAGGGATTACTATTAGAGAAATGGGTTCCCAGGAATACCTCTCTCTCTCTCATAAACACACACACACACACACACACACACACACAGAAAAATCTTCCCAGACACTGGAACAATGGAACTTGAATGGTCTCTTCCCCTAAGGCAAGAACCCTTTCTAATCTTTAGCTAAAGAGACACTTCTGGGATCAGGGTAGCATGGAGAATGTCCTTCTGAGAGGCAGGGGTCTCTCCCTCCCTCAGGTGTGAGCTACTTTCCTTCCTCCTCCTACAGTTCAAGATCCTCTTAGAACTCGGCCCCGATCCAGTCTCAACGGCCTTCACTCCCTCCTAACCCCACTTTCCATTTGTTTATCAATTCCAGCAGCTAACACCACTCGCCTCAAGGCCGCCAGGAAGACTGATTTTAAAATGCAGGCCCGCCTCAAAAGCACACTCTCAATAGGATTCCATTTACCTCAAGTTTTAAAGTGGGCAAAGCCAATCTAAGGTGTCAAGTCAGCCTAGGGGTGACCTCGGAGGAAGGGGGACAATGGAGAGGGGCATGCCCCTTGGGAGGGGGCACAACAGGGGGTTCGGGGTGGGGGGCCTGGGAATACGCTGCATCTTGATCTGGATGCTGGCTACACGGGTGTGCCCAGCTTGTAAAGATTCATCAAGCTGTACATTTAGGATTTAGATACTTTTCTGTCTGTGTGCTGCACTTCAATAGAATGTTAACAAAATAAAAAATACAATAGATAGGGAATTCCCTGGCGGTCCAGTGCTTAGGACTCCGTGCTTTCACTACCGAGGGCGCGGCTTCGATCCCTGGTCGGGGAACTAATATGATCCAGCAAGCCGTGGGGGCGTGGCCAAAAAGAAAAAAATACAATAAATAAAAAAATACGCAAACCAACTGGGGAAGGAGAAGGCTTATCATTGCATGCGAGCTCTTGGGCAGGAGACCCGGCTGCAGGAGAGTGGGGGACACTCTGGGTGGAGTCGGGGTGGGGAGGCAAGGCAGTGAGGTTTTTCTAGAGACAGCCAGGAAGCACGGTTTAAAATCACGGGAACAGGGGCTTCCCTGGTGGCGCAGTGGTTGAGAATCTGCCTGCCAATGCAGGGGACACAGGTTCGAGCCCTGGTCTGGGAGGATCCCACATGCCGCGGGGCGGCTGGCCCCGTGAGCCACAATTACTGAGCCTGCGCGTCTGGAGCCTGTGCTCCACAACAAGAGAGGCCGTGATAGTGAGAGGCCGGCGCACCGCGATGAGGAGTGGCCCCCACTTGCCGCAACTAGAGAAAGCCCTCGCACAGAAACGAAGACCCAACACAGCCATTAAAAAAAAAAAAAAAAAAAAAAAAAAAAAAAAATCACGGGAACAGAAGCCAACTTTCTGCTCCATGATAGAAGCGAGTCGTTGAGAGCAATGCACCAGGTGGATGGGCCATACCATGCTCAGCGTGAGGATTCACAGCGCCCTGCCCACGGCCCAGGATGCCCGCGCAAGAGCAGCAAGTAGACAGCGTCAGCGGATGGCCAGGCCCCCCCGATCCGGCCTTTCCTGCCACCTTCCTCTCCTCTGCAGGAACTTCCTTCCACTGCAGCCAAACCGCACTTTTCACTCTCCCCTCCAGGAACCCCTTTCTCCCTTCTTTCCTCTAACCCTGCTTCTTCTCCCTGGTTCCCACACACCACCTGGGCATGACACCCAGTAATGCCCCGAATGCAGTCCAGGGACCCGGGAGTCACCTCTGAGCTCTCTGACCACCCCACCCCTCCAACCTGACCCATCACCAAATCCTGTTTTCTGTCCTCTTGGCAGCTCTAGGAGTCATCCATTCCCTCTGCATCAAGCATCTGCCTAGCGCAATCTCTTGCCTAAGACCTGGCAATGACCTCCTAACTGGCCCCCTTGTCCGCCCCTGCCCCTCTGCCGTCCACTTCCAGCACAGCAGCCAACAGCAACGACCATACCTGCAAATCTCGACTACTACTGGGTACCAGGTGCCCTTCCAGACACTCGGCACATCCTGGGGAGCAAAACGGATGCCTGTCCTTGAGGTGCTTGTATTCCAGCAGGAGAGAGATGGATGATAAACAATAAAGGTAACGGGTCTTAAAATCGCCTCGGACAGTAGACAGTGATACACACCAAGGAAAGAAAAGTGGGAGCAGCTAAGGGCCAGCAGGAGGGCAGGGGTGTAGGGAGAAGGTTTCAGGATTCGGGGGTGATCAGGGGAACCCTCTTTGAGAAGGTGAGAGGTGAGCAAAGACTCGAAGGAGGTGAGGGAGCCAAGAGGATTTCTGGAGGAAGAGAGTTGCAGGCAGAGGCATAGCCAGTGCAAAGGACCTGTGGCGGGAGGGTGCCTGCGGTGTGTAAGGAAAAAACAGGATTCCAGTCTGGCCAGAGTGTAAAGCAGGAGGATGGATCAGAGAGGTAATAGGAGGCACAGCACCCTGGAGCCAGAGCAATGGTACCCCTACAGCTTTCACTACTGAGATGAAGGTGAAAACCCTCAGCCAGCTCACCAGGCCCTACCCTTCAGACCTTTGTTCTCGGCTTCTGTTTCCAGCCCCTTCCCACATCCGGGCCATCCCAGGAGACTGTCCGGATCCGTCTTCCCTCCACCCCACTTTCCTAGTCATTTGGAGCTCTAGCTAAACAGCATTGCCTCTAAGACACATTCCCCCGAGCCAGGGTAGTCCCCCAGCTTCACCACCCTCTCAAACCACCTGGTCCTTAGCCTTACACCACAGGCCTCACCAGTTCGCAGCAATCTATCTTTAAGTCTATAGTTAGTTCATTTGGTTCATCGCATCTCTGACAGGTGTTTACTCTATGCGGAGCACTGTCCTGGGCACCAGGGCACCGTGGAGAACAAGATTGACAGGGTCCCTGTGCTAAGGGAGACGGACCATAAACACAAAGCAAATAGAGAAGATAACTTCGGATGATGGTATGAGCTGCAAAGAAGATGAAACAGGGCAGCGTGGCTGCGAGGGGCGGGGATGGCCAGGGAGGCCTCATCCCGGGCATGGCTTCTGAGCTGAGAGGGGACCAGCTGTCTGGGGATAAGGGAAAAAGAGCTCCAGGCAGCTGAAGGGTAAGTGCGCAGGTCCTGAAGTACAGCTGCCCCTGAACTATTTGAGCAAGTGAACAACGACGGCCTGTGTGGCTGGAGGTGAAGGGGCTTGTCTTTCCAGCTAGAAAGGTGGTCCCACATGACCCAGGACCCCTGTGTTTCCTCTGTGGCTGCACCCACTGTGCCTGCCCACAGCTGCCACTCACCACATTGGTTGGATGAAGGAGTAGATATTTCATTTCTGCGCCTCCTTCAATCCCACTTTATCCCCGAACTCTTCCCAGTCATCTCCAGACCTCCAAGAACACTTCCTCCCCTAAGCCAAAACCTCAGAACCTTTGCTTGAGATCCTTGGATGGTCAGCTTGGGGCCGGGCAACCCCTTGAAATGGTGCAAAAATGGTGGCCTTGGTGCCCGTGTCCATTTTTCTGGGGGCGCATGCATCAAAGTCCGGAAGGTCTGAGACCTGACCTTTCAAAACGTTTATGAAACAGTGACCCGAATCCCTGGCTTTGCAGATGTGGGAACTGGGGTGTAGAGGACGGACCATGTATCCCGGGCTCCCCATCAGGCCGCCAGCTGCTAGGCCACGAGACCCACCTGATCTGGCTGCAGGAAGCCGGTGTGGGTGCTCTCTCTTTGGCACTTGCAGCCTCACAGACGCATGTGAGGTGCCTTGCCGCCGGCCCCTTCTGTTTGGTTGTCCTCGCTTTAACCTGTAACGCGCACCAAGTCCCTTGTGGCTGATGTCCTTCGTCCTCCTGGGATTATGCATTCCTTGGGGGCAGGATGGGCTTCTTGGATTTTTTAAAATGTTACTTGACCTTACTCTTTACTTCTGCGTCTACATACTTCCAACTGAGGGACCCCACGAGCACCGGCTGCCCAGTCAGCTCCTCCCTCCCACGCCTGAAGGACCACAGAAGCCACCACGTGGGGCCTTCACTGGCTTGTGGTCAGGCCTGTGGCTGGATATTCTTAGCAGCCTTCAGCCGGTCATCCCGAGAATCTCAACTCCCCTGCCACCAGGGCTTAGATCGCTCACCACCAGGGCCAAGATGTTCTCTGTTTCCAAGCAGACAACTCGGAGTCCAGAGTGAAGCGAAGCATGCTTGTTTCAAAGGCCCACAGCCCAGCGTCACACTCAGCCAGTGGCTGCGCACTGCAGCCTGGGCCTGCCGAGCAGCCAGACTGTTGGGAGAACGCGTTCTGACTTAGCAGGAACTGCGCAGCGCAGCAGGGGCTCTTAGCCACAGCAGGGCAGTTAGTGTGGCTGACCTCTTTCCTGGGCCCTGGGGCAACTCGGAGGCCAGGGAGTCTCAGATACTGGCTGACCTTCCTTTCTACAGGTCGAAGGCATCCACTATGGGTCAAGAGGGAATTCTTACCATTATTATTTTTTTAATTTTAATTTTATATTGGAGTATAGTTGACTTACAATGTTGTGTTAGTTTCAGGGGTACAGCAAAGTGATTCAGTTATACATATACATATATCTGTTCTTTTTCAGATTCTTTTTCCATATAGGTTATTACAGAGTATTGAGTAGAGTTCCCTGTGTTATACAGTAGCCCCTTGTTGGGTATCTACTTTATATACAGTATGTGTATATGTTAATCCCCAACTCCTAATTTATCCCTCTCTCCATCCTTCCCCCCCGGTAACCAGAAGTTTGTTTTTGAAGTCTGTGAGTCTGTTTCTGTTTTGTAAATAAGTTCAGTTGTATCATTTTTTTTAGATTCCACATATAAGTAATCTCCTATGATATTTGTCTTTCTCTTTCTGACTTCACTTAGTATGATAATCTCTAGGTCCATCCATGTAAGCAACAACTTTAAAAAAAAAAGGGGGGCTTCCCTGGTGGCGCAGTGGTTGAGAGTCCGCCTGCCGATGCAGGGGACACGGGTTCGTGCCCCGGTCCAGGAAGATCCCACATGCCGCGGAGCGGCTGGACCCGTGAGCCATGGCTGCTGAGCCCGCGCGTCCGGAGCCTGTGCTCCGCAACGGGAGAGGCCACAACAGTGAGAGGCCCGCGTACCGCAAAAAAAAAAAGGGGGGGTCCTGGGGATCAGAAATCCCCGTTGTGGCTCTTTCCTGAAATCCTTGGGTGAATTCCCCTTCTGGATGAACCTGTTCTCCCACCCTGGAGGGTACCTCACACCTGGCCTGCCACCAAGCTGTGTGTACAGTGGCACGGGTGGGGACGCGGGTGGGTGGTCACTGTGGGCGGGAGGGCAGTATAGTCAGTAGGGGCGCTACAGTCAGTTAATCGCATTTTGCGGGTGAAGGTTTCTTCACATTCACCCTCCTGTCCATTCACAATGGTGTTCAGAGGCAGAACTGGTCGGGCCACCCCGCAGAGCTGCGGCTCTGGCAGTGGGTGTTGGCTTTGTCAGCCTTTTCTGCTGGGCTGTTACCAACACCGCATCCCTGAGCTGTGCTGTGTGCCCATCAGAACTGCAAATAATATGGCACTTGACCTCTCCCAACTCCGCACCTTTTCTTCTTGTTTTCTTCCACACTTTCTCATTTCTCTTGGGGTGGCTGGACCTACAGCTGTGTCTTACTTTCCTGCATTTATCTGGCTCCGGAAGTGTGTGTGTGTGTGTGTGTGTGTGTGTGTGTGTGTGTGTGTGTGTAAGGGGGTTCTGGGGGGAGCAGAAATGTTTCTTCTCTCCCAGCATCACCGTTCCACCAATCCACAGCTGATAAAATTCAGGTTCAATGTCAAAACCCCACGTCTTTGAGGATGCCACGTGGTGAGGAAAGGCAGCTGTGGAATGGATTTGGGGGAAGGGGCAGGGGTCTGGGAGGGGAGGAATAAGAACCAGAGAAGCTGCAATAGGAGAAACCTTCCAAATCCCCAATATGGGCTCTTGGTGACTTCGGGATATGAGGACTGGGGGGAATCACTGAGCTAGGGGTTAAGGGGACCATGAAGATTCCGAACTCAATTCTATTCTTTAAACTCCTATTAAACACCCCGTATGTATAAGTCAGATGTTATGGGAACTAGACTGCCCTGAAAAAGACACCCCAGGCACCTGGGGGAAGCGGCAGGCCAGATGGAAGATGGAGGGGTTTGTCTGGGGCCTGGGGCCTGGGGTGATAAAGGCCGGTGAGGCCAGCCTGGCTTGTCCTGTTCTGGGAGGTTGCCCACACAGTCTCCTCAAAGCCAGGGAGCCAGTGGCACAGGCACGTGAGGTCCTTGCAGCCTGCTGAGCACCTGCAGTGATGTACTAGGGGCAGCTGCCCTGGGAAAGATGCGTGTTTGTTGGAGAGAGTGAATCTGGAGGGTTTAAGGACCTAGAGTTGGAGTTTTTCCTCACTAGCCTCACAATGGGCAGGTAATAAAATAGCAGAAATAACAGCACTAGCAGTTGCATGTTTGAGCATTTACTATAGTCTCCTGTCATAGATTAAAAATGGCCACACACAAAAAAAAGATGGTCACAACTTCTTTGTAGCTCTCCCCACCAAAGGGTGTGTTATGGGATGAATTGTGTCCCCCCAAATCCATATTTTGGAATCCTAAGACCTAGTAGCTCTGAATGTGACTGTATTTGGTGTTAGGGTCTTTAAAGAGGTAATTAAGTTAAAATGTGGTCATTCAAAATGAGTTCACACAAGTGGGCCCTAATCCAGTCTGACTGGGTCCTTATAAGAAGAGGAAATATGGACACAGATACACAGAGAGAAGACCACGTGAGGACACAGGATGAAGGTAGCCGTCTACAAGCCAAAGGAGAGAGGCTTCAGAAGCCACCAACCCTGCCCATACCTTGATCTTGGACTTCCAGCCTCTAGATCTGTGAGGCAGTATATTTCGGTGGTTTTAGGCACCTGGTCTGCGGTACTTTTGTTATGGCAGCCCGAGCAGACTAATACAGAGTGGAATCTATGTCCCCTTCCCTAGAAGCTGGGCTGGCCTGGTGACTCGCTCTGACCAACAGAATGTGGCAGAAGTGATACTGTGTGACTTCTGAGATAAAGCCTTAAAAGACCTTGCAGCAACCTGCTTCACTCTCTCAGGCAGTTCTGAAAATGCCACATAAGGAAGCCAGTCTTGTGTATTAGAGGATTCGAGGTGACAGGTTGGAGAGCCACTGTTCACCCCAGCTGAGAACTGGCACCAACTGCCATACTGTGCATGAGGCCATCTTGGGCCTCCCCTGAGATGAGTGAGCTGCATGAACGAGCCTGGCCAACCCACCCAATGGTGAGGAAGAAGAAATTGTTGTTGTGTTAAGCCACTGCATTTTAGAGCAGTTTGTTACACAGCAATAACAAACTAATACATCTCATTGAAACATACTATAGAAAGGGTTCCATCCCAGAGTTTTAGAAGAAAGTTATGTTTTCGTGACTATTGGGCAAAGCCCTCCATTAAGTGAGAAAAATCTTTATCTAGAACTCTGTCTTCCCTCAGCTACCTCTGGCTTGACCCCGCACTGTGTCTGTGCCTGCTGTTTCCAATTCTGAGGCACAGCATGGGGTACCTCTCAGGAGGGAAAGGGGGCAGGGAGCGCTTTCCCTGAATCATCAAGAGAGAGGAAGACCTCCATTTCTTTATCTGCCAACAAGGAGCGGCTGCCTATGCCAGTCAAATCCCCGGATGTCGTTTAACCAAACACCTTCTGGATACACAGCAGTAGAATCACTATGGAAATAGCCACCATTTATTAAGCACCTACTAAGTATTAGGTGCATATTTAATGCATTCTCTTATTGAATTCTCCTAGAAGTATGGGCAAAACAAGTCACTAGTCACAATGATTACCCTCTTGTTGATGAGGAAACTGAGACTCAGAGAGGTTAAGTACCTTTCCTAAGGTCACAAAGCTAGAGGGCCTGGACTTGCAAAGTGACGGTCTTTCTTCTCCCCCAAGGTTTGATGCTTAAGGAGAATGGGGATCCCCCCTCCCCCGCAGTGAATAGAAATAGGAGGAGCTGGTCTATAAGGAGGAGCCTGACCAGGTTCGCAAGGGAGAACCAGGGTGGAGCCACCTGGAAAAGCCTCAGGGAGCAGGTGACGCAGTCCGAAGTGGGGAGGAGCTGGGAGGCCTTGGGGAGGTGGAGGTGGGGGGCGTGGGGAGCTCTTCATTGTCCTTACCTGGGGGCAGGAAAGGGCGGATGGAACCCACCCCTGTAGCAGGCCACCCCTCCACCACCTCCCTCCCGGCTCCCAGCTGGTTTCTCCTTCAGGATGACTCCGCCCTCCCCGGGCAACTCCCCAGGCTCTCCTCCCTCCTTCCCTCATTCCTGCTTATGCAAATCCCTAACCACTGAAGACCAGCTTGATTAGGGGCTGACTGTGTGCCCGGGGGGGCCCCTGCCAAGTGCTTATCTGCATCCCCTCATTTCATCCTCATGACTGACGCTTCAAGGCGGGCACCTCGTTATCCCCACTTTACAGATGGGGAAACTGAGGCACGGAGCTGTGAGAGGATGAGCAGCCTGCATTATGGCCTAGCCTAGTTAGTCCTCTCCTGGCCTCCCCAGCCCTCTGAGAGCTGCCCGGCCAAGGATTCCTGAGGTGCTTACACACGGGTATCATTCACTTGGGCACGTGGTGCCTGTTCATCAATGTGCTCTCCTTGACCCGCATCACGAGGCCTGTGGACCATTTCTCGCCCTCAGCATGGTGTTGGGCACGTAGGAGTGCAATAATGTGAGCTCTGGGGGCTAAAGTGTTGCACTGCTGTGCGGCTCTAAGCCTTACCCCGCCCTGATCTGAACAACACGGTCGCCCAACGTAAGGTGAGGCTAGTGGCGGTGATGAAGAAGGTGAGGGAGCCCCAGGAGGAAAAGCAGGAGGACCAGAGGAAGCAGCATCCTCAGACTGCCAAACACAGGTCCCGCCGTCTTTTTCCAGAATAAGAGTGTGAGCAAGAGGGGTCCATAGGAGAGCACCTCAGGGAGGGCACTGGGCCACCTTCCCAAAGGACAGCAGCTCATTGGAGCAGACGCATAAGGGCTCCTCCCTCTTCTGTCCTGCCTTCCCTGTTGGGCAAATCCTACCCACTCTGGCACCAACTGGAACCCAGCCTCCCTCTTAACGCTGCCTTATCCGGAGGCACCCTTGAATGCAGCTCTGGAAGGCAAGCCATCCCCCATCTTCCCCTGGCAGCCCGGGAGCTGGCCCAATGGTCTCCCTTTGACCTCTCCTCAGCCCCCGACTCTCTCCCGACCTGGGGCGAAGAAAGCAAGGGCAGAGATGGGACCCACTCTCTGACTGCTTTCTATTCAGCGGCCACTCAGTTCCCCATCCCAACACGTGTGGGCCTCCCAAGGGACCCACACCAGGACATCTGTCCTGGAGACATTGTGTCCTCAGCCGGGTGTTCCCATTTGGAGCCCAAGAAGGTTCCAGTTGAGCCCAGGCACTTGGTTGGGGCTGATACGGGGTCTCAGGGGACCACGGGAGACCTCGTGCATCCAACAACCCCCATCGGGGAATCAGAAAGTACCTCACTGCTGCCCTGTACTAACTATCCCAAGGCTCTAGAAATGACTAGAAACTGAGAATGAGGGAGTTCCCTGGTGGTCCAGTGGTTAGGACTCGGCGTTTTCACTGCCGAGGCCCAGGTTCAATCCTTGGTCAGGAAACTAAGATCCCGCCAAAAAAAAAAAAAAAAAAAAAGAAATTGAGAAAGACTGTCCCTTCACCCCATCCTTACAGCCCAGTAGACATGAACAAAAGCAACTGGAAACCTGGCACCTGGCACTGACTTTGCCCTGGGAGCTCCTGGGCCTCAAACTAGAAGAAGAGGAATTCACATTTGTCCAGCACTTCAAAGATATCTCACTTAATCCTCATCACAACGCCATCAGATACCGTGGCAGTTTTAAGCAGGTCCGTGGGTCATTTGACACTCTTCGCATCAAGAGGTGGGGGCGATGCTCCCACTCCTAGAAGTCTGGGTGGGCTCATGACTGCTCTGAATGCAACAGAAGTGATGCTGTGAGACTTCTAAGGCCAAGTCAGAAAAGGCCATGCAGCTTCCTCCTGGCTTTCTGGGACAAGTCAAAAAGAAGTCATGGCCATGCCGGGGAGTCACAAGTAGATGCCCCAGTTTACAGCCCAGCTGAGCTCCCAGACCATGGCCAGCAACAACTGGTAGCCGCGTGGGCGTGCCATCTTGGACATCCCTCAGATGGCTGCAGCCCCTGTTGATATCTGACTGTAACCCCCAAAGAGAACCACCCGGCTGAGCCCTTCCAAGAACTCCTGACCCACAGAATTGTGACCAAAATAAAACAGTTGTTTTAAGGGGCAAAGTAATTTGTTGATAAATTACCAATAAATCTGGGGTAATTTTTGTACCCAAACCAGATCCATAGTGAGGTTCCCACTTCACAGAAGAGGAAACTGAGGCTCAGAGGGGTTGAGTACCTTGTCCATGGTCACACGCCTGGTAAGTGGAAGAGTTAAGACTCAAATTCTGCCTCTCTAAATCCAAACCGTCTATCACAGCCCCTCCTCACACGCCCCCTGACATTTTCTCACTTCCTAGAAGGGAACATTCTTTTCAGAATCAATTAGTTTCCAAACCTGGCTGTGCATCAGCGTCAACTGTGGTGAGAGGTGAAGATAGAGATTTCCAGGTCCCACCCCAGGTCTAAGGAGTAAGGCCAGGACACTGCATTCTACGCTGACACCCCAGGTGATACTGAGACCATTGGTGAGTAAACCAACCAGCAGGCCCCGCTGCTCAGCCAGGTTATCATAGACAATTAGAGGGGACCAGCAAGCTTTTCTTCAAAATATACCCAGTGTTGGGACATCACTCACCACACGTGCTCATCCGAGTCAACTGAGACTTTCTTGATCTTACCATCTGAGAAGTCTTCTCCGGCCCCACACAACTAAGAGACAGAACCTAACGGTCATGTATCTGATCAATAAGCACATCGTAGGCAACTGGTGTGTGAGAACACCTTGCTAAACAACGTGGTCCCTCCAAGAACTTACAACTGAGCTGAGGAGATAAGGTGTAACCGAACAAACAAAGGATAAGTTTTGTGGCTGTGACGATAAGCACAAAGGCACCTGGTAGATTTCGACGTAAAGGTAGTCGGGGAGGGCTCTATGGAGGAGGTGTGCCTGGAGCTGGGCGTCAAGGTGAGCAAGGAGATCACTCCAGGTGGGGGATCCAGGAGCTGAGTCTCCCTCAGGGAGCAGAGCGGGCAAGAGGGTGTGGGTGGGCAGTGGGAAGCCTGGGGCTGCCGGGCAGGCGTGCTTGTGTCATATGGAAACCACTGTAGAGCAGGACCAGATTGGTGGTGGTCGGGGGGGAGTGGGAGTGGGAATTTGAGGCTCGATCCAGATTTTTATTTTCTCAGTTTCCAAAAGCTACTGTCATTAAAGATCAAGGACCACATTTCAGCTTTTCCTGAAAAGTAAAAGAAAACCATGTGCTTTTATTTCCCAGGGCATCAGCTAACATTTTCCCCAGGATGGTTTTTCAGGAGACACTTGGGAGAATTTTCAAGGAAGAAAAATCCTTTGTTTCTGCCCTTTAGGAGCTTGAAATCTCATAGGGTCCACCAGAATGCCTAAAAGGAAAGAGAAAATTCCAAGTGCTGGCAAGGAGAATTCTCCTATTCAGTTCTGGGAATATAAATTGGCATGACCACTTTGGTTTTTTGTTTTGTTTTTTGGCTCACGGGCCCAGCCGCTCCGCAGCATGTGGGATCCTCCCGGACCGGGGCACAAACCCGCGTCCCCTGCATCGGCAGGCGGACCCTCAACCACTGCGCCACCAGGGAAGCCCTAATGCTGTGTTTTATTTTGATGTCTTAACCAGCAGAAACGTGTCCATCTATTCACTAGAAGGCATGTACATAAGTGTTCATAGTGGCACTATTAGGAATAGCCCCAAAGCAAAACTGCCCAAGTACCCATCAACAGGAGAATAGCAGAGAAATAAAATGTGGTGTGTTCATACCATGGAATAGTACACAGCAAAGAGAATAAGTGAACCATCCAGCACACACTATGGATGGATCTTATAAGCAAGAGGAGCCAGACACACAAAAATTTCATAGTGTAGATTCCGTTTCTATAAAGTACCAAATCAGGCAACGCTAAATCATGCTATTAGAAGTTAGGTTAGCAGTTATCTCTGGGGCCATAGTACTTGGAAGGGGGCACGAGATGATTTCTGGGGTGCTGGTGATGTTTCCTGATCTGGGTACTGGATATATGGGTGTGTTCATCAAGCCCGACGCTAATGATCTGTGTGCTTTTCTGTACAGCTATTTTGCGTCAATAAAAACGAAATCATCACCATTGTCATCATCATCATCTAATGGGGAATGAAGGCAGAAGGCACAGAAGGGCCTCTGTGATAGAGTCGCGAAGAGATTTACATGGAGAGTGACAAAGAAACAAAGCCGAGGGACGTTCCGACATGGATAAGTTCAAGATGGACCCAGTTAAGTCAAGCAAAGTTGTCAGTGAAATCAGAGAGCAAGTTGCAGTTGCAGGAGTGCCTGACACACTCCATAGTGGCGGCTGGTCTAAGAGGCGATTACATCCAGCTGGTCCCCTCTCCAGACCTAGGCTAGGATTAGTTACAGAAGATGGATCACCTCACACACCTTTGGAGACAGGAGGCAGAATTCTCCCAAATAAGAGATGGTCTGAATCCTCATGGGGCCCCACCATTAAAAATCTGCCCCTAGGGGCTTCCCTGGTGGCGCAGTGGTTGAGAGTCCGCCTGCCCATGCAGGGGACACGGGTTCGTGCCCCGGTCCGGGAAGATCCCACATGCCGCGGAGCGGCTGGGCCCGTGAGCCATGGTCGCTGAGCCTGCACGTCCGGAGCCTGTGCTCCGCAACGGGAGAGGCCACAACAGTGAGAGGCCCGCGTACCGCAAAAAAAAAAAAAAAAAATCTGCCCCAACACTCCATTCTCTCTGCTTACAAGATGTAAATCTTGATGCTGCCACCTTGAATTTTTATACAGTGGATTCCTTTGATTGGAATCACTTTGGGCAAAGGTGATTATACTCCATTAGCTGTCGGAATCAATTGAACAGCGAGCTTTCCTTCCTAAAGGAAAGGGCCAGTTTCCAGTACTTGGCTTACTGCAGAGCCCTGGAGGAATTCATTGAAGGGAGGCCCGATTTTAAACATCATCACTTTTTAATATTTATGCACCCAACATAGGAGCACCTCAATACATAAGGCAAACACTAACAGCCATAAAAGGAGAAATCGACAGTAACACAATCATAGTAGGGGACTTTAACACCCCACTTTCACCAATGGACAGATCATCCAAAATGAAAATAAATAAGGAAACACAAGCTTTAAATGATACATTAAACAAGATGGACTTAATTGATATTTATAGGACATTCCATCCAAAAACAACAGAATACACATTTTTCTCAAGTGCTCATGGAACATTCTCCAGGATAGATCATATCTTGGGTCACAAATCAAGCCTTGGTAAATTTAAGAAAATTGAAATTGTATCAAGTATCTTTTCCGACCACAATGCTATGAGACTAGATATCAATTACAGGAAAAGAGCTATAAAAAATACAAACACATGGAGGCTAAACAATACATTACTTAATAACGAAGTGATCACTGAAGAAATCAAAGAGGAAATAAAAAAATACCTAGAAACAAATGACAATGGAGACACGACGACCCAAAACCTATGGGATGCAGCAAAAGCAGTTCTAAGAGGGAAGTTTATAGCAATACAATCCCACCTTAAGAAACAGGAAATATCTCGACTAAACAACCTAACCTTGCACCTAAAGCAATTAGAGAAAGAAGAACAAAAACATCCCAAAGTTAGCAGAAGGAAAGAAATCATAAAAATCAGATCAGAAATAAATGAAAAAGAAATGAAGGAAACAATAGCAAAGATCAATAAAACTAAAAGCTGGTTCTTTGAGAAGATAAACAAAATTGATAAACCATTAGCCAGACTCATCAAGAAAAAAAGGGAGAAGACTCAAATCAATAGAATTAGAAATGAAAAAGGAGAAGTAACAACTGACACTGCAGAAATACAAAAGATCGTGAGAGATTACTATAAGCAACTCTATGCCAATAAAATGGACAACCTGGAAGAAATGGACAAATTCTTAGAAATGCACAACCTGCCAAGACTGAATCAGGAAGAAATAGAACATATGAACAGACCAATCACAAGCACTGAAATTGAAACTGTGATAAAAAATCTTCCAACAAACAAAAGCCCAGGACCAGATGGCTTCACAGGCGAATTCTATCAAGCATTTAGAGAAGAGCTAACGCCTATCCTTCTCAAACTCTTCCAAAATATAGCAGAGGGAGGAACACTCCCAAACTCATTCTACGAGGCCACCATCACCTTGATACCAAAACCAGACAAGGATGTCACAAAGAAAGAAAACTACAGGCCAATATCACTGATGAACATAGATGCAAAAATCCTCAACAAAATACTAGCAAACAGAATCCAACAGCACATTAAAAGGATCATACACCATGATCAAGTGGGGTTTATCCCAGGAATGCAAGGATTCTTCAATATACGCAAATCAATCAACGTGATACACCATATTAACAAATTGAAGGAGAAAAACCATATGATCATCTCAATAGATGCAGAGAAAGCTTTCGACAAAATTCAACACCCATTCATGATAAAAACCCTGCAGAAAGTAGGCATAGAGGGAACTTTCCTCAACATAATAAAGGCCATATATGACAAACCCACAGCCAGCATCGTCCTCAATGGTGAAAAACTGAAACCATTTCCACTAAGATCAGGAACAAGACAAGGTTGCCCACTCTCACCACTCTTATTCAACATAGTTTTGGAAGTTTTAGCCACAGCAATCAGAGAAGAAAAGCAAATAAAAGGAATCCAAATTGGAAAAGAAGAAGTAAAGCTGTCACTGTTTGCAGATGACATGATACTATACATAGAGAATCCTAAAGATGCTACCAGAAAACTACTAGAGCTAATCAATGAATTTGGTAAAGTTGCAGGATACAAAATTAATGCACAGAAATCTCTGGCATTCCTATATACTAATGATGAAAAATCTGAAAGTGAAATCAAGGAAACACTCCCATTTACCATTGCAACAAAAAGAATAAAATATCTAGGAATAAACCTACCTAAGGAGACAAAAGACCTGTATGCAGAAAATTATAAGACACTGATGAAAGAAATTAAAGATGATACAAATAGATGGAGAGATGTACCATGTTCTTGGATTGGAAGAATCAACATTGTGAAAATGACTCTACTACCCAAAGCAATCTACAGATTCAATGCAATCCCTATCAAAATACCACTGGCATTTTTCACAGAACTAGAACAAAAAATTTCACAATTTGTATGGAAACACAAAAGACCCCGAATAGCCAAAGCAATCTTGAGAACGAAAAATGGAGCTGGAGGAATCAGGCTCCCTGACTTCAGACTATACTACAAAGCTGCAGTAATCAAGACAGTATGGTACTGGCACAGAAACAGAAAGATAGATCAATGGAACAGGATAGAAAGCCCAGAGATAAACCCACGGACATATGGTCACCTTATCTTTGATAAAGGAGGCAGGAATGTACAGTGGAGAAAGGACAGTCTCTTCAATAAGTGGTGTTGGGAAAACTGGACAGGGACATGTAAAAGTATGAGATTCGATCACTCCCTAACACCATACACAAAAATAAGCTCAAAATGGATTAAAGACCTAAATGTAAGGCCAGACACTATCAAACTCTTAGAGGACAACATAGGCAGAACACTCTATGACATAAATCACAGCAAGATCCTTTTTGACCCACCTCCTAGAGAAATGGAAATAAAGACAAAAATAAACACATGGGACCTAATGAAACTTAAAAGCTTTTGCACAGCAAAGGAAACCATAAACAAGACCAAAAGACAACCCTCAGAATGGGAGAAAATATTTGCAAATGAAGCAACTGACAAAGGATTAATCTCCAAAATTTATAAGCAGCTCATGCAGCTCAATAACAAAAAAACAAACAACCCAATCCAAAAATGGGCAGAAGACCTAAATAGACATTTCTCCACAGAAGATATACAGACTGCCAACAAACACATGAAAGGATGCTCAACATCTTTACTAATTAGAGAAATGCAAATCAAAACTACAATGAGATATCATCTCACACCAGTCAGAATGGCCATCATCAAAAAATCTAGAAACAATAAATGCTGGAGAGGGTGTGGAAAAAAGGGAACACTCTTGCACTGCTGGTGGGAATGTGAATTGGTACAGCCACTATGGAGAACGGTATGGAGGTTCCTTAAAAAACTACAAATAGAACTACCATATGACCCTGCAATCCCACTACTGGGCATATACCCTGAGAAAACCATAATTCAAAAAGAGACATGTACCAAAATGTTCATAGCAGCCCTATTTACAATAGCCCGGAGATGGAAACAACCTAAGTGTCCATCATCGGATGAATGGGTAAAGAAGATGTGGCACATACATACAATGGAATATTACTCAGCCATAAAAAGAAATGAAATTGAACTATTTGTAATGAGGTGGATGGACCTAGAGTCTGTCATACAGAGTGAAGTAAGTCAGAAAGAGAAAGACAAATACTGTATGCTGACACATATATATGGAATTTAAGAAAAAAAAAGGTCATGAAGAACATAGGGGTAAGACAGGAATAAAGACACAGACCTACTAGAGAATGGACTTGAGGATATGGGGAGGGGGAAGGGTAAGCTGTGACAAAGTGAAAGAGCGGCATGGACATATATACACTACCAAACGTAAGGTAGATAGCTAGTGGGAAGCAGCCGCATAGCACAGGGAGATCAGCTCGGTGCTTTGTGACCGCCTGGAGGGGTGGGATAGGGAGGGTGGGAGGGAGACGCAAAAGGGAGGGGATATGGGAACATATGTATACATATAACTGATTAAATTTGTGATAAAGCAAAAAATAAAAATAAAAAAATAAAAAAATAAATAAACATCATCACTTTTTGAAGAGACATTAGGCATCCCTCCCACATTATTCAAGGATGGCATGAGAAAGGCAGGGCAGGACTGGGGGGAAAGGAGCTGTAAGAAAGAGCTGGAATCTTCGACCTATTCCCTTAAACAATCAATGCATGAAGGCCTGTCCTAGACAGCCAGTGAGACTAGCTAGAATGTCTACTTGGTAGTAGAGTGAGGTCCAGTGGTGACACTTCCTGGGTCTTACTCCAGATTTGTGTCACTCCAAGACATGCTCAGAGGCCAGCAAGGACACTTGCTAGGTCTCGGGTCTCCTGTGGTTTTTCCCACCTACACCCCCATCCTTACGTAGGAAACCCAGGCAAGAAGAAAGGTCTCCATCATGGTGTTCTTTCTCTGCATTGGGATGGCCTGTGATCCATCTTCCCAGGTTTCCTGAGGTTGGCGGCCATGATTCAGAAGCGTCTGGACCCATAATAAACCACCTCAGGGATGTGAATGTGTAATTATTGCATGGATTTAGTGTAATCTAAAACAGAGGATTCCAGCAAAGGCGGTCATATCATTTCATATACGTATTTGTATATATAAATGTCTTAGCTAGAGATACATAGTTTTGGTTTGAACCATCTGTTTCAGATTGCATTACTGTTCCCAAATCTTCATCCCACCTTATATCCATGCCCTTTGCCACGTGACTTTACAGTTCATCCCTCTAGAGGTGGAGTGGCCCCACCCCACCCCATTGATGTCAGGCCACGAATGTCCTTCGGAGCAGGACTGGATCCAACCCACACTTACAGTCAAGCCCAGTCGGGCACAGTCTAGATCAGCTAACCACAGGGGATCCATAGACACGGATGTGAGAACTAAATGCTTACTGATGTCAACTGCTAAGTCTGGGGGTAGTAGCTCGTTATACAGCATAATTGCAGCAAGCGTGGACTGATATACCACTGAGCACTTTATTCCATCAATGCACAATCTGCCATCTAAAAGAACATCTCATCTCTCTCCCTTTACCCCCTGTTTTTTTTGACCGTGCTGTGCAGCATGTGCATTTTAGTTCCCAGAGCAGGGATTGAACCCACACCCCCTGCATTGGAAGCGTGGAGTCTTAACCACTGGACCACCAGGGAAGTCCTTCCCCATACCCTTCTTAATTCTTCATAGATTTATCATAACCTGAAATGTTTATATATATATATATATATATAAACATTTATATATATACATGTATATGTATATATATATATATATATGGCTCGTGCACTTATTGTTTCTCAAGTAAAACAAAGTTTTATTATGGCCAAGATACTGTTTTGTTCCCTGCTATAAACGCCCAAAGCCCTAGTAGGTGCGTGGTAGGTGTTAAATAATTATGTGCGGAATGGATGGATAGTCCTTTTTGCCTTCAATTAATATGCCTCTTGTCTAATTTGTGTTCCTCTGTGAAGCTCAATGACTTGGTGATAGGCAAAGTTGAGGAAGAAGAAAACATTTTGTGCAGAAAAAAAAATCTGTGAGCAGGAGATCACCGGATACTGTCCCTGATGAGGGGTGAGGGATTTTTTTTCCTCGAGGAGCCGCTCCCTGTGGTAAGGGCCTCAGAAACCACAGCAGGCCTCCAGAACTGTGACAAGCCAGCAGGTGGCTTGGCCAGTGCCATCCAATGGAACCACGACACTGCTAAATTTCTGTGGCCCATCTCAGGGGCTGTCCTCAGCCGTAGGAGGTTTCTGTGTGTCAGTTCACTGGGGGGAACTTCAAAGGGACTGATGTGGCTTCCAAGAGCCATCAGGACATTTGACTCCCTGGCACTGGGCCAGCATCACACGTTAATTAAATTATATGGCAGAAACACCACAATGTCAAGGTCAGACATTACAGCCGTCAAAGACTAACATTAGGTGCAGTATTTTATAGCACAGAGCAAAGTATACCTTTAAACAAATTTCCTTATCTTTCCCGGGTCGTCTCTTGCCTCTGGCTCTTTCGACGCTGCCCATGTGAAGAGCATCCCAGACAACTTTGTCTGAGGGTCCTTAAGACCCTCTCTGGCTTGTTAGATGCGGGGGTCGGGGATGTGGTTCCTGGGATCATACCCACTTGCCCCGTCTGACCCTCAACTTGGGCCTGAAACGGGCCTTTGTGAGCCTGGAACACCCTGAGGGAGAAGGATGTATTCTTCCTGGCTTTGTCCCGAAAGTAAACGCTAGTTCTTTCTTCGAAGATGGTTCTATCAGCAGGGAAGCAACTAGCCAGGCTAGAAAATGGGGAGAAAAAGAAAAAAGGCTTTCCCTCCAAATGTCTTTTTAATAAGCACGGCTAGAAACTCTTCATGAGTGTGGAAACTGTCCAGGGGAAGCCCCCGGCTCCGAGCAGAGCTGAGCCAGGGCGATTCTCTCAGGCTGGGAAGGATTATGAAGCCACATTCTGGGTTTCCTCCGGCCTCTCTCGCGGTTACTGATGAAAACTAGGAGGCCATGAACTCAGGGCCAAATGACTCACGTGCAATCACCGAAGCAAAGCTGATACCAAATGTGTTTGTGTTGTCTCCCCAATACCTGTTAAGCACCTTCTATATGCCAGGCACTATTTTACTTGCTTTATCTCCATCAACTAACTTAATTCTCCCAACATTATGAAATCTGTTGTTTTATCTCCACCACCCCCCCTCCATTTTATAGACAGGCAAAGTGAGACACTGAGAACAATTGCCCAAGGCCACACGGAGAGCAATTGCCTAAGGCCACGCAGCTGGTCAAGTGGCTGAGCCAGGTTTGGAAGGAACCAAGACAGCCTGGCTGCACCCTACCAGCTACTGTGTTGCCTTGGCTATCGAATCCCACAAACCTCCCAGGAGCCAAGAGCAATGATAAGGTGCTGGGGGCTATGGGGGGAGCACCCTGTACAAGCAATGTATCCATGAGGGCCTAAGTAACATTTGAAGATAAAGTTAAATTAATTCAGATCTTTGAAGGGGTTTTGAATTCTTTCCAAGGGTAGGAGTGTTGAATAAATATAGTGCTTTCAAAAACCTGCCTTCCTATATGGGTGTTCATTGTACTTGTTCTTTACATTTTTCTGTGGGTTTGGGAGTTTTTTTTTTTTTTTTTTTTTTTTTGTGGTACGCGGGCCTCTCACTGTTGTGGCCTCTCCCGTTGCGGAGCACAGGCTCCGGACGCGCAAGGCTCAGCGGCCATGGCTCACGGACCCAGCCACTCCGCGGCATGTGGGATCTTCCCAGACCGGGACACGAACCCGTGTCCCCTGCATCGGCAGGCGGACTCTCAACCACTGCGCCACCAGGGAAGCCCCGGGAGTTTTTTTCAAAATAAATTTTACATGTTTTAAAAAGAATTAGCTTTGGGCTTCCCTGGGGGCGCAGTGGTTAAGAATCTGCTTGCCAATGCAGGGAACATGGGTTCGAGCCCCGGTCCGGGAAGATCCCACATGCCGCGGAGCAACTAAGCCCGTGCGCCACAACCACTGAGCCTGCGTTCCAGAGCCCGTGAGCCACTACTGAGCCTGCGTGCCACAACTACCGAAGCCCACGCGCCTAGAGCCCGCGCTCCGCAACAAGAGAAGCCACCGCAATGAGAAGCCCGTGCACAGCAACGAAGAGCAGCCCCCGCTCGCCGCAAGTAGAGAAAGCCCACGCGCAGCAACGAAGACCGAACGCAGCCATAAATAAATAAATAAAATAAATAAATTAAAAATAAATAAGTAAAAAGAATTAGCTTTAATAGACTATCTTGGGGGACTTCCCTGGTGTCCAGTGGTTAAGACTTCATGCTTCCACTGCAGGGGACACGGGTTCGATTCCTGGTCAGGGAACTAAGATCCTGCATGCTGTGGGGCGAGGCCAAAATTTTTCTAAAAAAGAAAATAGACTATGTTGGGGAGGGTAAGCAAGGAACCGGGAGCGGTGATTGCCTATAGGGAGGCAGCCTGGGTGGCTGAAGAACGGTGTGGTGGGACTGCGGAGAGGCGCCCCTTGATATTCTCGGAATTTTGTGCCACAGGCAGGTGTTATCCGTAGCATCTGCCGTGCACGTGACATCGCCTGGGTGGAACCTCAGGAAAGAAAGCGCAAAACTCCCAGTTCCCAAGTCCCTATCCAGCAGGCTGGCTGCTCAGAGTGTGGGGGGATCTTTGGTTATCCAGCTGTAAGTGGAAAGTGGGCAGAAACACTCCATCCACTCTTTGGCTTGAAAAATATAAGCTTGAGGAGGAAAATCAAGGGCAGCTTTCTGCCGGCTTTAGGTGCTGTGAGCACAGGGAGGCTTTCAGCCGCATGGGGCTTAAGTGTCTCAGGGAGACTGTAGGTTCTCTAAGGAGGGGCCCAGAGCCTGGTAGCCTGGGGTCTCCCCCAGCCACCCCCAACAGTCGCAGGCACCGTGCTCAACAGACAGAGGGGGCTCTATGGAGTGCTTGTGGAATGAATGAGCCGTGCTCACCTTCGGACAGGGTCCATCTGGCCCAATACTCTCCCCGTAATATGTATGGGTACCTCTTGGGGCCTGGATGTCACACTTATCGCGGGTTAGCAGTGCTTCCCAGCCTTGACACACATAGAACGTGATGATATTTTTACGACGCACAAGGGTAAACAGCGACCAAGTGTTCACATGGTCCAAGCCGCACATGGCTGCTCAAGGCCTGAAGCCACCCCCGCCCCTGCCAGACCCACCAGGCCACCCCAAGGGTCTGGCCCACTGGCAACCCCGTCACTCTTGGCAAGCTCTGGGTGGAGGGCTGCAAGGGCCATTCGCTGGCTGTCTGCAGCTAGCCACCTAGATGAGGAGAGGGCGGGCCGAGGGCACTGCTAAGGGGCAGCAGGCTTCCCTGGGGTTCGGGCTAGGTGCGAGGGTGTGCCCCGGGCTGGGGGGCGACGTGGGCCTGAGTGGTGGGCTGGACGGGGCAGGCTGCCAGCTCCAGCTGGCCCGCGGCCAGGAAGTCTGACTGAACTTGGGCCAGCCCTGTTGGCCCACAGACTCTGTAAGCTGAACTGCTCCAGCGCTCCTGGGCCTTTGTTTTCGCTTCCCCACCGCTCTCCCTTAGTGTTTAGGAATGTGCTTTGAAGGTTCCAGCGTGTTTCGCCTCTGCTTAGAGAAACCAAGAGCAGAGGCTGGGCGGAGGCCAGATGGCTGCAGGGAGGGCACCTGTGATCACACTGCGAGCGCCCCAAGGGGCAGGTGGAATCCAGGGGGCGCAGAGCGGGGAGCGGGGGCACTTAAGCCAGCCCCCTTTCTCTGCTGGAAGACTGTTTCCAGTGCTACACCTTGGATAGTCTCGGGTTTATTTTGTTAAGGGAGGCGGTGTTCCCTTACCAGCTCCCCCAGAGAGCCTCCATTTATCCAGGAGCTTTTGGGGGGTAAGCTACACTCTCGTATTTGTCCAGAGCAAGAGAGAGAGCTGCAAGTAGCGCTCGAGCTAGAAAAGTTGCCTCCTCCATTCGCTCGAGACTCACTTTCCCGGCCTGCCTTGGGAAACGCCGGCAGGCCCTCCGACGACAGCGTAGTGAAAGGCCCTGGTCCAGATGGCCTCTCTCGCACCTCCACCCCTGGGAGAGTGGCCTCATGTCCAGGCTGCCCTCCCGTAAACCTCGCTGTGGCCCTTCGAGGGGCCAGCTTCCTTCTTCCCCAGCCCCCTGGCCCACGGTCCTTCATGGCCTGTGTTACCCCCTACTCACCTGCTCGGGCCTTTGAGGGCTCCTAGCACTGTGGTCTCATAGGCCCAGCACAGCGCTTTGCACACAGCAAGTGCTTAAGAAATGTTTTGTGACAAAAATACCTGGGCTCTGCAGTGACCAAGATCCCCCTGGGTCCCTCTCTAACCAGAAGTCCTCTTCCTCCTCTGATTCCCAAAGCAGGGAGCTCTGGGTTCTGGTCCTACTTTTGCCACTGATGTGTCACCTTGAGCTAGCATTGTCACGCTCTGAACTGATTTCTTCAGCTGGACGAAATGGGGGCTCAGTCAAAGCCCTGGCGGCTATGCTCCGAGATCTGCGCGCACTCCTGTTTTCCCAGCTGTTGCTTTAAGCCCTGGTCTGGCCATTTCCGTCCTGCCAGGGCTCAGGTCTTAGTGGGGTCCCTGGCCTTCCGCTGAGGATGCTTCCTCTGCTTTTCCACGGTCCGTTTAGCTTCACAACATACACACCTGGTCCTTGGGCTCCTGACACGTCTGCTCCTTTCTGCCCTCACAGCCATCTATACAGCTCTGGCTCCCACGTGCGACGGGGCCGTGGCACCTGAGCAATAACTCCAATGCCACAAGGGCACCCAAGTCATTTTTCTGCAGCTAGCATTGTCTGTTTGGAGCTACGGAAGACCTCCCTCCTGCCTGGTGGTGACACAGGCCCTGTTTAGTTATGTGTGGGCTCTGGAATTTTTTTTCTTCCTCATTTCCATGTCTCCTTGATTTCAGCACGAGAGTTAAATGTGCACTCAGAGGCTCTGCTGAGGACAAACAGAGAGTGATCCGACGGATCCCTTCCTGCCTCTCTCAGAAGATTCACTTTCTCTGCCCAGGTAATGACCTCCTCCCCCCCACCCCACCCCACCCCACCCCACCCCAGCTTCCTCTCAGCCTTTGTATATTTAGTGCACGTTGCCCTGGATAGAGTTTAATTAGGCACCAACGCACCCAGGGGCAAGGACCCAGGACCCCTCTCGGGCTGAGCAAATGGGGCCCAGCCCAGGCGCAGGAGCCTGCAGCCAGCCTCCCCCCTGGCTGGTAAGTGATGGGCTGCCAGCAGGTAGAGGAGGCTGTCCATTCTCAGCTAATGATCGCCTTAGGCGCCAAGTGATGGAATATCCAGGCGGGCTGGCGAGCTGCAGGGTGCGGCCAGGGACAATTGTATGGACCAGTTTAACAGGGCTGGGGGGGGGGGGGGAGGAATGGCAGAAGGAAAGCTCCGTGCGTGCGTGTGCTTGCGTGTGTGTGTGTGTGTGTGTGTGTCCTGGTCTCTTTTCTCTCTCCTCCCCGCTGCCTTTCCCTCGTTCTTGCTCTCGCTTTCGGTTTTCTGTTCTGTTTCTAGCCCACGCGAGTTGAAATTAGAAAGGTCTCTGCATTCGCTTATTTGTTTTAATAAAGATAGCATTTTTAAGCAGCATATTTGCAGCAATTGAGTGCTGAACTAAACACCAAGCCAACTAAATGTGTTAGGGGGAAATGAAAAGTCAGTTTACAAGAAACATATAATTAATACGTTCTCTGACTTTCCCTAAGCCTTTGTCTGGCTGAGGACAAGACAGAGGGACCATAATCAACTTTAACAAAATGAAAGATGGTATTGAGGCAAAAGGAGAACAAAAAAGTTTGGAGTAGGAAACAGTCCTCGAGAGGGGATTCTTGGGTTAATAATAAATGTTTTTAAAAAATGAATCTTTTCTTGCCTTATGTTTAGTCAACAGCCATTTTCTCCTTCTAACTACAAAGGCTCCAGAAGGCTCTAGTTTGTACTGTACCTGTTAACAGTCACTGAAGCTGAGACCTGGAGGGGGTAGGGGGAAGGTGGTACAAGGCACGGGCAGGAGATGCATGGGACTTTCCAGAGGTTGATATACCCAGGATAATGGAAATTACTATTGCACAACACCAGAATCTTCACGTGGCCTGACTTCCAATAAACTGTTCCCCTCCTCACCCCTTGGAGAAAGTGAAATGAGACATTAGACTTCCAATAATCTCATATGGTGATGATCAATCAAAACCCAGAGGAGAAGTCCAATTTATAGAAACTGTATCTGCTTCATTGGGCGGCTGAAACCAAGGAGCTGATAAGAACACTGTGCTCGCCTTTGATGTGTGAAGATGCCCCAGAATGACAAATGCCAAAAAAAACCCAAAAAAAACAACAACCTAAACACTGCCTGTACACATGGGGGCTTTTCAAAGGGAGAGGGTGCTCGGGAGAGGCCCATGCCACTGCAGATCACTGTAGCGAAGCACATGTACAGGCCACATAAAAACGATTTATTTTTATTATCTTTTGGCTATTTTAAGTTGGCCTTTCCATCTTTCCTGTTAGTATTTATCGCAAATGAAGTTTATTTGCTGAATTAACTTTTAATGGATCCCCTACTTTATTCTTCAAAGTTGGCTTCTAGGACTTGGGCCTTTTTAGCCCGGACCCCTCTCGCCTTTGTGAGCAGCTCTCACCCCTCACCCCCATTCCAATCCTGGAGGTGAAGGGCTCTGCCTCTGTTAACTCCTTGCCTGCTGGTGTCTTTCCTCTGTAGCTACTAATCACCTCCTTTTGATCATTGCCAAGTTCTCAGGTTGAAGGAAGGAGAAAGGACCTCTTGACCATTCTGGCTGGCTTTCCACATGAGCCTGAAAATGTCGACAAATTTGAAACATCTGCCGGTCTGCTTTGGTCTGATTGCTAAAATATGCCGACCCCAAGCCCCCTCCCCCCCGCCCCTCTTAATCTGTTTCATATTCACAAATTAAGCATTTAGTCTGGGTAATAAATCAGGGCGGTTTACGAGGCTCACACGAGACAAACAAGCGAGTAGGGCGCAACACAAGCCCCTGGAAGCGGCGTGCGCGGAGCTGCCAGGAGTCGGGAGCTCCACGCGCTCGAACGCGGAGAGCAGCCCTGGCGCGCCCTGACATGCCGCCAGCACCCACACTTTGGCTGGGCCCACACCCTCCAACCTTCCGCGCGAACCCGCGGCGCCCGGCCCGCCCCAGCTCTGGGCAACTCGGCGCCCCCGCCCCGCCAGGGAGGGGCCACTGGCAAAGGCGACAGCCTCAGCCGGCACACACCCTGTGGTGGGCCCATTAAGCCTCTCCCAGCCGAGAAGCCGAGAAAGCTGGATGCCCCTCCCCCACCTCTTCCATCCGGCTGGGCTCAGCCTTAAAGATCCCAGGCCCACAGTCGCAAGCAGTACGAAGGATCCCCCTCCACATCCACGAGTGACCTCCACTGAGCCTGGGCTCGAGGCACCGCCACCTTCCCCCCACCCCCAATCTCCCCGCGTTGCCTCCTCCCAGGTTTTGGTCCCAGCAGCCACAAAGCTACTTTCCGATTCAAAAGGGGGGAGGCGGGGGAAGGGCTCTCCTTTAGAGTGCATCAAGGCTTAAGAGAGGCATGGGGAGGGGAGCAAAGGCACAAACAGGGCTCAGGGCCCCGCTGCAGAGACCCCCGTCCGGGCTTTAGCGACCACCCAAACTCAGGGGGCTCCAACCTGTGCGTTTCCCGCCCTCCCCTGTGCATCAGGGAGAAGCGGACCTGGACCGGGGGGCTCGGACCAGTCCCAGCCTAGGACCTCGGGAGACCCTGAAGGGGAGAGTGGCTCCAGGTCACCTCGTCCGAGCCTCCGTCGCCGTGCCATGCTCAAGTTCCCTATCGATTGGCGTTCTCAAACACTATCGTGGGACGCGGCGGCAGAGAACGGAGGGCGGGAAATCGGGAAGCCGGAACCTGCGGCCCACCCCGGACCAGGGCGGGGGCGGGGGGGTAGGAATAGGAACAATTCCCCCATCTCGCAACACAGTACACGCATCGCCCTTCCTCTCATCTCCCAGCACACATTCCGACTGCGAAAGCCATTACCGCCGGCGCGCGAGAGACTTTTTAAATATTTACAGCCCGCTCTCCGCACGGTAGCCTGATCCATCTTGTGGGCGCGGAGGCGGGGCGCGGGGCTCAGCTCCGGGGGAGGTGCGGAGCTGGGGCGGGGGGCTCCAGCCGCCTCCCCCCGCGGCCCGCGGGTCCGCCCGCAGCTCCCCACCTTGTCCTCCCCACCAGGTGGGGAGGGGGCCGGAGACTGCGCGCAGCGCGCCCGGGGCCCTGCTAGGGCCTGAGCAGGCGGGGGGCAGCGTCCGGGAGGAGGGAGGGCCGGGAGGCTGATTTAAAGGTTCTCACCGGGAAGCAAGCGAGGCACAGACCTGAGAGCCGCCGCGCGGTGAAATCCGAGGAGCTCTCTTGGCGAGGAGGGGCTGTCAGAGGCCATTTATCTCTCGCCAGAGTGGAGGCTCGGCTCCCACACCGCCCGCGAGTAACAATGGCAGCGATCAGCAGCTCTGCACGCGCTCCAGTGCATGAATGGATTGCGGAAGATGCCTGCGCTCCTCTCGGCTCAGGCGGCTCTCGGAGCGCCCCCTCCCCGCCCGCCGCCCCCGCCCCGCCGGCCTCCTCCGGCCGGAGAACGCGCGGTGCGCCTCTGGGTTCGCGAGTCCGGTCACTCTCACCCCGACCCCCCGCCGCCCTTCCCCCTGTC
The DNA here is from genome assembly GCF_949752795.1 of Hyperoodon ampullatus. Lineage (NCBI taxonomy): Eukaryota > Metazoa > Chordata > Mammalia > Artiodactyla > Ziphiidae > Hyperoodon > Hyperoodon ampullatus. Next base: position 37,128,163 of record NC_136913.1, read on the forward strand.
GCCGTTCCCAGGGCCCTGGCACCTTGCCACCGCGAGTCATTAGGGGCTGAAACTTGACACAAGCCTTCCAGACGCAGACACCCCCGCCAGCCCCCTTCCCCCTTCGCTCCCCTCGCGGCAAGTTTACTTTCAAGGAGTTGGACGGTGTTTCCGCCTCAGAGACCAGCCGCGCACGGGTCCCAGGGGGAGGGGGCGGGCTCGGAAGGGTGTCTTCACCTGCCCCGGGGCCTAGGGTGTTCGCAGGCCCCCGGCTGGCCCCCAGCCCCAGCGTCCAAGGCCCGCGCCCCCTCCTCCTCCCTTTGTGGCGGCTAATCCACCGAGAGTCCCTGCGATCCGCACATGCACACGCACTTCGGGCACCGCCACCCGGACCCACACGTCCGGCCAACTTTCGGGTCAGCGGCATAGCCGTGTACTCAAATTCTCAGAGGCTTACAGTCTCGAGAGTTCGCAGAACGCCACAGACGGCGCGAGGTCGGCCGCAGACGTGGTTCCCTTTAACTCTGCAAAGTAGGTCTCATAAAAGTCCCCCTCCAGTTGCTGCCTAGGGCTGGGAGCAACGAGGAGCGCGGTGAGGGATACTCCGAGCCCTCTTGGGTTTGCTTTCGGGGAGCTAAACCAGAACCTCGGCATGTTTCAGTCCCGGAGGTCGCCGAGCCCCGCACGCTGCAGCCTGGGGCGGGGGAGGGGCGCCAGGGGGTGCGCACTCGCAGCGATCCGAGGGCAGTGCCAAGTAGCCCGCGAGAAGAGGCCGAGCTGAGCCTGGGTTGAGGGAAGGCGGTCACACACGTGCGCAAAGAGCGAGGCAGCGTAAAAGCCGAGACGCACTCGGAGAGGCAGAGCGCGACCGGCCGACCCAGGAGACTGGCGAGGGCAGGCGAGAAGTTGGCAGCGAAACAAAGCGGGAGGAGAGAGCCAGGGAGGCTCAGCCGCAGACCCGGAAACGCAGGCAGCAGCAGATGCCCGAGCCCCGACGCGGAGGCGTGCGCAGCCAGGCCCTGCCTGGCATCCCCCGATTTGCGCGCCCAGGGACGCCGACGCGGACTCCCGGCAGGGCCTACTGCCAGAGCTGGTCTCTGCTGGGCCTGGGCTGGCTCGGCGAGTCAGCTTGGACCTTCCCAGCAGATGGTGGGGTCCACGGAGTGGGCTTAAATGATAGGTACCCCTCTGGTCCCCGCCCCTCCCTGACCCCCGGACAAAGGTATGGGTTTGAGGAGCTCCGCACTTTCTCAAGGCAAGAGTGCAGCCCTCGAGCCTACACCCTGGGCGGGGGGGGGCCTCTGGCAACTGTTTATCTGACTTGGAGGCGCTGGGAGGCCGCCACCCTCGACCGAATTGACATTCCAGCTTCCCGATCGCAAGACCCCTATGGCAAAGCCCACGCCCTGACTTTCCAACAATCGGGAATCAAGACTGGACTTCCCGCAAGGAGGAACAGCGTCATGTGAGAAGAGACCCCCAGCCTCAAGTTCTCCGCCGCTCCCTCCCACCCCCAACCCCCACTGGGCCAGCAGCGCCCCCTACTCACTGATCCTCCCCACTTCTCCCCCCGCTGGCTCCGCAACCCGGGGCAGCAAGCCGCGGAGCGCGCCTCTCCTCCTCGAATGAAGCTGAGCGCTTTCCCGCGGCTGTTGGCTTGGCGGCACACTGGCTGTACCCACCCCCACCGCGCGCGCGCGCGCACGCACACACACACACACACACACGCGCGCGCACACACACACACACACACACACACACACACACACACGAGTCGTTCTCGCCCTTCCTGTCTCCCTGCTGGGCGTCCTCGAAACCTAACTGCACAGCCTGAGTGCAGAGCCCCGGCAGAGTGGGGAGCCCGGGAGACCAAGCGGAGGTGGCCAGGGGAGAGGAGGAGAGGGCCCGTGACAGGGGAGGGGGCGCACGCCTGAGAGAAAAGAAGCCAGCCCGGAGCCACAGCCCGGAGGACAAGGGGAGCATAAAGGGAAAGCCAGCACTAATCCCTCAGCCAGCCTATGTGGGGCCTGACGGTTTACAAAAGCCTTTTCCCTGAATATTATCTCCTTTGCACCGGCCTCACCACCGGGCTGTGAGGGAGGTAGAGCAGATAGCGTTACCCCCATCAGCAGAGGAGAGAGAGGGGCCAGAGGGGTTAAGAGAGGTCTGCACCAAGGTCTCAGAGCTAAGAGTGGTGGAGGAGGCCCCAGGCCTGGGGTTTCCTGCTCCCAAGTTCACTTTCCTGTTCAATAGCTCTGTGTGTGTGTGTCTGGGTGAATATCTGTGTGGAGGGGAAGGGGGATGGCCGGACGGGAATGAACAGTCCAGTTAGGGAAGTCCAGGAAGGAAGGACACAGCCTCACACCTCTTCCTCTACTCAGGTCTCACCCAACAGCCTCCGTCCGCTCTTTCCATAGCAGCCTGCGAGCTGGCCCCCAGCCCACCTGCCCAGGGGTGAGCTGTCGGTGCCTGACTGTGCCTTCAGCAGTGGCTATTCCAGAGGTCTTGTATCTTTGGGAGGCCCCGCTCTGCTTGTCAGCTCAGCTCTCCTCTCTGCCTGTCATCCCCACCCCCAGCCTCGGCTGCAGGATGCCTTGCGTCCAACTGTGGTTTCCGGGCAATAAAACAACTATTAAAGTCTCAGGCACGGCTGGTGATTTGCATCACATCCTCTCGTGCATGGATTCAATATTTAATACACAATATTGAATACGGATATTAAAAATCAATAGCTGGGGATCCCTGGGGAGGCGGCACAGTGCGATCCTGCTTCGGGAACACAACCAGCTCCTCTAAAGAGACAGGAACGGCAAGTTCAGCCAAGCTGAGCCCAGAGCCAGGGGAAGTGAGGAGTAGTGGATGCCTCTCAGCTTCCTGATATGCTGAACTGTACCATTCCTAAGTCACGCTAAAGGGAGGCCAAAGGAAGGATGTGCTCCCAGGCTTTACTAGCTGGGGAGTGGGATGGGGTAGGATTTATTTCCAAGCAAGCTACCAGGTGGATGGAGCCGCCCTTTTTGCTGCCATTTGCACTTCAGTTTGGTTCAGGTCTGAGTCCTGCAGGCAAGCACTCAACACTTCCCACCATAAGGGCTCCTTCCCGGGGCCTCATGACATCCATCACAGATAGGCCCCATGGGGAGCTTTTGGCATAAGCTTTCAGGGAGATGGACTGGGAATTCCAATGGCTCAGAATATTCTTCGCACAGTAAAAGAAATGTGAATTAGGCTCGGAGTCACAGGGTCTTCTGAGGCACCACCAGCCTTCAAGACAGAAACCCTCGGCCATGTGACCTGCTGAAGGGCCTGGTGATGGCTGGCTGGTGACAGAGAAGGGGACGACCATGAGAAGGAGGCTGGGACATTGAAGTACTCCTGCTACAGAACAAGAATCCAGATTGTCTGTTAAACAGCCAGGAGAAGAGCGAGCTCCCGGGACGCACAATTATCTTTTCAGGCCTGAAGAGGGACACAAATTACTTTCTTCTTTATCAAAACACAGAAGTACACTTTCCCCTACACAGAAACAAGGTTCTCACACACTGATAGCGAAGGGGTGAAGAAGAATAAACATCTTTGAAAGGATTCCTTTTTTTCTACTACAGAAAGAGAAGAGAAACTAACAGTGGGAAACACACTTAGGTTATCTGATTGGAAGGGCCTGGAGGTTTATAGATGCCAAAGAACTAGGTGAACTTGACCTATTGAAGTGCCATCCCAGACACTAACTTATAATATTAGTTTTATAGATTCCCTTTTTTATCATAGCTTAAATCAATATGGATTGAGTTGGAAATCTTGCTCTGGTTATAAATAGAAAGGACACCTCAGGAAAACCCCAAAGTGGCAATTTGGGTAAAAGTTAGAAGGGAAGGAAAGAGGTGTTAGAAAATGACAGTTAATGAGCCAGTGGCCTTGCCTCTTTGTTCCCTAACAGTTGTCAGAGAAACCATCAAAGGGAAGGAACAGGGGCCCTTCTCAGAACTGTCACAGGAAAAGCTGATGCTCTCTGGCTGCTATAGATCCCCTCGGTGGTGGCTCACAGACCCAGCCCCCTGGGAGTTTGCCTGCCTGTATTTATGCGTTTCCGGGCTGCGGGTGCAGCCACTTTTACAACACCGGGCCCCTGGCCTGTGAAACCCACTAGCAAAAGTTCTTTTCAGACGAAAAGACGTTCTAAGGCGAATGTTGGATATAGAGCAACTGCCCCAGCATCGTCAGCAACGTCCTCCTGAGTCCTTCGGCACTACCAAACTCTCTGGCTCCTTCCCACCTTGGCCATCGGGCCAGGCTCTGGGCCTCCTTCAGACCCATGCAGACCTGACAGTTTGCAGACCCCACAGTTTGCACCTAGCAGGGTCATGTGACTAGGGTATGAGACAGCTGGCCCAGGGAGAAGGGAGGCTCAGCTGGGGAGACCCAAGGGCCCAGGAGGGCCTCCTGGCACAAGCTCAGAGCTGATTCGCTTTGGAGGAGGTAGGCAGCCCCGGTGGGCCTCCCCACCACCCCGCCCTTCTGAACGTTTTCCTGGCACCAACCAAAACTGCTGGCGGAGTTGCTCCTGAAGCCTCTCCGGGACTATCACTACCTCCTGGTGCAAGACAGCAAGGACGATGGCTTTCTGCCCATAGGATCCCCTGGATAGTATGTGCAATTCACCAAAACAAGGGGCTTGAGATTCTGGCGCGAAGCCTCACAGTTCGGATAAGACTCTACCTCCCCTCCCAAGCCCCACACAAACACCCCCCCCGAACTGCTGGGGTGTACACCGAGCTTGAGACCAGGGTCAGCGGAGGGACGGTCCCCACCACCAACAAGTTGCCGGCGGAGATAACAGCTGTGGGAGGGGGAGGGGAGCCGCAAGCAGCCACGACTGAACGGTTACGATCTAGAAAATTCAACAAGAGGCCGCCGCGGTGGCGGCGGCGGCGGCGGCTCCAATTAGCTGAGCCAACTGGGAAGGCAGAGAGCGAGGCGGCGGCCCCGCCGATCGTCCTCGGGGCGAGCAGGCGGGCGGGAGCGCAGGGCCTCGGAGCTGCCCGGGCGGCCCTCGCCCGGCACCTCCCGCGGGCTCTCGGAGCGCGCCTGGTGTTTACACACTGTCCTTCCGACACGGGATCAAGTTTCAGGCCGCGCTGGAGGCGCCGGGGGCCGGCCACAGGCCCGGGAGAGGGGAAGAACTGGAGCGGGATCTAAGGCAGCGCTGCGCGGACAAGAAGGCCTGGCGCGCGTGGGCACAGCTAGTGCAGCGGTTCCCCCGGCGGTGGGGCGAGGGGAAGTCCATCGGGCAGGGTGGGCAGGGGCAGGTGGGCCTGCGAAGAGCTATCCGGAGGGAGAAGCATCTCCGAGTCGCAAGAGTGGTGTGCTTTGCTCACTCTGGCCGGAGAACTAATCCCCGGCGAGGGGAAGGAGTGCCCAGAAGCCGGGCGCAAAGACTGTTCTGAGCGCCCCTTGCGAGCTCTTCACTCCTTCCCCCCAGTTCCTTTGATACACTACCGGATTCAGGCCACTGTTGGGGAGGAGGGGGGGACGGTCTGTGGGCTAGAAGAGGAATGCGCTATTAGAGACCTCGAGCTTCCCCGCGCGTCCGGGCCCCGGGGCTGCCGAGGCCTCGGGCCGAGTGCCGGAGGGCTCGCCGCCCCGCGCCTCCTCTGAACTGGCAGCGCGCGGGTGCCCCACGCTGTCAGGCGGCGGCGGGTGAGCTTCTAGCAGCACAGGCACACTGTAAACAGCTGCGTGCGTCCCCCCCCACCCCACCCGCCCAGGCTGGGAACCTCACCCAAACACCCTGTCGCCTTCTCTCCGGCTCCCGGCAGAGGCTGGGGGGGGGGGGGGAGGGGGGAGGGGGGAGGCGCCGAGGGCGAGGCTTTTGTAGCCGAGCCCGGAGAAGGAGGGCCCCCACCCCACCCCCAGGCCACCGGGGCCCGGGAGCGAGCGTTCTGAACCTGCAGGGGTGCGGGGTGCTGCGGGGAGGGGAAGGAGTCAGCGCCTGCCCCCTCCCCACTGAATGTCTGCTTTGTTCCGGAAAACAAGGGAAGCATTAGGCTGCTGCCCCCGGGGAAACACAAAACTTCTTTTTGAATCTCGGGAAGGGCGGTTGACTGCGCTACGGGGCTCCTGAGACAGACCGAGGAGGGGAAAAGCTGAGAGGGCGGGTGGAGACAGGGAGACTCCGGAGGGAGGACGACGGACGGGGGGGTGGGGGTGGTCAGCCGCTCAGGGTGACCGGGCGGGAGACACGGGAACCCGACTCGGCGCGAAGGTGCCGCGCGAGTTCCAGCGAGCAGCCGGCCCGGCCAAGTGGCGCCGGCCCAGCCGGCGGCCGTGCCAGCTTCCTGCCCTGCCCAGGACCGCGGAGCAGTCGGGGACGCCGCCGCAGGCTGGCCCAGAATCGCAGAAGGACAGCGGGGATGGGGGGCGCAAAGCTACAAGTAAACCCTGACTAGAACTTTCTGCACCACAATCCCCCCCCCACCCCCAGAGTGGGCCCGGACCCCGGGCCTGTGGGGCGTCGGCTCTGGGCTTTCAATCTTGGAGGAGGAAGGGGGCAAAGGCCCAGGGAGCTCCCCCGCGCGGGAGATGGCGGACTGTCTGAGGTGTCTTTGGTCCCATTTGATGACCGCTAATCCGATCGGCTCCCAGGCCCGCTGTGCCGTTGCGAGGGGGCGGGTCACTTCTGCCCTGGCCGGTGCGTGCGGGCGAGGGAACGGAGCGAAAGCAGAGCTGGAGCTCTCGCTCTCCAGCTCCCTGTCCTCCCCCGACCGCCACCCCTCACTTCGCCCTTCCCGCACCTGAGGATGGGGAGGACACCCAGGCTCTGCCCCACCCTCCGCGGGGCGCTCCCCTCCGCTTCGGAAGCTCAGAACGAGAGCGAGGGTTTTCCCCCTTTCCCCTGGGCTCGCTGGGTTTCCAACTTCCTCTAAACCTCCCTCCTCGTTCCGAAAAGCCCCGAGGAGGGGAGCGGAGAGGAAGCACGCAGCTAGTGTGCGAAATGAAGACCATGTGTGGGGACGGCGGCATCAGAGTGCAGCCGCCGCGGGGTGGGGGGTGGCGAAGGCCCCCGCGCGGCCGGAGGCTCGGGGCGGCAGCAGCCAGCGCCTCTGCTCGGCGTTGGGGACGCGGAGCCGCAGCGAGGAACAGCGAAGAGGCTGGGCCGGCCTCGTGGCGGGCAGCAGGGAGGGGGTGCGGGGGCAGCCGCGCCGTGGGGGGCGGGGGGCGGGGACGCAGCCCAGGCTTCCTGGGCCGCAGCTGCGACCGAGGGCGCAAGAGCAGATCGTGCTCGGCGGCGGCGGCGGCGGCGGCGGCGGCGGCGGCTCGGGCCCGCCGCGCTCGCAGCTGAGAATCAACAAAGGGAGGCGGCGGGCAAGCGGGGGAGGGGCGCCGCCGAGCGTTCGCTGGCTGCTGTGGAATAATAAAAAATAATTAATAATGATAATAAGAGAAAAATCCCCGGGCTTTCATGGCTCTGGGTTTCCGTGTGGCTGCAGCGGGAAGCGCGCTGTCCTTGAGGCGGCCTCTCTCGCCCGGTCTGCCCGCCCCTCCCCCTCCCCCTCCCCCTCCCCTCCCTCGCCCCCTCCCCTCCCCGGGAACCGGGAAGAGAAAGGTCTGCAGCTGACAAATATTATCCATTCTCCCCATCGATCGCGGAGTGTACAGATGTGAGCGCTTGATGTGCCCGCGGAGCGGCGGATCCTCCCTGCTCGCTCGCTCTCGCCCTGGCTCTGCCCGCCGCCCCCCTCCTCCCCCTTTGTTCTCCTCCCCTTTCCCTCTCTTTAAATAGATTTCTGGGCGCTGCCTGTTGGAGAGCAGCTGGCGATCTCTCCCGAGAGAGGGAGCGAGCGCAGCCCGAGGTGCCCTGTCACCAGCCTCCCCTCCCCCACCTCGCCTTCCCAGCGCGGTCCCACCCCCCACCCTTCTCCAGTTTCCAAACAGAAAACACTGGGAACACCCACGTCCACTGCACCGCGAGTCTCTCGGAGCCTCTGGACCCCTCGCGTTGTCCCCGTGCTGTTCCCCGTGTCGGTGTCTGTGTGCGGGGGAGGGAGGGGGCGCACGGAGGGGACCCAGGGACGTGCCGGAAGGGCCGAGGGTCGGGATCTTTCCCCGGCAGCAGGAGGGACGCAGCCCCGGTCACGCTGAGAGGGGACAGTTTACCCATTAGGGAAAGTCGGCGGAGGCGGCCCTTTTATTCCTCTTTTGCAAATGGCAGATTAAGCCAGCAGCGTCCGGCCTCAAAAGGGCCGGCCGCTTGGCTAAGGGTTAACCCGTCGGCCGGTAATCGCGGACACACTCACACACGCGCGCGCGCACGGCGCGCCCTCCCTGCCCGCCCGAGCGCCCGCCACAGCCCGCAGTGCGCCCGAAGCTAGGGGTGGGGAGAGACTCGGGGGGGAGGGGCGGAGCGGGCTTAACCAGGCCGCTCGACTGAGCCGAGGCCACCTCGCCGTCTGTCACTTAAATGATTGTCCTCCGCTCCGCTCGGTGCGGTCAGTACGGGCTGTTAACAGGCAGTTGCAATCAGTTTCCGAAAGGTCAGCCAAGGTCCTCCGGCTCTCGCAGACGGAAGGCATTACGAAACCGCTTTTGTATCTGCAGGCACTTTAGAAAAAGAGGCGAGGAGGGGCGCACTGCAGCGCCGCTGTGCTGCGAGCCCCGGGAGAGGGGCGGGAGCCGTGGGGCTGGGTAGCTCCCCCCCCCCGCCGCCTGCGGCCTGCACCCGGCAGCGGGGAAACCGCACGGCGAGTGACCCAGGCCCTCCCGGTTTCGATGGGGAAGCAGGAAGGAAGGGGGGGGGGAGCAGGCGGGGAAGGAGGAATGGGAGGAAGTGGGAGAGGCGTCCTGGCTCCCCTCCTCGCCCAGCCTTCGGCCCACAGCAGGACCCAGACCGGGGCGGGCGGCCTTGGGTGCCGCAAGATCCCGCTCGGACTCTCAGGGCCTCCTGTCTCTGGGAAGTGGGGCGGGGGAGGAGTTGGGGGGAAAAAGAGAGACCCTCGCAGAGCAAGCGAGTCCCCGCGCGGTGTCTGAAGACGCTGCTGCTGCAGCCGCTAGAAGTCGTCCATCAGCAACCAGTCCAACCTGCCAGTGATAATGTGCGATCAACACCAAATCACCCCCGCCAGGCGCGATCCATCATCGCTGCGCGCCGCGGGCCCGCGTGAAGCTGACTCGGGGCTGGGGGCTGGGGGCTGGGGAGCAGGAGGCTGTCGTCCAGCGCACTGGGACTCTCGGCACACCTAGCTGCCCCTCCGGGAGGCCTGCATCCCGGCATTCACAACTCTCCAAGTTCCCCAGCCGCAAAGCGCAGACCCGGTGGCTCCGCGTTCTCGGCACAGGTCACTTAAGAGCCCTCACGCCCTACTATCCAGGTCACACCCTACAAAGCCGTCCCTTCCTCGGAGCTGCCCTGCCCGTCCCCTCCCCCTCCTTCGAGAAAGACTGGCTGGCGGGAAATTAATATTTAATATCGTGAAATTGATTAAAGGGCTGGAAGCCGGCGATGGGGTGGGGGGAAGGGTAGGGGCGTAATTAAAGATCTGAGAGTTGTGGCCGCTCCTCGTCTGCTCCAGCCGCACGCGGCCTTTGTGAGGCTGAGGCGGAGCCGCGCTGGGCTGAGCCCGGCGATCCCGGGGCGGTGGCCCGTGCTGCCCAGGATCCGGCCGGCGCCCGAGGGTAGAAGGCAGGGGCCGCACTGCGGGGGCAGGCTGTCCCGGAGGTGGCCAGTTAACCTTAGCACACCTGGGGCTGCGCGGACAGCCGCGCTTCCCTTGCCTGCCTGTATCATGGGCTCATCTCGGCCGCAGGAGCCTGAGGGTCGGGTGCTGCAGCTTTTCCCAGCTAGTATGGCGCAGAAGCGCCTTCCCCGCCCGGGGTGGGGGGCCAGGAGGGTGCATCTCCCCTCCGATTCCAAGGTCCCCAGCGCTGCCTCACACTTTGGGACCCGCTCGGAAGCCGCCGACCCAACCCTTGCCTGGGGTCTTCCGAGCCTCCCACGCAGCCCTTCGGGAGCAAGGAGTCAGGTCCATCCAGTTCCGTAACTGGGGGATCCTGAGGCCGAGGCTGCCCGGAGCTGCCGCTGGTTCTCTCTCGTCCAGGCCCCACCCCGGGCCGCTCACACCCGGGGCAGCTTAACTCGTTCAGCTGCACTGCAGATGGGGCCTGCCGCTCGAGGCGGCGGTCTCCAGGGAGCCGTTACCGAACCAGTTCGGCCGGCGCCTGTCGTACCGTTTATGGTTACTGCGCCTCCCGAGAGGGGCACGGGGCCGGACAAGGGTGGAGGTGGGTGCCCCCGGGCCACCCGAGCTGGCGCTACTAGAGGAATTCGGTGGGTGCAAGGTCTGCGGTAACCCGTTGGCGTGGGCTACGGTTTAGAAATCAGATGGTTGGCTAGGTGGCAGGCTGGCTCCTGCAGGCCTGGCTTCAAAGGGCCGCTTTGAACTTTTTCTTGTCCACGATTTATTTTTTTTGGTGAAGCGGTCTGTCTGAAAAGTATCAAGTGTGCAGAGGGGAGAAAACACAAACACAACAAGCAGGGTCCTTGGCCCTAATCAGTTGGGGGGGCAGGAGGGCCCACCAGGCTCTAGGCCCGCTAGAAGGAAGGTCAGGACCAGGGAGGATTAGGCCCAGTCTTGGGTTTATTGCTGTACTTGAACAAAGCACCGGAGGCTGCCTAAACTGGGGCAAGAGAGAGGTAATTAATAGAGGGGCTGCAGAAGTAAAGAAAGGCTGGTGTGGCTGCCACCTGGGTGGGTGAAGGAAGTGTTCTCCATGAGAATAACCAGCCGGTGCAAACATTATGCAGAACGACTTTATTTCACCAAAACAAAACAAAAAAGTTCACATTCAGCCTCTCATGCTGAGCTGATAAGCAACTTGCAAACTTTGGATGGAATCTTGAACCAGTGGGAGGTGTCAGGATGCAGTTTACAAAGGGCAATGGGAAGCTTTTCCGGGTACTTCTTCGTTCCTACCATTGTGATTCTACCTGCTTCAGCTACTCCCTTGGGTGGCCCTTCTGACCTCCCCACCTGAGCCCAAGGTGAGATCACTCAGAATGGGCAGTATTCATCAATGCCATTTCTGGTAAACTGGACCTCAGGTTCTGGAGTGTCCTAGGAAGAAGGCAGCCTACACAGTGCGCATACTGATGTCAGTGCAAATGTGATGGGCGGCTCACATTCTGTGGCCTTTACTGGATTATATTATGGATTTCCCAACCGGATGTACCCCGTTTTCCAAGACATTCCTGATTTCAAGAGCTCTGGGCCCTGTATCTTAATCGGGCAGGATTCGCGACCTGCGGTCATGGGTATTGTGTAATTGTGCGCATTGTGTCCCACGCCTTAGCGGCCGAGCTGCCAGGATGGGAGGAAATGGCTTGGGAGTGAGGCCTGCACCCAGTGGTACCCACTGGTCCTCCGTCCACTGTGTCTAGTCTGACAGCCATCCTCCTCATCTGAGATGAGCAGTCCTCATCTCAGCCAGGGCCTGTCCCTACCTCCCCCTATCAGGAATCTGGGGGAGTTGGGTGATAAAACATCCCTTTAAGAACCATCCAGGTAGGACGCAGGGCAGGGAGCTTGTCTGGGGAAGGGGTTAGGACTGGGTCCTCAGGGGTCCCCGTAGGCCAAGCAGGAGCGGCCTCCCCGCTGGGGGCCCGGGCCGGGCGCGCCGGCTCCTGGGGGACTGCGCCCGCCTCTCCCCCGGGCGCGGGCTGCACGCCGGCCGCCATCTTAGCCCGGGCGGCGCGGGCGGCGCTGCCCCCGGCGGTGGGACCGCAGAGCCGCAGGCCGGGCCGAGGCGGCCGCGCGGGCGTTCCCGGGGCGCCGCGCCCGCTCCCTCCGGAGGCCCCTCCGCGCAGCGGGTCAAGGCTGACCCCTGGCCCGGGGCGGCCGCTCCTGGTTAAAGCGCGGCCTGTAGTCGCCCCTGGCCGCCACGCCAGAGCGGATTTTAATCCGGAGAAACGACCTCCGGTTCCCGGACTCCTGAATGGTCCACGCGTTATCACCTCTCCCGCGCCCAGCGGCCCGGCCGCGCATCCCGCAACTTGGGCTGCTGTCATCCCCGGGGGCGAGGCCTGCAGTACAGTCCCCGCCGTTCAAGGGGTCTCTAAGCCGCTTCGGGGCAAGAGAGGATTTGAAAGTTACCTCTCTTTAAGGGATCTTGATTGGAGAAGACTGTCACTCTACTTGTCCGCTTTTTGACAGGCGTATATGGAGAGCTTGCTAAGGGCAAGGCACTGGCTTAGTCCCTAGGGGAATCCAAAAGTACAAAAGTGAATTTTGTAAAAAGGCACCCCTGGCCCTCAAGTAATTTACAATCTAGGTGGGAAGGCAGACTTGTAAATGACTCACTAAACACAAATAAAAGGCAACGTGAGGGCCTCCCTGGTGGCGCAGTGGTTGAGAGTCCGCCTGCCGATGCAGGGGATGCGGGTTCGTGCCCCGGTCTGGGAGGATCCCATATGCCGCGGAGCGGCTGGGCCCGTGAGCCATGGCTGCTGAGCCTGCGCATCCGGAGCCTGTGCTCCGCAACGGGAGAGGCCACAACAGTGAGAGGCCCGCATACCACAAAAAAAAAAAAAAAAAAAAAAAAAAAAAAAGGCAACGTGAAATGAATGTAAACAAAGCGCATGAATCCTGCAGTAAATGGTCTGGGGAAGGGCCAATTAATTATTTTTAAGACAACCTTTACTTCTAAAAATGTAGAATCAGTTCTGGGAGGGGAACGGAGGATAAAAATATGCTAACACTGAATAGTTCCAGGGTCCCAGGGAATAACAGTCATCACTTCTGAAAGGTTGATGTTTAGGGGAAATGGTGAAAGTTTATTTAAACTAAGCAAAATACCAAGATTCAGAAACTTAGGATTCATTTCTCAGCTCCTGACATAAGCTGAGCTGTAGAGATGCAATTTTCCATCCAAACACAATAGCACCACCTCCTACCTCCCCCGCTTTGCAATCGGTAAAACTCCCACCACACTTCATAAAAAGAAAAGTTTTAGAAAATAAAACTAAATGGAAGATTAGAAATTTCTAAGAAAGGTTTCAGACTTAAATGGGAACGAAAAAAGAAACACACAAAACAAAAAAGATCAGCCTATTTGCAGATGGTCTCCAAGATGTGAACGCAGAAAACTGTCCCAAGATGATTTGTACAGAGGTTGGAGAGTGTGGGAAAATTAGTCATAGGTCAAAGAAAATTAAGCAAATAAAAAATGAGGCAATGATTAACTCCAGGAAAAAAAAAAATCGTACAAGAAAGGAAATGCAATCACTGAAGCTCATCTGCCTCATCAATAAACAATCTATATGTGGTCACAAAGTAAACGCTGGATATGAATTTAATAAGAAATTATGATATAGTTCTATTGTGAGAGTGGGGGAGGGGAAGTATGATGCAGAGAACTAAAATCCTCCTCTCCCGTACCAGGAGGTCAACAGATGACATTATTATTATGGGTTATTTCAGAGAAGGCCACATCTACATGTTACTTAGAAATACGATGGTATCTACCAGAAGAAACCAGCAGAACAAGAGAGGGAGGTGCCCCCAGCGGACTGCTTTTTTGTACCAAGACTTTACATACTATTTGGCTTCATAAACTTTGGGTAAATATTCCTTTATGAAAAATACAAATTAATTTTTTAAAATTAAAAACACACACTTAGGGGCTTCCCTGGTGGCGCAGTGGTTGAGAGTCCGCCTGCCGATGCAGGGGACACGGGTTCGTGCCCCGGTTCGGGAAGATCCCACATGCCGCGGAGCGGCTGGGCCCGTGAGCCATGGCCACTGAACCTGCGCATCCGGAGCCTGTGCTCCGCAATGGGAGAGGCCACAACAGTGAGAGGCCCGCGTACTGCAAACAAACAAACAAACACACTTATTTAGAAGAATAAAACTCTGAGAACTCTCAGCCACAATGATGTAACTAGTGTTCTTTGAAAGTATCTTCCTTCAACATACCCAGCTCCAATTACCCAAAGTGTGGAAAGAAACAGGGAGGGAGGCGAATGGATTTGGAGCTCGTGGCCTGTACATTCCTAGTTATAAAGGAAGAGCAAATTTGCTGTTCTCAGGAGAGATGCCATTTCTGGCTTTACTGTGAAAATACCTTCCCCAATATTAATGCAATTCCACATACCCATACTGTCCACTATAGAAATGAACAAAGAGTAAGCTTTACAGGGCTAATTTAGAAGGCTTCCAAAGGCTTCCCCTAGGAGCCTACTGCTGACACCAGAAAAATCCCTCTTTGGAGTTAACTTTGACTAGGAATTGCTCTCTCTGGATGATCCTCCACTTTTAAATGCAAATTGTCTTCGTCCATTACACATTAGTGTGAATTTCAGTTCACAGGTAACCTGTCGGGATGTCCAACGCTATTGCACCACCTGTTAGAGTCTTACACTCAAATGCCTATACCCACTACATAAAGGCCTGCAGTTAACAACATCCCTGAAAGGCTTCACATTCGAAAACAAAGAAAACATCCCCCCACCCCGTCAAATCCCACCTTGCTGGCTAAACAAGACACATAGGTAGAGTGACACCCCTGTCTTTTTTTTTTTAACTCCAAATAAAGCCTAGGAGGGATCTAGTAATTCAGTAATTTATGAACACTGGACCCTGCAGATGAGAGGGGACAAAACAAAGAGCGAGTAACGGGCCTATTGCTCCAACCTGCTGGGTCAACACTGGCTTGATCTGCAGCCTAAGGCTGGCCCACTCTGCTCCCAAGATGCCCTTTTGACCCCCATCCTGCCCTGTGTCACCACCTCTTTTCTTCTTGATCAGAGAGAAAATCTGTTTCTCCTCTGCCCTGAAAACAGAACTGCCACTAGCCTACTTGGTGACTTTGGGAGCATTGGAGAAAGGTGCCTCTGGGCCTGAATTCCAGTCTTCACTCCCCGTCTTGGCTGGGAACCTTAGTGCAGTGCACAAACTACACAACCTGATGTGGTGACCCTGCTCGAGAAGCCAGCTTATTTCGGGGGCTACCCTGGAGGTTGCTCAGTTCTGACCTGCAAGGTTCCTGCTGCATCTGGGTTTCTTTGGTTTCCAGCACAGCAGACCTGGTTTTCAGCCCTACAGACCCTAATCACCTGAAGAGCGGCTGGGCGGAACCAGCTGCATCCTGGGAAGTTGGGGTGAGGTCAGGAAAGGAGCAGGTAGCTCCCAGTTCACCCAGGAGTTCTCCACTAACTCTGGGACTTCGACGTTCATTGAGATCTTTTAAAAACGTAAGCATCCTGCCCCAAAGCCTTGCTGAAAATGAAATCTTCATGAGCAAAAAGGAAAGCAGGCCAGAGGGTGCACGTGCCTTTTGGAATTTCAAAAACGGGAAAATGATTAGATTTCAGATTTAGGGAAGGTGTGTCACATTAAGGGAGCCAGAGAAAATAATAACTGCCAATTCCGAAGCAAAGCAAAATCGTGTTTTTCCACTACGTTGCTATCTCTGTCTCCTAGTCAAGCCACAATGAAATAGCAGATCAAATAGCAGATCAAAGGCAGAGGCAAATACAATTATGTTGCCTGTGAAACCCCTAGCATGAACTTAGAAGTCAAACTCTCCATTCAGGGGTTAGAGACGAGGATAATGCGAACCCGAGGCCCTAGAGATGTACCCAGCTCCTTTCAGTCACAACACTATCCATGTTGGATATTTAAAACCACACCTGGGGGTAGGGACGAACAGTAAGTATTAGAGTAATGTATTATTTCTTCCACACTTTAGCAAATGCACTGACTACATTTCCAGCTCTGTACCACAGAAAGATATCTGTATGTTGAAAAAAAAAAAAAAAAAGGTGATTTGCAAGCAAATCGTGAAACTAATGTTGCCTGAAGCGATGAAGGGATACCACAGATCCCCCCAAGATGGCGGGTGAAGGATGGTGGTGGCCAGATTCCCAGTCCTGTCCTTTACTTGCTTTCCCTTTCAACACTGAAGGGCCTAAAACCCAGCTGATTCCACCAACCAATTCTTCCTCAGTTCTTCCCACACTTCACAAGCTCACAGAGAGAGCTGTCCTTTGATATCGTCTATTTTTCATAAAACCCATATTTGCTTTACGGCTCTATTTCTTTTACCCTGGCCTAATTTTAGCTCTCTGTCTGCCCCTCACCCCCCATATAATTTATACAGCCTCTTGAGGGTACAAGCTCCTAGTATAACATAGACTATTCTGTTTAGAGCCAGTGCTAATTAGGCTTAGCTCTCAAGAGTGCCTGGCATGGCTTTCTTTCTTTCTTTTTTTTTCCTCAGTGGCCATAAGTTCTTTGACACTCCTCCCAATGAGCAGTAGGGTCTGTGTCCCCTCCCCTTGAATCTGAGTAGGCCTGTGACTCATTGTAGGCAGTAGAATATAGTAGAAATGACACCACATGATTTCTGAGGGTGGGTTGGAAGAGGTGATGTTGGCATGCTTGTTTCTGGAGCCCTGAGCTGCTGCTATGTAACTTCAAGTCCTACTACCCTTAAGCCACCATACTATGAGGAAGCCCAAGCCACACAGAGAGCCCTGTGCTTGTGCTGCAGAACACAGCTGAGGTCTCAGCCAGCAGCTGGAAAGGTGGGTGAGGCAGCGTCCAGATGATTCCAGCTCCCAGAATTTCCACCAAATTCTGGACCCACTGAGTCCACAAGCAGAATTCAATTGCTCCTGCACTAGCTCCCTTGCAGCTGACAAGCTCTGACCCTCACTTGCCATAGTCAGTAGGGGAGGTCAGTTTTATAACATGTTGTGAAATCCATAGAAGAAGGCAAGCAGATTAAAAACAGAAGTGTGGAGAACAGGACATATTTCATCACAACCCAAATCCTCCACCTTGGATGACACAACGCCTTGTTCTTTATGGAATCCCTGGAGGACAGACGGTGACCTGTCTCCTCCTCAAATCTGATCTCACATTTCCCCTAAAGGATCTGGTTGAAAGGACCCCATTTGTTGTTCCCTCCTGACCTACGCTGGCTGTACAAGGGAGCCAGTTCACAGGGCAGGAGAGAGGCACCAAACATTTCCACCGGGCTAGCTTTGCTCTCCCATCTTTCCTCCTCCCTCCCCTCCCCACGTTTTCCTTGCCTCTTCTTGAAGGTTCTCATGTCGGGGAGGGGGTGGGATGGAATACAGAAGAGGGATCAGCTTACTTCATTTTCTTCCCAATTCCTCCACAAACCCCACATCTTCTCATTCCCTGGCACCCAACTACCCCATTTGTGTCACAGTCCAGACAAACACGTTTCCATTCATGATACTCAGAGTCCCATTTGCTTGGCCACAGCCACAGAATCACCTAGTAGCACCGCTGGCCTCTCCCTCCGCCTTCCCCCTCTTTCTCCTTCCCTGAGGCAGGTACTCACAGGCCCCTGCTGCCCAGGCAGCCCACCGACCCTAACTTACAGCCTGCCCTCCTGGGGAAATGCTGAGCTCAGGGGAGACCTGGGGAGGAGCTGCAAGACATCTGGAATGTGGAAGACTGAGGAGGGGAAGACGGAGGGGCCAGGTCCTAATCCCCCATCCCCCAACACACACCCCCAATAAGCATAGCAGCCAAGGAGCAGGAGAAAAGAACAAGTCGCCTGCAATGTGGAGAAAAATAGGCCAAATTTTGCGTGGGGTGGGGAGGTGAGAGATGAGGAGCTACTGAACAGGCCAGAATGGGCCAAGCCGCAAAGAGAAGTAGGCAATGCCCCCCACCCGCCCCGCCAAATGCCAAGGGGTGAACTCGTCAAAGATAAAATACAGCCATGAAACAGGAGCAGAGGTCAAGCCCAAGGGACAGTTCTCCCCCAGACCACAGAAAGCCAGCACCAACTGGGATTATGTGCCAGCCACTCATCTCAGGTGGCCTGGCCCTCAGGGCACAAGCAGGGCTCAGCCACAAGAAGCCCTGCAGAGGAGCACCCAAGGGCCTGGGGCCTACCTCTTCCCCAGAACCTGAGTCCAAAGGCTGGCACTGCTCACCGAGCTCACAGCTTTGGGGCTGCCTGCTTGCTGGACAGTGGGGTCCTGCAGCTCCAATTCACAGGGCTACTGCAACACACATTTTAGAAACAATTCTCTCTGCTGACCCAAATCCCAGGCCAGTGAGATCTGTGCCCAGCTAGGACCTTTCTTCCTATGCTTCAAACAATATCTCAGCCCCAACCCTTCCTCACTCCTTCAAGAACAAGGGTACAACATTTATTAAAACCTTATTATTATTATTGATTAAAACCTTATTATTGCTTTACATGCAATTACTTCGCCAAATCTTTCCCCAATCTGGTGATGTAGGCATTCTCATGCCCATTTCACAGATAAGGAAACTGAGGCCCCCAAAAGGTTATATAACCGCTGGGGGCAGAGCTCCCATCGTAAGCCCAGATGTGTCTTGCTCCAGAGCTTTCCACCACACCTGTGATCTCCCAAACATTTTGATCACGTATTTTGTGCCAACCTGTGCCAGGCTTGCAAAGATAAATGAGACAGTTTCTGCCCTTGGGGAGTTTGAAGTCTAGTGGGGGAGACAGAAACACTGCAATACAGTAGGATAGGGGCTCTGAATGGAGGGTGGTCCAAGTACCGTGGAGCCCTTCTGAATATCTTGATCTGACCGTCATCACCCTTTCACTTCATTTCTACTTTCTTAGTCGCCCCCCCACCCCGGTTTCTTCTCACAAGGCCGCTCTTATCCTTCCTTAAGCACTAGCTGCTGGCTTCTCTTCCATGCCTGCTTCTTTTCTCCTATCAACGGAGTCTGTACTCACACACCTGGCAGGGATCCTGGCACCCTACTTGCCTGGAAAGGCTGCCTTGGTTGGGTAGATGTCCTTGGCTTCTGGGAGGAGCGAGACCCTGTCTGCAACCCCAGGCTTCCTCAGGTGAGACATGGGCACAGGGGCCTGGACACTGAGCAGGCTGGTAGGCCCTAGCAAGGCTTTTTATTGAAGCCTGTTAAAGGGCTTTGGGCTTCCTCTGATGAAAGGCGCTTAAGTGCATCTGGTTTTGATTACAGGGGAGGAGAAAGCCAGGCGGTCTCTCGGGGGTTGGACCAGTCATCTGGCTCTGCCTTCCTCCGGGCAGAGCAGGCTGCTGGTGAGGCCAGGTGTGGGGGGCAGAGCAGGAAGCAGAGCTGGTACAAAACCCTCTAACCCTCTGAGGCTTCTGACCCCAGCCCCTGGCTCTGCCAGGCGGGACTCCCAGAAACAGCACGGTGGCTCAGAGATGTCAGGCTCCTTTGATAAAGTCAAGTTTAGAGTGGCTGCTGGCCACCCCTGACCAACAGCTCTTCACTGATTTCCACCCCCTCATCTCCAAAATAGCCTCCTAAGAACCCCTGACCCTCCAACAACCTTACCGGCTGCTCCCTCAGACAAAGTTAAAATAGGCTTCTGCCTCAAGGGTTTCCGCAAGTGATGAAAACTAAGGAAATGCAGACTTTTAAAAGTTAAAAAAAAAAAACCTTAATGTTTTCTTTCTCCTTTTCAACTAGCCGGGTATCATTCCCCATAAAACAGACATCGTTAAGGATTCCACTTCACTGTAGCTGACAACTACGCTGAATTAAAGGAAGAGATTAGTATTATTTTAAAATAAGGTGGCTGTCCTGGACCATCACCAGGCAGTCCCAAAGCCACTCTCTGCCCCGCACCTGTCTCTGCGCGGGCCTCCACGTGGGCACAAAAAGCTCTTGGGGGATCGGATGGGTTAAACACAGTACGCGGTTCTAGAAACGAAAATGCATTTTCTTATTCCCGCCCTGATTTAATTCTGCTGCGTGTTATTATTGTCAAGTCTTTTCGCACCACCGTTTCTAAAAAGAAAACCCGTGGGTCTGCGCGGCCCTTCGCCGCCTGCTCGGCTTTTATTGTGCACGCAGCCTGGTCTGTCTGCGTGGATCCAGCACGTCGTGACCGCCTCACAGGCGCGCACGGACACCCTCGGATTGGCATTTCGATAAGCTGGGCGCATTGTCTCAGCGGCGACACACACACACTCACGCACACACATAATAAAGGGCTTACAGACCCTGGCCAACCCTCCTCGCAACCCATAATTAGAGATGACCTTTGCGAAAGGCAATTAAAATATGGTAATGATCGATGCGCTCGCCCCTTTTCAAATAAGAAAATACACAGGTGTTGGCTTCGGGAGGCTCCACCTGGCCCGGCCAGGAGGCCTCCTCCAGCTTATGAATGAACTCTTTCTCCCGGGAAGCTTCGACTCCCCGCTACCTACGCGAGCGCTGGCTCCCCTCCTCCCCTCCCCTCCCCTCCCCTCCCCTCCCCTCCCCTCCCCTCCCTTCCCCCACCAGTGCTCAGGCAGCTTGGAGCTCGCAGGCGGCGGCAGGGCTTTGTCATCGGAACGCACACACAGACACGCACACGCGCGCACCCGGCCACCACGGGACCGCGGCAGCCGCTGCGCCGTGTGCTGCTTCGCTGCGCTCCCCTCCCCGCCCCCTTTTTAAGAGCTGCTCCAAATCCTTCCTTCTGTCTTTTATGTGTGCGGTCCTTTTAATCGAGGAGCTCGGGAAGCATTTTAGAGGGGGCTCCCGCGGGGCGCAAGACCGCAGGACTCAGGACGCGCGCGGGGAGGACGCGTGGGCAGCTGGGCTTTGTTCTGCCCCTTGCCGGGGTCCCGAGGGCGGAAAAGCCTCTGCCGCGCTGGGGCCCACCGTTGAATCGGCGGGCTAAGCACTTCCCCACCCCCACCAAAACTGGAACGTGAAATCCCCTCCGGAGTTCACTCTGGACTTGGTCCGGGTGGGGCGCATCGCCTTGGGGAGGGTCTCCTGGTCCACAAGTGGCTCTCCCCATATAGACAAATGTGCAGTGTCATTATGGTGGTTCCTGTTGCTCGAGGCCCCGGGGGTGCTCCCGCGGCGCGCGCGCACCCCACGTCTACACGGCCCGGAGAGCGAGAGGGGGGCCCAGGGGCTGAGACTCGCCGGGACGCTGCCTGGAGGAGACGCCGTGTCGGGCTCTCCCGCACCTCCCGGCTGCCTTCCGGGACCGCGAGCACAGAGCCAGGGCGGCCTCTCGCCTTTCATTACCGGGCCTACGAAAGCAGCAGCCCAGGCAAATATGTAGCTATTAAAATTAATCGCCCTGCGTTGTCAGCTGAACATAATGCAAATTATTTATGGGCTGTCTGCGCAATATTTATCATCGTGCAGGCTCCGGGCGCTTCGTGCCTCCCGGCCTCCCCCGCCCGCTCAGGCCCGCGCAGGACGAAGCTGCGCGCAGGCTGCGGCGGCCAGAGGGCTCTGGGCACCCAAATGGGGTTCCGAGGGCGAGGCCGCGCACCAGGCTGCCTTCCAGGCCAAGAGACTCACTTTGGTTTCTGACACTCATTCCACATTTGTTGGAGGCCTACTACGTGCAAAATTAAGAGGTCTGCAAAATTAGGGGGGAGTGAAAAAAACTTGGAGAAACTGGAACAAAGGGACAAGCTCGGGACGGAGGGGCGATGCAGACGGAGGCTTCTCGGCTGCCCAAGTGAATTTTCTAAAACCCAAGTCTGTCCTCCAACTCGGGAAACCCACACTTGCCGAAGCTGGATTCGCACTCAGGGAAAACGAGAGCATCGGAGATGCCCGACAGATTCGAGTACAACGCTGCCGACTGGAACAGGAATTTGGTGTCCTTCGAGCCTCAAAACTTGTTTGCAGATCGCAGATAACACATTAACTGCTAATTGTCGAAATCGGCCAACCATTTAGTTTATCACTGCTGGGGGCCCCTTGCTATTCGCTGCACTTTTTATATGTAAAAACAGCCTTGGTACCTCCTAAACGGCTTTTGTGTGGCTTTTGTTTCTCTTTTAAATACGGTGTTTTAAAAAACAGCAGCAAACACGCCACCCCACCCCCTCTCCAACCAAGCCTTCTCGTTTCAAAAAAAAAAAAAAAAGAAAGAAAGAAAGAAAAAAAAAAACCAGGAGGAGAAATAATCTATAGGACAATCCCCCCCTACCGGTCGGCGCTGGCGTTAGGGCTTTTTACGCAGATCGAGTCGCCCTGGCCTGCAGAGGTAAACAGGCTTTCTGCACCGTTGCTAATTGAATCACGAGGGGAAGAACGGCGGCTGCGGGCGGGGGAGGCCTGGGGATCCGGGCCGGGTGCCAGGGAGGGGAGGGCGCAGCACGAGGGGCATTGGGGTGGTGGCGAGTAGACCCTGCCCGGAGGCCTCGGGGCCTGGCCGGGGAGAGGAAGGTCGGTGGGCGGTCCAGCCAGAGGCCCCCGCTTGCAGTCTAAGAGGCTGAGCGAATGCGCAGCCTAGGCCTCTATCCCCAGCGCGCCTGGGCGCCACCTGGGGCCGGTCACGCTGCGTGAGTCCATCTGCGGGGAAGGAGGTCACCTGGCGCCCCCTCCCACACACAGTTTTAGCAGTTCTGGACCTCCAGGGCGCAGAGGCAGGGCTAGGTCTTTCTTATGTTCATTTTAAGCAAATTATTGCCCTTCGTCACTGTCCCCACCCTAAACGCCAGTCACCTCGCCCTTAGCTGATCAAGCCCGAGTCAGGGCCTACTTCCGGGGTTCTGGGGGGTAGCGTGGCTATCTATAGCATCTGCTCTCCAGACTAAGAGAAGGATACGGGAGCCAGAAAGCTACTTAGAATTTATATTCCTCAGCCAGTTTTCTTCTCCTTAAAATGTGATTTGACCCAATTTAGAGGTCTTTTTTCTTTCCATTTAACCCCACTTTTGACAGGGATTTTTCTTAGAGCATTCCAAAGATTCTCCCATTACCTCAGAAACTTAATTTGAAGTGATGTAAATGAAAAGGATGTTCAAAATCTTAAACAGCTTTTGGATTCCCTTTATCTGTACATTCCTGCATGGATTTGAGGAGGAGCTGGTTTTTACTTTGTTTTGTTTTTTAATCAGCAAATCACTGTGTTTTCTAGAGTAAGAGAGACTGAACATGAGTCACAGTGATGTGCAGGGGGTCAGGCCCCGTTTACAAAGTGCTTGAAGACTTTGCTTCTCAGAATCCCACTTGAGAGGGGCAGGATGAGTGTTACTGTTCCCATTTACAGATAAGGAGACAGACTCCCCCCCACCAAATTTCAGGACTCTAGTCTTCCTCAATGAACTGGGGCCAGAAGCCAGCTGAAACCTGCCAGCTCCTGCCTGCATCTACCCTCCTCCAGGTCAATGTCATACAGCAAATGCTGCATCCTTTTCTGAGATGTGTCTACTGAGACCCCAGCCACCCTCTGGGTTGAAGCAGCCCCGACGGCTCACATTTTAGGCATCTCTTTCCACAGCCTGCAAACCGCACGGGATAGTCTCTTACAACCGTCTGTTTACTCACTTCCCTCCACCGGGTCAATTCCGACTCCAGGCCCGGGAGGACAATTTTAAAGTGTTTCTGCAGACAGACCCTAAGGCCGCGCCGGAAGTGTTTTATGGACCTGTGAGCCGAGTTAATCCCAGGAGGGGCGGCAGGATTAGTCCCTGGTGTGGGTGGGGGATTCCTGTATTAAACTTTAATCCCCATGGGAGGAGAAGAGATGGGGGACGGGTGGCTATGGCAATGTGTGCCCCCCCATTAAACTCCCAGATTTGGGCCGAGGCGGATGGAAACTGAGGTATGTGGATACCCCAAAGCCTCGATCCTCGGCGAGGCGGGGTGCAAGGGGGGAGGGCGCCCCGCGCAGACGCACCCTGGGAGACCAGTGAGGGCATCGAGGGCGAGTGGAGAGCGCAGTAGTGTGCTTCACCCCCCCACACCAGGTTTTATGCTTCCCTCCCTGGCAAGGAGGAGAGCCGCAACCCGGAGAGGGAGCCGGAAAGAAGCACTTAATCACCGGCGTCTCGCTGCTCGTCACGCGAAGATGGCAGCGGCTCCCCTGTGTTTCAAGGTTCCGGGAAAGGCGTGTGTTCTGCCTTAGGCGCGCGGGCTGCTGCGCTCCCTCCCTCGGCTCCGCAGCCGGCCGGGGTCTCGGAGCCTCTCTCAACGCCCGCGAGTGCGGGTAGGCCAGCCTGCCGCCAGGCCTGCCTCTCCCTCCTCGGGCCCGGCGGTGGCTAGGGTAGCGGGGGCCCGTGGGTCTCCGCGAGCTAAAAGTAAAGGCTCGAGGATGTGAGATGGGGAGCTGATCGCCCAGCCGCCTCCGATCACAACAGCCCCCGCCCCAAGACACACAGGGCCACACTCTGGCCCGGGCACGCAGGGCGTCAAGCTGCGGCCAATACAAGACATGAAGGGTGGACTCCCAGTGGCGGTGGCCCGAGACCCGGCCAGCCTTCGCGGAGAGGGGATTTATCGCCACCGCCACCCACGCGTAGGCCCCACTGTCTAGCCTTCCCCCTTGACCCCCCGGGCCATCGTGAAACACAGAGCGCACAGGTCCCCCCCCCCCCAGCCGCCGCCACTTCCGGGGGAGTTGGGGATCCCCAGCCCTGGCTGCACGTCCCAGGGGTGCCAGCATGTGCACGGACCCTGAGGAAGAGCAGGGCAGCGCGGCCCCTCCACCCTGATTCTTCCCCGGTGCAGCACACAACCGCCACGGGCTTCCGAAGCGCCGGAGAGGGGAGGAGGAAGGGAAGGCGGAGGCCCGGGAGGCGGGCTGCGCGCTTGAGACGTGTGTGTGTGTGTGTGTGTGTGTGTGTGTGTACACGCGCAGGCGCGCGCGCCCGGAAAGGGGGACGAGTGTTTGGGGGAGGCAGGGTGAGTGTGAGCAACCCGGAACCAGCCGTCCCAATCGGGACTTGCCTAGCTGGCCTTTCCAGCCCCCGGCCGTGAGGCTGCGTGCCCAGGGCTGGCGGCTCAAGCGGAGGGGAGCCAGGAGGTGCGGAAGGCGTTGCCGGGCGTCCGGCCAGCTCCGCGAGAGGAGCCCGGCGGCGCGCCCGGAGCCCAGGGACCGGCGTGACCCAGCCGCCCCCGCAGGCGGTAGTTTAGCTCCGCCTCCCGGGACCACTGACTCTCGGTGATAAGGAGTTCCTCGGCAATCGGCTGTCCCCAGTGCTCAGTCACCTCCGGCGGACGTGACCGCCGGATGCTATGTGGCGAGGTGGGGCGAGGGGCCTTTGCACTGCCTCCTCTGGTCCCTTCTCCGCCGCGGAGCCACAATAACGTGCAAAATAAGGGCCAAATGTCGGGCTTCCTCATCTCTTCCCATAACCCTTTGGAAGGTGGGGGGGTCCAACACCCCCCAAACAGCTCACCTTCACTACACAACACTGGGGAGGCAGCACAGCCCTACATTCCTCAGTCGGGGGCGATCCTGGCCATAGCCCAAACTGTGCGACAAAGCCGCTTAACAGTTCTGGGCCTCAGTGTCCTTATCTGTAAAATGATACCAATAACGTGTCTAACTCACGGGGTTGTTTTCAGAATAAGAGTTAATACATAAAGTGCATAGAACTCTGCCTGGCGTACAGTGCTACAATGTTTGTTGTTAGGATTTGGTACCCTCTTACCAGGTTGAAGCAGCTGAAGGCAGGGTTTGCACAGGGTAGAAAGGGCACCGCTGCCCACAAAAGTTAAGAAGGCAAAATGGGCTCAAACTGTCTCCACTAGATTTTCCCTTAAAGACCCTCGTGTGTGGTAGGGATGGAAGGAGGAACTTTGCTTTAATGGTGCTCATTTAGACTGGATTAAATGGGAAGCTCCTGCTAGGGCTCAGGCACAATTACCCACCCTCTCCCTGAGGCCTTGGGCGAACAGCACTGGTTTAGAGGACGTCCGGTAGACTCTTCCAGGACACCCTTTCTGATGGCTCAAGGCCACCTCCTATAAATCAGTTCTTAGAGGCGCTGGGCAAAAGCCACATCCTCTGGGGATGTAAGTTAGCCAGATTTTAACACTGGTCCAGAGCTGGCAGGCGGCAGGCCCCAGTCCCTGGGCTGCTGGTGAGTTTCATTTTAGGGACTCACAAATGCACCACTATGTACGTACATAGAACGGGTCAGATTTCTAATTTCAAAAAGCTTCCCATTTCCTTTGAAACGGGGTCTCCTGCGCGATGGGGCGGAGTTGGGGCAAAGAAGCGCCCCGAGGAGGCCTCGGCGCCACTCACTCCCCGCCTGGCCTCTCCCGGGTCACTCATAATTCATTAGGTGAGACAGCCTTTTCCTTTTCAAAGACAACGCAAATAGCCTTTCCCTTACGTGGCTGCCGGCGTTCGCCTAATCACTGAAATGTGCTGGCGGTGCGCTCTCGCTCTTGCAGTTGATCCTTATCGGAACTGTGCGTGCCAGGCAGCCAGCCCCGCGAAAGACAAAGACGCGGGTGCCTCCGGGTTTGCTCCCGAAGCTTCAGGGTCACCTCCGGGGCTTCCCCTTCACAGCCTCTGGCTCCCACGCCGCTGCCGGCCAGCCTCCGGAACAAACCCGCAGCCCTAAGTCAGAATTCCAGTTCTCGAGCGCCACCCGGAGCGTTCACTTTTCCCCTCCTCCGAGGCCGCGTGGTGCGCGAGCGAGAGTCCGAGGGCGGCGGGAGCAGACGTTTGGGGCCGGGGGCCAGGGGCGGGGACTCCCCGGCACCCAGCAGCACGAACGCAGGTTAAAGAAAAAGGCAAGAGAAAAACGTGGGCTTCTAAAAGCCAAAACCCAGGACCATCTAGTCTGAAGTACAAACAACCTCAGGAGGGAGTTTGCAAGGAGCAAGCAACCCCCATATAGAAACTACAACTAGACGAAATCCCCGTTTAGAGTTATAGTAAGAGTCCTCGAAGGTGGAGTGCAAAGGGGACCGCGGTTTCTTAGGACACACACGGACTGTGCTAAGATACATCATGCTCAGCCCGGCACCTCCTGCACACACGTTTAATAGCAGGCAGAGAGCGGAGTTTCATCTACAGATCAACTAGTTCTCACAGTATTTATAACTGACTCAACGTTTACTTGATTTTTTTAAAAAAAGATTCATCTTGCTTGAAAGATACATGAACAACCTGTATTTAGATGAGCTAAGTTCTCTCAGCTGTCTGCCCATGTCTGTCTGGTCTCTCTAAGAATCCACGTTTTCTAGCCCGGGAAGGGGCAGGCTCCTCCTTCGGCGGTTTCCTGGCTTGGCGCCCATCCTCCCCAAGCACCGGGAACGGAGACGGCCGCATTAATACTCGCGGGCAGCCTGTTCTGACCTATACTGTCATTTTTTCCATCGGTCAGAATCGGGCTTGGGGTGGGGGGAGGTGTTCTCCTCCGAGGGGCTCTGCACGGATCATTGGGTTTTCCCCGGCGAACTTAACACGGAGGCAACAGGGGCAGATGGAAACCAGGCCTCGGCTGGCCGGGCGCGCGTAAGCGCTGCACTCGGCAGCTCGACGCAAAGCCAGGGCTGGATTTTCGCAGCCTGGGCCCGGCGGCCTCCCCGCGCCGGCGCGATCCTCTCTCCCTCGGGCTGAGCAAACGTACTCTTCAAATTCCGCCTTGGAGACAGCAGCTGTGCGGCGCGGGGGGTGGGAATAACCCGCAACTTTTCCAACAGAAAGTGTATGCGCACAGGAGAGGTGAAGGCCCACCCGATTCTGTGCACGTACCGACACAGCATCTAATCAGTGTCACTGCCAGGAATACGCTTCCGCGGCGGGCGACACCCCGGCCCCCGCCAACCTGCAGGAGGGAGGGGGGATGCAAATGGCGTCTCGCGTCGTCCCAGACTCTGCACAGCTCCCGCTGCCGAGACTCCGAGCAGACGTCGCAGCGGGCCAAGCGTCGCCACTCTGGGGACGCGAACACGCTGGCGGCCCGCGCCCCTCTCCTAAGACCTGGTTGCGGGAAAACGAACTAGCACCGCTCCCCGGGCCGAGGCCATTCCCCCGCCCCCACCGCCGGAAGAGCTGCCCTTCCCCGATGGGAGGGGGGCGGGAAACTTTGCGAGACGACTGTTCCGCGCCTTTCTCGCGTGGCGTCGGAGAGGAACTTGGGTGGGTTTCCCGTCCGAGGCCTGACCACACCCTCCCACTTTTCTAGGCCTCGGACCTCAACCTCGTGGACTACGGAGCGGAGGGGGACACTTCGGGCCACTCGGAGGGTGGCACCGAAGTCAGGCGTCCCCAAGGGCTCTGGCGGATGGCCAAGTTTGTGTTCTTTCCATCCCACGCCGGAGTAGCGCTCGCTACTTTGGGGAAACTTCAGACTCCTCAACCCCGGCCACGAGGCCACCCCTGTCTTTAAGGTAGGGCCAATGGTCTCTCTACAGCACCCTCTCCCGCTCTGCGGCCCCCGCACCGCTCCCACAGCCCCGGGGAGTCCCCACAGATGGCCCGCGCCTTCCCTCGCCCGTTCTTCCGGGGGAGGGGGAGGCGCGTGGGTCGTGTGCACCACGACTCCGGCCCGCATCCTCCGGCGGAGCCACCTCCTCAGCCTGCCCCGCCCGGAGTCGCCCTGCGGGATGCAGCCTTCCCCGCGCGTAATGGGGCACCCCTGGGATGCAGGCAGGGATGGCGGTTCCGGTCGTTCCGGGATTTGCGTGCAAGAAGGCAACAAGGCCGGCGACTACAGGAGCGGCGCCTCCATTCTCGGGGTTGAGACGCCCGCGCAGTCTCCGTGTCGGTCCCGCTATCGCCACTCTTGCCTGGGGGGCCCGCTTCCGTACCCCGTGCCACCCCCCAGCAATCCCTCGTCCCGCCCTTGCGGCACCACGCGGAGCTCCGAGCACGCTGGCTCCCACCCCAGCCCCTCCATAACTCGCGCACCTCCCTCGCCCCGGGCTCGGGGCACCACTCGCTCTCAGCGCCCGGAGTACGCCGGTTCCACCCTCGGCTGCGAAAGCCGCCGCCCCGTGCCACCCCCGCCCGGCCTGGCCCTTGTCCCAGCCCTTGTCCCAGCCCGGCTCCCCCACCAGCTGCGCCGCCACCGCCGCACGTGACCCGCCCCCGTCGCGGCTTCCGCCTATCTGCCTGTTCCGGAGCACAAACAATTTCTGCTCTGACACGGGGTCTCTCGGGCCCCGGCGTCCTCTCCTCCTTGCCTCCCCCCCTTCCGGGTACGAGAACTCAAAACAACTCGCTGACCTTCGGGCCGACCAGCTCCGGCTTCCACCGACTCCGGCATTCTGTTCAAACCCGGCAGCGGCGGCTTCTAAGATTTCACTCCGCGCTGGGCTGGGGGGAGGGGGTGATTCCTCCGGGAGGGGGTGTCTCAGATCGAAAGAGCCACTTCACGCTCATTCCTCTCCTCCCAAGTGAGTTTTTAGACTGTCCAGAGGCCCTGGGGAAAGCCGCGCGCAAAGAAAGCCACCCCCCCACTCCCACCCCAACACGCGCGCGCGCACACACACACGCGCACACACACACGCCGCCTTGACTGGTGCCTGACCTGATTTCCAGGGTCACGGCCCAGCGGCGGAGGGCCTGGACAGCCTCCGAAATACCACGGAGCGGTGGAGTGCGGCACGGATCAGAGCTGGGGTGGGGTGGGGGGATTGCGCTAAATAGCAATAGTAGCTCCCACTTTTGGGCTGTGCCGAGTACTTTACAAGCCCTTGAACTTTACGGATCAGGAAACTGAGGCGTAGAGAAAGGTCAGTTAATTGACTCTATCAATCACCCAGCGAGCTAAATGACTTAGTAGGAGTAGGAATTTGAACCCAGGTGTCCCAGAGTCCGGGGTGGTTAAACATTATGCTAGTGCTCACCTTGGAATCAAAAGTACGGACCCATCTACAGAACTTAGTGTTCACTTGAGGGCTACATATTTTCCACGTTGCGTTGTGACTGGCACCCAGTAGGCCTTAATAAATAATGGTGAAATGAATGGGTGTCTGAATAAATGATTGACAGAATCACTGATGGCAAGTGATTTTAGAGAAAACGGCCCCAACCACTGCTCCTTCTAAGAGGACTGTTTTACCTTAATACAATCTCTAGCTGTTTTGTGACTGTTTGCAGATAACAGGAAACTCTTATTCAAAAATATATTAACCTCCCACCCCTCCCCCCAGCCAATCAGCCTGGCAGCGTTTGAACTTGCTGGGGCACATACCCAAAGCAGCTTTTACTTGATCTCAGCCATTTTCCCTACCCTGTTCCTTCTCCGTAGGCTTCTGCTCAGGGTCAGGCAGCCTGGAGCTGCATTTGAAGTGATTCTGAACATATCACAGGAAAGGAGTATACACCCACCAAACATGGCTCCTTGGCTTCCCTTCCACAGGCTGGTGGTGGTGGTGTTGGCCTGAGGGGAGCGTGACTTGCAGCTCAGTGGTTATCTTTTAATTCACAGACCACATAAGGAACACCATGATCCGTGCATCTGTGCAGCTTGTTCCAGAGTCCCAGCCCTCACCAGCTGTGAGGTCACATCTCTTGGAAGGCAGTCATCTACCTCAACCAACAGCTCCGAGATGCTGGGCAGCGGGACCATATCTGCCATTTGGAGAACTGCCGCTGGTGCTCTGGGCTGTCCAACTCCTTCCGGTAGCCAAA
The DNA here is from genome assembly GCF_949752795.1 of Hyperoodon ampullatus. NCBI lineage: Eukaryota > Metazoa > Chordata > Mammalia > Artiodactyla > Ziphiidae > Hyperoodon > Hyperoodon ampullatus. Next base: position 37,158,505 of record NC_136913.1, read on the forward strand.
GAGAGGATGCGATTTTTAAAAATTCATATATTCAGGTAATCCATACTGTCATCCGCTGTCTCTCCCCCCACACCGCCCCCGTTTTCTAAACCTAACCGGTTGTTCCTTCTGTGTCACTAATTGGGCAGCCTGAAATGAGGACAAATTTCATTTCCGGTTACCTGAAAGGAAACTTTCTCCCTTCCAGTTTGATTCCTCCAACATCTGTTGAATGCCTCCGTGGTGTAAGTCACTATATTAAGTAGAATATGGAGGAAGAAAATGGCTATAGTCTCTGTTTCTGATTAGTGATATAGTCTGTCCTCCCTCCCTCTCTCTACCCCTCCCTTCCTCCCTCCCTTCCTTCTTTGTCTTTCTCTCTTTCTGACAGTTGTCTATTTTGGCTCATGTTCCTATGATAATTCACCAAGAAATGAAAGCGTTTATTTTCTAAGTAACAACCCAATGTTGATTAGAAGGCTGGGGTTTCAGCCGCCTCTTTTACAGTCTGGTCTGGAGTGACCAGCAGGGCCCTGTGACCTCAGCTTGTGGCCAGCCCAGGTTGGAAACATCTAGTGATTTCCAAGGAGACCACAGGCCTCAATCCTACGTGGCCGGATCGTAGCTGCACACAGTCTTGCCGAAATTCACTTACCCCTCGTGCAGGGGGAACTGGTGACAAGAGATGCTGAACCAGAGGTTCAGGATGCTAATATGATTTATTATCTGTGTACAGCCTGGGGAGGAGAAAAGGCTCATAAAAGTGTTCTAGGCTGGTCATTCTGAATGTGAGCATTTATTTATCTGCAAAGCTGCCGAATGTCCCTGCAGGAAGTCGCGGGCGCAGCAACCCCTGACTGCACAGACAAAAGTCTCCCCTTTACACAGGGCTGCTTTTATTGTTTCCAACAGCTTTGTGCTTTCCCTGGGGGAAGAGGAGAGTCACAGAGCGAGTTTTCTTCCTCTTTTCTCACGCTGCAGAGGAAGTGATGTTGTGGAAACAGGGGCATTAACTTGGCCTGCAAACCACATCAGAGCCAGAGTTGGGAAAAGCTCGGAGCAGGGTGGCATTCCTATGGCTTTCGTCCTCCAGGTCCCCGAAAACCCAGCCTGGGTCTGAGCATGGGGATGGCGGGCGCTCGCAGGTGGCACAAAGCAAGAGAAGTCGTACTTGGGAATCATTCCATGGGTACAAGGGGCTCCCTGGGGATGGATGCTCTTGAGCAATTAGGAGTCAAGCCCCCAAATGACTCCTGGAGCAGTTTCATTCATTCTTCATTCATCTGTTGGAACACACTTAGGGATTATGCACTTTGTGCCAGGCACTGTGCTGGCCCAGGGTATGCAATGGTAAGCAACAGAGACACAGTCCCTACGTCACGGAGCTTATGTTCTACTTCGCTTGGCACACGAAAGGTACTGGATGTGGTCCCGACCGTCGAATCCTGTAGGTCCTACCTCCTTAACGTCTATCCTGGGCTCTTCCTCATCCGACCATCCTTAATTCAGATCCTTGAGGACTCCTTGTGGAACAATGGAACCCACCCTCCCCAAACTCGCCTCCTCCATCTGATCATGCCACCCACTACTTTGAATCATTCAGGCAGCAAGAAGGGGAGAGACAGGGGGAGATAAGGACACCCCCATCCAGCTGAGTCAGCCTCCTTTCTAAAGATTTCTCAGAAGTCCCACCTAGTGATTTCTACTTGTGTCTCATTGGCCACTTCTTGCTGCAGGGGAGGCTGAGGAATGGTACCTTTTCGCTTGAGGCCATTGCTGCCTCAGGTTACTACAGAAGGGGGGATGGTTCCTGGGGTGGTTAGCCAGCCACCTCTGCTCATACTCACAGGGCATGTGACAGACAGTATGACATCACTTAGTAGGTGGTAGGAGAGGGTTCAAGAGGGACCTTTTGGGCTCTGTTCCTGGTTCACATCCCATTTCTCTGGGAGCTGCCCCCTATCTCCTCTGTGGGGTTGGGATGCCAGCAGCCTCTATGTTGCTGTAGGTGCAGGTGGAATCTGCCCCTAGCTGAGCCGGTTCTGTTCTTTTTTTTTTTTTGCCCCCTGGAAATGGGGGATCAGGAGAGAGAAAGCTGGTCAGTCAGGGCAGGGCTGGCTGCATGGTTCCACCTCCCGCCCTCCACCCCGGCTTACCTTCCTGAGATGGATCCTCAGATGCCAGTTCCCCACCTCCTTGTGACCCTAGCCCTGCTTGGCCTCCCACACACCACCCTGGCCTTGGGACTGCTACCACCTTCTGCCCCTGGGTACTAACTTTGGGACGGTCAGGGTTGGGGAGCCTCACGGGGCCTTGGGGGTGGGGCAAGGTGGCAGCACTTTTGGCCAGACAGTTGGCAGGGCCCTCTCCTCCACTGAGGATCCAGGCACCGAATGTGTCCCAGCATGGAGGTTGTGATCCCTTGGAGGCCAGTGAGTACCTTGGGTGGAGGCAGTGGGCATGTGGGGGAAGGGGAGAGTGAGGTCCCAGCCCCTGGCTGGGGGCCTGCATTTTAGTTTTGTTCTGGGCCCCACAAATTATGTAGTCAGCCCTGCCTGACCGTGGGGCCGTTGCGTTCGAGCCTGTGGATGCCAGGCCAGGGAAAGCCAGTCTGCAGAAAGGCAGAGAATAATAAAGAAATGCGGTAAAAAACAGAGTGCCTTCAGAAACACAGGGCCCCAGAGAGGGCAAAGATCGGTTCCTGAAGGGCGTCCAGTGCCCGGCTCCTACCCCCTGTGGGGGCCTGCCTGTACTTCTGCTCCTGAGTTCTTCTCATCAGTTCCCTTCTGTTCCTTGTGCTACTATGAATGGATTCCCCTGATTACCAACTAAAAGTGCCCCAACCCAGACCAAAAAAAAAAAAAAAAAAAAAAAAAGCTTGGTTTGCAGTTTATAGTGTTGGGTTTCAGTCCCAACTTTGCCGTTTAACTAGCTGTGTGATATTGGGCGAGTGGTGGTTTTTTTTTTTAAATATTGATTTATTTATTTAGGCTGCACCAGGTCTTAGTTGTGGCACACAGGATCTTCATTGTGGCATGATTAGTTGCAGCATATGGGCTCTTAGTTGCGGCATGCATGTGAGAACTAGTTCCCCGACCAGGGATCGGACCTGGGCCCCCTGCATTGGGAGCGCAGAGTCTTACCTGCTGGACCACTAGGGAAGTCCCTGGGCAGGTTAGTTATTCTCTCTGAGGCTTCGTTTCTTCAACCTTAAAAAAATGGCTGGACCTAATGGTACCAACGTTGTAAGTTGCTATAAGGATTATCTGTTTACACCCCTTCTTGTTAATAGAAGGATTTAAGACACAAAGGCATGTAGAGAATTTTGAGTGAAACAACTTCCTTCTCTGACTGTTTTCTCAGTACTTAAATACTGCATACTTGAATCTGGGTAACTTAAGTGGTTAGAATAGGGTCAAACAAGATGGATGTCATAGGTTTGAGCACTAGACAGGTTTGCTTAGCGTATTTCCATGACTAAAGACTAAACACATAAGGTAGATATTCCAGTTATCTATCGCTGCACAATGAACAGCCCCCAAATGTGTGGTTCAAAATAACGACCATGTTACTGTATCTCATTATCTTGTGGGCCAGGAATTGGGACAGGACTAGGATGGGTGATTCTTCTGCTCCATGTGGGGTCAACTAGGGGCTCTCAGTGGCACTCTGGTGGTGGATGTGCTGGTCTGGAGGGTCCAAGTTGGCTTCATGCACAAGTGTAGTGCTTTGGTCGGGATGGCTCCAAGGCTGGGCTCAGCTGGGACTGTAGAATGTGGTTCCTATCTGTGGCCTCTCCAGCATGGTGGTCTTAGGATAGTATCACTTTTTCCATGGTGGCCCAAGTTCCAAAAGACCAAGGTAGAATCTAGAAAGCCTTTTCTGACCTAGCCTTGGACATCATGCGGTATCACTTTTGCGGATTCACCTAATTACAAGAGAGTTAGAAGCTCACCCAGATTCAAAAGCAGGGGACTACATGAGGGTGTGAATACCAGGATGCATGGGTCATGGGTAGGGGCACTTTTGGAGACTAGCTATCACAGTGGACCAACCACTTATATGTTTGTTCCCTTAGTCCTGGGGAGCAAAGTGCAAGGACGTGGTTGGAAGAGCTCAGGTCCATCCCCATTCATCATCAGAAGTATTCTGGGAAATCCTCAGCAAGGGGCAGGAGATGGAAAGGCTCTTGGGAACATCAGCCTCTGCAGAGAGCTAATTCCATAGGCTCTGGATGTTAAATCTTAGTCCTGCTTCAAAACCAGCCTCTTGGGCTCTTGAACTTACAAAAAATAATCTCAGATTCCTATGAGGGAGTTATATATATAATTGTCTCCATTTTCTATATGAGGAAACTTAATTAAATTGCCCAGAATCACAGCTAGAAAATGGTACAGCTGGAATTTGAAACCAGATATATCTAATGCAAAAGCAGTAGGTCATTTTACAGTTTACAGTTTAAGTTACTTTCCCAGGGTCACCCAGAGAAATACAGAAATACAATTCAGTACCCATTCATGGTAAAAACGCTTAGCAAGATTAGAAGAGAATGGAAATTCCTTCATCTGATAAGGAGTATGTACAAACAAAACTTACAACAAACACTGTATTTAATGGTAAAATATTAAAAGCTTCCCCCCTGAGATCAGGAACTAGACAGGATGATTGCTATCACTCTTTCTATTCATTATTATTCTGGAGGTCATAGCCAGTGCAATAAAGCAAGAAAAAGAAAGAGAAAGCATCCAGATTGGAAAGGAAGAAGTGAAACTGTCATTATTCTCAAATGACATGCTTGTGCACATAGAAAATCCAAAAAAACCTACAATCCAACTATTAGAATTAATAAGGGAGTTCAGCAAGGTCACTGAATTTAATGTAGGGCTCTGGTGAGGAGTCAGTGAGAAGTTTGTATCAGCTACTAAACCCTTACCTATTTAATCCTCACAACCTCTTCTCTTTGGCCTGTGACCCTGGTGACACTTCCTTCTTGACATTCCCTTTACCCTGTCTTCCTTGATACAATCTTCGTTTGGGTCTTGTCCTCCTCTTCCGGTATCTGCTCCTACAACATCGGCCGTGCTCAGAGTTTGATCCACAAGCAGTGCTGTGGCAAGGACAACTTCATCGTGTTCTCTGTGGGTGGCACCTCCCATGGGTGTCCAACACTCTTATAATTTCTTCCCTGGACTCTCCCGCTGACCTAGTTCTTGGTTCTCCCACCTCAATTTTTCCCCCCATTTTTTTTTATTGTGGTAAAATACACATAACATAAAACCGACTATCTTAACCATTGTAAGTGTACAGTTCAGTGGTGTTAAGTACATTCATGTTTCGAAACCATCACTACCATCCTCCTGCCTCAGTCTTGCTCCCTTTGTTTCCATCTGTCACACAGGCCCCAGTGGGAGGGGACCTTCCTCAAATACAAACTTGATCTTGCTGTCTTTTCCCTCTTTAAAATCTTTCAAGACCGGAGACACCTTGGTTAAGTTCAACATCCTCTGCCTGGTATAATAGCCCTCCACAATCGCGGCTCTTGCTTCCATGCCTGTTTTAATTTGGGTACCTCCCAAAGCTGACCCTGAGCCAAGGATTTGGGGCCATAAGAGAGGTGATCCCAGGAAGCACAGTGAGGGAATGAGAATCAAGACAGGGAAGGGAGGAAGGCCAATATACGGTATGTTTGTGAGCAGGTTACCGATATGGGCAACTGGGGCTCAATTCTGCTGGTGCCTCTGAGATCCTGTGTAGCACACCCCTCAGCACTGCCCCAGTGAGGGGTGAGGAGGCTGGAGTATTTATCCACCAACTCCCATCCAGTGGTGTGCTGGTAAACCAGCTTTCTGGGAGAACAAAGAAAGTCCCAATTTGTAGTGTTTGCCAGTGGCCACGATCTAAATATTCCCACCGTGGCTGATTGGAAGCTACCAATGTTTTAACACTTGGCTTGCAAGTTTTCTGAATATGTAACAGTCAGGCTCTCCAGAGCTAGTACCACTGCTCCAGCACACCCCAGCTCTCATTCCGCATTAGTTGAGGGTTGTTTCTGGGAAGCTAAGCACTTAGGATCTGCTCGCCCATATGGTGGCCAGCTGAGCGTGCTTCAGAGGCCTGAGAACTCCCTCTGATGGTTTCAGGAAGTCCTCATTGTATTTGGGAAATCTTTTCAGGTGCCTTCCGGGTTGGGTGGAGGGACATGGGTGGGACACCAACAGAGCTCGTGGTTAGGTCTTTGCAGGGCCCCCCTGCTTGGAATGCCTGCTCCTTCTTAGCACACACACCCCGGCCCCGCCCCCCGCCCCGTGAGCTTCTGCTCATCCTTCAGTACTCAGCTATGGTGTCACCACCTCTGTGAAGCTCTCCCTGTGTTACCACAAACTGTCCTTGCTCTCGTGACAGCCTGAAAGCACGCCCTTGGCTTGTTAATTGCTACCTGCCTTTGTCCCTCACTGTACTGCAAGCTGCCAAGGCCAGGGATGTTGTCTATCAGTTTCTGTAACCGCAGTTGTTAGCCCAGTGCCCAGCACAAACTTAGCTACTTAATAAACAGACAACTCACCCCACCCGACCCTGGCACATAGTAATGATTGAGTCAAATTAACACTCTCCCCCCTCCCCCTCCACTATTTATATATCCACTGCTCAATCAATCAGTTGGTCCCTACAGCTTTATTGCTTATTCCCATCCGTTTCCAAAGAGGACTTGAGGCAACAAGCAGGTGCTTCCTTTCCCGTGAAGGTGTGAGTGACCATATTTTCTGAAGCAATGATCAGGACGCATGATCTGACACATGTTACGACACATGGTCTGACAATGGGACAGAATATTTTAAATCACCACCGTCTCGGAAAATCTGGGCTGCGTGGCTCTGTGTCGAAAAGAGCCAGGAGCCATGGCCTCGTAATGCACACCCAGAGCAGGCAGGAGTTCTGTTTTAAAGACCTCTGTGCTTTGAAGAGCGGCATGTGAAGATAGCTGAAGAGAGAAGTTGATTTCTGTGGCACTCTAGCTGGAGTGATCATAGGGACCAGGGAAAAATCTGTGGCAGAAACAAGCTCCCATTAAGACCATATGCTGTAGTTCTAATCGATGGCTCTTAGAAGTAATTCCCCGACATTGCATTCATTTTTACTGCCTTCCCTTCAGGGGCAGGAAGAACAGGGTTGTTAGCCCGCGTTTATAGATGAGGGTATTTAGAAACAGAGAGGTTCAATGGCTCAGCCCCAGTCACAGAGTGAATCAGAGACACCGCCAGCCTCGAATCCAGAATTCCGACTTGAGCTTCTGTGCCAAGATCCCTCGGGGCACATTTCCTCTCTAATTTGCATAAATCATCAACATTTTTTTCCAAGCTTGTGCTGAGAAAGCCCCTTTTCAAAGAGCGGAAACTCCCTTTGCCTTCTGTCGCCTTAGTTTTATTTTATGAACCAAATTCTTTTACTTCAACACGTAGACTTGCTATTTTCCCTTCCGTTGAGCCCTTTTCAAAAGAGGTCATGACCTTTGCTTATAGATGCAATGGAAACGGGTGAGCCTAAATGAAATAAAACAGATGATCCGGAGGCCATATAAAGTGTAATTTCAACTAATGTTCAAAATCCCATGCAGTTGATTATAAATCTTAGATCCTGGCAGGTTATCAGGAAAATAAGAATGGATAAATGGTGCTTCCAGTGTTTGGACCCCACTAGGTGTAAGATGAGCCTCCAACCTTGGGAGCAGATTCCTAGGATTAGAAATAAGAAACTGGACATACCAGGGCCGTGCAAGCTTTGAGAAATTTCAATTTGGAAATATGTAGGGAGCCATACCTGAGACTGAAGGTATGCCAACTTGGTCTTTTAATCACCAACATAATTACATAATTACTCACAATCCTTTCACATATTTAAGAAATTCTTAGCTTATGACCTCATCTGTCTGATGGTCCTTAGGTGACTCCAGTATTGAGGTTTCTGGGCATGAACTGTGCTTCATGGAATCCCAGGTCAGCACTTAGTGCCTTGTTGACACTCACGAAATAGTAACAATCCTCTTGAAAGTAAAAACATATGCAATGTGTTTGGAAAAATCTTCTCCTCCATGTCAAGTACGTTAGATTTTCAAAATAATTTATGGCTCATCTGTTTAACCATTAGAAAAAGAAGGAGTTCTGTCTATTTGAAATCTTTGGTAAAATAAAATTCAGCATAGAGGAAAAGCTTTTTGTCTACATGGCACAGTAATTTACTTTATTACTTATCACATTAGTCAGCTATTGCTGCAATCATGCTGTGTAACAAAAGTTTTAAGCACACCCAAACTCAGCAGCTTAAAATGTTTATTTCCTGTTCATGGGGTAGGGGTCGGGGGCTGGGGTTCTGATGATCTCAGTTGAGTTTGGCTGTACTCTATAGCTTGGGTCCAGGCCTGTTCCACATGTCTCCTCATCCTCCTTGGCCCAGCAGCTTCCTGGAGCATCCTCATTTTATGGCAGATCACCAGAGAGCAAAAGGCAGGCCAAACAACACAAGCACCTTTAAAGCCTTTGCTGGCATCATATCTGCTCACATTCCATTGACTAAAGCAAGTCACAGGGTCAAGCCCAAGGTCAGTGGAGCAGGGGAGCACAACAGCCCAAGAGGGAGGGGGAGGGGAGTAAATATTTGCTGTACAATCCTCCAGTCTCTCACAATTATCATCCCTAAAAGCCTGTGTTATGGACTGAATTGTGTCCCCCACAAAATTCATATGTTGCAGCCTGACCCCCCAATCCCTCAGAATGTGACTGCATTGGGAAATATGGCCTTTAAAGAGGTGATTAAGTTGAAATGAGGCCATTAAGGGAGCCCTAATCCAAACTGGCTGGTGTCCTTATAAGAGAAGGAAATTTAGACACATAGAGGAAAGGCCATGTGAGGACACAGCGAGAAGGCAGCCATCTGTAAGCCAAGGAGCGAGGCCTCCGAAGCAACCAAACCTGCCGACATCTTGATCTTGGGCTACCAGCCTCTTGAACTGTGAGACAATAAATTTCTCTTGTTTAAGCCACCCAGTCTGTGGTATTCTGTTATGGCAACCTGAGCTAATACAGCCTGTAAACCCCTTGTGGGTGACTCAGGGCTGTGTCTTACTCATGGTGTTGTCTTCCCCCACAGTAGTTAGCACATTACCATGTGTACATATTTATGTATATTTGGTGAATGAATGAAATCTTCTCTCAGTTTCAAAATCAATAATTACTTATTTTATCAGCCAGACTCATGGTTGCAAGTGTTAGAAACCCATTTAAAGTTTTTTTAAGCAAAAAGGAAATCTTTGGGGTCAGATGACTGGGGTAGCTTCGAAAATATACAGAGTGATTCTAGGAACCAGGGCCTCACCTGCCAGATCCTCTTTCCATGGTCCTTCACTGAGGCACTTGGCCTTGCTTTTGCAGAGAAAATGACTACCAAGAGAATGACAGATTATATTTTCCAAAAGTGACGACAACAATATCTCCCATCCCAGCTGCTCATCTTACAGTGTGACTTTGACATTCCTCCCATTGAGAGGTAGGGTCTGTGTTTTCTGCCTTTGAATATGGGTGGGCTTGTGACTACAGTGGAAGGGACACTGTGTGACTTCTAGGCTAGGTCATAAAAGACGATACAGCTTCTGCCTTGTTTGCTGGAACATTGCCTTTGGAGTCCTGAGCTGCCATGGCAGAAGTCTGAGGCTGCCATGCTGTCAGGAAGCCCAAGCTACATGGAGAAGCCACATGAAAGCGTTGTGGCCAAGAGCCCCAGCTGAAGTCCCATCTAACAGCCAGCATCAGCCACCACATGTGAGTGAAGATGACTCCACATGATTCTGGCCCCCAGCCATTGAGTCCTTCCTGTTGAGGCCCCAGATATTGGGGAACAGGAACAAGTCCTCCCCATGGTGCCCTGTCAAAATTCCTGATCCACAGAATCTGTGAGCGTGATAAATGGTTCTTTTATGCCACTATGCTTTGACATAATTTGTTCCCTAGCGATTGTAAGTGGAATAAAGAGCCCACTCTTTAGAAAATTCTGGGAAAGGTCTCCAATTGGCCAGGCTTGGGTCACATGCCTACCTCTTGAGCCAACTGCTCTGTCCAGGAGGAAGTAGAGTAGCTCTAGCCTAGTTTATGTGTTCATTCCTGGGGGAGTAGGCAGGGAGGTTATTACAGCCACATACCAGACGCCTAGGGCTAGAGTGATTCATCAAAGGTGGTAGGGGTGGTATCAGAAGAAGGGGTATGAGAATGCGTTCTGGGCAGACTGAAATAATAGCTATATTCTGTCACCTTTACTTTGTTTGGTAACCTTTTTTTTGGGGGGAAGGGGAGGTTTAAGATAGTTTCCTTTAAAAGAAGATCGGAGACCACAAGCTGTGTGATTTTGAGCAAGTTACTTTGCCACGCTGAGCCTAATAAGAATTTTTTTTTATACTTCTCTGGCAAGTTGTTAAGAGTGTGTTACGGGGCTTCCCTGGTGGCGCAGTGGTTGAGAGTCCGCCTGCCGATGCAGGGGATGCGGGTTCGTGCCCCGGTTTGGGAAGATCCCACATGCCGCGGAGCGGCTAGGCCCGTGAGCTGTGGCCGCTGAGCCTGCGCGTCCGGAGCCTGTGCTCCTCAATGGGAGAGGCCACAACAGTGAGAGGCCCGCATACTGCAAAAAAAAAAAAAAAAAAAGAGTGTGTTACGAACGCTTTTCATTTTAGTCAAAATTTACGTCAGGTCAGTCATCACTTGGAAGCAGGGACTTCAGTGTTCTGCTGAAGTGTCCACATTGCTGTCTGCGTTAATTTCCACATGGCTTCCGTCTTCCCTTTTCCACCCCAAAACACACACACATACACACCAGTCACACGTGATGTGCACACACACATATTAAATATGTATTTTTCATATATTCCAAAAATAACCAAACCTTTCTTCTTTCCTGAAAGCCAGTAATATTTTTGCAGCCTAGAAATATCCTTAGGATCAATATCCTCTATCAGGGATTGGCAAACTTTTTCTGTGACAGGCCAGAGAAGAAAAATTTCAGGCTTTGCAGGCCAGACAGTTTCTGTTGCGACTACTCAACTCTGCCCTTGCAGCCAAAGCAACCACAGACGATATATAAGCAAATGGGTGTGGCTGGGTTCCAATAAAACTTTATTTATAAAAACAGGTAGTGGGCCAAATTTGGTGCACAGGCTGTACTTTGCACAGAATCTATAGTAGCACTGTCCAATAGAAATATAACGCAAGCCACATATGTATGTAGCTGCGGAGAAAGGTGGTGTCTCCCCAGTGTCAATTCCCAGCCTGCAGTAGCATCAGCTCCCCTGTTGTAGGAGAAGGTATCCAGGCAGAGCATCAAAGATATGTGGATGCTGGAGGAAGGAAGTTGTCAGAGTACAGTGAATTGTCTCACATAGCTGCCCGCGAACTCAGGCAGGCCAAGGGTGTAAGGAATGGGGCATCAATGGTGTCTGCCTTGGGGAGCAAACCTAAGGAAGAAACCTGTGCCTTGGAAGGTAAAACAGTGAAATGGGGGAGGGGGTACTAGGCCACTGGAGATATCATGGTGCTGCTGGGTCAGGGCTTTCCTGAAGCCAGATCTAACTCTGGACTTTAAGGTTATGTGAACCAGTACATTCCCCAATCAGTATGTAAGCCAGTTTCCATGAGGATTTCTGTCTTATCATGGAAAACAGTTTTTACTACTCTGCAGGTTAATTAGCTCAGCAATTCTTTGGATGCTGAATAGTCTTACTATGAGAATTGAGATTGACAGAGGTGTGGAGATTCTGTATAAGTGTTTCTCAGCCCCTCTATATTTGATAGGATACTTCGCTCCTACTCCTGCCCCTCAAACAACAAAACGAACGTGACCTTGTTGTTTTTCAACCCTATGTCAGTAGTAAAATAAGACTTAAGAAACACCCTGAGGAGTTGGGTTAGGATCTATTTCTGAATTGCACATGGTCCAGCCCGTTGGCTGGAGCAAAGTGTAGACAGAAACTACACCATCATTAAAGAAGGTGTGGCATATATATATATATATATATATATATGTATATATGTATATATATATGAATAGTATTCAGCTATTAAAAAAAAGAAGGAAATCTTGCCATTTGTGACAACATGAATGGACCTTGAGGGCATTGTGCTAAGTAAGATAAGTCAGACAGAGAAAGACAAATACTGTATGATCTCACTTATATGTGGAATCTAAAAAACCAAACCAAACCAAACAAAATTCATAGAGAACAGATTGGTGGTTGCCAGAGGCAGGGGATAGGGGTGTGGGTGAAATGGGTGAAGGGGCTCCAAAGGTACAGACTTCCAGCTATAAAATAAGTAAGTCATAGGAATGTAATGTACAGCACGGTGACTATGGTATACATTAATAATAGTTAATAACACCGCATTGCAGTATTTGAAAGTTGCTAAGAGAATAGATCTTAAAAGTTTTCATCACACAAAAAAATTGTGTAACTATGTATGGTAATGGATGTTAACTAGACTTACATTGTACTGATCATTTCGCAATATATACAAATATGGAATCATTATGTTGTATACCTGAAACTAATATACTGTTATATGTCAATTACATCTCATTTAAAAACGAAAGGCAGAAAGAAACCATCAGTCCAGTAGAGACCAGGGCAGGTATGGTAGGTTGTTGGGTCCCTAAACACCCATTTCAACTCTCCTCTTGCTGACAGTCCTTTAGAGCAAGGCTCTACATTCAATAATGCGCTTTCCCTGACATCTGTGCAGGAGAGGTGGCCGTATGACTCCATTCCAGCCAGTGGGACACAGTCAGAAGTCACCTATCATTGCCTCTTCCGCTGCTTTCTCCTTTGGCTGGAGTGAGGGGGCTGGGGCTAGAGATGCACCCGTCATTTTGCCACGTTCCGAGGAGGGGGAGACAGGCAGGCTTCTTCTTGGCCTTCGTGGGCCACCCTTCCAGACCTGGACTCTATTACCCCGACTTCTTACTGCCTGAGATAAATCAGTGCCTTTACCATTAGGCCAACAACCACAGTTGTTGAGTTTCTCTTACGGGCAGCTGAATGCAGTCCTGTGTGATACAGAATTATATAAGCCTCTTTACTTTTACCAGGATGTTCCTTTACTACCTTCCCAAGGATCATGGGCCTGTGGGAGACCTCAGAAAGCCTAAACTGTGGCCAGGGCGACAGATCCAAATCAGGACAGATGAAAGTAGGTAGAGGAGAGCTCAATGGCCGTGGGAAGACCTCTCCAAGCTTGTTTTTAAAAATCTTCAGGGAATCCAGGGGAGATCATACAGGCTTGGCTGGTGAACCAGGAGCCAGTTCGTCCTCCTCATTGGTATAGACTCTTGGTGAGTGAAAGTGCCCAGATTCCAATTCCAATGCATGGAGGGAGAGGGGTCCCCCTCCACCTGCTCCAACAACAAGCAGTGCCTGGGACACCAGCTGGGTGTCCTACAGTTCAACTCAATTCTGACCCCATCTACCTGGAGACAGCGTCAGATCCCACAGGTTAAGGGCTCAATCCCACAAGACTGCCCTCCGCCTCAGATGCCAATTGCAAGTCCAGGTTGTCACCTGTGCCTCTGACCTACTGGCTATAAATCAGAGGTTCCCACCACCTCCTTCTTGGGTTCGATTAATTTGCTAGAGCAGCTCACAGGATTCAGAGAAACATTTTACTCACTAGATCACTGGTTTATTATAAAAGGCTACAACTCAGGAACAGCCCGATGGAATTGAGGCATAGGGCAAGGTGTGGGGAAAGGGCACAGAGCTTCCATGCCCTCTCTGGGCTCACCACTCCCCCCATGTCTCCACGTGTTCACCAACCTGGAAGCTCTCGAAACCCTGTCTTTTTGGGTGTTTATGGAGGCTTCATTACACAGGCACGGTTGATTAAATCATTGGCCATCAACGACTGATTCAACCTCCAGCCCCTCTTCCCTCCCAGGAGATCAGGGGGTGGGAATGAAAGTTCCAACCTGCTAATCACAGGGTTGGTTCCTCTGGTGACCAGCTCCCATCCTTAATGAGGTGTCCAAAAGTCATCTCATTAACATAACAAAAGACACCTTTTATCACTCTCAGCACTTAAGAAATTCCAAGGGTTTTAGGAGCTCTGTGCCAGAAAGGGACCAGACCAAATCTGTGTTTCTTATTATAAATCACGAGATCACAGTGAATCTCTCTTGGACTCTACCAGCGCAGAATGAGCCATCAGAGGCTAAACGACAATCCCAAGCTACACGATGGGGAACATCTCCTATTGCTCTAGGACCTGGGTGCTCACCAAACCCTTGTCCCTCATGAAAAAGTCCTTTCGTTTTAGCTCCTGTGCTCTCAGGCACCCCCATCATTCTCTCCACTTCTCTTTACTGCTAGTTTATGGCATTTAAAAAACAACCATCACAACAAATTGCCTTTTCTTCTTGCCTTTCCAGAAAGAAACCTAAGTGCTAGTATTATTTTCCACTTTTAATCACAGCTTGACAGAGATGGAAAGTTAAGTCATGTAATTGCTTTTGTGTTTTGTACTTCTTTTCACTATTTTGGAAAAAAGAAATAGTTCAATGGATAAAATGTGGGTTTAGACCAGACCCCAAACATCACGAGCGTTAATGGCAACCATGTGTTATTCCAGAGAATATGCACCTACTTTGTGGGAGGAAGAAAAAATACGGCGCTGCTCAGCTAGTACACAGAGGAAGCCAAAGAGTTCCAAAGGCATGTTTGGGGACAGAGAGCTGTTTCAGGTATCTCAAAGTAAAAAAGATATATTTTGTAAAAACTTAAGATGTAGATACTACCACGGGCGTGCTTGCAGCAAGATTGCCTTCCCCAAACTATTGAGTCATAAAACGTCTGTCTCGTAATTGGAAGGTGGGGGATGCCTGGAGGCACATCTGGCCCATCCCGCCGCCTTCTGCCTGGATTGTCCACAAAACCACTGGGCCAGCATGTGGCCCTCTGTGCAGAGGCCAAGAAGAGGGGCTGCAAACAGGTGGGGCTGCAGCTTGGCCATGAGGGCTCCCTCCCGCCACCAAGAATGGAGCTGGGATGGGGCTCTCCACCCAGCACAAATCTTTCCCCATCTCTCCCGTTGCCAGAAGCCTCAGGTGGGCTGGGATGGTAGAGGAATGAACTTAGCAGAGACCCACTTGGTTCCAGGAACCATGACTTGATACCGCTGAATCACGATTGCCTGCTGGAAGGGACAGTGCAGCCTTAGTCTTTGTATGTGTGAATTTAGTGTCTGCTCGGGGGCTAGAATCAGAGTTGTGGTTGGAAGCATCCAGCCCCAAATTGTAAAGTGGGTAGGAATTTTTGCTTGGTCACGAAGTCTGGTGTGCAGACACTAATGCTCTTTATTTTCCTTTTTCTTTCTTTTTTTTTTTTTTGCAGCCTCTAAATTTTTATTAACATGAGTTTTTAAAAACAAGCATCTGTACTAGTGTGGGAGGGGTAAGGGTGGGAGAGGAGTGGAGGGCAGGGCAGGGCAGGGCGAAGGAATTCTGCTTTATTGGTAATAAAATGCCAGAATTTTTTATTTATGTATTTTTAAAAAATTATTTATTTTTGGCTGTGTTGGGTCTTTGTTGCTGCGTGAGAGCTTTCTCTAGTTGCGGCGAGCAGGGGCTACTCTTCGTTGCGGTGCACGGGCTTCTCATGGCGGTGGTTTCTCTTGTTGCGGAGCACGGGCTCTAGGTGCGCGGGCTCAGTAGTTGTGGCTCGCGGGCTCTAGAGTGCAGGCTCAGTAGTTGTGACGCACGGGCTTAGTTGCTCCACGGCATGTGGGATCTTCCTGGACCAGGGATCGAACCAGTTTCCCCTGCCAATGCAGGCAGATTCTTAACCACTGCACCACCAGGGAAGCTCAAGCGCCAGCATTAACTAGAATTACCTTCGCTCTTGAGCTCTCGTTTCCACTGATGGTGAATACTGTCAGCGTGCCGATTCAACTCAGCTCAGCACTGTTTAAAGGTAGTCCCTCTCAGGGTAAATGCGGCACTCCCTCATCCTCACGTTCTCTTTCCCTTCTCCCAGGGGTAATCAAGGGCTGACCCCTGGTCCCGGCCTGAGGAAGGGGCCCACAGGCCACCATTGGTACTCGCTGACTTCTGCCCAATTGTGTTATTCACCTCCAGCTGCATACGAAACCACTCCAAAACTTACAACAAACACAATATTTATTTTTCCTGTAAAATCTGCAATTTGAGCAGAGCTTCACAGATATTTGGTGTCAGCTGGGGTAGCTTGAAGGCTGGGGGTTGGAATCTCTCCAAGGCCCCCTCAGACAGTGGCTGCTGGGTGTCATCTGGGACGTCATCTGGGGCTGTCAGATGGAACGCCTACACATGGCCTCTGCCTGTGGTCTGGGTTTCCTCACAGCATGGTAGCTGGGTTCTAAGGGTAAGTGAAGAGAGAGGGGAGGGGTGTGCCAATTTGCCTTTCATGACCTAGTCCTTAAAAATCGTGTGGTATCACTTCGTCACATTCCGTTTGTCAAGGTGGTCACAAAAGCCCGCTGAACTTCAAGAGGTGGAGAGGAAGACTCCACCTCTTAAGGGGGGAAATGGCACGTACTAGAAGAGCATGTGAATTCATAAATGTTGTAGAGGCCACTCTCAAACTACGGTCTGCTACACCTTCTCTTCTCCATGCATTGGCTGCTGATCTTTTTAGAGCTGCCACCATCTCTGGTTCATTAAGTCCACTATAGTACCCTCACTGCTACCCAGAGACCTCTTGGTGTTCCAGCCTCACAGCCATGTCTGTGCCCATCTTGGGGATGGAAACATTTATACAGCTCTATTTCCTCATGCTTGAGAACGCCGTTGGCCTCCAGGCCTCCTGGGCTGTAGCTGCCCTGTGGCTCCGGCACCACGTTGGATGTGAGGCTTCTCCGTGTAGCTTCCAGCCATCCGTGGTCTCCTCTGCTTGAGCCCCAGCCTTCTGGTGCCCATTCCAGCCGGCGGGGAAGAGGCAGCTACTCTTCTGAGGGCAGACTCCACATTAAGGACATTTATTGTAAATTGTATCCACCGTTTCATTTTACCCCTTATTGGCCAGAACTTTGTCACATGGCCACATCTAACTGGGAAATGTAGACCTTATTCTGTCAAACCATGGGTTCAGTGAAAAATTGGAAGTTTTTTTTTTTTTTTTATCAAGGGAGAAAAGAATGGGTTTTTCAGGAGAACTCCTATCTTGACAACAGAGGCAGCATTTAACCTGAGAGCTTCAGGGTGAGTCAGAGTCAGCAATGATAGAACCAGGGGAAGAGTACTTTAGGCAGCGGGAACAGCAAAAACAGAGGCTCAGAGGCAGGAAAGAGCATGGCCTATTCAAGGTACAGGAGTGTAATTAGTGAAGGGTGTGACCTGTGGAAGTGAGGGCAGGTAGACAGGAGGAGAGAGATGAGATGAAAGGAAAGGCGGGTAACTACCAGACCATGCGGGGCCATGTTGGCTAGGATTAGTAGTTTGGATTTTATTCTAGAACACATTTCCAAACAGACTCTTTGATGTCTACAGTTCCCACAATTAACAATTATTTTTTTGGTGCAAAAGTCCATTCAACACAAATATTTATTGAGCGCCTACCCATGACAGGAAAACAGAAGGCATTGTGGGAAGGTAGGAATAGCTTGATATTTGGATTATTAGCATTTAGAAGGTACCCAGTTTGGTCAGTGTATTAGCTGAGTATCCCTGAGCAAATTACTTAACTTCTCTGAGTCTCAGATTCCTTGCTAGGCAACGTTGTAAGTTTTAAACAATATAATGCGTGTAAAGGTTTATGGTGAACTCTAAGGAGCCTTATATACACTATTGTTATTGAGATATTGTTACAGTATTGGTGTAAGTTCATCACACTCTTTCTGGAGTACCAAAGGGCCAATCTGAGGGTAGGTGGTGGAGGGGAGAGGATGGATATAGAGAAGGACCCGGCAGGGAGAGGGCTGAAGGGAGGGCCCCTGGCATGGTCAGGGGATACCAATGAGTCACTCTGGCAATAAGTGTCGGTGGCTGGAGCCGACACTGTTGATGCCCATCTCCGCATCCCCTCAGCCCGCCTCTGAGTTCACCTGCAGCTGCGCTGAGCTGCTTCTAGAAAGCCTGCAGGGCTCGCCTCTCTTTTCTTCTCAGCCTATGGACTTTCTTTGGCATCAGGGATCTTGCTGGAAGCATGCAACCTGGAAATGCCATGGAGTTAGCATCCTGGGGAAATTCTCAACCCTGCTACCCCAAGTTGGGTGTTTGGAATGGGGGATGTGTTCTGATGTGTGCCCCACATGGCCTCTCAGAGGGTCCCGGGTGGGGTGGAGCAGCCGCCCTCAGTGGTAACTTGCTCATCAACGCCCCCTGAATGGGCTCTTCTCTTTATCTCACCTCCCCACTCCCTCACCATGCTTCCCGGGGTCACCTTCCAAATAAGCGACCTGCACCCAAATTCTCTTCTCAGGCTCTGCTTTGGGGGGAGCCTCAGCCAGCTCTCCATTCCCGACCCCTTTCCCCGATACGTAAGGTGAAAGGGCACAATTATAGGTGGCCACGTGACCCACTGCCAGGTATTGGCTCATAAGCCAAAGTCTTTTGGAAACTTTCTTGGAAAGCTTTCACTTCTTTATAAAAGGAACAGATATTTTTGGTGCTGGAATACCTCCCCCACCTTCCTGCCTTGACCATGAACACGCTTTTAGAGCTGCCGCAGCTGTCTTGAGGCCAGAAGGAAAGGCCAAGAGGATAACAGAAACGCTGATGTCCCTTATGTATTAAGTCACCAAACTCACATCTATAGACAGCTAATTCTAGACTTCTTCTTTTGTAAGGAAAATAACCCTCGGGTTTGTTGAGGATGCCGTTCACGGAGTGCTTGGTTACTTGCACCCTAATGCAGACCTAACTGATAACAGTTGCTCAGGGCGCCAAGGTCAGTGGTGGCTGCAACCTAGATTTTCAAGTCGTGGAGCCAGTGAGTCAAGCTGCTCTGCAGCAGGCCGGCAAATGTTGGAGCAGCACAGCCGCCCCTGCCCTGCCAACTCCCACTCCTGTTCTTGCCCCTCTCCAAATTCCACAGCTTCTCCCAAGCGGGATGGACAAGGCTCCTCTTGGGAATTCTCAGACTTAAAGGTTGAAGAATGCAGGTGGCCTCAGAGGCCACAGACAAGTCTCTGACCCGCGTCACTCACCTTCCAGCCTCTGTTTCCTTCTTTCTTACTTCGGATTTACAGAGAGAGCAAGCTCTGAAGCAAAAGGATAAGAAATCTATCCAATTAGGGGGACAATTCCCTGATTCTCCTGTAATTTACATTTCTTCTTTACTTTCTGTCTCGTTTTGTCTTAGAAAGCAAGCCCGTGAAAACTAGGCTTGTGATTTCTTTTGACTGACTCGTGTACAGTTGTTCACTGGTACTAACTGAGAGCCTGGATTGCTCCAGGCTAGGGGAAAATACCAAGGAGATGGAAGGCCTGTCCTGTCCTAAAATAGGGCACAGTCTAGTTGGAGGCATATGGAGCCTCCCAAGAGGGCCTATAGTTCAGGAGGCATGATAGCCTAGGGGTCCACGAACATATGTTCTGGAATGGATGACCTGCATCGAGCAAGGTGCTTAACCTGTGTGTGCCTCAGTTTCTTCCTCCGTAAAATGGAGAGAATAATTGTACCTAATCCTTGGTGTCATTGGTGCAAATTAAGTGAATTAGCCGTGATGATGATGATGATGATGATGATGATGAAAGTTCTGTGTTCATTCACAGTGCCCAAGGCAGCGCTTTGCACATTCTAAGCTCCAGGAATGGTTTCCTTCACCCAACACCTATTTATGAGTATTCAGTACATACCAGGCACCGTGTTAGGTGCTGGAGGTACAGTGGCAAATTAGACAGATAAGGCACCTGTCCTCATGGTCCGCCAGGGTCAAGGGCATGAAAGTCATTACACCTGCGACAAATAAGGACTCCAGTCAGAGGGCCTGGCCCAGGTCCAGGCCTTGGGGTGTGAAGGGGGTGGGCTGCTGAAGCCCAGACGGAGCGCACCTAAGTGGAGGCTGGAACGGCGTCCAGATCCTGTGCACCTGGAGGGTTAAGTGTAGGCAGACAATCAAGGGCACATATCAGTGATTGGGTTCAAACTGGTGGAGGATTCGGGCACGGGGACACAGGGCAAGGTGTGTGAGAACCACACCCCGGGCCTCCTTCTGACCTCCTCTGCCTTGCCCCCTGCCCATCGGCTGTGTGGACGGATCCGGGGCCCCGCGGGAGCCAGGCGACGATCTTCTGCAGGCAACAGTTCTGATCCAGCCGTGTAGGAAGATTAGCAATGGAAGATTAATTTCTCCTTGTCATTTCCCCAGGGGCCTTAAGCAATCTCGGGAGCAATTTTCCTCGCCTAGAACACCGCCCTCGGGAAGCTGGCTGGGATGGGCTGCGGTGTGGCGCCGGGTGAAGGACAGCCCTCGAGTCCCAGCTTCGGAGCTGGGTGGCGAGCCAGAGAGAAATGTGCCCGCTGAGCAGTCATCGCCGTCCTGTAATGGACGCTGAACAAAAGAAAGCAAAGCATAAGCATCGCTTTGCTGTGCGGGCTTTCCGTTTGGCTAAGGAGCGTGAAGGACGCTGGAAACGGAGCTCTCGGACTTTCGGTGCTGACAGCCGCAGGGAGCCGGCAGTCTTTGTCTCCAAAGAGATTTCTTTTCAGAGTCGCGGCTTCGCCTGGAGGGCGGGGTGCTGAATCCAAGGCCACAGTTTCTCCTTCCTGCTAAAGAGAAGGAAGAGGGCAGGGCTGTCTTGTGCTCTACCACGGGGGAGTCTGAGGTCAGATCTTAGGAAGGACTTCCAGGTCAGAAGGATAGTCTTCACCCTGGATTTCGATTAGAGGCTTTTCAGTGAAACCCAGAAAACTGTTGTTTGGTTTGAATTGGGAGATGCTTAGGCTGGAGGGTCTAGGAATTGTCTGAAGGTTGGGACAGGGTGCGTCCCACAGAGGATTGTGTTTCCCGGCCACCAAGTGGCTGTGCGCTTCAGCCACTCAGCTGCACCCCGTGCTGGGCCATGGATCCCCCCCGCCATCGAACCTTTATTGAGCACTGATTGTACTTAAAATAGGGCTCCACCAGTGTGACGTTGGATGTGGTATTAACCTCTCAGACTCCATTGCTTCATCCCTAAAATGGGCTCGATAATGTCTTCCTCGCAGGCAGATGGACAGCAGTGAGCTAACGTATGTAAAGCAACCAGCATACATGGCCATTGCTTTGGACAGGGTGCCTTCAGCTGCGACGAACGGAAGACCCAGCTAAGAGTGGCTTCACAAAATTGGACTGTGTCTCACAAGAGAACTCCTGAGGCAGGTTCACTTTGGGAGGTGGGCTGGGGGCGGGGGTAGCATCTCTCTGCTCCACTACCCTCAGCTTGTTGGAGGTGACGATCCTCATTGTGTAAAGATGACTAAAGCAATTCCAGACGTCACAGGTTCAGTTTAAAGAAACTGACACCTCCTTTTCTGTGGGTAGTGCATTTTACTTCCAGTCTCATTGTCTAGGACTGGGTCACAAGGCTGTGCTCCACCAGTCTTTGGTAAAGAATATGAGGTCATCATGGTTGGCTTGGATCAAACATAACTCACCCCCTAAGAATGTGAGGAGGTCCCCTTCCCTGATCGCACTGCAGGATGAACACCAGAACAAAATTTGGGCTTGGCCATCGAGGAAGATGCAGTGAAGGAGAGAATGGACCCTTGGATAAGCAACCTGTAGTTTTGGCCACAATTACCTACCTACCTACCTACCTATTTGCCTTTTTGTTCTTTTTTTTTTTTTTTTTGCCTTGCCAGGCAGCATGCAGGATGTTAGTTCCCCGACCAGGGATCGAACCTGTGCCCCCCTGTAGTGGAAGCGTGGAGTCTTAACCACTGGACCTCCAGGGAAGTCCCTACCTTTATATTCTTGACTGTATGTCATATTTCCATGAATAGAGAGAATATAACCCCTTGCTGTCAGGAACCTCTTGGTTTTTCTATTCCCCAGCCCCAGGCACGTAGTAGGTACTTCATAAACACTTGTTCTTGATGATGATGACATGTATAAATGATTTCAAACATCATGAAGCAGTAGAGTTTGTACATATTTCTTTTTTTGAGAGCGGTAAGGGACTTTAGGAAACAAAATATAATTTTTGAAGCAGTACTTCAAGCATTACTCTGAAATTCATTATGAGATCAAGGAGGAGATACTACAGAGAAATAAAAGTATGTTGTTGTCTGGTGAGAGGAAGTCAGGAGAAAAAAATAACCAACATACATCTAAGGAAATATATATATACACATACAGACTTTTTTTTTGGTCCAGCTTTCACTTCCTGCTTTACCAAAGTAATCTACACTGAGAATTCCCCGCCCGCCCCCCCATAGTAAAGTGTTTTTTTACAGTTTGGTTAACCAAACAAATCAATAGTGGCACCCAGTGGCTAGAAGGGTTAATCAGGGAACAACAGTTTCTTTTTGCATCTCAGTTTTATCAACCAGAGCTGCATTTAAAAATTAAACCACTGAGTCAAACATTGAAGAAAATGTCTGTTTGGGCTTTGACTCTGGCAGCATTTTTTTCCCACGCCTCCTTTCCTCTTAGCAGTCAAGATCTTGTGGGCTCATCCTCCACCTTGGGGCCCAGAATTTGGTGGGGGGAGGGGTCTTAGAAAAACCTCTCTCATCTAGCACGGCTATGGGGATTGTTAAAAGCCTGTTTATTCTATGTCCTCTCTAGAACCAAGTGTGTGTAATTATGTGCATTGCTGGAGTTCCAGGTCTTTCCTCCAGAGGACATTCCCCCCTAAAGTTGCTGACGTCTGGTCCTTACCGGATTTCAGAAGGCAAGCGATCCAGAGGAAACCAAAACCTCTGCCAGTTAACAGGATAACCAATTAACCAAACCAGTGAGAGGGAACACGGGAATGCCCGTATCTAGCTTTGGAGTTCCATCTTCATTCTTCTAGCAGTAAGCAGGGAGAACATGTGACATAGGCCAGACTGGTAATTCCTTGCTCACTAGGCTTTGCAAGGTTCTAAGTCCTATTTATTGAGCTGCATGGACTGTGCCGCTGCCTCAGAGGGAAGGTAGGCCCAAGTTACATGCTGACATAGGAACGAATTATTTCGTGTTCCAGACAAGCTGCAAGATCGCCGTGGCAGAGGCCATTCATTGTCCCTAAATAGCTCTTCCCCGCCACCCCCCCCCCCCCCGCTATTTATAAGTAATAAAGTAATAGAATTTTAGCTGGGCACATAGCCTCCTGGAGAAAAAAATTTTTTCCCCAGCTTCCTTTGCAGCTAAGTGTGGCCATATGACTAAGTTCTGGTCAGTGGAATGTAAGTGGAAGTCTTGCATGCAACTTCTGGGAAGTGGGAAGTATCCTTAAAAGGAGTGGTCTTTCTCTGTTCCTTCTAACATTTGCTTAGAATCTAGTCCTGATGGCTGGAGCTCAGGCAGCCATCTGGGACTGTGAGATGGCATAGAATGGTGAAGTGTACCAAGGTAGCAGAAACACAGGTCCCCGAGTGCCATATCAGTTCTGGGCACATTATGGACACGCTTTTCCCCCTAGGATTTTCCTACTCAAAATGTGGTCTTGGACCAGCAGAATCAGGATCATGGGAACTTGTTAGAAATGCAAATTCTCAGGCCCTATCCCAGACCTACTGAATCAGAAACTCTGGGGGTGGGGCCCAACCATCTGTGTTTTAACAGGCCCATGGGTGATTCTGATGCACTTTATAATTTAAGAACTGTCGTAGACTATTAAAGTATTTTCCTATTTTTTTCTTATTAAGGTACTTTCATTGATTTTTCCCCAAATTATTAAGAAAAAGTATTTAGAACTAGGATACCCTAATACTCCTTCTGTCTTCTATCTATTTTCCCCCACCTAATTTAAGAGGAGATATTATCAACATCAATAAAATTGTGAAAATACATCAATTATGTATGGGTGAGGGCAGGACTCCTTAAAGCATAAAATTTAGACCAAGCAAGAGCAAAACTGGTCTCACAAACTAAAAATGTGCAAGGATAGGCAAGTTGCGTTCATGGAGGACAGTGTGATAGCTAATTGCAGGTGTCAACTTGACTGGGCCATGAGAGCCCAGATATTCAGTCAAACAGTATTCTGGGTGTGTCTTTTTTTTTTTTTTTTTTTTTTGCGGTACGCGGGCCTCTCACCGCTGTGGCCTCTCCCGCTGCGGAGCACAGGCTCCAGATGAGCAGGCCCAGCGGCCATGGCCCACAGGGCCAGCCGCTCCGCGGCATGTGGGATCCTCCCGGACCGGGGCACGAACCTGCATCCCCTGCACCGGCAGGCGGACCCTCAACCACCGCGCCACCAGGGAAGCCCTCTGGGTGTGTCTTTGAGAGTGTTTTTTAATTAATTAATTTATTTATTTATTTATTTATGGCTGCGTTGGGTCTTAGTTGCGGCACACAGGGTCTTTCGTTGCGGCGTACGGGCTCTTCCTTGTGGTGCACGGGCTTCTCTCTAGTTGTGGCATATGGCCTCCAGAGTGTGTGGGCTCTGTAGTTGCGGCACATGGGTTTAGTTGCCTTGCGGCATGTGGGATCTTAGTTCCCCGACCAGGGGTCATACCTGCGTCCCCTGCATTGGAAGGCAGATTCTTAACCACTGAACCACCAGGGAAGTCTCTTGAGAGTGTTTTTGGATGAAATTAACATTTGAATTGGTGGACTGAGTGAAGCAGATTGCCCTCTGTAATGTGGGTGGGCCTTACCCAAGCAGTTGAAGGCCTGAAGAGAACAAAAAGGCTGACCCTCCTGGGGGTGAGGGGGAACTCCTCCTGTCTGACTGCCTTCTGGCTGGGACATCTGTTTTTTCCTGCTTTTGAACTCACCTGAAACATTGGCTGTCCCTGGGTTTTGAACCTGAAGACGTTCAGACTGGAACTATACCATTGGCTCTCCTGGGTCTCCAGCTTGCTGACTAAAGATCTTGGGACTTGTCAGTCTCCATAATCATGTGAGCCAATTCCTTAAAATAAATCTCTGTCTCTCTCCACACACACACACACACACACACACACACACACACTATTGGTTCTGTTTCTCAGGAGAACCCTAATACAGACAGGGAGGCAGTGTGACAGAAAACAAAGACCCAGAGAGCCCCGTATTCAAATTCTGGTTCCATTACTAGCTAGGTGTGAAGTTCTTAACCTTTTGAATCTCAGTTTCTTCTTTTGTAAAGTGGGGCTAATCATACTTTCTTTTCCAAGATTTCTGACAAGACTAAAGGAGATAATGTTTGTAGAACACCTGACACAGTGCCTGGCACATAGTTGAATGCTCAGTAACTGACAACAGTGACAAAGATGATGATTGTTATTATGGTAACGATGATGAGTCTAGATCCCTAGTGGATGAATATGAGACGGGGAAGACATCCTGAAACTTTTAAGATAATGTTTCTTGGCTGGTATCTTTCTCAAAAGCCACGAGTAGGAGAGCCATGTCTGATCTTCTGTCCTTGTCATTATTATGCATCATTATCCACATATAGAGGTGATGGGAGGTGTGGAAGCCAGTCTCCAAGGTGGGCCCAATGAGCCACGCCTAGTATTCCTGTCCTTGTGCAATCCCCTCCTACACTGAATCAGGGTAGATCCACTCTGAATCTACTGTGACCTATAGACTCCTGCAGGTGTGCTGGCATGTGACTTTTGAGGTTGGTTATAAAAGATATTGCAACTTTCTTTCTTTAAAGAATTCTTTTATATTGAGATATAATTGACATATAACATTGTATAAGTTTAAGGTGTACCACATGTTGGTTTTATACACTTATATATTGCAATATGATTGCCATCATAGCGTTAGCTAACACTTCTATCACATCCCATAATTATCATTTCTTTTTTTTTATGGTGGGAACAATTAAGATCTAGTCTCTTAGAAACTTTGAAATTTATAATACAGTATTGTTGTCTCTTATCACTAAGCTGGGCATTGCAGCTTTTGCCTTGCTCTCTTGTGTAGCTTGCTCTGGGGGACACTAGCCACCATGTTGTAAGGACATTCAAGAAGCATTGTGGAGAGATCCACATGGTGAGAAACCAACTAGCCAGCACCACCTTGCCAGCCATGTGAGTGTGCTACCATGGAAGTGTATCTTCCAGGCCCTGACTTCATGGCTTTTAACCGAAGCCCCAGACATCATGGAGCAGAGACAAGCTGTCCCCACTGTGACTTTTCTGAATTCCTGACCCACAGGAATTAAGAGATGTAATAAATTGTCAGAAATTGTCTTCACACGCATTCCCCTTTCTCTCTGTGTGTCTGTGTCCAAATTTCCCTCTTCTTATAAGGACACCAGTCCTATAGGATTAGGGCCCCACCCTCATGACCTCTTTAACCTTGATTATCTCCCTAAAGTCCCTATCTCTAAAAACAGTCGCACTGGGGGTTAGTGTTTCAACCTACGTATTTGGGGGGGACACAATTCAGTCCAAAACAAAGTACTTCAGTATAGATAGCTTGTTTTTAATCTATACTGTAGAGGAAGTGGGTTTCTATTTGAAATACACAAATGAAGGATGCACACCTCTGGGATGGTTAAGTTAACATTCGAAAAACCTGACTCGGAAATCCACAGTCCAAAGACACCTACTACACATCGGCTATCTAAATCTGTACCAGAGGGTTCACTGATTAGCATTTTTAAATATTAGAAAAAAGTTTTTATTGACAAAATAAGTGGTTTTCAAGACGTGGGGCTTGGCTATGCTACTATAAATAAAATAGATAACCAATAAGGACCTACTACAGAGTACAGGGAACTGTCTTCAATATTTTGTAATAACCTCTAAGGGAAAAGAATCTGAAAAAGAATATATATATATATTCACTGTGCTGTACACCTAAAACTAACACAGCATTGTAAATCAACTGTACTTCAAAAAAAAAAGACATGGGGATTGGCAAGAAATATTGTACTAGCACCTCTGTTGTTGCCTGAATGGGGTCTATGAATCTGAGGAACCCAGAGGGGAAATACCCTGGGATGTGGCATCCCAGGCCACAGACTTTGTTTACTCCTGTGGCCTGCCACCTAACAGAGGATATTGTGCCTGTTCTAACTGGAGGGTTAGTTGAATCCTGCCACTTAAATATTGTCACTTCTATATTCAGTGTAGCTTTTAGCCAAGGTACTTGTTGGTGTGCCTAAGCGCAGAGACCTGGCACTTCACTGAGTTATAAGAGCAGATTGCGTAACTGGTTTTTGTGCCTGCTTGTAATAAACGTTTTTATGTGTGATTTCTGATTCAGTTGGAGGCTGGCTATGATTTTTTTTTTATATGGTTGTTAACAGAGCACCTGGTAACAAGGTTGTGCGAGATGGGACCAATAGCCTTTGATGTGCACTAGACTGCAGTTCTTGACCTGAGGTTCAAGGATAGAATTCACAGGGTTTGTAAATTGGATGGGGGGAAAAATGGCATCTCCATTTTCACTAGCCTCTAACTACAACTTAGCATGTCCTTCAATTACTTACATAGGCAACAAATCTCGGTAGTATTAGCAGATATCTTAAAATATCACATATGCTCATCAACACTGTGAAATGATGGTAGTCATTAGATCTGCCACGGATCTTGTTACTTAATGATTTACTAAAGAAGCCCATACATACATATCTATAACACAAATTTGTTTTAATAATTTGATAATGATTTCAACCTCCTTGGTTTCCTTTGTAATCCGATGTATTTATTTATGGTTAAGGACCTCTGTTCTGGAGGCTTGTGACGTTCACCAGATAGTCCCAATATACCATATACACTCAAGGCCAGGCTTGTCATTAAGACAGCGGTGATGGGAAACTCATGTTTCCAATTGTCTCTTGATAATTTCAATTTGGGGGCCGACTTCGGCTCAGATCTGATTAGATTATGGTTGTTTTTGCCACATGATGTGGCTGACAAAGAGCTCATACTAGAAGAAACATCTGCTCAGCCTCCATCTTGTTCAAGCGTGCTTGTATTATTAGTATTATTTTTAACACATGGTTTCTTTGCAGGAATCTTTTTAAGCCCTATGGCTCATTTGGGAGTTAAGCTAAAACTAGGTCATATGATCAGTAAATCCACATCACTAGGCACCTGTAAGCTGCAATGCGTCACAATATGCTGACAGTGGAGGAGGGAGTGGGCCGCCTGCTCTTCTCCTGAAGCCGCGTGCGTGCCACCCGTGACTGCGATTCACAGTCCTACTGGCCAGGTAAGGGCATTCTTAAGTGGCAATCTGCACGGTAAACATAGAGACTAGTCACATTGATTTTAATCTATAAATAAAAAGAAATTAATCTCCACTAATATTTACATTATGACTTTATGTAGATTTTTTTATCCTAAAAACATAAGAGAGAAATGAAAGCTGTTAAAGCACCCCAGTGGAGTGTCAAAGACCATGACTCTACAGCATTAAGCCTTTGGTATTAGCATTTTGGGGGCGGTCATATGACACAAGAAATTCATGTGGCATTTACCAAAGCCCCTAAGTCATATTTATCCATACATTCATTTTGTTCATTGACCCATTCATTCAAAAAGTATTTATTAAGCACGATTCCATGCCAGACTCTGCTAGGTGCTCAGATTCAAAGATGAATCATCTATATTTTCCACCCTCCCTTGGCCACAGTGCCAGGAGAGATGGGCAGTGGCCAGTCCCGGGATGCTGGGAGAAAGGTACCTAAGTAAGTGGGTAGGGGGCACAGGGACCAGGTAGGAGTGCTGCTGGCCTGTCTGGACTCAGTCTGGAAGGGACCCCTGGTCTGGAGAGAGGAGACGTGGGGTGGGGAAGCTGGAGAGGGTCTGCCAGACTCCCAGAAGGAGCTTACAGTGGGTGCTGGGCAGTTGTTCATCATGGTGGGTGGGTGCATCATGACAGGCGGCAGGGCGGGACCAAAGCCTGGTCCACAGGGTCTTGTCTCCTTTGGAGGACTCTTGGTTGTATCATGGAGCAATGGGATGGATTGTTTTGGTGCCTTTTTGTTTAGGCCATAGGCAGAGGACTTGTTATTTATTTCAACCTGTTGAGATATCTTCCTATCCTGATTAGTCCTACATTTTATGCCACGAAAGTTGTAGAATGGGACTGCATTACCTAATGTGAATCACTAAAGGTGGCCAATTCCACCGAAGGGAAACGTGTTAGGTTGTGACGGACCTAGGTTCTTGGACTCCTTAATCAATAGAAATTGTTAAGAGGCCATAGGAGGAATTCAGGCGAGGCTTTAATGGGACTCGTGCTGCAGCACAAGGGAGCGAAAACAAGTAACAGGTGTCCTTGCTGGCTCCCTGAGTGGGGGGATGAGCTGGTTCCTTACATGGGGTGGGGGTAGGGGCGCGTCCAGGGGTCCGGGCCAGAGGGATGGCCTGGGAGGTCTGCCCACCCCCTTGGCGGTGCTGTGCGCAGGGATCATGCACAGTCCCCTGCTTTTGCTCCTGACACCTCAGAAGTGGCAGTTGGGTTTTTGCTCTTTTTGTATCTTGTTGTTCCTAATTTGCCCCAACTGGGCATGTGTGCAGTTATTTTTAGTCCCTTATAGTTTTTTTGTATTCTGTTGCTCGAAGGTCCAGGTGCCAGCACTGCAGCAAAGGGTCCTAGGTCCCAGCCTGTCTCAAGGTGACAGACACTTACCTGTGCTGCAGCTCTGGGGTGGGGCTGGGGTGAGAACACAAACCACTCGCTCTCCATTTTGGTGTCATTTCGACTTTAAATAAACCACTGAGAGAAAGACTACACAGTGAAAAAAATCCCTGGCCATAAAACATATCATGCTATACTCCGAGGTAACGGCAAAATACTTCCCTATAAAAAATGAAAAAGGAATCTGTGTCATCTAATTATACCCCAGGAAGCAAGTTCTTGTTCAATAAAACAATGAACATTGCCAATCACCAGTTTCCCTTCTACACATGAGAGCACCTGGACCCAGACATTTGGAATTTCACATCGGGGAGACTCTGAGATCGTCTGATAATGGAGAGTTTGAACTTTGATGATTCTTCTTCCATTTTATTATGATAAAATTGGCCTAGATATTTCTGCCTTCCCAAATATGCGTGGGGATGTGGCTGTCGGTGGAGGAAGGCAGAGGCGGGAGCCAGGACCTTTCATCTTTGTATGGAAAATTGGAATTCAGCTCAGGCTGTAGTCACTGAGCTTTATTACCACCTTTCTGGCTGCCTCTGCTTTAAGAAGGTTGCTGCAACCCGAACTCTTTCTCAATTTACTAGATTTGCACTGTGTCCAAACACCTCAAGCCCCTCTTCTTGGCTTATCAAGAGGCTTCTGAGCAGCTCCTATCTAGACTGGTTGCTCCTTATGCTTGGGGCTCAGCCATCACCCTGGGGTTGCCTCCTTCATCATGGAAATTCCCTCTGACTCTATCTTGGGTGGCATCCCCAGTTCCCTGGATTCCACGTTTTCCCCTTTCTTGATGTTTTCCAACATTTTGGTGGACCATCTCTTCCAGTTGCTTTCTGAGAAAGGATGCACAGGCAGCAATTTTATGAGACCTTGCATGTCAGAGAAGTTTTCTTTCTATGCTCACACTTAACTGATCGTTTGGCTGGATATAGAATTCTAAGTTGGATTACTTTCCCTTAGAATTTTGAAAGGCATTTTTCTATTTTCTCCCAGATTCGCTATTAAGAAGTCCAAAGCCAGAAATGTTCTCAATCCTTTGTATATAGTATATATTTTCTCCTTCGAAGCTTTAAGGGTCTTTGTCTCCAATGTTCTGAAAATTCATGATGATGTGTATTTATGTGAGTCTGTTTTCATCCATTGTATTAGATACTTCTGTGGTCCTTTCCATCTGTAAGATCGTGTCCCTTAGGTGTGGGAAATTTTCTTGAATTATTTCTTTGATGCTTCCTTCCCCTCTGTCTCTCTGTTCTCTCTTTCTAAAACTCCTTTTATTTAGACTTTTAGAGTAATCATTTAAAAACTGTTTTTTCTATTTCTCATCTCCTTTTCTTTTCTCTATTTTCTGGAAAACGTTCTAGACTTTACATTCCAATCCTTCTACTATTTTCTTCATTTCTGCTGTCATATTTTAATTTTCCAGTAGCTCGATTTTTACTCTCTAAAAGTTTCTTTGTATTCCCTGAATGCTTCTTTTTAATACTATTAAAATAATGTTTCTTCTGGGACATTATCGATAGGTAGGTGTGTGCATGTGTGTGTGCGCGTGTGTGCGCGCATGTGTGAAATTTACATTTCTCAGCATAGTTTCTGTTTCCTTCAGCTTGCTTCATCTGTTTTGGTCTTGGTCATTCATGTTAGAGGTTTCCCTTAGACGTCTGGTGATCACCAGTTATGTGTGCACATCTACAGCAGGGCACTAAAAAGCTGCTGGAAATCTCTGTGTGTGGGGATGTGGCTTGCCAATTGCAGATTTCACTTTAGAGCAGCAGTTTTCAAAGTGTGGTCCCCGGACCAGCAGCAACATCACCTGGGAACTTCTAAGAAATGTACATCCTTAGGCCCCACTCCAGATTTATTGGATTTGAAACCCTGGCAGTGTGTGTTTTAACAAACCCTCCAGGGGACTCTGATGCAGGCTAAGTTTGAGAACCACCACTCTATGCTGATCTGGGTAAGCCTTTTAATTGGCAAATCTCTGATGTCAGTATCCGATCTCCTTCCTAGAGGGTCCAAGCCTGAATGTCAAGTTTCTGGGAGTTGAATGAGCAGGGAAGCTTGGCGGGGGGTACAATGTTCATTAAAAAAAAAAACATATCTAATCTCCCTGTTTTCAATTGGGCATCCTACTTCCAACTATGCTTTATATCTCTATCCAAAAATAAAGAGATATTTTTTATTTTTATTTTTTTAATTTTTATTTTAAAATTTTTTTAATTTTTTATTGAAATATAATTGGTTTACAGTGTTGTGTTAGTTTCAGGTGTACAGCAAAGTGATTCAGTTTTATATATGTTCTGATTCTTTTCCATTATACGTTATCACAAGATACTGAATATAGTTCCCTGTGCTATACAGGGTCCTTGTTGTTTATCTATTTTATATACAGTAGTGTGTATCTGTTAATCCGAAACTCCTAATTTATCCCCCGCCCCACCCTTTCCCCTTTGTTAACCATAAGTTTGTTTTCTATGCAAAGACCCTTTTTTTTTTTTTTTTTTGCGGTACGCGGGCCTCTCACTGTTGTGGCCTCTACCGTTGCGGAGCACAGGCTCCGGATGCGCAGGTCCAGCGGCCATGGCTCACGGGCCCACCCGCTCCGCGGCATGTGGGATCTTCCCGGACCGGGGCACGAACCCGTGTCCCCTGCATTGGCAGGCGGACTCTCAACCACTGCGCCACCAGGGAAGCCCAAAAGACCCTTTTTAAAACCCTCTCCAGATACTAAATAAAAGTCCAGTCTTCTGTCTGAGATGGGGGATGAGGGAGTGAAGGGATAGTCACTTAGGTCCACAGCACAGGGAAAGGCATCCGAACATCTGACTGCTTCTTAAGTGGACTTTCAGTTGATCCTCCTGTTCTTAGTACCAGTTTCACCTCTTCTTCCAGAAGTACCTGGCATTGCCACTTCTGAGTCTTTGGAGCAGGGAGAGGTTCTGCGATGCCATCCATTCAGGCCGCTTCTCAGCTTTCCCCACAGCCAGTTTGAGATTCAGCTTTCTCAGCCCTGCTCTAAGTTAGTCACCAAACAACCTTCTGCTTTCCAGCTTCCAAAACTCTTGGCTATTTTCTCCTTTCTCATTCTCTTTATACTTGCAGGTGAATGCCTTTTGAAAATCCCATTACTATCAGCTTCATGAAGTTTTGGCCTGGAGCAGAGGGATGGACGCATGTGTTCAATCCTCAATCTTTAACCAGACGTATCATTTTTCTCTAAAAGTGTTCCCTTTGGGGACAAGGAACTAGAAACCATCAATGAGAGAACAGAGTTTCCAGAATTGCTCCCTGCTGCGGCTACTGTAATCCGTGTCAGGGCTGGGGGTGTCTGACTGTGTTTTGGCCTGTCTGGGCCCCCTGAGTGAAAGGGAAAGGGGCTCCAAGGCCTACTGTCATTCTGGCAGAGTCCCCATCTGAAAATATGGCTTCCATCCCTTGCTCAGGAGGCAACCATGGCTCCCCACTGTCTACAGTGTTTATCCCTCAAGGGGGGTGTTTTAACTGGGCTTCGTTCAACTCGCCCGGCACACCTCTCTGCTCTCCCCTTCCTTCCCTGACTACAGACACTGGAGTTCCTGCCCCCTGCCTATCCCCTCACACCTAGAAGGACCTGTCTCTCCCCTTGGCCTGTGAAGACCCTGCCATCCCTCCAAGTCCAGCTGAGGTGCCCCCACTCCCTTTAGACAGCCTCTCTGTGTGCTTCAGCTTCTTTCTGACCTCACATACTTGTCATCAGCATCATACAAGTTAGCCCTACAGTGTCAACTCCAAAAGGACACTCTGCCTCATCTTCTGGGCCTCCCACAGGGCCCAGCGTCATGCTGGGGACACTGGATATTAAATATATATATATTTGATTGGTAAGGACTTACTGTGATTATCTCTTATAGTCTTTATTATTGATTTATATTAATATACTTTATTATTAACATGTTAATACATGATACATAGTATATATTAATACATACTAAAAAGTGACAAGCACTATCTTAGCCCAGTCCTCAATTTCTCTTTCCTTATGGTTTTTCTCTGTACAATCTTGCCCCACAAGTCTTAAGAAAAAGTAAGAAACTTTGCTTTAGTTGATTAATAGTCTGTTTTGGGTTTTTTTTTGACTGTGCCATGTGGCTTGTGGGATCTTAGTTCCCTGACCAGGGATCGAACCTGGGCCCTTGGCCCTGAAAGCACGGAGTCCTAACCACTGGACCGCCAGGCAATTCCCCTCTTTTGTTTTGTTTTTTATTAAAGTACAGTTGATTTACAATATCATGCTAATTTCAGGTGTACAGCAAAGTGATTCAGTTATATATATATATATGTGTGTGTGTATATATATATATATATATATATATATATACACACACACACATATGCACATATTCTTTTTCAGATTATTTTCCCTTATAGGTTATTACAAAATATTGAGCACAGTTCCCTGTATACAATAGGTCCTTGTTGGTTATCTATTTTGTATATAGTAGTGTGTATATGTTAATCCCGTATACATTCTGTTTTTTGTGACAGAATTTCTACCTGACAGTTTTTTCTTAAATATGTAAAAAATACATTGCACAAACTGCATTTTAACATTTTTTCAGAAATCAAAATGAATCCACCAATAGTCCTAACCATCCTAACGCATTAAACAGTTCTCATTTTTCCACATTCCCTTTGTCTCCTCCTAATCCAGTTTTTAAAAAATTGAGATGAAATGCACATAACATAAAATTAACCATTTTAAAGTGAACAATTCAGTGGTGTTTAGTACATTCACAATGTTGTACAACCAGTCACCTCTATCTAGTTCTAAAACATTGTCATCGTCCCTAAATAAAACCCTGTACTGATTAAGCAGTTATTCCCTATGCCCTCCTCCTCCCAGCCTCTGGCAGTCACCAATCTGCCTAATGCACTTTTAAAGAATTAATTTTTTTGTTTGTTTGTTTTTTGTGGTACGCGGGCCTCTCACTGTTGTGGCCTCTCCCGTTGAGGAGCACAGGCTCCGGACGCGCAGGCTCAGCGGCCATGGCTCACGGACCCAGCCACTCCACGGCCTGTGGGATCTTCCCGGACCAGGGCACGAACCCGTGTCCCCTGCAATGGCAGGCGGACTCTCAACCACTGCGCCACCAGGGAAGCCCAGTTTTTTATTGTAAAATATACATAACATAAAATTTACCATCTTAACCATTTTTAAGTGTCCTGTTCAGTGGCATTACGTACTTTTACAATGTTGTGCAACCATCACCACCATCCATCTCCAGAACTTTTTCATCATCCCAAACAGAAACTCCATATCTATTAAACAACAACTCCCCATTCCCTCCTCCCCCCAGCCCCTGAAACCACCATTTTACTGTCTGTCTCTTTGAATCTGACTATTCCAGGGGCCTCATATAACTGGAGCCATACAGTATTTATCCTTTTGCGACTGGCTAATTTCACTTAGCATAATGTCTTCAAGATTCATCCATGTTGTAGCAGGTCTCCACATTTCATTCCTTTTTAAGGTCAAAAAGGAATTTTTGATCATTTTGTTTATCCATTCATCCGTCGATGGACACTTGGGTTGTTTCCACCTTTGGGCTACTGTGAATAATGCTGCTGTGGACATTGACGTACAAGTATCTGTTTGAGTCCCTGCTCCTAATCCACTTTGAACATAGTTGTGACAGTACCTCAGGCACAGTTTGGAGTTCTACTATTTCGTTTAATGTTATGTCACGCCTGCCTTTTCCATGTTGCCACATGGTCTTTATAATCATCCTTCTCAATAGCTGCATTATAGTCTGTCTCAGTAACTAGATTTTCACAAAGAAATGCAGTGCCAGTTTAGACAAGTTCTCACAAGCCTTTGCACCCCACATCCTTTGAAGGTTGGGAGTAGGATGCATTTGGAAAACTCTTGGGAGAAGCAGTTTGAGCCTGTAGCGCAGGCACCCCTGGCCTCGCCTCCTTTGACCTTTCATCCCCAGCCCCATCAAAGCTTCAGGAAACAAAAAGAGACAACCATGTCCCGCAAACAGATAACAACAAGCTGAAAGACAGAGAGAGGAGTTTCTCTGAAGTTCTATACTGAAAATGGGAGGGGGGTAAAGGAAGCGAGAGGAAGCTTGGAGCAAAGCAGAAGTGCATTCCGGGGAGTTTGCATTCAGCCTCAGAGCGCAGCTGTGTGCGAGCCAGCACCGGGTGCCCTGTCCCCACTACCTCCGCCTCCACCCACATCCTTCGCGCGCATACTTTGGTAACCCCTACAATGCGCCTGCCGGAACACTGCTGTCCCATGCTTGCCTTGGCTCGTGTCAAATGCTATAAGCAGCACTCACGCGCCTTCAGAGCAGGGAGCAGGAGGGGCAGAAAACCGCTTTCGAGGACCCAGGGAACCGCTGCTGACAGCCGTGGGTGCCCGGTAGGGAAAGAAAATGTTTTGTTTGCTTTGTTTTGTTCACAGAGCCTCCTTTCCCAGCCCTGTTCACCTTAACAACATCACTTGAAGCCACAAAGCAGCTTAATTATCCTGCCTTTTAAAACTTTGAACTAGGCAGGTTGGATTCCTTGTGTTAGAATCCTTTCCCTCCTTTAAGAGCTGAAAGGCGCTTCCCTGCTCAGCCTGGTTTTAAAACCCTCACACCAAGCATGGAAAATTCTATAAATACCAAATGCAAACCTGGAGTTTAACCTTTAATTATTCTAGCCTCCAGCTTAACCTCCCGATTCCACCATTTTCTTTCTGTATACACGCTTCCTTTAAACTCTGTCCAGAGCTTGATCAACGTGAATAAAAAAATCTCCTTGGGAAGATGTTCAGAGTTGCCAGAAAATGAATAGGAATCGTAAAGTGGGTGTGATCTTCAGAGGACCGCTCATCTGACAGCCTGTTTTTCTGCATTGATGCCGGAGGTTTGCACCGCTTTGATTGTCTGAAATCACTGCAATACCCCCCAAAACAGGTCAAGCCTATATGTTGGCTTGGCCCCATTTTCTCTTAGGCAGTCTCCTGGATGCCTTTGTTCTGAGGACCTCTCTTATGGTCATCTACTGCTGCATAATGAATCACACCGAAATCAGTGGCTTGAAACAACAACAAATCATTTATTTTGCTGACAAATCTGTAGTCTGGACAAGGCCAGTGGGGACAGAACGTCCTCTGGGGTGGCTCAAAGGGTAGGGGGTGACTCAATGGCTGGGGGCTGGAATCACCCAAAGCCTCCCTCGATCACACATCTAGTGTCGATGCTGGCTGCTGCCAGGACCTCAGCTGGGATTGTTGGCTGTGGCCTCTCCACGTGGCCTCTCCCTGTGGCTTCCTGGCTTCTTCACAGCATGGTGGCTGGGTTCTAAGAGTGAGTGTCCTGGAGGAACAAGATAGAAGGGCATGGCATTTTTAGGACCTAGTCTCGGAAGTCACATAGCTTCACTTCTGCTGTATTCTATTGGTTGAGGCGGTCATGAAGGCCTGATCAGGTTCAAGGCAAGAGGGTGTAGACACCACCATCAGAAGTATTGTCATTGGAGTGTCATTGTCACATCGAAGAAGAGCCTGTGGGATGGGAGATAGTGTGGTGGCTATATTTGTCTGCTTGGGCTTCCATAACAAAATACCACAGACGGGGTAGCTTAAACAACAGACATTTATTTTCTCACAGTCCCAGAGGCTGGAAGTTCAAGATCGAGGTGTTGGTAGGTTTGGTTTCTCCTGAGGCCTCATTCCTTGGCTTGCAGACAGGCACCCTCTCTGTGGTTTTCCCTCTGTGCATGCAAGTCCCTGGTGTCTCTTCCTCTTCTTATAAGGACACCAATCCTAACGGGTTAGGGCCCCACCCTTATGACCTCACTTAACCTTACTTGTCTCTTTAAAGGCCCCATCTCTAAATACAGTCATATTGGGGGTTAGGGCTTTAACATACGGATTCGTGGGGGTGGGGGCGGGGACACAGTTCAGTCCCTATTTGGAAAATACAGTCTGCCATAGGCCCTTAGCTATTTTCCTCTCTGAGTTTCTCAAGCTGAAATCATCCTTCTTGAGTGATAAGGGGGTCAACAGGACAGTGTCGAGCTTGACCTGCTGGTGAGATTTGGAAGGTGCTGTTGCATAAAGATCTTTCCCTCCGTGAGCCCAGTCCACCTGCCAAGCCTGGGGCACAGAAATGTTTGAGGACAAGCAGCGTGCTCCTCACTTCTAAAGTAGCTGTGCAGAAGAGCCACGGCAGACCCTGTGACAGCTCAAATCTTGTGGTGGTTTTGTGTCGTGTCACCTCAGCTAAGCTGGAGCCTTTTCCAGAATTCCCTTCCTTTTATGATTCCACATTAGAGGTGGTCAGAAGAGAAATTTGCACAACATTTGGAAGGTGGCAGAGAAGCAGCTGCTACTCCTCTCTGGCCATCATGGTTAGATGCAATAAAAGACAGGAGGTGCCAGCAGGGGCCATTTTGTCCTTGCTCTCTCCTGCTCTGCAGGCCTTGCTGAGCCACAGCCATGCCAGGCCTGCCACCAGACATAGAGACACATCTTCTGTGGGCTGTTCCCCCAACTCCCCCTCGTGGCCCTGCTCTGGCAGCTGCTCGTGCCTGGCTTCAGGAGGGCTGGCTAGTGACTCTCCTTGGACCCTCCAACTTCGCCTTTGGACCCTTCCTTTCCCAGACTCTCCCACAGTTGGGTCAGCTCTTGTTCCATGATGAAGCCCTTCCTGCATAATCCTCATCGTGGTCTGCGTCTCTGCTCCAGCCCCAACTGGTATAACCTCCTCGCCCTTTCTGTCCCAGTCTCTTCATAGTAATGCCCGGGCATGGGTGGCCTCCCATGAATTTGATGAAAATCCTTCAGAACAGAGACCTCAGGGTCAAGCAGTACCCTCCCCTCCACCCATAACCCACACAACGCGCTATGCTCACAGCAGCCCAGAGAGAAACCCGGGGACTCATGCACCCAGCTCCCTAAATAGGTTCTACACTCAAAGGAATATAAAATGGGGTCCTCACCTCCCTAAGGCCTGGTCCACATCCTTGAGACGGGACGCACCCATGCGGAAGTCTAAGTGACAATACTTGAAGACAAAATGGGGTCAGCATCATAGGGAAGATAGAAACGATGCAGGGACTTCCCTGGTGGTCCAGTGGTTAGGACTCTGTGCTTACACTGCAGGGGGCGTGGGTTTGATCCCTGGTGGGGAACCTATGATCCTGCAAGTTGTGTGGCACAGCCAAAAAAAAAGAAAAAGAAAAAGAAACGATGCAGCTCAAGAGTTCAAGGGAGGAAGATATTTATTTTCTGGAGTGGAGGGAGTGGTCAGCATTATTTGACACTTTCTGGTTTAATCAGAGTTGGGCATGAAGTCCGGCTGCCCAGTGTCTGTTCCCAGAGTGAGATTCTGGTTGGGAGTGGGGTGTGTCTCCTTGTCTCCATGCCCTGAATGGTGGTGTTGGAGTCAGGACGGAGCAGCAGAGCTGGGCCCTTTCAGGACTTCTTGAAGCTGGGAGGAGTCTTTGGGCCCAAAGCAGGGCCCCCCTGCCCCGGGCACCCCCTCTGCTGAACAGCGCATCAGCTCCCTGCTCTGGAAGGTTCTCCTTAGGCCCGGCACTGAGGTGCGTCCTCACTTTCCCCGTGACATCAATTTCTCCCCCAGGCTTTAGAAACAGGGTGAACACAGCCAAACACTGGAGAGCCCATGGGTTCTGCACAGTGCACTTCGAGGGGACAGGTCCTTCCCATGTTCACTGATGGCACCCTAATAATCCCTCAACATTAAAAACAATGAACTCGCCCAAAAGGTTAATAAATCAGTTTGATAGGCTGGACTCACTTTCAAGCGACTTTCAAGTGGTCTTGACCCGAGTAATGAAACATTTTTTGCACATTTTGAGTAGATTTATTTACTTACAAATCACATTCATGTGCTAATGTTTTCTGCTAAGAGCATAAGGCCATATATATGTGTGCGAGGCCCATTCTTAACAATAGAAGTTGAAAATCTGCATCTCAAATGATCTTCTGAAGTCTGAAATTTTTCTTTTTCTTTTTTGCGGTACGCGGGCCTCTCACTGCTGTGGCCTCTCCCGTTGCGGAGCACAGGCTCCGGACGTGCAAGCTCAGCGGCCATGGCTCACGGGCCCAGCCGCTCCGCGGCATGTGGGATCTTCCCAGACCGGGGCACGAACCCGTGTCCCCTGTCTCGGCAGGCGGACTCTCAGCCACTGTGCCACCAGGGAAGCCCTGAAGTCTGAAATTTTTAAAATGTACTCTGTGTCAAATCTGATTCAGATCACGGTGTTTCCTCCTAATCGGGCTGGCAGAGCTCTGGAACCCAGAGCTGGCCAGTTCCTTCCTAGCTGATGGTTGCTTTCACAGCATTATCTGCAAGCCATGGTTTCTTTAGAGGAGACATTTCAAGCCCCTTGCTTTTGTGATGATTAGTTTAGTTAGAGCAAGATCATATAATTTGCAAATCACTCGACATGGCACTCATAACAGGCCATTTACTGAGGTGAAAAATCATGCAAGGCGGATGCCAGCCAAGTTCCAGGACTGTCACTCTTCCCTTGGCATTCCTTGCCTGTCACACTGGATGCCGAGCAGTGACATTCAGCCTGAGTGAGGCCATGTGGTCAATCTACATGTTGCGTATTGGTCATTGTAACAGTCAACTCTTCCTGCAATTATGCTACAAAACAAACACTCCGAAACTCGGCGGCTTACAACGATAGGCATTTATGGGTTTTTGTCGCTCCTGGTCCTGCGGGGTCTTAATGGATCTTGGCTGGGCTGGGCGACTTCAAGCTGCAGGTTGGCCAGGCTTGGTTCCAGCTTGCAGGTTTTGTGCAGGTCTGGAGCCCAGGCTGATGTGACTGTAGCCACCTAAGACCTGTTCTTCTCTTAGTGATGGCAGAAGCTCAAGAGGGCAAATCACACACCACACAACACATTTACAGCCCTGCTCACAAGCCACATCCACTAATACTCCTTTGGTCAAGTGCAACGTCACTGGCATGGGGGGAGTATATTCCCCCCCACAGTGGGAAGCACTTCAAAGTGACATGGCAAATGGTATTAATTCTGTTCCATGCAGGTGATAAATTAGGATCCATAAGCCAAACCACCACAGTGATATAAACAGAGCTTCTAAAGTTCTAGTATCTTCTTCCTATCTGTGTTAGTTTGCTTGGGCTGCCATGACAAGGTACCATAGACAGGATGGTTTAAACAACCCGAAATATATTGTCTCACCCTTCTGGATGCTGGAAGTCCAAGATCAAGATGTCAGCAGGGTTGATTCCTTCTGAGGGCTGCGAGGGAAGGCTCTCCCAGGCCTCTCCTCTTGGCTTGTCTTTCTCCTGTGTCTCTTCACATCATCTTCCTTCTATGTGTATCTCTGTCCAAATTTCCCCACTTTATAAGGACACTAGTCGTATTTTTTAGGGCCCACCCTAAAGATCTCACTTTAACTTTATTACCCCTTTAAAGATCCTATCTTCAAATAAGGTTGCATTCTGAGGTCCTGGAAGTTAGGACTTCAACATATGAATTTTGGGGAGGGGAACATAATTTAACCCATTAACACTACCCCTCAAAGAATTGTCTTGTGTACCACTTAGGGTGTGTGTGCCCCCACTTTGGAGACTTTCTGGTGTAGAGAAAGTTCTCTTGCACCTGGCCATGACTGATACCTCTTGGCCCGGTGCTGAGCAGGAGACAAAGGCTCCAGACTTTCAGACCCCGCCGCAGCCCCACGACCGTCAGGAGAAGCCCTGACCTCTTTGGCCACACCATACCCAAGCCTTAGGTTAAGTTCATCAACACATCTCTGCCAAGGGGGAGGGGGAGTGGCAAAGGGATGGAATGGGAGTTTGGGATTAGCAGATGTGAAGTATTATATATAGAATGGATAAACAATAGTGTCCTACTGTAGAGCACAGGGAACTGTATTCATATCCTGTGATAAACCATAGTGGGAAAGAATATGAAAAAGAACGTGTATATATATGAATAACTGAATCACTTTGCTGTACAGCAGAAATTAACACAACATTTTAAATCAACTATACCTCAATGAAATTTTTAAAAGTTCATCAATGCATCTCACACCCGCTTTGCCAGAGAGGGAAAAAAATCTATCCTGTTGGCTATAAGGTGTCACGGAGGCAAAACCTGTGTGTCAGTCTTACCGTCTGTGAAATGAGTACTTCGCCTCCCTTTAATGGGGTGTCATGATGTTTATTTATTTTATTTATTTATATTTTGGCTGCATTGGGTCTTTGTTGCTGCGCGCAGGCTTTCTCTAGTTGTGGCGAGCGGGGGCTGCTCTTCATTGCGGTGTGCGGGCTTCTCATTGCAGTGGCTTCTCTTGTTGCGGAGCACAGGCTCTAGGCGCGCGGGCTTCAGTAGTTGTGGCATGCAGGCTCAGTAGTTGTGGCTTGTGGGCTCTAGAGCACAGGCTCAGTAGTTGTGGTGCACAGGCTTAGTTTCTCCGCGGTATGTGCGATCTTCCTGGACCAGGGCTCGAACCCGTGTCTCTGCATTGGCAGGCAGATTCTTAACCACTGCACCACCACGGAAGTCCCTCGTGATGTTTAATGTTTGCCAGAAAAGCCCTAGAGGAAAGGGCAGAATGAATCGCACTGATGATTCTATAGCACAATCCTACTTTTCTTACTCATGCTCAGGAAGGGGTCTGGGACAAAGGATTGAACTCACATAAGTCTGCGTTCCAATGAAAGGGTTGGAATGGACCAGGATGTATGCACGCAGTAAATATCTTTAACACTTTACAGGAGCTCGCAAGGAGGCAATTCTCTTAGCAGAGTGCCCCAGAACGCTGGTCTGATTCATTCCTGAGTGACGTGGCCCACACGTGCTCCCTGTTACAGCAGAAACAAGTGTCCTTTCTGCCCCGTCAGCGTTTTCCGTCCTGGCATAAATTAGGTACACTCTCGCCATTTCATTGAGAAATTATATCTCTGATGTGACACATTGGGTTTCCAGAGGTGGACAGAAAAGCCTGCCTGTGGCCGCACCACTTCCCCTAAATACAATGACCGCGCCTGTGACACCTCTCCTTTAGGGACAGGAGGAAGCGACACAAGCAGCCCCACTAGACACGCCACCGCAGATTACAAGACTGTCGCCGAATGATCAACAGCTTCCTTTCTTCCTCCCCATCCCCACGCCTGGTGTTGGAATATTCCAGACATCTGGAATTATGACTGGTTAAATGCAGTCAAACACAGATTTCTTTTTGTGGAACTATTCTGATCTAAGACCCAGGAGGGCAGGGATATTGGGTAATTGCCATCCGTGCAATAAACATATTATGGAAGTTTATAAACTTGGCCTATCTCTTGGCTGCTTTAGGCTTCTGGTGTGTCTGGGATGGCTTTGATTTTGAAATCACTTAGACGTTAGGCAGACTTGCCCTCTCCCAGCGTTTGCAGTACAATCTGATAAACACATCTGTGGCAAGTCCTGTTTGGGGTAGTTTGGGGCAGACCAAAGGATAGAGTACTTTTTACGAAATAAATACATACATAAAAAAGCATGTTTGTGACTCAACCGGGGTTGGGAAGAATGGAAAATATCACAAGATATTCTGTGCACATGGTATCTAATCTCCCTTTTAGACAGAAGAAATTCAAATGAGCCTCTGCCCTTAAAACTTTGATTATCAGAAACTTCGTCTTAATCAGAGCTTGCCATAAACTCTGTGTGCTCAGCTGACTTGTGTATTTAACATTCTTGATATTCTCTGCTGTTCCAATTATCCAAATTTTTTCTAAAACTCAATTTCCCAGGGCCTCGTGGTGTTCAGCTAATCAAGCTTTAACTTTTTTAAAAAGTGTTTATCTCTAGCTCTCTACATACACACTGCGTATATAGACACACAGGCACCAGATCCAGGAAGATGTCAGGGTGCTTTATAGGTGGCCGAGTGCACAGCCGCGGTGTGGTATTTGCTGATGCAG
The DNA here is from genome assembly GCF_949752795.1 of Hyperoodon ampullatus. Classification (NCBI taxonomy): domain Eukaryota; kingdom Metazoa; phylum Chordata; class Mammalia; order Artiodactyla; family Ziphiidae; genus Hyperoodon; species Hyperoodon ampullatus. The sequence continues at coordinate 37,202,157 of NC_136913.1, forward strand.
GGGCAGCTCTGGGCCTGCTCGTGTCCGTGCCCTGTGTGAACCTTTCCCTGCCTCTTCACGGTGCCACCACGCTCCCTGGGACCCTCATCCCGAGCAGGAGTACTAGGAAGGCAGAGGGTGTGTTCCGTGGACAGATATTTTGCTGGCTCCTGCTTCCCTCTGGGTCCTCCTCAGTGGCTCAGAAAGATTAGCCTTCAGGAATGTGGTTAGCACACACTGCACTCATAACTCAAGCCCGTAGATCACAGCACACAATCACAGGAAATGCCGCCTGTCAGAACGACGTGCATGCTCACGCGTCAGTCCACACACACACACACACACACACACACACACACACACGGCGCCCCCAGACCCACGTTGCCACGCATCCCCCCCACCTGGCTCCACCCGCATCCCCAGCATGTGCCCTGCATATACTTGCGCCCAGCAGCTGGGGGAGAGGATCCACTTTTTTTTTCAATCTCTGTGGCCTCTTCTCTTCCCATTCTACGTCTGGTCCACAAGGGTCAAGAATCTTTGAGAAAGTCGATCTTGGCCCCATTCCAAGCACCAGAAGGGATGGGGCCAGAGATTGTGTTATTTCAGTTGTGGGAGGGGAGGCCTGAGATGGTCTGCCTGGGATCCGGCACGACTGCATCCCGCAGCCTGGCCGCACGGGGCCAAATGTCCGCTCAGCATCTTCTGCACATGCCCACCAAGTCCCACTGCCCTTTGAACCAAGCTCTTTTTTGCCACTGGAATGTTCTTTCCCCCTTTCTCTGCCTATTGAAATCTTCCCCTTTCCTCAATGCCTCGTTGCGAGCCCCACCTCCCCTGAAGAGGCCAGCTGGAAATGATCTCTCTCATTTCAACTCTTAAAAGCTTTATTTTCTATAGCACTCATTGGTCCCAAAGTAAACACTGCCATTGGGCGTTTGGGTTTTTTTTTTGTGCATGTGAGAGCAGGGACTTTGTTTTGTGCTTCTCTGCCTCCCAATGCAGCCTAAATATGATGACTCGCACATAATAGGCACTCAACAAATGTTTGTGGATGATGATAAGACCAACAGCTACCATTAATTGAGCACGTACTGTGGGCCAGGCACTTATCTAGATGATTCTATTTAGTCTTTTGGGTTTTGATTAAATACATTTTACATATACAAAACTTTAATATGTTCTCTTTATAAAAAATTTAATACATGGAGTAAGAAGTGAAAGCCTTTCCCATCTCACTCTCTACCCCCCTTTATCCCACCCTCTTATCTTGTGAGAGATAATCACCCTTACTACTTTATTCTGTCTGGCTTTTGTCTAATATTTATATATATGTGTAAGATATACACGTACACAGTTTTAAATATGTATACACGGAATTATACCAGATGTACAGTAACTCACAGTTTAAATGTCACAAAATCTTAATAGGAGAAGTATTAGTTTTATTTTAAAAGCTTTTTTAAAAATTTTCTTTTCTTTTTTTTTTTTTTTTGTCTGTGTTGGGTCTTCGTTGGTGCGCGCGGGCTTTCTCTAGTTGCAGCGAGCGGGGGCTACTCTTCGTTGTGGTGCGCGGGCTTCTCACTGCGGTGCCTTCTCGTTGCGGAGCACAGGCTCTAGGTGCGTGGGCTTCAGTAGTTGTAGCACGCAGGCTCAGTAGTTGTGGCTCGCGGGCTCTAGAGCACAGGCTCAGTAGTTGTGGCGCATGGGCTTAGTTGCTCCGGGGCATGTGGGATCTTCCCGGACTAGGGCTCGAACCCGTGTCCCCTGCATTGGCAGGCGGATTCATAAACACTGCGCCACCAGGGAAGTCCCTGGTTTTATTTTATTATTATTATTTTTTTTTTTTTTTTGCGGTACGCGGGCCTCTCACTGCTGTGGCCTCTCCCGTTGCGGAGCACAGGCTCCGGACGCGCAGGCTCAGCGGCCATGGCTCACGGGCCCAGCCGCTCCGCAGCATGTGGGATCTTCCCGGACCAGGGCACGAACCCGTGTCCCCTGCATTGGCAGGCAGATTCTCAACCACTGCGCCACCAGGGAAGCCCGTTCATTTGGTTTTTAACTCCCTTCCTTAGTTCTCTGAGCGAAGCCGTGTGATATGTGGCCTGTTCCTTCCCTTCAGAGGTCCGGGCTGGAGAAGGCCTGGAAAGGGGATGTCAGATACCCACTAAGGACGCTTTGATTCTCTGTCAGAATTAGTTCTGATTTTAATACAAAATATGATAACACTAATTAGGGCAAAATGTAAAGAAACACAAACACCTACAGGCAAATCTAGCAACTTTCTACGTAAATTTTAACTCACAAATATATGCTTATCTCCTAATTTTTCTTCTTTGGCTTCAAGAAGAAACTTTCGTTTACTCCCAACTATGTTTCACTGGATTTTGAAAAATGTCAGGCCTGGGTAAATTTTCCCAGCTCCCTCATAACTGGATGTGTCCATGTGGATGGTCCAATATTCACTCAACTATCCAACTATATATAAATATATATATTAAAAATTTTTTTTAGTTTAAAATTTTATTTTATTGAATTATAGTTGATTTACAATGTTGTGTTAATTTCTGCTGTGGAGCAAAGTGATTCGGTTTTATATATATATATGTATACACACATTCTTTTTCATATTCTTTTCCATAAATATATATATATTTATAATAAATTTTCTTTTTTAGAGCAGTTTTAGGTTTACAGGAAAACTGGGCAGATGGTATAGAGTTCCCATATACAACCCCCAGTTTCCCCTATTATTAACATCTTGCATTAGAATATTGGTTCAATATTGATGACTCCATATGGATACACTATTACTGACCAATGTCCATAGTTTACATTGGGGTTTACTCTTTGTTGTATACATTCTGTGGATTGTGACAATGCCTAATGTCATGCATCCACCATTACAGTATCATACAGAATAGCTTCACCCCCTAAACATCCTCTGTGCCCCATCTATTCATCCCTCCCTCTCCCTCAACCCCTGGCAACCACTGATCTTTTGACTGTCTCCATAGTTTTGTCTTGTCCAGAATGTCAAGTAGGTGGACGCATCCAGCAGGTAGCCTTTTCAGATGGGCTTCTGTCACTTGGTAATCAGCATTTCCGCTTCCTCCATGTCTTCTCATAGCTTGCTAGCTCATCTCTCTTTAGCGCTGAATCATATTCCATCGTCTGGATGTACATGCCGCTTCCTCTGCACTAGACACTGATGGGAGAACTAAAGAGATCCAAGGGAGGCTAAGCATCAGTCTTTACCTTCGGGCAACTTCTAGTTTAGTTGGGGCCAGAAGACACACACCCATGCAAAGTCGGCTCGTGATATTAAACAGTAAGTCAGACATGCTGAAAGACACATATGGAATGAATAACTGTTCCAGCAGTTCGGGGAAGGAAGAGTTCGTGGAAGGTTCCACAGAAGAAATGCGATGGGAGGAGGGTGGGGAGAGACAGAGAGGATTTGAGGAAGGCTTTGCGTGTCTCAGCTTTTAACCCTGTGTCCTCTGACCCAGGCTGTAGACAGAGAATAGAGAGAAGGGAAATGACATGCCCACGGTCTCCCTGTCCAGCCCATGTCCAGCCTCCCTGGCTCAGGACCAGCCCCGCCTGGGGAGTCTCTGGCCATTAGCTCACAGGTGGCTGAAGCCAGTCCCTCTCTCAACATGTGCAAAACTGCAACAAGGAAACTGGTGTCTTTCTTAAATTCCATCTCCAGGCAGCAAAGCCTCTCAAATCTTGACCTAAACTTTTGTGTGTATGGAGTATAAAATTTACTTTAGAAGAGATTCTTTTTTATACTGTTTCATGTGTGTGCGTGTGGTGAGCTAGGTTTTCGGATACCAGGAAATTTTTATTTTTTTAATTGAAGTATAGCTGATTTACAATATTTAGTTTAGTTTCAGGTGTACAGCAAAGTGATTCAGTGATACACACACACACACACACACACACACACACACACACACACACTCGTTGTTTTTCAGATTCTTCTCCCTTATAGATTATAAGATACTATAATTCCCTGTGCTATACAGTAGGTCCTTGTTGTTTATCTATTTTATATATAATACTGTGTATCTGTTAATCCCAAACCCCCAATTTATCCCACCCTCCCCCAGGAAATTTTTATTCTAGTCTTCATATTTTTTCTGCATTAAAAAAAATGAGTGCTTCACGAATTTGCGTGCCGTCCTTGTGCAGGGCCCGTGCTAATCTTCTCTGTATGGTTCCAATTGTAGTGTATGTGCTGTTGAAGCGAGCACTATCCTCTTTCTTTGCTGTGGTAAAATATACATAACATAAAATTTACCATCTTAACCTTTTTGAAGAGTCCGGATCAGTGGCATTAAAGACATGTGCATTGTTGGGCAACCATCACCACCATCCAGCTCCAGAACATTTTTATCTTCCCAAACTGAAACTCTGCACCCATTAAACATTGACTCCTTCTTTCCTCCTGGCAGCCGCCATCCTACTTTCTGTCTCTATGAATCTGACCACACTAGGGACCTCCTATAAGTGGAATCATACATTTGTCCTTTTGTGTCTGGCTACTGTTTTCCACAGTGGCTACACCATTTTACATTCCGGCCAGCAGTGCACAAGGGATCCAGTTTCTCCACGTGCTCGTCAACACTTGTTATTCTCTGTTTTTTCTGGGTTTTGAAAATAGCCATCCTGATGGGTGTGTGTGAAGTAGTCTTTCCTCATGGTTTTGATTTTTTATTTTTATTTTTTGCGGTACGCGGGCCTCTCACTGTTGTGGCCTCTCCCGTTGCGGAGCACAGGCTCCGGACGCGCAGGCTCAGCGGCCATGGCTCACGGGCCCAGCCGCTCCGCGGCATGTGGGATCTTCCCGGACCGGGGCACGAACCCGTATCTCCTGCATTGGCAGGCGGACTCTCAACCACTGCGCCACCAGGGAAGCCCGGTTTTGATTTCTTTAGCTAAACTTCTATTTGTTGGGGAAAGAGTTGAGAGTAACGATTCCTGTACAGGATGTTAACTGTGAGTGGACTCAACTTTGCCTGTCAGAGGCCAGCCTTCCCACCTCTGGCAGGTCACCTGTGTCCTCTGAGGCCTGTCGTATAAAATATGCATGAAGTGTCAAAATCCCTTCCCCGAGGATTATTGATGCCATTGGTTCATATGTAAAAAGTTCTTCTAGATATTTCAGTGCATGCATTTTATCTTTTGTTAATTCATTTTCTAAATGGCAAGGAAGTGCAAATACAGGTGGCCCAGAGACTGGGGTGGGGAGGCCTGGGTCATCCCCGCATAAGAGCGCTGGGCGCCGGATGTGTGGGAGGAGCACAGAATTGGGAGCCCTCCTTCTTGTTTCCCTTTCTCCCACCTCTGTTAGCAAGATTTTTGTTTTTGCTTTTGCAACACATTCCAGTGTCTGTTGTCAAGCACACACAAGGCTTTCTAGGAAAGCCAAAGGCCAAGCCCTGGCTGCCTTGGCTGATAAAGATGAAGTGAGCCACTCTCAGATTTGGACAGTTTCTTACTTACATAAACAGTGAAAGGAAGATTAGTCAGAGGTGCCAGCTCCCTGGGTGTTTGCCTCACCCCCAAAAGGATGACATCAAAACAAAATGGGCCTGATGGGCCAATTCTAGACTGGCGGTATAAAAATATAAAACGAGGCAGTTTTGTACAAGCTCTATCTTGAGGGGGGTGGTATGAAAATTTCCTAGCTCATCAGAACCCAGGAGGTGATGAGAAACCGTCCCCTGAAAGCCTCCCATGGCAGATAGGGGGGTGTTATGGGCTGAATTATATCCCCCCCAACCCCAAATTCATATGTTGAAATCCTAATCCCTAGTATCTCAGAACGTGACTGTGTTTGGAGACAGGGCCTGTAAAGATGTAATTACAGTAAAGTGAGATCATATGGGTGGGCCCTAATCCAATCTGATCGGTGTCTTTACAAGAAGAGGAGATTAGGACGCAGAGAGATGATGATGTAAAGACTCAGGAAGAAGACAGCCATCTATAAACCACGGGGAGGGCTTCCCTGGTGGCGCAGTGGTTGAGAGTCCGCCTGCTGCTGCAGGGGACACGGGTTCGTGCCCTGGTCCGGGAAGATCCCACATGCCGCGGAGCGGCTGGGCCCGTGAGCCATGGCCGCTGAGCCTGCGCGTCCGGAGCCTGCGCTCCGCAATGGGAGAGGCCACAGCAGTGAGAGGCCCGCGTACCGCAAAAAAGAAAAAAAAAAAAAAAACAAAACACAGGGAGAGGCCTGGAACCCATCCTTCCTTCTTGGCCCTCAGAAGGAGCCAACTCTGCCGGCACCTTGATCTGGCATTTCCAGCCTCCAGAACTGTGAGGAATTAAATTTCTGTTGTATAAGCCACTCAGTCTGTGGTGCTGTGTATGACAGTCTGAGCTGACTAATATGGGAGATGAATGGAAGATGGCCTCAGAGCAATCCTCACAGGCCTCCATGTTCTCATGTTCCACCAAGATGAAGATTAGCTGTGGTCCAAATGTTGCCTGTGTTGTGACCCATGTGGACACATGGAAGGTCACTAAGGTGCCATGGTACAGCTGTTCCTGGGGGAACACTGGCCTGTCACCTGCTTTGCAGATAATAAGATATTACGCTGACCGTGGCTTCCAGATCTTCTAATGCACGTATATATATTCACTTGTATTGTTTTAACTTGAAAATTTTCATTAAAAAAAAATGGGATTACACCCTACCTACTTCTTTTTTTTTTTTTTTTTAAATATTTATTTATTTATTTATTTATGGCTGTGTTGGGTCTTCGTTTCTGTGCGAGGGCTTTCCCTAGCTGTGGCAAGTGGGGGCCACTCTTCATCGCGGTGCGTGGGCCTCTCACTGTCGCGGCCTCTCTTGTTGCGGAGCACAGGCTCCAGACGCGCAGGCTCAGTAATTGTGGCTCACGGGCCCAGTTGCTCCGCGGCATGTGGGATCCTCCCAGACCAGGGCTCGAACCCGTGTCCCCTGCATTGGCAGGCAGATTCTCAACCACTGCGCCACCAGGGAAGCCCCTACCTACTTCTTTGCAAGATTCTTTTTTCACTTGATGGGCAGTGTCACGGGCAGCCTTACTGACCCCGCTACAATAGTGTACTCTTGAGTCTTGAGGCCAACATTTCCATGGGCCGTCCCCTGAGTCCCCACCTTCCTGATGGTGGCAGAGATGACTTGAGAGGTGAACCCGTAAGGAGACCATTGTGTTTTCAACACCAGAGCTATGGTGGCTTAGTATAGGACAGTGGCAATGGGGATGGAGAAAAGTAGATGAATTTGAGACGCATAGAATATACATAAAATCTCACCCCTTCCTCCCCCTCCCCCCACTGCCTTTCCCTTCTCTAGTTCATATGTGAAAAGTCCTTCCGGATATAATGGACACACATCTCCGCATATAAAGGTCTGTTTTATCTTTTGTTAGTTTAAAAAGTGGAATCGTACTATACTCAATTTTTTTTAAAAGGGCTTCAAATGCTTGGCTTTTTAAAATTTATTTATTTGTTTATTTATTTATTTTTGGCTGTGTTGGGTCTTCGTTTCTGTGCGAGGGCTTTCTCTAGTTGTGGCAAGCAGGGGCCACTCTAAATCGCGGTGCGCGGACCTCTCACTATCGTGGCCTCTCTTGTTGCGGAGCGCAGGCTCCAGACGCGCAGGCTCAGTAGTTGTGGCTCATGGGCCTAGTTGCACCGCGGCATGTGGGATCTTCCCAGACCAGGGCTCGAACCTGTATCCCCTGCATTAGCAGGCAGATTCTCAACCACTGCACCACCAGGGAAGCCCTATACTCAATTTTTTTGCAGGATTTTTTTTTTTTTCAGTTGACGATGTGTGAGCACCTTTCCATATCAGAATCCAGCTATGGAGCTCATTCTCTTTTTTTTTTTTTTTTTTTTTTGTGGTACACGGGCCTCTCACTGTTGTGGCCTCTCACGTTGCAGAGCACGGGCTCCGGACGCGCAGGCTCAGCGGCCATGGCTCACGGGCCCAGCCGCTCCGCGGCATGCGGGGTCTTCCCGGACTGGGGCACGAACCCGTGTCCCCTGCATTGGCAGGCGGACTCTCAACCACTGCGCCACCAGGGAAGCCCTCATTCTCTTTTTTATGAGCTGCATACTATTTCAAGGCACAGGGAAGCATTGCATCATTTTTTTTTAACCGTATCGTTATTAGTGAACACAGAGGTTGACCGCACTCTTTTTTAATGTTATAATAAACAGCCTTGGACATGAAGTCTTGTTCTCTCAGGGGGTTCTGTAAAATAGATCCCTAGTGTGAGTGGTGTCAAGAGGTATACAGTTGACCCTTGAACAACAGGGGTTTGAACTGCTTGGGTCCACTTATAGGCAGGTTTTTTTCAATAGTAAATACTACAGCACTACACGGGTTGGTTGAATCCTCGGATTTGGAACCGTGAATACAGAGGAAACATATATATCTGGAAGGCCGACTCTAAGTTATACACAGATTTAACTGTGTGGAGGGCCCACGCCCCTAACCCCCATGTTGTTCAAGGCTTAACTGTATACCCGACAGAAATGTGTTTCTGTGGGCACCAGAAGTCACATGCAAGAATGTTCCTTAGCAGCACTATTTGCAATAGCCCCAAACTGGAAACAACGCAAGTGTTCTTCATCAGTACAACAGAATAATGAAGTTCCGTCTAGCCATGCAATGGAATGCTATACAGCAACAAAAGTGAACGTTCTGCGTCACAGAACAACATAGGTGAAGTTTAAAAATATAATGTTTGTGAGGGAGGGATGGACTGGGAGTTTGGGGTTAGTAGGTGCAAACTATCACATATAGAATGGATAAACAACAAGGTCCTACTGTACAGCACAGGGAACTATATTCAATGTCCTGGGATAAACCATAATGGAAAAGAATGTGAAAAAGAATGTATATATGTGATAACTGAGTCACTTTTGCTGTACAGCAGAAATGAACACAACTTTGTAAATCAACTGTACTTGGATTAAAAAATAAAATAAGTATATAATATTCAGTGGAAGAAGCCAGACACCAAAGAATATATACTACATAATTCCATTCACGGAACGTTCAGAAACAGTCAAATCCTGTTAGAAGCTGGGATAGTGGTTCTCTTTGGGGAGACTTGCTGACTGAGAAAGGGCACAGGGGGGCTTCTGTGTACTGATAATATCCTCTTTCTCCCTTTGCAGTGGTCACCTGCGTGTGTTCAGTGTCTCAGCCACACACTCAGGATTTGCATCCTTTTCTCCCTGCATCCTCTACTTCAATAAAAATTTACCTGCCTTTCTTTAAAGGTACACGTATTTAAACTAATGATCGGAGCTGCCAACTCACCCTCCACAAAGGTTGCACCAATTTACACGCTCAGCAGCAACACGCACAAGCTCTCCTTTCCCCACATCCTTGCCAACAGCGGTGCTAGAAAAGCTTTTTGATTGTTTGCCAATTTGATGGCTTTGGCAAAAAGTATCTTCTCATTTTCATTTGCATTTTCCTAATCACCCGTAGGTTGAGTACGTTTCACGTTTATTGGCTGTTTGAATTTAGTTCTCTATGAATTACCTGTTTATACTTTCCCCCATTCTTCCATTGAACCGTTGGTGGGGTTCTTATTGATATATAATGGATATTAACTTTTCCTTGGATGTGTTGCAAACATGTTCTCCTAAAGCACCTTTTGCTTTTTTTCGTTTTGTTTACGGCACATCACAGGCATCTGCTGCAGGCGAGGGAGAGCACATACCTCTGCTGGGAACCAGTGTGCCAGATCTTCTGATTCTTCAGGAGATGCTGGAAATATGGATTTTTATGGGAAAACTTCCAGTTTTAAAATGCTGGCAACTCATTCAAAAAACTTTAAGCAAGAGAAGAGACAGCCATGTTTGGGCTGGGTTGGATCAGCAGGACACCAGCTCGCAACCTCTGGTTGATGCTGTATTGCCCTGCAAAGGAGGTTTTGTGTTGTCACATCCGCCCATCTTTTCCTTTAGGACTTCTGAGTTCTGTGTCTTTTTTTTTTCTTTTTATCAATTTAACACTTTTTTTTTTTTACTCTCTAAATCCTTCTCTTTTAAAGATAGAGAAAAGCTTTTCATGCTTTTATTCAGGTTTCCTTAATGAGAAATAACGGTGAATACATACGGTGCTGAACTCAGAGAGTAGAGAAGGTTCTGATCTTGGGGATGTGGGTGGCTGAGCCCAGGAATGGCTAAAACAGAATTAGAACTCCTTCGCATTTTCTCATTTAAGGCCAAGGACCCTCCCCCCCACATGGTAGGATTTCAAGGGAAGAGAATAAAGAGTTTTATTCCATGATGAAACCAGAGGCCTCTGGGAATACTGAAATTCATACTAATGTGTAAATGACTTACTGAAAACCCCTTCCTGGGAGCAAGGGTGTAAGTCAGAGCAGGGAGAGAGCAGCTGGGCACTGCAAGTCTGAAAGTACAGGAGGATAGAGGAGCTCATCTTGAGTCCATTCCTCTGTGTGAGGGAACTTCACCACTCCCAGCTGTGTCTGCCTTCCCCAGACCCACCCTGCCCTGTGTGGCTCCCACTCTGGCTGGGTACTGTCATCGTTCTGAGCAGAATTGATGGGAAGCAAAACAAACACCCCCAACCAGCTGGGGGTACTTTAATGGCCTTTGATGGTATCATCTGGGCATTTGTCACCCATGTTAATTAGCAGCTTGCTTTGACCAAGGTAGCACATCTAGAAACTGCTCTGGGGGTGGAAAAAATTTTTTCTGCTTGCATATTTAGCAGGATCCAGCAAGGAACAAGACAGAGGATTGCCGGCTGAGCACCGTGACGGCTCATCCCTTTTCTGGCACCAGATGACTGGGGTGCTGGGCTTACCCAGGAGGGCCGGTGCTGATGGGCATGTGTTTATTCCTAATAATCACAGCTGCACTTATTGAGTGCCTTGTGTGTGCTAGGAATTGTGCTGATCGCTGTATATGTGCCACCTCGCCTCCTACAATTCATGCTCTGCCTGCAAGGTAGGGCTGTTAATCTAAGTGATGGAGTCCAGTGTGAACCAGGCAGCATGCGTGAGCCAGGCCTCAGAATTTTACTTCTGGGCCAGGGCTTCCTGCCCTCCCAGGCCAGGCAGGGGCGGCCCTCCATTCCAGCGACTTCTCCAGCCCAGTCTTGCAATGCCTTGGGCACCAGGTCTTCAGTCCACAGGAGGACTGGAAGCAGTCCTAGGTACTGACTGCACAGGCTCCAGGCTCACTGACCCCGCCCCTTTCTGCTTGGCCTCAATGGCCCTGCCCCCTTTTGCCTTGGGCATTGGGGCCACTCCCTTCCCATCTGTACCCTGGGTGAAGACTCAGGTGTCCGGAGACACTACTAATAATCCAGGTGTGAACCAATAATGAAGGTGCTGGATGGGAAGAGTTGTTTTTTTTTTAAAGCGTTTTTAAGAAATATTTATTCATTTATTTGGCTGTGCCGGGTCTTAGTTGTCGCAGGCGGGATCTTCAGTTGAGGCATGAGGGATCTTTTAGTTGCAGCATGTAGGATCTAGTTCCCTGATCAAGGATTGAACCCGGGACCACTGCAGTGGGAGCATGGAGTCTTAGCCACTGGACCACCAGGGAAGTCCCTGGGAAGAGTTTTAAGGTGTGACTTTTCTAGGCCGTGCACATTCATTAAAAAGCACAGATAGTATAGTTTATTTTCTGATTCTAAAAGCAATCATGCCCTTCGTAGAGAAGTCGAAGATACAAAAGGTACGAAGAAGAAAAAACTTTATCTTACCATCTAGAGCTAATCATTGTCAACATTTTCAGATGGTTCTTGCTACTCGTTTTTGTATATTTATGAAAATATATATATAAATTTTCAAATATATATAATGTTAAGCAAAGTTGAGACCATTCTAGCAATATACTTTTATTTTTTTATTTTTATTTTATTTTTTTTAAATTGGAGACTGATTTGATTTAATGTAATTAATTTATTGTTTTTGGCCACACTGTGCAGCATGTGGGATCTTAGTTCCCCAACCAGGGATCAAACCTGTGCCCGCTGATTTGGGAGCACGGAGTCTTAACCACTGGACCACCAGGGAAGTCCCGCAATATACTTTTAGATTATCTCTTTTCACACATTGTATCATGTGTGAACACTTGTGAAAAGGACCCCGTGAAGGCAAGGTGGGTAAGATGGGCGGAATCAAGGAGAGGGGTGGAGGGTGTGGGTTTTTTCAGCTGCAGCCTTCCCTACCAGACCCAGGACAAGGTTGTTCCTGGGCCTCTGGGGTGGAGAGTGATGCCGTCAGCTTGGGGAGGGCGAGAAAGGGTCCCTCTGTCACCCTCTTCAGTGTCACTCACCAGTTCTTGGGTCATGCCCACTCCCACCCCATTGTGATCCAGGACCCCACAGCTGCCCCCTCCCCTGTGATTTTGTGTGTGTGTGTGTCGAGGGGGGCTGTCTCTCAGAGGGACAAAAGGGGTGGCTGCTGGCTTCTTGAGGCCTTCCAGTGGCGGGGGCGGGGCACTCGTGGCTGAGGTGCTCCTGCCTCTTGAGAAACAAGCTGCCTTTTGCTTGTGACTGTGGTAGTGCTAAGCCCCATTAGCTGTTTTCCTAGAAGTGAGAATGGATTTGCTCTGAGTTCTGTCATACTTTGTGACCCAGGGCTCACTGAAGCAGCACCAAGAGCAGGGGACTGGCTACCAAACGGAGCCCTGCTAACCTGCCCTCAGGGGTACTTGGACTTGATGCTGGCCTTGGGAGTATGCCCCCTGTCTCCATCCTCCAACCACCTGACAGAGACAAAGTTCTTGAAGCGTAGGAAGGTTTGGTGCTCCCCTAGAAGGTCGTTCATTCATCGGTGCCAGTGGAGGAGGCCCTGCTAGGTCTTAGCGATTAGAATGAGAGGGACCTGGGTTAGAGCCCTAGCTCTGACCTTAACCTGCCACCTTGGGCAAGTTACTTAACCCCTCTGAGTTCAGTCTCCTTGTCTGGAAAATGGGCCTAACAGTATTTACTTCACAGAGATAGATGCTCTGCAGATTATATGCTTTAAATTATGTACATTTGGCATCTATCACAGTGCCTGAAACGCAGCAGGTACTCAATAAATGCTCATTGTTATTGTGTGTTAAATTTACTCCTCATAACTTTTGGCAACGAATATTATCACCCCATTTTACAGAGGGGGCAGCTGAGGCTCAGAAGATTACACAGCCTTTCAGCTAATTATTACAGTGTGACAACCATCCAAAACCTTAGTGGCTTAAAACAACACTGAATGGTAATGAATGAACAATAATTTCTCATGATTCTGTGGATTAACTGGGTGGTTCTTGGGCTCCAGGTGGTGTCAGCTGGGGTCTATCATGTGAATACAGTCAGTTGGCAGCTAGATTTGGCTGAAAGGTTGAAGAGGGCCTCTCACATGCCTGGGGTCTTGGTGCTGGCTGTTGGCTGAGCTGCCTCGGTTCTCTTCCTCATGTCGTTTTCACCAGGCTAGCTTGGGCTTCCCCAAGCATGGCAGTTGACTTCCAAGAGGGAGTGTTCCAAGAGGACAAGCCTCAGCATGCGAGCACTTAGCAAGCCTCTGCTTTACATCCTGCTTATTAATGTCCTTATTGGCCAAAGAAAGTCACATGCCCAAACCCAGAGTCAGTGTGGGCGGGGACAACATGAGGGCACACATGCTGGGAAGCATGGCTTATTGGGGATGCCCAAGTAACAGTCCACCAGAAAAAGGCTTGTCTAGGCTCCCACGGCTGTTGAACGGCATAGCTGGGATTTGAACCCAGGTCTGTCTGACTCCAAAATCCGTGCTTCTCCCTCAAAGCATGGCCGAGGCGGACTCTATGGCAGGCTGGTGTTTGTGGCCGTCCCCACCAGAATTGGATGGTGATGTGATTTTCCATCTCATCTTCAGCCCCCCCTGCCCTAGCACTCCATGATGTCCTTGAACCTCTCCTGCTCACCTGACAAAGGGGAGAAAAGCACCCTTCTTCTGCTGGGCCCCTTCTGTTCTTCTCCCTTCCATGTTGACTACAGAAAGCTACTCCTGCTTCCTTCAGAGTCCCAGCCAGGACCGAGGTGGCCCCATCACTTGTGGCCTCTCCAACCACAGCAGCATCCTGGCTCTGCTGGCCTCAGGGTACACACACCTCTCTGGACCTCAGTTCTGTTTTGGGGGTACCCTTTCTTGGAAAGCAAGGGTCACGGGAACAAAGACAGTATCACGGAGATAAGCCCAAGTTTATAGCACATTGTCGTCATCCCAGAGGACTTCCAGTCTGCCCACCGGCTGGGCCAACTCCTGAGATAGGCCTCCTACCCTCACCCCTGTCTACGCTCAGCTGATCTGAGTTGGCTCCACGGTGATGACTGCAGGAATCCAGCCCCTTCCGGCTCCTGCCTGCCTCTGACTGAGTGAGGCCCTGGTCAATTCCACCCACTGATCTGACCTGGAGGCCCAGCACCTAGGTGAGGCGTGCCCTTCTCGTGGTCCTTTCCGCTCCCAGTTTGTGGTTGCAGGGAGCGTTGCTCACTTTCCTGTGGCTGGACTCTCACTCTCCCCTCTTCTTAAGGCCCCAAAAGGACAAGCCATTTGTTCAATGCCCTATCATGAGCTGATGGCAAAGCTGGGGCCTTGAACCTGGGATGTCATCTCCAGCCATTATCTCTCTCTCTCTTTTTTTTTTAACTTTTTATTTTATATTGAAGTATAGTTGATTAACAATGTTGTGATAGCTTCAGGTGTACAGCAAAGTGCTTCCGTTATACATATACATGTATCCTTTTTTTTTTTGGCTGCACTGGGTCTCTATTGCGGCACATGGGCTTCTCTCTAGTTCTGGCACGCAGGCTTCTCTAGTTGTGGCGTACAGGCTCCAGAGAGTACGGGCTCAGTAGTTGTGGCGTGTGGGCTTAGTTGCCCTGGGGCATGTGGGATCTTAGTTACCCCACCAGGGATCAAACCCGCGTCCCCTGCATTGGAAGGTGGATTCTTAACCATTGGACCACCAGGGAATTCCCCCATGTATCTATTCTTTTTCAAATTCTTTTCCCATTTAGGTTGTTACATAACATTGAGCAGAGTTCCCCGTGCCATACAGTAGGTCCTGTTGGTTATCCATTTTATTTTATTTTATTTTATTTTATTTATTTATTTTTTGGTGGTACGCGGGCCTCTCACTGTTGTGGCCTCTCCCGTTGCGGAGCACAGGCTCTGGACTTGCAGTCTCAGCGGCCATGGCTCCCGGGCCCAGCCGCTCTGCGGCATGTGGGAACTTCCCGGACTGGGGCACGACCCCGTGTCCCCTGCATCGGCAGGCGGACTCTCAACCACTGCGCCACCAGGGAAGCCCCATCCATTTTAAATTTAGCAGTGTGTTCATGTCAGTCCCAAACTCCCTAACTATCCCTTCCCCGCATCCTTCCTCCCACCCCCGCAACCATAAGTTCGTTCTCTAAGTCTGTGAGTCTGTTTCTGTTTGGTAAATAAGTTCATTTGTATCATTTCTTTTTTAGATTCCCCATATAAGCGATATCATACGATATTTCTTTCTCTGTCTGACTTACTTCACTCAGTATGACAATCTCTAGGTCCATCCATGTTGCTGCAAATGGCATTATTTCATTCTTTTTAATGTCCAGCCATTATCTCTCGCAGGAGCGTCACTGCCCCCAGCCTGCATTTGTGGAGTCTGAGCTGGGCCCGCAGCTCTTCTGCCTCAGTGTGGAGCGAAGGCTAACAAAAAGCAAAGCCTCTGGAGGAAGGGGAAATATTCTCTGGGTGCTGAATGGGAGACCTGGGGGAGGTGTGTGTGTGTGGGAGGCCTCTGACTTGTGACCAAGGAAAGGTCATGGTCAGTGAGAAGGCCTTTGATGGGAGGGAGTCTTGAGATGGAGCCCAGGAACGTCATTGTGCAGCTGCCCGGGATGGACATGGGATCCTCTGACAAACCAGGCCAGTTCTCCTGATGTAAGGCCAACAGGCTGATGTCCTGGGACACGAGCTCCCAGGAATGGGCCACGATGCACCAGGGATCTAGAATCGCTGGTGTCCTGTGTGGTCTCACTGAGGGAAGCCAGGCAAAATCTGGCAACTGAGCTGTAACGGCCAGAGCTCTTGGCTCCGAGCAACAGGAAGCAATTCTGGTTTATTTAAGCAGAAAAGGACTTTATCAAAAGGGTCTTGGTGAGTTCACAAAATAACCAGGAGGGCTGGAGAACCGGGTTTGGAAAGCAGGCCAAACAAAGGAGGCTGCACAGCTGTCAGGACCACGGCCAAAGTCAGGCCTATCCATTGACAATCCCACTGCTAAGTCCAGGACACCCTGGCTCACACTGCCACCTCCGGACATGGATATGGTCCCTGCCATCCCAGGAATGGAATGTCATTGACATGGTGACTGCCACCCTCCACCAGAATGGACTCCTGTGCTCTGTGCATCTCTGCTTCACTAGCTCCTGACTCCAAGTCTTTGATGGGGCATCTGACTGGCTGAGCGTAAGTCAGGAGCCCACACTAACTGCAGTGGCAGCTGGGAAAATGACTGTATGGCGTTTTTCGCTTCTCTGGTGGGAGGCAACTAGGAAGATGGGGAATTTCTCAAACACGGTAGTGGGGGTTGGATGCCGGTCAGCGTCGTACTTACCTCACCTGGAAAAATGTCGAACAGCTGTCCCCAGGGAGTGCTAGAGGATTGTATGTCTCCAGGGACAGCCTGAGCTTGTCTTCCCTTCCTCCAGATGCTGATGGAAGTGTGTGTGTGTGTGTGTGTGTGTGTGTGTGTGTGTGTGTCTGTAAGGACAGGAACACATTACACAACGTGGGGTCAGGAACCCTGGGTACGGTTCTGAGTCCCCGGGCCTCAGTTCCACTCACAGCCTGCTGTCCAGCCTTTGAGCATGCAGAAGATGTGTGGTGGCTTCTGCTGTAGTCTGGGCCATTGGGCCAAAAGATGCCCCCAAGACTGCCAAAGCCCCAAATGGTTATGTTTTTTTTTTTAAATTTACATCTTTATTGGAGTATAATTGCTTAACAATGGTGTGTTAGATTCTGCTTTATAACAAAATGAATCAGTTATACATATACATATGTCAAAGTCCCAAATGGAATGGGGCCATTGGTTCCGTGTAACAGATGAGAGTGCAGGTTTTGGAGTCAGAGAGATCTGGGTTCGCCAGCCATGTGACCTTGTACATGTTCCTTAGCGTCTCTGAACCTTAGTTTCCTTATCTGTAAAATGGAAATGAGGTGGGAGGCACTCAGCCTCCATTCCAACCTGTTTCTATGGCGCCTTCATGTTCTGCAGAGGTTGGAAGGCTAAAAACTACAGTTCCCAGACACCTTTGCAGCTGGGGCTGCAGATGAGAATTAGATTCCAGCAAGGAGATGCACTTGTGTGAGGTTAGGAAGGCAGCAGTGGGGAAGAGACTACTTGCCTGCTACTCTGGATGTTGCTGCTGAAGACAGTGTGTGTGTGTGTATGTGTGTGTGAGTGTGAGAGAGACAGAGAGAGAGAGGCAACATTCTAGTGTTTGATTAGTTACCGGCTTTGTGGGTATTGAGAGGTGTTGTGGTGGCAGCGGCTTCCTGACCTTGGATGGCAACTACAATAGTGTCCTCTTGAAATCAACATCTCTGTGGCTGACCCCCTCCCTTCCCACCTTCCTGATGACGGCAGAGATGGCAGCAGTCTTGGCAGCCCAGCTCAGTGGTGTTACGGGCGTCTAGAGCCTGCTCCAATGATTTTGTAAGCACCTAATTTCCTGTATTATATCTCTTCTGGCTTAAAATAGCTGGAGAGGTTTTCTGTTTCCTGCAACTGAACCCTAACTGCTATAGGAGTCACACCCCATTGCTCACACAGTTGTTGGGATGAGATGAGATGGTGGGTGCCACACAGCTTTGTAAACTGTAAAGCCCTTTATGTCTGTTAGGTGTTTTTCAAGGAAGGGTGTCCCTTTCGTCAGGGGAGACTAAACATGATAGAAACCCTTGTGACGAGCCACTTGTTTACACGTTCTTTTATCGCAAACTGCTGGAGCAGAAGACAGCCTGAAAGAATTCAGGTAATTTGTGTGCGTCACCTGCTTTCGGAGGCCGAAAGGGTTCTGCTATGGATTCAGGGCGAATACAGCCTCTCTGTCCACAGTTAGAGCAATGACTGACATGCCATGGTGGCTGGGAAGGGTGGCAGGTGTCCTGGTGTGAGCCTGAAAAGTCAGCTACCACGGGACTCTCCCCTACCCATGCCTGGGCTCCCCCATTAACCTGCTAGTTTGTGTTAAAGCCCATTTTAATTCCGTACCCCTCCCAGTTAAATCTTTGTATTTACAAAACCTTTCCCTCCTCTCCCATCAGGTTTGAAGGATCTCCCTTTCTGTGGTGAATAACATTCTCATGGTCATGTCATTGGCCCCTATTTCCTGCCACAAAATGAAGAGTCTCTGTGGGGTGAGGGGCCAGGCAGGTGGTCCTGGGGGCCATGAAGCTGGGAGGAAGCTGGGCTGGGGCTTGGCTGCCAGAACAATCCAGGCTCCACTCCAGCCCGTCAGGGGGCTTGAGGCTGAGTGGGCAAGATAAACCGTTTCAGTGGTTTTTAGGAGCCCTGATCAATTGCAAGGCAGGGCAAAGCCCTCGGGGACAGATAAAGCCAGCCCTGCGCTCCAAGCCCAGTTGGAGCCAACATTTGTGTGGCTTGAACTTTTGTGTGGTTTGGACAAGTCCGCCCAGCTTTGCCGGGGTGGTTAACTCTGTTCTCAAACTGCAGTACAGTGAGGCGAACAGCCCTGGACCCCGTAAGCCAGCGCTGAAATGATTTAGGTGGCCTGTCCTCTGTCCCTGCAGGGCCCTACAGCCTTGGGGAACAGAGGCTGAGCATGCCATACCCCTGCTTCTCGCCGGTGGCACGGGGTTTTAGAAACGCTCCATTGCCCAAGGCAGGCAAGACCTTCGCCTCGGGGAGCTGAGCTGCTGCTGGTTTGATTCTCCGCTCCTGCTTCCAAACTAAAAAACCGATGCCCACTTTCAGATTCCATCCTCACCACGAAGAGGAAGCCCGGGATGCTGGGGACACCACCTGGAGCCTGGGCGCATAGCACCTGGGCAGTTTTTTTTTTTTTTTTTTCCTTCCAGCTTGAGGTATCTTGTTTAACCTCTAAGGTGCCTGAAGTTCTGGAAGGCTCGCGGGCAGGCCTTTGGCTGGCTACGGGAGAGGCTGGGCGCCCCAGATCCCAGCGCCGCCGGTGGGCACTCTATGTGCCAATGTCTGTAGTGCTTGTGTGCAGCAGAGCAAGGCTGCCCCACGAGGTAGTTGGACGCTGGGCCGGCAGGGACCCATCTGACAATGCCCTGTCCCCTGGGAAGCCAGTGCCAGCCTGCGCGGGCCACAGCAAAATAGAATCAGGAACAGGTGCTGCCTGGGAGGGAAACTCGGGCACCTGGCATAGCTCAGTGATGCTCGCACCCTCCGGGGACCTTCCTGCCTCCACAGAAGGTGAGGACAGAGAGGCGAGCACGAAGAGAGAGAAAGGGAAGTGGGAAGAAACTGGTCACGGAGGAGGCTATTTTTATTCTTTGGTGCAGCTGCATGCATTTCTCTGACCAACTAGGCAGAGAAAATCAGACTGGCTCCTGCCGAAACAGGCCTTATAGTTGGGGTGGGGGGCGGGGAGGCGGAGGTGCACAGGAAAGGGGTGAAGAGGGGGAAACGCCTGAGGATACAGTAAACCACAGTCTCCAGAAGCCTTCACTGCACAGAACAACCCCCCTCTGCCGTCCTGTGCCCCAGATGCCTCAGCCTTAACCTTGGCTGCCAGAAGTGGGCCATCCTTTCCCTTCTGGGTGACACCTTGGGCATGACCCAGTCAAGACTAGGCATTTGTTCATCACTGTCTTCTGCTGTTGGGCTTTGGAGGAGAGCCTTATCCCTTCCAGCAGGGGACAAGACCTCCTGGGTGGTGTCAGTTACCATGGTCACCCTAGCACCTGGAGAAACTGGCAAATGTCCCAAACAGGAAAGCAACATTAGGGGTCAAGGCCCTAGAGTTAGACTCTTGTGAGGCCCTGATTGTCTAAGTCAGCAGTTCCCAAAGTGTGTTCCAAGGATCCCTGTGGTACCTCAGACCTTTTCAAGACTGTCTTTTCTAACTGCAAGCTCCATAAGGCTGGATTTTCTTCATGTATTTCAACCAAAACCACATATCACAACAGATTGGATGCTGAAGCAGCTAGGAGAAAGCAGCTGTCTTCTACGAAGCCAGCTATTAAAGAGGTTTGCAAAAATGTAAAGCGATGTCACTTTTCTCCCTGATTTTTTTTTTAGAAAATAGTCTTGTTTTTTCATTAAACTGTGCTATTGATGTTAACATGTGTATTAGTTATCTATTGCTGTGTAACAAATAGCCCCAAAACTTAGTGGCTGAAAACAACACACATTATCTCTCAGTTTCTGTGGGTTAGGAATCTGGGAGCAGCCAGCTTAGCTGGGCGGTTCTGAGTCGGAGTCTCTCATGAGGCTGTAATCAAGGCATGGTCCAGGGCTGCAGTCATGTCAAAGCTCAACCAAGGAAAGAAAGGATCCAGCTCTCAGCTCACTCACATGGCTGTTGGAAGGCCTCAGTTCCTTGCCATGTGGGCCTCTCATCAGGGCTGCCTTGTGACATGGCAGCTGGCTTCCCCCAGAGAGAGTGAAAGAGAGCACCCAAGACAGAAGCCACAGTCTTTTTATAATGTAATTTTGGAAATGACATCCCATCACTTCTGTCTTGTCTGTTAGAAGTGACTCAGTAAGTCCACCCCACATTCAAGGGGAGGGAAATACTCAAGGATGTGGGTGACAGAAGGCGGGGATTACTGGATACCATCTCAAAGGCTGCCTACCACTCATCTAATAAGTTCATTATTGTTATTTTTATATCAATTAACAAATATTTAAAACTTTCCTCGGTTTTCATTTTTAATATGGGAAATATTGATACATGGGTCAATATAAACAAAAGCTTTTTGGAGTGCTCAATAATAAGTAAAAAAGTAAAGGGGTCCCAAGATCTAAACATTTGTTAACTGCTGGCCTAGGTGTTACGGTATCTATAGAAGTATGTTAGTAACATGTGGAGGCCAGTCTACCCACCCATCCATCTGTCCATTCATCCATCTGACCATCCATCCATCCATCCATCCATCCTTCCTTCTATCTACCCATTTACCCATCCATCCACCCTCATCCTCCCATCCATCCTTCCATCCATCCATCTATCCTTCCATGCATCTATTCTTCTATCCATCCATTCATCCACCCTTACATCCATCTACTCACTCACCTATCTACCCATACAATCAAAATGTTCCAACTACTGTGCTAGGGCTGGTACTTTAACAAGGTTGCTAGTGACTGCCCTATGGAGCGTGTCACATTTTAACAGATGAAACAACAATAAGATGAATTTAAAAATAATAACATCAGGTTGTGATCATTTGGACCCCCAAAGCCTGGAGCCCCAGGTAGCTGGTACACTCAAATTGGCACCATTTTGGTGGGTGACATCATATGTGGCCCAGACTAGGGGTGGGGTCGGCCCAGAAATGTGTGCCCCCCCCACTCAATGCTCAGAGCTTTCATTGTGTGAATTGTTCCCCCAGGGAGCGGGGCAGTGTGAATCAGTTACACTTGCTCTTGGTGCCAATGCCCCAGCCCAGTGGGTTCCAGAAAGACCAGGCCAGGCCTCTTTGGGACGACATATGTCAGGGATGCTCTTGGGGGGAGGAGGGGGTGTTGCTTAAAATGTGGCCTCTCTGTGGCCCGGCACAATTCTTCCAGTCTTCTCCATGATGGTTCGTTGGTGGCTTCAGGCCTCAGGTTTGAATGGGCTGTATCTTAAGCAAAATGCTAAAACAATGGAGATATTTGTGTGCAAGTTCAACCCCCGATTTGTCTCTTGAGCCCTTCTCAAGAGAGAACAGGTGTTACCTTTGGTTTCTGGCCTTGTCATGGATAAAATTGGTGAATGAGTAATAAGGAGCTCCGGTGCCCCTGATATCAGGGGATCTCAAAACGCTGTCCTGTACCAGCAGCATCACCATCACCTGGGAACTTGTTAGAAATGCAAATTTGGGGGCTTACCCCAGACCTACTGAGTCAGGATTTTTGGCAATGGGGCTAGGGCCTGGGAATCTGTGTTTAAACAACCCCTCCAGGTGATTCTGATGCCCTTTCAAGTTCAAGTTTGAGAGCCACTGTTTTACGAAGAATGTTATTCTCATTTAACAGATAAAGAAAATGAAGATCAGGGCGGCTAAGTCACTCGACCGGGATCGTGCAGCCAGCAAGTTGGGTGCCAGGACTCAAAGCAGGTCTTTCATGAGAAGAACTCTTGTTTTTTTCTTTTGTCTCTTCCACTCCCTCCCTCTCTGTCCTCACCCCTCCATCCTCTATCCCGGAGGTTCTCAACTTGGCCGTATATTGACATCACCTGGGGAGCTTTAAAAAATAATATTGCTGTTAGGCCTCCACCCTAGGAAACTGAATCTCCGGGGTGTGACTTCAGCATCTGTACTTTTTATTCCCTCTTCACAGGCAGCCTTACCCAGATTCCTTTGCGATTCCAAATGTTTCTGATGCATGCATTTGCACTAAGGTGTTAGTAACTGGATGTGTTACCTTTCTCAGGGTGTCTGCATTTGAAAAAAGAGCCAAGGACATAAAATAATGAATTGCATAAGCATCTTAGCGAGTGGGAGAGACCAGCTTTTGATCTCCTTTCTCACACTTGCAGCAGATTTATTGCCCTCACATGTCCTGCTAGGAATCTACCCAGCAGTCTCGGCTGAGATTTCTGAATATGCTGTGGCTTTTTGAGGGGCTTTTTGGGCTGGAAGAACTTTAATGAATCATTTTTGAATGCCCTTAAGCCATCAACCTTGCCCACAGAGGGCAGTCAGTTCAATTCTAACTAGCAAGCAAAACCAAAATTATTCGCCCAAAATGTTTTTGCTGTTGTTGTTGTTTGTTTTTTTTAACCATTCAATGATGAACCTTCCCCTGTCAGACCTTTCCCAGTGCCCATCCAAACATACTCAGCCACAGAAATCGAGGTGGTGTGTATCTAAACCATAAGTTAGAGTCATTTCCCAGATCCCAATTCAATCAAATTTCAGGAGACCCTTACCGTGGCTAATTTTAGGACATGACAAGATTTTGATGTTGACGCCCCCTTTTAATTTTTTTAATTGTGTAAACCTTTTTTTTATTGAAGTATAGTTGATGTATAGTATTACATTGTCGTAAACCTTTGATTTTTAAAAAGGAAGAAAAATAAAAGCCACCCTAAAATGATTTTTTTTTTTGACTGGCATCTACATCTCTACCCTGCTTCCTGCACCTGGTGGGGGACACAGCGCTTCTCCGCCCTTCAGGAAACGGCCCACTTGTCAGCAGCTGGGCTCCCAGGAACAAAGGCCTAGGTTCATTACCACAGTATCGACCCTGACACGTTGCACTCGGGCCACCTCCCCCAGAGTTCCTCAATTCACACCCCAAATGAAGCGTAATTGGACCTGGACATCTTTGAAGTCCCCCGAGCAGCTCGCCAGCATTTTGAAATGTCCTTGATTTGCATGGTGAAAACCTGGTTGGAGGTGACTTTTTCTTTCCCCTCATCCCACGGTTTTAAAGACAGAATGATTTAAAATGACATTCCCCAGCCAGGGAAGAGTTACCATGGAAGAAATAAAAATTCTCAAAGCCCAGAAAAGAAAAGGCCAAATAAGTCCGAGGATTTGATGAATCTCTCATTTGCTCCTTTGCTCAGTTTTTGTTCTGCGAGGGCCACATACCAGGCCATGGTTTCCTCTCAAACTTCTCCCCACGTCCCCGACCTGGGGGGATGACAAGGATCCAGGAAACTCGGCTAGGAGGTTCTGCAGGCCAGCAGGTTGCTGTCAGACCTGAAGCAAGAGCAGGAGCCCTGCCACAGGCCGGTGAGTTGATGAGGGAGACTGTGTGTTGATCAGAAATCATCTGTCTTGCCTTCCAGCTGAGCCAGCGCCGCTATGCAGGGATCATGCACAGTCCCGGAAATCAGCATGCCCGTGTGCCCTGTGGGTCCAAAGCTTGGTGATTTCTTGCAGCCCACGGAGGGGCCCGCTTGGTGGAGTCGTGCCTGCGGCCCAGGCAGGCATTTATCGAGCCCGGGAGGAGCTGGGCGGTCTGCTTTCCTCTGGGCAGTGGCCTGGCCCTGGTTTGCAGTCCCTCCCACACACCCACTCCTGCTTCTGTGAGCTTCCTCAGGGGTAGCCATCCTCTGAAGCAAATGATCCACTTTCCTCTAGAGCACCACCGTCCAATAGAACTTTCTGTGAGAAGGGAAATATTCTGTATCTGTGCTGAGATGTGGCTAGTGCAACTGAGGAAATGAATTTTCAACCTTATGTAATTTTTTTTGGATTTCTTTAATGGAAGTACCGTTGATTTACAATGTTTCAGGTGTACAGCAAAGTGATTCACGTCATTTCATTTAAATAGCCACATGTGGCTAGTGGCGACTACATTTGGACAGATGACCAAATCCCAAGAGTGGTTGCCCCAGTTTGGGGGGTGTATGGTATTGACTATTGACGCCCCAAAAAGACTTTTTTTTTTTTTTTTTTTTGTGGTACGCGGGCCTCTCACTGTTGTGGCCTCTCCCGTTGCGGAGCACAGGCTCCGGATACGCAGGCTCAGCGGCCATGGCTCACGGGCCCAGCCACTCCGCGGCACGCGGGATCCTCCCAGACCGGGGCACGAACCCGCGTCCCCTGCACCGGCAGGCGGACTCTCAACCACTGCGCCACCAGGGAAGCCCAAGACTTTTTTTTTTTTGGCTGTGCCACATGGCTTGCGGGATCTTAGTTGCCCGACCAGGGATCGAACCCATGCTCCCTGCAGTGGAAGTGCGGAGTCCTAACCACTGGATCACCAGGGAAGTCCCCAGAAAAACTTTTCAATCAAGCAAAGCTTAATTTATTAGACCTACTTCAGTAAGGAAGAGGACCCCTGTGACAAAATGCTAGTGATGTCTCCAAGCAGGGACCCTGGGGAAGGGTATTGATAGCATTTAGAGGCTGGACTGGGTGATTTTGAAGTTGGGTCTTTCAAGGCAAGAAACTGACTGGGGTTGGGGAGAGTTTCTGACAAAGTAGTTTGGAATCGGGAAACACAGCAAGGCAGGTCTTGTAGTAAGTCTGGATGAGCTAGCTGTTGGTCTTGATAACAAGCTATTTTATTTTATTTTATTTTATTTATTTATTTATTCACGGTACATGGGCCTCTCACTGTTGTGGCCTCTCCCGTTGCGGAGCACAGGCTCCGGACGCACAGGCCCAGTGGCCATGGCTCACAGGCCCAGCCGCTCTGCGGCACGTGGGATCCTCCTGGACCGGGGCACGAACCCGTGTCCCCTGAATCGGCAGGTGGACTTTCAACCACTGCGCCACCAGGGAAGCCCATGATGGGACTTCTTATGTGATGGCTCAGGGCTTCAAGTGTGATTGTTCTAGCAAATGAGGTGGAAGCTACATGGGCTTTTATGACTCAGCCTTGGGAGTCACCTGGCATCGCGTCCACGTACAGTGGAAGTGTTGACTGAAACAGTCACAAGCCCGTCTGGATTCAAGGGAAGCAGGGGGAGACCCAGTTTCTCAACAGGGAATGTCAATGTCACATTGTAGAAGAGCATGTGGGATGGATGGTATTGTTACAGCCATTCTTGGAAAATACAGTCTGCTGTGCACATCAGTTTCCCAAGGCTTTTCTCTTTGATGGGTGGGAGCAATGGGGACTGGGGCAATGTGGGCCCTGGGCATCCCACACAGGCATCTTTGTTAGATAGTCCTTGTTCCTTCCTGATCATAGGTCACTGATCCAAGTCCGAGCTGAGTGGGACACATGAGGAGGAAGAGATGAGCCTAGGAGACGGGATTCTTCACACAGGCCCCTAGGACAGTGTCCCAGACTGTGTGGCCTTGGATAAGTGGCTCATCTCTGAATTGGGAATAAAAAGCCCTGCCTCAGGATCATTGTGGAGAGCAGGTTAGGTAAGGTGTGCAGAGTATAGTAGGATGCCTGGCATCCTACTGGTAGTGGGTATTCAACAGATGAGAGCTACTGTAATGATATGTGCTATTACCCCACCTGAGTTCAATCATCTGTGGCACAGTATTAGTTATGTATTGCGGGGTAACAACTCACCCCAAAACTTAGTAGCTTAAAACAACAAAAGTCATTTTTTCCACTCTCTTGGTTTCTCTGGTGCAGAAATCTGAAGCTTGGCTGGACGGTTGTGGCCCAGCTCTCTCAAAAGGTTGCAGTCAGAGCGGCCGAGGCTGCAGTTGTCTGAGGGCTCAGCTGGGGTCACAGCATCTACTTCCAAGGTGGTTCACTCACGTGGCTGGCAAGTTGGTGCTGGCTGCTGACTGGGGGCCTCTGTTCTCTCCACACAGGCCCTCCAAAGGGCTGTTTGAGCATCCTCATGCCATGGTGGCTGACGTCCCCTAGAACAGATTTCTCCAGGAGGGCAGAATCTGGGTCTGCCTTGGTCTTCGCTGTATCTCCAGAGCTTGGCCTGGCTCAGAGCATTCTGTGAGGGTTTGAAAGACTGAGAACTGCCTTAACTATTCTGCCCTAGTCCCTTGACATTGTTCTGGAAGGTCTTTTCATGCCTCTGCCTAGGTCGACAGCGGGCTCAAGGTCTCAAAGAGGATCCCAAGGTTGTGGAAAGGAAGAATCAGGGAGAGACAGCCGCTAAGGCTCAGGACCCAGCTTCCCTTCCTTACCGGAAACTCTCCTTCCAGAGCTTGACCTTGGGCTTCTGAGCGCGTTCTGAGGGAGTCCATGTTCATGAAAACCCAAATAACTGTCCTACCAGGCTGAGAGCTGTGTGAACCCTGAGAGAAGAAAGTGCATGGGAAGGAGCTCACATCCCACTGAGGGTAACCTACGGGCCGGGGTTTCCAGCTGGGCCAAAAAGGACGGGTCAAAGTTGCTGTCCTGTTTAAGTAGCAGATGCAAAGGCCCTGAGGTGCGGGAGCAGGTTCTGGGGCCTCTGAGCAGGAGGGCTGGGCTGTGAGGGCAGGGCCTGATGAGGCCGAAAGACGGTGGAAGCAGAGCAGTGGGGTAACAGAGGCAGCCACGAGGAAGAGGGGGCTGGGTTGAGGAGACTGAAGTGGGGAGCCTGCAGGTTTCCGGGCAAAAGTGAAGAGGATCTGAGCCAAGGCGGCAGCTCTGGGAAAGGGATGTAAGGAAAGGGAAGAGGCAGGTTCCAGAGATATTTAGATGTAAACTTGACCGGATCAGATAGCCAGATTGGGTTAGAGAGCAGGAGGCAGGGACGGTGGATGAGTGGTTTTCCCTCTGAACATTCTTTCTCTCTGATGTTCAGAGGCAGCCGTGCTGTAAGGAGGCTTCAGGTGTTCGCTCAGTGTCCTGGGGCCAGAAAGAGAACCCAGCAAGCCTGGGGCCCGGCAGAGTGTGATGTTATTCACATGGGGGGTCTGGCTGTGGAGGCCCCCACTGCTGCTCGTCTCCCAGGCAACCTGCCCTGCGACCAGCTAGATGTGTAGGCTACCAAGCCCTTGCACATATATCACTGTCTCATTTAATTGTCCAGGGGGGAGTTGTTATTCCCATTCTACAGATGAAGCAACTGAGGCTTCGAGGCTCAGAGAGGTGTGATATGTTTTCTAAGGTCAAAGAGGTGGCAGAGCCAGGCCTGGAACCCAGCTGAGTCTTCTCTCCCACACACTTCCCTGCTTTCTCATCTCACAGGTCCCTTAATGGCCATTTGTATTGGATCAAGTTCATAAGAATTTGCAGAGTTCCTCCAGGGCCTCTGTGAGGTGGGTAGCTGTGGCAGACTTTGGGCGGGGGGTGGTGGTGGTGGTGGTGTGTGTGTGGTCTTGACAGGTGTGTTAGAAGTGTGGGTGTATGGTGGGGTGGGACTAGGGGGTGAGGGACAGAGAGATCAGAGCCATCAATCAGAAAGCGGTCCCTGAAGGCAGGCTGATGTGGCTGGGGCCACATTCAGGAAACCCGTCAGGATGACAGTGACCTTGGGCAAAGACCCATGGAGGCAGGTGTCAAGTTCACAGAGATCTTGATAACAGGGCTCTTTGCTATCTCCCTCTTCTCGTGCCAGATGTTCAGGAACTTGACCCCCTTTTCTGGCTTTGTCTTCTTTACTGTCCCCCGCTCCCCAGCACCTTGCCATGACCCTCTTTGCTGGTTCCCTTTTTCCTGGAATGGGTGGCCAGGGTAGTACTACCACCCAGAAGGGAGCTCCGAATTCCATCCCCTTGATTCCCTCCCCAGCTCCCTTGCAGCCGGAACACCTAAATGCTTTCTGCGACAAGCTCTCTAAATGATTGGAACTTTCTCCCAGATCAGCACTTTTTCATGCTACATTAGCATTTATTGGTTTGATATTTACATTTGCCAAAGGAGCACCCAGTCCCTGGGTCCCTGGGAGCACACACCGTCAACCGAATAGACTCTAATTGCTGCTCACAACCTCCCTCCCCCTGCCCCCGTCTGCCACCTGCCTTGTCCTCCCCCAGCCCCAGTCCCATTAAAAAAAAACTCAGAAGGATTATCTTTGCAGACCAAAAGGTCTGCTGATAAACAGGGGCCCTACCCAGAGGAGAGAGAGGCTCCCCAAACAAAAGGGCTGGCAGGGACAATCTGAATTTGTATTGCAGTAGTGTATCTACATGATAGCTTCTCCACTGGATTCTAACCTCCTTGAAGGCAGAGATCTGTTTTCTTTCTTTGAATTTCTCCATATTCCTCTCCAGGGTGAAGAAACAAGCTCTGCCAACCACGGGTTCTCAAGGAACATTTGTCTGCTGTGGAATTAATCAGAAGTCGCGCCCTCCCTCCCTCTGACAGCTGCAGGGGGAGAGGGTGGAGGAATTATCCAGGGAATGCGAGGGCAATGGGGCCCACGTGGTGAGAAGGAGAGTTCGCCCTTGTCCCTTTCGAACGCCCCCGCAGATGTGGCCGAGGCGCCCGGCCCTGCGAGGCCATGGTGGAGGAAGGAAGCTGTGTGGTAATGTGGTTAGAGCTCGGCAAACCCGGCTCCAAAAGCCAGCGCTGTTACGTAACTGGTGTGCGCCTCAGTTTCCTCTTTAGTAAAATTGGAATTACTTCCAGGCTGGTTGTGGGGATTAAGGGAGGTCAGGCGAGTAACGGGCCCAGGCACACCATGGGTTTAGGAGATGGCGGTTCCTGGGATTTATGCAGACCTGTGGCCCTATGCCCTGTGGGAGTGGAGCCCTAAGTGTAAATCGTTAACTCCTCAAAGGTATGTTTGCTGTGCCCTGGGATTTTCAAAGGGCAGGCTCTCCCAACAGCCCCAGAACCTTGCTACTCTAAAGGCCCGCGGACCAGCAGCAGTCTCACCTAAGAGGCTGTTAGGGACGCCCTCAGATGCTCCCCAGACCTGTCGAATCGGAATTTCTATATTAAGACTCCCCCAGGTGAGTCATATGCACATTAAACTTTGAGAAGCACTTTAGAAACTCCCTGTGAAATGTGCAACGTAGAAATGACTATTCCCATTTTGAGAATGACATCACTTCCGCAGAGTCAGAGAATTGATGCCTTCTTTTGCCCAAGCTCATGAACTCTCTAAAAGAGGCCTTGTGACTCCTGGGGGGTGGGGGGGTCCTGGACCCCTTTCCCTACCCATGGCTGTTCCCTGAAGGACCAGCATACTCCAGGGCAGGGTGGAGATGAGCGAGGCCAGGGGCCAGGGTCTTATCTGCGGCCCCATCGCCACAAAGGGGGCCAGGTTGGCTGCCGGCTGTCGAAGTGCTGTGTGGAGTCCACCCTGAGGAGTATGGGGTCTTGAACCTGGGGCTTGAGGTGGGATGACAAAGAGGCCAGAAAAAAATGTCGTGTGAAAGTGGAATTCCCGTGTTAAAGTGGAATTTCACACAGGTGGAAACACTTGACTCTCGTGCAAATATAAAATGACCGTATGTCAAAGATTTGATTTAGCTCATTCATTAATGAGGGGACCCTCTAAGATGTTAAAGCCGGTTACCGTGAGGATGTGAGGGACTAGGTATTTATAGGCAGCTTAATAGAAGAATTTTGGGGTGAGATAGCTAGGTTAGAAATTATTTGCATCTCTACCAGACAAAAATCTGAAAGTTAACCAACCTCTGCAGCCATGGGATTGTAAAATAGCCCAGTCAATAGGAAACCAATCAAAGGTGCCAGCCCCACACGGTGCAGCCAGAACACCCAATAATGTCTTGCGCCTATTTCCAATTTTGGATAATTTCTTCTGACACTACCCTCGGTGAGTCCTTGAGAATCCGGAAATTGCTCTTGCCCTAGAATTACCCTCAGAATGGAATGTAGGTCTTGGAAGGAAAGGAGGGATAAAAGATGAGCAAGAGCATCTTCTCAAAGGTGGGGAGTGTGCTTTCCCGGCCACCTTCCCCGTCTCCTGCGATGTACCGCGCAACTGCTCTCAGAGGGCGAGAGCTGGCATCGTGCAGGAGAAAACCGACTGTTCACAGAAGGGACACAGCGCGGCCTGCTCCTGACTCCCATTCTCTTTAACCTTGGCTGCTGCGCAGAGGCGGATGATGTATCTGCAAACATATGCAGCCTTGTCCAAAATATTTTCCCCTCCTGTATAGTTCTTGCCAATATTGTTAATCTGTGGGTTGACTTCAGACCAAAATAAATCTCCCAGCCCTGGCCACCAGCTAGCTAATTTTACTTTGTAACCAGGGAATAGAAAGTACGGGCCCTTGGCCGACCATTCTGTGTTTATTTGGCTTTCTCTCTGCTGCAGTTTAAACATCACATTTGGAAAAGTGGACCCTCTGTGCATAAGAACAGCCACTGAGAGAAGCAACAACAAAGATGAACGGGTTGAAAAAGGCAAGTTCTTCCATTGCCCTCCACGTTTGTCTCTCATCTCAGGATTCTGATCGTCTCCACTGGCCTTTTGCATGATGTCTAGAGTTGTAAAATGGGCCCCAGAGCAGAAGGATAGATACATGGCCATTCGGGGAGGACTTTTTCCTCGAACTCTCCTGGGTTCTCCTGGACCAGTCCTAGAGGGAGCAAGTGGGTAGAAGCTTACCAAGTCAGCCCTGGAAGGGACCTTGGAGGGCATCTAGTCCAGCCCTGCCAGCTGAAAGGCAGGATTACCTAGTGGTTGAGCGCACACATTTGAAGCCAGACAGCCCCAGTTTGAACCAGTTCTCCACCACTTCCTAGCTGTGTGACCTTGGACAAGTTTACTAAACCTCTGCCTCAGTTTCCTCATCTGTCACATGGGGATAGTAATCATCATACCTACCTCAGACAACTGTAGCGGTGACAAAATGAATTAACATATAAAGCATCAGGAATAGCACAAAGCGTACAGAAAGCATTTGATAAGAGAAGGAAATGAGGCTCAGAGGAGAAGCAGCCTCCCCGAGGTCACTCAGGGATTTGCCAAACTGAGCTGAACTCGGTGAAAAAGAGGAGAGGTTACTGCCTGTTGGAAATTCTGACTAATAACTGTTTCTCTGCCTGTGTTACATCATCCTCACTCAAAACTTGGAGAGAGACCTCATGTGGAAGTCAGGGTGCCATATTCCAGTCCAGGCGTGCCGCTAACCGACAGTGGCCCTCCTAGCTAATGAGCTTGGGGCTGGATGGTCTCTGGGGTTCCTATTGGCACTAACATCTTATAATTTGAAATTAGGGTCTGTACCCTCCATTCAAATCAAGTCTGTCTTTTCCTGCAACACACCTTACACTGTTTTTTTTTTTTCTCTCCATTTCCCTCTGACGTTTTGCCCAACTGTATCCTGTGTGCATCAACACCCGGTTTCCTTTTGGCCCTCCCACTCTGTCCCTCCGCACGTCGGCCCCTCTCCCCTTCCCCCCTGCTAGGGCAATCATAGGCTCCCACTGGCCCACACCTGGGCCCTCAGTTGCCAGGTTTAAGTTGATTACACACTGTCTTGGAGGTGTCTTGAAAGTTACCATGTAGGCACCTTGAAACTAGAGACTGGATTTCTTCCTTGTCATGGCCCACTTTAAGAGTCTAATAGAGTGCCCTTGGCAGAGTGGCTTATCCATTATGGATTGCTGACTGGCTCTAAAATGAGTCGGGATATTGGATGAAATCTTGGATTATCGAGGCTCCCTCTGGAACATTCAGTACAGCTCTCATAGATGTCCTTTGTTCGGGAGAAAACCGGTGTTATCAAACTTCAAAGCTTGATGAAAAGGGTATTTTAGAACAATTAATATTTCAAACTCGAAAATCGCAGACTGCAGCACAGGAACGTTCGATACTTCCTTTGCTGCCTTTCTTTCTCCCCAACCGTATTCCACATCCCCTTTCCCTAAAATACAAGCCTGGGTCCGATGTTAGGTTGCCACCTGTTGGTGTAATGAGGCATTGCAACCCAGCTCTACAAAATAACTCTAAATGCCTGTAGGGAAGTGTACAGAGACTGAAATGCTGGGAGATGCGATTGTAGAGTCAGGTGTGGCCCAGAGAAATATCTTCTGGATTCGGTTGATCCTGAGGGAAGGGTGAGGGCTAACAGCAGAGGGGAATCCTGGAGTAAGAGAGACACTACTAAGCCCTCTAAGTGCTGTAGAGGAAAAGCAAACAGTTTTGGAGGCACTAACTTCTGTAATACCTAATACTACTAGTGTGTAAATAATAAGACCTCCATCCCACTGGGCTGACCACCAGTGTAATCCTGCCTTTCTCAAACCTTTGCCCTTAGTCAAAGTTGTTGGAGCCCAACTTAAAACTACATTGAAGAGCAAAGAAAAATGAGGTTTCACTATATATTTGGGGTGGGTTGCATTTTTAAAAGACAGCTGCCACAATATCCCACATGTTTTTCTGCAGTGTGACCTGTCCCTCTCCCATCAAGTAGAGAGGTCTGTGTCTCTACCCCTTTGAACCCAGGTGGGTCCTATGCCTGCTCTGACTGAGAGAATGAGGTGGAAGTGATGCTGTGTGGTTTTTTCAGGACAGGATCACAGAAAGACTTGAAGCTTCCTGAGCCTACTAGAATGCTCACTTTGGGGACACTCCCTCTTGGAAGCTAGCCACCATGCTGTGAGAAGCCCAAACTACAATGGACAGGCCACACTTAAGGCATTCCAGCTGAAGCCCCAGTTAAGTTCCCAGCCAGCAGCCAATATTAACTGCCAGCCCCTTGTGTGTGCCATTCTGGATGTCCAGCTGGGTTAAGCCTTCAAGACTCCAGCCCCAGCCAACACCTGCCTGCAGCTGCACAAGACACTCAGAGTAAAACCCCCCCAGCTGAGCCCAGTCAACTCACAGAACTGTGAGAGAGAGTAACGAGTTGTTGTACTAAAGCCCCTAGGTTTGGGTGCATGATGTGGCAATAGGTACCAAGGACAAGAGCAACTTTGGTTAGACACATAAACCATAGGGTGACACATAATTAGGTATAGTTTTTAAATCTTGGATTCAGCTTTAGGGCAATGAGTCCTTAACATCATAGAGCAGTACTCTTTCAGTTCACATCTGCTGCCTCTGATCAAAACACTATCTTGCACTTCCTGAGAGAGAGAGCACTTCCTGCCAGGTGTCCCCTTGTGTCCTCCTCTGTGTGACTGTGGGGTTCAGTGTCTCTCACACATTCTAGCATGGCCCTTGGTGCCTTATTTGGAGGCCATGAGATAGAAGCCATGCTCTTGCCTCCAGAAGGTTTTGTGGGTGGGATTGTGCCATAGACAGCAAGAAGCCACCCACACATTTTCTTTTAATCAACTTTAGGGATGGATATTTACATATGATAAATTAGACCCATTTTAAGTGTACAGATTGATGAGATTTGACAAACGTAACCCATGTGACCACCACCCATGTAACCACCACCATAATCAAAGTCTAGAACATTTTCATCACCCTAGATTTTCCCTGTGCTCCCTTTGCAGTCAATCCCCTCCTCCCACCCCCAGCCCCAGGCAAGCACTGATTTTCTTTGCCATTAGAGATCAGTTTTTGTCTTTTCTGGTGTTCCATATAAGTAGAATCATATAGGATGCACTCATGTGACTGCATAATATTTTGTTCAGCATATTTTTGAGGTTCATCCATGTTGTGTGTACCTATAGTTAATTCCTTTTTATTGCTGTGTAGTCTATCACTGTATGGATATATCACAATCTGTCTATGCTTCTGTTGATGGACATTTGGGTCAGTTATACTTGGGGCTATTATGAGTAAAAGTGCTATGAATGTTCATCTACAAGGATTTGTGGTCATATGTTTTCCTTTCTTCTGGGTAAATATCTGAGTGCTAATACAGGGTTATATGATAAGTGTATATTTCGCTTTATAGGAAACTGACAAATTGTTCTACATGCCTACCAGCAAAGTATGAGAGTTCTGGTTGCTCCATATTCTTATCAGCACTCAACACTGTCAGTCTTTTTACTTGTAGCATCCCTGGTGAGTGTAATGGTACCTCATTTGCCCACAAGATTTTGTGTCCTCCATTAGGATGTGACCAGGGACTTGTTTTTTCACTGCTACATCTCCTAGCACCTGGAAAGGTACCAACACCTGGAACAGCCCTCAGTACCTGGAACAGCATGCAATAAATATTTTTGGAATGAACTAGTTCATGTCTCCTTGAGTTTTCGTGTTTCCTTAAGATTTATTTCTGTAGGGAATATTGAGCAAGGAGGAGTTACACACTTACAGTTGTGAAAGATATTGCCAAGTTGCTTTACCCCAAAATGCTGAACCAATTTACCCTCCCACCAACATGAGCTATTGTCAATTGTTTCAATTTTTCTGCCAGTGGAACAGGTTAAAAATGGTATTTCATTTTGGTTTTTATTTTGCATTACTCCTTTTTAAAAGTTTTATTTATTTAATTTTATTTTTGGCTGCATCGGGTCTTAGTTGTGGCATGTGGGATCTTTTGTTGCGGTGCACAGGCTTCGCTCTAGTTGTGGTGCATGGGCTCCAGAGCACGTGGGCTCTAGTTGTGCCGTGTAGGCTCCAGAGCACATGTGGGCTCTGTAGTTTGTGGCATGCGGGCTTAGTTGCCCCGTGGCATGTGGAATCTTAGTTCCCTAAGGGCTCGAACCCGCGTCCCCTGCATTGGAAGGCGGATTCTTAACCACTGGACCACCAGGGAAGTCCCTAATTTTGCATTACTCTTATCATTGGGTGAAATTGAGCATCTTTTCGTATGTTTTGGGGTCTTGTATACTTCATCTGTGATTTGTGTTCCTATATTTTGTTTATTTTTTTTAATTAATTAATTTTTAAAATTTATTTTTGGCTGCCTTGGGTCTTTGTTGCTGCGCACGGGCTTTCTCTATTTGCAGCGAGCGGGGGCTACTGTTCGTTGAGGTGCATGGGCTTCTCATTGCAGTGGCTTCTCTTGTTGTGGAGCACAGGCTCTAGGCACGTGGGCTTCCGTAGTTGTGGCACGCAGGCTCGGTAGTTGTGGCTCATGGGCTCTAGAGCGCAGGCTCAGTAGTTGTGACGTATGGGCTTAGTTGCTCCACGGCATGTGGGATCTTCCCAGACCAGGGCTCGAACCTGTGTCCCCTGCATTGGTAGGAAGATTCTTAACCACTGCGCCACCAGGGAAGTCCTATTTTGCTTATATTTTATTGGACTATTTTTTTTCTAATTTGTAGAAACTCTTTGCTTATCAGAGATGGTAACATTTTGCCTGTTATGTATGTTGCAAACATTTTGTGGAGTGACAAGCAGAATGGTCCAATGATGACTCCTGGAACCCTTCTCGTTGCCTGCTCAGGCTGAGGACTCCCACCTTCCCCCTAGTGGGAGTGGCTGTGACTGAACCCAACTTTGCATTGGGCTGAGGGCTCCCCTTCCTCCAGCCACATACCTCCAAGTCTTGACTGTTCCGTGTATGTAAAGCCTCTCCAATCTTACACAATTGAAAGGTAGCATCCAGAGTGGGGAGGGGCAGGGTCCCTTCCTGGATCATAGCCCACTGTGCATCCTACATCCAGAGTCCCAGCTCCTTTCCGTGGACTGATGAGAGCACAGGGTCCATGTATCTCATCTTGCGGAGCATTTACTTGAAAACTTTCCCAATAAAATCTGCTCTTCATACCCCTTCCATGTGGCATTGTGGTGTTTGCTTTCACCTTCTCCTCCACATATTTTCTCCCAGTCTGTCATTTATCTTAGACATTGTTCATGATGTCTTTTTTCATACACAAGGTTTTACTTCTACATTGTCAAATCTGTCTTTTCCATGACTTCTAGACTTCATGGCTTGCCTAGGAAGTTTTTGCTTTACCCCAATCATGTAAAAAATTAGTTTGTGTTTTCTTCTAGTGTTTTCATAGGTTTTTAAGGTTTTGGTCCTATCTACCTGGAATACACTTTTGGATGTGGGGATGCCCACCTCCCAGGGGTCAACAGCAGAGTTTCTATCCGCAGAGCTGCTCTCAGAGTATAATGTTACTGTACTGTATTAGTTATCTATTGCTGCACATCGAATTACACCAAAACTTAGTGGCTTAAAACAACAACAAACCTTTATTACCTCACTGTTTCTCTGGGTCAGGAATTTAGGAGCAGCTTAGCTCTGTGGTTCTGGCTCATGGTTTCTCATGAGGTTGTAGCTAAGATGTTGGCTGGGGCTGCAGTCATCCGAAGGCTTAGACTGGGGCTGAAGGATCCACTTCCAAGATGGCTCACTTATATGGATATTGGCAATAGGCCTCAGTTCCTCACTGGCTGTTGGCAGAAGGCCTCAGTTCCTCACCATATGGACGTCTCCATAGGGCTCTCCATAGAGTGTCCTTATAACATGGCAGCTGGCTTACCCCAGATAGGTTGATCCAAGAGAGAGCAGGGCACAAGCCACAATGTCTTTGCTAATCTAGCCTCAGAAGTCACACTCTGTCATTCCCACAATATCCTATTGATCAGGGGAGGAATATACAAGGGCCTGAATAACAGGAGGTGGGGCTCAGTGGAGGCCATCTTGGAGGTGAGCTACCACACGCATTATCTGGCCAACATTTTTGGCTTTGTGCTTCCTGGCCCTGTGAATGAGGGTCCTGTTGGTCCAAAGTACACTCAAGAAAGTGAAGAGCTATCAAAGTCAGACAACTACTCTAAATGTCTGAAAAGGAAATTGGAAATTCTGGCTATGAACATAGGGGTCCCAAAGTCTCGTTTAATTTTGCTGTTTTAGAATCCAGGAGAAAGACAAACTCTTCAGAGTGAATCACATTGAGTGACGATGGGGCTGAGACTCGATTCTGGGGTTTCTGACATGCACTCCGTGACCTTGTCTGCTTTTCTGCAAGCACTTGCTGGCCCTTGCTAGTTATATCGGTCAAAGTCCAATCAAGGATACAGGAACTACTCTAGGTGTTTGGAGCAGATGGAACTTAATGCATAAAATTGTTTACACATGTGATGGAAAACGCCGAGATAGGCAAGTGCAGGAAGCGTCTGTTGCCCCTGAAGCTGGAGGGAGGGAGGGAAGAGCTGGATCAGTGGAGTCCGGAAGTGGGCTCACCAGGCAGGAGCCAGAGCTGCGATGGTTCTGTCCCCTGGGATCTGCAGCCACAGAGGTGCTCCAGCTACTGAGGCAGAGAGCAGGAGGAGAAATTCCCTGGCTTCTCCCTTCCTCCTGTCCTCCAGTCTCCTTCCAGGGCTTTCCACGGATGCCAGTAAACATTCAGGCAAAGCTGAGCAGAGGAAGCGGGGTGGGAGTGGGAAACGGGGAATCTGAGGGCACGAGGCTTGGGACTGGCACATTGGTGTCAGGCTCGTGGCAGATTTTATTTCCCAAAAATGGCCACAACAATATTTCTGGTCCTACTTGTTTTTCTAGAACCATGACACCCTCCCATCAACAGGTGGAGTCTGAGTGCCTCTCCTCCATCCTGGGTGGGACTTTGTAATTACCTGCAGGAACAGAATGAGTCACACGTGATGCTAATTGTCTTCTGAGGCTGGGTCATAAAAGGCGATACAGCTTCCACGTGGGATGCTTTCCCTTAGAACTGTGCTGCCGAGCTGTGAGCTGCCGAGCTGTGAGCAAATCCAAACCAGCCCGTGTAGGAGGCTACATGGTGGGGCTCATGGGGAGAGGAACCGAGGCCCCCAGACGATGACCAACATTATCCCCCAGCCCCCAGCCTCTGAGTCTTCCCGAGGAGGGCCCAGACAACACAGAGCAAAGACAAGCTGTCCCTGCTGTCTGAATTCCTGACCTGCAGAATTTGTAAGCATAATTATTTTATTTTTTTTAGGTTACTAAGTCTTGGGAAAATTCGTTGCACCGTTTATGATAACTGGGACAGCTGGGTCAAGGGGCAGGAGGCGTTCGGGTGTATATTTGGGGCTCAGGGCAGTATCAGCCTCCTCTCAGATCTTCTGTTTTGGGGCAGAATCCCAACCAGTAACTGGCATTGGTTTGAGAGTACACGGCAGCTGGTCTCACTCTCCTGCAAATTCTTAAAACTTTGTTTTTGGAACCATTCCCTTGAAGAATTCATAAATTCATTTTACACATATTTATTGAGTGCCTAAGCCGTTAGGCACCGTTCCTAACTTCAGCCAGAAAACAAATTACCTTATAAGTAAATACATAATTACAAATTGAGATAAATGCTCTGGAGGAAAAATGCCGGATGCGGATGCTAAGAGA
The DNA here is from genome assembly GCF_949752795.1 of Hyperoodon ampullatus. NCBI lineage: Eukaryota > Metazoa > Chordata > Mammalia > Artiodactyla > Ziphiidae > Hyperoodon > Hyperoodon ampullatus. The sequence continues at coordinate 37,240,832 of NC_136913.1, forward strand.
GTATAACCGAGGGTCTAGATTTTGTTTGGGGTGTTGACGAAGCGTCTCTCAGGAAGTGAGATTTCTCTCCCCCTCTCTCTCCCACCCCCCCGCCTTCTTCCCTTTTCTTTCCAAAACTTACTTCTTCCAAGCCGTGGAAGGTTTTATAATACACTTTTGAAAGTTAGCAAAACGAGATTTCCTACTGAAAAAGATAGCCGGACCCACATATACTAAAAAGCATTTACTCATAAGAAACCAGATATCATTGGGGGTCTTTTCTGGGTGACCCATGAAAACTAGGGACTCCGCCATCCCTCACCCCAGAGAGTGCCTGGACGGTGCCTACGCATCAGATTTGTCATTGAGTTTTAGGAGCGTGGTTGACTGGTATGTGTGGCTGGTCTCAGCTTTGATGATTTCTCCAGAAGCTCAAGCATAGTAGTGAGACAGCTCCGGGGAAAGAGAAGAAGAGAGGTTGCGGGGAGACTGGGGAATTGCACCTGGAAAGCCCCGGGGAGCAGGGACTGGGTTGCAGGCTGGGGGTGAGAATGAGGGGCAGGTCAGGTCCCCATCACAGCCACCGGGCTGTGCTCTGTGTCTGTCACTGCATAGGAAGATGGGCCAAAATTGCTATTTCCAGCAACCTCCACAGGGAAAGGGGCGGCTCTGAGACCAGTCCCAAGGCTCTTGATTTACCTATGACTGGAGAATGTGGGTTCCTCTGGAGCTGGGGTTGGGGTCTTTCCATCTGCTGCCTTTTCACAGGGCTGTCCTGGCTGTGGTGGCATCTGTCCGGTCCATCAGCATTAAGCTCACACACAGCCTCTTCTACCTGTAGTTCTCCATGGGCTTGAGGGTAGACATTGGTGGGTCACGCCATCTTCTCCACCACTGGCTGTACCTGCGCCTCAGCTGCCGCCTGCATTCGCACAGCCTGGTTCATCAGCCCCAGAAGATGCTCACCCAATGTCCCTTGCAGGGACCAGGGTGGTCATTAAACAACACGCAGCCAGACCTCAGAGCCGCAGCCCTGCTTCACGATACCACAGCAGACAGGAGGTACCTCTCGGGTCTACATCCCGGGCCTCGCTGCTGACTCACTCCATCCAGGTCTGTTCCCTGTTCTGATTATTCCCTCCCCCAAGATACAGAGGCCAGACTTACAAATGGGTGATCATGGTGGACACGCCCACCCCTAACTTTGTTGGGGGCCAGGACAGGAGTACACACAGAAGCCCCCATTCTGTACCTCTAAATATTTCAAAACTAAAATCAACCTTCCCGAAGTATGTTGACAAGTGTAACTTCACAGTGATGTGAAAAGCCAGGTGTGAATTTCGAATTCTTGGATTCTGCAGCGTTCTGCACTAGAGCACAGCTGGCTCCTGGGCCCCCTCTGCCTGTTCCCGTTCCACACTGGGAGGGGCCTGGTGCACCTTAATGCTCACCCTCCGACCCATCTGGTCCAGCGCTGTCCACTTTCTGCCCTCCCCCAAATCCCCCTGCAAACAGTCACCCCTGGGCCACCTAAGGGGGGTGTGAACAGATGGCAGTGTGTGCCCTTGGGAGGACAGACGAGGGGAGGAGGCCTGGGCAGTCCCTGGTAGTGAACTTAGGGCTGTCTGGAGGGGAATTCTGGGGTCCCAGGACCCCAGAGCATGTCCAGAGGGGAGAAGAGACTCCAGGTGGGTGTCCCTTTGGTCCTGTGGATGCCTTGCCTCATGGGCAGGGGTGTGGCCAGAGCAGGGCCCTGTAGAGCATGGGACCCAGACCAGGTGCCTTGATTGCCCAGTTCTAAGGGCACTTCTTATTCTAGAGAGCAGACTAAGTCGTGCTCGGTAGAACTGCTCTGTGTCCTTCGAGCTGTCACTCACTTCTTTTTCCGTCTTCCTGTGCAGCTACTAGGAAACTTCATTTGGGCTCTTCACCTGCCTGGCACCCATCCTTCCAAGGGTGACATTTGAAATATTTCACCGCCGTATAGGACAGGCAATGACCAATCAGAGCAGATGTCTGCCCAGTGCTGAACCGGGGTTCTTGAGGTCCTCTGCTGGGCTAGGTATTGACCCTCCAGTTGCTAGGTCATAGGGAGATAGAGGAGGTGTCAGGGCCACAAGGAGGGACATTGGGGGCGAGGCTTGGGGAAGGGGCCACTTATCATCAGTATGGAGATATTTCACTATTTTAGCAGCAGTGCTGCCATACTCGTGAATATCAACTCTGCCTTCTCCTCATCTTCCTTGGATTTTATTAGGGGCAGCATTGTGTGCAGGTAAAAGGCTACATCCCCAGCTTTGCTTAAAGCTTAGAGGTGGCTCATAATAATAAGGGCAAGTCTTCAAAGGGGCTCTTTTAACTGGGAAGAGTCCCCTTTGCCCCTTGCTCTTCTCCTTCTCCCTAAACCTCTCCTTCCTGTGATGATGATGGCTGGAGCTCCAGCAGCTATCTTGTGACATTGAGGATGGAAGCCCCATGCTAAGGAAAATAAAACAGAAATATAGAAGGAGCTTGGCACCTTCTATGATGACTGTAGAACTGCCATACCAGCCCTAGACTGCCTACTGCTGGACTCTTTTTTATGAGAGAGGATAAACTTCAAGTTTGTGTAAGCCTCTGTAGTTAGATCTCTGTTGTTAGTATTTAAATTTGATTGCTAACTCATTTCAGTTCCAGTCCTCAAGGCCTGTGTCTCCAGGGTCGGGGATGTGGCCGGAAAAGGAATCTTCATTTGGCATGCGTCTTCCGTGGGCTAGATGTGTTTTGTCAGCTAATCCTTAAAACCATTCTGGCGACTAGTGTTACTTTCCTCACTTTAACAGTTGAGAAAACTGGTCTGAGAGGTTATGTGACTTGACTAGCGGCAGAAATGGGGCCAAGGCCTGGGTCTTGCAGACTCCAGAGCCCACACCTGCTCCACCACACTTCTCATCTGTGCAGGCAGGACTGGGGTCCCCTTCCTGTTCGTCTCTGGGACGGTGCCTGGGAGGTCCTCCAAGGCTGGGCAATGTTGGGATGGCCTTTGCAGATCCCACAACACCTCGCTGGCACCCAGACAGGCATCCTTCTGTCCAGGAAAGTGTGTGTGTGGAAGGAACCGTTTAAAAATCTCCTGTCTTTCCCTGTTATTAGCCTTGAGAGAAAAGCCCAGAAAATCTCAACAGGGCTATGGGATAGAGGGTAGTGGGGAGCTGTGAGGCAGGTAGCAAGCAGCCTTCTGCCTTCCATGCTCAGTGAAGGAACATCCCTGGGCAGAGGGAGAGTAGGGTAGGGAGGGAGGCACCTCTGAGATGGGTGTTCGGGCTCCTCAGGCTTGGAGGTCGCTGCGCCCCGTGCTCAGCACACTTGTTCCCTTGAAGCCTGAAAGCCCAGCTTCTCCGTGCCCTCTGAGGGCAGCCGAGGCAGAGGGACCATTCTCTGAGGCAGCTTTATTGTCCCAAAGGTCATTAGTGGATGCTGGTGGAGGCCCAGCACCTGGAGGCTGATCCTCATCCCTTCTTGGACCTCTCTGCCCGGCACTTCCATTCCTAGTACATTTTGAAGGGATAGAAAACTGTCCAGAAGCCTGAAGCCCTCGCCTTCCTGCAGCTCGGCCCGAGTTCTACATGACCTGTTTGTCTCTTCAGGGCCCAAGGCCTCTCCCTCCTCCTCCCCTCCATCTGCCCAGGGACTTGCAGAGGTGAAGCAGCCTCAGACAGCTCCCAGAGAGAGCCTGGCCTTGGCAAACCGGCTTCCCGAGCACTGGAGAAAGAGCGAGCAGACGCAGGCCTCCTCCGGGAGGCCTCTAACAGTGCCTCCCTGCCCCTGACTCCCCTCGGAAAACGTGACCCACCAGGCCCTCCCGACAAGCCACCCTCCCTCCCTCCCATCCGCCTCCCCCTTCACAGGCTCCCAGGCGGAGGAGATGGAAAACAGAGCCTCCTGAATGTTTAACTTCAGCGGAGATGATAATAACTTTCCCATGGATGCAACTGTATCCTTTCCCTGTGTTCCTGCGGGGATCCTGAAACTCCATACGGTTCTCATTTGCAGCTCGTTCCTGAGGAGGCCTCATTTCCTCGCCACACACCCCTGATGTGGTCAGGGTCTCCCTCCCACAGCCCAGCGGGGGTGTGGGTGCGGGCGTCCCTGAGCTTTTCCCTCATGGCTGCTCCCCGCCCCCCGTCCCAGGCCCGCTTTGCCTACCTGGCCTTCCCAGACCCCTTCATCTAACCCCCGGCCCCCAAGGCCTCAGGCCTTTAAGTCCCTGCTCCGCACGCCCAGGGGTTGTGGTCAGGGCTGGGCTGTTCCCCAGGCAAATGTGCCCTTTCTTCGAGAAGCTTCTCCCACTCAGCCTGGTAGGCATGTTGAATGACTCCAAGGGTCACCATCAGTGTGTATCCTATGTGAATGGCACCTCCCGGTGTTAAAGCCAAACGGCTCTGCTGGTAGGCCCTAAAAGGAGACTAGATTCAAAGCCCTTTCCAGTCAGGAAAAGACCCCAACCCCCTCTTTCCAGGCAGCTCTGACCCCCAAACTCTTTTCACCACACACCTCTCATAACTTTGGTCTCGCAGGAAGCCTAGAGGAGTTGAGAAGAGGAAAGAAAAGAACAATAGACGTGTGGTGGTGGTGGTGGTGTTTTTTGGGGGGTTTTTTTTGTTTGTTTTTTTAACGTGTTCACGTTCCTGGCATCTCCCAAGCTTCATTTGACAAAATGGCTGAGGAACAGGACCCAGGGAGGTTGAAAATGATGAGCCTGGATGTTAGAGTCAGATCAGGGCCCCTGAGGTCCTGATTCTGCCCGCGTGCTACCGTGTCAGGGTCAGGAGGCAGGAGGGGAAAAAACAGGGTGAGGGGACGGTGGGCTCAGTAGTGAGGCATGTGGATGGTGGAGCCAGATGGCCTGGGTCGAAGTATCCTGTTGCACCATTTGCAAATCGGGTAACCTTTTGTGAGTGACTTAACATCTCTGTACCTCAGTTTCCTCATCTGTAAAATAGGAATTATAGTAGCGTGGCCATGGGTTTGTAAAGGGCAAGTTTGAAGAAAAGTGCTGGGCGTGAAGTAAGTGCTGTGATCACTGTTGTTAATTAGAGGTCGGGGAGTCCAATGAAAGGCCACTTCGAACTTGGCCTCTCCCACACGCTGGCCCTCGTCCCCACGTCGCACACTTGGAGGTCTTTGAGGACAAGTAAATCCCATGGACGTTGCTGCTCGCCTCTGTATCCGGCTGCCACAGAGGTCACAGCCCAGTGGCTTCTACCCCCTTCTCCTCCTTGGCAGCTCTCTGGGCCCTAGTAAACCAGGTCCATCTGGGGCTCAGGGATCCCAGGACTGCCTTCTTGGTTGCCCAAGAAGTACCCACAGAACCCCAAGTACCTCCAGAGAAGCAAGAGCTCAGAGAGGTCCTCAGGAGCCCAGCTTGCCCTCGAAGGCTGGTCCTTCTGGGCACTTCTTCTGTCTCAGGCTGGACCCAGGATAAATAGATGTGATTAGGAGATCAAAGCACTTTGCACAGGTTTGGCCTGAGGGGGCCCTTTGACCTGCTGCCGTGCCTTCAAGGCCCGCGCCGTCATCCCCGCCACCCCTGGAGTCCTCAAGTCGGAAACCTCTCCCCGCTTTCGTTCCTGTTCTTATCAAAATGCTGCCGCGGCCCTCTGTGCCAGGCTGGTGAGTCTTGCCTGTTGGTGGGGAGCTGGCGTCCCCCCACTACCACCACACAGCTGTTTACTAAATCACCAGTTTGAGGCTGAAGCCAGCACACTGTAGCAGGTCTGCCAAACCCAAACGGGTTTCATTTTGAGCCTCAGTTGCAAAACCTGAAATTTTGATATGCTTGTAAGTGGTGGACAGGTGAATCACGCCTGCCTCTTGGGCTATCTAATTACCTGCAGGGCCTGCCTGGGCTCCCAGAACTTGGCCCAGTGAAGGAAGGAATCATTATGAGTATCCTGTCCTTTTCCTTTGAACAGGGGAGACATTCCTGTAAGTGCTCACTGTGGAGAACCTGTGGAATTTTCCTTAAGACTTGAGAGATGGCTTTGAGGGGTTGTGTTGTAACGGCTCAGAATGGACTCTCTGTCACCCCTGGGCTCCTTCTTGGGATGTTTAGGCCTCTAGGCCCCAAAACTCGAAGGGAGGTGCGTGCTGAGGTGACGAGGCCTCTCCGAGCCTTTGGGGGCACATTTCAGGACAGGCCATGGCGGCCAGCTTTCCCTGCCACCGACACAGGCCATGGGGGCCTCCGCTGGCCTGCTCCTGGGCTCTCGTCCTGTCCCCGAGTCTCAGCCCTGCTCAGAGAGTTGAGGATGTGCAGGGCACCTGGGTGCCTGTGAGGGAAGAACTTCCTCATCAAATGAAAGCTGTTGTAGGAGATGTGGAGGAGCATTTCTGGGAGAATCTCCAGGAAAGAGGGAGACCCCTGCCCTGAGCTTCCCTGGGAGGCAGGCAAGTTGGGGGCTCTGGCTGCTTTTATGCTTTTACCTCCAGGAGGGCCGGCCTACTTTTTCTAATCCAAGAGGGATTGATAACCTAGGTTCATTTATTCAACAAATACTTCGAGAGTGGCTACCATGTGCTAGGAGCTGGCCTAGGTGCTGGGGACGTATTGGTGAACAAAATGGACAAAAGATTCCACCTCTCAGGACTTCCCTGGCGGTCCAATGGTTAAGACTCCATGCTTCCACTGCAGGGGGACTGGGTTCGATCCCTGGTCAGGGAACTTAAGATCCCACGTGCCGTGAGGCGCCCCCCCCCAAAAAAATCCACCTCTCATGGAGTTTACATTCTAGGAATGGGGCAAGACAAACAATGAACATAACACATGAGTAAATTATCACATCTCTTAAAAAAGAGAGAAGTTCTATGGAAAATGTAAAAGGAGAGGAGAAAAGCGGGGTTGGGAGTGTGAGATGGGGATGGTGGCTGAATTGAATAGGGTGGTCAGGGAGGTCTCATCAAGAAGGTGACATTGGAACAAAGGCTCAAAGGAGGTGAAGAAGTAGTCCGGGCAATTATCTGGATAAAGAGTGTTCTAGCCAGAGGGAACATCCAGTGCAAAGGTCCTGAGGCAGAATTGCCTGGGACGTTACAGGAGCACCCAGGAGGCTAGGGTGGCTGGGGTAGAGGGAGGAGGAGAATAGGAGATATGAGCAGAGATGTGAGAGGTGGGGCAGATTCTTGTACCCTCTGGTACCCAGTGGTCTTGGAGGCCAGTGTCGGAACCTTGGCTTTTACTTTGAATAAAATAGGGAGTCACTGCAAGGCTTTGAGTAAAGGAGTGATATGATCCGACTTAGGTTTTATTTCATTATTTTTTAATTTAATTTTTTTATTGGAGTATAGTTTATTTACAGTGTTGTGTTAGTTTCAGGGGTACAGCAAAGTGATTCAGTTATACATATATCCATTCTTTTTCAGATTCTTTTCCCTTATAGCTTATTACATAATACTGAGTAGAGTTCCCTGTGCTATATAGTAGGTCCCTGTTGATTATCTATTTTATATATAATAGTGTGTATATGTTAACCCCAAACTCCTAATTTATCCCTCCCCACCACCTTTCCCCTTTGGTAACTGTTAAGTTTGTTCTCAAAGTCTGTGAGTCTATTTATGTTTTGTAAATAAGTTCATTTGTATAATTGTTTTAGACTCCACATATAAGTGATATTGTATGATATTTGTCTTTCCCTATCTGACTTACTTCACTCAGTATGACAATCTCTAAGTCCATCCATGTTGCTGCAAATGGCATTATTTCATTCTTTTTTATGGCTGAGTAATATTCCACTGTATATATGTACCACATCTTCTTTATCCATTCATCTGTCAATGGACATTTAGGTTGTTTCCATGTCTTGCCTATTGTAAATAGTGCTGCAATGAACATTGGGGTGCATATATCTTTTTGAATCATGGTTTTCTCCAGATATATGACCAGGAGTGGGATTGCTGGATCATATGGTAGTTGTATTTTTAGTTTTTTAAGGAACCTCCATATTGTTCTCCATAGTAGTTATACCAATTTACGTTCCCACCAACGGTGTGGGAGGGTTCCCTTTTCTCCATACCCTCTCCAGCATTTATTGTTTGTAGACTTTTTGATGATGGTCATTCTGACCACAGTGAGGTGATACCTCATTATAGTTTTGATTTGCATTTCTCTAATAATTAGTGATGTTGAGCATCTTTTCATGTGCTTTGTGGCCATCTCTCTCTTCTTTGGAGAAATGTTTATTTAGATCTTCTGTTCTTTTTTTAATTTCTTTTTTTAAAAATTAATTAATTAATTTATCTTTGGCTGCGTTGGATTTTTGTTGCTGTGTGCGGGCTTTCTCTAGGTGCGGCGAGCGGGGGCTACTCTTCGTTGTGGTGCGTGGGCTTCTCATTGTGGTGGCTTCCCTTGTTGCAGAGCACGGGCTCTAGGCGCATGGGCTTCAGTTGTGGCATGTGGGCTCAGTAGTTGTGGCTCTTAGGCTGTAGGGCGCAGGGTCAGCAGTTGTGGCACACAGGCTTAGTTGCTCCACGGCATGTGGGATCTTCCCAGACCAGGGGTCGAACCCGCGTCCCCTGCATTGGCAGGCAGATTCCTAACCACTGTACCACCAGGGAAGTCCTTCTGCCCATTTTTTTAGGTTTTTTTTTTTTTTAATATAGAGCTACATGAGCTGTTTGTATATTTTAGAGATTAATCCCTTGTTGGTTGCTTTGTTTGCAAATATTTTCTCTCATTCCATGGGTTGTATTTTCACTCTGATTATGATTTCCTTTGCTGTGCAAAAGCTTTTAAATTTAATTAGGTCCCATTTGTTTATTTATTTTTATTACTCTAGGAGGTGGATCCAAAAAGACATTGCTGCAATTTATGTCACAGACTGTTTTGCTTATGTTTTCCTCTAAGAGTTTTATAGTACCTAGCCTTACATTTAGGTCTTTAATCCATTTTGAGTTTATTTTTGTGTATGTGTTAGAGAATGTTCTAATTTCATTCTTTTACATGTAGCTGTCTAGTTTTCCCAGCACCACTTATTGAAGAGACTGTCTTTTCTCCACTGTATAGTCTTGCCTCCTTTGTCATAGATTAATTGACCATAGATTGTCATAGATTAATTAATTGGGTTTATTTCTGGGCTTTCAATCCTGTTCCATTGATCTATATTTCTGGTTTTGTGCCTGTACCATACTGTTTTGATGACTGTAGCTTTGTAGTATAGTCTGAAGTCAGGGAGCCTGATTCCTCCAGCTCCATTTTTCTTCAGGATTGCTTTGGCTATTCAGGGTCTTTTGTGTTTCCGTACAAACTTTAAAATTTTTTGTTCTTGTTCTATGAAAAATGCCATTGGTAATTTGATAGGGATTGCATTGAATCTGCAGATTGCCTTGGGTAGTATAGTCATTTTGACAGTATTGATTCTTCCAATCCAAGAACATGGTATCTCTTTCCATCTGTTTGTGTCATCTTAGATTTCTTTCATCAATGTCTTATAGTTTGCAGAGTACAGGTCTTTTACCTCCTTAGGTAGGTTTAATCCTAGATATTTTATTCTCGACTTAGGTTTTAAAAGGATCACCTTTATAATACACACTTTCCAAAATTCTCATGCAAGACAAAAAGGGAATAAGCCATACTAAATTTCAGTATTGAGTTTCTAATATGTGCTAAGCATTGTAGGTCCCAGTTGCTAGGAGTCTGGAAGGCTCTTCAGTTAAGGAACTCACTGTGTGTGGGGGGGGGGTGGGGGGGTGTCCTGTTAGAGATATGAAACAAATTCAATTTTAATACCAAGGGAAGAAGCACAGAGGTGATGGGAGGAGTCAAGAAAGGCCTTCTCAAAGGATGATGGAACTGGGTTCTGAAGGCTGAATAAGAGTTTTCCAGGTTGGACAAAGGGGGAAAGGTCATTCCAGCAAAGGAAATAACCCATGGAATGGAATGGAGGCTTGAAAGAGCAGAGAAATATAAGTAACTCAGGGAATGAGTGCATGTTTTACTGTGGTATGTGCCAGAGGGAGTGGGCAGAGATGAAGTTGAAGAGAGAAAGGGGAGAGACAGATAGAGTGAAGGAAAAGAAACGCCTACCTCTTTTTCCATGGCAGTTGAAGATGTGTTCTCTGCCCAGGTTTCACATGTCAACAACAAAAGTATCTGGTTTCCGAGATTTCACCTGACCAAGTCTGATGTGTTCTCTGTGCTATGTTTTGTCCTAGTTTGAGTTGATTTTTTTCACTCTTATGTTTTTATTTATCAAAACTTGCATAAACCTGACCTCATTCACCAGCAAAAAACATACAACCAGGACACACACACAGAAGCAGACACTGAGTGCCAGGATTTTATTTGGGAGGTGATCTCCAGAGACATCAGTAAGGAGGGAATGAGACAGGGAACGGGAAAAAAATAGTAGAGGGTGAGTGAATAAGCAGATGGGAACCAGACTGAATCCTGACAGGTCCTCTGGGAATGAGTATAGAATTTACCCAAGGGGTGAGGGAGCTGGGGTATTTATCTACCAGTCCCATCAGTCATTAGTTGAGGGCTGCTTCCTGAGGGTAATAACTCCTTGGCCCTCACAGCCTGCCCTGTAGCTAGGGAAAAGAGCTGGAGATGTGAAAGGTGCATACCAAAGGCATATGCAGAGGTACCCACAGCATCTGTTACAATTGTGTACATTTCTTCAACCACCTATTATTTCTATACCACTGTGCTGGAGAGGTCTTGAGTCCGCCTGCGCCTAAGGAGGATGCCAATGTGGATGGAGTCAAAGGCAGATCAGACCCAGGCTCACACACTTGGGTGTTCTGGGCTCCATCTTGCTGTGGTCCACATGACACCGGCTCAGGGGTAAAGGGACAGTATTTGTCTTTTTGTGTCTGGCTTCTTTCACTTAGCATAATGTCTTCATGGTTCATCCATGTTGTAGCCTGTGTCAGAATTTCATTCCTTTTTAAGGCTGAGTGATACTCCATTGCATGGATAAACCATATTTTGCTTATGGACATTTGGGTTGCCTCCACTTTTTGGTTATTGTGAATAATGCTGCTTTGAACATGGGTGTGTTCAAACATGGATATTTATCTGTTGGAATCTCTGCTTGCGATCCCTTGGGGTCTATACCTAGCAGTGGAATTGCTGGGTCACAGTGTAATTCTATGTGGAACTTGTTGAGAAACCACCATCCTGTTTTCCACGGAGGCTGCATCATTTTACATTCCCTCCAGCAATACACGAGAATCTCTTTTAAAGACACTTGGGTACCGCTCTTCACACCAGCTGGTGAGGTGGGGATGGGATGAGGACCACCCCCACATGGAGGGATTATGGCAGGGTCCAGGGAGGACACACCCAGACTTACATGGCGAGGCTTGGTGACAGTAGAGGGGACCCTTTTGGTCTCTGAGTGTCCAGTTCATTCTACTATGGCTGCATCACTTCAGTTGGACTGTGTCATGGTGCTGGTCAGCTAGAAGGACATGGGTTTGAGTCCTGCCTTTCCTGGGGCTGTGTGACCTCAGACAGAGGACTTTTCCTGAGCCTCAGTTTCCTTTTCTGTTTAAACAAATGGGAAGAGTAATAGGGCAGGGGCGGGCACGCAGTGAGGTCATGTGAGTCTCGTGCTTAGTGCAGGGCCTGGCAGATGGATGGTATGTGCTCAGCGGGTGCCATTGTCATTATGATCCGTTTCTGGGAATTCCTCTGTGGGTGAGTGTCTAGGTGGCAACTTATGAACCTACAGTCAAGGTTACGAGCCTACTTGGTGCCCATTTCTGTGCTAAGATTTGGGGACGGAGTGTGGTAGCAGATGCCATAATATACTGCCCAGGTTCCCCTTTAAGAAAGCACTTTCTGGGACTTCCCTGGTGGTCCAGTGGTGAAGAATCCGCCTTCCAATGCAGGGGAGGTGGGTTCGATCCCTGGTCAGGGAACTAAGATCCCACACGCCGCCATGCAACTAAGCACCTGCGCCACAACTACTGAGCTCGCGCGCCTCAACGAGAGAGCCTGTGTGCCGCAAACTGCAGAGCCCACCCGCCCTGGAGACCGCGCACCACAACTAGAGAGAGAGAACCCACGCGCCACAACTAGAGAGAGAGAGAGAGAGAACCCGTGTGCCACAACTAGAGAGAGAGAGAACCCGCACACCACAACTAGAGAGAGGGAGAACCCGTGTGCCACAACTAGAGAGAGAGAGAACCTGCGCGCCACAACTAGAGAGAGAGAGAGAGAACCTGCGCGCCACAACTAGAGAGATGTCCTTGCACTACAACGAAGAGCCCACGCACCGCAATGAAAGACTGCACCTCAGTGAAGATCCCGTGTGCCGCAGCTAAGACCTGAGGCAGCCAAAAATAAATAAATAATAAATAAATCTTAAAAAAAAAGAAACCACTTGCTGTCCTGGTTTGTGGAGTGCTTTCAGGGGCCCCCTCTGGCTATTAGCACCTTCAGGGGTGCCTCAGCTACAGAGAGTGCCTCGGGCAAAGTCATGCCCTTCCAGTGACCTTTTAATATAGGGATATAGAGTCCTAGGCACCTAGGCCCACCTCTGGACTACTCTGTGGAAGACTGAGTAATGCCCCACAGCCTCCCAAGATGTCCACGTCCTAGTTCTGGGAATCTGTGAACACGTGTGTCACCTCACATGGCAAAAGGGATGTGCAGATGTGATTAAATTAGGGATCTGGAGATGGAGAGATTATCCAGGTGGACCCAATGTAATGACAAGGGGCCTTATAAGAGGGGGCCAAGAGGATCAGAGTCACAGAAGGAGATGTGACAGAAGCAGAGGTCAGAGTGATGTGCCTGCTGCCTCAGGTTGAAGGTAGCGCCCAGGGCCAAGGGGTGCAGGTGGCCTCTGGAAGCTAGAAAAAGCAAAGAAACGGATTCAGCCCTGAAACCTCCAGAAGGAATGCAGTTCGGTCAACACCCGGATTTTGGATTTCTGATCTCTTAAACTATAAGAGAATAAACGTGCGGTGGTGGAAGGCAGCAAGTTTGGGGGAATTTGCCCCAGCAGCAGTAGGAAACTAGTACAGCTCTGAAGGTGGGTCCAGCTCCAGCGCTCCCTGGGGGTGAGGGCCCGGAGGCTGCTGCCAGGTCTCCCTCTGCCCAATCCGGCTCTCCTCCCGCCCTTCCACAAGGGTTGGTGCCACGGGCTCTCCCTGAGAAGCATCCTGCATCTTAAAGTCCACCTGAGAGTCCACTTCCTGGGAAACCCAAACTGCCACAGCTGGCGCGTGCACACACATATTTCACAGCTTTACTGGGGACAATTTCAAACACACACAAAAATAGCAAGAATAATATAATGATCTTCCATGATCTCATGGCCCAGATCGGGTAATTGCCAGCTCGTGGCCAATCTTGTTTGATCTCTATGGGAATGGTCATTTACAGGGAAGAGTGCAGCTCCTGCCCTGGAGACCCTCCCGGTGTGGGTGGGGACTTCAGAGGGTGCAGACATCTCTTAGGCCAAGAGAACTCCAGGCAGCAGTCCCCAGGTCAGCGAGTATGGGGCCAGGGGTGCACAGAAGCAGCCTCGGAGAAAGGCAGGGAAGAAGAGAGCCGGCCAGAGCCGGCAGGGCAGGCCACGTCTTAAAGGGTGGGTCCTAGGTCATGCGTAAACTCGCCTAAAAGGTCTCAAGTCTGGGCAGGAGGCAGGTGATGTGTGAAGGGACCGTGGTAGGCAGCACTTGGATAAAGTAGACATCACCTGCCTTTGTGTTACACTCCATTGTCTTTCTATTGTTTCCTTTTTTTTTTTTTTGAAATAGGCCTCTACCTGCTTCTATATGACTCTACTAATAAATAACAGTGCCAGAATAGTGCCAGATGCTGGGCCGAGCACTTTACACAGGTCATCTCACGAATCTGCCCAACAACCCTAGGAGGCAGATACTATTTTTATCCCCATCTCACTGAGACTCAATGAAGTAAGGCCACTTGGCCAAGGTCCCATGGATGGTGTATTAGTTTCCTAGGGCTGCTATAACAAATTACCACAGACCGAGTGGCTTACGACAATAGAAATAGAGTCGCTTACAGTCCTACAGGCCAGCAGTTTGAAATCAAGGTGTTGGCTAGGCTGCGCCCCCTCCAAAGGCTCTAGGGAAAGATCTTTCCTTGCCTCTTCCTGCTTCTGGTGGCCCCAGGCATCCCTTGGCTTGTGGCCACATCACTCCAATCTCTGCCTCTGTCTTCACATGGCCTTTTTTCCTCTTCATGTATCTTCTCTGTGTGTTCTTATCAGGACACTTGTCACTGGATCCAGGGTCCACTTGGATAATCCAAGATCCCGTCTCAAGATCCTTACTTTAAATATGTCTGCAAACACCCTTTTTCCAAATAAGCTCACATTCCCAGGTTCCAGGGGTTAACACGTGGACATAGCTTTTTGGAGGCCAGCGTTCAACCCACTACACATGGGAAGAGGGGGACCAGGGCCCTGAACCTAAGAAAAAGGATCTGCTGTCCCTGGAATGTGATACAATCTTGCCAAGAAGAGCTGGACCAGTAGGAACCCACTTGTCCTGGCTTTACAGCGTGGCCATAAGGTCTTTGACACTCCTCCCATGGAAAGGTTGTGTCACTGCCCCTCACCTTGAACCTGAAGGGGCTTGTGACTCACTTGTCACCAGAAGAATGTGGCGTGACTTCCAGTGGTGCATCCAAAAAGGCAATGTAGTATCTGCCTTTTTTGTGGAAACGTTTGCTTTTGGAGCCCTGAGACCGCCATGCTGGGGGGAAGCCCAGGCCACATGGAGAGGTCCCACGTAGGTGTTCTGACCAACAGCTCTAGCTGAGACAGCTGACAGCCAGCACCCCGTGCCTCCAGATGATTCCAGCCCCCAGCTCTCCTGTCACCCCCAGCCATGGAGTCTTCCCTGCTGAGGCCCCAGAAATCATGGAGCAAAGAAAAGCTGTCCCTGCTGTCCCTGTGTGAATTCCCAACCCACGGAATTTGAAGACAATAAAATGGCTATTTTATGCCACTAAGTTTGGGGGTGGTTTGTCACACAGCAATAGTAATCAGGACACCCCCTCCTTGTCTAGAGAAAGCCCCAAATTGGAGGTTAGCAGTTCCTGAGAAATAGGTCTGATTCAGAGGAGACACAAAGGGAATAGATCCTGTGTGAACCAGCACCCCTGCCCCAATTCCCAGTGGTTCTGTGATGAGAGATGGAGTGGGGACGGGGGGAGCACAGAAAATAGAAACAGCTCCTTTCAGCACAAGAAACCGCCCCTCCCCAAAACCCGCTCGCAGACAGAGCTGTAGGGCCTGAGGCTGCAGCCAGGCCTCTGCGCAGCTGCCGTCCCCCCAGCCTCCGCCAGAGCAAGGCTCCCGAAGGCGGGCTACGGTGGAGCCCGGCGGCACTTACAATTGCCCACGCAGCCGCGGCTGCAGCAGGGCCCTGACCACAGCCCTCCCCAGGCCCTGACCGCACGGCCCCGGGGGCCCAGCTGCTTCTCCAGCCGTGCCTTTGCCAGGGCCCTGGGTCTGCCTGCAGCCCTGGCTGCCAATTATAGCACAGGCCCATTCATTTGCTGCATTGGATCTTGGGATTTTGTCATTTGCTATGCGGAGGTTTTCTTTCTGACTAATTTGTTTACCAGGTTTAATTCTTCAATCATGTTTTCATTTTAAGAGATTTCAGGGTAATTATGAACTTTGAATAAATCCATCTGAGGCACCAAAGTGCTCTCGGCTCCGCTCTGCTAGGGCCCGCCATTCCATTGCTACACTTGAGATTTGGTGTGAACAGGACTTTTCCTGCCCAACCCACCCCCAGTGCCGGCAATTGAAAACAGCTGGGCCTCTAGGAGCCAAGGTCAGGATTGGAGAAAAAGCCACAGCTGAAAACCACACTGGAGTTGGGGAGAGATGGAATCAGGCTGGTGTGTGAGGCTCCAGAACCTGTGAGAATCTGGCTCCTCTCCACCTGCCTCACCCGGGCTGCTTCCCCCGCTCCCCGGGAATGTGGCAGAGGGACCCGAGGCCTGGGCTGCCCCAGATTTGCCAGCTGAGTTTGTCAAAGCAGGGTGCAGTGATACCTGGGAGAGGACCAGACCCAGAGACCAGAGCCCGGGGCCCTAGCTCCAGCCACCTAGTCCCTGAGCAGTGGGGCCGTAGGCAAAGTTTCTGAGACCTCAGGAGGAAAACAGAAGTAGATGGAGGGGGATGATGACAATTCCTGTTCCCTCTACTTTGCAGGCTTGTCACGAAGGAGCTGCTGTAAGAAACGACATTTTGTAAGCTGTGTCACTTGGCACAGTTGTGAGGTGGTGATGGTGTGGAACAGAATCTCGTGGTCATATCAGCAGGGTCACACTGGTAGGCTGGGGTGATGTGACACCCAAACAACGGCTAGAAAGGCAGGAACGGCCACCAGGCCCCTAGATGTCTTGACTCCATCACCGTTTCACAATCGGTGTGTCCTGGCTCCTGGGTGTGCAGGGATGGTCTCTATGGAGTGTGTGAGCCTATGAATTGTGACTCCGAATCCCAGTTCCAGCCTCAGCACCTTATCAATGCCACACAGGAGGACTTGGTGCATCCGCATCTTATCAGCATCAACAAATTAGGGTTGCCTAATTTGCATATCCATACCAAGCCTACAGCCAGCCCAGCAGGGTGGGTAGTGCAGTGTGTGCAGTAATCACAACGAGGATCAATGGATTAGGCTTAGCTAATTTACATGCAGCCAATCATAGCCAAGGTATGAACAGCAGAGCTGCTGGGGGAACGAATCACACGAAGGGAATTCTCCACCGCAGAGTGTAAGTGCCTGAGCTTCCCCAGCTGGATGGCTCTCACTCCCACCCTAGGGGAGAGGCCCTGGGGGACTCGGAATTTGCTCTGACAAGGATCCGGTGCTGGATCCCATCCACAGTGACAGTCTAAGTTGCGGAGGGCGAGAGGAAGGGAGTGGCCGTACCATAGTGCTGTTTAGGTTCTCTCAGAAGCAAGCCTGACACAAAGATTCGAGGGCAGGAAGCAGCAGCAGGGGCCTGCAGGTATGCGGGAAGACAGTTAATAAAGATGCACAAGCGAGGCAGGTACCTCTGTGGGCAACCATTCTAGGCTGAATTGTGCCCTGCACAAACTCATATGTTGACATCCTAACCCCCAGGACCTCCGAATGTGACTGTATTTGGAGATAGGATCTTTTTTTTTTTTTTTTTGCAGTACGCGGGCCTCTCACCGCTGTGGCCTCTCCCGTTGCGGAGCACAGGCTCCGGACGCGCAGGCCCAGCGGCCATGGCTCACGGGCCCAGCCGCTCCGCGGCACGTGGGATCTTCCCGGACCAGGGCACGAACCCGTGTCCCCTGCATCGGCAGGCGGACTCTCAACCACTGCGCCACCAGGGAAGCCCTGGAGATAGGATCTTTAACAAGGTGATTAAAGTAAAATGAGGTCATTAAAGATGAGGCCTGATCCAATCTGACTGGTATCCGTAGGACAGACACAGACAACTGTGTGAAGACACGGTGTGGGGGAGGGCAGTGAGGAGGCTGGGGGATTCATTCACCAACTTGCATCAGTCATTCACTGGGGGCTCTTTCCAGGGGGGCGCCACTGATTCCCACACCCCCAGTCTGCCTGGGGACAGGCAGAGCAGCGTTGGTGATCAGTAGAAGCCCCCGTGTGAAGAAACTCGGGGATTGCCATTTGAAGGTTGGGCCTGGTTACAATAAGCGGTAAGCCTGAGGGGATTTGTGGGCAGCAACAGTGATGGTGACATCTCCTGCATAGGCCTGTGAGATGAATGATAGGCTATCTTAGGTACCCGCCTAGGCACTAAGCTACTATGGCCTCTGCCCTAAAGGAAGTTGTGTGTGTATGTGGCATGTGTGTTCATAGGAAGGTTGAGTTAGAATATATATTTTTCTTTTTTTCTTTTTTTTTTTTTTTTTGGTACGCAGGCCTCTCACTGTTGTGGCCTCTCCCGTTGCGGAGCACAGGCTCCGGACGCGCAGGCTCAGCGGCCATGGCTCACGGGCCCTGGCATGTGGGATCTTCCCGGACCGGGGCACGAACCCGTGTCCCCTGCATCGGCAGGCGGACTCTCAACCACTGTGCCACCAGGGAAGCCCTAGAATATATATTTTTATATTGGATTATCCGTGTAATATTGTATGACCCTGTAATAAATAGTTTGCAAAGGTGACCTCTGGTTAGTTTCCATGCCGAAGCCAGTGGGGTGAATGGACATGTAACACAGCTCACTGTGGTCTTGGATCCTTGTAGCTTCTGTGGCCTCCCTCATGAGCCCGGCAGCACTTCAGTGCCTGTTGCTAATTTTAGACTTGTGTACTGGGCTCAGCTAGGATGAGGGTGTTTTGAGTCAGGCTTCTTGGTTTCAAGCAACTGAAGCTAATGCTACCCAACTTCAGTAGTAAAGGGATTTCTGGAAGGTGTGAGGTGGTCGACCTGCTTGACAGAAGGGAATAGGACTTGTAGCCAAGAATACTCTGGTGGGTGCGGGGAATGTGTGTGTGTGACTTGCTAGCACCCACCCCTACCTCCACCAGCCTCTGTAGGGCACTGTCACTGCTAGACCTTTGAGGTTGCCACCATGGTGTCATTGTCCCTGCCTCTTTACGACATTCCTTTGAGATTCAGTTGGGGCTCTCTGGGACAGTGGGATTTCCTTTTCTCTCATTCTTTTTTTTCAATATGTGATCTTTTGTTGTTGTTTTGTCTTTTCTTTATTTTTTTGGCTGCGTCGGGTCTTAGTTGCGGCATGCGGGATCTTTCATTGCAGTGCGGGCTCTTCGTTGTGGCGGCGCTTGGGCTTCTCTCTAGTTGCGGTGTGGGGATTTTCTCTCTCTAGTTGTGGCACATGAGTTCCAGAGCGCGTGGGCTCTGTAGGTTGCGGCACATGGGCTCTCTCGTTGAGGCGTGCAAGCTCAGCAACTGTAGTGCACAGGCTCAGTTGCCCCGCGGCATGTGGGATCTTAGTTCTCCGACCAGGGATCAAACCCACGTCCCCTGCATTGGAAGGCAGATTCTTTACCACCGGACCACCAGGGAAGTCCCAGGGCAGTGGGATTTCTTACACATCAGCCCAGGGCTTCCAGGAAAGAGAACCAGACAGAAGCTGTATCGCCTTTTATGACCTAGTGTTGGAAATCACGCAGCGTCACTTCTGCCATATTCTATTCATCCCATGCGAGTCTGAAAAGCCAGTCCATATTCCAGGGAAGGGATTAGCCTCCTCCACCCTTTGATGAGAGAACTGTCAAAGAATTTGGGGACATGTTTTAAAACCACCACAGTGGGCTAGGAGATGGCAAACAGCCACTTGGCTTGACAGTTTGGACCAACACATTTTTCCTTCTCGATTTTCTAATTCGGCTGCTTGTTTCCCATGATGCAGAAAGGCCTGGCTCAAACTCCAGGCAGCATGTTAGTAACTAACGTGCTTGCACCTCGTGGGCCGGACCCACTGACTCCAGTTCATCCCGCTTCATTATTATGCCAGGAGAGCTCATTCCAACTGAAATTTGACTATTGGTTTTTAATTTTGGTGCCATTTTTCATGCTGATGGCTCTTCTGGCTGACAGTGAATTACCCTGGGTGCAAATTAAGTACAATAGAATTGCTAATCAGGCCATTAGAATATGCTGACAGGAGGAAATCTACAAGTTGTCAGATCTGGGTGGGCTCTCCCCTTGCCTTTGGGACAGAATTCCCTTGATTTCAAACGGCCCTCTGCATGGAATGGGTTCGGATATTGGAAACAGACACCTGCAGGCAGCCGGAGGGGCTGAGCAAGTGGCTGCAAGGCCTGCAAGCCTACACTGGTTCAGCTGGTTCTCTTTGCAGGAAAAATCTTGTCCTGTGAGTACACAGGGGATCGCTCTGTGAGGATCTATCTCTGGGGATCACTGTCTAATGTTCCATGCACTCTTCTCATGCAAGAAAGTGTTGAGATTTCATTCTCCACCTTCAGGCCCACAAGGAAGGCACCAAATGTCTGGCAAAATGAACAGTGTTTTCAGATTTCTAAATTTAGACGGACGGTGAGAATGCACCAGCGGTTTTCCTCTTGTGTCTAATTCTGAGCGAAGCTAGAAAGACTCTTATCTGTGGGAGACTTCGCGTCGCATGGTCAGTCCCAGTTTCTTTGTATTTTTTTTTAATCCCTACAAAACTGACTGAGAGAAATAGATTCAGGAGCTACCTCCTAAGGGTGCAGTGCTTGAGGCCGAATAGCAGTTCTGTAAATCAGGAGGCGTTAGACCTTCAGAGGAGATAGAATTATGGTCTTCAAGGGTGAAGATGCGAACCTGGCTGCTGTGCAGTTGTTTGGGGAGGGGAAATGTGTTGGAGATCATTTATAAGTGAGAGGAGGACCCCACTGCTTCAATAATAGCTAACACTTATTGAACCCTGCCTGCTATATCTGGTCACTTGAAATGCATTTAATCTTCACAACAGCCCTCTGCGGTGTGGATTATGATCATCACCCCCATTTAAACGATAGCAATCTTGAGGTTAGGTAACTTTTCCAAGGTCACCCAACAAGTTTGTGCTTAATCCAGTGTTATTAGATTGGGTTCAGCTGCCAGAGACAGTGGGGGGAAGAAAAGAGTGGCTTAAACAAGAAAGATATTCTTTCTTAGAAAAACAACATATGGTCTCTGCCTTGGGTTGCTGGATAAAATACAGGACACCAATTAAACTGGAATTCCAGATGAACAATTTTTTAGTATAAGTATGTCCTGTGCCATATTAAATAATTAAATAGTACAATTAAAGTATTGAACTTTTTCAATCAATAAAAATTAAGTAAAAATAAAATATGTTTATTTGTTCAATCTGGCAACCCTATGTCCACCTCTTGGTTCAAGATGGCTGTGTGTGCTCCAGCCTTTAGGACCACACTCCAGGCAGCAGGAGGGAGGAGGGTTAAAGAAGGGTCTCGCTCCCTTTAAAGACACTTCATGGAAGTCAGTCCCCAAACTACTGCTCACCTCACATTGGCCACACATGGCTTTTAGCGAGGCTGGGA
The DNA here is from genome assembly GCF_949752795.1 of Hyperoodon ampullatus. Taxonomy (NCBI): domain Eukaryota; kingdom Metazoa; phylum Chordata; class Mammalia; order Artiodactyla; family Ziphiidae; genus Hyperoodon; species Hyperoodon ampullatus. Next base: position 37,261,810 of record NC_136913.1, read on the forward strand.
AATATGGCTTTTATTCTGGGCAGCCATGGGCCCAGCTGACAATCAGAGCTTCTGTATTGAGAAAAATGGATATCAGGGGTCAACTCAGTGTCTGCCACAGCTGGGATTTCAACCCAATCAGAATGGCTTTCGAGTCTTGGGGCTTAGTCACCCCGATGTCCTGCTTCTTCTCCATTTCAGGAAAGAAAGGGTGTGTGTTTCATACAGCCCTCCTCAAATCCTTTCCTTGATTTCTGGGTGCCTCTTCCCTGACTTCTCTGTACTTTTGCTGCTAACAGACGGCACGTGCAACACTCTTCAGAGGTCTGCCTTCCGGTTACCGGAGCCACTCAGTCCGCGCCTGGGAATTGGGATGGCACTTCGCCAATGACTCATTGTGCGGGAGTCTGCAAGCCCAGCTCCCTTGGCTGGAGTTGGGAGGCAGACTAAAGTGTAATTTACACTCAAGAGCCCTGGCGGGGTCAGGCCAAGTGTGCGCCCTTGCTCGACTGCTTTCCTTTCCTTGTCCTGCTTTCCTCACTCCCTTAACTGGTCTCTCCTGGAAGCACTGCCTTCATAAATCACTCGCACACAAATCCTGTCGCAGTGTCTTCGTGGCCTAAGATAAGGGTTTACCCTGGAAAATATAAATAGGAAATGGGACAGCACTTTTGAAGACAAAGCAGTTCTGTTGTCATGTGCCCCTCTGTGATGAAGAGGCCAAAGTGACTCGCAAAGCCCTTGAGGTTGAATTAGGTCACACCCCAGCCTTACCGGCAAATCCTGAGCTGTGACAACTTATACAAAGTTGGACTTTTAATATTTATTCCAATCTTCCTCCAAGCTGTATGTTTTTTTAGCGAATGTGTATTAGTCAGGGTTTGGTTGGGAAAACAGCACTTGGTGCTTCAAATAGGAAGGGATTTAATACTGGAGATCAGGTGCTTACAAAACAATTGGAAGAGTTGGAAGAGCCAAGGTCCAGGAAAGCTGATACCAGCTCTCAGATTCCTTTAAACTTCCAGAGCGTCAGAGAGCACAGTGGATTGCATGCTGGTTCAGGACCAAGGTAGGTGATTCTCAGAGACATGCCTGGAGGTGGCCATGAAAATTTCCACTTGCTGTACGCTTTGTGTCTGCCTGCTGTTGCTGGAGGAACAATAATTATGGCTTCTTGCCTCTCTTTAGCCTTCCAAGTCGTATGCAAATACAATAGCTCCTCATTACAGATTTCCCCTGCTATCTGAAAGTAGAATGTTCCTGCGAAACCTTTTGTAAGCCAAAATGGCGTAAAGCAAAGAAGCAATTAACTTAGGACACATCTTGCTAACGGGTGCACAAAATAAATGGAGATAAATAAAACGCAGATGCTCACAGACACAGGTGCAAGCTATGGTGGCTTGATGCTGAGGGTAGTTCCCAGGGAAGGAGCTTGGCGGGACCACTCTTGCTGCTTGGGGTGCGCGCTGCCTCTATAACAGCTTGCTGCAAAACAAACACAACGCTATTTTCGCTTTTCACCTTTATTTGAAAAAGCGAAAATCCTCTTCGAATTTCTCAGGGTTAGTGAAAACAGGTACTAATACAGGTCTTTTGTAAAAGTGAAGTGGCATAAAGCGAACTTTAGAAAATCAAGGAATACCTGTATTTGTGGATTCCCTATTTGCAAATTTTCCTTCTCACTAAAATTTATTTGTAACCTCAAAATAAATACTCATGGCACATTCATGGTCATTCATGGGCTTGTGCAGAGGGGTGAAAAACTTGAGTCATCCAACGTGCCCATTCCCAGCTGAGGTTGAACATGGTGATGCTCTGCTTTTTTGTTTTGGTTCTCCTACTATAAATAAGCGTCTTTTTTGTCGTCTGTTTAGTGCCATGTTTTTCACATTTTTGAGCTTTTTGTTGGTGACTCCGCTGTTTAAGGTAACCCCCAAGTATAGTGCTGAAGAGGCTGGGATGAGAAATTTGTGTGGTAGATAACCTTCACTCATTTGGGAAAATTCTTGGCCATTATTTTTTCAAATATTTCTCCTGCCCCGTTCTCTCTCTTCTCCTAGGATTCCTATTACATATATGTTAGACTGATATTCTCCCACAGCATTGTGATGCTCTGTTCTGTTTTTTGCTCCTACAGTTTTTTTCTCAGTGTTTCAGTTTGGGTAATTTCCATTGACCTATCTTCGAATTTGCTGATTATTTCCTTAGCTGTGTCAAGTCTCCTGCTGAGCCATTAAAGGCACAGTAATGTTTTTCATTTCCAGTACTTCCATTGATTCTTTTTTTTTAATACTTAATTTACTCAGACATTGTTAACCTAACACAAGTATGCATTTAAGGAAATTTTTTTTTTTTTTTTTGGCCGGGCAGTGCTGTGCAGCATGCAGGATCTTAGTTCCCCAACCAGGGATCTAACCTGTGTCCCCTGCAGTGGAAGTGCAGAGTCTTAACCACTGGACCGCCAGGGAAGTCCCGCCATTTGATTCTTTCTTATAGTTTTATTCTCTCTGATGAAATTACCCATCTGATCTTGCATGTTGTTGTACTTTTTTCACTAAGGCCAGTGTCCAGTGGCTTCCACCTCAGGCAAACAGGTGCTCATATCTTGTCTCACCTTGGAGGCACCCATGTTTTCTTAGCATTCAGGTCACTTGGTTGCTCTGTGACCTCAGCTCTCTGATGAGTTTAATAAAAGTTGTGATTTTCAGATTGTCCAGATTTTTGTTGTTGTTACTAGTGTGCTATTTCCAACATTCTGTAGCCTAAGCAGACTGCTTTTTTTTTTTAATAGAAGAGAGATGCTTCTATAGGAAAAGTACAAGAATTAATGTTTTGTTAAATTCCTGGTTTCTTTCAGATCCCTGATATATGCATATATAACCAAACCAAGGCACTAGTATTTACATGGTGGAATTCAAAAGGAAATTCTCAGTCTCTGTAAGACTAGCTTATAAGCAGTGGTAAATGGTGTAAATGACTGATCAAACTTAATATATTACCCCCTGTTATCGACTGAATTATGTCCTCCCAAAATTCATATGTTGAAACACCCCAGTGTGACTGTGTTTGGAGATAGGGCCTTTAAAGAGGCGATTAAGTTTAAATGAGGTGTAAGGATGGAGCCCTAATCCAATCTGACTGGTGTCCTTAGAAGAGGAAGAGACACCAGGGATGTGTGAACACAGAGGTAAGGATTTTGGTCACCAGTTACAATGTATGGGTTTTTTTCCCCCACATCACCAATTAATTCTGGGACACCAGCTGGGTGTCCTACCATTCAACTCAATTCTGACACTATCTACCCAGAGATAGCATCAGATCCCACAGGTTAAGGGCTCAGTCCTACAAGACTTCCTGCCCTACCCCCTCAATTTTAGACTGCATTCACAAGCCCAGGTTATCACCTGTGCTTCTGACTGACAGGCTAGATTGGAGGTTGAGCGACCCCCTCCTTGGGTTCAATTAATTTGCTAGAGTGGCTCACAGAGCTCAGGTTACTGCTTTATTACAAAGGATATTAAAGGATACAAATCAACAGTCAGATGAAGAGATACACAGGGCAAGGTCCTGAACAAAGGAGCTTCTGTCCTCTTGGAGTTTGGGGCCCAGCACGGCGGGCAAGTGGAAACATTCTGGTTCATCATCCTGAAAGTCCTCCAAATCGCATCCTTTTGGGTTTTAATGGAGGCTTCATTACATACACACTGTTGATTAAATCACTGGCCATTGGCAATCGATTAACCCTCCAGCCTCTCTCCCCTTCCTGGAAGTTGGGGTACGGGGAGGGACTGAAAGTTCCAACACTCAGATCATATGGTTGGGTCCCCTGGCAACCGGCCCTCATCCTCGGGTTACCTGTGTGCTTTCCAAAAGTCACCTCATTAACATAACAAAAGATGCCTTTATTGCTCTCAACACTTAGGAAACTCCAATAGTTTTAGGAGCTCTGTGCCAGAAACAGGGATGAAGACCAAATAGATATTTATTTTAAATCACAATATCACATGAGGAAAGACCAAGTGTGGACATGATGAGAACGTGGCCATCTGTAAGCCAAGGAGAGAGGTCTCAAGAAAAACCAACCCTGCCAGCTTCTTGATCTTGGACTTGCAGACTCCAGAACTGTGAGAAAATAAGTTGTTTAGGCCACCCAGTCAGTGGTATTATCTTAAGGCAACTCAAGTAGACTAGTACACCCCCAATTGCAGGTGTGGTAGATTGGTTTTTTTAATTTATTTTTTATTTTTAAATTTTTAAAATTGAAGTATAGTTGATTTACAATGTTGTGTTAGTTCAGGTGTATAGCAAAGTGATTCAGTTATATATATGTGTATGTGTGTATATATATTGATATATTCTTCTTCAGATTCTTTTCCCTTATAGCTTATTACAAAATATTGGGTATAGTTCTCTGTGCTATACAGTAGGTCCTTGTTGGTTATCTATTTTGTATATAGTAGTGTGTATCTGATAATCCAAAATTTCTAATTTATCCCTACCTGCCCTTCCCCTTTGATAACCATAAGTTTGTTTTCTATGTCTGGGGGTCTATTTCTGTTTTGTATGTAAGTTCATTTGTATCATTGTCTTTTTTTAGATTCCACATATAAATATATCATATGATATTTGTCTTTCTCTGTCTGACTTACTTCACTTAGTATGATAATCCGAGGTCCATCCATGTTGCTGCAAATGGCATTATTTCATTCTTTTTCATGGCTGAGTAGTATTCCATTATATACGTTGACCACATCTTCTTTATCCATTCATCTGTCAACGGACATTTAGGTTGTTTCCATGTCCTGGCTGTTGCGAATAGTGCTGTGATGAGCATTGCGGTGTGTGTGTCTTTTTGTTTTAATTTATTTTATTTATTTATTATTTTTTTTGGCTGCGTTGGGTCTTCATTGCTGTGCACGGGCTTCCTCTAGCTGTGGCGAGCAGGCTTCTCACTGCAGTGGCTTCTCTTGTTGAGGAGCATGGGCTTCAGTAGTTGTGGCTCACAGGCTTCAGTAGTTGTGGCTAGTGGGCTCTAGAGTGCAGGCTCAGTAGTTGTGGCGTACAGGCTTAGTTGCTCCACGACATGTGGGATCTTCCCGGATCAGGGCTTGAACCTTTGTCCCATGCATTGGCAGGTGGATTCTTAACCACTGCGCCACCAGGGAAGCCCGCGTGTGTCTTTTTGAATTATGGTTTTCTTTGGATATATGCCCAGGAGTGGGATTGCAGGATCATATGGTGGTAGATTCTAAAACACGGCTCCCAAAGAATCATGTCTCCCAGGGTTCACTTCCCTTTACAAAGTATCTTTAGCTGCTTCCATCAAAAGATGGAATTACCAGGCCTCAAGGGGACTTGCAGCTTCCATTTTGCTTGGGGAGGGATTTCCAGCTACCGTGTAAAGCCCAGGCTATCCCGCTGGAGAGAGAAACCACTTGGAGGAGAACGAAGCCCCCAGACATATTAGTGACTCTTGCCAATACCATGAGAAGACAGAGGCCCAGACATCCTAGTGGGCCCTCAGGCATTTGATCCACCCCAGCTGAGCCACGTGGGTTCTCCAGCCCCAGCCAACATCATGCAGAGCAGAGATGAGTCATACTCCCACCCCACCCCACCCCCCGCCCCAAATTCCTGATCCACAGAATTGTGAGAAAAAAAATGGTAGTTGTTTTAGGCTACTAAGTTTTGAGGTGGTTTTTTAGGTAGCAGTAGCTAGCTAACACAGCAGAGACCCCCAGGTGCCCCACAATGTCCCTTCTTTTGTCCTCGTTAAAAAAAAAAGCCTCATTTTTCAGCTAGATATATGACCACTGGAAATGAAAATTACATTTCTCAACTTTCCTTGCAGCTAGATACAGCCATATAATTAAGTTCTGGCCAATGGGCTATACATAGAAAGGGTGTATACAACGTCCAGGTATTGTCTATCTTTGAGGCCTTGATCTTAACAATACATCAGAGTCTACTGGAGACACCATTGCAATTGGAGAGACAGGAACACTTTGCACCATGACCATCTTTGCTTCCTACCTTATCTGAATGAGACATGGGTTGCTTTGGTGCCTGTTAGGAAAAAACAAGAGCAACAGCAACCAAAACAGCATACTTTAGGCAAGGTATGAGGATCAAAAAATCAGTGGAGGAAAAAGGAGCTGAAAATGATACAGTGTGAGGATGTGGACAAAAAGGAACCCTCCTACACTGTTGGTGGGAATGTAAGTTAGTGCAGCCACTATGGAGAACAGCATGGAGGTTCCTCAAAAAACTAAAAATAGAGCTACCATAGGATGCAGCAATTCCACTTCTGGATGTTTAACTGAAAAAAAATGAAAACGCTAATTTGAAAAGTTATATGCAACCCCATGTTCACTGCAGCGTTATTTACAGTAGCCAACACATGGAAACAGCTTAAGTGTCTGTTGATGAATGAATGGATAAAGAAATTGTTGAATGGATAAAGAAATTTTTAAATGGATACGTTGTTTTTTGTTTTGTTTTTTGGGGTATGCGGGCCTCTCACTGTTGTGGCCTCTCCCGTTGCGGAGCACAGGCTCCGGACGCGCAGGCTCAGCGGCCATGGCTCACGGGCCCAGCCGCTCCGCGGCATGTGGGATCTTCCCGGACCGGGGCACGAACCTGTGTCCCCTGCATCGGCAGGCGGACTCTCAACCACTGTGCCACCAGGGAAGTCCGGATACATTGTTTTATACACACACACGCACATACACACACACAATGGAATGTTGCCCAGCCATTAAAAGAAGGAAATCTTGCCATTTGCAGCAACATGGATGGACCTTGAGGGCATTATGCTAAGTGAAATAAGTCAGAGAAAGACAAATACTGTATGATATCACTTATGTGTGGGATCAAAACCAAAAACAAACCCAAGCTCATAGATACAAAGAACAGATTGGTGGTTGGCAGAGATGGGGGGGTGGGGGAGGGCAAAATGGGTGAAGGAGGTCAAAAGGTACGAACTTCCAGTTATAAAAAAATAAATCATTACATCATGGGGATGTAACGTACAGTATGGTGGCTCTAGTTAATAATACTGTACTGTATACTTAAAAGTTGCTAATAGAGTAAATCTTAAAAGTCCTCACAAGAAAAAAATGTTTTTTGTAATTGTGTTTGGTGATGGATGGTAACTAGACTTATTGTAGTGATCAGTTTGCAATATGTACAAATTTTGAATCATGTTGTACACATGAAACTAATATAATGTTATATGTCAATTATACTTCAATTAAAAATTTTTGTTTAATATGACACAGGGAAATCCAATTGGAAAGACTACCTTTAACCTGCTAGCAATCTGCTAACATTTTGTGTGCCTTGAAAAATACGTGGTGGTGAATCTTCTCATTGAAAATGGATTTAAATCAAGACTTTGGGGCCCTCTGTCTGACTTTGGTCCTGGAATGTTCTCAGGGTCATAACACAGACCTGGTACTTGCATCTCAATTACCCGCTCACAGTTTATGCTTGTGATCTCGCTGTGGTAAAACTTACAAACATCTCCTTGTTGTGTCCTGGTTCCAAGTAAAAAGTCCTTCCAGGTGTGGTAGAAAGTTCAGAGGTATTGAATGGATTAAAACTCTGGGTGCGAACCTATGCCTGGTCTAGATGCCTCTTGAGGGCTCCTCATCCTGTTTGCCATTAAGCCTTGTGCATTTTTCATCTCTCTTGATTCTATTGCCTTCTCTTTCTCCATTGCCACTTCTCTGTTTTCAACCTTTGTAATGTTTCTCCTGGGCTCCCTGCCCCCTGCCCTTAGCCCTGTCCCCTCAAATCTATTCTCTGCTCTGCAGCCACAGTGATTTCTCTAGAAAGTATATCAGATTCATGACATACCTGTGCTTAAAATCCTAGCAGGTCCTTCCATAGGAAGTAGAAAGCCACGTTCAGGCTCTGAATGATCTAGCACCAGTTTCTCTCCCTGCCTCATCCCTCTATTCTTCTTCTTCTTTCACATGCTGGCTATGCTCCAGCTACACTGGATGACTTGAAAACTCCTGGAGCAGCCCATCTGTCAAAGCCTCAGGGGCTCCTTCCCAGCCCCTTCTTCTAGACCAACCCTTTGCTGCCTTTTGAGACTCAGTTCATGTGTTAGGCTACTTCTTTGAGGAGGCCTCTCAGATTAGGGACTTTTTTTGTGTGTTCCACGCATGCCTCTATCATTGCACTTGTCAGGCTGTTTTCTGATGGTCAGTCTTCCCCTCAGTACTGTAAAGTGCTTGATGTGAGTGTAGCACCCACAGCCAGTGTTCCCGGCCCTGCCCCATATCCTGTCAGCAATGACCATTTCTGTGCCCAGCAGCACAGGGCAGGCTGAAAGTGCCAGAGACTGACAATGGCTCCTGAGCACAGCTCTCAACCAATGAGAGATGCGAGCTAGTGTATAAATACCCCAAGTCCCTTGCCCCTTGGGTGGGATAATGCTGAAGCGTATGCTGTACACCATCATCCTGAGTTTTCCCTGTGGTAGCCAGTAAAGCCCACCCTTCATTGACTGCATTCCCTTCCCTCTCACTTGTGCTGTTCCTTGAACCTCCCAAGTCAACTGTTTAGCTAGCACCCACCTCTTATCTCAGGATCTGCTTCTGAGGGAATACAAACCATGGTGGTACCTTGTCTTGTTTGAGTTATCTTTCCACAGCACCTAGTTTAATCCCTTGCATAGAGAAGGTCCTTGATAAAAACTTGTCGACTGGCCCACTCTGTCTAAATGAATAACAGAATTACGTAATGGTTGGGAGTGCTGCCGAAAACTTGGCCTCTGTGCACCGGTGCTAAATCAAATCTCGGAGACAGAGTTTTGGGTGAAGTAGAAAAGAATAGCTTTATTGCTCTGCCAGGCAAAGGGGGACACAGTGGGCTCGGGTGTGGGCCCTGAAAAACTTGTGTGTCCGAACCCAGGAGGATTTGGTGAGGAGGTCTATAGCAATGGTTCAAGGGCAGGGTTGCTGATAAGATTAGGGTGTGTGCAGGGCCTGCACTCCTTTAATCTGGTCTCAGGTAGTCTCTCTCTTTTTTTTTTTTTTTTTTTTTGCAGTACGTGGGCCTCTTACTGTTGTGGCCTCTCTCGTTGCGGAGCACAGGCTCCGGACGCGCAGGCTCAGCGGCCATGGCTCACGGGCCCAGCCGCTCCGCGGCATGTGGGATCTTCCTGAACCAGGGCACGAACCCGTGTCCCCTGCATCGGCAGGCGGACTCTCAACCACTGCGCCACCAGGGAAGCCCTCAGGTAGTCTCTTGATGAGTTTCTCTGGTTCCTTTAATCTGGTCTCAGGTGGTCTTCTCTGGAATGAAGAATGCTAACATCTTCCATTGGTTGGGGGTTTTAGTTCTGTAAAGAGCTCAAAGAAATTGTTGTGTGTATCCTTTGAGGGAGCACCAGGGCCCTGCTTTAATCGCTGCACTATTGTTTCTTGGCTGCTCCTCCCTTTTCTCTGCATCCCTTTCCTTCCCTGATTAGCAACTGTTTGAATCTGCCCTTTGGGACTCAGGAAAGGTCATGGAGGCTGGAGTCTGTTCCCTACAAACAAGGAACATGGAAAGGCTTCCATGTCCAGGAGACCCACAGGGTCCTGCTCAGTTTCAGGAGGACCACTCTTCTGGTATTATCCCCTATCCCTCTTGCCGTAGACACAGAGATGCGTGCCCAGATCCACCTTCAAGGAAGTTCTTGTTGCCCATCCCTAGGTATGTGGGTATATGATGAGCAGACAGCCCCCAGCTGTCTCAGTACAGAGAGCCACCTCACTGCAGGTCATGGCCTTCCCAGGCAGCCCACACCCGGTGACTGAGTACAAAGGTATGCTTTAGTAGAAAGTATAACGAGGGTATGACGATGCGGCCATTTTTGCCTATGGCAGGAAAACTCCAGTAGGGGATCCTCGCTCTGAGGCTCTGTGGGCCTCCTGCCACAGCTCAGCTTCCCCGTCTGCCCTATCCTGCCTCCCCCCACTTCTTTTCACAAGCCTTCATCCCTAACAAACATCATGCCCTTCAAAAGCCATCTCATCATCTGCTTCCAGAGAGCCTAACCTGCAGTGCTTCTCTCCCATCCATGCTGTGCCTTAGTCACCCTGATTCCCTTGCTGTCGCCTCCACAGACTGTGCTTTTCTGACCCCACCCTACTGCTCACACTACTGTCCACTCCCTCTGCCCCGTAATAATACCTGGATGATGCTTTGCAGTCTACAAAGTATCTCCCCAGATGATAGCAGATTCAGTCCTCACAGTAGCCTGGTGGGGAGGTAGGGTAGGTGTTTTTATTCCCATTTTTCAGATGAGGACTCTAAAGTTTAGAAAAACACAGGGAATTGCCCAAGGTCACACAGCTTTGAAGTGGAAACTGTAAGTCAGAAGCCACTGGCAAGCACAGGGATGTCAGCAGATGACATCCCTCTGGGTGGGTCATGGGGATATGGGCTGCGCAACATCTGCTCCAGGAACTATCTGGTATTTCGGTTCAGATGCTGAAGATCCCTGTTGACTATTTCCTGGGAACAGTAATGGCCCTTAGTACCTGAAGCTGAATTAAATATGTGAGATTTGCCCTGGAGTCATCTGCGCAGGTGAAATAGTTGAGGGGGAAAGGCTGAGAGAGGTTGAGGAGGGAGGGCTTGGAAGGGGGTGGTTGCTGGTGGAGGGCCCCCAGTGCTTGTGAAACACGAGGGAAGGGGGCAGGGCACAACCTTTAAAAGAATGACAGCCATAGGACATGACAAAAACTGGTTAGAACCGGCTAGGTCCAAGATGGTGGAAGATTGGACTTCCAATGGACCTTGAGCCTCATTATACGCTCATTGTAATACATTAGCATATGCAAAATGACACACCCACAGGCGCTGTGACAGTTCTGAGGCTGACCATAAAAGGCCAAAAAGTGGGCCCCTTCCCAGAAATAATTGGAATAATCCTCCTACTCATTAGCCTACGAACTCGCCCAGCCCGTAAACACCACCCCATATTTCGGGGCTCTCTCAGCTTCTGAGATGGCCCACACTCGGTCTGTGGAATGTGTTTCTCTCTAAACAAATCCACTTCTTACCTATCACTTTGTCTCCCACTGAATTCTTTCTGCAACGAGACATCAAAAATCTGAGATTCATTAAGTCCTGAGACCAGGTGTGTGATCTCAATTAAAAAACCATGGGTTCGGGCTTCCCTGGTGGCGCGGTGGTTGAGAGTCCGCCTGCCGATGCAGGGGACGCGGGTTCGTGCCCCGGTCCGGGAAGATCCCACATGCCGCGGAGCGGCTGGGCCCGTGAGCCATGGCCGCTGGGTCTGTGCGTCTGGAGCCTGTGCTCTGCAGCGTGAGAGGCCACAACAGTGAGAGGCCCGTGTACTGCAAAAAAAACCCCCAAAACCCCATGGGTTCAAGTCCCAATCTGGGTTCTGGCTGGGTTTGAGTCCCAGTGCGTGGGTTCAAGTCCCAATCTGAGTTGCACGGTTTCACTTGCAGATGTCGGATGAGGGTAGGCGCTGCACAGGGAGGGGACGGTCTGTCGGGGGCGCCCCTTCTGCTGAGAGCTGCCTGGTGAAAGGGGCCGGTGGACAGGGGAAGGGGGTGTCGGGGCGGGATCCATGTGGAATTTGAGAGTTCCTCCCTCAGTTGACACAACTAGGCTGGCAACACAGTGGCTTCAGAAGAGCTGCTGCTGAATACATGAGTCGAGAACAATGGCTCTTCACGTTCCCCGCAGGCACTGGATGGACACCTAGGGAGGGAAACAAAGGAGGCCCCCAGCCCCCAGGGACAGACACGGATGAATGGACAGCTTAGGTTGAGGGAAGAAGCCAGGGGTCCATTTCAGATAAAGTCCTGTGGCTTCATTCAGCCTGACCCTGGGGCTGGGGATCTGGAGTGTGTTACACCTCAGGGTGGTCCCAGCCATGGTGAGGGAGCTGGGCTATCAAACTCCCCCCACCCATCAGTCCCCGGCAGAGGCTGCCCTGCCCTTGGGAGAGATACATTTCCAGCCATTTCCAGCTCTCCTGAATAAAGCTGCTCCAGGAGCCCAGGGCAGGAACTCTAAAGAACAGACAAGTGTTCCTTATTGGTAACAGAAGATCACTGAAGCCAGTGGGTGACCCCAAACAGTACAGAAGTATCCAGAGGAAGCCGTGGGCAACATTGACATTGGCAACAATGATTCTTAGTAAAGAACAAGCAGTTTTTATGACCTCCTCTCCCCTTCCAGAGCACGATGGCTGCTCTTCCTCTGTGCCTCTGGCCATTGTTACAATCATCTTTGCTCTTGCCGTGAGCTTCATGGAAGCAACTTTGTATCTCCAGACATCAGCTCAAGGCCCAGTATATAACCCACTTAAATCACCGTTGCCAAAGGGATGGAAGATAGAATGTCCACTAATGCAGAGGATCAAGACTGAACCATGGCTCTCTGGGAACAAGGCAGAAGTCAAGGCATGCACTAGGGTCTTAGCTGGCTCTGGAATGATCATTTTGATCCTGAGGCCAGTTGGGCAGCCTCTCAGTCACCAACTTGTTCCCTTGAATGAGTGATGCCTTCTGAGGATGTCAACTTTGTGTGTGTGGATGGGGTGGAGGGTTGGGGAATAAAGGTGCCTCTCTGCTTCCCCCAGAAGAGCCCAGATGCTTCTGAGCTTAGAGAAGAGTGAGATCAAAGAAAAGCAGGACATCTGGGCCAGAGGGAAGCGGACTTTTAGGTTAGGTGAGAAGTTTCCAGTGCAGAGCTGAATCAGTTGAATCAACTGAAAATAGCCGGAAGAGGACGGTGGTGGGTCCACTTACCTCTGCTGTGGCCCTGGCTTCCTGCACTTCTTATTCCTTTAAACTTTTGGTATCTTATTCTTTTTAGGTCTGATTGTTACTCTCCTTCACAAGCAGGAGGGCTCAGGGGACTGACTCACGGTAATTAAAATCACTGGAGATTGGTATAAAAAACCTGGAAAGTTATTATTAATTTACAGTGAGAAATGCAGTCATTTACTCATTTATTTATTCCATGTATCTGAGTGCTGACCTAAGGCAGTTTGGTCATGCATAACCCGAAAGTTCTTTCTGGAAGGTTACATAGCCTTCAGGCCAGAGACAAAAATCACACTGGTTATTTTAACAGAGAGAAATTTAATATAGAGAATTGTTAGCTAGATACAGACATACCTCATTTTATTGAGCTTCGCTTTATTGCATTTTTAACAAATTGAAGGTTTGTGGCAACCCTGTGTCTGGCAAGTCTATCGGCTCCATTTTTCCAACAGCATTTGCCCACTTCATGTCTCTGTGTCACATTTTGGTAATTCTTACAGTATTTCAAATTTTTTCACTATTACTATAGTTGTTATGGTAATCTGTGATCAGTGATCTTTGATGTTCCTGCTACCACCCGTTGAAGGCTCAGATGATGGTTAGCATTTTTGAGCCATAAAGTTATTTATTTATTTATTTATTTTGCGGCACGCGGGCCTCTCACTGTTGTGGCCTCTCCCGCTGCGGAGCACAGGCTCCGGACGCGCAGGCTCAGCGGCCATGGCTCACGGGCCCAGCCGCTCCGCGGCATGTGGGATCTTCCCGGACCGGGGCACGAACCCATGTCCCCTGCATCAGCAGGTGGACTCTCAACCACTGCGCCACCAAGGAAGCTCCATAAAGTTATTTTTTTTTTTTTTTTTTTTTTTTTTTTTTTTTTTGCGGTATGTGGGCCTCTCACTGTTGTGGCCTCTCCCGTTGCGGAGCACAGGCTCCGGACACGCAGGCTCAATGGCCATGGCTCATGGGCCAAGCCGCTCCGCGGCATGTGGGATCCTCCCAGACCGGGGCACGAACCCGTGTCCCCTGCATCGGCAGGCGGACTCTCAACCACTGCGCCACCAGGGAAGCCCCCATAAAGTTATTTTTAATTAAAGTATGTACATTATTTTTTTTAGACATAATGCTATTGCACGTTTAATAGACTACAGTATAGTGTAATATAACTTTTATATGCACTGGGAAACAAAAAACTTCATGTGACTCATTTTATTGCAATATTCACTTTATTGCAATGGTCTGGAACCGAACCTGCAATAATATCTCCAAGGTGTGCCTGTATAAGGAATTATTAACTAGTCACCAAAGAACCAAAAAAGCAAAAAGGGAGCTCTAAGGCATCACGGAGGTTGTAATTTCAGGCGGTAACTACCACTCCTGGGGGAACAAGGAGAAAGCTGGAATGATTAAAACCTAGAAGCTTGGAGTGGGGATCACATGGGGCTAAAATTCAGATGCTTGAGGAAAGGGCACCTGCTGGCTGGTGCTGGTGTCTGAGCTCAGAGGAGGCGGCCCATAGATGTGGGACCCAGATCCCTGAGGGGGGCATGCTAGCCAGCTGATTTTGATGTCTCTGAGCTCAGACAGGCAATCTGATGGAGCTCGGACCCAGACCTCTGAGGAGAGGATGGTGGCTGGTTCTGTGGATGTCAGGCAAACTGCAAACTGGATTCAGCTGCTGCTACAGGAAGAAACTGCTGCTGCCGGAGTGAAGAAACATGGACAATGCAGCTCACAGGGTCAGGAAGCGAACAGGAAGCCAGCAGATGCCCAAAGGAAGAAAGAAACAATTCCCTTCCTCGTCCTCTAGCTGTGAGTCTTCCTCTAGCACCTCCTACGGGCAGAGCCTAACAAGGAGCAGCTGGCAATGCAGAAACGTGGTCTGCAGAGCTCCAGCATCATAAAGAAGGGTGGGTTTGGAGCTGAGACACAATATCTTAATAACGGACACATCTCCAAAAAGTTTGAGGTTGAGTGAGGGTGCCTCCCCATAACCTCAGTACCAGTTCACACAAAAGCAAGTCTCTGACCAAACATCACACATGGAGACGTTTATTTTTTATTTTTAAAATTTGTTTATTTATTTTTGGCTGCATTGGGTCTTCGTTGCTGCGCGCAGGCTTTCTCTAGTTGCGGCGAGCGGGGGCTACTCTTTGTTGCAGTGCACGGGCTTCTCATTGCTGTGGCTTCTCTTCTTGCAGAGCGCCGCCTCTAGGCGCGCGGGCTTCAGTAGTTGTGGTTCGCGGGCTCAGTAGTTGTGGCTCATGGACTCTAGAGCACAGGTTCAGTAGTTGTGGTGCAGGGGCTTAGCTGCTCCACGGCATGTGGGATCTTCCCGGACCAGGGATGGAACCCCTGTCCCCTGCTTTGGCAGGCAGATTCTTAACCACTGTGCCACCAGGGAAATTCACGGAAACGTTTATTAAACAGGCATTCATTAGCAACCAGGCACAAAAAAAGTCCCTGCAACCTATTCTCTAGGCTTGAGAAGCCCCAGCTCTCAGCCTACTCTTTGCATGAAAGGTCCATCAGAGGCAGATGCAACATTCCAGAAGCATCAGGGAACCAGAAATCCTCCAAAACTAATGGTTGGACCAAGCCTCACGTGCCATCTCTAAGGTGCAGCCTACAGGTCTTCCTAGATTCTGAAAACCTGTTCATGTAAAGGTGGAGAGTATCTCAAACATACGTAAGCAAATCCATAGATCCTGAATCCTTTTAATTTCACCAGCAAGAGCCTGTTTCTAACATCCGTCATGCTAATTAACAAGGCACCAGTTTCATCAATGAAAACCTATTTCTGACTTTCACTTTGCTAATTAGCGAAGCCTCAGGTATTGATGAAGCCCTTGTGATCTTGCATTTGGATATAGCCTTTGTGATGCAAAGCTAGCTGACTAGCTAGAGAGGGGATTTTCGATGGAGGGCAAATGACTACCTCCAGAATTGAAGTTTTAACTAACACAGACATAATGTCACACTATTTGGGTGGAAATATTTCAAAAATAAAATGCAGACATTATAAAAAGTTCTGTTTATACCAGGCGCCCTCCAGGATCTGGTGGTGGATCAGGCACCGTACTTGCTCTGAAGGAACTCGTGGCCTGGAGACAAAAGATAAACAGGCAACTGCAGCATGTGTGAAGTGTGCCGATGAGATGGGGGGTTGGCCAGCACGGTCTGGGCACTTTTGTGAAAACATGGGAGGTTCTTCCACTCAACTGTCAGCTAACCCGCTGTGTAGTTTGAGTTACCAGATAAACTACAGGATGCCCAGTTCAATTAGCATTTCAGATCGACAACAAATAATTTTTTAGTATAAGTACTTGTATTTTATTTGCTAAATCTGGTGAACTGACTTCTAGGCAAAGCCAGAAGGAAAGTCAAATGGGGCAGGATTCAGCTTGGTGGGTGTAGATCAGTCAAGGCGGGAGGGTGAGAGATAGTTGTAGGCTCTGTGCTGGAGTCATCCATTTCCTTCTGCCTGCTCAGACAAGCCCAAGTGTTTTGAAGGTCAGGGGGTCCACTTCCCTGAGCAGTGGTGGTCCCAAGCCACGTGTGGCCTCTCTGAGCTTCCCCTTTTATAAATGCTGCAGAGTAAACCCCTTCTGCCAGCACATTCTTTCTTTAACAGACCCCCAAGTAGCTGATTATGTTTGAGTTTTCATAATGGCAATGCCGTTTTGCTTTCCTCTTCTCAGTAGTTCCCCTGAATGGGATGTGTTTGCTCATAGCCTTCATTTTCTTTTTTGCACTGATGGCTGATCTCATTTTCCACTTACCCAGGGCTACTCAGCTGGGACTTCTCACCTCTGGCTTCAAGGCCTATGCCC